>NC_044339.1:5525000-10525000 GCF_007399415.2 Gopherus evgoodei | reverse complement strand
CTCAGCCCAGTTTGCTGCTCAGCTGGGCCAACAGCTGGGGGCATTCCTGCTTGAACCTGCCCACCATCACCTGGGCTTGGTCTGCTGCTTCTCCGGCAGCTGCAGGGTGAGGGAGCGGAGCTCAGCTGGCAGCACCCTTGGCACTGGTGGGTGACACTGGGCTGGATTATGCCCAGGACAGCCGGCATAGCTCTCCCAGGGAGGCACAATGCCCCTGGGGCTGCAGAAATGAATCTCCTTCCAGAACCCTGCTGCTCCCACCAGCTCCCACTGCCCAGGTAAAGAGCAGGAGGGGAAGGTCAACTTCTGAGGACTACAACTCCCATGAGGCCTTGGCTAAAGCGATTGCCTCAAACTACAGATCCCATGAGGCCTTGGGCTAAAGCGATTGCCTCAAACTACAGATCCCATGAGGCATTGGGAAAGGGGGCGCACCTGGACTACTCCTCCCATAGTGCATTGGGGGAGACAAGGGATGGACCGGAGTCGCCTGGTTCCCGCCAGTCGCGCGGGTGTCGTGACGCGCACTGCCTGGCGCGCTCCGATGACGATGCTGGGGTGTCATGGCCGCTGTGCGGGAGAGAAGGTGAAGGTGAGAGGCAGGGAGAACCGGGCCGCAGCTGGGCCCCCGCCCCGGAGCGGGAGCTGGGGAGCGGGATGGGAGGCGAGGCGAGGCGAGGGGGCGGCGACGCAGAAGCCAGGACCCGGGCCGCACAGACACGCCCCCCGGGGAGCAGCTGTGGGGGCTGGGTCTCCTCCACCCATCGCGTACGAGGCCCTGCGTGCCCCCTCGTGTGCAAGGGCCGGGTCAGGGTGGGCACACTCGTGTGCGTGGCACGCGGGCGCTGGGTGTGCATACTGTGTGCAGGGCACGGGGAGGGTGGGGTTAGGGTGTGTGCACTTGTGTGACGCGGGCGCTGGGTGTGCAGACTGTGCAGGGCACGGGGAGGGCGGGTTTAGGATGCACACTCGTGTGTGTGACACGCGGGCTCTGGGTGTGCAGACTGTGCAGGGCACTGGAAGAGGGTGGGTTTAGGATGCACACTCGTGTGTGTGTGACACGCGGGCACTGGGTGTGCGTACTGTGTGCAGGGCACGGGGAGGGTGGGGTTAGGGTGTGCGCACTCACGTGTGTGTGACACAGGTGCTGGGTGTGCGTACTGTGTGCAGGGCACTGGAGGAGGGTGGAGTTAGGGTGGACACTCACGTGTGCGTGGCACGTGGGTGCTGGGTGTGTATACTGTGTGCAGGGCGTGGAGAGGGTGGGGTTAGTGTGTGTGCACTCAGGTGTACAAGGCACATTGACTTGGTGTCTGTGCTGGGTGTGCCCTCCCAGAGAGGGTGGTGGGGTCAGGGTATGTAATGCCCACATCTACCCCTCTACACAATCATGCGTGCAAGACCCAGAACTGCCTGCCCTGACAGTTACTCACCCTGAACCCTCACGGGTTTGTGTGCACCATCTGATCTCGCTCCTTCTCCTCCCATGACTGGGACAGGCTGGATCCGCATTGCCCCAGGAGCTTCCAGACCAAGCCCCACCCAAAGAAGTGAGCACTGTGAAAAGCATTCATTGGCACGTGGGACAGAGGGAGCTGACCATGCCTGGCTTGTGAAAACTTAACACTCATCCTGAAAGTAAGCTAGGCTTGCAACCTTCCTCCTCTTCCCCTTCCCTGGAGAGGCAGAGTCAGTGGTTCATGAAAGGGCAGAACGGATGAAGTGCTCCTGTTTCACTTCACTAGCTGTTGATGTAGTGGGTTACAGGCTTCCTCACAGCATTAATCAAAAAGGATACTTCCCTCTTCCCACTAGGGTCCCTCTGAAGGGCTTAGACTCTTTCATATTGCAACACAGTTGGATGTAGGGGCACTAGGGTGAGCTGTTAAAATAATTTTTCTGAGATGTTTATTTAGTAGCATTTTTAGGAATCTTGGGGTGATGTCTTTTGTCCTTCATTTCTGTTCATTCCCTGTGAAGCACCTGGCATTGGCTGCTGTTGGAGGACAGGTTTCTGGGCTAGATGGACCATTGTTCTGACCCATATGGCCATTTTTACAATGGACTGTAGTAATGATTGTTCTGGGGCTATAGGGAGCTTCACCAATGCACTGTAATTGCTTTCTGAGACTGAAATACAGTGTTTTTGCATCTGGTGTCTGTATCCTCGATTCTGTGCTCCAAAGGCATGGGTAGTAGTGATTTGGAGCACGTGGCAGGGAGCCAAGAACTATGTTCTATTTTTTAATCTGGGAAAGAGTCCCATCATCTTTGCCTCAGTTTTGTCATCAGTACAATGGAGATACAACACTTTGAAATATTTTCTAATATTTGGAAGTCCTCTAAAAAGTAAAATGCTGTAAATTTCAAGAGACACAAAGTGGGTAATGTAATATATTTTAGTGGACCAACTTCTGTTGGTGAAAGAGACCTCACCCACCTTCTCTCTCTAATATCCCAGGAACAACACAGCTACAACAACACTGCAAACATAAATGGGAAGTAACATTTTTATACTCACAATGCTCTTTTCTAAACTTTTTCTATATTAAAGGAAGTAGAGATTAGAAAAAGAGAACAAAGGAAGGATGACAAGTGGCTAGGTTATTAGCATGGTAAGTGGCAGGCCTAGATTCAATTCCTTTCTCTGGAGTAGACGGCTGTAGCTGATTGTTCCATAATGTATTCCGTGAGTTTCTCAGTGACCATAGATTGGTGGCTTAAATACCATGTGAAACAAAAATTGCAATCAAATTTAGATTTTAAAATCTAAATTGTCCACATAAGAAATCTGGGTGGCAATAACCGGCATGATTCATATTGATCTGCTACTCCGACGCTTATATTTGTGAAACATATAGACTCTTTGTAACAGTGTTCTTTAAAATGTGTTAGCTATTTTTAGCTGTTTGGGTAATAGACACATTTGAAAAAAACTTTACTTGGGCAGGAATGAGTGTTTAAGAAATTGTATCTTATTAGATTTTTTTCCCCATAGCGCAATGTCCCTGTTGTTCACTCGCTCCAAGTCCATAGTTGCTATAAAGAAGGATAAAAGACACATGGCTGAGGTAAATGCTTCTCCGCTGAAACATTTTGTCACTGCAAAGAAGAAAATCAATGGCATCTTTGAACAGTTGGCTGCGTATATCCAGGAGAGTTCCACATTCCTGGAAGGTAAGCTGTATCCCTGAGTAGCCCGCCATCATGTGTACAGTAGTGTGTTGTTTATTTCAGTGCGTCACACAAAAAACACTAGGTTAAATGCAATCACTAGACCTGTATACTTATAAGAGACAAAATTGCATCAAATTTGGATAAAGGTACAGGCTTCTGAATGTTCAAGTTGATCTCAGATTTTAATTATCTTTGAACTGATATTTAAAAAAAATAATTAAGGAAGTTAGTCTTGTACTAGGCTATATTGATTTTTTTCTGTCTTTAATCCTTTGATTCTTACAGTCCTGACATGCTATTGCTGGCAATATGTGAATGTCACTTGTGACACTGCTGTGCATTTCTTAATCTGTTAATGCCAGAAATTGGCTTTAAAGCTCTGTGGGGTGTGAAATGTCAGCTGTGTGCTGTTCAAGGCACTCTTTTACGTGACAACCCTTAGAGTTAAGAGAGGGGGCACTGTTCAACCGCCAGTGAAACAGGCTTCAGGGTATAGGCATGGTGTACTTGTTTGTGGCCCTCAAACAAGCAGAGTCTGACTACCATGCAGATAAGTACATAACTACACTCCAGAGACTTAAATTAGATTCATTCAGATTTATTTTGCTGTTGATAAATTACTTCTGAAATTTTGGGGGACAATTTATTTGCGTTTTAGAAACATACAGGAATGTGGAACTTGACCCTGTCACCACAGAAGAGCAGGTATTGGAAGTCAAAGGATACCTGTCAAAAGTCAGTGGCATTAGTGAGGTGCTGGCACGCCGACACATGAAAGTGGCTTTTTTTGGCAGGTGAGTTGGATAATTGTGTTGCCTGGACTCTTCTCAGTGAAGCAACTAGGATCTTTAGGATCATGGCCAGTGAAAAGTATTTATAGGAACACGAACTGTCCAGACCCTGAAATGTAAAAGTCTGATCATCACTGGTATTCTCTCACTTTCATTTAGAATCCCTCACTCTGTTTAGAAGTGGGTTCTAGCCCACGAAAGCTTATGCCCAAATAAATCCTTTTAGTACTGATTGACCAGCAAGTTGCATATGGCAGCTAATGCACTATGGTCATGTTTACACTGAAGGGCTGCTTCTGGCGCAGTTCGGACAGTGTGAAGAGGTGTGATCTCCGATCAACATGTCTGAGCCAGCAAAAGTCCCAAGAATACACTCAGACATACCAGCAAAACTGCACCATTAGTGGTATGGCTTGTTTTGCTAAGGGGAGATAGAATAATCTGTACTGAACAAAACACCCACATTAGGAATGCTCTTCTGTTGTAGTATTTCAGTATTCCTATACCGATAGACTGCTTCTAATATATGACCAACCACTTTCTGGATCTGATTGGGACTTGGGATTTGAGTGGCTATAATATGCAAAGAGCACAGCTGTGTCTTGAGAGCCCCAATGAATCATTCTGCATTTAACCCCAGGACAAGCAATGGAAAAAGCACAGTGATAAATGCCATGCTATGGGATAAAGTCCTTCCCTCAGGGATTGGGCACACCACTAATTGTTTCCTGCGTGTGGAAGGGACGGATGGTCACGATGCCTTCCTACTTACTGAAGGCTCAGAGGAGAAGAGGAGTGTCAAGGTAAGTTCCCAAGTAGTATAGGATGATGATGATGGACTTTGTCCCAATCTAAGAGATTTCAGAAAGGAATTTTCTCTTGATAAGGGTAATCTCAGTAATGTGTGTGAGAAATCCTGCCCTTGAGCAGTTCCTAATAGATGGAGCTTTTTCTCAGCAGGGACATGTGTGCAGTTTTATGGGGCAGCCCCTTTTTCAGTAAAGGGAGAAAATAATTCTCATTTGGGTCTTGACTTATTCTTGTCTGTGAATATTTCAGGGTGGGGACATAATTATTCTAGCAGTTATCAGACATTAATAACATACTCCTGTCGATCTTTTCTCGCTCCCTCTCTCCCTTCTCTTCGACAGACAGTCAACCAACTGGCTCATGCTCTCCATCAAAATGAATTTCTGCATGCTGGCAGCCTGGTCAGTGTGATGTGGCCCAATTCCAAATGTCCTCTCTTAAAGGATGATCTAGTGCTTATGGACAGGTGAGAGATTTCACTCTTCCCATACAGAGACTCTGATGTGAAGTGACCTGGAAGCAGAGCTGAGAAATGCAGATGGAGTGCCACTTAATAATTCCTTCATTTCCTGAACTAAATAGCCCCAAAACGCAGTGTAGCTCAAGTATGGACATTAGCTGTGCTGAGCAGCTACACCTTTTGAAAGCATCTTTTGTAAGAAAATGTAATGTGCTGCTTTCTTCTTCTTCTTCTTCTTCTTCTTCTTTGGAGAATGTCTAATTGTATTTTTGAAGTTTCACAGTTCTCCTGACATGTTTTTCTGTTATCTGTAGCCCTGGCATTGATGTAACCACAGAGCTGGATAGCTGGATTGACAAGTTTTGTCTGGATGCTGATGTATTTGTGTTGGTGGCAAACTCTGAGTCCACGCTGATGCAAACGGTAACTCGAATTCCGCTTGTAAATGCTTGCTGGTTTGGGGTAAATGCTTTGACGTTTTGCATATTGATATGTGATTTCCTTGTTTAGGAGAAGCAGTTCTTCCACAAAGTGAACGAGCGTCTGTCTCGCCCCAACATTTTTATCCTGAATAACCGCTGGGATGCATCAGCTTCAGAACCTGAATACATGGAAGAGGTTTGTGCCATATTTAAATTGGTGTTCACTCAAACTGGGATCCGTTCTGTGAGCTGAGGAGTGGCTAGCGGTAATAGAGGATGATTCTCTTACAGTTTGGACTTTGCTTACCATAATGAGGAGTCAGTCATCTGGCAGACAGTATGGTCTAATGGTTATTGTCACTGACATTTTTGGGGACCTGTGACAGATCACTTAATATCTTCATGCCTCAGTTTATGTATTTGTAAAATGGTTAGAGTATTCAGCTATCCTACAGGGGTTTCGTGAGGCTTAATGTATGAAAAGTGCTTTGAGACCCACAAAGGAGCTATAAAAGAGCAAAATATTCTTATTGTAGACTTATATTGCTATATAGGGCCTGCAGGGGGCATCTGGTTGCCTGATCCTGTTGAATGCAATGGTGTGGACTATCAAGCAGACTTTAAAACTGTGGGTGGGGGGGTTATCCTTCAGGTCCGTCGACAGCACATGGAGCGCTGCACCAGTTTTCTAGTGGATGAACTGGGTGTGGTGGATCGAGCACAGGCTGGGGACCGCATCTTCTTTGTGTCAGCGAAGGAAGTGCTAAATGCCAGGATCCAGAAAGCTCAAGGGATGCCGGAAGGAGGTAGGAAAACTACCAGCTCTGTCTTTCATTTCGTTTGTGTGGGAAGGTAGAGATCGTCTTATCCCAAATAATCAATTAGTGATTTAACTAAAAAGTAGGGGAGTGAAGAGAAGCCAAAATTAAACAAAAAGGTATCTGGCAGGTCAGTAGAACCAGCCCCAGAGATGTTCCTGCCTTTCCTACTGGTGCTTCAAATTCTCTGTTCACTTTCTGTAAACTTGCCCTAGTGACCTTGTGTCCTCCACCTTGCCCTAGGTGGAGCATTGGCAGAAGGATTTCAAGTAAGAATGTTTGAGTTTCAAAACTTCGAGAGACGATTTGAGGTGAGCACCATCATTCATACCAAGCTACTATTTGAGTCACAGTCCTCTTGAGGGGGAGGAAAAAGAATGGAGTGTGTAACTTTGGGCTGGCACTGTGTCCTGACAATAAATGATGCAGGCGAGAGGTCTATGTTAATGCCTCTACTCGCTGCTGATTTTCTGATGGCTGCCTCAATGTGCACAGGAATGCATCTCCCAGTCTGCAGTGAAAACAAAGTTTGAGCAGCACACAGTGAGAGCCAAGCAGATTGCTGAAGATGTTCGCCTTATCATGGACTCTCTGCATATTGCTGCCCAGGAGCAGAGGTGAGCAGCTGCAGAGATTCAGTGCACGCAAGACTGAAGCTAGCACTGAATATTTCTGGGAGGGAGACTGGGAAACATGACTACCGGGCCTTTGCTTTTAAAATCACAGTATAGCATACAAAATGGCTAGGGACAGGAGGACACATACCATTACTCCTGCAACTAATGCATAATTATGGAGGAAACCCCCTATCTCTCCGGTATGCTACTTGTGTGTAACATGTCTTAAATATTGTTAGTGCCTGTCCCCAGAAAAGAAAATCTCTGCTCCCCCCAAATGTCTTACCTCTGGGATTCCATTTAGCTTGCAGATCAGAGATGTGCTGATGCTTCTTTCTGATATGCACCTTCTTTTCTCAGGGTTTACTGTCTGGAGATGCGAGAGGAACGACAGGAGCGCTTGGGTTTTATTGACAAACAGCTGGAGCTGCTCACTCAGGACTACAAGATGAAAATAAAACAGATCACAGAAGAGGTAGAAAGACAGGTAAGGAACAGGTGCTTCATTGGCCTAGAGGCCAATCAGAAGGATGAAAGGAAAGATGTGAAGAGTTGACTGGAAGATGGGAGGCGGATTAGGAGCTGAGAAAACACAACATACTGAATAAGCACTGAAGTCACGGGTTCTGCTAAAACATATGTGATGGAGACTTATTGCTGTAGGGGTAACTGGTTTATCTGTGTGTTGCTGCTTATTAGTAAATCAATCTTTCTAACAGCTGTTTTCAGCTATCCTGGGAATAGTCATGAGTTTTCTCTGCTAGTGTTCCAGATAACCCTGTACATACAGTATGTGGTTGCACTTTCAGGTGTCAAATGCAATGGCTGAAGAGATTAGGCGACTCTCAGTGTTGGTAGATGACTACCAGATGGATTTCCACCCATCTCCAGTTGTCCTCAAAGTTTACAAGAATGTGAGTAATGATACTGGCTTTTAACATGTTGGACCAGCCACCTAAGCAATTTTGTTTGTTGCTCTGATGTCTCAGAAATTGCCACCAGCTGTTCAAAATACCCTGTGCACTTGAAAGTTAAGTGTAGGTACCGTTCCTTGTAGTGCGGAAATTATTAGTTCATATTTGTCTCTTGTGCTTTGAGGGTTTCGTTACATCCCAGAAAAGGAACCGGGGCTTTCCAGACTAACCTAGTAGTAATAGACTGGTATAAAAATATATGGTATTTAATTGCAGGGTATGACAGTAAGGCACTAGTTGTCTTAGTATCTCCTTTCACTTTGTATGGTGTAGATGAAATGTAAACAGCATTTTCACTAAAGCAGGGGTCATCTGGTTAGTTCTATTCTTCCTTGCCCCCTCACTTCCCTCTTGCAATATTGGACTACTTTTAACTGATGGCGGGATTGTGGGCAGATAGAATGTATGCTTCCTATTTTGAACTGCCTGTTTTTGGTGATTCCAGCACCTGCAGTTAACGAGCAGTCTGGATAATGATGCATCTTGTGTCTGGATCTGCTTCAGTGTCAGCCTCTGTTTTCTATCTGTTTCAGGAACTACATCGACACATTGAGGAGGGTTTGGGACGTAACATGTCAGATCGATGTTCTAATACCATCACTGCTTCCCTGCAAACCATGCAACAAGAAATGATAGGTCAGTACAGCATGTTAAGAACCAGCCCTTACTACAGACAAATGAAAATAAGTCTAGCATGGCAATTGTGTCCATGCAGGTTTAGATAGGCTGTGAAGGCCGATGAACTGGTTGCAACTTCTCAATTAATAGTGCCTTGTTTAGTGAGACTGTAGTTCAGTGTCTGCATGGTCCCTCTTAAATACTTGTTCTTAGGGGTTTTCCGTGTCATGAAACTCATTCTGGATTGAAACTTCACACCCACCTCCTCTGCTTGGGAGCAGTTTATTCTATACAATTTCAAAAACAGTAGAACCTTTGAGGCTTATGCAGCAAAAATGCAGTGGCACTAACTAAAAGGCTTGCAGATCTTGCTGTGACAAGATGCTCTGGACAAGACCTCATTGCAGGAATAGGAATCTTCTCCGTGTTACTGCAAAAAGGTTTGATTATTGTGATGTGCACGATTTGCAATAGTTTCAGTTAGTCTCACTGCAGGGGCTTTTTGCCGGTTGCTCTAGCAAAGCTCCCTCCCACACCTGGTAGGAACCATACTTTTTTTGAAGCAGTTTCAAAATTATTTTATGAAACATAGTTTATGGTTTAGTGTGGTCAAGACAAAGTGGCCATTTGTTTTAAATAAAACCAAATGGTGGAGATTTGATGCATTTGCCTCTTTTATTGTCGGAGCATGTGCTAATTTATATAATGGAAGGGGTAAACGATACCTCTGGCAACTTCTGTGTAACAGAGGTTCTCAGACTACGAATCATAGACTGCAGTGGCCCATAGATTAGAGGGAACTATCCGCAGACCACCTGAATGGCACTCACAGACCACTGGTGGTCCACAGACCACTATTTGAGAGCCTCTGCTCTAGGTAACTATGGGGAAGTGATAGGGAAAAGAGGAGAGAAGCGGCAAGGGAAGGGTCCACAGAAGGATCTCTCCCAAAGTGGTCTATAAAATGGAAAATTGGAGAATGACTGCTCTGGGGAACCTTAGTGCCATATTTGGCCATAATGAATTTCAGATCCTACCAATTGTTCTGGGTCAGGTTTGGGTGGGTTTTTTGTTTGTTCTTTTATTATTTATTATTATTATTATTATTATTATTATTTATTTTTTAAGAGACACCAATTAACTGATAAACAAGGTAAGCACAGAACTGAGAGCCTGTTTGATTCCAGTCAAGCCCATTCATACTTCTCAATTATGCTGACATTTTTCCTATCCTCTCCCATTTCTCACCTGCAGATGGTTTAAAACCCCTTCTCCCAGTCTCTCTACGGGGTCAAATAGACATGCTGATCCCACGGCAATGCTTCACACTCAGCTATGACCTGAACTGTGACAAGCTTTGTGCCGACTTCCAAGAGGACGTTGAATTCCATTTTTCTCTTGGCTGGACAATGCTTGTGAATAGGTTTTTGGGACCAAAGAACAGTCGCCGGGCCTTGATGGGCTATAATGACCAGGTATGACATCTCATTAAATGTTCAGTGGGTCAGTAGTAGATACTGGGTTTCACTGAAAACTTCAATGGCTGTCAGAGCTCTGAAAGAAACAGCTATGGCTTGCGTTCTCCCTTTTTATCTGCGGCTTTTTTTCTTTTTCCCTTCTAATTAGATTCAACGTCCTTTACCTTTAACCCCAGCGAATCCCAGTATGCCTCCCCTACCCCAGGGTTCTATGACCCAGGAAGAGCTCATGGTGTCTATGGTGACTGGATTGGCATCACTGACTTCCAGAACTTCCATGGGGATCCTCGTGATTGGTGGAGTGGTGGGTTGAAAATCTCTGTACAGACAATTGTTTTTCAGAGCTAGTTGTGCTGTTTGATTTGGAGAGTTATTTAGACTGCAGGCTTCAGTCAGTAACTGATGTGATATTCATCCATCGTGGAGCCTAGAGCGAAGTGTTGTATCCCAAGGAAAATCAAAAGGGAGAGATCCACTGAACTATTGCACTTGAAGTTTGGGGGTGGATTCAAGGCTGTTAAGATAAAATAACACTTTCGAAGCACATTACAAACATTAACTACTACTCTTCTGAGCCTGGGTGGTAAGTAAGTATTATTCCCATTTCAATGGCGGGGAAGCTAAGACAGAGGTGAAGGCTGAAACTTTCACAATCAGTCTCTGGTATTGTGTACTTTCACTTTTGGGATTCCCAACTTCAGACATTTTGGGCTGGTTTTTTTTCCCCCCAGAGGTGCTGAGTTCCTGCAGCTTCCATTAATTTGGGGATGTGGGAGCTTAGCTCCTTCAAAAATAAGCTCTACGTGCCTCAAGCTGGGCATCCAAAATTAGAAGTCGAGAGACTTGGCTGAAGTTGCACAGCAAATCGTTCCTAGAGCAGGAGCTAGAGTCCAAGGCCCTAGTCCATATATGGAAGATCTCTTTAAGAAGGCTCTTGCTTAATTGCCTACACTTCAGAGACAAGGATACCGTGAAGAGAAAAGGGATCCCTTACACTTACGGACCTTTTTCAAGTGTTTTCTGTTCCATTGTAAGAAGTTAGCATCATTCTTGGCTGATGACTTATGCTGCCTTTCTACTATGCTTATTACAGGTCTGGAAGGCTGTGGGCTGGAGACTGATTGCTCTCTCTTTTGGCCTTTACGGGCTCCTTTATGTATATGAGCGCCTCACTTGGACTATGAAAGCGAAGGAGAGAGCCTTCAAACGTCAGTTTGTGGAGTATGCGAGTGAGAAACTGCAGCTCGTTGTCAGCTACACAGGCTCCAACTGCAGCCACCAAGTCCAACAGTGAGTTGCCTCCGTTCAACTAATCTCTTTTAAATAACGCCATTTTCAAGGTACTCTCCATTAAGCCACGTAAGGCCAGCTGTCACCCAGGCTACCACATGACAGGTCTGTTGTGCGTAGTCGGTACTCCCAGGTCTAAAAATGTACAGTGACGGATGAGCATGCATTGAAACTTTATCACATGTATTTCTAAAACACCTGTCATCATAGTAACCTGGTGCTTTTAAACATGAGTACTAACACTTTAAGAGTATCAAATCCTGAAGTTCCTATGGCACTGTCCAGAACTTGCAGTAAATTCCCTGTCGCCCATTGATTGTGAAATATTCTGAAGCTGGAATGGGAAGGGAGAGTGTCAAGCTAGGCTTACTGGAGGTGGTATAATCAAATCATTGCACAGTGTAAATACCTTTTTGAGTTTGATCTCTTCTCTCTTCCCTCCTCTCTCCATTTTCTAGGGAGCTTGCTGGGACATTTGCTCACTTGTGTCAGCAGGTGGATGTCACACGGGAGAATCTTGAGCAGGAAATTGCTGCCATGAATAAAAAAATTGAAATCTTGGACTCATTGCAAAGCAAAGCAAAACTGCTCAGGTGAGATCTTTGCTCCTGACAGCAAATTTGTGGAGAACTGTCTGTATTCTGTGCCATCTTTAGTGGAGTCACAATTACATGTAATGTAGAGATTTCCCTGGACTGTTCAGGTCAGAATGTGCCTTACTGTAGCATCAACTCACTCCTGCCTGGAAGTGAAGTAAACATGGTACTTGATCTCTCTATCTTCCAAAGAGCCAATGCGTGTTCCTAAGGGACCAGATCTTACATTGCTTCTGAACATAGATCTGTTGTATGTCCTTTCACGTAGATGGCATTGCCTTCGTTCAGCCTGTAAGAAGAGAGGGTTCTAGGGATGTTCCTGGAACTTTGGTAGCCGTTGGGTTGTTACCTTCAGCCTCTTCCTTCCTTCTGTAGGAAAAACTGATTTTTTTTCCTACGCTGCCAGACATTTTTAGTTATCTAGCACTAGTCAGATATCTGGGACTTCACCATTTTCTTCTGACTCTCGATCTGGTCAGGATCATCACAAACCCAAGAAAACTATGGGTCCTACAATGAGGACTCATATCTCCTAAAATGAGACAAAGGGCCTTTTTCCCTCCTCATTGCAGGGCATGTGAGTTTCTGCTGTTCACCTTCATTCCGGATGGGCCGGAAGCTCCCCTCTCAAATATTCCAGTCCCACAAACAATGGATGAGATCACTTTAAACTTGCAACTAGGATTTTGGTTTGAACCCCAAAACTTATAAATCACTGTCCATGCAAGCTCCCTGAACTAGAGTAGAGACACCTACTTATGGGACTCAGTGGCAGCTCTCTCCATTCTTTGCCACTCGTGCATCCTTTTCATACCTTTTCAGACTAGAGTGGGCAGTGAATGTGAACTAACTTCAATGCATAGGCCTAACTGAGACTTTTTTCTTCTTTCTTGCAGGAATAAAGCAGGCTGGCTGGACAGTGAACTCAACATGTTCACGCATCAGTACCTGCAGCAGAGCAGATAATGTGGGAAGGCAAGAAACCATTTCCCTTCAGTGCTTTCTTAACTGCTGCAGAGAACATGGTGGGTGATGGAATCCCTAAGGAGCACGAGGAAAAGCAAGCTGTTGCGTGGTCTATCACCGTGTGAACAATGGGATTCTTCTTTCCCCTATCATGTCCAACCTCTCAACACACCTCTCTTCTTGCCTGGCAGGGAGATTAGAAGGAATTTCTGCTTCATACACTTACAGGAGGCTTTTGTAATGCAGAACGAAGTAGGGTAGTTGGTCAGTTGTTTTAAAAAAAAAAACAAAAAAAACTCACTAGTCACCAAAGTTCATCAGGTTCAGAACTTCCCCCTTGATGAATTATCACCTTAATATGTAAAGATGGATGTTGATGATCCTTTGAGGTAGTCACAAGATCAGATATGTCTGTGAAAAGCAGCTAGTCATCTAAATGCAAACCATTGCCCCCTCCTCCCCCCACACATCTAGAGGCCCATATATCACTCTAACAGCCCATGCAGAGATCTAGTCACACTTCTTCGTTACTCTTCAATTGCAATACAGCGGAGGAGAGACTTGTTGGAGAGAGAGTGGGAGAGAGACTTGCTGCTCTTTTTCTTTCCATGGTGAAGTGTCAGTGCAAATAAGACCCAGGAACAGAAAACAAATCATTTTTTGGTTGGAGGTTGGGATCCTGCTATAGTAAATTTCATCTCCTGGTCTCTGGGTTTGGGGCATCTTCCTTCTGCAAGTTCTTCAGTTTAAGAAAGCTCTTTGCCTAGCCCTGTGTTACTTGAGAGACACATCATGGCAGAGACAAAACTGACTGACTGTCGTCACGTAGTTATTGTGGAGTTAGTGGAATTATGAGTTGCATTTGGTGACCTGGTAGGTTGGTATCTTACTGAGAAAGATAAGCAGGATCTGAGACGGGCCAGTTGGCAGGGTGTGAATAGCTACTTTATGAAATATATAGACAAATGTGTTTTTTGAAAGTGCGTGTTTTGGGATGCAGGCTTCTGGAATTCCATTATCACTACATGGCCTTTAGGACAGGATAGATTACAAGCTGTAGGAGATCTTGCTTCACGTAGAGCTTCCATAGGATGTTACTGTCTGCATTAATATGGTTCCATGGGAGGGCGGGGGGAAGAGGTTAAACAGAATGAAGATGGGCTGATTCAGTGCAGCTCATATGGAGCCAAGGAGACGTGTATTGGTGTGGAAATTCCATGCCAGGGAAGCAATGGGTCACCATAACTTCCTAAGCTTTGCTTTGTTTGTAAACAGATCAGGTTGGTTTTGGGGTTTGCCCTAAATGCAGTTTAATTCTGATCATGTTCAGAACAATGTGGGCCTGAGCCTGTTACCATTGAAATGGGGGGTAAAACTCCCACTGATTTCAATAGCAGCAGGATCAGGTGTCTGCCCCCAAGCTTGAGGAAGATGCTTATCCACCATGAATAGTGATGGGGCTTTTCTTTTTCCCATGGCATGTCTCCAGAAATCAGAGATGTCTCCAAAGAATCCAGAATGAGTCCCTGTGGGATAACTCTCTAAGGAGGTCCCAGCTGAGGTTAGAAAGACTGAAGGGAGTTTGTCATATTGACAGTGATACTTGAAAATGGTATCAACAGGCTTTGGAATGACTTCTTGCTCAAGTACAGATGTCGATACCCATGTGCCAGCAACCAGCGTACTTGCTTCTCATCTAGTCCCAGAAAGGAGGAGGGAGATGTTATCCGGTGTTTGAGGGAGGATAAATAATGAAGTAACATTAAGCCAGTTAGGTTATTTTAACCTCGAAGCACTAGGATTTGGGATTTTCCAGTGGATTAGCTCAGAGTGTTGGTACACTGAGAGTTCTGTTAAGTTCCTGTCACAAGAAGCAAGTCAGATGCATTTTGGGATGGAAGGGAGGGGAATAGATTCTGCCAGGGGATGGCTCAGAGCATTAGCTATGGGATAATGGAACATTTCACTTCTAGCTTGCTGGTTTGAATCCAACTCAAACTGGAAAGTCATGGCCTTCTCATGGCTCTTCAGTAGCCTTTGGGGAATGGGAATAATTTAGTCTGTTTCCTAAAGAATGTGTGTTCCCACCACAGTTGCCATCACAGCTTGCAATAACTTCTTCCTGAGCTCAAAGGCTGAATAGACAAAGAAACTGAATTCTTGCCTCTGCAGGTGGTTTCTCCAGGTCGTTGTGAGTGTGTGTGTCAGCAGAGGCAGCAGCAGCAGCATGTTCTGTTGATAAACTCCACCCTTCAGACTGCAGGGCTGCTAATCCAGCATTACAGCAGGCTGTATAGGTTTGCTGATGAATCAAAACAATAGGCAGATCCCTGCTGCAGTAGGAAATTCTTTGTTCCCAAGTGCAGGAAGGGATAATGCTCTGTTACATGGGGACTCTGGAAAGTGCTGATGTGACTTTCTGGGACGTTCACCGCTTCAAGTGGCCAGGTCTTTGTGCAGACCCCTGGAGATAATCTGATAAGTGGCATAGGCTTCAAATCAGATAGTATATTGTGGTCTTTGAACCCCCTTTAAAGGATGGTAGAAGCGAAACAAGGTATCTTGCTATTGAGTTGATATTGCTAAAGCTTTCTTCAGAGATTTTTGGTGACTTGGGCATTCTCACTATGGCAGTGAAACCGCTCGTTCTACAGGCCAGATAAGAATTACTTGAACCTTTTTTAAAGCAAAATTGTTAACTTAGGCAGAGAAATGTTCTTCAGAGTATCTAACCCTAGCCACTACAGTCTGGAGAAGATTGCCTGATGCATGTTATATTAACAGAATCAAAGTTAAACATAACTGCCAATTAATTTGATTCTTCTAAAACTAAAGCAAAATACAACTGAACTCCTTTAATACAGACGGGTGGAAGAGTTCACAATGTTGCTGTGTATTATGGAGACAGTTTGCCTCTGCCTCCTAATGAGGAGTGATCGTCTCTTACGTATGAGAGCAAAGGATTGCAAGAACAGACTCCTCCAGGTTCATATTAAAGAAGTTTGGCTAAATGCACTTTATTTTATTGCTGCTAATTTATTTTTTTTCTTGGTTTTTTTTTTGTGTTGAGTTGATGGAACTCTTAAATCCTCTTAACAGTGAGTTTTCTCCCTGCTGTATTTAAGATGAGACATTTGCATGAATTATTCCTGTATCAATGCGGTTAAAATTGGAAACCAAAATAAAAATGAATTGGAGGGGGAAAATTGTGTGTGTCTGTCCTACCTATCTCGATACAAAATCTCCATGAGCTAGTTCAGTAAATTCTGAAGAAAACGTGCTTTGGAGTAACAGGGAATAGCTCTTATTCATCATTTGTTAATAGCCTATTGTTGATAATTTCATATTGACCACTTGGGAGTTCTCCACTGTACTTTCTTCACAGCAAACCTTGGCACGCCCAGATGTATGAGGTCATTTTATCTCATCGGGTGGGATTTGAGTCTGAGATGGAGGAACTGAATTAGTGATTTCTTGAGAAGAAAGCCTAAACTATTAGTGGTTGACTAATGCTATGTAAAAGTTCATCCTCACATCATCAGACAGAGAGGTTAAAGGCCAGATTTCCAGGAATGTTTGACCAACTGGGGCGCCTGCTGACTTCAGTTGGGAGTTGCAGGTGCTTAGCACTCCTGAAAAATCAGAGCCAGAGTAACACGTCCAAGACTACAGCACACGAGTGTCTCAGTGGTAGGGGGTCTGAGCCTTTTCACTTGAATTGTGTCTAGATTTTGTGAAACATAAGGTGAGGAATGGAGACCATTCTGACAACTAATAAAATGCCTCATATCCTAGAAGGTATACTCATCTTGCATGTGTATTAGTTGTCCCTGACCACCTTGTGCATACCCCTGCCAGCGTTGCGCTATTACCCTGCCCTGATTTGGGTGATATTTGCTAATTCAGAATAGCTCTCCTGGCTTGCCCTAAATTAATTACTAACTAAAGAACTTCCTTTGTACACCTCCTTGCTTCCCAGGCTGCCCTGGCATAGGTAATGGAAGGCATGCTCCCAGGCAAGGGAATGTGGTGTCTGAATCGGATTTATGAGCAAACTGATTTCCTCCTTATCCCACTTCCTAAGCCAGGCCTCTGTTTCCATCAGCTCTGCCACGCTCTGGGTAAGGGATTGGGCAAACTTTATGGAATGGGGGCTGTTTGCAGCCTGAGAGACATGGATCTTCACCCAGCATGATCCCAGCCAGTGTTTTCTCCAGGAATTGAAATTAGGAGGGGTGTTCAAATTTAGGGGGGGGGAGGAGGGGTCAGGGCCAATGAGGAATGAGACCGTGAAGGTGGGCTGTATGACACCATACTGAAAAATGTTTCACGACCATTAGATTTAACTCATGTTTTAAAATCATCACACAAATTAAAAGTTGGCTACTCAAGCCTTCTGTGAAGCACTACATCTAAATCCTTCTTGGTTTCTTGTTATAATTTTGCACAACTGTTAAATAACTTCTTGAGTGCAATGCATTCATCTTTGGTGGCTTCTCATGTGTCTGGTACTTCTGTTCCTTCAACTGATATGCTCTTTAGTTCATCCACATGATCAGGCAGAAGGCAACTTCTCTCAGAACACAAAATTCTATTCGGTGATGAAAAACAACGCTCAACTGTAGTTTTTGTGACTGGGAGTAGCAAGAGATGAATTCCTATTTCTTTCATCCCGGGAAACATAGCACAAAGATTAGGTCGAGCCACTAATGATGATTTAAAAAAAAAAGTTGAAGTCAAATCTTCCTTCATTCATCGTATGATATTCCACTCTGTGTTCAAATTCTCTCTTCTGGCCTGAGCACATGGCAGCCCCATTGCTGGTAGTGCCTCACTCCACTCAACTGTTGGTGTTTTATAGACCGGGATCTGTAAAAGCTATATAGAGGTTGAGTTGAATCTAGAAGTCACTGTTGTAGATTATTAAGAATCAAGTCTGTACTTTTTCAGTTGTCTTAACAAACAGTTCTTGTCCTCTTCACTTAAGGATTCAATATAAATGTCTTCATTAGTCAATTTCTGGATTGAAGTCTTTGCTTCTCCTGATACTTTTTCAAAGAATAGCTCTCTGATGGATCCAAATGTAGCATCTATTACTGGACAAAGATCTACTATTGTAGTAGATGCCTGGATGGCATTGTTTTATGACCTACGTGATTTCAACAGTAGACTTACAAGAGAGAGAATGGCGATAGTCTTCTCTGAATGTAGTAGCAAAAGTAATCCACCAGCCTCACTACTTAGATCCATCCCATCTTGGTAGGTGCTTTCCAAAGACAGTAATAATGGCTGGAGTAATTTTAAGACAACAGCCAAGGATGGATCATGAGAAAGCTAGAGGGTTTTCCCAGGTTGGACTAATTTGAACTTCAGTTGCAGTGTATCTTCTATATTTTCCAAGATATTCAGTCTTTTTGGACTCTTGCTGAAAAAATATAATGACATTAAATATATAGCTTCTAAAATGTCTTTTGAGGAGTCTGCAGCTTGTACTAGCGATAGTTGGAGTAGATGGCCTCTGCAGTGTGTGTTTAGGAGGGAGTAGGGTTACACTTTTTTCGCTAAGCAAAGCTTGTACTCCACCATGTCTTCCAGAGAATTTTGCAGCTCCATCAAATGCACAAGCAGCCGTCTGTTTAGGGTCCAATTGACAAGCATTTAACTCTTCTAAGATGTGGGATGTCAGATGCAGCCGATGTGTCTTCTATAACTTGAACATCTAGAAATGTATCTACTGGCCTACCCCTGATATCATGATAACACGCACCATGACTTGATGCCCATTTGCATTGGTGCATTCATCAACCATGTATGCACATTTTTTGAATGGGGTGAGAGTTCTTCAATTTTTCAACCATTCAGTCTTTCACTGTTGCACCACATGCTTCTAGCTAGTCAGTTTCTTGCAGAAAGAGAGTGAGCATTTGCTGCTCTTGTTCGGAAGCAGTGTTCAACATCCAGATGAACAAGTGACTGCCCTTAACATTGGCCTCCAGTTTGTAGTGTGGGGTATCTCTTGCTTAACTAGAAAGTATAATGCCACAGGCATGTTTGTTTGCATGAACTGTGTTGTAGCTCTGGCTTTAACAGCCTCATTAACACTCACCGGTGTTGTCCGTGGTCAGGGGAGACTCAGAGTTCAGAAGTGCTGTCACATGAGTTCACCTCCCGGGGAGGGGGCCAATAAGACACCTTGCTCGTTCCTTCAGCTGCTCGCTGTTCACTCCGGCCACTGTTGTTTGTTGTGCTACCGTTCAGTCCCTCGTTCTGTTGCCAATGGCTCTGTGCCATTACCTGCTGCTACCACCTGCCACTGTGGCCTCTGTGAGTTGGTCTCTTGAGGTTCCACCCAGCTCAGTGGGGAACCTCGTGCAGTCGGGCCATCTCTTCCACAGAAACACGTCCCACAGCAGGTCTAAGCACTTAGCTGAAATCACTGATAATGAGGTTTGTAGTGGTCACTTAACAGAAGCCTATCGATGAAGCCTAATCAACTCTATCTTTAAACAGTGGAGAGGGGCAGGTCAAATAGTACTTGTGACTCAGGCAGACATCAAGCAGAACACCTGTCCCCACCCTCTCTCAGTGCCCTCAATCAGCACAGGCTAAGTACAGTTCTACTGCCCTTTGTTCATACCATAAGAACAACATTTCATTATCCCCTTGCATTCAAGTGATTTGTAACCCAGCTCCAGCCAAAATCTATCACTTGGGCAACACAGCTCTGTTTGCTGGATACCTAGGTAGATTAGGTGTGAATGTAAATACAATCTGGTCCTGAAGCCTTCCCCCCCAGCTCCTAACTCATCACTAGCTGTCAGGGAGAGCTCATTTAGACTTTGCTTACAAATCATAATTTGAAATTATTAGGTTGGCCAACATCAGGGAAATGAATGCACTGACATTGGCATAAAAAACAACAGCTGTATAAGAAAGCTAGTCTGTGTTCATACTTTTCAAATCTATTGTACTTTTTTCAGATACAGGTATTTCCATACACTTTTAAAGTGTGTATGAATGTTTCAATTTCCAATCACCAAATTGGCAATATAGCATGAAACTAGTTCACCAAACTGGTGGGGAGGGCGTTGGGGAAATTCAGAGGGGTTGTAGGGAAATCCCTGATCCCAGCTGCCCTGGGGCCTAGCCGGGGGGAAGCACCGGACACGTGAGCCAGCCGCCCACGTGTTCCCTGCCAGGTGCCTGGGGTTGGGGGGGAGGAAACTGGCCCTTTAAACTGAGTTCCAGGCCGTTGCGGCGTTGCATGCTGGGGACGGGCGCCCTGGCCAATCAGGAGGCGGCTGGGGGGGGCTTTTTTGCTACAAAGCAGAAAGCGACTGGAGGGTGAGTGCGGGGCTGGGGAGTCCCCGGGCTGCTGGGGGTCCACGCGGCTGAGGCAGAGTTCGGGGTGCTGGGGGTCCGCGTGGCTGCGGCAGAGTTCAGGGTTGTTGGGGGTCCGCGTGGCTGGGGCAGAGTTCAGGGTTGTTGGGGGTCCACGTGGCTGGGGCAGAGTTCAGGGTTGTTGGGGGTCCGCGTGGCTGGGGCTGGAGCAGAGCCCGGGTTGTTGGGGATCTGTGGGGCTGGTGCAGAGCCTGGGGTTGGGGCTGGCGAGTGCTGTGACCCATAATTCTGGGCACGGAGGATCCAAAGCCCTATCGCCCCCGTGTCAGAGTCAGCCCCGCAGCTGCTGCTCCATGCGACCCCGGAGCCTCCCACTGGCCCGTGGGGGACGTGCCCAGCCAGCCCCCCATGAGCTGGGAAAGGATCCCTCTGCTCTCTTACAGGGGATGCGCAAAGACACCCATCCCCGCGGACTGGGTCTTTCAGGTGACATTGCAGCCAGGTCTCTGCCCAGCTCAGTGTGGACATGAAAGAGCCCTGCGGCTTTTAGTGAGAGGCGGCTGCTTCGCTCCCCAAGTGATCAGAGCCGGAGAAACACCGTGTAAAGAGCAGATCAGACCTGCGTGTAATCCGCGGGGTGCCCCAAGGCCATACACTTCTCCTATCTGGCTGGTAGGGCCTCTCCCCTCGCTGCTGTGAGTTATGTTATGTTCGGTTGTTTCAATTGTGTCCTCTTCACCCAGGCTTGCTGTATGTACAGGGGTTTGATCTGGGTCATGTGTCCAGCTGCCAGGGTAACAGGCACATGTAAACAAATCAGATGTGATTTATACAAGGTGCTTTGGGACAAAGGGTGCTATAGAATTGTAAATGTAGGAGAAAATCCATTTTCGCCAATGGATACATGTTATCTACAGCCTGTTCAGGAAGGATAGGCAGGGGAAAAGAGGAGTTGCCTTGGATAGCAAAGATGTATACTGAGGTTGAAAGAAAAGTGAGAGGCAGACCTGTTGAAAGTCTGTGGGTAAAGATAGAAAGGGTAAAAACTGTGGGTGCTGTCATGATCAGGGTCTTTGACAGGCCACCTACCCAGAGAGAAGAGGTGGTTGAGGCTTTCCTTAAATAACTAACAAAATCATCCAAAGCACATGATTTTGTGATGATGGGGAGATTCAGCTACCTGGAAGTCTGTTGGGAAAATGATACAGCAGGGCACAGGTTATCCAGCAAGTTAATGAATGCACTGGAGATAACTTTTTCCTACAGAAGATGGAGAAAGCAACTAGTGGAGAGGCTATTCTGGATTTGATGTTGACGCATAGGAAGGAACTGGTTGAGAATTTTAAAGGTGAAAGGCAGCTTGGTTGAAAATGATCATGAAATGATTGAGTTCACGATTCTTAGAAGTGGCAGGAGGGGAAACAGCAAAATAAAGATAATGGACTTCAAAAAGGCAGACTTCAGCAAACTCAGAGAGTTGGTAGATGATAAGATCCTGTGACAAGCAAGTCTAAGTGAAAAAAATGTTCAGGAGAGTTGTTTGTTTTTCAGATACATTATTAAAGGCGCACAAGAGCAAACCATCCCAATGAACTAGGTCAGATTATGAAGGATGACATTTTTATTCATATATAAATATATACACACACAGGTGCATGAAAGGGTCGCAGGAAAACATTCTATGAATACAAGAGGAAGACCAAGGACAGGGCAAGTCCATTACTTAATGAGGAGGGAAGGACAATAGCAGAAAATGCTACAATGGCCAACGAGTTTTAAATGCCTTTTTTGTTTCAGTTTTCACCAAAAAGGTTAGCAGTGACCAAACTAACATAGTGAACATCAATGTAAATGGGGTAGGATCTGAGGCTAAAACAGGGAACGAAGAAGTTAAGAATGACTTAGACAAGTTAGATGTCTTCAGGTAGGCTGGGACCAGGGCCGGCTTTAGGGCAATTTCCCCCGGATCGGGCCCTGCGCCCCTAAGGACGCTCCGCCGATGTGCCACCGAAGGCACCGGCGGCTAATTGAGCTGCCGCAGAAGTCCTGACACTGTCTTTGGTGGCTGCTTTTTCGAATCGGGCCCCTGGCTGGGACTGATTAAATACCTCTTAGAACACTTAAGGAATTGACTGAAGAGATCTCTGAGCAATTAGTGATTATCTTTGGGAACTCATGGAGGACAGGAGAGATTCCAGAGGACTGGAAAAAGACAAGTATAGTACCTATATTTAGAAAGGGGAATAAGGACAACCCAGGGAATTATATACCAGTCAGCTTAACTTTGGTATCCAGAAAGATACTGGAGCAAATAAATAATCTGTTTCTAAGCACCTGGAAGATAAGGTGATAAGTAACACTCACCATGGATTTGTCAAGAACAAATTATGTCAAACCAACCTAATATCCTTCTTTGACAGCACAACAAGCCTTGGGGATGTGGGGAAGCAGTAGATGTGGTATATCTCAACTTTGGTAAGGCTTCTCATATTGTCTTACATGATCTTCTCATCAGCAGACTAGGGAAAGAGAGCCTACCGTACGGTGGATGCACAACTGGTTGGAAAGCCGCACCCATTTTTTTTATCAATTGGTTCACCATCAAATTGGAAGGGCATATCATGTAGGGTCGTGCAGGGATCTGTCCTTGGTCTGGTACTATTTGATATTTTCATTAATGACTTGAGTAATGGAGTGGAGAGTGGACTTATAAAATTTGCAGATGACCCCAAGCTGAGAGGGATTGCAAGCACTTTGAAGGACAAGATTAGAATTCAAAATGATCTTGACAAACTGGAGAAATGGTCAGAAATAAATAGGATAGAGTTCAATAAGGACAAATGCAAAATACTGTGCTTAGGAGGAAGTAATCAACTGCACAAATACGAAATGACTGCCTAGGAAGGCTCTGGGGGAGTGGATCACAAACTTAACATCGTATACACTATACTGTATGTTATACAGTTGCCAAAAAAAGCGAACATCATTCTGGGCTGTATTAGCAGAGTGTTGTAAGCCAGAGCCGAGAAGTAATTCTTCCTCTCTACTCAGCACTGGCCTGGCCTCAGTTGGAGTACTGTGTCTAGTTCTGGGCACCTCACTTCAGGCAAGATATGGACAAATTGGAGAGCTATGAAAATGATGAAAGGTATAAAAAACATGACCTACCAGGAAAGATTAAAAAACATGGGTTTGCTTAGTCTGGGAAGAAGACTGACAGGCACATAATAACAGTCAAAGTTTGTTATAAAGAGGAGGGTTATAAATTGTTCTCCTTATCCACTGAGGACAAGCTAAGATTTAAACTGCAGCAAGGGCTATCTAGGCTGGACATTAGGAAAGATTTCCTAACTGTAAGGGTAGGTAAGCCCTGGAACAGATTACCTGAGGAAGTTGTGGAGTGTGTGTCATTGGAGGTTTTTAAAGAACCTTTTAGACACACACCTGTCAGGGATGGTCTAGAATGATGATACTTAATCCTGCCTTAGTGCAGAGGACTGGACTAATAACCTCTCAAGGTCCTACATTTCTATGATTCTTTCCTTTATAAAATCCCTTTTCCCTGGCTTCTGGCCCAGCATGCTGGACAACGAGGCCCTCGTCCTGTCAATGCAAGTGTTGTTTTTACTGGTTTTACCAACGAGAGAGGCAGCATGGTCTAGAGGCTGAAGCATAGGATTGGCTGTCAGTACGCTTGCCCTGTCTGACTCACTGATTCACGCTCTGGCTTTGGGAAAGTCATTTTCCCTCTTTCTGCTCTAGTTTAGCTCGTCTGTAAAACGTGGGTGACAATAGTGACCTACATACTTCTCCAGGGTCTGCTGTGGGTTAATTACTGTGCACAATGCTTTGAATGTGTACATTTCTAGGAATTACTAAAATAGCTATGATTAAACCAAGAAGTAATTTAAAACCCAGGCCAAAGTTATCAAACAGTTATAGGTGCTCCACCCCTCTACAAATAAGGTCTGGGGTTTGCTGCCTAAGTTTAGGCTAATTAATATAGCAGGTTTTCACATTCTCATGTTCAGTGCAGGGTTATTTAAATCCAATTTCATTTAAATATTTGTTTCTTTTGATGACCTTTTCACATGACCTTCTTGTGAACAAACCAGAGAAATGCAGCCTAGATGATCTACTATAAGGTGGGTGCAAAACTGGTTGGAAAACCGTTCTCAGAGAGTAGTTATCAGTGGTTCACAGTCATGCTAGAAGGACATAATGAGTGGGGTCCTGCAGGGGTCAGTTCTGGGTCTGGTTGTGTTCAATATCTTCATCAGCAATTTACACAATGGTACAGAGAGTACACTTATAAAGTTTGCAGATGATACCAAGCTGGGAGGGGTTGCAAGTGCTTTGGAGAATAGGATTAAAATTCAAAATGATCTGGACAAACCGGAGAAAGGGTGTGAAGTAAGTAGGATGAAATTCAATAAGGACAAATGCAAAGTGCTCCACTTAGGAAGGAACAATCAGTTGCATACATACACAATGGGAAATGAAAGCCGAGGAAGGAGCACTGCGAAAAGGGATCTGGGGGTCATAGTGGACCACAAGCTAAATATGAGTCAACAGTGTGACACTTGCATAAAAAAGCCAACATTATTCTGGGCTGTATTAGCAGGAGTGTTGTAAGCAAGACACGAGAAGTAATTCTTCCATTCTACTCCGCCCTGATTAGGCTTCAACTGGAGTATTGTGTCCGCATTTCAGGAAAGATGTGGACAAATTGGCAAAAGTCCAGAGAAGAGCAACAAAAATGATTAGGGTCTAGAAAACATGACCTAGGAAGAAAGATTGAAAAAAATTGGTTTGTTTAGTCTGGAAAAGAGAAGACTGAGAGGGGACATGATTATTTTCTAGTACATAAAAGGTTGTTACAAGGAGGGGGAGAAAAATTGTTCTTCTTAACCTCTGAGGATAGGACAAGAAGCAATGGGCTTAAATTGCAGCAAGGGAGGTTTAGGTTGGACATTAGGAAAAATGTCCTAACTGTCAGGGTGGTTAAGCACTGGGAGATTCCACAATTTCCCTAGGCAATTTATTCATCATTGGAGTTTGTCTAACCTGCTCTTAAAAAACACCTGTCAGGGATGATTTAGATAATACTTAGCCCTGCTGTGAGTGCAGGGGACTGGATTCTCAGAGTCCCTTCCAGTCCTATTATTCTGTTTTTGTTTTTAAATCATGGTGGTTTATTTCCTCTGTTAGGTTTTATAATCTCTCTTTCTAAGAGCACTCCGATTTGGGGCCTAAATTATTTGATAACGTCCCATGGGGAAGAGAAATGAAAAATGATGCTTGTTCTTGGAGTGCATAAAGCGTGGAGACTTTTGAGACTGATTCCTTTCTCAGGGGATCTGATAAAAACTCCAACTGTCAGAAGACCCTCCAGCACTTGTATCTCTAGAGAGGATTCCCCTCAATTTGTAACTCAATGGCTCCTCCTTTTCTGTTCCTTTGTGGAGTGCTCACAGTTATGGAGCCCACCTTTCTCTGGCCCTACAGGGACCGTCATGCAGAAGATGGAGTCAGAGCAACTGGAGAGACTGCGTCATGCAAACCAAGACCTTCTGGAAAGGCTCAAGGCGAAGCAGGAGGAGATAAAGAAAAGACTTCCTCGCAAGCCACTGTCAGCATCCTCTCTTTCCAGAAGAACAACTCCTGCAGAGAGAGCTGTCCCTGTTCCTAAGAGAGGGGTATGTGCTGAGCTGAGCTGGGCTGGGCTGGGCTGGCTAGATAAGAGTGATGCAAAGGGGCAATGATGCTGTAGCAGAAATGCATTTTCCTCTCTAACTGTTCCATGCCTGGAACTGAGGTTTCCTACTCTAAAAGGCGTTTTTCAAACCTGCAGTGCCTAGAGGCTCGGGGCTAGAAATGCTGAGATCCATCAGGCACAGGGCGGAGAAGCAAGTGGGCACCAGAGTGACAGACAGCAATGCTGCAGAGAGTTGCTGGGTAGATGAGGTGCATGTGCATGAGACTCGTGGTGCAGTCCAGTGGCTGTGGAGTCTGCTGGAGAAATAAGTGATCCCATGGTCTGAGCTCCATCCATCTAGCAAAGGCTCTGCCTCTCGGCTAGGGCAGCGTCTGTTACACACGTATTGCTAGCTGAGGTGCGAGGAGGTGTATCCTGGACCATTGTCCTTTAATTCCCCACCACCTCAGAGGTCACCCATAGCAGTGATTCGTTCCTGTGGGCGAAGAGGCCTGGATGTAGCCTGTTCACACCGACTCCGTACAATGATCAGCAGTGGCTCACGCCCGACACAAGGCCTTTTCCCTTCTCTCTCCAGCAGCCTCTGTATGACTGGCGCACGGCAGGGTGGGGATGCTTAGAATGGTAGGAGACTGAGTTATCGAAGAGCTAATTCCCGAGCTGTCTCTGGTCTCTGTGCAGTGACGTGTAGGTCTATGTGCTCGTTACAGAAGGAGAACCAAGTCTGTGGGATGAAGGGCACGACGGACCCTGTGACACTAGTGTCTGTGGAACCCGGAGCCAGCGCAGCCAGGGCAGCCCTTCGTTCGCCATTGAAACCCGCAGTGTGCGGCAGGGAGGGGAGGGGTGTGCTGCACTGCAGGGCGGGGGCGCATCCGGATTCCCTCAGGGCAGAACGAAGCTTCACACCCGCAGCTTCCATCACCAGAGAAACCTCCAGAGTGGCCAGAGACGGCAGCGCCCTGAGAAGCCCTGAGGAAGAATCCAGCCCTGTGGAACACAGAGAGAGCAGAAAGCAATCCACCATGCTCCACGGTGCCCAGGAGAGGGGCAGGCCACGGGCTGAGGCAGAGATGGCGCTGGGCAGGACCCCAGCGGAAGGGAGTGGCCGGCAGCAAACGGCCATTAGAGATTCCAGGACTCCCAAATCAATCCTGCTGATGCCTGGGGGTAAAGAAGCCAAGGTAAAAAGCAAGATGAGCATCGGCCTGAGCAGCTCAAGCCAGGTGGGGGGGGAAATAAACATCTGGGTCTAAATTGTTCCATTCCTAGTAGCTGAGGGCCCCTGGCATCTCACCCACCCTCTTCCCACTTCTCTGTGGAATGAGAGCCAAGCCCCCTCCCTCACCCCATTGCTGCCCTCACCATGCACTTTTGGGACAGGCAGCTCAGGCAACGCGGCTACTGACTGCCCGCAGAGGGCCCCGTGGGATATCTCCATTGTGCAGCTTGTCTCCAGAAGCACAGAGTATACATCTGGCACCAGTTGTTGCCGGCATCCTGCTAGGCAGCTCAGGGCAGCCTGGGGTAGCATTGTCAGCGCGGAGCTGGAAGTCGGCAAGCCCTGCATGCTGATTGCGGCTCCGCCACTGACTTTCTGCGTGGCCTTGGCCACGTGGTTCCGTTCTGCAGAGAGAGGTGAGAGACCTATCCAAAGCCAGGCAGTGAATTGCTGGTACAGCTGAGACTAGAGCCCAGTTCATTAGATCACAGCTGCCCCCCTTTCTATAGCTAGAAAATAGGTCCCCTTTGAGGAGCGCCGCGTCTGTGTAGCTGCATAAGGAGTCTCTAGTGAGCTGTGAACTCTTTTCACCCCAGAAGGAAGCCGGCCGAGTGACTTTTCTGTCGGACCCTGAGGAATACACCATCCCCGCCGATAGCTGGTCAGCACGTCCTTTCTTGGGCTACGACTGGATTGCAGGCGAGTCCTAGCCCCATCGCACATCCGTGGTATTATTGGGGTGATCTGGTTGATGGAGGGGCTAAAATCACAACTCACCTCCTGTACGGCGAACGTTACAGACCGAGGTGCAGGCCCAGGGCTGGAGACGGCGCGCCCTGTGGGACCAGGGCATAATGAGCTGTTGCCCCGGTACTGCTGAAAAATCTGCCGGTTGGCCGGTGTTCTCCACACAAGAGCTGCAGTTTTGCCAAGTCAGACCTGGTTCTCTGGTCAGTGCAGAGATGACCTGTGCTTTCCTGGGACGGCAGTGAGGAGACTGGCCAGGAATCCATACAGCTGCTGTGAGGCTGAGAGAATTCGAGGGGGGGCCCAGAGGAGCAGGGGAGGAACGAAGGAAACGAGGAGGAGAGATCATTTCAAGGCTTTTTGCACTAGCTGTTCAGAGTCACGGAAGTCACTGGCCCCTCTGGGTCTGTGGCGCTGCTAGGGTCGGTCCTTCAACAGAGGCAGTGTCTGCTTGGCCACGCTGCTCCCTTTGTGTCTGCTGGTCTGATCAGTCATCCTCTTTGGCACTCAGCACCCTGGTTAGCTGACAGCTTCATGTGAGCTTTCCCAGGGCACCTGTCTCGGATGCAGTTCCAGCTTTGAATTTCCTTCTCTGCTTCGCGTTCCCAGGGCTGCTG
The DNA here is from genome assembly GCF_007399415.2 of Gopherus evgoodei. Lineage (NCBI taxonomy): Eukaryota > Metazoa > Chordata > Testudines > Testudinidae > Gopherus > Gopherus evgoodei. The sequence continues at coordinate 10,496,337 of NC_044339.1, read as the reverse complement.
GAGATGGACTCGTCGTTGTCAGAGAAATCTGAGCAGTACTTCACTGAGCTCAGGGAGTTCCGGCAGGTGAACAAGGAAGCGTGTGTCCATGAGGAAGCCCTGGGGTAAGGAGGGGACTAAGGTGACAGAGAGCGCCAGGAACAAGGGACGAACTGGTGGGGGGTTTGCCACCTCCTCTGAGGAGCGGGAGACTGTGAGGATGGCTCATCCAGCCCATCAGCGGGTCACTGAGCGTTTGCTCTCTTTCTGGGGAGCAGCTGTTTGCTACTGAACCCGCGCCACGTGCACAGGGTGAACTGTATCATTCCCGCATGGCCAGGAAACCAGGGACATCTGGGAGCGACTGAAATGGGTTTCTGAATTAGTTCGTGTCATCAAGTACAGGAAAAGCTTTGTTATCCAGCATGGGGGAATGGGGGGTGCCGGTAAGTCAAAAATTCTGGTTAACTGGGAGTTATACTTACCAATGGAGGGGAGGGAGTTTGGGTGTGGGAGGAGGCTCAGGGCTGGGGGTTGGGGTGTGGGGCGCTGGGAGGAGTTTGGGTGCAGGAAGTGGCTCAGGATTGGGGGTTGGGATGCGGGGCTTTGGGAAGATTTGGGTGTGGAAAGGGGCTCAGGGCTGGGGGTTGGGACATGGGAGGGCGTGCGGGGCGTGGGCTCTTGGAGGAGTTTGGGGGGGGCTTAGGGCGGGGGTTGGGGTGCAGGAGGGGCTACTGGGCTCCGGTTCCGAGCGGCACTCATCTTGGGCAGCTCCCAGCAAGCAGCGGCATGTCGCTGCTGCTCTTAGGCTGAGGTGCAGCCAGGTGGCTCTGCATGCTGCCTCTGCCCACAGGCACCACCCCTGCAGTTCCCACTGGCTGCTATTCCTGGCCAATGGGTGCTCTGGAGCCAGCGCATAGGGCGAGGGCAGCGCACAGAGCCCCTATGAACTGCCTAAGAGCAGCAGGGACATGTCACCACTTCTGGGGAGCCACACAGAGCCAGGTAGGGAGCCTGCTGGCTCCTCATCAACCGGACTTTTAATGGAGCTCAGAAATGCCAGTTTCTCGAGATTTCCACTTGATAAAATGCCGGATAGCAGAGCTTTTACTGTATATTCAGCAGATCTGTCCTCTGCCCAGAGATGGGCATTTTGCTCTGTGAATAGCCCTTCGGTTTCTTGGTGCAAGTGTAAAGTGAGATGAGTGCTTTCCCCACCACGCCAGTCTAAAGGGAGGTCTGGACAGCAAGAGACCCCCTCAGGGGGATATTGATTGTCCCCATCACTGGCTCCAGAGTGCACAGCTGTGACTGAATCTTTGTTTCCTTAGGCCAGAGGCAGTGGATTTCTTGGCTCCTGAACAAGAAGCAGACTTGGATTCCAGTTCCCATCAGTGTAAGCTGAGATGCCTTCCAGATCTAGTTTCTAGGCACGGGCAGCTGTGCTCTGTGGCTTTCTTTTTGGAAAGCCCCGGCCTTAAGGCTCTTAGAAGGGATGCAAGAAGAATTCACAGTTCAGTCCCTCTCCAGCCCTCACTTCCCACTCCAAAGAGGCAGGAGTCCCTGGGTTGATGACACGAAAGAGAATTTCTGTTTCTCTAGGGTTCTCTGTAGTTAACCTGACTGACCGTGCTTTAAGTTGAGGAAGTTCAGCTAAATCTGCATCTGTTTTCAGAAAACAGTTGAATGGGAGGGAAATAACCATGTAAAAAGTACTTTGGGAGAACAGCGGGGTTTGGTTCTGTGTGGTGTGTACAGTGCATTGGTTAAGAAGAGTGCCACAGGCTATGAATGAAGTAACAATCTCTCCTCTGCACGGCAGGTGTTTATTGCTATCGAATAAACAGGCGCCTGTTTACCATCCCTGTGGATTCCCAGTCTGCGTGCCCCGTGTGTAAGACCCTGAGAGCCCAACACCCTCCGGAGACGCTGGAGGAACCAGCCTACATCAGGTCTGTACAGTGCTAGTAGCCCAAGTGTTGCAGGAAGCCATCAGGATAGACAGAGGGCAAGCTAAGCATGGGGGAGGAGGTCTCTTTAAGATGGCTTCTTACAAAGTTGCTGTCTTAGGGGAGAGGGAGCTCTGGGCCTTGAAATGCAAAAGGGCCAAATTCAGCTATGATGTCAGCAGGAGCAGCTCCCATCTGAAGTCAATGGGAGATGTACCCTCTTACCTCGGAGCTGAATTTAGTCCAGAGTCTGGGTGTACACACAAGTCCCTCAGGACCTTATCTAGAGCCTATTGACTTCAGCAGGCATTGGATGAGGCCCTAAGACTCCAGGTGTGGCAGGAGAAGTGCAGATGTCTTCTGCGCTGCGATGTCTCTTCTGGAGGACCTGCGCAGTTACTCCCTCTGTTTGGTTGCAGGGTCAGCATTCCCAGGTCCACCCTCCTACCTGCCTATAAGTACAAAATCCATCGCAGGAAGAGCTTTGAACCTGCAGACGATCTGGCTTTACCCTCGGTAAGTTTTCACCTTCCCATTTGACTGTTATGCAGGGGGCTGCATCATCACCAGGTGAATGGTAATAGCAGCATGTTAGAAAGACAAGAGAACCAAGAGCCTTGATGTGTTAATGCCAGAGCTGAACACCCCTAAACTGGGGGGAAGTTCAGAGCGAGGCTTTGAGACTGGTCTGATCATTGTGACAGCCAGGAAGAGCCAAGCTTAGGTGCAAACGCTGCGGCTCATGCCCGTCTGTAACACAATATAATTTATATAACCCTCTGCATACACGGTGTGTCCAAATGCTTTACACTGAGAGCAGATGCCTGCAGAGTTGGGTACAGTGGCTCTCCCGCAGACAGACAGACAGACAGCAAAAGAATGCAGCAGAGAGAGAAAAACAGGCTGTTGTCTTTACTGCTCGCAACTGCAAATAAACAGTTTTGCTGGTAAAATGCTGTGAACCGTAGCGTGTGGTAAAAGGAGACAAGCAGGATGAATGGATAGTGTGGGCCAAAGCGCCAAAGCAAAGAAGGCAGGTATTTATATAGACAAGGTGTATGTCTACATAGCAAAGGAAAAACCCACAGCTGGCCCGTGCCAGCTGGCCCGTGCCAGCTGACTCAGGCTCCCGAGGCTTGGGCTGCGGGGTTGTTTCACAGCTGTATAGACTTCGGGGCTCAGGCTGGAGCCCAAGCTCTGGGACCCTCCCACCCTGCAAGATCCTAGAGCCCGGGCCCAAGCCCCGAAGTCGACACAGCAGTGAAACAGCCCTGCAAGCGCAACCCCCACAAGCCCAAGTTGGCTGGCACAGGCCCGCCATGGGTGTCTAGTTGCTATGTAGACTTACCCTGAGTGGCTCGGAGAGCAAAGAGCTCCAGAGAGACAGGTCTGACCTTGAAACTTTTTTGTCACTGAAAACTGCAGATTTAAGTGGACTGAAACATTTTGTGAATTCGTGTCAATTTCGCCAAATTGTTTAGGTCAAAAAAACCCAACAACCTATAAAATATTGTTTTCCAGAAAAATAGAAGCATTTAGTTTTGACAATTTCCAAAGGAAACATTTTGATTTTTTTTCACTTCAAAACAACTTTTTGATTTGAAATTTCCTTCATAGATTTAAGGTCAGAAGGGACCATTATGGTCATCTAGTCTGACCTCCTGCACAACGCAGGCCACAGAATCTCACCCACCCTCTCCTGTAATAACCCCCTAACCTATATCTGAATTATTTAAGTCCTCAAATCGTGATTTGAAGACCTCAAGGTGCAGAGAATCCTCCAGCAAGTGACCTGTGCCCCATGCTGCAGAGAGAGACATAAAACCTCCAGGGCCTCTGCCAATCTGCCCTGGAGGAAAATTCCTTCCTGACCCCAAATATGGCAATCAGTTAAACCCTGAGCATGCGGGCAAGACTCACCAGCCAGCACCCAGGAAAGAATTCTCTATAGTAACTCATATCCCACCTCATCTAACATCCCATCACAGACCACTGGGCATACTTACCTGCTAATAATCAAAGATCAATTAATTGTCAAAATTAGGCTATCCCATCATACCATCCCCTCCATAAACTTATCAAGCTTAGTCTTGAAGAGATATGTCTTTTGCTCCCACTACTCCCCTTGGAAGGCTGTTCCAGAACTTCACTCCTCTAATGGTTAAAAACCTGTGTCTAATTTCAAGTCTGAATTTCCTAGTGTCCAGTTTATATCCATTTGTTTTTGTGTCCTTCCATTTGATTTAAAAAAACAAAACAGAAACCCTTTTGAAATTGGAACAAAACATGTTTTGGGTCAAGCAAAATAGTTACTTCGACCTGAAACAAATATTCTTTTGGCTTCTCGATTCACTGAAAAAACTAGAAAAGTAGTTCTTAGGGGGGGCAACGAATTATTTGCACAGCTCCAGCCAAAATTCTGTCTGGAGGAGCTGAGTGGGTAAATGGAGGCCCAGTATACTGAGTTCAGAATGCTCAGGAAGCTGATGTGACAAATCTTGGAACTGTGTGTTACTCCGTGTTATATGTAGTGTAGCTGTAGCTGTGAGAGTCTCAGATTAGTAGAGAGATAAGGTGGGTGAGGTGTTCTCACCCACCTTATCTGTCATTGCAACCACGTGTGATTTGACAATCATTGGTTTTAAGTTTGATTTCAAACAGCAAATAGAAAACTTTGATTTTAAATAATCAATTTTAATCTTGTTTGCATTTGTACTTTTTTTTTGTGCAGAAAGCTTGGTTGTGATTGCTTGGTACTTCTTTTTGCTAACCAGTAGGACACACTATATTTATATGCATTTATTTAAGAAATTCTATAGCTTAACATTCATTTATTCAGATTCTTAACTTTTACAACTGTTTTGTTGTTAGAAAATGATGTATTTTATTACGTTCTATTATATTAGAGAATGATGCATTTCTTCTTTAGTAGATGATTCATTTTTTAATTGTGTTTTTGTGTCACAAGCTGTATTTGGATGGAAATTGAAATACAATTAAAAATGCTCCAAACCAGCATTTTAAAGGGGTGTTTGTTTTTTTTTTAAATTAGTTAAATAAAACTGCCGTAGGTGTGCTGGATACACAAGAAAACACAAAGTGAGGTCATCAGAATGTTTTGTGTTTAAAACTAACTGGCTTATTAAACAAAGGAAGCACTATCTGTACTAATGAATTCAACAGATTGTTTCTGGTCACCATAGCCTTCAAGATTTTAGAACTAGTAGATTTCATCCTCTCACACCTAATTTTTATCCACAGATTGGAAAAGAGGGTGGGAAAAAACTTGCCTGCTTTTCCAACTCCTAGTGAGTTTTTCAACTTTGAACTGAACTAATTGAATAAACTGATCCGAAGAAAATTCTCTCTCCACCTGCAGGATAGGCTACTGCAGTGAAAAGCTAGTTTACCATTTCAACAAATTCTGGCTCCAAGCGCTTAGCCAGAAACTTTCACCAGTTCAGGGCTTTGACTTTCTTTAAAATTTCTGTAGCCAGCATATACTGCTTGAATTGTATTACTTGTGTTTAATGTAAAAGATTTTAATAGTGTATAGTAAGGTTAGGCCTAAACATAAATTTGTCATAATTTCAAATTTAATTTTAATTAGCTTTAATTTTTGAAAAGAAAACGTGTGTTTAGTTAAAATTTTAAAAAGTCTAAATTGTTCCATTTTTTTAAAACTCCTTTTGGAAATGACTGGAAGCCAGCGAAAGGGACACATGGGGGAAGTGAGGTAGCTTTGCACCTTAGAGCCTCTGTGAAGTTCTCATCGGTCCCCCTTTGTGACCATATAAAGCTCTTCAAGAAATGAACTCAACAGTCTCTCAGAGCTCCCTTTTGGAGAGACTGGGCTGTTGCTTTTCTGGGGGCATGTACACTACCAGAGAAGGCATTCCCAGGCAGACCTCTCCCCACAGCACTGCCTGGCCGGTTGGGAGAACGTCGTCCCCTCCAGCAGCCCCACGCTTAGCAGTTTGGATCTGCGAACTTCACTGCAACAAAAACCCACTGACCGTTCTCACCTGGTAAGGACAGGCTATTCTGAGTTGCACTTGCCTGGTTTTCAGGGGCCCAGGATGGTAATTCACTGACAGCTGAGCAAGAGACCTAGAGTACATCGGGCTCAGTTTCCCCACTTGCCCCATGTACTGGGTATGAAGCAGGGAAGCATGTGCCTTCCAATGGGATGTCTGTCCTTCCAGGGAACGATGCTGCCGCTGTGCTGCAGTGAAAGGGTTAATGGAGCTGGGAGACAAGGCCCTGAGCCAACAGTATGTCGTAAGGCTCTCTGCACTGTGACGGGATGGGGGCGTGGGATTTTTGGTTTTGTAGGTTGATCGAGTCTTTGTTTGGGTTCTAGACCATGGCATCCCGAATGTCCGGAGGAACCAGAACTGACCAGCTCCTAACCCTGTCCCGCTTAGCTCAGTTCAGACTTAGCAATGCTTCTCAGCAGAGAGCTCCAGACAAGCCACTACGCTACAGAGCAACTCCTAATTAAAGTCCTATCATCTCAACCGTATCAGCTGCTGACCTGATTACCCAGGGGCCGTGGGGGATACTGGGAGTGAGTAAAAATGATGGCGTTTGCCTAAAAATTAACCTTTAGAGGAGGGATTTTTCCGAGCCCTGCAAGTGCAAACGCCCTTGCAAAAATCCACGTGCATGTGCGTATTGGAATTGCACAAGTTGCAATTAGACAATAGCTGAAATTGCTTGCAGTTGACCAGTTTTGGCCTCTAACTGGCCCATTGTACATACCGTCACCGCAGTTGTGTGCACGCTTGGTACTTTCCCACCCAGGGGTGTAAACTGAGTGTACGTGGTAAGTTGCTGTAAGACATATCTGGTAGGTTTAAGAAAACAGAGTGACTAGTCCTGCTCCCTGTAATAGAACGGCCATCGGGTATATTGCAATAGACACGTACAGAGCGTTCATCCACCCAGCTCGTAAAAACGATACAGTTGACTCATCAAACCAAGAATTCTGACTCTCTGGACAAGGAGTTGAGACTGTGAGCTGCATGGCACAGCATGAGGTGTGCAAAGATGCTCAGTTTCATGCTTCCAGGAGGTCTGGAACATGATTAATTCTTACATTAAAGAATGACGACACTGACTTAGTTCCAATAAGAAAAACGTTCGTTTTTGTGCATTATCTTTGGACAGAGGATTTGGTGGGTCATGTTCAGCATAGATCTGTGGGGGGGAAGGAAACCATTGTCAAAGAAAGAGGTGTGTTATGAATCACTAAGCCACAAAATGCCTTAGAACATGCTGACATCATGTTTACCTCTGATTGTAAAAGGCTGGTGGAAAGGCATTTTGAAGACATGCTCATGGAGCTTTTTGATTGCATTGAAGTAATGTGTGAGAGTTTGTTCTGAGGTGTGTAATGTGGTGTGGTTTTATTTTCTCTTTAGGAAATAAATAAGAGTTTTATATCTTCTAGTATAACACCTGGAATGTAGAGTTCTATCATAGGACTTCTATGGATTGTAGTCAAGCCTTCTTAACTCATAAGTAAGGCTATGATTTACTTACAAGTATTTTTGGTATGGTCAGTGTAGTATATACCAGGGATTCCCAACGTGGTGCCCGGGGGCGCCATGGCATCTAAGTACACCTGTGTACTGGCCGGCAGATGAGCATCCGCCGAAATGCTGCCAAAATTGGGCGGCATTTCGGCAGCTACTCCTCTGGATGACGCCACTTGCCACTGACAAACAGCGTCATCCAGAGGCGTCACCACCAAATTTCAGCGGCATTTCGGCGGCGAAGCCTCTGGATGATGCCGCTTGTCAGCGGCATTTTGGCGGATGCTTGTCCGCCACCACGGTCCTCCGGGGCTTGTTGTCTGGCGGGTTGGAGACCACTGGTATATACTAAATATAGTATATATTTATAGCAGACAGGTCATGGCAATAAACAAAAAATTCATCCCCGTGACCTAGCTATGACTTATACAATAAATACTCCTGGCTAAATCTTGGGGGCTGTTACTGCAGAGGGCACCCTGGGGGGCTGCTGCTGCGGGGGGGCCTCCAGAGCAGCTGGTGCTCCAGCCACCCCACGGACTGCTGCTTGGGTGGTCCCCAGGGCCAGGCGCAACAGCCAGTTCGACTGGCCCTGGGACTACTCCAGCCACAGCAGCTGCAGGGCTACTCAAGCAGCTGGTCCCGGAGCCAGCTGCGTAGGCGGCCTTAAGGTCAGCCACACTGGCCACTGCAGAAGTCATGGAGGTCGCGGAATCCGTGACTTCCAAGACCAACAAAGAGCCCTACTCATAAGAGTCTTTAGAAACCTTGGTCCAAACCTGTCCCTAGCGTGTAACACCGTTGACTTCTGTGGGCTTACCCCAGGGATGAGTTTGGCTCCTTGTCTGTTAGTGTTACAGAGCTTACTACAGGCACCAAATGTAGGTTGTGAATTTTTTTTAAACGGGAATTAATTTTACAAGACTATGAATGGAATAATTTTAATATTTAATTGAAAGCAATTTTGTTTTAAATTAAGTTCTCCTCTTTAGTGTTGGAAGTTTAGATGTGGTTGTGTTGGGTGACGGGATGAGAAATAGAAAATGAAACTGACTATAAATGGAAAGCGCAACTGATCACTTTAGTTTCTTCGCCTTAATCTGAAAGCAGTGTGAAAAAGGTACAACAAACAGTATATCAAATATGATGCAAAGTACATGGAATTTGTAAAGTTCTTTCCATTTGAGGGGCACAGAAACTACACATACCCCTCAAAATACAGCAGTAAAACTTCATTGTGCAAACTTGTATCTTAAGGCAGGACTCCTTAAAACCTCTTCACCATTAAGCCCTCAAATCATAAACCCTTTCCCAGTTCCTCCCTGGAATAAGACACAGCATTTATATAGTGTTATACCTCCATTCTATGCACCACCGTGGCTACACCGGAGCCATGTAAACCTGCTGCTGTTACACCCCCATCCACATAGGTTATCCCCATATTACTAACGGGGAAAGTTGAAATCCAGGCAGGTTAAGTAACTTGCTCAAGGCCACACAGCATATCAGTGGCAGAACCAAGATTACAACTCAGGTCTCCTGGCTCTCAGACTGTGCTCATTCCTACAGGCCATACTGCCTTTCTAAAAAGGTGGGCTGTGAACCCTTTGGCTCCATACGGGAACCAATAATGCCTGGGAGAACAGGTGATTTTGGTAGTGCCGTGCTACATGTCAGCCAGAAAATGAGTAGCCTGCTGTACTGGAAGCCAGGAAAGGGAAACCAGCTTTCTAGGCTACACTTGACCATCTTCCTGGGTACGTAAAGAGCCAGGATCTGCTGAATTGAAATGAAGTCAAGCCCAGGAAGTTCTGAAGACGTTGACTGGTGCACGTGTTCTATGGAATGGTTGCTATTTGATGGCCTTTTGTGATGTTGCTATGGGAGCAAGTAAATATCCCCTGCTAGGTTCCAGCAATTCCAGGTGGACTCTGTGCATCGTGGATTTTGTGATCCTTCCAGAGTACTTGTCCTACTCTAACCTACATGGAAGAAGGACTGCGTGTGTTGCTGTTCCTGAGCTCTGAGCTGTGGTTGCTGGGGTGCGTTCGTGGTGCCAGTATGCAGCAGATTGTAGGTAATTTTTACTGTTATTATTTGAATGGTAGTGGTACCTACAAACCATGGTCATGGACCAGAATCTCACTGGGCTAAGCCCTGTACAAAAACAGAACATTCCCTGTCTCAAATCGCTTACAACCTCTAGCGAAGTCAGGCAGAAGCTGATTTTGTTCGATCTTTAGCATCCAATTGATGCTCTAGTCGTGGCCTGTATGGCAGTGGGGGTTAGTAACTGGCTACAAAGTCTCTGATAGCTAGATCACTAACTGGAATATAGCCCAGGTTGGTCATGGTGAAAGGTGTTCTCTCGTGCCTCTTTGGTGACTTCATGAAACAAGTTGGTGGGCCTCAGATCAGTTCCTGAAGGAGACATGATGACCTCACCAAGATGACCATCCCAGTTAAACTCTTTGCTGGTAGTCTCAGCAGAGAGGCCAAGGGCCCTCTCCCGCCTTGAGATGTTGACTCCACATCAGAGAGGAGACACAGCGGCATGGAGGAGTGGGCAAATGTTTTATTGCTCAATCTGTGGATGGACGTTTTCCATCTACAGGGCTTTTGCCTTTTATCATTTTTGCCATCTCAAAGTTTGCTGGCCTTTTTCATACAACCCCGTTCAATCCTGTTTCTGTATAAGTAGTGATCAACATGCCAGAACCAATCCATTAGCTGCCTGAGTGTCTCACAGTGTGGGTGTATTTGCAGCATTAAGACATTCCCTCGGTTACATGTTTCAAAATCCTCTTGTCTCTTTCCTCCCCTATCCTGCTCTAAGTTCTTAGGGATCTCTACTTCCCTTCTGAGCCCAATGCATGGTCCTGCCCCGCTGTCATCAATGGGAGTTTTGCCACTGATCCCAAGAAGTATAGGATCATACCCTGCTGCTGCTCTCCCAGTAATGTCTGCCATTTAGAGCACTCCCCCTTCCATAGCCTATTATCACTCCTGCCTATCCCCAAACTGATCTGTTTCCCACCCTTCCTGCCCATGTATCTGATTTGACTCTCCACAGGGGATCAGCTTTTCCACTGGAATAACTGGCAGCCTTGGGTCTGCATGTGCGAGTTACACAAACAGGCGCGAATCCGGCACTTTGTGGTTTCGGCTGAAAACATCACCGTGAACCTGAAGACGGGTGAATTCTGGGAGGAAAAGGCCTGCTCCTTGCTGGATTGCATCATGTGTAAGCCAGAGGAGTGTCCAGGCAGCCCTAGGCTATCTGGCTTCTTGCCCCAATTTGAACATCTCTCCGTTTCAAAGTCCAGCAACGCTAACCCACCTCCCATGAGCATCACTGACTTCCAATCTTATGAGAGTCTCCCGGTGGTGGATGACACAGGTGAGAAGTAATGGTCTAGAGAGGAGTGAGGTGTAACTTTCTGGTGATTGTGCTTCACTCTGCTGCAACAGAAAGGACAGGACTGAGGACAAGGCTTGCAGAGCGCATGGCAACATGGAGCAGAAGAAATACACTCTGCTGGAGCAACTGCTTGAACTGGACTAGAGAATCTGGGCTGGATGACTAAGGGCTGCATTGTTGGGTCAGCTGTCATGGAGTTCTGAGTCATACATCAGCTGAGTTTGAATAAAGTTAAATGGAAATGTAATCATCTTTGGAAATTAACTTTTTTCCTTTCCTCATCTCATGCGGCTCCCATATACGAAAGAAACCACTGGGCCAAAGGCAGAGCTGGCATAAACCAGTCGAGATGCACGCCCTTACAGCTGGTCTGAATTTGGCCCTGCATTTGGTTTCTGTTTGTCCTGCCCTTGCCTCTGAACTGCAGCAGTCTGGAAACGCTGCCCACTCGTGGAACTTTTTACCCTTGGTATCGTGGTAACAAGTCCAATGATACTGTGTTGGCCCAGCTGGACATTAGAACCGTCTCTGATTGAGAGCCAAGTGAGCCTTAGAACCCCTTCCTCCACTGACTGGGCCAGGCCCCAATATGCTCTTCGTTTCTTGAGCAGTAGGAGGGCCGTATTTCCTCAGATGAGGCTCCAGAGCCAGATCAGACCCTAGGATCATTTTCTCTCCTTACTTAGCTGAACTGGGCCCCAGATCCCACTCTGTTCCTTCTTTTGCTAGGTGGTCATGAAACTTTTTCCTCTCTCAGTAACTGCACTAGACTCTGGACTATTCCTCTTGTCCAGTCAGCGCGCGCAAGGAGAGAGGCTGGGAACCCTCTGCTGAATGGGCTGGACACGGATTTCTCTCATGCCTCTCTGACTGCGTCCTGGGATCTCCTTCCCAAGTACAAGGCATGATTAGATGTTCAGGAGCCGGGCTCTGATCCCATTTTCATGAGGTAAAACTGGAGTAACTGATGCAATGACTCCGGATCTGTGTTGGCGTGATTGCAATCACAGTTCTGTTAATCAGAATGGAATTAACTAGTTCTGGGTAAGAACAAGACTCCTTTAGCCCTTTGGTAACTGACTAATTGCAGTTAGTTGGCCAAATCCTCCACTAGTGTAAATGGGCATAACTCCACTGATGTCAACGGGGCCACGCTGATTGACACCAGCTAAGGATATGACCCATTGTTGCACGTTGAGTAGCTTTCAAAATGTCTGCCAACCCCTTTTTGACTATTTGAACCACCTTCTGATCATCAAAAGTCTTGTCCTTCCCTCCCTCTTCTCCACCCCCTCCCCCCCATACTTCATTATGTAGAACACTGTCATGCGGACCTGCTGGCTCAGAGCCTCTGGGGCTATACTCCTGGTGTTTGCCCTCAGCAGCAGGGGTCTATCTTTGTAGGAAACTAAATTTTTTTCCCCCTTTGTTAGTCACCAGAACCCTCCAATCCTGCCCCTGTGCTACTAGCCTCCAGTTATCCCCATTCTTGTGTTCTCAGGGCCTTTGTGTGTGTTTGGGAACTAAAGCTTTCCCCAGAGGGCACCATCTCAGATGGAGTCATCGTCTTTCTTTTGAGCCTAGTTCATCCCAAGGCTCCTGAGCTGCTAACGCCATTCCCTTTGCAGTCCGCTCTGGCACACTTGACCTTTGAACATAAGTGCCGACTTTGATTTTTTCCCCTGAGGTTTTCCAGCCCTTCTCCTTCCCAAAGCCCGAGCCCCCACTTTGCCCCTTCCCCAAACGCCCCACCCTTCCTCCACCTCTTCCCACCCCCACTTGCCAAGGCCCCTGCCTGTCCACCGCTGGCTGCTCTCCGCTTTCCCTCAAGCCTCTCCTCGAGGCACCAAACAGCTGTGGCCGGTGGATGCTGAGCACCCACTATTTTTTCCCCATGAGTGCTTCAGCTCCAGAGCACACACACAGTTGGTGCCTCGGCCTTTGTAGTGGCAGGAGATTCTTACTAACATTAATTTTCATGTTAACCCCCTTTGGTTTGTTTTCTCTCTGAATTGGTTTAATGAGCAATCTGAGGTTTCTACTTTAAGTATGTGTGTGCTATTTTTCTGAAGCATGTGACAGCTAGGTTGTGTATTAACGCTGTGCATGATTAGATGACTTTTTTTTTCATGTTACTTGTATAGCAATGGCACGCATTATAATAAATGTATGTCATTTGTTTTTCCAACATGAGCCTAACTGATGCCTAGATTAGAGTGTGGTTCTACTCGGAGAAGTGACTCCATGAGAATGACTTTGTCTCTTGGTGTTGCTGGATCAAATGTGTTCAGTTTACATGTATTTGGAGGTGGGTCCCTAATGGCCACCTCTGCAAATTCAGCCTGGTCTTTCTGTCCCTTCACTGTTTGCAAAGACTCTGCTGTTGGAACTGAATTGATGTCAATACGTGAGCCAGCAGAGTCCAGTCAGCTCTCCAGGGTCAAGAGGGCTAAAAAAAAAAATAAAAAATTGAACCCTTATATTTTTGTAGTAAGATCTGTCGCTGAACTTGCACAGAGGGAGACTGATCTTCTGGTAAGAAGCTTTTGTTTTTACTCTTCTGACCACGACCACACTCCAGTGTTTGATCACCAGTGAATAGCTCAGGCCATCTTCTCTTGTGGCTTGTAACTAATGGAAATGAGTGTCCCCTTCTTATGTGGTGCCTCACAGTGACTCCACTGAGGTCAGAAAGGGTGTGTGTGGAGAGGCCTGGATGCTGATCACATATGAGATTCCAGTGCTTGCACAAATCCTGGTTGTCTTTAGTCAAACATCAGTGACATGCATGGTGAGGGAGAGATGCTTGCTGACATGTCTGGTCATGCTTGCTGAGAACTAGGGTTTGAAAGGTTACAATAGTTTTTTCTTAACTGGTGTAACAACTTGGCTAAGCAAACGTGATACAGGCAACGTTAAGCTGATCCATAGTTTGAGGAACTCTGTTCTTTTAAGCCAGAACATTCTTTGCTATAAGCAGGCTTTGGAAGATGAATATTGTCCAGTGATAGCTACAGTTGATGCCGATATTAGACTCCTGTGCAGAGAGGTAAGTTTCAAAGAGCAGAGATATCTAGGAATTCTTCCTCAAATCCCATCCCACCCCACCCACCACAGAAGAAGGTGAGGTTTCAGCCCATGTAAGATCTGCAAGTGGACATGCTGCCCTTTGAGAAGCCCTGTGCTTCCACTTAGATTTTGGCTCTCATGCTTTTTGTCTTTCCGAGGCAGATACATGCTGCCAAGGAGATCCCTGCCCACAACTACTGGAACCAAATGTAAAGGCTGCTAGGGTCTACACAGCATGGTGGAGCAAAGCCGTGGAAGTCAATACAGCCGCAAGCTGAGGAACACATGGGGCACGGAGTAGGTTTCAGGATTTTGCCCACTGTGAACTAGAAAAATATGGCATGTATTTTGGGGAATTGGAAGATGTTACTACAGCCGCTCATCTGTTCCATCACTTGCCCGAGTGGCCAGGGCGAAATCCAGCATGGGCTTCCTCTGCGTTTAGCTTCCCTTTTATGTGCATGGGATACATTGGCTTAGCGTGTGTGCTGGTGGCTACTGTGCTGGTGGCTGGCCCAGAAAATGTAATAACCAGCTAAGAGGGTTCTCCTTTAGTACACGTGGTAGGACTCCTTTAGGCCTGTCCCTTCAGTGATGGAAGTCTAGGGTACCACCCTGGGTTGTCTGTATGTATGCGGCCACAGTTTATCCCCATAGCATCGGAAATCCAGATATGTGCTTAAATGGGTGAGCAGGGTGTGGCAAATGATGCTTTTTTCATTGGAGTCAGTGCAGAGCAGATGTTCAGCAGTTTAAGGCTAAACTCCATTCTGTTCCTCCAGAGGTAGTGGTAGACGCTGCCAGCGGGTTTACTCTGCTTTTACCTGCTGTCTGCCTCTGGGATTATTCTAAGATATTTTGAGTTGTTTCATCATTAAACTTTCCCGTTAGCAAGACATTCCTCGTAGTAGCACCAAGAATGAGTGTGCAGCACTGGGCTACTTATGTTATGTAGTAATCAGCTTGTTGGGAAATGACTGGCTCAACCACACAGAGCCCCTTTGATATATTTCACCCAGCCCTACCAACCTCCGCCTCCAGCCAGGGCTTTCTTTTGGAATGATTTACCAACTTTGATTTGGGGAGCAGCTTTCATCTCTTGAGATGCTGCTGCAATCTCGGGGCCAGAATGTCAATCTTCGCTTTTGAATTGTACAACCCCTGAAAGCGTAGGAGAAACCCATCACTGAAACCCTCCGTTCAACTCATTTTCTGGCTAATGGTGGATGCTGCTTTACTTCATCAGAAGGCTTAGGAACCTGATTCGCCACTCATCCTGGTGTAATCAATTGATTTCAGTAGCTACACCTGATTTTACACCGGTGCAAGGGAGGAGAATCAGCTCCTAGAGTTTTCTGTGTCCAGATTCTCAGCAAACCCCCCGTGTCTAACAAAAGGTAACTTTCTCAAAGACCTGATTGGATCAGCCATAGAAACAGAAGAACCATACAACTATGCAATGCAATCTCATTTATCTATTTTGTATAACAATACTTTGCTTGTCTATATCTCCTTCCATCTGAGGAGCTGGAAGTATCATCACATCCCTGTCAGAATTACTATCCTCAGTTTCTAGAGAGGGATTTATAGGCTCTGTTCCTCTATATTTCCCCACAATCTCTCCATGATCTTGATTGGTTTCATCTTCCCTCTCTGAACTGCATGAACCCACACTATCTCTAGCCTTCTGCCATGTGAGCGTACTAGATCTGTCATTTCCCCTCTGAATTGGTAAGCCAGAAGGCTTACATCTTTGTGTGGAGTTCTGGAAGAGGGTATGTTTAAGCTACTGTGTGGGAGGGGAGTTCACACTGGGTCCAGGGATTGGGTTTTGTAATCTAAGCTCTGAGGAGGAGGGAGCAAATAGATCTGCATTCCAACAGCATGTCTTGAGGCCCTGAAGCAGTGCGTGGACTCCATTTAGACTCTGGGTGGGCTTAAAGCGGGGATTTACGGGTTGGATCCCCTCACAGCGGTCTGGTGAAACAGACCGATGTGATGGCAACATATGGGATCAGCTTTATTGCATGCAAAGCTTTTTTTAAAAGGCTTTGCCAAGGACCTGGCGCTGCTGCTCTTAAGCTGAGAGCCAAGAACACAGCAGCTGGTTGGTTTCAGGTAAAGTAGATAACAATCATGAATTAGAAAGCATTCAAGAAAGAGCAGCTGTTCAGGTCACAGTGAGAGCTGCCTGCTGCTGAGGAGCTCCTGGTCAGAGGGGAGAAGTGACTTGCCTCAGGTTACACAGCAAGCGTGTGTGTGTAAGAGTTAGGAAGAGACCTCAGAACTCTTGATGCCAAGTCCTGTGCTTTAGCCACAAGACAGTCCTTCCCCAAACTCGAGCTGTATTTTCGATTCTGAATGGAAACAGAATTGGAACTCTTGGTGCTTTCTCAATTTCCCTGTTTTACTTCCCAGACCTGTACGCAGCTGGAGCCTGCTTCATCTGCAGCAACTAATAACACTTGGTTAGCACTTCTTGTAGTCAAGGTGCTGCCCAAACAATAGCTAATTGATATTGCGAGGGTAATTCTGTGCCTGTGCACAGGGTGTTTCATCCTGAAACCCCAGCTAGGTATAGTCTGAAACCTCCTGTTAATTAGGGTGACCAGATAGCAACTGTGAAAAAACAGGACAGGGAGTGGAGAGTAATAGGTGCCTGTATAAGAAAAAGTCCCCAAAAATGGGACCATCCCTTTAAAAATGGGACATCTGGTCACTCTACTGTTAATTGACAGATGAGTTTTAGTGGTTAAATATTTGCTGGTGTCAATTAGGATGGCCCCCGCTGATTTCAGTGAAGCTGTGTGAATTTACTCCAGTAGATTATCTGGCCCTAGACCTTTGTTAAATTACATGAATAAGAAACGGCAGGCTCTGCAGCAGACCCATTCACTTCTCACCCCAGCCCTGCGAAGAATCTCTCATGCTGTCAGCTTTCCCAGAACTTGTTTACACAGATTACTTAACATCTCCTGTGCAATGTCTTTGAGGTCCTGCGTTTGCCTTCCAGCTTGATTCTGGTTCCTGTTGAAAGAGCAGCCTCCTCCAAAGATTGTGAGTCAAAACTAGAACAGACGTGGTGGGCTTATATTAAACCAGCTGGAGATGGATTTCAGTTTTGTTTAACAAGCTCGAGCTATACATATATTGCATGCAAAGAATCGTTAAAAGAACATTATTAAAGTTGCAAAGTCAAGCACTCAAAAGTTAGGAGATGAGTAGGGACGGCACAGGGGTGCAGTACAATCACACACTTGAGCGGCAAGAGGTTGGAGCATGCTCTGTGGGGATGGAATCTTCAGCAATTTCTCTATTGACCACATGCAGTCTGCAATTTTTTTAAGGTTTGTAACTTGGCCAGATTTGGACAGTTTTTCACAGGGACTGTAAAAGACATGTCGCTGACACAAGGACCAACCTGCTGTCAAATAAATTCCAAGGCCTTGCTTCAACGCATGTGGGCGCTGGAGCTGTTCAAAAATTGAACACTGGCCAGACAGTGTATTGTTTATCTTATCCCCATCCTCATTCTCAGAAAGAGCTGAACTGTTTGGGGTGAAATTTCCCAGAAAGAATCACTCTAAGGCAGACAGCATAGAAAATTTCAGCCCACATAGTTAAAGTTTGCCAAGGTTATAAGCAGCTGCAAACAAGATTGGGGAAGCATTGGGAAGCCTTAATAATACTAACTCTGTGTATGATAACTATATCGGGACTGAAATCAGGTCCTGTGAACTAAAGCACGTTTGATGGACCATATTAGTCCTGAACTGGTCTGCATGAATCGACAGTAGAATTTCTCTGACTCAGAGATGCAAACCAGATTTAATTCCTGTACTGGGCATATACCTACAACAGGATTTCGCTTTCCCTAATTGGCAGAGACCTGCTGATCTGTTATACCAAGAATATCTATCTAGGTACTTACATACTGCCCGTTGCCATAGTATCTGAGCACCTTAGTCACTGATGTATTTGTCTTCATACAGCCCTGTGGGACTGGGAAGTATTATCTCTGTTTTTATAGATGGGGGAACCAATTCAGCTTACATGATTTGCTCCAGGTCACCCAGGAAGATTGCTGAGGCAGGGAATTGAACCTGTGTACCCCCAAGTTCTAGGCTAGATCCAGAATCAGATTAGTCCGTGGGCAGGATAGACCCTAGGAGCAGGTTCTCTCTGACTTAACTGAAAGAGATTCAACAGGCTCTGAATGGATTGCCCTGACTCTAGCTCCAGATGGATCCAGGCACAGGCACCATGCGGGGCTGGAGTACCCAGGGAAAAAAATAGTGGGTGCTCAGCACCCACCGACAAACTGCTTGGCAGTGGGCGGGAAGAGTTCAGGGGAGCGAGTGGAGCAGGAGTGGGAAGAGGTGGGGTCAGGCCAGAGTCTCTGGGGAGAGGGTAAAACGGGGGCAAGAAGAGGTGGAACAAGGGTGCGGCCTTGGGGAAAGGGGTGGAGTGGGGGTGAAGAAAAATGAAAATCAGCAGCAGTGGATCCAGGAGTAGCTTCCTGGAAATGGATACCACTGTCTCCTCAAATGCTAGTGAACCTCCTAAGCCACCTCATATTAAAACATTGTACGCTTAGAAACTTGCCAGCCAAAGGGACGTGTATCCTTTACTTCCTGTTTTACAAGGCCTTTCTTGTCATCAGTGGCTTTCCAGTGGTCTCCCTGTGCTTTGTGGTCAGGACAGCGTCGTAGCCTCACTGATACAAGTATGTGCTGTAGGACTTCAGAGCGGCATGAGATTGAGGAAGATCTAAATCAGCCCTGGAGCGGTAGAGCTCATTTCCACTGCCGTCATAAAAAATAAAAGAATTGTTTCACTTTTAAATAAGATGGAAAGAGGTGGAGGGTTGTACCAGAAATAAGGAGCTGCAGAGGAGAAGGCTCCTGTACAGGAAGAAGATTGCGTGTGGGGTCGTAGGCAAGGCCAGTGCTGGAGGAGTGTCAAGGGAAGCTACAATTGCAGCGTAGGCTGAAGTCTTCATGTGATAGCTTCACACTCACTCACTCCCCCCCCCCCCCAAACACACACACACTCAACATTCTTCCCAACTGTTTGATTATCAGGGTTGATTGGCTCACAGCATTGACTGTGATGCCGACTCATCCTTTCCTCTCTGAACCCTGCCAGTTGCTGCAAGGGTATAAATCAGAAAGGAGGGCACGGTAGGATCATAGCATGCAAAGAATAAAGCTGTATCAGAAACGGTCCTAGTGGAGAACACACGATGTAAATCAATTGCTCTTTTCCAGAGGCTCTGTCTGGTCAGGAGGAGCATGAGGGTTGTCGAAAGCATCAGATAGGCTATGATCTTTCTTCTGAGGTCGCCTATCTCTCAGTCAACTTCTCGGGATAGTAATTCTGCAACATGGTGGTGATGTCTTTCATAGAAGGCTCAACAGCCTTTTTCCTGACAGCACGCTGAGTTCTTTCGGCTTTCTCATTTTTCAGTTTGACTCAGGAAGTGTTTTTGGTTTTGATGTTACTATGCTCAGAACAAAAGAAATCTATCACATAGCTTCTCCTTCTTAATATTAGGGTAATTTCATCTCTACATATAAGCTAAGATTATTAGTTGACAGACCAAAAATAGGATCAGAGGACTTCCCTTCTAAAGTCACCTCTATATAAAGGACAACATTTTGTAACAGCCGTTTATTTTTAAATTAGACTCCAGCTATTGCAATTCAGATGGAACAGTCTGACATATTTTTTACGCCGGCTTTTATTTTCATTGAAATCAAAATAATGAATGAATCAATACAATAAAAGGCAAATAAAATATACATAGCGTCCTGCTTAATATCAGCCCCTAAAACAATGGGCCAAAATTTCTGCTGACGTTGGTGGACTTACATCTGCAGAAATGTTGGCCCTCTAATGATATCAACCATTCAAACGTGCAAAGCAACCTTGCTGCTTTCCGACGGCCAAATAGCAGCGGTCTCATTGAGGGTCAGCCTTTGAGGTCAGTAGCAAGATTAGGGGGAAGAGACTTTGATGACAATTTGGTTACACTCGATGGGTATATGTGCTAAATCAAAGGGTGTATGGGCTAAATCAAGCTCCCTTTTTACATTAAAGTTAAAACCAAGCATGAAGATTCCTTTTCCTTGGTGTTAACTAGGTTCTCCACTGACCATCCCCATTCCAAAAAATATTCCTGGGACTAAATTAAGCTGGGATGTCATAACTCTCATTGAATGTGTGCCATAATTTTGTGTAACCTGTGACTGCAGCCAGGCCTCTCCGGTCAGTGCTGGCTCTGTAACCATCCCGCCAGATCTGTGCATTTTTGCAGACTAGTTATAGAACCTGATGCCAGCCCACTGAAGTCAATGGGAGACTTTCCATTGACTTCAATGGGCCTTGGATCAGATCTGTAGTGAGTGGAGAACAGAAGGATGGGGGTCATCAGAAGAAGGAAAGGTGAGTTGGGGAATTTATGTGGTGGCAAAAGGAAAAATTCAGTACTTTCATAAAGAAAACGTCATACTGAAGAAAATCTCTACAAACACAATGGAAATATGCTCTTTTAAATGACATTCTAGCTAAACGCTCACTTGCATAAAACTGCTTTATGCGTGATGCAGCCATCCTCACTTCATAGCTGAGGCTAAACCAAAACCACTGGATCAGGATTCAGATCAACGTTGCTAAATCTTTCCCCATAATGAACCAAATCTGAACTGCTTTGGAAAGTTTGGATGTTAAGTCAGAGGCAGTGCCTCCTCGTAGGTGGAGTTCATATACAAGTTTTTCATTTGGATCCATGTCTACCTTGTTCAATGTTGTCAACTCGGTATTTTATCACAATATTTGGTGTTTTTCTTAAAGTCCCAGTTCCTGGAGTCATGTGATGATGTGAGAGACTCAGTTTTCATTTAGGAGAAAAGTTCATGGCTGCAGAGGAGAAGTTGAAAATGTGCACCCTGAAGGCTCAGAAACCAGAAAGCAAATAATTTTTTAAAATCCCATGATCTTAAAGATTTTCTGGGGCCTGAATCATGGGTTTTGGGTACCTGGATATGGCTTGCTTGTAACTTGCAGGAGAACTTAGTAGCAGATGAAATGGAATCTTGGAGAAAAAAGTAGCCTCATGATAGGAGTGACCAACAGGTAAATCCTACAAAGGACCAAATTCTTCCCTAATTAACACCAGTGTGCATGTGGAGTAACTCCACTGACTTCACAGGAATTATACCAGGGTGGCTAAGAGTAGAATTTGGTCCAATGTGGGGAGAAAACAAATGGAGAAATGCCTAAAAGGTTATTTTCAAAATGATACTTTGTAATGGTAATGATGATCTTGGTATTGCGTGGGATAAATGACCAGTTGGAGTAAATGGCCCAAGATGAATCAGCATCCTATAGCTGGTCACTAATTCCCTAAAAAACCACTGCACTTAAATTATTACTTTTTCATAGCACAGCTGATTGAGACAAAAGTCCCTTCCCCACTCAAATCAGAAAATCTGGTCTGTTTTTCTACGTTCTTTTTCTTTAGATTTCAGCTATTGAGTGTGGAACTTTATACTATTAGAGATGTTGATATTTCCCCCCTCCTTGGTGTTTATTATAGAACAACTCCTCAGTATGAGGATGTCTGCTATGAGGAACTGCAAGTGTTGAAATAATCTGGGACTTTCCCTCTGTTCAAGGACTTGTTGTATCCAAGTCCACAAGAAATTCTTAGTATTCTCCTAGGACTTCTTGTTTTCATTCTTAGTGGTTACACATATGGGAGAGAAACAAATGGGAACGTTTATTACATAAGAACGACCATACTGGGTCAGAGCAATGGTTCATCTAGCCCAGTATTCTGTCTCCAACAGGGGCTAGTACCAATGCTTCAGGGGGAGTGTACAAAACAGGACAATTAGGGGGAGATACATCTGTGTGTTCCCCTCCTGCCTTCTGGCAGTCAGAGGTTTGGGTCACCCCAAGCATGAGGTTACATTCCTGACCATCTTGGTTAATAGCCTATCTTCCATAAACTTACCTACTTGTTTTTTTTTAAACCCATTTGTACTTTTAGCCATCACAACATTCCATGGCAGTGAGTTTCATGACTTAATTGTGCATTTTGTGACAAAGTATTTCCTCTTGTTTGTATTAAACTTTGCTGCTGATTAATTTTATGGGGTGATGACCCCTGATTTTTGTGTTGTGCAAATTAATTCTCAAGAACATTGCTACATCTCCAAGACTGCAGCATTCAACTTTCTTTTCATGTCCATAAAGATCCAACCCAGCACTCCTTGCACAACCCAAACCCTTACCTTTCTGTGACTAAAGTCAGAGTTCTGGGTGTGAAAGGAAATGATGTATCAAGTCTTAAAAGTTCAATGAAAAATTGCATCATTTGTGTGCTAAAGACATAGGCTAAGCAATTTATAATCAAAATACGTAGAAATAGCAAAGTCTCCATGTAGCCAATATGGAATCCAGTTCAAGAGGAGGTTACTTTTTATGAGATACTGGACAGCAGTTAACATAACATAGTAAGAATAAACAAATGTTGGAACTGTGTTGAAAAAAAAAAGAAGAGAAATAAACACATCTGCTATGGTGAAGTCTGACCATAGTGGACACCCATTCTGGGGTGAAACTAGAGAATTAGCAGCACTCTACAGATCATGTTATCAAAGTTGCCCTGAAAATATTTAACATACAGCAGGTGATTTCAACAACTGGCTGATTTCAAACAAACTGCAGAAAGTTTAAAATTAAGAATTAATGCTATATCTCCATGCACATCCACCACAGTAAATACTGCAGAATGATGTTTCTGGAATGATTGGCCTGCAGACTGACCTAGCCCAATTGATGTAAATGAGACTATTCTACAGGGAGTGGTAATTTCAAATTGTTTGGAAACTGCAGTTAGTATAAAATGCAGCCGCTTAGGGGTCAGATTTTTTAAGGTATCTAGGTGCCTAAAGAAGCAGCTAAGCACACCTTGCTTTTGAAAATCACACTATGTGCCTCTCTACATCATTAGACACCTAAACACCTTAAAAATCTGGCCTTTGCTTGCTGAGGGCTTGTCTACACTTGAAATGCTTCAGCTTAGATGCTACCTACACCTGCTAGCAGGATTCTCTTAGGGCTATAATTATTCCACCGCCTTGAGAGGTAGTAGCTAGGTTGACAGAAGAACTCTTTAAAGTCTCTAAACTCTAGGCCAGTTTAACTATGTTGCTCAGAGGTGTGGATTTTTCACACCTGTGAGTGATGTAGTTAAACTGACTTAATTTTCTAGTGTAGACCAGGCCTAAGTGGTGATTCCTGATACAAGCACAATATACCACTGCCCCTGATCTGCCCTGGCAGCTAACTGATTTCCAGGAGAGGTTAAAGATGCTGGGTTTCACCTATAAGGCATTAAATAGTTTGGATACTGACTATACAAGCTGCCACTTCTCTCCCTGTGTCATACTGCAGCAGGTGTGATCCTCCAAGGGCCTCAGGTTGGAAGCTTTCCCCTGATAAAACTGGGAAGGGGGATGGCAACAGAGAAATTTGAATGATCTTCAGCTACAAATACCTTCCTTGAGTGTCATTGTAGCCACGAGAATCCTTGACCTGCAAATGTAATAAGACTGTGTTCACTGAATATTGTGTTAGGACCTGATTCTGCAGCCTGCACATAGCATAACCCTTACCTCCAGCAAGAGGCTCCTTTCAAGCCATTGAACTAATGTGAGTTAGAGTCAAAGATTGTAGGTCCTTTGGGTCTGATCCTGTACTAACAGAAGTCATTGGCAACACTCCCACTGCCATAAATGGGTGCACAACAGATGCCTTAGATAGCAGCTGTGAGAGACACTGAAACCCAGTTTTCAAAAGATGTAATTTTAAACTGGCTCCTTTGATAGAACGATCCCTTGTTTCCATTCAACATTGTTTAAGAATGATACCTCTTTTCTCAGCTATTTTCTCCATCATACTGCAGCCAAAATATTTACCCTAGCACTGTGCTAATAGCATTGGGAATTAACAAAGCTGTCCACTTTAAAATCCTTACACATTTAAGTAACTTTGCACCTGCATGTAGTACCTCTGAGTTCAAAGGACTATTTATAGGCAAATACACATGTTAATAAGTGTGTTAATAGACATATACAATTAGATGGGTATTATAAACAATAATAAATTGTGCTACCAAGGATTTTTCTCTTTCTGCCTGTTAAATTAAAAGTCCTTATGGAGAATTGCGACTTGGAGAAATAATTTGTCCTTAACATCTGCTTTTGTCTTCAATGCAGGGAATTATTTTCTAGGAAACGAATGGAACGTTTTGAGAAAAATAATTTTATTTTGCTGAAACAGAGGTGGGTGTTGTAGTTCCTGGTATGGCTCCTTTCAGAAAGTCCCTGGTAATACACTTGAGTATAATCAAAACACAGTCTGAATAGAATGTGTTTATTTCAAATGCCTGAGGACTAGAATGCCCACTCTGAGAATGGTATTATTTAATGCAGAGCCTACCTTACCTAATAGACAATAACAGTGTTCGGTGAGGTTTTTTTCACACTGACACAGCACATTCAATGAAGATTTGATTTGATTTGATTTAAACCCACATCTCTGATTTTGGAAAGACTTAAGCACTTCCCTGTTCTATGAGCATTGTGGTCTTGGAAGTCCTTCAGTCACCTAGCTACACTTACTTCAGTAAGACCACTCATGGAAGTGAAGTTAAGCAGAGGCAGTCCCATGTTGGTGCCTGTCCTAATAAAACACATATCCTATCCCTAGATTTGGCTGTTGTATTTATGTTGATTAAAGTTCAAAACAAAACCAAAAATAACCCAATCCAGGAACCTTGATTCTAAGGGCTGTTATTTAACATAATCTATGAACCAAGCAAACTATGCAATCTACCATAAAATTTAAATAAATTTTCCAGCCAGTAATTTTAACAGCCCAATACACACACACTCTATCCCACTCTGCTGTCCCCAAATCTCAAACACCTGCTACCCCAAGTTTGTGTTCTGTAAGTTCATAATTGAGACTGCAGCCCAGGACATATTCACCTCCTGAAAATGTAGGGCCTTATGTTTATTTTAGGTTTCATTCGTGTGTGATAGCTGGGAATAAATTGGTGTTCTAATGAAGGCATTGGACTGCACTTTTAAATGGAAAATTTGCCTTTAAAAATAGCAGAAGACTAATTTTACAAGTAGGGCCCCAATCCTGCAAACACACCTGAGTCCACTAGTCCAAGGGCATGACTCAGGTGTGTAAAGTTCAGTAGGTGCGTATGTGATTGTGGAAGAGGGGGCTCTAGAGAAGACTTCCGTGACTCTTGAATAAAAACCCTGGGGGTGAGTTAAATAAGGAATTCAAAAGCCATTTCAGCGAAAGTGCTTCCATTCTGCATAATGAACTTTGCTGCAGGAGAGTGAAATGCCGGGTAATTACAGGGGTTGTTTCACTGGGGCTGCTGCACACCGGTGATAAATCAACGAATTACCCTCCACTCATTCTGTGCTGACCTTTTGCTTAGCAGAATTTACACACACAAAAAAGCATCATCATGAAAATGTAGCTTCTCAGGACTTTACTGCCTGGCTCAGGGGTTTTTTTTTGTTAAACCCGGTCTGTCCTTTTTCGAGTGGCTATTGTTACAAAACTTGTTTTTGCGAGGGGGGGCTGCAGAAGAGGTTTCATGCAGAGCCCTACCGCGAGGGGACTGGCTGAAATGCTCTTTGGGGTAAAGCTAATCCCGCGGTGCGTCGGCCCGCTGAAATCCAGGGGATCACCCGTGTTCAAACAGGTCCCTCCCAAGTTCAGCCTTAAAGCACCCAGGCTTTTCCCGGGGGGGAGGCGAGCTCGCTCTCCTTCCAGCAGAGGAAAATGAGCGTTGTCTCCTCCAGGAGCCTCTCTCCAGGCTGGCGGAAGCGAGGGGTGGCTGGAGCAGGAGTTTGCCCAGCCCGGGGCAGAGAGGAAGGGCTGCCGCGGGGGGGCTCCGAGGATCTTTGTTCCTGGAGCCAAGGAGAGATATTGACCCCACGGCGCTAGTTGGTTTTCGGGCAAAGGCGTGAAAACCCGCAAGCCGCTGCAGTTTGCAGGGGGGGGGGAGGGAGGGCTGGGCTGGGCTAGTGACACGCTCTGTCAAGTCCCTTTTCTCGGTGTGATTTCGGGGTTTCGGATTTGCCGCCCCCGCTGCTCGCGCTAGAAAGTCTCGCCGGCGCGCGCGGGGCTGGCTCCAGGGGCGAGGAGCTCGGAGCGGTCCGGGCGAGCTGGGATGCGGGAGTCCCGGGGACTGATGCGCTAGGGGCCGATGGCTGCCCGGGGGCGGCGGCGGCGGCTGCTCCTGCTGCTTCTGCTTCTGCAGGGGACCCAGGCGGCGCCCCCGCAGGTAAGGCAGCTGCCCGGGGCTCGCCGTGCCAGGCGGGGGCACGTGGCTCCGCAGCTGGGGCTGGCAGGTGTGTGGGGGCGCTGGGGGATTCCACTGCGCGGGGCCGGGGGCTCGGCTTCCCCAGCGCGGCTATTGGCTTAGAGAGGCGGTGCCCTGCCCTGCCCGGGGTGGGTTGCAGAGGGGGCAAATCACAGGGTTGGGATCCCTGGGTTGGGATCTTCGCGGGGGCTCGCCCCAGAGCCGCCCGCTGCCTGCCCCGGGGAGCCGGCAAAGGCAGAGCAAAGGATCCGGATTCTTCCGTCGCTAACACGACAATCGTCCCTGGCTCATCAGCTGGGACGCAGGGCGAGCGGAGCCTGTCCCGGGGGAAGCGGGCTCGCCCCGGGTCCTCGTTAAACCTTGGAAGGCCCCCGGAGATTTCGGGAAATCTGCCTGGTCCAGGCTCGGTTACAAGCGGAGAAACTCGGGCTTGACCTCAAGTTCCCTAAAGTCGGTAGGAAGAAAACTGCTCCTTCTTTGGACCACCCAAACCCCTTTCTGTAGTGACTTCTGAATGGGAGGCGGCTTCTGCATTTAATTTCGTTCAAGGAGAGATCATCGTGATCTCTGCCTCTTCCCCCAACTGATCCCTGGGTTAAGACTGAGCTGTTAAAGCTCTTGATTCCAACCCAGGAGATTTCAGCTCTGGGCTCAGTTAATATTGGTTCTCGGTAGGTGTTAGAATGGGAGAACAGGTCATCTAGTAATCTGGGTATCTTGGTGCAGTTCCCAATAATTGCCCTCATCCTGTGCAGCTTATACATGTGTATAATGCCTGGGAGTAGGATCCATGCAGGGCCTTGCCTGAGAGAAGTCAAGCCAGTGGGTGAGTGCATGCTGGAATCAGGGCCCTAAGCTGACCTCTTAATGATTTTCCCCTGTCAATGGAAATGTTAGTGAAACCCAAACAGTCCCATGTGAATGAGTCATTTGTAGGTATGCTGTGCCTATCATGGCAAATTATGGAGAAATATTTCAGGAGAACTTTGTGTGCTTGGAGATTATTAAATCCAGATCAAAGCCAGATTTAAAGCTTGTGGGTCTTCTGGAGCAGACCTTTCAGAACCCTTAGTCCTGCCTATTCTGCCCTGACGTTAGCAGATCCTCGTGGCCCTTTTGGTAAAAGTAGGGGTTTACCCTGTGGCCTTGAGCTGTAATTTCCCCTCCCACACTCCCACAATTTACTGTACCATGGTGATCTGTCTCTCATCCTTAAAGTGGACTGATTCCTCAATATGTATGTAGGTCCTGATCCTACAAAACCTACTCACCTGGGCAGTCTTTGGGACTACTCATCTGAGTAAGGATTGCAGGACTGGCCTGATGCTCTTCAGACTGATTTGGTGGGAAAGACCTTATGTCAGTACAAAATTATTATTTTATTGCAAGAGACAGTGCATTTGCTTTTCTAATATTCAGTGCCAATATTCAGACTCGGGTCCCATCCATTACTTATCCCATGCCAGTTAAAACCTGGAATCACTAAGATTGATTGCTTTGGACCAAGGATTGTCTTTTTACTGTGTTTCTGTATGATGACTCTTGCTGGCAGCCTGAGGCACCACTGGAATTCAGATGTTCCTATTTAGTGTTTGACAATTCATAGCCTATTTATATTTTAAATTGGTTTTTCTGCTCTTTAGTTTCCTTTTTTTACGTTCAGTTACCAGCTATTATTGATCGTTTTTCCACACACCCCATCGAACAGATGAAGTTTGTCTGGTCACAGTCTTAGACTTGGGCAGGATTCTCTTCAGTATTTTTAGCCTTTGAGTAGGAGCCAAGAAGGAGGCAAATGGTTTGCTACTGCAGTACTGTAGTCAGTTCCAGAGCAGCTAGTACGGGTAGAAGATCCTATTTTAAATTTTTTTTTTACTGTAATATACTTTTCTTCCTGATGTACGACTCATCTATAGCAAACTGCCTTTCTCATCTCCCTGTGATTCACCGCCACACTTTTTTTTTCTGTGAGCTTAAATGAATATTAATGAATGAGTTCAGTCAGCACAAGACTCAACTGCAGCATAACCCATTAAGATCTGCACTACCTCAGTAATGACCCTCGCTTCAGCTGGGCTAGCTCACGTGCCTGCTGGCACCAGAATAGTGAAGACAAGGAACAAACTTTCATGCTCTCGAACAAACATATCCACGGGATATCCAAAGGGTTTAGTGTTCCCAGGCTAAAGATGTGTTCATTTTCAGGGAGTCATAGAAATGTGGGGCTGGAAGGAATCTCGAGTCCCCACCCACACACACACCCCCTGCAAGCAGAGGCAGGATTAAATCAATCTAGACCACCCTGATGTGTTTGTCTAATCCAGTGGTTCCCAAACTTTAACAACCTGTGAACCCCTTTCACTAAAATGTCAAGTCTGGTGAACTCGCTCTTAAAAATATTTATTTCCAGGGATTTTCTCTCTTACCTCAGCATAAATTATAAAAGCAGTAATCTTGGAAATATAAAATTTGTTTTTATGACATGCTTATTACACACTATTTATTAACTATGATTCATCATCACAGTATTTTTATTACATTATGAAAATAGCAACACTGTTCCAAGATCTCACTTTTGTAGCTTGTATCACTTTTGATGAAGCCTGTTATAAAACGAGGCTCCTATCAGAGGCATCAGTAGAAAAAAGGGTTCTGGGGGCAAAGCCCCCGTGCGCCTTGAGTTCTAGGGAGGCACTCCCAGAAAAGGGGGGGGACCACAGGTGCTGCTGGAAAAAAGAGGGAGGGACCCATGGGGGGTGGGGGCTGATGTGGGAGCAGCACATGACCTTGTTGCCTCCCCGTACTGGCGCCTCTGGCTCCTATATTTCATCAAGAAGTATCAGATGTGGAACAGTGTGAAGGTATTTAAGAAGCCAACTCAAAGAGTTCCTCCTACACAAGCATTCAGGTCTTGGGCAGTCCAGGCAAACAATGAACGTTACAACAAAGCTTAAACTTTTCTTCATAATAATTAAAAAACAACCCACTAGCAACCTATTAAGTTTTAAAAACAGCAGAAAATATCCACCTCCCTTTCTATTTCATATAAGGAGTCTTGAAGTTTCAATCTCCTCAGAGTGATAGATATGCTTGCTTTGATCTATTTAGCTCTTGGAAGTCCCCAAGGCTCTGGGCTGCTGGCCCCAAGCTGCCCAGGGTCCCTAGGGACAGCTCTGTCCGCCATTAGGGAATTTTTTTCCTGAGAACCCCCTGTAACATTTCGTGAACCCCCAGGGGTTCACAAACCCACTTTGGGACCCACTGGTCTAATCTGCTCTGAACCTCCAGTGCAAGGGATTCCACGGCCTGCTGAGGTAACTCGTGTCAGGGCTTAACTATCCTCATAGCTACAGGGTTTGTCCTAATATCCAACTGTGAGGCTTTGGGGCTCAACTCAGACCGAAAGGGGTTGTGTCACCCCTTGCCCTGTGACTCTGGGTGCCTTAAATGCTCTGCTGCTGTGACTCATGGCCCTGACACCAGCAAGCCTGCAGGTCCCGCCCTGGCTTCCACCACCAGTTACTGTTTGCGGAGTCACCCCACAGCCTCTCGTCCTGAATTTCCTTCAGAGCAGCTGCTGTCTGACAGGCTGCTGGGGTTCCCAGAGCTGAATCACCACCTACCCCTCTCAGCTTCAGCGAGGGAGAGTTTTGCTACTGTTAAACTGTGTGACAGCTCCCTGACACATCAGCTTGTATGTCTTGCCAGCAAACCTTTCGGGACTTCATCAGTCCAATCCTTGTCTTGCAGGTAATAAACACTGAAGCCTGACTCCCGAGTTCCCCAGAGCCATCTCCCTAGAGTGCCCAGCCCTTTCACTGAACACTCCCGGAGGTTATTCCGTTCATAGCTCCTTTAACGAGACAAGAAACCGCAGCTCATTAATTGAACTGGGGCTTGACAAACATGCTCTTATTTCAATCACAGCCCTGAATTGGTTTACAGTAAAAGTAGAACAAGTTTATTAAACAGAAAGTTTAAGTGATACCGAATCTTAGGAGTAAAGACAGGAGGGGTTACAAAGAAACAAAAGCAAAAATACACTTCTAAGATTAAAACTTAATTTTAGCAAGTTACAATCTTTGCCTAAATTCAGCCTCTCTGGTTGAAGGACGCAACGTTCTGTGATTTCAAGAGCTCTGGCCACTTGAATCCTCCAAGTGATGGACAACTATGGGGGTCTCTTCCTTTCTTTTTGAAGTTCAGTAAACCTCTGAAATTTCTTTGAAAAGTCAGCCCCACCTTTTCTGCCTGGGGGACGGTGGGGGGATGCAGATGCCAGGCTGTCTTCTCAGAATTCATTGATCCTGTTTCAAGAAGCAGGAACGTCTCCTGCTGTACCTCTCATCTCCCTGCTGATTGGTATCTAAATGAGGCTTCCATTGTTTTGATTCCATAATGCTTAATTTACATTGGAGAGAGGTATACAGCTGCCTTCCCTCCTCTCTGGGAGAAAATCTGTTTCTCCCTGTGTTTGGTCATAAACTTTGAAGCATAACATCAGTGAGTATCCATAATTCCTCATGTAGCGTTCATGCATACATTGCACCATTATATTAATCTCCAGCAGGCCACAGGCTGTCATAAAAGATCTTACTGGATATGCTTCTGTAGTAGCATTCATTGTTTATCATTTGGGGTACAGAGCCTCTTAATTATAAAGACAGAGATATCTCCCTCACACTCTAGTCTGAGGGCTTTGTTTACCTTTTTTATATAGATGGTATCATCTTTGTCTTCACCTGATGACCAAGACAAGCAAATACACATCCCTTGTTCTTAGGCATTTCTTGCCAAGCACATTTTAAGACCATATTTCTAGCACATAGCTATAACTCTTTGTATCTACAGACACCACACAAGAATATTAATAATCAGTGAATTATTAGTTTTTCAGTGATGTATTGCATGCCACCTTGTGGGTATATATTGCAACTACAGTGTGTTAGTGACTGTCAGTTCTGACAAAAGTTGCTGAACAAAGAGTAGTGAATCTCTGTGTCAAACCAACCTAAATCTCCCTTGCTGCAGATTAAACCCATTACTGCTTATCCTGCTCTTGCTGGACATGGAGAACAGTTGGTCACTGTCCTCTTTATGACAACCTCTAACATATTTGAAGACTGTTATGTCCTCCCTCAGCCTTCTCTTCTCTAGATTAAACATGCCCAGTTCCTTCAACCTTTCATTCTAGGGCAGGTTTTCCTAAGCCATTTATCAGTTTTGTTGCTCTCCTCTGGACTCTTCAACTTGTTCATACCTTGCTTATAGGGTTGTGCCCAAAATTGGATGCATTACCCCAGCTGCGGCCTCACCACTGCCGATCAGAGTGAGACAGTTACCTCCCATGTCTTACATATGATGACCCATCCCAGAATGACCTTTGCCTTTTTCACAGTACCATTACACTGTTGGCTTAGATTCAATCTGTGACTCACTGTAACTCCCAGATCCTTTTCTGCAGTACTGCTGCCTAACCTGTTATTCCCCATTTTGTACTGGTGCATTTTGATTTTTTTCCTTCATTTTATTTCATTGGTCTTTATTGTCTTGCAGTTGAAAATAGGATCTAGCTCCCTTGTAAACAGCACTGATCTTTGAGATCCATCAAACTTACTGCT
The DNA here is from genome assembly GCF_007399415.2 of Gopherus evgoodei. Lineage (NCBI taxonomy): Eukaryota > Metazoa > Chordata > Testudines > Testudinidae > Gopherus > Gopherus evgoodei. The sequence goes on along the minus strand of NC_044339.1, from coordinate 10,464,328 downwards.
CAGGGGAATCGCTGAGTTCTGGGCATCTTCTAATATTCAAGATAGTCTCAAATTTATTAGGGGCTTGTGGGTTCTGTTGCTCTGTTGGGGCCTCCTCCTGCTCCCAATGAAGTGATAAAACTTTCTTTGGCTACTCTGTGAGCAGGATTGGGCCCTAAGTGCAGTGGTCCACTAGCTGAGTCAAGTCTCTGTGTGCTCACTGCTAGTCCACTCTGAGGGGAAAAAACACCTCCACCTCCATCCTGCTCACAACCACATCTGGGGATAAGGAAGAGCCACTGTCCACACTCCTCCCAGCTTCTGACCCTAAACATGGGGGTGGCATGTTTATACTTGAACTTTTAGTCATGCTGTGACATGACTAACACAATGGCATATTCTGCCCACACAAGAATTTGCAAATTGTTGTTAGTTGTGTTTAGCCCTAGGCTGCAGTTAAAGAAGGCTGGAAGTTGTATAACTTAATATATTTTCTCTTTCAGAGTTGGTAAATCTTGTATGTAATTGAGATAAAATTGAAGCTTTTTTATTTGGAGTGGCTGGTCCTTTGGATGGGGAAATGTGCCATTTCATCCTCCTCCTCTCTTTTCCTGCCTTCAGGAACAGTTGTGATACCCATGCTAGGGTGATGGTTGCTACTGATGTTAACATGCCCACTGGAATTGGAACAGCTCTTTGGATTCGCTTGACCAAAGATGCTGAGTTCAATTTGCCTCCCCACTGAGGTTCAGAGATGACAGTGGGGGAAGGAAACACAATCAAAAGACGAAAGGGGAGAGAAATACTGAAGATTAAAATGAGTTTGAGGTTACCATGTTTTCATTCCGTACCTTTCACAGATGAGGGAAGCAGCTGAATTTGATTTTTGAAGCTCACAAGAGGTTTCCTCGATAAAGCCAACCCACGTGCAGTGTTGAAAATGCATGCCAATTATATTACACGGCACTCTTAAATATGTCTAGATATTAACAGAAGAGAAGAGATGGAGTGGGGCAGAAGTGAAAGTTCTCATGCAGAGGTTGTACTTTATGACATAAGAAACAAGGGATAAAACTTACGAAGTGAATCTTCTCCAGCTGACTTATCAACCCTCAACACCTGCAAGGGAGGGATAGCTCAGTGGTTTGAGCATTAGGCTGCTAAACTCAGGATTGTGAGTTCAGTCCTTGCAGGGGGGCCACTGAGGGATCTGGGGCAAAGTCAGTACTGGGTCCTGCTAGTGGAGGCAGTGGGCTGGACTTGATGACCTTTCGGGGTCCCTTCCAGTTCTATGAGATAGGTATATCTCATATATTAATTATTATTAAGATCATAGGGTCAATGAAGAATGAATGATCCAAGCTGGGTGAGAGGTGGAGTGGTTCCCTGGAATGTTTTTGCTGTCTTCGCTTTCTTTTTAGGGGTCCCCTGAACAGAGGTTCTAGAGTAACAGGAGAGTCTGATGGGTAGGTCCCCCGGCAAGCTGCTTTGCAAGAAGGTGATAGCTTTGAGGTTTATAGAGTTTGGTTGACATCTTCGATTTCCCCTCCCTCTCCACCCCATTCGCTTCATTTCAAGAGCTAAATATGAGCAATGGGGCCAGCTAAGTCAAATCTTTACCTTGAGTTTTTTGCTAACAAAGCGTCTTTATTGAATGAGACCATCTCCGCTCTGAAATAATCAGTTATTAGTGATAGTAATAACAATGAGTCAGGACTGGATGAAACCATTTCAGAACAGAATCTGCATTTGATGGTTCCCACACTCATTGTGAGACTTGTTTATAAAATCTTAAGGACAATATAACAAATGGGGAAATCCTCCTCCTCAGCAGGCTTGGTGAGGCTGGGAGGGGGAGAAGGGGGAATGAGAGAAGGACCAACGTATCTCCAGAAAGAGTAACTGGCAAAGGGCCCTTTTTCCTTTCTGTGATCATAACTAGTCCTTATAAAGTTATTTTCATCTGTTGGTCTCAAAATGCCTTGTAAAGGAAGTCAGTGTCATTACCAGTGTGCCCATTGCAGATGGGGAAACTGAGGCACAGAGCAATGGTGTGACTTGACCAAGCTTTCTAGATTATCTGCCTTCTGCTATGCTGTAATTAAATCTTCCTATCCTACCCTGCCAAGTCATAAACCACAAGGGATGACCAGATCATCCAATCCAACCTCCTGTATATCACAAGCCTTCAACACCACCCAGCCCCTCTGCATTAAACCCAACAATGAAATAGACCAAAGTATTTCAGCCCACAGGAGACTGAACTATTATACGTTAAGCAGAGAATAGGAGTGCACCAATGCCTGAGACCCCTGCAAGGGCAAGGAATTGATTGAGAGACTGCCAGGTGAACCTAGAGGTGACTGACTGCAGCCCTGAAGCATGAGATCTTAGGGACATCTGACATGAACCAGAAGGGACCCTCAGGGCTCCAGAGCCTTGTCAGCCACCATCACAAGCCGCCCCATCGTACAATCCCAGTCATCAATTTGTTCAGCTTGCTCTTAAAACTAATTAAGTTGCTTGCCCCCACAACTTCTGTTGGGCGGCTGTTAACAGACGTAGTCCTCTGATGATTAGAAACCTTCTACTTTCCAGCTTGAATTTTTTCATGGCCAGTTTATCCCCATTTGTTCTTGTGCAAACATTGTCCTTTAGCTTAAATAGCTTCACTGTCCCTGGTGTTTACCATCTGATGTCGTTCTAGAGGGCAATCAGATCCCCTCTCAGTCTTCACTGTGCTAAGCTAAACCCATCAAGCTTTTCCAGTCTCCTCTCAAAAGAGATGCCCTCCATTCCCTTGATCATCCTAGTAGCTCTTCTCTGCATTTGTTCCAGCTTGAACTCCGCTTTCTTGAACATGGGTGGCCAGAATTGTACAGGTTTCCATATGAGGTCCTACCCGTACCTAGTACAGTGGCACTAATACGTCCCTATCTCTGCTTGAAATGCCTTGCCTGATAACCGCAAATGCAAACCTAGGCTGTTTCATAGCCGCATCACATTGATGGCTCATAGTCATCCTGTGGTCAACGCACGCACGCAGGTTGGTCTCTCTCCCTCTCACTCCCAACTGATGAGCCCATAGCGTATAGCTGAAATTCTTCTGGTTAGACCATGACCTTACCCATTGAACTGTTGAATTGTATTCCATTTCTGTCACACCAGTCTTCAAGCTCATTCAGATCTTCTTGTGTAATATTCCGCTCCTCCTCTGCATCATCAGCAAATTTCACGAGCACGTTTCTACTTTTTGTGCCAAGGTCATTAATAAAAGTACTGAATAAGATTGGTCCCAAGACTAGCTCATGAGGAACTCCACTAGTAACCTCCCTTCCAGCTGGGAATTCACCTTTCAGCACAACCCAGTGTCTTCTCCCGTTTAGCCGGTTTCTTGACCACCTTGCCGTTCCTTTACTAATCCCCATCTTCTTTCATTTAGCTACATTTCCTATGTGCTACCATGTCAAATGCTTTGCTGCAGTCCAAGTATATTAGATCTACTGCATCAGGGCTGGCTTTAAGCCGATTCCCCCGATTCCCTGGAATCGGGCCCCATGCCTAAGAGAGCCCTGCGCCCACTCCTAAGAGGGCCCCGCACCTTAGGCGTCTTTTACATTTTTTTTAACTCACCCGGCAGCGGCGGGGGATCCGCTTTGGTGGCATTTCAGCAGCAGAGGGCTCTGCTCCTGGTCTTCGGTGGCATTTTGGTGGTGGGAGGAGGTCTGCTCCGGGGCTTTGGCAGTATTTCGGCGGCAGGGGGATCCGCTTTGGGGCTTCGGCAGCATTTCGGCGGCGGGAGGTCCTTCAGTGCCATGGAAGATCTGGAGTGGACCTCCCACTGCCGAAGTGCCGTGGAAATCCCAGACCGCCATTGGGTATTCAAATCGGGCCCCACCCTTCATGAAGCCGGCCCTGTACTGCATTTCCTAAGTTTCTTACTATTTTACAAGATGCATGTTTTGCCCCATGTTTGGACCTTTTAACACCTATAAGGACATTAGGGATTATTATTTGTGTTGAGATCCTACCTGCAATGGATGCATTAGAAACTTGTGTAAATAGGGTATTCGTTTGCACAGTCGATCACTCTTCCCCCAACAGGAATTATTTTTGTTTAGTCCTTGTACAAAGCTTGGACAAACTTAGCTTGTATGTGAATGATCACCTGTGATTCCCTCCCCTCTGGAAGATGATCATTGAGCTTTCTAGGGCCTAGCTCACATTAGGGGAAATTTAAAAGAAAAAAAAAAAATACCACTGTTGGTTCCCAGTGAACAGGTCTTAGGGAAAGCAGACAAGGCTCCTGTGGCTGCGACCGCTGTCAACACATCTCACGTAACCTAGCTCAGGCCAGTTCTAAGTGACACGGTGTGTCCAGGGCTATCAATGTCACTGCTACTGATGGGAAATTTTCTCAGAATTTTCCTCACATAAACAGGGCGGAGTGATACAATCCGCTGCCAGACAGTCCCAACGCCGTGAATTCATTACCTTAGCCTCTGGTATCTTTGGCTAAGGATACCATAGTAGTACCCCTTTACCAGGTTGGGCTTAGATATGGGGATTTTTCCTGGCAAGGTGCTAAAACAGCTTCCCTGGACAAAGGTCCTGTCTGTTTTAGGAAATTGACCTATTGCTGACAGTGGATGTTCCCCCTGCACTGGCGCTGAAAAGTTTAACTGCCAGTGCAGACAAGACCCCAGCATCTCCAGCTCCACTGTCGAAACCTGATCAAGGCTTGGTGGAACCAAGCAATCTGCTCTTCACGGAGTGGAGAGAAGAGGTCCTTTTTAGCTGTCACGGAGCACTGCACATATCGGCACAGTGCAGCTGTGTTTTCAGGAGATTGCCCTCTGTGCCAGGGGAGGAGTTGGCTTCACATGATCCGTAAGAAGGCCAGAAACGTGTACGGGGATAAAAGAATTTTGTAATGGGTATTTTGGCTGTACGTGCAACATGTGCCATGCTTTGATATTGTAAGCTTTAACACATATGCAATGCTTTTTATCTTCAAAACGCTGAACAAACACTAAGTAATGAATCCTTTCCACAGCCCCTGGAGGAAGGAATTGCCACCATGCAGACAAAAATAATAAGAGACTTCTTTTCTAATGGTTAAACTGAGTCACAGAGCTCTTAATTTACTGACCTATGGTCACAAAGTGATAGGGCCAAGAGGGTGGATTGATTTAAATCACTCTTTTTTATCATAATTTAAATAAGGAAACAGGAAACCTTGGTTTAACTCTTTGATTTTAATCTTGTTTTGCATTTGTACTTTTTGGTTATTTTCCTAAAGAAAGGTTGTTTCTTATGGGTCGGTATAGTTTGGGCATTCTTTTTGCTAAGCAGGAGAATCTGCTATATTTATTTAAGTAGACTATCAGGATTGGAAGGGACCTCAGGAGGGTCAGCTAGTCCAATCCCCAGACAGATTTTTACCCCAGTTGCCTAAATGGCCCCCTCAAGGACTGAATTTATAACCCTGAGTTTAGCAGGCCAATGCTCAAACCACTGAGCTATCCCTCCCCCCTGCTCATTATCTGGTCACGGATTCCTCTTCACCCCACATTTTGACTACAGTATTTAAGCAAAACACTCATGCTTGCCAGTGAAAACAGAGATGGCCTCTGACAAAGTTATTTTCCTGAGAAGTCACTCAAAACTGCTTTCATAATCTTTTTTTTGTGGTTCCATAGAAGCCTACAGTCAGCCCTTGGAAATATCTCTGCTGTTTTTAAAATAGTCTTTCTTAATCTGCATTGCAAACATTTCATGATTCAGGGTCTGGCATGAGACATTCCATCCCAGGGTGGCAGAGGAGGAGTGGACATTATGCAAGAAAATGCCTTGTGGTCCCACCAGACTGTGCTGGAGGGATCCTGCAGAAGCAGTGTCTAGCCTTCCTTAATCAGAAAGCGAGGGGCTGCTACATGGCGCTCAGGATAAAGGGGGAAAAAAGAAGTACCTGGGGGTAGTCTCCAGAAAACCCACCTTGGAATGTGGGAAATCACATACATTTTGGCTATTTGCATATAATGGACAATGGTCCAATATAATAGTCAAATCAAGAAAGCACATGAAATGTCAGTTAATTATATGGGTACTAGAATTTTGATTTAGCCTAACCCCCATTAAAAAAAATGAAAAGGTAGAATTCTCAGCACTGCCCTCCATGATGCTCTCTAATAGGCACAGTGATGCAGTGGGCAGGCCAAGGGGCTGGGAATCGGGAAATCTGGGTTCTACACCTGGCTCTGTCATTGGCTTGTTTGCCTCTCTGTGCCTCAGTTTCCCCCCTTATAAAATGAGGGTAATAATGCTAAATCACCCAAGTAAAATGCTTTGAGATCCACAGGTGAGAAGTATGGTGTGAGAGCAAAATATTATTGTTAACCCGAAGCTTATCTTTCTGCCCAAACACACCCATGATCTCTAAAAACTGATTGGATGAGAAAAGCCAGAAAGGTGGCTCCTTAACGAGCATTTTCTGAGCTGCAGAGAGGATATGAATTTGCCCATCTGTATCATGTTACCTTTCTCTTTCTTTCTCCCATGCATACGTTCCCATGAAAGGATAGTAAAAAATAGAGCTGACTGGAATTGTTTCTTTCTCTGAAGAAAATTTTGACGACAAATGAAAAAAAAATCATCTTCATCAATTTTTGTGTGTGGAGAATTTTGATTTTCCTCAAAAAAACTATTTTTTTTTGCCAGCTACTTTTTGGTTTTTAGTTATTTGACAATAAAAAAAAATCAAACGTTTTTGAGGAAATCAGTCACTTTCTATGAACATTTTAGTTCAGTTGAAAACTCAATTTTCGGCACAAAATAAGTCTTGATGGAAAAATTGTGACAGCCCTTGTGGAAATGTAACCTAAAGGCAGCACTTGTGCTAGAATTGCTTCAGAACAGGATCTGAGAGTGGCACTTGGAGGGCTGAGGGTGGCTAAGAAATTAGGTATGATGAATTCTGCCCTCTGATATGGGACTGCAATTTCCATTGATGTTGACGGATGACTGGCTTCTATTTTTGCTTGGAAGGCAGAAGTTTAAACACTGGCCTTGATTTCATTTGAGGAGCCAGTGCCTTCAGTCTACAGCTTTGGAAATGTCTGAGTTGATTAGAGACATTGGTTTAATATCTAGGGCTGTTAGCACCAAGAAATCTTTGCTCTTTCCCTCTGGCAGAAATAGCAGTGCCTCAGTAGGTTTCTGTACCATGTTTCAAATTATACAGACCAAGGGGCTTGGGTTTTAAAACCTAGAACAGTGATACTCAGACTGAGGCTCGTGATCTGCAAGCAGCTCTTTTCTGTGTCTCCTGCGACTTTTTGCCGCCCATGATATTAAAACACTGTGTGATTTAATTATTAAACAGTCAGGATGCGTTTACTATGTTAACCGATTGTCGTTGATAAAATAATACTTGGTCAGTCATTTTGCTGGGAAAATAATACTGGTAATTAGTTATTTAATTTCCCGTCATAGTGTTTAAGTATGAATCGTAGTATAGTAAATGAAACAATAGATGAACACAGCTGTGGCTCTTTGGGGTAATGCTGATTGCTAATTTGACTCCTGAACCACTGAGATCCGAGTATCACTAATCTCGAAAGATCATTTCTACCAGCACCTTGGATCCTGCCTCCTCTGCTCTTTTTGGATTCCCCAGAGAATCACTTCCCTTTTAAACTGGTTGGGCAAAGTAATTTAACTTCATTGTCTGTTCTCTGTGATCCATCTCTCTTCTGCTCACTCAAAGCACTGAGGTTTATTTCTAGGCCACTCACCTGGGTTGAAAACACTGAACTTGTTTCAAAAAGGAAAAAAAATCAGACCAACCAACCCTTTAATGTAGATCCAGGGCTGTAATCAGAGCAAATGCGTGGGGGGGTTGAAAGTGACACATGGGTACGCCTAGTTAAAGGCAGCTAAAATGAGGTAATTCACACCTTCTGTCCCTAAGTGTGTTACATCAGTTTATAGTGAGACCCTCTTATACATCAGCAAACCGAGAGGCCAGAAGAAGGTGTAAATTACACCATCCTTGCTGCCTGTAGACTCACTTTGCCATGTGTAACTCTGACCCCCACCTTCCCCAAGCATGCAGTTCACACACATACCCAGCTGGCTTTGTCATTTTTAACATGCCGCTCTCAACCCCAAACGCCTTCACGCCACTCGCTCCGAGGCCCGCCAGTCGGTTTTGGACACACACTTGCCTTCGTCCCACACAACCTTGTGGTTGTCACTGTATGTTTTTGACATCAGAAGTGTGAAATTCTGAAACCGAGGTTATAGAAAACCTGATACATGTTAAAGAAGCGAAGCCCACATCGTTTCTCTGCTGCCAGTTTTGCTTATATCATTCATTTTCTGCCTTGATCAAGCATAAATGGCTTGCTGCTACTACAGGGACTGGGGATGTGGGGCAAACTGCATGGCCAGTGCTCGTGCCCCAGGAGTCACTTCTCAGGGGTCGTTGTTCCGTTCATCACACCTAACACAGAGGGAGGGATAGCTCAGTGCTTTGAGCATTGGCCTGCTAAACCCAGGGTTGTGAGCTCAATCCTTGAGGGTTCTGCTTTGAGCAGGGGGTTGGACTAGCTGACCTCCTGAGGTCCCTTCCAACTCTGATATTCTATGGGTATGTCCACATTACCTGCCAGATTGGCGGGTAGCGATTAATCTATCGGGGATTGATTTATCGCATCTTGGCTAGATGCAATAAATCAATTCCCAAGTGCTCTGCCGTCGACTCTGGAACTCCATCAGGGTGAGAAGCGGAGTCGACGGGAGAGCCATAGCCATTGATCCTGTGCCATGAGGACTGGAAGTCAGTCAATCTAAGATACGTCAGCGTCAGCGATGCTATTGTTGAAGTTACATATCTTATATCGATTTCCCCCCGCCCCGCTCCCCCAGGTTAGACCAGGCCCAAGTTTCTATGATAACAGAACTCGACCATGCTGCTCTGCCGTTGACTGGTTGAAGTAGGAACTAATAGCTGAGGGAATGAAAAGGGGAGGCCAACAAAGGTCTGAGTCAAAAATGGAATGTCTGCTGCCACCAAGAGGACAGTGGAAAGAGCTTGATGAGGAAAGTTCATGCTCTGGACACAGCATAAGTGACAAACCCTCCGTGATGCTTGGTGGACGGCCAAGAAATAGGAAGGCTGGGTCAGCAGAAAGAGCCATTCCATGGTAGAGAAACCATGCCTTGATTTTAAGGAACTATTTTATAAAGTTTTCTACGAACTCAGAGCACTTTGGGATTTTGCGTAGAGGATCACAAGGCAGCAATGCTACTGTGCTGGCCGCAGAGCGGTAATGGTGGGTGGGTAGTGTGTTACTATGCTGTGTCAGTTTCAGACCTGCCCTTGGCAGCAGATCAATCAGAAAAGTTGTGGATTTCAGGCAGTGAATAAGCTTAAACTGACAGGCAGCTGCCCTCTTGTGGGAAAATGAGGTATTAAGTAACTGAGTCACATTTGTTTGCAGACGTGCAATAATTTATCACAGTCGTTATTAGGCAGTGGGCCAGATGCTGCTTTCAGTCAAATCTGGAATAAGTCCATACTCCAGATTTATGCAATAGTAACTACGAGCCAAATCTGGGCCTGTATGTTCAATATTTTAAACTTTGTAAAAACCCACTCATTTAATTAAATGATGAAAAGCGTCTATGTTTTTTCCAGAAGATTCAGTGGAAGAAGCTGAGTGTTGCATCAATCATTTAAAGTAACATTGCTCAACTTGATCTGATACTAAACATCCCTTACAGCCCGAAGTCAGATCTCATCGGAGAGCCAGGAAGGAAGCGCGGCCCTTGTCAGTGACTTTCCAGAGAACTTACAGAAAAGCTGGCCCAGCGGGACTTGGATATGGCCACTGACTGTGGTTTTTTAATGTATCTTTTTAAAACTGGGTAGAAAAACTGGGTTTAGTTCTAATCCCCTGCACAGTACAATGTCGTAGTTGAAACAGTCTAGGGTGACCCCTGAGGGACCCAGGGCCGGCTAGAGGATTCAGGGGGCCTGGGGCAAATCGGGGGAGCTGTGGCACTTGTACTCATCCAGCTGCAGTCCGGTTCTTTGGCGGCATTTCGGCGGTGGAGGGCCCTTCAGTCACTCCACGTCTTTGGCAGCACTGAAGGGCCCCCTGCCGCCGAAGACCCGAAGCGACTGAAGGGCCTCCCGCTGCCGAAATGTCACCGAAGACCCGGACCACCACCTGGCCAGGGCTCGCAGGGCATTTTGGCAGTGGGGGGGGCCCTTCAGTTACTCCACATCTTCGGCAGCACTGAAGGGTCCCCTGCTGCCGAAATGCCGCCGAAGACCTGGACCGCTGCTGGGCCTGGGCTCATGGGGCCCCTGTGGGGCCCAGGGCAAATTGCCCCACTTGTTCCCCCCTCTGGGCAGCCCTGGAGGTACCTTCCCCTCTAAACGACTGATTTAATAACATCACCTCCTGCTGCTTAAATTAGTCTTAGAAGCTAGCTAAGGTGCTTCTTCAGGAGAGGCAAGGAGAGCCCTCTTCCTCATTCTGTGACCTCAGACAGCCTCTTGAGTCCATCTGAAGTGTCAGGGTCCTTGGCTGTATTACTGTCTCTAGAACAGGGGTCAGCAACCTATGGCACACGTGCCAAAGGTGGCACGCGAGCCGATTTTTGATTTGATGGCATGCGGGGTGGGTTGGGGTTCCCACTTGCCAGCCGGGGTTTCGCTGCCAGTCCCACTCGGCACCTGCTGCTGGCCTGGGGTTCCTTCTCCCAGCCTGGCAACAGGCAGAGACCCCAGCTGGCAGGAGCCAGCAGTGGAAAACCCAGAGCGGCAGTGGACTGAGCTGTTCAGCCCTCCACCGCCTTGGGGTTTCGGCTGCCGGCTCCTGCCAGCTGGGGTCACAGCCTGCTGCCAGCCTGGGGTTCCTTCCCCCAGGCCAGCATGGGCATTGAGAGGGGCTGGCGGCGGGACCCCGGCTGGCAAGGGGCCAGGAGTGGGAACCCCCAAGCGGCAGCAGGCTGAGCTACTCAGCCCGCTGCTGCTCTAGGGTTTGGCTGCCGGCTCCTGCCAGCCCTGGTCTCAGCCTGCTGCCAGCCTGGGTTTCCTTCCCCCAGGCCGGCAGCGGGTACTGAGTGGGACCCCAACTGGCAAGGGGGCCAGCAGTGGGAACCCAGAGCAGTGAGGAGTGCTGAGTGGGACCTTTGGCATATGTGCTGTTGGTTGTCGACCCCTGTGTTATGCCAAAGGAACTGGGGGAAATTCTGCCACAGAAGCCAAGGGGATCATAGAAATCATAGATATCAGGGTTGGAAGGGACCTCAGGAGGTCATCTAGTCCAACCCCCTGATCAAAGCGGGCCAATCCCTAGACAGATTCCCTCCCCCGCCAATGGCTCCTCAAGATGCGTGCTCACAACCCTGGGTTTTAGCGGACCAATGCTCAAACCACTGAGTTATCCCTCCCTGTTGATCTGTTGTGGATTTCTGAGGTCCTTGTTATCTGTCGAAGCGCCATTGAGAGGCACGGTCTGTGGTGGATCTCCTAGTTCCTCTCTTCTGAGACAAGTTGCTGTTTAGATTGATTTTGTGCTTTCCACCAGTTGCTCACAATGGAATTCAGAGAATGAAGAGGAGGAGGTTGAATTGGGAGAAGCCAAGTTCAATACGTCTCATCAGAAAACTCGTAGCAGTGAAATTTCGCAGTATGTGCTTCAAATTGCTCTAAGCAAGGTGCTGATACCACTGAAGAGAGGTGCCTTCTGGCTTATCTGCTTCTTGAGACCTGAGCCTTTTTATCTAAGGTCAGAGCAGAAGGTGCTCCTGAAAACCTTTTATGCACAAGAGAAACTTCACTAAAGACAGTGGGACGGGGCGTGGGAGTAAGGGTTTGCAGGCTCTCACCCTGGGCCAAACTGCCACAGCTGTCAGTGCAGGCTCTGTCCCCGTGTTACCAGCCAAACAACTGAATCGCAACCAGGTCTTGGGGGTTAGATTATATCCAATTTAAATATCTGAACAGAGATATATATTTCCTACACTGATATGTGGGATAGGAGGCTGCTGGACCCAGCAGGAGTTTAACAAAATGGCAGAGCTGTAAAAAGGTAGCTTTAAGGAGCCTTGAGAAGGATGGCATGCACCTGTTGTGAGTGGCCCAGGTCACCAGATGCCTGGAAATAATGCATCAAACTGACTATTAACGTAAAATGTTAGTTTTATTTATCACGTCCATTCTGGTTAGAGATCTACATAGCCCTGACTGTGACCCACAATCTAGCGTACACCAGGCCTAAAACCTGATATGGATTCCTTAGGGAGTCTAGTTATTCCAAAGTCCTGGTTTAGGGGGAGAGGGGGTCATTCTAGGTCAGTACTGCAGTTGCATTTGTCACTGTAGACTTTTGAGTACTGAAATGGCTGCTGGACGGGTTGCAATGCAGTTTCCCACACACTCAACTCGTCTACTCACTCACAGAAAAGCGCTGCACAAAGATGGGCTTTTCTGTGTTCTGGACGGGGTGCATGTTGGATAATTACGAAGTGCCGTACGTTGAATACGGCTGCTTCTGCTACTGACCTTTAATGCTGTCTTTGGTCTCTCTGATTTTCTAGACGTTGATTACCTCACCTCAGTCCTGTAACGTGCTAGAGAACTGGCTCTATGACGAAACTTCCCAACGCTGCTGCTACCAGTGTCCCTCAGGTCAGTATGTTTGTAACTCGGGAACAATTAACAGGCAAATGTTCCGGCACATCTTACTGGTGCAAATGCGCTTGGCAATGTGCAGTGGTGGGGGTGGGGGTGGGTTCTTTCTGTTCCCTGCACAAGTGTGCAGTACACAGTTTTATGAATGAGCAACAGGTCTGGCTCCAGATCCCCTCCCCTCAAACGTCCCAGTGATCCGCAGTATGAAGGGCATAAGCCCCTGCTTGTTCTTAGGCATTGACAGTTTTGTTAGCGCGGCTTGCAGACATTTAGGCTGGTCTACACTTAAAGTGTAGGTCAACGTAGCTACATTGGTTTGAGGGGGTGACAAATCCACCCCCTCCACACCCTGCAGCTATGCAGACCTAACCCTCACCATAGAGGTAGCTATGCTGACAAAAGGATCCTTCCATCGACCTAGCTGGGGGAGGTGGTGTTCCTGCACTGATGCAACAACCCCTTTCGTCAGCGTAGGCAGTGTCTCTCTTACAGGGTTATGTCAGCATAACTACAGTGGAGTAGCCAGGCCAATATCATCTCCAGGGCATAAACATATCCTGTGGACTTGGTCTGGCAAGGAGCTGCGCCACTAGCAATAAGACACTCAGCACCTCATTGGAGGTGCTCAGAGCCTTGCAGAATTGGGTCCTTAATTTGCATCCTGCTGAATTTGAGTCACTTAGCGTGGTCACGTCCACCTGTGCACAGGGCCGGTGCAACCATTTAGGCAGACTAGGCGGTTGCCTAGGGCGCCGAGATTTGAGGGCACCAAAAAGCACCCTCAAATTTGTTTTTAAATGGTTGAGCAGCCGCTGCTGCTGGGACAGAGAGGGAGTCTGAGCTGCCAGCGGCAGCCGGCAGCCCAGGGTGTCCCCTGGGTCAGGGCGCCGCCGCGGCAGTCGGCCGCCCAGGGGGTCCAGAGGAGGTGACAGGCTGCTCCCGTGGAGCTGCGGCAGTCGTGCCTGCGGACGGTCGGCTGCGCGCGTGGCTCCGGTGGACCGCCCGCAGGCACCACTTATCACGGTTTGGAATGTTCAGTGTCCCCCTTAGAAATGCTAACAAGCTTATTCAGCGAAGTTTTGATGTACTTGATACATGCTATTAGATCGTCAATTAGGCATCAACGAGATAATTTAAGAGTAAATGTCTTTTTGTTTGAAGTACCACTGAACACTAATCAGTCCATTGCCCTCTCCCTCCTGTGTTACTGCTTGAAGCAGAATCCTGGGTAACAGTAATGGGGATGCTGGTAAAACCTTTTAAAATATTTCCCCTTTATAATGCCACATTTTTAATACAATTTTAAAATGAGATCCCATAATTTCAAGGCATTGATTTCCCCGTTTGGACAATTATATTGCAATTGTTGGCATGAACATCATTTTAAAGCTGGGTTTTGAAAATCTAACTTAACGTCAAAAATTAATGACCGAAAGATGGGCACATGAAGTAAGGTAAAAGTAATTAACCGAGGGTCTAGCATTCACACCCAACACCGCAAAAGAGCTGAGGGATTTCCAAAGAACTCCGACACCACTATAGTGTATCATTCAAACGTGAGAACATAGTTACTACAGATAATAAATAATAAGTTACCTGGGTTGGAAATAGATCTTTGTGGAAGGGGAAGCAGGAAACTTGTCTTTTTGATTACAGAATTATTTTGCTTCTGGATCCATTAAAATCATAACTGATTTTTTGGGGGAGGGGATGTGGGGAAGAAACTCTTTTCTCTACTAGGTTTGTTTATATGCAGCTGAAAAGAAAAGTTAACCGGCTTTGCACAGAACTGAAACCTAAAGGTCTCTCCTCCCTCCTTCTCTACTCTGACTCCTCTGGGCTATTCCAAGTTAATTGTCATCTAATTGCCCAGCAAAGAAGGAGATAGTGGCAGCAATTAGACATAGCCCCCACAAGTTCAGGAGTCATTAACACAGTACAAAGATATGCTGTATGCTTTACAGGCACCCAGGCCTAATGAGGGACTGGGGGCAAGAGGAGCAGGGCTGAGCCCCTAGGAAGTGAGCCGCAGAGAGCCAGTGCCCAGGAGGCTGAGAGGGCAAGGGGCTGCAGGGGTGTCCCCACGGCTATTTAAAATGCAGATCCCGCAGTGGTACCTCTCCATGGGACAGAGCTGGTTCCTCACAGAAGCTTCTGTCCAACAGCTCTTCCTTCTGCAGCTGCTCTTTGTGCTCCAGCTCCATCCATGGCAGCTGAATCCCCTGTCCTGAATGCAGCCAACCCCTCATCCCCTGCCCTGCCTCCAGTCAGCCCCACACCCCTTCCCCTGCCTCCAGCCAGCCCCTCACCCCCTGCCCTACCTGCAGCCACCCCTGCTGCACCCCCTGCCCTGCCTACAGTCAGCCTCACACCCCCTGCCCTGTCTCTAGCCAGCCCCACACGCCTGTATCCAGCCAGCCCCCACCCCCTGCCCGCAGCCAGCCCTGCACCCCCTTCCCTGCCTCAACCAGCCCTGCACCCCCTGCCCTGCCCGCAGCCAGCCCCTGCTGCACCCCCTGCCCTGCCTGCAGCCAGCCCCACACCTTCTGCCCTGCCCACAGCCAGCCCCACACCTCCTGTCTCCAGCCACCCCACACCCCCTGCCCTGCCCAGAGCCAGCCCCTCACTCCCTGCCCTGCATGCAGCCAGCCCCTGCTGCACTCCTTGCCCTGTACATAGCCAGCCCCACACCACCTGTCTCCATCCAGCCCCTGCTGCAGCCCCCGCCCTGCACGCAGCCAGTCCCACACCCCCTTCCTCCAGCCAACCCCACACCCCATCTCCAACCAGCTTCGCATCCCCTGCCCTGCCCAGAGCCAGCCAGCCCCACACTCTGTCAGGTTATTCAATTATTTTCATTAAATATGTAGGCTAAATAATGAAATTAATAAATTTTCAAGCCGAATATGTATTAATTCTAATGAACAATGCCACATTATGCAGTATTCCTTTTTGAAAGTTTATAATAAGCAATGCTCTGGGGGGATGGGTGGGGGCAGAGGGTGCAAGGTGGAAGTTTCGCCTAGGGCACAAAATATCCTTGCACCGGCCCTGCCTGTGCAGAGCACGTGGACAGAAGGTGTAAAATGCTGCCATTGTGACTTGCTGGTGTTTTGCACCCACTTTGCACTGCTGCGAGTGACTGCACAAGAATCGGACCCATGGATTTGCTGCTGCAGGGTTTCAAACTGTCCAGTAAAACTGTGAAGCTCGATTTGCATCCAATCGCAGGCCATAAAGATAGCAAACAGCGTCGGGGAAACTCTGTCACTTTCTTCAGAGTCAAAACAGTTTAGAAAGTGTTCCAGAGGAGAGGGAGGTGGGCAGCTTGTTTTCAGCACCGGCAGCAGGCCGCTCCGAAGTTAGCCATGACTCATGAAGAATAACAAGCCCTGTGGTCAGAAACAGGAAATGGCTTAGAGAGACCGAGTCCTGGAAATGCCTGAAGCTAGCCCCATTGGCCAAAATAGTTCAGTGGGCGGAGCATTTGGTGGCATTTCCCTCTTTGTAAAAGTGTTTTTCTTTTTTTTTTTCTCAAAAGGAAATTTTTGACATTTATTCGTTCGGCTGATAGCGCGCAGGGGTATTGTGCTTGGCTGCGAGTATTTGCATGAAGTCGGATTGGGTCAATAGCAGGACATCCTGCGCTGTAGCCATGTGATGTCAAGACTTAGCCAGGGCTCCTGAGAGAGCCACCCCTGTGTGTGGCCAGCTGAGACTTTACAAATAAGGAAGAGGGAGACTGCTTCCAGTAAAACAAGAAATTAGGGATGAGGAAGCTGCTTTTACCCAGTTTGAAACTTACTCAAATGGATGGACAGACATCTGTTTTGTGTCTACACCATCCAAATCCTGCATCTGGGCAGGGGGTTAGACTCGAGACCCTGGTGGTCCCTTCTAACCTGATGGGTCTATGATCCTCAACTGGAGTATGTCAGTGTAGCTTTGTTACCATCAAAGGGGCTTCACCGTTTTTATAGCAGCTGCAGATCTGGAGTTGTTAAATTTGATTTGTGCCTGAAGGATGTCGGGTTGGTGTTGTGCTTAAGGAAGACTGGGGGTTAAAGAGGAGCAGAGAAAGGAGAAAAGCGGGGGGAAATCTAGGGGGAGAATAGCATTAAAAAAAGGATCAGAGAGAGGAATGTTCCCTGGACAAATAGATACTATACTACAGTGGTCGGCAACCTTTGAGAAGTGCTGTGCCGAGTCTTCATTTATTCACTCTGATTTAAGGTTTCGTGTGCCAGTAATACATTTTAACGTTTTTAGAAGGTCTCTTTCTATAAGTCTATAATATATAACTAAACTATTGTTGTATGTAAAGTAAATAAGGTTTTAAAAATGTTTAAGAAGCTTCATTTAAAATTAAATTAAAATGCAGAGCCTCCCGGACCAGTGGACAGGACCCGGGCAGTGTGAGTGCCACTGAAAATCAGCTCGCTTGCTGCCTTCTGCACATGTGCCAGAGGTTGCCTACCCCTGCTATACTACATAGCAAAAATGACACTAAACGGATATTAAGGTTGCAAAATCAAGTCCTTAAAAGTTAGGAAATGCCAGAATGAAGGTTGTCTGTGCCATCCTCCCTCCCGGTCCCCCAACCTCAGCTCCATGCCTGCATCCCTGAACCTGTCCACTAGACCAGACCATCATTCCTCCAAGCTGAATCCCAGAGTAGGCCAGCACTGTTTACTCCCTGGGTGGGCGGTCAGCTGATCCCCAGCCACACTCAGCCTGCTCTCTGCAATGCGTTATTTCAGCCTCAATTCCTGACACAGCTGGTTGCTAAAGAGAATAGCTATTTTTTTTAAAAGGACCATGTTGCAGGCCTGCGCACTGGTATTGCAGCGGTCGCCACCCTAGTGAGACTGGCTTCAGACAGTGGGAGGTGGAAGCTATGTAGCTGGGAGTTGTCTGGTGGCATTTAGTCATCTAAATATAGCACTGATGCTGTCACCTGCACCGCCCACGCTGGGCTTGCCAGACTGTTTAGCGAGTGTGTCGTTTTCCTCCAAGTCGTTAGCGCGGAGGGTTGTGTTCTGCAGAAAGAGGTGGGCCGTTTTCCTGGATTCTATCTCTCCCACCCTGTGCCCCTTTCCCATGCTGCTGCTGCTGCTGGGATTTCTCATTGTGCATCTGCTGCTGCCACTGGGCCTTCCTCTGTGGTCGTGGTTACCCACCTCCCAGCAACTCCTGGGGTCAAGCTTTCTGCAGCCCTTCTGATCTCCATGGTATAGTCAGGGCCTTCATCAGACCGCGTACCCAGCTGCTTAGAATACCGACCTTTTAGAGGTGCCTCTGGCCCAGCCACCCCTGCTCCCCACAGGAGCTGCACCAGAGAGGCTCCAGCTTTGCCTTCTTCCACTCCCCAGCACAGCTTTTGAGGGTGCAGCTCTGCCCCTTCAAGCTCCTGTTTGCACCAGCCTCCCAGAGGTGCTGGCAGCAGTCAAGAGGAAAGCAGATACCTAGGGCAGCAAAATGGTTAGCACTGCCCCTGGGGGTTGCTACCATAGACCTGAAGGAGCCACCAAGGAGCAATTGTCTGAGGAATCTGTGTGGCAGTGTGGCACTTCCCTGCAGACCTGCCAGCCACCTCTGTTGTCCCATTTGTAACCTCCCTGTGGCAATGATCCCAAGCTCTGCACCCTGTAATAGTACTACTGCAGCCCAGGTGACAGGTGAAGAGAGAAGATCCATCCTAGTGTTGTGTGGGAGGTGACCACATGGACTGAGGAGCCTTTGGCCGTGTAACAGGGTGACTGTCCCCTAAAGGGTAGTAAGCACTAGTGGTCAGTCAACACCTGTTCTGTGGTGTGTCCCTTTAAGTGCTTGGACTTTTTAAGAGTGGATGAAGACCCAGGGAAGGCAGAGCTAGGTACTGGAGGAGAGGAAGATGGCCCCAGGGAGGATAGTTAAGGCTTGGGGAAAACCTAGGCTGCTGTTTCTTTAAGGGCCTGGGATCAGGAGCTTTGTGGAGTGGGCGGGGCAGGACCCCGCTCTCAGCCAATCAGAACAAGCTCTGGGAGGGTGTATATGTGTGTGTGTGTGTGTGTATGTGTGTGTGTGTATATATATATATATATATACTCTATCTTCCCTCAAAAGGAGTGGAAACAGTGGCTGGAGGAGATTTGCAGGGGAATCCTCCTAGGGGGAGAGTGAAGGACTGACTGGGGAAAAGAGCCAGCTGGAGGAAGGAACTAGCTGAGGCTCAACAGTTAGCATCAATTACACCCCCAGCTCCAAGGAGGAGAGCCTAGGGCTGGAGCAGAAAGCAGCCTGCAGCGGAGTAGAAGATGACTCCAGCCAGGTAGGGCTGGGCAGGATGAGAACTTTATTTTGATGGGAACCGTTTATGATGCTAATTCAGGGTAGTATTGGAAGAGAAAAGCCTATTTGAAAAAGAAACTGAGGCATGGCATGTCTGAGCTACGCTTGGCCAGTAGAGGGCGCTGCCGGGCAGGCACAGCATTTGACAGGATGATTCTCTCAGAGCCAGGGCCGGCGCTTCCATTTAGGAGACCTAGGCGGTCGCCTAGGGCACCACGATTTGGGAGGGCGGCATTTTGCAGCCCTCGGCTACAGTTCGGCAGCGGGGGGCCCTTTCGCGCTCTGGGTCTTTGGCGGCAATTCTGCGGCAGGTCCTTCACTGGCTCCGAGACCTGCTGCTGAAGTGCCCCGAAGACCGGGAGTGTGGAAGGACCCCTGCCTAGGGCGCCAAAAACCCTGGCGCCGCTCCTGCTCAGAGGCCTTGCTCAGATGCTTCTTATTTATTTTGCTTTCTCTCTTCCAGGCTACCATAAACGGAAAGAGTGTCCCACAGATCCAGACCGGGACTGCGGGCAGTGTGAGCCCGAGCACTTCCTGAACAGGGAGCAAGGGAAGCCACACTGCAAGCTCTGCGTGTCGTGCAAGCCAGGTATTTGTTTTGCTTATCCCCTGCACTGACATCAAGCCGAGACCTTCTCTGGGTTTGCTTTCTCTGGGCCAGTTTCACTGTATCTCGATTTCCTGCCTTTCCACTACCTGTCTGGACTGGCAAGGGAAGCTGTCTTGTCTTAGGGCTTGTCTACATCAGAAAGTTGCAGCGCTGGTGAGGGAGTTACAGCGCTGCAACTTAGGAGGTGTACACATCTGCAGGGCATCACCAGCGCTGCAACTCCCTGTTTGCAGCGCTGGCCGTACTCCCGTTTTGTCTCGGGTGTAGAGGATCCAGCGCTGGTGATCCAATGTAGACATTTACCAGCGCTTTTCTTCACCTCCGTGGAAGGAGGAAGCCTCTGGTAATCAAGCTGGTCTCCTTTCCCGGTTTGCTCTCTCGTTCCCCGAATCGCCGAACAAGCAGGTCTCCTTCCCTGCGGTTTGCAGGGTGGCTCCGGGAACGCGAGAGCAAACCGCGGCGAAGCTGGTCTCCTTTCCCGGTTTGCTCTCTCGTTCCCGGAACCGCCGAGCAAGCGGTTCTCCTTCCCTGCGGTTTGCAGGGTGGCTCCGGGAACGCGAGAGCAAACCGCGGCGAAGCTGGTCTCCTTTCCCGGTTTGCTCTCTCGTTCCCGGAGCCACCCTTGAAGCCGCCCAACAGCGCTGCAGTGTGGCCACATCTAACACCACTTGCAGCGCTGGTTGCTGTAAGTGTGGCCACTCTGCAGCGCTGGCCCTATACAGCTGTACTAATACAGCTGTAACAACCAGCGCTGCAAAATTTTAGATGTAGACATGGCCTTAGTCCTTGATCCTTCAGCTGCAGCACAGAGCTGATGCTAGCCACCTTTCAAGTTAAGGTGCACTGCAGTAAGGTATCCCCATTACATGAAACGGGTCCCATTTGTATAGTTGGGTATCTCAGTGGGACATCTAAAGGCTGCATTTGGGGCCTGATCCAAATCCCACGGAAGTCAATGGAAAGACTCCCACTGCCTGTGGTCGAATTGAAGAGTGCACGTCGGGCTATTTTACTTTCTACTGTGTGTACCTATTTGAGCATGCAAATGCTTGACTTGGATGCTCCGTTCAGATTTGAGAAGTCATCCCACCACATGACATGACATTAGAGAGAGGAACGAGCCAAGGAGCTTGGATCTGAACTCAGATTTACATCTTGGTTCTCCCAAAGTCTGGTTCTGGGGTTCTGGTGCGGACCCATCTCTTGTGTCTTCCACCCCAGTGGACAGGGCCGGCGCTTCCATTTAGGTGGCCTAGGCAATCGCCTAGGGCGCCAGGATTATTGGTGGGCGGTGTTTTGCCGGAGGGGGCTGCAGGTGGCTCCGGTGGACCTACCGCAGTTGTGCCTGCAGAGGGTCCCCTGGTCCGTGGCTCTGGTGGAGCTGCTGCAGTCGTGCCTGCGGACGGTAGGCTGCTCGCACAGCTCCGGTGGACCTCCCTCAGGCACGACTGTGGCAGCTCCACTGGAGCCGCGCGGGGCGGCAAAATTGCTGTGCGCCTAGGGCGCTAAAACCCCTAGTGTCAGTCCTGCCAGTGGATCCCAAAGAGTTTTTGTAGATGCAGAATTGAAGTATAAGCTTTACTGGGATTGCAGCTATCTCTAGGGGGATCTGCACGGAGGTGTTTAACAATGCACAACAACATTACCCACCGAGTTAGAACAGGGAGGCCAGCATGTTATAGAGATGCTACCAGGAAAATGTAGGGGGAAGGAATACAATTGCCTGAGCTAAAATCCCCGATCTTGCAAATGTGCAGTGAGATCTTGACAGCCCACAAGTGGTCAGGATCCCAGTAATAACGTTTCATTCAGAATGGCATTTCCAGCAGCAGAATGGCGCCCTGTGCTGGCTCAGTACTTAAAGAGTGGAATGCCACCTCCCAGTGCCACTTCCTGCAGGACCTGGGATTTTCCCAGAGGTCTCTCATTCAGCTATTGACCAAGCCTGATCCCTGCTTGGTTGATAAGACTCCAACCTGTTGGTGTGCAGGCTTCTCCTGCTCTTGTGACTTGAGTTGTCACTGGACAGAACGCTCATTATCCTCTGTCCCCGCCCTGATTTCCAGGACCCCTGGACTGAAATTGCTCAGCTCTTCTCCTCTCCCTGCATCTCCTCCATACTCTCTTTTTCTCACTCCCCTTTTCAGAATACGACCTTGTGGAGAAAGTCCCTTGCTCCTTCAATTCCAGAAGGGTGTGTGAGTGCCGAGCAGGACTGTTTTGTAAAGTTGCCGTTCAGAGCAGCTGTGTGCAATGCATTTCCCACACTGTCTGCAAGCCAGGATTTGGAGTCCTAGCCAGAGGTAAGCATCCCACCCATGCCAGCCAGTCTCCTCTGGCTTTGGCCATGGGGCGGTACTGGCGACATGTCTCGTATACTGCTCGATGACCACTTTTTTTTTTTTTTTCCTTCCTGCAGGCACATCAGAAGTTGATGTCTCTTGCCAAGAATGCCCTTCGGGGACCTTCTCTGATCGGCACTCCAGCACCGAACGCTGCAAACCCCACACGGAGTAAGCCCAGATTTCGTACCGGCTGTCTAAAGCTAGAACTGTCGCTCTTCTGGTGCAAACTAGCTAAGATTTGAGGGCATCCCTGTTTCTCTTATTATTTACGCCAGACGACATGGCCGGGGGGAGGTTTGAGTGGGGATAGAGGAACCCCTCTAACCTCAAGCTCTCTTGACTAGAGTGGGTTAGACTTGAACATGAATGTTAGATTTGCATCTGGCTTAAAGAAATCCTGTGGGGCAGGGGGAGGAGTAATGAGAAGGGATGAGCTTCTGGCTAAGGGCAGATGGCACAAAAATGAGCAAGTGGGTGGTTATCACTCAGGTAACCTCTCTCCTGTCTTCCGTTGCCCCAAGGATTCCTCATGTGTTTTTACTCTGTGACCTGTAACCTCTGTGTTCTTCTTCCCCTTCCCAGCTGCGCCAAGCTAAACAAAGTAGCCACGGACAGCGGAAATTCCACACACGACCAAGTCTGCATGGACCCGCCTCCTACCCACCTCACACCCGCCTCTTTGTCTGCAAAATTCAGCAACAGGCCGAAGGATTCCGACAGGGCAGAAGTGCCGCTCCTGACTGAGCAGCCAATGACCGTGAGAGGCCAGCATTTCCACACTGCCACAAAGCCAGTGACCAGTGCCAGCATCCTCATGAGTGACGCAGCCTCTGACGATGCCAACTGGACCACTGTGGGAACCGTCGATGGATCGGATACAAAACACGCAGCTGGCACTTCTCCTACCTCAGATATAGCTACAGAAGAGATTGCCAAGACAGGTGAGGTGACAGCATTGATAATGCACATGGTGAGTGCAGCACATGAAGGGGGGCATGGGTCTGCGTGCGTGTTCTGGCGTGGGAACATCTTTTTCTCTCATACTGCTTGTGGACCCTCCCATACCTTTTTTTAAAAAAATCCTAGCTGCGGAACATGCAGCTTTATTAACGATACCCCCTCTGCCCGCTCTGTGTTGTAGGTGATGGGAGCTTTGTTCCCTGGGGTGCGGTGTTTCTCTGCAGCATGGTGCTTCTCGCTGGTATGCTGGCGGTTTGGAAAAGGAGGGTTTGCAAGAGGCGGATTTTCACCCCCAATGGGAAGAGTGAGTTTTCTGAGCCTTTTGGTTGTTCATTAACTTGTAGCATGCTGGTAGTGTCACCTGTTCTCCCAGAGGTTTGGGTGGCCATTGCATGTGTTGGGAAGAAGGGGAGAGCTACCAGCCCCTGGGAGCAGGCAGGGCAGGGTGAGGGCTCCAGGCAGATCCTGACCTCCGGGTTTTCAATGTTAGAATTGTATAAGCAGTTCAAGGAGGAAGAAAGTGATGGTGCTTCCATGAAACACAGGCTGAGTGGGGAGTTTCTCAGAGGCTGTGGGAGAAATGGTAATAAAATGTTTCTCCTGGGCACAGAATGGTGTTGTCTGGGGTCTGTGTTGTGCAGAGAGTGTGTTAGCTGGTATAGCCCCAAGTGGAGAGAGGGGAAGGGTAATCTTCATTGGTAGTGATCAGATCTAGTCCTCCATATGTCCCAGAGCTACTCTGGTGCTGATCATGGTGTCTCTTTATTTTCTCAGCTCTTGATCTGTATCCAGTTACTACATGTAGACCCAAATCTTCAAGTCAGGGTAGGTGATAGAGGCTGGAGCCATCTTTCTGGTCTATCTCGGAAGATTTTCTAGCTGAATTTCAGTCCATTTTTTGTGTTAATTAGGACAACTGTCACTGAGACACGTTTTTACATTATTAGACTTATATGACAGAAAACACATTGCATTGCTCTCTCCAGCACTATTAAAACGATGCAACAGATGGCACTCTTCCACCTGAATTGATGCCCTGGCGTAGTAAGTGGGGCCCGGTGCTGCTGGAGGTGTAACGTTTTTTAGATGAAACTTCAAACCACGGTGCCTGACCTGAAGGCCTTGTGGCGTGTGTTACAAAAATAGAGAGGGCATTAACCAGAGTACCCTGACCAAGCCCCAGCCTGAGTCATTACAGTCATGCTGTCTGGAGTGGCTCAACAGGGGAGACACCTAAAAGTGATGGGGTATTCTAGACAGGGGCTCCGGATTGGGGAGGGGCAGGTGGCCAGGGCCCTCCCACTTATCACCTGCAGTAAGGGTGAGTGACGGGCAGGGCCGGCTCTAACTCTTTTGCCACCTCAAGCCATACCCCTCCCGTGAGTGCTGCGCCACTGAACCCCCCCAGCGCTGCGCCGCCAAACCCCCTGCCCCCCCGAGCGCCACGCTGCCTGAAACCCCACCGCCGAGTGCCGCGCCAGCCCCCGCCCCCCCAGCGCCGTGCCACGCCACTTGAAGCCCCACTCCCAAGCACCACGCTGCCTGAAGCCCCGCCCCCTCCAAGCGCTGTGCTGCCCCAAGCCCCCGATCCCCAAGTGCTGTGCCAGCCCCCGCCGCCCCCAGTGCCGTGCCACACCCCTGCCCCCCCAAACGCTGCACCACCGAAACAAAAAAACAACCCCAAAACCCAAGCGCCGCCCTGCCCCAAGGTGCCGCCCCAAGCACATGCTTGGTCAGCTGGTGCCTGGAGCCAGCCCTGGTGACGGGGGGAGGGGCACAGAGGAGCGAGCAGAGAGCGAGGCTTTGGGGGAAGGAGCGGTATGGGGGGCGTGGCCATGGTTTGAGTGCCTGTGGGGCGCCTCCTCCCCACACTTTTAGGGTACTTCCAACACTCCTGGTTCTAGAAGTGGATTTCACCAAGCCAATAAGAAATGCGAACTCCTTCATCACCATACTAGCCTTACCCCGGAGTCACAGACGGTCTCCTTAGACTCAGGGGTGACTCCAGGCCCCAGCACACCAAGCGGAGGGCGCTCTGCCGGTCGCCGGGAGGGCGGCAAGCAGGTTGCCTTTGGCGGCGTGCCTGCGGAGGATCCGCTCATCCCGTGGCTTTGGTGGAGCCGCAGGACCAGCAGACCCTCCGCAGGCATGCCTGTGAGAGGTCCACTGGAGCCGCGGGACTGGCGACCGGCACAGCGCCCCCGCGGCATGCTGCTGTGCTTGGGGCGGCGAAATGTCTAGAGCCGCCCCTGCTTAGACTCTACAACAGTCTGTCCTGAAATCCAGACAAATGGACTTTTGTGACAAATGATCACTTACTCCCCAAAAATCACACCACGTTCAGCTTACTTCCAGTCCCAAGAGACCAGTCACTTACCCCCAGATCAATTAGCACCTAGATCTTGCACCAGCGACAATGCCTAGAGCCAATCCTGCAATAAATGAGCTAAAGGTTTATTAACTAGGAAAAAGGAATCAGAGAGTTATTTACCGGTTAAAGCAGGAATGAGTCACCATCTACATCATAAGAGTGACAGAGCTGTAGTGATCGGGCCATTCCAAGTGTCTTTCAGGGCAGACCCAGGAGGTAGCCCTTGGGGAATCTCTGGCTTCAATTTAGGGTACGTCTACACTTGCAGAGTGTTTGCGCTGTCAGTTTCACCGGTGATAGTGAACAGGTGAAAGAAAAGCGCTGGTTTGTGTACTCGCTTCCACAGGCATCAGAGAGTGGGTGCAGCACTTCCAGCGCCAATGGGAGCCATGCACTGAGGGCAGCTATCCCACAGTGCAACTCTCTCCATTCTCATGATAGGTCTTGTGGGAAGGGCGGGGGGTGATCGTGGGGCATCCTGGGTCCCTGCACAGCCTCCTCTCCCCAAACACTGCTCAGCTCCAGTAGTTCAGCATTGCTCCAAGCAGGGGAACGTTTGCTCTGTGGAGCAGCCAGTGTCACCTGGCCAGAGGATAAGTGAGCACTTGCCAAAAACCAGGAAGTGGAGTTTCAAAGTTCCCGGGGCTTTACAGGGGGAGGGGCAGACATCTGTTTCCCTGGCGTAGGAACAGCAGAGCCGCTGGCCAGAGTGGCCACCTAGGCACTGTGGGATGTCCTGCAGAGGCTAAAAGCTCTGTAAACAGGAAGAATGTGTCTTCACTTGCACATCACTGCAAAAGCATCACCATTAAGAGCTGTGTGCCTGTCGTGGAGGTGGCAAGTGTAGACAGTTCCACGGTCTTTGCACAAAAAAGGGGCTTTTTCCACTTTAAATGGCAAATGTAGACAGTTTCTGGCACTTCAGAGTGCAAACAGCCAAAAAGATGGAAATGTTTCCTGTGGCTTTGTTTTATTTCCTTCATTCAGCTTCCAAGCCCACAGGAGGAGCTTCCTTGCACAGAGCATTTCCCAGATGGACAGGGCCATTAACCAGTCCTTTGTATTGCAATGATTCTTGATGGCCCATCTGACTTTAGTCCTTCTGGATGGGCAGAGGGAGTGGGGAATGGTTCACATGCTTGAGTTCACAAGTTCAGGGCAAAGCAGTTTGCATATTTTCTTATAGCCTGGAATACAGACATTACAAGGGAGATTAATGCAGGCAGCAATTTACAAGCATTTCATAAAATCTAACACTAAATACATTCTTATAAGACTAATACCTATTTTGAGGAAAACTAACGTACAGTTGACCTGGTCTGATCTCCCACTATGAGATTGCCAGCTCTTAGCCAGTGCCTGCAGCCTGGGCAAGAATTGCCACCTGGCCTGCCAGCCTCACAATTACATTTTGCCCAGCTAATCTCCCCTTGCAATTTCAATTGAATAGTCTGTTCTTTCTGGCTTTTCTTCTGTTCTCATTGCCCTCATATCTAAGTACATTCAGCAGGGCATTAATCAACGTGACTAACATCTGCCGTGCCTGGTTCGTTCTTTATTGAATATGGGGTCCTTCTTTACTACTTAGCTGCATTCACTCCAAATGTGTCTGCTTTTTAGTGGTAGGGAAGGAATGCAAAAGGTATGTCAGTCTGTAAAATAACTTAAAATCCATCAGGGTGAAAGGTGCTGTACAAATACAAGATGAGACATTGATAGTCTTCTAGGGATTGTTAAATTAATATAGATTTACTCATGATGTGTGTTTTTTTTCCTCTTCTCATTGTAGGTTCTGATCTGATGAAGAACTGTGCGGTAAGTATGAAATAGACCCCCCCTCCAAAATCACTCCTGTTTTCCCCGAAAGGAGTAAAAATAATTAGTGGTATTTAATAATGTCTTTTTAAACCATCAGTGACAACCTTCTCAGACCATGTCTACACTACAGACTTGTATCAGTGTAACTACGTCACTCGGGGTGTGAAAAATCCTCACCCTTGAGTGATGTAGTTTACCAGCCTAACTCCTGGTGTAGACGGTGCTATGTTGGCAGGAGAGCTTCTCCCATCAACATGGCTACTCCCTCTTGCGAAGGTGGATTAACTACTCTCCTATCAGCATCATCACCAAAGCATTTTAAGTGTAAACCTGCCCTTCAGTTTGCCCTTTTCCATTGTAACCTCTGATGTACATGCACGTGGGGGATGTATCCGTACTTGTTATCTGAGGCCTGACCTTGGAATCCTTCCACTGGCAAAATTCGCACCAATGTCTGCTGCTAATGGGAGTTTTGCTTTAGGGGGAGTTCAGGGTGTGACCCGTTTTCATTAGATTGGGGCAGGAACCAAAATTGCAGAGGTGAACATGCCTGATCTTTTGGGAGCAGTTTGGATCTGAACTTGGCAGTTTCGTCCCATCTCCACTTGTTGCCCCCAATGAAGTCACTGGGATTGAGCCCCCGCTTCCGTTTTCTCCCTCTGGTGCCCCCTTCCCTTCTCTGCAGGTGTGGGCAAGAGTGCTTGTCCTAAAATGGGTGTTAGGAGGATATTGTTTGCTGGGCGTGCCAAGCCTGGTGTAACGACACCGACTGAAGCTGGTTAGCCAACATGACCCTCTAGAAATAATTACCCCCATCCACAGTGCGGGGATATTCCCAGCTAATACAAAACAATGATAAAGTAAGAATATCCTGGGTTGGAAATGAACAAATAAAACATAAATAAACACAGGAACATTAGACGACAGATCCTGAGCTGCAATCAATTGTCATGGCTCCACTGAAGTTCATGTCTTTTGTTTTAAATGCCTTTATGATCTTTGAAGCCTACACGGCTGCCATGCTAGTGAACTAGGTCTTTCAGCAGAGCTCTGTATTTTTAAAAGTATTTCATTTCACCTGCAAAAATGTTTTTAAATCTCCAATTGTAAAGAAACCCTGGTTTTTACAAACTTCTGCCATCGTTTCAATATTTCACTGCCAGCTGCTCAGGAAGCTTCCTTTCATACTTTTTCGTAGAAAATGAGTCAGCCGTGTGCCCAGTGCTGGGAACTTCACATTTGAAACCCCTTGCTCGGTTTTTGCTGATCTAATCGTGTGCAAACAGCAGCAGAGCTAGGAACCATCAGCAGAATTTGGCTTTGTGACATAAAAGCTATAGCTTTGGTTAACTGGATTTTAGTTTCATCTTTTAAATAAATAAATAATCATTAACCCCTGACGGGGAGCTCTTCTGAGACAGGACTGCAGTGACTCTGCCATGAAGTTCTATAACACCAATTCAAATCCTGTGCTTGCTTGACCTTCCACAAGAGGGCAAGAACTTGCAAGAAATCAGGGGAAATTTACATGCATCTGTTTTCCTTTAAATCCATTGCTCCTTGATCACCCAGCACTATGTAATTTCACGCTGTGCTATTTGCTTAGCTCACTACTAAATACAGAGCGAGAACACCAATCCAGCTTAACGTTTGGCTGAATACAGCCATTAAAACAAAGTTCTTCTCCCTGGGATTTCTGTTCATTACACATACAACGCTCCCCTTGAGCAGGGGTTCTCAAACTGTGGGGTGCAACCCCATTTTAATGGGGTCACCGTGGCTGGCATTAGACTTGCTACGGCCTGTGGGTAAAGCTGAAGCCCAAGGGCTTTCAGCCCTGGGTGCTGGGGCCCAGGTTACGGGCCCCACCCTGCCAAGGGTGGTGGGGCTTAGGCAGGCTCAGGCTTTGGTCCCCCATCCTAGGGTCATGTAGTAGTTTTTGTTGTCAGAAGGGGGTCACGGTGCAATGAAGTTTGAAAACTGCTACCCTAGAGCTTTGCAAACTCTATACTCCACCGCTGAAGTGCAGCTACCTCTAGGGTACAGGATAGCAATTGCTGGTGCACAGAAGGCAACACTACAGGTGGGGAGAGGACAGTCTTGGCCATGGATGCTACTTCTGTGAAAATGCCATCGGACCACGCAGAACAGCAACCTCTGTGTGCTTAGACAGTCGTTCCGTAGCGCTGAATGTCCACGGCCGCGCTGTACGGTATCTAGTAACTCTCCAGGATCATTACTGATCTGCTGCAGCCAGGTTAATTGCGGGCGACCACGTGACCACCACCCGTCCGTGGCCGGGCAGTGACCCTGCTGACCTCAGAGTCAATCTTCAGAGTTCAATGTGCAGGGACTTTGTCTCTGAGTCCGGCAATGTGACCGAAAAGGGCCAACCGGTGGAGGCCAATGATAACTTCAGTCCTCTGGAGGCCAGTTCTCAGTGATCTCTTCCCATTGCTGATTGTGTCATGCAGAGCAGGCAGGATCTATTTTTTATTTTAAGGTCTCATGTCTCAAAGTTCATTGTATCCAATTTCTGTAGGACAGATGGTCTGTGTTTATGGGACAGGCCTGGGAACTTAGGTTCTATCACTGACTCTGGCAAAGATGCTCACTTTTTCAGTTTGTGACCTTGGACAAGTCATTTGACTGCTCTCCGCCTCAGTTTACCCCTCGATCAGATGGGGAGTGCTATGAAACTTAATTCATTGCTGTATTTCAAGTGCTTTATGACGGAATAAAATTTTTGAAAGCAGCGAGGTTCCCGACATACAAAGATATTTAGGGCCTAAAGTTGCAGATAGGAGCCGAACCTGCTTAGGCACTCTATAAATCCCGGTAGCAGGGCTGCCCAGAGGATTCAGGGGGCCTGGGGCAACGCAATTTAGGGGGCCCCTTCCATAAAAAAAAGTTGCAATCCTATAGAATACTATATTCTTGGGGGGGCCTCTGAGGGGCCTGAAGCAAATTGCCCACTTGCTCCACCACCAGGCAGCCCTGCCTGGTAGACACCTATCAGAATCTTTAGTCACCGACATATCTTTGTAAATCTGGCCCTAAGGGACTTAGGTGCCTAATTCAAAGGAACCTGAGCTCTGAAGTCATTTAGGTCCTCTTGAAAATTTGCCTCAACTGATGGAAGGTATTCTGTAAATATGACTATTGTTCTCGCGGATTCAGAAGGATGTGGATGCTTCCAAAACTACTGCGGTCCCTCCCTGGTTTGTCTTGTTCTGTGAGTGTAGGTTCACTGCCCTGTTCATCTCCTCTTTATGTCGACAGAAGAGATTCAGTATGCTGAAAGCTGACAAAGAGTCAGAAGAGAGGGAGTTGTTAAACAGAACCCCCATTGTGGAAACCAACAACAACTTGGTCTCCATCTCGGAAAAAAATCCCAGTCCTGACTCAAGCCTGACGGAAGTGATCCAGAGCACTGGGAATGCCACCGACTACCCTGCTGATTCCCGAGTGAGGGACCACACGAATAACCGAATTGGTGAGTCCCGTACGTACGTGTGTGTGTGTGTGTGTGTTTGTGTGTGTCGGGGAGGAGGGAGGAAATTCAGCCCATGTGTATAATTAACTAGCAGCTTTTTAAAGTTTTCATTTACTGTCAGTTGCATGACTTTGGCTCCAAACATTTCCTCGAACAATCAACCAAGCAGCACAGAATCCTGACCCGCAGTGACTGCTGCCAAAGAAAACTGCTTAAAAGGAAATCAAGAGCTGCTGAGATGGAGCAAAGGGGAAAATAAGCAAAGGCCATTTTCTGTGCAGCTGGGGGTGTGCCCAGGGTGGAATTAAGAAATACAGTGGGTGAAGAGTTAATGACTGAATATATTTTTAAAAAAATATTCATTGCAACTCTCCTCCAGCCTGGAAAACCGTTTTTAAACCATGGTAATATTTTTCCCAGTGAGATGTTTCACAGGCAGTTTTTGCAATGAGGTTGGAGGGGAAGATGCATTTGAGGATCTCCTCTCCTCTGCGGAAAATCTTGAGTAATGGTCTAGATCCTCTGCTGGTATAAATTGGCAGAACTCCACTGGACCTAGGCAGATTTACACCAGCTGAGATCTGGCCCTACGTGTATATCTGAAGGAAGGACAAATCTCCATTGGAACTTGTTCTCAATTACAGGGAGACAGACGAGTGTGCAGATTTGAGTTTGATGTTACGAAATTATTTGGTGTGAGAGCTTCCCTTTATTTGTTTAAGCACATGTGTAATGAGGGAGGGTCTTTATTAGGGACGGGTGTGATTTCAAAACCTGATTGTCAGATAATATGCAAAGTGAGGAGATGTGGGGTGCTGCAGGTTCTGTATTGTAGTGGCTCTCAACCTTTCCCGACTACTGTACCCCTTTCAGGAGGCTTTGTCTTGCACACCCTCAAGTTTCACCTCACTTAAAAACCACTTGCTTACAAAATCGGACATACAAATGTCACAGCACATTATTACTGAAAATTTGCTGACTTTCTCATTTTTACCATATAATTATAAAATAAATCAATTGGAATATATATATATTGTACTTGTATTTCAGTGTATAGTATATACAGCAGTATAAGCAAGCCACTGTCTGCATGACATTTTAGTTTATACTGACTTTGCTAGTGTTTTTATGTAGCCTGTTGTAAAACGAGGTGAATATCTAGAGGAGCTGATGTCCCCCGGCAGAACTTTGCAGACCCCTGCAGGGCCCTGCGTGAGAACCACTGCTGTATTGTATGCAATCCACACTCTCTTCATGCCCGGTGCAAATGCTGAGAAACACTTTTAAGTTATGTTGTTTAGAGGGCACTGTGTGGTCACGGCAGTATGGTTTTTGGAACAAAGCTCCTGTACTGTGCTCCACCAGGAAAGGTTATTGTTAAAGTGCAGGCCTATTGTGTGCCAGTTTTCAAACTGATTATATGTTTGGACGTTATGGCATCCTGTCAGAGTTCTGCAAACAGCTCTGAGTTAACATTCCCCTGAGTACTTGGCTGCCTGGCCTATTTTACATAACTCACTTGTTTCAGTAGCATCTTGGTGCCAGGTCATGGTACGGTATTCCATGGAAGTCAGCTCCCGAGCTGAGCTATCCTGTCCTTGTTAGTGCTGATCTTTTGGAACTAAGGGCTTGTCTACATCAGAAAGTTGCAGCGCTGGTGAGGGAGTTACAGCGCTGCAACTTTGAAGGTGTACACATCTGCAGGGCACCACCAGCGCTGCAACTCCCTGTTTGCAGCGCTGGCCGTACTCCCGTTTTGTCTCGGGTGTAGAGGATCCAGCGCTGGTGATCCAGCGCTGGTAATCCAATGTAGACACTTACCAGCGCTTTTCTTGACCTCCGTGGAAGGAGGAAGCCTCTGGTAATCAAGCTGGTCTCCTTTCCCGGTTTGCTCTCTCGTTCCCGGAACCCCGAGCAAGCAGGTCTCCTTCCCTGCGGTTTGCTGGGTGGCTCCGGGAACGCGAGAGCAAACCGCGGCGAAGCTGGTCTCCTTTCCCGGTTTGCTCTCGCGTTCCCGGAACCCCCCTTGAAGCCGCCCAACAGCGCTGCAGTGTGGCCACATCTAACACCACTTGCAGCGCTGGTTGCTGTAAGTGTGGCCACTCTGCAGCGCTGGCCCTATACAGCTGTACTAATACAGCTGTAACAACCAGCGCTGCAAAATTTTAGATGTAGACATGGCCTAAGTGGCTTTCATAGGTCCTGCAAATGCATCAGAACCTTCCCACCCTGTGAGTGATGCACTTGTAACTTCTGCAGAAAAGGACCTGGGAATTACTGTGAATGAGGATCTGGATATGAGTAAGCAGTGGGCTCTTGTTGCCAAGAAGGCTAATGGCATATTGGGCTGCATTAGTAGGAGCATTGCTATCAGACTGAGGGAAGTGATTACTCCCCTCTGTTTGGCACTGGTGAGGCCACATCTGGAGTACTGCGTCCTGTTTTGGGCCTCCCACTACAGAAAGGATGTGGACGAATTGGAGAGAGTCCAGCAGAGGGCAATGAAAATGATCAGGGGGCTGGTGCACAAGACTTACGAGAAGAGGCTGAGGGAACTGGGCTAGTTTAGTCTGCAGAAGAGAAGAGTGAGCGGGGATTTGATAGCAGCCTTCAACTACCTGAAGTGGGGTTCCAAAGGGGATGGAGCTCAGCTGTTCTCAGTGGTGGTAGATGACAGAATAAGGAGTAATGGTCTCAAGTTGCAGTCTGGGAGGTCTAGGTTGGCTATTAGGAAACACTTTTTCACTAGGAGGGTGGTGAAACACTGGAATGGGTTACCTAGGGAGGTGGTGGAATTTCCATCCTTAGACCTTTTTAAGGTCAGGCTTGACAAAGCCCTGGCTGGGATGATTTCGTTGGATTGGTCCTGCTTTGAGCAGGGGGTTGGACTAGATGATCTCTTGAGGTCTCTTCCAACCTTGATATTCTATGATAACAATGTAAAGTCTGTAAGGCCTATCATCCCCAGGTACTGCCCCCACCACAGCACCAATGAACTGCAGTGACCTCTGGGGTGGAGTTTGCTGTTCAAGTCATAATGAAGGCTTTGAATTAACTTTCCCATCAGGACCGGGTTTAACATGTTGAACACTATGTGGTTTGATGCTGCATTGCCTGACCCCTGATACTAAGTCTCCTGTGCAAGACCTAAAAACAGAGTTCAATTATCCTTGTTACAGCTATCTGAGTTCCCTGTCAATTGAAAACTTGGCTTAAAGGCAGCCTTTTCATGCCGTTATTGGTGTCACTGTAGACAAAAGCAAAAAAACACCTAGCGCGTATGCCCAGGGGTCGTAGAAAACTCTTGCATCCTGGTAATTGGCATTATTAATTTCTCTGGCCTTTGCAGAAGGGCCAGAACCTTGATCATTGTTAAGCAGCAAACACGTCTTTCGGTTAGAGAAGAGCTTGAAACATAGTTTGTTGCTGGGGGAGGGGAAGGTGGTTCAGTAATCAGATGAGATTTGCAGGAGACGCGAACAAATATGGACCCGAAACTTTCTAAGTGATCCAAAACATTTGGAAATTTTATAGTATGAAATATCCAGATCTCTCTTGCGCATGGCCTTTCCATAGGGTGACCAGATGTCCTGATTTTATAGGGACAGTCCCAATTTTTGGGTCTTTTTCTTATATAGGCTCCTATTACCCCCACCCCCTGTCCCGATTTTTCACATTTGCTGTCTGGTCACCCTATCTTTTCGTAACCCCCTCTTTCATTCTCTGTGTTCAGTACTTAGATTTCAAATGAAAGGTGCCTTATGAATATCCAAGACTGACTATTCATAACTAGCGTGGCACATACCAAAGGCCGGCATGGCTTAACCATTAATTATAGAGGGGAATTATGGTCAAGATGGGCCAGATCTGCACACCTCTCAGCTTTGGGAAACCTCAGCTAGGCAACCAAGCATTGCAACAGAGGGAACCGTCTCTGGCTAGCACCAGAAATGATCATTAGTAATGCTCAGGACTGATTCCTATCTGCTTCCTTCCGCAGACAAAATATACATAATGAAAGCCGACACTGTGATTGTGGGGTCCATTTCGGAAGTGCCCGTCAGCAAGAACTGTGCCGTTAGAGGATGTGAAAATGATGCTAAGGCTCAAGAAAACATGGAGGAAAACGAACTTGCAATGCATTATCCACAGCAGGAGACAGAATCGTTTCCAGGAAGTGATGTAATGATTCCGGTGGAGGAGGAGGGCAAGGAATTTCATCACCCTACCACTGCCACTGAGAAGTGATGTCTTACAGATGTCATAGTATAATTCCCAATTCTGGACCTTAGCGTCCAAAATATGGGTACTAGCATGAATTCCCCTAAGCCTAATTACCAGCTTAGATCTGATAGGCTGCCACCAATCAGGACTTAGAGTAGAGCGCCTGATAGACTCTGGTCTCCCCCAAAAACCTTCCCTGGGGGTCCCAAGACCCAAATTCCTTGAGTCTCACAACAAAGGGAAATAAACCATTCCCTTCCCCCTCCCTTCTTCCTCCCAGCTCCTTCCCACCCTGGGAACACTAGGAGATCGCCTGATTCAGCTTCTTGAATCACCACACCGAAAGGAGTGTTACCTTCCCCCTCACCCAGAAGCCATACAGATTCAAGCTGCGTGAATCTAACACAAAGAGAAAATTTATCCTTCCCTTCTCCCCACCAATTCCCTTGGACCTTAACTAGGAGGAAAAAATCAAACAGGTCTTAAAAAGCAATACTTTTAATAAAAAAGGAAGAAAAAAGTAAAAGGTTTATCTCTGCACTTTAGATGGTAAAAGGTTACAGGGTCTTTCAACTTATAAACAATAGAAAGAAACTTTCTCCAACAGAAACACAATTTAAGCTACTTCCAGCAAGTACGCATATGCAAATGGAAAAAAAAACAAATTAAAAGACTATAACCACCTTTTCTTACTTACAATTTTGAATAGATAAAAGACTGTAGCAGGGAGATTGGCAGAAACCTGGTTGCACCTCTAGCCCCATCCAGGACCCAGAGAGAACAAAGCCAAACCCAAACCCCACAAACAAAGGCTTCCCTCCATGAGATTTGAAAGTATCTTGTCTCCTGATTGGTCCTCTGGTCAGGTGTTTGCAGGTCACTGTTTGTTAACCCTTTATAGGTGAAAGAGACATTAACCCTTAGCTATCTGTTTATGACAGATGTCTTACAGAGCAGCTCTTGAAGACTAAAGCTACAGAGATGCCCATTGTGCTAGTGATATCCAGTGCATTGGGGAGCCCTGAATGCCTTATTGTCTCAGATGCTGGAAGGATGGTTGGGGGTCATGGGAGCACTTTGGTACAAGGTGTCAGAGAATTGATTTCATCCAGGAAACAAGAGAATCGTCAGTAGCAACAAGAAGAACTTACACTTATGGATCACATCAAATATTTCTCTCCACTCCTCCTCCCCACATCCAGTTACCGATGGGACTGAATCAAAACCCCAGGTTTGAACACTCCAAAACTCTGAGGACTTTTTGGATCCTGATCCAAACCCCACAGTTGCCTCATCTTCATAACTGAATGGAATAAATCAATTGTGAAAATTCAAGTCAGGATCCAAAGAGTGAAGTTTGGGGCCTATCTCTTAATCATCTATTTGTAGTTGTGTTCTTCCTATCATTGTTGCCAACTCTTGGGATTTTATTGCTATTCTCACAACATTTTTTTTCTGACAGTCCCAGCTCCTGGAGTCATGTGATCACATGGGAGTCTCAGCTCATTTTTTTTCCTTTTAAATAAAAGTTTCTAGACCTGACAGTAGTGAAGAAAAGCTTGGAAACATGACCTAAGTGTGTCCTCAAAGCACAGAAACTAGAGTGTAAATAAAACAAACCTAACATTTATTCATGATTTTTTTTAAGACAATCTCATGAATAGTTTGAAACTGGACTCAAGGTGGATTTCCGTGATTAACTTTTTGATTTTGATAAAGAAAACAGATAATGAAAAGTACAAAAAGGTAAATGACTTACAGTATTTTCCAGTACTGCATGCTTCACAGGATCGCCAATGCAATTACGCTGTTTCAGAACCTGTCAAAGCTGCAAGCCCGGACAATAGAGAAACAGGCATTGCTAGATAGACATAACATGCTAGAAATAAAATAGGAGAAGACATCCGTGAATACGGAGAAGAGGGAAGAGGAATGGGAAAAGAATGGAGGTCTCTCTACATCTGTTTTATCCAAATGTATCTAAAAAAGGGGTCCACGTTTCTTTCAATTCAGACTCCAGGGTTTTGACGTTTGGGATTGGCAATGCTGCTACATCATGGCCTTCTACAATACAAGCCAAAGGATTTTGAATATTTAGATGTACAGAAAGTGAACTTTGCCTCTGAGTCTGAATTAAGCAGGCCTGGTGAATACGGATATGGTCGTATAAGGAAAACAAAGGATATCCCAAAACAAATTGTGTGTGTGTGTGTGTGTGTAAAAACATTGCTGGTCTCCTAAAACCATGTCAGTTTCTGCTGCTCTTGGAAGAAGTGCAGGTGGTGATCTGGGAAGCGCTTATTTACATATTGGTTTTGTGATCAAATTACGCAAGATGCTAATCTCTCATGCTGCCAAGTCTATAACTCTAAATTTAATGCATCAGTGCTGACTCTGCTTTCACATGATCATGGAAAATGAGCTACATGACAAAGTGTTTCTTGATAGGTTTAACAAAAGAAAAAAGGAGGAACCACAGAATTACTACCAGCTCAGTAGTTTTTATATTGGACAGAATACAGTGATGGATAATTGTGCTTCTCTAGTGCATTCATAAGAACAGTCATACTGCATCATACTAATGGTCCAGCTAGCCCAGCGTCCTGTCTCAGACAGTGGCCAGTGCCAGATGCTTTAGAAGAACAGAACAGGGTAATTTCAAGTGATCCATCCCCTGTCATCCAGTCCCAGCTTCTGGAAGTTGGAAGTTTAGGGATACCCAGAGTTTGGGGTTGCATCCCTGACCATCTTGACTAATGACCATGTATGGACCTATCCTCCGTGAATGTACCCAGTTCTTTTTTGAACTCAGTTATACTTTTGGCCTTCACAACATCCCCCCGCAATGCATTCCCCAGGCTGGCTGTGCATTGCATGGAAAAGCACTTCCTTATGCAGGGCTTAATCTGTGCCAGGGCTGAGCCCCGACACCTCTGGGCTTGGCAGTTCAGAGCCCCGACACCTCTGGATTTGGCATGTCAGTTACCTCTTTCATTACAAATTAAGCACTGTCCTTATGTTAGTTTTCAGCCTGCCTTTTATCTGAGACTCAGAGCACTTTACAAACATTGGTTAAGCCTCGTGCGACCCATATGATGGAGGGAAGAACTATGTTATGGTTGGGACTGGAGGCACAAAGAGTGTGACTTTCTGTGGATGCAGTAAGGCAGAGCAAACCAGAAAATCCCAGCATCTTGACTCGCTGCCTCTAATTCATTTGCAAAACGGCGCTAGGTCCCAACATGAGCAGCTCCTTCACTCATTTCTTCTTGAATTCTCCTTTCCTCTCCATAAAGCTTCTGAGCTGTTCAGCGCCAGTTTTTGTTGCTGCTGCATGAGTCTTCGGCTCCTCTGCAGAGTTAAAGAAACCTCTGGTGCATGCCTTCTCTGTCATACTTGTTTGTTACATGCAGAAAACATGCTGCTCCTAAAACCAAAAGGCAACAGTCTGGGTCTCTCTTGTTCTCAGTACTCATCTTCCATGGAAGTTGCACGTAGTGGTGAAGATGGAAGCAAATTGAAATAACATTTCTCACTAAAACTTCTTGATATTGTGCAGCAGAAGGTCAGCTCACCAAATATTGTCGTTAAACTAAGACGCAAGAAGGAAGTGAAACCACAGAGGACAAATTTGCCCAGACTTTCTTCATTTTAACCACAGGTGCCTCATTGTTTCCCAGGGCTCAGCATGGGTTATGGAGAAATGACTCTTCTTTCAGTTAAGAACACCGACGTGGTTCTGAATAACAGTGCTCATGTGACTGTGATTGTAAGGGTTTTCCACAATAATGGAATTAGTTATAGCAGTGTATGCCCTGTGCCTATGTTAATCTTGTTAATACAACAGTTTTTTCTAGGGGGATCAAATGCATTTTCTTGGTAGATCTAGTGTAGTGGGTTAAAATGACAATTTTGCTAAACTTTTGTAATGAAAAAAATTAAATGCGGTTTCGCCGGTGGGCACGCTTTGCTTTTGATATTCTTGATGAAGTGCCCTGTATTTATGCAAGTGTTAAAGAATCAGATGGGTCCCAGGAAAATGAAAGGGTGGTTCCCCCGCCCCCTCCCCCCATTTCAAAGACCAAACAATTTTAACCTTTAAGAAAGCAGTTTGGCAGCTGCAGATTCCCTCGTCACCAGGGAATGCAATTCACAATCCAAAGGGTCGGATTCTCATTCCCATTAAGCAGGGGTGAAAGTAACTTAAAAGACTTACTGGTACTCTGGAGTCCTGAGTGGGAGGAAGGGGGGAACTTCAATTGGAAGAGGCAGGGCCTTTAAATCCCCGGGCCCTTTAAATCTTGATTTAAGGGGCCCGGGGTTCCAGCCGTGGTAGCAGCAGGGAGCCCCAGACCCTTTAAATCACCCCTGGAGCTACCAACTGCAGAGGCGGCTGGGAGCCCTGGGGCGATTTAAAGGGCCTGGGGCTCCAGCTGCTGCTACTGCAGCAGAGCCCAAGGCCCTTTAAATCACTGCCTGAGCCCCACTGCTGGAGCCCCTGGGGTAACCGCAGCGGCCCAAGGCTCCGGCAGTGATTTAAAGGCCCTTTAAATTGCTGCCTCCGACACCCAGGGCCACTGCCGGGAGCCCCAGGCCCTTTAAATCGCTGGCCTGGGGAAGCTGGTATGGTCTGGCACGGCGTATCGGCTTACTTTCACCTCTGCCATTAAGGCTTATTTACACCATTTGGGCAACGTGGAAAGAAGCCTTCATCTGAGTTTCAATAAACTTCAGTGTCAATTAAATTCAGGCTCAGAACGGAAAGTTCCCTTTTCTAATTAGAACAGAAGAGTGGATATATCCATAGAGATCGCACACGTGCTCAAATGTATTGCTTGCTCCAGAGGTGATGTGTAAAATATAGCTACAGCGTTGTGACTGGAGGGGGGAAATGTAAAGTTCAGACATCACAATCATCTTCTTCACAAGGGCTGAGATATTAGATTGAGGGAAATTACTTATTTCCTCCCCAACCCCCAAGTTCAAACCTGTGTGTACGCCTAAGAAAAAATAGAGCAAAGCTGGGCACAGAACAGAGAGAGTGAGGCTGGCCCTGGGTTAATGCTGTGGTTTATTTTAATTAGGGCAAGATGGAGAAAGGACAAAGGCCACTGCAGTCACTGGGAGTCTTTCTATTGGCTGCGCTCGGCTTTGGATAAGGCCCAAAAAATTTGCTTTAAGTCCTGTCTTAGTTGATCTTGGTAGAGGTTGGCACGCTTATTCGCTTTGGCAGGCCAAGTGTATCACATACAGCAGGGCCTCCCTCCATTCCCTTCACCAAGTTCCCTCGGCACCACTCTCCCATTCCCCTCTATTTCAGGGACTCTCTGAAACTCCCCACAATCTCCACCTGCTAGTGGCTCTTTGGGCACACCCATTCCTTCTTCCCCCTTCCCTGTGGCAGGCGTTTATATAACATCTGTTCTCTCCTTCCCCTAGAGCAGGGTCCCTCGTTCTAGCCCCATGGCAGGTGCTTCATTTTCCCCCTTGTCCACCAAGCCAGCAGTCCCCTTTCCCCCCATATGGGGATTCCCCCAATATACCTCCTTGTCAGTGGCTGTGCACCCCCCACCCCTGCCCCGAGATAGGAGTACTGGATTGAAGAGTTGCAGCCTGAAGCCCAGATGCTCAAATGAGTGCTGAAGTGTGAAACAAATTGAGCCTTCATGGAGTATGAGATTACATCATAGGTTAAGATGTTCAGTCTGCACCTTGACTGCACTGGAATGTCTGGAGGACAGGGCTGACTAATAGCTGATGTATTACTCTACATGCAAGCACTGGAGCAATTTCACAGATGTTTGTATGGTGACTGTGTGGGTTGCTTAGAGTGTGATGCCCATCCCCCCAACATCACAAGTTTAGAAAGTGTATTTGGTGGAGGATGAAGCTGTAGAAGGGATTGGAAAAAGGCTGGAGTGTTAAGAGAGGCAAAATAGCAGATCAGAGAAATAAATGAAGGGGAAACAGAAAAGGGACCAATGAGCTGGGGAAATTCCCGCTGAGACTTCACTTCCCATCCCCACTCCACCCTGCTGTATAGTTCCTGTCTTCCCCTGCTCCCCCTAATCTGAGCCCCACCTTCTCTCCCTTCCCAAGAGGTGACTTGAAGCCAGTGGGAATATTCCTATGAGTCTTTGCTACAGAGTAAACTCAGACAGGGAAACGTTTATTTATACTCATCGGCTGTGTCTACAATGGGAAAATGTATCTTGATGTTAAATATGACAGGGGCTTGTGTAGAGCAGGACAAAGCATGTGTAAAAACTAATTAGCTGGTCATGGTTTTCCCCATTCCCACCCAGGGATCGTGTTACTCAGTCACGGTTAACTCTGAAGAGGACCGGGGCATTAATCACAATCAGCTAACATGTTTTTAAATAGGCCGTGTCCCTGTCTACACTAGGTGCTAAGCCATGTTTAATATCAGGTTTTAAAGCCACTTAGCTGGTCATAGTTAACCTTGGAAAGGTACCCTAGGATTAATCACAAGTAGCAGACCTGTTCTTAAACACAATTCTCTTTGTCTGCACTAAAGACAAAATCATGCTTGGTAGCTAGGTAACGTGTTTTCTATCATGAGTCACTTCCCCAGTGTACACAAGGCCTCAGGGATTAGATTCCAATCAGACAGGTGCAGCTGATTGTACTGCAGTTCATGGGTGGAGCGCCAGAAGGGAAAAATGTGTCATCTGCCCTGGAGGAATCTGTCTAATCCATCATACGCAGGGGATCTGCCCCGCCAGGCAGTAATGACGCTAGTGACAAAGGGCTTGTCTACACTTACAGGACAGCAGCTGCACCACTGTAGTGCTTAGTGAAGATCCTATGTACTCCCACGGGGGAACGTCTCCCATTAGCATAGTTCAGGGGTTCTCAAACTGGGGGTTGGGACCCCTCAGGGGGTTGCAAGGTTATTACATGGGGGGGGTCACGAGTTGTCATCCTCCACTTCAAACCCTGCTTTGTCTCCTGCATTTATAATGGTGTTAAATATATCTAAGTGTTTTTAATTTATAAGGGAGGGTTGGGGGTCGCATTCAGAGGCTTGCTATGTGAAAGGGGTCACCAGTACAAAGTTTGAGAACCACTGGCATAGTTAATCCACCTCCCTGAGAGGTGGTAGCTATATTAATGGGAGAAGGCTTCTTGTCGACACAGCTCTGTCTACACCAGGAGCTTGGTCCACCCGGGATAACTGCGTTGCTGAGCAAACTGGAGTTATACCCACACGTCTGCAGTGTAGACAGGGTTTGTAAGCCATTTCTTAGGGGCCCAGCAGGTGGAAGGGGCCTCACTTTAGTATTGCCCCCTGAAATCCCATTCATCCCATTTAATGAGGACTTTTTACCCCCTGTATTAGTGCAGGTTGGGGCGGGATATTTTTGGTTTGTGGAAACAATGCAAGGCAAGAAGTAGCCCTTAGCGGGCAGCAAAAATATTCTTGCTTTGGCTAGTGCTGGCCCTGAGCTGGCCCAAGCCTCTGGCGAGCCCCATTTGCCCTGCCCCAAGCCGAAGGCACCTGTGATCCACCCTGTGCCATGCAGAGACGGGACTGGCTTTTGGGAGACCGGATCACCCTCCTGCAACTTGTCTTATTCCCTTGGATCCCGGAAGCCCCCTCGGATATTTGTGGACCTCCCCAAGTAC
This sequence comes from Gopherus evgoodei, assembly GCF_007399415.2. Taxonomy (NCBI): domain Eukaryota; kingdom Metazoa; phylum Chordata; order Testudines; family Testudinidae; genus Gopherus; species Gopherus evgoodei. The sequence continues at coordinate 10,421,833 of NC_044339.1, read as the reverse complement.
TTCTCACCCTGCAGGGCCACAGCTGCCCCCACTCCAGGTGAAGCTGGGGGGTAGGATGACCAGACAGCAAGTGTGAAAAATCAGGATGGGGTGAGGGTGGGGTAATAGGCACCTATAGAAGAAAAAGCCTCAAATATCGGGTCTGTCCCTATCAAATCAGGACATCTGGTCACCCTGGGGGGCCGCTTTTCCTAGCAGCCCCCACTGCTTAGCCCGGGAAGGAGGGTCAGAGGCTTCCGCTCAGCCCTGCCGCGGGGGGCTGTCCCAGAGCCGGCACCGCCCCGCTCCACCCCTGGCTGGCTCCCGGCGGCGGCTTTCAGTCGCGGCGCGGCGGGGCTGCGGGATGGGGCCCGGCTGGCTGGTGGGCGCGCTGCTGCTGCACGTGGGGGGCTCGCTGCCCGGCAAGGTGGGTGAGCGCGGCCCGGACCCCGGCCTGGCTCTGGCCCTTTCCCGGAGAGGCGCCCATTGACCCAGAGCGGGCGGCTGCTGGGAACCCATAGGTGGGGGGGAGCGGGCTGGGCGCCCCTGCTCGGATCAGCGCAGCCCGCCGAGTCCTAAGTCCTCCCCCATGTGTGGGGCAGGCCCCTCTGCCCCGATTGCTTCTGTTACTCCTCGCCCTAGGGCGACATTCATTTCACCGCACGAGCCCAGTGTCCCGACGTGGGGAGACCTTACGAGGAAGCCCAGGTTCCGCAGTTGGGTGCCCCAATCCGTGGCGCACAAGCGCCCTCCCCCCTTTTCAGTGCACCGAGCTTTGGGTGCATCCTGCTAATTCTGCTTCTGCTGACTGTGTGCATTGCGCTGTGGCTCAAAGGGCCTCTCTGAGGTTGCGTGCTGTGCAGAGCCAGTCTGCTGCCCCCGGGAGATGATCACATCTGGGGGCTGGCGCGTCTGCTCTGAACCAAAGCGATTGCTCATTGCTTTACTGTTATGACTGCTTGCAATTCTCAAACGGCCGCTGCTTGTGCTCTTCGAGCTCTGCAGCCCCTCAAATCCCAGCCAAGTGTTAACCCTTTTTACAGCGTTGCAAATGTCACTGCTTTTTAAAAAACATTGTTACAGTCGGTGGCTTGCTTGTTTGGGGAATCCGCTTTGGCACTATATCCGCTTCCTTAGGCTGTTTGCTTATTTTGCACAGACTAAGTGTGCCCTGGCAGGTGCAGAATAAAAATCTGCACATTATTTACTGTGTGCATTAAACAGGAACCTTTGGTTGTATTTGATAAGACTTTAAAATCTGGCCTTATATACATGAAAAGTCCTTTGATTTAGATCTACAGCCTGACTTGAACCTACAGCTGGGACTCTTCCACTGTGACCTATGCTTCTGTCTGACAGAGCACATAACTTTTCAAGTAAGAAACCTTGGAAAGGCCATTTTGACTTTGAACGTTGTGTTGACACACTATATTGATTTATTCCTGGAGTGGATTTTGGCAAGGATAAATACAATGAAGGTGGTGGTGTACTCAGATACTGTGCAAAGGAGACAATATAAATACTTTAGATCTGGCATACTCAAACCGCAATGGTTCAGGAGTGAAATTAGCAATCAGCATTACCCAAAAGAGCTGTAGCGGTGTGAATTCATTGTTGCATTTACTATAGTACTATTCATAGTTAAACAGTATGATAAGGGAAATACTTGTGTTTTTATTTTTATATATATATACACACAATTCTCACAGCAAACATGTTGTTAATTTAACTTAATTGGTTAATAACATGCTAAAAGCATCCTGATCGGTTTCTGATTTAATTAAATTAATATAGGCGCTGCAAAGAGCTGCAGGAGACACATTCAAGAACCGCTTGTGGCTCTTGAGCTTCAGTCTGAGCATCGCTGCTTCAAAGAGAGAGCTTCCGTGAAGCTTTGTATGGACCTGGTCTCGCGTTCCTTGCACACCTCGATCTCCCATAGCCTGGGGTGCGCAGAAAATCCAAGATTTGGCTCTCTGATGCTTATTTATAGCAAATGTAGAAGTCTGGAGACCAGAATGGTGTTAGTGAACAGGACTAGGAATCTGGAGAAAAGAGCACCAGAAAAATTGAGATATTCAAAGAGCTGAAAATAGCTTCCAAGCAAATGTAGGTATTAGGGGAGGGACCTGGATAACAGGACCACAGTGAAGGTGAGATAGTCAGCAGTGAGCCGCAGGACCTTGACACCAATCTGCATGCACAGTACAGTAATGAGGGATCTGAGGTGTCATTTGCCTTTCTGATATTTAGGAAGAAGTGGTTTTGTAATAGTTTTAGTGACCTCTGGTTCACATATTTAAAATATCTGTACAGTCTAACAAACACTTTATATAGGCTAAGACATCTTGGCTGATGTTCTCTGAATAGGTACAGAATTGAACAGTCATAATTTCCCTCCATCATGCTGATATGTATGTTTGTCTTATTTGTTTCAAGATCTAAAATATTTCCCATGTAGGGGAAGTTTTGATAGGATGTGCAATTTATTTATGTATTTCTTTATATTAATTTGGGGTTTATAGGATGAAAAGCTTAAGTGACCAGACGATGAGGATATGTGTGTGTGTGTATATATACACACACATGGAGTTACACAACGGTATCTTATATATATTACACCTGGAGTAATACAGTAGTATTTTAGAGGGACCGGATTTTGGTGGATTGGGAACAGTTTAGCAAGCTTTTCAGCTATCGTCTTCCAGTTTTTGAATCTAGCCCAGGTAAGCAGTGACTGAAAGCTGTTAGCATTTGGTTGCCAGTTTGTCTGCTTTGTGTCTTAGTCTTGTGGTGCGTCTCATCACCAAAATCCTCACAATTAGCCCTGCTTGTACCCCTTGCTGGCAGCTTCAGCGAGGCCAAAGATTGACTGGGTAATGGACAGTGAACTCCTTTTTCACTCCTACGCATGGTCCCACATTGGTGGCAGAGAATTGGGGAAGCTTTCACCATCACTACCCATGCTGTACCCATTCTGTTGACATATAGGGTATGTGGTCTTTTTGGGGCTGTGAATCTTGCACCTTTCACCAGCAAAAAAAAAAAAAAAAAAAAAAAAAAAAAAAAATCGCATGCAGATTTGGAGGGGGAAAAAAAGGTCATTTCAGAAACATTGCAGCCACCATAATGATGTGGAAAAAGAGATCTTCTGCCCAATATTGCAAAATGTGATCAGTTCAAAGAACCGGTGCTTAGTGGGGCTAATGAAAGCTCAGCATTTTATTTGCTGGCAGGAGGGTTCAGTCAGGGGAAGCTAACAAAGCAAATAGCTCTTGAATGACACACTTTTTCTTGGTTTGTTTTTCTCATTCAGTCTGAGTTACTTGAAAGATTCTTGTCAAAGTCGGCACTTACCCACAGGAACTGAGCCTAAATCTTGCCATTTAGAACATTTCAGTCAACCAGAATATTTTGGTGTTTTTAATAGAAGTGGTTTCAGCAGCCACAAGGGCACATGTCTTTCACTCGCAAGCTGAGTGTCTTTGGTCTCTCCCCGGTGACCCATCCTGTAAGTGATAACTGGTTTCTGAGGAATTTCCATTTAGATCTTGGCAAGATGAGTGATGACCAATATGATACAAGGCCTGGGCAGCTGAGGGAGGGGAATGGGGGAGAGGTTGTTAAAAACCCAAAGCATGAGGCTCAGGATAACCATGCTGATTTCCCCATCTTGTCTCACTATTAGGTCTAAGGGCTATGTGCCAGTGCTAGCTGGTGGTTGCACACATTTTCATTTGTACTGCAACAATGAAGGAGTTCTGTGGCTAAGAGACTGTAAACAGAGCTGTGCAAAGCCATTAGGGAAAACAGGAGGATCATGCTAGAGGGCAGGACAAGAGGCAATGGGTTCAAACTGCAGCATAGCAAATTTAGATTGAATCTCAGGAAAAACCTCCTTACTGTAAGAATAGCTGGAGAATGGAACAGACACCTAGGGAGGTCGTGGAAGTTCCTTCACTGGAGGTTTTCAAAAGAAGGCTGGAGAGCCACCTGTCTTGGGTGGTTTAGCCACAACAAATCCTGCATCTTGGCAAGGGGTTAGACTGACCCTTGTGGTCTCTCTTCTAACCCTGTGATTCTGTGTTCAACATACTGGCAAAAAATGTCACTCTAATGTTTGCAGTTTGTTTGATCCATAGTCATTTTTTTCCAGTGACAGGTATGGGAATGTTGAGACTACCAGGCCTGCTGTTAGTTAGGTTCTTCTTACGGCATCATTTTCGGAATTCTTTGTATTTAGAGATGGGCCCAAGTTGCCAAGTTTGGAGCCATCTCTGAATTTTCCCAAGGGCCATGGATACAGGGTTTGGGTTTGGCTGGGAAGGTTATGTCCAGATTACAATTAAAAACCTGTGGCTGGCAGGGACCCCTCCAGGCCCTAGCACGCCAAGCGCGTGCTTGGGGTGGCAAGCTACTGGGGGCGCTCTGCCAGTCTTTGTGAGGGCGGCAGGCAGGCTGCCTGCCTTTGGCGGCTTGCCTGCGGAGGGTCCGCTGGTTGCACGGCTTCGGTGGACCATCCGCAGGCAAGCCGCGGAAGGCAGCCCGCCTGTCGTGCTTGGGGCGGCAAAATACCTAGAGCCGCCTCTGGTGGCTGGCCCATGCCATCTGACTCAGGCTTATGAGGCTTGGGCTAATCATCATGATATTCCTATTACGCCTCTGACATTTAGGGCAGTGACGAAGCTCCTCCACTCCTGTCTGTTTCTGGCAAGTCTTTCAGTGGCTCCCCAGCTGAGCCCCACGTTTTTCAGCTCGGCTTCCACAGCTTTTCGCCATGTTCTTTTCGGGCAGCCTTGTCTTCACTTGCCTTCAGGTGTCCATCTTATTGCTATTCTGGTGATAGAATCAGCTTCCATCCGAAGCACATGACCGATCCATCTTCAGTGCCTCCTGGCAATGATGGTGCTCAGATCCTCTTGGCTGCACTGTGTCAATAGATCTTGGTTTGAGATTGTGCTGGGCCAAATGATACGGAGGATTTTTCTGAGGTTGTATGGTATGAAGACAGTTTGGACATGTCATACTTTCTCATTCTCCAGCATTCTGCACTATGATGTAGTGTTAAAATTACGCAGCTCTGATAAATCTTGAGTTTGGTTTTGGTGGTGTATTTTGATGATTTCCAGACTGTATTTAAGGTCCTGAAGGTGTTCGTGGCTTTACTGATTCTGGTCCGGGTGTCCTAGCTTGTTCCACTGTCCTGGCTGATGGTGCTGTCCAAGTATGAGAATGTTTCTACATTGGTGAGAACATAATCCTCTATCCGTACTGGTGATGGTGAGGCAATATTAAAGGTCATGATACCTGTCTTATTGAGGTTGATTTTCAGTCTAATTTGCTGGCTGAATGCTTTGAGTCGAGTTGTTTTTTCTTGTATATGGTGTTGGGTATATGATAGGAGAGCGACATCATCTGTGAAGTCCAGGTCTTCAAGGGATGAGAAGAGTGTCCATTTAATGCCTCTTGGCATCTCTTCTGTTGTACTCTGCATTACCCAGTCAATGACAGTGTTGAAGAGGACTGCAGACGTGACACACCCTGATGTACTCCTGTTTTGACTTCAGAACAGCTTTCTGTGATCAACACTGCATGTAAAGTTGAAATAGAAGCTTTTGATGATGTTGCTTATACGGAAAGGAATTCCATATGCCTGCAGAATGCGCCATGGACTGGTCCTGTGAACGCTATTAAAAGCCTTCTTAAAGTCTATGAAATTCATGTAGAGTTGCCATTGCCATTCTGAGCACTGTTCTATTATGTTTCATAGAGTGACAATCTGGTCTGTGCATCCACTCCCATTCTGAAAACCAGCTTGCTCTCTTCTGAGAATGCTATCAACTGCCTCCGATATAAACTGGACTATGATCTTACACAGTACTTTGCCTGGCACAGATAAAAGTGTGATACCATGCTAGTTATTACAATCACCGAGAGTTCCTTTCTTTGGTTTCTTCACTATACCCCTCTGGTCCACTCATCTGGCACTTTTTCCTATTCCCAGACTGATGTAAATAGAGCAGCCAGGATAGATGCTGGCTGCTAATTTAGGATTTACCTTGAACATTTCTGCATTCATGTTATCCTTGCCAGGAGCTTTCCCATTTTTTAGGCGTGTTGGCTCCGTGTGGAGTCCAGGCTGTAGGATTCTGCGTGGTGGGAGGGTCCCAGAGCTCAGGCTCCAGCCTGAGCCCAAATCTCTATGTTACAATTAAACAGCCCCCTTAGTTCGAACAGCTGGCACAGGCCAGCTGAGGTTGTCTAATTGCAGTGTAGACATACCCTTGGAGAGAACCAGCTGCAAAATTCAGGTCCAGATCCCGTTTTCCCCCAAGGACGGGACTATTAAGATCTGGGTTTTACCTTTGGCCCATCTCTTCTTGTATTATTTCCTCTTTGTTTCCCTGGTTGGCGTCAGGGGTGTGGGTATTATGCAGAGAAATTGGAGTCTCAAAGAAGCACAGTGCATTATATGCAAGAGGAAGGAGACCAGAATAATGTGCTAATGCCCTTTGTATGATTCACAGTTCAAGTTATATTAAGCAAGAGTTAAGGTTGTAAGGGAGAAAATCTAAATAGGACATTGTAGTTTAAAATACACAAACACTGCAGAGCCAGGAAATTCTATATTAAAAATTCCCCAAATGCCACATTACAAGAAGCCTTTATGAATGTTTCCCCTTAATTTTATATAACCAGAACTTCTCCTTTTACGCCCTCTCTCTGGGTGATCTCGTCTCCTCACATGATTTCATCTGCTGTCTTTACGCTGGTGACTTGCCTGTTGTCTTCTCCACTCCCACTGTGCCCTTCTCCATCTAATCTTACATCTCCGCCTGTCTCAGATACCTCTTCCTGGATGTCTCACCATCAATTTATACTTAATATGGGCAAATCTGCTTCCTTCTTTTTTTCCCTCTGCAACTTTCTCCGACCCTCTTCCCTGCCAGTGTTGACACCAGCATTCTCCATGTGCTTCAGGCCTTTTGATCTGGTGGTCATCTCTGATTCCTCCCTCTTCCTTACTCTGTACAAAATGGCAACTGTGTGTAATATCTACCTTCTTTTTCTCATGACTCTTCTCATCTTACGTTGTAAGATTTTAGGATTAGGGACCATGTCTTCATATTTGTTTGTACAGCTCCTGTCATCTCGGGTTCCAGATCTTTATACACGCCTCTGGACACTTGGGACTTGTCCACACTTAGAGTGCTGCTGTTGGGCTTAGTGAAGACGCTACCTATGCCAATGAGAGAGCTTCTCCCATTGGCATAGGTACTCTGCCAACGCGAGAGGCGGTAGCTATGTCGCAGGAGAAGCCCTCCTGTTGACGCAGCGCTTCCTACACTGCGAGTTCGATTGGCATAACTGCGTCATTCAGGGGTGTGGATTTTCCATAGTTATACCAGCATGAGTTTGTAGTGTAGACCAGGGCCTAGTCAGTGAAATTGAGTGTTATATCAGCACGTACACAGATATAGGCCCATCGGAGAGTAGTGAAACTTTAAGGTGCTTGCCAGTATCAGAATTACAGGAAAAATAATACAGTTTCATAACTGTTCTTATAAAATTCTACATAGGTGTTGTTAACATTTACTGTGAGCCTGCGTGTACAAACTTTTTGTGTCTGTATGTCCCAGAGCACTATGTCTTACTTAATATACACCAATGATGGTTAGTTAGCAGAGCAAGATCATAGAAAACGAACAGGATATGTGACTAAAATCTCAGAAGTATGATTCTCACCTTCAACATATTGTTGAATGTTGGTATTAGAAGATGTTTCATCAAAAGTAAACCAAAGTTAATTATCAGCAACAAATCAGAAAGCCACTGACAGCTGTGGTCTCTTAAGCATCTGTCTCTGGATCTGATATTACAGACTAGATCAAGATACAGTATTATAGACAAAGACCAGTAAAGAAAATCAGGTGGCTTGTAGGATTTGTTAAGTATTGTTGACTGGATTCTGATTTTGTCTATGTCAGACTAGCTCTGCCCCTTGGGGTTATACCAGGTTTACATCGGTATGACAGCGATCAGATTCTGGCCCTGCATCTTCAAGCCAGACTGTGGGCCAGATATTTTTGGACACTTATGTTGTTTTTGTGGATTGTAAATGAGTTCCATGCATAATAAAGTTTTCTGCTTTCCTAGTTTATGATGGGAAAAATGTGCTCGGATACTATGGTGATAAGATAAGCTAGAAAAAGAAAATCCATAGTCGTAAGAAAGGTAATAGAGATGTTTTTGGGGTTTTGGGGGCTAATGATCAGGGAAGGAGAGTTGTACTGTCCATTGCTATCAGAATATGCCAAACTCCTAGTTTATAGGGTGAAATTCACCCTTGTGCAGAGACCCCACACTAAATAGTTCACAGGCCTTGTTCTGGCCCTCTTTACTCCTGGAGAGTACAGGATGGGTGAACTGTTCATACAATGGGCCCAAAAACTTGTCTTAGAGCAGGGGTGGGCAAACTACGGCCCTGGGCCATATCCGACCCTTTAGATGTTTTAATCTGTCCCTCGAGCTCCCGTTGGTGAGTGGGGTTGGGGGCTTGCCCTACTCCGTGTATGCTGTGGCTTTGCACAGCTCCTGGAAGCAGCATGTCCCCCCTCTGGCTCCTACAAACTGGGGGCAGCAAGGGGGCTCTGCATGCTGCCATCACCCCAAGCACTGCCCCCGGGAGCCACGGCCAATGGGAGCTGCAGCGGTGGCACCTGCATATGGGGCAGCTTGCAGAGCTGCCTGGCTTTGCCTCCACATAGGAGCCAGAGCGGGGACATGCCGCTGCTTTTGGGAGCTGCTTGAGGTAAGTGCCACCCGGAGCCTGCTCTATGACCCCCTTCCGTGCCGCAACCCCCTGCCCCACCCTTGATCCCCCTCCCACCCTCCAAGCCCCTTGGTCCCAGCCCAGAGCTCCATCCTACAGCCCCAGCCCCGCCCTAGAGCACATACCTCCAGCTGGAGCCCTCACCTCCCTTCCGCACCCCAACCCCCCTGTCCCAGCCCAGAGTCCCTCCCTCACCCTGAACTCCTGATTTCTGGTCTCACGGAGAGCCTGCACCTCCCACCCCATCCCCAATTTCATGAGGATTCATGGCCCGCCATACAATTTCCATACCCGGATGTGGCCCTTGGGCCAAAACATTTGCCCACCCCTGTCTTAGAGCAGTGATGGCACTACGTGATTTTGAAGAGCCCTAACCATTAGCCCCCAAAACCTCAAAAGTGTAAGTCTTAGGGCCTGGTTCTGATCTCAGTTACACAGGCGTAGCACCCCTTGACTTCAGTGAGAGTTGCCACCATCTGAAGGCAGGATTTGGCCCTGACAGTATTTGTCCTCCGAATTACCGGCTCAGTTATTTTAAATCAAGCTCTATATTTTCCCCTCTTGCTGCTGAACAGACTGCGTCTCTGAACCACAGTCTTTTCCATAGCAACAGGTTCTGATGTTAGAGTGTTAGATGACTTCATTGTGGTTAACCTACAGGCAGCAGTTCCTGTTTAATATCCTCCACTTGACTCCTTGAATTTGGAGACACATTTTAGTGAAGTGTTACCAATTTGTGCTGTGTAGTAACAGCCAGGGCTGAAATGGAGACGTTTCTGGCTAGCAGCAGAGCCTGAGGTCTAGAGTTTAGAGAAAGTCAGCATCATACTAATACCTAGCACCTGCGAAGTGCTTCACATTGTGTCAGCGCGGTGCGAACCTGGGAGTGGCCTGGGGGCAAATCCCCCTGAATGTTGGGGAGGACCCTTCTGTGAACTTCTGAGCTGATCAGTCCTCCCTGTTACATGGAGCCTACTCAGTGCTTCCGTCCCAAGCCCCTCACGCTTTGGGGAAGGGTGACTCCCAATCTGGATTTGAACTTTCCAACCCAGGTCCACCTCTAATACTAACGTTAGGGTCTGGATTGTGGTTGGGTGTGTGAGGAGGGTGAGCCTCCTCCCATCGGGCCCAGCAGAGAGGCCAGGCACCGTTGCAGTCCCTGGGGTGCTAATCCCCCAAAGAGGGGCAGGGAGGAGATGGCTCAGCTCCATTCTGGGAATCTTTGAGCTCAGGTGTGTTGTAAATATGTGTTTTGATGAGCTACCAGCTGTGGCCCTGGTTGTTACAGAAGCTGCTGCTAGGTCCCTCATAAGCCTATGGTAGGTTAGAGCAGGGGTGGCCAACTTGAGTCTGAGAAGGAGCCAGAACTTATCAATGTACATTGCCAAAGAGCCACAGTAATACGTCAGCAGCCTCCCATCAGCTCCCCCACCCCACTCCCAGTGCCTCCACCCACCGGCAGCCCCGCTGATCAGCACCTCCCCGCCCGCCCCGACCAGCTGAAACATGTGCAGGAGGCTCTGGTGGGGAGGGGGGAGAGCGAGGGCATGGCCAGCTCAGGGGAAGGGTTGGAGTGGGGGCAGGGCCTCAGGCAGAGCAGGGGTTGAGCAGTGAGCAGCCCCTGGCACATTGGAAAGTTGGCACCTGTAGCTCCAGCCCTGGAGTCGGTGCCTATGCAAGGAGCCGCATATTAACTTCTGAAGAGCCGCAGATTGGCCACCCGTGGGTTAGACCATCAGGTTGCTGGGAATCTATAATACACCCTGCAGAGTGGAATGCGCTGTAAGCATTTGTGTTTTTAACTCCATAGGGACAGAGTCCTGGGTCTCTGACTTTTTGCATGTAACCTCTTGTGCTCTACCTAATGTCCTGGGCATTGCCTACTGTACCGTACTTCCCCTCCCTGTGTACTCGGCTTGTCCCCGTTTGTCCTGCCGATATTCTGGCACTGTAGCAACATGCCAACTTTTGTTCAGCTCATGTACAGAGGTGGCAGTAGAAAACAGTTATGAAAGGGTGAATCAAAATCTCTGGTGTAAGTGTCTCTGCCTGCTCTTGGGAAATGAGTTTTGCTTCCATTGACGACATTCAGATGTTTCCATTCTGTTTGTACGAATCTCTAAAAAGTCTTTCCTCCTCACATGCTACTGTCTAGTCTGAGCAACTCTAAAGTTGACCCTAAGTATTCAACGCAAGGTTCTTCTCAAACTTGTTTCGTGCCAAATTGTTACTCTGGATTATGATTAACTTTAATCTGGGATCAGATTTTATTCCTGAGTGATGGTATGAGTCACATCAGCCCATGAAAGGGTTTCAGATTTACAGTATTCTTTTTCAAGTGAAGAGTTTATTTTCATAATACAAGGTAGGTGCTGTAATTAGAGGTACAAATTAGAGCAGAGGGAGAGATGACTTGCACAAAAATTGGGTGGAATTGAAAAATTTTAGGCCAGACCCTGGCCCCTTCTGCACCTGTGTTCTGTCACTATCCAGTGTAGAGCCACCATAAAGCCAGTGGATCTGAGGATTTACCTGGCATAACAGCTTCTACACTCATCCTCTTCTGGTCCCTGGCATAGTGGGCAAGGGTGGGAAAAGGGGAATCATCCTGTGGCCAAGTAACATAGCTTTAGGACAGCTAAACATCAAATGAGAGGCCTAATTTTGTCCTTGCACAGCAGATCTGACTGAGTGTTCTTGACTGTGCCCTTGCTTACGCCAGAGTAAATAAGAATTAATTCCACAGAAGTTTTAACAGTGAGATTAGAACTCAGCCCATTGTATTCTGCCAAGAAGTCAAGTCCAAAGTGATAAGATTCTTTTTAGTTTAGTTCAGGATTAATTGACAATTTCTTAACAGTTAGTCAGCAACAGCCACCACTAATCAGATAAACTTTGTGTGATCGTATCAGTCAATAGATGAACCGTGTCAAGCAAAATTTCTGAAAGGCGGATGTGAACCCATCGAGCAACAGGTTTTTCTGTCTCTCCAACGCTTCCAGGGCAGTATTGCAACATCTAAAAGACAGTGCAGAAAACGAGACAAGACCGTGTCTTGCCGGGAAGCCTCACCAGCAGGATAATTTATGATGTGGTTTGTTTTATTTCTCTCTCTCTCTCTCTCTCTCTCTCTCTGTTTTTGAAGTGAAAGTTTAAGATTTAAAAAGTTCCTTAGGTGTGTTTGACTTAATACTGTTCACCATGACCTGACCGGAGAACTGCAGCTACTGCACTCGATTGGCCTCCTCTTATTAAACAAGGAAAGAGTTTCAGCTAAAATACTGTGGCCAGCAGCGAAGCCTTCAGAAACTATTTTTTTTGCTAGCTTTTGCAGCAGAAGTGCTGTCAGCTCACATTTGCAAATGGGGTGGTTTCTCTATTACTTGTTACTCTTCCTGTGAGACTACTATAGCAAGCCCAGCATTAACAATGAGCACTGAACCGAGACGTTTTTGAAAATATTTTTTTCCTTTTTATATAAATGAGAGTAATAAGAATGAATCAAGCCTCCTGCTGGTGAAAAGGGGCTGCATTGCCTGCCTCAGAATCCCCAGCCCTTGACTGTAGCTCAGTAAAGGGAATGTTCTCACAGCTTTTGGGAGCCTATTATAGCGGGAATGTGGCTCCTTTAAAACTGGCTTTGTTCCCACACTACAAAACTTGAAAAATATTCTGTGCCCCCAGCAGCCAGGTCTGACCAAACCTATCGTCCAGGAACTATGAGAGATGAAGTGCGGGGGCAATATCCTAGTGAAAAACTCAGCTGTCAGGAAGGTAGGATACCTACCAAGGTGCCTCTCAGCAACTTCACTTTTGTATCCGTCTCTAGGGTGTAGGGATCTAATACATTTGAAGACCTTCTGTGGCTACTGAAAGGAAGAAGGGGCTTCCTGTCTGCCTTCTCCACTCCATCCTGGAACCTCATGAATGTTGAGGGGTCTGTGCTATTCTACGGTTTCCCCTAGAAGCCTGTCTGCTGTAAGCTATATTTGTGTGTGATTGGGTGCTGGTATGGAGGTGAGGACTCTGCTACTCTATTCATCCTTCAGCCTCTGGTTTGGGATCCCCCCTGCTCCCAGTGAATGTGTACATTGGTTCAAAGATGTCTCAAATAGCTGCAGATTGAAAGTGTCCTTATTCAGGTCAGTTTCTCAGCCACCCACAAGGTCTACAGTATTTTGAAGAGCTGTTGTGAAACTGACCAGAGTCCTGTCAATGTTGCTTTGCGACAGATGCAGGAAGGCAGTGTGCTAGTGCTTTACATTCACTAGATTTTCTTCATAACCACCATAAGTAAGGCTATGATTTAGTCATGGATATTTTTGTAAAAGTCTTGGACAGATCATGGGCAGTAACCAAAAATTCACGGCCCGTGACCTGTCCATGACTTGTACTATATACCTCTGACTAAATCTTAGCTGGGGGGCAGGGCAGGGGCACATACTCACGGGGAGGCCTGCAGGGTCAGCTGCCAGGAGCGCTCCCAGGGCCGTCCAGATGCTGTTGCTCCCGTCGCCCCCAGGGCTGCTGCTCATGTGGTCCCAGGGCCAGCCACACTAGCGACTGCTCTGGTGGTCCTGGAGGCCTGCTACCCGGGGCCGTCCAAGCAGCGGCCGGTGCAGCTGGTTGTGGAGCCATTCCATCAGCCCTGTGGCAGCTGCTTGGGCGGCCCTGGGGTCAGCCACACCGGCCACTGCAGAAGTCGTGGAGGTCACGGAAAGTCACAGAATCTGTGACCGACACGGAGTCCTAACCAGAAGTATTAGAAACCCTTTTTTCTTGAAGTGAAAGCTTATGTTTGACAGAAAGGGAGGGCTCAGCCTCACCTTCACTTGACAGGGAAAGTTCTTCCAGTGGCTCACATAGTCCCACTTAGGGATATTGCACTGTCTAATGGTGCTGAACTGTCTCCAAACAGCGTCTGAGGGTGGAGCTATATAAGGGGGCGCAAGTGCCCTCTACACCTCAGTTCCTTCCAACTGCTCTGCCAGATGGAAGCGAACCGCTCCAGTCTGTTCGGATCCGGGGTGTTCTCCATTCCTGGGGTTTGTTTGTGTGTGTGTGTGTGTGTGTGAATGCAAAGCTTGTTGCACTGTGTCTGGTAAAGTTCTGGAGGTGAGCTGCACCAATAGCATGCACGTGGAACTCCTGTTTCTCAGTTTGCGTCATGTGTCTGCTCAGTGGTGGCTTGTTGTGCACCAAAGGGGTTGCCTTCTCAGAGGGTGAGGTCCTTTGCTTCACTGCACAGCGCTGGCCCTCCTGGGATTGTTTTTGCTATGAATTGTAGGAAGCCAGGGGGCTTCAGATTTTTGAGAAATCCCATGTCTCCACCATCGTGTGCCGGCTTGCACCATTTTTGAATTGTTGTCAGCCAGCATGGACCCGACAATGCTCTGCTCTGCTGTGGTGGTAGCTGTGATCACACGGAGTCTGCCTGGGGTGTATTTCAGCACTCAAAGCTGGACCAATTCGACTTTGGAGACCACCTGTCACATCGCCAAACCAATGATGTGGCGGCAGCAGCGGGAGATTCAGCAGCGATGGAAGCAGGATGGGAGCGTGGAGGAAGAGAACACCAAAGAGTTAGTGCTAGAGGACTGGCACCTGGATCAGCTACACACAATGCAGTGCCATTTCTGGGCTCTGGAGACCAGTGTGGATTGGTGCGAAATAATTGTTCTGCGGACCTGGGATGACCAGCACTGGCGAGAGAATTTCAGGATGGGATTTTTTTTTTGTTTGTAAGTGATGTGTCTGCAGAGTTGAAGAGGCAGCATACCAACCTGTGCTTCCCCATACCTGGGTCATCATTGTCATCTGGAAGCTAGCCACTCCAGAGTGCCACCAGTATGTGGCCAACCAATTTGGTGTGGGGAGATCGACTGCTGAGGCAGCTGTCATAGGGATGTGTCATGCCTTGGAAAAGATACTGTTGCACCAGATTATAAAGCTGGGTAATGCCCAGAAAATTATTGAGGTTTTGCACCAGTGGGGTTCCCAAACTATATTAGGCACATGGGTGCCATCAATTGCCCCCCGTACTAGGGCACAGAAAGGGGAATTTCCGAAATGGTGTTCCAAGGGCTGGCTGACTACCGTGGCAGGTGTGCAAACATAAATGTAGGGTGGCCGGGAAGGGGCTGTGGTGATACAGCTGAGCTCTGAGAAATAGGATATTTATCCACAGAAACCCTATGGACATTAATGGTGGAGAGGTTTCTTTGGTTATACCCTGGCTTATCCTCTGCTTCCCTGGTTAAAGACACCATTCATAGGCCTCTTGGACAAAAGGAAGGAATCTGCCGAACGGAAGTGGAGAGTGCAGTTGACCTGTGGGAAGGGAGATGGCGCTGTTTGTGGAATAGGTTCAAAAGCCACTGAAAAAAAAACTGTGCTGCCCATTTATAGCAGCACATTGCATTCTGCGCGATATTTGTGGGACTAAGGGAGAAACCCTGCAAGATGAGTGGGAGTCCGAGGTGCAGACATTTGCTCGGCACTTTGAGCAGCCACCGAAAATAGAAAATGCAAACACCCAGGGGATGTTATTAGGGATGCCTGTCTTTCTTGAGTCTCATGCCTGAAAATGTGCAGCTTTGCATCCAGCTGTTAGCCCTTGGAGGGAGGTGTTTGGGTCGACGGTGAGCTGTGTGGTGCAGCTTATGCGTGCTGGAAGTCTGACCCTGCCTGCGACTTTCCCCCTTCGTGTGAAGGGGCTTTTGGCTTCAGAGCAGCGATGAGTTATAATGGATGAATTTTAAACTGGTTTCATTAAGAGCCAACCAACAGTAATGTAACAAATCAAAATGAAGTTTTTAATTGAACCAGTATTAAAACAACTGTTACTTAAAAATACATTTAACAGGCCAAGCTACCAGCTGCGAACTGTGGAAAAAACATTAAATATAGTGCAGCCAAAACTGAATGTGCAGGGTTTGGCAGAACGGCTAAGGGGGGTTAGAGTCCGAGGCAGGTATATGCCTTCGCTTTTCCTCTTCTTGTCTGCAGGGCTTCTGGGGTGGAGAGTCACCAGCCAGTTAGCAGAGCCAGGGGTCAAGCCAGAGTCAGAACCAAGAATTGAAATGAAGGGTCAGAGCTGAGGTCAGATGCCAAAGGCCAAGCCAGAGTCAGGGTTGTAAGTTGGAGGCTGGGGCCAGAGAAGGGTCTGGCCACTGAGGATTGGAGGTGAAGTGTAAGGGCAGGAGGTGGGGCAAAGATCATGGTGGGAAGAGGAACAAAGGCCGGGCTGAGGCAGGAGCCAGCGGCAGAGCAGGAATCAGGAAGCAGCCACAACAGAATACCACCTGGTTGCTTGGACAAACTTCCTGTGTCTTCTTCTGGCTTAAACAGCGTGGTTGGACCAATTGGTGGAGCTGGGCGATCCTCCAATCAGAGCTCCCGTGGGTGGCGCCTTGGCTGGGGCTATAGTCCTAGTCATTTCTCAGCCCACCAGATATCAGTAGGCTTTGGGTGATGGCCAGGATGTAGCAGCTATCTTGAGACTCCTAAGCCTGGGTTCAAGACCAGGGATGTCACATAGTGGACGTCTGCTTTGCAATGTCTACAAACAGGTCTTTAAGCTGGTGGCAGGCCACAAGAGCTTTAAAAGTTTATTAGAGAATATTTAAATAAAGATGATACAAAGAGTTTGAAGCGTCAGTTATTGGTCATTGGGGGTAACATACAGAGTATAGGGGGACGCTGGTATTTGGAAATTGGTTAGCACATAATATATACAGTTTGTAATGTCCCCAATGCGGGGTGTACGGTGGGTGGGATCAAGAAGCAGTAAGGAAGCAGTGAGGGTACATTGCTCATACAGTGGGTTACACGCAGTCATGGGTATAAGTAAGCGGGCTGGGTAATGGGGACAGGATGACCCTCGCATGGTGGAATCCAGTTCGGTGGGTTTAGGGCTCAGGGGATATGGTTCAGTAGGGGGGGGTTTATAGGCCTCCTCCCCCCCGTGGGTGCACAGAGCCACGCCGGCTCACTCCTGGTATTGGCGGTGGCCAGTGATGTGCTCTGTGTAAATGTCCCTAGACCACCGGATAGTGTCCGAGACCATCAAACGTCTCATGAGCCGTGCATAGCGACGGCCCACCCCACAGGCCCTAAGTACACGTTCATTACAGGGGTCGCAGGCACCCAGCGCCACGATGATCAGGGCGTCGGTGGAAACCTCATAGCCCTTTGCCCGCAGGGTGTCAGCCAAGGGGGCATATTTTTCATTACTTCTTCCTAGATGGCAATGAGCTCCAGAATCTTAGCACCGCTCCAAGCATCAGCACCAGGTGTGTCGTGGGGGTTGTGGAGTAGGATTGCTGTAGTGTCACAAGAATGCTGATACACTGGATTCCAGGAGCAAATGGCCAAAATCTGGCTCCGTGCCAGCTTTTAAATGGAAGAAGAGTTTGTCTTGGGAACTTGAAACCAGGGCAGGGAAGGGCAGAGGATATGACCAGGTCAGTAATGTGGGATAACTATTGGAGGCATGCAGTGATGCCAGCTCTTGCTTGCACACAAACAATAGTGCAAATTAATTCAGTTCTCCACAAACTTAGTCCACTTCGCAAGAGGAGGTCAGATTTCTGGTGAAGTGCAGAGTTAATGCGCTGTGATGCACTGCATCATTGGTAGGGCTCGTGTTTTAGAAGCGGATTAACTCTATTTGTATGGTTCAAAAGCCCCATGTAGACAAGCCCTTAGTGTCTTGATAATGGTTTAGTGTAGTTACAGTTGAGTGATCCGTACAGGTAGTTAAGTGAGGTAGTTAACTCGGTTCCACGTTGTGGTGGCGGTGAAGAAAAAGAAGAAGCCGAGAGATGTGCTTTATGTACGTTAGGTGCCTGAAGTGCTTGGGATAAGGCCACTCTTCTTCTGGATGTTCTATCTGCTGGACTTTCACGCCCAGAGCTCCTGAGGAGAGGCAGAACGGATTGCAGGTGCTTCTCCTTAAGAGAGGCCCTTGAGACTAAATCCACCCGGTTCTGGGCACAGGCTGGAATCAAGGTCCAAGAAGCCAGTCTTGCTGGTGATTGCCACGGGCTGAGTGAATTTTCTGAGCCCTGTTCTCAAACACTGCTAAAAATAAGGGCAAAGCATTTCTACTAGCTAGAAGAAAAACAGTGGAGTTCCCTTTAAATGAAAGTGGGAAGTGGATATCTCTGTCAGACCCCGAAGAGGAGACACAGTGGAATATGAACGCTGTTGTTGTTTTTTTTGTTTTTTGGTTTTTTTTTGGCAAGGAGGAAGGATATTCTTATTGCCGGTCTCCAAACAGACTTGTTCCTGCTTTGATTTCTCTTTTTATCCATGTTTTAAGGCACGTCTCCAAGTTTATCTAAATCTTACAATAACAATTGGGTTAATGAGATTTCTGAGTCTGACGGAGTGGTCTTCTTACTCTTCATTGAATTAGTGACTATTAAGTGCTTTCCGAGCTGTGCCCTTTTAATGTATCAGGAAACGCCTACACTTTTGCTGCCCAACAAAAAGCTTTCCTTGATTATTATTTTTAAAGGCACAGTGAACTTTTTGTGATTGCTTTGAGAATAAAGGGCCAGTTTTTCAGACATTTGTCCATTGAAGTAACTGACTATGCCAATTTATGCCAGCTGAAGATCTGGTCCAAAGTGTTTTATGATTGTTCTGTATTCATCTGACCTGCCGTGTGTGTGTGTATGTATGTATATATGTGTGTATATATATATAAAAATTTTATTTTGATCGGGTTTTAAACAAAGAGGTTTCTGAAGTCCGCAGTGGTATCAGAAAGTACTGACAATGATAAAACCACTTCCCGCTTTCATCTGGTGGGCTGGGTTTGATGGCACCAGTTCTTTGCTAGTAGGGACAGAGTCTCTTGCCTGCACTGGTGTTGCTTGGATGTAATTAAGGGCTGCAGAGAAGAGGAATTTAGGGTCTCATCCAATGTCTGTTGAAATCAATGGAAAGATTTTTGTCCATTTCAGTGGTGCTGGAGCAGTTCCACAGTTAATTCTGTTGATGATGTGTGGGCAAAAACATAATCCATCTCCCTCTCCCCACGCAGTGATGGCTCACAAAGCCTGGTAGGCGTAAAAAGTTGTAAAATTGTACCTTTTATTTTAAAAAAAAAATGAAATTGAGAGGTACGACTCTGAATGCGCGCAGGGAGCAGGACTGCAGAGTAAGAAGGTGCTATTGTCATGTATTCACTTTTAAACACTAGAACCATGTGTCAAGCGGTGCTTAGGGCCTGCTGCTTGGGGCTGGATTTTATTTTGATCACAGCTGATTTTGATGGACTGTAGATTTTTGACCAGGAGTGTTGATGATCAGATTGTTTTGTTTTATTTGTTCGTGCTATGAAATTACAAGGAAAAAATTGCAGAGCAGTGGTTTACAAGCTGCACAATTTATTTTTGTGTGTAGTGATTTGTCATTAGAAAGTAAACAATCCACAATCTGCAGGTCTAGTTAAATGCAAAGTCATCATGAAAATGAAGGAAGAAGGCCCAGTTCCTTCCATCTATAAATGTACTGTGGTTTTGTTGTGCGTCCTAACATTTTCATCACCAGAGTGGTGTTGAAAAAGTTAAAACTGTAACGTGATGCAAAACACATTCTCCTTCTGATTATGCAGCATTGCCAACGCTTACGATTTTTATCGCCAGTCCTGTAATATTTGGTGTTTTTTGTTGAAACCTGAGGTACTGGACTCAGGAGACTGCATGTGAATCTCAGATCTCATTTTTTTAAAGAATTATGTTTCTAGCCTTAGATACGGAGGTAGTTCAATAATACGAAGCAAGTGCAGCCTAAAGGCTTAGAAATCAGAAAGCAATTGAAAAGAACTCCCAAAATTATATTTTGTAAAAAATCTTTTGATTTGTATCTTGTGATTTTTTCGGTGCTTGACTCCTGATTTTTGAATGCTTGCAATTGGTAATACGGATTGTTAAACAGAAGAGATGGGGTCAAACTCTAAAGTCTGGACCTGGATTCAGGTTAGATCTCAAACTTTCCCAGTGTTTGTGCTAGTTTAATATTTTTGTTTCTGATTTGTGGCGGTACCGAGATAGTCCTGACTTGTGATGTTTGGATTCCCTGAATCTGAACTTTCCCGAAATCTAGGATGGGAGGTGTGGATGTTTGCAGCCTTTTGCTGTAACATGGAGGGTGAAAACATTGATGTTAATGGGGCCAGGATTTCACCAGGAAATTTCAGTGGCATTTGGAGTGTCTTTTGCAAAGGTTTTGAGGTTTATTGAGGAAAAAATCTCTCTCTCTCTCTTTTAAAAATAGCCTCTACTGTAATATTACTTTTTATCAACCCGTAAGAGAAAGCAAGTTATTAATATACGCAAGGATAAGGGATAATGAGGATATAGAGATAAGATACTTAAACATGCCTGAAATGACTGGATTTAACTTCTCTTCAAGAACTACAGCAGGCATCTGCTAGAACATAGGACAAGCTTCTGCCCTGGCTGCAACTCAGTGGGTTGTAAGTTAGGACAAAGTCTGGCCCGTGCTGCTCCACAGACAGAGCTGGCCTCAGCTTCCTCTGTCTGCTGGGTCATGTACTCAACAGCAGATTGGAAAGAAAGCTGACTGCAAATACATTGATTCTCTAGCGCTGTATCTTCAATTTCTGCTTTATTGTTTATTTGTATTGAGCTTGCAGCTAGAAGCCCCAGTTAGGGGTCTGTACAAACATACAACGAAATGACATTCCCTGTCTCAAATGGCTGTTAACCTTTTAGTTTTCCTTTATTAAAAACACACCAACAACATGAAGGGTCATAATATGCTTGCCTCTGACAACTTTTCCTTTCTTTTTCCTAGAACTATTCATTGCCTTATATGTGGCAGACCCCGGAGTGCAAAGACCCAGACTCTGAATACTTTCAAGAAAACATTAATAAATGTTGCAGCAAATGCTCTCCAGGTAATGGATTTAGGTTATTTATGACTATTACTTTGCAAGACTAAATTCATCTGATTTCTGGATAAATGTGGTGCGCCTGCATCATTGAGAGAGCCAGAGGAGCTGCTGATTTTTTGCTGCTTTAATATACTCCCAGCCATAAGACCTTGTATTGTTGATCCTGAGACCGTAAGAAACGTACTGCAGGGCCTGGAGCCAGTTGCCTGAATTACTTCTGGCCAGGGTTTACCAAAGGGTTCATCCGGTTGGCTGAACCTTTGAATGAGTCTGGCGCCAAAGTGTTATCTTGCATGATTTGGGTCCTATGCCAGCTGCAGTGTGGCAGATTCAACTGTTTCATGGTGAGGCGTGGGGTTTCTTGGGAATTTGCTAGGTTCTTAAAAGTGAACAGATGTTGTTTCCCCTGCCAATTTTTTGAGAATAATCTTTTTATTAAAATATTTGTAAAAATGTATTTTCATACAAGGAAAATAACATATAAAACTAATTAAACCACTGGCACCGAATCGTCGCTCCCAATTTAACATTATTGGCCAATGTCAGCCCGAGTACAGTAATAGCAAATACACTGTTAAACCCTGTGTGGGGTACGATTTCGTATTTGTACAATATTATTAGGTACCATCTAGCTCTGGATAGATTCAGTTATTCTATAATTGTTCATTATGGAGTTAGGTGCCTTTTTCCTGTGAAGCATCTAGTGCTGATCACTTTTGAAGACAGACCACAGGGACCACTGATCTGATTTGCCGTGGCTTTTCCTATTGTTCCCAATTACGCCTACTAAGAAATGAGGCAAGTTACTAATGTCAAGCTAGGCCTCCACCTATACTCCAATGATATTTAGTAGTGACATCATCTTGGTAAGTATTTATTCAGCATAGAAAGCTTTCTTTTGATTGCAGGTGAAGACATTTTAGTTGCTGGTTGTTGTAATTGCCCATCATGTATTTAAAGTCCAGGGAGAGCTCAGAACGTTGGTGGGTATGTTGTCGTTAAAGAGTCGAGCCATCAGAGTTATTCTTACTCCCCTGGCATTTACCTCACAACATGCTGAGCAAATGTTCTTTGTCTCTGTAAGTGCAGAGTTCCTGTCAAAGAGATTTGGATGATTAAGCAGGAAACAAGCATGTGCTGAAGCAGCCTAAGTGGCTCGAATTGACCAAAAATGTCAAGAACTAACGTCTGGGTTTCCTGTGTTAGAAATGCAATGGAGGAAAATGTCATGATTCATAATTAAACCTTCACACTCTGGCAGTAAATAGCGATCAAGCTCCGGTGGCACCCTCTCCCCTTTTTAATAATATTTTGCAATAACAAGCCCAGGATTTGGGGCAATGCATAGGAAACTGAAAGTCTCTGTAGTTGTCGATATTTGTGAAGTTGAATGGAAGGATTTTTCATGTTGATTTTTATTTAAAAAAAAAAAAAGCCCAGATTTTTAAAGGTATTTACTCATTTTTGCCGTCAGCATTGCAAAGCCTACGTGATTTAGGAGCCTAAGCCACATTTTAAAGAAGGGACTTAAGCACTTTGGAGCCTAAATCCCATGAATTGTCAATGAGATTGAGGCTCCTAAATCAGTAAGATGTTACAATGCTGAGCACAGTGCTGCCTCTAAATGCCTTTTAAAAATCGGGGCCTAAGAACCTAAATCATTAACAGGATACGTGGAGCCAAATTAGAAATTGTAGATAAAATATTTGAAAACCAAATATTTGGAAATCATTTCCTGTGTTACTGAACTGCCAGGGCCTGGCTTCATGATTCCCGGCAACTCCAGTACATCACTAATCCCTAAAATGGAGATTCTCAAAGGAAGGGCCAAAACAAGCTATGAAGGCATTCTTGGCAACGCCTCATTGCTCCTCTCATTGAGCAAGCATGTCCTCCAGCGTGTTCCTGTATGCCGTGCTCCTGTACCAGATATGGACTGGTTACAGTGCTTCCCTGTGAGCAATACACACCAAATGTGTTCAGTGTAAAATCCTTCAGGGCGCAGCCTGTATGGCTGAGTTTAGCTGAAATCAGGTACAGTAGAGCTCGAACTGACCCGTCAACCACACCCCTCATATGGAACCGGAAGTACGCAGTCAGGCAGCAGCGGAGACAACAAAGCAAATACAGCACAGTACAGTGTTAAACGTAAATTACTGAAAAAAAAAAGGGGGGGAGAGTTTAAAAGAGAAATTTGACAAGGTTAGGAAACTTTGTGCTTGTTTCATTTAAATTAAGATGGTTAAAAGCAGCATTTTTCTTCTGCATAAACAACGAGGCGTCCGTGTGGCACCTTAGAGACTAACACATTTATTTAGGCGTAAGCTTTCGTGGGCTAGAACCCACTTCATCAGAGGCATGGAGTGAAAAATCAAGTTTCAAAGCTGCTGAGTTTTACCACCTCCATTCCTGAGGTGCTGGTAAGCTGAGGTTCTACTGTATGCCACACACAGCGCCACCTAGTGGCTGGCTAATATACAATTTAGCATTTCATTGCATCTCCCTTCAAGTTTTACATTCCTACCATTTTACAAAATTTACGCTATCCCACTGTTTCTGAAGTTCAGTATGGAACAATCTGTTAAGTGTCTCTGAGTTGTTTTGGTTTTCTAATTACATGTTCTGAATGCAGAGCAACTTCGTCATCTGGCATTCATTAGCTGCAATGACTGGTTGTGGTCTGTTTCGAATCCTTGAGTCTTCTTGTTCTGCATCTGCCATCTGTAGAGTTGGCTCTGTTGATTGTTCTTTCAGAGGAACAGACTGTAGATGTCAACAGTTTCTGTTGAACTCTCCGCTGTTGGACAGTCTTGATTACATATGATCTGACCTGATTTTTTTTTCCCCTCAACAGCTGGAGTTGTCCATTTTCCCTGCCCCTCCTCCATCCCCCCAGATTGAGAGGAACGCGGTCACCAGATTCTGGACTTGGCAGTTCTCTAATGAGTGACATCTGTTGTAAAAGTGTTTGCAAGCTCTCTTAGCCTTTTGTATCCAATTTTGCCACCTCTTCACATCGGGCCACTTTGGAGATCGATTTTTTCCCAAAGTTGGAACAGTAGTTTTGAGCTGTCGTCTCATCAGGAGTTGTGCCGGACTATATCGAGTAGCAGCTCTTGGTGTTGATCTGTAGCTCAGAAAAACAAAGAGTTAATCTTCCCGCTGTAGGATTTTATTGGCTGTCTGTACAGCTCTCTCAGCCTCTCCGTTTGCTTGTGGGTAATGTGGGCTGCTAGTAATATGATCAAAATCATATTTTGTTTCGAATGACTCACATTCTGCTGCAGTGAATTGTGATCCGTTTCCCATGACAAGTTGTTCTGGAATACTGAAGTGAGCAAAAGTGCACTTTAGTTTTCTCAGCAGCACTGCAACATGTTATGTCTTTCAAGTACGTTATTTCTGTTGGAAAAATAGTCCACGACTACCAGGTAATGATGTCCTCTGAATTCGCATAAATCTGTGGCTAGTCTCTTCCAATGTCTCTCTGGTAGAGGTGTTGTTGTTAAAGGTTCTTCGTGTTGTGTTGGTGTGTTAGTTCTGCAATGTTTTCATGGACATATTTCGTACTTTGTCCTTGCTGATGCCCAGCCACTGTACCGTCTGGTTGGCCATTCACAGTATTTAGTTAATCCTTAATGACCTTCGTGGATGAGGTTTAGGATTTCTCCTTTCATTTCATTTAGAATTATGATGCAGTTGTCTTTATTCATGTGTCCATTTGACTTGCTTAATTGTCTACGCCAGGGGTAGGCAACCTATGGCATGCGTGCCGCCTTCGGCACGTGAGCTGATTTTTCAGTGGCACTCACACTGCCTGGGTCCTGGCCACCAGTCTGGGGGGGCTCTGCGTTTTAATATAATTTTAAATGAAGTTTCTTAAACATTTAAAAAACCTTATTTACCTTACATACCACAATAGTTCAGTTATATATCATAGACTTATAGAAAGAGACCTTCTAAAAAACATTAAAATGTATGACTGGCACGTGAAGCTTTAAATTAGAGTGAATAAATGAAGACTCGGCACAGCGCTTCTGAAAGGTTGCCGACCCCTGGTCTAAGCACTGCAGAGTAGACTCTTTGTCATTTCCTTAGCATCCTTTAGATACTTGGCCAAGCCAGTTCTAATGTAACTTAGAACTTCCTAAACTTGCATGTCTGCCAAGGCTGCTTTTTGTAGCTGGTGTAGTCTCTTTTCTCACATTGGATCTGTATGCGTCCACAGCTTCCATGTACGCCGTTACAGCATCTTTGAACTCATGAGTAGTTGAGTGCAAAGCTGCGCTCCATGACAAAGAGTCCTGCAACGACCAGATTTTCCCCCAGAACTTATTAGCAATTGGGTTAAATCTCCTTAACCTTATCGATAGACGTTACCGCCTTAATGATGGTCCTTGATCCAGGATTTTTCCACTGATGAGGGTTACAGCAGTTTGTGGTGTGTTGTCAGTGTAAATGAATCCAATCCACACAGATAGCTGTAAAATTTCTCCCGTGTCCATACGGTTGCCAGGCACTCCTTTTCAGTTGGTGCGTCGTCTTTTTTGCTTCTGTAAGTGTGCAAAATGCAAATGGCTTCCACTCAGAGCTGTGTTGTTGCAACAGTGCTGCATGTAGGCCATTGCTGCCTGCATTGTCACTGACCCCCATTGTGGGTTTTATACCCTCGTAGTACTTGAGAAGTGGAGCTGTTGAGATCATTTCTCTTACCCTATTGAAGGCAATGTCTTGATTTCCCTTTTCCCCCCTCGGCACCAAGATGTGTTGGACTTTAACAGTTCATTCCATAGTTTTGTCACTGTAGAAAGGTCTTGCAGGTTTCAGCTAAGGTAATTTACCGTGCCCAGTACATGTTTCTGTTCTGGTATGTTCACTGGTGCATTCAGTTCTTGAATTGTTTTTCTTTCTCAGGACTGGTTCCATCTTTGTTTATTGTCTGTCCCAGAAACTCCATTTAGGGTAGGTGGAAAACGCACTTTTCCATGTTTTGTTTGTGTCCAGAATGACTTATTAGCCCTCAGGACTTTGTTGATGGTTTTGTTATATTCCTCCATCAAAGAGCCATAGATTGAAATATCATCCGTGAAAACTACAACTCCATTTGTGTTCATTAACAGTTCTGCCATCTTTCTTTGGATATGTTCTCTCACAACTGCTTCATTAAGTCTTATAAGTTCCACACATTTGTATTCTTCCATTTTTCTTTATAACTGGTACCACTGGGGCACACCTCTTGGGCTGAGAGAGATTGGCATAATGGAGACAATCTGCTGCATTCTCATTAACTCAGTTTCCACTTTAGGAAGTAATGGGCTAGGAATCCTGTGAGGTGTATGTACGCTGTATGGTTCAGCATTGTCTTTTAAGGTTATTTGTACTGAATCTCAGAAGTCCAGTATCACCAAATATTCCATCAAGTTCTTCCACCTCTCTCAAATGGCTGCCATGCTGTGGCTGAGACGGCGGTTGCTCTGTGATCCTTTTGATCACATGCACCCTGAATGCAAAGCTTTTGTCTTGGCTCAAATTCTTTGCTAAATCAGTGCCTTCATATTTGTAAGGTGCTTTGAGATCCTTGAAAGGTACCAGATAGTTGTATTAGATGTCACAGATCATCAAACTCTGCCCTTGAGTAAATGTTTGCAACTCCTGCTTAAATCAATGGGACGTGAGTATATATATATCTGTGGTAATTCTAAGATATCTATCAGCTTGGTATCCAAGTGCCATACAAAAACAAGAAGTATCTTAGGTCAGAATTTGGTACAATATATATTGCAATATTTAGGAACAAGAGGATGATGAGTTGAGGTTGCTGTGGCATTTCTTCGCTTGTATCCTTTAATGTCTCAGTCTCACCATTATTTTAACATCTATGTTGTGGTTATCTAAACTTCTTCATGTTTCTTTTAATCAACGAGCAAACAGGATGATGATGAAGGGAAATCGGTGCCACAGCTATGAACGAAACTTACCAGTGCAATTCCTACTGAGTCATTCCAAGCAGACTTTTTCATTGTTTATTTTGCAGGTTACCGTATGCTTCACAGCTGCAGTAGCAGTGCTGACACAGAATGTACACCGTGCGATGAAAACATGTATACAGCGCTCTGGAACAGAGCTCGGCGTTGTCTTGGCTGCTCATCCTCCTGCAATACGGGTATGCTGAAGTCATTGCCTGGGATGCTTATCCCTTTTCCAGCTCTGTTTTGTTTTAGGGATGCTGAGAATGAAAAGATAGATCTAAATGATACTGTAGAGGTGAAACTCACTTTGGTGTTGAGAGCCTACACAAAGATGCCTGTGCACCATTTAAGTCTCACTTCAGCTCTGTGTTGAAGGCAGGAGTGGTGCGTAGGCTTTGCATTGGGCATCTGCTCAGAGGTGAAGTTCATTCTAGATGAATAGCACAATCCAGAAGGAATTTACTGCCTGGAAATGGTACTAGTGGTCTGCTTCTAGGTTTGGTTTGGTTTAACCTGATTTTCTATCTTCTACATAATTTGGGGGGGGGGGGGGCGTTGTCTTTCTGTCACCTGGCTATTCCAGTGCAAATTTTCATTATACAACAATTTAAATATAAATAATATCCTAGAAATCAAAGAGGGAAAAGATTTCGCCATCACTTATCCATCCCCGTCACAGGTTTGTTTATTCTGAATAATTTGGCATCAGACTGATATTCCTGGAGACTGAACTTCTCTGTTAGTCACAAAATTGGTACCACATGTTCAGTTTCTCCTTACACTCTTCAGCCAATATTGCTAGAACCCTGACTTGAAGGGGCTGCCTGAGCAATGAGGGGAAACTTCAAGGGGGAGGGATAGCTCAGTGGTTTGAGCATTGGCCTGCAAAACCCTGGGTTGTGAGTTCAATCCTTGAGGGGGCCATTTAGAGAACAGGGGTAAAAATGTGTCTGGGGATTGGTCATGCTTTGAGCAGGGGGTTGGACTAGATGACTTCTTGAGGTCCCTTCCAACCCTAATCTTGTATGTATGATATAGGTCCCGTGGTCCATTCACTTCTTGGCCTCCAATAATTAACACCAGCTGTGAGGGTGACTTGTGATGTTCTTGTATTGGTTTTGTTTTTCATTTGCTCTGCAGTTCAGGCAGCAGAAGGATATTGGCTCAGTCCATCACAGGGTGCACAATGTAATCGCTGGTGACTGTAGGTTGGAACAACAGTCTGTTCTCCCATTGTATGCAACTCCTAGTGGGGGTAGTGAGGGGGAAAGTAATGCTCTCATTCACTTCACTAGCAATTAGGAGGGAGGGGAAGCAGCATAAAGACGAAGGGGCCTGGTGCAAATCTTGTTGTGGCAATGGGAGTCATTGTTGTCCGTGAGCTTTGGGTTAGGCCTAAAGGGAGCAGGCAAATGTGACAAAACTGGCTAATTGCAGATGTCTACAGTGTGATCTGTAGTGCTCCATGTCCCAGCATTGCTCTCAGATACCGTAGTGATGGGCAGGTAGATAGAGACAGACGGGATGCTGTGCTGCTTTGCGAGCCACCTGGATGCAGATGAAGCATTGTGTTTTAGGAGCTACAGCCTGCATAGGCCTCATCTCCATAATAAAAAATGAGGGCATTTGCATTTTGCTCCATATTATGCGAATGAGGTGCAGCCCTTTGATCCCTGGCAAGTGGCCAACATGACCCTTGGGCAAAGTGTGGGCAGCCCCAGGCCTGATCCAGCGTCCATTGGACCAAAGCACCGGTGGTGCCCGCAGCCGTATGCACATTACACACAGCACATACCATTGGCAGGGGTGCCCAGGGCTTGGGCTGCTGGAAGTATGGCGAGGCCGGTCTGCTCTCCGAGGGAAAGCCCCGATGCTGCACTAGGGTCATCTGAGCGGCGTCTCGGGCTCCCTCCTGAATAGCACTGTGACCCCCCAATGCCACAGGTTGCAAGACCCCTCACTCAGTTTTCCGCCCCCCCTGCTCCCCCCTCCCACACTCGGCAGTGCTGAGGAGCAGCAGCACCGCCCATTCAGGTTTGGCTCCATGGCCCCTTCATCATGGTGGGTGAGGTCAAAACAGAGTGAGTGGCATTGCCACCTGGTGCACAGGTGTCCCAGTGCTGACAGGAGGGGATGTGGGGCCACGTGCCTCCTCCCAACCTGAGTGGGCCATGGAGCAGCTGGCACTTCTCCTCCTTGCCGCTACTGTGAGGCCAGCTCGTACACCAGCGCTCCTCCCAAGGGGTCTGCCCAGCCTCATCCCACTGCCCACAACTGCTGAGCCCTCAGGACTCGCTCAGTGACAACCTCAAGACGGCTGCAACTATAGGGAACCGTGATGATGTCCCATGCAGGGGAGCCAGCCAGGAGAGAGATGGTGGGGAGCCCTGATGAGGGTGCGGGGAGGACAAGAGGGGGCTCAGCTGTGTGTACTATGTGAAAAATGTCTGGGCGACCCCTTCAAAGCACTGTATTAAATGCTATGTTTTCCTCTCACTTTGAGGTATATTTTCAGCTGTTCTGGGCCCTGTCCTCTCTTTGTATTGAAAAGTGGGTAATGAGAGGCACAAGAGCTTAGATTTATGGCTGCCGTTCAACTGTGGGTATCCACTTCTAAGTGTAAATTTTGCAAATGCAAATTGCGCCTGTACAAGAGAGGTCACTCTTTAGAAAATGTGCACACAACGGCAAAACTCATTGCAAAATCTTCCTTTGAAGAGGAATCTAAGCTTGCTAGTACCCTGCTGCAAAATAATTGACCTTCACTTCCATTATGTACTAACAGTTAGTGAGGACTGTCACTTTAATTCTTCCTTATATCATCACAATTTGCGTTATTGTTTTTGGAATTAGGATTAATGCAGACTCAAGAATGCACAAGGACCCATGACAGAATCTGCAGCTGCCCAGCTAACACCTACTGTGCTTCAAAACAAAGTCACGGTCGCTGCCTGCTTTGTAAAGCACACAAGACGTGTAGAAAAGGCTATGGCGTTTCCAAACCAGGTAAATTAACTTTGAGTGAGCAGTTTCCATGTACAAAGAATTATTGGATGAAGCGTGAGTGTTTTTGCTACTTGTCTGCCCATAAAAATAATTGCTGATCCACCCTGAACACTATACATTACAGAAATATTTTCCTTTGATCGTCTAAATTATTTTCTTAGGTATTTCTAGCGCATCCATCATAACAGTATCTATGCACCACATACAGCATTAGGAATCACAATAGAGTTGTCTGGGCAGGGGTAGGATATATGGTTCCCTCTTCTCACAGCTGCATGTTTCAGCAAAGCTCTCCCTATCTCTCTCCACTCTTTGCTTTATTATATTGCTCTGTTTTGCGATTTGCTCCATGTGTGTGACTCGTAGAACCGTAGAACTGGAAGGGACCTTGAGAGGTCATCTAGCCCAGTCCCCTGCACTCAAGGCAGAAATATGTATTATCTAGACCATCCCTGACAGGTGTTTGTCTAACCTGCTCTTAAAAATCTCCAATGATGGAGATTCCACAACTTCCCTGGGCAATTTATTCCAGTGGTTAACCACCCTGACAGTTAGGAAGTTTTTCCTAATGTCCAACCTAAACCTCCCTTGCTGCAATTTAAGCCCATTGCTTCTTGTCCTATCCTCAGAGGTTAAGAAAAACAATTTTTCTCCCTCCTCCTTGTAACAACCTTTTATCATGTCCCCTGTGTCTTCTTTTCCATACTAAACACGCCCAATTTTTTCAATCTTCCCTCCTAGGTCATGTTTATTAGACCTTTAATCATTTTTGTTGCTCTTCTCTGGACTTTCTCCAATTTGTCCACATCCTCACCGAAATGTGGCATCCAGAACTGGACGCAATACTTCCGGAGTAAAGCGGAAGATTTACTTCTCGTGTCTTGCTTACTACACTCCTGCTAATACAGCCCAGAATGATGTTGGCTTTTTTTGCAACAGCGTCACACTGTTGACTCATATTTAGCTTGTGATCCACTCTGACCCCCAGATGCCTTTCCACATTGCTTCTTCTTGGCAGTCATTTCCCATTGTATATGTGTGCAACTAGTTGTTCCTTCCGAAATGGAGTACTTTGCATTTGTCCTTATTGAATTTCATCCTGTTTAGTTCAGACCATTTCTCCAGTTTGTCCAGATCATTTTGCATTTTAATCCTATCCTCCAAAGCATTTGCAGCCCGCCCCGGTTTAATATGATCTGCAGACTTTGTAAATGTACTCTCTATGCCATTCTCTAAGTCACTGATGAAGATATTGAACAGAACCTGACCCAGAACCGATCCCTGCAGGACACCACTCGTTATGCCCTTCCAGCATGACTGTGAATCGCTGATTATTACTCTCTGGGAATAGTTTTCCAACCAGTGCCACCTTATAGTAGCTCCATCTAGGTTGCATTTCCCTAGTTTGTTTATGAGAAGGTCATGCGAGACAATATCAGAAGTTTTACTAAAGTCAAGATTTACCATGTTTAGATTATAGAAGATCTCCTGGTTAAGCCAGGCTGGTCTCTTGCCATACTTCCGATCTTTCCTACGCAGTGGGATAGTTTGCTCTTGTGCCTTTAATAATGTCTCCTTGAAAAACTGCCAACTCGCTTCTATTGTTTTTCCCCTTAGACTTGCGTCCCATGGGACCTTATCTACCAGCTCCCTGAGTTTGCTAAAGTCTGCCTGTTAGCATTAGGCCTGTATGCTGCTCAAATCCCACTTATGATCTCAAAATAGGGCGTAGGGTTGATTTAGGTGAAGAATAAACTTTGTGGTGGCCCACTGCACAGTGTACACGAGTGAATTTCACCCTGCTGTAGATGGTTCTGCATTTTCCTAGGCTCCTATGACAGTGTAGCTGTCTCAAGATGGCTTAAGAATCTCAGAACAGGTGGATTTATTTCTGCAATCCTGTTTTCAGTAGGAGTTCTTCCTGAGTCAGGAGGGAGTAAAAATGACAATATTGTAGTTTCCACACAGGTATCATGTCACCCATCAGTAAAACGTAGCCACATCTTGGGTGGAAGACGGCAGTCACAACTGTTGTTACATTGATTTATAAAGTGCATATTGCCATGGGTATCTGCAAAGCAACACTACCCTATGATTCAGGACAAAAAGTGAAGAATATCTAACATGATAAAACATTCAGGGGAAATTTTAGATGAGTCAGCTGGATTTACTAAGAAGAAGTCATGTGGCCAGGACTCTGAGGCTAACACACTTATCTTGTCAAAGCTTCCGTGGGATGTTTAATGAACCCAACCTGAGAGATGGCACTTCCAGCAGCACAGTGCCCCTAAAACTATATTGAATATTTTAATATTCTTTTAGGACGAAAGTCATCCCTGTGCAGAGGGCCAGCCCAAGGCCCATGAATTACTTAAGCTCTGTTTTGAATGATTAAGTGATATGTGAGCCTTGTGCTGTCTCTGCACAGGGAAGAAATTTCATTCTTAACAATCGAAATGTTAATGTTTGTAGAATGGAGACAGTCATTATTTTTAATAGTGACTTGCACTATAGTGCCTTCCCTCTTTGCTGCCTATTGCTGTGAGCTGTATTGTTTTAAGTGGCACTGAAGTGTGACTGTGGGATGTAGTACATGACTCTCAAACCGTACGTTTCCCAGCAGCTTCATATTGCAGAGCTTTCGTTTCATTCTGCAATCTTCCTTCCTCATGCCAGGCAGCGGCAAGGGCTTGTTGTTATGATCCTGTCTCCACTTGCGAAATATGCGTCCTCCGTTTCGGTCGTTCCTGCTTACAGAACATTATTTGGATTGCATCAAGGCTTAGATGGTATTTTAAATTTTGTGCCTACCTTGATTGGCCCCAGAATGGTGGTGAATATACTGATGGGAAGAAAAAGCATCATACCCAGAGGCTGCTAGGGAGTGGGGGCTAATTTTTTATGGTTGCCAACCGCTGCAGTCCTTACTCAAGTAAAACTCCATTGACTGGATTAGGAGTTTTGTATGATTAAGGATTGGCAAAGACTGCAGGGTTTGGCTTTTAATGCCATGTTTTAAGTGTTCCAGTTGATTCCAAGTAACTCTTTGAAAAATATCGTAGCCCTCAAGGTCATAGAGATAACAGCCCAATTAATCTTTCCTTCTGTAACTGGGCAGCTTTTGGGA
Organism: Gopherus evgoodei; assembly: GCF_007399415.2. Lineage (NCBI taxonomy): Eukaryota > Metazoa > Chordata > Testudines > Testudinidae > Gopherus > Gopherus evgoodei. The sequence continues at coordinate 10,388,987 of NC_044339.1, read as the reverse complement.
TGCTTGGCTGAGAGGCTGTCAAAGCTAGCGCTTTTGTTTACTGTCTCCTTAAGATTTCCAGGATCTGTATGACCCACCTAAAACTTTGATTCACTTGGCGTTTCTCAACAAGTGACTAACTGGCAACTTTTGGAAATATTTGTTTAAAGGAACAAACATTACGAATACAGAGTGTTTCCCCTGCCCTCCCGGCACTTTTTCAGATGAAGAATCCTCAACTGCCTCCTGCAAACTGCACAGAGTGTAAGTCCCCGATTTGCCCTTTCTGATTTAGCAAGACATCAGCCTGTAATTGTGTCCAGGGGTGGTTTTGTTTTTAAACCCTCTCTTGTTTCTTGCAGCTGTCAGTCAGTGTCTGTTGCAGGAAGCAACACAAGTGACACAGTCTGCAGTGACTCCGAGGTAGATGTTGCTGTCATAGCCACATCTCCTCACACTACCACACGCAGCACTGGCCTGCCTATAGCAGCAAGCTCCATAAAAACCGAGGCCGTCCAGCAAGGCCTTTCTTCTGATGTCTCTCAGACCATTGGTGAGCTATTGATTTAAGTTCATGTTTTTTCCGTTCAGGAAGTGAGGTGATGCATAGGTGTTTCTTTGCTGATCACTTATGAAATCATTTGCAAATGCAAACTTGCAATGCCTGCGTTCCGTTGGAGGAGTTCAAAAGGGCTTGCTTAGACTGGTTTGTACATTTTTTTTCCAAAATATTTACCCAGCTGTAGTACACTGCAGCTCTCTTGTGACTTGGCAAATTTCCTCCGGGGCCCAGTGTCAGGTTATGTGCTGTGTCTCCTGAGAGATGCAGCCCAGGAGGAGCAAGTGCAAAGGTGTAATGCCTAGAGTCTGGGCTGCTATAGGGGCCGAAATCATCTCTGGCTTAACAAGCTGCCTGGGAGTCATTCTGACGTATGGCAGTCTTACCCAGATGCCTATGACCAGCTTAGACTCTCCGTAGTATTGAACACCGTGGGGATGCTCTCTCCTACTGGCATATCTTTTACGCTGAGGCCTCTGTGTGTATAAGGGCCAACGTAGGGCTGCTTATGTCAGCCCTATGCCTCTACTGCACCTGAGGAAGTCTCCTAGCCCATTGTGGCTCCCTGATGGGTGGTGTGTGGGCCAGAACCCATCCCTCACTTTTCAAGATTATGGGAAAGTCCAAATTTAATGAGCCAAGTGAGATCAAAATAAGATATTTTGTATCTATCAGCCAAAACCAGTGCTCTCGGTTAAACTTAGATGCACAACTGATGTGTGTGATATTTAACTCTTATAGTAAAGGAGAACCAAAAAAAAATTAAAAATCACCAGTTTTTACCAGTACTGCTTAGATCTGTCCGCCAAATTACTTTTCTTGTTTTCTGTAGGTATAATAGTAGGACTGACGTCTCTAGTACTCATAGTAGTTGCAGGGGTTGCCTGTTGCATTGTTTCTAGAAAAAGAGGTAAGATTAATGGAATGGAAAAAAAAAATTAAAAAATTGGAGATATACCTATCTCCTAGAACTGGAAGAGACCCCGAAAGGTCATTGAGTCCAGCCCCCTGCCTTCACTAGCAGGACCAAGTACTGATTTTTGCCCAGATCGTGCCCTCAAGGATTGGGCTCACAACCCTGGGTTTAGCTGGCCAGTGCTCAAACCACTGAGCCCTCACTTGGCAGCATCTGTAAGCTTAGATATATAAATGCTAGTCTCGTATCCACAATATTCAGTATGTATTTGGGGTGAAATTCTTCCCTGCATGGAAGGCTGGCATGAGACCTGTGCACTGCTGAAGCCTCATATAATCCCTCGTGTCTGGGATACAGGCCTGTAAGCCTCCAGTGTTCCCATGAAATCCAGCACTTGTGCAGCAAAAACACTGCCACTGCAGTTTGTGAAGTATTTTATGCTGCAAAATATAATTACACGACATTATTAATTGTTGTTTTACTTAATTATTAAGGCCATGATTTTGATTGTGATCAGCACTCTTTGTTCTTTCCGCTGGAGAGTGCTGATTATTTAATCCCACTGATTTTTTTGAGAATCCACTTTGTCTACTGCACCTGTCCCAGACTCTAGGCCCATTGCAGAGTGAATAGAAAGCAAATGTTTGATAACATTTTAAAGCAGGGTACACAATCAGGTCTGCTCCACCCACAGATGATACAAGAACAAAATAAAATGCAGACCTCTTGCAGGCACCATATCCCCGTTTAGTTGAAGTGCAGCTCTTTTGTAATTGATAGTACTTGGTGTTTTTGTTTTTAATTTTAACTTTCTTTTCTCACTTGCAACCTGATTTGGTTCTTGTCCAAATGAAGCTCCTGATTTGGTGAGTATCAGTTCATTCCTTCTTCCCTGCTGCCCCTTTTCATTAATTCATGTTTTATAAATTCATGCAAAACCAATATCTGTTAAAAATATAATACAAATGAATAGCTGAAAAATATAGCTGGAGAGGTAAGGGGAGTGGGTTGCCCCGTGAACAAGTTAGAGCCTCAGATGCACCAGTTTGCAGTGGCTTTGTGGTGGTCAATATGCCAGTGGGATCACCAAGGGGTCACTAAAGTTTTCTTCAGGCCCCTAAGAACAGACCTAGGACCTAAGGGGTCAGACCATCACCTGGTGTAAGTTGTTGTGGCACCATTGATGTCAGTGAAACTATGCCAATTGACAACAGCTAAGGATCTGACCCAACCAGTGAAATAAAGCCCTGTTCTTTATTTCAACCTACTATCTTCTTTTCTTGTTAAAAGTTTCACAAAATATGACCTTTTGCCATTTTCTGTAACCGTCCCAGCCCTTCGTGTGTCCTCAGAAGCAGCCTGACAAAAGGCCACGAGATACAGGAGCACAGAGCGCCAGTGGTCCTAAGCAGGAGGAGCAGCATCTCTTAGAAACTCCTGGGTCAAGCAGCAGCTCTTTGGACAACACAGCTTCAGGAATCAGTATAATAAGTATTAAGAACACAGAAAAGAAAGAAACCGAGAGAACGCAGCAGAGACGTACGACCTCAGAAGGTTGTAATCATCACAGTGGAGCCAGACCCAGCTCTGCAAGCTCAGGTAAGAGTCTATCGAAAGGTGAACATCAGAGCCCTCTGGTATTTTATTATCATTCTTTTTGAACATAGAGAGTGCTGCAAATGGAAATAGAATTTTAAGATACAAGACAAGAGGTGGGAGTGTATGGAGACGGTTGATGAGAAGGAGGGAGGAGTGACTGCTTGAAGAAATAGGATTGGGAGACTAGAGATGCTGGACGGGTGTGAACAGAATGTTATAGGCTGTTGCTTCTTTGGCCTGAGCAGTTAGCCAATATCTGAGGCCCTTGCAGGTTTGTTTTTGGTAGGAAGAGAAATTGATGATATGAGTCAGCGTTTTCTTGGATGCAATCCTGTTTGTTGAGGAAGAATGTACACTAAGTCCTGTCTCCCTGAACACACTAGGATCAAACGATAGGCAGTTTCCTTGTTCACCATTTTCAAGTCTGCCCCTTCAGCCATTTCCGTGGCTAACAAGTTCTGTCCCTGTTCCCTCTCAGGGCCATGCTCACAGCCGCCTCCCTCACTGTCTGCTGGCGTTCTCCTAAAAACACCCACCCCCACACCCACCTACCTTCAATCAGTATTCTAGCAGGGAACCCCTCAGATCACATGGCTTAGCTAATCAGGCTTCGCCATGTGGCCTAGTGCCTTGGGTAGTAGCCTCCTTTTGTTTCCAGCTATCATTACATAAAGGGACATTTAATCGCTCCTTCCATTTAGCCTGAAAGAAGGGGGCCTGTTAGCTTTTAACCATGTCCTTGGTTGTGTATATATCAAAGTATGGCTTGTTGGCAGCCGTTAACATCTTCCAGAAAAAACACAGACAAAGGGGGCAGCATAACTGTAGGTATTAAACTGAGAGTGGGAAAAGGAGACAAGGGGGCAATAAAGCAAGAAGACTGGGAAGAGTGTAGGGAATGAGATGGGGAGTAGGGAAAAAAATTCAACAAATATCCAGGGTGTCAAAAATGATCCAATGACTCTGAATATTTTTTGTTGCCCCAATATCTTTACGGATTATATCCAAAGAATTAGTGTTAAAAGAACAGGAGTACTTGTGGCACTTTAGAGACTAACAAATTTATTTAAGCATAAGGTTTCGTGGGCTACCGCCCACTTCATTGGATGCATGCAGTGGAAAATACAGTAGGCACACACACACACACACACACACACAATGAAACAAAGGGTGTTACCATACACATTCTAACGAGAATGATCGGTTAAGGTGCCGCAAGTACTCCTGTTCTTTTTGCGGATACAGACTAACACGGCTGCTACTCTGAAACCTGTTAAAAGAACATTAAGGTTGCAAGGGCAAGCACTTAGTAGTTAGGAAATTCCAGAATTAAGGTTGCTTGTGCAGAATTAAGGTTTCCCTAACCTAATTATTGAAAACAGCTGAAGTATTTTAGCTGAAATTTTCCCCAAAAATTCAGCCTGGGGCAGACACCTGGCATGAAAATTTTAGTCCAAACAGTTAAAGGTTGGCAAAGCTATAAGCCACTGAAAACAGGACCTTGTAATGGAAAGTGTTTTGGTAACCTTAACTCTAGGGGTGTGTCTACACAGCAAACAAACATCCACGGCTGATCTGTGTCAGCTGACTTGGGCTTGGGAACTGTTTAATTGCTATGTAGCTGTGCAGGCTGGGGCTGCAGCCCGGGCTCTAGGACCCTGCAAAATGGGAAGGTCCCAGAGCTCTGGTCAAGCCTGAACATCTACACTGCAGTTAAGCAGACTCTTCACCTGAGCCCTGCGAGTCTAATTCAACTGGCTTGGGGCAGCCTCGGGTATTTAATTGCAGTGTAGACGTACCCTAGGTGGTGCTACCAACTCTGCCTATAGTAAGAGAAGGAAAGAGATTCAATCTACGTAGTCTGTTTTAAAACTTATAACTTTTTCTTAAGTCATTAAACTGGATAAAGAATCTTCTTATCCTGCTGTAGGTTTCACTTTTCCACTTTTAATTTTTGTTTTCTGTTTGTTTCACAGAGCATTCTGCTAGTGGAGGAACGCAGGTGAACGTAACTTGTATTGTTAACTTGTGTAATTCAAACCACAGCCCACAATTTGCAGAGCCGACCACTTCAGCCACCACGGGTCATGAAAATGTTCCCTACTGCACTCCAACAGAGGAAGAAATTCCCCTTTCTAAAGAAGAAAACCCTTTGAAAAGAGAATCTGAAATTCAAATCTCAGTGGAAGCTGCAGATAGTTTACCTCCAAGCTTACCGTTTCCAGAAGTAAAGCCATTTCCTCTGAGTGTTCAAGATGCAGGGATGAAAAATAGCTAAAGAAGATGACAGATCAGATATTGATCAATAAAACTCTAAGCAGCTTCTGATCTGCTAAAATAAACAATGCGTTAAGAATAGCATTCTTACGGAGACTTAAAATCAAAAATGTATAAAGATATGGAGAGATGCTGAGCCTTTTAAAAATGTTTTAGCCTTCTGATATGTAATGGCTTTAAAAGTTGAAGGAAGATCTGTGCAGAAGTCACTGTTATTTTTAAAAGCGTTCTTTTTCTTTTCAATTTTATTAGTTTGTTTATCCATTGAATTGTCACGTGTAAGCTTCCTTCTGTCGTGCCTTTACCACGTGTCTTGATCCTGGCCTAGAGGGATCTCCTCTGCAGCTGAAAAGGAAGTATATTCAGTCTTTGTGCTTGTTCAGTCACTGACCTATCTGCTGAGTCTGCCTCCAGGATGCCATTTAGGGATAATGATGGGATTTTTCATTCACACATCCCATTGGCTAAGAACAGGACTAAGACCAGCATTCCATGAGAAATGAGTTGGTGACCAACTGTCCAATGCTGTTGATTTAGTCACATGTTTTTATGGCATCAGATTATACCATTTCCCATCTGATCTACCCACCTCTCAAAATATTCACTTTTTTTTTTTAAGGGATGTATGCTTCAGATATTTCCTTCTGTCCTTGATACTTTTTGCTGCTGTTTTTTCTTTCTCTCTCATACGGTGGAGGCATATCTGTTCTCTAAGATTTATGTGTACTGGAGGGTAAAAATCTTTTACATTAGCTTTTATATTAGACTACAACTATTCTATTCAACAATAGCAAAAATGCACTTATTTTTGTGTCAGCTGTACATATTTAATATATTTTTTTAAAAAGAAAATATGTATTAAGTAGAACTTGTAACATCAAAGTAAGTAATTGTCAATCAAAGGGCTGTCATGTTTGTGCCATGGTTGATTTCATGCTGTTAGCTGGCTGACTCTTGAGGTTTGTCAGAGAGAATGGTGTGTGCCAAATATTTTCCTCTACATTTCAATTAATAATGGTGAAGACCCAGGCAAATACATATTTCATACAACTCATCCTGGTTGACCCCAGGAAACGGTGAAAGGCTGAATGGAACCTCAGAACCACAAAATCAGCTGTTTGTGATTATGTCGTCCTCTAGCAGCTGATCTGCAAGGAGATGGTACTCCTTACTGACAACTAATGGAGACTTTTCTTTAGCGCCAGTGGCAGAAGTCTGCGCTTTTGTTTTGGGATTGTACTTCCCATAATCATGTTGCACATGTGTGGGTTAACCAGCAACTGTGATGTCTGCATTCAAACATAAATTTGTTACAAAGTGTGAGAGTCAGATTCCGGCTAAGTCAAACTGGGGTATGAATTCTGTCCTTTATATTAAAACACCTGCAAATCCTATTGGAGCTACTCAAGAGTAACAGAATGCAAAATTTATTCCAGAGGCTTTAGGCTGAAGAAGAATGTCTTTACGTAGCTTTCATTCAACAGCTGTGCTGAAGAGCAAGTGTGCTTTTACACTTCCACCTAAACTTTCAGGATTATCCTCTGTGGCTGTGGAGGTTTAGAGGTGAAACGTGCTGAACTATATTTTAACTTGCATTTGAGAGTATGCTCTGAAATGACTTAGCATATGGAAACACTGAAATTAATCCAAAACCACAGAATTTACGCTTACATAGGACTTGATTGCACAGCTGGATGTTTCCAGCAATGTGCTGAATATCTGTATCTGTTGCTCATTACTTCCAAGAATTGGGTCTGTATTGAAACAGCAGCCCAAAGGAAAAATCGGGTTCAGCCATTGCAGTTAATTTTATATTATGCAGCTGCATGGTGGCATAAAAATCCTATGTATTCATGTAAATATTATCAAAGAAATTTGTTTACTTAGTCATTAGCTATGTATAAAAAAGTAAAAATCTGTTTTTCATTTTTATAATTTATGTATAACTTGAATTCTCCTGTCCTGTTCTTTCTAGTAAACAAAGTGCCTTTATGTTTTCTTTTGTTTTTAAAAAATTAAAAAACTTACTATTTGTTGATTTCATTTGTATCCAAAACATTACTTTTGGCTCTTTTTTTTTTTATCATTATTGCCTAAGTAAAGCAGGTTTGATCAAGTTCAGTCTCATCTACCACTTTCTAAATGTTGGTACTAGTTTGAAATTAAGTAGGATGTAGTAAAAAGCCATTCATCTTGAATTTCAGAGAAGATAAGTGAAGCCGCGATCCTGCAATCTGTTCTGTGCCCTATTCCCACCCAAACTCCCATTGACTGCAGTGGTAAATGTGTGTAGCTGTGTGGAACTCATTGCAGGATGAGGGGCCTTAGTGATTATATCAGAAGACACAGTGTATGGAATGGTGCACAAAAATCCCAATGTCCTATACTGTATGTAAACAGGCCTGTATAAATATTTATTACAACCAACCCCTGATGATTGACCTACAAAGAGGCTGGAAATCGGTATGCTACTGCCACCTGGTGGAGAATCTCCTTTTATCTCCTGTTGGAGAGGTCTGTGCTTTTACAGGGTGAAGAACCAGAATTCTATTTCCGGCTTCTCACAGTGCTGATATACAGAAAGTTGTCCCTGTGTATGTGGCCACAACAAATTGTTACAAAGGGTCACTGCCCCATAAAACTGATTTTACATATAAGTTACTTAGGAGTGTCATAAAAAGTGACTGTATTTTATCTGAAATTTATTTACAGGAGTTACCAGTTGTGCTATGGGTTACTCTTTTAAGATTCAGTCCTGCAAAGTGCTGAGCAATATGGGCTGATTCCAGAAAGTACATGTTTAACTATAGGCTCCTGAGCAGTCTCACTGAAAGTAGTGGGAGTCTCTTGTCTTCAGCAGGCATTGAATAATGCCCTTAGTGTCTGTTTGGGGGATGATGGAGGGAATATCCTTTCAACATGAAGCCATGCTAGAGATGGGTTTCCGACATTATCAGATACTAACTTTTTGTTTCACTTGTTTCCTTGAGGAAACATTTATTGTGTCTAAAACATGTTCCTTATGTGGCATCTCTTGGCTCATGACCATTATCAAATCAAGTGCTATTAAGGAACATTTGATCATACTGAAAATGTTTTGAAGCAAAAAATGTAGTTTCACACACTTTTGAAATTGTATCACATTGTGTGGTGGCCTCCCTTACAAATAAAATGTACCTTGCATTTTCCATAGCTATCCTTTGTCCTTGAAATGTAGGTGGTTCCACTGGTGCACTCATTGATGAACATCTCTGTTACACACACAGTGGTATACAACTCACGTGATATGGATATATGCCTCTGGTACACACTTAGTGGTTGCACTGGGTGAGTTCCTATTGTGTGGGTGCGCACTTACTGGTGGAGTTGCTGCCTCTTGTGATTTAATCACAAGTCTTGCAATATTTATTATTTTTCTCTAATGTGCTAGCTGCTGGAGTCATAGAACTGGAAGAGACCTGGAGAGGTAATCTAATCCAGTCTCCTGCACTCAAGGCAGGACTAAGTATTATCTAGACTGTCCCTGACAGGTGTTTGTCCCACCTGCTCTTAAAAATCCCCAGTGATGGAGATTCCACAACCTCCCTAGGCAATTTATTCCAGGGTTTAACCACCCTGACAATTTGGAAGTTTTTCCTAATGTCCAGCCTAAACTACCCTTGCTGCAATTTAAGCCCATTGCTTCTTGTCTGTCCTCAGAGATTAAGAACAGTTTTTCTCTCTCCTCCTTCTAACAACCTTTTATGTACTTGAAAACTGTTATCATGTTCCCTGTCTTCTCTTCTCCAGACTAAACAAATCCAATTTTTTTCAGTCTTCCCTCCTAGGTCATGTTTTCTAGACTTTTAATCATTTTTATTCTCTGGACTTTCTCCAATTTGTCCACACCTTTCCTGAAATGTGGTGCCCAGAACTGGACACAATATTCCAGTCGAGGCCTAATCAGCATGGAGTAGAGCAGAAGAATTACTTCTTGTCTTGCTTACAATACGCCTGCTATTACATCCCCGAATGATGTTTTGCAAAAGCGTCACACTACTGACTGATAATTAGCTTGTGATTCACTGTGACCCCCAGATCCCTTTCTGCTGTACTCCTTCCTAGGCAGTCATTTCCCATTTTCATGTGATCACATCAGAATCTTGAGCTTTCAGTGAAAAATAAGAATACTGTTACCCTCATGGTTGGGAGACAAGCTTGAAAATAGGAAACAGTAGGGCTCAAAGACCAGAGAGAAAATAAGTCAACAACCCACGCTATTGTGTTTTAAAATCTCATATTTAAGCCAGTGGTGGTGATGATGGGGCTGGGGAGGTACGCTGACTCTATGATGTCTGCATGCTTGGTGGTGCTGGTGGCACTGTAGCAGGTGCACACCTGTGGGCAGCACACCCCCTTGCTGCAATGCATGGCAGTGTACGGCCAGGGTGAGGCAGGAGGCTGCAGCTGCAGGGCGATGGCTGATGCCGAGGGCACCGCAAGGGACCTCTCGCTAACTCCTAGGCCCCAGGGCTCACTGGAAAGCAGGGCTGCAGGGGGCAGGTGTTTCCTTACATGGGCCCAGCTGGCCTCAAAGTTCTACCAGGCCCGGTGGGGGGCGGGGACGAGGAGCGATTGCTCGGCACTCTACAGGCAGGCGGCCCCATCCGTTAGCTGCGGCTCGATTGGCGCAGGCTCCGGCTCACTCACTGGCAGGCCCTGCTCCGAGAGCGCCATTGAGGGGACAGGGAGCGAGGCAGGTACCTGCGGGGGGAGGCGCCGCTAACGGCTCCGGGGAGCGGGCCGCGGGGGGAGGCTGTCTGGGCTCCTGGCCCTGTGAGTGACCCCCCCACCCCGGGGCTCCGCCCTCAGAGTGATCCCCCCCGGCGCCTGGTCTTCAGAGAGTGACCCCCCCACCCCGGGGCGCCGCCCTCAGAGTGACCCCCCCCCGGCGCCTGGTCTTCAGAGAGTGACCCCCCCACCCCGGGGCTCCGCCCTCAGAGTGACCCCCCCGGCGCCTGGTCTTCAGAGAGTGACCCCCCACCCCGGGGCTCCGCCCTCAGAGTGACCCCCCCCGGCGCCTGGTCTTCAGAGAGTGACCCCCCCAGCCCGAGGTTCCGCCCTCAGAGTGACCCCCCCCGGCGCCTGGTCTTCAGAGAGTGACCCCCCCACCCCGGGGCTCCGCCCTCAGAGTGACCCCCCCCCGGCGCCTGGTCTTCAGAGAGTGACCCCCCACCTCGGGGCTCCGCCCTCAGAGTGACCCCCCCCGGCGCCTGGTCTTCAGAGAGTGACCCCCCCACCCCGGGGCTCCGCCCTCAGAGTGACCCCCCACCTCGGACCCCCCCTTAGCTCCTCGGGGGCCTAGGCCCCCCGGATAGCGACCCCCCCCCTTAGCTCCTCGGGGGCCTAGGCCCCCCGGATAGCGCCCCCCCCCTTAGCTCCTCGGGGGCCTGGCCCCCGGACAGCGCCCCCCCCCTTTAGCTCCTCGGGGGCCTGGCCCCCGGACAGCGCCCTCCCCTTAGCTCGCCGGGGCCTCCCCGGGGTCTGGCTCTGGCTGTGATTCTCTGGCTCCCTTGCTAGGGCCCTGGCACCACTGCCCCCGCCCCCCGTTACACCCTCCCTCCAGCTGCCTGGCTCCAGCAGCCCCCCCGCGCCCTCATAGGGACCCTGTCACCCCAGCCTCCTGGGGCAGCCCCTGCTGCGCTCTGAGCAAGGTGACCTTTCCCTGCCTCATGCCAGTAGCACCTACCTTTTCCTAGGAGTTTACTGCTGTCTGATCCCCAAACAGTGACCCCCCCTCGGACTGTATAGCCAGAGTCCAGCAGGGTATTCAGCCCCCAATGACCCCTTACACTGACCGGCACTAAGACCGCCCTTCCCGTGGGCCTGCCTTTACCAGGGGGCAGGCTCTGCCAGCCCACTCACCCCAGTAATCATATCCCGCAGGGCCTGTGCCACTGGTTTAAAAGTTCCCTTCCCTCCAAAGAGTCATCATGAGGTTTCTGAGATTTCTTGACGCATCATCCCATCCTTTCTTAATACAGTCCCCACTCCTCCAGCCCTTTCTGATAAATGTTTACTCACTTTTGTTTAGTATTTTCCAAATAAGATTGTATATATCCCATGGTTAATTTAAACTAAGGTCAGAATTTACTGGAGTTTAACTCAAGTGTGATGACTTGCAGAAATGTGTCATCCTTTTTTTTTAATAACATATCCAGTCTATCCTAACACTGTCTCAAGGTTTTCATCTTGATTTTGCATCTACAATTCTCTCTGAAGAGTGGAGTGGGAAGGATAGGGATATTGCTTGGAAGTTGGTTAAAACTTTTACTTTGTTAGTCATAGCTGCAATTTGAATCTCAACTAAAAGTGAAAGGTGAATGGCAGTATCGGCTGTGTGAAAGACAAGACTTTAGTTTGTGGAGTGTAGCTAGCATTGCCTATGGAAACTATTAAAGGCACTTTAAATCAAAAGATCTGATAATTTCAATTAATGAGCTCCTTGACTTTTAATATTTTTGGTTTTAATCGTTTAAGTTACTTTGCATTATTTTAAGCTGTTTTGTGTTTAACTTTTAGTTCTAGTCAATTTCACTTTTGTTTGGGTTTTTAATGCTCAAGAGAAATTGAATGTTAGAGGGTGGGGTTTAATAGAAGAAAGGTCTCACTGATATTTTAAAAAATGTGAACATTCATATTGCAGCCATCAGTCAAGTAAAACTCATATTAGCGATGGAAAAACCCTGAATTTTAATATAAAAATTAAAATATGGTCCTCAAATTAATTATTTCCCTTTAGTGTCCTGCTTTTTTATATAAAGTATCTTTTTCACTTTCCACCAGCTGCAACTCCATGTTGTAAAAAATTGGTTCATGTTGCCTTGGGGAAAATGATGTACCCCTAGACACTCAGTTAATAAAGCAGGGGTATGTATAGTATTTTTCCACCTCATACCGTGTATTCACCCTTTGTTTACCAATGCTTAGGTAAGCTCTTGGTCCTGCTCCTATTGACGTTAATGATAGTTCTGCAGTTGACTTCGATGACAGCACTGTGAGGCAGAAATTACAATGTGCCTTTTTATTTTCTCACAACAGCAGGGGTTGAAATAGAAATGTTTTGGTAAAGATTGTGAGGGTAAAAAATTGGAAGTGTGAACATTGTCAAAGTATGTGTACTTTATCTTTAGAATCTTGACAGTATCCCTTTAAAAATTGTAAGATCATGATAGCTGTCAGTATTATCTGAGTTTACTGAACCTGAGCTAAATAACTTGTTTTGCAAGTATATATAAGAGTGCCACAAAGAAATAGAATTAAAGGCCTGTACTGGAAGCTGATCTACACAGGTAGATCTCTAGTGGTTCATTGTACCCATTGACTTCACTGGGTGTGAAGATCCTCCGATATTAATCAACTTGTTGAATTGGTGCCTTTGTTAGCAAAAGTTGAGTTGAGCTTTCCATGCATACACACTACTCTTTCAGTTCACGTCCACTGAGGCAAGATTAATGGCACTAGATTCTTTTCAGCAATGGGTTCTGGCATCCCAGCATGATCAAGTGGCTTCTTTTATGAACATGATTATATGTTGGTCAGAAAGCTTAAAAGACTAACTGAATAAATACAACATAAATATTTCAGACTGAAACTACTAAAGGTGTATAATGTATCACTGAGGGTATAAATATGTAGTGTATAGAAGTGTGCTGAAAGAAGGCACATGCTTATTTGCGTCCTGTGCAGAGAGCTAAGTAAAAGTTAGGATGAAATTACCCATTTTTTTCCCGTTCTAGGGCCAGATTGCCTTCTACAAAAGTAACTGCTTTTTAGGGGACAGGAAATTCATCAATTTTCATTTATGGAGTTTCTGGTGCACTCTTCTTTCAGGGAGTTAGGGTTTCACTCTTCCTATAATGGAAAGGGCTGGAAGTTTGGCTCACTTATTTTCTCAGAAAACCTGATCTGTAGAGTCCCTGAGATCCACAGAACATGGGCATTGGCTCCTCTCAATCATTTCCAGAGCAGTGCTGCAAGGATTTCCCCCTGCTAGCTGCTGCTCCTGGGAATCTTGTTCAGGGGTTTTACACAGAATGGAGTGGGGATAGCAAATAATATTGGCCAGATCAGCATTAATGTGAACTAAAATAAGTTTTGGGGTGGGTATGTTCGTGTGTACTCAGATAGCAGTGATAGACATGGTATGAAGCCGTACATAAAAACTGGGGAGAGAACACTGTCACATTGTGTGGCTACCCTCCAGTCCAGACCATAATTTGCAAAGTTGGAGAGCCCTGACCTAATGGAGTACCAGTAGAGGGGTTTCCTGTGGGATTTGAAGGACAGGTACAAGGCTACAGAGACAGCACATTAACCTGCATCCAGAACTGCTTATTTTTGGTCTCCTTCCTGAAGACAGAGAGGGCAATGTGGTATCTGTCTTGTCTTTTATTGCTTCAAAATAGGACAGTACTGCAATATGAAAGATGCAAAGATTAATTTTTGTATGATGATTCTATGAGTAGAGGTTATATAAGATCATATTATGTAAGTATAATGCTTTGATTAGTAGATTTCAAAGTGCTTTATGAGACAGGTCAGTATCATTATCCCCATTTCACAGATGGGAAAGCTAAGGCACTGAGAAATGAAGTGGTTTGCTCAAGGTCACCCAGCAGGCTAGTGGCAGAGATCGGAATAGAACTCAGGTCTCCTGAGCTGTGGTCCAGTGCTCTATTCACTAGGTCACTCTGCTTGGTGTTTTTAATCACTAAAGCACTACAAATCTCAGTGTGGAAAAGGTTTAAAAAACTTAGCGCAGTCTACCACAATAAAGATTGCAGCAGGTGAGGTGGTGATATGGGAGTTCATACAGTCTAATATTGTATAAATAAAATGAGTACAACTAGTAACTTCATTGCACTGTGCTCTGACCTAGGATTAACAGAGTAATTAAAAGTAGCTGTACATAGCAAAATTCTTACATTTTTTTTAAAGCAGCTGCTCTAGGAAAACATCTTGCACTTAGTATTCATTTTCCAGTGCCTTTGGGATGGGATTATTAAAGTGAAAATTGTTTGCAATTGTGTCACAATTTCTCTGTGTAGGAGTGTGAGAAATGGTTTGAGAGCCCATAGTATATCTCTTAGACATGTTTCCGTTTTGCATTTAAAACAGAATACAACTGAACTATGGAACAGAGCGTGACAACAGAGTCTTAGCCACCCCTCCCAGGATACAATCATGTTGGAAGGACTGGTAGCCTGGGTCCTCAACACCTATTTGGGCAAATATGTCAATAACCTGAACACAGACCAACTCTCAGTAGCTCTTCTGAAAGGTAAGGGTTATTAGCATTGTTTGATGTATCTTTGTTTTATATTTTAAGAATTATATTGGTAGAGTGATTTTGAATTCACTGAAAGCTGGAAAACATATATTGAATATATTTTACATTTGTCTTACTGATTAACACTTACGTCCTTGTTTTTATATTGTAGTAATAAATTGACATAAATAAGAATATAAAATTAAAACAAAAATAGTGAGTAAATCTTCCTGCTTTCCCAGAGTGCCAGCTTGATTTTTTTTAGATAGACTAATGAAAAAAATGATTTTCTGATAACACACACTATTAGGGTGTACTGAGGGTTTGTTTTTGAAATCAGTAACAATCTATATGGGTTTTCTGTTCTACTCTACTCTTCATGTTTTGAAGGGTCTTCTGGGAACACTCAAGAGCAACAACTCCAAATGTGCTCAGGCATACCTTTTTCTATGTTCACACACACTTGTCTGCTGCCTCTTGTTTCATTTTCAGTTTTGCTGCTGCTGTTATTAGTAAGAAACCTCTTTCAGAGCCTTGCAAATGTTATGCACCATCCATGAACAGTGAAAGTGACTATGCACTTGACCACTGTGCGTGTGTCAAGTAAAGAAATTGACAAAATAGATTTTAAAAACATTATTTCCTTCTATTTGTTACAGTAATCATAGGGGTTGCTTGCAACAGTAGTAGATTCAACATCTTTTAATGGAAATCTGATTTTTTTAAAACTGGAATTCCTTTAAATATCAAGTGACAATAGCAAGTGTTCAGGAAATCATTGTATTTCAAGATATTTAGTATAATATTTAAAGTATTTTTGCACAACATATATCAAAGAGCACACGAGTCCAGCCGATGATATGGGTTATTCATGTAATTTTTGAAAACCAGTAAAGCAAACAGTGGCATGTCATCTATATCTGGAGTGCTCTATGGAACAGGGATTTCAGGAGAATTTTGAAGGTGAGAAATAGTGCTTAGCAAATGTTAATTGGAAAGTTGTATCAAGCAGATAGGGATGCTTTTGATAGCGTATTCAGGGTGAATGGGGAGAGATTTGGAGAGAAGTTTGTATGGAAAATAGGCAGCTTAACAGTTGCTTTAGTTTTCAATATGTAGTTGCAATGATAGTTTGTGTGTGCATGTTTTGAAATTTCTTCTCGCACTATAGAATGTACATAACAGGTAATGATGAGAACTTATTTGAATACTCACTGACTTGGGAAGGGTGGAGTAGTAATTCATGATTTTTTTAAAAAAAGTCTTGACTGAGTTACGTAATGTAGTCCCTCACCTTCACTTGTTTTAAGAAGACATTTTTTTACACTGCAAGGTGCCAGTTTTGACTGTTGGTTACTTAAAGAAATAATTCTAGGATGGAATTTTGGCTGTCAAAAACAAAAAAAATTGTTTTCCTGATGCTTTGCTGTTGATGGAGAAGTTCAGATTAAGCACCTTGAAATAATATGCGGTAACCATATCAAATAACTCTGGCAGATGGCATTTGAAAATATTACAAAATATTAAATATCACATCTAACTGCCTCATTCTTTAAAATGATAGATTTGCTTTGCTCGTTAAATCGAATTTTTATCCTACTTCATTTATTTTTATTAGTTTTAAAGAAGAAACTTCTTATTGGTATTAAATTCATAATCCTCAGCCAGGCAGTCTTTAACTGAATTTTGCTCAACAGATTGCTGTTTCTCTTCCTCCTGCAGGTGCTGTTGAATTGGAAAACCTACCATTAAAGAAAGATGCCTTGAAGGAACTGGAGTTGCCATTTGAAGTAAAAGCAGGTATGTATTTGTGCTTGTGTGTGTGACAGGTGTTCTCTACAGGAATTATTCATTTTGTTAGTTCCTGCTACAAGTATGAAGCATTTCATACACTGGTGATTCTTTTAAGAGATCTTTTAGTAATAAGTCATAGCTGGAACTGACCTTAAAATAAGAATTAGAAGCTCAGTGTCAGATTCTTGGACAAATAATGTAATCTGAATTTATGGCCATCAGATTCTGTTTTAACATTGCAACGATGACGTCTTTTTTCCTTTCTCACTTTATGTAGAGTATAACAGTGTAACTCTGTAGGATTCTAACAGTGTTTCATCTTATTGATTCTAGGTTTCATTGGCAAAATAACGCTCCAGATACCTTTTTATCGCCCACATGTGGATCCCTGGGTGATATCTATCTCAAAGCTTCACTTAATTGGTGCACCAGAAAAGCAAGGAGATTTTGATGAAGAAAGGGAGAAGTTGCTGGAAAGAGAACACAAGAAAGCTCTTCTTTTAGCACTGGAAGAAAAATGGAAAGTGAGTAACATAGGACTTATTTTTTAAAATAAAGGAGTTGATTTTGTTTTGCTGTTATGAAAGATTGATCACATGTAAACCTTCTACCAAATGTAAGTCTCTTTTTGAGTGAATTTCCAGGAAACCAAGTTATGATTTGATCTGCAAGTGATAAGGCATCTTGGTCTTTGGCTTCCTCAGTAGACTGAGGAGACCCGATCTATTTTATCATCACTTCAGATCACAGCAATTTCACTGTCACTGTACTGCTACCTGGCCAGTGTTTCTGAGTTGATTAAAGATACCGGTTAAAGCTCAACCCAGATCAGATGAAGTATTAATGGTGGGCTGGGGATATCTGGAGAATCTCCCGTGATCATTTAATGTGGTTTACCCTAGGAAGTTTGGTAAGCATAGCAACTTAGGTGTACATTTAAAAAAAAAAAAATTTTTTTTTATTTTGAGCTGTATGTGGTAGCGTATGGTTTTTGTTTTTTTTCCCCCCCCTCTCTCCAAGATACTCACAAGTTTCCTTTTCTTTTGGACCCAGACTGCTCCACAATGATCCATACTTTGACTAAGTTACAAATATGCTTTTTGTTTGGTATTTCCATGGAGAGCCACTTTTGGTAGTTGCAACCTGCATGATATAGCTGCACAACCTCAAGGGCCCTTATCTACACGTGTTGATTACTTCCATGCTTTAGGAACTGTGCTGATTACTTGTTGTTCCACAAATGTGCTTTGAGAGATGACTGCTAAGATGGAAAATCTTAAATGTAGGACCAATTTACTGGAGGAACTGACTGCTGTCCAGTTTCCTGTGATTGGCATATTCTCAAGGAGATGGGAGGCAGGCAGTGCTCCACTAAGAGCCTGCAACTCTGGAATGCTATCTTTCTAGATAAGGAAAGAATAAATGTGTAGCTCAAACCTTTGTTTCTAGTTTTATTTGGTAGGAAGATGACGTGGGTGTTATGAAATCACACTCTGATTATTACTGGCCCATGTTGTAATTTTGAGTGTGGAGATGTATTTTTTTTATAGCACTTTTGAAAATTCCACCTTTTTAATATATACTTATTTTCACACGTAATGTTAGGAACTTGGGGCCCTTTGACCATAACACGTTAATTATTGTGAATTACTGATAGAGTTCCATTAACCCATGCTTATGTTGATCTGAACTATAACCACAGATGCTGTTCTTTCTAAGAACATGTACTATGTTGGTGATTGATGCTGTCATTACAGATGCTTTGGAGTGTACTATGGGCTGCTGAATAGATTTCCCCCCCCCATTTATAAACTACAATAGATGACTCCAGTCTGAAGTAAGATACACATGTACAGCAGTAGAAAAGTCAAGAGACTAAAGGAAGACAATATGTTACGAAAAGAGAGATTTTAATAAAACAAAACAAAGGAAAGAGCTTGCTGGGGATTATGTGCTTTACGTTTCTACTAAAATCCTAGCTTCTTAGTAGTTGGCAAGTGGTCTGTGTAGGGGGATATTTCAGAATATCAAAATAGAGGTTAACCCCCTCTGCCACATTAACCCCAAAATAATAGTAAATCATATAAATAGTAGCTAACTATAAATATTTTCTAATACATTTCTTGCTAACAATATTTTAGCTTGATATCATTACTACTGATAGTTTGATATTAAGTACAGTTTCTAACCTAATACTCATAGACAATTTGTAATTGTCCTGGTACAGAAAAGCATCTGTTACCTATCCTCCTCCTTGTGTGATGTGTAAATTACATTATAATTTTGTCTTAATACACCCGTTTTATAACATTAACAAACTACCTCGTATTGAATATATTTTTGACTTGCAATAAATACTTCTTCTAATGCTCTTCCATCTTCCAAGAGATTGTCGTGTAGTTCGTGCCCCAAATTGTGGTTTTTAAAAAATATTACCAAAGCTAATAGTAATAGTTTTAAAATGTCCTGAAAATGGACTATTTCAATGAAAATAGTCTTTTATGTAGAAGTAAACATTCCCTACCAGTGTTTGCAATGCAAACATAGTGCTAATGGAACAGAACCAAAACGTGAAGCTAACTAGCTTCCTTTGTGTGCTTCATTTAACATAGCCTTTGAAAATAAAAGGCGTAAATGGTAAAAAAGTAAAGTGCCATTTAAAAATTCTTTATTATAATCTAAACTTTTAGTAAAACAAGTAAGTCATTGTTTATTAAATAGGAGTTTTAAGATGACAATCCCGTTCTAATATAGTGTCCGACTAGCAATCTCCTGCATTATTTAGATTTTTTCCTCTGGCTTTGTAAGCATTAATATTTTTATTTTCCAGACTTTAAATATAAAGAAAATAGCTGTTCTCTGTCTCTTTCAGAAAGAACGACAGCAGAAAGGAGAATCTTACTGGTATTCAGTTACTGCATCTGCAGTCACAAGAATTGTAGAGAACATTGAAGTAAGTCTAATGGGACCCACAATCTTTCATTCTATTTATTAGAGAATACTTAGTTTGTATATAATGTGCTTCTTGTTTATTTTCAGGGGACTCAATGTGTGTAAAATGGAGGTGGATACTTAGTAGTGAGAGACCCCTTTCCATGCTAGAATCTCTTTTCCTCTGAACCAAACCAGAATTGGCAAAGTGAGGGGTTTATGGGAAGGAAGGAATCTTTTTCACTCTCCTGAGCCTTCGAGAAGTGTCATTCGTCCTTGCTTTGTAGGGGTCGTTGGACAATAGATCCATATAAAAGCTGTCTAGCTTTATGGTTCTCCTTACTATAATATTGGAGTTCCTTCCAAGTTAATACTTATATTATGACTTTTAAAATTGGATTACACACAGGCTTATGTATAATGTTTTGAGTGTGACAAGTTTGGTGAGGTAATATCTTGCACTGGACCAACGTCTGTGTTTTGTTCTTCGCATCTGCTTGGGAAGTAGATGTCGCTGTTAAGTTTGACTTCCTTCTTAATGTTGTGAAGTTTCCATTTTAAATGGCAAAATTCATTATCTTCCATTGTTGCTTGCAGTGTTGGTGTTGCTATGTGTGTGAGTCCTAAGATGTGAGAGTAGCATTAAAATATATAAAGAAGAAAATGTAAATACACTTCTGAGATTCTAGTACTTTGACTTTTGCTTAATTTTGCTTATTTCTGGTGCATGAAGCTTGATGCTGTCTGATAGATTGTTTAACATACACAAATAAAATGTATATGCAGTCTTCATCTAGCAGTATTGGCTAGGCACACAGCAAAACCCTTTTCTCCTTAGTTGCAAGCTGAAAATTCTAGAGCCTGGGCTCTTTTACTTTTCACTTTTAAAGCCATAATAAAACTAATGGTATTTTCACATTCATTTATTCTTAGCTATATGTTTGCTAATTAAAATCTAGAAGAACATCTGTATTATCAAAAAACTTGTCTAAAGAAACCAAAAAAAAAAAAAGTATCAGAGGGATTGCCTTGTTAGTCTGGATTTGTAAAAAGCAGCAAAGAGTCCTGTGGCACCTTAAAGAATAACAGATGTATTGGAGCGTAAGCTTTAGTGGGTGAATACCTGCTTCATCAGATGCATGTAATGGAAATTTCCAGAGGCAGGTATAAATATGCAGGCAAGAATCAGTCTGGAGATAATGAGGTTAGTTCAGTCAGGGAGAATCAGGCCCTCTTCTAGCAGTTGAGGTGTGAACACCAAGGGAGGAGGAACTGCTTTTGTAGTTGGCTAGCCATTCACAGTCTTTGTTTAATCCTGATCTGATGCAACTCTCCCTGTAATATCTTCTAAAATCTATTTATGCTAGCTGCCGTGTAATGAATTTGTCCCCTTCCTTCACTTATATGTAGAGGATATAGTCTGTGCTAACTCTTTATTGAGGGATCACTTCCATGTACTGATGCTTATCACATAACAGAAAACTGAGGTAACAGTCAGTTGTAAACGGCTGTCATTAACAATAACTAGAAATAACTGGGGCCTTCCAGGGATAATATAGCATATAGTGATGACACAAGTCAGATATTCTGGATGTGAAAGCTTGGGCCGAGTATTGTACAGTAAAGCATGAAACAGCAAAATTGATTTAGTTCCATGACCATTATGAGATTTTGCCACTTGTAAAATTAATTCAGGTCACCACTTTTATGTTCTGCTAATGAGCACTAGTTTTTATTCTAGTCTGTATTTGAGCAACATAAATTTCTGTATGACTACAGCAACTGTGGCCTGCAAGCAAGGGTAGTAGTAAAACAGCAGAGAAAAATAGCCTGTTTTGTGAAAATGGCAAATGCTGTAGCTGTTGTTTTTTAACATCTGGGGAGATGGGTAGACCAGAGAGAACAGAGGATGAAATATGGAATGGAGCCCGTGGGAGTGCAGTCAGGAAATAGCAGAAGGGTCCCATCAAAGAATAACCATTTAAATAAATCTTGTTTGTTTCTTGGAGGTTCACTAAATCTGTTTCAAGCATAACACAATCTTTTTGTTCTGTGCCACTTCTTTCTCTCTCCTCAGTTAAAAATTCAAGATGTCCATTTGAGGTTTGAGGATGGCATCACAAATCCTTCACAGCCATTTGCCTTTGGAGTGTGCATCAAAAATGTATCAATGCAAAATGCTGTAAATGAGCCTGTGAGTATAGGTCAAAGTTAACACTGCGTGAAGAAACGATACTCGCTAAGATGTGATGTGTCATTTTTCTATGAGAATAATATAACTTTTTCCTGTTTTTAAAATGCAATGCAATGGTTGCTATTAAATTACTGCAAATATTGTTTTATAATATAACAATCTTATCCTTAAGAAATACTGTGGATACCATGATAAAGTCAAAAAACAGCTGCATGTTACACACTGAATATTTAATGGTGATCACAATACAGTTAGATTTAAAATAATTTGTCACATTTTGTTTGATGCATTGTGACCGAATTCAAATTTTTCACTTAAGGTAGAGAAGTTGATGCGGAAAAAGCAGTTGGATGTTGCTGACTTCAGTATTTATTGGGATACTTGTTGTACTTTATTGGGAGACCTGCCTCTTGGTGAGCTACAGGTATGAGATGAACATTTGGAAGGAATAGTGTTTACTTGCATGTGTAGGGAGAAATCAAGACTTTCACGTTCTTCTACTGGGTTGTAATACAATGTAAAATAAATTTTATAGTGGATTTAGGTCTAGGAATATTTGGAGCAACTGAAGCTATGTGGATTCATGAGGTCATGGAAAGACTAGTATGGGACCAAGTAAAAACTGAACTATGAACTACCTGACATTACCTGTTTAAATTATGTTCTTTAAAAGCCCTCCTTTAAAACATACTGCTTCCATGAGACCTGTCAATGGTGCTACAAATGCAGACTGTAAAATAGTAATTCAGCCTATAAATATTAAACCCTGATATTCTATATGCTATCAACATGATTACCTTCTCCTAAGAGCAGTTTTCCTCTCTTTGTATTTACTGGTCTCTTTGTTCCACCTCTTGATTTGTAATGCTGTGTTCTTGGTCTAATTTAGGCCTCAGTGTGGCTATTAGATCTTATATCTGTGTCGAGTTGCACTGAATTCAATGGGAGTCCATTCAGGATTCAAGAGTATACCTGTGTGGATCGTACTGCTTTAGATTGTGGGTGCCAAAGGACAGAGGCTGGGTTTTTCTTTTCAGTTACTATGCAAAATATGGTTTTGTGGCTAAAAATGGCACCAGCATTTCCCCCAACTTCTGTATAATCTTTTTTGGTAAATCATTTCATCTTTTTATGCCCCAGTGTATTTATCTATGCAGTAGGGATATTATTTTCTTACCTCCATAGGAGTGTTGTTATACTAAATTCATTCATTTTTATAAAGTGCCTTGAGAACCTCTGAAGACACTATAGAAATGCAAAGTATTATCCTTTGTGAAGTACCTTGCACAGCTATGGTACTCTATAAATAATTTCCCCAAATATTTAAACAAGATTACCTTCTTGATAAGAATGATTTCATGAGGAGGTAAAACCTGGTTAAAGGAGATGAAATTCCAGTAGTGTAATACACCTAGTAGAATCCTTATTAGCAAATCGTCATTTAAGTAAATTGCGTATGTGTGTTCTATGCAGTGACCGATTTGAATTTGCTTGTAACTCACAGGAAGCAATGGACAAAAGTATGGAGAGCCGTGATCATAATTACATCATGGAGCCTGTATGTACTTCAGCTCTCCTCAAGAGAAACTGTTCTAAGGAACCTTTAAGATCACGACATACACCACGGCTTGAATGTGATATCCAGCTTGAGACAATACCATTAAAACTTTCACAGGTAAAATGATTTCTCAGTGAATCACTTCTCCAGATCAGGCTTTAGATGTTGTTTATTTTCAGTTGACACACACAACATAAAATTGAGATTTAATTGTTGTGCCGATAAATTATCAGAGTGGCTTATAATTTAACAGAATACATTAACACTGACAAATTGATCTATATGCTGTTTAATTAAAAGATGCAGTATCAGCAAATCATGGGGTTCTTAAAGGAACTGGATCGAAAAGAGCGACAGCAAAAATTCAGGAAATGGAAACCAAAGGTTACGATAGCTGACAAGTAAGTGTTTTTTTTTTTTCCTATTGATATTTTTATGTAATGATGTAAAATACCCTTTTATGCAGTCTTATGTTTATTTTACACTTATCTGAACAACACTGTTTTAGTCTAAAGTTAGGGCAAAAGTCACAAAGGTGGTAGCTAGTGATTATGTGGTGCATAGAATTTAGGATATATTGAAATTGTAGTTCTAATATTCTGTGCTCTACCAGGTGAATTATTGCTTTTATATTTAATTTAATTTGCATTTATACGTAAAATAAAAGTTGCACTTGTCCAAAGTTGTTAAGTGCTTCTGTCATAAGTTTAATAAGAATGAAATGATGAAACAATGAAAATTGCATAGGAGTTTTGCCCCTCTTCCCTTCGGAATGAGTTGGCTTTTTTTTCGTTGAAGAAGATGAGGAATCCCACATGCTCAGTTCACGGATCTGTATTAAGAGTAAAGGTCACAGGAGCTGATGAAATGAAGGTAGCGCTCCTTACTGTAGTAGTAGGACATGCTGGGTTGATGTGCCTTTGAGGCTGTGGTGCCTGTTTATTTCCTGGCTAGTGACCCTCTATTTTTCTCACCCAGCCTTTCCTCTGGATTGAGAATCAAATTAACTGGAAATGTATTCATTTGACATATTTTAGCTGCCGAGAATGGTGGATCTTTGCTTTGAACGCTAATCTTTCAGAAATCAGAGAACAGAGGCAACATTCTACCTGGGACTTCGCCTTACATCGGGCCCAAGATGCAGTATCTTACACAGATATGTATTACAATCAGTTAAAAGGCATCCCGCTGTCTGTTGCGGAACAGGTATTGAAATTTGCAAGTACTCTACAGTATAGATAACATCTCAATAAGTGATCCTAGCATCTTTTTGAAATGAAACTAAATTTGTTTTGCCTATGTTCTTGTTTTAAAATTTACCTCAAATTTAACTGTAGAGTTATTTTAAATTTGCTAAGCAATATTTTGTATGGCAGCAAATTTGTTTTTAGCACGTACAGAATCTCTTTGTATTGTAAAAGATAATTTTTCCTTGAGCTGTTACTTGTTTTTTGCAATTGTCAGTGGTGCTTCTTCACTCATATTCATGCTGGTCTTTTTATAGATGAAGAAGGAAACTTCTACTTGAAGTCTTTCAAAATGAAAAACTAGATAGTGTGCCAAACCTTCCATACTGGGGGGTGGGAAGCATAGGAAAAGTAAATTTCTATGTTTTAAGGTAGTTCTTTCAAGATTTGGCTTTCAAATGAAAGACAGAATTGCTATTTAGTTTTCCTGCAATTTGCAGGGTTATTTAGCTATTTCATTCAGATTTAGCTGAGCTGTGAACTTTGGGAAATTGCCATTTGCCTTTTCAATTGCAGCATGTCAAAGTAACTGTACACAAACATTTTAAAGAGCCAGGCCCATGCTGCTGCTGAAACAGGAGCAGCACACACTGTATTGGAAACACTTCAGAGCTTCCAGAGCTGTTGAGGTGAGAGGAGCAGAGTGAGAGAGCTGACCTGGGCTCCCTTTTGACCACCACCTGGCATGAGGCCCCAGTGGCCCATCTTCCCCCATGAGGCACGCATTCCCCTAGCTTCTGGGAGATGGGGAGAGACCTGGTTGTGCTCTCTCCACCCACCTGATCAAACCCAGCACATGCCCCAGTAGTTCATCTCCACTTCATTCCCTCCTTCTCCCTTTCCGTCATCCCCAGGATTATATCCTCCTATAGCCAGCTAATGTTGTTAGGCCTTAGCTCAAGCTTTGCTGCAGGGCTGAAGGTTCAGGGCTAAAACCTTGCTGATGATGCATGATAGGTGGGTTGTTAAGTGTACATAAGAATGTCTGTCTGTCTGTCTTTTTTTTTAAAAAATTCTTTAAAAAAAACTACACACCTAGAAACTTTCATACAAAAATCCATGTTAAAGGAACATTATTTAGATTGCAAAATAAAGCACTTGAAGTTAATGAATGTCAAATATATGGTTGCCAACTGATGCAGCCTATGCAGTCTGATACTCTCTTAATTCCTTTATAACATTGTTTCTGTAGACCACTACCTCATTCAGTGCATAGAGAGGGCTTCACTTTGTAACCTAAATAACTTTTTAATTTAGTTTTTTAAAATGTATATTTCATTAGTTTTGTAAATTTTTACTTAGTATGATATCAAATTGTTTTCTTTTGAAATTGGATTTGGGCACCTATATACCCGGTCATAAATTTTGGAAACACTACTTAATAGGCAAGTCTTTTTCTGGGACTGAAAACAATCTTTGGTTTTGTATATATTTTTGCTGTTAGTAAGATCCCTCAAGCATCCAAGAAACAGTTGTTCTAGGATTGCAAGTCACCTCCCACCATCACATACACACTTGGTGTTGTAGACAATCCAAGTCCTCACTTATCATGCAAGAGTTGGAACAAGACTACCAAGTACGCTGTCGCTGATGCATCTGGCCTCAAGGAATGAATTCTCTTCACAGAAAGTAGTTTCATAGCTTTCCTTGTCCATTTTCGTTAATTCAATTCCCATTTTGGCTCTTATGTGCCTTCAGCATAGATGCACTCAGTTTAATTGTATATCAAATGAACTAATTGGCTTTGATTCTCATTATATGTCTGTGTTCCAGTATCTTCTATGGAGATTTTCAAATTCACCTGTGGGATTTAGGAGCACATGTCCCAGTGAAAATCTGTGCACTTGTGCTGCTAAATCCCTTAGATGCTTGAAAGAATCTCCCCTTCGGAGTGTGTTTTTTTTGAAGAGTATAAAACTTTAATTGCCTGTGAACCAGCACAAACATACCTTTTTGCCCAGCAGGAAGAAATGCATCGTATTGAAGAAGAGCAGACATTTGAGGAGTTGAAGATTTTACGTGAGATTGTTTATGACAAATTCCATGATGTAGCAGAGGTGAGTGACTTTCTGTACACTGGATAATATTGAGAACCTAAAGGTGCAGTATTACAGGAAATTGTATTTTCCTAATTGTAAAAGGTATTGTAGCACATACAGTATATTCATGCTGAGCAGTGTGATGCCAGTGCTAAAACCACAATCATGCTCAGATTCTTCAGTTGTGATATGCTGAGTGCTATTATTAGGGTGCTTGGGCAGCAAGCCCCCTCCCCAGCCATATGCTGACGGTCGGTGACGATAACATTGCGCTCCATACTAGCAACACTCTTGCTCTTTAATATTAAAAGAGAGAACTAAGACTTGAAACCTATAATGGAATTTTCCTGAAATAAATAGTGCAGAGTTGGTCCTTCTATAAATGTACAAACATTGACCCTTTAAGGCTCATTTCATAAGATGTAATGTTGACTACTGATTGTAAGCCTGAGTGAGAGTTCTATTAAAAGTAAATGCTTATTGATTGAGCTATGGTTAGGGTGCATTACAAATGATTCTAGCAACTGTTAAGAAAAATTAAGAAACCGATCTGGATAAGTCCAGAAATTTTAACTCATCCATATGCTTTTAAATACGCAGTAGCTAACGATGGTAATGATAAGTTTACAATGTGTAAAACAAGATTCTGATGATAGTTCACTTAGACAACACAGCAATGTATTTGACAAGTGAAAACAGCATTGTATGGTATTTATGCTTAGGAATGTTCAGTAAATAAATAGTAGATGGAATCATAGTAGGAAATAGTATTCTGTATTTTTAAGACAAAGTTTCTTTTCTTTTCTTTATCCTAATGTGTGTGTGATTTTGTTTATTTGGAACAGAGTGTTAAAGAGCCTTTGTCTGAGTCCCCTGGAGTTTCTCCTACTGCAGACTCTGAATGCAGCAGTAGCAGAGGGATGCTGCAGTATCTTCAGTCTTGGTTTCCTGGGTGGGGGGGCTGGTATGGATATGCTCAGCAAACATACGAAGGTGAACCTTTTGAGGGACTGCTACCAGAAACACAAGAACAATGGAATCCAGAAGAAATACTGGGTATAGTAATATTTTATATCCAGATTATCACCTTAGGGAATGTGTATACTGAGGGGG
Organism: Gopherus evgoodei; assembly: GCF_007399415.2. Classification (NCBI taxonomy): domain Eukaryota; kingdom Metazoa; phylum Chordata; order Testudines; family Testudinidae; genus Gopherus; species Gopherus evgoodei. The sequence continues at coordinate 10,361,471 of NC_044339.1, read as the reverse complement.
CGGGAAAAAAGTGTCGGTGAGTTTCAGAGCCTGAGTCAACTAACTTGGGCTTGTGCTACGGGGTTAAAAACAGTAGTATAAACTGCTTGGGTTGGATCCTGGTCTCTGAGACCCATGCCCCTCACTGGGTTTTAGAGGCTAGGTTCCAACCCAAATGGGAACATCTATATTGCTATTTTTAGCCCTGTAGTGCAAACCGCACAAGCCCAAGTCAGTTGACCCAGGCTCTGAGGCTTGCTTTTTTTTTTTCACTGTAGATGTACCCTCAGTTATATACTTGTTCAAGATGAACTGAAACGATTTTTAAAATTCATATCATTAAAAGGAGAGAGATGTAGACTTAAATTTCTAAATAAATATGTATAAAGGAGAAACATTTAAAAATATATGTTTTTCTTAATCATCGACTAACACTAAATTAAAAGTTCTGTGGGTTTTTTGTTAGTTGATGAGATGGCTAATTTCTAAAGCAGCATAAAGATTGCAGCTGTCTGCACTGTTTTAATTGTTTGTAGTGATAACTATTCCATAGGAAGTATAGACTGCTGAGCTCTGATTGAGCCAGTAATAAGCTGTTGTCTACTTGTTCATTCCTCCCACCCTTGTAGTTAGGCCATCTTTGTATTTCATCAAAAATGAAATCTCAAGTTTTACTCACTAGCTGTCATGTAACTTGTTTGTTAAACTCACCTTGTTCTCCTTTTTAAATTAGGTGCTGATGAATTTTTTGATCCAGCTGCAGATGCCTCCAGTATGAACACATTTACAAAGAGAGATCATGTGTTTGCTAAATTAAATCTCCAGTTGCACGGTGGCACTGTCACCTTGTTGCATAAAGAGAAGAGGGCTCCCTGTATAAATGAAAGTGCTTTCATGCAGCTGGAATTTTCAGGTAACATATTTCAAATTTTGATAGTTGTCGTACCTAAAATAGGACGAGAGCTTCTGCTTTATAAACAATGCAGCCACTCATGACTGAGCTAATGTCATGGAACAGTACTGAAACAATTCAAGTTCAGATCTCACTTCCCTTGGTAAGCCTGTGTTTTGTTAGTTTGTACATTTACCGTTTTAATTATTTTAGGATTGAAGCAGGTAATTGAGATTGTGAATACGAAAGTGATTTATTGAACTTTCATTTAAGTTTTATTATGTAGAAAGTGGTAATAAATCTTTTTACTTTGACATCTGATTACTGTGAAACTGTTCAAATTTTATAACTTGATTTTTTTTTCTGGTATTTAGTCCTGAGTTGAGATAATAAATTTCTGGAAATAAATATGCAACAAATGCTGTTAGTAATCTATTCCAAAATGCATTTTTCAACATTTTGATGCAAATATTTGCAGACACTTCTAATCACATTACTTGCAATAAATAAATAAATCCCCTTATGTTACAAGAGCTTTAATTCTTAAATTTGAAGAAACGCTTAGCAATGAGAAACTGATGGTTTAAAAGGCTGTCAGTGAAGCATAACTGTCCAGTCTTAGCTCTTGTCTTGTTTCTTAGCTTGCTTGTGAATATGTCAGATGACACTTGTATCTCTCATCCATAAATAAATTTATTTTCTCTAGAATGCAATATAGCCACTTATGTCTTTATTTTTCAGGTGTAAAGATCTTAGCAGAATCCCTTCCCCGCAGAAATTCTTCCCTTCTCACAGTTCAACTGGGTGGCCTTTTTCTGCGAGATTTAGCAACAGAAGGAACCATATTTCCTGTTCTTGTCTTCCCGAATCCTGTATGTAGAAGAATGCAATTACATCTTGATATAGTACTGTTGCCATTATAGGATTGGTATTTAAATAAAAAAAAGTAGCAAAACATGAATATAAAAATACTGATGTTAATCTTCATATGTATGAGGCATTAACATCATAAGCACAGAAGAAAATCTATAAACTGGAAAATGTCTGAATGATGTTTGACTTTTTTTCTCTGCAAGGATCCCCCATAGAGCTCCTTCCATTTTTTAATCTTTGGGACTGCTGTTCTGGATATTTATTATTCAGAGCCAGTTGTTGGACTGCTGCTTAGTTAGCTAGAGAGTTGTTTGGTTTTGCATTATTTACCAGCTCTCTCCCCCGCTGCCCCCTCGAAAAACCTTTGTTCCCATGGAAAACTTGCTTCAGTTGCATCTAGTTCTAGACCACAAACCTAGGATCCAGAAACTTTTCTTCTAGTATTGTCACTGAAGAATTGAAGTGTTTCTACCAGAGTTGGATGAAAGATTTGATTTTGCTTTAGCCTTGAAGACTTGACGTCTATTAACTATAATTAGTAGAAATGTGATTTCCACTTGCAATTTTTATTCAGACATCAGCTTGTTGACTAAGAAGGATAGCTTTTCCTTCTTATATGTTGCCATGCAAATTGTTTTTCCTTTCTTTCATTATTGGTTATATGAAGAAAAAATACATGGTATAATGGCATTATAATAATAATTATAAATCACATAGCATTGTAAAATTGGCAACAAATATAATAAGGAAAAACACAACTTAAATTTGGGTATGTACATTAAATGGCTTATTTTTATGTTCAGTTTGATGGTCTTCAATTTTGTTGTTGTTGTTGTTCTAATTAGCAAAAAGAGGTTGGCTGCGTCTCTTCCTTTGGTCTCCAAACTTCATCTGCGGAAACGACTAATCAGAGCACTGGTAATATTTTCATTTTGATGCCTGATCTGAGCATGCAACCAGATTATGCATTTGAAAAACGTATTAGTGAAATACTTAGGCTAAAAAATTTCAAACATTGGTGCCTAACGTTAGGCTCCTATTTCCATATTTAGGCTCTGAACATGCATAGAGAAACTTGCAGGGTATCTTCCACACTGAAGTCAATGGGGCTTTGCATGGGCTCAGAGATCCACCTTTGCAAAGCAAATTTGCAAGATTGGGTTGTTATGCTCCTAAATAAATGGCTTGATTTTGATAAATTGAACTCAGGAGGAACTGCAGATACTCAGCATCTTTGCAAATGAGGCTTCTGCTTGAGTTAGGAACCTAACTTTTAGGTACCCCGTTTTGAAAATTTTAGTTGTTTAATTGTAGACAAATACTAATTGCCATATTTGGGGTCAGGAAGGAAATTCCCCCATGTCAGATTGGCAGAGACCTTAGGGGATTTTTGCCTTCCTCTGCAGCACAGGGAATGGGTCACGTGCTGGTTTCAACTAGAGTGGATTGTCTGTAACTTGAAGTCTTTAAATCATGATTTGAGGACTTCACTAACTCAGCCAGAGGTTAGGGGTATATTACAGGAATGGGCGAGTGAGGTTCTGGGGCCTGCGGTATGCAGGAGGTCAGAAAAGATGATCACGATAGTCTCTTCTGACCTTAAAGTCTACGAATGTTTGTTTATTTTTAAATTGAGCTGCTTTTGTTGTACCAACATGGCCATATCTATTGTAATTTAAAAATTTTAAATACTAAAGTATGAGTGATCATCAGATGTTAATCACCCGCATGCAAATTAAAAATTTATTTTTATACCCTCCATAGTGCTATTTTAGACAGAATTTCTTTTAGATTCTTTTGTTATCTTGATTCAGATGCAGACCCCAATGCACCAGTATTTGAGATGCTGTATGAGAGAAACCCAGCCCACAGCAATTTTGAGAGACGCCTGGAAGTCAGTACCAGACCTCTAAATGTTATTTACAATCCACAAGCCATTAAGAAAGTAGCTGATTTCTTCTACAAGGGAAGGGTTCATACCTCAGGTTAATCTTTTTTTGTTTTATATTTTTTTCATGCCCTATTTCTTCTCTCAAATTTGATTGATTTCTCATATTTACTATGGTAAAGCAGCAATAAGAGTTTCTATTGTAAATTCAACTCAAGAAATAGTGCAGGGCTTCTCTTGATTTCTGAAGTAGAAAGGATATGCCTTCAGGATATCTCCCTACACTTCCACATTTAATTTACTACTCTTGTAGATGCCACATTATCACAATCTGTCCCTCTCTCAAGTCTATCGTTGCCACTCTTGGATTTTGTCAGAGGGAGTCTCTTCCTTTTTACAGTTGCTGTGTGTCTTCTGTAAGGATAGAGCTTCCCTGAACTAATCCTTGCTTGTCCTGGGGACTTAAGACCTGAGCTCGAACTTTGTCAGCTGCTTTAGAACTTCAGCTCTGTATGTTTGCTTCTGAGGGCTGAAAGGGTGAGAATAAGGAGCAATGAATGATTCTTTTTGAGTCCTTAGTGTTTGAATACTAATGGTTTGATAGCAGCAAGATATGGGACAGGCCTAGTATAGAAATAAGTTTTCCTTCCTTTTCACAAGATCAGAATGTTCCTCAAGGGATATGGATACAATTAGGAAGGATTTTGGCTGCCTCATAGCCTGCCCTTAAATTCCTGTGAGTATATTTAGTCAGATTTTGTTCAGGAAATTAAAATGGAAGGTGTGACCCGCAGTAATGATCAGACAAGGATTTAAAAAATCCTTTGTTTGCTTAAAAGCTCTGTTTTTGCCAAATAATCATTTGTAATACAGTTAGTGTTTAGGGCTGTTATTGGGAATGGTCACTCCAGGCTATAGATGCAATTTTTGGCTGTCTGTTATGCACTTTCCTGGAAAAAATAACAACTTAGTTTACATTTTTAACATTTTTATAAATCACAGTAAATAAATTCTCACTTCTTCCTGATTCAGCAATATGTGAACAAAATTATACATAGTTAGATTTGTATCTTTCATACAGGTTTTGGATATCAGTCTGAGCTAGAGCTGAGAGTGGCTGAAGCGGCTAGAAGACAGTATAACAAACTAAAAATGCAGACAAAAGCTGAAATCAGACAAACGATTGATCGTTTACTAGTGGGAGATTTCATTGTAAGTTTTTTCTCAGAAATGTGTTTTTATTACCTTGCCTTTTATATTAGTTCTGAAACATGGAAGGGAGCCTCAAAGTTTCCCAAATTTCAAGTTTCCATTGAAATCAATAGAAGCTGTTGGGTGTTAAGTGTTTTTGGAAAAATTCTCTCCAAGTATGTAGTAATCATCTTTCAGCTGCTCTTGGAAACTACTTTGCCCTTCCTAAAAATTGAAGGGTAACTGTATTAGTAATGTGTATGTCATAAGTAGCTATTATAACAAGAGAAAAAATTAAAAGATCTTTTCTTTGAGAAGAAAATATTTGGGCTCTGATACTTTTTCATAAAACTGTCAAATGCATGTTATGCTTATACAGGTATCTTAGTATCAGTGGAGATTTGCTATTTGAGCTTCATAATTTGGAGAGGATTGACTCTTGCATTTGTTTTGTGAATGGGGAAAAAATATTATTTTATTTTCAGGAAAACAGCAAACGTTGGACAGTGTGCCTCGATATTTCCGCCCCTCAGGTGATCTTTCCTGATGACTTCAAATTTGTGGACCCAGTGTTAGTAGTATTGGACCTGGGGAGAATATTACTTACCAATTCTCAAGGTATGACCTGAAAATAAACTGTAGCTGTTTATATGTATAAGGTAGAAACACACTTTTTTCTACTGTAGCATTCTTCTATTTGCCTGGGCACACATATAGTTTTAGTAATATTAATACCATATTTATTGGGGAAGGTTGGGAGGGGGTAAACTTTAGTCCAGGGCTGGCCTTACCTCTGCAGGACCTAGTATGAAATCTGAAGTCTGCCTGTGGCAATTTACATCTGTAACCTGAGTTCCGGAGTCGATGAGGAGGGCGTTCGGGGATCGATATGTCGCGTCTCATCGATACCCGGTATGGCGGGTAGTCTGGACGTACTTTAATGTCTCCTCAGTGGAAAATAGTATGATGCTGATAAACTCTACTGTCCAAGGTAAAATCCTGATCCCACTGAATTCAATGGGAGTTTTGCCAGGATTTCACCCTCAAGGTCCTTAGACATACCATTCTACCTCTTTCTAGCATATCGGGAAAAAACAATTTCTGCAAGGTCTTCACAGCTTTTTTTAGTAACTGCTGCATTATGGATTGAACTGGGCAAACTCTGAGTAAACTATTTTCACAACATCCATTTGGGTTCCTGAGTAAGGTTTAAAGAGGAATTAGATTCTTTTGAGTGACATGATTTTTCTCTCCTCTCGTGCTGCTTTTAAATCTCACAGAAACATAAGTGGAAATTGCAAGATTAGTCTTTTACTGATTCTCTTCTATGGACAGTAAAGTTGGTTAGACACAAGGGTTGATCCCATTGAAGTCAATTTAGTGTGAATTAGCTCACGTCAGTGGTCCTTGAATCAGGCCCAAAGTGTTGTCAAATGCATCACATCAACATAGGAAAAAATATTTTCCTGTAATTTCCTTCAGTAATACTAGTAATATATTTTAATAATAGATTAACAAATTCACAAGTGCAATTTAAAAATTTTTTTTTTAAATGTTTCTGTCACTTTTGCACCACGTGCAAGAAATATAGTGGTTACTTTTCTTTTTGCATTCTTACTGTTATCAAATCTAGCGATAAAAGATCGGGGACTACATGAGTATTGCACTTGACAATTTCTTGACCATTGTTTAAAATCAAAACATACAACAAGGTCAATATTTTAGAAGTATCCAAAGGAAAACAATGTATGATTTTGATGAGTCCCTCCTTTTTAATCTACAGATGAGTCTAAAAAGAAGAGTGCAGGTGGTTTGTCATCAGAGGTCAATGAACTGAGTGATAATGAATATAAAACACCTCTTGCAACTCCTCCCAATACCCCACCTTCTGAGGCCACCACAAGTAGTGGAATCAAAACATCTGAATTGACTGGAGTAGAAATCAGTGAAGAGCAATTACAGGCACACTTAATGAGTAAAAAAATGTATGAGAGATACACGTTGTCATTTATGGATCTTCAGATCATGGTTGGACGAGTGAAAGATAACTGGAAACATGTTCAGGATAGCGATGTGGGTCCAACTCACGTGGTAGAAAAATTCAATGTTCATTTGCAGTTGGAGCGTAGATTGATATACACATCTGATCCAAAATACCCAGGAGCTGTCCTATCTGGGAATTTACCAGACTTGAAAATACATATCAATGAGGATAAAATATCAGCTTTGAAGAATTGTTTTGCAAGGCTGAGTACATCTGAAACTAAGTCCCCAGATGCTTTACACATAGGGAAAGAGAAGATTTTCACAGACGTCGATCAACGTGGAAGTTTGCATGATTCTGTAATGAATTTAACACAGAGTGTTATGATGGTTGAACAACATACTAGGGAGGTTCTTGTAGAGTCTCAACTTCTTTTAGCTGAATTTAAAGTTAACTGTATGCAGCTAGGTGTTGAAAGCAGTGGGCGATATATCTCTGTACTCAAGGTTTTTGGCACCAATGCCCATTTTGTGAAGAGGCCTTATGATGCAGAAGTGTCACTAACTGTTCATGGCTTGTTACTGGTTGACACTATGCAAACATATGGCTCCGATTTTGATCTTTTGATGGCTTCTCACAAGAATCTTAGTTTTGATGTTCCGACAGGAAGACTTCAAGATAGTAGGGCACAGTCTCCTATTTATGGACCAAATGAAGCCTATCCAATTGATGTGGCCAGTTTGACAGAGAAATGTGCAGCAGCCTCAAATATTTCATCTGGTAATTATGCAAAGGATCAAGAATCTTTGATTAAATTGGAATATCAATTTGTGAGTGCAGAATGCCCATCAATGAATTTGGACAGCACGCTCCAAGTGATATCCGTGCAAGTGAACAACTTGGATATCATTCTTAACCCAGAGACAATTGTTGAGCTGATTGGGTTTCTCCAGAAATCCTTCCCAAAGGAAAAAGAAGATTCTAGCCCTCAACCTTTAATGATTGACTTGGAAAGAAATTTCAGGGAGCAAGAAACCTTTCAGTCTACCCATGCACGAAATATAGAAGTAGCAGTGGATATTCACTGGTTAAATATACTCCTCCTTAGGACAGTTGGAATGACAAATGGAGAAAAATATGGCAGAAAAATTGCGACAGCGAGCATTGGTGGCACCAAAGTTAATGTCTCCATGTGTAACAAGTTGGATGTAAATGGCTCTCTTGGCTGCTTGCACCTTATGGATCTGACACAAGATAACGTTAAGAACCAGTATGTTGTCAGCATAGGGAATACAGTAAGGTATGAAAATCTCATCAATGATATTGGCTACTTTGAATCTCTATTTGTCAGGCTTCATGAGGAAAGTAGCCTCCCAGATGCTTTGAGCTTCAATTTTGTAGAGCAGTCAAAAGAAGAATGCTCCCTGAACCTCAAAATGGCTTCTTTACATTACAACCACTCAGCTAAATTTTTGAAAGAACTAACTTTATCCATGGATGAATTGGAAGAGAATTTCTGCAGCATGCTGAAGACAGCAGCAACAAAAGTTACCTCTGTCCTGGCAACTAAAACTGCTGAATACAGTGAAATGGTTTCTCTGTTTGATACAACACCACGATCAAGAGACCCTTTCAATTTAGAAGATAATGAAGAAGATGGGTTTGGACCATCATCTCTCAAAACTGATACCATTAAGCTTATCTTAAACGTAAATGTTGAGTCACCAATTGTATCAATACCTCGCAAGCCAGGTAGCCCTGAACTGCTTGTAGGACATCTAGGACAAATATGTATTCAGAATTTTGTGCCAGGAGAAGATGAGTCTAGAAGTGACAGACTGCAAGTTGAAATTAAAGATATTAAAATGTATTCTTTAAATAGCAACCAGTTTATGGTCAGGAAAGAGTCTGCAAGTGAGATGACTCAGGGGTTACACCCTCCTTCAAGTACTCCCAGTGTTACTAGCCAGGAGGAAGCCAACTTTACTCGTCATGATTTTTTTGAATCATTACATAAAGGTCATGGTAAGTAACATGAAAAACTCTGGCTTCTTTCTTTTGACTAGCAAGTAGCGTTAAAACCTGAGTGTATTTAAATATCTGTTTAAAAAGAGGCTCTTCATAAAATGTGCTGCTTGGGAATTTAATTACAATGTGAACAAATTCACATTTATTTGTATCCAGATTTTGCACTCCTAATCTGAAAACTGAATAGTTGCCTCCATGCACAGCTTTGCTAAAATATAATCAGAACTACAGTTAAAAAAAAAAAGTTTTTAGAGCAACTGAAAGATTCAGAATTAGATCAGCAAAAGCAGACTTATGTTGTCCTTTCTGGGCTGTTCTTATTCAGTCCCATATCAAAAAAGAGCCACTGTCAGTCTCCAGGTAATAATAATATTCCATGGTGATGTAATTTTTGTCTTTATTTTAATTTGACAGTTACGTTTCAGTATGATGTGATTTAGTATTTAATACTGTTGATGTTGGGAATAAAAATGTAAGTATGTATATCTTTTAATAACAGCTTTCCACATTCTGAACAATACCACTATCCAGTTTAAATTGGAAAAGATCCCAATAAACAGAGATTTAGATTTGATGTTCCCTTTGAGTAATGAAGACATTGGAATATCAGGCATTATGAGAATCGAGGGGAAATTTGTCAACCCTCTTCAGGTATAATAATTTAATATTTACCAGTATTAATATAGATGTTTTACTCCACAGTTGAATATAACAATTTTTTTATTAAAGGGCCTTTTTTGGCGATCTAGAAGAATAATGTCAGGGACAGGGTTGTTTAGGGAACTGGAAAATGGAATATAGAATTCTACCTCTATATTGCCAGTTCAAATCTAACCCAGGGCAATGTCCAGAAGTTAGTACCATAAGGCATTTTGGTAGTCTGCTTGAAATGAGTTGATGGTTTTTCATTGCTAGTCATCCTCCGTCCACAGCACCAAGAACCCACCCTACCATTGTCCTAATTGGCATACTTGTTAGGAATCTCAACAAAGATCAAGGATTCAATAATGTAACAGGGTTCATGTCCTGCCCCTCTTCCCTGGGTCCGCTTTCTACCCCCAATAAGCCTCAGACAGGCTTCAGGATTGTGCAACACCTGTGTCTTTATTTACTTCAAGTTATCCCACCACCAATGTCTGTCTATCTACAAACTTTACAGGATTATCACCTCCTTTACAGGCAGAGTCAGCCTTCAGCTAGGAGACCTCCAGTTCCCTCCCTGACTGACTTCTCCCTGGCTGCCCCCCTGCCTTCTGGCTCCCTCCCAGCCTTTATAGCCGTTGGCTTGTCAGGCCAGCAGTTGTTGCCAATCCTCAGGCCAGCATCAGGCCTTTTCCATCAGCCCCAATCTGTTTCTCCTAATTGGAGCTAACTGGGCAGGGGCTAATTAGGTGCTTTTGCACCAGCACTCTGCTACAGACAACAATAGAAAGTTGGCTTTCCTCTCATCCCAGAAGTGTTTCCTCAAGGTCAAGTTGTTTGGGCTGGTGTTGGGAAGCTTATACTGTTTCTGCCCATGCTGTACTTGTTCTGTCGATTTAAGCAGAAGAATTAACTCTTCAGCGCTGTCATTCTGGTAACTTTCACCAGCATTAATTTTAAAAAATCCAATTCCTGCAAAAACTATGGCATGAAGTGGCGTTTAGAAGATCAAATTGTTTCTGTAATTGAACACAAAGTTATCATTGATCAAAAAATTATATTTTTCTCTTTGGATTGAATCCCCTGATTTTTAGTTTGGTGTTTCCAACACAAGCTTTATGCTACTGCAGATGTTGAAATGTTGAATTTGTTGAACTGTTCAATTTGTGTACCAGTTTCTGTGCTGTAGGCAGGATCTCTCTAGTCAGGCCTATGCTGGCTTCAATCTGAAACAGAATGTAGTGTATTTCAAACATTCCCCATGAATTGACCCCCGCGTTGTTTTTAAAAAGGCTAATCCTCTGCCAGTGACATTGATTAATTGTTGTGGAAATTATGATGGTGTGACACGGAGGATTATGACTTCATGTGAAGAAGCAGCTGTAGAACAGATAAAATGTTAAGCATGTAAATGCCTTTTTCATATGAATGTTCTTAAAATCAAGTAACAGTGGTGGAGGTGGTGAATGGATTGAAGCAAAGTAGATGCACCTAAGCAATATTGATTCTGAGTAGAATGTTTTTTAAGATTTGCTACATGTTGTTTTCAGAACTTTAATACAAGTTGATTGTTGGGGCCTAACATACTTGAAACAATGATATTTTAACATTAAGAAAATGTGGAGATGTTTTTTACACATTTGCTGAGCTTGGAAAATATTAATAGATACTAGACTTATGACTGTTTGTTTTTTAAATGCAGGTGGTGTTAGCAAAACATGTATATGAGCAAGTTTTGCAAACCCTTGACAATTTAATTTACAATGAAGATTTGAATAAGTTTGCATCCAGTTCTACATCTTCAACTTGTCCTAGTTCTCCTTCAGTATCGCTTCGCAGTGTAGGCTCAGAGTTCTCAAATGAACGGAAGGAGAATGGATTGTTCAGCCATTCCAGCTTTTCTGCTGCTCCAAACAAGTCAGTGCCTGTTAGGGAAACAAAATCTTTTACCCAGATTCAAGCAAACTTTTGTATTTCAGAACTCCAGGTTCAATTATGTGGAGATCTTACACTTGGAGCACAAGGTCTGGTTAGCTTGAAGTTTCAGGATTTTGATGTTGAATTTGCTAAGGATCATCCGCATACTTTATCTGTTCAGATTACCTTGCGTTCTTTGCTGATGGAAGACCTGTTGGAAAAATGTCCAGACTCTATGCATAAGAACCTCATGGTGTCCCGTGGAGCACCCAAACCATCCAGTTTAATGCACAAGGAATATCTTTCCCAGTCTTGCCCTTCAATATCCCATGTGGAGTATCCAGACATGCCACGTTCCCTCCCCTCCCACATGGAAGAAGCACCAAATGTCTTTCAGTTGTACCAAAGACCAACTTGTGCCTCCCGTAAAGCACACAAAGAAGATGCTGATTCTGAGTATCCTTTGACTCCCCCACCTTCTCCGACATTAAACAAATCCAAGGTGCCTTCTGGAAAAAATAACTTTGATGATTCATTGGTTCATATCAATATATTCCTAGTGGACAAGAAACATTGTGAATTTTCTTCTCGCTATAACAAAATTAACCGTAGTGTGGATGTTGACTTCAACTGTCTAGACGTTTTAATAACTTTGCAAACCTGGGTGGTGATATTGGATTTTTTTGGGATTGGATCCACTGCTGATAACCATGCTATGAAGCTGCAGCCTGAGGATATTCAGCAGATGGTGAAGTCGGAAGCAAGTATTCTATCAACTTCTGAAGTTCAGGATCCTGTGAACACCAAGCTGAACCTTAAGGTACTGGAAATACAGATGCTGGATGTTGACCATGTTTGTCTCCATAATACATTGCTTTATGCAAATTTTAGTTGTATTTTAATTCAAGTTAACATTTTATATTTACAGCGGAGATCATTCATATGTATCCTATGCACAATATATCTAAAACCCATGTGGTAACTCCCAATTATACAAAAGTTTTTGGAAGGAAATACAAAATCTTTGCAAAATAGGGGATTAATAATAATGAATTTGCATTTTATGTCAATTTAGGATAAGGGAACAGATTTGATTGTTAGAGAAAAGAGTTTTGGATATCCAGTGTTTGGAATACTGGAGTTTGCCTGTTCTGTGGTAATCAGAGTAAGAGAGACTGTCAACTGTTCTGTAGTAGGAGAGTAGTCAGAGCCCCAGTCCCACTCTCACCTCTGCAAGCCTTATGGGACACATCAGGAAGGCTTCCTACTCCCGGCTAACCTTATCTGGCTGACTGGACCCCCAATAACTCATCACCCCCCAGCCATCCCAGATAGCTTATTATGCTCGGCAGAATTTGATGAATACCTAAATAGGGTCATCCGCCCGTGTCACGGATGAACAAGCCTCATAAGGGGAGAGGTTGGCTTTGCTGGGTCCTCAAAGAGCATCTCAAGAGTCACTGATGGCACCATGACCCCCTTGAGGCTTGTATGTTCCACTCAAGTGGGCAGGTCTGAGGGCCCCTGCCAAGCCTTAGGACGCTTGCCCGGGTTACGAATTAAGAAGGCCTAATGAGTCTCCTTAAAAATTTGTGAAGGATGAGTGTTTGGGAGACCTCTGAAGAATCCTCCTAAGGAAGATTGGGGGTTAAGCAATGGTCCTCAAGGCTTAGTGGAGCCTACAATCCTAGAGCTAATGTGGGTGGTTGATTGAAAATCTTAAGATCCCTAAGGTGCAGCAGGTGCTCAGCCAGCTCCCTAAGACTTGCACTCAATGGGAGTTGAGAGGCTCCCAATGAATCTCATAAGACTAATCAGGTGGTTGTTGTACCCGTTTAGGTCACAAAGGCCCCAGTCAAAATTGGAGCTTCATTATGCTAGGTACTGTATAGACACATAGGAATACAGTTCTTTCTCCAAGGTTCTTGCAGTCTAATTGTGACAAGGCACAAACATTAAGAGGGAAGGGGAAGGAGGACGAAGGTAATCATAATATATCCTTGTGGTTACATAGGATAACTGAGTGTACAACTTGAGGAGTTCCAAATCATTTGAATATTTGTTTCTTTAATGTAAATAAATGTCTACTAAAAAAGATGACACCCACGTTCCAACCTACCCATTGTTAGTGCTTTGATTTCATTTAGGAGTTACAGTAGAAATGTGTCTTGAAAAGGCATATGGAGCAGGATAGGGTAGTGAACTTAGAGGCTAGTTCAGTTGGACGTTCCACGTATATTTGGTACTTGGAGGAAAGTGCAAAGGCAGCTGTGGGAGAAATGGAAAAATGGGTGGTTCAGACTGTTATTGGAAGAGTGGACAATGCAGCAAGAGACTAGCAGATGTGGAAGGATGGGCAGAGTTGTGAAGAACCTTGAGAGTAAGGACAAAAACCTTGAACTTTATGCAATGGAGAAATGAATGACGATGAGAGATTCCAAAAAGGGGGTTCAGATCGTCAGAAAGGCAGGCAAGGAAGATAGTCTCGTTGTGTGGAGGCTGTGAAGGGGACGATATGGGTGTTAAAGGCAAATGTTCTCACTCTTAAAATTGAATTTTTGTTTTCAATAACAGAGAGAAAGAGGGCTTTTGCCTCCCCTTTCTTTAGATCAGTTCAAAGTTGGTTCCAGTTATGTGATCATATTACATACTACTAATCTGTTTCTTTTTCCTTGACCAGGTTCATTCCCTATCCTTAGTGTTGAATCAGACGACCAGTGAGCTAGCTAAAGCTAATGTGTCAAAACTCGTCACATATCTGGAAATGATTGGTGAGTATAGGTGGTAGTTAACATTTTAAAAAATGCATACAATTTAGAATGAAAGAAATCATTGCATTGGAATAGTGTCTTGTACTGGTTTTCCTTTACTGGGAGCTTGTTTTTGCTTGTCAGATCAGGCAAATTTTACTGCAGACTTTCAGTGGTTAACTGGTATTGATTAAATCGCTACATCAGGTAGCTCGCAGTGTTCTTTCACAAATGACTTGTCCTGTATCACAGGGTGTTCGCTGCAAACGCTGAAATAGGAATACCCTCTTAAGAGTGAAAACTACAGGACTTAGTTTCAAATCAAGGAGTTTAGAGATTAAGTAACTCCCAGTAGTTGGAGGTTCCACAAGTGAATAGAACCAGTTCATTTCCTGTAAATGACAATTTATATCCTGCCAGTCTAGTTTTTATAAATGAAAGATGGTTGTTGTGCACAGCTGTTCTATTTAAACAGTCTTGCAGCTATTCTTTTCCAGTCTTCTAAATTAACCTCATCCAGACATGTGTATTGTCATGTTTTAAAGTTAATTTCCAGCGTGTTGTGCATAATAGGGTGCTAAGTTTGGAAGATTAATCTCACAGCAACCTCTTTTTGGAACTTTTGCATCACTTGTAGCACGCTGAACACTTAATTCTTGGTGCTGAGATCAGCTAGGATTTAAATCCATTTAGTTTTTGAAACCTCTTTTGTTCTGTTTTATAAAAAGTGACATTGATTTTTGTTTAGTTTTCAGAATGTATACATCTCAATTTTTAGGCATAGGGTTGAAATGTAATGATTACACTACATATGCAAACCTTATTTTTGGCAACATAAATTGTTTAGATTAGTACAATCTTTTTATTTTACTTGTAGGAGTGATTTGCTTTGATTTTTGGAATGTGAGATTTTGTGTTTTCCCATCTCTTTTGTTCAATAGTCTGTTAAAGGTCTAGGTTATCCTAGGTAACCCCGTTGTACAGTAACAAGGGATTTACTACAGAAAGTTATTTAATATTAATATTCCCAAAGGTAGATAATAAATAGTCTTTCTTTTGCTTTTTAGATGGAGATTTAGCCCTACAGGGAAGCATTGGAAGCCTGTCCCTAAGTGATCTTACCTCTCATGGAGAGCTTTACAGAGAACGTTTCACTACAAGTGGTGAAGAGGCACTCATTTTCCAAACTTACAGGTGTGAAATGGAACATTTTCTTGTTGCACAATGTTTAGCAGGTTCTTAAAACAAAATATCAGAAAACATTAGAATGTTCAGCTTATAAAGTGCTCTATCTTGAAAGCCTGTGATGTTAAAAATTTACTCTTGTGTTTGTTATAAACTCTTTTTAGAGGTTTGACTGGTAATTTTAATTGATGTCCTCTAAAGGATGGAATATTTTTGTAGTGGCAGGCAACAGAGCATATATAAATGAGGAAGTGAGAAAGGAAGATATGTGGTGGTGGAGAGGGGATCTCCTTCAGTGTCACAATTCCAGCAGCCCTTGACCCTTCAGGTGGATCAACTAGTGTTATGATGAAAATCTGAACTATTATAATCACATTTGGGTTTTTGTGTGTCCTCAAAACTTCCCATTCATTATAAATTATACCTCTGGTACCATTTATGAACTGCAACTGATCTCACTTACATTTTACACTTTACATTTAGACTTAGGCTCTTTCAGCATTATGTACTTCCTAAAGCTTTTTGTGCTCAGTGTAAATGCCATATTGTGCTATCTTGTCTTCATATTCTGTCATTAGAAAATAAGTAGATTTAAAAATTGTTCAGACAGCATTAAGATTAACTTAAATCAACAGTACACTGAAATTCAGAGTTGAACGTTCTTCTCTTTTTTTACCATCACGTATGACCTAAGTATTGTAATACATAGTACAGCAGTTGAGAGACAAAATATCACGGTTCTGGATATCTCGATATATGACCTACTAAGTTAAAGTTAAAGATAAAGTAGCAGTCAAAACTCAGAATTTCATTTTTTTTCTGCTAGCTTAATTTAATCACAGTGGTATTTATACATGCGTGGATTTAATTAAGAATTTATTCTTTCAAAATGTGCTCTAATTTCAGTTTTTAATTGTGCAAGTGTAAGGTATTGTTAAAGTTAAAATTGTCACTTTTCATTGAAACAGAATTTTTACAAATGTTGCTGCTCAATTGTCAGTGAATTTAAAAATGTAGGAGTTTTTAATTTTTTTATTATCTTCAATATTTTTTTATTATCTTCAATATTTTATTTTTTATCACAGATATGGGCGACCTGACCCTTTGCTACAAAGAGAATGTGATATTCGTGTCAGCTTGCGGATGGCATCAGTTCAGTATGTGCATACTCAGCGCTTTCAGGCGGAGGTGGTGTCTTTCATCCAACATTTCACTCAGCTTCAGGATGTCCTAGGGCGCCAGAGAGCAGCAATTGAAGGACAAACAGTATGTTGTTGTGGTTTTTTTTAACATTTCTTTTTACAATGTAGACATTCCTGGCTGTAGAAATACAGCATGCACTTTGTTTTACCACATCATCTCATAGTAACTTGAGAAGTATTAGGCTGTAATGAGGTTTGATTTCCCAGTATTGCAGGAGATGCATAACACTGTTAACATTTAATGTTATGAGGGATCTTATTTACTGGAAACCATTTCTGATTTTTTTCCCCAAAAAATTACATTTTAAATGGGCATGTCAGTGTATACTAATCCCTGTGATATGATGGCATATAACCTTTTGAAATCTTGACCCATGTTATATGACTGGGGCCAAGAAATGAAGATCAGTCAGTCTGCTACCAGCTATCCTGTGGGTCACACTTGAATACTTGGGGGAGGGATAGCTCAGTGGTTTGACTATTGGCCTGCTGAACCTAGGGTTGTGAGTTCAATCCTTCAGGGGGCCATTTGGGGAACTGGGGTAAAAATCTGGGAACTGGTCCTGCTTTGAGCAGGGGGTTGGACTAGATGACTTCCTGACATCCCTTCCAACCCTGATATTCTATGATTATGATAAATTAAAATCATCAATCTCATGTGGAAGTTCTAGTTGGTGAATTTATCAGGAAAATGTATCCCAGCTTTGCAGGGGAATGGATTTGATGGTCTACTTGATCTTTTCCGTTTGTAACATATGAAATCCTAAATTGTTCTCACTCTAACAATGAAAGTTAATCCTTACTCTGTCTCGGTCTTATTTATTAGGTGGCTGAATATTTTAGTAATATAAATATTTTTTCAGAAATGTAATGGACTAATACTCTGAAAATATGCAAACTTCTTGGAATTCTCTTGGAAGGAACAGCCATTTTCATAGCACATCTTCTTTTGATTATGACAAATACATGAGAATTTTGGATTTTGTATAAAGAATTTCTCATGACTTCTTATTTGGCACATTTATACATGTATTTGTGGAGCTTATTTGTGTCAGGAAATGGAGAGATTACCTATGGTTAATTTGTTTTTCACTGGCTTCTGGGAGGAAGGGAATTGATTTATATTGTGACTTTATCTGACTGTAAGGGTAAGCTCTGAAGGTGAAACAGTAAATGCTGGCTCAAATTCCCTGTTTTCTGAATTTAGATTGGTACTTCTCTGTGTTGCAAAGAATGCCTGATTCTTTCTGGAATTCTTAATCCTTGTTGGTTTAATTAGGCTGATTTGAAGTAGATGGGTAAAAACTCTTTCATTTGCTGATCAAATTTCAGCCTAATCTGTTTTCACTAATAAAGAGCTGATGAAAAGTGTTGTCAGCTGTAATGATTTACAGATGTGATTATTTACTTCCTTTCAATCTGGGACGACTGTAAATAACAATTTGTAGGTAAACTGAAGTTTAGATTTTTTTTATATAGTTCAATTTTACTTCAGTGTACCATATTAATACATACTTGAGTTTGGCTGGGACAGTAAAATGTTTAATGCTTTACTCTTCTTGTCTTCCACATGACCTCTGGCTTGTTTTCACAGTCTTTGTCGCAGCCCTTTCTTTCCAGACCAGTCATGTGTTTCTTTATAGTTTAAAAAGAATTCACAGTTGTAGGTTGGGAGAAAATTTAGAATTTCTCAGATTTCTGTCCATCTATATATAGTTATTTGGTCTTTATATTAATTTATCAGCATTTGTCAGTAAATTAGCCAATTTTTAATTGGAATGCCTCTGAATGTATTTTAATAATATAATGGTCAAGAGCCATAACAGGAGGAAGCTATTTCATATTAGATGTTAGAAGCAGTAGAAATAAATTTTACCTTTAAAAATTTATATAAGGAGAGAGTAGAAAAATGACCAGTGGTATTACAGGATTACCAGAAATGGTTACATCCTGGTAAATTATTCTGTGGCACTTCAAAGTATCTTTTAAATTGTTTTGTTTATTCCACCAGGTGAGAGATCAGGCACAGCGAACCTCCCGAGTTTTTCTTGACATTGAAGCTGGTGCTCCTGTCCTGCTTATCCCTGAAAGCTCCAAGTCTAACAATCTTATTGTGGCTAATCTTGGTAAACTAAAAGTCAAGAACAGGTTTCTCTTTGCAGGCAGCCCAGGTACCTTCTCATTAAAAGACAAGGTAAGAACAATTTTGTATATTATTTTTCTGAATTGAAAGAATATCTCCTATTGATGTTGTGTATATTGTTTTGCTGCTAATAAAATTGTGTCAGAATATTGAATGAGATGTAGAAGTCCTTCAATTCCTTTGTGCAGCAGCCAGTCCTCTTCCAATAATTAGTCATTAATGTCAGGATCTGAGCCAGCTGTCATAAGTCAGACAAAATTCCCATTGGGTCAGTAGAGACAAGTTGGGCTAGATCTCCAAGAATAACTGGAACATCCTTGATAAGCCAGGAGTTCAAGAGCAGAAGTAGTGTGATGTATTTTCTCCTTCCTCCCCATCCCCTTTAACAAAGCCAAGCATATATTCTTTGGTGGGGAGCAAAATTAAGCGAGACTGATATTAAGTGCAGCAATGTAATTTGTGTAAGGGAATGTATGTGGAACCCTCCTATTCCGTCTCCACCTCCGAAGTAGGTTGTTTGGGATCAGTTACTTATAGAAAAAAGCATTTGGCAGTAGAAATGGAAAAGGGCTGACAGACTGAGATTGCAGCTCAAAAATTAACTGGTGTCAAATGCTGTTCCCTCTTCTACTGATGTTCAGAAATGTTGTTCCACTGGTTTGGACAGTGGCCTAGTAGCAAACTGAGATCGATCCCTTGCTTTCGGGATGATCTTTTATCCTCATTTCTTCCCCAAACTGTGGCTGAGATGGCCATCAGGCAATGTGAGATGTGTCTACTACAAGGTGATAATGAAATTCTAATGGAGAATTGACAGGCTGCAATGTTGCTGCATGAACAGATTAAAATGGGATTTACATTAATATTTGGGGATTAGGGAGAAGCTGTGTGAATGTCAATCACTAACTTTTTGCATAAGCAGTTGTATTACTAAATGTTGAATAATAGAAGATAGGTGTATCATTTGGGGCCTTCAACTGAATTTTTTCCCTCCTGCCCATCATTTATTTTTGAGGATTTGATTTTGCAAAGCAGTGCATACGAGGATCCCATTTTATGTGAGGTATTAATACATCTTTGCAGAGGTATTAGGTGCTCATTTAAAGAAAAAAGATCATTGTGGAATTCAGGACTTATTCACATAATATAAAAAAATTAGTTTATATATTAAAAAAAGGTGCATTTTTTTGTTGCAGTGATTTTGTAGAATTCCACAAGGGTTGGATTTGTGTTTATTTTGCAGTGTTCTTACTTATTTCTCCTTTAAGTTTTTCACACGTCTGAAGATGACCATGTTTGGATTTTTGCATAACTTTGTGGATTCATGGGTGTTATGATATGATTTTTGGGTTGCATGTTCTTTCTTTAACTTTTTTTATTAATTAGGAATATGATGAAAGTTGCATATAAAGAATCCTGTCCAAAAATGCCTTAAACTTTACAGCTAGAAAAATTCCTAATTTAAAGCTAAAAGGAAGATTTTGAGGGAAAACTTAAAGATATGGAGATTACTCAATGGCTTATGAGAGGGGGTGGCATTCTGTAACATCTCAAATACAGCACAAAAGTGAAAGAGCAAATTTTAGTAGTACCACTGTAGGGGCAGGAAAGTGAGAAATCCAAGACTACTGAAGCAAATGGGGAAAATAGGTGGCAATTAACTCAGGCAGGTGAAATGTTAAATCTAAGAGTTGTGTTTAAAAAAAACAAAGACAAATCCCCAAGCCCACAAGGATAACTTTGAATTGGATTTGGGGTATACAGAAGGTGTGTAACCCCAGTAGTGTTCAGTGAGAAGTATACAAGCATTAAAGGGGGGAAATAGACCCTATAACATTAACATGTTTTTAGTTCATTTCCCTCTGTTCAGAAAACCCAGACAAATTAAAAAACAACCAACCAACCTTTCATGTAGGTTTGAACTAGTAGGTACCTTGCAACCCTCGGATGTTAGATGCTGTCTTTTGAAGATGGAAAGCTTTAGTGCATGAAACTTTTACAATCTGAGTGAAGAAAAGGTATAATACCAAACACAAACATAAACAAAGCTCCTCTTCGTTCTGGGGAATTGTAATTGTAAAGATGAGAAATTTAGTCTGAGGCAAAGAGATTTGGGTTTTTAAGGTGTTTACTAGTGGGGAAAAACAGCAAAAAGTCCTGTGGCACCTTATAGACTAACAGAAGTTTTGGAGCATGAGCTTTCATGGGTGAACACCCACTTTGTCATTCGCTGCTTTTACAAATCCAGACTAATACGGCTACCCCTCTGATACTAGTGGGGAGTTATCTTAAATTGTTTTGCTGCACTTAGGATGCATTTTTATGTCATGTCAAAGGTGCTTAGAGCATATAGAAAGGCACCATTTTTAACATTTCTATAAATGAATGAATACATTGTGATTTTTGTAGTAATTTGCTGTTCACAGTATTCCTCATCTGAGGAATATGATTATGAAGAGTAGTTACTATGCTTTTTAAAAAAAATTTTTTTTTAATCTATAGCAGTTGTCATTTTACCCAAGTGAGCAAAGGCCTGAAAATAATTAGCACAAAACTGATCATAAAATGTATACAGTCTGACACTTCCAGCTATATTAGAAATATCCAAAATACAACCCCCTTAAAAATAATTTTTAAATAAATATTTTTCTGAAACCTTAAATTAATATCTGTGTAGATTTTTCACTATTTTTCTAAATGTATTGTACTGTAAATCTTATTGTAGTGAAAAATTAAGAGATTTTTTTTTATGAGTAAGGGCAAAGAACTCATGTGTGATCATATGACTTCATTTTGGAACTGTTATATTGAAGGTGGGCCACAATTTTGAGTACCTTTTTTTTTCCCAAATAGATGACTTTGTTTATGGTTAGTGGTTATATCACAGCTCCTACCCTTTATACTTTTTAGAAAATTACTTCATGAATATTCTATGTATTAATCTGTTTTAAAATTAGAAGTCCAGTCTCTATTGTAAATGACTGTGTTCTTTTCCTTAGCAGGGTTCTGTTCCATTTTCTTCACCACTGGGAACCCCAAAACACAGCACAAAGAAAACAACAAGTGCAGATGAATCTAAGGGGGTTATAAGCCTGAAAGAAGGGTTATTCATGAAATCATCCTCTGGAACAAATATTACGAATCTGAAAAGTGAGTCTGGACTGAGTACATTGACTAAGCAGCAAGGACAACCACCAAAATCACCTGTTGCACAAACCTCTGACAGTCCAGGTACATGAGAGATAATAGAACAGCCTACTTAACTTTTCTTCCTTTTAATGTCAATTATTCATTTTAGACTAGGAGATACCTTATATGGCATGGTTACTTCATGGTTTTAGGGTTGACCTTTCTGTCTGTCACTGTTCATGTGAAGGGTGTAGGAATATCTGTCCTTCCTTTTTGTACAGTTTATAGTTAAATTTCATTTCACTGTACCATAATACCATTGATAACAGAAGCCTAGGAACAGAAAGGCTTTTGAGTGCCATGATGGAAAAAACCTAGATAGATTTCCCTGTCCACTGCGTGCCCACAGAGTTGTACTTCAAAATCTAAAGTTTTATTTAAGTTTTTAAGAGATATTTTAATGAAATATGAAAACTAAAAATGTTTCCAGTACATTAGGTCCTATGTTGTTGGTTTTGATAGTCAATTTATTGTAAGCTCTCCCATATTTTCAGGCCACAGGTTTTTGTATTGACAGGACATAACCGCATAATAGAGGAAAGATGAAGCTGAAGGTTTGGGGGGCAGAGTAGTGGACATTTGGGATTTTGGTTTCTGGGAATGAATTAGTTAATGGTGTTCAATCCAACTCCCATTGAAGTCAGTGGAAGTATTTCTGTTGTCTTCAGTGGGAATTAGGTTGAGCTTTAAATGATCAGCAGTGATATAATTAACAATGTTGTGATTTGTACATTTATTTTTAGGTTTCAGAATTAACAGCTCATTGAGAAGAGTGGGGAAGTTTACAAGGTGGCTCTTCCCCCCACACTTTGTCTGGAAACTCCAGAAAGATGTTACTACACGATTTGTGTTTTTAAGGTTATGTTTGCAATCACAAGGATTAGAAACATAACTTTTGCCTAAACATGAAAGTTTAATTCTGATGCACAATTTTGCTGCATGAGATGATTCCATGACACATTCTGCACCCACATAATTAAGGAATTCATGGTATAATACCTATGAGTTAATGCTTATGTGCATCAAATGCCACGGTGTTGGATGCAGCAGCATAAAAACATAAACAGAAAAGAATTATTTCAATAATAAAGTCAACTTTCTTCTGCAATGAAGTCGGTGGTTTCATTAGTTCAGAATGTTTAATCTTGCTTGATATATGGATCTTGTGTATTCTTACAGAGGATCATATCTGCCTGTTAGACTGCATTGTGGTTGATCTGCAGAACATGGACATCTTTGCTGCAGAGAGATACTCTAGGGAGTATTCTAAGGCTATGGAGGACACCAGTGCAGATCTGACCTTCCCTTCCTACTTTGTCAGGCAGACAGGAGGAAGTCTCTTAACAGAACCTTTTGGATTGAAGCTGCAAGTAGAGAGAAACTTAGACAAGTGAGTTTTAGTTATCTGGATAATTTCATACTCTATACTATGGTTTAATGTATATTGTTAACTCCACAACAGATTATACAGTTTAGATTCCCACTCTATTTTTACTGATATTTTGAAATATTGTTACCCATCTTACGCAGTCCAGCAGTTTGTAAGAAAATATAAGGAGCACTTCACACTATAGTTTTTGACATGCATTTGAAAATAAGGACAAAAAAAATCAAATTTAGGTGCCTAGGATTAAATACTTAAATCCATATTGAGGCACCTAAGTATGTACCTTGATTTTCAGAAGTGCGGAGTACCTGCATTTGGCATTGACTTCATTTGGAATGATTGAATGCTTAGCATCTCTGAAAAACAGGCCACTTATCACAAAAGCCTCCATACTCCACTGAAGAGCTCTGAGGCTGAGTATGCTGTCTTTCACTGAAGTTTCTAACTTGCCCAATAAACCCTTCTCCGAATCCTCTCCTGTTCCCCCCCCCCCCCCCCGCTTTTCTCATCAGCAGAAACCCCACTTCTCTCTTACTCTTACCCTCTCTACTAACTTTCCTTCCTACTGCAGAAGTGGTTTTAATTACCCTTTCCCTCCACTGGTTCCACTCTGACCTCCTATTTGTTTTTCCGGCCTGTTCTTCCAATGCACTCTGCTTTCCATCAACTGGTTCTAAGCCTGAGTGGAAGGAGTTAGAGGGTATTTCAAGAAAGCTCTCAGCAGTGCAGAGGCAGGGCCAATTAGGAATTATTCCAAACAAGAATCCTCGCTCAGCCCCAATCATCCGATGGTCAGAAACCCATTCATACAGGCACAAGGCCCTTAGTAAATCCCACCCCCCAAACCATGAAGGTGGGAGCAGTGTGCAAAGTACTAAACTCTTGAAGCGGGGGTGGTATTAAGCATTAGCGTTTTGGGTTTTTTAATAAGTGTTTTTTAAAAAAGCTTTAAGCATTTTCTTTAACGTCTGCAATTCTTATAATGATTTTATATTTATATAGAAAGTAGTCAAGAATTTTGGTAATTTTTAGGCTTAAAGTAAAATTTTCAAAAGCTCTTAAGTGACTTAGGTGCTTCAGTCATATCCATTGACTTTCAATGAGACTTCAGCACTTAAGTCCTTTAGGTGCTTCTGCAAATTTTACCTTAAAACACTTAAACACAATAATGCGTCTATGATTTGTCACTTAAATTGGTGATGTGTCTTGGATGGAAGAAAATCTGCCATCTTCTTAGATACCATTGAAACCCATATCTGGATGAGAGATGCTGCAGTTCAGTCAGGGAAGTGGAACTCTTTCTATGAAACTGTTTTCTGTTAGATAATTTGTTGTTTGTTTTCCCGGCCAATAGGCATTGCAATTGAAGGTTTTATGGCATAGATTCTTTCTCTTTTGTAGGGAGATGAGTCATGCAGTTCCAGACATATCAATTCATGGCAATCTGTCATCAGTCCATTGCTCTTTGGATCTGAGTAAATATAAACTGATTCGAGGACTATTGGAGAATAATCTTGGGGAACCTATGGAAGAGTTTATGCGACCTTATGATCTGCAGGATCCAAGAATTCATGTGAGAGAAACTTTGAGTTCTATTAGGTTAAAAACATGTGCAAAAAAAATCCTGTCTAGAGTTTATTAAAAGATATTGTTTCACTGGTAGGTAAAAGTTCTAGTGGAAGAACAATGGTGGTTGTGAAGTTCTCTGTCTGAATGTGTTTGGGAATTCTCTGTTGTCCCAGGAGCAATTAGAGGAATAAAGGGGAGCATGTGAGTTATTTCTGTCACAACCTGCAATTGTCACTGCTTGTTTCAGAGCTGTTTTGAAAAGAGGTTATGAACAGTAGTAATTGTCCATGGATGGTGGTAGCATTTAAACAGGCTTGCTGATTTAAAAGAAAAAAAAAAGGGTGTTCGATATTATAACAAACATGAAAACTGTGAGTTTCAGTGAAAACTCTAGTGTGGTCTTTCTTAGATGCCTTGTAGCAGAGTCCTGAATGTCCCCTACTCATTAGGCACAGCATCAAATACCATCCTTCCAGGGAAGGGGATTAATTGGAATTGAAAATGTAGTTGGGTTGCTGTTTCCTTTTGGGGCTTTGGTGAAAAGCCTGGCATGGAGAGTACTTTATTTAAAATAAATAAATAATTTTGTTGCCTGTGAAACAATTTCATTTATGTTCATTATAGAAGGAATTAAAAATGCTTTTTTATAAAACCAATAGAGCAGGTTAGTGGACATTACTGTGGAGCTGAATTGCATTTGTTCTAGTTTGTGGTTACAGTTCTAAATTTGAATTTTCCTGAAGTATGTTAATCAAGTTTAGCTGAGAAAACACTGTCTATGGCCTCATAAATATTTGCTTATTTTGCTCATTAGAAAATTCTTAAATCAAGGATCTGAAATAACCAAGGTGTTTTATAGGGAATCTTGGTGTTTTCCGTTTTCAGACTGTGTTGAGTGGAGAAGTATATACCTGTATGTCTTTCCTTATTGACATGGTTAATGTGAGTCTGGAACTGGTTGAACCTAAAGGAAAGGATGGACTCAGCTCATTAGCCAGGTATGGCTTTGATTGCTGCTTTTAGTCTGAATTAATGCTTATTAAGTATAATAATTTTCTTAACATTGTGATATGAAGGAAATAAAGTGTGCTGATTTATTATACAAATTGATACTTAAATATTTGTACAGAATGCATAAGCTAGATGGAGTCTGAATTAGATGGTTTGATGGGAAAGTACTGTATTACTCTCAACCTCTTAATTTCCTTGCCTCTCCCAAGTTCTGTTTTGGAATAAGAACAGTCACCTAATATTTGAGCTTTGCGAGAAAAACACAAGGGTTTAAATTCCAGGTGGGTTGACTCAGCCCTTTATCCTTCCAAGACAGATGGGATTCCATGCAGTTTGGGAGTTGAAGGACTTTCAGGTTAATCCTTAAAAACAAAAGTCACGTCTGCATTTCATAGGGCTGGTCCACACTACAGGGGGGAAATCGATCTTAGATACGCAACTTCAGCTACGTGAATAACGTAGCAGAAGTCGAATATCTAAGATCGGATTACTCAC
Source organism: Gopherus evgoodei (assembly GCF_007399415.2). Taxonomy (NCBI): domain Eukaryota; kingdom Metazoa; phylum Chordata; order Testudines; family Testudinidae; genus Gopherus; species Gopherus evgoodei. Next base: position 10,335,146 of record NC_044339.1, on the reverse strand, counting down.
CCTTCCACACCGCGCGGGATCGATGTTCGCGGCTCTCCCTGTCGATTCCGGAACTCCGTTGGGGTTGATGGAGTTCCGGAATCGATATAAGCGCGCTCGGGGATCGATATATCGTGTCTAGATTAGATGCGATATATCGATCCCCGAGCAATCGATTTTAACCCGCTGATACGGCGGGTAGTCTGGATGTGGCCATAGACACTTGAGATTCCATGGCTCTTCTTTTTTGTAGGAGTATATGTAGAAAGAGTCTTAACAATTAATTATTTTTCTTTTCATTTAAATCTGCCAGATTTGACTTTAAGAAATCCAAGTTGCTTTTTGAGAGTTTTTCAAATCAAACAAAATCTATTAACTTGGTTTCACATTCTATGATGGCATTTGACACTCGTTATGCTGGGCAGAAGACCACCCTAGGCGTGCCCAATGTGTTCAACTGCATCTTTCAGTCATCAAAGAACAGTAGTAATAAAGGAGCAATACAGATTGAGTTGCATTTCAGGTAGGTGAATCCAGGAGCTCTTTTCTTTATATCCATATTGGTGTATGAATGCAGATATACAAAAAAGTATTCAGCGTTATTGTAGTGATGTCAGTCAACAAGAGAGACAAGGTGGGTGAGGTAATATCTTTTATTGGACCAACTTCTGTTGGTGAGAGAGACAAGCTTTTGAGCTTACACCAAACTCTACTTCAAGTCTAGGAAACTTACTCAGAGTGTCACAGCTAAAGACAAGATGGAACAAATTTTTTAGTGTAAGTAGTTAACACATTTCAAGGGACAATTCAAGGTGAAGTGGCTTTTATAATCGGAGAACATCAATATTTCTTCTTCATCATAAACTCTTCTTTACCCTTACATTTTTTAATTTTTTCAAAAATTACCTGCCTACAAATGAAGTCCTTATTACATATGTACATATATACATATGATATGTATTTAAATTATTGAATTTTTATTCAAAGGGATTATGTACCTGCAGTTAAAATAACTTTCCAGTAGATGTCGCTCTTTCCTCTTTTGGAGAGTTAAATAAATCCAGAAATGGCACCTCATCTACATAACATATTTCAACAATAAATACCCAGGCTCCCTCATGTAAGTGGGCATTTAGAAGTTTGAGTTTTGTCCAGTTCTAATTATATGTTGTTTGAAATGGAAGGTACCTCGTGATAATGTAACCATGTAAGAAAAATGCATGTATTTTGTACATGGCAACATTTAGAGTTCTAAATGTAACATCTTTTTATTAGCGGGTGTGTGTTGTCTCATTGGTTAAAGGAAAGGAAAGGGGAGTAAGACTGGTGATGTATTCCAAATCCTGGCACAGATTCACTGACTGAACTGAGACCGGTCATTTGACCTCTAACTCTTTCACACTTCATAAAATTAGTGTGATACCTCATAGTGGTCTTGTGCAGCTCAATTAATGTTTTTGTAAAATGCTTTGAGCTCTTCTTATGAAAGTCACTAGAGAACGCAAACTGATACCAGTTTTTGTAGTATATTGCATTAACAGTTCATGATACATAAGCTTTTTGAAGGCCTGTATCTTATAAGACTGTAACAGGTACCTGTGTAAATATCAATATTTGTTACATAGGTTCAAGGAATATATTGTACTGTAACTGTGTAGAATAAAGTGGATCAGGAACATGTGATGGCTTTGTCTATTTCATTAGCTCTCAATCTTTCCAAATGACTGTACCCCTTTCAGGAGTCTAATTTGTCTTGCGTACCCCCAAGTTTCACCTTACTTAAAAACTATTTGCTTACAAAATGAGATATAAAAATATAAAAGTGTCCCAGCACACTTGTTTACTGAAAAATTGCTTACTTTCTTGTTTTTACCATGTAATTATAAAATAAATCAATTGGAATATAAATATTGTTCATTTCAGTGTATAGTATACAGAGCATTATAAACTAGTCGTCTTATTAAATTTTAGTTTGTACTGACTTCACTAGTGCTTTTTATGTAGCTTGTTGTAAAATTAGTCAAATATCTAGATGCTTTGATGTACCCCCAGTACACCTCTGCTTCTCCCAGGGGTACACTGGTCTATTTGAACTAACTTAGAATAGCTACAGATGTTTAGCAAGAACAATTATTATGGTTATACTGGAGATTTTCAAATGTAGTGCTTCATATAATCCTATGAAATGGTTGTGGCTGACCCTAGTATTTGTCTAAAAGGGGTATTACTTTGAACATTAAAGATTTAGCTTTGTTGAGATCACATCATATGAAATATAGTGCAAATGATTCGTAACTATCTATATACTATCTATTTTATATTTTTTCATTGCTGAGTATCTTCTTGGCACTAGATAAAAGTTTTTGCAGAGTTAAATGATAGTCTTACCCTGGCTCTTGCCTTAGGAAATAACCGAAAGAACCAGTGAGGGTGAAAGGATTTTACTGTTAAAGGCTGAGAATGTATGTCACTTCTCACAAAAGAATTATGGTTCTTTAGGGACTGTACAGTTCAGTGTGTGTGTGTCAGAAAATAGATTCATGGGTATTGAAATACTTGAAATATTTTCCATTTAACATGACCAGACATAATTGACGTTCCATATAATTAAGTCAAACTTTTTGTCCCTCCAAAAGGGATATTCAAAATGTAGTGCTAAAAAGTTCAGTTAGGGTAGCATTTTTTTTTGAATGACAAAGAAGCTGCCTTTGCTACAAAAAGGAGACATATTGTATTTCTATTCTTTCTAAGAGGCATTGAGCCAGGTTTAAATTTCACACACACCACATCAGAAGTGACACTGAACAGACTTTTTAAAAATCTCTAATAGATCCCAGAAAACTACATGTAAGCAGATTACATTCACATAAAATCCACTATATTACCTGTTAGACTCATAGACTTTAAGGTCAGAAGGGACCATTACGATCATCTAGTCTGACCTCTGGACAATGCAGGCCACAGAATCTCACCCACCCACTCCTGTATCAAACCCCTAACCTATGTCTGAGTTACTGAAGTCCTCAAATCGTGGTTGGAAGACCTGCAGATACAGAGAATCCTCCAGCAAGTGACCCGTGCCCCATGCTGCAGAGGAAGGCGAAAAACCTCCAGGGCTTCTGCCAATCTGCCCTGGAGGAAATTCCTTCCCAACCCCAAATATGGTGATCAGTTAAACCCTGAGCATGTGGGCAAAAACCCTGAGCATGTGGGCACTTGATACATAGATCATTAATATCAAAATTAATTCCAAGATGGAAAGTCACATGCTAGAACTAAAGAACACATTTTACCGCATGTGAAATTATATGATACAAGCTCTTCTTATTTTTTTTATTAGATCTACGAAGGATTCCTCCTGTTTCACAGTTGTTCTGAACAACCTTCGTGTATTTTTAATATTTGACTGGTTGCTGCTTGTTCATGACTTTCTATGTACTCCCAGTGATGTTAAAAAACAAGATAATCTGACTTCTTCCCGACAACGCAGTTCTAGCTGTGAAACAACTGTCGTTCCAAAAACTGTGAAGAGTGGAGTAGTTACAAAACGTTCTTCTCTCCAGGTGACTACTGAAAAACAACTGGAAGTCAAGATTAATGTAACGGGTAAATACATATTGTTTTATGCTTACACAAATGAAAATAGACTGTTTGCCTTTAGGAGCTGTCAAATTTACATTGTTCAGAATAATGCTGAAGCAGAGTAAAGTCAGGTGCCTGGTGGATGGATAATGAAAATTTAGAGGATTCTTAAAAACGGTGTAAATGAAGTTTTCAAGTTTCACAATTAAGTGTTTTTCATTTATTTTGGTCAGGTACTGAATTTGTGGTAGTTGAAGATATGTCTTGTTTTGATACCAATGCAATTATTCTGAAAGGAACCACTGTCCTCACGTACAAGCCCAAATTGGTGGATCGTCCTTTTTCCGGTAGTTTGTTTGGCATTGAGGTAAGGTGAAACTTTTTGGATTTTCTAAGCATTTATTCTAATGTTGGATTAACGAGTAAAATGCTCTATTATTAAACCTTTGATTGAAATGCAGTGACAAATAGAATATATTAAAAACTGTCTCTGGAGTGCTTTGTTACCATAGCCTGTTAATTTCCTTATCAAACATTCTCAACCTATTGCAGTATAAAGGCCATTTCTGCTCTGTTCCTGCCACAGTGTTAGAGTACTTGGCTGGAAACTCACCAAACTGTCAGTCAGGTATATCTTCTCAATAGGCTAACCTTTAAACTTGAATTTGCAAAGAATTGTTGTCTGCAATGGTATTGCTTAGATATTTTTTTTCAGGTGTTGAGTGATTACGTATGTCTTTGATTTTTATGTAAGCTTTGTTAATACATACCTGTGGAAATCTCGCTTCTGAACATCTTTATAAAGTATGAAGTGGAGAACTCTTGGATCTTTAATTTGTATATATTTAGTTTGCATACTAGCTTTGGAGAGGTTGGGGGATGTTGCTAACCTTGCAATAGCACTGATTCCAACTGTTTACCACGGAGTAAAATATAACCTTTGGATTTGAAGCTAGTTGATCTGAGTTTTGATTCCCCAGATAGATGAGGGTTATAGATGTGTGATTCCTCTTTAAAAATATTATATATAAAATTCCTGTATATAAGACCTAGAAATGCTAGCTGATAAAATATTTGAGATTCCTTTTAGACTTGGGATTTGGAAAGTTTTGCCAATCTAATAGTTTCTTTTGTCATAATGATACTGTGATTGAAACACTTTTACTAAACTTTTGGGTGGATATAAGAGCCTTTCTCATCTAGGTCACCAGTTCAAATCCAGGTCACGTGAGGAGTGACGGTTAGTTCGGAAGAAGTGAGGCTTTTTACCTACGAAAGCTTATGCCCAAATAAATCTGTTAGTTTTTAAGGTGCCACCGGACTCCTTGTTGGTTAATTATCTGATGGCTATTGGTGGCATACTTGAAATTGTTTGGTTTCAGTCTACTCTGCAGTAAGTAAAAGTCCATGTGAAAAAAATCACCACTACGATTGACACTAATTGCCCACTTTGTTGATATTTTCAGCAGAGACCAAGAATTGAATAGGCCATGAAGACTGAGCCAGTTTCTTGCCTACTGCCCCCCCCACCCCCTTACCCGAAGTGGCTCCTATAGATCCAGCATTTTGGTGGGGGTATTGGGGGAGAAGCTTGCCTTGCCATTGTCTTTGTCATGTTTTGTGGGTGACATAGATTATTTCTGTGGCTAGAGGACCTTAATTCAGCCCCCTTTCATAAACCCTAAATTCAGACAAAAATCTTTAAAATAATAATCCTCTTGAGCTCTTACTTTTACATAGTTTCTGTATGAAATGGTGTCAACAAATTTAAAAATTAAATTAAAAGGGAAAGATTTCATTAAAAATAGATTTTATAAAATCTGTCTGCTCCCTCTCCACAGATAGCATAACTCCTAAAAAGGGGAGTTGAGAGACCTTCAGTTTGATTTGCACTCATTTCAATCATTTTAGGTTTTTTCATGCCGACTGGGAAATGAACAGGACACAGCACTGTCCATCATTGATCCTGTACATATTCAAATGGAACTTGTAGGGAATTCGTCTTACCCTAGTGGCTCAGGACTGTTGGATGCATTCAATAGTGAAGATTTCCCACCCATTCTAGAGGTAAGATCAAAGAAAGTGACTGAAACAAATTTTATGTGCATTGTCATAATATAGAATACTTTATACTGGTATGTCACATTTGGGAATTCAGAATAATGCTTTGTCATATACATAAGAAAAGAATAAGACAAAATCATTTTTCAAAAGAAAATGAGGAGGCAGACAACCCGGAAACATATTTTTAGTGGTAAGGATAGTGATTTCTGGTGGTATTTTTAGGGGTATTAGATACATTAATTTCAGAGATCAGTAGGAAAAAAATAACTTGTGACAAATAGCAAGAGATGTCCCAATGTAGCTTCTGGGTCTTGGCCATATGTTTAGTAAGAGAAGAACTTTATTTTTCTGTAGATCTTCTTTTATTAACATTTGCTTGTAGGAAATACGTGTAGAGTTCCCCTCACCCCCTTTAAATCCAAACAAAAATACCTCTCTTGATTTGGGGATTTTGATTAATCCCTTTCTGGACAGGAACATACTAATATCTAGGGTTCTTCAGCATGTTCAGATGGTTTATCTTGTAGTTGGATATTTAAAATTACTACATTATTGGTTAATGACAGAAACTTGGCATTTTTAGTATGAAGGCTTTGAAACCAGTATAAGCACCTGATTTTGATATGGTTATTCTTACCTTCATCCTGGCAGTGTGTTGCTACAATATATAACATGCAAAAGGGAAATGTCAGTTTAAAAGGTTTAATCATATTGGATTTCTAAATTTCATTTAGATTCAGTTACAAGCACTGGACATCAGACTATCCTATAATGATGTTCAGCTGTTTTTGGCCATTGCAAAGTCCATCCCTGGGCAGACCAGTGCTGCCGTGCCTGAGTCCTGTGTCTTGGATACCGACACTGCTGCTAAGAATCTTTCCAATTCATCTTCGGAAAATGAGAGCTCATCATCAACATCTGAAAACAGAGACATATCTAAACATGTATTGGATCCTGTTCTTGGTATGCGTTCAACTATTAGACTAAAGCCATTTTCCATGCCTTAAGGAGGCTTCTGCAGAGTAAAGCCAGATGTAATTTTTAACAAAACAGATGGTTGTAGCTTGATTATATAAAATTTGATATGGTGATGGATGCCATCAAGTAGAGATGAAACTTTCTTTCTGCTTATAATGTGAAAATAGAATAGTCAATGTTAGTCTTCAGTCAATTTTAATCAGTATTTGCCTTCCTACTTCAGCAGAATGCGGTAATGCTTAGGTTGCAATCACTGCAGGGGAATACTGTCTTTTTAAATTGTTTCTATTGAGAATTAAAAATAATCATAACCAGCTTCTCCTTCCCCGCTAGCAACATTTCACTATTGTTAAGCTTTGTTAAAGTTTGTTTCTAAAATTTGAGTGTAGTTAGGAGTATAACTCAACACAATCAAGGAAATACACAGGAGTGAAATAGGCTCCGTCTTCTCTGCTACAGTACTTAGGCATTATGGGGGAGATGTGGAAGTAGATAAGGAATGCCCCACAGCATAGAAGGATTGGATGTATGGACTAAAGAATCATTAGTACAGCATAAAAATTAAGTGCATACGCTAAAATTATCCTACTGGAATTGAGATCTAGCTTGTGCTCTAACATACAAACATTAAACAAAATATAATGTTTGGCCTAAAAACATCCCTGAATCCTAATGCTTTGTTGTTGTTTAAGTAGAAATCTTTGATATTTTCAGAATTGATCCACTGGTAGAGGGAAACTAATTTTTGAACAATAATGCATTTCATTTTAATTAAAAAAATAAGAAAAGCAATTAATTCATATTGGGGACAAATGTTTGGCTAGATGTTTCTTTAATTACAGAGGTACAGCTGGCTCGACTTCAGGAACTTGGATTTGGTATGGATGATTGTCGTAAAGCTCTTTTGATTTGCCAAGGTAATTCCAAATAATCTTTCTATTACTTGCAATTATAGTTTTGGTAAATTAGAGCTTGGTTCTTAATACATAAAAACAGACAAATTAGCAGTCACTTGATATATAGACAAAATAGAAAGTGGCTATCTTCCATCCTGCAGTCATCAAAAAATAGTCTTCTTAACTAGATCCTTTAAATATTCTCATTCTCTTACTGCTGGTTCTTCCCTGTCTCCTAAATATTCTTCTCTTTTGAGTTTGTCTCTGAATGACATATCTTAATTTAAATATATTACCATAGTGTCTTTTATTCAAGTTACCATTTAGCATGATTGCAATTTCCCTGAATGAATGAAGTATATTTTTTCCCACCACATCCTAAAATTGTTTTTTTTAATCTAGAAATTCTCATCAGTTTCTACATTGCACGTATTTCTCACTTGCACCTACTACTTTCCACTGATCTTCATGCTCTTCATTTCTTCTTGTTAAATGGTTTGCTTTCTTTACTTATTTTTACACACAAAACCTGGAAAAGAAATTAAAGCTTAAGGCACAAAATTCTCTTTTGGTTTGTTTCTTCAAGATTGTCATTCTCCTTCTCATTTATAATCAGTCACATTTTGTTGCTTCTCAGTATGACACCTTAAAAGATCACTTTGTATTGATAAAAAAGAATGCCATTATATTTCGTAACCTTAATCTCCCTTCAACCTCTCTAACCACTCAGTGACAGACTTGAAGGTGGCAATTTTTCCAACAAAAAAACTTCAAAAACAGCCTCCAAAGAGAGACTGCTGAACTCGAATTAATATGCAAATTAGATAAATTAACTCAGGCCTAAACTGAGGCCATGTCTACATCTAAAATTTTGCAGCGCTGGTTGTTACAGCTGTATTAGTACAGCTGTATAGGGCCAGCGCTGCAGAGTGGCCACACTTACAGCAACCAGCGCTGCAAGTGGTGTTAGATGTGGCCACACTGCAGCGCTGTTGGGCGGCTTCAAGGGGGGTTCCCGGACGAGAGAGCAAACCGGGAAAGGAAACCAGCTTCCCCGCGGTTTGCTCTCTCGGTCCCGGAGCCAGCCAGCAAACCGCAGGGAAGGAGACCTGCTTGCTCGGGGTTCCGGGACCGAGAGAGCAAACCGGGAACGCCGCGGTTTGCTCTCTCGGTCCCGGAGCCAGCCAGCAAACCGCAGGGAAGGAGACCTGCTTGCTCGGGGTTCCGGGACCGAGAGAGCAAACCGGGAACGCCGCGGTTTGCTCTCGCGTTCCCGGAGCCAGCCAGCAAACCGCAGGGAAGGAGACCTGCTTGCTCGGGGTTCCGGGACCGAGAGAGCAAACCGCGGCGTTCCCGGTTTGCTCTCTCGGTCCCGGAACCCCGAGCAAGCAGGTCTCCTTCCCTGCGGTTTGCTGGCTGGCTCCGGGACCGAGAGAGCAAACCGCGGCGTTCCCGGTTTGCTCTCTCGGTCCCGGAACCCCGAGCAAGCAGGTCTCCTTCCCTGCGGTTTGCTGGCTGGCTCCGGGACCGAGAGAGCAAACCGCGGCGTTCCCGGTTTGCTCTCTCGGTCCCGGAACCCCGAGCAAGCAGGTCTCCTTCCCTGCGGTTTGCTGGCTGGCTCCGGGACCGAGAGAGCAAACCGGGAAAGGAAACCAGCTTGATTACCAGAGGCTTCCTCCTTCCACGGAGGTCAAGAAAAGCGCTGGTAACTGTCTACATTGGATTACCAGCGCTGGATCACCAGCGCTGGATCCTCTACACCCGAGACAAAACGGGAGTACGGCCAGCGCTGCAAACAGGGAGTTGCAGCGCTGGTGGTGCCCTGCAGATGTGTACACCTTCAAAGTTGCAGCGCTGTAACTCCCTCACCAGCGCTGCAACTTTCTGATGTAGACAAGCCCTGAGACTGGTAACGGTTGGGTCATTACACTAATTGAATCTATTTCCCTATGTTAAGTTCTCCTCACACCTATGGGTCATCTTAATTATCACTTCAAAAGTTTTTTTTCTCCTGCTGATGATAGCTTATCTCAATTGATTAGACTCTTCCTGGTTGGTATGCATACTTCCACCTTTTCATGTTCTCTGTATGTATAAATATCTCCTGTCTGTGTGTTCCATTCTGTGCATCCGAAGAAGTGAGCTGTAGCTCATGAAAGCTCATGCTGAAATAAATTTGTTAGTCTCTAAGGTGCCACAAGTACTCCTGTTCTTTTTAATCTCCCTTGTTTTCCTTAAATGAAACAAAAAATATACAACTTCTACATTTTCCTATAAGTTTTTGGTTTTGTTGGGAATTCATTTGATTCCTTTTCAGAGTAATTTTGTATGAATATGTTTTATTGAAATAGTGTGCATAGCAAATGGCTTGGGTGTTTGCTTATTTCTTTTAAGGCCAGTTGAAAAAAGCAGCAAGTTGGTTGTTTAAGAATGCCGAACCTTTGAAATCCCTTTCGCTAGCCTCTGGACGTCGAGATAGCCAGGGGTCTGTGCCGATTCAATTGATCTCTGGGGTGGAGATTAAAGCAGAAAGCATGTGCATTTGTTTCATTGATGACTGCATGGACTGTGATGTTCCCCTAGCTGAGTTGACCTTTTCACGTGAGTATTTTTCTTAATTGTCCTCTAATCACTTCCCTAATTTGAAGAATTCCTCTTGCCTACCTACTACTTGTGTCCATAGCTTGGATTTCCCTTTGTTAGGGCCAGATAAGATACAGAAACAGTTTCAAATATATGATTTCCACGAAGGAATATGTGTGAGCAAATGTGTGTCAGTGCACTGCACAAAAATAAGGTGTTACTGATCAAATTATTTTAAAATTGCATAGCGGTGGTGATGCTGTTTATTTGTATTGTGGTAGTGCTTAAAAGCACTAATTTAGATCAGTGCTCTGCTTAAAGTACTGAACAAAATCATAGGAAGATGCTGCACCCATCCCCTTACTTGGAAGTAAGCAGAGAGCCCATAGGGAGTGGAAAAAAGGGTTGATCAGCAAAGAAAGCTACATCATGAAGGTGAGAAAATGTCAGAATAAAGAGACTTTTAAAAAATCAAGCTGAATTAGGTCTTGTCAAGGAAATTAAAATACAATGAGGTTTTTTAGTTCTATAAATAGAGAATAAGGAAGGATAAGGTGGAGCCACTCTGCAGTGTGGATGGAAAAGAGATTAAAGATAATCTAGGTATGACCTCAAAACTAAATGAAGACTTTGTTTCAGCTTTCACCAGGCATGATGGAACAGGTGCACGAAGGCAGTAGAGCTGATAGAAACGAGTGTCTAGAAATGGAAATAAACACATCTGAGGTGGAAGAAAAACTTAGAGTTTAGTGCCCTCAGATAGGTGGACCGGATGATTTCCATCTAAGAATACTGAAAGAACTGGCTCATGAGATTGCTAGTCTGGTAGCAAGGTAGTATCATATGATTGGAGAATAGTGAATGTTGTACCTATGTTTTAGAAAGGGGAAAAAGTGATCCTGGCAATTTCAAACTTCTCAGTCTGACCTCAGTAGTACACAAGGCTTTAGAACAAATTGTGAAGGAAAGGATAATTAAATGGTAAGGGATATTTAATGCAAAATGGGTCTACCGAAGGTAGATTGTAATCTAACCTGATTTCCTTCTTTGAGAAAATAACTGATATTTTTAGATAAGGGAAGTTTAGTGATTTAATATATTTGGACTTCAGTAAAGAATTTGAAAAGGTACCACGTGGGAAATTATTAGTTAAATTACGGATCAGTACAAAAGCTGTAAGATGGATAAGGACTTGACTAAAGGGGAGAAGGCAGTAGTTCGTGCTGAAGGATAAACTATCAAACTGGAGGGTGGTTACTAGTAAGTTTCTCAAGGATCGGTCTTGAGATCATTCTTATTCAATATCTTTATTAATGACCTTGGCACAAAAAATAGGTATGTTAATGAAATTTGCTTCTGATATAAAGTTTGGTGGCATCGTCAATACAGAGGAGGATCAGAATATTATACAGGAAGATCTGGATGACTCTGAAGACCAAGTGACATAAATTGGATGCAATTCAATTGTACAGAGTGCAAGGTCATGCATTTAGAGTCTAATAATAAGAATTTCTGTTACAAGCTGTGGACTCATAATTTGGCAGCGAGAGAAGAGGAAAACTCAGTGTGTTGGTAATTGTCCTGTGATTGATTGAGTTACCAATGTGATGTGGCTATGGAAAAAGCAAATGCAATCCTAGGATGTGTGAGACGAAGCATTATCAGTTGCAATATAGACGTGTTAATGCCTTTGTACAAGGCACCAGTAGAACCTCGTTTGGAATACTGTGTGCAGTTCTGATTGCTCATGTTCACGTAAGATGAACTTAAACAGGAACAGATGCAGAGAAGAGCTACGAGGATGGTCAGGGGAATGGAGGTCCTCTCTTATGAGAAGACACTGGAAGAGCTTGGTTCGTTTAGCCGAAAGAAGGCTGAGAAGGGATGTGATTGTTCTCTAGAAATACATGAGGGTAATTAAATACCAGCAATGATGAGGGGCTATTTAAGTTAAAGGACAATGTTGGCACAAGAACAAATGGGGATAAACTGGCTGTGAATAAATTAAGTCCAGTAGGAGTTGTGTGGGGCTAATCAACTTAATTTGTTTTAAGAAAGAGCTGGATAAATTTGAGTGGGATTGTATGACAGAGTTACTTGTGATGGATAGTTGCGGGCAGGGCCCTCAGCAGCCCTGGGGCTCACTTCCAGTTTATGTCACATGTTCCGAAAAGCTCATGCTTCAGGGTTTCAGCTAGCCAGCTGCAGATCTCAGGACGGGATTCCCCTCCCCACTATAGGTTCTGTTATTTTGTAAATCTGTATCCCTCTGAAGTATCAGGGATGGCCATGTCTGGAGATGGGATAATGGATGGGGTGGGTCAGGGCTCTGAGCTGGCACTGAACGTTTTCTCTGACAGGTTCCTGGCTGGCTGGTTCTTGCTCACATTCTCAGGGTCTAACTGATTGCCGTATGTGGGGGTTGGGAAAGAATTTTCCCCCAGGTCAGATTGCCGATGACGTTGTTTTATATATATATGCCTGCCTGCCTTTGCCGCATAGGGGCGCTGGTCACTTGCCAGGATTAACTGGATATATCTCACTTAATCATTTTCCTGCTGCTGCTGTGGCCTCAGGCACTGGTGCCCATCAGTCTGTCCTATTCTATACCAGTGCAAATAATAGTCTAGTCTCCTGTGGGCTGTGATGCTTTGGTCTAATTTCAGTGGTTGGGTTTAGTGTGCGGGTTCTTGGGGGTAGTGGTAGAGGCCTATGATATAGAGAAGATCAGACTAGATGAACCAATGTACCCGTCTGGCTTTAGTCTCTGACTTCTGATTTCAAAATGCCTTCTTTGTGATAGAATAGATTCTTTTTTCACTAAAGAGAGCCTACTTTTCTTTAATCAAAAGTAATCAGAATGGCTTAAGTATGGAGTTTTCTCTTGCATCCTTGCTATTTTTCCTTTTATTTTACTGTGTACCCTGGGCTGTAAAATCTGACTGAAGGTTGTGGGAGACTGTGTTCCATTAAGAAGTAGATAATTAAGCCTTTTATTAAGGAAGGAAGCTAAATAACTGTCTGTCTTGACCTCTGGCAAAAGTGACTCAAAGTGTTTTTTGCATAGATATCACATACAGGAAAAGAAAGGAACATTTCCTCTATTAAAGTAACCTATAATTATGTCTTTTGGCAGATTACCTTGCAGGGCTCATAATGTTTGCTTCTTTTTTTTGGATCACTAGTCCAGGACAAAGCTTGGGAAGTTTATTGGTCCTGGTAGTATTTGTACTAGTCTCTTGGAGTGTTCAGCTCTTGAAGTTTAGAGTTATTGGACCTCAAAATTCTGTCATGCTGGCTACATTTTACTGTTTTCCCCACCTCAGTAGCAACAGGATTCCAGTGCCAACTGTCTCACAGGTTGCTAAAGACCGAGATGAATGGTTTATGCTATTTTTTAAATCTTGTATTCCTAGACACTTGCAGATATTGTTTAGTAATGGCGTTTAGTTTTAATAGCTGTCAAGATACCAGCTGCTAACTTCATGTTAACTGAAATGTGAAGCAAAAAGATGGTAATCAGATGTACACTATTTTTTTAAAAACTAAGAATTTTTTTTGGGGGGGCAATTTGTGAATGCTACCAATCATTCACAGTTTACCAGTTGTATGCAGCATTTATTTCTAGTCTTGTTAGTTCTCAAGATACTAAACTTTAGGACCGTCCGTTAAGCCCTCAAAGTTAGCTGTGCTGTTTGGCATTGATTCAGAACCTGGGTTACAATACTGTAGTGGGTTTTGTTTTGGTGCCTTCTGCCATATTATATTTGGAGAAGTGACCATTGTACTTTTTTGTTTAATCTGACAAACAAATAATTGCCAATCTGTGAAAATTTGAGGAGTCTCTCAATAATATTCAGTGGAGCAGCCTACTGTGTTAGAGTAGATTAAATATATTTGAGAAACTATGACAATCATGAGGGTTTCATTCTGGTACTGGGATGGAAGGCGGTGGTATTAGAGGCAGATTACAAGCTGTAGGGCTGGGACTGTGTCCACCTCAGTTTGTACAGCACCTAGCACAGTAGGGCCCCTGTCCTGATATGGGTCCTTGGGTGTGGTAACACTATAATCCTTAATTATCTGTACATCACATTGTTTGATTAAAAGAAAATTGTCAATTGTGTTGCTTTGTTTGTACTGTTTAGTATTTTTTATAAAATTCTTCATCGCTTAAGGCAACTTTAAATTAAGGACTTAGTCATATTTTTTCTTGTATTAGTACAATGTTTACTTTCGTTACAGGTTTGAATTTTCTCCAACATGTGAGAGCCAGCCCCGAAGGCTATGCTCATTTTACACTCTCTGGAGATTACTATAACCGTGAGCTTTCGGGTAAATATAAAATGCATACATTGTTGTAGGAGTTGGAAAGCAGTCTTGCATGCTTTAGCAGTCTGGAGTTCACTCAACATAAATTTTATGGAAGGGGTGGGGTGGGCTGCTGTTTCAGCAAGTCTGCAAATGGAACAAAGGGGTTTCGTTAAATACACCATGATGGAAAAGAAATGTATAGACACAGTGTCAACATTAAAATCAAATATATTTTTAAAATCCTTACTTGTATTATTAGTCCCATTTCTTGTTATTTTATACTCGCTTTCCTTTTTGGTATTTCATTCTCTTGTTCCAGGCTACTTAACCTTGCTTATAATACAAGAACTGTAAAGACATCCAATTAAAATTTAAATCTAACGTATTCAGAGCCGATAAAAGGCAAATAGGATTAGACATTTGTATGGACAATGAGAACATCACAATTCCTTTAGATATGATTTTTGAAAAAGTGTACAACTCTCATAGCTCAGGGTTTAAATCAAACACTAAGCGAGGGAGGAACAACTACATTTTTCACAATGTTTCTACAATTTTTATATAAAAAACTCCAATGAAGACATCTTCAGGAATAATCTGTCAGTGATGAAGTAATTAGCTACACTAGCTAGACAGAATGAGTAATTTATTTCCTGGTTTTGGGATGTGTTTCATGATATCATGTAGTAGACATCGATTCACAGCCAAATTCTCTGCAATTGTGTGAAATTCTGCTTATTTATACAAGGAGAGAATTTGGTACTCAGTCATACCACTAATTAGTATTCATTTGAGGCTGTAGTTTCTTCTAAAACCTGCCATAACTAGATAAGAATATCAGGGTATATTTGGCATGGTTCCTATTTGAACAACTTCATACGATCTGGAAATTTGCTTGACCGTTGAATATAAAAGTTCATCTTGAACAGTGTTTGAAAGTAGGAGGCCTTTTCACCATAGTTTGTCTTTACTGAACATTTATGTGTGTAAACAGCTTTCCAGCATGAACTTAAGATGTTTGTCTAATGGAGGTAATATTTCCTGTGTTCTCTCAGGTTGGGAGCCATTTATTGAGCCATGGCCATGCTCGGTATCCTGGCAACAACAGGCAGCCAGCCGCCTTCACCCTTCCCGTCTGAAGCTGGAAGCAAAGGCTAAACATCGTCTGGATATCAATATTACCTCTGTGTTAACTGGTGTGTATGAGAACATGCGTAGAACATTATCTAGTCTAGCACACGATACTGACATTAAACATTGCTAACTGAGTCCCATCAGTGTCCCTTGACGTAAGCCTTGTTATAAGTTTCTTTAGATTCTTAAGGTGGTGGTTGTAGGGAAGTGCTGGTTCAGGCATTCTGTATTTTATCAGCATTGGTAAAAGTGTGAAGAATTTAACTACATCTTTTTCAGCATAGTAGGCATTCTTATTTTAGTCATCTGAATTATCTTAATTCAGATGCTAGCGGTAATTTATCTTTAATGAAAAGCAGGCTTTCATTAAAAACTTCCCACATTCAAGAATTTGAAAATATTTTAGTATGCTTTTCAGTTTTCAGCAAGCTGATATATAACGACTGCTCATTTAGTTCAGTAATGATATGCATCAATGTTTTTATGGGAAGACTGAGTCACGAAGCTCTCACTTTTGATTCCACTTTAAAATCTCACAGTGACTCTTGGCTTAAATAATAAAAAGTGCCATGTTTCACCATCAGCTGACACTTGAGATATGGGTTCTCCTAGACAAACAGAACGTTTTTGTCTTAGGGCTTGTCTACATCACAAAGTTGCAGCGCTGGTGAGGGGGTTACAGCGCTGCAACTTAGGAGGTGTACACATCTGCAGGGCATCACCAGCGCTGCAACTCCCTGTTTGCAGCGCTGGCCGTACTCCCGTTTTGTCTCGGGTGTAGAGGATCCAGCGCTGGTGATCCAGCGCTGGTAATCAAGTGTAGACACTTACCAGCGCTTTTCTTGACCTCCGTGGAATAAGCAGGTATCCCAGCATACCTGAGGAAGCCTCTGATAATCAAGCAGGTCTCCTTCCCCGGTTGGGAGGTCTCCTTCCCTGCGGTTTGCAGGTGGGTTCGGGGAACGCGAGAGCAAACCACGGCGAAGCTGGTCTCCTTCCCCGGTTTGCTCTCGCGTTCCCCGAACCCCTGTGCAAGCAGGTCTCCTTCCCTGCGGTTTGCTCTCGCGTTCCCCGAATCCCCGAGCAAGCAGGTCTCCTTCCCTGCGGTTTGCAGGGGGGTTCGGGGAACGCGAGAGCAAACCGCGGCGAAGCTGGTCTCCTTCCCCGGTTTGCTCTCACGTTCCCCGAACCCCCCTTGAAGCCGCCCAACAGCGCTGCAGTGTGGCCACATCTAACACCACATGCAGCGCTGGTTGCTGTAAGTGTGGCCACTCTGCAGCGCTGGCCCTATACAGCTGTACTAATACAGCTGTAACAACCAGCGCTGCAAAATTGTAGATGTAGACATACCCTTAGTCTTTTTCTGCATCGATAATGGAGAGGTGGCTATAATATGCATTTCCTGTTCTGATTGAAGTTCCAGGTGTCCATGGTACAGCAGTACAAGAGTAAACTACAAAGAAAAAAACCAGCAGTTTGCATTTAACTGTCCTTATTCATGAGTTTATTGAGCCAGCTAAGGATCTTTGGTTTACTCTAGGCTTGATCGCAATGAAGAAGAAGGCTTATTGTCTCCTTCAAATGCCACCTCAGGGATTAAAGTATTTCTTAAATTGTCCTGCTCCAAGTGGTGCTGGCAGAGCAGAGGGAGCCAACGTGGGAGCTGGAGTAGAGGAGTGGAATCATCTTAGTCCACACTCTCTCTTTTCCTGGGCACTCTATTAAAACTTGTGAGTGCCAGCAAACTGATTAATGTTACATTGATTATTCTTCCCTGGGCATGTTTATATAATATGAAAGAGTGGCATAATCTTGTGTGGTACTTTCAAAACCATTACAAACTGTGTCTGAAGCTGATACAGTAAATAAGACGAATTTTCCCTTTAAATTGTGATATTACCCCCTCCAAGAACATTTTTAAGAAAATAAATGGTAGGAATGTTATCAAAGTACCACAACAACAATTATAGGAAGATAATATAAATAAGCTCAGTACATGACTGTAGCTGAGGGTGGTGGTTTTGAGCAAACCGCTGAGACTTGAAATTAACCTATAAAAGTGGCCTATTGCAATTAGCAGCTAAAATAACTGAGATAAATTATTAGTCAATTAAATATGGAAGAGTAATTTTAATCCTATGACTTTAACATCCATTTCATGTAGTTGGCTGGTACTTTATTCAGCTGTCGTCTCAGCTGACATTTAGCATTTGTCCTTATTCTTATGAGCTTTTTGTTTATATCCCTCTAGAACAGTACACGAGTACCAAGCAGTCATGGATGGCAGATTACTGTAAACAGGAGAAAGTGGACACAGTCAAATCAGAAGATTGGATGGGATCTTCTGTGGACCCACCATCCTTCGGACAGAGTATGACTTTCGTTAATCATGTATTTCTTTATCTGGAAGTCCTGACGTGCAACCGTTTCACTCATAACGTTGCAAGTTTAAAGTTTGGTATTTATCAGCACACAGTGCATTTTAAGGAATTCAGGGCAAGAAGAATTTAGTTTCTGTTGTACTGCAATAATCCCTCTAAGAGCATTTTCTGTTTTAGGATGCTTGGCTTTGAATTAAGAATATGCACTGCTAATTTTACGTCCTTATATCTGTCAGTTTGCCATTCACTAAGAGCATCTATCTTATAATACTATCATATAAAAGAACAAATAAGCTGAGTATAATGGTGGTAGTACATTCAACCCTGGAGAGGTTTTGTGCCTCATGTTGCTCAGTACTCTTTTGCTTGCTATGAGATAGTGTTAATGATCTCCAAAATAAGATCACTTCAGTCTTCTTTGTACCAAGTCTTATTTCTCTGAGGCCATTGAGAACTGGCGAACTCTTTGCTGGACAGCTGACTTGCTTCTAGTTGTCACATGACTTAATGTGATTTTTTTTTTTAAAGTTCTAGAAGTCTTAGCAGTTTTTCTAGTTTCTTTGGAGAATTCAGGTATTGTCTTGAGCTTCAGAAATGTGTCCTCCATTCAGTAAACATTTCATTGCCAAATAAAAAGCTCTTTACACCTAAAATTTCTCTCCTCCTAGTGCCCAAAGTTACTCTGTTCATTTGGCATTTACAACTAAAAAAAGAGAATAAGGAAATAAGAAGAAACGACAAAAAGCATCTATTTTGTATTTTTTTTTTGGCTCCTCTTCCATAGGATTATGAGATTATTTTAGGAGTCAATTTTAAAAAGAAAAACGCTGGTCTGTCCCACTCTCACAGGGCTGCACTAATTCACCTATGAGGTATCTTTTGCCCAATAATACAGAAGATAAGTTCCCCTCCTCAATGAACAGACCATAAAGTTTCAGAAAGTTCTGAAATCCTTGGACGATGTCAGTTCTGAGTTGTAGTCCTGCAAGGCAAATGGTTAGTTTGGCAATCCAAATGCCACTTAATTGCTATACAGTCAGCTTCTGCAGAAACATGACTTTTCAGAACAATACTTCTCCTGGTCTAATAAAGGAAATACAGGCCTCTTTTGTTTTATTGACATTTTTCTTGGTATGGTAGCAAATTTAATCCTGGGACTTTTTCTGTATCAGTGTCAGCTTTCACAGTGAAACTGTAATAGCAGTGATCTTCCCAGCATGACGAGCCAATGAATTTAATATCCCAGCAGGGTTTTCAGTATTGTTACAGTAACTGTAATTTGGCCTGACTCTATTAGTTTTACTTACCAGTACGCATTGAACATGAACAATAAAATATCCCCATCAAAGAGAAAATATGATCCTCGTGATCTGTTTTTTGTTTTTTTTTTAAATCAGTTGAGAAATAAACATTGAAGCTTTCCCTAATTTAATTCCATGTTTCTCAGATCAGCCAGGAGATATTAAGGTTAACCAGTTTGACAGCTGAATTTGAATGAAACTCTATTAAATCTGGCCAAACATTTTGCTTTGAATATTCACCTTAATTCTAAGAGAGCATTGCATGTAGATGTTCTAGACTTGCCCTTCTCCCCCATGTAG
This sequence comes from Gopherus evgoodei, assembly GCF_007399415.2. Taxonomy (NCBI): domain Eukaryota; kingdom Metazoa; phylum Chordata; order Testudines; family Testudinidae; genus Gopherus; species Gopherus evgoodei. Next base: position 10,315,634 of record NC_044339.1, on the reverse strand, counting down.
CATTTGGAACTTTTTTCCAGAAGGAATAGAAATTCTCAAATTCTAGTTTAGTACTAGGAAATGGATAGTACCCATTTACTGATTGCATGATGCTGACCGTCTGTGTGATTCTCCTTATACTTGTATGCATAATACAGAAGCATCTGCCTGTATATCTGCATTTTTTCTTACCTGCTAACTTTGTCTTTCCTGTCTGCCAGGCCTTCCCCTTGTCTACCTTAGAACTAGGAGTACAGCCAGTCTGACTAACCTAGAACATCAGATCTATACTAGAGGTACTGTACTTCAGAGAGAGAGCGAATGCTTTGTTTTTTCTAAGAAATGTCTGGTTCAACAAATACTGCGCTGCATAAGTGACTTGCCTATAAATCAAACCTCTAATTCCTATATATAAAAGGTAACAAGTACCATATATATGAGTTGTTCATCCCTGTCGTGCACCCTGTCTATCCCTCTGTGTATTTTCTGGGTCTGTCGGCAGGGAGGAAGGATTCGCTGCTCAACTTATCTAGGAAAGCTATCATGAAAGCGGAATCATATCCTGCTCTGAGTCCATTTCCTAGGCAATAGGGTAGAAGTTTTGTGGAAATTCCTCAGTGTGTAGACAAGTGCTGTAAACACTTTCTTAAATGCCAAGATCTCATAATCTGTTGAATACCCCTGCTGTATTCAGTGTATTCAAAATTAGGATGATTTGAAAAGCATATTTATCTGTTTTCAGTGAGCATCAGAAAGTAAAACATTTTAAATAAATGAAATGTTAATTTATGTGCTGTGTGTTTAACTTCTACTGTCTTTGACAGTTTTTCTGTTTAAAATAACAGGTTATTTTCAGTTTGAGTCATGGAAAAGTAAATAACAAGTTTGACGTAAGTCATTTCCCATGTAAAAAGGTTAACAAATGGTTGGGGGAAAAGCCTGAAATAAAACTACATTTGAAGTCTTTTTATATCACACTTCATAAATGTTTTACTCTTGGTGCACAGATAATTCATATATTTTAAACTTGTTTTTGATTCTAAGAGCTATATGCAGATTTAATTTTTTGAGGAGTAATGTATTTTGCTTAGACCCTTTAATGAGTTTTTGTACTAAAATGATACGCACACAGATACATTCAGAATATGGTATGTAAAAGTGAAAACCTTGCGTAAGAGAGAACTTCTGTGTTCATCCAAAATTTAATTACTGGAAGGCTAAATTATAATCTTTTACACTTTTACGATCGACTTTAATGAGAGTTGAAACAAAAGAAAATAACTCGTGCAAAAAAATCACTTAGTTCTGATTTCTTATATTTTTGAATCAGCAGTTTGAGAAGCTGCAATCTGGACAGCATGTTTTATTTCGAAAATCATCATACCATAACATTATTGACACAATCCAAAAAATTTTTTTGTAATTGCTCTTGAAAATATAAATCAGCAATTGATTAAGAGCTAGATTAAAAGTATGCTTTTCTGCTCTGTAATCCTATATAACTGGAGGCAGCTATATTTTACTAAATCTAGCCCATTGTCAGAAAGATGATTGCGAATCTGTGAGTGGCAGAAGACAAAATTTTGATCTGGAAGAACTTGATCTTCCTGTTTTTGAAATTGATGGCAAAATTTCTAGCAATTTCAGTGGAATCACTATTAAGTCGTAACTAACCTTATTTAGAATATAGACATCCTTTTTCATTCACTGTTGAATTTGATGTTCAGTAACATATTAAAGGATGGACTGTTTTGGCAACTTGTCAGTATGTGTATGAAGAAAGACATATTAAGGTGCTCTATTATGTTTTGTAGACCTAGACTGCTGTAGGGTTTTTACTGTTGGTAGGCACTCCTGACCACTTTGTTCAGAAGCTTTGTAATTATTCCTTAAATTTGCACTTTTTAAGTGCTTTTACTGCTAATTCTACATACTTTCAAAATTTATATTGCCACAAGAACATATAAAAGTGTCAAAATAAATAAGGTAATGAACATGTATTTTATTTGTGTGAGGTAAGCAGTTGAACAAACTATGCAGGACTAAACCCTTGGCAGCGATTGTATATATCTGTTATCCACTAATAAATTCCTGTATTTCGTGGGACAGATTCCCAGAAGCTGTAAATTGTCATAGCATTGAAGTCATAGGAGCAATGACAACTTACACCTGCTGAGGGTCTGCCCCAGTAGATATAGAAAACTAGAGACATGCTTCCTGCTGAACTCAGTAACTACTGCCTTTATGTCGTGGTGGGAGTATAAATCCTCAGAATATGAGAAATACTGAATTATGCAAGTACCTATATTTATATGGCTTTTCATCGTAAAGGCAATGATTAAGCATTAGAAACAATCATTTATATTTGAAAATAGATAAATGATTGTCAATTATTATAATATTTAATTTCTGTGCTGCCTTTTCGTGAATCCATTCACCGCCGGAGGGCAGTGAAAGGCAATAGTTAAAATATTGTGCTCTTTTTCTGACTTTCAGAAAAATGTATGCTGAGCCATGTATTAGGCTTCATTCCTTTATATTTTTTTAAAACCGTTTTGTTCTAGTGATGTTTTCCTAATGATTAAATCTAGTGAGCAGCCACTTTTTTTTTTTAAGAAACGTTGACCATTTGTTTTTGTCAGTCAGAAACAATATCCCGTTATGACAATAGCCTTAGTTGACAGAATGCAATGTAATAGGAAATAGCAGGGTAGTCTCTGCTCTTGTTAATAAAACAGTCTTAACATACACACTCTTTATTACATGAAAAAGGTCAGCTATGATAGATGAACTTCATTATTCAATGTTTGTGTAGCCTTTTGTTCTACATTTTAACAGTTCCAGTCTTTTCTTTGGATGCATTCAGGTTGATTTTGTTTTTGTTTACTTTATGATCTAAAATGACCTTAAGCTGTACAGACAACATATTTCTGCCTTGCTGTCATTGTTAATGATTAAATATAACTTTTAAGTGGATACTGGATGGCTCAGTGATCTGTAGTGAGTAATGCAGAGCTTTTCTTCTTTAGTTGATGGCTTAAGTCCAACCCAGGTTAGTAGTAACTGTGTGTGGTTACCATCTCATGAGTGTTTGGGCATATATGAAATGTGTTGGAGATCTCAGTCCAGTTCCTAGTTGGACAGCTGTCAACATAATAATCACCGCCACTGTGGAGATACTTGTTTGCCATTCTTGGTAGAGGCACCAAAGAATGAATGAACATGGTGAATGAACTGACTTTTCATTCCTAATGGGAGAGCCTCTGATCTGGGGCTGATGCAGATTGGTGAGACTGTGCAGAGAAAGCTTCCTTTGCTCACTGTATACCTGTTCTGTGAATATAGGACTTCAGTTTTCAGTGATGACAGTTTGACACAAGGTGTGTGTGTGTGTGTGTGTGTGTGTGTGTGTGTGTGTAAATGCTTTTATATTTCTAGTATTCTATTTATTTCTACTTTTTTCTCTTTCACTTTGTTCCAGTTTTGGTTCTCTAGACTTTCTGATTTATTATAACTGTGAAATCTCCACCAAGTTTTGTCAGTACCTAACATGTTTCTGTGAGATACATTTAATAAAGCCCTCTTTTATTCTTTTATAGCTGAAATGAAGACCCCAAAACGCAGACAGCCCTTTGTACCATTTGCGTTGCGGAATCACACCGGATGCACTCTATGGTTTGCTACCCTAACTACTACCCCTACCCGGTAAAGAACTGTTATGGTATCATTGTGACAATATTGGTCATGCCTTTCTGTGATGCAGGTGCTGTGGGAAAGGAGAAGAAAATAGATTTGTTTTCTGTTGATGTATCTTGCCCTTCTTGGCAACTTTTTTTTTTAATTCAAAATTTTTTAAAATAAAGCTGTGAGAAAGCATAGTGACATTTGCAATAAATTAAAAAAAATCACTTTCTTTCATATTGGATCTAAATTTTTTAAAACAAGCTAAAATCTCTAATCATGATGATCCTTTAATCACTTTGAAGCATTCCCAAAGTTACCAGTACAATGTTTGATTTTCTTTTTAAATCTTTTAAAAACCATCTCTGATAGACAGTTCTTTTTTTTTTTTTTTTTTTGCAGCACTGTTAGTTTTCTCTTGTAAGACAGGTTTTACCATATTGTGATGCTAAGTTGCCTTTTTGTTCAGAAATACGTACAAATTAAGAACAACTACTTATACCACAGAAGTTTTAGTCTGGTGTTGTTCTGATTACAGTGCTGCACTATCTCACAGTGGGAGTCCAGGTGTCGTTCCTGAGGAAAATGGAACGTTTCTTGATGATGCACACAATGTCAGTGAGTGGCGAGAAGTTCTCACTAGTGGGGAGATTCCGTTCGAATTTGAAGCCAGAGGGAAACTAAGACACAGGTGAAGGAGAAAACCATCAGTTTTCCTTTGGAATTTATTCACATGTTGACAGGAACACACATTTATATACTCATTCACGAGAATATACTTTTTGGAATGTTGTCCAGTAGATTTTTATTTTTTTTTAATATTTGGCAATTTCTTAATCTTTCCTTAATTTTTTACATACTTGAAAATATATAATATCTGTGGCTAAATTCTGCCATTAGACATGCAACCAATTCACATTGATGTCAATGGGAGTTGTGTATAAATGATTTTTCTCATTTTAATTTTGTAAAAGTGGTATTTCCTGTATTTCTAGAGAAACTGGTGGGGAAAACATTGTTCCTTTACTTAACTGAATGTCTGCACGCTCTGTGAAGAATATGTGTTGGCTAGCAGTTGAATTTAAAACCAGAGGATACTAACAAATATTTAACAAGTTTATTTTTTGTTTTGCATGTAGTGCATACGGGCTGTAGTTTTATTTGTGTAATTTGTATTAGCTGACCTTGGATAAAAGCACATTTTAAAATCCTTAGAATAGACAACTGTATTTTTACATTTGAATAGTCAAGAATTAATCTTCTGTTAATACAACAGATAAATCCAGACATATATTGGTTCTAATTATTGTCTTGGCTTTCCTTTGTGAGATGATGGTTTAGTCATAATTTGATTTTATCTGAACTGACAGGCACACACATGATCTAAGAATTCATCAACTGCAAGTGCGAGTAAATGGCTGGGAACAAGTCAGTCCGGTGTCAGTAGACAAAGTTGGAACCTTTTTCCGATATGCAGCACCTGACAAGAGCACATCATCTTCTACTGTAAGTTCTGATTCTGAGTATGTTTCAATGATATCTTTTCACTAAGTTTACTTTGGTAGTAATCTTCTCTTCAAAATTTTATTTCTAAAGCAGTGACTGTTCGCTGATAGGACCTTCCTTCTCTTCAGTCAGCTCAAAATGAGTGTTTAATGATCATGGGTCAGTTACCAGTTTTACACATTGCAAAAATAACATACATTCGGTAGTCATCAAAGTTAGTCTGTGCTCAGCAGAGCATCGAGGCTTAGAATGACAGAAATATTGCATTAGTGAAGGTGTCATGGATCCATTGATTAAAATTAGGAATCCCACCAACATTGCTCCCATGTCCTGTTCCTCTATTGCAGGCTTATTAGGTCTGCCTTCCATCGTTAACTGATTGATTGAAAATAAACCATCTTGACAATTTCTGTGTAATTCTGGGGCTGTTGTATTGAGGTGTCGTTGCTTTGACAAAAATCTGTTTTGTGAATGAAAACATTTAATTAGACCAGCCCACAGGTTTGCATTCGTGGTTGAGCCTACTGACAAAGCAGTCCTGTAGTCATAAGGAGTAGATAATGAAACTGAAGGGCAACAGGCTGCAAGTTGCTGAATCCCCAGGGAAATTTAAACTTGATGGTCTCTTGGCATCAGGCAGGCCTTGGCTCTAATTTTATAAAATTATTCAAAGGGCAAATCACTATTCAGCAGGACTTTTGGGTGTGGAGGACCTATTACATATTTTCAGTAGTCTTGACAGTTGCATATTATAGCAAGCATAGTATCATCTCAATTGCCTTGCCATATATATATTTAAGATCTGTTTTTGCTTATGTCCGCAAGGTGATGTGGTAAAGAACTACTCTGCATATATCTCTAGTACTGGCACATTTTCCAGCACCTCCCCTCTCTTCGTTGTTACAGAACTACAAAGTACAGGAAAGAATAACATTTTACTTTTTTGAACTAATCTTCCTGACACACCTCTAGAGCCATGGAGAACATCAGGAAGACTATGGACTACAGTTTAGCTTTGCTTCTCACAAAGCAATTAGGTACTTTAGAAGGGACATTAGCAGTTTACAGTGTGCTCTGATTGGTAAGTTTTACTTTATTCTTGTCTAGGTTGGGAGCCCTATCAGTAGAACAAATATAATACATCCCCACGTCTATGTGAGTACATTTTTTCATTATTCCTTTAGACATGCGTTAATTAAAGTAGAATAATTCTATGAATAGAGTGATTATTATTCTCTCTTTATAAACAGTTTGACAGACTTGGTACGGATTGTACCCATGCAATGATACTGTGACTTCCGCAATCAGATAATTGTTACTCCTGCGGGAATTCTGTTCCAAAAAAATAAAAATTCTGCGCACAATATTTTAAAATTCAGCAAATTTTATTTGTCAGTAAATACATGTGGAGGCTCCAGCATGGCAATGGGGAGTACAGGCCACTGGCTGCATTGAGGTGGGAGATCACCCTGAAGCCCACTCCCTCCCTCCATTCTTCCCTGGGGACAGGGACTCGCTGGTGAGGCTGCACCTGACCCTGACACAGCACAAGGGCTGAGCCTGCCCCAGAAACACCCGGGGCCCTTCTCCTCTGCACCAAATGTGGGCAGGCAGGCTCAGCCCAGCAGGATCCAAGTATGGAGGAACTTAGTGTGTTTGTAAGGCCCTGCTTGACGACAAAGCCTTGGCTGAGATGATTTAGTTGGTGTTGGTCCTGCTTTGAGCAGTGGATTGGACTAGATGACCTCCTGAGGTCTATTCCAACCCTAATAATCTGTGATTCTATGATACCCCTGCTCAGTCCCATCCGCGCTCCTTCCCCACTGCCTCTTCCCCCACTCCACCATCCTGACCCCTTTGCCCTGCCCCACCACAGGCACTCACCTACAGAAAACAGGATGGCTCCCAGCACACACAGAAGGGGAGGACAACTGGCACTAGGACCCAAGAGGCAGTGTCCAGCTGCAGAGTCAGCTAGCCTGAATGGCACCATCTCTCACCCAGACACCTCTGGCGCATGACCATTCTTGCGGCCTCCTTTGCTTCTCCATCATTTTCTGCAGGGAAGCAAAGATGTTTATGTGGGACATGAGTTCTGTGCACATGCAGTGACACAGAATTCCCCCAGCAGTACAATATATTTATTTGACATCTGATTTAATCACTCCTATTTCCTTGAACCTGTTGTATGGCTACTTCCATTCTTCCATTATTTCCTTTGCAAGGAAAGTTGTTATTTTTTGAGGCAGAATGGAAAGAAAATAAGACATCCCCCAAGGAATAACAACTTATTTCGTCCTTGCAAGACACCCTGCATAACACCAACGACGCTTACTCTTCTGTGTGACTTACCTCATTTCATACTAATTTTCCAACAGCATGACACGTTGCTGCTTCTCTATCATCTCCAGCAACACTGGGTGGAACTGATCTCTTAGCACACTAGATTATTTATAAATAATCTAATTTCTGAAGGACTAGGGTTTCTACACAGCAATAATAGTTATGTAGTAATAATTCAGGAGACCAAACAAAGCTGTTCATCATTCTTCATCATTCAAATGGAGAGTCACCAACATCAGCTCTCCCACATACCACAAGTGTGGATGGTTGTTTGTATAACTTTAACTTATGTCCTTTTTCATGTTGATAGAGTCCACTAAGCTAGTAAAACAGCATTTTTGTGGTTAGGGAGCATCTTGAACATCACTCCAATATTTCAAACAGTTCTCAAGAAACCCAGACAATATACACCTTCGTGTATATGTGAAATGAGTCCAGACTTTGTTGGGAGCTCTTGTCTAGGTTTTCACCTTCTTTGATTCTGGTTTCATATCCTGTTGATCCTGTTCCTTTCAGCCTTCTTCCTCTTTCATTTTCCTTTTTGACCCAGAAATATTCTCCTTTCTTTCAATGCAGATATCCCCGTGTCCTCTTGTTTGCTGCTTTGTTCTGACTATGCTCAATGCTAACTCATCCTCCAGATGTTATTTCGTAAGGATGTACACTTTAATAGGGAGACACCATAGACCTCACTCTCTAGTGCCTTGGATCATCGGTTACATATTTGTGAGGCGAATATAAAACCCTACCAAATCAGAATGTTAACACTTAACACCACTGGTCATTCTACCCAAGACGTAAATGATTGCATAAGGTGCAAGGCTTTTGGAGAATAAGACCACAGTAGTTTCCAGGATGACTGAGCACTCGTTAAATGTGACTGTCCAGAACTGTAACTAGTTCGCTCTGGCACTGACTTTGTTAAATATGGAAGAGGATCTGCAGACTTTTAGGTCAGCTAAGAGAAAAAAAGAATAATGGGAGCATCTGGTAGAGTTTTCTTGGAATAGATTTCTAGGCATTGATATGGTACCTGAAAAGGTAGAAGGGATAGGTGAGTGGGGAGTTATTTACATTTCTGTATGTTTTAATGTGAATCTTTTTGAGAACTGACCACTCATAGAGTTTAAGGTCAGAAAGGACCATCATGATCATCTAGTCTGACCTCCTGCACGTTGCAGGCCACAGAACCTCACTCACCCAGTCATGTAATAGATCCCTAGCCTCTGGCTAAGTTAGTGACGTTCTCAAATCATGATTTAAAGACTTCATGTTACAGAGAATCCACAGTTTACACTAGTTTAAACTTGCAAGTGACCTGTGCCCCATGCTGCAGAGGAAGGCGAAAACTTCTCAGGGTCTTTGACAATCTGACTTGGGAGAAAATTCCTTCCCAACCCCAAATATGGCAATCAGACGCTGAGCAGGTGTGCAAGACCCACTAGTTAGACACATGGGAAAGAATTTTCCGAGCCCTCCCCATCTAGTGTCTCATCATCAGCCATTGAAGATATTTGCTGCTAGCAGTCACTGATCGGCTACATGCCATTGTACACAGTCTCATCATATCATCCCCTCCATAAACTTACAAAGCCAGTTAGGGTTTTTGCCGCCAGTGCTCCCCTTGGAGCTGTTCCAGAACTGCCACTAATCACGAAAAGGCTTTATGAAGCATTGCTGTTTGTTTTCTCTGCTCTGTTCTCATCTACTTTGACTCCCTAATCCGCAGCAAACAAAAGAGGAAAATAAATCTTTTCCAAGCTGGCACTGCTTGACATGTTAACCCCTATGCAAAAGAAGCATAAGAAGAAAAGGCTGCTTGCTATGGCACATCACTCTTTCTCTACCTCTAACCTATGTATTTGTATTGTGGTACCACCTAAAGGCCCCAACCTTGGATTGTTCTAGGTACTGCATACACATAACACTGGTAAAAGCAAGCACCATAACCACAAAAGGCCCACACTGGCCAGATGATCAAAATATCAGTCTGCACAAATAGCAGAATGACAAACTCTATTTTTGATAGAACAGTCTTGTCTCCTCAAACACTATCATTGAATGACTCTTGGACAGAGTCACTAATTCCAGGAAAAAGAAGTGTTAGTTGCTCCCTTCCAGAATTTTTGTTTATTATTGAATCAGTTTTAAAACAACAATCCTAAATGATGAAGCTAAGAGATCTTGGCACTGCTCATCTGCTGCTGCTGTTGTCATCCACAGTGCTGGGAGCACGTTAAATGCAGAACTATTGGTCTTCCACCTGAACTGGATTCAGAGTTCACCAGAAATATTTAAGAGCAAAACTTGAAGAATTAAATAAAATATACTATAGCATAACATGATAGCAAGATTATATTTGTTCTACTGCTCTTCAAAATCTTTAGAGTTCTTCTTTAAGGACATAATATTTTGAAATAGAAAATCTCATGTAAATTACTAACCCCATAACTAAGGTTAGTATTGTGAGTTGCTTTCATTGGATGGTGAGTTTAGTTGAGGTGTCTCAGTTGTTTTATTTAAAATCTTCTTGTGAACTTTGTACCGAGAACTGGGGCTGTGTTTAAAAAAATAAAATACTTCTCTGTTTTTCCTTATGATCTTAGACTTGCTGAATGTGCTGCTGGCAAGTGTCAGCAAAACTATGTACATTTCATTGTATTATATTTGGGTTTTTTTACATTGTTTTAATAAAGTTTTTGGCAGTTCAAAATCCTGGACTGACTGTCCGTTCTTTCTCAAATACAAGAACATTTTCAGCATGTTCTGGGCACAGGCTCTTAAAACAATAGTTACTGTAGCAATTTTTCTTTGGGTCCATATACCGTATGGATTTTTATGTTTCTGTAGTGTGAAGGGAAAGATAAATTGTTTTAAAGTTTATAATGTCACTAAGGATTTTGTGGTGATGCATTGTGTGTATAAACTATTTGTTAATCTAGATATCTGAGGATATTTTTCTGACTGTATATGCAGAAGGGCAGTGACTGAAAATGAGAATGAACAGAACCTTGATTTATTACAGGCTGTTTTGAAATTTTTTGAAAACATGAAACATACTAATAAAAATGTTTAGCATAAATAATGCTCTTAACATTCTAGCTCAGGAATGCCTGTTTGCTACCATATATAGGGAGTTGCAGTTCATAAAGAGCAATGATTGTAGCAGGCCAAATCTGCTCTTCTTTTCTAGTGGGTTCGTTGTGTTTTTATTTTCATTCCATTTTTCCTGGAAGTTGACAAGCCCAAATAATGAGCTCATGTTTATCAAACATGATATAAGCACAAGTAAAAGCTATGGGTATTTTAAAACAATATGTGAAATGTGTAAATTAGGTGTGGCCCTTGGGTTACTGGCAAGCTGCAGCTACTACAAGGATTGCGTGTTCCTTTGCTAGATATCATCATTGCATTTTCTTATACCTAAACTTTTTAAATGGCTTTGCAGTTTTCTTCATTGCCTCCGGTTCGTGTGGTATTTGAAGTTACCATGGAAGGTAGCGCTCGGAAGGTGATTACAGTGCGCTCTGCGTTGATTGTGAAAAACAGGCTGGAAACACCAATGGAATTAAGGCTGGATAGCCCTTCAGCTCCTGACAGTAAGTCTCAGAAAGCTATTGCTACATTGCCCTGCTACATATCAGTGAGGAAAACCTTGCTGTCAGAACCATTTATGATGGCTCCAGTTTTGGTTGTCTCAAAATTTTTCTTGTCCTGTTCTCTAGTAAAAAATGAATGTCTAGAAGAGGCCATCAAAAGGTTCGAAGTATAAAAGCACATAAGACTTCCCTAAAAATCTTATGTAGAGTTTTTTTCCTGTGGATAGAGTATGAAATCTCAAGCAACAACAAGAATTTTGTGTTATGCTATTGTCAAGTTAGTGTGACATTCCTGTCCCCAGCTTTTCAAAGCAGAAGAAAGGAATGCTTAAAGTATTGTGCTTTGTTTACTTCTCTTCAGTTTAGAAGAGTCAGACTTCTTTTATTTCCTTGCCTTAAGTCAAAGTTACATAAGCTTGTTTTCGACAATAGATTCTTTACCCAATGTCTAGGATTTTCATCATCTTAGTCAAACAACTTGAGAGCTCTATAAACAAGTGCGTTTGAAAGACTTTACAGTATATTTGTGTCATATGCGAGAGGGCTTGCTTCTTTTTCTTGAACTGCAGCTATGTGACAGTCATCTTTCACCTGAGCAAGGAAAACGCTAGTACTGGCAAAGAAATGAATTCTGGACGTTGGAGTATTTCAGTGCATATCTGAGGCACTGGGATATAGTGGTCTCACATCCACACTCTTGAACGGTTTTTAACCCAAATTATCTTGTGTATCCACCATAATGGCAGAAGAACCAATTACCCCAATGAAGTTTGATTCCTGGAACTGAAGTTCTGAAAAACACCTGAATTTGTTTTTTCTTGGAGGGGGTAGGTGGACTGAGGAGAAGAGGTGGAGGTGAAGGTGGGAACCTTACAGATTTCAACACTATACTTGTGCTGACAAAAAATAGCCCTAACTTCGGGGGGAAATGGTCAACAAGCTAAATTGAAGGAACCAAAGGGAGTTTTAATTTGCTGCTTAGGTGAGTTGGAGGAGATGAGAATGCAAGAGGGCCACACCTCCTTATGAGTCCATGTCTAGAACATGCCACAGATGAGATGAAGTCCTTGTGTTCTTCAACAGTCAGAATTTGGCAGAGGGTTTCGGTCTTCGGCGCTGTGTGCAGATGTAATTCAAGAGTGTGGATCTATTTTGGCAATTGATTTGAACTCTAGTAATAGATGAGTAACTTTTCTTTCCACACCCACTTAAAATGGTACTTTTAACCAAGGCAACCAGAGAAACAAAGTTCGAACTCCAGCTAATTTTTTTAATCCGTTCCCAATTTATTGAATAACAGCCCACTGGTTCTATAAGCTGGACTTTCTTGCTGTTTGACTCAATATTAGGGGCACTTTAAACAACGGTTTGGTATTTGGACCAGATGAGCTTCGTATAATGGGAAATGTACTGCTTCCTTCATTAAAAGCATTGTCCAGAGTTTATAACTGAAGAAATTATTTATAGTTTGACCGAAGGACGCAACCTGAAGCATGTGTTTTTTCTTTCTGATTTGGTTGCAGAACCTGTACTACTTCCAGCAGTAATGCCAGGGGATTCCTTTGCTATTCCATTACATCTTACATCTTGGCGATTGCAGGCCAGGCCAAAAGGAATGGGAGTCTTTTTCTGTAAGACTCCCATTCATTGGACTAATGTGCAGAAAGCAGCAGAGGTATGTAGCAGCAAACGAGAGTGTCATTCGATGGAGTCTGAAAACAGCCGATTTTTCAGGTAATTTTGACCTAATAAGGGTAAATATTTTGTTATAACTTACCCGTTATTGATAGATTAATTAATGTGAAAGTAAGTAGTACTAGAAAAAGCAAAAGTGGAATGGGAAAGGTTTTTCAGAGAAATCTTTGTAGAATTTTGTTTTTGTTTGACACCTTAAGTATAATATGAGGTGTTTAAGTATGACAACACTGTAATTACACAAGGAGGAGTAGATGGGATATGAGGTCATATCCATCAGGGTATTTAAAAATAGAAAATGGGCCCTGCTATGATGGCTGGAAGGAAGAATATTATGTCTCCATCCCAATGCCAGAAGCTGTGGCTGGATGTACCAGGGTAGGGAACCACAAATCACTCTCCCAACTTCCTTTGATAAACAGCCACTACAGGTTCAGGAAGCAGAAATTGGCATTAGCTTGGCTGTGACACTTTCTTCTTTGCTGAAATCAGAAATGTACAGAATCTTCTTAGGAACCAGGAAACAGTTAGTAAAACATTAGAAGCTTTTTAAAAGCTTCTCTCATAAGACGAAAATGGTTCTTATACCCATTCTTGACAATACCTATAGCAAAAGTGTAAAATTACAAAACAACCACTCTATTAACCTTTAATGTAATAAAATCAAATAATAGATATTAGAGATGGGAATTAAGTTACTTAATCTGTCTTTCTGCCAATGCAGGATTGTTGTTTATGGTCCAAGTGCATTGTCCAAAATATTAAGTACTCTGTTTTAATCCCCATAATGTCAACACATAATGAACACTACATGGTATCTCATAATTCCTTAGTTTGATACAGATATGGATGCCATCAACTTGTTTGGCCTTTCCCAGACCTGAAGAAGAGCTCTGCGTGGCTCAAAAGCTGCTCTCTCTCATCATCAGAAGTTGGTCCACTAAAAGATACTATATCACCCACCTTGTCTCTTGAGGCTTTATATATGATGTTCCTAAAAATAGTTGAAGGAAATGACCTTTACTTAGTGAATAGTTATTTCATAAAGCCAACACTTTATAGTTCAGATTTAAAAAAAAATATGCTGTTTTGAAGTCATTTCTGTAGGATGCTAAACAATTTTTATAAGATGAACATGTTACCTGAAGAAATGTTGTTGTTTTACTACTTCATTTGATTGTCTAATTTCAGTCCCAAAAGATGGTATAGTCTAGTGGTTAGAGCAGGGAGGACAAAAAATCCCGAAAATACAGTTGCATTATAGAACGTAATTTTAATTTATTTTGGCAAGTACAATTTAGTTTTAAATACTCAGTATTTTGCAGTGTACCAATAAATGTACTGTAATTTTCTGTAAAAGTAAAAGTTTAGTATTCTGAGACTACTTTGCTATTAAGTATGTGTTAAGACATGCAATAGGACTTTTTTTGTGGGAATAATCAGTCTGTAGATTAAGGAAGATTCTACTATAATTATGTGTGGTAGTTCACAGACTTGTTATGAGGTGTAATTGTTTGTAAACTGTGTTGAGAGTATCAGATGAGTCAATATAAGTGCAAAATATTTGGAGTATTTGACAATTAAGTTTAAAATGTTTATTATGGAGAATTAATTCTAAATGCTGTATGGGTTTTGAATCGTGTAAATTGCACTGTGTCGTGAGATTCAATCTAGTGCTTGCGAAGCTAAAGTACAACTATTCCATTCAGTCCACTGCTCTTTTTTCACACACATCTGTCTTTCTTCATAGGTTTTGTGTGGCTATAAAGAAGGAGAATTATCCAGATTACATGCCCTCAGACATATTTTCTGACAGTGCTAAACAGATTTTCAGACAGCCTGGGCATACCATTTATCTCCTGCCAACTGTGGTAATCTGTAACTTGCTACCTTGTGAGCTTGAATTTTATGTTAAAGGGATGCCAATTAATGGGACATTAAAACCTGGCAAAGAGGCAGCATTGCATACGGCTGATACATCTCAGAACATTGAGCTTGGTAAGATATTACAGAGGTATTGTTATTTGCTGTTACTACAAGAGCAGCTCAGAATGACTGCATCTTTTGTTATACAAACAACTATGGCACCAAAAAGAAAAATAAGCTTTTTAATACGATGTAATGTTTTCATTGGGTTGCAGCATTTCATATGAAATTTGTTCATCACACACACACACGCACCCACCCAACCCCCAATTAGGGGAAAAAAGCAAATAATCTGAAAATCTGATAGAAATCTGAGTTGTACCTCTTCCCTCCCCCCTTCGTTCCCATACACAGAGAAAATAATGCCAAAAAAAAGCCAAACAAGAGTCTCTAGTGGCTTGAGTTTGGTGTAGTTTAATTTCAGTCAGAGATTCAAAATGGTATCTTGTCATGGACAAGCCTAGGTGTTATCAAGCACAATGTAAAACATCTGTGGGCTTCCTTGTAGCCTCCATGCAACATCTTGGAGTGTTAGGCTATGTCTACACAGCAGTTAGACACCCACAGCTGGCCTGTGCCAGACGACTTGGGCTCAGGGCTGTTGCATTGCTGTGTAGACTTACAGGATTGGGCTGGAGCCTGGGCTCTAGCACCCTGTGAGGTGGGAGGGTCCCAGAGCCTGGGCTCCAGCCCAAGTCTGAAGGCTGCATAGCAATGAAACACCCCTGCAGCCCTAGCCCCACGAGCCCAAGTCAGCTGGCACAGGCCAGCTGTTGGTGTCTAGTTGCTGTGTAGACATATTTTTAAAGGCTCTGTCAAATGAGTGGGTGATGTCAGTTTGTGGGCACTTGTTACCAGGGGGATTTGATAGGGTTTGAGTAGCTGGGATGATTAGTGTACTTCTCACTGGTAGGGGTTGGAAGACTTTCAGAGCAGGGGAAGCATTAGTAGAGAGTCATCTGGTCCCCTCATTAGTCTTGCAAGGTGGAAGTAATTGTTTCAGGCCAACAAACTGTGGAGGTCTTGGAGAAATACTAAGAGTAAGAGGAAACTGATGCTGACATTTTCAGAGATGCTGTATAGATTTCATTTGATGTATCTATAAGCTCTGCTCTGATCTTGAGATACTACAATTGAAAGAAATTGTGTGTCTTTAATGTGAGTCAGTAACTTCTCCTTGTCCAGTGTTTGCATAAAAATATGATTGTCTTTCTCTACACTCAAGTTTTAACCTGTATTATTGAACTCTAAACTGAAAAGAAAAATGCATCTCTCTTATTAGATATCCTGTACAGAATTCAGTCAGAAAGGGGCCTTGTCATGGCTAACCATGGAATGCTGTGAAAGACCAGCAATGTGAAGTGCAATATGTACATACATACATTCCCCAACCATTCTGTTTCTCATATTAGCAGAATAAACGTTCAAAAATCATGAGCCAGGCCCACCCAAAATCAGGAAATTGGCTTTAAAATCATGATTTTTTTTAAAAATTAGTAATTATTTTGGGTTCTTTTTCTTTACTTTCTGGTTTGAGCCTTTATGGTACACTCGAGTCACATTTTCAAGACTTTTTCAATGCAACCATCGGGTCTGGAAGCTTATTTCTCCCGCCTCCCCGCTTCCTCCCTTAATTAAAGCCGAGAGTTTCACAAAATCACTTAATTCCAGGAGGTGGGTCTTAAAGAAAAATACCTAATGTTGCAAAACTTGCAGTAAAATCACAGGATGGCAACACTGTATTTGTAATATGTTAAATTTCCAAGTGAGGCCAGTTTCAGATTTTAGAGTACTGAGAGGGCTTGGCTGTACAAAAACTTAGTTCACAGCAAGCTGGGGTATATATCTTCCTCATGCTAGTCTGCTGCGCCTTAACTATCTGGGTGGACCTCATGCCTGTGCATTAAAAGATTCAGTAGTGTGCTTTGATCAAGGTACACTAGGGAATTCTCAGTGCACAGCTGCAGCAGCCACACAGAGAATTCATGTGCATCAGGCTAGTATGAGCTAGTTCTTCTCTGAGTAGCGTCCGTTTGAGTGCTCCACATCAGGCGCACATGTTGATGTGAAATTTCTCATCAGCTAATTTTATTGCCACAAGAGATTACCTTATTTTAAAAAATAACTATCAAAAACATTCTAGTTAGTTTGAAATTAAGATATTCTGTTCCCATATATTACTGGAAAGAGTACATTAGAAATACTGATATTGAAGGAAGATAGTTAGATTATTTTTTTCAACACTGACCGAGCTGTGAATATTCTCAACAGATGAAATTTGCCATTGTGCAGGTAGTTTTAAAAGTTTTAAAAGGAAGTGCAATCAGAGAAAGCTGTACAAAATATTCCAGGAAGCCTTGACTCTTTCTCAGAACTGTCAGTAGAATATGTTTTTTGTGTGTGTGTGTTTGTTTTTTAGGAGTGTCCTTGGAAAATTTTCCACTGTGCAAGGAGTTGTTGATTCCTCCTGGGACACAAAACTATATGGTCCGAATGCGATTGTATGATGTCAACAAGCGACAGCTAAACCTAACCATAAGGATTGTATGTCGAGCTGAAGGGTCTCTCAAAATATTCATTTCTGCTCCATACTGGCTAATTAACAAAACAGGTATGTTTAACTTGGCCATTCATAACTACTACTGAAAGTCACTCATCTGGAAATGAAGATGATATTTAGTATTGATTTGCTGTGCAGCCAGGCACGACTTTTGAAAATGGATTAAAGAAAATGAAATTGCAGAAAATAGGCTGCATCAAATAGCAAATATCCATTCTCATTGTGAAGGTCTTGTAAACAATTAAATAACTGAGTTGTTGCAATGAACATTTTAAAACTTGGTACTTATGTATTTTTAAATGTAATAAGGTGCCTAAGTTAGAGCCTTGGTTAGGCTCTGTATACATCAAAATAAACTAATAGAATTTGTTTTTCAAACATTGAAGAACCTTCATCAAGTAACAGAAGTCTAAATTAATAATTGTATTGTGATAGTGCCATCTTGGCGATATACAGGGGTTATGAAGTAGAGAACTCTAGAGCTGAAAGCATCAGACTCTGCAGCTTGAACTAAAAAGCCAGGCTGTGTAGCTTGGAGTTGTAAAAATCTCATATCCTGTGTGGATCAGACACAGAGTGGAATATGCTGACCAGTGGGTTACATATTACATAAAAAAATTAAATTGTTCTTAAACTTTATAATTACTATTATTGTTCCCATTTTCACAACTAATAATATAATACCTGGTCCTGAATGAAGTATATTTTTGTTTTAAATTTCAGTGTAAATTAAAATTTAATTTACGAGTATTTTTACTTAAAGGGTTACCACTGATCTTCAGACAGGACAATGCAAAGACAGATGCTGCAGGTCAGTTTGAAGAACATGAGCTTGCTAGAAGCCTGAGTCCGCTTCTCTTCTGTTATGCTGACAAAGAACAGGCAAACTTGTAAGTAATGTTGATGGGAAGGAAAAATGCTTACAAAGAATGAAAATTAATTAGTGAAAGGATCTGGTGCTGATATTTAAGTATGAATATGCTGTAGGAAAAATCCTTCATTGACAGGATGATGTGGTAAGGTGTTTAGTTTGAGATATTGAAATAAGCTTATTTGCTATTTAGACTTTTGATACTGAAAACTAACCATTTGGTTGGCTAGTATGGAAATCATGCTTCTTTTCATACCTTGGTAAAGCAGAAAATCCGAAGTCTCTTTTCCCTGAGGAAATTTACCAGACTGCTCACTCTGATAATGTCCTTACTGCAACTAAAATAATTTGACTAGCGTAAAAAGACATAAAATAATAGGCACGTTGGATAAATATCAAACAATTACTAAAAAAGTCTACCTTTTGTGTTTGAATTTAACAAATTAATTGACTGAACTTGTCAAAAACCAGGGACAGTTTTAAATTATATACATATGTGCACGCACGCATGCGCGCGCGCACACACACACACAAATACAAATTTAAATATATTGAAAATATCTAACAGCAGAAAAGGAAAATTGAGGAGTCTTTGTAATTTGTAGTGGCTTATTACTGCTTCAGTGACTTATAGTTCAGTTCTTTGCTGATTTTTCCCCACCTATTTTGACATATTATTGTGAACATATCCATCAGCCTCAAAAACTGCCCCAAACTACCCATTTCATATATGAGTTAGCTACTACCTGCAGCAGAACTGCCATGATTCTGCAGCACAAGGGAATGGCAGGATTTTGGAGCTGTTAAACTTCATGACGCATCAGGGTTAATCTCAGCACAGGCTTCCTGCCTAGCTATACGCAATTGTTCTTAGGGAGAGTCTGCTACTACATGGATCCGCTGATCATCGATCCCCGTGTATAGTTGTTGCAGTTAGTCAGGAGATTTCTTAACAGATTGCCCTCTGGAAACATGATTTACTCTTTAATGACCATTCTTAATCATTGGTGAAAATGTATATTAAAAAAAAAATTAATAAATTCCAGTTTGGTAAATAAAAAAGTCTCTCCAAGCCTATTTTAATTTCTCCACCCGTTTGTTGAGATTGTCAGAAAGATAATGGATACTGCCAATTGTGATGGTGATTTTTGTGATGTGGTCTGAAAAATAGGACTTCTCTAATATTAAGTTGAACCTAATCTGAGGAAGAAAAATTTGCACGTTTTATTGAGCACATCACAGCTTGTTTAAGTGCTTTGAGTTCTGCTAATGAACAGTGCTATATAAAGAGCAGGAGTACTTGTGGCACCTTAGAGACTAACAAATTTATTTCAGCATGAGCTTTCGTGAGCTACAGCTCACTTCTTCGGATGCTGAAATAAATTTTAGTCTCTAAGGTGCCACAAGTACTCCTGTTATTTTTGCGGATATAGACTTAACGGCTGCTACTCTGAAACCAGTGCTATATAAGACCTTGGTAGTTGTTGTGATGATTATTATTATTGAAAGGAAACATAGATTTGTTGGTTATTAAGAGGTTTAACTGGTCTGCCATGAAAAAAGAATTAAAAACAGAAGGTAAAAATACAAAGTTGGTTGCTAATTTTAGGAAAATGTGATTTGAAATTTGTTTAGTCACATAAATATTTTATTTCTAAACAAAAAAATTATTCAAATCTTTGAGCCGCTCCTTGCCTCAGTTTACCCACCTGAAAAATAGTGTTAATAATGCCTACCTCCTATGGCCATTTAAGGTTTTCAAGATGCTTAAAGAATTTCATATAAAAATGCTAAAATATGTAATGTCTTATTACTAGGCAGGAGATTTTGCTTGTAGTTTGTAATAGTTTTGTTAGTAAACACAGTCTGAATACATCTAGGTTCAGTAGAAAAAACACCAAAGTATTGTTCTGATACTCAACCCTTTATTTTGATGAGTAAATCAGCATGTTCTTTCATTACCCATAGTTGTACAATGCGAATTGGGAAAGGAATCCATCCCAGAGGTATGCCTGGCTGGTGTCAGGGATTCTCACTGGATGGAGGCAGCGGTGTCCGAGCCCTTAAAGTGATCCAGCAGGGAAACCGACCTGGCCTGATTTATAACATTGGTATGTAATCACGGCTCAATTTGTTAAATATTACAGAAATGGTGCAGCCACCATTTACTTCCGTATAACAGTAAGAAATAAATTTTCTACCTCTACCTCTCCGAACAAACCACATATACATAGTCTTGGTCTCTCAAATACTGCAATGACTATAAAGAGTTTTGGGGAGCAAGCTTCCCTGCGCTTAACTTTTATCTATAACTTCATTATTCAGTGAAAAAGGACTTCCTGATGTGAATTATGTCAAGATTGTTTCCAATGAATTATGCAGTGCTCTTGTGATGGAGACAGATTTAGGCTCCATTTTTCTTCATAGTCTCTTTTCTAATACTTCTGATCTAACCTATCTAAAAAACATCCATGTATGTCTTAAAACATATAAGTATGTGCTTCGTTAGTTAATTTGTAAAAATCTGTTTTGAACAAAATTTAAACTGCTTACATTTGTCAGAGGAATAAGTGAATTTTATAGATATATTAATTGAAATACCAATGTAAAAAAAGTCTAAAAAAAAACCCTGAAGGAAATGCATCCATCTTTCCTTTCCTTCAGCAGTCTAGGGATGCTTTCATAGAATCATAGAATATCAGGGTTTGAAGGGACCCCAGGAGGTCATCCAGTCCAACCCCCTGCCCAGAGCGGGACCAATTCCCAATTAAATCATCCCAGCCAGGGCTCTGTCAAGCCTGATCTTAAAAACCTCTAAGGAAGGAGATTCCACCACCTCCCTAGGTAACCCATTCCAGTGCTTCACCACTCGCTGAGTGAAAAAGTTTTTTTTCCTAATATCCAACCTAAACCTCCGCCTCTGCAATTTGAGACCATTACTCCTGGGGGGGAGGGATAGCTCAGTGGTTTGAGTATTGGCCTGCTAAACCCAGGGTTGTGAGTTCAGTCCTTGAGGGGGCCATTTAGGGAACTGGGGTAAAAAATCCTTCTGGGGATTGGTCCTGCTTTGAGTGGTGGGTTGGACTGGATGACCTACTGAGGTCCCTTCCAACCTTGATATTCTATGATTCTCCTTGTTCTGTCATCAGGTACCACTGAGAACAGTCTAAATCCATCCTCTTTGCCAACCCCCTTTCAGGTAGTTGAAAGCAGCTATCAAATCCCCCCTCATACTTCTCTTCTGCAGACTAAACAATCCCAGTTCCCTCAGCCTCTCCTCATAAGTTCTGTGCTCCAGCCCCCCCAATCATTTTTGTTGCCCTTCTCTGGACTGTTTCCAATTTTTCCACATCCTTCTTGTAGTGTGGGGCCCAAAACTGGACACAGTACTCCAGATGAGGCCTCACCAATGTTGAATTGAGGGGAATGATCACATCCCTTGATCTGATGGCATAGGACTGAAGAGAAATTTGATTTATCTCTTTCTCTAGGCCTAAGGTGCCTGCTCCATTATTTTAACTTTAGTGGAAATTTTTGCTTTTCTTGATTTTTCTGTAAATATAATTTCTGACTAGCCTCTTTCTAAACATCACAGTCCCAGCAACTTCATTGTAATCATTTCTGCTAATAAATGTTCCATGGGAAGATGCCAGATCTTACCAAAGAAAGCTCAGCTTCTGACCTTTTGTTAAGAATGTAGAACTAGAGTAATGTCTTTTGGGTCTGATCCTCGGCCCCTGTGGCATATGAGACAGAAATCTCCATTAACACTTCAAGGTTTCTAGTATGAACAGACAGCAGTACAACTGAAATGCAATCTGAGCGGCCACATAAACGTTGTTGACATTGTGTGTGTAATAGAAAGTAATCCATCTTGATCTGACCCTAAAATATGGGGGGTGTCAGTTTTTCCTTTTCATTAAAAGATATTTGCCCCACCCTCTGAATAGAGAGGTTTTTCTCTCCGAGGCCATGTTCCAGGTTCAGAACTTCATTTGTTGCAGCATATGAAGCAAGACAGCACAGGTCATATTTTAACAAGGCGAGGCTGTTCAGGAATATTATTTCAGCTAATGGAAAACATAACAGGCTGGTACATTTCCCAAAGCAGGTGTCTTTAAAAGATCATTGAGCAAAACTGTGGTGGTAGTTTTGCATTGCAAAGAGCATATCTTTTGAAGTATAAATCGTATGTTACTTGGACCTTTTTCTCCTGATGCATTGTAGGAATCTTGCTGCAATGTTAACTATTAAGGTATGAGACAAACGACCCATTCCTTGGTGTCAAAACAAGTTGTCAAAAATTATAGTTGATATAAGTTTACCACAGTCAATTTTACACATTTAGTCTAATAAACAGAGAGGAAAAGTAAATAGCTAAAATTTTGGCTTCATTGGACTTTTGGGTCCTTAATACAAAAACAGGCTTTGTCACTATGTAAGTTTTTTTTTGCTAGTGTGTTAAAGTGACTTGGAACTTTCATATGAATGTTGCAGTTAACCTTATCTATGTATGCTGTCAAATTGAGAGAGAGAATATAGATTAAATTAGTCCATATTTCAAATTTTTAGTACATTATTTGCTTGCATCAGGTTTGTTGATTTTAGCCTGAGGAACTGCACCACTGGCTAGGTTTTCTGGTTCAGTGTACATGAAGGATTTTCAGAGAAGCATGTTAGCACATGCTGCTATTGATAGTGATAGAAACTGAAATCCTAAAGAAAACAAAGGAAGCAAAAGTTCTTAGTTTTTTGGGGTGTAGCGGAAAAGAACTGAATAAAGTAGTATTGAAAGGAAGTTCATTAGGAATACTTGATTTATTTGGAATAGCAACTATAGTAATTAAAATGTGTTCTCCAAGCACTGACCGTGTGAGTTATCTGAGCTATTTTTTATTTTGTCTTTCCTCAGTGCTCTTTTGAGTTTCTATGAACTGTGTTTGCAGACTGTCCTTTCAGGCTCCTTATGTTTACATATTTACACTTATGCAGTAGTTTTCAAAGCACCATTTTGACTCTCTCTACAGGCACTGTTGCATACTTCCTGAATTTCTTTTGAATGTCTCTCCTGTAGCTTCTATGCCATATACTGCCTGGGTGTTTTTCATATTGGGTATTTATAGGTGCTTTTGTTTCCAGATCCCTCTCTTGTCTCCTTTTTTTTTTTTTTTTTTTTCCTTTTCGTTTTACTCCATGTCTGTTTCCAGAGTGTCAGGTATCAGAGGAGTAGCTGTGTTAGCCTGAATCTGTAAAAGCAGCAGAGTCCTGTGGCACCTTATAGACTAACAGACATATTGGAGCATGAGCTTTCGTGGGTGAATACATCCGACGAAGTGAGTAGTCACCCACGAAAGCTCATGCTCCAAAACGTCTGTTAGTCTATAAGGTGCCACAGGACTCTTTGCTGTGTTTCCAGGATGTTTCTCCTTTCTCATGGTGTTCATATAATTTTTTGCTTTTTCCTAAAGGCATTTTTACCTTCTGGAATCAGGAGGGAGGAATATTGGATGGAAGAGAAAAGCCACTAAAGCAGCTGTTTGAAATAAAAGTTCATTGGGGGGCGTGGGGGATGACACAGATAATTCACTAAAGGCAGGGAGGCCCAAAGGGTGTTAGAGCTCAGTAATAAGCAATTTGGATATAATGCTTCATGTTTTTGGTGCCTAAGGGCCAAGCAACCCACTGAATTTTATGGGATGAAAATTTTATTTTGACAATTTGTTGTTAGGCTCTGCCTTGACTCACGGTCCTTCACTTATATCCTTTAATACCTTGTTCAAACTCGGTGAGCCAGAATCATGTTTAAACTGCAGTGTAGGCCCATTTTACCCATCTATTGTTGCACAGCAACCTAGGTAAGCCTATAAAAGGACTGGGAGAGCATGACTACTCACTTCTGTCAGTGCCTCAAGGACATAATTATTCCTCCTCCTTCAGAACTCCATCATTCATTGAAACCTCAGGCTGAATTTTCACAATGAAGTGCTTTTCCCCAAAGTGTTTTGAGGAACTTCTGGGGTGTTCTGTAGTATTGGTATTTGCCTATTAGTGTTCATATACCTGGTTTTCATGATTCGAGGAGCTCATGGTGACTTACTTCACACCCCTAAGACTCCAACTGAAGATGGTTTGGACCCTTCTTTTGAAGAGGAAAATAAACATAACTTCTGAAAATGACCCCAAACTATTCTTGTGCCATCTATAATGTTGACAGGACTAAACTACTATATTCCACTTTATAGACCATAAAAAGTATAGCAGATGACATTATATAAACCAGATTTTGTTTACTATTTCTGTTTAAAATATGTGCAAACTGTAGAACATATGCATTGCATCGGAGAAACATTATTTTAAAAGTCTACGTTTCTTATACAAAAGTTTTTTTCAGACTGTAGATATTTTTAACAGACTATTTCTTCTTATTAGGTATTGATGTTAAGAAGGGCAGAGGTCGTTATATTGACACTTGCATGGTAACATTTGCACCTCGTTACCTATTAGATAATAAATCATCACACAAACTTGCCTTTGCTCAACGGGAATTTGCCAGAGGTCAGGTAAGACTACCTCTCTACTAGCAAATATTTCGTATTCTTTAATAGCGTAAACATATTTCATAGAAGATTATCTTTAAAGGAGGGGAATTTAATTATCATAAGGTAAAATCCCAATAGTGTTGATTCTGCCATTCAGAATTAGATATATCTGAGTTTATTGTCGGGTTGTTGGCTCAGACCTTGAAAAATGAGCCCCTATATAATTTGTATGTACATTAAAGAAATTGTGATTCTTTTTAAAGAAATAGAGGTTTGTACGTGTGTTCTTTCCCAAAATATCCATGTGCAACACATTCTGTGACAGTAGGTTCTGGTCCCCTCCATTCAAGAAGTGATGCCATTGCAGTGTTGCTATATATAATGGTACATTATTTGGAGATGCTTCAAGATGAAAGTTGGTGTGAAAATATAAACTACTATTAATACTTGGTTATGAGAATATATTTTCCTGTATATCCAATTGCTACCATTCATTTCATGAAAAAATTGCTTCTTTCAAATTTCACGGTCTGTATAGATTGTTTGTAGTGTATTGTTTTTAAGGTGGTGGTGATGTTACTGCCTGTCTTTCTGTTATTAGGGTACCTCAAATCCTGATGGCTATATCTCCACTCTTCCTGGTTCCAGCGTTGTGTTTCACTGGCCGCGTAATGATTATGATCAATTATTATGCGTACGGCTAATGGAGGTTCCACACTGTGTTTGGTCTGGGGGTTTTGAAGTCAACAAAAATAGCTCTTTCCATATCAATATGAGGTAGTTACTGTACATGGATGATATATATTTAAAGTTGTCTTCTGTGTCTGATAGAGGCAAATGTCTAAACTTGTGACTACAATAACAAGTCAGATGTCTGCTTCTCTTGTGTTGGACCTGTTTTTTGTTGGTTTAATGTGAAAAGCAGATACTTTCTAACTGGTGGACTGTTAAGTATCTTAATTAAAAGAGCTGTGAATGCTTGTGTACGTTTGTTATTTGCTGTGAAATAGTTTACTCTGTGTGTGTGTGTGTGTGTGTGTGTGTGTGTGTGTGTGTGTGTGTGTGTGTGTGTGTGAGAGAGAGATAAATGTACTACAGTGTTTAAGTCCAAGGATTTTATCAGCATGGAGATGATTCAGTTTACTTGTATCGTGGTGATGAGCACAATTTAATAATCCAAACAGAATTACATAAAAGAAATAATGAATGATTGCACTTACCTTGGGGAAGTCCTGCCCAAGCAAGTTGTTTAGCTGGAGGATTAGATTACATTATTTTTGTACTGTACCTTTTTTAATATATACCTAAACTGTTCCAGAAATTGTTTTACTAATTGATGCAGCATTGATTACACAATGCTGACCTACATACTAGTTTATAGCTCCAGTTTATGAATGCTTTAAATGTATTATGGTGTTTTGTTAATGTTCTGCAGAGACACGCTTGGAAAATGTTACTTTTTACGAGTTGAAATTACCCTTCGAGGAGCCACATACCGCATCTCATTTGGTGACACTGATCAGTTACCACCTCCTTTTCGCATAGACAATTTTTCCAAGGTAAAGAGCTATAGAGCCATTGAAAAGTAAGAACAATTTTGATTGTGTGTACTTGATGTGTTCTCAACTATTCTGTAAAAGAGCTGCATCAGTTTATCCAGTGAAGTGATCGGAAAGGTCACATAGTGCAAAGCATTTGTATATTTCAGCATTCAAATCTTTTAAGTTTTTAGAACAAGTTCGTGTTACTGAGCTTCTTACTAGAAAGCATCATCATACTGAATTATTATTAATCATTTATTATTATAATCTATACCTGAAAAACACACACACTGTTTTTCATGTATATATCTCAGAGCTCTTTTACAAAGGGGGGTCGGTATCGTTACCCTCACAGATGGGGAAACTGAGGTGTAGTTGGTTTTTAACTTGTTCTGTCATACAGCACATTAATAGCATAACTGGGAATAGAGTCCATGCCTCCTGATTCTCAGTCCTACACCCTGTTCACTGGAGATGCCTAAAGTGAGGCATTATTTAAGTTCCATGCTAGCAATTGTAAAAACAAGTTCTTTCTTATTTTTATCCTACAAGGAAGTGTGTCTTGTGTTTAGAATAGGAGACTGAGATTCAGGGCGACCCAGTTCTATTTCAGGCTTTGATGCTGAATTGTTGTATGACCCTGGGCAAGTCATCTAACTTAGCTAGACCTCAGCTTGTTTATATATAAAATAATATCTCCCAGAGGATCAAAGGCATTGGGAGCTTTGGATGAAAGATATTCTATAAGTGGAAATTATATTAACATTCATCATCAGACAAACTTTAATATTGAGACGTGTGAAGAAATAAAATTTCTTAAACCATACGAAGGAAGCAAAAATTGAAATGGTGTGGAATAAATTTTAGTCATTTCAGGGAAATAACATATGATATATAGAATGCACCTAACTTGCTGGAAAAACTAAAAAATCACAACCCGGAACTACGCTGGTAATAGCAGCTGACTCCTGAATCACTTACACATACCATTTTCTAAAGTCTTCTTTCATTATTACAGGTCCCAGTTGTTTTTACTCAACATGGTGTTGCAGAGCCCAGACTCTGCACTGAAGTGAAGCCAATGACTTCTTTGGATTATGCATGGGATGAACCCACCCTACCACCTTTTATCATGCTAACAGTTAAAGGGGCAGGCTCCTCAGAAATTACCTGCAGCATGAATGACTTTCAAGACAGCAAACAGCTTTATTATGAAAATTTCATTTATATTGCTGCTACGTATACTTTCTCAGGGTAACTCTTTTTCATATTATATTGAAACTAGCCTTTAAAAGCAAATGGTGACTATTCAGCCATCAATTAAAGCTGTTCTTTTTAAAAACTGTTGCTGTTATACAGTGCTTATCTGTGTAAGGATGTCACATATTGATAAACTTAAGCTGGCTACGGGATCAGCAAGAGGAGCCTATTAGTTACAAAAGACGACTGGGAGTCAGGATTCCAGTGTTGTATTTCTTGTTCTAAATTTGGTAATATGATGCTTATCTCACATGGTCTTGTGATACTTAACTTTTTTATGTATTGCCAAACAAATTAATACTCACAGCACATACATTTAAAGAGTAGCTGGTGTACTGCATGAAGTATGCTGCTTACATGATGAAATTTTTCTTACAGAATGAATCTCTACTTTTAATTAGTACTGGTCTTTCAGTTCTTTTAACCTCAAGCTGTCATTGATATTAGAGCATTGAGTCTTTTCTGGTATTGCAAAGACAGAGTTGTAGTACTTTCAGCCACGGAAGCAGCAGTGGAAGAAAGAAAGATCTGGTTCCATACCAGATTAGATCATGGTGGAAAACGTGGGTGGGAGGTAGATTAGTAATGGTATCCAATGGAAGTTAGAGGTGGAGAACTGATTTCTGAGAAAAGTGAGATGAGGACCTGGTGTCTTGAGCTGATATCTGCTCTTTGTGATGTCTCCAGTTGAATTGAGTATCACTGAATATCTCAAATAGAGGGGAATTGATCTTTGAGTGAGGCCTTCTTATAACATCTTTGTTACTATAGATTATAATGGAAGATGTCACTACATGTATATGTTGCTTGTTATCATGATTGAGCCAAGATTAGTTAAAATGTGAATTAAATATTAAATGGACTTTAGGGTGTTCATATGTACAAAGCACATTGTCCACCAGTTCTTCTGGATATGATTTCTTTTGATCAATATCTCCTCTCTCTGTCTAACTGTTGAAAGATGAAGAGCTTGGCATTATTCATTTCCTGTAGTGTCCCCTTGAGGATTTAACTTAATGTATCCACAGTTACCCCAATATCTGCCATCCAAGGGAATGAACGATTAGGACATGTATCCAAAACTTGATGTTACCCATGGTGGTTCAGAGCACTGCCACAGGGCAGCTCTTGCTTGTAACTTACTAATTGCGTTTCAGTCCAGATACGCCTGTGTAACTGAGTTATAGAGCACTGAAGATGGCTTTTGATGAAAATATTGATTCTGCCTTACCAATATTGATGTAAGCAGTGAAAACATTAATCTGTCTGTCAAATTGAACTCTGAGTTGGACATTTAGCTCCCATTACTAATTCCAGACTCAACATTTTTAATAAGGTAAATACCATATGTTTATGGTTTACCCTAATAATTCCAAAAATGAGGGGAAATAGTGTAATGGGTAACCTGACTTAAATTTACATAATGTGTAGTGAAGAACAAGCATAAGTTGTCCTGTTAATAGTTAGGTATGGTTCTGACTCAGTATTCAGAAGAGACAGAAACTTTGTATAGGAATGTATCTGAATGCATGTTGGATTTTCTTGCAATTCTAGTTTGCAAGAGGGAACTGGAAGGCCGGTTGCTTCAAATAAAGATGTTGCTTGTGCAGAGCTTGTCCTGGATGTGTCTCCAAAGACACAGAGAGTCATACTAAAGAAAAAGGTATGAGATTCAGAAAATAGTATTTCACTAAGGACGTTGTTGCTGTATGATCCTGGTAGCACAGACACTTTAGAACCCTGCTCTAAATATTACCCAATTATACTTTGTTTTAGTTGTGTATTTAGTATTGCAAGATATTTTATATTCTGTTAAAAAAGAATGCAACGTCCATAATATAATAGACTGACTATAAAAGAGTGAGATGGGGTAGGTGCTGAAGGGAGTTGGGAAAAGGAAACAGAGGAAATGTGGTGTTTTAGGTTTGGATTTGTAAAGGTTAGTAGCCTCTGTAAGATGGAGAACAGAGAGAATCTATTATAGGCAAAATAAGTAATTAAAGATCCTTTCATTATGATCATAATAATACTTAACTCTTTTATAGCACTTATTAATTATTTAATAGCGAAGAAGGAAGAGATCAGAGTAGGTCAGACCTAGCAGAATAAAAGGTACCACTGAGGGGAGTGGAGGGGGTGTAGTGTGTGTTGGGTCCAGAGAGTGAGTGGAGCCAAAGCTGTGGAAAGATTTGAAAATAGTTGGTTGACATGAAGTTTGTATTCATTGGGAGAAGGGAATTGATACAGGTCAATAAAGATCACTAAGTGAGGTGATCTTGCTTATACGCTGTAGGAATGATAATCTGGAGAGGAGATGGTTGGATGCCAACAGTACAGTAGTTGCAATGGTCCAATGAGGAGTTTAAGGGAAAAGATGGTAGACTGAGATCAAAAGAAGAATGAAGTGTATAGTGACAGATTTGGATATGGGTCTTGCAGATATTTTTGCTCTGAGAAAAGCATAGAAGAGCAGAGGTTTCTGGGAAGCCAGGTATGGAAATTAAGGGAGTGGACAGAGGAGAAAAATTGGTGAATGTATTTGAGGAAAAGAAACTAGAAATCTTCTGTTGAAGCAAGTTCAAGTACCTTCATGCACTGATGAGGGAGAGATATAAAGGTCAAAGATAGAGAAAGAGAAGGGAGTAATCAGAATAAAAGTAGTAAGAAACATTACATTTAGAGATGAGATGCCTTTTGGCTTATAGTGAAATGTAAAGGTGGTTATGAAGTTAGAGGTGGTGATGAAGTTGCGGACAAGAAGTCCTTTTGTTGTAAAAGAAGATGGCAATGCGAGTAAGCCAATTATTTCTTAACAAAACTTTTTTAAGAAATGAAGAAATGTATGTAAATATAGCACGTGTTTTGACAATAGAAGCATTATTGGACAGTATTTCAGATTTACCAATATGTGTGGGATTTATGCACATTTGATATCAATGTTTTGATACTTGCAGTAGACTTTAATATGTACTATTAGCACCTAATTTTAAATCAGGGCTGTGAACATGGATATGGAAGTCATTCCAAATGTCATCACTTAACGAATACAGTAATTAAATATAAATATATATTATTTGCTCTGCATTATTTATGATCAACTTAATCTTTTATGCATATGCTACAGGAGCCAGGGAAGCGATCTCAACTTTGGAGAATGACTGGCACCGGCATGCTTTGCCATGAAGGTTCCTCAGTTCCTCATAACCCCAATAAGCCTTCTTCTCCTCGATCCGTTGATTCTTCCATGATTTTAGATATTGCTGGCCTGGCTGCAGTCACAGATAACAGGTTCTCTGGATAGGATTTCTATTTAATTGTTACAGATTTAAAAATAAAAGAGTGTACAACTGTAAAAAGTTACAAAAGTTAAATAGTCTAAGATGTTTAAAATACCCACATTAGATAATTGGATGACTTGAGGGATCAGTAATTGTGTTCATAGCCTGTCACTGCTATACCACCAGTTTGAATCCAGCCAGAGCTGGTAAAACCCAGAAGTTACCATCTTGGAAGTGTTTTGTCACGGAACAATTCCTTGAGAACGAGTCACCACATCACCAAAACTACCACCACCACAAGTGGCACTGACTGACTGCCCTTGAGCAGCAAAGGCTAAATATTAAAAGGGCACATGGATTGAATTATCCCACCCCACTCCCAAAATTGCTCTTTTCCAGCCATGATGGAGATACATCTAACATTGCTTGGGCTATCTGTCCCTTTGGATAAATAGAGTACTTCACTCTTAAAGACTGTCAGCCTTACTGATGCACTAAATACTGCTTGTCTTCATGTGTGTATTGTATCTCTTTTGTGTTTCACGCATATTATTGGTTGCCTTTGCCCTTAAATAAATGGACAGTTCATGCAATGCAGCAGGAGCAAACTGAAATAATACTTTCAAGAGCTAAGGGTGAGGAAGCCAGAATAGAACAAAATAGGGATGCATGACTAATTAAAAACTCCCCAACAATGGAATCTGAAAGTAGAAATTTTTGGTCTGTTGCTTGGTTTTTTCAGGTATGAGCCCCTGATGCTGAGAAAGCCAGATCGAAGGCGCAGTACTACTCAGACGTGGAGTTTTCGAGATGGCAAGTTAACCTGTGGTATGCATGGCCTCGTTGTACAGGTCAGTATTAATTATTCTACATCTAACTTCTTTTGACTGCTGGCTGAGGTGATTGATGTCCAAATCAGGTGGGCTAGTGGTATTACAAGCTTTGTTTAAAAGACCAACCCTTGAAAGAGGTGGGGAAAAAACCCAAAGATTCCAGTAGCAAATCACATGATGTAAATTTAAGAAACACCTTTAATTGTCTTCACATATTGTTATTGGTAAAAATTCATTAAACATGAGAACAGCAACAAAGAGTCCTGTGGCACCTTATAGACTAACAGATGTATTGGAGCATAAGCTTTCGTGGGTGAATACCCACGTTGTCAGATGCATGCCATGCGTCTGACGAAGTGGGTATTCACTCACGAAAGCTTATGCTCCATTACATCGGTTAGTCTATAAGGTGCCACAGGACTCTTTGTTGCTTTTTACAGATCCAGACTAACATGGCTTCCCCTCTCATATTAAACATGAGGCAACCTATCTTTATGGATTTGCAAATAACAAATTGGAAAACTGGAACCAGAGTTTTCAGTCTTGGGTACCACAGTTAGACACTTAAATCCACTAAAAGTTAATATAAGCCAGAATTGCACATCACTGCTAAAATAGGGTTTTAGGTGTCAAACTTAAGGCACTCAAATCTGAAAATTTTGGCCTAAGGGCCTGATTTTCAGAGATGCAGAGCACCCACAACCCACTGATGTCAGTTGGAGTTGTGTGTGACTTTCATACCTCAACCTTGTTTCCAGTCATGCATGCTTTATTAAGTTCTGTATGGCATTTGTACATGTACTTTTCAAACAACTAACACATACATTTGCATCTGATAAATTCTGATACCTGTATGCAGGGTGCATGCTCAGAAATGTGAGACGTTGTTTTGAAATTCTGGCTGTGAAAGGTAAAGAATGTTGAAATTTATGATCTGTTGTAGCTGTTACTGTGTGTTTTGTATCTTTCTGTTTTACTCATATTTATCTATATCTTGTTTACAAAGTTTTTAGAAGGTATATTCTGTGTACGTATACTACCTCTTGCAGTAGAAAACGGTTTGATTTTTGTGATAAATATGATTGTGCTAAGTTGATATTTTATAATAAAATGATGTTCAAAGACAATGTTGTGCAAGCTATAACAATAGAAATCAACCCTGACTTAGTGTAAAGAGGGAGTATGATATTTGCTATGTGAGCCCTTTAATCAAAGACTGACTATTATATTATGCATCTGGAATGAATTTGTAAGTTATAGGATAATAGCATCACTATTCAGAATTCCGTGATTAAAGGGACACTGTCAAGATTTGTGAGCCCTATATTTGACCTGACTTTTTTTTCTTGTTTCTAAATTCCATGTAATTTTATGTGCTGTTTTTTCCAAAACAATTGCTTCAGTTATATTTATTCATTCAAAACAAAACACCAGCATCTCTGCCATGCAGATGACTAATCCTATAATAACAAAACAGCATGTGCATGCAATGGAGGAGGAAATATTCCGTCAAGATCCAGTTTCAAGCTTGAAACAAATCTCTTTTGTTACAAGCAGAGAGGATAAAAATTATGGAAAATATTATTGTGTTTCACAATGGCCTTTTAAGACTGTCTGCAATTCTGTTCTGGTGAAGCTTATGTGAATGCTATGCTTGTCAAAGGTGCAAGATTGAGAATCTTGGAGATTGAAGTCCTCTGTCTCTAGGAAAGAGAGAGAAAAAGGACAACAGCGGTGAAACACTCCCACATTGCCCCTGCCAATGTGTTTCAATCTTGATCTTAAGAGATTTTTCTTGAGATGAAAGTGTAATTCAGTCTCGGTGTTCATTCACTTCTTAGCCTCTCGGCTGAGACCACCAACAAGGATGCCAATCTGTGTCAATCTGATGTATTTATTATGTGGATGTGTGTCCTTTGGGAACTAGACTGAGAGCATCAAATTGATTTCACTTTGGCCATCAAGCAGTTTGTGATAAATTCCAGCCACTATTAATCTATCTTTCATAGGAAGGCTCTACAGACCATAGTCAGTTCCCTTTGCCATCCATTTTCCTGGCACTTTCCTTATGAACAAAACTTGGGTAGCCAAGTTTTCATTGTGTTGAAACTTGTGCAAGTTTGCAATCCAAGAGCACATATTCAAAACCATTTTTTAAACAGGAGAAATCTTTTTTTAAAACCATATAAATTAAGCCTGTGTTTGCAGGTTTCTGGACTTCCTTGTTTTTATGACTCCACTGACTTTGTTTAATAACAAAAAAAAAAAAAAATGTAGTGAGCAGTTAATCCTCAGTATGGTCTAATTACTTTTTTGGCTTCTTGAGGGGAAAAAATACATACAATCTGTCAAGATACTAAATTGCAAAATGTAATTTCCACAATGTTATATTGGCTTTCTATGTGTACTATAGCGTGCTTGTAATATATACATGCAAGTTGTATACATCCTACATGTGGTGTATTTATGCAGTACATTGGAATTGCTTTGATGTAACATCTGTGTCTACTGTGGAAACTGAGAAGCTAGGACATCCCTCTTATAGTGGACAATCCAACCTTAGCTGCATATTGGTGGTGGTAGCGTGTTCCTCTATTGTCAGTTTGAAGCAGCCAAAGAGATAGAGGTTCCACTATTAAGGACTTAACTCTGGATCTGTTATAAAAGATTAGAAAACAGATGCAAGAAATTTTCTGTCCCTTTGCAGAACACCTTTTAAGAAGAACCTTCATTCACCTTGAGCAGGGCTTTGATCCCATTCTCAGTTCTGAAAATGCAAGGGGAACGTTTAATCATGGACCCAGACTATTTTTTTTAACCTTCCAAATTGCTTAAGTTCACTTACCAGAAACTTTAGTAACATAAAATACAGCGTCTGTTGCAGCCTTCATCTCTTACACCTCTGCTGTCTAAATAGTACAGTTGGCTTAACTGCCCATCTGCTCAAATCAGGTGTGGATTCTTTTCTCCAGCTGCATAAATAGAGAGAAAAAAAATTACCTTTTCAGTCGCTTGAAATAACTTGAGCTATAGAAGAGAAGTGATTTTGAACTACATTTTAAAATTATTCACACACCATTATCTGTGCACTTCTGTACCATTTCAGTGTTTCTACTTGATGCTTTTAATATTTTTTTTTCTAGGCAAAAGGAGGAATATCAGGTTTGTTTGATGGGGCTGAAGTGGTTCTTGGTCCTGATATGTCTCTAGAGCTTTTGGGGCCCATTCCACCTGAACAGCAGTTTATAAACCAGAAGATGAGGCCTGGGTCAGGAGTACTGGCAGTCAGAGTTGTCCCAGATGGGCCAACTCGAGTTCTTCAGGTAAAAGTTATTCATAAATTCTGGACACAGTGTCATCATTAATTTTTTTTTCTGCTGTTTCGCTAATGTATGGAATATTTTTGATGATATAACAATGTAGCTGTAAATTCTTATGCAAAAGAGAGGTGGTAGAGCATTGTATTAATTTGTAATAACATGAAGGGGAAAAATCTCATGTAATATAGAATTAGTTTCAGATTTGATCAGAAATGTTGCCATTGTATTTTTTAGTGTAAAGCTTATGTCCTACCATAGATAGATAGCATATACTTGATTTCTCTTCTTATACATAAATAAGAAAAAGTTCTTAGTAGTTCATTTTGTTTTAGATAACAGATTTTAACCAACGTAGAAATGATCGTTTATCATGTGAAGGAGGTGAACTTCCAGTTACGGAACAAGATCTGCGCAAGTTAAAAAATCCAGACACAGATCAAGAATTGGAAGTAAGATGATAAAACTGATAGGGCTTTATTTTTTACCATAAAGGAGGGGTGTGTACAATATTGTCCTTTATAAATCTTCATCACTATTCAGACCTCTTACTCTGTTTTTCATTGTCACAACCCCAAACTCTAAACTGAATTTCAGCAGTGAAAGTAGCAGGTCATTCAGCTTGTCACACAAGCTTGTTGTATAGTGTAGGACCTCTATATGTATTTGAAGACTTGGCTAGCAATGAGTATATTTTTAAAACAGTTAAATAAATGTACTAGCCAACTGTGTGTGTGTGCATGGCATCTAGAATTTTTTTTAATTGTTTTTGTGTTTTCAGGTGTTAGTGAAATTAGAAGGTGGAATAGGATTATCTTTAGTTAACAAAGTCCCTGAAGAGCTGGTGTTTGCAAGCCTCACTGGAATTAATGTTCACTACACACAGTTATCAACCAGTCAGGTGCTTGAGCTCAGTATACAGGATGTACAGGTAACTTATTTTTGGAACAAATTTGTGCATTTTCATAATTTATGTAAAATGCAATGGATGTTTGTGTGTCCATACGTAATAAAGTACTGATTTGTTGTGCAGTTTACAATGCTTAGGGTCAGGTGATGTGTTTCAGATGAAACAATAAAAACCCAGGTCTGGTCTGCAGCATATCGACATTAAAGGTGTCATAGTCACCTTCTTATAAGAGCAGAATTTTGCTCTAATATCCTGGTCAATATGTCTGTTCACTACCCTAAATCAGGTAAAACATTAGGATTCAGTCTATTCTTTCCTCTTTTTGTTTGCTCACAGATCCAGTGGTAATGTTTTGCACCTGTGCTTTTTCATTGTCCTCTGTCATATACCAGTAGTTGAGACACTAATATATTTATTGCTTTAGTCTTTCCATTCCTTTTTAATTTTATCTGTTGTATGAGTCAGGATCTTTGTAACGTGCATAAACTTTGCAAAAAACTTTTCTCCCCGTGCTGTTCACTATTATACAAAAATCATCAGGTGCTGTAGCTGAAAAATGAGAAATCAACTTCTGAAGGTGGTAGCAGTGGTATGTATAGTACCATATATAGGTCAAAGTAGGACAGAAGCTTAAGAGACATTCTTGCAGTTTTTATTCAGATGGTGTTTGTCTGAGAGAGGAGAATTTAGATCTTGGCCTTTAGGGGGTGCCACTTTACTCCTCTTCCATTGTAGTGTTTCATATTCACGGCTCAGGAACCAATTTGTCCAATTTGGCCTCATTTTTGAGAAAATAAAACACTTCCACGTATTTCTAAGCCCATTTGTAATATTTAAGTTCTGTTAATGACAGCTGTGTGTGTTTATAGAATACCATGTGTAAATTGAAACAGGGTGGTTATCGTAAGCAGACTTAAAACTGGGAAGCAGTTTAATTCTGTGTATCTTTTGTCAATAAATGCTTTATGATTTATGCCTTTAAAAATTCAGATCCAACTTGCTGAGCTTATTAAGGATCTATTTTCTGCTACCTAATGGTGTCTAGCATTTCAAGATACTCATGCACATTTGTATATGTTGCTAGTTGTAACAACATTGGCACAGGAGAGGTATTTCTGAACACTTGTGGAAGGATTTTAGTGATGAATAAGAAAAATGAAATGTGCATAGTGTGTTCTGTGTGTCTGCTGTTTGCAAGATACAAACAACCCCACCCCTTTTGCAAACGTTTATCTTTCAATTTGAAAAGAGAGCTTAGATTTCATTATGTATGCTGAGGAGCTGTCACAGTCTTCTGCTTTCTTATTAATTCTGCAGGTGGATAATCAGCTCATTGGTACCACACAGCCTTTCATGCTCTTTCTGACACCCCAAATCAATGAAAATGAAGCAATTGAGACAGGCCCTGCAGTGCAATTAAATGCAATGAAATTTCCCAGTAAGAATGCACTAACTGATATATACAAGGTAATCCAGTTTTATTGTAGCATTCAAATGATGGTGTGTTTATTAAGAGTGTTTACCTATTCCTAGTTTTTAAACTGTAAGTAGTCTAAATTCAATCAAATGTGCAGATGTACTAGTTTTTTGTGGCTGAAAGGACCTCTCTCATTCATACCTTTTAATGCTCTAAGTATCCTAAAGTACATTGCAGTTGATGAGTTGATAACAGTGCAGTGACTTTGTGGGCAAATGTGGGAGCCATTTAACTTTCTTTAATAGCTCTCCCTTAAATTTTAGAACCTGGTTTATTAAGGGAGAGAATATTGGCCAGGACCCTAGGGTCATCTTCTGCTCTTCTCCCAAAAAAGTTAATATCTTTAAATTCCACTCCAACACCATCAAGAATGACAGTAAAGTCCTGAGTTTAATTAGTCATCTGAAGAATATTACATATAACAGTACATGGAATTGCAGAAGTTGCCAAATTAGACCAGACCTTGAGTGCTTCAAATCTAGAATCTAGCCTTCAAGCCACTAACTGATGCCTCAGAGAACTGAGAGACCCCCCCTCCACGCCACTTACCATAATGAATAGGCAGGATCAGCTGTGTTATGCTTTACATGATGTATATAATGTGAAATTTTTTCCCCTGGTCCTTGTGATGAACAGCTGCCACCTTGTAGCATCAGCCCTCATTTAAAAGCATAACTACAAATGTTAATAGTTTATATATAACATTATTTACTAATCCTAGCCTTCACAGCAGTAACAAAATTCGGTTGGTTCTTAAGGCCTACTATGAAACTTAAACCTTCAAAGTAAGCCTGTATTAATTTTGATATATTTCAAAAATAGCTGATTGCAATGTCAGAGTCCCTTGGATGGTAATAACTTTGCAATTTTAACATTTAGTAATTAAGCACAGATAGTTACAAGAACTAACCAAATACAATTCGCTGCAGATTTCTTTTAACTGTGGGGGGGGGAAAAGGGCCCAAGATATTTTGACAGTAGGAATCTTATTATGAAACCCTATGAATAAAAGAACTGTGTCAAGTTACAATAGATTTTCATTGTTAATGAGGGTAGATGGAGAATAGTTCTGTTGTTCACAATGTCAGTTGAGATATATTTGTCTCTTTAGCATCTCATGGTCACAGCTCGGAGGTTCACAGTCCAAATTGAGGAGAAACTACTCCTGAAACTATTGAGTTTCTTTGGCTACGATCAGTCAGAATCAGGTACAGTATAAAGTTACAAGGTCAGTTCCACAGTATGCAGATTTCATTGTATCCCTGTTGTCTGCATACAAAATTAGTTCAAAATGCCTGGTAATTTCCACTGTTAACTTGAAAGCCTTTGACAGCCTGGAAACTTCCATTGTAAAAAGCTGGAAAGCTAAGATCTGTCAATAGCAGCTTACATACTGTACAGTGTTCATTCCAAGATTTGGGGAATGACTCATAGAACATTTTATTGTCCAGTGCACAGTTGAGCTGAGTCCCTATGGGAAGAAGTTTAATATTCCTCTTCAGTTCCTGTGTCTGGATTCAGCTGAACTAGGATGAAAGAAATGTTGTTGTTTAGCCAACCACTTTGTTCAGCAATTTTGTTTATTAAACAAACTCAAGGCTAGAGATTGGATCTCTATTCATTTGTTTCTGGGACACTTCCTCTTGGTTAATTCAGAAGGCTTTTTGGCTGTCCCTGACCTCTTAACTTGTGACATCCATACCCTTGGCTTCAAGAGTAATAAAAAGGTTTCTTGCTCTTAGTTGAAGCAAAACAGACCTTGGAATGTTTTAATCTCATAAAAGGATTAGAGAGGCATCTATCTATTTGGAGGCTTATCAACATTTGGAAATTTGCTGAAATAGCAGTTCTGGAATAATTACTTTGGTATAATTATTCTGAAATAATTAATTTGGCATAAATCCCTGTGTGGATACTCTTATACAAACATATCAAAACAACTTTTCCAGAATAGCTATTTCTGTAAATTTCCAAGTGTAGACAAGCCCATTCTAGTAGCTAAGTGCTTCACAATCTTGAATGTAGTTCTACCTGTGAGGTAGGGCAATGCTATTATCCCCTGTTTAAAGATGGGGAACTGAGGCACAAAAAGGCTGAGTGAATTTGCCGTGTGTCACACTGGAAGCCTCAGGTAGAGCAGTGAATTAAAACTTGGTCTGCCAGCTCTCAAGCTCGTACCCTAACAACCGGACTATCCTTCCTCTCAGTTTACTGTATTGCTTTTGCTCTCTTGTTTCCTTGTTTCTCATTGGTTCTTTGCTGTAAAGAGATCACACTGTGTGTACAAACTAGACCTTGCTTAAAAGATTCTCACATGTCATCAACGGTGCAGACAAAATATGGCTAAACTTAGTAAGTGCTTAAATGTATATGACAAAACAATTAGAAATGCGTTATGATTTATAAAGATGGCCTCATCAGCTCTAGAAAGAAAGAAGCAGCTTGGATCATTTGTATTTGAAATGCTGGAAATTGTTCGCTTTTCTGGAGGCCCCAACAAGATCTTTAGAGGTTTAATAGTCACATGAGGCGGTAACCTGAACTGTTTCTCACCTCTTGTCTTCCCCAAACTGAAGTGAGGGAGGCGAAGAAGGAAATTGTATCCTTTCCCCCTTCAGTTTGAGGGTGGGAGAAAGAGGATTGAAGCTAAGGTTACTGCCTCATTTTATACCACAGTTGAGGTCCTCCAAACAACTTGTTTGTGCTCTTCAGAAATAAGAGGGAAAAGAGAACCTTTTACTTCAGATGTGAAGTACTATTTCTGTTGGTAAAAATAAAAATCTTTGAGGTCATCTTGTTTCATTGTAAGGAATCCATAAAGGGGAACACTTCATTTTTCAGCCTGCTTGGTATTTACATATTGCATTTGTCAACGTGCTGTAGAAATTTCTTCCAGAGCAAGAAGGAGATTCTCTTTCCAAAGTAACAAAATTTCACAACAATCTGTCCCAGAATTCCTCATTTAGACAATCAGTGTAACTGAGATCAGGAGCGAGATTCACAACTTTGGAAAAGAAACCTATTTCTTGCTGGAGATACTTAAATTATTTTTGTTGGTTGGCAGACTAATAATTTGTCTTCCTTAGTTCTAGTAGTCTTCCTTTGTTATTTTGGGAATCTTTTTCTTGTATAATGCTTTAAACAAGATGTGTAATATTTGTGGAAGCTCAATGAGTCTCACTGACTTTGCTAATCATTTGAATCAGTTGGCATATATTCTCCGGGGTTTTGATTTATTTTCATTTTCCCACATGATCCATTTAACACATCTCTGCCTGAGGGCTTATCTACACTGGCAAGTTTCTGCGCAGTAAAGCAGCTTTTTATGCTTAAGCTGCAGATGTGTACACACTGCCAAGCCACTTTGAGCACAGAAACTCCTCAGTTGCAGAGCTGCAAAAAAAACCCCACCTCGACAAGAGTCGTAAGGCTATTTGTGCAGAGGCTCCAGGACTTTATTGCTGGTGTAGACACTGGATTGCTTTCTGTGCTGTAATTGGCCTCCGGAGCTGTCCCATAATGCCTCAAGTGACTGCTCTGCTCATTGTTTTGAACTCGGCTGCCCTGAAGACACATGCCCCTCCCCTGTCAAAGCATTGTTTCTGACAGTCTTTGCGTGCTGGGCTGATCTGCTCTGGGACAGAATGTGAACCATTAATGTGGAAAGCTTGTGCTGTTGAACACAGAGGCAAGGGTGTGTGTGTGTGTGTGTGTGTGTGTGTGTGTGAGAGAGAGAGAGAGAGACTGCTGTGCAGATAGCCCAGGGAGGGAGTCGGGGGCTGTCGTCAGGGTTCCGCTCCCCCCCCCCCCCATCCTTAGGACTGATTATATCAGCCTGTAGCTACCACTGTCTGTTCCCCAGTATTTTCACATAAGGGGCTTTTTAAATAGCAAACTATTTCTTTGTCCCCTCACGATACTCTGGTAATAGCTATTCTTTTGACAGAACCGGACAAGGTGCTATTTGTAACAGGTTTTAATTCTTTTCATAGAGATTTTATCAATTTCCATTTTAGTTGGGGCAAGAAGCCTAAAGTCATTATCAATGTCAAGTACTTAATACATTATTTCGATATATAAGAAAGTCTGAAGGAAGCAAAAAGAGAACGGATTTATTTGACTGCCAAACTTCATATTTACTTTCCTAAATGTAGCTCCTTTAAGAGACTCTCTCTCAAAACTGGGGAAGGTTGTGTAGTTATAAGATATTTGTGTACTACTTTGTCTGTCTGCCTCAGTACACACAAACCAGAAGTGAAAGCAAACTGCTGATTCAAGACTAAGGTATAAGGTCACAAGTTAGGTGTCTGGGTGCCATCATTTGTATTAACTAGCTACAAGTAAGGAGTCAAGGTTTGAGGTGAAAGCACTAAACTATGAGGTTTCTCTCACATCAGAGGCAGATGTATTGAGTAGAGATGCGTCCAAATGAACACTCTAGGTTGAAATGCCAACAAGCCTGGGAAAGTCTTGATTCATACATTACAAGCGGAATCCCTTTATAATCTTCAGCGAAGGAAGCTCATAACTATTTATAAAATACACATTCATAGCTTTGCGTACTTTCATATTTACCTGATTTTTATTCCTATGTTATGCTTTGATAGCAGAGGTTGAAAAGTATGATGAAAACCTCCACGAAAAGACCGTTGATCAAAATGGGGCTCAGAAGCGATACTACTTTGAAAATCTTAAAATCAACGTTCCACAGATCAAGTTGAGTGTCTTCACTTCCAACAAACTGCCTCTAGACCTCAAGGTAAGTCAGTGCACACAACACCTCATTAGATCTACTATCTTTCTAACTAGATAGATTTACTTTGGGAGAAAAAGATGTGTACATTTTAACTTGCTGCTCTCTGTTTCTGCTTATGCAGCCTCTTCCTAAATTGCAACATCTTGTACAAGCTTTCTTAGAGCAGTAGACTCAGAGGCTCATTGTTCCAATACCGCATATTAACTTCTTGATGCAACAGCCTAAAGCCTGGAGGTTTAAAGCTCACTGGTTATAGTAAGGAGCATAGGCGTGC
The DNA here is from genome assembly GCF_007399415.2 of Gopherus evgoodei. Classification (NCBI taxonomy): domain Eukaryota; kingdom Metazoa; phylum Chordata; order Testudines; family Testudinidae; genus Gopherus; species Gopherus evgoodei. The sequence goes on along the minus strand of NC_044339.1, from coordinate 10,273,289 downwards.
CTTCACTATATTATCAATAGAAAAATACATATTGCACAAATTTAAATGCATTGTTCTCATCAGTAGGTAAAACAAGACATATGTACTTAGGGATCAAGTCGTAGCAACTGGATGCAACTGGGGTTGCATGAATAACGTCTGCTTAGTGAAATGCTTTGTAATACTAATATTATTAACAGGAGCGTGTGTTATCCATGAAATTCTTTCACACACTCACACACACACACATTCAAAAACTAAAAAGCAATAATACAGGGTAACTAAAAATGGATAAATCCTAGCCTTAGATTGAACACCAACACAAGAAAGACCAGCATACACTGGAATTTAAAGCTAGTGCCTTTATTTCACAGAAGTTGATTTATAAAGGTACATTCAATTGCAATAAATAGCACAATTACATCTCAGAGGATTTTGAAGCAGTTTCCTCTCTTTCCTGGATGCCTATGACATGCTGGTCCATAAAACCATTGGATTCTTCTAGAGATAAGGTGTACAACCAATGCAAGTTATATGCAGTCCGACACACAAAGATTTTAGTACAAACTAGTTTAACATCTGTATGAGTCATGATGCTTTAATACGTTTTTGGAACATCACTAGGAAATGCCAGTTCACCAATAGGAATAGGAATTCACCAGTAAATGGGATTTCAGATCTCTTCTCCTCTTTCAGGCTTTTCCCCCACACACTTTCTGCAGGTTTAAAGGAGAACAAGTGACTAATATTGCTCAGAATTTCTTTTCATGCAGTTCTTCATTAGCAAAGAACTTACCAAATCCAGCTAATTGAATTCCAGAGAAGTTGTAGTGTCACAGTTTTAGGAATCACTTACATAGTAATCTCACAGTCTGGGATCTCAAACCACTCTGAAGTTCTTGCCATACAGTCTGCCCTTAAATTCTTTAAAGGCCTGAGGAAAATCATTAAATGAGCAGAGGATCTTTGTGTGTAGCTATTAGTGCATCCATTTTACCATCTATGTAAAATGTCTGTACCTAAAACTGAGAGTTGTACGAAGCTCTGAAATAGTTTCTTGTAGCTCATCTTTTGCTTACTGCAGTGATTAGATCTGTGAGCTTCTTTAATTCAGAGTCAGGTAGCAGCCCCAGTATGAGGCAGGCCACAAGGTCACCTGGCTCATATTGCTCTGGAGGTATCTTGAACTGGAAAAAAAAATGCTGTTGCCAGTTGTGCCTTTTTCCTGCTACACATTTTGCAGTGTCTACTTCAAGAGACTTGTATAACTCTTGCTAGCACAGAAGGCAGAAAATTTCCAGCAGAAGGGCAAGTAAACCTGCAGGAGCTCAACTGTGTCTGTGAGCTGCTCGATTCTCAGAGCTGAATTCAGCTCTGTTACACAGATGGGAGGGACCCCATTGTCTTTAATTATAGAATCAAAGTTAAATGTGGTAACATAGCACCTAACTAACTGAAGGCGTCTTTAATTCAGAATGGCCTCTTAATGATTTATAGAGAATGTCAAGCTAATGTCATACTCTAAAGAGATGGCAAGAAAGGAATAATCTGTGTCTGGAGGGAATGGGAATTATAGAACGAACAAGGCAAGCTCCTCAACTGTAGAGAGCAGCACGTGGATAAGAAGAGGAGGACCACAGGAGAGGGACTGTAATATGAGAATTCAGAGAGATGTTAGAGAACTGGTTGCTGGTGGTGGTCATACACTTTTTGCCGTGTGTGTCAAAAACTGCCATTTTGTCACCCAAAACATGTAGGGAAAACAAAAAGATGTTGATGGAAAGATTTCACAGGTTCAGGATGGACGAGAGAGAGAGAGAGAGATTGAAAACCCAACTCTTTGCTCTGAAAACAGACATTTTATCACAGTTTGTTTTGCAAAAACCGGTGCACAATGAAAACAAATTTCCAAACCTTGAAAATTGTCATGAAACAGAAGTGTCATTCCCTAACCAGCTTTACTGGCCACCTGAAATGATAGGGAAGGCTAACCTTTCCACCGTTAACCCTTTTTGTGTACGTCGTCATAAAATTAAAGCAAGGGGAAGGGAGTTCATACCATCTGATTAAACCAAAAAAACCTGACACCATTTCTGGTAGAAAGGCCAACAGTGTGCAGAAAATAAATTAATAGTGCTTTGAAAATAATATCAATAACAAATGAATTTAAATGGACACAAAGTAAAATTAAATAATAAAAATAAAAGATGGGAAAACCTGTTTAGATCATTTACTGTTTTCTCCCCACTAATACAAACGCTGCAAAAAACGACACATTTTAAAAATGTTTCTTTTGTGGCATGTGAGGTGTTACTATGGAATCTTGTGGAAAACTCAGTCATGGGAAATAAAATGAGATTCATCCCCACACACAGGCTGTTTTTAACAGTGGTTCCGTGAACAAGGGCAAGTCAAGAAGAGGTTATCGGCACTCTTTGTGGTTTAATACGGGATGTAAAATGTGTAAGATGTTTTTGTTTTGTTTTTTGTATTGGCACAAGAGAATGCTCTTCATCCAGATCTTCTTGAGGGTGAGGAAGAGGAGGGAAGTGGTAGTGTGTGTAGGACTGCGTGGCAGGCCAGGCAGTTTTGTAAGACAAGTTGTTTTAGAGACATGCACTTATCAAACAATGACGGCATTTAGCATTAGCAAGAACACTAAAGGTATTTTCACAGATCTTTAATACTTTTGCTGGAATGTTTTTGGCCCTACTACAGTCTCTCTTGCCTTTTTTTTTTTTTTTTCTTTTAAAGAAAGAAACAGGTATTGTTAACGGTGGAAAAAAGATACGTCCCAGCAGCTGCCAGCATTGTCTCAAGAGAAAACTGGGCATATAAACTTTTTTCTTATAAAAACAATCAGTGGCTATGTAACATGTTTGAAATTTTCAGAGAAGGGAGTTCCAGTCCTGTTGGGTACAGAATAGTTTGGGAGAAAATGAGAGAATTTACTGTACAGTTTTATATCTAAGTTATTTTTTATACTATTGATAGATATTTTCCCTACCTCCTAAAATGTTTTTAAGCCTTGGGCACTAATTTTTATCAAAGTCAGTGCAGACGGATTATTATTTTTATTAGTTACCTGTATCAACAGACCTGCTTTATGGAACATCTAACGATCATGGGCAGGAAACTGCTTGCGACTTGTGCAAATAAGTGACAGGTTTGTACACTATTGCATTTGTTTAGTTATTCAGTTGCTACATGAATAGTTCCTAGTTTATCCTGCCCCCAACACCTATGCCAGCTGTGTAACATAATTTAGTGGCCTGCAGATGGCAGAATAACTCACTTTACCTAATTTAACTTTACATTTTAACATGGGTGTAACAATGATTAATGTAGAAAGATATAACACAAATGCCAAAGATTTCTTGATACCTTAGAGTCTCAATGAATTAGGTATTTGGTGTGAATTTTGAAGTTAGTAAATGCTTCAACAGCTAATGCCACCTAGGAACTGAAATAAAAGTTAATTTTAATCTTCATTCCCTTTCTACAATTTCTTGTTAAAAGGAAATAAAAGGTAAACAGTTCCTCAGATGCTTTTCATCTCATTTTCTGTTGTATCTGATGCCATACCTCAGTTCTGTGATATTAAAATATATTTTAATTTAAAAAATGCCCACCTCCAAAAGATCGAAAATACTGTTTTCAAATATACAACTAAGGTTTTTCAATCTCAATGTTATCGCCATTTCATTTTTTCTCTTTTCATTTCTTTTCCTGAATTCTCTTGTCCAAAATTATTATGCTTATATTAAATAATATAAGACAGGAGACCATAACATGCTTGTCTCTTGGGCAACCTTCACTTTTGGAGACAAGTGACACTGGCTTCATGGATCCCCACTCTTTTCTAGATATAACATGTAGTGACACTGATAGCAGTAACATCACGGATGCAATTGCTCATTTCAGTCATAAATCATCTAAAGTTGCAGTTCATGAATAGAAAAAGTTCTGCCAAAGATGGTTTCTGTTCACAGGTAGGAAAGGTTCTGCTAAAGCTTGACTTCATCTAAGAGTAAGTTTCAGAATCAGTGCTATGAATCAAACAGAAATTTGGTGTTAGTTCGAAGGTGAGAAAAATATTTCAGGTATATCACTTTTCCAATATATTTTCATAGTGTCAAATAGCCACAGCTGAAGATTCCGAAGTCTGTATCTTCTTTGTGCTAGTCTTAGTGAATGATCCAATAGATACACTTCATAAAGAGAATTGTCCATTTCAAACTTACTTTATTGCTGACCTTATCTAAGATGAAGATGAGCAGTGCTGCCCTAAAGTAATTTTTGTGTATGTGCAAGCATCACCTAGGGTGTTCGTTTCTTCAGTCATCTTCCTCCCAGTGCTCAGATTTCCCCCATAAAGCTCCTTCCACTTAGACCTCTTCTATCTTCATCCTAGTTAAAAAATAAAAACTTGCTTTCTTCTACTGCTCCCACATCCGTCACTTTGGTTGCAGATGGGAAAACACAAACATCCTTGCTTTTGTTGTATCCTTAAAACAAGCTCTGAAAATTAGTTTACGGAAGATGAGCTGTATGAGGCAGGCTGTTGTAGGATCAAAAATGTATTAAAACTACTCGACGAAGGCAAAGGCAAATTCTGACTAAAATGTTTTATTAGATTTGTAATTGGTTTTAGGCATAATTTTGTAATGCTAGAACTACAAATTAGATGTTTTTATTTGCTGCAAGTTTTTTTTTGTTTGTTTTTTTTAGTTAGTCTGAGGGCTCCTCAGCTTCCCAACCAACCTGTGAATGGATAGACCATTAGACTATATTTTATTTTTTAAATATGAGCTTAGGCCATGTTTGCACTATCACTTATGTGTGCAAAATGTATGCCACTTGGGTGTGAAAAAACACTACATTTCACCAGCATAAGCAGTAGTGTGCACACTGTGTCAGTGAGAGCGCTTTTCCCATCAGCATAGAGCAACTCCATGAGAGATCTTACAGCGGCGCAACGGTACAGCTGTGTCGCGGTAAGGTCTCTAGTGTAGCTGTAGCCTTAGATACAGCGTGTTTACCTTAAATATCCTTTTAACATACATACCAAACAAAACCCAGATGTGGCCTGTATTCATTGCTGGCATAATTCCCTTCCTTCACAATGTTGTTTGCAGTGTCCCAATAATAGTTGTCTGGGTAAAACCAGACACTCACTCTATTGTTGAATGAACTCACACAGAAAGATAAGAGACAAAAAACACCCTGTCACCTATGGGCAAACACTTTCCACAAAGCAATTGTCCCATATCTGACCTATGAGTCCTCTTCCTCAAGGGAACCGGCTAACCACCTTCAAAAGAGGAGCTTGGGAACTTCAGTTAATAACTCTGCTAGACGCTAGAAATCATGGTCTCAACAGAGACGCTGATTTTATGGCTCATTACAACAATTTTTAATCATCTAAGCCTCCTTTATCATATGACTGTAAAGGTGATAATTGCCTACTTGATTTTAAGTGGTTTCTTGCAACATGTGTTATGCCTTACACTTAACAATCTGCCCCGCCTTGTATTTAACTATGACACTCTTCCTTTTCTGGACCTGAAGAAGAGCTTTGAAGCTCGAAAGCTTGTCTCTTCCTCCAACAGAAGTTGGGCCAATAAAAGAGATTACCTCACCCACCTCATTTCCTTCACAATGTTAATTTAAAGGCAGTTGTAAGTGAATCACACTGAACACAGATAATGATGAGAGATGAGACTGAGGTACATTAATGCCTGTGGCCTCCAGGACATTGTTTGTGTAGGTAAAATATCACTTCATCCAAACACATCCAGAAGAGTGGAAAACCTCCTAATGTGCCATCCAATATGTATGGAGGGAAAATTCCCAAACTTCGGGTTCTGTTTAATTTTGTGTATTTGAACAAGTATCAGAATAATTAAGTAACGGATACAAAATTAAGTACAGGATCTTAGAAATAAGTTTATAAAATGTGTTCTTTTAAAACTAAAATCCTGTCAAGTTTTTGGAAGATTTGTTATATCAGGAGGTGTACTTAATTGCTTTCTAGCCAGTGGACAAATAGGATTCAAACAATTTATCAATTATCAGTATATTGGCGATGTCCAAAATTATTGCCATAATTACAAAATGATTAATGTATGCTCCCAATTATCCAAATAAGGTTGGGGATTCAGATTTTATTTGAATAATCAGGAATTTTGATAGCTGAGAGCGCAGGAGTCATTCAACAGCAGGGTGCCTCCCCAAGTCCCCACCCGTGCACCGGGGGGCTCATCCTTCCCTGGCCTGGACTGCAAAGAGGAGGAAGTCTGTGCTCTGCCCTGTTCACTCCGGGGCTGCAGAGGGCTCTTTGCACTGTCCCTAGGGTCACAGACACCCGATCCCTGCAAATGCAAGTTGCTGGAGTGAGGCTGCAGTCCTAGCGGGGCAGAACAGGGACTCATGGCCAGTACTCTACTCTGCCCTGCCGGGATTGCAGCCTTCCCTGCACCTTGTTCCTGCAGAGATCTGCTGTCACCAGCCCTCTGCAGCTCCCCTGTCATGCCCCACTAGCTCGCTGACTCCTTTGACAGCAGGGCTGCAGAGGGCTCCCTGCACTGCTGCACGAGCCATTCAGTAGCAGGGTGGCCTCCCCCTTAGGGGACTTGTCGTCATCCTTTCTCACAGCTGTGTTTGAGGATCTCTGCTTTGTTATCCAAACCTTCTCATTATCCAAGTACCTTCTTGGTTCCCCAGCAATGAAGGGATTCGGATAATGCGGAGGTTCAGATAATAGGGTTTGGGATAAATGCGAATATACTGTATCGGGAAAAAGTTGTTATAGTTGCTAGATAAATTTTGTTTGTTGCCTTCTTAGAAATCAGTTAATTCAGATATCATGGAGAAGTACAGATTAACGTAAAAGTCGTAATTCCAGTTTTTATTTAATTAGGCACTGAAAAGCACACTGGGATTTCCTCTAATCCGATTTGAAGATGCAGTGATTAACCTGGATCCATTCACTAGGGTCCACCCATATGAGACAAAGGAGTTTATCATTAATGACATCCTTAAGCATTTTCAAGAGGTGAGTGTCAGATAAATCATATTGTGACATCCACTAAAAGTCTAAAACTTGTCTGTTTTGGTAGCTCTTTATCAAATATTATAAAATATTAAATTCCTTTCCCTGTTTTAATGAGTAAATATGTTACGCTTAATCATTTTATGTGTTTATATAAATAGTCTTTAATCATACTGAATGTTAGACTCCAGTGGAGTATCTGGCCCCTATCAATGTAGCTCTGCTGAAATCATTAACCTCGGGCTCCTCCATCTTTAATGTTCTGATATACTTTTTACTCTGAGGGGAATTAGTTTCTCCAGAGCTAAATAGTTAAACTGTGTTCCCATTTTTAAATTGATCAACAGAGACAGACTGGTAGGCAGATATCATATTAGATAGTTTTACCAATCAGAACATTATACAAAGTACAAATGTTGTTGACCATGTCTCTTACGATAATGTTTTGACTTTCGCATCTTTTTGTTCTTTCCAGGAGTCAAATTTAACATGTTGTAGTTTATTAAAATACTATTAACCTTGCAGACCATGAAATCTGATGTGTAGATGATGTTTTTCATTTAACTGTGTTTCATAGGAGCTGCTTAGTCAGGCAGCAAGGATTTTGGGCTCAGTGGATTTCCTTGGCAACCCTATGGGTCTCCTCAATGATGTTTCAGAAGGTGTCACAGGGCTAATAAAATATGGAAATGTTGGTGGCCTTATAAGAAATGTCACACATGGAGTATCAAACTCTGCTGCAAAGGTAATTGTTACATGAAATAATCTGTAGATAACGTACAAGTTAACCCACTAAAAAGACAAGTTGCATATTTATAGGTACACTAGAACTCATTAGTTAATAACTAAGATATAATTATAAACAGATTGTCCTTGAATTTTAATTTCCATAGGTCTTGTTGCGGAATAAAAACTGTGTTTGGGGTGCAGGCCTAGCAAACACTTATGCACATAGTTAACTGTAGGCAATGGAATTACTCAAGTGCTTAGAGTTACTCATTTGCATAAGTGTTTGCAGGTTCAGGGCCCCAGTTAGTAAAGAAGTAGTTCTCCATCATGGTTAAAACATGAGTCTTCCTGTGTACACTAACAGACTGTATATTAACTCTGTTATTGAAACCTGCTGAAATTCTTGGGCTTTTGGATGTTCAGGAAACTTCACTTGGAATTTAATCAGTTAATATGATGTGAATGTAAAGATTATTGTGATCCTGGAGTTGAAGGATTTGCCAGCGCTGCCCTGAATGCTACCTTTTCTATGCCACATAGTAGCAAGTTTTATTTTACTAGGTTTTAAAGTTGTTTTCCTTGTTTTGAAAATGTCATTTATTCAAAAAAAGTCTTTGATACTATCTGTGTACAGCTTTCCAGCTTTGTGCCTTTTTGATACACCTACAAAACAAGAGTGTTTGATTTGAACTCAGCTAATAAATAATTCTATGCTATGGTGAAAACGCTTTTGTCCTTCTGAGGAAAGTGAAGTTAAGTTGATTGGAGGCTCTAGTGCACTAGTACTAACTGTTTCTAAAATCTTATTAATTATTTTGTACCTGAGAAAAAGGCCTGGTTTGAGCACAGGAACCCCTTCAATTATTTTATTTATTATTTGTATTGCGGTAGCTCCTAAGAACCCCAATCATAAACCAATAGCCCATTGTACTAGGCACTGTACAAACACATCTTGGTTTTGGCACTGACTCAGTTTGTGGTATTGGGCAAATTTCTTAACCTCTCTTGCTCAGGTTCTTTATATGTAAAGTTGGAATAATACCTTCCTCACATGAGGACTTTTTGATGGAGAAGGGGAGCTCTATTTAAGAACTTACTATATTATTATGAAAACGTATTTCCATCCTAGATCATGATGGATCCTAAAGATGTGTTCTATCAACTTGGAAACAAGAGAGTCTGAAATAGAATTGAAAGTGCATCATAGTTACATGGGAATTTGGATGATAGAGAAAGTAATATACATAATGGTTTTAACAATCTGAATATCAGTGCTTTTGGGAGTTCCATAATGTTGCTCTTTTGTCCTTGTGGGTGGATGCAGTTAAGGCATCTACAGATGAACAAACCCAGTTGTAAAAGGGTTATCCCACGGTGAAGAGCAGTTATTTGTTCAAGGTTTAAGATTTCTGGAACAGATTGTTTTTGGGTTGGGGAGGTATAGGCGAGAGAGAGAGATTGGACAAGTGATACACTTCTGTTTGTGGGAAAGAAAGTATTCTCATATTGGTAATCTCTGGTAGATTGGGCCTTGCACCTTGTCCTCTAGTTCTGGAAGCTTGCTTTCTTCATTGGAGGCATGCGGAAGTTAGGCAATCGGTTTACACTGGAGAGCAAGTGTAGTCAATAGGCAGACTGCAGGCCAAACCTGGAACTGCCATCCGCTTTTGAACAGACCCTGAAATATTTGTATTTACTTATTATCATGATTATTATTTCTATTATTTCCTCTGGAGTCTGGACCTTGACTATACCTTGAGCAAGGAATTTGGACTTGACCAAAAAACAGATTGACAGCCCCTGCTGGAGAGGCTGTAGTTACTGCCACAGCCCAGCTTCATGGAGCACATATGTACAGAGCATCTTTCTGAGGGGACTATACTCTCAGAATTGTTTTTTTCCTTGGGAAAATCCCAAACATGGTCCGTCTGTGATAGGATGATGATAACTTAGAGTGGCAGAAAAGATGTAAGGAGAGCGATCAGCAGGGCTCTGAACCAAGAAATATTGCAGCTGCTATCCAGGAATCTGTTATCCGCAGGTGCAGATGTTCCCATCCAGTAGGAATTTTAAAAGAAGGCTGCGCTTCACTAGGGAAACAGACAAGAGGTCAATAGGAGCGGCGGCTGTGACCCAAACATGGCCAAATCTACTTTTAAACACTTTTCCCTTTCTCCCACTAATAGGAAGAGCAATTCAGAAGGTCAAAAGGTAGTAATATTGGGCATTCTCCTAACCCCAGATAAGCCAAGACCAGGGTTTTCATACTTAGCAGATCTGCCACAAAGCTCTTCAATAGATCTTCCCAGTAAACAGAATTTTCAAAGTTCGCGGCTGTATCCTAACCCAAGTTATTGGAGTTTTAAACACCTTATCTTTTGAGCAGCAGCAAGTCTTAACCAAGATCGCATGATGCTTCTCAAAAGTCATAAATACCCCACTTGCTCCCAGCAAGCTTTCCACCATTTGGTCCTATGCAAAAGTACGAGCCAGATCTCATACTGGTGTCAAGATGGGAGTATCAGCACCAGTATACGCAGTGTTCCATCTCCTTTAGGTTTCTTACAGGCAATCTAAACCTGCAGCTGAGATCTCCCATCCTATCATCTGTCTCAGCGCTACTAATGTCACAAATATAGGACTAATACAGGATATCCCTGTATTTGTGACGGTGGTGGTGGTGGTAGATCACTTAATGATATGGAGCTTCCTTAGAGCTGTACATTTGTCCAAACAAACACTTATCCCCATGTTCTGTGTGTACAGTGCTGCGTGCTCTCATGATCCATCTGTTCCAACCATTGATATCTATTTCTTTTGTATTTCCTTTCCATACAGATTTGTTTCCTGGTTGCAATCACATCTGCAGTAAGAGTCTCATAAATCTCTGCCTTTAAATCTCTGCCTTTAAAGGCACAAGCCTTACTGCATTTTCCACAAGGGCAAGGTCATTCTTTGAACTTCAGAGTCATTTGTAACTAAGGTTTCTGTTGGGTAGATTTTCAAAGACACAGGGCAGTTAGATGCCAAACTCCCATTGAACTGAATGCAAGTTGAGCAATCAACAGTCTCCTTCCCAAAAAGGACTTCTCTCAGCAGAGTGGTAATCCCCCTGCTTATGGGATAGGGGTGAGCAAGACACTTGTAATTGAGGTGAAGGCTCCTTCCCAACTAATTGTACTGTTTTTGGACAACTAGGTTTAACCCTGCAATGCCAATATAACTCAAAACTGATATGGCATTTCACAAGTTTATATTTGAAATAACTGCGGCGGTGAATAAAATTAATTAAAACCTGCTTTCTCTTTTATATATAGATATACATATTAAAAAAAAACTGTGTGTCACATAGGTACCATTTTAATTTTTAAGTATAAGAAGAAAAAACTCAAATCTGACCATAACTGCAACAGAAAACATGACCTGGCCAATAGATCATGTTCATGTTGCTCCACCAGTGCTGTCTGTAGAGACAGTATGATTAATTAGTGTCTGCTCTTGCTACAAAGGGTTTCACCTGATTCAGCGGTGCCAGAAATTGTCCCTTTTCATCAATGCAACCAATTCTGTGAAGCTGGCAATGTTGCCAAAACTTGATGAACTGTTCTCCATATCTAGTAATTACCAGCCACAGACTGGAAAATTTTTCACAAATCTTATTTGTTTTTCAGTTTCCTGGTGTCTAAGATCCTTTAATAAAATTTATATTAGATTTTAAGGTGAGTTGGAGGCTGCAAATAAGACGAGATCTGTTCTGTTCATACAACCATGTCAGGCTAAACTTTAATCATCACTTTAAAAGAAATATACACAAAGTGCCTGCATGAACTGAAAAGTAAGTTGTTTGTAAGTTGTATCTGTTTTTGTCATTTTATGGCTTTTCTATTTTACAGTGCTATTGATTATTCCTGTAATGACTTCTCCATGCATCTCAGAGCATGCAGTGGGTACATGCCTTCTTTCAAGTGGGAGACCTTCAGTGTATTTTAGTTGGCACAAAACCTTAGGTTAAATAAAGTTCATTTCAGACAGTTTTGTAGTTTTTATCCCTTGGAGGTTACAAGTTTTGTATTTTTAAAAGTGCTTTGATCCTAAATATAGGCACCTGAGGGAATTTGATTCCCTTCTGCGTGGAGGCTCCTACACTGGCCATATGTACAGAAATGGCTCAAATTCTTGGCATGCAAACTTTTTTCTTTTTTGTTTTCCACCTTAGGCATGATACCACTAAAACCTAAAATTATTGCTCTTTCAGAGACTTCTCAGTCAGAAATGCGTGTTAGATGCTGAGCTAAATACCAAAATAAATTAAAGCCCTGTATTGACTCTGTGCTCTCTTCTGACTTGAAGTCTTTGTTTCATTGTACCCAGTACTAGTAAATAGATATTGTGCCAAGATAATGCAACTCCTGGTACAAAATGATTTAAAAGTTTAATATACTATATAATTGCTTTGTGCTGTTTTATATGAGAATCAACTTTTCAGATACTCTACGTGATTTGTCTAAGATTTGCAATCCCTATAGGAATCCATTACAGCCACTGGTGTGAATAGCAGCTCATGTAGATGTGAGCAGCACAAGCCCTGATCACCCTATATACCTTCTTGCTTGTGCAACCAATGCTGAAGTCCGTGCCACTCTCCTTACTTTTCTTTATGGCAAGCTAGCTACAGTACAGCTAGTGCCAGTACATCTACCCGGGCTGCCATTCATCCATTTACATGCCTGGCTTCTGTGTAATGTATCTTAAATCATTGGTATGTGATGGAAAAGCCACACTCCATTTCTGCATATAAATATTTGATGGAAAAATGTGTTTTAAAAAATAAAAGCAACACTGGAAACAAAACAATATATTATAAAGCTTTCTGACCTTGAAAATTCCACTAGATAGCTTTGCCAACACACCTTAGTCCTCACTTGCAATTTCCCTGGTTTTCAGATTCTAGGTCACTCTTGAACCATGAATGCCAATTGTAGCAAATTACTTGCGGACATGAACAGACAGGAACTAGTATGAATCCATTACAGCCATTTTTACATCAGTTAAATAAGGAGGTGTGTCACGGTATAATTCCCCATTCTGAACCTTAGGGTCCAAAAGACGGGGCACCAGCATGAATTCCTCTAAGCTCAATTACCAGCTCAGTACTCGTAGTGCTGCCACTAACCAGGAATTCCAGTGCCTGGTACACTCTGGTCCCCCCAAAACCTTGCCCGAGGACCCCCAAGACCCAGTCCCTCTGGATCTTAACACAAGGAAAGTAAACCCTTTCCCTCACCATTGCCTCTCCCAGGCTTCCCCTCCCTGGGTTACCCTGGAAGATCACTGTGATTCAAACACCTTGAATCTCAAAACAGAGGAAAATCCACCTTCCCTCCCTCCTTCTCTCTCCCACTCCCAGACTCTCCCTGAGAGAGAAAGTAATCCTAACACAGAGAGAAAATAACCTTTCTCTCCCCCTTCCCTCCTTTCTCCCCACCAATTCCTGGTGGATCCAGACCCAGTCCCCTGGAGTCTCACCAGAATAAAAAAACAATCAGGTTCTTAAACAAGAAAAGCTTTTAATTAAAGAGGGAAAAACAGTAAAAATTATCTTTGTAAATTTAAGATGGAATATATTACAGGGTCTTTCAGCTGTAGACACTCGGAATACCCTCCCAGCCTAAGTATACAAGTACAAATAAAAATCCTTTCAGCAAAATACAAATTTGAACTCATTCCAGCCAAATACACATTTACAAATAAAGAAAACAACCATAAGCCTAACTCGCCTTATCTACCTAGTACTCACTATTTTGAACTTATAAGAGCCTGTATCAGAGAGATTGGAGAGAAACCTGGTTGCACGTCCAGTCTCTCTGAGCCCCCAGAGTGAACAACAACCAAACACTAACAGCACACACACAAAACTTCCCTCCCTCAAGATTGAAAGTATCCTGTCCCCTAATTGGTCCTCTGGTCAGGTGACAGCCAGGCTCACTGATTTTGTTAACCCTTTACAGTCAAAAGAGGCATGAAGTACTCCTGTCCTATTAACTCTTACTTATCTGTTTATGACAAGGTGAAAGGCTTGAGTCCTGAGTCTAGTGTGCCTTACATTCAGCCAAACCGGAAAAGGGCCTGTCCGGGACTGTCTGCATTACAAATACAACCATGACAAGTCCCAATTATAACAGGACTGCTCTTTAACCGATTACAAATCTGTAGAGCAGACAATGTTTTAATGTGACCTGTAATCTGCCTAAAGACCTGGTCATGTCCCAGGCTTTAGTCTGCTTATGGCATGAGGTTAAGATCTTAGCTTTACTTCAAATGATAACTAGGTCCGTTGACATGATTCCTTTTGTAGTAGAAAGAAGTCTCTTATTTTGTAACTATCTGTCAATATAATACTAAAAATATTTAAATCAAAAGAAGAAAATCGTAAGTTTTTGCAAAGGGATAATAAAGATTCTGAAAGCTATAAATATAAGCGACATAAAAGGATAAACCTCATTGTAAAAGAGAGCTCAGATTTTTCTAGTAAAGTTAGATGTTTTCTGAAGGAGGTTTTATTTTGCTTCCTTAAGCAGTTGCCAGCTGGTGGCTGGCTTTTTGTAAGTGTACTTTTTGCATTAGCTCTTAGGCCACGTCTACACTACAGCATAAAATTGAAATTATTAAAACCGGTTTTATAAAACTGGTTTTATAAAATCGATTTTACACGTCCACACTAGGGCACATTAATTCGGTGGTGTGCGTCCATGGTCCTAGGCTACCATCGATTTCCGGAGCGGTACACTCTGGGTAGCTCAGTAAAAGAATGAGACCAATAACTTCGATTTCCGTCCACACTAACCCTAAATCAATATAGTAATATCGATTTGAGGGTTACTCCTCTCGTTGGGGAGGAGTACATAAATCGATTTTAAGAGCCCTTAAAATCGATTTAAAGTGCCTTGTAGTGTGGACGGGTACAGGGTTAAATTGATTTAACGCTGTTTAAATCAATTTAACGCTGTAGTGTGGACCAGGCCTCAGTTTCCCAACACTGGAGTAAAAGAGAGAAACAAAATCCAGGTAAAGGAGAATCTCTTTCATATAAAATCAGGGAGATACCAGAGGTGTGACAAAGCAGTTTATAAACTGACAGACTTTTAGTTGCTTCCTGTGCAAACTAAATATAAACAAAATTGATTAGTGGCATTTGACCTATCATTTATGCAATGTCTATGAAGCAGATTAAAGCTGTAGAACATTTCATTGTGTGAACAGTTGACAGTGATTACTTATGAACTATTTGCTAATAGCTTTCTTCCTTTAAATGTGTATATAAAAAGGCAATTTACTTCCTGAACTTTGCTACTTAAAGAATCTATAACCAATCAGGATGTCACTTTTTAAATAATATTTGGTTTTCAGCACAGAGCACAGCTGGGAGATGCATATTTTAAAAAACACATTAACATAACATAAGGACGGGTTCTGTCATATATCGTTGATCCCTTATGACGCATCACCCATCCATTGTTCTGCGCAAGAGAGTTGTTATCTCTACATTTTTACCGGATTTGCTTTTCTTACTGAATTGTCAATGCAACATTTTTAGATTTGTCAAATAGGTCTTGGTAGGGTTTAAATCAGTGATCCTTAGACTGAAGCTCCAGAGCTGCAAGTGGCTCTTTAATGTGTTCTGCAGCTCTTTGCAGCACATGATATTAAAACACTGTGATTAATTATTAACCAATCAGGATGCCCTTGCTATATATATAGAAATATGTAAATGAAACAGTGAATTCACACTGCTATGGCTCTTTTGGGTAATGTTGATCGCTAATTTGGCTCCTGAACCACGGAGATCTGAGTATTACTGATTTAAATAAACATTTTAAAAAAACTTTAATATGGCATTTCAGTGCATGAATAAGTATTTTATTTTCAGTGAACTGTTTTCTTTAGTTTTCAAATTCTTTCTGACATTCCTACTTCACTAGTATAGTGAGTCTGCATTGTTGAAGAGAGGATCCTCTTTTATTTTAGATATCTATATATATCCATTGTTTTGCCTTGTAGTTTTCGACCATGGAAGAAACTAACTTCTCTGATCCTTGATGTTCCTCATCCCCATTGTGGTTGAGCAATACTGCTAGTTGGTTGACAGTTTTGTTAGTCTTGTGCCACTCCATGAATCTTGTTTGATGGTATTTCAGAAGAACACTGGCTGCACAGCCAACAAAGGCAAGACATGGAAAAAACATGTATATATTAGGACTTCCTTTGTTGTTTATCTGATGCTTTAAATCATTCTTTTAGGGCAGATGTCTGGAAACATTCATTGGGATATGTTCATACTGCACAAGATACCTTCGTTGAGCCAGAGGCTCAGCCCATTGTTTCAGAGCTCATCATAATTGTGTGTTAAGTTTTAGAGCACCAGAGGTTTGCATGGATCTTTTTAGAGAGAATAAATACTGTCTTGAGGCTCTTACTAGCTGTGTTAGATACGATACAATAGCATGCAAAGAAAATTGACACCATGCAAGGCAGATGGAAGGAGGTTAATTCAAATAAGGATAGTGTGTTTCTAGTATGGTATGCATAATGTTAGTTCCAACTTCTAAAACTTGAATGTTGCTGTAGGAGTGTGAGTCATTGTTAGAGGTGTGGAAAGAGGTGGGATTTTGAAGCCAGGTTAAGGAGGCTGCATTATAATACAGGTATGGAAGGATATTCCAGGAATTTGGAGGACATGCGGACATTTGTGGGAAGGGGAAGCAAAGACAACAAGGGCAGTAGAATTGGCAGAGCACACGATCCTAATAGGAGACTGACAGGAAACAAGAGATGAGATGTAGGCAGTGGCAGGGCTATGACAAGGGGATATGAATTTGAATTGGAAAGTGATTGGGAGTAATGGAGGCTGCCAAAAGGGTGTAAGGTGGACAAGTATTGGCAGAGGAAGATGAGTTTGTCAGTTCCATTTGAGTCAGGCTGGAGCGATGTAAGGAGTCATGTACTCCAGAAAGAAGATGGTGGCCATAAGCTAAGCAAATTACTACCAAGGTGTGGGTAGCTGTCTGTAAAATAAACAACAAGTTAAATTTTTGCATCCCTTGACTTATACAGTCAGCCATTCTCATTTAAGATACTTCTGTTCAGAAGCTAAGACAAGTAATGCACGTCCATCATTGGAAATGTTTTGTCTGAGCAACTCCAGGATCATTTTGACAGAATGGAATTGTAAATAGCTGAAATGAGTCATCCTATGGTAAATTTTATTCAGTAGTGCTGGGAAATTGCTCATCATCAAGCATCTTCACACACGAAGTTTAGAAGAGGTAACTTTTGTCACCATTCTTCTTTTGTGTATATGTGAAGCCAACTAGACCACTGATGATGTGGTATGATCTTCATTGTCATTGGTTCATTATATTGTTGTGTCTAGGTTGTGGTACTTTCATCTTGGCACCACTCTGCTGTCTGACCAAGACTGATGAGTGGATGTGACAGCAGGTTTAGGTTCGAACTAGGCAAAATCAGAAAAGGCTACAGACACCTGATTGATTGAGTTTGAGTTTGAGTTTTGGCCAGGCAAATTGTTAGGTGTCCTTTTAGATAGTGAGCTGAATATGGAAGTACAGGTTTCAATGTTCATTACCTTGAGTGGGTTTTTTCATTTCCAGAATTTTAACATTATGTTGGTACAGGCTTATATGCAAGAAGCCTTCTGTCTTCTTAACTGTGTGCCTACAAGGGAGCCAGTGTGGCCTTCTGTGCTGTAATAATTTTCTGCCTTTAAGTAGTAATCTCCTCTTAGTTTCAGTGATTGAGTTTTTGAAGATTTTCCATATAAACATGATTTATGACATCTGTTAAACTGGATTAAAGAGTAGATCCTGCTGACCGTGGCTGCCTCTTGTCAGTTGAGTTTGCATTTTAGCATAAAGGGATGTGACAGCACATTTGCTTTTGCTGCATCAGAAATCAACAGAAATTGGAACTGAGGACAATGATAGGAGATATTCCACTTGCTGTAAGGACAAATGTAAAATTATAGACCAACTGTCTGGCCAAATTATTAATCAGAATTGGTGATGTAGTACTGTGCAGACAAACAAGATGTATAGTCAGGTTGCTTTATGCGCTAGTGAAGGGTGGTCAGAGACAATGGTGATGAATGCAGTATACGAATCTAGAGAGAGAGATACAGAATATTCAGGAAACCTGGTTTAGTTTTCAATCTCTTGCTCCCCCAACTGGGTGGGGAAAGGCTGTAGAAGCAGACCACTCAGATCCTTGGGGGCAGCATAAAAGGGAAGTGCCTCCTTTTAGTAGACAGTGATCCACTGACTAATGGGGTGATAATCACAAGCCATGAAAAATGTCACCCCTCCTTCATATATTCAGAAAGATCTGGCATCCATGACCACTATATCTTGAGAGAGATTGGTATTAATCTGTGCAAAGATAAGGCAAGTCTGAGTTTTAAAGGATCATTGAATCTTTGTTTCTTCCCATATTCCCTACCTGCACCACCGTAATCTTCATGTTTTATTAAAGAAAATTAATAGTCCCTTGCAGTCCCTATGATTCTGTTGTGGCCACAATCATAGCTGAGGGAAAATAGCATTACACAAGAGTGTGTGTTTTGTTTAAACAGCTACATAAAAACTGGTATCCTGTTTTATCTTGCCTGTGAGTCCAAATGAAATTGATGTGCTCCGTTGAAAGAACTGTTTGATCTGGTCTTGGTGTCTCTTTTTTAATAAGTACGCATTCAGAAGCAAACTAACATGTGTTTGGCAGCTTTTTCCAAGCAAAATTATGTGGTAGGCAAAAGTATGATGTGTAAGTTGCTGGTGTTCTTTTTCAACAAACAGTGATCTGTGTTCAGAGTTCTCATTTTTAGTCTTTGATAGGTGAAAAGGGTAGAGTCTCAATTGTTTGTGAGTTGGTATTAGTCAGTTTTTAGTGATTTCGTGTCAGCCTAAACAGGCCTCCCAACTATAATTTGGATACAGACCATATAGAAAGCTTTGTGGAAAATTTAAAATTGATATATACAAAGCATTAATGAGAATGAAATCTGTTGGCTAATAAAATGTGTTTTATTTTTGAAGATAAGGTGAATACATGGGTTTATTTGTTTTTAAAGAACACTACAAGATAGTTTTGGCCACACATTTAGGTTTCGTTTTAAACTTTAAAGCACTACAGAAAGTACAAGTGTCTTTGTTCATTAAAACAAAAACAAGAACGAAAAAGAAAATTCTTTGTTTTAAACATTCTCCAGGACTATAGAGTCTATAATACATGCCATTACACTATGTTAAAAAAAAAAAAGTAGAGAAGATTTGAAAGAGTTAATATTTTTTCGTTCTGAAAGTTATCTGTTAAGAGTATTAGTTGTTGAATAAAGCATAGCTGCCCTCCAGATGAACCCGCTAGTGACTCTGCAGTTGGGGTCATTCCAAGTTCATGCTGTGGACTTTTGACTGCCTTCTGTGTATGTGAAAACAGCTGGCAGTTCCTGCAGGGATCACTCATTCAGCCCTGTAACACAAAACTATTGCCAATGGGCACCTGCTGGTGCAGCTTCACAGGAGATCCTTGGGGGAAGCTACCCAACTCATCAGGCATCTGTGGAGATAAAAACAGCGGGGGCTCCCCTGGGATACCCAGCTAATCAGGCATCCATACAGACAACTCATCAGGGGGCTTCACAGATTACCCAGCCAACATGCCGTTGTCAGAATGTATTACGAAGCTTAGTTAAGGATGGGATGTGAGCTAATTAAAGGTCCTTTACTTGGATTCTGTGACATAAGTGGGGGTGGGGAAAATGTCTCCGGAATCTCCAAAAAGGTATCATGTGAGTTCAGTGTTGAATGCAGCTGGCTTCTTTTTTGTTCTTCTGTTGATCGATAACTAAGGGCAGAAAGGAGTCAAAGAGTCCATATGCATTTTGTATATCACACCACCCTGATTTCCACATTTGTAGAAATTCAGTATAATACTACCTAATTCAAGCTTAAATCAATTCTGTCACTATATTTAATGTTCTGTCAATATTTCCATTATAAATCACTGTCTTCAGAGGATTGTAACTTGGTCATAAATATTTTGTTCTTGGCTTAAACTTTCTCATACATTTTCTCTGCTGGGCCCACTTGTTTTTTAAAAAAATCAGTCTCTTATATTTTATGCTTTCTAAGAGAATATATATGAACAGATTTTTAGAAACTCTCATGTTTGAACAAGGGAGCTATAGTGGGTTTTTGGGCGGGGTTAATGACAAGTATATGATCTTGTCATTCAAATGCTTTGCGAATCAATTTTAAATGGCTCCAGCTTTTAATTTGGAAAAGTAGCTCCTGCTGCACATGCACAATCAGTTTTCAACGGCCACAAGTATTTTTGTTGTTCACATTTCAGGCCCAGGGTAATACACAGTTGACAAATGTGTATTTGTAAGTGGGGAAAATGACTTATTGCCTTTCTGTTAAATAATGTATGTTTTTTTTTTAAATTCTTGAAATATGTAGTATTTATACAATCCATCTAAACAATGCATATTTTTTAAAAAGCTAGGTAAATGTGCATTTGCACAGTAAAGAGGTTGGTATTTTGTGTGAGTAATTTCTAGTACATTTCCTTTAGAGGGTTTTTTATGCTTTAGCAAGAGACACAGAAATGCATTAAACGTTAACCGGTGACACCACAACAAAAGCAAGGAAATCTTTAGTAAAGGGTTGGCCACACATTAATTCACTCATTGTGCCTGGGTGTTATGTAGATATCTCATAACTCTGCTTGATCTTCCTTGTTGTATGTGCTTATAATAGCTTAGTACAACTGCATGAGTTGAGGATAGATTGCCAGTGTTAATTCCGAGTTTCCTTGCTTTTCACTGACATAGTCCGTTCTTGGTGCATGTCATTGTGCTTAGTTATAGCAGCATGTTCATTGAGTAAGATCATGGAGTGTGTTGAAGTTTAGGGAACAGCTACACACAGTGAAATAAATGAATGATGCTTTTATTTTGCATTTTTTGCATTTTGATGCGAGAGGTTTAATTAGTGTAAAGTCTTTTTAACCAACTAAACTGGAGATTTTCTTTTGTAGTGAATCCTATAACTAACCAGTGAAAACACTCAACGAACTGATTGTGGAAATAGCTTGATAAAATCAAGGCAAATAACTTGAGGGGACTAAAACATATTGACTTCTGTTAATGGAAACCTATTGCATTATCCATTACATTAATGTCTATTAGAGACTTGGCCAAACAATATTATTAAAACATACATATTCAATGGTAAACTTGTAAAAACTGGTTCAAAGTGTTATGAATGTGACTCTTTTAGTACAGTATATATTATAAATACAAATCTTATGGACATGGTTCTTACAAACAGGATCTCATAGCACAGGTGCTGACTTTTCAAAGTGCTGGGGGGTGCTCGACTCCGGCTCCACCCCAGGCCCCACCCCCACTTCACCTTTTCCCCCAAGTCCCCGCCCTGCCTCTTCCCAGCCCCATTTCACCTCCAACCACCGCCACTTCCTGCCCTGTTCTGCCCCCTTCCCCAAGCACGCCATGTCCTTGCTCCTCCGCCCTTCCTCCCAGCCTCCTGCATGCAGCAAAACAGCTGTTCGCGTCAGGCGAGAAGTACTGATCCACGCGGGGGAGGATAGAGAGAGTGGATGGGGGCCTGCTGGTGGGTGCTCAGCACCTACCATTTTCCCCCAGTGGGTGCTCCCAGTCACGAAGTCGGCACCTATGACTCTACTTTTTTTTCTAATTCTTTAGTCTTCTATAGCTTTCATGAAAGTGATAAAGAAACTTTTCTCATTTGTATGAAGAAGTTTAAGATACATTTGGGCGATGATAACGGATAACTTGGTCAGATTTTGTACTACACAGGCTAAAAGAATACACTTCTCAGTAACATTTTTCTAAGTTTCTCAAATTATTTTTATATATATATATGTGTGTGTGTGTGTGTATATATGTATAATTGTGTGTGTGTGTATATATATGCGCACACACACACACACACACACACACACACACACACACACACACATACATGTTTGAACCTTTGGTTCCCATGACAAACACAGCTGAGGTACTAGGTCATTTCAAGCCCAAGCTTTGTGTGGATGAGAGTTTTAACTTTGTCAATAATACTTAAAGGAAGTAAACGTTAAGATAGCAGCAGAAAAAAGAGTTTTCAAACCCTGCATTCCTGGTTAGGACAGCCTTCTTTGCTTCTATGATAAGGAACGGGTGCATTTGACAAAAGCTCTGGAAATCTTAACACTAACTGTGCCTGTTCATGATTTTCCTATCCCTCTGTTTGCTGCTCATGGAGGCCTTGCTTCCTGTAACGAACAACTGTCCTTCTGCGTCTAGATACGAAGGATTCTGTTTAGGATTTGCTGTTGTGATGTCAGAATGACTCTCTAGACATTGTGATCTGGGATTTTCCTGTTGCAAAATCCACAAGTGTGAGAGTCAGAGATAACGTGAGAGACTTAGTTCACACTAGATTTTTCCAACTCCTAACTTTGTTTAGTTGGCACTTAAATTATTCCTGGCTGTGTCATTGAATTTGCATGCTTGTAAGTTCTCTCCCTTCTAGTCCTTAAAACCCTACTTTTTTAATCTGAGACAAAATTCTGAACATCACAGAGGTGGTGATAAGAGTTTGAGAAGAAAAAGTTGCAAGGGCAGCAATTTAGAGTATTATGCATGACCAACAACATACAGTGTTGGGGAGGCTGTAAATCCTCTTGATTGCAAGACTGCTTTGGGTTTGCAGTATCCTCACTAGGTTTGAAACATCATGTTCATAATAATAGTATCCATCTTAAACACAGTTGTTTCTAACATAGTGTCTGTAGCCAGTGTGGACAGAGATTAATTAAAAAAAAAAATTAAAAATTGATATAGATTGACTGGGAAGCCAGTCAGTATCAGATATTCTGTATTGTTATTTTTGGGAAAGAAATCCCTGCCCAGGCTCACTTCTACCAAAGCAGTGGATAAAGCCTAGATTAGTGAAAAACAAAAATTTTCCAGATCTTGGGTTTAAGTTTTGATTTATATAACAGTGTTTGTTGCCAAACATGATGGGAGAACCTAATGCCTTTCAAAGGTGCACTGCAAAACAAATTTAAAAAGTGAGTTACGCTGAGTCTTTGTCCACACTGGCACTTCATCAGCAAAACTTTTATTATTCAGGGGTGTTAAAAAAAGAAAAAAACGCTTCCGAACGGCACAAGGTTTATCGATGACAAGCGCTGGTGGGCACAGCCCTGTGTCGACAGGAGCACTCTCTTGCTGACAAAGCTGCTGCCACCCGTGGAGGGTAGAATTTTTTTGTCAGCGGGAGAACTCTCTCCTGCCGACAAACAGCAGCTACACTGCACCGCTTTTAGCGGCACAGTGGTGGCAGCACAGCCGTGTCGCTAAAAGCACCGTAGTGTAGCCATATGAAATATTCTCACCAGCAGGGATCTGTGTGCGTGATGAAGGTGAGGGAGCATTCACAAAGAATAAGTTATAACTGACCTTTATTTAATTCGCGCGCACACACCCCCAAATCCATCTTGTCATGGCTTGGTTTGCTAAATTACACTCCTGAATGTATTATTCTGTAACATTCCATGCAGTGGGTGGATTACAATGAGTTTTAGGTATGTGATGTCTGTCTGTGACATCTTCAGTGAACCAGGACGTACCAAAAGGATTTACAGAGGATAAAAGGACATATTTTTAAACGTTAGTTAAAACTGATTCCTGTGCTGAATGCCTCACACAGTCTGATTAGTGGGAACATTCAGTACAGAAATTTGGGCTTAACTCCCTTTTCATTTGCTTTGCAGTTCCTTCCGTGTCAGATAAGCTTATTATTTGGCATGAACTTTGATTTACAAAGAAACTGTGTGTGGTTTTGATTTTTACAGGACTGGAGTTGCTCTGGATGCATAATTTCCGTGGGATAACCAGGTTAATGTCTTAAATAAGAATAGTGCCTTTCTTCCCAAAAAATCCTGAAGAAATTAACAAATTATACAAAAACAATGAGGAGTCCTTGTGGCACCTTAGAGACTAACAAATTTATTTGGGCATACGCTTTCGTGGGCTAAAACCCACTTCATGAGATGCATGGTTCCACAAGGACTCCTTGTGTTTGCTGATACAGACTAACATGGGTACCACTCTGAATCCTCTCACAAATTATACAGCTGTTGTATCAGTCACTTCTGCAATGTAAACGGTTTATATTTAACTATGCATGGCAACATTGCATACATTTAAGATGGGAAAGAACTAATACTCTGCATGAAACTCTAGAAAATGTAGATAGGTAGAGTGTAATTACCCAAATGGAAGTTTGGCTAGGACACAGCAGCCAGCACACACCTAGTCTTGCAAAAAAAAATACCATGAAATCTTTAAGGATCACAAGTGCTCAGAGTACTTTTACATCTCATCTAAAAGATGTCATCTCTAGCAACACAGTGCTCACTAACATTGAATCCAATTAAAAGGGAAGTGTGCAAGCCACTGATTTAAAATCTCCAAAGTGGACAATCAAAGTACAGCAAGTTAGATGCTGATTTCAGCTGATAAAGGAAAATGCAGAGCAGTTTAGTTTTTAGAGATATTAATTAACTGATTGCTAAACTCAAAGGAGGTTTTAAGACATGATTCGTGGGATACCGACCTAGGCTGTGTCTTCACTGGGAAAAAAATTTGTGTTAAGAACGCTCCCTATTTTTCTGCTTGCCTCAGGAAGGAGGCCTCATGTCATGGAGAGCTGGTGTGGAATCATGGGCTGGACTTTGATTTCACACCACTTGACCAATGTAACTCCATTGATTTCAGTGAATCACATCATTTGTTTATGACAGTGTAAATGAGGTCAGAATCTGGGCTCAAGTGTCTCTGGAGTGGAGAATCAGAGAGAAGTTCATTGCCCATTCATGGATAAGGGAATTGGAAGGTATAGTCTATTTGGAAGGAAGATCAAAGAACACAGGAGACAATTGGGAGGAAGAATGTGTGAGGATGTTTTTTTGTTGGTTTTCTTTTTTCTCTCCAGAGCTTCCAAAATATTTAATTCATGCTGCTTCTGTCCAGGCATGGGGAAAAAGCAAAACATCAGATGTTATATTCTCAAATATGCTTGAACATTTTTTTCAGTCATTTGAATGACGTCTGTGGCTCCATTTCTGTTCAAGATCTTCATCAGTGATTTAGATTATGGCATATACAGTTTACTTATAAAGTATGCAGACAATACCAAGCTGGGAGAGGTTGCAAGTGCTTTGGAGGACAGAGTTTAAAATTCAAAATGATCTGGACAAACTGGAGAAATGGTTTGAAGTAAATAGGATTAAAATAAAAAAGGACAAAGGCAAAGTCCTCCACTTTGGAAGGAATAATCAGTTACACACACATGAAATGGGAAATGACTACCTGGGAAGGAGTATTGCATAAAGGGATCTGGAGGTTATAGTGGATTTTGCAAGTTAAATATGAGTTAACAGTGTAACACTGTTGCAAAAAAATCCAAGCATCATTCAGGGTTGTATTAGCAGAAGTGTTGTAACCAAGACATGAAAAGTAATTCTTCTGCTGTACTCCATGCTATACACTGCTGGCGTATTGTGTCCAGTTCTGGGCACCACATTTCAGGAAAGATGTGGACAAATTGGAGCAAGTCCAGAGGAGAGGAACAAAAATTATTAAAGATCTAGAAAACATGACCTATGAGGAAAGATTGAAAAATGTGTTTTATTTAGTCTGGAGAAGAGAAGACTGTGGAGGGGACATAAGTTTTTAGTACATGAAAGGTTGTTACAAGGAGGAGGGAGAAAAATTATTCTCATTAACCTCTGAGGATCTGACAAAAAGCAATGGGCTTAAATTGCAGCAAGGGAGGTTTAGATGGGACATTAGGAAAAGCTTTCTAACTGTCAGGGTATGCACTGGAATAAGGGCCTCTCCACACTGGCAATTCACAGCACTGCAACATTCTCGCTCAGGGGGTGCAAAAAAAATCCCCCTGAACGCAGAAAGTTGCAGCGCTGTAAAGCGCCAGTGTGTAAACAGTGCCCCGGCATTGGGAGCTACGCCCCTCGTGGAGGTGGGTTTCTTAGAGCCCTGGGAGAGCTCTCTCCCAGCACTGCGCCACAACCATACAAGGCACGTTAAAGCACTGCCGCTGCAGCGCTTTAGCATTGCCAGTGTACACTAGCCCTAAATTGCCGACAGAATCTCTCACTGGAAATTTTTAAGACCAGGTTAGACAATTACCTGTCAGGAATGGTCTAGATAATACTTAATCTTGTTTTGAGTGCAGGGGACTGGACTAGATGACCTCTCGAGGTCCCTTCCAGTCCTATGATTCTGTGACATCTAACTAGCAATCTGGGAGATCCAAACGTTATCTTGGAGTTAGGCTTCCAGTTCTTAGATCTATGCGAAGCTAGGCATTTTGAGTCTGTAGCAGTAAGTTGCAGCCTTCTTCATTCAACAGCATGCCTGTTAATTATCAAGTGACAGAGTCCTGTGGCACCTTATAGACTAATACGTCTGTTAGTCTGTAAGGTGCCACAGGACTCTTTGTTGCTTTTTACAGATCCAGAGTAACACAGCTGTCCCTCTGATACTTGTTAATTATTAGTTGCCAAAGAAGGCATGTGACCACTCTGAGCAGGAGTTGAGGTGCCATGTTACAAGTCACTGTAGCAAAAGGGAAGTTTGGGAAATATAAAGAACATATCAAGGATAAAAGGCTGGAGTAATACTTCCTTTTTGGTAAGGTGTAGGCAAAGAACCTATTCTGGAAAATTTAAGGATGGAAGGGATCAAGTTTTGTTCTAAGAAGTGCCTTGATTCAAGCTGCATGTTTGTTTATTCCTTAGATTTCCGTACTCAGTAACATTAGCATTTAAATGGTCCTAACTATGCTTTGAAGTTAACACCTCTTTGAGGAAAATAAGGGGGTAGGGCTGGATCATGCTTTTGTTGCCATTGTTGTTTAGCTGTAGGCTGTTTACTGCATGACTAGATAGAAAAGTGCAATAAGCCATGGATTATATTGTGACTGCTGTTTCACGAGGGAAGGGCCAGATACCGTCACTTTAAAAAGTGAGGCGCCCAGGTTTTCTCTTTGTGTGATTTCCTTGGAGTTCCCTTTGCCATACTCTTCTTAAGCCACGCACAAATCTGGGTGAATTTCTTGTGGTCTCCTGTCTACTCAGAAAAATTCTCTGGTGCTGAAATGATTTTAAAGATCTGTTCTAAAAAATACATTTCAGTAACATGGTTGTACTGGTCTGAGTGGATGGGGCATAGTGTGGTTTATTGGAAACCTTTTTATTTTGTTTTCTGCTTTTTTTTGCTCATGGGGCAGGTGCACCGTGTTACCTGAGACTATTGAAAACCATTTCAGAGTTGAGTATTTGGGGGTTTTATGAGAGAAGGTTGGAGGGAAAAGGAGTTAAAAGTACCAGTGGTCCTGACCTTATTTCATTTTTGTTATTAGGCCTTATCTATCCTACATCCATGAGAACCAGGGGATCTCATTGGCTCATGGTGTCCATATAACCTGGACTGTTCAAGGTATTAATCAAGTTATGGACACGGTTGGGTCTATACTACACCTTCTAAGCATTTTGTAATTAAGGCCTTATCTTCATTGCAAAAAAAGAGGAGTGTTGCTAACTTGAGATAAAATCCTAGTGAAGACAAGGCAGTTTGTAGGTTTCACACAAGTTAACTGGTCCTGTAAAAAGCCTGTGAGGGAGTTTAGGCTTTAACTCAAACTGCTAACTCCTGTGAAAATGACAAACTGCCTGTCTTCACTAGGATTTTACCTCAAGTTAGCTAACTCTAGTGAACAACACCCTTTTTTTTTTTTTTTTTTTTTTTTTTTTCCCTAGTGAAGGCAACAGATAAGTTTGGGTTTGACTACGCTGTCACTAAATCTCCTGGTTTGGTTACAGTTATGCTGTAGTATATGGCTATTGTGATGTGCAGGTTGAAAAGATGTGCATCAATTTCACTATGAAATGTTTCAGTTCATATTAAGAATACTGTCGTCATAAGAACATTAAGATTGCTATACTTCAAAATAAAGGAGTACAGTTCTCTGGTCTACTCTTATTCACTCAGATTAATATTTGCCACACCCAATCCATGACCCCCCACCATTCCCACCCACAAGCAGAACCGTGTTTGAAGACTTTTCCCTACGCCCCATAAACTGAAATAGTTTTCAAAGCTTTAGGTTTTTTCTACACAAGCACTTAGCTTGTGGCAAGTGGGCGTTGGAATTCACCCTGCACTAGCCTGCTGCACACTAGCTGTCCGTGTGAGCCCTGCAGACATACACTAACACTTCCTTGGTGTGCTTTGAAACAGAAGTAGATTACAGACACTAGGGAATCATTAGTGCTTGGCAGCAGAGTCCACAGTAAGTGTGCAGCAGGTTAGCATGGGGTAGATTTACACCCCATCTTGCCATGAACTGTTGATGTAGACATGCCCTAAGATATCTTCAGTAGAGAAATACATTTTGTGTCTTATCTAAATATTCATTTTGTTTTCCCATACATTTGTTCTTACAAAACATATCAAGGAAATTTACATGCCAGTGGAAAACAACAGGTGACTGGAAATGCATACCACAAATAATATATGCTGATGTTTGTGTAAGTGGTGACGCTGCTGTTGCAGATCATTTTAGCATCTACCTGCCAAAAGCCTTCGGGAATGTAGTCATAGGAGAAGTGTTGGATTGGCAGACATGAAAATCAAAGTCCTCTATGTATCTGGAAAACTGACTACATCTTTGAGTAACGGTACTGCACTGCTCATGTGCCCTCAACTCTAATCTGTGCTAGTGATGGGCATTCAGCTTCAATACTCAGCTAGTCCATGGCACCTCTGAATTGTTGTGGCCTAGACACACTGGGAACTGGACTGACATTGTCAACTCATTTTACATAGATCAGTTGTCAGCTTGCAACCATTTTTGGTGGCCCATCCACGTAAGTGCTCAAATAACATGGTAATGGATGCTGTATAAAAGCCCAGAAAGACAGATATGTTACCAAAAACAAGAAGGTGCCATCTATTTATTCACTAGGAAAAATGGATGCCTGCAACATCTTTTCTGTGATAACTTATTCTTTTCTAGTAACCTCTTGTGGATTGTCACGTGGTTAAATAATACAATAAAGCAAATACTGGTAGCGACATTCAACATTAAAATGTAGTGTTTTGTGGTTAAAAATCTGAAGAATTTGGATTATGTCACTTGAGGCAGGATATCAGGGAAAAAACATTTCTTAGTGCATTAAAATCCTTATGGTCTAACTATGAATCAAATGTCTGTCTTTGGGCACTTGGTGCTATTTGCTACAACACGCAAATCAAAGTGTCCCTGTTTAACCTTGGTTTTTTTCTTCTTCATGGACAGAGTATTAAAATTGCCATGTGATGACAAGATGAACTTTTAACTGGTACATTTATGAATTTCTCCTCTTTCGGCTTTACTAAGAAAACAATTCTCATATCGAGGCATTAAAACAGGAATTGCGATTGACTAATACAGATGGTGGACTCCTTTTCATCAGAGGAGGAAAATGTGAGGAGAGAACACACAAGCCTTATTTATTCAGGAAAATTTGGTTGTTGTGCTGGCCAGTCTGGACTGGGCAAAAACCTTTCTCCAGACAGCTGTTATGAAAGCCCAGTCATTTCATTAATAATAATTTATAATTTGTCCTATTTACACTGGCTGGCACCAACCATCACAACCAAGCTAACTACTTTGGTATTCGAGGTCAGTTCTTGACAACTGTTTCAGGACATGGCACTTTTTTCAGTGTGGGCTGAAAATCTAGAGCTAGCAGAAAATCTGCCTGCTCCCATCTATATACACATTTCATGTGTGAGCATTTAATCTTTATGGTACTGCTTCTAATCTCTGTAAAAACAAGTTATTACCCTTTAGAGAGAACAACACCAGGTTATGGGATAGTTTCAATTCAATTTGTATTTCTAGACTAATCAAAAATAGCATCTAAATTAAGTTCAGAAAGGGGTTAAAAATAATTCAGCCAATGAACTGTGCGCTCTGTTTTGTGTCCATATGGTTAAGTCACAAGAACGGTCATGGGATTTAATTTTCATTCATATGATTAAAATCTGCTTGTTGAGATAATGGAACATGCTTTGAATAGTTTGCATTTCTTAGCAAGAAAGGAGGAGCTACGGCCCAGTAATCATACAGCTAGCAAAAAATTGCACAGCCTTTAAAAACATTGGAGGTGTAAGTAGAAGAAGAAAAAATTGCATCAGACACATCATATGACTAAATGTTGTTTCTTATTCTGAGTTTTTGCCTTATAACAAGCATCTCAGGCATATTTCCAAACTACAATTTACAAAATAAGTGCATGCTCTTTGGGGTCACTTTTTATATTGATACAAATTATGTATACATAGATGCTATTTAATTCCTAGAATTGGAGGGCTGAAGGAGACATGGAATTGATGCTCTTGCCCTATTGATGGCTGCTGATCAAAACACCTTGAGGAAAGGTCATTTTTGAAAAAGAAACTTTTGACATCTTTGTCATCCATCAATGTGATTGAATATTGTTATACTTTCAATTCCTGCTAAACTTGATACAGATTTCCTTTTTAATATAGTCAGTGGATAATACTGGAATATCTGGCAATTCTGAATGATCTGGTTATAACATGAAAATGTTCATCTAAATGAGGATTGTTGTACTGTATTTGCATCTGTGCAAAGGCCCAATCCTGAAGCCGTTACAATGAATAATCCTTATGTTAGGTTTATCCTTGTATAGATGGCTTTTGTGGCAAGGGCATGTAGACTGGGGCCTGACCTTATAAATTAAGGATATGTAAGATTATTCTCTCTGATACATACACACTTCGCTCCACATCAGTTTTCTGTGTCTAAGGCACAACAGGGTGTTGAAGTTTCTACTTTTCTGAGTTATAGGATGGAGCAAAGGCATCAAAGGAAACTTCCATGAAAGAATTACCAATGAAGGAATCACCAAGAGGGAATTCAAACCTAGAATCTTGTTACGCTGGCAGGGAGCCATTCATGTCACATGTAGGACAGATGAGAATTCTAAACTATTCAGGAAAGAGAATTTTTAGGCTCTCTTGTTTCTCCTCATCAGTGCAAGGTTTCATGAAGCATCTCTAGGCGTTTTACAAAGGCTTGGTCTACGCTACAAAGTAAGGATGACTAGCTGCCTTGTGTCAACCTAGCTGTACATGTGTCTACTCTTAAATTTGTGTCCCAGAGATGTAAGTGCCCCGTTACAGTGATGCAGTAACGCCGCCTTCCTGAATGGGCTTGAGCCATGGTGGGTGTAGGGACATCGGTGCAGCACAAATGCAGGCACTGCCTTACTTATGTCCACCTTAACAGTTGTCCAGCTGCTGTCCCACAGTGCCTGATGCTGACAGCTCTGGTCACAATTGTGAACTCCAGTGCCCAGGGATCACGGAGACGACAAGGCCTCCTTCCTCTTTAAAGCCCCGCAAATTTTTGAAATGCCTTTTCCTGATTGTCCAGTTCGTCAAGCACACCTAACAGCTCTCCACTGTTGTGTGCAACTGCCCAGCTGACCATGCCAGCTCCAGTTTCACTCCAGCTTGGAGTAGATGGGAGATGTTGGATATCCTGGGCCTGTGGGGAGAAGAGGCTGTGCAAGATCAACTACAGACCAAAAGCGCAAACAACTGTCATTCTGCATCTGCCAGTCTGATAATTGAATCTTTCTTTGGTGCTGTCGAGGCCAGTGTATGGCTTCATGAGCAAGGAGTAGGCTGGGTCCCCCACAATCATTACTGGCATTCCAACATCACCAATGGTAATCTGCCGGTCGGAAGGGAAAGTCCTAGCTTGTAGCTTTTTGAACACTCTTGTGTTCTTACAGATGCATGTGTCATGTACCTTCACTGACCAGCCGGCACTGATGTTGGTGATTCACCAATGCTTGCCTAACCATAGAAAAGTCACCCTTTCTGTTGATGTACTCTGTGGCCAGGTGATCTGGTGCCAAAATAAGGATATGTGTGCTATCACTCCACTGCAGTTCAGGAACCCATTGCTGCAAATCCATCCACCATGTCCTGTACAGTGCCCAGAGTCACAGTCCTGCATTGCAGGACATGATTAAAGGCCCTGCACACTTGCATGACAGTGGTCCCCACGCTGAATTTCCAAAATGATTTCCCATTGACTGGTGATAGTCCGGCATTACACATTTCCATGCAGTGATCACCATGCTCTTCTCCATTGTCAGTGCAGCTCTCATTTTGGGGTCCCTGCACTGGAAGGCAGGGGTTTGCTCTGCGCACAGATCCAGGAATATGGCCTTGCTCATCTGAAAGTTGTGCCGGCACTGCTAGTTATCCCACACCTGCATTATGATGCAATCCCGCCAGCCAGTGCTCATTTCTCTGGCCCAGAAGTGGTGCTGCACCATCTGCAGCTGCTCTATGAATTGCAGGGTCTTATTAGGCATCCTTTTCAGTACTGATAACTGTGCTCAATTAGAGGTAAGGGTGCTGGATTGAGTTGTTTTGTGTTTGTCTTAATTTTGAGATGTGATCTCACCTAAGTGGCTAAAGAATTAATGGAGCACCGGGACTGACCTACCCTTCACTCTAGCTGGTGTTTTCTCAGTATCTTCATTCAGTAATGGCCAGTGTTCTCATAATTCCTGCTCAGATTATATATGTCTTAATCTTTCACCTATATCATAAAAGGTACACATTTAGAAAAGAGGTCAATACTTTTATAAAGGTTCTGCACATGTCTTCATTACAGTCATTGAGATTTCCCTTACATTAATTCAAATCTTTGTCCTGTGCGCAGCACTCGTGTCTGTCAACATAGCCATTTACCTCTGGATCATCCTGCACCTTTCCCTAAACATGGCGTTGCTACACCACCAGCTGTAGAATACATCCACTTTAAAACCCCGTTACTGAAATGTATTTAAATAGCTTCTTAACTTGCTACAAAATGTAAAGTACACTAGCACAAACATGTTTCTGGGAATGTTTGTCTTGAAGGTTTTCACATATCTCTGCAGAAGGATAGCTGTATGTCTAAATAACATTCCAGTGAGTTTTCTGAAAGGTTAAACTAGGGTCACTGGCATTTACCTACTTGTTTTGGGAGAGGTTTCACTAGAAAGTTAATTATATTTAGCAGTTTTCATTTGTTCACTTGACTGCTATAGTTCAGCATAGATGTGATTTCTTATTTACTGTCACTCTTGAACTTTGTATAATGATAGAACACAGATAAATGTTCTTTCTCAATCCTTTTCTGATAAAACGTCTATAGTGAGAGTTCATGCTTATAAATAAGATCCTCTCCGGATTTGTACCAGCAAACATACTTTAACTTCATTTGATCAGAATATAAATTGGCAATGTATTGTTGAATGTTTTTTTGATTGAAATGATTAATTTACTTTATATGCTATACAGCTCGTGGTATGTATAAAGCCAAGTTGAGTTAGTATCTTTGGCAGGGAAAAATAGGTTGACCTATTTTGCTGCCTATGTAAAAAGGTAATGTAAACATAGCGATTGGATTCAACCGTGCGCCTGCTGAAGTCAGTGGCAAAACTCTGTTGACTTTACACAAGCAAGATTGGACCCTAAATCATTTAGCATTCCAAAGGAGACAACTGCATGACTTCTGCAGATATTTATTTTTTAAAAGTGCCAAGACACTGAAACACTTAACAAAATCGAATATTTGTAGAAATGTGTATAGTTGATGCAAATTATCATTGTACTACTTAAAAAATGTCCCCTAAATCCAGACCAGACACTTTTCTTGAATCTTCCCACCGTTGTGCTGCCATTGGTGCAGATCCACAGATGGTTGCAATGAGTGAAACTCTGGTGTAGACTAGCCAATGATGTTTTAACCAACATGGGCTAAATAACACTGTTAAGCTACAAGTGGCTGTCCGAATACTGATACTGCTTTCAGTGGAATGATAGCTGTGGGGCAATCTTAAGGAAAATACTAATGCAGACAAGGCTTTTCTGAATATAAGAAATAGTGATTATGGGATTAGACTGTAGATGCATACCTTCAAACGACGAAAAATTCTCTTTTCATGCTGCTATGTAAGTGTGACATGCAGATATTGAGAACTGCACAAATTCTGGTCTTTAGCACTATAGTAATATTTAAAGTAAAGTAATAAAAAGGAGAATTGCATAAATCAGTGTTTAAAAATTAAACACAGAGCTTGTTTCAACAAATCTTGATAATTTAGAAGTCTGTTCTTTTTTTTTTTTTTTTTTTAAATTTCCCATTGTTTCTCTTACTGTAGTTTGCTGGGACTTTATCAGATGGTTTGGGAAAGACAATGGATAACCGACATCAAACTGAAAGAGAGTACATTCGATACCATGGTGCAACCAGTGGAGAACATCTCATCGCTGGGATCCATGGACTTGCTCATGGTAATTTGTGCATCAATAGATTATACTACTGTAATATCAGTTGCTTTATTATTTCTGTCACTGTGGTTTCAAAGTGAAAGGATTCAGAAAAACAATGCAGTTCAATTTAAACTACTCCACACTGGTTAGTAACGTGTGGCTTAAGATAATGGAGCAGTTGCTGGCTTACCTTTTAATTTAATTGTGTTTTTAATTTTGGCAAAGGCACCTGGATTTGAGAATAGGTCCTATTTAAGTGTACTGTTGGATATCAAAACTAAATTTAGGAAAGAGATCAGCCAAAATTTCTAATTTCCATATAGGTTCATAAATATGCATACAATCTCTTTGTAAATGACAATAATAAAATAATATTCAGGCAGTGGTACAAACGAATGAATAAATGTATCACACTTATCTTCCCCTGCTTTCACTCAGTTCCCGCAGATTCTAGTTTTCTTGCACAATCTGGCCCTTAGCCTGGCTGTGTTCCAAGTTGCATCTGTTTAACTTTCAGCTGTCTTAAAAAAACCAAAACTTTATTTAAACTGGTGCAAAAGACAGTGTGGATACTCTTAATTTGATTGAAGACAGGCTTAGGTCAATTTAGCTTGAGTCGATTCTCTGCTGAATTAAGCTAAATCGATATAAGCCAGATTTAAATCATTTGAATGTTTACACTGTATTTTGTATCAGTTTCATTAAATTTGTTTGAAATTGCAGCTTTAGTTAAACTGGTGAAATTTCAAATGCAGTCTGTATGATTATCAAAAAGTCTTGTATTTAAGAAATGTAAAATTAGGGGGAAATTGTTTATTCAGTCTCCGGTATTAGACTGAACTAGTTTTCTAGGTATTTGAAGTCCCATCACTTGAGATAGGTGATGGGCCAAAAATGGAAAAGATTCATTTCTGTAAGTTGTTTCCATGTCTAACTCTTGTAGTTCACTTAAGTGCAGGAATAAAAAAATTTCTATGCAGAAGATAGCAGTGAAGTTCTAAATGGATCATGTTAGACTTTCCTGTGAATGCAAAGCATTTTGGTTGTTCCAGTTACAGAACATTAGGTGTGTTCTAAAATCAGGTATAAATTATGTTGCTAGCGACATGTGAAATCTGAAATACGATTGTTTAATGAAGAGTCAATTAGAAACATTCATTAGCCGATTAGCTTCTTTGACTTGAATTTTTGTTGTTGTTTTTTTAGTTTTTTAATGTTTCCAATTTCCATTTCTTCAAAGAAGGAGTTGACTGTTAAATTCTGTCTGCTGAACTGTAGTTTTCCCAAATACTCCACCGTATGGCAAAGTTACCCAAATGAAACAATTAAACATAGCATATGCTATATGCTTCTCTACTCCAGAACTTATATACCAACAATACTGTTCGTACCACCAACATCACAGTGTTTACTGTCTTTTGGCTGTGATGTAAAATCTGTAGTGCAGTCAAAGAAGTCAGTGAAGCTAAGTCAGTTGATACCAGCTGAGGATCTGCCTTTTAAGTTCCTAAGCCCTTGTAAGCCCTCAAGTTCTCATGGACATTAACATTTTGTTAGAATGAGCTGCCGATCCCCAGTGTCCTGGTCAAAATTCCACTTCGCCTGCTTAAATTTCTCTTTGTATTTCCAACTGAGCACCATATTTTTTATTTCCTGTCCTAAGCTGTTGTGTAATATTTTGTGTTCTGTTAAATCTTTGTCACACTGTTGGAGGTGGCCTCACTTCAGCAGTAGACACAATACTTTTATGTATATATAGCATCAGGATAAAATGCCCTATACAAATATAAGACTATGTTATTAGATTAATTTTAAAAATCCATTCATAATTCAAACTTTTCATGTACTGCATTAAGTGGGTAGCATGCTTTTCCACTACCAGGAACGTTCAAAAAAGTAAATCATTTAACATTGTCAACATTGTCAATTTTTTATTTTTAGTGGCAAAGCAGTTGGTCCACTTACAGTTTTTGTTGTCTTTGCTAGGTATCATTGGTGGATTAACAAGTGTAATAACCTCAACAGTAGAAGGTGTCAAAACTGAAGGAGGAGTCAGTGGTTTCATATCAGGCCTTGGGAAAGGGCTGGTTGGCACAGTAACCAAACCAATGGCTGGTGCCCTTGATTTTGCCTCTGAAACAGCACAGGCAGTGAGAGACACTGCAACTCTTAGTGGCCCCAGGTCAGTGAACACTTTTCTTTTCTAATCATAATAAAGTGTTTTCAAAACCATATTGCAATACCTTCTGCAATTTTGTAATGGATTTTGTTTCCTAGCCCAAAGGAACTGTAATTTTGTAATTATTATTTTGTATTATTAGTTTTGCCTCTAGTTTATTTAATTACCTCCTTTCTTAAATACTGCATTTGTAGTCTTACTAATGTGGCCGTGTGTACTAGTAAAATTGGTACAGAAAAGCTACAGTGTAATGTATGAGATTCTCATTACTAAGAACATAAGAACGACCATACTGAGTCAGACCAAAGGTCCATCTAGCCCAGTATCCTGTCTTCCGACAGTGGCCAATGCCAGGTACCTCAGAGGGAATGAACAGATCAAGTGATCCATCCCCCATCGCCCATTCCCAGCTTCTGGCAGACGAAGGCTAGAGACACCATCCCTGTCTATCCTGGTTAATAGCCATTGATGGACCTATCCTCCATGAACTTATCTAGTTTTTTTAACCCTACTATAGTCTTGGCTTTCACAACATCCTCTGGCAAGGAGTTCCACAGACTGACTGTGCGTTTTGTGAAAAAATACTTCCCTTTGTTTATTTTTAACCTGCTGCCTATTAATTTCATTTGGAGACCCCTATTTCTTGTGTTATGAGAAGGAGTAAATAACACCTTATTTACTTTCTGCATGCCACTCATGATTTTATATACCTCTTTCATATCCCCCCTTAATCTTCTCTTTTCCAAGCTGAAGAGACCTAGCCTCTTTAATCTTTCCTCATATGGAAGCTGTACTATACCCCTAATAATTTTTGTGTCCCTTTTCTAAACCTTTTCCAATTCCAATATATCTGTTTTGAGATGGCACGACCATATCTGCATGCAGTATTACTACATCATATTATAATAAATCAGGAAAAAGTCTGAAGAGCTTAAATATGATAAAGAAATTGCCAGCGTGGCATCCTGATGCAGAATTGAACTAAAAATGTTCTTTTTTAGGCTTCCATTAAGAATTAATAGGAAAACAGATGTTTTAAAGAAGTTGAAGAGTTCTGAAGATAATGTAATAGCCACATCCCTTCTATTTTTCTTTTGCAAAATCAGTTTTTACCAAGAATATGTATATATGTGTGATTGTGCATGTGCACACGTTACTCCTGGGGGAATTCTGTGCCAAAAAAATTAAAAATTCCATGCACAATATTTTAGTTCTGCAAAATTATGTATATTTTATTTGTTAAAATAACCCAATATAATCAAGCTAGTTTCTGTTATTTTGGTAATTTATTCCAAAATACCTGTCAACAAGTATGTCTGTAGCAATGTAGATGGCAATAAAGATTCCCCCAGGAGTAGAGAGTTAAAGAAACCTCTACGACAAGCCAGTTCCTGTTTCTCTGTTATGCTTTTACTGGGCGCCTCAGTCTAGGTGTGTCACATGTGCTGGCTGGGAAAACTCTGCCTTTCTGGTCTCAGACACCTGCCTTTCACCCCTGAGCCCAGACATCCACATCCCCTAACCCCAGAGCCCATCTGTGGGGCAACTCCAAGCCCAGATACTCTTACCCCCAGAATCCAGCTGCATGTACCCCCCATTTATTTCTCTTCCCATATCAGGATCCTCCATTCTCCCCATGTGCCAGCAGTTCTGTCTGCCCTTCCCCGTGCCCTCTATTCCTCCCTAAGCCAGGGACTCGGTGTGCACCCTGATTCCCATCTCCCCCCAAACCAAGGGTTCTCTGCCCCCTCCCCATTTTTACCTTCCTACCAAAGCAAGGGTTCTGTGTTTCTGTGTGCCACCTCTCTGCCCCCCCCTCCAGGATCCACCTTTTGCTCCTTTGGCAGGGACTCTGTATGCCTTCTGTTGGGCAGACACTATGCCTTTCTCTGTGTGTTCAGTGGCTTGCATGTTGTGGGCACTACCAGAAATAAATAATATTTAATTATATTAAACATATTTAAGATAAATGTTGTACAAAACTGATACAAATAATAATGGCAAAATAAATGAGGGAAAGGGGAAAGAATAGGAGAGTTCCAGAGAGTTGGATCTACAAGAATAAACGTTTTATTTCCAGTGGTTAAGTGGCATTCAGTTCCTGTATGTTGATGCTCTGTTGTGTTACTTCATGCCTTAGGAACTCTGTCTGTTGTATAAGATCCTGCACAGCAAGGGGGTTAAAAAATCCAGGTATATTTATTTTGTGATTTTCAGAATGGTGGTTTTGGGTTTTTTTTTAAGTCTTTCCATTTGGTTTTTCCATTTCCTGCATTTTATTATGCCACACTCAGAATCCTGATGCGTCTGCCATCACTATTTCAGTAAAGAACAATAAGCTTGATGAAGTGTGAGTGAGGTGCAGGAAACTCGTAAGAATGCAAACCTAGATGTACTTTGTTGTGGAAGTAGGAAGTGTTCCAAATGCACCAGCCTTTTTAACTGCCAATGAATGTATTACATGTAAAAAGAATTAATGTTAAGATTCATAAGGTTCAATTAGCCCATCTGCTGTTGGTAATGATGAATTTTTGTATAATAGGGCCCCACACTTTACCTGCATCAAACGTAACAGTAAATTTGAGCAGCGACTAAATGAGCAGGTTGGGGGCTGGGAAGGGAATAGGAGCAGCTAGCATATAGTTATATGCACTTGGGACTTAGTTTAATTTGTAGAATTGAAATGCCAGGGATCATAGTTTGGGTAAGTAAATAGGGATTTAGAGAAAAAACCCATATAGAGTATGATTAGAAATGTTATATCTCAGACAGTAGAAGGTTGGGACACATTCAAACAAAATAACTGATGTGTTAACCTAAGCAGTCTCAGAGTTCATTTAAAAAAAACAATTATACTCTTTTTTTTAAATAAATGATTATGAAGGTTGTACTATGTTCTATTAAAATGCGTATATCATGATGTGCACATGCATACAATATCTGCATTCATGAATTTCCAACCTATTTGCAATATTACTAGTGATGAGGTTGCATGACAGATGAGAAACTAGACTTCAGGCAAGAGCTAGCTTTGTCCACCTGCTATCTGCCTTTGTAGCACAATGCCCTCCTGATGGTGGCTGACTGAGTACAGATTAGGAAATTTCTATGATTTGAACCAGAGCTGAGCTTCCACTGAATTTATAATAAGTTTTGTTTGTCATGGACCTACAGCAGCATGAGGTGAAGTTCATCATCATGCAATTTTCAATCCTTTGCAAATTAACAAATTTCCAGTTTAGTTGGATGGTAAATGAATATCAGAAACCATACAAGACATCTAAATATAATGAGTAGAGGACAAAAATGTGTCCAGTACACAGAAATCTTATATTGTTGCAACTGTCCTTTGAAAATCCATTGACCTATAAACCTTTCTTAAAGCAAAAAAAATTCTAGTAATTAATTTAGGAAGCCTCTTTACACAGGTGTGACTGTATTTGTTTTTCATAAAAAGATTTTAATCACAGATGTATGGATCTTATAAATTAAAATACACTCAACTCCACTTATGTTGCAAAAGTTCATAAAAGAATCCCACACCCACTTTTCTCTGTGATTCTCTCATATATTCAAGCCACTAAATTGTTCTTTGGACGACAGGGAGAACAACAACAAAGGATTTTGACTTGTTTCGACTGTTGTGTACCAATAGCCCCCTGTTGCATTTGTTAACTGTTCAGCTATGTGTGGTTTGGAATCAAAATAAAATGCTGTTCCAAACTGAATCAGTGGCTCAGGGTTGCACTTGCTGCTCTACATGTGCTGGGCCATGACTGTTCCGAGTTAAGAAGTATACAGAAATAAATGCGCCAGCTGATCTGAGTAGTGTTGCTTAACCTTGCAAAGTATGAATTAAAGTAAGTTTACTGTCATGGATGGACTCAAAGTCTGTGGTTGACACTATTCCAGTGCTGAGATCTCATTCTGATCTCAGATACAGGCGGGCACACGTGGCCAGATACCTAGAAAAATCCGCTGTATAATTTCAATAGCTGATTTCAAGTATATAAGACAAATTATTGTTATGGGTAAAGGAGCATTTTTCTAGAACCTCCATCTGTTGTCGTTTTTATGATGTAGGAGTGGGGAGTTATGTCTTCAGTATGCTATTAGTGCAATGGGGAATTTTCTGTTAAGTATCTCTGACAGTAAATGAGGTTGTAGTTGGTACAAGCCGTGCATGTTCCGGAATCAAGCATTCTTGTTTTTGTGATGTCTAAAAGTTGGAACTGTTTGTTCTTCTTCAAGCGATTGCTCATATCGATTCCAATTAGGTGTGTGCACGCCCCGTGCACAGTCATCAGAAAGTTTTTCCCCTAGCAGCACCTGTCGGGTTGGCTGTGGAGTCCCCCTGGAGTGGCGCCTCCTCAGTGCTCTATATATGATCCTGCTAACCCGGCGCCTCCTCAGTTCCTTCTTGCCACCAGTGACAGTCATTGGAACTGTGGTGTCTTGCTCAGCAAGCTCTCCAAGTTTCCCTAGCTTCATCTGCTTTAGTGTTTGTCTTCCCTGGTTAGTTATTAATTAGTGTAGTATTAATAATTCACTGTTGGGAATGGGGAGTTCCCCTCCAACCCGACTGCACTCTCCCTGGGGACTGCCTAAGTCCCAGGGGTTCAAATCCTGCAACAAGCCTATGCCAATGGGCAACCCCCATGACACTTACTTAAAGTGTCTGGGGGAAACGGATCAGGTGGATACATGCAGATTTGTGAAGGGTTTAGCCCAATAACGAAAAATGAGCCGAACTTTAGACAGAAGCAGCTCCTTATGGAGGCAGCACTTAGACCACAAACAGCATCGGCAGGAGTGCATTGGTGCTTAGTGCCCCGGCAATGGTAACAGAGAGGGCTTTGCAGTGCGGAAACAGTCGGAGACAACTCGGCACCAGTCCCATTCCTCGGGGCAGAAGTGGCACTGGAAACAAGAGAGGAGTTGTTCCCTGACTTTGGGCTCACCCCCTCGGAACAGGCCAATAGGTGCTTCCCAGGGAGGAGTCCCCAGTGCCGAAAACTTTGGAGCCTGCACTGTTGACTTTGGTCCTGCAAGGGGGTCCGTTGAGTCCGGTGCAATTGGACTCACCATGTGAGGTGGTGGAGGAGGTGCAACTTCCTTCCACCCCAGACACATTTGATGCCACAAGAGACCTCATAGATATGACAGCACTGCAGTCACTGGCCCTTCGTGCCAAGTCTCTGATGCCACAGTGTGTGGCACTGTTCCGTGGAAAACCAGCAGTGCTCTGCCCCTCAGTGCCACCACCTGAAGCAAGATACCACTAGGAGTCCCAGTGCCACTCGGAGTCCCAACGCTGATCACACTCTAGGACATGGTTAAACTCGTGGCACTGTTCCAGGTCCTGCCAGCACTCCAGTTCAAGGCATTGAATGCCAGCACAGTCCATCTCAGTGCCTTTCCATGTCATCGTGCAGACCCTGCTCAAAGTACCACTCCAGGTTGTGGTACCACCCTCTAGCCTTGCTGCACTGCTCCCCGCTGGCCCTCGTGGTCTAGGTCCCTTCCGAGACGGGGTTTAAACATTTAGAGCAGGCCCAATGCAAGTCAGCACTGGGCAGACCCAGCCCAGTGAAAGCGAGTGAGGGTGGAGGAGAGCCAGCCACACGGGGAGGTGGAGAGGCCTTGGAGGAAGAGTGGGGCAAGTATGTTTGTGTGATTAGACAGTTGGCAACTCTAAAATCAGAAATATATGGAGATGTATCTATCTCATGGAACTGGAAGGGACCTTGAAAGGTGATCGGGTCCAGCCCTCTGCCTTCACTAGCAGGACCACGCACTGATTTTGCTCCAGATTCCTAAGAGGCCCTGTCAAGGATAGAACTCACAACCCTGGGTTTAACAGGCTAGTGCTCAAACCACTGAGCTATACCTCACCCCCAGCATGGCCCTGAGCTAGATTCCTAAGTCTATATTCCATATGGGGTCTGCTGAGCCTCATAGGCTGCCAACAGGAAATGGGCAAATGCCTGTCACCAGTTGCCACCATCGCTCTAGGCCTCTCTTTCTTCCCCCAAGCAGACTTGCTAAGTGACTGCTGTAGTAGTAGGGATCTTTTGCTGCTGGCCTTCTGTGGCTCACAGGGGTGTGAGGACTGAAGAGACTGAGGGACAATTTCTTTGCCACCGCAGAGTCTGTGTAGCAGACGTGGATGGAATGCATCACCTCCCCCCCTCACTTCACAATACTAAATTAGCTTCTCAAAAAAAAACAAAAACTGACTTGTGCTTTAAAATGCTAAATGTATGTAAAAGTACAATCTTTTTTATTCCGTGTTCTAGAAAGTACAGTAAATGATGATTTATCTATCTACTGCTCATCAACATTATTACTATGGGCTATAAAAAGTTATTAAAATTGTTTTTGGACTCTTCTTCGGGTGTCATTCATGTCCAACTGAACTCCAATTTGGCAGAAAAATCTAACTAAGCTACAAACTTAACCCCCCAGTTTTAAGATAGATGTTCCTTTGTCTGCAGATTTAAGAGAAGGAACCAAAATAAAACTACTTATAATAGAAATTCAGTCACCTCCTACACAAAGTGGGAGCTAGATGGCTGGCTAATGATTGCTGCTTATGGTCACAAAATATTCCGAAAAGCAACTGAAACATCACTGCCTCCCTCTTAAGTATAGCTGTCTCCACCAAAGGACCAAAATTGTCTTTTAAGTGATGTCTTTTTTCCTTCTGTTTGGCTGAACTCTAAATAGTCCCTAATACTCAGCAGCCTAAAACAAAACATTGCTCATTATAATGCAGCTTATGTAAGGCTCTTACCAGTTCCTGAGAAATTGTTTAAAAAAAAAGTTATTTGAATAAAGTTGTGAAAGTGCAAGATTCGTGTTCTATTAGATTGTCTGATGGAAAAAAATATCCATTTCTTGGTCATGGTAGTTTAATATCATTGCTAGAAATGAGGCATATTTTTCCTTTTACCATTTTGGTTCTAAGTTACCTTGATTGATTCAATGGAAACTGCTAGATATCAGGTGCACACCTTGGAAAAATAGAAAGCTTGGAAACGAACCAAGTATTGTGAAGGCACTTATTTTACATTTCCAGTTCTGCCATTTGTGGATAGAACTATTGCAAATCTGACATTTTTTTTAATGTGTGCATTTGTGTGCTTAATATACGTTTTAAAAATAAAAGTAGAGATCAAAATTAATAGCCTTAGAATTCATTCATCCTCAAACTCAGTGGTATAAAAGACCCCTAGGTAAACAGAGCCTGATTCTGTTTTGCGGGACAGTCACGCTTCCAGCTGAGTTGCATACTTATTTTTGAAGTTCCACGATATGTGAAACATTCCACATTTTGGTCTAAAGCAGAATGTTTATTCCACTTGTTAGAGAATAAGGAGCCAATTCTTTTTCCATATGGATGCATTTAAATGTTTAGATGGTTGTGTTAGGGAATATATTTAACATTTTTCTGTCTGCATTATACTCTAGTATAAAATATTTTCTTCTGAAAAATTACTCACCTTGCCCTAGGGTTGGAAATTTCTACCCTTTTCAGTACAATTTAATGATGCAAGACTCTAGTAGATTAGAGAGCCGAGAAGCGTACTTGCTTAGCTGAATTCACCAAAACTTATTGCTTTATTATAAACTTATGTGCTCAGAAATTTCTATAACGTTTTAATGTTCCCTTTCGTGTCATAAGTAATTTTTATGCTGGTTGAGCTATTCCGAGCACATGCAGACCCAGAAATCTGGAGTTCTGCTGACCTTTCACAACCCCGTGGTCTTGGACATGTTACTTAAAATTCTGTCTTGGTTTCCTCATTTGCAGAATTGGGAGTACAATACCTAGATCACCAAGATGTGGTGTGGATTAGAAAATGGAAAGCACTATAGTATTTATAGAATTCTAGATTGTTGAGTCTG
Source organism: Gopherus evgoodei (assembly GCF_007399415.2). NCBI lineage: Eukaryota > Metazoa > Chordata > Testudines > Testudinidae > Gopherus > Gopherus evgoodei. The sequence continues at coordinate 10,228,892 of NC_044339.1, read as the reverse complement.
TTAACATGCATACAGTCACAGTGCAACCACAAGTTGGAACTTTGAGTTTTTTTAATTGTTATTTTGTGGTTAAGTATTTACAATCTTCTCAAAAGAACTAGGTTCTTGTCCTGGGGCGCATCTGATCTATTCTTTTAGTTTTCCAGTTGCATAGGTGGCTGTTGCATGCTTTAATTACTATTTTTCTTTTTGTCAGCATTAAGAATAATAAATACACTCATTATACCCTGGTGCTGACAAGTGTCATGCAGACACATTTAGAAGCCCTGTCATGCCTGCTTCATAGGTCAGCCTGAATCTCACACATTTGGCAGAACTGTGGGCAGGAGTTGCAGTTTACCTTACAGCCACTGAAGAATGTGGCACCAGAGCCCCACAGAGGAGGAGTAATAAAGAAATTTAGTTCCAAAGACTGCAGGATATCTGAGGAAAGTGAATCTTTGGATTGGCTAAAGAGGATGGGGCTGGAAAGGGATGAGGGTAGAATGGGGACGGCTGATGGGGAGCATAGGAGAAAAGGGGGGATCTTGTCTCATTTCAAATCCTCATTAACTCCCAGGCTCCCACTACCCCTCTGTGCCTAGAAGTTGCCTCCTTTCTCCCCATCCCAAGGTCAGGGGTGCCATGTTGGCAAGGCAGTGTGTGTGCACCAAGTTAGCCCTGCTGCTGGCCTATAGAAGAACACATTGTTCTATTCACCAGAGCTGTCAAATAGACCGCCTTCATCAACACCAAATCCATACAGTTTATTAAGGTAAAATATATGGTTATATGCCAATTAGCTCATTAAACATTTTTGCATAAAATATCACACACGGAGCTATACAAAACTTGGAAGCTATGGGAGTCAGTTTTTTAATAGTTGCAAGTGTCTTTGGGAGAATCATAAAATCCTGGATGCTAACAAAGTGTAGTAATGCTAGCTAATCTGGATGGAGACAAGTGTAATGAATTAATTAACATTAAGTGTAGTTTTGAACAACATATTTATTGGCCAGCATGGTCACAGTACATCATTTGTGAGAAGTATCACTTTTAAGGCAGGAATTTCCTGTAGTGATCTTAATGTCATCCCAACATGCCTGTAAGTCAGTTGGGTGTTGGGAGTGAGTTGAGTGGGTCAGGCATTACATTTCCTCCTCTCTTAAAAGTGACACGTGATACATCACAATAAATCACTAAAAGTTCCTTTGCAAAAGATCTGTGCAAAATGAACTGAATCTACCAAATATTAAGGATGGGAAGACATTCCATTTCAGAACCCCTAAGCAGTGATACTTAGACTTTTTAATGTGTGTCTCTTTGCAGCACACTACTAAAACACTGTGTGATTTAATTATTAAGCAGTCGGGATGCTTTTGCTATGTTATCACCAATTGTAGTTGATAAAAATAATAATACTTGGGCAGTCATTTTTGCTGTGAGAATTATATAGTAAATAAAACAATGAATTCACACTACTGTGGCTCTTTTGGGTTATGCTGATTGCTAATTTGACTCCTGAATCACTGAGGTCTGAGCATCACTACCCTAAAGTAATGCTGGCTTTTTCTGTTCCTCTCTGACACCATAGCATGCACCATAGAGGGATGATGTACTAGAAGGGCTGTTTAATCTAGCATATAAAATCCAGTAGCTAGAAGTTGAAGCTAAAATATTCAAACTGAAAATAAGGTGCACATTTTTAATAGAGTAGGTAATTAACCATTAGAGCAGTTTACCACTGGATGTGGTAGATTCATCACTCAGTCTTTAATCAAGATTGCAGGCCTCTCAAAAAAACAAACTCTAGTTCCAGCACAAGTTACTGAGCTCCAAGCAGAAATTACTGGATAAATTTCTATGGTTGTGTTATGCAGGTGGTCAGACTTAACTGATCATAATGGGTCCCTTCTGGCTTTAAAATCCATTAATCTATGTTGCGACACACCCAGCTAGCACAAACTGTGGTTGGAGCATGGAGCCAAACCATGGAGGCTGGGATAAGTGGTGGTTTTATAGCATATGGTGCCAGTTTAAAAACGTTTCATGTACTTTTAACAGGTTGTATTTTAAAAGCCTGACCTCCTGATGAACTTCTTCAGAAGAAAGAAATCCTATAATTGCATAAGCTGTCTGAACTTCTGAAGCATAAACTCATTTAATTTGTGAAGAAAAACAAACTTAATATTGTTTTGTCGGAGATAAACTTAACATTAGTTCTGTTCTTTATGAAACAAGAAAGGACAGCTGGCTTAATTTTTTTTAATGTCAGGGCATTGGGAAGATATTAAAAGAAAATCTGTCTTGACAGTGCAGCATACATTTAATTTATTAGCAACTAATGTGTATGATTTGATATTTTATTTTGAATGAGTTTTATATTTTCTTCTAAGTACTGCAGTGTCACATACAGCGGTTCTGATTATTTCCACATTTGTGTTGCATACTGGCAAAAAGCTCAATCCAAAACCAGAAAACTCTCCTGTCGTTGAATAGATATATTCAGAAAGCTGTCTTCGAAAAATCTGCTTTAATGCATGCTACAGTACTTTTGTTAAGAAAACACGCATTAAAACTTTTTCTTGTAATTCACAAGGTAGTAAAAGGAATTTTCTGATATTACCCTTTAGTAATCTTGGATACATGCCTGTGGGCTTTTGGAGAGCCTTATTTGAAATCCTTTTTTATACCACAATCACATTCAATACAGGAAATTGCCATTATGGCTTTCACTCAGACTTCTGCCAAAGCAGCTTAACTCTGACCAGAGACTTTTCCTTAGTTATTATTGAACTATGTTGTTTTTTTTTAATATCAGCAACATGAGATTGAAAAATCAAGAATTCACTTTCTGAAATGTCAGTAGAAGCAAAGGATCAGACGGGTAGCCGTGTTAGTCTGGATCTGTAAAAGCAGCAAAGAATCCTGTGGCACCTTATAGACTAACAGACGTTTTGGAGCATGAGCTTTCGTGAGTGAATACCCACTTCGTCAGATGCATGTCTGCAAGTGGGTATTCATTCACGAAAGCTCATGCTCCAAAACGTCTGTTAGTCTATAAGGTGCCACAGGATTCTTTGCTGCTTTTATAGAAGCAAAGGATTACTTCATGGGATTAGCCAGTTCTAACAGGTTTGTTGGACCATGTTAAATTAGGAGCACTTTATTTAGGGCTAGCCTTAATGCGTAGTAGAAAATTCTCCTATGCATATGTACTGGGTCTTAAAAATGTACTTCTATCCAGAAGAGAGGCCATGTAGCTGTGCAGTAAGATCTTGGTTCTTGGACAATGTCAGTGAGTGACCAAATGGCTTTTAAAATAAAAAAAAAAATTGTATGTCTTTGCCTCCTCTGCTACCCCTTTTCGTGTCAGCAAATAGGATTGTAGCATTCAAACTGATGATAAAGAGACATAGGAAGATAAAAGGGAGTCTCTGATGCGTCAATTTCATTGTTCAGCCCTGGAATTCTTCATAATGCAACAGCAGCAGAACTAAGAGTGCCTGGGAGTAGAAATAGAAGTTAAGAGGAAGAGTATGCACATAATACCACATAGAGTATAAAGTCTGTGGGAAGGGGAGAGCTCATTTAAGATTCTATCAGGAGTGTCCCTACTTGCCCCTTGTTTTAATCTAAAGTTGTAATGCTTGTTTTCACCAGTTTACCCATCTTGCGAGTTAATTAATATTCAGAGTCCTCCCTTACTAGGGCACTTGTCCCTGAAACAAGTCATGATTGGCATTCTGCCTGTGTCCTGACTGAGCAGGGGATAAACTTGTTTACCGATACACCTATCTAACTCCCCGCCTCTTAATGATTTCTTTTATGTTGACCTTTATGCTTGGAAATCCTTCCCTAACCCAGGGCCTGCCTGATTCAAAGCCCATTGAAATCAACAACAATTTTTCCATTGATTTCAGTGGGCTTTGGATCAGGTCCCTTTATGAGACTTTATCTGTCCTCAGCTCTTTTAACCCCTCCCAAAAATTCACCTAGAAACTAGAGGTGAAACAGATTTATCAGCTAATACCCAGTCTCGTGCCAATGCGGAACAGTTGGGGTTACAGTGTATTCCTGACTCTCTATCAGTGTGATTTGTAAATGACTCGGGCAATGGGGTTTCCTTCCTTTGGGTTCCCTTCAGGTTAATAGACCTTTGTTATGATATATTTTCTCATAATCAATCTAACTAGAAGGACACACACTTCATACCTTCTGTAGGCCAAGCACATTGCACACACCGGGTCTCTGGGCGTTCCCACATTCCATCCCCCACAAGCCCCAATCTGTGGCACCCTCCCATCTCACTATAGTTTAGGGACTCTGTATATCTTCCCCCAATCTCCCCGCTGCAGGGATTCTGTGTGCTCACCAGTCGCATTCCCCTCGTGGCAAGGGCTCTGTGTGCTCTCCTACCCCAATACCAGATTCCTCCAGTCTCTCCTACCAGGGTTCTGCCCCCAGCCCAATCCTCCTCCTCCTTCCCCCTGCTTCACAATCTTCCACTCTTCCTGCACGTGGGAAAGGCTCCGTGTGCACCATCATTCCCTTCTTCCCCTGTGTCAAGGGCATTATGGGTCCTCCTCCCCATATCAGGATCTGCCATTCTCCTCCCACACCCCCATTATTAGGGGCTGTGTGCATGCCTCCAGTGTCCCTTCTTCCCATGCCTCCATATTTGTCCCCCCTACAAACACCATTATCTATGTGGGAAGTAAATCATTCAGTGTATTAACATGTTAAACTCTGTTGGGAGGATGGTCAGGGATATTGTTATGCTGGAATGCATTAATGCAATGGTCCCCAAACTGTGGGGCTTGCCCCCTAGGGGAGCACAGAGGAGTATTCAAGGGGGCATAGTGGGGCCAGGCCAGCCCCTTCCCTCCCCCCTGGGGGAAGAGGGAAGTGCCACCCAGCTGCGGTCCGCCAGCCAGCCACAGCTCTGGCCTTGGCCTCAGCATCCAGCTCCACTCCTGGCCAGGGCCCTGACTGCGGTCTTGCTCCCAGCCCTGACCATGGCCCCTCTTCCAGTCCTGGCTCCTGACCACAGCTCAGGGATGTGTGACCAAAAAAGTGTGGGGACCACTGCATTAATGGGTGCCATAACCAAATTGATAGTTGCAGAGTTGAAGTGTGTGATCAGAGACATCATTCAAAAGTTAATGCATTAGAGACAGACAAACACAGAAATGTCATCAAGTTCAGTGTAGGGCCTTTGCCCAGTTAGCCAACTTTTCCTTTGTGCAAGTTTGTTCCTGCTACTTCTTGTGAAACTCTGTTGGGCTGCTCAAAACAATTGCTGTTCCTCACTCATGTTCATGTCTCCCCTGCCTTCCATCATTGTTAGGCCAGATTTTGCAGGTTTGAACTCCTCTCCTGCGGTCAGCTATCCAAACTCCCTCATTTTTAGTGCTTATCTTTGAATTTCCTCTTCCTGAATAACCTGTCCCTGAATTGTAAGGAGCATCAGTACTGTGTGAAAACGGACCATCGTCTCCCTGCTCTGTCACATCATGCATTGCCTATGCAAGCAATCCAAAGTTGTATTGTCTAGTTTTGCTACCATATTTCATTGCAAACTCGTATCCAATTTTCTGTTTACTCTTATCCCTAGGGTTGGGGTGAGAGATTTGGCTTGACTGCTTTACAAATGTCTCCTTGTCAATAAATATCTGTGTTGTGGGTTATTTTTTCCCTAGATATATTGGGTTGCAGTTTTCCAGGTTGATTCTCATTTCATTTCCTGCCATATTTCTAACCTCTTTAAGTTCCTTAGTGTTTCCTCTTCTCACTGGTGTTTTAAACACTTCATAGTTTAATGTCATCTACAAGTGTACTTTCTGTGCCTTTTTTTTTACCAGATCCTTAAAATGAAGTTAAGTAAGCCAGAGTTCAGTTGCACTCCCTGAAGAACCCCTCCCCACACACCGTCCTCGCTAGCTCAGAGAACTGTTGTCCAGCAGATCTCCAAGGCTCTGGTCGGAAGGACTGAGGCAGTTGAGGCATCTCTCACGTTCCATGCCCGGCTCTATGCCCGCGTTCCTTTGAGACTTTCACCACTGGCATGCCCAGCGCCATGACAGGGCTGCACAGTACCCCCACTGGACAGTGCTTCCAGATGGTTTTGCCGTACTCCTGAGCCCTGGGCATGTCTTCCAGGTGTGTGAATGTGCAGAGACGCATTTCAAAGAAATTCAGTTACTCAGCAGTAACCTTCGTATTTCATGACTTTTATGTGAAATGCAAATTAAATATTGTATAGAAGTAACTGGATCCTCTCCTGGGATTTTGTTCCCTTTGAGATCCTGCAGCAGATAATAGATGTGGATGGTTTTTACCTACAGAATATGTTTTCTTCATGAAACACATTGGCTATAACACAGCTATAATACACAGGGGAGGGATAGCTCAGTGATTTGAGCATTTGCCTGCTAAACCCAGGGTTGAGTTCAATGCTTGAGGAGGCCACTTAGGGATCTGGGGCAAAAATCAGTACTTGGGCCTGCTAGTGAAGGCAGGGGGCTGGACTCGATGACCTTTCGAGGTCCCTTCCAGTTCTAGGAGATTGGTATCTCTCCAATTATTATTATTTATTATTATTAGCAACTGGAAGAGAGGCAAATTACACTAAGTTTTACTTTTTTTATGCCAGCTGTGACAGACTGGAGATCCCACAGTTTCTTCTTTTTTAAGACAAACAGCTGTGGCATGATTACTCAGAAGCTCAATCTATGTAAGTCCTTACAAAAAAACAGCGTTGGCTATTTCTGGTTGCAGAGGAAAAGCTTGACAAATGCAGTTTCTCTGACTTGACAGTAAAAAGATGAAGCTTGTAAAAATGCCAGTCACTTCTATTTTATTTGATTGTGGTGTCTAAAATTTTGCAGCCCCATGTGTAAATCCACTTCATGTCCAGAGATGAAAAATGCAATTTAAAAAAAATGTATCATTCATACTGATATTGTCCCGTTCCCTGATTGGACACTAAACAAAGCCTAAACAATTCAGAGATGGACTAAAGCCTATATAAGGTATCCATTTTATTTTCCACTTTGAAGGTATGAGTGAAGAGGGTCATGAATTCGGACGACCCATGAATTAGCAAAATCTAAACCACCATCTTTTTATGCATTTCTCCAGTGCTGCCAGTAATGTATGCCTAAGAGGGTGTTTACTAGATATTTGAATGTGCTCTGAAGGGAATACTTGTGAAAAGTCACAATAACCATTACAATTGATGGTGGCTTTGTGATTTCATTGGGAATTTACTTTCATTTGGTGACTGATGTCACTTTTAATCATGTGGAGGAAAAAGGGGGGGATTGTGTTTTTGCTTTGTGATGGACCTGACGCTGCTCTGTGATAAACTATGAATGCTGTATGGTAATCTGGTTATTAGGGAGTTTATGGTATTAGTATGTTGGTTTAGCTGTTTAATAGGCTATGGGGGACGGGAGGGAAGCAAGAAAATGTTAATCAATTACCTAGGAATGGCTTGAGATGTCCCCTCTATCGGACAGAACTTAGGGGGTGATGCAAGAGCCTTTTGCTTTGACGTACTGCCTCCAACCCCTTGTGGAACTCACCAAACTGGTTTTGGGCAACAAGGTCCAGGCTGGGGAGGCTGAGGAGAACAAAGACCCCAGCTAATTTAAAAGGACAGCGCCTCAAGCAGTGAGGAGACAGTTCGGGGAAGCAGACTGACAGACACCCACCGGTGTGTCTAAAGTTTGGCTTTCCTACGCTTCATCAGGGGAGTGGTAAGACAGACATTCATGTAGTCCCTTTGTTCTTCTAAAACCCTTTTTCTCTTCTGTTATGCTTTTTTCCTCTTGGTTTAAGAAGGCTGTTTGGGCACTGTATTCACCATATGTCATAGAGTTTCAAAGGGAGGAACTGCTGGAACAAACCCAGGAAGAATTGCTAGATAAGCATGGTCAGTAGACAGTGTACTTCAGCCTCTTCTCAGCTGGAGATTCCCAGGATTCCACTCCAGGAAAGGTAAAGGCACAAGTCCCGATATCTATGGGCAGGGTTCTCAGCGAGACCAGAGTGAGGTTTAAGGGGCATCTAGAGCCCATAACTGCAATTTGCACCTATATATTTTTGCAGAGCATTAAGTACTCAGGGCAGCTTTGGTAGCTCATGAAATAGAACTTGTATCTTTTCAATGGATATGACCCTGGATTCTTTGATCCTCTGATGTATATGTGCAAACACTGGTGGAGATTTTCTTCTGAATAAGAATGCTGCAAGTTGTTTCCTCTTATCAAGTAGATAATTTTTCTGTAGTTACTTTCTTTCCCTGGCAACATACTGCTAATAAAATCCTATTCTTCATGATCTCTTTACCTTCCTGGAGTGTAGAAAGTAAACTTATCGGTACCCATCTGAAAAACTAACCAGAATTTGAATCCTGTATGGCTTAGGAACTTGCTTTTTTAGAGGCCTCAGTTTTTAGGCCACATCCATTGTTGTTGGAATTTCACTTCTGTACTTGAGAAACATCAAAATGCCAATAAGCATCTCTTGTGCTTTGTATGGAAAATATATTTGTTTTGAAAACAGAAATCGTGTAGTTCTTCTAGCTCCTTCCATCAGTGCAAGTTTGTTCCTTGTGGTCTTGTTTTCCACTGCTTGTCCAGTCTAATTTTACATAACAAGTGAGGGCTTCCAGCACTTACTCTGGAAAGACTATTCCACAGTCGGATAGAACTCACCATTAGAAAGTTTCAAATAGCAGTGAAGACGGAAACATTTATTTATGGAGAACAGTTAAAAATTCTGAGGGGAAATTCACACTGAAGCCAGATTTGTTTGTTTTTGTTGTTTTGTTTAAAAAATTAGTTTCAGTTCCACCAGTAAACCACCCATATGTCACCTCTGATCTCACCTCTTTGTATAGTTTAAAGAAGCTTTTTGTAGATGGCTCTTGTCAATCCAAGACTGCAACATGAAAGAGGGAGCTTACGAACCATTAATGACGAGGTGCTGTCGCTACTACCACTTGGTTGAGTAAAAGAGATTTCAAGGGAGCCTTGAAATTCTTAGTACTGTTGTTCATTTTATAGCTTAGAACTAAGGTTGTTGAAAGTTTCCTTATCTTGACATTTGAGGGCAAGGAGCTCGGTCTTCACTACCTCATAACAAAAAGAGCAAGAACAGTGGAATTTAGCACTAAAATCTTAAATCCTTTACCAGTCCTGGAAAAAAATAATAAAGGAGAATGGTTGAATATAAATAGAAAAAATTAAAAACACTGGAAGGGATTTGGGGTGTGAAATTTGCAGTCATTCTCTATAATTCAGTTCCCCCTATTTATAGTATAGCTGCAATTAGTTTGGAAAAGATTAATCAATACAATATATAATTCTTACTGTGATTGTCCCCGCAAAAGCAAAATGTTGATATCTCAAGAGAAGGTTTAATTTAAATTATCATTGACTGGATGAAATGACATCAAACAAAACTCCTAAAATTCCCACGTTACACAAGAAGGTACCCAGGCCACTCCTGGGTTCTGAACAGGAACTGGATTAAGCTTAATATCATTGTGTACAAGAACTGAATTGAAAAAGGTGTGTGGGGACATGAACTCACTTTGAACCCTCTTGTCTAAAGCAGGTGATCAGAGCATTATTGTTAGTGTCTGTTGTAAGTGATATGCCTCTGGGTTCAAGCAGAGTTCAGCCAGGAGTCCCGCATCATATTGAAACCTGCCCTTGAACCAAGGTTTGCTGATAAAAGTGATGTGGCAAATGCCTTTAGGGGTCAGCATCTACAGTATGCAGGGGCAGTGGGGATTGAACAAATGACCGTTCAGTGACTGGAGCTACCCTAGTTCTTAGCTAAACCATCTGTCTCTGAATAAACAGCTTTTAGAGGCAGTGTCTTTGCTGAAAACGTTTATTAAAAATTGTTATATTTTCAAGAAGCATGACCGTTAATTATTCTTTTGATATGCAAGAATTGGGACTAGAGGAACAAGATTCATTGAGATATAGTAACCAAAATTTTAATCCATTCATATTAATATATTAGTAATACTACTATATAGGTCTGATACCGTCTATCAGAAAAAGTTAACCAATTACCTAAACAGTTTTGAAAAAGAGTCAGCACATCCCTTATCAGTTTTTATGGAGCCCATTACCTCATCAACTAAACTAGTTGTTATTGTGTGAATTCTTCATAATTCAAACTGTGTAATTTAAGATCACCAAATGAACTCTTATTAAAAAATAATTAAATGAACTTTCAAATTTAGAAATGGTATGCATAATTAATTATCTCAACTACAGTTCAGATGCCCAGTGTATATAGTAGAGTCCTATTTATGTTTAACCTATATCAGGATCTGAGCTCATTGGCTCTCAATGTATTAGCACAATAAACCGATTTTATATAGAATAAATACATTTACTATCACTATGCCAATACGTTCTCTTAGTAAGAAGAGGGAACTAATGATTAGGCCTGAGCAAAGTTTCTGCTTTTCCTTGTAATTATATTTATGGTGAAATTAACAAAAATATTTCACAACTATATTCAAAATTCACAATTGACACAAAGTATTTTAATGTGGACCTAAAAACAATGGCTTCACTTTACATGCTGAATCTATTGCATCACTCTGTAACTAAGGACTTGTCTATACATAAGTTATACCAGTTTAATTTGTTTCAGTTTAGTTAAACTGGTGCAACTTTTATGTGTGGAGTCGTACTGATTTGAAACTGGTTATATTTGACTCCTGTAAATTTACCAACAGCTATAAGCCAGGTTTAAACCAATAAGTGTCCACACACAAAGTTGTACTGGTTTAACTAATTTGGTATAAAATCACACCTTTATTTAAACCACTACAACTTTTTGTGTGTAGACCAGGCCTCTCTCAGATGACTTTTGTGTTCAGTATAAAGGATGACTAATCTCACTGTTCAGTACTGTATCCAGTATCCTTGCAATTCTGTAGTATTTAATGTGAAATTAATGTTAACATGGTGGAGATAATTCTAAGGCACACTTTAGCATGACACATAATTAACTGCAGTTTCAAACTGGTAGAATCAAGGCATTGCCAACAGAGTGCTAGAAAACTTATTTCCGCAATTAGGTGGACATGACGTACATTTTAAAACCCTTGGAAAACATATGGATATATAGATAATGCCTAGGGACGTGGATAATACACTATGCCTCATAACAGAAAAATGTATTCCTTTTAGACATACCTCATATGACCCTGATGTTAGAGTTCATCTAGCCAGTGAAACACTGCAGGGTCACTGTTACAGAATAAAGTTCTGTGCATTGCTATCTCTGTCTGTATTCTCAGATTAAAACTCTGGAGCTACTACTAAGAATGTAAAAGCAGCAAAGAATCCTGTGGCACTTTATAGACTAACAGACGTTTTGGAGCATGAGCTTTCGTGGGTGAATACCCACTTCCTCAGATGCATGTTTTGCATCTGAGGAAGTGGGTATTCACCCACGAAAGCTCATGCTCCAAAACGTCTGTTAGTCTATAAGGTGCCACAGGATTCTTTGCTGCTTTTACAGATCCAGACTAACACGGCTACCCTCTGATACTTGACTACTAAGAATATATATCAATAATGTAGGGTAAGAAAAGATTGTTGTAATTATCCCCCAAACCCCCACAAGTCTTTAACTCGGAGTTGAGGTTTAATTTAACAGAATTCCAAATTTGTTAAGCTATGGAAATGCAGAGTTAGGGTATCCAAGCAACCTTAACTCTGCCCTGTAGTGATGCCATGTAATAATTATATGATTGTGACTAGATGTTGTGGTACTGGATTAACTTAAAGTGTTTTTTAAAGACACAAACTTGATTGTTTTCCCTCCTCATGGTGTCAGCATAGGGCAGAGTTGAGGTTGTTTATGTGGGCATGTATAAAGTATCCAAAATTTCTCTTGTTTATTCCCCAATTTGATTGAGAGAGTGAGCATTTTGGGGCAGAGAGCATTATAACCAAAGCTTGGTTTTGCAATTTAAAATTTCTCATGGTCTTGGACCATAATTGGTCAAAAATTAGTCTTCACAGAACTGTAGATATACTGTTTAAAAATCTTCACAGAACTATTCTTATCTATGCAACATTACATGGGACGTAAACGTTGCAAGGCTTTGACACGTGGCTTTATTCCATCTGACACACATTACATTCCTAAGTGGCAGGCCTACCAGAAGAAGAACCAAGTTCATTCCCCAAATGAAACCCATATATGGGCTGCCCAGTTCAGTGTACTTCTGTGAACTGAATCCCCTTCTTATTTTATTTATTTAGATATGTATTAGTTAACCTAAAGTTACTGAATGGAATACAGTTGCCAGAGAATAAAGATAGATTTGCATATTTCTAAAATCTTGCATATTTTGTCCTCATTTTTTAATCAAATGTTTTTAGACACTAGAAAGTCTTAGAAAAGTAATACCTTATGCATCTCTCTCCTGGTGTTTATCTAAACATTACAATTCCTTTTTTATCCGTTTTTCCCATGGAAGTCCTTTAGCTTCATGATGTCACTCTTATGGTGTATCTAAATAATCTTGTTACAAAAATATTTACAAAAGGATGTAGATTTAAGTAGTCCAAGGGGATACAAATAATGAGGGAGAATTTTTCTCAGAAAGGTACAGTAGATAGTTTGGAATGGAAGCTATGTTAGCTCATACATTAACATCAGCAGAATAAACTGAAAAGTCAACAAGGATCATGGAATAAAGTATTCACAATTTCCATTCACAAATCTATTTATTACTTAGAATTAAACTGAATAACTTAAAGCATCTACATCCCAGGAATGAACAAAAGCTTTATTCAAAACAGACATCTGTTGGAATGTATCAGGAAAAATCATCGGACTGCATTAAACCAGTCGGACTGGATCTCCAGAAGTGAAAACATTTACTGCATATCCAGTGGTTTTTATAACTTTTGCCCCCCTGTCTAGTATTTTCAGTTATAAAAATCTTTGAAAAGATTTAACTAGTGTTGAATGCAACAGGAAAACAATTTAAAAAACGGATAAGAAAGTATAAAGGCAATCAACCACTTGCCAATGCAGTGGCTTTATGGCGTAATGTCCAGAAATATCTTCTTTCTGTGCCAAAGGGTTCAAGTCTGGTACAGTATGTCTAGGGTAACTTCTTGAAGTTAGCTTTACTAATCTTGTACCAGTAAAACTTTTTAAACAATTGTAGAAAATATGCGAGTAGCTTTCAAATTTATTGCATATAATTTAACTATGTAGATTATAGACTCTGATAGAGATAGGTAAAGTTTGTGGGACACACACAAGCCACTTTGAACTGTAGCAGTCTCCATAAGCCATAAAAAGGGATAGTCAGATGTCTAATAGTTTTTAGTCCTTCTGTTTTTCTTTCTTTTACATTTTTGCTTCTGTGAGAGCACTTGGAGCTACAGCTTCCACTTTTCTTTTCTGTTTACTTCCACGTGAATTATTTTGCTTGAGATTGGTTGTGAGCATCCTAGAGGCTTCTGCTTACCCTGCACCTCACGTCCCTTATCAGGAAGTGTCTTTTAACTCCAGCAATAATAAAGCTTTTACTTGAAAAAGCATCTGAGAGTATCCAGGCACGCTTTTCCTTTCTTTTTTGTTCTCCCCTGCTCAGTGACCAGAAGACCACTATAAATCTGTTGGAGCTCTGGAAATATTTAGCATATGGCAAAGCCAAGCCCCATTATCCTCTTGTAATCAGTATAGTAAGCCCCGTGTTTACTTTTTAGCCTTCATGTTCAGTGTACGTAGAAAGACTATAGCTATCGATTTAGATGCACTATCCATAGAACTTAGTGGCATATGTTTTCTATAACCTGATTTTATTTTGTAGTGTGTTGCTGTTGTTTTAGCTCTGCTATTTTCAACATGAAACTTGAAAATATATAAAAGGATGTTTTTAAATTGACTTTAAGCACTGGGCAGAGATTTCTCTGGTAAGGTTTGTAAAAATCAGAAAAGGTCTTAATGTTATCTTGGTTTGAACTTTTCCTGGTATTTCTGTAGTTGCACATATCTCCCAAATGTCTTGGCCCAGAATTTCCGTGTGTGTGTGTGTTAAATTGGACTTGCTGAAAGGAGGAGTGTATTCACTTTGTTTTTCTTTGGGGGTGAAGAGAAGGAAGGCAGAGCTGTGTTTGTGTATAAAGAGCAGTGTTTAAGCCACTACTACAATGGGTGTACATGGACTTTCATAATACAAACTGACCATCATCCAACTCCAGGCTTTGCTGCAGCAGCTCCTGGCCTGGGCCAGAGATTAAGGGCTAAGAACCCAGGGGATATGTGATGAGCAAGAGTCCAATATGATGCGTGGAGAGGGGAATAGGACCAGGAAGGGACATGGAGTTTGGGAAGTGCAGGACTAGAACATGTGGAAGGATGGCATGCAGCAATGCTCCCTGGTCTCCGAATGAGGTGGTAAGAGGAGGAAGCACATGTCAGGTGAGCAAGACAATGGCAGGGTATGGAAGGGAATGAAAGAGGTGCCAGGGGTCCTGGGCACATGTATGGGAGCATGGACATAGAGCGAGTCCAGGGAATTAGTGTGTGGCGTAACGGGTGTGCGCTCAGGGAATCAGAAATGGAGTGTACCTGGGGGAGCATGGAAGGAGGTGCACAGCATTACAGAGCAGAAAGAGGACATGGATGGGGTTAGGGAACATGCAGACCGGGAACCCTGTCTGCCAATGTATATACAGCCCCTAGCACAAAGGGACCCAGATCTTGCTTGGAAACTTGGCATTCTAACATAATATAAATAAGAAAGGATTTTATGGCAGTCGAGACCTCACTGGATCCTTTAAACTGTTCATTTGCAGATATTGTACCAGCTTGGGGCAGCTTATAGGTTAGTTTTTTGTAAAGAAGATATATTATTGTTTTTGAGGTGTTAGCTGGAGTCCACTAAAACAATCTTTCAAGCTTAACTCTTGATAAAACTTAGTTTTTTGTATTGATCATGAAATTAAGATGAATGGAGTAAATGCAACTGAACAGAGCCCGAGTTCCCCACATTAGGAAAAAAATTCCCAAGTAACTCCCCTTTGCCATGTGGCAATTTCACATTTCTTTTGATTATTTCAAATGAATAAAGAGAGTAGGTGCCCTCTATTTGCCAGGCACGGGAAATAGTATTGCAAGTATTATCTCTGCAGAGATTGGCATAAAGATCATCATGTCAGGTTCTCTGGAGCTCTTCCATAGCTTTAAAACTGGTCATTTTAAAACTATTAAATGTGGTGTTAGCCAGGTGACAGTGTTTGCACTTCATAGGTTTCATGTTCATGTTTAAAAAAAGAAATGAGAGCAGTGCTTCTAAGATCATTTTTCATGCTAATTAGTACATTATGCTGAATTATTCAGATTCATTTATGTGCAGTGATATAGCTTGGGTTGAAGTGAAGTGACAGTTTGGCAAGATAGTGTGCTAACTTCCTGGTTAGTCTGTTTAGCAGTTACTAGAATAAGATTTTTTCCTTTTGTCATTAACAGCACATTTTTATGCTCTGTACTAGTCCAGAGTCTGTATATGGGATCCCAGAGCCTGCTGGGATAGGGTTTTACACTTGTGCTGTCCTTTTGCCCTTCCATTGAACTCTTTTCATTTCAGTCATGAGCAAACAGTCAGTGCCTGAACTAACAACCCTGCAATCCTCCAAAGCATGCCTTGCTTACAGTACCAAACAAAGGGAGGCCCGCGTGGGCCGGCCCAAGCCAAGGAATGCGGCTTTGGGGTTCTGCTCCATAAATTTAACCAGCACGACAAAAAGGAGATAATATGAGCCTTCGTGATGATCTGAAAGGGGGAGTTTTGTGTCCCATTGATTGCGGTCTGGCCCATTGCCAGGCCCCGAGCCTGACCGACAGTTGAACCATATCGTTAAGGCGTGTAATACAGCTCTAGTCTTGTACAGCAGCCAATGAGTACATATCCAGAGGGCAAAAGTTTATAAAGAGTTGAGGCTGTCCTATTTAACCCTCTCACACTGCTTGTAATATATACTGCTGCCATTCAAAGTAGTCATATTGCTATTAAAAATGTAAACCTTCAACTTTTTCTTTTTTTAAAAAAAAGGTGTCTCATCTCTAATACGCAGCAGATTTATAAAGTGATTTGAAAAAAAAATATGTAAAACTGATCCTTCAAAAAATTCCCAACCTACTCTCCCTTTTCAGTCATTCTTTATCCAAAGTAACTTTGAGAGTTTTTGTTTAGAGATATTTCCTGTTTTCTAAGTTGCCATGCAGGCTATTTTGTACAGACAGAGCTATTTCTTACCCTGATCTAACCTCATCTAGTAGAAGTGTTGGTATATTTTATAGGTAATTTTTCCACCTGATACTGCTGTTAACATGTAGAAGGCCCCTTATTGAATTGCATGTTCTTCCAGTTGATTTAAAGTGTTCCTTGCAACTGTAAATTTTAAAAGTCCCAATCAACGTATTTAACATCTTTGCCCTTTTCTGCTTGTGTATCTTAGAGTTTTGTATAGCATCCATTGCTGTATCATCTGTAGCAGATTTAAAAATATGTACACCAGGGTCTGGAGAAAAATACTGTTATAGCTTTATCAAGGAAATCCATTTTGTATGGCCTTTTAGTTGTATACAATTTAGTATTTAGCCCTGTGTTCTGGTTGTATGCCTGGTTAACTTACTTTCTCAATAGGTTCTGCTTTCCCAAAGTATGAAGCTGTACAACAAAATAGTTTTCTTCTTTAATGTAATTGAGTGATCACATGGTAGCTGTCATTACACAGTGGCAATTCTTGGTATATGCTAACTTTTTAATGATGAGCACTGTAACAATTGTCATACTACAGAAGGCTAATTCTCCATCTAGTCCCGCATCCCGCCTCTGAAGCAGTCAATTTTAGAAGCTTCAGGAGTAAGGTGCAGTATTCCCACATTGTACCTAATTGTGAAATACTGTGCTATGGAGTGAGATTTCTCTGGCTTCAGGTTATCAGCTTGTGCCCTGAAGCATAGGCCTTGTGATTTTTATCTTAGCTAAGGCAACCACTGCACATTTTATTCAGATAAGTTCTAATCCTTTTTTGAATGTTTGGAGTTAAAAGTAAAGCCTTATACTTGCATACAAGATAGCAATGAGTTATCTGACATTGTGACTCATCCTATTAAGAATTAGGGCTATGTGTGATTTGCTTTAACCAACATTTAAGAGTGAGACTGCAACTCTTTGCAGTCAAAGGTGGGAGAGGAGTAGTTTTCTCGGGCAGCAGAAATCAGTGATGTATTTGAATGAGGTAATTGTCAAAGTCTGTCTGCCTTTTTTTAAATGGGGGTGAGTGAAAGAGTTATTCAGCATCTTAAAAAATATCCTAATGAAACAACAACTGTGACATCAGCTATCCAGGCTGAAACTGGATGCTAATAAAGGCTATAGTATATTTTCCATTTATTAAGTTTTTTAAAATTTCAGATCTGTTTAAAATGATATTGTTACACGAATAGTATGGAACTAAATATTCAAACAGGGTGTGTATGCACGTACGTGAATAGGGTATGAATTAGGTAATTGCAACTGCATCCAGGCGGTTAGGCACCCAGTTATCCAGTTTGCAAATGCAAGTTTTAGTTAGATTGTACAAATATCAGTTCTGGTGTGGGTGCCGCAGGCACCTCCTTCCTGTGGGCAGACCTGTTGCTTTCCTATGTTGAAAATTTGGCCCTCAGGCTCTGCCTTAAATTTATAAAGGCAAAATTTAAGTGCATTCATAGATTCATAGACTCTAGGACTGGAAGGAACCTCGAGAGGTCATCGAGTCCAGTCCCCTGCCCTCATGGCAGGACCAAATACTGTCTAGACCATCCCTGATAGACATTTATCTAACCTACTCTTAAATATCTCCAGAGATGGAGATACCGCAACCTCCCTAGGCAATTTATTCCAGTTTTTAACTACCCTGACAGTTAGGAACTTTTTCCTAATGTCCAACCTAAATCTCCCTTGCTGCAGTTTAAGCCCATTGCTTCTTGTTCTATCATTAGAGGCTAAGGTGAACAAGTTTTCTCCATCCTCCTGATGACACCCTTTTAGATACCTGAAAACTGCTATCATGTCCCCTCTCAGTCTTCTCTTTTCCAAACTAAATAAACCCAATTCTTTCAGCCTTCCTTCATAGGTCATGTTCTCAAGACCTTTAATCATTCTTGTTGCTCTTCTCTGGACCCTCTCCAATTTCTCCACATCTTTCTTGAAATGCGGTGCCCAGAACTGGACACAATACTCCAGTTGAGGCTTAACCAGCGCAGAGTAAAGCGGAAGAATGACTTCTCGTGTCTTATTTACAACACACCTGTTAATGCATCCCAGAATCACGTTTGCTTTTTTTGCAACAGTATCACACTGTTGACTCATATTAAGCTTGTGGTCCACTGTGACCCCTAGATCTCTTTCTGCCCTACCCCTTCCTAGACAGTCTCTTCCCATTCTGTATGTGTGAAACTGATTGTTCCTTCCTAAGTGGAGTACTTTGCATTTGTCTTTATTGAACTTCATCCTGTTTACCTCAGACCATTTCTCCAATTTGTCCAGATCATTTTGAATTTTGACCCTGTCCTCCAAAGCAGTTACAATCCCTCCCAGTTTGGTATCGTCTGCAAACTTAATAGGCGTACTTTCTATGCCAACATCTAAGTCGTTGATGAAGATATTGAACAGAGCCGGTCCCAAAACAGACCCCTGCGGAACCCCACTTGTTATACCTTTCCAGCAGGATTGGGAGCCATTAATAACTACTCTCTGAGTACGGTTATCCAGCCAGTTATGCACCCACCTTATAGTAGCCCCATCTAAATTGTATTTGCCTAGTTTATCGATAAGGATATCATGTGAGACGGTATCAAATGCCTTACTAAAGTCTAGGTATACCGCATCCACCGTTTCTCCCTTATCCACAAGACTCGTTATCCTATCAAAGAAAGCTATCAGATTGGTTTGACACGATTTGTTCTTTACAAATCCATGCTGGCTATTCCCTATCACCTTACCACCTTCCAAGTGTTCGCAGATGATTCACCTGATGACCCTTATTCAGTCTATTTTAATGATCAAAGTCAGGAGGTTTTACCTGGTATTAAAACACACAGGGCTTGTTTCTGATCTGATCTCACATAAAAAATAAGTGGTGGAATGGCTACATCTTTGAGGAGCTGGCAAGAGCAGCCTCCATAATAAACAGTTGCTTCCCCAGGACACTACAGTCCTCCAAAAAGCATATTGAATCAGATAAAGGTCTTCCTCATCTGAGCTGGCAGAGTCCCCAGAGGAGGAGTGATTTGACAGTAAGTGGGAGGTTTTAGTCATCGGTGCTGTTTACCTGGCTTGTTTTTGCCTGAAACTAGCATATTGGGAGCACATTTCAGAAGTGCAATGTATTCCATGCATTCGCTGGAATAAACACCACATATGAATCTCCTTCAGTGCGTAGTCAGTAGAGAGCAGTCTGGCTGCATGTGATTTTACACGTTTTTTCAGTTCACTCATATTCTAATGCCAAATCCAGCATTGGATTTTATGTGCATTTGTAACACTCTTTAAAGGCATCTGTGACCCTGAACTGGTGAATGAGTTACATTGCAGAGCTGTGACAACTCATCAGTTTGTTTGCAGGAGTTCATATAATCATCTTATGTCCTCCTTGTTTGGGGTTTGCACCCCCTGATGCCAAAATTGGACAGGAGGCAGCTGCAACTGACCTTTAAACATTTAACACAAACTTCATCAGAACAGTCTCATCCAGCCAGGTGCATTAAATTAGAGTAAGCTTGCGTGAAGTTGGCCACAGTTGACAAGATATTGATTCTTTCCCTCTCTTTGAGTTTCTCTTCCCCTCACCCTCTCCAGTACAACATACACCCATTGCACTTCACTGGAACCTCGCTTGCCAAGGTCTTTAATGACCTTTTACTAGCTAAAAGCTTAGAACCTGTATACCATCTTCAATCTCATTAAGCAGTCAGCCGTCTGCGATACCATCAACCATGCTCTTCTTGAAATCTTACCCTTCCTTGGCTTCCATGACTCTGCCCTCTCCAGGTTCTTTTCCGACCTCTCCAATCCCTTCTTCAGTATGTCCTTCAGAGGATCCTTTTCTAACTTTCTGGGAGGGTTCCACAGGGCTTTGTCCTTGGTCCCTTTCTCTTCTGCCTCTGTCCCTCGTTTCTGGGTAATCTCACTCACAGACACAAATTCAGTGCTCCTAATCAAGGCTAAGCCCTCCGCAATACCTCCTTTCTTATTCACTGTGGGTAACACCACCATCCTGCCTGTCACTCCGACCTGTAACCTGGGTGTTACCTTTAGCTGGAACTTCTCTCTAGGCCCTCACATCCAGGCTATGTCTAAATGTTGCCAGTTCTTGTCTAGATGATGAGTTAGTGCAGAGCAAACTGTGTGTGTGTGTCAATCTACAGCACTCCAGCATGCTGCACGCTGCCAGCCCATGTAGACCCCTGTTGCTGCACAGCAAAAGATTCCTGGTGCACTTTGCTTACTGCTGTTTCAAACTGCAGTAGGTCAGCGCGCATTAGGGAACTTTGGGGGCACAGCAGCAGTGTGGGGGAGGGCATGTTGGAGCACAGTAGATTTACACCCCAGCTTGCAACACGCTAACTTGTCTTTTAGATGTGCCCTAGAATACAGCTTTTCTTATCCATCCACACAGCTAAAACTCTTGTCCAATTTCTCATCATCTCACATCTGAATTAAGCCCTGACGAACATTTTAACAAGTTGTTACTGCATATATAAAAGTTTTTTAGCAGCCAAACAATTCTAGCCTCCATCAGTTCAGCACTTTTCAGGGTGCTTTATACACTTCATTCATCCAGCACCCATCTGTGATGTAAGTAAGAAATTATCCCCATTTTATGTATAATGAAAATAAGAGACATGGCAGTAAAGTGACTTGCCCAAGGCTACTGATGGTGTTAGCATCACAGCTTTCAGTCTGGTGCTCAGCAGAGCCGACTTTATGACCCGCAGGGCCTGACTGGAATACTCGGCTGTGGTCCAGGGCTTCAGCAGCACTTCGGTGGCAGGGGGTCCGCTCCGGGTCTTCTGCGGCACCGAAGGACCCCCCGCTGCCGAAATGCCACCGAAGACCCCCCGGAGCGGGGCCCAATTCCGGGGAATCGGCGTAAAGCCAGCCCTGGTGCTCAGACCACTGTGCAGTATGCCTCTAGTCACTGCATATTTTAAGAGAAAAGTTGCAATAGTCTTCCTCCTCTTATCCTCAGAGATTCTGTGGCCTCTGTTTTTTAAACACAGTAAAACACCTTTAGAAAAAGTACTTAATATGTTACGTGCATCAAACTCTTTCCACAGTTAAGTAGATCAACAAATTTAGTGTTCTCTTTCTTCAAAATACCAGCAGTGATTTGAATTGTTTCATGGACAGATTACCTGCCAAATTTCCTTTTGTTTAAACTGATGTTGTTTCATAATTATTAAAAGGGAAAAAAGAATTGATCCCAGGCTGAAACTTTTCATGCCAAGTTACAGCCTGGAGCAGACTTCTTACAGATGAATTTTATACAAATGTGGAAAACAGGATTTACAATGGAAACATTGACAGGGCTTTAACTCTACTAGCACCAGTAAGTTACTGTTTTAATAGGGTACGGTGACTAGGCTGTTAGATTGGAAAACTGAAATACCTTTCTTAACACTGACATTGGTGACAGTTCCTTGCAATTGTGTTTTGGCAGCAAGGAATAGATCTGGCTGAGGAAATTTATTACTGGTGGGAGCGTCGAAGAACTTGATGACTTCAAAGAGATTTGTTTTTAGGTGTTTGTCTCTGATTTATGTAGAACTGTTTGTCAGATGGAAGGGAGCCGGGGTCTTGTTCTAGGTGTTGAGGAGAAGGGTTTGGTAATAGGGAGGATAGGTAGGGCTGAATAGGTTTAGTGGTATATCCATTCCTAACTTTCTGTAACTTCCAGAGCAATTTATCTAGATGGGTTTATGGCTAACTGCCCCTATGTGCTGGGTTTGGTGATGTGCCATCCTCTTCTGACTGTGGATGAAATTCTGCATACAGCAACATGTTCCAAGTCCTAGAGTGTCTCAGATCATGTTTGGGATTTGGAGGGCTCCAATCTGCATTACGTACTATTGCATGCACAATTCCATTAAGGGCCTGGCAGGTAAGGCACAAGTAGAGCCCAGCACAGAGGTGTCTGGGCTTTAAGCCACTTTATGATGAAGAGAAAGAGAAAGTATGTCTGGAAATCTGACTGGTAAGATTGAAAACAAGATAATCTGCCTCTTATTTTATCCCTTTCCGATATAAATTGGCAGAGGCAACCCCCCAAAACAGAAACAATCCTAGTGAATTTAATCTTTACATGGCTGCTACTCGGAAACATATAGTCCTTGTAAGCAACCATATTTGTTTATCCATTTATCTGTTGAGCTAACTGATTTTCACCTTAACTATTTTAATGCATTCATTTGAGAATTGCAGTGAAGTCCTCTGGAAATGTGTAAAATTGATATGTCCTCCAAGAGGAACTGTTGTCTTGAAAATACTTGAAAAGAAGATATGTCTTCTTGCAAAGGACTGGATGCAATAGCATCTTAAATACTGGACACAGTGCTTAAATATGCAGAATTTGTGTCACTGCAGACACTAAGTCGCAGATGTTAAGATCAGTGAAACTAGTAATCTGAGAACATTTTTTGGATCTCTTTAAATCATGCAAATAAATTTAGTTCCTGGGTTGTTCACTGAAATTCTTTTCAAACAAACAAACTATTGAACAGATCAGGATATTTCTGTATACCAAGGAAAAGCTTATGATCTGTTGATTTAAAAATGTGTTTAACTGCTTTTAAATGGGACAATATGTGACAAGAGTGGCGGCTTTCTTACCAGGAAGACAGTTTTAGAAGCTCTCAGGAGCTTTTGTTTCTTAGCAAGGCCACAACTTACAATGCAGTATTCTGTTTCCTTCTTAGAATGGAAAGAGATTGGGATTTGATTTTCTTACAACTACTATGATACTTCGAATAACAACTCTTGATTGGGTGATGAGGAAATGGAAAGGTGCAACCTATTAGTTATGCTGTAAACCAAGCAATGCTGTTTATCACCAAGTTCTTAAATAGCCCTCACGAGTGAGAGATGTGAGTGCCTTGATACAGTCACTGATCTGTTTGCTTACTAAACCTTTTTAAAAAAAGTGAAGCCATTTTGGCTGACTCGCCAAAAAAATGCAGATTATATAGCAGAAGACAACCAATTAACACAGCTACAATAATACAAGCCTTACAGTTTTTAAACATGTGTATAACAAATTGAAATAAGAATCTCAAGTGTCATGCTTTGTCTGAACAGTGAAGCACTGTACTGTGTGCCTCAACCTTCTGACACCATTCACAATCTCTCTGTGTCTCCATTGAGCAGCACTCTTTCCTGCCGTGACTAGTAGACATAAGGGCATTTCTCTCTTGTATTGCCTTTGTGTGCTTATTAAAAAAGAATCAGCAAATCTGTTGAGTGCATGTTTAATGTAACACAGATGTGAGGACACCACCGTTTATTCTGCTCTATAGATTTTTTGTATTTCATCATTGGTGCTTTTTATTTACAGAACGTAACTTGAGACAGCAGAACAAATTGTAGATTTAAAAAAACCCGACTCAAGTAGTGAGGAATGTTTTTAGCTGTCCAGACCAAGAAAACCAGTTTGCCCAGGGCTGATGGGCTAAGACAGTCAACACAATTGGTGTTAATATTAGTAGCACTTAATTAAAAGGCAGCTGACCTTATCACCAAGAGGAGAATTACCTTTTATCACCAGGTTGAACATGTTAGCACCAAAAAAGCAATGAGGAACAGTAAATAAATCAGCTTAGTAGACACACTGTACTCCTAATTTCTTCCAGACTAACTCATAAATTGCCAAGAGTCTTTCAGAAACACATTGCTATGCCTAGCAGTTTTCTTCTGTTTCTGTGACCTGCTCCTAGGCCGGATATTGGAAGCCAGCACTCTGTCCTGATTTCTGCAGAATAGTTGTGATTAGAAGGCCTATTTTTTCCATGTCCCACAGCATTCTCACATGCCACCTTTCAGATGCCTACAGACGCTGTGCTGCAGAAGAGAAGTTGACAAAATATGAGTAAAAATGACATGATCGAGTGTTGCTGGAAGAATATTTTATATTGAAAATTATTGGACACTTTGTTTGCCCATTCCAGGGCAGGTGAATTAATGATCCATTATTCATTTCACTTTCCTGAATGCATAAAGGAACAGTCTTTCATTGAAAAGTTAATTATTGACCTGTAACTTAAGTTTAAACCTTTTGTTAAGAGTAAACCAGTCACTCCTTAAATCTGTCACTACATAAGCATTTCTGAATCACTTGTCGCTGCAGTCTCTAGGTGCTGCAGAAAGATTTAAGAGCCAATGAGGGCTGCCAAGAAACAGTAATTTCTCTGTTGTTCTGCTCTTTTAAATGTGGGATATTCAGGCACCCTGCTTTTTCTTTGCGGAGTGTGTGTGACACAGAGGTGGGACAAACAGCAAGATGGAAAGATAGTGAGGGTGGGATTCTGCTTCCTATTGTGGAAGTATGTTCTATAGCCTTCAAACATTTTACATTTTCATTAAGAAAAACACACATTTTATTTAGTATTGCATTGTAATTGCAGAAATTGGTAGTGATTTGCACAT
This sequence comes from Gopherus evgoodei, assembly GCF_007399415.2. NCBI lineage: Eukaryota > Metazoa > Chordata > Testudines > Testudinidae > Gopherus > Gopherus evgoodei. Next base: position 10,204,150 of record NC_044339.1, on the reverse strand, counting down.
CTCTCACACAGACTTCATCCACAGATCTAGAAGTACTTAACAATTAAGCCAACCATACCCCTATGAAGTTTTATTATTCCTGTTCTACCTATGGGAGAACCGAGGGACAGAAGTTAAGTGACATGGCCAAGATCACAGAGTGAGCCAGTAGCAGAGATGGGAATAGAACCCAGGATTCCTAGTGTCCTGTTCTCAGCACTTGATGGCAGTTCTTCCCTGTTCACTTCCTTCTACATTGTCTTAACTGTCCACATATGAGATACTTTTGAAATTCTCCACCCTCTCGTACTAGGCTTTTAAAGTAATTCTTCAGTAAATTAAAATATTTGTTTAAGCTGTTTAGATTGTGAATTCAATATGATCATTTAATACTCAGGCTACTCCAACTCAAGACAGATGTTGCTTCAAACATTTTATTTCACTCGTCTTAGTTTTCTGTAAATTTATATAAATAAATACGTGGTCGGACCTGCAGTAAATATCTTGTGCCGTACAGGCCTAAATCCTCACAGACCATTTCTGATTTAAATGTGCACATTAATATCATTTTTAGTGGAGATCTATATGAACTTAAACTGGCAAAAAGGTTCTTTTTCTATAGGTTCAGGGTGAAGTAAAGGTCATCACTCTGTCATATACTACTTTTCAACTTCTGAAGAACATAAGAATGGCCCTACTGGGTCAGACCCAGGGTCCAGCTAGCCCAGTGTCCTGTCTTCCGACAGTGGCCAATGCCAGGTGCCCCAGAGGAAATTAACAGAACAGGTAATCATCAAGTGATCCATCTGCTGTCGTTAATTCCCAGTTTCTGGCAAATAGAGGGATGGTTGGAATAATTAGCTCTTATATAGCATTTACATCTTAAAAATGCTCTACAATCAGCCCTCTGAAAGTTATGTAAGATATGTATGCATAGGTAGAAGTATCGCGTGTTCTCAGATGGGGAAACTAAGGCCTGGTCTACACGGGAGCGGGGAGGAATCAATCAAGTTATGCAATTTCAGCTGCGAGAATAGCGTAGCTGAAGTCGACGTATCTTAGATCAAATTTAAATTACTTACTTCATATCCTCACAGCACATCACGGTTACCCTGTCGACTTTGCTTCTGCCTCTCAGCGAGCTGGAGTTCAGCAGTCAACAGGAAAGCGATCGGGGATCGATTTATCGCATCTACACTACACGTGATAAATCGATCCCCGATAGATTGATCGCTGCCCGCCGATCTGGCAGGTAGTATAGACGTACCCTAAGACATGAAAGAGTGTCTACAGTGTGCTTGGTCCAAGATCACACAGTGAGTTTGTGGCAGAGCCAAGATTAAATCTTAGGTGTTGCCTCCTAGGTCCCTACTCAGTCCACTTGGTGATACTGCTTCTTAGTTTTTTATGTAGAGAAGTGACTTTTCATTTGCCAAAATCAAAAGCTGTGTGGCAACATGGCAGGAGAGGCTGAAAATCAAATTTTGTTGGTAGAGGGTATGTCTACACTAGAAACGCTACAGCAGCACAATTGCAGCAGTTCAGTGTAGACACTTGTGCCTGGTCTACACTAAAAAGTTAGCCTAGCTACATCACTCAAGGGTGTGAAAAATCCACTCCCCTGAGCAATGTAGTTAGACTGACCCCACCCGCCCCACCTCCAATATAGACAGTGCTAGGCAATGGAAGAATTCTCTTGTCAACCTAGCAACCAAACTCTCAGGGAGGTAGATTACTTTCGCTAACAGGAGAACTCCTCCCATCAGTGTTGGTCGTTTCTCTACACTGAAGTGCTACAGCGGTGCAGCTATACTGTTTCAAGGGTAGACAAGCCTTTACTACAGTGGTGGAAGAATTCTTCTCTCGACCTAGTGCTGTCTGCTTAGTGCTGTCTGGCTTAGGTTGGCTTAACTATTTTTAGGGCTGTGGATTCTTTTCTTGATCTGACTTTTTGCAGTTGTAAGTCCCTGGAAGGATAAGAGAGGTTGCACAAACTTGAGAAGCAGATAAAATAAGAAGACGACAACCAGTTTGTACCTGTTTTGTAATCTCCAATCCCTTCTTTCATATTCAGCAATTCATTTTGTTTTGTAAAGTTGTGAAAACTGCTGTAAGTGTGTGGGTGCAGGGTGGAAGAGTTGGGCCTTTAAAGCTGTCGAGAACGTGGTGGATGGAGAGAAGGAAAATTCACACAAGTAAGGTTCACAATTAAAATGTTCTGAGAAACTGAAGCAGTCGTGATTTCTGCTTTAACCTTTTATTTATATAAGTTCTTTGGTTACAAACTAGCCTTCTTCACAGTATATTTCAGCTGCCTGGAAATAGGAGCATGCAAGAATTTTGATAACTGGATTAAAGTGCTGTCCAGTTTTACTTCTAAGTACCTGTCTATCCCTTATGAAATGCTGTTTTATTACTTTACACCTTTGTAATTCATCCCTGCACCACCTCCAACAGCAGCACAAGGGGAGATATTTTATTTTTTTCTCCAATGCAAGAAAGACCACTACTGGGCACTAGTTATCTACAGGTTTCTAAACTACATACAGTACAGCAGTTCCTAGGTAAATTAGATAGATATAGCAATGTTTTTAGGAACCTACTAATAACAAAATTGTGGAAATGTCAGCTAGCTGTAGATGCAACACTGGAAATTTTTAAGAGTGATGGTTGTGGCTACATTACACATTTGAGGCATTTCAGGTTGACGTTTTGTAAGGTGATTCAGATGTTCGAATAGCACAGGGGTAGGCAACCTATCGGGTGCCGAAGGCACCACGCAAGCTGATTTTCAGCGGCACTTGCACTGCCCAGGTCCAGGCCACTGGTCCGGGGGGCTCTGCATTTTAATTTAATTTTAAATGAAGCTTCTTAAACATTTTAAAAACCTTATTTCCTTTACATACAGCAATAGTTTAGTTATATATTATAGACTTATAGAAAGAGACCTTTTAAAAACGTTAAAATTTATTGCCGGCATGCAAAACCTTAAATCAGAGTTAATAAATGAAGACTCGGCACACGGCTGCTGAAAGGTTGCCGACCCCTGGAATAGCATATCCTACAAATCTGACATCTGTCCTCTCTTTATTTACCTTATTCCTGCATTTCAGGTGTAGACTTAAACAAATAGATCAGAGGTAAAAATAAATAAACAAAGCCTTCTAAAAGAGCCAATGGCATTTATGATAGTAGCCTGTTCTCTGCTTTCCAAGGGATTGGGAAAGGGAGGTTTCCATTTCTTTCTTCCACTGAGCCAGCTGAATGATACCACGCCACAGAGGCTACAAGAAAATAAAGCCACAGGAAACAGCAATAGTCAAAGTGCTTAAAGTGAATTTAGTCACAATAAGTGACTCAGTAAGTAAACAGTTATGGCAAATAAAGCTCTGACTCAAGTTAAAGGCGGCACATGAGGGACTTATAGAAGGTGACTTTTACTAGTAGCTGTAGCCAAGAAGAGTAGAGGCGGTAAAAATATAGTTTGCCATGATTAGAGTTAGTAGGCAGGAATGCCAAAAACTCAGAGGAAAGCAGAGTTGAAAAGTGTGTGTGAGTATGTGTATATAGGGATAGGGTTGATGAAAAGGAAAAGCACTAAAGAAGTAACAAGACTCCAGAGAAAACATCTGCAACAAGCAAAACTTAGAGGGCAAGGACTCTTGTGTGCTGTTGCCAAGCAGCTTAAGACGTAAACTAATTGTTATGTGAGATTTTCCCCCTCGTTAGATCAAAAGGACAACAGCAGTTCATTCTGCAGTGTCTGTAGAGAACATTGAGGGGAAGTAGGGTTCAATAATCAGAAATATTGCATTCAGCTATAAGTAGCCTCTTGAAAAATTAATAGTACTAGCTTGAAAGAGAGATCTCAACAGCAGGCAGGAATCTCAAAGTGTTGGGATTGGGATGAAGCAAAGAATGAGGCAGGGGTGGGTATCCTGCAGCACAATTCTGCACATGTTGATAGTGTCTGAAATTTTAAAAGCATTCAGGATTTTTTTAAACTAAAGATACACTATAGTGCTGATGCAGATACCAGTGGGTAGAGCATTAACATGTGCAGAGTACTTGTGGGTGTGTTACTTTTCAGCCTATTGCCATCTTGTCCATCAACATGCAACCTTCTCCAACAAATACAATAACTGTCTGGATACACCACATATGGATTCCTGTTTCTGGAAAAAGGGGTAAAAACCTTTATGTATTAATACATGTTTTTATTAAAACTTTGCTGGCCATTGTGCTTCACAGTGCTTTTCCACATCAATTTCACTGCTTTCTTTTCAATTTCAGACCAGATTTCAATGGAAAATAGCAAAAAGAAGCATAAAGATCTGTCTACATGCGAGACCCCCAGATAAAATATTATTGTATTTCTATGAAGCAGATACCAACAGACATCTAAAAACTTAATGGCTTTTCCATGCCAGACCTTGCTTATAATATGACTTCTTATATTGAGTGAAGTTTCCAAGGGAATCTTAAAAGTTGCATTAAATCAGTTAATATGTGTTTTGTATATAGGACGCAGGCAGAGAGAGTGAGGAAGCCACGCTGTTGCAGAGGCCCTCAAGGACTATTGCCCCGGTATTCAGAAAGCCAGGCGGAAGGACAGGAGCAGCTATTCAAGCTGACAGACAACATCCAAGATGAGTTGTAAGTATTAACCCAGCAACTGCTGTGTTGCAATATAATCATTGTATGAAAATATATTGTCCCTTTGTGATAGCCACTAAAAGCTTTTCTTATCCACGTCATCTATTTCTCTTGTTTTTGATGTACTGGAGGATATTTTTGGTACTTGAGAACTTCCATTATCCCCTCCCTTCCAAGTGTGTTCATAGGTTTTACAAATATCATTTGATGTAGCCTGACAAAACCCTTGTAAGTTAGCTCATTGTCATCATCTCTGATTCACAGATAAGGAAAATTGAGGCAATAAAGATATTAAGTAATTAGTCCAAGGTGTCTCTCACAGGCTATTGCAGAGCCAAGATTAGAACCCATGTCTGTTGATGTTCAGTCTGAATTACATGGTCAGTCTCTCTCCCCACATTTGCAAAAGAAAGAATTTGAGCAGTTAGGTTTCTAAATGATGTAGCAGTCTTGTTTAACTGCATGTTATCAGTCTCATTACTCTCATTTTGCTTTGAAAGAATAAAACAGTTACATTTTCCAAGAAGGTGAGGTTACAGAGAAATTATTTCACTTGACATCTAGCCTTGTGCCTCAGTGTTTCTAATTTGGTGGCACCATGACCTTCCCTGCCCTCTCCATTTTTGCATTCTCCCTACTACTATTCAAGCTGGGGGTCTAAGAGATTTGACAGCTGCTCTCCAGCAGCTGTGCGCACACCAGGGTTTTCTTGTTGGTTGTGCACTAGTGATCACTTTGTCTCTCGTGGGAAGTTCTGTTGTTTCAGTGGCTCTGAAACACACACAGAGTGCGTGGACAGATTTTTCACTGTCAGGGGCCATAATCTGGCTTCTGCTGGGGGGAAATTGAGATAGATTTAGATTTTTCAAATAAGACTTTGATGAGCAAGGGAAGCGGGGGGTACGCGCGTGCTACTAAATGAGTAAGTACATTAGTGAAATTTACAAAAATGTCTAACACAATTTCAGCTGTTGTATTGTTCATTCACTGTGACTTTCACCAACAAAAATATCACTCAGCAAGAAAATGGTATCTCTCTTGTCATGGAAAACCAGTACAAAATTGTGCCTCTGACTTCTATTCTAGTGTTGTAATTAAAAACAGATTTAAAGACCTGATTATTTGCATATTTTCCTTCAAAGTTTAATCCATAAAAGAGGGGCTATAATACCTTGCTCTACTGTTCTAACTAAATGTTTCCACATTTTTTTCCAGTTAGGCTCACTGTTTCACTTCTGGAAAATATTGTGTAATTACTTCCTGATGTAGTTAAAGCCCCACGAATTCTCCAGAGATCTGGTTGCTTCTACTTTGTTCTACTGGATCTTGTTTCATTTAATTTTTCATTTTCTTTTATTAATTTGATTTTTTTAAATCACAGAAATGTAGGAATATAGAAAAAAAAACTAATGTCTTAGTGTTCGGCTCTTCTGTCGAAACTTTAAGCACAGAGGAGAGGATGTATGTTGTTGGCAAAAGAAAAATGAGTAATGATGTGTGACTCAAACTTAGAATGAAATGTAAGGTTTAACTACCAATTTGCTAAAATGTCAGTGCTTCACTAGGAAATCACTGCCCTGGGTTTTCATACCTCTGTTCCTCAAAATACATCCCTGACAGCTTGTAGAAAAATCTGTAAAGATTAAATCTGGCCTGTTCTAAAAAGCATCATAGAAATTAATCATCCGATTTTCTAAAGTGCTGGGCCTGAGAACATCAGTGAACTCAAGGAAGCTCCTTAAGCTGAGCACATCTGAAGATCGGGGCTTAAATATTCAGTAAACTATAGCAGGAAAAAATGATTTCCTTTTATTGTCTGTTTGCTTTTAGTTTAGACAATAGTCTTGCCATTTGGTGGAATTTTTTTCCCTCTTTAAAGTAATTTGATTTATGGAATGTGACTTTAATTGATCAAGAGAAACTGATAAAATTAAGTAAATCATTTCCTTCAAAGTTTAATCCAGTTAGAATATGGTATTAGCGTTCTATGTAATTGTGTAGCTTTCTATATATAGTAGAAACAATAATATAATAGTTTCTCATTGGATGGGCCGCATTTTAACAGAGGTTGTCCCATGATTATCTCCCCATGCCTTTACAATTACACAGACCACCTCCTTTCCCATCTGAAATTTCATAACTTCCTTGTGGCAATTTCTTACATAGAATAATAATACTATGAATTTTTGTGTTTGTTAGCTTCTTTTAATGCATTTGGCAGCTGGGAACAAGGAAAACCAGAACCATTTGGCCACTAAATTCTGTGTGAATCACCATTGATCTATGAACCACATTTTGGAAACGTCTGACTGAAGCCAGAGCACCTCAGTTTGCCTGTCTCTAAAATGGATATAAAACATAGTACCTGTTTTGTCACAGTGGTGTGAGGAGAAATTAAATGCCCATCACACTCCTGAAAAAATTATGTAACAACTCTACTGTCTTAGCTGTGATGTCTTCTTAAAAATGATACATGGTAAAGATTTAAACATGTAAGGCTGTGAGAGGAGCTGCTGTTGAACAGTATAGGCCCATGAGTGTAATCTGCTGGCGAGCCATGAGACAGTTTGTTTACATTGACCATCCGCAGGCACCCACCACTGGTATAGTAGTATAGCAGATAAATGAAAGTTGGGATTGTTAACTGGAAATAGTAAGTTAAACAAGCAACATATAACTGGGAACAGCAACATATAACTTGACAGTTTGTTCGTTTTATTTCATAACTGAATTGAGAGGCACTAGAACAAGGGAGCTGGTTGAATTAAAAAAAAAAAAGTTTGTCAAACAAAGAGTGCTGGGAATACAGTGGCCTGTGTACATAGAACTAAAACAGGATGGATTTAATGTGACAGTTTTTTATTAATGAGACTAGTTTCAAAGGTCTTTACCTATCTGCTAAATGGCACACCTGTAGTCTAAAGAGTAGAATAGATACATATGATGATTAATGCACTTAGTGTTTGAAACATTGACAGCTTTTAAATCATTAAAAAAAAAAGAAAAAGAAAAGCCCTAAAGACAAGGTGTGGTGATACTTCTCCTTAATCATATCATCTGTGTTTACAATGACAAGAGACTCTATGAATTGTCATGACTAGGAGATGCACAGGCATGAGGGGAAAAGACAAAGAGTTAAGTGTACAATACAGAAGAACCCTCCTGGAGTAAGCTAGTAATGGAAAGGATTTTCTGAAGATTATTGGCATGATTCTTTCAATCAGAAACCAATGGTGGTGGGATTTGTGTTACCATAGCAGTTTGGAGTCCCAGCCATTTTACTGAGGGGCGAGGAGAAATCTGATTAACTGACCCTGCTAGATGTTTTGATATTAAAATCCTCTTTGATAACCAGTGGTTCAGTCAGATGTAGATTACTATATTGTGCAAAGTGCTACTCAAATGGTGGAGCTGATGACAGTTTCGCAGCCAATAACTAAAACTGATTAGTAACTGGATTTTCTGTTCCATCAAAGATTTCACTTCATAGTAGGGAAAAAAAAATTCTCAAAATTTTTCCTGGAACAGCTGCCTGACTCCTTGGACATCAGGAGGTCATTGCTGGGGAGTCAGCCAGGCTGAGAATCAGCCACCTCGATCCCTGGCTGTTTGTGGCAGCCTGCCATGTGAGCGGCTAAGGAGCCAGAGTTTGCCACGCAGCCTACCCCAGAGTCAGGGACCATGGAAGCCCTGGGAGCTCAGGCTGCCAGCAAGCTTGGGTGCCAAGGACTTCCAGGCTTCTAGCTCCTTGTCAGTCCAAGTTGACAAGGAGCTGGGAGTTCTGGTTCCCCCGCAGGCTGCTGAGGTACCAGCAACCAGGTTTCAAAACCTGAGTAGCAGGTGGGGTTCCATAAGAAACTTGTCTGGTTTCTACTCGAATGTCATCTAAATCGACATGTTCCTGCAGAACGTTTCAATTTCAATGAACTGGCATTTTCTGTACAAAAATTTCCACCCAGTTCTACCGATAACATTTATCAGAAATTCAGAAACTCCTTCCACTGGCTGTGCCCTACAACCCCTTTGGTATTTCTCTCCATACACTGAAGAATGTGTGAAAGAAGAACTTCCAAGAATATGTGACAGTGAGTTTCTCTGCATCTTCCTGCTGCTGCCAGTAATGGCAAGAGGTGCTTATTTGCTGGATCCTGTCCTGCAATGAATTGAGAACTGGTTAAAATACAGGGAACAAAAGGTAGGAATAAATGGTGAATTTTCAGAATGGAGAGGGGTAACTACTGGTGTTCTCCAGTGGTCAGTCCTCGGACCAATCCTATTCAACTTATTCATAAATGATCTGGAGAAAGGGGTAAACAGTGAGGTGGCAAAGTTTGCAGACGATAGTAAACTGTTCAAGATAGTTAAAACCAAAGCAGACTGTGAAGAACTTCAAAAAGATCTCACAAAACTAAATGATTGGGCAACAAAATGGCAAATGAAATTTAATGTGGATAAATGTAAAGTAACACGCATTGGAAGAAATAACTCCAACTATACATACAATATGATGGTGGATAGTTTAGCTACAACTAATCAGGAAAGAGCTCTTAGAGTCATCGTGGATAGTTCTCTGAAGAGGTCCATGCAGTGTGCAGCGGCAGTCAAAAAAGCAAACAGGATGTTAGGAATCATTCAAAAAGGGATAGAGAGTAAGACGGAGAATATCTTATTGCCCTTGTATAAATCCATGGTACACCCACATCTTGAATACTGTGTACAGATAAGGTCTCCTTGTCTCAAAAAAGATATACTGACATTAGAAAAGGTTCAGAAAAGGGCAACGAAAATTATTAGGGGTTTGGAACAGATCCCATATGAGGAGAGATTAAAGAGTCTAGGACTTTTCAGCTTGGAAAAGAGGAGACTAAGGGGGGATAGGATAGAGGTCTATAAAATCATGAGTGATGTGGAGAAAGTGAATAAGGAAAAGTTATTTACTTGTTCCCATAATACAAGAACTAGGGGCCACCAAATGAAATTAATGGGCAGCAGGTTTAAAACAAATAAAAGGAAGTTCTTCCTCACACAGTGCACAGTCAGCCTGTGGAACTCCTTGCCTGAGGAGGTTGTGAAGGCAGGACTATAACAGAATTTAAAAGAGAACTAGATAAAATTGTGGATGTTAAGTCCATTAATGGCCATTAGCCAGGATGGGTAAGGAATGGTGTCCCTAGCCTCTGTTTGTCAGAGGGTGGAGATGGATGGCAGGAGAGAGATCGCTTGCTCATTGCCTGTTAGGTTAACTCCCTCTGGGGCATCTGGCATTGGCCACTGTTGGCAGACAGGATACTGGGCTGGATGGAGCTTTAGTATGGCCATTCTTATGTTCTTATCATCTGCTCATCTTTGAGACATCACATCATCAGGCTTATGCTGTGGTTGGCACACGCAGTGTGGATCTGCAGAAACAGTGCCTGCAGAGAACACTTAGGGCTTGTCTACATCACAAAGTTGCAGCGCTGGTGAGGGGGTTACAGCGCTGCAACTTAGGAGGTGTACACATCTGCAGGGCATCACCAGCGCTGCAACTCCCTGTTTGCAGCGCTGGCCGTACTCCCGTTTTGTCTCGGGTGTAGAGGATCCAGCGCTGGTGATCCAGCGCTGGTAATCAAGTGTAGACACTTACCAGCGCTTTTCTTGACCTCCGTGGAATAAGCAGGTATCCCAGCATACCTGAGGAAGCCTCTCTGGTAATCAAGCAGGTCTCCTTCCCCGGTTTGCTCTCGTGCTCCCCGAACCCCCGTGCAAGCAGGTCTCCTTCCCTGCGGTTTGCAGGGGGGTTCCGGGAACGCGACAGCAAACCGCGGGGAAGCTGGTCTCCTTCCCCAGTTTGCTCTCACGTTCCCCGAACCCCCGTGCAAGCAAGTCTCCTTCCCTGCGGTTTGCAGGGGGGTTCGGGGAACGCGAGAGCAAACCGCGGGGAAGCTGGTCTCCTTCCCCGGTTTGCTCTCGCGTTCCCTGAACCCCCGTGCAAGCAGGTCTCCTTCCCTGCAGTTTGCTCTCGCGTTCCCCGAACCCCCGAGCAAGCAGGTCTCCTTCCCTGCGGTTTGCAGGGGGGTTCGGGGAACGCGAGAGCAAACCGCGGGGAAGCTGGTCTCCTTCCCCGGTTTGCTCTCGTGTTCCCCGAGCAAGCAGGTCTCCTTCCCTGCGGTTTGCAGGGGGGTTCGGGGAACGCGAGAGCAAACCGCGGGGAAGCTGGTCTCCTTCCCTGGTTTGCTCTCGCGTTCCCCGAACCCCCGAGCAAGCAGGTCTCCTTCCCTGCGGTTTGCAGGGGGGTTCGGGGAACGCGAGAGCAAACCGCGGGGAAGCTGATCTCCTTCCCCGGTTTGCTCTCGCGTTCCCCGAACCCCCCTTGAAGCCGCCCAACAGCGCTGCAGTGTGGCCACATCTACCACTTGCAGTGCTGGTTGCTGTAAGTGTGGCCACTCTGCAGCGCTGGCTCTATACAGCTGTACTAATACAGCTGTAACAACCAGCGCTGCAAAATTGTAGATGTAGACATACCCTTAGTTGGTAAGGAGAATAGGACAGGTAACACATAGTTGTCAGTTTCATTTGAATAGGAACATCGTCTCTGAAAAATTGCAATAGGCCTCTCAAGCTGTAACCGTTTGGAAGAGGGAGATTTAAAAATAACAGAATGAGAATGTTAATTGTTGCTATGCACAATAAGTTTCAAACTGCCTAGTAATTGATCTAAGGGGGTAGAATCTCCTTCCTGCAGGCATGTTTCATACACTAGTGAATTACTGACGGTGCAGGAATAACACTCAAAATTCCATTTAGCACTCTCATTTAATAGTGTGAATAGAGAAACTCAATACATATTTAAATTTGTAAAATACCCCATTAGTGTTCAGGCTTGTTTGGTGACTCAAAATGTTGTGTATATATAAAATATTTCACTTTTGAGTTGTAATTGTTTTTACATTGATCTGTTCAGACAGTATAATTCTCTGAATCTTCTTCATTCCCCCTATACTCCCTCCCATATTCATCACTCAAGCTAACTAATCTCTCTGGGAAACCCTCCTGCTTGCTGCTTAACCTTTCACCCCCAATGTTAAACAGCTAATTTCTCTTCTCTAGCTACTGGTCAGGCAGCAGGTTAACATTGTTTTTGTTTTTTTGTTTGTTTTTTTTTTGAAGAAAGGAAAGTGAAGCACTGTAGTTTGTAATGTATCATGAGAGACAGTCGTGTGGTTTCATTAATACATTCCAACACACCTTCCATCAGAGTAGATTTACAAACAATTTTAATTTAAAGAAATTGTCAGCAATAAAATTGTCTTTAAACAAACAAACCAACCACCACCTCTCCATGGTGGGGAAATTTCTTGTGTGCTTTGAAAGGTAGGGCAGTGACTCAGTCGAACCCCTCCAACTGAACCATATTTATTAACAGAATGCTCCCAGCCACCTATGTCGTGGGGTGATTGCATCTCTACCCATTCCTCTCTTCTCTTATTCCCCTCCTACTGACATAAATATAAAAAAAATCGCACTCCTGACTGAAGGCAGTAAAACTTGGTATGCTATGTGCTCACCCAGTCTCACTGCCTGGCTTTCATAGAAGATTAGAGTTGAAAGGGACCTCAGTAGGTCATCTAGTCCAACCCTCTGCTCAAAGCAGGACCAATCCCCAGACAGATTTTTACCCCAGTTCACTAAATGGCCCCCTCAAGGATTGAACTCACAACCCTGGGTTTAGCAGGCCAATGCTCAAACCACTGAGCTGTCCCTCCCGCTGGGATAAGCTTTCTTATCCTTCTGTTCCATGTCACTTTTAACTCTACTTTCTTTGGTTTCTGAGTGAGACTATTGTATACCTGATGTTTTGTTTGATCTAGAGTTAACGCTGTAACTCTGCCTGTTTTGTAAAAGCAGCAAAGAGTCCTGTGGCACCTTATAGACTAACAGACGTTTTGGAGCATGAGCTTTCGTGGGTGAATACCCACATCGTCAGATGCACATAGTGGAAATTTCCAGGGGCAGGTATACATATGCAGACAAGCTAGACATAATGAGGTAGTTCAATCAGGGAGGATGAGGCCCTGTTCTAGCAGTTGAGGTGTGAAAACCAAGGGAGGAGAAACTGATTCTGTCATTGGCAAGCCATTCACAGTGTGTTTAATCCTGAGCTGATGGTGTCAAATTTGCAGATGAACTGAAGCTCAGCAGTTTCTCTTTGAAGTCTAGTCCTGACGTTTTTTTGCTGCAGGATGGCCACCTTAAGGTCTGCTATAGTGTGGCCAGGGAGGTTGAAGTGTTCTCCTACAGGTTGCAAGGCACTGCATTGAGCCGTATGGAGTGGAGATGCAAGGCACTGCATTTAGCCATATGGAGTGGAAATCTGTCAACCTCATGAAGAAACTTGCACAAATGCAAGGTCTGCCTATTTTGTAGCCCTCGTCTCCAAAGCTAGAAAGGCTACAAAACAGGCACTTTAATATTAATATTACGCTTATTGTGCCAGGGTGACCCTTAGGGGCATATTTATTTTTGATGAACTAATAAAAAACATTTGAATCCTAAGGTCACAGCACTCTCTCTGCTGCGGTTCATTTTCCTGGTAGATTTTCAGAGGTCACACAGGGAGTAGCAAGTACAAGAACAGAATAGTCTCCCTCCCAGCTCAGTGAGGTAAAACAACACTGACTTATCTTTCTGGTTTTTGCAGTTTCATAGCAGTGGAGAACACAGACAGCTATTGTGTTCTTATTTCATCCAAAGCTGTTTATTTCCTGAAGAGTGGGGATTATGTAGACAGAGAGGCCATCTTCTTGGAAGTCAAATACGATCATCTCTACCACTGCCTCATTTCAAAAGACCACGGGAAGGTCTATGTACAGCTGACAAAGAAAGCTGGGAATACAAGTAGCAGTGTAGCAATACCAGGCCCATCACAACAGAAACCGATGGTGAGGACCCAACACTTACTCTTCTGTTCATATTATGTTTTTTTGCTTTCTATATTGCAATAGTCAAATACTTTGTCATCATTGGTATATCATCTTCTATGCCATTGAATTATGAAAATGTCAGTCAACCGTCAGTGAAAGTAGACACTGACGTCTTTTTTTTTTTTATGGTGTTTCTGTGAGGGAGACCTGGGTGCAGAAGTGATCGTGGTAGTTTTGTTCTTTAAGATCAAGAGAAAGATCAAGGCAAATCCAGCAGCTCCCTCAATAAGAGAACGTATCACTGACAGATATGGAGACTGTTCCATTTCCTGAGGACAAGAAATCCAAGCAGAATGATAGGCGGGGCATTGCCCAAAATGATATTACTAGGAGCGGAATCTAATTTAAAAAAAAAAACAAAACCCAATTCAGAAGCCTGACCCAGTATTCCTTTGTTAAATGGAATATCCATCAGGCTGTTTTACAGTGTCTGCTCTTCCTCACCTTGTCGTAGCAAAATATTCTTTCCAATCTCATGATATTTATTCCATGTGTATAGTAAAAACTAATCTTTGTAATGCAGACAGATCAAAAATAGCAGAACTCTCAGTTCTAATCTAACTGGAGTTTGTACATTTACTGATGTAAGTATTACGGTAGCACCTAGAGAGTTGAGCATAGATCAGTGCCCCATAAAAGACTGACCCTGCCCCAAAGCACTGAATTTCTAAATAGAAAAGAGACAGTAAAGATAGGAGGGGTAAAACGACTGGCCCCAAAGTACTTGTACGGCCCATCTCTCTCTCCCTCCAGTGCAAATAGCATACCTAATGTCTCTAGTTATCTGTCTCTTTGAGCCAAGTTCCATGTCAGTAATTAAGATACTGTTGATCAGAGTATCTCAAACCCTTTTACAAACATTAATTCACTCAACTTCAGCACTGAGCTAGGTAAGGTCATCTCTACTTTAGAGAGAGGGAAAATGATGAGTAAGTGGTACACCTGGCAACAGAAACTGAGTCCCAGTTTCTAGTTTAACACTAGATAGGACTACCTCTTAAAGTAACCAGCCTGGTCATTGCAGTTAGATGACCGATTTGATAACTGCAGATAGTTACTTTAAGTTGATTTTTTTTTATCTTCACGGGGGTATTAAAATTTCCCACTACTTTAAACACTGCTGTATATATAATAAACTTTTATTTGTGCAGGTCCATGTCAAGTCTGAAGTTTTAGCAGTAAAGTTATCTCAAGAAATAAACTATGCAAAGAGCCTTTATTATGAGCAACAACTTATGCTAAGACTCAGTGAAAACCAAGAAGAATTGGAGCTGGACTCCTGAAACCATCCAACTTACTGCCAGACTGAATTTCCCTAACACCGTCGCAAGTACTAATCCAGGGGATAAGGGTATTCTGTCTCCAAAATAAAATGAAAGAACAAACATTGATTGGTGGAAAGTATATTCTGTAACTGGAGAACATAGTGCACTGGAAACAAATGAATGCAATTAGAGTATTTGCTGTATGGAATTATTTAGTTTATGAAAGAACAATAATTTTTTTAAGTGTTTATTACATAAGATGTTTGAAATGTTATGGGGGAAGTTCCGTATTTTGATAACATGTATATATGTACAACTGTGTTTGATGTAAATAAAGAAGTACAAAATAGTTTGTGGGTCTGTATAAAGGTCTGTTTACTGTTAACAAAAAAAAAATTTAAGAAAAGTTCTATTGAGTCATATTGCACTAATTGAAACTGTACATTCTCTCTAGAAAGCTATTCTTAAGAGTTAAGGAATGTAGTTGTAATATAAAGACATTCATTTGTCTTCTGTGGAGTTGTAGAGAGTGGAGTGGTTAAAGAATCTTATCATAAGGGTGCATTTTTTTTTTTTTAATTTCAGGACCCTGGGTGCAATTTAAAGCAGATGCATAAAATGCTCTGCCAGAAGTTCACTTCATTTTTTACACCAGATTCATAATGCTTTTGTGAATCTGTTTACTGGAGTAGAGTGATGTGGCTTACTGGTTCACATAGTTTAATGGCACTCTTCAGTATTAAAAACAGAGAGATCATTTTTTTGCAAAATGATTGCTTAGTTTTCAGGAAAATAACCAGACCCTGTTCAAAACTGTATTGTAGACAGATATAATCCAGTTGCTGGTGACATTGGCAAGATATTTTAAAAGGACAAAATTTGAAATCTTAATTTTCGGGTTTCACACACGCTTCCTCCACCACCCTTTGATTTAATAAGTGTGATTTAATAAATTAGTTTGTTATTGTAGGGTTACTCATAAGTGTTAGGCTGCTGGCACAGATGTGGGTTGATTTGAAAAATCACTGCATCATTTGTTTTGGAATCTTAAAACATACACCTCCTAATTAAACTTTTTGAATAGATACAGTATTGAGAGACAGAAGTACTTTACATCAAATGTTGGACTCATTACCCTTGACAGTGTTCCCTTACCAAAAGCAGAGTGTGATCTCATAGACTTGGAGGAAAGATGGTGGCTTGTCCTGTAACTCAAAGAAACTAGGAAAATTGACTTTATCTGTAATGGAGTTAAGTCATATTTTGTAAGTTTTTTCAATTAAAAAATATATAAGGAATATCTTGCTGTTTACTTTTTTTTTTTAATGGTGCTGTTGGGCTCTTTGTCTCTCTGAATGTGGTTTACAATTGCAATGACTTCCTGCCTGCAACATGGCATCTGCTCTGCAAGTTTCATCATGGGATATGCTATTGCCACAAAATTACGAGTAACATGTTGTGGATTTCAGCAGGTTTTCCCAACATGCATACTTTTTGTAAACTTTTGATTAAAAATAAGTAGTCCATTAAAGTTTTACTCTTGAATTCACTTATTTGTCAAGTTCTTAAATAAAGGCACATGGTAAGAATATTTTTAAATTTAAGGCTAGAGTAAAACAATTTGTAATATGTGAAATGCAGAGGTTCAGTGTGTACAGACAAGCTGTGATGATCAGTTGATGTGTGTGATCTAAGTGGTTAGAATTTAAAATCCATAAAGGTCCATTACACAAACTTAATTGAATGCTTCACTTTTGGAGTACATTTCTCTGCATATTGTATTTTTAAAGTAAGTTTTAGCTGTTCAGCCTGTGCATTGGCTCAATATTGCTTTAGGCTCACTACAGCTGTCCCATATAAAATTCATACTTGTTGCAGTGAACATCTAGCTATTCAAGCTGGAAGGTTTTTGGGGGGAAGCATCTAATCATATTGGATCACACACAATCTAAAATGAGAAATAAATGAGTCAGAGCCCATCTTCTTGCCAATTCAGTGACAAGAATCAAGTTGTTACCTGATAAATCGTATATGGTTGAGCAGATATGTATTGGTAATTAAAGCAAGACACACCAACAGCTAAAAAGGTTGGTTATGTACCCTGCATATACATGTTAGCCATAGCGGGTCCCTAGGCTCAAATAACTACTTCTGTTTTAGTTTCAGAAAGTATTTGCCTGTTTACCTGGTGACGACCATCCAGTAAGCAATGTCCATCGTTCAGATCTCAGAAGACTGTAACCCACCAACTGGACATGAATACAGTGCATTGTATGTGGCTTTAAACAATTCTAAGACCTGTAGCCCCACGTCCTTGAAACAGTGAAGAAAGTTCTTTACTAGGTCAAATTGTGTCCTTATGGGAGCATCCACCCTACTGTTTGCAAAGGGAATGACCCATGCATAACTGAAGGCAGTAATTTACCTCACTTAACAGTCTTGTGCTCAATGGGTTTGAACGTTGAATATGTATCTTAGATGGCTTTAAAAGACAGTGTGTGAGTGACATGAAGTTTTGTCACCAGAACCCAA
Source organism: Gopherus evgoodei (assembly GCF_007399415.2). Taxonomy (NCBI): domain Eukaryota; kingdom Metazoa; phylum Chordata; order Testudines; family Testudinidae; genus Gopherus; species Gopherus evgoodei. The sequence continues at coordinate 10,186,755 of NC_044339.1, read as the reverse complement.
CCATTTTTGTATTATTTCAGTAAGAACTCTTGCGGTGTGCTTCCTATTGCTACCGGCACTCCTAACCTATTGCTAACGTAGCTTTCAAATTCCAAGAGCCATATTCAAAACTAATGTTCTGCAGAGGAGGAGAATAAGTGACGTTTTCTTCTTCGCTCTCCTGAGAAGATTCATAACGATTCAAACAAGCTGTAAGCAAACAAAGGACCAGTTGCTGCATTTCTTTAATGATCCAGTTAGTAAATGCGATCGCCAGAGCTTGGGCACCAAGGGGAAAATCTTGCGTTCCACCTAATGACAATTGAATATGAATATTTATCAACTACAGAGCAAATGGCTTAGCAGCTCCATCCTGCTGCTAGTGATGGCAGTAGGGGTACTGCAGCCTACGACAGTGAGAGCCGGCTCAGGCTTTAAATGATGGGCTTTGCCTGTAAATGTAGTTTAACGCCCACCTCCCTCACCCCAGACCCTTACTATTGTAAATAAATCTAATCGCTAGAGACTCTAACCTGTGAGAAACTCTAAAATTAGCTTGTGAAGAATACAGTAAGGGTGACACTGGGGTTTTCTTCCTTTCACGCTATTATCCTCAGAAAACATGATGCATACAAGTTTGATGAGCAAACCAACAATTGCTTCATGCTTAACATGAAATTGTTTATAACTGCCTTATGTATCCATCCACCTTTATTTGAAAATAAAAATAGCACATTTAACAGAGATGCAAACGCCATGTTGGTTTTAACAGTTGTATAAAAACAATAAGCCAACAGGTATCAGGGTAGCCATGTTAGTCTGTATCCACAAAAACAACATGGAGTCTGGTGGCACCTTAAAGACTAACAGATTTATTTGGGCATAAGTTTTTGTGAGTAAAAAAACCCACTTCAGATGCATGGAGTGAAAATTACAAATGCAGGTATTATTATACATGAAGAGAAGGGAATTACCTTACAAGTGGAGAGCCAAGTGTTGACAGGGCCAATTCAATCAGGGTGGATGTAGTCCATTCCCAATAACTGATGAGGACGTGTCAATACCAAGAGAAGGAAAGTTGCTTTTATACTGTTAAAGATGCTCTGGTTCTTGGTGTTTCTATTTTCTCTTCAGTTGAAAATCGTACAGCGTGTTCTCTGCCCATCTAGAACCACTTCATTTTCATTCTAGTTTGAGCAGCTAATGCTTCAGCAGTCGGAGGACATTTATAATACCAACTGGGAAAGGGTAAAGTTATTTCAAAATGATTCTGAGGATCTAAAATATTTGGTTCTACACTGTAAACAATGTGATCCTAAACCTTTTAAGGCACTATCTTGCCCTTTATTATGTTACTCCTATTGAACTATTCCTTCCGCCTGTGGAATAGAAATATTATCTGCCTTACAGAATCTGAGAGGGGTGAGGTGTGGAGCATGCCTCCAGAAGTCTTAAAAGAGTAACACTCTGATGCGGAAACTACAGAACCCGAACCACCACAAAAGAAAATCAATCTTCTGCTGGTGTTATCTGACTCAGTTGATGAAAATGAACTTGCTTCAGTCTGCTCTGCTTTGGATGGTTATCGAGTAGAATCTGTTATCAGCTTGGGCACATGTCCTCTGGAATGGTATTTGAAGCATGAAGGGACATACGAGTCTTTAGTGCATCTGGCACATAAATATCTTGCAATGTCGGCTACCAAGCGTGCCATCTGAACTCCTGTTCTCACTTTCAGGTGATATAAAAAAAGGGGCAGCATTATCTCCTGCAAATGTAAACAAACTTGTTTGAGCGATTGGCTGAACAAGAAGTAGGACTGAGTGGACTTGTAGGCTGTAAAGTTTTACATTTTTATTTTTGAATTTAGGTATTTTTTGTACATAATTCTACATTTGTAAGTTCAACTTTCATGATAAAGAGATTGCACTACAGTACTTATATTAGGTGAATTGAAAAATACTATTTTTTTTCTTTTTTACAGTGCACATATTTGTAATAAAAATAATATAAAATGAGCACTGTACATTTAGTATTAGGGGTTGTAATCAAAAACAATATATTTGAAAATGTAGAAAACACAAAAATATTTAAATAAATGGTATTCTATTATTGTTTAACCATGCGATTAATCACAATTAATTTTTTTAAGCTCTGTACAAAGATCCAGGAACATGGCCTTTCACATCTGGAAGTTCTGAAGCCACTACTCATAGTCCCAAACTCACATTACAATGTGATCCCACCAGTCAGCGCTCATTTCGCTGGCCTGGCAGTGCTGAGCCAGAACATGTGGTTGCTCAGTAAATGCCATCAGCAACCTGGCATATTCACTGTATCCATCATCATCCAGTCATTGTCCTTGAACATTTCCTCTTCCACAGCACACCACTGGTTGCAGCAGTTCTCACTGAAGTTCTGCACCTACAGGAGAATCCTATACTCTGTTTTAGCAATGGTCATCAGAATTTCACTGAGCTCTGTAGGGTCCATGCTTCTGCCAGCGAGAAGGCAGAGACCAAGAAGCAGCGCACAGGAGGATGGTGGGAATTTTTTAAACAGCATGAAAACTGTGCAATGGGCTAAGTGTAATGGAATGGAGAAAGTGGCATTGTGATAATTTGACCCCCTCCCCTAGATCCCAAAAATCCTTGGGTGAGTTGCGGGCATCCCACAAAGCATCATGAAAATGTCCCACAAGGGATTGCAGTGCAGGGCAGTTTGGGATACCTACCATGGGGCATCACATCTTTCCATCGCCACAGCCATTTGTGATGAGCAGTCAAGGGTGTATGTGCCCTAGCGGTCGGCAAAATCAGCAACTTAAGCCAATGTAATTTACAGCAACCAAACTTGGTAGTGTAGACACAGCTTATGATAAAATAAACAAACAAACAAAACAGCAGATCTGTAATGAACCATTGTTCTCTGTACCACGACTGGCTTTGCGTTCTGGTGGATAGCGACATAGTGTAGCATTAGTTATCGGAGAGGAGGCTTGGCAAAAACATTTGAGTAAGTAACTCATTAACAATTGCCGAGCACTGAATAATAATGTAGCCATTTTCCTCGGTGGAATTACAGCATGCTTATTAGTATAGAAGTAAAAATAATCTTGGAACTAGCTGTGCTTACATAAGAAATGCCTGTTCCATTATATAAATTTTATTAATGGCCTGTTATACACTTGTGTCCTTACCTAGTGCGCTTTGACTAGTATCAGACGGCCCCTTTTGGAAACTGACACACTACGGCCCAAGCCGTGTGCCCAGCACAAATAGTTCTCAGAGAGGATAAGAATAACCTTGTGCTTTTTCTGGTCTGATTCAAAAGTACTAAAAGGCCATGAGACAAGTAAACAGTTTTCATGTGCGTTTATCCTTTGGGTAAATGGATGGGTCACCCAAAGGACAAGGATTGTTTCCAGAGGCTGAGCACGCAGGGAAAAATGGCCCCCTGAACGTTGTGGCCACAAAGAGGCTGAGCACGCAGGGAAAAATGGCCCCCTGAACGTTGTGGCCACAAAGAGCTTTTTAGCCCTCCCCCTCCAAAAGAAAACCAAGACAACTATTTGTGGAAACCTCCCTTCCCTGCTGTCCCTGGAAGGCGGAGGCTACAGGAGTCTAATGTCTGATCTTTAATTGATTCCCTTTTATGCACTCTGCTGGCAGCTGCTGCGCAAGCCTCTCCCAAAAAGCTCAGGCACAAACGTTTGCTTTGACCATGGAGAGTCGCTCACCAGAGACTGTGCGTTATATCCAGGCTCTTCCTGAGCACTCGTGTTCCAGTGGTTCCAAACTACAGGTGGTAGGTTAATGACATTGCGGGGACTGCCCTGGCCCTGTAGTCCTGAGGGGGTGGGGGGCAGAAAACCCACAGTTCTGTTTACTTAGACTACCACCCCTAACCAAACTGGCTTAGACTTTGCTCCTGATCAGTGAGGCCCCACTGACACTTTTAAAGAGGCCTTGGAGAGCAAGCCACAGGTGACTTTTTCATTCCAATGGGCTCTGATACTTGCCAGGGGAATAGTCAGGTGTACCAAGGCAATCTGCCCCTTTTATAGCCTTGGTAGGGGGAGAGGCAGCAGCCAACCCTGCCCTGAAGAAAATCCAGCAGACAGCTGCTGGGAAGCAGCCGCTCAGCACCGTGGTTGGCCTGCACTCTCAGCTGGACAATAAAAAGGAGAACTCACCCCCATGATGAGTGGGGGAGACGGGAGATACTTTCTGCTCACCAGAGAGCAGATGCTGTGGAGCCCCCTGGGGCCGGAAAGGGCCTTTCCCAGTAGCTCCTGGAGGCCAGAGGACCCCAAACTGATTTCCCTAACCAGACTGTTGTTTGTATTACTTCCTGCAGAGTTTTCTTTCTTTGCAAAGAGAATAGAGCCCTGACAAAAGGGGCAGAAATAACCTGGTTGTGGCTGACTGTCTATCCCCAGCTGGTGACTATAGCTACCAGCATGCAATGTGCTTCTAGTTTATTTAGCAATCAAAGGGCTTGTGCCTTCCAGGAGCATTTGTAACCAGCCACATCAAAATTGTCAATTTCTTTCAGCCCAGAAATCACACTTTTTAATGCAACTACATGGGCAGACACCCGTCTGCATGGCTATGAACCTATGGAGGCATAGCTGTAAATATCCTGGCTGCCCAGCCCAGCTCTGAAAAATCCATTATTGTATCTCTAGAATATGTGCAGTAGGAGCAATTTCTAAACATTAAGAAAGCACTATAACATCCCTTCAGTATAAACCAGTATCATTACGCCCATTTTCAGATGGGTAAACTGAGAAACAGAAGATGGTTCAGTGTCTTGGTCAAGAGTTTATAGAATCACAGGCAACACCAGAAACCAGGCTCCTTCTCCCTTTTCTGTTTCTGGCCACTAGACTTCCTCAGTGTTATCTACAGAGCCTTAAACAGCAGCACTGAGGGAGGACGAAGTGAAAGCAGCCAGGATGACCCAGTGTGTGATGTATGTGTATTGGCAGCTAGAGTTAGAACAAGAGGGTTTCTGTCTTTCCTCGGGGATCACAAGTCAGTGTATTCACTAGAAAGTTTAGTTTTTGCCAGCTTCTGCTGCTCACAACACTCACCCACTCCCTCGCTCCCTCTTCCACGAAAGAGGATGAAGGATCAGAATACACTGGCTGCAGTGTTTTCCTCCCAAAATAATGTTATCCGCTCCTCTTACTTTTCTAAGAAAATAGGGGAAAAGACAAATGCTTTAAATTTACTGAGTTCTTCTTGAAAAGGAAGGGGGGAAGGCTTTTTCTGAAAGCCAGTGCATTTTTCAATGGCTTTGCTGAATCAGCACAAGCTGCATTTGTTGCTAAAGAAATAGTTTAATTCTGAGTGCTTTGCAACTGAAACCCATCCTTGATGATTGATAGGGAAGAGAGATGCGGCGTTTCAGAACTAAAGCTGGTAGAATCAATAGACTGAGGAAAAGGACTTAGCTGAGCTTTGTTATACAAGGACCATATAATCTTTATTAACAAAGAAAAACAGATGTTTGAAGTACATTGATTTAAGAAGAAAAAACAAATCCTGAACTTTAGAGTAGGGTTGGATGAGCTACAAAAATGTGAACCTTGATCCAAATTTCTCAACTGGCTACCTAGGATGGGGATGACCCAAATTACTCCTCTTGGCGTAAGTTTCTTCACTTTGCAGTCACCTGTTCAAGCCAATTTGAACTAGTTTCCACAGTATGTTTGTGTGATTGACCATGAACTGTTTTATGAAAATTTAGATCTCTTGCTTCCCCTTCATCCGCTAATCTAGAAAACAATCGAGTCTCTTGCAAGATTTATTCCTTAGGTGTGTGAATGGTTACAAAATCCTCTGACTAGTAATTTTCCTATTTGTTCAGTTTGTTTTCTTGGGCTACAGAAGAGCCTTACTGGGACATAGTTGTCAGGATCACTCCTGTTTTTTTGTGTTTTTTAAGATTAATACCTAGTTTGCTTGTCTCTAATCTTCTAGTACCTTTTGATTGCCCCATGACTCAAAAAAATTCTTAATGAGCTACATTTTCTAGTACTCTTAACATCCTACGATACCTACCATCCAGGCTGCCTGATCTGCCTGGAGTATGTTCAAATTTTCATTCCCTTGCTCAATTTTTTTCTTCAGTTTGGCTCTCTCTTTCCAATTGTCCAGATTTCTTTTATTTTTCTTCTTAGTCACAGATTATAAAGCCAGATGTGACCATCTAGTCTGATCTCCCACATATTCAACTCCTCTGGCCTGTGTTATCTCAGCCATTATATAGTTCTTAATTTAATTTCCTGCATCATTTATTCAGACACCCCCTTGCCCCCAGCCTTCCCATGAGCTGTAAAAACCTCTCATTCGCTTAGTCCCTGGAAACTGGGTTGTTTTTTTTAAAGCTGTTTCCCACAATTTTTCCTTATAAGACCTGGTTTGGTTTGTAGTTCCAATATAGGAACCTTGGCTCGTTGAGCAGTTTCTTGGGAAGCCATCTGAGATAGTGTTTTGTTCTTGAGAGTTGGTCATAAAGAAATCATTTTGCCCTTATCACTAGCTTGCTTCATAGCCCAAATTTGTATTCCTGAAATCTCTTCTCTGTCTCCTGCTGAGGCTTGTGGCCCATTATATGACTTCCAAACAATAATAATAGGAGATATATCAATCTCCTAGAACTGGAAGGAACCTTGAAAGGTCATTGAGTCCAGCCCCTTGCCTTCACTAGCAGGACCAAGTACTGATTTTTGCCCCAGGTCCTTAAGTGGCACCCTCAAGGATTGAACTCACAGGATCTTAGCTAAACACTTGAACACTGATTTAAAACCAGGCCACTTCCACTTGGTTGGGTGGTGATATTTCATAGCTGTCTGGTCCTTACTTTTGAATTCAGGGTATGGCTACACTTGAAACTTCAAAGCGTTGCCGCGTGGTCGCAGCGCCAGCGCTAGGAGAGAGCTCTCCCAGCACTGCACGTACTCCACATCCTCATTTAGGGTTTAGCCAGCGCTGGGGCACTATTTACACTGGCACTTTACAGCGCTGTATCTTGCAGCGCTCAGGGGGGTGTTTTTTCACACCCCTGAGCGAGAAAGTTGCAGCGCTGTAAAGCACCAGTGTAGGCAAGGCCTCAGTCTTCCAGATTGTGGAGCATTTGACGTAATAACCTTTTCCCCTCACCCCCTTATATTAATTCACTTCAACTTATACAAAATTCAGGGTGGTATTCTGGAAAAAGTTACAGTAAAACCAAGTTTCCGAATTTCCTCTCTCAGGTCCCACCTCAGATTGCTGACATACCCCAGACAAACCTGATCAAAGGTTTATTCTCTCCCCTGTTCAAATGTCCCTAGCAGAAGAGACAAATAAAAAGCCTCACAGGCACAGAAGACTGACAGCATTGACAATACAGGACACTGTCCTACAAAGGGCTGAGAACTTCCTGACTTTGCCTCCTGGGCTCAGACACTCCAGCAGGAAGTTAGGCAGGTTCCTGCTGCACAAGTGAAGATCAGAGCGTTGGAGACCGGGGGCCACTGGAGAAAAAAGTCGGAAGGAAGTGGTGGCAACACACCCTTAGTGTAGACTTGGTCTTACTCTCTGGGTCAAGCACATCTTGGCCAGATTCATACAAAGAAGGCGTGTTCCCATTTTCACCCCATGTTTCCTGAAATCACATCCTTCAGACAGAGCTCTACAAGCTGCTGCTCTTCCTTGCCATACGATAAGAGAGTCAAAGAATGTCATCTGGCCGCAAAATTCTGGGGGCGCTTCTATTCTGAGTTTTATCACTCGGCGCTTCCATTCACCATTCTTCTGGCCAACCTCAGGTTTCTGAGGCCTTGCCAGGTTTGGGCTTGCCCAGGAAGCAGCTCAACTGGTTAAAGTTAAGACACTTGCACCAGGCTTGTACCCCAGGCCTCTATACGTGAATGTGGGGAAGAGCAGAATGCCTCCAAGCTCAGCAGCACGCTTCAAATATGGCCACCTCACTGCTACCCTTCAGTGAGAGGGAGGAATCCATTGCTCACTGCAATTGCTAATCAGTTTACGTCCTGAGGAATGGAGATTGTTACCCCTTGTACAGTTTTCCCCCTGCAGACTCTAACCATCAAATCCCTTTTTGACACATAACCTGTGATGGTAGGAAGGCATGAATTGTCCATAATGACACAGCGGGAAAAGCAACAACTCACATTTGCGCTGAGCAAGGGCTCATTCTCAAGGGTGAATGCTTATAACTAAAAGGTTAAACAGAAAACTCCCCTGGTTGGGGTTGTATGGCCCATGGATACTGCCCCTAAGCAACTGAAAGGCATTTTCCCTTTCTTGTGTCCCAAACAGCTGCTTAGAGCCCTTCCGCTGAGCACAAGGAGGTAGAAGTTGAGCTATGCCCAGCTCACTGGAGCCCTGTGAGGCACCACAGAAGCTGTGTTCCCACTAGGTTCTCCATCCACAGTCTCAGCAAGCAGCAGACTTAATTTTTCAGCCTTGCCCATTCACAGCCAGCCAGGCACATCCAGGTGGAGGCTGTCCAGTTATTGGGGCGGTTACGGCTACAGCTACCAGTGAGAAGTTCAGTACTGGGAGCGCGGCAGGGCTGTAGACATACCATTGGTTACAGAATGCAGTAATATTGTAAAGGTCTGGCATTTGCTGCAGGATCTAGTGGAAGTCGAAGGTGGCCAGGCTGAGCATACTGGACCTGCTTTTCACAGAGCAGTCATTCCAGAACTGTATTAAGGCCCTGGAGCCAGGGCAAAAAGCACTGGGAAAACATTGCCTGGCCTGATTTTTGCTCTCGATAAATTCTACGTGTTCCAGGCTGTGCAATGCAGTGTCTGTATCTTCCAAGGAGCCGAGGCCTGCCCGTTCGAACCCTTGTTCAGCCGCCATTTAGCAATGTCTCTTCCCAAACTGAATACTTTCACATGCTGCAGCAGCTAGTGGCAAAAGAGGCTTCCAGCACAAGCAAGGTACACGGACGCGACGTGACCCTTGTTTTTGGGGAGACAAGGCGAGGGGAGGTGGTTTTGGAAAATCTGAGTTGTCCCCAGACGAGACCTGTTTCCCTTGGCTTGTGAACTTTGCTCGGGCTGCAAGCAATAACACGCTGGAGAAGCCAGCTTTCCATCCCCCTGTTCCATTACTCTTTTTGATTGGCACTTTAATGAGGGCGCTAGGGGTCGACCCCCTGCCAGGGGGCTGGTTCATGCCCCGTTTATCTCACAGTCCATGTAAGACTAAAATAACACGCCAGGCTGCGTTTCACTGCCTTGTGATCCAACAGCCCACCATGATGGATTGAGTGACTGCGGCAAGTTGGCAGCTGAAGTGTGTTGTAACAGTATCTTTCTGTCAGCGCAACACAATGGATTTGCTGAGTCTCGGGTTTTCTCGGAGTTCTCTGTTGCCATCGGCTCAGGAGTTGCTAATGTTCATTTTCCAGGGGGCTGCAATGTGATTAAAACAAAAAAGAAAATGTTCCAAAGGTTACTTCAGGCTTTTCTTTGCCTCAACTGCCCTGCGGCTGATGAAGTAGGTGTTGCGGTGCCAACTTCACTCCCCACACAAAAGGTGCCATAAATTCCTGTTGCCTGTTTTTCCAGTGCTGCTTAAAGTTCAGAGACTCAAGGAGGCAGCCACGCCAGCGCTTTTCCTGTGTGCGCATTCTGCTGGGCCAACATATGGCTCTTCACCCCAAAATAAGCATTATCAGCCAGTGCAGAACTAAGTGGCTGGGTTGCTCTGTTCTATTTAAAATGTGATAATACAGACTAGCTGCGCTGTTAGCCTCAGCTAGAGTTTATAAAGTGAGGTCATGCAGTGAGCAAACTCTATCCTATGCGGCTATGCCACATAGCTGCACGGCTTAAAGTAAAACTACGCAGTGCTGTGTTTCAGCGAAGGGTCTCGGAGAATCACAACCTCTCTAAGGTATTACTGTTCCTCCCTCTGCCCCACCTCTAAGAGCCTCCCTGGTGGGGCAAACAGGCCCTGTGAAATTACATGACCTGCCTCCAATTGATGAGTCACTGGCAAGAGTAGGAATAGAACCCAAGTCTGATTGATTGGGATAAATAAGTGGTGTTACACCAGGGACTGCTCTGACCTTAGATTCCTTTCCTAAACATTACGCCCCATGCCCTCCCTCCATCAAATATCCTGAGCGCCAAAAAAGGGGCTGTTCATTTCCTAAAAAAGGTTTGGGCTGAAGATTCAGTGTGAAGGGGAAGAACTGGGTTTTTTTATTAGTCATCTGAGCAGGTTCTCCATCCCCTCTGCGATCCAAGGCCTTGCTGGCATTCCCGGCAATTCTTAGCGGCTCCCAAAAGTGAAAGCATTCTTTCCATGTTAAACCGAGCCCTGACCCTGAGTACTCGAGGCAATCGCTTATGTTCAGCTTTTGCCATCACCAGCATTATTCCAGGGTGGGACCTGCAAGCTGGTGGGATGAATCAGCTGGCTCCACAATCAAAGGGAGAGCTTTCAGAGAGCAGGTTTCCTCCCCAAGGATGAGAATTTTGGAGAGTAAAGATTTGAACAAGAGAAACTGGAACAAAATGATTTTATATAAAACCAGAAAAACAACCCAAACCCCAGGCTCTGTAACAACCAGCGGGTGTGGAGGTCTCCCTTCTCTGCAATGAGACCCAACCTCAGCATTCTTCTGACACCTAAGTAGCTGTTTATATGGTTTCCTACCTCCTTAATCCTGTCTTGTGCAAGATCTAAGCAAGGGTATTGATACTTAACTTGCTGTAAAATACCCTGTCACGGGCATGAACCAGAACTACTGAACTGAGCCAGACCTCCAGATGGGGGGGGGGGGTATCCAGCTCTGTCTAGTCATGGCTGACCTCAGGTCGTACTCCAAGCATGTGCAGAAAAGTGCTAGGAGGGAGAGAGGATGGAGCCAGGGCAAGAGTCCTGGAAAGGAGAGAGAGAGGAGAAGAGGACAAGAGTGTGGAGAAGTCAATGGGGATGATGGAGACAGGAGAGGCACTTTAGGGAGCATAGGAAGGCAGCAGAGCAAGAAGATGCATGATGGAGAAAAGGCAGATGGTCACAAAGGAAAAGGAAGGGGGAGAAATGGCTGCCCTCAGCAGCACCTGTTTTCATCTTTTCAGTATGGGCCCCAGGAACCATGTGGTGCTAGAAAAATAGACCAACAGTATTTGTGAAGGGACAGCAACTGTTGTTCCTACAAGCTGGCATCGTGGCCACCCAGGGTTCTCTAGTGCCCCACGGCTTTGCGGGTTGGTACAGGATAAATTCAGCATCCCCCTTAGAGAGGCCAGTTACACAGGCCCCGTGCTGAAAGGCATAAATCTCACTTTTGAGAGCGCTACATATAGACAACTTGCCTGTAGCAAAACGGCAGGAGATAGCAAGTGTGCAGCCAGGAGGCAAGGACTGTGTCTGGGGCTGGAAGTGCATGGCAGAGTCCAGGGGTATCAGTGTAAGGACCTGGAAATCAGTACAAATTGGGCTGCATCCCAGTAAGTATTAGCTCTTCTCCAGTGTGAATCATCTCCCAAAATCCCATTATTTGAGTGAGTCACTTAACAGCAGCCTCAAGGAGATAGAGGGGAATAGGATATTGGGAACAGTCCTGTACAGGCAGATAACCCAATAGGTCTTCTCCAGCCCTTACTCCTAGAGCCTGGGTACTCTCACTGAAGTGTCCAAGATGGATGAATTCTTATGTAGGCCACAGGTCCTAACTGGTCAATTTGCCAAACAAATTGCATCTTTGGACAAGTCTAAGTAAGAAGTGCTATTCCAATAAGCAGTTGCTATTGTTAGTAACTGTGCCAGCAGGCTGGGAACCTGAGCTGCAGCCAGATTCTTATTCGCTCGCCTACCAAGTTACTAGGGGGTGTCTGCATTTTACCCACTCTTTGAATGCTGAAGCATGTTTCTTTTCAGGTTGCAAACGTGGGCTCTGAGCAGCCACTAGAAACGCCAGGTTTCTGTGTCCGGCCTATGGTCCTGGCTTCTCAGGCAGACAAGGGAGTAACACTTTAGGAATGAACCCGTGCTCAGAGGGAAGGGCGGCAACTGCATAATTGGGTGTTGGATACGAAGTGGGGAGCATCACATCTCTAAGCGGGCTCTCTCACGCTAAGCTTTCATCAAGACAATTTACACTGATTTAAATGAGATCAGAGGTAGGCCCTATATATACAGTTTAAACTAAAAGAAAATTAAATTTAATGGCTAACATACATGTAATGTTCTCTCTGCATCTGTCAGCAATTATTTGTATACTAGCCCTGACAATGGCAAATAAAGGTCGGTGAAGAAGAAACATCAGAATTCATTGGATTCCGATCAGAGCCTGGAATCTTCCCAGAAGGGATCCCCAAAAGCCCTTGTTTAACCATTGTCCCCACCTTTCATTGCCCTCTCCAGCGTGGAATGTCTTCCAAGTTCTAGTGGGATATGGCCAGAAGCAACGCAACCTCATTCTCCTCCCTGGCCATGCGCTGGTGAGACGCAGCAGTTCCTCCTTTGAAATTAGTGGGGCTTACCTCGCCGTGTGCCTGTAATGTTTCTTATATTTCAAAGAGCAGATCAAGCCCCTTTCAGCTCTGGCTCTGCTGGCCTCATCCCAGGCCCATGCCTGATGCTTGGGTAGCGGAAGGCAGTGGGCGTGAGCCCTATGCTCCACTGGAGTTGCTCTCCACCTGTGCGGGGTCGGGTGAGGAACAGGTTAGCTGGGTGAAAAGTTCACTGTGAGCTGAGCTGTCTGTTTCCCTTGCTTAATTTATCTGATATTTGGCTAACCTCGCTCTGAACCCAGCCCCCGGGACCCCCTTCCCAATCAGGCTCATGTCAGCCAAAGATCGCTCCTCCCCTTCTTTCTGGCCCTGCTGAAGAGAATGGGGCTTGGGACAGAAGGCCAGGCATTGGAGGAAGACCTTGTTGGACGGGAGAGAGAATTATTTATGGGCTGCACTTTGACAGCCGCTTCCTCAGGAACAAAAATAAAAGCTCTACCGTCAGCAACACTTGCCTTGTTACCGTGGTCAAGAAACTCAGCCTGCCCTAGGCTGGACAGCACCCATCCCCCGTCCTGTCCTCTCTCTGCCCTGTTCCTCTTCCAAGAAGGTGTCACTCTGCCAGGGCCAGCTCTAGGCACCAGCAAACCGAGCACGTGCTTGGGGCAGTACATTTTCAGGGGTGGCATTCCGGCCTTTTTTCTTTTTTGGACTCCAGTGGCAAAAGCTTGGAGCCGGCCCTGGCAGCAGCAGCGCATCATGCATGGAGAGGGGCTTCCTGGGGTCACTGCGGTTCGCGCCGCAGCAGAGCAGCGCCTACACCTTGTGGCTGGGCCAGGCAGGCTCCAAGCGGGGGACACCAGGGAAAGAATTTGCTCATCTCTGTAGGCTAAACAGTTCCCCTTCAAAGGGGAGTGGCTGGTCCCTTGCAACATGTAGGTGACATCCCAATATCACCCCCCACCCAGGACGCAGCCACAGAGCGTGACTCTCGCTTTCTGGGCAAACACCAGTGATGCTCCCCCCCCCGCCCAAGTCGGAGCCTTTCCAGCCAACTGGCACAAGCCATCAGAAACACTGTCCAAGACCATTCATCTTTATTATCATCAGTAAGCTCCGTACTGCGCTCAGAACCGCCACCAGCTCCCTTTGTGCAAGAGAGAATATTCCTGGGAGCCTGCCTGGGCACCAGACACACTGGTGGAAAAAGTACAAGCACAGAACTGCCCTGCTCTGCTGAGGACAGATGGTCTGGTCTACATTGGAACTTGGATTTTAAAGGAGTCATAAGAACGGCCATACCAGGTCAAACCAAAGGTCCATCCAGCCCAGTATCCTGTCTACCGACAGTGGCCAATGCCAGGTGCCCCAGAGGGAGTGAACCTAACAGGCAATGATCAAGTGATCTCTCTCCTGCCTTCCGTCCATCTCCACCCTCTGACAAACAGAGGCTAGGGACACCATTCCTTACCCAGCCTGGCTAATAGCCATTAATGGACTTAACCTCCATGAATTTATCCATCTCTCTTTTAAACCCTGTTATAGTCCTTCCTGTTGGAGTCAACATATTTCTTGTTTTTACTGCCATCTGGTAGCAATCTGACATGGCCCCTCACCCCCTGACATAAATGTGCATCTGTGGCCAGAAGCAAGCCCTAGAGTAGTGCCAGCAGAAGGCAATCCTGCTGCGATTGTGTGGGTTTTAACGTATTGCGCTGACTGCCTTGGTATTAGCCCTGGCCCCAAATTAAAAGTGATTGTCATCCCAAAACCACATATTCAGGCAGCCTGGGACAGTGTTTCTCAATCTGTTTTTTGATACTAGGGACTGGCTTGCTGCCTTCCTCAGTGGTGTCAGAGACTGGCGCTGGTCCACGGACTGGTCATTGAGAAACACTGGTCTGGGGGAATGCAGATGATTCATGTAGGCCTAACTCAGCTGTCAGCGTTCCAGCACGCTACAGTCTGCTATCCTGACAAAGGGCTTTCTAAGTTCTTCACCACTTCTTGATTCATGCTGGCGGCTTTAGCGCCAATGGCAACTAACAGACACTGAAGGAGAGAGACTGCAGGGTCTTTAAAATCGATTTTCTTGAAAGAAAAAAAAGTCAGACATCGGGGTGACAGCTGTATAGTAAATGGAAATTCCTTGTGGGCTAAGAAGATTGTTTAACTGGCTTCTAGGATCATCCCATGACCTGGCTGAGTGTGTCTGCAAGCACAGACTGAAGTAGCTCTGATGTGGTCACTCGCTTTGGTGACACCATCCGTTTCAAGCCTCATCACGCCATCTACGCACAGAAGCCACAACAGGCCTGTTTTATAATACCAGATTCCCCTCTATTTATGGAAGCCTGGGCAAATATCAGAGAACAAGCCTGCGTGCCTCCCACCTAACCCATTGCATAGCTTCAGGGCAGGAAAACTGCAAAGATGAGTTGAGTATGTTTGTGCCAAAAGGCAAAAGTTAAAAATGCAAGATTACAATGAGATCAGAGGACACTGACTAAAAATCTTAGCCTCTCTCACTATATATATATATATATATGTCAACATACATTTTTCCCAAGTATCAGTACCACGTATCATATGGGCAGCTGCTGATGGCTCCATCCTGTCGGGTACTTTAAATTTCCACTTACTGTAGCTTGTAGCCAGCTGCTCAATGCATATTAGTTAATCTTGCTCTTTGAAATGGGCATTATTAGAGCCATTTTACAGACCGGGGTGGGGGGGGGAGTCAACTGATGCCTGGGGAAGCTTAAGGGCCTGTCAAGGATAGCGATCAAACCAACGGCAGAACCCGAGTTTTGCCACGCATTCTCTGCTTCAACGACTACACCACAACTTCTGCAATAGCAAGGGTTGCCTTGGAAGATACCCCTGGAAAAATTAAAAGCAGGTTGAACGGGAATGCAAGGTAACAACTGACAGAGCGGGCCTTAAAAATGCCCCCCCCCCCCACCCCAAAGCGCTTCAGCTATGACCTAAACCTGCTCAGTCCTTTCCACCACACTATGGCTCCAGCACTAGGCAATAACAGGAAATAGTTTATGGAGGGCTAATGCTCAGGGGAGAAGGCTCCCTGCCTTGCGCATGCCAGACGCCCCTGCCTGCACTTTCAGCAAGCTAGCAAAGGCAGCATGGAGGAAGGTCACAGATAGGTCAGGCTCTAAACGAGACAGACAGCTCATTCACGGCCCAGCCAAGTTAGGGGATTTCACTTTTGCAGCAATACAAAAGTGATGGGATGATGAGCTCTGCATAACTCTCTCACATAGTCTGTTGAAACAGACTCCCCTCCCCCCCCCAAAGATATTAGGGAAAAGGGTCATTTCAGTCAATTAACAGATGAATAAAAGCAGCAAAGAGTCCTGTGGCACCTTATAGACTAACAGACGTATTGGAGCATGAGCTTTCGTGGCTGAGTACCCACTTCATCGGAGGCATGTGGTGGCATGAATCTGACGAAGTGGGTATTCATCACGAAAGCTCATGCTCCGATACGTCTGTTAGTCTATAAGGTGCCACAGGACTCTTTGCTGCTTTTACAGATCCAGACTAACAGGCTACTCCCCCGATACTTAACAGATGAATATGGGCCAAAAGGCTATGCACTCTTGTTCTGCTCTCTCCCCATGAAGCTGAATCTGCCAAGTGGACGCCTCCATCAGCTGACTTTGCAGCTTCGGGCACATAGCAGGAGAGTGAATTAAAAACCCTGTACCAAAGGAGCTAAGGATCTCTGCGGTGCTTCGACCCTGTGCTGGGAAGGCAGGGAGCGAGAAAAAAGTGTTTCTAGGCATAAGCAAGAGATCCCCAGCTGCTTAGCCGGGATTAGCCCTACAGGACTGTGATAAATAAAAAGAGAGGGGCAGCTCCCTTTGATGAACACTCAGCCAGTCAGTTAGCTGTAAAATCCCTCTTGATAGCTGTTCTTGGCATGCTGTGCCTGTAAAGGGTTAAAAAGTCCCCCAGGTAAAGAAAAAAAAGTGGGCACTTGACCAAAAGAGCCACTGGGAAGGCTGGAATGCTTTAAAATGGGGAAAGAACCATTCCCTTTGTCTGTGGGGCTCGCTGGGCTGCAGGGACACGGAGCAGCAATGCTGTGTAAGAGTTGAACCAGGTATGAAAAATGATTTTCTGTGCCTAGCAGGACTCGCTGGGATAGGGAATGTTTAGGTAGATGCGAGCAGGTTATGTCTTTATTTTGGCTTGTGGATCTCCTCTGTGCTAAGCCCAGATGCTTTTGTTTACTTGTAACCTTTATGTTGAACCCCAAGAAGGGACGTCACGGGAGGTACAATCTTGTGAGTGCACGCCTGAGCACATGGCCCCTTCCCCTTTTAAGGACCTGCTCCTCATGGCCTGCAACTAGCGATGACGTGGCCACGCCTGGTTGGTCACACTGCACCTCGGGCAGTGTCCATGCACTGGGTGTGTGGGTGCTGCCTGATTAGAGTCCCAGACACCTTGTCTACCTGGGAGCACTTCTAATCTTCCAGCTGTTCAAGCAGCTCATTCATCCCTGAAGCATCCCAGGGGGGAGGGGATGGGGGGAAAGTCACGTCACAGATATTCGAAGAGGGCGAGGAGAGAGAGAGAGATTGAGAGAGAGAGAGAGAGAGTGTGTGTGTGTGTGTGTGTGAAAAACAGACCTTTTGAGCATACAGATTATACATAGCATACAGATCACTGGTGCTCATACAACAGTATTTTCTTTTTTTTTGTTCTTAATAAAATTTACTTTTTTTAAGAACAGAGTTGGATTTTTGTGTCCTAAGAGGTTTATGCATACGTTCTTTAATCAGCTGGTGGCAACCGCTAATTTCCTTTGTTTTCTTCTCAGCTTTTCCCCAGAGGGGGTGTGTGTGAAAGGGCTTGAGGGTACCCCACAGGGAGGAATTCCCAAGTGTGCCTTCCTAGGTCCAAGGATTGGGGTTTTTTATGCATTTGGGAGGTGGCAGCATTTACCAAGCCAAGGTCAGAGAACAGCTGTAACCTTGGGAGTTGAATACCAGCCTGGAGTGGGCAATATTAATTTTTGGAATCCTTGCGGGCCCCCACCTTCTGCACTCAAAGTGCCAGAGTGTGGCTTCAGCCTTGACAAGGAGACATAGCGCTTTCTGATTAGAGAGCCCTGTAATTCCTTTTGAAACCTAAAGCTGTAACTCAGTCGTGTGTATATGTTTGCTTGCTTTTACCTTGTAAATAACTCTCTCATTTCCTTTTTTATTGGATCACTGCAGGGAGTTTCACACCCTTAAGCCTTACCCTCTACAGCATCCGATTAACTCAGAAATATTTGATTGGCTTAACAAAATGTGCCAAAGTGTATTTGACAGCAAGCTCAGGCATCTGTTGAAGATAGACAGACCCCCACCAGGCAGCTGCCCAGGACAGCACTGGACAGTGTGTGGGTGGTGGTTTAGTAAGGGGAATGTCGATAGGGTGGGATCCACAAAGGTACCCCTGACTGTTCCACTGTGGATAGACACGTAGAGAGAGAGAGAGACCCATGCGCCAAACACACTGTCATTATTTATGCAACAGCTTCAATAGGAGAGAGTGCGGGAGGGCCACAGCGGACTATCCCACACTTCAGTGATTAAAGCCTGTGCCTGAGAGATAGGACCCCTAAGTTTAAATTCCTTCTCCTGCCTCTGGCAGAGAGGGGCAAGTGAACCCAGGTTTCCCACATCCCTGGGCTAAAAGTTACAAGGTGGGGCACCAGCACCTCCCCCTCCATACATTTTGGATGAAGCGAGGAAGGTGCCTAGCTCAATTCCCTCAAGAAATGTCTCTAGGTGTCTTAGCAGTTTGAATCCGGGTGGCGAGTGCTAATTCATGCATCACTAAGCAGACCTAGGTGCCTCCCTGCAGTCTGGACTTAGGTGCCTATCTCAGAGAGGGGCAGGTCTTAGCACGCATCCCATCATCAGTTTCTCCCACTGGCTAGCTTCCATGGCACACCACCTAGCTTGCTGGCTTATGTGGATCACATTCTAAGGTGCCCTTCTCGCCCCATTGGTTGTATAAGGAGCCAAGACACCTAATGCTGCTCTGTGGATGGCAGGGTGGTCCTGTGATAGTCTACATGTCTAAAAGTTGGATGCTGTGATGCTCAGCGTTGCAATCCCTACGTTCCTTGAGAGATCCCACCACAGGTTCTTGGCCAACACTAACAGTCCCACAGGCAAGTTTACTACCGACTGAGCAACCAAAATATTAAAAATCGTTAACATGTGGAATCTATTAAGACATTTAGAAGGAATTCACATTCATTGTTTCATTTGAAATATAAAGGTTATAAAACTTAATGACGACATGACAAGGAAACTATATGAAACACTCGGAGATTTACAGAGTAACTGTTTTGATCTTTAGGCAGGTAGGCTGAAAATTGCTTAATGATAGGCAACCCGACCTCTGGTTTGAGAGCTGGGCTTTTCTGGCAGGTTCTTATTTTGACCTTGCCGACTGGTATTCAGTTACCACAGCAGCACCAAAGTAAAACAGAAACACAGCTTGTATCTTCTTTCAAGTGTTTATTTCCTTTGTCCTGTTAACTTGCAATACTGAAAGGAATTGTAAGGATTTTAAAGAAAAGAAAATACCAACGTGATGGCTTAATTTCTCACAGCAAGTGCAGCACAAATGAACAGCAAACACATACTAAGGAAAAATGCAAAACAAAAGTTCACAAGAGAAGCATCCTGAGAGCCAAAGCAAACATTTTCATAACAAAATCCTGAGTCTTTGCATTTCTGGGTAAGCTTAGCACAGCAGCTAGTCTCTCTCTCTCTCTCTCTCTCCTCCTCCCCTCCCACCCCCGCACATAGCGCTATATGTCAATGGGCTAGAAGGGACATGTAATAGAGCCAGGATTTCTAAAGTCTCTTCTCTGTGTTAACTAACAAAAATAAAAAGTGTGGATCTGCTGCATTATGGCACTGAGTGGGCGACTGTAGTTTGGGGATTGAACACAGGGCTGGGAGTCAAGAAAGCCAAGGTGCTGCTCCTACATTGGGCAAGTCTCTAAAGGGTTCTGTGCCTCAGTTTCCCCATCTATAAACACTTGATTAGCTTTGTAGCGTGCTTTATGATCTGAGGCTGGAAAGTGCAATGTATGTGAAAGCATTATGATTGTTGCTTGGCCACAGAAGGCCCTTCAGTTACGTGTGTGTGTGTGTGTGTGCGCGCGCGTGCACGCGCAATATAAGACTCTCAACAAAACTAAATTCTATTCCACAATGAGCACCAGGGAACAGAAACACACTCATGTGACTTAGAGGGCCAGTTCCACAGGATAAATATTAATTCCTGGATCACAAACACCCAAACCAATACCAGTATCAATAGCCATGGTGAACAGTTCAAAAACAACTCATTTCCTGGAACACATTCACTGCAGAAAGTGTTTGTCAAACAAATTAAAAAAAAACACCTGACATCTGTTTAAAGATAACTCATAAAGAGAGAAAGGGGCTAATTGTGTAACTTGAATGCTCACTTCCAACAGTTCCTCCAGCTCTAGCGAGGTTCTCCAGGGCAGGCTTTGCCCCCCAGCTTTGGGTTAGACACATCAGCAGCAGCACCTTTGGCAGGGAAAAGGCTCTTTTATGTTCCAGTTTGCTCTACCCACTTTCAGGCATCATCAGTTTCTCCTTCACAAAACCCAAAATGGTTCATATTTGACCCCAAACTCCTGTGCTGACTACAGCCTCAGGTAATAAATTTTCATGCCCGAGGGTACGTCCAGACTACCCGCCGTATGGTGGGTAACGTTCGATTTTTCAGAGATCCATATATTGCGTCTCATCTAGACGCGATATATCTATCCCCGAGCGCGCTCCCGTCGACTCCAGAACTCCACCGGAGCGAGCGGTGGTAGCAGAATCGACAGGGTGATCCGCGGACGTTGATCCCGTGCCATGAGGACCTGAGGTAAATTGATCTACGATACTTCGACTTCAGCTATGCTATTCACATAGCTGAAGTTGCGTATCTTAGATCGATACCCCGCCCCCCAGTGTAGACCTGCCCGAAGTCTCTTATTACTAAATCAGCAAAAGAGCTCTCACATCAGGGTGTGGTCAGCAAATCATGTAATACCCCTGGCTACTCTGCAAGGCATGTCCTATTGCCACATTTCCAATAGAGTTGAGAGGATTCGTATGTTTGACTGCTTGTACCTCTCCACTTCTTCAGCGCTGAGCTACGAAGGGCCGTGGATGCTAAACCAGCTCTTGCTCCATCACTGGCGAGAACTCTTCCAATGGCATGATTTCCCTTTGAATGTTTTCCTTTTGCCAGTTTAGTTCATGTTCTTCTGAGTAACAATCTTTCCAGGGGCAGGTCCAAGTCCTGTGGCTGGTGGCAGAGAACAGTAGCACCTGACCACTGGGTGGCACACGCAGCACTAGCTCTTCAGGCTCTGTGCTTTAAAGGAGCCTAAACTCAAAGATATTTAAATTGGGCTGCAACATTAGCACATGCTAAGATGTGTGCACAGGTGAGAGACCGCCTCTGGGGAAGGTGAGGTGAAGGATAATCTGCTTACACTGCACACTGACTCAGAGGCACTCAAATTACACCCCTTCTCAAGGAGAAAAAAATGGAAGGGGGAAAAATTATGAAAATAGGCGTGGCGGGGAAATACCCAGGGCTTCACAAAATCATATGGTGCTGCTGCCAAACCTGCAAAGCTGGAGGCCCAGCTAATATAAACTCAACCTGGTTCTTATCAGCTTAGTCAAAGCAAGGTTCCTGTTTGGCTTCACTTGTCTATAGCTCAAGTCACTGCAGGAGAAATACACAGCGCGGGCACATTCTGGTATCCAATAGGGATTCAGCCAAAAAGTTAGTGCCATGCTGGTGCCTCGGCAAATTTGCACTCTGCCCACGTGGAGTAGGTAGGTATTGTGTGTGGAGAGGGAAACTGACGTACAAAGAGGGGAAATGATCCAGCCTCACTCACACAGCAGACTGTGAGCGAGATAGGAGCAGAACCTTGAGTTCAGTGCTTTAAATATTCTCATGCCTAAGCAAAAAATAAAATTAACAGATCACATAGCTCTAAATGGCAAGGTGTTTTAGGGGCTTTAACTATAGGGAAATGTACCCTGCTTACCTGAAAGATTTCCTTTCTTTGAGTAACGTGGCCCACAGAGCCATGACAGGAAGTACTTCAGGCTGCTTGGGGACAGAACCAGACCTGCCAAGCTCTGGGAGTGCGATACGGACCAGAAGGAGGGTTCAGGGTTGTGCTCCACCACATGGTTGGCCGTTGGGCTAAAGAAGCTTTTAATGTTGGGCTCTGCACAAAACGTCGTGTTCTTGAACATACCAAAAACATTGTAGTACAAAGACTTGAACTTTTGCTTGGATGCTCTCACAAACCCACATTAGAGGCATTCTAGGCTGCATCCCTTCTTTGATGTGGCTGATAAACCATGGACTTTCTTTCAGCCAATAGAATCAATGCTAGGTTGACTTCTTTCTAGGCTCTGTGAGAGTAACAATTATTTTGTCCAACCAGCCATTTTGAATGTCTTCTGTTGGAGGGATGATTGTTTTTTGCAATAGCAGTAGCCTGAGGTAGAGTCATCAGATGGGCCAGGGCTAGGCTAATTGTGCCTGATAACCATAGCTTCTTCAGCCAGAAAAATCATAAAAAGTATCACTGCCACTTTCTCTTTCCTAGATTTTGTATAGTCTTGGGGAGCAGTGGAAAAGGTAGGCAGGGATAAAGCAGGGACCCTGCCCAGATTTCTGAGAATTATCTATCACTTCACATCCCAGGTTCCAAGACATGGGTTGCTGTTTCCAGATGCAAAGAGATAATCACCAGTCCATCATATTGACTTACAAGGAGTGAGGATACCTCTGTGTGCAGGTTACACTCTGCTCAACCCAGCTTCTGCCATATGAGTCTTGGTGTTCAGCTTATCCTTGACTGTCATTACCAGACCAAGTCTATTATCCATGGAAGAAAGAGACCTCCGAGACCTCAGTAAAGCACTGTGCTCCAGTGAGGGGATGCTGTACTCCTTTTTGCAACCTCTCCTTTTGCCTCAGCTAGCATGTGCAATAAAGATTGGTCTTAGAAAAATCTGATTCTCTGCATTCAACAGTTGTGGGAGCAGAGAATAGGCAACAGGATCTTGACTGCTCCCAACAGATGTGCTAGGCTGGGATGTGGAGGGGCTAACAGAAATTACTATGTTGGGTTTACATGAAGTCTAGTTCAGTAATGCATGTCTGTGCATGAGAGCAGCATTCCCAATAGGCTGCAAGAAAAATTGGAGTTTTGTGTCTGTGACACTGCTTGTTTTCCATTATGCACATCTTCATGTGCTATTAACATTCTTCTGAGCTTGGTACCTTGAGACCTTGGTTTATCCTCAGACATGTCTTTTGACTGTCTTCCCTGGTGCCATATGTCTGTGTTTATCATGAATCCAAGATACTCCTGTGTGTTTGTTTCAGCTCGCTCTCTGTACAGAGCCCTGAGCCACAGAACATTTCAAGACAGAGTGTTGAATTTCTCTCTTTTGTAAAGCCAATATTATTACCTCCATGATCCCGGAAGAGACCCTTGGGGGCACTGGTCAGGTCAAAAGGTAATGATCGAAGCTGAAGAAAAAAACCCACCTACCATCCATACAGAAAGCTTGAGAATGAGGACATGAAGATGAGCCTCCTCTAGGAACCTGTTCATATGTTTCAGACAGCGCTGCTATCTTTGTTTCTGATTATCTGAGGCTAGAAATAAGACTGAAAAGTCCTTGATGAGGAATGGCAAGATCATGCTGATCTGAAGGAGAAGAGCTATGGTTTCATTCATGTCTTGGCATTTCCATGGGCTTCTTGAATTTGGCAATGGGACAAAATTGTGTCTGTGAGTCTTTGCACGGCTCCGTAGGGTACTCCCTTCTGGACAACGGCCAGAGCGGTTGGTAGCCGTTTTCCCCCAGGCTGAAAGAACCTAAAACTAACTGGGGGGGGCGGGGTCGAGCTCCACATAGGGCTGGTTGGGAGTCATGCAGAAAGCTCTGAGGCATCTGAGGGCAACTACTGACTTACCTCAGCATTTTGGATTTGTTCCAGCGACCACTTGCGAAGTGGTAATTTCTCTTGTTGTACTTCAGGGACTTGTGATGTGATCTTTATTCTTTTCTGCAGTGTCTGGCAGGAGCCAAGATTGTAAATCTACTTTTCCAATGAGCCTCTGAATACCCTCAGCTTTCCATAAAGTGTCCCACTGTAGCACTAAAAGAACTGGGAACACATTTGCCTGAGCATCTGGTCTCGATAACAAAAGCTCCATGTACCTGCATGAAACAAATTTGTGTCCCATTAGCTTTTTCAGGGAAAACTAGTCTATGTGGTTTTTTAGACTGAGCGGGATCCTACTTGCAATACTATCCATCTATATGAGCATTGCATGTGAAAGCATATGGAGGGTGTCCAATGACATGTAATGCTTTTATTTTTATTTATTTCTGGTGTTAGGCTATGCTGACTGAGAGCTTTCATGCCCTTGCTGCCTGAAAAGGGTCTGTACAGTGAGGAGGACAATCTTTCAGGTAAAGTAGATCTCCCAGTTAGAAATGCGGAGTCCCTGACGATCACGGAAGCTAGCCAGGTTCATCTTTGAGAGTGATGCCAGGTTGAATTTGGACTAGTTTACTGAGGCACCCTACAGCCTTATGAAATGGAGACTAGGGAGGCTAGTAAAGTAGATGGTAGATCAAGAAGCCCCCTACTTCCTGCTTGTTCTTCTACATCACACCACAGCCGTCTGCTGCAGGAAGGGGGTGGAGATGGCACCACGACTCAGCAACCTGCAGCTGGGAACAGTAAACTGACCATTAGGACATGGTGATGAGGGTGACAGCAAAGATTTTCCTGGTCTTTAGGTGTGGTGGGAGATCTTTTATCATGATGGCATCCCACGGAACATGAAGGAGGATAAATAGCTTGTCTAGGGCTGCAGCAGACTGCGTAAGCCTAGTTTCACAGTACTGACTAATCAGCCTGTAAGAGTACATCATCGGTTATGTCTGTTTTTTAATTTATATATATTATGTGATCCCCTAACTCTAATTCGGAGAGCTGGCCTTCCTCCCTGGAGGAGGGATTCCCTTTTTGTATGTGAGAGAATATGCACACAGAGAAATCAGCACAGAGCATGCTGCACTCTGTGCAGGGGAATAGGGGAAACCAGCAATGACTTTCTTTATTTAGCTCTCTTTTCGGAGTTTGTCCCTCTGATCCTGCTTCCATGCTGGGGGCTCATTGGGAGCTCAGCCATTGCTCCAAAGATACTGCCAACTGGCTAGTCATCTGTTTGCCCTCAGAAGAGGCTGGGCTTTCTGTCTTGTCTTCCCAACAGGGGCCCTATCTTCATCTCTCAGGGAAGGACTGTGAGGTTCAAAAGAGGCTATGACCCAGGCTCTCTCTCTTTCTATTGTACGGGGTCCACATAGGGCAGATGGAGCTGTGTTTTCCCTGGAGGTAGGGTGACCAGACAGCACATGTGAAAAATCAGGATGGGGGGATGAGGGGGGTAATAGGAGCCTATATAAGAAAAAGACCCCAATATCAGGACTGTCCCTATAAAATCGGGACATCTGGTCACCCTACCTGGTGGTCGCAGGCCGGGATATGAATAGGGATTGCGCTGGGAGGGGCTTGTTATAGAGGGGGAAGCAGGAGGAGGGAGCAGGGCCCAAAGGCCCCTTCCTGCACTATCTGATATTGACGGCATCTGGGCCGTGTCCAGACAGGAGACACAGATCTTTCCTTGCACCTTTCTCGACCTGCCTCGCTCCCTGAAGCCTACAGGGGCACCACTCAAAGGGAAAGCAGAGCTCGGGTTGCTACCTGTCCAGGTTTTCCTAGGATCATCCCTTTTTTGAAGTAGCTCTCCCAGATGAAACGGTTCAGCTGTCCTGGGATTTTGTACCTCAGAAGTGACAACCCTTATGTGGTGCTGAGGGCACAATCGCCCCCAAAAGCACAGGCAGCTCTGGGACACAGCTGGGAGTTAGATGGCCACATTATAGCGCTGAATTATCAGTCAGGAATTTGATAAAGTGGAGAGAGCATCCCTGCAGCAGGGAGGGCCTGGGGAACAGCTTGACGCTGGGGAGGCAGATAAAACTGGAGGGAAATTCAAGGGGGCAGAGCATTTCCTGTGGCCAATGACTTACAGTGCTGGCTCAAACGTGAAATATCCACGATGGAGATGGTGGCTGTAAAGAGACCACTTTTGACACTGCTGTTTGCTTGGTGACGCTGGCAGCCGAAAGTGCACGAAGTTATCCTCATCAGCATCTTGCCAGATGCCAAAAACTTATGACAGGCTCAGCCAAAGAGCGACAATATTTATCACCTTGAATCAGTTTATTAAAGCCAGTGCTGCCGTGCAAGGAAACCAGAAAATACAAAGTGGTTGCTCCACGGCTGCGCTGTTAATCCTTTTTTCAGGCAGAAAAGCAGCTTGATTTCAATGAAAGAAAAATAACCTTGGGCCAAATGCCTACAGGTGTGGCCCCACTAAAGACGAAGCACCCACTTATGCTGAGTCTGAATTTGGCCTGTTGCTTTTTGAGATTTGGCAAGTGTAGCATGATCTGTTAGTATCTGAATGCCCGGGGGGGCGGGGGTAGTGGGAGCAGTCTGAAAGGCTTGTAAACCTAGATCTAATCACTCCTACCCACGCGGATTAACACAGCACAGAAACGTGTAAAAGATTTTCTTTGCAAATGCTGCAGTCACTCGCCCAGGCAGGCGCTACAATCCCAGGAGGCCTATGTGGATAGTCTCCATCAATGCTTAACTTGAAGAAAGAAATGGGGGTGCAGGACGTCAGTGCATCAAGGGGAGCTCGTGCTCTTCTCTGGATTCTTCTAAACCAACTCAGCATAAAGCATACAGCTGAAGAGGGCAATTTTTATTTTTATTTTTTTTGCTTCTAAGTGCCCCAGGTAGCACTAAGTGGCATGGCTTTTCATTAAACAAAGTGAAGTGGGGAGGACCCATCCCCCATCCACCCACTCTGCAAATCATCCCGTGCAAATACCAGCCTCTGACAACACACAGCACTGCCCTATGCCCCCACTTAAACCCCAGGCACTCTGCAGGCTTTAAGGCAGGACAGAACAAGTCCAACAACATGTAAAGTTTTCCTACCAATCTAGTTCTAACAGGGGCAGCAGCTGCCTCCTGCACAGGGAAAATAAAATGCACTCTAGGTACTTTTCTATTGGGTCACAAGTTGGGCCAAGCAGAGAAAACCTGAAAAAGCTTTGCTAATGTCACAGGAGACCTCAACGGCCTGTTCCCGCAGCCTCATCTTGACTCCTTCTCCGACAGGCTAATAAATATATACCTCTGTCTTAGATTTATTCCAGACCCTGTGTTTGACATCTGGCTACAAGATGGTGGCACTGAAATGTGCAATAATGATATAGGGATTAAAAAAAAAAAAGGGTGGAGAGAGCAGGGAAAACCAAAATTAAAAGAAGTGGAAGGGCGGAAATTCTTTTGCAGAAGCCTTAAGGCTTCTACAAAGCATGCCTGCATGAGCCGTGCCTCCAGCTTACCCCATGTCAACCTTATGTCTAAGGGGACAGAAGACCTCACTAAGCATTCCAGAGGCGTCTCTCAGCGAAACAAAGTCTTCAGAATGTATCCAGCCAAACAAGAAATGAGTTCATAAAGACGCATAACATTCCTTCTCTTAGCACCAGAGGGAGGGATCTTGTCCAACTCGAATTCTAAAGCGAAGCGCCAATGTTTTCCTTGTTATGTTCTGTTTGCTGCATACCTCTCCCCCACTGTGACTGCTATTTGACCTGCTGTCCGCTCAGAGACCCTGAGGGGAGGGGTGTGTGGGTGGGGAGGGGAAGGGTGAGTCCCGGGTGGCATTTGACTTGTTCATAGCCATTAGAAAGAAACAGACAGCACTGAGTGTGCAGGGAAGGAGCAGGTCCATCGACTGGCAGCGGTGGGGCCATTCAGTATAGTCTGAGGGAATGCTTCTTTTACCTCCTCTTTGAATGGGCATGTTCTTAATGAATGGACCCTCAAAACTAAGTTTTAATTTAAGGGTAGACACCCAGCAGGGAAGCCCCCTTCCACCAATTCTGTTTGTTCTTACAGCTGCAAGGCTGGCATGCCTGATCACGGCTAATGAGAAAACACACAGGATTAGACGGGGAGAGGAGGAGGAGGGCAGTGTCTCCCCTCACCCCAAATGGATCTCAATACAGATGGTACCTTTGTATTCCTGGCAGATCCCTGGAAGGGCTCTCCCATGAACTAACTAGAGCTCTTGACAAATTCTCCCACTTCTCAGAAAATAAATAAACCTCCAAGAGCCCACTAGGGGAGCAGAGCTGCAGATATCTAGGGAATCAATACAAAACCCCACTGTAGGAAGCCTTTTCAAAGGAGATGCCATAATAATAATAATGTGGATCCTGACCTCAGGAGGAAAGAAGAGTTACAAGTAAATCTCCAGAGCTAGGGAAGTTGGATACCATCATTGCAATAAAGATCCCCAAGACCCTTATCCTGCAAAGGGATCTACTCTGGTGGAATCCTATTCACTTCTCTGGGACTCTATGTAGGCAAAAAAGTCTGCATGGATCAATTTCTTTGCAGAATCGGCCTCTACATTTAAAGTTAAGTCTACCCAGTTTACATCACTCAGGGATGTGAAAAATCCATCCCCTAAGCAGTGTAGTTAAGCCAACGTAAACCCCAGTGTAGACAGTGATAGAGCGATGGAAGAATTCTAGCTCCTGCCTCTTGGGCAGGTGGATTATCTATACCAACAGGAGAACCCTTCCTGTCAATATAGGCAGTGTCTACATTGAATTGCTACAGTGGTGCAGCTGTACCACTGTAGTGTTTCAAGTGTAGACAAGCCCTTAGGTCAGTGGGGCTTCTGCAGCTCCCATTGGCCGGGAACAGTGAACCGCAGCCACTGGGCACTGCGGTGAGCTGTGCATGCAGACAGTCAACATCAGCAAAATGTCTCGCGGCCCGCCATCAGATTACCCTGATGGGCCACATGCAGCCGACGGACTACCTACCACTGCCGAAGGTTGTACAATTGGCAAAATCCATTCATTGATGAATCTACACAGAATACAACAACCAAAGATCAGACCCTCAGATTTTAAGAGTATCACCAAACCTAGCTCTCTGCTATCCATGCTACACAAGAGAACAACAAGAGCATCCAAATGCTAGGATCCACTTCCAGCTTTTCCAACGAAACACAGATCTCCTCTAGAAAGAGATGTTTTATTATGTGGATTTTTCCTCTTGTCTCTACATTTTTGCAAGTAACCTCTCAGCCTGTAAGCAAATAACACTTTGCTCCTACCATTCTGAGGACTGCAAAGCACTTGACAAACATTAAGGAACCAAGCCTCACAACAGTGAGATCAGGAAATATTGGTATCCCTGACTTTGCTGGTGGGGAAGCTGAAGCACAGTGAGAGAAGTGACTTGCCCCGGGGTCACACACAAAATCCGAGGCAGAGCTGCAAACAGAAGGCAGGAATCCTATCTCACACTCCTGTGCTTTGGCCACAAGACAGTCCTTAAAGCACTTTTCTTGAGGTGCTCACATATCACACCCGCAGTCAATCTACGCTGCAGTTAGGATTAATTCCTCTCTCGGTTGTGTTCTTATGTTTAATACATGGTAGTATGCCCAGGGCTGCACACTGGATGGGTCATGGGGATGTGTTGCTGTACTTTACTGGGTTGTTAAAGAAACTGTATTGTACAAACCCCGCCCCCGGCCCAAACAATAAAAATGAACGTCTAGTTGGGAAGTCTACCTCACGGCTTCCTCCCTTTTTCAGCTCATTTAAGGCTTGAGCCAACTCTCACATAAGACATTGGAAAGATCCCCATTGATTTCAGTGGGTCTTAGATCAGGCCTTTCCTAACTGCGCTTCCCACCTTCATGTTTCATGGCCACGTGTTACATCCCTTCTGCTTTTTGGAACATATTCCATTTACTTCTCTATGCGGGGTGACCAGTGGGATCTCTCGGTGTAAGGACTGCTTGGGTGAATAGGGGTGTGATGAGGAAGGCCCTAAGGTTAGTTTGTTTCCAAGCCAACACTGGCTAAATGAGAGGAAATCTAGTGATTATTGCTAAAAGGAAATTATATTTCACCCTAAATTAACAAAAATATTCAGAAAGACCATTATTTTCTGTAAATGATTTCAGCGGCAGGCGGGACCTTCCGCTAATCAGATTGTCCATCTCATGAAATCTGTCTCTTCACTGTTCTTTCTGAGCCTCCCACTTCAGCATTTGGACAGGCAGCAATAAAGACTTGCTATGGCTAGTGCTGTCCTTCCACATGCAGGCTTCTTGAGTGGCCCCTGAGCGGACCAGCTGTTTGCTCCTTTCCAGAGATGCCGAAGGAATTAGAGGAATGATCTGCTTCAATAGCTGTAAGGTACAGCCACCCAATGCAGTGAGGGGAGAAAAAGTGGGATCCCAATCAACACCCTTAGCTAGTAACCCTGCAAAGCCATTTTTAAAATTCTCATTCAAAAAGCTGATCTGAAATGAACACTAGTTGCTTTTCCTGTTAGCAGAGTGGGGAGGGACGTACTGTGCCCTGGTTTTAGCAGCCTAAGGGTACATTTCAAATGACAATTAAATCTTAAAACTATGAGCAGATTTAACAATCAAACTCTAAAGAATTAAACATTGTACAAGCTCAACATTTTTGTTGTTCCGGCCAAAAGTCCAGTCTAGCCATGCGGTCCTGTGCAAAGGTCGTGTTGCTACGAATATGACCTGCAAGAAATTTGTTGCCTGAGAGCAGCACAAGTCACGCGAGCAAGGCAGGCTAAAAGCCAAGACTGCTGATTCACAATCTTGTCAGGATTTTAATGCTTGTGTTGGCTTCACTTTCGAATGAGTCTAAGTACGGCCAGGTCTATGTTCGCCCTTTAAACGTGTTCATACAGGTGTAGCTTCCAGAAAACTTGTGGATTTCTTCAAGTGCTGACCGAGGGAGAATGCTGCAGAGGAAGCCAAGGGAAAGGAAATAAACACACTGTGCAACCTTTTCATCTGTTCTAATGAGAAGACGTGCAAACACACCCACACCCACACACAAGACGGGGTGACTACTGTGGCATGGGGCAGTAATCTTTCAGTCAGAAATACCAAGGTTCCAGTCTTGCAAGTTGCTGTGTTTTCAACAACATCGGTGGGATCCGAAGTTGATCGGAACCTGGCATGACTGGCCCTAAGGGAGAAAGTGCTACAGAGTCTCCTCCTACTAAGAGACAGTTTACTAAACAGGACCTGGTAGAACAATGTAACCTGTAAGAAGGCATCATTCCTAGCTTCTGTTTCCCAGAAGCTGGGAATGGATGACAGAGGATGGATCACTTGATTAACTGTTTTGTTCATTCCCTCTGGGGCACCTGGCATTGGCTAGTGTCAGAAGACAAAATATTGGGCTAGATGGACTCTGGTCCTACTCAGTACGGCCATTCTTATGTTCTTATCTACGTCTCTTAAATTGCAAGATTCTGTTCAATGTTATAAATCTTGAGAATTTATGTTGAGAATCAGTCTATATATTTATCTTGAGTACACATCTATCTGTTTAGGTATTTGCCTTTTTCATCACATGGTCCTGGTATGATTGAAGTGCTATTTTCCTGTTGTCTATTGTGATGACAAGCTAAGTGAATAATTCATAACAAATAATATACACCTCTACCCCAATGTAACACTGTCCTTGGGAGCCAAAAAAATCTTCCTGCATTATATTGAACTTGTTTTGATCCACCGGCGTGCGCAGCCCCTCCCCTCCTGGAGAGCTGCTTTACTGCGTTATATCCAAATTCATGTTATATTAGGTTGTGTTATATCAAGATAGAGGTGTATTTGACAGATGCCCATTCTTTTTCTGGTTGTAATGTGTCCATGAACTGATTAAGATTTTCTCAGATTTATTTGGTATTCAACGTTATTTAACATATCTTGAGAATTTTGTTCACTTTTGGTTTCCTATCTGAAATCTGGGATGTGTCATTTAGTTGTGATTGGTGACATAAGTCACATGGCATTGTTTCAGTTCTGTGACTGGATGAGCCCTATTTTTAGATGTTTTCTGGTCTCAATGCTCACAGAAAATAAATTTACAATGTGCTGTCCTCAATTATTTCAGTGAGTGAGACTAGGATTCACTTTCCGCACACTGTTTCAAGTTCCCTTAAAAAAGTGATCACATAAAAAATAATTAATTTTGGTTTACATTTTTATGTTCTCATAGCTTTAATAAGTAAGACATTTCCTGGAAATGGATTGTCAGTACAGATCTCAGGGATCTGTGAGTTTTGAGGTGTGGGGGGACGCATACTCAGACGTAACAAGCTTAAGACAACTCCACACACGGAACCGTGCAAAGTTTTCTCCCCATCCTTGATGCCCTCTGGCTTCTGTGAGAGGGGACAATCTGGTCCTAGGGAATTATTGTATAGTGCAACTGCCAAACTGAGATTTGGCTTAGCAGACAGAAAATGAGACTGCCTCCCATCCCTGCCCAAAGGGTAAAATGAGAGCGTCAGGCAGCCACAGACAAGTGAAATATTTACCTTTTCAAGATGACAAGTACATGCATTGTCCACGGAAGGAGGAGGAAGGCTTGGTTCAGCTGAACGGCTTCTACTGTTCTCCTGGCCACTGTCTCTGGCTTCAGTGGGGGGAAAAGATTGGGGAACCTGAGTGAAGAAATTAAGAAGTAAACTCATTATCTAATTAGGGTGCAGTCCTTGGGCTCTCTGAGCTGCTGCCAGCATTCAACTACCCTACAAAACTGTCAGGGAGGAGCAGAGAGAGGAGGAGACCCTGATCCTCTCACTCACCACCCAAACCAGCAAAGGCTGAGGGAAGCATATGCTGCATCCTATAAGAGGGCATAACAGGGGCCACTCCCTCCTCTTCCTCTCTCCTGCCTTTTTCTTGGATTAAATTGCTGGTAGTGAAAGACAAAAAACAGATGCTCCCCACTCCTTTTAATACCAGGAACATGGATTTCCAGCTGCCAACGGTGACGTCACATTGCACCATTCACCAAGGTGGAGGTTGCACAAACTGTATTAGCGGTTCATATCAAGAGATACAGATCCACTGGCAAAGAGTTAATTTGGTTAGTCATTAACTCCTTGAATATGATTAACTTTCACAGGAACATGCATGGGTCCAGTGCTATTCTCGCCACTGTCTGTGGAACTTTTTGCCATTCATTTCAGTGTGGGGGATTGAGCCCCTCAATAGGAATAGAGAAGGAACTAGGAACTTGTTGTGTGGATTCCCAATTTGTAGGATTATTCGCCCCTTTGAACAATCTCAGACATCAGTTTGGTTCCTCTGCTCTGATGTCCACAGCTGGTTCCCAGTTCAAAGTCACTTCTAATTTTCTCTCTAGAAACAACTGCCTGGAAGACATTCTCTCATAGGAAAGGCAAGTTGAAGTGTACACATTTGGGGTGTGCCAGCAAATCAGAAGAACCAGCCTGATGGTTTCAGGAGGCATAGAGTGACCCCTCTGATCACAGTCAGATCAGACATCAAATTCTCTTTAAAAAAACACCCAGGCATTAACGAACATGTTCAGTTGAATAATTTCAGTGAGATGTTTTAACCAGCTTCTCCTGGACTGACCTTATTCTCATGCCCTGAAACATCTCTGTGCTGGTGTGGAATGGCAGGACTGTTGTAGCATTCACTCCAGGACAGTCCAACAATCCCAAGGTCAGGCTCTCCATAAAGGCAAAGGAAGAGGCTTTGGAGGTGCAGTAGTCAATGGCACCAGGGATGGCTGACAAGGCCAAGACAGAGTTCAAGCAAACAATGTGCCCATTCTGCAGCTCCAGCATGCGTGGCAGGAAGGCCTTGGTGGTCTGTAAAGGAACAGAGAGAGAGAGAGAGAGAGAAAACTTCATTAAGCAGAGACACAACAGAAATGGTAGCTACTAAGAAAACAAGCCTAGTGAAGCAGGGCCCAATTGTGATTTCAGTTGTGCAGGGGTATGTGAAGTAATTCCATTCAAACTTCATGATTCATACCCAGCTTCATGTTGAAGGGAGCCTCACTGCTCTGTGAGGTGTTCCAAAAAGCCTCAGTTAACCTGATTTCATGTGAACAAAACCAAACCTGCGCTATCACAATACTAAGCCATGCGCAAAATACAAGGCAATGAAGATCATGCCCTGGTCTGCTCAGATACACATTATTTAGGATAAAGACTTCAACATGGAGAGGAACAACACAAATACATTATTTTTTAACTGATCTAATTAGAAACTGAATGAGTTTAATGCAAGCTCTCTTCCATGAACAATGCAGCCATGCATCTGGTCATGTTTCTCTCATGTTCCAGATGTGCATCAAACAGAGAAACTCTCCTTTGTGCCCCTGGGATTTCTCAAAGGAAATCAGAGTTTTTCTTATAAGTCGCAGGGCGGGTTTAAAAGAGCATCAGAGGCTTTATAATTACTGGAAGCCTTTAATATGATATTTTAGCAGAAGTAACTGAAATCAATTTGAGGGAATCTGTCAAACTCAATTTTTCCCTCAGACGTCTCTCCTCTGGCCTTTGCCTTTCACATTGTTTTTCCTGGCTCGTTTTCATGTCAGGCTGATTCTACCAAGCATTGTTTGGAAAAGTCTAGCAGCAGCCAAGTGTTTACTGGCTGTAATTTGTCACTCTCATTTCCAAGTCTGAATAC
Source organism: Gopherus evgoodei (assembly GCF_007399415.2). NCBI lineage: Eukaryota > Metazoa > Chordata > Testudines > Testudinidae > Gopherus > Gopherus evgoodei. Next base: position 10,152,472 of record NC_044339.1, on the reverse strand, counting down.
GCTGGATACAGGAGCTTATCTTACCCAGAACTGTCCCAGGGTATTTATGTGTTGTGATTTGAGTAGAGCATCGTCATCGCTGTCCATCAAGCTCTTACCATGAACGACAGCAGCATTGTTCACTAGGATGGTGATATCACCCACCTGCAAAAAGAAAAGGGGGGGGAGCTGATTAGTTACGGTGAACATCTCTTTTCACAAATACAGAATCTATGGCCTCTTCTGAGTTCCTGCCTTAAGGGGCTTTGTCATCTTTCTGGTTACTGCAGTGTACCCCCAGGTAGCTTAAAGTAGCTGAAGCACAGATACTTAATGTTTGCACAAATGAGTTCTCCATGGTTCTTCTTTCCAGGCAGTTTCCTAGCATACAGTTTGGCTACTAATGAAATTCTACACAGTTTTGAAACAAAGACAAAGTGGTCGAAAACATTTATCCCTACAAACAGATACTCAAAAGGAGAAAGGCAGCTGGAAAGATCGCCAGGAGCATGAGAAGGACTAGTTAAAAGAAGCTCCCTGAAAATCAACAGCTCCCTGAAAATCAACAGCCAATTGCCTTTGTTGGGCTATTATCAGGATTCTTTGTTGGGCTATTATTAGGTTTGTCTTATATATTATTATAACTTGCATTTTATAATTCAGTCTCAGTCCTGTAATATCACCTAGATCAGGGGTTCTCAAACTGGGGTTGTGACCCCTCCAGGGGTTGCGAGGTTATTACATGGGGGGGGGGGGTCGCAAGCTGTCAGCCTCCAGTCCAAACCCCTCTTCACCTCCAGCATTTATAATAGTGTTACATGTAAAAAAGATTTCTTTAATTGATAAAGGGGGTCGTACTCAGAGGCTTGCTGTGTGAAAGGGGTCACCAGTGCTAAAGTTTGAGAACCACTGACCAAGATATTTCAAGAGAAGACAGGCTGGCTCTGTGATGGGATATTTTGCTCTTTCACAGCTATTTATTTCTGCTCCTTCCATACTCAACTTCTTGATACCGTGTCAGGATCCAGCATAAAACCTACCAAGACTGATTCTCTGCTGTCCTTATGCCTTGTGCAAATATTTCCTCTGTACAAAATTGGTGTCAAGTGGACACCCAGTGTGAATGGGTAGAGAATTCTGATTTGGTAGCACTCCATAACTTCTTTGCCCAGATATAAATGTCAAAGCAAGGTCGCATGGTATTGGAGAATCAGGTCCTTTAGTCCCTACCATAAAAACAAGAAACAGACGGGCCAGGTCTTTGAGACATAGCCAGAGGCAGAATGTGTAGCTTCTTTTCTTCCTAAATTGCCAGAGAATGTTTCCTATTTGCCCCTGGTTAGGGGATTTTCTAAGCTCTGCCCATCACTGGATCCACCACACAGACCAACCTTTTCCCGGACAGCTTTGGCTTGCTGATAGACTTCCTCTCGATTTCCCACATCGCAAATTAAGTAATGGCACTCCGTTCCCATCATTCTAATCTCCTCTGTGGTTTCCTTAAGATACTTCTCGGTTCGACCCCACAGGATGATCTGCAGCAAGAAACATTTGCTCAAGTAAAATTGTTCCTGTTGTGAATCTACCGTAATTAAAATCTGTTTCTAACGTGAACAATTCGACAAGGATCATTAATTGCAATTGCAGTGCCAGTTCTGTCACGTTGTTTCATTTAGGGCCACCCTGATTTTTAAACAAAAATATTTATGTAGCACATGGGTATAGGGAACTACGATGGTGGTGGTGGCCAGAGTCAAGTGACTCCATTGTGATGGTGACTGATGCACAGCGTCCAGGTGAAGGCTTTTTATTTGCAACCTGTGTAACAGCTGACATTGAAAATCTGAGCTCTGGGCCGAATGACTGGCCAGTGGCGATCCTTAAACAAGCCAGGCACATGGGGAATTAAAACAAACAAATCATCAAAACAAACACAGTTTCTCCGATTGAATCCTAATTTTGTCATGCAGACATGGGGTGGAACTCAGGGAAGTGGGTTATGTTTAACCCTAAAAACACTGACCCTATATATACACACTGCATATTATTGCTTGTCAAACATTGACTACTACACTTTGTTAGAGCTTCTGCTCCCTAGTAAGGTGAATTACAGTTTAGTCACCCCATGGAAAATAACAGTTTAGAATGCTGACATTATAAGCTATTGTTCCAGGGCAGAGGTTTTCAAACTGGGTTATGTGAGCTCTTGTCAGGGGATACACAAGAAAAATTCCGAAATGGCGGACAATGCATTTTATTTAGTAAGACTTGGCAATCTAATCATAGGTATATTATGACTTTATCTCAGACGGGGGTATGCAGTAGACTACATTATTTGGAAAGAGGTATCCAGTCTAAAAAGTCTGAAAAACCACTATTCTAGGTGAATTCCCAGCTCAAGAGAATGGAGGAGGAGAGGCCAAAACTATACTAAAGAGGAGGAAATTAAGCAAGAAAAAAAAAATTAAAAAAGCTCATTATAAAACAATGTTGTGGTTTTCAGTTAAGCCCACAAGAGCAAGGACGCTCACCACTGAGTGAGTTCAACAGGCTGTCTGTCTAAGTAAGGCCACAAACTCAAGCCCTAAGATTCCTAAACCAATTTTGTCTCAGACTTGCTGTGCTGGGGACATTGCAGCACCTATGATCTATGCTCAGAATAATGGGTCAGTGTCTGCAGTGGGGCTGTGGGAACTCTAAACACACATCGACAAGGACATTTGAAGTCAGAAACCGCAATTGTTACTTTTATTTGTTTTGCAGTGAATACATGCAAGCTCTCATCCAGCATTTATTTAACAAGCTGAGAGCAACACTCAGGGGAGAAAGCTTATTGTAACAAGAATTAGAACAATTCCTAATGGCCACCTGAACAAGAAATTCAGATTGTCCAGCACAGAATTGGGATATAATGAAGCCATAAGTGGAGCTACCATGTTCCACATTTCAGTGGCCCCACAGAAGTTAGAGATGGAAAAGGTCCTCGAGGTTCATCTTTTTCCAGCTAGAATGTACTCTGCAGCACGTTTTCTTGTGACTCATACAGTCTAGTTTTAAAATGTCTTGAGTGAACAATGAGGCTTTCATCACTTCCCGTGGAGCATTAAGACCAGGGTCTAACAGATTTAACTGACAGGCAGATTTTTCCCCCCGAAACTCACCATAAATTTCTCCTTTCTGTAAAGCTCTTATGAAGTATTTCTACTTCCCCAAATTCTAAGACTCTTGCCCATGAACCAATCCACCTCCTCTGCTCTCTAACAGTTACAAAAAAACTTCTCAGCCTCCATATCCAGGGCCATCCCTAGGAGGGTGCAGGGCCCGGGGCTAATCAGCCCCTGCCGGCTTGGGAGCCCTGCTCTGCATCGGTGGCTAGGCCAGCGGGTTGAATCCAGCTTGGTGCTAGGCTGCCTGTTGCTGCTGGCAGCTGCCGGCACCCACTGCAGGGCTAATGTTTGCCATAGCGCCATGGCAGAGGGGACAGGAGACTCGCTGCACCAAACGCAGGCAGTCGAGCTGGATGTGGGATGGCATGGGGCGGCAGCCGGGACCCCGGGCAAGAAATTCTCAGGGCCAAATGCTCCTCCTAAGCGGGTTATTCTGCATAGGAGATTGGAAAATTGGGCTCATAACAGGAAAGGCTTTTAGCCTTAATGATGGCATCACTTCCGAGCAATTTGCTACTGCTGGTAGAAAAATCTTCTGAAATACAGACCTTACATGGCTGTGTGACTCAAGCTTTCGGCCACTGCACTCACTGTGATGATTAGTGTGAACTGATTTGTATATTGGTTTTTTTAAAAAGGGTTAAAGAAGTAGTATATTTCATCTTTAGGATTTTCACGATCTTTTGATTTTTGGGTAACCAAGTGCTGAAAGACAAAAAGGTCCAGAGACCGAATTACATAACTGCCCGTAACGGAACCCCCAGAGTCAACTGGATGACAGCACAAGAGGACACGGTATTCAGCATTCCCTGACCACAATAAAGCTCTTGAGGAAAGTTTCCTCCGCAGGACAAGATGAGCCTCTTCGTTATCAGCACAGGGCTTGGTTCTTATTTACACTGCTCTGGCAGCACAAAGGACACCTGAAGTGCAATTGAACATGGCTAAAAATTGAGTGTACCTGGGTTCCAGCCAACTTCCTTAATGGGTTAAATTTAAAATGAATGCTGTTCTTTAAACCACTTGGATCTTTATGTATCTCTATTTAGACACAAACCCAGAAACGCATATACATCTGGAGATGTAAAGGAGCTTCTGTCTCTTTGGAGGTTTGTTGACTGTGCTCCATTTGGCTTCACAATCAAACAAAGAGCTGGTTCGAGGGTAGCTCAAGCACGAGTCTGCCTGTCTCTCTCCTTCACACCCATTTGTTCCAAAGGCGTAACCAAAAGACACAAGAATGCAAATCTCTCTAGTTAACCCTATTTCGAAGCTGCTCTGAGAAGAACCATACTACTTATGGTCTTGCTGTGATATGCAATGATAAAGCTAAGCGGGCAGACACTCACATTTCATTGGGGTTGTCTCAGGATAACACTCGGGAGGAAAGAAAAGAAGCAAAACTTCAGTACTATGCACGGGGGATAGGATGCATAGAGCTTTTAGAGCAGGCGACACTGGGCCAGAGTCATTTTGCTGGAAATCTTGGCTCACAGAGGAGGTCGTGGGGAAGGAGAAATAGGTCTCCAACTTTAAAATTCTTCAAGAAAATATCCACTATGGCCAAAAGTCTCAACAAATAAATGGCAGAGTGTAGAATGTTCTCCTAGCTAGCTCAGCAGCCCCCTGCTTAAAAGCCACCCTTTTAAAAGCTAGCCTTGACAAACCTGTGCTTGCAGGCCTCTATGGTTCACCCTATCCCAATAATCCCTACCACCTCCACCAAGCTTGCAAAACTGAAGTTAGCCTGTGTTCAGTGCCATCTTGTATTCATAGCTTGACTGGGCGTCACTTCCAATATCTGCTCTGTAGACTCGAAGAGAAAGTCAGAATGTGTGAAATTTCACAAGATTTTAAGTTACTGTTGAAGATGTATTTTTAAAAGGGTGGAGGAAGAGGAACAGTGTGATCACAGAGGGAGTGATGAAATCTAAAAGGGATAATATAAAATTATCTAGGCCTCTCTCATTTATGTATGAAGAGGGAAACAAAACAACACTGGTGGCTGCTTATGAAGGCATCAGGCAAAATCTATGGAATTATGCATTTACAGTCATGGGGAGGTTAGCCTGTTGTTTGCACGGGGACTGCCAGGTTCATGCCCATCGATGCAACTGGTGAAAAAGTACAGTAAATCAACAAACTGAAGAGGTGGAGAGAGAGAGTGAGCCAGACAGGAGGAACCAGATGAGGCAAGAAAATGACCTATCCTCCCCAGCTGTCTGGGCTATCACACGACTGATAGATAACAGGAAACAGATTTCTCTCTCCATTTCCATTCTGCTTGTCAGCACTGCCATCTGTATGAGTCAAATGGGGACAAACTTACGCATAATGATGTCAGGAAATACATTGTGAAGAACTGTACAAGCAGGGGACGAGCGTGCCATCGCATTATGGTGCATGTGTGGGAGACGGTAACATTTTGTAAGCCAGTCATGGCTATTTTGAGACCTTAAGTAGCTTGTGACGAATCTTGCAAGATGACTCCATCAAAATGTGGGCTGTTCTGGAGGTACTGGGTGAGGTGCTGTACCCTTGCCACAGCTCCAGTTCCTCTTCCTTTAGTTTTCCCAGTCCATGGCACTGCCCAGACTCAGAATGTGTTAGCCTTTGTGGAGGAGAAAAGTAATGGCTACAAGGTCAACCTTCCTACTGCCATTTTTACTGATTTTAGTGATGGGCAAAACTCAAAATGCCTCACTTCTATGTCTAGCCAAAATGTCTTTGGTCTAGAAACCAGACTGAATACTCTCACAAGACCAGGCTCACGTGTGAGGCTTTCAGTCTCTGTCTGACATTTGACCAGAAGGCTGAGTTGGCACATCCCTATTTGTCCTGCGTCTCTGCCTCTTTAGAGCTCAAATCCTGACAGGGTTTTGGACAGGGGCTGAGAAGGGACAGAAACCTTTTCCCAATCCAAAGCACCAGCAGACTTTCAACTGCTGTTGCAACCTGAGGCCTGCAGTACTATCCATTGCTCCTGAACTCCATCGCCACGGTGGGTTGTGGCCCGTAGATGCCTGGCTAGTAGATGTCATTACTTCTTTTTCTTCTGCTCCTATGATGTGATAGTTTCAGTCCCACTATTGTCTTTTTCCTGGTGGCTTCTCTATTGTCCCTTCCCAAGGAGTGTTTGCACCGCCCTGCTCATAGGAGCCGAACTCATCTGAATTCAAGCCACCTTAACGTATTTGCAGCTTGACGTTTTCTGTTGACCGCCCTGGTGAGGTTGCATCAGATCATATCACGACTAGCTACAAAGGGATTGAGAGTCACAGGTGGGCTTGGGAGCCCCAACTGCTTCCAAATAAGCCCTTTCCTGGGCTCTCACTGTTAAGTGTCAGAATCCCTGCCCGTGTTTTGCAGATGTTGGCTCTTGCTGGGCTGTAGATGAGCAAACGTGGTGCTCTCTGCACTACTCTGACACTCCTTCGGACGTGGCACACTAAGCAACTGTCATCGTACCTTATGCTTAAAAACAGCCTTAAGAGAGTTCAGTCAGCTTTATCTTATTGCAAAGAGCACGCATGTAGCTTTTTAACAGCCAAAACTTGAAAGGTGTCTGGATCTGGAGTTCAGGGAACGGCCCATTTTAAAGATAGGGGCATTCGCAAAATGCAGAGGGGGGATTTGGACTTTGAATGCTCCAAAGTTCCGAGGTTTTTGGATCTGGGATTCCAGTTTGGTACAAGTATTAAAATTTAAGGCTTTTGTCCCAAACTGGTTACTAAGTTGGCAGCTAAAAGCTAGAGAGAGGAATCCTCACGGTGCCAGGAATTCCTGCCTTAGAAAGAGAGACGCAGTGGTGAAGGAGACAGAGAGACACTGTTCCTTATTACGTGGCATGTCAGGATGTTGCATAGCCATCCATTCATGGGTTTGGAAGTGGAGAGGGGAGGGATGGGAAGGAAAATTTAATCTCTGTCATGAAGAAGTTATTGGACAGATGGTTTCCCACCCTGGAAAGAATCCAGCCACCGTGTCTTCTCTCCCCACCCACTCCCACCCCCTCCCTATGGCACAAGACACGCTCTCCTTTCAAAAAGTTACTGACCAGAAAATTGTTGAGGGCAGCGGCCCAGTGAGGCGGTTAATCCCTGCTGTGGCAGGGCTGCTCACAGAGGCTTCCTGCCCTGTAGTTACCTCTGGGTGACCCCAGTGGTTGGCAGTCAGGGAGGCAGGTGGAATGTGAAAGCAATCGCTTAGGCTACCAGTTGGTGGTGGTGGAGGGATTCTTCCTGCTAGCGGACACATGAAATATTGGGAGATTTATGAGGGCACAGGATCTTTAAAAGTAGCTAATGGCTGCGACCTCTCAGATCACTGCACATTTCCCCAGGATTGATTCTCAGGTTTGGTTTGAAAAACAAGCCCTATCACTTTATCTTCTCCTCTCTGGCAAATCACCAAGCTCCTTACCTGGCCTTAGGGGAATCATTCTAGCCAGAGCAGCAGGCTCAGCAGACAGAGTTCGACTCAGGAATCTTTAACTCTGAACTTTAGGGTGCTAACGAGACATGCCCCCAGGATGCCTTTATTCTAAGTCAAGAATGTCCCATAGAGGCCTGTGCTGGCTATTTGCCAGGAGCTTAATGCCTCCCCCTCTCCATCTCCAGCTTAAATCCTAACCTTCCCCCATCAAACAAGTCAATGGGAGTTATGCTATTGAGGGATTTGTATAAACTGGTACAGATTATCAGCTGCCACTGTCCTGAACACAGATAGGAGACCCATGGAGGCCCCAGCATGACCTGCTCCGAGCAGGTTTTGATTGCATCTCTGTATCAAAGAGAAAGGCGGCTGGAGATTGCTGTAACACACTGCAGAACAACGTGAGCTATATTTGGTCCATCGGGAGTGGGACGGACCCTTTAGCCAGTGATGTCATAAAGGTGTCCTATGGCTTATTCACAGCTTTCAGTTGTCCTCCAGGGAGATATCACATCACCGAAAACAGAGCAAGAATAGCATAAGATTTTACAGGAGTGAAGGAGAGAGCCTGAAAAAGGTGTATTTTAAAAAATAGAGAGACAGCACGAGAAAGAAAAATTTCTGCAGGGGAGATGATCTATAACTCCCGACCTTTAGAGATCCATTACAGGGATTTTTACAGTCATTGGAGAGCATTGGCAAAGCTATTTAATCTGCAGCCCAGATGCGTTGCTGGCATAAACTGGGACACAACCAGAGAATGGTCACTCTTTTACTATGTCATCAGTGATGAATTTGCCCCTAATATTTAGGGAAGCTACAAGTTCACTAAATAAGGACAGGAAAAGAGTGCATAGCTTAAACAGTTTTGAGAGAGAACGTCTCCCACTCCATGCTCCTCACTCTATATTAGTCAGGGCGTGTTCTACTAGATCAGAGCAACTCAACTCTCTGCAATGGTTAACAGACGCAGAGTTCCATCCCGAAAGTGGGTAGCATTTCAGGATGGATGAAGCAATCTTGTTTGTAGATCAGTTTGAAGACACTCTGGGATAAAGGTGTTTATATAAAGATATCAGAGCCCTTCTCACCTTGATCTCATTACTGCTATCCTCACAAATCAAAAGAAACCACGGCATCTCCTAGCCACAGATTTCTAGAGCTATTCGGGGCGGGGAGTAGGATAACACATTTTGGCCCCTCTCAACCTCCTTCTGTCAGAGAAACAAAAGTCGCTCTGTTTGAGCTGGCATTTCCAATTGCCCAAGCTGTTACTCATGTTTAAACAGAGAGCCTTTGTGTTCCCAGTCCTGAGAGCTGCTGCCTAGTTTTAGGAAGGACAAAGTGCAGATAATCCAGAGAAGTATTTCAGCTTTATCCCAGTATATCTGCAGAGCCCTGGCACTCGCACCTTAGAATTAGCCTCTCAAGACACACATTTCAGTATATTCTATATCCTGGGAGAGTTTCTGGCGTCCTGGCCTCAGGGTGTTTGTAGACCCCCACAGCCTGAAAAACATTAATGTATTTTGGTTTTGATGTGCGGATTTTCTCCCCCACTCCTTCCACTCCCTTGCCCTCAGGGTAAATACAGACAAGTTAGTTCAGGAGTACTTCACAGGAGAGGTATGCTAAAGACCTGATTACAGGCAGAGTGGGAGGTGTGGCTGTTCAGCGTGAAAACTCAGCCTTTGCTTTAAAAAGAAAAAAGAACCTTTTGATGCCTGGAGTAGATCAAAATACGCAACCCAGCCCCTGGGGGAAATCTGTATGAACTGTAAGCATAGGTGCTGGAGCTAGGGGTGCTGGGGGTGCGGCAGCACCCCTGGTTTACAGTGGTTTCCATCATTTACAGGGTTTACAGTTTGGTTTAATGGCTCTCAGCACCCCCACTATGCACTTATGACTGTAAGTAAACAAAGCAGAACAAAGGCAAACTTCTGCCAGTTCCTATATTGGAGAGCAATCAAAAGTGCAGGGGGTGGGGTGGAAAGGGACAAATATGGGCATAGGAGGACCAAGAGGGTAGCCCCGAGTTAGCCATTTCACACACAGGCTTTTCTAGACGAGGATTTAAAGGTCTGATGTTGGATCACATTAGCTAGCTCGACCTAACAGACTTGCTTCAGTCAAGCCAAGGGAAGTCGTATGTTAGAACATGCTATGCTGGTCATGTTAAAGCCCGGGAGAGCCTCAGTGTTGTTGAATTTAAATATCACAAAGAGGCCTGCTACATTCTGCTGGGAACACCTCCGTGAAGGGAAATGAGGACACCCTGCCATTAAAGGGGCTGACTCTGCTCTCACATAGACATATTTTGACACTAGGCTAACTGAACGGACATCAGCGGAGTTCTGGATTTACACTGGTCAGAGTGAGCAGAGTCAGGTCCAAAGTCTTGAGTGGAAGGCTAAATTGAGGAAGAAAAATAGCCGTTAGAGACAGAGTTATGGAAGAGACAATATAAGAAATGAAACATGGTTTGGAGCTATATAACGGTGCAATGCTTATGGCTGGCTATTTCAGAGGAGACTAAGGTGTTAAACTCCTATTGAATTTCAACAGAATGTGGGTGCCTTAGCATTTAGGTTCCTTTAATAATCACAGCCCCTAATGCTTTATGACATACAAGGGGTAAATTGAGCCATACCTGCAAAGCTAAAATACAGATTTATTGTTTGAGGGACGTGGGGGCAAACAAACAGAATTAGCACAAATGTTTTACACAAAGTAGTGATGCTAGTCCACCATGCATCGTTTCCCTGGCTGCTACAGAGCCAGGCATTATTGCCATGTCAGGTGGGAACATTTGCTGAGCTATGAAGAATAAAGGTCAATAAAGACTGTGAAAGGCATCCATCGAACTGTCATAAAATGAGAGGCCTCCTGTACTCCCTTGTAAATGAGAGTAAATGCAGAGTAACCACTGAGGTGAGCAGAGATATGCTGGATTTATGCTGGAGAAAAAGATCTGATCTCACTCCCATTGAGTGGATCAGTTGGAGCACAGCTGGGCCCTCTGTGAGATCAGAATCTAGTGTTCAGTTTTAGCTATTGAGCTCATGCATAATTGAGTAGGAGAGCAGTCCATGGTATCTTCAGAAAATGTTGAGTTAATGTTGCTCCAGGACTGCAACTTTTACTCTGAGGTTCCTCCTCTCTGAAATCCTTGTTTTCAAGGCCGGCTCTGGCTTTTTTGCCACCCCAACCAAAAAAATAAAACCCCGTGCGGGGCAGCCGGAGCCAGGGTGCAGGGGGACTCCCTGCACTGCAGACGTGCTCTGGGCAGCAGAGTGCATGCCCTGGCTAACAGGGGGAGGAGGAGAGAGGAGGGGGCATCCAGGGATTCCTTCAGCTGGGGCACTCGCCACGCGGACCCTCCCGCCGCGCCGCCTGCAGACGGAATGCGCAGCCCGTTCCCAGCAGGGTGTTCACCTCCTCCGTGCCGCCACCCCCTACACGGCGGCCAAAGCCGCAAAGCAAAAATCTTAGAATCTGCTGCCCCAATCACGAGCTTGCTCGGCTGGTGCCTGGAGCCGGCCCTGCTTGCTTTTGCCCTTTCTCAGTTTCCTCTCCTTCCAGACAGAAAAGAACAAAATAAAACAAAAAACTTCTTTTCCCTGCACTCTGCATCTCCGAAGGCGCTGGCAGCAGCCAGGTGCACTCCTGCAGCACGGCTGCAATCCATCCCAGCGAAAGTCATCTTCTTTCCTTCCGCCATCACAAATGTTCCTTTCCGCCAGCTGGTGTATGAACATCAAACATATTTGAAGGTTCCATCCTCTCCGAAGAAGTCTTTCATATCTGGAGGCCAGGGGTGAGATCCTCAGCTGGAGTAAACTGGCATCGCTCCATTGGCTTCAGGGGAGCGCTGGTGATTTACACCACCCATGGACCTGATCCCAGAACTTTAAATATAAATGTTCTTTTAGACAGCAAACTCTGCATAGCAGGGACTAGCCTTAGCCCACGTCCAGACTAACCCGCTGTATCGGCGGGTTAAAATCGATTGCTCGGGGATCGATATATCGCGTCTAGTCTAGACGCGATATATCGATCCCCGAGCGCGCTTACATCGATTCCGGAACTCCATCAACCCGAATGGAGTTCCGGAATCGACACGGAGAGCCGCGGACATCGATCCCGCGCCGTCTGGACGGGTGAGTAATTCAATCTTAGATATTCGACTTCAGCTACGTTATTCACGTAGCTGAAGTTGCGTATCTAAGATCGATTTTCCTCCCCTAGTCTGGACGAGGCCTTAGTGTCTGACCTTGTAAAGCAGCAAACACACTGTCAGCACTTAACAGATAGCAACAAATGGGGTCCACATCTTATTGTGCAGCTCCATTGGTACAGAGCGGACACAGCCAGGATGCAGGAAATCCCTGGTTGGTGTGGAGTTGGTGCACTGGCTCTCCACCATTCCCCGTAACAGGCTATGAGGCCAGGGAGAAAAGGCCGGAGCATTTCTGGGTTGCTAACCTGACCTTTGAGGCCGATCTATCTTATCAGGGGGCAGTGCCACAAAAATGGCCTGTGCTCAGCGCAGCCTGGCCATACCTGAGAATCAGCCCCCGTAGTTCTCAGTCATGTAAATTAAATAAACGAGGTTTGCTCAGTTTTGTTCCTCCGACTGTGAATCTCTGGCTTGTCTATTGTAAATTTTGACCTCCCAAAGGACTGTGTTAAAAATCACTGGTGGGCGTTGTTATGTTATTCGTTTAAATGCAAACCACATTCCAGGTCTGAAATGTACCCTTCTTTTCCCCACAGGGAAGGAAAGGGGATGGAGAAAAGCAACTGAAACCCAGGAGTAATATGCAGACACCTGCTCCCAGTAAAGCTGGATCAATGGAGGTCTTCCTCGCTATATGGGAAAGAACACTTTGATTTTCTGTCTGCATTCAGGAATTTAAGATCATTTCCCTCCACTTTGTGAGAACAGAGGGCATTTGTTCACCTATTGGGGGTGTGAGGACAGGTGGCCACATGCTGATTTCTCTTCAGGGGTTTTTCCAGTCGCTTTTGTCTGTAACAGAACTGCAACTGCAGATTGCATGGGGAGCAACACTTCTCAGCTCCGTTGTATAGAACAGTGGAGGAAGAGGAAGGGTGGGTTGTTTGCAAGAAGAGGTCATGCAGGAGTCAGACTTTACAATCCTATTAACGCTGGGACAGGGTCAACTGGAGTGCACTGTGCCAACAAAAGCACCAAGTGGCCACAAACCGCCACACTGCAAAGGTTCATGGAGGCATTAATGAGGGGGAGAAATGACAGTTTTTTAACAGTCAGTTTCTGCCGCACAATGTGTTAGAACTTGCCTCTGCTCTGGGAAATTAAAGCACCCAAAGTAACATCCAGGCAGAAAATTTTCTGCCTGCAACTAGTCAAAAACAAAGGGGAGGGGCTCACTGGTGGGGATTAGTTTTAAAAAAAAAGTATTTATTTGTAGAACCGCTTTGAAAACATCCAGAGACAGAAATACAATGCGCCATCTTGGAAAAATAATTGCTGTGTCCTGTCCAATTTATTTATTTATTTTTATTGTTAATATTTGCTTAACAAGCCTGGCAGGTCTAAAAGATGCGCAATTGGAGATTTCACTCCATTTAATAAAATCACTTAAAGTGAAATATCACGGGTCGTGTAAAGATGCTCACTCTGTACATTTGTAACACCCTGGTAAACAGATGTGCCTGAAGATTATATTACTGTCTAATGTTCCTTTCAACCAACGCTCACTGTTGTAATGATTATTGTCTTCTCTGATATTTTCATGGCAAAGATCTGTAAACCAGGGAAAACTTCCTACATTAATAGTTAAAAAAAATAATCAAACTGCTACACTGTAGCCCTCTCCATCTACTCTGCAAGACAGGCCACTAGCCAGAGGTGAAAGTAAGCAGGCAACAGCTGGTATGCTGTGCCGAACTGTCCCCAGGCTGGTGATTTAAAGGGCCCAAGGCTCCCTGTAGCGGCTGGAGACCTGGGCCCTTTAAGTCACCACTGGAGCCCTGCCGCTGCTACCCTGGGGCTGTGGCAGCAGGGTTCAGGTGGCGCTTTTAAGGGCCCGGGGCTTCCTGCAGCGTCCGGAGCCCCAGGCCCTTTAAATCCCCGTGGGAGCCCTGCTGCTGCTACCCTGGCGCTCTGGTAGAAGGGTTCGAGCAGTGCTTTAAAGGGCCCAGGGCTCTCCTTATTGGCCAGAGCCCCTGGCCCTTTAAATCTTGATTTAAAGGCCTTGCCTCTTCTGGTTGAGGCCCTGCCCCTGCCCAGGACTCCGGCGAACCAGTAAGTCCTTTAACTTACTTTCACCCCTACCAGTTGCCCACATAACTCACATTCATATAAAAATTTCCACTGACTCCGCCTACTCCTCCTGCTGAGGTGGAGTATGGGCGTCGATTTGGGGATCAATTTATCGCATCTAGACGAGACGTGATAAATCGATCCCCGACAGAACGATTACGCGGGTAGTATAGACGTGGCCTTAGCCCTTCCCAGGAAATGCTCAGAACCTCCCCAGACTGGACACTTTAATTCAAGCTGTAATGCTTTCCACCCAACATTCATGTTGACTGCAATACACAGACCAAAAAAGGATGTTCAGTTTAATTTAGAATTTTCTTAATTTTAAATTGTTTTAAACTAACACGTTATTGATATTTTATCGGTGTTCTAGTTATTATTTTTTTGTGGATAATCTGGAGAAATCAGGGAAGAGTTTTATAAGAGGAACTGTACGCTAACCAGGTGATACAGTAAAAAAGGCAGATGAATTAATCCTCAGATACTAGGATGTGTCTAAACTTTGACAGCCAGGCCATGTCTACATCTAAAATTTTGCAGCGCTGGTTGTTACAGCTGTATTAGTACAGCTGTATAGGGCCAGCGCTGCAGAGTGGCCACACTTACAGCAACCAGCGCTGCAAGTGGTGTTAGATGTGGCCACACTGCAGCGCTGTTGGGCGGCTTCAAGGGGGGTTCGGGGAACGAGAGAGCAAACCGGGAAAGGAGACCAGCTTCGCTGCGGTTTGCTCTCGCGTTCCCCGAACCACCCAGCAAACCTCAGGGAAGGAGACCTGCTTGCTCGGGGTTCGGGGAACGAGAGAGCAAACCGGGAAAGGAGACCAGCTTCGCTGCGGTTTGCTCTCGCGTTCCCCGAACCACCCAGCAAACCTCAGGGAAGGAGACCTGCTTGCTCGGGGTTCGGGGAACGAGAGAGCAAACCGGGAAAGGAGACCAGCTTCGCCGCGGTTTGCTCTCGCGTTCCCGGAACCACCCAGCAAACCTCAGGGAAGGAGACCTGCTTGCTCGGGGGTTCGGGGAACGAGAGAGCAAACCGGGAAAGGAGACCCGCTTCGCCGCGGTTTGCTCTCGCGTTCCCCGAACCACCCTGCAAACCGCAGGGAAGGAGACCTGCTTGCTCGGGGGTTCGGGGAACGAGAGAGCAAACCGGGAAAGGAGACCAGCTTCGCCACGGTTTGCTCTCGCGTTCCCGGAACCACCCAGCAAACCTCAGGGAAGGAGACCTGCTTGCTCGGGGTTCGGGGAACGCGAGAGCAAGCCAGGGAAGGAGACCAGCTTGATTACCAGAGGCTTCCTCAGGTATGCTGGGATACCTGCTTATTCCACGGAGGTCAAGAAAAGCGCTGGTAAGTGTCTATACTTGATTACCAGCGCTGGATCACCAGCGCTGGATCCTCTACACCCGAGACAAAACGGGAGTACGGCCAGCGCTGCAAACAGGGAGTTGCAGCGCTGGTGGTGCCCTGCAGATGTGTACACCTCCTAAGTTGCAGCGCTGTAACTCCCTCACCAGCGCTGCAACTTTTTGATGTAGACAAGCCCTCAGTCTATGAATGCTGTTCTGTGAACTGGGGCCGGGATTTGCACAGCATTGTTGCCAAGACGCAGCCTTCTGGCTTCATTGCAATCCAGGGGATTTTGCATTTTATTGCACTGTCACAATGGAAGACTCCAAAGAAGGGTGACAAAACGATAAACAGATTAGAGGCTCTGACCTATGAGGAGAGCTGAAAAGAATTTATACAGCTCAGGGGAAAGACAGGGCGAGATATGATAACCATCTTTAAATACATGAGAGGGAATGACAGGGAAAAAAAAGATTTCAGGTCTTAAAGGAGAGGAAAGTATAAGTAGGAGCAATGGCCTGAAACAAAACAAACAGAGCAAATTTAGGAGTAACAAATTTCTAACACTGCGATGAGTTATTTGTTATCGTTTACTTGCATTCCACTAGGGTCCACAATGTGTAGGCACTGTCCATACGCACAGGAAGAGAGTCCTTTCTCAAAGAGACTATCTACCCATTAGGTTATTGAGGGAACACTGAGTAATTTTAAAGTAGGCTTTGGGGCGGAGGGAGGAATTAAAGAGTAGGGCCAAATTATGCCCTGATTTACACCTTATGCAACCACATGGGGCCAAACTCTCACTTACTCTACATTTGCACTGGTGTCACTCCAGATATAATGGGAGATGCTCTGCTTTCACAGTAGTGTAGCTGGGACCAGAATTTAGTCCATTGACTTGAGTGGGGTGCGTTGTAATAATTGTGATCCAGCGGGCCTATTGCAACTGTGAGATCAATTATTGAAAAGTGGGTGTAAATTCATAATGTTATATCATCTACATCAATAAATGGTGACAGAAAGACTGGATTAATTCAAACAAAATGGTCTATCAATACCCTCCAAGGACCCTGATGAAATCATCACTGGCAAAGAACAAGAGATTGCAAGTGGAAATTAATGGACCAAAATGGATGTGTTGGAAAGTAGGCCTAATTAATTGTTGGACAAACTATTTTGCCCATCACACTTTTTTTGGGACCTTAATGCCCCCCCCAAAAATGGAGGGGATCAAACCACAGGGGTACAGGTGGACTAGAAGGGGTGAGTTTTACTATCATGGCTGCCACCCCACCATCTGTTGGGACCCCAGGATTCACCATGACACTGCTAGGCCCCCATAACTCTGATCTTGAGAAATGTCCTGATCAGACTAGGCCAGAGAAAGGGAACGGATGACATCACCACTTCCATCACCTTTGGCTAAATCCTAAATAGCACCTGGAATGTGACACTGGGGTTCCAGCTCGCACTCCCTCCCTAACCCACCTTGTCTGTTCTCTTCCCTGTTCCCTTTAGTTTAATAAGAGTCTGGCTTAAGTGTCCAAGATTGCCTTTTCTGCAACATTGCTGTGAACCCACCAGCAGTGAGGCAGCTAACAGCAGTGCTTGGACACTGGTACACGATTTGCAAGTCATATAAGACCAGGTGCTTTGTCCTTGTTTCCCCAGCAGCGAGATTGCAGTAAAAGTCAACACCCAAGACAAAAGCTGCTTTTCCCAGCTTTGCTGTTCTTTTTTCTCCCCTTTTATGAGTTTGTTTTGTTCGGCCTTCAAGGAAGCAGAAACAAACTTTAGTGACAGCTCCAGACCACACAACTAACTTCTCCTTTTCCCCAAACGGGCAGTTATTGTCATTGTAAAGATTGTCGAACAGGCAGGTTTCCTAGCAAATATCTCTTGATAGTTAAAGTGAAAGGGAATAAGGCATGTTGTTAAAATAAAAACCTGCTTTAATACATTTTAAATGCTTTAACTCTTTTTCTGTAGCTTTAACAAAAGCTTATAAAGATTCTTAATGGTCGTTGTGGCCTTGGGACTAAGCAGGCTGATCTCTCAGTACCTGAAACCCCAAACCATGTTTAACTGTTTAGTTTTGTACAGAATCATGCTGATGCCTTTGATTCTCTGGGCTCACTTATTTCATTGCAATTAACACAACAGGTGAAAGAGGTAGAACCAGAGTATTACATGGGGCTGGACTGCTCTCTGCCATAGCAAAGCACACAGGAGCGGGTTAAGTGGAGTTAAGTTGTGATCTGTTTGTTGGGAGGGGCAGGGGTGATTTGCGCTCCCCCTGCTGAACAGGCAGTGGAAGCGCATTCACAAATGCTGCAGATCCTTCATGATAAATGCAGAATCCAGATCTCAGGGGAGCAGTAGGAGGTCAGTCATCTGTGAGGAGGCCCCAGGCTCAGCACTGGTGCTGGAGACTGTGCCCCTGGTATGGTTACCCCCCACAGCACCCTGTCAGAGAGCAGCTCTGTAGAAGCCACGCTGCCAGGATCTTCCACTGGCCATAATGGCCGTCAGGATCCACCTTAAAAGTATGTGGGGGTAGTTGCTTACTGCAGAAGTGTGGAAAGCCACACAGCCGTAAGTGACTCAGGGCTTGGCTACACTCACACTTTGCAGCGCTGCAACTGGGGTGTGAAAAAACACCCTCCTGAGCGCTGCAAGATACAGCACTGTAAAGCGTCAGTGTAATCAGGGCAGCAGCGCTGGGAGCGCGGCTCCCAGCGCTGCATGCTACACCCGTAAGGGATGTGGTTTACATGCAGTGCTGGGAGAGCGCTCTCCCAGCGCTGCCGCTCTGACTACACTCACACTTCAAAGTGCTGCCACGGCAGCGCTTTGAAATTCCAAATGTAGCCATACCCTAAGAAAAAAAAAAGTTGGACCTAAAGCAAATTGTCTGCATCCCTTGGAGGAGGCCACATCCATAGACATGGCCAGATTTGTCTCTCCACTACATCCATTTAAATTAAGAGCGAATGAAGTTGGCGTGACTTCAGATTTACACTGGAGTGAAACAAGATCAGAACAATTAATTTCTCTTCACCAGTTTAAGCAGTTGAGGCATTTACAGAAAGATTTTCAGAGGTGATATCTGCCCGTGAATGAGGGTGGGTGCACGCATGAGATGAACATGTACTAAATTGCTGTTTGAAAGGTTGGCTCTTACTTATTAACATCAGACACAATCAATTCACTCACTGAACTTGGTGTTTAAAAATTAGATTTTCAATAAGACTGAGCAACAGCTGTTCCCATTGACTTCAGTGGGAAATTCTGGACGCTCCTCACCTTTGACAATCAGATCATTAGGAGCCTAAATATGGAGTTAGCAGCCTCAATTGGCCTAAATCTGTGAATTAAGAACACAAAATCTTATTTTAAACTTTGTTAACTGCATCTACTCTGACCTTAACCACTAGAAAGTCTCTGTTACACCAGAATAAATCCAGAGTAAATTGGTTGTCTTCAGTGACGTTACTCTAGATTTACACTGCAGAGCTGGCATGTGGCTCTGACACCTGGGGTTTTAACGCCAATATGAAGTACTGCTCTTGAAATATTACATTCCGAATGCTAGGAGTTTTCTGACTCTTGTTTTTCCTTTGAACTCCTAATCAGGAACAGAAACTTAAATCCCTTCAGTGTTAAGACACTTCCTTACTATGCTTCTGGTTCTGCAAAAAATTGCTGGGATTGAACAAAAACAAAATGATGCAGATGGTGGTCAAAGCCCATCATCAGTATAGCACTTCCTCTGCGTGAGTGGTAAACAAGTGTAATGATGTCACTAAGAGCTGGCTGACCTGCTGATGAACCCTGGGCTGTAAATGAGATGCAAGGTGCCAACTCGCACCCCCCCCCCAACACGCACACAGAGCCAAAGGTGTCAAACACCAATCTGCAACTGTTACATATAAACCCTGCAGAGCCCCTTTGATAGTCAACCTCTTTGCTTCTAAGGAGGCAAACTTCCTCTCCCCATAAACCACACATTCAAGCAAACACAGGATAATCACTGATGTGTTTGGATTAAAATAAAAGCGCAAGAAAAGAAGGTTGTGCAATTTTACATAGACATCACATCCTGCAACCTAAAATTGAGCAACTTGATTCAGAGACGCTGGGAGACCCAGTTTCACAAGGTTCTTGGAAATGCTCTTGCTTCAGTGTGGCAGGAGCTAGTCTTGTACTCCTGTGGCCTAGGGAAGGAAATATTTATAGCAAGTGAGCTGCAGTGAAATACTGAATGTTTCTTTGCCTTGCTGTGGAGGGGACTCCTTTCAACATTTCATTTGGAAGCATGAATTCTTCACTTCAGGCAACAACCTGGAGTTTTGTTCCCTCCGTTAAATGATTTTTTGCAGAGAGCAGGGAAGTTAGTGAGTTCGTATTCAACACAGTTCCAAGTTGTTAAAACTGGATCTCTGCGTTTCCTGGCCTCCCTGCCCCCCAAGTTTAAGAGAGCCAAATCCCACTCAGTGAATATTCTAATCACAGGGGTTGGTGTCTCTGTTTACTATTAGCAAGGAGGTTAAAAATCACAGATCCAAGAAAAACACTAATTTAATCTTCAAGCTGGAAAGGTCTAATGATCTGTTTTTTGTTATTGAGCTTTAGTGACAGAACTGCCCATTCCCTATAAGAGGAGGGAAACGTGAATAGTGCACCCTTGTCATGCTCAGTGTTGCCAGATCTCATGATTTTAATCTTGTAGGATAATGTTTCAAAAAAGCAGACATTAGCAGACTAGGAGAACTGGTAGGTAAGGTCTCATCGAAGAAAAATCTAGGGGAAAACGGAGTTCAGGAGAGCTGACAGTTCCTCTGGGAGTCAATATTAAAGGCACAACTGCAAATTATCCTGATGAGAAGGAAAGATAGGATGAATAGATAAGAGGCCAATATGGCTCCATCAGGAGCTGTTTAAGGACCTGAAAACTAAGAAGAAAATAAAATCTACAAAAAGTGGAAATACAGACAAATTGCTAAGGAAGAGCACAAAAGACTAGTACAAGCATATAGGGACAAAAATCAGGAAGTCTAAGGGCTTGTCTTCATTCATGGGGGTAAGTTGATCTAAGTTACACTATTCCAGCTATGAGAATAACATAGCTGGAGTCAACATAGCTTAGGTCGACGTACTGTAGGATAGTTAAGCACTGAAATAGGCTTCCAAGGAAGATTGTGGAATCCTCTTCATTGAAGAGCTTTAAGAACACGTTGGACAAACGCTTCTCAGAGATGGTCTAGGTTTATTTGGTCCTGGCCAAGTGCAGGGGGCTGGGCATGATGACTTTTCCAGGTCCCTCCCTGCCCTGCCCTTCTATGATTTGGTGTCCTTTTTAAAGCTCCAGCTCCTGAAGTCAAATGATTATCTGAGAATCTTGTCTTTCATTTAAAAGTATGTTTCTAGCCCTCATGACTGCGAAGAAAACAATGAAATGTGAGCCAAGTGTACCCCAAGGGTTCAGAATCCACAAGGTTAATAAAAAGAGCCCAATTGTATTAATTTATTTTAAATCTTGTGATGTTTTGAGGACTGATGCATGTTTTCTGAACAGCAGAGGTTGGCAATACTGTGTTTTAATGCTGAGGAAGGATACCCCCAATAAGTTCTGAATGCAATTTTGCTAGGATTTGAAAGTTGGTACCATCTGATGCTGGTATTCAGTGGACTGTGTAAAATAAGTTAATGGTTTCAGTTCAGTATCTAATTAGGGAAAATGTGCATATAACTAAATTAGCTACTGACACAATGGTGCTAATTGGTCCCCCAAGTTGGCCAGGGAGATATCATGGACTGAATGGGTCATAGAGCCTGAGCTACCTCCTTCACATCCCTACACAGGTGGTCTCATCCACGTCAAGGCTAAAACAGAAACAGTGTGGCATTAAGCTTGCCACAAGCCCTGCCTATGTTGTACCTGCTTTGCTAAAAAGGGGCCTCCCACTGACAGGGCTGTCACAGTCCAGATCCATTTCTGAGCAGTAAGTTTATACCCCTGCAAAGCACAATGCAATATTAACACCCCCTCCACACACAATCCCTCCTTAAATGTACAACGGCCACAGGTGACAGAATGTGAACCAAATTCTGCTTTTAGCTATAGAGGTGCCACTCAGCTGACTTAGCAGCGCTTTGTGTGTGTAACTGACAGCATTTCGGTTTTCAAATGTCTTTTTCTCGCCACAAGTGCAGTTCTTAGGCATTTGCTCAGGCCAAGTTAAAAAGCATGACTCGCTCAGGTTAGCACAGGGTTGCAATACAGTCAATAAGCTGTAATTAAGAAGATGGCAAAGTTAGGGTGGCTGCCTGCAGGACCCTTAGTTAATTAGGTGCAATTCATCGCTAACCTATGAGAAGGTGCAATTTAAATTCATTACAAATTCTGCTAAGGTAGCCATCTCTTCTCAAGACTATTAATTAGAATCAATTTAATCCCTGCTGGGACAAAGGTCAAACCACATGGATTTGACCCGTCTCTGCTGGCGTCAGCGTAATCAGCCAATGGATCTGGCACTGCCTGGGGCTGACTTGTCCGAATCTTCAACGTGTTGACACGATGCTTTGAAGAGGAGAGGTCGAGCCAGACTAAGAACATCCCTCCAATAACTTCTGCTTTATATTCCAGCCAAGCACTAAGGTATAAAGCCCTGTGAGTACAAATCCACATTTGTTCTCCCAGGGGGTCAGATCTGAAGCGGTCGCTGTTCTTTGGCTTTCAGGACTTACCCCCTATCAGTTTGGCATCCTCGGCCTAAATACTTGCTCCAAACCCAAAGCCAAAATGACTAGACTTGTACTTTTAATTCAGTCTAGAAATCCAAGTGAAAGATTTACAATAAAGACAACTTGATACTAGTCACTAGATTGTAGAAAACTAAAACAGGATCAACCTTCTGAAGGGAAGCAACATCCAGTTTCAAAGGGCTGACTGAAGAAGATGCAGACTTTTCATTCGAGTGTCAAAATTTGGAGAGAGCACGTGCTAGGCATAAACACTTGTCTATTTCTTGTTCTTCTTCCTTTCATCACTGCAATGGAAATGAGTCCTTCTGTGACTTTCATCAGACATTGTGCCTCAGTTTCTTCAGCCTACAGTATCCTGCCTCACGGGGATACTGTAAAAAGCTAAATTATCTAGTCACGAACACGTCAAATTGCCTTTGAATCCTGGTGTGCTGTCTTTGACTATGCTCTCTTCTCAGGTACCCTCTGAGGAACTGTGTTCGGAGTCTACCCGGAGACTTTACTAAGGCCTATAGTTACTACTGTTCATTATTATTAGTTGTGTCACGGAGTCCCCCAAATGCTCTGCTCAGGATTGGAGTCCCACTGTGCTAGGTGCTGTACAAACATATAGGAAGAAAGTTCAAGAGGAGCTGAGGAGTGCGTGGCCATTTTGAAAATCCAGGCCGCTTATTTACGTCCCTAAATATCAGTTCAAGAGCCTAACTGTAGGCTCCTGTTATTTAAAATGTTGACCCCCATTGCCGGGGCCTGATGTACTGACAAACTAGTTTTGGACAAGTCACAACAAGGAGTGCAGCAATCAATGTGAAGGAAGAAGGGATGGAGAAGGTGGGGAACCAGGGCTGCTGGAACAATTTGTATCATAGGGGTCCTGCTGAGAGCCATGGAATCAAGCTATACACGCTGTATATGACAGAAACTGCTTCAAGCCAGGCAGTGCTGTAGCCCCCACCACGAGCACCCCTAGTTTCAGCACCCACGCCGGGAACAGTAATATGTTTGTGATATATCACAGGCCAGCCATGTGCACAACTTGTTGGTTCTCAATCATTTCACAGGTTGTTTGATTCAGTTTGTTTGTTTACCTGACTTAGCTGTTGTGAGCTGGATGATTTTTTTTGAAGGTATCATAGCAGACGCACCTCCCAAAGAGGGATTTTAAGGAGACAGCAGAGGCTTTATGGATTAATTCAGGGAGGTAGTTCCATGTGTGAGGGGTAAGTAGAAGAAAATACAACAGTGATTGTGGAAGAAGCAGATAAAGGGGTGGTCAGAGGCAGCATCACTGCAAGTCCAGCAGGGTGACATGATTATACTTTGTATAAGTAGCAGCATTGCCAGCAGATCAAGGGACATGATCATTCCCCTCTATTCGACATTGGTGAGGCCTCAGCTGGAGTACTGTGTTCAGTTTTGGGCCCCACACTACAAGAAGGATGTGGAAAAATTGGAAAGAGTCCAGTAGAGGGCAACAAAAATAATTAGGGGGCTGGAACACATGACTTCTGAGGAGAGGCTGAGGGAACTGGGATTGTTTAGTCTGCAGAAGAGAAGAATGAGGGGGGATTTGATAGCTGCTTTCAACTACCTGAAAGGGGGTTCCAAAGAGAACAGACCTAGACTGTTCTTGGTGGCAGATGACAGAACAAGGAGTAATGGTCTCAAGTTGCAGCAGGGCAGGTTTAGGTTGGATATTAGGAAAAACTTTTTCACTAGGAGGGTGGTGAAGCACTGGAATGGGTTACCTAGGGAGGTGATGGAATCTCCTTCCTTAGAGGTTTTTAAGGTCAGGCTTGACAAAGCCCTGGCTGGGATGATTTAGTTGGGGATTGGTCCTGCTTTGAGCAGGGGGTTGGACTAGATGGCCTCCTGGGGTCCCTTTCAACCCTGATATTCTCTGATTCTCTGATAAGAGACAAGAGCAAAGAGATAGGGTGGAACACAATTGCCAAGGGCCATGAAGGCGAGCACAAGAAACTTCACTTGGCTTTATTCAGAATTTCAAAAGGCTCTTTCCTCCACCCTGCCTTCCACAATTAAGTTACTGTTTTGAAGTCACCCCATCCCCCCTTCCTTCCCTGCAGCACTACAAAGGCTATTTGGGTTCAGCACAAAACAGTCCTTGTATCTTCTGCTTGCCAGAATCCACATGAAAAAGAACAAAAACAACAACCAAAAAGGATATTAAGCTCTTTATCCCTTCTGGACTTTTCAGCTGCAATCCTTTGACCTGACACCCTGAATGCATTTCTCTCCTAAAGCAAATTGCTGTGCCAGACTAATTAGGCACTAGCTCAACAGCATGTTCAACTCATTTTATAGTGCAGTAAAAGCCATGTATATATTTTAGTGCTTCAGAGGGAAACAGTTCTGCCAATCTGAGTCAACTTTTTCCTAGCCTGCACCAGACTCAAGGTGTGAGTGCGATGTACACAGACTGAGGCAAGGTTTCAAGTCTTTATAGAGGATGGCACCACATAGGTGAAACAGCGATGGATGAAACAGTAAAAAAAAAAAAAAAAAAAAAAGGACCAACACTGAAATCAAACCCAGCTCCTCTCTTGTTTGAAAAAAGTGCGGCTATGCAGTCTCTTTTCCTCGCTGTGACCTTGATGAGACACCTCATCTTCACTAAAACCAATCTAAGGTTCAGATAGCATGGTCAAGCTTCTCAAACTGTACAGGAACATCCAAGTTTTACAGCGCTGATCTGCATCTCACTGAAATTTCTGAAACGCATTTTTTCCCCTCACTACACCGCTGCTGCAGAGGGATAATCTTTGACAACTTTATGACACCATGATATGATAGAGTTTCATGATACCACCCTGTTGCGATGCGATTTCCTCCACCATGACATTGCTATTTATCTCCTTACACTATGACATTTGGTTGCAAATGCCAAGTCTGTCCCAAAGGATAGACTGAAAAAGGCAGCAGCCATAATGCTGCCTCTCAGATACCCAAAGTTTGGCTATTTGACCTTTCCGGCTGTACTTGCCAGCTAGAGATTGTGTCTTTCAGCATTTTATTCAAGCTGCTGGCCATGATCTCAGTCCAGGTCAGAAGAAGAAATGCCATCCATTCCTGGGATTTGGATCAAGGGTTCTGGCCCATATTTAAATCCATGAATCAACAGGAAAGTTAGCTGCCAGCAGGAAGCACTTAAATAACATTGCTGTGATTACGTCATCCTTACAGAGAGGACGCCTTTCCAGAGTCTATATAAAGGAGTAGATTCACTCTGAGAAGCTGTAGGTCAACAAAGCCAGCAAGAAAAGCTAATCATTTGATGAAATAATTGACAGGGGATATAGGGGGCAAATAATCACTCAGACCTCCATGCACAACCCACAAGAGGATTTGATATTACAGTGCGCTCAGAGCACCCCCGACAAGCACTCATGGAAAAGTCCTGAACATTTTTGATGATGTTTTTCATTTTTATTGCTGTCAAAAACCGTATTTTTCATGAAAATGCTCGTAGAAAATTCAAAATGCAGAAAGTTTTCACCAGCCCTCTCCTCAGCTCCTGCATCTTGCAGATGAGTTGCACAGTCATCATGGGAACAGGTATGCAAAATGCAAGCACAGTGGACAGAAGGGGGATGGAAAGAGAGAGAGAAGAAATAAACGTAATTGTCTATTTATTAAATGCCGTGTTGGCCAAAGATAATTGTATTTATTCATCACTTTAGAATGATACAAAAGGAATGTAAAACAACATGTGTGTCTGGACAACTCCTAGAAATCCGTCTCTAGAACCAATGCTGGATACTCAGCTCCTTTAACCCATAGGAATACAGATTATTGCCAGTTTTTCAGTGTTCCCAATGACCATTTCAAATCCAGTTTGGCTGCCATGCCTGCTATGAATGAGACTTCATTTACTGCTGCTGAAACACACCTGAACAACAGGTGAGGGAGGCAAAGTCCTCTCTTTAGCCATAGAATATGTACAGCCTACGAAGTCTTCCCCGCTACCACCCTGAGAACGTGCATTAACTGTGACAATCGACTCAGACAAGGGAAATCAGACACAATGGCCCAATCACACCTCGTTCTCACCGGTTAGGCTCTCAGCAACAGTTCTAAATTGATGGGGCATTTTGTACGATGTGGCCAAACGTCTACTAAGAATTGGACTGAGACCTACCGACTCATCTCAAATAGGCCACCGAATAACTGATTTCTGGTCACTATTAACCTAGACTGGATTTAACAGCTACTCACAAGTTTAAAGGCTTTAACCCCCTATGACATTTCAGGGCATAATCCACACCAGTGAGGGGTTGCGTCACCCCTGCTGTGCAACTTGGGTGCCTCACAATGTCTTTGCTGCTGTAGCGCTTAACCTGGGCTCCTCACAAACAGTCGAACAGCAGGTAGGTCACACCCTGTGTGTCTGTGTATAGCAACAGCCCTGGTCCAGCAACTCTGACCCCAGCAGCCTGTCCGCAAACACCAGTCACACTCTGACTTCCAGCAGCCTTGGTTACGACTTACAGGGTGACCTCAACACATTCCCAGTCCTGGATTTCCCCCCCAAAAACCTATGTTCTGCACTGTCCAACCTTCTCTTGGACAGCCCACATATATTACGTACTTAAGGTGATCAATATACAACAGTTTGCTACCATAAATGGAGTTTCCCACACAATTCAGTTTAAAAACAACATTGGATTACTTTTATTAAAGAATAAAACAAGTTTATTTAATTACAAAGAGAGAGATTTTGAGTACAGTTATAAGGCATTTAAGTCAGAAATGGTTACAAGAGAAATAAAGATAAAACGCTTTCTAAATTTAAACAAGACTTGGTTCAAGGTGTCAAGTATCAGAGGGGTGGCCGTGTTAGTCTGGATCTGTAAAAAGTAACAAAGAGTCCTGTGGCACCTTAAAGACTAACAGATGTATTGGAGCACAAGCTTTCGTGGGTGACGTGTCTGATGAAGTGGGCATTCACCCACGAAAGCTTATGCTCCAATACACCTGTTAGTCTTTAAGGTGCCACAGGACTCTTTGTTGCTTGGTTCAAGGTGAAATTCTTACCACATTTTCCCAGACACAGGGCTGACCAAATTTCAAGTCAGGCTCTTTTCCCAAATTCCATAGTCTGTTTCTTTTGTCTTTTTAGGTGGAAAAGAGAGAGATGGATTGGGAGAGTTCACTTGGGGTGTTTTTGCCCCTCTTTTTTATAGTTCAGTCACCTTTTGAAATTGCATTTTCCTGAGGGGTACCCCTATATAAAGTTCATTCCCGCTGCGAGGATGCAGACAAAGAGTCTGATGGTGAAAGTTCCTGCTGTCGTCTGCTAAGATGCTGTTTTGTTTGTTTCTGCCCCCCACTTCCTTGCCAAAGAATGACCACTTGATAGGAGATTGCCCATCAGCTTTGATGACACCTGGCAAGAGGCATCAGCTTGTCCTTTGTCTTTGAGAAACAGGTTTACCCACTCCCTCCACACACTTCAGTTGTGATTTCAGCTTATGTTCATAACTTTAGGGTATGTCTACATCTACAATTTTGCAGCGCTGGTTGTTACAGCTGTATTAGTACAGCTGTATAGGGCCAGCGCTGCAGAGTGGCCACACTTACAGCAACCAGCGCTGCAAGTGGTGTTAGATGTGGCCACACTGCAGCGCTGTTGGGCGGCTTCAAGGGGGGTTCGGGGAACGCGAGAGCAAACCGGGGAAGGAGACCAGCTTCCCCGCGGTTTGCTCTCGCGTTCCCCGAACCCCCCTGCAAACCGCAGGGAAGGAGACCTGCTTGCTCGGGGGTTCGGGGAACGCGAGAGCAAACCGGGGAAGGAGACCAGCTTCCCCGCGGTTTGCTCTCACGTTCCCCGAACCCCCCTGCAAACCGCAGGGAAGGAGACCTACTTGCTCGGGGGTTCGGGGAACGCGAGAGCAAACCGGGGAAGGAGACCAGCTTCCCCGCGGTTTGCTCTCGCGTTCCCCGAACCCCCTTGCAAACCGCAGGGAAGGAGACCTGCTTGCTCGGGGGTTCGGGGAACGCGAGAGCAAACCGCAGGGAAGGAGACCTGCTTGCACTGGGGTTCGGGGAACGCGAGAGCAAACCGGGGAAGGAGACCAGCTTCCCCGCGGTTTGCTCTCGCATTCCCCGAACCCTCCTGCAAACCGCAGGGAAGGAGACCTGCTTGCTCGGGGGTTTGGGGAATGCGAGAGCAAACCGCAGGGAAGGAGACCTGCTTGATTACCAGAGAGGCTTCCTCAGGTATGCTGGGATACCTGCTTATTCCATGGAGGTCAAGAAAAGCGCTGGTAAGTGTCTATACTTGATTACCAGCGCTGGATCACCAGCGCTGGATCCTCTACACCCGAGACAAAACGGGAGTACGGCCAGCGCTGCAAACAGGGAGTTGCAGCGCTGGTGATGCCCTGCAGATGTGTACACCTCCTAAGTTGCAGCGCTGTAACCCCCTCACCAGCGCTGCAACTTTGTGATGTAGACAAGCCCTTAGATACGATGTTGCTAATGCCTTTCATCATGATATTATTGACCAGTGAGTTATTAGTTTTTAAATGATACCTTGCATGGCATATTTTGTACAAAAGATTATTACAATAGTGTGTAGGGTGTGAATAGAGGGCTGCATTCCATCACACACAACCTCTTAGAAAAACCCTGAAACCATCCAGTTCCAGTGCTGTAGTATCTAAATGTAAGTCTACACTGCAACTAGAGGTGTGACTTCAGAATGTGCTGACATACTGGAGCAAGCTTTAACTTAGCTAGCACAAGTGCTAATAGCAGTGAAGCCATGGGCAGCACTGCCTTCAGCGCAGACTAGTCACCCAACTACGTCTCTGGTGGGGCTTGTACAGCCCCCACTGAATCCATGACTTCACTGCTATTGGTATTCGTACTAGCTAAATTAAAGCTAGGGTGGGTCTATCACAGCTCCATCAACGTACCCAAATATCTATACCATGTTAAATAACTTCCTTTTGTGCAAAAAGTCCCCCCAAACAAGCATATCTTCTTCCGTCTTTGCGACAGGTCAAATCGTAGTTTCAGTATGTCTGGCTTCAGTATTGTTAGGTAACTAAACCACGTATGGACACCTCAGGTGATGACCTATGGGTAGATAATCTCTAACCAGATGTCATTTTGGTGTCTCTACACAGTACCAAGGAGCTTCAATACACCCATACATTTTGATCCAAAATCCAAACACTATAATGTGTTAGTTTTATACTGCGAGTTCAAAACATTGTACATAAAGCCAACTGAATGCTTATTTGCACAATACTTTTTGCCTATCACAGCTGACCCTTGAAAAAGTAGATTGGGAGTGTGTCAGTTTCTTTTGTAAACCGTGTTCTTAAAGGATTTATGATTTCATTGTGTCAGATCACAAATACAATGGTGAATTATGGTGCAAGTAAGATCAAATCCTCTTTTCTGAAGGTCCTAGGATAGAAAACTCTCTCTTATCCTTATACTGGAATTCACCTGTTTTGAGGAGTTTAAGTCTGGCACTTTCATTGTTTTGAAGTCAGCGTACACTATAAGCCATGTACATTAATAATCAAACTGCATGTCAGAGTCTGGTTTGTTATTTGTATTGTGATTGTATTCAATGTCCCCAATGATGACCAGGATCAAATTGCACTGGCTTTACAAACACATAGGTAGGCATGAACCCTGCCCTGAAGAGCTTAAAATCTAATTTGAAACAAAAGGCAATCAAATGAGTTTACTTTGGGTATGCTAGGTCAGCCCTGCCAATACAGGATCATACCCATTTGAGATGAAGGTCAAAATCCACCATATCACAAATTTCACTTCTTTGTCATCTTGTGCGTACTAGAAATGTCTTCCTCTGAAGAATGTTTCTGCCCTACAGGTGTGTCTTGTTTGGGCTTATGTGGCAGATTTAAATTCCTATAAGTTAAATATCTGATGGCAGGTGCTTTACGCAGAAGAGAGTTTTCAAACACAAAATAGCAGGGCATTCAGAGTCTTCAGCAGTGCATTCCGAAATGGATTATTGAGTGTCTCTCTCTAAAAAGGGCACATCAGAGCAGTGGATAAGTCTTTCTTTGAATTTCAGACTCTGTAATATGTCAGCACTTCAAGGCCTCAGGATCATTTGTAAGTCCATCTGTTGCCATAATGCAGTTGACCTTTTAATATATAGAACTGGGCAAAAACACCTCAAAAATGTATGCAACTATCTACACACAAAGATACAACAGGGAAAACAACACCTAAACATGATTAACAAAGGCCAAAGTCAAACATTCACAGGTCCACAGATACAATCCACGATTACTGTGGAAGGATCACGAGAAGTATTCAACGTCTGGAACTTGGAACGATACCCAAGTCCTTCCTCCGTCCTTATTCTCACTGATTTCTGTGGAACCTTCTTTGAATAAGGACTGAGTAAGATCTCAGCTGAAACAGGGTAAAGAGCTCAGGATTTGGAGCATTGATTTAGACGGGAGTTGCGTGTACTCATCACCAAACAGGATTTGACCCAATGGGAGTTTGTCTACATTAGGAAGGACTTTAGGATTTGATCCTGGAAATTTTGCTTGAATAAAGCCACATGGAATTTTGTTCTTTGGTTTTTGGCTGGAGGGAGGAAAAAACCTCAACAAGCCTTTAGGTGGAGGAAATATGAGCCAACCCAAAAGCCATGTTCAGTTTTCAAAGCAAAACTTCTCAAATAATACTTGCAGGGAATTTTTTTCACCATCCCAAAATAATTATTGTGTTATTATCAGGGCAGCATTTTACGGCTACCCACCATGTCGTCATCCTGGTTAATAGTATTTTTGCAGACTTAGTGACATAACTGTCTAGATTCAAGTGCTGACAGAGTGAGGTCATGGCCATAAAACAACACATATTCAGCCTGACGGGAATTCTCTCTTTGTCGTTTTTATTGGCAATAGGAGATTCTTGCCATTTAGCACTGGCTCCTTTCTGTCCAGTCTGCCTGCCTTATTTTCATACCACAAGCAAGTGATTCCCTTTAATCATCTTGTCTCTGCTAGTGCAGGGAAGTGGCCATTCAGAAGGTGTAACAGGCCAAGAGAGAGACATTCGCACACACGAGGCCTTATCTTATAAAAGCGGAGAGTGCTCATAACAGTCTTTGAAAGGTTAAAAAAAGAACTAGTTAAGTTTATGGAGGATAGGTCCATCAATGGCTATTAGCCAGGATGGGCAGGGATGGTGTCCTAGCCTCTGTTTGCCAGAAGCTGGGAATGGGCAACATGGGATGGATCATTTGATGATTACTTGTTTTGTTCATTCCCTCGGGGGCACCTGGCATTGGCCAGTGTCGGAAGACAGGATACTGGGCTAGATGGACCTTTGGTCTGACCCAGTATGGCCATTCTTAAGTTAATGGGAGTTGAGGACGTTCAACATCTTTGGGGAGGTGTGCAGCACCTTGTGGCATCAGGCTTGCATTAACACAGGCTCAAGGCCACCCTGAGTTACTATCTGATAGTTTGGGGATATCTTTAGCGCCAAGAACAACACTGACAGCTTAAAAGCCACCACCTGTCCATTCTACGTCAGCTACTGTTGCCAGCTGGGCACACCTAGTACAGACAAGAACAGACCTGCAAAGATTTCCAAAGAAACTACGAATAGTACTAAAAACGGATTCACGCAGCAGGAGAACATTGCTATAGTTAAGGTCACCTGTAGGAATGCTTTGGGGAAATGCCCATGGATAATTTCAGAGCCCAAATTTCATGCTCGTCAATGCAGTGCCCAATGAAAATCAATTTTGTCCAGCTTCCAGTAGCGGATAGCCCAAGATGCACTGCAAAATTCAGATTGATATGGTTGGAACCCAAAATTCGGTCCACAGATTGGAGCAAAGGGGTTATCTCTATGCAGTAATTATACAGGGTTTGGGGTTTTTTTTGTTGGCTTTATTACAGTCTGCAGTGACAAACATTAAAGGATGTGTCCAGTCAGAACAACTCTTTTGTTTAATCATGGCTCAGTCTAAATAAACAAACTATCAACAAAGTAAATAAAAATTAGAAGCGGAGAAGTGAGACATCAAGGAAACTGTCTCAAAAGGATCATTCGACAATGGAACAGATGGCTTGATGTGGTAACCAAGATTCCATCACTGGGGATTATTTAAAAAAAAAAATAGTTTGACAGATTTTTTGACCACACTAGTATAATAGAAAGCCCTGCAGGATGTGGCGAGTTAGACTGGATGATCCAAGCAGTACCCTCCAAATGTAACCATCAATGAATGAATCATACTCAGGGCAGGTCTTCACTACCCGCTGGATCGGCAGGTAGAGATCCATCTTGCAGGGATTGATTTATGACATCTTGTCTAGACGCAGCTAAATCGATCCCCGAACGAAATCCACGTCGACTCCGGAACTCCAGCTCACGAGAAGCGGAAGCGGAGTCGATGGGGGAGTGGCAGTAGTTGACTCGCCACTGTCCTCATGACCAGGTTGATCCCCCCCCGCCCAGTATAGACGAGGGCTCAGTCATTCAGGCCCTTATACAGTCACTGATTTCACGCCATCTGCTTTCTTGGCCAGGACTCTCGATGCCTAGGGTCCAGAATTTCCAGTGTTATGTCAATAACACGTCTCTTACAAAACAGAGTTAGGAAAAGGAGTGCGGGTCAGTTGCAAATGTATTTTCATAGTACGCCACATAAAGACACACCATCATACACCCAACACTGAAATCAATTATAAAGAGTTTTTTTGTTTTTAAATAATGCAGATCTATGCTATTCCTCTTGGCTAAAGGCCCATGATGACAAGCTGTGCGTCCCACTACACGACCTATGTGTGAGATTATGGCACAAGACCGCAAGCCCCATTGTGAGCTAATGCTCAAATGAACATAAACCTGGAGTAAAAAGTTGTAACAGTTACAGACAACATCAAAACAAGCTTTTGGGATGTTCTAATCATTCAATCAACCAATAATCAGCCAAACGTAAAGAAAAAAAAAGTCCTCCTCTCTTTTACGTCTGTCCAGCCACTTATTCAAATGTAGGTCTTGAAAACTTTTTCTCCAGAGAAGTTGAAAGGACTCAGGATACAAGTAATGGGATATAGAGCCTTTCATCTCTATGGTATATCGCTGGCACAAATTCATCCCGGGTCTATAATAACCCAAATCTCTTACTATCTGACTGGTTGCTGGTGGTCTCAGCCCAAAAACCTGGTTAATACGTATTCACGTAACTAAATCCAACACTGCAACTGGCACTTAACTTGTCCTGCTGTTGGCAATTTCAACAAAAAGGTCAATGAATGAATGAAGATAGAAAACAAACTACACCTAGAAGAGGAAATTCCCTCTCCTTGAGATGGTACATCCAGATCAGATTTGAAGGACACTGGCAGGGCAGTGTGGGGAAAGGAACTTGCACACTGCCACTGTCCATGATGCTTCTGTCCTGTCAATAGAGAACTTCAGTCTCCAGGGCTGCAATCCAGCTCTTTTGGAAGCATGACATTCACTGAGACACAGACACACACACATCCTCCTTATTTGCTGACATCTTTGCAATCTTAACTGAAAATACATCATATTTTACAGTTAAAGAATCTTCAGAATCGGAGATATTTTAAAACTTATTCTCAGTGAGATACAGTATTTGCGATATTCTCTTGCTGCCTCGCATAGAATCTGTTTAACTATATCTTGCATATCCTTAAAAAAACCCCAAACAGGCCATGGTAAGAGGGATAGGATCTCAGGGAAAGCCAACCCCTGTTTAATTATCAGGTATTACATCATACTTTAGCCATAACAACTAACCCCGCTGTAGGAAGATTCTAATCTCAAATACATGGTTGTATATCGCCGCCTACCTCCAAAACTCCACCACTATGCCTGTGTGCGCAGGCGCAGTGGTGGATCTTTCAAGGCATGCTGTGCATCTACAATTAGAACCTGATTTTTAATGTTAGTTTCCTCTCCTCATCACCCAGCAATGTTTGTGACCTCAGAATTTCATACCAGGGATGAGAGCCCGAGTTTGTAAAACCTGCTATCAGACAAGCAGGATCAACAGTGGAAAATCAACTACAACAGATAGTTCCAGAGTACACAATTATCTGAAGTGATTAACTCTAATGGGAGAGGAACAGCAGGACAATGGAATATTTAACTCCTGTGTGTCTCTCGGCAACATACTAGAATATGCAATTTAATTATTTTTTTTTTAACTTTTTTGCAATTCTTTCCAGTTGTTTACAATCAAAATGCAAAATTAAGGAGATTGATAAATTAAGAGATGGGTCGCATCCTTTATGAAGACACTGCATCACATGGAGGAGGTCAGCTTTTGAAGTAAAAGGGAGATCAGTTAAATCTCAGGGCCAGACAGTGGAAGTTATGAAAACTTTCCCTAAACACTCAGGGAGGAATACAGTTGGGTTTATGAATCAAGTTCCACTCCGAGAATTCCTGCTTTATATACAGACCACCATCTTTTACATAAAGGGGCCAAATCATGCCCTGTGCAAGTCCATCAGACTTAATGGGCTAATGAGGGGGAGGGATAGTTCTGTGGTTTGAACATTGGCCTGCTAAACCCAGAGTATAGTTGTAAATTCAATCCTTGAGGGGGCCATTTAGGGATCTGGGGCAAAAATCTGTCTGAGGATTGGTCCTGCTTTGAGCAGGGGGCTGGACTAGATGACCTCCTGAGGTTCCTTCTAACCTTGATATTCTATGAAATGGTGACATTCATCCAAGGTTCTCAGTGAAGACAGTTCCTGAGACAGATGATAGCCAAGACAGAAGACATGGAGAGCAAAGCCAGAACATAGTTGTCTGGCGATGTACCACCACATAAATGATAACAGGGGGATATTTTCATAGAAAGTACTAAACTCTCAAATACTTTACCACCATCTAGTTAGGTTTACCCCTCTCTCTGAGACATTTCATGATTCTCTATATAACTTAATATACAAATGAACAGTATTGTGAAACAGATGACAATTATTTTGTTCCCAGCTCTACACCCTCAGTGAAAACAGCTCCGTCTCCTTCCACTCATGTCAATTAAGTTATTGGGGCTTATTACTATTGTTCCATCTCCAACAGGGCTGCAGCTAAATAGCTAATAAAACTAGTTACAGAAACGGTGATACTTTCATAGCGCAGGCAGGCTTAGCCACCAGTCTGACAAAACAAATAAATCAGGAATCATGGTATTTTAATAGATGATTAATGTACACTGTCAGCAGATTGTCTAGGTCCAAAGTTCAATGACTTGTATGTTCAGCCTCCAAGGAACTGTAAATCTCAGTGCAGGGTTTAAACTCAAACACGTACAAAACTCAAAACTGTATGCAAGGCATACCTCAAGCCACACACCCTACGCAGCTCGATGCAGGTAAATCTCAATGCCACACACAAGTCTAGGTGAATCTTGACAAATGCACACATGCACCCTGCAGGCTGCATACAGGATTTACTTTGAATACATATTTACTCTATCTCCATGCACTATGTGATTGTCTCCTAGTAGCTGACTGTGGGGGATTCCCACCAGCCGCTTCACAACAGCTAAAGTGTAAATCTATCTAAGCCATGTTGTGGTGTTTGCTTTCCGGAGTCTCACCTTTGGACTCACCGGGGCCAGTGAAAAACTGAGATTCTTATGCGATTGCTTTGGGTAACTCAAGTGACTCAACCCCACCTCTTTTCAAGGGGAGAATTGCATTCAGCCTCACATCCCGGCATAGGTGCTGGAACTCGGGGTGCTCCCACACCCCCTGGCTTGAAGTGGATTCCATCATATACAAGGTTTACAGTTTGGTTCAGTGGCTTTCAGTCCCCCCCACTACAGAAACTGTTCCAGCATCCCTACATCGCAACTTAGAGTCTTACCCTCTTCCTCCCCCCACCTCCAATGATTCTGGGGAGCAAACAGCAAATAGGGGGAGTGCTTAGAGACTGACTTTCAGTTGAAAGCCGCCATGGTGAACTGAACTTTGCTGCTTATGGTTGCCTCGCCCTCTCCCCCCAAAAGCGGAGCTCTGCCCCTTTCCAGGCGCTTAGGAATCGAACCAGGATCCCGTCTAAAGGGCTGTAAGAGGAGAGGATCAGCGCATTGATTCTCTGCCTCAGGTAGGGTGACCAGACAGCAAGTGTGAAAAATCGGGAAGAGTGTGGGGGGTAATAGGCGTCTATATAAGACAAAGCCCCAAATAGCAGGACTGTCC
The DNA here is from genome assembly GCF_007399415.2 of Gopherus evgoodei. Lineage (NCBI taxonomy): Eukaryota > Metazoa > Chordata > Testudines > Testudinidae > Gopherus > Gopherus evgoodei. Next base: position 10,116,237 of record NC_044339.1, on the reverse strand, counting down.
CTATAAATCCAGGACATCTGGTCACCCTACCCTCAGGCAGCTGGTGCCCCCGTGCCCACCCCTTCCCGGTGCGCTTTGCGCCCCAGCGGAGACGACAACCGTGTAAACAGAAAACGCAACTCCAGTTCCTCCCCAGTGCAAAACCGGGACCGGAGTCCAGACAGACCCCTCTGCAGCAGGGGCATGCGGGGCGGGGGGGGGGCAGGCTCTGAGGACACAGAAACCAAGGTAGCAAGGCTGCGGAGGGGGTGAGTTTGCAAAGCAGCCGCCCTCCTCCCCGCTGATCAGCCCCACACCAACCCGGGGCAGGGTGGGAGGGTTGGAGGGTCTGTTTCTCCCAGTCACCCCGCAGGGAGACCTGGTATCAGCAGCAGGTGGCGGCCGAGGGCGGGGGGCTGCTTCCCCCCCCCACTCATCTCCCCCCCAGATCACTCCTCACCTTTCTGGCTCCTCGCTTAGCAAACTCCCTGGCCAGGTGGCGACCGATGCCTCTGCCCCCTCCGGTGATCAGCACGTTCTCCCCGGACAAGTCCCGGAGCCTGGCCGGCAGCAGGATGCACACGGCAGCTTTTACCACCAAATAGACCATCTGCACGGGGAAAAGCAGCAAAGCGCCCAGCCATTTCCAAACCATCCTCTTGACCCAGGCGGGGAAGGAAGACCCCAAACCCCCAAAACTGTTCCAGCCCTTCACAAAACCAAAGCAAGAGAATATGAAGGGCAACACGCCCTCTTCCTTTCCCCACCGATAGGGGGAACAGTCTTCAGCCCCCTTCCAAAAACCCAGGGGAGAGAAAACCTTGGAGGGGAAAGATCCTTCTTCCCCCCCCACTAGAAAAAAAACCCGTGGGGGGGTAGGAGTAAAATGGTGCAGAAGATAGTTGCTTCCCCTCTTTCGCTGCTCAGCTCCCTTTGGGATTGTCACATGCAGGTAAAATGTTTTTCTACTGGAGGACAGAGAGTTTGTTTAAGTTAAAAAGAGAGAGGGTGATGGGGGGGAAGAAAAAATAAACCCCACCAACCCCTACAGTTTAAAAGTGCAAAATGAAAATCCAGTTTCCAAATAGCAGGGTTTTATTTAAAAAAATTAAAATAAAAAATGAAGCAACCTAGGTCTCCAAATTTCAGCCTGCAGTGCCTTCCAGACAGCCCATTTCTATTCTTAGACTCAGGAAATTGCTTAAGGCTTGCCAGGACTTTCTTTTTAAGAAAGGGTCTATTCAGTGTAAGGTGGTTGTCGGTTTCTTAAATATATATATATAAATATCTACAGGCACTTCTCTTCCGAGCCTGGTGCAAAAGGCAGAGCTGATTAACTCTCTCCCCCCCTTCTCCTGTTTCTTTCACTTGGAGTATCTGTGATCACAAGCAGGGAATTAGGCTGGGCACTGTTTCAGCTCTAGTTCTTCTTCATTTCTCCCCATTGCTCTCTCTGCCTATCACAGCTGCAGCCCCGGGGAGGTTTTATACCCCATTGAGCCTGATTGACAGTTAAAGTGTTGGGGAGATTTTACTACTGTTTCTGAGTGGCTGGCTTTGCTCTCCCCTCCCCCCCAGAGCTATCTCTGAGCCACTGCACATAAACTCACACACACACTGAAACAGACACTCTCTGGGTTGCAAGCCTGCAAGCCAAGACTTGCTGCATGCCACGTTGGGCTTGTGGCTGTAACTGAAGAGCATTGTAACAGAGAGAGCCAGCTAACATCCTCCTCCACGTTAATAAATTTCAGATAACATGCAGTGATCTTACTTGAACCCAAGGGAAGCAAAAGAAATTGGGGTTAAGGGTCAATTCAAGGGACTCATCTGTTCCTAAGAGTTTCAGCTTAATGTGAGGTAGAAAAGCAGAGGATCCTCTGGCAAGGCATGCATCAGATGAAGTGGGTATTCACCCAGGAAAGCTCATGCTCTAAAACGTCTATTAGTCTATAAGGTGCTACAGGATTCTTTGCTGGTAATGGGATAGACGCTTTCTCCCCTTGGTTCCTGGTCTGAATCCAGGCAGCACAGCCTGGTTAAGGACTGAAATCTGTTACCATTGGATGGTTGCTGTATGGAATTAATTTGGAAGATTTAATCCAGTTCCTAGTGGACCAAGTTCACAACACAGGAGTCAATGAGAACTGGTTTCAGAGTAGCAGCCTTGTTAATCTGAAGCAGCAAAAAGAACAGGAGTACTTGTGGCACCTTAGAGACTAACAAAATTATTTGAGCAAAAGCTTTTGTGGGCTAAAACAGCACCAGGGAGACTGCTTCCCTCAAAGGGGGTCACTTTTGGTCTCTTCATTTCGCTGCCTAAAGGGGAGTGGAACTCCTTTGAAACTCTGCTCCTTCATTTTCCCTTCACTTGTCCTAGGCTTTAGCCCAGGTACAGGGCAAGGTTACAACACATTTAGGTCACATCAATAGGATAAAGCCATGTTGTAACTGGGTGAAGAGGCAAATGTGTTGTAATCAGGTCTCTTGACTTGGTTGTTTTGCATTGGTCAAGCAAGTGTTTGGTTGTTTTATATTCAGTTCTATGGTGTAAACGCTCTTGAGGAGGGTCTGTTTGCACATTCGCTAAGTATACACAGCTAATAATTGTAGTTACAGTTAGGAATGCTCATCTCATACATAAACAACGAGGAGTCCGGCAGCACCTTAAAGACTAACAGATTTATTTGGGCATAAGCTTTTGTGGGTAACCCCCCCCCTACTTTTTATGCCCAAATAAATCTGTTAGTCTTTAAGGTGCCACTGGACCCCTCCTTGTTTTTGTGGATACAGACTAACATGGCTACTCCTCGATACTTGCCATCTCATTCACCTGGAGCTAAAAACAAAGGATGCCATTCCCCGCCCTGCTATTTTTATCAGTGGTGTCTTTGATTCAGCGACCTTGGAAAAAGCGGCTTTTTAAAATGATATTTTTATGATTGCATATTTTGTGTAAACCAGGTGAAAGTAAAGGCTTTACCAAATTAAGTCCACACACAAATTCATGTGGAGTGCATCTTTCTTTATCTGTTGTACTGGGAAGCCATCTAGTGGTCAAAAAGAAAATGGAAATGATTGATCTGGAGCAATGAATTTTGAACTGTTAAGGGACACGTTCAGATTGACATTTATTAAGGGAAAAAACACGGTCAATTTGAATTACTTTTAAAGTGGGCTGGTTTGGAAAAAAAAATCTGTACGTAAGTACTTAGGTTAGAATTTTCAAAAGCACTGAAATGATTTGAGCCTAAACATCACTGAGGTTTATTTAGCCTCCTGAGTCATCTACACAGCATATTGAAGTCAGCCGCCCAGCCAGGGTCGATGACCTCTAGGGAGGAGATGGGCTTCAAAGCCCAAGCTCCAGCTCCAGCTATAACTTCAAAGTAGGGGCTATACAGTTCTTTTTAGAGACTAGCGCTAGCCTTGCTAGGCCTGGGTCTGTCAATCTGGACTGGGAAGCTTGCTCCCATCGGCTGTGTAGACGTACCCTCTTGCGCTCTTGACAATGTTACCTTCACATAAAAGTGGATTTATGCCAATGGGAACTTGGTGCTCACCACCTCTGAAAATAAGACCACCCCTATTTACGTGCGTACATGTGGATTTAATATCTAATTTGAGGCACCCACATTTGAAAATTTGGTTATGTGACTTGCTCAAGATCATAAAGCCTGGACTGTCAGGGCCAGAACCCAGTGGTCCTGAATCTCAGCCCCATCTTGGTCGGTTAGGCCACAAGGGCCTCAGAAAGAATGTAGAATTTAAAGAGAAGCCTTCTTCACAATCCTAATCCTTAAATGCCAGATTACCTCACATGAAGCAGGCCATCTGACTGCCATCATACGGCACAATACCCTCAGGAGAGGTTATTTGGGAGAGATGAAAATCTAAACTTTCTAACTGCAGGAGAGTACACTCTAGATTTTAAAAATGAGATGGCCGCCCTAACCTCAGAGCGTATGAAACGAGTCGCAGTTCAGAGAGCTTCTTTTGCCACTTGGCAGCATTCAGCACCTCTATGTTATTACAGTGATATTTTTAGAACGTGAGTGGTTGGAGGCCACCTGGCATTGCAATTTTCGTCTCCGTCCGATAGTTTTGGAGGGGAAAAAGAAATTCCACAGAGGGCCTAGTGTCTGGTTTGAACAAGGAGGACTCAGTCTCTGGGCTGGTAACAAATGTAGCCACCTTCTGGTGCGGAAGTAAGGGGCGGTGGTAAAAACGAAGGGAGAATAAATGACAGTTTATTCCAAGGAGGAGGAGTTTTTATGTAATTTATTATATTTATATATAATTCGCTCTGTGTATTGATCTAAATACAGAGGTGTGTGTTTAAAAAAGATGAAAAATCTGCTGACATTATTCATGTATTTGAGTCAAAGGGCTAAATTCAGCTGTGCTTTGCAGTATATGCCCTGCCTTTGATGTCAATGGATCTACTCTAGTGGCTACCTCACATATGTGTCTACGGTTTGGGTATGCTAGGGAACACTGAAAGAATAGTCAAGTATTATTTTATGATTTGCTTTTCTGTTAAAATTAAGCCCAACATTTAGATTTGGAATAAAATAAACTAACCAACCAAACAAAACCCCCCCCAAAGCCAGCAAACGGTTTTAGATCTTTAAACAGAAGTGATTTCATAATTTATTTTTCAAGATCAATGAAAATATGGATTATGGTTAGTACGAGCTTAAGCTTCCCCTGCAGCATTTGCAACACAAACACAACGTCTTTGTGCAAGGGCAGAAAGTGAGGCAGGCAGGTTGATAATAAAAATTAAGTGACTAGCCTGTTTTCTCCAGAATGAATGTAGTGCAAAAAGTAAAACAATAAAGAAATGAGACTAGGCATATTAGATTGTAAAATTCTTTCCACTTAAAAAATCTAGGGTGTTACAGAAAATTTTAAATATATTCTTATCCTGACATCATCTTTTAAAATACCATTCTACACCGAAAGATGACGAAAAGTGGTATTCTGGAATTTCATGTTATTGTCACTGAATGCACATCACGTTTCCTTATTTTACGAGAGACCTTTTCTTTTAACCCCTTTGCAGAAATCAAACTGGGTTCAAATGGTCAAGCTGAGCTATTTCTTTCTGGAGTATCATCATCAGCAATAAACATTCTGCAGGCTCAATTATCCCCCCTCAGTTACACCAGTTCATCCAAATTGCTTTCAGCAAGTTTACACAGGTGTAAATGATTGGAACATAGGACACAATTCATAGATTCATAGATTCATAGACTCTAGGACTGGAAGGGACCTCGAGAGGTCATCGAGTCCAGTCCCCTGCCCTCATGGCAGGACCAAATACTGTCTAGACCATCCCTGATAGACATTGATCTAACCTACTATTAAATATCTCCAGAGATAGAGATTCCACAGCCTCCCTAGGCAATTTATTCCAGTGTTTAACTACCCTGACAGTTAGGAACTTTTTCCTAATGTCCAACCTAAATCTCCCTTGTTGCAGTTTAAGCCCATTGCTTCTTGTTCTATCATTAGAGGCTAAGGTGAACAAGTTTTCTCCCTCCTCCTGATGACACCCTTTTAGATACCTGAAAACTGCTATCATGTCCCCTCTCAGTCTTCTCTTTTCCAAACTAAATAAACCCAATTCTTTCAGCCTTCCTTCATAGGTCATGTTCTCAAGACCTTTAATCATTCTTGTTGCTCTTCTCTGGACCCTCTCCATTTTCTCCAAATCTTTCTTGAAGTGTGGTGCCCAGAACTGGACACAATACTCCAGTTGAGGCCTAACCAACGCAGAGTAGAGTGGAAGAATGACTTCTTGTGTCTTGTTTACAACACACCTGTTAATGCATCCCAGAATCACGTTTGCTTTTTTTGCAACAGTATCACACTGTTGACTCATATTTAGCTTGTGGTCCACTATGACCCCTAGCTCTCTTTCTGCCATACTCCTTCCTAGACAGTCTCTTCCCATTCTGTAGGTGTGAAACTGATTGTTCCTTCCTAAGTGGAGCACTTTGCATTTGTCTTTATTGAACTTCATCAACATCATCAATTCTGTGGTTGATACTTAGGGCTTGTCTTTACAGCTGAGTTAACATGAGTTAAGGGCAAAACACTAATTATAACCAGAGTCCTGTCCACACACAAAAACCATTAAGTAGGGTAATGCTTTCAACTCATTGTCAGGGGGCATAGGCAACTCAAATTCTGCAGCTGATCAGCTGCTAATATAACTCTGCAGCATTATTTTGCAGCATGACTGCTCTCATTCAGGTGAGTCTGACTCTAGAGGACTTAATGGGAGTGTAGATAACTTAACTGCAGTCAACTTGTGGAACTCCTTGCCTGAGGAGGTTGTGAAGGCTAGGACTATAACAGAGTTTAAAAGAGAACTGGATAAATTCATGGAGGTTAAGTCCATTAATGGCTATTAGCCAGGATGGGTAAGGAATGGTGTCCCTAACCTCTGTTTGTCAGAGGGTGGAGATGGATGGCAGGAGAGAGATCACTTAATCCTTACCTGTTAGGTTCATTCCCTCTGGGGCACCTGGCATTGGCCACTGTCGGTAGACAGGATACTGGGCTGGATGGACCTTTGGTCTGACCCAGTACGGCCATTCTTACGTTATGTTCTTATGTTCAGTGAAAACATTAACAGAATTCAGCTCCTTCGCAATTGTGTAGGCTTTTAGAAATAAAAAGGAGTTAAAACTTGTTTTGTCACTAGAACAGATGTGCCTCTGAATACAAGCCACTTGAGTAACAAGGTGCCATTTTTCCATAGCCATTTTTCATAGTACAATTGCACTTTAAATAGGCTCAGGAAGTATGTTCAGCATTCACAGCTAAGTCCTGATCCTGTAGCGACATATATGTGGGTGGAACCTGCACCTGTATATAGCCCTTTTGTTTTCAGTGAGCCCCAAGACAGGCATAGTGATCTGCCTTTGCACACATGGTAGCAAAATGTCACAAACTTTCTCAAAGAAAAGGAGGGGGAAAACGGAGAAGCATAGTCAGAAGAGGGCGAGCTTTTCTGCCATTTCAGTTTGCTACTTTTGAGAGCTTTGCTGTAGAAGCACTCTTTTAAAACAACTATACATTGTCAGCTAATATGCTGTCAGCAGAGCTGAAAAAACCCTTTGGACACAGACCAGAGCTGTTACAAAATAGAAAATTTTTATGACAAGTAGCACTAGCTTTTTACATGATGCAGGGTGCCCTACTACGGGCACTCCAGGTCACTGATTAAAATTAAACCTCTTTAGGGAAAAAAAAGTTCTTGCCAAGCTGAGCTATTTTCTGTTCCATGAAGTACTGCTGTCACACCTGGATAAATCAAGACCTGATTAAAATGACCTCTTTTGTGTTTCTTAATTTTGTTTCCCCTTGAGTTCACATTTTCCCTTTGAAACATGTCTCAGTGGCACTATGATCTCACAATGTCCTTCTGTGTAACTATCAAGGGCCTGATTCCATTTTCATGAAACTCAATGGCAAAACTCCTATTGACTTCAGTTAGGAACAAGATTGGGCCTTTAATTCTCTAGCTCTAGCACAAAGGTGGCCAACCTGAGCCTGAAAAAGGAGCCAGGATTTACCAATGTACATTGCCAAAGAGCCACAGTAATACATCAGCAGCCTCCCATCAGCTCCACCCCCCACGCTCCTTGCTCCTCCCACCCAACAGCAGACCTGTCACACAATGCCTCTCCCTCCCTCCCCACACCTCCCGATCAGCTGTTTCATGGCATGCAGGAGGCTCTGGGAAGGGGGAGAGGGGAGGATTGAGGGCACTGCAGGCTCAGGGGAGGAGGCAGGAAGGGGTGGAGTGGGGGCAGGGCCTGTGGCAGAGCCAAGGGTTGAGCAGCGAGCACCCTCCGGCACATTGGAAAGTTAGTGCTTGTAGCTCCAGCCCTGGAGTCGGTGCCTGTACAAGGAGCCGCCTATTAACTTCTGAAGAGCCGCAAGTGGCTCCAGAGCCACAGGTTGGCCACCCCTGCTCTAGCAGAAGCTAGTCTAATGTCCAGCCTTGTGCACGTTTCTGTGTTTGGGATTGGGAGACACATAGGACCTGCTCAAAGTTTCACAGAGAGTGGTATAGACAAAAATGGAACACAGGAATTATTGCCTGGCGCTAAGTACCAGGCAACACCCCTTCTCCGAATTCAAAGTATATATAAGAGAGTAACATATTCATCTGGAATACCAGGCAGGGTGTTTTCAGACTACTAAAGTTATCTTTACAGCTTCTATTACTCAGGACAGGACCTTCCATTTCATTCAGTCATCAATTAATTTTATCCTACTTTAAATGTTATCAAAGCCGGAGAAACCAAATCATTTGTACTAAAAATAACTGCCAACCTTATTTTGTTCAGCTGAAAGAGGATTGCTATCGGTCAGTCATTGTCTATTGAAAATTACAATTTAATTAAGAAGGGGCCAAAATTCTGAATGATAAAAAAGAAAAAGAAAGGTCCTATCATAATATAAGACAAATACACTAAAGTTGTCTTACCCACACATTTGTGATAACACGAGGGGCCTGCCTTTCAATGTGGCCTCACCTCAGTCTCCATCAGCGAAGGCGTAACTTTGCGCATGAAAATATCTGTGTGGACGCTATGACGGTCTTTATCCCTATGTTCACTCCTTGTGAGGTATTATTTGAAACTCAAAATTTGCTGATCATTATTGTCTTGGTAAAAGATGTGTGGCAATGTTGTGTGTAAAGTTGTAAGATTATACTGTAGGCTGCCACTAAGACATATCCTAAATCTGGAGAGCAGTCACAAACTGGTTCTCCAGAGACAAAAGGCTAGCCAGTGCCTCAGCTAGGTGACAACAAGATGAAATGGGCCATAATATGGTTAAGTGGCCATTCTTTGGCAGTAAAGAGAGTGCAGGTGAAAAATCTACTTTCGGCTTGGGGTTCCCATCCACATAGACTTCCTGTTTCCTAACTAGTAGCTGGAGATGACTCACAAAAAGAAAAGGAACTAAATCATCTCTCCCTTCATCTCCACTCATGGCCTCAAGTTAATAAACTTGTTTTACTCTTTTATCTAAACCAGCATGTTTGGATTGAAGTGTTTGGGGAAACTTCATTTGAGATAACAGGATCTGGGCATGTCATTTTCTATTAATTAAATGTTGGACTTTATATGAGCGTGTGTTGTCCAGGAGAGGGCTGGGGAGAAACAGAATAATCTCTAAACCATGGGTATCTTGGAGGGCTGGTATGGTGTGTATATAAGGGAGGTAAATGCTAAGCTGCTTCCTTTAAGAACACAGTCACTTGAACTGGAGCAACCAGAGGATCAGCAAGAACATTTAGCTTCTCTTGGTATTGACACCTCCTCATCAGTTATTGGGAGTGAACCACATCCACCCTGACTGAATTGGCCTTCTCGTCCCTGGTTCTCCACTCGCAAGGGATCTCCTTTCTCTTCATGTGTCAGTATATTTATTCTTGTATCTGTAATTTCCACTCCATGCATCGGAAGAAGTGGGTGTTTTACCCATGAAAGCTTATGCCCAAATAAATCTGTTAGTCTTTAAGGTGCCACCGGACTCCTTGTTTTTGTGGATACAGACTAACACGACTACCCCTCTGATACTTAGCTTCTGATGAGGGTGAAGAAATCGTGTGACACTGAAGCCACTCCACCCTGATTTAATTCAGAAATGGGGTTACTATTTTTTTTAACTCCCACAGACTAGCCTCTTGCAGGAAAAATGGGTCAGCCAAGCCACTGAAATTGAGAACAGATTGGTTGAGCATATACGTTATATTTTCCAGCAACTAAATTGCTAGTATTAGTGAGACAGAAGATGCATTTTCTTATTTTTTGATTCTTTCCTCCTCCCAATTGGTCTGTGTTTTGTTTTGTTTAAATGAGAAATAGGATTGGACTTTAGCAGCCCAAGATCCATCAACTAAAAGTGCCTTTTTCTGTCTCCCACTCAGGGCATTTAATACCCCCTAAGATACAGTCAGAGCAAGGGATTTTCATTTTACAGGCCTCTGCACAAAGAAAGAGGGCAGCAAGGAAGTTGTTACAAAGAAGTTTTACTTAACTGTTTAAGTTTTCAATGTAAAATTGAAATAAAAAGAAAAAGGTTATACACATTTTAAAACATTTCTATGTGGAACAGGGCAAGCTCCACTCCTGCCTTCTACGACCACAGGAATGGCTCTGACTCCACTGGTTGTGTATCAACATTGTATCATTTATTTGTGCTCCCTCCACCAATATCTTTACAGTCCTGTGCAGCAATGCTGTTTACATGCATAGAGTACGTGCCTACAGTGTCTCCTCTGCTTTTGGCCCCTCCCCAGGTCCTGAGGTCTCCCTTCTGTGAGACTGGGCTCAGCTAGCCTTGTTCCTCTCCTCCCTCACTTCCTTCCGATTCCCTTCTTATTCCTTTTGAGCTGGTGGGCTAATTGGCTCTTTAGCCAATTAGGTGGCTCCCTCACTGGATTGGACAATTAACTTCCATTGTTGTTTGCAGCGTCAGTGTAGCCCAGCGGAACCCAAGATATTAGAAAGCTTTCTTCTTTCACCAACAGAATTTGGTCCAATAAAAGATATTATCTCATCTGCCTTGTCTCTCTAGAGCAGTGTTTCCCAAACTTGGGAGGCCGCTTGTGCAGGGAAAGCCCCTGGCGGGCTGGGCCGATTTGTTTACCTGCCATGTCCGCAGGTCCGGACGATCGCCGCTCCCACTGGCTGTGATTCGCAGCTCCAGGCCAATGGGAGATGCTGGAAGCGGCGTGGGCCGAGGGACGAGGATGGGGGTTTCTGAACTATGCAGGAGCCATCAGTGGCACCCATATCCTAATACTTTGCCCACCAAAAGCAGCATCTAAGTATGTGAACCCAAAAGATCACTATTGACCTGTCTTTCAAGGGTTGGTGGACTGCAGAGGCAGATTCATGAATACAGATATGGGAAACACTGGAAAGGTTCACAAAGCTAGGGTACTAAGGAGCATGGGGGTGTACTTGAGGGGGCAAAGAAGGGACTTTATTCCCCAGAGACGAGGTGAGTTTCTACCATGTGTCTACGAGCCCTGACCCTGACCCCTGTGCTGGGCTGCAAGCCCCGACCCCTGCACACAGCTGCGAGCCCCGACCCTGACCCCAGTGTGTGGCTGTGAGGTGAGCTCTGACCCCGACACCTGCGCCGGGCTGCGAGCCCCGATCCTGACCCCAGTGTGCGGCTGTGAAGCAAGCTCCGACCCCGAGACCTGCGCTGGGCTGTGAGCCCCGACTCCGACCCCCACAGTTCATGATGCACTATGATGCACACCTTATATGTATTAGTTGATTTTGTACATGGATCTTATGATTAAAATAAATAAACGTTCCATTATCAGTATGATTCTTGTTATTTACGTTTTTTTTTTAAACAAAGTAACTACTATGAAATTATATGTAGGAGGGAGGGCACAATTTTATATTCTTGCCAACAGTTATTTTGGGGGACCCCACATACACACATGAAGCCATACCCCAATATTAATGACTCTGGAAAAAGGGAATTAACTTACAAATGTAGTAGCTGCAGAATGATCATGGAGTGCACATCTGGCAGGCTGAAAGCTCATTGGTGATGCTTGTGCACTGGTCTGGAGGCCACCAGGGCCAAGGCTGTTTGCATAATGGTCACGTGCTGCATGCCGCATAACATTTGTGAGGGTAAAGGGAAGTGCTTCAGTCCAGAGTGGGCACAGAAGAGGTCTGAACTCTCTGCAGTCAGCTGGATGCCACTCATCTGCATGTGGTCCTGGTTCCCAGTGGGCGTGTCAGGGATGCCGGGTGTGCATTCATGTTAGAACAGCAGGGAGGCAGAGGGTGACATCTTCCTGCACTGAGGGACACTTTCACACCTGCACAGGTGCTGGAAAAGCACAAGAGGGGACATTGGCACATACCTGTGATGCTACCTAGTTTTGTGAGGGTTTTGTTCCCCTGTCGCAGACAGTCTTTAGCCATTCATTCCTGTGATTATTCACCCACTACAGGGTCTCTCCACTGGGTTAACACCTTAGGGATTGGGTTGGTGCTGTGGAGGGTACAAGCCTAGTTGTGTAATGATCATTGTGCAAGGTTTGTGTGTTCATATGAACACCTGTTGCAAGACTATGTTATCTGGAGCACTCAGTTTAAACAACCTTATCAACATTTCCTCAAGCAGTGGGAGGGATTCACACATTCTTTCTATTCACCATTTGTTGTGGGCAGTGCTAGGAACACTTGGAAGCTGGTATGCATCACCACACCCGAGGTTGAAACTGGTAAAGGTTTTGAGGGGCTGCAGGAGAAGGGGCCATTTAAATCACTGTTCAGTGGCAGATGACTTTGTTACTTTAATTGTGTTTTCCTGTTCTACATGTGAAGCAGCCATAAAAGAGGGTTATCTACCCATTTTCTGTGTTATGACTTCTGCTGCTTTTGAAACTACTCCTGCATTTTAAGCAAACCAAAATACATTTTCTTCATCCCTTCCAGAGAGTTATGGACCTGCGGGTGGGGTGGAAGTAGGTGTGGAAGGGGCAGAAATGTGTTTGCAGTGGGATGCCCCAGAGTTTTACACTATTCAAATTCATGCGTTCTGAATCATGGGGACCAATCCCAAGCCTGAAAACATGATGTTCATTATCACATGCAGGAAGGAGGCTCCACACTGAGTAAATGTTATTGCTTCCTTGACTTGAAAGTGGCAGTTAAGAAAGAACTATGTGACTGGAGTCCCAGAGGGGCCACGCTGAGATTGCTTAACCAGGGGAAACTGGGGAATTGCCTGCCATATTCTTTATAAACTGGTTATTACTCTAATACTTAGGTTCATCAAGGTAGCAACAAAACAGCTTCTACAATACCTTAATGGCTACCCAGAAGCCCAAAACACAGTTCTCTTAAAGCAATCCAACCTTGGGCTCCCACCCAGACAGCCAAGTCAAATATGATGATTACTGAAAATCTTGTTCATCATATAAAAAGTTCTACCAACTTTATGCAGGGAAGGGGAGAGTTTGCAGGGAAGGGGAGAAGCGAACCACTGAAAACACCCTCTCATCCTCAGTTCCAGAACATCCAGCCCTTGTTCAGCTGACAGCAGTGAAGGGGACAGGGAAAGACAGATACACCACAGGTATGGTGTTCCCAGAAGTTTCATATCAACGCCACAAGCTGCTTGCCCCTCCACAGCAAACGCTGGGCAGTAACATCTTCCAAGGGAGAAAGGACTTCCTCAGACATTCCTCAGACAACCTTTCCTGTTCTAGGAACCATAGATAGTCTTTCAAGGAAGAATATAAAGTTAATAGTTACTACCAATTGTACATTTACTGTGCCCAACCAGGACCTTTCTAAAGCCACCCTCATCCTCTTCCCAGTCCACATGGCCCTCGAACCTTCACTGCCTGCACACTGGCTGAGAAATGCACAGTCGCAGGAGTGCCATGATTGTTGCTTCATTAATCTGGTTTATAGCTTCTGCCACATGTGTAATAGCAGTTCATTGGAAAAAAAAGCAAACAATAAAATCATTGATTTATAGCTGTGCCTTGCTCAGGGACCATTCTGGAAATGAGCAGAGCAGGGCTGGTCTTTAAATCAGGGATGTAGTGCTGGAGCAAGAGGGGATCTTGGTGGGGACAGTGGGGGGCCATTGTAATTTATCAGCCTGGGATTCTGATTCCTGCTGCAGCTTGGAGTCCTCCTTGTGGGGCTTGCTCAACTGGATCCCTCCAGGTGGAGGTACAACATGACATGCTCCTTTTACTCTGAGTCTTCTGTGGTTTCTTCTGAGGCCCATGGTGCCTCTGGCCCTCGTCAGCATCCCATTGCATGAAGAGGCCAGTGGGGTTGAGGAGAGGATTATGAGCTGAGTAGTGGGAGCCCTTGACAGCACCCAGTCCTGGCATGTACGAAGCATGTCCTGGCATGTACCTGGACAGCACCCAGTCCTGGCATCTACCTAGAATGGGCAGGTATGAGGGTCCCTCCCTAGAGTGACTGTTCAAGTCTGTTGTCTTCTGATACAGAAGCCTCAGATGCTTCATGAATTCCTGGCACTGGGACAGAGTCTGGGAAACGCTGACCTCCTCCAGCCTGCATGAAGTTTCCTGGTTCAGGTGTAGATTCTTGCTGTCCTGAGCAAAATTGTGTAAGATGGTGTGTTCCAACCACACGCTGATCGGCAGGCAGGCGTGAGTGGTGGAACAGATTGCTGCTCTTGGAACATGATTCACGTTCACCTGTGCTAATAAAAAAAGTGCAGCAGAAAAAACTATTCTGAAGTGGTGACTGCAGCTCACTACTCCTGGTGACAACGGGGGGACAGAGCCCTTTACAGACTGGGTAAGAGTCAGGCAGGAAAGTTTCACTGCATTATGGGAAGGGGGGATGGAGGACTATTGAAACTCGGGATTGTTATATGCCTTTTGCCCTGTTGTACAAACACCTTTGACAATGTTGTCGCTGCCTGGAAGAGATAACATTCTCAGCACAGAAGAGGCATACATAGGATTCTGGGAGAGGGAAAGCAATTACAGCTTTCAATAGCTGTATGTATATTTGCCTTTTGGTGAGTTACTATAAACAGATGACTGAACTTTCACTAGATCTAGCCATAAGTAGCTTGATGATTTCTTATAGGTGCCATAGCAGAGGTGGGTCTTGAGAAGAGGTTTGCAGAAGAAGGAATTGGCCTTAAAAATCAGTGTTTCATGTGAATTGGGCAGCATGGAAGATAGGGCAGAGAAATTTGTGGGCAAAGCTGACAAATGGGCTGTTGAGATTGGCATCATTGGTAGAGAAAGGTGTGGTTGCACAGCAACAAGAGAAAACAGGTAAGGAAGTACCTAATAGTGAGTGCTCTTGCAGGTGGCTGTAAAACAACTTCCCACAAGAGTTGAAGAATGACAGAAGCCTGATTGTATCTGAGGAAAATGTAACACATCTTGGCCTTCCCATAAAATTGTTGCAAAATGTATAAGAAATCAGACTGCCAGCTCCCAGGACTCGAAGGGAGAAGAGAAGAACAGAAATGCAAGATCACCGAAATGAAGTTCTGAAAAATCCTCCTGCTACTGCAATATGAAAGAGAAGAGACATCTCAGGTCTCTCATTAGAGCTAATATATCTTTGCCAAGAGAAGCACTAATTCCATAATTATAGGCACAATAGGAAAACACATCTAGAGTGTGTGTTGCCATTATATCTACTATTATGAAACAATCATTTATGCAAGCCTTCTCCTTTCCTAATGAATACTTCCTGTGTGGTGAGATCTTCACCTATCTATGAGTACTTCCAGGAGTAGGAGGATGGGATGTGGAGGGATTTTTTGATCCTGCAACTGGAGATTTTAACTGTGGAGACAACTGCAGGAGAGCAGTCAGTCCCTAGTTCCATCCTTTTCAGCACCGTGAAATGGAATTCACATTAGAAATTTTTCTTGTTGCTTTTATCTTGTTGGTGGCATTGGCATTTTACTATGAACATCCAAAGGCTGAAATCCCTCGGGAAGTGGATCAGCACAGAAAGCTTTACATTCTTCATTACATCGTGAACTTTATATTTGGTCTGGTGAGTGTACCTTGTTTGAAACTCAGGTTTGACTGTTGTTTCCAAATACAGAGGTGGATTTTTGTAAGAGTCAGCGTTTAAATATATTGTAAAGAGCTGGCATGAGGTCCCTGTCAAATGGATTAGTTCTCGGAGGTAAAGAGAAGAAAGCACCAGGCAACATCACTCACAGGTAGTTGCAAGGGAGAATTATTTCTTAGTGTTTAGGCAAAAACCTTTCTAGAAAAAGTATAAAGAGTGATAAAATCTGTGCTAGGTAGGAGCTCCGGGCAGGGCTGTGAAACCTGTTGCTTATGCAAATGCAGTAGAAAGACTTCAAGCAGGGGGTAGCATAGCCTGCAGTTCTTCAGTCCAAGGTGTAAGGAAGACTATAGTGTCTACATATATATATATATGAAGTGTTAAAATGAGGCAAGAGATAGGATTGACGTCAATGGAGTTGCAGGAATTTACATCAGCTCAGGAGCTAGGCACGGTCTGACTCCTGCTATTAAGAGACTTCTACTTAAAAGCAGTAGTAAGGAGCCGCTAGCTGTGAGGCTTAGGTTGTGTTTTCAAAGTGGGGATTCAACCACCTCTTTTTGTGTGTGTGATGAATACAATGTATCTTTGCCAAATTCACAGCACATCATCTGATTCAGCATTGACTTTACTGAGGATTTTCAAGGATATCCTTATTAGTTTATAACCAAGGGTAAGTCTACACTTCAAGCTCTCTCTCTGTGAGTGTGTGATTGAAAGGGGAGGAGACACACATGCGCTAGCTCTCAAGATAGCACACTACAGACAGAACGGAGCCACAGTGAGGCAAACTACAAGATGGCTGGCAGCCCTGAGGACGCACCTCTTGGCCCAGACTTGGGGTGACTAGCCCAACCTCTCTAGTTCTGGCACACTGGCTCAAGGAGAGCTAACAAAAGAATCATAGAATCTCAGGGTTGGAAGGGACCTCAGGAGGTCATCTAGTCCAAACCCCTGCTCAAAGCAGGACCAATCCCCAACTAAATCATCCCAGCCAGGGCTTTGTCAAGCCTGACCTTAAAAATCTCTAAGGAAGGAGATTCCACCACCTCCCTAGGTAACCCATTCCAGTGCTTCACCACCCTCCTAGTGAATTTTTTTTCTAATATCCAACCTAAACCTCCCCCACTGCAACTTGCGACCATTACTCCTTGTTCTGTCATATGCTACCACTGAGAATAGTCTAGATCCATTCTCTTTGGAACCCCCTTTCAGGTAGTTGAAAGCAGTTATCAAATCCCCCCTCATTCTTCTCTTCTGAAGACTAAATAATCCCAGAATGTCTCCTGGTGCTGGGAATCATGTCCTCCATCTTGCAGTGTAGACTTGCCTTAAAATTAATTTAGAATGGTCCCTTTAAGAAATGTGGCCTTTTTCTTTTTTGGAACCTTTCCAAGCTAAAAATACAGCCCTTACAAGCACCAAGCTTCACCCATGCCCATCTCTCAGACAAGCGCCTCTCCAAATTTCGAAATATACACTTAAAAACAACTTGTCCCGTATTGTCCCCCCTGCCTGGGGGTGGAAATGGGGTAGCAGGGCCACGTGGGATGGGAAGCTCAGGGAAGGGTGTTGTGGGTCCAGGGATGTACAGGAACATCAGATTAATGTTTGGGGAATGATTTGTCTGGAGAGAGAACTTGAGCTGAGCAGGGCTATGAGTTTGTATGGGCTTCCCCCTCCATGAGCTCAGCCCTCTCTCCTGCCCTGCCACCAACGACCCCTCTTCCAGTTCTCCCTACAGCTGTATGACTCCCACCATGCTACCTCTACAGCCATGTTCTGCCCACACAATAACTGGATCCCTCTGTTAAGATGGCAGGCAGCAGGCACCTCTTGGCGCTATTGTTTCAGACTGTGCACAGACTCAAGCCGTTCAGCTACTCTTGGGCCGCAATTTTTGAGTTGTCTTAGCAACCCTGAGGTTTAGAAACATATCTTAAAACAGAAGATGGGGATTGGCTGATGGTCACAGGAGTGAAGCTGGCTAGGGAGCAGGGTTATGGAAATTGGGGAACTGTCTGTTGATACAATAATATTCACAGTGTTTAAAACGTTACAAGCGGTCTCTGCTCAGTGTTCCACAGAGAGAGATTTGGGACGGGGGCTGGTGAGAAGAGGGATGTAGATCAGTGGAAGGGAGTGTGGAAGGACCCCTGAGCCATGCCAGGACAGCTCTGCCCCCTTCCCCCAGCACAACTAGACAGTCCACACGCACACACCCACTTCCTTTGCTTAATCCTTTTCTATACCCTACCCTCAGCATTATCCAAGTTCTATTCCCATAATCACCACTACCTCCAAAACTCTGAATCCTACCCACTTGCCCCAATATGTAAGTGTGACACCAACTGCTCCACATTTCAAAAACCTAGGAAATTCATACACAAAATCTGTGTGTGTGTGTGTGTGTGTGTGTGTGTGTGTGTGTGTGTGTGTGTGTGTGTGTGTGTGTGTGAGAGAGAGAGAGAGAGAGAGAGAGAGCGAGTGAGCTACGGTTGCCACCACACATGCCATAACTAAGACCAAAACCACAAAAGCAAGGGTATGAAAAGTTAAATGAATTAAGAGTACATATTCCCTATCCTTCCAACCACAGCTGCACATCTTACCACTAGAGCTGCTGTATACCACAGACTACAAAGCACAACCATAACCCTTCCTCCCTAGGGATGCAAACCTCCACCACTGCCTATTGTTGCCAATGGGCTCTGTTTTTCACTGTTTCAGCTTGAGTGTCTACTGTGGATCGCATGCTACACCATTTGTGTTGATTGTGGGAGGAATCTTTGAGCAGGACAAACTTGTGAAATGAGGTCACAATTGACTTGTCATTCAGCTTATTTTATGTTAGCTTGCAATTCTTACAACAATCGAGAATACACCTACCACTGCCACACCTATTGGCAAGAAACAGATTGCTGCAATCAGCTCCAGAAAATTGCATGTGTTTTTTGATTAGGTGTTGCAACAGGTGACGCATTCAAAACCATGCCAACTCACGAGTTACTAATTTAGGAATTAAAATGCATGAAGATAGGCCATTTATATGCAGATATCAAGAGACTAGCTCATGGTTTTAGCATGCTAAGACTTGATGACAACTTATACTCTTCTCTGGAAACTCTCTGTGTTACACATATTGCAACATTTCAGAGTTGGAGGCTGGCATCCTTATGGGTTACAGCTGATCATGGTAATTGTGGTAGTGCCGAATTGTATATCAGCAAATGGAGAAGTAGATGGCACAAATGGGAAGGTAGCTTTGTTTTTTACTTCCTTGCTGTTGTTGTTTTGTTAGGTAATGTGAGTTACAAAATTATTGCTATTGTTGTCCCTGCTGTCCCTTCCTTTGGCTCATGATACATTTCAGTTGTATGCTGGTCAGGGCAGAAACCATGTCTCCACTTTGTAACAGAACCATTTAAAAACAAACAATAATTCTATATTTGCCACTATTAGCAGAGTGCATCAACAGCTCCACAAACCCCACACTATGGGTTAAATTCAGCCACATGCTATTGTATGTTAATGTATAATAAAAAAAATTAGTGCCTCCTATAAAGCTGCTCATCTGAGCCCTGTACATACCCCAATATATTTTAGGAGGGTAATCCTGGCTCCAGTGAAGTCAACAAGAGTTTTGCCATTGACTTCAATGGAGACAGGTTTTCATCCCAGATTTTTTATGAATCCTAAAAATGAACCCATTTGAGACATGGCAAGGATACCCTAGATTAGAAGGTTTTTGTCTGGGCTTTTTAAGTTTCCTGTTGTAAACTGGAAATTTCTACCAAATAAAAAGGAAAACCTCACTCCATATTGCATTGGGTAGCGTTGACATCACAAGCATGGGATCATTGCCAATCAACCAGGAAGGTCTGTTAGTGTTCAAATTTCTAAAGCAATTTCAGAATTGCTGTGAATTTGGAGAGGGGGCAGAGAACTGATTTTGCCACTTTAACAAAGTGTTAGCTTGTGTGATGAAGATTATTACAAGTGGGAGGGAAACATTGATTTCCTATTCTGGTAACAGAGTCTGAAAATAACACTTTTTATTTGAGGAAGGTCTGGATTATCCAGCTGCCAAATGTGTCAACTATACTAGTCTTATAGTAAAATTCTGTGATGGTAAGGACAGCATGACTCAGGGCACTGGAAGTGGGAGAAGAAGCATTTCAACTTTGCTGTAGGTTACCAATTCAAAGCCAACAGTTATCATTACAACTTTTTGATTACTAATATGAAGGATAATTGGTAGCACATGTGAAACAAGCTGGTTGTCTGAATCTACTTCAGAGTGTGACCATCATAACAGGACCCTTTGATGGCAGCTCCAGCTCAGACCCCAAAGTATGAATTGGTTATGGAGACAATTTCCTGTTCATCCTCCAGGGTATAGCTGAAGCACATTGACAGGGAACTAATTTTTGGTCTCTTTCTCCCTATAAACAGGGAAGAATTTTTGAGAAACTGGGCATCTGTAAGGAGGTTTACTTTATCAGGACCCTCTTGCATGGAATACCACCATGGAATGATGCTAATCTCTTCATCGAGGACTTGAAGTTTGCAAAGGTGTCAGTGAGGGTTTACCATCCGAAAGTGCCATCTGCTGGCCAAAGGAGAGGAGTCCTTTACCTTCACGGAGGAATTGGCCAGATTGGAAGCATAGGTAAGAAATTTAAAGAAATTAAGAACTATGATAAATATAAAGTATTATCTAGTTCCTTCAATTATGATAGTTCCTACATGATAATTAAGAACGATTGCAATTAAGAATTTAAAAAATAAATCAAGAATGATAACCAAACTTAAAAGTTACATATTTTTAGTCAGACTGGCTGGTATTATGCTGCTAAGCATTCCCTTCTATGAAAATTTGTACTTATCCTTGGATTTCTGTTCTCTGACCATTCATGAGAATTACTTTACTTTTCCCTTTCATTGTCGCTATTGGAGACAGAAAAATTGGACCTTTGGCCACAGCTAGGCAAACTGCTCCCAAGCTGGAAGTCTTCGAGATCAGTAACATTCTGAACTTTGTTAATAATTATAGAACTGAAATGTCCTTTGTACCTTTGAAAAATCTACCCATGATAACAATAATCCCCTAGATATATTTTTGGTTGCCCAATCTGAGACATCACAAGGTACCCGGACTTCAGCAGGTGCTGAGTATCCACCCTTTGAAAAAATGAGGGCCCTTTAAAGGCATTTCACATTGGGAAAAAATTGAGGCATCCAAGATCACTGCTGTCTTTGGGAAATTGTGGCCTTTATGCAAGCTGAGTGTTGGATGCTGTAATTAGAGTGGGGTGAATTTTTTCAGAAGCATAGTTTATTCAAAGAAAAATGCAGTTTGGGGTTTACCAAAACTATTCTTGAATTAGGAGTGAATTCAGTGAATAGTTTCTGTGAATTTTTTCTTTTTAGTCAAAGTTTTGTTTCAACTGTTTCTAAATGAAGTGTTTTAACCTTTTGGTTTGAAACAAAGTTTTGATTAGAAATGTAGCAAGATTTAAATAAAGCAAAAAGGGTAAAGGCACCCAAAAACTAAATGAAAACACCCAATCATAAAAAATATGAAAAATTTATGTTTCAGGTTGAACCAAAACAAAATATTATTTGGATTTTTCAGTTCAGCCACTGACTTGAAAACAAACAAACAATTATTTACTCAGGTCTAGTAGTGTCTGCAAAAGGAGGTATTAAAACAGATAGAAAACTTTACAAATGTCCTCATCAGACATCTATTATTTTTGTGAGCTATAATAAACCCTTTTGAAGGGGCAGCTCATTTTGTCATTATATGCTTCCTTGGTGCAAGTTTTAAGCCCTGTGACAGGGGATGCCTCAGAGGATTTGGCTAACAAAGCTGCTCAATTCCTGAATGTGCAATTGAGATGCACCTATCTTCCCTTCCAACATCCAATTTGCACTATTCCATCATCTCTTTTTTTTGTTTTGGACAAATAGACAGCTGAGACATTTCCTAAGATCTGCGTTAAAATGTTGTGGCTTTTGGAATAATGGCTTGGTCTATTCCGAGCACCTGTGAAAGGGACAATTACTACATTTCCATGAAACTGGTCCCCAGACAATGTTCCTTCTCATTTGTTTTCCATACATGGAACAAATGGCGGCCTTAACTCAGATTTAAAAATCTGTGGATGCAGTTTCTTGCACGCCCTTTCTCTCCCTCTCTTTCTACACCTCCACCCTACCATTCCAGCTACCATTTCATTCACTCATCCCTTCCTTCCTGCCTCATCGTTCATTCTATATCCCACACTCATTATTGACTCTTTTACAGCACTCCTTTTCACTCTCTTTTCTGTGCAAGTTTCCCTTCCCTTCCCTTTCTTTGTTCTACGCACCACTTCTTTTTTACAATATTCTGTTCTGGTTCTTATCTGTTGCTCATTGCTGCAGCCATGTGAGGACCTCCTGAAGTGTATTATACAATGTTCCTGGTATCTGTCATGTGTTGTTCTTCCTTACACAGGAAAAAAGCTGCATGAACAATTATAAAAACATTAAGATAATATTTATTTCATATATACATGTATATGCATGTGCTGTGTGTTTATGCTGGTAGAGACAAGGTTTGAAAAAAAAAGTGTCTTGCCCTTGCAGTGGAAAGTGGTGAGGTCTGAGGTAGTTCTCTGCGTGTGAAAGAAAATACCACACTTGCCCCTTAGGAAAATCCCGCCATTGCATTACCCTTTATATGGCCCTGCTAGTGGTACCAGTGGTGTCTTTGTTCAACCTCCCACAGGGCTGTTTACATAACGTGAAGGTAGAAATGTGAATCAACATTGGTGTCCTGTCTGCACTAGGGCTTCCACAGATGTTAACAAAATGGAGGGAGAGTTCATCCCTGTGCCACTCCCCCCAAAATCTAGTAGTGTCAAGGCCAAGGACAGGAGAAATCCAATACAGGCTCATTAGTATGAAGAAGATACAGATTCCAGAAAGTCTGACTTTCTTTTAAGTGACGTTACTTCCGCACCTTGACTCACTCAGAGAGGCATTGAGGAGTATTTTGAGTATGGTGTTTGGATACTTCTGCCCCAATGCACACAACTCCCAGTGAAAAATCTGAGAGGCCCTTTTGCCACATATTGACCACCCTAAGACTTTCTCTGGATTAGTAAATGTGGGAGGAGCGGAATTCCAAGTCACATAAACCCCCTTAATCCTCCTGTAAGATCATGAGTCCCTCATCAAA
The DNA here is from genome assembly GCF_007399415.2 of Gopherus evgoodei. Lineage (NCBI taxonomy): Eukaryota > Metazoa > Chordata > Testudines > Testudinidae > Gopherus > Gopherus evgoodei. The sequence goes on along the minus strand of NC_044339.1, from coordinate 10,093,410 downwards.
AATGAGCACTCATCTGAATTTTCTTCTCGTTTTGTAAGGACATAGAACTGAATATCTTGAAGACATTAATACAACTCCATTGAGAATGTTTGTGTTGCAGGCATGTATGAAAGAGTATGCCGTTTTATTGCCAGGAGAAGTGACTCAGTGGTTGTGTGTGTTGGGTAAGTGATTTTATTTCAGTTGCATTATGTGGGAACCATTTACAATGTGTCAGCTTCCAGGTGTATATGTCCATGAGCCACTCCCTCTCAGTCTGCTCTTTCAGAAAGTGGTTCAACAAAAGGAACATACTGATGGATATAATTTTGCACTCTATGCTCTGCCCTCTTGTTGAGTTCTTTGGAGCAGACTTGCAATATGTCTATTATGGAGCCTGAAAGAGCAGACCAAACAAAGAAAAAACCCTTTAAATATTTTAATATATAGCATCATTTTTATAGATAGCGGGTCAAGTCCTGACCCCTATAATGTCGGAGGAAGGGGACTGCACATACCTTACTCTCACCTTTCATTATGCAGCCAGATCAATCCTTAGGATGGCTGTTATGACAGTGCGTTAGCAATAGAATGATAGAAGCATAGAAATGAAGGGCTAGAAGAGACCTCGAGAAGCCCATCAAGTATAGCCCGCTGCACCGAGGCAGGACCAAGTTAACAAAGACGGGACAAGTGTTTGCCCAGTCTGTTCTTAAAAACCTCCAGTGATGGGGATTCCACAACCTCCTGTGGAAGCTATTCCAGTATTTAACTATCCTTGTAGTTAGAAAGTTTTTCCTAATATCTAAACTCAACCTCCCTTATGGCAGATTCCACCCATTATGTCTTGTCCTGCCTTCAGTGGACACAGAACAATTGATCACCATCCTCTTTATAGCAGCCCTTAACATATTTGAAGACTTATCAGGTTCCCCCTTCAGTCTTATTCTCTCAGGTCTAAACTTGATTAGTTTTCTTAAGCTTTCATAGGTTCCTGTTTTCTAAACTATTTTTGTTGCCTCTCTCTGGATTCTCTCTAATTTGTCCACCACATCTTTCCTAAAGTGTGATGCCCAGAACTGGACACAGTACTCCAGCTGAGACTTCTCCAGTGCTGCTTAGAGAAAGACAATTACTTTCCTTGTCTTACATACAACGCTGCTGTTAATATAGCCCAGAATGATGTTAGCCTTTTCCACAACTGCATTATATTGTTGACTCATACTCAGTTTGTGATCCATTATAACACCTAGATCCTTTGCAGTGTTACTACCCCCTAGCCAGATATTCCCCATTTTATAGTTGTGCATTTGATTTTTCCTTTCTCAATGAGGCACTCTGCACATATCTTGACTGAATTTATAAGCCTACTTTCCACTTCATTACCTAAGTCATTCATGAAAATATTGACTAGTACTGGACCCACAACTGACCCCTGCTGGACCCCTCTAGATATGCCCTCCCAGTTTGACAACGAAGCTTTGATAACTGCTCTTTGAGTACAGTCTTTCAACCAGTTGTGCACTCACCTTATAGTAATTTAATCTAGACCACGTTTCCCTGCTTGCTTATGAGAATGTGTGACTGTGTTAAAAGCTTTACTAAAATCAACATATATCATGTCTACTGCTTCCCATGCTCCCCCACCAAGCAGGCCTGTAACCTAGTCAGAGACGGAAATGAAGTTGGTTTGGTGTGATTGGTCTTTGACAAATCCATGCGGGCTATTCCTTAGAACTGCTTTTCTCTAGGTGCTTACAAACTGATTGTTTCATAATTTGTTCCAGTGTCTTTCCAGGTACTGAAGTTAGGCTGACTGGCAACAATAATTCCCCCTTGTTCCCCTTTTTAAAAGATAGGTATTATGTTTGCCTTCTCCATTCCTCTGGGACCTCACCTGTCTCCCATGAGTTCTCAAAGATAATTACTGTTGGTTCCAAGATTGCTTCAGCTAGTTCCTTAAGTACCCTAGGGTGAATTTCATTAGGCCCTGCCAACTTGGATTCATCCAGCTAATGGAAATATTCTTCTAGGCAGCAGCTTCACAGCTGTATACCACAGAGGCCTAGGAGAAGGGGAGCAGCTTTGGCAAATAAGTCCTCAAGGCCCTCCTATAACCCACTGCAAAGCATGCCATTGTCTCTCTCCACAGAGACTACTGCAGAATTGGGAGCAAGGGGGAAGATATACAAGGGTCTGCTGACTGGGGGGCTCATTGAAAGCACTATAGAATGCTTCTGTGTAGGGCTGATAAGAAGGGTCGTGCATGGGGGCAGGAAGGGAAGTTGTGCCTCTCCTCCCATCCCCCAGCACTGATTGTTTTTTATGGACGGCCAGCTTACTTCATTCCAGTGTTAGTTATCAACTAACAGCCACTGCCCTGGTATGCACCTAAATGACATCTGTCTATATGGGCATCCACTATTAAAAGTTCAAGCTTGGAGGCTTTTTTCAAAAAACATACCCAATCCATTTTAAAATGCAACAGTCTGAATGATTTGAGTTGCAGTTATCCAACCCCCTTTTATTTAAAACATGGTTCCCTCTGCTGAGAGCTGATGCAAAGGGCTGTAAGAGGAAGCCATTTGCAGAGCACAGGAAGAAATGTTATTGATCCTACCAACCGCAGGAATTATTCTACATACTCTGGAGAGTCATCTGCTGTCCCTTACCTATTAAAAAACTGTTTACAGATAGAACAGATTTTAAAAACCTCCCTGCTAGTTATCCCCCAAATGCTAATGTCAAAGCACATGATCCTGTTATGGATCACTGGGATTTTCAGGGAAACTATGTCTGTGTAATGAATGAGGGAGGTGGCTTCCCTAAAGGCTTCAATTCCTCAGCATTCATCATGTTTTAACTAAAGAGCTCTAGCTAAATTGCTTTAGTCCTGATAACCTGACAAACCTGATAGAAGATGGCTGCTGCAGGATAATCAGAGAAAAAAGCAAGCAAAAGCCTTTGCGGTCTGTACTCAATTGACTGTCTGACTAGCTTCCCTGATTAACAAATGTTTTCGGTATCCTGAGACCTTTGGCCAATCAGGAGTGCATCATAAATTGCTAACAAAAAGACATAACCACAAATGAATATTAATCTGTATATTCCAACCCTTCTGTGTCTATGAGGAGCTGTTAAAATGAATGCTGATTGTTGCTGACTACCCTGTGTGGTGCGTTCGTGGGTTAATGCTTTTATGTTTCTTAATATTGTGCATTTCTTTAAGGGAAGTTTTATTTCCCAATTTCTTTACTCCTAAAAAAGGATAAAAAGTTGTTTCCCTCGAATTATATTAAAAATTGCACTACCTGTTCCCTTAATCCTGGGCTACTGGAATTGAGCGAACAACCATGAGGAATCCTTAGCGCCTCTATAAATAATTCCTGACACAAAAAATAGTAAATCTTTATAACTTTCAGTGTTTATTCTCACATATGTGCTCGGGGCAGTATTAGACTTCACTGCAAACCTAAAAGCAGAAAGGCCGATTACTGGTACATACTCCAGAATGCTTCAGTACCACACAAATTCAGATGATGTGTCTACAGTTGTCTAGAAAGTAATTAAAAAGATTGGGTGATTCCTGAAGCTATTCTACAAAGCAGAATTTTAAACACATACATAAGTAATAATAAACACATATTTTTCTAACTTTAAAAGGTACTTGAAAGAGAAGATGACTCTACCCATAGATATGATGACATTAAAACACTGTCATTGATATTTTAGGTATCGTTTGGCTCCTGAGCACCCATATCCAACCCAGTTCTGGGACTGTCTCACTGCCACGGTACACTTTATGACAACAGCAGAAGACTATGGGGTGGATCCCACTCGTATCATCATCTGTGGAGACAGCAGCGGAGGCACACTCGCTGCTGCTGTTTGCCAAACCCTGGTGGGTAGAACAGACCTCCCAAAGGCACGAGCCCAGATCATACTCTATCCATTTCTCCAAGGTGTGGACTTTAATTTGCCTTCATATCAGCAAAACGGTTCAGTTCCCCTCTTGTTAAAGAAACGGACCCTCACACTTGGAATGCAGTATCTCAATAAGGATGTGTCACTGATGAAAGGTATCCTAGAAGGTTCCCATGTGCCTGAGGATTTGAAACTGAAGTTTAGCAAATGGCTGAGTCCAGACAATATCCCCATGGAATTTAAGATCAGAGGCTACAAACCACCTGCATCTGCTACATATTCAAAAGAACTTCACACTTTGGCCAAACCAGTTTTTGAGACAACCTTTTCCCCACTCTTAGCTGAAGATGCCATTATTCGCCAGCTCCCAGAGACTTTCATCTTAACCTGTGAATATGATGTGGTCAGGGATGATGGACTGTTGTACAAGAAAAGACTGGAGGACAATGGCATTCCAGTGACTTGGTACCACATAGAGGATGGATTCCATGGAGCATTATTCCTAATTGACTGTGGGTATATTTCATTTCCATGTGCAAAGAGAGCAATGCTCAATGTAGTAAACTTTATAAAAGGCTTGTAACCACCGCCCCTCAAAAAACAAAAATAATCCCCCCCCTCTTCAGAGCTGGGAGCCTTGCTTTCCATTCCCAAAACAATATCTCTGAGTGGACACAGAAATTACAAGAAACTCTCAGATTTCAATGATCTTTGTTCAGCTCTGAAATACCGGCTATGGGGCTGCCCCCTCTTTACCCACCTGCGGCTGCTGTTTATGGCTGCTTGTGAGAAGCACAGCTAGAGGAGCTTAAGAATCTCTGTTTCTCTTCCTTCTGCTACTCAGCTGGTCTTCCAGGGAGAGATTTGTGCAGTGCTGCCCAGGGGATGGGAGAAAACTCTAAGGCTGGGAAACTGAACAGACAAAAGGGATTTGGGGCTGAATCTGGAGGTAATGGTGTGGGGGGTGAATGGGGGAGCGGGAGGGATAAGTGAAATGGTGACTCCTGGGGTGTTGAATCTGGAGCTGGCTGCAGAGGAACCTAAATCTGATGGAGGCTGAATCCAGAGCAAATGCTGTAGGGCATAGAGAACTGAATAAAGGGGTTGGATCTGGGGATGCAGGCAAAGAAAAAATGGTGGAAGGAAAAAGGAGGAAAGTAGAGGAATCAGCTTGTGGAGAGCAGAGCAGTGCAAGTTATAAAGCCATAAAATATGAACAATATTTAATCAGGAGCTACATGCTGTTATGAGTTTCAAAGGTAAATGAAACAACCTTGTGCCTGGAGGTAGGAGATAGGCAGGGTTAGTGTGTTTAACCTGAGTAGTAATCAAATGGTATGCACCACAGAGATGCTGCATAAAGTAAAGTTGTTTAGACTCGAACTTCTGTATTAAAGAGCCACCCATAAGGAAGAGGCTTTTACCTCGGTTTCAAAAGCAGCATTTTAAAAATAAATAATTGTTGACTTCCCATGAATGTACTTTTTGATCAGCCACTGTAAAGAGGACATGTCACTACGTATCCTAGACCTGTATTATCCAAAGCTGAAAACAATTTCTGATAATAAGAATGGACCCGTGAACACTCTACCATGCCATGGCAGAGAAAGAGCTGGGATAAAGGAACTGCCAACATTCAAATGGTCCGTATCCAGGAGCGAATGACGGAGAAGCAAAAATGCCTTATGATTTTTAACTAGGTGGACAGGCACAAACAATGGAGCACATCATATCTGAGTGTCCCCTTTGTTCTTTCGTCGGGGGCTTGAAGGACATTACCAGCTCACTGCTGTGGCAATGTGCTGGCTATCAAACTTAGATACAAATCTGCAGTCATTACTACCTCCCCAAGCCATAAGAAAGACGACGACTAGGTGGATGGAGCAAATTTGGTCTGAGCTCTTGGAAAATCCAGAACACCCCAAGATACACTGATTTTAAAAGACTGGTGATTTGAGGGATGGGGGGAAAGCCAAGTCACAATAGTCCTCCCCTTTCAGAGATACTCTCAAAGTCCTCCACACCAGCCCAGGCAGTCCTTTAGTCCACTGCGCTGTCTGTGCCACTCCTGCAATGACTAGAAGAAACGATCCCAAGTTCACTGCCCAGATTGTGTCACCCATTCAGTGGCTGGTTGGGGAACCCAGATCCATCCCTACACTAGGTTCCAGCCCAGGGGCACCAGCAGCTAAGGTCTGTATTACCATGAACCTTCCTGCCACTCCCCTGGAATGCTTCCTGCCTGGCCTGTCCTAGGCTTGCATTCTCCACCCTTCTAGCTAACCCCTTATTTCCTGGATCTGCTACACAAACTCTTCCTTAGTAATCCCCACTCCTTTCTCGCCCTTATCTCAGGGAGAAAAATCGCCGCCTTCCTCCCTGTTCTTGCAAGGTGTGTTTCCCTTAATTAGGGGTCTCCTCTCAGCCTAAATCCCCACTGGCCCTGTTTGCAGACTAATGGGTTACTTGGCCCATCTGGGCTACGTTTACCCCATCAGGGTGAGTATGGAGAGCATACCCCATCACAAGGTGATAACCTACATAGAAAAATGATACCAAGAAGATGATTATTCAATACTCTGAGGCCCTGAAATCTCAGGTGCTCGTTATTTGCAATAAACATAAATCCCCTGCTATCAGAGAATATCCTACATGCTGAATAAAATGTAATTAACATATTTATAAGACATAGATACAGTGCAATACACAGAGGATTAAGCATTTAAAATGACCTGATACCAATCAAAGCTCTCAGTAGCTCAAAGAAAAACAGAGAGAGAATCTTACCCCAAAATAAGGGGAATAAGCCTCAATACTACTAAAGAGGTTGCAGCTGTTTTTAAAAACAGAGAAAAAACCTTGAATGTAGAAAACTAAAATATTAAGCATTGTCAATAATTGTCTGTGGTTACACCCAACAGGTGATTTTCAAGAAAAAATAGTAAATAGCTTAGAAATCATTCAGTATATTTATTTAAGGTTTACAATCCAGAAATGTTTGTGCATGTGTGAAAATATGACTGATGTATGTTTTTAATTTCGGGGACATAGTTTATATTAGTTGGCTTTCAGTAACAGAAGCAATGATATAAATTATTATGAATTTTAAACCTTTCAAACTGATTTTGATGGTATTGTCACTATCAGGGTAACTCATTCAACTAGGATCTGTATTAAGGATTAATGTTTGATAAATACAATCTTCTAGAAGAGAACAGAATAAAGTAAGATCAAATTACCTTTGATGTTACTTTGATTGTTGTATTGAAGAGCTGGAGAAGCTGGAGTAATATGGGTTTCAGAGACTGTCCAGGAAGGGAGAAGATAAGGGTAAGTTCAATGGTTGAGCGTTGCTGAGGGTTTAGGTCTGTGGGCATGGGGTGGAGGAAACTGGAGTGGGGGGCAGTTAGCTTTATCGGATGTCTGGGGTAACTAGATAGTTTCAGAGACAAGCTAGGGCCAGCTGGGAGTTGGTAAATACATTACAGAATGTGAGACGTTAGGAACAGCAGTAGGCAAAGGAGAAAAGAATGTTTTGAACTGGATGGATGAAGTGGACATGAGCAAGTAACAGGGGTGATGTAGGCTGAAGATGGGCATTAGTAAATAAAGATACGGTTGAATGTGTTGGATTCTGAACTTTGTGGTCATGCAACAGTGGCATAACTATTCCTGGGGACAAATGGAAGACACCTTTCCCATTTTACAAGGGTCGTAACACTGAAGATCATGCAAACTACAGTGCCAAATTCTCTTTCCAGTGATGACATATCTGGCTGCAAATCCTACTGCTCTATGGTCCTCCAAAATTGTTGGTATAAAGTTAAAAAAAAAATTGTAAGAAAGCCAGTTCCATAAACTCTATGAAAAATGTAATACTTAAAAAATACCTCAAAACCCTGTAAATAAATAGAACAAAAGGAGGCTTTCCTCATCCTAACTGATCACAGAGCCAAGAAAAACAATGTTAAGTGTCTCTCTACTTGTCCCATATGTGTGGTGTATTAAGGTCTGTTTTGGAATTGCTAGCTATCGCTTTAAAAGTATATGTGTGGAGGTTTCTGATCCTGCTTGCAGGTTAGGGGACTTTTTGGGGAAGGAAGTGATCAGTCAGTCTGGAAAGAGACAGCTTAAAGCAGGGTGGGTGAGTTATGCCCATCTGCTTTAGGAAGCAACCAATATTCTCTGTCTCTGTGTTGGGGTTCTTGTGTGTAATTGTTCTGAATTCTAAGCAATGAAGTAGTGTTACACTGCAGCCTTCCAGCGAGGTGTTTCTACATAGCCTCTCCTTGCATATACTGTGAGCAAAACAGTAAGGAGTAAAGCAATGAGCAGCACTTTAGTCATTCTGCAGCAGCTGAGCTGTTTCTTGTAGAACTGGAAGGGGCCTGAAGAGGTCATCTAGACCAGTCCTCTGCACTCATGGCAGGACTAAGTATTATCTAGACCGGTGGTGGGCAACCTGTGGCCCGTTAGGGTAATCCACTGGTGGGCCGCAGGACAGTTTGTTTACATTGATCGTCTGCAGGCATGGCCACCCGCAGCTCCCAGTGGCTGTGGTTTGCCATTCCCAGCCAATGGGAGCTGCAAGGGGAAATTCCACAACCTCCCTAGGCAATTTATTCCAGTGTTTAACCACCCTGAAGTTTTTAGGAAGTTTTTCCTAATGTCCAAACTAAACCACCATTGCTGCAATTTAATCTCATTGCTTCTTGCCCTATTCTCAGAGTCTAAGAAGAATAATTTTTCTCCTTCCTCAGAAGGGGAGGAGGCAGAGGAACAGTGGAGAGCAGCAAAGCCACGATGAACCTTGAGTACGTTTAAGCTGGCAAAGTTTTCCAAATGCATATAGGGTCCCCCTGCACACATACTCCTACCCTCACAAAAAAGGGATGGAGAGTGTAGTCAAGTGATTAAAGCAAAGACTCTTGTGAGTTAGGGTTCCAAGCTTTTATTCACCCCCTCAGGGTAAGAAGGGAAATATCAACAAGACTCGTGGGTTTAGCCCCCACATCATAGGAACTTGTCTCTCTGCAATATAAGGGTTAAACCCCATTGTCCTCTTCTGATCTGTAGCCAGAGTTCTCCTTGCCTCCAAACTAGGAATAGAATCTATGAACCCTAGTAGGGACTAGCTTCTCTCAGTGGTTGCTGCAGTTTTGTTGACTCAATAAGTGGCTGTTAAACAATTTTCAGTCATTAGAATCTCAGCAATTAAATGTAACATCCCATGTATGACTAGTTTTGTTTAACATATCATATAGATTATGAGCTCTTTAGGGAAGGATCTGTCTTTTTACAATATGAACGTACAGTGCCTAGCACAGGGGTAGGCAACCTATGGCACATGTGTCACAGGCGGCACGCGAGCTGATTTTCAGTGGCACTCACACTGCGTGGGTCCTGGCCACCAGTCTGGGGGCTCTACATTTTAATTTAATTTATATGAAGCTTCTTAAACATTTTTAAAATCTTACTTTACATACAACAATAGTTTAGTTATATATTATAGACTTATAGAAAGAGCCCTTCTAAAAACGTTAAAATGTATTACTGGCACGTGAAACCTTAAATTAGAGTGAATAAATGAAGACTTGGCACACCACTTCTAAAGGTTGCTGACCCCTGGCCTAGCACATTTGGGTTCTTACTCCCCACTAGGAAGCACTGATACAGTACTCCTGTTACTAGAGGAAGGAGAGAAGTCTCTGGTGTGTTGGAAGACTGTTTATGAGAATTCATACAGAATTGTAAGTGACTCTGATATATCATGATGATAGGATATAAAAAGATAGATAGATACAATGCCAAAGCAAGGTAAAAACAATAAAAGATCCATCATGCAAGTTTCCTCCATTCCTAATTAATACCTGTGTTGAGATATATAATGTGATTAGCATTCATTTTCACAACCTTATGAGCACATCTAGAAGGACAGGAGGGAGGGAATTTTTAATACCATAACTACATTAATTTAATTGTTGAGACACTTCAGAAGTCATAGTGCTGGGAAAGTCAAATCCAAGTCGGTTGCCTGGCTCCACAGAATCAGAGACTTTAAAGGTCAGAAGGGACCATTATGATAATCTATCTATTCTTCTCAGCAAAGTGAAACTGCATTGTCTTCTGCACTCTTGACATCAGTAGTAGACATTTTGCTTGCTGCTTTCTCTGGTAGGTGGTGTGGGCAGTTCATTATGATCTCGTCAAATCATAAACCTCTCCTGGAGTTGCTGAGCCGCTGAAGCTCAGAATCTTTAATTGGCTGTTGTCTATGCCGTTTGGTCTGGTAAATGTACCTGGTTTGAAACTGGGATTTCCCTTTGGTTTTTGAGACAGAGGTGAGGGCTGGAATTTGTAAGTCAGTCATATGGGAACATCTCAGCATGATTAGCTCTTCAAGGTGAAAAGAAGGAGCTGTTTTATCTGCTTTATGGCTGTATTTGGAAAATATCTTTCATATAAAGGATAAGGATGAGCTCTGTTTACTAATACAAAGCTTTTCACTCGTATAATATCTTTAATCTGAGGATCTAAGTAATTATATGTTTCCCATTATTGTAGTATCGGAGCACCTTCCAGGTTTTTAAAACAGCAAAAACAATCTCTCTCTCTCTCTTTCTTCTTTCTCTGCAGGAGAAACAGCATGATTATGTCATAAACAGATGGTTAAGGGTTAATGTCTCTTTTACCTGTAAAGGGTTAAGAAGCTCAGTAAACCTGGCTGACACCTGACCAGAGCACCAATAGGGGGACAAGATACTTTCAAATTTTGGTAAAGGGAAGTTTTTGTTTGTGCTTTTTGTTTTGTTCATTGTTCGCTCTTGGGATTAAGAGGGATCAGATATATATCCAGGCTCTCCAAATCTTTCTAAATCAGTCTTTCATGTGTCAAAATTGTAAGTAATAGCCAGGCAAGGCGGATTAGTCTTATGTTTGTTTTCTCAACTTGTAAATGTTTCTTTTTGCTGGAAGGATTTTTACCTCTGTTTGCTGTACCTTTGAATCTAAGGCTAGAGGGGGGTTCCTCTGGGCTATATGAATCTGAGTACCCTATAAAGTAGTTTATCCAGAGATAATTTTTACCTTTTCTTTCTTTAATTAAAAGCTTTCTTTTTAAGAATCTGGTTGATTTTCCTTGTTTTAAGATCCAAAGGGATTGGGTCTGAACTCACCAGGGATTGGTGGGGGGAAAGGCGGGGGGATGGTTAATTCCTCCTTGTTTTAAGATCCAAGGAGTTTAAATCTGTGTTCACCAGGAAATTGGTGAAGCCTCCCAAGGCAACCAAGGGAGGGGAAAGTCTGCGGCGGGGACAGGGAGTGCGCCAGACATTGAATTTCTGGCTGGCGGCAGCGTTACCAGATCTAAACTAGTAATTCATCTTAGAAGTGTTCATGCAGGTCCCCACTTTTGTACTCTAAAGTTCAAAGTGGGGAAAGAAACCTTGACAACTAGTTTATAGGTTTTTGTTCTTTGCTTTGTGTATACGTGTTTGTTTAAAGAAATGGTGGAGGGAAAGCCAATTTTTTTTATTTAAAATCAGAGTCTTGCTCCTTTAGTTCTAAATGGGGTGACGTTTGGTATCATTCTGATTTCTTGTAGAAGCAAGTTCCATAATCTACTTCCAAGATTAGTTTAGTTCTAATTCCTGCATTAACAAGCCTCCCAGTGTAGGTCAACTGTTTTATTGTTACAGTGTATTGTAGATGCTGGAGGAGGACATGATTAAAGAGAATGAAGTGATCTTTCTGGTCACGACTATGGGCCAGGTCTTTGAATATCAGGACAGAGACCTTGACTCAGCTCTGAATTCAGTGGGGAGCTCCTATGCAGAACGGAGCTCCAGGGAGGCCAATACATTCATGGCAACTTACTTGCATCGCTAACCAGATGGACTGCTGTGTTTTATACCAGCTGAAGCTTTATCAAGGTGTGCGCCTTCATCCCTACACATGATAGGGCAAATTCTCTACTGGAGCAGAGAACTGACTTGGAATAATCAAGGGTACATGGTGACCAGATACACAACACAATTAGCATTAACACCACAGGGAAGGTAATGCCAACCAAAATAGGGAAAGAACAGGTTAAATAAAGACTATTGAGATACATTAGATTGGGGTAGGCAATCTATGGCACGGGTGCCAAAGGCGGCACATGAGCTGATTTTCAGTGGCACTCACACTGCCCAGGTCCTGGCCACCGGTCCGGGGGGCTCTGCATTTTAATTTAATTTTAAATGAAGCTTCTTAAACATTTTTAAAATCTTATTTACTTTACAAACAACAATAGTTTAGTTATATATTATAGACTTATAGAAAGAGACCTTCTATAAATGTTAAAATGTATTACGGGCACGCAAAACCTTAAATCAGAGTGAATAAATGAAGACTCAGCACAGCACTTCTGAAAGGTTGCGTTAAATGTATTCAAGTCTAGAGGGACTCCCAAAAAGTAAATCCTCAGACAATTATCCCTGGAGTAAAATATCAGTAGACAACATTTTTGTGTGGTCTACATGAAACTAAGTGTCTGCTATGATAAATCTGGGTCCCCTGTCCCAGACTTTTTACAGGTGCCAACTTAGTAGCCCCCAAAGGGTCAAAGGACTCTGGTGCCATCTATAAACAACAGAGTAAATGGTGCAAGTTTCTCAGCACCAGAATGACAAGAGAGACCCTCTTTATGCCTTTCACCTGAACCTGTGGTGCAGCATCCCCAGTGCTGGACTGCCACGGTTAGAGCTGATGGTGCTAGAAAATCTAAGGTGCCATAACTTTGACACCTGACTCAGCCACTTGCAGCTCATTAGAGTTGATGATGCTGAAAAGCTGACACCGAAGTAGGCTGATCAGGGTACTTTGGTGTCATGTCTACAGTTCCACAACCTCAGCACCAAAGAAGGTCAATCTAGAAGGATGCAGGAAGCTCAGTGTTTTATCAACAGTGAGGAAGCTCTGGCATCAGATTAGGCTAGCCAGTTCAGATCCAGGAAATTTGGTGCCATGACCAGCGTGCCAAAACTTTGACATTGGGTTCAGCCAGTGGGATAAGACTGGGGATCTGGTCATCACATAAGCCAGGAAATGAGCCACTGAATCTAGTGGATCTCTAAAGTTGATGCTGGATTTACAGATTGCCAAACTTAGTTAATAGGGTAAGACTGCCCTTTCCATACATGCAGGTCCAGGCGTTACTTATGCTGCACAGGTACCACTTTGTTCTTTTAAATAAAGGAAACCGCTAGTAACTGATGATCTAGCTAATTAAAAGGAAAATAGCTCTGAAAGGGCTGAAGAATAAAACAATGAGAGAAGCATTGATGACACTGCATGGGATTTGAGCTTGCTGAACTTTCAGTGGTTAAGAAGGAATTCAAGGGTGGTTGGACCCTATTTCCTCTTTTAAAGTCTTGGAATCCTCTGTAAAGGGAGGGACAATTGGCCCCAATAGACCCTGGTCTCTAGAAGATTCTGCAGTTTTAACTTGTAGACAATCACAGAGGTGGCTGAAGCTGCTGGCTCTGCCTAACCAGTTGCCTGGGGCTCCCTCTGTCCCCTATTTCTCCCTTATGGTGTTTCCGATTTTCACCAACACTATTAGGGTTCTAGCCACAGATACCTAGAACGTTCCCTGAAATTTGGGAAATGATCAGATGCAGCCAGCAGATGTCACTGCAGGACCATATTAAGTGACAAGCTTACCAGCTAGTCACCTGGGAAAGAATTCTTTGTAGTAACTCAGAGCTCTCCTCATCTAGCATCCCATCACCGGCCATTGGAGATATTTGCGGCTAGCAGTCGCAGATCACCTACATGCCATTGTAGGCAGTCTCATCATCCCATCCCCTCCATAAACTTATCAAGCTCAGTCTTGAAGCCAGTTAGGTTTTTTGCCCCCACTGCTCCACTTGGGAGGCTGTTCAACAACTTCACTCCTCTGATGGTTAGAAGCTTTCACCTAATTTCAAACCTAAATTTGTTGATAGCCAATTATATCCATTTGTTCTTGAGTCCACATTGGCTCAACTTAACAAACTCCTCTCCCTCCCTGGTATTTATCCCTCTGATGTATTTACAGAGAGACAGAAATATCTCCCCTCAGCCTTCATTTGGTTAGGCTAAACAAGCCGAGCTCTATGAGGGGGAATACAGGCGCAGTTGCCCTGAATTGTGACACACTGAATCTTACCTGGTCATTCATTTCAAATACATGGTACCAAAATTCATCTGTTCTCATAGTGCTGTCATATTCAGAAAATGCATCACAGATTTGATAATCCCTAACTTTCAAAATCAGAGGATCCATTTGTTGCGCCCTGATCACATCAGGAGATTCATCAATCACCACCTCTGTATCACGACAAGGTGCTGATACACAACTGCTTGGATTAACAAAAGCAGGCTCTCACGTACAAGATCTTGTAAAGGCATTGCCTTTTCTCACATAAGCCAGTGCTTTGCAAAAAAATTCAATGACAATTGTCTTGTATTGATCATGCTTTCCATTCTTGCGTAGTCACACGTCTCAAAATGCACCAACACTTCAGATGCCGGTGATGGCACAGGAGAATCCTTGTAATTGATTTTCATAACATTCTCACTTGCAGCTATCACAAAAGGTTTCATAAATCTCAGAAGAATATCTTTGTATAGAGTCATCATTACTAGGTACAAAAGGTGACTCACCGGTGCACTGCATGAAAAAGGATTCATTAAAGGATTCTTGGAGCTCATTGGTATTGTTATTTCCCATGTTCCAGCAGCACCTCTTTTCTCTTTTTCATCAAAGGTACAGACAAAGAAGGAGTATAGCCCAGGTACCATCAATTGATCTCTCAGCAAGCGCATTTTCACATACAACACACTTTTCTTCACACTCGTATTGCAAAATGCAATCTATCCATTCATGAGGCCGCTCTTTTGATACTTCTTTGAAAGTGGTAGTAAATGTTGATCAAATCCTCAACATTCATCTGTCATGAGTTCAATACGTGCTCTGCCATACAGTGCAGGTGGTAGGAGAGGCAACCCATTACCTACAATCTCTGGTTCATTGTTTGCTTGGCTTTAATTTGAGACAATATACTGTTGTGTTTACTGTGAATGTTTGCAGCATTTTCCATGGAATATGTAGCACATTTATTCCAGTCAAAATCATGTTTTGACAGCACAACGTTGGTTGCATCAAACAATTCCTGAGATGTATTTGATGCACAAGAAACCATATCTAAAACCTCAGTAACTAAGGCCAGTTTCTGGGAGCTCATACACAGCCAAGATTGGAAAATACTTCTCAGACTTGTTCAAACTAGCATCCAGTGCCAAAATATTGTTTATGGTCTTCAATCACACTTCAAACATTTTCATGGGCTTTGGGTGAGATAGTCCCTGGTAAAATAGGGGCCATTTTTCTGGAAACACATGCATAGTGCTGAGCAATTTTGGAGCCTGGGAACATTTTCTTGAAGAAAGATCTCACATGATCACTGCTAGCAGGAGGAATGGTATGCTCCAAAAGTAATCCTATAAATAACACTTCAGCTTTGGTTACACAGTCACTCATTTTTGACCCAGCAGATGGAGAAAAAACTACCAAAGATTTTGACTGCATTGCAGCCTTGGCATGGCTCGCTTGTTTCTCCTTAGCAATGTGTCTTGAAATATCATTGTATCCGCCATGACTAACAGAAAAATCAGTTCTGCCATACTCAAAAAGCAAATGTTAGCCCTTTGCCTTGTTGGTTTTTTTTTTCTTTGGTAGAAAATGATGCTTGTGCTGAGCCCCCTACCCCTCAACAGTCTTAAACTGACAAAGTCTTTTCACTTTTTTTCTTTGGTAAAGCCTCAATGTCTTCATAAGCCCCTGCTGCTGCTGAGTCTTGACCCAAGCCAGATTAAGGCAGAGTCAATGTAGGTACGTGCCTAGGGCCCAATTTGTGGGAGGCCACCAAATATTAGCTCATGATCCCTGACTGGTCTAGTTCAGGTACTGGTGCAGCAGGCAGTCCCTGGCAGCAGCAAGGAGTAGCAGCACCAGCTGCCTCACTACCCACTGAGTGGTAGCTCTGGTGCCCTGCATCACGACGGTGCCAGGGCCAACACTGAGCGAGTGGCATTGAGACCTGGTGCATGGCGGTCAGAGCAGTAAAACATACGACAGTCACAAATACATGTAATGGGTTCCTTTTCACTTTCGTTAGAGGGTCTCTTAAAAACAGATTCCTCCACTGCGGAATTAATTTGGACTCATGCCTCTAGGCCTAGATGTTTCCTGAAGAAAGCTTCAGAACTCTGTTGTGAGAAGCATCAGAAATTTGGGAGAATCTCTCAAATGTCCTACCCCACTGGTAGAAGAGGGTGCACAAATTTCTTCAGCGGAAGTAGATCTTGAAATCATGAAAGACTTGAAGAACTAAAGTAGGGGCATTGGTATTTGGGAACCTTCCTTTGCTGTGAAAAAGCACTGTATGCAGATAGATCTGGCCACAGCAATTTTACAGCCATGTGATATTTTGGGCACTTTTTCCCATTTAATAATGGATCTTGTTCTACATCATGGCAGCCATTTTGCTTCTCCATTAGCACCAGCTGGGAGGAGGGAGGGTTGTATGATCATTATTACTTGTATTACTTTAGCACCTAGAAACCCTAGTCATGGACTAGAATCCCATTGCACTAGGCCCTGGACAAACATAGAACAAAAGATGGTCCCTGCCCCAAAGATCTAATAATCTAAGTATAAAACAAGAGATGACTATTGACAGACGGGGGCATACAAGGAAACAATATTGGTCAGCATGAGAGGTAGTGGATTCAGCACATCAGAAACCTAACCATTATTTTGTAGGCACATGGTAAATAAGAGTTTTAAGGAAGGCTTTGAAGGAGGATAGTGAGGCAGCTCTGTTGATAGTTTCAGGGAGCTTCTCCTAAGCATGAAAGACAGCATGGGAGAAAGCATGAAGGCACTTATTTGAAAATTTAACAAGTGGACAATAAGATGCTGGCATTGCTGGTTCATCGGTCGAGTGGACGAGAGATGATGTAGGTTGGGTGGGAATAGGCTATGAAGGGCCATGAAAGTGAAGACAAGTAGCTTATAGTTAATGGGATTGTTAAAGGCTAGATCACTCTGCTGTATTGCTGAGGAAAACAGGTGAAAGGTGGAATACACTGACGGTGGGTTGGGCTGTGCATATGCACAGTGGAAAGAAGAACACAAATTCAGCACATCCTGCCCTAAAAGGAAGATGGACAAGTCTGATGACTAAAAATCCAATTCATGTGAAGTTCCCAGTAGAAATTTGCGAGACGAAATTCTCACATTCTGAACTTTCTGTTCTGGAAAACCTGGACCTTAAGTCGAATATTTGCTAATTTTTCAGAGGAATTGGTAAAATAGGAACATCTTTGTGCCCTGCTTTCTTCTGCAATATGTATGGCACAACTGTCTGACTAAAGATTTTTCTGAAGTGCAGGAGCCCTGCCGGGGAGTCTCCTGAGGAATACGAAAATCAGAGAGACTTCAGGTCCAGCTGTGTACAGTTTTCACAGTAAAGCCCGTATTTTACAGCACCATCTATTCCAGCATAAAGGCGAATATCTATATACAAAAACTTTATATTAGCTAAGTGCTGAGATATAGGTGTAACAATATACCATGGGTAGATCTTATAGAGGCACATGACAAACAACACACTGAGTAGCTGTGCTCTTATATGTATATAAAATCTGACTACACACCTGTGTACTTTACTCATATTTACTGACAAATGAGACTATGAAACAAAGTGTATGAAAACAATCATGGAATTGATTCTTCTCTAGAGAAGTGTCTACCACTATTGCCAACTCAAATGTTGGGCTTTTGGAATGTCCAAGGGTTAATTCTGCAGTCCCACCAAGAAGTCCATCCAGAACTGAGTCATAATGAAACCAGATTCAGAATAAATAGAGTTTTAGGCCCATTTTGAATGTTCATGTTGCCGGAGTTTGACTGTCAGATTCTAATTTCTTCTGTGTGTGGGTGGAGCCATCATCATGATTCATGGGAGGAGGGTGGAGAGAATTATTAAGATTGCAATCGATCTGATTATGTATTTTGTGCTATCTCTCAGAGGGTGCCCTGTATTGCTTAGTCTCCTGTAAGTACACTTCAGAAACAAGTCCTGGGAGAATCAAATCAGAATCATTTCTCTGAGTACATCATCCTCATTCAAGAGAAATGGGGTTGGTTTGTGCTCCTTTGACATTAATAGGAGTGATCTGGATTTCTCCCTTTTTGCTACTGGTGTTGTTCATTTGGGCCATTTGTTATGATCTCTTCAAATCAGAGCTGCCTCCTGGAATTGACCAGCCGCTAAAGCTTCGGTTTTATCACTCGCTTTTAGTTATAGCTGCTGTTCTGGTAAGTTGACTTGGCTTCAAAGAGGGGATTCAACTTTTATCTTTGACTAATGGGATGGGAGTTAGAAGATCTGTAAAAAAAATTTTCTTAGTCTAGAAAAATCTGGAATATGAATTATACCAGATTAAATTATCATAATTCTTAAAGGTAAAGACTAGAGGCTGATTTTAGAATTTCTTTTGATTTTTTTTCAGTGCCTCTCTCAAACTCTAGACACTTCATAATTTTTAAAACACTGCTTCACACAAAATGTTTAAAAAAAACTATGTTATACATATTGAAGGTGTCCATAGATAGATACCCACATAATAGCAAACCCGACAGAATTCCAATACATCCTCTTCCATATCCCATTTCCTTGTCAAATATGTCAGAGAAAAAATGAAGTCATTTCAAAGTGGGAAACCAAAGTTTTTGGTTCTGATAATTTTTAAACATTTTCTTCAACTATTTTCGATTTGAGAAATGCCTCAGAACTGACCCTTTCCCACAAACACTTTTTGGTTTTGGTCAGTTGACTTTTTGACAGGAAAATCTCACTGAAAAAATCCCATCCAGCTCTAGTTAAATGCACACACCTACATTTATACGTTCACTGAGACAGATTCACAGACATTGACAATTCAGAGACATTTTACTGCAGTGAAACCTATCTGAAGCAACAACCCCAGAAAGTAATAGATGTACTCTTTAGCTACAGATCAGACTAATACAGCTTGTACTATGTATATACTATACCCATGTTTTTTATATTGTATGTATTATGTATGCACACACACAGATGGAATACAAAAAGATGTGCTACAAGTTATATTACTCTGAGTTTGGGACGGTTGCTTAATCACAAATGGCAAAGAGAAGAATGGAGTTATGCAGATAATGACAGATGAGTATAAATAAAACTTTTATACCATACCAAACCTGCCACACCTACATGTGTTCTTTATATATTACACAGCATCCATAAAAAAATCCTAGGATAATTTTAGGGAATTTAAGACATTGTATTGGGATTATTGATTGTAATCTTCCACTTGTAAAGCTATGTGCCTTAGTTACTATGATTGTGCATGGATCTGAGGAAGAGAAAAATTAAAATTAAAACTAAACCATAAAACATCTTCAAAAATAACCAAAAATAATTTTTCTAGACCAAAAAAGTCAGTCTTGAAATGTGAGCCTTCCAGGGCGAGGAGTGACCAATGCGTCCCCTTGCTTCTAACAAATGACATAAAGCTCTTTTGACATTGAACTTTATAGCTCATAGACATTATATCTTAAAAGTTATTCATTTTTATGTAAAGAAAAAGCTGTCCTGGACCCAGGGTTAAATGTTTGCCACTCTGGGCATTGAGCAACATAAAGCTTTTTTTGTTTGGTTGGTTTGGGGGCTTTGTTTTTAAAGGAAAATTTCACTCTTGGGAGGAAAAGGAGGAAATATTTGACAGGTTGCTTTAAAAGCACGGCAGGTATTTGAACATACTGAAGATTTTGGAATGTGATATTAAGTCCTGGTCAGATGGATTAGTGGATAGGTGATATGGTCATATCCATGTAATAAATCTGACAGGTACACGGTAAATTTATCTATCACATGCTTGTGCAATTTATGACATGGAGATCACCTCCGCATGTCCAGTCGGCCTATTACATATTTTGAAGGACAAGTTAAAGCTGCCCTGAGATTTATACTTAAAGCAGGACTAAACTCCTCACGTTTCACACTTTAATGACTGCACATAGTCTCCAAATCTGGCATAATGACACCTCATTTTCTTTGCAATTTTCTTTGCAATTTTTAACACAGTATTTTCTTTCTTTTGTAGAGGAAGCATTTGATTTTACATTTTTATCCTCTTTTCCTTGGGTTCCTGAATCTAAACAGCCAGCTGCCAAACTTCCCACAGACCACAGAGATATATTCTCAGACATCAGCTAGGTTTGAAATGTATTAGGATAATTTTATTGAGCTATCTCATGAAAAGCCAACAGAACTGCTCAAATACATTCCCCTACTTCCTCTTTCCAGTGTTACAGGGGTTAGCTGTCTCTGTGGTGCCATTTACAATTTTCTGGTCTTTGATAACTTGGGATGCAACTATTCCTCTCTTCCTAGCCTTTCAGATCCTGTTGTAGCTTCTGTTTGCAGCAAAAGGTGATGGAAGGAGCTGGGAAGGTTGATGGCCATGTTGTCAGAAAGGTCAAAGACTTGCAGCTCTGCTGCAGAACCAGTTGCTCGTTCTGAGGATGCTGGTCAGAGAGCAATCTTGGGCTGATAGAACTGAGGGAATCTGTTCGTCTAGGACACAGCAGCTGGGACTGGCTGCTGAGGATCATAGCTGTACTTCAGGGCTGAGGAGAAGAACTCCTGTCTGTTTTCCTGACTACCTCACAGAGCCCACTGGTTCCCAAATATTCTTTAGAGCCCCGTTTCTTGCCTCCAAACAGTAGCCTGGCTTCCTAATTCTATGCCATCTTCTCCTCCCTTATATCCACATGTCTACACAGTGAAGGCCATGAGGGGGCAGGGGTCCCCAGGCTAGCTTGAATCTAGCTAAGGTGAGTAGCAGCAGTGAAGGCAGCACAGTACAGACTTCAGAGTGAACTAGCGAGCTGAGTATGTACCTACGGTATGTGCCAGGTTTGTACTATCTAAGTTGAAGTTTATACTGCACTGTCCTCATTGCTATAGTGACTCGTGCTAGCTGGATTCAAGCTAGCTTGAATAAGTTAGCCCATGCATAGCTTTTGCTGTGGAAACATATCCTTAGATGCCTCCTTGCCTAGCCCGTTTCCAAATCAGAAATTATTTTTCCTTGTCTCCCTATATTTTTAAGATCAGCTGTTTTTTTTATTATTTGGCTCCCTAAAAATGAATGATCACAACCACGAACAACAACAAAAGACGACCCTTTTCTGTTTGGAATAGGGCTGTGTAGGGAACTCCACACTGCACCATGCCCCCGTTGCTTTTTGTCTGTGGACAGAGATGATTTAGGTCTCCAGTAGTGCCAACTTGGCCACTTTCAGCACCGCTCAATTTACTTAAAAACAGTTTGACCATTTCTTGGTTTGTGACCATACTCTGCACTAAATTCAACCCATTGCCGCAAGCTACAGTCTACGCATTTTGTGTAATTTGAAAGATTTGGGCTTCTTTGCAGTAATC
This sequence comes from Gopherus evgoodei, assembly GCF_007399415.2. Taxonomy (NCBI): domain Eukaryota; kingdom Metazoa; phylum Chordata; order Testudines; family Testudinidae; genus Gopherus; species Gopherus evgoodei. The sequence continues at coordinate 10,071,928 of NC_044339.1, read as the reverse complement.
AATTTTGGATCTTTTTCGTTTTAATAGGGAAGGATTTTGGAGAAGCTGGGTATCTGCAGTGACATAAGCTTACTCCGGTTTCTGCTGGATGGAATACCACCAAAATGGAGAGATTCAAAACTCCTCATCAGAGACCTGAAGTTTGCTGAGGTGCCAGTGAGGGTTTACCAGGCAAAAGCACCATCTGTTGGCCAAAGGAGGGGTGTCCTTTACTTTCATGGAGGCGCTGGCACCCTGGGAAGCATTAGTAAGAAATATCAAGTTTCAATTGATGATTGATAGTTAAAAAAAAATACACCACACATTTTTGGAATCTCAGAAGAGGTTTGTGTCTGGCTTGAAGCCAGATCTAAAATAAGTTTTTAAATTTTTTTGGTCCATCCAACAAACAAACAAAAGCAAAAACAACGAGGAGTTCTTGTGGCACCTTAGAGACTAACAAATTTATCTGGGCATAAGCTTTTGTGGGCTAAAACCCACTTCATCAGATGCATGGAAAAATATAGTAGGCAGGTAGAAATACACAGCACATGAAAAGATGGGAGTTGCCTTACCAAGTTGGGGGTCAGTGCTAACAAACCAATTAAATTAAGGCAGAAGTAGCCTATTCACTTCTTGTCAACTGTTGTGAATAAAGAACAGGAGTACTTGTGGCATCTTAAAGACTAACAAATGTATTTGAGTATAAGCTTTTGTGGGCTACAGCCCACTTCATCAGATGCATACAATGAAACATATAGTAAGAAGATTTTATATATATATATATATTACACACACACACACACACAACATGAAAAGGTGGAAGTAGCCATACCAACTGTCAGAGGCTAATTAATTAAGATGAGCCACCTTAAAGCATGAATTAACATTTTGGTCCATTTGTTATAGACCAAGAGAAATACATTTCCATAGTTCTGTACTTATTTCCTTTTATATTTACACATCTTCTAGGCACCTATTGACTGTAGAATACACCTCTAGAATCTGTAAATGGGAGCAAGAGTCACCAGACCACTAAAGATACTTTGGTGATTAATTTGGCCCTGTGGGAATACATGCAAGAGTAAGGTGATAGGGATTTGGCCCTTCTTGAGGTATATTGAATATTGTATATTGAATTCAGTCCTGATTCATTGACTGATGGAAAGGTTTTATTGTGTGGAGAAATGTACTCACAGGACTCAGGATTGCAGTGGTTTCGACAGCATGTGTGCGCCACACCTTATCAAAGGGTGTACATAATAAATGTCTAATGTATTCCAAGGGCGATGAACTATTATGACATCAAAATTTCCCAACTGTGAGAAGAGTAAGACAATGGAACAGACTGCCATCAGAGGTTGTGACAGCTTTTTCACTGGAGGTTTTCAAAAGGAGGCTAGATAGCCACCTTTCTTGAATGGGTTAGACACAACAAATCCTGCATCTTGGCAGGGGGTTAGACAAGATGATCGTTGTGGTCCCTTCTAACCCTATGATTCTGTGATCAACAAAGTTACACTGGGCAAGAATTTGGCACAAAAGAGTACGCAGCAGGATTTGGTACTTAGATTTTACATAATTCTTCACGAGTTTCAGTCTTATTTCTAAAGAATATGGAATATATGAGAACTCAAATAGCTTCTTCTTCCTTGCCACTTCCTTATTTGGGGTTGGCGACTTTTATAGCCTTCTTTCAGAACTCATGATTGTACATGAGGCTGTCGCACAGATTGGTCTCTCAGGTCTGCTGATATTTGGTTCATGTACCGAGTTTTCAGTTTTCCCTTTGGTTGCCTTCCATTCACACGTATTAGAATTCAAATATGTCACTCTTGAAAATTTTTGTTTTCAGATGCCTTTGAAAGAGTGTGTCGTTACATTGCCAGAAAAACTGATTCAGTGGTTGTGTCTGTTGGGTAAGTGAGCTCAACCCAGTGTTTTTTTATAGATTTTTTTCCAATGTGACAGTTTACAATTGGAATGCTTCTGCGATACATGCGGAGATCTGAAAATGTGACAGTCCTTACTATTTTAGCTTGTGCCCTATATTTCTGGTTTGAGGGTTTTGTTCATTTTAGGCATGTATTTTTAGGCAAATTGTGCTAGCGTAATTCAAATTAAATTATTTAAAATGTTGGACATTTTTATTGAACTAATTAAAATGCATAGGTTTTATAATTGTGCAAATTTAGAATGGTTTTTTTAAGAGAAGATGCCACTCCAATTAAACATAAAATATGGAAACAAAATTTTTGTAATGGCTTCTTTAAAAATCATCATTTCTTTGATATTTAGTTATCGGTTGGCTCCTGAATATCTGTATCCAAGCCAGTACTGGGACTGTCTCAATGCCACCATACACTTTATGAGGAATGTGGAAGATTATCAGGTGGATCCTGCCCGCATCATCCTTTGTGGGGACAGTTGTGGAGCTAATTTCGCTACTGCTATTTGCCAAATACTGGTGAGCAGGACAGACCTCCCAAAAATACGTGCTCAGGTTTTGATCTATCCAGGCCTCCAGGGGCTGGACTTTTATTTGCCTTCATATCAGCAGAACCGCGCAGTCCCCATCTTGTTCCGGGATCGCGTTGTCTACCTTTGTTTACGTTATCTCAGTAAGGACACATCAGTAGTGGAAGATGTCCTGAAGGGTTCCCACGTTCCTGAGGATATGAAACTGAAGTATAAGAAATGGATAAGTGCAGACAATATACCTGAGGAATTTAAGATCAGAGGCTATAAACCACAGAAACCGCCTTCATATACATATAAGCATGACGTTCATGAAGTGGTTAAACAAATGTTAGAGGTAATGTTTTCCCCACTTTTAGCTGAAGATACTATTGTTAGTCAGCTTCCTGAGTCTTATATTTTGACCTGTGAATTTGATGTGCTTAGGGATGATGGACTGTTGTACAAGAAACGATTAGAGGACAATGGTGTTCGAGTCACCTGGTACCATAATGAAGATGGTTTCCATGGAGTATTAACCTTATTTGGTTACGGAATTTTTTCATTTCCATCTGCAAAAAAGATACTGGATAATACTGTGAACTTTATTAAAAAATTGTGAAAAATATTCTTTTTTAAACGCTGCAGGTTCTGTACTTCCAACAGCAAGCGCAAAATACTTTATGCAAATAAATTAAGCACTTTTTGTTTAGGTTTGCATTTTTTAAATTATGGAGTATTTTACACTTTCCAGTTTCCACCTGCATAATTGTGACCCTCAGATAGAAATTATAACAGCACACAGTAAAGCCAGTATCACCCCTGAAAATAAAAACATGCCTAAGACAAGGGGGGAAAACAGAAATATTCATTCCGCCCGAGCTTACCTCCAACAATTCATAGATCTTTGTACAACAGGTCAGGGTCCTGAGAGAAGCAACGGGGACAACTTTCCAGCCCCTCCAGAAAGTGAAGGGACCTGCAAGGAAAGGGGAAAAGAGAGGCATTGTTGTCTCTTGCTCCTCATCAACATGAAGGATTTTTGGGGAAACACAAGGATGGAAGAGTCTCTTGATGTATAATGCAACACCACTTCCCTTTTTACCCTGCCTGTCTTTCCTGAACAAGCTATACCCCTCTAAACCAATATTCTAGTCATGAAACTTATCCCACCAAGTCTCTGTGATGCCAATAAAGTCATAATTTAGCTTATGTACTAATACTTCAAGTTCTTTCTGTTTATTCAACATACTTTTGCAATTGTGTATAGACATCTAAGATGTAGAGCAGAATCCCCCACAGATGTCCCTCTTGTTGCTCCTATGACCCTAGTGTAATTCCTGTTCCCTCCCTCCCCCCACATAAGCTTCTGTTAAGGTTGCCTGTTTTATACTGCAGGCTTTTGCCTCCTTAGAACCTGGTTTAAAACCCTCCTTGCTAGGTTGGCAAGTTAGTATGTGAAGATGCTCTTCCCCCTTCTTGGTCAAGTGGACTCCATCTCTTCCCAGAACACCTTCTTCCTGGAATAGCATCCTATGGTTGAGGAAGTCAAAGTCTGCCCATCCACACTGTCAGTGCAGCTGTGTGTTCATCTCCAGGATGCATGTGTCCCTGCCTGGGCCCTTTCCCTCAACCAGGAGGATGGACAAGAACAAAACCCACATCTGTCACCCTTTCACCCTAGCTCCCAGAGCCCTGCAGTCACTTCTGATCTGACCCATGTATGCGGAGTGACTCATGACTGCTTAACACACAGCTGGACAGTGCACAGATCCTATGTAATGAGGGCAGTATAAGAATCTGTACAGAACAGATTAGATCTTAGTTTTTGGGAAGAGCTTCAGAGAGTATCCCTGCCTTTTATTTCCCACTCTCCCAATTCTGTCCCAGAACTAAAAAAACATCTGAGAGAATAGCTTTTTCCATGTGGTTTTGTTTCTAAAGCAACACAACAGATGGGCCAAAGCCTCCTCAGAGCATCATTGTAATGAGAGGGGATAACTAGGAGTTCACTTGCCCCTCCCAGATGGATTTCACAGGATCCTTTTCTACATTCTGTTCCTGTCTAGTTTCATCTTTTGCCCTTCCCTTTCTCACACTTTGCCATCCTTACCTTCCCCCGTTATTCTGTCTCATTCATCCTCAAGATGGAGGGTGACTACACTGGGCCAGTCAGTCGAGTCTTCGTTACTCTTGAATTCAGTGGAGATACTCTACATTGATGGATATTAGATAATAACCACTTGACTTCAATTTCTTCCTGGCTTTCACCTTTGCCCAACATCGCTCTCCACTGCCCTATTCCAGCTACTGACCAAAACTGCCCTTTTACCAACCTCAGGTCAAATGGACCCATTTCAAATTGACCCTCCCATCGATCCCAATTGAAAATGTTCCTCCCAACAGCCTTGTGTCAAGCCTTGTGACACCCAGCTGCCTCATTCAGGCAACCTTCCAGAACCTTTTGATGGCAACTTTCCACACCTGCTGTTAAAAGGACACCATCACACAGATCAGTGTCTCTTTCTTTGCACTATCTGAGCAGATACAAAGAGATAAAGAACATCCCTTTATAGGCAGCCCGCTGAGTATTTTTGCAACCTTCTTGGCTACTAATGAACTAAGCAATTGCTTACCATAATACTTAGCCTCAGAATATTGGGATATACAGGAAACTAGGGTTTGGTTTTTTTTAAGTCATAGGTGTCTTTCTACCCCCCATTGATCATAATGCTTCGGTGTGCCAATGATGCTTGAATGGTATAACATTCCTTGCAGGGACATTGCCTGCCCATGCAAGTCACAGCAGTCTAGAGGCTATTCTAACTTGTGTCAATGGTTGAACCGGCTCCTGGCCAGCAATAAGGGGCATAAATATGGCGAAAAGCTATTTTCGGTCTTCCCAGGTCCTACACTGAATAGAGCTTAGTTGAAAGGTCAAGAATCAGGCTCACTGTTCTCAGACCTAGCTCCATTGTCATCTCTCCCCTCCCCCCATCTCTGCTCTGATTTTCCGTATCCCTGTTCCCATTGTTCTTTTGCAAACCTGACACCTTCCTGCTTCTCCCATAACAGACTTTTCCCCTTCCATCATGCTGTCCCATCCTCTTGCTGCTGGAATAATGCCCTTTTCCTCACCTATGAATCACCCTCTTTTCTCTTTCTTTCAAACCCATGTCTTTCAGAAATCCCTCTTCTAAACATTAATATTCCCCACTGTCTCCCTCAAAGGAGATGTTGGCCATTGTCTTTTGTTGTCTGTTTTGATTTGATCAGATTCTAAAATATTCAGGTCAATGGCATGTCTATAATTATATCCATAGTTTTAATCTCAAAGCAGTTCAGCCAAGGTGGGTAATCATAATTATTATTTTTGCAGATGAAGGCAGAAATGAACTCCATGGTATTTTATAGACTGTGTGTCCCAAAATACTTCAGAGTTTCCATAAACGGTGCAGTTACAGAGCTAAATAATATCAGAGCCCGGGGGAAACAAAGAAATGTTGCTAAGAAGGAAACTATATTGTTTCAGCTGAGTTTCCAAATGAGATGGAGAGTTATTGAGGCAAAGAAATGCAGGAAGGCTGGTCAAGATGTCAGGAGCTGCAGAAATGATGGCTCCTGTGCCTACAGTGGTACAGGTAGAGGTACAGGAAGGAGAACATTAGGAAAAAATAGGGAGTGTAAAAGAGGCAGAGAGCATGACCAAAGCCACAAGACAGGCCATAGCAAGACCATAGAGAGCTTTGGGAATTAAAAGAAAAAAATTAAATTGGGTCCTTACAGGAAGGAGCCATGGAAGTTGCTTGAAAGTGGGACTGATGTGGGTGAACTTTTCTGTGCATGTCAGGAGGCACTAGGTAGCATTCTGTATATGCTGCGATTCAAAGAGCTGAGAACTAAGGGATGCCAAGTGGGAGGTGTTACAAAGGCTGATGAGGATTTTGGTAAAAGGTGGAACCAACGTACTGCTAGAAGGAGAAGTGCACACAGTTACTTACAAATGCTGGCAGAACCTCGAATTGGAACGAAGTTGGGAAGGGTGACAAGACATGAACTAAGAATTGTTCCCTGCTGTCAGAATTGCTTCCAAACACCAAGGGCTAAACCAATTTGGTACAAATTGATGTAGCTCCATTTGAATTCAATGAAGAGATACCAATTTACACTAGCTGGCAATCTGGCCCATTTAACATAGTCTGGAGTTCATCCCACAGTCTAAATGCAGAACCACTATTGAAGAACTAAACAGTTTGCTCCCTTTGTTGCTAAAATAGGTATCTTAAATTCCTGCTGTATTGTAGGCTGGCCCTTCTGGTGCCTGTTGTGAGGTGAAGGAATGAGGCTGTGGATTAGCCCAGATGAATACCACCAAATATACAGAGAAAATCATCTGAACTTCTGGGTACTTGTCTAAATCAAATTTCTAAAAGATTCAAGACATTGTCACTTCCTCCCCCTCCTTTACCCTCTGAAAACAGTGGGATGCCTAAGGTCTAAAATTACCAGCCACATCAAAAATTAAACTCATAAGTCCCATGTCCCTTGGGAGAAACACACTGTAGATACAGAACTGTCCTGCTGACTACCTGTAGCATTGTTAACTTTGTATATGTACAGTTTAGGTTGAGCTACCGTACTTTGGCTGGCTCTGCCTCTCCATGACCAAATCTGCACATCATTTGTGTGGCTGCCAGGATGGGCACACTTGCCAGAAGAGCTGCTAGCAGAATTTTATACTGCTGTGCATGAGAAAGCCTTGTTAAACACATGAATCCAGCCAGCTTCAGGGCAGGCACATACAATCCCATCTTTGCACAAAGTTCAGTGTGATCCTCTAACTAGTATTTATCTGCAACACTTGCGTAAATTGTTACGAAATCCTTCACAGTGCCAACAGTGCTGTGATGAAATGTTGAGTGCTACAAAAACATTCTCCATTGTTGTTTCAGCTTGGGACTACAACCCACATTCGTTTGTGGATGTAATAACTTAATTATATAACCAAGACACTTCAGAAACTGGAAGGAACATCAAGTCAAAGTCAGTTCTCTGACTACATCACCCCCAGTCAAGAGACATGGAGCTTGCTTACTCCTTGTTCACAATTGCAGCAGAAATATTGATTGTTTCTTTTATTCTGGTGGCAGCATGGGCAATTTATTATGAGCTCTCCTACTCCGAAATCCCTCCTGGAGTTGAGCAACCTGGAAAGCTTCGCATCCTTCACTGCCTGCTGATTTTTTCATGTGTGCTGGTGAGTTGACGTTTGGAACTGCATTTTCATTTGAGTTTTTGATTGACATGGGAGGGTTGGAGGGGAAGCAGGGGGAAAGTTTTAAAAGTAAATGTTGAGATGTGGTGCACTCTGCTGAGACAGAAACTAGGAGAGACGGGACAAGTATTTAAGATGAGATGAAAGGCTGACTTTGAGTTATGGAGCAAATTCCATTCTTCTCCTGAGGGTGCAGATATGCTCCTGCCAGCAGAATTTGATGACTAAGTTAGTGTGGCAGAGAATTCAACCCTGAATTCCACTGTCCAGGGACCAGCTGAGACCAAGTCTGTGACTGAGGGAGCTGGAAATCTGCTGCTATGTACATCATCTGCTACCCCTGCCCTTTAGGGAAAGGGTATCTTAGGGCAACAGCAGCTACTGTCCTCAAGGCTGCAAAAAACACCTGCAGACCAGAAGCTGGCCTGACACAGAGGTTTCCTTTCCTTGCTGCTCCATCCTTGCAGAAATACTTACGGTAGAGCATTCACAAATTCTCTGGGATCTGCAAGGAGATTCATGCAATGCATACTGTTAAGAAGCAACACCTGGCTTTCCACCAAATATATAAATCTCACTGTGTGAAATATTTCCGTGAAACATAACTCAAATAAAAATTGTTCGCAAAACTGAAATGGTTTAACTTTTTTTTTTAAACTGGTTTGTGTGGGCTAGCATGCCTTCATGTTCAAAAAGATGTTGCCTTTTCCATAGCTTAGTTGGATTGTTGTGAGCCCACAATTCACAAGATGTGCCCTTGCATGTTCGTGCAGATTTGCATATGTTCAGAACTATGTATGGGAATGAAACTCACAAGCTAATAGCAGCCTCAAATGTTTGCAGTAAGTTGGTGTGTTTTGATTGTTCTGTTAGTGGAAAGGTGTAAACTTCCCCCCTCCCCGGCTCACCTACAGCTATTAATTTTCTTATTGTTTAAAACAGTGTTTCCCAAACTTAGGACGTCACTTGTGTAGGAAAAGTCCCTGGCGGGCCGAGCTGGTTTGTTTACCTGCTGCGTCTGCAGGTCCAGCTGATCGCGGCTCCCACTGGCCGCGGTTTGCTGCTCCGGGCCAATGGGAGTTGCTGGAAGCGGTGGCCAGTACCGTTTCCAGCAGCTCCCATTGGCCCGGAACAGTGAACTGTGGCCAGTGGGAGCCACGATTGGCCGAACCTGGGGACAGGGCAGGTAAACACACCAGCCTGGCCTGCCACGGGCTTTCCCTACAGAGGCAGCGTCCCAAGTTTGAGAAACACTGGTCTAAAAGTCCAATGACCTAGCAAATGGCTGTGAATGGACAAAGTCTAATTTTGACAACTTTTGAGATCCAATTTGAACACTTCACACAATTCTAGGGCTTGTGTAATGAGGAGATGATTATTTTATTTCTTGGTTACAGAAACAATAATCAGTTTCCTGTATCTGATGCACAACTGCATTACCAAATTTCTCTTTCTGACGGCTAGTTTTATAGCACAACTTTTTAACAATGGGGATTAGATGACTCATGGGGATTGGTGATGGAATGCAAAGCCTTTTACCTCCAGGTCAACTGTTCAAATTAACTGTTGTGGCAACCACAATTCACAATAATCTGAAGGCTATTTGGTCATCTATGTTGAAGGAGTTGATGATCTTAGTTCACTTCCTACAGGACCAATGACCACTATTGGCATGGACTGGAACTTCTGTTGGCATTCTTGACAAAGGACTTAATAGGCCAGGAGGGCTAAAGCACCCTCTATTTTGAGGCATAAAAACTGGGAGATGTAGGGGTAACTTGCACAGCAACTACCAATGAGGCATTTATTCTGAGGAAAAACAGAGGACTTCCATCTCCAGGCCTATCAACATGGTAACTTTTACCATCAGAGCTGGGGGAAAATTTTCACACAAACAGCATATTCACCAAAAAAAATGGCAGTTTTGAGTAAACCAAAAGTATTACCAAATTTGACACAAATTCACATTTTGGCCAATTTCCCCCAGATTTAGCTGCCATTCACACAACCAGCAGCAGGTGATGGTGTCCTCCTTGTAGCCCAGTTCCTCTTGCTGTCTGATGTGGAGAAGAGATTTGAACTTGGGTCTCCCACATTATGAATGCCTGTGGAGTGCTGCTGTGAATGACAGTGAATAGCCATTGGGCGAGGGAAAGAGAGGCTGTCTCTATAGAGGTGGTTAGACATGCATTCATCCGTGGTATGGGAGACCCAAATTCAAGTCTCTGTTCCAATGACTGTTTAATAATTTATACATAGTTCAGCAGCTTCATCAATGGAGACAGAGAGACCCACACCAGACTGCCCCATAGCCCGGTAGCTAGGGTACTTTTGTGCCCTGCAGGGAATGCAGATTCAAATCCCTTCTCCACGGTAAATGGCGGGAGGAACTGAATACAGGTAGGTGCCCTGATCACTGGACTAAAAGTTACAAGAAAAGCACCAGCACTTGCCTCCTCCTCCAGCCATTTTATGAATCGAACCCTTTAAAAATACCACCAATAAAATGTTTCAGTCAAACAACAAGTTTCTTTTGACCTGTAATGGATTTTTTTCAGTGTGCCAAAATCTTTATTTTTAGTTTTTCAAAATTGGTTCAACCTGCACCAGTCCTCCATCCCCTGGTTTTTCAGAATGGTCAAAAAATCAGTTATTTGCCCAGTTCTGATGATCATCACTACATTTACTTGAAACCCTCTTTTATGAGCTCAAAACACTACAGTAAATAGCCACATATTTATTTGCCCATAGCAAAAAAAACCAAAAAAACCCATTAAGCCCTGTGCACTGCCTGCACAGTTGCCAGATCAGGGCCATCTTCAACTAATTTCTGGCCTTCCTTGTTCCAAACAGGGTAAGATTTTGGAGCGCCTGGGTTTCTGCTCTGAGATTGACTTTATCCGCTACACACAAGATGGAAAAAAACTGCAGGAGGATCCCAAACTCTTCATCAAGGATCTGCAGTTTGAGGACGTACCTGTGAGAGTTTACCAGCCTAGAGCGCCTTCTGATGGCCTAAGGAGAGGGGTCATCTACTTGCATGGAGGAGGCTGGATGTTTGGAAGCATTAGTAAGTCATTAAAGGGGGAAACAAACACTAACAGTATTTAAAATAAATAACTCATCTGAACTGTTTAGAACCTCTGAAAAGATTCCAGGTCTGTTTCCCATTTCAGGAGAAGTTTTGGACCAGTTCTTATTGTATCCAAATGGAGTTGTGGCTTCCATATTACTATCGAAATTAATATACAATGGTTGCTGTTGGTAAAAACAGCTTTCAAATCCAACCTTCTGAAGCCTGATGGCCTAATGCCCTGTTTTTATATAAATTTGTGCAACTCCATTGAACTCCAAGAGGAGAATTGAGGTCTGTAATGTTTATTGGTGCCTGTATTTTGGGTGTCCAAGTGATGTTAAAATGTCACATGGAGGGTTTTGTTTTTTGGGGGTGGATGGAGAGTTCACACTAGGTAGAAAAGATTGCCTGTCATAGGCCACCCAAAGCTTTTCTACAAAGATTGGAAGAAACAAAGAAAGAAAATTGGGCTGTATAAATAGGGGTATTGCCAGCAGATCAAGGGACGTGATCATTCCCCTCTGTTCGGCATTGGTGAGGCCTCATCTGGAGTACGGTGTCCAGTTTTGGGCCCCACACTCCAAGAAAGATGTGGAAAATTTGGAAAGTGTCCAGCGGAGGGCAGCAAAAATGACTAGGAGGCTGGAGCACATGACTTATGAGGAGAGGCTGAGGGAAATGGGATTGTTTAGTCTGCAGAAGAGAAGACTGAGAGGGGATTACATAGCTACTTTCAACTACCTGAAAGGTGGTTCCAAAGAGGATGGATCTAGATTGTTCTCAGTGGTATCAGATGACAGAACAAGGAGTAATGGTCTCAAGTTGCAGTGGGGGAGGTTTAGGTTGGATATTAGGAAAAACTTTTTCACTAGGAGGATGGTGAAGCACCTAGGGAGGTGGTGGAATCTCCTTTCTTAGAGGTTTTTAAAGTCAGGCTTGACAAAGCCCTGGCTGGGATGATTTAGTTGGGGTTGGTCCTGCTTTGAGCAGAGGGTTGGACTAGCTACCTCCTGAGGTCCCGTCCAACCCTGATATTCTATGATTCTCTAGGAAGTGGATTGTCACAAATTGCTTGGAGGGCTAACACAGGTATCTTTCTTGTTTTCTAGAAAACTGAAAATACTCAGGGTAGAGCTGGACGAATAATTGATTTTTTTGGTTCCGCACATTAATTAATTAATTAAAGCCATCAGTTTGGATCAAACTGAGCAGGGAAAAAATGGTGGTGGTGCGTTCTGATCTGTTGCCATCCACTTTATAATTTTCAGCCCAATGGTTAGGACACTCACTTGAGACGTGGCGGTCTCAGGCTCAGATCCTTACCCTAGAACAGGGATTTGAAGTTACATCTTTCTTCTCTTAAATAAGGGCCTCGACCCCCAGGCTATAGGGGTCTATTTCCATCTCTCCTGGCATAGCTGTTCCACTTTGTATAAAATACTTGCTCTCTGGCCCAGTGACTGTTTAAGAGCAAGAATGACACTATAGCCTGGAGTTAAGAGGGATGTAGCAGGGGAACACTCAAGTTAAAGTCCTTGTGCCAATGAATAATTATATATATATAAACTGGAACAGCTGCAACAGAAGAGATAGAGTGCCCCACCCTAGAACAGCCCATAGTCTAGTGGTTAGGTCAGTCAGCTGAGAAGATAGAGACCTAGTTTCAGATTGTTGCTCCAGAGGAGTGATTCGAACCTTCATCTCCCACATCCAGATGAGTGCCCTAACCACTGAGCTAAAGGTTATAAGATGGGCAGCAGCACGGCTGTCTGTCAAGTTGTAAACCTAGCCTTCCCCCTCAACATTTTTTGGCCAAAACTATTTGGCGAATTTCTGTCATATTAGTAAATAGTTTCAGGTCAAACAAAACTGCATTTTTGGCAAATAAATTATGTCTGAAAATTTTGCCCATCTCAAACAGATTTTTGACGGGTCTTCAAGCCAGTCTCCAGTTTGGCTCACACTTTCAATTGCAGGTTTAATATCAGGAGTGCAAGTTTAGGGTCCTTTTCAAGAAAATTTAGCCATCACTATCCATTTATTGCTGTAGAAAGGATCAAGAGACAAAATTCTGCCCTCAGTTTCTCCCTTTCAACCCCACTGCCTTCACGGAACACTAGAAAGGTCAGATAAATACAAGGCAGATTTAGCACAAGCCCATTAGCTGTGTTACAGAATATACATCAGTACTGATTGGACCGCCTCAGAGCAGAGTAACATAATATGGTGTTAAATGTTGATGGCCCTTCTGGATTAAGGCTTCCACTGCTGGTGGAGCTGAACAGTAGAAAACGTGTAGAAATCTTCTCTAGCGTATCAACCTGCGCCTACTGTTAAATCAGGAATGGGTGGTATGTGTTATTTGGTTGCAGCAGTAGTCTGAAAATACCGTACCTGAGCTTCTTAGAAATATGCATGTGAAGAGAAAGGTGAAAAGCGTTGCACTTTAACAGTGCCGCAAACAAGTGAAAATGCAGTTCATGAGCTAACAAATACAACTATTTAACTGGCAAAAACAAACAAACCCAAGACAATTAGAAATAGGCCCAAACCAAAACTACGGATTCACCCCACACTATTTGGGATGGAAAATTTTGGATCCGGGTCTGGATCAAGAAACAAATGTTCAGCTGGGACTCATCTGAATTTAAGACACTAATTCAGTGCCATTGGAAACATTTGTTTTCAGATTCCTATGACAGAGTGTGTCGCTATATTGCCAGAGAAAGCGAATCAGTGGTGGTGTCTGTTGGGTGAGTTAATTCAGTACAAATGGAGATTTTGTACAAGGAGTGGGTACGACAAATATTGCAACCTTGTGCAGTATCTTTGGCGACCGTTGTATTCAATGTTTTTGTATTATTGTGTTCTACTTCCTGTGGGAGGGTTACCACAGCTCTTCCAGGAACTAAGAACATTGCGGGTTTTCATACATCAGGTCAGCTGCACCCGGATTTCCGCTCAATGGTCCAGCGAGAGCACCCATTCTCAGGCTTCCACCTCCCCAGCCATTGCCTTTTGTGAATGGAGATCTGCCTCTTGCTCCCTTCTGACCGGGTTATTTCTAGGCTACCCAGCTCCTTGCCTTCACTGTGGCATTCCCAGTACAGACTGGCTGCCCAAGCACACCTGCTTGCTTTCTCTTCCGAGATGACTCACAGAGCGACTGCCCATCATTACAGATATATCACAGCTCTTTTTATGCAAGTCTATTTTATTGGCAAATGCACTACAGAGAAAACCTACTAAAAACAATAAAAACCTACATACATACTAACAAGCGTACTAGACATCAACCCAGTTCTAACATAGACTCCAGCAGGAACAGTCCTTTCTACTGGATGCATCCGATGAAGTGGGTTTTAGCCCACGAAAGCTTGTGCTCAAATAAATTTGTTAGTCTCTAAGGTGCCACAAGTACTCCTGGTCTCTTAACTTCATAACAGGATCTGCTCAGAACTAGCTCACTTACCATATTTTACTCCACCCTTTATGCAGGTCAGGGTCTTTGATCTGGAGTTTCAAGGAGCAGATAATTAGTAAACAATGGGTTTTCCTCCGTACTTCCAAAGGGTGGTTTTGAAGTGGATCATTTGAATTCCCCCTGCTACTTTCTAGAAAACCCACTTCACATGCATTGTTCGAAAAAGCCCTTTGAAGTTCTTAATATCTTCCAGGGATTGCATTGGTCAGTCTCCTAGAGAAGTTATATACATACATTTCCACAATATCACACACTCAATTGCATTTTTAATTTGATGGATCCCAAAGACAATAAACCTAATTCAACAAGGTCTAACGTAATTCAATAAAGTATATTCAGGATATTGCAGGAAATTATCAGTCTGTCACAGGGGTGCTTGTGGTAAGTCGCTGAGATGGTAAACAACTCCAAAGAGGTACCACCCTCTGGGTTGGTTTGAAAGTTCTGGTTGAAACTGGATTTTCCAGAGACCAAGAGACAAAAAAAGAGCTTTTGGTATAAAAAGCTAAGCTTGAATGGATACAGGGTCTTTCTCTTGATTCAGCAAATGGACAGGATCTTTGGTCTTAATAGGGCCCCCAGCCATATTGGCCTACCACAGCCCTGTAAAACCAATGGATGATTTTGGGTACATTTTGTGTCTAAATCTGTTTATGGTTTATTATAGGTTTTCTTTGTGATGCTTTTACCTTACGAATAAATGTTCTCTGCTGAGAAAGAGCTGTGTGGTAACTCATAATTGCTGGTATACACTGGTCATAGACGTTGGAGAAAAAGCCACACGGGGCTGGCCATCAGGTAGACTGGCTTGCTGGGGAGATCACGGTGTATGTCAGGGGGCTGTGGAGCCTTGTCAGACTCCTGGTCAGAAGGGAGTGGGACACAGGTCCTTGCCTAGGGACAGATGACAACTAGAGACCTGAATGGGCAGTCATGGAGAGGACCATGGAAGTGGGATACAAATGTAGTTACTCTGAAATTGTGCCAGAGAGTTTAGAATTGGCACGTTGAACTTTCAGGAATATGTCTTTATTGGACAACTGCTTGTTCAGCATGAAAACAGCTCATCAAAAGGCCCAGATTTACATTCTGCACTGTACCCTATTTTCCTCCATGCTGCGATGATGCCGGGCCTGCCCTGTGTCACAAACTAGTCATCCTGCTACCCCACAACCGAGACATGGTTCCTGCCATGAAAACAGATTTTTTTCCTTTGCATTTAATCCAATATTTACTATGGTTTTTGCAGACCCAAGAAATAGTTTACACATGGCATGCAAATATTATTGAGAAGGTCACACAAGGTTATGCTGCAGAATGAACAAGAGGGTGTTTGAACACACATCTAATGTCCTCTACTCTTTTTTGCGAGGGCATGTGCTTCAAGCCTGTGGAAAGCAGACATTGCAATAGGAGACTCTTCCTCAGGGTTACTTTGTTTGGGATATGTTCTTATATTACGTATACCATTAAATTAAGACATAGCATGCATCATTTTCCTATTTACAATATACAAAAGGTGCATGCCCCTCTGAAATGCCTCTTTCTCTTGTATCATAACTGTTAACATAATTGTTTCTTGTTTAGGAACGACTCACCCCATTTTATTATGAGTGAACTATTTATTCTTCATTTGCCTTTTCTGTCAAAAATCTCTCCTTGTCCAATCTATTGCAGCAGAGTTAAGAGAAGTGTCTACCTCTTTCTCCTCATATGTCCCTCATGTTGGGAGGTAGATACTTGGCATTTTCAGTACCCCAGACTAATGTTAGGGAACATATCTACTTGTCGCCTCCTGTATGCCTCTTCCTGGCTATGCTCCACCTTTTATAAATACTTCCTGTCTCCTCCATTCCCTGTCTCCTTCACTCCCACATTGGTGACCTTCTTTCATGCCACTCATAACTTAATCACAGGCTCCAAATTAATGTTTATCAAGAGGCAGATTAAGACCTCTTTAACATCTTGGCCCCATATATTTTAAAATATTTACTACATTCACAGTTAATGAAGCAGTCTGTGTCTCATAAAGAGAGCTGATCATGTTTTAGTTCTGATTGTTTTCTGCTATTAAGTGGAGCTCATTCCTGAGGGAAGACTCCCTGTTGAAATTTGAACAGTTGCAATAAGATTGCAACTTATATAAAGGAAATGCTTCCTGCCCACAGAAGACTTATTTATCTTTTGGCATAATAGCAGTAATTGTTATTACTAAATAGCACACTTAATAATAACTGTGTACAGCTCAGTGAAGAAAAATGCAAAAGCATGATGAAGCCAGAGTACTTTTTAGACGACAATAGCCATTCTGAAGAGCACTTTCATACCGCTTAGAGTGAAGAACAAAGCTACACTCTACATTAAACTCGCTATGAAGTTTCCCCAACTCCTTCCAGGTCGGGATATTAAAACTTTTCCAGAGTGTGCACCCTGGGAGAGGAATAGTAGAGGCAGGGTTGGCTCCAGGCGCCAGTGAAGTCAATAGGTGCTTGGGGCGGCCAATGGAAAGGGGCAGCACATCTGGATCTTCGGCGGCAGGTCCCTCAGTCCCTCTCTTCCTCTTACAGCTGCCGCTGAAGAGGAAGAGAAGGAATGGCACGATTGAGCTCCCACCGAAGTGCCTCCGATCAGCTTTACCTTTGATTTTTTTTTCCCCACTTTTTTCCCCAAAAAAGCTGGAGCCGGCCCTGGGTAGAGGGATGGAAGAGCAGAAAAAAAAATTGACTATAAATAGAAAATAGTTGGTGTTGAATCTCTTCTCCCAATTATGGTCTTTCCTTGCTCACAGGTCGCAAGTATCAAATTAAAAAACAAACAGAATATTAGGGGCATCTAAAAAGGATGCTCTTTCTATGAGAAAATCCCACCACAAAGAATGAAGAATGTTGAAAGAAAATTTTTAAATTATTATGATGTATGTAGATTACAGTTGTGCCCAGAGAACCTACCTGAGATCTGCACTGCATTGTGGTAGAAATAGTAGAACCCACAGTGAGGAGCAGTCCCAGCTTTTCAGAGCCTCCAATATAAATAGATAGCTATATGACTAACTGATTTTTCTGTCCAGTAGCTGAACTAAATGATTTAAAAAATTGTTTTGGTTTCACCCAAAACAAAAATTTTCTGGTGAATTCTCAAAGAAAAAAACAACTCCTTAAAAATGTCATTTCAATTTGAACAAAATGTTGACCCGAAACCAAAAGTTTAGGGTTTTTTTATTTTAAAACTCCCCATCTCTTTTAAAATAAAATTCTCTTAAAATTAAAACAAAAATAATTTTGAATTGAAAAATCAAAACTTTTTTAAAAAAAAAACATTGAAACAAAAACATTTTGATTATTTTCGCCACCTGAAACAATTTGCAAATTCAGTACATATTTGCAGAATGTTTTGGACAAACAATCTGCATTTTAGGTGAAAAAAAGTTTTGTCTGAAAAATTTCAACCGGCACTCTGAACAGACAGGGCAGTCAAAGGGCGTGAGGGAAACAGAGACACAGGCCATGGCTACACTTAGAGTTCTGCAGCGCAGGTAGTTGCAGCTGTGTTCGTACAGCTGTGTAGGGCCAGCGCTGGAGTGTGGCCACACTGACAGCTACCAGCGCTGCAGTGTGGCCACATTTGCAGCATCTGCAGCGCTGTTGGGAGTGGTGCATTGTGGGCAGCTATCCCAGCATTCAAGTGGCTGCAACGTGCTTTTCAAAAGAGGGGGGTGGGGTGGAATGTGACAGGGAGCGTGGAGGAGACAGAGAGAATGGATTTTTGGAGCTGAAACTGTTCTCAGCTCCCTGCCTTGCAAGTTCTAAGGACTGGAAGACACACAGTGCCTACCTTCAATCATTTTAAAAGTTCTGACCCCCTTCCCCCACCCCTCTCTCATTCACTAAATGCAAATTATGTACTCCTAAATAGCCGTCAGACCGGATAAGCATCTGCTCAACACGGACTTCCCCCTCCCCCTCTGCCATGTGAGCGTGCTGTTTCTCTCTTCAAGCAAACAGCTGTGAACATTCCACAGTAATTCCCCTGCCTGCCTCCGCTCGCTCAGCAAACAGGAGCTGTGTTTGTTTTTTAAATAAGCAGTTTGGCTGAACTCCGAGCTCCCCCTTTCTTCCGGTTTGTTGTAGACAGGAATTCTGGGATACCTCCTTATACCCCGGAGGTCAATAAAAGCGCTGGTGGGGTCCACACTTGCTGACCAGCGCTGGATCACCAGAGCTGGAATCGCTACGCCCGAGGCTCGACCGGGTGTACAGCCAGCGCTGCAACCAGGGAGTTGCAGCGCTGGCCGTGCTTTGCAAGTGTGGCCACATCCTAAGTTGCAGCGCTGTAACCCCCTCACCAGCGCTGCAACTCTCTAGTGTAGCCATGGCCACGGTTAGATGAAGAAGCTTGTTGCAAGGTGAGTGACAGGCCTAGGAATAGAACTGTCCTCCCAACCCCCAGTCTCTGCTGCCTCTCCAATAATCAAATGTCTCCAATGTTGTAGGTATCGTTTGGCTCCTGAGCACAAGTATCCATCTCAATTTAGGGACTGTCTCACTGCTAGCATACACTTTATGAAGA
This sequence comes from Gopherus evgoodei, assembly GCF_007399415.2. Lineage (NCBI taxonomy): Eukaryota > Metazoa > Chordata > Testudines > Testudinidae > Gopherus > Gopherus evgoodei. The sequence continues at coordinate 10,053,091 of NC_044339.1, read as the reverse complement.
CTGCAGAAGACTATGGGGTGGATTCTGCCTGTGTTATCATTAGTGGGGACAGCGTTGGAGGCAATCTTGCTGCTGCTGTTTGCCAAGCATTAGTGAGCAGATCAAATTTTCCAAAGCCACTTGCTCAGATTTTGATCTATCCAGGCCTTCAGGCAATAGATTTTTATTTGCCTTCATATCAGCAAAACTGTGCAGTGCCCCTCCTGTACCGAGAGCACGTTATCAGCTGTTGTCTGAAGTATCTGGAGAAGGACGTCTCAGTATTGGAAAATGTCATGGAGGGGTCCCATGTTCCTTTGGACATGAAACTGAAGTATGGGAGATGGGTAAATCCAGACAATATCCCTGAGGAGTTTAAGATCAGAAGCTACAAACCACATTTGCCCACTTCATACTCAGATGAAGTCTATGAGGTGGCTAAACCAGCTTTAGAGACAACTTTTTCACCTCTTCTGGCTGAAGATTCCATTGTCAGCCAACTCCCCCTGTCTTATATTTTAACCTGTGAATACGATGTGCTTCGGGATGATGGACTGCTCTACAAGAAACGCTTAGAAGACAGTGGCATCCCTGTGACTTGGTACCACGTTAAAGATGGCTTCCATGGAGTGATAAGCTTATTTGATTTTGGGATTCTATCATTTCACTCTGGTAAAAAAGCAATGGATAACATTGTAAACTTTTTAAAAAGCTTATGAAAACTGTTTTTAAATGTTTGTATATATTTTAAAGTCTATATTTATACCAAGTTTCCGGAAGTCTGGATAAAAGAATTACTATGACAGGATTAGGGGTTTGTGGTTTTGATTCTGCTCTCTTCTGTGTTTTAGTTTGGGGGGAAGGGGCAAAATAAACAGGCCTACTTTTAAGGCTTATTGGGTTCACATTCTATAAGAATACAGGGTATTGTACATTTGTCTTTTGTTCAGTTTTGACTCCCAGACTGGAGTAATAATTTCTTTTGTCCTTTTAAATGATTGGCAATTTTAATAACTAATTAAACAATGCTTTCAGGAGTACAATAGAAAAAGAAACACACAATGCAAAGCAGTACCAGGGGGTGGAGCTGAGGAATTTGGAATGTGGGAGGGGGCTGTGGGTTGAGGCAGGGGGTTAGGAGAGGGTATGGGCTCTGGGCTGGGAGTGCGGGCTCTGGGCTGGAGCCAGGGATGAGGGATGTAGGGTGCAGGAGGGGGCTCCAGCTGGGAGGTGGAGCTGAGGGATTCAGCTTGCAGGAGGGGCTGTAGGTTGAGGCCTTGGTTGGGGTGCAGGAGGTGGACCCCCTGCCTAGGAGCCAGACCTGCTGGCCACTTCCGGGGTGCAGCGTGGTGCCAGGACAGGTAGGCACTAGCCTGTCTTAATTCTGCAACACCACCGACTGGATTTTTACTGGCCTTGTCAGCAGTGCTGCCCGGGGCTGCCAGGGTCCCTTTTCAGCTGGGCATTCTGGTCGAAAACTGGACACTTGGCAATCCTAGCCACAGGCCCCAGGAAACATAAGCATTCCCTTCTAGGTCTATGCAGGCCCTGTTCTCTCTACAGGTCAGCAATAGTCACACTCCAACCCCCTAGTCCTCCAAGCATCTGCCTGGAGTGCCCAGCCCCAGTCTGCTGGACATTCACAGTATTCACAGATTCACTGCTTCCAAAGAAGCAGGACACCCCAGCGAACCAGTTTCACCTCAGATCATTGTTCTGCTTCACACGCAGCTCTTAGGTATATTTATAATGCAGACAAGTACAAGCTGATTTAACAAAGTAGAGAGATACAAGTCAGAGCAGGTAGAAGTATTGGAAACAGATGGTGGCATAGAAAATCAAATCAAATCAAACGCAAAGAGGCATACATTATTAGGCACACAATACACAATGACCAGATTGGAAATAAGCATCTGTTACCCCCTGCCTGAAAGGAAACTGTCTGAGAATGTCACCTCCTGGTTACCTGCCTTAAGAACAACATTTTCAGGATAGACACATAACTTCTTAAATATTGTCTGAGCATACATTTTGCAGCGATTATGTTGACCAGTGAGCTACTGTTTCTTGGTAGATACATCATGTGCCACCCTTTAGTGAATTATTATGCATATATCTGACCCATGTGATCCTTGGAAACTCCTGTGCACCTCCTGTATACTCTGCAAGTTGACATCAAGTCCCTGGGTCACTTCTCTCTCTTTACTCCCCCCGCCCCTGGGGAACGGGAAGAAAGCCACAAAGGGCCTCCTTCTCCCTCTCCTAGAAATGGGAGAGTCACATAATTAATTCCTCAAGAAAAACAAACATCAGCTACATTTGGTATCAGAATATGACCAGGAGCGGCGCCAGGGTTTTTGGCGCCCTAGGCGAGGGTCCTTCCGCGCTCCCTGGTGGCGGCGGCAATTCTGCTGCGGGGGGGGTCCTTCCGCGCTCCTGGTCTTCGGGGCACTTCAGCAGCAGGTCCCGGAGCGTATGAAGGACCTGCCGCAGAATTGCTGCTGAAGACCCAGAGCACGGAAGGACCCCCCGCCGCCGAATTGCTGCCGAGAGCAGCAAAATGCCGCCCCTCCAAATCCTGGTGCCCTAGGTGACTGCCTAGGTCGCCTAAATGGAAGAGCCGACCCTGAATATGACTGAGTATTTTCAGGTGATGCTTGGTTAGCAGGCATTTAGGTTTCCCATTCTCACATCTGCTGCTGTTCAGAACAACTGACCAGCACAGCCAGAACATAACCTTTGAACCAATCACCCAGAAAAAACATTTATACTATGACTCTTACAGTGTAAGTGCAGCAGAGTTCTACCACAGTAAGGTCAGTGCAGCAGTTTTTAGCCTGAAAACTATCATATTAAAAGTAGACAACATAATAAAACTACCTTTTTCTTCAGCTGACATGATGGACACTGCAAATGGTACATTTATCTGAAAGCTACATTATTCCAGATAAGTACTAGAGTAAAGCTATGCACTGGTTCTCTTGCACAGAGGTTTAACTAGATGTTTAACCATTTGCAAAACAGTCACTTTAGGGCTACAGCAGCTTCTCTCTGCCAAATTTAAAGAGACAGCTGCCAGAAAAGGATGCTGGGAAAGAGTTTTTGCTATGAGCTGGGTTAAACTTTGTTATGACTTGAGTTAAAATCTCATTAAAAACTCATGTAGGAACATGCCCTCTACTTAAGAGAGTTGTGAGACAGATAAGGGACCATACCTAAAGCAAGATAGAGTCTGAAAACTAAGGACCCAAGGGCAAAGAGGGCGGAGATGTGTATTGTAACCAGGTGGGGCTGGGTGTATCTGTGAGAGAAGACAGACATACAGGCCCAGATTCTCAATGGTATTTAGGCTTGTAGTTCCCAATGATTTCAATAGGAGATAGGCACCTAAGGTACCTTTGAGGGACTGGCTGACAGAGACAACTGGAAAAAATCTGAGTAGAAGCCTGTAAACACAGCGTAGCCCAGGACCCTAGAGAGAGGGCCTAAGTCAGGGTGCTGGCTGAAAAGAAGCACTCCTTTTGCTTTCCGTTCCCTCTGCATTTGCAGAAGCAAGCCTTTGTACATTCCTTGTAAATAAGCAAGATGGCATTAAATAAAATAACAGACTCTATCATCAGTTCCTGCTCCCAGCTGGAACATACTGAGGGCTACTTTGACTAGCCTCTTGCATCAAAAAAGGGTAATAACTCTATGGTGACCAGATAGCAAGTGTGAAAAATCGAGACAGAGGTGGGGGGTAACAGGAACCTATATAAGAAAAAGACCCAAAAATCGGGACTGTCCCTATAAAATTGGGACATCTGGTCACCCTAAGTAACTCCTGTAAGACAGTAAGCCTCCAGTGCTGTGTCTCAGCAGGAGTGAATCAGTCACTAATAAAGGTTCTTTTAGGGAAGAGGGCTGCTTTTCTTTCTCACTCTCAGAACCATTGCAGTTATATGTGCTATGACACAGTATTGCCGAATAAAGGATTTGCTCTCTGGAAGTTTGGAACGTTTCACTTATTCATACTCTTTTCTCTTCCATACCTTGGTTCTGGTTGAAGGTCTAATTAAACTCTTAAATCAGACCATTTTTTCGCATCCACATCTACCTTAAGATGTCAGAGAGCTTTTCTATTATGGCTCAGTAAATTAATATTAGACTTAATATATTGAAGCCAAAATTACAGCATTGTCTGTGACAATGTTTTACTAAAGCAAGTAAAGTACCTTGTAATCACATGCGTTTGCACTGTGAGCATTTTAAATAAAGCTGAATATTTTACTGTTTAAAAAAAAAGACTGATTTGATCAAAAATATTTTTCTCTGTCTAGAATGCTGGCTATGATTACATTTCCATAAGAATTAGTGAGATATCGCCATGTAGAAGATCATTATTTGTAGTAACCTCATAATGATATGAAAGCATATGAACAAAGGAAAAGAATAATGTCCTTGAGCTGAAAACTTAAGGTCTAGATGGCACAAGTTGTTCGATGCATAAGGCCCTCTTGACTTCAATGGGAACTTGCAAAATTGGGCTCTAAATCTGCAGAGTTATCATTATTATGTCATGAAATAAATATGAAATAACACAAAGGGGCTATGTACGCTAACAGAGTAACCACATGACATTAGAAAATATAAACCATGATTGCTGGCTTTTCAGAACCAATTTCCAAACACTGGTGATGTAAAACAATTCAATAGCCTTTGGAATTAATGTGGGGTTCTTTCAACAGCTCTGTGTCTTGGGCTTTGAGTGGGGAATCAAACAGACTGCTCTCTCACCTTTGCATCTGGTCGCACCCCATTTCCAACAAACATCTTATTATTGGTGGCAAGATTATCCTTGCCAGTGAATATTTGGGGAAAGCGCAGGGATATGCAGAGTGGCCAATCCCAAACCGAAAATGATGAATCAGGCCTCCAAAAATAATTACAAATCCTGAAATGTTACAAAAATAATTGTCAGGTACATTTTCTTTGCTTTCTGGCTTCTGAGCCCTTGGGGGATACTTGGGTCACATTTTCAATCTTCTCTACGCAACCACAAGGGTTAGACATTTACTTTTTTTTAAAATAGAAGCTGAGATACTGATGTAATTCCATCATTCCCAGAGCTGGGCCTTTAAGAACGCCCCCACCCCCAATCATGAGATGCTTGTCATAAAACCATGAGAGTTGGGAACACTGGACTGCATTGCTGAGAGATACCGCAAATGCAGGCATGACGTAAGCACCTCCAAAATGTTCAGAGTTCCTATTATCTGCTACACGTCTAAAATTTGGGATGCTTATCTGAACTCAGACTTTAAAATGGGATTGCTTTCTCTCTTTTTTTGGATAAAATGGCTTGTTGTTTAGCTAATGCCTTTCTAAAGGTCCCATTCTGATTTTTTTTTAAATAATGGCATAATCCCAGTGCACTCTGAAATGAATAAATTATGGATGCAGATCACATGCAATGTACAGTACAGTCTTTTCTCTCTCTTCTGGTAAATGTATCTGCATACCACAAACTTTGAACTTCAGGTTCTTTACATAGTCCTAGATAAATATCACCTACGAACAGTCTCATATACCATCCTGGAGACATGAGACTGAACTATAGACATAGATTACCGTGGCCCACCCCCTTTATCCTTCCCACAATCAATGTAAGATTAAATGCAGTCTCGGTGTATGAATAGCTGGCAGCTTGTACAGTGTTTTGGAGTGTCTAACACCTCATTGGCAGAGCTGCTGGCATATGCACAGCTGTGAGACTCATTGACGAATTACAGTTCCAGACCTGGAGGACTCTGCTGCATTTGCTAACTAACCGAGAGGCCTTTGCACGACCTGTAACTGAGAAGGGGAAAAATTCATTCTAGTGCAGCCTGATTACAGGCAGAGGTGCTCCAGAAACAGGAAGTAACAAATCACAGAGAACGGAGGAGTCAAGCGAAAGTCAGATTCCTGGCTACGTCTGGCCTCGTTACACGAAATGGAATTTGTTTATGCACTGCTGGTGTTAGTACTGGCAGTTTTCATTGCTGCTTTCATATTGTTAGTCGTGGGGACAATTTATTTTGATCTCTCCAACTCAGAAATCCCTCTTGGAGTGGACCAGCCTTTAAAGCTCCGAATCCTTCATAGTATTTTGATTGGCACAGCGGTTCTGGTGAGTTTACCTTGTCTGACACAAAGGATTCCGACAGGTGGGGTGCTTAGGTGAGCATGTAAATGTCACTCTAAGCATAATGCAAATGCCGGAAATAGGAACCCTGCCAGATGCATTTACTTGCGGTGAAAGCTACTGGAACAGGAACCCTACCAGGAGCACATTGCCCTGCAGGCAGGTTTGGTGTTAGGGGGTAGCAAGCAGGGCAATTGCCCAAGGCCCCATTCCACAGGGGGCCCCAGATTGTGTGGCTCAGACCCCGGTTAGTGTGGCTTGGCCTTTGGCAGAAATCCAATGTGTGAGCAGGTAAAGAAGGCTGGGTGGGGTCCCACTCTTTAGTTTCTGCCCTGGGCCCCAACAAGTCTATGGTGGGCCCTGCCTGCAGGCAGCGTGATGCTCACACAATGTACTCTCCCTGCTAGTTTCTGAAGGGAGAGTTCTGGAGCACTTTCTCCCCACTCATCAGCTGGTGGCAGGAAGGGCAGGAAAGGTCCGGGGGTGGGGAGGCAAAGCTCAGCAGAGGGCAGGACCCAGGCACAAGAGGCACCTATCTGTGCCCACTGCTCTCCAGCAATAACCTCTCCAACCTGTGGCTTATGGGGAACTCTGCAATGACAGCAGACCTTGGTGATCTGAGACATTTCTGGTCCAGTCAATCAATATTAGGGCAAACTGAAGGAAGCACAAGAAATCCTTTAAATAGAAAATGGCTCTATGACTCAATGTATATTTCAATCCAGGTATTTAACCTCTGCAGATTATTTTAAAATAAAAGCAAAACAAAGCAAAGACATACTTGTTTCTCAGCCGGGAATATCCAGAGTTGCTATAGCCCAAATGGCGTGGAATTCTGTAACACAATGTGAATTTACAGTTCATGACAAGAATGTAATGAATCATTTTGAATTTTTAACAACCGGGTTCTGGATTTTCCAGCTTCCCAAACCAGAAAATCCAGTTGTCTCTCTCTCTCTCTCTCTCTCTCTCTCTTATTAACCACACATTGGCTACTGTATGATAAGTCAGCTTTACATGCAGCAATATAAGTGACTGGGTTTAGAACATTTTTAAACTGGGAATAATTAAAAAAAACCAAGGCATATACTGAGGCAACAATATTGTTTGCAGTTGTTTTATTTCAATTGTTTTGGTATCTAGAAAATACGACTGTACAAATCAAGTCACCCAGTGTTTATATATAATCAAAAGCACAAGGATTAGCTTCTTTAAAGTTACCAGAACCTTACGGAATTTAAATCACTACTTCACAGAGTCTGCTTAGTTTGGTTATCTTCAGTGTCAAGTGTACGGAACATATTTATTTACAAGCAAATTCACTACTGGTTTAACAAAATGCCTTTCATAGGTAATTACTTTACTGAGAGTAGTCATGCAGTTTGCAGTGTTGTAGCTGTGTTATCCCCAGGATAACAGAAAGACAAAATGAGTGAGGTTATATCTTTTATTGGACCAACTTCTGTTGGTGAAACAGACCAGCTTCTGAGATTACACACAGGTCTTTGCCCAGACCTGAAGAAGAGCTCTGTGTAAGCTCACAAACTCGTCTCTTTCACCAACAGAAGATGGTCCAGAAAAAGAGATGACCTCACCCACCTAATTCTATCATAATGCAGTGACAGTTGAGGCAAATGTGACGGACATTTTTTGTTGAGAATAGACTTGGACATTAGTGGATGGATTCAAAACCCAGTGACATCTGTAGAAGGACTCTCATTGACTTCCATGAGCTATAGCTCAGGCCCTATAACCTGTTTGAAGAGAGGAAACAATAGCCTTGGGGCACCCTGACTCTTTTTCGTGAAGTGTCTAGTTAGCTCTAATTTGTTCTTGCCCACCCGCCCATCCTTGCCTGAGACATGCAGCAGGAATGTAGTCTGAAGCAAGGCTTTTTGAATGGTGCAGCACCTTCCATGGGAACCTAAGAACTGCCATACTGGATCAGATCAATGGTGCATCTAGTCCAGTATCCTGTCTTCCAGCAGTGGCCAACACCAGATGCTTCAGAGGCAGTGACCAGAATAGGGCAATTTCAAGTGATCCATCCCATATTGTTCAGTCTCAGCTTCAGGCAGTTAGAGATTTAGGGACACCTGCAGCATGAGGTTGTGTCCCTGACCATCTTGCCTAACAACCATTGATGGACCTCTCCTCCATGAATTTATCTAATACTTTTAAAAATCCAGTTATACTTTTGGCCTTCACAACATCCTGTGACAATGAATGAGTTCCACAGGTTGCCTGGACATTGTGTGGAGACATACTTCTTTGTGTTTGTTTTAAACCTGCTGCCTCTTTAATTAATTCCAATGTCAATTAACACACTGCGGTGTTAGTAGTGGGGATGAGCCCAAATTCTGAGCTAATAACCTTCTGACTCAAGAGGCAAGTGACAAATACCCAGATGTTATCAAGTGAGGCAGTTTGCATCAGAAGAAAAGGAAAAAAGAGGACAGGACAGAAGATAATTGCTCTGAAGTCTCTGAGAAGTATGATAGAGTCTGAGAGTGGCATAGAGGGAGTAAACCATGACATGTTCAATTTTTTGGAAGAAACAAATTTAATGGGTTATGGTTTCAATAAAATTCCAAGTAATGTGTTACAGTTTTGAGTCAACAATACCATATATCACATTTGGACCCATAACCACGAGCCTCATATTGAGAGCTTAACGTTACTGAATATTAAACTGTTCTGATGTCATTAGCCTGCGAATGTCACTCGCTCCCAGAAATCACCTTGCCAGGCTCAAGGACAATTGCACTGAAGTAACTGCCCACTGCTAACATTATCTGTGGTACAAAGTCCCACTGAATCTAGATTAGATAATCACCCAGTGAACTGGGCTCACATTCACATTCATTCAGGGTATTTTTCCTTACATCTTATACCCCTTGTTGATTCTTGTAGGCAGTGCATTAGGGCTCTGCTAATTGCTCATACCTTTATGTAGCAAATTCAAGGTTTCTTTCTTCCCTTGCTTTCAATACGTCTCCTGGCTGATCTCCTTTCATTTTTTTGCTCATACCATCACTTTACCCATAACTAGAGCTAGGCAAAACATTTTCAGACATAGGTGTTATTTGCCGAATAATGCAGTTTTGAATCGCGTTCGCGAATCTGTGACTAATTTGTGGAATAGCTTTGGCCAAACAAATTAAACTGAAAAAGTCAAAATACTCCATTTCAACATTTTCAAAACAAACCATCTCGATATTTTTGACTTTTGCGTCCAAATTTGCCTAAATTTGTTTTTTTTAAAACAGGATTTTAAAAAAACTCAACACTGCAACAAAATATTTTGTTGGACCCAAAACAGACAATTTTTTAAAAAACAAAACTTTTTTTGTTTTGGGGCAAACCCACAATGATTTTTATTTGATTTCTTGGTTTGGCCAGAGAACCAAACAATCTCCCTTGCTGCAGATTAAGCCCATTACTTCTTGTCCTACCTTCAGTAGATTTGGAGAAAAATTGATACCATCCTTTGGAATTTACAAAAGCATTAGAATCTATTCCTTATTTTTACCTACCATCTGGACGGCAAATTACTCTGTGGTACAGCTTGATTTTCAGCCTGCTTTTTTCTTTTAAGGGCAGACCAGGTGATGGGTACATGGTAGAATCATTTGCTTCTAATTGCTGGTATAATGAAAAATCATTGTAACCTGAATTCTGGTTGGTGACCTATTCTCTCAGTCCTTGTGGATGCATGCCCATGTCAAGAAAACCACCACTACAGTTGTAACTTATCTGGTTCCTTGGTGGCACTCTTAGAATAACTAAGGACTGAATAACCTAAGGAGACAGAACTCTCCAGTAAAGGGCAGAGGACCAATGATAACGCAGAGTGAGAAGATGGCTGCATAGACATTGCCTGCATTTCATTTCTCTGTGGTGCTGCTGCTGTTGTTATTTTTATTTTATTTATCTGTATTGTGCTAGCTCCTGAAACTCTACATTCATTACTTTTTTTCTGTATGAGCTCTAGACTTTTGATCCTGCCTTAGTTTCTCCAGAGAGAGCACAGCTTATGCCTATTGAGGAGAATGGAGTTTCTTTATGCTAATCTCTGGTCTCTTTCACTCTAAACAGGGAAAGATTTTGGAGAAGCTGGGTCTGTGCAGTCAACTTGGCTTCACCCGCTATATGCGACAGGGAAAGAAATTAGGAGAGGACCCAAAGCTCTTCATCAAGGACCTGCAGTTTGGGAAGGTGCCAGTGAGGATTTACCAGCCTAGAGCACCTTCTGCTGGCCGAAGGAGAGGGGTCATCTACTTTCATGGAGGAGGCTGGATGTTTGGAAGCATTAGTAAGATATTTAACAGAAAAAATATGCTGGATAATTAAAGATAAAAAGTCACCCCATTTTTACAAACATCAAAGGGAAGTTGGTTTGGGCCTGAGATTTGGAAGAAGGTTTGTGGTTTGACTCTTCACCAGCAAATACATACATACTCTGGCAAATGTTGGCTGCAAGAAGAGAAGACTTGGTGAACATTACATGGCTGTTCCAGACAGTGGGGCAGCTTGGAAAGAGGTGTGATATCATGATGAACAAAGGGGACAGTGAGAAATGAAGCCGGGATAGTGCATAAAGGGTGGGGAAGAGCGGGACTTAGATGGGGGAAAGGAGAGAATTGTCATTTCCCTTAAATGCATCAGAGCGCTAACAGGGTATAGAATTGCTACTACTTAGAGTGCTAGCAAGACACCAATGAAAACATTTGTTTTCCAGATTCCTATGAACCCATATGCCGCTACATTGCCAGAGAAAGCGAATCAGTGGTCGTGTCTGTTGAGTAAGTGGGCCTGGTTCATTTCTTTTCTAGGAACTAGTTACTCTTCATTGTGATAGCCAATAGCTGCACTGTTCTAGGGTGCCCCCCATCTCAGAGGACTATATTTTCAAGAATCCAGGAGGCTCAGCAAGATGCTCAAGTTGACTTTACGATTTTGCAGCTTTTCACCGCTTTTGTGCTGAGCTAGACAGAACAGACTCAGAATAAGATTGCTATATATGAGCACATTTTGTCATCTGCCAGGGGAAAAAAAATTGGAAAGAAGTTATCAGATCATTTTAATAAAAGTAAATCTGTCTTGCGCCCAGCAATTAGCATAAAGTTGTCAGATATTGAGCCAAATCTTCATCTTAGTCCACAAACTGCCGTTGAGGCCTTGAGGTAAATGAAAATTTTGCCTGAATAAGAAATAAACAAGAAATATATGTATTTTCATAGCACGGATAGTAAAAAAGATTGTTGTTGTATAACAGTAGCACTTATAAGAGCTAGGTATTATGATTATAGGCATCAACCAAAACTGGGGTCACATGATGCTGATCCCAATATAAACACAGTAAGAGACAGTCCCCATCCCAAACACCTCACAATCTAAATAGATAACACAGACAAAACAAGTATAATTAATCCCCATTGTACGGATGGGAAATGGAGGGCTAAAAAAAGAGATTAAATGACTAAGCCAAGGTCCCTCAGGGAGTCTGTGGCACAGCTGGGAATCAAACATGGCTCTCTTGAGTTTCAGTCTAATGCCTTAACCAGAAGACAATCCTCAGCTTTTGGCCCAGCTGGTCATAGTTTATCTGTGATCTGCAAATATAAGAATGATCGTTTGGAGGGTGGGTACACGTTTATGAGATAATATCGATGTCCATGGCTGCAAAACAACAGGAGGGCTGAAAGTGGAGGATTTTGTAGCAAATAAACTTCCAACAAATCATAATGATTTTTTTCCGTTTTTATAATCCCTGACTCTTTGATATATTAGGTATCGTCTGGCGCCAGAGCACACGTACCCAGCACAGTACGAGGATTGTCTCACTTCTACCACACACTTTATGAAGACTGCAGAAGACTATGGAGTGGATCCTGCCTGTATTATCATTAGTGGGGACAGTGCTGGGGGCAATCTTGCTGCTGCTGTTTGCCAAACACTAGTGGGTAGACCAGACCTTCCAAAGGTGCATGCTCAGGTCTTAATCTATCCATGCCTCCAGGCAATAGACTTCAATTTGCCATCATATCAGCAAAACTGTGCAGTCCCCATCTTGTTCAGAGAACGTACGGCTTTTTATGTTCTGCAGTACCTCAAGGGGGATGCGTCATTTTTGGAAGATGTCCTGGAGGGTTGCCATATGCCTGTAGATGTAAAACTGAAGTTTAGAAAATGGCTAAGTGCAGACAATATCCCTAAGGAATTTAAGGTCAGAGGGTACAAACCGAAGGTGCCCATCCAATCCTCAAATGAAGTTTATGAGGCTGTTAAAAAAATCTGTGAGCCAACCTTTTCCCCACTTCTCACTGAAGATGCTGTTGTTCGCCAGCTCCCTGAGTCCTTTATCTTGACCTGTGAGTATGACGTGCTTAGGGATGATGCCCTGTTATACAAGAAGCGATTAGAGGATGGTGGTGTGCCAGTGACCTGGTACCACATTGAGAATGGGTTCCATGGAATCATAAGCCTGTTTGATAAGGGCAGGTTGTCATTTCCAGCTGGAAAAAAGGGACTGGACAACATTGTAAACTTTCTCAGGAGCTTATAAAAACAATCTTCTCAAATATTGGGTCTTATATTTCCTCTGGTCTTCATATATGCCCCCAAAGTCTGGGAAGAGATCTGTAGGAACAGTATCTTATATCACATGATGAGCTGCCATGACATGGTTTCCGTTGGTGATGAAGTCCACAGGCTTGCGTGAAGTCCCTTCCGTTACTGGGTGGAATGTTGATTACACACCTACATATTTTAAGTGATTTCTTTGCATCATGCTGCAAGCTTTTGTCTTTATAAATATCAGTAAATATTAAAGAAGATTTGTAATTGATTTTCTGGTTTGACCCATTTGATTCAATCATGGCCTGACTGTTAATCCTTCCATGGAGAGATATGGTGCATGTGTGCCTATGTATGTAAGTAAAAGTACACGCCACCTACATCACAGCATTATGATGCAAAGTCGGTGCACTGCAGTACTTTCGGAGAGCGGTACAAGCATCCAACTTACATGCAGCTGCAGTGGTGAAACCCTTGGTCTTCTGTCTTCTGCAAATTTAAGGGTTCACTATGGATCATGGAATATTTTTCATCTCAGTGCAGAATATGACTTATATTGCATTAAACAAAGATTAGCCAAACATTTTATGAGTACCTCTTTTTGTTTTGCCCAGTGTGCCACACCTGTAAATAGAATGAAACATGAAAAAAGATCATTGTTGTCCATCTAATGTGCCCACCAAAGTCGTGGTGTCATGAAGTAAGCATCTTTGCTACATCCAGGGCCGGCTCCAGGGGTTTTGCCACCTCAGCAGCCAAAAAAAAAAAAAAAAAAAAAAAAAAAAGCCTCGATCGCGATCTGCGGCAATTCAGCGGGAGGTCCTTCGCTCCAAGCGGGAGTGAGGGACCCTCCGCCAAATTGCCCCTGAATACCTGAAAGTGCCGCCCCCCTCCGGAGTTGCCGCTCCAAGCACCTGCTTGATAAACTTGTGCCTGGAGCTGGCCCTGGCTACATCCCTCTACAGAAACATCAGAAATATTTCTGTGCTTCCATTTAACAATGCTCCACCGCTTTTTAGTAAGATCCAGTGTTGTATCAGTTTAATCTTATGTTCTATTAGGGAACTAAAATCTTCCCTTACAGTGAGACATACTTGATGATTTGCCTGCACTGTTTTCTCTTTCACCTCTATGAGTAAAAGATGTTCCCCTTATTGAAAAGTTCTATAGACTCTCTTAGGAAATCACAACCTTTTTGGGAACCATCCTATAAAATGTAGTTAATTATATCCCTGCTATTGAATTCTATAAGAGGGTTAAAAAAAACTCTGTAGAAAGGATAACATGTTTGATTTTTTTTTTTTAGGTTTAGGTTTAGAGTAATTTCTACAAAAACCTGCATACTTTCTGTAGTAATCCTATTGGCTGTACCCCTACTAAATTCTAGAAGCATTCCGTAAAGCTAGTCCCATTGCCCTGTCCAAATTTCAGCTCCAGTAATTATGTCCTTCCTACTCTGTCTTTGTAATATACAGAACTGTTGGACTATTTTGTTTTCAATCCTGCTCCCATTGAAATCAGAAACAAAACTCCATTTATCTTCAATGCAGCAGGAGCCTCTCTCTCTTAGCAGTAGGATCCGCTGTTGCTTAAAGAGTGTTTGCATCCATTTACAATCACCATGGAGACAGCAAACAATGGAGATTCCAAGGCAGGGGAGTTCCACACATTAACTAGCTCGCCCTGCACACAAGTAGAGGGAAGCATAGATCTCGTTCTGCCTGATCTCTGCTGCATGAACGCAGAACCACCATTCACATCCCAGAAGGGGAAGGGCAGAGGAGGCATTGATTCTACAGGAGTGGACGGGAAAGGGTGCTGCTGAGACTAAGAATGCTTACATCTCAGAGGGATGTGCAGGAATGGTACCTTCCCAGCTGGAAAATAAAACCAGAGTACTCCGCGAAAGTGCTCATTGGAAACTGGTTGGAAGAGAGGAAAAGGGTAAGAAGGGTTAAAGGAAAAGGGAGAATGGGAACAGAGAGGGTCAGACCTGATGCTCTGGAGATGATCAGACACCAACCTTTAGGAGAGTTTGGATCCAGGCCCGTCTCAAAAGAGGAACAAAGGCAGAACCTTGGGTGCCTTGACCACAAAGTTCACTGGCCTTCTTCCATTTCTAGTCAGGAGGGAGTACTCCTCCCACTGAGCCATTACTAAAGCAATGCCCAAGCATGATGCATGCCCAGGAATGTGGTGTAGATGGAGAGGTTCTTACAGACAACACACAAAGTGGTGGTCCTGACAACTTTGGGCCATTAAAGATCCCATGGCACTTCTCCCAAGACCAGGTATGTTCACTCCAGTTTTCTGGTTCACTTCCAGTTATGTAATTAAGTTCTGTGTACCTCCAATTCCCCATCCATTCATGCTTTCAGGTGGATAGGAGATTCTTTGTCCTGCACTGTTATTGAATTCTGCATAAAGGCATCCCAGTCAGGTGCAGCCATATTTCTGTGGTGGATGCAGACAGCCCTGTACTAGCATATATACTTTGTAACCAGCTACTAAAATCTGTCAAGTGCCATGCTGTCATTGGGTAAAAGATGCTTTATAATGTCCATTTCATTATTTTTATTATTCATTTTTATTGTATTCTGCTTTAGCATAGCCCTGTTTCACACAGCGTGGCAGCCAACCCCTGCAATCTCTTTTCTCTAATAAGGAAAACAGCTCATTTCATAATGACACGTCAGACATGTTCTTCCTGGGGGTGAAGCAATACCCTATTTTAAATACGTAAAGAAAATAAACACATTCAAGTTTTACTGGGTGCCTAAGATCCTTTTAAAAAAAACTTTAGCTCCTTTTACTGTAGGATACTAGAATTGTTTCTGTTCTTCACAGTCAGCCTCTCTCGTTCCAAACAGATGGTCTGTAGAAATTATCTTATATTTAAGTGGCACTTTTTATATCAATTTATGTCAAATTAATTTACAAATGGAACAAATTGTATATAGCGATCTAGCCTACATTGTAAGCCCGGGACTGTCTTAACTCTATGCTTGTAGAGGACATAGCAAAATGAGATCCTAATCTTGGCTGGAGTCCCTATGCACCACTGTAATACATAAAAAGAATATATACCCACCACTAAACTGCAGCCACCTCAGAGTGGGAACACGCAACTGTTTAATAGTACACAACAACACTGTTCAAGACCTGATTACCCTTCTCCCTCAACAAACTGCTCCAAGTAGCACCCCGATCTCCTTATAAAAAGTGCCATGGGGACTGGAATGACCACAGTTATTCTGGATGTTGGTTTTACAAGCTAGGTAAAGAACAGCAAATCCAGTGGCACAGCAACCCAATACACCACATTGATTCAGTATTGATTCAGAGAACTGCCTCCTTTTAAAATCACTCAAACTCCTTCTGGCAGCCCCCCACTATTTCCTGGAATTGCAGCCAAACTCTCACTCAGCCTGACACCATTTATCTTATGAGATCTGATGGGATCTCAATGGGAAGAGATATTTGAAGGGTGTAGACATTATACAGGGAGAGGAATTATTTAGGGTGTTGCCTGGCAGTATAAAATAAGAGGATATGAAAAAGGGAAAACATAGGTTGCAGATCAGGAAACACTTCCTGACAGTGAGATGTATTAGACCATGAAATAATATCCCAGGGGAAGTGGAAGAGGTCCCACCACTTGAGATTTTTAAAATTAGACTGGACAAAATCCCAGAAGATATAGTGTAGGGAACAATCCAGCATTGGGTGGTAGATGGATGAAGGATCAAAATGAATGTTGATCATTTCCTTCCAGTAGCTAAACCTACACTAGGTGAATAAGTGTGGCAACAAGCCATTGGTGAACTTGTAATGTCTACACATAAGAACCATCCCAGGCTTTTTACAATGGCTGGTTTTACTGGTTGATTGTAACATCTGAGCCAAGGTCTTCAGAGTAGGCCTTTTCAAGCAAAAAGTGTCTCCCAAGTGCGGGGTAGGAAATCATTAGCATCGGGGCTTTGGGATCATTTGTAATGAGAGTCCCTGGGCAAATCTGCCAGATCTGTTCATTTTAATTCAGTTGTTCCGTTGATCTTTAGAAGGCCGAAGGGGGACATCATCAAGAGCACCTGTGAGTCACCCAGTTCAGCTGGAGTTTGACACTCTAGTAAAGTGGCCAGCAAGAGATTAACTGGATTACCAGAGTACTACGGGTTGGAGCCATGTTCTAGCCCTCCCTTCCTGTTTCGTAAGCGTATGTTTTCCCCTACTCTGTTTGTAGATAGTTGAATGAAGCAGAATGGTTTTTGCCTGTAGTACTGTAAGCAAGAGTGTGTTTGCTTGCAGTGAATGGTCCCTGTACAAAAGACACCTAATTGCATGTTGGGCCTTTGAAAATCTCTCCCAACGAGCAGTGGTTTCAGTGTGAATAATCACTACGTAGCGAGTGTCTCCTTTTGGATCTCTTTTAGTTTACAAAAGACATTGGGAAACCCAGCAACAGCAGCTATGGGACTGACTTTATTCGCTTCCCTGGCCACAGAACAGATCAAACAGTCAGGAGAACCATTATGAAGAAACTTGATGTAAGTAAAAAAAGGGAGTCTCAGGGCTTGACTATACAGAGATTTAGTACCCGGCAAGCAGGAGTGTCAATCTACAGTGCACCAGCCTACTGGGAGCTGAATGGTCACATAGCCTTTGCTACCATGTGCTAAAAGTTCCATAGTGTGCTTTGATCTACTGCTGTTTGAAACCGCAGGCTAGAGGGCTGTAGATTTACACCCTGGCTTGCCGTGCACTAAGTGGCCATATAGACAAGACCTCAGATTTAAGACTGTAGATGTCAGCATTCAAAACAGGCACGTGTTAAATTTAAGATTAAAATTCTGCCCAAATATGTGCATGTGTGTGTATCCGGGGAAGGTACAGAGTGATACAGAGCCATCCCAAATGCTGCTTTGGGGCAGGCCGGCTTGCGGAAGAGGGAGAAAACACAAATCCCTCAAGACTTCTTGTAGCTCCCCCCACAGTTCCTGTTGTTAACCCCAACATGTGTGCAGGAGGAATAGGACATGTTTCCTAAGGGAAGACATCCCCCAGCAGAGTGCCTGGAGTGGATCCTGCACTGCTGCAACACAGATGTGCACATGGAAGAGGCTCCTTGTGCCCTCTTCTCACCAATGCACCCCCATGTAACAGGAAAGGATTTTGCACTAAATGGGGCCCAGATCCTCCAGAATGTTAGAGTTGTCCCCAAACACCACCCCTACAATGTCTCTTCCTGCAAAATGCCCTCATCCCCAGGCACCTTGATTAATTCCTCCAGATACCTGTACTGTATGTGTGTTTTAATGCCTCAGAATACTTTAGCAACACGTGAGGATCAGTTTTTCAATTGCATACCTCACTGCACCTGCACATGCCTGAATGGGTGTGTGTGCAAAGCTGCTACATATGTAGCTGTTTTGCAAGTGCAAAAGCAGGGGTTTGTTGGGGATTTGGTTCTGACCCATATTTGCCAGATCACCTGGGGTGCAATCTGACCTAATAGGCTCCAGCATCTTTTAAGTGCTCTGCCCGTACAAGCAATATGGTTTCGTGCACCTCTCTTTACAGGGCCTGCCAAAGCAGCATCTGTTTACACATCATGAAGAACCGAGCAACCGAAATTTAGTAACTCAGTATGATGATCATTACAACAGACATGGCTATAATCCTATGCTGCCTCCGCTCCGCAGATGGAATGGACAAAAGCTAGCCTGGCTCCCGGAGAAATCAGATTTCCCCATTTTCGGTACTTTTGAAGGTTATCCTGGCAGTCGCTCACAGACAGAGAGACAGTCTGGTCTAGAGCTCAGCATTCAAGCCTTAGGAGCCAGAAACCTCACTAAATTCTAACCTTTTGTCTCCAAATGGCTTGCTGTATCCCTTAGGCCAATTGCTTACCCACTCTGCACCTTAGCTTTTCCATCTGTAAAATATAAATAATAATGATTAATGCTTCTCCACCACAGAGGAGAGTAACGAAGTTTAGTTAATGGACCAAACTTTCCTCCCATGTGCAACAGCCAATGATAATAATGCTGATATAACTGTTAGAAGAATTTGGCCTATTGGTTGCAAAATTCTTTGAAGATTAGAAGTGCCTCAGACTGAGTGCTAAGTGTTATGAACAGACAGGGTAGACTCTCTGTTAATTTTCTATTGCATAAGCACAAAGTCATTAATGTCCCATCTAGTGGTTCGAGCTCGGAACTTCTGAATTTGGGGGCTGAAGTACCCCAAGCTTCATTCTGACTTTAAGTGCTTATAGTTGAAGGGGCACCTGCTTAATACACTTGTGGTTTCAGGGCAAAATTTACAAACGTTCCTAAGTGGCTTAGGAACTTAAATCCCATTTTGATGTAGGAATGGGAATTAAGTGGCTAAATACCTTTGAGGATCTGGGCCTTGGAAGTGTAAGTCTAGTTAAGTGTCTAAGTCACTTTGGCTCCTAAGTCATTTAGGTATTTTAGAAAACTGTACCCATATTCTAGTAAGTTGGTTCAGTTACCCAGGGAAAATTGTGAACTAAAATGTTAAATGTAATTACACTAACTTTTCTATGCACCAGAGGGTGTGCCTATATACCATTGCTTTCGACTGCATGGACTCGAAACTGTTCGCCTGTGTGTCATAGCTCCTCTACTGTCAACAGCTCACCGTGCTTCTCTTTCCAGTCGAGGAGTAAAGGTCTCTGGTTTTGGAGGAAGAGGGTCTAAATTATGTCCTCACTATTGTCACGAAGTTCTGAATTAACCCCATGTGCCCTGTGTTATGGAACCCTAGTTGCCATGAATTGTTTCTATTACTATGACATTTCATCATTGTTTGTTCCAGAGCCACCCACCAACTATGGCCTTTTTGAGCAACTAATGAAAAAATGGACCCACCAAGAGGCTGGAGTGATGAACAGTGTCTACACTGTTTCTTATGAGATGCCGCCTGTTTCTGCTTTTGCCGTTCGCCGACGTCCGGTCACAAATTGCCACCGGTCCCCCCATGATGGGCAGCGTCTTCCCCACAACCTCAGTGCAAGTCTGGAATGTGACAGCGCACCAAAATGCCTTCAAGTTTCCGAGCAGCCGGTCAGAGACCCGGCAGCCATTGGGGCCATGCTGTAGAGTGCTTATTGCGATACTCTAACTGCTATTCAAATACAGCATGTTGACCAAACACTAAGTCTATTCTGATCCATGTGCTATTGGCAGAAATAGGAATTAGGCTATATAGATGGAGTGGTGTCTACTGATTGGAGCAGAGCACTGGAATGTAGGGTGACTAGGTTACATTCCCAGCTCTGCCTTTGACCAGTGGCAACTCCTCAGGGTGGACTTTGTTTCCCTTACTTGAATCAGAAATCTGCATGATCTTTCTGTGCTGCTGTGAAGGGCTCTGAGTTCACCTTCGTGCATCAGCTTTGCCTACTCACTGACAAAAGTCACCATCACCCACGGCCTCTACTGAGCGAGTGACCTTATTCAGTTTAGGGGTGGGCCTTCTGTGCCGCTCCCTTGTGGAAAGAAGCAGTAGGATATATATTCCATATACAGGGAGCGTACCCTATATATTATACACATTACACAAGAGGACTGTCATATATGACAGGGGACACTTATATTAGAGTGAATACAGGATCTCTCATGAGTGCAATGGGTAAAACATATGTTACACCTCTACCCCCATATAGCACAACCCGATATAACACGTATTCTGATATAACACGGTAAAGCAGGGCTCTGGGGGGATGGGGCTGTGCACTCCGGCAGATCAAAGCAAGTTCGATATAACACAGTAAGATTTTTTGGCTCCCAAGGACAGCCTTATATATCTGCCCGTTTTGCATACCTTTTGCTTGTTTTGCATATTTTTGTTTGACCTGAGCATTTATAAAATGGTGTGAGGATATTTTCCTACTTCATGGCTGTCCGTGTGGGGGTGGGTGAATAATGATTATGAAGTGCTTTGAGATCATCAGCATGGAAGGTACTATTACATAAGTGCCAAAAGATCAAAACAAAGAAATCAACACGGCCCTGTTCAGGCTAGGAAGAAATTGATGTATTTGATTGTGATTGAATTAGTTTGCAAATCTGTAATGAGTTTGACTCATGCTTACCAGAAATTCTAAGTGCATAGCAGTGGAATTAAATGATTTGGGTGAATGACACTTAGTGTTTCAGGATAAATAGGATTTGACTAACTCTTAGTCAGACCTGTGTTGATTACATTTTGTACTGTCCTTTACACTGTGAATTCAGCCTGATCCCTTAAAGCCAGATTGTCCCATCCGAACTCCCAGCTACGGAACTACCTGTGTAAGTGCTTGCCAATGTGAGTAAGGCTGGAACAATCAAACCTGAATATGAAGTCATGCCAATCAGCCCATTGCCGAGTAAGGTGTTATTTTGAATAAAGGGTGCAGCATCTGTCCCTCAATTTTCACTTGCATTTTGCACTCAAGTACAATAATAACTTCTAAAGGGAGAAGCTTGTTGCAGAAAAACTGTCTCTGTTTAGAAAAGCCTTCAAACTGGGCAGAATACACAAACTAACTTTGTTTCCCTAAACTGATTTACCAAGTTCATATAATTGTGTGCATGTGGGTTTTTTTGTTTGTTTGTTTTATTTCAAAACAAATTCAGTCACTTTTTAAAAGCAAAAATAAATCAATGCTCCAGTTCAGTGTTCATGGGCAACCCTACAAAAACAAACTCAACAATAAGGAGAAAACTAGAGATGGAGGGGGAGGCCTCTTTAAAAGGCGTTGATTTTAAAAGGTTTTTGTCATTGGATATATGGCAATTTCAATATCAACAACTTTATTGTCATGACAAGTTATACAGGCGTCGTTATAAAGTCATGCATCTCTATTTAGGACAGGTTTCACAATGGTAATAGTTTTATATAGTGTGTCCATTTCTCAATATTGCTCATTTCAGATTATGGGACAGGCTGTTACAGATTGTGATATAAATATTAAATTAATAAACGAACAAAGAAATAATACGTTTTCATTTTACTGACCTAATTTTTTTAAGCGAGTCTCTCTGTGTGCGTGCATGTTTTTCTGCATTTAATTTTTACCTTTCCTTAGAGATAGGACCATACAGAAAAAGCCTACTCCAGATTTTGAAACCTCAAAGTTTAGCGATATCAGATCAGCCCCTTATAGAAAAGGAAGGTCAGCTGCAACATTAGGATCAGGGTCCAGGTTTGGAATCCAACTCCTTCTCCCTTTGTTTGGGGGTGATCAAATTTGGGGTTTGGGAGTTTACATTTCTGGAGTGGGGAGAGTAACATGGTTAAATAATAGTTATTGGTTTTGGAAGGGCACAAGGAGATGAGTGAAAAGGCCCCAAGCGCTCCTATTACCATTTCTTCCCTGAACAGGACTGGTGCACAGAAAGGGAGGGTTCCAGCAGCATACTGCAAGAGATGGGCCCAAGCCACCACATCTGAAGTCCCCTGAAGTTCAGAGGTGTTCAGATCCTGGATCTGGCACAGACCCATTACCTAAGCTCCCACCGAAAGAGCACATTTAGTGTTTAAACACTGTGCCACAGTCTCCAGACCAGTTATCGGTGTGGCTGGAATAGAAATGCACTGTGCAGTATGGGTGTGACCCTGGAAGGACGTGTCTCTCTCCCCTGGCTTGCCTTTTCTTTTTCTCAAAATTCTATTGCTTTCACTTCAAGAAACTGGCCAGAAACCTGTTTTTTCTCAACCCCCCCAACCTGCAAATATGTATAAACATGTGAGATGGCTGCATACAAGGTGAACCAAGGTTGCTCTCAATCCAATATTCAAGCAAACCTTCAAGTGCCCTTGGCTTTAGCTTACTAAATGTCTCATGACATTTGCAGAGTAAGTCATGCTGCCTGGCCTTAAGTTACCAAACACTGTAAACCTAGAAGGCATAACAGGAAGCGGCCTTTATCCTGCTGCACATGGCACCTTGCTACTGTTTTCAGTTGCCGGCAAGTCTGCGAATGAGCTGCAGACAGACTAACGATACAATCCAAACTCTGTCATTCCACAGATGTGCATTTAAATCACACTTGCTCCTGAGGACTGAACTTAGCCCATACTGAGGTTCAGTTCAGGCACAAATGACTATCTAGCCAGGACCTACCAATGCATTAGCAGAGTAAAATGCTAGAATAAGCTTTGAAATAATGCCAAATACCTGTCCTGAACCTGCACGTTAGGGTTGCCAATCAATTATTTACCCCTCCTTCCATGCTAGAGTATCCTTTCTCTGGAGGATCTCATTTATTGCAGTGGGTTTTTTGCCATTACTATCACACATTGTAAAAGTCAGATCACGCAGTGGGGAGGTTTATTGCGCTCTAACATACTTTAAATACAGTAGTAGTAACTAAAAATGACTGAACGGATTTCAACCATTTTCTCTATTAAACCTGGCCTGGTAGTGTATAGTGTACTACTTTCCCTGGGTCTTCACATAGACCTCAGTGGTGACTGGATCGTGCTTCTTGTGGTTAGCACTGATAAAACCTCACTCCGTGTGATGTGCTTGGAGCTATCAGGCTTAGCGGGTTGTGTAAGACAAACACAGGGGAGATACAGCTGTGTGACAACGTTAAGGAGAACAGCACCTGTCCACACCACTACCTACTTTGTTTTATTTAAAATATATGTGTGTGTGCCTCATAACTTCCCTTTGAATTTCAGCATGAGGTTTGAACTGATAGCCTACATGAGATAATTGTCTCTATCTTGCTTGACCTAGCATGAGCTGATGAAGAGACTGGGATTCTCATTATGGGTACCAATACCGATAATTAATAGGGTTTTGCACCTTTTCAGGCAAGGGTCTCGCAGCACTTTACACACATTCGTAATTTCACACGAAACCATGTCACACAGGTTAGAATTATATTCAATTTGCAAGTAGGAATACCCTAAGCCACAAGTAACTTGCCCAAGTACACACAATCAGTCAGGGTGGGAACCCAGGAGTCCTGGCTACTCCTCTTATATTTAAATGAGCTTGTGGGTTTGATAAAAGAGATATGTTGCTACAAGTCTATTTACTTTAAAACTTATTTTAATCTTCTGTATGACAATAAGGCCCGAACTTGTAGACATATATGCGCCTAACTCTAATCACATGAGTAGAATCCTAGAACCATAGGGTTAAAAGAGACCAGAGGTGTCATCTAGTCTAACCCCCTTCCAAGATGCAGGAGTAGTCCCATGAAACACAGTATAACCAATTCTTGCAATTTTATTGTGAGTCTTGTGATATTTGGAATTTTTCCTTAAAGCCCCAGCTCTTGGAGTCATGTGGCCACATGAGAGGCTGAGCTTTTATTTTAAAAAATATTAAGTTTCTAGTCCTCATGTTTCTGGCAAAAAGCTTGAAAATGTGATGCCCAAGGGCTCAAAAAAGTATTCATGTGCTTGAAGTTAAGCATGTGCCCAAGTCTTTGCAGGATCAAGGCCTTTGGACAACAGGAGTGGTGCTGAGATCTGGACTGGGCTTCTGCAAAGGGCTGAATTTTACCCATTATAACGTAGAGTTTTGTTTTTTCAGGTTGCATGTGATTTCAAACTCAGATCACTTTCTGAGCCAACTGAAGGACTGATACCTTGATGTTTTAGTCCCATCGGTGTAGAGCAACAGTGCCATCTATTGGTAAAGTGCATATTGGCTAATTGATGTGAGCATGTGATTGTTTGCAGGGCCACATACAAGCCAAGCGGGCTCAGCACAAGTCATGCATCCAGGGATCAGACAGCAGCATCGTTAATGAAATCCCTCTGAGCTAGAAGAGTCTTGATAAATACACGAAGCATTAAGCGTCCTACTTTGCTTTTGAGTCCCAAGACTATCAAACCAGGCCAATTTTAAAGAATGAGAATTAATAAATATGAGTGAGAGTGCAGGGGTCACTGAAGCACATCCAGCAACAAGCTGCATCATAAAAGCACTAGAAAAGCAACCTTAAAAGGAATCCAGAATAAGATAGTTCCCTTCAAAGGACTGAAACAATCACATCTGGGATTCCTATACCCACAACCACATTTTGACCTGTAACTCAATAATGTGTGCTATAGGTCACACATGTAACTCCTGTTAATGATGGTACGATGGGTGTGCATCTCAACAGCAAACCTGAACCCATATATTCCAAATGCAGGTTAGACATGCATGCAAATGTATTCTTCATTAACACTGTCCTATCTATTTGCTTGGAAACCTGGACATCAATCATTTATAAATATTAAACATTTATGATGAATGAAACATTGATGATTATTATCTGCAGTACGTATAAAACCAGAGCTTACACGTGTTGAGAAATGCCCAGCTTGGGAATCATCAAAACACACAGGTAGAGCCCTATGAAACTTGCATGAAGAAATTCATTTCAAACCTGTGAGCAAAGAGGGCTCGGCTCCCTGTTGCACAGGTCTGAGCTAATGCAATGACTGAGTAAAATTAGAGTGTATAGCAGAAAACCCCAAAGAATCATATCATGCTGGTGGACTGGACAGGACATCTCTTCAAAATAATCTGCTTACAAATGAAATATGCAAAAAAAACTTCCAGGAGGTGCTAGTTGCGGTTGGGACTAACCAGTAGCAAAGTATTTGCTTTTACAACATAAATTCACTGCAAATTTTCATCCGTTTTCTTTTCACTTTAACAATGCAAACAGCATCCATGTGTCACTGCTGTTTAACGGTGGCTTGGTATAGACCCTCAAGATTCCAGGCCTGTGTTGAACTCATTCTATGAAAGCAGCAGAGTCAGGATTTTTCTATCCTCAGTCATGATGATTGCAGTGGGCAAGATCCCCTTGGCTTCACTGGGCTTTGAATCAGCCCTTCTGATGCTACCCAATGTCAGCAAGAGTGGCAGAATCAGGCCATGATCAAGTAACCCGCAGCCAACCTTGAATGAACTCTTATTTCAGTCACATTCCTCAGAGCTCAAATAATCTGTGATGCAATATTCCAGAGAACACGGTACTGATACTCCAGTGACTTGTGTTTGGCTGTGATACAGAATGAGTGACCAATATCGAGACAATTCTCGGCAGTTCCAAAGTACATGAAGGAGATTCCCAGCTGAACGCAGGGGTGCTGCCAGCATCTGTCAGCACAGTACCTTTCCCTCTTTCTCCTTTGCCCCGGGGTTCAGTCCAGTTCTGTTGCAATTTAAGGCACAGATCCTGCTAACTCTGATGCATGTGAGTCGTTCTGGGCACACGAGCGAAATTAAGTATGTGCATAAGAGTTTGCAAGGCCAGGGTCTTATATGACAGCCGTAATCAATGTGCTGAGGTAGGATAGGCACATATAAAAGATATCATGGACTCCTACCCCATTAATGATCATACCATCCTCTTTCATGCTATGGGGCAAACAGGGATAGAGTGTGTACTTGCTTTTGGTTACATTTGGAAAACAAAACATTTAAGTCATCACAAAACACATGTCCTCACCTTACTGTGTCTAACACAACCACCTCACTCCCATCCCTCCAGAAATTATAAAGCCTATATTCATTCAACACAAAAAAGTTACTGATGATGTAATTTCATCATTGATCTTTCAGCAGGTAACGCAGCTAGTATTTTGACAAATGACATGGGGAAAAAAAGGGAGAAATAAGAAATCTCATCATAAACTTTTGAAAAAGGAATTGCAAGGCATTCTATGTGTAAACGGAATGGACAGTCTGGAGATAATATTAGAGATAATGGAACTGATTCTGGTTTGAATGGCATTTACTTAGGATAGTTAAGGATAGTTAAGTCCCAAGCAGACTTTGAAGAGCTACAAAAGGATCTCACAAAAGTAGTTAACTGGGCAACAAAATGGCAGATGAAATTCAGTGTTGATAAATGCAAAGAAATACACATTGGAAAACATAATCCCAACTATACATATAAAATGATGGGATCTAAATTAGCCATTACCGCTCAAGAGATCTTGGAGTCATTGTGGATAGTTCTCTGAGTCATCCACTCAATGTGCAGTGGCAGTGAAAAAGTGAACAGAATGTTGGGCATCATTAAGAAAGGGATAGGTAATAAGACAGAAAATATCATATTACCTTTGTATAAATCCATGGTACACCCACATCTTGACTACTGCGTGCAGATGTGGTCGCCCCATCTCAAAAAAGGATATACATGTATTGGAATTGGAAAAGGTTCAGAAAAGGGCAACAAAAATGATTAGAGGTATGAAACGGCTTCTGTATGAGGAGAGATTATGGAACTTTTCAGCTTGGAAAAGGGACAACTAGGGGGATATGATAGAGGTCTATAAAATCGTGACTGGTGTGGAGAAAGTAAATACGGAAGTATTATTTATCCCTTCTCATAACACAAGAACTAGGGGTCACCAAATGAAATTAATAGGCAGCAGGTTTAAAACTAACAAAAGGAAGTATTTTTTCATATAACACACAGTCAACCTGTGGAACTCCTTGCCAGAGGATGTTGTGAAGGCCAAGACTATAACAGGGTTAAAAAAAGAACCACATAAGTTCATGGAGGATAGGTCCATCAAAAGCTATTAGCCAGGATGGGCAGGGATGGTGTCCCTAGCCTCTGTTTGCCAGAAGCTGGGAATGGGCGACAAGGGGGTGGATAAC
Organism: Gopherus evgoodei; assembly: GCF_007399415.2. Classification (NCBI taxonomy): domain Eukaryota; kingdom Metazoa; phylum Chordata; order Testudines; family Testudinidae; genus Gopherus; species Gopherus evgoodei. The sequence continues at coordinate 10,025,723 of NC_044339.1, read as the reverse complement.
TTCATGATTACCTGTTCTTTTTGTTCCCTCTGGGGCACCTGGTATTGGCCATTGTCGGAAGACAGGCTACTGGGCTAGATGGACCTTTGGTCTTACCCAGTATGGCCAATCCTATGTTCTCACATTTTTATCTGTCTTACTAGAGCAACGAATTCAGTGGGAGATGAGGGTGACAGGATATGCAGACTAACCTTTGTAGCTTACCTTTACAGACAGATATATGAGCATAGAAACATTCACTTATTTGCAGGGTTAATTAAAGAAAAATACACAGCACAAACTCTCACTCTTCTCACAATGAGGATTTGAACTTTGCAGGAAGAAAAAACTTTTACAACTAAAAAATCTCCAAATTTTTTGGAAAGCAAAAAGACAAGAATAGAAAGTCTACAAATAGAGATAGGCTCGAAACAGATTCCTGGAGCCAAATACCCTGAATTCTGAGGACTCTGAAAAGCAGATCCAAGTTTTGCAGCCTGAACCCATCACTATTAACTGAGGTCACAGTATTTATCCTATCTCACAGGGTGCTGCGTGAAATTATTAATATGTGAAAATCACCTTGAGGTATTAGAACCGAAATCTCTATATAATGCAAACTATTATTAATAAATAGAATAATCAATAATAATTTTATTTGAGCTGATCAGAATTTTATGGATCTCCAGAGGTCATGGGTCTATTACAGGAGAAGGTAGGTGAGAGTCTGTCCTGCAGAGTGCAGGAAGTCAGAATAAATGATCATGATGGCCCCTTCTGACTTTAAAGTCTCTGAATCTATTGTCAGTGATATTCCATATAGTCAAAATAAACGGTTTCAAAGCCGGACTGTATCACTGAGATGTGTCAGGTTCAACAAAGCTTTTGTCAAGAGGTCTTTTAGGTTCAGGGCCCTCTGGTCACTTCTGTCCAGAGAGAGAGTGAGAGAGAGAAATCAGAACCAGAACTCTGATCTTCCCAAGCAGAAAATGAACATTTCACACAATTCCCTTCTGTGAAAACATTCAAAAGGTTTTGGTTTTGTTCCACCGTGGAATGAAAATATGCACATTGGTACAGACTGTACTTTCTCAGGCCCCGACCTCCTCAGGCTAAGCTTTGTGTACTCTCTTTTGAGTCAGATACGGCACAATCCTTACAGCTGCTGTAACTTGGCTCCAAACTCACCTTGGGTATCAGTTTTGCCTGCTTGATTCAAATGTGAGCCTGATTGCAGATTGCAACCAGCCTCCACGAGCCTGCAGAGAAAGCATCTAAAAGAAAGTACAAATCTCTTCTGTTTATGTCATTATCAACAAACATCCCCCATAGGAGTGTAAATAGGTGGTCTGAGCGGGAATATATCCATGGCAGCTTTGCCAAGCTGTATCTGAGGACAAGGGGGAGAGGGAGGAATTTATCAAACGAAAACGTGGGCAATGATTTCTATTTTATTTCTATTTTTGAGGACAGTCCCATTGCACTGAGTGGTCTCTCGTGGGGACTATCGAAGAAAAACCTGGGAGAGTGAACTTATTAAGATACGGAAGCTCTCAGTTAGAGGGGAAGTGCAAAAGGTCAGGGCTGAACCAAGTAGGATTCTTCTGATTATTGTGGGGCTTGAAAAATGCGCCCTGCTATTTGGTTCACAAAGGCTGAAAGGGAACTAATTATTTTAGGATGGTTTGAATGTTAGATTTAAAGTCTGTTAGGAAAAATGCCTCCTCCTCCCCCTTCTTGGGCTACAGAGGCCTCATTGCTACCCCACTTACCTGCCACCTCACCCCCGCAACAAACCACAGCTGCATCCCCACTTCCCAGAGATATGGTGGAAAGGAGCTAGTTTCAGGCAGATGTTGGAAAAACAGACAATAGCTTTATTCAGAAAAGATCAAGGCACTGCAGATATGCAATCATGGGACTGTATATTTAATTGGAAGCATAATAATAAAGATGTATAGGGCCAGATCGAGCTAGTAAGGCACAGTCCTGAGTGGGAAGGAGAAGGCAAGAGGCTTCCCTGAGTTCCTGGGGAGCACAGCCTCTGGGCCATCTTAGCTGAGAGCAGCATGTAGTGCTAATGCAGGGCGGGGACATTCCTCCTGCTCCTTTAGGAGGGGCTGAGGCTGTCAACTGACATAACGGATGCAACTGGTATACAGGAGGGGAGGGCTCTTTGCATTCTGTGCACAAGAACTGGCTGCAATTTGGGTTATAACGGTCCCCCCTCCATTTATTTTATAACAGCATCAGTAGGCCTGTTTCCCTGGTAAGTCCGTCCCCCTTTGGAATGCCATTCCTCCTTACAGAAGGACAATGGAGCTTTGCACAGTGAAATCTGGCCCACACTTGAATCTCGGTGACACCAGAGAGACAGGCAGCTAGTTAGGATTGATACACGCCTCTCAAAGCCAGCCCATTTCTTGCCTCAAAAGAGATCGGTGTCAGCCCAGATGAGCTGTGCAAACAAGAAGCTGGATTCTTTGGAGGGTGGGGGCTGACCGAGGAACCCTGATGCAGGCTGGCTGGCTCAGCTCTAACAGGGATTGTACATGCCAGCTGGGAGGTTAAGGTGGTTAGGGAGGAAAAGGAGAGGATTTCAGGGAGAAGCCCAGAGAGAAACAGGCAATTGACGTGAGGTTGTTAGTATGGCCAGGAAGTCTCCTTTTGGAAGCTATAAATATTCCTTGTAAGTCTCTGAAAACAGCATCCAAAGTCATATTTGCTATTAAACAGTGTCTCTAGTCTGAGCATTACCAACACCTTATTAGGGGACACAGCCAGATTCTGCCCTCAAAAAGTGCACATGGAACTCCCACTGACTTGTGTCTGAGCAATACTGCCCAGCACACGCACCCAGTGAGCCCGATGGGGCTCCCACTAGGGGAATTGCAAAGCTTTCTTTGATTTCAGTATGCCTGAAAAATAAGGCCACTTATTTAGATGGATTTAGATACCTAAATATAAGCACCCCGTGTCTGACAATGTTGCCCTAAATATTTAAATAAATATAATGTTCTGCTTCTTACTGAAAAACTTAAATCATTAACATGGAGAAAGTATTTCTAAAACTATTTTTTTCTGTTCCCATTGATGCTTTTGTATTTCAAGAAGGGTGGACAGTCCAACCAGCCTGATGAGTTTCGCTGGGTTTCTAGTCACATTGACTGGTGGTACAGTACAATCCATGCACGGGGAGGTGGCAGGTCTGAGGCAGTGCTGTTGTGAGCTGGGATTCTACCACTGCAGTGACTCATTTTGTCATTACCCTCTCACTTTTGTTTCTTTGTTTGTTTAAATAAGAGTTAGTTTTTGGACCTCATGTACTGGATATTACCCTTAACCATATCTCTTCACATTACCCTAGTGACTAAGCTCCCTTAAAGGCTTTAGTAAACATAACATGCACCCTAAACTCATTGTTCGACCTTTACTGAAATAGGTGACCACTCACACAAATAGCCTCCTTTAAATCAATGGGACTGCTTGAGTGAATAACTGCTTACCAATTTAAGAGTTGTACAGTCTAACCCAGAATGTAGGGTATGCAGCAGTGCAAACACTCAATTTTTTTAACCTGTACTGTAAATTTGCTTTGCAAAGAAGTTTGCCAGTTTGCACAGGTGGCCGCCATTTTGTGAGACAGAGTTGATGCTGGATATTACAAAGGAGACACACACTATGCTCTCTCTCTCTCTCTCTCTCTCTCTCTCTCTCTCTCTCTCATTGAGGCTTTACTTTTGTTCTTTCTTGTTTTCCCTCATTCTACTACAAGAGCCACAGAGGCCGAAAAGGATAAGTGCATGGAAAACATATAACAAAAGGAACAACTTGGGTGGTATTGAGGATTTTCTGTAGAATAGCCCATTTATATATATATATACACGTATTCCTATACATAACATATTGGGCAACTGTGATCACAATCTGGTCTAATCCACATGTACCATTAGAGCCCATTACTAACACTAGGTAGGTGAGATATTCCTTCAGCTCATGCAGTAAAGGCCTGTGATTTTGGTGCTGAAGATCTGAGGTTCTAATCTCCAATGACTCAGGGTATGGGGAGTGGTTGATAGATATAAGTAACATACTGGCCGGTTGAAGCCAATATTATTTGCTGTGAAGAAAATTCTCTAGGTGTATTCACGACACAGGGGGAACTGCTCTTTATTGTTCATTTATTTTTACTATTTCTATTGCAGTCGCACCTAAGGTCCCCACCTTCATTGTGTGAGGCAGTGTGAAAACACCACAAAGGCAAGTCCCTGGGCCAAAAAGCTCCCAATCTGGGGAGGCCTAAATACACTGACAGTGTTTGAAAAATATGTTTGGATAAGCCAGCCCAGTCTCTCAAATAAGAAGCGCGGACTGGCTGCATAAACATGTATCTACCTCAGAGCTGTTCTTGGGTAAATATGTAATTTAGGCTGGTACCTCAGACGATATTTTGGGTTTAATTTAAGGGGCTGCATATTTGGTTGAGTGGGTCTGGATGCCTGTCAGGTAAATATTCCAAACTGTGCATCTTTGACAGCCGATTTAGTAAAGGTTTGATTTAAATATATACATGGACCAGACTGTGCATTTAACTCATTGGCCACATTTGGGTGTAAGGGGTCCTCAAGAAGGATACTGTTGGTTTTCTTCTGGGACTCAGAGAAGTGCACCCTGGCCTGGCAGCCGACACCCGTTCACTCGTTGCAGCATATGCCCCTCCAACGTTCATGCAGTTCTACTAGCTGGCATGGAGGCTCATGTCCCCACCCTCCCCAATGCACCTGCTTTAGGAAGACCAGCATTGCTGCTTGACCAGTGCAGTGCCTGGACTCCCTTATCAGACTGTGACTGCCCCAAGCGAAGGGGCTGATGCAGTACTGGTTATCCCTGATTGCTACTGGCCTGTTCCAGACTCCCTCTGCTAGCTGAGATAGGGGAACATCTGCTTGTTTAGCTTAGTAGTTGGAGACTTGTGGGATTTTTTTTGCATCCTGGTCTCTATTCCACATGTAGGTGGCTAGCTGATGATAGACTGTCACGGATTGCCCTAGGTTCAGGCTGTGATCAGATGCCCATCAGCAACAGCATCTTTTAAAGGTTATCGTTTGAAGCACGTGCTCTGGGTATTTATGTACCATAGGGCTGCCGTTCTCAAACTTTAGAACACCCAAGAACCGTCAAGCCCCTTGCTCAGCTCCAGGCCCAGTCTCACTCCATCCCTTCCCCCAAGCCCCATCTCTTCCTGCCACCACTCCACCCCTGCTCCTCCTCTCTCTGCTCCCTCCCCTGAATGTGCCCCCTCCTGCTCCTCCTCCTCCCTCCTAGTGCTTTCTGCAGGCGCCTGAACAGCTGTTCCCTGGCATGCAGGAGGCACTGGGAGGAAGAGGAGTTAAGGGAGGAAGGGGGAGAAGTTGATCAGTGGGGCCCACGGACCCCCCTCACAGACCTCTAGGGGTCCGTGGGCCCCGGTTTGAGAAACATTGCCCTCGGTGATAGCTCTGTGCTGTGGTGCAGTATGAGTGCTTTAAAAGCCTTTCTGAAACCCCCATGTTCTATTTTGTTAGAAGGCTCCAAGTGCAGAGGACTCATTTCTGAAATCAGCTTTGTGCTGGTGAAAGCCTCAGAGGGGATGCGAGGATATAGATATTACCCTCCCTAGAGATGTCTTGGGAAAGGTGAAGAGATGATTCACATAGGCTGTTGGTCTCACAAACAGACTGGAGAACGAGGAGAAAGATTAAACTGCAGGGCATTTCTGAGAGACCCAAAACTTACTAGGATCAATTTTTGCCTTCACTTTTGTGGATGAAACTCCCAATTTAAAGCCTGTGAGAGTTTCAACCTTGTAAGTTAGGGCAGTAATAGGCCTTCCTCCTTTGTCTGCTCAGCTGCAGCATTTGGACAGCAGAGAAAGAACCTTGTTTGGCCAGTCTGGAAAACTTTGGAATCTAACAGAGCTGACAGGTCGGCTTACCCAGCCTCATGCAGGGTTAACCAGCCTCATGCAGCTAGCAGGTCTTTCACAGAACACAGTGTGCAGTCCTGGAACCAGTGACATCAGCGGGAATTTTGCCACTGCCATTGACTTCTGTGGGGCCAGGATTTCATGCAGAGTATTGAGAAAAAAGAAATGCTGACCCTGGAAATGGAGCCGATGTCTCTCTCAATACAAGCAATGGTCTATTTCTCTAAACTTCAGTGATACTTGGTGATCTTTGCAGTGACTAGATCTATGTCAACATCAGTGAAGAGAAAGCTCTTAAACAGCACAAGAACAGTTTTCTCTTTTCTCACAGACCCTACATTTATTTCAGCGTCCAACCTCAGGCCAAAGATTGGAGGATTATGAATGAGTCACTACCGGTGATGATTTATACACGGAGATGCACTGCACTCAGTCTCTGCTGCTGCTGCCTCTGCAAAAAGCACAATGTGCCCTCACGGGGACAGCAGCAGAATTCATGGAAAAGCCCCAGCCTCAGGAGGACAAGGGGACATTGAGGGGATCTAGCTTTCACAAATAGTGTTGCCAACAGAGACTTCTCTTACAGAAGCAGAGGAGAAAACCAAACTCCATGTTGGCAGCTAGCAGCATTCTCTCAGGATCTTCTAATGGGAATATAGGGCCTAGGATCTGAAACTCCCAAAGACAGATCTTGAGGCATGAATGGAAGTAAGAAGGCCACAAAAGAGGGGAATTTTTCCTAACGCATGAGTGGAACCATGAGTAACTCTAAGCATGGGTGGGCAATACCATGGAGTAGGCAGGCATTTAGGTCCAGCTCCTCAAAGGTAATTAGCTGCCTACCTCCCATTGGTTTCAGAGCACATTAGAGTCAATGGGAGTCTTTCCATTGCTTTCAGTGGGCTTTGGTAAAAGAGGTGCGACATCGCATATACCATGCTGTGCAATTTTTTAACTTCCTGTGGGGGATACACCTCATTATGTTCTTTGTTACAGTTTGTATTATCAGGCTCAGACCACCTAATAGCACCCACTCCGGGGAACACTGTCTAGCGGTTAGACCAGCAGCTTGTAAGACAGAATTCCTGGGTTGGATTCCTAGCTCTACCGCCATGGTGGGTTGGGTTCAGGGAGTTTGGTTTAGGGCCCAGTTCCACCCACACAATAGTGACCGACGGGGGAGAAACACTGCTTTTACTTGAAGGGAGACATGGGCTCAGAAATACAGAATAGCCGTTCTCCTTATCAGCTGTTTTCAGAGTTGAAGAGGGTCAACCTGAGAAGGCCACAAACAATCCACCCCAGCACAGGCCCCCTAGGGATTGCTGCTAACAGAGATTGCCGAACCTCAAAACTACCCCCAGCTCATGGATTTAAACCCCATGTGAGGCCCAACCTTTTAAATGTATGTCTTACTTCAGGACTGTCTTTTTGTAAGGCTGGTGCATGGAAAGTACCCTGTCGTAGCCTAGCAACAGGAGTGCTTGAGGTGGGAGTTCTTGTGACAACTGGGCCTACAATTTTACCTTAATGTGAGTTTAACTTTAAGAAGTGAGTGTAAGTTCATAGGATGTCACAATAACCTAGAACAACAACTGGTAATGGGAAAAGGTAGAAAGGGAGACGAAAGACTGGGTTAGTCCAAACAAAAAGTCTCAAAGATACAATTCAAGGACCATGTTAGGATCACGCCTGGGAAACAAGAAGAGTTCAAGATGTCCCCCCTTCCTCCCCTGCCCGCAAATAAATGAATGGGTATGGCGGATATTAGCTTTCTTGGTGGACAAAATAATGAGGGGATGGGCTGTTCCACTCACTGCTCCCTTTTGAGGTCTTTAAAGAAAGAGACTTAGGGGAAAAATATTGGCTACTGGAGCAAGCCTAACCCTCATGGCTGCCAGCCCTGCCCTCTCCTAGGCCTCATTCATCCCAGTCCTGAAAGTCATCCAGACTAAAGACAGGGAGCCAGATGACATCTCCACCACCACTGGGTGAAATCTGATCACCACCTGGGACACCACTCCCCCCCCCAACCATGTTCCCTTTGCCTTCCCCGCCTTATATCTCCTCTTTCCTTTTTCCTTCTGTCTAATAAGAGTCTAGCTTAGCCAACCAAGGCTGCATATTTTGCAACACATCTGTAGTCTTATGACCAGAAAGAGGCAGCTAAAAGCAATGCCCTGAACAGCCCAATGCAGATACAAATTTGCCAGGTCTCGGAATGCCGTGCCTGTGGTTTTTCCACCAGTGAGGCTGCACGTCAATGTTAACACAGGAGCCAGAAGGTGCATTTTCTCTCTTTGGTGTTCTTCTCTTTTCCCTTTCATATGTTTGTCTTCTTATGAAATGGGATCAGACCTTAACTACAACCATGCTCCAGCCCTCTTTACCTCAAAAGAAAGGTTATTTATTACCAGCAAAAAGACTGTCAAACGGGGGGTGGGACGGGTTCTTTTAAAAAATCTCTCTCTAGCTCAAGTGACAGGGAATGCAGGATGTGGTTAAAATGAAAGCCTTATGTCATACTCTACATCCCAAATGCTTTAATTGTTTTCCCTTCTTTTCTTTATCTTTAATAAAAAGATTGAAAAGATTTGTGACTGGTGTGTTGGTTATGGTGCTAAGCACGTCTCCGTATACCAAACTTGGAGCCTTGTTGAACACTGGCCAGCGAGTGGGTTGGTTAAGCCCATGCAGTCCACCTAAAGCAGTGCAGCCGAGGAGAGATGACAGATGAAGTGCCACCCAGAACAAAGCCTCGAGGACAGTTAGACACATACAGTTAGACACACAGTTTCACACATACAGAATGGGAAGAGACTGTCTAGGAAGGAGTATGGCAGAAAGAGATCTAGGGGTCATAGTGGACCACAAGGTTAATATGAGTCAACAGTGTGACACTGTTGCAAAAAAAGCAAACGTTATTCTGGGATGCATTAACAGGTGTGTTGTAAACAAGACACGAGAAGTCATTCTTCCGCTTTACTCTGCACTGGTTAGGCCTCAACTGGAGTATTGTGTCCAGTTCTGGGCACCGCATTTCAAGAAAGATGTGGAGAAATTGGAGAGGGTCCAGAGAAGAGCAACAAGAATGATTAAAGGTCTTGAGAACATGACCTATGAAGGAAGGCTGAAGGAATTGGGTTTGTTTAGTTTGGAAAAGAGAAGACTGAGAGGGGACATGATAGCAGTTTTCAGGTATCTAAAAGGGTGTCATCAGGAGGAGGGAGAAAACTTGTTCACCTTAGCCTCCAATGATAGAACAAGAAGCAATGGGCTTAAACTGCAGCAAGGGAGATTTAGATTGGATATTAGGAAAAAGTTCCTAACTGTCAGGGTAGTTAAACACTGGAATAGATTGCCTAGGGAAGTTGTGGAATCTCCATCTCTGGAGATATTTAAGAGTAGGTCAGATAAATGTCTTTTAGGGATGGTCTAGACAGTATTTGGTCCTGCCATGAGGGCAGGGGACTGGACTCGATGACCTCTCGATGTCCCTTCCAGTCCTAGAGTCTATGAGTCTAGGACATTATAGCACAAAGTAGCCTTGGTAGGTCAACAGATACTGTGGAGAACTAGGTGTAATGAGCAAGAGGGGAAAGGGAGCAGAAGTAAAGCTTAGGAGGAGGATGGGGGCAGACAGACAGACAGACAGCAGCAACTAAACCACCAGGAGGGAGTACAAAGCACTAACAGGTTAACGGGGTTCGATAACAAATATTGATCGGTTTCTAGGGGGCTCTGAGCTCCTTGCTTTGGGCACTGGAGAGGGAAGGCTTGCAACACAAGGAGGTGAACTCTATTTCATGTCGGTAGCTTGTGGAACCCCAGATATAAGAGAAACGCCATTAGCTAAGAAAGGGAATAGGTCTTAGTTTGGCAGTCTTGAAAGGAAAGCAAAGTGTGTGAGGGTGGCTCTGCTGGAGCGAGGTGTGGGATTCCTCTCAGTGTACTGGGCTCCTATTGGCCAATCTCCTCATGTTCCACCATGTGCAGTGGGGACCCCTGGCATTTACTAAGCAAGGAGGACCTGCCACACAGCCTTGTAGGAAGGAAGAATGGCAGTGGCGTTAACTTGACTCTGCAGTTGGCAAGTCATTTCACTTTAGTTCCCTACAGGGCAAGTCACACTGGTCTCAGAGCACAGCCATGATAAAGGAAATTAATTGAAAAACAGCTCTGCTTGCCCTCCATCTAGACAGATACATGGTCTTGCTTCTAATAAACTTAGAACATTCCGAATACACATGCCATGCATCCACGCCTAATGTCCTAGCTCAGGGCAGAAGCGGATGACTCTGGTCTCCACAGTTAAGAACATAAGAACAGCCGCATTGCTTCAGACCAAAGGTCCATCTAGCCCAGTATCCTGTCTACCAACAGTGGCCAATGTCAGGTGCCCCAGAGGGAGTGAACCTAACAGGTAATGATCAAGTGATCTCTCTCCTGCCATCCATCACCACCCTCTGACAAACAGAGGCTAGGGACACCATTCCTTACCCATCCTGGCTAATAGCCATTAATGGACTTAGCCACCATGAATTTATCCAGTTCCCTTTTAAACGTTATTATAGTCCTAGCCTTCACAACCTCCTCAGGTAAGGAGTTCCACAAGTTGACTGTGCACTATGTGAAGAAGAACTTCCTTTTATTTGTTTTAAACCTGCTGCCCATTAATTTCATTTGGTGGCCCCTAGTTCTTGTATTATGGGAATAAGTAAATAACTTTTCCTTCCTACTTTCTCCACATCACTCATGTCAAATGAGAGCCATAAACCAGTGCTACCTTCACGTTAAAAAAAAAGTGGAGCACGAGCACTTATTCCAACCTGGCAACGTGAAGGCCCGTTATTTTAGTTTCACGGTGCCAACGCTCTGCAATTTAAAAAAAGGCCATCTCGAGCCTCCTGGGCCTTTTTGATATTTCTCCCTGCAAAGAGGACTGATATTTTGGTGTTTGTTTTGTTCTAAGCTTGAACTTTCAACACCTCTGAGCTGCCACCAGCATTCTGGGAGATGCTATTTTGATTTTGCTCATTAGCAGCTGTGAAATTGAAAAATAACGTGTCTCGCCTTTGCTATTAATTAGAACATATTTTCGCCTGTAGCACTTTCCTGGTAGCAGGTTGTGCGGGCTGCTGACTGAGGTGCCTTTGCAAGTCTTCCCCTATAAATAGAAAATAGCGAGACCTGTTTGCAGAGTGACCAACGTGCAGAAAAAAGAAGCAACAGGTGCAGGCTGATGAGGCTGTCCAGAAACCAAGCAGAATCATTTATGATATGCCAACATTCTGTGCAAAGCAGAATTTGGTCAAGTGGTTGAGGAGTGGGACTTATCATCAGAGCTCTGCTCCTGATTTCCATTTGGAAAAATCACCTTGACTCTGTGCCTCGGAATATGTCTACATTGCGAGCCGGGGTGTGTGATTTCCCCTCAAGCAAACATATGCGCTGATCAAGCTTGTGTGCTAAAAGTAAGGGCAGCCATGGTAGCGCGAGGGGCTAGTAGCCCCAAATACATGCCTAGCGTCTTGGAGAGGAATGTACTCAGGCAGCTCGCCCCTCCCGTCCCTGCAGCTCTAATATGTAGATTTTGATAGCACCCTCTGGAATAGCACATCCTTACCCGAACACCTCCGTGGCAGCACTGGGTTATGCAACAGTCGCTCAGACTTAGTCTGCCTCTTGGTCTTCCACTGCTCCAGCCAGCTTCCAGTGTCTTCTGGGTACAGTGCCATAGCCCTCCAGCTGGGTCACTGACAGCTCTACCCATCCCAAAGCCCAAAATAAATGCTTCCCTTCCTCTGGCAGACCCAATGAGCAAGAGTCTTCTTCCCTACAGTGCACACTCCCCATGTATTTTCCTTTTGCGCCCCTCCCCAACAGAGCAGGAGATTTTCCTTTTAGCTTCTCCCTGGAAGCCTACCTCTTGCCCCAGACGTTGGAGGGCAGGGTGATAGGGCTTCCTGTAGCCCATTAACACTTTCCTTCCTTGTAGGGGCTTTGTATGCCCCATGACAGTATCCCAAAGTGCTTTTCAAAGCAGAGTTAAATGTAGAAGAGAGATTCTGTAGGGGGAAAAAAATCAGCCACCATGATGCACTCAGCCATTGCTCTCACATGGTCTTAGGGATTCAAGACTGTTTTATTTCTGTTAAGAAATTATCTGTAATTTAAACATATAAAACCAGATGGTAGTGCATAGGTAGCCTTCCCAGCCCACACCCCGTGAATCCATACATTAAACAATACATCACCGAAATGGAAATCTTGTTCTCTGCAAACGCAATACCCGAGTACGGGGCCAGGAGAATGAAGCTATCTGGGGGCGGGGAAGAGAGAGAGAATGTTGCCTTATATATCACTTTAACAGCAGGCAATACATCCAATGCAAAGACAGAGGCTGTTGGTCCTGATTTTTAGAAGTGCTGAGCACTCACAGCTCCTGTTGAAATCAGTGGAAGCTGTAGGTGCTCAGCACCTTTGAAAAATCAGTCCCTCACTGTGTTCTCTTTTGTTAAGGAAGCCAAAAAATGAGGGTAGATGCGCCACAGGAGTTTCTCAACAGTTAGATGAGGGGGTTGATAGTTAAGACTCTTGGGTTCTCCTCTGGGTGTACCTTGGATACACTAGGCAACCTAGAGTAACTCATGGAACCGCAGGTGTTGTACCAATTCATATTTGCATAACACCATGAGGTTGCAGTTGAGAGAAGCTATGCAGTTCGTGTCCAAACGTGTTATGATTCCACTGTGACAAGACACAGCTTTTGAAATAATAGTAGAGAGGGGACATGATCTGCCTGAACAGCACTTTCCATGCTACCATGAGGTGAAGCTCTACCACTTGCACACAATGAGTTTCAGAACCAACACCGCACTGAAAAATAAAATATATGGGGTAAGAGGGAGTCTCTGAATTCACTTGTTGATCATTCTTTCCTCTTCAGCGAAAAATGGGAGTAGGGAGTGGGATTTCCATAGCGAAGCTTTGTAGGAAAATCTATTCTTGTGAAACACAGGAAAATAATGGAGTCTCCCCTCACCTTACACAGCAACACCCAAGAGTGTGAAGGACATCTTCAAAATAAATGAGTTTCTGGGCATGAAAAATCACAGAGATCACAATTTAGCAAACGATCCCAATTCAGGATACCTGTTCATGAAAGTCAATAAGGCTTAAACAGATGCTTACAGTTAAGTGCGTGCTTAAGTGCTTCCCTGAATAGGGTTCGGAATCACCAAGTGGAAGAAGTAAGTTGTACAAATAAAACCTTTCCCTAGACTGAGTTTTGAATACGACCCCTGATCAACGCTGAGATTACTGACTGGTTGGTAATCAATGCTCACTATGATGTTGCTTTTTGCGATGTGGACAATTGTGCACAAGGAACTAGGTGGAACACATCAACCCATTTCATGGAGGCCTCCCAAAGCAATGGTGTTTGGACGAAAGAAATGATGCACCTTGTTTTGGGGAACCTTGGTTATCTGGCACAGACAATTTACATAAGATTGTCTCAGTTCAGTGACGTTAAAAATAACACATAGATGGGAAATGTTCACCTGGAACAGAGATGCTCATTGCAGAGTGTTTGGGCAAAATGCAGATTCAAAACCCTTTTCCCCAAGCAGGCACCATTTACCGCTGTGGCAATGCGCAGTGGACATTGCATGTTCACAAGAGGCAAATATCTTCAATCGAAAAATAGGGTTGGCCACCACAGTGGTTTTCTGAGGGAAATAAGGGGGTGCAATGATCTGGGCTTCGTACCCTTAAACGGACCCAGAGAAGTTCAGACAAAATGGAAGATAGGTAAATTGTAAGAGCATAAAATTCAGTACAAAGCACTGGAGGGGTCTGAATGCAGAATTGTGGTGTGTGTTTTGGGGGGAGAGGTGGAGGAGAAACAAAGGCCATTTACAGACTTCAGAATCAGGTGGGCCAGGCACCATGCAGGTTGCAAAATGCCAAATCAGCCCCCGTTACTTCTGCTAGTATTCTGAGGCGTGACGAATGAATATACCCACAGGTAGCAGGGCTACATCCGAACAACAATGTCTGTACCTGTGACAGCAGAGAAGGTGTTTGAATGCAGCTGATGTGCTCTACTAGGAACTACCGAAGAGGCTTTCTTTGGAATTTGTCACACGGTGCAACCCTACCTGCCATGACCTGCTGTAATGCAACATGTTTGCTTAAACAAAGGTGGAAGAGGCTAATGGAGTAAAGTAGCAGATACTTAGCAGCTGCATTCAGTGAGCAGCACAGGAGCTGCGAGCTCTGCAGGTGCTTATAACTTGTCCACTACAAATGACAACATCCACCACCAAACTCACTTGAATTAATAACCCGGGACTAGAAAGAGCCAGGGTCAGAGAATAATAATAGTGTTTTACAATTTGAGTGCACCTTTTACACTGCAGTAACCCAAAGTGGGTTATAAACTCACATTTACCCTGGACACATTTTCTGATTCACTTTTGGGTGGATCATAGCAACCGTTTAACAGCACTCTCCACTATCTGCTGACGAGTGTTGCTGACTAGGGATCTAGGAAGGCAGAATAGACTAGTCTTCACTGGAATTTAGCCAGACTAGAGCTAACCAATACCCCATTTCTTAGGTAAAGTACTATGAGCTCTTTAATTACTGCAAGCACTCTGGACATTGCTTATATGTCTCATCTAAGAGATGGTGGGAGAGCATGAATTTATTTGTTTAGGCAAGAAACTCCAGTTTGGGGTTTACCTGGAGCTATCACAAGTGAAAAGCAGTGGTGCCTGCAAGGAGGCAATTATTAAAACTAGTGTTTATATAATAAAATAAAAACCACCTGCACCATGACACTATACACATGCCTAATGAACAAAGGTGTGATCTTACCCTGCCCTTCCCTGCTGTTTGTTACTTTCACTTGTTGCATCACATCTAAAAAGGAGACTGAAATCTTGGGGACAGGGACGGTGTCTTCCCAGGTCTATTTTCTATAAAATGCCCAGCATGTTCTTGGGCACGGACAGTGGCTCAGCAGGTGGTGAGGTACTGCTACTCCTTATTTTGCAAAACAGGCTTCTGTTACTGTCCCCTGGTCTTCTCATCCCCTGAACTGTTTCTTCTGCCTACTGCATTCTTGTCCTAATCCTAGGCGGTGAGTGTCCTGGGGCAGGGACTGTCATGTTAACTTGTTTGTACAGAGGCTAGCCCAATGAGTCTCTGCTCCTGGACTGGGACTTCTCGGGACTACCGAATAATAAAACACCAATCACAGTATTAATAGTAAATTGTGCATAAATACATGGGGAGAGGGCTACTAGGGGGAGAGGGCCTCAGTTTGCTGCCTGCTTTGGAATAATTCTTTAGCAAACACTTTCCACATGTGAGCACCTCCAGAAAGTCTCAGATAAGATTGCAGATTTGTGCCGGTCCCCAACAGATTCTAGTTTTCCCTGCAGAGAAGAAAAATGCCTGGGAGGGATTTAGGCCCACCAGGGTATTTTATAAATTGGGAAGCTCCCAAGCTTTCCGGAGTAAAGAGCTCTTGATAGTCTGTTCCGATGAGTCAGCATTACCGCCGCTGACACTGAATCTTCTCCTACGCTTGTGATGCACAATACCTCCTGAAAGTCAGTCCGCAATCAAATGTCCTGGGCTTTCAGAATAGTAATTTTCCACACTCAGAAATAGGCTTATCCTGCTGCTGTCATTGGGATCATGTAAGCATCACTCCCGTCTGTTGTGCCCTTCAGAGGAAAGCCAGAACTCAGAGCCTGTGTGCTTGAAAGAGAGAGTTAAAGGACATTAACTCTGTCTTTGAAAGGGCTGGAACTCCTTCCTCCTTCAGACACAGCTCGCAAGACCCCTCTCAGGGTCCCTACCTCAAGTAAGGTGACCAGACATCCTGACGTTAGGGGCTTTGTCTTATATACACAACTATGTCAACCTTCTGGGGGGGAAATAAAGTGTCCTGTTTTTCACTTGCTGTCTGGTCACCCTAAACTGAAATGACTATCGTGGTTTCACTGCATTAAGAGGATTTTTTTGTTATATCCTAGCGTGTAGTCTGCCAATACTGAATGCCCCCTGGCTAGCTCCCAGAGTAGGAGTGTCTCACCATGCATGGCCCTCCATGCTCTGAACTGTGATCATAGAATCATAGGACTGGAAGGGACCTCGACAGGTCATCTAGTCCAATTTCCCTGGTCCTCAAGGGTGACTGTGTTAAGAGGAAAACATGCCGTCGAGTATTAATTGAAGATCTGCTGCCTGAGCCACTCCCTGGGCTTTTTAAGCAGAAGTGAATCAGCTCCATCAGTGCAGGGAGACAACAGGGGACACTGCCTCCCCTGTAACCTCGGAGCAGTTCTCGGGTGAGCCTGGGTACGCACCAAGCACAGCTGCTTGGAAAGTGGATTTTTCCACGCCACAAAAAAGATGGAGATTTCTCAAAATGATTTGTCCCAAATCGGGACAAAAAGACAAATATTTTTAATTTTTTTCACGAAACAAAAATTCTGGGGCGGGGCGGGAGGGGGAATAGACATTTTGGGTCAATTGAACGTTTTGTTTTGATATTGACCTTGGTAAAAAATACATATATATAAAAATGATGAACTTTTGATGAACTTGACTAACTTCTGGGCAGCGCTCGCTCCATCCTGCAGAGTCCTTGTCTGACTTGAACCTGCTGAGAGAGAGCTAGGGAGAGCAGCAGGAGGAGAGTGGGGGTGTGGCTACCACCCATGCCCACAGAAATGGGGGAGGATCCAGGGACTGGCCTGCTGGCTACATAGGGGCGAGCCCTGCTGCCTGCAGCTGTCCAGGCAGCATTGCCTGCCTCCACCGACCCCCACCTGCCTGGCCAGGGGCTCCAGCCCTGGACTCATCTGCACTGACCCCTGCTTTGGCAGCCCAGGCCTGCCAGTTTGCAGCACTCAAACAGCACCCTCTGACCACAACACCCTGGGCAGTCGCCCACCCGTAAGGCTAGCCCTGGGTGAACACTGAAATGAATGCTCACAGCAAGCAGCTCATTATCAACCCAGAGACTTGCATCCGATGAAGTGGGCTGTAGGCCACAAAAGCTTATGCTCAAATAAATTTGTTAGTCTCTAAGGCACCACAAGTACTCCTGTTCTTTTTATGGATACTGACTAACATGGCTGCCGCTCTTAACCCAGAGACTGATAATGTTCATAAATATTCTCCAGCAAATTATTTTTAATGAACAATTTTTTTTAAATCTTGGCTTGTTTACAGGCAGAAGATTGGGCTAATTGCAACTAATTTGATCAGCTCTCTCTAGGAAGCTGAAAACTAGAGTCAAACACCATTTACTTAGCTCCTGCTTGAAGTTTTGCTGATCTTTCTTCGTCCATCTTGAATTCTGTGGGGCATGCATTGAATGCATTTGTGTGACATGGAAATCTTTCAGGTGGTTCCATGCCTACTTATGCCCTATAACTGGTTTGAGCTACATGACTTATACAGGCCGTTACAGAGCAGGGTGTAAAAAGAAAGGGGAAAACAAAGTCTGTTAAAAAAAACAAAAACATTGGATAAAAAATAATATTAGTAATGACTAAAATGTTTCTGTTTTTAATTTTCCCTTTTAGGAATTATTTTTATACAAAATATTTTGCATCAATTTATGTTTTAAAAACAGGAACCAAGATTTTCAAGTGTGACTTGCTATTCTGGGTGTCTACCGGGATGTTCCTTCTAGGCCCCCGATTGGCAGCACGAGGAAGCTCAGCACTCCCTGAAGATCAAGTCCTTTAAGGGAACCCAGATTCGGTAGGTATTTTTGAAAGTCTTAAATAGGGATTTTTTCCCCAAATGTCAATATTATAAATTATAACAAGGGGGGCACCTCACTGGGAATGAATCAGCAAGAATCAGCACTCACACAGTCAAAGTGATGCATTTTATAATGGCAGTAACGGTTTAGGGTCAGGTGTATTTTCTACCTGAATTCTTTCCTTACTGCAGTACAAGCCATCCAGGGTGCCGAAAAGCCAAATTCTCCAGGTGACTTTGCAAAGGGTAATGAAAATTTTTGCTAATTATTATTTAATTAGATTTTATTATTTGTGTTACTGTAACCTCTAGGAGCCCTAGTTACTGCAGTGCCTAGGAGTCCTAACTGCCCAGGACCTCCTTGTGATCAGACAACAGAAAGATGGTCCCTGCCCTAGAGAGGATTAATGATCCCAAGCCCAGTTTCCAGTCTCCAGGCACATCCTGCTTATCTATGGTTTATAGCAGTGGGTCCCAAACTTGTTCTACCGCTTGTGCAGGGAAAGCTCCTGGAGGGCCAGGCCAGTTTGTTTATCTGTCGCAACCGCAGGTTCGGCCGATCGCGGCTCTCAGTGGCCGTGGTTCGCTGCTCCAGGCCAATGGGAGCTGCTGGAAGCGGCGCGGGCCAAGGGACATACTGGCCAATGCTTCCCGCAGCTCCCATCAGCCTGGAGCAGCGAACCTCAGCCACTGGGAGCGACGATCAGCTGAACCTGTGGCTGCGGCAGGTAAACAAACTGTCCCGGCTCGCCAGGGGCTTTCCCTACACAAGTAGCTGAACAAGTTTGGGTACCACCACTTTAAAGGAACATCCACTTTCCTGCTAAACGCAGTGTGGATACTAGGTCGTGACATAATAATTTGCCGTTCCATGCTCAGTCAGACCTGCTATGTCTAGTGACGACATCTGTGACAAACTGATTGGTCAGGGACAGAGTCTTCCACTGTCCTTAGCCTAGCAAAATGCTCCCTGAGCACTTATGCAATATAATAATAAAAATATAGTTGTAGTTTGACTGGTCTGAAGACAAAAGGTAGCACATGCATAACTGAGGGGCTAATTTGGCATGCAGAACCTCTCTGTTCTGCTGCTGATGGGGCGGAGGGAGATGGGTTTAAGGAGGAAAACACAGTTTCATCCTCTGATCCCAGGCTGAGTTTGCAGAGTTGTCAGCTTGTAAAAAAAATAGCCATCTACACGTAAACTGAGCACGGTTGGTAGGAGATTTGAGAGACGATAAAGACAAAACTTCACAACCCTAGGAGTGCAGTCGCTTTTCATAGGGAAACTGAACTTCAAACATTACACTGTGCTCTATAAGCTGTAATTTTATACATGATTGTGGATGCCAGAGCACAGACATTGTCAAGTTTGTTTAATGCCATCAGGCAAGCTTTGAACAGCATATCACATATCACTGGCAATTTGGCCATAACTCATTCTCTGGCTTCTTGGCTATTACATTTAGGCAATAATATTTGACCCTCAACATAATTCCAGCACTGAATCAATTACTTTATTAGCACAATTAAATACATTTACAATCCATTTCTAATTTATTTGGGGGAAAACCAACACCCAGGATGGTTGCTGGTCGCGTTACATGTACAATCAGCCTGAAATGTAACTCCAAGCCCTTTCACAGAAATTATTCATAATGAGCTCTCTGTTCAGGTGTAACATTACTTCCTGTTCCCTCTCACTGACACAGGAAGTCTGTGTTGCGAAGGGCAGCCTCCTACGGTTGTTATAGAGATGCCTTCAGCTAGGTTGTCCAGTTCCTGCTGATCCTTGGGTTAAATTAATTCAAAGGAACGGGTGCCAGGACAGAGGTCTCAGGTGGTGTCAACATGTTTTTAGAATCGCATTAACAAGTTGCTCCACATGTATAATGAATAGAGAGGAAGGAACCCTAGACTGTCAGAGAGCCCATCCTCCATCCCAGCATATCTTCCTTCCCTATACCTTCTTTTCTCTTCTATGTTGTTTCTTAGAATGTGGACAGGGCTTAGCATATTACACAGTGAAAGGAAGAACGTAGAAGTGAACAAAGAGAGATTGCACTATCTGTGGTGCTAAAGAGAGGACAGCGAAACTATTTGGCACCACAGTAAAAGAGCATCTTTTACACTGCCAGCTCAAAGTGCCTTACAGAGTTCAATTTAAAACTAAGCCTCAGGACACCCATGCCAGGTAGGTAGGTAGTCTCATATCCATTGAACAGATGGTTAAAATGCAGCATAGAAAGGTTAAATGATGTGCCCAAAGTCATACAAGAAGTCACCTGCAATGCTGGATTAAAGAGCCCAGGAATTCTGGCCTCTACTCCACTGCTATGATTATTAGACTGCAATAGAGAATGAGAGTGACTCTGTTGTCCCATGAAAATGATTCAGGGGGCTGGTTTTTGGAGGTGGTGTCTTTCACCATTGATGGATATTGGTAAGCGGACAGGATAGCTCTTGGGATATAGTCACTGGCCTAAATCAGTAGTGAGCATGAGTCCTAATTCTCTGTCTGCAATGTACCAATACTGTGGATAGAAAGAGGACTTCTCCCCTCACAGCTGTCAATCTGGGATCTTTGAAAATAGATTTCAAAAGTTCCTGCTTGTTGGTATTGCTGTAAACCATCCAGACCGTGATGCAGCAAAGCTCTTAAGAACACACTTAACTTGAAGCTGTACTTAAGTTCATCTCTGTTCAGCAAAGCACTTAAGCACATGCTGTTGATTTGCGATCTCAGGGAGCAATTTCCAGCTCAGACAAGATCAGCAGCAGCTTGTACTGTATCGTTTCGCTCAGAAGGACACTTCCCTTTCCTTAGTTCCCCTGGTAGAGCTGCCATCTACAGACTACAAGAAAGAGTCTAGTTCTAGACTAGGGGCTTGGCTTCACGTATAGTGTTGCAGCTGTAGGTAACGCTTTAGTGGAGACACTACTATGCCGACAGGAGAGCGTCTCCGTTGGCTTCGTTAATCCGCCTCCCCAAGAAGCGGTAGCTCTGTCGATGGGAGAAGCCATCCTGCTAATATAGCACTTTCTGCCCGGAGTGTTAGGTCGCTATAACCACATCGTTCTGGGGGGTGGATTTTTCACATCCCCGAGCGACGTAGTTCTATTGATATAGATCTGTAGTGTAGACCTGGCCTAGGCTGTGGTCTTGGTTAGAGGGCAGGCCACACACCCAGGAAACTCAGTCTCTGGCAGGAGCACTCATTAAGCTGAAACATTTTTTCGTTTTCATGTTGTGACTTGCCTATTTCTCCAGCATGGTCATAGGAAAAAAACCTAAGACAAACCCCTGTTTGCTCTATCAGTGATAGCGTAACCCACGCATAGGGTGACCAGATGTCCTGATTTTATAGAGACAGTCTGAATTTTTAGGTTTTTTTCTTATATAGGTTCCTATTACCTCCCACTCCTGTCCCGATTTTTCATGTTTGCTGTCTGGTCACCCTACCCACACACCTCCTAGGTGTGGTGTTCTGTCCCATCCAGTGGCACAAGCAGGGCCGGCTTTAGGAAGTGCGGGGCTCAATTCAAACAGTTTCGGTGGGCCCCGGCAGGGATGACTTAAAAAAAAATGTAAAAAAACACGTGGGGCTTGTACTCATCAAGAGGTGTTCCGAGTCTTCAGTGGCACTTCGGCGATGGGTCCTTCACTCACTCCAGGTCTTCGGTGGCACTGAAGGACCCACCACCGAAGTGCCACCGAAGACTCAGAGCAAGCGAAGGACCTGCTGCTGAAGTGCTGCTGAAGACCCAGAGTGCAGCCAGGTGAGTAAAAATTAAAAAGGCGCCTCTAGCCAGGGAAAGGATTCTCACTGGACATGGGGCCCTCTTAGGCGTGGGGCCTGATTCGGAGGAATTGGTGGAATAGGCCTAAAGCCAGCCCTGGGCACAAGACCACTCAGAGAGAGATAAAATGAGTCTGCTCTACACCCTTGGCTAAAAGCCAGTTAGCTTTTAGTGCGTTTGTCTCTACCACATGAGCTAAGCTCCAGAGGTCCCGGGTTTGATCCTGCCCGCTGACGACCGGGGTCTGTCAGTGTTACAACAGCAGCAGCAGCAATGGGGATGGGGCGCAGTTCTGCGTCCCAGCTGTACATTATCATACATCATTCTCTTATTTCCACTAAAAACAAAGCAAACCGACAAACGCAGCCAGTGTGAGTTTAGTGCTGCGTAAAGGTCAGTGGGGAGAGTCCATCGAGACGACATGAATAATCCACCCTTTCAGACACGGGAGGGGCCACAGAGCCCAGAAGTCAACAAAATAGGAGGATACAGTGAATGCAAAAAACAAGGACTGTGTGCAGGTCATGGGGTCAAAGCAAGGGGACACCAAGCGGAGAGCTCCAGACAGCACCCTAGGGAGTCCAAGGAGTCAGTGGTTGACGCCCAAAGGAACTCTGCCTGGATGTGAGCACGGACAAGGGATTGGGGAAAGGCCCAACAGTCGCAGAGAACCCCCCACCTCCACCCAACTTTGTCCTGCCAGGACTGATAAATGGTCCTCTTAACCGCTGCTGGGAGGAGATTGAGGAAGAGGGCTTGGGACTTTGTGGGGCAAGGAATGGGGAGTGCAAAGAGGAGCAGGTGCAGGGAGAAGTGCATGAGGAAAGGGGCTCCAATCTGTTACACTGCAGGCAGGCATGTGCCAGGATGTCCCTCTTGCTGCAGAAGGGAGGAGGTGTTTGGGGGCCTCAGTGCACAGGGCTAGAATGACAGCCCTGGAAATGGAACTGCTGCTTGCATCCACCCAGAGCACAGATATGGCAGCAGAGCAGCAGATTTCCCCCACACGAATAAACGAGATATTAATAACTCACATCTACTTAGAAGGATCCCAAGACACTAACAAGTGAGTTCCTGGTCCAACATCCATTGAAGTGAATAGAGGTCTCGCCATAGATCTCAGCAAGCTTTGGAACAGGACCTACAGGAGGAGATGGTGGCCAAGCAATCCAAACAGAGAAAATGGAAGTCATGACTCTCAAATGTATTCCCAGCTGTGTCATGGCCTGGCTGGGTGACTGGCATGGAGTTCACTCACCACTAGCAGCACCTCCTGCTGGCCATCCTGGGAAGCAGCAATGCCAGGCATTGCACGTATGCTCTGGCAGTGTCTTCCCCCGCTCTGTCTCGCTCTGCAGCCCCTCTCACTCCAGGGACTGCAGTTGCCTCTTCATGGCTTTTCCCTCTAGCCAGGTCACTACAGTCCTCCCATTCTGGGGAATTCAAAGTCCTCCCAGACCTGTTGGAAGCTCCAACACCCCATCACTTTCCAATGGCAGGTAGGGGAACCTAGGTCCATCCTCCACATTGGGTGCCAGCCCAGAAACCCTATAACAAGCAGCCAAAGTCTCTGCACTATCCTACCCCTCGCTGCTGTTTCCCTGGGCTTCTTCCCACATCACTGGCTCCTACCCTCTCTGGGTTTGCCAGCCTCTCAACTCACTCCACTCAGGGAGCGGCTGCAGCCTATTTCCCTGCAGTCTTCGCCAGCAGCAGCCCTCTGTCTGCACTACAGCCAGCTACCTGGCTTTATACAGGTCCCGTCTGTTCCTAATTAGCTGCTTCTAACCTAAAGCTCCCCTGTTTGCAGCTCTTGCTGGGCTAGTGTGGGGAGTGCACCCCCTGACAGTGACCTTGGGTGGGACTCAGGCATCGCTTTGTGTTTCAGTGTTTTTATTTCTAAAATGTTGAGAGTGATATTTGCCTGCTTCATAGGAGTATTGCAAAGCTTTCCTAGCTAGGGCCAGACCTTCCTTCCTTCCACACATAAAGCCGTTTGTGTGAGTGAAAGGAGCAAGACTTGGTCCTAAGTTTGCAAATTATATTGAGACCCTGAGCTGAAAAGAGTTTTGTCCATTTCAAAGCATACATGATAATGATAAAATCATTTTATGAAGACATACACAGGGCATTGTACTAAAGGGTTCTAATTCCCCACCCCCATAAAACAACCTCAGGCCAATTTGAGTTTTCTGACAGCCAACTCACCTCCCTGAAACTCAGTCAGGGTGCCTGGCTGAAAACGAGATCAGAGCAATGGCCTCTTAGCTACAAACCATTTCCACATCCATCTATCAAATGAAAGGTCCTTAAAAAAATCAGTCAAAAAACCCCTCTGATGCAACATTCTGAGAAATAATAAATTAAACCAGGATGGCAAAGCTGCTGCTCAGAGAGATTAGGCCAGACAAAACAATTATCTTCTGCTTTTTGATTTAATCTGAGATCAACCAAACACAGGAACATTTCTCCCTTTCTTACGTCACAAAAGTTGGACAATCCCATAACCTAATGCGTCCCATGGCAGGATTAGTGTGTCGTCAGTCTGTGACTTGGCTGAGACCCAGTTATGCTAAAGTTTGGGGCATATGTTCAGTAATACACATCCCAGGGAATTTGCAGTAAAACAGAATGGGAGCAAAATTGGAAACAGTCATCCATTTTCCCTCTCTGCACACTACATTGGAGGGGCTCAGAGAAAAGATCTAGCTAGCTACAACCTTGTAAAGCTTGGGAGTCTTTCCATAGATGTCAATGGGCTTTAGATCAGGTCTTTCCTGCACTCTTGCTACCCTTCTATTTCCTTATATGGCCTCCATCTCCAAAGTATCTGACTCACCCCACAGCTATGGACTTGGTTAGAGATGGGCCTAAGACATAAAATCCTCATTTCGCCCCCGATTCTGAATGTCATGAAGTTCAGAGTTGGAGGCTTGGATCAGATGATAAAGGTGGAGCTCAAACGTGAGATCGGGATTTGGAATCTGAACGTCCCCTCCCCACAAAGCTTTGTTTTGGGTGCCTCTCTAATACGTATTTTGCAAAATCAATATCACTCATTGCTTTGCTCATTTCTACAACAAACACCTACAGGAGGTCTCTTAAGTCGAGGAGATATCTAGATTCCATGAAACATAAGTTGGATCCCTTCACAGTCAGTGACACAATCAAAAGACCTCCCAGAGTCCCACTGTGCAACCCCCATGCCACCCCTGAAGAACATGCATCAAACGACCCCTTGCAAGCCTGGCTGGTGCAGTGAGGAGTGTGAGACATAGCCCCAGTCACATCCCGTTATTGTCCTTGATGAGATGCAAGCTACAGCAGAGCTATTAGCTGCCAGGAGCTTGGCTGCTCCTCGCATCCTATCTCCTCTATTGGGCACCACACTTGGGAAGGTCACAATCTTGCCCTCTGCCAGGGAAGACCATGGTTCAGTGTTTGTTTTGTCAGACCACAAGAAGACACCTTGAAACAAGAAATGGCTCTTGATGTGTCAGCCTGCCTGGCAGAGCAGATAGCTGGGTGAGGCTGAGGTTAAAGACGCTCAGAATAAATCCATCGTCAAACTAGGACAAGGTACATACAGGTACAACGATGATGAGATATGGAGCATGTGCTTGGAATGGCAATGACTCAAGGATTTGTTCACAACTAAGACAGGACTGTGGTCAAGTTTAGATGATTGGGGCCTGATCCGGCTTTCACTGACCCTGGGGTGACTCCACTGAATTCATTTTAAGCCCGTTGAACATCTGTGTAGAGAACAGAGTCCTATGTTTGTGCAGAACCGGGATCCTCTAAGCAGTGCTATTTGACATCATAAACAAGAAGGCTCAACCACGCCCCAGTTCAGAATCAGGTGTTCACAGCAGTATGGAAATGACAGATGTGTAGGTCATCTTTGTAAAATGTGCATGCTATGGGCCATTGGTTTCTTTCTTGCGACAAAAGGTGCAGAGGGGAATAAACATACAAAAGCTCCTAAGCTCCAACCTGTGTCCTCATCGGGGTCAACCAGCATAGCTCTGTACCACTGAAGTCAACAGATCCACAATTGTTTATATCAGCTGAAGAATTGGTCCTGTATTTTAGCGTGAGGCCATACAAGGGATATTGGTCTTCAGGCATTTTTAAAAAGTCCTATTTGAAATTTAATAGAAACCAATCAATTATTCTTTTTCTTTCTCACCCCCAGTCACACACACACACAGGCATGCACACACGTACACACAAATACACACGCACACATTCAAACATCAGTAACTAATGTGCACTCTGCAACATTACAAAGAAATCAGCCCCCATGGTATATTTTCTTCTGGAAACAGTAAAAAGCTCTCATCTCAAAGTGCACTGTGCTCTTAGGGGATGATATTAATTAGACTATGTTAAATTTTTTAGTCATTTTCTCATCATATCATAGTTTTGTGTTCATCAGACTATGGTTTAAACCCTTTCATTTATAAACCAATCTCTCAGGGTGTATTTTCATTCAACTGCTTTAAAAAAACAAAAAGGCCATTCCAGACTGAATAATCCCAACACAAGCTTTTTCTTGCAGGTCTATTTTAAAGATTATTTTGCACAATGTTTGATACGTTTGGACACTCGCTAACATAACTTCAGCCTTGAAATTTTGTCCAGCAATTGGATTGTGAGAATTTCCAACATCACGTTGTATGATGCTAAAACATTTCTGGCACTATGTTTTAGATATTACTTTTTTTGTCACATTTGTCAAATGAGCTGTTAACCAAGGTCAAAAAGTAGAATGACATTTAGGGGCCATGATTTCGTACCTGCTTGTTCAATGCCC
Organism: Gopherus evgoodei; assembly: GCF_007399415.2. NCBI lineage: Eukaryota > Metazoa > Chordata > Testudines > Testudinidae > Gopherus > Gopherus evgoodei. The sequence continues at coordinate 9,999,360 of NC_044339.1, read as the reverse complement.
CAGTACATTGTGAATACCACCAGAAATAAAGAATAGTATTTAAACTTTTTTAATGACTTTTCTTATGGATTTTAAATATGCAACTAATCTGCTGACTCTGTCCCCCAGTGCACCACTTCAAGTAAATGGGAAAATTCTACACCTTTTTGGATGGATAGATGGCTCAGAAGGTTGGTTCAGCCTTTAAGTAACACAGGTGTTTTCAAAAACCACCTGAGTCCATATTTATATGAGAGACTGAACAGGTTATAAAAGAGCTCCCCAGCCTGGCAGGTACAGTGTGTACATTCAGGGCCAGTGCAAAGATATTTCGCACCCTAGGCAAAACTTCCACCTTGCACCCCCTCCCGCGCTCCCGCCCTGAGGTGCCCCCCCCAAGAGCTCCCGCCCTCTGCTCTGAGGCACTCCCCTTGTGGCAGCTCCTCACCCCCACCCTCTGCCCTGAGGCACCACCCCAGCTCACCCCAGCTCTGCGCACGAGCACGAGCACCCTGAGCACGCCGTTGCTGCTTCAATTCTCCAGGCTTGCGGTGCCAATCAGCTTAGGTGCCGCAAGCCTGGGAGGTGGGAGGAGTGAAGCAGCCACAGTTTGCTCCAGAAGGAGGCGGAGCAGGGGTGAGCTGGGGAGAGGAGTTCCCCTGCGTGCCCCCCCCTTACTTGCTGCAGGCAGCCCTCCCCATGCTCCCCTGCCCCAGCTCCCTCTGCCTAAATACCGGCGGCTACCAGGGCGGCCGAAGATCTGGCTGCCGAGGTCACTGCCTGAAGAAAATGGCGCCCTCCAAATCCCAGCGCGGTCGCCTAAATGGTTGCACTGGCCCTGTGTACATATTTAATAAAGGTCTCAAATGTGTTTGTCAAGCTGATCGAAATGACCTAAAGGGATTTTTTCTGATCATTTTCTTCTGTGACCTAAATCCATGGATCTTTGATGGATAACGGGTAAGACTTTAACCCGCCACAGATTGTGCGACCTAATCTACTCTTGAGAGAATGACAGAGTTACTCAATTTGGGGAAAAATTAGTAGGCAAAAAGAGATTGCCAAACTGCACAGAGTCATTTCATTCCCTATTAAAGGCATTGAGGACTAAACCACATTTCTTCTGCAAAGCTTTTCAACAATTATCCACTAAAAAGGCAGAAAACACCCCAATCCCTGCATTACAACACTAATGAACCTGCTACCTGAGTGTCAGAAGTACCTGAACTATATTGTCTGTATCCAGTTGTAAGAGACCAATTGCCTGTAAGCTCTCATACAGTTGGGCAGTTTTGTTCTGTGCACAGGCTTAGCGGGCCAATGGATGTTCCGTCCTGCACAGGAGAATCTTTGGGTGATGTCCAGCTGCCCTTGCAGCTCCTATGTTACTATTTCCACTCCTGGCAACGGGGCCAGGGGGTGTGACCAGGAAAAAGGAGGTGTGGTTGAGGTGTCTTCATACCTGAGGGATTCCTGGTTGGCAGAATGACCCATGGGGCTTATAGACCACTGATGCAATTTACAGCAGCTTTCCGGTCTCATATTCTGGGTCGGGATTTGGACTCTTTCATTTCTGGGTTGCTCAGATCTGGGGTTTTGGTACAGCCCATTACAGAGGTAGCATGTCCCATTTCAGCTCCCAATTCAAACTTTCCTGAAGTTGATAGGTGTTTCAGTTCAGAGCTGTGTAAAGCTGAGATTTTAATTCAGGTCCATTTCTACCTGGCCTACCCAGATGTGGCTAGACCACCTTCAGGAGTCACATTTTGTAGCAGACGGTGCAAGGAAAGGCACTCACCAATCAAGCAAAACGCTGCCTGTGAGACAACCTTGAATCTACGAAACTGCTGCAGCCCAAGTAGCCCCGTTCATCTCCTGTTTGCTGTTCGTTCCTGCAAACTTTCCTCTTCCCAAGATTCTAAAACTAAAGCTTGTTCTGCAGTGTTTACTCATGTTTTTTGACAGCCTGAGAAAAAAGCACATTTTGTGCTGCTAACCCAATGTTACACATTTCCATGCGGCTTCACAGGGCTGGTGGTGTGGAGTGAAAGTGCTGAAAATGCAGACTCCAGACTCCAGTTGCAATTCAAACATTCAGCGTTGCAACAGGAGAGTTTTCTTGCAGGCTTGCACTGTTGGAAAGCTTGAAATCCAAAGGGTTTTTCCTCCAAACTCTTTGCAGGCATCAGTACATGGGCAGTCATTCAGTATAAACAAAATCCTGTTTTATAGGGGAGCCTTAGTCTTCTGGTTAATGATCACTATTCCGTTTGATTAATCATTGATAGCACTGTAGCATTCAGAGGTTTTAACCCGGCTGGGGCCCCATTGTACTGGGTACTGTACAAAAGTATCGTAAACAACAGTCCTATATGCAAAGACCTTACAGTTTGAATGATAAGTCGTAACGGGTAGGTACAGCAAACAAGTGAGCAAAGGGAGAGAGGATGTGGGAACTAAACTAGGATGTTTCAGCACAAATTAGCGATATGCGCAATTTGTAGCTGATCAGTAGCAGTGATCACAATAATCACAATCTGTGATCTGTAAGCGAAGTCCTTTCCTCCTCCTGGTTAGTAGGGATCCTCCAACTAAAGCAGTCAAACCGGTCACCGATGATCAACTAGAGAAAGGTGAGAAATTCCCACCCTGCAGGCTGACTTTCATGTGTGCCTCTGCACTACATCACAGCAAGTTAAAAGTTCAGGCAGCTGGACACAGTGGAAGGTAATTACACAGATAAGAAAGTAAATAATGCTTTGCATTAATCCAGTCTGTGCTTGTGTCTGAAATAGAACCCAGATCTTATGTCGCAATATTCTCGTGCTTGGGGCACAAACCCATCCTTTTCTTCACACACTTGATAGAAGTGCTGGTGGGACATGGAACCAGGAGGCCCTTGGTGGCTTATGGTCATTACAAAGTGCCTGACACACAGAGCCCTTGGCACTTCCTGTTCCACAAGCAATTTTATGAGTTTACCTTTCTCTTTGGAAAGGGGTATGGGCATTCAACATGTCAATCTAAAAACACTACTATGAACCACTTCACTCTAACTCCCTAGTAAAGCACTTCTATTGCCACTAGAGGTCACTAAAAACAGGTTCCAGGACAAATCATAACACTTTTACTCAGGGAGAACTCCTGCCAGGGATGTCAGACAAATTCAGATTTAACACGAAAATAAATGTCTGTGTTCTTTTCCTTCATTTGTAGGCATGTGAATTTAGTGCTCAAGAAATATGCCAGACTGACAACCTTGGAGATGAACAGTAGACTGCAGGTAGAGAACATAGTAAACTTCCCCATCTGGCTTTGCCAATGTGCTTGGATCCTTGTCTGGAGGCATGAATGGTCGTTTCAGCCCCCATGGCCCATTCAGTCTCCAGACGTTCTACTGAGACAGACTACAAGGGGGATAATTAGAGGAAGTTCTCTGCCAACTGCAGATGTAAATTTTTTAGGCTCAAGGTAGGGTTGTACCTGCAAACCAGCACCACTTTGCTCCAATTTCAAGTCTACAAGTTTTTTGGGAATGACTTTGGGGGGAGGTGGGGGGAGTCTTGTAAATTTTGAAGCCTATTGTCCATACCTCCAGACTTGCCTAAGATACTGTTGACAGGGCACTTTGCATTCATGCCCAGTTTGTTGGGATACATCACATGGTATTTTTGCTGTGTTCCTGATTTGCTGTCCAATAATTTGTTGTCTTAGTAGAGATTCCTAGATGTTAAGGCCAGAAGGGACCTTTAGATCATGTAGTCAGACCTCCTGTATTACACAGGCCATAAAATTTCACCTAGTTACCCCTGCATTGAGCCCAACAACTAGTGTTTGACTGAAGGAAATCTTCCAGAAAGGCCTCCAATCTTGATGAGCAGAGATTGAAAATCCAGCATTTCCTTGGGTAATTTGTTTCACTGGTTCCTCACCCCCACTGTTTAAAATTTGTGCCTAGTTCTAATTTGAATTTGTCTGACTTCAACTTACAACCATTGGTTCTTGTTCTGCCTTTCTCCGCTAGACTGAAGAGCTCTTCGGTACCAAGTATTTTCTCCCCAGGAAGGTACTTATACACTGTAGTCCAAACACCTCTCAGTCTCCTTTTTGATAAACTGAACAGATCAATCCCTTTAAATCTCTCCCTGTAGGGCATTTTCTCTGGCCCTTGAATATTTTTATGGCTTTTTCTGCACCTCCGATTTTCACATCCTTTTTAACATGTGGCCACCAGAACTGGATGTAGTTTTCTAGTAGCAGTCTCACCAATTCTGTAAATAGAGGTAAAATCACCTCAGACTCCCAGGATCACACTGGCCCTTTTGGTTCCAGCATTGCACTGGGAGCTCATGGTCAGTTGCTTGTCCACCATGATCCCAAATCCCTTTCGGGGTCACTGCTTTCCAGTAGACAGTCCTCCATTCTCTAGGCATGGCCTGCATTCTTTCTGTCCCCATGCGAGTTCTTGCATTGCAACATATTTTGTTTGAATGGGACCATCTTGAAGCAATCCCCATTGCTCTGTGTGACTGACCTGTCCTCATCGTTACTTACTATTCTGCCAATCTTTGTGTCAGCAGCAAATTTGATCAGTATTGATTTCATATTTACTTCCAGATCATGGATACAAATATTGAATAGTGCTGAGCCTAGTACTGATCCCTGGGGAACCCCACTAGGAATATCTCCATCCAGTTATGATTTCTCATTGACAAGTACTTCTTGAGATTGGTCCATTAGCCCAGCGGTCCCCAACCTTTTATGTCTGGCGGGTGCCAAACAACGGGCCACCGAGGACCATGGCCGCTGCGGATGAGCATCCGCCGAAATGCCACTGAGAAGCGGCAACATCAATAGGCGTCGCTGCTGAAATGCTGCTCAGAAGCAGCGTCATCCAGAGGCATTGCCACCGAAATGCTGCTGATTTTTGGCAGCATTTTGGCAGCGACGTCTCTGGATGCTGCTGCTTGTTGGTGGCATTTTGGCGGATGCTTGTCTGCTGGACAGTATGCGGGCGCGCATAGATGCCCCAATGGGCTCCATGGCGCCCATGGGCACCGCATTGGGGACCACTGCGTTAGCCAGTTCTTAATCAGTGTAACATATTCTTTACTGATATTGCACAGTTATAATGTTTTAATCAGAATGTCATGCTGGACTAAGTCAAATGCCATACAAAAAGATCTAAATGTATATATCTACATAGTTCCTTTTGTCAACCAAACTTGCAAATCCATCAATTTGTTTAATAAATCCATGTTGAATGGCACTGATTACACTCCCATACATATCTTCTTTGTTGACTGAATCCCATATCATCATGGGATTATTAGTCCACTATTTTCCTGGAAATTATTTTTCCATATCATTATTCCATTATATTTTCCAGAATTGACCCCTGACTAACCAACCTGTCATTACCCAGGTTATCCTGCTTGTCTTGTCTGAATATTAGCATGACATTAGCACAGAAGGAGTCTTCTGGCGCGTCCCCCATATTCCAGGATTTATTAAAAATTAACGTCAGCGGGCAAGAGATCTCTTCCAGCTGAGCTGCAAGTTATCCACGTCGACTGATTTGAAAATGTTTATCCCTAGTAGATGCTGTTTAACATCCTTTTTAGTTCTAGTGGATTGGAAAGTACTTCATCATCCTGATGTGATAGAAGTACATCATCCTGCTTCTTTACATAGCAGTTAGGACTTTTTTCAGACATTGCATTGTATTTGAGTTCTCTAATCCAGATGGAAAAATGAGGGAAAAAACATTTTTCTTTTAATTCTAGCACTTGGGTCTGTTTGATTCCATCAGGTAGGGGCCTAGTACATTTAATGGTTTCATTAATCCCTCTGGGAACTGTCTTATTTTTACTTTATATTTTCCTTTCCATAAACACAGCACCTCTCAGTTTTGTAATCTGTGCACATCTCTCTATTGGTGTTACAGAGGGCGAACAATTTATGAGTTTACCCTGCTTTATACAGGGTAAAACAGATATATTTGGGGTTTGGACCCCATTGGGAGTTGGGCATCTGAGTTTTAAAGGCAGGAACATTTTTTAAGCTGCTTTCAATTAAGCTTTCAGTTTGTGGGATGTGGTTCAGACATGGGTTTGTGTTTGTGGCTGGCAAGCTTGCCTGGCACAGCCATGCAGGGCTCTGGAGTCCCAAGCTGGCAGGGAAAGCAGGGGCAGAAGTAGTCTTGGTACATCAGTTGGCCGCCCCACGGGAGTTTCTGTCATCCAACCCATCACAGGGGCCCAGTACATTTAATGGCTTCATTAATCCCTCTGGGAACTGTCCTATTTTACTTTATATTGCCTTGCTTTACTGGTATCTGTGATTTCTCTTTTGCCAACAGACCAAGACTCTGTGTATTACTCATGAACAGGATGGGGTTGCAAAAGCTTCAATGCACTAACATTTTTCTAACTAATGTATAGGTTATAATTTTTGCACTTTCTCTGTGCTTCACAAGCGAACTGAAACACACACATATGCACAACCTTTTGTATTTGTGTAGATACAAATGCAGATTGTATCAGCTATTCCTTGATGGGAAAAGAAAAGAAAAGAAAAGAAAATTCTTTGCATGGGGATGGCATAGATCCATTTTTCACTTTGGGTCTCATTAGTGAAATTTGAGCTATTACACAAATGTGACCTCCACTATTTTCAGTGGTGTTCTGCTATGGAGAAGACCAGCTTAACAATGCTGCTGCTTCTACCAAGCAGCTCTGTTCATTAGTTTATTTGATTTTCAAGTGCTCCTTCTCAGTGCTGTGCCTCTCTCCAGGAACGGTGCACAAGATCAGATTCAGTAAAGCGGGATCCTGCAAACTCAAATGAACTCAGGTAATGCCAGAAGTTCTCAGCCAGCCACAAATGATGGGAATTTGCATTTATGCAACGCAGACATGGGATTTTGCTTGAGCACAAATACCAGCTATTTGTGAAGGCAATTGGCACGTGGACTGAACCCATGACAAAATTCACAGAATTGTGGGAGAGACAAACTGGAGGATCCACTCAGCACTGATCAGTATCGTGTGTGGTGGCATTTTGTGTGGACAGTTATGTCACTGGCAAGTTAACTAAGGCCACGCCATCTGTTGCACATAGGAAACCTCAGAGTGGGTAACAAGTTTTTATTATTAGTGTGTCCTGGGAAGGATTCAAATTAGCAGCCTAGGACCTACCTGCTGTTGGCTTCAATTAAACTATACTTCTGTGACAGGCCAGCAATATTTGGCCTTTACTTTGCCATTTACCAGTTCTCAGGACCATCCCCTCGACTTGCTTTCCCAAGACATGTTTATGTTGCTCCAAACACTGGCCCATTCTTATCCATAATTGACTATGAGCCACAGCAGGGAGAAAGTCAGCTCAAAACACCTTGGCTGAATAAGAATTAAATGCTGGGCTCATAGTGTCACTCCAGGTGATATTTTATTTAAATATTCTCTATGTGGAACCATCTTTTTTAGCCAATGTGTATATTTCTAAAAAGGCAGTGCCCATTTCTCACAATTTCATTGCACAGATATGCTTCCCTGCACAATATTTTGGACCTGTATGCACATCTCCATGACACTCCAGCATTTCGTCAAGGAGATACATCCTCAGGCAATTTAACAGCTGCTTTCTGGCTCTTTCAGCTTGCAACATTTTATCTGGGTCAGGCGAAGTATCTTTTCTTCCCTTGATGCAGGTAAAACATTTGCTCATTTCAGGGTGACAGCAGGAGACATTACTGCGAACTCAAAGCCATCTTTACAAGGGAAATTGTAAATTAGGATGCACCTGCTCTGCTATTAAACAAATGTTTGTAATAAGCTAACGATAAAGCTTCTTGTGCGTTGTTTTGAACTGGTTGCACAGGGAATTAAAGTTAACGCTCGATTGCATTGGTGACATGCTTATTTTAATAGGGTTTAACTCTAGATTAACACCAGTGTAACTGAGAAGAGAGGGCCCGATCAGACCCCTTCACAGGTAAATATCCCACTTCTGCACAGACGGGGAAGGGATTAGCCACACCCTACCAGCCGAAGAGAGCTAGGGATGGAAAAGATAATACAGGCTCTTTAATCATGGTCACTGTCTTCATGGTGGGATGCTCTCTGAAAGAGCAGGTGGCCCCCCAATGGACTCTGCTAGTTGTGGGACTTCCCTGCAGTTGTACTCCCAGGGAAGGGATGGGAAGGAGCGCCAAGTGCCAGAGCAGAGGCATAGGGTCAGGTGGGCCTGGCCTCTTTCTGATGCCCAGTATCTACACAGAGCCCAGGACACCGACATGATTTAGTGGCTGGCTCTGTAGGGTGAGAACTGGTGCTCAAACCCAAAATCTGGGCCTAGGGACTCAGAGACTCCTTTTGTTGTCTTTGGTGTAAATCAGAGTTTCTCCACTGTGGCTCCTATGTGTATCTAAAAGGAAATAGGCTAGAGAGAGAGACATGCAGACAGACAGAGTTTAGGGGTTCTCTGCATCAATGTTGAACCTAGTTTCATCCATTATGACATTGATGTAATTGGTAAGTAAAAGCCTCTCACTGACACCCAAGGCTCCCTGATCCTTGAGAATACAACACTCACCACAGTCAATGGAGTTACTCTGGGTTTACACTGGAGTCACTGACAGTAGAATATGTCCCATTATCTTTACCTGCAGCCATAGTGTGTCTCTCAGTGCACTTCTGCATGACAATTTTTCCTACCCACTCTCAAATGCCACTAGTCTCCACTGATTAATAAGCCACTACTCCCTGCTTTTTTTGTTTGTTTGCTTTTAAGTAAGTCAGAGAGAGCATAATCAGTCATTTCAATTATGGGCAATAAATCAGAGTAATTGGTTGGCAATTAGGACAGTACAAATGGCTCTGAAAAAGTGAGTGATGGTCGTAAGAATGGAATTCTTTGGACTTTCACAGCACCTTGTGTCAAAGAATTTTAAAGTGATTTACAAACATTTTGTTACAGCTCACAACAATCCTTTGAGGTAGGAAAGTATTCTTTACCCCGGTATGCAGGTGGGGAAACTGAGGAATAGGGAGGCTCAGTGATTTGTCCACGTTCCCACTGCAAGTCCGTGAAGAGCTAAGGACAGACTCCCAGTTGCAGACTGCTGCTGTGCCACTGTATCAAGCATCGTCTCTTCCAGGTACACACACACACACACACACTCACACAGACACATCATTGTGGGTATATGCATTTCCATGACATTAACATGGGTTTAATGTGTTTTTCACATATTTTACCAGCTAGTTGATATATATGTTATACATACATATGCACAACTGTACATATTTGATTGTAACCCTCTCTCTCCACCTGCTCCTTATCCTCATAAGATCTTTGGGGAAGGAACCATGTCTTTGTATATGTTTATTTAACACCTAGCACAACAAGGCCTGGTTCTCATTGGGACTGTGTGCTTCGGCAATATTATTATTAATGTTATCCTTCCATATTACATTATGGGCATTTTTTAAACCAAAAGCCTTCACAATGTACAAGATCTTTAAGCTTAAAAAGGAGATCTCTGCTGACTAAAATTTATCCCCATGAGTCACCGATAAATCCTGATCATGAACTGGCTCTGTAGGTTTGAGTAGTCAGGAGTTTTGTTAAAGAATTCTTGCCCTTTAGAGGCTCACATGCATTCGTTCTCCTTGACTTTCCTTAAAATTCTCACAGTGTCTAAGTGCACTGTCTTGCGGAGGTCACCGATCCTGACGTCCTGCACTCTCGGTTAGTTCTTGAGCTGCTCATCTGTATCCTTAGGGATTGCTCCAATTGCTCCAACAGTCACTGGGATTGTCTTCATTCTAGTTTTCCACAATCGTTCCACTTGGTGGCAGAGTCATTCATACTTCACTATCTTCTCCTTTTGTTTCTTTTTCTATATGTCTGTCTGCTGGGATCGCAACATTAATGAACACTTTTTTGTCTTCTTTTCTACAACAACGTCCGGCCTGTTTGACAGCACCATTCAGTCTGTGACAATTGCCAGATCCCATAAAATCTTGACCTCTTCATTCTCTAGAGCAGTTTCAGTTAGGTGGTCATAATACTGCTCGGTTTGTTTAAATCCGTTTTTGCCACAGAGGCTCCAGTGCAGACACTTGGTGACCTCATTGTGTCTGTTCATATATTCTCTCCCAGCCAAGCTCCGACAGGCGCTCGGCACATGTTCCACCATCTCTTCCTTTCCGGAACGCATTCTGCAGTTCAGGGAGCAGTGCTGTCAGTTAGTTTTGCTTCGTACATAATTAATCCTGAAGATCTGCTCTTGTGCACTCATAATGAGGTTCCCTGACTCTCTTTTGAGGGATCCTTCTACAAGCCAGGAGCATGTTAGTTTTTGTTCACTAAGGGGTTCACGCTCTCTCCACCAGTGTCTGTACCCTGATCTCGGTGCATATCTTTCCAGTTTCTCTTTGGCGATTTGCTTTCTCCTTTCTTCTATGCTTTCTTGGGCTTGGATGCACACTCAGTCATCACCTGTTATCATGAACAGATGATCTTTTACTCTGGCTGGCTCGTAATATATTTTATTCTTATACTTTATATTGTCAGATGCTTCCTCCATAGATAGCAGACCTTTTCTTCCACTATATGGTCCAGGGCAGGCTCCAGGCACCAGCATCCTAAGCAGGTCCTTGGGGTGGCAATCTGCAAGGAGTGGCAGTCTGTGTGTTTTTGCTGCCCCAAGCAGTGCACCGAATTGTTGCCGTGGAGGGCGGGTGCAGTCCGTGTGCCCTTAGGGAAGCACGCGCGTTTCCGCTGTGGCGGCAATTTGGCGGCAGCTTCTATGTTCAGCTGCCCACGGGGGCAATTCGGCATGCTGCTTAAGGCAGCAAAACAGTAGAGCCGGCCCTGATATGGTCGGACCCCAACACCTTGGCTGCCAGTGCTGTCGTACATTGCTCCCCCATCCATTTGCTGAATACCACAACCGTTCAGGAATTCTAGAAGATTGTGGAAAATGAATGTCTTCCCATCCACCAGGACCTTAACAACGTCCCTCACCACCATTTGCAGTCACAGGCATTGGACTCAGGCATTTAACCTTCAGCAATGCAACTTCAACCCTGAGGCAGCTTGGAAAGCCAAATGGACTTCACAAGAAGTCACCTTGTGAAAGACCTGATGCAGTCGATCCGTGGCATGGATTTCCCATGGAGCTCATGGGCAACCCTAAAATATATCCACACAAACCACGGCAGATGCAGATACTTGCTACACAAATGGAAAATTAAAAACTCTCCCGTGTGTGACTGCGGTCACCCAGAACAGACCATGGAACATATAACAACTCAGTGCCTGATTCACAAATATGAAGGAGGCATCTGTCATAAACAGATAGCTAAGGGTTAATGTCTCTTTCACCTGAAAAAAAAAAGTAACCTGAAGCACCTGACCAGAGGACCAATCAGGAAACAGGATTTTTTTCAACTCTGGGTGGAGGGAAGTTTGTGTCTGAGTTCTTTGTCTTCTGTCTGAATCTCTCTCAGCTAGAGAAGGATTTTTCTATTTCCTGCTTTTCTAATCTTCTGTTTCCAAGTTGTGAGTACAAAAATGGTTTGTTGTTTTGTATTTACATGTCTATAGTTGCTGGAGTGCTTTAAATTGTATTCTTTTTGAATAAGGCTGTTTATTCAATATTCTTTTAAGCAATTGACCCTGTATTTGTCACCTTAATACAGAGAGACCAGTTTTATGTATTTTCTTTCTTTTTTATATAAAGCTTTCTTTTAAGACCTGTTGGAGTTTTTTCTTTAGTGAGGAACTCCAGGGAATTGAGTCTGCAGCTCACCAGGGAATTGGTGGGAGGAAGAAGTCAGGGGAGACCTGTGTGTGTTAGATGTACTAGCCTGACTTTGCATTCCCTCTGGGTGAAGAGGGAAGTGCTTTTGTTTCCAGAACTGGAATTAGAGAGGGTGGACTCCCTCTGTTTAGATTCACGGAGCTTGTGTCTGTGTATCTCTCCAGGAACACCTGGAGGGGGGGGGGAGGGAAAAGGTTTATTTCCCTTTGTTGTGAGACTCAAGGGATTTGGGTCTTGGGGTCCCCAGGGAAGGTTTTTGTGGGGACCAGAGTGCCCTAAAACACTCTAACTTTTTGGATGGTGGCAGCAGTACCAGGTCCAAGCTGGTAACTAAGCTTGGAGGTTTTTATGCTAACCCCCATATTTTGGATGCTAAGGTCCAAATCTGGGAATAGGTTATTGACAGCATCACAGCAATGAACTCTGCTATTCCAGATGTAATTATCTGGCTTAACCATCTAAATGTAAAATTTTAGTTGTTGCTCTATATCTGCATCAGTCATACGAAGAAGAAGAAGTCACATGTACATCCTGTCAACATTTTGACTGATATTCATTACTCTGTGCATCTCCTGGAGCCTTCTTGTTGGATGACAAATTTTTTCATCTCCCCTTGATCACCCCCACAGTGTACTGTACTACTGGTATCACACACATATTAATAGCTCGGATCAAATTCTTCTAGTTGAGTTTTGTCCTTAGAGTAGGTCTTATTTGTCTGTACTATTCTTTCCGCACCTCTTCATTGACTTCCTTATGTTGTAACGCTCACAGTTCCCTGATTCCAAGGTATTTGTAGGGGCTATGCTGAGAGATATCTTGAATAGCACCTTTGTTAACTTGTATGCCATCTGTCTGTCCCAGTTAGCCCTTCTTTACAGATGTGGATGCATGTTTAGCCAAGTCAACTCGTAGCTTTATATCTTCACCAAATGTATCTACCACTTCATCAATTTCTGTATCTCCTTTTGTGATAGTCTATATAGTTTCAGATCATCCATGTATAACAAATAGTTAACTGGTTCTTGCCCTTTGCTGATATGGTAACCACAATTGGTCTCACGGAGCATCCATGCCAGCAGCAGCATTGCTACAACAAATGGCAGTGATAATATGGGATGCCTTTGAAAATGTTCTCTTTTAATTTGGACCTCACCAGTGAGAATGGAGTGTTATTATTAATTATTAATATTATTATTATTTATATTACAGCAGCACCAAGGCACTCAACTGAAATAGGGCTCCCAACATGCCAGGCATTGTACAAACACATATTAATAGACGGTCCCAGCCCCAAGAAGTTTATAGTCTACACAGACAAGACCAACCAAGGAAATTTGATTACCTACATTTTACAAGTGGGGAACAGAGGCACAGAGAGATTAATTGACTTGTTCACAGTCAAGTCTGTGGCACAACTGAACCCAGGACTTCTCTGTTCCAGCCCACCATTTCTTTCAACATAGATATTAAATAATAATAATAAAAACCCAGTGAGAACTAAGTCCAAGTTCTGACACACTGAACAGCAAGTAAAACTATGTCAAACCCATGGTAATGGCATGTGAGTGCAAATGTTCACAATGCAAAAATGCTTCCAAACAATTGAGTATAATATCGACGTATTATATATTATTCAGACATGTACGATGTTATGAAATGCTCTTATCTTGAAAATAACATATTTTACAAAAGCCACTTTAACATGAAACAGTGAGTGTTATAAACAGAGCTTTGCTAAACTCTACCATTCAATTGGCAATAGGTTTGCAAACTATTTTGGGTTTCAGCCTGGCTTGGTTCTCATCCCCTGAGTTTCAAGTGGCGTTTAGGCCATGACCAAAACCAGTGTTTCAAAAGACTTTTATCCTGACAGTGGGTTGAACCAAAATCTTCAAATGCCAACAGCCCTAAACCTGGGAGAATTCTCAGGCCAGATCTTAGTTTTTGCAAAGCCGTTTCTAAGAAGTTAGAATGAATCTGGAAATTCAAATTAGAACCCTGTCAAAATGGCCAAAGTTTTGCCTAGTTTGGGTCAAAAAGCACACAAAATTGCTGAGTTTCACAAGACATTGAAGCAAAACCATAAATCCCTCCCTTGAATGGTTTTATGACTATTGTTTATTATTTGCAGTACCGTAGCATCTATGAGCCCTCATCGTGGGCCAGGATCCTGCTGAGTGAGGCATGGTACAAATAGAAAAAAAGTTGATCCCCATAGGATTTCCCCCCCCGCAAACCTAGTGAAGGTTCACTTGAAAATTTGCCAAAACAAAACATTTGATGAATCCGGACCAAGTTTTGGAGCCATAATAAAACTTGTAAGCAGAAAAGTGTCACCGTGGTTCACGTGTCTCTAAAAGCTGTTTGCACAGCTCTAATTATAAAACTGTTGCTAACATATCTGTGTATGCTGCAAATGGCGCATTTTTCATTAACTGAGTGAGTAGGGCAAAGGAGTTGTGTATTTCCACTCATGTTGAGAAAAGTGTCTTTTTAATAAGAACAGAATCAGGTGCTTGTTTGCGGGTGGGGAGGGTTCATTCTTATATACAAATAAACAACAGAAGCAATATATTCAATAGAAATATATTTGTGTAGCTTGTAACCATGGCACTACATAGTGAAAATCATGTCGTTTCATTTTCTTGAAAGAGCAAGAAGAGAGCAAGAGAGAATTGATGCAGCATAGTCTTTGACTGGACCACTTAATTTTGTCTCAGTGTATTTCCAGAAAGAATAGTCTTATGATTATAACTGTATCATTACATCAAGTTGAAGAAGCTGGAGAGATAGGGTGGAATGAGAAACTGAATTACACTAGGCTTGATTCTGATCTCACCCTGGTGTACATGAGAAGTAACTCCACTGAGATCAATGGAATTATATTGATGAAATATCAGAATTAGACTTACTGTATATCTTGTGCTCCAGTCTAGCTTATGTAATAATAACACATAGCCTGATATAGTGCTTTTCACCCACAGATCTCAAAGCACTTTGTAAAGATAAATAAGTGTTAATCCCCCTTGTACAGATAGGGAAACTGAGGCACAGAGACAGAAAGTGACCTGTCAAATGTCACACAGCAGGCCAATGGTAGAATTGGAAACCCAATGCAGGTCTCTTGAGTCCCAGTCTTGTTCCCTATCCACTGACCACACAACCTGTCAAATAGGCAAATTAAATTTCCACTCCCATCTGTTTGAGCCATTAGCACACAATATAGATACAAGGGATTTGGTGTGATTGCCATAAAAATCAATCCACATGAATTGTGCAAGGCCAAATCATAGTAAAAAAAATGTTTTACAGAAACAATACCAGTTTTTACAGTAGTTAGCATGCTACTTATGGTCACATCTGAGTCTTCTACAACAGAGCATAGTTCTTGGCTTGCTTTTCTTTTTTTGCGTTTGTTTTTTGGTTTTTTTTTGGTACTATTTTCGTCTTCGTATCTTTTTCGTAAATAATATTTTCAGTCTGTACATTTTTAAAAAATATTTCCATGACAAATTTTTAAAAAATATACTGTCCAAAAAAGCTGTCCATTGCTATTCCAAAAATCTTCTGCAATAAATGTTCATTTATCTTTTAACAAAATATCTGCCCTTTTATAGATGAAATCAAGTTTTGACAAGACCTATAATACAGTCAGAATTGATGCATCCTAGAGCCAGATTCTGCTCTTGTTTGCATTGGTGCCAATCTGGATTAACTCCATTGATTTCACTGGTGTTATTCTGGATTGATACCAGTGCAACTGTGAGCAGAACATAGCCCTTAGTATTTCAAAACAATAATTTAGAGCCAGATTCTGCAAGCAGGACCCTTGCTCCTGCTTGAAGTCCAACTGAATTCAATAAGGGGTGTTGTGAATACCAGGATCGTCCCACCTGGATCTGCTTGCAAGATCATGGCCTTATTGGCCAATAATTTTCATTGACTGTGTCATGCTGACAGAGGAAGAGTAGGAGAAGAAGTCCCCAGTTCTTCTAATATCTCACTCCAGTTCCATGCATTACACTCATAATTTTTCATCATGTCTATTTATTCAATATTGACTCACTGAAGAATAATGATTTAAAACGTTCTTTGATAAATGTCAGCCCCCTTCCTGAGCAAACTCCCTGGTGATTCCTGCCTTGTGGAAACATAACATAATCCTTCTATCCAGTGCCCAGGCTGTTGGGATGACTGTGACCTGGGGGGAGAAGCCATCTCTGCTATGAGAGTACCTCCTAAGACCCTGATTCATCAAAGCATCCTTATTCAGGACAGCACTTAATCACATACTTCAATCCTACTGAAATCATTGGGGCTTCAGCACATATTTAAATCCTGCCCCAAATCAGTGTGTAAACGTGTATGGGGATTTGTATTCTGAACCACGATCCACAGCTACGTTTTACCCTTGGCCTCGTCTCAATGTTGGGCCAAGCTAAAACCTCCATACCAAACTCTCCAATATTGTGAGTATTCACAATCCAGATGGTTTGTTTTGTATTTTATAATGGGAACTTCGTATACTCATACTTGGAACTCACTTCTAGCTAGGCCTGGCTTTAAGCTTCAAAACTCAGACACAGATCTGACCCAGATTGCAAATGCCCCGAGACTGGGGCTTTTCCAGTTCAGCTGAGGGAACCAATTTTAAAATGCAAACTCAGAAGAAACCTCTCAATCTTTGGGGATGTTCAAATGCAGTGTTCTGCTTCATGCTCAGGTCTCATGGTCATGAACTTGGGTATAATGAAGCTCTATTTATAATGAAGTAGAATGAATGCACCAGAGTATTTCAGTACATTGCTGTACGCAGACTGCAGTTCCAGTCGGAGTGTCCCTCTGCTGATTATAGTGAAGTCGTTCAAGTGGCTAATGACACCCAGTGTTGTTCCAGGATTTAGTGATACATTAGGAGGAAGATCTTGGTGCCCAGTATTGCAGAGCTAAGTGTTATCTTTGCTTCATTGCCCCCAAAACCAAAAAGGAAATCTATCATTATTTATACCCTGGCCAAAGGTATGCTGGGCAGTGGCTTAACTGCAGCTAATGCTTGAGGGTTTTTTTTGTTGTTGCTGAGACCTAGAACACGATTGGTTTATTAAAATATTTCTTTGCTTGATGAGGCCCAAAACTCGGAGCACTGACTTGTGGGAGAATCTTTGCAGAGACACCATGTGTAAAGAAAACGTCAAACTTCCTATAATGGTTTACACAACTCTATGAAACAATTTAATTGAATTTGGTCATTTGGGAAGTTGGGGAAGTTTACCTGGCTCTCCCCCTCCCCAGGTAGAGGGAGGAGACCATATGAAATTGCTTCTGTATTTCCAACGGAAAGCTCTGTATTTATGCTACATATAGTGGGCCCTTTTCAGGGTGCCATTAGAACAACCTATTAAGTACATATGCTATCATGAGGACAACCTTTTCCAAATACTGGGACTTCTTTTGGATTCATTCCCCTCTTTCTTCCTCCCCTAGCCCCACTCTGAGTTTAAAAGCAATGTTTGTTTCTGAACTCCACAGAAACAGATCCAGCGTCAAAAGATCTAGGTTCACCTTTCTTTTTCTTTCTTTCTTTCCTCTTCTTCGACATTGGCTGTTGATCCAGTAATTTATAAACGAGGGATATTTAAATACAGGAAAGGTTCAGTCCTCACTGTCTTCTTCATCATCGTCATCTTTGCTGGGAGCGCACTTTTGGAAGCAATGCACCAGCGCCGCCAAGAGGAAGCTTGACAGAATGGCGGCGATGGAGACCGCGACTCCAGAGAAGATGATGATCAACAGATCCGTTAACGACAAACTAAATTTGCATTCACTGAAGCTGACCTCAGATAATTCATCCAGAGAGATTCTTCTGTTTTCTACTGGCAGGGAACACTGGAGTTCATGTAGACCTGCAAAGAAAAAAAAATAAAAGAGGGAGAAGATGAGAAGTGCATTGGCCAATCGTTTACTTGATTAAAGCTGGGACCGGGATAGCTGGGGAGATTTGTATGGGGATCACCTTTAGGTTTCTAAGTTTGAATTCAGTGAGTCCAGGAAGGAAGTGACTAAAAGCTGACATCATCTGATGGCTGATGTTACACAGCCCATGCGAAATAAGCTTTGGGAGTATTGGACGAGTGTCCACCTCCCCAAAATAGAACATTAGTGTTGACCTCAGCAAAGAAGGCAAGGATGGAATGGACCATGAAGGCTGAGTTATGCACTCCTCTTTATCCCTTCGGGCCAGGTTTGATATATGAGTGAGTCAGGGTGGGAAAGCCTGCAACATGCATGTTCTGCAAACAACAACAGGACTTCAGTCTTCAGAGCTGCCTGTTTTGGGTGTGTTTCTTGTGTGCTATAGTCACCTATAAAAATAAAACACATTCTTAAATGCAAGCATCCACATCATAGTATTATTTTCATATACGACCCTATAATGCCTGTGGGATTTTTGTCCCCCTGTGTGCAGCAACAAAACCAAGCAAGAGGGGTAAAATTCCCCTCTGCGCAAAGGGTGAGCAATGTTATGCACCATCTAAATCCCAATTACACTTTATTTTGAGGGCTAAAGTGAGATTTAACTAATGCTTAGGTCTTGTGCTGCCCTTCGCATGAGGGTAAATTTTACCCTTTGTAATTATCTTGTTTGAAACAGATCATTGTTCCTTGAAGCCAAAGGAAAATGCAGAGAGATGCCTAGGGCAACTGTCGTTGGTGCTGATGTGGTGAACTTTGGCCTCGCCCACATCTGCTTCCTATGGCTAAAACTATAGTGATGTTTTTCCTTCTGATCAAGATAACAGCTTGGGCTTAACCGATGCTTGATTAATTCTGTGATCTGCTTTCATCTTCTCCTTTACACTTGGTTATAAGATATTATTCTTCCATGCATTATTGAGGAATGCCTAGAGCTGCGTAAAAGTTTGGTTTCTTTATGATGAAGTTAGGAAATCCAAATTCAGAAACGACTATGAATGTAGCTTGATATGGACAGCGAGGACACTGGTAAAAGTAATCTCCTCCTTGCAGAGCAAGCAGACTGGAAAGAGTATTTCTAATGGTACCAAGGAAGTGCTTTGATGAACTGATGGGTAAAGTGAGTGAACTCTTCAGGGGTCGTTAGCATGATGGACTCTTGGCTATTGAGGATAGGAATGTAAAGTGGAAATATGAGAAATGTGTATTAATGGCCTGGGAGCTGCTACTGGTCTATTTGATACATTCTTGCCTTTGTCTGCTGCTCAGCACAGAATAGCTGGAAAGGCACCTGGCCGTTCAGGCTTTGACTCTGCATCATTGCGTTCTCACAGTTCAAGGTGTGTTTCTGGGGAAGTACTGCATGAGCACAGTTCCCACTTCATTGCAATTACATGGAGAGTTGTTACAATAGGACTGCAAGGGGTGTTTACGACTATCAGATTGAGACGGTTGAAGCTAGTGATCTAGATGTGACAGACAGTCTGGACCCGGCTTAGCTGTTACATATTAGTTGCTTCATTTAGGATGCAGTTAGGTTGAAGTCCATCCTAGGCTCATTGTTCCACTGTCTTTTTTACCCTATCATGTTACAACTCTGGTTTACCAAATTCTGGCTCCTAAACCTCTCAGCACAACCCTGGCTAATCCTCCCAAGGTTCTAGCCTCTTCACTGTGCGCCATGTTCCTCTCATCCACAGCACAATACATAGCCGCCCTCAGCTTCTCCAAAGCAAGCTAGCAAATGAGGACACTGGTCTGGATGCCCAAGGCTGGGTGGCAGAGGATGCTACTGAGCAGTTTCCACATGACAAATTGTCACCTGGAGCATGAGCTGCCTGTTCTAAGCTTGGAGTGCAGTGGAAATGTGTGCCGGACAGCCACACAGATTGGTTGGCTATGCGAACCTTTTGAAACCATCCTATCTGCATCACTAGCCAGCATCCTATTAAGCTATGGAAGCCAAAGATTTCAAATGTCCTCTGAGACTGTCAGCAAATTGGGGCTGCCCTGCATTTACACAGGTCCATAAATGTTCCCTAGACTTTGTGCAGGCTGGGTGATGGATCGGTGCACTCAGCTAGTGGGAGGAGGGTACAATTTAATTATAATGTCTGTGACTAGTAGGGGCAGCTGGAGGAGGTAGGAGAGAAGGAGCTGCCATCCATAGCTTGCAGTGGTGTTTTCTGTACCCTCCAGGCACCTCTGCAGATCACGGCCTGTTCACTGGAGCTTTGCATTGGGTCTAGCTAGCATTTGCACTTGGGACAGCCATTCTAACCTAGTTATTTATTCAGTGGTAACAAAAAGGGCAAAAAGCAAAATAAGATCAGAACAGAAGCCCCTCCCCTCCCAAGATCCCTGGGAAAGAAACCAGGGTGAAAAGAAAATGTAGAGGTCTTAGCAAGGGATGCTAAGCCCTAGGACCTAGATCCCTCTCAATTCTATCAGATGTTAAAGCTGTGAACAGTGATAAAACAACTCATTGCAAATTGCACACGCAGCTATTGATTTACATTCTTCTCACCAGATTGTCACAAGTAAGGATTTTAGTTGTACTCAGAACGATAAAATAATTACTACCAATAATACAGTGTACGTA
Organism: Gopherus evgoodei; assembly: GCF_007399415.2. Taxonomy (NCBI): domain Eukaryota; kingdom Metazoa; phylum Chordata; order Testudines; family Testudinidae; genus Gopherus; species Gopherus evgoodei. Next base: position 9,978,970 of record NC_044339.1, on the reverse strand, counting down.
AGCCTCATCTCCGTGCAAGAGCCACCTAGTTCTCTGAGCCAAAGCAGCTAAAAGGCCCTAATAAAACTCATGAGAGCTTGACACAAAACATTCTTGGAGAAGAAGGTTTGGCTATGGAATGAGCTACCAGAGGAGATTAGACTATGCCAAAATTTGGCCACATTTAGAACATGTGGCCAGGCACAGTGTTTTGCGTAAGCTTTTCTAGTGGAACTGGAAAGGTTTTTTCTATATTGCAAATAAACAAATGCACCTGTATACTCTAAACAGGCTTCCTAAAATCTGGGAAAGGAGAAGAGCAGAAGTCTGCTATGATTTATACTAACCTAATTCAGTTATGTGATGCTTAGCTAATACAGCACCAAATTTTCAAAAGAGCCTCACATATAGGGTTCTGATCATGACTGAAAATCAGCCCCCAATTTTGGATGATGAACACTTGAAAATCTAGCCCTGAGCTGTTTTGAAAGTCTGACAGTGAAGTCTAACCTAGAAAACCCCCAAACAGATATAATGTTTTGCAAGCATCTTAATATGTTTTACAAATATTAATGTTGTGATTTTCAAAAGCAAGTAAGTGATTTAGGACCACATTTCCCATTGACTTTCAAAGGGCCTTGTGCTCTTAAATTGCGTAAGTGCTCTTGAAAATCTAACCCTAAATTATTAAACTCCCTAATACCTTTGTAAGGCATGTATTATTCCCTTTTAAGATATGGGGAAACTGAGGCACCAAGCTTTAAAGAGCACATCACCTCCAGTGTGTCAATGGCAGATGAGAAGTAGACGCCAGTGGCCCTGAACCCTGCAAAACTTTTGCATACAGTTGCACCTAGAAATTAATTGTCCACTGCACTGGTAGTTTGCAGAGAAGGCCTCGTATGTTGTAAGTTTTGCTCTCAAAAGCAAAAGGACAATTTCTTTCCTCCTGCTTCTGAGAAATTTCCTTGCTGTTCGGTTGTATCCTGAAAAATGCTTCATGTCAGGCTGCTACAATCACATTTTGTAACACAAAAGGACCTGACTGGCCAACTGTGCTGAAAAATCAGACTTTCATCATCTGACCCTTGAGAAAAATCCTGTCATTTAAAATTTCTTGGTTGATGCGGCAACTGGGTCAAAAGAGTCAAGTCATGAATCATGAGGCGATATCGGCTAGAATAACAAGTGAGAGAAAGAAACTTTCTGAAAGGGATATTGGAGAATGCTGCAAGAGAACTTCTTTGAACAGCATTGAAAGCTCATAATGGGTTCGGTAGCAAATCATCCGAAGAGCGCACTCCTTTGAAGGCTAGGAGTTTGAGCCATGATGCATTTCATTGCAAATTGAAAATTAGTCCTGATTCCATTAAATTATCCTGCAAAATGGGACCATTTTCAGAGCAGAGAGTGTGTACGATCCCTAAACTGCAGCCTCATTCACACGTGGTTCTCTGAACCCTCGCTGATCAAAAACTCTTGGTTAGGGAGCTCAGGTTCCTGGCATATGGCTGAATCACACTTCACTTTTTAATTTGAATTAATATTCACAGATATTCTTTCCCATGCGTTCCTCCGTTTAGCCATTCAGTCTCTGCATCGTTATGAGGGTGTCATCTTGACAGGATGCTGAGTGCCCTCAATTTGCAGGACTGACTTTACTCTGGGCCTCTTTGCTGGGACTGCTGAGAGTTAACGTCAATGGGAGCAGCAGGGTTGGAAGCATAGTCTCCCATTCGCTGTTACAAATTAGCGAGAGCTCCCCAACTACTGCTCCCAAATACTGGAGTTACTCCTATAACTCAGGGATTGGCCTGAGACCATCAACTCATCTCACAGAGTCCATCAAAATAATAAACTTCTGGATACTTTTATATAGACTAGAGTTGAAACAGAGACCAAGACAGCAAAGGCTACATATGCAATTCCCCCGAACCATCCAGTTTCCCTGTGATTTTGAATACAATTTGTACACTAGAAATGAATGAATCTAGTTGCTTTTTGCTTCTCAAACATAATTATATCTTATCGGTTTAAAACACATTGGAACATAATTAGAGAGCAGCCACAAGCGAATCAGGGTAACATATGCAAATTAGAATGAAACAGGAAGATGCTTGCTATGGGGAGGCGATCAGTGCATGCTGTGACAGAAAAGTCTGCTCCAAGGGGACATAGGAAGGTCTCAGTAAGTATAAGCGAGAAAATGGGGGAAGGGTGGAGAGGGGAGAGAATCTGCAAATAGTCAATCAAATGTGAAAGCGAATTTCAATTTAATGTGGTTGTGACCTTTGGGCTTCGCTAGCGTCATAATACTCACGAGCAGCCCATTGTTTAGCTCAAGCTGAAACTCCCCCCAAGTTCAGAGAGGCAAGTGTAACCCATGCCTGCTTGGTGTGTGCTCTGTCCCCCTCTAGTAACACCTAGGCCTTGAGGACTGATGAATCTGTACAGCTGAAAGCTAAGAGGCAGGTGGCTTTTAGCGCATGCATAGAGGCTCATACATAAGCTCTTGAGGCCCGCGGTTCAATCCTCCCACTGACGATGGGGTCCTGTCGGTATTACACAAGGACCAGCCCATGCACACTTAAATTCACTGGACTTAAATGCAGTTTAAGTACTGATGAGCTTTGTGCTGGGACTTGCCACAGGGTGAATTTCATCCATAGAATAAAATTCTGCACTGACTACTGAAATTAACAAGTGGTATTCAGGAGTGCCCAGAGGCCCCGAATCAGGGTCTCAATGTGCTAGACATGGTACAAAAAATGGATACAAGTCAAGTCCCGCCCCAAGAGCATACAATCTACATCTTTGCAGTCCCACTGAAGCGAGCAGCAAGAGTCAAGGCCCCGCTATGACCTCTTAGGTCAAAACTAGTTAATAGTGTGTGATTTTGAAATGATGTAAGCCTGCTTTTCCTGTTTTCATTTTACAGATACAGTCCTTATCGAGAGCAATACTCTCTGTGCCATGAAATGAGTGTTGTTGTAATTATAATTCTTAGCATATGCACACACCAGGAAAATCATACAGTTGGGATAGACTCATAGACTCATACCTCTAGGACTGGAAGGGACCTCGATGAGGTCATCGAGTCCAGTCCCCTGCCCTCATGGCAGGACAAATACTGTCTAGACCATCCCCCTGATAGACATTATTAACCTACTCTAAATATCTCCAGCAATGGAGATTCCAAACTTCCATAGGCAATCTATTCCAGTGTTTAACTGCCCTGACAGTTAGGAACTTTTTCCTATGTCCAACCTAAATCTCCTTGCTGCAAGTTTAAGCTCCAGTGCTTCTTGTTCTATCATTGGAGGCTAAGGTGAACAAGTTTTCTCCCTACTCCTGATGACCCCTTTAGATACCTGCAAACTGCTATCAGGTTCCCCTCTCGTCTTCTCTTTTCCAAACTAAACCCAAACCCAATTCCTTCAGCCTTCCTTCATAGGTCATGTTTCTCAAGACCTTTAATCATTCTTGTTGCTCTTCTCTGGACCCTCTCCAATTCTCCACATCTTTCTTGAAATGCGGTGCCCAGAACTGGACACAATACTCCAGTTGAGGCCTAACCAACGCAGAGTAAAGCGGAAGAATGACTTCTCGTGTCTTGTTTACAACACACCTGTTAATGCATCCCAGAATCATGTTTGCTTTTTTTGCAACAGTATCACCACTGTTCACTCATATTAAGCTTGTGTCCACTATGACCCTAGATCTCTTTCTGCCATACTCCTTCCTAGACAGTCTATGTCCCCATTCTGTATGTGTGAAACTGATTGTTCCTTCCTAGGTGGAGCACTTTGCATTTATCTTTATTGAACTTCATCCTGTTTACCTCAGACCATTTCTCCAATTTGTCCAGATCATTTTGAATTTTGACCCTGTCCTCCAGAGCAGTTGCAATCCCTAGAGCCATACTTCCTCAAAGGTGGTTAGATCCGATGGTCTAGTTTGGGCTGACCATCTATCAGCCTCCAGAACTATAGTTAGCTTGTGAATACCATTCGGAGAAACTAGTTCCAGATGGCTAAGTTTTCCCATACACAAAATTCAAGGCATGTATTCTTGGCATAAGTTTGCCACAGTAGCTATTGGAGTCCATGAATATTGGAGTCCATGAATATTGACTCCTGTTTGTTGCCAGCAATCCTGTCGGTCACGCTCTTATTACACAGACAACATTTACTTCAGACAAAGAACAAAAGAAAGAATGAAAGAAAAAACAATTCTAAAATCCTAAGGAGAGACAGAACGCAGCCCTGCCCTTTGTAACATTCAGCATCTGGACTAAAACTCAGACGGCAGCTACCCCATGCAGTAGGCAAGGGAACTCCAATCCATTTAAGGGGACAGCATGCAGAAAACAGAGTGAAAGCTTTCCTTTCCTATTATAGTTACACAGAGCAAACAGGCAAAAAAATAGGGTATGGAGATATAGTGTTATGGTAAGTGGCATTATAATAAAGAGAGCTCCTGTTTTCTGGTACATCTGCGTTGTAGTCAGCACAAGTCTAGAGGGGGGTGCAGTGTGCCTGCTAATCCTGGGGTCCAGCAGGAGTACTGACCTGGTCCTCAATTTAACTTAGAACAGCATAATTTATACTGTCTGCCTATGTTCTTGGAAGCACTGTTCCAGCAAGCAGAGATCAGCCTGGCATAAGTACATCCTGGCTGCTCCCTCTGACTCAGCATGTAGCAGTCTCTATACAGGAGGAATCCTTCACGGTCTGGATCCACCAGCATTAGGGCTGTGTTGTGTCTGGAGTGGCACACCCATGCACAAGCATATTGGAGCCAAGACAGACACTGTATTTTCTTGAGAGAGAAAGAAACTGAGAGAAACAGGAGAAAGAGAGATTGTTTCTAGGTGCCTCACCTCCTGGAGCCTGGGAATAACTCACCATGGTGATACATCCAGTATCCAAGAGGCAGATTTTCTTTGAGTGGTACCAGGAAAGATTGGGGCCCAATCCTGCACAACTGATGTCAATAGTAGTTTTCCTGTTGACCTCAGTGGGAGCAGGATTGAGCCCAGAGGGAATATGTCAGCTCTGTTCCTTTCCCCGAATGTATGACATTCCCCGTCTTCACCTTACATCAGGATGTAAAGCATCCAAATCAAAGAGCGTTTGTATTGTACTGAGCCCTGGGGGAATAGTTCCTACTGTGTGTGAACTAGAGTGTGCTGCAGTGATGGAAAGCCTGATTATAAAACAAAACACACACACACACACACACACACACACACACACACACACACACACACACACACAAGTACTCCTCTTTGTTTAGCTGTGGGTCCTGGAATCTAGGTCACACTCTCAAACAAATCAGATTAGATTGGTATTTTCTACTTGCTTTATTCTCACACACTCCAACATGCTAGTTTAGCCTGGAGTTTTCACAGAGTTCTTAGTCATGGAAACTAATACATGCCACGGGCAAAGCTCGGCCTGAGACAAAAGAGGCCTTGCTAGCTCCCAGCTATGGCTCACCTACACTGTGTATGGGCCATCTTCTGGTTGAGACCAGGAGGGAAAAAAACAGCCCGCTAAAGCTTTTTTGAGAATAACTTAACGTGACTGCATCACTCATTGGGAGCTGGAGTCAATGAGGGTGGGAGAGACAGAGACCATGTATTGTTCCATTCAAATTGGTGAATTAACTTTGCGAGGCTTATCCAAAGACCATTACAGTATGGGATTCTTCCTGGTGACTTCAAGGGGCTTTGGATCAGGTCCTTTATCTGTAACAGGAGTGATAATAATAGCAACGTCTCCAACTGCGCATGGTGCTTCTCCTCCCCAAGTGATGCATGGAGTCCAAGATAATGCAGGACACCATCAGTGGTTTTCAACATTTTTGTTTCTGGACCCCTAAAAAATTTTGAATGGACGTGCAGACTGCTTTGGAAATCTTGTACATAGTGGGTCTGCAGACCATGGGCTGAAAACTACTACAATCCAAATTGCATTATATCTACTGATTGCTGATTGGAAGTGCTACATACCTGGGCAACACTTGATGAATTTAGTAAGATATGTGGACCATAAAAATTCCTTTCTTGCCTTTCATAGCTTGGTGCCACACCCTTCAGACTATTTAAATGTGAGTCATCTTCATCATCATGAAATTTGAGTCCATTATTTCAGAAGTACGGACATTCTGTGTTTGAGAAGAGGTCCTATCTCACATCTAGCAACAGATCCACGTGGTGGATCTTAACTGCACTGGCCTGTCTCCTCTGTACATGGAACTCCCTCCCACAGGTGATCTTGGGGGTTCTGTGCAGGAAGGAAGGGCAAGACAGCCTGCTGCAAAGTGGTCAGCATTAATTACAATAGTTATTTCCCGACAGGGAGGCTGCTGCACAGCATGGCTTCCCCACCTAGTCCGTATCCTCTCCACCCACCTGAGTCAGAGGTCCTGAAGAATGATGACATTTAAGCTCAGCTCCTCATCTTCTGACAGATGTATTGTCCATTTGTCTATGATTTATTGCTTCTTTCTTCCTCTCTGCAGTGAAAATCAGCAGGGATGATCTAACCCTTACCGATCTATTATACCACAATAATAGAGAAACACTGAGATACGTTCCAGCAATGAGTCGCACAGGTATTAACCTACTGAGCCACTCCAGCAAAGGCATAAATACACAGTGCACGAGGATTTGGGACTTTTTTCGGACAATCCTTTTGTCACTTAAATGTGTGCAAATTCCAGGGGCTGCAATAACATGCAGTTGAAAATAAGCACTGCAAAGTGTCCTGGTCTTGACTGAGAACCCCCGCACCTTTTATTTAACCGTTGTGTTTAAAATTTGTTTAACAACAGAACCCAGAGCTCCAATCAGGATTGGGGACACACCATGCAACCATGTCTGAATCTGTTGATACTCACCCCTTCTTGTCAACAGTTGGGAATGGGCCACATCTACCCTAATTGAATTGGGCTCGTTAGCACTGACCCCCTACTCAATAAGGCAACTCTCATCTTTTCATGTGCTGTATTTTTATACCTGCCTACTGTATTTTCCACTCCATGCATCTGATGAAGTGGGTTCTAGCCCATGAAAGCTTATGCCCAAATAAATTTGCTAGTCTCTAAGGTATCACAAGGACTCCTCATTGTTTTTGCTGATACAGACTGACACAGCTACCGCTCTGAAACCAGTCACCGTTCTGAAGGCCTAATAAAATAACTCAGTGGGAATTTCAGCATGCTGACTGGAATGCAAGCACAGAGTGAAAGAAAGGAAAGAGAGGCCGTGCACCACCAGGTAGGGCTGGCTGTGCCTGGTCCAACATGGGGGTGCAAAGGGTGGGGGGCGACAGCATGAGGAGTTATTTGCTTGTGCCCCCAATGAATTCCCGCTTTGCGCAGCAGCCTCCCACAATAGTCACCTCCACCAGCTTTGTGCTGATCCCATCTCCCTGCATATGAGGCATGGTGTGAGTGGGCTGAAAGAGAGAGTAGGAATGGTCAGTCAGTATAGACCTGAGCCCCTGTGATTCTTCACGCCTGTTGCAATGGTTGAAGACAGGGGTTATAACAACAGGGATACAAGTTAGGACTGACCCAGCCTACACCAGATGCTTCGCCCGCTGAATGTGGAAGGTGGCAAGCTGACTCTCTTCTGTACCTGTGCCTTAGGCACCAAGACAAATCTATCCTAAGGACTCCCCTAGATCCCCAAAGTGATTGGGAAGGAGCTGGCTCCTGAAACAGCCAGTAGAGTCACTCAGGTCAAAGGGTGGTGCCACGGTCATGTTCTCTAGGAGGAGGCCATTGGTGTGGTGTGCCTGCACACCGTCCCCACCATAGCATAGGACTTAGAGCCACAGTTCAAACCCAAACACCTAGACTGCACTGTTTCCTATGCATGATTCCTGGTGCAACAGAGATGTCTGAACACAGGACATTAGATAACAGAAGATCAAGACAGGCACAGCTAGCATTACTTATGTGCTTGCATAATATGAAGCTCGAGTTTTACATACGGATTGTTTAGACTAGGTCTTTCTGTCACCAGATGGGAGATAAGATCTTCTCTGGTGAGTAATAAAAATCCTTTTGAGTCTCCTAACAAATTATAACAACCTTGCCAGAAGACAAACTGTACAGAAGTGGGCAAAATGTGTGCAGAGATGCTCAGAGTATCAGTTGTGTTCCGGAACCCTAGAGAACTTGCCCCACTGCAATCATCCACTGCTGTCTAAAACCTGACAAAGAACAGGTCCCATTTATGTTATGCTGCTTAACACGAATAGTAAACCCATAGTCAGGTACATCAATAGTCACAGGATGACCAGATGCCCTGATTTTATAGGGACAGACCCAAAATTAGGGCTTTTTCTTATATAGGTGCCAATTACCTCTCCCCATCTCTGTCCCGATTTTTCACACTTGCTATCTGGTCACCCAACACGGTCACCAATCTCAGATGCTGGCCTGTCCAAGGTTTTAGTGATTTTATTAGTGTAGCACTAGATTTTGGTCCAAGAACAAGTGCGCAAACCTCAGTTAATGGGAGAAAATGTAAAAACCTAGCAGTTGAACGGTTCCTTCTGTAAGTCCACAGTCCTTTAAAGAAAAGTTCTATAGGATGTAATAGGAATGTTACCTTTTCTAGAGGTTTTTGAACTGTCCTATTCAATTTAATAGAGAATTCTATCCCAGCTACACCTTTCTATAAGTTCCCCTGAGCTCATTGGACTGACGTAACAAAGACACATCAGTTTTCAGGGCCAGCAGCACACACGGGCATGATGTGGCCAGCACGATGTCCAACCGCACTGGCGATGGGGATCCAGTGGGAAAGTGAGTGAGATCTGAACTGGCAACTTTCAGGACTGTGATCAAGATCCTGAACAACCCAGCCAGCTCCTACACAATTCTATGAAATGGCTAATATAACTGGAGCGAGGATCTCATTCACTGTTCATGTCTATAGGTTTTGAGAGTAACTTCTATAGAACCCTGTTGATTTCACCCCTTTTAAAATTCTACCAGGCTTTCCCATAAAAGGTGTCTTATGGGGGCTGTGGAAGTATGAAGTTGAAAAATTAGCTGGAGCTAATAAATATGGCAGTTATATAAATAGGGTGACCAGACAGGAAGTGTAAAAAATCAGGACCGGGGGGGTGGGGGGGAGGATAATAGGTGCCTATACAAGAAAAAGCCCCCAAAATCGGGACTGTGCCTATAAAATCAGGACATCTGGTCACTCTATATATAAATCAACTTGCTCCCACCCAGCGTACAGAAGAGCTGCTTCTTCATACCAGACACAAATCTGTAAATGAAATAACAAGTGTTATAAATATGTCATGTATGTTATTTTGGTCAGAGTCACCCTTTATCTTGTAAACTCCAGCTGTCCCAAGGAAAAGGTCATAAGTTCTGTATCTTTCTGGTGCGTCATTTGCAAAGACAGATGTATTCATGTTGGAAGCAGTCTATTGTTTCTCATTGTTGTTATTATGGGAACACTTAGAACCCCAGGCAGAGATCAGGCGCTAGGCAGCAGCTAGGCATTGCACTAGGGCTTTTATGTGCACATGACAACAAGGTGGTCTGTGTCTTAAAGAGCTGACAGTCTGAATAAAGTGGGAAACTTGGGACTGATGGATCTCTAGCATATATTTTGAAAGGAGGTGTGTTCTGAGGCACATCAGGATATGTGCACTGTTTCTTTAAATAGCAGAAAGTAAGGAAGGATAGTGCTGAGGGAAGGTTCTAGGCAGAAGCTCAACTTATTTTAATAAAGTTCCTTGTTCAGTGTTCAAAGAACGGGACTCAGGGATGCTTTATTTTTGTCAGACGACAGAGGGGGAGGGAACTGTTAAGGAGTCTTGCTGGTTGTTCTGCCTCCAATGGGGTAAAACCCTGACACTCCGGTGAAGGCACTCATACTGCACCTAATTCATATCTAAATATAGAGGGGGGCATGAGGACTATGCATCTGCTTAAGTGCTTTGAAAATGGATACAATCTGGAAAATGGATCCATATCCCCCACACTTTTTTTTTTTTGGATGAAAAATGGAAGACAATTTCAGCAAAAAATTGTTTCTCTTTTTAAAAACAGCTCTGTTAGAACATTGTGCCACCCAAAGAAATGTGACCTTGCCATCCTACCCGATCCTAACAGCATACAAAACACCCAGATACATTTAAGCTGTGTAGGAAATCTGTAACATTCAATATCCATGATTCAATCATGTTTGTCACTGGTGCTGGTTAGCCAAACAACTTTCTAGCTACACACCAGCTGGCCCACTGATTGCTTTGAAATTGCCTGCTCTGGGATCTGTTGTGAATATTTCCCCAGACGTCTGCAACGAGTGATGTTATATAGTCCAGTAACTTCTGATTTGGTTTATCTTCCTCTGGCTCAAGATAAGCAGTAAATAGCACAACTGGCCTCAGGTTAACTTGACTCTTCTCCTGAGTACATGCTCTGTCCTTGGTTATTCCTAACACTTAGGATGTTGTAGGAAATGTTTGTATTAGTTATACCTTTTATAAAGAATATTTTGAAGCCCATTAGCATTGTAATACCATTGCTTCAGTCTGTTTTCCCTTTAGGACTGGGATTGCCTTTTTTCTTTATACAGCACCCTACACAAATCCCAACTGGTCCCTTTGGGTGCTACCATACTATAAATATTTACTACTTCTTCTACTAATAATTATAATTCCCTAATACCAGGAACTTCCTGTTGCCTTAGTTAAGATTACATGTAAACTATCCATTGAATAATTAATACATTTGTAAAACCCAACATATGTTGGCAGGCAATTAGCCAGCAGAAAGAGGGACTAACTTTATTGGTTACTGCAAATATTTTCCTCAACTCTATTTTAATCTGCATGAGTGAGTTACTGAAGATTATTGCAAGAGCATTTGAATATTCCATACCTACTTTTCAGGAAAAAAAAGTAAAATTGATATTTGTCATTTTGAGTAAAATTGTAGCTGTTTGCTGATGTTACTGAGATTACAAAGCCTTGAAATGTATAAATGTGGCATTTTATTCCTTGTATTGTATTCTGCCTCTAGTTATGGATCCCTTTCTTCTACTTTAACACTGTCACTAATGTCTTAGCTGTTGTGGCAAACCCAGGACAAACAGCTACAGGGGAGGGGGGGTAGTAATTAGTCCGAGGGGGTTAAAAGGCCTCTCCCAATCCACTGAGGAGAGATAACCAGGGGCAAATAAGGTTCAGTTGGAAAAGGAGTTACCAGGGAACTAATTAGGTTCAGCCGGCTCCAACTGCTTGAGACCTTTTTAAACCTTCCCCAACGTTGAGAGGAGGGAAGCTGTCAGTAAGTGAGGTGCAGCAAGGGTCTGAACCCTTTGAGCAAGGAAGGCTGCACTGTGCCCTCAGAAGGGAAAAAACCAAGCACAAGGGACTGACTGAGGGAAGGAATAGCCAGACCCTGTGCTACCTAGAAGGATTTGCTTTGCCCAAGCTTGTGTCTCCAAGGCTAAAAAGGACTGCGCCTGCTGAGGAGAAGAAGGTGCTTTGCCACACTGTATTAAGAACTGAGAGAGACTTCTGCTCTGAAGAGATTTGAATGCCACTTGACTCCTGCCTATGGCTACCAAAAAAGAGAGGCAAAAAAAAAAAAAATTCAAATCTGGGTGTCTATGGTTAGGCACCTAATTCCACATTTAGAGACCTATAAATAGCCTACTTTTTTTTAAAGTACGTGAGTGCCCACACTTCCCACTGACTTCAGTTTACCTTCAATTAGAGCTGACTGCTCATCACCTTTGCAAATCAGACTATTTGTTTTGGATCCTAAATGTAGATTGAGCCTGAAACTTTTGGCCAGAGTGAATTTGCAAAATAGAAATGACCAAAATTCTCCTGAAAATCCTAAGGAAATTAGGAACAGAACAAAAGAAGCCAGTAACATCATTTTACTGCAACTGAGCAGGATTCAGTGTACAGATAAAAGCCCAGGCATGGTGCTTGTGGAGGAATTTTATTTCTGTTAGGGGATTCTGCATGAATAGACTAAAAGCTACTGAATGTGTGAGATGTCCCGGAGCTTTTAATTCCATTCCTGGCCTTGGATATTATGTATTAAGCTATTGATGTGTTAGTATATGCATTGATACCTGATGAAACGCTGTGCTATGGAAATGGATTGTAGTTGCCTGCCTTTTCGGTGAAAGCTTGATCTAATTCTATACTAGCAAGTAGTGTAAAGGCAGCCTTGTGCATACAGCAGAGAAACAGGTACAGGTACTACTGGCAGGAAGACAGGAGTGACAAAAAGGTCAGTAGTTTCTCTGACTTTCCACCTGGCTAGAAATTTAAATTAAACTTGTGCCTTTACATATAGGGCACCATTTGAAATTAACCTTTACCATTTTCACTGAGTCCCTTAGGGCCACTGATGTCGATGTGGCCAGGATTTGGCTGCTGGCAGCAAGAACCTACATCAGGAGTGCAGATAAATTGAAGCATACTGTTTTAGACTACATGCCATGACTTGGTCATCTCTTGACTCTCATCCATTGTAACCTTTCCCTCTGATCTCACCCCACTCCATTCTACAAAAAAACCCACTGTTACTAAAGTTATACTTTTCCATTGCTCCACCCGGGAATCCCACATTGATTTCCTGTTACTGCCTTCAATTCAGCCTCCACTTCCTCACTCCAAAAACTTGCCCGTAATTTCATCTCATCTACTGTGTATCACGGCTCTCATTTTCTCCTACTCCCTCACTCATCCCTAGCCTGCTTCCCAGTTCTGTTGTGCAGCTCATCTCTAAGCGGTCTATGTCGGGGAGCTGGCTGACTACAAAGCTGCTCGTTGCACTAGTACAGCAGGGTGTTTGTCAGCGGTGATATGACGCCAATGCCCTTTGGCTCTCCTAAGGTCACACGTGACTCTTATGCACACAGTTTTCTAAAGCAGAGCAACAGCTGATGTAAAGAATGCCTGGCAAACAAGAGAATGACATGGCTCGGGCTGGGGCCTTTGTATTTTCACGTGCGATTTCCTGCCACCAGTGGGGTCCCTTCCAACAGTTTTCAAAGGAAACCAGAGAGCTACGAGTCCACTGTTACTTCAGTACAGGAGATCAGGGCCGCCCAGAGGGGGGGGCAAGAGGGGCAATTTGCCCCAGGCCCCGGGCTCTGCAGGGGTCCCCATGAGTTTTTCGGGGCCCCTGGGTCCTTCACTCGCTCCAGGGGGGCCAGAAAACTCTTGCGGGGCCAGGCCCTGGAGCTTCTTCTGCTCCTGGTCTTTGCCGGCGGGGGGGTCCTTCCGCTCCAGGGTGCAAACCGGTCTTCGGCGGTAATTCGGCGGCGGGGGGCCCTTCCGTTCCGGGACTCACTGCCGAAGTGCCCCGACGACCTGCAGCGGGGGCCCCCCGCAGCCAAACAGGGCCAGCTCTAGACATTTCGCCGCGCAGGGGCACTCTGCCGCTTGCTGGTCCCGCGGCTCCGGTAGACCTCCCTCAGGCACGCCTGCGGATGCTCCACCGGAGCCGCGGGACCAGCGGACCCTCCGCAGGCACGCCTGCGGGAGGTCCACCGAAGCCGCCTGCCGCCAACGGCCCCAGGCCCCTGGAATCCTCTGGGCGGCCCTGCAGGAGATGTGGCTGTGAGTCTACTAGGCTTAGATGGGGAATCTCCCACTGTTGCTCTCTCACTGGTGGGACCATCGATAGCACTAATATAGATAGCATTGTCATTTAAGCCACTGTGTCATCTAACTATATTCCGAGCAGTGGTAAATAGTGCACCAGTGAAAACCAGTTCCCCATCTGCACTATGGCTCCCTCTGTTGGGACCGCTGATTTCCTACATTTATAATCACTGAAAATCTGTTAGGGAGTCTGAGTGGGCATCGTACTCCAGAAAAGGAGGTGGTGCATTATAGGGATTATACCAGACCGTTTTGTTTTGATAATAGTCATTCACAGTCTCTACCCTCTGCTTAAATTGATGCAAGTCTTTGACATAGTTCCACAGCTGCAGCATTTTAGCAAATAAGACCCTCAAAGCCTTTTGTTCCTATAAAGTGTAGGGGGGAGTTAAGTGGGGTATGCACTAAATAGTAACAAGATGAGAATGCCTGTACTATTGACACTAGGTTTAGTGGCACAGTGGCTGCTCTTTGCAAGAGCAATGCAGCACACCAGCTTCCTCACCCTTCCTGAAAAGGCTTTTTCCTAAGACACTGAAAGGGGGAAAAAAAAAAAAAAAGAGGGCAAGATGACAGAAAGGAGACACCACAGTCACACTTCAAGGACTATTTAAACTCTAATTAAAAGTCATGTTAAAAATGCATTAGCCATTAGTAAACAAGGTCACGCTCACAGCTACCCAAGGCATGTCCATGCAAGGTATAAAATAGCAACAGAGACCTCTGCAAAGCACTTAATTAAATGTGGGCACCCAAGGCTACTTGAATTCCCTTCAGCACCTGCATTTCATTGGAACCCACCTTTTCCATGCGAATGGGGAGAATCAACGGGGTCCTTTTAGGGCATTTAATTTTAAAAATTGCATCTTCCTTCCAAGCTGTGTGCCCAGAAGGCTTTACAGGTTTAAATGATGAAATGGCAGAGTTAGGCCCCAATCCTGCAGTTCATGGTGCACCTGCAAGCAGCAAATTGCAGCATCAGGGCCTGCAGTAGTAAATAACATTAGAAGAGTGAAATTAAGAAGTTTAGACCTTTTCAGCTGAGATGGGACATGAGAGAGAGAGCAGATGAGGTCCAGAGATACAGGAAGGTTGTTACAGATAGAAGGAGCAGAGGGTTGTATTTTCATGGCATTGCTTCATTCTACATGAAGCAGCAAATACCAGAAATCTCATGAGACTATGGAAGAAATCCTGGCCCTACAGAAGTCAAGAGCAAAATTTCCTCTGATTTCAGTTAGGTCAAGATTTTATCCAATAGTCCCAAGATCTCCCTAGAGCAGCCCTGCAGACCCAGCAGACTTGGGTGGTTTGAATAGGCCTCTGAAAGTTATTCACACCAACCGTCCAAATGCCCTGCATTAGTTCTTGCTTTTTCAATAGCACATTTCTCACCCCACTTCTATCAGGTTCCTTAAGGGAGCCCATGTGAGCTCCTTCCCTCTTAAAGTTTCCACTCTAGTGAATCTAGACCTTGTCAATCACCTCTGGTAAAACCCAGCAAGCAAACAATAAAATGTGTTATGGAGCCAATAGAATGAAGCAGAGGGGATGTCATAATGGTATAAGCCTCAACTGTGCACTTCCCTTGACTCCTTCAACCAACAGAGTCAAATCCTGGCAAAGGATCCTTGATCCAAATGAGATCTTTAATGAAAGAGACCCTGTCTTCTCTGCATAGACTCTACAGATCAGATGGAGGATTTCTTAAGAGCAGACATTTGCCCTGGTTTTCTCCCTCACTATTCTTAGTATTCTGTGCACCCATCATCTACTCGGTTACTGCAATTCAATGGTGCCACATGTATATCCAATTAAATTCACCCCCCGTGCAGAGAGCCGGCACCAGATTTAAACCTCAGGTTGAATTTCTTCCATAGTTTGGAAAGCACTTTTCGGATCCTTTCAGATCAAAGCTGCTATATACAATCCAAATATTATTATTACACTGACCTACACTTCTTTTGACAACTTGATGCATTGCACAAGTTCAGTCTTCGCTAAACTTGGAATAATTTAGATGTGGGGGAGGGGGATTGCCCTTTGTTCTGGATTGTGATGAAAATTCAACATTTTGCATTTTTAAAAATATGCACTTGCCTTCCATAAAATTGGCAAAGTGATCAGCAGCCCTTTGTTTTGAGTGCAAAACATTTTATGCAGCTCCTGTCACAAGTTTGCTTTCAATTTAGGGTGTGAGAAGCAGCACTTTTTGCTGAGTAATGCTTTATTTAGAAATAAAGGTTAGGTGTATAAGCCTGAGATCTATAAAAGGAATCAAATGCCAGCTGTTTGTGCGAAGTAACAGAGACAGATAGGCAGGAGCAGCATAGCTGAGAAAAGACTTTCAGGTCAAACAGTCAAAGACAGATCAGCAGAAAAAGCAACTTCAGAGGCCTTTTCCAATAGTTGCCCTGCTAATTAGAAATCAGGCACAATGGATGTAGGTTTTCAAAACATCGTGGGTTGAATTGTGATTCATATCCAGGTCACCGATTTATCCAAATATTTGGAGTGTAGGGGAAGGAGGGTGTTTGGGATGAATTGTTCTGGGGTTTGGCCCATATCTGCTGCAGCAGAATGGAATTTCTATTCAGATGGGCTACACTGCAGGGTGGTTCGAATGTTTTTCAAACCTCATCAACTAGGGGTTGAACTTCATCAGCTGGGTGTCTATTTTGCAAAACCCAAACCCAAGGCACTTTTGGATCAGGATCTTATTTTAAGGAAATGCCCAAATTTCAGGAGTGGGGTAGTTGGTGGACTCAATACACAGTTCCAATTTGTGTCATTCTCTGCTATCCTGGAGAGGCAGGGCACATTAAACTGCATTTTCCAACGGTCTCATTTTAAGCTCACAATCAAGAGAAATTTTACAGCATCTGACTATCCTGAAGTTTCTTTCTCCCCCCCCCCCCCAGGCACTTAGTTTTTGTTTCCTTCTACCTGTCTCTGATCCTTACAGGGGCCATATTTCACAGTAGTATCTGAAAGCTGCAGTCCTGGCCCCAGTTCAGTCCCTAGTGCAGGTTGAGGACACCCCTATGGTTGTTAGAGCAGCCACAGAATAGCAGAGGTGTACCTCCTGCCTCTTCTGGCCTGCTTTCTCCTCCTCCAATCCACCCTGATGCCCTGAACCAGCTTTGAGCCTGCCAAGGATGTCCACTGAAACTGATGGGGCATTACAGCTGGTGCAAAGAGGCATAGGGCACTGATGAATCAGTCCCTCCCCCCTTAAATTTCCACTTGTATTTCAGGAGGAGGTGTCTCTTTCCTTTTCTTTTCAAACAGGAATTCAGTATTGTTGAATGAAAGGCATATGAGATTCCCAGGCTTAATAACTTTACAGCTCTGTCTCTTGACAATCTGTGTAGTTAATCCCGACATATACCTAAACAATCTCAAGGGAAGATAATCACAAGCCAGTTCGTCACATCTCAGCTTTCCCCATTAGCATGTACTGTGACATTCCAACACTGGGATTGCTCTAGACGTGAAAAGGAAAAATGTGGTGCTGAATTCAGACCTTTATCTTGAAACCTGCACAATTTGTCCCTGTCTTTCCTTTCCAAACTGTTTCCAGGCATAACGCTGGCTGCCCTACGTATCTTGATGTGCTGTTAGCAAGAACAAACCTCTGTGACTCCAAACTTGCAGCAGCACATGGGGGAATTCAGTTAGTCTGATCACCAAACGTCCAGGTGGACTGCTGTTCACACAGGCGCCGACTCCGTGGGAGCCCCAGGGCTGGAGCACCCACGGAAAAAAATTAGTGAGTGCTTAGCACCACAGGCAGCCAGCTCCTCCCCTTCCACTCCAGTGCCTCCCTTCCACCCGATCAACTCCTTCCCCTCCCTCTCAGTACCTCCCGCCCACCACGATCAGTTGTTTAGTGGCGGGAGGGAGAGGAAGGAGTGGGGACAGGGTGCACTCGAGGGAGAGGCAGAACTGGGCAGGAAGAGGTCGGGCAGGGGCAGAGCGGGTCTGGGAAGAGGCAGGGCAGGGATGGGGTCTTGGGGGAAGAAGTGGGGTAGGGAGACAATTACCTCCAAGATCTTACATACAACACTCACATTAATACACCCCAGAATGGTATTAGCCTTTTTTGCATTTGTATAACATTGTTGACTCGTATTCTATTTGTGGTCCAAAGCCTTACCAAAATCAAGATATATCACATCTGCAGCTTCTCCCTTAGCCACTAGGTCAGTAACTCTATCGAAGAAGGAAATTGGGTTGATTTGGCATGATTTGTTCTTAACAAATCCATGCTGGCTATTCCTTACAACCCTATTATTCTCTAGGAGCTTACAAATTGATTGTTTAATCATTTGATCCTGTATCTTTCCACATATTGACATTAAACTGGTTGGTCTATAATGCCCCTGGTCATCCTTGTTCTCCTTTTTTAAGATAGATACTATGTTTGCCCCTTTCCAGTCCTCTGGGACCTCACCCATAGTCCCTGAGTTCTCAAAGATAATTGCTAATGGTTTCAAGCTTGCTTCAGCTGGTTCCTTAAGTACCCTACGATGAATTTCATCAGTCCCTGCTGACTTGAGTACATCTAACATATTCTTTAACCTGTTCTTTTCCTATTTTGGCTTTGTTCCTTCCCCCTAGTTGTTAATATTAATTATGTTAAGTATCCAGTCACAATTTACCATTTTAGTGAAAACTGGAGCAAAATAGGCATTAAAATACCTCAGCCCTTTTGATGTCATCAGTTATTAGCTTTTCTTCTCCATTAAGTAGAGGAACTATACTTTCCTTTGTCTTTCTCTTGCTCCTAATGTATTCATAGAACCTCTTCTTATTGTCTTTTATGTCCCTTGCTAGCTGTAACTCACTTTGTGCCTTAGCCTTTCTAATTTTGTCCCTACATGCATGTGCTGTTCTTTTGTACTCCTCCCTAGCAATTTGCCCATGTTTCCACTTTTTGTAGAATTCCTTCTTGATTTACAGGCCATTAAAGAGGGAGCCTTATTCTTTTATATTCTTCCTATCTTTCCTTCACATTGGAATAGTTGGAAGTTTTGTCTTTAATATCAACTCCTTGAGAAACTGTCAGGTCTCCTGAACTCCATTTTCCCTTAGATTTTCTTCCCATGGGATCTTATTTCCCAGTTCTCTTAGTTTGTTAAAGTCTGCTTTTCCGAAGTCCATTATCCTTATTCTGATGATCTCACTCCTTCTTTTCCTTTGAATAATGAAATCGATCATTTCATGATCACTTTCACCCAAAATTCCTTCCACCTTCAGATTCACTACCAATTCCTCCCTGTTGGTGAGAATCAAGTCTAAAATGGCTGCCCCTTGGTTATTTTCACCACTGTCTGAAACAAAAAAATTGTCCCCAACATATTTCAACAACTTACTGGAAATTTTGTGTTTTACTGTATTACTTTTCCAACAGATGTCTGGTTAGCTAAAGTCCCCCATTACCTCCAGGTCTTATGTTTTGGATATCTCTATTTGTTCTAGAAACGCCTCATCCACTCCTCGTCCTGATTTGGTGGTCTATAGTAGGCCCCTACCATGATGTTACCCCTGTTATTTACCTCTTCTGTCTTTACCCAGAGACTTCCAAGTGGTCTTCCTCTCGTAGAATCATAGAAGATTAGGATTAGAAGACACCTCAGGAGGTCATCTAGTCCAACCCCCTGCTCAAAGCAGGACCAACACCAACTAAGTCATCCCAGCCAGGGCTTTGTCAAGCTGGTCCTTAAAAACCTCTAAGGATGGAGATTCCATCTCTCACCTCCTTCTGGAGCTCAGAATAAATATATAGATATTATTGGGTTCATCTGGGGTTGGAAATGGCTTAAACAAAACATTGTGAAAAGTGTTTTTAGCCTTGCCGACCCCAGGAAGCATGGGAAATCCTGTAAGAAAACTTGATCTCTAGGGATTTCCAGGCAAAAGAAACACAGGTAAACTTAGAAACAGGCATAAGACCAATGGGAGGGTGAAAGTGGAGTGGGGGGAGGGAAGGTATTTTGGGAAGGGAGGCAGATAGGGGAGGGAGGGTCTCATTATTTGAATATTTTTGAAGGTGGAACAGACTGGGTTGGTTTGGGGGGATGGGAGAAAGTTTGGCTAAGAAAAAGGGGTGGAATGAGGGATAATGCTGGCTCAGGTAAGGAGGTGGGGGGAAAATGATCACAGCTTTTGCTCAGTTCAAGGTTTGGGGAGAAAAATTAAAATGCCATTGAGACAAGGAGTTGGGGGAAATGGGTGACGGTTCAGTTAGGACACAGAGGGGCAGATGGATGAAGGTTTGGCTTGGATACAGGGAAGAGATGGGCCAGGCTTTGGCTCAGATCCTGCCAACACTCAGACTAAAGCTGGCCCCAGGCATCGTGGGGGAAGTAGGTCAAGATTCGGCTCATGCCCGGTGGGGGTGGGGAGATCAGCCCTTTTTCTCCCCAAATCACTTCATTTATCTCTAATAGGAGCTGGTTCCATTACATCCTTGAGCATCTAGGGCAAACAAGATTAATGTATCAAAAACGCCACCCAAGGTCACAAGCACAGAGAGAGCTCACATACGCGATTACAGCCTCTCTGGTAACGAAGAGGAGGGAAAAAGCTATTGAAATCATTTTCTTGGCTCATTCTGTGTTTTTCCCCCTCTGCCTCTAACACTCCATGAAATACACAGAGACACTCTTTAGAGAATGAATTTTCCCTCTTTCTCCATCTCCTCCCATTCTCCCTGGCTCTCAAGCCTCAGCCTTTTATCACCCCGCCCCCCAGTCCTCCCAAGTCAAACATAGTTCTGCTCAGAAGTAGACTGGGCAACAGTGATCTCACTGAGGTGTTACTTTGTGGACCCTCAGTAACACTGTCAGCACCTATGCTCCTAGCAGTTTGTCCTTCATGTGCATCTTGGGGGCCGAGTGGCATGAGTTTATGACCCGGTGTTTGTTAGGAATCACGAACTGTGGTTGATCTCCAGTTAAGGCTTGTAAGATTAAGAGGAGCTTTGGGCAGGGAGAGTCTGGATTCCTGCACACGGCTGCTTTAATATTATTTTGTTACACATCTGAAAAATAACCAGCCAAAACCCCAGAACCAAGTGCTTTGCAATTTGAGGTGTTCCAGATCCAAATCTGGATGCCGTTCCAAATTTTGCAACTTGAGCTCTCATGTAAATTGGCTTCCAAAACTAAAAGCTACGTTATTTGTCTGAAAACCAGCAACAACCAAGCTGGAATTTGAGATTCTAATGCAGGCAATCAAAAGCAACTGATTCCAGGAAAGGGTCAACAACCACAGTGGTATAAACTGGGATGCGTGGACTGAACTATCCTGTGCTGCTTCACAGAAAATCTAGGCAGGGTAAAATCAGGTTCTCCCATGTGCTGGCACAAATATTCAGCCATTCAAAGGGCTTATTAAGGGAATTCTATTTATTTACCTTAATAGAAACCAAGGCCTGGAAGAGAATTAGTGCTGGGTTACCCTAACTGAAAAGGCTCCTTCTCAACCTGGATAGGTTTTAGTCTCAGGACCAAAATATCACATTTACTGGGAGGGGATGTTGTTACTAAAGGAAACCAGCTTCATTTTAAGGTACTCTCTGGTTCAAATGTGTAATTGTGGTAGGACGAATTCACAGGTTGGATCACTGCTGGCAATACACCCAGACAGACAAGCTGACCAACAGGAACAGCATGAGAGCGCGCACACACACACACACACACACACACAATCTCCTCGCAAGTCATTTAGCTTTACCTTTCTGAAGCTTAGATGCATTCTCTTGTATCCAGCTGAAGAGGTTGGCAAAGTCACAGTCACAGACCCACGGGTTGCCCTCTAGACGTATAGTCCGAAGGGACGGAAGTGCATCCAGGGCAGCCACGTTGAGGCTCTGCAAGTTATTGTCATTCAGTTCTAACACTTGGAGCTGTTCCAGGTTCTCAAAAGCAGCCTCGTCCACATCCACTAGGTTATTGTTCCCAAGGCTTAATTTTATCAGCTTCTCTGCTGACTTGAATATCCCAGCATCAAGCTGCGTTAAATTATTGTAGCTTAGGTCTAAAAACACCAGCTTGGTGGAACTGCTGAAAGTGCCCTCTGCTAAGGAGGTGATTGAGTTATTCCTGAAGTCCAAGTAGACTAGGTCCCCATAAAATATAAAGAAATCAGCCGGTATCGCCTGAATATTGTTGTCAGCTATGAGAAGTTTCCTTACATCCAGTGGAAAAAGATTAGGAACACTGGGAAGTCCTTGATCCCTGCAGTCTATGGTGTGGGAGTCCATACAGCTACAGAGAGGAGGGCAAAGATGCCCAAAGGGCAGGAAGAGCAGGCAGAAACCGAGAGAAAGTAGAAGGCAGAGGGGAAAGCATGGCCACATCGTCAAGGATTTGAAAGCTGTGATGAGCACCGCTGCTAGGAGAAAGACATTTTGCTCAGCTGGGTAGCAATGCCTGGTGGTTTGTGTGTGTGCGTATGTGTGTGGTTGTATCCAAGAGATCACATATCATCATAGATTAGATAGCAGCCGACTAGGGAGGAGGAGGAGAGTGTGTGTGTGACTGAGGGAGAGAGGGAGGGAAGCAAATGTGAGGATTTACACTATCAGGGATTTAGAATGTAGGGAAGAGAGAGAGAGGACTGAGCGGATGGATGAGCTTTGAAGGACTCCCTTGTTTTTGCAGGTTAAAGGAAGCAGGGAGCCTGTCTGCGTGTTTGCTGCTTATTCCAGCAATAGGGAAATCAGAGCTTCTCCTGTAGCTCTGCAAGCAGCAGTTAACCGGTCACCAGTTCATGGTTAACTAGCCATGAATGTGATGAAACCTGATGAAGTCAGTTATTTTATTTCTTCCCTCACCAAGCTGTGTTCCTAGTTCTAAGTGCCCTGTGCCCAAAAGACAGCCAGACAGGGGGAGGGGAGGGAACCAGCCTGGACTGCTGCTAAAGTCTCTCTTTTCCATTTGCAAAGCAGGGGGGCAAAGACCAGCTGGGGCAGGGAACACTGACTTTTGTTTTATCTGATTTGCTCTTCCTGAAAGTACTGGCTTCTTTTGATTCAGTTCAAGTGTAACCTCAGTTAAATAGGAGTCGACCTACCTTCTACAAGGGGATAGAACCCATAATAGCAAGAAGGGGCACTCGATCTGTTAGGCATTCATATGGCTCCTTTTTCATGATCCACAGCTGCTATTTTTTAATGTTGCCCTGGCCACATCACCAGGAGGCCAGGTACAAACATGTCTTATGGGCCAGATTCTCTGGTGGAGTAAACTGAAGGCAGTGGAGTGACACAGATTGACATGTGCTGAAAATTTGGTCTCAGGGGTTTTGGAATATCTGACATTCTTCCCATCCCTACCCCCAGCAGACATACCTCTGTACAGAAGCATGTGTGTCTTCGGGACACTCTCTCCAGTATCACTGCCCCAAGGACTTATCCTCCCCTTTGGCTGCAGGGAGCTGAGCGTGTTCTACAGACAAGCAGACTTGTGGCCCAGACGCCAGATCAGCAGTTTAAGGGCTATGGGGGAGATATTCCAGAAGCACAATTGATCTTTAGGTGCCTAACTCCCATGGAAGAGCGATGGGCATTGGGCACCTACATGCCAGTTTTGCCTTTCCCTAACCTCCCAGGGGAGCTTGCCATGTTGGTTTATTATCACATGAGAGAAACATGTTTAGAGCCACTGTTACCCAACACAGGCTGCCCACGTGCCCTTCCCTCTAAGCAGGGCTGCCCAGAGGATTCTAGGGACCCGGGGCAAAGCAATTTCGGGGGCCTCTTCCATAAAAAAGTTGCAATACTATATTCTTGTGGGGACCACTGTGGGGCCCAGAGAAAATTGCCCCACTTGCCCCTCCCCCAGACAGCCCTGCCTCTAAGGCTTTGTCTACACTACACAGCTAAAAGTCAGGCAGCGTAGCTGTTGTTTGTCGGCACTTTTGCTGACAAAATACTTCCACCCCCAGCAAGTGATGTTTGCGTTGTTGACAGGAGAGCGCTCTTGCCAACAATGCGCTGTTCACACAGACACCTGACTTGGCAAAACATTTGTCTTGGGGAGCGGGGGTAGCACCTCTGAACGACAAAAGTTTTGTCACTCAATTGCCAGTGTAGATATAGCCTAAACCAGTCCATACTTGAAGTGCTTAGTGCTAAATCTGACTAGAGAAAGTGGAGTTTGGGGAAGGAGAGGGATAGCTGCATCTGTATTTGCCAGGTCTGTGCTACTCGTCCCACAGAAATAGATGCCCCATTCTCCTTTCATTTAAGAAGACTTCTCCGTGTAGGACGGCCTGCAATTGGGACTACTCCATGCACTCTGCTGCTCTGGAACTGAGGGCTCTGCTTTACCACATTATTCATTATTATGCCAGTTCTCATGACTATTGGTGGAAGAGAGTTGGGGTGAAATTGCTAGCACCTGGGTTCTAAGATGCCCCGCTCAATCTGCCTTGCTGACCCTGCAGAGCAGTTGTGTGTCACATTATGATTTGAGGAGTTTATGAGAACAAAGGGATTATTCAGATGCACTAATTTACAGGGAAGGTTTGTCTTGTTTTATCTCACGCTCACTAGCTCTGGTGGGTTTGTTTAGCTGTTGTAATGAGAGTGTAGAGCCGGAGGACAGTGCACCAGTGATGAGCCCTAGCTGGGGAAAGTGAGGTTACAGCAGGAATTTGAAGGAGGCCAAGGTAAGGCACTAAGACGGGCACAAAGCAGCCATAAAGGCCCCGTCCCTTGCGAATACCCCGGCAAAGGGGATTTTTCCAGCAGGCACAATGACAATTCAGGAGGCTCTGCACCAGTTCTCACATGCACCCATGCAGGTGGTGTGTTAGGGGCAGGAAAGAGTGGGCTGTGGGAGGGAGGAGGCTTTAGTTGGACATCCCAACACTCCGGCTATTCCCTGATTGCAAACAGCCCAGTGGATATTACAGCTCGGGCACAATTTAGGACATCCTTCTGGGCTGCTCTAGCCCACACTAGGGGCCATACTGGCCACCAGCAGCCCCAGGAAATGGAAGGTGCAAGCCACTCCCACTCCTTGGGTTCAGCACCACAGACAGGTTGGCCCCCCTCAGGGCAAAGGGGATGGGAAAGGCTGTTCAAATGTAAGGGGTCGTATGGAAAGAGACAGAACGGCAAGTAGGAAGAGGAGACAAAGGAGGGGCAAGGTGCCATGAACACTGCTACCCTGTCCTGAAACGTCCTCTCTTACTGCACTTGCTAGGCTCCTCTGGGGTGACCAGATGTCCCAGTTTTATAGGGACAGTCCCAATATTTGGGTTTTTTTTTTAATATGGGCTCCTATTATCCCCCCACATACCCACTGTCCCGATTTTTCACACTTGCTATCTGGTCACCCTCTGCCAGTGTAGCGCCCCTATGCTATTCCGCCCCTCATGTCTGACCCTTAGAATTTCCCTTATAAAGCCACCAAGAGTGAAGTGGGCACAGTTAGCTCTTTAACTCACTAGGATAGAGGGATAGCTCAGTGGTCTGAGCATTGGCTTGCTAAACCCAGGGTTGTGAGGTCAATCCTTGAGAGGGCCATTTGGGGAACTGGAGTAAAAATCTGGGGGTTGGTCCTGCTTTGAGCAGGGGGATTGGACTAGATGATCTCCTGAGGTCCCTTCCAATCCTAATATTCTATGATAAGTCCAACAAACTGTGATTTTAAAAATCCCATAACCAAATTAACACACAAATGGACACCTGTTAACTTGCCACAAAACGCATGTCCCTTCTGGCCTGGAATTCCTTCACAATCAGCATCAGAAAGGAACGACAACTGATATTTCTTATGCAGAAATTGCAGGCTTTTAACCTTGAAAGGCCCAGTCTTGCAAACAACTGCTACCAGGATGTAGGCCCATTGGGAATTACAGGTACCTCTCTAGGTCAGAGCTGGTGCTGTTCCTGTTTTCTTCAGGTACAAAAGACAGAGCTGTCACCATACGTGGTCAAGTAGTCCCTGTAAGCAATAATAATTAATTAATTAATAATTAATTTCTTTCATTTACATAGGGCATGTTCCTTTGCTCACTGACATCAATATTGACTTGCATGGTTCAGAATCAGGACCATAATGCTTTTCACTAATCCTATTTTACATGGGGGAAATTGAGCTTAGAGACATTAACCCCTGATTTGACAAAGAAAGATCATTGCATTAGTAGAAGCAAGAACAGAACTGAGTTCTCCTGACTCCTAGGTTCTACCACCGCCCTCTTCCCTAAAGAGACTTCCTCATTGGTGATTAAATCAGAAACTTCCTTTACCTAGCATAGAAGGTGCTGCCTGTGGTGAAAGATTTCCTTAGCTTGTCATTTTGTACCTCACTCACATAAATGTGGTATGAGATTTCCATGTGGCCTGAAGGCAGACTTCATGTCTGAGGCATTCCATGTGCAGAGCAAGGCAGGAGGCCAGAGACTGCAATCAAGCTTCAGATCCCATTGTGAAGTGCTAGCAGACAGGAGAACGCCTTTTCTTGTGTGGTGCAAACATAGAGCGCACAGGCCTGTCCCAATGAGCTTACAGCCAAGCCAAACCAAACCAAGTTTAACAGATGACGGTTGTGTATAACAATGTTACTCTTTGGTTGTACAATAGCAGCTGTTGTGTTTCTTGAGCCCTACCCTGCTACCTCTCCTGTACTATCCTTGATTTCCTCCCGACTTGTTTTTTAATCTGTCTGACATTTCTGTGTTTCTTTGTTTTGCTGCTTTGCTCAGCAATTTCCTTGGCTTTTGCTTGCTTGGGTGTCTCACCTGTCTCCCTCACAATCGAAAATCTCTCTCTCCTCCCTTTAAAACTTCCTTCAATGTTAATATTTTAAACGTTCAAAACGTTTCCAGGAATTCTGCTATGGGGACAGAGCTGCAGCAGAATTATCTGATGAATAATCCAGTAAGAGACAGTTACTACAGTGATTGGTCCGGTCCTTTATTTGTATCACACAAACATAATTGCCCTGTGTGATTTACATGGCCTGTTTTCTGCTAAGTATATAGCACCCTCTTGTGACCTACATGTCAGTGGCCATTATATAGTTAATTATATCACTGTATTACACCTATTTCCGATTCTAACATGCAGTTTATATTCTGAGCTCTGTTTCTTCCCCCCCTTCCAAAAACACGCTACAAAATGAAACTACAGGATTTAATTCATTCTGTCTCCCTTTCAGCTGGCTATTTTTGAGGCGCTATAATCAGGCAGAGGCATAGATTGAAATAATTATGCTGCCCATGGGCAATTCTTCCAGCTATGTGGCCTATGCACTGGCCAGATCACACTTATAGACGTGTGCAGAACGGGTGAATAAAGTTCTCCTCTATATTACAGCTTCAATTTCCCTGCCAGCAGCCCTGCCTCTAAGTACAAGGAGCCAAAATTCAAGCCCACTGCAAAACAATGTAACTCCAGTCCTGAAGCCAATGGAGTTGGAATCACACTAGGTCTCATTCTGGCCCACTGTGGGTAGTTTAATAACTCTCTTGGGCATTTCTTCCAGGAATTAGGACCGGCGGGCTTAGGTTTTGAATGTCATCTGGCAGATTTGGTGCTTTCAGGTAAATGTAGAAGCATCTGATGCTGGGTAAAACAAAACCTCGGCATTTTTCCTTTGGCCCCAGAGGCCAAAGAGCTTGAAAACAAAATTGCTCCATGAATACTCCATGATTTTTCAGAGTATACAGGGTTCAGTTATATTTTCCATTTTTCTCGTGCCCATTCAGCATTTCCCAACAGGTAAAGCCACACCCATAGGAATCGAAAATTTCCAGGGCCAAACTTACATTCATCCAATTTTGAAAAACCACAACTTTTCCAATCAGGTACATGCCATGCAAGAACTCGAGCACATGGTCAGACATCTCCTGCCCCAAATGTCCAGCCTTAACATCCACTTCCAAGCTCCCCAAAGGCCAAGGGGGAAAGACGGGCTTTGCAGCATGCCTGGGAGGTTACCACAGTCACAAATTCCTTGTCAATGTCCTATATTTTTAGCTCTCCGAGCCAGGGATTGTCTTTGTTTTACTCATTTGTACAACACCGAACAAAATGATCCCTGATTGGGACCTCTAAGCACTACTGTCATATAACTCATCATTGTAAAACACACCTGCCTATGATAACCAGCATTGCTCCATGCAAGTATTCCAAAATAATGAAGGGGCTATTGCGCTTAGCCCCTGTGTGGACAAAAAGAAGGCATAAGGAGCTCCCCTCACCACCTATTTGCACTGGCTGGGCCCAATGGCAGGCCTTGTACAAGGACCTGAGTGCAAATCTGCTTTCTGTGCAAGGGATTGTCAGCAGCAGCCTATCCCAAACTGAACCAGGGTGGGGTGAGGCCATCCATCTGTTGGTCTGTCTTGGAGTTTTATACTCCTGTTCATCACCGTCACTGTAGTATGGGGGTCAGCTACCTTTCAGAAGTAGTGTGCCGGGTCTTCATTTATTCACTCTCATTTAAGGTTTCGTGTGCCAGTCATATATTTTAATGTTTTTATAAGGTCTTTTTCTATAAGACTATACTATATAACTAAACTACTGTTGTATGTAAAGTAAATAAGGTTTTAAAAATGTTTAAGAAGCTTCATTTAAAATTAAATTAAAATGCAGAGTCCCCCAAACCAGTGGCCTGGACCCGGGCAGTGTGAGTGCTACTGAAAATCAGCTCATGTGCCACCTTTGGCACCCGTGCCATAGGTTGCCTACCCCTGCTGTAGTATCTCAGTGCCTCCCACATAAAACCAATAGCAAAATAGCCATCTGGATACTGCTAATGTTACACTCTTTCTTCACTGGCCACCAGAAAGAGAGAGAGAGAGAAGTGAGGAAGGTGGCACAATTTCTGCATTCCCCCTGCTTCACTGCCTCCAAAAACTGACTATGCTTTAAAGATACAGTATAACCCCAGCCAATTTCAATAATTCAGTAACTAGAAGAGCAGGTGCAGCCTTCTCTCGGAAATGCCTGAGGGACACAGATATTTCAACCAAGAGACCATTACATATAACAGACTGAAGCAGAGAGCTGTCTATCCTAACGGAAGTCCGTGAAAAGTTAATGGAGCAATCCTTTTAAAGGATGTTGTTATTCCAGGCTTATGCTTTATTGGGCTAAGGTACAGGTCATGCCCAGGGGTTGCAGGACTAGGTGCATCTGATGATCACCAAAAGCAGCAAAGAATCCTGTGGCACCTTATAGACTAACAGACGTTTTGGAGCATGAGCTTTCGTGGGTGAATACCCACTTCCTCAGATGCATGTAATGGAAATATCCAGGGGCAGGTATCCTCTTCATTATCATCCATCAGCAATGTGTGCTGGGGCCCAAATGTTCAAACTTGGATGGGCAAAGTTAAGAACCTAACTTAAACCAATTAATTAATTAAACACTGAAATGAATGGTATTTGCAAGTGCTCAACATCTCTGAAAATCTCCTATTTAGTTGCCTAACATTTTGACGCAGATTCTTTCTTCTGATGACAAATATTTGCAACTGTACTGGGCAGGGATGGTTGATGAACATCACTGGATGGTTTTTCTTTCACTTTTTCTTAGATGTAAGATCAAAAGAAGAAAAGGGAGAAAAGGGAAACTTATTTGTCTTGTTTAATTCCTAAGGAATGTCGGGAACTGTGAAGGGAACTGGAGCTTGTGTTATACCTGCTCTGAGTCCTTCATTGCTGCTACTGCTGCTCCACTGGGAGACAAAACATCTCAGAATTAATCAACTTCACAGTGGCAATGACTGAATTTGAAAACTTTAGACAGCACAGTTCAGCAGCCAAACGAGTCCAGCAATCTACATCAGAATGATTCTATCATTTGCTCCACAGGGAACGTGGATTAGACAGGCATGTGGTGACTATGTTATTAGCAAGTCCTTTAAATACAACACAACCATTCATGGACCAAAGGACTCTGTAAGTTCTGTTTCCCTACCCCAAAAAGGTGTTGGTACACAACTGCCAACATGTAGTTAGATGCCCAGCTGTGTCACATGCAGTAGCAGGTAATTTGACATGCTGGCCCAGTATTACCGGGGTTTCAAGGGGAATTAAAGGCAATTAAAAGTGGCAACTTGCCAACTCATGGGAAACACTGTCTTGTTATCGAACAGGAATGAATGTGTGTCCCCATTGCACTTTGATGAGTGAACTGTTGTGTCTCTGGTTACTGGGAGTTCATTAAGTCGGTGGTGTACAGGATTACGAGCTTTACAGCTCATGATGTTCTACACAGGTATCAGTACAGCACCGCCTAAGCTTCCAAAGTCCGGCCCTGGCATGCCCATGTCTTAATGAAAAACCTAGCATGGGGCCCCCAAATATTGCATGAATTTTTAAGTACTAGTACAAAGAGCGGGAATGTGCTAATAAAGTTTGCCGATGACACAAAGCTGGGGGGTATTGCTAACACGGAGAAGGACAGGGATACTATTCAGGAAGATCTGGACCACCTTGTAAACTGGAGTAATAGTAATAGGATGAAATACAATAGTGAAAAGTGCAAGGTCATGCACTTAGGGATTAATAATAAGAATTTTAGATATACTTTGGGGACGCATCAGTTGGAAGCGACAGAGGAGGAGAAGGACCTTGGGGTATTGGTTGATAGCAGGATGACTATGAGCCGCCAATGTGATACGGTTGTTAAAAAAGCAAATATGATTTTAGGATGCATCAGGCGAGGTATTTCCAGCAAGGATAAGGAGGTGTTAGTACCGTTATATAAGGCGCTGGTGAGACTCCATCTGGAATATTGTGTGCAGTTCTGGTGTCCCATGTTCAAGAAGGATGAATTCAAACTGGAACAGGTCCAGAGACGGGCTACTAGAATAATCCGAGGAATGGAAAACCTGCCTTATGAAAGGAGACTCAAAGAGCTTGGCTTGTTTAGCCTGGCCAAAAGAAGGCTGCAGGAGGATATGCTTGCTCTATATAAATATATCGGGGGGGGTTAACGTTAGGGAGGGAGAGGAATTATTTAAGTTTAGTACTAATGTAGGCACGAGGACGAATGGGTACAAACTGGATATTAGGAAGTTTAGACTTGAAATTAGATGAAGGTTTCTAACCATTAGGGGAGTGAAGTTCTGGAACAGCCTTCCGAGGGAAGTAGTGGGGGCAAAAGACTTATCAGGCTTTAAGACTAAGCTTGATAAGTATATGGAGGGGATGTTATGATAGGATAGTTTAATTTGGGCAATTGATCTTGGATTATCACCAGATAAGTCTGCTCAATGGTCTGCGGGGAGATGTTGGATGGGATGGGAACTGAGTTACTGCGGAGAATTCCTTCTTGGGTGCTGGCTGGTGAGTCTTGCCCACATGCTCAGGGTTTAGCTGATCGCCATATTTGGGGTCGGGAAGGAATTTTCCTCCAGGGTGGATTGGCAGGGGCCCTGGAGGTTTTTCGCCTTCCCCTGCAGCGTGGGGCATGGATCGCTTGCTGGTGGATTCTCTGCAGCTTCAGGTCTTCATACCAATTTTGAGGATTTCAATAACTCAGTCCTGAGTTAGGGGTTGTTATAAAAGTGGATGGGTAGGGTTCTGTGGCCTGCCTTGTGCAGGAGGTCAGACTAGATGATCATATTGGTCCCTTCTGACCTATGAGTCTATAAAATGTGGTCTGTAGACCACTAGTGGTTGGAGAAAGCTGACGGGCTTTCTGTCTTATATCCAGCTACTCCAATGCATTAGAAGACAGCTAAAAATACATTGAATACTTCCCTACAATTACTTTTCTATATAGTTGCCACAGAGATGTTATGCAAATGTGACAGAAAGAGGACAGGACCCACATGATACCAAGTGAGAGGAGAG
This sequence comes from Gopherus evgoodei, assembly GCF_007399415.2. NCBI lineage: Eukaryota > Metazoa > Chordata > Testudines > Testudinidae > Gopherus > Gopherus evgoodei. The sequence goes on along the minus strand of NC_044339.1, from coordinate 9,947,474 downwards.
CATAGGTGCTGGAACTCAGGGTGCCGCCTCACCCCCTAACTTGAAAAGTTTTCTATCATATACAGGGTTTACAGTTTGGTTCAGTGGCTCTCTGTACACCTACTATACAAATTGTTCCAGCACCCCTGGAAGGGAGGTATCTATGCGGCATTCCGTCTCCATTAAAAGGTGCTTCCCACTATGACAAAAATTGAGAATTCCTGCTTTAAAAGGATCACTCACCTCCAGGATCGGTTTGGACAAGCAGTTTGGACCATGTCTGGAGTCTGCATAATTGGCCAGGACTCCTCACAAGGACAGGCCTTCTCATGAGATTTGCAGCACACTGCATCTGGTCAAGTTGGGAATATGGCAAGAAGAGCATTTTTTGGAGGATCATGGTGTATCCCGGTGTAGTCCTGGACATGCAGAGAATCACAATTATTCAACATAATGGGACAGGAGGGGACAAAAGATTAAATATTTTAGAACCTGCAAAAAGGTTTAAGTTTGGACTCAGTTCTCCAGACATCTGAAAGGTTAGAGTGGGAAGGAAGTTCTGTTTTGTCTGACTCAATTTCTCCAACTTAAAGTTGACCCATTACAAGGCAAATCTACCTCACTTTTGTTCAGGATAATACACTCAGTCACTGTACATCTGCAGACAAGTTGCAAGAGCTCTAAGGATGGGTCAGTTTATACCTCAGCTCTCTACCTATTCCAGCTAATTTCTATCTAAAGCTGTCCAAGTGCCTTACAGAGAGAGCTGTTTTCAATGTTTTAGCTTCTTTTAAAGCAACAACTGACATTTTTCTGTTCGCTGTTAAGAAATGTTTAACTTCAAACATCTCAGTTACATTCATCTGTGAAGTGTATGCATATGGATAAATCTTCCTCTTTGTTTCAAGTGAATTTCCATTATTATATTATATAGTGCAGTTGCTCCTAAAGCCCCCACGTAGAAACAGGCCCCAGTGTGCTGTACATAGTGTCAGGATTGTCTTCTCTTCTATCTCAAAGGGTTGACAATCTAAAAAATAGTTTGCAGCTAATCATCAGTTCTCTCTTCTGCTGTTTACGTTAAAAATTGAGCTGTGTGATACTGTGACAATCTGGTTTTAGGTTCCTTCACAACCCTCAAATCTCTAGCCAGGTTCATTGAAAGGCTCATAAAGATTTGAAAAATCCGGAGCGAACCTGGGGTCTGAGCTTGCTCCGCAGTCTGGAGATAAATTTTTGAGTAAACTTTATGTGACATTATTATTTTCACTGGAAAACATATGAATCTCACTGGTTTCTAAACAGCAGCTTGGGTTGAGTGTTGCTTTGAGTTCTGAGGCTTGTCTGAACCCCAAACTCAAAGGGTAGCTCAAGTGCAGAGAGTTCATGAGAAGCAAAATGGAAAAAAAATTTGTTGACAACCTCTAGGAATTGAAACCACCAAGTTTCTTGCAGCTATAGTTAAAAGTTAAATGAAAGATGATCTGAACCCACTGTTGCCAATATAAAGATGTCGTGTTTGTTCCAAGTAACATGATTCTAAGGACTTTGTGCAACTGATTTTTTCCAGGTGTAACCCCTACCCACCACATTCATTCTACCTAATCTTTCTGTAAAGAGCAATCTCCAAATACCTTATAGAAGGACTCAGAGTCTGACCGTGTCACTCTGCGAACTGGCTAAGCTGAGAGTCAGCGAGTATGACAAATTGTGTATGTTCTGCAGAGCAGAAGGAGCAAAAAAGCTCTTGGAGAAGGGAAAACAATAAATTAATCTGGAAGAATCGGGAGATGAATTTATGTTGTTCAAGGGGACGCTATCTCATTTTTATTACCTCTCCGAGCAATTTATGAAACAGTCTGGATAGGCCCCTGTGCCCTGACTCTGTGCTGACTAAGCCCAACCCAGACTGAAATACATAAGCAGATGAGCAATGGGATTTATTTATTTTGATTTATGGAAAGGTGTTTTTCTGCTAACAGGCACCCATCTCATGCTGGGGGACAACCTTGAACATCCACTGACTGCCCCAATAACAACTATGTGGGTGAAACCAGGTAATCACTACGCTTGCAAATGAATTCACACAGGAAAATAATGAGACAAAAATCACCCTGTCACCTGTGGATGAACACTTACAAAGCAATCACTTTATATGTGATCAATCAGTTTTCATCCTCAAAGGAAACCTGCACAGCACTTTCAAAAGACAAGCCTGGGAGCTTAAATTCCTAACTTTGCTCGACACTGAAAATCTCTGCGTATGGCTACACTTGCAGCTGTACAGCGCTGCCGTGGGAGCGCTTCCGCGGCAGTGCTTTGAAGTGCGAGTGTGGTCGCGGCGCCAGCACTGGGAGAGAGCTCTCCCAGCGCTGCAGGTATTCCACCTCCCTGTGGCGATTAGCTTACAGTGCTGGGAGCCATGTTCCCAGTGCTGGGGCACTGTTCACACTGGCGCTTTGCAGCGCTGTAACTTGTTGCGCTCAGGGAGGTGTTTTTTCACACCCCGGGGTGAGAAAGTTGCAGCGCTGTAAAGCGCCAGTGTAGGCAAGGCCATTGTCTTAATAAAAAGACATCTCTAACCCAATAACCTTCCTTTTTGTCCCGTGACAACTGGGGTGTTAATGGACCACTTCATCTTAAATATGTGCTAACTACTTATGCTAAACTGTTCGACCTTGGATTTAGCTATGACACTGAGGCCCGGTCTACACTACATGGTTAGGTCAATGTAAGCTACCTTGCAGCGACCTGGGTGTGGAAGTGTCTTCACTTAAGTCTGGCTCCCGCCAACATAAATGCCCCTTATGCTGATTTAGTAACACCACTCCCCAAGGGGCATAAAGTCACAACTGATGTAATTAGGTCAACGTAGTGTCAGTGTAGACACTGCTTTGCTTACATTAACTGTTACTGACCTCCAGGAGCCATCCCATAATGCCCCACACTGACAATACAATCGATAGAAGAGCTCCTGGTGAGGATGCACACCGCTGACACAAGGAGCCAAGTGTGCACATACACAAGCAATTTAATAACTGCGGTGGCTGGATGCTGAGTTAAGTTGACATAACCTTGTTGTGTAGACATGGCCTGAACGCCTTCTCCAGACCTGAGGAAGAGCTCGGTGTAGATCAAAAGCTGGTCTCTCTCTCCAACAGAAGTTGGTCCAATAAAAGAGGTTACCTCACCCACCTTGTCTCTTTAACATTGAACAGGAACATTCAGCCTCATCCACAAACAGGAAAAGAACAGGCTGCTCATCCATCCCAGGTAATGAAGCAGCTAACCCTTCCCACCCTAGAGCTCCCCACAGAAAATAAACTTCTCCAGTGTCCACCACCCCCTCCACATATGCCTGTGGGGAAAAGATGGGGCTTGCAACATATACAGAAGTTAACAGATCTTGACCTTTGAAGAGGGGGTTGTGGTGGGCAGTGCACCCCATGGAAAGCTCTATTCACCTCCTGAGCATGCAAGGTGGGCTTCTTCCTGGCCCTGAAAAGGCCTACAGAGAGGATAATGCTGGAGGCAGACCAGCAAGTGGCTAGTGGAACCACAACTATGCAGATCCAGTTGCACAAATGACACCCTGCATCAATGACATAGGGAGAAGGATTGCAAAATGGTTGCAGTGCAGCCCCCTTCCCAGACCCTGAGTTGAGTGGGGATTGTGGATGTTGTGATTGCTCGGGTTACATGCACGTCCTTTATACTTTGCGATCACCAAGGACGCACAGCCCTTTAAGTCAGCAGAGCACTAAGAGAGAAGCTCCCGTTTATTTCCGAAGGGCTTGAATTCACTTTGCCATTAATGCTGTAATTTTAATGGACTGAAATGTTTTTTGGAGGCTGAAGGAGATCATGCACTATGGTAGTGGCTTTGTGCAACTGTGTGCCACATCATATACCCAACTAGGAAAAAAAAATTCTTTGCGGGTAAATGAGGACACGGGGAAATTAATGGGTAGCCAAGGTCTTTATAGCTGTTCCTGGGTGCTTCTCTCTACTGCAAGAAAGGGGCTTATTTAACATAAGACATTCTGAGCCACCACATTTTGCTGTGTTAAATCACCTTATTTGATGTGATACATCCTAATAACAATGGAAGAAAACAGCTTGGTTCTTCCAGTAAATAGAAACAAACACAGCAATCCGTGAGCTGGAGTCTCTTCTCCCATCCACCATACGGGTCACTACTGCATACTCTTCTCTGACTATATGTCCATACTGCCTGTTTGTGTCAATGGGGATTCCACGCACGAGATGTGCAAGAGACATAATGAGAATAATCATCTTGCGTTTCTCCAGTGTCTTTCACCCGGAGGAGCGTTACAAGCTTCACTAAGACTGTGTCTACACTACAAGTGCTACAGAGGCACAGCTGCAGTGTTTCACCTACGCTGGTGTAGTGTAGACATACGTACAGTGAGAGATGGGTTTTTTCTGTAGTTGTGGTAAATGCCCCCCCTCGAAAGGGGGTAGCTTAATCAACAGAACAATTCTTTGGTAGCAACAGCTATATCAGGACTTAGGGTGGCTTAACTCAGTCTCCCAGAGATGTGATTTTTTTTTTTACACCCCTGCGCAATGCAGCTAGGAGGGCTGAAGTTTTAGATGTAGATCAGGCCTAAGAGAGGATCAAAATGACAGGCCACATTTTCAAACTTGGTCTCTGAAATTGCACCCTCGGGATTGCATCCTCATCAGTTGGCACGCACCAGTAAGGCAGGTGTACAGTTCCCTGATGTGCATCTGCCACCTCACAGGTCATTTTTGAAACCTTGGCCTGGTATACAGACAGTAGCTTTATCCATCACCAAAATGCATCCACCTCTGAAGTGGAACACAGCAGCTATTCAAAGGTGCAATGTGACACTGCATAATAATTTAGAGCAGTGTGGTGGAGTATATCCCCCACACAGACTCCAAAAGGGTTAATATTGGCCTAAGAGGCCAATTAATATACCAGGCTGCACCTGGAGGAGGAGCCAAAGTTGACTGAGGATGAAGCTTAGCTGGGGAAGCTCTGGAACAGGACAATAAACAGAGGAAGCTGAGAGCAGAAGAGGGCTGCTCTTCAGTATAAGTGAACTTCAAATAGTGATAATAAGCCATCAGACAAAGATGAAATAAGCCTTGAAATGCTCAGACACCTAAGTGCCGAAAACCTGAGGGTCATACTAAACATCTACAATAGCACATGGAGAAAAGGGGAAATGCTTAAGGACTGGAAAAATGTGATTATTGTCCCAGGGAGGAAACCAGGCAAGATTCACTCTAGACCTGAGACATACAAACCAATTGCCCTCACAGCATGTTTAGGTAAAACTATGGAAAACCCGGTGACAGAGAAGTTAGTAGCACACTTGAAAAGATACAGCTCATAGATAGAACACAAAGTGGGTTCAGAAGAGGCAGGAGTGTGACTGACCTGACCATGTTGTATACATAGAGACACAAGCACAAAAAAGCTTGACAACCAAAGAATACATGACAGTAATCTTCCTGGACAGAGCAAACGCCTACGATGTGCTATGGAGAAAGGGACCGTTATGTAAGTGGCAGTCATGGACATTGTAGGAAGAATGTGCAGATGGATAAGGGATGTCCTAGGCAAAGGGTAGGGAAAGCCTTTTCCACCATATATTCCATTACAAATGGAACTCCCGAGGAGAGTGGCCTTAGCCCAACCACTTTTAACATCATGGTGAAATGAGCTTCCAAAGGAGATGAGTGCAAGAACAGGCACCACGTTATTTGCTAATGACTCTTTTGTTGGCACTTTCAAGGTTTCTGCTTTCGGGCCATCTAGAACAATCACTTCAGAAGAGAACAGAACGGGCAAATAGGTGAAGCTTCAAGATCTCCATTGACGAAACGAAGGGAATGATCTTCCCAACACTGGAGGAAAATCTATCTATATACACCCCTGGGATAAGAAACGGTGACCTATACAGTGTACTAATAGACTTTTTATTGAGTATGGCTGCCAGGCTCTTAGGTCAGTACTGAAAACAAGTGTGACAAAACTAGACTGTATCCAAGTACAGGCATTATATATTGCATGTGGTGCCTTCATTACTATGCCTCTGTCTGTAATGTGGACACCAGCCAGACAAATGCCTATCACTCTTAGAATGACCCTCCAAGACTTAGGCCTGGGCTACACTAGTGGGGAGGGGTTTGAACTAAGATACACAACTTCAGCTACGCTATTTGCATCGCTGAAGTCGAAGTATCTTAGTTCAACTTACTTGGCCGTCCTCACAGCGGCAAGTCTACTGTCACGGCTCCCCCGTCAACTCCACTTACTCCTCCTGCCGAGGTGGAGCACAGGTGTCGATTAGCAGATCGATTTATCGCGTCCAGACGAGACGCAATAAATCGATCCCTGATACATCAAACACTACCTGCCGATCAAGCGGGTAATACAGACGTACCCTTAGGCTTAACTTTTTGGGCCAAAGTACTAGGTCATAGTGAAGATGCTAACACTACGCTAATATAGACTGATTGTTGGAAATTAAGTGGAAGTAGGACCAAACCTCAAAATTCCTCATGAAATTAGGGCAAAGTAGTAGATTAAGGATCTCAGTGAAAAGAAAGGCTTAAAAGAGGGAAAGCACTTTATCACCTGAAAACTATCCCCTCTCCCCCGCGAGACAGACATGGAATTATATAATAAAATGAACAGAAGGAGAAGAATGATATAGATACAAGATATCGCAACTCAATATATTTATGACAAATGGGGACGCTATTACCAAAAGTATACTGAAAACTCCAAAGAGGGAGCAACAGGACTCAAGAAAGCTGAAAGACTATCTAACTTTATCTCCACCTTCTCAGCTGAGCTAACAGGGGTATTTCTGGCACTAACCTGGGACTTAGATTTGTGGCCAGCTGTTGCGGCCATCCTGCCTGATTTCTTATCAGAGCTGCAGGCACTGTGCAATGGCAAGTCTGACAGCAGAAGCAATATACTTAAGGAAATATTACTGCCAATAACCAAATTTACGCAATTGAATGTGGTCATAGTAATAGCATGGATCCTGGTGCATGTAGGGATAGCTGGCAATGACTTGATAGATAAAGAGAGAAAACATGCTATTAAACACAAACAAGTTGACCTAGCCCCTTAAACAAACTAGAATTTAAACACTTAATCAAAAGTGAGCAAAAGAAAGAATCGCAAGAACTGCGGGCACATGAAAGAAAGGGGAAAAACTCCATGAAGGTTGCCCAATCGTTGAAAATGTCGCTATAATGAGAGGAAGAGTGAAGTGGCTCTATTTTGAATTTTAACAGGTTATCGTGGATTAAATAGCAATCTATTTCTAATAAACAAAGCTAAGGACTGTCAATGGGATTCTGGCTTCTAAATCTCTATGGAAAATGAGATTTAGGATTTTAAATCAGTGGGTCGTTGCAATGCTGAGCACCGCAACCCATAAACGCCTTTAAAAATCTGGGCCTAAGTGTTTTGTCCACTAACTAGAGGGAGCCATTTCTATCATTTGACCCTTCAAACTCTTTAAAGTTACTTAGAAAATTCTAAAAAATATATCCTCCCCGACGTTTTACTAAAGACTTTTGTAAACTTGTAAAACCTCTGTTCTTTCACACCCACACAACGATCGGAGACCAAAACAAAATGGATGCATAAAGATCTTGGGGTCAGTGGGTGAAATTCAAGCCTGTGTAAAAAGCCTGTTTTTCACAGTGTTAGTGGGAATTAAGTGATGGCTAGGCCTGTGCATTCACAACGGGGTGAATTTCCCTGCATAGTGCATTAAGGCTGGATTGATTTGATCAGAGGATCTGGGACTGCCAACCTGAGGGGAACTTCGAGGATCACTTCTTTTTCAGCACTCCCCTTACTTTGCATCATTTCCTCCAGCAGCACACTTCAGGGGCCTAGGAACGCCCAATTTTTTGAGTGATGGATCACTCATTGGACAAGAGTTGGAAGTAAATTTTTGGAAAAATAGTAAAAACTTAATTGAAAAATGGAGTTTCAGGGCAACTGAAACTATTTGCTAATTCAGGCTGAATTCAGCAAATAACTTTAGCCGAGTAAAAAGGAGGGAAAAACTTCCAAAAAGTCAAAATGGTTTGTTTTGACTTTTGGAAATGAACCGTTTTGACATTTTGTTTCAGAACAATCTGTTTTGTTTCAAAATGTCATTTTGAATCTACATTTCATTGTAAAATGATGATTTGTTTGAGCCGAACAAAACTTGCAGTTTTTTATTTCAGTTTGAAAAAACGGGGAAAATCAGTTTCACTTTGAAACAAACCAAATTTTTGTGTGCCACCAAACCAAAAAATTAATTACTCACTTAGCTCCACATAGGACCTGCTCCCATAAATCCATAGTCACACAAACAGCCTTTACTCACAGGAGTAGAGCCTTATGGAAGCCAGCTGCACTCTAGCCAGTGTAGGGACTGGGACCTGAGTGTTTGCTGGGTGGGGACCATATTAATTAGTTTAGTGACTATTCTCTGGGTTAGTTTGAAATGTATCTGCAGTGCTGTGCATGGCATGCTGCACCGGTCACTCAAGTATGTTCACACAAAGATGATCCTTCTGTGCTCTGAACAAGTTTCTCTGGCTCCACAAAAATATTGAACCCCTCAGGGAATGCAACATATTTTGACTTAATGTTTTCTGACATTTCACTCGCCTTCTTAATAAGATGGGTGAAATGTCAGGAGAAATTAAATCAGTGAGTGCAGCAATCCCTCAAAGGGGAACATTTGGAGTTCTAATCCTTCCTCTGGATTTGCTTTTTAAAACAATTTGTTACCCATTCCTAACTGTTAAAATTACCAGTTTTCATAATTGTTACAGAAAGTTCTTATCCAAGTATCTAGTAATCAGTGGTACCACTCTTGTACTCGGTGATTTTACACAATGTCCTCTACAGTAATATTACACGTGCACTTGGTGACACTAAATTAGCACGTGTTAGTAGTGCTACTCTAATATTTGTCAGAAGTACTATATTAATCTACTTGGCGTTACTGTACCATTACTCAGTAGTACTATTTTAGTATTTTGTGGTATTGTACTAGAATTCACTAGTAGTATTTTGTTAGTACTTGGTGGTATCATACAAGTATACATGACGAAAACCAGTAGATTCTAGGAAGAGTCATAGGGTGTTTGTCTATATGTCTTTATTCGTATCTGGATTAACTCCTTTGTCTTTTTATTATTGCCTTGGTTTTTTTAAAGGAGGGGCAGATATTGCTGCAGGTGACTATCTGTTCAAATGGCAAAGTATTCACCAAAAATGGCAAAACTCCAAATTTCCACCCTGAAGAAAATTGACAAAACTAAAGATCTTTCTCCTGGATTAGCAGTTTCTACAGTATAGTTTTCAGATACTGCAGAAGAGAAGAAAGAGAGGGGATTTGATAGCTGCTTTCAACTACCTGAAAGGGCATTCCAAAGAGGATGGATCTAGACTGTTCTCAGTGGTACCAGATGATAGAACAGGGAGTAGTGATCTCAAGTTGCAGTGGGGGAGGTTTAGGTTGGATATTAGGAAAAACTTTCACTAGGAGGGTGGTGAAGCACTGGAATGGGTTACCTGGGGAGGTGGTGGAATCTCCTTCCTTATTTTTAAGGTCAGGCTTGACAAAGCCCTGGCTGGGATGATTTAGTTGGGAATTGGTCCTGCTTTGAGCAGGGGACTGGACTAGATGACCTCCTGAGGTCCCTTCCAACCCTGATATTCTATGATTCTATGAATCTATGATTCTACCATCATGGTCTTTCTGGGATCCTCTCAAGTATGGAGCTTTTTTGTTTTTGGTCCATCAAAAGATATTACCTCACCTATCTTGTCTCTCTCCTATGCTGGGACCAGCACAGCTACAACAACACTGCAACACTCAGTTACTTAGGTCCTTGTCCTGCATTTGACACTCCCCAGGAAGTTCCCTGTACCTGGACAAAGCTGCACTGAAGTCACACTCATGTATGTGTCCTTCTAAAGCATCCTGTACTCTGCACAAACTTGAGAAATACTCCATTCCTACTATGAGTCCTGCGTTCAGCTCTGCATGCTTAAAGGGAGCATCTCCAACAGCACAGTGAGCACTAACACCAGACTGGGACATACTAACCCAGATAGAATGCTATCTACTGATAAATGAACACCACTTCTCCTCGGCGATTCTTGACAGTCTCCATCCAAGTACTGACTCCACCTGAACCCATTTGGCTGGTCGGATTTGACAAGATCATAACTACTGGTAACAGGGAATTATTATTTGTGGTCTTTGTAAGGAAAAAGTGGTAATCCTGGAAAGCTCTGAAACATGTATGCTTAGGCCTACAATTTCTAAATCAACTAGTGTCTCCATTTTTGGGTCCTGAATGGGAAACACCCTCTGAAAGTGAGGCACCTTTTAAGGTGTCTCACGGAGACACGCAAAATGTAGGCTCCCAAAATCACTAGTCATTTTTTAAATATGTTGGCCTTGGGCATCAGTAGAATAAGGAGAATAACTTGCGATGGCTACCAGACTCAATGCCAGAGACTGGGAGTGACAGTCTGTACGCTATGTTCACTTTTTACAGGACTATGATAAATTTTGTACAAAGTATGCCTTGTGAGGTATCATTTGAAAACCAATAATTTGCTGCTCATTATTTTCATGGTAAAATATGTGTGGCAACGCTGTATGTAAAGTTCTAAGATTCTGTTATATGATGTTACTTAAAACATATTCCAAATCTGGGGAAGCAGCCACAAACCAGTTCCCCAGATAACTCAGTCAGGTATTAACAAAATAAAATGGACCATCATCTATTTAAGTAGCCATTCTTTGGGAGGAAAGAGGATATGAGCAGAAAATCTACATCTTGACAAAGAAACAGCTTGGGGTTCCCATTCACACAGACTTTCTGTCTCCTGAACCTCAGCTGGAGATGCTTCTCAAAGAAGAGAAAGAACTATAAGAAGGGAAAAGAGATGCCTCAAATTATTCCTTCCTTTCTCTCTACCCACCAATTTTGACTTTTATGCCTCGTCATTTGTATTCACTTAAAATCTATCTTTTATAGTTAATAAATTTGTTTTATTGTTTTGTCTAAGCCAGCATTTGTCCAAACTCTATTTGGGATAATAGGATTTGTGCATATAATTTTCTATTAATAAAATGACTGACTTTATTTGAGTATGTATTGTCCAGGAGAAAGCAGGGCAGTACAAGACATATATTTGGGGGGAAAGTCTGGGAATGGGAATTTGCTGGCATTGCTTTGCAGAGTAATATATGAGTGGCTGGCCATTGCACTCTTACACTATAACTGAGAGTAACTTACAGGAGTGGTAACTGTCACAGCAAAGCCATGTAAACGATACCCAGGTTGGGGAACTGAGGGAACACAGCTGTTCATCGGTCCAGCTTGTATGCTGGGTAATGTCACACTGGGTGAAAAGGGCATGATTTCAAATTAACCTGCAGAGACATGTTCTAATTGCTCTAATTTTTGAGTAAGAGGAAATCAGCCACTATAGCTGCATCATGGATTTTCTTCCCTTGAGAAAATCTGGCAAATCTATAAGTGCAAATGCTAACATAAATATTCAAGAAAAGCCAACAGATTTTTTTTCCAGTTTGTCTTGAGACTTACCATTGTTCAGGTATCATAGTTCACCTGAATATTGCTATTGATAGTACTGTTGACAGGCATCACTCAGCAGAACAGAATTTGTTCATTCCTCTATGGGAGGTTTTATTACTATATTTAATCTGGAACTGCTCTTAAAATGTGTTATCTTGGCACTGCCTGCCAATTTTTGAAACGTTTGAATACTCAGGCAGAGAAGTGATAGAGGAGAAAAGCAGAGTGAATTACATTTCTGGATGCTAACTTTGGAAGTTCTCCAGGGTCTCCTTTGAGCCTAGGTGCCTTTTTTTTTCTGGTGGAGGATGATCTCTGAATGCTGCACAAATCCGAAGAGCAGCATGATATGAGAGTGACTTACAGCTTGCTACTGCTCCCATAGTAGAAGTTCCCCTGAGTTCAGTGAGACAGGGTCACTTCCCCAGAGCCCAAGAATGAATCCCCAAACTCCCGACGAAGCCACATGTGCACATGGTTTTACATGTGATAACTTTGGAAGGAACACATCAATGCACAGGTTAACCTTTCCTGACACATGGTCAGAAACCAAACCACCAGGAGTCAACCATTTTAAAAAATATTTTGCCATTACTCATGTTTACAAGTCACACCAGCTCTGTGCCTCAATTTCCCTTTTAGTACAAGGGGAATAAAACTACTTACGTTATCTGCATTACGGCTCTGAGTTCTGATTATTTTTATTATACAGGGTCCACAAGTATGCTAGGTGACCCACAAGATGGACAAATTGCATAGGGTCCTTGCCCTAAGAACATACAATCTATTTTCTCTTCATTAATATGAAAGGTAGTATATAATGGGAATTGAAAATATTATTATTATAAAAAAATATTCACTCCAGGCAATTAAAAATTGTTCACATAACTTGTGTTGCACATGGTGTACAGATGCCTACGCCTACGAATATATGAATCATGATCCCTTAATTCACTTTACTGCACTAAACCCAAGGAGAGATTTATAGTTCAGTAAACAAAAAGCTCTTAGTCCACTTTTAATATCTAATAAAATAACATAGCAGGAAAACAGCGTGAGCTACTGGACAGGGCCCTAGGCTGGGAGTTTAAAACTTGGGCTGTATCCCAGTTCTACCAAAGACAATCTGCGTGACCATAGGCAAGTCACTTCACCTTTCCGTGCCTCAGTTTCCCAGTACATAAAATGGGGACAACGAGAGCTTTGTTAGTAGCGTTCTTGGAGGCTTCCAGATGGAAAAAGACTTTTAAAGAGCTAAGTATTACTATTAATAGGCTAAAGCGCCCAGTCTTGCCCATCTGCCCCAGCAGGAAATAAGCTATTGACGTGGGGCAGGACTGAACCCTAAGTTTAGATGAAACCTGTTTTCATGGAGCTATCAGTATTTCCATTTGCAAATTCATAGATTCAAATATTTACATTTTGTCATTGCAACGGTGCCTGGATCTTAAGCCAATCTTGTGCTATTAAAGCTGCCCAACGCTCAAAGGGAGCAGCTGACTCGCCCTCCTTAGTGTCCTTGAATTGGTTTCTGCAAGACAGGTCTTGCTTGTAAATACAGAGCAAAGCACAAAGCATTTATCCGCTAATTTAAAGCTTGACTCAACTCACCCCATAGCTATAGAAATCCTGCGTTTGAACTGCGTTCCCATCATTCCCTCAAGTTACTGCTGACAAGATATTATCATATTAAATGATCACAGTAAAATGCTTTCCTAGCGCAAAGAAGAGGTCTCTCTCAGTGAATATGCCATCGAGCCTTAATTGTGCCCCTCCACATAAAGACGGAGTCTCTGAATGCTCTGTATCTTCCATGAGAGCTATGTGGATGTAAACTGCAACAAACGAAAATGATAGCATTTCACACCTACTTTGAACTCATGTTGTACAGGTGCAGATGATGACAGAAGGTGCAAGGTGGTGACCAATCAGGCCCTGGCTCTCCAAACTTTCACTCTGGTCCCTTCTGAATATTCATTAGATGATGTCGTTTGCCATATATTTACTTATTATGATACTGTGACCGGGGTCCCAGTGAGGGCCAGCTACGATCACTCAGTTAGGGTGAACTGCAAAGAATAGGGCGGACGATCCCCAAAAAGCTGGTGGATATTCCAATAATTAGATTCGCCAAGCCAGCATTAAACAGCTTGTTTATTACCTTGCTTAGTTACTCAGAAGTCCAAACAACGCAGTTCCCTTAAAGTGACCCAGCCCCAAATCTCCATCCAGGTACCTATGACAAATACGATGATTTCTGAAAATCTTATTTCATCATATAAAATAAAAGGTTCTACCAATCCCAAAGGATCAGACACGTTACCTCCCAGGTTATTGAATATTCCAGATCTTACCCAAATACACGCTACAGCCAATTCTTATTAACTAAACTAAAATGTATTAAAAAACAAAAGAGAGCGAGAGGATGGTTAAAAGATCAATATGCGTACAGACATGAGTTCAATTCATTTAGATGCAGATTCATAGCAGAGATGGTGAGCTTTGTAGTTGTAAAGAGTTCTTTTAGAAATAGTTCATAGGTTTTAGTCCAATTCCAAATATCATACACAGGGTGTACCAGCATAACTCAGACCTCAGTCCTGCGACTCAAACTTCCCCTGATGAAGCCTAAACAGATCTGAAATAACAGAATCAGGACCCAAGGATCTTTTATAAAATTTCATGTTAAAGTTGGGATTTCTTCAGGGAACAAAAGGTAATTAGGATGACTTTGAAGGAGGTCCATCACTGGTACTTAGCTATAGAATTAACATAAGGCCATTTGCTTGCTCCTCCACCATTCACAGATGATTTGCTGTACATTTCAAAGGAGCGATGAATACCAAGATATGTGGTGTTTACAATTCATTTAAATGCTAGGCTGTTCTTTTGACCTCTGAATTATCAGAATACACCATAGACAGGGACTGTTGATTACATTGTTGACCCTACTCATACATATGTAAATACACAGAAACACAAACATTATCTCCCCACATGTCTTTTGAGGGTTATTTATTTTGCAGGATGTTTAACCCTTTCTAGCCATGCATCACAGATCTCTATTGATGCTTTTTTCTCTCATTTTATTTGAAAAATCAGATCAAATTACATTTCAAGAGAAAAGTAAAGTCCAAATCAGGAAAATAAAGCATTCAGAAACCCTATTAAAAATTAATTATTTGGAAAAAAAAATCTGATTCTAATATCTTCTCCCAGACAAAGAACTAGCACTGATGGATGGAAGCAAGCCCTTATTAATTTAAAATAATGCTACTGTATTTTATTTGATGTGATTAGAAAACTGGGCATATAATTTGTGAATACATCTGGCTTTTACAAATTTTTGTGATTTTGTTGTTGTAATTTTCAAGTTTTCAGATTGGTTTTAGTTTGATTTGAGGCATGCTTTGCCTCTAAGAAACCCTCAGATTGCTATTAACTGTTGAACTTGTTTCAGGGCCCCATTCACTCAGCATTACTACCGCAGTTGTCAGTTCAAAAGAATACACTTGTTTCTACTTTGCCTTTTATCTATTTCTCATTGTGGCATGTGATGTTTCATTCTCATTCAAAAATATATCTTGGGGCGGGGGTGAAGGAGGGGAGAAAGAGAGACATTGGTATCTGAAAATGTGGCACAGAAGCTTCAGCCCATGACTCTGGTTTGTTTAGAGTGTATTTGTCTGCTAGAGTTTCTTGGTGGGGGCTGAGGGAACAGTAGAATCCAACAAATAAATAGTGACTGAATTTTAAAAAGTGCAATATCAGTAATGCAACTCCCTCTAGTGGTCACAGAAAGATTAACATTTATAGGCTCCCTTGTTGCTCGACCTCTTTAAAAATGATTTGGAAATACTTGGAGTCAAGTCATATCCTGCTGTTACAGAACCAGGGAAATACACTGGAATTACCACCCTGTGAGCACCCTTTCTTGACTTTCAAGCTTTGCAGCTCTCTAGTCCTATGTACATCTTGGCTGTCATGTCTTCCTTCCCTCTCACATTTGTTCCAGGCACCTTTTACTCCCAGTTGCTCCCTTTTCACCCTCTTTTCACGTTCATCCTTGCACCTTCTTCTATGACAACCCTTATCCCTGGAAGATTTTCTGACTCTGCACATGGATGAATTTCAATCCCGGTGATTTATATCTGAACGGTTTCCTATGTGCCTCTGTAAATTATAATCTCTGTCTGTATACTGTCAGCGCTCAGCACAACAAGAATGAAAATACCCAAAGTCCTAATGACAGACCTTTGCTTTAATATATTCTACTCAGTTTAAAACAAGAACACACTCATATAGATCCATTTTATACATCATAGATCTGATGAGGGTGAATACACAGGACTTGTGTCCGGCTTCTTCTTTTTTTGTTCCCTCGCTATATTGCTTTCCATATTTAACTGCCCTAGTTAAATAACCATCCGTGCCCTACGAGAACTTATGTCAACGTTGTAATTTTTGGTTAAATACACGGTGGTCAGCCACAGATTTAAAATTAGCAAAGTAAAGTAAAGAGTGAGCTTTCCATATTTAATTCTGTGTCACATTATTGTAGGTCATGTAAAGCTAACTACTGGAAAACTTTAGAAAGATTTTTTTCCCCTGGATAAAGTGGCAAAAATCAAGTATTGTGCAGCCTAAGCAGCAAGTCTTAACTCCTGCAAACAGTTGTTACCATACAGCCTCCCATTAATTTCAGTGTGGCTAATGTTTGCAGGAATGAGTGCTAAGAAAGCAGAATAAACAGTCTCATCAGCTCTATTTTATTCTCTTTGCTAATGTAAAAAGGGAATTGAGGGAAACAATGAACAGTTACATTACATACTGTAGTCAATAGGACTCCTTTTGTTAATAATTTGAACTGGGCTTCCTTAACAAAAGATAACCACATGTCATGCCTGAGGGTATAAACTGATTGTCACAACTGATCCTTTCTTTTTGCTCAACACAACATTTCATGACTCGCTTAGCACTGTATACTTTTCCCCCCTTAATCTAAAATACCAGATATTGACCGCTGTCAGAACAGGATATTGGACTGGATGAACTGAGGGCTTGTCTACATCACAAAGTTGCAGCGCTGGTGAGGGGGTTACAGCGCTGCAACTTAGGAGGTGTACACATCTGCAGGGCATCACCAGCGCTGCAACTCCCTGTTTGCAGCGCTGGCCGTACTCCCGTTTTGTCTCGGGTGTAGAGGATCCAGCGCTGGTAATCAAGTGTAGACACTAACCAGCGCTTTTCTTGACCTCCGTGGAATAAGCAGGTATCGCAGCATACCTGAGGAAGCCTCTCTGGTAATCAAGCAGGTCTCCTTCCCCGGTTTGCTCTCGCGTTCCCCGAACCCCCGTGCAAGCAGGTCTCCTTCCCTGCGGTTTGCAGGGGGGTTCGGGGAACGCGAGAGCAAACCGCGGGGAAGCAGGTCTCCTTCCCTGGTTTGCTCTCGCGTTCCCCGAACCCCCGTGCAAGCAGGTCTCCTTCCCTGCGGTTTGCTCTCGCGTTCCCCGAACCCCCCTTGAAGCCGCCCAACAGCGCTGCAGTGTGGCCACATCTAACACCACTTGCAGCGCTGGTTGCTGTAAGTGTGGCCACTCTGCAGCGCTGGCCCTATACAGCTGTAACAACCAGCGCTGCAAAATTGTAGATGTAGACATACCCTGATGGTTTGATCCACTACACAAGACCCTATAAAAGCTCATTCAACGAGATCCTATTCTATACAGGTTCTTATACAGCACTTATCACTGTAGCATCTGAATGTAGAATCTGAAAAGTATTTTTGATGATCTACAAGTTTTCTTAAACAAGGTAGTACTTCAAAAGTGTGTATCATATCCCATCCCCCAGAGGCTAGACCTCACGGAGGTTAACACCCTTCTCTACCACTACCAGACAAGTTATCAGTAGTTGGTTCTTAGGATCAAGAGGTAGGGATCCATTCTGTAGGGGACTGCGGAAAACTGTGTCACGGCCTAGCTAGGGTATTTCCGCTTTCTCGGCGGCCTTGTGAAAAGCCCCTGCTTGCTAAGTGGCCGGTCATTGTAGGACACGGCATGCCAGTGATAACTTGCTTTTAACTGGTTAAAACTAGTTTGTATGGCCTTAGGCCAGAGGGCGTACACCACCCATGAACAGTCCCTGGCCTTTGGCAAAGGGGCAAACAGTCTGTAAAATGTCCCTTTTTGCATATGTATAAGTTGCTTTTGTATTGTGTCTATATAGCTGTATGCTCCCGGTCCCGTCTTTGGACTTCAACCCAGGCCTAGCTGAGCTTCGGTGCTGCGTTCCCCGCCAAAGTAACAGCAATGCCCAAAGTCCCCATTGCGAATGTGTCACTTTACCTTCATTAAAGCCAAATAACTCACAGTCTGTGTGGGCCTCGTTCTTGCAGAGCATCCAAGCACGTTACACATTCTTTGGTACAGAAGGGCACAGATTCAAACCCTGCTTCTGGCAATGACCCCACAGTAAGAAACAGGAAACCCCAGGCTTTGAAATGCCAAAGACAGGAGATAAAGTCACATGAATGTCATTTGTAATGTCATTTGCTTTTGAAACACAATATCCGAGACCAGAAACTTTTGACAGGTCAAAAAACTGCCAGCATTCATCCCCTCCAGACTGGGCTACTGCTGAGCAACATGGAAAGTCCAGCTTATGCAGGCTACAGCCATCCACCTCCCTAGTATGAAACTATACAGAGACTCATCGCTGAATCCTAGTTCACTCTGAGTGTCAGTTCAAGGCCCCAAGTTCTCACTGGGTTGAAACCTGGCCACTTCAGAGATTGCCTCTCCATTAACAACCCACCAAGACTGCTGTTATTCCAGAGGTAATGCAGCTGGCAGTGGTCAAATTTAAGCTCTTGAAAGACAGATGTAGGACATTTTTGGGCAAAGGCCTTTGACTATAAAACAGTGTTCCGGAGGAGCTAAGTCTGAGTGTGACCATTTTCAGATACATTAAAAGACTCACCTTTTTGCCACAGCTTTCTATGGCAGCTGAAGGTGAGGAAGACAGTAACAAAGCAGAAAGTACAAGAAGACAAATAGAAGAGACGTGAAGAGCAGGTGATCTTCTCAGTGCAATTGCTAATAACTTATATTCTATGTGGATGGATGCTAAGAAATACTGAAGACAGATAGATCTGGGACCTAGTGGAGAAATTTTGTGCCAAGTCTGTTGTAAGCTGAAACACCTTGGCTTATGTCACATATCTAGATCAACTGACTGAGCACAAACAGTTGTTTTTATAGCCTCTTTTATATTCTTAAGTAACACTAAAGAAAATCTAAAAACAGCCTTAAATTGGCTTAACATTAAATCCATGTTGTTTGAAAATTTCCCATGAAGAGTTTCCAGCTCTCTCTGTTTCCTCTCTTTAAAAAAATCTCTCTCTCTCAGGGTATGTCTTCACTGCAAAGTTAGCCTGGGTGATCAGCACCTGGGTCAGAGCACCTGGGTTATCCTACTACAAAACCTTTATATGTTACTTCATCCCCTCTGTTTCTGCACTCGGCCATGTGGGTCTGGGGGCATATAGCCTTTTTTTTGTGTGCTCTAGGCTTCTTTCCCAGTCAGTTGCAGGAGAACTTGTCGGTCCTTCAAGGGAGACTGTGGGAAGGCATGGGAGGACTATCAGAACTTGAGTGATATAGCCTACTTCTTCAGTGCAAAGTGGGCAGGTTCCAGCTTGAGTTAAGGCAAGACACAGGCTCTAACCTACAACTTCAGCTGGGTAGGCTAGCCCAGGCATCTCCGTACCCGCGGTATTTTTTGTGTGTGGACAGTAGAGGGGATCGGACTAAGTCCTGGTTCAGAGCCCAGGTTAACTCTGAAGTAAAAACATACCCTCAAACACTTGCCTGAATATAGTCTCATGCAGGGAGTCTCTGAGACTGCAGTCCTTTGTTTATCCCCATTCCAGGCATGACACAAATAAGTTCATGCTTCCTCATAACACACCTCCACCTGATCAAGAAGACCATCTCCATGGCCTGGTCAATCCTTGAACTGTGAACTGAGCTACACGAAACTTACCTCATTTAGTCTACCTAAAAGCGACTGGCTTAGGCAGAAAGATGATATACCCCATTACCAACCTCCATAGCCATCTTCTTCCTATCTCTTGTGGTTTGCCAAGATAACGGAGGTACATTTTCCCTGTCACTTTCCTTCCAATTTATCCTGTTGAGTTTCCTCTCAACTCATATGAGCTAAAAGGGAAAAATGTATTACACACCTTGACTTCAGATCTTGCAGAGTTCCCAGCTGAACTCATGTGGAAGCTTTGTGTTTTGTGTGCACGCTTGTTGTCGTATTCTGTGGTCCCTTTGTGGAAATGATAGGCTGCACTCTGCTTCTGTCTGAATCCATGAATTTCTCATTGACAGTAGCATGAAACACTCTTGCTTTATGTTTTTGTCTATGCATCATGGGCCAGCTTGTGCAAATTTGTATAGCTGCATCGACTTCAACAAGGCAGCGTTGATTTAGGTCAGCTGAGGAAGCTGACTCCTAACCTCTAAAACTGAGGAGTAAATTAGGCAAAGTAGAGAAGTAAGATAGGATTTACTGTTCTAATTTGAGATCTCCATGGCCCAGCACTGATTCAATGTTCTGATTTAATAATCTCTCTGAACTCTACATCTGACAGTCATGGCTGGGCTGACAGGCCTGAATATATTATTTTAAGGTCCGAAGTATTAATGTTCAAGGAAGGATATTTGATTTATAATTGTTTACCTTACAAATTGTCTACCTAATATGCAGGTTTATGGACATCAGTGAAGTAGAAGAATCAAGAGTCACCAGTCCAAGCCTGTAGGGAACATTTCATATTTCTAAGTAGTCAGCTCCCCATCAGCTCCCTCTTTGATCTTTATATTTATCTGCTCCAAATCTGACTTCACATCCAGATGATTATGCTTGTCAGTCACAAGCTATCTGCTTTGGGGCCATACAATAAAGCTACTGTGAAACAGCAAATGGAAAGAACAGAACACAAGAGTTTTCATGGCAAACACCTTCACATTCTCCCATTCCCTAATCTCTGGGTGATGGAAAGCTTTTTGGATTGACATTCTTACATAAGTCCATCTAGCCAGCATCCTGTCTTCGGCCAATGCCAGGTGATTCAGAGGAAATGAACAGAACAAGCAGCCATTGAGTTATCCTTCCCCTGTTGTCTGATAGTTTCTGCCTATCAGAGGCTAAGGATACCCAGTCATGGGGCTGCATCCCTGACCATCTTGGCTAACAGCCATTGATGGACCTATCCTCCTGGAACTTATCTGATTCTTTTTTGAACCTAGCTATACTTTTGGCCTTCACAATGTCCCCTGGCAATGAGTTCCACAGGTTGACTGTGTTTTGTGTGAAGAAGTACTTCCTTTTGCTTGTTTTTAACTTGCTGCCAATTAATTTCATACCTGCATCTTGTGGTATGTGAAGGAGTAAATAACAATTCGTTATTCACCTTCTCCACATCATTCATGATTTTATAGATCTCTATCATATCCCTCTTAGTCATCTCTTTTCCAAGCTGAAACTGTGCAATCTTTTTAATCTCTACTCATATGGAAGCTGTTCCATACCCTTAATGATTTTTGTTGCCCTTCTCTGTACCATTTCCGCTTCCACTATATCTTTTTTGAGATGGGGTGACCAGAACTTTACACAATATTCAAGGTGGGGGCGTCTAATAGATTTATATAGTGTCATTAAGATATTTTCTGTCTCACTATCTACTACCCCTTTACTAATGGTTCCTAACACTCTGCTGCTACACATTGAGAAGCTGTTTTCAGAGAACTATCCACAATGACCCCAAGATCTCTTTCTTATGCCGTGGACAGCAGGTAATATGAAGTGATACATGCAAACTGGTCTGTTGATCATTTATTCTGAGCTGGAAGTATACACAAAGTTCTGGGAAGTATATGCAAAGAAACACAACTGGCAAATCACGTCGGTAAAATCATTTAGGGAACAATCTAGTTCCCTCTGAAGCCAAGAGAAAAACTCCCATTGACTTCAGTGGGCTTTGGATAAGGCCCATAACACTCACCCCCTTTGTATCTATTGGAACAAATGCGAGTCAAGTGTTTTATAACAGCATGGGATCTGGTTTTGCATACTCTAAAACAATAGGTTGGCCAAATGTTTTGCAGAAATGAGTTAACATAGTGACTCAAGCTGAAAAGTCTGCAAAAACTGGTACAGAATCTTGGGAATTTAGAACCTCTTCTGGGGCCTTTGAGGGTTGATCCCCATTTTTCTTTCTGGAAAAGAACCCTTGGAATCTTGCAGCTTCTACTTAGTTAGCTCTGTGAAATGGGGCTACGCCAACTCTACTATCTATTTAATGTCTGACACATAGAGGTGGTTTGAAAATGGGTTGCTTCTATTTCCATGGAAAATCTTAATGGAAAAACTGAAAATCTCTGGCTGAAAATCCAAGGTTTCTGATGGGAAAATCAAAACAAAATATGTTTGAGTTGTAATTTGGCTGCAGCATGCCCCAACATTCCCCTTTGGGTTAAGCTCCTGGGCTAGACTTCCTGTCCCATGATGCACCATGGTCTTTCCTCTTCTGAGCTCCCACAGTGCATCATGGAAGATGTAATCCAGACAGGGAGCCTGTATTGGCAGTATTATATGTTCCAAGTTCAGTCTAAATACAATACCATGAATGTTGCAGTCACATTAATTTTTTCAGCAAAAGGTAATCAACAAGGTGTAAATGGTGAACACTGTATACTCTAAAATGGATATAAACAATAAAAATGAAATTTTCTTTAATAAATGGTTTTTGCCTTTGTAAATTTCAAGGGTGTTTCTCTTCTCAGTCTCCAAATGGATCTCTATAGCTTCCAGATCCCACTGAAAATAAAAAGCTTTGGTTTGGCTTTGCTGTGCACATTAATGCCTATTTCCTCGCACCTGTACCTTTTGCTTCAGCTTTCTGGTCACTTAAATGAACTAATGGGTGTTCTGTCATTTACAGTAAGAAATGAGGTGTTTGACTGTTTGGGGGACAGGTAAAGGATTATTGTAGCAAGTCTCTGAATGCAAAAAATTCCACATTGATGGTCTGAAACTGAAGAGGTGTAAATCAACAAAGATTTGTCCTTTTCACTTCATTTCCTGCACTGCAGTGAAATAACCATCGAGTACCCTTATGAACTGGCTAGTGCATATGTGCATCACTGCTCTATATGCCGTGGCATCAAATAAAGATTCTTCTGTAGCTCAAGTGGCCTAGACTCTTGAAAAAGGAGAACATAAGAACGGCCGTACCGGGTCAGACCAAAGGTCCATCTAGCCCAGTATCCTGTCTACCGACAGTGGCCAATGCCAGGTGCCCCAGAGGGAGTGAAGCTAACAGGCAATGATCAAGTGATCTCTCTTCTGCCATCCATCTCCATCCTCTGATGAACAGAGGCTAGGGACACCATTCTTTACCCTTCCTGGCTAAGAGCCATTTATGGACTTAGCCACCATGAATTTATCCAGTTCCCTTTTAAACATTGTTATAGACTTCAAGTTTTCTCCTGGCTTTCCTCCCATGTAGTTTCTAGTTACCAGGGCATGCAGCATGGAGACAAGCGTGAAGTTTCTGGCTGGTCCCACATTTGTTATAACGCTTTTTTGTTCACAATGCAGCTCCAACTGCTGCTAGAATTTCTGTTTCTGTAGAATTAGCCCCAATGCAATTCAGACCCCGTGCCCTCGAAGAGTTTCTCCGTAAATCCCAGTTTATAGAATGTACATCAGCGATTCCCCAGCACCAGAAAGTATACTGGAAAAGAGCTACTGAAGCCTACAATTTGTTATCCTTTGCAAAGCTGCTCTATAACTAGAATGAACTTGCCTTTTTCCGTTGCCAAATTTCCTGTTTCTGTATCCTGGGGCAGCTGTGGGCCCTGCAAAATTGGGTCAGAAACATAAAAGCTGTTTTCTTCAAGCTTTATTAATTTTCAAGTCATTTCCTGTTTTCCCACTGCAGCCAAAACCACCCCTTTGGCAGGTATTGAACTATGAAAACCCTTGATTCGAATCTGCGACCACTGAGTAAATGGCCTAGTAGCTGAAAGAAAAAGTGACCCAGAATGACAGCTACAAGGTTTCATTATTCTGCTTCAAAATGGCAATTTTGCTTTAGTGTGTGAACAAACCTTTCATGAAATCAGATCCACTCTACAGAGGTCTCTGTCTGACTTTTTGAATAATTTCTTATACAGAATCTCCCCTCCAACTAGGGTGACTAGGGACTGTCCCGACACTCACTGCTTTGTCTTACATTGGACTATTACCTCTCATCCCCTGTCCTGATTTTTCTGGTCACCTCCAACCCCTTAGAAAACTTCTTCAAAGTCATGAGCAGGGAGGTCTCTTCCCTTACACTGAATGCAACCTTTTGAAAAGGGAAATAAAACAGGTGTTCCATTATTTGGGCCTTGTTATTTATTTATTTATATAGTGCCTTCAGCTGGGATGGAGCCATGAAGTCAGATGCTTCAGAAATGGCCTCTGATTTTGGGTGTCTAGCTTGAGGCACCATGGTTCTGATTTACGGAGCTGCTGATCACCCACAGCTGCAAAGAAAGTCAGTGGCAGCTATGCATGGTCAGCTCCTCTAAAGATCAGGGTCTCAGGATGGGAACTCCCAAAACAGAGGCATGGGTCCACTTCAGATAATATTGACCTAAGAGCTTAGGACTTGACTCACAACTCGCATCCCTTTGTGCTAGTAGAAGCAGAGGGAAATCATCCCAGAGAGAAGGCAGGAGAGTGGCTCTGCTGCTATCATTCCCCGAGATTTCTGCACAAGCGAATTGAAGCTACACCTGGAGCTCCTCCCCTGGAAGCTAACCAAAGAGCACGTTTCCCAGATCTCATCGCCAAGCCTTCTCCATGGCTTCCTGGGTGGCACTGGGCCCTCAGCAGAGTAAGAATTATGGCTGCCTTGTGCAGCAGGGTCCCCTGTCCTTCAGAGGGACTTTGTATCACTGGGGTTTGAATTCTTTCCGTGGATATGAATCACACCATTAATATACAGCAAGGGATTATTTAATTCACCAGAGCAATACAGTCATCTCTAGGGCAACATATGCCAGCTGTAACAGCACAAATCAATGCCACCCAAGAGCTTACAACAGGGCGTTAAGAAAAAAAGCAGGCAATTAAACTTACAGGAGAATTTGCATACAAAGAAGGTACAGCAGGGCCAAATCATCTGTGGCAAGCC
Organism: Gopherus evgoodei; assembly: GCF_007399415.2. Lineage (NCBI taxonomy): Eukaryota > Metazoa > Chordata > Testudines > Testudinidae > Gopherus > Gopherus evgoodei. The sequence goes on along the minus strand of NC_044339.1, from coordinate 9,922,588 downwards.
CAGTTAACACAGCAACAGATCCCTTGGCCGCACCCCTCCGTGATTGTGTGCAGGAAGCCCACACACCTCTGAGCTCCATGGGTGATGGCCAGATTCTGGCTGTCTGCACTGGCCCCTTTTTTCAGGCTCATCCCTTCCTGCACAGCAGACTCACTGTGATTCATCGGGGGTCAAGCCCTTCCCCATCTGCAGAGCTGGAAGCACCTAATTGAAAAATACGATCTGAAGTCTGGAATTTAAGCCCTGAATCTTTCCATTGACTTCAGTGGTCTTTGGATTAGATCCTTCTTGCAAAACCCCATGATTCAGAAGAAAAACAAATGATCCCAGATCTCATAATGCTTTTGTTGCTGAGACATTAAACTTTGCTGGATGATCTCTCTCCACCTCCAGCGTCTCTCACCCTCTGCTCTCACTAAATCAGAGAGACAGCCTGGCCTCCCAGGAGGCTGTGTAAATGACTGATAAGGTCAGAAGGAAAGAAGAGATTATGAAATGAAAACAAAAGAGCAGCTTGTGTTCAAGGCCCTGTCTCCCTCCTCCCCTAAAGCATTGTGATTAAAACCTCACAGAGCGGCCCTGTGCAACACCAGGCAGTTTTAAAGGGTGACTCACCCACTCACAGCCTGGTACATGCCAGTCTGAAGAATCTGACTGGTAAGACTTTAGGTGAGTCTTCTTAGTAAGGCTTCTAGGTATGGGACAGCCCTGGCACTCATCTGTAAGGATCCAGGTGCCAGTTCAGAAAACATTTACACACATGCCTAAGGGCATGGCTACGCTTGCAGATGTAGAGTGCTTTGAGTTAAACCAGTAGGGAAAGCGCTGCAGTCGGTCCACACTGACAGCTGCAAGCGCACTGGCATGGTCACATTTGCAGCACTAGCAGCAGCATTGGGAGTGGTGCATTATGGGCAGCTATCCCAGCATGCAATGTGCTTTTCAAGTGGTGGGGTGAGGTGGAGTTTGACAGGGAGTGTGTAAGTGGGGGGAGAGAAAGTAGGTTTTTGGGGGGCTGAGATCACGTCAGCATGCCGTCTTGTAAGTTCAGACAGCAGCAGACCTCCCCCTATCCCCCTCCTCTTCCCTCTCTCACACACAGCATTCCACACTAATGGTTGCTTTGTCTCAGAGCAGATAAGCAGCTGGCTGTCAAAAACAGAGCTTTCAAAGGGCATATCCGCATTCCTGCAGTGATTCAAAACAATGACAAGAGTGGCCACTTGACTTAAGGGGATTATGGGACGTTTCTGGAGGCCAATCAGAGCGCAGTAATGCAACACCCCATTCACACGGGTGCTGCAGCAAACGTTATTCTACTCGCCGAGGTGGATTACCAAGAGCACTCTAGCCGTGGAGTCAGAGCACTCTACGTGCCTTGCCAGTGTGGACATGGAGTGAGCTAATGGGCACGGGGCTCCTTTATTGCGCACTAACTCGCAAGTGTAGCCAAGCCCATAGTCCATCCCTATTCGGCAAAGCACTTACGCACATGCTTAAATTTAAGCATGTGTTTACGTTCCATGAAATCAAGTAAAGCTAAGTTAAGCACATGGTTAAGTGCTTTGCTGAATAGGGTTGAAGTGTAGAATTGGGGCCTGATTTAGGGATGAACTGAAGTCTCTTGCTCCATTAACAAAACATTATTTCTCTCTCTCTCTCTTTTTTTACAAAATATATTGGCTAGACTAGTAGAACAACAATATGTGGCGAGATATATTTTCACAAAGAGCTCTGACTTCAGTGGAATTACACTAGGGAGGAATTTAGCCCATTATCTAGTTTCAAATTTCCTATCCCTTATCCTAGGTGCATGCCCATACATAAGGAGATTCCCCTTCTGAAGGTTATTCTTTAACACTGTGATTTTAAATAAAATTTTTGCGGGTTTGTGGTTTTGGTTTTTCTTTTCATTCACAGGGTCATAAAATGGCCCCAAATTTCCTTCATTTACATATTTCTTAGGGACCTCTCCTTCCGTTTTTGCCCTTGGATGTAAATGAACAATTTTCATAAACATTATGAAAGGGAGCCATGCACATGCACCAAAGAAAAGACAGAGACTAGAGAAATCATTTGTCATAACAACTGGATGGGTCTCACTAGCTAGTGCTAGCTGAAGTGGCAGCTAAAGGCAGTATACTCCATTGGTTAGTACAGAGCATTAGAACTTGAAAGAGCTAGGTTCTTTTCCCAGCTGTGTGACTGATTTGCTATATTTCCTTGGGCAAGTTCCTTTCCTTTTTATTGTGCTTGGAAGCTGACTTTATAAAATTATTGATAGACCGGTAGATAGAATCCTCTAAAGCCTTTTTCTAGTGAGGAACTGACTGACTTACTGGTCAGAAGAAATTGGTATATATCATAATAGGCTTAGACAAAAATGATCAGAAGTAGCCACTGATCTTTGGAAGCCTTTTGAAAGCCCAACTTGGAACACTTTCTGTTCTATCAAATAGAATTAAATGAACTTTAAAGAATAAAGTTATTTAATCCAGCAAACTACATGCCCTCCTTCAAAACAATTCTCATTCTGAAGCCAACAAGAGATACATCCATGCATATGTGGACAAATTTGACTCTAAACATGCAAAGTTCTCAGGGTACCTGAAAATAGGTTCACTGATCAAGGGGGAAAACAGGGCTAATGTCCTGGAAGGACCCTGACATTTCCATTTGTTTTTGTTCCAAATCAGAACAAAACCAAAACATTTCAAATTCTTCCAGGTAACATTTTCAAATATTTTTGTCTCGAGTCAGTCAAAACATCCAATTTTGACTTTTTAAATGAGATATTAAATGTTATACAATAATAGAAAATAAAGACCTAGACAAGAAGCCATTTTGAAACAAACAAAATCTAACCATTCTGTTCTGATAAGGTCAAACTACTTTGAATATTTTTTTTAAATTAAATGTCATTGAAATTGGCACAATCCTGTGAAAAGTTTCATTTTCAACAAAATCGCATTTACCAACAGAAAACATTCTGTTGGGAAATTTTTAATCAGCTCAACCCCTGAATAATCCATCCCAGGTTTTATAGGAAACTCTGTACATGCTGAAACACAGTACATGGATAGATTTGTTTGGTTAGTTCTATGAAGACAACAATCCAGGCAGGCTATAGTCAAGCTCCTAACTCTTAAATTAACATTGAGCTTTAGTGTTTAATTCTAATTTCCTAGTGATCTGAGCTTCAACAAGGCGTATGTGGCTATAGGCACTTAACTTACTGGTATAGCTAAACCTTTGGCACTGAATGCAGAACTGCCGAAAAATGGGATATGTTATTGCTGGGAAAACAAAATGACCCATGCTGAGACATCAAGCCAAATTCATCACCGGAATAAGGGGATCTTCTCCATTGAAGACACATGCCAACAAAAATCCAGAAGTCCTATCCTTTGGAAACAATCCCTAGGAAGGCTGTTACAGCATGATGAGTCAATGGGAGTGGGAGGAAGGGGAAACTTACCTATTTGTTGCCTCTGGTTCAAGAAGATCATCATATTCTCCAAAGCCAAATTAGTGGATGGAATGAATGGCACTGAAATCAAGAGATCGGTAACTTTGATGGATGGTAGCAGAAGATATTGTATATCATTTTCTATGGAGTAAATGATCAACATTACATTGTGCAGATGGGAATCAACAACATTAATTAAGGTGCCTGATATGTAATGGTTGGGAGGGAGAACAAACATGGGTTTTTAAATCAGTAAAATAGCACATGGGGAAATTTCAAATAGAATATAATCAAAATCTTTTAAACAAAGGAGGCTAAAATAAATAATGTGCAGAGTGTTTTAAAATATCATGAAGTTAAACAAACTTCCATTTTTAATCCAATTTCCAGCTGAGATTTTTGTTCCCCTAGCAAATGCCATATACAAGACTGACTTAAACTGCTGTGAAGCACGCTGCCCCAAGCCAACCAGCTCACTGGCAACCCACAAATGCCATGTATTTGCTTGGAAAAACACCCAAAAGAATTCTGTTTATAGCACCTTTCATTTGCAGTTCTTTATATACACGTTCAAATTTAGCCTCAGTTTACTCATCTGTACCTACTACTTACAGGGGCTGTGGGCCTTCATTCATTCATGTGTGCGTGCGCGTAGCTCCCACCAGTCTGAGGACTTCACAGAGGCTGCTTCCACAGGTTCAGGATAGACGTGTGTGACAATTAGTGTTGCCCACTTCCCCGGATTTATTGGGTAAGGGGATTTTGGCTCTGCCACTGGGACTCTCACTCCTATATCTGCCCATCCCCTGCCCAGCAATTAATCCTGCTCCCAGTTCTGCTCCCACATCAGTTCTGCCCATTCCCCTGCCCCATCAGTTCACTGCCGCCCCTCAGGCCCCCGATTAGTTCTGCCCCTCTCCCCCAGTCTCACCTCTGCTTCTCCTGGAGTTTTCACCCTCCTCCCCAGACCTGGTAGGGCTCAGCAGGGTGCTCGTCTCCCCCTTCCAGACTGCAGGGGGCCAGATAGGCTCCAAAATCCCATGACTCATGGAAAAATCACGAGAGCTGGCAACACTGTAGTTGTAGGGGCTGCAGACCAGCAGAGGCCATAGGCCCTCCAGGCACTGGGAGCCAGGGCTCAGTTCTGCTTTGGATGCCATCCTGCTGGCATGAGAGCTGTCAGCCACACAGGCACTCTCTCTATATCCTGAGCTCCAAGCCCTCTGTCTCACTCTGGCCTATTGATTTCAGGTTGAACTTTCTTTGTTCTGGTTGGAGCCTTGTTTAGTTCTCATCCCTGAAACTCTTGCCCGTTCCCAACTCCTTTCAGTTGACCCCTTTCCTGTCCAAGGAATGAACTGTCGTTTATTGTTATGTGGTGTTTGCTTTACTGTCCTAGTTAAGGAATATCCTAGTGGTCATAGGGTGTTAGGCCTTTGTACACCCAGCGCTAGGCGGAGGCCCCAGTTGGTAGGAATGCAGGGCACATTGCTCCTAAAAGGGGTGAGGGGAAGTGCAGATGGACATTGAGTAGGGAGGACCAAGGAACTCCACTATTCTGGGGGATCAGGGGTGTCCCAGGAACGGTCAGTCAGTTACTCTACCTATCTGAGTTAATTAAGCTTTACAACACCCTTACATAGTAGGTACAGATGAGTAAACTGAGGCTAAAATTAAGTTACTTGTCCAGGGTCTCAGAGAGCAGAGTGCTCTCAGCACTTGCTAGAGCAGAGACATGCCAACATATAAATGCTAGATGACGGTTAGGATGTCACTTGAGGACACACAGACAGACACAGACAGACACCAAAATCAGACACTGTGTTTACTAGCAGCATTAAATCCTCTCTTCCACAATTATTTCTCTATCCCTGCACGCACACACACACGGGCTTACTGAGAAGTGAAGAAAACACCATCAGTTTACTGCTGGAAAAAACCAGGAGAAACTATGCTTTACCCTGGGTCCTTAAATATTTTTGAAAGGGGACTTTATAGAAAGGAGGGAACTCCCTGCTCACCTCCCTCTGCCTGAATTCCCCTCCCCCTTCACTAAAGATAACTGACTCAGGCATCTTCTAAAAATCCTATGCAGATCTTGTAACTTTAAACCTGGTCTGAGATCATAATTTTAGTGCTGGCCAAACAGAGTGCAGAGGGCGGGCCTGACTTTTTTTTTTCCAAGACCACCTTAGATAGCCTCCCACCCCTGAGTTAACAAAAAATGCTGACTCCATTCTCAGTTACTTTTCTTTAGCTATATAGTTATCACTCTGGGAAAACCTACCCCTCTAGCTACTGCACTCAAACGAATATTTGGAACCTCCAAGTTTTTCCACAGTGATTTCTGCTTGTGATTTCAACTTTCCCCCACGCTGTCTCTAAAATAATCAGAATTTGGAATAGTTTCATCCCAAGATTGGAAACCTATTCTCTAACAGAACTACCAAAGATGTTTATTCAAACTCAGCTCCTCATCTGCCTCCTAGGGAGCATGCCCTTCAGGGTGTTTGCTGAAGAAGGTAAGAAGAATCCTTTGATGAAATTATTTCCAATGATTTGTTGTAATTAACACAGATTGTGTTGTTTTTATTCATTTGCAGCAGGACTGGTCTGTGTTTATGAAGCCCTCCCTTTTGAATTCTTAAAGCCACTGTTGAGTGAGTGTCTAACATGAGAGAGACACATCCAAGTTTTAAAACTGGTAAATTTTACTGAGTGTTCAAAACCAGTTTTTGTGCATGTTGCCTTTTACACAGGAATGCAAGGGAGTGGGGAACTATTATAAACACTCAGTGAAAGCATTACATCAACAGCCCTTGAAAATGTCTCCAGTTTTACCATGTACTGTGTGCAGGAGGATACTGTCAGCAATGATTTCGTGTAACTGAAATTAAACAGTGGAACCTTTGATACCAAAGCTATTTTTATTCGAAGAACAAGTTCTTTGTAACCAGATTGCACTGTATAGTTCGGTGCACTGTAGCGATGGAGGACTTTCACACTCCTTCACTTTCAAAGGGGGGGTTGCTAATGCTGATTTCACTATAAGTATGTTTGACTGTATTTCCATATAAACAAGTATTGTGACTGTTCTTGAGGAAATGTATGAAATGGCAAAAATTATTGATTAAGACAGGTTCTAAACAAATGTAACTAGACTCTGAAATGTGTTCTGTGCCTGCTCAGGGGGAATACATTTTGCAAACTATGTCTTTTGAATGTTAGGTATTAGAAGCATGAAATACTCTGCATTCTTAGAGTTCTTGGATTTTTTTATCCAGCTAAAATGTATAGGGGTAGATCTGATCTCTTACACTAAATAGCAACAAAGAGTCCTGTGGCACCTTATAGACTAACAGATGTATTGGAGCATAAGCTTTCATGGGTGAATACCCACTTCGTCAGAAGCATGAGACGCATGGCATGTGTCTGACAAAGCAGGTATTCACCCACGAAAGCTTATGCTCCGATACATCAGTTAGTCTATAAGGTGCCACAAGACTCTCTGTTGCTTTTTACAGATCCAGACTAGTACGGCTACCCCTCTGATACTTTACACTAAATAGTACCTTTAATCCATGATGAGTCACATTGAAACTGAGTAATGTGCTATTCAATATAAATCAAGATATCAGAATCTGGCCAATAGGTAATTAACATCAATGGGGTTGCAGTGGTGTAATATAGCGGGCTTTTGCCAACAGAATTCTGCATGACAGGCTACTATTTTTATAAAATGTGTTAATCATGCCCAGAATTTTATCAAAAGCAGAAAAATATTTTTGCTTTTGGGAAGCTACTGAAGATATTGGACCAGATCCTCAGCTGAATCAGCACAGTTCTGTTACAATCTGTGGCGCTATGTCAGTTTATATCAGCTGGAGACCTAGCCCACTGTCATTGGAACCGCAGGTGCTCGGCACCTCCAAAAATCAGGCTCAAGGTGTCTCAAGTTGGGCTCCCAAACTTTACAGCAACCTAAAGTCAGTGGACACTGTTGAAAATGTTTGCCTATTCCATTTTGTGTTCCCCAAGATAAGCACACATGGCTCAAATCTCCATTACCCTGCACCTCCTTGTATAGTCCTTTACATCACTGCAAAGTGTCAAACAGTACTTTTCTGATTTAGCATCATTTTACATTAGTTTTTGTACTTACTTTCCATCGGTATAAATGACTCACGAGCAGCAGAGAAATGGTGAATCCGCCCAGCGCTGCTGCCCAATTTTAAATGCACCAGAATATCCAGCTGTGAAAAAATGAAGCAGGGAGATATGTAATTGCTATCTGTAATTACTGTAACCAGTTTTTGGGATGTCAGAAATGCAGCCGAAAGAGGGCTTTTTTAGTTGTTTAAGAAAGGAAAAAAACTCTTACTTTCCCTGAGCGCTGACACAAGGAGTGTGGCTGCGACAGAGTGGGTGTTGTGCCCATCTCCACTGAATGAGTCACAACACTACAGTTCAAACTGTTAGCCAAAAAACACGTTTAAACACAGCTCTTGCTGGCAAAGTGCTAGCATGGTTTTCCTGGGCAGCTTGGATGAAGCTGAACTCTGGTGACCTCTGTTAGAGGTTTGTTTACAGAACCGTGCTATAGACTGGGGAGCAATCTGTCATCTATTTTGGGTTAAGATTTTTGAGACACACAATTCCAAGTGGGTGCAGCACCAACATTGGTTGAATCTGTGTCTGGTGTAGTACCACTTTGTCATTTAACTTGTACCCATTAGTGATTATGGATAAACAAATCCCACAGGACTAATACAATTTCCTTGGCCAACATAAACTAAGCTGATGATTTATTTATTTATTTATTTATCTGTTAGACAGAGTTGTGTTTAAACATAATTATTCCGATCTAAATTATCTCAACCTCTGGGCCTGCAAAACTGGCTGGAGATTTTGTGGAAAGGGTCTTTCCTTGTAAGATTTCTGGTACTTCTTGCTTCTGCTTAGGCTAGAAATAAGCCTGGCATTGTCTCTTGGTGGCATTTTGGCCTTTCCATTTCTGGACCTGGACAGAATCTGAAAGGGCAGGTTCGGTTTGAGTTTGGGACAAAGTTTTAGAAAGATTCTTAAATGATCTTCCCCCAAACTACTTAGTGCCTCATATACCCAACCCAAGACCTGGCGATAATCCCCTCCTATACTGGTATTCCATATCAACCACTGTACCATTGAAGCAGGTTGGCAGTATCAGCTACTTCCAAGTCTGAGTCTTAGCCAAAGCCAGATGTGCACAAAGCATCTGGGGCACTTGTGAGCCAACAAGCCTTCAAAACATATGATTTAAAGACAGCAGCCAGTGCAGACCAAGCAATGGAGAATACCAGCAAAGGTACAAATAGTTTTGTGAGGAAAATCTGTGAATCCTATGGGAACAGCCAATAATACAGAAACATTCTCAGCCCATGGATGCTAGGGTGTGTCTGCATTTCAAGATGGAAGTATAAATTCCAGCGTGAAGAGACATAAATGTGCTAGCTTGAGAGAGGGAAGCTGTGGCAGCACAAGTGGTGGGAGGAGTTAGCTGCCCTGAGTACATACCTAGCATCGCTAACAGGTACATACTTGGCATGGCTAACCTCTCCAACTGCTCACACAGTGCAGCTACACTCCGCTTCCAGTGAGCTTGTGTGAGAATGTCTCCTTGAGCTGGAATCTACGCCTTCATCTTGAAGTGTAAACGGACTCAATCAACAACATGGCCTACAATGAACAAAGAGCTATGTGAACTTTTCCTTTGGCCTTTGTGTCTGTCTTAGTATCGGGGAAAAATTCCCAATTCAGTTAAGAAATAGTCTTCCAGTGGATATCAGCCCTTATTGCAGAGAATGGACATTGTTTGCTTTGTTCTCCAATCAAATTCTCCACGTTAGTTAAAAGAAAATGAAAATTAAGTCCTTGAGTCTGTGTTACGTCACTGGAAAAGAAAATCTTCCCATTTAAAGATCACAGCAGTTCTTTCATTTGCTGAAAGTGCATCCTGAAAGCTGGACACAAAGGCTAGATCCTGAGCTAGTGTAAAACAGCATAGCTCCACTGGATCCATGGACTTAGACCAGCTGAGATTCTGGCCCTAAACAATTTACCAGCAAAGATAAACCACTGTCTGGCACCATGGCTGTGTATTAAAGAGACAAAAGTATAGTTACAGATCATGATAAACAATTACAGAAAGCTTAGTCCAGAGCAAACAGGCTGCTGGACTCCACTTCAGTGTACTTCCCCCTCAGGACATTGTTTTAAGCAAGCCTGAAGCCACACACTCATACACCACAGAAATCTCATAAACAGACACAGACACACCCACAATTAATGCAGCAGCAGAGCTCTCACAGCTGTTTGGAGCACAGTTTGGTACCCTGTGTTTCTCAGCGAGATGAATGGTTGGGAGGAAAGGGGTGGCGGTGGGGGGGGGGGGGTCGGTCTCCCAAACAGGAAACAAATGAGAAAACCAGTAACAAACATTTAGAATTTATTTCAAACACGATGCCTCAGACATCTGGCCACAGGCCTCAGAGGGGACAGCAGTAATGGAACCACACTGATGTTGGCATTGTTTTCTATTGCCTTATACTTTTTCATCTCACAAATACCCGGAGAAGCTTCCTGTTGCTAACAAACTCTGTAATATCCACCAGAAATTACATTTGAAAGACTTTGAGGGCAAGAGAGTCTATCCACCACTTCTGTCCCACTTATACCGTCTTATGAGGACTTCAAAAGTGTGTAGGCCTTGAGCTAACCCTCTGCAGGGGGTAGATTTCATGCTGAATGCTTTCCAGAAGGGCCTTCATAATTATGAAACCCATCCACAAACTATGTGTGAGAGATGGAGTGTATATGAGCGTGCCTTGCTGACTACCCGGAGAGGTACATCATGAACAGTAATAAATCTTTGTGAAAGCCAAATTCAAGTCCAAACAAACAGTCTCAAATTTCTAGTGTTGAGCATATGTTCAGAGAAAACAATAAATATGGACATTAAGAGGCTGATTCAGCAAAGCACTTACGCATGTACTTAAAATTAAGCATGTGTGTTTAAATGCTTTGCTGAATCAAATATTTGGGAAGGAAGCAGTTCCAGGAAAGGCTTCTTTTATTGTAATACCAATGATTCTTTCTAGCCATTGTTTCCTCTTTTTTCATATTCTTTATTCTGCTTGAATTGTACATAGATTCAGTCTACCTTCTGCTATGAGATGAGCAGCGTGCTGCATGCACTGTACAAGAGGCTGACACACCACCTGAATTTATACTGTTTGCTTATGTACTTGTCAAATTCAGATCCCTGGGACTATCTCAGTGCCGCACTCTGCACTCCTGTAGTGCATGGATGAGTGCAGTACGTTACTGTACTGTAGTTTCAGATGCCAGGTGCATACCTTTAAGAGGCTAATACAAGACAGATTCACACCCAATCTGGACCTTGATATCTGCAGTCTTGGTGAACTGCTCAAGCCCCAGAAAGCTGTGTTTCTGGCTCCTCTGGAGGCTGAGATTCAAAATCTACTACGCTTGCAGATGGGGCAGCTGTTGCAATCGTGGGATAGCAACAATAGTGGCTTAGCTAAATGCTACAGTCATCAGGCATCAGTAGATGCTAGGTGAGATGCATCAGAGGGGTAGCCGTGTTAGTCTGGATCTGTAAAAGCAGCAAAGAATCCTGTGGCACCTTATAGACTAACAGACGTTTTGGAGCATGAGCTTTCATGGGTGAATACCCACTTCGTCAGATGCATGTAGTGGAAATTTCCAGGGGCAGATATATATATATATATATATATATATATATATATACCTCCAAAATGTCTGTTAGTCTATAAGGTGCCACAGGACTCTTTGCTGCTTTAGGTGAGATGCTACATTCATGGGACTGCAGCACTGAAGACAGAGGATTTAATGGACCAACATGGAAGACTCAGGAGACAGCATGACTGAAGGTGTAAAAAGCCCAGATGACTTGAGAGGTTTTTTCCCAGCTCTAACTCTATAAGGAGAATATTGTAAGGAACTATCCTGCAATGGGAGGTGGTGATCTAGTCAACAATATTGGTCTTTTTCCTGACATCTTTGGTTCTATGGCTGGTTTTCTGCTGCAAAATAAAAAAAGCTGTAATCTCTGAATAGTAAAGAGTCACTCTCCCTCCTTTTGCTTTGCCTCATATTCATGTCTATTGGTCATTTTCATGATAATAGTTCTCCAGAACTATAGTCATTTTCCCTTGCATCTGCCCCAGTTAGAATATTACTTAATTTTGCAGGTGTCCTTTATATGAGCAAAGTTAAGCACAGTATTGGAAAGCTCAGAGGATTTACTTAGAATCAGCTATTTCTTTGCTAGCTGGCCGTGCAGGATTAGACTCAGCGATGGAAAAGCGCCGGCCTCGTTCCTCTGGCTAGACCCATCAAGGCACCAGAAACCATCTGCTGCGGGGTGTGGCTGCCAGATACACCAGCCACAGGAAATGTTTCCGACAGTTCAGCAAAATGTTGTCATGCAACACAAACCACATGGAGCGGCTGGACGACAAAGCACGTTGCAACATAAATCAGGCCCCATCTGGATCCCATACTGTGCATCAGGCACTTGCTTTCAACAAGAAGATACTTAGGTTCACAGAGTTCTACCATTCACCTGCCTTCAGTGCCAAAAAAACCCAAACAAACAGATCCCAAGTCCATATGTCAGTACATGCATTGGGCACCAGCATCAGGCACTCCAGGGTTTAATTGACACAGACTGCATCTTCCTAAACAACAAAAACAAAATCAGGGCAGCGCCTTTCAAAATGTCACTGCACAGCCACGTGTCATGCCATGATTTTCAGTCACAAACTACCATTAAGAATTATAAGACAAAAGAGCCAACAGCACTCTGAAAACAGCCATGCAATGCTTCCGAATAGTCCACTGTTGCTCCTCTCAGGATTTTATTCTGAGTTTCATGATATTTTATACTTTTGTTAAAGCCTGAGCTGCTGGAGTCATGTGTGTAAGTGAGAACTTCAGCTTCATTTTTAAAAAGTAATTTCCTAGTTGCAGAGAAAAAAAACTTGAAAATGTGACCCCTAACAGCTCAAAATCCAGAAGGTAAATAAAAAGAACCTCAAATGTATTATTTTTCAAAAGGCCATGATTTTTAAGCTAATTGGATTATTTGGGGGCCTGACCCGTGATTTTTCAGTTGGCAATAATGTGGAACCCCCTCAGTGGGTTACAGATTCTTTGTACTTAAACTCTTAAGTAACTGTCATGTAAGAACATGAGTACATCAGAACAGTCATACTGGGTCAGACCAAAGGTCCATCTAGCCTAGTATCTGGTCTTCCAATAGTGGCCAATATCAGGTGACCCAGAAGGAATGAACAGGACAGGTAATCATCAAGTGATCCATCCATAATAGAAAATAACACATTGCACATGTAGAGAGAAGTGAGCAGAAGTGGTAGGGTTGGATCTTGTTCTGGATTAGGTTTAAACTGAGATTGAAACCAAATCATGGACAAGAAGATTGGATTTGAAATCTAGAGAGCAGCTCTTGAGATTTTGTTCTCAAATGTCAGAAACCCTGTGAGATCAGCTGTTTTTGTGAGTTTTCCACCGCTTTGAATTTCCATCTCCAGAAGTGGCCATATCAGAGCAAGTCCCAGAAGAAAGGCTCCTTGCAGATTCAGAACTCAAACAATAAGGGGCAAAGGTGTGTCCATACCCAGGGATTTGAATCTCAGACTCATGGGGGTTAGATCTATGGTACGTAAAGGATATATAGGGATCACTTTGCCCACTACTAAATGGCAGCTATCTCTGGAGTAGAATGAACGAGCTGCATATTACACACATTAACACTATGAATGCAATAGTTTACGGCAAGAAGTGAAGAACGCTGTCTCAAAAGGGGAATTTCAGCATGGAGAATGTAGTTACTTCAGGTAGAATTTGGTCCGGACACTTAGGTTAATACACCCATTGTTACAAACAATGCCATAGGGTCTTTAACAGCCATAGGTGCTCAGGAAGTGTCCCTTCCAAGTACTTACCTAATACTTCTTTTGTGGTTTGGATACAGTTAATCAGATTGAAAGTTCCATTTTTTCAGCATGAGCTAAATCTGTGGTAGCATTCATAAACTTCAGTGTCTGCAAAGTAGGCTACCACATAATATTTAATTATAGCATGACAAGATGGGGAACTGGTGGTTTAGGTCCGACTGAAACACAAGCATTTAGTTAGCCCATAATAGTGGGTATTTCATTGGCCTAGATGAAGATTTCACCATGGCACCACTGGGGGTATTATTAGACACAAATAGATTTTCCTTGGTCTAACTTTCTGATCCCACATTATTGGTGGTGGCTTCTCTCAAACTTCCATCTTTGCCTCCCAGACTTAGCCCTCTGGTAAAGAACATTTTAAATAAGAAGCGACTTTGCTCCTAAAATCTGAGAATAAACCCTAAGCACCAAAATTGTCTGATATCATAATGGAGATGACTTTGCCAGGAGAGAATTTGGCCCTACTAGAAGCATGATGAGCAGTAAGGAAGACATTAGTGCCACATTTGTTCTACAATATGGCTAAGTTTTCTAGTACAGCCCAGTTCTTAAACAGCTCCGTTAAGTGGAGAGGCGTTTCCTCTTCCTCAATAGCATAATTTTCATGCCACACAATGGCACCGCCTACGCTAAAGATTAATATGTACATTCATAAGACCTCATATCTTGCAATAACCATTTTAATACAAGTAGTGACATGCCAGCTCTGCTCCTTTAAATTAAATGTACAAAGCACTAAGTAGAGTTGCAGAGCCTAACTCTGGCTTTAGTTCTATGCACATAAAGAGCAGAAGCTGGCCCCAGACCTTTGGCAAAACTATCCAAGCAACATTTTGGAGAGTGGCATGGCAAATATATTGCTTCCCATCTTGGAATCATGTACAGGTGTCTTTGCTGCTATATTGCCTGAGAACACCACAGTTGTATCCTGCAATATTTTTCCAAAAGAAATTTTTATTGACCGTAAAGTCTTTCCTTCCAGAAGGAAAAACCAGGGTAGTTTAGCTTCAGCAACATATGACTCAGCAACTAATGGGATAATCTGCCAGTTTTGCCACCTCCACCAGTTTCGTAAATAGGATTTTTCAGGAATCTAAAAGTTACAGTCTTTTGAATATTAAGAAGAACTTTGTGTGTGGAATGAAGTCTGAGATCATGGAAATTGTGAAGCAGGTGACCAGTTTGCATCTACAGCTGAACCTAGAGGTTGTGAAGTGCCACCTAAACCAAAATAAAAGAAACTGGTGAGTTTCACAGCTCTAGTTGAAAATAATGTTCTTCAAAAGCTCCTATTCCCCACCCACCCACCCACACACTTGTTCCGAATCAATCTTGTACTAGTTTGTATCCAATAGGTAGCAATTACTTTGGGGATGGAAAGAAGCCAGGTTTCCTCCAAGCTTAGGGTAGCATGTGTAGATGATGGTCCCTTGGCTTTCATGAAAATCTCTACGCTGTGTGATGCAGTGTGGACTGCACCTCCCAATGTTTCCTGATGTGACATATGGAAGCTTGATAGGTGGTTTTGGTATCTTCGGTCTTCTAAAGCTTCTTTGTTTTTCTTGGAGACACCTGAGAGACATGCTAACTGACATCTGTCATGCAATTCCTGCTCATTCTGTTGACCTACACAACAGGCCTACTTTGAAAATAATCATAAGAGGCTTCTCCAGGAGATTGTCACACCATGATAAACAGTGAACCATGAACTCATCTTTTCAGATGTGGGCCATGGGATGTCTAAGCGTTTGAAATATTTTCAAAGCAATACTGAGCTTTCAAAGACATTGTGTCTGGTTGTGGTGTGAGAAGTTGCAACCCAATAGCAGCTGGGGGCTGTGAACTGGAATGCACTCACTTAGAATTTGGTAATGCACAATGCATTGATTAATCTACATCTGCACCAATCTACAACTGAAATAACAATGACAAGAGATGAGGCAGTGGTAGGAGGGAGTCATGGTTCCAAAGGGTAATGTTTATGTTTACAAACTGCTTGGAAATAATAACAGAAATGGATGTCAAACTGAACTGCTGCTTTCTGTGGTGGTTCCCCCTAAAGTGTGGATCAGCTTGGGTGAAATTTATATCTGTGCACATGGTCACTAATGGACCAAGCCCATGCACTACTTAAGTCCCAATTAAGCCCCCTTTTGAAGGCTTAAGGGATGAATGGGTGTTGTGCTGAACACTTGCATGAGGTGAATTTCACTCCGAGTGAAGACAGTTTCCTCCCAGATTTGTTCAAATATTTTAAACTTGGGAAAGCTTGAAGGTGAAATCCGAGTCACATTTTTTCCTCTCCTGTGTGCTCACATTGGTTTGTAACCAAAAGATTACTTGTTAGTCAGGCTACACATGCTGGTTTATTATGGTAAGAGCACTTGCAGGCACTGGGCCTTCTACACTGCTTTTATGACTGGAGAGGTGCTCATAAATATGGGACTGCCCCAGTTGCGTAAGTTTTCTCCAGTATGACTCTTGTGATAAAATCCTGGCCCCATAGTAGACAATGAAAACATTCTCATTGACTTCAGTGGGGCTGGGATTCCAGGCTTGGTCTTCACTGACTCAGGACTTGTCTTCACTACGGAGCTAAATCGGCACTGCTGCAATCGATACACACTAGTGAAAACACACTCAATAAATGGGAGACTGCTGTCCCATCAATTTCTGTACTCCATTGACATAGTGTAGTGAGGACCCCACAGTAAGTAGATCTACGTCGACTTGAGTTATGCTACTAACAACCACCAGCTGTAGTGTAGACCACGCCTCAGATGGAGTTCATTCCTTGTGTACAATAGCATACATGTGGAAAATGCATTTAACTACATTGGTCACTGTGAATTCAGATTTAGGGTTGACAAACGTAACAGAGTATGAAGTTTTGCAAACCTCTGGTTTTTGGGGTCAGAGAACTAATGAGAGTTTACAAACCCTTTTCACTTGCAACTGAAACCCAAAAATAAATAATAGATTTTAAGGCCAGAAGAAACTGTTAGATCATCTAGTCTGATTCCTTTATAAACACAGGCCACAGGATTTCACCCAACTTCCAATATATTGAGCCCAATGTTTGATTATCTGCCAGAAAGGCATCCAGCCTGGATTTGAAGACATGGAGAATCCACAACTTCCCTTTGATTGTAGTTTGTTTCAATGGTTAATCACATTCACTGTTATAACATTATGTTTTATTTCTAATTTGAATTAATCTATCTTCAGCTTTCAGGGATTGGTCCTTGTTCATATGTTTTTTGTGTGTGCTAGATTAAAAAGTCCTTTAGTACTTGATATTTTCTCTCCATAAAGGTACTTATATGCCATGATCAAGTCACCTCTTTATCTTATCTAATCGAAGATAAAGAGATGGAGCTCTTTCAGGCTGTGCACTATATAAATAACTAATGCAAACATACAGACAAAGACAGATTTCCTACACTACCTTTGGCATACAAAACTGGATTATTTCACTGCCCCTCATGTCTCTCTTTGTGAAGCTCACTAATGCTCTACTTGTTCTGCTGCATTGTTTCCTTTCAGTGCCCACAGTATCAAGTAATTCTTAAGGGCTGAAAGCCGTAGCACTGCCAACAGAGTAATTAATTTCCTTGAATGGGGTTCTTGTTATGCATGTACTGAACTTCTTTCATTTCCCATGTGGGGTTTCCCTCCATTCATTGGTTTTCTCCATCTGTGCTTATTCTACGACTAGTGTATAAGGGATGTTTTTTCAGTTGGGAGCGGGATTATAACTTTAACTGATCCTGACAAGTTCCGTTGTTGGACTCTCAAGCAGATGTTTCTTGATTTACACCCAGTATATACAGCATCCTAATCCAAATATTGTAATGTAAAGACATTACTTTATAAGCCCAAAGAGGGCCGAAGACAAAGGATTTTATTCTGTATCTGCATTTAGACTTTTTCTGTTCAGTAACCGGATTTTTCTAATTTTCTAATTTTTAAATATTTGATGTTTGGTAGCCATTTCAGATCTGGAGAAATGCCTTTATTAAATAATTTATGGTTTAGAACTGCTCCAGGGAAACATTTAATATGTATCAGTATTTGCTCTTTTAGAACATCTTCAAACATAGAAGAGAAAAATCAAACAATTTAAAAACAATAATTTAGATAGAAGGATTTTTACAGTATTTTTCCAACACAAGATTATTATTATATTATAAGATCACTGGGGCAGTGATGTTATGTGAATACAGTGCCTAGTAGGGATGTAAATATCGGGTAAAAAGTTAACTGTTTAAGCAATTAAAATTATTTCGTTTAAATGGTTAACCAATCGGGCGTGGCAGGGGTGGCTCCAGTCGGGGAGTGTGGCTAGGGCTGCTCCAGCTGGGTGGCAGTGCTCCGGCCACTCTGGCCAGGCAGCATGGCTGGAGCCACTGGGGTCAGCGGGCCAGCCGGTGCGGGGCTGCTGGGGTCAGCCGGATGGCCCAGGGGTTAATGGTTAAGGCAAGTTAGCTGGTAAGACTAATGCTTACCGGTTAACATTTTACATCCCTAGTGCAATGGAGCCCTGATCTTTGATTGGTCAAGGTGCTACCACAATACAAATATACACTATTCCTTAATACCCTGGCTCACCAGAAACAAGTAGTAAACAGTCCTTCATTCATTAACAGCACATAGATCTCAGGAGATAAATAATACTTCCATGTAGAATAAAGAGATAAGTAAGGAGATGGATAATGGGCTATACAGACTTACGTATGTAAGATGCAAGTTCAAATTCACCCTGGTAGTGACTGAAAGCTGTTACCCTTGGTGGCTGACTGGGGTCTGTGTGAAATTGCTTCAGTGATCTTGATCTACTTACCAGTGGACATCATGGAAAACTACTGAAATTCATGCGCATATGAACTGTCTGAGCAGAGAGAACAATCAGGACTGAAGTAGTCCATCATTCAGGTCCAGGTTTTCAGAAGTGACTAGTGATTTTAGTTGCCTCAAATTTTAGGTGTGCAAAATGAAATATCTGAAAGGGGCCTGATTTTCAGCATATGGGTGCTCTGCATTTTCTGAAAATTAAGGCCTTCAAATTGTCTCTCTAGAGGAAGTTTGCATGGGCTGCTTCCCTGCTGTACTTGTTCTGGGCATTTATATAGGAATTTAGATCAAAGTGTTCAAAACTGAGTGTCTAACAGTAGGGTCCTAAATCCATATTCAGGCACCTAAATAGAATCTATTTAGGTTCCAAAATCTATATTTGTGCTTCTAAACAGAAACTTCTATGTGCCTAAATATGGATTTAGAAACTTAACTTTAGATTCTCACATTTCAAAATCTAGGAATAAATCCTCATGTCTGTCAAGGCACTATGCATTCATCTACACTGTGATAAAGAAAAAATAGTGTGTATATTAAATCAACTGTTCTATAAAACCATTTCACGGAAGAGAGAATAAAGCAATGACCCCCTAATATCAGACATACAAGAGATGAGGCTGCTATTAAGATAATCTAATAATAATTGGTGCAAATAATTTCCCCCTAAATAAAATATTAAAATTATGTGGTAAGCCGTGCTTGCTAATAGCGTCCTGTGAATAGCTTCCCTCTTTGCTCACACGCAAAGCACTGCAAATATATCACTTGACACTGTAAATCACACTGGGACATGAAAGGTACTGAATAAAACAATTCTATTCATTAAACATATTGCAGGAATACTGTGAAATAAAAACTACCCAATGAGGGAAGCAAAAAATCAGATACTGATTGTTCAGAATACTCTGATTATTAACAGGGATGGTTTTCAGATTTTTGAGCCCCTTGGTCAGGTTAATTTTAGGTGAACCAATTCTCTGTATTTTCCTCTGCCACAACTCCTTTTTTCATGCCCTCTCCAGGCACTAAACTTATCCAGCATCAGTCCTATGTCAAATCTGGGCCTGTCACACAAGCTGGTGTACAGGGTATATACCGTACCTGTGGTGTTCCATAAGCACTTCTTTGGATTAAACAATATCTGTCTTGGTAAGAAAACACTAAGGCCAACTGTTCCAAAACTTGCATGTTTCCAGTATGGCACCAGCATCCATACTTCAGTCTCACTGATTTCAATGGGACTCTTAGTGTGCTTAAAGATACACAAATGCTTCAGTGCTTTCCTGGATCAGGGCATTAGTACCTCAGCAGGTAGCATAGTTTTCAGAGATGTGAGTACCAACAGCTCCCATTGAATTCAAGCCTTAAAACTTTGTACATTTGAAGCTTTGTCACTGCCTACCCTTCCAAAAATCACTAGAAATAAATGATGAGTACTATGGGAAAAGCTAAAGTTACAAAGACATTACTAATGTTGGGGGCTCAGAATTTCACCTATTTTTTCTCTTTGATCGCTAACATTTTGCATCAGAAAGGCCTGAAACTCTGAATATTGCTGGTATTCGAAGCCTTGAGCTGAGAGTTTCAAGAGGAGATGGGGATGCTCAGCATCTTATAGGACTGGACCAGTATTTTGTTTTCTGTACAAAATCAGATGTTAAGTTGATTTGAAGTCTATACAGTAGCAAACAGATAAATTGTTTGACTATCATCGCTATGGCATTCCATTGCGGTTTAGTGAAATAGTCAGGACAACTGTCTTAATTAAATTATTTCTTGATAGAGACATTTCTAAAAAATGCACTGAAGCCCAGACTGGGGGAATATATATAGTGCAGTATGTATTCGAAGAAAGAAGAACTGGACATGGAAATCAGTGAGTAATTTAGAGAACACTCCACAGCACTTGAAGAAATTTTGTGCAGAAACCAGATGCACGTTGAGCACCTCCATCAAGTGTTTAATAATGCTAGTCGTGGTAACAGGCAAACTCAGTCTAATTTAGAATTAAACTATATCCAATTAAACTTGCTTCTAGGGACTTGTCTTTGTATTATCCTTAGTGGAGAAGTGCAAAACCTTCCCAAATACATGCCTTTAAGAGTCCTCTTCACAGTTCAGTGCTCTTTCAGATGAATTCCAATGGCACAAGAGAGCATCTGTTCATTGTTACTTTAAGTCAATCACAGGTGAGTATTGTTTCGGCATCCAGGGACCACTCTAAAAAGCAAAATCCTACTTCTTCCATGATAAGGCAAGCATCATGAGTTCCATTTACAGTACCTGGTGGACTCAGCACCTCTGGCCAAAACTCTAGACAAACTTTAAACATTGTAAATAAAGAACAGCTGATTTCTTGGCCAGGATGTTTAATACAAACCAAAGACTTAGGCCAAAAGGTTAAACCAAAGTATATTGCTACTATACATGTGTAGACATATACATAGTGTGACAAAGTTCCTCCTCTGCCTTGGTGGGTCCTGTGATTATTGGCAGATTTGCTCACCTCAATGATCTCCCCCACAGTCTGGATCAGCTCCTCCTGTGTCTGATCAGGAGTTGGGAGGTTTGGGGGGAACCCAGGCCCACCCTCTACTCTGGGTTCCAGCCCAGGGCCCTATGGATTTGCAGCTGTCTATAGTGCCTCTTGTAATAGCTGTGTGACAGCTACACCTCCCTGGGCTACTTCCCCTAGGTGTCCTCCAAACACCTTCTTTATCCTTACCACAAGACTTTCCTCCTGGTGTCTGATAACACTTGTACTCCTTAGTCCTCTCGCAGCACACCCTCTCAGTCTCAGCTCCTTGTGTCTCTTACTCCCAGCTCCTCACACACACTTCCTCTCCTCTGACTCCTCCCCATCCGACTGGGGAGAGCTCCTTTTAAAACCCAGGTGCCCTGATTAGCCTGCCTTGATTGGCTGCAGGTGTTCTAATCAGCCTGTCTGCCTTAATTGGTTCTAGCAAGTTCCTGACTACTCTAGTGCAGACCCTGCTCTGGTCACTCAGGGAACACAAAACTACTCACCCAGTGACCAGTATATTTGCCCTCTACCAGACTCCTGTACCCCACTGGCCTGGGTCTGTCACAATAGCGATAGGTAGACATGGCAGTGGAGGTAAACTATCTCATGTTGAATATACTTAATTCGGAGAATGTTCAATTTAGCCATAATAAGTGAACATCAACTGAATCTCTAACTCATTTTCTGTGTTTCCCTTAGCAAGCACAGTTCAACTGGAAGATGAAACAGTATCAAACGATTTCAAAGACAGAAATGACTCAGAGATTGAAGAAAGGCCAACTCTGGTGGGTGTCTCTTGAACTGAGAATCTTCAGACCTAGCTGGCACTGTATTTCTTGTCTTCTTGCTTTGTCTTTTGAGCAGTCAGATTTTGAGCTTGTGGTTTTCTGGTAATAAGCGATGATTTGTTCCAAAAATAAAGGGTGGTCAAATACCAGTTTTTTGCTTTGCAAAAGTTTGGGTGGCGGGAGATGAAGCTGAAAATAATTATAACAACATTTGCTGAATTTCACAGAATATTCAGGGCTTGCTATGCACTGTCTTATACCAGTTCTGCCCTGGTGTGCCTCCATTGGCTTCAGTGGAGCTACACTGATGTTGAACTGATGTAACACAATGGACAAACAAATCTGTAAATTTCTATGACACTGGGTAAAACTCCCCTTTCCCAGCCTCTGCATTGACAATGTTTTGCTATTAGTGATTGCTGTGGCAAGCAGTTCTAACTTTCAGTTGCATCAACTGTTGTTCCTTTACAGTAAAGTTGAATTAGTGACAATGAACAAAAACCCAAGGATTTAATTTTTCCCTTTAGAAACTGATGAACTGGCATATTGTCCTCTATACTGGAAATACTTCCCCACAGCTGCATTCCTAAAAGCTGGGCTTCATGGTGGACATAGCTTATTACTGATCAGTAATTCAGCATGTGTTTTTCACATTGCAAATCCAGACAGTCAAATATAGACATATTATTATTATGAAAACTTGTAAAACCCACGACAGCCAAACAGGGCTGTTTCTTTTCTGTCTTTGTTTAACATACTTTTCTTTTTTGTGAAACATAGGGCTTGATTCTCAACGATCTTGAGCTGGGGATGAAAGGTACCTGTTTGTGGCTCCCTGATCATGTGGCTGCTTTGGACCCAGTCCTGGGGTAGATTTGAGCAGCCTAGGGGTTGCTGGACTGCAGCATGGTCACACTTCATCCCCATCAAGCCATTCACAGGAGGCTCTGCAGGCAATTGCATAGGAGACTGCTATGCTTTCTATAGGCCCACAGGGGACTCCCTCCAACTAGGACAATAGGATACCTTTTCAGTCCCTCTGTGCTGCAGGAGTAGAACAAAAAGAGCAGAACTGACCTCAGAATCCAGACATTGGACTTTATGCAGGCGAGGAAATTAAAGTTCTGCCTTTATATATAAATGTTAAAGAGATTGGGTCTTACTTTGTCTCTCTCTTTTTACTTTCACTCCTCCCAGTTGCCTACAAAACTGCACACCATAAGAGACCTGTTCCCCTTAGAAGAGTTAATAACCACAGAAAGTATAGTTGCCAATAATGAAGACAGTGAGAACTCTACTGACACGGATGTTGTTGAAAATTCTGAAGGTAGAAACCTTTGCTTGTGATTTTTAATTTTACTCGACTGTAAGTTATGTTCATTGAAGTTCATGAACCTGTCAAAGCCAGGCGGGGCCCATTCATGGCTTTGCACTGAAATCCCATGAATTCTAGTAGTTGCAACTGAGTTTTGCTTTGGCATATGAGGTTTGTTTCAAAATGGAAAGTCAAAGTGGAACTGGGATGACATTTGTCTAGCCTCAGGATGAAATGGTTCCACAGATCCCTGCAAAGCAAATTTCATACACTTGTCTGGAACAGCCTCGCCATGAGCTCTGCTTTCCTAAGTATCTGCAGCCCTCCACCTCCCAAACTGCTGTTGCTCACACAAGCAGTTATTGGAGATGTCGCTGCCCTAGGTCACTCCCTGTTCTACCCAGACATGGGAACTGGCTCTATCTGTTGATAAATAAGAAGACATTAGGTTAACTACAGCCCTCAAACAAAATTTCTGTCTTTTGTTGCTGGTTTCTTTCTCTGCTTTTCTATGCTGCAGCAGTTGCATATCCTTGGACAGAAGATCAAACACATATGTTTAAAAATGTATGTTCTTCGGTCTCCTTACCTGATTCTTTGTCTCTGCTACTAGTCTGGGCATCTCTTGACTTTGTTCATTATTAAAGAACAGAAGCAATGGTAGCCAACTCTAAATTTTACAGAGGGAATTTCAGACTCACTGTCTAAACTACGTGTGGGTGATTTGAGAACACTTTCCTCTAGGAAAGAAAACAGCAGTTGTGTTTCTTCTACTTCTGGTTGCTACTCAAGTAAGGAGTTAATAACACTGGCTAGAGAAAAAGATTGTGCAGCCTCTGTACAAACTTCCCACACACAAGCTTTGCCAATGCATTACCGTTCCAATCTGCAACACACTTGTTAGTTCAGGCTTGGTTCTTTATTAAGTAGAGGCTGTCACTCATGCCAAATTGTAGCAGATTTTTGGGGTGGATGCAGGCCAATGACTACTTGGAACTAGTATATGGTGACCAAATGATCTGGCCCCAAGTTTCTGGAGTTCAAAGGTATATGCATTAGTTAAGCCAATGCAACATCAAGTTCTTACCATTTTATTTATATACAGAGCCAGTTTTTTAAATTATCGAAAGAGGAAAAAAATTTGGTATCAGTCAAGTATGAAAAAAAAAGGCTGTAAGTTCAAGGCAGTATATTCCGATTGCTATACAAAGAATTTCTATCATTTAGGTCAGAACACCTTTTGTATTAAAAGTATTCCAGTCTTCAAAATAAAAGCTGTTTCCCAACAACCATAATAATTATACTGTGCACAGTAATGTTCGCGAAACACTTCTATTCAAGGATCTTACAGTGCTTAACATTAATCAATATACAGCACCCCATTGCAAGGGAGCTAGTATTATCTTCATTTTACAGATGGGGAAACTGAGGCATAGAGAAGAAAAGTGACTTGCTCAAGGTCATCAGTGGCAGAACCAGGAATACAACCGAGATTACCTGCATTCCCAGCCAGTGCCTTAATCACAAACCATTCTGCCTCATAACAGCTGCAAGCCCTTTATAGGCAATCTCAACAGTCACCTAAAATAGAGAACCCTTCCCTAAATTAGTGCTGTCCAGAATTTAATACCCAAAGAATCACTTTTTCATCAGGTGCAGCCTGAGACCCACCAACTATCTTCAGCATGATACCCTGAAACTGCATGGTGACACTGGGTCAGTATTCAACAATGCAGCATCTCCGACTCCATCTGATGATGAAGCAGCCTTTTAGCTTTCCCCATATCTCTTGCCCATTGAGAGAGGCGAGGTCTCCCCTTTCTCCCTCTCCCCTCAATCTTTTGGACACACAGGAAGAAGACCTCCTCTTAGCAGCTGAGAGGGGATGGAGAGGGTTTCTCTTTCCAAGTTGTTGGATGGCAGGGATTGTTTCTCCTCTCCTTCTTTCACCACCACCACCCCTTTCCTGGTTACTGTTAGGTGGGACAGGTACATGCCCAAGGGGGAATGCACCTCCTGGCAGCTCTGACACTGTCAGTGAGTTTGATCAGCATCCCATCACAGGGAGTGTCAGAGGGAGCATCCTAAGGGCTTGTCTACACTACCGGCCCAATCAGCAGGCAGCCATTGATTCAGCAGGGGTCGATTTATCGTGCCTAGTGTAGAAGTGATAAATTGGCCGCCAATCGCACTAGTGTCGACTCTGGTACTCCACCTCAATGAGAAGCACAAGGGAATCGATAGGATAGTTATTTACATAGCTGAAGTTGTGTAACTTACATCGATCCCCCCCCATAGCGTATACCAGCCCTAAGTCAATGTCTGAAGATAGCATTCAGGGCTTTGAACAGTCACAAATGTGTTATCACTGATCTACCCTATTTTTATTGGTATCTTTCACGTTAAGACTAAGAGGAATGATTAAATGCTTAGGAACTGTGAGAAGGAAAGGTTTGTGCATTATTATAAGCATTTTTAAGTGCCATAAAAGATTATGGCGTGTGCTGAGCCGTCCTAGTAATCAGTGCCCAGTTTGTGCCAAAGAGCAAAAATATCTTCCTAGTGTGTTACTTTTTCTGTCAAAACACAAACAAAACCGTCCTAAAAATGACACATTTTCCTTAAAACATTGGCATTGTGTCATAAAGTATCCTACAGCTGCACTGTCAGATTGCAAGCCAATAACAAGCTGTGCAGTACAAACTCGGGGGGGGGGGATTGGCCCCATGGAGTGCAGTTACTGTAAGTGTAACAGATATGTTCAGGTCAGACAAGCTCATGGCATCCAAAACAAACTTGCCTTCCTGTCTGCTTAGGCATAAATCTAGAGCAGAATCTGAAACAAATAATGAAAGATTAACGTCTCTGAGCTCAAGCCTCAAACAAATCAGCCCAAGTTTGACTAACCCACTTAAGGATCCAATGTAGGAAACAAAATGATATACCAAAGAAACTACACTAGTTTTAATATCTGGAACACTGATCACTTCCCTGCCTGTTTGTTGTCCTGATTTTAACCTGACAGGTGTCACTCTGCAGTTAGGTTAGCTAAGATATTGCTATGATTTATTATACAAAAAATTGTGTTAAAAGAACATTAAGGTTGCAAAGTCAAGCACTCAAAAGTTAGGAAATGCCACAGTTAAGGTTATCTGTGAAATCTAATTTACAGTGGTGTTACAGCATTGAGATCAATAGAGCTACACTGGTGTTGATCCTGATTCACACCAGTCCAAGATCTCTTTAGATTTCAGTTTGTCTTTGGGCTGGCCTACACTCACAAGTTAGATCAACCTGGGGTGAAAAATCCACACCCCTGAGCGACTTAGTTAAACTGACCTAATCCCAGTGTAGACTTGGAAGAATTCCTCTGTCAACCTAGTCACCATCTCTGAGGTAGGTGGATTAACTGTAGTGACAGGAGAAATCCCTCCCGTCACTCTAGGGCAGCGGTTCTCAATCCATGGCCCAATTAGCACATAGATGCAGCCCAGGTCAGATGTGTGCTACAGGCTGCAGGCTCCGGGCTACTGGCTCCTGACTGCCGCATGGCCCCGCATGACAGGGCTCGGGGTCCAGGCAGCCAGCTGCCACCCAGCCCCATGCAACAGGGTCCCAGCGAGATCTGGGGTCTGTGCAACAGGCTGTTGCCCGACCCCATGCAATGGGGTCCCGGTGGGATCTGGGGTCCGGGCAGCTGGCTGCGGCCCGACCCCACCCAGCAGGGTCTAGGGTCGGGGTCCTAGCTGCCCCCTGCCCCCACGTGGGGGGGTTCAGGGTCCCCAGGCAGCAGGATCTGGGGTCCAGGTCCCTGCCCCTCACCCCACACCCAGCGCTCTGCTCCTGGCTCCATCTTTGGAGGGATCTCTGGGTGGAGGGTGCTGAGCATAAGGGTTTGCAGGGGGTGTTAGGTGGGGGGCACTGTGGTTCTCAACCTGCGGCCCACAGTGATAAATAGTTTGAGAGCCGCTGCTGTAAGAAGTATCTACACTGAAGCGCTACAGCTGCAGCTGTGCTGCTGTCACATTTTACGTGTAGACAGCCTTTATTTCAGCTGCGAGGCTCAGTCTCTTCACAACTCCTTTTACTCTACGCTCTCTGAGTGCTCTCTATTTACACTCACTCCCCAATTAACATCCTATTAAACTGCACACCTGTCATGGTTTCACTCTCAGACCCATCGGGCTGTAGTTTTTATAACCTCCCCTACAGTGTGACATCACGGTATGAAGACCTAACAGTGACCGTATTAAAAAGTTATTTTGGTTCTTTCTTTCCAGATGAAGTGGGTGGCGAGCCAGGGACTACAGACGAGAAAGGTAAGTAACAAAATTGGTTATAAAAGGAGTAGATGCATTTAAATCCCACATGAGATATGGCTTTGAACTTTTAAAGGGCCTGTCTCAAAGCCCATTGAAGTAAATGGACAAACTCTCTTTGACTCCAGCTGGCCCAAAGAAAGGGAGCGAGGAAACTGCTAAATCTAAATGATATTTTCAAATGGTTTGCAGTATTGTTGTAGCCGTGTTAGTCCCAAGGTACAAGATAGACAAGGTGGGTGAGGTCATATCTTTTATTGGACCAACATCTGATGATGAAAGAGACAAACTTTTGAGCTATACAGAGCTGAAGAAGAACTCCGTGTAAGCTCAAAAGCTTGTGTCACCAACCAGGGCTTAATATGCAATGAAAGAGGTGCTGGGGCTCAAGCAATTTTTTTTACTTTCATAACTGATGTGGGCAAGCCTGGAAGTGCCAGGGCTCTGAACTGCCAAGCATAGAGGTGCCGGAGCTTAGCCTGGCACAAATTAAGCATTATCACTGACAGAGTTTGGTCCAATCGCTTGTCATGTTTCTCTAAACCTAAATGACATATTTTACAGTTCAAAGGATTCAGGGAACATTCCCATGGAATCGAATGAGACAAAATAATTCCATTTTACTACAAAGTATTAGGACCTCTTACTATCTGGCCCCATAGTTATACACGGGTTACATAGAAAACATGCTAACATCCTGAACATTTCCCACTCAGATGGCCTGGCAACAGTTACACTGGTTGGAATCATCGTTGGAATCATAATAGCGGTGGGAATCGTTACTGGAATCATCATTGCCGTCGTGAGGAAAATGTCGGGCAGGTACTCGTAAGTAGATTACTAGGCAGGCTTTATGGCTAGAGGCTGCTATAGCTCTGTTTTCAATGACAGACACACTTCAAAAGGAATTTGATTCAAGATCCAATGAAGTCTTTCCATTGATTTCAAAGGGTGGGAGATCAAGCCCAAGGTCTGGATACATTCCAGAGAAGCAGCCAAACATTCAAGCAGTTTATCTGAACCACAGGAGAGACTGGAAAGCTCGCAGGAATGGGCCCTAATATTTCTAGCATGTCTACTTTTGGACACAGTGAAACATAGGTTGGGACTGCCCTTTATCATTGCATCCAGAGCTTTTCATTCCAGCCGTGGCTGGGAAACAGAAGTGAAGAGGGAAGAAGGGAAAGAAATATTTAAGCTTTAAAAAAGTTTGATCAACATCCACTTCCAGATATAAAAGCATAGAACCATAGGGTTAGACAGAACCACAAGGGCCATCTAGTTTAACCCCTTGCCAAGATCAGGATTTGTTGTGTCTAAACCGCCCAAGACAGATGCCTCTCCAGCCTCCTTTTGAAAACCTCCAGTGAAGGAGACTCTATGACCTCCCTAGGCATCTGTTCCATTCTCCTACTGTTCACAGTTAGGAAGTTTTTCCTGTTATTTAATCTAAAACTGCTCTGCTGTAGTCTGAATAATTTATGTATTTATTGGTGGTGCTGAGTGATGGTGTGTCAGTTTCTTTCCTCCACTCCTCCAACTGGGTCATCTACAATCCTTAATCATTTATATCGTAGAGCCACAGTTAGTCAGGCAGGGGTGAGCAGAGACAAGAAAATGTTCTCATTCGCTGACCTGTTTCTTGTGACAGTCAGTCCCCAGCTAAGGAGCCTTAGGGAATGATAAACTGATGCTGTCAGAACAGACTCACCAGAGTTAAAAATCAAACTGAGGCTTTCTTCTCTGGAACATGCCTCTAACTTCTCTTTAATATCTGTTCTGTGCAGGTTTCACTCAGGGCATCAATCTGTGGCAGAGTCATCTGTCTCATGCTGGTATCTACACAGGACCAGATTCTAAGATGGGGTTAATGGGCATAGCTCCAGTTCAAACCAACTGAGAATCTAGTCCTGTCTCTCAGCTTCAGTGTTTATGAGAATATCAGCACAAATCAAAGGAGACGGACCCAAAGGGCTGTCTCCCTTTAGTCTATTTTTTCAATTATATTAAATTATGATCTACAATACTTTAAAATTAATTTAAATTGGTTTTTAAAAATTAATTAAAGATATCCCTACTGAAAGAATAAGCGCTAAACTTAGCAGATTCTTGGTCAGAGAGTTTATGCATGAAATTATCCTGGCTGCATACACCAACCAGAAAGATGCAGGTGCAAACACCTATTTAGCTGTATTTGTATGTACTATTCTCTGATATACATGCAGAACAAGGCAATGAAATGTGCAAATTAAGCACACCATTGCACACAAACTCTTTGAAAACCTGGCCATCACAAAAAACAAATAGTAAAGACAATCTTTTTGTTTTGATTTTATTTGCCCTGTTATATGTCTGGCAGACTTCTGAGTCCAGAAAATAATGGGTTCAAATCCCCCAACCTTCCCATATTTTCTTGAGTTTTTGATTTAAGTAAGCCCAAAGATCCAAATAAACATTGGCTAAACCCCACCAGTATCTAGATGGTTTTCATCCAAAATCATTAATCAACACAGATCTGTTGAAAAGCTAGTCCAGGCTCATTTCAAGATTCAGTCTGAGAATTTAGTGTTTACAGTAAAACCCCCATATTGGAGAACTTTGCATGACTTTAGGTGTGATTCCAAATTTTTCAGACAATATCAGTTTCTACCTTCATTGAAAGACAGCGAGGTTATATGTGTAGACTGAAGAATGGCAGCACCAGCTAGTAGTTAGTGCATGAGACTGAAACCAAGGAGACTTGGGTCATAATCCTGGCTCTGAAATTGATTAGTTGTGTGTCCTTGGGTGCACCATTTACCCTCTTTGTGACTCGGTTTCTCCTTCTGTAAAATGGGGGGTACTAACCATACCTATTCCACTTAATCAACCGAAGGCAAACCACCCTGTTCCTCATTGTGCTAAGCCTAAGAAAACAAGCTTGGCTTTATCTGACCCTGTAGAGTTAGGAGAATTCTCGGGAACAGCTCCACAGCCATTACTGCAATCTCAGGCTGAGGAACAGTCCACAGTCCACTGAGCCCATGTGCTGGCAAGAATGGCTAGTGGATCCAGGCAGTCACAAAAGCCTGGTCCCTCTGCCTTCCAAGTGCCCCTGCATCCCCCACCAAGTTCTGCTAGGTCAGTGGTTCTCAAACTTTTGTACTGATGACCTCTTTCATATAGCAAGCCTCTGAGTGCAACCCCCCCCCATATAAATTAAAAACACTTTTTAATATATTTAACACCATTATAAATGCTGGAGGCAAAGAGGGGTCAGGGTGGAGGCTGACAGCTCAGGACTCCCCATGTAATAACCTCATGACCCCCTCAGGGGTCCTGACCTCCAGTTTGAGAATCCCTGTGCTAGGTAATGGTTGAAGTGGAGCTTTAATGGAGTTCAGCTCTATATTGCAATTTTGTATCTGGGAATCTGTGCTTCCTCTCCCCATATGGCTGTGGAGAAGGAGAGAGGATTTGCCCTTTATGGTTTGTAATGCACATTGAAATTCTCTGACAGAGAGTGCTGTAAATACTGAGTGTTGTTATTATTTCCTGTTTAATTTATCCAGAAAATATGTTTGCTGTGAAATGGATGTGTACCCAATGCAAACAGATCCTTTTCATTTCCCATTTCTGCTCCAATAGAAACAAGGAAACAATATTTCTCTATACATTGTCAATGGAATCTATGCATACTTTCCATCGCCAACATCATAGGTCATCATAATGAAATGCCAAACTGCTTTTAAAATATTTTAAATGCTCTCCTGTCACCTATCATTTAACCGGTATGTGACTGTGTCTGGAGCAGATATTCCAAGTTTCCAGAGTCCCTTCAAAATCTCCCGCTCTGGTGGCATCTGCCGCCTTCCTGCTTTTGGAAGACAGTCTTCCACGCAGGGCCGGTGCTACTATTTAGGCAGCCTAAGCAATCGCCTAGGGCGCCAGGATTATTCAGGGGGCAACATTTTGCCAGGGGAGTGGCAGGTGGCTCCGGTTGACCTGCCGCAGGCATGCCTGCGGAGGGTCCGTTGCTCTGCGGCTCTGGTGGAGCTGCCACAATCATTCCTGCAGATGGTCGGCTGCTCGCGCGACTCTGGTGGACTGCCCACAGGCATGCCTGCAGCAGCTCCACGGGAGCCACGGACCAAAGGACCCTCCGCAGGAATGACTGCGGCAGGTCCACCGGAGCCGCGGGATCAGCGCTGGGGGCGGCGAAATGGCCGTGTGCCTAGGGTGCGAGAAACCCTAGCGCCGGTCCTACTTCCACGTATGGTGGTGTCAAATGGAAACACTATCCCCTCCAACCCTTGGATGTGCCTCTCAACTTTCTACTGTTCTCCGTTTAATCTCTTCCCTCATGTTACCAATTTACCATTGGGAGAGATAGTGCTACAGAGAGCTACCACCTCTACAACGGGACAATCAATAGCAGAGCTGGAAAAAGGATGAGGAAGGGATAAAATTGCAAATATGTCATCAATATTAGGACCTCCATTCAATTTTTTGTCAGATTTGAGCCCTTACACTATGTTAAAACCCATTCGTGAATTTGCACAGCTTCAAAACTGGTCTGCACGGTTTGCTTGAACGCACCTGCGTCAATGTTTGCAAAGTGCTCAGATCCTAGGATGACGAGGCCTTCTAAAGAGCTAGAGAGAGGATAATATTTTCAAAAATGCCTGACACTTGTGCTCTTATCATTTAGGCACTTTTGAAAATCCCACCCAGATACGGTGCTCTGGAACAGCACATGTTCTCATAATAGGGTGTCAGGAGGATTTAAGTGGCATTCTGCTGGCCACTGCACAGGGGTGAGTTTTACCTTAGGGTGACTCATTTTGAAGCTGGAATACCTAAAGACAACACTGGATCCTGCATAGACTGTCCTCTGTTCACTTCTGACATTCTTGGAATATATTCTAGTACTGACAAAATATATGAGCAGCAAGTCCAGCCCATGAGTGCTTTGCAAAACTGAAAGAAGTAAAAATGTATTGAATACTGTATTTGGGGAATGCACTTGACCCTGCTTTAGTAAATGGGCAGCAGAAGCAAGCTGCACTGTTGATAGACAGGCACTGGAGAGAGGAAAATATTAACTGGGAAGGGGAGGAAAGAGGCAGTGGGAAAGGCAGGGAGGAAGAGGTGAGAGCTGACAAGAGAGAAGACAGACAATGAATATATTTTTCTGACTCTGGGACACAAAATAGTATAATGTCACCCCATTTTTCCATTTCTTTTCACAGGCCCTAAAAATAAGTGAAGAAGGAAATCATGTCGTTTTAAGCCAGAAAATAAAAGTGCTTCCTATTTTACAACTGCTAGAGACTCTGTTCCTGTATCGATGTGAGAAGATGATCCATGGAAATCGTGAATGCAGAATTCCAAATCCATGGGGATCCCACACAGCTTTCTGGAGAGATGCTCTACAGACTTATCAGAAATGCAATGATTCATAGGACTTTGATAATCAAAAGAATTTAAGAGGAATGAAAAAAACATGCTATAGAAACGAAAAACAACAAATAAAGCCACATGCAGCTGAAAGGTGCTTTATCGGTAGTATAAATACAATTATAGATAGGTGTTAAACCATGCCAGGAAAAAGTTGTCATCTCACATTGCGTCCTGTTGGTTCCTCTGAAAAGTTAAATCCAGATTCTTTTCTGTTATAAGCCCACTGTGAAGTGAGAAAGTATGGTGTATCTTTCAGTGCTATAAATGTTTAAAACCACCAGTCCTTGTAGGATGTTGTTTTACTGAATCTGTATTGTTTAGCAAGGTAAGAAAGTAACGTCACCCTAACAATCTAGAATTGACTTCAGAGGGAGACAACTATATTTAAATGATGTAAGCAAATTGCATTCATGGCCTGGCACTTAAATCATTCTGGTAAGGAGGCTGCACTTCTATACAGAAAAGCATGGTGGGCCCAGCTGGAACTGACCTACCAACTCATCTCTCTGACTGTTGTGCCAAGACCTTCTGTCTTCTCTGTTGCAGAGATGAGCAGGGATTGGAATACACATCCTAACTTAAGCAGTGCTAGGAAAATACCCATTTTGGATGGGTCATCGTAACCTATTACACAACAAGAGTTGGATTTGATGTGTAGACGATGTCTGAATCAGTAAATGGCATTCTTTTTATACCGTTTTCTTTTCTTTTCTTTTCTTTTCTTTTCAACTGCATGGCAGGCTGAGTTTGGCCACACACTGTGCCACATCAGATCACCGCACATATTGATGAGGTGTAACACTTCTCTGGACACAACATAATTTTTACCATGGTATACATGATGCAGTGGGACAGGATGTGACTGAGATTTCGAAGTAAAAGGCTTTAAGTTCCAAATGGTTGCAAAATATCATGTTTTGTAAGGGCCTACTCTGGAATCCACTTCTACAGAGTGGACTAAACATGCCAACTTTTCCAGATTTGCTCTTCCATTTCCTTTGTCTGTCATGATCTATCATATAGAGCTGAGCTTTGGAAATAAAAAAAAATATGGTGTATCTTATGTCAGATTTTGCAACCATTAATCTTGATTTTCTTTTATACTATACACAAAACCACTTTAATTCTTACCTTTCTGAATCTTTCTTCCTTCTGTTACTGTCTCTCTGTCCTGGATTCTGTTTGTCTTTTACAGACTTTGGCACATTTCTTTATTAAAAAAATCAAGTGTATTTAAAAACGTCTACGTACCGGTCTAGATACACTCATGAGAAAAAATAATTTAGAAACCGTTTGCAGTGCAAGGCTCCAACTTATGCATCAGTGAATCCTGATCTCTGGGGACTACGTTGAGCTCAAAGTATAGAGAGATTAGGAGATGAAAGTAATTCTAGAGATCAGCAATCATTTTAATTTAGCAGACTTCAAGTTTATGGCCTCCATCACGTTCAGCCCTGTGTTTCGTCAAGCTGAGCTTGTGCAAACTTTTCT
The DNA here is from genome assembly GCF_007399415.2 of Gopherus evgoodei. Taxonomy (NCBI): domain Eukaryota; kingdom Metazoa; phylum Chordata; order Testudines; family Testudinidae; genus Gopherus; species Gopherus evgoodei. Next base: position 9,888,322 of record NC_044339.1, on the reverse strand, counting down.
ATCAAGAGAAGGGCCCAAACTGGAAAAAAAAAATCAAATCTGGATCTGGGGGTTGAGATGTTTTGATACAGGCTTTTGCTCTGGTCCATTTATAGAGTCCAATGTGCAGACCTGGGATTTAAAAAAAAAAAATCTCAGAATTCAGACATGTTTCGGTACAGGGTTTTGGTTTGGGCCTGTATCTTTAAATCTATTTGCTTCCACAGTCACTGAGAGAACATTTGTAATGTCAGAAGTGGAATGTAACATTCTCTTCCTTGTCATCAACTAATTATAAAGGATGAATTTCACCCTGGACAGAGGTCAGCTCAAGGCCTATGGACCCCAAGGCTCACTTAAGGCAGGGTTTCTCAAACAGGGGTCGCCGCTTCTGTAGGGAAAGCCCCTGGCAGGCTGGGCCAGTGTGTTTATGTGTCCTGTCCACAGATCCGGCCGATCGCAGCTCTCACTGGCCGTGGTTCGCTGCTCTGGGCCAACGATAGTTGCTGGAAGCTGTGGCCAGGACGTCCCTCAGCCCACGCCACTTCCAGCATCTCCCACTGGCCCGGAGCAGTGATCCACAGCCAGTGGGAGCCGCGATCGGCCGGATCTGTGGACGGGACATGTAAATACACCGGCCCGGCCCGCCAGGAGCTTTCCCTACAGAAGCAGCGACCCCTGTTTGAGAAACCCTGACTTAAGGCCTACTTTGAAGATTTAAACGGGACTTAAGTGATGCACAGGCTTCATGCTGGCTCTCTACACAGGGGTGAAGTTCCCTTCGTCTAATGGTACCAGAATATCTTTAATGTTTAAGAAGCCTGACTTAGAATAAAATGGTAATATGCCTTTCTGGCTTGATTTTGAGTGACTGCTCTCATAAAAATATAATCAAGAGCTGTACAGTTAAAGTGAGCTGTTTCTGTGATGGATAAGATGGAGTTTAGAGTTGCCTGTGTAGGGTGCTGATAAGCATAAAACTGAATTATTGCTGTTCATTTGTTGTTAATTAAAGACTACTGCTGTGCAATGTAATTCAACTATCAAAGTGTTGACACCCTAATATTAATCTGTTGCAATATAAAAGGATATTTTTCTATAGCTATGGAATACATTTTCAAAAAATACATTCCTACTTCACTTCAATCTAATTTGACTTAAATTTTGTCTACACACAAAGTTGCTCTGATTAGCTAAAATCAGTTTGATAGAACATTGTGCTAAACACATGTGGACATTCTGAAACCAATTTAAACATGGTGTGTTTCAATTTAGCTACAGAACAATTCTTTACCAAATTAGGCTGAATTGGTACACAGCATTTTTAAACCACAAGGGGTGAAGTCCCGGCTCGAGCTAAGTCAATGGCAAGACTCCCATTGACTTGAGTGGGGCAAGGGTTTCATCCCCACAGGCCATATCGGGTTAACTAAAATAATTAAATTATAGTTAAGCTGGTATGTAGATAAGGTCTCACACAGATATTCTCACTGCCTTCAGCAGGAGTACTCATGAGATTTTGCCCAATTGTTTTAAACAGTTCTGACAACTTAGCCTTTAATTTCCTTTTAAAATGTTAAGGGCTGTACATTCTTCTTCCGGGTAAACACATCTGGTAACATGCAGTGGGATAAGTGAAACTCACACAAATGCATTGAAAAGAAAATATGCCCTGAGGTGAGCATCTCTACAGAATTCCTATTCCATGTGGCTCAGCTCAGATACAGATATTTGTGTTTAATAATTTAGAAATAAGTTTTGTATTTCATCATTTCCCACTAATCTCCTTTGTTTTGTTTATTTCTCTGCATAATTATATGTTGGAATTTTGAGGGAACTAGTTTACTATCAGTATCCTAAGAGGACGAGGGGAATCCATATTTATCACTGATATTTTTAAAGGATTATTATGTACTTGTTTGTGAATCTCACATACGACTTTCCTATCTGATTTTAACTTCATATGTGACCTGTATGAAGTTGCTGAAATGTGTGTAAATCCATGTGAAAGCAGCAAAGATATTGATTTTTCTTACTATGGCAAGAAATGATTATATGAAGTGTAAATTACGTTAGTCTAGACTCTGAAAAAAGTCTTATGTCTATACTAGAAACTTCCCTGTGTGGTGCACTTGATCACTGACCAAATGGATGCCATCTGGAATTATGAATTATTCAGCCATTACAGGGAATATCACAGATTTCACCAGTTTCCTCTGCAACAGTTCAGTTTGCTGTTGCTGACTTGCACTTGCAAAAAAAGAAAATAAATCCTTTCCTGTGCCTATCCCACTACCTGAATTTCCATAGAAGTAACAGCACACGCTCTCCAAAAATAGCATGGTAGGAGGTCAGGCAACCTTTATGGATTGTTTCCAAAGTTCTCCTCCATCATTCACAACATGCCTACTCAGTGATAAGCCTCAGCATCCATATAAGGTGTTTTGTTTTGAGGGTTTTTTTGGCCAATAATTCAGAGATTCTCACTAAGGGCCATAAAATACCCTTACTCCATGCATGAAACTGCCACAGTTATTCTGAACATAGCTGTAAATTCTGAACTTTGACCATTAACTCACACAAAGATAGCCCTAAATCTTAAAGGATGAAATTCACTCTAGGCAGATGGCCAGCTCAAGGCCTATGCACCATCGAAGTCCTGCTTTGAAGGCTTGAGCATTGTATAGGTTTTGTGCTGGGCCTCTGGTCCGAAAGTTTACTATGTAAAACATTTGATCCCTCTTTGTCAAGGTATATCACTTAAAGCCCATCAGAAAAGTTCAGCAACTCCTGGTACCGCTTCAGAGAAATTCCTTCCATATAGGACTGTGCTTCATGTACAATGTATTTCCATTTCTCTGTCTCACTTATTCTTTGTTTCTTGTGTTAAATTGTAAGCCAGAGAAACACCCAGGTCTTATTCTGCAAGTTTATATATATCCCAATCTTATATATGTGCTACAGGTGCATGGTATTGATAGAATAGTAAATTGGAAATGGAACATACTTATTAGGCTCTCTAATTCATCCTCCTTTCAGGGCTTACTTAGTAACATAACCAGTCTACTTTTAAATGGTTTCATACACAGTTGCTAGTCAGTTCCTAGTTCATGGCACCAAATGGTGGTTGTGAACTGATCATAATATAGTAACATACAGTGTTTGCTCAGATTGTTTATTCAGTTATTGACAGAAGTGCACCCCCCATGTAACACAAACAATCCTTTATTTTTCCAACCCGAGGATGTCATCTCTGCATTGTTCAGAACTGTCAACTGCAGAGACATCTGAGCAAGCAGGATAGGCAATGAAGTGATGGGCAGCTTTGCAGAATGGATTTGATCTTCTGAGCATATGATTTTTTATTTGGGTTTGGTTTTCTAGCTGTGAAGAACAAGGGAGGGGCAGCAGAACAAAGCTCACTGTCCAGAGTGCAGAAGTGTCAGTTCCCAAGAGGTGTTGCCAGGAGTGAGAGTCCGTTCCATCTCTAATTCAGCATGTGAGTTTTGGCCTCTAGAGGTAAACACCATTGTTCCCACAGACGCACCAGAAATATATTGAGAATCACAAGTAAATATTCATACATATATGGATGCAAAGGCTCTAGCAATCAAACACAGCTTGTTCCTAGTTCAGAATCTCATTCCAGTAAGTGCAATGCTGAAGACTTAAAATCCCATAATGAAAACCACTCATTGCTTTTCATTGTGCTCGAAATAGTGCCCTTTACAACGAAAGAAATGTTAAGATTCCAGGTTGCATGAGTCCGTGGGTTAGATTTGTATTGGAGAGAGGCTTCTGTCTTTTGTTGAGGGTTGAGTTCTGCTTTATGCTTTGGGCTTCCTGGATTCTGGGCTGCTCCAGAGGTCATTCCCCCACTGTAAGTTACCTGCTGGTAATCTATGATGTGTTATCTGGGCCGATACTGTTCGAGCACTAGAGAAGTTCTGCTGAAGGCTGTTATGGCCCCTTTATATGGTCATGTTACGGAGCAGTGAGCCCTTGAATCTGGCCCCATATATAATATATATATATACACATACACACACACACCCTCTTGAGTGGCTAATCAAAATTCAAGGTCTTGGGGATGTTCCGGTTGGGAGTAGAAATTGATCATGGGGTCTGGTATTTTCTTTCATGCAAAAGGAACCTACAAAGTCTCGCTTCTCTGAATGCAGGAGGAACCAAAACCAGGGGATAGCTTCTTTGCCTTCAGCCTTCTTTCCCCGAGAACTCCTGACTCAAGATCTTCCTCTAGGCTCCTCCCAGGGTCACGCTGTGCTTACAGGTTGCTGCTTTCTCACTGCTTTTGAGTCTCTGTTTCTAGTCTGCTCCCTTTCCTATCCCCACTAGACTTTTTATATACACAACCACCCACACACCCACCCACACAGAGTCAGAACAAACCCAGTGGAACACACCATCCACATGGTAGTTTCTCATCAGACTCCCTTATGTCTTGCTTTAGGAAGGGCCCTTTAACTCTCTCTTGCTGAAATCTTAAGTGAAGGGTGCAATCAACCATCACTTTCAATGAGGTTTTAACTCAACTCGTAACAAGGTTTAGCCCAGTGGGTGTTAGATTGGGATCATTCTGCCACCCACAGCAAACAGTAGCCAGCAGATGGGGATGCACATTGCTTCTTGTTCAGGGGAGCAGCACATTGTCCTGGGCTGGGCTGTGAAATCCTGACCTGGTCCCTAATCCAGCAAACTGGATTAGTTAACATGTGCAAAAATGTTTACAGGATCAGACCCCAGGTCAGCTGGATTCCTGTAACCAAGAGCGCACCAGGGAATGACTGCTCCCCCACCATGACTTGTTGGCCACATCAGGATTTCATTCACAAAGAATAACGTTTAACATTTCAACACTTACTATTGTCAGGCAAACACCTCCAATTCCTCGTCAAGTTCACAGCGGTAATGCTCCCTTTGCGGCTTGGCTCTGGGTCATGAGTGTGACTCTCACTAACAATGGACAGGCACAGACCAGGTTTCCTGTGAGAAAATCAGATGTCACTGGACTTTCATAAAACGTTGTCATCTCGGTTTATGGATGCCTGGGAGGAAGACAGTGCAATGGACAATAAAGGCAATTGTTACTGTGTATATGCTACAGAAGTATCAGTACAATAAGTCTTAAAAATTTCCACTATCCGCCATATTTTCACTGTGATAACTTAAAATAAGTTGCTGGGGATATGCTGAGATAGAGTGACCAGATGTTCCGATTTGATAGAGACAGTCCCGATTTTGGGGTCTTTTTCTTATATAGGCTCCTATTACCCCCTACCCCCATCCCGATTTTTCACACTTGGTGTCTGGTCACCCTATGCTGAGATGTCAGAACAAATTAACACAAAACCAACAACTTTACTGTAGCCATCATAAAAACTCATAAGGCACTCTCACACTAATTTTTAAAAGTGTGCAAATATTTAACACTAATGATTAAAATCAAAACAAGAATTCAGTGTTTGCCATTAAAATGTGGATATTTACCATTTGAAACTAATTACCACTGCATATTATCTTAGATGTATGTTGAAATGGCTAGGTAGTATTTTACGCAACAACAGCACCTTTCATATTAGGTTTTCAAAAATCTTAATTATACATCAGCCCTGTGAGATAAGTAAGTATGACCCCCATTTCATAGATGGAGAAAGTGAGGCAGAGAGGTTAAATGACTTCCCAGGGTCACACAGTAAGTCAGTGACAGAACTACAGTTAGAACTCCAGGAGTCCATAAGAGTCAGTCCAGTAACAACTAGGCCACATTACTTCACAGATGAAGTAACTTTCCATTACACATTTTTATGTATAACATGGCACTTTTATGCCCTTTAATATGGTGCATATAGACTGCAGCTAACAGCACAGGAAACAGGGTAACTTGACTAATAGGCCAAAAATCCGGAAGCGAGAAATGTCCGCTCTGTGGAAACCCAGATTAATTTAATACAGTGGAAATCCATCCAACATCTAAACTAACCCCTCTTAGACCATCCGAAAGGTTGCATTGAAAATAACAGCGAACCACTATGACTAACTCAGTAACTATCACAGCTGGCCCTCACTATCATTCCTGAATAGACTGGCACAACTATTCATAGTCTCTTCCAGTTAGCAAGATTAAATATTAGATTCTCCATCAACATCAGCACCTCATCACTGATAGCTTCTTAATCACACTGAAGTCTGTAGCTTCTAGTGTTGTTAGTGGTAACCCATAGTTATTAACAGGATGTAGAAAGTGGTAGTGGGTGTGTAACTTAATACTAGGTGCCGTAACAAGAAATTTGAATTCCTGCTTTGTACATTTCTTGCAGCTGTAGCATGGAGCCATTTATGTATAAATAAACCCGGCATCACACTAGCCATGTGTCTCTTTGTCTGGGCCTTGTGGATTTAGGCATCAGACCAAATCCACAGCCCCCTGCTCAGCAACAAACAGTTGGGTTAGGACACAAAGGTCCCCATTCAATCAAGTAGCTTGGTAGACTTCTCTAGGCTGGAGAGGGGAGATTTTCAGACTCCGGTAAATGCTCAATTGGCTTAACAGGCAAAGAGCCCTGCAGATTCCATACATTTTCAAAGGTACATATTCGGTTTCCAGAAAGCAGTTGTCAAGAATGATTGATTAATTACAGTAGAAACAGGAGATTTCAAAAACAACAAATGAGCAAGAACAATTTGGCCTCCTGTAACATAAGAACTGGAGATGTTCAAAAAAAGGGGAGGGAGGTGGGGGAGAATCAATAAAACTGAACTCTCTCTTTTGGTTGAAAATCCATTTACATCAACACTTCCAAACCACTCTAAAAGAGCCACAATGGGCCATGCTGTATGCTCTTTTAATAAGTAATAATAATATAGTCTTTTGCATTTATGCAACATTTCTCATCCTAAAAGATTCCAAAGCTCTTTGTGGACTAAAGGCTCAACTCTGAGACATAGGCACCTACACTGCAGCTCTCATTTCCACAGCCAAGTGCTCACATCCACAGTTAGGCAGCAAAGGTGCCGAGCTCCTGCAGCTCCTGTGGACATCAGCTGGAGCGGTGGGGTGCCCAGCACCTTGGAAAGTCACATCCAGAGCATGATTTTAGCACCCAAAATGCAAAGCTGGTGCCCAAGAGCCAGGCAGCCTGTTTTGAAAACGGGGCTCTTTGCAGCGATCGTTTCACCAGCCTCTGAAATACAGTCACTGCACAGTAGAACATAGTGAACAGTGAGAGCCAGCAACAACTACCCCACTGCGTGGGAACAGGAAGTGAGGACTAACTCCTCCATTGGGAACCGCAGGAGGAATTCAGGTGGGCGAAAGGTAATTGGACAAGAGTCGCACACACACAACAGGCCTCCCCTGTAGCACCTGCAGCACTTGGTTTTAAAGATACAAGTTACAATCCAATAGTTTTTGGAGATGTGCTACAGAGTGGATACTTTGCATATTGCTTTTCTTCTTGATTAGAGTGTTCCTTCTCATTGCCTTAGTTGCAAAGCAACCTGCCAGCACAGCTTATAGATATTCTATAATAAAGGGCCAGCAATATTAGAAAGACACTAATTTCTGCCCATTCAGAGCTCCCCTTGCTGAGCATACACATTATATGTGACACCGGTGCCTTAGGGTCAACAGGCCCCATCAGGCATCCCTTGGGCAGCCAAAGCTGTCATGGATGACAAGGGGAATTTTGGATACACAAAGAATGCAAGTTTGATCCATCCCACAGACTGTAAATCAGTTTCCATCCTATTTTTAATTCAGACCTTTACTATTTGCAGAAAGAACACTGGCTCAAATTCATCCCAATGGGCACGAAAAGAGTGCGATTTCACTTTCCTGCCTGGGGGACCTGTTTCACCCCTGGGGAAGGGCAGCTAAACCTGTTCATTTTCCAGGTGACCTGAACTGGCTCCGTTAGCCTGACTCCTTCCCTTTTGAGGCTGAACCCCTGGCTGCAGATTCTCTAGCATCACAGACACTGAGCAGCTCGGAATTTACTATTGCTGGAGCCCAAGCCCAGAGCCACAACAGCAGAGTGAATCAGGCCTATTTTGTTTAAATATTAAACATTACCCGGTTTTGGAGAGCAACATTTTGACTTGCCTAACCATTGAGCTTTTCCTTCTGATTCCTTCTCTAAGCAAGATTAGACCATTCAGATCAGTTTAACAGTGGGCAGGAGTTTCACAACTTTATCAAGATAGTGGGTTATTTAAGAAAAGACGCACCCTTCCCCCCCCCCGCACCCCAAGATCTATTTAATGTTCCATAACTCTTAACTGTTTTATAGCATGTATAGATCAACAAGAGGCCTTTTTTCAGCACACAGCCAAACTACATGTTTCTATCACAGAGCCAAGTTTCAAACATGTATTCATTCAGTTGTAGGCCATATGACCTTTCGGGTAGACTTTGTGTCTGCTGGATTTCCATCGACGTCTCTCTGTGTGTGTACACTGCACACATTTATAAACTGCATCCCTGAAAGCTAAAATAGAAACTTCCCAAGACTAAACCAAAGCTACAGAGGTGCTTTCTTACAGCCTCCCCCCAAATGAGCTGATAGGTAAGAGTAACAGCATTTTATATGCAAGATACATAGTTTTCCTGGTGCCTTTTCTGTACTCCTTTATTAGTCAAATTCTGGTTATAACTAGGCTACTTTCCTGTTGCAGAGCTGTATCTGTCAACCAGTACTGGTAAGTGCAGAAAAAGAAGGCCCTACTGTAATATGATGGATCTATAGTACAAATAAGGAAAAAAATCCCACATGCTCTTGTTCCTTTCCAGCCTTTCTTTTCAATACTCTCAGGAAAAAGTTTGAGATTTGATGACACCAAGTTAATAGATGCCCCAATCCAGCAAAGTACCTTCACAGGTGCTTAACTTGTGAGTAGTCCCAGTATTTCAACCAAACCACTCACACGCTTTGCTTCAGTACGTAGTCTGTGCTTAAATGTTTTACGTGCTTCATTTTAGCACATGCTTAAATGCTTTGCTGGATTAGGGACAAAAGGAGTCCCTTCTGCTCAAGGTTTGCTCTGTATCCATCAGGAATGAGAGCTGGGTTAGTGGAATGTCAGCTCTTCTCCCTTTCCTGCTGTTTGTCATGATCCTTTATTATTTCTGCAGTCTCCAGTGGGCTAATAAATCTCTATCATAGTAATTCTGAAGAGGGGAATGTCACCACCTCTGGTTTTTGCATAGTTAGCATCATAATATTCACATTCCATTCCCAGAGGTGCTGCTGCTTATATTAGTTCTGCAGTGGTTTCCAAATGGCCAGCTTGTAATGCTTTAGCTAAAAAGAATCCAGAAGTGGCATCCAGGGAGAAGGAACTAGATGATTGCTATTTATCCCCTAGGTATGCTCTCAGTTATTGTGATGCCAAAAGATTAGAATAAGAGACTGATCAATGGCAGTTCTGCCCAGTAATCTTTTCAGTGTGTGTGTGCAGTGTGGCTGGCAAGCTTGTTTTGTTTCTCTTTCAGGTTTCACACACATTTGCAAATATTTGTAATCTGAATATCTGATCTAGGTGTTGAATTCATTCACTGATGTTTTGTCCCTGGTCTGTTCCTATGTTCTTTCGACTGTGGGGTGTTTGTTTTTTAAATTCACTGTCAGAAACAGGTGCAGCGCAGACATTAATTGACAGTAAAAATATAAAACACACAGCTGGCCCAGTCAACCTTTTGGTAGTGAAATTCATCAAATTAATTTTTGATGAACATATTTGCAAATGATTCACCCAGCAGTACAGCTCAGAACATAAATGTGTACGTGTGTGTTTTGAGAAGAATAAGTAACAATTTATTCTAGAAATTAGCTGAATTCTTTATTTACAACTATTATTCAGCCATCTCTTTTGGAAAGGAAGGTGGGTCCACAATGAAACTGCTTGAAAACCATGGATATGACTCTTGTGTTTCAATGGCTGAGTGTTCTTTCAGTCGGTAGGCTCCTGGGGGAGTGGAGTTGTGTAAGAGGAACGCTGGATGAAGCCAGAACTTTCCTGCCCCATCTACTTCATGTAGTTGAGTTTATATCCTAATTAGAGTCATTATTTTTCTAACTGACCTCTAGCCTTTTAAATATTGTTACTTCAAACACAGCAAGCAATATATACACTAAAAGTTTTCAGTTCTGCAAAAATACACACAACTAGTAGATACTTCTACTGCAATAAACAAACAGATAATTTTGTTTGAGTGGAAGTAGTGGCCTGGGACGATGCCTGAGAAATCTGGCTTGCAATTCAGTCCTCGTTCCAAAGAGGTAATTTTAGGATAAAGCCTAAACATCCCTTCAGCTGCAGGGACACCATTGTGGAGCAGAAAAAATATTTGATTGTGTCAATACTGCCCCAAAATAGCATGTTCCAGCCAACAGATTTGAAGCAACTTGTAATGGATGCTAAATTTTCTTTAACACAAACAGTTTTTCTAGTATGTCAAGTTTATTTTCCCAGAACAAGCCTAAGGAGATGAGAAAAGCTGCTGCTTGATCATCCCTCCAACCGCATGGCTACTGTGCAAAATATACAGTATCATCAGCTCATGGGAACAATGAACTGTCATGTGCCAAGAAAGATACAATTTAAAAAATCCCATAGTTTATTAAATCGAAGGACGGCTGCATCTAATAGCAGTATAAAATTCAGGTACGCCACCAATCTGACCTGACTGGGCAATTTCAGGCGTTAAAGCAAAATGGTATCTCAGCTGAAGTTAACATTAGGGGGAAAGTGCAAAAATCTTAGAAATGTGTATGGCTTGATAAGAATAGATCAGGATTGGGATTTTCAATACCCCAAAAGAGAACCTTAAAAACCCAGACGTAGTCCCTGCAATGTAACTCTATGCATAGGGGTTACATGGCAAAGGCATGGCATAGCTTTGCATTCTGACTTTTTACCCATGTTCAAAGCTCATTTCAGTCACCAGGGAAGCTGCATTTTCGTGTGTCTACATCACAGACCTACTACCTGATGCAAGCATAAGGTTTGTGCTCACTGACTAGGGTTCTGCAATCAGAAGGTGTCACATGTCAGGGATGACCTGCATTAGGACCCAAATTCAGCAACAAATACCTCTAGGCTTGCATGCTGCATAAGGCCTTGCAAGGACATGGAAGCCATAGACATTTCATCCTAAGTGCCTTTTGCAGCCTTGCACAGTCTTCCACAGTGCTTATTTTTGTATTGAATCAGGCACCTTTAGATGATCAAACATTGAGCCTCGATTTTCACTCTGAAGTTCAGTCATGTAGAAAGACCTGCCTTTTTCCTCAAAAAACCTTTTAGAAGGGGCACCATCTTCAAAAGAGGAAGGAGGATACACTGTGACAGGTAAAACTCTTGGAAACTCTTGCTCAGATTCACACATTAAAAGACATTTATGAAATTTTAGTTAAAGGACTATCAGTTGGAAAAAGAAATCACAGATTCTTAAGATATTGACTGTCACATCACCCTCATCTCTACACTGAGACCTTGAAGGTTAAAGCTGGGCATTCACACATGCACACATACACACAAATTCATAGATATTTAGGCCCAAGGGACCATTATGATCATCTAGTCAATTCTAACCTCAAGCATAACTCATTCCAGAGATTTTTACACAGAGATTCCTGCATCAAGACCATAATTTCTGTTTGAATTAGAACATAGCTTTAAAAAAAAAAATCTTCTCGTCTTGATGTAAAGATTTCAAGATACAGATAAGCCACCACAACCTTGATAAGTTGTACTAGTGCTTAACTGAAAACCAGTAGAGGGGGTGGGTCTGATAACCTGGTTGCAGCACAAGAGGGAATATCCACACTGCTATCTTTAGCCCCATCCTGAGCCAGTTCACCCGAGCTCTGAGAGTTGGTGCTGCAGGTTTTTCTTTGCAGCACAGACTGTCATAAACAGATAGCTAAGGGTTAATGTTCTTTTACCTGTAAAGGGGTAACACCAGTAACCTGAAACACCTGACCAGAGGACCAATCAGGAAACAAGACTTTTTCAAGTCTGGGTGGAGGGAAGTTTTGGGTGTGAGTTCTTTGTTCTTTGTCTTGGGTCTGACCCTCTCGGCTCTGAGAGTGATTTTTCTATCTCCTGCCTTTCTAATCTTCTGTTTCCAAGTTGTAAGTACAAGGATAGTAAGACGATAGGTTTATATTGTTTTCTTTTGTATTTACATGTGTGTAGTTGCTGGAATGTGTTAAATTGTATTCTTTTTGGATAAGGCTGTTTATTCATTTTCTTTTAAGCAATTGACCCTGTATATTGTCAACTTGATACAGAGCCTATTTTTAATGTCCTTTTTTCTTTCTTTTTATAAAGCTTTCTTTTTAAGACCTGTTGGAGTTTTTCTTTAGTGTGGACTCCAGGGAACTGAGTCTGCAGCTCACCAGGGAATTGGTGGGAGGAAGAAGTCAGGGGGAAAATCTCTTTGTGTTAGATTTACTATGCCTGACTTTGCATACCCTCTGGGTGAGGGGGGGAGAGAGATTAGCTCTCTCCGTACTTGTGTTTCCAAGACTGGAAGCAGGGAATCTCCTAGGGTCGTCCAGGGAGGGGAGCCTGGGAGGAAGTAACCAGGAAACAAGGGGAGGGGGTTATTTCCCTTTGTTGTAGGACTCAAGGCATCTCAATCTGGGGGTCCCCCAGGGAAGGTTTTGGGGAGACCACAGTGAGCTAGGCACTGTATAATTCTTGGCTGGTGGCAGCTTTACCAGGTCCAAGCTGGTAACTAAGCTTGGAGGTTTTCATTCTAACACCCATATTTTGGACGCTAAGGTCCAGATCTGGGAAAAAATGTTATGACACAGACATACCCTGAATCCCCATTGCCAATTCGTTGAATCATCCAGTCCCTACCCCAGACATTTTCTAATGTATTGATGCATCCATATTATTCCTGGGAAACCTTGCATGACTTATGCCTAACTCAAACTAGGAAACAACTCAGTTTCCTGCTATCAGCATTTGTGCTGTTCTCAAATGACACTTTTTTCTTTTTGAATGCCTGAGGATATTTTTCACATTCCTGTCCCGAAACATAATATAATGCAGGAAACGGGAAGAACTGGCAATCCTGCCAGGTATACTCCTGGGAGAAAAAGATGGGACTGCGAGCTCTTCCTTGTTTCCTGTCTGCCATTCTGTACTGAGTACGTCAGGAGCAGGAATGTGAAGCGGTTCCATGGGCATTCAAAAAATGTACTCTGGGCAGAATACTAGCTTTCTTCTTGGAGGAATATACTGCCCCCATCTGCATCAGAATTCTCATTAATACCAAAGGGCTCACTGTGATGCTTTGGGCCCGACACCCAGAACTGTGATCCCCTGAGTTACCCCTCTGCCTTAGCAAGCGTGAGAGCTTTGCTGATACTAAACTGTGTGTCTGCCTCCTGACACACCAGCCTGTCTGCCTTGCCAGAAAATTCTTCAAGATTCTGCCAGTTAAAACCTTGCCTTGTAGGTAATGGTCAGTGAACCCGCCGCTCCTGATATGTCAGATATCTCTTGCAGTCCCTCTCACTGGACACTCACAGAAGTTACTAAGTTTGCTGTCTCCAAAAAGAAGACCCCCTCCCCCGCCTGTCAGGTTAGCTGAAGACTCACATTTCACTTTCCTACACAGCATGCAGATAAATTTATTCTTGTTTTATTACAAAATTATTAATAAAGAACACAGATGTAAGTGATACTAAGCAAGAGAAAGAAAGAGAGGTTTGGTTACAAACAAAACAAAACGCCTTCTAGTGACTAAAACAATCTTAGCAGGTTACAGTCTTTGCCTAAGAAGTTTTCTTTCTTACATCAGGTTACCAGTGTGATGGGCAGGATCACAGAAACCCCCCTGAGAGCTGCCAACTGACGTGCCAAGACTACCTCTGCTCCTGTTTTTCCTACCAGCTCAAGACTCCAGCATCCTGTCTTGCTGAGCCAGACACTCCCATCTGCTCCAACAAAGACCCAAGGTCTGAATTACCTGCCCCAAAGCTGCAGGTTTACCTGAAAACAGCTCACAGAAGTGTGCTTGCCTTTAACACTCAGATGCCCAACTCCCAATGGGGTCTAAACCCAAATAAATCCGTTTTACCCTGTATAAAGCTTATGCAGGGTAAACTGATAAATTGTCGCCCTCTATAATACTTCTATAATACAGTAATATTGCATACAATCAGTTGATTCAACTGCTTATTCTTTGGGGTTCAGGCCCTTTGTCCTCCCCCTGGGGTGTGCGGACCCTGACTGTCACAGTCACAACAAGAGTCAGTATGTGACTCTTCGCACAGATTCGTTTCCAGTCTTTCCTTAGCCAGGACGCACATTGCAATGATTCTGTGGGCACCCAGGCTACTCTATGCAATGCTCTGGCAAGAGGTGCTAATGTGCTGCCCATTTGGGGCCATTGCTTCATAAGCACTCAGGATGACACTCTTCATAGAAAGGATTAAAGACACCAGGCAGACATGGTCCTCAGCAAGTTGTTAACGGTTTTGTGTGAATCAAGGCACTCTCCTACATCTGGGCTGTTGGACCTTTTTTGTGTCTGCAAAGCAGTAGCACAAAAGGGGAGGCGGGTGTTCAATAACAGAGCCACTGTATCCAACCCATCAGGTCCAAGTGGAACTTTGGACTAGGCGGTTCCCAGGTGTAGAGTTCAGGAAATGAAGGAGGAAAGGGGGCACGGAGTATTTTTTGTGAATCCCACAGACAAGGCAGCTCCTTCTTGGGACAGGGCAGTAGTAATGCAGCCTTTCCTGAGGTTACTTGCATGGAATTTGTTGCCACCCTTCTTTGAGGCAAGAGGACTTGTTGTGCACATTTTGTAAATAAACAACTTACACTAAGAAAATACCTGACTCTGTGTCATCAATTTCTGCTCCCAATGGGAATCTGACTCGCAAGGCCTTGAAATCTACTACTCCGGCTTGGCAAAGGAGCAGCAATGCATTACCTGGACAAGACTCCACAGTACACATCACGAATAGAACTCAAGAGCTGCTGTCCCCAAAAGACATAGCCCTGAGAATCAAACAAAAGGAGTATCTCTCACACACACAGACGCACACACGTGGAGGCCAGACTTTCATCCGGCAGAGGGCAGTGGCACACATGCACGCTTTGTGCAGAGATTGCCACTGACCCTGGGCAGGTGAGCAAGAGTGGAGGGCAGAGGACACAAGAACTATTTTACAATGTGTACTAAAAATGCCTACAAGCTTTTGCAAATTCTTCAGGACAGAGACAGAGTCAATGTGTTGTAACGCACATTTCCACAGGATTCTGCAGACTCTCTTATCTGACTAAAAAATCTTTACAAATTGATTTGAGGAGCCTTTACCTTTGTAGACAATGGACATGAAGATTGCTGCTGGAAAAAAACACACCAGTATCAGTTTATAACCCCTTGAACACTGGGAATACCCTGGTCATGGAAACTGCAGTACCCCTTAAATTACAGTGTTGTGAAGGTGGGATTAGTAACATTTTGCCAAATCAGAGATGATCTATATGTTCTGTGCTACTGTATGAGAAATCTAGGTTTGAATCTCAGGTTCTACCACTACAGGGTTGCTCGATTTTAGCTCTTCTTTAGGTTGATCTAGGTTAGCAAAAGAGGTTGATAGTTTGAGGTGAGAAAACACAACTGTTTTCCTAATGTATGTAGATGCAGGTCACCTTAATTTAGTTTAACACCTAATCTCAGTCTCCTCTGCTAGCCTAAACAAACTCTTAGAGCTTGATGGGATATTTGTGTTATTTTGGTTGAGAAACATTAAAAAACAAACAAACAAACAAAACCCTTCTACTGTATAGCTTTTTGCCATTCCATAGCACTTGTTTTACTAGTGAAAAGCATTTAGTTCAGGCAGCAGCACAAGACCTTCCAGCTGGACCAGAGCTAGATTCACCCAGTTGAAAGCATCCTTGGCACTAGGACATGCTGTTTGTAGCCCCTAAAATGTTAATGAGATCACGAAAACATTCATTGCTATTAACTGTGATGCATGGGGAGATTAAAAATACCATCTGTTCATTAGGACCTAGATGTGTTGGCTCTGGGAAATATTTAACCCACTCATTGCAGTTTAGTCTTTTAAAAACTGCTTTTCAGGGGGGATTCTTCTAGTTAATGATGTAACGATTAACAAACTAATACCTTGCTTTCCCAGGGAATATCTTGGAAGCAACCCAGTAGAAAGCAAGAAGAGAGAGTATGTGTGAGAGAGGGGAAGGAGGCTATGCTTTGTTAAAACACCAGTGTGTGTAAATTGTCTGAAATACCAAACAGACCAGGAGTGCTTCATGACAGGAACAGGATAGAAACCACAAAAATGCCTTAAACACCAATAAATCAGACCATGGAGAGTGACTAACAGTGACACTCAGGCAGACTATTACGAGGGAAGAATTCCCTACTGCAGGCCAATAATGCAGATGTTTCATTATAATTGCATGCTTAGTAAATTGTATCCTAGCACCAGCTAGTGGCAAGAATTAATGGAGACAATATTATTTACAAGAAAAATAGGGAATATGTTTGTCACAGGGAAACTTCCTATCTTCCATCCTTTTAAACATATAGAATATTTTTAATAAAATCAAGGCTATGAATTGGCCTCAAAAGTCTTGTCTATACTAGTTGTTTTGGAATCATAATTCGGCATATGTGCAGCCCAACATGTGCTAACACTGGAAGAAGTTCATGTGTTTTTCCCATTCATTGTACTATTTAATCTGCTCAGAACCAGGCCTGTTGTTGCCCAACCTTTTCTAGCTCATAGCAAGAGTTTAAGGCCTAGAGAGGTTGCTTTAGTATTTTTATAATGTTTTCCCTTCCTTTGAGAAGGGAAGCTGGGAATGTGTAAGGCAGTTAATTGTAGGGCATTGATTCAGACTCAGTCACCTCACCAGTGAGAAGCTCACAGTCCTCTAGTGCCTGACCCAACTCCCACAGAGCCTGGTGGCTTTTAGAAGGCAGTCACAAAGCCCTGGGAGATTGCGCTTCTGTGGGTCACCACCTGATACCACTCAGTGGAAAGACTTGGCACTTGCTGTCACACCTTTTGGCTGCTGATGGTTTAGCTTTGCCTTTCATCCTGACTCGTCAACAGAGTGAGTCATCTAAGAGTACAGGATCCAGTGCAGATCCCAATGCCAAGTTATTTGGATTATGGTAGCACTTGGAGGCCACAACTGAGTTTAGGGCCCCATTGTTTTAACTACTGTACAGATAGTAAGAATTTACAATCTAAATATACTCCTCAGCTGCTACTATCCCTGCCTGGCATGATAAGTTTGTCTATGTACTATAATACTATAATATACTGTCATATAAGATATTACAAATGTGTGTGTTCCTGATGCCTGTTTCTATTGTCTTCTCTCCACAACTCAAAGCTGCCAGAGATAACAGCTATGGTATAGCCAGTCATCTGAAGTTTTGAAAGCTTGACGGTTCAAGCTGGGAGTGGATTTTGCAAGCCAACCTGCAAAATAATTTGAGGGACTTGAAATCTTAGCAAAACAAATAGGTGAAAATTTCTGCCAAAAAACAATTGACAACGATTTCACCTTGCCCTAATTTTTATTCCCATATCACAGATAGTATAAATGATGCACAGAGAGGTGAAGTGACTTGATTAAAGTATCTAAATGAGTCAGTAGAAGAGCCAGGAATAGAACCCGGTGTCCAAACTTTCTAACCTACTAGACAAACTCTACTTAACCCACTAGACAAACTCAACCCACCCATAATAGACTGTAGCCCTACATCACATTTCCTCCCACTCATTCATATAATGTAATGATGTGTCTCTATGCAGAAGGTTATTAAAATGGGCAAAGAAAAATACAGGAAATAAATAAAACAACAAAGGAAGGGCAATGCTTAAAATACTCACATAAGAGTTGTTTGCTTATTCCTATGCATACATTTATATTTATGTAAATTAAATCCTTATTATGATAGTCTCAGTTTCCTCCTGTGAAGAAAAGGAATGAACTGCCAGGTAACAAAACACCTAAATCCCATTCTACCTGGATCCTTCTGGCTGAATAGAAAGATTCATTTAATTGATAACAAAATTTGGTTCAGTCAATATCCGTTTTGCTGTTAAACTCAGAACCCCACTCTGCCTTCTGGCTATTACACTTGGGTCTTTGTTGAAACCTTTATTCAAAGCTTGACTGGTTACAGTATTTCTCCCCAACAGGGTAAGACCTTGCGGTGATTGTAAGTTTACACAATGTCCTTCGGGTTGATCAGACTTCCTGATTGCTGCTCAGAATTGAGTGTGTTTCCTTTGATGCCCAATCAAGTTTAATATTTAGGCCCTTTTGAGACAGATGACACTCCCAGCCTGGCTGATGTGTAGGACCTTTGAGACTGGTTGAATTAAAAAGCAGGATCTTCCCAGGAAGCAGGTAAAGGCAGGATGGGTGCTTCTTCAGCTCTCTCATGATTGATGTAGCTCAGTTTTCATCAGCAGTCTTAACAGAGTCAGTTGGGTACACTCCCGAGCATTTGAACTGGATGCTAGCAATCTAAACAGTTCAGAGAATTCTTTCATCTCACCAGCATTCAGAAAAGTTCCATTTGAAAAGTAGCCAATATATATAATTCAGGCCTAGTTTGAAAAATAAATCTCCCAATGCTTTTTGCCAAACAAGCAGTTAATTTGTGTCTTTATTGCTATTGCCCTGAGAAATTGCTAACATTAGCCATACTAACAACACCCAGCACATTGTCTCCTGTGTTTACCAAAACAAGCAGGAGTGGCACAGAGAAGTTTGATAATATGGACCTTGTTCCAATTAGCAAAAGAAAAACTTACACATATGAGCATATCTCAGGTCAAGTTATTTTCAAGGCTACTTCAGACAGTATAGCTCATAGATTCCTTCCTAGGGATCCATATTTCATTTGCCTCTAGTTTTATTAGTTACTGTTCAGATTAAGGTTCTGTAACACACATGGGGTTGGGGGAGAAGTGTGATCATGGTTAGAAAAGTGATTATGTAAACAAGTCATCTTTTCAGTCATCACATCTTCTCCCTGTATTTATTCAGAGTCAGATCTGCTGATTCTTCTGAGAAAAAAATTATTTTTATTTCTACTGGCACTGAATATAATATATTATACGCGTGCAGGCATGGATAAAACAGAGAGGGACAGACATTTTCTTCCTTTAAGGGAGAGTGAGTTGGATTCTATTCTTGTTTGTGCAACATATACACAATAGTTAATTGAGTTCGTTAACTCAGAAAATGCAGAATTTTTTATATGGTGCTGGCATATGGAAAGGATCCAGTTTGACTTTCAAATCCCAGGATGAGTGTGCTGGGTGCTCATTTACCAAAACCACCTCTTTATTTGTAAGCCAGCAAACAATGAACCCTGCTATGCTATGTAAGTCACTTCCTTGAATAACACCACGTTAAACAAATTTCGATTGCGACAAGAGGCTCATTCTGACAAGAGGCATTGCTAGTTTTCATTGAGCTGATAAAAAGAGGTGCAGAAATTAGAAACTCAGGGCTAAATATAGGGTTATTTTAACGAGAGTCAAAAAGAATGTGTGTGCTCTGTGTGATTCATTCAAGTTACTCTTTGGGAGAGGAGACTAAGGTCTGTTTTATATCTATACTACAAGGGTTTTTGACATAACTCAACTTTTGCTGACAGTTTTGCATGCATCTACAGCTAAATTTGTCTCCCAAGATGTAGTCCCCCTCATTACATCATCTCCTCAAAAGACTTGAGTCCAAAGCTGACATACTTCCACCGACAAAACGCCAGGATGGACACTGCTTTACCTGTGTCACCTCTGACAGTCCTCCAGCAACAACGCCCGTGTCCCCGTGACAGTGACTGCTCTGATCACAAGTTTGAACTCCACTACCCAAGGGCCACAGATACTGGAAGTCTGTCCCCTCCTTTAAAATCCTCAGAGTGTTTTGGAATTGCCTTTTTCTGGTTGCCCGCCTTGATGAGCATACCTACTGGCCCACCTTTGTGAGCAGCCAGCCATGCCGGCTCAGTGTAGAAACAACAGAGCCATATTATGTTTATTTTTCCTTTCTCAAGCTAAATGCACAACAGTTTTCAAGTGGAAAAAAACACTAAGAGTATAATTTAAACAAATGAGCCTATGTGACTCTTTGGATTAAATGACAGAGTTACTAACTCTCACAATTTTATCACGAGGCTTACAGTATTTGATGTGTTTCTTAAAGCCCAAGCTCTGAGAGACAGGTGATTACATGAGACACTCAGTTTTCATTTAAACTAAAAAATAAGTTTCTAGCCTCATGGCTGTGGACTGAGAACAGGAACTCTAAGGGCAAGACTAGAAGAAAAATAAAACGAAACCGACATTTATTATTTTATAAAATGCCATGACTTTTAAGCCAATCCCATAACTTTTCGGGCCTGACTCATGATTTTGGAAGGCTTGGGGTTGACAATCCTGAAATCATGAAACACATAAATATGGCTTGCATGGTTGACATCACTCTAGTCTGTGCCTGTATTCAGGTAAAGGTCTGGGGACTTTACTGAGTGAAATAAAATGGAAATTGAATTGTATGTCTGCAGGATTGCCACCAGATGGTGCATATTTTCATACACAATAAATGCAGAAAGCATTTCTTATGTGTGAGTAGCCAGATTCATGTAAATGACTTCAAGTAGAAGCAAACGTGGCTATCCCAAGAAAACCAACCAATGAAGCCAAACAAGCTTGCAGGCAGCAGAGTCTAATGGCATCCAGTCTGACATATTCTATGCCAAAGCTAAGCAACCCAGTTTGGCTCAAAATGGCTGAATGATCAACCACTGAGAAACGACACAGAGCTGAATCATTGATGGACCATGAAATACAAAACAACTGAGTCTTGTATTAAAATACTACAGAGGGAAGAGATCCTGAGTTAAGTGTTGCATGAGACAGTGAGGTTGCTACTGGAAACTCTTCTGTTTTGAGCTGTAATAACAGAGTTAATAAGGTGTCATGTTCACTGTTTTTGATTTGTTGTTTTTTCCTTAATGCTGCAGACGTGCTAACTTTCACACATTCCGTATGAAACTCACTCAGCCCGGGTTGAGTCTGAAGTCTATTTTTGTTTTTTAAAGTTTCTCACTCTTGTGAGGAAGAATTTTATGATTTGTTTAGACAAGACATTTATTATCTCATATTGCTCATTTAAATGATCACAGCATAAGGGCCCTGATAATGCATGAAGGAATTGTGCTTCACTTATACATATTTTAGCAGCTCACAATAAATGTAGGTTTCAAGTAAGTAGAAGCACCTAGCTGGTGATATTGAATTGTTGTGCATAAAGATGAAAGTATGGCCTCTACTATTTTTTGTCTTCCGTACGTAAACCTGTAATGTCACTTCTGAATTGCAAATGTCTTGGTTTACAGCAGGAACTCCAATTTACCTAGTGTCAATACCTTTGTTATTGCAGTTATGATATGAACCTCGGTTATTTCCAGAGACAAATGTCGCTTTTGAATTCTGGTGAAGGTTCTCTCTTGTGTTGGAGACTATGACTTTGAAAATGTACTGTTCACACTGCAGAGTTCACAGAAGTCCCCTTTCACATGCTAATAAGACTTTGACAGCAAGAGGAGTTGATCTTATTAAAGTTTTTTCTCTGGTGATATTTCTTCCCCTTCAAGGTAAACACAGACTCAAGAGCTAATATTCTACCTGAGAAAAGCACCAGTTATTGCAATTGCATCGGACCTTTGGTTTTCAGGAGGACACATGGCAACCTGCCATGTATTTTATGTGGTCATCATAATTGTTTAAATAAAAAATTGTTTTAAATGCCAGCCAGTAACATCTCTCACTTTCTACATCTACTATAGTTACGCTTTATTGAATTAAAGCAGCAAATGGCAAGAAATACTAGAAAGATTTAGGCAATCTGGAGGGGAGTCAGAAAACAGCAACAAAAACCATGAAGGGGATGATCTAACTTACAAGAAAAGATTAAATTTACATTAGGAACGTTTTTGAAAATTTACACCAGTGAGGTATTTATACCTGTGCACATTTCTCTAATGTCCCCAGACCTAAATATTTATAGCCTGATTAAATAAAAACTAATGAGACAATACAAGCACTTTTTATTAGTATTTGAAGGATATGAACACCAAGGAGGAGAAGAATTGTTTTGGGTCTAGTGAGCTGTAAGTAGGAATAATGGGATAAAACAAGGAAAAGGTAAATACAGGCTGAAAAGTTTTGTGACAGTGAGGTCACTAAAGATTTCCTTTTCCCAGGGAAGGGGGTGGAATCCCTATGATCTGACACATATAATACTGACAAAGCACCGTTTATCTGTCTCAGGTATTTCTAAAATTGCCTATTGCTAGGGTATCTTATGTGCTGAGACTATGCATTAAGGAATAGAACTGTTCGAATAATTCCAAAAATAATAGATGAATATTTACACAGATAAAAGGGGTGGGTTCAGTTCATTGGGGTTGTATTGTTGTTTTTGAGTATTTGGCTGGCTAATGGGTATTTGTGAAAATTCACAAATCCTAAACAGTGTCAAAAATTTTAGCATGAATGATCACTCATTCAAACATTCATACTAGGTGTGTTACTCATTATTCTTTCTTTCTCATCATTTACCATTTGTTTGTCTGTTTAAAAAGTTTCAGTCATCGAAACAGGGAGCAGAAATATTCCTAAGTGACCAATCACAGACCATGAATAACGATAATCAAAGTAAAAGCAAGCCCTAAGCAAAATGTGTGTGCATATGTCATTCAATGAAAAATTATCCATAATAAATGTTAAGTGTTTTGGCTTTTATATGTATATAGCACGCACTACTATATGTTTATACTGGAAAAGTCAAAGTCAAAGTCAAAGTCAAAGAAATGCACCCTGTACTTGGAGAGAAAGGTAGTGAGGTTTGTGATGATCCTTAGTTCTTGTGGGCGTCCATTCAGGCTTGGGTTGGTCCTCTACATTGTATTTCTCTTGTGGACTGTGATTTATATTGTAGCTTCACATGCAGTTCCCAAAATCTAAACAAGTTCCTACCCCCTTTTAAAATATGGCCTGCCTAGAAGTGTGGGGGTAAATTCCATTCAGTAGGAGGATCCCAAATATTTATTAAATTTCAGGGTATTCAACAAGGACACAAGATCTGTGGGGAGGAGGTTATTTTAATCTCATTTGTTTTTGGTACTGGGATAGACTGTCCCCTTTTCTTACTTGGCTGAGCACAGAGTAGGGGTTTCCACCCTATTCCATTCCCCCAGATCTTGGACCTGAAGACCTCTTTCAGAGCACGATTCCTGCTCTCCCAATATTCCCTGATGTGAGCAAATAGACAGAGGACAGAACATTGGTCCTACCCCTGCCTCACCTTACTCATTGGCTACAGTAGCTGGACAGGTAGAAGAACTTTCTTCCCCACCGACCATGGAGCAAGAGGGGAGGTAAGCAAGGAATTGTCACATAATTCAGTCTGGAGGCCAAGCAGTTACACATGTCCCCTGCCTAAAGGCTCAGACTGGCCCACCCATATGACCCAATGAACAATATGAAGATTCCAGCAAGAAAACATATCTTCCAAGAACTGCAATGAAAACCCTTGGTCACAGATGACCATTCAATTTGTGGGAGAAAGAAATGAATACCTTTTTTCTAATGCTCACCATTGCTTCTGTTAAGTGCTAATTCTTTGTAAAATGCATTAAATATCTCAATTTAATTTTTTATTTTCAATTTAAATAATACTAAGCCAGGGCAAAACCAAAAGCCTGGATCCAAATCCACTGATCTTTGGATTTGATCAAAATCTGAACTTGGATCAAAGTTTTGCAAATGACTTCTATATATAGAGTGGATTAGTCAACAAAAACCTAGATCTGAACATACCAGAACCTTGGACTCTTTAAAACCTGGATCCAAATTCTGCAGCTTAAGCCCATCTCTGGTTTTAAAAAGTTAGTTATGTGGCTACAAACAGAGCTAATTATTTTTAAATCATGTTGTTTTTCTTGCTGTAGTTTAGAAACTGCACTGATTATGTTTTACTACATTTCATTGTGATCCCCAAACTCACTTTAAATGAAGATTTTAGTTTAGAAATGATTTGGCTAATGCTCTCTCTCACTCACACTTTTTGAAAAGACAGTGATGGCCTTTCAAATGAACAACTGAAAACATTAGGCTTAGATGAGAATATATGTGAAAGAGAACAGATGGACTGCAGACAGACTACCAGTACATTGGTGCATCTACCATCAAAAAGCAGACCACACAATGATATTAACCTCTTAGTAATGTTTAATTGGAAGAATAAGACTAGATTAGTCATCCCATTGTTAACATGCTGGAGGTGTTAATTATCTAAAGAGCTGATAGACTGACAGCTTCTGATGAAGAGTTTTATACTGAAAGATCCTTTTTTCTCTCTTCCCCTTGAAAATGTGCATGTAACCCCATTAATGATTATTGCAGTTCTGCATATGTATTGAAAGGCTAATGATACCTAGTGCTTTATATCTTCAAAGTACTTTACAAACATGAGCTAATAAATCTTCAAAACAAACTTGGGAGGTAGCTTATGTAATAGCCTCTTATTTTAGTGAGGGAAACTAGCAGAGAGGTTAAATGATTTTCCTAAGCCAAAGAAAGAATTATAGTTTGGCAGTTCCTGGGTCCCAATCCCATGCTGAAAACACTAACTCATACCTTTGTCTATTTCCCTGACAGCTAATGAAATCCTGTCTGTCTATTATCAACTAACCAGCCTAAGTACTTTGGAGGGAACTATTACTGTATTTGAGTTTTTTCTGTTCATATGATCTCTGTTGCCTGTTTTAGTGTTCTGTTTTTGTTTCTTAAAACAGCATACAAAATATTTCTTTTTGTAAAGACAAACACTTTAATAAAGTTGACTTTATGTTAGAACAAAACTTTATTTTCTCCTTCAGAAGCAATGCTAAAAGTGATTTGGAATTAAGATATATGTTAGTTCACAAGAATTTATCTAAACAGAGTTTCATAGTACTTCTAACACTAAATACCTAAATGGGTAAAAAGAAAAATGACAGTAGGTCATTGCCTTAGAGTATAAAGCCAATTCCAATTTAAAAAAAATAAGAAGCACAAAATACCCCAAACAGTTCCATAATATAACAAACTACCAAACAAAATCTGACTGCTTCTCCAATACATAAACTAAGCCTACATTTTATTTTAAAAGGTGTATATGGCTTTCTTGCCCCTTTATAGGGAGACAATTTCCCAGAATTCCCACTCACCTGTTTCCTTATACCACCATCTCAAGCTTTAGCTTCCAGTTTAGGACTACATTTCCCATGAAGACCTTTAGTCAAGCATCCTCCAATCAGCTACAAGCTGTGTCTTTAAATGAGGCTTTCAGAGGGGGAGGTTCCTCCCTTAAAAAGGAAGGAAGGTTGAATCAATTCTAATATATGGAAAAAAAAAAGTTCTTTCTCCTCTTCCCACAAATAGGTGAGTAAACACAGATCTATAGATAATAAACATTGTAAAAAAACTAACAGGGTTTGAAGTCTTATGGAAAAATATTATTTTGCATTTAGTACCATAGCTGTGCATGGTGCTTTACAAGTGAATAAATAATCAAGGTCCCCTATCCCATGGAGTTCATAATCTAAATTAGACCAGATCATAAAATGCCAGCATCTGGGATATAAGGAGTGAGAAAGGAGTAAAAATGGAGTAGGGAATTCTGCTGTTAGGACAGCATATATTTTTAAAGATGAATGAAAATCTATTTTCATATGGGTAAGTATAATATGTAAAGGTTATATGTTGTATTTTACCTGAGGATAATTGGTAATTACTTAAAGAAATCTTAATTCTAAATGAACTTTTTTGTGGGTGGGAGGATTTGTGTATGCTGGCCAGGTTCCCTCCCTTCCCCATTTCACTTCATCCCTTCTAACACAACAAGTCTCCAGTTTCTCAGCATATCTGAGGCGTGGCTTCTATTAGAAAACTCACACTGGTAGAATTAAATTGATTAGTAAAACCAGTACAGCCCCTAATATAGATGCACTTTAAGATTTTTTCATTTATGCTTAAACCAATTTAGTGTACTATAGTAAGCTAGAACAGTTTGAGCCTGTCTGTTAGTTGTTTGCTGCTGGTGTAACTAGACTAGTTTTAAATTGGGTTTGTTACACTGGTGCACATTTTCTAATGTAGACAAATTATGAATATTCCAAGTGAGAAAAGTGGCTGCTCAACCTTCTAAAAAAAGAGGAGAAAAATAAGTATAGTAATACATTTTCATTTATACAGAGCCCCTTTCTCTCCAAAGTGCTTAACACACTATGAACATATAAATCCACTGAAATGCATCCACCTCTGGGTATAAGCGAGGTAGGGATCAGCATAATAATGGAGGAAAAATTTTGCCCAGGACACTGGAGCATGGTCCTACTCTTACAAAACTGAGTCATATAGAGGCTGAAGTTTTCAAAGCAGTACAAAGGAGTTAGCCGTATATCTTCCACAATAGAAAAAAAAAATCCTTTGCACTCACTTTAAAATCTCAACAAGGGAGCTTTAATGTCCATGAGGCAGAAAGGGCCTCCTTAGTTATCAGATCATCCCATGCAGACTACAAGGAAACTCAATTTATCTGTCTTGAGAGAAGGGATGAGAAGATCCTGCTAAGAACTGAATTTCTGATTCTGAAGAATTTTGCCATTACAAACCCGAATTTAGCTTATCTTGTCTCAAGAGCTTTGTAGGGTCTAACTTATAAAAGGATAGCTCATAATCAAGAATGTTTATTTTGAAAATACTTGTCTTTGTATATTCTGTACTGTCTTTGAATTTACCAGACACCCAATAGCCTGAAGTGACTACAAAATGTAAAAGGGGGAAGGGCATCGGTGAGGAGCAAGGAAGTGCTGCCTTGGTGCCACCCAACTTCTGGGAAAGGTCCTGGGATTTCTGACAGGGTGCTCAGGACTTCATTTCTGAATCAGTCTCCAGCTAGCAGGAGTTAAATTTGAAACTCTACTCACCTCTCTGTGCTGGAAGGGAGAAGGAGTTTTCTGCCTTTTCTCCTACATTCAGAGTTTCCTTTCCTGCTGCAAGGATGGAGGATTCGGTTTTGTTACTTTCCATCCCTCAGAGATTCCTAGTTATTGGGAGGGAGAAATGATCTGTTCTTGTTATACACTTCTCCCTCTCCAATTTTGTGTTCTTGGGACTGCCTCCATGAATAACTCCAGGACCTGCTTCAGCTACCTGTAGTTTTGACAAGCAGCTGCCGTGAGAAATGAACATTATTTTTAACTGTTTCACTACTGACCACAGGGTTCTGATTTCTGAAGAGCAGCTGTGAATCTGGCTTTTGTCCTGGTAATTTCACACTGCTGTTGCATGGGAAAGCTATGGACAACAACAGAGGCACGGGAGTTGTCTGTCTTCAGACTCTGCACTCTTTAAAGTTGAAAGGTTATCTTTGCAACCATAAGTACTAGAAATTGAATGGGTTATTTTAACTTCGGCAAAAATTGTCAAGTTAAGCAATTTTTCCTTGCTTGCTAGGGAAAGTTTCCAACTCATCATGTGGAACAGTATTCTTCAAACCAAATATTATATACTTTGTATTGATCCTTTGCTCATATTTGTCAGTAATTTTACTCTACCATTTTATGTACATGCAACAATTAATATGAAACCAAATCAAATCAAACTACAAAAATACCTTTCTACATTTTAGATCTCTAAACCATAAACAGTCTGGTAATATCAACCCTCTCCATCCCCAGCTGTGTTTAACAGAAGAATCCTTTTCCATTTATGTTTGTGTTATGAATGGCACATTCTCAGCTTGTCTGTGGAAAAGGGAAGAAACTCAGGCCACCTAATTCTTCTTAGAGGGGTTCCTGTCATTCCAGGTACTATGTATACAGAATTTCAGGTTCAAATCCTTATAGTCAGACTATGCAGAGCCCCTATTATACTTGATGATACATATGCATAAATGTATCAAGAGATGAGTCTACTCTGGTTTTTCATTAAATACCTGCTCAGAAATTACAGTGAGAAGTTGTTTGTTGCTACAGGACAATACGTTGCTATGTATCGCAATATGTTTGCTGTTTCAAAAGGACATTAAAATTTCACATTAGGTCCCAACGAGTCAGGAATTTCACCATCACCCTCCCTTTCTACACCTGCGAAATCTTACTTTTTGGGAGTAGGGAGGTCTCCCAAACCTGTGCCCCCTGATGATGGAGTGTTTCTCTGACACTGAACATCTCCATTCATTCCAGTTAGTTTCTGACAGCCCTGACTTCAATCAGCTTGAGGGGTGAGAACTCCCTTGTGGAGCTGAATTACTGAGGGGAGAGAAGCAAGAAAGGGCTAAGAAGGGAGAAGAATCTACTCTTTGTGGGGTGGGGGGTAATTATGGAGGTGAGCTCTGGCAATGGATTTGTCAGGAGGGATATTGAGGGAGGGGACCGAGTCAGAGTTTGGGTGTCTTGTGAAACAGGGCCTTTTGAACTGGTCATAAAATGGGAATTATATTTTTTTAAATTGTGAAGAAATTGTCCTTTTTCCTCCCAAAATGTCAATGTTTCCCCAGCCATGGAAGAAGGGGGTCAAGGTTGAAGTTTTGTGGGTCTTGAGAGTTTGGGAACAAGTAGGGAGGGGGCAGGGAAGGAGTTTGGGACTGAGTAAGGAGGAGGCAGAGGTGGGATGAGGGAGTAGGGAAGGGTTATGGGGAGTGGCCAGAGGTGGGTTTGGGGGGGAATAGGGCGGGGGGGCACAGGCAGGTTGAGGGGTAGGAGAAGTAGGCCAGAGGCAGGTTTGGGGGAAGGGGGCTGTTAAAGTGGGGAGGGGCAGAGAGTTTTGGGGAGGCAGGACAGTGGGGAGGGGGCAGAAGCGAGTCGGGGTGACCCGCAGGAAAGCTGGGGGCGGACGGGGGGGGCACTGGCTCGGGGTTCCCTGCTGGGCAGGGGGGCCCGTTCCTCAGCGCCCCCCTCCTCTCGACGTCACTTCCGAGGCCGGAGACAAAATGGCGTCCGGCTGCTGCCGGAGCCTGGGGCTGCTCCGGGACACTTAGAGGCGGGCTGGCCGCAGGCGGAGGTGGCGGCGGCGCAGGTAAGCGGGACCCGGCGCCGCTGCCCGCAGACGCCTCCGCTGCAGGAGGCTTTGGTTCCCGGGCTGGGAAACTCGGCACGGGGCCGCTGGGGGCGCCCTACCCGGAGCCTGGGGGTGGGCCCTATGGGGGGAGCCCGGGGACGGCCCTCCGGTGGGAGGGGCGGTCAGGTGGGTCCCCTGGGGGAGCGCTGTGGAGCCGGCTCCATGGGACGATACCCCTCGATGGGGGCTGCCGGAGGGCTCCGGGTTGTGTGTCAGGTCCTGGGGTGGGGGCTGTGGCGAGTAAAGGCCCCCCTCAGCCGTGAACCCCAACGTTGTGCCCTGGAGGAGCAGGCAGGGCTCCTGGGGACACCCCCCTGCCCAGCGTGCTGGAGCCTGGAGGAGAGGGTGGAAGGCAGAACTGTGACGGGTTGGGGGACAGTGGATGGAGTGTTGTGCGAAGGGGGTCAATGAAGGGTGGGAATCTATTGGGAAAGTGGTGCTTTCTTTGCGAAATAACGTTTTTGCAGTGGTCTGGGGTGTTCGGACAGATGTTGGAAATGCCCCAAATGAAATATAAACGTCCCAAATGCAATGACAGTCCCCACGGCCAGTTTGAACTTGCAAAATAATAAACCTCATTCCAACACCTAATAATCTCTGGCCTACCCTCTCATCAAAGGCCATGAGAATTGATAAGCCTTGCAGCTCACCGAAAGACCAAGAATCCAAGCTCTGTTTGACCAGAGACAAATTAATTTCAGAATTAAAGGCCTGGTTTGCTCATAAAAATTAGATCGACTTAGCTACGTTGGTCAGGGGTGTGAAAAATCTTCAAGCACTGTGCATGGAGTTGGGTTGACCAGACCATCACTGTAGATGTTGCTAAATTGGTTGATGAAGTAATCCATCAATTTAGCTACCACCTTTTGGAGAGTTGTATGCAGACTCCTCTCTGAAAATACCCTGTAACAGACTCTATTGCACAAACCGGAGATCTCTTGCTTGGAGGTGAAGCAGTATCATTGAGGAGAGAGAAAGATGGTTCCTCAGGTTGCCTCAAACACAAAATAGTTAAGGCTGTATAGCTCAAAACTCCAATTCCAGACTGAACGGAAGCCAGTGCAGGACACGGAGTGCTGGTATGATGAAATGTTCTCTTTACAAAGCACTGTGTAATGAGCGGATAGACACATTCTGCACTAAAGTTTTCAAATGATCTTAAAAACTATAGAGTGTACTGCAGGACTTCGATTTTGAGGGACAAAGAAAATGTCACACCCTTTAATCAGTTGCAGATGGAAAAAAGCTGCTTTTGTTAGTCACTACCTGAACATCCAGATGCAGCAGAGGATCTAATAACCTCCATATTCTGAATTTGAGTAGTTAACAGAAGACATGCTTCCCGGTCTAGCGGAGCTGCTAACATCTCTCCAGTTTGTTCTCCCAATTTACCAATGGTCTCTGTTATATGAGAGTTGGTAGCTGAATCAAGACAACTCCTGTTCTTGGCTAGTCATCCCTCTGGCCAGCTGAATCAGAGAAGATGGAGATGGTAGAGTAAGGTGCTGTCAGTGTCCAAAAGGCTCAATAACTCATACCATCCTCTTCACACACCCTGCAAAGTCTAATGTTTAAACAGTCTTTTCATTAAGATTTTCAAACGGTCACTACCACTGGTGTAGCTCTGCTGTTAGAAGCATTAGTAAAGCCTGACCTCCAGCAATTTAACTCCTGTGCTCTCTAGGCTTGCTCTGTTCAGGTGAGATGACAGTGATTAAAACACTGGTGGGGGTCAACATTAGCGCTCCCACTGTTGCTACTACAAATGGAATTGCTGACAGCAGTGGTGGGTGATTTTAAGAAACAAAAGACCTCTCAGACACACTGAATAGTAGGTATGACAAGATAGACCTCTGTGATGCCCTGCATGAAAGGCTTCAGGCTGATGGGTCAGCACTGTCCCCTGGGATCTCTTAGAATGAAAGGAATAAAGCAACCCTCTTTCTATCTTTGGCCACATGTCTACAATAACTGCCAAAACTTCAGGCTCAGCAACGTTGTAGGCAACTTTCATATGTAAAATATCACACTTATTTTGTCTTCCCTGCGATTTTCTATGATGGATGTGTTAGTGGGGAGACAAAGGTTTAAGTTCCTGGGAACGGGACTGTAGATGTACAGTTGCGCAGATGTGGGGATTCTGAGAACAAAGCCTCTTTCCAGGGGGGCAGATGTGAAGGGGATGCTGTTTGTGTGTTTAGCTGAGGGTGACAGGTTTTCAGGAGTTGGACTGGACATCCTCAGTTCTTCCCTTTTCAGGAGTAGGAACTGTCGAGATAGAAACACTGGCTTTTGTTTTTAAAAACTTGTATATGTGAGTTTTTATTGTTAAAAAATAGGTAACGCATGACTCTGCATGTGTGCAATGTATGTATGCATCATTGGAGTAAAAGAAACACACATGGACAAGTCTCCTTTATTTTGGCTTTCTGTACCATTTTTAGGCAGGGGTTGAAAGTGAAAGATACAGTAGTAAATGAAAGTGAATCTAAATTTCTCTCAACTTCCTGGGCTGTTAAGATTTGAAATGGTTGATGAAGGGCTGATGCTCCTGGTCTCCACCCCTCTCCTTTGAAGTCAAGTGTGTAATTCACGGACAGTGAAGATCTCATAGAACTCTGTGTAAGAGCAGTATTGTGTCCTGGATTCTTTTTCCAACCTTCCTTTCCCCAGCACTATTGTGCAGATTGTGATAGGCCCATTAGTGTCAAATCTCCACTGCAGAAATTGCTGCGTTTTCAGTGCTTTATGCAGGTACTTTCTGAAGCACTTAGGTATGAGAAGGAATGATATAGATGTAAAATATTGTGCCTTTCTAGGTGTCTTTCTACTGCAGACAGAAATCTACAGGCTGCGCACTGTAGCTGACAGGTGTAGTAAGATTGCTCTATACCCTTTCCAGGGGTATATAAACTCAACTGGAAAAAAAAATGCATGGTGCTGAAATTTATATGTCAGATTTTTTCTTCAAATTTAAGTTAAATCTTTTTCTGTTTAGTTAGCATTGCTATTGTATTTAATGCTTTCAGATGTGTAATTTTAACACTCCTGTCTATTGTACCCTTCTGGATCATGTTTTCACAAGCTTTACTAAATGGTTTAGGTACCAGTAACATTTTTATTCTTGTGCATCAGTATATTTGAGATACGTTTAAGATATACATTAACGTTTTACCTGTCACAGGTCCTAATCAAAACACTGACTTTCTACACGTCATGGAAATATTTGTATATGAACAAACAATTCAACGGTATTATCAATAGGTTTCCTTCTGAAACATTATTTGTATTGTGCCTATTATTTCAATGCAGTACTCACAATTTTGGGTGCCCTACCTACGGCAGATTTTTTTGAGGCTGCTTTGAAGTGTGCCTTTGACACACCTTAGGAGATCCTTACAGCACTGCTTCTTATTTCACGCTGTCTTTGTTCGATTGTTTAAAGGGCAGCCATCAACTCAAAATTTAATAATTAAAAAAAGAAGTTGCCATATCAATTTGTGGCTTGGAAATCATATGTTATCTTATTTTTCTTAATTTTTGCTATATGAAAGACTCATAGAAGCTAAAAGGAGGGAGAACTGATTAACTATATAAAGGAAAGAGTGACATTGATCATGTATAATGTGCTGTAAAATCAATAATGTAAATATCTGAAAAAAATAGAAACATATTCTTTAATATGTCAATTACACTTAAACGCTGCTTGCAGCAATGGTAGTCACATTTTTTCAGGCTGAAGTGTAATTTTTAAGTTAACTGTGTTCCTGTAGATTTCTTTTGAATTGTATCTTTAAAACAGGCTTCATGAAGCAAAGAAACTATCTATCTGTCTATTTATTTATTTAAGGGGGTTATAGTCTTTAGGGTTTGTTGTTTTGTGATATTTAGAAAACATGGTTAGAGGTTAGAGTAAGGGATTGGGAACTTGGACTGCTGAAATCAGTTCCCATTCTGTTGTTGACTTTTCTGTGTGACACAGGGACTAATCACTGAACTTCTCTGTGTCTGAGATTACCTGTCTAAAATGATCATAATACTTATCTCAGGGGTACTGAGAATTAATTGCTGATTATAAAGGGTTTTTTGAGATCCTCTGATGAAAGACTAGATGAGCACAAAATGTTAGCATTGTATTTGTAACATGTAAGCGTTAGCTTTTTGCTTCAGTTCTTTTCAGTTTTATTTTTCTCTATTGTATCCTAGTTTGTAGATTGCCACACAGGTAGGTGTGAATGTGTCCTACTTTGTAGATTGCCACACAGGTAGGTAGTCAGAAAGAATGGGGAGCTTTAACCCATGATTACCTGGTTTGGGTAGTAATCAAACCCTAGTTTAAAAACAGCTTTAAATGTGTGTAACTACACCGCTACCTTGATATAACGCCACCCGATATAACACGAATTTGGATATAACGCGATAAAGCAGTGCTCGGGGGGTGGGGGGGGGAGGCCGCTGTGCATTCTGGTGGATCAAAGCAAGTTCAGTATAACATCCATGCAACAAACCTCGATGCCAACTCTGCCCACATATCTACACCAGTGACACCATCACAGGACCTAACCAGATCAGCCATACCATCACCGGTTCATTCACCTGCACATCCACCAATGTAATATATGCCATCAATACCCCTCTGCTATGTACATCGGCCAAACTGGACAGTCGCTACGGAAAAGGATAAACGGACACAAATCAGATCTTAGGAATGGCAATATACAAAAACCTGTAGGAGAACACTTCAACCTCCCTGGCCACACTATAGCAGACCTTAAGATGGCCATCCTGCAGCAAAAAGATTTCAGGACCAGACTTCAAAGAGAAACTGCTGAGCTTCAGTTCATCTGCTAATTTGACACCATCAGCTCAGGATTAAACAAAGACTGTGAATGGCTTGCCAACTGCAAAACCAGTTTCTCTTCCCTGGTTTTCACACCTCAACTGCTAGAACAGGGCCTCATCCTCCCTGATTGAACTAACCTCATTATCTCTAGCTTGCTTGCATATATATACCTGCCCCTGGAAATTTCCACTACATGCATCTGATGAAGTGGGTATTCACCCACGAAAGCTCATGCTCCAAAACGTCTGTTAGTCTATAAGGTGCCACAGGATTCTTTGCTGCTTTTACAGTGTAACATGGTTTCACCTGTAACAGTGTAAGATTTTTTGGCTACCAAGGACAGCTTTATATCAAGGTAGAGGTGTAGTCTGTTGTTTTCAGTTTTCAGAGGACAGTTACATAAGCAAGGATCTGACCTTTCCCTGACTATCCTATTACTTAGTCTACAATGGGAAGAAATTTGTTGTTGTGGAGAGCTTGATGTGTGGATTTGGTGAACTCAGGTTCTATTTTTGCATTGAAGATTTCTTAGCATGGTTATCAGTTAGAAGTATTTATTTAGGTTAAAGCAATTCACTTGATTACTTAATATACTGGTGCTAGTTGGGGTCCCCCAGGGTTAATGATGCAACAGTGCTTACTTATGGTTTCTGTAGGATCACTGATTGACTTTTGCATCCCATCTTCACTTTATTTTTGTTCTGGCAGTCCGGAATGACTGAAAATGTCTTTGTAATTAAGCTCTCACAGACAATGCTCATTGTTTCTATTTTTTTTGAAGGTCTGAATTTAAAAAAGCTTTTTAGGGTTAACATCAATTAAGATATTTCTAAAAGCCATATTTCACTGAATTTGTTCAAAATTGTTATTTATGTTAAAAATACCTCATTAAATAGTAGGAATAAAAATGGAAATAGGACTGTCCTTTTTCTTATTTAAAATGTTTGTGGTATAATTTAAAAAAAACAAAAACAGCTTTTCTGGTCACAAGTGGTGGAAAATCACACTGTATGACTTGAGTTCTCTTTTGTCTTCTGTCACTGATTTTTAGTGTGAGCTGGGGCAAGTCGTATAAACTGTCTGCACCCAGTTTTCAATGTCTAAAATGAGAATAACCTTTTTCTGTTTTTCCTATCTATAAATTGGAGGTAGACGTCCTTTTTTTGGATTAAAGAGTTTCCACATGTATAAAGATGATTAATATTGCTTATATAATCAGAATTTACTCTATTTCATTTAAACTTAGAACTTTTGCTAAAAATACTATAAAATCTAAATAAAAATATGGTCTGCAAATACAGTTTTTTATGCTAAATGACTTTTGTTTATTTCTTAATTTTTTTCCATCTGTGGTGTTTTTCCTTTTCAGTGTAAAATATCTTTTAATCATAAACTTTGCAAGTACAATTCAGAACAAGGCCAAGGTATTTTGTCTGTAAATTAAGCCAGTGGTCTATTTCAGAGCTACTGCAGTGCTTTCTGTACTAAGAATGTCATGCATAACTTCCTCAAAATAAACATAACTTGTTGACTAAGACTGAATGTTTCTAAACAGGTTTTTCTGAAACTCCAATCAAGGTTATGAGATGCAGCAATTCTTGTTTTACTTACAACTGTTTATTTCCAGTCAATTTTGTAACTAGCGAAGGGACCTAGTAATTTTGTAGAATTGAATCTTGTGGCAGGTTTTGGTTTGAGGTGACTATTACTCAGCAATACTTGATTTAAATTAGTTTTAAAAAAATTCAAAGATTGCTGTATTAGTGAGAGTGCCACCTGGAAAATGCTTGGCAAACCCTTTCATTCAGGACTTCTTTGTATTTCAGGTGGACCTCAGGGGGTATCCTTTTTTTTTTTTAATAGACTTACTTAAAACTGTTTATAAAAAGCCTGAAGACTATTTTTAGGCTTGTGCATTAAGTTCAGAACCTACTGATTTTTGTTTTGTTCTGTTTTGTTTTTGGTAAAGAACAGTGTAGCAGGGATTCTTGTAGCCAAATTCCTCCCACCCACATGGTGAGTGAGAATTGGGAGCCAGGGCCTTTTACCATATTCCTCTCTACCAGTATGTGAGGTAAGAGTCCCATCCCACTCGTTTAGTTCCTCGGAAGTGCCTGTAAAAGGTTATGTCTCCCTAGGAGGGCCGAATAGCAGGGGCCATAATTTCTTTACTGCAGCTATCCAACTGACATCACCATCTGTTAGCTTTTGGTGGTGTTTTGTTTAAAGGGGATTTGGCAATTTGTAGAGGAGCTGAAGTGACTGAAGCTGAAGGAGGAAATGGTCAGAAAAAAAAATGGAATAATGAGGGACTGACATTGCTATCATAGGCTTTTTAATTATAATTATACTAGAAATATAAGATCTAAAGCAGAACATAAACAAGGACTTCTGGAAATAAAG
Organism: Gopherus evgoodei; assembly: GCF_007399415.2. Lineage (NCBI taxonomy): Eukaryota > Metazoa > Chordata > Testudines > Testudinidae > Gopherus > Gopherus evgoodei. Next base: position 9,851,866 of record NC_044339.1, on the reverse strand, counting down.
CAAAACAATTAGTAATACTTATAAAATCATTGAAAATATTTTGATCTAGAAGAAGCTTATGATCGGAGTGGGGTAGAAGGATGATAGTGAATACATGAAAAGAACAAAAACAAAAAAACTTTTGGGCAGAGGCTAAAAAACCCCAAATAGAAGAAGCTGTGGACTAAGTACTTGGACAAAATGGGCAATAGCAAAGAATTAATATTTATTTTAAAAGTAAAATATAATAGATACATAAAAATATAACAGAACATGAGCTTAGACCTGTGCTAAGCATCCTGACTGCTTTACCTGTATGTTGCATCGATTTTTCTCCTCTCATCTTCTGTCTTGTCTTTTGAGATTGTAAACTCTTTGGGGCAAATATCATAGAGTCATGTCTGAAAAGTGCCTAGCACTTTGCAGGTGGTACCACAGAACAGATAAACAGTAATAATTTTGGCTCTGATGCATTCTCCACCAGAGAAAGAGAAAATAGCCCTCAAGTGTAGTGTTTCTGTAGGAGGGATAAAAATGTGATTCCCTGAGGGAATGGGTCTGAACAATATTATAAAACAACATTTCAGCAGAGGATACAGAATTTACAGTGAAACTGTCTTTTTAGTTTAAATTATCCAGCTCTTCATTCAACATTTATATTTATACCTTCCTTGAAATGGTTAGTGAGAACAGTTCATCTTTATCCAGATAATTTTAAGGATTTCTGGGGTTAATGAGCTGAAGATCAGTGCTTTTCTGATACCACTTGTCTGTTTGCATTGTGTAAAATAAAAATAAAGCAATCCCTCCCCCCCCAGAAAAAACAAAAAACAACAACCCACAAACAAACAACAACCCACCCAGAACCCTAATTGGAACTCTAGTTTTTAGACATGTATTTAGTTTTTTGAACTTTGCACTGCAGTGTGTTGCTACAGAAGCAAGCAATATGAAACATACTGTATAAAAGATTAGGCACCCCCTCAGAAGAAAAAGGGCCTGTTTGCTCAAACTGCTTAATTGGAGACTTTCCCTCTGATGTTTAACCACATACAGGGCCCTCAGTCTGCCTTCTCTGTGCAGGGGATGCAGTGCTCCTACTTAGGAAAAAGTGATGATATTCTACAACATTCTCCACTTTTTCCCCCCTTTTTTAAATTTAGCAACAGTGAGTGAGATGTTGGCACAACCGCCCATGCCTCTGGACTTCCTATTAGAGTAGTGGTTCCCAAACTTTAACAACCCGTGAATCCCTTTCACTAAAATGTCAAGCCTCGCAAACCCCCTCCTAAAAACGAATATTTCTAGGGATTTTCTCCTTTACCTGAGTATAAATTATAAAAGCAATGATCTTGGAAATACAAAATTTGTTTTATGACATGCTTATTATACACTATTTATTATTATTTATCACAGTATTTTTATTACATTATGAAAATGGCAACATTCTTCGAAGATCTCACTTTCGTAGCTTGTATCATTTTGAATAAGCCTGTTATAAGACAAGGCTCCTATGTTTCATGAAGGAGTGTCAGATGTGAAATAGCATGAAGGTATTTAAGAAGCCAACTCGGAATTCCTCCTACACAAGCATTCAGGTCTTGAACAGTCCAGGCAAACAACGTACAGTACAACAAAGCTTAAACTGGTTCTTCATAATAATTTTAAAAACAATACTAGTTGCCTATTTAATTTAAAACCAGCAAAAAAAATCCACTTCCCTTTCCATTTCTTATAAGGAGTCTTGAAGTTTAAATCTCCACAGTCTGATAGATATGCTTGCTTTGATCTGCTTAGCTCTTGGAAGCCCAGGGGCTCCAGGCTGCTGGCCCCATGCTGCCCGGGATCCCTAGGGACAGCTCTATCCGCCATTAGGGAATTTTTTCCCAAGAACCCCCTGTAACATTTCACGAACCCCAGTTTGGGAACCTCTGCATTAGAGCATTGTGGGGGTGGGAAGAAGAGAATATTGTATCTAATGTGTAACTAATAAATGTGAAACAATATCTGAGAATACTGTAAATTTTGGGGCAGTCTGTTCATGCATCATCATTTATAAGGTTTTATTGAAAATGCAAACCTAGCCAATATTACTCATTTTAAGAATAAACAAACAAGAAAAACTTTCTTCATAAAGCAGCTGTCTAGAGTGTATTGGAAAAAACTCTAAGCCTAGGTAACAATTAAGTTAAAAAAAGATTTAAAAACAGTTTTGTTGGGTTTTCTCAACTGAGGCAACTTAAGCTTCCATCTGGAGTTTCTTAACTATTCCTTGGTTCAGAAATCCCCTGAACTGTAAAACAGATACTGCTTGTTGAGGATTCTCCTCAGCTAAGTCATATTATCATTGTTTTACTTTTGCATGTGAATAGCTTTCTCAGCCTGCAAGGCATCATTCACACAAGAAAACAGTCTCTGCCTTGAAGAGCTTGCAGTTCAGGTTGGTTACTTCAGTGGTATGCGAAATTGTCACTTTGGAGAAGGAGAGCAAAAAGCCTTATACTTGGCATTCATGATTGGTCCTGGGTCTGGGAAGCAAAACACCTTTGTGCCCTGTATTAAATCATGCTCATTATAGGATTTTTATCCTTCTTTGGGGTGGGAGTTGTGAATAGTAGTTTTAGCAGATTTTACATTTTTGTACTTAGTGCTGTAAATGGTGTGATTTTAAGAGGATGTGGACATTTATTTTCTTTTAATAACACAAACAACTGGCAAAGAGGTAGCTTTTTCAAGCTTTTGTGAGTGGCCTGGGTGAAAGTTAAAGGGAGCAGTTAGAGATGATACACAGAAGAAAGTAGGAGGGGGATGTGGGAAGAAATGAAAGAAGAGGTGGGAACAGGCACAGAATTAAAGAAGCTTGAAGGTAAGGACAAAGGGTTGTCTAGTGTAGAAGGAGAGGAGAGGCTGGTTTTCCTTGCAGTTTCCAAATAGTGGGTCAAATTCTGATCTCAGTGAAACCAGTGCAAAGCTAGAATAACTCAATTGATTAATTTATTCTGGTGTAACTGAGAGAAAAATTTGGTCTAACCATACTTCACAATCTTCTTTTGCATTGATGAGCCCAATGTTTTAAAAAGAAAATGATTGCTTGGGCATGGGTGTTTCACCTTCTTCCTCACACATTTTTACAGTTGAGCCTGTGTTTAGTTTTCTGAAAGTTCCTTGTGGTAAGAGAGTCTTCATTTAAAGATGGGAAAACAACCAGCATTAAGGTCAACCAGCAGAACATCCTCCTCTATCTTTCTATTTCCTCTTATTCTATATAGTTGGGAGTGTAAAGTTTAAATGATGCTTCTGAGAATGTTTAAAAGGTAAACTTCAAAGGGAAACTCAGTATTGAATTGAGCTTTGAAATTTGTGCTGAATTGTTTAATGGGGAGTTTGGGAGCATTCAACACTTAAATGTAGCCTTAACTCAATTCTAAGTTTCTCTTTGCAGTTCACCTTTTACGTGGCTTTTAAAAATTAAGGGGTGTCGCACATTCTTCCCAATTCTAGTGGAGAGAACATTTCACAGTCATATGGCCATAATGGAAAATAATGGTGGACCATAGTAATTTTTATTGACAATACAGTGGAAAAAGAAGTAGAGTCAAGCCTTTTTTGCACAGTAATGGTTTGACAATACATATGTTTCTGATGCACTGTAATTTTATGATAATTTAACACTGCTCTGATTATTTAGCAGAATGATTTGGGAAGCAGTCATGTAATGAATCAGTTCATTTTGATCTCTTGGTATCATTTTATGGCAGTAGTATGCTCCTCTTGGTAGTGCAGTGGATTTAAAATCTCAGGCTGCATTAGATAGGGTTATATTGCTGTAATCTAGTGTGAGAATAGTGATTGCTGTAGTCTTCAGCAGTTAATGTATTTTATCACTGTTGCTGGGAAAAGTGAAGAGATAATACCTCTTAGTCAGAGGGCAGTTGTAATTGCAGCTACTAAAGAATGTGAAGATTATTAATTTAAAGATAGGTGGCTGGAGATGGGGCATATGACAATTACAGATGTGTTCACTGATTGTCTGCTACACTGTTGTTAATATCTTGCCATGTAATGGAGATAGAAGAAATGTTAAATAATCCGTGTGTGTTACTAGTAGAGAGAATTTTTTTTTCCATCTGGTGAACAAAGGCAAATATATAATATACCAAAGGTCTCTACATTTCACAGTTAATGTCTAGGCAGGCTGTTCTGCAGGATTGAATTATTTCTTTTACTTGTGTTTTTAGATGGAGGCGGGCATTCTTATTTAATTCTTAAGCCATGCTGCCTTGTGTTTCTCCCATGTTAATTTTTATGTATTGGCAGCACCCTTTCTTCTGCTAGTCATTGCAGTGATTGCTTAATGCTAATCAGAGTACATGGACTGTTACGTTTAAGGAATTACATGTTACACAAAGGACAAGTTATAGAATGTCACTTCTGGTTTGAGGAATTTATGATGTTGGTATCAGGTTACGGCTTCCTTAAATATTTTCCAGTTTTTAATGCTTGCATTGTATCAGTTTGCCAGCAACGTTTGATCAGTTGTTTTTGATGAAAGACTGAAATCTGCTGAGCAGGTGCTGTAGGTTTATCCTATAATAAATATAACAACTTAAGATATTTTTCAAGCATACAGCTTAACCAGTAATGAATACAATATTAATTTAACCTTAATCTTGGAATCATTCGTGTATCTGGCCTGTATAAGCCTTGCCTTTCATAATTACAATGTATTTGAAGTTTTCTTGATTTGATCGGCCTGTTGCAGTTATCCTGTCTGCTGATCAGCAGCATCAAATGGGTAATACAGAGTTTTTAAAACTTGAAAGTGACTCTTAAACCCCTTTTGGAAGTTGCAATTTTATTTTTATTAATAAAGATATTTTATAAGGATCTGGGATTTTTTGGTTTCTTTGCAAGTCATTTAACAACTGCCTGGAGAATTAACTAGATGGCCATTAAAAGTCCAGAAAACTGTCCTGGTGGTGAACGGTATTGCTTTCATTATAGCTGTTTGTTGTAAAGGAATCTGGATGTCCTTCCAAATTCTGATTTGATCATGTTACTACTTGTTAATGATTATGTATTCTAGCATCTAGAAATAGTATTATCGGAAATGAATGTTATGAACATGAATTAGCAGAAATAGAATGTTTAAGTTGCAGCCATAATTTAGAGGACCATAACTGATATGGACCCTTTCAAGACTTTGTTCATTTCCAGTAGTGTAGTCAATGTCTGAATATTATATTCTGATCTAGGTTATTGACTGAGCTTACCTGGTGGATACAACTGTATGTTACTGCTGAACGCAAGAAATGAAAACACTGTGAGCTAAAATATATTTTACCTTTTCCTAATCTGTTACAGCAGCTGATGTGAGCTTTTTCCGTAGTAATAACACAGTTGTAGTCTATTAATATTTTTAAATATTTCCTTTTAGTATGTTTATGCTAACCTCTCTGAATCTGGTATGTCAGGAGTCTCATGATCATAAATAAGGGTGATGTGATTTCCTTTATTTTATTTTTATTTATGTAATTTGTGAATTTAGTCCAAAACTTACCATATATATGGCATAAAATCATTTCAGGGTAAAAATCAATTATTAAAAAAATCAGATTTTTTTATTTAAATTGGATTTTTTTGATTTCCTCAAAAAGCATTTTATCTAAAGATAGTTTTAATTAAGATGCATTATAGCTGAAAGATATCTTATCATGGAACAGGGTTCATAAATTCTAATTCTATAGTATAAGACAATATATTAATGAAATGTAAATTTTGTAAATGAGTTTCAATAGTTCATGGATTAAGGACCCAATTTTATGAGGTTCCAGGGGCTTCTGTATAGATTATTTAGGTTAAACTATCTAACTAATGGGACTCAGTGCTCAGTCTAGAAGATACCATCAGAGATGCTTAGTTTTGCAGTTCTCAAACTGTGGATTTGTGTCTCCAGAGATAACGTGCTTGTTAACAGCAAAAATGTTTTAAAATAACTAAATATATAGAGGTGAGAAATAACAGACCTCCACCCTGTTGTCTATCTGCAAATTTGTGTACCTGGAGTCAATCTCTTACCTCTCTCTAAAAGCTGAAAGTTTCAAAAAGTTCAATGAATAGAAGATTATTGGGGCTGGAATAGATCTGGACAAGGAGAAGGCACCTGGAGATAAATGTGAGGAGCGAGGGACAGGCAGTAGAAACAAAAGTCAAACTCTTTGAGCAACATATTCCAGAAGTTTTGAGGTCTTTCTGAGCGTAAGCTTCACTGATTTGAGATCTGCCATACCATTGTCTCGCTAGAAGGGAAAACCTATAATGGTAGTGAGCCGTAAAAGAGACCCCGTTTGGGAATGAGAACCATTCAAGAAATATGTTTGCTCATGATGTTTTAAAGAAACTCACAACAGTGAACTGGTGGAAGTCACTTAAGCACTTGGATTCGGAGATGGTTGAAGTGATAATTTCACTTTTACCAGCAGTAACTTCTTCTGCCGGTGTAAAAAGAATATTTTCTTCCTTTGGACTAATTCATTCCAAATTGAGAAATCGTTTGGGACCTGAAAAAGCAGGAAAGCTTGTTTTTCTTTTCCAGATTATGAACAAACAGGAAAATGAAGGAGAAGACAACTGAGTTAGCTGCAGAAGCCGATATTTTAAGTTTCTCATGTTGAGCTGGCTAACAGTCAATTTAATTCTGTTTTTTTTTTTAAAAAAAAATTTCATTTAACTATTTTAGTTAAAAACAATTTTAACAAAAACAAATGATTTAAAAAACTTGAATGTTTAACTAAATTCAAAAATTCATATGCTTGGTTAAAATACTATATTTGCTGTTGAAGAGAAAAATCCAGAATACATAACGTTGTTGTTTTTAGGTAAATAAAACAATATAAATGTCTGTCTGGTGATGTTCTCTTCCTAATACGGCATGGCAAGAAAATCCTCCAAATATTAATGATAGTTCACCTTCCAATTACTTCATAAATATCTGCTTCAATTATCTTTGGTGAATGAAATAACCAAACAATCATTCATTTTGTGATAAAGGTGTAAAACTAATCTGAAAAGTTTTCAAAATAAATCACTTTAAAAATGTATAGTGTGTACCATTTAAAAATGAAACTTGCACCTATCTCTGAGTTGTGAAGAATATGTATTAAGGCTAGAATAACCAACATGAATGCACTTTTATGTAGAAATCCATGATTCAATTGCGTCTTCCTGACTAGTGATTTAAATCAAATTGATTTAAATCAAATCCACCCTCAGTCATTTTATCTGATTATGTAGTTAGGTCCTGATCCTGAGAACATTTGCATGTGTTGAGTAAGAATTTGTCTCCACTAGCACTTTTGCTGTCAAAACTGTGTTGGTTGAGATGTGAAAAAAACACCCTGCAGCTGACATAAGTTTCACCAACAGAAGTGTCAGTGTGGATAGTGCTGTTAGTGGGACATGCTCTCCCACCAACGTAGCTACTGCCACTCGTTGGGGGTGGCTTAAATATGCCTGCAGGAGAGTCACTCTATGCTGGCAAGAGAGAGCTATATGGGAGACCTTACAGCAGCTCAGCTTGCAGTGGTGCAGCTGCGTTGCTGTAAAGCCTGTAGTGGAGACACAGCCTAACTTTACATATGAGTAATCCCTTTGTATTCAGTGAGACTTGGTACATGTATGAAGTTACTGACATGCACAGGTGTTTGCAGAATCAGGGCCTTAGTCTTTCATTTTATTCGGTTTTCTAATTTTTAAATGGATATTGATACATTTTTGTAATGTAAGTTATTTACATTCTCTCCTAGCAGTTTAACAGTGAAATTCACTAATCACAAAGTATTGTCAAATGCACCAAGTTAAAAAACTGATAAAGGCTGAAGAAAAATTCTCAAATCTCTTTCCATTATAGATGGGACTTGTAACAAAAATACTTTTAAAAAAAAAAAGTGTAACTCAAATTTCAGTAGGTATCACTATAAAATCAAATTCTAGCTATACTTCTGCTTTGAGCTTAATTTTATTTTCTCTTCTAGTTTGATGCCTTGATGGTACCTAGTTCTCGTCTTTGGTAGCCTGTAGTAGTTTCAAAAGTAGCCAGTAATTGTTGTGTATGTTTAGGAAACTGTCTACAAAAATAATATATACATTTTTTTTTAAAGCAGTACATTGAAGTTCACTGTCTTCCCCTCATATTGTTAGAGACATTGTCAAGAAGTGTAGACAGCTAGCTTTTAAAAAAAGTTTAAAACATTTCTATTAATACCTAGTTTTATTGAGTTTTTCTAAAAAGATCGTGACCATTTTTTGTGTGCTGGTTTTAAATACTCCTTTATAGTGTTCTCAGTATAAACATAACAGCATTAAGCTAGTATATCAAAACCAGGGAGAGAGAGTCTAGCTTCATTGTCCAGATAGAATAAAGTTAAAAAATTAAATAGCATGACTGGGGTAGAGTGAATTAGATGTTTACAGTTCTTTCAGTGTTGATAGTGTGTCTATGATTACCTTATTAACATAGATAAGAAAGCTTTTTTAAGAAATTATTTTAATCTGACAGTTTTCATTTAGTACCTACCCCTCAATGGGTACACTTTGTTTACACTTTTTGTCAGGCTGTGTCAAATAACCAACATTCAGTGTGGGTGAGAAAGTGGTGCTGAGGTAAGTATGCCTTTTTCAGGGAATGTTTTTATTCCTCATTGTTTGCATTAATATGTCTGCAGTTTCATATGTAAATAAATTCAAAAGCTGTTCCCTATGCTTTCAGTTTTGAATTTGAGAAATATTTACTGCTATTGTGTCCAGATTGTTCCAGCTCAACAAGATCAAACACAAATGCTAACCTATCTGTTTAACAAAACAAAACCATGCTGGTTTTATTTTCTTTATATCTGGATTTTCTTTTGGTCTGAAGGCAAAATATTGTGAAAATAAGACCTGTAATTTACTAAAAATATAAAAAATTGAGTCTTTCACACCACGAAATGTTTTGAGTCCTATATTAGTCCACAATATCTCATCTGTAAATTGACTTAGATATGGATACATGGCCCAATGAAACAGTTAATAAATGCTTTAACAGCAATGCTGTTAAAGTACTCTCAAACTTTTTCATGGTATAGGCTGCATCTTAACAGAGAAGTTTGTTATACTATCTACTTTTGCTTTACATATGATCACCCTCCCGTGTGACAAGCCATCTTTCCATAGACCACTTGTATGTCTCCATGGAACCTTAGCAGTCCATAGATCATATTTCAGGAGTAAAGCATTTACTTAAAAGTATCTAAAGTAAAAACTACATTATTCACGAGAGAGAGGCAAATAAAGGTATCGGAGCTGAGGGCACTATTGGAGGCCCCCGTAAAAAGACGGTGATAATACATAAGCATATGAAGCTCAGCCAAAGGACTAGGGGACAAAGGGACATATTGATGTCACTGCAGGATTTAACAAAATCAAAATGTTGATGCCATTTGGAAGCTGCTGAAAACAGAAATGAAAAGCATTGAGTCTTATCTATTTTTCTTGGATTTCATTGGTGCTGCGAATCTGGAAAGTCAAATTTGTGGGTCAAGGAAAGATGTGAACATATTAGGACTGAAAATGAAATATTTGTGCATGCTTGGAGGGCGTGCTGAAATCTTTTGGAATATCATAGTTAAGTTCCAAAAAGAGGTCCCTTCTTCAAGCATCCCAGAGTTATTTAAAATTATGGGGCTGATCCTGCAACTAGTTTTGTTCAGACAGAGACCTATACCTGTGGAGCAAGTTGCCAGATTTAGGCTGGATAGTTTCCCAGCCTTTTGTCTAAACTTAAGTGTAGTAAGTGGAGTGGAGGCCAAAATGAGTTATTCATAGAAGACTAGAATACAGTAAGAGATTCTCTTTTCAAGGAAAGTTTTTCATTCATTATAAATCATATGATCCTCTATTCTTAAGAAATCATTATGGGTATATACATGACAATACCTGCTGTGTTGTTATGAGGCTTTTCAGCTTTTGTATAATTCAGAGAAGTGAGGAATTACCAGTAATTTATTTTGAGTATATTGCTAAAACATTTTAAATTAATTGTAATTTTAACATAATTTAGCCCAAGCATTTGAAAACACATATTGTTAATATATTAGTGATTGTTATCTTGCTTAAGAAAACTGAAGACAGGAGAATAACAGTAAAAACTATACTTCCATAAAATACAGACACCAGTTAATCTCCAAGCGGAATAATGTGGTACATACAGTATATTTAATTTACTGCATGGTGCTAAACAATGTTCATGTAAAAATTACAATGCAACTTCCAATAATGCTTTCTTGTACATAAATAAAATCAGATAACTACAATCTAAGGTGTAAATATAGACAGAAGTCGTTGGGGCCCCAAATTTAACTTAAAGCTGTGTGTTACTTATGGAAACACGCTTGTTCAAACCTGGGGCTGTTTTATTTTTTTTAAAATGCTAGTATGCAATAAAAGAATATCTGTAAGCACCTTAGTGAAAAGTAGGCTGAATTTCAATAAAAAATCTCTGTTTTAGATGTGGTAAATGGAGACTTAGTTGCCTAACTCTTTTTGATAGTGGGAACTGTGCAGCTAAATCCTTTCAAACTGCTTTAAACCTATGAGGTAAGCATCATGACTGTGTACCTTAACTAAAATAAATCACTAAATTAGACTAATTCTTACAGCAGTGCTTTGTATTGCAAAACACTAACAGACCTGATTTGTTTGTAAAAACTGATAAATCAATGTCAGTCATCTGAATACAGCTTGTCTCAGATTTAAAAGATGCTGTAGAAAGATCAGTGATAGAAACCTTTTTTGGGGTTTTAAGATTAAATTTGAATCGGTTATAATGACAATATAGTAGTCTGAAGCAGATTTGATATAAAGTAATTAGCTTCTTTTTGATAAGCCCCTTTTAAATAGAACTTTACAGATCTTTATGTAGTTTCAAATCACTGTAGGTAGGTCTGTATTACAATTGTCTGTTTTTCTTTTTAGGGCTCATGTAATCAAAGGAGTTTCTTTGTTGTGTGTGTCTTTTCAGAACACAACAGGAATTCAAAATGAATCAGGTGAGTTTAAACGTAAGACTTTCAAAGTACCTTACTTAGATGTTAAACCAGTTAATTATTATCAGGAATAGTAATAGTGATCTACTAGAACAGTGGTTTTCAAACTGTGGGTCGCCACCCAGTATTAGGTCCTGGAATGTAAGGCACTGAGTCACTGCGGCTCTGATCAGCACTGCTGACCAGGCCATTAAAAGTCCTGTCGGCAGTGCTGCCGAACTAAGGCTGGCTAGTCCCTCCCTGTTCCAACACTGCGCTGTGCCCTGGAAGTGGCCAGCACCAGGTCCAGCTCCTAAGTGGGCCAGGTGTGTGTGCGGTCATGGGGCTCAGCACGCTGCCCCCGCCCTGAGCATTGACTTGGCTGGGTGGGGCAATGCCTGTGGGTGAGAGTGGCGCGGACCTCCTTACACACCTCTGCCCGGATCTGGACCTGCTGCTGGCCGCTTCCGGGGCGCAGCATGGTCTGTGGTGCTAGGACAGGCAGGAAGCTTGCCTTAGCACCCCCGCTGCACCACTGACTGGGAGCCACTTGAGGTGAGCCCATGCCCAAACCCTGCGCCTCAATCCCGTGCTCCAACCCTGAGCCCCCCCCAAACCCAAAGCCCCTTCCTGTACCTCAAACCCCTCATCCCCAGCCCCATCCAAGCGTGTGCACTCCCAACCCAGAACCCTGCCCTCCTCCCACGCCCCAACCCAGAGTCCCCTCTCACATCCTGAACCCCTCATTCCCGGCCCCACCCTGCAGCCCTCACTCCTGCACCCCAATGTTCTGCCCCAGCCCAGAAACCTGACCCCTCCCACACCCCGACCCCCAGCCTCCACTATGAGCCCCCCCAAACCCGGAGCCCCTTCCTACACCCAAATCTCTCATCTGTGGCTCCACCCCAGAGCCTGCACCCCCAGCACAAAGCCCTGACCCACTTCCACACCCCAACCCTCTGCTCCAACCCAGAGCCCCCTCCCACACCCGAACCCCTCATTCCTGACCCCACCCTGCAGCCATCACCCCCTTACCCCAATCCTCTGCCTCAGCCCTGAGCCCCTCCTACATCCCAAACCCCTCATCCCCAGCTCTGTTGGGTCGCGGGCATCAACAATGTTCTTCAGCTGGGTCGCCAGAAAAAAAAGTTTGAAAACCACTGCACTAGAAAGCCAAAATGTTAGTCCTGTTCTTTTAAAACCTTTAATTACATCTCATAGTCCTTTTCCATCCACAGTGTGGGTGTATGTGAAGTTGATCTAATTTTATTGATTTTAATTGGCTTTCCTGTGTGAACGCCTGTTAATCAGATGTAAGATATTGAGGCTGGCACCACCTGCAAGAAAACCTCTCCAGGAGACCTGTGTCAGTTTGTACTTTACTTTTATCAGTTTACCTGCTTATAAGAACATTTTGAAAATTGCAGCCTTCTGTCTATTTTCCAGTTTCAAACCCACAATCATCAGACCCTATTATGATGACTGAAACTGATCCAAGAAGAAACCTTCACATTTGGTCTAGATCCCTAAAATCTCTTTATTCTGAAAAGTTAAGAACATACATTGAAATATAAAAAGAACAGGAGTACTTGTGGCACCTTAGAGACTGACGGATTTGTTTGTTAGTCTCTAAGATGCCACAAGTACTCCTGTTCTTTTTGCGGATACAGATTAACACGGCTGCTTCTCTGAAACATTGAGATACAAGCATTTTTCCTTATAGCATTCCTGGATATATGAATATATTAACATGAGGTTTTTGTGTGTCCTGTAGTGTGGTGTTCTAAGCAGTGCTACCTATATATGATTTTATTTATCCTGAATATACGTGTAATCAATATGAATATTATATTTATGCTTGCCAGTTGGGTTAAGTAAGAACACTTATGAAATAGGTAAATTCTTACAAAGGCTTCTCTTTGGATGGAGCTAAAAAAATCCCTTCTGACTGTGAATGGAAGAATAGGCTGTTACACTGAAGGGATGTAATCAGTTTTTGAGTTTACTGAAAAAAAATGACCATGAGCAGATGTTTCTTGTTTCTCTAACCAGAAACAACCTTGGTTGCACAATGACATAAAAAACGTAGTTGTGCACCTTCTTTTTCCTTGATGTTCACTGTTTCTAATGACTGGCTTTATCACCCTCATGCCCCAGACATGTCATTGAGGAATAATGTAATTAATTTATATCCATCAACATACAACATGGATGCTACTTCAGTGAAGAACACCAGACCACTACCATTACCATGGACTAAGTATAACTAATTTGGAATTGGTTGTTGGGATTTCCCCTCTCCTGCTCCTTCTTGTGTGGAAACCAAAAAAAAAGATTTATAATATTTATAATAAACAGTAATATAAAAAGATCTCTACCAATGGAGCTGTCCAGCTTGTAAAGTAATATGATAGTTATAGTTTTTGCATTAACACTTGTGCTAATGTCCTTTTGCAGTCACATATGGGATGGTTGGGGGAAATATCACATCACGGTTACATGTATAATTGCAATCAGACATCTTCATCTGTGAGGGTTTTTTGCATGTACTCAGCAATATGAGAGAGGAGAACAGCTTGTTGCTGTGTTGCTGCTTGAATAGTAACTGGTTTAGTTCTTATTCTGATACATTTTGGGAATTGCTAAGATTCTGTAAGCTCCAAATTTTTGTTTTTGGTAATTACGGTTGGTGGTTCTGCTTCTTTCCCATATTTTTCAACAATGATTTATTTTTAGAATTAAATATGGTTTCCACATATTATGAAAAAAACAATCATCCTTATGTTGAACTGCTAACGTTATTTATTCAGTGCCATATGCGTGTTTGGTGTTCTGCAGTCAAATAGAGGTCCCTGCTCCAAGGAGTTTTTCCTTAAATCTTTGGCATCTCCCACATTCAGATTTGGCCTTCCAAGTGTACAGAGTACACATGACTTCTTATGATTGAGTTGCCATTCAGATTAATTATATATTTAGCATCAACCCTGTGTTGATTTTTTCTTGTAGTGATTTTGTGATTTCATTCACTATTGACAAGTTATATAGTGCCAGGTCTATATAAGAGCTGTCTTTGATGCCTGATGCCAAACATCTCTCAAGTGTCCTGTTCTTGTATTACTTTCATTCTTCCTATTTCTGCTTTTGGTCTAACTTAAATGATCCTCAAGTTAATTGGGTTTTTTTCTCACATTATGCAGAGGGACATTGTGGTGCTGCCTGTGGGTACTCCTTACATATTATTCACACACAAGTTTTTGTAATGATTATTGGTAGAGACCTCACATGCCATTCTTTGTTGAACTATTATGCAGATATCTGATCTGGGGCTCCCTGTACAACCCTATGCACCCATTGTGCACTCTGCCAGTTGGTGCTAAGGGTCCCTGGTCACAGACATTTGTTTCCTGGATCTCTCTATAACGTTCTTGAGGTAGACATAGAAGATCTTCTAAGGAAATAGTTTAGGTTACTAACTTACTTAAACAACATACCTGGATCTAGCAGAGGATACTAACCAAGCAGACTGCGAAAACTACAAAAGAAACTCACAAAACTGGGTGACAGGGCAACAAAATGGCAGATGAAATTCAATGTTGATAAGTGCAAAGTAATGCACATTGAAAAATATAATTGCAACTGTACAGATAAAATGATGGGGTCTGAATTAGCTGTTACCACTTAAGAAAGAGATCTTGGAGTCATTGCGGATAATTCTCTGAAAATATCCACTCAATGTGCAGTGGCAGTTCAAAAAGCAAAGAGAATGTTAGGAATCATTAAGAAAGGGATAGATAATAAAACAGAAAATATCTTATTGCCTTTATATAAATCCATGATATGCCCACATTTTGAATACTGCATGCAGATGTAGTCACCCCATCTGAAAAAAGATGTACTGGAATTGGAAAAGATTCAGAAAAGGGCAACAAAAATGATTAGGGGTATGGAACAGCTTCCATACGAGGAGAGATTAATAAAACTGGGTTTTTTTAGCTTGGAAAAGAGATGATGGGGGGGTATGATAGAGGTCTATAAAATTATGATTGGTGTGGCAAAAGTAAATAAGGAAGTGTTGTTTACTCCTCCTCATAACACAAGAACTAGGGGTCACCAAATGAAATTACTAGGCAGCAGGTTTAAAACAAACAAAAGGAAGTATTTTTTTCACGCAATGCGCAGTCAATCTGTGGAACTCCTTGCCAGAGGATGTTGTGAAGGCCAAGATTATAACAGGGTTTAAAAACTACATAAATTCAAGGAGGATAGGTTCATCAATGGCTGTTAGCCAAGATGGAAAGGGATAGTGTCCCTAACCTGTCTGTCAGAAGCTGGGAATGGGTGACAGCGGATGGATCACTTGAAGATTACCTGATCTGTTCATTCCCTGTGGGGCACCTGGCATTCGCCACTGTTAGAAGACAGGATCCTGGGCTAGATGAATCTTTGGTCTGACCCAGTATGGCCGTTCTTACGCATGCATTTCAGACTGCATTAAGATTGTATGGAAAAGAGGTTGCATGCTATCTGGGATACACCTCTACCCTGATATAACGTGACCCGATGTAACATGAATTCAGATATAATTGGTAAAGCAGTGCTTCGAGGGGCAGGGCTGCTCACTGCAGTGGATGAAAGCAAGTTCGATATAACGCGGTTTCACCTATAACATGGTAAGATTTTTTTGGCTCCCAAGGACAGCATTCTATTGAGTTAGAGGTGTATTTGTATAGGTGGCCATTTAAAAAAAGGGTGGGAGCATAAATTGCTTAAGTGAGCAAATGACACACATTCTTAATTCCCCCCTCAATCAAATCAGAGTTCTTGCTGTGTGCATTCAGTTGTTACTAATATCCCTTCTTAGAGACCCTTTCAGAAACAGAGAAATTCAGGCCTGGTCTACATTGTGGTGGCGGGGGGATCGGTCTAAGTTACACAACTTTGCTATGTGAATAACGTAGCTGAAGTCGACGTACTTAGATTGACTTACCATGGTGTCTTTGCTGCAGTGAGATGACTGCTGCCGCTCTCCTGTTGACTCCACATAAGCCTCTTGCGGAGGTGGAATACAGGAGTTGACGGGAAAACTCTCGGGGTCGATTTATCGCGTCTCAACCCCTGCTGGATACATCACTGCTCGCTGATCCGTTGGGTAGTGTAGACATGCCTTAACATCACTGCCAATAGGAGCAGCTGCTGCAGCAGCCAAAACATGCACCTTTGGACATTCTGAGAACTTCCTACAGTTTTGACTAGATTGTCTCTGGCCTGTTATAACTGGTTGTTTGCTTCAAACCCTCACTTTCTCACTCCCTGATCCTTTGTAGTATCTTCACCTCAGGCTCAGTGCGCCCCTGGCCTTCTCAACCCTTTCTTTTCCATGTCCCCTCTTCCTTGATTTTGCATTTGGTTTGTCCCCTCCTAGCAGCACCTACCTTAAAAAAAGTGGAAGTAACGTTTGCTGGCATCATATTGTATGGTATACTCTTTCCCTCACCTTATATCTGTCTTGTCTATTTAGATTATAAGCCCTTCAATGCAGCGACTGTCTTACTTCTCTCTGTAGAGTGCCTAGCAGAGTGGGGCCCCATTCTTGATTGGGCCTTAGGCACTAACATAATAAACATGATTAATAATAATATTGCTTCAGAAATATCTTCAGAGATTCTGTCAAGGACGAGTAGTTGTGCTCAACATTTTATTTTAACTTTAGTCTTCAGTCTGCTGTATATATAAGATTCTCTTCCACCTCTTCAAATGCTTTCTTGCGATGTTTTTCTACCATTTTACCACCTGTAAATTAGAATGCCAACAGCTCAGTATTTATGAGCGACTTCACATTAACAAGTGTAAAAAGTAGTAATGAAACTGATTAGTCACTATTTTATTCAGTGAGTGCTAGCTTTCTTGAAGTATTCAGGTGGTAGACTCTGTGGAAAACGGTAAAACAATATCCACTATTTTAGAATTTCTTTTTCACTCTTTCAGGCTGGTTTTATCCAGATGTCTGTTAACATTGTTTGTAGCACATGGACTTATATAGTAGCCTCATAAAATATCCCTGAGATAAACAAATTCATTTTATATCAAAAGTTATTTGAATACGTTTCTTCAAAGTCTGTGAGAAGTAACTAAAGCCGTAGTATTTCTGGATTATGTTTATGCAACTGCATTCAAGTTGCAAATAAATGGGTTGCAGTGATTTCACTGAGAACAGAATTTGATCCATTGTTTATTGTATTGAATAGCATATTTGGTTACTTATTAAGAGTTTTGTTTTGGAGGTGTAAATCTACAGTGTCAAGAAACAGGCCATTGTCAATGCTCTTAAATAAATGATTTGTGAATTCCATTAGTACAGTGGAGGTGGAATTCAAACTGCTGTGTTGAATGACTTTTAGATGCTAATCTCTTTGATTTATGTAAGTAGAAGTAAATTTAGGTACTGATTTGTATTTTAATACCTGCAGATACATGCAGGTTACATACTCTGTTACGTGCTAGGACTGTTGTGAAGCTTTTGAGGCTGAAGGATAGTGCTGGTATTTAGGGAAGAATTTCTGACAGGCATAAGTGGATAATCTAGTAAAATGCCATACAATTTTTGTCCAGACTAGTTGACTCTATACTATTTATTTAAAAAAAAAATTCATGAGAGAGTACATACTTACATGGGGATTAACATTTTTAAAATGAGCAGTACTGGGAACATGTCCTGGTCTGCTAACATTTTCTGGTCCTGACATACTGGGAAGAGTCAAACCTTAAAATTACGTAATTTTGCTTACTACCTTGCAGTTTTTCATGTATTCTAGAAGACACCTTCTAGCCAGAGACCAAGATGAAAAATAAAATGAGGGGTCACTAATGAAATCCATGTCCAGTGCCCTGGTGCGGAGCCCAATCCCATTTGTCCCAGATACTGGGAAGGGGAGAGGTGCTGGAATTTCAGTCACCATGCTCTGTCATCTCAGTTGCCTTCTGCTTCTATATTTGTTTAAGGCTAGCAAGTGTCTGAAAGTCACAAAACCTCCCCGTTACTCCTGCCTTTCTCTGCCTGTTGAAAGAGGAGAATTACCTTTTCTCTTCCTACATGGACTTGTAGCTACTGGCAGCTAAGAAGTATGGTAAGTCTTTACCCATCCCCTGACCTCTTGGCTGCTGTGGGTAGCAGGGGATCCCTGACATTCTGCATCTTCCGTAGTTTCTAATTTTTAGGTCATCCTCCTCTGTGTACATGTCTTTGCAGCTGTTCCAGGCTTACTGAAGCACAAGGCAATAAAATTGATATGACCACAGTATTGTCATTTTCGCTCTGCTGCTGTTTGGGAATGCTGTAGTAGTGGCAGAGACACTGAAATGAACTTTCTGAACTCAAGAAATAGCACTGTATCATTTCATATTTGGCGAATCACAAACATGAGGGTTAGAAAGTAAAAATATTTTAAAATAAAAGTCTAAAATAAGCAAAAACTATTGGTTAGAGCTTGCCCACTTACTGTGCTTCCCAACTCACTTCTGCTGAGATTTATGAAACCCTGTGCATATTTGCGCTATGCTTGTACATAAATGGGGGGGGGGAGGGAGAAGGAGGAGGAAATTCTTAATATGTCTTCAAACGTTATAGGTTGCTACATCCAGCAGGGCTTCAAAATGTCTGTACAATTCAGTGACCTCTAACAGGAAGAAATACACATTTTCCACACTTTGCTAATTAATAAATGGATTGAAGAAGACTGATGTGGCTAACTACTGTAATCCTGACCTGAAAGATTTTCAAATGATGTTTAGCTGACTGCTAAATTCTGCCGACCTATGTTTATCATTTTTAAAGGAATGGTTCTCCAGCATCATGTTATGATGATGAGTATTTGTTTTACATGGCATTTTTCTAATTAATATTATAATAATAGGCTGGACATATTACACTAATTCTGTGTAATTTTTTTCCAGCCTCATCGAGTAACCTAGTCTGTTTGTGAGAGACATTCCCCTGGCTTTGTAATCACTGAGTATGAGGCTCTGTCAAGGATACATACCTTTGAAGGAAAGGAAATTGCTATATTTACCTGTAATAGGAGTTCTCTGAAGGTCATTTCCTCTGTACATCTACATTTCCCCTCTTAGTTTTCCATGAGAATTAGGATTTTTGTTATTCCTTGGTACTTAGAAAAGTTCTGTTGAAAAGGAACTGGCAGTTAACGGCTGAGATGTGCTATGTATGTTTATATGTCCATCCGCCTGGGCACGAGGCATGTGCATGGCCTGCTTCACTGTCAGAGGATGTTAAACAACACTGTGCTAGGCTGTCAGCTCTCCAGGGCATGAGATGGGGTACAGATTTATAGTGGAGCCTTCCTTTAGAGAATTGCATTTACAGGGAAGTAATTTTCCCTTTAAAAGTGCAAATGAGCCAAAGTCTGCATTGTTATATAGACTACTACATTTAAATAAAAATATTATTTGGTCTTGAGCCCCCAACCCTCTTCTTGGTTGAAGCATTACAATAGGGCAGAATAGCCATTCAAAAAACAGTTACTATATAGTTTCACAGGCCATTGCAAAGAACAGAGAAAGTAGAAAATGACCCTCTTTACATGTATTAAAATATTTGTACATTTCTGCCTTTTAAATGAAACTACAAATCTAAGATTGGTGTTTTTTATTTTAACTGTTCAGAACTCAAATCTTATTAATAATGTTAGTAAACGTCTGATTTCAGCGGAACTTGCTTATGCTGCGTGTGTGGATAGGTATACATACAGACACACTGGTTCACAATCAACAAATATGAGAATTTTAAACTTATTTTAGTATTTAAGTTTGCTAATGTGCAGAACAAGCCTCTCTTTTTACCTATTTTTTGTATGGAATAAAAAAATGGCAAAAAGCCAATATGTTCAACTAAAGGGGGGAAAAAGTATCTAGTGACTTCTGCTGATGAGTCAAAACAAGTTTAAAACAACCTGAGGGTGCAGGCCTCTCTTTGATACATTAATGCTTAGTGTTGATTTACAGCAGTGGAAGTTTATATTTTAGTACTGTGATAGCAGTAGACATTTTGGAGTGTACTCTTTAAACTGCTGGATTGATGTTGATACTTTACTTTACTGGTTTTATTTAGCACTTGGTCACACAAGTCTCAAATGTTTAAATGCACAGCTGTCACAGTAAGTGTATAGAAAATGGTATTCCTTAGCCTTATCACTATTATATGTTTTGGTGTTTGAATCTTAATATTGCATGTTTTTCCAAATGCTTGTTACTTATATTGAAAATATCGTACTACAAGGATATATTTTTCATTGCTTAAGTAAGATATGAAACATTTGTAAAGAAACATCGCAGGGATGGGGAAAACTCTAAGAAAACAAATTTGTGATGGGGAGAAAAAAAAATGTTCTGAGGACAGTACCAATGGTTAATACTGGCTAGATTACCCCATTATCTTTACAGTCTACATCTGCCATATTTTTTTGCTTGCAGTCCTTGCTGTCTTGTCATTACTCTGTCAGTACTTCTGGCCCAAGGAACTGTAGCCTTCTCAAGGGTATGGTATAGTCAATGTTGCTGATTAAATTACAGGACCTAGAGTTTTCAAATCAGTACAGCTATCCTTCTCTTGAAAACCCTGCTCAGGAAATATTGTGATCTTCCCTAGAGAAAAGGGGTACTAAAGATTATTTCCCAAACAAGGCGTATCATTTATTTTATTAATGCTTGTCATGTTCAGTTATTCTGTTAATGATTAAATTTGTAAAAAGGAGGGCCTAGGAGCACTGCATATACTCTACAGTCCTATGTGAAAATACAGTTAAATGTCAAAACATGGTCTTACGCATTTCAATTTTTAGCTCAGTTTATATAGTTGATTCCAAAAATTTTCAGCAATGCACCCAAAGTTTCTCCTAAATTATTTATTTCTTTGGGGGTCACCTTATTTATTGACTGTAATTGATATGTACAATGTACACAATATCCCAAAACTGACTGTTTTGTTTGAAAAACTTAAGTTTTCATACAGTCATGTAGCAGTGATCAGTGTGATACAGTTAGTATCAGAGCTACAAAGTTATAATGTCAAAAATTGTTGAAAATGCTGCTTATACTGATTGGTTATACTGTGTACCTAGTACTGGGAAGTGTTTTACTATTTTTAATCTCAAATCATATCTTAAGAATTGATCATTTCTGGAAAGATCCCTAGTTCACAAGGTGTTGACACTGGAGGTTGGGGGCAGGAGGGTGTCTTTTTTTATCAGTTTTGGCTTGAAGACACATAGCTGAATTTGGTGCATACACAAATGTGCCCATAATTTCTTTTCTCAAACATTTACCTTTTCGTTGGTTAAAAAAAAAAAAAAAAAAAAAGCTGGGCACTGGAAGACCTTTTTGAGTATTGATATGCACATGAGCATTGTTGTTATCCCTCTGCTTTGTCTCCTGTGTAGAAGCAAGGAGGATTTCAAAGTAGAGCAGGGTTACCCAGGCCAGTTGTGCAGTCCCTCTGTTTCGGTTGATATTTTGATACCTTTCCTAGATATTTAGATTTGTTGTTTCCATCTTTGCTACTGCCTTTTTCTGTGGCCTAGAACAAGTAACTGTGGCCAGAATTATCAAACCTGGATGCCAAAAATTTGGTACAGATACTCCCTGGGTTATGCAAACCTGACTTACAGAAATCTTTGTTTGTTTGTTTGTTTTTGTTTTTTGCATAATTGTCAGAGATACTTTCCAGACTTATGCAAAATTCGACTTACGCAAGGCATTCTGGAACGGAACGCTTGCGTAAGTCGGGGAGCTTCTGTGTTTACAGATTTTCAGTTACCTGAACATCTTCAGCACCTACCTGATGCAGTTCTATTAAAGAGCAATGACTTCAGTGGGAGTTGTGCATGCTCAGTAACTCTGAAATGAAGGGTACATTCATAAATAGCTTATAAAAAATTAACATGTTAATCTACGTTGGAAGCATGTTACAGACATGTAGGACAAATGATGAGCATAACAGAAGTTGTTATAATTGATTAGAAGTAACCTATTGGGCTTCTAAACAGTTTAAAATAATTGATTTGCCATTTATTAACCTTTTAGAACCTGACTTTTCCCCTTAATACAGTCTCACCAAATGATTATTTTTATTTGTTAACTATTTGTGGCTATTGGAGAATTCTGACTTTAGAATGTTCATGATTCAAATTCAGAATATTAGAAACATTATTTTTATTTTGTGACATTTAAACAAATTAGCAGCAATTTATAATGTTTTTGTAGCAAAGTAGGTAACTGAGAAGCAAACCTAGCACTAAAATACATTTGTTTTCATGCTCATTTTTGGAGCTGCAAGGTTTGTTGTAGATAGGAATTGTTCCAGTAATCTGCCCAGCACTCCTGCAGGGGGGTGCTATGTGTTTTTGGCTTTTGTAAGTTTCCTGGATGTAAGCCTGCCTTTCATTTGTTGCCTTGCTGGTCCAAATCATTGTATTTTGCAGAATTCAAAGTGAACCTTCCAAGTGTCTTTTATCAAGTTGAATTGTGCAGCCTACATCGTGCTTGGAGCAAAATGGTATGGACTGGCAGGGAAAGGCATATGGAGAAAGAAGCAATCTGTAGTGCCTTCTGTGAAGTGTCCGTAAAGAGACACCATCAACTTAAAAAATCACCTTATTCTGAATTTTTTTAGTTACTACAGTAGAACCTCAGAGTTAAACACCAGTGTTACAAACTGACCAATCAACCACATACCTCATTTGGAACAGGAAGTATGCAGTCAGGCAGCAGCAGAGACAGGAGGGGAAAAAAAGGCAAGTACAGTACAGTACCATGTTAAACATAGGCTACTAAAAAAATAAGGGGAAAGCAGCATTTTTCTTCTGCATAGTAAAGTTTCAAAGCTGTATTAAGCCAGTGTTCAGTTGTAAACTTTTGAAAGAACCACCATAACATTTTGTTCCGAGTTACAGACATTTCCAAGTTAGGAATAACTTCCATTCCCTAGGTGTTCATAACTCTCAGGTTCTAGTGTATTGAGACAAGTAACACCAATGATTACAATAGATGAAAGAGAAACATTTTCCACTACTTTTCAATTTACTCTGGGCACGTCACAGCACTTTGTTTGTAGTCAGTTTCACTGTTTGTCCTGTATAAATGACTTCCTCCTGTTTTGCCTTTGTTTTCCACACAACAGAAAAGAAAAACTTGTAAAATTAAGAAATATGATTGCAGAAATTTACAGGGAGACTCAGGGTATGGTGTGGTACCTGAAACTACTTATAATTTGTTTTTGTTTGTTTTGTTTTGTTTTAAATTGAATAGATTTCAATGTAATGTCCCTTAAAAAATCTGCATCTACCATAGCAGGGTTTTTATCTATTTGTGGTTTCTGAGTGCTACCGTAATACAAATAAGTAGGCTAATCATTACCCTAATCACTGTACTTGCATGTTGCATCTCTTTTTCTGTCTCTCCTTTTTATGTCCTGTCTTTCATTTTTAAACTCCTTTGGACCAGAGCAACAGTGTAGTTGGAAATCACGTACCACATTGTGTGGCTGTTACCACAATATAAATAGTAAATATTTATCTAGTAGATAGCATAGCCCAGCCAATGTGTGACACCTTCTTCAACACAATATCATTGCCATCTCTTGGTATCTTTTGACTCATTATATCCTAAACATAAGTCTTAGATATGAAAAACTATTTGTACTGGTATGAAAACTATTTTATAAATCTGTAAACAAAAGTAAAATAGGATATGTTTTCTTTAGCCATGTTTTTCACTTACACTGTCAATTTATGATGAAGATAGATGAATTACAAGCCAGACATTTGAGGCAGATCCAGCAATCCTGTGTAAAACTACTCTCCTGTTGAGGAAAATTACTTTTACTAACTTCAGCTGAAGCCAGCTTATTGTTACAGTCATTTTGTTCAATTTCATAGAATTTTAAGAAAAATAAATTTCATGATTCAGCCATTTAAATCTGAAATTCCCCAGTGTTGTAATTGTAGGAGTCCTGACCCAAAAAGGAGTTCGGAGGAGGGAGGGGGGTCACAAGGTTATTGTAGGGAGGGTTGTGGTACTGCTACCCTTACTTCTGCGCTGCTGCTGGTGGTAGCGCTGCCTTCAGAGTTAGGTAGCTGGTGGCTGCTGTCCAGGAGCCCAGCTCTGAAGGCAGAGCTGGCACCACCAGCAGCGCAGAAGGAAGAATGGCATGGTATGGTATTGCCACCTTACTTCTGTGCTCCTCTCTGCAGAGCTGGGCCATCAGTCAGCAGCCGCCACTCTCTGGCCACCCAGCTCTGAAGGCAGCAATGTAAAAATATAATTTTGCCACTCTTGTTGCTGCCAGCAGGGAGTTGCCTTCAGAGCTGGGCAGCCGGCCAACAACTGCTGCTCTCTGGCTGCCCCGCTTTGAAGTGCAAAAATAAGGGTGGCAATACCATGCCCCCCCCATTACCCCTCCCCCACCTGCAACTCCCTTTTGGGTCAGGCCCCTTAATTGGAGAAATGCTAGTCTCCCCCTTTGATATCTTTATAGTATAGGGTAAAAGCACACAAAAGACCAGATTTCATGGGGAGAGACCAGATTTTCAAAGTCCATGATGCAATTTTTATGGCTGTGAATTTTTGGTAGGGCCCTACTTATTGTGGATCATAATTGAGTAGATGTATTCCTCATTCCCCACAAATTTATTTCATCTGGATTCATTTTTCTCTAAAATCACCACAGTGCTAGGCCGTAAGAGTCAAATCAACAGACGTAAGTTAAAGGACAAGTATATCAGCTGCTCTTCACTTCTTAATAGCATAGATTTCAATTTTTTTTTTAAGGCAAACAAGATAGCTTAAGAAGTGGGGTTTCAGCAGTGCTTTGAGAATAGTTAATGTAAATAAATGGTTAATTTAGTGGTGACTGAATCTATTTTAATATGGAGTCCAACTGGGCATAGTACCCCCAGTCCAGTGGCCTTCTCAGGTTTATATTGTCTTTTGGGTACCTAACAGGTAAAATATCTTCTCCATCAGTGTTGCTTTATAATATACAACTGTTTGAGCTGTATTGCTGATACTAATTTGAATTAATGTTCTTAGCACAGCAGCTGACCAGCTTTCATAGTTATCTTTGCTGACTACAAGGTTGTGCTGTATCATTTGTACAGATGAAAACAGTGCCTTCTCTGAAGAACTCACAGTCTAACATGATTCCTTTGTCAACTTTCTTCAAGTATTCAAAGCTCAAAATAAAAATATTGAACTACCAAGTTAAATTTTATAGTCAAAACAAGTCATATTAAACTTAAAACATGCTGCAGCTGAAGAGTAAATCTCAACACTTGCCTTACTCAATTAGCTTCTTTGGGCAAGGGTTAAATATGTAAAAAATGCACTTCACTACTAAAACCCAGTTTCTTCTTTTTAAAACCTGTTTAGTGTCTGTTGTCATATACTCAGAGAAGGAGGATAGGCCACTGGGTCAACATTTACTAACCTTTCTCTTCTCTGGCTTGGGGCATGAATCTTTCTGTTTATGGTACGTCTTGGCTAGTAGCTGTGACACAAGCTGTAGGATAAGCCAGACACCTTTGAAAAAAACCCTAAAATTTAAAAAGCTTTCTTTCCTTACTGCTAATTTTTAGAGTAGTTAAATTCTGAATGCATATTTGTAGCACTTCCTATAAATAAAGTTATGTATGCATTTTCCCACTAAACTGTCTATTTCGGTGACTTAAAACTTTCTCAGAATATTACCCATGGGATGATATTTGCTTGGGATTTTTTTTAAAACTAGAGCAAAAGTTGTGCAGCCATTATCCAGTTTGCAGAGTGTGGAAATAATTACACTTTTTTTTATCAAACAATTGTTTAGCAGATTTAGAACAGCTCTAGCACCTCAACAGGAAGCTGTAGAAATTTTAAATTTCATAATGATAATAGTCTACAGGCACTAAACCTCTTCATATACCAATATTTATATTAACTCTTTTTTTTAATACGAATTTATTCATCATGATATGATCCTGCAGTTGATGGAGTGCAGGTGGTCTCCAGTGCTTGTACAGAGTCCCATTAAAGTCAATTGCAGGATTGGGGCTTTTATGTACCTCTTTTATGTGTCCACAGCTTTGAAAAGTGGGCGGAATTAAGAACTGAGTCTAGCCATAGCAAAAGTAACTTTGCCTGCTTATGCCTAGGCATTGCAACATGCAGGATATGCAAACTTACCTACAGTTCCGAGATCTCTTCATAACAATTTGAGCCACTATGAATTGAGAAGGGAACGTTATACTGAACTGAATATTCTTAAGGACACTGAAAACTAAACTTTTTGGAAAACATTTTGTTAAGGAGGAAGGATGGTCTTGTGGCTAAAACAGTGGACTATGACTTAGGAGATATGGGTTCAGGTCTCAGTTCTGCTCTAGACTTCAGTTGTTACCCTCTTATATTTCTTTTCCTTCAGAAGGAAAGAGGTACTCAGAGGGGCTGTATAAGTAGCTGGACTCCAGACTCTTGACCAAATAGTCAAACTTGTGTGCACCTGTACCTAACTATGGATTTCGGATCCTACTTAGAACATTTTGCTTCTAATGTGTGGAATGCTTGTGTAATGTTCTTGTTTAAGATTGATTTATAATTCTGCTCTGTAGACCAGTTTTTTATTTGAGTAATACATACATTTGCACAGTTTTCAAAACATTAGCTGAACAAGAATGAAAAACACACTTGAAAAATGAGTCGATTTAGGTAAATTGAATAATGGAAGAAATATAATTTTTTTTCAAAAGCATAGAAAGAGCGCAACCTTTGTTTTTGTTCCACTTTTTGCCTTTAATATTACTATTATAGCTATTGTTAATAGCGATCAGGTAACCCATACCAACACTGTTACGTATACCAAGTTCAGGCACATATGAGATTAAATATTTCTGAGATGGAAATTCTGAATTTTAAATAAAACACAAGGCTGAAGTAAGTGGCAAATGGCCTTTGGGGTATAAACAAACCTAAGTTGCATTTGTTTGCCAAATAGTGACCATAGACAAAATACATGCATCAACTTGTCAATATCAAACATAAGCATAGAATAATTGGAACAAAGCAGAAAGATTTCCAAAGGAACAATTCAGTACATTTCTCACTAGGAAATTTAACATGATTTTAGAACTGTCTACAAAAGTATAAACAAGTGTGATGGGAGTACCAAAGACCCTGCAATGCCTTCATGTGGAAGACACTTGCAATATTGAATCCCTAGTTGAAATGCCAAATTAAAATTTCACTTTCATTTTGTCACCAGTTTTTCTGTCTTGTATGGGTTGATCATCTGTTGTGCTAAAATGTTTTTCTTTCATCATGGTCATGGCCCTTCTGTTTTTTGACTTGTAGAACACAACTGAATCTGCAGGAGCAGCTGAGACCTTGGCTGATGTACCTGAACATGTGCTTAAAGGACTTCCTGAGGAAGTGAGGCTTTTCCCATCTGCTGTTGACAAGACACGGCTTGGTAAGTGCTGTAACTGTGAAAAGATAATGGAGAAATTAGAAGACAAAAATATCACATTCTGGCAGCTATGGAAAGTGAAGCATTAAATTAACAAAGAAATGGTGTAGTCCCATTCCTCAAAGAAAAAACAAACAGGAAGGAAACTGAAATGGGGTAGGAAGTTAAAATAAAACAAAGTGTGAATTATGAAAATGTTTGTTAAAGGACAAAGATTGCAATTGTGTAGCAATGAGATTGTGTTTATAGTGGAAAAAGCCTTTTTGTTCTCCTGCATCATGCATTTTATCAAATCAGAAATGATGTTTAATAGGTTTCTAGTGTTCACCAGTTAAACTTGCACTCGTAAATTCTTCACAATCTAGAGTTATGATTTTCCTCTCTGTGTTGCTTGTGAGTCCTCCACAGTCGCCCTATTGGACACCTTCTGCTTGTACCACCGGTTTGTACATAGTAACTCAGATAAGTTTTTTTTTTCCACTTTTTTATTGTGGCAGCTTGATTCCCAGATGGAGAGTAAAGGCAAACTTCTGTTGAACTTATGACGAATGATCCACAGTGGACTGGCTAGCAAGGTCTCTGTGAGAATGATCCGTCACTGCACTTCAACAGACCATGCTTGTCTGCACTGAATGAACATCAGAATGTGAATCGGAGTTAAATTTGATCTTTCTGCATCTTGGCTTTATTAAGGAATACTGTTACATCACTAGGCTGAATCACCTTCACTCACTGCTCGTTTACCTCCTCCATAGCTTAATTTTTTGCTAATAGTTCTGTGCAGTCATCTTGCTGTTCCATCCAAACCCCCATTTTGCTCTCTGATGATCACCATACAGCTCTTTGACTTCAGCCTGCAAGGGGGGATTCACTGCAGATCTGGAAAATACCACACAAGATTGACGTCCTTGCTGCAGATATTTTCCAAGATATGGCATAAAAAAATGCAGTCTCCCTGGATATTCAGCAGCTGGTAGAGTACAATGGAGAAGTGTTTTGAGAGAGAGCAAATTTGATAGCAGAAGTACTTCACCATGCAGCTTCACTAATGCCTTTCGAAGAGGTGAAGTTTCCATTATGAGCTTTGATGGAGCTTGTTCTATCTATAGGGTAGGGAATTTGTACAGAAAGCTAGCAGCTTGAGAGTACCAATTAGACTGTAAGTTGTTTGGATCAGGGACAATGCCTTCCAGTAGGACCCTGATCCTAATAGAGGCTACACAGTGCTACAACAGTACAAATTATAAATAATACCTTGGACTGATTAAGTGACTTGTTGATCTTTAAAGTATGCAAGGACTTATGATAACCTGCTAATGGAAAAATATTAGAATCAATTTTGAAGAGTCTTGCTTTTCCAATCTGAGGCAAGGAAATACATTGCTGAAAATATAAACAATGTCTAATTAGAAATGTCATGCCTTGAGTTAAGTCAGATGTGGGGGGGAACTTAGAAACTTTCTTTGGTTATAAAGGTTATAACAGTATATAAGTGTTATACTGAAATGAAAAGTTTGGTAAAAATATTTTTAAAGCAAGTATCAAATTGTCAATGAAATCAAAATGTTTTATCTTTGTAGACCAACAGTTATGTACCTACTAAAGGTTAATTGTCTGAGCATGGAGCTTGTCTTTTAATTCTAGTGAAGGATGGGTAGCTTTAAGTATTAAGGTTGCTTGGAAGACATCAGTTTTGTGTGTCCATATATAATTAATTTTCTTATAATTTGACAGCTTTTCAGAGTAAGATGTTTTGAAACGATCAAAATTCTGTTAAGGTGTAGTGTGTGAATAATAATTTAAGGGCCAAACATGTAGATTTTGAACAAATCTTAATTAAATTTTCTCTTATTATTAAATACCGCCTAAAAACTTCTGTATGCATTTTGCCTTTCTTCCACTATTATATGTAAAACAGGTGAAAATGCGTTTTTCCTAGAAGTGTCTTCAAATAACTTTATAAGTTGTTCTTTAACAAGTTAAACAACCCTACATAGTAGCTGGCATATGGGTCTTTACTATCTTAAAAAAAAGACACCAAGATAATATAGAAAGGCAGCAGTTCTCAGCCAGGGGCTCGGGGCCCCCTCGAGCAGGTTTCAGGGGGGCTTCCAAGCAGGGCCAGTATTAAACTCACTGGGGCCCAGGGCAGAAAACTGAAGCCCCAGTCCCTGAACTCCGCCACTCAGGGCTGAAGCTGAAGCCGAAGCCTGAGCAATGTAGCTTCGTGGGGGCCTCTGTGGCACAGGGCCCCACATAATTGCCCTGCTTGCTATCCCCTAATGCTCGAACTGGCTTTTATATGCAGAAAACCAGTTATTGTGGCACAGGTGGGCCATGGAGGTTTTATAGCATGTTGGGGTTGGTGGGGGGAGAAGGGGGATTAGAAAGAAAAAGGTTGAGAATCTCTGTAGTAAGGTATTGTGAATATGATCAGAGAAACAGACGGACTGGAGTGGTCACCTTTACCTTACTGTATAAAGACTGGGATAATGGATACAAGATAAGATGGGGAAATGCCTGAGTTCAGTGTATGGTACTAAGTAGAGAGTTCTCTTCCTTTCCCTTTTGTCAGTTGTACATTAAAAACCTGGGATAAATTACTGTAGTATAATTCCAAAGTTCACTCCACTGAGGTCAGTGTAGTTGCTTTAGTTTTTCAGAGGTATATTTGTATGCAGAATTTTACTTCATATCTACAACACAAAT
This sequence comes from Gopherus evgoodei, assembly GCF_007399415.2. Taxonomy (NCBI): domain Eukaryota; kingdom Metazoa; phylum Chordata; order Testudines; family Testudinidae; genus Gopherus; species Gopherus evgoodei. Next base: position 9,821,611 of record NC_044339.1, on the reverse strand, counting down.
AGCATTTGGTTTTTATTCTGAACTGGTCTGAGACAATGGAGGTTGTTGCCTGGGTGTGTGGGCTGCCTGTATACCATCAGCTGAATAGTGTGCTTAACTGAAACAGTGCAGAAAGTGGTTTGACAAGCAGTTTGTGTAGCTTTATAGAAACTTACCATAAAATCTTGCATACAGCACTATGGGGATTCAATGCTTTTACCTGGTGATGTGATACGAAGGATTCAGAACAACATTTTTTAGATAAATACCGTTTTTCATCCTTCTGAAATAGATTCTGCCATTCTGCTATTGCTTTAATGAGATAGAGATAATAGCATGCTGGGTGTGTTTGTCAGAATATCGCCTCGTTTGCTTCATTTCCTTCAGAAGACCACCTCTTTTCCTCTTCACCATGCCAACAGTTGATCAGTTAGGACATTCCAGCTAGTAGTCTCCAGGTTTGAACTCTGATCAGTAGAGACACTGCTCTCATTTGTGAGTAAGGAAACTGGTCTGGAATTTGCTTGCCATTCCTTTGGTTCAGCAAACCTGGAGTTTATTCATGTCAGGTCTATAAATTTACTCAAGTCTTTCATGGGTAAGTTTCTTTTCTGGGCTCGGAGTTGGCTTTGTAAGTTGACTGAGTAAATTTTTATTTTTCTGTTCTGATACTGTAAATGCTCCCTGAAGTTAATTGGCATGTATTTGATAATTTTTGGAAATGTTTAAGAAAGCTGTTTGTCAGAAATAAAGTAGACTAATTACAGTTACTGATTTAACTCTCCAGGTGTCTGGGCAACAAAGTCAATTTTAAAAGGCAAAAAATTCGGACCATTTGTTGGTGACAAGAAAAAAAGATCCCAAGTTAAGAACAATGTATTCATGTGGGAGGTAAGAAACAGCTGGTAAAGGAAGTAGCCAGGTATAGTTAAGTGATTATTTTTTATTTGACATTCAATTTTTTTCAGACATTATAGCTATTGATCATTGTGTATGATTATTTAAATCAGAACTATTTCCTTTTCAGAAAATATGCTTTGTTGAAACTATAGATCAGACTGCAATTGTTTTGAATTACACAGTTAAAACTCTGCCATTGTCATTGATAAAATATTAAGTAGATGTTTCACAAAACAACATGAAGTACATCTGACTACAAGCTATCTTAACTTCAAATCCCTCTGTCTTCCTGAAGGCGATAATGTAGGAACTTGTAATAGATCTATTAATAGATATTATTTCCTACTAAGATCATTGACAGGTGTGGATGGGTCCATGGGCGGCATTAAAAGTATACAGTGTTGGAGAAAAGCTACCTTGAAATTTTAGACTAGTGGGCAAACTTGAAAGTAGGAACAGCAATTTTTAAGAACAATATGTAGCTGTAATCTCTCCATTGTTTATTAAATTCTCAGCATTACTATTAACAATAGAAATCCATGCTAAAAGTAAATCTAGGCTCTGAAAAGAGATTTTTCAGTTCATTTGTGTTTTTAAATTAGAAGGCTAATTTGGTGACTGTACAAAGCATTAAATATGGAAATCTAATCTTCCTCAGAGTCTCAAGGTGTAAGAGGTAAATCTATAACATGAATACCTTCTGTAGGAAACTTAGTGGTGGGAAATTACCAGATAGGCACTGTAGCTCCATTAAAAGCCATTTTGTTTGCTGTAACATTCTTACATGTTAAAATTATTTTAGGGGACACTTTGGTTTGTTCATTTTTCAAGTAGTTCATAACTATTCAAGTCCTGAGTTTCATTTTGGCAAGAAGACAGAGTTAAGACTGCTGTAGAGGGAATGAGTAAGGGACAGTTCATTATACTGTCCTAAAGAGTTTATAAACTGTTTAGACTGCGCAACGAGTGAGCGTTACAAACAAACTGAAAGAGTTGGGGGAAGGATGGATAACAGTGATAGCAAGTCTATTAATGTTACTATGTGCACATTTTACAGATTTCAAGAAACAGATTTTAATGATATCAGTAATCCCTGTTGGCCACCAGCCTAATAAAATAAAACAAATTGTGAAGCACTGTGTGTACACATGTATGCACACACACATCAAGCTAGTTGTTGGACCTTGGCACAGAAATGGACCTAGAATGGTAATTTCCCATATAAGCAAACTAACAGCCAGTAGAATCAAAATAATTCAAGTAGAATGCCTGATAAGCCATCAAGTGCCTCTAGGCATTACAAGAGGATATTATAGTCCCATGTATCTCAGACTTAGATCTAATACAAGTACAGTTAATAAGATGAAATCAGTCAGGTAAATTATTTACCTCAGCTGCATGTTTTTTCTCTCTATCGCATAGTGAAAGTTCATACAGCAAAAACCTCTTACACCAAGTAAATTACTAATTCTCTTTGACAATTACATCTTGTATTTATTTGACCTTTCTGAACCACTTGTTATAAAGTGATCTACTTTGCAATGCAAGTAATGAAAGCGTCCAGGGCCAGACTTTAAAACAGTTACAGCTTGCTTTAGTACTGGTTTAGCAATTGAAAAATGTAGATTGAAAAGATTTGTAGGCTGCAGCAGTTGGCCCCCGTATGCATATTTACCAGCTCTCACATCTATAAACCATTCTAGTATCTTAACTGGAACAAGGTAAATTGTGAAAGAGGGTGCTGCTCAGCAGTGGGTCTTTGAGAGGTGACCATTGCTGCCTTTTCCAAAAACAAAACAAAATAGCAAAGCTAACAAAAAGAACACTCAGGCTTTTCTGAAGCCATCTGGAGAAAGGGGGAGACCCTTGAAGTCAGTATCTCCATCTAGTTAATAATTAGTAGTACTTCAGGCAAAGTGGGCATTTCTGAGTCAGCTCTGTATGGTATAGCTATGTGTCTGTATGCTCAGAGCCTGGATGAAGAAAGATTGTAGGTGTTTTCCTTCCTTGGAGGAGAAGGCAGCTAAAAGTGGCATTGCTAGAAAACCCATGGAAGAATGGTTATTTGCTGACGAGCCCAGAATTTGAGGCACATTGTGGCGAGCCATCTAGATTCTGTCCAGCAGGAATTCTGTTTAGTCACAGCATCCTAGAGAGTTGCAAATGCTGTTTCCTTGCCCACTGTGGACAAGACCTAAAAGAACGTCCGTACAGTGAAGACTGGTTGAAATAATAAGTAATCTAGTTATGTTTGGCCCTGCATTCTATATCTGCTAGGTCTTCCATACTGGGATTGCACTCCCTAACAACGTTACATTGCGCTGTTCTTCCATTTTAACTACACAGACTGATTTTATAATCCTGATCTGTGGAAGAGTTTATTTTCACAGATGTAAGGATTTGGTGCATTTACAAGCACAATCCTAGAAATCAGCTGGTGAAATCTGAACAATGACAATGGTCACTCTTTTTTTATCGGTGATATAACGAGAAGACTAACAAATGTGCAGATATTTTTGGCAGATTCTGCTGGGATTTTACCCTCAGTCATCAACACCTTATAGTTCGTTACAAACCAACATGGTGTGGGCACCACAGAACTAATAAACTTTAGTAAATCATCCCTGTTTTAATGAACTTTGGAAGTATACTTTCAAATGAAGATGTGTAAAATATTGGGGAGGAACAAAAATGTATACTTCCAAGTGTTTTTAAACTAAACATCAGAAATAATTCAAATGATGCAACACCATACAGCAAAATGGAAAACCTGGGGTGAAATCTGGCTTTGGGTTTATCACTTAGGCTTTGCAAAGATACTAACTGAAGGTTCATAGTGAACCACATGTCTTTTCACTGTGTAGCATCCCCCTAGCCAAAGTATTTCTGAAGCTGAAGAAAAATGCCATATTGAAAATTTTAGAAAGAGGATTGGCTCATTACTTACAATTTTTCACCCAATCTGTGCTAAAGTATCCAATTATTGTTTTTACCCCATCCACATCTTCCCCCACCTCCTCCCATTGTCTGTCTTTTGCTGACCTTTTTTGTCTTTCACAATTACACACTATATTCTGTCGCTTATTTATATACTGGAGCAGTGCTTAGCCTAATGGTGCCCTGCCACGGTTGAGACCTTTTGGTGCTGCTGCAGTATACATAACTACTAGATAACACATCATCATTCTTGCTAAATATATGGACAAACAAGTAGTTCTTACAATTCAATTTACACTAAAACACCATTTAAAAAAAGCAGGTTTCAGTTAGCAGGTCTATGCTGTAGATAGGGCCCAGGTCATTTGTTTTATTCAAATGAAGACTAGACATTCCCTGGCTTTAACAGAAGGAAAACATTTTAACAAAGTTATGCTCCATTTCCAGAGGCGGCACAACCTAGCCTCTGAAAAGGGGTTATTTTAAAATGCTCTTTGAATAGCACAGTGGCATAGGCCTTGTATAGCACAGGTGCAGGCATTTTTGCCATTGTCATCTGACCCTATGCCTTGTAGGCAGGCAATAGCACTTGCACTGTTGCTACTATTGGGAGAACTGTGCTTTGCTAAAAACAGTACAAAAAGCCAGGGCCTAAGAGAGCTTGGGGGTGGAGAAAAGACAGGTTACAATTCCTAGATAGAATTGAGAGGAGTAGAAGCAAATACTAAGTTTAAACAAAACTTTCAGAATCTATCTGTACTTTTCCTTTCTTCTTTTTCTAGTTGTAGCATGTGTATGTAAATCTTTCCCCCAAAACTTCTATGTGAGTAGCCCAGTACTTGTACTGTACAATCCACTATGTGTATCGAGGTAGGAAAAACAATTTTATATTAAAAAAAAAAAAAAAAAGGATGTCTCTAACTTCAAAAAATGGTTATTGCTGTAGTTTGGAAAGAATGTATGACAATCCATGATACCCGTATAGACATCTGTCTTTGATTCAAATAATAAATGTGGTTGGCATATAGCATATCTTAAAAGCAAAGGATGATTTATATGTTGTCAGTGAACTGAATTTATTACAAGCTGTCTTTTGATATGTTAAAGTTAATTAAATGGAGTTACAGCCCACTTAAACAATTTATACAAGATCTTGGAATATCAAACATTTCAAACCCGTAGCTGGATAGATTTTATAAAAACCTCACAAGATCGCCTTCACACGGTAAAATGGTACTTTATCCACTGAAACAAGATAAAAAGTAAATTATTTTAACTTCCAACTTTTCTGATTGATTACTTTTTTCAATCCATCAAATGGTGAGAATAAAAGTTAATGCATAATCTAACATTTAATAGACTTTAATAAATCATTTTAAAAATTCCTTGAAGACTTGCCAAATTGATAGATAAATAAATCATTTTGTTCATTAACTTTACATTTCATAAAACAATGTACCTTTAATTTAAAAAATTATGAACAGTACAATTTTTTTCAATTTATTTTAATTGCAAGTATTAGGATTTGTCTACATGTGAAAGTAAATCGGAATAAGGTGGAGAATGAATTTAAGGGAGATTAACGTTTTCTGATGAATGCCATGTTTGTTTTAAGAACGCTTTCACAGCAGATTTGACAAAACTCAAAGAAGGCACCAATGTGAGATTTCTAAAAATTGCTACAGCACTCAACCCAAGGTTTAAGACTCTGAAGTGCTGTACCAAATCTTAGAGGGATGAGGTGTGAAGCATGCTTTCAGAAGTTTTAAAAGAGCAACACTCTGATATGGAAACTTCTGAACCTGAACCACCAAAAAAGAAAATCAACCTTCTGCCTGTGGCATCTGACTCATGATGAAAATGAACATGCATCGGTCTGCTCTGCTATCAATTGTTATCGAGCAGCACCTTTCATTAGTATGAATGCATGTTCCCTGGGATGGTGGTTGAAGCATGAAGAGACATATGAATCTTTAGCACATCTGGCACATAAATATTTTGTGACACCAACTACAACAGTGCCATGTGAACACCTGTTCTCACTTTCAGATGACATTGTAAACAAGAAGCAGGCAACATTAGCTCCTGCAAATTGTAACCAAGCTTGATTCAGCAACTGGCTGAACAAGAAGTAGGACTGAGTGGACTTTAGGCTCTAAAGTTTTATGTTGTTTTTTAATTCAGTTTTTGTGTATATATAGTTTTATATTTGTAAGTTCAACTTTCATGATAGAGATTGCATTACAGTTCCTGTAATGGGGGAATTGAAAAAAATACTATTTATGTTGTATTTTACAGTACAAATATTTGTAATAAAAATATAAATTGAGCACTGTCTACTTTGTATTCTGTGTTGTAATTGACATCAGTATATTTGAAAATGCAGAAAACATCCAAAATATTTTTTAAAATGGCATTCTATTGTTTAATAGCATGATTCATTGTGATTAATGTTTGTTTGACAGCCCTAATATTAATACAACATAGATACATTCAGCACTGAAAGTATTCCACTCAGGGAATCTGAGAACTATTATAGGAAGAAAAGATGAGCACATTAGGTCCCATTGTAATGTACAATTCATTGCCAAAATTATAATGCACACAATGATTACATAACCCTTTTGCGACTTGGTCAAATTAATTTTGATCTCTTAATTTCACAGTGAAAAACATTTTTCTCTTCCTAGAGCAAGAGGTTCTTTTTACTTTTACACACACACACACACTCTCTCTCTCTCTCTCTCCCCCCCCCCCCCCCCCGGTTCTCTTGCCACTCCACTTCTGGAGAAAGGGAAATCTAACAAAATACTAAAACATTGATAATATAAAAACAAGTTTCTAGATTAGCATGTAAGGATATACATAGACTTGAATCAGAAATCCAGTGCCAAGCATGAGGGATGCACCTACGAAGTACTAGATTAATATGTGGCTAGGAGGACACAGTCATTTGAATTTTTAAGGCTCATTTAGTTCTGTTCTGACTGCCAGCATTGACCCAGGTGGTGCTATTTCAGAGTTCACAGTTATGTAATATACACATGAACAGTTAAAGGGTCATATTTCCCACTTTGACTTCCCATAGTTTTGCATCCACGGAACTGCAGGTACCTTATATAGCACATATCCTAGCAACTCACTTTAAGTATAGTCAGAGAGAGTGTTAAGTGCTGTAAAATACATCTCCAAGCGCAACTGCAAAATCAGAGGCCCCTTTTGAAAATCAAGCCCAAAATATGCCAACTCGATCAAGTGACTAGTTCTTTGTCTGCAGTGCACCAAACACTGTTACTTGAGGTAAACAATATGCTCTGCATTTGAGAGGATTTACAAGTTTATAATGCTTTCTGACCTTTTCCTAAGCCAATAGCTTCAAATAACTTGAAAGTGAATTCCTGGCCCCACTGAAGTCAATGAGAGTTTTGCCATTAATTTTAGTGGGGCCAGAATGTCATCCTTTGTGTTTTAGGATTAAAATATGCCATTAATATTCAAGAGCCATTTAGTATAAGCATCCCCGCCACCCCTCAAAAATCAGTCAAATTCTATACAGATTGAGGGAAAGTGCCTGTAGATTTCTATTTTCCAAGCTCCCAGAGGTCAGGGGTGTTATCTGGTTTGGCAAATTTCAGTCAAATATTTACTTTGTACCATTCTCAAATCTCTATAATCAAGCAATGCCTTTCTGTCATAAATTATTGAACATGTATTCCTGTGTATTTAAGCATCTATATTTAAGGCTAATTCAGTTGTCCCTTTACTTACCATGAGTAACTCATTCTTTTCTATTTCTCAGGTATATTACCCAAACTTGGGATGGATGTGTGTTGATGCAACTGATCCAAGGAAAGGAAACTGGCTACGATATGTGAACTGGGCACTTTCGGGAAAGGAGCAAAATCTATTCCCTTTGGAGATCAACAGGACCATTTACTACAAAACCTTAAAGGTAGCACTGTCCATTTGTGAAGTGTCAGTGATGACTTTTTGGTATCCATTTCTTCTTTCAAGAACCTGTTTTATTTTGGTTCTTCCTGTGACGGATTTGGGCCCTTTAGGGGGTAACCTCATGTGCTGGAGTGCCGCTGAGTCAGCCTGTTCTACTAGCCTCGGTCTCCTTTACCTTGCTTTGCTGGGGTAGACTCACAAGCCTCTTCCAGCCAAGCACACAGGCAGGGCCACATGTAGCTGCACAGAGAGACAGATCGGTTCTGGAAAGATTCAGCCTTAGGGCTTGCTCCAGCACTCTGGTGCCCACTCCTTTTAAGGAGTACAAACTCAAGAGGTTTTAAGAAATTCGCCCCCTTCCTCAATGTGGAGGGAAATATGCACAACTTCTTGCCCCCACTCCCCAGTTGGAAATTACATAAGTTGGGTTATAGTAGAAACAAGAAATTAGCTTACTAACTACAGAAGGGTGAATTTTAAGTGAGTACAAGAGATAACAGCAGAACAAAGCAGAGTATTGAGCAAATAAAACAGCACGCAAGCTAAGCTCAATATACTTAGGAAAAAGGTTACAAAATGTAAGTTCTCACCTAAATGTTATTTTAGGCAGGTTGCAAAGTTTCTGTGGTTCAGAGTTCCAATTACATGCCTTTCCAGACTGGACTCCTGACTCTCCCCTTGCCTTCCCTTCAGGTGGCTTTAGCAGACTTTCTTCTTGGGCAGACAGGCCTTGGAGAGGAGAAATCCCATTTGCCTTCCTCTGCACCCTTAAATAGGATTTACATAAGGCGGGAATCCTTTGTTTCCCAAACTTGACCCCTCCTTCCCTTCCAGTGGAAAGTTACAAGAAGTCCCAGGTAATGTTTAGTATCAGGTGACCAGACCACCTGACTAACTAGTCAGTCATGAGTCATTGGCAGTACGGAGCAGTCCACAGGAAGGCCCAACCTTTTCACAGTCCACTGTCCTCGCTGATGAGCCATCAACCCTGTCTAGCTTTTCCATTGTTGTACCCAAAGTAGTATAGTTGAAATACAGATATGTAGTCAATACTCCTTACTTCAGATACAGAAATGATACTGGCATACAAATTGGATAATTTCATTCAGTAAATCATAACCTTTCCAGTGATGTCTCACATGAGCCATCTTGCGTAAAGTATATCTCAGTTATGTCATTCATATCATAAACATACACCTCTACTCCGATAGAATGCTGTCCTTGGGAGCCAAAAAAAAAATCTTACCACATTATAGGTGAAACCGCATTATATCAAACGTGCTTCGATCCACTGGAGTGCACAGCCCTGCCCCCCCAGAGCACTGCTTTACTGCGTTATATCCAAATTCGTGTTATATCGGGTCGCGTTATATTGGGGTAGAGGTGTATTTTCATAAAGAATATGGAATGAAATGTCACACTTCCCATCTTAGCAACCAAATTCTTGAACAGTGAGAAAAGGTACTTGAAATGTCAGTTCTAGCAACCCAAGGTGTCTTTTTTTTTTAACTATATAAATAAAATTGCAAGCCACTGTTACAAATTGAGATATGTATGAACACTCTGTCTTGTATTTGGGCTTGTTAATGGTTTGATACAGCACAACTGTGAATACTGAGCTACAGCAAGTGACTACTGGTGATAAGCATTTCTCAATTCCTAGGCATGCTCAAGGCACACAAATCATTACCCAGCACAACGTGCCTGCTTGAGATGGATCCTTTCAGACAATAACAAGAAATCCATAGTTCCTATCGGTCTTTTCATCATTTAATAAAAGATGTAGGCAGGGTCTGTATTTTACTCCTCTCCATTTTTTCATTTCATAATGCATAACCTTTGACAATTCTCAGATCTCCAACTTTTTAAAAAAAAAAAAGGCAGAGCTGTGATGGCTTACATATATTTTAAAGACGTTAAATACTGTAACCTCAGTTTCACGAGATACACTTTGTTTCTCTGATTAAGGGAGGGATTAACCTACTAGCTATGAGCATTGATATCATTGTTCCAAATAAAGGCAGTATAGCTTCATGTACACCTAATCTTGTCATCACTCTTATCGCTTATCTAATGTCTCACTTTAATATATGAAGTGCCCTTTATCTATGGACTATATTCTGCTCATTCATGAGCATTGATTCCATGCTAGTGGGTCTTACTCTGTCATTAATAGTCATCTCAACTTGTCCACATAGTCAGTAAACAGCATTTCCCAAACAAGGTGTCACAAATAACATAGATTATACCAACTATCAGTTTGGAAAACTGTCTGGGATCTGGGCTATATACACGGTATGTGCGCTTTGATCAGTTTGGAAGCCTGATTGGAAGATCCACAAGAAAAATTGTAGTTGCTTTTGCATTTTCCTAGCTCCAAACTTCTCAATCAACCTTGTCAAATACAGAAAGATTTTTCAAAAGAAATCAGCATCTTAACGTATGACGATGAGAATAATTAACCATTGGAACAATTTACCAAGGGTCCTGGTGGATTCTCCATCACTGATAATTTTTAAATCAAGGCTGGATTTTTCTCTAAAAGTTATCCTCCAGGAATTATTTTTGGGAAGGTCTGTGGCCTGTTACACGAAGGTCAGATTAGATGATCTGAAAGGTTTTTTCTGGTCTTGGAATCTATGAATCTATCCAGATTTTGAAAAAATTGTTTCTGTTGCATTCTTGCAACTTTACTGCACAATGAGATCTGTTCATAGAGGGGAGAAAATATTTTGCAAAAAAGATCACTGACAACATGGCCATTCTCCATCCACTGAACAGGATTTCAACAAAGATGTACTTAATGCAAATTTTAAATATAGATGTATGGTTTGCTTTTAGGACTTTCAATAAATGGGAATAACACAGATTATTATATCATTCGGTTTACACTGCTGCCTCCCTTACCGGCAAATAAATAAGTAAACCTACCTTGCCAGCTATGCAGATGTTCCCAGTCACATCTGAAAGCATTTGTTTCATCAGCTTTTGCTCTTCCTGTTAATATAGCCTCTTAAGAAGTAGGACAAGGGGCATTCGCCAATCTTCTTAATCTCAGTTTATACTAGAAGCTAAACAGTTTTTAGTACCGTTACAACTATCAACATTGGGTCAGTTTCCTAGTATAGATTAGGCTTTGGAGAGTCACTTAGCGCTGCTTTCTATGTACACAAGTTAGTAATTTTCCTTGTAATATTTTAAAGAGTATTTGAATTAATCTGAAGTTTTGTTTGGTAATGAAGCTTGTTTGATCTAAAACATTACAAGATAAAGTATTTTGTAGAATGTTATAGTTACCCAAAATGATTAAATCAGTGGTAATTAGTCTGCAAAATTATAAGAGCCAGATTCCCAAAGTAAATTTGCTGCAAAGAAAAGCAAGCAAATGTAGCTGCAGAAAGACTTTGAGAACATAGTATCATATAGAAAAGCATTTCAAACTTTTTGGAACCTCAAAGCCATATCACTGCATGAAATTATTTAAAACATGTATTCAAAAAATAATGTTACTTGTCTGTCTCCTTGAATGCAAAGCTTATTTTTCACATCATTTAGTGTGCCTGAACTTGCTTCCTTCTTAATGTGTCCTGATCTCTTTCTCAGGTACAGTTCGCACCTACTCTGGTGCATGACTTACCTGTTGCATTAAAAAATAATAAATACATAAAAGAAGACATTATACAGCTCCATGTTCCTTGATAAAATGCTCTTTAAAATTAATTCCCATTTCTTTTTAATGTTTCCTCCCATGCCGTACCCACTATATTCAGTTGTTGTTCTTTGTAATGTCTGATTTAAATTGCAAGCTCTTGGAGGCAGGGACTTTGTTCTCTTATCTAAAGTGCAGGTACCACGAATTTATTCAGAGGGCTGAAGTACTCTCAGTGTTAAATGGAGTAGTCTTGCAGTTAACATGGGTTCATGAACATTTGGAATGGCGCTGCTCTCCTCTCCTAGAAATTTTGCACAGTATGTTTGTGTGTGTATACATTAACCTTTCACAACTGTCACATAGATATTACTAGCCTAGGGACGCAATTTACTCACCTGCCCCTTGTCCCAACAATTGATGAAAATGAATAAAACTAAGGAGATTTCTCTTGGAAGTAAAAGAAATAAATCTACCCTAGAAAAGAAGAAATTTGCAGTCATGGCATGCACATAAGAAAAGTGCTTCATTATTACGATAGCAGCACTGTGCAAGGCACTGTATAAACACATAAGAGACTGTTCCTGTCCTGAAGAATTTACAACCTACTTAGATAAGATAGACAAATGCTGTAAAATTACTTCTATTATCTCTCATCTTCACAGTTCCAGAGTGCAAGTCCAGAACTGTTAAAAAAAACACAAAACAAATAAGTACACTTAGGTCACAATGTTCAGTAAATGTACAATAGATAGGTTAATCTACAATTGAATACCTACGGATGGATATTAATACTTTGAGGGAGAAAGCAGATGTGTTTTCATCTAGTGCAGTGGTTTTCAACCTGTGGTCCATGGGTCTCTGGGGGTCCACAGGCTATTTCTAAGATATCCAAAGTGGTACACACCTCAATTTGAAATGTTTTAGGGGTTCACAAATGAAACAAGATTGAAAACCACTAATTTAGTGCCTTCAGCTAAGAAGCGGGAACACAACAGGATAAGGGGAATATACCACAGGATAAGCGGAATATACTACAGACAGTGCACCACAACCTTTAACTCGGTCCCATAGGGATGCTGTACTTTACATCATACTTTTACCCAGCTGTTTCCTCCCAATGCTACTGTACTGAACATCCAATCTAATAGCTTTGGTAGAAGGTAGCTGGTAAAGAGATGTGTTGTGAGGGTTGTGTTGAGGGGGTCAGAATTCAGGTTTCAATGTGTGGTCCTTAGCGTTACGGTAATTGTGGTAATGATTAAGGTGTGTGCCTCTGTGTAGAGGAATAGAGGTATGTATTGTTCAGTGGCTTACCTTTTCATTTCCTTGCTTTTGTGCATTGGTTAGGTATGTTGTGTGTTGCAATCCTTTACCGCTCTTACGAAAAACTTACAAACAACAAAGTTCTTTCTGTATTTATGTTCAACACAACCTTCAAACGTTGGAAAATCATGTACATCATAAGAACCAGCACCACTACTATAATGTACATATGTGCTGCTTATTGAATTATGCATTACCTTACAATACATTATTATTTTGTAACTTTGTAAAAAGGTTGCTGTAGACAGAACTTAAGGGAGTGGCTCAGATAGGTAATAGATTGGACTCTCTCTTTTTTACTGAACACTCTTACACGGGAAGGTTCTCTGATGCTAGCCTTCAGTTTCTAGATACAGTTGTATGCTTAATCTACATCAAAATCAAGTGATCGTGGATTTCCTCAGAGAGCTGTTGCTTTAATTAGTATTGCTAACATAGGAGCTGTTCTATTGCAAGAGCTTGGACTGATGAAGGCAGGCCCCATCTCATTATGGAAGGACAGGGTCAGAAGACGTTTTAGACATTGATTTAGCAACTCAAACACTACACTCAGCAAATTTAAAAGGGAAAAACAAGCAACCATGGAACTGACAACTTGCATGCTTAACACAGCACTGAATTGCATTGCTTTTTGTTGTCAACCCACTGGCGGTTTTGACTGGAGCAGGCAGGAACCTTGCCTTCATTCTTGGTTGTACAGCTCTACCACACTATAAAATAAATAATTTACCCAACACTTGTTCCATCAGGTCTCCAAAACTGCAAATGGAAACCAAAATCTTAGGCCGTGTTATATAAAAAGTTACACTTGTTTAACCATATTGTAAGTGAGTTTAAACTTATGTAAATGTCTATGTAGAGACTTAAATTGACTTAAATCTAGCATATATTGCTTGGCTTTATTTTATGTATGTGAACCTGTCAAGTATAATAGTCAGTGCAGTTTTACACTTAGATTCTCAAACAAACCTTTTCACTTTCCTGATTGTGAGGATTAATTGAAAAATTTATGTACCTCGGAATTTAGCAAATCAGGAGACAATGGCTTAGATAGCCAAATAATAAACACTTTTAACAACAAAGTATATAGTTTTAAAAAAGCACTGTATTACATAATTTTTAGGAAAAGAAAATAAGTACTTATCTAATGGATACCATATTAGCTAACACTTAATGTAAATATTATTGAACTATATTAATCCCCTCGTACCAGAAACTTGAAACCTTTTATAAATTGTAACAGAACTCCCGTTTGTTGTCAGAAGAATCTTACGTCAATAGACTTTTACCAGTAATGAATGCTAAGCTGTGCATGTCACATCTTGTAATGAAGAGATTCTATTTATAAGTCCTCAAAACAAACTTACTTATTACCGTTTTTTCCCAAACTAACTTTCAAAAACAGTAAGATGTAAAGAATTTTGGCTTGATCCAACTCCTATTGAAGTCAGTTTGGTGTACGCCTTTTGTTCACAGACAACTTCCACAGAACCATCACAACACATTAATCAGTTCAGCAGGATGGGGGACCATGAGTAACTCACGGTTGGCAGTAGAGGGGAATAGTGAGTGCTGCATAAATAACGGCTGTTAAGAAAAATTAATGACATTTTTTAACGCTATGAGCTGACTAGAAGTTTTCTTTGCAAAGAAAACTTCTAGGTACCCTTTTAAAAAAAATAAAAGGTAAAATTGATTGTTTCTAGGTGTCCCTCCGTCCCCGCACCACCACCACCCCCAACCATGAGGGATTGCACAAGCCCCAAAAGCTAGATCTGATCATGGTAAAAGATAGTTACAATGTGGATGCCTGGAATCTTGAATCTCTTGAGTTCTTCCAGCATGTGAGGGTGAAATAGGGTTTTTTTCCCTCCCTTTGGCTGAGGTGAAACTTAAAAATAGCTTGAGATCCCCTTTGCTCTAACCTAATTACTTTAAACTTAAAGGATTTCTGGCACCATATTGTTCTTCAGCCACTGAAAAGGGTAGTTGCAGTCACAAGGAAGAAAGGCATTTGTATCTAAGGCCAATGGATTTTATTCCCACACTTGAGTAGAATTGTTCTGAATGGAGAAATGTTTGGGAGATTATTTGAAAAATATAGATACAGAGGTATTTCCCTCTTTTACTCTGCTCAAGTGGGGAAAATCTTTAAGGGGATTCACTAAAAAATTTATGATCCTGATGATGCTATTTAAGACCACATACAATTACCAGGAAAACCATCAATTCTAGTATTGAGCAATATGGTAATGGCACTGGGGTATCAGAGTAGTAATCGCAATAACCTGTGGTTAGTTCAGTTTCTTGTTCCTTTCCTTTTTTTGAGTTTCTGTGTTGGGTAAAGACTTAGAAATAAATGTGGAATGGCACACAATTCCCTTATTATTGGGCCTAATTCAAGGCGGCTCAGAAACATGTAGTAATTACCTTCCATTTTCTTCTCTTCCTCGGCCATGAACTTTTCCTGTCAATGTATTCCTTAAATTAAGTTCCAAACTCTCAACTTCAATAGATGGCTGATTCTATATGTTTTCTACTATAGTCATTTCTTATTATTTTGTTGTATTACAGACAAGACTGTCTTGTTTGTGTAATGTAAATCGTTCCAGTTAAATCTACTAAAATGAAGAAAACATTTAAAATTACAGTATATAGTTAATTAAAAATATGTTAGAGACTGTATCTTGAGTTCAGAAATTACGTTTTGTAAAGAAATATGTAATATATACATGCAGATCAAACTTAGAAATGTAAGCAGAGTTATGCCTCAGTATAATTTTGCTTAGGTTAACCTGAATGTTCAAATACATTTTTAAAATTTGTTTTATTTAAAAAAAAAAAACACAATAGAGTGGGGAGAAATAATCTAGAAAGTATCTCATTAAACAAAGTGTCGGTCATTTCCCCCTGCTAGGAAGAAAATATGAGTTACAGGTTTTCTCCATACTATATCTGAATTTAACATCTTCTATGACCTACTTTCTCTAATCTTACTGCCTCGCTTTCTTTTAATAACAGAGCTAGCTTTCTAAATCTTCTTCCAATCAAAACTGCAGTATTTCCCGCATAAACTGAGCTCCTAGCATGTGGGCGATCAATATTTGCTACGTCGGGCTTGAAGGAAGAGTGTTGTATGCCAAGCAAGTAGTGTTAAACGTGGGTTCCTACTTGAAACTGTGCCCTGAGCCAGGGCAGTGGGGTGTGACACATGCAGTCCTCCTTCCAGCAGAGGGGTGTGGTGCAAGCCGCGCTCTGCGGTGCCGCAGCCCAGCCGGGGAGGGTTAAAGAGTCCTTCCTGTTTGGTTAGGAACTCTGTTCTCAGCGCAGCGCCCAGCTGTTTGCCAGCCCCAGCGCGAGCTCCACGCCCTCTGGCCCGCAGCCTGCTCCTCCGCCGGGGCTAACAACCCTCCCTCTGATTGGCCTGGCCTTTGTCTCCCTGCCTCCCTGCAGCCAATCGAGCCGGGCGAGGAGCTGTTAGTCTGGTACAATGGGGAAGACAACCCGGAGATAGCAGCTGCTATTGAGGAAGAGCGAGCCGCCCACCGCAGCAAGAAGCACTCGCCGAAAGCCAAGAAAGGTAAGCGCTGCCCGCCTCTCGCTCCCCCGCCGCTCCGGGGCTAAACCCAGGCCGGTGCCGAGGGGCTGCAGTGAAACTTGCAAACTTTTCCCCGAGCCCGCCCGCCCGCTCAGTCCCCACCGCAGGACTTCTCAGCCCGGAGTGTCGTGGTAGGAGCAAGTCTGCCTGGGTGACCTTTTCCAGACTCCACTGCCTGCTCGGCTCAGCAGCTCGGAGTTAAAGGGACACGTCCCCCCTTCCGCCCAGCACTCTCGCCTTTCCAAAGTCCTGTCGGAGTTCTTGGCTACTTTCCGTTGCATTTATTGCTTTCTAACTCTGAGCATAGGCACTAGGAAGCACGGAGGAAGGGGCGGAATCATGGATTGGTGATTAAAATATTCAAGTTTTAACTTTGTCCTAATTTAAAAAAAAAATTAAAACTTGAGAAAAAAATGGATTTTTAAAAGTATATAAAATCTGTTTTTGGGGGTTTTTTTTACACTTATTTATTTTTTATGATTTGCAGGGTGGTACTATATTAAATAACATTTACTATTTGCAGATTTTACTCTCCAGCTGACACTTTAGAATGGATTATGGTAACAATATTGCAGGCCTCACTAGGTGAATTCAGACAGAAGATGAGAAGAGCAATGTACTCTTTTAAGAAGAGCAGTAGTTAACTTAAAGCCCACCGTTTTATGTTTAGTTCTTTATCTGCTTGTGAGCTCCACTGAAGTTCGAGTGGTGATACATTCGATGTTACCAAATATTATCCTAACATTTGCATTTCCTTGGTGTGTTAACATCATTATAAGAACATACAATGTGTTCGCACCACAACACTTAAGACCGGGTCAGTATTTTTTTATTTCTAAATGTAAGCTCTTTCTGCATGAGTGGGGTTGCTGTTAACTTTCTTCATGCAAATAATTTTATCATGCAAAGTGTCCACAGAGCAATAATTTGCTTTTACAAATTATAAAAAGCTGTTCAGCAGGAGAAGTGAAAAATGCAGATGCTGATTCATAAGTTTTTTTTTGTTTTTTTTTAATTTTTAGGACAATAGCAATTTTGTGGCTTATAACAATGTGCAGCCTGAAAATATGAATTATTGCTTTTGGCTAATTTTTTTAGAGAGTTTAGGGCAGGAGGAGGATAATTTTGGAGAGCATAGGGATTATTTAATTTATATAGTTACACTGAACATGTCTTAATTTTTCCATATTTAATTTAATAAAGATGTTAAAAATGTTGACTTTAATGTGCTTCTAGGACAGCCAGGTTGGTAAGTGTGGCTGTATTTAGCTGTTGTTTTGATTCAGTTATTTTAGGTCAAAATCACATTTTTTGAGGGTGATACTCAGTTTAGACAATGTTAAGGACTGAAGAAAAAGTAAATATATACAGTAGTGTGCATATGTTATGCTGCCATATTTGTCTCAGGCATATATATTTTGTGAGATTCCTGAATGTGTTTTAAATGAACCAATAAAAAAGTTTGTGAGATTTTGAAATGGAATCATACCTGTAATATTCTCTTAAAATACAAACTTATGGCCCAATTATGCTTGTCCTGAAGTTGACTGTAAAGCTCATATTGGGAGCAGGACTTTTAGAAAATAACATTTTGTCCGTTATTCAAATTTATTTTAGCATTGGGAGAAGATTAAACGACTGTTTAGGTTGCAGTAGGTAACAGAACTCTAAAATTCAAGCACTGATTTTAATTTTTATGGCAGTGGTAAAACACCTCGTTAGCACATACTTAACAAGAATTAAGTCCATTAAAGGCAGATTTATGCCTTTTAATAAATGTGCATTAGCCTAGTAAATTAAAGTTTTGGTGTGCATGTTGTTTAGCCAATAGGCAATAACGGCAACCTCAGAGATTATCATCATTTTGTTTTTTAAATCACAAAAACGAGGAGTGAAACATTTCCAAGAAACTGAAATTGTATTTGTGTTAATGAAATTGTGGACAAATCTTCACTAAACTAACCTCACAGTTCCTGAAATTGTTGTTACTTAGTATTCCCAAACTGTTAGTATGATCAACTGTTCATATCTGGACAAAGTTTTAATTAGAAATAATCATGTAGAGGATATTATCTCTCTTTTGTATATTTAAAAACCTCTTATCCCAGGCTCTAGGCACTTAAAAAATTAAAAAAGCCCACAATCTATCAAAAAACCAAAATAAAATAAAAATGTAACTGTTTGTAAAAGGTAATTTTATGTGTGGAATTATACTTTTTGGTCACTAGGCAAAGGTAGAACAAATTCATCACAAAGAATTGCCAACCATCAAGGCTTCATAATCCATGCTTTAGATGATATAGCACATGCACATCTAGATGCATGGTTGAAAGCTCCCTGAAAATATCTGCTCAATATGCAGTAACAGTCAAAAAAGCTAACAATGTTAGGAACCAATAGGAAAGGAAAAGATCAAAAAATAGAAAATATCATAATGCCACTGTATAAATCCATAGTATGCTCACACCTTGAATACTGTGTGCTGTTCTGGTTGCCTCATCTTAAAATAAATAAATAAGACATTAGAATTGGAAAAGGTGTAGAGAAGGGCAATGAAAAGGAGTAGGGGTATGGAACAGCTTCCATAGGGGAAGATATTAAAAAGACGGATTGTTCAGTTTAGAAAAGAGAGGACTAAAGGGGGATATGATAAAGATCCATAAAATTGTGAGTGGTATGGAGAAAAAGAAAAGGGGTATGTTGTTTACCCTCCCCGCTCAAGAACCAGTGGTCACCCAGTGAAATTAATAAGCAGCTTTAAAACAAACTAAAGGAAGTACTTTTCACAGTCACAGTGCACAGTCGACCTGTGGAGCTCATTGCCATGGGATGATGTAAAGGCCAAAAGTATAATTAGGTTAAAATAAGGATTAGATAAGCTCATGGGGGATAGGTCCATCATTAGCCAAAATGATCAAGGATGCAACCCCAACCTCCAAGTGTTCCTAACCCTCTGACTGTCAGAAGCTGGGAGTGGACAACAGAGGATGGATCACTCGAAATTGCCCTGCTGTGGTCATTCCCTCTGAAGCAAGTGGTACTGCTGCTGTCAGAAGACAGGATACTAGGCTAGATAAAGCATTGTCTGTCCCACTATGGTCATTTTTATGATAGTTGTTCCATACTTTCCATCTTTTGTTTGCTCAGCCATGATTTCTATTCCTTATTCTATTTTTGTTTTGTTAACAAATTTTATTGGAATACTTTTAGAGGAGGAAAAAGGTGTACACAATCTGTTACATTAGTATTTGTAATCCTGTGGTGCTATTCTTTGGTATTCAAGCTAGTTGACATGTAAGTAATATAGTATTTTTTGCTTTCACTGGGAGCAACAGCCATAGTTAAGGGTGCAAAATGGTTTCCAGTATTACCTCTTGTCTTTTCTCTCTCTCTCTCTCTCTCACAAGCACCCTCCCCCTTTCTGGAAATTGTATCTCATGTCTGAAATTATCCAAGCTGACCTCAGCCCAGAGGTTGAACTTTTATGGAAAATTTTAGGAAGTTGCAATCAGTCATTTGTGAATTCAGCAATGATGAAAAAGAAGGGTAACTTTCCCTTTTGAAAAAATTCTACCCCCAGTTGTTTAAACAATAGTATATTACTTGACTGTAGTTGGTAGAACTGGGAGCCAAAATGTCAAATAATGTTATAGGTTAATTCCTACTTTATCAAAGCTGTTGTTTGGTTCCTCAGGAGAGTTGTGAAATCTGAATTATCATTAGAAACCTGACCAGGACAATTAACTGCACATGACAGTCTGTATTCTGTGTTGCAGATTTTATCCCCTTCATAGGTCTTAAATATAACAATAACTCTTCAGGAAATATAAAAGCATATAGTTTAAACAGCCATTAATGTGTGTTTACTTTAATAAATATACCTCTTTTTACACAAGAGCATTTTTGATCGTTTAAAATATAAAAAATAGACTATAGTATTTTTAATTAATTTATTTTTTTACATTTTAAACCATCAAAATTTCTCGTGTAAAAAAAAGTATATATATTAAAGTAAACACACATTAATGGCT
Organism: Gopherus evgoodei; assembly: GCF_007399415.2. Classification (NCBI taxonomy): domain Eukaryota; kingdom Metazoa; phylum Chordata; order Testudines; family Testudinidae; genus Gopherus; species Gopherus evgoodei. Next base: position 9,801,240 of record NC_044339.1, on the reverse strand, counting down.
GTTTAAACTGTATGCTTTTATATTTCCTGAAGAGTTATTGTTATGTTTAACAGTATATTTTTATTCAGCTTGCTAAATAAAATTATATAACAGGTATTTGCATGTTTGTATTCAATTAAAGAAGTATTGCCTATTAACCAGTGTAATGCATTTAATAGGCAAGAATTATCTTTAACTAGTCATTGGATTTTGAAGAATTTGCAGTAAACAATTGTCTTTGGTTTTTATTTAGCCAACTGATTATTTCAGAAGTGTGATTGTAATATTTAGCTAACAGATTATTATCTTTTCCAAATTATCATAGAAACTCCATTGTGAATTTCCAAATAAACCCTCAGTCTCCTCTCAGACAAAGTCTGTTTTGACAGTGGTTTCTGTTAGTGTGAGGTAGGAATTATTTGCTTTGCAAAGTTCAGATAGCAATTAAGCCTGGCAGGGAGAGGCTGAGAGAGGTGCAAAGGATAATATTGAAATTATATATTCTCCACTGATTCTCTCTGGCCTCTCAGTCTGATCTCTGTTTCCAAGTGGTCAGTGGTGGTGGTATTATCCCTTTTAAAGCAAACATTGGAGGACCTCTGGTATTCCCCACTTTATCCTGGTGTTTCCTGTTGCCTTTGCAACCATTGGGTTTTGTTTTTGCCTAAGTTATGCCTCACAGAATTCCAACTTTATATACTCACACTGTCTCTTCACCAGTCACTTCTGATCATATAGCGCAGCTTCAGTATCTGCATCCTTCTTAGAACTCCACTTCCAGAATGAGAGAGAAGATATAAACATGCAAACAGCTAATGTTTGATTAACTTCTAGCACTTCAGATTGAAATACGTGATTTACCATTTTTTCTTAACATTTCATGTCAGCCTAAGTTACTAGTAAGAGTTCCCTAAAAAAGACTTCAAAATCAATTATTTCTTTATATATACTTGAAACTTTGCATGTAAAAAGATGATACTGATGTGGAGTGTGTATTCTAGGTTTGGGGGGAAATTCAGAGTAAATAAGCAACTGAAAAATCTCTTTTTGAGCTTTCTTAGGTGGCATCTAAAATTTTTCTCAGCATAATGAAGCTGCATTTCTTTTGTGACATACATCACATAGGAAAACCGTGAGAACTGTAGGTTTGAAAGTGATAGCAGGTGGGATTGCGACAATTTACATGAGAAGATTGTTTCAGTGAGGCCTCAGCATGCAGAAAAATCCTCTAGAAAGCATATTTTTAGCTGAATTCTGTAAAACTTTCATTAGAAAAAAGCTTTCCTTTTTTAATTTTTCTGTTGTGATAATACAACCATGACAATTTTTAAAATGAGGTGTTTTTGACTTTCCTCACCCAGGATTGAAGAAAACTGTCTCAAGCCAAACAATGGCATTAACATAGACTTCTTCTTTGCATTTAATTTTTTTAAGAAAGGTAAAAGTTTCTAACGACATCAGGTAAGTAGGATAGTCATTAATTACTCTTTATCTTCTCTTAGCCTATTTTTCCCCTCTACACAGCAGATTTTAGGTGTTATAAAATTAATGAATAATACAAAAGTTGGAGCCCTTAACTAAGGTCCAGAGACAGCATCTGCCCATTTCTAGATGCTCGAGGTGAGGGTTGGTTTCACATAAGGGCTTTACCTCATTAAACAGAGGCAGCTCCCCATATTTTATACCAGTTTTTGGCCTGTATGTGTAGGTTTAATCATCTGGACGTTTGGTGTCTGATGCATTATTCAGTTCCTGTATATAGGAGCATGGGGGGAGGTGGAGGTCAAGGTATGTGGGAAAATTTTCAAAAAAGGGGGGGGGCAGTGTTATGGAAGGAGACATGGGAGAAGAAAGGAGAGGAGAAATATAAAGGAGGAGGCAGAGAAGTCAATGCAAAGAAAAGGGTGAGAGAAGGAAAAAGTGATACACTGAAAATAGTAGAGGAAGAAATGCATCGTGGTTTCTTAAAGAAAAGAACTGCAGGGTAGCCAAGGGGGTAAGGTACCATATCAAAAGCAAGAGAGATGCAATCAGTTGCATTATAAACTTGTGGTAAACAAAAAGTTGATTGACCATATGCAATTAAATACAGTACATAACTGTTTTATTTCTTTGGCCTGGTCTACACTACGCATTTAAACCGATTTTAGCAGCGTTAAACCGATTTAACGCCGCACCCGTCCACACTACGAGGCCCTTTATATCGATATAAAGGGCTCTTTAAATCGGTTTCTGTACTCCTCCGCAACGAGAGGAGTAGCGCTAAAATCGGTCTTACCATATCGGATTAGGGTTAGTGTGGCCGCAAATCGATGGTATTGGCCTCCGGGCAGTATCCCACAGTGCACCACTGTGACCGCTCTGCACAGCAATCTGAACTCTGATGCAGTGGCCAGGTAAACAGGAAAAGCTCCGCAAACTTTTGAATTACATTTCCTGTTTGCCCAGCGTGGAGCTCTGATCAGCATGACTGGCGATGCAGTCCCAAATCCAAAAAGAGCTCCAGCATGGATCGTACAGGTGATACTGGATCTGATCGCAGTATGGGGAGACAAATCTATTCTATCAGAGCTCCGTTACAGAAGACGAAATGCCAAAGCATTTGAAAAAAATCTCCAGGCTACACAGTGCTGTGTGACAAGCGTAACTGAAAGCCAAAGAATCAAATGGACGCTCATGGAGGGAGGGAGGGGGTACTGAGGACTCCAGCTATCCTACAGTCTGCAGCAGTCTCCGAAAACTATTTGCATTCTTGGCTGAGCTCCCAGTTCCTGTAGGTTCAAACACATTGTCCAGGGTATAGCTCGTCAATTTACTCCCTCCCCTCACCACGTGAAAGGAAAGGGAAAGAAATCGTTTCTTGATTTCTTTGAATGTCACCCTATGTCTACTGAATGCTGGTGGTAGACGCAATGCTACAGCAGTGAAGAGCAGTATCCGCTCCTCTCCCCTCCCCGGTGCCAGACGGTACAATATGACTGCTATCCATCATCACCATCAGCCCGTGAGTGCTTCTGGCTGGCCTCAGGTGAGGCTGGCCTGGGGCGCCTGGGTAAAAATAGGAATGATTCCTGGTCGTTCCCAGTAGATGGTACAGAACGGCTGGTAACCGTCTTCATCATAGCAATTGGGGGCTGAGCTCCATCAGCCCCCTCCCTTTTCTGTGTGAAGAAAAGATTCTGTACTGCCTGGACTGTTATAGCACGGGGAGGCTGCCTCCCCCTCATTTTATCTCACTAACAAGTCACTGTTTCTTATTCCTGCGTTCTTCATAACTTCATGACACAAATGGGGGGGACACTGCCACAGTAGCCCAGGAAGGTTGGGGGAGGAGGGAAGCAACGGGTGGGGTTGTTGCAGGGGCACCCCCCGTGAATGGCATGTAGCTCATCATTTCTGCGGGATCTGACACAGAGCGGCTGTGCTCTCTGATACACTGGTTCTCTAGTACACTTGCCCCATATTCTAGGCAGGACTGACTCTATTTTTAGAGACCATAAAGGAGGGATTGACTCGGGGAGTCATTCCCATTTTTGTCTTTGCGCCCCCGGCCGACCTCAGCCAGGGGCACCCATGATAGTAGCAGATAGTACAGAACGACAGATAACCGTCATCTTACTGCCAATTTACAATGGCAGCAGACAGTACAGAACGATTGATAACCGTCTCTGCTATCATGCAAAAGCAAACGAATGCTGCTGTGTAGCGCTGCAGTAACGCCTCTGCTAGCGGCATCCAGTACACATACGGTGACAGTAAAAAAAAAAAAAAAAAAAATGCTGAATGGGCTCCATGGTTGCCGTGCTATGGCATCTGCCAGGGCAATCCAGGGAAAAAGGACGTGAAATGATTGTCTGTCGTTGTTTTCCCAGAGGAAGGAATGAGTGACGACATTACCCAGCACCACCCACGACAATGATTTTTGCCCCATCAGGGAATGAGATCTCAACCTAGAATTCCAAGGGGCGGGGGAAACTGCGGGAACTATGGGATAGCTACAGAATAGCTACCCACAGTGCAACACTCCAGAAATCGACGTTAGCCTTGGACCATGGACGCACACCACCAAATTAATGTGCTTAGTGTGGCCGCATGCACTCGACTTTATATAATCTGTTTTACAAAACCGGTTTATGTAAAATCGGAATAATTCCGTAGTGTAGACGTACCCTTTAAATTGCAGTAGGGAGATTGGAGAGGGCATGTATATTTCACTCTTGTCTTGTAGCAAGCAATTCTTTTAGAATTTGGGGTAAATTTATCAAGCCCTAGATAAGGCTAGAAGATGGATTTCATGCTTACGCTTTTCTAATATTTATTTCAATCATCAGTGTGTGTATGTTTTGGTTTGGTGGGTAAACGTCCTCTTATGAACCAAGGGCTTTTAAGCTTTCATTATTTTTCACACTACTTTCATAGTTTACCTTGTCTTTAGATGTGTTTTTTCATAACTAAATCCCCCTTAAAACTGGATCTTTAGGGTACACCACATTATCTAATGTAGTCTACTGCTTCGAGGTATTAAATGAAGAAGAACTATCTGGAATATCTACAACCAATGACCCTCTGAACCAAGAGGAGGAAAGATTGAGAAACCAGTTTTATGGTTAAACTGGACCATTTACTGCTTTCATAGTCTCCCACATTCCCCTCTAGTGTAACTTTTTAACAGTTTGTTTTTCTTCTGTCTGTTTGTCCTGGTGGTGGTTCTCCCCAGGCTGTGGTTCTGAGGTGTATTTTTGTGTCTGCTATTCACTTAGTCCTGCATCCAGACCCCAAATCCCAGTGGTATAAACTCTCAGTTACAGTCTGGCATGAAAACTGTATCTGCCTCTCCTTCATTTCCCCCCTTTCTCCAGTCAGGCTAGTAGATTAAAACAGAGTATGTGACTGCATTTTGGTAAGCTCAATATTTTCTTTCAGGAAGAAGTGAGCAGGATTCTCTGATGATATTCTAGATCCTGTCTGCTTTACAAAATAACCATGTCTGGTGACCCAGTGAAAACACACATCGTAGTATAGATGGGAACTGGTCATACCGTCAGATCCTACCAACTTCACAGTCCCAGTGCTACTGATAAATCCATTTTAAAACTCTGCTACCATAAGTGGTTCTGCCACAGTATAAATAATAAATTTTGATATTTAGCATAGTTCTGATCAGATTTCAGTCAGAGCCTTAAAGGTACAGTGGTTCTCCTTAAAGGATACTGTTCATTTTGGAGCCGATGTGGATATGGAGAGGGTAAATTAACAATTAGATTAACTCTGATCAATTATACTTAGTTATTATGACATCTTCTTTTTATTAAAGGCTCCATATAAAGTTCAGTTTTATTCTCCTGTTTCAGAGACATTAAAGGAACACTCAGTCTCCTCTTCTCTTGGGTCTTTCACACACAAACGGAAGAAGAGGGGAAAATACAATTGCAAAGCCACAATTGGCAGAGGGATTAATTTTATTTTGTTTTTGTCAAAAAGAAGTCTGTATTTCCATATGGCATTGCTTCTTTAAGAGACGGTTTTCAGACATGAAACTTTATATAAAGAACTGTAGTACTTTGAATAGCAGCTCTTGAGAATAATATGGTGTGTGTTTCTTTATTAGAAATACTGCATTTTTTCTTTAACTTCCCCTTCAGGATTAATAATAATTAACTTATTAAGTAGGAAGGAATATCAGCATCTCTTTGATCAGATTTTTTTCCCATGAAGAAACTGTTTCAGAAGTAGCTGTGTTTTGACCTATTGCAGAATTAAAATTGAAGAAAGGTGAAATGACTTGCTAAAATGGGTATGCTTATTGGGACACCTTGCAATTTCCTGCTGATTTCACAAGTCCTTTTGCATTTGTTTTGTTCCAAATTATTTTTTCGTAGACCTTAGTTCATCCTGTGCTTTGCAGCATATTGTGCTACCCACATTTGCACTTTTTTTTTTCCCATCGAGAACCACTTAAATATACAATTTGGACTTGATGACACAATGCAGGCCTCCGGTTACCATTTAAAGTTAAAAGACTAATTTCATTTGAATAAAGGAGAATATGACCTTGTAAACTGTACCATGTTTGATACATTTTTATATTTAAAAACATATTAACTTCAAAAATACTTGAAAGGAGACTTTCTGAATTTAAAATGAAATATATATTCAGTGGAGAAGGACATATATTTAATATAATTTATAAATTGGGCTTTAAATAACTACATTTGTTAGTGTTCAGCTGCTTGAATATTGCTTTATGGTGATGAGATCCCTACATGTAATAACATTCTAAGCTATGCAGTGTTGCCAATCAGCTGAAACTGGTTTGGGCCAATGGCTGAAAAACTTACTAGACACCTAGTAATTAAAAAGTTTACACCTATTAGTCCCATACAAAAGATATTGAGGGAGATCCAGCAGCAAGGTCCAGAGGCAGTGCTCTCATGAGAAGCTTCACTCCCACTTCTCTTCCCCCAACTGATCTGAAGAGTGAAGGTGCTGGTACTCCTATTAGAGGGATGCTTGTGGCCCTATTTGGAGAGTGTATCTTTCATGTTAGCTTCAACATTGTACATATCCAATAAATATGAGGTCACGAGGGCAGTGAAACTTTTCTCTTTTGCCTCTTGATTGCCTGAGTTTTGCATGGGGGGAGGGAGAAGGGGGCAGGAGGGTTGCTACCTTATATTTCTCCCTCCCTCTGCCCTTATCCTCCCCACTAAATGCCTCCAGTTCCTGCCTCTGCTCTGAACTATCCCAAGAGTGAAATTGATGTGATTCATTCTAGCTTCTCTCCTGCCCCCAGGGGTTCAGCATAGCAGAAGATTGTGGCTCGGTTTTTTAGGAGTAAAAAAACATCGTTTTTTAAAAAATTGTTTGCCTTGAATGATGTACGTTTGTTCTCAAATTATGTAAACTGATTCCCTCAAAGATCCATGCTTTCAGGGATAAGCTCCTAGAAAGTGTGGGAACTGAGTGTGTTCGGGTAACTTTGCTATATATTTCATTTAAACAAAGAAGAGAGTTTTTGCTTCAGAGAGATTATTACAGTTTCACGTGAACCCTGCAAACTTGTTTACTCTTTGACTAATTCAGCATCAAGCTAAACTTAAAAGCCTTGTCTACTGCATGTACGTAAAATTTCTCTGAAAATTTCCAAAACTCCTACTGCAATTTAATTTCACACTTATTAACAATGGGAGCACTATTGCTGACCTGTTGCCACTGAGTCTTACCTTACTCAAATCAGAACTATGTAATGCTTAAAATAGAAGTGGCTATAGGGTATGTCTACATCTACAATTTTGCAGCGCTGGTTGTTACAGCTGTATTAGTACAGCTGTATAGGGCCAGCACTGCAGAGTGGCCACACTTACAGCAACCAGCGCTGCAAGTGGTGTTAGATGTGGCCACACTGCAGCGCTGTTGGGCGGCTTCAAGGGGGGTTCGGAGAACGCGAGAGCAAACCGGGGAAGGAGACCAGCTTCGCCGCGGTTTGCTCTCGCGTTCCCCGAACCCCCCTGCAAACCGCTGGGAAGGAGACCTGCTTGCACGGGGGTTTGGGGAACGCGAGAGCAAACCGCAGGGAAGGAGACCTGCTTGCACGGGGGTTCGGGGAACACGAGAGCAAACCGCAGGGAAGGAGACCTGCTTGCACGGGGGTTCGGGGAACGCGAGAGCAACCCGGGGAAGGAGACCAGCTTCGCCGCGGTTTGCTCTCGCGTTCCCCGAACCCCCCTGCAAACCGGAGGGAAGGAGACCTGCTTGATTACCAGAGGCTTCCTCAGTTATGCTGGGATACCTGCTTATTCCACGGAGGTCAAGAAAAGCGCTGGTAAGTGTCTATACTTGATTACCAGCGCTGGATCCTCTACACCCGAGACAAAACGGGAGTACGGCCAGCGCTGCAAACAGGGAGTTGCAGCGCTGGTGATGCCCTGCAGATGTGTACACCTCCTAAGTTGCAGCGCTGTAACCCCCTCACCAGCGCTGCAACTTTGTGATGTAGACAAGCCCATAGAGTCAATGCTAACATCCCCACTCTTAACACCTCTTGTGGAACTGAACTGGTGGTAGCAACAGAAACTAATGGTTTTTGTTTATATAAATTTCTAATCCTTATTTTAATCCCAGTAAGATATTTGCCTCTATTGCAGCATTGATTTCCAAGAGGTAGGTTGTTTTGTTTAAAGTAATTCCTTCCATCTGTTTGGTTATTTTTTATTTGTTGCCTGTTAATTTAATTGGATGTTTCCTGGCTCTTTTACTAAGAGAGGTGAACAGGGGGAAGCGCATGATTGACTTTATATGTAATCTTATTTTATTTACCTTCATCATGTCACATCTTATTCTTCTCCTCCTCTAAATCAACTAGTTGTAATATTTTTAAATTCTCCTCACCTGGAAGTCTTGCCCTGTGTCTAATCATTTTAAGTGCCCATCTCAGCAGAAATAGAAGGAGGCTAGATCTTTTTGAAATTCTTTGAGTGATGATATACAAGAGGGCATATTATCAATGCTATATTTTCAGTAGTATTCTTTGTTCCTTTATGCAATCCAACACCTTCTGTGCAATCTTTTGTTCATTGAGACTGTTTTCATTTAATATTTTCATAGGGAGTTCTTGATTTTTTTTTTTTTTTTTAACATTTCAGTAAGGACTTGTCTACATGCACAGTTGTAACATATGTGGAATTTTAAACCAGCTGATTAAATCAGTGCAAAAAGTTGTGTGGACACACTTAAAGGCTTGTTTAAATATAGCTTAAGTCTGTAAGGTACAGGTTTAAATCAAACTAAAATAAGCCTCTGTACAGGGTTTTGTAAAGGGTTTAAGTTTGTGTATGAGTAGTTTGGATTGCTCCTTTCAATCGTCTCTTTGCTTTTTGAATTTAATTGATCATTGTTGGTTTTGCCCAGTTAATGTTTTAATTAACCCTTTAAGTTTCTTGTAATACCTCTAATCTTGATTAACCTACATAACTCATGCGTCTGACGAAGTGGGCATTCACTCATGAAAGCTTATGCTCCAATACATCTGTTAGTCTTTAAGGTGCCACAGGACTCTTTGTCGCTTTCTACATAATGTTGTCATTAACAAATATTTCCACTTCATTGTCTGTCTGCTCTTCCAGGTCATTAATAAATACATTAAATAACACTGATCCACTGATATCTGTGCTGCATCCCACTGCTAACCACCTTTCGTTTTAAAATGGACCATTTATGGCTAATTTTTCAAATGGCTAAATTTCTCAACACTCGTTTTATGCTTTCAGAGAATTCTAGTAGGATTGACAGAGATGACTTTCTTTTACAGAAAATATGCTGGTTTATGCCTACTATATTATAGTCATTTAGATGTTGTTTTATAACTTGGTTGGTTTTGAACCAGTTTTCCCGGTACTGAGGAAAGACTCAATGATCTTTAAAACTTTTGGCTGAGTGAATTCAGGATCTCCTATTGAGTGTCAGATATTCATTTCTTAATGTTCGAGTTTCAGCATCTAAATCTCTCCTCCCATACCGTTATTCCCCCTTTGCTTGAGGAAGGGCAATCTCAGTTTGACCACCATTGCATTTTAGCTATTCTTGGTGTGCTAGTCAAAACCACCCAAGTGATTTAAGTCAATGGAACTTTTTCTGCTAAACCACTTGGATGCTTTTGATAATCCCACCCTCAGTGTCTGCTTGCCACTAGGTAGGTAGTTTTCATTAGGAGTTGATTTAGTTGTTGTTGTTCTCTGCATAATGCTCCTCAACATCATTAGAATGCTAAGATGTATGCTTTTTAAAATTGAAGATAATGCTATCATTTATTGTAGTGGCTGTATTGGAACTATTGTGTTAATATTCATATTTGCCCCTTTACTATTCCTAAAGGTTGACTGCAGAAAAGGATATTAAAATTTAATAAAAATATTGGTATACCTGGACACATTTACCAAAACATTGCCACGCTTCAGACAGATTTTGAAAATTATAAACTTACGTTTTTTGTAGCTTTAACCACTTTATGATTTAATAAGATAAATAACTCTTTGACTTTCAGTGGGAGACACGCACCCTAACTCCCTGAGGCCCTTTGAATATCCAGTCTTAGTCACATGTAACTTCCATCTGAATAAGATTTTTGCTTCAGAAAACATCCTTGAGTTCTGAAAGTGGTTTAAACCTAATAACGTTGTGAGGTTTAACACAGGAACGTCTGTTCCTGTTCCACACTATTCCAAGCACTACAGAATGAATAGTTTCCCAAACCACTTCCATTGGAATAGCACATCTAAAGTAAGAGCTTAATTTTTGCTGTCAGGTAAATAAAATTGAGCTTTTCTTACCCATTTCACGTAAGAATTACAAAGCAGTAATAGTACAAATGTTTTCTGAATCATAAGTTTAAACCCATGGTTTGTAAGGAAATGCTTTAATGGTGCAACCAAGTTACACATTATATTCACTCAGTGTGGTTTTAAGGAAAAAAAAAAAAGCTTGTAAGAGAGGTATAAATCAGATATTATATTGAAATTATGTTCAGCCTTATAATAAAGCTTCACACTCAGATTCAGTCAATTTTAGGATAAATAATTGTCTAAATCACTTTATTTATAGCGATCTATTTCAAGTTGTAGTAAAGCAAAAAGTATGGTGTTTCAGCTGGTATGGACCCTTGTCAGGAGTTGCAAAAGCAAAATGGACTTTGTTCTAAAACTTTGTTAGTGGCAACCACATTCTTAGCTGTTGAATGTCAGTTTCCATGTTCTCTGCTGTCCCAGTTATCGGATGATTTTTCCTGTTCATTCTTTCATAAAAATTTCCCTAAGTGCATTTTAGTGCAAATCCTATTTTGTGTGTTCTTTTTAAAGCTATATTCCAAACCATCCAAAGAAATATGTATGCGAAAAGAGCCTTTAGAATGATCAGAGGTTTAATTTGCTCAGAATAGGTTGCTGACTAAAGTAATTAATTGCCCAATAGATTATCATTATACTTATGCTCCAACTTGTATACATTTTAACCTTTTTGGTTGAAAAGTAGAAGTTGTTGCTGTTCTTGATAGCAGTTTTATGTTTAGTGACCTTTTCTTGGCTCAGCCTCATATACTATTTACTGTTTTGTTCTCTTGTGAATTGATGCAAACTGTAACTTCTGTTGTTTGTTCTGTCAACCAATACACTAACAGTACTGCTCCTTCTGTTGGGCAAGAAAGGCACTAACTGAGCAACTGGAGTATTGCAGCTATAGTTGTCCTTTGGATCTGCAACTCAATAAGATTTTTGGTCTTATAAAGGCCTGAAATGTGTTACTCTTGGAAAATGTTCATTGGTGCTGCTCTTGAAATGAATGAGATTCTTGCCTTCATATAGAAAATTGAGGGAATATTCTGGAACCTAACCGTACTCCTTCATAAATGTGCAGGAGGACGTAAATGATTCCTTCAGAGACCCTACTGCACTTTAAAATAATGGGCCTACATAGTGTTTAACTTGTTACCCTCCTCTTGTGTCTGTGTTGATCTAGAAACGTGAATTGTCACTTCAGAGTTGGAAGGAGATGACTGCAAGTTTAACAGATGCAGGAAGGAAGCAAAGTTTTTGTGCCATGCATAGCCTTAATAGTGATTGCCTAGCAGCAGTGAAAGGTATATTTGAGCATTGTTAGATTGGAAAATTGCAGTTTGTGATATTAACTGAACCTTTTCACTATGGCCTTAGTTTAAGAAAATATTGAAAGAGCCTTAGCAATGGTGTTTGGGTTTTTTTGTTTTTTTTGTCCAGCAGTACTTGCTGAAAGAAATCTGGTACAATATTTAACTTTGTACGCTGATAGTTATCTTCCATTATTCTGAGGCTTTATATGTCTTGCTTTGGGCTGGAATGAACCGTTGCTTAATCTCCAGTTTTGCATCATCTCTGTTCAGAGGTTTTTAGAAAATGTAATGGTTTTCTTCATGGCAAATTATAAAAACATCACTACATTTCATTTGACATACGCTTCCATACAGCTATTGTGCTTATTTCTTCAGTGAGAATATATGCACTGTTGTCATTTCTGTTATGTGGTGTCAAATTCTTAAATGCAGAGCAAAAGACCAAGGAGGAGAGTAAGCACTGTAAGAGGGAGGTGAATAAATAGCCCTTTCTGGCTTTAGCAACAGATGACAACAGCATGTTTGGTTATAAAGTAGACTTGCATAATGAATCAAAACTGTCCCCACAGTATTCTGCAGTTTGTAGAATTTGCAGATACCAGTGAGGCAATGAGACTCTCAATGTGATGCAGAAGTTATTGCTGATCATTCCATCCAGATTAATTTCTTGAACTTCTGAGTGGGAACTTAAAGATGTTGCCTATCTGGCTGGAAATTGTTGGTAGTGTTACAGAAATTATCGTCATTGGTAAGCATGCATACTGAATGGTTCTCTGTTATCACAATCTTCCATGAAACATGAATTCTAATCTCCCCCAGTTTTTGTGAGCACTTTTAGTTACAGGTCTTGTGATTTCATTCTGCTTACAAACAAGGAAGAGGAGGAGAGGGTTTAATGGTAGGAAACTAGCAATGTATAATGATAAGGTAAGTGAAAATGCAGAGAGAAAATGTTCCATTTTGGTGTTGGAGAGACAAATGACATTTCCTAGATCCTGCAGGAATCCTGGTTTAAAATAAAATAATATTGTAATAAAATGGCTAACAAAAAGGAAAACTTGGATAAATGTGAATTTAACGCGTGCAGTTTATTTAGCAACTCTGAGTATTTTTAATTTCACATTAATGGGGGCAATACCTGAGGGTTATAAGACTTGTAGGTAATTTTCTGTTTTCAACACCTCTGAAAGACTTTGGTCTTTCTCTCCCAGTGGTAAACAGCCAATCCTATGACAACAGTCCCAATGCTCCAGCTGGATACAGTGGCAGCCCTGTTCCTGGGTATTGTAGTCATTGCACAGCTGTGTTCTCCAAGTGAAGCCACAGCCTGTGTTTGGACAGAACCATTTGGATAGATTCCTTTGCATTTTCAGACTTCTTCCGCACAGTCATATCTTGGTGCACCAATCCTTTAAAATCTCTGGTTTGGATGAAGGTGCAGTTGGATGAAGGTGCAGAAAGGAGCCTTTCATAGTGGCAGCAGCACCAGTAACATTTACAGGCGGTACAGTAAGGACATCAGCTTTTGAGCCAGCCTTAACACTACTACAGCCTTAACCTGTGTTGTCTTTAATAGTACCTGTACTGGAATTCAATATTTTTTTTAATAGAAATAGAAAATACCAATAAAAGTTTATCATATAATTGGATAACAGATGGATAATAAATATCCTAGAATATCATAAAGCCAGTGGTTTTTAGTACAATTCTTGAGTAAACTTTAAAATATAAAATACTACTCTGTATAAGGCAAACATTTCTTATTGGAATTGCTATCCAAATCATAGGTAGCTGAGAAGTACTACTACTTTTGAACAAATGGCATTTTAAGCACATTACATATGAGCTTTGTGGGGTGAGTTACTGTGATGCAAATAGTGATACCTAAAGTGTATACTGGTCTGTTACGTCTTGGGCACGTTTAACGTGCGTGATTTCAGCTTTACGTGGTTGGCAAAAACAAGGAAAAAAACGAGAAAAATAACAATTTAAATACTGTTTCAGTAGCGCGGGTGATTCCGCCCGCCATTACACTTGATGTTATTTTGATTATACACGATTTTCGCTTTATGCGCTGACTGCAGAACGTAACCCCAGCATAAGATGAGACAGACCTGAACTCTTTCTTACGATCTTAAAGCAGTGACTGGTTATGATTGAAAAAAATACCTGCTTTAGAGAGTGAGGAAGAATGGAAAAATGAAAAATTATTTGATTCAAAGTAATCATTCATATTTGTTACATTTCAGATTTGGGTTCTAGAACAACTCTTCTCCATTTTTGTCATGTTATAGTAATGTGTTCCTAACTGTATTGCACATGAAGAGTGCACTATTTCTAGAAATCTCATTGAACTATTTATATTCCCAAAATCATTTGTTTGCTTTTATTTTGTTGTTTAATAGTCAGCTAAACAAAATCTAAAGGAATATAACCAAAGGGGAAAGTGCATTTCATATATGGTTGCAGAGTGTATGTGTTGTTAGCTATCAATAGAGGCAGCTCCAGGCCCTAGCATGCCAAGTGCGTGCTTGGGATGGCAAGCCACTGGGGGCGCTCTGCCGGTCGCCACGAGGGCGGCAGGCAGGCTGCCTTTGGCGGCTTGCCTGTGGAGGGTCCTCTGGTCCCGCGGCTTCGGCGGCCTGTGGGAGGTTCCCCAAAGCCGCAGGACCAGCGGACCCTCCTCAGGCAAGCTCCCAAAAGCAGCCTGCCTGCCGTGCTTGGGGCAGCAAAATGCCTAGAGCCGCCCCTAGCTATCAAGAGACTTGCCTGAAGCTTGTAATGAAGTATTGGAAACCATGTTATTAACAAGAGTGAGACATACTTTGCTTGTAATACCTGAAAATTTTTACAGCAGTTCTGACATTCTATAATACAGATTTGTTTGCTTATTTTAAGTTTTATACATGCTGCTCTTTTAACTTCCTAAGTGTCAACATGGATGTAGGAAGCAATTTTTTAATTTCATAAAGACTGTAAAAGTCAACTTTAGATATTTACGTTCATTTTTTAAATTCCTATGCATAGGCCTGGCTAAAAATATCAACATATACCATACTGTGGTATTTGATTTAAAAAAAGAAACAGCTGTCATGATCCAGTTTGCAATTTTTGTATAACTTCCCTTGCTGCATAAAGAAAACAATATTTGTATACAGGAAAGAGAAATGATGGTATCTTTGAAAGGTAAACTGCAGAAGAAACTAACTACTTGATTCCTATCAATATCCTTAAGTTACCTTTAGTTACCAAGGAAAATGTTTTGACGGATGCCAGAGTTTTCAGAAGTGAGACTTTTTTTCCAATGCCCTTAACTGACTTAGGCCCACAAGTCGCATTGCCGTCAATGGCACACTTTCGAAAATCCTCCCACCTAATTTTAGGCTCCTGTTTTGAAAATTTTGGCCATACTCCATAGATTCCTTTTCCTGTTCTTTTAACCGGGAAAGCCATTTTGTTGCAAAACAGAATGCATATTTTCAGATCAGGATGTAAAGATGCCACCAAGCTTAAATATTATTTTGTGTACTTAGAGTGTGTGAATGCACATAGAAAATAGGCATACAAAGTTGTGATGGTGCTTGCTTGTGCTTGTTTGCCATATAGATCACACCCTGTTAGACAAATCCTGTTAATGGTTCATCTAACCTCCTACTGAGTTGAGAACTGATACCATGTCAGGTTACTATGAAGCAATTGTCAAATTTCAGCTGTTTCCCCTAAGAATCTGTAGGCAGTGTTAGGAGCAAGTTCTTTTCTTCTTGATATCTGTGTATTCCTCCTACTCCCACAATTTATTTTTCCTCTGTTCAATTCCCTAGTTGTGTAATAACTTTTTCAGTGCAGTTTTCATGTGAGTATTTTTTGTTTTAATGACTTTGCTGCTGCTTCTGTTTTTTCACTGTGTCCAGATTTAATCATGATCCAGTTTCCTGGGACATTCCTCTCATCTGTTGTGGTAGGACACATCGGCCCACACTGATGTCGAGTTCTATCTGTCTGAACTTTTCTACTCAGTCTTGCAAACATGTGATAAAGCAGGGAATTAAACCACATAAGTGTTTATCTACCCATTTGAAATAATTGGTAGAGAACAACATTCTGCAGCATTTAAATCATTGTGGATAACTAAGTTCCATGTATTCAGTAGCTACAGTAATTTGTGTATGTTATATTTGTATAGATTGGCTTTATGAACTAAAGTATACATTTAATGAATTGAATTAAACTACTGGCATTGTAGAGAGTATATTATCTCAAACAGCATGTTTGTTTTTACTCCTCTTTCTGTCATGAATGGCGATGGCATACAAATAAATAATACAGCCAGTGCATGAGAGAGGGCGCAGGATGTTCCCATGTCACTTCTTCCTGATGATTAAAGTACTGTGCAGGTACACATCTTTCCATTTTTTATAGCTTTTCATCATAAAACAGTTCTGTTCAGAGGACCCTGTGGACATTTTAAGCTCAGTTTTTCAGGGATTTTGTGTAACTTCTTATAATGGTGATGTTGCAAGTCACTGTTTCATTTTTATATCATCTCGTGACACGTGTCACGATTTCATTTGTCCCATAGGGATTAATATACAGTTGCAGGAATTTGTGGCAAGATGAAATAGTGAAGTGTTAATTCCTAATGGTGCCATTAAAGTGTCCACCAGTGGGTATCTGTAAAAACTAATTTAAACTTCCATGAGTCACTATATTTATTGACTAGTACATAATGCCTTTTGAAATACTGTAGATTAAACAGTATATTTTGTTATATTTTACTAATTCTAAAATGTGCAAAACGGACATGAGTGCATTTGTAACCCTTCTGCTGCTTTTCTCCTATCCTTCCCATTTTTTGTTTGCCCTAATTTGAATGTCTTGTGTCATAGTTCGAATGTAAGCTCTTTGCAGGGAACATGTTTGGTTTTTGTTTGTTTGTGAGACACCCCGCATACTTTTGGATGCTTCAATAATAGGTAGTTACAGTTGACTAATTTCAACCTTTATTTAGATTGGAAACAGAATCTCTGAGGATATAGCCTTTCCCTACCCATATTCCAATACTAATTTCTTAGAAATAGCACTTACCAGGCAAAATTATATTTGCTCATTTTGTTGTAAGTGATTCAGCAATTGCTTTGCAGTAGTAAAAGACCTTTGGGGAATACCTCAGGCAGTGGCATCACATGGAAAATATGACAAAATAATGTGACTTGTGGAATACTCTGGGCCAGCTCTGGTGTGTGTAATAAAGCCTGTATTTAGATGTTTTGGGTGTATCCTCCCAAGAAAAGACAGAATTCTCATAGTTATAATTTTGATGGACATTCATTGTATGATATTAAAAAATGCTGGGGTATATGTGTGTGAGGCTAGTAGTTGGTGTGTATGTAATTAAGCTTGCTTCATGTGAGCTAAGGAAGAAATCTTAAATTCCTGGGTTGGCAGCAATATTACTACAGAGTTTCTATTTCTTATTCTGACATCTGTCATACCTATTCTCTCCTTTGCTCTGCTGAGAACCTTAAGTGTAATGGATTTAAGTATGTAGCTAGGAAAGAGTTGAGTTGGGTACAAGAGAAAAAGAAAACTTTGATCAGTGAAAGTGTATTCTTTTTTTATTGGTAAACTGCTATTGTAGCAGAAGACATTTCTCTCTTAATTGTGCTTTTGTGTTTTGTGTTGTTTAGATTTTCAAGTTAAGATGTTAAAGTGCCTTCAGTAGCAAATTCAATGCCTGTAAAACTTCGGCTCGTGCAGCATCTTAAGTTTTTGGGCCCAACAATTCCTATGGTCAGGTTTTGCACTTCGGTGACTTTTCTTTTTAATAGAGGACAGCTGAATGGAGCTCTCTCTGGAGCACTTCTCTAACACTTGACAAATTTGTTAGAGGCAGTCACTGAGCAAAGACAAGTATAGTTCCTTACAGCTCTCGAGACTCTTACCAGCGTATAGAGAAGGGACTGTGCACCAGACCTGTATTTAGGATCTCCATGTGTCAGGGCATTGTGGTCATTCTTCTCTTTACCTGTGTATATAAAATAGGCTCTGTACTAAGAAGTTTGAGCAGCTCCCAAGAGTAATGCTAAGATCTTCATTCTGAGCATGGGCTTATAGTTTCAGGCAACAGCTAAATTGTAAAATATTTAAAAGATATCAGTATATTATATTATTTTTATACTGACCCCTGCCTGTAACTCAACAGTGCTTTAATAGATCTTCACCAGGTTAATGCTGTATTATTAAAATGGTGTTGATATATTTTTGTGATGAGGCAGAATCTCTGAGGGTTGTGTGTGTGTATGTGTGTGTGTGTGTGTGTGTGTGTGTGTTTTTCTTGCTTAGTCTAGGAGCATTATTATTTTTATCTACCCATTATTCTTGTCATTATTTTCCCTTAGTTTCTTCTTTTGCCCAGTATTTGCATATCATTTTAAGTTGAGTCGATTGGCACCTGATCACCATTTTGCTGTGCAACAATTAGAGGAGTGGGATCACCTGGCGAACATCAGACCACTGGAAACTCTGGACAACTTTTCAATGCCTGTTTGTTTTACGGAACTGGGATGTGGGTGCAACATTCTATATTCAATCTTGGATGCTACATTTATGTGAATTGTCATGTAAATTATCAAAAAATATTTTCCAGTGCAGCAATATTGGTGGATGTATAGATCAGCAGTGCTTCACATATAGCCTTAAAATGCAGGTGTACTTTTTTTAATGTTAAAATGTTCACTTATTGCTAAGCTTTACATGTATTAATCTGCAGAATCTTGTGGCGTGGGGTGGGAGCAGGGAGAGGGTTCAGCAGATTTCAGTAGTCCTCGCGGTTATGTAACAATCCTCTCACAGCATGTGGAATACAACATATACAAAATTTCCATAAAATGTGAAAAATTTCCAGCAGTTTTCCAGTGTTACTGACTATAAGCAGCCCTTTTAACATACAGGCTTTGTAGTGAGTTATCAGTCAGGTGTTTGTTATTTGGCTTTACTATCTCAGCAGGTGTTGTGATAGATTGGAATCAAAGGCTTTGAAAACAGGATTTCTTTATGAGATGTGATATGGATAATGATAGACATTTCAAAAAGCAAATGCCAAGGCACCGAAAGTGTTAACAGAAAGAAAATGTATGTTGATGGAAACAGTTTAAAGTGTTCACATCTTTACCAACTGGCATTTTGTCATCTGTTGATTTGTTCTCTGGCTTTCTTTCTTGCCACTAAATCTGTTCCCATCCCGCAGCATAGCCGCTGTTTAGGCCCTTCCACATTCAGAACAGAACGGTGCTAGGAGCCACATTGCTGCTAGAATGTTTCTGCTTGTCGTCGTTTAAATTTTTGACCCATTCCGTCAACCTGAATTATTAAACACACACAGCTGTATTCTAGACAGAGTTATGCTTTGCAACTCTCTCTTACAGTTTACGCAAAAGTTAAAAATTGTGTAACGTAGCACTGTAGCATGTTCTCACCTGTATTTTGTGCTTCTCTTGTATGCAAGGGGAAGGATGACAAATTCAGAAGGAAGTAAATCAGGGTGAAAAAAGAGCTGGCTGCCCCTGTCTTACCTAGTTACACCAAGTTTGAAACATAACATTTATAAATAGAGTATTTTAAATCATGCAGAACTTTAAATTGCTGTTGTATTTCACTAACATGGACTTAATGTTTTTGGAACAGTCTCTTCTATTTTGGACATGGTCTTTCCATATAGACTCACAGACTGTAAGGTCAGAAGGGACCATTATGATCATCTAGTCTGACCTCCTGCACAACGCAGGCCACAGAATCTCACCCACCCACTCCTGTATCAAACCGGTATCTGAGCCACTGAAGTCCTCAAATCATCGTTTAAAGACTTCAGGGTGCAGAGAATCTTTCAGCAAGTGACCCGTGCCCCACGCTGCAGAGGAAGGCAAAACCCCTCCAGGGCTTCTGCCAATCCTCCCTGGAGGAAAATTCCTTCCCGACCCCAAATATGGTGATCAGCTAAACCGTGAGCATGTGGGCAAGACTCACCAGCCAGACACCCAGGAAAGAATTCTCTGTATTAACTCAAATCCCACCCCATCGAATATTCCATCACAAGCCATTGGGCATATTTACTGCTAGTAGTCAAAAACGAATTAATTGCCAAAATTAGGCTATCCCATTATACCATATGTGTAAACTGCATTTATATCTAGAATATTCAACAGTTGAGATGGCTGCAGGCGCCTGGAGATTGATGTAATTCAATGTTACCTCCAAAATGAGGCAGGCAAACGTGACTGCAAAATTATTGTTAATGTGCATCTGTATTCTGGATATAAGCAGTCCTCTTCTGCCCATTCTGTTGTTACCCAGAGTAAAAATAACTTGCGCTGAGAACTGAGTGTAGTGGTTATGGTGTAGTCTGGAGAATATGTGGACTGAAATGCGAACTCTTGCCCTTTGGCCATAGTAATTATTGCTATTCAAGGTTCCTTTTAAGATGAAGTAGCTTCTCCCTTGTTTTTCAGGGGAGACAGGATTTTTTGGCAGTCATTCTCTATTGTGTGCCTCAGCAGCAGCACGTGTGTAGAGTGTTTTTTCTATGGTAGGTATTTAAACATAGCCAGTTGCAATTTGATATGTTGATTTCAGACTTTGAGGGAACTTTTGATCTTCAGTGACCAGTGATTTTTGTTAAATATCATCCCTGGTTCTTGGTGTTGAGAAGTGTGTTCTGTACTTAAAATGATCAGAGCACTGTTTGAGAGAGAGAATTATTAACTGAGATTCACATATTGAGTTATGGCGTGCTGTGCATCCCATTGAAGCCTTACTATTTTAGTTAGGGTATCCCTTTGAGACAGCAGCACCTTGGTAAAGCTGGTAATGTTTGTTGATCTTCTGCAGCTCCAGTTTTAGGAAAAGATGGAGGTTGATCCCCCCAACACGTGTGCCGCCTTCCATCTCTCCAAAAATCACCATCAGCAGAGGATGCAATTTACGGCAGCTTTTTGCATATTCATAGACTATCAGGATTGGAAGGGACCTCAGGAGGCATCTAGTCCAACCCCCTGCTCAAAGCAGGGCCAATTAGCAAAATCCACGTCAGCATAAATACTGTAGATTATTTTGAGGCTGTTCTCCTGGTCTGAGCTATAAAATGTTAGGGATAAATAGAGAGGGTGCTCCTTTTTCCTAAGTACTGTTTAAGTTCATCTGACACAGATTGATTTCTAGACTTCTAGGGACAGCTCCTCAGTAAAGTTCCTAACTGTCAGGGTGGTTAGAGACTGCAATAAATTGCCTAGGGTGGTTGTGGAATCTCCATCTCTGGAGATATTTAAGAGCAGGTTAGATAAATGTCTATCCGGGATGGTCTAAACAGCATTTGGTCCTGCCATGAGGGCAGGGGACTGGACTTGATGACCTCTCAAGGTCCCTTCCAGTTCTAGAATCTATGAATAATGTAAATCAGTGGAACTACATTGATTTACATCAGCTGAGGATCTGGCCCAAAGTTAGTAATGTAGGATTTCTTGCATCTATGTGGTTAGATAGTGCAATGGTGGGCAAGCAGTCGGTGCACCCGCCTTGTTGCTGTCAGAATCCTGGATGAGTGGCAGGAGAGAGAACGGAAACACAATTGATATTAACCAAATGTGGCACGGAAAATCAAAATACGCAAATTGTGGCCATTCCCCTTTTTGACCTTTGTCGTTGTAAGCAGTGTAGCTGTTCTTCATCTGTTTCTTTCATTCAGTTTTCTGTAGCATCCTTCCTTTGCAATTCTTTTTATGCATATACATATATATTTAGTTCTACCTTTCATTTATTCTTTAGTCATTTTGTTTCCATTTCACTTTCCTGTGTTTCATTCCTGTATCTTTCTTGTTTAGACCAAGTGGAGGATCCAGCTGGCAGTAGCAGCCATGTAGGACCCTTCAGGAACCTGATGGTAAGTGCACGTGTGTACTTATACTCAGGCTTCCACCAGGTTCAATACTGTATTTTTTCCCCTCTTTGGTCTTCTGCTGGTCTTGAAGTCTTAAACTACCAGAAAATTAAGGGGCAAAAATTCATTAGCTAATCATTGGTATCAGTTCTTATCAGTGCTGTGGACATTACTTTTGTTTGGAAATGTGTTGGATAAAATATGCAAGTCTTTGAGAGTTGTGTTACTTGAACACTTTTATAAGCAGACCAGAACCTAAAAAAGGCAAGATGTGGCTAACTGCTGTATGTGTATTTTTTTTTTTTTTTTAAATAAAAACCCTGTTGAAAAGCAATAGATATTTCCGTTACTCCTTGGAAATTGATCTGACTAATCTAAAATTATATATACATGCAAGTCAGCTTGTTGGCTATTCTGAGTAAAGGCAAGTAGGTGCCAGATGAATCTTCTCTCAAATGTATTTGTTTAAAGGCCATGAACTTGAAAATGTTCCAAGTATATCAACTAGGAGTTGTTTTTTTTTTAAAAAACAGGAGGCTTTTCTAGAGGGGACTTGGAAATTACCTTCTTTTCGTCCTGGTATTGAGAGAGGAATTTTTAGTAGCCCGTAAGCAACTAGATGACGCATTAATTTTAGCCCTAAGTAAATAACTTCATTTATGAAGACTGCTCTTCTTTTATTTTCTCAGGTCATAGTGGTAGTTTGGCGATTACATTTTTGGTAGTGTATTGTATAAATGGATGAAACTTGGGAAAGTTTGCATTCTCTTTATCACTTAAATACAAAAGCAAAGCCCTTGTGATTGTTTTCTACATCATTTACTTAGCCCCTTAATCTTAGACATGCATTGTGATAATTATCAGAAGTGAAGAGTTAGTTGTGTTCCCAATTCAAAGGTTTTATAGCAGTCACATTAAAAGTGGCAGTATAGGTTTAAAAGTGCCCAGTGACCTGTTCCAGAAATAGTTTGTCTACTATAGCTCCAGCTGCCACAGCATGTAGGGCAGGCAAAATATAGTCCTCAACCACCGCCGGATTTGATGTGAAGGTGAGGCTCCTAGAGATTTCAGGTCCTGAAAATGTTCCTTTGTTAGAGTGGAATGCCTCCCTGTGTGTGTGTGAGAGCAGACTGTGGGTCAGAAGACCTCAGAACACTACATATCTTGATGTTTGGACCAAGAGACCCAATTTTTCTCTTCACTCCCACTCCAGCTTCACCAGAAGGTGAGAGAAGGAACTATGGAATTTTGCCTGTGCTCTCAAAATTCTATTATTGGGTTTCAACCCGTACGTTGTTTCAAAGCCCATTACAGGAAGTGTCCAAAGGATACATAATGGCACTTGGTGCGTACAGTGGTTTGTAGAATTTATTGCAGTGAACTTTTGAGCCTTTAAGAATGTACTGAAACTTTGTATTTTTTACTTTTGGTTCCAGAGGTACAGTTGCATCAATTAAACTTGCTGTAAGCTTCAGCAGGGATGACAGGTGTGTTAGCACAGATATTTGGATGTGTACAGCTCTGAAGCCCTTTTTCGCAGATAGGGAATTGCATTAAAGATCCTGGCTGTGGCTCCTTTTCTTTCAAAGGTTATCAGAGGTTCTGACTAATGGCATATAATATTGAATTGCGGAGCTTGGCAGGTAAAGATGCACAGAGAAACTCATTACGGTCAGTCGGAGCATCAGAAAGCATGCTGAAACATCTGATTAGTCTCCAGCTACATTTTCCCAGCACTTGATAATGATGCCCAATTTCAGGTCGGTATGACAGGGACGTTCTTAGAGACAAAACATTACAGTATTTAGGGGTAAGATGAGGTATAAAGCTGCTCAGCTGAGAGAAAGCGTTGCATAATGTATGATCCAGAGATGGCCCAAAAAAACACTGTAACACATAGTGATCTCTTCATCTGATAGAAATCTGTTAAGGTAAAAGAAAACAAGAAAATAACCAAAAATGGAATGAAACACAATTATAAAGCTATATAGAGAACTGGAGAAATGCTGAACAACTAATTAAACCTATGTTTGTCAAAGAGGGAGAAACTATAAAATTAGTTCATACATCAATGGTGTCCAAATAAAAACTAGCAATTCTTATTTTCTCTAGTGTGAAGCTGAGCTTTCTTTGATCTTTAAACTTTTTTGTAGGAAGGTTAAGCATGCTTTAAACATTTCAGTAGGAATGGAGAGGAAAATCTTTCAGTAAAAGATGTGCAAAATACCTGTAAGAGTAAAGGAATAATCTCAGATTTAAGTTCAAAACAGTTCATGTAAGGCAAGTCCAGTGGCTTGTCAGGTAGGAGGAGAATGTGCTGCTAAGTGAGAGACATGGATTCCACAATACATTTCACTTCTGTGGCTGGAAGGTCGTGTATTAGAAAGGTAACGTTTTGTGCCTGAGAGACCTGTCAGAGGATGTATTACTTCTTTTATAGAGGTACCATTCTAGCAGCTGGGTAGATAGAGGTGTACATTTTCAGAAGAGATTGCTGTTTTTAGGGCTTGCATACAGTTGAAAGTTAATTCAGATTAAGGTAGGGTGTGCATTTAAAGTACCGTAGCTAGTGCTGAATAACTCCATATGTTGACAATCTTATTTTGGAATAAGAGTTCCTTGTTCCTGTTTCACTTAATCCACTTCTGAATAACTCCACATGTAGACAAGCCATTAGCTGCAAGGGAAATATGTAGCATACATTGATGTATCAGAAGTGTGAGATTTTTTTCAAGGATGGAAAGTTTACCCAGAATGAAGATGTAAACAAACATTTTTCCACCTTACATATACCTGTGAGAGCCCATCTCTTACCCTTTGAATATCATAGAATTGGATGAAGAGAGACCATATATAGGAGCAGGAGGAAAACTCTGGAGAATATACCCTCAAAGCTAATTTGTAAATGAAGTTTCTATGCATCTTTCAAATCATTGGCTAAGTCTTCTGACAATTCCATTGTTTTCTCATCTGTAGTAAGCATGTCTGGTTCTTAAGCTTTCATGATAGGTCTTACTTTCTAAATAATTCCTTTTTTTCCCCCCTATTCTGTTAACTTTGTGAAGTGTACCAGAATGTGCTGCCCAAAGGTTACATGTGGCATTCCCAAGTGAGGCCTAACCAATGTCTGATAGAGCAGACTAGCTACCTGACTTGCTTTCTGGTAGTGTAACTTTAGTATTTTCTGGTTTTGTGTCAGCATTGCATTATTCGTGTATATTATGTTCATCATCCCTATCTTTCTGTAATTCTGCTCACTAACAGCTATTAGCAAATTTTATATTTGATTACTCTTTATGTAAACTGCTTTATAGTTACCTTTATTGAATTTCATTGATTTTAATCTTTCTCCAGTTTGTAAACATATCTATATTTTAATATTTTCTTTCGGCATGTTTATGATCCCTCTGCTTTTTGTATCACTCTCTTCCAAGTCATGGTTGAAAAGAGATGTAGAATTATTTTGAAAACCTACATGTGCAACACAGAATGGAACCCACATAGAATACCAATTGACAGCACTTCCCAAATTGACACTATGCATTAATGAATGCAGTGGCATTGTAGCCATGTTGATGCCATGATGATAGAGACACAAGGTGAGTGAGGTAATATCTTTTATTGGACCAACTTTTGTGGTGAGAGACACATCTGAAGAAGAGCTCTGTGTGAGCTCAAAAGCTTCTCTCTCTGACCAACAAAAGTTGGTCCAATAAAAGATATTACCTCACCCACCTTATTGGCTCAGATACCATTAATGCATAATATCATCCTTTATAGAAGTCTTGTTTGTCTGGTATACCTGTGAAGATGTCAGCTACCTGTATCTGATGAGTTAGTTGAGTGAAACTGCATTTCTTTTATCCTCTTTATGCTGTCAGTGAGAGAAAACTAGTTCAGCTTGTTTTTGTTTCTGACAAACTCATCTTACCTTGTACCGATCATTTCATTTTCCTCTGGGCATTTATTGCTTATTGCTTTATCAATTATAGTGACAGGTATCAAGATTAAATTTGCTGAACTGTTAATTTCTTGCAAGTCACCTTCTTTTCCTTTGATCTGTGCTTTGGCCTTTAGCAATCTTTTTGCATACACTTAATGTACCCTTTGAATGTTGCTATCCTTTTTATTGCGGATGTGCTATTCATGTTCCTCAGGAAAATGCAGTAATTATTAAAAAATGTGGAGTTTCTCTGAGGCTGGGTTTTGAATTTTGTCACTCCAAAAAAAATTTTAAAAATTGTTGAGCAGCAGTAGACAGACTTTTTTTTTATTTATTTTTCAGGGAAGAAAAAGGAGTGTAAAAACAAGGGAAAAAAGGCAATAGATACAAAGCCGAGAAATACTGATTTGGATTTTACTTCCACAGATATGAGGGAGTCTAAAGAAGGTAAGATTTTTTTTCAGTTATCTCATATGAATTTCCTTAGGTATCTTATTGAATTAAAGGAGGATACACACAGAGACCAGCAGTACTATAAAAATGTTCATACTGCATGCCCACTATCTTGTACTGTTAAATAACTTGAAGTTACTAGTTTTACGTTCTGAGAAGTATGTCATATGTTCACACCTTGTACAGTGCAGAAGAGTTAGCTTAGTACAGAAATTAAACATAAAATCCCAAACCCTCAGATGGAACATAATAAAGAAGTCCTTAGTTTAAATTTAAGTCTTCTGAAACTTAGAATTAGGATCAAGATGTAGTACCAAATGACTTTGGGAATCATGGTATAATTTTATGATATAGCCACTGGCTGCCCTAGCCCTTTGCCCAGCCATTTGGATTGCTATACAATAGAATAAAACAAAGTGCAGTATAACGCAAACAGAATAGAATTTTTAGAGGTGGTATTTTAACACACAAAACGATTGATGCAGTCTACCTTAAAGGTGACCTGCAGACCATATTTTTCAAAATTGGCTTCTGCCCTTTTTCACTTTGTGATGTATATTTTAAAGGCCTGAAGGATCTTAAGATATTTTCCTGATTGTTTTTTTGGTTTAGAAATATCAGGAATGTAAAGTCTGTCTTCCCTGGCTTTGTTGTTGGACCAGTGGGAGGTATAATTGAAGGAGGTAAGGGCAGCATGTAACTACTGGCTTCGTTCAAGATCTTTTCCTCCAACTACCCTCTGACCAACCCACTGAAAAATATTGATCCTGGGAATCTGACACCCCCGCCCCCCAATGCCCCAGCATTCCCAAGCTAGACATGTAAAAGATGTAGAGGAATTTTTGCCTTAACTGCATAGCTGCTCTGCTGACACACTCTGCTTGTGCACATCATCATCAGGATAGCTGCATTCGCTTCATCAGTAGGTATTGATGATGTCTGAAGGCAGGTGTAAATGAAACTGGCATACAAAGGTGCCTTCAGAGCCAGTTTACAGCAGCAAATGATGCTCAGAATGTATCTGATTCAAAAAAGGATGGTCTTTGCCTGTGGGGATTCTACTACTACTCAGGAAACAGAATTTAGAAAATGAAAAATAACAAATTGAATCCAATAATATGTTTTACAATGTGTTTTAAAAAAACCAAACCCAGATTGGTGTATTATAAACAAAATTTAAAGTAATTTTAATTTTCAGCCAAACTCTAAAACTTATGTGACTGAATATTTTAGATGTGTGTCCAGGCAGAGTTCAAATTTTAAGATCTTGTTGCCCTAAGTTTAAAAATGATGACAAAAGTCAGTTAATTTCATCTGAGATTTTTTGTTTTAATACCCAAAAATACACAGTGAAATGTACCAAAACCCTGCTCTCTTTCTTGGAAGAGGCTTAGCTGGCCACAATGTTAGCAGTAATTCTGAGTTTCTCAGTGTATTGAATGCAGTCCCTTACATATTGGCCAAAAAATTGCAAACAGGAAAATGTGAATACAGGTTTTTGTTCTAAACACTACATTTTAACAATAGGAAACAGTAGCATTCCTAGTACTCCTAAATATTGAGCTTATTGGCGACGGGGGGTGGGGACGGGTAATTAAATTATTATATTGTGGAAAACTTGCTAAATTCACTAATGCTTTTCCTTCTCTTCCTCCTTTTCTTTCTTTCTTAGACCGCAAAGAGGAAGATGAAAAGCCATCTGTTTCTGCTGTGCTGTCACTGGAACAAACAGCTGTGATTCAGGAGATGGTAAATCAAGATGTTCTTCCAAAACTAATGATCCCCAGTCCTACCAGTGAGCCACAAACAATGCCTGAAGACAAACCAGGAGCAATAACTTGTGGATCAGATGATTTGGAGGAGGAGGAGGAGGAGGAAGAGGAGGAGGAGGAAGAGGAAGAAGAGGAAGATGAAGAGGAGGTGGAAGATGCTAATTTACCTGAAGAAAGCCCTGGAAAAGAGCCTACGGCTGTATGTGAAGAAAAGCTAGAATCTATGGAAGAACAAAAAAGCATATCGGAAGAATCTCTAGAGAGCTCCCCGAAGAAAACACTGGTTGTAAAAATTCCTAAAGCAAAAGGTGTATCTAATGGTGACCTCCAGGAAACATTTATGTTTCCCTGTCAGCATTGTGAGAGGAAGTTTACAACAAAGCAAGGACTTGAACGCCACATGCATATTCATATATCTAGCGTCAATCATGCTTTCAAATGCCGATACTGTGGGAAAGCCTTTGGCACTCAAATTAATCGGCGAAGGCATGAGCGGCGTCATGAAGCAGGGCCAAAAAGGAAACCATTCTTAACACTGACTTCGGCCCCACAGTCTGATGATGTTGCTGATGGACAGACATTTGCAGATGATGGTCTTAAAGATGAATTAAACGTTTCCAATCTTGTGCAAGACTTTGCAGTCTTGGATTCTGAGAAGGTCTCCCAAGAAATGTCAAATTCTACCCTTGTTGAGAACAAGGAACCCAAAGAATTGCATCCTTGCAAATATTGTAAAAAGGTTTTTGGAACACATACAAACATGCGTAGGCATCAGCGTAGAGTTCATGAGCGTCATCTTATTCCCAAAGGTGTCAGGAGAAAAGGATTCATTCTTGAAGAACCGCAACTTCAAACTGAGCAGGCCCAACCAGCCCAGAGTGTGTATATAGCAAGTACAGAATTAGAAGAGGATGGTGAAGCCGATGACATATATATTATGGACATTTCTAGCAATATCTCAGAAAATTTAAATTACTATATTGATGGTAAAATTCAGTCCAACAGTAGCACTAGCAATTGTGATGTGATTGAGATGGAATCCAATTCTGCAGACCTCTATGGAATAAATTGTTTACTTAGTCCAGTCACAGTGGAAATTTCTCAAAATTTAAAGTCTTCGCAAACACACATGACTGACCTTCCTAAGGAGCCTTCTAGCAGTGGAAGCAATGAATCCAAAAAGAGGAGAACAACCAGCCCTCCTCTTTTACCTAAAATAAAAACTGAAATAGATCCAGAACCTATAACTCCTTCATGTTCGTTACATCTTCCTCTTAGCATTTCAACAGCTGAGAGCTTACCTTTTCACAAAGAAAAAAGTGTTTATTTGTCGTCCAAGTTAAAACAACTTCTTCAGACACAGGATAGTAATAAGATAACTCCAGCAGCAACTGAAATCCCTAAATTAGGTCCTTCTGCTACATCTTCACCCATTTTGCCTTCAGTATCTAGTAGGTTCAAAAGGAGAACCAGCTCTCCTCCCAGTTCTCCACAGCATAGTCCAGCACTTCGAGACTTCAGTAAACAAGGTGATGGAAAAACCACGTGGAATGATACAGTTCTAGGGTCAAAGATGCCAAAATTAGAAAGTCACAGCAGCTCACCTGTATGGAGCTTATGTGGGAGGGAGGAAAGACAGACTATGAGTCCTCTGAGCTTTGATGACTATAAAATATCTAAGGAATGGACAGCAACTCCAACTTTTGGTAGTGTGTGCAACCAGCAGCCATTAGATTTATCTAGTGGTGTAAAACAAAGGTCTGATGTCAAAAGCAAGACTCAGGTTCCTTGGGAATCAGTGTTAGATCTAAGTGTGCATAAGAAGCCATATAGTGACACTGAAATTAAGGAATGCAAAGAAAATAATTCAGTGCAGCCAACATGTAGTGGTATTAAAAAGAAGAAACCAACCACATGCATGTTGCAAAAAGTTCTGCTGAATGAATATAACGGAACGGATGTAGCTACAGAAAGCACACCAGATTTGATTTTGAATAGAAGCCCAAGTCCATGTAAATCATCAGTACCCCAGCTTGAACCTGATGTCGATCCTGGTCTGTCAGCACCTACTGTTGAGTCCCCTTCTCATAGTTCTCCTGCTTCCCCTTTACCTCAGACATCTGCTATATCCTCCTTGTGTCAGCTGCCCCCTCTTCTAATGCCAACAAATCCTTCCTCCCCACCACCTTGTCCTCCTTTGTTAACACTTGCTACACAACCCCCTCCACTCCTTCCTACTGTTCCTTTACCACTTCCAGATGCCTCTGCCAGTGTCACTCCCACTCCTTCGTGCCCATCACCACTCTGTAACATTGCTACACAGTCCTCACTTCCAATCCTTTCACCTACAGTTTCTCCCTCTCCATCTCCTGTTCCTTCTGTTGAACTTTTTACTACTGCTTCACCTGGTCCTCCAAACCTCTCCTCGTCCTCGTCCTCATCTTCCTCTTCTTTCTCCTCTTCCTCCTCCTCTTCGTTTTCCTCCTCCTCCTCCTCCTCTTCTTCATCATCTCCTTCTCCTCCTCCTCTTTCAGTAGTCTCTTCTGTTGTTTCCCCTGCTGATCATCTGGAAAGTATTCTCCCCATAATAGCTTTTAAACAAGAGGAAATGGAAAGTGAGCACCTGAAGCCAAGAGAAGATCCAGAGACTTCAAGTGAAGCAGATGTAGTTCAGGAAACGTTCAGTAAAAGCTTTGTGTGCAATGTCTGTGAATCACCTTTTCTTTCTATTAAAGACCTAACTAAGCATTTATCTGTTCATGCTGAAGAGTGGCCCTTCAAATGTGAATTCTGTGTACAGCTGTTTAGAGAAAAAACTGACTTGTCAGAACATCGCTTTTTGCTTCATGGAGTAGGAAATATCTTTGTATGCTCAGTTTGTAAAAAGGAATTTGCCTTTTTGTGCAATTTGCAACAGCATCAGCGAGATCTCCATCCAGACAAAGAATGCACACATCATGAGTTTGAAAGTGGGACCCTAAGGCCCCAGAATTTTACAGATCCCAGTAAGGCAAGTGTAGAACATATGCAAAGCCTACCAGAAGTTTCCTTGGAACCCTCAAAAGAAGAAGAGGATGAAGATCTAAATGACTCCTCTGAAGAGCTTTATACTACCATAAAAATAATGGCGTCTGGAATAAAGTCAAAAGATCCAGATGTTCGTTTGGGCCTCAATCAACACTATCCGAGCTTTAAACCACCTCCATTTCAGTATCATCACCGAAATCCTATGGGTATTGGAGCCACTGCTACAAATTTCACCACCCATAATATTCCACAGACCTTTACTACTGCCATTCGTTGCACAAAATGTGGGAAAAGCGTTGATAACATGCCTGAATTACACAAACACATCTTGGCATGTGCCTCTGCCAGCGACAAAAAGAGATACACGCCCAAAAAAAATCCAGTACCACTGAAGCAGACTGTGCAGCCTAAAAATGGCATGGTCATTATAGCTGGCACTGAGAAAAATGCCTTCAGACGAATGGGGCAACCTAAAAGACTTAATTTCAATGTTGAGATTAGCAAATTGTCTTCTAATAAGCTAAAACTAAGTGCATTGAAGAAGAAAAATCAGCTTGTCCAAAAAGCAATCTTGCAAAAAAAGAGATCTGCACAGCAGAAGGCAGACTTGAAAAATAGTGTATCTGAGTCAGACTCTCACATCTGCCCCTACTGTAATAGAGAATTCACTTACATTGGAAGTTTGAACAAACATGCATCTTATAGTTGTCCCAAAAAACCCATCTCCCCTTCCTCTAAAAAAAATTCATCCAAAAAAAGTGGTAGCTTCTCATCATCTGCAAGTGGCGATAAAGGCAACAACCAGCGCAGGCGAACGGCAGATGCGGAGATAAAAATGCAGAGTATGCAGGCTCACTTGGGCAAGACGAGAGCACGAACCTCAGGACCTGTGCAGATTCAGCTGCCTACTGCATCCTTCAAAGCAAAGCAAAATGTAAAATTTATACCTCCAATTAGATCCAAAAAGCCAAGTCCCTCTTCAGTGTTAAGGAACTCCAGCCCTGTAAGAGTGGCCAAAATGACTCACATTGAGGGGAAAAAAACTAAAGTGGTAGCCAAGAATAATTCTGGAATCTCAAGCAAAACATCCCAGAAACTGCATGTCAGAATACAAAGGAGTAAAGTCGTTTTGCCAAGTAAGTCTGCTGTGGCAAACAAGAAAAAGACAGACAGGTTCAGTGTAAAATCTAGAGAGAGGGTTGGAGGACCTATCACTCGGAGCTTACAGCAGGCAGCTAATGCAGACACAATAGAAAACAAGAGAGAAGAGAGCAGTACAAAACAAGAATTAAAAGACTTCAGGTAAGCTTTTAGCTTCAAGTTGAGTAAAACAGCCACATGTTGCGTATGAGCTTTTCAGTTCCCTGGTCTTTTTTTAGAATTTTTCTCAAATTTAAGATAAAGAAGGTCGAGCTTTGCAGAACTTGCAGCTGGATCTGTTGCTCAGTCATGCTGAGCTACATTGCACATACTTCATCTCTGCATTTTGTCCAATCACACCATGAGATCATCCACAGAGAGATGGAGCAAACTGAATTGGAAGGCCTGGCAAACATATTTAACAAAATTTGTATGTCATTGGATAACATGACCTTGCTACAACATATAATGTGCAGTCAAACACAGTGATCATAGATTTAACACATAGTGGTTCTGTATGTTAAGAATCATGACTGAATTCCTCTATTATTTATCCAGATGTTTTGGATCAGCTATTGTTTATGTATTGCCCTCATAACATAAAGAATAATGCAAGAGTATGATGAAAAAATAAATAGAGATAGTAATAATACAATGGGTTGGTCAAAATCTGTTAACTACTTTCCTCAGTATATAATTAAGGGCAAAATGATCTACTCCACTTTTAGCTACCAGTTAGAATGGAAACTCATCAAGCCCAAAATTTGTCAGCAAGTTGAACCTGAGTAGAAGTATTCTCCCTTATTCTCCACAAAATATAGCAGAAATCTCTCAAAGGTTTTTGGGAGACTGGCTAACTCAAGCTTCCCCACTCTACATGGCATTTTCTGCCAGCAAACCAGTGGGGAAGTCCTGGGTGGAAATTCATATGGCTTCCTGGTCCAAACCTCTCAATCCCTCCAGAGGAGTTGTGAGGTAGGTATTGACAGGGATTCATGGTCAGCATGGTATCTAATGGACTCTCAGGCATACGTAGATCCTAGGCAGATTGCACAAGAGTCTAGCCTTCTGCATAGATGCTTCTGAGATCATTGGGAATTCCTGTGTATCTAGGGATATTAGGGATATCCATTGATGGAAATCTCCTATCCTTTAAAGCTGTTCAGCCCCTTTCATCCTGGAGTGGATAATGTGGTGGCATATTTACAACCTCAAGGCCACTGAGTTTCCCCGCTCAATACTACTTCAGTTCTTTTAGCAGTGCCTCCCTCTTTGGGTGATTATAGTAAACATCAGATGTGATGGACAGAAACTGCCTGATCTTACATTTTTTTCTTCCCAAGTTAACTGTTCCAAAATTCATATAGGGGAGAGAGCTGTCTGTCTGTTTGTGTTCTTAGGGTGTTTTTTCTGGTTGCAGTACAGTGCTTGCGATTAAACAATAATGCAGACCTTTAATTTTTAATGATCCTTTGGAGGAAGTACAGGTTTCAACACAGGCGCATAATTCCAATGGGCAAAAGGGGAAATAGACTCCAGTTACTTTGAACTATAAACAAATAAATCAATACACACACACAAGAAAGAGAAGCAGAAAAATTTTTTTGAATTTGTCAGCCAATTATACAGAAAAGTGTCTTCAAAGAGCAAGAGAAACCAGCTAGCCCTAATTATCTCACTACATCAGTGTCTCTGTCTTGAAGAGAGGTCTGTAAAACTGTTTTTAGTAACCAAGGATTTTGCATGAGACGTACTAAAAATCAGTAGAATTTGGAGCCAGAGATGTACATCCTTGCATCCAGATTAGCTATTTAATAATGTACATTGGAAAAAAAGTGATCCTTTGCATGTTGTTTCAAAGTGTTCATGGCATGAATAAGGACTTAAATAGAGTCAGCTTTGACATTCTGTCGTTTCCCATTGCAGCTTGCGTTGTTGGCTGGTCTTAAGGATAGTTCAGCTAAAAAGGAAGTTTGCTGTTTTGTTTTAGAAATATACCTTTTAAATTCATAACCCTGGATTTTATTTGCCTGCTTATCCTTGATATTTATGTCAAGAATCAAGGGTTTCTTGCCCTAATACATTAATTGATGCCCTACACACCAGGCATCAGTCAGCAAACTTTGATTCTGTTCTGCACACAAGCATTTCTGTGTTTTTTTTTTTCTGGGAAATCTTAATTAAGTACTTTTCAAAACCATCTGCTTCAGTAAGCAATTGTTTGTCTTCAAGTCCACTTCTCACACTTTGGTTTGTGTTTTCTTTGGAAGTATATTCAGTTCATAAACAGCTTATACTATTATTTTTGTCATTTATCTTCAGTTTTTGTTTCTTATTTTCTAGGAACCTCCTGTAAAAACAAAACAAAAATCCCTAAATGCTCAATTTAGGATAAGCACTACGAACATGGATGTGAAATCCATCAAGCTTGCGAAACCAGCTGAAACTGACTCTCAATCATAAAATGCAGCTGATTGCCTGCAGGCTTCTTGCTCCAATGTTTAGTGTCAGGCATATGTTTTCTTCATTGGTGTCTGATACACACGCTGGGCTATAGAATGTTTTACATACGAAGAGAAGGGTACTATTAATAAATAAAGGAAGGAAGCAATATGGGCTAAACTGAACAGAATCTGCTGCCACTTTACTGATAGCTCAGATTTCTGGTTTTGCCCATATCTTGATGAATGGTATGCAAAAAGACATTTCAGCTTAAAACTTTGCAAAGCAGGTTCCTGTTTTATCAATAGTTCGTTGTAGAGTCAGGGACGACAAATGTTGCTGCACTCAAAGTATTTTTGTCATGTATTGAGTCTCCTGAAGCTTTTCTTTTAAATTAACTAGTGGAGAGGAACCTAGTGTGACAGAACTTTCTCCTTTTCTCCTTCCACCCCCACTTTTGTTTTTTGTTTTGTGTTTTGTTTTTAAGTCTTTTAGATGCCCAGCATAGATGTGGGAAAACCAGGTTTGGGAAATTCATAAAATGTCCTATCTCCTATTTATAAATACAAATAAAACTTTCTTCTTATAGAAATGAAATACAGGCACCAATTTCTGAATTCCATATAATTGGATACTGTGTACTATTTTATTAATAAACAGGCCAGAAACGGGGCTGTGTAGGTGTATATTTTGAAAGATAAATATATAATTACTGTACAAGGTCTGACACCTCATTATCTAATAACTTAAAAGCAACAAATTAACTTTACTGCTCATAAAGAGCTCTTTGTGGAAATATAATTTCTCGTGCATTTATATACCCTGCCGGATTAATGACTCAGTTGATGGAAAGCAGCTAGTTTCATTATGCACCCTCCCCCTCTTCTCCTCCCGCCCCCCCTTAACAAGTAATCTACCTCTTAAAATTTGTAGTTTAATACTTGTTTGGTGAATTTGTGCCACTTCCACTTTCACTATCATTCCCATTTTGTTACATTTCTGTTATGGGGACTTTATGTTGGAATATTGTATAAAGCATTTGTAGCAAGTTTAAAAAAAATAAAATATTTAAAATTATTTAAATTGTTTTGGACACTTCAATTGTATTATATGTGATTTACATTTTACATTAATTTCTTTTTGTTTTTTGTTTTGGGTTGTTAATCTGGAGAGTGTGCCTGTATTAAAGTTTGCTTTTAGTTATATTTTCTTTTGTTGGAGAGTGATATAAAGATTATTCTAATGAAAACATTAAAAATTACAATTTGACATACAAACGGGATTGTCCTTGCTTTTAAACATTTTAGCCTTGTTGGATATATTTTAAGTGCAGGCAAGCAAATGAAGAGTGGTTTTTTTTTGTTTTTCCTCCAGCATGAAATAAACGTTGGAAATCTCTCAGATGTATAAGATCTCTCTGCTGTTGCAAGCACTTAATGACCAGCTAAATGGGACTACCGTGGTACATTTTATATAACTGTAACCAATAAAGTAAACTTTTTAAAAACTTGTGAAGAACTTGCTTTTTGTAGCTAAATGTGGACTACAAGAAAAACATCTAGAAGGAATTAAGTAAGCTTGCGTCCTTTAGATAATAACACAGAGCTCAGCAAAGCAAATGTACATGAATCCTTCAGAGGGCTTTGTTGTTGGTTTGGATAAAATTAATACCTTGAAATAATACCACTGCAAATGCAAGGACATTAGACTTGTGTAATAATCAGTGAACTTTTGATTTTTTTTTGTAAGAGGTAAATAAAATATTCCATGTACACAATACTTAAAGTTTATGCACTGATTGTATTCCTAATTTCTGAAATAGTTTATCACAAAACTAAATGTTAAGATTTATTGAACAATTCGGATTTTTAGAAGTTACATTCCAAAGCAAGGAGGAATTATGACATGCCTGATACCCAAACCAAAATCTTCCAGTAGTATAGCTGCTACAATTTACCAATTTAAGACCTGCTCACCTAGCATGACACTTAGTTTCATTTATTGTGGTTCAGACTGTAACTGACTCCACGCATCTGAAGAAGTGAGGTTTTTTACTCACGGAAGCTTATGCCCAAATAAATCTGTTAGTTTTTAAGGTGCCAGCAGATTCCTTTATTTTTGTGGATACAGGCTAACTTGGCTACCCCTCTGATACTTCTGTTAAGTTAATCTTTATTCATAGACCTCTTAGAATATCCATCCTTAACACTGCAGGAGCAAGTTAATGTGTTTTACAGTGCGGGAAAACATAGGACAAGATATCGTGTGATATTCTCTCATGATTCCTTTCACTATGTACACAGACTTGCCATTGAATAATGGGAAATATCCAAAACTGAAGTCTATTACATAACTGCCTATCCAAATAAATACCTTTATTTATTTGGATGAGATTCTCAGACAACTCCATGTTTATTTCCTGGTATGGAAGTAAATACCACACCAAATATTTATTTTGTAGGCTTTGCTACCCATACCAGGGGTGCCAGTCAGGAGCAACTGGCATAGTTCTGCAGAAAACCCTGCGAAACACTTAACATTTTTAACGTGTTTAAAATATTCAGGCTGCTCCTTCTAGTAGTATTCAAACTGTTTAAAAATTGTAAGGAAAGCAGGGCCTGTTTGTGCTAAAGGACAGTCCCAATGAGGCTGTGTTTTTTTTTTATGGTGATTTTGTTCTTGAACATTGTTTTATGCATAAAATCTAATTGCTGCAAATAAATTGTGGATGAGGAAATACTTTTAAAGGCATTTTGTATGTGGCATAATGTGCACTGTAGCTTGATGCCTTGATGTGGTCTGGACACTAGAATACTGCAGTGAATCGCTGTTAGTGCTGGTTACATTAGCAATTGTATAACTATTCAGTTGAATAGGATGTGACACTGTAAAATGTGTAATAACTGGTTAAGTTTTGCAATTTTTGGTGATTGAAAACATTTTTTATTTATTATTTATGCATAGTTACATGGCACACTCCAGGAAAATTAAGAAGTGTGAAACAAGTTTAGAAAAGCATCCTACACATTACATTAGATATTAGATTGAGATTTTTAAAAGTTGCCTAGGGACTATAGATCCATTTACCTATTCATTTGCAGTCCTTCCAACATTGACACTGAAACTTCTTATCAAATGCTTATTTAGTGCTCAGACCACTTTCCTACTGGTGTTTGTTCACCACTGTTTGGCACCTTGTGATCATTTTCAGCAGTAAGATCACCAGTGAATTAGTCACTGCTCTCCTGGTTTTGATGTTTTGGTAGAAGCTTCCATTGCCATTGTATCTTGCCTGTTCTGTGATCGTATCCTTCGCTCTGTAAGGCTCTCAGTCTATCACCTTTTACAAACACAGAATTCACGCACAACATTTTCCAAAGGGAAAAGCTCAAAATAGCATAGATCTGCATTCCAAAAGGAAATCTGATCTTTTTCAAGAGAGTACAGGTATTACCATTGCTAAAAGAGGTGACAGTTATTGGAACGTGCTCTTCAAAGCAGCTCTTTTCTCCCAATTAAGCAAGCTTACATTTACCATTGCATCTCATTTATGTAATTGACTACCCTGTGGATTTATCTAACCATCACTTTATGATCTGATCATGGATGGAACAATGAAGGTGGCTGAAATATCTGGACTCG
This sequence comes from Gopherus evgoodei, assembly GCF_007399415.2. Classification (NCBI taxonomy): domain Eukaryota; kingdom Metazoa; phylum Chordata; order Testudines; family Testudinidae; genus Gopherus; species Gopherus evgoodei. Next base: position 9,763,279 of record NC_044339.1, on the reverse strand, counting down.
GGGAATGAAAACATGAAGCTCTTCCCTCTTACCTAGAGATTGTACCTGACGTGTTGGTAAGATGAAGTGAGAGGTATCAGCTTAATATTTAATACATACTCTGGCACTGTAGTCTACCCTTCTATGGAACTAGTGAGCTAGTAGGTCTTTTCCACCTCTTTTAACTACTATTATCTTCTAGACTAGCAGGAATAGAAATTAGTCCTGTAGACTAGGACTAGTAGCATAGGGAACAATGCTGCCGTGGCAGGACTGTGGGCTAGCTCTCATACTATCTCTAACATCCTTTTATCAACTGCCCCAGCCAGCCAATTCAGGAAGCTGTTGCAAACATCTTGATTACCCCCTGAGAGCTCGCCTCAGTGAAGTTGCCTGGCTTCACAGACAGACCAGGTAATCTGGCCTGACAACCGGGCTCTGCCCCACAAACCCATGCTGGCTGGAAAGTCCAGTGGTCTTCTAAAATGCATTTGATGTGTTTATTCTGAAATTAGGCTTTGTATATTAACACTAGTTTCTGCTGCTATATTTTGTGTGTCAGCTTTTTCCATTGTGAGCCCTTCTTTTAAAGCCGGTGGTCTAATTTGAGTGCAAAATATTACTTGGCAGTTAAGACATCTTAAAGGTTCAGACAAACAGCTGTTAGTAGTTTTAAAATGTTTATGGGAATTTAATGTATAATTTTTCTTTTTAACCATAAAGGACAGAAAGGATTAGTAATTTCTTATCACTCTTGTTTTGTTCCTGGATGAATCTTCCTTAAATATTTGGTGGTCTCTCATTTCCATATTTTATTGCAATTTCCCATTTTATTTTTAATTCCAGATTACATTTTCAAAAGTGAATTTTCGTCAGATCTGAGATCTAGCCCTCCTCTTTTGATCTTCGGATCTATAGACATTCAGGGATTACAGAGATAGGTGGAACAGTAAAACCCCTCAGAGTTACGAACACTTCAGGAATGGAGGTTGTTCTTAACTCTGAACAAAACATTATGGCTTTTTAAAGTTTGCAATTGAACATGACTAATACAGCTTTTAAACTTTACTATGCAGAAAAAGTGCTGCTTTCCCTTTGTTTTTAGTAGTTTACACTTAACACAGTACTGTACTGTATTAGCTTTTTTTTTTTTTTTTTTTTTTCCAGGGGAGGGGGATGTGTCTTACTGCTGCCTGATTGTGTACTTCCAGTTCCAAATGAGATGTGTGGTTGACTGGTCAGTTTGTAACTTTGCGGTTCTACTGTATATGAAAACATACATAGAAAAGAATGTATGTATTTTATGTGTCCTTTCACCTGTTAAGGAAAATTCATTTTTTGCCCCCACTAAACACAAGAAAATTTGTGTATCCTTCAGACTTGGAGTGGGGTAGATGTCTTGATTATTTTATTTTGTTTTTTTTGTTGTTTCAGTTAATTTAATAGATGTTCCTTGGAGCGCATGAGCTCATTCCCAAGGCTTTTTGCAGCTTATAAATATGACAGTCAAAAGTTTTCTTTTTCTTAGTCCCATTTTTTTGTAGGTATCGAAAGCTTAATCCTAAAGTGCACCAGAGCTCTGTCAGAGCATCCTGATGATTCTCTGCATTATGTCATGGGGCTCGCACACCAGGAAGGGATCGCTCAGGAATCTTCAGTAGCCTGTCAATGGCAGCTTTAAAGGCCCCACCTGCTACCAACAGACTGGCACGAGCAGCAGAATGGGGCTATAAACTGATGGTTCTGGCTGTTAGGGACTCCACAGGTGACCCAGAGCTGGTGTCATAGTTGTATGTACCTCCTCAGTTTCCCCCCATGTAGAGGGTGAAAATCACCCATTCAGAGTGGCTCTACAGACTCCTTAAACCTAATGAGATCTTAAATGGGGTTTTGTGCATTCCTGTTACTCTGGGGCAAATTGCACCCTGAATGAATAGCTGAAAATATTGATGGACAAGAAATTATCCAGCCCTTTTTTCAATCCAGCTACATCATTTTATTCCGTGACCACCTCGTATTGAATTTCACATGCTGTGTATTGGGTTGTGTTCTACACTCTCTTCAGAAGACACCTATCCCAACTCTCATTACATTCATAGGTTAAAATTCACCAAAATGTTAAGTGGGCTTCACAGAGCTTCCACACTGAATAAAGGAATCAGTGAGGGAAGGAGGTTTAAATCTTACCAAGGTGTGTGTTCTACAAGAAACAAAGTAGCATAATCTTTAGTGTTTATAGTCCTATTCCCTTATTTATTTTAAACCAGTTTTGTTTGTATGTCTGTTAATGGGCCTATCACCCTGATTAACCATAGGGTACTTCTGTGCTGCATTTTGATATTACATGTCTTGTTAGCTGCAAGTAATAATATGCAGTGTGTAGCCTTACAATGAGCACTTATTTTGCATTATTGTGAGCCAGAAAAGATCCATGTTCCTGAATTCATCCCTCTGTAATGTTATGAATCTAAGTAAGTTGTGCACAGGATAGCTTGTGACAGCCTATTACTTCTGTGTTTGTATTCTCTAGGTTTCCATACCACACCCATCACTACATACCTGAACACTTTGCAGAGTCAGCAAATTAAGCAGAAAAGCTAGTGTCTATCAGTTGGAGTTTCCTCTGCATTTCTGTTCATCCCCATGGGAAAAATGCATGTATAGTACTTTTTTAAAGTTAATGTGCTAGGTGGTGGGGCTGGGGAAGTCAAGTTAAAAATTTATTTGTCTAATAGTATTCAAGCCCCCACCAAGAACAAGGTCTTATTCTGCTAGTTGCTGTACGTATGCAGAATAAGACAATCTCTGCCCCCAAAGAGCTTATATTGTAAATAGCCAAGAGAATTGGAGGGAGGGAGGGGGAACAGGCACAGAGGTGTGAAGTGACTTACCCAAGGCTACACCTGCAGGTCAATGGCAGAACCAGGATTAGAGTCCAAGTTCCTTGATTCCCCAGTGCCCCTTCAGCTGCATTTAGGCCAGAATGTAGTGATTTTAGTAACGTTTGGTTCCTGTGTGGGTGAATTCTATGGCCTGGGATTCACCCCAAGAAGGTCCCATCTCCGGCACCAGCCCTGATGGCGCACAGTTTTGTTACTGAGCTTGGTCACTGGCAAGATCCTGGAGACAGAGTTGACCTTTTAAGTATCCTTAGCCCAGATCATTTAGCACTTTGGACAATAACAAAGCAGGGCTCTATGAGACGTCAGTGTATGCGGGGAAGCCCCAGGGTGTGCGCTTTTGACAGTGCGTGTTGCTGAAATTGTGCTGTTGCATTCTGCTCTAGTTGCAGTTTTCTTGTGGCTGATTCAAGCCCAAGTAAACTACGCTGCCATAATCCATCTGGGAGGTTATGGCGAGCCTGAGTATTGTGCCACAGAGTTCTAACCACTTAGCAATGGTAAAAGGTGGATGCTGCTAAATGAAAGCCTGGCTTTAGCTAAGAGTCCAGAACTGCTAAACTGCAGGCTGTTTTGGGCTGTTTGAGTGGCATATAAACCAGGGAGAAATATCTATTTTACTTTAAGTGTGGTAAAGCAGTCATGGTAAGGTTAACTGGGTTAGCCAGAATACTGTGGGGTAGTCATGGTTCAGTTTTTGTGGGAGTTACACAAAGAGGGAGAGAGTTATGGTGCAATTAAATAGAACAGCGAGTTCCCAGCCTGTAAACCTGTGAGTAGACTTGGTTTTTTTGCACTGAGTGTTCCGTTACAAACATATGTCCCTAAAATAAATTCAGGCCTAAATTCCCCAGGTGTGGGCCATCCGCAGCTCCTATTGAATCAGCAGGAGCTGGAAGTGCTTGGCACCAATGAAAATCAGGCCATCAGCTTGTAAAATGACCTTGAAGAGGAAATGCACCCTAGCTGATAAAGCCATGGATAAGAAGCTGGGATCTTGGGTTCTAATCTCAGCTGCTTAGTTACTGACTCCCTGTGCAACCTTGGTAAGTCATCTGACTTTCTGTGCCATGGTCTGCTCACTAGGGAAACTAGGTAAAATGGAGGATCTCACTGATGACCAGGAGCTGCAGCTGACCTGACCTGACCTTTGCATGGTAAGTAAATTCTCTAATACTCCCTGCATTTTATAATTAGAATTAAAATCTTGGAAGTAATATAAAATTTTACAGCACAGCTGAAAAAATAGGAGATCCTAGAGCTTATTATAAAGCAAAACAATGCATTAAGGCGTAACTATTTAGGATCACCAATATCCCATATTTAATTCTAAGAGAAGATTAATGCTTATTATAAACAAAAATTAGGATATTACAGACAATGTTTTTGAGCCTTAGCCTGGGATTTGCAAAAGCATCTAAGTGTTAGGTGCTCAAATCCCATTGAAAATCAGTTGGAGTCAGGAGCCTGATTTTAGACTCCTTTGTGAATCCCAGTCGGAGTATTAACTGTGCCCACATTAGGGGAGTGCTTTGGTTTAACTATCAGTACAAAACCTGTGTGTAGACGAGTAAATAGATCTCTTTATAAATTCCAGCCTCAGTGCCTAAAATTAGGCTTCTAACTCCATATTTATGCCCCTATACAGAAAAGCTGTGTGCCTACACTTGCCATTGAAGTCCATGGGGCCTGCAGAAGCTGAGCACCTTTGAAACTCTGGCCACATCTATTAAGGTGCCCAAATATTTTTGTTGCTTCAATTTTAATAAAAAAGATGTGAATACAAAGCTCTACGTCAGGGATGGACAACTGGCAGCCCAGCTCAGGGCAGGGGAGCTGGTGGCATGAGGCCAGGAGGGAGGTAGGGTGTTAGGGTGGAGGGGCTGCTTGAGTGCAAATAGGCATCACATGATGCTGTGGTGAGAAGCAACAGTCTGAAGCAAGGGACCAGACCCAGTCCTGTGGGACAGGAGCTGCCACTGCAGGGTGAGTGTGGGTTGGGCTCGCGCTCCACCCCCCTGTTCCAGAACCTTCTACCCCTCAGAGGCAGGACTTGACCCAACCCCACCCTAGCTCGTGTCACACCCCCTGAGAGAACCCCCCCCCCGCAACACACACCCCAGCCTCCCAGAAGGTTTTGGTGGATTTTGTGGTCCTCTGCTACCTTATAGCTGCCCATCCCTGCTCTAGGTACCTTAATACATAATTAATACAGCAAAATCCCAACAACATTAAAGTACTCAGAAAAGGAATTCTTCCAGCTTACTACCTACTAAAAAGAAAAAAGCTCCCCTCTACCCTTTCATCATTCTGTGAAGCATACTCAACCCTCTCCAACAGATGTCTTTTGCAGCCTGCCTGGAAAGTCACCAGATTTGGGCTATTTCAGATTTATATGATTGAGGAGCCGAAATTTAGGCACACAGATTTGGAAATATTTGTCAATGTCAAGTAACTTCCTCCAGTTGCTTAAATTTGATGGGCATTTTACTGCCTTGTAATGTTGCCCGTGGACAGTGGGTGGCAGGGAAGAAAGTGCATTCTTCTGGATTTCACGGATCCTCTGGACTTGTTAAATTGGAGAGTGTGAATTTAGTGTGGCATTGCATTAATGTCATGTTATGTAATTACCCTTCCTAAATTCAGGGGAAAACCTTTCTCACTGAGGTCCCTTATCAATTGTTGCACTCATTGACCAGAAATCATCCCAGGGGCTGGCTAAATGATTTGAACAACCTGATGAATATATGGATTCAGTTGGAAGTAGATGGATTTGTCATTTCAGAATAAATTCCTGGAATGATTGCATGCAGTCTATTCATAAAACTGTCTAGGGAATAATACACATGTTCTGAAATGAAATATCAGGAAATAAATCTTTTTAAAGGTTCTAGCAATGATATAAACCATGTTTCAGTGCATGTGCTAATCATCTAAATGGATCATGATATGAAAAGCAAATAGGCTTTTACTTCTGGAGTTGTTGGTGTTTTAAGTTCGGGGAAAGTTCTGTGGACTGCATTATACATGAGGTCAGACTAGATGATCACATAATCCCTTCTATGAGCTCAAGTCTTCTGACCTCCTATTCCTAAAATGCTCGTTTTCTAGGTATGTGTGTATTGTTTCAACAGTGCGCCATCACTCTGATGCGAGGGATGGAAGAGCATGGTCTTCAGCTGTATACCATCTAATAGCTCCATTATCCCTATCTAATGTGAATGAGTGATTCTCAGACTGTTTATCTTGTGGAGCATTTAATTAATATAGGTGGGGCCATAGGCACTGACTTCCTCTCTACCTCAGAAGTATTCGACCTCTGCCCCAGGCCCCACTTCCACTCCACCCCTTCCCCCACGGTTCCCCCGCCTCACCTCTTCTGGCCCCACACTGCCTCTACCCGCCCTGCCTCTTTCCACCTCTTATCTGAGTGTACCCTGTCCCAGCTCCTCCTCCCCCCTCTCTCCGAGCACCTCCTACATGCCACGGAACAGCTGATGCACGGTGGGCGGAGGTGGTGGGAGGGAGGAGGAGGAGTTGATTGGCTGGACTGCTGGTGGGAGGCGCTGGGGGGAGCTGGCTGCTGGTGGGTGCTAAGCACCTGCTAACTTTTTTTCTGTGGGAGCTCCAGCCCTGGAGCACCCATGAAGTCAGTGCCTGTGAGTGGGACTGGGAGCTCTACGTATTATTCAGATTTCCTGACACTTCCCATTAAAAGATGCTGTTTTCAGTTGCTTATAATTTTGCCAAACTTTAACCACTTGGGCAGGAATTTTCCATACTGATTGTGTCTCTCAAGCTGAAATAGTGGTTCATTTTTGGGGGTGGGTGGGTAGGGGAGGATTCAGCCAAAATAGCTCAGCCATTTCCAAGAGCAAAGCCAGGGGAAAATATGGAAAAGTAATGCTATTTTGCTCGTTAAAAAGTGCTTAAGACCTTATCTTTGAACAGGTGTAGCACTCCCCATGCTTTGGAGCAGGGACTTGAAATTTGGCAGAGGGTGTGGCCTTTCTGTCAGAGATGTGCCTTTTGCCATCCCCAAGAAAAAACACCTGGTTTCGACCAAGTTCTAATCCTTTGACAAAAATCAGTTTGCAGATGCTTAATAGAGACATGCTAGAGCTTAGCAGATAAAATCTCTCCAAGTGGGAGAGCTCTATGTGGTGGCTTTAAAGATTCCAGCCCTGTTTGACCCATGTGGGTGTCAATAGGATGCCACTTCTGTTTTCAGTTTTGCTTTTTTTAAAACCTGGGAAATGACACACACAAACTCAGTTAAAAGGTAGTTATTAAGGTTGCATAGTCAAGCATTCAAAAGTTAGGAAATGCCAGAATTAAAGTTGCCCATGCAACCTTGACTTGGCCCCTTTGTACATGAATGTTGTTATAACCTTTAATTACTTGACCACATGCTATTTTTCCATGGGACCCCTGCCACATTCAGTGCACAAGGAAGGGATCTGCTTTGGGGATGAATTGGGGCATATGGTGCAGGAGATTGTAGGCCCCCTGATTCTGTGTTGCAGACACTGGGTGGTATGTATGTAATGTAGTGATTGAGGCAGGGGATTGCAGGAAGAGAAAATGGATGGTCTCATGGTTAAGATGGGAGAATGCTTCGTTGGAGTACTGGGCTCTGTCCCTGCTTCTGCCACGTAGTTCCTGTGTGATGCTGGGGAAATCACTTAAATCAGACCTCTCAGAAACGGTCACTAACTCTGTATTTCTCATTTTCTGGAGGCCCAAAACTGAGACGTGGGGCCTGATTTACAACTGTGTGCACTCAGCACTTCTGCAACTGAAGTCTATGGGAGCGGTACTTGAAAATACAATGTTTTATTATAATACTATGAAATCTGAAAAATCAGGTCTTGGGTATCTCAAATTGAGCACCCAAAATTAATGGGATCGTTGGACCTTAATTTTTGTGTGCTTCCATTCCTCATCTGTAAACTGGAGATAATACCCCTCACCTCCCAGGGTGTTGTGAAAATTGATTGATTGATGTTTGTGAAGAACTCAGATACTATAGTGATCGGCCCCATAGAGCAACCCAACAGGCAGTTCACAAGTCTGTCTCCAGAGCACGGTTTGCATAATGTACTGTAAATAGGGCCTAGGGCCACACATTGAACAACGGGGTTAAAAAGAAAACATTGAATAGCAGCTCATTAAATGAACCCAGTCCAATCTCTGTACTGAATGTGGCAGGGATCCTGTGGGGAAAAAAAAAATGTGTAACCATGCAATTAAAGACCATTCCATAATGCAGAGGCACCCAGAGGCCAAGTTAAGGTTGCATGGGCAACCTTAATTCTGGATTTGCTAACTTTGGATTGCTCGATGTGACACCTTTCATACAGTAGTCTTTAACAGTTTTTGTGTGTGTAATCAATATCAAGGCTGTGTTAGAGAGGACTTGGACAGATCAAGCCCCTTTGTGCTAGGAACTCTGCAAACGTACTCACAGTCCCTGCTTGGAAGAGCTGACAATCTATATAGATATTAGACAGACAAAGTATGGGTGGGGAAACAGAGGTGCAAAGAGCTGATGTGACTTGTCCACAGTGGCCACAGCAGGTCCTTGGCAGAGCCAGGTCTCATGATTCTCAGCCCAGTTCTCTACGACCGGACCATCCCTCTCTCTCCAGATAAGAGATCCCTCTTGGGAGTAGATTCAGAGGGGTAGCCGTTGTACTCCTTGTTGTTTTTTGCTCTCAGGGTAGCTCCTCTTCCAAAACCCCTTTCCTACCTTCCCTGCAGCATCTTTACTGGTCCAATTACATGAAACAGCAATATAGGGTAATAAGAGATAAAAATGACACTAAATTCACCATAATCTGACACATGGCAGCTGGAATAGGTACCCCCATGCTATTTCTCTTCTGGGGGTAGAAATTTACATTTATTACTACTGAATCCTCTCTCCCTTCTGCTCCCAGCTCCCTCTAGGTCATCTTGCAGTTTGTCTTGTCATTCGTTGGTTGAGTTTACATCAAAGAAACAGCACGAAGCCAACCCATTCAAGTAAATGCACAGAAATACTTGACGACTTGGGTTAGGTGAAAAAAACAAAAACAAAAACAAAAAATAAACCACCACCCACCTCTAGAAGATTGACAGATGCTTTTCCATTGTGACAATAGCAGGTTGTCTGCTGATGATAGTTGAGAACCAGTGACATGCCTTCCAAAATAGGCAAAGCACCTCGTGCTGCGTGATCCTTTTAAGTTTCACAATCCAAGCAGGGCTGGCTGAGTCATTCCTTGGATCTGAGAACTGTCAAGGAGTTGTGAGAAGTGGCTTGGTTGATTGAGCAGGTGACGCTCCATGTTTGAGTCATTTTTGGCCCAGTTCCCAGGCTGAGTGCTAGATGGCATTGTGCTTATGGAGCAGTGCCACCTTTCAGATGAGATGCAAAACAGGCGCTAACCAGTTGTCACTATGCCACTTAAGAAGAGTGAGAGGGTAAATCCCGGTTACCAGGGCCCAATTCAAGGTTGTAGAGCACCAGAGTCCACATCAGTTCCTCCTTGTAGTTTTAATTGGATCCGTTTCCTTTCTTGTCTGAAATGTTGTGTGCTGTTGCTCTGCATAGGCAGGGTACATACTATAGAAGTGAGAGTTACCGTACCCTGAAGGGGAAACTTGTATCTATGGGAGAGTAGGCTGTGTTTTCATTGTTGCTCTCCCCATGAGGGTTCTGCTGGAGAGAGAGAGAAGCTTTTTACTCCTTTGCCAAGAGTCCTCAGGAAAGCCCTGCCAGTGGAGGCTGCTGTAGGGATGAGCGGAATCAATACCATCTCCCAGTTGCCCTGACTATATCCTGCCAATTGGAGGGAAGATTTGTAGGCCCCTTGTACAGCTTTGTTGCCACCTCTTAGGGCATTCACTCCAGCAGGAGCTGGTGCAGCGCCTCTAGGCAAATCCAGCCTGCTGGGTTTTAACAGCCTATATCTACACTGTGGGCACTACAGTGGAACAGTAGCTGTAGCATAGACCACCACCTACAGCAAGGGAAGCGGTTTTTCCATCGCTGGAGGTAATCCACCTCGCTGAGAGGCAGTAGCAAGTCAACAGAAGACTTAGCTGCATCTACAGCTGGGGTTAGGGTGCTATACTTAGGGGTGAATTTTTCACACACACACACACACACACAACACACACAAACACACACACACACACACACACACACACACACACCCGAGTGCTGTAGCTGTGTCAACCAAACTTTTAAGTGTATCCCAGGCCTCAGTTTGAGTAGCGGTTCTGCTACAATTTCAGGTATTGCAGGATTCAGATTTGATGGTGTTTGCTTGGGCACAAGTTCGGCTGTTCAAATTCTTTGGGGTGTGAGGAGTTAGAGAAATGCTAGAGGATTAATTCTTTCCCCATTGTGCTGCCTTGCATGGTTTCACCAAACCACATGGCCCCCCCTTTCTCATGGAATCTAAAATAGAACCCTAAGACTCAGTCCATTCACAAATGCGTATTAGAAGTGTAACCTATTGTGCAGTTTTGTGTTCTGTAACCCCTTCTGTGCCTGGGCCACAGAGAACATGAGTCTGCTAAGTCTGCCAACTAGGGCACTTAGCCCTTTAGTCGTGATCTTAGCTTTGCTGGCCCTAGCTTCTATCCCCAGTAACAATGAAGGTGACTGCTATATTACACTAGCAGCTAGACTGACTTGCATATGCTTCAGTCCCCTGCAGTACTGCCAAGACATTATCACATCAAAGCGTCTTTTAATCGGCTACACCCAAAGCATTTTTTGCTGTGCTGATCCTCTGTGTATGTTGTTTTGTCTGAAGCAAACTACGTAACGAGAGATGCAGGGCTGAACCAAGCCATTTCAGTTCTGCTAGTGCTTAGTGTTCTCTCTAGTGTTCTTTTTATAATTCAGCTGGGGTGAGCACATTCATATAGAGGGTAGATAAAAATTGTATGAAGTCTTCCCAATCTATGATCTACTTTCTGTTAATATTAAATGATGAGCTTTATTCGTTCTCCTAACCAAGAGGGCAGTTCAGTGCACGTGGAAGACTTTTATCAAACTATCCAATTAGACTTTATGGCAGCATAAAAGAGGCATTTGAGTACTTCTAGTTTTAATCCAATGTTCTTCACCTTTTGGCACTCTGAACTCAATGTGCGTCTTAAAAAGGGCCGCAAGATACATTGCTGAAGCAATCCAGTTCATCCCACTGTAAAGGCTCAGGCCGAGATTTCCAAATGTGACCAGTGATTTCTGGGAGCCCAACTGGAAACATCTCGATGGACCTGAAAGCTCAAAGCATCCACTCTCTGAACATCAGGACCCTTCAAGCCTCTGATGCTGGGCTCCCAGAAATCACTACTTGCTTTTGAAAATCTTGGGTGTAATTCACCTTCTAACATGTGCAATAAGAACTGCATCAGGTTTTAAACAAAGGGTGAGGTTTTCAAGGGTCTCAGCGCTGCCTAAGTCCTATGTCTGGAGTCTATAGGAATCTTATCATTGATTTCAATGGGAGCAGAGTTAAGCCAGCCCCTGAGCACTTTTGAAAATGTCACCCTAGGAGGCCATCTGCACAGTGAAATGACTTGGGAACTGGCCTGATTGTTTTGTGTTGGCCTGAGGGAGCAGTGACCATTGTCATGATGTCCCCTAAACCACCATGGCTAGACAGTCCTGCTCTGCACCCCTAGAAAGCGGGCACTCCAGCTTCTCACTGATAAAAACAGCTTTTTCTAGCTTTGGTGGTTGAGAGAACTGGCCATAAAATCACATTATTTGGATTATGCCTTTTATGTGTCCCTTGTTTAGTGCTTGTAAAATCAAATCCAGCCCCGTTACCCAGCCTCCCTCCCACTGGTCTGAGTTGAGCACGGGACACTCTCAAAAGAACTGCAGTGGGACACATTGAAATCCTCCTTTTTGGTAAGCAGTATAAGGACTTTCCAGTTCCTATGTTATGGCTGTAGAGTAAAATGTGCAAGAAAAATCTGTCAACAAATTTCTTTTGGTCCAGTAGGTCCTCCCTTATTTCTCTTCGAAAAGTTCCCTGCTCCACAGTACAATCCATGGAACTGATGTTAGCTGATATTTCTTCATGTCCCCTGGTGGCTGCTCAATGTATTCATTCTTCCAGTAAGCACTATTGTAATGCAGCTGAGAGAGTGAGTTGGTTTTAGCAGGGTAATGTACTCGCAGTGTTTCATACCTGACCCAAAGCAGGAAGTACTAAAAATCCTGTTCCCAAGGAGATTAACCAGCCCAGTTTGCAAACCCAGAAGGTGGGCAGTTTGTTTGGAGAAGTTTCAGTTAAATGTGTGAACATTTGTGCGCTTGTCCAAAGAGGATTTTTGAACCTATTAATGTCAATCTGCATCTGCTGAAGTTGATTTGCTTATGGATCTTAAATTAGGAGGATGGAGGGCAACAAACATGCTCCCTGTCGGGGTCAGCAACCTTTGAGAAATGGTGTGCCAAGTTTTCATTATTTACTGTAATTTAAGATTTTGCATGCCAGTAATACATTTACATTTACATTTACAGGGGCCACTGGATGGAACCCCAGACTGGCAGCGGGCTGAGTGGGGCCGGCGGCTGGGACCCCGGCTGAGCAGGGCCAGTGGACGTAACCCCAGACCGACAGCGGCGGAGCGGCAGACAGACCCCAGACCAGCAGTGGCTGAGCCAGTCAGCCCGCTGCCGGTCTGGGGTTCCGTCCACCAGCCTCTGCCAGCCAGGGTCCTGGTCACCAGCCCTGCTGCCAGCCCGGGGGTCTGTTCATCCAGGCAGACAGCGGGCTGAGCAGAGCCGGCAGCCAGGACCCCGGCTGGCAGCAGAGGGCTGCTAAAAATCAGCTTGCGTGCCACCTTTTGGCACATGTGCCACAGGTTCTGACTCCTGCTCTATGTTAGGAACTAAACCAAATTGTGGAGTGGGGACATGGGGCGGTGGGGGGAGAGACTTCTGACCATGTACATATTTGTTATTAAATTAGGGGATCAGAAACTTAAGCTCCTCCAAGAAAAACATTTTTCAATTAAGTCAAATATTAAACCCTAAAATCCTCACTACATTTCCTTTAAATTTTGTCCTCTGCACCATATACTAACACTTGTTATTTTGTTACTATTATACTGCCCCATTCATTATATCTCAGCAGGATCTCTCATCTTTTTTGGATCTCCTAACTAGAAATCATGACAAATATCCTCTGGCTTCATTCCATTAGTTACAGAGCTGATGATTCTGGGATTTAATTGGGTAATGTGGAGGCTGACAGACACCTTTCAAGAATGTAAATTGCTCACCTGTGATGGAAGAAAAGATAATTTGCATGAAAATGCCAAGTGCTCTTTGTAAAGGAAGGGAGTGCACTGTTTAATGGACCTTCTTCTAATGGGCTAGTTAGATTACACATCCTTCTGCTTCCAACCCAGTGTTCAAGGATTTGGGGAGGTCGGAGAAGTGGACCTTAGAGGTTTGGAAAATGTTACTTTTCACTGAAGGTGATGCTTTCAAATCCTTTATCTCTACATTTCAGAGCATTGTGGTAGATTCTACTGGTGTAACTCTCTTTAAAATCAATGGCACAGCCATCCAGCATACTGGAGCTGAGTCCCTAACTGGTCTACACTACGACCTTAGGTCGAATTTAGCAGCGTTACTCGATGTAAGCCTTGGACCCATCCACATGATGAAGCCTTTTTTTTTTTTTGACTAAAGGGCTCTTTAAGTCAATTTCTTTACTCCACCTCCGATGAGGGGATTAGCGCTGAAATCAGCCTTGCTGGGTCGAATTTGGGATATTTTGTGGACACAATTCGATGGTATTGGGTGTGGACGCAATTTGACGGTATTGGCTTCCGAGAGCTATCCCAGAGTGCTCCAACTGTGACTGCTCTGGATAGCGCTCTCAACTCAGATGCATTGGCCAGGTCGACAGGAAAAGACCCACGAACTTTTGAATTTCATTTATTTGGCCAGCGTGTTTGCAGAGCTCATCAGCATGGTGTGCACATTGCCCGGCCTGTACTTTGTGAGAAGTCTATGATCATGTCCCTCTCGTCACCGCGCTGCCATCACCTCCTCGCCTGGTTTTGCACAAAACAATTGTCTGCCATTGCTCTGATGGAGGGAGAGGCAACTGACAACATGGCTTATAGGGAATTAAAATCAACAAAAGGGGTGGTTTTGCATCAAGGAGAAACGCAAACAACTGTCACACACGAATGGCCCCCTCAAGGATTGATCTCAAAATCCTGGGTTTAGCAGGCCGTTGATTTCACAGAACAGATCGGGTCAATTTCTTGTTTTGATCCATCTATATTTACATCTTAGGCTGGCAGCAGACCATGCAGTACGACTGCAAGCCATCATCATCTCCTGGGTGCTCGGCAGAAGATGCTGCATTACGATTGCTAGCTGCCATCATCTCCTGGCTGCTCGGCAGAAGATGATGCAATATGAGTGCTAGCCATTGTCATCCCCTGGGTGCTCAACAGAAGATGGGATTGACCTGGCTGAGTCACTCCCATGTCTGCCCACGTGCCCCTGACTGATCTCATCGAGGTCGACTAAAAGAGCACCCAGGAATATGACGACGATGGCTACCAATCGTAATGCACCATCTGCTTCCAAAAGGCAATGAGCTGCTGGTGTGTAGCAATGCTGTCCCATGTCTGCTAGCACCCAGGAGACATACGGTGACGGTGAGCTGAGCAAGTTCCATGCTTGCTGTGCTGTGGCTTCTGCTCAGGTAACCCAAGAAAAAAAGGCACGAAATGATTGTCTGCTGTTGCTTTCATGGAGGGAGGGAGGGAGAGGGGAGCCTGACGTGTACCCAGAACCACCCGCAACACTGTTTTTTGCCCCATCAGGCATTGGGATCTCAACCGAGAATCCCCATGGGCAGTGGAGACTGCGGGAACTGTGAGATAACTACTTACAGCTACCCACAGTGCAATGCTCCAGAAGTCGACGCTAGCGTCCGTACTGTGGTGCAGTCGGGAGACTTAATGCACTTAGAGCATTTTGTGTGGGGACACACACAACTGACTGTATAAAAACGATTTCTAAAAAACAAGTTCTGTAAATTCAACCTAATTTCGTAGTGAAGACATACCCGTAGGTCTTCTGTACATGAGCAAGTTGCCCTGGTTTAACTGAAATCAGTTTTCAAACCAGTTTAGCTAATATGGTGTAACCCCCCCTGTGTGGACACTCCTATTTCAGTTTGAGTGTCTTACTTTAATTTAGTATAAATCAATTAGGATTTTGTTTACCAAAACAAGCCATACCAATATGACCCCCTTTATATCAGTGTAACCGTGTCTATTCTAGGAGGTTGTAGGTTTGCCAGTTTTGTTTGGACATATTCCCAGAGGTTTCATCACGACATAATCTTTAATTAAAGATTAATCTTTGATTCCTGGAGGGTGGCAACCCAAGCCACTGCACTGATTTAACTAAATCTTTTTTTTTTTAAAAGTTAGTTTAATTTAGTTGGATCAGTACAAAAACCGTGTGCAGACAAGCACGTAGTGATATTTCTTTTTGGCTTCTTTGCCTTCCCCTTGTACACGCCGTATCTTTTCTGAGGTCAGCCCGGTTTCTGCAGCGAGAAGAATCTCTTGAACTGTGGCGCAAGGGTGGACTTGATACGTCACTGAGGCTGGATCGTAACTGGGCATCATTACCACCACTGGGCATCCTCAGAAATTCTCTCCCTTTGCTCTGCCCCCCTGCTAGCAATGGTGGGAGCATCAGTGAGACACGGGGGTTTGTTTACAATGTTAAAAACATTAGTGCCTCATTGTCATTGTTGTCCCCAGGTGGGGAAGTAGCAATGGTGGGAGAATATCTGCAGATGTCATGTCCATGCAGGCTGGTGGAGTGATAACTGGTTCTAGAGCTCGTGCAGCTGCAGGATTTTCAAATGGTTTAATGTGCGTGCAGTGGCTTATTGACTTCTTGGGAGTATCTCTCACCTGCTTGCTGATCCACCTGGCCCAAAAGCAGAGCTGCGACTATAAGAAGCAGCAAGCTCATGAGCCTCCCAAGAGGCTAATTTAAGGTCAGCAGAGACCTGGCTTGTTTTTCTGCGGGATCCAATCATTGAAGTTGTTCATAACAATGCAGGGCTACATCCTCACTCATTCAAAACACTTCGTGGGCATAACAAGCTCCATAAATATTGCAAAAATGCAAGTGGAACAAAGAGCCTTGTGTTGCTGTTGCAGACAGGTCCAGTTCCTCCTACATCTGCCCCAGATGGGCTTCACGTGGTGTTCGGGGCAGATCCCCTGTGTCTTTGTGTCATTTATTGAGTTCATACCTGATGCATTAAGTTGCTACATCAGTGTCCGTTCACTCTGCTATCTCTTGCCCGGCTCTAGTCAATGCTGCGCCTTCTCTCTGGCTGGGAAGGCAATGGCACCACCATGTGGGGGATTGTAAGGTACTTCTCTGAACAGGGCTCTTGCTGCAAAGGATGGGAGCTGGCTGCTGCTCTGATGAGTAGAGGTCCGTGTGTGTCCCATCACACAGGCCTGCATGCATTGCCATAAATGATGTTTAGCTTGCACTGAGAAAGTTCCAAGTGTTGTGCCTTCTTGCAAAGGACCCGGCCTGCTGTGTTGTTTAAAACACATTCGTTTCCTTGGTTTTTAACACATCTTTGCTGCTACCGCTTTCAAGCTTTATGGTCATGGTTCAGTGAGTACTTTCCAACCCCTCTCACACAGGGTGGGATATCTTCCCTTTATTCTTAGCTGGCTGACTTTCTGAAAATTCCCACTTCATTGGTGGCATTAGAACTTGCTATTTCACAACACAGCAAAATAATAATTATACTACAACTCAGCACTTCTCAGTGAAAGATTTCCGTGATCTACTCGTGCACTCTCCCTTTGAACTGCATTGAGACCTACTGAGTGAGGAAAGCCTTGCAGGGACAAAATGGGGGCAAGAGGGCCAGTAGCAAATATTCCCTGAACAAGACTGTCCCTCCTAAGCAGGGGTGGACAGCCGGTGCATGTCTGATCTCAACTGACAGCTCTGAAATGATATCAGCCATGGATTGAAACCAGGACCAACTGGGGTGAAGATAATCTCTTCCCCCCCTGCGCGCACACAATTCATGCCACTTGTGGATGGATGAGATTACCAAAGAGTCCATCCGTTCCTCCACACCACAACTCGGGCCCTCCGTGGCATGTAACTGGACGCCATTCCCCCACCATGCCAGGAGAGTAGGAGAGAAACAGGAGCTTCGGAACAGTCCATGGTGGAGGATGGAAGATAATTTGCACAAGCTTCTCCCCTCACAACAGCAGGGGATATGTGGATTCTACACACACACACACACACACACACACACACACACACACACACACACACACACACACACACACACACACACACACACACACACACACACACACACACACACACACACACACACACACACACACACTAATGACCTGATGTGAAGTCTCTTAGACCTTGTGTTCACTAGGAAGAAAGGTGTGTTCTTCAGTAAAATCCTAGTGAAGACAAGGCAGGTTGTAGTTTTCACATTAGCAGGTTGAAGTAAAGACTATGGGGAAGTCTAAGGTTTACCTCAACCTGATAACACACATTAGACCTACAAACTGCCTTGTCTCCAAGGATTTGACCTCTTGAGTTACCACACGTTAGCTAACTTGAGGCAAGAACACACCTTTGCTGGTGAAGATGCACCACACAGGATCCTGATGGAGTTTGAGGACTGCCAATGTAAGGCACAGCGACTGATTTCCCACTGGCAGTCTTGCAACAGACAGCATTTGCTAGCCTTTGGCACGAGAAACAGGCTATAGTTAACCACGTGGCTTTAGTGATTTTAAGTAGAGAACACAAGAGAAAATGGCCAATAAATATCCAGGAGTTAATTTTCAACCTCAGTCTGGGCTATTTAAAAAACATGGAACATATTTGTGCAAATGGCCGGTTCTGCAGTACTGGTAACCACAAGTGTTCAAAAATCATGAGAGATTTCTTTTAAGCAGTGTTTTTAAAAAAAAATAAAAATGTGTGATTCTTTTTATCCTTTTCTCTTGGTCTTTTAGCCTTTTACATACTCTTCTCGCCTTGTCATTAGCCTTTATCACCAACCTTGAAAACTAGAGATTTTTTTATTTTGAAATGAAGATGAGATTCTCACATAGTCATAGGATCCAGGGACCTGGGGCTGAAGGTAAAAAGCGAACATCAAAAGCCTTGCAGTAATATCATAAGAGTTAGCCACTCTGCTTTCCGTTATCTGTGTGTGCAATTATCTGATTTGCAAGTGCTTTCATGGTGATGGGGCATACAACTTAGGAGTGTAGTTGAACACCTTGCCCTGTTGGTGTATATGGTTCTTTATGAAATGTGAAATGCCTTTTGCAACAACACAGATGCAAAACAATGACCTGGCAAATGACAAAATAGACCCTGACCCTGCCAGCTATTCTGCACAGGGGGCCTGCTGCTGTCACAGCCCATGGACTATCGATGTCCAGTTTATCCTTCCTGGAGGGTTCTCCATATAGTTATTTGAGCTTGGACATTGGGGAGGCTGCTGGGTGGGGGGAGAAACACACTCAAATTTCTCCTGAGTCCTTTCACTTCTCCACCTCCATTGACTGGGGTCACTGCAGAGGAACACAAGAACACTGCCTCGTCTGCATGAGCAACCTCTGCAGCACCTCCAGCCTGGGTATAGAGCCTTTATACCAAGTCTGTTTGGAGCCAGTGGAAGCTCTCCCACTGACGTCAGTGAGCTTTGGATCAAGCCCGGGAACGGTACCCAGGCTTTCAGATGATACTGGGCCACCAGCCTGGCAAGTAGGTTGTGGTAAATGCAGGGCCGACGGGGGCTGTAGGGGGAGCCAATACAAATTACCAGGGCCCGGCGGTCCGGAAGGGAGCGCGGGCCTGGCTTCTCCAGCTTCGTCGGCCCTGTTTAGCCAGTCCGCCCTTTCTAGGGGTGGGGGGGGCCTCTGGGTTAATGTTTGAACCGAGATTGTGTGTTGGGTATTGTGGCCTGTCTCTGCTTTTATGTCAAATACAATGTGTGTATGAGGACAGTTTCTCCTGCCTCTTTCTGTAGTTACAGACTCCGCATGGCCTCTAGATGTCCCCCCACCTCTTCTCCGAACACCTGCACCAGGCAATGCAAGAAATCCAACTGCACAATGGCCCACTTCTTCAAGGAATAGATTCTCCTGCTGCACATCAAACAAAACAGGTACAGCAAGGTGGTGCCCCGTGGCACTGACAAACATGCAGCGCTTTGTGGTGGTTGCATTTTCTATAGCCAAAGCACTTACAAATGTTAGTTCACCTCAGAGAACCCCTGTGAGGCAGTTAATTATGGTCCTCAGTACTGGTGTGGAAACTGAGGCACACTGGCTCAGTGACTAGCCCAAGATCTCAAAGAGAGCTGGGAACAGAACTTCATATCTAAGTCCTAGTCCCTTGCTTAGCCATGGCTCATAAGACCATCCTTTCCTCTTGTTCTGAAACACCTAAACCCACTGGACCCACAAGTTCAAGTCCTGGCAGGGTTGACTTCGCTCTCCATTCTCCTGTACAGGAGAACAGAGTTCCACTCCATGCCCTGTGCGTGAGCCTTGTGGAAGAGGTTGTAAAGCTCACTGTGCCACTCCTACAGGTGGGTCTTTGCCAGTTCCCCTCGGCAATTCTTGTAAGTGCTCCGATTCTCCATTCCTCCCGTGCTGCTGGGCAGGGACCTATGTGCCACGTGCTTGCCACCCCCCACCTCACACAGGGCTGCATTTAATTTTTGCTGTTGGTAGAAGTGCTTGAGAGCCTTGGGACAAAAGGCCAAAGGCTTAAGGTCACGCTATTCTTAATGTGAAGGCAACTGCACCAAGCTACCGTGGGATGCCTTGACAATGTGCCACATAGCTTAAGAACTAGACCTCATTGCATATTAATATACATAGTTAATAGTCTCGACTTCACTATTTGCTTCTTTGGTAAGAGACATTTTTAATACAAAAATATAGTGTTATGATGCATTTTAAATACATTCAGTCAGATCCTCAGCTGGTGTAAATCAGCAGAGCTTCATTACTCTCTTCTCTGTAAGTCAGAGGAAGTTTTGACTAATCCATTTAGTTACGGAAGCCCGACTCGGTAGTAAAGTTTGTTGAAAGCTGCCAAGATGCTGATAGATAAAACCCTAGAGGATAGAACTCTAGACTGGACTCAAGACCTGGATTTTAGTCCTGGCTCTATCACTGGCCTGCTGGGTGACCTTGTGCAAGCCACCTCGTCTCTGTGCCTCAGTTTCATCACGTGCAAAATGGGATAATGATACTGATCGCCTTTTGGGCTCTACTGATGAAAAGCACTACCTAAGAGCAAGGTGGTATTATTACTAGTCATGTGAGTAAAGTTAAGTACATGTGCAAATGCTGCAGGTCGAGGCTCTGGATGGGTGCAGGGTCTTGTACCCTGAAATAAGTTTATATTAGTTAAACTAAACTGTAAATGAAATAGAGAAAATTAGTATTATGGGAAAAGTTAGTAGGATAAGAAAACCAAACTGCCTCCTGTACTACCAGGAATGGTCGCGAATAGTAAAAAGTTGACATTAATTGGACAGTTATATTTGAGTTTCCCCTGTTATTTCTTGTTGTAAGAATAGGGGAGACTGTGACTTTTCACATTCCACTTTGGGTAAATGGTGACTTTCTATGGAGACCACCATTATTCAGGTGACAATGTGTATGTATAGGCACAGGACAGTGCTGAACTGAAAAGATGAGGCAAAATAATCCTTAGATATCATAATCTGTTCATTCCCAGTTCAAGTGGGACCAGGAGTTCCTCAGGAGAAAGAGGGGCCAATGGTATTCTGTGCCAGAAGCAATGGCATCTTGTTGTCTTCTTTGCAGAGAGCGAACCATAAGCTCCGGAGGCCGGTGAGAGGATGATTCTGTAGCATCCCCTGCAATGTGAAGTCCACTCCTCCAGAGCCAGTGGAACAGCATGGGAAAACATTCAGAGAGAATTGTGGGTTGTTTGACCACGCTGGAAGGACAGGACAGGCAGGATTTGGGCAATTCTCTCTTGTCTGCTGGAACATAGAGGGGTTGGACATACTATGCAATTACATTTTCAAAGACTGTTACATCATTTTAATCTTCCTAACTGTACTGTACACTCTGTAGAACTGGGCACCCATGAAAATCCACCCCAGTTGTGCAGAGTTTGCTGAGGTGTTCATATCCAGATCTGTTGGTACCCCAGTCTGTCAAGCGTGTATCATGACCTTTAAGATGTTAGAACATTGCAAAGGTATGATGCCACATGCTTTTAGAAGATGGTAGGACCCACATCTCCTGGAAACGCACCTGTTAAGTGGTCTCTGAAATGCAGTAATAGGCATTGGTCCAGTTTTCTAATGGACAAGTGTTCATTTTGCAAAAAGCTTCTGTTACATTTAGCGCTAGCTTGGCACCTGGTCATTGCTGCCAGGATTGATTTTTACTAACGTTCCTAAAGTGCCCATTGCAGTGCACAGTACAAAGCAACATCATCCCCCAAATAGGGAGGTTAGTAGTTGTGACACTCCGTTAGAGCCAGTCTAGTTTGGTTAGGCTTAGAGAGGAAGGAGCCATAATTGTGGACCACAGCCTGTAAAGACCAAGTTTCAGGGTGTTTGCAGTTAGTGAGAAGGCTGAACAGAGATGTATTATCTCTTGTTCATAAAGGGCCATGGTCACGCAGGTCTGTCCATATGGCAGAGGTGCCCTCTTCTTGCTTCCACAAACCTCACCTTTGTAGTGTACCGTTGAAGGGGTCCTTCTACATTTCCTCTGTAATTAAGTACGTATCTTCACCCTATCAATGTCGTTTGAGAGGTTGGGATTTTCAAAGTAGATTAAAGAGAATTTGGTGCCCAAGTTGCCTTGAAAGTCACTGGGAATCAGATGCTGAACTCTACATCTGGTGAGGGAATGATTTTTTCCCCCTAAAAAAAAATTTCAATGAAAACATTTTTTCCCAAAATCACGGGAAGGGTTTTGTTGAACAGCCCAAATATGTGGAAACAAACAACAACAAAAAATTCACAGCCTCTTCTCCCCGCCCTCCCAAAAAAGTCAGAAAAATGAAAAATGTTCTTTTTATCAATATGGTGTAGCTGCTGAACCTTTTTTGTTTGTTTTTGTTTCTCTGTGAAAAACTGATTTTTTCCTTGATAACATGAAAGTTTCAACAAAAATGGAATTTGTTTTCACAAAAATATGTTTTAGTCAAAAAAAAAAATTGGAAAGTGCTGATGCCCACAGGCTGTTTTCTGAATCCTCGCTGGAATGCTTTCTAAGTGCAATTGGCATGGAGGGCATATGGAGAGAGGCAGGCTCCCACGCACTGAGGACTGAATGAACCATAAGGAGTCAGATCCCTTCTACCACTGAAGTCGTGCCTGCAGATCACGGCTGAGGGACCCAAGATGAGGGCACTGTGTGGAAAGCTTTTGCTGTTGCTAGGCTGTTCTCTACTTCCCCTGTACCACAGGGATCTATTCTCTAGCACATGTCTCATCTGACATCTTTTGCCAGCACTAAATTCCTCAACAAAAATAATTACAAACTGCAGTTGAGATTTTCATAGCTGCTTAATGAATTTGGATGTCCATTAAAATGAATGTAACTACATATCCAAAGCCACGGGCAGCTTTGAAATCCAGCACACCGATAAAAACAATGTATGGGTCTTAGATATGTCTAGGAATCTGCCCCTTGTACCCAGGGATGGCTCCAGGCCCCAGCACGCCAATCGCTTGTTTGGGGCGGCAAGCAGTGGGGGGCACTCTGCCAATCTCTGCAAGAGCAGCAGACAGGCTGCCTTCGGCGGCTTGCCTGTGGAGGGTCGCTGGTCCCGCGGGCTTCGGACCTCCGGAGCCGCGGGACCAGCGGACCCTCCACAGGCAAGTCGCCAAAGGCAGCATGCCTGCCGTGCTTGGGGTGGCAAAATCCCTAGAGCCTTCCCTGCTTGTACCTAATCTCCAAGTTACAGGCATCTAATTTCATCTAAATGTCTTCACAATAGACTCTTGCCTGCACTAGATTCAGCAAATTCTCTTTTCTTCATTTACCTGTCCTCCTTTCTTCCTTTTTTCATGATCCAGAATTTGTATGGTAACACCTGCACTAGAGTTCTTTAGAAAATGGACGATCTTCCTGTATGTTTTGACAGCACCTAACATTGTAGCAACAAATTAGAGAAAAATTCCAACCAATAGCCTGTGTTTTAAAGCACCACTTTGAAGTATCCATAAGTTTCCAATGCAATATTGTTAGACAACGAGCATGTTTACTTTGTGGTGTATTTTCACTTGTCACTTAGGGGCTCCTGCTTAAGAGATGCCTCATGTTGCAGCCTGAGCTATACCTAAAATAGCCCACTCTTCTGAGACTTCCCTCAGTATCTAGGAGTGGGCAAGGTGTGTTTAAAATGGAGATTCTGGCTTGATTCTGCTGGGCTTTAGTGCCTTTAAGGCAGACCTATGACATTATTAGAGCTGAATTTTGTGCCATTTACTTTCTTTGTTTTTTAGAGTGATATTGTTCAAGAAACTCGAGGAGAGAAGTGTGTAAATGCTGTGCTATATGAATATTTTTCCCAGAGCAGTTTCGTTTACCATTCAAATCTGTAAATATGTATTTAACAATTTTAAAAGCACGTCTTTATTGTCACTATTGTAATGCTCCATTTTTAAAGTTTTATATCTTGTTACTCCACTAAAGGTTGCAGCACCCGCTTGACAATTGCATCAGTCCACCCTGAACTCCATTACAGTCTGAGCCATGCTAGAAAAATCTCCACACCATCAACAAGAAATGTGCCATTGTTGCAGTAAACTTTCACCCGTTTTCCTCAACAACAAAAGAAGATTTTGGGGGGCAGGGAGTCCATCTTTGCACAACAATTGATTCAGACTCATAGCATTCTGTACGATGATGGGGACTTTTCACCTCTGCATATCAGGAAAATTCACCATTTTCCAGGGCAGAATTTCAATTTTGCAACAACCCTCCACCATGCCTGTTGGGGAAACTCGTGAAATTTTGCCTTTGACCTCCTCCCCACAAATCACAAATTCTCATGAAAATTCAAGGGGGGGGGAAACCCTCAGGTTTGGCATGTAGAAATTTGCAAGGCTAACACTGGTAGTTCTGCACAGCACCTCTCATGGCACTTGTTTTTGAAATAAACAATGTGAAAACATGGTGTTACCTGGGTGGGCTTGAGTTGTGAACATGGCTCTGGAAAACTGAAGACTCTGTTTGTCTGCCATGTGAAGAAGAAACAATAACTAATGTGACAAACTGCTGTGTGGGAACGGTTACTTACTGCCAGCACTTTCAGTCCACCAGGGTTTGAATCACAGCCATGCAAAAAGGAAGGGCTGAAATGGAGAATGCCTTATTGGTATCCCTGTAACTGAAATGTGGCCAAAGGATGATTTTTTTTTTTTTTGAGGCTGGAGAACGAAGGGAGAAGAAAATCACTGTAAATAAGACTGGGAATATTCAAACACTGGGTTGTCAGTGGCCCATAGCTGCTAATAATTATGAATACAAAGGGCTGAGTGCTCCCTTTGTGTCACTGCCATCTGCTATCTTTTTGGACAAAGCCAAAATGTTACCAAAGCCTCTGTGTTCTTTGGGCCCACCAGCTTTCTGTACCACTGCAGAGAGCAAAGATTCCTGTATTCTCAGGGATGTGCTGACACTCACTATGTGAAGATGTCTACTGGATGGACCACTGGCCTGGGGCTCAGGAGATCTGAGTTCTGTTCCTGGCTCTTGCAGTGACCTGGGGCAAATGATTTCCCCTCTCTTGTCCCTTCTAACCTTTGTCTGTCTATTTAGACTCTAAGCTCCTTGGGGCAGGGACTCTTATTTTGTTTGGTACAGCACCCAGCACAACAATCTTGGTGGAGGCGTCTATGAACCACCACAATATGTACAAATAATAATTTAAACAGGAGAAAGCTGGTCTGAGAAAAAGGAGGCAGATGAAATAAACCAGAGCATTTTAACAATGTGTCATCTGGACCCAGACTCCAAAAAGTTACTCTACTCGGGTTTAGAGAGTTTAGTGGAGAGAAATTTTAATGATCACATGATGCCGGCTCTTATCAGTGCTCACAACTTTCCTTTCCACTATACTGGAGCTCGCGGAGAGTCCCCATTTCTCACTTTCGGAAGTATCTTTCTGGTTTAAAGAGACTCGAGCTCTTGATCTTTTCAAACCCTCCTTCATCCAACTGTCCTGGACATGTCATCTATGCAAGACTCACTCTTCTCCTCCTTTGATTGCCCTCCTTTAGACTGGCCTATTCCCCACCCGCGCACACACATACTCAGCCACCCTTTGCTCAATCTGGTCTATGCAAATATGTCTGATGATGGGTTCCTCAGACCCTCTCTCCGGGAGTAGTAGGACTAGGAAAGAAATCCAATTGTTACTCTACAGAACAGTATATATGTTCAGAAATGGAACAGAATCTATAGTCAGCTATTCAGCTGTAGCCATCCATCCCAGCCGACTGAGTCTTTATATGCCATTCTTCATCCCCAATGGGTAGTTATGACCTCCTGAAATGAGCTATCCATAGTTAAATGCCACTAATTGCTAATTGATGGTGTTGTTGGAATGTCCTTGGATGCTTGAACATGACAGATGGCCTGTGACGATCCATCCTCCATCCACGTTGCCAGTGTTTCCACATGACATCTCCCCTCGGCCCACACCAAATGAAATCTCATTAGCATACATTATGCAGCTCATGCACTTGGTATCAGAGAAATAGATGTATTCACGGCTTGCATATGATTTTTCAGCTAAAGGTCAAGGCAAAACTCAAATGAACAGTCAAAGCCAGGCAAAAGGTGTCCTTTATGGGAATCGTAATAAGGAACTGTTGGACTTATCCAGTTCCGAGTAGATAGGGTCTGCATTACAGAAGATACATCATTCTAACTGGCACCTTTGCTGGACGTCTCAGCAGAGGAGCCATGATGAAAGAACCAAAGGACAATCAATGTCACCTATTGGAGGAGACCTTCCAAGACAGGGTTTAGACTCCAGAGATTATAGAGAAAGGGAAGCAAGGCACTGAAGAGTCTACATATCTTCCCCAACCCAAGACCACCTGCCATCCAAGTGAGAGAGGCTGGGATTCGGAGGAATAGAAAGAAGAGGGTAGGATGAAGGGTAGGATTTTTACTGGAACGTTTCTCATCTGAATGCGTTCTCTGAGGTCTACTCTAGAACTGGATGAAGGTGGGTAGGCTGTGGAGAAGGGTTCCCTGAACCAGTTTGTCAAAGAGCTTGGCTTGTTTAGCCTAACCAAAAGAGGGTGAGGGGAGATATGATTGCTCTCTATAAATATATCAGAGGAATAAATACCAGGGAGGGAGAGGAATTATTTAAGCTCAGTACCATTGTCGACACAAGAACAAATGGATATAAACTGGCTATCAGGAAGCTTAGACTTGAAATTAGATGAAGGTTTCTAACCATCAAGGAGTGAAGTTCTGGAACGGCCCTTCCAAGGGGAGCAGTGGGAGCAAAAAGACACATCTGGCTTCAAGACTAAGCAAGGTTATGGAGGGGATGGTATAATGAGATTGGTCTCTGACTACTAGCGGTAAATATGCCCAAGGGCCTGTGATGGGATGTTAGATGGGTGGGATCTGATTTACTACAGAGAATTCGTTCCTGGGTGTCCTGGCTGGTGGAGCCTTGCCCACATGCTCACGGTTTAGCTGATTGCCATATTTGGGGTCGGAAAGGAATTTTCCTCCAGGGCAGTTGTCAAAGGCCTTGGGGGGGGGGGGGCTTGCCTTCCTCCTGCAGCGTGGGGCATGGGTCACTTGCTGGAAGATTCTCTGCACCTTGAAGTCTTTAACCATGATTTGAGGACTTCAATGGCTCAGACACAGGTTTGATACAGGAGTGGGTGGGTGGGATTCTGTGGCCTGCGTTGTGCAGGAGGTCAGACTAGATGATCATAAGGGTCCCTTCTGACCTTAAGTCTTTGATTCTATCTCTGTTACAGAACAAGCATTTCGACTATCTCTGTTACAAAACAAGCACGTTCGAACAAGCACGTTCGTTGTTGAGCAAATTAGTGGTTTGAAAAGGAGATTCTATGCCATTCCTTATGGTGCACTGTCTGTATATGGCTAGAAGGTTTATTATGGTTTTAAAGGCGGGATGGGGAGGGCTCATTATTAGGGAATTCATTTCAGCAGCATCCTTCATTTTTGGAATAATGGTAGATTTATTGAGCCATTCCACTGGGAGTATTTGTGGGTAGTTTTGAGGCTAAAAGTGATAGGCTTTTCCCTTTGACATCCAGAGATTCCTTCATGGCCCCATAAGACTGCCTTATTACTTAAAAGTCACCACTTTATGTTCTTGTTGATTAATCTGTTAGCTCGTTTGAAGCTGCATACTGAAGTCAATGGGCTGTCCTTTGCCCGCAGTCCACTCTTGAAGCCTTGATGTTTTTTTAAAACCCTAGTTTCAATTAAATGATGAGCAAAGCCAGACTTCTATGACCATAAATCTCTCACTGCATGAGAACAGGTCTGAAGTGTTCTTTAGCTGGCTAGCTAGATGTCATTTGCTCTCAGGTGCTGTCCAAGAAGCAGCACTAATCTGCCCTTTGAAAGGAATGAAGACAGACTTGGTGCTTTGGCTTGTGGAAGAACAGTACCTCCACAAAGATAAGGGGAAAAACTCTCCAAATATTACTATGGCTGCTCTTGTGGCACAACATAACGATCACCCACAGCTGCAGTCTCGGGGGGGACAAAAGCTAGAGATGATGAAGTAGTCAGTGAACAAACCCTTTGGGGGAAAAAAATCTCAGCCATGCCTCTAAGGAGAGAGTGTGTCACAGGAGGGGAGAACCTGGTTGATCTATTACAATTTTTGATGCCAATGCCCAGATAATGTTCCTTCTAGGCTATGTCTGGAGAACAGCACATGTAAAGGTTGACAAAATTAAACAAGGAAGACACTTGCAAGTTTCTGGATCCCTAACAGCTTTCACTACATATTAGACACAGGGCAAGCTCCTGAGGGGACAGACTAGAAATAGTGTAAGAGTCAAGCACTAAGTAACATGCTTTCCTTGTTTATAGGGAAGGGAGCCTTTTGCCTCTAGGTCACTGGTTTGACTCTAGCCTAGGTCAGGGATCAAAAGTCACTACAAGCTGATGGCTAGTGGCCTAGGTGAAACAAGCAGGGGGTGCTCTCAGTCTCTAGCGGACAGCAGTGCATGCACAGGACCCATCACAGCTGGTGCTGTCAGCAGAGAGGCCAAGAACAGAATAACCCCATGAAGACTGAACTATGCCCCCTCTCAGCCCTAGAGGTGGTCCCTCCCAGTCAGGGATGAGCTAGCTTGGAAGGGGAGTATGGCCAGGGTGGTCTGCTTGGTTGTAGATGTTTAATAACAGGCAGCACCTGCAGTGGTCAGCTTGTTGAAAAGCAGAGCAGGTGGGAGCAGGCAGGTGTTTGGAGATTGTGGCAATTCTTTATATTTAAAACTCAAACTCTGCTAAGCTGCTATGGTGGCTGCTTTGGAAGAAGGGAAGAATTCCTCTCAAGAGTAAGGTCGCCTGGGAATGACTGCCCTTTGCATTTGGAGGCTGAAGTATATAATCTTGCTGGTTCTTCCTCCCAGGTACAAGTTTCCTATAGGATTTGTTGTGCTGCTCTACTAAGCTGTTAGTCACCTTCACTTTGTAGCATCTTGTTATGTGGTGTGAATGAATCTCTCTGTAAAGTCTTTGCTATGCTTTGGTAAATGCTCCATTTGGGAAAGTTTAGGGAGGTTTGTATCCTTTTATTATAAAAAAAAAGTATGTATTGTGTTTTCATCAGCTATTGGAATCTCCTGCAGAAAGTGTTGGGCCCATCAGAGTTCTTTTCATGTAAGAGCAAGTGATTAAAAAAGGGGAGAAGTAACCTTTACAGTGCTGTGCAAGTGAATAGTAGGCTTGAGGATCCACTGACCAATAGACTGGAACCTTTTAACGAGCACTTAAACTCACTACCAGGTTTCCCCCAACAGGAAGGGAAAGAAATGCACTCCGGAAAGAGGAGCATTCAGTCAGGAACTGAAGGGCAATGAAGTTAGCATAGTTCTTTTGGGGTGTAACCTATGAAGGGCCAGATTCTCTGCTGCCCTGCACAATATATAGTCACTTGCACCTGTTCTGATCTAGCAGCAATTCCCTTCTACTTTGCTCTTGCTCTGTGCAGCTGTAAATGGCTTTGTATAGTACAGGGCAGAGGACAATCTAGCCTAAAATCTCCAACTCCTTCCTATCCTGTCCAATTGGGTTTGCATATTGCAGAACTTTCCTAAGCCAGCAGCATGACACAATATTTGTGTTGCAAGGCAAATGTACCACTGCGATGATTCATCTGCAAAACTTGCTTGCTCTGTTACATGCCACATTGGGGCTGGTTCAGCAGGTTCTTCTTCCTGCTACAAGAGTCAGTCCACCCGAACTACTGCTGTTTAGCTACTGAACAGAAAACCATGAATGAGGCAGGGCAGTTAGACCTGGGATGGCTTCAATTCCCTGCTCCATCACAGATTTCCTGTATGACTTTAGGCAAGTCACACATTGTACCTTGGTTCCCCATCTGCATATGGGGATATGCAGATATGCACCCATAGCTCACAGGGGTGTTGAGTAAAAATGCATGAGACTGTAGGGTTTCAGACACCCAGTATGGGGCCATATAAGAACCTTTGATACTGGGTTTTTTTAGATGGCTGAGAGGCTGACAATGACATTTTCTTTCAAAGTGCCAGCAAATGAAATCCTTACATACCAAATTTCCACTCCCCCTTGTAGGGAGGGTGGTATTCACCCTACTAACAAATGCTCCTCTTTATACCTTTACATCCACCTAACCATGCAGAAACCAAAGCCTCATCTAGCTGCAAGAGGCAGCTCTCTGTTTTGAGCAGCCTGCAGAACCCTGGCTTATGTGACAAGTAAATCTCTGAATTCTCCAGTCACACACTGACCCTGAATACCTGTCTCCTGAATGTCAGGAGTCTTCAGCTACCAAATGCTAGGGCTCAAACCCATCTTGAGTTTGTCTCACAGCAGTTGCTTAATTTAAGTGACTTTAGTTTTTTTCTTGGAATGTTCCTTATGCTGCTGGCATCAAACAACTCCTCATTCTTCCTGCCAAGAACTACTCTCCTAATGACTCTTCACTGTATTTCCACACCCCCTTTCTTTTGTTCCTAGACTGAGAGTCATGATGCCTCTATGTCCAGTGCACATGAATCAAATCCCAGGAGATAATCTTTAAATGTGCAGTCATTCTCCTCATCTGCATTTGAACTTGCTTGGGGCTGCAAACCGAGGGAACAGCACAAATTCTTTAACATGTTGCCAGTCAATATTTTTCAATAATGATACAATTGCTTGTTTCCCACCTCCTGCTGGTGAATTTCAGTTAAAATCATGAGTTAATTCCTCACTGTTCCATTTGAACAACTCCTCTTCTGTTCCTGCATCTTCTCCCATAGGGGAGCACTGTGTGGCATAGCACCCAGTTTGTGCAGGGATTCTTCCAGAGCGCGCTGTGTGTGTGTGTGTGTGTGTGTGTGTGTGTGTGTGTGTGTACATGTACACACACAGTGAAAAGCATGTTATCATAAAATAATCCATTTTCTTTCTGGAACAGCTCCTTGAATATTGCTCCATCCTGCTCTGACCCGTATATTGAGCCCTCTGCTATATGCTTGTTCTTCCACTCAGGTAACTAAACATGAAGAAAATAGGTACCAAGTGGGTTGCATTTATCAAGGCCTGGCCATATGTGAATTACTTCCACTCTGCATTCACTTTAGACTTCCTTTGCAATGCGAAGCTTTCTGCAAGATTAGCAAGACTTCTTGACTTCCTGTAGATCCACTAAGCATCAGCATGGTGAAAATAAGTTGCTACATCCTCATAAAATGATATTAAGGACGTTGTCAGCAGGGATGTTAGTCATTCCAGACAGAGTGCTACTAAAGGTGAAATAGCTGAATTTTCTCTTTGTCAAATCACCCAGTTCCATAATTTCTTGGTATAAAGTTACCAAATTGCCAGGGATATTCTATCAAGGGAAACATTTCAATGGACAAATCTGTTGACTAGCTGGCCCTGTGGCGTTTACCAAGCACACTGTGTTGGCTTAACTCTGCTCCCATTAAAATAGTCAAAATCCCTTTGCCTTTAATGGGAGCAGAGTCAGGACAATGCTGAGTGAGAGTGCAAGCTGTATCAGGCACGGGCTGCCTTCTGTTTGTACAGCTCCTAACGCAGTGAATTCCTACCCATCACTGGGGCTCCCAGGTGCAAGTGGAATAACAGCTTTGAAAACTGAACCCTTAGTTGATATACAAGTTATAGGGTGGGGATGGGAGAACAGGGGAAATAGTCACAGAGGTCTGCATAGTAATGGGTAGCCACCAGCCTATGAATATTTGAGATACCTATTGCTGTTCCCACCTGCCACCTCCTTAGTCACTTAACCCTCAGGGAGGAGGACAAGGGAGAGAGAAAGAAGCAGATCACATCAGTGAGTGGGTGAAGGAACTTATAACAAGAGGCCAATACAGTGGTATTTAGAAGACAGGAAAAGTTGATTGCCTTAGTGTGTTATACTGCTGCTCTGCCTATAGTAACAGAGTGCCTTTCGTGTAAAACAGACACAATAGTGAAGTGGCTGATAGGGATAGCTAGCTCACACTCACATAGAAGATCACTGGTTTCATGCATCAAATGGTCCCAAATAGCCTTCATCATTCAGAAAAACAAATCTAACCTTCGCTGGGGGAGTGAACCAGGAGGCTCGGCCTTTGGCAGCTTTGTAATTTCAAGGCTGCTCAAGAATATTGCCAAGAATACTTGTACCCGCCAGTGCAGCCTGGTTTCTACCCCTTCCGTTCAGGCTTAATAGTCTTGACTTCTCAAAGTCCTTGCTGCCCAGTGCACAATCCGCAGGGAGCTATTAGCAATAGAAAAGAGCTCACTCCTGCTTTGGCTGCTGTCCACGGCTGGTACTTAGGGAAATCTGCTACTGTCTGCTTTTTTTTCTGCTTCAAGACAGGATCTCGGTTCCCCTGTCCTAGCTGCAGTTCACAACATGCCGAGAATAGAAACCCTATTCGAAGTGCCCACAAGACAGAGTAGCTAATGGAAAAGTCAGCCACCATTGATTCATGTTTATGCTGCTGCTTTCAAGGGGAATCCGGTTTGATCTTGCAACAAGAGGAACCATTTACTGGGCTATTCCAAGAGACTAAAAGATTGGAGGAGTGTACCTGTTGGGTTTCTGGGAACTGACTGGAGGAGTGTAGCAGGGTGGTTACTTGCTCCTGCCCTGAGGGGTTTAAAAGCAGCCCTGCAGAGGGCTGCAGCTTTAAAAGACTGGGCTGATTGGGGGAAAGCAGGCTCAGCTGTAGCATGCCCCAATCAGGCCCAGCTGGCCCCTATAACAGGCAGTGAGCCAGGAGCCCAATTAGTTTCCCTTCTCCTGTAGAGGGAGAAGGGCCTGGCTGTAGAGAGCTAGACACAAGGTACCCGAGTGGAGCAGGGCTGGGAAAAGGCAGAGTTGCTGGGGAGCTCCAGCCTGGAAAGCCCCAGACTGTGGCCTAGCAGAAGGCAGCAGGTACTGGGGGTTGCAGAGGGCAGCCCAGAGGTAGGCCAAGGCAACAGGTCCAAACCCAACCTTGCCAGTGCTGAGTAGGCTGATACTGCAGTCTGCCCCAGGGTGTGGGGCTAGGCAGTGACTGGCAGTAGCCTGATACTGAGATGAAGTGGAGATAGTGGGTGGGGGTTCCCCTGGGAGGGGAAGACCCTGAGGCTGAAAGGGGTTGTTTCCAGGGGGCAGCACCCCACGTAAATGGGGCACTGGGGTCCAGGAAGGGACACAAGGGCCAGAGGCCAGGCAGATCACTGGCCTGCAGAGGGCGCTCCAGAGCTGGAAGAGCTAATTCCCAGAACATACCAGCAGGAGGCACCGCAGAGGTGAGTCTGCATGTCTACAGGGAGTCTTCAAAACAACAAAAATCAAGCCTCAAATCTCCCTCAATGACCAATTCACTGTAAGTGCTAGAATAACTCCTCTCCAGCGTTGGCACAAATGGCAGCTAATAATCTATGTTGAGGATCCTATAAAACATACATTGTTGCAATATTGTGATGTGTGTAACAGAAATTCTCCCAAGACTATCTGAGATATCCTATAAATGATGAAGCATTTTACAACTTGAATGAAGTTAAGAATAGCTTTAAGGAACTAAACTGGGATTTGAGAGAGCTGGATTCAATTCCTGGCTCTGTCACTGTGACTTTGGGCAAGTCACATAATTGGCTTCTGTTTCCCAGCTGTTGTTCGCCCCATTTTATGTAATTTGCAATTATCCAATCCTGCTGCAATGCCTACAAAACACTGGCCAGTGATTAGGTAGCTGGTGCTCTTCCTCCATCCATCATAGCTCTCATTGTTACCTTGTGCTCCCCCTGTCTGTTAATTGCATCAGCCTCTAATCTCTTGTTTCAGATTGCAAGTCATCTGGGGCAGTAACTATCTTTCTCTGGGTGTACCGAGTATCTAGCACAATGGGGTCCTGATCCTGGAGCACTCCATAACCTCTAGGTATTACTGGAATACAAATAACAATCCTTCTGTGTTCTGTCTATCATAGATACTTAGCTGGCCATCACTCTACATCTCACAGTCTTTAATGTAGTTATCCTCACAATACCCCTGGGAGGTAGGAAAATATTATCTCAATTTTACAGATGGGAGAAAGGCAAAGGCCCTGATCCTCACAGGTATTTAGGTGCCTGTCTTTCATTGAAATTAATGCGAGAACTAGGGGCCACCAAATGAAATTAATAGGCAGCAGGTTTAAAACAAACAAAAGGGAATATTTTTTTTCACCCAATGTACAGTCAACCTGTGGAACTCCTTGCCAGAGGATGTTGTGAAGGGCAAGACTATAACAGGGTTCACAAAAGAACTAGATACATTCATGGAGGATAGGTCCATCAATGGTTATTAGCCAGGATGGGAAGGGATGATGTCCCTAGCCTCTGTTTGCCAGAAACTGGAAATGGACGATGGGATGGATCACTTGATGATTGCCTGTTCATTCCCTCTGGGGCATCTGGCATTGGCCACTGTCGCAAGACAGGATACTGGGCTAGATGGACCTTTGATCTGACCTAGTATGACCTCTCTTATGGGAGTTAAGTGCCAAAATATCTTTGAGGAACTGGGCTTAAGTGACTTGCCCATAGTCCCACAGGAAATCTGTGGCAAAGCATGGAATTGAATCCTGGTCTCTCATGCTGCACTTAACCATTGGATGATCTTTCTCCTCAAAGGGCATATTCTGCAAATATTTATTATGAAGGACTACAGCGGTAGGCACAGTAGAAAGCCTATTAAAAAAAAGGAATCACGGTATGGAAAATAGACTGTCTTTAGGAAAAATGAGTTATGCAGTAAGTGCAGTTTGGTAGAATAATTCACTTGCTCAAACAGAGTGTGGGATTGGTGAACCTGCCGTGGAGATTTTTTGGTCCCCCTTGTGCTGTTTGAGTACCTTCATTCTCTTCATAGTTTACTGCCAGTTGTGCTTTACAGTTCTAGTTTTTGCAAGCATGGTATCTGAATGTACTTTATCAGGGCCCCCTTCATTTTGTATAGTGGCTCTCAGTGACCGGATAGTCCACTGCTCTGTGTTTATTGATTAAGTAGACGAGTGGAATGAGGGGTTTGCCACTTGGGTAAGTGAACTGTTGAGTGTGTGGTGAGAAAACATAGGCATTTTTAATTCTCCTAATTTTGCTGGTGCTCCCTGGCTTGGGGAGGAGGAGGGGATGATGTACCTCCCCCTGAACAACCCCCCCCCCCACAAGCCCATTGGCAAGGATTGGAGATTTGGTCCTGAGAACTGGTAGGCTGAAAAAGCAATACTCTTCATGAAAAGCAAGAAATTCATGCAGGCTGCTCCCAATATCTACTGTTTATGAAGAATAAATTGTCATAGTATGCATAAAGAGCTCCATCAGTATTTGTTAGTACAGTGAAAATATGCAAGCAGTTAAAGTCCAACAGGGCATGAACAATTTGCTTATAAAAATTAAAGGAAAACCTTGGCATTTGGCAGATCCACTTATCTGAATAAAGAGTCAATTAGTCAAAGTTCATTGATCCTGGCTGTTGACAGTCCTCTAGCCATGCACGTAGAGCTGAACTCCAAAAAGCCTTCAGAGTAGCGATCATAAATCAGAGTCCAGGCACCAGGGCTCTTTCAAATAGCAAAAATAGATATGTGCGAAAGCAGCAGGTTGAAAGTTGCATCAACGTAGGAGGTGAGCTGGCTCAAGTGCATTTCTTATTAGTGAAATTGCCAGTGAGGCAAACATATCTTTCCATCCACCTTCTCATGAACCTTACTTACCAATTTTCAGCCATCTTCACTATGAGGTTTGATTGGAAAGATTTCATGCTCTTTGAGAACTAAAATCTTTTTTTTTCTCCCTTATCCACCGCTTTTCATTTTGCCAGTGAAAGTGTGTATGCATATGTATCCCATACCCATTGCTGAAAAACCAATGCAACCTTCAAATATTTCACTTTATCAATTAGGAGAAAAAAAATAAACTTTTGAGAAAAGGCCATCTTTATCAAAGTTCTGAATGAAGATTTGTAGCATTTTTGCATCCTGGTCTCCAACACTTCCATGTATTCCAGTAGTTCCCAAACTGGGGTTTGCAAAATGTTACAGGGGGTTCTCGGAAGGGGTGGGGAATTCCCTAATGGCAGATAGAGCTGTCCCTAGGAACCCCGGGCAGCATAGGGCCAGCATCCTGGAGCTCCTGGACTTCCAAGAGCTAAGCAGATCAAAGCAAGCCTATCTATCACACTGAGGAGATTTAAACTCCGAGACTCCTTATGAGAAATGGAAAGGGAGGTGGATATTTTTTGCTGTTTTTAAAATTAAATAGGCAGCTAGTATTTTTTTAAATTATTATGAAGAACAAATCCAAGCTTTGTTGTAATGTGTGTTGTTTGCCTGGACTGCTCAAGACCTGAATGCTTGTATAGGGGGAACTCTTTGAGTTGGCTTCTTAAATACCTTCCTGCTGTTCCACATCTGAGACTCCTGATGAAACATAGGAGCCTTGTCTGATAACAGGCTTATTCAAGGTGATACAAGCTACAGAAGTGAGATCGTGGCAGAGTGTTGGTGTTTTCATAATGTAATAAAAATACTGTAATGATGATAATATCAGGGGGTAGCCATGTTAGTCTATATCCACAAAACCAACAAGGAGTCTAGTGGCACCTTAAAGATTAAGAGATTTATTTGGGCATAAGCTTTTGTGGGTAAAAACCCCACTTCTTCAGATGCATGGAGTGAAAGTTACAGATGCAGGCATTATATAATGACTCATGAAGAGAAGGGAGTTACCTCACAAGTGGAGAACCAGTGTTGTCAGGGCCAATAATTAAATAGTGTGTAATAAGCATGTCATAAAGACAGATTTTATATTTCCAAGATCATTGCTTTTATAACTTATACTCAAGTAAAGGAGAAAATCCCTGGAAACATTCATTTTTAGGAGGGGGTTCACGAGACTTGACATTTTAGTGAAAGGGTTCGCAGGCTGTTAAAGTTTGGGAGCCACTGATGTTCTGCAATAACATTGCAGAACATCATAGCATAGAATAGCATGTTGCAGAATGAACCCTTTTCATTTGCGCCACAAGGCAAAACCTTAATTCTATCTGAGCGTCAAGTTAAGGTTTTTCTGCATGAGGACCCATTTACACCGAGGATTTGGGGAGGATGTTTTACCAGTAGAGCTACACAGAAGGGGATCACTATAGTTAGGAGCGTACACCTGGACCCTACTTTCAAAATGGGCTAGCTGAACCAGTGCGAGTCCCTTGTTTACACTGATGCCGCATGCCCACACTAGGGGCTTTCAAAGGGTTAGCGTCCCTGACGGCAGTGGAACTGCTTGTGTGCCTACAGAGAAGCATGTGCTAGAGTTGGGTGAAATACTTTGGATTTAATAGCTTATTTGCCAGAAAATGCAGTTTGGTATTGACTGAAACTACTTGCAAATTTTTTGACACACATTTGTCTAATAGTTTTGGACAAAAAATAAATAACTTTTTTTTACTAGATTCACAGGGGAACTTTAGTGCCATTCGTGAAATCATGAGAGAAGGAGCCAGTACCCTCCTTGCTCTCCTCCCTGGCAATATCTTACAGCCCTGTGGTTACAGCACTCCCCTACTATATAGGATGACTAGGGGTTGAGCCCCTCCGTCCATGATTCAGAGCACGGACATTAACTTGGCTATAGGGCTAAGGACAGCACTACTGTCCCTATTTCTATGGTGGTTTTGTGAGTCATAGAAGTCCAGTCCCTTGCACTCAAGGCAGGACTAAGTATTATCTAGAGTAGACCATCCCTGACAGGTGTTTGTCCAACATGCTCTTAAAAATCCCCAGTGATGGAGATCCCACCACCTCCCTAGGCAATTTATTCCAGTGCTTAACCACTCTGACAGTTGGGAAATTTTTCCTAGAAGAACAATTTTTCTCCCTTCTCCATGTACAGGGCCGGCTCTAGCCATTTCGCCGCCCCAAGCACGGCGGCATGCCGCGGGGGGCGGTCTGCCACTCGCCGGTCCCACGGCTCCGGTGGACCTCCCACAGGCATGCCTGCAGATGCTCCACCGGAGCCGCGGGAGCAGCGGACCCTCCACAGGCATGCCTGCGGGAGGTCCACCGGAGCCGCCTGTCGCCCTCCCAGCAACCGGCAGAGCGACCCCCGCGGCATGCCACCCCAAGCACATGCTTGGCGCACTGGGGCCTGGAGCTGGCCCTGTCCATGTAACAACCTTTTATGTACTTGAAAACTTATCATGTCCCTTCTCAGTCTTCTCTTCTCCAGACTAAACAAACCCAGTTTTTTCAATCTTCCCTCCTAGGTCATGTTTTCTAGACCTTTAATAATTTTTGTTGCTCTTCTCTGGACTTTCTCCAATTTGTTTACATCTTTCCTGAAATGTGGCGCCCAGAGCTGGACACAATACTCCAGTTGAGGCCTAATCAGCGCAGAGTAGAGCAGAAGAATTACTTCTCGTGTCTTGCTTACAACACTCCTGCTAATACAGCCCAGAACGATGTTGGCTTTTTTTTGCAACAGTGTCACACTGTGGACTCATATTTAGCTTGTGATCCACTATCACCCCTAGATCCCTTTTTGCAATACTCCTTCCTAGGCAGCCATTTTCCATTGTGTATGTGTGCAACTGATTGTTCCTTCCTAAGTGGAGCACTTTGCATTTGTTCTTATTAAATTTCATCCTATTTACTTCAGACTTTCTCCACTTTGTCCAGATCATTTTGAATTTTAATCCTATCCTCCAATGCACTTGCAACCTCTCCCAGCTTGGTATCATCTGCAAACTTTATGTGTGGACTCTCTGTGCTATTATATAAATCATTGAAGAAGATATTGAACAGAACTGGACCCAGAACCAGTCCCTGTGGGATCCCACTCGATATGCTCTTCCAGCATGACTGTGAACCACTGAGAACTACTCTCTGGGAATGATTTTTCCAACCAGTTATGCACCCACCTTATAGTAGCTCCATCTAGGTTGTATTTCCCTAGTTTGTTTAGGACTGTGACTAAAGGAATGACTTTTCTCAATTTCCTTTGCTGTTAATAAAAAAAAAAAAATGAAAACATCCCAAATCAAAATGTTGTTCTTTTTGTTTTCACCGAGCACCGAAAACAAACAAAAAATGTTTGGCATTAACCAGCACACTAACAAGTCAACGATTTACACATCTCTCGCAGCCACTTTGCAGGCTTGCAGGGCTCAGCATCTGGAAACATTGAGACCATCAAACAGGAGGAGCTTGACTTCTAACATTCAATTGCTGAAGTTTGGAAACTTTTCACTGCTTAGCTGAGCAAAAAGATTGTCAAAATCAGGATGGGGGTACCCTATGGGGTTTGGAAATAGCAACCCTCCCGAGCTATTTCTGAAGGACATAAAACATGCTTGAAAATTCTTCTTACTGGTGGGGCAACTGGTTTCAGTAGTTATTTTAGGAGACAGTTTTCTAGATTCAGCGATGTCATTGCTCTATATTGGGGATTAATGTACCCCAAAAGCTTGATGCACTCAGATGGACGCAGTGTGTACATACAGCTCACAAAATGAGGGGAAGGGGTGTATGTAACTACCCACACTCAAATTACATTGAAAAAGTATTACAGTTACAAAGTCAAGCACACTAAAGTTAGGAAAAACCAAAATTAGGATTTGTGCAACTTTAATACTCATGCACATACACCCCTTGTGTTACAGTAGCTTTAATGACATGCTTACATACTGTTTTTCACACAGGACCCTTATCCCATTCAGTGTACAGAATGGACCTGCTCTGGGGATGAAAGCAGGAGGTGGGGAGGTCAGTGGGACCCCCTGCTTCATTTGCTGCAGAAGCTGGAAGATGGACAATGGCTGAGGGACTGTAGGAAGAGAAAGGAGGGTCTCAAGTTTAAAACTGTTGAATGCTGTGTTGGAGAACTGGCATCCGTCCCTGTATCTGCCACACAGTTGCTGTGTGTTGTTTGGCAAGTCACTTAAGCCAAACTTTTCAGAGGTTGTCAGTAATAGTGTACTCCTTGCTTTCTGGGTGCCTAGTGTGAGATCTTATGGGTGGGATGGCAGGCATTCATAGCTACAGCTGAAACCAATGGGAACTGTGTATTTAGTGCTTTATAATGCTAAATACTGTGAAAATTCAGGTCCTGGGGACTAAACTTGAGCACCCAAAGTTACTGGCTATGTCTGGCTTTGAACTTTTCTGAGGCCATGTCTACATCTAAAATTTTGCAGCGCTGGTTGTTACAGCTGTATTAGTACAGCTGTATAGGGCCAGCGCTGCAGAGTGGCCACACTTACAGCAACCAGCGCTGCAAGTGGTGTTAGATGTGGCCACACTGCAGCGCTGTTGGGCGGCTTCAAGGGGGGTTCCGGGAACGAGAGAGCAAACCGGGAAAGGAGACCAGCTTCGCCGCGGTTTGCTCTCGCGTTCCTGGAGCCACCCAGCACACCGCAGGGAAGGAGACCTGCTTGCTCGGCGGTTCGGGGAACGAGAGAGCAAACCGGGAAAGGAGACCAGCTTCGCCGCGGTTTGCTCTCGCGTTCCCGGAGCCACCCTGCAAACCGCAGGAAAGGAGACCTGCTTGCTCGGGGTTCCGGGAACGAGAGAGCAAACCGGGGAAGGAGACCAGCTTCGCCGCGGTTTGCTCTCGCGTTCCCGGAGCCACCCTGCAAACCGCAGGGAAGGAGACCTGCTTGCTCGGGATTCCGGGAACGAGAGAGCAAACCGGGAAAGGAGACCAGCTTTGCCGCGGTTTGCTCTCGCGTTCCCGGAGCCACCCTGCAAACCGCAGGGAAAGAGACCTGCTTGCTCGGCGGTTCGGGGAACGAGAGAGCAAACCGGGAAAGGAGACCAGCTTCGCCGCGGTTTGCTCTCGCGTTCCCGGAGCCACCCTGCAAACCGCAGGGAAGGAGACCTGCTTGCTTGGGGTTCCGGGAACGAGAGAGCAAGCCGGGGAAGGAGACCAGCTTGATTACCAGAGGCTTCCTCCTTCCACGGAGGTCAAGAAAAGCGCTGGTAAGTGTCTACATTGGATTACCAGCGCTGGATCACCAGCGCTGGATCCTCTACACCCGAGACAAAACGGGAGTACGGCCAGCGCTGCAAACAGGGAGTTGCAGCGCTGGTGATGCCCTGCAGATGTGTACACCTTCAAAGTTGCAGCGCTGTAACTCCCTCACCAGCGCTGCAACTTTCTGATGTAGACAAGCCCTGAGCT
Organism: Gopherus evgoodei; assembly: GCF_007399415.2. Taxonomy (NCBI): domain Eukaryota; kingdom Metazoa; phylum Chordata; order Testudines; family Testudinidae; genus Gopherus; species Gopherus evgoodei. Next base: position 9,722,360 of record NC_044339.1, on the reverse strand, counting down.
TCAGTTCCCCAGCTGTAGCTTGAGGATAATAATTGGCCCTTATCGTGCAGGCGTGTTGTAAAATTACATTAATCTTTGTGAAGACTCAGATGTTCTAGTGCTGAGCACCACAGAAGAGCCCAGGGGGAAATGAATCCTTCTGTCGTCTTAGCAGAATTGGAAGTGTGTGCAGTGAATAACACCCAGGGTCAGATGCTGCACAAGAAATCAAAAATATTGACTAGCTGCTTGTTCAATGAGCATGCTCTGTTCTGTGCACTGGATAAGGCAGGAGTCCTGGAGGGGAAAAACGTATTTGATCATGTAACTAAAGACTCTATCATTTAATGCAGGGGTGGCCAACCTATGCCCGAGAAGGAGCCAGAATTTACCAAAAAGAGACTGCTGAACTTGAATTAATATGCAAATTAGATGCAATTAACTTAGGTTTGAACAGAGACTGGGAATGATTGGGCCTATTTCTGAATCTATTTCCCCATGTTAAGTATCCTCATACCTTCTATGGGTCTTCTCGATGATCACTTGAAAAGTCTTTTTTTCTCCTGTTGATCATATCTCATCTCAATTGATTGGCCTCTTACAGTTGGTATGGCTACTTCCACCTGTATGTTCCCATCTATGCATCTGATGAAGTGGGTTGTAGCCCACAAAAGCTTATGCTCAAATAAATGTTAGTCTCTAAGGTGCCACAAGTACTCCTGTTCTTTTTGCGGATACAGACTAACACAGCTGCTACTCTGAAACCTGTCATTGTCAAAGAGCCACAGTAACAGATCAGCAGCCTCCTCTCAGCTCCCCCTGCCCCAGTGTCTCTCACCTGCCAGAAGCACCACCGATCAGCACCTAACCCTCCATCTCTGTGCCTCCCAGCTGCTGTGATCAGCTGTTTTGTCTTGTGGTGTGCAGGCTGCTCGAGGTGGGGTGTGTGGGAAGGAAGGGTGTGGCAGACCCAGGGGAAGGGGTGGGGGCCTTGGGGGGAAGAAATGGAGTGGGGCTGAGACCTGGGGCAGAGTGAGCACCCTGTAGCACGCTGGAAAGTTGGTGCCTGTAGCTCCAGTTCTGGAGTCGGTGCCTAGACAAGCAGCCACATATTAACTTCTGAAAAGCCGCATGTGTCTCCAGAGCCTCAAGTTGGCCACCCCTTATTTAATGCATCTGCACAGGGAAAGCAAAAGGCACCTCCCTGCCGTAAAAGCCCACCCTCCTGCCAAATTTGAAGTCCCCTGAGCTAAAGTGTAGTGATACTAAAGCTAATCAAAGTAAAGGCCACCAGCATTTTTTTCACATAGCTTTGGTTACCGAAACAGCTGAACTGCGGCCTTTTAATGAGTTGGGCAGGTTAGCCGCCCTTTGTGCCTTTGAAAAATTTCCCATCTGTATTTTCTCTTCTCCCACCACCTTCCTCTGTCCCATTTGTCCCTGATAGTTTTATTAAATTCCACCCCCATCTGCTACTGTTTATTTTCAGTCTTTTTTTTTCAAATGCACGGCCTTTATAGAGCAGCCCTAATAAGTCTCTCCTAATTAATGTCCAAGGTGAGCTGAACTCTTGAATCCACAATATTCAAATAGATTCAGAATTAAGCCAAACTCATTCTAAATTCAGAGCACCTACCAAGTCATTAGCAGAGGTGATCTGAGGGGTAAGAGTGTTTCTGCCAGAGGCTTTATAGTGTCAGCAAGAGACCAATAAAAGCAGGAGTGAAATTTACACCTTGGTCCTTGAGCAGAATTTACCATTTGAAGCAGTAGGCTCATTGCTCGGGTTTATGGTTCCATGCAGTGAAGTTGTGGGAGGTAGTGAGATGCAGCCTGTTTCAGTAATTATGTGTTTGCCTCAAAATGCATAACGGGGGTGGTAGAATGCCTGAAATCTACTCTAGCCGCAGCTGGAAGACATACCCCCTGCTACTAAAAAATAATCAAAACATTTACACCTTTATAATATGTGGCGCTCTCAAAACACTTTTGCACGCACTAGTTAAACCTCACCTCTGTTGCTAAGATGTTAATATAGATATTGTACAGAGGGGGGATCTGAGGCACTAGGTGACTAGATGCCCTGATTTTATAGGGACAGTCCCAATATTTAGGGCTTTGTCTTGTATAGGCACCTGTTACCCCCACCCCTGAGTGTTTGCACTTGCTGTCTGGTCACCCTTGCTCTGGGGGATGGAACCTCCTAAGCTTATGCTGAATTGAGAACAGAACCCTTGAGCCACCAGGAGTGTGAGAAAAGTTCAGGCAGCTGTAATGAAACCTATAGCTCACAGGAATGTCACTGAAAAAACAATACTCCTTTATAGGGCCATCCAAGCCCTGTGATATACATCTCTAGAGAGCAAAATGCACTTGCATTATCTTACCCTGCTTGTGACCAGAATCTTAGGGGAGCCAACTAAGGTCACTCAATTAGGGTGAACTGCAAAGAATGGGGCAATCAATCCCCAAAGCTGGTGGATATTCCAATACTTGGATTTACCAAGCCAGCACCAAAACAGCTTCTATAACACCTTACTGGTTATCCAGAAGCCAACACCACAGTTCCCTTAAAGTAATCCAGCCTCAGGCCTCCTCCAGATACCCAATTCAAATATGATGAGGATTTCTGACCATCTTATTCATCATATAAAAAAGGTTCTACCAACCCAAAGGCTCAGACGCATTACCTCGCAGGTTAATGAATATTCCAGATCTTACCCAAATATATGCTTACAGCCAATTCTTATTAACTAAACTAAAAATTATTTTTAAAAAAGTATGGTTAAAAGATCAGTGTACTGTGACAGCCCCAGGCCAGTGGGGTACAGGAGTCTGGTAGAGGGCAAATATACTGGTCACTGGATGAGTAGTTTTCTGTTCCCTGAGTGACCAGAGCAGGGGCTGCACTAGAGTAATCAGAAACCTGCTAGAACCAATTAAGGCAGACAGGCTGATTAGAACACCTGCAGCTAATCAAGGCAGGCTAATCAGGGCACCTGGGTTTAAAAAGGAGCTCACTCTAGTCAGGCAGTGAGGAGCCAGAGGAGAGGAAGTGCATGTGAGGAGTTGGGAGCAGGAGGCACAAGGAGCTGAGAGTGAGAGGCTGTGCTGCTGGAGGACTACAGAGTACAGGTGTTATCAGACATCAGATTCTGTGGTGAGGATAAAGAAGGTGTTTGGAGGAGGCCATGGGGAAGTAGCCCAGGGAGTTGTTGCTGTCATGCAGCTGTTACAGGAGGCACTATAGACAGCTGCAATCCACAGAGCCCTGGGCTGGAACCTGGAGTAGAGGACAGGCCCGGGTTTCCCTTAAACCTCCCAACTCCTGATCAGACACAGGACAAGTTGACCCAGACTGTGGGGAAGATCACTGAGGTGAGCAAATCTGCCAATAAGCGCAGGACCCACCAAGGCAGAGGAGGAACTCTGTCACATTACATACAGACATGAGTCAATCTTGAGATTCAGATTCATAGCAGAGATGGGAGCTTTGTAGTTGCAAAGAATTCTTTAAGAAATAGTCCATAGGTTATAGTCCAATGTTAGTATTCAGGGTGGTCCACTCAGAACTGGGATCTCAGTCTTTGTGGCTTAGGCCTCTCTGCATGAAACCTCAAGCAGGTTTCAGATGACAGGATCAGGGTCCAAGCCATTTTTTTAAAACAGTTTTTCAGTTTCCTTTGGGGAACAGTAGACACTCATTTCCTAAGCATCGTCAGTAATTATTCACATAGATTTTCCCACCATTTGCAGATAATTTGCTATACATGTCAAAGAGGGATGAATACAGCAATATCCTGTGTTTACAGTTGACTTAAATGTTAAGATGTTCTTTTGATATCTGAAGTAACAGAATACAGCATAGACAGGGACTGTTTGATTACATTGTTGACCACTACCAATATACATGTAAATACACACAAACATTATCTATGCATATGTTTTTAAGGGTTGAATTTGAGTCCTTTATCCTGCAGGATCTTTAACCCTTTCTGGTCATGTGCCACACTGCTGTTCTGAATAAAGATGCTGTACCTCCAGACCCTGCCACACTGCTTTCAGCATGTCCCTGGTGCCTATCCGGGCAAGGAGGAAGTTGATGCAGTGAATGTCCCCTGCCTTCCAATCAACGTGCAGTAGAGATCTCATTGTGTTTTTGATGTGTTTCAGAGCCATGTACTGACTATATCTGATTACTGTAAGCTGTGAACAATGATGTTAAATGAAGCACAGCCCCCCAGCTTGCAAGGAGCATGAGGGTGTGTGTATATACGCACAGTACACCACACGTGAACATTATTCTCTGCTCCTTGGAGAATGGAATATGGTGGCAGGACTGCTGTCTTCCCCACTTCCGCTGCCCCAAGGCACACACCAGAAATCGAAACAACAAGATGTTAGCCTGTCGATCTGAACACTGCTGTCATGATCTGCCCCTTTCTGGGCCCGCACCTTGTTCCACACTGGTGTCCATGGGTGCCACTCCAGTACAGTCCTCTTACGCCTCTAAGGGTGTGTCTGCACTGCAGCATAAGCTGGACTCTGACTCAGCCCACTTTCTGAATGCACATAAATCATTCTGACTTGGGTCAGCAAGAACTCAGGATCCAGGTCCTAGGATCTTGTTACGGGGGTGGGTCAGAGGCAGAGCCCCACTGTGACTCTGGTCTAAGCCCTGTTGTTTTGCAGTGTGGATGCAAGTCAAGATGCACACTTGCATCAGAAGGTCTGTGAGCACAGTATCACCGTGTTAGCATAGCTGAGAGATCCAGGTCCAGCAACTGTAAACCCAGGTTCACAATGCAAGATGCAAGCCCAGATCCCACAGCCTTCTTACCCCTTTCAGGATACTTGTCTGTGAATAATGGGCAATTCTGGCAGCTTTGCCTAACTCTTTGATGGACCCCACGCATTTCTCTTCAAAACCCACTCATTAACGACACCTTCTGGATTTGAAAAAACCTCAACATTTTTATTGTTATGTTTATGCTGGTTAAATAGCATTCAGTAACGCTTCTAGGTCCAGAGGGAAAGCCTGGCAGAGTTTCCTTTCTTGGTCACCATCTAGCTTCCAGAACCTCTCTAACATCCTGCTCCCCACCCCAGCCAGAAGCCAGGCAATGACCCTTCAAATTCCAAGGTTCCAAACCAACAGTCTGGGTGCAGCTTCCATCCAGCATCCCAGTCTGCTGCAGCATATGTTTGTATCTTTATCCAACAACATACCCCATCATACAAACTGGGTTAACACCACCTCTAACAATCTCTCATATCCTACAATTTCAACTTAACATAGTCCCTTCTTGTTCTGAGAGGACTCTCTTCCAAATTCACCCCACTTCCCACCCAGCTCTTAATACATGCACCATAAATGCCTCTTAAACTCTTTTGTCTTGCTTTTCATTGACTTTGGAGCCATTACGGTGAATTACACCTTTTTAAGAGATAAGGGGAGGGCAAAACCCCCACAAAATTTTCTTCTGTATTTGTCTACATTAAAAATCTGAAATTGTTCAAATATGAAAATTTAACCCAATACTTTTTAAAAAAGAAGAAAAAAAAAGGAGGGGGCTGAGGGGAAAAATAAATTTTTGTGGTTGTATTTTGAGCATTTGAGCATTTTGATTCCCATTTTGCAGAAGGGGAAACTGAGGCACAGAACAGTCAAGTGGCCCACCCAAGGTCTCCCCAAACAGCCTGGCCCATGCCCCCTATCCGCCGCCTGACTTCCCCCCCTAAAACTCCCAACCCATCCAACCCCCTTGCTCCTTGTCCCCTGACTGCCCTCCCGGGACCCCAAACCCTATCCAATCCCCCCCGTCCCCTGACTGCCCCACCCCCTATCCACACCTCTGCCCCCCGACAGGCTCCCTGGGACTCCTACGCCTATCCAACAGCCTCCTATTCCCTGACTCTCCTCTGGGACCCCCTGCCTCTTATCTACCCCCCCTGCTCCCCGCCTCCTTACCATGCTGCCCAGAGCACCAGGACTGGCAGCCGCACCGCCTGGCTGGAGCTAGCCATGCCGCCGTGCAGTCTAGCGCACTGGGGCAGGCCGGCGGCTCGCGCAGCCCCACTGCCCAGGGCACTGGCAGCTCCCTGAGATGATGCTGCGGGGGAGAGGGGACAGCAAGGGAGGGGCTGGGGGAGCCTCCCCTGCCGGGAGCTCAAGGGCCGGGCAGGATGATCCTGTGGAGCAGAGGTGCCCGCGGGCCATAGTTTGCCCACCTCTGGTTTAGCTGCTTGTGGCTGTCTCAGGAAGGATGGTGCTGGGACGAGGGGACAGGAGGAGGTGGCAGGAGTGAGGGGAGGTACTGAACCTCTGGAGTCGGGGGGGGCGGGGGCGTGGGCAGGGCAAAAGGGACCACTGTCTTCAGGCTGCGAAGGAAGGTTCTGGGGGGTTCTACCTGCTTCCAGGCCCACTCCAGCCCCTCCGGGTCCTGCTCCCTGTCCTGATCCTGCAATGACTATTCCAGTCACTCTGGTTCGCACTCTCACTTCCACGCTCCCCACTCCCTGAGCCTGTGAGTTTACAATATTTCCATCATGGGGGTGCCAGCCGTCTGCCTCCCCTCTCCTTGGAGCATAGGGTTGCCACCTTTCTAATTGCTGGTAAACAAACCTCTGAGACCTTGTCCCACTTCTTCACCCCACAGCCCTGCCCCCATCGCTCGCTCCTCTGTGCCCCCCCCATCACTCACTGGAACCGCTCCATCTTTCTTCCCTCCCCCATCCCCACCAAGGTGCTAGAATAATTTGTAAGGTGTGGGAGCTGAGAGCCATTGAACCGAACTGTAAAGCCTGTATAAGATGGAAACCACTTCAAGCCAGGGGTGTGTGGCAGCACCCTGAGTTCCAGCACCCCCCACACTCCCCCTGAGCTGGGCTCTGTTTCAAGGCTGATATAGGAGCTACTTCAGCCTGATAAGGAGCCTGCCTGTAGTAGGAGGCAGCCCCCAGCTTAGCAGGGGCTGGCGTGGGTTGATGACCCAGTGCCTCCCCTGCGGTAACTGGACTTTTGATGTCTGGTCAGATGTAAAAACAGAGCACCTGGCAACCCTATAGCATTGGGCAGTGACTTAGGAAAACTGGGTTAAATTCCTTTGCTTTGAGACAGATTTCCGGTGTGACAGTAAGCAAAGTACTTACTTTCTGTGCCTCTGTTCCCATCTGTAAAATGGGCATAAATACTTTCCAACCTCACGGGCATGTTGTGAGGATAAATGTATTAAAGACTGTGGTGCTCGTATACAATAGTGGGGGCCATCTCAGTGCCTTAGATAGGCAAGTTAGCCAACCCTTGTGCTCTTCTCGTACAGCACACGGGAACCAGCCAGACATCAACTTTAAGACCAATTTGCACACTTAGGTGCTCTGCCCACCCTGGCCCATCATGCTATGTGTTACAGTTTCATAGTCCTGCTTAGGCTGCAGTGTTTGTTTGCAGCCTGATTTGTCGGTTCTTCTTCCCAGCAGAATTCCCAAAGACTGCGCCAGTGACTCACTAAGGATAAAATCATGCAGCGCTCTCTAAAGTTAGCATCCTTTGCGTCACCAGATGGGATTTTTAAAATAAAGATGAACCCACTGTCGCAGATGCTGCTGGGAGTTAACACTTGGTCCCTTTTCCATGGAAATGGTCTTCCTTGCTACTTTACATTGAAATAATTGAGACAGCACCTGCTACCCTCCTGAGTGTGACACAGTGGCTGGAGTTTAAGATACGTGTGTACACAACTCATCCCTCACCATCCTTCCCCCTTTCTCTTGGGCTTCTTGGATCCCTGACAAATGCAGATGGGCACGAGAGGGTTAAAGCAACCAGCTTTCTCCTGCCTGGCTGAGTTAGCACTTCCCTGTGCTACCAGGATGACTCCAAGGAACAGCCTTTGCATCACAGAACAGAGGGGGTGACACTGCAGCAGGTCAGAGAAAATGTTATTTAACGCTGGCTCCAATCTCCTCCCACTTGCCTGTTTGGCTGGGGAAAAGAGAGAGGCAGATCTGTAGTGAAGGAATTAACCAGGGACTAATGCCAAGAGCCAATACAATCTGTGACAGCAGAGGCTGCCTGCTGCAGACTGCTACTGGATTCAGGAAGGGAGACAGAGAAATTCAGTCAGACCACCTGGAGAGGAAGGAGACCATCTTCGGTAGACTGCTGCAAGTGGAAGGTTCCCTGAAGCACTGTTCTGGCACTGACTTGATCAGCTGAAAAGACTATTTCATTCTGTGATCACCTGCTGACTGTGAAGTCCAGATATAAAAGCTGGACGGACTGACAGATCTTTCTGGTAACAAACATCACTGGATCTTGCAGCCAGGAGTCGACACAAGGATCTTTGCGTGTCCACCTAGCAGACTGAAATGATTAAGGCTTAATACCCCTAGCAAGCCCAGTTACTAAACCACTGGGAAAACTCCCTTCACGGTCCTCCTGTGGAATTGTGCCAAAGCTCACGGACAAGCTAATCACACAATTAGACACTGAAGTCGAATAAGTACACGACTGCTCTGGGGAGAAACTTGCACATTTCGTACAACTACTGCAGTCACCCCAAGAAGGGGGGAGTTAATCAATACCTATCTTTTTATGTCTGAGGCCCTTGGAACTGGTTAAAACAGGTACAGCAGCTCCTGAAAAGAGAAGGTTAGCCTCATTCCAAATAGAAATGACACCTGAGTGAAAACAGCAAGTGGTGGTGTTCCTTTCTTTGAAAAAGCAGGGGAAGAACCTTGGGCACTGAGAACAAGTTACCTAGCCAGGTGGTGGTCATCTTCTCCAATTCATCCAGGTTCTCGATCTGGGACCGTGGAGGAATAGGAAACTTCTTCAAGGGTTCTGGATTGTGTTACATGACTAACACGAAGGACCCTGAGAGAGCCATGGATGCTTTACCAGTGACCTCCAACTCTGCTGCAGGCCCTGTTACTTTCTCACAGGTCTTTGGCCAGCAATGTCAACTTATGGAGGCAGGTAAGAGGGGTATATATTTAATTTCCTAACTTGTTGCCCACTAATTGTCAAATTATCTTCTCCCTCAGATACAGGACTTATCAATGTCTGGGATTGTTCAAAGGAGTCTAAGGGATTTAAGCACCCAATTCCTTAGCTTCTTTTGAAAATCCCACCTTAAGATTCCTAAATCCAAATACTCACGAATTTGAAACCATGGCGTAGGATGGATGTTATGCTGTTTGGATTAACATGCTTTGAAATCAGCCACTCTTGAGCTGATGGTCCAAGAGAGGTTGCCACTGTGTTTTGAATAGTAAATGGTATGCATGATAACTCATCAAGTTACTTAGAGTCATGAAAACAAATGATGCTGAAATAATTAGTCAAGCAAGGGCATGAATGGTAATTCCGCTGCTGCATCTTTTTGCTTCATGTAACTTTTGTAGGAAATTAGTTGTTTCTAACTGGTGACTTGCTGGTCAGGGAACATGGATTTGTACCATGATGGAGAGTGCCTATTGTAGCATGATGCATCTCTGGTGGGTGGACCTTTGTTGAAGGTGTTCTGTTCTATAAAGGACCAAGTGACTATTAATTATTACTGTAATGCCCTGGAGCACCTCATTGTGCTAGGTGCTGTACAAACAGCATAAAAAGAAGGTCCTTGCTCCAAAGAGTTTTACTGAGTTGCAACTCCCCCAGGGTGGGTCTGATTCTCGGATGCCTTTGTGGAGTCACATACAGCTATGTAAAACATAGCTAAATCAGAGTTCTCCCTCTGATTGTTCTTCACACTCACTCTGCAGAAGTGCAAACAGCTACATAAAGTGCAAGGCCATGAAAGACTAGGCTCACTGCCTTTAACCATCTTAATGTTTTGTAGCAGCATACACTGCCATAGTATCTGAACACCTCCTGGGTTAATAAAGTGGCCTGGCAAACAAGGACCCTAGTGAAATTCATGAGTCTTAATTTCTTCTCCAGTTCTGGGTTAAAGGAAGCTCTCTCCACACAGGGTGGAGAGAGAGGACTGGTAGTTGCAAATATTGATGATGACTTTACAATGAATTTTCTTAATCACATATTATGTCAACCTGCTTGAGTGTCCATGTTGCCAAGACCCATTGGCGCGTTCACATTACTGGTTATGACTACGGAATAGGACTTATTTTCTGGTGAATTTCTAGGAGTGAAGCTAGGACATAGACACCTAGTTGTCTTCCCTAGAAGATAACTTGAATATGTCCCCCCAGATCCTATTACAAGTTATGTTTGGACCATATTGTTACTGTTTAGAGGGTGAATTCTGAAAGAATTACACTGCATTATTCCTGCATGATTTCCGCTGAAATCTGTGGAAATTACCTAGATAAAGTTAAGACATATGGTGAGCTTCATTTTCTAGCTTGTGACTGTGTTGGGCTCTCAAAACAAATATCAGGGAATAATCCAAGGCAGCTTTACTTTTCTCCCATGCATATTTCAGATCATATTATCAATGATACCAAGATCATAGCCCCACTGGGCCAGGTGCTGTATATAAACACACTTAAAAACAGTCAGTCCCTGTCCTGAAGTCTTGCGTTCCAAATGGCAAGATAGCCAGAGGATAGGAGAAACCAAGTAATAGTAGCTTAACTTCTAAAAGAGGCAACTAAGACACACAGAGATGAAGAAACTTGCCCAGGGTCACATAGAAAGTTTGTGGAAGAGTCAATGTTTGGTAGCTCTTGAAATCCAGTTCAGTACCTCAACCATAAACTCATCTTTCCTTTAAATGGCTGTCTTCCATGATGTTGCCTAGATGTAACTGAAGACAGAATATGGCCCTGCGTAGAGCTGAGTGAAAGTTTTTGGCCAATTTTTTTGTGTGTCCAAGAAAAATACAGATTCAGTGACACTGAAATATTTCAAGAATTTGTCAGTTTTACTGAATTGTTCTTTTTGGGGGGGAGGGAAGAAACAAAATTTCTGAAAAAAAATGGAAACATTGATTTTTCCAATTAAAACCACTTTTAGTTTCAAAATATCCTTGAATCTTATTTTAAAACAAATTCAAAAAGTTTTAAGATTAAAATTAAAATGAAAGGCTTTGATTTTGGTGGAACAAAATGTTTAATTTGACCCAAAATGGAATGTTGTAAAACTTTTTTAAAGTTACCAATGAACTGAAAAAGCCATTACTCTCACCATTCTAACCCTGAGAAGATAAATAGCAATGTAATAATGAACACTGGCAATGTTCTTTAGCCAACCACACAAAAACAAGGGTGGATTTTGGCTGTGCCTGTAATAATGCAGTAGTAGCAGCTGTCTGCTTCATTGGCTGCTTAGAATAGGGCCTCCAGTCAGCATGTGGAGGAAGCCAGAGAAAACATTGTAACCAACAGGCAAATACTACCTGGGTTTTCATGCCTGTACCTCTATTACGTATCTTGGCCACTCGGAACTTTGCAGACAGCAATGATAGATTCTGCTGTTCTGCAACCACAGGTGTCTATCACAGGAGCGAAGAGAATCTCTGCTCATTCTTAAGGCCTGTGGGATAGAGGAGCAGTTTTGATTCCATCCAGTACAGGGAAGGAGTTAAAATACCCAGTAGCCCTACTGATACGCTAACATTAAAATTCCTTTCTGCAAATCTCTGATAAGGAGTTGAAGCCAACTGAGATTCAGATGTCCTGCGACAAAAGGAAAGATCCAGTTTGTCATTTATAGCACTTTAACCCAAACCCGAGGGAGAAAACTGGTAAATGATACTGGTACTTGTTGCTGGCTGGACAGCTGGATAAGGATATGACCGTGTATATTGTGTCTTTAACACTAGAGAGGGGTCAGGACAAAATTTCTCTTCCCAACAACCCAGAAGTCTGGGGAAACTCCACTCCAGTTATGAAACTTTCTGATCTAGGCCCTTTTGGACGTAATCTATGCCATCTCACCGCTGCAAAACACGACTGTATGTGGAAAATGGATGTCCAAGGGAACCTTTGAACAACAAGGAGAAATTGTAAAAACTTAGCCACAGAACTCAGGGTGTGTGGGGGGGTAGGGTAGGGGGCAAATGCTGTATTAATTTATATACCCTCCTGACTTCATGGGTTCCAGCAGTTGCTATTGGGGATGCACAGGCATAGCTGGGGGCAGAATTTTGACCCAGGACTATTAACTAATCGGTATGTCTTTGTTTACCACCCCTCTGCAAAACTCACAAAGCCCTGCCACAGACTTCCTGCATGACCTTGGTCAAGTCACTTAGGCTTTCTATATCTCAGCTCCCCATCTGTAAGATGAGGATAATAGCGCTGCTCCTCCTCCCGGAGTGTTGTGAGGACAAATTCATTAGTATATGTAATGCACTTGGATATGGTTGCACCTAGAAACTTCAGGGACAAATTCTGCCTTCAGTTATATCTATGCACCATGGACTTCACTGAGAGTATAGGGATGTAGAGTCTCACCCTGGGAGCCTAAATTTAAACAGCAAAATGTGTAGACCTCCTATATCACATCACTGTGGTTAATGATATTTTGATTTTTTTTCCCATTGCAATAGGATGTGCTGAAATGATGAAAGGTCCAGAGCTAATCTGAAATGTCGAACAGTGCACCTGCCGAAATACCAAACTATGTAAATCACAGACTTGGCAGTGCACCTCCCATTAGCCCCTTTCAAGTTGTCTACAAGTGGCAAGATTGTCTATGGCTCGCCCTTCATCACATGGAAAGCAGCAGACTCAGAATGCTGGAGCTGAGTTTAAATATAGAGGGTTCTGGTTTTTAGAGATCCTGCAAGACCCATTGAAGGCAATGGGAGCCCTTCCACTGATTTCAGTGGGCTTGGGATCAGGTGGGCAAATTTTCCCTTAAATTTCTTTAAGGACAGCAGGCCCACCAGTTCCCACACAGAAAACCAGTCCTTTGAGGGTAGAGCTCCCATTGCAAGTCAAGATCGCTCCTGGTGGAAGGTTGGCATGGGACTTCTGGGGGCCACAAAACTTGAAGATAGAAACTTTGATTGTTGAGGCACTTTTATAACACAGCTAGTTTAACTCCCTGGTTCTGAAAAAGCTCCAGCTTCCCAAAGTAATAAGTTATCATTGTAGCATGTGTTCAGAGATGTTTGTATCTAATGGAGAGTTGGTCAGATAAGGCATCATTTCAAAAGTAGGCGTTAATTCTGACTTGTTGTAGGGATCCATAAGGAATAAGCAGGGCCAGCATTATGATGTTGGTGTTTCCCACACTCATGCCCTGTATTTCCTTCTCCTGTCTTCTGCATTCTCCAGTCCTCTCCCGTCCATGCCTGAACTGCCCACTCTCCTCCCAACCCCTTTACCATGCTCAGCACTGTGAGATCTGATCAACGTTAATCAGCTGGGTTGAGGGTAAAGACAGCTGTTCGCTATATCTACTGGCTGATACTGCGGTGGGTAGTGCTGTAACTGCCAACCAGGGACAGAACCTAAAGGCAAAAGAGGCAGAGCAGTTCAAGAGAAGGATGGGAAATGATATTTTGAGAGTCGACTCAATAAACTACATTTGGGGGTAGATCATCCTGAACTCAGATATTCCAGTCAGAGCATGATAGCAAGCAGCCAGTTGGATACAGTGAGTGACACAAAAAATCCTGCGAGAGAGCCTGTCTCATTCTCTAGGCCAAATAGGGGTGGATAAACCTATTTGACGCCTGCCCATCACTAGCTCTTATCCCATGCTTTTCATCTGTTACTATCCCCATTTTACAGGTGGGTAAACTGAGGCATGGACTTGCTCAAGCTCACCCAGCAAACCAGGAACAGAACCCAGCTCTCAAGAGTCCCAGTTTAGTGCACTGTCCCCTAAATCGAACTACCTCCTCTTAAGCAGAGAGTACTTTAGTTAGAGCCATTTTTAAAAATTATTTTCTCTCCTCCTCTGAACTGCCAATATAGTAACATTTGCAATGCATTTGGGGAGTGGAGTGCTCCAGAACGAGGCTTGAACTCTTTTCTTCTGGATGCTCTTGCCTCCCCTCGGTCTCAGTTGGTGCTGGGGGATTTCAGCACCTTGCAGAATTGGGCTCCAGAAGAGCAGCCACTGTTTCTTGCGTAATTAATTCCAAGTAGTTTGTCATTCTCTGCAGTACACTTCCCAAGATTGGGTTGCTGTATATTACTCCATGACTCACCGTTCCATAAATAAATCCTGCATTAGGTTATTTGTCATTTTCCTTAATTCATCTTTGACTCACAGCTTTGTTATCCTGCAATATTTTTACTTTGCCAACTAATTTTCCTTCATCAGTTAGAGAATGAGTAACACAAATCTCCATGTGACTTGAATGAACAAGGAGGGTCAGGTAGTTTCAAGAAGCCACTATGCTTTTGGATGCTTATGGGAAGCTTCTGCATCTTGTTCATCCTTCATATAGACTTGTGCTCAGTGTGTGTGTTATGCATCTCACTCTAATGGCTGGTCCACAGCTGCAAACAAGGGGACAAAGGGCCTGATGCAAAATCCACGGGAATATTTTCGTGGACTTCACTGGGCTCTGGCTTGAACATTAGGGCCAGACTTTTAAAGGTATTTTGGCATCTATTGAAATCAGTGGGAGTTCAGGCCTGAATTCACAAAGGTTCTTAAGTGCTTAACCCACTGATTCCAGTCATGAAGAAATAACACGGTAGACTGGAGACTCTAGGAGCTGAGCATCTAGGGGCACATCTTCCCCACTTTCCTAGCTGCTCTGAGCATGATAAGAAGCACGCGGTTCTTCATGCTTCTGAGTTGCATTCCTCTACGGAGCCATTCCCTCCTTTCCAGAAGCAGAGTTAGTGCAGTACAGGGCTGTGCAGTTCACCTCCCAGGCATCATGTATTGCTTTCCTCCTCCCTGTCTGCTTGCAAGTACCAGTCCAAACAAAATCACTTAGAATGAGCACAAATCACTCAGCCCAGCAAGAGCAGAATGGACACAGTGAAGCTAAATATATTTTGGGCTTTTATATACCCACAAAATCCTTAGGCTGAATTCACGGAGGATGCAAATTCTTTTAAAGTTGGGGGGTGGGAGGGGGAGAGAGAGTTTCTCTCTGCATCAGAGGAATGCCTGTGGCAAAAATGTTTTCAGCAGTAAGCAGAAAACTTAGCAGGGAACTAGAAATTGAAGTGTCCCTTGTAGGGAAGGTTTACTGTTCCCTGTGTTGATGGTTCTGTAATGCTGTAATTCAGCTTCTGAGTGTGCCGCAGGCAACAGTTCTCCTCTGTATGGGCTTGTTACTGGTACAGAAGGCAGTAGAGCTCTGTAGTACCAAATATCAAGAAAGTATCTTGATTTGTTACAGCGGATGACTAAGTATGTGAAAAATCATGTGAATTTAGAGGTTGTGAAAGATACTGAACATACAGCTCAGCTGATCCTTTCTTATCCAGAGAACAAAGCACAGCCTGGGTACAACAGTACAAGCTTCTGGTATGCTATCCTATTCACACACCTCATAGAATCATAAGGTTGGAACAGACCTCAGGAGGTCATCTAGTCCAATCCCCTGCTCAAAGCAGGACCAACACGAACCAGATCATCCCAGCCAGGGCTTTGTCAAGCTGGACCTTAAAAACCTCTAAGGAAGGAGATTCCACTACCTCTAGGTAACCAATTCCAGTGCTTCACTACCCTCCTAGTGAAATAGTGTTTCTTAATATCCAACCTAGACCTCCCCCACTGCAATTTGAGACCATTACTCCTTGTTCTGTCATCTGCTACCACTGAGAACATCCTAGCTCCATCCACTTTGGAACCCCCCTTCAGGTAATTGAAGGTTGCTGTCAAATCTCCCCTCACTGTTCTCTTCTGCAGACTAAATAACTCCAGTTCCCTCAGCTTCTCCTTATAAGTCATGTGCCCCAGTCCCCTAATCATTTTTGTTGCCCTCTGCTGGACTCTCTCCAATTTGTCCACATCTCTTCTGTAGCATGGGGACCAGAACTGGACACAATACTCCAGGTGTGGCCTCACCAGTGCCGAATAGAGGGGAATAATCACTTCCCTCAAACTGCTGGCAATGCTCCTACTAATACTGTCCAATATGCTGTTGGCTTCTTGGCAACAAGGGCATGCTGCTGACTCATACCCAGCTTCTCATCCACTGTAATCCCCAGGTCCTTTTCTGTAGAACTGCTTCTTAGCCAGTTGGTCCCCAGCCTGTAGCAGTGCATGGAATTCTTCCTTCCTAAGTGCAGAACTCTGCACTTGTTCTTGTTGAACCTTTTCAGATTTCTTTTGGCCCAATCTTCTAATTTGTCTGTGTCACTCTGGACCCTATTCCTACCCTCCAGCATATCTACCGCTCCCCCCAGTTTAGTGTCATCTGCGAACTTGCTGAGGGTGCAATTAATCCCACCATCCAGCTCATTAATTAAGTTGTTGAAAAAAAGTGGCCCCAGGACTGACCCCTGGAGCACTCTGCTTGATACTGGCTGCTGTGAAGTGGTCACCTCTAAGGCTGAGAAAGTAATCCTGGCTCCATGGCCCATTCAGTCCTTGGCATCTTTGGAGACAGACTGGCAGAAGGCTGGCAGTGGTGATATTGTTGACTAGGCTGAAAATGACCAATTTTTGGAGACGGTGGCGAGATTTCAGAACAGTGCTAAGGAGATAATGATGCTTTACTGACAATATCCTTCCTCTGCTTTGTTTTATTTTTTTAATCTCTTTTGTGTTCTTGCTGGGTTTAATTATCCATTGTGCGGTGACTTTCCACACCTTTAACTCAAGGTTGATGTGGGGCCGTTGGATAAATGTCACTTTCTTCCAACTAGGTGAAGACTAATGGTATTCATCAGTGTTGTTTATTGAGGGCTGCATTATGGTGCTTAGAGTATCTCTGAAATAGAAAGAGGGGAAAGGCAATGATGTAATGAGTTTGCATCCAAGCTGCATTGCTCACCTCTGAGGTGGGTACAATTGATCTACACCTGTCAATAAAGGACAGATTTCTTGAAATAGCTCAGCACTGAGTGTGCAGCCAGCTGGTGGAGGCCTTTTGAAAATCTTGCCCTAGCTGAGTGAAATGACCTGCAATGAGATAAAAGAGAAGTCTGTTCTCCTGGCTTTCCTGAAATGGATCTCTTCCAAAAGGCAAGAGACATTTATTTAATATATACATCATCGCCATGCCTAGCGGCCCCAACATGGTATCAGAGGTGGGCCGTAAACAGGGTAGGAGTAGCTTTCCAAATCAGTTCAGGGAGGATGGTCTGTGTGTGACAAGCAGCATGGAAGAAGGCGGGAAAAATTTGGGTTACGAGCTGGTAAGGAGGTGGATGAGGCTTACCTCATTAGTGGACCGGAGAATGCAGGAGCCACATGGTAAGCGATGAGAATGGGGCAATCCTAGTTTAAAATTATTGTAGCATTCTAAGACAATGGTCCTAAAATGAGTGGGGACATGACTGCACAGCTGGAGCGTCTCAAATAATTACCATATAGTGCTCTGTTGTTTTAATGCAGATGTAAATGTAGTTTTCAGCAGGGCGACCAGACAGCAAATGTGAAAAATCGGGATGGAGATGGGGGGTAATAGGAGCCTATATAAGACCCACCCAAAAATTGGGACTGTACCTATAAAATCGGGACATCTGGTCACCCTAGTTTGCAGTCATGTGAATTAATTGCTGCCAGACCAGACTGCAGTCTGGCAGCCACAGGAGAGGCATCCGCAAGGAACAGGGAAGGGACAGAAATAGATTTGCCTCCCATACAGGTTTACTAAGTGGTCTGCCCCATAGTAAAGCAGTAACCTATTTCGTCTCAAATTCCAGGCCTAGAGCCCACTACCCCTAACGGAGTTCTGCACGCACGGGGGTGGGGGGAAGAGTTGAGTGAAACCCTTTTTAAGTAGGATGTTAAGTATCCTCACACCTCTTGTCAACTGTCTGAAATGGGCCGTCTTGATTATCACTACAAAAGTTTTTTTTCTCCTGCTGATAATTGCTCATCTTAATTAATTAGCCTCTTAGAGTTGATATGGCTAATTCCACCTTTTCATGTTCTGTATGTACAGGTCTGTCTCATCTTACGCTGGGGTTACATTCTGCAGTCAGCACGTAAAGCGAAGATCGCATATAGTCAAAATTACACTGAGTGTAATGGTGGGCGGAATTGCCCACACTACAGAAACA
The DNA here is from genome assembly GCF_007399415.2 of Gopherus evgoodei. Taxonomy (NCBI): domain Eukaryota; kingdom Metazoa; phylum Chordata; order Testudines; family Testudinidae; genus Gopherus; species Gopherus evgoodei. Next base: position 9,704,258 of record NC_044339.1, on the reverse strand, counting down.
ATATTTAAATTGTTATTTTTCTCCTTTTTTTGTTTTGTTCTTGTTTTTGCTGACCGCATAAAACTGAAATTGCTCATGTTGAATGCGCCTAAGATGCGACAGACCTGTATATATACCCAGTGAGTGGTGAGCTGGAGCCGGGTTGTGCAAACCGGTTGCTAAATTTAGAAGCTGCTTTAGAACTGGTTGTTAAAGGGCTGGACAAACTCCGGCCCACAGGACCATCCTGTCCAGCCCTTGAGCTCCCGGCTGGGGAGGCTCCCTCGCCCACCTTCCCCCCTCTCGCAAAGCCTGGCTCCAGCGCTTTGGACTGCTCCTGGGCAGCTCTGCAGCTCCTGCCACTTTGAGCGGCATGGTAAGGGGGCCAGGCCAGGGCTGAGAGGACAGGGAGCACCTTGAGGGGATGGAGGTTCTGGGGGGGGTAGTCAGGGGACGGGGAATGGAGAGGGTTGGGTAGGTGTGGGAGTTCCGGAAGTCCGTGGTGAATGGGGTCGGGGCAGTCAGGGGACAGGGAGTGGGGTGAGTTGGGTAGGGGGTGGGACCTTGGGGGGCAGTTAGGGTGGGGGGGGTCTCGGGCTTGTACTCACCGGGTGGCTCTTAATAACTGGTTCTGTACTGAATTGGTGGCAGGGCAACCCAGAGGATTCATGGGGCCTGGGGCAAAGCAGGGGAGTGGACATAAAATAAAGGCGCCACCCGCTGTGGCGCTTGTACTCACCAGGCGGCGCTCTGAGTCTTCGGTGGCGGCAGGTCCTTCACTCGTTCTGCATCTTCAGCAGCACCGAAGGACCCACTGCCAAAGTGCCACTGAAGACCCGGACCGCAGCCGGGTGAATAAAAATTAAAAAGGTGCCTCCAGCCAGGGAAGGGATTCTCGGCCAGGGCTCGCAGGACTCCTGCAGGGCCCAGAGCAAATTGCCCCCTTGCCCGCCCCCCCTGGGCAGCAGCAGTACTTTGACAGCAGGTCATTCACTCACTCTGGGTCTTCGGTGGCACTGAAGGACCCACCACTGAAAACCCAGAGCAAGTGAAGGACCCGCCGCCGAAATGCCACCGAAGACCTGGTAGGGAACTGGTTATTAACATTCTGGCAGCTTATCACTGTACATATCTCCTTACTATATGTTCCATTCTATGCATCTGAAGAAGTGAGCTGTAGCTCACAAAAGCTTATGCTCAAATACATTTGTTAGTCTCTAAGGTGCCATAAGTACTCCTGTTCTTTTTGTGGATACAGACTAATATGGCTGCTACTCTGAAACATGCCTCCTATAATAACTTGCAGCCCACAGCTATATTCAGTTTCCACTGTAGACAAGCCAGCTGTGCATAAAGTGTGAAATTCATCTGCACAAGGATTCTACACCATTGGAACCCCATTTAAGCCTTAGTTTGAGTGGGACTTAAGTGGCACATAGATCTTGAGCACCCTTTCTGCATGGGGTGAATGTCACCAAATGTGAAGCTACTGATCGTTTTGTCTCCCTAGGTACAACATTGTTAAAATTGGCTCATGTGACATAGGCCACATACTCCTATCAGAGATTCTCCTTTAGCTGTGTTTTGAATCTGAAGGATCTGTGTTCTGTTCTTATCATCAACAGGAAATTCCAAATGACCACGGTGTGCCACATGAGGGGTCTAGATGGCCACAGATTTTCACTATATGCTGGTTTGCCTTGTCTTTAGTTGGAAGACAACTATTAACTAGTAACTTAAAAAACCCAGCACTGAAGTGTATAAGTCCTGCATATTGATAAATATAACATTCAGTGTAGCAAGTGAAATGGGGCCTCGAAAAAAGAAGGGTTTGTTATCGATTAGAGGTCTTTCAGTTAAACACCTGGCAGTTGTGATGCATAGCTAAAGTTGTTTGGTCAGGGATCTCTTACAGCAGAGATAATTTTTTACAAATGAGCAAATATTAAGTGTGTTCCTGTGTATGACAGATTGTGCTTGAAGGAGAGTGGTGGCAAAAGGAAGAAAGGGTCAGAAATGTTTTCCTAACTGGGAATCTAGATGGTGAGGGTATAAGTGAGGAGTGGAAATCTACGCTTATGGTGAAGACACATTCTCATTTCAGATGATAGTATGGATGCTGTGCTCCCTGCAGAAGTATGCTGGGCCTTTTTTATCCAGCTGCAAACTGGTACCAGCAGCTGGAGGAGTGACTAGACATAGCAATTCTTTGGGCATGCCCCCCACACTGGGGGCTGGCAAAAGAACCCACTGTGTGAGTGCTACCCACCTTGTGCTGTGGGAATCCTCAGGAACCCACTTCAGCTGCCTTTACCATTGCTTTGTGCCACAAATTGACCACAGTGGGGACCCAGATCTGGCCCACTAATAGTTACAAGAGAGGTCTATATAGAGCTGTAAATAGTTAATAAATAGAGCGCCAACAGATGACACTCAAGCATAGCAACATCATTGCTGGATTGTGTAGGATAAATAATTCTTGGGCAATGAAAATGGCCCTCTCTGTGCAGCAATTTACATCAGCTGTTAATGGTAACTTTGCAAAGACGCAGTTTCGGTTGGACACATTTCTTCTGATGCCGCAACACCTTCCCCCTCCACTGAGCTGCCCAGCATAAAGGGATGTGACCTCCTTCAAAGTGGGTCACACTGCACATCATTCAAATCCCTAGGGAATGTGACATTGGCTATCAAACAACAAGTGCCTATCCTCCTCCCCCACCCTGACAAGTTAGTTAAGTTTTTAGGACACTTGACTGTCATGTTTGCCCTTTGCTGAGCTAGTTGAGTAAGCTGCAGCTGTAGGCACTCTTTCTCTGCTGCTCTTCCATGCCCAAAGAACATCTGTTTTATAACGTCTGCACATTGCAGCCTGGAAGGCTGCGGTAATAAATCCATGCTTTGTCTCCTTTTATGTTGCAGATGACTTGGGTAAATCCAGAGTCAATGAAATGCAGCAACGCTGGCTTTAGGCCTACTCCACCAGTTTCCCCGAATTGGGCCCTGCACCTAAGAGGGCCCCACACCCAGTGAGAATCCCTTCCCTGGCTAGAGGTGCCTTTTTAATTTTTACTCACCTGGAGGCGCTTTCGGTCTTCAGCAGCGGGTCCTTCACTCTTTCAGAGTCCTCGAGGGCACTTGGGCAGCGGATTCTTCAATGCTGCTGAAGACCTGAAGCAAGTGAAGGACCCACTGCTGAAGTGCCGCCAAAGGGTCACAGCACCGCCAAGTGAATACAAGCCTCACATGTTTTTTTTCACATGTGCTTTTTTTTTTTTTAGTAATACCTCCCAGGCCCTGTGGAAACTGTTTGAAGTCGGCCCCGCACTTCGTAGAGCCAGGCATGCTCTTAGGAACCCTAACTCTAGCTCCAAGTGCCCTACCCTTAGGAACCCTAAGCCTAGCTCCAAGTGCCCTACACGTAGGAACCGCAACTATAGGGTGGGAAGCCCTACCCGTAGGAACCCTAACCCTAGTTCCAAGTGTCCCACCCATAGGAATACTAACCCTAGCTCCAAGTACCCTACCAATAGGAATCCTAACCCTAGCTCCAAGTGCCTTACCCATAGGAACCGTAACTGTAGAGTGGGAAGCCCTACCGGTAGGAACCCTAACCCTAGCTCCAAGTGCCCCACCCTGAGGAACCCTATCCCTAGGGCGGGAAGGCCAACCCATGGGAACCATAACCTTAGCACCTGGTGCAATACCCATAGGATCCCTAACCCTAGGGCGGGAAGCCCTACGCAGAGGAACCCTAACCCTAGCTCCAAGTGCCCTACCCATAGGAACCTTAACTCTAGGGCGGAAAGCCCTACACATAGGAACCCTATCCCTAGCTCCACATGCCCTTCCTATAGGAACCCTAACCCTAGGGCGGGAAGCTCTACCAATAGGAACCCTAATCCTACCTCCAAGTGTCCCACCCATAGGAACCCTAACCCTAGGGCGGGAAGCGCTACCCACAGGAACCCTAACCCTAGCTCCAAGTGTCCCACCCACAGGAACCCTAACCCTAGCTCCAAGTGCCCTATCAATAGGAACCCTAACCCTAGCTCCAAGTCCCATACCCGTAGGAACCAAAACTGTAGGGTGGGAAGCCCTACCCATAGGAACCCTAACCCTAGCTCCAAGTGCCCCACCCTGAGAAACCGTATCCCTAGGGCGGGAAGCCCTACCCATGGGAACCATAACCCGAGCACCCTGGTGCAATACCCATAGGATACCTAACCCTAGGGCGGGAAGCCCTATGCATAGGAACCCTTACCCTAGCTCCAAGTGCCCTGCCCATAGGAACTCTAATCCTAGCTTCAAGTGCCCTACCCTGAGGAACCCTATCCCTAGGGCCGGAAGCCCTACCCAAGGGAACCATAACCCAAGCACGTGGTGCAATACCCATAGGATACCTAACCCTAGGGTGGGAAGCCCTACGCATAGGAACCCTAACCCTAGCTCCAAGTGCCCTGCCCATAGGAACCCTAGCCCTAGCTCCAAGTGCCCTACCCATAGGAATCTTAACTATAGGACGGAAAGCCCTACACATAGGAACCCTATCCCTAGCTCCACGTGTCCCACCCATAGGACCCTTAACCCTAGCCCGAAGTGTTTCATCCATAGGAACCCTAACTCTAGCTCCAAGTGTCCCACCCAAGGAACCCTAACCCTAGTTCCAAGTGCCCTACCCGTAGGAACGGTAACTGTAGGGCGGGAAGCCCTACGCATAGGAACCCTAACCCTAGCTCCAAGTGCCCTGCCCATAGGAACCCTAACCCTAGCTCCAAGTGCCCTACCCATAGGAACCTTAACTCTAGGGCAGAAAGCTCTACCCATAGGAACCCTTACCCTACCTCCAAGTGCCCTACCCATAGGAACCCTAACCCTATCTCCAAGTGCCCTACCCATAGGAACCCTAACCCTAGGGCCGGAAGCTCTACCCATGGGAACACTAACCCTAGCACCTGGTTCAATACCCATAAGATCTCTAACCATAGGGCGGGAAGCCCTGCCCATAGGAACCCTAACCCTAGCTCAAGCTACCCTACCCATAGTAAACCTAACCCTATCTTCAAATGCCCTACCCATAGGAACCCTAACCCTAACTACAAGTGCCTTACCCACAGAAACCCTAACCCTAGGGCAGGAAGCTGTACCCATGGGGACCCTAACCCTAGGGCGGGAAGCCCTACCATAGGAACCCTAATCCTAGCTTCAAGTGCCCTACTCATAGGAACCCTGACCCTAGCTCCAAGTTCCCTACCCATAGGAACTCTAACCCTAGGATGGGAAGCCCTACCCATCTGAACCCTAACCCTAGCTGCAAGTGCCCTACCCATATGATCTGGAACCTTAATTCCAAGTGCCCTATCCATCTTAACCCTAACCCTAGAGCGGGAAGCTCTTCATCCCCTACGCATAGGAACCCTAACCCTATGGTGGGAAGCCTTACCCATAGGAACCCTAACCCTAACTCCAAGTGCCCTACCCATAGGAACTCTAACCTTAGCTCCAAATGCCCTACCCACAGGAATCCTAACCCTAGCTCCATGTCCCCTACCCATAGGAACCCTAACCCTAGGGTGGGAAGCCCTACCCATCTGAACCCTAATCCTATCTGCAAGTGCCCTACCCATACGATCTGGAACCTTAATTCCAAGTGCCCTATCCATCTAAACCCTAACCCTCGAGTGGGAAGCCCTACTCATACAAACTCTAACCCTAGGGCGGGAAGCCCTACCCATAGGAACCCTAACCCTAGCTCTAAGTTCCCTACCCATAGGAACCCTATCCCTAGCTTCCTGTTCCCTCCCATAGGAACCCTAACCCTAGGGTGGGAAGCTCTACCCATACGAACTCTAACCCTAGCGTTGGAAGCCATACCCATAGGAACCCTAACCCTAGGGCAGGAATCTCTTCCCATAGGAACCCTAAGCCTAGCTCCAAGAGCCCTACCCACAGGAACCCTAACCTTAGCTCTATGTGCCCTACCCCTAGGAGTCCTAACCCTAGCTCCAAGTGTGCTACCCATAGAAACCCTAACCCTAGCTCCAAGAGCCCTGCCCATAGGAACCCTAACCGTAGCTCCAGGTGCCCTACCAGTAGGAACCCTAATCCTAGCTCCAAGTGCCCTACTCTTAAGAATCCTAACCCTATGGTGGGAAGCCCAACCATAGGAACCCTAACCCTAGCTGAAGGTGTCCTACCCATAGGAACCCTAACCCTAGCTCCACGTGCCGTACCCATAGGAACCCTAACTCTGGGCCGAGAAGCCCTATCCAGAGGAACCCTAACCCTAGAACTGGAAGCACTATCCATAGCAACCCTAACCCTAACTCCAAGTACCCTACCCATAGGAACCCTAACTTCAGCTCCAAGAGACCTACCCTTAGGAGCCATACCCCTAGGGCGAGAAGGCCTACCCATAAGTATCCTAATCCTAGGGCGGGAAGCCCTACCCATAGGAATCCTAACCCTAACTCGAAGTGCCCTACTCATAGAGAACCTACCCAAGCTCGAAGTGCCCTACCCTTAGGATCCCTAACCCTTGCACGGGAATCCCTACCCATAGAAACCCTAACCCTAGCTCCAAGTGCCCTACCTATAGGAACCGTAACCCTAGTGTGGGTAACCCTTCCTATAGGAACCCTAACCCTAGCTCCAAGTGCCCTAGCTATAGGAACCCTAGCCCTAAGTCCGGAAGCCCTACCCATAGCAACCCTAACCCTGCCTCCAATTGCCCTACGCTTAGGAACCCTAACCCTAGGGCAGGAAGCCCTACCCATAGGAACCAGAACCCGAGGCAGGGACTCCACCAGTCAGAACCCAAACACTAGCTCCAAGTGCCCTACCCTTACCCAGAGATTGCTGGAGACTTAGCAGGCTATTGTCAATTCATTGTACTGGAAAAGGTCTGCATTGACTTCTCTGCATGCTGCTGTGTAACAGCTGGGTAGAAAGTACCTGGGCGGGACTCAGAGATGCCCCGCAAATTTCTCCATCTTCTCCAAACCAATTTAACACTTAGAAAAATCCTGCCTAGCAGGGCACAGTCACAGTCCTAACCCCAACAGTTTAAGTATAGAAGTGTTATCGTCTGTCCAGACTCAGTTGTGCCAGTCTAAATCTGTCCTTGCCATTTTAAATGTATATGCCGTTTTTCCCTTCCCCTACTAAACTGCTGCATGGTGTTTCTGTGTAATTTTATATGGCAGCCCTGTTCAATCCCAGCGGTGTCTGCTTTTCAGCAGCGGGTCCTATGTCACAGAGACATGGTTTGTAAACCGCTTTAGGATAAAAGGCTTTATGACATTTCATGCCATTTTATTTCTAACCTATCTGCCCATGTATTTTTTTTAATCTGCACAATGGCTTTTTCAAGATCAAATAAGTCACGTCAGGTGGGTATTTCGAGGAAGGCTTCCACTGTTATCCTGTATGTGAATTAAATATTATAAAACGTTCTCAGTGGTCTCGCCAGAAAGACCACCATTGTTGCAAAGTCTGTGCACACACTGCTAACCAGTTGGTTTGCACCTGACTAAATAAGGGGAATCGCTTATCTCCATTCCTGATGGAATGATTTAATTTTGCCAATTAATATTAGTGACATCAAAGTCTAAGCAAATGATGATTCCCTGAAATTGAAAACCCACACCATGTTTTTATGACCCTGCAGAAATGAGCAGAGTGCATGGGTATGATTAGAGTGGTAAACTATAAACATGAATGAGCCATTTTCTTTTACTAAATCGCTCTGCGCATCATGGTGTATTTCAGTTGCATCACATTGCCGCAGCAGAAGAAACTCCCGGGTATTTGATGCTGAGCTGGGGATTTGGTTTGGGTCCCTACTGTGCTTTTGCCCTATTTCTCGGGAAAGCTTTGCTTTCTGCTGATGCTGCGCTGATATTCCAAACTCAGATCATCTTCCATGTAGAAGGAAAGGGCATTAGGACAATGGCCAGGTACTTTTGAAAAGGAAGTCAAATTGCTACACCCAGAGGATCATTTGATTTCTGACAATTAATATAGTGGCAATCTATGCCTAAAGGTATTGCTGAATGATCACTCCTCAAATAAGACATGACCCAGAAAGTACCCATTAACCTGCAACCAGCTAAGACACAGCTTTCACTGTGGTTTAAATGATGCAGTCCTTAGGCGGTTGGGAGATATGAAAGAAAGTCCAGGGTAGTCTAAGAGGCTGAGCACTGAACTGGAAGCCAGGAATTCTGGAGCTGGAATCCCAGGTGTACCAATAATGTATATTGCAAACTCCTTCAATGTATGAGGATCAGCACTGCATGAATCATTTCTGTATACCAGTGTTCCTTCACCACTACACTCTCTTCTTTCCCTCGGTGGCACCTGGGACATAGTGCATTGGGAACATTCGGTCACCAGCTAAACTGAGGTTCATGCTTTGAAGGTCATCAGACTAAGAAGTGCAGTGCAGGTGGCCCTCCTCTGATTCTGCAGTCTCTGCCTTCACTTGTGCAGTTGTCGGGGACTGGGACGAGGCTAATGATTGGAACAGGAGTCATGCCTAGTGGTTGGAGCTGGAGCTGGTAACCAGGAATCAGAGCTGAGGGTCAGAACCAGAGTCAGATGTCAGAGCTGGAGTCAAAATACAGAAATTGGAGCAGAGGGTCAGAGTTGGGTTACCAGAAGCAGGACTGGGACCAATGCAAGAGCAGGAGCTACCACAGACCTGGGAGAAAGCTTTGAGCAGCTTCTGAACTTAATAGCTGGTCTGTTGTTTTTTCCAACTAGTCAGGAGATGTGGCCAATCAGGCAGCCTGCTAGAGGTCAGATGGATGCACCCATTATGTTGCCCAGAAACTGGCCCTTTTGCCAGCCCTGATTCCTGACACATCATACCAAGAAGGGCTGTACCAGTGGCCCTCCTCTGATTCTGCCGTCTCTGCCTGGACCATACAGTCTCCTTTTAAGGGATGCACACAACTAAGCATGGCCATAAAGCCCGTATCAATTTTTGCCTTTACTCTCCTGCCTTCAGTTACTCCATGGCACTCTATCATATGGCACAGTGTGGATTGTTATGCATAAAATTCTGACAGCAGCTTTATTTCCTCTTGAAATAACAGCTCCCTGTTATGTGACTTAAGACGTTGATCTTGAAACAAATTGCCTGAGATCCCTCATTAATCATGTAATTCGTGCATATCACTACTGTATCTGCTTTTGCAGTATGCTACCCAGGGGTCTTCATTACCTGTTGTGCTGAGGTTGGGTTCCAAGTCATGACATTGATTTTATTTCTAGGAGATTTTCATAGGGTTCCCCATCCACATAATAACATCAACAATATGGTTCCATGTAGTCTTCAACATTGAGCATTGTCCTTTATGTGCAGATCTCCTCTGCAGCCCCCCAAACTCTCATTACAGACATTCCAATCATCCGATATTGACTTTGTGGACAGATTGTGCGATCCTTGGGGCTGGCACTGTCTTATTATGTATGTACAGCTCTATCACAACAGGTTTCTGTTCTCCAATGAGGCCTCCAGGTGCACCTGTAATACAAATAATAAAAAATAATTATGTATATTGCAAGAGGGTGAAAGGCTAGATTGACAGCTCTGGTGCCTGACTTTCTCCCTCTCAGTAAAATTCATTGCTGGGCAGAGGGTCTATGTCCCGCTGAAGCCCTCAAAGCTGCACTTAAGTTGAACTTAAGTGGTGCATGGGCTTTTCGCTGGCTTCTCTTCACAGAGATGAATTTCATCTTTTATGTGCAGAACAGGTAAAGCTTGGGCTACTGAAAGCTTCCCTCCTGCTACTTCCCCCATTTTCTTCAAATCTTTTCAGGAGGGACCAAATTGTAAGGAGGTTCATGTCCATGGCTCATTCACCCTGCCCTCTCTGCTAAGATGCTAGTTAGTATCAGCTGTGATGTGGACACTTGACAATGAAGGACTGGATGGAGACTGCCAAGTTTGGAGGGGCTTTTGCCATCAGTCGTTAACGGCTTTGTTGGATATGTTACTATTCAGCTGTTCTCCAAGGATGCTGGTCCCTTGGAGAGTTGACTATTGAGAATTGACATATACTAGCAAGTGATACCACTGTCGCCCTTCCCGTGCATTCAAACATCATGAGTCAGGCCCTGTAAGAGCATGTTCTTGCCTCTGAAGAACCTCTTTGTGTCCAGACATGGTGCTGCAGGGGTCCTGTCAGTCTAAAGCCTTCACCAACCTTCTGGCTTCAAGGTGGTCTGTCATATTATGTGGCCTAGCCCTCCGTCTAAGGTTTTGCTCAGTCTATCCCCTTTTGTGGTTAACAGAAAAGTCCACAAACAAGGAACTCAAAGTCCAGTGGACTTGGAGTTTCTCCTCCAGCCTTTAACACTTGTAGCTCTTGTCCGTTTTCCCTCTGTCGTCTTAGTCTGGGGAAGAGGCAGGAAAACCCAGGCCAGCCTGCTCCACTGGGTTCCAGCTCAGGGGTATTGTTCAGAGCGGCCAGAGTTAATCATAGAATCAAAAGAAAGAACGGTTTTCCAATCATTTGCAAATAAGATCCTTTTCATAAAAGGTGAAATTCACCCTTGTGTAGAGAACCAGCACAAAATCTATCCACCCCTGGTTCTGAGAGTGCTCTATGTCTGTGTATATGCAAAGGATTAGCTAAAGGGCCAATCAGTGGTGCTCAAGAATAGGCAGCACGGATTCCTGGGTTTCCAGGGCTAATAGAGCTTGAGATTGTGCACGGCACATGGCTTCCGCTGCATCACTCTTTACCGAAGCCTCTAAACAGGGAGAGACAATCTCTGTTCTGGAGCCGGTGCCGACACAGGGAAGGCTCCATAGCTCAGGTTTTACTTTGTTCTTATTCAAGCAAATTTCCGTTGGAAACTTTGGTCCAAGGGATTCATCAGATCTAAAAAGAACCAATATGGCTAATCCCCGAGGTTTCTGATTTGTAGTTTTTACCAATATTGAGATTTGTTACCGATCACTTGGGTATCTATTCAGGTGTGACAAGAAACCACTGTGGGAAAGAAGTGTTCTAGTGGGTGTGAGTTGGGAACTGGAGAAGGTAATGAGGGGTTCCGCGCTGGAGCCTTCTGAATGACTATGTCGAAGCATGTGCAGATGGGGATGTGGCAGGCATGTCACAAGAGTAAGCTTTTAAAATGTTGCCCTGGGGAGCAACTTCCTGACAGCAGACGTCAAGAAGGTTTGACTCTCGCTGGGCCTTTTATTAACACACTGCTTAGAGGTCTGTTTCACCATGTCTGCTGTGTTAATGATCGCTAACATCGTGTGTTTAATGCTATGCCTTGCTATAATTACAGCAAGGGTATTTTTATTAAATGACCAATTTTCGCTCCGCTTTGGGTTTGAAAAAAAAAAAGCCATTGTCTCTGGTAGGTATGACATTCCCCATAAATCCTTATAGGACTTTGAGATTCAGCAAGAACAAATGCAGAGTCCTGCACTTAGGATGGAAGAATCCCATTCACTGTTACAGACTAGGGACCAAATGGCTAGGAAGCAGTTCTGCAGAAAAGGACCTAGGGGTTACAGTGGATGAGAAGCTGGATATGAGTCAACAGTGTGCCCTTGTTGCCAAGAAGGCTAACGGCATTTTGGGCTGTATAAGTAGAGGCATTGCCAGCAGATCAAGGGACATGATCATTCCCCTCTATTCGACATTGGGGAGGCCTCATCTGGAGTACTGCGTCCAGTTTTGGGCCCCGCACTACAAGAAAGATGTGGAGAGTCCAGTGAAGGGCAACAAAAATGATTAGGGTGCTGGAGCGCATAACTTAGGAGAGGGAGAGGCTGAGGGAACTGGGATTGTTTAGTCTGCAGAAGAGAAGAGTGAGAGCGGCTTTGAAAGCAGCTTTCAACTACCTGAAAGGGGGTTCCAAAGAGGATGGATCTAGACTGTTCTCAGTGGTACCTGATGACAGAACAAGGAGTAATGGTCTCAAGTTGCAGTGGGGGAGGTTTAGGTGGAATATTAGGAAAAACTTTTTCGGTAGGAGGGTGGTGAAGCACTGGAATGGGTTCCCCAGGGAGGTGGTGGAATCTCCTTCCTTAGAGGTTTTTTAAGGTCAGGCTTGACAAAGCCCTGGCTGGGATGATTTAGTTGGGAATTGGTCCTTCTTTGAGCAGGGGTTTGGACTAGATGGCCTTCTGAGGTCCCTTCCAACCCTGATATTCTATGATCCTATGACTATGGCCAGTGCTTAATTTGTAATGAAATTGGTGCCGGGGCTCTAGCAATTTTTTTACTTTCATAACTGATGCAGCAACTCAGAGATCCCGAGGCTATGAACTGCCAAGCCTACAGATGCCAGGGCTCAGCCTTGGCAAGACCTGGCGCAAATTAAGCACTAACTATGGCCAATATCAATGACTTGAGCAATTCTTCTACCTTTTTTCTTTTCTTTTCTTTTCTTTTCTAGACTCATAGACTTTAGGGTCAGAAGGGACCAATGTGATTATCTAGTCTGACCTCCTGCACAAAGCAGGCCACAGAACCCTACCCATCCACTTCTATAACAACCCCTAACCTATGTCCGAGTTATTGAAGTCTTCAGATTGTGGTCTTTTCTTTCTAAAATATCCTTGCAGTATAAATGTCTTTTCAGCCTCATGTGCTATGATGCCGACCCTAGTGGGCACACAGATTAATAATCATGCAGTGATTTTATCTTGCAAGGGGATCCCAGAAAGACGTACCCCATAGTACCCAGCCAGCGTCAGCCCACAGCAGTGAGCCTCGTGGCCCAGGCTGACAGCCTCCCTAGGTTTCAGGGGCTAAGCTCCAGCCTGAACTTCAATATCTACACAGCTGATTTTAGCGTGGAGAGCAAGCCTGAGTCTGTTGAACTGAGCTTGAAGGCTCACAGCTGCAAGCTGTGTAGACGTACCCTTAGCATACGTCTTTGAATTCTGATCTGTTACCAAGTATTTACTGAGGCCCACTAGCCTCCAAGGCTTTCATCTCTCTCATTCTCAAGCACACAAGAAAGGGAAGTTTGCTTTGATTAATCTCTTTTATAAATGTATGTATAAATGCTATAAGGGCTTGACTCAGCTCCCCTTGTAAATAATAGGAATCTTTCCATCAACTTCAATGGGAGTCAGATCAGTCCATAAATTACTAAAGAAGGGACAAACTAAAGCATTTATCCGAGTTTCAAAGGTGCATAGGTAAAATATTCTGTAGCTATAGTACGGAAGTTCCCACTGAAATGTAAGGCTCTCTCTCAAATTGGACTGCAGCTCTAAGGCCCAGTTGTGCAACATGGGTGCATATTTGCATGGATCCCATTGCAGGATTGGAGTCAGAGACCTCTTGTCATTCAAGTGCTATTTTTGAATGTGCCCCTGAATGCTGGTTTGGCTACAGAGCAAGCAATAGAAAAATTGTCTGCGAATTTGAGCCTGACAGCATTCACAACAGTATTGCCAGCTGCAAACATGCAAAGAGCATGAGCTGGGCATCCAAAATATCACAAGAGTTAAAAAATAATGAAAATTTGGGTTAACATTTTCAAGCTTTTTCTCTGCAACTGTAAAGGTTAGAAGCTTGCTTTTTTAAAATGAAAGCTGAGATTCTCCTGTAAACACATCACTGAAGGCGTAAAAAACTCAGATATCATAAGACTCAAGAAAATCGCACAAGTTGGCAACACAGAGACACTTTTGCATTGGTTTTCTATGAACAGTCACACGTTATTGGTGCAAAAACTCACAGATATTGAATTCTTATCTCAAAAGTAAATGGTGAACTATAGATTATTATTTAATAATTTACAATGCATTACAATAACAATTTACCATTTAAAGTTCATTGCAGTGGGCCCTGTTCCTGCAAACACTTCCACCAGAAGCAGACCCTTTAAGAAATAGTACACCATGTATGAGGACATTTTTCAAACACTATACAGATTTTTATTTTAACTTAATTAACAAAACACAAACTATCAATATAGACCATACAAATAACTGTGCCTTGTTCAGAATTGAGTTGGTCAAAAAAAAAAAAACTATAGCAAACATTTTCAGAGGGCTCCTTCCTATTGAAAATCAATGTTTCAACCAAAAAAAACCAAATCAAAAGCTGAAAATTGAGAAAATGTCGACCACTTTTATTGGGAATATGCCAATAAGAAAATTTTAAACCAAACTGTGACTCTCAGGGGGCTAAAGCCCCTTGTTACCAAATTCCAGCCATACCCAGAGATCTGATCCTGCGCCTCAATCCTGCCAATACTTAAAGATTAATGTAACTTTATGCATATGAGCAGTCCCATTAACTTCAATGGGAGTGTTTTCATGTCCATAGCTGTGCATATGTTTCAAGTATCAGGCCTGTGACAGATCACAGCAGCACCATTCTATCACAAGTTTATGTCTTTCAACATTATGACTATTTAAGCACTATCCCTTGCAAACTCCGCCTCTGTAGCCAGCTCTTTAAATTGCAAAGAAAGCCTCAGCTGCCTTCAGTCCTATAGTGCTCAATATGAAAACAAGCAACTGAATAGTGAAGTTTGCAGATCCTTATTCTCTACCTTGTAAGTATATTGGGGATTTTCCCATTGCATTTCCCTTCAAAGTAGCTCTAAAATCACTTGGTAGCCTTTAAAATCCAGGTTTCTCAAGCACCATTTTGGGATGATCAAGCCCCCCAGCTGTTTGTTTGATTCTGCTCTAAGGAAACAATGCCTCTCCTCTGCAAACAGACTGCCTGATAACAGCTAGTAAAGTCATAATTACATGGGACCTAATCCCAGTCAGCTAAAAGTAATGCAGAAATGGAGGCTGAAAGGAGGTTGGGGAGTATGCTGGACAGAAAATCTTTGGGGAAGGCTGTATGTTCCTCTTCCCATGGCTAGGAACTAGGGTGACCAGACAACAATTATGAAAAATTAGGACAGGGGGTGGGGGGTAAATGTAGCCTATATAAGAAAAAGACCCAAAAATCAGGACTGTCCCTATAAAATTGGGACATCTGATCACCTTACTAGGAACCCACAGGGACACTTGTCTCCTGGAAATATAAGGAGCCAAGATAGTCAATTCCTTAATCTCTTAGGGGGAGGGCATAAAGGAAAAGAGGAAAATGCACTGGCTGCCTATTAATTTCTGGGTTGTATTGGAAGTGTTGGTATTGACCTATAAATCCCTACATGGTCTGGCACTTGCCAACAACATACATTGTTGTAGTTGTGATGAGTGGAGGTATTCAAGCTGGAAGCCTGCCCTGTGGGAAAGTGAGGAAGCTACATGCTGTGTATTATCCAGGAGTCACCTGCAGTTTAAGAATGAAGACACCCCTTCCCCCCCAAATAGTGTGAATATGGTGACCGTCTGGGGATGCCAGGATTGTTTCCCCAGTATTCTGGGGACCGGAAGCTTTTTTGTGTGTGTCGGGAGAGGGGTGGTTTTGTTATGCTTGATTTTTATGCTGGTTGCTAATATTTGGCTTGGAGTTGTGGAGCAGCTGTTGTTTTTACTGCTGTTCACCGGTTTGAAATCTTGGGTTAGGATAGGTGCTTTTTCTTTTGCTACGTGTTGCAGTAAATCAAAATAAACATATAATTGAAGAGGACAGTCTCCACCCACCCTTTGGCTAGAAGATCCCCAAGTAAGTGATAGAAAGCAAAACCGCTGCCAGGTTTGGATTCCTGTCGTAGTCTTGTTGGTCCCCAGATATTAGAAAGACCAGGTGGGTGAGGTAATACCTTTTACTGGACCAGCTTCTGTTGGTTGCGACAAGCTCTCAAGCTTACACAGAGCTCTTGACCTGAAGAAGAACTCTATGTGAGCTCAGAAGCTTGCATCTCTCACCAACAGAAACTGGTCTAATAAAACATATTACCTCACCAACCTTGTCTTTCTAAGGCTTTGATGCCACTGCTTGTTCTTTTCCTAAGCATGGAGCATTTGGCCTCTTCAGCCATCTGCTCCCCTCTCTCTGACTGTGCAGGAGATGACACATCCTCACAGCTAGCTTTCTGGGACACCTATGAAATGTGTTTCACTTAGGCCCCAATCCACATGGGCACAAGGATCTGCCATTGTGAGTTACAGAGCAGGATCAGGGCCTAGGAGAACCATAAAGAATGGATTTCCTTTGGAACGTTCCAATGTTTTAGCCATAGATTCTGGGAAATGCTAGTAAAAAGCCTGTTCTGAGGTCAGTAAATCGACAATAAGACAAGAGTTGTCCTGATCTGACGGTAATGCTGCTTATCAGCTAGGAACTGACATTTCCTGCACTGGGGCTTCTGATTTATACAATGACCTGGAAGATGCCAGGAGAGGGAGGCAGAGTACACTGTAAAGCAAAGGGATCTTTTGAGTCTCTCAAATCTCCTCAGAGCTTGTGGTTTTCAAACCTTTTGCACTGAACCAATTCATGGATTATTATTCATTGGTATCGCAGGAACACACAGATCACAATCAGGTCTTTTGACCCCAGTGGGCAGGAGCGCTGGAACAATTTGTAGCGGGGGTACTGAGAGCCACCGCACGCTAAATCCAGCAACTGAAATTAGACCAAAATATTACAGCCCCCAGTGGTTCAGCATGTTTGAAAATCAGGCCCCAAGTTTTCTTGCTGGTCCAAGGGCAGCTCTTATTTAAAAATAAATGAATAAAATTGTCAGGCCTTGGGCAACATCCATAGGGACATCTCAGCCTCCAGTCTCCTGTGTGCACTATGTTGTCATGGTAGATTAGAGCCTCCTTAGAAAGTTTGGGATCAGCACTGGATTCAGTATTGACTTTTCCCTAATTTTCAGTGAAGCTTCTTGCAAGAAATTACCAGAGAGAGGCATTTAAAAATTCACCCCATCTGTTGCAACTTTTTAATATGCTGCAAATTATGATGAATGGTCCATTCATCCAGCCTTCACTGATATTTATTGCATAGCTAAAGGACAGAGCTAGACTCTCATTTGTCAGTAACTTGGGCCCCAGTCCTAAATATATACGCACATGCATAACTTTAAGCATTTGTGTCCCATTGAAATCAATGGGCATACTCTCAGTGCATAAAGATAAGCACGTGCCCAAGTTTTTGAAGGATCTGAGCCTCAGGATCTGATCCTGTGAAGTGTTACACCCAAAATACATCTAAATAGTTAACATGTAGGCACATATTTGAAGATCATACTCACCAACTTTCATTTTAGTGAGTGTAATTCAGGTGTGTTCTGAGCATTTAACCTGATGCAATGTTTGGATGCACAAAGAGGTGGTAGGGACCTTATTGGCATGAAAGGTATGAAAATGATGCGAAACAGCTGGAAAATCACCGCTTTGGTGTCTTATGATGCACAGCTGAACCTAGTGATTATGGAAGCAAACCTGCAGTGATGCATGATCAGGCAGTGCATACATTTTCAAGAGTGATGACCACTTACTTCCATAATGAGTGGGGCGACTGATTTGATGGTTAAACATTTATAACTTCTGAATAGCTGCTTTAAAGGCTTGGGGACTTTTTTTATTTAGCTGCTACTCCAGTGATTATTTATTGTTTCCTTATGATTTGCTGTGTTTGAGTTTTAGGTTATTTTTTCAGAGGAGGGAGGCAGAGGAGAGTAGGTGGGGAAACTTTCAGACAAAGCTCCTACTTCTGGTTGAACCTGAATAGAATTAGGCAAAGAGCGTTATAGTTTGAGCAGGGGCGGCTCTAGACATTTTGCCGCCCCAAGCACAGAAGGTCCGCTGGTCCACGCCTGCGGGAGGTCCATGGAAGCCACGGGACCAGCGGACCCTCCGCAGGCAAGCCCCCTGCGGCTTGCCGCCCCAGGCACGCGCTTGGAGTGCTGGTGCCTGGAGCCGCCCCTGAGTTTGAGGATGTAAGTTCCCCATCTATCTAAAGAAGCTGGAACTATCTCACTGAAAGTATCTACTGGGAATAAGGTCCGATAGGGTTGTTCACCCCACACCAGCCCTGAAAGAGTTAAGGAAGCCCAGAAGTGGCCAGTTAACCTTCACAGCTGCACCTGAAGGCATACCCCTGGGATTTATAAATACTATCTGTGATGAAGCCCCGCTGGCAGAGAACCTGGATCAGGAATATAAAAAGAGGAAGTTTGTAGCAGCTGCAGCAGCAGGCTGTGGGGGAAGAGTCTGCATTTTCTTGTTGAGAGCAGAGTGGTGGGGAGGAGGAGCATAAGCCTGGAAGAAGGGTGAATCTTAGAGGAGTTACTGGGGAGGGAAAGGTCAGGAAAGCCTAGGAAGAAGCCCAGAAAAACAGGTGCAAGGTGTGAGACTGTGTAGAGACCTAGGCTGCTGATTAGGCCTCCTGGGAAGTAGTGCAGGACTGGTAGAGGTGCAATCTGGACACCTGGTCAAATGAGACTTTGATATTTCAGAAAGGGGGACCACATAGTTACCTGGCTGGAGAGCTGAGTTGAGACGGGAGAGCACTGTGGCTGATGCGAAGAGAGACCACCCTTGTGACAGAGCAGCCATTGGTGGGGGCAGCTAATGAGGAGAAAGCTACTATGCCATGCCTGGCCAGGAGGAGGTGCTTTTGTGGTGAATGGAACCCCATTATGTAAAACTATGGGGAAAAATGGAGTTTGAGTCTTCTCAGCGATCCCTGTGTCTGGGCCTCACAAACTGAATAACAACATTTTGCAGTGTGAGATGGCTCTGCTGCCCTTGGTCTTGCTTTTAATAGGGAGTCACAAGAGATTTAAAACATACTATAAGCTAGGGCTCTTATTCGCATCTTAGGATCTATCAGCTAGAGAGGTTTGGCCCTAGCTAGCTATAAAATATGAATTTGATTTAATGCTGTTCCTTCCTATATAAGAGTTAAACAGACATGTATTACTGCCCCTGGCATTGTTGATAAGCCCCTGGACAATGATTAGAGCAATTTGTTTTAATTCTGCTTCATATAACAATCAGTGAGATGCTCTCAAGTTTGATCCAAACACATCATACTTAATCATGCTACTACATTTTGTGCATCTTTTGGATGGACTTTTTGATAATGTGACCAAAATAGCCGCAACGTCCTAGTGTTGGAGGCAAACAGCTTGTGTGCCAAGAGAAATCAATATTGGCTTTGCCTCAAGTATCCTAAAGGAAGCACAGTGTTATCAAAGACTGAAATAGCTCAGCCCAAAATAATCAAATGACTGAAGCATATGGCAAATTGCACTTAGCTACAAACCTCTTCTTTTGCAAGGAACGCTAAGTGAAGTTTCAGACAACATTTATTCTTATAATTCAATGATAATCCTATTAGGGAATTGCTCTCTCTCTAACCAGTATAGTGTTAATTAGATCAGCTAACATAATAAGTGTTGTAATACCCTTCAGAAGTAGCTGAATATTATTAGTTATCCCCATTTTACACATGGAAAAGCTGAGGCACAGGGTGTTGTGAGGATAAATACATTAAAACTGTGAAATATCTTGAGATCTACTGAAGAAAAACTCTGTACAATAGCTAGGTATTGTTATTGACTTCACTGGGGCCACGATTTCACCCTTGGTTCCCAGATCTGTGTTTGAATTCTGTATTTCCTGGGCTTCTAAATTTTTTTGGTGTTTTGCTTTAATGTTTTTAAAAGCTGCTAATCATGTAAAGCATCTGCAGGCTTTGCTGCAATTGAACTAGGGTTTTTGAGGTGGAATAGAACACAATAGTGTGGTTGGGTGGTTTTATAGAACCAAATTTGAGCAAATGTATTTGGATAATTATCAGTTTAAAAACTCTAGGGTGGTGCAACCAGCCCATATTACTGTCCAAAATTCAAGTCAATCACTTTTTGAGACCTGGAAAAGCTTGCTTTAATTTATTTATAGATCTATATCTATATATACCTTTTCCAGATTTTTGACAGGTACAGAGGCTTTTTTTAATATGTCTAACTTGACTTGTTTAGGCTCACCTGGCTGCAATCGCAAAGGCCTGACCTTGTGAGTTTTCAGACCCAAGATCATGTTGTGATCTTCCAGGAGAACATTTTTATCCATTTCTCCTCACACTCTGATGTTTGATGGTTCAGAGAACATGGAACTTGGTATTGAATCACTTTTCTACCAATAGATCTTGGACAAATGAAAATATTGCCTTCTTCTGTCCATCTCTAAACAAGACATTTGGAGATCTCGAGTTGTACATTTGAATTTGAATTCAGGAAAGCATCTGAATTTTGTGCATGTGGGGTGGCAAACTGGGCAGCTGTACCTTCTGGGACTGAACCATTGGCGGTCAATAATGAACATACTCAGAGTAGACTATGTCTGAAATTGCTGGGAAATGCCTTAAATCAAAGCACCAAGACTCAGTCGTAAAATACATATCTATGGTCTTTATTGACCATATCTCCCTCATCCCTTGTCACCCCAAAAATCCTTCCCATGCATGATCAGGATCTAGCATGGGTCGCGTGGCTACTCATACAATGCAGTCTGATTCTGAGTTGTTACAAAAAGTCCTGGCAAGGAATTGGAAGGGGACAAAATTAGACTAAGAGATTCTTTGCTGTAGAAAAACCAGCTTGTTTCTTGGCAGGAAATGTCACCTCCATGCAGTGGAGTTTACACTTACAAATTTTTCAAACAGGTGGGGAGACTGTACTTCATTAGGACATATGTTGTGTACCATTTTCTGTTCACATTCACATTCCCTCCTCCTCCCACCCCCAGGACTGAGGCATTACGGGTTTGATTGCCTCATCCAGCCCGTGATTTTTAGTGGTGTCGTGGGCGAGTCAGACCTCTCTACTCCTGTCAGCGAGACATGACAGTCCGCTGATCTTTCTGTTTACAGTACCACTTGTGAGAACAGACAGACAATCAAAATACCAAACAACTGAAAGGTCAACCCTGTAAAGAACAGTTTGCCTTTAGGTATAAGAATTCTCATGTCAAACTTGCTGTAGGAACGGAATATGGCACAACATGAATCTAACCTGGTGACAGACTAGAGCAAAACTGAGAAGTGGTATAAGTGTACTGTAACTCATTTTTGTTACCATCTCAAGCCCATAATTTCCTGGTCTTCCTGAGATGCTGGAGGGGGCTGTTAGGCAGATGAATGGCCCCTTTCATTTGTTTTATTACATGAAAAGATGTGTGTCCACTACAAGATACTTCCCTTTAGGGCATATTTTTGCCTAGTTCATGAAATACGACTTCAAGTATATTATGCTGTGCAGTGTATCTTATATTTCTTGTAATAAATTGAAGTAAATGTGAGAAAGATTACTTGCCAGGAATGCAGTGTTATAGTAAACAATAATATGTCTGAAGGAAAGCACTGGCCACACTTTCTAAAGCTGGCAGGCTTAATAAATGGATAAATGGATAGGTAATTAAAATAAATCAATAGCTCTGCTAGAAATCATCCAGTTTGAGGGAATATCACATGGTCTTTGGGCATATGATCAAATTTGGCAGGCCGTTCATCAAGACATAACCATTTGGGGAACTGCACCTCATTACGGATGTGAAGGAATCTGGAAATAAGAATTAGTGTCCAGTCTAGCTACTTTCTCTCTCTACAAATTGCCAGTGATGTTGGTCAATAAAAACCCAGATTTTTGACTGTCATGCTATAAAGACATGTCTTATCTTGTGTCTTATCCCTATTGCTCATCTAATATTGTGTGTCTTTATATTCCTATATAGTCCTTGTGACATTAACCAGGGTACAGTCTGGACTGATGGACAGCTGTGTCCCCTCAATTCCCCAGTGTGGGGTGCCTTTTAGTTTTACATTGCTTCACTGCGAGGGCAACCATTCCTGGTGTGCTCTCACAGCTTCCAGCATGTAAGTCACTCCCAGCTACACAGTATGAGTGCTATGGTTAGCCACTCATGAATTACACTGCAGGGTAACACTTGCAAACTCCCAGTCCCAGGCTTTCCCCCAGAAACGTATGTCGTGTACTGCTCAGTCCTCTCTTGGACACTACGAGTTCCTATCAAGTCTGTCATTTATTAATAGAAAACAAACCTTGTTATCCCAAATGGAGTTTCCCAAACACTTCAATCCAAGCACACTGGTTTAGGTAAAATAACAAAACAAATTTATTAACTACAGAAAGATCGATTTTAAGTGACTACAAGTAATGAGGCATACAAGTTAGAATTGGTTACAAGGAAATAAAAGGTAAAATGCAACTAATACCTAACTTAACAAGCTAAGTGAATACAAAAACCTTCAGTAACGATATCTTCCCCACTCCCCCGGTCCAATACTACTTCCTTTGTTCTTCAGGTGTTGATGATGTTGTGGGGAGAGAGCAAGGGAGAGATGATTTGGGGCATCTGGCCTCTCTTCTCTTAACCCTTTCTTTTGTGCAAGAATCTTCTTCAGCTGATGTTCAGGAGAGAGGAAGTCTGCATGGCAAGGAACCTTACCCTGCTTCTTTGTCAAAATATTGATCTTCTTTTGCCCACACCCTACTGAAGAGCAGCCACTTAATCAGGTGGTGGTCCATTCGTTCTCATTGACACCTGGCTGAGGCATTGGCTAGCTTTTTGTCTCCGGGGAACTTGTGTGTGACTTCCCTCTAGAACAGGGGTAGGCAACCTATGGCATGGGTGCCGAAGGCGGCACTTGAGCTGATTTTCAGTGGCACTCACACTGCCCGAGTCCTGGCCACTGGTCCGGGGGACTCTGCGTTTTAATTTAAATTTAAATGAAATGTTAACATGTATTACTGTCACGCAAAACCCCCAGTAAGTGAGAAGGTTCTTGGAGATGCATCATTTCTTGAAACTTCATAACATCCGATAGAGGCTGAGTAAGGTGACAATCCTGCAAGGCTCTGAGCTTTACACAGAGGAACTGGGCACCCTTTGTGCCTACTGAGGAAAACTGGGAAATAAATAAACAGTATGTAGCGAAGAGCAGGAATATGCGTTGGTGTGACTTTGTCAGTACTAGAAAATAAACCCTAGGATGGCAGTAATGGAGCACCAGGCTGCAGGAGGTGTCCTCTGTCAAAGGGAATGTAAAACCAAAGCATTGGAAAGAATGACTTTCTACTTTAGAGACATTTGTACCCGCATCCATACAACTCATTTGGATTACCCTGATGTAATACAGAAGAGATGTGTGGATGTAAAGTGGGGTGTATGGATGAAGTCATAGTGGTGAAAGCCATGCTTGACATCCATGCAGCATATGTGTACCAGGGATTTGCATTGGTGTATATAGTTAAACTGGTGCAAATTTCTCTAATGTAGACAGGAACAGAGAAAATTAGATTTGAATAGTGTTGCTGTGAATCTTAGATCACGTAGCCCTGCTAAATTTCCTCCAAGCATTCGCTGAGACTGTTAATTTGATGATCAACATTTAGCTACTTTATTTTTAACAAATAAATAAATAAATGTAAAATGCATTGATATGATGAAAGCAAAAGCACTGACAAAAGCCCATTAAATTAATATAAAAGAGCAAAAACTTTTGGCAAATTTGAACAACTTAAATCCTACTTACTCCTTGTGGGCTAAATTGTTTGGGATCTGGCAATCCGCATATTGAGTAGAACTCTATATTTACTCAAGGCTGAAATAGAATAAGTGTTATATATTTTAATATTGAGTCTGAAATTCATTTATTGTCCAAATATTACCATGTGAGGCAAGAAATCTGTGCAGGTGTCCAACGAGATGTAGCAGAGGAGCCTTGCTTTGGACACAATAGTAACAAAATGAATGTTCTTTTGAACTGCTATGTTTTCTTCATTTGGGTTTATGTTAATTCCTCTTGGTTTTTAATTTAAGATAACCCACTTCACCTTCTGTAGCTCTAGGACTTTCAGTTTTATATCTTTCCTGAACAACTTTCTCCTTAAAATTTTAAGAGGGAAATAATTTAAAATCTGGTTTTGGACTTTTGTTCCAATCGAACACAGAGGTTATGGGTCAAATTTGCTTCCATGGCCTCTGAATTTTGCCACAAAATTGGGCACACAAGCGCTTTCAGAACATTCAACGATACATGCAGATTCCATGAGGTACTAACAAACTTTACACATGCAAAATGGTTAGTTGGGTGCTCACCTAACCCAAGCGGTATGCACAGAGGTGTGTGGCACACAAGTTTACAGGCAGACATTTGCCTGTGCAATTTTGTGGGCACAACACTGAAGGCTGGTTTGAAATCAGCTAAGAATTTGACACCTTGAGCATGAGATAGGCTAGGAAGTTCATTAGGCCCACACACTTTCTAACCTCTGGCAGTGCAAAACTTATATAGTGGGTGGCTTTGTTCTTGTGACTTTTTCAACAGTTAACCTTTTCTTGGCAAAATAGGTAACTTTTTAAAACATCTTTTAGTCAGCAGGCACTCACTCCCCCCATGAGTTAGAATCAAACTGAGTGGGGGAGTGTTTTGACATACAGTGTAATCTTCCCTTTTGTATTCAATAAGTCTTCCAGGCCAGTGAAAAACTGCACTGTGGTTAGCAATGCCTTACTGGCTAGCTTTGAAGGCTCTTTCATTACAAAGACAGAGCAGGTCTATTTTGAGATGAGGATGTTCAAGTCAGGCAGCTTGAGACCTCATTTCATTTATTTTCTGTTTAGAAAAGCTTTTTACCTACAGAAAGCTTGGCAAACCCTATACAATTTTGGAGCCCATTCTGAAACACCTGAACTGCAACAAAATATTTTCTTGAGTTATTTTTTCATTCCTTTTCTCTCTCTTCCTACAATAGTGTCTAGAACATACTTAATATTAGAAATGGTTAAACACATGACCACAAAACTGCAGAAACTTTAGTGTTACATGTGATGGAAAATTCAGATAGAGTTTGGTAACCTGGATCTAAATCCATCTCCCAACATAGCAGACACAAAAAAGAAGTGAGAGATGATATTAACCCATTGCTCTCATATAACTCTTTTACAGACATGACTTAATAAATCTTTATAACACTGCTGAGAGGGAGGAAGGATTGTAAATATTGCACCCTCATTTAACAGAATAGGAGCTGGAACAGAGGTCTAGGCTGATATTTTCACACTTTGGTGCCTAGGCACCTACATCAATGGGGCTGGTTTTCAGAGCTATTACGCATCTTGAATGCTCACTGAAGTCAATGGAAGCCATTGCTGCTCAGCACTTCTGAAAACCAGGTACTCACTTTTGACCATTTTGGCCTAAATGATGCACCAAAAACCTCAGAGCAATTCCATGGCAGAGATGAGATGAGGAGGAAGATTTTCCAGGGCACAGATAGCAGTTCAGTGTCCAATTCCCCAAAGTCTGTGAGAGTGAAGAACCTAGCTGCCATTTGTGCCTTTGAAAATCTTCCCCTAGAGCACAGATCTCTTGACTGTCCAGATCTATGCTTACTCTTCTAGACCAGTGGTTCTCAAACTTTGGTACTGGTGACCCCTTTCACATAGCAAGCCTGAGTGTGACCCCCTTGTTGGATATGTAAAAAATTATTTATAATTTATGAACATTCTAAATGCTGGAGGCAAAGCAGGGTTTGGGATGGAAACTGACAGCTCATGACCCTACTATGTAATAACTTCATGACTCCCCATGTAATAATCTTGTGATCCCTGATGGGTCTTGACCCCCACTTTGAGAACCCCTGCTCTAGACCATGTTGCCTATATATATGTGTGTGTGTGTGTGTATATATATATAATATATATATAATATATATATATATAATATTATATATATATATATATATATATATATATATATATAATTTAATCAACTAAAATGGGAAGCCCTCAGATCTTTGCCCGAAAATCATATCACGCCCAACACAATCTATTTACTGGGGAGGTTATTTTCACTTTTGCTTTACCACCACTCTTCCTTTTTCTGACCAGAAAATTGGAAGTTGTTAGTTAACATATGTAATGTGATGTCAACCTCAGAATTCCCTGTCTGACTGTGTTGGGCATTATATAAACCGGTAATAAAGAGATGGTTCTTCCAGAGGGAAAAAATACTGAAATGTTCTTGTAGTATTTCCATCCATACTAGAATGAATAGGGACATGGAAATGTCACAGAAAGGTCTGTTCCCACAGGATTTCCAGATTAAGATTTTCTATCCTCGAGAAGTCCAGATCATTTGGGCAATTTTTGAAATTTTCATTGCTTACCTGACCCAAACTTGAACTGCAAACCTTTTTGAGTTCCATCTATCACTAACAGAAACCTACTGGACATACCATAATACATCATTATTTAGGGGAAGAAAGAAGATCTGGAATATCTATTTGTGAATGATTTTTCCAATCCAGAATAACTGCCATTCAATGTAATATTTTAAATCTTTCCTGGGGGACTTTCCAAATGTATTCATGTCGTGATCTTCCAGGAGAACAAATGAGAAATTGACTAATAAAAGTCAGTAATATAACATTTTTAATAACTCAGTTTGTCCTTTGCTGTCAAAGAAGCAAGCGCCTGTTACTCCATTCAAAAGCTCATCAAATGAATTGACCTTCATGTCAAGGAAAATTACTCCATATGGTAATGTAATCACAAAGGGGAAACATTATTCTCCTATAGATTATTCCCTCCAGATATCCTAGTAAGAGAGTCATTATACTATAAAATATAGAGTGTTGCAATTCCTGGTTGCAAATCTGATTGACTTTCATTTCCTTTTAAAGGTGTGATATACTTCACGCTGTGGTAGCACTTTATTTTAAGGGTCCATTTAGTAATCCTAATTTGCACTGGAACACCTGTAAGAAGTGCAGATAATATCCACATGGCTATAAACGAAAACATTATGATCAGTGTGCTATTACAGGCAATAACAGATGACTTTTTGACATGCTAGAATGAAGTACACACTCATGTTCATCTTTTCATTTTGAAAGCCAGTCTGATTGGGAACCACCAAATCCTGGCTTTGCATCCTGAAGTGCTTGAACTCCTAAAAAATGGCTATCTAAAAAGGCATTTCCTTATTCTAAGTATCTTCTCCTTCTGTATGTCTTTAAGAGAGATCTGCTTGGTTTACCAGCAAAAACAGGCTCTTACAGTTGACTGCATAGTCCAAAACAGCGAAGGGACAGAAAGAGAGAGTCTTTTCTGGTATATCATCAGTTTATGTCAGCTAAGTTCTGAGTGTAGACTGATCATCACTGGCCATGAGGTAAGAGACAGAAGGAATGCAAGTTGAATCTTGTGGTATTTCAGGCTGTATTATCTTGCAGTATTTCAAGAAAGAAAAACAACTTGGGAAGAAAAAAATACTTTTAGGTTGTAAACTTAAGCCTGTTTATCTGGAAGCTGTAAGAGAATACATATAAAAGCTCCACCATACTAATTTTTTAAACACACTCTTGAATGTAAACATACTTAAAACAGAAATACCTGTAACCTGATATTAGATGTCTTAAGAACCAAGATAATAGGTTAGTTGCCAAGCAGAAATGGTCAGCTTTATTTCAGTAAAGCATTGAGGATGATATTTTTCATAACGAAGGTGGAGTTCCTGCTTTAAGTGCAAACACAGTGTCCTGGGTTATGCAGGAGGTCAGACTTGATGATCACAATGGTCCTGTCTGTCTTTGGAATCTCTGAACCTACAAAAACCCCAAGTCAGCCTAATTATGGAGGTGTAACAATGCCTTTATTTTATTATGTGTAAGTGTGGTAAAAGAAGGAGTTAACAGTTTAGTCTTTTATGCTGAATGTAGATAACCTTTCTTTTTTTTTAGCAATAACATATTGGGTTGCATGTTGTTCCTGGTACTTTTTAAAAATAGACTTAGGGGAAACGAGATGAAAAGGATCATAAGGGGACTTTTTTTAAATGAAGCAATTGTTTTTTCTAGTAGCTAAATAAGAGCAGAATGAGTTTCAGCCACTCTGATTTTTGTCATTATCCTTGAGTCATATGAGCAGCCGAATAAGAGGATTCTGTAATTGTGTTGGGAATATTCTCACATCACACATGATCTTGACTGAATGTCACATCCATGTAATGATGTTTAAAGAGGAGACAAAAATCAACTCAAGGTCTTGCGCCCCTGAGAAAGGTCAGAACATCGGATTATCTGTTTGCTGAAACCAAATGTAATTTCAGTTTATAAGGCTTTTGTTTGAAGCAAGTTTGAAGGAGGCAGAGTTTTGCCGGTAGCTCACTATTCTGCCATAATGGTTTTTGCTTCCACAAAGCATAAAGGATGAAATCCTGGCCCCACTGAAATCAGTGGAGTTTTACCACTTCAGTGGGCCAGGATTTTGCCCATAATCACTGGATTAGAACAAAAGGTAGCTCTCTGGCCGCAAAGGTAGCAAGATGTTGGCGGTGAGAGGAGACTGACAGTGGTCTTGCCTCCTCTTACAAAGGCAGCATTGACTTCCTACGTCCCCCCAATGTCAGATTAGAAGGGGCCTGGGTGTGGTTTAAATGGTGGAAATGAGACTCTGGGATATGGCCACTAGAAAAGCAGGTGCCAGCTGCCCCAAACTCCCCCCGCCCCCATAAACTTTTCTTCACTGGTGATCCCACTGCAGTATCAGGCGCAGGCAAGGCCACGGTGATGATTTGCTGATTCAGCACCTTGCTGATGGAGCTGCCTGTGCCGAGCTTTGGCTAAAAAGTGAAGCCGTCTTCTGACAGAATCCCAGGGCTGGGTGGGGGTGATAGTGCTGCATGTCTGTCAGCAGGCAGAGAGGAGTACTTTAAATGGAACAGCTTCTCCCATGGGTGCAGGATGGGTGCAAATTGAGTAGGAATGAATATTTCATAGGATATTTTAGGGCTGCTTGTCTGCAGCTTAAGAACTACCACAGACTGTAGAAATGTGATGGGTGTCCTCTTGGGTGACACTGGTGGTTGAACTGGGGCCCTCTAGAGCTAAAAACAAGAGCTACCACAATGTGAGCTATCAGGGCAAAGCTCTGAAGATGAGAGTTGCATCAACTAAACTCTTCTCTGGATCAGCCCAGAAGAGGCCCAGTAACACACACTCACAGGAGTGGTAGGAAATTAGTAACTATGTACTGCTGTGGTATATCTGGAATAGTTTGCCTTGACCTTGGAGTTGCTATGAGGGCTTTTGCTTGATTGTGTTTTGAATCTAAACATGGTGTTTATTCTGCTTGGTTTGTTTAGGATTTGAGGTCTGGTCCTGTGGGGCTTGGCTGGTAAGGAATCCTAGGTAATGTTGTGGTTTTGCTCAGTAGATAAAACTGGAGTGTTTGCTCTAAGTAAATGTACTCTGTTCTCCTATCAATTGCTCTGATGTGACTGTTACTTGAGAAAGGAGCAAACACAAAGGGAAGTTATTTAAGATGACATTTTCTTTCTGCTATTGACTGTGGCAGATGTATGCTGCATCTGAATAATGGCTTCTTTGTTTATGAAAAGCATTCTTGGATGGGGAAAGGTTGTTTGGTTTGGTAAGGTTGCTAAAATGCTTGTCTGGGGGAGGCACTTACTGTATGGAAAATTACAGCCAGCTGAGGTTTAGAAAAAAACATCCGGTCCTTCCCTTGTGCGAATACTATTGTCTGTTTATTATGGGTTGGCAAAGAGGTGTAGATATGAAGAGTGAGACTCCTTTTGCAAAAGACTCCATGTCCAGCAGCATCTCTAGGTTACAATACTTGCAAAAATCAATAGTGCTCTGCTGAATTTCAGCAACTGCCCAAGTGTTACTGGCAGATAGTGGTGTGATACCATGGTCTCTTTGTCTAGCTCCTGTACAAACTGCTTTGATGCTTTAGCTGTAACAGCAGTCCTTTTCTTGTCCTGAAGTGGAGGGCCAGAATGAGGTGGAGGGTATTGAAATGTAATTCTGTGGTGGGATGGAGGAGTTCATTTAGATCTAACCCCAAAGTCCAGACCAACTGTGAGTGTAGTTTTAAAAAAAAAAAAGGAGGGGGATATGAAAGCATAGATAGCCTCTCCTTTCTCCCAAGATTTTTAGTGCTCCTTTACCCTTCTTGGTGCCTGATGGAAGCTTTCTGGAAGCAGGGATTGGACATCCAGCACAGGAGTGGTGCCAGATCCCAATAATTATTTTTTATTAGGATTGACTCTTACGTTTTAGTCACGAGGTAACTGTCCTGTCATTACATGGCAGTGGTGCACCATCAGCGTAGGCATGCAGTGCATGCCCCAGAACTGATGGTGTCTGCCGGAGAACCCTGAGCGGTTCCTGTACAAAACGGTGTTCACAGCACAGCATGACAGTGCATGCGAGGTCACGCCGCATGGAGGACACCATTTTTCATGCAAATGTACAATTGCAATTACAAATGTCATGGCACGCCACTACGTGGCAATAATTACCAGGTAGTCAGCAATGGGACATTCATATGGATAGCAGGGTCATCTTGTTTTATATGGATAACAAGAATAAAGTAATCATTAATAAAAACCAAACCGAACAAAAAACCGCCAAACACCTCCACCCCAACCTCAGGATACTGGAAGGAATATAAACCCTCATGATTCAGAGCATAAGCCTATACTTATCTAGGGGCAGAGGGATAGCTCAGGGATTTGAACATTGGCCCCCCTAAACCCGGGGTTGTGAGCTCAATCCTTGAGAGGGGCCATTTAGGGAACTGGGATAAATATCTGTCTGGGGATTGGTCCTGCTTTGAACAGGGGGTTGGACTAGATGGCCTCCTGAGGTCCCTTCCAACCCTGATATTCTGTGATAAGCCAGACTCTGACTGAGAGGGTTAAAGGAGGAATTTTCCATATGGGCAGGCTATCCCAAACCTGCCAACCACAAGGTTTCTTCTGTCTTTCTCTGAAGCATCTGATACTGGAGTAGAAGGACCCTAAGTCTGATCCAGGTTGGCAGTGACTAACATCTTCCCTATGTAGTATGCTCTGCAACATTTCATTTTACTAAATAAATCTGATGGCAATTTTTGATAAATAAATGCCTGTAATATGTACAAACCAGCCGTAGAAGAAAACGGTAAATGGCAATTTTATCTTTATGATGAACTTTATATAGTAAGAGACCTAATGGTTAAATTCAATCCCCAGAATTCAAAAGGGATAAATAGTTTCCAAAAGACAAGAAATCCCATGCTGCTATCTTCATACTGTTTCCCTCTGTATCATTTCAGTACAGGAACCTCTTCACTGTTCGTCAAAATAAATGTGTTCCTTCAAGAAAAGGAAGACATGGAACAAGACATGAGTACCTGATCAAGAATAAAAGCCTCTCTCTATGTACAATACAGAAAGGGCTTACAAAAGATTTTATCTATAGAAAGATTTCTCTTTAATGGAGCCAAGTTCATTTAGAATTTTTGATGTCTATTAGATAAGTAATAATGTTGCCACACATTCAAAGCCACCCCAATTATTTTCCTAAGAGTTTAGTAAGTGTTTTTGCCGTTGTAAATGTTTGCAATTTGCAGGTGATTTTTGAGGCTATTTGTCTGCTTATGTGTTTCCACGCTCAACTTGGGATGTGCATTCTGCTGAAGCAGATTTTAAAAACAGATGATTGCTAACTTCTCCCATGTCTTTCTTTGTATGCCCATAAACTGATCCTTGAGTGATGATGGTGGACCCTTGAAAAAGGGGTCAGAGTACAGATCTGGGGCCTGATCCTGTAATGAGCGCTTCATGGATGCAGGGCTTTGCTTGCCCAGAGCTCATTAGAGGATTGGGGCCTTGGGTTAGAGCTCCAAGGTTGACTGGCAGCGTGGTTAGTGGCTAGGGCATCACATCGGGTGAGAAGAAACCAGGATTCTATTCCGCCTGGAAATCCTGGCATACAAGTGACTATAGCAGCATAGATAGCACTGACATAAAATAAGACAAAATTTGCTAACAAATAAAGCAGAATACATGCATTAATTATATAAAGGCCTGAAGCTAGATTCCTAGCAGCAAGCAAATGGAGAAGAGGGATCAGGAGAAAGCAGCCACTGAAATGACAACTTGTTGTAACAATCAACACCTCATAATCATTTTTTCCAAAGCCTCAAGATTTCGTCTGGTTTGCAAATGCACTGAACTCTGTATCCTCCTGTTAGAAAATTGAAATAGTCTGAGCTTGTATTTAACCTCCTTTTTATGAGTGAGTTGTCAGAAAAAGTGGTGAATTGCTCTGAAGACAGTCAAAAAGGTGATTGCCAACACACAGGCTGGAAAAGCTCTGAATCTTGGGCCAGTCTACACTACAGACCTATATCGGTATAGCTACACCACTCAAGGGTGTGAAAAATCAATACCTCGAGTGATGTAGTTATACTGACCCAAATCCCTGTATAGACAGTGCTATGTTGACAGGAGAGCTTCTCCCATTGACATAGCTACCTCCTCTCAGGGCCTGCCTTCATATACAGCACTAAAGTGGCACAGCTGCACCTGTGAAATACTGTACATGAAGACAAGCCCTCAGTGGTTGTCCCCTAGAGCTTTAAATGACATTTAAAGAGTTGCTAATTATGTTCTCGAATTAAGTCAATGGATGGTTTTCAGGTACCCTTGCTTTAACAGAGCTACCATTTAAGGACTCAGTCCTGTAACACAAGAAGCTCAGCAGGACAACCTGCCAGAGTAGGGAATACCACCATTAGCAGTGGTTGCCACTTATTAATTGTTTGTATTGAGGTAGCTCCCAGAAGCCCCAGGATGGTGCTAGGTGCTGTACAGATTATGTAAGTAAACACAGCCCCTACTCCAAAGAGATTAAACTTTAAGGGTGTGGTAGCAGGATGCAGTCAGTCATGTACACTTTTTTTTTGACATAAATACATGTCAGCTGTGCCTAAGTACCCATCAACATTTCCCTTTCCAGTCCTCAGACTTCCTCTAGGTATTATGACAGAGCTGGTTTGTGTGAAGGAGAAAAGGATCGTGGATTCATCTGGGGAGAATGCTCCACTTTTGATGGGAGAAACTGAGAAGTAGACAGCACAGCTGGCATCCTGGGCAGACCACAGATGCCAGAAGGTGACTAAATGGAGCAGAGAAGCAGGGGTTCACAGAGATGAGATGAGGACAAGAAGCATGAACTTGACATGGTGGGAAAGAGAGAGCCAGTGGAGGGATAAGCGGCACATATATTTTTGCACTCTATTTTTTTATTGAGCTGAGCATCACACCCCAGTTTCCTTCTGAATGGAAGCACTAGCATATTTGGCCAATTTCTGTTGTATTCTCATCACTAGAACACAATAGTTCACTTTATGACAACGCCTTAGATCCAACAGCACTTTACAATCCACAAAATACAGCACCAGTGAAATACCACCCAATCTGGGATAGAAAGCTGTACCCATGCCGCTGACGACAGAGAGCATGGGGATTGGCAAGGTAAAAGAGCCTGAATATAGAACACAGACAGTAGCACAGAAAGTGGAACATTTTGGCCAACAACAACAGGGCAACCTCCTATGTGGATATTAGAGAAAGTATCCGCTACTGACAGTAGTTGCAAGTGAACATGATTTCGCTGTAAATATGACCAAAGACATTCTGTGTTCAACACTATTTCAAAAACCATCCATAAAACTTGTTGGTTTGTCCATGTGTCTCAATTTTTACCATTCCCAAAATGCAGCCTGGTAAAATGTTGGAGTTGCTATTGTTACTCCTTTTGACCTGAGTGGCTAGTCAGTTTGGGGCCCTGGGAATGTGCCAGGTGGGAGCTGAAATTGGTAATAGGTATTCCTATGATGCAATCTTGTTTACTTACAAAGAACATACAAAATCCTGTGTCTCTGAACACAGAAGGTACCAAGAACAAAAAAGAAGTAGTTTCTTAGCTTATAGCCCCCAAGTCTTTTTAGCCAACACCCATCCCCAAAGCTCTCTCTCTAGCTTTTTCCAGGGTCATGCTGTGTTTACAGGCTCCTGCTACTTGGCTTTCCTTGCCTCTTTTCCTCTGCCTCTGTCTCTCTCTGTTCTTGTCTGTGACCTCAATATTTGTGTGTTCACTCGCACTCCCATACACACCTACCCAAAACAATACCCACCTGAAAAGTTTGTAGGCAGGTTCACACACACTGTTTGTTCTAGGTGGGGCTTACGTTTACTGTTATGTTAACTGGAGGGTGAGTTCACACCTACCAACATCAATGGGGCTTTAACATAACCCATAATAAGGCTTTACTGACCTCATAACAGTATATACAGTAGACATCATCCAAGTGGTGTGTAATGCAATCTAGTGTAAATGAAGCCATTTCAAGACCAAGTAGGCACATCCATGCATTTTCAAGTTTCCTTTTGCAATAGTATATAAAAGAGCTAGGAAAATGGTACTTTGTGTTCTGAGATGGAGTAGCCTGAAGACTAAGAACAAGTGGGCAAGTGTCTATATAATAAATGATATTGGGGAAAAAAGCATACAAGAGGTTTAAAAAGTAGAAGTATGTATAGAATAATAAGATAGCATATGAGTTAATAAGATACATTGTCAAAACTATGCAAATCTATTCAGATTCTTGTAATAGCTGAAGTGGTATAAAGTGTTCTTTGGGTGAAAGCAATGCCATTCCAGTGACGCTAATATTTTACCAAGTGATAAAATGAGGGTAATTTATTATAATTTTACAATATTTTTCCTTGTATCCTGAGAGGTTTGATTGCCTTTGGTACAGTTCATTTCACTCTTAATAATATTGATTTTGCTGTACATTTTTCTCACATTTCTAGTTATTTTTTTGACTTGGAACAAGATTTAAATTTTAATGTAGCTGACAACATAAAAGTCAAGTTTTAAGAAATCTTATTATGATAATTACATTTCCCTGCTGGAAGCTACTGTGTGTGCTATACTGAAAAAAAAAATAACTTAGTTAGTTGGGGAGTTCTGAGAGAAGGAAAATGCTCTGAGAAAAGTTTTTTATTTTAAATCTTAGAAATATAAGAATTTCAGTATGTTTGAAAGGCTTCCAAGAACTGCTTGAGGATTGCTTTACTGTGTTCTTGAGACATATTCCAGCTGTCAGTCTTTTGTCACTGATCGTTCAAATGCTTAGTTATGGGCTTAATTTTACCCACATATGATGTCAACGGCACTACTCATGAATGAAGTTAAGCATGTTAACTGAATTGGGGCCATAGACTTTTGAATCTCACAGTACCATGAGGTTTCCTGCTCAACCTGAAAACCAAAAATTCCTATAAAAAACCTTTTTTGCCTAATGAAAATCAGAACTTGAAGTAAACAAGCAACATGAAAGGCGTTCTTCACTATCAGAATCCAACTCTCATGCTTTGAGACAAAGGAAACAATAGAAGGGCGACTTTAATAGTTGCATGGTAGTTTAACATAACAGATATATCACCTCCCTAGTCTCGCTAGTTAAAACTCTCCACAAGATTGAGCCAGGAGATGCTCGTATTGGTGTGACTTACATGCTATCTAACAGTTTTTTCTCCAGTGCAATTATTTTCTGTCCAGCACATACCTTAATCCCTGCTTAGTGATTGTGATGGGCAAACCTCAAAATGGTACCATTAAATTCTGATCCTTATCTGAACTGCTCAGGTTCTTCAGCCTGTTTGCAAAATGAGTCAGTTCTGTCTCTCTACATATATACAGATAAAAGAAAGAAAATACATGTATAGCTCACTTTGGAAATAGTGTTCTGGTTCTGATAAAAAGGAGTTTTGCTAAAAAATGTCTTCTAATATTGACCAAGTAAGTGCATGTTCTGCTTTAGGGGATATCCAGCCTCAGTTTTAATTGCCTCCACACACATAATTGTTAAATTGCCCTTCAGTGTAATTTCACAATGCATTTCAGTGTATGTTTGCAGTCTTGTCTCGTTGGAATACCCATAACTGGAAGAGCACAGGAGTGTTGGAACAATTTATATAGTGGGGATGTTGAAAGCCTTTGAACCAAACTGTAAACCCAGTATATGATGGAAATCACTTCAAGCCAGGTGGTGCTACTGCACCCCCACCACCCCTAGTTCCAGCACCCCTGGGAAGGGCACAGCGAGCTGCTGTGAGTTTAAACACTTCGCTTTTCCAAAAGCATTCCTTATGAAGTCTTCCCATGGTTCTTAGCTAAAATGTTTGGAGGACTGTTCCAGGGTGATTGGCCCCTTAAAGGGGAGATGAGGCCAGACATATCTGTGCCCCAGTTAATTATCTGCTTCCCAGTCTGAAGGAGCAGGACTAAGGAGGGTCAGGTGATAGTTAATGGGCATCTGGGTCTTATAAGAGGGCTGAGAGAGATCACTCTGGCAGCTGGTACCAAGTAAGCAGTCTGCTGTGGAAGGCCCCGAGCCAGGCTCTGGGACCAGTACTCCAGGGAGAACCAGTCTAGTGAGGGGAGGGGCTAAGTTCTCTATACTGGAGCAGGGGAAAGACTCAAAGGTGACCCAGCAAGGGGCAGGGAACAGGGCTGAACGGGTGGGTTGAAGAGAAGCCCTGAAGGGCAGAGGAAACTTTTTTTATTTGTATGAGATTTTTTCTTTGGGTTTTTGCTACCCCAAAAGGGGTTATATTTGTTTGTTTGATTTGGCTGGAAGGCTCAGCTGCAGCTCCAGCCCAGACCGGTGTGAGGAGAGCTGAGGACATTCAGGGAAGGCAACTGAGGCAGGGACTGCCAGCAGTACTACATTCAGCCAGCAGGGGGTGCTATGGAGGTATCCATGCCTTATTAAGACATGGTACCTTAGACTAAAGCGTCTCACACTGATAAATTCTGTATGATGCTTGATGTATTTACAAGTTGAGTTTATATCTAGCATCCTCAGTTCTGTACATATTGTCAAGCAAGGAGGTGTGTGTTTATCTGATATATGCACATGTGTATACACTTGCATACTTTTCACCTCTGTAGTAATTTCTCTCTGAGAAAAAGTACATCACAAACATAAGTCAATTAAGCTTCACCTGAGCTAGGGAAGCATTACATCATTTTACAGACAGGAAAATCTGGAGCAGATAGTGACCTGACAAAAAGAACAGGAGTACTTGTGGCACCGTAGAGACTAACAAATTTATTTGGGCATAAGCTTTCATGGGCTAAAACCCACTTAATTGGATGCATGCAGTGGAAAATACAGTAGGAAGATATATATACACAGAGAACATTAAAAAACGGTTGTTGCCATACCAACAGTAATGAGACTCATCAATTAAGGTGGGCTATTATCAGCAGGTGAAAAAAACTTTTGTAGTGATAATCAGGATGGCCCATTTCCAACAGTTTACAAGAAGGTGCCAACTGTTGGCCAAAATATATTGCAGATTTAGTGACTCAAATGTTTTGCCAAAACTCCTGGAAAAAGATTGCACTGAAATGCTTCAATGTTTTGGTTTGAAACAAATTTTTGTTTCAAAATTTCATTCAATTTTATTTTAAAAAATCACATGATGCTGCTCATGAGGGACATGCAATCTTTCATTTTGATGTAAAACAGATTTTTTTTGGAATTGCCAATGAAGCAAAAAATCCATTATTCAAACAGATCTACGCAAGACCTTCTTGTTACTCTGTCTGACACAAACTTGGCACATTCTATAACTACTTTTTGCATGACAATTAGATTTTGATACTTCATCTTCTAGACTTTAAAAAGAAAAAAATTTATGGTGTGAGTTTTTAAAGAAAATACCACGTTAAATGCTTTTAGGGCTACTTAAGGTCTAAAATAGAAAACAAATGTCCAAGCACAGATCCAAAGTAGGTTGCCAATACCTGCATTTGTCAAAGTGCCTGGGTTGCATTTTTGCCTACAATGAATTAAAAGAGACGTAGCAAATCAAATTGTAAATATCTGTCTGGTAATAGTCTGTCCAGAAACTATAAAGCACTTTCTAACATTATCATTGATAATTTTAAAAACCCACATATATCTATTTTATGTCTCAAATTTAATTAAGCTCTAAAGTCATTACGATGAATAGTTGAAGCTTTCTGAATTAAGAATAGAAAAATGCATCTTGTGTACGTACACAGCACATCACAAATAGTCTGTGTCACAATTTTGTCTACATAAAAATAAATTGTGTTCAGAAAAAGCAAGACTGTCTCTACCACTCTGGTTGTTGTTAAAGGATGAAGGTGAGAGCAGTGCATGGTCTTTTGAGAAAGAGCAAGTGACTTCTATATTTTAGCTGCCCCACATATGGAAGCTGTATCTTTAGCTTTCTCCTAAACCTCAATATTGACAAGATATAGAAGTTATTTCCGCCGAGTCACCCTATTGGCATCTGTGCTTAGCACTGTCTGTAGAGATGCTTCTGCTGACTTATCAGACTATATGAGTCCTGTTAGCGCGATCAGATCAGGAGTTTAACAAAGGATTTGAGCCTTGCAGGGAGTAATTCTAGCAACATGCCACGCCCAGGAGAAGGCTTGGTTTATGTCTAATTATTAAACTTAACAGTAAAGGGAAATCCTAAGGCAGTGGATGAATTTGGATACTTACCCAGTATCTGTGTTTGCTTCATAGAAAGAATGACTCCACTTCACCTTAGGCAGGGGAGGCTGTTGTCTGGCTTGCCGGGAAATGGGTATATATCACTTTAAAGGTGGGGGATAAGAGAGAGGCACAAACATCTGATAATAAAGTTGTGGCCTGATTAAACCAAATCCTGTGTCTCTTGTCCTCCTTGTGGTATAGCCAGACAATGGCAGGGGGATTCTGTCTGCTCATATTCACCTCTAATAACTGGAGTAGGACTGCTAGCAAATAGAGATCACTAGGGCTGGAGCCACAAGGCAGCCTTTGTATCCTGTGTTCCAGTGTTGACAGCAGGGATGGAGTCTAAATACCTCCTGGCTCGTTCTTTCCTGCTATTATGCTAAGGGTAACTAAAACCACTGAGTAAATATGACCAAAAGCATCAGGTTTGAAATACATATATTCTAGAACCCCAGGTTCAAACCCTAGCAGAGCTGGGGCAGATAAATGGAACTCTGTGTCGTTTACTGCATGGAAGGCATTGACAACCCATGATGTGTGAAATGTAACATGTGCATTTAAAGAACATAAGGCATTTCCACTAAGAACAGAGGTTTATTCTTCTTGTCCTTGGTCAAAACTGCCATTCCCCCACCACTGCGGTGCACAAAGCTGGTTTTCTGCCTGGATACCTCCCTCTGCCCCAGAGGTGGTTTCATTTCAATGGTACGATACATATAATGGGCTATAAATCACAAATGTCTTCTGAATCTCCAGGTTTAGGAAGGCTGCTATGAACTCTCAGTTGTTGAAATATACCCCAGTTCTGGGATGAAAGCTGCACAAGGGTGTTCTCAGAAAGGGTGGTCTCATCCACAGGGCATGGCACTGGGCAGGAAAGATAATCTAGTGCAAAGAGGGCTGGATTGGGACTGATGAGATGTAGATTCAATTCTTGGCTTAGCCACAGACTTACTGTGTGACCTTGGGCTAGTCTCTTACACTACTGTCTGCCTCAGTTTTCCCTCTGTAAAATGATGATGATTCCACTGTCACAGGAGTGTTGAGAAGGTAAAATCCATTGATGATTTGAGATGGTCAGATTCTCCAGTGACAGATACATAAAAGGACACATGATACCTGGAAGAATAAGAGTAGGTGATTTAAATCTTCATGCACTTTTTGGAACAGCTCCATATGCGATAAGAGGCATTGCTGTTCTGCAGTTGCAATAAATTTCAGACTCTGCACTTTCTAAATAGCCCTGGTAATAACTGTTTGCAGTGTCGTCATAGCCATATTGGTCCCATGATGTAAGAGATTCAAAATGGGGGAGGTAAACTCTCTTATTGGACCACTTTCTGTTGGGGGGGGGGAATTCAAACTTCATTGAGCTCTTCCTCAGGTCTGGAGAAGGTAACCGGAGTGGCCAAGCTAAATACAAGGTGGGGCAGATGGTTAAACATAAGGGATTCGCTCATGTAGGAGACCACTTAAAATGAAGTGGGCAATTAACACATCTGCAGTCAGAGGGTTAGCTGGCAGTAGGTTGTGCACACTAC
This sequence comes from Gopherus evgoodei, assembly GCF_007399415.2. Classification (NCBI taxonomy): domain Eukaryota; kingdom Metazoa; phylum Chordata; order Testudines; family Testudinidae; genus Gopherus; species Gopherus evgoodei. The sequence goes on along the minus strand of NC_044339.1, from coordinate 9,664,385 downwards.
CTTCAAGAGATGAAGCTGGGAACTAAAATTCATAACTCTGCTAGACCCTAAAACAGACTAACCAGAGACATTGGTTTCATGGCCCATTCCAACAATTTGTAGCACCCCCTGCTGCCTACTAACCGTCCATCGTCTTACTATTGTAGAAGTGTTAATTGCCCACTTCACTTGAGTGGTCTCCTACAACCCTGTATGGGTAATAATCTGTCCAACCTTGTTTTTAGCTTGGACAATCTGGTTTCATTCTCCAGGAAGAGCTCTGTGAAGCTTGAAAGCTTGTCCCTTCCACCAACAGAAGGTGATCCAATGAAAGATATACCTCACCCATTTTATGTCTCACGGTAATGACTGATATTTTGGTAGATATTTTTGCTTGTCCTTTATAGGATGTTCTCACAAAGCAAACCATGAATTCTTCTTTTCTATGGCTCATTAAATTCACTGATGGTGCTTGGATAGATATAATCTGAATACAAAATGGAAGCTGTATCTAGTGGAGGAGGGAGAGGCACATAAGATCTCCATAAATGTAACTGGCAATACACAGAAAACAAGTAATAATAGGTTTTAAGCTACATCTGCCTTTGTGAATGGTATTGTGACCGGTGTCCCAGTGGGGACCATCTCAATTAGGGTGAACTGCAATCCCCACAGAGCTGGTGGGTATTCCAATACTTAGATTCCACCAGGCCAGCATAAAACAGCTTCTTTATCATCTTACTGGTTACTCAGAAGTTCAAACAACACAGTTCCCTTAAAGTGATCCAGCCTCAGGCCTCCATCCAGGTACCCACGTCAGATATGATGAAAATTTCTGTAAATCTTATTTCATCATATAAAATAAAAGGTTCTACGAATCCCAAAGGATCAGACACATTACCTCCCAGGTTAATTGTAGAATCATAGAACTGGAAGGGACCTCAAGAGTTCATCTAGTCCAGTCCCCTGCACTCAAGGCAGGACTAAATATAATGAATGTTTCAGATCTTACCCAAATACACGCTACAGCCAATTCTTATTAACTAAACTAAAATTTGTTAAAAAACAAAAGAGCAAGAGTATGGTTAAAAGATGAATATACAAACAGACATGAGTTCAGTTCATTTAGGTGCAGATTCATAGCAGAGATGGTGAGCTTTATAGTTGCAAAAAGTTCTTTTAGAAATAGTTCATAGGTTATAGTCCAATGTCCAAATATATTCAGGGTGTACCAGCATAACTGGGACCTCAGTTTTACAACTCAAACTTCCCCTGATGAAGCCTAAGCAGATCTGAGATGACAGAATCAGGACCCAAGGATCTTTTATACAATTTCATGTCTTCTTTGACAAGTTGGGATTTCCTCGGGGGAACAAAAGGTAATTAGGATGACTTTGAAGGCAGTCCATCACCGGTATTTAGCTATATGAATTAACATAAGGCAATTGGCTTGTTACTCCACCATTCACACTACATTTCAAAGAGAGATGAATACTAAGATATTCCATATTTACAATTCATGTAAATGTTAGGCTGTTCTTTTGACCTCTGAATTATCAGAATACACCATAGACAGGGACTATTGATTACATTGTGACCCTACTCATACATATGTAAATACATAAAAACACAAACATTATCTCCCCACATGTCTTTTGAGGGTTCTTTATTTTGCAGGATGTTTAACCCTATCTAGCCATGCATCACAGGTATGGAATGGTATGTAGAGGAATACTGATCTGATGGAATATTGGCATGTCTTCATAATTACTGTACCAGTATAAGCCACACAAGTTTAAGATGTATATCAGAATTGATTATGGGCAGTTCCTGTGAAACTTGTTGCCAGGGATGTTGTGAAGGCCAAAAGTATAACTGGGTTCAAAAAATAATTAGATAAATTCACAAAGGATTTGTCCATCAATGGCTATTAGGCAAGATGGTCAAGGACACAACCCCATGCTCGAAACATCCCAAAATCTCTGATTGCCAGAAACTGGAACTGGACAAGAGGAGATGGATCACTTGACAATTGCCCTGTTCAGTTCATTCCCTCTGAAGCATCTGGCATTGGCCACTGTTGGAAGACAGGATACTGGGCTAGATGGACCATGGGTCTAACCCAATGTGGCTGTTCTTATGTTCGTCTTCAAAAAATAAAAATGAAAGACAGCTCTATCTCTGCATCTAAATCAGTCCAATTTTTATTTCAATATTTTGAATCCTTTTGGCCCATTCATCCTTGCTCTTGTGGGTAAAAAACCCCAACTAAACAAAAAAAAACCACCCATTTTTTTTGCCTAGTATTAACAAATGGTTGCTATGGTGATTTGATGATCTAGGTGTTAAGCCAGAGGCACTAGCTCTCTGTCCCCAGACTTGTTTTTCTTTAATAAATTAATCACATTTAAATTAAATATATGAATGTATTTCATGTCAATTAATTTGCACGTTAAGCTGCCTGTTTGTTTAGTTTCTCTTTTGCCACTCATCGTGCAACATTAATTAACTCCACTAGATACCACAGTCCATCGCATAAAGCTGCCGTCGTTCCCAGCTATCTGCCCTTACAAGTATGCGGTGCCTACAGCGGTAATAATCAATGTCCAAAATAATTGCTTTTCACAGGTCTATAGTCAGCTGTCTGGTCAGATATTTAAGCTGTAATGAACCGGTTTCGGTTTCTGGAGAAATGATACAGTTGAAATGTGCTGGGAGCAGGCCAAAAGCAAAGCTGATCAAGGGGCCGTGTGTGTGCTCAGCACATTGTGGTTTCATCTGTTTACCCTTTTTGATGACAATTCCTACAGTATTAGCACCATCATGCTCACTCCCTGTCTTCTGGCTTTGGAAGCGGAAGGCTTGGGTTCCCCATAGCAAATGTCAGGGATTGCTTTGCAATAAGGTAATAAAAGCAGGCAAACTGCCGCGGGGAGAATGAAAGAAGAGCATCCTTTGACATAGAGCCGGTCAGATGATACAAGAAGGACTCAGTGTCCATTTACCATTGTTTGTTGTTCACAAAGATTCAGCCAGCACTGGGGATTTGTGAAAATAGTCACCAATTCTGAAAGTTAATAAAAATGGAAATTTTTATCTAGAGATGAAGGTTAGCTAAGGGTGGGTTCTGAATCTGAGCCTTCCCAGAGTTTAGCAGCATTTGAATCCAGGGCTTTGATTCAGGGCAATATCTATCATGTGGTGATTGGCTTTCTCCTTCCTAAGATTTAGCATGCTTAGCTCAGGGTACTTCCGAGGGGCAGCCGTGATGGGCAGCCAGCAGCTCAAACAAAAGAAGAGAGAGCCAGCAGGGGGAGGTGGTGAATGGCTAGAGCTGAGATGAATGAGAGTATTTTATACCCAGTCTCTGATCTGTATTCGTAAATTGTAGAGAAACAGATTACAGATTAGGAGCCTACAGGGAGTTCTTATTTACATGAAAGGCATGAGGACAGCAGAAAGATCACCGGGTCTGTATTGGCCTTTTTTTGAAGAGGCCATATATTTTCTAAATGGTTGGACTCTAAGCATTAGTCAGAAAGTGATTTGTTGCATTACTCCACCATATATGCCTTCCCTGGACCTTTTCCTCCTACTTATTTATTTCTTTAATAAAAATGGCTGTTATGGAAATTGCACTGAGAATCCACTTTCCTTGTGAGTTTCTTGGTCTTTCCTAGAGTATCGTCAGGTAACAATGCGTCAAAGAGCTTGTTTCACAGCTTGCCAAAGTCCCAGAGCAGGTGATTCTGAGGACATGGAAGCAATAGCTGCTGGGGACTGGAAGGGACATTTGTTTAGAGGAGCATTTGCTCACGGAGTGCTAACTTTCCTAGCAGATGACTTGTAATTGTATGACGCTGTGGGTTTTTTACACAATTAACTCCAAAGCATAACAAGGAACTACTGCAGCATGTGACAAGTCAGATGTATAGTTTCTTGTCATATATTGGGAAACTCATCACTACGCGACAATGGATCCTATGCTGTACTTGCTGCAGGAAGTTTAGAGAGCAGTGTGATAGGTGTCTTATAAATACCTTCCAAAGACAGAGAATTACCTGTGTGGGAGGATATCCTCTTTACACACTTTCCTTATTCCTGTCTGTGCATGTGTCTTTTATTCTCATAGTCAATCCTGCACAACTTCAATGAGGCTTCTCTAGTGAGCTTTAAATATACCGGAATCAAGTTGCCATAGAAACTCATTCCATGGTTATGTTTTATAGTGGTTTCTACATTGTCTTCCCACTTTCGAAACGAAGATCACTAGAACTGACAGCTCTCAATGAAGATAAAGTTACAGGAATATGCCCCTGCCTTTAGCGATATGTTCTACCTGTAGTGATTTAAAAAAAAAATCTGTGTGCATGTTGCTCTTGGAATGGTAACTTTTTTGTTGCCAAACTTATCCCGGCACCTCGGAAGCATTATGATCTAATAATAATAATAATTAATTAATGCAATGAAAATCCTATTATTGGGGTGATTTCTCTCTCTTTCTATCTCTGAGATTTATGAACTACCGAGTCTGAATTTTTAAATGAAATGTAAACCTCATTCAAAGCCTTTAATTCCTAATTAACCTTGTTCCCGGGCTGACTGCAGCTGGAAGATGGAAGTGTTTTACTCTTTCTTCCCGCTCACCAAACATTCAAGAGTAATGTGCATTGTGAATCTAGGGGGCTATATTAATGCCAAACATAGGCATGCTCTTGTACTACTTTGATTATTGGACTGAGTTATTAGATACATGAAGAATACCATTTAAATGTAAATCCATTCTCTCTCTATCATAGACAAATGTGCTTTGCCTTGAACTTGTAAGCAGAATACATAATTTTTAATATACTAACTGGAACTGAATGAAGCCAGTCCTTGGGTGAGGGGGAGATGCTCATGGTTTTAAAGCAGATGGAAGATAGGAGAATATCAGTTGGCTAATTAACTTTAATTTCTTTCTTAATGAAGACTTTTCTGATGCTTGCTAAGGTGCCCAGATATTTGCAGTTGTTTTTCTCAGTAACAAACTTATCTTAGAATAAAAAATGGTGCAACAGTATTAACTGGTCAAGAAATAATTATTTTTTTAGTATTTATGTTGTGGTGACATTTATGTGCAAACTAGGGTGGGGCTCTATTTTTCTAGACACCATGTAAACATATTGTTGACTCCCTGTGGAGTGGTGGTAGATGTCCAAGATCTTGCAGGTTGGATTCCTGTTGGAGGAGAAATACATGGTGCAGAGTCTGGCTATATTCCTTGTGTAACTTGTTTATATACTAGTCCTTAAATGGAAGTGGTCGCAAACAGCATGCAGTAATTCTTTCCTTCATGATTCACAGCCAAAACACCAATGCCAGGTTCCCAGGGAGGAAGTCTATCTTAAGAATTGACTCTAGTTAGAGAGATGTCAAAACAAACTCATCTGCCGCTTGCCCCAGTTCTCTGCAGAGAGACTGCATCATAAAACCAACAGTGCAGCAGTTCTTCAAAGACTGAACATTGCTTGCCCATTTAAGGAAAAAAAATCAAGACTGTGTAACAGGGCCACTTGGTGACTCCTGTCATAACATCATAAATGAGTCCCTTCCTCAAAGATCTCATTGTGGGTGAGATTTCAAAAGTGCTCCATGTTGGCCAAACTCTTCATGAGGTAAACTAATTCTGAGAGCATTTGAAAATCTTACCCAACAGCTACATTTGAAGAAGCACAACCCAAACATATCAAGTTAAACAAATGGCACAGTCATAAGGTTTCTAACTGAGAGGAGGCATGATCTTGTGGTTAGGGCCCTGGACTGAAACTTGGTAGAACTGGGCTCAAGAGAATATTTACACAGGCACAAATGGGAGTTAGATGTTTAACACTCACTGCCTTTCAATTCCTCCTTCTGCCACAGACTTCCTGTGTGACCTTGGACAAATCACTTACCTTTCTATGGCACAGGTTCCACCCCCTCCTGCCCCCGATCTGTTTAGAATGCAAAGAATTTGGAAGAGGAACTCTCTTACTGGATTTATGTGCCACACCTAGCATAGTGGGACCACATTCTCCATTGTGGCCTCCAAGAACTACCAGATGTCACCCTGTAAGCTGCACAGATAAACAATTAAACTTTCCATTTCTAGTATGTAAGGAGTTTGGTATTTTTAATCTGAACTAGAGGTGCTGTATTTGTAAATGCTCCTGTCTTTCTAATTAGATGTTTAATTGCATAGATTACTTGGAAGCTTAAAAGTATGAAATGGGTTTAAAATATAATAGTAATATTGGTATTGTACAAAAGTATATGCCAGCAGTGGAGCCTTCCAAATATTGCTCATTGTAATTCCAGATATTTCCTTGGGGCTATTGGACTATTCCGTGTTAAGTGACTAAGTCCAGTGTAGTGGCTTTCATCAGTCCAATAAGAATGGTAGGGATATTTCAGTGGTCATCATCTTTAACATAGTCTTTGTTGGTGACTAGATTCCATGCTAATGAGCAAATTAAAGATGCACTGGTATGAATTGTCTTAATGCTCTTTTAATTTGGGTTGTAGGAGTGCATTCTGGAGGAGGAGCTATGACTAAGCTGCTACTGTGGAATGGTGACCTTTAAAGGAATTGCTACCACAGGCAGTGCAGGAGAGGTGGTGTGGGGCAACATGGGGAGTGGGGGCAAAGTGAAGAAAACTAAAAGGTTTCGGGGATCATGCCCTGTAACATTTTGAAATAGCAGATGCAATCTCTTGCACTTTTCAAGGTTTAAGACATTTTACAAATATTGTATGCATTGAATAAATGCATTTATGCATTAAAATTCATCTCTCTGTGTGGGATCCTCTAGTAGAATAACTTGCCCATAGAAAATAGACACATTTAAAAAATGTTTCCCTGTTCTATTTTTTGTTACCAACTTTTCCCTTGTGTTTTCTGTTCCTCTTACTTTCTTCTCTTCTCCTTGTCAAACCTCTTCCAGGCCAGTGCGCAAAAGAACCCAAAACCAGAACACAACCACAAACCACATCTTTGGAAATAAGAGCTGAATAATACTTTGCCCCCAAAGTGCCTCAGAAAGATGAGGCACTTTGGGGGCAAAGTATTATCCTTAGAGTGTATCATAATAGAAACCACCCTCCTCTCTACATAGATCTATGCCTGAAGAAGTTCTCTCTCTAGCTTTTCAAACAGAATCTTCCCCCACCAGGTGGTATCTTCAACAATGCTCAGTTTGCCCTAACTCAGAAAGTCAATACTAAAACCCCTGTTGACTTCAAAAGGAGCAGAGTTTGGCCAACACTGAGTACCCTTGAAATATCCCACCCTCAAAATGCTTTGCAAGCTCCTAACCGGGTGTCCTTGCCTGTCTCCATTCAAGCAGGAGGAGCCCAGCCTGCAAATTAATTGAGAGGGAGGACAAGGAATGGAAGATAGGGAAAGGATAAGGAACTATTTTTGTCATGATTCTATTAACTCATGAAGTGCTCACAGGTACCACCTAGTGACAGAGTTGTTTTATTTTGACTCTGGGGAACCTGACACCTGGTTTCTAAAACTACTTCTTCTAATCACTTATAAATGCCAGGGAAGAAATTTTCCTACAGTATCTTTCCAAACCTGCAAAAGTTTCTGCTGAAATCCCTGAAGGAGAGAGAGCTTCACTTAATCCTCTTAAAATTGATACTAGTGCTTCTGTTCGTTCTCTTGTTAGAGCTCTATGTGTTCTCCAGCCCTCTCCCAGCTGCTCTTCAGCGATCAGAAATCAATATTAGCATTTCTGCAGCAGCACATTAGCATGGTTTCATTTCAAGAGGCCTGTGCTGAGCATGAGAACTGGTGTAGCTGTGTGGGAAAGAGACTATTACCTGAACAGCATGGGGGAAGCTTCTACTGCCTCTAGCCTGGCTGTATTTGTTCTGTTGTTAGACATCTTTGGTCTCCAGGGCAGTGGTGCTGGAACTTGGGGTGCTGCTGCACCCCCTGCCTCGAAGTAGTAATAACAAACCCCAAATACATGATTTCCATCATCAGAACCCCTACTATAAAAATTGTTCCAGCACCCTTTTCTGGGGCTGTCAGTCCATTGAGGAGACCATACAAAATATGGGTGACTAGGTCAAGATGAGGGAGGCAGATGGGAATGCTGGGAATGTGGGGGTGGTAAGTACTGGATACTAGAATGATAGGTGTGAAGAGCATTCCTTTCCTCCCCTTGGCTCCACATCAATCTCTGCCCTTTTCTCAGCCACACCAAGCGGGTGAGAATATGCATCCTGAAATGCATCTTTAGTGAAGAGAGCTGTATTTTTTTATGAACTGTGTGGTGATAGTCACAGGAGCACCGTCTCTCAGAGCTTTGCGAGCATTCATGAATTTGATCTTCGCAGCGGTACTTCCTTTACTTTGAAGGGTATTATGAGGTTCGGTTAATTAATGTTTCTCAGGTGTTCAGTCAGTCAGTGGCATGGATCCAGGTCTCCTGGCCCCTAGTCTTATACCCAAACCACAAGAGTATCTTTCCCCTCTCCTGTTCTGTGTTCATATTGTTTGAAGTAGAAGAGCCTGCCTTTGCCATTCCTAGGGATATATACCATGATCCTCAAACTGGTTTGGTTTTGGCATAGGTTTGGTTTGGCTGTAAGCTCATATGTAAATTGTAGTAGGAAGGACAAGTCATCAGCCTATGGTCAGTGGGGATCGCTTTTTAGTGGCCTACAGACACACATGGTCACATGGTGCTCGTTCCTCATATCCATCTGCTAAATTGCATTAAGAGACAGCTTAAAAAAAATTAAATCCTTTCCTAAAGATTCTTCTCCATGTAAGAAATTGCTGTGGTTGCCCCCTGTATGTTATCTGATTGCGGGAGAGCAGGTGGATCACAAGCATCGTGGATCATCATTGTGGCAAATCTCAAAGGGACGTGCACTCTTTGCAGATCTGAGTCCCACCCAGATTGCTCTCTGGCAAGCTGTTCAAGGTGATCTGATTGTATTCTGTGTATGTCCATCACTGGCAATGTTGTGCTATCAGAGCTTTTGACACCCATGTGATTGCTGGCTGTGTAGCAGAATTCCTTGGTACATGTGCCTTGGAGTTTGTTGGGTTTGCATTCTAATAATCTGTCCATACCAAGAAAGCCATCGCTGTGATCATCTTATGGCAAAAGTATGGTCATTCCCTGCAGAAGGAATATGCACAGTTAGCATTTCCTGAACCATTTAGAGATTTGTCAGAAATTCTTAGAGAATATATTGCGTGTGTGTATTTATTTTACAGACACAGCTGATAATGCTGCCATTAATTAAAGTCGCACAATATTTCCCATTATAAGATTCTGTTTTTAGTTGCTTTTAACTTTGCCAAACTTTAACAATTCAAGTTGAATTTCCCAGGCTGGGTTTGTGTCTCAGGCTGATTTTTTTTTTTTAAAGTTTTAGTTTAAACTATTCAGATATTTCCAAGAATGAGATTAGGGGAAAATTGAGGTGTTTTTTTTTTTAATCTATGTTAAAAAAATATTCTTGGAATCTTTTCATTGAGAACATCTCCATATGTTGGAGCAGACACTTGAAATTTGGTAAAGAAACCGCTCTGGTATTAGAGATGTGTCTTGCTTTTCCACCCAAACATGATCAACTTATGAGGCTCTGAAAATCTCAGTTTGCACATGCTGAGCTCTAGTGAACCACATTGTAGTAATGTATTCAAAATGGTGATTAGCACGAGCTGCAAGTAATATAGAATTGCAGCATCTGTTTGTGTTTCTGTCTTTTTTTTTTTTTTTCATGGACACATGCTGGCAAAAGTTCAACGATCCACAGATGGAATGTGCAAAAGTGGCCTGAATGTGGGTGCTCCTTGCATTTAAAAAGAAAAATAATAATGCAGAACTAGGTGGAAAATTTTTTTTTCTGCAGTAATATTTGCATTTTCATTAAAAAGCCACAAAATTTGAAAATGGAAAAATTTTGCTCAAAAACTGAGGGGAAGAAATGGTTTTGGCCAAACATTTTTGGTTTTAAGTTTTCCAGTGAAAAATTGAAAAAAATTGAGAATAACAGACAGTTTCCAACAACATCTTAATTTAGTTGAAAATAGAAGTTTCCTTTGGAAAAAAGTTTGAAAGAAAAAATTTCAGCTAGTCCTGATTAAATAGCAACTGATCTTTGCATCATGCATGCACAAACTTTGGTCTTTTGTCCATACAAAATGAATAGATTTCCATCCTTTTGACTATTCTTCTGAAGACAGGGGATTTTCCTATCCAGTTTCTTTTATATTACCAAATTAAACTACAAACCTGGAGATAAAGGGGAAAATGGCAATGGGATACAACACTCATTTTCCTGACTGATTTTATGATGTAAAAAAACCCTTTTATATTCTGGGCAAGTCCCTTTGTCTGGCAGAGAGAAAATATGATTGTTAGTGAACTTGCTGATATACTATTAAAAATCTGCCTCCTTTGGGTCTCTCTGGCTCTTTATATACTATCCAAGTTATAGCTAGATGACTGATGTACCTGTTCAGATAAAGAAGTGACCCTAAACTTTTACTGAGATTTGAAAATCTTAGTGTTAGTGGCACATGCTTTACCCATAGAGTTGATAAAGCCTAAAATACCTAAAGTGTGTAAATTACAAGGTTTTGTGGTTTGCAAAATTGGTTAGAGTCCAGACCTCCTGCTCACCGCCCAATCACAAGGATGATTCAACTTTTAAAAAAAAGAAAACCCAAAACCAACAGTCTGCTTTGGACTCCGTACTGGGGATAGAAGATTCCCAAGAAAATCTTTAATACAAGGAGATGCCAGGTGTCTTATATTTCCAATACTCTAAGTCTAATTAACATTTTTCTTCCATTCCCTGTATTCATTCTGTCCCCCACAGTCTTCTAAGCAGAACACCCCCCCCCAAAACTTTCAGGTGAATCTTTGAACCCACAGTGTTCAGGGGGGTTCAAAATCAAGAAAAAACATGTCAGCTCCTCTTGAGTTTCCAATTCGGCCTACGTACAAAACAGCATCTGCGCTGACCTAGCTCTGCACTGGAGAGCAATACTACTGGATCAATGATCTGTCAACTAAATAGCCTATAGGTACCATCTAAGACTACTAATAGCCTCTAAATAATAGAACAGCTCAGCCTGGATGCAAGTCTATCAGATCAAGAACTATTTATTGTTGGACGCTGCAGCATCATGGCATGCCTTCAGAGAGAGCACCTCTAGCCAGCATCTAATAAACAGTGGGATGGGGAGAAGAGAATGAAGTCTTGCAACCTGATATTAATATCTAATATTTGAGGGTCAATTGACCAGAGACAGACTTAAGCTTTAAATTCTGCACTTAATTCACATCAGTAGGCTTGTTTTGGTAAGCTGAAGGCAGTATCTTAGGTTGTGTCTACACAAGAACCGCTACAGTGGCAGATCTATGGAGCTGCAGCTGCACCACTGTAGACATTCACTATGGCGATGGGAGGGGTTCTCCTGTTATAATTAACCCACCTCCCTGAGGGGCGCTAGCTAAGGTGATGGAAGAAGTCTTCCTTTGACCTAGGTCTGTCTACACTGGGACTTAGGTAGGCTCAACTATGTTCCTCAGGGGTGTGTATTTTTCACACCCCTAAGTGACGTAGCTGGGTTGAGCTTACTTTTTAGCATAGATCTGGCCTTATAATGGAGGTTGAAGGTTGAACAATAGCATGAGCTTCTGCTTTAAGGCAGAATCCTGCCTTTCATATGCAATTATTAGTTCATGCATTTAAAGTTCTATTCAGAATGAATGCACCTTTGTGATAAGAAGTACTTGTTTACCATGGCCTCCTAAGGGACAGCAGGTCCATTTAGGTAGTTAAACAGTTATACCATATGCAAACATACAATTAAGATTCTAATCAAATACTTACAATTATATCATTGTACAAACTTAAAGAATTTTCATATAATTAAAAACCTCTACAATCAAATTCAAAGCCACGGTAGTATAAGCCCCTTTGTAATTCGCCTAATCAGAATTTTAAATTTCACTCAAGAACATGTACATTTTATATCCTTCTTCAAAACACTGTGATGCCAAAATGTATCATCTGGAAAGGGCTGCCAGACAGATTTGGTCTTATAATTTGTATCATTCACCTACATTACCTCATACACCTCCTAAGGATTTGTTTGGCTGCCAATCTGAGAAGTGCCAATATTCTAAGGATTAAAAGGGTTAAAAAATAATAATCTAACGAGTGAGAAATGTATGGACCGACCTGCAATTACTGGACGCTACAGACAGCCACAACCCTAAAGAAATGAATATGCCAAAGGCTTGTTAAAGGCTGCGTGGCCCGTCAAAAAGATTCAGCAAAGAACTGAAGAATATGCTTAACTTTAAGTGTGAGTCTAAATTCATCCCTATTCAGCAAAACATGCAAGCCCATGTTTCAGTCTTACTGAAATTAACAGGACTTCTCACATGACTCAAGTTAAGCACATGCCTGGCTGATCACTGTTTGTTTGTTTATATTACCATAGCAGCTAGCAGCCCCAGTAACAGACCAGGACCGCATTGTGCTCGTGCTGTACAAACACAGCGCATAGAGACTGTCCTTGCCCTAAAGAATTTACAATCTGGGATAGATTTAAATACGTGCTTAAAGTTAAGCATATTCTTAAAGTGCTCTGCAGAATCAAGATCTAAATCTTCCCCTTCATTAAATGTACAAATTAAACCTTGTCTGGGGGAGAAGTGAGGGGTTAACTTCTCCTGGTGATTTGGGAGTGTTTTGGTAATTGGATTATTAATTAAACTAAATGATTCCCATTCATTGGAGCATTAGGTTTCATATTCAAGGCTTGTAAATAGGTTGTATTTAGTAGATGTTATTAGGTAGTGGGTAGCACCAGAGTCAGACTGCGGGTGCCTTTGGTTAGGAGTCTGTGAAGAGAGTAACCAGACCGTGGTTTCATTAAATCTGTCCTTAAGGGAAGGTTTACGGCGTGTGGATGAGGTAACTCAGGTGCCCTGTGCATTTTCAGTCTAATGCCTGGTCTAGACCCAAAACGTAGGTTGACCTAGCTACGTTGCTCTGGTGTGTGAAAAATGCACACCCCTCAAGAGACATAGTTAAGTCAACCTAAGCCCTGTGTAGATGCTGCTAGGTCAATGGAAGAATTCTTCTGTCAACCTAGCTGCCCCCTCTCAAAGGGGTAGATCTATTGCAGTGACAGGAAAACCCCTTCAGTCACTGTAGCTAGTTTCTATGCTATAGGGGTGTAGCTACAGTGCACCACTGGAGCACTTGGACTTGGAGTGTAGACATACCCTAATCGATAACAACGGAATTGGTCTCTTCCCTCTAAACGCGTCATACAGAGCACACGGGTCTGACAAAAACCAGCACAGCTGTCTGATGCACCTTTGGCTGGGAGCATTGGGAACTTAGAGTTAAATAAATGCATGCCTCTTGATCTCTGTCTTTTCTAGTCCACTGCCTTCCAATGTCGTCTGAATACGGTATCTCTCAGATGGGGTGTTCTGCACACAGTACACCGACTAATACCAAACATGAGTGCCGTTATGATCTGGGTGATCTGGATATAAACTGATTGCCACAGAGGTCAAGGAATTTTATTTATTTGACCCTCTCAGTGAAGCATTCTTGCCTTCGTGCATTAGGCAGGGTGTTTTGCTTTTCTCCAAAGTATCCTGTAGCAATGACTGGTGGAAACAGGGATGCCATATCTAATGGCTATTTATATTGTGGAGCTGGTCAAAATAGAAGTTGGTAAATTTCATTGTTTCCCAACACATGTTTTATTTGTGTGACAAAGTTCCTCCTCTACCTTGGTGGGTCCTGTGCTTATTGGCAGATTTGCTCACCTCAGTGATCTTCCCCACAATCTAGGTCAACCCCTCCTGTGTCAGGAGGGGGGGGCTTTGGGGGGAAAACCGGGCCCGCCCTCTACTCCGGGTTCCAGCCCAGGGCCCTGTGGATTGCAGCTGTCTATAGTGCCTCCTGTAACAGCTGCATGACAGCTACAACTCGCTGGGCTACTTCCCCATGGCCTCCTCCAAACATCTTCTTTATTCTCACCACAGGACCTTCCTCCTGGTGTCTGATAACGCTTGTACTCCTTAGTCCTCCAGCAGCACACCTTCTCACTCTCAGCTCCTTGTGCCTCCTGCTCCCAGCTCCTCACATGCACTTCCTCTCCTCTGGCTCCTCCCTCCCTGACTGGAGAGAGCTCCTTTTTAAACCCAGGTGCCCTGATTAGCCTGCCTTGATTGGCTGCAGGTGTTCTAATTAGCCTGTCTGCCTTAATTGGTTCTAGCAGGTTCCTGATTACTCTAGTGCAGCCCCTGCTCTGGTCACTCAGGGAACAGAAAACTACTCATCCAGTGCCCAGTATATTTCCCGTCTACCAGACTCCTGTACCCCACTGGTTTGGGTCTGTCACATTTGCCAAATGCTTTTTGCAGCATCCAGCTCCTTCTGCCACTGGTGGAATGCTAGAGGAGTGAAATGTTGTTTGATGAATGTTAATATTTATCTGTCAAGGGGTCAACAGCAGAACAAGGCAATAATGCAAGATACATCCCTACCCTGCGGAGCTACAGCTGAAGATTCTGATCCTGAAATTGCATCCATGAGGGCAAATCCTTGCATCTGTACAGATTCTATTGACATCCATGGGACTCTGTACAGATGCAGGGGCCTCTCATGAGCATTCCACTGCAAGTTGATCTGGGCTTAAGTTTGAAACTTGTCAAATGTATTCAACAAACACTTTTGTTTTCTGCCTGGCCCAAAGCCCGCTGAAGTCATGTGGGAGTTTTGGATCAGGCCTCTGTAAGTCCTTCAAGGCGTGAACCATAGCTTCTGTTATGTGATGTGAAGAGCCACATGTCTGCCAAATAATACAGGGTAATAATGGGCCAATGGTCTGGTCCGATGTGACAGCAGTGGAGGTACCATTGTTGATGGAACAGTGGTCTGATCTGGCACAGCTATTTCTTCTCACTAACTTGTTAACATTTTCTCTCCTGTGATTTGATGACAGCAAATAGTTTCTGATAGGTAGGAAAATCCTGGCCTTACTGGTACGTAACTGCCTTTACACTAAGTTGTGATTTGGTGTTTACCTCACACAAGTTGCAAAAGGTTTAATAAAGGCCTGAGAGGTCAATTACCCAGGCTGGGTGCACCTGGAGGGTGGGCCAGGCCTAATTCCAGTTAAAGCCCAGCTGGTGGGGAGCTGTTCTCCCCCTCCCTCCAGAAGATCTAGGTGAGCCCACTAGGAGAGAGGAGACCCTGAGGAGAGGGGATGGGGAATTCCCTTTCTCTGGGAAGCAGCCTGAAAAGAAGGCTGAGAAAGAGAGAGGGGAAAAGACCAGACAAGCTTCCCCAGGGGTGAGCAGGAAGCTTGACTGAGACAGGGGCTCTGGTAAGCCAGAGCCTATCTGAACCTCTGGGTAAGGGGAGAAGTGTGCCAGCCCCTGGACTGCAGGACTGATCGAGGCACAGGAGGACAGGCTGGAGCATCATCATCATGGCAGCGGTGAGGTCGCTACAAGCTGAGACCAGACAGGCCAAAGGTCTGTTTTTTGCGGTATTTCTGTTGGACTTTGGCAAAGAGTCTGTGGGCCCAGGAGGGCCTGGGTTATGTAACGTGGTGTGTCCAGATGGCCAGGAGGCTCATACAACTGGAGGATGCCAAAAGAGGATTGGAGAAACTGAGGCAAAAGGTGATGTAGTGCCACAGTCAGCCAATAGGGGGCATGTTGGGGTGGCAACTTTACCACGCATGGGGGCTTGTCTGGGATCTACCAACCTCCCTCCACTCAAGGACAGATAAGGGAAAAGATAGAGCTGAAAGATGCGGAAGTTTCTTCAGTGGAGAGATATTTACCCTCCCAAGTTGGAGTATGGAGGGGCAGCTACTGACACCAGAGGTCCTCTTCCAGTTGCAAGAAGCAGCCCAGCAGTCCAAACAGATCTGGGCTGTCTTCCTGAAGCTTCTGGAACATCAACAAAAATGGGGGCAGGTGCCAGTGGACCTGCAGAGGTGCCCTCACAAGAGGGACAAGACCTAGGACTCACTAACCCAGAGGTGGAGAGTTTCTGGTGAGTAGCTGACTGAAGCTCTCATTTATATTTTCATGTTGTCTTTTTCTGTTAAATAAGCAAGACCCTCTGAAGAGGGCACTCTTTAATACCAGAAAGGCCGGCTTGGGTTTATTTGTACCCTAGGTGAGGGAAACTGAGGCAAGGCTCACCTGTGTTACCACTCTTGACAGCAGGGTTCATGCCAAAGTGACCTCAGTACTGTTACGAACATAACTTAATTGTATTATGGCTGTAATTGTGGTATGACTGTAGAAAAATACTTGGAGATTGGAGTATAGTGAGAAGGAGCAGGAAAAAAGGGACATGGAGAACAAAATCTACATAATTGATCACGGACATCGATAACATAGGCCAGAAATGGCTTATGGGTATAATGTAAGTAACAGCCCTGTAATTGACTAATGGAAACATCAGCTGTACAATTAATTGCTCTCTGCTCATGTTGGACAGACACTCCTTTGATCTACACAGCATGTGCAATTTCATATTTGTTTTTAACTGCAAGTCAAATGTGGTTGCAGAAGATTAAATTTTTATCAGGCAGCAGAACGCTTTCAGAACATTAAATATTTTCATCTGATTTACAGGTTTCCATATTAGGCCCTCTGATGCCTTGAAAAGTGGTGCATTAAGTGTTCCACCTAATCAAGCTGGCTCATAGTTTACAGCAGTTTGTTATTTTGATGGCTTTAGTCGGAGTTTTCTGATTAGCTAATTCTGCTAATAAGCAAAAGCTATTGCAGTTTTGTATGCCAATACAATGCCTTGTTGGGCTGGATTTAGATACCAAGCTTGTCCTATGACTGATAGCCTGTTCTGCAGAGATCCTAGTCTACATGTCTCCCAGTAAATGCAAATGCACACTCTTCTGGCCAGTGCTAAGGTGGGAGCTCTGATTGCAGAGTAAGCCAGACATGTCTGAACTAGCATCATTATCCAATGAGGCACAATATGGCAACATCCAGGAGGACAGCACTTGCAGTGAAGTTTTATTCTTATTCACTTCACTGGGAACAGATGTACCAGTACTTAACTTGTTCTAAACTAGTACACCTGAAAGAAAAATTTTCACATGCTATATATGTGCAAAGCAGTCAAAATATATTTAAATCACGCAGTAAAGCCACCGCAGGTCCACAGAACTATTTGCCTTTGTGCTGCCTTTCTGAAAAGGGCACAAAGAACTCAAAATCCTCGGCTTCCATTGAGCAATGTCTGTCAGCGGTGTGCATGATAGGGTAGGAGGGTTCATCCGCCAGCCAGAGCACACACCTCGAGAGCAGTGGCGTTGTCCTGTGCTGATAGATGTTCGGTATCTTGCAGAGAGATTTGTAATGGAGCCAGCATGGTCATCAGCCCCTAAATCTGTTGTGTTCTGCAAATCAGACCCACCACCATTGGAAGATACAGCGTTAGAAGAAGAGTGCTGAACACTTACTGAATCTCCCTTACATACAACTTGCTCATAAAAGATTGCGCATAAGAATCCCAGTATTGAAGTACAGAGAACTTGTCTCTCTAAAGAACAGAAAAATAAATCCATGTTTACCTGAAAATTTTGTCTCCCCAAGTAGCAGGGTTCACAGATCTGACCCACCTATGGAAACCCCAGAATTCATAAAGTTTTCCATTGTTCTGCAAGGGGCGTATAGGGGAAGATTTTTAATGGTGCCCAACTCGCACTGAAAGTGGGAGCTGGTTGCTTATTGCCCTGAAAAGTCATGTGGTTAAAGCGGGCTGAAATGATCTTTAGCTGTGGAACTGATCAGATCAAGTGGGAAGGACAAGTACAGGCAGTTGCCAGTGCCTGCTTCCAACCTCACTGCTTCAAGCAGACCAGAGATCCAGCGTTGGCCCCTATGAACCCTGTTACTTGAAGAGAGGAAAGCAAGGATAATTGTTCTGTACTCTAATCTTCCAGCCAAACGAATAGCTGTAGGGGAAAAGACAAATAAAAATGCATGATGCTTTGCTCTAAAGAATGGATCATAAATCAAAGGCTATGGAATTATTGCATTTTAATGCTTTATTGAGACCTCATGCGTAGTACATTACATTGCAGCTGAACCCCTACTATAGCTTAGAAATGAAGTCACTGCTAGGGGTGTGGGGGAATACAATGAAACTGTAAAGCCGTGTAAGGATTTGGGTATGCTGTTTTCAAGGAAAGCCCCGGGCATCTGGTTGTTCTCATTTTTAAAGAGGAGACATTTGGGAAGCTAATTAAAGTAGCTGCTTTTTAAATGAAATGTTATATATTGTAGGAGGCCAACAAAATGATGGAACCAGCATGGTTCATGAGAGAAAGAAATCACCAAAAAGGATAAACGTGATGTAAGAATCAGAGCAGTGAGAAGAAGTTGCTAAATTGTGTATCCAAAAGCAGTGTGTCAGCAAGGCAATTAGACATCAGATAAACCACCACAAATGGACATTAGGGGAAATGAAAATCAGGTTCTCAAGGAAACAAAGGGTTTGTCTACATGGAGATTTAGTGCACAGCATGCCAGTGGGAACCTGCAGTTCCCTAGCTGGCTGCACACTGAGTTTCCATGCAGACATGTGTATATTACATTCAAAGGAAGGGCCAAATTCAGAATCTCTGAGTAAATGTCATCAACAAAGGTGCATCTCTTTAACACAGATGCAGCAACTAATGTGTGCACAAATCTTAACTCTCAGCAGTTCCATTTACAGCCTCCATATAGATTATCCTTGCTAGAAACAGGTGTGATCTGCAAAAGGAGTGCGTAGCTGCCATTGTCAGTGCCTCTGCTTAGGCATTTCTCGTTCTCTGAGCTCACTTCACTTCGTCTTTAAAATGTGATGCCCAAACCTGCACAAGGCCCAGAATATTGAATCCGGATCCCTTGAACTTGGGAAGAGCCGTGTGTGAATTTCCTCTCTCTCAGCTGAAGCTGAGCCAGAGCACCAGATCCAAAAGCCCTCTCAGTGAGGGAGTTCTTCACTTGTACTGTTGTATTCATTTAGATGGAATAAAGGGCCCAGAGAGTCAAAGGGGTTTCCCATGACCCTGAAACTATCCAGCGTTAAACAGTATTAAACAAGGTTTGAGGTTTGGTCTACAGAGATCTCAATTGGCTTAATACAGTGCCAAACACACTATAACATTTATGCCAAAGGTTCGAAATTTATTGACTGACATACGCAAAAAGAAAAGAATCCAAACAAGGTAAAAAGCATTGAAATCGATTAATTATGCAAAACACAATAAAAACCTATCAAAGTCCCTTTTTGGAGACAGTGAATATTGGTTAAAGTCTTAGTCAGCCAAACACCCTGTCTTGGCAGGGCTGCCCAGAGGATTCAGGGGGCCTGGGGCAAATCAATTTGGGGGGGCCCTTCCATAAAAAAAGTTGCAATACTATAGAATATTATATTCTTGTGGGGGCCCCTGCAGGGCCTGGGGCAATTTGCCCCACTTGCCCCTCCCCGGGCAGCCCTGCTTCTTGGTGGGGAAGGAAGAGGTTAATTCTGTTGTTCAGTTCCGAGTTGAGAAAGATAGTCACTTCCCTGCTGTAGGCCAAAAAGACAGACACCGAAGGGACAGAAGAGTTAGGATACTAAAGACGAAGGAAATATGTTTTTTGTAGATGTTCTCAGGACACAGTGTGGCTGGTCAGTCATGAATGGATACTTTGGTTTGACAGGCTGGTCATGGCAGCTTTGCTTTAGATCCCGGCTCCCCTAGTCAGGGACATCGTCTGGTTGGTCTGGTCAGGTCCTTCTCGTTCACTGGCCCTTCTCAGCAGAGCTGGATGGGCTGTCTCATCTCACCATGCTGGTGCCATGCAGTACAGTTGATTTAAGGATCAGGTGAAAAGCTGAGAGAGAAATAGGACAGGAAGAGGTTGGAGACCGAAAGGAGCACATGAGGGAGGGGAAGAGAGAGCAGAATCTCATGTGTATCAGTTTGCAGTCCTTGCTAGAGCAGTGATGGTGACCATATCCCCATGGGAGCATCAAGGTCTGGTGTCACAGTAACCATCCTTCTGCCGCAACCGTGGTAATGGTAAAATGTTCCTCTTTTTCTTCTCCCACAGTTTTTTTCTTTATGGACCCCCCAAAGGTGATGGGCGGAATAATCCATCCTCTCATTATTTTGTCTACCAATTATGCCTAATTGCTGATGCATTAAGTTTGTTTCATTGATTTCCAATCCTCTACTCCTCTGGTTTACCAGTCATAATCTTCACACAGTCCCAGAATGGTATCGGTAGCTCCTTTCTCTTTAAATTAATTCAGACTGTCTCCTTCTCACGTCTTTTCTTAAACAGTTTTATATATCAGATCATTGCGACAATTCATAAACCTTTACCTATGTTTCACCAGTTAGGCTAACAATTAAAGTAGGTCTGATAGGCCCTGATTATTACAACAAGACCCATCCCTAATTTGCATGCCCAGTGTTGGTGTGCAGATTCTTAAGGAAGTTGGTCATACAGATCTGAATTCCACAGCATCACCCTCTGCTGTGAGATTCCTAACTGTTCATGGCTCTAATTCACGCTTGAAGGGTTCCTGAGAATTTGTGTGACTTTTTTTTATGAGGGGCCAGTAGCATGCAAGGGCACACCAAATCAATAAGAGAAGAAAAAACAACAGCGAGAAGGAAGGAAGCAGCACTACCTATGGCTAGCAGCACACCTTTCCTTCCAGTAAATTAATTCTACTTTCCAAGTGGCAGAGAGACAGAAGAGACTGTTTCAAATATATCAATCCAAAGGGCAAGATCATCTTCTACAGAAGGAGAATCCGACATACTGTGACCCCAGGAGCATCTTCAATCTACCACCAACTCAGACATAAAAATCTTCACAAGCACGAGTAGGAGTGCTGTATAAATAACTTAAAAGGAGAGAGAGAGAAACCCTAGAACCTGCTTTTCTTTGTATCAGGCTGTACATGTACTTAGATGCATGAGCAAAATAGCCTTCTGAATTTTGTTAACATGCTGAATATTAGCTAACCAGACACACAATTACAAAGGTTTTACATCTAATTCAAGTGGTTGGCACAGGCACCGACTTCTTCATTTCCCTGGGAGTCCTGTCCCAAGCCCCACCCTTCCCCCAAGGCCCCACCTTGCCTCTTCCCACCCCCGGTCCACCCATGTCTCACCTCTTCCCACCCTGCTCCTCCCCCTCCCCCCAGAGCCTCCTACATGCCACTGAACAGCTGATCCGTGGTGGGCGGGAGGCACTAAGGGAGGGGACGAGCTGATCAGTGGGGCTGCCAGTGGGTGTTGAGCACCCATTATTTTTTTTTCTGTGGGTGCTCCAGCCCCAGAGCACCCATGGAGCCAGTGCCTATGGTGGTTGGGGTGCGTGGTCAGAAGTAGAATGTGCGTATATGTACTCATTTTATATTTGCTGCGGTTAAGCAGATCAGATATTAAGTCACATGCTATGTGCTATATCTGGAATGGCTTACAACTGAGCATGTCAACCCTAGGGCAGACTGTCAAAAAGCAGGGCAGAGACCCCAAACTGGTGGTATGTTCTATAATTTGGTTTCATCAACCCAGTAACAAGTGTAAACTCCTAAAGCACTATAACTGTCTTACCACGGAGTCACAGACAGTCCCCTGGGGCATTCCAGTCTATTTTGCCACCCAAGCATCTGGTCTTAGCATTAGATGGTTACCAAAGATCACAAAATATTCAAGTTACTCCCAGTCCCACAGAACCAGTCACTTTCTCCAGGCCAATTTGCATTTTGGATCTCACACCAAAGACAACTCTTGTAGCCATCCTACAGTAAACTATCTACGGATTTATTTACTAAAAAAATAAATTAGAGTGTTATTAGAAGGTTAAAGCAGGCAAGCATATATACACAAATGAATTACAGTCTATGGTTTCAAAAGGTGACAGAGTTTTAGGGGGATCTCAGTTTCTGTTTTGTAGCTCCGGCCCTGGGAGAGTACAAACAGCAAAAGAGATGTAAAATTTTCTTGTCAGCTGGTTTTACTTCCTTCTTCCAGAATTCAAGCTGATGGGACAAGGCCTTTTGCTCGTAGCCTCTCTACAGGTGTGAGGGACAATTAACAAAGTCTTTGTATTATGACATCCTACAATGGCCCATTTAGTTTTGATAAGCCTTCTTAGTGGACAGGAGACAATCCCTCCTCCCTGGGTTCACCATTTCAGAGCAAACTTTTTTTTATACTTACAAAGCAAAACCTTAAATATTATAGCATGTGATAAAGGTATTATAAGTGAGATTAATGCATGCAGCAACTTACACGCATTTCATAAAGTCTGAACACTAAACAATTGTTATAAAGCCAATGCCCATCTTACCCATAATAACACACAGATGAAAACAGATTGGTTTCCAGCAATGAATTTGCCAGTGCTTGGCAGAGCCCCAAAGCCTTGGCAAGAGATGGCACCTGGTCTGCCAGTGTCATATACCCAACTAATATCTTATGTTTTTTCAAGCCTATTAGTCTTTTTCAATGTACAAGAGCCTATTATCAAATAGGTGCCTCTCTGAGGGCTGTGTCTATACCTGAAGTTAAATAAGTATGGTTCTAACAGGATCATTAAAATGCTGTTGTTATACCAGTATATCTCCCCATGCAGACATACGTCTTCTGGAATAAGAGTGTATTTTTCCAGTTTAGCTTAAACCACTTCCAAAGCAATATAAGCTAAGTCACAAACAGATAACTCTTCTTCCCAAATAAGAATGTCCAGCTGGGGAGTTATACCAGTATGACTGTAGCATTTTAAATTCACACCCTACCTTATAATAGTATAACTTCCCCATGGAGGCTAGCCCTGAATTCTCTCCCGAAAGTTGCTTTTGGAAAGACGGTGACTAATGTTTGATGAAGTCTTCAATTCAAATAATAGATAGCAACAACTTCAAAATTACCTTCAATGTAGTTTCCTTTGAACAAACTGAATCTAATTTTAGCTTGTGCCTCTCAGCTTTACTTCATTTCAAGAGATGTAATTAATTTCTGTCCCAAGCTTCCCATATTCCACATAAACTCAATATCCCCTCTGTTTTATTATTGGCAAGAATCATGAAACTGAAGCTATAGAAAGTCATCTACACCAAAGGAATGGTTCCCATCGTATTTAATTTTCCTGCATGAATAATTTGTGCACATCCCTCATTTGGGTCTTTGCCACACATGGCATTCCACTTTTGGGCTTTGACAGATTGAGTGGTATGGTCTAGGCTTATCCACATATTCAGGTAAGGCACTGTTTCTCAACTTTTTCAGGTTGTTGACCCCTTATTCAAAGTCCGAAGTTTTCACAACAACCCTGTTATACTTACTAAAAATGTATTAATGGTAACAATGGTAAACCTTTGTAATTTATTTCTGTGTGTGTTATAAGAGGTTGACAGAGAATAGTGGACCTTGAGGGTTAAGGGTGTGTGGAGAGTGTGATAAAAATTTTCAACACCTCACTCCCCTATGCTTAATTGCCCGTCAAAGTAGTGCTGTCTACACCAGGGGTTAGGTCAGTATAACTGCCTCACTCAGGGGGGTGGTTTTTTCACACCCCTGAGCAATGTAGACAAAGCAAAAGAATATCTTTTATCAGAATATATTCTGTTCAGGTCTTTATAGTGCACCCATCACTGTGGTATCAGAATCTTCCACTAGCACAGGTGACAGACCCAAACCAGTGGTGTACACGAGTCTGGTAGACGGGAAATATACTGGGCACTGGATGAGTAGTTTTCTGTTCCCTGAGTGACCAGAGCAGGGGCTGCGCTAGAGTAATCAGGCACCTGCTAGAACCAATTAAGGCAGACAGGCTGATTAGAACTCCTGCAGCCAATCAAGGCAGGCTAATCAGGGCACCTGGGTTTAAAAAGGAGCTCACTCCAGTCAGGTGGAGGGAGAGCCAGAGGAGAGGAAGTGCGTGTGAGGAGCTGGGAACAAGAGGTACAAGGAGCTGAGACTGAGAGGGTGTGCTGCTGGAGGACTAAGGAGTACAAGCATTATCAGACACCAGGAGGAAGATCCTGTGGTGAGGATAAAGAAGGTGTTTGGAGGAGGCCATGGGGAAGTAGCCCAGCAAATTGTAGCTGTCATGCAGCTGTTACAGGAGGCACTATAGACAGCTGCAACCCACATGGTCCTGGGCTGGAACCCGGAGTAGAGGGCGGGCCCGGGTTCCCCCCAAACCTCCCAACTCCTGATCAGACACAGGAGGAGTTGACCCAGACTGTGGAGAAGATCACTGAGGTGAGCAAATCTGCCAATAAGCGCAGGACCCACCAAGGTAGAGGAGGAACTTTGTCACACACATCAAGCACGGTGACTAGCATGTGTTGCATGTGATTCTCCTGTCTGTCTTTCCTTCTCTTCCACCCCAAGAGGAAACTGCATATAGTGCTTTGGAGTTTTTAAACATATATGATGTGCCATGTTTTTATATTAGCGAAGGCAAAGAAGCACACACAGCGCACTGTCAACCTGTGGAACTCCTCACCAGAGGATGTTATGAAGGCCAAGACCATAACAGGGTTCAAAAAAGAACTAGATAAATTCATGGAGGACAGGTCCATCAATGGCTATTAGCCAGGATGGGCAGGGATGGTGTCTCTAGCCTCTGTTTGCCAGAAGCTGGGAGAGGGCGACAGGGGATGGATCACTTGATGATCCCCTGTTCTGGTCATTCCCTCTGGGGCACCTGGCACTCGCCACTGTCAGAAGACAGGATACTAGGCTATATGGACCATTGGTCTGACCCAGTAGGGCTGTTCTTATGTACTGATATAAGTTTGTATGTAGACCTGGCCTAAAACCAGTGGTGCAAGTAGAATTCATTTCATACTGCTATGCTGCACCAGCTAAAGGGGGCGGGCATGGGACCTCCCCACATGACCTCCCCACGTGACTCCTCATGTGACTCCCCCCCATCCCTACCTCAAAGCCCCATGCGCTCCCTCTTCTCTGCCCAAGATCCATCCCACATTACCTGGGGGTGGACTCTGTCCTCCTCACACTGCGCTGGAGACTTCTGAACTGCAGGGCTCTCTGGAACAACAGTGGCAAAAGGAACAGAATGTGGGGCCACTGGGAACCCGGCAGCTCCTCTGGCACAGCTGTACCACCCCCAGCCACACCCTCTGGTGGGGTCCTACAGACCCCAGACAGGATATGCTAGATACTGCTGCATGGAAGGGCTGGGAGCAGTACAGCCATGCTGGAGGAGCTGCTGGCATGGGGCTGCCTAGTGGCCTCACGTTCTGCTCCTCCTGTATCTTTCCGGTATGATGTATTAGCTATAAATATCTTACTGATATGGTGAACCGGACCATATTGCCATACTTGCACCATTGCCTTAAACTCATCAAAGGCAGCAAAGACTGAAGACCCATCCTACAGTCAACATCAGATTTTAAAATGGCTAGGATTGAAGCCACGCTTCATTGGCAAGTTTGTTGATTGATAATTTATTGAAGATTTTTAGGAAGTAATCATTTTGGCAGGACATACTTGATGAAAGTATTTAGGCTGATTCTCATTCCATTATTCACCTGTGTGACCTCATTGATTAGTATGGAGTTACTCCTGATTTACACCAGTGTAAGGGAGAGGAGAATGTGGCCTAGTGTGGTTTTTTTGCTCCCCCTAACATCATGGGGCAATGGCAGTTTTTTAATTAAACTATAAAAGAATTGACCTATCTACTATGAAATTGATTTACTGAAAATACTAAAACATTTAGACTACGTACAGAAGCCATCACAATCTATCTTTGGCTAAATCAATTGCAGCTTGCTTAATGACTTTGTGATTGCTTTCTCTTTATTTTTGATCTTTGATGCAAGACGTCTACGGGAAAAGGGGAAAAGCCACTTTCTTAGATATTCAGCCAACAGGATTGCTCTCTCTCCCTTTTCATCTCCTATTTATTACTTCCCGCATCAAACGAACAAAAAATACCCAGACACTTGAGTTACGTGAAAAGCAATGTGTAGGAGTTGCTGAGGGAAGACAGACAATTTTTTTTTCTCAAGACAGTGGAGGGTACTTTTCATTGTTTGCTCCTTCTCAACAGAAAGGAGTGGCCAGTTTAAATAAAACTAGGTTAACCATATAATTAATTTCTCCCTCTTAATCTGTGTCATCCTTACATCCGATTAGAAGAGGAGAGGGATGAAAGTTGCCTTTCTGTTTTATGTTTTCCCATAGATTACTGTGACAACATTGCTTGCTTCTATGGATCCACAACCATGCTCTTTTTAAAGCTTTACTTTTTAAAAGTCAGAAGCAGCTTTAAATAAATCAATCTATGCTTCATGCAAAACCAACAAAAGCCCCTCACTCATCAAATGCACCCGACATCTAACCTAAGGTATTAAAATCCTACTTTAGTTAAGTGTTGCTGGATGATAATTTTGAAAGACAAACAAACAATGGTTTGCTGGGCAAGCATTTCATAGTGACCATGTGAATTTTAATATACTTTTTCAGCCAGCCATTTCTGAACAGCTGTTTTTGGTAGAAGTGGGTCAATGGACATAGATGTTTCCAAACTAGATCAGAGCAACGGTCCATTTACTCCAGTATCCTGTCTCCAGAGGAAGGTGCAATACATCCTGTCACGCAGTAGGCAGTTGTGGAATAACCTGTCCCAGAGAAAATTTCTTCCAGATCGCCAAGGATGGCTTCTGACCTGATGCATAAGAGATTATAGCTCTTTCAAAACTCCTGATTTAAAAAAAATATTCTGTATATTCTTGTTACCCATATAAATGTCCAGTCCTCCTCTGACTTTTGCTAAGCTCTTGGCCTTGGTAATAATGTAGCAATGAGTTCCAAAGTCAAATCAGGGATTATGTAAAAAAAATTTCCTTTTATCACTTTTAAATTTGCTTCTTTCAGTTCCACTTTTCTTTTGCTATCACAATCTAGATAATGTAAATAACTGTCTGGTGATTACACTTGCACAGGGCCTGTCTGCATTATGCTTTGTTCTATTATTATTTACTCCCATCGGTGCTCACAATGTGCAGACGAGAACAGCCCTTGCCGTGAAGAGCTCTCGTTCTAAAATGTCGAGTGTCCATTTTCTGACTAGAATGAGCACTGGGTTCACAGGAAAGTGTCTGCCAGCCTCCCCCACCATCTTTCATTATGTATTGTCCAGTTAAACAACTGCACCAGATTACGCCATTCACTGTATAATGCTCACTAGACACGGGATGGAGCCAGTTAATCCTGGTTTTGGTTTAATTGAACCAAACTATTAATGGCCTGGTCTTCCACGTTGCTGAGTGCACCAAGCTCCATTGGAAGTGAGTGGTACGTGCCTGTGCTCAGCCCCTCTGAAAATCATTCCCCAAATACCTTGATTTTGTCTTTTGGGCTCACTTATGCTGACCCATCTCTTTCTTGATATGACTCAGAAGCTGAAGTTTTCCGCTTCCAATCTAGAGTGCAGATTGCTTGCTCAGCTGTTGACCCAGTTTGGATCATTTTCTTACTAATGACTCATTTATCACCATCCAGAGCCCAGTATAGCAAAGCGCTTAAACCTGTGCTTTAAATGCTTTGCTGAACAGAGATGGACTTAAGCATATGCATTTTGCTGGGTCAAGGCCTCATGTTGGATTGTGCAAATCAAATGATTCCCCCTACTGAAACATATTGACCCAACTGAAAATGTTGCTTCCCCATTTTAGAGCATTTTGAAATGTAAGCAGAATCAGACAAAGGCAGTATGTCATTCCAGACTGAGTCTGACTTTGCACGACCATATATCTTCCATAGACTAGGTCACGTTGACACAAGTCACTCCTGGTTGAGTCTGGCTCTGCATTACAAAAACTCCTTAAACTGTAGCAAAGATTTATTTCTAATCAGTGAACCATCGGATTGCTGCAATCTTCCATGGGGCTCTTCCTTCAAATGTCTGTTCATTTTGCAAACGAATGCAGAAGAAACAAATGTTTTTAGGAATTATTCTTCTTCCATAACAATATAGATTGCTCTTGGATGCCAGGGAGAGCCACATGCTGCTTTGTCAAAATGCTGTAAATCCAGGATAAATTCCACTAAAGTAAAGGCAGCTACTCATGGTGAAAGGTGCCAGGAAGTGAAAGTGTAAATCAGTGGATGAAATTCGTCCACATGCAGAGAGCCAGCACAAGACCCATGCACCATGCAGATACTAGTGAAATTTGTTTTTTGAAACTTTAGTAGTATGTGATGCACTTCGTGCTGGCCTTCTGCAGAGGGTGAATTTCACTCAGGAGCAGTAAATTTGCCAGATTCTAGCCCATAGGCCTTGTCTATACTTAACTTTTGCTAGAGGTAAAGCAGCAGCACAGACCTCTTTTCCCCTGAAGCAGGGCCAGCCCTACGTGGTTTGCCGCTTGAGGCAAAAAAAGTATTCAGTGTTCTCTGAGCAGCCAAGCCAATAATAATAATAATAAAAATCAAATCTAAACAGCTGAGCAATGTGTCACCTTCCCCAGATATTGATTTGGTGCCCAGGGCGACCATCCCAATTGCCCACCCTTAAGATCAGTCCTGCTCCCCAAATGTTGATGAAATTATACCTGTATAAAACTGCTGAGACTTGTATAAATGTGTCTACACTAGGACTTTTACCGGTACAATTGTGTTGGTAAAAATTCACACCCATTTAGGCCAGGCCTTAGTTCTTAGAAAAGTCCTCACCAAAAAAGTCCTCAGTGTTTCTATATTGGGTGTTTTCTTAAAATTGCATCAGATGGATACTTTTGACAGAACAGATTCTGCAATTTGCTAAGCACACTACAATGGTTTGCTCTGCCTGCTAACAAATGATTTGTTTTACTTGCTGCTGCACTCCCAAGAAAATATTCCCATTAAATCTGTAATGGGCAATAAGAACTTGTAGCTTCAGGACAAGATTTCTGCACCTTATTACCACAGCAGTAAGGTGAAAAGAAAGAGTCCTTAAAGATGCAGAACAGAGCTTTGGTGTTTGTTTTTTTTAGCCATCATTAAAAACATATTTGTCAGCTTCCACAGAAGCTAATGAACAGAAACATAATGATGTGTTAACAGCTTGAGCTCTTCTCTTCCAGAGAAAGTCTTTAGTCTAATGTAGTTCATTCACCTTGATATGGCAACGTACAGGATGTTAGCCTTTAGCGGGCTTAAAGCATGACCCAAAAACTGTATGCATATCAACTCTCATTTACTTCATTAAAGAACAAGCCATTAGAAACAACTGCAAGCCTAGAAGGAAAAAAAGCCAGAAAATTCCTGTTGAACTTCTATGATACTTGGGCCAGTTGAGCCAGGCTGAAGCATTGCAGAACTTTTGAAAAGGAAAGAGTTGAATGCATGATGGGCGGAAGTCACCTCTGTGCAGAGTTAAGAGCCCTGTGCAACACTTAAGTTCCATTTAAAACCCTAAAGGCTTAAACGAGGCAAAGACCTTGCTCTAACCCTCTCTACAGAATTTTAGCTGATACAGCTGCAGTATCAAAACAAGAGAAGATAGTTTAGAGCTGAGGCACTTGCTTAAGTTCTACCTATCCTAGTATTAGTGTATGCACATTATGTAAGGGGTAATATTCATAATGGAGGTATATCCAGGAAAACGAGTAGCTTTTACAGGTAACAAAATGCCATCGTGTAACTGAGGCTTTTGCTAACAGTGTGGAGCCATTTGTTCTGAATATATTTTGATGCCACCAGCCTTGTTTCTCCTGTATGACAAGAAACAAAGCTGACTTGGCAAAGCAGAGTTCAAAGCAATCTTTTTTTTCTCGCCTTGTGTGGATGTTGGAAGTGCTATATAAAAGAGGGAGATGTGAATATGTGTAGCGTTCCCACCAAAAGCGTTCTCTACTTAAATAAGAATAAGTAGCACTGTGCATAAATTAATAGGGTCAAAAAAGTTGTTGTTATGTTTTCCTGAGTCCAGCTCTTCACAGAAATGTTTACAATGATTTGTGGAACTCCTAAGCCAGAAGGAAGTGAAGGTGTGCAAGGTTCTTGAAGCTACAGATTGCAACAGTCTGTGTAGTCATATAGGTATCAAATCATACCACAAACTGCAGAGAAAAATAATGTGTACCATAAAGGGGGAGAGAAAACATTTATATGCTTTGGGAACCTATTATCCCTTTATCAGTGAATAGTGATAGTATTCAGGCATTCTGTACTTCAGGCATTTTCCATCTTTGAAGTGTTTTACAAACATAAAATAACATTCATGCTCCCTACCCCCTCTGAGGTAAGCAGTTTGGCTATTGGAAAATTTATGCAAATCCATAGGTGCTGGAACTAGGACTGCGGGGTGCGCTGCCACACCCCCTGGCTTGAAGTGGATTCTATTCTATACAAGGTTCACAGTATGGTTCAATGGCTCTCTGCACCCCCACTATACAAATTGTTCCAGCCCCCCTTTAGCCAAACTAAAGTCAGTGGCGGTAGGCAACTATGTAACCCTATTGCATTTATTCCTTTGTGGGCCTGGCTCAGTCTTGCTGACCATACCTTGACGTGGCTACTCCTGAGGGTATTTTGTGCCAAAAAATAAATATATGTTATGCCAAAAAATAAAAATTCTGCAGATAATATTTAAAAATTATGCAAAATTCAGCAAATTTTATTTGTCAAATAAATGTGGAGGATCCAGCATTGCAGTGGGGAGCACAGGCCACTGGCTGCACAGAGATGGGAGATCACTGCACAGCTCCCACCTGGGACATGGATTCAGTGGTGAGGCTGCACCCACTCTGACAGTGCAAGGAACAGGCCTGCCCCCGAAACACCACAGGGCCCTGCCCCTCCGTGCCAGGTGCACCAGATGTGAGCAAGCAGGCTCAGCAAGGAGGATCCAAGTGTGGAGGGGCTTAGTGTGGGGAGATCCAGGTGTGGGTTGAGAGGGTTCTGTGGGGGGCAATCTGAGTGCAGACGGCTCAGTGGAGGATCCAGGTACAGGGGGATCTGGATGCTCAGGGACTTGTTGAGGGGTTCTGGGTGCAATAGTAATGGGACTCTGCAGGGGGTCCAAATGACGGTGTTTGGGGCTCAGCAGAGGGGATCTGGATGTGGGGGGATAAAGATTGGCAGGGGGGTCTGGGTGTGGGGGGGCTCAGTAAGGGATCCAGATGCTGGGCGGATGGGGAAGCAGCTCCCTGTACGTGGATCCCTCCCCCTGCAGCTGAGGTGCGATAGGTGCAGGAATCGGGAGGGAGGGGGAGCGGGGGGGGGAGTTGCAGAGCTTCCTGCAGCTGAGGGAGAAATCGGGGGGTGGGCCTGATCTGGCCCCGGATGCTCTGCAGGGCAAGAGGAAGTCCCATCCTCCACAGCCCAGCCTGGTCTAGCAGCTGAGCCCAGCGCAGGGTAGGAGCCACCAGCCAGGTCTTCCCCAGTCCCACCCCCTGCCCCACAGTGATTTCCCTCTCTGCTGGCTGCCCTGGGCACCCAAAACATAGTGCTGGGGAGGGTCACATGACTGCTCTTGTGGCATCCCTTTGCTTCCCCCTCAGAGAGTCATTTTTCTGCAGGAAAGCAAAGAAATCTGTGGGGGATATAAATTCTACATATGCGCAGTGGCACAGAATTCCCACAGGAGTACATGTCTTATAAGTAAAACTTCTCTTGTCTGTTTCTTAATTCATCTGTTTCCTCTGAAAGTAACTTAACAATCAGCAGTTAAAAAAAGGCCATTTATTAGACACATAAGTGAGTCTGCATAGACATTGGAGGAGTATTATGGTAAATGTTTTCTACATACACAGGTAAAGTATAGAGCTATGTAAAATAAAGTATGCCGGTATCCTGTGTGCATTCCAATTCATTCATAAACACAGCATGGCCACATTCAAAATCATGACATTTCTTTTTAGAAAAATTATACATTTTGGTTTCATTGTGTTTTCCTTCTGATTTTGGATCCTTCAGACTCACATTTGTGTCATATTTGCAAGCTGTTCTCTGTAGCCACGGGAACCAGACTTTTTTTTAAAAAAAAGAAAGCTGAGATTCTCAGATCATTCCATGTCTCTAGGAGGTGAGGCTTCCAAACAAACCCCAAATATCATGAGACTCGCAGTACAATCATGAGAGTTAGCAATATTGTAAACAGAATAAAAATGTGTCATCATTTGATTTCTGAATACTGTAATATTTCCTTGCACTTAGGAAACGAAAAGGGAAGAGTTAGGATAATCCAGCTGATAGAGCATTATGTTACCAGGTGATCCAAGAGGGTCACCTTAGCTTTCACAACAATTCTGGTTCAATTTTCCCATTAGCACTGATGGGGGTTGTGGCGTGGGGTTTTGGGTTTGGTTTTTTTATGCATGGATGTATTTTTTTCCAGGGGGAAAAATGAAATAGTGGGGGGTGCTTTCTTTTTAGATATTAGTGGTAAACTCCTAAAACAACCAGATTCCTTCCTTTCAGTCTGGCGAGAAATATTTGTCAATTACATAATCATTCATGGAATGGAGGTAGATTTACATTCTATAGCTCCATGTGTTTATGCTAAGTTGGGGACCTGCATTTCCATTCTGTAAACTTGTTTTGCCTTTCAGACATACAATGCTATTCTTGTTTCTCTCCTGCCTTATGGCCCCGCAATAAAGCAATCAGTCGGTGTAATCTCACATGTTTTATGGCACAGTAGAATAAAAGAGAGGCTGTGACAAGGCGAGATGAACAAGCTTGTACAGCTTTGCTGACTGTCAAGTGAGCCACTCTTATGGCACTTTAAAACTGTGCACAGTGATAGGGAAGGGGCTTTTTGTCCTTTGTTAGTCTTTTTTTTTTAACTGGGCAGACCTCCCCCCACCAAAAAAAAAGTTGGAATAATTTTCAAAATAATTTCCCAAAGTGTCATAGCTCCTAAAATGGTTTCTCCAGCCCACCTGAACTTTCCAAACAATTTCTTCTCTGGGGAGAAAGTACCCAGGAGAAAGGCTGTTTAGAAACAAGCTACTGTTTTTGAAAGCTGAAGGTGGGAAGGTATCAATATCAGGCTTCCAGTGGAATACAAGAATTGCTATATCAGATAACACCAATGATCTACCTAGTTCCCAGGATCCTAATTCAGAAAGCAATAAGTAGCAGGAAATCCCATAGCAGAAAGTTATAGAATAACCAGTTGTCCTGAGTCCCATTCCAGTGCTTTATCCATAAGGCAACATTGCCTCCATGTAAAGTATCATAGCTGTAACTGATATGTGGCAGATGTTGTGTATACCGTGCCATAATGTCCAATATATACTATCCCTCTCCCAATTTGCTCAAAATCTTCACTGATCAACAGAGTGACTATTGAGATATTTGTCTTTTCCGCTTTGCTTTTCTGGTAGAACTGAAAGCTAATTTTTCACATGAAGACGAACTGTTATTTTCTCTAGTGAAGCTCGTGTGTTAATTTTGCTCTTTCCATACAATTCAATTTCATTTTCTTCAGCTTTGTGCTAAGCTAGATCTGTTTTTTTACTTCCTGTGTTGAACTAAGCAGGGCAAGGATATTATAATTAGTATGTAGTTAGAAAAGCAGCAGAAGGGGAATCTAATTCATGTTGTCAAGTATCAGGAGGTAACCATGTTAGCCTGTATCTACAAAAACAACAAGGAGCCCAGTGGCACCTTAAAGACTAACAGATTTATTTGGGCATAAGCTTTTGTGGGTAAAAACCCCACTTCTTCAGATGCATAGAGTAAAAATTATAGATGCAGGCATTATATAATGACACATGAAGAGAAGGGATTTACCTCACAAGTGGAGAACCGGTGTTGACAGGACCAATTTGATCAGGGTGGATGTAGTCCACTCCAAATAATTGAATTGGTCCTGTCAACACTGGTTCTCCACTTGTGTGGTAATTCCCTTCTCTTCATGTGTCACTATATAATGCCTGCATCTGAAGAAATGAGGTTTTCTACCCACAAAAGCTTTTGCCCAAATAAATCTGTTAGTCTTTAAACTGCCACCAGACTCCTAATTCATGTTGCTACTGAGGCTTTCCCAAGTCCATATTTTGGTGACTGGGAATCTCTTTCCTCCTCCTCTTTATATCTGTGCTCATCTCTCACTGGGATTGCTTCTTTCCATTGAACTGTGTGTGCATTCACATCTAAATAATCACCAGCTTTGACACTGGCTTAGTGCCCAGCTCTATACTGTTG
Organism: Gopherus evgoodei; assembly: GCF_007399415.2. Lineage (NCBI taxonomy): Eukaryota > Metazoa > Chordata > Testudines > Testudinidae > Gopherus > Gopherus evgoodei. The sequence goes on along the minus strand of NC_044339.1, from coordinate 9,630,139 downwards.
AAGGTAGGGAGCCACTGGCTCCCTGTATTTCTTGTATCCTGGATGTGGAGGTTAATATTTCATCATCTATATATTGTGATGATGATCCGCTGTGAAAGCTGGAATGTGTCATAAAGAAGACTTTATTTTTGTGTGGTTTGGGTGACGTTCCTCCAGTTTAGACTGTAAACTGTTCAGAAAAGGGACTTTCTCATTGTTATGTTTGTACAGTGCATTGAATGAGCAGTGGAGGGGGCTGTATCATCTAGGCACTATTGCAATAGGGACAAATAATAATAATAATAATTGTACAGAACAAGCACAGTTAGAGACCAGACTTCCATGTCTCACACGGTGGTTGATGTTCTTTATTTTAATTCTGATGTTGAGATATTTAGTTTGCATGCTGTTTTCCATTTGTTCCAAGTCGTTTTGCCAAAGCTTTTTCTGTCCGTGGCTTTTACATTTTGCTCAGTCACCTGCAAACATTTGCTTGATCATCGAACTCTTTTTGGATCTGACTCTCCTCTCACATAGTTCTTTACACAACATGTTGTACATGTCGAGCTCAAAGCACTTTACAAAGGAGATATTATGATTTATCCTCATTTTGCAAAGGAAGAAACTGAGGCCTGGAGAGATGAAATGACTTGCCCAAGCTGTCGCAGCAAGCCAGCGCTGGAGCAGGGAATAGAAAAACCCAGGCTTCATAGTATCATAATTTTTAAGACCAGAAAGGAACAAAAGACCATGATGATCATTTAGTCCTGACCTGAACCTTCGGACGGTGTTTTATCCACTGTTCTGTGCTGCTTCCTGGATGTAAACTGAGTAACTGCAGGGAAGATCCTGGAGTCTCGCAAGCATAAAACATGTATCAGAGGAGAATTAAGCTCATAAACTGAAACTTTTTTATTATTCTCCATCTATATTCTGCATGGTTTTATAAGCTTGTTTTGAGTCGCCGCCTTAGTCCTTTCCTCAATAGCTGAAGGCCCAGATTTTTAACGGTATTTTGGCTCTGCTGCACTTGCGGCAGCAACATTCCACTGACTGTTGAAGGAATTGAGATTCCTAAATGCCTAAATCCCTTTTGAAAATGCGATTTAGGCTCTTAAATCAGTTAGACATTGTGATGCTGAGTGCAGCAATGCCTAAATACCTTTTAAAAAATATGGCCTTGCAATCATTTGCCCCTAGGATTTTCTGTAGGAGTCTGCACTATCTGACTTTTTGTCATGGCAAGCACCATACCCTGATTGTGAGTTTGCTTGTTCTTTTATCTTTGACAAAGAAACTCCTTTAATAGAATCATAGAATATTAGGATTGGAAGAAACCTAAGAAGGCCATCCAGTCCAATCTCCTGCTCAAAGCAGGACCAACACTCACTAAATCATCCCAGCCAGGGCTTTGTCAAGATGGGCCTTAAAAACCTCTAAGGAAGGAGATCCCACAACCTCCCTAGGGAACCCATTCCAATGCTTCACCACCCTCCTAGTGAAATAGTATTTCCTAGTATCCAACCTAGACATCCCCCACTGCAACTTGAGACCATTGCTCCTTGCTCTGTCATCTGCCACCACTGAGAACAGTCTAGATCCATTCTGTTTGGAACCCTCTTTCAGGTAGTTGAAGGCTGCTATCAAATTTCCCCTCACTGTTCTATTCTGTCGACTAAATAACCCCAGTTCCCTCAGCCTCTCCTCATAAGTCATGTGCTCCAGCCCCCTAATAATTTTCGTTGCCCTCCGCTGGACTCTCTCTCCAATTTGTCCACACCCCTTCTGTAGTGGGGGGACCAAAACTGGATGCAATACTCCAGGTGTGGCCTCACTGGTGCTGAGTAGAGGGGAATAATCACTTCCCTCGAGCTGCTGGCAGTGCTCCCACTAATACAGCCCAACATGCTGTTGGCTTCTTGGCAACAAGGGCACACTGCTAACTCATATCCAGCATCTGATCCACTGTAATCCCCTGGTCCTTTCCTGCAGAACTGCTGTTTAGCCAGTCGGTCCCCAGCCTGTAGTGGCGCATGGGATTCTTCCTCCCTAAGTGCAGGACTCTGCACTTGTTGACCCTCATCAGATTTCTTTTAGCCCAATTCTCCCAAGGCAACACAGCGATTTGAAAGGCCAAGCCTTTTCCTAGTTCTTTAATCTGAGTTACCTTCCTCCTTATATAAAATGGAATTCCTTCCTATGTTGCACCCTTCCATGTTACCCCGTTCAGCACTTGCCCTGTGACTTATGGGAAAGATTTCCTTTGAAGTTGCAATGCAACTTCATAACCAAAGGATAAAAAGTCGTTATGCAGACTACACCCTTCCCCTTCACATACCTCCTAAGGGATAGGGTCCCAGTGTCATTCCTGAAATGAACTTTCCCATGCAGGTGTTTATTGACCTACCTGCTGAACTACAGAGTCATGCTTCTGTGCTTTTGACAGTATAATCCCAGCATGTCTCGTTCACTCTTATTGCCCACTAAAATGAGAGCTTGGAAGATATTTTTTTAATAAATGTGTCAAGATCTGCCCTCAGTACTTCCCATTTAGAGACATTCCTTGTTTTGTTATTTTGCTTCTAGATTTTGGTGTTTGCTTTTTTTGCCAGCCCAGGTACTAAAATGATCTAAATCAATCTTGACCCAAATGAATTATTCAGATTGTATTTGATTTTTTCGTTTGCTGTGCCTGTCCCATTAGCCTTATCCAGAATCCTGAAAATCTAGGGTTGAGTTCCTATTTGCAAGTCATTGGAAATAAATCACAAGAAGTTGGGTTTCTAGTCTGGATTTTCAGAAGCCCACTTGAAATCGAGCACCTTTAAAGTCTCTCAAGTTGCCCCCCCCCAAAACAAAATGACGTACTCAGAACCACTATTCACTTTTGAGTCCTGCTACTCACTTTAATCACTAGTAGGTCTTTAATCACTAGTAGGACTTAACACAGTCTAACCTGTGTAGTTTGTTATCACAAAATGTCAACCATATTATTCTCCTGTTTCACTAGCATATGGGTAAGAAGTTAATATACCCAGATGGAATCCTGTTGCTCAGAAACTTTAATTTTTCTGTATAGGTTTAAGTCCTCCTCCAGTGGGTAAACTCTCTCTGTGACAATTAGGTGCATGTTTCATTATTACTAGCTTGTCCAGATGAGGGTGCACTTCCCTCATGTCTTGAATGAGTCCTCAAAGCCAGTCTTAATATGGAAAAAACTAAAGATGGCTTTATAAATGCAAACTGTACCATTCATTAAAAGTGATTTTTTTCTTTTTTTTTCTTTCCAAAATTGCTAAACTCCTGCTTGGCAATAGCAGAATTCTGCAGCCAATTATGTATTTACTGTATTGCAGCTTTTTGGAAAGCAACCTCTTCAAGAAAACAAGTGGGTTGCTGGTTTCTACTCACGTGTAACTAAGAAATGTCATACCTCCATCTAGCAAAAGCTGTGACAGAAGGACAATTTAAAAAACACAAGCCAGCAGTTTGAAATTAGCGCTGCGTAATGTTCTTGTTGTCATGGCAAATTGGAAGTAAAGTGCAACTCCTCACATGAGAGAACGTTGCCTCTGTAGGGAACTATAAAACCAGTTATTTCTATTTTTTTAAATGTAGTGCTGAAGCCCCCTTGAATGGAATCAGAGTTGGAGTTTTTCTAACATTGCTAGGGGCAAACTGGCCCTGTGCTGCAGGCCTAGATCATCTGTTGGTACGATATTTGTACTGAGCGAACTTTGAAAACCTCTGTTGCTTTCTGACAGATTAGATACAGCTTCATTGAAGGGCAGAAGAGTGCTCTGGTGATTAAGGCACAGGACTGGGAGCAAAGAGATTTGGTGTCTATTCTTGGCTCTGCCGCAGATGTGCTGTGCAGCTTTGGGCAAGTGACCTAACCTCTCTGGACCTCAGTTTCCTTGTTTGTAAAATAAGGATAATCAGAAGTTGAGGGTGAAGTCACCAATAGCTGTAAAGGGGTTTGAGATCTTTGGGAGGAAGATGCTATAGAAATGCAATGCATTGGTGTGCATGCATTTACATGCAGAGTTGAGTAATAAGTGCCAGACTGGGCTTTGTCGTTTACTCCTTTCTCCCCTACATGCTGTGGCGATGCCAAATGGCAACTGCCGAAAACCAGCAGCATGCAGTTGCAACCTCAGTGCTGCTTCATCAGCATGCTGTGCCACTGCCCTAGCGAGGAGCCGGAAATAACAAGTTAGAGAATGAAAGGCGATTTCAAAGGAGAGCTGAAGCTCCCATGAAATCCGAGGTCTGAACAAGGACAGGGAAAATCTTGGCTGTCCTTTCACTGTGCGGGCAGCTTTCTTCCCAAGAGATTCCTGTTTGCTGGCCCCGAGCTGTTTGAAGTAAACCAATCGAAAGAACACTCCTGTTGATACAGCTGCATGCATATCTGGCATGCAGCTGTTTGAGTTAGTCGTTATGAACATGACCCGTAAGAGCCATGCATTTCTGTAAATCTGGAATCATTTCAGGATGTCATGGGAGAGACAGGCAAATACTGCTCTCTGGTATTGGTGTAAATCATGAGTAAATCATCCAAGTCAATGAAGTTACTCCAGATTTACAATGATATAAATGAATGCAGAAATCATCCCAGAGAGCCTAGTGCATCACATCTCTTCTTTAACAAATCTCTGGATATTTTGTTACTGAGAACTGATGTGTGCACAGTTAGATGTGGCTAGGCATACTGTGATTCTTGCTTTTTTATTTGCATGCCTAATATTTAGTATAATGCTTGACACTCGGAGAGCACACCAGGAGTTTGACTCTGATCTCGCTCTGGTTTGGCACCAGTGTACCACATTGGGTTCAGTGGAGATTATCTACTCCTCATTCACCCTAGTGTTTGTGAGACCAGAACTAGGCCCTACATTTTCAAAATTCTGCATAAATATTACACCATAGTTGGTTTATGAAGTTGGATTATTGATTTTCTTTTATAATTACCAGTGCCACTCTCTGTCAGTCAAGTGCCAAAATGAAAAGATGTCTTGACATATATCAAAATGCCTGCATCAAAGAGAATGGCTGTTTCATTAGGCAGCTGCTAAGGTAGATTGATGGGGTTATTAACTGAATGGATTAACTTTTAATGTTAATGGTGTTGTTTAAATGCCTTGAGGTGCCTCAGTGTGCTAAGGCTCTATAAAAGTTTAAATAGCTCTTATTAACAATCTAGAGAGCTAACAGTTTGGTACCTAGAGAAAACTCAAGAGTACAATAGGATTTCTAAACTCCATCTGCTTTCACCCCACCCAACAGATTGAGGGTGCTCAACAGTTTCTAAAAATCAGTTGTCTTCTAGGTATCTCAGACTGGGCTCCCAGAATAATTAGTCATTTTTGAAAATTTGTCTCAAGATTTAAAGTTTGAAATGAAACTTCCGGGTCTCTATGTAATCTGGCATGAATTGCCAGCCACAGGCAAACAGCTCATGAGGTTTGTCTGGCTAACTTGTCTAGATTGTTATCTCCAGAGTTGCAGGCTCGAGGTTGATCAAAGCCCAGTACTCAATATGCTTGCAATTTTGGAAGGCGTGCATGGTTAGAAAGAAGTACAATATTGGTAACAAAAGGGTGTGGTCTGTCAACTAGTGGAGATGGTTAGATATGGTCAATTAGAAACAATCAGTTTTCACAGTGGAGAGAGGCAAATAGCAGGGTCTCCCAAGGATCTGTACTGCGACCAGTCCTATTCAACATATTCATAAATGATCTGGAAAAAGGGGTAAAGAGTGAGATGGTAAAGTTTGCAGGCAATACAAAATTACTCAAGATAGTTAAGTCCAAGGCAACCTGTGAAGAGTTACAAAGGGATCTCACACTGCTGGATGACTGGGCAACAAAATGGCAGATGAAATTCAATGTTGGTTAGTGCAAAGTAAAGCCCATTGGAAAACATAATCCCAACTATGTATACAAAAGGATTAGGTCCAAGTTAGCTGTTACCACTCAAGAAAGAGATCTTGCACTCACTGAGCAGCTGTTTTCAGAGAATTATCCACAATGTGCAGTGGCGTCCAAAAAGCTAAGAATGAGAATTTGGAGTCATCATGGATAATTCTCTAAAAACAACTGCTCAACGTGCAGAGGCAGTCAAAAAAACTAACAATATTTTAGGAATCATTAAGAAAGGGATTGACAATGAGACAGAAAATATCATCATGCCACTATATAAATCCATGGTACTACATGCACACCTGGAATACTGCATGCAGTTCTGGTCACTCCATCTCAAAAAAAATATATTAGAGTTTTTAAAAAGTGCAGAGAAGGGCAACAAAAATTATTATAGGTATGGAACAGCTACCATATGAGGAGAGATTAGAAAGACTGGGACTGTTTATCTTAGAAAGAAGATGTTTAATGGGGGATATGATAGAGGTCTATATAATCAGGAATGGTGTGGAGAGTGAATAAGGAAATGTTATTTCCCCCTTCACATAACACAAGAACCAGGGGTTACCCAATGAGATTAATAGGCAGCAAGTTTAAAAGAAACACAAGGAATTGCTTCATCACATAATGCACAGTCAACCTGTGGAACTTGTTGTCAGGAGATGTCGTGAAAGCCAAAAATATAAGTGGGTTCAAAAAAGAACTAGATACATTCCTGGAGGATAGGTCCATCAGTGTCTATTAGCCAAGATGATCAGTGATGCAATCCCATGCTCTAAGTGTCCCTAAGACTTTAACTACCAGAAATTGGGGACTGGTCTACACTGGAATTTTCGTCAGCATATCTACGTCTCTCAGGGGTATGAAAAATCCACCCTCCTGAGAGATGTAGCTATGCCAACTTAACCCCCAGTGTGGACAGTGCTCGCTCAGCGGGAGAATTATTTCACTGACATACCTATCACCTCTCAGGGAATTTGAAAACCAATTTGATAACCCTTCCCATCAGTATAGATAGTGTCTACACTGAAGCACCATAGTGGTACAGCTGTAGCAATTTAAATGTAGACATAATCTGGGACTGGATGACATGGCACAGATCATTTGGTAATTGTTCTGTTAGTTCCATCTGAATCATCTGGCACTGGCCATTGTCAGAAGACAGCATGCTAAGCTAGATGGACCATTGCTCTCACCTAGTATGACCGGTCTTATGTTCTTATATTCCCTCTTTCTCCAGCACATGTACTGTGGTCTGTAGCCTATGCTAGCCAAGATCCATTCTGCCTATGCACCCAGCTGTGGGTGCCAACACCACAGGCCCTGCTCTGGCAAATTGGTTCTGACAAGCACTTGCATTGCTAACATGGCTTCCCTCACTCCTGCCCAACCTAGACCCAGGAGGGTTAATGGGCAGGGTTTAGCTCTCTGTGCGTAATAAGAGCAACACTGACATAACAAAATAGTCAGTCAACATGCTCTTCCTCTACTTTTGGAGGTTAGCACTCTGTATGCTGGGAAAGAGTGAGGTCTATTGTGGCAGGAGGGGAGAGGTGAATTTACATGAGTGCCCAGACTTTCCTTCTGAGTCAGGACACTGAGGGCAAGATTTCCAGAAGCATCTCAGGCCCAGATTTTAAAAGATATTTAGGTGTTGTGCTGCTCAGTGTTGCAATGCCTAACTGACTTAGGAGCCTAAGTCTTATTGGAAGTCTGTGGGACTTAGGCTCCAGAGTGTCTATGTTACTTCTGAAAATCAGGTTTAGGCTTCTAAATCACTTTGTGCTTTTGAAAATTTTGCCGCAAAACTTTTCCTATTTAGCCAGCATTCTCTATTATTTGGGAGGGTGAATATCTTTCCTTCCCTTCTTTATTGCTCTTCTGCTTTTATCTGCTTCAGACATCTGCCCAGTACCGTAATTACTGAATCCTTCCACATGCATGGCTGGCATCCTGGCTGTTGTATTTGTTCTTCACAATGTAATGCCACTTATCAAAATGGGAAATCCAGCTGATAAATGCCAGAACTCAAGTCTTTCTTGGCACTGCCTGCAGAATGCTGGTCCTCTGAAATCTGAGCCTGGGAACTTGCCACCTCAACTCCTCCAGTGATTTGAAAAGATTTCAAGTTTCATAGTGAGGGTTGTTGTTTTTCCAGCCCTTGAGGCAAGTTACAGTTCATTGTCTGGACCTGGAACAATTGCAATGCAAAGGTTGCACATGAAAAAAAAAATGAGGAAGGCAGTTAATATAGTAGAAAGAACAGGAGTACTTGTGGCACCTTAGAGATTAACAAATTTATCTGAGCATAAGCTTTCGTGGGCTACAGCCCACTTCATCAGATGCATAGAATGGAACATATAGTAAGAAGATATATACACATACAGAGAACATGAAAAGGTAGAAGTTGTCCTACCAACTCTAAGAGGCTAATTAATTAAGATGAGTTGTTATCAGCAGGAGAAAAAACTTTTTGTAGTGATAATCAAGATGGCCCATTTCAGACAGTTGACAAGAAGGTGTGAGGATACTTAACATGGGGAAATAGATTCAATTTGTGTAATGACCCAGCCACTCCCAGTCTCTATTCAAGCCCAGTTTAATGGGATCTAGTTTGCAAATTAATTCCAGTTCAGCAGTTTCTCGTTGGAGTCTGTTTTTGAAGCTTTTCTGTTGCAAAATTGCCACCTTTAAGTCTGTTACTGAGTGACCAGAGAGGTTGAAGTGTTCTCCTACTGGTTTTTGAATGTTATGATTCCTGATATCAGATTTGTGTCCATTTATTCTTTTGCATAGAGACTCTCCGGTTTGGCCAATGTACACGGCAGAGGGGCATTGCTGGCACGTGATGACGTATATCACATTGGTAGATGTGCAGGTGAACGAGCCCCTGATGGTGTGGCTGATGTGATTAGGTCCTATGATGGCGTCACTTGAATAGATAAGTGGACAGAGTTGGCATCGGGCTTTGTTGCAAGGATAGGTTCCTGGGTTAGTGTTTTTGCTATTACTGTGTGGGTTATCTTGAAATAACATGTAAGGTTTCACAAAATGTCAGGGCTCGGAGATAAATTGCAAGAACCAGGAGAGTCAAACTGAACAGAGGCCTCCATTTTGCACCTGGGGAAATTAAAAAAGCAATTTTTTTTTCCCATTGGTCACGAACAGGTAAATTACTAGTGGATTCTTAAACTCTTTGGCATGACTTTACAACGCAAAGAGACATGGGATGTTTCAGCCCTCCTTATTGAAAGGTCCTATACAATTTAATAGGGATGAAAGCAACCAGGTTCCATGGAAACTTTTAATGGGGATTTACAAATACTACTCTGGAAACCTATAGAATTTGAGAGTGATGTCTTTTTTACATGGTTTTTAAGCCATCCTATGCAACTTAATAGAGACGTATAGGGGTAGACATCATGTCTTTATAAGTATTTGTACAGCACCCAGCACAATAAAAAAAAATACAATTTCCATGAATGAACAAACCTATCAATGTTTTTAAGCACACTCATAGCATTTAGCATCACTGAAATTCTAGTTGCAGACCTGAAAAGACTTTCGGAATGTTTTTGTTTTAATCCTTTATCAAATGCACAGCAGAGAGAAGCTGATGTCCTCTGTATTTATTGCTTTTGTGGCTAAGAAGTCCACAAGCCAAAAGGAGAATTTTAGTTTGAAGAGTGTTTTCAACATGAAAAATCAGAACGTTCTTTTCTGAAATTTTCCAAATGAAATATTTTCATATTGTCAAAATCTTCATTTAGTTTTTTTTTCTGAATGAAATTTCATCAAAATTAAGGCATTTTTGGAGACATTTCAATTTAGAATGTCATTTTTCATTGGAAAAACCATTTTGACCCCCAATTTCCAACCAGCTTTATTCACAACCTCTCTACCTTCTGGCAAAGTCATGAGGTATTCTCAGAGGCTCATTATTTAGGAGGAGAAAAGAAATAGCATTCTGGCCAGGATCTGAGTAGTTAACCCAGCATCTTCCCTTGTCCATTTTAAGGTATGTTAGTGCTTTACATGTCTTTGTCTGAGGACCATTGTTTATCACTAAACTAAAGCAAAACTTGCATTAATGTTTCACTGTAGCTTGTATTTTCCATTTATTTTAGCGACAATGAAATCCCATTTGCTGGGGACCTAAGGTGTCTGTTTTTCTAGCTCTTTGGGAGAAACGCTGGATACACAATTAGACCCAGCAAGTAGACAACCCAAATGGCTTTTCTAAAACTGCTGCTATTGTTACTTTGTCTTACTATACTCTGGTAGGGGAAACCCACCCTAATTATGATTTGGGCTTGTGGATATAATGCAGTTGATCTCCAAGAAAGATATGAGCAAAGAAAAATATCTTGTCCCATTTTTTGTACACTGTCAGTTGAAAAGATTAGGAATAAATACTGCTGGGAATAAGTGCACTTTTCTCAGTTTAGCAATTTTACACTGATGAAAATAAATGACAAACCCCAAACAAGTCAGTGGGACCGTGTTTTCCTGCCAAAGGTATAATTGTGCCAGTGCTGTTAAAAGTGTTGGAAGTATTTTAGTTGTATGCATAGGTTCATTTCTGCAGTTATTTTTATTCCATGTAAAAAGATGGATACAATATTGTATATCTTCCATGAATCCCCTTTTGGGGGGACTGTGTACCTGATTCTCCTTGTCACATATAACAGTATAGATTCAGGACAGTTGATGCTTTGCTTTAAGCCATCTTTTATTAGTTTCAATGGGACTTAAGCATGTTTTTAAATTGTCCTGAATAAGGATGGTTTTCTGAATTGGGGCCTCAAGCAGGAGATGGTGGAGTTGCACTGGTGAAAAGAGAGGAGAATCCGGCCTTATTCCCTTCAAAGCCAAGATTCAAGACTTTGAGTCTGTGTATGTTGGATCATATTTGAGCCTTGCTGTGGATTCGTTTGACTCTGCTGTTTAGTTCCAGGCTTTCACTCAGGTCTTGGTACTGCCTTGCAATATATTGAGTTGAGGCTGCCAACCACAATAAGGCAGGTCTCAGAAATGAAGCAGGAGCACACGTGAGGGTTATTTGATGGGGGACAACCCAAGCAAGCCCACAGGTTCATCTCTCTGCGTCTGTGTAGAACCAGTTCTCCAGCATGTTGTCATGTTGTGCTGCCATCTTTCAGAAGAGGCGTAGGCGACAATAGGGAGGGGCCGTATACATATCTACATAGGCAGCAGAACCAAGGTTCTGATGACTTATCGTTGATGTGGACACAGAAACAATGAGACACACATGGCTAAATGTAGAGGTGCCACTTCTATTAAACTGTTAACCAATGAGGAACCACTCCTCAAACTACCAGGCTGGGTATTCGCTGCGCAACTCAACTGGGCACCAATGGCCCCAGGTTCCACAAAGCTGAAGATGGGTATGAGGGCAATCGTCCTCTCCATCCCCCCTGGACGGGAGCCAGAGTCCTAACCCATTCCTCATCCATGCCGGAGGAAGGAGAGATGAGATGAGGGGAGCCCCAGGCATGCAACGTCATGCTTGAGACCCATGCCCAGACTGCCCGGAGCATGAGTTACAGGGATGTCACATTGAACCCTTTTATAACCCACCAACAACACTAGTGCCTGCCAAAGTGGCAGCAGATGTAATGGAAACCCCAAAACTGGATCTCTAGGATGCTGTCTGGTAGGTGGAAAAACCCCACACTCACATAGCCATTGACCAGTTTTGCCAAAGGGGAAATGCCATTCCAGACGCCAAGGAAAGCTTGGTGATTAGCATAGCTCACAAGAGATCAGCATACTGTGGAAAGGTGGGCTGGAACAATGGTCAAATGGCTACAGGCCAGCAGCAGGCAGAAACAGCTCCACTTTCCTCCCACCACAGGTGGGAGCCCATCAGCTGAGCCATCATCACCCCAGCTGTCCAATGGTAGCAAAAGCAGGAGAGAGAGGCTCAGGGCCCAGATGCTGTGGGGGCAGCCCACTCCCTGGCCCACCCACTAGGGATCGGGATGAAACAAGGCAGATGAAGTGATCTCCCTTCCTCCCCTGCAGCATGAACTGTTGGGAAGGAGGGGAGAGGGCACCAGTGGGAGCTCAAATTTCCTTCCCTCTCCTCCAACAACCCTAGAGGGGAAAGGGAGGGTGGCACACATGTCACCATGTCTCCCAGACCTACCAATTACACACCCTGGTTTAACGAAGTGAGTATTAGTTACCTCCAGGTGCTTTTTGCAAGAGCTAAAAGAGTGTTTTAACTCCAGCCTCTTACTCAAACTCCATGTTGGTAAATTAGATTCTACCTTCCTTATGTTCCTTCTGTTGTTCTGAGAGGAAGATCATTCTTAGTTCCTGTCCCATGCTGATGTGCAGCACACTGAGCAATTGCCATCTCTAGATCTCGCCTGGCTATGCATTTCAGTGATGGGTGATGTATAATTTTGTAAAGCCTGTAGAATGCTTTCTGGAGTCTTCTGGCTGAAAGTTGGCATCTAAGCATAAAGTAATGCTTGTTGTTTTCCTCCAAGGAGCCAAGAGACCATTGGTTATTGAGCACAGATGAATTAAAAATAAATTTCAGGGTTTTAATTAATGCAGATGGTCCAAAATATATCCAGTGCATAGTACATCCACAGCAGAGGCACTTCTGCTGTATGCTTTTAATATTACACACTGAGTACATCCTATGGGTTTAAAGTAGGATAGACATCATGATACAATGGTTAGGGTCCTTGCCTGTGCTGTGGACTGCCCTGTGCTCACTTCCAATATCTGTAGTTGGTGTGCGACCCTGGGCAAGTCACTTAGCTGTGCTGCTGTCATGGCATAGTGTAGATGCTTCCTATATTGACGGAAGGGGTTTTCCATCCATGTAGGTGATCCACCTCTCCAAGAGGCATGTTAGCCCATATATGTTAGGCATAGTATTGATGTACGTTTTGGGACACCCACCACAAGTATCCCATAACACCTTGCATTAGGTGAAGTAAGCTTTGGCTTAAGTAGATAGGGCAACTGTCAGAATCAGGACATATGCGTGTTTTACCATAGCAACAGGTAGGATGTTACTCTCTCAGGCTAATACTAGAACCAAAGGAAAGGGTCAAGATATATGAATGTTCTATCCTGGTACAAACCTAGGAGGTGCCTTCATGAGATAAGGGGTACACCATGGTACCAGAGATAAGGGGTACACCATGGTACCAGAGATAAGGGGTACACCATGGTACCAGAAAAACAAGGTAGAAAATTGATTGGTTAAATCTAGTTTCAAAACTACCTTTTACTTATAAATGGGTTGAGCATAAAAATATGATGTTAGAGTGTGTTACTTTGGGAGCACACCTTCTGTGTGAGGTGAATGTAACAATGCCACACAAGATGGTTCCTCATTTATTAAACCTTATTCCTGTGCTATCTTGTTACTGGCTTATAGCAATAAACCTGACTTACACTGATTATTTGGTAGCTTGAATATATTTCATAATGAACCAAAGTGTAGTCAAGCAATTGACTATACAATTTACCAGCAGATGGTAGCTAGGACAACAGAAGAATCCTTCCAACATCCAAGATGTAGCCACTCCAGGGCTTAGGTCAACCTAACTACAGCACTCAGGGTATGAAATTTTTCAGAGCCCTGAGTGATGTATCTAGGTCAACCTAAGTTTTAGGTGTATACCAAGCCTAAGCCTCTCTGTGACTCAGTTCCCCATCTGCAATATGGGGATAAAGCACTGGCCTACCTCACAGCATGTGTGTGAGGATAAATACATTGGTGAGGCATGCAGATATTACAGTCAGGGGGGCATATAAGTACTGCAAATAGAGAGAAGTACTCTCAAAAGGATGGTTCTGCATTTGCATCAAGAGTGATACTAAAGGAGTTAACGGGATAAGACTTTGAATGATCGGATGTTGAGTTACATTTCTTTAATAGTAGTATCAGTGCTGATTTATCGTCTAGGGTGGTCCTAGCTTTTCCTTTATCTACAGGATGAATGAAACCTTTTACAAATTTATCTAAGACAGCTGGTTTCAAGCCAGTGTTTGATTAAACTTGACCATTTGATCTGCCGTACTCAACTGGCTTTTTCCCTGAGTTTTATCAAGTCATACATTTATAGTGTCTGGATTTTAACTTTGTATAATGCCGAGCATGTGTAGTTTTAGGGAGAAAAAGGGTCTTTTTAAAAAAAAGGAAGACCAAAGTGTTCACTAGCTGAAAATACCATCTTGTTAAATTCTCTTTTTTATATTTTTAATCAGCAGATCTCCTTAAATAAAGAATTCCTAGGGAAGTTAAAAATAATTACTTTAATAAGTCACCTCCGTCACTCTTTTCAGCTTTATATGTATGTATGTATGTGTATAAAACAGCATGGACATTTAAAATGAGAGATTTGCAGTGCTGCCAACTCCATGATTTTTTTTATCATGAGTCTCATAATTTTTGACACTTTTCTTAAAAACCCAGCCTCTGGAATCAGGGGATTGCATGGGAATCTTGGCTTTCCTTAAAAAAAGAAGTTTACCTCTCATGGTTACAAAGGCTCAAAAACCAGAAATCTGGTCTATTGGAAACCAGATGAAAACCCACAATTTATTTTTAAACTCTCTTAATTTTATCACATTCTCAGGATTTTTGGTGACCTGTCATATGAGTTTTGAATATTTGAGGGTCGGCAAGATGGTATTTGTTGTTCTCTAAACATACAAGTGACATAATTCCATCTCGTGCTCTTGCAGGTGTATTGGAGGACACATTGCATCCAGCAGTGTTCTAATTTCAGCTCTCCCAAACCAGAAAGAGTCATGATGGATGAAATTCCCTACAGGGAGTGCTCTCTTTGATCTCTGACACTGGGGAGTATGGAACGGCCTGTGTATTCCAGACATTTGCATGTGAGACCCTATAATTTGCAATGGAAGATGTTGGGCTAAAGAAGGCAAATCCTGCATGCAAATGCCCCTATACCCACAAGTCCTAATGTGTTTCTCCTGATTATGGGTGAATGCAGGGAGGCAGTCTTGGGTCCACATTACCAGATGGGTTCTACCAGCCTACTGCTGATGGGGCTTTGAGGAAGTTGGGGGCCTGGCCAGTGGATCAATGTATAACTGTCTAGTCATTCTATCTAATAATCCTTCTGTATTCTCTGAGCATCTTACATAGTAGTACAGGCGAGTCTCATCTTACGTGGGGGTTCCGTTCCGCAGTTAGTGCGTAAAGTGAAAACCGCGTATAGTCAAAATTACATTGAGTTGAATGGCCGGCGGAATCGCCCGCACTACAAGTATGGTATTAAAATTGTTATTTTTCTCTTTTTTTTGTTTTGTTTTTGCTGATCTTGTAAAGCTGAAATCGTGCATGTTAAATGCGCGTAAGATGCGACAGACCTGTATCTGTCACATTTTACAGATAGGCATTAGGTGTGTAACACAAAAGGTTTGTTATTTGCTCATGATCACACAGGGAGTCTTTAGCTGAGGTGGGAACTGACCATAAATCTCCTGAGTCACAATCCAAAGCCTTACTGTGTATATCTATATGATTACATAATCATTTATCAGCATTTTCTATATTTTTATAGTATAGAAAATGAGAGCTAGATCCTCAGTTGATGTAAATGGACATGGTTTCATTAAAGTCGGTCTATGATAGCAGAGGCGCTGACGCATGATCTCTGTGTGTGTTTGCATATATAGTTTTGGATAATCATTGCTTTCTCATGTAAATAAAGTAGTTATTGTTTATGAAATACAATAATTATTACATAAAATAGCTAAGGAAGCTGCACATAAATGATTATCTAATAGAAAAGAGAGGAAAAGAGCAGCTGCAGTGCTGCACGCAGCTACATCTTTTTCTCCTCCGGAAGTTGGTACTAAGTAGTTGCAAATTTAAAATTAGCTTGTCTTGAGGTTGTTAGACTTACCATCTTTGCATACCTTCAGTAGTTCTTTAAACCTGACATCTTTCCTGGTCTTGCAATTTGATTGCATGTAGCTCTCCAGGGAATAAAAATTAGTTAGCTGCTTGAAATGTTTATGAAAACAACTATATTTAGAATATCAAAGACTGCTGGAATCCAGTGAACTGTGGAAGCCATCAGCTCTTCCCATCCAACACGCTATGCTAAGGCAACGAGGATGTATCATCAATTTCCTTATTAAAAACGTAAAATAAAATGACATGAAAGTCTTCAGAGTTCTAACAGACGTTTTGGAGCACGAGCTTTCATGGGTGAATACCCACTTTGTCAGATGCATGCAAAACGTCTGTTAGTCTATAAGGTGCCACAGGATTCTTTGCTGCTTTTACAGATGCAGTCTAACCCTCTGATACTTCAGAGTTCTAGTTAGTTAGGGACATTTTCTTCCCCTCATTCCTATAAATATATTCTCTCTCTCTGCACAGGGCTTTAGTGTTAATTCTTTGAAGGATCCATGGTAACAGTTCAGCTAGAGTTACACATTTCAAAGCTGTGGACAAACTGAGACCTAATCCTCACAACACCCTTGTGTGTAAGTGTTATCTTCACTATGTAAATGGAGAAACTGAAGCAGAGACCAGGCTCTGAGATCCGGTGAGGAAGATGGGTCTCAGAGTCCGAGCCCCAACTGAGCAGGACTATCTCCACTGCTATTTTTAGCCCCACAGCATGAGCTCTGCAAGATGGAGTCTGACCCGAGCTCTCAGACTTGCTGCTGCAGGGTTGTGGGGTTTGGGTTAGTTGGTTGGTTGATTGGTTTGTTTTTAGTATGCAAAGGCAGAGCAAGACACTGAGATCAAAAACTCTTTCTTCCTTGTTCTTATCTTACTCCTTACTTAGGCCACATGATCTCTCATTTCTTTTGACCAATATTATGAATGGAAAACTCACATAAATGGCTAAAAAATACACCTCAGGCCCTTTATAAAAACACTTGCTAGTCAAGCAGGAGACTGATGAAGCAGGCATTTTAGCTGGTACAGATAGTAACGAATCCATGACCACCTAGGTTGCTGCTATATTGCTATATTCAATCGTCATTCAGAAGACGCCAGTGATAGCGAGATGTTTTTACAATGGCTAGCACAATGGAGACCTGGTCCATAATTGGGTCTAGAGTATCACAGTACAAATAATAATAGATTATAACTGAATTTCCTGCTCTAAAACATGAAGTCTCTACTGCTTTAACTAAAAGAGAATCTCCAATTCAGGGCTGCGGCATACATTGGGCAGTT
Organism: Gopherus evgoodei; assembly: GCF_007399415.2. NCBI lineage: Eukaryota > Metazoa > Chordata > Testudines > Testudinidae > Gopherus > Gopherus evgoodei. The sequence continues at coordinate 9,613,009 of NC_044339.1, read as the reverse complement.
TTGGTTCTATCCATCAGAGGGCAGTGGTCACAAACTAAGCCATTTGCGGGAGACTGACAAAGGCGTGAGTGGGAGTTCGGTGCCCAACACTCACTGATTTTTGACCTCTTCTGATCTCATTTACTCAGGTGTTAATAAAGAGTAACTCCTTTTACAATCCATAGAGTTAAACCAATGTAATGCTGGTGTGAGAAGAAAATCAAGTCCAATGGACCACCTATCAGCTGGGGAGAAACCTTGTTGACTGGTTAAGTTCTCCATTGTGTCTGGACACCAGTTAGCAAACAAAACAGTCAGGAAGTGTTTTTCTAGTAAAAGCCACTGATCAGACAAAGGTTAGCTGTTGTCTGCCATGCCTTTTACCACACACCCACAGTATTGCAAGAGTTTTATAGAAAAGATACTTCTGTCTTTCTCGATAATGTAGAGGGAGCCAAGGCAGATAAGAATATGTAGCATTGTTAGTAGGTTCATACAGTTGTTCTTATGCACCGTAAATAGTTTCAGGGGGTTCCAATTTGAATTTCCAGGTGCAGACTTGACCCTTTGGTTTTGGCTCCAGGGTGGATCCAAAGTTTGGGTTTGGATGCGTTCAAAATCTCACAAGACCAGTCTCAGGTTCTGGCATACTCAACTAGGGGGAAGCAATCATTCCCAAGGTGATAGGAGAACATTTGAGAGATGGCAATAGAAAGACGAGCTGACTATTCTTTATGCAAACAAAACACAGGCCACTGATCTGTATAATTGTATGCACCACACACAGGGAAAACCGAGCAATTGTTATCTGATACTGACACCTCCATACAACTCCTTTGACCCAGGGAGCTGTACAGCCAAGGGTGAGTGACACATGAATAGGGCTTTGCTAAGAAAATCTGGGCATTTTAGCAGTCCTGGCTATTATTGTCTCTATGTTTCTGGAGGTCTCATGCCAAGAATCTGTGGGCTGCCAAAACACAAGCTGAAGTGTTCCGCTTTGTCTCATTGTTCTGTTTGTAAATGCCCACGTAGATTGTCACTCAGGGCTTCTTGCTAGGATCTGTGGCAAAATGTCTGGTAAAAGTGAAATCTCAAAGCAGCAGCTGGTTGGATATTTTTTCCTGTAGCCTAGTAAAAAGCAACTCCATCCAGGAGACATCCAAATTTCCCCTGGGGTGGTTTCTCATTGAACAGCCACACATTTTAAAGGTTACAATTTATAAGTTGTTAAATTATAAAGTCACTAAAGAAATTCTGTCAATGGCATTGTTCTTTTGGCTGAACATTTTAAGAGCTCTTTTTGGTACAGATGTCCACTAGGGGCTCTCTACTCAGATCATGGGTTGGAATTCTGTGGCAGGAGCTCAGACTACATGATCTAATGCAGTGCAAATGTGGGCTTTTCTTGCAGCCACAGTCTCCTGGACAGTGATGGAGGGCAGGCACAGCAGTGGTCGTTCTCCGAGGGCTACCAGCAGGGGTTGGACCTTGCCCCCCTCTGGAGACACGAATCCTGGCGATGTAGGGTTGGGCTCCAGCCCTGGAGTGGCGGGCAGCAGACTCTGGCCATGGGGCTCCAAGCCCCAGCTGCGGCGCTTACCCCCCTTGCCCCTGGGCCCTACTGTCCCACCGTCCCCCACTTCCACCCTACTGATCTCCCCATCCAAGGCTTAATTTATCCCCAGGCTTGCCAGGACTAATTAGTCTGCTGCTTTGAAAAGTGATATTTGTATATTTGTTAATATCACTTTTCACAGCAGCAGACTTACTAGCTAGAAAGTCTTTTTAAAAAAGCAACCAAAAAAAAGGAAAAGAAGAAGCAACAAAAAAACCAAGAACCCACAGAGCACCTTATTTGTGTTTCTATTCTGTTTAGGTCCTGTAAAGTAGAGAGACAACTGTACATTATTTTTATTATTGAGTCTGCAAAAAGATTCAATAAATTACAATGATTTGGACATGTGTATGTGCATATATATTTGTTTTTCCTAAAGTTAATTAAGTATATTAGGAAAAATTGTCAGTGCAACCACCAGCAAGAGTTGCCTCAAATGGTTTAGAAATTTGATATTTAAAAAATGAGTAAAAATTATTCTTGAACCTGAAATTGTTTCATAATATGATATTGTAATAAGCTGGGCAGGGTGTCCATGCATACCACAGCCATCTACTGGATGGAGTCAGAACTGCTCGGCCACGTGTCATTGGCTCTATACAGTTAATAGCTAATGATGATCCTCCTTCAGCTCAAGTTATTAGGGTCATTGAGCTTGTTTTGGAGCAAATGGCTCTGGTTCTACCATAACTATCATCGTGAAGTTCCAGGTGACTAAAGGTATGTAGTACAGTGACAGTTACTAGCGGCTACAAATTTATTTCAAGATATCAATTTCGTATCCAATGATAGATCAAATTCAAAACTTTGGAATTGCCCCTAATTACAGTGTGTTTGAGTTTGGCCTGAAATTCCTCTTGCAATTGCTATTGGAGTGTAGCCATGTCACAAAATGACTTGAGTTTGGGCTATGTTACTTCCAGAATTGAAATTATGGTCCCACAGCAACACTCCAGCACAATGTGGTATTTTCTGAGTCATATTGTTGGCATGTTACTTTTCCTTTCTCACCACTGGTGCTTTCTATTAAACAAAATCTGACTCCTGTTCATAGTTACCCTGTCCCCGCTACCTAGTTCTTTCTGTGATGCTGCAAACTAAGGCAATGACATCACAGTTCTGTCCAAGCCATTAAATGAATCATGTCATTAAATGAATGATGCAGATGATCTAGGAGGATCATAAAGGAATGAGGCTAAGTTCTGCTTAGCTACACCCCACACAACCCCACCTTAAAGTCAACGAGGTTGAACAGCTGTAAAAAGCAGAGCCTGTCTTGGAGCTTCTACCTATTACCAACTAGCATAGAGGAAGACATCTCTGTGAGGATCCCCTTTCTTGGATATCATGGAATATCAGGGTTGGAAGAGACCTCAGGAGGTCATCTAGTCCAATCCCTTGCTTAAATAAGGACCAATCCCCAACTAAATCATCCCAGCTGGGGATTTGTCAAGCCTAACCTTAAAAACATCTATGGAACGAGATTCCACCACCTCTCTAGGTAACCCATTCCAGTGCTTCACCGCCCTCCTAGTGAAAAAGCTTTTCCTAATACCCAACCTAAATCTCCCCTACTGCAACTTGAGACCATTATTCCTTGTTCTGTCATCTGGTACCACTGAGAATAGTCTAGAGCCATCCTCTTCTGAAACCCCTTTCAGGTAGTTCAAAGCAGCTATCAAATCCCCCCTCATTCTTCTCTTCTGCAGACTAAATAATCCCAGTTCCCTCAGCCTCTCCTCATAAATCATGTGCTCCAGTCCCCTAATCATTTTTGTTGCCCTCCGCTGGACTCTTTCCAATTTTTCCACATCCTTCTTATAGTGTGGGGCCCAAAATTGGACACAATACTCCAGATGAGGCCTCACCAATGTCGAATAGAGGGGAATGATCAGGTCCCTCAATCTGCTGGCAATGCTCCTACTTATACAGCCCAAAATGCTGTTAGCTTTCTTGGCAACAAGGGCACACTGTTGACTCATATCCAGGGGCGGCTCTAGACATTTCACCGCCCCAAGCATGGGGTCATGTCGCGGGGGGAGCTCTGCCGCTCGCTGGTCCTGCTGCTCCAGTGGACCTACTGCAGGCGTGCCTTTGGAGGGTCTGCTGGTACCACAGCTTCGGTGGAGCCACGGGACCAGCGGACCCTCCGAAGCCACACCTGCGGGAGGTCCACCAAAGCCGCAGGACCAGCGGACCCTCCGGGAAGGCTTGCCGCCGAAGGCACCCTGCCTGCTGCCCTCCCGGCAACCGGCAGAGCGCCCCCCCGTGGCATGCCACCCCAAGCACGCGCTTGGCATGCTGGGGCCTGGAGCTGCCCCTGCTCATATCCAGCTTCTCATCCACTGTAACTCCTAGGTCCTTTTCTGCAGAACTGCTTCCTAGCCACTTGGTCCCTAGTCTGTAGCAGTGCATGGGATTCTTCCATCCTAAGTGCAGGACTCTGCACTTGTCCTTGTTGAACCTCATCAGATTTCTTTTGGCCCAATCCTCTAATTTGTCTAGGTCCCTCTGTATCCTATCCCTACCCTCCAGCGTATCTACCACTCCTCCCACTTTAGTGTCATCTGCAAACTTGCTCAGGGTGCAATCCATGCCATCCCCCAGATCATTAATGAAGATATTGAACAAAACCGACTGCAGGACTGACCTTTTGGGCACTCCACTTGATACCAGCTGCCAACTAGACATGGAGCCATTGATCACTACCCGTTGAGCCCAACGATCTAGCCAGCTTTCTATCCACCTTATAGTCCATTCATCCAGCCCATACTTCTTTAACTTGCTGGCAAGAATTCTGTGGGAGACCATATCAAAAGCTTTGCTAAAGTCAAGGAATAACACATCCACTGCTTTCCCCTCATCCACAGAGCCAATTATCTCATCATAGAAGACAATTTGGTTAGCCAGGCATGACTTGCCCTTGGTGAATCCATGTTGACTGTTCCTGATCACTTTCCTCTCCTCAAAGTGCTTCAAAATTGATTCCTTTTCAGGGCCTGCTGCATGATTTTTCCAGGGACTGAGGTGAGGCTGACTGGCCTGTAGTTCCCTGGATCCTCCTCCTTCTACTTTATCTTGTCCTAATTCCCCATCTCCCGTGGAAGAGCTTGCAGGGCCAGCCCCTGAATGTGGCAGATCCTGGAAATCCATGTGGAGGCCCGATACCTCCACACCAGTCTTTCTTGTCTCCTAGCAGGGCTTCTCACCCCAGTACATCTGTCCTTCGAACTTCCAGGGCTAATTTTCCTGGGGGGAGTGTGGCTGAGGATGAAGATCTATCAATAGTGTCCTCCCCACCCAGTTTCCAGCCCTTTCCCCAGCACTAACCATGGACCATGTGGAGAAGCCTCCACAGTTCCCAGAAGAGGAGGAAATGGTGTCAGGGATGTGGCTTAGTTCTCTTTCATGTGTGGAGATTGCCTTCCTGTGCATGGAACTAGGGAATAGAATCTGACCCCAAAGCATTTCTTAGGGGGATTCCAACAGATCCTATTGGCTTCATCCCTATTACATTCTAGCGGGTTTTCCCCAGAAGTTGATCTCAATTTTTGGAATGATTGTATTCATTTACTAAATGGCTTCGAGATTAATGAAATTTATCCTGGCATAAATAAAGCAGGAGGAATCAAATCTAGCTCATAAGTGTTTAAAATAACAATATTTTACCCTTATAGTATGAAGCATCTTTTATCTCAGGATCTGAAAGCCATTTACACACACAATTTATTAGGCCTCCTAATTACTTCTGTATGGAAGGTAATTCCCACCTTTTTTACAAATGGGGAAATTGAGCCAGGGAGAGTAAGGGACTTTTTTTTTTTCAAGGCCCGGAGGCCAGGCTTTTGAGTGCTCAGCACCCACCAGGACATTAGGCATGAATTTTCTAAAGGGTTTGTACCCATGACTGAAGTCAGATTTTCTAGGGAACTCAGCACACCATGTGGCCACTTGTTTTGGTGCCTAAATGAGAGTCGATCTCTTTTGAAAATCTGGCATTGACTGTGGATGCTGAGTAATTTTCACAAATTCTGGCCAATGTCCCACAGCAGAGCCAGGTGGAGAACCCAGAAGTCTTGATGCCAAGTCCTGTTTTAACCACTAGATTATGTTTCCTGGTCTATTCAGTCATTCCCTTTAAGGATAATTTTGACTGTTGGCTTTTGTCAATAGATTTCATAACACTAACCATTACTTGCCCCTTATTTTACTTTTTGTTCATCTGGGCAGCAGTTTGGAAAGAGCATAAAATGGATCCTCCTGGATTAACTTAACTGATCCACGCTTTCCTTGAAGTAGTCTTCAGCCTAAGCATATTTTTTATCCCTGACAGAAAGCAATTTCCTTTCTCCCCTGTGTGTCCTTAGTCTCTTGATTCATGCTGTGAAACACCCTGCAAAAAAAATAAAAAAAAATCAACTTTACTGACCTGTTGCTGATTCTACTGTCAGACATGCCGTCCTCATTTAAAGAGACATGGCACGTCGCCTCTGATGGAAGGAGCAACGTGAAAAGGCCAGGTCTTAGAAAATGTATCTTTTTCTCCAATCTCCAAGGTAATGTCAAACCACGAAGGGAGAATTGCTGTGGTACGTTCACCTGTTTAAATTGCTTTTTGCATTTGAGAAATGTTGAGATTAAAATTGGAGAAGGCTCAAAGAGCTAATGGGGATCCTGCAACTGAAATTCCATTAGGATGAATGTCTCACTCATGGTATTTCTAATGTATTATTCAACCTGACACCAAGAAGACTAAAATGGAAACTGTAATATATTTGCAGTTCAGGGATCAAAGGTATTTTTCAGTCAGAGCCAAATATACTCTCTTCATTGCATTTATACATGAGAACCAATTGTCGTTTTTTTTTGGGGGGGGGGGGGGGTTTGGTCATTACATGTTTCTCTATATAGGTCATTACTATAGCTAGCAGTTTCCCTGCATTTTAGTAAATTGCAGTTCAGCAGAAATATTAAGATTTAATGCTCGTGGGGATGGAGAGTTTGCCTCGTTATTCTTCTCGCTTAAGATTTTGCACATGGCAGGAGGTTCCTCTGCATTTATTTAAATACTAAATGGTAAAGTTCTTCTGCAGATAGCCGATGTCCTTTGGAAGCTGGGATGCAGTCTGCAACACTGGACCCCTGTAATATCAGAATAATTGTGTGCGATATTTTTCAATTGTTGCCTGCTGGCCAAAGGCTCAGTAATACTTATTTTTGCTTTAATGAAAAAATACCCAAACAACTTTATTTTCCAATACAATTTCCAGCATCTGCAGGGCAAGGACTGTTTCACAATCTGAAATTTTATCATGCTGCTCTGAGGAAGATCTTTTACATGAGAATCCATCTGTGAAATCAGCCTAGGTCAGATTCTCATCTTAGTTTGATGGGTGAAAATCTAGAGTGATTCTATTAGCTGATGTGGCATTCCTCTGGATTCACACAGATATAAATGAGATCAGAAGCTTGCCCTATAACTCAGTGTACCGGATATTCCTTAGCATCAAATACCAATGCCTCTGGAAATGTGGAATTAGTAAGCACTGGAGGAATATGAAATTGCTGTTACTGTCAAGGAGGTTAAAACAATTTCAAATAGTTTTTAAAAGTTACATTTATCTGGTGACATAGAGAATTAACAAATTATAATTGTAATATCTGGGGAAGATATCTCCATGTGTGAGATGCTAATCTCAGTTGAAGCAAATCTGGGATGAATCCATTGATTTAAAGGGAGTTGCTTTGACTTTACACTGGTATTATTGAGAGCAGAACCTAGCCTCATGGGTCTAACCTGGATTTTTGAACTGTTGAAGTACAAACGGGTCCCAAACTATCCATCTCAGATTCTTCCTTGGCCAATATGGATGAGATTCAGTATTTGGGAGCTTTAGTTCTAGGGAGATATCAAGACAGGACTGATGTATTTAATAAAACTGCTAGTTCCTTTTTTGCTTTGTAGCGAACCCAAGGGCAAACTTGTCCTCTTCCATCACTACAACATATTATGCTCTTGTTCAGTATACAAAACGTCCCTGACATTAATGGGAAATTGCCATGTGAGTGAGTGCAGAATTATGTGCTGAAGATTAGCCCTGCAGAAAAGAAATCCAGAGGGCAGGTCAGAGAGAAATTTGCCTTTCTGTATATTTTTAAGACCTCCGGTCATCTGAGACATGTATAGATGTTTGCTTGATGAATCTAATAGCCCGTGCTGGAGTTGTCATGACGTATTATGCCACAGCCTCCAGCAGATATTTTTGTTTGCTGGTCACTTGCCATCAGCGACGAGTACTGGAGCCATTGCTAAGACTGAGTTTGCATCTCTCCCTAAGAAGAAAACATGCACAAAGTGTGGTCTGGTGATTTTCCCAGGGATCTGAAAGTCAGGACTCTTGGGTTCTCTTCTTTTAGTCACCAATTTCTATGCCCTTGGGTAGATCACGTAACCTCTCAGTGTTTAAATTGGTCCGCTGGTAAAGTAGTCAAATAACACCTATCTCATTAGGGTGAGATAAAGAGACGATGCATATGTCTACACTGGAGCTGGGAATTTTAGTGCACTAGCTAATTTTAGCACACTGGCTAGATCGGAGCTAGTGCAGGTGTCTCCCCTCAGGCTGAGAATTGCACCTTTGAGCTCTAGTGTAGACGTAGCCTCAGTTGTGGTCAAATGTTTCCCCTAGGAGTGTGGAAGGCCATAAGCAGAACCATTGTAGTTCCATTGTACAAGAGGGCAGACCATGCAGTTCCCTGGGGTGCTTCCCTTTCCATGGTGGGGGCAGGACTTGGGAGGGGGGGATGTTAGGGAGTAGCCAGTGGCTCTGCTACTGCCTCTGGTTTGCCAGTAGGGAGACCAGACAGCATATGTGAAAAATCAGGACGGGGTGGGGGGTAATAGAAGACTATATAAGAAAAAGACCCAACAATTGGAGCTGTCCCTATAAAATCAGAACATCTTGTCACCCTATTTGCCAGAGAATCAGCAGTGAAGCCACTCCACCCCAAGCTGTTAGGGGGAAGATTCCTTTCCCCTGCACACCCACCAGCGCCTCTTAGCTCCTGTCTCTCAGTCTCTTTACAATGGGTGCAAGTAGGGATGAAGGTGGGCAACATTTGGCCTGTTATATTTGCAAAGTGCTCCAGAGAACAAGGTTTGAGCTTGGGACTTTCTTCCCCAAAGCACAGACTTCTGCCACTTGACCTAAAAGAGTAACTCCACTAGCTGGCAGCAGTGACAGACTATTATCCTTTATGTGGACTAGCCACTAGGGGAAGACACAGTGCACAGTTTACAACTATGTGATACTTGCATGAAAGGGGCCATTAAAAAGGTGTGCCTGTGCCCAATATCCTGTAGACAAAATAAACTGATCATGTAATGCAAATGTAAATTTTTTAAAAAAAAGTAAGGAAGTAACAGAAAATTATGGGAGGGAGCAAAGCTTGATCTGCTTTCTTTTAGGAGATATATTTAACTTTTCTAACAGAACACGAGTTCAATGTGGATTTTATTTCCCCACCTCAGATTTCATTAAGAAAAAAAATTACTTCTGTGCTGCACTCCTCACTGGAGTGAATTTTTCTGCCTGACTTGTGGAGATTTATAATAGAAACGCCGAGAGACCTTAATTTATAAGAGTGTGAACAAAGCCACAGTAATGGGCCTAGGGGAAGAGAGAACACGTAAACAATAAGATGGCTGAGTATAGGAAGCAGTGAGGGTCCTGAGGACTACAGATAGGAAATGAAAAGCACATTGTGCAAGGTCTTGGTATAAACAGCCAAGTAGCCCAGTTTGATGAAGCATCCATCTCTTGTGGTGATATGTTGCAGAACCACATTAGACAAACGACATGTAGGAATTCTGCAAGCGAACACAATAATCACGTACTTCATATGATGGGTGATGGATGGAAAATTTGCAGGAAGAAATGAAATCATTGATTCTGCATTAAATTCTGATCTATTTGTAGTGGAGCTTCATGTAGTTCTGGGCAGAACAGGTGTTTCTCCACAGGGACACTGAGCTTACTGGAAGGGAGGTTTGGCCTCCCACAGCAAAACCTGATGTGCTGAAAGGAGGAGGGGTGACTATTTGAAGTGCAGGTTCAAAGCCACTGTGGGCAGGGGTGTGGATCAGCAGCAGTCCAACAACTAGCCCTGATTTAATTAACAGGAGAGAGAGAACTGGAGAAGAAATGAAGGCAGATGGAGAAGGCAAGAAAAAGAGGATCAGGGAAGAGGACTATAAAGTAGAGCTGGGTGGGAAACAGTTTTCCTATCCTGCAAAAATCTTCAAGATCAATTTTTTTTCCCTTCCAAATCAGGACAAAAAGTCAAAATCTTGAAATGTTCATGAACTGGAACTACAAAAAACAAACAACCCCCCCCCCACATACTCCAACAACCCCACCTCCAAACAAAACAAAAAAATGCTACCTTTCATGTGGATCAGTTGAAACATTTCTATTTTGACCAGTTTTTATTTAAAAAAATATTTTTACTCTAATTTAGCTTTAATTTCAAAACAAACATTCATTTCGAACTGGAAAACTGGAATTTGTCATTTTGAAAATATGTTGTTTCGTTTTGATCATTTCAGAATGGTCTTTCCAATTTTTTTGGAGTCCAAAAATTTGTCAGGAGCAACCCTTTCCCACAAAAAGTTTGGTTTCGACAAATCAGCATTTTCTGATGAGAAACATGTTGTCAAAAAATTCCCAGCCCTCTCGTCTTTCTAGACTGTATGACAATCTTATCACTGATTGCTGTTAGCTTTGGATCAGGCCCCATAAAACCCCAGAGCCTCAAGTACATATATTGCTCATGGAAGAGGCAGGGAGAAAACACACCGAACTCTATGAAGTTCACTCCTCAGATCAGCTTTCATTTCTTCACTGTGGGGAGGACTGAAAGCCTGGGTGGCTCAGAAGAGAACCCAGCCTCAGTCCGCACAGAGGTGGTTTCCAGGCAGGACTGGGTCCCTCCATGGTGTTCCTTGGTCTCCCAGTGCCTCTTGGCAGTATGGTTCCTGAAAGCCCTTTATCCACCTCAGAAAGGCGAAGGGCTGACTCAGTGCTGATACCAGTGCCTAGCATTTGCAGTGCTCTCTCACATATAGATCAAAGGAAAGTCAGTATACTTATCCTCCTTTGACAGATGGGTAAACTGAGGCAGAGGGAGGGCTGAAGTGCCTTGCCAAACGTCACCTGTGTCAGTGGCAAAGCAGGAATAGAACCGAGCTTTCCTGTTTTTCATATCCTATGCCCTATCCAGGAGATCACATAATTCTAGGGACTCAAACTATTCCAGGTCTGTTGCTTATGACTGGGATTGTCAAAGAAGGTGAGCTGGAATAGTGTACACTAACAAATTGCTTCTTTCAGCTTTAATGTGTGGGATGGGTGTCATGGTAGATATGTAATTTGGAGCGAAATTTGTGCTAATCCTGTTAATTGCCAAGGTGGATGGCAGAGAAATGAAGGAGAGGGTGTGTTAATTTCCTTTGGAACAAGTGTGAATTTTATAACCTGCTGCTTGTATGTGTTAATTTTTCAGTTCCCCTAACATTATTAGCTGTATTAATGCCTTCACCAGACCAATCAATGCATCAGGAATCTTTGCTCATTGCAGATGGCTGGAGCTATTCAGAGTTCCTTCGCTTTGGTCTTGACAGGACGGCTTAATAGTGGATGGATGGAAAGCGCCTGCCAATTATTCAAATCACAGGACTTTCACCTGCTTAGTATCATGATGGCAGGACCTGGGTTAAAGAGGAACCTCCAAGAAGCAAGTGTAAATCGTAGAGCAAGTTGTTCATGTGGAATGAGAGGAGGGTTGACTTCTCAGTGCGCCTGTCCAGTTTTGAATACCATCTGAGTGGGAAATCTGGGATTGGATTTTATCTGAACCCTGGCAGTATCCAGGATCCGGTCTCCCAACCCAAAGGGTGCAAGTCTCCCAAGCTCTTATGTACTCAGGAAATTGCCTTCCCGTCCCACTGACAGACTCCTTTATCTAGGAAAGGCCTTTCCCCATCACTGCACACCCTTGTGCAGCTTGCTTCTCATCCCTCTCCCTGGAAGAGGTTTTAAAGAGGTAACAGGCTGTCCTTAGACTCAGGGCTTGTCTACATCAGAAAGTTGCAGCGCTGGTGAGGGAGTTACAGCGCTGCAACTTAGGAGGTGTACACATCTGCAGGGCACCACCAGCGCTGCAACTCCCTGTTTGCAGCGCTGGCCGTACTCCCGTTTTGTCTCGGGTGTAGAGGATCCAGCGCTGGTGATCCAGCGCTGGTAATCAAGTATAGACACTTACCAGCGCTTTTCTTGACCTCCGTGGAATAAGCAGGTATCCCAGCATACCTGAGGAAGCCTCTGGTAATCAAGCTGGTCTCCTTCCCCGGCTTGCTCTCGCGTTCCCCGAACCCCCGAGCAAGCAGGTCTCCTTCCCTGCGGTTTGCAGGGTGGTTCGGGGAACGCGAGAGAAAACCGCGGCGAAGCTGGTCTCCTTTCCCGGTTTGCTCTCTCGTTCCCCAAACCCCCGAGCAAGCAGGTCTCCTTCCCTGCGGTTTGCAGGGTGGTTCGGGGAACGCGAGAGCAAACCGCAGCAAAGCTGGTCTCCTTTCCCGGTTTGCTCTCTCGTTCCCCGAACCCCCGAGCAAGCAGGTCTCCTTCCCTGCGGTTTGCAGGGGGGTTCGGGGAACACGAGAGCAAACCGCGGCGAAGCTGGTCTCCTTTCCCGGTTTGCTCTCGCGTTCCCCGAACCCCACTTGAAGCCGCCCAACAGCGCTGCAGTGTGGCCACATCTAACACCACTTGCAGCGCTGGTTGCTGTAAGTGTGGCCACTCTGCAGCGCTGGCCCTATACAGCTGTACTAATACAGCTGTAACAACCAGCGCTGCAAAATTTTAGATGTAGACATGGCCTCAGGCATCCATAATAAACCCGAGAACCTGTTTCAGTTCATAGGAAATAAGAGCTTTAACCATTCTAAGACTGATACCTGCCTTCAAGCACCCTTCCAGAACTGTCAGGTCCAACTGTATCACAAGGGTCTTTGTGTGCACAGCTGTATTTATTAGCTAAGGAGGCAGTGTGGTTTGGGGGATTTAGGGCATAGAACTGGGTGCAGGGAGACCTGGGTTCCCTTCCGAGCTCTGTTACAAGCTCCTCATGTGACCAGGAGCATGTCTCTCCATTACATTGTCTCCCAATATATGTCTGTGTGATCAGTGGGATAATGATACAGACCCACCCTTGTATACTGTTTTGAGAAATGTGGATAAAAGAGAGAGAGAGCACACGCTAAGCATTATTTTTAAGCATTACTCACTGGAGAGAGGTACTGAAATGCTTGTGTGAGTATTTCTTCTGGGGGGGCAGGGCTTAATCTATTTAGTTCAGTCGTAAAAGGATATGAAGTATTGATACAACAAATAAAACAATAGCATCCTGGCTAGCAGCAGACCTTCTAAATTTCCTCATCACCTTTGATCATCTTTTTTATCTAGCCAGAACTTGCCTGACATGGCCCCAGAATAACAAAGCAAGCGCTAGAAACATACTAGCAAGCTATAAGACTTCTGATTCGAAAAGCTAGGTTTTCTCCAAATAGGCGCCACAAACGCTGTAGGTTACAATATTAGTCTTCTGAGTGGTTGTGAAAGCCCTGGCTATGAGTACATACAAAATGGAAAGTATTTTGGCAGTTCTTCATCAACTAGACAATAAAGGATTCTTCTAAAAGAGTCTAAGCCTCTATCGCTCTCTCTCTGACTGGGTCTACATCTGTTGCAACTTGCAACCTTAGAACTGAATTTTTCAAATGCTTCGTGGCTGTTTTACGCAACCTTTCCTTGTAAGCACTGGACTTCGTTGCCAGGGTTACTATACCTGGCACGCTCTACAGAGCTATTTTTTATAGCAGTGGTGAACTGCAATCACTGTTGTCAGAGGTCAGATTTAAACTAGTGACTCAGGGCCTGATTCTTCGATGAGTTATTTGTGGGGGTAGAGGTCACCCTGCAGTGGAGCTAATTACATGATTGGGGTCTGTAACAGGTTATGGTGCCTCCTGCTGGTTGCTCCAGGAATTAGCTCTGTCCATCAGCAGGGCGACCTCCTCTTGTGGTGTCTCACTCTCTGTCTCTGCTGTCTGTGGGGACCCGCATTGCTCCCAGACCGTGGCATCCTCTTCTGGTCATGGCCCTCCTGCTGTGCCCCAACTCCATTGTCTCCTCCCTTCTGGGGGAACCGGCAGACCTTTGCCCAGCCTCTCACCACAGTGGCATACTGCAGCCCCTAGTCCAGCCCCTCGCTCAGGGGAAAACTGCCATCCTTTGGCTGGCCACTTCCTTCAGCAGCCAGTGGGGCAGAGTGGGAGGCACAGGTTCACCCACCCATCACTCTGGGCCCCAACCCAGGGACCCTCTAGCGGGCAGCTGCTCACTGCCTCTCCTTCCCCCTCTGCTGCTACCTGCTTTCCCTGGGCCACTTCCCCACAGCCCCAGCACCTACTTGGCCCCTGTATCAAGGCCTCAGTCTGGGAGCCAGCCAGCCAGGCTGGGCTCTGCTTGCTCCCCTGACCCTGCCCACCGCTGCTCTGTCCCAGGTCCTTCTCCTCCCTTCAGCTCCAGGGAGAGACTGAGCTCCTCTCTGCCCTGCAGCCCTTCTTATAGGGCCCAGCCTGGCCTTGATTGACTTCTTCTAAGCCTTCCTCTGGTTGGCTGGGTTCTGCGCAGCCACTCCAAGGGCTGCTATTAGCCCTTTGCCAGCCAGTGAGGAGCAGCTGCATATAGATAACTGGTTCCATAGCCCATTAGACAAATTCCGTAAATCTATTTGCCAGTCCACTACTCTTTTTTTATAATATTTAAGGAGACTTTCCTTTCCATTGTTCTAATACTCCCTCAAAAAAAAAAAGACAATAATATTTTTCTCTTGTCCATTTTATCCTTTTCCAGTTGGCAAGCCCTCTGTTTGCAGCTGAAATGAACGTGGCGTTCTTATTTTCTTCCTATTAGTTCATCTAGTCCTTTTATGTCAGCACAGCTGCAGGACAGAGTTAGCTAGTGATTCTCTGCTCCTCCTGTTTGTTGATTCTGCATCGGAAGAGCACTAAGCATTTAGACTGATATATTCAAAGCTGCCTCCTAGGGAATTTGGACAGTCAATTCCCATGAAAATTAATGAGAGTTGGGAGTCCAAAACAGTAGACAACTTAGAATATTTCAGCCCTAGCTGTTTTACCTCTATGATACCTTGGGTAGGTATTTAGAAAAGAAAAGAAATGCACACACATCTGTTTTTTTTTAGATATTCCAATCAGACATTTTAAAGCAGATATCCATCTAAAACCAGAGACTTTTGGATAATTGTGCATTTCTGCTTCAAGTTGGGGAGATAAACGGTAGTGCAGCAGCAGTAGCATGCACAGCAGCCAGCAGCTGCATAGGCTAACCACTCCACACGCAAACACACCTGCACCCCATGGGTACATACTCGGGGCAGCTAGCTCGTCCGCTGCTTACCGCAGCCTGTGTTACCACAAATACCCTAGGAATCGCACCTCTACCTCCAAGTGCAGATGTGGCCTTTGCTGCGTAGTGGTTCATGGAAGTTATATGGCTGCAGGTGCATCATGGGATTTATAGGACAGACAGGGAGTTGGGACCCTGGCCCATAGGGGTGAATGGTGGCATCAGGTGCCTGAACCCCAGCTCCTGTAAGGCAATGTGGCACTATAGGGAGATTCAGTTAATGTGGCACTGGCGGCATTTGAGACATTCCAGGTCAGTCCAACAAACTGAAATGAAATATTTCAATTTAGAAATATTGAGTTTTGATCCCAAATTAAAAAAAAAACCCAAAAACATTGTTTCCTAATCAAAAAATTTCTGACCTTAGTGTTTCATGATACATCAATAGTTTAACTTTTCATTCTGATTTGTGACGAAAAAAAATGTTGAAATGGTGGAGTTTCCCTGTGGGGTGGGAATTCCGATTCTTTTGCTCAGTTCTAGCCAATAAATTTCCAGCAAGCTGAAAAAAGAGATGAGGCTGTTCCTATACCACTGAAGTTAGCTGGGGCTGCTCATCACCTCTGAAAATCAGGGCCACTTCTTTTCTTTAAGCGCCTAAGTATGGTTTTAAGAACAAACCAGGCTTGAAAATGTTAGATATAGGATTTACCATAGTGAATGTATCAAATCCTTACTCTGCAATCCTGCCTCTGACTGTGACCAATATTTGATGCTACAAAAGAAGGCTCAGATTCCACCATAATGCACCTGACAAACTGTGCCATGAAGGCAGAGGAAAAATTGTGGTGCTGGAAAAAATCCCCATGTGTGCTGACAGTCGTATATCACTTAAAACCTAATCACAAGAGCTGCTGAAAGCATGGCTAGCTTCATGTCCAGCATAATATATTATCCTCCCACATCAATAAGCTCTGCTGAAATATTTGTCATGATGCTGCCTTGCGTTACCTTGAAAGTTCCGAAGATACGTTTTAATACTGAATGAGTCTCTAGAAGAGCTCTGGATTTCTGGAGAATCTGAAGCTGCTGATAATTAGCCCATCTTTCAAACTAGGTTTCTCATTAGTTATGTGGTCTGCTACTTCAGAATGTTTTATTATTGTTCACTTGTGTATTACATAAGCACATAGAGGCCCCAACTGAAGTCAGAACAGTTAAAAGTCCCATTGGTGGTGCTGCCCAGCTAAAGCAGACTAGTGCCTACCTTTTCTGACACCACGCTGTGCCCCAGAAGTGGCCAGCAGCAGGTGCGGCTCCTAGAAAGGGGAGACACGGGGCTCTGTGTGCTGCCCTCGCCTTGAGCACCAGCTCTGTACTCCTCCCATTGGCCGGCAACTGGCCAATGGGAACTGGGTGGAGGAGCAGTGACTGCTGCACCGCTGACCAGGAGCTGCCGGAGGTAAGTCTGCACCCCGACTCCGTGCCCCAATCCCCTGGCACAGCCCTGAGCCCCCCCAAACCCGGAGCCCCTCCTGCACCCCTGATTCCTCAGCCCCAGCCCAGAGGCCTGACTCCCTCCCGCACACCAGCCCCCTGCCCCAGCCCTGAGCTCACCTTGGGCAAGTTGAGATGCACACTTGGGCTTTCCCTAGCTGTGGAGCAGGATTTTGCGATATTGTGTGCAATGAGAAGAGGAGGCAGTTAGAACAAGGAGTAAGGGCCTATGGAGAAAAAGCAGGCACCAGCAATCTTCCCAAAACAAACCCAGAGTAGATGGCAAGAAGAAGGAGAAGCCCAAAACTTGCCTGGAGCAGAGCAGCAGGTGAACTCCTACTCCATGCATCTGAGGAAGTGGGTATTCACCCACGAAAGCTCATGCTCCAAAACGTCTGTTAGTCTATAAGGTGCCACAGGATTCTTTGCTGCTCCTACTCCTGCGTTTCTTCTTTTGATGGTGTTGGTGTTGCATGTTAAAAAGAATTTTTTCATGTTCCCTTTGGGGAATGAGTGCCTGCTAGCGGCCTAACATGCACTCTGCATGAGCACAGGAGCCACTCTTTGCACAGTGAGGAACGAGAGAGGGGATTTTCCAGCATATGGACTTTTGCCACCTAGGAACCTCAGTCCCCACAGCAGATTCGACAAGTCAAATCTTGGTCCCATTGAAGTTGGGGGTGGGGAATTTACCACTGGCTCAAAGAGACCATGGTTTGCCCTCATTCCTTCCCCTTCAAGTGCATCATGGTTTTTTGGAGGTTATGTGCTTCTCTAATGGTTGCACCGTGCACAAAATTTATCCTCACTGTCCACAATGTAATGACCTGAAACCTCAAAGTACTTGCAGATTCTTATTGATGACAGCTCTGTAAATAGGTCAGGTAGCCCAGGCAGCCGCGTTACAGAGTAACAAGGAGAGCTGCTTTAGGGTACAGGATCCTGCGTCAGAGGCTCTTTTGCCATGCAGCTTCCTGAAAGGATGACAGCAATGGCCAGGCACGACTCCACAACTACTACAGTCACCCGCAAGGATAGCCTGGAGCGCCGTTTGCTATTGGTCACAGGAGGAGGCAAAGCTTTGTTGTATATCAGATTTTCCAAAACCTCAGATTAAAACAAAAGAAGAACCAGACGGTGTCTTTAAAGCCTCAGTCCATGGTGGAGGGGATGCACTGCAACAGGATTCCTGGAGGAAATTCTGGCTGAGTCGGCCAGAATTCCGCCTGGGAAATACATGTGGCAGTAGCAGCTCTGCCACTCTTTTATGGGAATGCAGCGTGTGTCTGCATGTGAGGGGCATGTGTGTGTGTCAGTGCATGTTCATGGATGTGTGGATGGTCCTTCCCCTTCTTTTCACCTCCCAGGAGGCACTGTGGGGGAGAAGTGCTGTGCTGGGGGCTGCATTTGTGCCCAGGAGAAGGGGTCTGGGAGGGAGACATCTTGTACCCCTTTGCCCCCTATCCACTTATGTCCCCACACAGGGTAGGACACTACCAAGGCCTATGACAGCGCAAGAGCCAAGAATGGTAAGCTTTACTGACTATGTGCTATTCTGCTCCCTGTACAGCAGAATCTCTCCAAATTCTATCCCAGTGCCCACAGGAGCATGTGTAAACCCTGGAATGGATTATATGGCTTCTGGCCCCAGTCATTCCAAAGTCATGATCCAGCATATTATTGATATTACTGTTTAAAATATGTCCATCCAATGCTCCAGGCCCCTAATACCAACTATTTATGAAAACAATACAAGGCACAAGGTACGTCAGTGCTCAAACCATAAGAACCCTTCTAAATCCTCCATACTCACTGTCTCATCCTCCAAAGGCTCTTTGTTCTATTTCACATAAAGAAGGAAGAGGAAAGATGGGAGGTGAGGTGGGTAAGAGAGCTGCCAGTTTTGGAAGGAACTTTAAACGGTTTGGATCACCATTGACACTTTGGGAATCAAAGTGATTCTTCAGACTTTTTGAGGCACCACCCTACCCTGCCACTAAATTTCCAAGATGCTTCTTAATGCACAAAAGACAAAGCATCTATTAACTGCCTTCCCTGTAGTAATGTGGAGAAGCTGTTGTGTCCACAGCTGGGTTAAATTGTTAGAACCTCAAGCACATCCCCTTAGCTGGTGCAAATCACATGCAGAAGAGCCCATGTATATTTTATTCCCATTATGGCTTTTGACTTGGGTGATGGGGTGGATAACATTCAAATGTAAATGCGAATTTTCAGTATTAAGTAATTCCGCTGGCTTGTGACCATGGGCAGCTTTATCATAATGTATCTCACCTTCAAATATGATTTTAATTTAGTTTTAATCCAGCTGCCTGCCCCCCTTTAACATTACATTGGAAATAATATTTCACAGTGCTGGAACAATTTATATTGCCATAGCGATGCACGTACATGTGTTAGAAGCTCCTAGGCCCAGGAGAAGCTTTGGCTCATGTTATCAACCATTCCACCACTACCTCCCTTAATGTATGTGATACCTTGTGTATAGATATAAGAACGGCCATACTGGGTCAGACCAATGGTCCATCTAGCCCAGTACCCTGTCTTCCAATAGTGGCCATGCCAGATGCTTCAGAGAGAATGAACAGAACAGGCAGTTATTGAGTGATCCATCCCCTACCATCCATACCCAGCATCTGGCACTTAGACACTTAGAACCCCCAGGGCATGGGGTTGCATCTTGGCCAATGGCCATTGATGGACCTATGCTCCATGAACATATCTAATTCTTTTCTGAACCCATATATACTTTTAACCTTCACAACATCCCCTGGTAACAAATTCTACAGATTGACTGTGCATTGTGTGAAGAAGTATTTCCTTTCCTAAATTTCATTACTTAGCATTTTTAAAGTCAGATTGTCAGAGAACTCTACACACAATTCCTAATTCATAAACAACCTTGGCAAATCAGGACTGGCAAATGTACATTTTACACAGCTGAAGCATAGTTCAGAATAATGTGCTACCATCAACTGAAAGCTTATCAGAGGGTTATACTGCATGAAACTAGAAAAAAGAGACACCGAAGAATAATTTTAGGCTCATTTATTTAACGGACATACAGCAAAGATGAAAACTCAAAACTTGCGATGGTTTAAATGCAAATTGCCTCATAGATTTTTCCAGTATGTGGAATTATTATGCAGAGATAAATTTGAACATTAGTTCATATCATTGTGGTTCATATACATTACAATATAATAAAGTGCATTTGCTTGGGGACCTCAGTGAGCCATGAACATGTTGCATCTGATGCATTTTCACACGAAAAAGGAGCAGGGACAGAATTCCCCCACATACTACATCTGGGTTTGGCCCTAGATTGCTAAGGCTAGATTAATATTTCATGTCCTGTTATTCAGCATAACAAACTGAGGCACAATTTTGTTGAGTTTTATTGGTTTTCTCTCTCTAGTTCTGCCACCTACAACTCATACACTCTCTGTTTTCCCCTCTCTCTGTCTCTCTCTTTATCTTGCTATTGTGCAGCCTGGTCTAGTGAATAGATCACCAAACCTGGAGCCAGGAGACCTGGGTTCTAATCACAGTGCTGACGCTGTCCTGCTGTATGACCTTATGCCAGTCGCTCACTTCACCCCTATAGTGTGCCTCTGTTTTCCTTCCTGCCCTCTGTCTGTTTATTAGTTTAGATTTGTAAGCACTTTGGGGCTGAGATTTTCTCTTACGTATATTCACAGTGCTCAGCACAAAGATGCTTTGGTCTCAGTTGGGGCCTCTAGATGCTAGTGTAATACATTAGTCAAAATATTATTTTGTAATAAAATGTTAACCCTTACAACTGAGCATTCCCAACCTATGAATTGGGCTGTCTACTCTGTGATGTAAACCCTAAATATTCATTCAGGTGTAGGTGGTAATAATTAAACATACATAGATAATAACCCTACTGTTTTATTATCCATATGCCTGTGGTGTCATGCTCTTAATCTTAAGAGAATGAACTTTCAGTGCTGCGAAAGCATGTGTAAGAGGAAGAGGCTGTTCATATAGGGAACTGGACCGCTTATGCTTGGTAATGGGATAAGGAGATTTTCACCTCTAGATTGCCAGATAGAGTCCAGTTCCCAATCACAAAAGCCACCATTTGTGTTTCGCATCTTTTATCTGCACTCTCAGCAGAGAAGTCAAAGAATTGGGATTGAGGCACAACAGCAGGACAGGAGGAGGAAATCTTCCACTGCTGCTTCCCACTCTGTAGCTGTTCTGTGATGAAGAAGAATTCCTTCTCCTGGGCTGTCAATGCAGCAGTTAGCACAAGGCCTGAAATTACCCCATAACTCTCATTAAAAATGAACAGGCTTCTAAAACAGTGTAGGGCCTTGCTATGGAATACAAGCCATGTGCCATATTTGTCCATATTTCATTAACCTCACTTTCTGTTTTCAGCTGGGGGTCAAAAGAGGAAGTGCTGACATACAGAGGAGGAAGGTGGTGTTAGACAAAGAAACACACATTGGAAAACATAATCCCAACTATGCATACAAAGTGATGGGATCTAAATTAGCTTCTACTATTCAAGAAAGAGATCTTGGTATCACTGTGGATAGTCCTCTGAAAACATCTGCTCACTGTGCAGCAGCAGTCAAAAAAGTTCACAGAATGTTAGCAATCATTAGGAAAGAGATAGATAAGAAGACAGAAAATATCATAATGCTACTAGATAAATCCATGGTGTGCCTACACCTTGAATACTGTGTGCAGTTCTGGTCATCCCATCTCAAATAAGGTATATTAGAACTGGAAAAAGTACAGAGAAGGACAACAAAAATGATTAGGGGTATAGAACAACTTCTATATGAGACAAGATTAAAAAGACTGGGACTGTTCATCTTAGGAAAGAGATGACTAAGGGGGCATATGTTAGAGGTCTATAAAATCCTGAATGTTGTGGAGAAAGTGAATAAGGAAGTTCTATTTATCTCCTCCCTCACACAAGAACTTGGGGTCACCCAATGAAATTAGTAGGTCACAGGGTTAAAACAAACATAAGGAAGTACTTCTTCACACAACGAACAATCAATCTGGGGAAATCATTGCCAGAGGGAATGTTGTGAAGGTTAAAAGTATAAGTGGGTTCAAAAAAGAATTAGAGAAGTTCATGGAGGATAGGTCCATCAATGGCTGTTAGCCATGATGGTCAGGGACACAATCTCATGCTTTGGGTACCCCTAAACCTCTAACTGCCAAAGCTGGAACTGGATGACAGGGGGATAGATCACTTGATAAATTGTCCTGTTCTGTTCACTCTGAATCATATGGCACTGGCCATGGTTAGAAGACAGGATACTGGGCTAGGTGGACCATTGGTCTGACTCAGCATGACCATTCTTATGTTTTTAAGAATCTGGGGTTCTGATTTTAGATTGCATGCTCTTTGGGGAAAGTGATTCTCTCTCTCTCTGCTGAGAAACAGATCTTGCACATTTTGGGTTGTAATCAAATCTATACCATCATCATCATTAATGAAGCCCTCCTGGCATGAGGAGAAGTCAGAAGTCCTAGGAATCTACCAAGAAAAATGCCTGTTGTGAAACATCAGGCCAGACATTGCAGACTAGAAAGATTTTAGGGAATAATTGTTTGGTTGCTTGATTGAACCAAATGTCTCAACTTTTAGAGTGGAGATGGTTCCAAGTCCCATCACTGGGATCCAGGTCAGAACTCCCAAAGTTAGCAGACATTTGGATCTGGCATTTTGATTTAGGCATGTGTCAGCTTCAGAAGTGTAGCCACTGCTAGTATGGTACCTGTATAGTCACTGCCAGTAGAAGAAGGGGGAGACTATATGGGCTTCTGCCAACTTTCTAAATTCCCATGAAATTCTGTCTCCATAAGGAGCTCTAAATATTATAGCTGTGTGTGTTATAGCTCCATCAGAAAGAAAGGTCAAATACAGCACAATGTGTAAGTAAGGAAATCTTCAGGAAGAAAAGTGAACAGTTTGGTGCATTCACATGAGTTTCTGTCTAGCTTCTCATCACAGCACTATTCCAGGGCTTTTGCATGGAAATGAAATGCTAAATTAGCCTTTAGTAGCCTTATTATGTAACAGTACATTGTAGCATATGGAATGGAGTAACAGCATCTATTGCACATGCAATGTTCTTGCTAGTGACTCACTCATAGACTCTAAATACATTCATGGCATAAGTGACTCTGCTTCCTTTAGTCAATTATTTCATCTAAGGTAACATGCTATTGTCTCAGCTGCTAATATGTATGCTTTAACCCTCGGTTAATTAGCCAGTCTAGAATATGGTAGCATCTGCCCATCCTTTGGAAATTTCAAATGTTTCCAGTGATCCCAGTCAATTCTCCTGTATGATTTCAATGTTCTTTGTTTTCTTTCTCTCTGCCCATAGCCGTGCAGTCTATGCATACCCTGAATGACCAGCTCTCGCATTTTATCGTGAACAAGTCAAAAATGCTGGATGAAGACAAAGATGCTTTCTTGCCCAGTGAAAAAGAGTCTCTGAAAAATTCCATGATGCTAATGAGACACCTCTTAATGGATGCACAGGTATGAAATCAATAAGCTTGTATCTGTTGAGACACCCGGGAATGCACATTGCACAGATCCAAAGACGGCGCTTCATTTTTATGGCAGGTTGAAGCTGTGAAAAAAATGTCAGCCCGCTACGTTTGGTTGACGCTGACTTAGGCCGCTGAAATTCACAGCCATGGAAAGGACATCTCGGTTCAGAGACTATTGGGATTGTAATGGGCCAACATGTTGGATTTAGGATAGGAAATTACTTTAAAGTCACAGAAGAAAATGGAGTAATCTACCTGTCAATGGCAATCTAGCATTTCTTCCATGAAAGTGAAAATCAGTTTGCTACTGAACATCTGTGCTGAATGCCAGTTTAAGGGTGGCAGGCACATAACATAATTGCTTGGTTTAGCTATGCTCCAGACTATGACTTGCACATAAACTCACGACTTTTCAGGTGTTTCATTGAGACTTTTTGCCTTAGTACATAAGAATTTCTCAGAAAGTCTGTACGCAGTAAATGTATCCCTCTAAATATAAGAAACTTCTTAAATATTCAATACATATTTAAACTCCCTTTTAAGCTTTACAAATATATCTTCAAATGAAAAAGGGATCCTATGTTTGATGGCTGTTTGAAAACACAACAGACTCCCTTCCCTTTTGTCTAAGTCCTAAATTCTGAGTCTGTTACCAAGAAGGCCTCTGATTGTTCATAACATTTGTGCATTTTATCTTCACCTTTGATGTGTACAGGATACTCAGAATTTATATGGCGTGGGCGATGCAGGCACCCCAAGTTATGCCAATCCTTTCATTCCTGTTCATCACATCCTCTCTTCAGACTGACAATGGGTAACTCTGCTCAGCTGTGCTAATCAGTGGCTGCCAGTAACAGAAATGAAAGGGAGTATTCTGGCCCTAACAAGAAAAGGAAACATAGAACCGTTTGCAAAATAAAAGAGGAGGAAATTATTCCGGCACGGATTAGCTGCATTATGTGCAAAATCCTCTCAGCCGGGGCTTTTCCTCATCATAATTCCATGGCTAACCCTGTGTTGCCTATAGGAATACCTACCTGGATTGCTGCAGATAGTGTGCAAACATGATTACTCAAACCTCAGTTAACCAAACTGTTCACTTACTTCAGCTCAGTCTGTGGACCTGTTTCCTGTGACTTGCTTTTACAAGTACTTAAACAGGAAATTTAAATAGAAAAAACTACTTCTTTCATGTATTACTCCCATAGCCTCTCACTTGGAACTTGGTGGTTATCTGAGCAAACACATCTCTCTCTCTGTTAAAGCCCTTTGATCTTAATTAGTTTAGCTAATCGAGCTTTCATCATACAGAAAGGATGGGCTGGAAATCGCTGGTTGCAATAATGCACCTATTTTAGTGCTGAATACATTTCTATGTAGCGTCCGGCCTATGCATTCAGGTATATGCCACATATGCCCCCATGGCTTTAGTATGCTCCGTCCTTGGAGTTAAGGGAGGAGGGAATGGCAAAAAAATCAGAAAGAACCATTCCCCAGCTGCAAAAATCCTCCTTCACCATCCAACAAGCATCCTCAACTCAGCCAGCATCCGATCCCTCCCAGCTGTGTGAGTTATGGATGATCTGCCTGAGGGCCTTCACATCTAACTTTGCACAGGGCTCCACAAAATATGCCCGTGGCTCTGTTTCTGTGACCGAGGCAGTGTTGTGGAGGAGAGGACAAACTTTACTAGGCATTGGAGCTGCAAAGAACTTTTGTACAGAACCAGACACACAGTGGAGGACTCCATCCCAGGAGTCCTAACATAAAGCATGTGGAGAACAGTGGACAAGTGACATGCCTTCATTTTATTCCTTCAAAGATAGATTTAGTTTCACAGCTGCGATTGTTCATGACTGTTAATGAGGCACCAGCAGAACTGCAGCTCCCAGAATGCCATGTGGGACTGGGAAACTCCACCTTTTGCTGGAAGAAGGTTGCTTACTGATCTCAGTGTGTTAACAAGGGGTGAAGCTGTATTTGGGACTCTTTCTTGAGGGTTCAGTACTCAACACTGCACACCTTTAGCAAAGGCCCTTCCACTTATGCTTCAGACTCCTTACCTTAACTTATGCAAATATCATTTAGAAGCCAAACTAGGGGGCAAGAGAAATGAAAGACACTAAGGGTTAAATTTTGCCATCAGTTGCACAAATGCAGCTCCCATTGCAGTTAAAAGTAGCTTCAGTGGGAACCAGGTATGCACATCCAAGGAGAGATAGAGCTCTAGTCACATCTGCATATTGCATATAAAATAAATATAGACACCAAAAAAAAAGAAGAAAGGACCTGCTGATAAGCCACTTTTATAGAAACTTCTTTTAATGATCTGAGAATGGGTTTATTGCCTATCGTTTGCCCTGAATGCATACTAATGCTGCCTATGATACTGTGCCTGATTAAGGAAACACTAATAACAATGGGGAAAATGTCAAGAGCGTCTGTGTTCTCATAATGCATCTGGAACACTTCCCAGGCAGCACTGGACATTGTTTGCCTTGGATTTGAAAGTTGGAAGGATGACAAAATCGGAGGCGGTAATGATGATTAAAAGGATGGAACAGGCGAGGTGACAACTTCAAATACTTAAAAACCAACAACCACCCTGCAGGGAATCAAAAATCATGATGTTGGCAGTGAACTACATAAATAGGAACATCACCTCCAGTATGTGCATATCAAGTACGTAGTAAACACAATTGCAGGGCGCCCTGTAGTCCTCATTACCCAGGAGGGGGAAAAAAAATCACCAATATAATTATTTTCATTTCTTTTATGAGATCTCCTTTTCCTTCCGTATTGGTATTATTTCTGTATACTATCATGGGACTGGGAAGCCCCAGAGGCCCATTGTGCTAGGCACTGCACAAATAGTAAGAGCCCACCATGTAAACAGACAAATAAAAGGGTGGGGCAAGTAAATATTTTCATCCCTACTGTCGAGATGGAAAACAGAGCCAGGATGAGAGGCAGCAGCTTGGGCACGAACCTGGGACTTGAGACCTTGGTTCAAATTCCTGCTCCAGCACAGACTTCCTCTGTAACCTTGGGCTGGTCACTTAGTCTCTCTGTGCCTCAGTTCCCAGTTAGTAAAATAGAGATGATAGTGCTGTCCTCGCTAGGATAAATACATTCAAGATTGTGAGATGCTCAGGTATGATGGTAATGGGGGCAATGTAAGTAATATCCATGCCCCACTAACAACTGTGTGGGTAAAATGGGGCTACACTCTGGAATGAACTCACACATGCAAACAATAAAAGACAAAAACACCACATGGTCTGTGAGGGAACACTTTTCACAAAGCAATCCCTCTGTATCTGATCTCTCATCCTCAAAGGAACCTTGTACAACATTTTCCAAAGATGAGCCTGGGAGCTTAAATTCATAACTTTGCAAGACGCTAAAAATGATGGACTGAATTGAGAGGCTGGATTTAGAGTTTATTACAACAATCTATAACCCATTATAAACTATAACCTCCCGTGGCTTCTTTTTCCTCCTTTCCCCCTGTGACTGGAAAAGTGTTAATGGACCAGCTTACCTTGGATGGTGTCTTGAAGTATGTGTTAACAACTTATGCTAAACAATCTGTTCCACCTTGTATTTAGCTGTGACACTCTGAATAGATTTCCCAGACCTGAAGAAGAGCTCCTTGAAAGCTCAAAAGGTTGTGGGCTAGTCTACACTAGCCACGTTAAAGAGAGCTCTCTCCCAGTGCTCTAAAAAAGACACCTCCACCAGCACGGCTCCCAGCGCTGGTGCACTGTCTACAATGGCGCTTCACAGTGCCAAAACTTGCTGCGCTCAGGGGAGTGTTTCTTCACATCCCTGAGGGTATGGCTACACTTGCAGCTGTACAGCGCTGGGAGTTACAGCTGTCTTCGTACAGCTGTGTAGGGCCAGCGCTGCAGTGTGGCCACACTGACAGCTACCAGCGCTGCAGTGTGGCCACATTTGCAGCATTTGCAGCGCTGTTGGGAGTAGCTGAACAGGCATTCTGGGATACTTCCGAATACCTCTGGAGAACAATTACAGTGCTTTTGGTGGCCACACTGGTGGAGCAGCACTGCATCACCAGCGCTGCAATTGTTACACCCCAGGCAGAGCAGGAGTACAGCCAGCGCTGCAGCCAGGGCGATGCAGTGCTGTATGTGCCTTGCAAGTGTGGACGGTGAGTAAGTTGCAGCACTGTAAACGCACCACCGGCGCTGCAACTCTCCAGTGTAGCCAAGCCCTAAGCGAGAAAGTTGCAGCGCTGTAAAGTGCCAGTGTAGTCAAGCCCTAAGCCTCTCACCAACAGAAGTTGCTCCAATAAAAGATAATTACCTCACCCACCTTCCGTCTCTAATATCTTGGAACCAACATGGCTACAACAACACTGCATACATAGCTAGAGAGGCCCAGAGACTGGGGGCTTGTCTGCACTGGCACTTTACAGCGCTGCAACTCTCTCGCTCAGGGGTGTGAAAAAACACCCCCCTGAGCGCAGCGAGTTTCAGCGCTGTAAAGTGTCAGTGTAGACAATGCACCAGCATGGGGAGCCACGCTCCCAGCACTGGTAGCTACACCCCTCGTGGAGGTGGGTTTTTTAGAGTGCTGGGAGAGCC
This sequence comes from Gopherus evgoodei, assembly GCF_007399415.2. Taxonomy (NCBI): domain Eukaryota; kingdom Metazoa; phylum Chordata; order Testudines; family Testudinidae; genus Gopherus; species Gopherus evgoodei. The sequence goes on along the minus strand of NC_044339.1, from coordinate 9,585,242 downwards.
TCTCCCAGCGCTCTGCCATGACTACGCAAGCCACGTTAAAGTGCTGCTGCGGCGTTGCCAGTGTAGACTAGCCTAAGGATAACATTTTCAAAAGCTAAGTCTCCTTTTCAAAAGTCACTTAGGCATCTAGGACTAATGGGACTTAGCCTGAGAGATTTAGGAGCTTAACATTTTCAAAGCACCTAAGTGACTTGTCTAGTGTCAGAGCTAGTAATTGAACCTTGGTCCCTTGAATTCTAATGTAGCACTGTAACCACAAGGTCATTCTCAGGCTTTTTTTTTCTGTTGTTCTCTCAGGAGCATTTTACTTGTACGTTCAGTTTAATGTTGGTCCCTTCCTTCTCAAAGTCTCACTCTCTTTCCTCCTAACTCTCTTGGCATAGGCCTGCCTATTGTCTGGAAGGTAATTCAAGGAGAGAACATCCAGCCTGACTTTTTGGAGGCTATTCGCTGGGCAATTAACCTACCAGTAGTGAGTGATTTTTCAACTCCTCTGGGGAACAACAGTGGGGATTCCTCAGTTCCATGAGACTCTTAAAAACAGCATGATTTAAACACAGACCTTGGCTGTTTAAAGCTTGCAGAGGTTCGGTTGCAGGTGAATTTTCTCAGAATTTAGATTCCTAGCTAATCTGGGAACTGGGATTTCAGACACCAGCAGTAAAGAGGTGTGGTCCAAGCACAGAACTGGGATTCTCGGAATTCTAAGCCTGACTTTTCTTAATTCTGTGGCTCTAGCTAAATCACATAACTTCTCTGTGCCTTAAACTATGTACCTCCTTGGTGTGTTTTGAGTTCAGTTCACTAAACATTGCACTTATGCACACTAACAGGCATTTCTTCTTCCAAAAAGCTTACAATCTAAAGAGTGAAAGGCAATACCATTGCCCTCCATTTACAGATGTGAAACCAAGGCAAAGAGAGACAAAGTGACTTGCCTAAGATCACATCGGGATTTTATGGCAGAGCAGGAACTAAATCAAGATAGCCTGAGTCGCAGTCCAGTGGTTTCCACCCAAAACCATCTTTTATTCCTTGCAGGAGGCTCTGAAAAACACTGTTTCTTTCCCTGCCAATTTTATACATTTACATTTAATCATCACTGATTTTCCTGCCCCATTCTTTGCAATATTGGAGTATAAGCAAATAATACTTGCTTACTTTCCTTCCTTGCATCTTTGTATTAGTTACCATGTCCGCGTTGTTGCTAAACTAGAATTTGCTGGTTAACTTGCGCTCCTTAATCTGGTTTAGTGGCGATAGCAGAGGGAAAATAGAATCATTCACAAATTGTGGCTTGCTTGCTTTCGTGCTTGCATATTTTCTTTCCCTTCTAATATCTTATCTTACAGGATGTTGACCATTTTTCTTTCTTCTCCTTAAAATGTAAGGTGAACATAGTGCTTGTGACATATACCAGATCAATAGCACTGGAGGTAGAGTCCCCTAGTCATCCAAAGAAGAGGAGATTCAACATAGGCCAAAGTATTGCTTGCTTCCTCAGGCTAATGTGCATTAACTAGAACTTGGCAAAAATTTTCAATCAAACTTTTTTTCAGTGAAACATGCGGATTTGTCTACTTTGAAAAGTTTTGCAAATTTATGTCAGTTTTGCTGAATTACCTATTTAAGAAAAAAATCAGTTTCATATTGACATTTTTAGAACAAAACGCTTCAGTTTTCAGTTTGAAACAACTTTGTTTCGAAGTTTCTTTTAATTGTACTTCTTAAAATTAAAATAAGCTTTAAAATACTTGAAATTAAAATGAAACACTTCATATCAGGTTGAAAGACATATTATATTCTGAAACAAATTATTTTTTCTTTTTGATTTGCTGGAAAATTTCATTTTCCGCCTGACCCTAAACAATTTTTTTTGACCTTTTGGAAACTGACAACAAACTGAAAATTTAGTTGTTTGCCCAGGTCTACCCTTAACCCTGTTTGAAAAGCCCCATCTCTTGAGGTGAAAGGATAATTTATTCTAAGTCTGCATCCTTGTCCTTTCTGTCGAGTCTTCCTGCCATGGGCCAATTGATAGGATGGGTTTTATTAATCCACTAAAAACTGGAATGAGACCAGATGGCAATGGCTATTGATTTAATGGGATTAGAACCAATGACCGACAGTTGAAAAGGGTTGTATTCTGGTCTCACTATCAAACATGCAGAGAGGCATGTTTACAAGCCTCTGTGTTAAGAATGGAAATCTCCGTCAATGCCATGGAGCAACTATAAGTGGAAGAGATCAGACACACTCTACTTCTCTTCCTTCCATCCTCCCAGCAAGAAGCTGCTCGGCCAAGGACCAAAGCAGACCCTTCTTTACTGCAGTTGTGTAATTCAGGATGTAGAGATGTGACTGCCTTGTGGACCTCTGCAATTCAGCTGTTCTCTGGAGGCCTGATTCGAAGTCCACTGAAGTCAATGGGAATATCTCCATTTATCTCAGTGGGCTTTGGATCAGCCCCTATCTCTCTGAGTCTAAGTATCCTCTGTCCTGTGGTAATATATTAATTTGTGTGGGCCATTCCAAGGCTGTATGGAAGGTGATTTCAAACATAAGGGACTAGGCTCTGCTAGTATTCTGTTGCTATCATATAGTTATTTCTAATGTACACGTCATCTCAATTTTTATTCATATATACGATATAAATGAATAAATACCTCCCATACTCCAGGTTCATAAGTAAGTCAACAGCCCGAAAAACATGGTTGGCTGTAGCTGGAACCTAGTATCCAAACAGCTATTGGGTCTCCTAAAACTAAACCTAGCTCAATCAAGCATTGTGGGGAAGGCTCCTTGGGCTTGAGAAATTGCAGCCAGATGAAGGCTGGGTACAAAAGACAAAAATCCACCTGGCACTTTGTTTAATTAGGCTTACAGGAAATAATGGGAAGCAGTTATCAATCTTCATAAAAGGAAGTGCACAACAGCCACAGTGCATCAAAGGAGATTCTGCCTCATTCTGTTAGCACGGAGAAACCAACCTCCTCAAAATGCAGTGCCTCTTAACTCATTCCTCATTCAGGTGAGAGGAAGGAGAATCTAACAATGGGTACCACTGAGCAGCAGCAGCTGGAATGTACTCAGGCTGGCGACATAGGCACCGACAAGTAACTCTGCTGAGAAGGCTTAATGTGGAAGATCGGCATCCAGGTTAGCCTCACCCAGGTGTGAGCAGCTGCACTGCAAAGCTCTACCTGAGTTACTGTGTCCTCACTGGTGTAGCTGTCACCCATGCGAGGGTCACTAGGACATCGGGGAGACCATGCCCTGGTTCTTTGTGCTGTAGTAAGTTGAGCCGTTCTGATTGTGTCCCAGTAAATTGTGGGTGAACTTGTCTGTCCTTCTGAGTACATGGGAAGAATTGTAGGAAGGCAGTGGAGGATTATCAGCACTTGAGTGATTTAGCCTGCATCCTTACTGCAAAGTGAGTGGCTTACCAACCCATGTGAAAACCCCACTCAGACTTTAGCCTAGAGCTCCAGCTGGGCTAGCTAGCATCCGTGTGAAAGCACCAAACTTGGATCAGAGGCTTGTGTGTGTGGATGGGAGAGGGGGTTAGGGACGACATCCAAGTACAAGCCCAGGTGAATTCTACAGTGAAGTCATACCCTCACTGCCCTTTATGTTTGTAAATTCTCTCACTTAATATTTTACATCAGGAGTACAAGCTCCTGCTTTTAGATCAAGAGTTCCAGGTTCAATCCCTCCAGGCAACTCATCTAGCTAGATTGTTGCTTTGTGATTGGTCTCTTTGTAATTTGTCCATTGCCCCCACTTCACCCCAGCCCAACCTCATCCCCACCTACCTGGTGCATTGTGAGCTGCAGCGTTAAACTTTGCACAAACGTTCCCCAAATTGCACTCTGCTGAGAGGGACTCCAAGGGCACCTCAGAGCCTAATGAATCAAAATTCGGGCCAAACCAGCAAGAATAAGAAAGCACGCTAAATACAAGAGGAGAAGCTCGCAATGCCAAGTGGCAGTGAGGAAGGGAAAAGAAGGACGCTCTGCTTTGCTTTTCTGTTCAATGTTTCCTGCAGCAAGAGGGAAGCTCTCACAGAAAAAGCTTGCAGTTTTGGAGGTCACCTCTGTGTAAGTGCAGAACACAGAGATGGAGTTAAAGTGGAATCCACTCTCCCATCTGCAGCGAGGATCTCTCGCACGCAGGATGGGGCTTTCCCTTGCATATTCCACACTCATCCTGCCTCCGTATATTTCACTGATGTCAGCTGAAGTTGCACTTGCTAGACAAGTGCAGAAGAGGCAATAGGAGCAGTGCAGGCTGGCCAGGAGTCTCTTGGCTGCTCAGTACATTGATAAGCCTGAACTCCCACGTCTGCTCTGCCAACAGCGTTAAGCAATGTTCCAGGGAATGCACTGTATGCGGAGTGTCAACTCGAATTCAGCCTACGGTAGGTAGTGACTAAATTAAAGTCATTACAGTCTGCGGGGCTGTCTCTCAACCCTGGCGGTCTCCATCCATATCCCACCAGCCAGGATTTCCCCACCATAAAGACTTCCATTAAATACAGCCACTCGCTGACCTGGCACTTCAGCTGCCTATACTGAGTACTTTTTTTTGCAGATAAATGGAGGACTTCAGCTGCCCACACTGACAGGTCAGCCTGGCACTTAAAGGAACTAAGTTATCTTAAACAATTCGTAAGAAATAATCACTTTAGCTAGTGGACCTTAAGGAGCCAACAGGAGATTGAAATAATGTAATATGAACTAAAAGCTTCAATATATACAGTGCTAGTGCATGAAAACAGATTGAGTAAAAAGATGCATCTTGCCTGTATGACACATCCCATACTCCATATAGTATGGGAATGAATAAACAAGTTCATATATGCTAGACTACCCAATGCAAGATGTTATCTCACAGATATGACCTTCTATGATAGATTGTCATTGTTGTCAATCACTTCTAGCATCCCTATTATGTTTGGAAGGGATGTTTGCTCTGCGTATATTGTTTTATAATCCTCCAAGGGGGAATATCATAGTCTGGCAGTGTTTTTTGCTCTGACGTTTTCCTAAGCAGGATTTATTGCTTCTAAGACAGGTGTGACTTGAATTTATTATGTCTTCCCCAGTCAAACTTTAAACCAGTTGCCAGCTTTGCTGAAGCTATTATTTTTACTAGACTCTTTTCTGTTAAGTGATTTTAGAAGGGCCTTAAGTAGTGTGGGACAGAAGGTACAAAAGGTCTACAGACTGAGTCATATGGATCAGATCCACCCTAGCAGTTTACCAAAGTGGTTTTTCTAATGAGTTGAAAATGTGCCTCCAAGCTCATGGAAGTAGACTAGAGGTTGGTTAATATTTTCTTTCATATGAAGGTGTGCATGTAAAACAAAAGATTTTACTCCCAGATGCCTGACCTTTAAATTCCAAACTTTGCTTAAGTCCTGAGCCTCTAACCACCTTATAAAGAGTTTATTGGATTGTAGTTGGCTATAAGCTCTTTGGGGCAAGAATTGTTTGGTTTTTTATTTACTCTGTCAGCATAAGGCCCAGCACAATGGTGTCCTGATTCTGTTTGCCAGAAGCTGGGAATGGGCGACAGGGGATGGATCACTTGATGATTCTCTGTTCTGTTCATTCCCTCTGAAGCACCTGGCGTTGGCCACTGCTGGAAAACAGGATACTGGCCTGGATGGACCATTGTTCCCAGTATGGCCTATAATTATGTTCTTGACTGGAGCCCTGTATGTGCTACTATAATAAACAGGAACAGTAATAGGGACTGTCTTTTTGTTCTGGATTGTTGTACAGTGCCTAGCTCAGGTGAGTACCCAGGCAGTGCCTAGAGCTCCTAGCCACTCTGGTGATAAAAATAATAAATAATAATGATTTGAGTAACCTTATGGAGTATGTAGGTAAAGCATAATTAGAGTCTCACTGTTTGCTCACTCCCGGGCTACTTTTGTAAGTAAGGACTGCCTGCATGAGTAAAGCTTGTGCAGGTTCGGGAAATGCAAAGATTCAAGGGTGAAATTCATTCCCCTGCCCAGGGTCAGCAGAAAGCTTATGTGAAATCTGGGGGCTTGAATGATGCATCGAGCTTGTGTTGGCCTTCTGCATGGGGTGAATTTCACTCCCAAGTAAGGAAAGAAAACAGGCCCGGCGTTGTTTCCAGACTAAGACTTCTGTGAACAAAATAATGCAGATATAGCACAAAAGCAACAGGAGAAAAGCAAAAAAGGGTTCACATTTTACTCCTGTGCTTGGCAGGGCTTAGGAAACAATTTGAGGTAAAAATACCTTCTCTACCAGGCCCTTCTCTATCGCCTTCCATGAATAGATCTCAGAACAGTGTTATGAACATGAACGGATGCAGACGGTGCTGCAGTTATCTGTGCTTCTCTCACCTCTAGGCTAGACAATTGGTATGTTCTTCCTATTCAAATACAAAGCAATGACACTAGTGCATGCTGATGGGTCCATGGTCATCAACTAGCCCCTCCCATTATTCTCAGTGGATGTAAGTGTGTGTGTGAATTATCCATAGTAGGAATTATCCATTGTTGTCAATGGAATCTCCTGGGTGGGAAGCACTTTTGGAAATCTGGCCTTTTAATTTCAGTGCCTAAATGGGAGCTGATCTCTTTTGATACTCTTTCCCCAAGTGTATAGTAGACTTCCAACATGGTGCTGCTCCATCTTGCATTAAATAATGAGCCAGGGCTTCACTCTTCAGCTGGTGCAAATCAGCACAGCTTCTTTGACTTCTCCAGAGCGCACTGATTTATATCAACTGAGGATCCAACCTCAGTTGATATAAATTGACTATTGCAATTTGCTTCCCCAGAAGTGCATCTTAAGTCAGATGCCAGTATGTTATCAATATAACACGTAAAGTATGATCTCTTAAAAAGGAGAGAAAAAGCCCTTAAGTTTTAGTGACAGAAAAACTCCATCTGTCCTGCCTTACTGTTAGCTGATCAGGATCCCACCTACTGCATTTTCATGACTGATACAGCTGTTGCAGAACTGGTTGCAGAGCTATTTCATCAACTCGCCTTTTGCAAAATAATTATTTTTTCCTTTTTTTCTTTTTTTTACAAAGGTATGTTCTAAGATTTAGTTCAGCAGTTAAATGCTTGCTACCATCTGCTCTTCAGTCTTTGAGCATACATTTGGGGAACAAACTCTGGTGACCTCTTTGTGGGAGTGGGTCATATTTATATCCATAGGACTAAAAGTGTGGGTAGAATTTGACCTCTAGTCAACAAACTTACAGTGCCTGGGTACCAAAAATATCCCCTGCCCCCACTAAAGTGCTTTTAAACCCCCTCCCCACCACAGATACAGATAGAATACTGATTCCCTGATACTGAGTATTTTGAAAATGTATTTTTAAACTGAGATGGGGGAGGGAGAATAGGCGAATTTAACTTGGAAAATGATTTATCAAGGAAAGTCATAGAGTTTTGGTCCCTTTGATGTATCCTAATTTATGTATTAGATGTCTTGATCCTGCAGCGATAGTGCTTTAGAAAGGCAGACAGAAAGATTAGCTAGATAATTTATAAATACCCTTTGTTTTGTCCTGACTCACAATTGGTTAAAAAGAATCACGTGGTATAAAATATTGTGTTCTTGCTGTAAAATTGAGCTCAGAGTGTGTATGGCTTTAGTCTACAACAAGTAAACAGATATTTCCAGTGACACCTAATATGATTACAGTCTTACTAATAGCTCCCGTGTGGTTGGCCTCTCAATCCCTCAGCACTGGCTTTGGGACAATGGCCACCTGCTACATTATGGATCTGGGAGACTGTAGCCAACTGTGGCTGAGAGGTACTCAGTGCTCGGCCTCCATTTCACCTGATGTGTTTTCACTTGCTGTGGTGTACAGTAGGTTTGTCCATTCTGCTCCCAGATTCATAGTTCCCGAGGCTCAACCCAGATTCCTCTGTGGCAGTGGAATGTTGTTCTCAGGAATTCCTGTAGAGAATGTCAGGGGTGAGAAAGTGGTGGTAAGACCATGTGTCCGCCCCAGTGAAGGTTACCCTTGCTGGGATTGGAGGCAGCGGTATCAAAATGTGGCCCTGCTGAGGACTATTCTCCAGTTGCTTTACAGCCTTTCCCTAAGAAGGACACTATTGGAGTGGGGAAAGGGCCCAAGGCAGCTTTAAATATTGAACTGCACCAAAACAAGAGGGGGGAATTTCACAAAGAAAGTTTTCATTTTCCCCCTTTTTTTCCCCCATCAACATTTTGACTTTTAAGCACTGTTTTGAGTATGAATGTTGGCCTGCTCTGTAGTGAATCAAGAACACAGGGAAAAATTCACCACATATTTTTTCCCTATGAAAAACGGAATTCTGATAATTTTTCATCAGAATTTCAAAACCTTGACATTTTGATCAGTTGTCTGTAAGGGAGAGAGAGAGAAAGAGAGAGAAGAGGCTGCACATGGAAGGTCTCTGAGGGCAATGGAAATCATCGAAATAATTCCCTCGAGCATAGTTTTGAACAATATTGCCACACTCCTAAGAACTACATTTCCCCAGCTCGGGCAGTATTTGACTACTATTGCCTGTGGTGCCACTCCATATTTTACATACAATTGTATTTATATATCTATGCATAAGTGTAGTAATACAGTGTGGAAGTAGAGAAAGAACTGACAGGGATTTGAAGGGGATTTCAATGCATGACCATCTCTGTTAGCAAGAGTCAGGCCAGCTGTAACCATAATAACACGAGATTTGTAGAAGCGAGGATTGTGTGAGGCGAATGGGAAAGAACTGTGTGAGAAGTTGTTGCAACCTTGTGTAAATAAATATGGAATATAGACTAGAGTCTAAATAAGTGAGAAAAATAAGATATCAAGATGACCTATGTATAAACAAAATGCAGCTGTTGCTTATTATTGTATGTAACAAAAGGTATAAGTGCTTGCTGTAATTGTTTACCTGTAGAGAGACCAGTCTAGGAAGGGAAACCCTGTGTCCTAGTGCACTCTCTATGCCTCTATGCAATTGCTTGAGAATAAAGTATCTGACTTTGCTGCACCCAACCAGAGCGTGAGAACTGTTTTTCTCCAACAACAGACATCTTTGTTTCTATGCAGACAAAATGATTACATATTTGGAAGTAAACTTGAAAAATAAGCTTGCATTTTTGACATGAATCTTGTCATCTCATTTTCATAAAAAGAAATATTCTAAGCCATTTTCAAACCAGCAGTTCAGATATTAATGATCCCTGTTAGGCCCCGTCTGAAACAGAGCCCAAAAGAACATCTCATCTGTTTGACACACGCAAAGGATAAAATGCAAAGTCCAGCAAGTTTCATCAATGACCATGCTGTACTTAATGGCATCATTAGTGTGTGTTATAGGAGCCAGGTTTGCAAACCATTCCCCTAACAGTGCATCTGCCAGCCCCTGCTTCTTTTCTTGAGCTGGGAGAGAAGAAATTGATTGTGGTCTTCTTCTGTTAGTCCAATTTATTTGCGGAATGATGTCCTGGATAATAAATGATGATCAAAGTCCTCATTTAAAAAGCCAATTGCGTGCTGGAGTATATACAGTACTAGCTAGGGAATACATATTATTTGCTACCCACAAATGGTGATGCTTGGCAATGTGTACAGTTCTTTTCATCCAAAGATCCCAAAGCACTTTATAACTTTTAAAAGAGCTGAAGTATCATTTTTGCCTTGAAATGCTATAGTTAAAATTGGGTTCTATCTCCTGTTTCTTGGCTAGCTGCTTGGAAATTAATCAGATTCATTCTTTATAGATTGCCATTTTCCATGCTTCATCCTCAGTCTGAGTGTAAAGTTTTCTAAAAAGTTTGAATGGAATCAGTTCTTGAGTTAGGTGAGACTGGAAAAGCTGTCACTTTCCCCACATGGTCCAAATGGAAAAATTGAGGGTTTGCATAACTCAGTCAGGAAAGCTCAAACCCAGCTGGCTTAAATTGTCATCTTCGATGACGGAAAACAGTCCGGGTTTGAAGACAAGTGAGTACTTCTCTGAGTGTTTAAATCTGGATCTTTTACATGTGCATGTTCAGGCTGAGCTTTTCAAAGCCATGGTGGGGTTTAGTCACATAGTTAATGGGAGTTGTGTGGCTAACCCTCATACTCAATGTTGCAAATCCCCAGCTAGAACCTCTTTCATCTGGCTTTTTATAGGACTAAAGCTAAAACAGTTTGGATCACTGGCCATGCACAGAATTGCTTTAGCTGTAGTTTATCCTAAATTGCCTAAGGCCTAAGATCCAAAGTCTCCCTTTAAGTTCTGAGCACCTTTATTGTTTCAGGCTTGATTCACCTCTACAGATTCATGGGGGTGCTTTTTCCACCTGTTGAAATCTCCCCATGGGCATCCTCCCTTGAGGGAAAACAGCTTTAATTTGTGGCCAGATGCATACAGATCTCTGAGACTTTAACATAAACGAGCTCCAAGGTCGCTAGGCCAAATTCTAAAATAAGATGAAATGACATATTCAGCCACAACTTTATCCTATTGCAGCAGTTCTCAAACATCATTGCACCATGACGCCCCTCTGACAGCAAAAATTACTACATGACCCCAGGAGGGGGGACTGAAGCCTGAGCCTCCCCGTGCCCTGCTACCCTGGGCAGGGGGGCCAAAGACAAAACCTGAGCCCCACCACCCTGGGCGAGGTGGGGACCAAAGCTGAAACCCCATGGCTTCAGCCCCAAGCAGTGCCTGTAACCTGAGCCCCACCACTCAGGGCTGAAGCCCTCAGGCTTTGGCTCCAGGTGGTGGGGCTCAGGCTTCGACCCCTGGGCCCCAGCAAGTCTAAAGTCAACCCTGGTGACCCCATTAAAACAGGGTTGGACCCACTTTGGAGTCTTAACCCACAGTTTGAGAACCGCTGTCCTATTGTGATGTTAGGAGTCCCTCTTAGTCCCGCCAGCCACTCTTTACCCACCCTAATTCCAACTGCAGAGTGGCTACAGTACAGGAAAGGAGCTGTTGTAATTTATCCAGCGCAGACAGATCTGTCTACAAAGTTCATCCAACATTTTATTCCTTTTGACATCAACTCATCTGATTAGCTGCAACCAAGACAGCGCAGTAAGAATGGGTGTCTTTGTGCATTTCTCATTGTTCTTCCTTGGCAGGATTGTCATCTGAGGGTCACAGTGGTCATTTAACTACAGCTGTAGCAGTACTGTATGGTAGCCAGCCTCAACTCAGCCCTTCCCTTGAGACTTGCAAGAGAGAGAGAGACATTCTGGATTTGTTGATTGCTTATCCATACAAAACAGTACTGTTTGTGTCACCAAGAGAATCTAAATTCAGCTAGTTTATAACACAAGGATGCATTTTGTCACTAAGGAACTAGCCGTCTCTTCATCACTCTATGTCTCAATTTGTTTCTTGCCTACGCTGTATAGAACGTGTTACTATTTTTAATATGGCTCACGGCACTGTTGCAGATCCACACCGTACTTCATGGAAAGAGACGTGTACCAACATGGAGGAGTGTGGGGAAGTCTTGTACTGTAATTCATGAGGGTTGAGCTTCTGGAAGAAAGCAGATTATAAGGGAAGATGGGAAAGATGGGACATGACCCATGATGTGGTCTATGCTAGAGAGCGTGTCATATAGCAGGATATAGGGAAACTCCTGTCACACAACAAGGGACTCCTGGAATACTGCAGCACAGGTCAGATTTTGGGCTATGGAGCCTGGCACAGAGTATAGGAGATTGGAGGGGTGGACAGGGGAGAATAATACATTGCTGCTGTGCAGATGGCAAGGAGAAGAATGAACAATGCAAACAAGGTTCTGCCAGACCCTACAGTAAACTGTTGTCTCTCTGTTTGTGTTTGTCTGGCTTTGATTTTCTTGCCCAAGTGAAACAGGCAGAAACTTTTCTTTTAAAGATCTGGGATAAGTTGTGACAGAGCTTCCACTGGGGGTAGTTGTGCAGGAACTCAGTTCCTGACAGCTTCCTATCCATTTTGAGCACTGTATCATCTGCAAACACTTGGAAGATGGTAAGGTGATAGGGAATAGCCAGCATGGATTTGTAAAGAACAAATCATGTCAAACCAATCTGATAGCTTTCTTTGATAGGATAACGAGTCTTGTGGATAAGGGAGAAGCGGTGGATGTGGTATACCTAGACTTTAGGAAGGCATTTGATATGGTCTCGCATGATATTCTTATCAATAAACTAGGCAAATACAATTTAGATGGGGCTACTATAAGGTAGGTGCATAACTGGCTGGATAACCATACTCAGAGAGTAGTTATTAATGGTTCCCAATCCTACTGGAAAGATATAACAAGTGGGGTTCCGCAGGGGTCTGTTTTGGGACCGGCTCTGTTCAATATCTTCATCAACGACTTAGATGTTGGCATAGAAAGTACGCTTATTAAGTTTGAAGATGATACCAAACTGGGGAGGACAGCAACTGCTTTGAAGGACAGGGTCATAATTCAAAATGATCTGCACAAATTGGAGAAATGGTCTGAGGTAAACCGGATGAAGTTTAATAAAGACAAATGCAAAGTGCTTCACTTAGGAAGGAACAATCAGTTTCACACATACAGAATGGGAAGAGACTGTCTAGGAAGGAGTACAGCAAAAAGGGATCTAGGGGTTATAGTGGACCACAAGCTAAATATGAGTCAACAGTGTGATGCTGTTGCAAAAAAAGCAAATGTGATTCTGGGATGCATTAACAGGTGTGTTGTGAGCAAGACACTGGAGTATTGTGTCCAGTTCTGGGCACTGCATTTCAAGAAAGATGTGGAGAAATTGGAGAGGATCCAGAGAAGAGCAACAAGAATGATTAAAGGTCTTGAGAACATGACCTATGAAGGAAGGCTGAAAGAATTGGATTGGTTTAATTTGGAAAAGAGAAGACTGAGGGGGGACATGATATCAGTTTTCAGGTATCTAAAAGGGTGTCATCAGGAGGAGGGAGAAAACTTGTTCACCTTAGCTTCTAAGGATAGAACAAGAAGCAGTGGGCTTAAACTGCAGCAAGGGAGGTTTTGGTTGGACATTAGGAATAAGTTCCTAACTGTCAGGGTGGTTAAACACTGGAATAAATTGCCTAGGGAGATTGTGGAATCTCCATATCTGGAGATATTTAAGAGTAGGTTAGATAAATGTCTATCAGGGATGGACTAGACAGTATTTGGTCCTGCCATAAGGGCAGAGGACTGGACTCGATGCCCTCTCGAGGTCCCTTCCAGTCCTAGAGTCTATGAATCTATGAATCAATGTAAACACTGGATTTTCTTAGCTGCTAACACTAAGAGCCAGAGTAAAGACCTTGGAAGAGAGCAGAATTTTATCCAGCCACCATGCCAGACATAGAAAAGTGGTAGTGATGTATTAAGTTGAAGACACGTCAACACAGTGACATCAGTTTGTTCTTGCTTTTATTTGTTGTCACCTGCTTTTTTTTCTTAATTTGTTCTTCTGTGATGCAGTGATGCAGTTGCTCCTCTTTCTGAGTTAGTTATAATGCCTCTTTGTTAAGAGGGCCATGACAGAATGGTGGCTGAGAAGAGAAGGAAAACCAAACAGAGAAGTGTTTGCTAGTGGTAAGAGAGTGCAGGACTCAGATCATCTAGATGCCGTTCCCAGCTCTGGCTTTGACTTCGTGATGTATAAAGGCATTTTTATGTCCCTAGTAGCAAAGGGGCTCAGCAAGAAGGATGGCATGGCGGGGAGAAAAGGTAAGAGTTAAATGTCATGTACCATTCCAGCACTGCATCAAGGGAAGAAAGAAGACTTCTTCAAAAAGAGCATTAAGAACCTGGCAACTAAGAAAACAAGGTGGGGGGGTTTCTGAGTACCATCTGGTTGGCGACATTAGATGGGAAATGTCATGGAGTAGAGGAGCCAATATTGCCTCATTTCAACAAACATTTGGGTTTGCGGGCTCCGTCATCCTCAAGTATTCTTGGTTTCTAGAAACATTTCATCCCTGTAGGATAGGATAGTAAGAGTATTAAGGCTGCAAACAAGAATGGGAAATGTATTTAAAATACTATAGCGGGTGTACTATGTGCCACTGTCCTATAATGGATGGAATCAGAACTACTCATCGTTATGTCATAGGTCCTATACTGCAAATAGCTGAGATTCTCCTTCAGCTGAAGTGGAAGGGAACAACATTTTCAGAGCAGGAGGATCTGAATTCCATCCATTGCCATGGTGACAGATATGGAAGAAATGTCTTGATAGATGACGCATCATGGTGGCAGTTGGGATCTGTCTGAGTATGCAGCAAAGTGGCTACCATATAGTTCTTGTGGGGGGCGGGAGTAGATGTATTTTTGCAGTATGATACTATTACTATTATTACTGTTTGGTTTGTGGCAGCACCCAGAGGCCCCCAAAACTGAGATCAGGGCCCCAGTGAGTTAGACACTATACAAACATGTATAAAGGAACAATTCCTTTCCCACAGAGCTACAATCAAAGTAATGCACAGTCATTGAGTGGAGTAATAGAAATGCTTGCATCTAGTTAGTCTGAGGAGAAACTATTTTTGCATCCCAGATTTATCCCACCCTGTCTCACAAAAACTCTCACGCTCGGCCCCATATTTAAAAGGGAAGCTCTTCCTACTGAACAAGAGGGAACACAGCAGTCTGTATCAGTGCAAAGATTAACCTAATCTGGCCCTAAAAATAATTGTTTTGTCATCAGCTTCTGAGCAAAACAGATTATAGGCTGCTGCCAGACCTCACCTGATAAGGAAAGAATTAATATTTTTCGGACCTTATGGCTTGTCTGGCACAGGTTGGATGTGGGAGTTGGGTTGCTTTGAAACGGAAGCTTTGCAAAATAAATGTATGTGCAACCATTTTATCCCCCCATTGAGCCTAGATTCATTCACAAGAACACAAAGCAAGCCTTCTGAATCAGTACTGAATTTATGCCTCAGGGTTGAGTTAAGCAAAACTGAGTGAATGATTTGTAGGGAATAATTTTTCAGTAAATTTCACCTCTTTTTACATTTGTAAATGGTGCATGAGCAGGTTGCATTCATTAATCAATATTATTTGCAAAGCAATTTCTTTGTATATTGCTTGGTCTGTAGCCCAGTCACAAGGAGTTGGTTGCAAGCATTTGAAAATAAAACTCCAGCTATTTTGATTGGCCGTGTGGGGGGCTTGCTTTTCTTTTACCAGTTATTTACCCTAGTACGAAGTGGACACTACTAACTCAGAACAGGAGCACAGTCAGGATGCAGAGCATTGGAAAATTGGGTCCATGGTATCTTCTGACAGCATAAGGATGAATGTTAGAATCAGGTTTCCACTGAGAATGCTTGTGAGTTACAGATTCAAAATTCATTATCTGCAAATATTCACCACCGTTGCATAAAATTAGCCTTTTTCTGCAAAAGTTCTGGCCAGGCAACTTGTTGGCTAGAATGGTTGCAAAGAGCAGAGACAAGGAATTGAGGGCTGCTTCTTCTTGACTCTGTACTAACAAAATACATGGATGAAATCCTGGCCCCAATGAAATTAATGGCAAAATGTCCTAAGACTTCACTATGACAAGGACTTTCACTCATTGTGTCTCTTACAAAGACTTTATACCTACTATTTATTAAGTTATTTATGGTTACATTTTCCTTTCCCCATTTTATTTCAAGTAGTGTCTTTCAGTAAACAGAGTTTAGTTTTCCTTTAATTTATAGTCCATGTTACAGTTGCTAAGAACATCTAAGTCTCTTTCATATCCTTATTTTTTTTCTGTCTACCATTCTTAGGTACTTACATGTCCCTCATTACCTTAGTCTGAGTGTCTCACAACTGTGTAATGTTTTTATCCTCACAACACCCCTGTGAGACAGGGAAGTACTAGTATTCCCATTGTACAGATGGAGAAGTGAAGCACAAAGAGATTAAGTGACTTGCCCATGGTCACACAAGAAGTCTGTAAGATTGAACACTGGTCTTCTAAGGCCCAAGCTACCACCCTAGCCACTGGACCATCCTTCTCTGTACCTGACCTTCCTTTTGTATCAGTATGAATACAGCAGCTCCGTTCATTGCTGAACTCTGTGATCTCCTCATTCCTGAAAGACATTTTGCTTTGATACATTATATAATGAGCACCTATGAACAGCTGGTGGCAAGGAAAGGAGGGGTCAAGGGGCTTATGGGAAGCTTGTGCCTTTTTCTTTGGGCTCTAGAGAACGTTGAATTCAACACTTTCATTGGAATTAGAGTTTGGTTTTGACACTGTATGAGAACGGATCAGGCTGGTGTGCTTTGTGCAAGCTCCAGAGAGCCAAAGAATGAGCCTAACTCAACTAACTAGAACTACAGCCTAGTGAATAAATGGCAACAAATGACATACCTTGTGAATTTAGCTTCTTTCAACTGTCCCCACTTTTACTTCTCGTTTGAAATTTTTCAACACATTTTTTGTACCTTTTAAAACCTTTGTATCGATGGTAACTGGTTCTCAGTGAGTATTCTGCAATCTGCTGGTCAGGTGGCATTTGGTGTTGGTTGGTTAGCTAAGTCACATGATGGTGTTTCTATTCCCTGATCAGCTTAGCTAAAATGGGACAAGAGGCTTGAGGAACCATGGGAAAAGGTTTAAATTAATGATTGCGGGGAGCAAGACGCCAGTTGGCTTCTATCTGGCTGGCCAATGGGCAGCAGGGAGCATCCAGGGGAAGGAGGACCCTCCCTATTGACACTCCCCTTCCACTCTAAACCTGTCCAGCATGGATCCGATCAAGTGATCCGCCCAGTAAACCAGGTGAGGGGCATTAGTGTTGGGTGGTTCGTTAAGTCACACAATGCTATTTTGGTTCCTGGTTGGATGAGTGCACCATCATTACCTACACAAATAAATGTACCTGTAAATTTAAAATTGGGTTTCCAGAAATGTTCATGATGGTAAAATTTGATCGCATGAATGTTTGGGAAAGCTCACTCACAATGTGCAACAAGCAAGGTCAGGGTGAACTCTACAGACCCTTCCCTCTTCACCTGCAGAATCACTAAACACTATGAAGCATTTTGTTCTGCTCATCGTAAAAGAAATTTCTAATGGGTGAGATTCCCTATCCATAAGTCCCAGACCTGCTCCTACCTAAGGGCTGTATTGTATTCCCTTACATGTGCATCAGGCTGGGTCTTCTGCATGCTGAACTCTTCTGTGAAGAAGTGGAGTCTGCTGTGCTTCCATAGCACTGTCATCCCCAGGCCCTGCAGAGAGCTCTCTGTGGGTTCATTTACACAGCAATGAATCTCAAAGCTCAGGTCGAGAGACTCAGGCTTGCACTGTGGTGCTAAAAAAACTGTGTAGACTTTGTGGCTTCAGCTAGACTATGGGCTCTGGGACTTCCACCGCCCCCCAAGTCTTCAGCATCCATGCTCCAGCCCAAGTCGCAACATCTACTCAGCTATTTTTAGTACCATAGCCTATGTCTGTTGACGTGGGCTCTGAGACGCACTGCTGCAGGTTGCCACTCACTGTGTAGACATAGCCTATGTGGTCCGTGCTGGGAGGAGACTTGGAATAGATTAGAGGAGCAGTTGGAAGGGGACACACTAAGTCTTGCATTTGACACCACAGAAGATGTTCTAAAAAAGACAATAGAGCGACAGGCAGCTCCCTTTCACTGGAGTGTGCCTTACTCTCCTGCTCAGTCCACATCGTATTGTGATCCCAGCCACAGACAGGATAGCATAGGCTACTAACCCACAAAGGCCGTGTCCATACTAGAAACGTCCATACTGCAGCTGCACCCCAGTATATTTGTAGTGTAAATACTTACTACCGCGAGAGAAGAGGTGGTTATATCACTGTAGTAAATCTACTTCTCTGAGAGGTGGTAGCAAAGTTAATGAAAGAATTCTTCCATCGACTAGTACTGTCTACACCAGGGCTTAGGCCAACTTAACTACATTGCTCAGGGTTGACGTAACTTTCTAGTGTAAACCAGTTCTAAGCAAGTGGGTGGGGAGGGGAGCCAGAAATGGGAGGAGCCCTGGTGCTCACCTGCTCCTTCCCACTTACCAGCTGGAGTGTGCGGTCAGGAACGAAGGGAGTGTAACCTGCTCCACGCACTGTTGCTACCACTCCCAGTTTTATCACCAGGTTCATGATATTTGGTGGTTTTCTTTAAGCCTAAGATCTTGGGTTGGAGTGACTGGGACTTTTTCAGTGAAATACATTTTCATCAGAAAATGCCAATTTTTTTTAAATGGATACATTTTGCAGATACTTATTGGTTTCAGTGAAATTTGTGTTGAGCTTTCTGAGGCCCAGGATGAAATTTCCGATGAGAGAGACAACACGGCACTCTAGCGTAGCCAATAGCTCCGTGGATAGGGCATTTGCTGAGGATGTTCAAGACTCACATTCTTCTCTGCCTGATTCTCCCACTTCCTCGGTAAGTGTCCTCACCCCCAGGGTACAGGTCAGACTCTCAATCTCTCCTGTTGGAGCTGTTCTACTTTGTACAATGTGTTAGATCTAGGTTCAAGTTTTTGCTCTTGTCAGGCAGAGCAGAGCCTTCAGCCGGCATCTTCCACATCCCAGGTAGATGCCCTGTCTACCTGCCTATAGTGGGGTTGATCGCTCATTTTTTTTTCCATGCAAAAATATTGTAGCGTCTCAGTTTTGTTCCACATCAGAATGAAAACAAATTTCAAAATCTTGACATTTTTTGCAAAATGGAATTCATGTTTCCTGGCCAGGACTCTCTTATGGTTATGTGATTACCCGAGGATCTCTGCTTTCATTATATATAAAAAGCATGTTTCTAGGCCTCCTGGTAGTGCAGAAAAACCTGAACACATGACCTACTTGTTACCTATAGTGGGCTTTATTCTCCGGTGCCATCAGTCAAGTTCTTTCACCCAGCTCAGTTCAGTTAAAAATTAAAGAAAAGATCAGGGCAGTGTTGTGTCATTTACATGCAACTACTGAGAAAAATTATATTTATTCATAGAGGAAGAAGAAATCTCGACAAGGCTTAATTGGCATTTGAAAGATAAATGAGAAGTTTCTTCCTAGATGAGGAAGGAGTTATTAGGGGAAACTGGAGTGTATCTGTTATCATTGCTGTTTATCAGAAATACAGATTTTCATTTAAGAAGAGAAAACCGTAACTGTGCAGCAGATAACTGAACTATAAAATCCCGCTGGCTTCCATCCCTCTCACTCTGTATTCCAAAAGCACTTTCCAAACGAGTCTAGGAAATGAAAGCTCAGGAGAAGTTATTTTATTCTCTCCAAATGCGGTGTGGTACTTTCGTATGAAAACTCTTTATAACTGTGGAGATAAGAGTGACACGGCAGGGAGCGATAAGACATTGTCTTGATTATCTCCTGTGAAACGTATGACGCCTTGACGGAATCCATTTAAAACAGAAGTTGCAAAAATTCAGGCTGCGTCATGTATCGATAACCAGTTCTGGAAAGCTGTTTATATAATAGTGTAGCCTGTGCAAGGTTTGGTATCCAGAGGTGCTAAGTGGAGAAGTGTGAAAAGATTCCTTCCAATCAAGATGTGTAAGTAACTAGCTTGCAAATATATTTATCTGGCTTCTGTCATCATAGTATTTAAGCACCTCACAATCTTTTTATGTATTTATCCTCACAATACCCTGGTAAGGGAGCACAGGGCTGTTATCCCCATTATCCTCATGGGGAACCGAGGCACAGAGATGCCAAATGATTCACCCAAGGTGTCATAACTCTCCTACTCAGATCTGAACCTTAGAGTTCAGAACATGAGAAGCTAGCATGAGACCTCCAAAGCTTAATTACCAGCTTAGATCTGATATCGCTGCCACCAGCCAGAAGATTCCAGTGTCTGGCTCACTCTGGTCTCCCCAAAACCTTCCCTGGGGGACCCCAAGACTCAGATTCCTTGAGTCTCACAACAAAGGGGAATAAACCATTTCCCTTCACCCTCCTCCCCTCCAGGTGTTCCCTCCCTGGGTTCCTGGAGAGATATACAGATTCAAGCTCCATGAATCTAAACAAAGGGATTCCACCCTCTTTACCTCCTCCCAGATTTCCCCGTCCTGGGGACCCTAGGATACTCCCTGCTTCAAGTCCTTGAAACACAAGTACTGAGAGATCTAATCTCTCTCCCCCCTCACCCAGAGGGTATGCAAAGTCAGGCTTAGTAAATCTAACACAAAGAGATTTTCCCCCTCCCTTCGTTTCTTAGCCTTAACCAGTGAAAAACACTCAAACAGGTCTTAAAAAGAAAGCTTTATATAAAAAGAATGAAAAGGGACATAAAAGGGTCTCTGTATCAAGGTGACAATATACAGGGTTAATTGCTTAAAAGAAAAAATGAATACACAGCCTTATCGAAAAAGAATACTCTCCAGCAACTACACACATGTAAATACAAAAAAACAATATAAACCTATTGTCTTACTATCCTTGTACTTACAACTTGGAAACAGAAGATTAGAAAGCCTGGAGATAGAAAGATCCCTCTCAGAGCCAAGAGGGTCACCGAACCAAGACAAAGAACTCACACCCAAAACTTCCCTCCACCCAGATTTGAAAAAGTCTTGTTTCCTGATTGGTCCTCTGGTCAGGTGTTTGGTTCCCTGTGTTAACCCTTTACAGGTAAAAGAACATTAGCCCTTAGCTATCTGTTTATGACACAAGGTTACACAGGAAGTCTGAGGTAGAGCAGGCAATTGAGCTCAGCAATCTTGGCTCCCAGGTCAGCATCCTAACCACCAGGCCAGGCTTCTACACAAATCTTCTCCATGGCAGGAGCTGGCTAGCTCTTCAGGCCATGCTCCTAGTAAGTTCCCCCAACTTCCAGATACTTGCATAAACACTGGTGCCATCCAACCTTTCTTTACCCCCAGGCACTTCTCTCTGAGGCAAGGGCAGTGGTTTCCTCTGTGCTTATACAGCACCTATCACATGAGTGCTACCAATATAATAAACTGTTCCATTTACTCTTCCAATACCCCCGCGAGGTAAATGAAGTACAGCCTTCATTTTACTGTTGTGGAAATGAGGCACAGAGAGATTAAGTGATTTACCCAAGTTCACACAGGACTAGGGCACAGCCATGGCTAGAGCCTAGATCACCTGAATCCCAGTGCACAGTCTTCGTCACAAGACCCCTTGTTCCTTGAAAGGTGCACAACAGAAAAACAAAGGCTTGGATGCCTAAGAATTCTGCCCGTCTGTGGAGGCAGCAGCCATGTTGTTCTCAGAGTTGCTGCAGCCTGTCAGAGAGGACAGACACACACTGTGCTCTCACATGAAGATTTACTTTTATCCTTTCTTTTTCTTGTTGTTTTTAGACTGAAACTAGTTTGCTCAATGTGTATGGAAACCTCTTACTATGTAATCAATTAACAGAATGCCTAGACCACTAAGTAACCACTAATGCTGGGCTCAAAACAGCTAGCTTCCTCTTCATAAAGGTCTTCAAAGTTCAGCACATGTGTAGGCGTCACTAGGACTTGCAAGCAACTGTTTATCCATACCATAATAATAATAAATGATAAATATTTAATGGATCTATGTGATAGAAGAGGGTCCACCCTTTTATCCCTTTGGTTTCAGGAGCTCCTAGCCAATATGAGAAAACATTTGCATTGTTTCCCTTTGCATCAGCTCTCACTAGAAGTTACTTCTCATAGCATACGCCTTAGGTGCTGGTTATGTGCATAGGTAGGGTATTAGAGTAATTTTGCAGAAAAATGTTATTACAATTTTGGAGGCAAACACTCCTGGAAAAGCTGAGATTGAAAGAAAACACCTGTCTGCTCCCAGTACTTGAAAGATATGTTAAAATATTCTGCCAGTTAGCTATCTGCTGTATTTTTACTCTTTCAGTTCTGTAAGCTAAAGTACTCTGACGGAAAACTGCTTCCCAAGTATAAACATGCATGTCCCCCTCTCCCTTTCATTTGCACAGAGCTTTGGCAAATGTGCTGCTTCTGCCTTCTAGACTAGAATTCTCTTTCCCAAAGAGATCAATTTGTTGGTTATAAAACACCAACCCCAGTTTAAAATCTCAACTAAAGACTTTTTTGCTGATGCCAAAAGTCTGAACCCCTTCACTATGCTTTTTGGTGGGGAGAAAGTGGTACCAGGGGTGGGGAGGTTGGGACTATTGTCAGGGATCCAAGATGTGTGAGTTGTTATTGACTGTCACTGATTTTCTGTGCAACCTTGGACAAATCCATTTAATTTCCCCTTCCCTCAATTTAGCTGTCTCCAGACTGAGGTATTAGCTACCTACTTGATGACCTTCTGAGGTCCCTTCCAACCCTGATATTCTATGATTATACTTCACAGAGATGAAGTGCTTGGAGAGCCTTAAGGGAAAGTTGCTTTAGAAAGTAGAGTTGTGAACAATAATGTACTACTGTACCGTGATGCTTCTGAACAATGTTCCGTATACATCAATGATATCACTTACATCTCTTTGTTCCATAAATCAAAATGGATGTTCCATTAAAATTAGGCATGAGCATGGACTGGGTCCAGTTAACCAGCAGTCATGATTCACCTTTTATAGCACTGATCCTGTTCCCTTCAAATCTCTGGCAAAACTCCCCAGGGACTTTAGCTATGTTGGGTCAGGCTCTAGATAAGCCCTGGGTGAGCCACACAAAGTTCGGAATCTCCCGCTCTTTCCCTAGTTATAAAAAAGACACTCGCTTCAGATCAAGTTCTGTCACACACCTTCACACTGCATAGGCCCCCTGGTATGTGAACTGCACAGTGAGGAACTACTGACCAGATATAAGGGCAGCAGAATTGGGCCCCATGGGCTGCATGATGTTTTCTGTGCAATATAAACACCTAGTGTGATCTTACTGTTCAGTGACAGAGTTAAAAATGTAGCACATGCGCTTAATTGGTTAACACTAAAATAAATGGGATTAGCCACAGCTTCTGTATGGAGAGTCAACATTTTCGTGAAGATTTTAACAAAAAACTCATCTTTGTGAAATTCAACATTTCACTGAAAAGATTTAATGGACATTTTGATATTTTTGGACTAGTTCTACTTCTGTACAAGAGGTACCTTAATCTCCTGCTATGAGACCATGCGGTGGATATCAATGACGAAAAATTGGTTAATTTGCTTTGTAGACACTGAAATCAAAATTTTATGAACTAAACTGCAGGTACTATCCTGAATGGGAGGTTTCCCTTATACTGAAGAACAGAATGCCTAACCTTTCATCTATATTGGCTATCCCTCAGTGATAACAATGGTACATGTCCAGAAAGGGTTAAATGTTGGTGAAACTGGTGTCAATAGGATTTTGCCTAAGTAAAAAAGGGCAATGTGAAAACTGAGTAATGAATCTCAGAGTCTGGCGTGGAATTGACTTAGGAGTTGGCCAACATGGTGCATATTGTGGTGGCATTTTAAGAAGCCCAATAAATTTGAGATGAGGTACAGATGTGGGAATTGAAATCAGGTCCCTAGTATGACATCAGACATGGGTACTGGAGTCTAATTATTTAGGGTAAAATTTTCAAAAACACCCAAGTCCCATTTTCAAAAGTGACTTCCATTGACTGTCAGTGAGCCTTAGGTTCCTAAGTCATTTCTGAAAATGGGACTTAGGCGCCTACATGACTTAGGTGCCTCCAAAAATTGTATCATTAGTGCCACAGATTAATGCCTGGTATTGTTCAAATATAGAACGTTCTCTTTCTTGAGAGAGTTTACTGTGCAATCAAGCACAGATAACAAGATACAAAGGACACACAGTTGGAGGGCTAAATTGGTCAGTGCTGACACTTTTGGTTTTAATATTATTACCTAATTGTTGCATTATTGTTTCAAAGGCTTTGAGCGGGAAAAGAGTTAAAAGGAGAGATTTGAATGGAAAGAGGGAGGCTGATTGGTGTACAGGCAGTTAGAAGGATTCATTAGTGTGATTTCCTAATATGCAAAAAGGAATAACAGTCCCTTTCTTTGCAAAGGGCTTGTGTTCTACTGAGGCCCAGTCACCACCTTTCTCATTTCTTTTTACGGAAATGCTTTTCACCATCTTTGAGTTAATGAGTAATGCTAAGTTCCACACCAGAAATTCACCTTAGAAACCATCAAGATGACTTTGCTTTAGGGTAATAGACAGTATGTGCAGTTATGAAAAGCTGGGAAAGTAAGATTTTATTTTTTAAATTAAGTTTCAAATCTGTATTCTTTCCTGCAGATTGTTAAAAGGGCACCAGCTCTAGGGCATTGTTATAGATCTTGCAAAAGGCAGCTGGGCATTCTAATCTGTAGGGGTGGATGAATTTGGAAAAATTTATAGTTAGCTTCAGTTCTTGACCATAAAATCTGTACAGCTGGACCTGGACAGCTTCCCCATCTCTGCTAAAGCAAAAGGAAAGATCTCAGTGCTCTCCCTCCTGGGATAGCAATTTCTCCCAATGGCTCTCCCTCCTCTTTTGAGAGCTCCCTTTCCTGTTTCAATCCATTGTAACCATTGCCCCATCAAACAACACTGAAGACAATTTTGTCATTGGCACAAGGTTGTTTTTAAATAGCTGCTGTTACCTGTTCAAGAGTTTTCTCTCCTATATTTTAAAAATAAGAATAAAAAAGCTGTAAGTTGAACATCTATTTTAAATCTCTCCCATTTGTTCATGTGTGTTAAGTGCATGGGCCTGAAAGGTTGTTAAAATATCTTGTCCTTCTCAATCCTTTAACACTTTAGAATTCAGAAACACGGTGCTGTACATCCACCATATAATGTTCCCCGTCATCACTTTTTCTCTTCCAAATGGTGTCAGTCTCCACTATTCTTGAGATTAGAAGAGGAATGACTCTGTTTTTCTAGAATGCATTTCCTTTGCTCTCATTTTTATCTTTCTTCTGGGCATTGCTGAAACTAAGGAATTTTTTTTCCTGTCTGGTTTTGTCTTATAGCATAGAAAAAAATTCTTTAGCTTCATTTGTTACCTTGGTGCTACACTCCTTTCGTTGTTAATAATTAGGCCATAGAATGTTTGCTGAATGTATCATTAAGATATCCCTAATGAAAATCCATGGTTGATGCTTGTTTTACATTGATAAAAGCCACCATGATTATAGATGTGAAAGTCCTTGAATATTTCATATCACCCTCATAAAACATGGTGGCTTAAATCCTTTTTAGCTGCCCCCTTTGAAAAGACATCAGATTCCTCTTTGTTCTCCTCTGAGTTGAATGCCTATGGTTATGAAGGCCTGAAGTTCAATTCAAGTCCTTTTAGATTCCAAACTAGTGATTGCTGTACAAAATAATTTTCTCATTCACCACTTATTGACCTGAATAAACATCATGAGCAATGGAAGAAAACTTCCTTCTCAGTGACAGTGTAATTCTCAAATAATGTGTGAGTTTTTCATCTTCTTTCCCGCATGATCGTCATAGAAATGTAGGGTTGGAAGGAACCTCAGGACATCATCAAGTCCATCCCCCTGCATGGAGGCAGGAATAGGTAAACCCTAGACCATCCCTGACAGGTGTTTGTCCAATCTGTTCTTTAAAACCTCCAATGATGGGGATTCTACAACCATCCGGGGAAGCCTATTCCATAATTTAATTATGCTTATAATTGTTTTTTCCTAAATATCAAACCTAAATCTCCCGTGCTGCAGATCAAGTCCATTACTTCTTGTCCTACCTTCAGTGGACATAGAGAACAGTTGATCACTAGTCTCTTTAAAACAGCTCTTAACATATTTGAAGACTTGTCAAGAAACATGCCCAGTTTTTTTTTAACCTTTTCAGGTTTTCTAAACTTTTTATCACTTTTGTTGCTCCCCTCGGGACTCTCTTTAATCTGTCTACGTATTTTCTAAAGTGTGATGTCCAGAATTGGACCCAGAACTCCAGTTGAGGCATCACCAGTGCCGAGTAGAACTGGACAGTTACGTCCCATGTCTTACCTATGACACTCCTGTTAATACAATCCAGAATGATATAAGCCTTTTTTGCAATTGCATCATGTTTTTGACTCGTATTTAATTTGTGGTCCCCTATAACCCATATCCTTTTCAGCAGTACTATTACCTAGCCAGATATTCCCCCTTTTGTACTTGTGTGTTTGAGTATTCCTTTCAAAGTGCAGTACTTTGCATTGAAGACCAATGCTGTAGCTTCTCAAGAACATTTTGATTTCTAATCCTGTCCTCTGTCCAAAGTACTTGCAACCCTTCCCAGCTTGGTTCAGTTGCAAATTTTATAAGCGTACTCTTCACTCCATTATACAAATCATTAATGAAAATATTGACTAGTACCAGACCAAGGAGTGACCCGTGTAGGTCCCACTAGATATGCCAGCTTGACAGAAAACCATTTATAACTACTTTTTGAGTATGGTCTTTAAACCAGTTTTGCACCCACCTTTTAGTAATTTCATCTAGATCACATTTCCCAAGCTTGCTTATGAAAATGTCAGGTAAGACTGTGTCAAAAGCCTTATTAAAATCAAAATATATTATGTCTACTGCTTCCCCCTATCTCCTAGGTCAGTAACCCTCTCAAAAAAGGAAATTGGGTTGGTTTGGCATGATTTTTTCTTGCCAAACCCATGTTGCCTATTCCTTATCATCCTATTATTCTCTATGTGCTTGCAAATTGATTATTTAATCATTTGTTCCAGTATTTTTCCAGGTATCAACATTAGGCTGACTAGTCTGTAATTCACCAGGTCCTCTTTGTTCCCCTTTGTTTCAGATGGGTGCTGTATTTATCCTTCTCCAGTCCTCTGTTCTCCATGAGTTCTCGAAGATAATTGCCAACAGTTCCAAGATTGCTTCAGCTAGTTCCTTAGGATACATTTCATCAGGCCCTGTCGACTTGAATACATCTAAGACTGTGTCCACACTATGAGCTAGGGGTGTGCATCCCCTGCTCAGGTACACATACCCATGGTAGCTTGATAGCTAGCAAGAGTTGTAAATAGCAAGGTAGCCATGATAGCACAGGCAGCACAAACATGGCTGAGCTGTGCTGAGTGCAAACTGGCCAGAAAATGGTGGGTACATACTCGGTACGGCTCAGCCATACCTCCACTGCTGCTGCCTAAACTTCTGTAGCTACCCTACTATTCATACTCTCACTAGCTCTCGTCAAGCTACCGTGAGTATGTGTATACAGCCAGGGGAATCATGCTTCTAGCTCGTAGTCTCCACCAAGCCTAATTTATCTGAATATTCTTTAACCTGTTCTTTCCCTGTCTTGGCTTGCATTCCTGTCCCTGTGTTGTTAATATTCATTGTGTTAAATATCTGGTCACTGTGAACTTTTTAGTGATGAGTCAAGTGAAACAGGCATTAAACATCTCAGCCTTCTTGATGTCATCAGTTATTCGCTCTCCCTCCCCACTTTGCAGAGGATTGATACTTTCCATCATTTTTCTCTTTCTCCTAATGTATATAAAGAACTACTTCTTATTGTCTTTTATGTCCCTTTGCTATATATAACTCATTTCGTGCCTTAGCTTTTCTGCTTTCGTCCCTACTTGCTTATGCTAATGTTTTATACTCCTCCTTATCAATTTGTCCATGTTTCCACTTTCTGTAAGATTCCTTTTTAATTTTCAGGTCATTAAAGAGCTCTTGATGGAGCCATATTGTCCTCTTACTGTTCTTTCTATCTTTCCTTGCCCATGCTCCCCTCGCCCATGTCAAGGTTCCATTTGGACCTGTAGAACCTCTGAGTGACCCTCTGGGTGAACCTCTGGCTGGATAATTCCCTATTTTTAAATGCAGTTGGGTTTAGGAAGAATGAGCAATGAGGTTATTTTCTGCTGTTTCAACAGCAAGCTCAGAAGGTTTTGATTCCTTTCTGTTTGTGAAATTCTAAGAAATGTGGAGTGACCTTTGGTGCTGAGATTTCTTGAATCACTCGTGTCAAAGATGTATCATTTTTTCCTTGTACTCCACCTGTACATTTCCTGACGAATTGACAGTGAATGATTCCTTGATGCTGTAATGCATGTGCAGCACTGTGAAAGCATCATCGCCACTAAGACTCTGTATGTCAGTATTCCCTATTCCTTGCAACAACTAACATTTTTGAGGGTCTATGAAGAGGTCAGAAAGAGTCTCTGTTAGAAGAGGAAACAAGGGTCTCAGAGCAGATGTTTGAGGCCCATTGATGTCATGGGAATAGATATTTAACTTAAAAATAATTTAGGCTAACTTTCCATTCAGAGATACCTTGGACCAAACCCAGCTTCTTATGAGTGCATGCAGCATGGTGTTTTAGCATTATTGCATTCAGCTACAAGAGGATTGGGGCATGTAAGTGCAAATGAACAAACAATGGTGATTTTTTTAAAAGTGCAACTCTGTATGTGCATACACCATTGCATACCCATAAATGAAACTTGGCGCCTAAATGGAGCTCTGAGGTCTGTCCAGTGCTGGTGTTAAAAAACCTGGATTTACAGATTTGTCTGTTTGCTGCCAATTTGTGACAGTGTGTTTGAGTTGTTATAGGCGTGAATAAGTCCAGAGGCTTGAGCGATGGACGTGCTTGTTTTTATGAATCGTGGGTTTAAAGAGAATTGTTCTGTGCCTTTAGTCAGTGAGTCAGTTGCTGCTTTCAAGGAACTCTCACAATTTGGAATAAATTGGTCTCAAGATTATGCTGGCTGCAGAACACCTGGTGTTGTGCTCCATGCACTGGAAGTATTAGAATCCATTTCATTTATATTTGGAATGACAAAGCCCTCTAGAAAACCCTTCCTATATATATATATATATATTGTACACCAGTTGATCAGGTCAGTATGTGTTCAAGAGAACTAAATCAAAATGATTGTCATCCTGTATTATTCATTTCTATTCCTTGTCAGGATTGTCTCTACGGGGTAGAATTACAGGCTTCATCCAAGCATAGCTGTTACTGTAACAGTAGCCAGATCCCTCCTGGCTTGCACAGTTTGAAATTAGTAAAGACACATGAAGCTCTGAAGCATATTAGTATTAGTACAGTTATTTAGAAAATATCATTGCAGTCAAAGTATTATAGAATTATCCACTAGGAGATGTCACTAGTAGGTGACTCCTGCTCCTAGCGGTTGGAGCAGGAGTCGGGAGCCAGGCCAAATCGGATATCAGTAGATCAGAGTGTGAGACAGGCTAGAGGGCAAACCAAGAGTCATGTGTCAGGAAACAGGCAGGGTTAGGTTACCAGGAGATCAGAATCAGGCAGCAGAGTAAGGAAGCAGGTGCAGCACGGGAAGCAGCCTGAAGCAGGGGAAACCAATTGCCTGGCAACTTCCTATTCCTGTGCTTGGTTTCAATAGAAGCAGGGAAACAATAGGACCCACAAAGTTCCACCAGTCAGATTCCAGGACTCAGTCCTCTGTTGCAGTGGAGCTTCTAGTTTTGGCAACGGTTAGTAGGTAACTAGATGATAGCTTAGAACTTTATTGGTTCTGAAAAGCCTTGTGGACTGGGGTTTGAGACCCCTGGTCCCTGACAGTAAGGCTCTGCTGGTCATTTATCTATATGGTTTCCATTAACACAGTATCTGAGCACCTCACAGTCTTTAATGTGTTTATCCTTACAACATCCCTGTGTGGCAAGGCAGTGCTATTATCTCCATTTGCGGAAATAATTCCCCTAATACATTTACAAAGATTTATCATAACTCAGCTTCCTCACAAGTGTTCCTTTATTACTTCAAAGGCCACTTGGTTTTGATTACATCCAAACTAAAAAAACAAGTGTATGCACACTCAGACTCTATATCCTAGCAACAAAGTTACAAGCATCAGCCAAATACTCACAATAGGATCAGGCTTGGGAGATACCATCCCAACATGGCACAACTCCAGAAGGGTAAGGACCAGCTACCGTACCAACTACACAATAAGAAGTGAGGTCCTTGCTGGCTATCAGACCTTAGCTAAAGCCAGATGAGGCGATTTAGAGCACAGCCCTGTTCTTTGGCCCAGCTGAAGCAAGGTTAATGGCTGGGTTCCTCTCTTAAAAGTTTTCTTTTTGTCTTATTTGCTGTATTTCTGCATAACTACTAACCCAAGCACATCTTTATAATAAATTAAACAAATCTATATAACCAATTTATTACCATACCAGGTACTCAATTCACCATGTGTTCTTCATTTAGTTACCTCAGCCCTAGCCTTAAATAAGAGAATGCTGGTATTTCAAGGACTACTACAGATTTAACACAAACAACCCTTCTTTTTCATGATTTCATTCTTTTTGGTCACGTGCTTTGGGCCTCTTCCTCTTCCTAACATCCAAACTCAATTTACAACCATAGTTCACCCAGGCCCAATGTAGGCCTGTATTCCGACCCTATTGTACAGACAAGGAATTGAGTCACAAAGAGACTAGGGTCCATATTTTCAAAGGTGTTTAGGTGTCTAGCTTCTACTGATTTTAGCGGGGTGTATGCATCCAAATACCTTTAAAAATTTGGCCCTAAGTGACTTGCCCAAGGTCACACCGGGATTCTGTGACAAAGCAGCAAACTTAACATGGGTCTCTAAGTAGGGTTGCCTGTTTTGCTTGAATGTATTTCTGGAGGTTTAACCACATGACATAATCCTTAATTAAAGATTAATCTTTAATTACTGGAGACTCCAGGACAATCATGGAGGGTTGGCAACCCTATCTTTAAGTCCCAATCTAGTGCCCTAAGCACCAGACCACCATTCCCCTCCTTGCTACTTCCACTGTCCACGGCACTTAGTGGTTATTGTAGTACAGGTGTTACAACAAAACCCCCCTCTAGATTGGAAACTTAACTCACAAGTGAAATGGGAACAAAACCAGGCCCTAAAAAAAGACATTGTTTTTTAAAAAGTCTTTATTCTCACTTTTAATTAAAAAAAAGTAGCCGCATAGAATAATTACCTACTTCTCAAATACGTCCTTGTCACCATTAGCCCGAACCTCCCACTAAATCCAAAGGCGTTAGTTGAGGATGTTCTTATTGCTACACACACATCTCTCACATAATCAGTGGTGACTGCACAAACAAGGAAATAAACCAAATCAACAGCTATATTAATATATCAGCTCCACTGAAAGCATAGGAAAAATGAATGTTTGTGAAAGGGGTGGGAGGAATTGATAGGACAAGGAATTTTATTGTGGCACGTTTGAGAGTAGCGTGCACAATGCAGAGTGAATAAAGTCCATATAAAAACACCTGACAGTACTCTCTTTAAGTCTGTCAAGGTGCAAGATTCTTATTTGAGTTGATTTACTGGGTCTTACAAGGAAGCAATCATTATTAATCAAAATAACTCATTCCCACCCTGTGTATGAAAGCAGAAGTTAGATGAAGGTCACAGAGAAGAAATGATAAAACGTCAGGCATCCTGAGCTGCTTTAGCTTAATTAAGAAGCACATTTTGTCAGGAAGCGGATATTGCAAACGCTAATAAATATGAGAGTTGGATTCTTCACAATGCAATGTTCATGCTTTGCACTGGATTCACCCATACTGGCGTTGCTAAGGAGCTGATGAATGAGGCCGGGAAGGTGGATTTACTGGCTTCCTTTTACTAAGGGATATTGTAACAACAGGCATAGTGAATTCTGTTGACGGTAGAGAGCAAAGTAAGGACTTGGGTAAATATTTAAAAAATGCCTGTGTGACTTACGCATTTATTATTTTCTAAAGGGACTTAGGAGACTTTTGAAGATGAAACTGAAGCACTTCTGAAAATTTTACCCCTTGTCTATAATTGGCATTTTCCCTGATTCAGCCATTGATGTCCAGCACCTATTTCTGTTTCAAGCAGGATGTTAAACTAAAACAAATGGTGGCTATCCTGGCTGCTAGCCATTAATTCCTGAGTACCCAAAATGATGTTCATCCATCATTGTTGATGAAGACCTCAACAACTCATTCATTCAATGACCGGGCCCTGTGCGTCCGAAGATGACTGATCAGTCCGATTTGAGCGTGGAACATCCTGTCACACATCGGGCAGACATTTGATGGCACTGCCCCTGATGTGCGGGCAGCTCTGGACTTGCGCAGCTCAGGCTTTCTTTCAACCTCAGCAGTACGCCTCGCCGCAGAGGTATTACTGCTTGCGTGAATGAGGCTGCGCCATGCTGGATGGTTCAGTGCGAGGGTTCCCCATATGGTGGTGTTGATCTCGAGGGACTTCAGAGAGGTCTTCAGCATGTCCTTGAACCGCTTCTTTTGTCCTCCATGGGAGCGCTTTCCCTGGGTAAGTTCTCTGTAGAAGAGCTGTTTAGGAATGCGCTCGTCTGACATTCTCACGACATGTCCGGCCCATCTGGTCTGGGCTCTCATCAGCAGTGTGTGAACTGACGGCAGACTGGCTCTGGTAAGGACTTCAGTATCGGGCACTTTGTCCTGCCATCTGATTTTTAGAAGCTTTCGCAGACAGGAAATGTGGAAGTGATTGAGCCTTCATGCATGACTCCGATAGACAGTCCATGTCTCGCAGGCGTACAGCGGAGTTGGAAGCACCACTGCTCGGTAGACCTTCAGCTTCGTTGGTAGCTGATCTCTCGACGTTCCCAGACGTTGGAGCGCAATCAGTCAAATGCAGAACTGGCTTTAGCAATTCTGCAGTTTACTTCATCATCAATTGACACTGCTCGGGAAAGGGTACTGCCCAGTTACGTGAAGTGGTCCAAGTCCTGAAGTCTCTGTCCATTTACAGTGATGGACGGTTCTGAGTACGGGCGTGGGGAGCTGGCTGGTGCATGACCTCAGTCTTCTTGATGTTAATGGTGAGACCGAAGTTGTTGCATGCAGATGAAAACTTGTCCATACTGGCTTGCATTTCTGGCTCTGTACTAGCATTCAGAGCACAATCATCGGCAAAGAGAAAGTCTTGAAGTACAGTTTCCTTCACCTTGGTGATGGCACGCAGTCGCCTCACATTGAATAGTTTCCCGTCAGTTCTGTACTTCAGGCCTACCCCTTCAGTGCAGTGTTGAAAGGCATCAGTCAGAGAATATCATGCTGAACAAAGTGGATGTTTTAACACACCCTTGCTTGACGTCGTTAGTGACTGGGAAGGCCTCAGATGTTTCACCGTCATCCAGGACACGAGCCATCATACTGTGATGAAATTGACGTACCACTCGTATGAATCTGTCTGGACAGCTGAATTTTGACATGATCCTCCACAGGCCCTGGCAACTGACAGAGTCGAACGCTTTCGTGAGGTCCACAAAAGTTGTGTAGAGTTCATGATTCTGCTCTTGACGTTTCTCCTGTAGCTGACACGCAGCAAAGATCATGTCAATAGTCCCACGTCCCTTGCGGAAACCGCACTGTGATTCTGGCAGTAAGCCCTGCTCCAGGTGAGTCATCAGTTGGTTCAACAGAACCCATGCAAGAACTTTCCCCGCTGTAGAGAGCAGTGAGATTCCACGGTGATTGTCGCATACCTGGCGATTGCCCTTCCTCTTATAGAGGTGCACGATGGATACGTCTCTAAATTCCTGTGGAATGGATCCCTGCTTCCAGAAGGATTGAAACAGCTCAGTGAGTTTCTATAGCAGCACGGGTCCACTGACTGTACACCTCTGCTTGTATGGCATCTGACCCTGGGGCTTTGCCACTTGATAGCTGGTTGATGGCTTTCTTCACTTCGTTCTCTTCTGGTGAAGCATCCATGGAGTCATTGACTGCAACCTGGGGCATCTTGTCAATGGCCTCATCATTGATGACTGAAGGGCAGTTGAGAACTGCTTCAAAATGTTCAGACCATCTCTGGAGAATCTGCATCTTCTCTGTAAGGAGCACAGTGCCATCAGAGTTCAGGAGGGGAAAGCTCCCAGAAGACTGTGGACCATAGAGCATGTTGAGGGCTTCATAGAACTGCTTATAGTCGTTCTTGTCTGCATACGCCTGTATTTCATCTGCTTTGGCGCTCAGCCACAAGTCCCGCATTTTGCGCAGTTGGTTCTGTACTGTTCTGCGAACGTTGATAAAGGCGGTCTTCTTTGCCGCTGAGGATGGGTCACTGATATACACGATTCAAGTGGTGCTTCTCAGCAAGTAAGACCTGGATTTCTGCATCATTTTCGTCAAACCAGTCTTGCTGCCTGCGTGTAGAGGACCCCAATACCTTCGATGCAGCTGTATGGACAGTGTTGCGGAATCGCTCCCAGTCTTTCTCAGCGTCGTTCTCAATATGAAGATCAGCAAGCTCATTTTCTAGGTCTTCCGCTAGATTTTCAGTGATGCGGCTGTTCTTCAGCGTCGACACGTTGATCCTTTTGAGAGCCTTACAGCCTTGTGGTCCTCTCTTCGGCATGATACGGAGCTTCATTTTGGATACTATGAGCCTGTGATCCGTCCAACAGTCAGCGCCGCACATAGTTTTTGTAACCCTGACATCTTGTCTGTCCCTTCTCCTGATGATGACATAGTTGATCAGATGCCAATGCTTGGAACGGGGACACATCCATGAAGTCCTGTTACGGGTAGGGAGGTGGAAGACCGTATTGGTGATCAGAAGGTCATGTGCTGCACAAGTTTTCAGCAGTAACAGGTCATTGCTGTTATACTTTCCCACTCTGTTTTTCCCGATGACTCCTTCCCAGGCTGGGCAGTGCATCCGACTCTTGCGTTAAAATCTCCAAGCAGGATCAGCTTGTCTGTGCGGTGCACTGATGATAGCAGAGCATCTAGTTCTTCATAGAATTTATCCTTCACATCCTATGGGTTGGCATTGTGGGAGCGTATGCGCTGATCAAAGTAGCTTGTTTTCCTTTTTGAAGCTGAAGCTGCATTGTCATGAGTTGGTCATTCACACCCTTGGGGGGACTGGCAAGTTTCCAAACAAGATGATTCTTGATGGCGAAGCCAACTCCAGATTTGCAACGTTCACCACTGCTGCGGCCACTCCAGAAGAATATATAGCCTTCACCTGACTCGGACAGCCGTCCTTCATTAGCAAGGCGAGTTTCACTAAGGGCTGCAATGTCAATGTTGTAGCATGCGAGCTCTCTGGCGACAAGTGCTGTTCTTCTCTCCGGTCTGTCTGCCGTGATGTTGTCCAGTAGTGTGCGCACATGCCATGTGCCAATGGTGATCAGTGTCACTCTAAGTTTTGTTTTTGTTCCACCGCTTTTATGGGATCCCCGCCAGCCGCGGTATGCTGGCCAGGGTAAGGTGAAGCAGGCAATGTTTAGGGCACCTTTTCTAGCCCCCCCTCATTCTGCGGAGGTGAGCAGTGCAATCCTGAATAGGGCTGCTCAGTCGCTCAAGAAGACGCCGAGCTCCACTGCTGCTTCGGTCAGTGAGGAACGACCATTATACCTGAGCTGCCTGTGTGCAGGTCCGCGGCTACAGCTCCCAGTGTATCCACGCCTCTTGCTTCGTCGCTCGCTCATCACCACAGGACTTGATATGATGTGATATGATATGATGTCAAGACCTGAGCGTGAATTGGATTAAAAAGTGAGGGAGAGTTGCGTGACGTCAACCTCACTCTTGCTATCTGTATCCAGTGACAGGACAAGAGTCGAGATGGCTGGAGATAGGGCAGGTCGCAGTGGATGACCAGGACACCTACGTTTCTTGTCCTGCTCTTGAGCGTTCCACAACGCTTGCTGTCACCGCCTTCCTGACCGTTGAACCAGGTTTCCTCAGTCAGCCGGATCCAGCCTTCGTGTACAATGGGTAGACAGGCCCTAACTCACCGAGGGTGTCAGACTCATCAGCTACCCTCACCTGGTTTAGCCCACCAGTCGAGATGGTTTCCTGGGTGTGGCCGCTGTCACATGCTGACAGCTACTTGGAGCCACAGGTGAGAGCTGGGTGTCAAGTGGGGACCAAAGTGGATGAGCTACTCCTAGGAATACGACTGCTCCCCCATCAAAGTTACTACCCGTCCCTGACAACCCCATACACCCAAAATAGACAAAGCCTGACAGACAAAAGCCCAAAGGAGTCCCTGTAGACATTTTGTGAGGCTTATGAAGAAAACAGCTCCATCTTTTGGCTTGATAAGCAAGTATGTAACCAAGACATTTGCTACAAAGCACACTTCCATCTAAAATTAGAAAAGTGGTGTCAAAGGCAACAGGAAGCTATTTACCAACGTTGAGAGTGCTGCCAATACCATTAGATATGTCCATGAATGCTTTGGAGTAGGAATTACCACCAGATGGTCTGCCACCAGCAAATGTTAAGAATTCTGCAGCTGCATGGTGGAATGTGGATAACTTGGTGACAGGTCACCTTAGAAATAACTAAGATGTACTAGGTTCTGCAGAAAAGTGGTGTAAAGTGGTCTTTGGGTTTTATGTTCTCTTTTTTGTGTGGGTTTTTTTGACGTTTGTTCTTCATATTTTCTTTTATTTTTGGTTTGTTTGGTTTTTTGTTTGGGTGTTTTTTGCCTCCGGGAATCATTTATGGGCCCATAATACTGTGAGATGAGGCGGCTATATTTTTTGTTGTTCCAGCCTCATAAGTGCTGTCCTGAGGTATTCAAAAGCCCCTGAAGAATATAAACATCAATACAACCAATAACACCTCCCACATACCCCCAGGAATTGTTTACCACATGGAAAAAGCTGCACAAAAAACAAACAAGGTTAACTTACGGCAGTCAAGGGCCTGTACTTACTCCCAGTGAAGACCATGAAAAACTCTCGACAGTAAATTAGAGATATTTTTTCCAGAGATGTCATTCGCCAACATGTGAACAGAAATATTATCAAAGGAAGTTTCCTTGATTCACTGACAGTCAGATCATTAAAGCCTTCTCAAGTTCCAAATATGTTGGCATCTGCAAATCCATTCATCAAGTACTATTCCAGGGTCCCAACACTCCCGTTCTGTGGAACTCTTGCATATTATATTACACTTGTGGAGAATAAAGCTTGATAGAGCACAGATTCCCTCCCAAGAATGAATATTCAGAGGTAATCCATTGGCAAATGTACAGGAAGTGGTGTCAGGTGGTACATCTTCAGTCCCCATAGAACACCTGTACAGACTCAGAATGAACAAGATAATCTGTTAACATAAGAACAGCCTAAGGTCCATGTATCCCAGGATCCTGTCTTTGAACAGTGGGCAATGCCAGATGCCCCAGAGGGAATGAACAGAACAGGTAATCAACAAGTGATCCATCCCCTGTCACCCATTCCCAGCTTCTGGCAAACAGAGGCTAGAGACACCATCCCTGCCCATCCTGTCTAACAGCCATTGATGGACCTATCCTCCATGAACTTATCCAGTTTTTTTTGGAACCCTGTTATAGTCTTGACCTTCACAACATCCTCTGACAAGGAATTCCACAGGTTGACTGTGCATTGTATGAAAAAATATTTCCTTTTGTTTGTTTTAAACCTGCTGCCTATTAATTTCATTTGGTGACCCTAGTTCTTGTGTTATGAGAAAAGAAAGTGTTATTTACTCTATTTACTTTCTCCACACCAGTCATGATTTTATAGACCTCCATCATATCCCCCCTTAGTTGTCTCTTTTCCAAGCTGAAAGTTCCCAGTCTTATTAATTGCTCCTCATATGAAAGCCATTCCATACCCCTAATCATTTTTGTTGCCCTTTTCTGAACCTTTTCCAATTCCAATATATTTTTTTGAGATGGAGCGACCACATTTGCATGCAGTATTCAAGATGTGGGCTGTACCATAGATTAATGTAGAAGCAATATAATATTTTCTGTCCAACTATTTATCCCTTTCTTAGTGATTTCCAACATTCTGTTAGCTTTTTTGACTGCCACTGCACATTGAGTGGATGTTTTCAGAGAAGCATCCACAATGACTCAGAGGCCATGGCTACACTTACAGTTCTGCAGCGCTGGTAGTTACAGCTGTGTTCGTACAGCTGTGTAGGGCCAGCGCTGGAGTGTGGCCACACTGACAGCTACCAGCGCTGCAGTGTGGCCACATTTGCAGCATTTGCAGCGCTGTTGGGAGTGGTGCATTGTGGGCAGCTATCCCAGCATTCAAGTGGCTGCAACGTGCTTT
Source organism: Gopherus evgoodei (assembly GCF_007399415.2). Lineage (NCBI taxonomy): Eukaryota > Metazoa > Chordata > Testudines > Testudinidae > Gopherus > Gopherus evgoodei. Next base: position 9,547,276 of record NC_044339.1, on the reverse strand, counting down.
TCAAAAGAGGGGGGTGGAGTGGAATGTGACAGGGAGCGTGGGGGAGACAGAGAGAATGGATTTTTGGAGCTGACACTGTTCTCAGCTCCCTGCCTTGCAAGTTCTAAGGACTGGAAGACACACAGTGCCTACCTTCAATCATTTTAAAAGTTCTGACCCCTTCCCCCACCCCTCTCTCATTCACTAAATGCAAATTATGCACTCCTAAATAGCCGTCAGACCAGATAAGCATCTGCTCAACATGGACTTCCCCCTCCCCCTCTGCCGTGTGAGTGTGCTGTTTCTCTCTTCAAGCAAACAGCTGTGAACATTCCAAAGTAATTCCCCTGCCTGCCTCCGCTCGCTCAGCAAACAGGAGCTGTGTTTGTTTTTTAAATAAGCAGTTTGGCTGAACTCCGAGCTCCCCCTTTCTTCCAGTTTGTTGTGGACAGGAATTCTGGGATACCTCCTTATACCCCGGAGGTCAATAAAAGCGCTGGTGGGGTCCACACTTGCTGACCAGCGCTGGATCACCAGCGCTGGAATCGCTACACCCGAGGCTCAACCGGGTGTACAGCCAGCGCTGCAACCAGGGAGTTGCAGCGCTGGCCGTGCTTTGCAAGTGTGGCCACATCCTAAGTTGCAGCGCTGTAACCCCCTCACCAGCACTGCAACTCTCTAGTGTAGCCATGGCCCAAGATCTCTTTCTTGAGTGGTAACAGCTAATTTAGACCCCATCATTTTATATGTATAGTTGGGATTATGTTTTCCAATGTGTATTACTTTGCATTTATCAATATTGACTTTCATTCACAAATCTGAAGAGGCAAATATTTGATAAATCCATGCTTGCTTTGCTATACACTCCAATTAGAAGGATATTGGTTGTTTTCAGAGAAGACACAGATGTGTTCCACACTACCTTGGTGTAGTTTTGGTTGTAAAGTTTGGCTAATTTTTGAAACAGACAAAGCAGGAGATAAGACTAAAAGTCAGCAGCCTATTCCACAATGAATTGAGCCTCACAAAGCAGTAGTGGCAGATGTATTACAAAAAAAAATTTCAAAAATGCCCAGTAATAAATTTGCACTATAGGAACAGGAGAATGTTGACAAGTCCTGCATGATAGACTATATGGGATATCAGCAACTAAACAGAAGAAGCTGGTAGCTCAGATGCAGTAGTCTATGTGCTAGAGGGAACTAAGCAGTAGAAAATTATAGGTCCTGAATGAGAGTCTGTGGGATAACAGTATGGGATATAAGGAACTAAACAGCAGAAGCTAAGTCTTGTGCAGTAGTCTATGGACCATCAGTAGGAAATGGTGTGGCCTGCTTCTTTAAGAGTCAGGGGCCTCAGTACAGCCAACCCGGTTCTGTTATCAGACCCCGCTAGGGGAGGGATGAGGTGGTGACTCTAAAGGGCTGAGAGAGCTCTGCTGAAGAAGCAGCAGGAGAAAGAGGGCAGACAGCCAAAATAGGAGCTGCAGGAGAGAGAGGGGCTTCCACAGAAGTCCCTGGAGCAAGGGGATTCAAGGGAAGGGTGCGTCTTCCTTTCAGGCCTGAGGGTGCATCTGCATTTGAGCTAGGAGGTGAGATTCCCAGCTGTGTCAATGTTCCCAGGCTAGTGCCCAAAAATAGTAGAGTGTCTGCAATGGCATAGGTGGCATCTTGAGTTTGCCACCAATTGCGTACCCAGGGAGTTGGGCGGAATTGTACTCAAAGTTGCTAGCCCAAATGGCTGCCTGTGCTGCCACAGACACTATGCTATTTTAGGGGCTAGCTTCAGCTGGGAATCACCTCCCAGCTCAAATGTAGATGCATCCTAACAGAGGCAAGGGGAAAAGCCACAAGACTATCACTTGGGGTAGAGTGGGGGCAGATTAGCTTCTTTTTGTGTTTGCTCTTTTTGCCTAACTTCTATATTTGAAGAATAACACTATGCCCAAAAAGAGACTTAGGCCTGGCTGCGGGTCCTTCTTGGGAAGATCAGGAAACCAAACCTGAGTTAGGGGAAATAGAGGCAGCAGCTAGCCAAAAGCCAGGCCAGGCAGGCGAAGTTGCAAGAAGGCAACTGTAGGCGTGCCCTAGCTGCCTCTGGATGTTACTCTTGCTCCACTGAATCAGAGCTGTATGTGCATTTTCCTGGCTGTGAACCAGATGGTCTTTATAGGCAGAATGTTGGAAGTAACAGACTATCAGCCAGCAAGTGTTGGGAAGGCTGCAGGGGCCTTGTACTTATCCTTTGAAGGAAGACTGTTTACATTGCTCAGCAGCAGTCTGTCGGAATGAGTAAGGAAGGACATTGATGGGGCTTATGAAGTGATTACCAGTCAGTCTGTCTTAGACACAATGCACGGCCTCAGTGGCTTTACCATAGAGAAAATGGGGAGATCCGCAGAGCACCAGCAGGACTGAGAAGCACTCCTTGGGGAGTAAGAATCCTAGGTATTTAACTCCTTTGTAGCTCTGTGCAGTCCGTGAAGAATGGCCAAGTGAGTGCTAAATTGGATGTGAAAGTTAATCTTCATACACTGTGAGCAGAAAAAATAGAAGGAAAAATAAACTTTGCTGGAAGATATTTTGGGGTCATTTGGAGCCCTGTTTTTAACTGTAAGGGTGAAATGCCAGAGCTACTGTGGAATTTCTCTGATGTTTGGACTGTATGGCATTGCCTATGTACTGCGGTGACATTAATCAGGTTTGTTATATCCTGTTTTTCAAGTACATAAAAAGAGTCTTGTGCGTCTCACCCGTGCAAATTATATCCTACAGTAAGCAGCCCTGTTCTGAGGAAATGGAGCTCTTATGCATTAGTTACCTGAAGGGTGTGGGCGGTAGTTAGAAAAAGCACTAAAGGATCTGAAATTGTTTAGTACACACAGTTAGTTGTTCTGCATGCCTGTCTGGAGCACAGTCACTTGTATCTGCCAGGACAAAATGTAATGGTACAAAATGACTAGTGGTCCAATATTGCTTTGATATAGAAATTAGAGTCGGCTAGAAAAGGGAATTTCCATTTTGCAGAAAATCCCCGGCTTTTGACATTTTGTTCCTCGTTGGAGCAAAATATTGTCATTGCAGAATTTCCTGTGAAATGGAACAATCCATTTTGGTAGCTGGCACACCAGATGGGCAGACCGGTCAGCCTGGTTTACATCAACAGGTTTGATGGAATTGACATGTTCCTGTGGAATGTTTCAATTCTGTTTGATCAGCATTTTCTTATGGGGAAGAATAGTTTATAGGAAACTTTTTGACCATCTGAAGCCCTTGATTGGGTAAAACACCAACAGTAGGAATTGAATGTGCTTGGCTGGCTGGTTGCTCACTGCTCAGGGTCTAACTGATTGCCATATGTGGGGTTGGGAAGGAATTTGGCAATGACTTTGGGGGTTCTTTGTCTTCCTCTGCAACATGAGGCCTGGGTTGCTGCCAGGATCATCTGGTTATATCTGACCTAATCAATTCCCTGCCATTGCAAGGGCCTCGGGCATTGGTGCACCTTGGTCCCTACTCCCTCCTATTCTCTGCCTGCGTCACATAATAGTTTAGTCACCACAGGACTGTAATAGTTTGATCTAATTTTGGTTGTTGGATTTATTGGGTGGGTGCTTGCTATTGGTGGCCCAGGATATACGGGAGGACAGACTAGATGATCTGGTGGTCCCTTCTGGGCTTAAACTCTGTGAAATTGCATTCGCAGTCCAATTTGATGCACACTATAGTGGCATTGGTGGTACCTTTGATTTTCTATTAAGTATATAAGAAAGAGGGGTAAACTACTTCAGATAAAATAACACTTGCTCCCATTCCACAAAAGAAAAAAGTGAGAAAAACTTTGATTTAATTTTCATCAATTTTGATTAAATATTTTTCAATAACTATAGCCCTGACCAAAATTTTGAAATTCAATTAAAAATAAAATAGGGAACATTTTAAAAAAATCAAAAACATTTTGCAATTTCCCGCCTTCTTTTGATCAGCTATTTTTAAAAATAAATGCATAAAATATTAGTTGTTTCTACTTCATTAGCAGGAAATCTCCAATGTTGTCGTTTGGTTTTGGCAAGGGAAAGAAAACTGGTGTGAGATCTTAGTCATGTGACTTCCACTCATGCTTTCTACATATGGCTGGTTCCCCATATGAAACAGTATAAAGACTTTTGGGCCAGTTATAGAAATATCCTAGAAGGAAAAATCAAATTTTCTGCAAGTGAATTTAACAGTGTATCTTTTAATTAGTTACATTTGTTGGATAAAGCTATTGTTACGACCTCTCTTTTGGGATGCACAAAATTCTTCTCTGCCAATCCCACTCCTAGAAACAACAATGAAAAGTGTAGTTTGTTGCTATTTTATTAAATTGCAGCAAACCTAAGCTCTTTCTCTGCAGCTTTTTTACAAACAAATGTATAATAGAAATGCATTTTGGTGTTGGCATCTCAAGTGTTTTGTTTTAACAATCCATATCTGCATTACAAATGTGTTTATGAAAGTCTGTAAGTGCTTCTTGCAATGATAACAGTTTTGAAAAGATATGGTCGTTAAATGGTGTGAGTTTGAGTGGTATTAGTATTTAGATATTGCAGTTTTTATATAAATATTATCCACAGTCCTATTATTTATGTAGGGATGTGCACAGACCCTGGTCTACCACCATTATAGTCATTAAGGCTGGCATAAAAAACTCAAAATCTGTTGGGGGTATCAATTTGTGACTGTACTGTCCTTCCCATATTGCTAAATGGAAGCAGGATCCTGGTACATAGAAGTATCAGAACCACCTCCCTAAGCTAAGGAGTGTTGGGGCCATTGGAGACATCTCAAGGGAAAAACTCAAATGTGGCCAGAAGAAGTCATAGTGACTCATATGAGTAGGGGACACTCTTCCCTAGGTGTCTGTTTTGAATAGAGCTGGGGAATTATTCACTCTGGAGAATATCTATAATGAATTTAGTCATTCTTTCAGCTTGTGAATGGTTTGCAAACTAATACTGATTTCTGCAAATGTCCCTCATCTCTGGCAAGCACCCACTGAATAGTTTGCAAGCAACATATTATGCAAAAAAAATCAGCCAAACTATTCATATTTGCTATGTGCAGTGTGTTATTTGGTTACCCAAGTCACAGGATATTTTCTCATTCCCTGACTGGATGACAAACTTCTGTTATAAAATGTATGGATGAATGCTGAAATTCATGAAACTTTCAGGATTTGTGGACATTTTCACAAATACCTGACAGCTAATACTTGTGTACACAAGCAATGCACAGAAATCAGTATTTTTCCTCATGACTGAGTATTTAAGTTATGTCAGCAGCTGTAATATTGCACCAATGCCCCAGTAAGGTGTTAAGACACATTGTTATCACCATTCCTCAGACAAGACTGAAATCCCCTCAACTGTACATACAAGAGGCATTAACTCTGGTGTCTACATAAGTACCCTTAAGTTGGATATAACATTCTTCACTCTCCGCCCTAAACAGTTGTGGCAATATTACTGTGTGTTCTTTTGCCAAGTTTTGCCCCACTGGTGATTTCTGACTGAATGCAATGCAATTCCCACATTTGCACCCCAAATGAAAAGAAGGCAGGAGCAGAACCAGATTTTTAACAGAATCAGTCTAGCTTGTAAAGCACTTTAAAATCCACTGAGATGAACGGAGTCATGTAATCACAAGAATTTTCACATCAAAAGGGCTGTGATTTTTATCCAATGGAAGAAAGCTCTGCCATGTACCAAGATCCTGCTTCCATTTAGCAATATGGGAAGGCAGTACAGTCACAGATTGATACCTGTTGGCAACTCCCAAGTTGTGAGGAAGTCTGACAAAATCAAAGCTCGAGATCATATGTCTATCCATTTTAAAAACACATAATGTAGGGAATCTGGTTTTCTAAATAAAAGGAACATTTTTAATGTGAATTTAAATGCTGACAGTATAAAGGTAGAGTTTGATGACCTTTTCACCAGACATCAGACCCTTGGATATAATTTTAAAATAATTTGGTGTCTATTGTGAATGTGCAGAGAAATTACCTTCATTTGTTCCATGTATCTCAAATGTGGACAGGACAATATACATAAGCTGGGCTGCCCGTTCTCTCTGGGTAAGAGCTGTTGATCATGTCTGCTATGAAAGCCAAACAAGCACTTAAGGATTGTCAATCATGTGTGCCATGAGGCATAGAAATACTACAGTTTTTCACATTTGATCAAAACTGGTGTAGTCATTTGCAAATCCAAATGAAAATGCATGTGCAGGTGGCTTGCACAAATGTATTTAATCTTTTAAAAACATTGCTACATGTCTTCCTTGCAGTGTAATGAGCTTGTGATTCAGATATTTTAAAACAAAAATGTCACATTGTTTTTGAATAAATCATGCAACTGTCTCCAGCTTTGATATGGTGACATGCCAGGAAAACTCTGTGCCACCCAATCAGTAAGACAGTACTTTCTATTGCATTATTTTTATTCTAATGCTATAATACAGCAAGCCCTGCAGTGCATTGGCTCATGCAGCTTCTTCCATCTCTTCATCACAGCAGTTGGCTCTTTCCTAGCCTGTGCAAGCTACAAATACAATTAGTTTAAAAGCAACATCAGCCACAATATCTTTCTGCTCACAAACCATGTTTATCTAATATACATATATTGTTGGGTTGTAATTGGGGGTCTATTAAAACCTGTTTGAATAGCAGAGCATAAGTTGGAGGGAACAAATACAAGTTTTACACAGTAGGCTTCAGAATCCAGATTCTGACTTTGACTGGAGCCTTTTCGGATCTCAAGGCAAGACCTCGTCTCATGCTCTGCTCTCCCTGTACACTTGAGCCCCGTGCCTGTAAGGAGAGCAGAATGTTGGAGTCTAGAATGACTTTGAACTTCTCAGAGAGGAGGTCCTCTCACAAACCTTTCTCCTCTGGGTTGGGGGTCAGGGGGAGGATTTTTAGGTAGGGGAAACCCCAGGGGGTGCTGTCATTCTGTTAGTCGCAAATGTATGATTTCCCTGGGAGTTCCCTGGGCCAGCTGCTATGCAAAGGACATTTCCTCTCCCTTTACTTTACAGACAGAGCTTCTAGTACTATCTCTGAATCAGTGCACTCCGCTGCATTGCACGGGTGGAGGGTCTCAAAAAGGCTCCTTCCCTTCCTTGGATGATCTGCAAAAGGGCTGGCTGTAGTCATTGCAGTGCAGGGAAAATTTCTGTTGTGTGTCCTGGAGGACACATGTTGTTCCAAAGGGGATAGGGAGGAATTATGCAAATAAATCCAACCATCCCATCTCCAGTGAGCAGGGAACAGGCAGCATCATCTGGCCTGGGTAGCCTGCACACATGCCCTGTGTACTGGGATGCTTGAGGGCCTACACCTGCATCTATAGCACCAATGGGGCTGTGATCTTCCCCCTTTTACCTGATTGTGGTGTTTACATGCACATCCACCTTGACTAAACATAATCTAGTGAACTGAGGTTGAAAGAGGCAGCTAGGATCTCTTGAGTTCTCATCCTGGCTCTGCTACTGTCTCACAGAACAGCCTTGGACAAACTACTTAACCCCACACCATCTGTAAAATGAGAGATAATAATCCTCATTTACCGCATAGCACTGTTGTGATGATTCATTTATACAGCACTTTGGAGATGTAAAGGGCTACTCTGATTATTCTGTTATTTAACATCACCTTAACTTGATGCAGAAAGTAAAGATTACTAAAAATGCTCATCTATCTAATCAAATCTAATTTAAATGGGGTTTGAGCACCTAACTCCTCTAGGCGCCTCTGGAGATCCCAGCCTAAATTAACAAGTGATTCTATTGCCTAGATGAAGTGCTGGTAGATGCTGCAGAACAGATTGGTAGATCCAGGACTATTTTATTCCATTAAATACCATAGGGGGGAGGAATAGCTCAGTGGTTTGAGCATTAACCTGCTAAACCCAGGGTTGTGAGCTCAATCTCTGAGGGGGCCATTTAGGGAACTGGGATAAAAATGTGGGGATTGGTCTTGCTTTCATAGAATCATAGACTATTAGGGTTAGAAGGGACCTCAGGAGGTCATCTAGTCCAACCCCCTGCTCCAAGCAGGACCATCCCCAGATTTTTACCCCAGTTCCCTTAATGGCCCCCCCTCAGGGATTGAACTTACAACGCTGGGTTTAGTAGGCCAATGCTCAAACCCCTGAGCTATCCCTCCCCCCTTTGAGTAGGGGGTTGGACTAGATGACCTTCTGAGGTCCCGTCTAACCCTGATATTCTATGAAAGGTGGATTTCAGCAGTTCTAGGTATGTTTAAAATGGTTTCCCCATTCTAGGTGGTATACTGCTTCATCCAATGGGTAGGCATTTCATTCAGATGGCAAAGACTTTTTTTTTTTAAAGTTGGCAACATTTTTTTGCTTCAGCCAAAATAGAATGATTTCTGTCCCTGTGGGTCTCTGTCTTTTCACAGATAAGGATTTCTCTGGCTACACCATTAAAATATTTTGTGGAGCAAAGATGTTCTCATATAAAAGACTTCAGGCTGCCTCATGATATCCCAAGGCCTTCAATCAAGGTGGGAAACTAGATGAGTAGCAGCATTTTCAGGAGTGACTTGGGAACCCAAGTCCCATTGACTGAGTTAAGCTCGTAAGTCACTTGGGTGCTTTAGAAATTTTTACTCAAGGATCTTTTTTTTAATCTTAAAATCATTTTTTGTATAAGATTTTTTTTTTAATTAGTTATTAAGTGGGACAAAGATAACACATTTAGCAAGCTGTTAATGGAGCAAGTAAAAGCTACAAGGTTCTGTTGCTTCATTCCCTGAACCGTATCGAGACAAATACCAATACTTACTTTGCAAGTTTCTAAAATCCACAGTAGCTGCCAGAAGGAGTCAGTTCTAGCTCCTGTAGTTATGTTGCTGATTCACATTGGCAGCTAGACCACATGGGTCTCATTAGATCCATCTCAGGAGTGTGAAAGGTTGGGATTCTCTCTTAGGGTTTCCCCAGTTTTGGTTGGATGTATTCCTGGAGATTTCATCACATGATATAAGATTTAATCAAAGATTAATCTTTAATTCCTGGAGACACCAGGCCAATCCTGGAGGGTTGGTAACCCTATTTTCTCTCTCTCTCTCTCTGTCAAGACAAGGGAGAACTAGATGGAGGAACAGAAGGTCCTGCAGGCCAGACTCTATGAGCAGCCAGCTCTGAGAACATAAGCATAAGGGACAAGTTGAAAAGTGGGAAAAATAGTAAAAGGCTCAGGATAATACATCCTATTCCCATTGCCTGAAATAACGTCAGATCAGCATGATTAGTTAAAGCACAGAATGTATAAATATACTTCCAGACTGCATGTCATTATGTTGTAATGCCCCTCATTTACTGGAGGTCATTAATAGGAGAGCGTTGGTTTGGAAGAGGAGGTGACAATTTTTCGGGGTACCCAGGACTGAGAGTCACCATGTTATCCTCCTGCCTCAGCAAGAGAGAGAGATTCACTGGTGTTAAATAAACTAGACGTCTGCTCCCCAACATCCCCAGTGTGTTAGCCACACAATTTCCTCAGGGCTCCATCAGCCCTTATGTTGGTTAACACTCTGCATACTCCAAGCCCCAATCCCAGTTTAATGTCCCTCTCCCCTTAGTTGTGGGGGTTCTCATCCCTCTTCTGAGAGCTGGACAAAGTTCAAAGTCTTTGCAAGAGCTAGTCTTGCTGTCTGCAACTGCTGCTTCTTCCAGCCAGCAGCAGTGTCTCAAGGCTCTGTCTCCAGAGCCTCCTCCAATTTGCTGTAGCCACCTGCTGCTCTTTATAGGGAATTTCCTGTTCCCTCTCAGGTGGGGCTCTTCCAGTAATTAGGGCAGGTTTAACCCCCGACTCTCCAGCCCCTGGGGTAAGGCACCCTGTTATGTCAAAGGTTAAGACTTTAAGAGATACTGAGTAAGGAGAATGGAAACAGAAATGACCACATCAAAAACCAAAAGGTATAACATGCTTCATAGAGTCTAAACAGGCTAAAACCCATGTCTAATGTGTTTTCTCACCTAAAGCTTCCTTGCAGCATTTCCAACCAGGACAGGTTGGGATCCCATTGTTATGAATTTAATTGCACTGCCCGGTGACGTCCTCCCATGCAGAATGATAGCTAATTTGTCCTTGTCCAAATTAACCTTTGAAGTGAAAAGCCAACAAAGCTTTTTCCCTCCTGCTGCTCTGTCTTTCCTCTTGAGTCTGTATTGTGAATGAAACAATGGACATTTCAATAGATAGATGCATAAACATCTTTGGTCAGGCAGAAAACAAGTTTCTTGCCTCTGCTGGAGAGTAGTACCTTGATACAAATGATAAGGACACACTTTCAGTATAGAGGCATAACCTTTTTAAAATATCATCAGTCCATACATTTCACAATGACATTAATGACCATTATGATCCTGGCTTTCATTTAAGATCTTACATAGCACTATTTATGATATGATGGTAGTAAGGTGTTAAAAGTTGTGAGTTTGTTCATCTTGATCGGAGTTGCTGCCACAGAGTAGTGAACCTTTGCCACTTGGCATTGAGGGGCTCATAGGGAAACAGATGACAACCTCTTTACTAGCTATAGTCCGTGAGAGGTGTGTGGCAGAGGGGCTCACTTGTGGGTAGCGACTTTGTGCAAAGAGAGCTGATGGGAATGTGGTGGTGAACTGAACTGTGAGTAAAGTGTGTAGACTTGATCTCTCTCTCTTCTCACTGTTGTGAATAGGTCACTGCGATCAATGGAGCGGCACTAATCTACAGCTGGTATAAGTTAGAGGAGAATTAGGCCCTCGTGCGGCAAGCCCTCACCTTCACTCTGTCCCTATGTTATATTATGATGGGTTAATTACACCATGATTTAAAACCAGACATGTCTTACAGAGCAGAGCTGAACATCCTCTGTATCTGAACTGCCGCCTCAAACAGTTAAAAAAAAGCCATTGGTTCGCTAATTAGAAAAATAAAGTTTCATTCTGATATTAGTCACAGACCATGACTGGGTTTCAATTATGTATTTTTTTTTCTTTTAGCTGGATCAGGGTAATGAACAGATCCTTATCGAATAAATGGATACACTTTGTTTCACTGTGCTGATGAGATGCTTTGCCTCTCTCCCTAGCCTGGAGATTTTTGGATTGTCTTCTCTGGGGAATTTATAGAGGGAGCTACAAAAGGTCAGTTGAAGTTGGCCAGCATCTGTTTCTACATTTGCATTGGAATAATTGAGTTGAATCAAAGAGTTTGCCCTGCTCTTGAGTTCAGGCCAACCAGGCCCTCCAAAGTTTGCTGGCATCCACTCAGTAGGCCTACTCTCCTGCCAGACTCTGACTGTTATGCTCTGGATGAAGAGTGAATGTGAAGGAAAGATGAGCATTTGCTGCTACTAAACCTGCAGGGAACTGGAACTTTTCAGGCTGGTCATGAATTTTTCAATAAAACTTTTTTTGGTTGGAAAATACATTTTGATGAATTTCTCAGTTCAAACAATTAGGGGGGAAAAGACTGGAAATTGTTGAAACCTCTCATTTTGACCTTTTCTAACTGAAAAATTCCACTTTGTTCTGGTTTTCAGTTCAAGATAATTCTTTACTTGACATTTAAGTTGTTTGTCATTTAAAAAAAAATAGTCAAAGATAAAAATCAAAACAAAACATTTCCAAAATACCTAAATGAAACATTTCAATGGACCATCACCAACGTTTTTCTTTGAACTTTTCCTTTGCAAAAATCTTTCAATATTTTGACTCTTTTTGTCCTGATTTGAGATGGGAAAATTTTTTGAAATCTCAACATTTTTTTCTGGACGGGAAATATGTTTCTCATCTCTAGTCGTAAGTGCCCATGAGTTTCTTAAACTTAACATCTTAGACCAGGCTATGACCAGACCCTACTCACCTAACTCAAGTCTATTTGACTTCAGTGCGGCTACTTGCATGAGTAAGGCGAGCAAGATTTACCCCCAAATCACTCTGAACTGGGATTTATTTTCTAACGTAGGTGAATGAAACTAAGGTTACAGTGATGAATGTGCATAGAAAGGAGAGCAGATCCTCTGAGCATTGAAAGCTAGTGCCTTATCTTAGGTGCTGTCTAAACTTCCATAATAGCATCTCTGAGGTCAAAAGGGGGGAAAGAAGGCAATGAGAATGGTTGGACTAGGAATCTAAAAGCATTTTCAATAATCCTCTAGGACAATGAACAGAAAAGAGATGGGGAAGAACGGTGGAAAGGAAAGCGCGCGTCTCATATTTCGGGGCATTTTTGTGTTTGTTCTGAGACAAAGCAGGGCAAATTCTATAACAGCAAGGCTAAAGCCTCCTGCCATGCAACAGCAAAAGAGCTTTAGCACCTAGATGTCCAGGCGATGCACACAGAAAATGAGAGATGTGGGCAGGGGCCCAGCAGGCAGGTCGGTGTGATTTTCTAAACTACAAGCTTCTGCAGTGATAGAGGAGAGCCCTAAAACAGCGCTTTAAGAATCGTTTCCAGCCTTCCATTAGCAGTGAAAGTGTTTTGACAGCCTTGGGAGTTCCACGTGCAAATCTGCGGCAGGATGTATTCTTAAAGCTGTAAGTACCTTGTAAGAAATGAGCATTTGAGAGGCTGTGAGTGCTTTGTCTTCTTGGAATTGTATATATGATCATCTGAACGAGGCCATTCAGGCAGATTAAAATGAGATGCTCAGCAAGGCTTTGGGTGCTGTGATACACTTCAGGGATTTCAGTATGAGCTTCACCTCCTACTTCAGGATGGTAATTTGTCTTCCTAAGATGTCGGCTTTGTTTTACAGTATCTCCAGGAGCAAAAGAGACATTAAAAAAAATTCTCAGTCTAGAATGAGGTGCAGTGACTCAAGGGGTCAAATGTAATGAACTAGAGGGACTCCAAGAAGGCATGATTGTTTTATGACAGGCCAGGTGAGTCAAGGCTTTGAGTGAATGAGAAACAATTCAGGGATTTGGGGTTCAAAGGAATTAAGGCAAAAATTCTTTTCAACATCAGTCTTACCTGAGGCGCAGGGACTGGCTGCCAAATCAAACAAGCCTTATGAAAAAGTCTGACAGGATTGGACAGAAAATGATAACTTTTCTGTAGTGTTTTTTAACCATCCTGTGGAATTTAAGACAAGATTGTATCCCTGCTATTGAATTCTGTTGGGCATATCATAACCCTATAGGAAGTATCCCATTCTCCATTAATCTGTGGGTTTTGGAATAACTTCTACAGAACCCTACTGATTTAATCTCTATTAAATTATACAACTTTTCCATAATAGTGTCTCAAAAGTTTAGTTTTGCTGATAATTTGCACTAGCTGAACTCAAGGCATATTCTTCTCATTGCAATAACAATATAATATCTGCAGTGAAGACAGGTACCTATGGTAGGTATTCTGCTTAAAGAAGCAACGTTGGCCATCATCGTGACCATTAGCAGGTGGGTCTACATACTTGTTACAAGGCAATGTTCTGCAGATGATAGCGCATCAACCCAAATGTTGTAAAAGAGTCTTTACAATGTTGCTGATCATTCCCCTGATGTTGTTGTGCTCTTGTCAATGCTTGTGTTTCACTTGGTTCAGCATATATATCTTCAAAGCCACTTGCTGTATCTTTTAGTAATGGAATAAGCCCTTGCATTCTTGGAACCCACACGTTGACCTTTTGGGGTCCATAACTGTATTCAGAGATGCCCTGCATTCAGAAACTATCTAGACATCCTGCACCTTCTGCAACATGCTGTGGGTTGCCAAACAGATAAAAGCAGCAGCAAGACTATCGAATAACCCCAAGCTTTAGTGCCTACTGCATTAACGTTCTTTGTGCACTAATTAATAAATTAGTATTAAGATGAGAAAATAATGGAGACAGAGATCTGGGGAACTTCTTGTAAAGAGTCCTGGTGAATTCTCTTTGCCTTGCAGTGTTTCAATAGCCGTCTGCAGCCTAATTGTTTCCTTATAATATTTGACTTTGAATGACCCCCGGCAGCCATATTGTGTCTAGGTAATGTGATAGCTAGCTGAGATAATGCTTTCTCTCTCTTTAGGGTAGATAAGTGCTTGCTCATAAAAAGTATAAACTATCTCAGTTTTTCAGGTGTATGGGCCTTTTTCATTTTCCAACTCCCCCTTTTAATTCATTCATTCAGTTGTCATTCATTGGTATTTTTGAAGTTTGACTTTCCTATGCCATGTTTAAAAAACACAGGGCCATATGCTTTCTCCCATTCCTCGGAAGGAATGTTGTCCAGTGGTTAGAAATGGGATCATTCTGGAAGTCAGAACTCCTGGTTTTACTATTTCTGGTTTTACTATTGACCAGTTATTTGACTAGTTACTGAACCTCTCTGCATCTGGGTTTGCCCATTGATACAATGGGGATGATAATAGTGGAAGGATAGCTTCCGTGGTTAAGGCACTGGACTGGAACTCAGGAGATGTAGATTTGGTTCTGGGCCTAGCTACAGGCTTCTGGTGTGACCTGGGGCAGGTTTCTCGTTCTGTCTGTGCCTCCATCCCACATCTGTAAAATGGGGATAATAAAACTTCAGACCTCAAAGAAGAATTAGTTAATTCATATTGGTGAGGCACTCAGATACTGACAGGTGGGTTATGAGAGTCTTAGTCAGTGACTGTGAAGCATTTTGTGATCCTTGGGTGAAAGATGTGCTAGAGGGTCAATTGTTTATATAATTCCCTGTTTAAACTCATTTCACTTGTGTTGCTTTTTCTATCTACTTCATACTAAAGAGGTCATAGTTACTACATTGCTTACACTGGTTCTTCTCAGAATGGTCCTGGAATTTCTATTCTATGGCACGTATTGATTTTGGTATATATAGCCCATTGCCCTATAATGTATCATTAAATGATAGAAGATCCGTTATGTTGTCTTGCTCTGTCTCTTTCAGAATTGCCAGGTGCAAACCTTTTTTATTTTTTTTCCTTGCCACTGAGAAGATACATATGGTTTGACATAATTAGTTAATTTTTAAAAAAATCAATTATTGTAGTGACTCGAAAAGAGATCCAAGTCAAATGAAGTAAATAAGCATGGGGTCTGTTTCACAGATTTATAGGTGGCAAACTGAAATATCAAGGGGTCATGCATTCATCTGTCAATTTATAATGCAATTAAACAAGATAATTGAGTAAACTAAGCTTTCACTGATGGCTGAAAAACATGTTAGCCTAATTTCATTTGCTTTGATAACTGTGCAGCATTACTGAAGATGGGCCAAGCTGCAAAACTGTGATCTGAATCTGGATTTAGAACAAAACTCAAAGGAGCTCTGGTCTGAGGGGGTTCTGATTCTGGACCCGTCTCTGCATGCCTCAGGCTCAGCTCTGAACTGAGACTGCATCTTAGATTCGTGTTGCTTTTCATTTTATCCAAAGCGGGTTAAAGACTTGAAACGATGAGAACAATTATAAATATGAGCTGCGTGCAATTTCTTATTGCAATCTACAAATTATAGAAAGCCTTGAGGGGAAATAATTATACTGGCACTTACATAGTAATTTTCATCCTACTATCTCCATGTGCTCTACGAAGGTGGATACATGTTAATTTCCTCATCTTACAGATGGGAAAACTGAAGTCCAGAGAGATTAAGTGACTTGCCCAAGATCACACAAGTCAACAGGAATGTCAGGAATAGAAACTAGGTTTCCTGATTCTGGACCGAGTCCTGTACTCTAGATCTCTAGACAATACCGTTCCCTGGAAATGGACACATACTCTATGAAAGATTATCAAAGTCATGTGGATGACTTGGAAAGGGCCGTAAGCAGTGAGAAAGAGAGAAAAATTGGGCCACTAATTTGGATTGCTGTGTTTCTCTGGTCCCATGGTCAGCTAGCTATTGAAAGGGTAGAATTGACTGGTCTATGAGAGGGACTACTAAGTTAACACTGGACTTTGAGGCTACAACTGTTTGCTTGCATTGTGTTTTTCCTCTGAGTGACTTGTAAATTGGTAATCTCTTCAGAGTTGTATGCAATTTTAACCTTCACATTTTCAAGATCTGACTGAACACAATTAAAGAGGTGGAATCAAGTTAAATTTAGCCCCAAATTTCAGTCTTGTTTAAGACCCACCAGCTTTTATAAAATCTAAAGCAAATTCTGTCCTAATGTTTCTTCCTTTATGGAACAGAAATAGTGATTTATTAACAATAACAACTCACTCCCTGCAGTATTTGGAACCTAGAAGTCGCACCCTTGTGCTTGGGCATATGCATTTGAATGTGAAATTGAGCAGAAACTGATTAGTGTGGTTTGTTGTCCATTAGCCCAGCTGGAGCTAGGAGGAAAATACAAATAAACAATATAATAGAGGGGAGAAAAAAATTTTCAAAATGATTTCAGTTTTAACAATTTAAGGCTGAATTAGGAGCCTTAAACTATTGAAGAGCGAAGGTAGAGTACGCTATTTCTTTTGTGTGTCAAGGCATGTTTAAGCCCAGACATCTGGGTCTAGTGGGGTTGACTACAAAACATAATCTGCACTAATCAACCCCTAGACGGGTGTGATGACAATACCTAACATATCTGCAAACGCCTCCATTCTGACCCCTTCATACTGTCTGCTTTCAGTTACCTGCAAATTAGTTGCACCAGGCAGCTTCTAACATCAGAATTATGTTTACCCCAACAGCCAATTTGTTTCATTGTAGTGACATTAACATACTATTTTAACATTATGACTGAGAATAGAAGAGAACCATTTCCCACTGCTGTGGTCTCTGGATTAATCTACCAAGCTGTATGTATATTGTCTCACTGGGTTTGTTACTCCAATTTAAACACTGAGCAGGAGCAACCACTGTTCTGTTTGAATTGGGGAGGAGGGGAATGATCTGAGTCTGAGCCTGAACTCCTTTGAAAATTAGCATTTAAGATCATTATTGCATTTTTCCTTTATGTTTAGATTGTAGGAAACTCTTGGATAATTATGGAGTTCACTGTGCCAAAGCACACAGAGAATTTGTAGTTTTCAAGAGGGCGCTTAAAGGTGGGTTTTGTCCAGCATAAAACATTCCATTAAGCTGAAGATTATGCAGTCTCTTTCTTCATAAATACAACTGGGTCTTTTACGGCTATGGAGACTCTAGTCTTGGTTAATAAAAAAAAAACCCAAAGGAACTGAATCAGGATCCTAGCATTCTGATCAGAACGAAGTGCCACCAGAAACATAGCAGGCAGTAGGATAACTCAGGATGGACAGAGACACAGATACCCAGCCCAGTAACAGCACTGGACACTAGATTATTAGAACACTGAAGGTACTTCACTACCTCAGCCTCTTTTCCTCCTTCTGATAACAGATCTGCTTTCCTACTCCTCTGCTCCTTCCCTAGAGTCAAGTTGTACCCCACTCATCATGCCTGACTGCCACAGCGCACCCTTCCGAGGGTCTGTGGCTCTGGGGAAGCCCCACCATGCCGACTGCCCTGGGGCTGGGGACTCCAGGGCTTCCAAACTTCTGGGCCAGCGGGCCCCCTGGGCTTGCTGCTCTGAAGCTAGACAGCTGAGCCTGGGAAGCCTGGGGTCCTCAGCTTCAGGGCAGTCTGCATGACAGAGCTGCCTCAGAATCTGAAAGCCCCATCTGCCCAACAGCCTGCCAGGAAACTTGGAAACTGTGATTGGACAAAAGTTCATTGAACCCAAAACAATTCCACCAAACATTCCAGGTTTGAACTGGCATTTTCCTGACCAGATTTAGTTCTGATCCTGACTCTCACTTGGAGGGGCCAAACTGATTTAGGCCATGTTCTAGCAAGACACTGAAGCATGTGCGTAATTTTAAGGATGTGAGTAGTTCTGTTGAAGTCAATGGGACTAACATGCTTGTTTGTATTGGGGCCCCAAACAATAGATATTATACATCAGATAATCTTGGAAAGAACTGACTATATCCATTTCGGGCAGTCAGATATAATTAGCTGTTTCTCATTTCTCCCTGAGGGTGGAAAAACTTATGGAAACTACCAAACCTGTAGGGCTCTCCACTAAAAGCCTGAATGGTGACATACAATGATATGAAACCTAGAATTTGAAGCTGATAGTTAATAAATGCTAGAAAGTTACTGTAACTTACAAATTAAAGGCCCTAATTTTCACCCTAAAGGCCCTAAAGGTCTAATTAAGGCTTGTGGTGCAGTTTGTAGTGTTTGGAGAGTGGCTGCCTTGTTTAATTTATCAATGGAGGTTACTACCTTAATTTTAAAAAGTAACTCCTGTAATTTTTCAAATATAAAAACTCAAAGCTGGGAAAGGCTCTTCTGCATTTTATTGGAATTAGGAGGGGAACACAAGAAAGTGCTGTAGTGTCCTGAGTGTTGAACCACTCACAGCCACTTGGCCATGTAAACCATTCTCTTTTGTTTTTCGCCTTCCTCTGCAGCATGGGGCATGGGTCACTTTCAGGTTTAAACTAGTGTAAATGGTGGATTCTCTGTAACTTGATGTCCTTACATCATGATCTGAGGACTTCAGTAACTCAGCCAGAGGTTAGGGTCTATTACAAGAGTGGGTGGGTGAGGTTCTGTGGCCTGCAGCGTGCAGGAGGTCAGACTGGATGATCGTGATGGTCCTTTCTCATCTTAAAGTCTATGAGTATTACTGTAGCACATAGGGATCCAACCGAGATCTGAGCCCCACTGTGCTAGGTGCTGTACAAATTCATAATAAGAGACAGTCCTTGCCCTGAAGAGCTTTAAAGTCTAAATGGATAAAATGCAAGGTGGCAGAAAGGGAGTATTATCTCTGTTTTATAGGCAGAGAACTCAGGCACAAAGAGATTAAGAGGTCATACGACAAAACTGGGGAGCGACCTCTGATCACCAACCCAGTGCTTTAAGCACAAGACCATCCACCTGCTTGTTTCAGCTTTCATAGCCTGAACTAGGTCTGTGCTATGTTAAAGTGGTGTAGCTAATGTGTTTTCCTAGCCTGTGAACAAAGACCCTGAATAAAAAGGCACTGGAAGCTTTGCCCATTGAACTTGAAGGGTTTTGTTCACTAGAATCAGAATAGTTGGCCACCATCATTAAGCTAGGGGTAGCTTTAGAAAAAGATTATTCTTCCATAATCTTGTTAAACAACAAGCTGTGAGCCTGAACAGTTTTGCCAGATATTCATAGTTGCGATAGAAATGGCAGCCCTTTCTCAAAGAGACAGGATAATTGACGGGTTACTTTGCATCCTCTTGGTTGAAAGAACAGGGTCATAATGTATGAAGAGTAACTGAGGGCAGAGCCGGGAGGGGGCCTAATGGCACAAAGTCAGGTGTGCAATAATGCCATCGCATAGTGAAATGAGATGATATTCAAAGGACTTAATGCAGTCATGAAAGGATCAAAAGGGTCTTAGTGACAGCTTACAGCTGTATCACCCAGCAGCCAGATCCCAAGGGAGGGAGTAAGAAGATCTGGGTTCTGTTCTCAGCTCTGCCATGGTTTCCTCTCTGTGACCTTATGCAAAAGTCATTTCACCTTCCTGTGTGTCTATAAAATAGAGGTGATAATAATGACCTCCTTTGAAAAGTGCTTTGCAATCTACTAACGAAAGGTGCTATATAAGAACTAGGAACTGTCACCATCCTCTGTCGATGAAAGCACTGTATAGCTGCTAAGTGTTAATTATTATTTAAATGGCCTTTTTCTTTTATAATGGGCCAAAGTGAAACTCCAGATCCAAATGCCCGAAACGCCATGTTTGAAATCCAGTTCCAAGTGCTGAATGTAAATTATTATTTTTAATAGTTGAGAGAGAACAACTCCCTTCATCTTACTCCGCTTGGGGTTGCTTCCTACTCTAGGCAGTGTGTTAAACTGATAGAGCTGCTGTTGAGCTTTTTCAATCATCCTAAAACCATTGATGTCTCCCGCCCCCCCCCCCCCGCTTCACTACAGCATGTGAAGGACAAAGGCAATACAAATGTACACATATCTTTATCAGCAGAAGCGGGGGGAGGGTTGCTTTCTACATTGCAGCCATCTGACTTAGAAGCAACTTTCCAACCCAGTGTGGTGTCAATCCCAGAGCTGCTGTCCTCTGGCATTATTTCAAATCTAAGCGAATGCCTCAGACTCGCATTACAGAAGAAGAGGATGGAGTTCTACCAATGGAAATGTCTCATGATATCTTATATAAATCAGACTTTAAAATCCAGATTGTGGTATGGCTGTCCCAGGTCAAATGGGATAGGGCTAAAAGCAGGTCCAGTACCACCCCAAATACTGTGAGGCGCCTGCAGACAGATTCTTCCTTCCCAGCCCGTCGTCCCTTCTACACTGTAGCCAGCCATGTGTTGTGCTGCTGCCTGCAGCTCTGCCTCTGCTCTGCATCAAACCCACTCTGACTGGGCAGCCTGGTTTCCAAAGAACCTGATCCTGCAGACAATTGTGGCCGAGGAGGAGGATGACTACACTGCAGGATATCAAGGACAGGAAGGAATTAAAATGAAGATGAGGCTGTCTCCAGATCTCCCATTGGGGATATACAGAAACGAAGCACCTTCTTCCTCAATCCAGAGAAATGACACACCACCTGCAAACAGATTTCCAAGCGTGTTCGCATTCCACTGTGGTTGGGATTGAATTGTTAGCTTTGACTGGTTATTTTCTCGTTATGAGAGAAGCTGCTGGATTTTGTTTTATGTCTGAGTTTTCTTTAAACTGATATCAAACCAGTAAGTGCTGTGGGATTTTCAATGAGCACAAAGGGAAAAAGCTTTTACTCGTACGAAAGACAGTACTTCTAGCCCTATGTTCCCCGCTGACATCTCCTAACCAAGTACTGACCCAGACCCACACCTGACCTGATCAACGCGTGAGATCAAATGAGACGAGAGGACAATGTGGTGTAGCTGCTGGAATAGAAATGGAGCGAAGTGGTCAAAACAGGAGGCCCCCACTTTTGATTGGGCATTGTAGGATGTTCTGCTTTCCCTGTTTAATTATGACTTTCATAGACTTTAAGGTCAGAAGGGACCAATATGATCATCTAGTCTGATCTCCTGTCATCTAGTCTGACCTCCGGACCTTTCCCGGCTTTCATTTTTATTCTGAGCCTTAATATTCTTTCAGCATAGGTTCTGGCACTGACTGGGTTTCATTGCCTTTTATTTAACTACTGTGTGGATTATGTTTAGTTCACAGACTAAAATTTAGTAAGGGAATAAAATGTGAGTGGGGATGTGCTTAAATCGTTAGATAGGTAAATAAAAATCCCCATACATCCCACGTGAACGGATGCTAGAGTATGGTGTGACCACTTCTAGAATGAAACACACGTAATCAGGGCTGATTCTACCAGAATCCATGTTAGGGTTGGGGAGAGCTCCGGTAAATTTATTAGCATGTGTGACGGTTCTTTTATTGTTTTTAATATATTTTCTCTGTATTGCTCTTTTACCTTAAGAAGGAAGTAGCCTTGCATAGGTAGCGCTGTGCAGTGCCTTATAACTGTAGCAATTACACCTGTTAACTGTCTCAGAAGAGAAAGCAAGCAGGTGTCCTTGGGCAACCCATCTGTGCTGGGAATGACACAGTGAAGGCAGGGAACTATAAAGCCTGGAAATATCCTAGTGAGAAGGAAGAGAGACAGGGAGTCTCGAACCAGAAAGGCACTGTCCGAGGAGTTGCAATCCTGAGAGCAGGTGCCCTTGGTGAGCTATGAAGCGGAAATATGGGGGCAGTTGCCCTGTACGCTGATAGGGTGGACTAGAGGTTTTCTGGCAGGAATCAAGGACTGATCTTTCATAGAAGTCTGTCAACAAAGAAAGGGAAACATGCCCAAAATATGTAACATGCTCTCAACAAAAAATTTGCATTAGGCTGCGAAAATATACAAACAGTCCTGATTGACTTGGTAAACACCCAAAACACAGCCTGCAAATAAAGCTCGATGCCTATCACATAACTGGAGAGGAGAACAAAGGGCGATGAATAGCCAAGAGTCGTCTGTGAATTAAACTACCCTTTCATTTAGCGTGGCAAGGAGATGTTTCAGTCAAACCTTCGCCAAGCAATGGCCCGTTTATATTGAATTATAACCAAGAGCTGCTCCTTTAAGCCTCCTTCCCTACAAATTAGTCACATAAGACGGTGAATAAGAGATAACAGACTTTTGTTGTTTAAAGTACTTGTCACCAACACCCAGCCAAACGCAGCTGATAAGGCTTCATGGGAGGAGGCCGGGAGCCCAGACTTCGCCCACCAGGAAGGGAAAGATGAAAGGCCCCCTGACAATAAAGAAATCAGGAAGCTGTAGCAGAAACTCGTCTCTTTTTCCAGTTGGCAGCAAAAACTGAGGCAGAGACAGATTGGGTTTGTAAGGGTGAAAATGGGGATGGTTCAAAATAAAAGGAAGAATATTACAGCATGAGGCTACGCAGCAAATACCGTGGTAATGTCATCAAACAGCAGGCTGAAGATCTAGAGGATTATACATAAAGCCAACATAAAGGTGTCTGAAGACAAATGCCCCTAACATGTCATCTTCACATTGGATGAAATTCATCCCAAGAACCAGCACCGAGACCTGTGCTTAGAGGCACATGCTTGGCCTTACACACAGGAGTAAATTTCACTCTTTGCAGAGTGAATACTAGCCCAGACTATTTTACATGTTTAACACTTAACACAATTCTTTTAATCAGTAAAAATCACAGTTGGAAGTATTTAATAGTGGATAAAGCACTGGCCCCGGGATCAGGAACCCTGGGCTCTAGCCATGGTTCTGACTATGACCTTGGACAAGTCAGTTCACACTTAGGTGCCCGGTTTCTCCGTCCAACTTTTATTTTGTCTGTTTGGACTCCAGGTTCTTTTGGGCTGGGGCTTTCTCTCTCACAGTGTGAATACATAGCACAGTGGGGCTCAGATGGTCTCATCTGGGGCCTGTAGTGATGTGGAACTCACCCCTGCAGTGCCTACTGCTGGTCTCTGCCGGGAATTAGCTCATCCAGCTTCCAGAGCACCCTCTGCAGGCTGGTGATCTGCCTTACCGCTGGCCCCCGTGTCTCTCCCAGGACCCCAGTGCCCCTTTCTCCGGGGTACTGCTCCTCTGGCAATAACCCCTCAGTCTCAGGGTCTCCCCATCCAGGGGAGCCCCCACCCTCTGTCCCCACCTTGCTTCAGTGTAAGGCTACTGCCAGTCACCAACTAGCCCCCATTCCCTGGGGCAGACTAAGTGCTTCTCTATTTAATTAATTATTGAGGCGATCATATTGCTCCCCTAGGTCTGTGAAAGGATTTTTTAAAGCTTAACTCCAGATTAACAAAGAGTTGTGGGTTTTTTACGTAGGAATTTCCTTAGTTTTTTTTTAAAAAAACACTTTATGTTCATCTTCCATATTAGGGTCTTTATTATCTTAAGTATATATGTTCCAGTATATGAGAACTGCTGCCATCACAATGTTCATCCTTAGAGCATGTGGATGATACTTAATTTATGGGCCTTCTCCCAAGAATTCCAGCCAAGCAGATTGCTGTGCTGTGCTTTAATGAAATCAAAGCGTGGATGTAACATAAACAGCATGGGCCTCAGTAATGATGAAACTGAACTTTTCTTGATAGTAGGCTTGTCATGTTTCCCTCTCTTCTGTTTTTCATTTGTGACACAATGCTCGGTCCTTCACCGGCCAGAAATAACACAAGAGGGAAGAGGAATATGACTAGATTTCAGTGATCATTATACTCAATCATCTGAAATCGGCATACTGATAAGAGCATTACAAGGACAGCATGATGCTACCTTTCCCAGGAAGATAGCAAATCATGGAGCCATGCTTTTTTGGTGTTTTGGGTACCATTCTTCTGTTTTCTTCCCGGAGGTCTTCCCAAATGGAACATTTTGTACATTGATTACATCTAGACGTGCACCAAGGGAAAACGTTCAGTTCTAGATTAGGTTTAGGGTGGTGACTGGAGTTCAGATTCAAGGACAACCCTGAGCTGAGTTTCGGTTCAGTTTCAGCATAGATGAAATCTCACGAGCTGTTCTTACAAGTTTCTAGCCCAAAACGCTGGGAATATTGAGAGATTAGTTATTTCTCATGATTTTGTCCCCTGTATCTTTGGCTGCATTTTAACTGATTCTGAATAAGCCTGAAACAAAAACTGCATGGTTTGGTTCAAATCCAAGGACTTGAATGCAGAAAGTTTTCTCCCCATTTTCCTCCCAAAAAAAGAACAAAAAATCATGGGAATTTTTGATTGAAAGTTCCAGTTCAAGACCCTCTCTAGTTGATGCCTAGATACTACAGTGATGGGCATGTTACAAATATGGTAGAGAAGAAAACACAGATAATTACCGCTAAGACAAAAAGGTGCTGCCAGGATTTTAAGTATCCTGGGAACAGATTTTCTCCAAAGGGGCTGAAATCTATTCATATCTGGCCAGCTGAGGGAGCTCTCAGCTGGCATAAAGCCGTATAGCTGGGTTCTGTGCCATTTCCTCTCTTGGCCCCAGTGTAGGGGTATGGAAAAGTGCGTGGTAGGAATGCACTTTGCTCCATCAATCCCAACTGGCATAAAGTCCTGGGGAGGTGGTAGTGGGGTCAGATGTTTAGAGCAGCCCTTAAATTGTTTTAAACTCCACTGGGACTAGGGAGCTGCATCAAGCAGTTCTCAGCAAGACAGAAGACTTGGCACCAGCTCTCCAGTGAAAAATCAGGAGAAACTGTTTACATTCAGGGCATGTTTCAGTTTTCCTGCACCATACTCTACAAATATGATTGTAACATAGATTCCTTAGGATTTCTTCTGCCCTTGGCACATAATCTGTTAGCACCCAGAGCAAAATGTTGGATGTTGGGTATTTTGGACGGTACAGTATGCCTTTTGCTTTTGGAGTTTTTTATCTGGATGTGTTAGGCTGGAAACTTCTGCTGGTGATTTTTTTTTTTTAAAGACCTAAACTGAAGACTTACATGTTAAGCCTGCTTTGATTAGCACAGTGTTTTGATGTATTTGCCCTTTCTGATTTTGGCAAGGCACTCAGGGATTTTTGTGAAAACTTGAATCATATTGTATTATTCAACGGATTCTTCAGTTAGCTAATGTAGGCTCAAAGCTCACTGTTGTCTACACTTTTCCCTTGATTAAATAATACATTCATTTACAACATGAAACAGCTAGCAGTAACAAAGAGTACATCCAACTGGGGGAATGTGTTGAGCATATACAGTACACGAGGCTAAGAGCAGGAAAGTGAAATATGGCCTGGAAACTAATGAGAGTAGAAACTGGATAATCAAAGCAGCATATGTCTTCGCTCCTTGTACATTAGACATCTGAATGGTTTGGGGTGGGTTTTTATTTATTTGTTTGGTTTTTGTAGTGCCATTGTGTAACTTGTGATTGGTCAGCATAATCCTAAAATGGGTCTTCTTGGATATGAGATATTTTCAAAAATGTCCTGAAATTCAGAGGGAAATTCAGGGAATTAAAAAAAATCCCTGACTGTTACAAAACATAATGGAATTCAACATGCGTTGGAATTTACTAACATTTCCATTCGCTTTAAAAAACAAAACAGAAAAACCCCAATAACTCTAATCTCAACCCTGTCCTAAAGGAACTACTTCATGGAGATGACAGGTTAGCTCATTCTCTGCGTTGAGGGACTCTGCTGAGGCTCCCAACAAATTAGTTCCTGGTGTGATGGTGCTTTTGCAACGTGTGCACCTGTCTAGGGAAACCATCAAAGCTCCTTTCATCCAGACAATCGAGCTGCCATCAAATAGTAAGAAGCCTGTCACCACAGAGATGGACTGGCTTTGAACCTGTAATTCAGAGGTGAATGAATTCCTGGACAATAATCAATCCTCTGAGCCACCAGCTCTCATCTATGATGAGAGAAAGATAGCTTAAAGCCTTAATCCGGTAGAGAGAGTCGCAGTCCTATCAGAGTCTTCAGTAGAGCTCTGTGCAGATGAAGGGGTCCACCCATGTGTAAGGCCGGCTCCAGGGGTTTTGCCACCCCAAGCAGCCAAAAAAAAAAAAAGCCACGATCGTGATCTGCGGCAATTCAGCAGGAGGTCCTTCGCTCCGAGCGGGATTGAGGGACCCTCCGCCAAATTGCCGCCGAATACCTGAAAGTGCTGCCCTGCTCCCGAGTTGCCACCCCAAGCAACTGCTTGATAAGTTGGTGCCTGGTGCCGGCCCTGCCCATGTGACTGTGTTGCTTAAGTTTGGTGTTGTGCCTGCCATCAAAACTGTATATTTCTAAATCCTTCTCCCCAAAAACATCCTTTAGAATCATTACCAATATACACATTATCCAATACGCCACTTCATATTATGTAGAATGTGAATAAATAATACTGACGTACATGTTATTAAAGACAGGCTGATTTTCACAAATGGTCTTGGACAAGGTCCTGTCACAGGATGTGTGCTCTACATTTGGGAGCTTTAAGTAATGGACCAGGCACACACTTCTCCCTAGCTGTTTCCAAGTCAAGCTCTCTTGTAGCGTAGATGAACTCTTGCATCAAACCCAACACTCTTGATATGCTGTCAGAGATCAGACATCAGCTTAACACTGGCCAGGAGCCACACATACACTGTTGAAGGAAATAGCTTGAAACCTTGTTGATCTGTGCAGACTCACTTTTTTATTTGCATCTTGTGGAATGTTATTAAATTTGGAGGAAAAACCGCCCACACACTTAGTAAAAGTAAATACAGTTCCCGCCTAAGATGACTTCTTGTGGAATCCCCAAGAGGCTGTTTCATGACAACATAGTTCCCCAGCCCCTGGGACTTGGCAAATCTAATGAGACTGAGAGATCATGACTGCACAACTAGACAACTTTAACAGGGAGAATTCTGCAGTTAATCTCTCCCCCACTCCTGCCCACCACACTGGAAATGTGCCCACCCATCCATTCCTGTCCCAGAGAGACAGACCAAACACAGGCAAATATAGTTCTCCAGTAAAAAATGAAATTCAGTGAGATAGTGGAGAGACAAATCCCAGGCTATGCTGCTATTCACCACCTCAGGCAAATCAAGCACCAGCCAAACAAAGCACTTGCTTGCATGCCCCGAGTGAGTCAACTAAAGTAAACAAGAGAAACAAGAAGCATTATTAAAAAAAGAAAATAAGATTGTACTTTTTGTTTCTCTTAGAGCAAGAGCTGTTGAATTTTACCTGGTCAATGATATCGGCATTTTAAATCAAAGGAAATTCTATAAGCTGAGAGTTGCATGTTACAAAATATTACAGCATCACAAGACTAATCACTGGTTGGATGCACAGACCCAATTCTGTAAACATTTATGTGAGCAACTTTGCATCCGTGAATAATTCCATCAGGATTAAAAGGACATGCCATGGGCATAAAGTTATTTACATGCATAAATGTTGGCAAGATCAAGGCCATAGGGGACAATGCATGGCTCACTACACTCATTCATCTCCTGATTGTATATTTTTTTAATGTTTTTTTTTAAGTTTAAGGCCCTGATCTAATGCCTACTGAAGTAAATGGAAATATTTCCATTGGTTAGGAGGACATATTCTTAGCCAGCATTATGGACATTCAAGAACTCTGCTTTTGCAGTTTCTGTGTGACTTATTTTTGGACACCTCCAGCAGAAGGCAGAATTTGATCAGTAGTGTGAATCATGGTGCGTGGTGAAATCAAACAGAACCCTAAATTAACTTTGCCCATCACCTCCATTTCTTTGTATTTAAAGCCAACTAAGGTGAATAGACCACTCAGAAGACTCACTATGTAAATACAAAAGGTGATTCGAAAAAGTGTCTGGCTTTATTGCTTGGACACTTGTTCACTAATGTAGCATTTTAGAGCCTGAGATTTTTGCATATATTTAAATCTTAGGTGACCACACTGATCTGAGCAGAATTATACACACACACATTCCTCACTCCCTCTTTCTTGCTTTCATCTAGGCTGGGAACCTATATGCCAAATCTCAGCTTGATACAAATTAAAATGGTTGTGTTAGAAACTAATGGGATGCTGACATACTCTTAATTATAGAGGTGCTAAATGGCAGTCATTTACAGCCTGATCCAAAGCTCATTCAAGGCAATAGAAGGACTCTAATTGACTTCAGTGAGCTTTGTGTGAGGCCCTGACTGCACGCGCATACAGCATACATTATGTAACATATACTGTCTGCATGCGCTCACCTACAGACCCATCTAGACGTCCTCCGCATAGTTCAATTGATTGCTCCTTCTGAGATGAAGATTTCCACCAGCGGAGGCTCCAGCCACGAGAATTTAACCTGAAACTGGACTTCACTAAAAGGAACATGAAGTCCAGTAAGAGACCCCAATATGTTTGTTTACATGCTTGCGGATTTCCTGATCCAGCCTTGTCCAGCTGTGCTGCAGTAGTTATTTGCATCTACTTGATCAGAAAATGAACGCTGTGAGCTATAAAAGCTGCATTCATTTCAAATGACCATCGATTCCTGGGCAGTTTTTCTTCAGTCTTTGCTAGATGCCAGGAATGGTAAATGGCAAGAGGCAGCGCTATATATTGCTTCTGTTAATCACAGATTCCAAAATCAGTGACTATGACTTATTAAAGGGAACAGATTTCTTGTTAATGAACATTCCATGCCAGCACTTGGTGCACCATAGCTACATATCCATACATAAAACATACACTAACATCTTGAAGACGTTGTCTTAATGAACTTTTCCAAAAACTGCCATTCGCCTGAGGCTTTAAGGACTGATGGACGGCTCTCTGAAAACGCTACAAAGCACGTCATTTCAAACCCATTCCCTTTATGCGTCATATATATTTAATCCAATCTCATCCCCTTTTTTTTCATCACCAGGGACAATGGCCCAAAATCAGAATCTTTTTTTTTTCCTGAACAGTTTTTTTTTCCTTCTTCTGATGCTACTTCCCAATCTGAACTCACCTAAATTTCTCTCTGTGATTTCAGAAAGGTGAGCTGGCTCTTTAATAATAATATCTCGCTCGTATATAATGCTTATTATCCGGAGACCTCAAAGCACTTCACGAAGGAGGTCAGAATCATTATCTCCATTTTACAAATGAGGAAACTATAGGGAGTTGAACTGCCCCTGTGCCTGCTGGCTAGTCATCAGTTCATGAGAGGGAATGTCTGAAGTGCACATGACCAGAGGCAGTCCTGCTGGGACAGAAGAGGTAGCTCAGTATGGAAAGGAGCTGTGTAGACTCTCCTGGAACCTAGTATGATACCACCACTGGTCATGTCATTGGTGGGATTTGAACCAAGCCCTTGTGAGTCTAAAAGCATTTGGTACTAAACCAGGGCTAAAGAACCAGCGCTGCTATCACAAATCTCTGTATATGGGTTAACTACAAAAAGCCACACCCTGTTCAGAATTTGAATAAACAGCAGTTCCATAGTAACACAGGAATTGCCATGCAAAGTTAGACCAGTCGCCCACCTAGTCCAGTATTCAACGTCTCTGACAGTGATCGGTTTCAGATGAAGGTGCAAGAAATCATATAATCAATCAGTGGAATAACCTGCCCAGCAGGAAGTATCTTTTTAACTCCAGGCAGTTAGCGGTGAGTTTATGCCCTGAACCAGAAAGTTCTTCTATCCCTGTCTTTAAATTGATTTTTATGCCCATGAAGATCAAACTGAATTTTTGATATTTTAACCTTTGGGCCACCACTTTAAATCCCTTTGAGATAGTGAAAGAAATCTTTCCTGCATTTTGCATTTTGAACAATTCCATTCAAGGCAGGGTGAATAACACAGGAGACTGCTAATAAGATTTGACAACTTTCATGTCCTAGGTCAGCAATTCCAATCCAGTTCAGGTTGCTAGTGGCCAGAAATTATCTTGTTACCAGCTGATGGATCCTTAGTATGAAATGAGTTGGTGGTTTCTCTGAAATGTCTTGTAGACTGGTGTCCACGTCCCAAAAAAACTATTGCTACAGATGGCACTATCCCCTTGTTGACAGTCACAGCAGAGAAACATTGAATGTGTCATTGAGACTGAGTTCCCCTCTTCTCCCAAGAGGGGGTCCCCCCAGATCAATGTTGAGGCAGATCAGTGTTGGGGAAAGATGTTTGCACTGTCGCTGTTGATCCTGTCCGTATTCTGGGAGTTTATGGACGATCTCTCTCCAAGGTTGCCTGGTAATTCTCAGGAGTACTGCATTCTCATACTAACTCTATCAGCTACTCTTTTCTTCTTCCTTTCTTCCTTTCAGTTTATTATATTTTAAACTCTTGATGGGAAAGGATTTGGTTTCCTTGAGAATAACCAAGTTTTACTGAGATTGTGTTGAAAGGAAAAACAAATACTTTGATTTGCAAAGTGTTCTCTACTGCTCGATATTTCCCTCTCACTTGCTAGAAATCAGATTTTGCAGATCAGCACTACGGAGCAAGGCATAAGAATTTTATGTAACTAGCAAAGCAAGGAAGTGGAAATTGCTGTTTGGGAAGGTGCACACAAACTCCTAGTGCACATCTGACATCTTTTCATTTAGCAGTTGATTCCTTGCACAAGTCAGATAATTTTTCAGAAAGCCTGCAATGAAACAATCATTTTCAGTGACTCCTAGATCCTGTAACACAGGCCAGGAGAGACGGAGGTTGTAAATTCCAGACATCTGGAAACCACAGCTCCAACTTAGTGTCTCACTATTTTTTTTCAAAGGAGGGAGGATTGTTTTGTCTCATGGAAATCTCTGAAAATATTCTAACTGGAATCAGGATGTTGGATTATCAGTATCCTTACTTTTGAAGACATTTTGACCTGGATAGAGACTCTGCAGCCAGCACTACAGTGGATCAGATCAAAACCCCAGATCCAAATATCTCTAATTCAAATTACAAGTGAGTTTGTATTAATTTGGTGGGGTTTTGTAATACAGTGGCAAACAGGATTAGCCATGAGCATTTTGTTCTTTTAACAGCTCTCCAGTGTATATTTTTTTAAACTAACAAGCACAGAAATAGGTGATTTCAATGATGATGATGATGGTGATGGTGGTAGAATAGCACTATCCCCTTCATCACACTCTGAGCCTGAGTTCCTGGAGGGGTGGGCTTTGTCCCTTCCTGCTACCATCTCCCCGCAAACACCATGTTTGGTATCCGTCATTACAATCTGATTGTGTGACTCCATCTGGGCTTTTCCATGTCCACAACCGATGCTGTTCTTTTTCAAATATCATGTTCATTATGTAGAGATGGTTTGCCTTTGTGCATGCAACCAGCATGCTCCGCGATCATTTCTTACTCCTTTGCCGAATTTTCCCGTGTACTTTTCTTTCTCACTCTCCTTTCCCCTTACTATTGCATTGAAGTCTCCTTGGATCATTGTATAGGTGGATCTTTTCTGCATTACCTCCTCCAGCTCTTCATAGAAATGTTCCATTTCTTCGCCTTCCGCTTGCTGCATGGGAGCATACACCTGAATAATATTAATCATTCTTCTTCCTTTTATCTGAAGCGTGAGAACTGCTATCCAGGATGATATGATGTCGCAGCTGACTATCCTTGGAGCTGTTTCTTCCCTGACAATGAATCCAACGCCTCCAATCCTTGTTCTATTGTTGAATGATCTTCCTAGGAATACTGGTTCTCTGCTTTTCCATTGTGCAATGAGGTCTTTTGTTCTTGTTTTGCATATGCCGATGACATCCGCTTTTATTGATTTTCTGACTTCAGTGTAAGAATCGATGTACGGATCAGATGATAGTGTTCTTGTGTTGTGACTTGCAACAAATAGTTGGACTATTCTTTTAGCCATTTTCTGTTCTTCGTCCTGTGCTACCCTGGGTTGTGAGCATTGGTCAGGCTGATGCATGAGTCTGTGCTCAGTTTCCTGGTTTATTCTGCTTTGTGTGGCTTGTTTGGCAGGAGAATTTTGCAGCAGTGCATTCGGGGTGCCAGCCCTTGTGCCCTGTGGCTGCAATACTCCCTCCACTTTGGCCAGGCTGCCCTAGAGTCATAGAGGTACGGTCAGCCTCCCTACTATCCTGGCCGCTAGCTTGACACTTGCTCAGCTTGGTAAGACCTGCCAGAGCTAGAGTGATGAGATAGCAAGTGGGAAAAATCAGGACAGGAGGTGGGGGGTAATAGGCACCTATATAAGTCAAAACCCTGTCCCTATAAAATCGCAACATCTGGTCACCATAGCCAGAACATACACTCTGCTGTACTTCGCTGCAGAACCCCATTCACCCCCACACCAACGCTGAGGTAGGGAGGTAGGATTTTGTGGGGAACCTCCTTTGTAATTCTATTTAAATGACAAAACATTTAACATTTGAAAAATCTCAACCAGCTTTAATCATGAGTATTCACACCAGAAATTTGCGTACTGGTTATGCTCATCCAGTCAAGAGGTAGCATGGGCTAGAATTGAGTCAGTTAATTCAAATCAAACCAGCCCAAATTCCCAATATAGAACACTCGTAATGAACTCGCTCATGAAAAATCTATAGGCTCAAAATCTTTATTATGAAGAAACAGATAATAGAAAATCACACCAGGTTTGGGGACTATTTGCAAACAGGAAAAGAGGCAAAATTTGTTTCGTAAATTATCTGTAACAAATTATTCCATCCACTCTTTAACTAAGCCCACAAAGCAGTGTGGGGCACAGGTCACTTGCTGGAAGGTTCTCTGCACCTTGAAGTCTTTAAACCATGATTTGAGGACTTCAATGGCTCAGACACAGGTTTGATAAAGGAGTGGGTGGGTGAGATTCTGTGGCCTGCATTGTGCAGGAGGTCAGACTAGATGACCATAATGGTCCCTTCTGATCTTAAAGTCTATGATTCTATGAAAAGTAAAATCATCCCTTGGTAATTCAGACTGAATTTTCCATATTTGATTTCTCAATAGGATATTTGAAGTCTTATGTTTCATAGAGCATATTTATTGCCAAAACACTTTGAGGAAGATGTTTATTTGCGTTATGTTTTGTTATTAACTTTCCATTGTAAAAGATTATGTGGAAATGTTTAGTTTTAAATGTGAACAGCTGCAACGGTCTAGCAGACAGTTTAATCAACAGATGTATATTTCAGGAAAAAATCGTTATCTTTTTTATTATGATGTCACAAAATCTCATTTATTTTGAAGGTGATCTACATTTTAAGCTACAACTTGGTTATATACCAACAATAAAACAGTGCCCTCCGAATAAGTAAAACTTATCGCATATCTTGAAGAAATGCTAGGCAATTCAGAATTATTATTTTTAGAGGTATTCCAGTCAGCAGTGGACTACCTCCACAAGTGTCCATACTTGGCATACCAACAAAATATCCACTATTCATAGGCATTTATCTCCTTTGAAATAAAACAGTAGATTTATTTTGGGTTTTAAATTGCATGATGCACAATGGACATGGTATCATTTCATCACATGAGCTTGGGCAAGTCACTCTGTGCCTCAGTGCCCCCATCTGTAAAATGGAACCAGCAATGCTTACCCACCTGCCAAGCGTGTTGGGAGGCTTCATTAAGATTTACAAAAGAGTTTTAAAAGTCGTCGGTGAAAGGCAGCAGAGAAGGGTGGCTGCAGCTCAGTAGCCTGTTAGTATAGATTTTCTAGAAGTGTGTGGGATTGCTATTAATATAATATGTTGTCATTAAAGTACTGGGCAGCTATGGACTTATCAATCCAGGTGTCTGATCCACTGGGGCAAATCCTGGTTTTAAAGAAATTAATGGGAGTTTTTCCATTGACTTCAATGGGATCGGGATTTGGGCTTGACTTTTTATTGGTCCTTTTCATTATTTGCTGCTATTTGCATCTCTTCCATCCAATGATTTAGAAGCTTGGAGAGAATGACAGCGGCTTGCTACATGCAAAAGTAATACTGAATCTGCATTTAGTTTTCTTCCTCCACACAGGGATAGTTTCTATTAAACAATATCAATGACTGAGGGTAAGCACAGTATGTGCCAATGGGCTGTTCAGTTTCTCATGCTTAGTTTCTTCCTTTTATATGTGTTCAGTACATTTTTCTGTGAGGGGGGAAACAAGAAAAGATTTACAATCAATCTTCAGTTGTTCGGAGAATTTTCTCTTTGTGCATCCAGGAAAAGCTCAGAAGTTGCTACAAAGTATCTTGCAGAGATTACTAGTAATTTCAGGGTTCCAAACAGTGGACTTCAGCAAGATAATGATTACATGTATGGATATTAAAACCCAAAACTTACCTTCCTGCAGTGAAAGCTGCCTGAGACCAGTGACACAGTTGTTTGAGGTCTTAATGTTATTGCAAGCAGAACACTGGACAGGCACCTTGTCAGGAGACAAGGTGTAGACTGTCATGCCTAGTGGTCAGAGTCCAAAAGCCAGAGTCCAAGGTCAAAGCAGACTCAGAGCTGGAGATCAGAGCCGAAGTCAGAGTCCGAATGCCAGAGTCAAGGGTTGAGATAGAATCAGAGCCGAGAATCAGAGCTGAGGGCCAGAACCGGATTACCTGGAGAGAGGGAAGGCAGAAACAGGGCTGGGATGGAACTGAAACAAGGCTGGGTGCAGGGCAGATCTAGGCTGGAGCAAAGAAGGAGCAGGGTTTGGAGTAATGTGAGCACAGGGAGGCAGAGAATGTGCAGCCACATGCGTTGAGCAGCCACTGATTCTCCATAGCTGTTGGTCTTAAGAGCAAGCCATCTGACTGCCTTAGCCAATCAGGTGGTTCTGCTGTGACCCAGCTGTGCTTATTGGCTGCCTGATGACTGGGCAGGCACAACTTCAGGTCCTCGTTCCCGACACACTTGAATTTTGCACACTGAGTTATTCCAGTGGGAAAGTGGAGGCTGAGGTATATTTTGGCTTAACTCTCTAGCAACCTACCTGGAACTTGGGGGAAGGGGAGCATGTTTTGTGAAAGGAAGAGTTTGGAGGAGGCACTAGGAAGACAGTCTGTGTGCACATGGCTGGACTACTAGCTGTAACTTGCATCATTTCAGGAAATAGTTCCATTGGTAAAAAGCCAGCTTCGTTTTTAGAAACCTGGAGTCCTCTCATGTTGTTACCCAGCTCCCAGTACATGAAACTGATGCAATCAGGGATTCTAAAATCTTCAGCATTTCATAAGGAGCATGAAGCAAATAAGAATTTGCACTTCGACCAGAAATGATTTAAGATCATTGCCATTTACATTGTCCAAAAAAGCATGCAACTATTTATATAGCAATGGAGGGGAGATGGTGTGGAGGCTTTTTCCCAGTATCCATATTATGAGAAAAGAGGAGCTATTTATGAAAGGATGTAAGACAAGATGGCTCATTCTGAGAGCTACCATCCCCCACAGTATCCTTCATAACTTGGAATTACAGAAATGATGGAAAATACATGATAGAGCATTTGGTCCGTCTCCCTGGAAATCCAGGATTGTTCCCTACGATGCATTTTTTAGTCCCAGTTTATATTTGAAAAGTCTAAAGAGATGGAGTTTCCACCACTTCCCTTGGGTTATTATTCTGGAATCTAATACATATCACTACTGGGAAGATTTTCCTGATATTCTACCTAAATTTCCCCTTTTTGCCCCATTATTCCTCATTATATCCGCCCCCCCCTTCAGCACTTTAAATAATTCCTCTGCCTGGTTGGTGTTGACATCCTTCCAATACGTTTAGTCTTACGTCCCTCTGTAGATGTCATTTTGTTATGGTATCTCCATGTAGTTCTTTTAACTTTGCTTGTAGATCAAGCCCCCAGCTCATTTTGGTTGCTCTTCTCTGAACTCCCTTCACATTGTCAGTATCTTCCGTGTGATAGGGTGCTCCACAAAATTGCATGTGGAGTTGCTTCAGAGCCACCTAAGAAGACACTGTTTCCTCCTTGATCTGTAATAGGTTCTTTTCATTATGCAGCTCAAATTGCACTGATCCTTTATGTAACCATATCACACTACAGACTCATATCCAATTTGCTTTCCATTGTCTCATCCCAATAATTCTCTTCTAGCATGACTGGTTCCCCCACTGAATCTCTCTGTTTCAGTTTATTTCCCCCCAGACAGAATTAGTTTGCATTTTCCATGTTGCAACTTTTTCTGCCTTTTTGATGAACAGCTCAAACATGAGGGCCAATATTTTGGTTGGATCATCTGGAGGTGGTGCACTCTACTAATAGGCAATCACAGATGTTAGGGTAGGTTGGAAAATGACTAGGTGTGATGGATGTGAAATTCGTCATGCTAATGAGAACGGAGCATGTAGCTGCGCGTTCCTAATCAAGATCCACTGGTAGATTGGGTGAAATAACCATTGTGAATGCTTTCTTCTCCGAAGTGTGCTTATTTTTGTATGCGTGAAACTTCTACGAAATCACAACAAATTTACAAAGTTCCTTCTTCTTTTTTAATGATCTTTCATATGGAATATTTTTCATTAGATGGATATATGCAAAATCTCATAGAACCACTTCTGTCTGACATTTCATAAATCTGATGGAATGGAAATCTCAAGTGCCCAGATGAAAGCTAAAATACTCAGTATGTTACACTTCCCATTTATGATTTAATAATTCCTGCATGGCTTGAATTTGGGTTTCACCATCCTAGCTGAGTGCCCTAACCATCAGGCCGCAGAAATGATAGAAGCTAGTGTTCTTTCTCTGGCCCAATGACTATTCATTGTCATTCATGGTGGCTATTCATAGTCATTAATCATTTCACTCAACCCTATCAGTGACAATAAAATTTTTGGAAGGGATATTAAACCTCATGCCTCAAGGCGTTAGCCAATCTCTAACTATAAAGATACGTCTCTACAGCGCATGCGTGCACGCACACACGCGTGCACACGTGCACACACACACACACACCCCCAAACTACGGCAGAGAGTCTCAGAGCCCAGCCAACTGACCAGGTTTCAAAGCCTGGGCCCGACTGTCTACGCTGCTATTTTTAGATCTGCTGTGCAAGCCCAAGTCAGTTGACCCAAGCTCTGAGACTCACTGCTACATGTCTCTTTTTTGCTGCGTAGCCATACTCTCAGAGACCTATGTGAATGTCAGATTATTCCACATATTGCTACTGCAGCATCCTCTGAAGCATCTGGTTCTGGTCTCTGGACTAGACAGACCATGGGTCTGACCCAGTCTGGCAATTGCTATGTTCCTAACTGCTTCCTGCAGAGCAGGATTTGAATCACATTGGTGTGCTATCAGTTTAATATCAGATCCATGCTCCAATATCCTACATTGCCAGGAAGATAGAGTGGATAATTTTAGTCTCTCGATTCTAGTGGTTCTTTTCCATCCCTAAGAAATCAGTCTCTCTAGTTTTCGATCTAATACCTGTCGCAAAGACTAAATTCACTTAAAAATTGTAAGGAGAGGAAAATACCATCTTGTACAAGCCATGCAGCATGAAGCTTGATTCTGAAATTACATATAATTAAGTAGGGTTCCTAATCCTCCAGAATTGTCCTGGAGTCTCCAGGAATTAAAGATTAATCTTTAATTAAAGATTATGACATGTGATGACACCTCTAGGAATACGTCCAACCAAAGTTGGCAATCCTATAACCAAGAGAAGTGTATGGGCTAATAAACTGTATATGGAAATCAACTACACTTTGCACTGGATAATTTCCCTCTGAGCCTAAATTCACAGGATGCACTGTACTAGCAAAAACTCTGCTGTAACAAAATTAAGGTACATGAAGTCCAAGAAGAAAAAAAAGCAACACACTTCAATGAGCAAAGCATATCCATTATTAACAAGAGGGCTTAGAAAATTGTCAAGCAAACTACTCTTGCTGGGGCAATAGGAATCTAACCTGCCATTAATATTTAAAGGTGTTTTAGCTGACTATTCTGGTGATATGCTGTCTCTTATCCATCTGGGGAAGGAATCTGGCTCCATGTTCTATAATGGACAGCATCCTCCCCTTTCCCTGGGTACTGAAGCAAACAGCTACAAAAGGGGAAAAAAGAAATAAGCATCCACATTTCATTTCTAGGCAGGGGCATTTGGGCAAATTGTACACAGATCAGAGCCACCTCCTTCTTCCTTAAAGAATGTCTAGTGAGTGAGAGGATTGGAAAGATTTCCAAGCAGAGGGATGGTTTCAAAATTGTTTCTAGTTGCACACTAAATCAGTCCCTCTGTGCTTTTGTCAAGCCAGTTCCACTCTATGCCCACTTTGGCTCGTGCTCTTTCAAACCTTCTCTTCTTATCTTTCCTCAGTAATTCTCACAACTGAAAAGTGTTTTGCAGTAAAATGTCCTTTTCACGCAATAACTTTCAGCAAATCCAAAAGGGCGGGCAAGAGATACAGCAGGGGAGTCAAATTTCACAGCGCTACATGAGAGATGATACAAAGGCACAAAGCAGATGCCAAGTGGAGATCAGTTACTAGAAGGATGTTGGGATTATGCGATTTTCTGTTTAATAGCTGAGCTGCTGCTTGTGGAAGGCCAGCAGAAGTGTCAGAAATGTATTGTATGCTCTGTAATTTCCTCGGTAAGCATCGCATAGTTAACTTTAGCAATATCAAAATACTTTCATTATCATATTTACCTGCAAAGGGTGATGCAGGCTGCCATTGTGTGAAAGCAGAC
Source organism: Gopherus evgoodei (assembly GCF_007399415.2). NCBI lineage: Eukaryota > Metazoa > Chordata > Testudines > Testudinidae > Gopherus > Gopherus evgoodei. Next base: position 9,508,705 of record NC_044339.1, on the reverse strand, counting down.
AGCAGAGGGAGGAATTTATTGCTAAGGGCTCAGTCATAATAAGAAACCTAAAATTGACTATAAGAGATTCATAAAGTAGCTGTGGTAATAGACAGGGAGAGCTCTATGTACAGAGCGGCAGTAAGAGAATGGGAGCGAGCAAAGAGAAGTGTCTGATCATTGTCTATTGCAGCATGAATCCATGATTGCATCCTTGCAGAGTATTTACAACACCTTCATGGGCACGACAAGGCAAGGAGCACAGGTACAGAGAAAGAGTCTATTTAACCTTCATACACAAGTATCATGAATAAAGACAAGCTTTATGGAAGAGCCCTATGGAGCCTAATAGGGGTTCTATAAAAATGGACTTAGTGTTATAATAGCGGCTAGATGCCCCAGTTGAGCTCTGTGCCCCACTGTGCGAAACGCTATACAAACACCTTGTGACACGCTGGGGTGGGAGTGGGGTCTTGGGGGAAGGGGAGGAGTGGGGGCAGGGCCTGAGCAGAGCTAGGGAGGGAGCAGCCCCCATCAGATTAGAAACTCAGCACCTATGATAAAAATGTATTGTATCTGGGGAGACTCAGGACTGGAAGGGCTGTTGGTGTCCCCCTGCAAGGAGTAACAAGGCTGGTGGAAGTCAGGGTGCTTGTGGGAAGGCTGAGAGTTTACAATCAAATAGACACTAGGCAGACAAAGGATGGGAGGAGAAACCGAAGCATCAGGAGGTGAAGTGACTTGCCCGAAGTCACCCAGCACATCAGTGGCAAAGCCAGGAATATAACACATGTCTCATGACTCCCAGTCCCCTTCCCTCTCCATTAGGCTCTTACTGCCTCTACAGAATGGGATTCTATAGAAATTACTCTGGGAAGCCTGTATTGTTTAATAAAGACTGGTTTATTTCCTATGGTTTCCCCCTTGCATTTTATGCAATTCTATAGCAGGGGCATCATTTGCCATTTCATTTTCTGAGTGTGACATTTTGGGAAACACCTAAATAAATAAAAGGTTCTGTCACCACCTGCCCTGTAACCTTGAGGTGTCTTGTTGCAGTACAGCTGTGGCTCAGAGCCCCGTTACCAGTAGCCTTCCCACAAGCACCCTGACTTCCACCAGCCTTGTTACTCCTTGCAGGGGGACACCAACAGCCCTTCCAGTCCTGAGTCTCCCCAGATCCGTTCCCCTGAGCATAGGTGCCGAGTTTCTACTCTGACGGGGGGTGCTCCCTCCCTGGCTCTGCTCAGGCCCTGCTCCCACTCCTCCCCTTCCCCCAAGACCCCACTCCCACCCTAACTCTTCCCACCCCAGCTCCATCACCACCATGCCTCTTCCCACCCCTGCCCCATCTTTTCCCCACCCAGTTCTGCCCCTTCGCCTGAGCACACTGTGCCCTCGCTCCTCCCTCTCTCCCTCAGCGTCTCCTGATGCCGCGAAACGTCTGATCTGCGGCAGACAATAGGCACTGGGAGGGATGGGAAGGCACTGATTGACGGGGCCCGCTGGCAGGCAGAAGGCTCTGGGAGGGAGTGGGAGGTTCTGGTAGGGGGCTGCTAGTGGGTACTCCAGCCCCAGAGCACCCATGGATCTGGCGCCTATGCCCCTGAGTTCCTAAGTGCAGTTCCCCTCTGATTCATCACCCCCAAAGACATGAAATTAGGGCCCCACCCCGCCCAGTTATCAGCTTCCTTTAGCACCTACACCCCACACAAACTCAAACCTTAAAGAGACCTGATGGGGTAAAAATAAACGAGAGGTGTATTTAATAGACAAGCCACAGCTTCGAAGATAGGAAGAGAAAACAAACATCGACAAGTTACACAGACAATAAACCCAAAGATGCAACCTCAATTCTTCACAATTCCATATTAAATAAACCCCCCAACTAATACAAGTTACCTATTGACCTTGAACAGTTTTTGAGTGTAGCCTCTAGCTTTAGGGGGGAATCCAGCGTTTCATAGATAGCTTCCCACCTGGAAGCTGTCCCTCAGTTCTCAATGCCTTTTACTTCAAACTTCTTCCATTTTAAAAGGGTTTACAGGGTTTTTTCTTTTTCACTATAGATAGTCAAAGAGGGGAAATCTCCAGTTGTCTTGATGTCTTTGCATTAATTCTAATATCCCATCATTGTCTTCTCCTGGGTTGTTCCGTGGATTGTTACTTGAGTCTGGTTTTGTGTAAACACCTGGATTGGGAGGTGCCTTTCCCTGTCTGATTGTTCACTCTCCTGCTATGAGGTCAACCAGAAGTTTTAGGAGCACAGTTCTCTGTCTACATAAATAAATAAAATCATTACCGGAAGCCGTATACATATCTTGTAATGATTAAATTCATAACATTACAAGCTTTCATGCAGGATCTTACTCAGCATGTTTTTATCACACAATAACACTGTATACAATCAGCTGATTCAACTGATTATTCTTTGGGGTCCAACCCCCCTATTCTCCCCTTGGGGTGCCTGGACCCTGACTATCACAATGGGGTGGTCTTAAAAATCCCAAGAGAAAAATTATTCTTTTCTATGAAACTGTACTCAACTTTTCCATAAGGAAATCAGTGCAGAAAAAATAAAAACTGGTCCAAATGTAACCCCCCAAACCATTTTGGAGGTTCAGCTAAGTGTCCCTCCTAATCCTGTCCGAGATCCATTCAAAATCTTGTCCAAGATCCATTCAAAATTCCGAGCAGGGGGGATTAAGAAGGACTGCCAATTTGTGCTGGGTCAGCTGCTGGTTTCAAATTTCACTGGCTTCCCCATATCCCTCCATTGACTTCCAAAGAGTCTTAGGGTCCAAAGAGCCTGCGTTTCTTCTGAAAATGGGACTCAGGTGCCTAAGCCAGTAATGATACAGCCACAGAGAAAAAAAAACATGGCTGCAAGTCTCAGAGCCTGGGTCAATTCACTTGCGCTCACACCACAGGGCTAAAATACCAGTGTAGATGTCCCTGCCTGGGCTCTAAGTCCCTCTCCCCCCATGCTGGGTTTCAGAGCCTAGGCTCCAGCCTGAGCAGGAACGTCTACACTGCTATTGTTAGCCCCATAACATGAGCTCCACAAGCCCAAGTCAGTTGATCTGCACTCTAAGTGTCACTGCTGCAGGGCTGGAGGTGTAATTCCCAGCACAGGTAGACATGCGCACACTAGCTCTGCTCAAGCCAGCACGCTGAAAACAGCAGCGTAGCCATGACAGTGCAGGCAGGCGGCTCAGGCTGCCCACCTGAGCTTCCGATAGGGGTGCACTTGGGCAGCTAGCCCGAGCCACTGCCCATGCCACAGTGCCTCACTTCTCTTTCGAGTGTGCTCACTTGAGCAGAGCTAGCGCTTGTACGACTCCCCGAGCCGGGAATGGCACCTCCCAGCTGCAGTGCAGATGTAACTTCTGGCTTTGTCTGCACTGCTAAAAGAGGTGTGCACCCTGCTCTGCAGTAGCTAATGCACATGAGCTCGCCCGAGGTAAAAACACTTTGAAGGTGAGGCTCTTTACCCTTACCATCAGCTTAACTAGGTGATGTCAGCGTTATGCTCCCTGCCTGGGGTTGGCCTCACCTAGTTTGCCTTGTTGTAGAACTGAAGTACCTTGTTCTCACTGTGCTTCTTACCTAAGGAAAGCTCGTGGGCATTGTTCATCCCTAAGACCTGGTCTACACTGGAGGGTGGGGGAATCAATCTAAGTTACCCAACTTCAGCTATGTAAATAACGTAGCTGAAGTCGACAAACTTAGATTGACTTACCGTGGTGTCTTCACAGCTGTGAGTGGACTGCTGCTGCGCTCCCATTGACTCTGCTTGCACCCCTCACAGCGCGGGGGTACAGGAGTCAATGGGAGAGCACTTGGGGATCGATTTATCGCATCTAGACTAGTAAAACATGCACCTTTATTAGCAGTGAAGACAAAGACTTAGACGCTTCTGAAAATGGCATCCTTGGACTCGCTGCTATTCATGTCCATGCTAGAAGGCCAAACATTGCCTTGATTTTCCTCTTGCAAAGCTACATTGCTAATGCAGGCACAGCTTTCACTGAATGCTTTTAAGGAGACAACATGGTGGTTTGAATCTGAGTTACCACTGAATTAATATTGTTTCCTGTGTAATTACTGTATCTTGTAGTTGCAGCCAAATAATTAGGGTTGTTTCATGGCAATTATGCCGTTGACACGTTTTCACCATTGCAGACATTGATGTCTGTCACAGGGTGACAGGTGGTAGGGCTCTACAAAGAGGGCAGACCTTGATTCACGGTATTGCCATGGTACATAATGTGTGGGGAGTATGAAATAGAAAATAATGAAAGGGTCTTTCCTCTCTTCTGCATGGTTTCCTCAATGCGCTTTTGAGACATTTATTTATTTCCTCCATAACTCTTTCCCTTAAAAAGACAATCCATCAAAAGGACATCATCAAACATTGGGCTAAGGTGTACTTAGTGCCAAGAATAATGCTATTATTTATTTACATAGGTGGACTAGCGGTGGTTTACTGCAACACAAAGCATCCAGGCATGTCAGAAAAGGGAAAACATTAATGATTTATTGCACAATCTTCAAATAACTAGCAGGCAGGGAATGTGGTAGCAGGAGAGTGATCAACGGTGAAATTAACAAGGGCGACTTGAACGTGAATGATTGGCACTTTGTGTCACCTTAGAGTTACTGAAGTCAGCCTTTTCAAGCTGCAACACACCTTTCTGACGTGCTGCTTGCTGATAGATGAACTGCCAAAGGTTCAAAGTTCAGGCTTGGATAAACTGCCCCATATCTGAACTAGTTGGAACTGCTTGCATAACTGACTTTTTGGAAATCTCCTCTGAACGGGTTCCTTTATGGGATTTCTGGGGTTTTCTACTACAATGTGGTTGGCTAGGTAATTCAGCTTCCGTCTTTCTGTGGAACCAGGAAGCTGTAGTGATGATGCAAACTTTCTGATTTTAGCCAGGCCAGCACACCTCTCCATAATACTATCTGACCATAAAAATTATGAGCAGTGGGAAGATGCAAAGAGAATAGGTTTATAGACATCACCTGTAAGGATTAAGATCCATTCTCAGGTATTTCTTAAATGGGAAATAGATTGTGTGATGGAAATTGACTATACTAGGTAACTCAGTTGAGTGGGAGATGGAAAGAGATGGATGAGAACTGACATAAACATCGGTAGTTGGATAACTATATTTGCCTAGTGAACGAATACAATTTAGGTTGGATGTTGGATATTTGAATTCTGCTCCAGTAAAATCCTCCATCTAGAATGAGTGAGAGAAGGAAGAGAGCAACGATAGTCTTTCTAACCTGTAATAGAGCTCTTAAACTGTTTATAAATTTCCATCAATGCGTGGCTTCCCATTAAGTACGTTAGCAAAATAAAGACAGATGGCAATGGATTAACTCCAGCACTTTTTTTTTTAGAACGCAGTAAAGGCATTACAGGCTTCTCCGCTGCACTCACTCACTTTAGTGCTCTACCAAAGCTTCATTTTCCTGCAGCTCAGTCACTTGCCACCAACTGCAGCTTATTTCTTTAGAATGCCTTCTTCCTGGTGCAGAATGCAAAGCTAAGCTGTCTTCTTTGTGAAGAACTTGCCTCTGTCAGGCCAATTTATAGAACTCCCTTTGCACCGCACTGACTTTTGTTTATGTGTGGGCACGATCCTGTCAGGCTGTCAGCACCCTTAACATCCGTCTGATTTTAGTAGGAGTCGCAGGTGCACAGTGCCTCATAAGGGATGCTTATCGACTGGGGTCTTAAAGAGACAAGCAGTACAGAAGAAGAGGGCAAGGACTGTGGTGCACCACTGCTTTTGCAATGGCACGGAATTGGTAGCATGGGATAATTTAGATATTTCTAACAGATGATCCCTGCCTGGTGTTGCAGAAAAAGGTGAATTATCACAAACCTGCAAGGTCCTTGCCAGGCTAACTGACCCATCAGCATCTTTCCACTCATTCCTGCATTTTTTGGGTGTACACATTTACATGGAGGCATAATACAAGAGATGCTCCTGAAGTAAGTGTTCACAGAACCTATGGTGAATCAAGGCTAGATTTAAATCTGCAAGAAACCAAGTTTTCCCCTCTCTCAACCAAGCACGTTCCAGGCAAGTGGCAGGTGTATGTCATGCAAACTGAAGAGAAATTAAATGTGTGGGTTGTAATTGACTGCTCAGTGATCATCCACTCAAGCCTCTGTGCAGCTGCACATCCAAGAGGCATTTAGATGTATTTTTTCTTGCTAATCATTGGGAAGATATTTAAGCAGCTGAACACTTAGGCCATGCCTAAGAGACTTAACAAAGGGCACAGAGGAGGTTCTGGAGATGTGTGGATCCACCTTGCACTCCCCTGCATGTTGACGCTCTCTCCACACATTGCACCATGCGTCGCAAAGCATGCAAAAGAAGAGATACCGCAGGTGCTCTACTCAGGCTGCCCTCAGTGCCAGCAGCACATCCATTGTGTTTCTATCAACTTTTTGTAAACAGCAAACACCATGCTATTGATCCAAGTTGACAGAGTCCAAAAATTGTTGCCATCAGGCAGCTTTTCCGTGACCTCCTGTGTGTTTGTCAAATTGAGGAAAGTGTTCTGTTTGTGGAAGTATCTCAGAGACATCTGCGCTCCTTTAGCCATGTTGAAACTCGGCGAGGTTTTATCTTTTAAATAAGATTAGTTATTTTTAACATGTTGAGTCTCTCCTCGTATTTATTTAGGGCCTGATTTTTCACCTGGGTGCTCAGTAGCTCTGAAAATTAGGCCTTATTTATCTGCCAACAAAAAGATTTTGATAGGAAGACTCTGAACTTGGGACAAGGTTGCTGGAGATACGGGGCAGAAGACAAGGTGCTTTCTGATTGCAAGGCGAGGGAATAAGAAAGTCACTGCCTAATACAGCAGAGATTTTAATCTGTTAGTTGATTAAAATTGTCTGAAAAGTTTGAGAATCACTGCATAGGAAAAATCCCACAGAGAATGCCTGAAGCATTTCTGCTTAATAATTTGTATGAAAATAAATAAGACAAGATTTCAATCAGTGCTTTATTATTATTATTTTTGTACTGGCCTTTTCCCTAACAGGATGGGTATTTTAATACTCAGGCCGCGGATTCTGAAAGTACTTTGTCTGTCAAAATCACTTTAAGGAAACCCGAGAGAGTCTGGAGGTCAGGCTGAATCTGGAATTTGTCTTTGATAAGGACAATTTCACATGACTACTGCTGCAAGTCTCAGTCCAGCTCAGTTTTATCAAAGAGAAAATTCGTTCTGTGGCGACACTGCTTGCAGGAACAGAGTGCATGAAATATTGGTTTTACCAAAGAGTGACCTCCCCGCTTCAATTTCCCAGAGTCCCAGTCTCCTGGCATTCCATTCTTCACAATGTGACAGGCCACTGGCAATAGTTATGGGTGGCAATACAGCTGACACAACACTGAACTCATCATGCAGACAAGCTGCAGCTAACTTTCCTGTAAGCTTTACAGCATCTGCTTTAGACAGAGGTTCTCAGAAGCTAACATCTGTTTCAAGACATGCAGGCAGGTAATACTCATGAGAAAAATCCTGCCATTCTCTAGCCCTGTCTTCTGAAAGTGGAATAGACAGGATGGCATCAGACCCTACTCCTGAGCCATTTGAAGGGAGTTTGTGGATCTGGCTCTAAACTTTTCATAATGGCCCCATCTCTATGAATGTGGCCTCCAGCCTTCCTCTAGCTTTGCAGGCAGAGAGTGGGAAGGTGGTATCACAATTCAGGCTAATTGTTGCACTGAGCAAAACCCAGCTGGTTTCTGTCCACATGGGTCCTGTGAATCAGAAAGAGCAGCTTTTGTTAACAATCAGTTCAACACCTTCAAGTTCACTTGGAAGATTTTGTGTTTGAAGCCTTGTCACTGCTGTCTCTACCACAGAAGGTTAAGCCTGCTGTGGTTGTGTTGCTCCCAAAGAATCACATGAACTGCATGTGGGAACTTTTGTATTTGTAATCAGTTTGTCTATTTGCCACGTTGCATTGAGGTGCAAGAATTATGGCAACAAGGTATTTGCACTGACAAATGATGCCACAGGACACTGTGCCATGTCTTCGTCTCGAGTCAGTAAGTGACTTCTGATTACAAACCGGACAATCCAGCGGATGGTAGGCACAGATTCCCAGCTACATGAATGTAGAGAAGAAGGGGAAAATACAAATGTTTAAAATTTACTTGATCAGCGTCATGAGAGTTGGGGCTTTGTGTGGATTTTAATGATCAAAAAAGTGCTGTGGTTATGTTTGTATGCTAACTACCTGCCTTGTGCTTTCTGATGTTCCTATCGCCACCATACCATAGGCAACAGAACAAAAACCTCTCCCATGCACACGCTAACCCTTGCCTTCTGGCCAGGGATGTGCCTGAGTGGCCAGTATTTTTATGTATATGTATTTCTTGGTTTTATATTTGCCTTCCTCCTGTTGTGAATGTCACTTGGAGATAAAGGCAGACACGCACTGTGTGTTCAAAGGAATGCGATGAAAATAATTGAGCACCTCTCACTTCCAAATGAGCAGCTGCTGCGACTGCAGATGAAGGGAATCCACAGACCCAGCCTGGTACCATTATTTAAAATACTTAAATGTTGGTCAAATAACCATTTATTTGCAGAGGGTGGGGAATAGCTGCTTCTCTGTTCTGTTCATTGATGTTTAGGGTCAGTTACCCCTGGGGAGCCTGGAGGTCCTTTGTACCTGATCAGTGCTATGAAACTAAGCCAGTCCTGACCCCTGGGAATGCATTGCAATAATGCATCAGTCTGCAGTGACACAGCCTTGTTGCAGCCTATCTTGGTGCATCAAGGTAAGGTGATGTTGACTTCACTGTAGCATGCTGGTTCTTGTGACTTGGGAACTTCCACCCAACACACTGGGTCCTCTTGCTCATGGTTAAGCAAATTAACTCAATGGAAGTTAAGGGAGTTGTGCTAGGTCAGTGAAAAGAGAGATTATAGGCTGTGATCCTTCTTTCTCTCATCTCCTGGATGCTAGGAGAGATAGTAGATCATTGATCCCTTCTCACTTTCCCTGGTTGCTCAAAGAGAAGACAATGTCTCTTCTCCCTGCACCACTCCACCTTCATGTCTCTCTCTACTGGTGGCCTGAAGGGAGAACAGGATCTTGGCAGTTCCTTTCTTGCCTCTCTCTAAATACTTTTGGCAGCTCCCAAACTGCCGGTCCGTGTTATGTCTCTCTGTGCTGTCTTGAGCTGTGCAGACAGAGTACACATCCATTGGGCAATGCAGGGAGTGCTCCTGTGATCACAACTCCAAATCAGTGCTTGGTCTCACCTGTTCTTGCAATGATCAGGCTCGCAGGGTTTATGAAAGCTGCATGCATGGCCCTGAAGAGCCCAAGTGCTGGTAGGACTTGAGCTTTTGATAATCTAGACTGGAGATCAGACCTAGAGCTGGACATTTTCCTGTCAAAAATGTCATTTCATCACAACAATGAATATGAAAAGGAGAGACAACCCCACTCCAGAGTAGCCAGATAGTCTGGTGATTAGGAAGTGCAATTAAAATGTGGGAGGTGTTGGTTCAAATCCCTATTCTGCTAGATATGGAACAGGGACTTCAATGTGGGTCTCACCCATCTCAGGTGAGTGCCCTGACCAACAGGCTATAGAGTGAGTCAATTGCTGTCTGTTAACCATTTATTATTTATACCAAGTGAACCAGCTCCAACAGGAGAGATTGAGGGAAACCTTGATGTTTTTATGTGAAACAAAACTGTTGTTTTCCAGTCAGCCCTAGTCAAACCACTACCAACTAAGCCCCACAGACTCTGACTCTACAATAGAATAGTTTGGGGGTGATTAAATCTGGAGGGTCAGATGAAGCATTTCTCTAAAAGGGACAACACTGAAATTTTGGATGCTTGTCATTGAAGGGCCAAATCTCTGCTGGCATGGCTGAATTCGAGTGAAAATCAAGACAGTCACTGAAGTGAATGGAGCAATGAAATTTTACCATGGTGTTTGTTCTGTACCATTCAGCTGAACAATGCCTTTCTCCTGTGCTGAATTGTTTTGTACCTTTTCATCAGGCTTAAGCCTTGTCCACATTGGAAATCTGTCCTGATTTCAGCAATCAAACGTCAGCTGCATAAGTGCAAACTCCAAGTTGCACACAAGGAAAGCTGAGATTTGTACCAGTGGAACTTCTCTCACCCAGGGCAAATCACAGTTTACCCTGTCTACACTTGGGGTTTACACTGGAGTAGATACATCAAATTCCAATGCAAATTTCCATTGCAAACATGATCTAGGGCTTCGAGAGGACATTCATGTATAACCTGGACTGCAAACTTCTCCCATACAGTAGTTCTGCTGGAGACATCTGGATTGTTGCATCTTGGGTTGCCGTAAGAAATCGCTCCTAAATGATTTTCAAGGCTTCCCTGTAGCTCCTTGGTTTACAGCCATTCTTTCAAACTCAGCTGAAATATTCTGTTTCCCCATTGGTCTGGGGAGAATAATTGAATGCACATCTGTGCTTAATATTTCTCCCCTTCATCATCGCTTCAGATTCAACAGCTATGAAGCAAGGTCCCATTCTCAGAAACTCATTCTCTTGGTCCTTCATGACCTGAAAATTGTTAACAAGTATTTGATTACTGTTGATGGAATGAAAGGCTGTTTCTGGCCACTTGCTGAAGCAATTAATTATATTAACAGCAAAAAGGGAGTCTGCTGGTGATGTTTGCACTGTATCAATGCAATATTTTCCTTTGCCGACTCAGGGAAAGAAACCAGATGCAATGATGACACGTTTGTGGATCGCAAATGGCAGTAGCATGTTCATATAGGTTGGGAGTTACAAACAGACTGAAGAGAGTTGGGCACTTAGGTCCCAATGACTAACTCCCGTAGGCTTTTTTGAAAATCCTGGCCACAAAGCGTATGTTGCCAAGTTCTTCCATGTGGCCCTTATGCTCCTTTTTTGTGGTCAGAGCTTCGAGGTTCTCCAAGGATTTTCTGAAGTTTAAGCAGAGCAGGTTTTTATGTTTCAATTTTCATCCAGCCCAGAGTGGAAAAGCTGACAGATGAAATGATATATGTGTGTCAAGACCCCTTTCAAACACTTTTGGGTGGCCTTCAATCAAAATCAATGCTTTTGAAAGGAGCTTTGATCCTTCCTCCTGTCTTTACGGGATCCATGTGTAATAATAGGGATGAAACATGGTGATACTAAAATGTAAGACATGATGTCTTTGGAATTCATTCACAAGGATAACATCAAGAATATTCCTACCAGCTCTGTGAGCCTCTAAGGTTGGGATACATCTGTCTTTGCTGGCTTTAAAGTGTTTTAGTTAGAAATTAACTGCAGATGGATTGACTCTTAATTTCAGGGTTGTTGTAAAGTGCCTCGACGGGAGCTTGGCTGGAGAGCTCATTGTCCTATAGCACAGGCTGCATGTGGGACTACTTAATATGTTACCCAGCATAGCACTGTGGATGCCTGGCCAGGGTTCTGATCCTGGCTCTGCCACTGACTTTCTGTGTGATCACAGACAAGTCACTTCTCTGCTTCTGTTCAACCTTCCTAATGTTTGTTTTGACTAGTAAAGGGGATGGATATGCAATTGGAGTCTTTAGGGGCTATAGCAATATACATAATAATTATTCCACATTAGGCTCCTACATTCTCAGGTTACAGATATTGTGAGGCAGTTTAGGTCTCAAATCTTATTTTTTAATATCATATTAAATACCTGTATTTTCATGAAATATAAGAAGATGAGTTATTTGGATCTGGAGATTTCCCTGCAAATGTTTCCCGCCCAGATATTGCAGCACTGTGTTAGTCAGTGCACAACAGGTGGAAGGGAAGCTGGCTAGAAACAGAGTTCACTAACCTATTTTCATTGTCCAAAGTGAATGAAGTTCAGAAGATAAACAAGAGGTCGAAGGGTAAATTAGCTTTCTGAATCTCTTCCAAATTGAATAATTTAAGGCCTAAATAATAACACGGGTGAGGTAATTCGCATATTCAAAATAAGATATTACCCTTCTGGGGCTCATTTAATGTCCATGCAAAAGCCTTTGATGGTGCAGGTAGGGATGGTTGCTATTGACTGGAAGTTGAAATCAATGACGCTTGTATTAGAAAAAAGATTAACTTTTTCCACAGTGAGGGTAATTATTCATTGAACCATCTTATCAAAAGGCTGCAGTAAATTCTCCATCATTTGGCTTCTTTAAATCAAAACTGGATACCTTTCTAAGATATATATTTTAGTTCAACCACACATTGTTGGGTTGGATGCAGAAATCATTGGAATCTAGGCCCTGTCTTTGTTATGCTGGAAGTCAGGCTAGATAGTCAGAATGATCCAAAGTGGCCTTAAAGTCTATGGCTAATATTAATGTGTGTGTGTGTGGGGGGGGTGTTATTTTATAATTATTGGACATAGTGGCCCCAGTCAGATATTTCTCCGACAATTTTCTGTGTCCATGTTCTCCATGAGGCAGATGCTGAGGGCTTTTCTTCACAGCAAGCTATTGCATGGCAAGAGAAGGCATGACTCTCCGGCACACCAGCTTGTCATGCAATAACCTCTCCCTGCCCTGTAGCTATATCCATGTGAATGTCCTGGAATGGAGCTTAGTGTCCTACTATTTCAAAGTGCAGTACACAAAGCTGCCCTCTGCGCCTTTCAATGCGCTCTCGCCGTGTCCACGCAGGATATTACTCCACGGCAAGTCAGAGCTCTGTAGATTGACACCCTGGTTTGCCATGCGGTAACTTGCTGTGTAGATAAACCTCCCTGAGACCTTGACCCAGACTGAATATTTTCTTACTCCGCAAATACTCCCAGCAAAATCCACTTGTGAAGGAAAGTGCTATCCAGCATGAGTAAGGGGGCCAGAAACTGCTCCCGCATTGAGGTAACACCCTTTAGCCCTTAAACACGGGTAGGAACTAGCAAGGTTTCACTGAGCATTTGACATGGTCAGTGGATTGTATTTTTAAATAAAGTTTGTGAGAAGGAAAAGTTACCACGTAGCCTGTTCAGACTCTGTTGTCTCAAATTACGTGCCCTGATTTTTTCCCCCGGATAGTTTATACCACACTGAGCTAACCTAGGAAGGTTGTTGGCTTTCTAAGAGATAAATATATAAAAATGTCTTTCACAACCACTCTGTGAATAAAGGCTTCAAAAAAAGCTTTGGAGTCCAAGACTGCAAGAGCTTCAGCCCAGAACAAATTCACACTATGTTGTCATAACAACAAACACTGATTTGAAATGCAGATTCTTCATCTTGACTCTTTATTTTGTGATGGAAAGCTGTGGAAAATGTGTGATTTGCTATATGGAGATGGGGCCTATTAGAATGAGAATGCGATAATAGAATTTGGTAGAATGCCCCGGGATAAAGAATATGACTTATGAAGCATCTAAACCAAGAATTATATATGTTTACAGGGATGTCTATCCAGCCATTTCTTTTCAGCGTGTAAGGCTGGGGACACAGCTGCGCTAACCTTTGAATTGCTGAAATAAAAGACAAGCACCATTATTTTTTTACCGCAACAAGAGCCAGGCTCAAACTTTGGGACTTTGAGAAGGATCAAGTGGAAACAGGGGTTTCTTTATTACTCACCTCAAAACATGTTTTTCTCCCTAGGGTAGTTTAGTCAACTCACCCATAGTATTTTTAAGTAGCTTTCACTCGGGAAAATCTGCTATTCATTTTCTCTAACCCAGAAGCCTAATTATTCCCTCAGATTCACTGCTACATTTAGAGGCATTCACTGGCATAGTGGATATGGATGTAATAGTCAAAACTAAGAACACTTGGGAAGTGGATAGAGTACTGGACTGGGACTCAGTAGACCTGGATTCTATTCCCAGCTCTGCAATTAATCTGCTATATGTGTGACTTTGGGCACGTCTCCTCTCTGTGCCTCAGTTTCCTTTCTGTTTAGACTCTAAGCTCTTAGGGGCAGGGATGGTCTCTCGCCATATGTTTGCATGCCTAAAACAATGTGGGCCGAATATATATATCTAATGATGCTAATAACTTACTGTGTCACTTGTTGGGAATTTGAGAGCTTCTCAAAAAATTATGATTATCAGAGCTCTCTATCAGACTAGGGATCATGGACAGAGTAGATGGATCACATGAAGTTCCAAAGAATAATAGTGGAATACAGAGTTTGCAAAGTTTTAGATCCAAATCTGAACTTCCCCAAAGCTCATGTCATGTTTGGAATTCATGGTTTGGGGTTGGCCCATTATAAAGATAGAGTCCACCACATAGAGGGGGAGGGAGCATGGTCTAGTGGATAGGATACCAGACTAGGAATTAGAAGAACCTGCTTCTGCCACTGATCTGATGTGTGACCTTGGTCACATCACTTCCTTCTCCAGGCCTGAGTTTCCCATTTATAAAATGTGGAGTATAATACTGATCTTCCTTTGAAAAGGAAGACAGCTATAGATGGAACAATCCTAGATGAGAGCTTGGTAAAAGTAGTATGATAAAATTTAGATCCAGATTTAGATGCTGCTCTTTTACAAAGAGTCATGGTGGCAGGGCCGGCTCCAGGCACCAGCAGAGCAAGCACGTGCTAAGGGGTGGCATTCCGTCCATTCTTGGGGCAGCAGAGTCTGGGCAGGTTGTTTTTTTTTTGTGCTTCGGCAGTTTGGGCGCGGCAGTCCAAGCGTGTGGAGTTTTATTGTTTTTTTGTTTTTTTGTTTTTTCTGCTTCGGCAGTTCAGGCGCGGAGTCCGAGCAGCTTTTTTTTTTGTGCTTGGGGCTGCAAAAATGGTAGAGCCAGCCCTGCATTGTAGATTCTCCATCATGGGCAATTTTTAAATCAAGATTGGATGGTTTTCTAAACGAACTGCTCTAGGAATTTTTGGGGGGAAGTTCTATGACCTGTGTTATACAGGAGGTCAGACTAGATGATCACAATGCTCCCTTCTGGCCTTGTAGCCTATGAATCTATGAGGATATCTGAAATTCTGGTTCAGGCCTATCTTTAAACTAGAAACATTTTACAATAAATACAAAGCCTTTGTACTTCTTGTAGTTCTCTTCCTTGTACTGTGGATCATGCCTAAAACTTCTGAGCATCTTTAATGTCCAGAGGCTGCATTCTGCTCTGATAGATCTATGTAAATCTGGAATAATGTGAGTGAACCCACTGGAATCACTCTGGATTTTACTGATGTAATGGAGAACAGAATTTGGTCCTCAGATTAAGGGTCTACCTAGGGAAATCTGAACTAGTTACAGCTACCCCAATGCAAAGTCCTTATGTAGATGTGCTGTAACGGTGTAAAACGGCACTTACTCCAGTAAGTCATAACTATTGTATGCTATGGCAGTATGTCTACATGAGGGCTATAGCCCAGTATACAAATCCCAGTCTAGACAAGGCTTAAATGGTAAGAACTAGCCGTTTTATTTAATTCAATATATCTGTGTTTGCAAATTCTGCAGGGAGTCTTATGTAAAATACGAGACATTACCTGGGGGTGGGGTGGGTGAGGGCAGTGTCTAAATCCTGGGTTCAGATTCTGCTCTCAAGTTACACCACTGTGAATGCAGAGTAACTTCAAGGAGCTCTGTGGCATTACTCTCGCATAGAATGGCAAAGGGATCTTATCAGGACATTGCATTTGAGTGGCTGAATGCAGCATATTAACTGAAGTAGTTATTTTTGTTTGCATGGGAAGGGAAAGAAACAGTGGGTGGGGAACTAGAGAAGTGAAGAGTGAGAAAAACAAATCCTAGAAACTAATCAAGGGAAAGAAACAAGAGAGGAGCCAGTGAAAAAGGAACAGGGGGAGGGGAAATGGGACGAAAGAAAAAGATCAAGGCAGTATTTTCTTTAAAGGAAAAAAAGTGTGAGGATCTGCAGCATGAATCTCATCCCATGCAGGGAGCTGGGCCTGTCTCATGCAATGCTTCTTGCACCCTGTGCGGAGCCATTTGGCAGGTTAATTGTTCTCCAGAATTCTTCATTCCCATGAGCCTCTGTGCTTCCAGTTTACGTCGAGGACTGGACTGGAACAGGAAATGCCAAAATACCCTGAAAGGGCTTGGCCTTCTGGTATTCCTGCCCTGCCTGGAGGTAGCAGGGGCCAGAAATATTGCGATGGAGGTTCAGATAAGTGGTTAGATTTGTGGAACCTTATCCACACAGAACCTTCACCTTTCAAGATCAGCTTAGAGCTCTCCTGTGACCGCCTGTCACATACTAATGAATGTTGAGTTGAATGGTGTATGGGGTCAACAGGGCACAAGCCAAAGGGAAGTAGCAGGAGCCATGCTGAAGGTGATGCTGCTGCACAGAAACAAGAGAGCTGCTCTGGTCAGGATTCAGAAAAGGAAGGAAATCCAGCCAATGAATGGTCACATTCACATCTGAGCAAGCAGGTGTGGTTCTGCTGATGTCAATGGAATTGCACCTGCAAATACACTATGTTTTGTGGGCTGGAATGTTCACGCGGTGATGCTGAAATCTATGAAGGATGTTGGGACACTGCACCAAAAGCTCCTGGAGCTACCGCCAACTGCTTTGCTCCTATGGCCAGTTCTTGCTGTCATTGTCTTTCAAGTCACCGCACAAAACAGGGGAGCGTGTGCCTCCCAAGGGAGCTCCTTGGATCCTCTTAAGGGACCTCCCCTGCCAATGACACTTCGGAGAGGGCGCGGGAGAATGAAGACCCCAATGTTTCCTGCATCACAGCAGATGGCACCATAACTTTGAGTCTTTCAGCAATTCTAAAGCCGTGGTTTTGAAAATAGCCTAGCACAGGAAGCCTAAACAGCAGGATGTATTTCCCCAACTTAGCTTTGTAGGACGACACTCCAAACTGTGGGACTCCCTGTCATCCTAGCTCTTTCAACGGTGCCATAGTCTCAGTGCAGAGCAGAGAGCATTATGGGGAAGCATTTACACAACGCAAAATGTACGAGTAACAATCCGAGCAATTAGCAGAGTTTGAACCTTGGACCTTCAGGGCCAAAAAGAAATCTCCAGCTTCTGATCTAACAGCTCGACTCTGATAGCTGACAGCAGTAGTAGGCACTTCTCCTTTGTGCAGACTAGCCTTTGGGGAGGGTGTGACACAGTTTGAAACTCTGTGAAATCTGCCCACCCAGTTATTCTGCATAGATGACCTTTCCTCCTGGGGTGGACAAAGCTCTCTTTTCTAAACTATCACAATCTGCCTTCCTCAACATGCTCTCTTCTCTTCCCGGGGTCAATCCCCACCTGTCTCAGAGTTTTGGTGTTGAACTTGGCTCAGGGAACGGCAGCAGTTACCATAGCAAATGCTTCAGTCCCCTCTTGTAATAGCAGCATGCAAAATATTAAACAACAAGGCTTGGAAGAAGAGTGGTGATTATTATACAGCTACAGTTTCATCTCAGGGTTTTGATGGTGCATTATCAGATTCCCCTTGATGGCATTATAGCATTATAATCACCACTTGTTTATGCATTATCCTATCTCTAATCCCACAGTAATGTCATTTACTTACATTGACATTGCCAGCACGTTTGCAAAGCTGGATTGTGCTGTGATGGATTCTGCTTTGATACAAATTTCTGTTGAATGTCACTGGAGAGTTACTCCTTGATACAGCATCAAATGAATGTCCAATCTCCCCGAAGAAGGATTTAATGGTGAATTTGAAAACCTACATGGTACAGCCTATGTGTTAAACGATTATATCTTCCTCTGTTTCTTTATATTTTAAGGGCAAAAAATACCCATATGCATTTCCTTGCTACTTCAGACTCGCCACACCGGTGAGCTGTGTGATATTTGTGTGCATTTGTCCTGTAATATAATAATTTTTCACTGTAACCTGATTATTGTAAGCACCAGAAATGCTCTTGCATTATGTTTCTGGCATGAAATGCTGTAGAGGAAAGAACAGCTTTCCCCTAGCTACTATTTACTGCTAAAGACAATAAAATATGTTCCCAGTAGAGGAATAGTGGGCTAACATTGGATCTTAATTACACTGGTTTAAATCTGGAGTGATTCTGTTTATTTGCACTGGTGAACCTGCTATCCAGATCTGCCCCATTGCTTTATCGAGGTGGCAGGATAATACCAGTACTTGATGTTATGAAACGTAAAAAACTGACCATAGAAAGCTTGATTTTTTTTCCCCTCTCTTTCATATTTAGTCCCACTGACAGAGGGTGACTGGCCCTGTGGTCAAAGTAGGTCCAGCTTCCCTGTGCCAGAGCAGGTATGCCCAGAAAGGGAGCAGGGCTTCCCCTGGCCTGTAAAGGGTCAGAGGACATTTCTGTGAGATCAGAGCTAGATGGGAACAGAACTGGTTGAGAGAAAGAGAATGAG
The DNA here is from genome assembly GCF_007399415.2 of Gopherus evgoodei. Taxonomy (NCBI): domain Eukaryota; kingdom Metazoa; phylum Chordata; order Testudines; family Testudinidae; genus Gopherus; species Gopherus evgoodei. The sequence goes on along the minus strand of NC_044339.1, from coordinate 9,490,355 downwards.
CATGCAAGCAAGCACCTACATGTGTGCTGTAGGAAGCTGGAGCAACAGAACTGCAGAGTGAAGCTGCATGGAGAGATGGGCTTCTGCAGTCATCCTTGAGGAAGGGAGATGGGGCTGGGTAAAAAGACCCAGCTGAAAGTTTCCTTTTGGAAAGAAGACATCTTCCATAGGTGCTCAGAAAGCAGGAAGGGACAGACTCTCAGGGCGGAGGGGCTGTGCCCATCTTAGGGCATGGTAGAAGAGTTTTGGTGCTTGTTTTCTGGAGCTGTGTGATAATAAAATCAGAGCCTAAGAAGGACTGTTGATGAGATAGACAATGTGGAGTTATTCAGGGGCTCTGAAGAGGGGAGACAGAGGCAGGCGCTGAGGGGAACTCGGGAGACGGCTACCCTGCATGTCAAACCCACTGTGCAACAAGGGGCATTGGCCTCAGCCAAAGAGCAGGAAGCAGACTCAGTGCTTTTATTTCCCCCAGGTTGACCAGCACAGATTAATGGAGCTGGGGTGAGGGCTGTGTTGCATGGAGAGGAGAAAGCTGTCTTGGAGGTAGGGTGACCAGATGTCCTGATTTTATAGGGACAGTCCCGATATTTGGAGCTTTGTCTTATATAGGCGCCTATTACCCCCCACCCCAGTCCCAGTTTTTCATACTTTCTATCTGGTCACCCTACTTGGAGGAGACTTTCACACCCAGTTAGTGACGGGGACTGAACTGGATTTTTGTCCCCTTGTTTATGTAAATAGCATTTTCACTTGGTGAACAGTTACTTTGCTTTTGTTTTGTGTGTGTTCAGTTGCTTGATAAGTTAAAACCACTACAAGCACCAGTTTAAATACGAATAACAAAAAGCCAGGACGGCTACGTTAGGCAGACAAGGAAGCCAGGAGTACTAGAGATTGAAGAGGTGCCTTTCGACCCAACAGGTTGTGTTTGTTCTTAATGATCTGCTTGCAGCTCACCCACCTAATTCCAACTCAGTTCCCACATATTTCCATGGGAGTTCTGAACAGTGCTTTGTAGATATCTTAAGGGAGAAGGGTGTTCGTTTCTGGCATCTGTTTTCCTTTGAGATTTCAGAGTAAAATAAATGGTCAGGTATATAGTCAACTGCATTTGAGCGGAGGCAGCAGTGTCAGAACTCCTGCATTCTCCCCCCTGCTCTGCTACTCACTTATTGTGAGACCTTGAACAAGTCAGTTAACCTCTTTCTTCCTCAGTTTATCTATCTGTAAAATCAGCATGACCATATCAAACCTACCACACGGCTGTGTTGGGAAGCTTTCTTCATTTATGTTTGTAGACGGCTTTGAGAACCTAGGATGAAAATAGAAACATTTATGCAAAGTATTTGCTTTTTAGTTATATCCTCTTCCTGTGTTATTTCCTACTTTATGCCTGGGTCTAATGCCTTCCTTTGTTGATTACGTTAATACTAATCATAAAGTTATTTTTTATTTGCACTACAGTAGCACCTAGAGACTCCAGCTAATTGTGCCGGGTGCTGGCCATACACTCCCTGCCTGAAGAGCTTACTATTTAAATAAACAGGACAGACAAAGGGTAGAAAACACAAAGGATCATTGTCCCCATTTTACAGATGGAGAAATCTTCCACAGGAAGATCAGCTGACTTTCTCAAGATTGCACAAATCTGTGGCAAAGATATGAATCAAACTCAGATCTCCTAAGTCCCAGTTTAGTATCTTAGCCATAAGACCATCCTTGCCCTTCCAATATTTGTACTTGTACCTAATGGACAATGCTGCTCTGACTGTAAATTTTAATCTGTTTTTCATACCCTTTCAGTTCTGTCCACACTCTTTGGTGACATTTCACAATGATTCACCTGTCAGAAAGCTTCTTATTTTCTTAATAGGTTTTCTGATTTCCTTTGTCCTCCATATCTGTCTTAACTCTCTTCTTGTATTAATATTTCAGATCAGCCAGCTCATTTCCTGAGCTTTGGAGCAGGTTTATTTTAAAAATATCTTTATTTCCTCTTCCTGTCTCACTTCATCCTCATTTCACTCCAACATTGTCTTTTTTCCCAGAGTACCTTCACTGTTAAAAGTTTGCTTCATTAAAATATAGTAACTTTGATTCTAGGAAGTATTAATAACAAACAATATGAAAATGCTCCACCTGGCAACACGGACAAGGCTTGCCCTGCGTCCTATAAATAATCCTCTGGGCCAAGAGTCCTAAAAGTGAATCTTCTGCTGTTGAAAAATGTGGTGATCAGATTTGTTTGTGGTGGGCTGGACCACACAGCAGGAGCGCACAATGAACTTGCACACAGGCAGAAAACATTTTCAGACGTCTATACTGCCACCATCGCCTACATGAACAGCTGTTAAACAAGAAACAAACCAGTCACCACTCCAATAAATTCTAGTGATGGCTTGATCCCCAAAGCAGAAGAGCGTTCTGCTGGGTTGAGATAACCAGCTTCAGTTTTGGATAGCTTCTCTGAATCTCTTTCAAGACTGCATGGGTAGTGAGTGGTTGGGTGGCTTGTGATTAGGGCCAGTTGGCTGAACCTCAGCAGATCTAGATTCAGTTCCTGGCTCAGCCGCAGCCCCCACCCAGTGTGATGTTGGGCAAGATGTTTGATCTCTCTGTGCCTCAATTCCCCATCTGCAGAATGGGGCTATTTCTCCCCCAAACTTGGTCTGCTTTGCCCAGCTTGTCAGGTCTTTTGTTAAGCCCCTCCAAGCAATTTTTTTTCTATTGCCAAGCAATATGATACAGGCAGGTCTCCAGACCCTGAATCGCATTGTTACCATGATCCAAATTGGTGTTATCTTGGGCAAATCATGGTTACACCTTAATTGATACATGAGACTAGTTCTTTGAAGGGGCTAACATCATTATGCCCTGAGCTGTGACCTTTTCTTAGGGAGCTTCCTACAGGATGCATCTTCTCCACTCTCACGCTGCCTGCAGATTTCTCAACACACATGCCCTTTTCACAGACACCTGCAAGAGTACCCGCCAAGGGCCCCATCCTCTTTTTAAAGGAGAGGCTGCCATGTCTTGAATTAAGAAATAGATTCATCTGAACACTACAAATAAGACAGCTGCAGCCATAAGCAGATATTTAAACAGCATTCAGAATCACTCCTCAATACATCAGTCAACAGTATAAAACCAGGTCTGTTGTTATTAATTTCAGCATCTTTGCAACACTTCATCACTCAGTTTCCCGCTCTGTCAGATAGGAATAATGTTACTGACTTGCCTTACAGGAGAATAAATTCATTTATGTATAAACTCCTCTTTTTTGATCTTTTGACAAAAAAGAGGCTTTGGAAGAGCAAAGTAGGCTTCAGATGCTAAATTTTATTGCACACTTTATCCATCTGTCACAATGGGGTTCATTCTCCTCCCTCCTCTTGGGAATCACCGAGCTGTTTCAAGCGCATCGCGCCCACCTTTCTTGCCAAACGCCAAGGCAACGAATCCACATACTTTTCTTCCTTATATTGCAGCAACATCTATTTCGACTGTCAACAAATTGCTCTTGCTATCTTCCCCTACTCTTCCCTTCAGTGACCTTGACTGTCTTCCACACCTGGGGGGGGAAAACACTTTGTATGTATCTTAACCTCCCCGGTGCAATTTCCTTTTGCTTTCTCTTTATCACTTTTTTCCTTCTCTCCACTCTAATCGACATTCTTTTTTGCCTCTGCACCTGATGGTTTATAGCTCTCATATGCCTCTTTCTTACCACTGATTACTTTTGAACTTCCTAGTTCATCCACATTGGCCTTTTTTGTCCTCATGGTCCATTTATTGCTAGATGGTATTCATAACCTTTCAGGGCATGCATTCATTTTTCTTAGACTGTTTTCTGTTTTACTCTTTCCCCTGCCTTTTTCCTCTCTTGCTCTATCCCAGTCAATTTCACTCAGTAATGTGTGTGCCCTTAAAACAGTCGTAACGTAGTAAATCGGCATCATTCTGTTGACTTCAATGGAGTGACACTGATTTACACCAGCTGAGGAGCTGGCCCATAATAAATATTTATATGCCTCTGTGTGTATGTGAGTCTATAGGATCATAGAAATGCAGGGCTGGAAAGGACCTTGAGAAGTCATCAAGTCCAGCTAGGGTGACCATACAGTAAGTGTGAAAAATCAGGACAGGGGGTGGGGGATAATAGGAGCCTATATAAGAAAAAGACTCAAAAATCAGGATTGTCCCTATAAAATCGGGACATCTGGTCACCCTAAGTCCAGCACCCATCTCTGAGGCAGGACCAAGTAAACTGACCATCCCTGACAGGTGCTTGTCCAATTGTTCTTAAAAACTTCCAATGATGGGGATTCTACAACCGCCCTTGGAAGCCTATTCCAGAGCCTAACTACCCCTATAGTTAGAAAGTATTTCCTAATATCTAACCTAAATCTCCCTAGCTGCAGATTAACCCCATTACTTTTTGTCCTACCTTCAGTGGACATGGAGAATAATTCTATATATAACAACATATTTGAAGACTATCAGATCCCCCTCCCTAGGACCTTGTTCTCAAGACTAAACATGCCAGTTTTTTATTTTTTCCTCATAGGTCAGGTTTTCTAAATCTTTAATCGTTCATGTTGCTCTTCTCTGGACTCTCCAGTTTATCCACATCTTTCCAAAGATGTGGCACCCAGAATTAGACACAGTACTGCAGCTGAGGCCTCATCAGTTCTGAACAGAGAGGGACAATTACTTCATTATTGTTAATACACCCCAGAATGATGTTAGCCCTTTTTTGCAACTGTGTCGTGCTGTGGACTTGCATTCAATTTGTGATCCACTACAGCCCAGAGATCCTTTTCAGCAGTATGACCACCTGGCCAGTTTTTCCCCATTTTCTAGCCGTGCATTTGATTTTTCTTTCCTAAATGTAGTACCTTGCCCTTTTTTTTCTCTTGAATTTCAGACCAATTCTTCACTTTGTCAAGATCATTTTGACCATTTTTATCATTAACAGACATTAGTTAACGTGTGTGTATGAACACACACATGCAAATATCTTCATGGTTTTTTATTTGTATTCACTCTGTTAACAAATGAAACACATGTTTAAAGCTGTGTTTGGTAGTTATATCATCACTGACACAGATGTGTAAGTTGGTCTTCTCAACCACAGATATGGGGAACACCTGTCAAGCTAGGAGCTGAGGGATAGCCAAAATGAATTTACATAGTAAACTGCTTTTTCAACAAGCTTTGACCCTGTCATAAATTTACACACACAGGGTGAAATCACCCCCTTCAGAAGAATAGCACAAGCCCTATTTTGAGAGCTTCAGCGGTTCATATGACGTGCCGGTCCTCTGCACAAGCAGGAATTTCACCATAGGGTCTTGTCTTCCTTAGGAAAGAAGTGTATTTTTAACATGTTAACTAATGTGTTAAAATCCTAGGAAAGACAAGTTTTAAATGTTAACAGGACAAAGTAAACCGTAGGCTTCCTTTCAGGGTTTATGCCTTCTGGGTAACATGGGTCAACATTGCAGCTGCCTTAATTAACTGTGCTAGGATGTTAACAGATGTTAGCCAACCTGAGTTAAAAGGATAGAGCTGTTCCTCTAGCGTAGACATGGTCAGAGAAAAGAGACAGTGCTTCTGCAGCCCAGGAAGTGATCTGACCCTCATTGGGTTAAGTGACACAGTAGCAGTAAGAGGTAGAAAAGCCCCAGGGTACCACTGAGTCCGTCCCACTGCTATTTGGGGGTGCCAGAAAAATCTTCTTTCAAAGAAGAAAGTTACAGCCCATCTATGGATCTTTGTGGCCACTTAAAATTCCTAATAGCGGGTGCTTTTTGCATGGGGCATAATTATATATATATATAAAAGTTATTTCTTATATATTTGAATTATACTACAGTAGGGTGAAAATTCAAAAAAAATGAATAATACTTTTTGTAAAACCCGGGATTTTTTTTGGTAAAAAATCCATTTAAACTGAAAATGAAGGCACTTAAATATGGTTTAAAACACAGTCCAGTTGGGGCACTAAAAGTCTTCAGCCATAGTCAGAGAAGAGATTATTGAGCATGTCTGTCTGAATCTCAGGCCTCTGAGCATTATATCAATAATTCTTGGCATGCAATATTGTTGCAAGTCCAGCCACTGTCATAACATGCTTGACCTTGTAATATAAACCAGCGATAGTTAAGTCAGGTGTAGATATGAAAGTTCACAAAGCCAAACAAAGAAAGTGAGCCCCTGAACTGATATATTTATTTCTCTTCTTCTCCTTTAATAGACTTCTGTCTAGTGATTTCATACTTGACAACATGGATAATACTTACCTCCCATGTAATGCTTTTCATCCACTGAGAAAAGCACTCAAAGCACTTTACAAAGAAGGGCAAGTAACATTATCTTCATTTTATGTATGGGGAAATTGAGGCAAAAGAGAAGGTAACACAACTTACCCCAGGTCATTGGCAGAGCCAGGCTAGAATTCAAATATCTTGATTCCCAGTCCGGCACCTTATGCACTGGGCCATGCTGTTGTTGTCTATTACAACTGGTTTGGAATTTTCTGATGAAACATTTCTTCATCTGAAAATGTTGATTCATCAAAACCAAAATTGTTCACAAGAAAGGGGTAAGGTTTGATGAATCTCCTGATTCACCAAAATATTTTGGGTGGGAGGAGAATAAAAAGTTTGAAGTTGTCACAAGATCCAGTTTTGATATTTTTCAAAATGAGAAGGTTTGTTTTTTAGAATCAAAATGACTTCATTTTGAAATTTTAGTTCAGTTATTCTAATGAAGGTTAAAACATTTTTAAAAGGTCGAGATGAAAATGAAACATTTTGAAATTATCAAAATATTTTGGTTGGCCTGATCTGGATATGTTGCTGGGGAACATTTTTGAGATTTTGACTTTTCATCCTGTTTTGGGACACGGACAAAGATTCTAAATCTCAAAAACTCTGAGGGGGTTGGGAAAACCATTTCCAAACCAGCTCTGTTGTCTGTTCCATAGCAGAAAAGAAACTACAAACTCCCAACAAAGCCAGGTCAGCAATGATGCAAGGAGTAGACTCTGAGATAGTTTTAAAGGTGTATTCATGTGTAAATTCCTCCAGTGCTGGTTGGGAAGAGTAGGAAAATATTACAAACTTCCTGGCAGAACTCCCTGGCCAGCTCTTAGCAGAGCTAAGTGTTGCCCAAGTGGTAATATAAAATACCTGTCCATGGTCAGATGACTACTTCACTGTTCAGAGAAGCCTTAATTTCTCCAAAATCAAGTAAGCCTCTCCATAGAAGGGGACAAGGCATGACTGACAGCAGTAGTAATAATGATCCAAGGACAGGAGTGTCTTGGTAAGGCCAGAGAAGAAGGTTTATGGAAGAGATTTTCAGAAAAGCCTTAGATGCCAAACTCCCACTGAATTTCAATATGATTTAGGGGGCTAACTCTTTTCTTTAGCAGATATAGGCTATGATCCTCCAATCATCATGCAGATACAAAACTTACTGATGCCAATCTCCTAGCTGAAGCCAACAGGAGTTTTATGTCCCTGAAAACTTCAGGACTGGGCCCCAGGAGGGTACGGAGACTTAGAGATGGGTGAACACTCTTGATACTTCATCAGAAACTTGCATTGAACATAAATCAAAACTCCTAAAATTTTAGTTATCTACCTCCATCGGGATCCTTCATTTTCATGAGGATGGATGCTTCTGGTTTCTGACATGACTTGTGTTGAAATACTGCAATAAATGTTGTTCTCACACTGTTTCTAGCTGGACAGTAATAGTACTGGAACTCTTGTAAGAAACTCATTCTCTCTTGAGATTTCCTGACCAATTTCATGGACCTGAGAGGTTTATCTAGTTTGGTTGACCACTTCAGGTAAACACCTGAATTTCTGGCTGCTTCGTCAGATTGACTGTCTGAATCTTGAGCTTCGCCCATTGCTTGCTGAGATACCTGAAATCCTGAAAGGAATAGATAGGAGAAGATCTGAAGTGTAGGCACTAGGCACTGTCGAGCCAGTGATACATACAAAGACCAGGAGATTCAGCACTAGGAGTCTAAGACCAGGGCCCCATTGTGCTGTATGCTCTACACAGATTAAAAGACAGTTTCTGCTCCCAAGCAACTTATAGTCTAAAAAGACTGGACAGATGAAGAATGGGATGAGGGCAACAGAGGGGTGAAATGACTTACGAAGAGCATCCAGCAGATTTATATCAGGATCTAGGTCTCCTGACTAGTCCACTAAACCATACTGTCCCTTATGAGAACACTGAACAATCAACCCATCATTGTGGTGGTATCATATTTTCAGTAGCTTGTAGGTAGCAGTTTCTTCCTGTGGTCCAGGTCTGTTTCACTTCACTACATTCCTTGTTTCTTTCAGGTTTAACTACAGTTTATGGCTATTCAAATAAGTCCCAGGTAAGGATCTTCTGAAGGTAGCTAATGCTTACTCGGTTAAACAGCATGTGCTAAAAGTCAACACCTCTGTTAATGTATTCAGAGGGTAATAGGTTCCATCTTGGTGTTGCCTTGGATGCGTTCATTAGGAATGGAACAGTACTGAGCAGGTCACACCTAATTTGAATGTACCGTATGGATAGAGTGATTTCAGCATTTTTCCATCTTAAAGGGGCATTAAGGCATCTTGCTTGCAGAAGTGGTTATTTCCCTCTGGATTTCAAACTGCTTCTGAATTGGGCACTCTGACCCCAAAACACAGCTTGTACTAGATTGACTGTTTTAGAGTGTGCTCGATTACGGCTATGAATTTGTCATACTGTGGAGCAGCATCCCACAAGAGCAAGGGCTGCTTTTCCCATGCTGCCAGGTTCTTCCTATAATATGCTTGTCAGCATCTTGTTCTATTTCATCCAATCAAGAGATCTGTCCTGAGTGCTCATGAAAGCAACTGGATTAACAACAGCTCTTAAAAATGTTGCTTTTTTTGTCCTACTGGAGCAGCCCTGTATGCTTTTGCATAATGACCTGCCAATGTACCTACAGAGGCCACCTGTAGTGGGAGGAAGAAGTAGTGGCTCAAACCCCACATAGTCTTTGATATCCTCTGCTTACGTGATGTGGACAGTTATGCATTAGGAACTGAAACAAGATCTGTGACTCATCTCCCACATCTCGAACAGCAGTCGGATGGCAACAGCTTTCAGTATCTACTGATCTCAGCAGGACTGGGAGCAAGGATCTATGATCTCAGGGTACTGGATATCCAAAATTCCACAACTGGTCTGGCTTCATTCAGTATCTGCTTTAAACTCCTTGCTATGTTTTATGTGTTAAACATATGGCATTGTACTGGCACATGAATCTACAGCGTGATTCCACTTCCCTATTGCTTTTTAAGTTACTACTGGAGGCATTTAACATGAGTTGTGAGGAAAGTTCTCAAGGCAGCATCCTTTCCGTGAATTATTTTTGCTCTGTATGGCTCCACTGTGATGAATAAACAGTATCTCAGATTTTTTTTAACTTGTTTTTACCCCTGCTTTCTTGATTCATCTGAAATATGAGGAGGTTTGTTTGTTTGATGGAGGCCCATGGGCAAGACTTAGGATGCTGAATTGTGATGTCACATAAGACTTCAGCCTAGAGTGCCCATCACTTCAGTATCTAGGTTCTTCATAGTATTTCTGGTGGTGCTTGTAGGTCTTTGGTTTAAGTTCAAATAATTTGTTTGTCTTCCCCCCGAATCCTTCCATCTACGCAAGAAGAAAAGCCTGTCTTTAGGCTCTATTTTTCTCTTAGGTGCTGTGAACATCTAACAGAAAAATTCTTTGCAATTAACTTCATCTGTGTGAAGTTCACTAAATTGCAAACCGTTAGGAGGTGGGTGGTACACAATGCTCACGTCAATCATTCACAGCGCTCTATTGTGCAGCCCATGATGCAGAGCTTAGAAGAGACAAGTGACAATTTATCTGTCAGTAATTTTGATAACATTGTGGTTATTTTTTTTAAAAATAGACTTTTTAAAGCGGCTGTTACTAGTCCTAAAACTTCTGCTTCATTTCAATGAAGGAAGTTGTTCTTCACTTCTCCACTTAATTCTATGACATGATGATGAGGCAACTTCTGCAATGTGAAGGGAGAACAAACTTACCTATGTGTGGACTGTGTGTTAGTCAGATGTGCCTTGATACAGGATACAGGAGAATGTGAAGTCAGAGTTCAGGTTTGGCACTGGAGTGCGAGTTGGGTGCAGTTGCGGGGTCTGTCACTTTTCGGTATCTGTTGGCAGTGTAAGCGGTGCCTCATGGAGTTTTGCAGTGTGTTGTCGAGAGCATTGCAGGCAATGAAAAGGTGCAATGAATGAATGCTGGAGATTTTCCCCTTAACTTCTGAATCCCATGCCTTTGGGGGGGTGGCCTATTGCAGCATCAGCTGTCACTAAGCCAAAGTTTGTCTGTGCTGACTGGTGCAGGAGGAGAGGATGGTCTTATGGTGAAGGTACTGGGGAAACCTGGGATCAGTTCTTGACTCGGCCTGGGCTTCCAAGTCAACTTAAAGCAAAATGTATAATCTCAGTGCCTTATTCCCCATCTGCAAAATAAGGCTCATTCATCCCTACCTCAGACATGACTTGGATGGTATATAGGTGGACAGGAGGGTTGCAGCTTTCCACCCTTGAAATGTCTGAGTGACGGCCTTCAAGATTGTCTATCACTCACAGTAGGGTGAGCCACCCTCCTCGTAGAGGCTAGAGTAGGAAAAGCTGTATCAGGTCAGTTTTGTCCATCCCTATCTCTCTCTCATACAGGGCGATGTCGTATCCCCTAATGCTTCATCCAGTCTAGTTGTATATGCTCAAGCAGTGAGGTTTCTACCTGCCCTTGTGAGACACCTATACAGCAGCCCAAAGGATCTCGCTGTGTACCAGACCGCAAGAAGCAATTAAGAATGAGCGACCCATAAACTTCCACTCCCACCCTCTTCCATCCAGACCTCAAGCACGTGTGCCTAAGCTCCATTGGTGGAGAACAAGGGGGCCCGATGTGTGCTCCTAAATCCCTACTGCACAGAGCTGCAGTTAGCAAAACCACTGGCCCGGCAAATATGTTTTGGTTTAGCATAAAGCTCTTTATAACAGCCATAAATCATCCTAAATTCTTTGGTTTTTCCCTGACCAGGAAGAGAGAGATGCAAAAGGAGACTGTAATGAGAAAATAGAAGTCAGTTTGACAAAGGAGAGCTCCCTCTGCTCCTGAAAGATACTGCAGCAAAACTAATCACCACAGCCAAAGGGGATTGGTTTGCTGCTGCTGGGTGGGACAGAGCAGGCTTTCCTGCCTTTACATACTAGCAACAACATTTAGTGCGTCTCATTTACGGAGCTGGAACTGAACCTCAGAGCAGGAGCTGCTGGCACACAAGAACAGGTCTGATGCACTTTTGTCAATTGACCTGCCTTGCAGAACTGAAGTGACTAATAAGTGTTGTCTAACCCAGAGTTTCTCAGTGGTTTTCACAGTATGGAACACATCTGACTACAGCGATTGCCTGCCTTGTGGATATCTCCTCACCCTTTAGTGGGGGCCTCTTCCCTCCCCATTTGTAATCATCTACCAGCTCTGTGGCAACCAAAGCAAGTGCTGACATGGGAAAGTAACATTAGAGGATCATTTAATGCATTTCTAGCTGCCTTCGAATGTGATTCAGGGAGGAGCAACCGCACCGTGTGACCTGCCAGCTTTCTACCAACCACTAGCCAGGTGCCACAGCTAAGGAGCCCTTGTATAGTGGTTGGAGCAACAGAATAGGTGTCAGGATTCTTGGGTTCTCTTCCCCGCTGTCTGTCTGTGTGATGCTGCACCAGCCTCTCTGGGCTTCAGTTTACTCATCTGAAAAATAGGTGTGGTGTGCTTAACAGTTTTAATGTGAAACCTAGTCAATTAGTGCTTGTCAATGGTTTTGGGCCAGATTTTCAAAGATATTTAGGTGCCTAGTAGGATTTTCAAAAGCACCTTAGCAGGTGAGGCACCTACATGCCAGGGGGATTTTTTCAGTCTCTTCCATAGCAGGACCCCCTGAGACCTACTCCTCATTTAGTAATATGCTAACCCCACCCTGGATGCTCGTTTGTGACTATCAGGTTGAGAACCAGTGTCCCTGGGTGAGAGGCGCTACAGTACAGAAGTGCAAAAAGCACGAGACCATGGTGATGGGTGCAATGTAAGAACCAGACTAAAGCAGGAAATACGATCCCTACGGCTATGCCTCTGTTGTCTGCTCAGAACTCCTAGTCCCTTCTTTGTACAGAATCCCAGTTTCAATTCTGCTTTGAATTTCAGCTCACAGCTGTGTCCCTGACATTGAAAGTTGGCTGGGTTTTTCCTCAAGTAAAAGCCTTCGTTATATTGACATCTCACTGTAGGTTTTTAATCATAAAGGGTTTGAGAGAGCAGTAGATAGGTTCACATGAGGAAATGATATGGGGCAGAGAGAGAGGGATTTTTAGAGGGAATCTGGAACCACTCTGCATAGCCCAACAGCCTGAGAGTTTGCAGGGCAAGAGAAGGTGGCACAAATGTCTATTGCAAGAAGGAAAGGTTTCCTTCATCACCTGAACCTTGTGGGAGAAGGTCAGCCTCTTACTGAGAAGAGATGCTATTTGTGGAAGCAGCAGTGTGCTGTCCAAAGTGGCAAACATGTTTCAAATCGGTTTTAATCACGATTTAATAATTATTGGCAGCAAAGAATCCTGTGGCACCTTATAGACTAACAGACGTTTTGGAGCATGAGCTTTCGTGGGTGAATACCCACTTCCTCAGATGCATGTAGTGGAAATTTCCAGGGGCAGGTATATATATGCTAGCAAGCAAGCTAGAGATAACAAGATCAGTTCAATCAGGGAGGATGAGGCCCTGTTCTAGCAGTTGAGGTGTGAAAACCAAGAGAGGAGAAACTGGTTCTGTAGTTGGCAAGCCATTCACAGTCTTTGTTCAGTCCTGAGCTGATGGTGTCAAATTTGCAGATGAACTGAAGCTCAGCAGTTTCTCTTTGAAGTCTGGTCCTGAAGTTTTTTTGCTGCAGGATGGCCACCTTAAGGTCTGTTATAGTGTGGCCAGGGAGGTTGAAGTGCTCTCCTACAGGTTTTTGTATATTGCCATTCCTAACGTCTGATTTGTGTCCATTTATCCTTTTCCGTAGGGACTGTCCAGTTTGGCCGATGTACATAGCAGAGGGGCATTGCTGGCATATGATGGCGTATATTACATTGGTGGATGTGCAGGTGAACGAACCGGTGATGGTGTGGCTGATCTGGTTAGGTCCTGTGATGGTGTCGCTGGTGTAGATATGTGGGCAGAGTTGGCATCGAGGTTTGTTGCATGGATTGGTTCCTGAGCTAGAGTTATTATGGTGCGGTGTGCAGTTACTGGTGAGAATATGTTTCAGGTTGGCAGGTTGTCTGTGGGCAAGGACTGGCCTGCCACCCAAGGCCTGTGAAAGCGTGGGATCATTGTCCAGGATGGGTTGTAGATCCTTGATGATGCGTTGGAGGGGTTTTAGCTGGGGGCTGTATGTGACGGCCAGTGGAGTCCTGTTGGTTTCTTTCTTGGGTTTGTCTTGCAGTAGGAGGCTTCTGGGTACACGTCTGGCTCTGTTGATCTGTTTCCTTATTTCCTCGTGCGGGTATTGTAGTTTTGAGAATGCTTGGTGGAGATTTTGTAGGTGTTGGTCTCTGTCTGAGGGGTTAGAGCAGATGCGGTTGTACCTCAGTGCTTGGCTGTAGACAATGGATCGTGTGATGTGTCCGGGATGGAAGCTGGAGGCATGAAGGTAGGCATAGCGGTCGGTAGGTTATGCCTACCTTCATGCCTCCAGCTTCCATCCCGGACACATCACACGATCCATTGTCTACAGCCAAGGACTGAGGTACAATCGCATCTGCTCTAACCCCTCAGACAGAGACCAACACCTACAAAATCTCCACCAAGCATTCTCAAAACTACAATACCCGCACGAGGAAATAAGGAAACAGATCAACAGAGCCAGACGTGTACCCAGAAGCCTCCTACTGCAAGACAAACCCAAGAAAGAAACCAACAGGACTCCACTGGCCGTCACATACAGCCCCCAGCTAAAACCCCTCCAACGCATCATCAAGGATCTACAACCCATCCTGGACAATGATCCCACGCTTTCACAGGCCTTGGGTGGCAGGCCAGTCCTTGCCCACAGACAACCTGCCAACCTGAAACATATTCTCACCAGTAACTGCACACCGCACCATAATAACTCTAGCTCAGGGACCAATCCATGCAACAAACCTCGATGCCAACTCTGCCCACATATCTACACCAGCGACACCATCACAGGACCTAACCAGATCAGCCACACCATCACCGGTTCGTTCACCTGCACATCCACCAATGTAATATACGCCATCATATGCCAGCAATGCCCCTCTGCTATGTACATCGGCCAAACTGGACAGTCTCTACGGAAAAGGATAAATGGACACAAATCAGACATTAGGAATGGCAATATACAAAAACCTGTAGGAGAGCACTTCAACCTCCCTGGCCACACTATAGCAGACCTTAAGGTGGCCATCCTGCAGCAAAAAAACTTCAGGGCCAGACTTCAGAGAGAAACTGCTGAGCTTCAGTTCATCTGCAAATTTGACACCATCAGCTCAGGATTGAACAAAGACTGTGAATGGCTTGCCAACTACAGAACCAGTTTCTCCTCTCTTGGTTTTCACACCTCAACTGCTAGAACAGGGCCTCATCCTCCCTGATTGAACTGATCTCATTATCTCTAGCTTGCTTGCTAGCATATATATACCTGCCCCTGGAAATTTCCACTACATGCATCTGAGGAAGTGGGTATTCACCCACAAAAGCTCATGCTCCAAAACGTCTGTTAGTCTATAAGGTGCCACAGGATTCTTTGCTGCTTTTACAGATCCAGACTAACACGGCTACCCCTCTGATACTTAATAATTATTGACACCACGCAGCATTAACGAATATTTCATTTTTATCTCATTCACTTCTAGAGTACGTTCCAGCTAGGAATTTCAAAGTGCTTTGCAAGCTTCCATGATAAACACCCCTGCAAGGCAGGCAAGTATGAATAGGCCCATTTTATACATGAGGAGACTGGGAAACAGAAGAGATTAAATCTTCAAACTTGAGGGGCTTCCAGGCTGGGCTCTCAAAGAAGGTGAAGCACCCAACTCACCCCATATTAGGCACCGCACACTGACTGGATTTTTTAGAAGTGCTGTGCCCCTGCTGGATTTTATGGGTGTTCAGCGCTTCTGAAAGTCAGGCACCTTTCACCACCCAAGTTTGAAAAATATTGGCTTCGTTGTCTTGGCCAAAGTGCCACACTGTATCAATGCACGAGAACAGAACCCAACCCCCTGCCTCCTAGGCTTGTTAGCAGAACTTTAGTGATTACTGGAGGTGGGCAAGCTATGGCCCATGGGCCACATCTGGCCCATGGGACTGTCCTGCCTGGCCCTTGAGCTCCTGGCCAGAGAGCCCAGTCCCTGACCCCTCCCCTGTTGTCCACTCTCCCCTGTAGCCTCAGCTCGCCACGCCACCAGCGCTCTGGGCAGCAGGGCTGTGAGCTCCTGTTGGGCAGTGCAGCTGCGAGAGCCGCCAGCATGCCCTGGTGCTCTAGACTGTGCCACGGCATGGCTGGCTCCAGCCGGGCAGTACAGCTGCCAGTCCTGGTGCTCTGAGTAGCATGGTAAGGGAGCAGGGAGCAGGAGGTTGGATATGGGGCAGTGAGTCCTGGGGGGCAGTCGGGGACAGGGGGCAGTTGGATAGGCCTAGGGTCCCAGGAGGGGGTGGTCAGGGAATAAGGAGCAGGGAGGATTGGATGGGTCGGGGGTTCTGAGAGGGGCAGTCATGGGGCCAGAAGTGGGAGGGGGCAGATAGGGGGCAGAGACCACGCTGTTTGGGGCAGCACAGCCTTCCCTACCAGCTCTCCTTACAGTTTCGGAACTCCAATGTGGCCCTCAGGACAAAAAGTTTGCCCACCCCCGGCTTAGATCATGCTTAGGAAAGTGGGTTGGGAACTGGTTTCCACTTCCCAGTGCTGTCTCCCAACAATACTGGTTCAAACTATTTCATATGTAGTGTAATTGCAAATTGTTGGATTAAGCAAACTGGGGTGCAGTTTTCCTTTTCAGTTGGATAGTGCCTTTACTTAAAAATCCCGGGCTACTGGGTGCCGATCCTTGTAGGCTCCGAATGCCCTCACAAGAGATATTGTTACCAGAAGTATGAACAGGTTCTAGTATTTGTATTTGTGTTCCAGTATTTGGGATGTTTTGCACGGGCCTCAACAGCAATTTATGTGCCTGAAATAGAATGAACTCTTCTCTGCTTTCAATACTTCAGTTCCTGGGAGGTGGTAATCGAGTTAAAAGAGCAGGTTTGGCATTTTTGATCCCTTAAACCACTTGCTAAAACAAAACAAACTAACAAAAAAATTACAAATACCAAATGAGGCAGGATGATTTTAGCGATGGGCAATTATCAGAACTGCCCCATAGCAGCTGAATGTATGTGGTTCCGAGCAAATGAATCTTTGATCTAAACCAATCTTGGGTTTTTAGTTCTGCAAAAAACAAAACCTCTGACTGAAATGTTTTTTTTTCAAAACCAAAACCACCTTGGATTTATCTATCACAGACATGGGACCAGATCCAAACCTTTTTCCAAACCCTGCAGACATGGGGAGTTTAGTTGAAGTTGAATTCAGATCAGAACCACCAAAAATTGTGCAAAACCAAAACTAAAGCCAAAGAGGTTTTGCAAAAGCAAATCCGAGTTTCCTTGGTCTTTGTGTTTGGGGTAGAACATTCAGGATCCCCAGGATCCCAGATGTTCCACACCAATTATCAACAAGGCCCTTGACTTGGATGGCCTCAGCAATCCTCAACTTCTATGGAGAGAGCAAGATGATTTCAGAGAGTCAGCAAATGAAGGCAATCTTAATGGTGCTCCCTATGGACAAGTTGCTGGAGTAACCTGTGGAAGTTATTAATGAAATAATTTCCTTTCTGTTGAATATCATCATTTTTCTTTATTGTTCTTTAGCTTCTGCTCGTCATAATTTAATGTTTTTAAAGGTCAAATCGAAAGATCCAATCTTGGCAGAAAACCAAAAGTGATGGGGGAAGGGAGAGAAGGAAAGCTGTTCTGTGCTATCATAGCAACCAGGGCTATGAATGAATGCAACTGAGTTTCCAGAATCAGGTGGGAAAACAAGGTCAGAGACCTCATAAAAAGAGCCAAGCAACATGCAGGAGCCCCTGAAAGGGACAGCACTGAGTAGACTGTGGCCCGTGCTTTGCATGAAAGCTTGGCCTGCTTTGGGTCAGAGACTTAAAAACTCAGACTTTAAGGTCAGAAGGGACCATCATGATCTGACCTCCTACGCACTGCAGGCCGCAGAAACTCACCCACTCCTGTATGTCAAGCAAATAGATCACATAGAATCACAGAATCGTAGGACTGGAAGGGACCTCAAAAGGTCATCTAGCCCAGTCCCCTGCACTCATGGCAGGACTGAGCATTATCTAGACCATCCCTGACAAGTGTTTGTCCAGCCTGCTCTTAAAAATCTCCAATGATGGAGATTCCACAATCTCCCTAAGCAATTTATTTCAGTGCTTACCACCCTGATAGTTAGGAATTTTTTTTCTTAATGACCACCCTAAACCACCCTTGCTATAATTTAAGCCCATTGCTTCTTGTCCTATCCAGTAACTTTCTCGGGGAATCCTACTCAAGGTCTGAGTGCTTGGACCAGAGTGGGACTGTGTTTAATGTCCTGCTTAACTGAGCACTCTTATTCCATCACTGGCAGACTGGCCCGCGGTGAATTTTCTTTTATCCTAGTGGCAGAGCTCATCTTTTGCTGGGTTCCCATTGGGATAAAATGCTGGCTGAACTCATGATGGATTTCCTTTTGATGAACTACTGGCAGAGTTCCTCACAATGGATTTCTTTTGAATAAACAGTTGGCAGAGCCCCTCCATAATGAGATTTCCATTGAATAAGCTGTTAAGGGAACTCCTTTTAACTGGATTCTAGTAGTTCGAGTCGGAGACTGGCAGTACAGAACTCCTGGAGTCTGTTCCTGACTCTGCAAGTGAAAGGCTGTGTCCTTTGGCAAGTTATGTGTCCTCTCTGGGCCATGCTTCATCCGCCTGTAAAATGGGTAGAAGAACACTCACCGGTCTCACGGCAACAGTGATACAGCACAATACAATTTTGTTATTGTTTATTTGTTATGGACAGCATATTTTATATATACTGTAAGCCAGCACTCTTTGGGATGGACAGACAGCTGCTGTAAATCAGTGTAGCGCCGTTGACTGTACAAGGGTGTAACCAATTTATGCCAGCTGAGGATCCTGCCTTTTGAGTTAAAACGTGATGGCTACAGACTTCAATATTAACTACGTGAGGCTGGGAGATATTAGCAATGGCATTTGCGATGTGAGCTGAACAAGTGCACCAACAATGGTAAGATTACGTGAATGGGCAAAGCTGCCCGTGGCGGGGGAAATGGCTGCAAGAACCAGCCAGCATGGGAGCAGAAGCGAGTTCAGCTGGAGGTGGTGGTTGATGGCACTAGTGGCATTATAGGAGCACCTAGAGGCTCCAGCCGATACACACACATACACACACGGTAAAACACAGCCCCTGCCCTGCAAAGTCTACAGTTTAAGGGTACCGCTACACAGGGATAAAAGACCCGCTGCATGGCCATGGCTGGACTGGGTCAGCTGACTCTGGTTCGCAGGGCTCAGGCTTCGGGGCTAAAAATCCCTGTGTAGATGTTCAGGTTTGGCCTCCAGCCCAAGCTCTAGGATTCTCCACCCCCGCAGGGTCTCAGACCTTGGGCTCCAGCCTGAGTCCAAGCATCTACACAATGATTTTTCAGCTCTGGAGCCTGAGCCCCCCTTGTGCCCCACTGAAGTCTTCTGCTTCTTGGCTACTTCTTCTGGCCCCTGCAGAGCTTCTCCTCTCTTGCTTCCTCTCAACAGATTTCTTCACCACCTCCCATCCCTGGGGACTCTGGCAGCTTCAGGCAGCAGGACTGCCTCCCTGCATAACTCCATGGGCCCATCACTGGAGTTAGCTCTACTCCCCTGCGACTCGATGCTCCTTTACAGCTAGCCTCAAACTACTGGGCCTCTTCTTTTCTGTGTTCTTACCCTCACTCATAAAGCCTTTCCTCACTTCCCCCTACAGCTGGCGTCAGTTACTAGAATTAACTCTCCCGAACAGATTCAGGTGCAGTCACAAATTATCCCTGGGTTGCTAGGTCGCGGGCAGGGTTGATCCCAGCTTGCCTTTAAAGGCCAGCCCGTCTGTGACAGCACGGTTTATATATGAAGAACTGAGGCCCAGAGAAATTAAATGACTTGCCCAAGACCACAGAGAGTGTCTATGGCAAAGTGAGGAAGGCAGATCTCCCAATCCAGTGCCTTAACCCTAAGACGGTTCTTCCTTTTATTTCAATATCTGGTCAAACTCACCCTCAGATACAGGCACTGGCTTCCAACTTTCCCCAGGGCTGCTTAACCCCTGCTTAGCCCCAGGCCCCATCCCGTCCCCATCTCTTTTTGCCCCACTCTGCTCCAGCCCGGCCTCTTCCCGCCCAATTCTTCCCCCTCCCCTGAGCGCATCCCGCCTCCTTTCTCCCCCTCTCTCCCAGTGACTCCTGCATGCCGCAGGACACCTGATGGCAGCAGGCTGGACACACTGAGAGGGAGTGGGAGGCATTGATCAGTGGGGCTGTCGGTGGGTGGGAGGCACTGGGGGCGGTGGAGGGAGCTTGGCTGCTAAGCACCAGCTAATTTTTTTTTTAACTTGGGTGCTCCAGCCCTACGGAGTCGGCGCCTATGCCCTCAGATTCTTGGAATCATTCCGGACTGTGGGGTCAAGAGTCCAGTTCATTGTACCGTACACACACCCATTGCCCCCTCCCACCTGTCAGTTGTTGCAGCTTTCCACAGAAGTTTGGGATTAAGAGCATGTAGCGATGTGGGACTCACCCCTGCGGTGCCTCCTGCTGTCATCCTGGGAATTAGGTCTTTCACAGCCTTGGAGTGCCCTCTGCAGGCCGGTGTCCCACTGCCGCTTGGCCCCCATGTCCCTCCCAGGACTCCAGTGCCCCATTATCTGGGGTGCTGCCCCCTGGCCCTACACCCCTCAGTCTCAGGGTCTCCCCTCCCCAGGGAACCCCCACCCCCTAGCCCCACCTCACAGGCTACTGCCAGTCACCAACTAGCCCCTGCTCCCTGGGGCAGACTGCAGTATAAGCCACTCATCACAGGCAAGGGGGTTTTGGACCTGCTGCCTTTCTCTGCAACCCAGTACCTCTATGGGGCCTTGGACAAGACCCTGCAGCCTGGGGAGTTGCCAGCCTGGAGGTCCCCAGTTCCTCTGGCCTTTCCCCGGCCCTGCCTTACTCTGGGTCAGGGGTCGGCGATCTTTCAGAAGTGGTGTGCTGAGTCTTCATTTATTCACTCTAATTAGGTTTGTGCGCCAGTAATAGATTTTAACATTTTTAGAAGGTCTCTTTCTATGTCTATAATATATAACTAAACTTTTGTTGTATATAAAGTAAATAAAGTTTTTTAAATTTTTAAGAAGTTTCTTTTAAAATTAAATTAAAATGCAGAAACCCCCAGACCAGTGGTCAGGACCCAGGCAGTGTGAGTGCCACTGAAAATCAGTTTGTGTGCCAAACTGCCATAGGTTGCCTACCCCTGCTCTAGATACCCTGAGCTCCCCAGCAGCCAGGCCCCTCTCTCTCTGAAAGCAGTGAGAGACTGTCTCTGCTCCTGGCTTCCCTGGCCTTTATAGGGCCAGCTGGTCTTTTTGGGGCGTAGCCACATCTGAGGCTGTTTCCCCAATCAGCCAAGCTTTCCCTGCCACAGCCCTCTCCCAGGGCTGTTTTAAGCCCTTCAGGGCAGGAGCAGAGTAACCACCCTGCTACAGAATGGTAGGCTTTCATGCTGGAGGCCTTTGTAATGGGATTAAGCACATAAGGCCACATAGATAATGATTTCCACTCTCCTGGGAGCTAATAATAGTGTTTAGAGACCCACCTTGAGGTAATGTCTACCGCATTATGTCACTCAGTAGGAAACTTACACTTCTTCTAGCGCTAATTTTAGGAGGAACGTGGCTCTTCAGGTAATAGGGATTGATTCGTTAGAGATCTTTTGCGAGTTGCCGAGGATATAGATTTAATCAGGTGGAGGAGGCAAACATCCCATAGAAAATTGCACATTTCATTAACTTTTTGTTTTGCTGAAGACTGGTCTGCAAGAGGGCACATTTCTGTTCCTTTTTTCCCCTGTGCTACCAGCTTCTGTGAGGAGAGACCAAAAGCCACAAATCCTCCATGAAAGGGAGAGCAGCTCAGTGTGAAGGCTCTCTTAAATTGCTTTGCATTAAGTGGAGTTGTTCTGCCCCCAGGCAGCATTGTCTGTGGACTAGAATGCATAAAATGGGCCACATTTCCCACCATGGTCCTGTAGAATTCTCTAGTGGTACCAGGAGAAATCACTGGATATAAATATATGGATAATTAGGGCAGTCACAAAGGGCTGCACCACGACTGATTGGTTTTCTACAGAGTCCAGGGCTCTTCATTTGTCATTTTCAAAGTGCTTGGCCCAGTACTAGGCTTCTTGCACCTTTTTCTGAAGCCCATCAGTAGTGGCTGGTGTCTGATGCTCTGGTCTGATCTGATAATTTCTATGTTTTTGCTGGTTGCCCAGATTTTGAGTTTTGCTGCAGAATCATTCTGACTTCAAGAAACCTAATCACTGACTAGATTTCCCACAGTCACCGTTGTGGTTCATACAGCACCATAAGCATGCATGATGTTGTGTAGCTATTGCATGCCAGTCTCTGCCCTAGGGTGCTTACAATCTAAGTTTGGATGCACTGTGATGTGAGGAGAAAACAACAACAATAAATGGAAGGGGAGGGAAGAATGGTGGAAGGGAGCAGGAGGGTTAGAGGGATAAGCTCATGTGGTTATAATAATAATACTTACCTCTTAAACAGCACTTTTTATCAGATGTCAGAGCACTTTACAAAAGACATCAGTATCATTATCCCCTTTTTACAGATGAGGAAACTGAGGCACAGAGCTACTTAGGTAGCACTCCATAAACACGCTTCTGGCCATAGGAAGGATTGTCCTGAAGTTAGGGCATGGGACAGGTGTCAGGCCATCATGGTTCTATGCCTGGTTCTGCCAATCTCTGGGGGTGTGAACTTGGGCAAATCATAGAATCATAGGACTGGACAGGATTTTGAGAGGTCATCTAGTCCAGTCCCCTGCACTCATGGCAGGACTAAATATTATCTAGACCATCCCCGCTAGGTGTTTGTTTAACCTGCTCTTAGAAATCCCCAATGATGGAGATTCCACAACCTCTCTAGGCAATCACTTAAGCTCCGTCCCTATGCTCCGGTCATCACAAGTAAAATGGGGAAGAATGGCTGACTTCACAAGGAGGTTTTAGACTAGTTGGTAGCCGGGAGACTCTCAGATACTGTGGTGATAAGCACTACAGATAGCAGCGTTGCCTGCCTGGCCTGTTTTAAAAACAGTCAGTTATGGAATCTGTGGTTCCTGAAATTGGGGTGACCAGATCTTAAGGGGAAAATATTGGGACCGCCACAGGGCAGGCATTTGGTTTTTTTGGTTTTTTTCTACACTCACCCGTCCAGGAGTTAGGCAGCAATTCGGCGGAGAGCCCTTCCGTCGTGGATGGTCTTCAGCGGTATTTTGGTGGCGGGTAATAAACCTTGCTGCCAAAGACGGAAGCACCCACCGCAGAAATACCGCTGAAGACCATCCATGACTGAAGGACTCTCCACCAAATTGCTGCCAAAGACCAGGAAACAAAATATCGGGACAAATGGCATCCCGACCGTACTCTGGTCAGGACGCGGGACAAACTCCTCAAATTCGGGACAGTCCCGATTTTATCGGGACATCAGGTCACCCTGCCTGAAACAGAAGCCTATTCCTGTTCATAGCAATTGGTATTTGTAGCAACAGCTATTAGAAACAATGACAACAAATCATCCCCATGCATTTCTGTTTCCACTGCAGCCAGTTTCCATCCTGCACAGGGTTAGTTTAGTCATGAAACACGTCAGAAAACAGTGGGTCTTTTCTAGCCGTTGTCCAGGCCCACTGGTGAGACAAGAATGACTGCAGCTATTGGGGGCAGAAACCTTTGAGGACTAGATTATTTGGAGGAAACAGGATTTTTCTCTAATTGCCACTCCACTTCTCATGTCTCCTGCCAATGTCTAATTTCCCTTTTCTCAGAGAAAAGCCCTGTCCTCCCTAATTTTGTTCAGGAAGAAGCTTGGGACAGATATGAATCTGCTAAATAGTCTAACTCTGTTGAAGAGAGAGTCTGCTTACAAGTACAGAAAACTTCTGCATGAGGGATGCTGAATTCCTCTGCAATGCGTGAAAAGAGCAAAGATTGTTAATGGTAAACAGATGAGCAATAAATTTCATCCCTCTGCAGGCTGGGCCAGTGATACTGAGGACAAATATTTCCTGGGGGAAATTCTGGGCTGCAAGATAACATGGTTAGATGCCAAAGTGGCCCCTGCATCTTCAAATGCTTCCTCATTAAGTTCTGGCCAGTAATCTGTTTTTCTGGGTTAAGAATCTCTTTTAAGATAACAAATTAGCATGGAACATGTTGAGATAGTGCAGAAAGGTTTGTTTGATTTGAAATCAGGTATCACCTGATTTGGAATGGAAATTGTCTGCTCCTAATTCTGATGGTGGCTGAGGGATAACGACTTTGGATATGTTTAAATTGATCCTAAAGCTGGATGGGTTGCAGTATTCTCCAGTGTACTGATTATGAGTGATTACAGAATTAACTGGCTCTGAAAGATACAGCAGGATGTGATTACCATATAAAGGTATCTTGTGTTCCTCCATTCCAGTCTCTAATCCCCAAAATGACTCATTCTCACTAATATTTGCAACAAAGCTACTGACCTGGCATTTTTAAAGGTGCATCGTTTACTCAGATAAGTCTCTACACGATGGCAATAGTCTGATCGTACATGCTGTACTTCTGCCCTAAACTTCTGAAAAGTTAGAGGAAGACACCCAGTTCTATGTAGTATCTGCCTTACTTAGACCGGATCTAGCAAAGCATTTAAACACATGCTTAACTTTAAACACATGGGGTGTAATCCAAAGCTCACTGAATTCAATGGAAAGTCTCCCTGTTGACTTCAATGGACTTTGAACCCAGGATGAGTAGTCTTGTCAAGGTCAGTGGGATAACTCATGCTTAAAGGTAATCGTGATTAAGTTACTCCTGACAGAATTCTGCGCCCATGTGGGGGACTCAGAATTCATATGGCCCACATATTTCTCATATTTTGTTAATGTTGCTGTTGATGGTTATTTGATCTCATTCTCTGAGGCAGAAATGTAGCAACCTGTCTGCGTAGTAAATTATTAATTATTCTATTGTTCGTTAACTATTCCCATTCTCAGTCAATTCCCCCAGGAGCATAAAAACCCTGTACAAGCTTTAAGGCCCCTACATTGCCAGAGTGATGGAAAGCCTTATAAGTGACACTAAAGGAATCAGCTAGGAAGACCTACGTGCTTTCTCACTTTTTTCCTATGCCAAAGTGGCAGGGAATTCAATGAATCGCCATAGGAAGGACAAGGGGTTGATCTGGCCTTGCTAAGATTTGAACTTGTGGTTCTGGAAAAATTTAGATATTGGAAACATTGCTACTCCAACCACCAGTTGTACCCAGTGAGCCTTCAACTCGTGCCTGTTTTTGGAGGTACAATGCATCAATGCCTTTACATCTTCAGCCATTGTGTTGTTCACTCCATGTGTTAGATCCCTTTCCTCTATCCTGTTTGTGCCTTGTCTATTAGATTGTCAGCTCTGTAAAGCAGGGACTGTCTACTATATTGTGTCCATGCAATGCCTGCACAATGGAGCTCCCAGGCAGCACTGCAATAAACATAATTCATAATAATTTACAGAGGTGACATGAAATTGAATGTTTTGTTTTCTTAGTGAATGTGCGGGCTACAATGCAACATATTCACAGAGATGAACTGGAACTTACTGAACCTCTGGTTGCAGTGAGACAGAAAGAAAGTGTCTCTCTTTTAAGGTGTTTCCATAGCACCTATCCCCGTAGTGCTGAGTCCTTCATTGCTTCAGAACATGGCCGTGTGCAGTTCTCATTACAGAGAAGCTCAGAGTACAGTGAAGTTATTCTACTGGGAGGGGAGCGGGTAATAGAGAATGACTTTAGGAGGATCCCACTGGGGGTAATTTCCTTTAAACACCTCATTTTCTGGCAAGCCAATTGCACCTATTTTCTAATAGGCAGTTGCCACATTATAATGATTTGTAAAGCATCATTCTGGGTGTCCCCTTATCTACACAAGAGCAGTCGTGGCATCTGACTATGCAGCTTTTCTCTATTCTTCTCTGACCTAAATGGCTCACAACATCATGCTCTTATCAGGCAAGAGGGCCTTGCTTCAATGGCACATTTAAATCTGACAACTGTAGTCCATTAGCAATCGTCCAACAGCTGAGCTCTGCCTTTCGAAGTGGGTGAACCCTCTGATCAGTCATATTTATTAGAGGCCAAGGTTTGACTTGGGAGATTTCAGAGTGCAGGAAAAGCAACTCCGGTTGAATCTTTTCCTTCGGATGAAAGTGTGGATGGAATTTAAAGCAGGTGGGGAAGGAAGGCATAAATGATCATGCTTCTGCTCACTTTTATTGTGCAACATACATGATGTAAAACAGAGAGGAGAGAAATGCATCATCGATAATTGAGACAAGCTGCATGTAAAAACAAAAAAGAAGTCTGTGGAGGCCAATAAACAGTCAGATGCTCACTTGGATTCAGACCACGGGACGCATGGGAAAGCATATTTTTAAAAGCATGCTAACAAAATAAGAAAAGAATTAGACAAAAAAAAGAAAAGTAGGGACTCCTGTCTCTGTCAGTTATGCAAATCAGCACAACTTGTGTTTAAGATTGTGAAGCACTTGGAGATCTACTGATGAAAAGTACTATATCAGAGCTAAATTTGATCATTATTATCATTAAATACCATCAGGCAGATGAGCAAGCTGGCGTGTATCACCACAGCTCCACGGAAGTATGCAGCTACACTGTTTTATCTCAGTTGAGGTTCTGGCCTCAGATTTGTGACACCGTTGGGATGATTCTGGTGTCAGCTCCACTTGTGAAGCTGTGAAGCTAATGTTGCTAATGCCACTGTCACTAATGTGATGTGCTGTGGGGAACACGGAAACCGCTAATTCTTTGGACATAATGGAGTTTCATACTGTGGATAGCACTTCATTCTGCCTGGGCATTGCTCACAAGAGAAATGGTGTTTCTGTTGTCCTGATAAAAAAAAATCATATGTATTGTGGGCCTGTCAGGTTTGTGCTGCACATAGCTATGTGATTGTGTGTTTTCTGATCACTGAAAACTGGCCCAGGGGACAGGTCCTTGGTGTAAATTGGTGTAGCTCATAGGTTTTAAGGTCAGGAGGGACTGTTATGATCACCCAGTCTGATGTCCTGCAAAAGACAGGCCATAGATTGCTCCTACTGAATTCTTAATGGAGCCCCAACAACTTACATAAGCTGAGGATCTGGCCCAAGAAGTCAAAATAAGCTATTTGTGCAAAGGTCCCATAGAAACAAAAATATCCGGGGTTTGATTCCAGCCTTGCTCGGCAGTGATCAAATATTGTTATTACGTGAAACCTCATTGGTTTATGTTGAAATTCTTGAGTCTACAAAATTGGGCTTTCTCACCATGAGCCTTCAAGACTTTCTTCTGCCATTGGCTGAAAATATTATAGTGATGACTATTCTCTGCTGAGTGTTTATCCGATTATCCTGATTATAACGATCTGCCATTATGAAATGTATCATTTTCTGCTCAGTTCACTGTACCTCACAGTGATTCAACTGTGGAACAAACTTTGGAAGGAATCCAATAAAGCCAAAGTCTGAGAAGGGTGCAAAACCCTCCCCTTTGACAAAGCATTTCCACCATAAGCAGCATGATGATATTTTTAATCATATATATTCTCCAGACACAATGTTCTTTACAGAGAATGAGAGGAGCAGACAGGTCTTTCAAGTTCCCTCTAGATCTCACCATGTAGATTTAATTTTTCTGAGAAGCATATGGAAATTAATCAACTTAATTCGCAGCAAGGGAATTATAGGTTGGATATTAGGAAAAACTTTCTAACTCTAAGGATAGTTAAGCACTGAACAGGTTACCTAAGGAGATTGTGGAATCCCCATCACTGGAGGTTTTTAACAACAAGGTAGACAAACACCTGTCAGGGACTTTTTAGGTATATTTAATCCTGCCTCAGGGCAGAGGATGGACTAGATCGGTGGCTCTTAAACTTTATAGACTACTGTACCCCTTTCAGAAATCTGTTTGTCTTGAGTACCTGAAGTTTCTCCTCACTTAAAAACTACTTGCTTACAAAATCAGACATAAAAATACAAAAGTGTCACAGCACACAATTACTGAAAAGTTGCTTATTTTCTCATTTTTACCATATTATTATTAAATAAATCAACAGGAATATAAATATTGACTTACATTTCAGGGTATGGTATATAGAGCAGTATAAACAAGTCATTGTCTGTATGAAATTTTAGTTTGTACTGACTTGGCTAGTACTTTTTATGTAACCTGTTGTAAAACTAGGCAAATATCGAGGTGAGTTGATGTACCCCCTAGAAGACCTCTGTGTACCCCCAGGGGAATGTGTACCCCAGGTTGAGAACCACTGGTCTAGATAACCTCTTGAGGTCCCTTCCAGCCCTACATTTCTATGATTCTATTAAGGTGATTGATACTATCAAAAGTTCTACAGCTATTCATCATTCCAGAAGCTAGAGATGAACCATAAGCCCTTGGACTCAGTGTGGGAATTATGGGTTTGAAATTCAATAGTCTGCATTATGCAGGAGGTCACATTGGATCAACCTTCAGAACCTTAAGAACAGGGCCGGCTCCAGGCACCAGCGCAGCAAGCAGGTGCTTGGGGCTGCCAACAGAAAGGGGCGGCACATCCAGCTCTTCGGTGGCAATTCGGCGGTGGGTCCCTCAGTCCTTCTCGGAGGAAAGGACCTGCCACCGAATTATGAAGCGGCAGCAGTACAGCTGCTACCAAAGTGCTGCCAATTGCGGCTTTTCTTTTTTTTTCTGCTGCTTGGGGCGGCAAAAATGCTGGAGCCGGCCCTGCTTAAGAATAATAAGATTCAGCCTGATTTCAGTTCTGCTCCTCGACAAAGGATCAAGGGCCACTTTTTACAAACAAGTTTTCCCATCCCTAAAAGTTGGGCCCCTATAAGTAGAAGTTAAGGGTCTGATTCTCCATCAACTTGTGCAATCAATTTATACCTATGCAACACGTTCCCATTCTGGGACTTGATCTCCATCTGGTGTACGCTGACATAACCCCATGGGTCCCCAGACCTGATCTGGTAGCATTTTGCTACTTTGCATAGATGTAAATAGCCACCACCAGGCTCTAGGCAGTGGAGATTCAGGCCCTAATTTATAACCAAAAATGAAAGTGCTTTGGCATGTGTTGTGCGTTTAGTCCAGGAAGAAGCTGGAAAGCACTTCTGGTCATAGGTGGCGACTTCTGCTGGTGCCCGAACCCCTGCTGCCCCCAGCCCCACCCCAACTCCACCCCTGCCCTGCCCCCTACCGCCCCTGCCCTGCCCCCATTCCAACCCCTTCCCCAAATCCCCGGCCTCACCTCTTCCCCTCCTCCTCCCCTGAGCACACTGCATTCCCACTCTTCCCCCCTCCCTCTCTGACCTTGTTAGGGCACAAAACAACTTTTTTGTGATGGCAAGCGCTGGGAGGTAGGCGGAGAAGTGGGGACACAGCGCATTCAGGGGAGGAGGTGGAGGCAGAGGTGAGGCTGGGGCTGGGGGGCAGAGAGGGGAGCTTGGCTGATTTTTCCCCATGGGTGCTCCAGCCCCAGAGCACCCACGGAGTCAGCGCCTATGTTTCTGATTCCCCATGTATTTTCATATTTACTGGCTACTGAATCCAAAATGTTCCATCAGCAGAGAGCAAAGATATTTTTACAGACGTACTAGTTGAAGGCGTTATGCATTCTGTCTAATCCTTTGTTTGCCCTTGCGCTATATCAGCTGCACTGTGAACATTGAAGCCATCAGTTTGATTAATGTGAAATAGGCAGCGTGAACAAGGCAAAACAATGCAGAAGGCTGCCAGATCCTCCTCTCTCTCTCTAATCAGATTTACCTGGAGGGGCAGTCAGAAGTGGAGATAAACTGGAGCGTGGTACAATATATCAGGGGAAGCTAGGGAGAAGCTAAAATGTAGTAGTATTTTTTCAGTCTCCGTTGTAGTGCTGTTTGAATTTTGAGTAGTAGAGGAATGTAACTCGAGCAATTGAATAACTCTTATGCATGGCCCTTAACCGTCAGCCTCTCCAGCGGGGAATTTCTTACCCTGCAGAGTGAAGCTAATTTGTCCTTGTTATTTAAAAAAGCAAACAAACAAACAAACAATTTCTTCCAGCAGAGCAAGGTACAAGGAATAATGTAGCAGAGGATCAGGCCTTTAACCTCCCCTTGTAGGGATCTAATTCTAAAAATCAGGAAATGGCAGAAAAAATGAAATTTGAAGCCTCCTGGAATGGACTGTATATGACAGCTCTTTTAGATCCAGATCCTGTGGTCCGTTTTCTAGCAGACACATTAGTCAGTTGGTGTTTGCCTGGGAAAAGGAACTTTTAAGATCAGGCTTGTGACACTGACTTTTAAAAAGCACCTAGCATGTTTCTAGAATACACATCACCATAGTATCTAAGCACTTCCACTGCAAAGCAAGAGCCGGGTTTATTCTCTGAAGGTCAGTCTACAGAACTGCCCCATATACCTGGCACAAACTGATGTTGCATTCATTTGAACAGGTGATGGATAGAAAACGGCTGCAGGACTACATGCATATTTCAGAAGCTGTAGTGGCAGCTGCAGATACATCAGATTTGCTTTGCTCTTCTGGTTGCCCTGAATTGTGGTGGAATAAAGAGACTCTAAAGTGAAGCAGTGAAAAGTGCATGTAACAAATTACTCCTGTTCTTAAATACATAGTGAGAGGACCCCATTTTAGCTCTCAGCACATCAGAGTGAGCCAACCAATCTTGGGGGTCTATTCAGCCGATTTTTCAACCTATTCAAAGTTGTGGACATGGTCAAAATATTTAATTTAAAGCATTTTAAATTAAATGTCCTTTTTTTCAAAACCAAAATCTTTTGCTATAAGTATTCAGGTGTGTGACATTTTCTGTTTTTCAGCCAAACTTAAAATTCATAAATTTTGAGTGTTCAGATTTTGGGGGGGTTCTTTTTCCTTTTCTTCCCTTTTTACCACTGAATGCCATACAGTGACTGATGGCTAGGGTATTTTTGTTTTCCCTCCAATAATTTATGTTTCACCTTTTACACTAACTTCTAAAGGGAAAGCAAACCTCTTTTAACCTTTCAAAAGGTGGCCAATGTGCAAAAGCAGAAATCCCCTGGAGTAGTTTGTCTGGGGTAACATCGAAAGCGATATTACGGCCAACATACAGTTAATAAAGACCTGAGTGTCAAAACTGCTAGATCATTTACAGCTGCAAGAACCCAGCAGCTCTGAAACTCTGATCTTCAAATATAGAAAGTCCTACAAATTTCCCACCATAACCAATCAAGAGAAGAGGGTCTTAAGGTTGAAGTACTGGATAAGAGTTGTGAGTTCAATTCCCACCTCTACCTCAAGGATAACTTTGAGCAATGCACTTGGTCTTTCTGTTCCTTAGTGCTCTATCAGTAAAGTGGGGATACTAATGCTACCTTTCTCCCATGCTTTACATATCTATTTAGACTATAAAACTCTATATTTAGTTATGTGTATGTACAGCACCTAGCATTCTTGGGGCCTCTAGATGCTATTTAAATTCAAGAAATGGTAACTGGTTTGTACTTTCACTCATAACTTGCACCTACTGAAACCAGTGTTCATTTTTTTTCTCAAAATCTCAGCCCCATTGAGATTATATTTTTTTTAAATAAAATTAGTAAAGCAAATTCAGGTACAAAAATCACGGTTTCAAGCAAGTCAGAAGGCTCCTGTAGCTCAGAATTGCTTTGTAATGAAACTTTCTCAGGCCTTTAGTCTTTATCTCCCATGCTATGTACAACCACTTTAATTTAATAGACTGTAAGTACCTATTAATTCAATGGACCGTAACAGATTCAATCTAATGGGGTGAAATGGAACATTATAAAAATGTTCCTATACATTTACATGATATATCTTAACCCTGGGGTCTTTATGTTCTACCAGGTAAATAATCTGTACAATAATATGTTTCCACATATAGTCTATACTTGCCCAGTAGGATATATCTGAAAGTTTCTAAGTATGGTCTAGAGCTGAGTGAAGAACTGATTTTTTGTTTACTGGCAGTTCTGGGGGAAAAAGTCCACTTCAGCCTGAACTAAAACCAAAATTCTTATTAATTTTCAGTGAATCAAAAATTGACCAGAAAAATTATTCTGGGTCAGATTTGTTCTTGGTTTTGTTTTAGGCATTTTTTTAAATTAAAAGTACACAGAAAGGAAAGGTTAGATTCACAGAACAGGTGTCATGACAGTATTCCACCCCACCCAGTAATTTAGACCACTCTAGAGTAGGGATTTGAACCCAGAGTCTTACCCATCTTAGCTGGGTACCCTAACCCCAGTCTATATTTTTCCCATTGCTCTTGTTGAAGCTGTTCCGCCTTGTATAAATACTTAACTATTCATTGGCCCAGCAAGCAAATGAAAATGACTATATAGCCTGCTGCTCAGGGCACCCGGCTGGGTTGCTTGAGACCTTGATACCAGTCCCTGCTCCAATTTTTATTGATAAGTCAAAAAGCATCAGCAGCAATTGAGAGCCCCACCCCATAATTCCCTGGTGGTTGGGGTACTCACACAGGGGTGTAGGGAAGATCCTGCATTCAAGTCCCTGCTCAGGAACAGGATTCAAACATGCATTGCCCACATTTTATGTAAGTGTCCTAACCATGGGTCATTGGTTATGTGTTTTTCAACTATGATGACTTACTTTCCAGAGAAAGGGAGTCTTGGGGGGGTTTCAGTTTGAAATGACTTCTTGTTTTGAAAGTTTAGTTAATTAGCAAAACTAAACATAAATGTTTCAAAATTATTTTCAGATTTTTGTTTTGTGAAAATTTTAAAGATTTTTGACTTTTTGTCCCAAATCAGGATGGGAAAGTTTTTCAAATCTTGAATATTTTCAAGGGCTAGGAAAATCATTTCTCACCCACCTCTATCCTGTTCCCATAGACTACAATACCATTGTCTTCAGCACAGCAGGATCCTGCCCTAAATCCCAGGTTTTGTGGAGGGGAGGAAGAAATAATATGCATTGTACTCTCCTGTACATTGTAATTTCATAGAATTTGCACAGATGCATGAAGCAATATGAGTCTTGCTGGAACTTACATGGAAATCCATGTCTGTCAAAAATGATTTCTTCACATGGATTGGAAAATGCAAGCAGGTCACAGAAGCCATAAAGGAGGAAGGATCTTTTAGAAAGCAAGTGGCACTCACACCAACAAGGGCGGAAATTGGAGATAATGATGGGTAATGTTCCAAAAGCTGAGTTCAAGAACAACAGGGATGAACATAAAGATTGACGTGCTTATCAGAAACTTTTTCAAACTACCTGAAGTTCTGGAGTTGGCAAAATTGGGCTAGTATTCTCCTCCCATGAGATTTGTGTTCCTTCTTGCTGATGGCTGGGGCTAAACCCAAGAACACTTTTTCCTGTAGTATTTTGGGGCTTCCTCTTTGAATGCAAGGCTTACCCTCATTCCTGAGCGCATTGCCTCACACAAAGTTTTGGCTGGGCTAGGCATTAATTATGGTTTTCAGGGAAATGAATATAGACATGTTCTATAGAAACCTGGTCACATTATGTCCTTACAAGACATGTTGTCCCTGTAGAGTATATGGAATGATATTCTTGGTCCTGTTCACTTTGTCCCATATTATGATGAAAAGGAGCCACTTTATGAAATGAATGGCTGATATATTTTCAATACGTTAAGGAATGTACTGCTTCATAGAGCGTATAGCAAACCTGTGTGACTCCTTGCTACAGACGGTCATATGTTCAAATTCGGGCACTGTTTTTAAATGGCCTTAGATAAGTTTATGACCAATAATAACAGTAGTCATTATGTAGGCTAAGATAACAGGGATAATCAACCTCCCATGTTTCAGTGTGCATGATGATAAATTTACTGAAAGATTTAATAAGGAACTCCCCCATCCAAATTGAACCAAATGAGTTATTGGGTTAGAAGGAGTTGTCTCATTCTCTAAAGTATTTGGTACTGACCACTGCCATAAAAGAATGCCTGACTTCATGGGCCAGCAGTCTTCTTGGGTTTTATGTTGCTACAGTATTACAGTCAGATCTTGCAAATCCTTAGTCATCTGCATAATCTTTCCTCACATTGACTTCATGGGGACTATTGGCAGGATTATAGATTCATACAGTTTCAAGCTACAAGGGGACACTAGATCATCTCATCCATTGGTTCTCAAACCTGTTTGATCACGCACCCCTTTCTATGTAATAGTCTGTAGTAGTTTACCCCTCCCACCCCCTAACCCTTGGCGACACATGTGCATATACCGATATATATGGCAGGGGTGCTTCTCTTGAGTCAGTTTTGGCTTCTTTGTTTTTCACTTGAGGGGATTTTTTTCTATTGTAATAAGAGGAAAAGAAAAACCGCAATTGTGGTCAATACTTACAATTAAATGTGCACATTGTGTCGTAGCAAATGGATTAATGTACAGACAGCAACGACTTTGTCTAATGCTAGGCAAACGTAACATAAATCTGTCAATGCACAGCCCCACCTAGAGTCAAATGCATGGTGCCACCTGAGGACCTGATGTGAATGGAGGAATCCTCTTTGCTAGTTATTCATTGCTGGGGGTAAAAAAAAGGGGGAAGTAAGGGTTTTTTTTCCCCTAAAGCTTCTCTGACGCCCGCAGAATACATTTTGTACACCCCAGTTTCAGAACCTCTAATCTAATCTGATCCCTTGTGTGTCACAGGCCCTTAAATTTCACCCAGGTTCTCCCAGAGTTAGCCAAATAACATATATTTGGTTTCCGCAAAGGATTCGCCATCTCCTGATGTCTTCAAATCATTCCTTCCCTTGGTAGTTTGTTCTAGCGGATAATCACCTGCACTGTTCAAATTTGCACTTATTTTCTAATTTGAATGTGTCTGACTTCAGGTTTAAGTGATTGCTTTTGTCTGCCTTTCTCCATTCGATTAAAGAGCCCTTTATTACCCACTATTTTCTCCCCATGAAAGTACTTACACACTGCAATCAAGTTGCCTCTCCATCTTCTTTTTGATCAATTTAAACGGCGTGAGGTCTTTAAGTTAAGATTAAGGGTTATTCACTTCAGTTAAAGCAGGATCAGGCCTTAAATATACTGTTTCTGCTTTCCCATCCTCAACAGCAACAGCAACGTATGGGTGTGTATGCTGTGTAGTGGGTAGCAAGGTTAAATAGAGAAATCAATATACTGGTTAAATGTCTGAGGATCAACTTTTTTCCTTTATGTACCTGTACATACAGATTAGATATGCTGCAATAAATCAATGTGTACAATCACTAGAGTGTGCTTTTCTGAAGGCATCTGAGGACGGTAGGGATAAATCAAAGGTTTTATCATTTCTTCAGCACTGTACATGTGGCAAATTATTGATTAAATATTGAATTGTTCAGAATGTCTCTCTGTAAGGTCCCTCTGGCTTCTTAAGGCTCTAGAAGACTTTGCAGTGTTGCCAGTGGTATTTTAAGTAGAGGAAGTTATCTCAGTTCCTACGGGAGAAGTGTCTATATAATAAAATGACCTTATCCTGCAATGTACTTTGCCTCCTCCAAATTCGCTCACATCAATTTGTCCTTAATCTTAGGATTTTAGAATATCTTTTAAAAGTGGGTAAGACTGCGAAGCTGAAGCAGAAATTGTAAGTTTACATTGACAAAAATAGGCTCCATAATTCACCGACACCTATTGGTGTAAGTCCAATGGTTGTAGCCATGGGCAGAAGCTCTTGGAGAGGGTTCAAGTATTTTTAACCATGTGTTGCCTTGTGGCTTGTCTAGACAGTGGGGTAATGCGTGATATAGGGGGATGATTTCTAAAGTGCAGAAACATGTTGCACAAGAATTGAGGTCCATGTAGATCCTGCTGGTGTGCACTAAACATGCGCTAGTGCGCTTCAATATAGCATTGTTTCAAACAGCACCATATTAAAGCACACAGGGTCTATGTGGACCAATTGATGTACAACATCTTACTGCAGTTTAGAAATCCCCGCCCCCGCCCCCCCGTTACATTACCCCACCATGTAGACAAGCCCTAATACTGATCAAAACATCATTTCCCCCTACAGCTCCCAGAGTTGGAAACAAGGCCAGAGAGGTGAACGGACTTGCCCAAGGTTACACAGTAAGTTAGTGGCAGAGCTAGAACCTAGGTTTCTTAACTAGAGTCCTGCGTGCTAACCACTAAACCGCGTTGACCCCGCTATAAAATGGTTCACTACAACAAGTGTTACTTGGTGCCTGTGTTAGCAGCCTCAGCAGAGAGAAGCTACTCTCATTCTCATAAAGGAGG
This sequence comes from Gopherus evgoodei, assembly GCF_007399415.2. NCBI lineage: Eukaryota > Metazoa > Chordata > Testudines > Testudinidae > Gopherus > Gopherus evgoodei. The sequence goes on along the minus strand of NC_044339.1, from coordinate 9,454,494 downwards.
TTCCTCCAGTTTAAGGTGGAATTAGTTCCTTCAGGTCAGGGCATTATCAAGGGAAGCTTGAATGACCGCTACCTGTTCTGTGGTTAAAGAATTTGGCACCTTTCACCTGCATTAAAAGTCATTAATTAAAAAAATTAAATAAATTTGGTGGGGAGAGTCTAACCAATCTAGCAAAAGTCGGAACCAGCTCAAACTTTTAAGCTGAACTTTAAACCTATCGATTTACAGTTTGAATAAATACCTGGCCTGTGCCAAAATCTTCCCAGGGAGTGTCTCCCAGTAGGTCTGGCCATCTCTATTGTGCTGCCTATTGTCAGCAAATCTCACAACTTCTGGGCCAGCCCTTTGCTGAGGATACAAAGCTTTCTGGGCTGCCTCAAAAAACTGTACAGTTCATTGAATGGCTCACAATGAGAACTGCAAATGGCTCCCTATGGCTCTTGCTAGAAGAGGGCTGATGAGTTCTAGGAGCTGATTCTGTCATGGAAAAGGAGCGGGGAGCAAAGGGGGCCTTTTTTGGAAGGAGAGAGGTAGCGATGAATCAATGTTGAGAACAGAGGAAAGGAAACTGGCTTTCAAAGAATGGAGAAAGCTGATGGTTGAGGGAGGAACTGATGAAGAACTGGTAGAAAGTGAAAGGCCTAGCTGTCTGGGAATGGGACAACAAGACATAAGAAGGAATGTATCAAAGAGGGGAGAAAGGGAACAGGGGATACTGCCTGTGGCTGGGATCAGCATTCAGATGTGGGAGATCTCTGAATTTGTTGAGCTTTACAGGTGAAGTATATAGTTACATAGTATATAGAGTTGCTGGGTATTGTAAATAAATAGACCAGTGGTTCTCAATCTTTTCCATACTGGGATTACCCCTGGATCCCCATCCAATTTAGCAATTTAGGAAGGGCAGAGTGGGCATACTCCATCACTGCCCTGAACACTGCTAACCATACAGCATATGAAGATCCCTACTACAGCTATGCTGGTGAATTCATGCTCTCCTTGAGGAGATTTTTTTTTTTTTTAAGGATTCTCAGCCAAGAGTAGTAAATGGAATGAATCAGAATTTTAATTTGACAGAAAAGGATTATATTATGTTCACTGTAATTTCTTTCTCTCCCCACCCACACACCCACACAGAGTCTGCTTCAGGGAATCAGTAGGAAATTAGAGGCACAGCCTATGTTGCCTGTAAAAAAGTCTATTTAAGTGATCTGCCATAGACTTGGTTAGAATATTAGGCAGTAAAACAGGTTTTCTAGAAAATGAGATCGCCCTGAGCACTTGCATACCCCCATTCAAAGACTCAAGAAAGACAGGTGGGAATAGTGACATCTGTGAAGAAATAGGTGTTTTGCTGTCTTAATAATTCATCCATAAATTAAACATCTTTATTTTGAAACACAGGGTCTGGTTCTGTGCTTCTCCCGAGTTTTACACACATGTTAACCTTCACCAGGGTAAGTGAGAGCAGAATCATTTATTACTATTCATATCACAATAGAACCTAGAGGCATCAGGTGAGATCATCTCCTCCGCCCCCATGTGATGTGTGCTATAAAAATATACAGTCCCAGCCTCAAAGAGCTTGCAATCTAAACAGAGAAGACAGAAGAAAAGAGTGGGAGGAAGGAAGCATTACTATCTCCATTTTAAAGGTGGGAAACCATGGCAGGAAGAGGGAATCAGTGTCTTCACCAAGGTCACGCAGGGAGTCCGTAGCATATCTGGGAACTGAACCCAGAGTTTCTGAGGCCCCGGTGCAGTGCCTGACTTCAGTATCATCCTTCCTCTATGGTGCATGAAGCCTTAGGAATGCAACTGGACATGGGCTGGATATGTGGTAGGACTGTTTTTTAAAATGGCCCCAGTTTGGAACAGCCAGAACTTTTTCTGGGGATAGAGATCGAAAAATGGATCCATGTCTTCAATTCACAGCCGATCCACCGCTCTTCTGTGAAAGGCTGAAGCAAAACCCCAAATGCCCCAGAACTTTTGGGGGATTGAAATCTGAATCCTAATTCTGCAGGTTTGGCTCAGCTTTAATTCTGGGTCTCAACACGATGAGGAGCTGTGAGCACTTTTTTGAAACTGCTCAGCTTCACAGGGGATGGGGGCATTCAGCAGTAAAGATAGGCCTGACTCGCAAAATATGGATTTAGATTTTTAACTAAAATCAGGGTTGATTCATATCCTGCAGGCATCTCATCCAAACCTTCAAGATTGGAATTTAGCTAAATTGCTCCAGTATTTGCCCCGTCTGTAGTTAACAAGTGAAAGTTGATATATGATGGGGAAGCAACTCTCTACAAGTGGCTGCCACGGTAGTGTCTTTCAATAGCTTTACTGCAGAGGTTCTCAAACATTTTCATAGTGTGGACCTCACCTTAATAAAGGGATTTTCTTGTGGACACATCCCTGCCATTTGACATTGACTTATACCTCTGTGGAGAAATGATATTAGGGAGGCATTTGTGTGTATTTAGCTGTCTCCAGTGCATTAAATGTCTTGACATTTTTGAAAATGTTAATCACACTGCGTAAAATTTCCAAATCTGGCTTAAATCTCCTTGTTAAAAGTGGCTTAGGCACCTATGTCCCATTCGTCTGACACATGCATCTGACGAAGTGGGTATTCACCCACAAAAGCTCATGTTTCAATACATCTGTTAGTCTATAAGGTGCCACAGGACTCTTTGTTACTATGTTCCATTGACTCCCAATGACAATAAGTCACTCTTGAACATGAGACTCATACTCTTAAATGGTGTAGGCCCTTTTGCAAATGTCACCCGCTGCCTTCATTTGCTCGCACAGCTACAGGCACACACGTAATCTACTCCATTTCTCTCAGCTGGAGATGAAGAGGAGGACCGGGCCCAGGTAGCTGCCTCGCTTTCTGTAGGCGCATGTTCCCCATACAGGCAACGCAGCCCCCGACCATGCTTTGTGTGGGAACTTTTGTGTTAGTGCTATTGCCCAGGAACAGCAGGACGAAAGATCTTTGTTACGATGTGAATTCTGATAAATTAGGCTTTACAGGTGCTGTGATTGCCAATTCCGCCATACTACTCTCCCATATTCATCAATGTAAGAAAAAAAAAGTGGCCTGCTGTGAATCTGAAAATGAAAATTGCTTTTAACCACATCTCCTTGTATCCAGCTACAGACAAAAACAGAGTCATAGATTTTTGTGGATCATATAACCTGTTTGTATAAATTGATAGTCCTAAATTTATAAGGATAGGACTTTAATACAGTAGATTACATAGGGTTATATATAGTCCCTGCTAGGCTAGTCTTTAAATATTCCTATTTTCCTAAAGGAAAAATCAAATACAGTGTTCTCCCATGGGGCTGGAACAACTATTTGAAGGGTTTTAATTATTAATGATTTTGTTGCCGAAGAAGAATTCTCTGATCAACATATGAAGTACGTGGCTGGAAATGACGCTTTAGAGCTGTGACAAAGAGAATGGCAATATTCTCTCTGTAGCCCAAGGATTTCCTCAGGATGATAATGAAAGAAAGATCTCTGGGAAATTTCAAAGTGCTTTTCATCCTGTTTGCATCCACTGCTTTCTCCAAGCTGAGACACGCAGGAAAGATTTGTAACATATTGCTCAGATTCTTTCCTGCACCAGGATCCACAAGTAGTGGGGATCACAGAACAAACTGTGACTCCCTGAGTCTCAACTTTATCAGCCCCAGCCTACTGGCACAAGTTAGAGCGACCTACAGGCTTCTTTAACTTTCACCAGCTGGCTACAGTCGCTCTGGAACCCAGACCATAGCTGAGAATTGGCAGAGCACAGACAACCCCCACCCCACTAAGGTGCAGGGAGGCAGGAGCCATAGAAGCCAGCCATTTTGTGTCCTCCGAGAACCCCCACCCCCTACTCTGAGGAAATTCCCAGCTAGCCTGTAAAGGCCAGAATTTACTGCATTGCATTGCCTGAGCACAGCAATGGGGTCAGAATCGCTTCTGAGGGGAGAGAATCTGGACTCCTGTGTGCTCGGGTGTAAGACAGGGAGGAAAGAGAGGTGTAAAACAGCATTTGTGTGTGTGAGGGAGGGAGATTTCGCTGAAACCTGTTATCAGGAGGGCGTAAAATTACAAATCAAACCTTACACTTGCACCCTGCACGGTATCCTGCTTTCAGTTCTGCCTCGTGAATCTGGAGTGAAAGCAGAATCCGCTCTCTATCATCGTATTTCAAAAGGGGGTTGGAAGTCGAACAAAATGAAGGTGACTATTAGGCCTGGTTTCCAGAGGAGCTCAAGCTGCAGTCGATGGGAGCTGCAGGTGCTCAGGACCTTTGAAACACAGGCCCTGATAGATTTAAAAAAAAAATAGCATCCTCCCTGTGTTTTGGTTCCAAGTATATTAAAAGACTGCTGTTAAGCAAACTGTGAGTGTCATCTTTACTGTGCATGCCAAGTTTCAACCTGGTGCAGTATGAAATAGCTGAGATAGGGAACCTTGACTATCAAGATTAATAATGGAAACACTGACAGATGCTTAACTAGAACACTTTTAGACACTGATGACAGAATAATTTTGGCTCCATGCCTTTATTTTCAGAGATTAGTTGATACAGAAAAGACAGGAGAGCAGAGCCTGAACTTCAATGAGGAAAGCTTTGCAGGGATCGGATAGCCTATTGCGCTGTGTGACAGTTCACTTTTTGACATAATGCTCATTTCTGATTAAACCAGTGCAGTGTTTTGCTGCAGACAGAAGGAGGGAGAACGGCAAAATGTTATAAATGCTTCTGAAAGTGGAAAATAATATTGAGCAAACGTAAACTGGAGTCAAGACCCATGTTTCTTAATTTGACTAAGCAAAGCAGCAGATAACATTTTACTTTCACAGAGCAGGAATTTCAATTACTTTCAGGAAGTTTTCAAATTAAGAAAAAGGAGTCTCACAATGACAATTTCCTTAGATATCAAGTTCTGCAGGATTTAGAATTGATTAAAATAATAAGAATTTAACACCCTTTGCCGGTCCCAAGGCACTTCAGCTATTTATGGTAACAAATACGTGGAGGATAAGATGGATGGCTTGGTCTAAGGCCTGGGATGACTAATGCCTTGGGCCCCAGTTCTGCTACTTGCATTGCACAGGTGGATCTTTGTACCCCTGCTGAGCCCCGCTGACTTCAGTGCAGATCCATGCAAGCATGGGAGGTCCACCCAATTGCTGTGTTGGGGCTTTTGCCTAAAAGTGTGAAATCCATCCTCAGGCAAAAGGTCAGCACAAAGCTTGCAGAACCTTAGCATAGCTCACCAGCCATTATATGGTGTTGGCCATCTGCACAGGGGTGAATTTCACTCCAAACCTTTCATATTTAAGCGACCATTTCAAACCTCAACCAGGCCACCCAAAGTTATTACTAAAATTATTCTGTTTTGATTTATCATCTTCTTGCCTGACGGCTGCTGGTCTGTGTGGAATGGGGTGGTGGCCCCAGTTCCTGGTGGGAAGGGCACCCCACAATACAGTAATACTAATTGGTCCCCCTTTATGGACCATCTCAGCAGAGGCCAAGGAATGAATGGGCCATGGAGCCTGAAATCCCCCTCTCACCGCAAGAGGGAGCATACCAGTAGCATGAGGAAGCCTGTACTGTCAGAGGAAGGCTGAATCATGGATCTGGATTAACAGGTAACTTTATGGCTTTTAAATGAATTGCTTCTCCTTTTAAACTCCTTTCTCTAGTCTTTCTGAGTGGCTGGGTGTCTCAGCTTGGGCCTTTGCCTAGGACTAGAGTCTGGGTTGCCAAAGCTTTGCTGCCATGTAACTGCTGAGACAGAAGTGAGACACTTCCTTTCAAGGAAAGAGTTACTGATCCTTTGACAACATCCTGCTACAATAACATTCTCTCTTTGATTGATGTAGATTTACCCATCCTGCCTGGTCAGTTACAAATCTAAAAACCTAGTCTCGGGTTTTTCAAGTTCATGACCCTTTCAGCACCCCTGTGCTGACCTGTGGTTCGGGCAGAAACCCTTAAAAAGTCAGTGGTTTCCATTTGAAACAATGTGGAACTTGGCAGTTTGGTCTGAGTTTCACTTCGTGTTTCAGTGTTCTTTCAAGTATAAGACTCAAAAGGAAACTTGGGGCACAAATGATGCGTTTAAACTGAAATGACAGTCTACCACAGCACTCCTGGGTGGGTTGTCTCAGCAGAGCTCAGACCTGTATCTAACAGCATGAGTCCCTACTACTGGAGCTAAAACACTTGTGTCTGTTAGCTCAAAGGCTGTAGCCAAGTCATAAATCCATGTGGTCCCTGCACTAGAGGATGTCAGAGAGCCATACTATGCAAGCATCAGTTACAGAGATGTGTATCCATATCATTCATCTATTCACTGATCCTAATTACCATAATATATGAAGCCCTACAAATTGAAATTCACAGAGCTCCAGGCCTAACCTCTCTCTGAGCTTCCCATAGGAAAAAAATCAATCAACCGGATATACTCTGAAGGGAGGTGGGGGTGAGGGGTGGATGAAAGGTTTAGAAAGTGGCTTGAGAGGAAAGGTTAATGCAAGCTGGATATGTACAGTCTAGAGATTAAAAAAGACTGAAGCTGGGAATGTGATGACTGTAAATCCGAGAAAGCTACAAAAAGGAAAAAGGGGATTTTCCATGGTAATGGCTTCAGGTAGAAGTTAAACCAAGCAAAGTGTAGGCTAAATTAAGCGGGCTGGGGAACCAAGATTAATTGTAAGGATAATTAAATAATGATAAACAGTTCCGGGACCCTGAGGTGTCACCTTTCTTAGAGTTATCGAAGGCAAGATTAGTTCAAGAAGTGTCATGGATCCTGTAGTAGGTCTATAGAGGCCTGGTCCGAAACCCAGTGAAGTCTATAGAAAGGCTCCCATTGACTTCAGTGATCCTTGGGCCTAGATTTCTCCATTAAGAAGTCCGAAGGCTGTCTCTGCAATATTGCTCCAGGAATAACCCCATTTAAGAAAGAAGTGTTGAACAAGGTTGGCGTGAAAGTGTGGTTAGTTATGGACATAGTGCCTAAATTCCACAGTAGTGGGACACTGGAAAAGCATAGGTCAGTGAAACACATGAGCCAGTTAGACCAAGCCCAATTCTACATTCTTTGTGCACCTCATACTACTTCCATGTGATCTTTAAATACATCTGGATTGTATGATTAGATTAAACTAGGGACAGAGCTAAAACAGTTATAGCAATGCAAATGTATGGAGCGAATGACCAAAGAAACCATTTCTAGGCATAACATACGTGAATAAAACCCTAATCTAAAACGATAAGGACCTAATTTAATAAGGACACTAGTGTTTTCAGAATTGTACATAGTTTTTATTTTATTTTATTTTTTTAATCAGGCCTGTATCTGACCTCTTATTTTGCATTAGCCATTCTGTGGTCTCTTTACATCATACTGCTGCACTGATAGACAGCTTTTAAAAGCACAGTTCTTTCCGGGTTTGATTCGTTCCAGTTTATTGAACAAAATGTGCATTTGTGTAGAATGGAAACTATGTTCCTTATCAGGTTCATCTGTCTTGGTGAAATGACGTGTAACAACTGTTCTGAGAAGTAAAATCTGATAAAAACATTCTAAATAGGTATAAATACAAACAGTAGTTACTATGGAAACAAAAGTTACCGAGAGAGGACTTGAAAATGTGTGAGTTTATATACCAGGATTCATATACCAACTAAGAATTCACAAGGGATTTTGCCAGTTAATTCAACTGAATTCGTCTTTAAAATGCTCTACTACAGGGGTCGGCAACCTTTCAGAAGTGGTGTGCCGAGTTTTCATTTATTCAGTCTAATTTAAGGTTTCGCGTGCCAGTAATACATTTTAACGTTTTTAGAAGGTCTCTTTCTATAAGTCTATAATATATAACTAAACTATTGTTGTATGTAAAGTAAATAAGGTTTTTAAAACATTTAAGAAGCTTCATTTAACATTAAATTAAAATGCAGAGCCCCCCCAAACCCGTGGCCAGGACCTGGGCAGTGTGAGTGCCACTGAAAACCAGCTCACGTTCCGCCTTCGGAACTCATGCCATAGGTTGCCTACCCCTGCTCGACTAGCATGTATACAAATCATTAAAAAACTGACACAAACTGGAATTCTGGGCCAGGTCCTTAGCTGGTGAAAATCAGCCATTAAAATTTACTGATTTCTACCAGCTGACACTCTTGCCCTGGAAGTATTTTTATTTAAGGCCCAGGACAAAGTGTAATTTTGGAACTGGTTACTTTTGAGGGGATTGCGTATTTTAGGGGATTGGTAAAGGAATACAGAGGCTTTTTGCCTAGGCCACTGGTTCAAATTGGACCCAGATTGGTAATGCCTGAAACCCCTTACCACATGACAGCTGTTTGGTGGCCTGTCTGAAAAGAGTTGAGGGTTTTAGTTAATTTCCCACCGGACAAAGGTTCACATTCACATTGCAAAAGTCATCGCCACATCCAGCCACCTTTCAGCTGAGTCTTGGGATTGACAAGGTTTGGAGACTGGCCTCTAACTCCATGGCCCTAGGTATGCTACCTTTAGGCTGAGGCCCCCTGGAAGGGGTAGCATGGAGGAAGTTTATGCTGCCACTGCCGATAGCCTAAGCGACTCCTCAGAGCTGCCAATTCAGCTGCATTTACGTATGCACAAAATTAGCCTGTGTGGAGAAATATGTTGACTTCCCATCAGAATTGCTGAAAAATAATTAGCCTTGACTTGGGGGGAAGAAGGGAACTGGATCACTCTGGGGGCTTTTAATGGGACATACAAGCTTTTGCCTCTAACCCTGATCAGGTTAGTGGTGACTCAAAGTCATTATCAATGGGTGACTGCTGATGGGCTTGGATAAAAGGAGCCAGTGGTCTCACTCTCAGACCAATTCCTGGTGGGTGGGTTTACACATCACAATAGTTACCATCATTAACTGGCTGTCTTGACAGATACTCAGGACTGACTGAACAGGGTGGAACTCCTCAGCAATGGACCTTTCAGTTTAAGCTTGAGCAGGGCAGAGAACCAAGAGTTTGTCCTCCTGCTGCCTCTACCTGTTGCAGAATCCTAGGCCCTGATCCTGCTATAGTTCAACATGGGAAACACCCTCACTGGAGTCAGTGGAGTTTTATAGCAGGGAACAGATCCATTTACATGGAACAAGTTGCAGGATCAGGCCCCTGATAACTAGTGTGAGGAAAGTCCATTAGATCCAGGTGATCCATCTCCCTGCCAGGGAAGAATGGGTCCCTACAGTACCTGCCTTGTGAACAGAGCTGGTCTGGCACAATCTGGCACTGCTCACAAATGCTGAATTCACTGAAGACAAGCTAACAAAGTGCTAATGAATGGCGATGACCACAGCACAGAAGTAGCCAATGAGCTGCAAACATGAACCTCTTGGAAGCAACAGCTCACTGAGTCAGCCTGAGGCAATGTCAACCTTCTGGCTAGTATTTAAGGGAACCAGGTGCCCTGACAAGCAACTCCCCACATTTGTGGCACTATAAACCCTCTGCAAAGGAACTGCAGCTACTCAGGGTCCTTGGGCTTTCTCCCTCCTCCTTTGTTATAGTCGTTTAAGAAAATCTACACCATGAGTCACCATAGCAACTGCAACCTCTGTGATACAGTGTATGTAGCCAATAAAGTGCTTTCAAACAGCGATATGTAACTCTCACGATGCTTGCAGGAGGGTGGGGAGACATACTTTGCAACAGTTGAAGCACAGGCTGCTTCCCATCCCTTTTGTACTGCAGGCTGGTGATGGGGCCAAAGCTACATTGTTGGGTTTTCTCCCATCAATTTTTCAATGTAAAAGCATTCAGTTCAGTAAAGAGGTTTTTTAAAAAGCAAAAGTTTCCCTTTGAAAAGGGATGCACGTGTCTGTGCAATTATATTGTAGCATCTCCAGAAGATCTGCAGTGCATAATGCCAGTGTAACAACTGCCCACTAGGGATTGAACAGGGAACCTCCAGAGCTAAACACATGAGCTGCTGCAACTTGAGCTAAAAAAAGCAACATGTCTGGAGCTGGTGACTGTAGCAGCTCATATCCTCTGTGGCTCATCTGTGAGACATGCTCACCAGGGGTTACACCAACAGTTTCAATTGTCTCCATATTGTTGCTAGGGAGGTACTGAAATGGACCGGTGTATACTCCTGACCTCCACAGTATGGACTCAGAACTGCGTAACTTCTATAATAGGCCCTACGTGGCTGACAGTGAAAGGATAGTCTTTAACTCAAGCGGTGGATGCCGCTGCTTTTGGAGCTGGAGGATCTGAGTAGTATCCAGCTGGTCACCGTGCACTTCTGAACCGCTGTGATAACTCTAATTGCTCCTCAGCTTTGTTGCAATAGAACAGCATTTGCCTTGGAACTATTGTGACGTGGTTGCGCAGGCCCCATCCTTCATCTGTCAGGAAAGGCCTCATCCCCTGCTTATTATACTCAGATCAATGGAAAGAGTTGGGGCTCCAAGGCAGGACTCTGGGAGTAGACCCCATGTAGGACCTAAGGGCAAAAGGAAATTATTCCCTGGTATTCAGGAAAAGAGGAGTAGGGTTCGAAGGTAGCACTGAAGGAGGGCGATGCCATGCCTAGGTAGCTGGGAGCTCCTATAGGCCAACTCAGCAAAGTTACTATGCTCTCTGGGCTGAGTCCCTTTCCTCCTTCTGTTGCTCCCCTTGAGGCCAGTGGTTTTACACCAGGGATGCATTTGGCTCTGTGTGTTTAGTTATCTCAGGCAAAGCAGGGAAATCGCTGCTAATTATCCTAACATCTGCTCTGGCATTTGCCTATCTATTCTGATCTCATTATTCAGTCCATTAAAAGGGCCACCTTCCCTGCTGCCGCTTTGTACTATTGTTCCTGAGGTCAGCCGGGCAGACGCTCAGCTGCCAAGCGCTTTACACACAGCATATCCTAAGGTACTTCACAACACAGTACAGTCAAAAGAGGCAGTACTTGTTATAGGCTTTTCTATGGCGCCCATCGCTGTGGTCGCTGAGTGCTTCACGAGCTGCAGTGAATTCAGCCTCAAAACATCTCTGGGAGGTAGAGACGCGTCCTCCCTATTTTACAGACAGGGAGCACAGCTGAGGCATTTACACTAAGTCTACCCTGCAATCAAAATTTTGCATCACTGAGCCTCAGAGCCAATTGGCTCGGGGTGCAGGACTAAAAATAGCAGTGTATACATTCAGGCGTGGGCTGCAGCCTGGGCCCTGAGACCCCACCCCCTCAAAGCCCAGGCTCCAGCCTGAATGTCTTACACCACAGTTTTTAGGCCCACAGCCCAAGCCCCACAAGCCCGAGTCAACTGACCCAAGACAGACACGGCCATGCAACTGGCCTTTTGTGGCAGTGTAGGCTTACCCAGAAAGGCTGTGTGTGTAGCTCAAGGTTGTATTATCAGCCTCATGAATGCTTAAGAGGACAAGAATATGAGCGTGGACCAGATTTTCAAAAGGTTAATAACATTTCATATTTGCATAGCGTCTTTCACCTGGAGATCTCAAAGGTGTTTTACAAAGCTGGGTAAGCCTCATTAGCTTCATTTAAAGACTGAGAAACAGGCCACAACTGAGACAGTGTGGCAAAGGTGGGATTAAAACCCAGGTCTCCTGGTGCTCAGATCAGTGGTCTACCCAGAAATACTGCCTTTCTTAGCATAGATAAGCCTGCCACGTGTGAAAAAAGCGTACACACATGCATCACAGCTGTATATACCTTTACTGTATGTACAAGCCAAGTACATTAAATTCACGTACAAAAAGCCATAAGGTGTCTGATTAGTTTCTGCATAGACTTACGGCATACAATTATGGTAGCTCCTGGCACAAATGCATGTGTTATTCTGTACAAGGACCACTGTCCTCCTTCTGTGAAAATGTGTATGTCGACAGTATCCAGAGCTGTTTGCATATTGCATTAGGATGTTTTGTGTCCCAGAACTCGTTTTGCCATTTGCACTGGGAAAGGCAAAGAAAAATTGCCTGCTACTGAGTTTGAACTACTCGTGTTCACAGCACACACACATTTGCACTTCAAATTCTGTAGTAGATTTTAATTTCTCTCTGCCTTTGCCTGGCTAAATGTCTCCACTGCACTCGTGGAACCACATGGGCTTTCTCATGATTGATGTTAGAGTTTGTATGTTGCCCTTCATTTGCTGATGCTATTTTCCTTATTCCTGACACTCAGTCCATGCTAAGAAGAGATGAGGTCTTATCTACAAGGTTTTGCCTGTACAAAAACCCAAGTTAGAAAAGAGACAGCCCTATCACCAACAGATATTTGGAGAACCAGCCGTGTTAGCAGAGAAGGTGATTAACCCCTCAAAAGGGAGTTCTGTGCTCACTTCAGTAGGCGTGGGAGGGTGCCTTGCATCTTGCACGATGAAAGGGTCAAGTCCTACACCAAAGCCTATTGAAACCATTAATGTCAGTAGGCTTTGGATTGGGCTCCAAAAAGAGGTGGTATTTATAGTGGTTCAATGGATAGGGAACTGGACTGGGACTCAGAAGATACAGCGGCTATCCCCAGCTCTGCCACTGGCTAGTGTGGGAGAAAAACAAGTTATCACTCTCTGGGGTTAAAGCAACAAGCCAGAGGCAGTTTATTTTGAGCAACTGCAGTTAGCTGAGAGAGTTTCCCCTCCTGAGGTAGGTCTCTGCTAGATAAACAATTAAGGCAAGCATTTATACCTTTTGTGACATACAGTGATGATCAACAACTGCATTTTGTTTATACATATTCCTTTCTAATATCTTACTTTCCCCAGCAATTTCTGCTACAGTCTGCATTCTATTCTCATCTAACACAAGGTTGAAAAACAGCATCTCTTACAGTTTGTTTCCACTCATCCAGGCCCTCCTTGGAAGTCTCGCATTATTAGCTGTTAGAGTTAGCCTGGCTCTTGCTCTTCCTGGAAGACTAAGATGTCTGCTCTTTTCCCAACTTCCACACTAGCTCTGTGACTTTGGGCAAGTCACTGCACCTCTCTGTGCCTCTGTTTCCCCTTCTGTAAATGGGGATACTGATCTCTATTGAGATTCACAGATGAAAAGTTCTATACAAGAACCAGGTATTATTACAGAAGACACTCCACCAACTTCAAAATCACACTTCTGTCTGAAAATTCTATACCTACTATTTTGGAGACCATTATCATTTCGGTGGGAAGATGAGGGAAGGAAGATTAGTGGGGAAAAATTTCTCACTGTTTTAATTTGGTTGACTTTGAGCATCTGACAGCACTTTGTGTATATTCTGCCATTTCTCTGGGAGCTTATGGAGCTCTTTCACACAGCATCAGGGGAAAGAAAAATAGTTTAAAATAGAGGAACATGTAAGAACCCACGAAAATGGGCAGGAAGATTCAGGCGTGAAAGCCTGAAATGACTTTTAACTGTTGAAAAACTGAGGACATTTCAAGCTGAAGGTTATCACGGTCCTTCCTCCCCGGTTCACAGATCCTGTGAGTGAAGCTTCTTCAACAGTAAGGTCTTTTTGCAAGGGCTGTCTGTGTTTCTACAACAGCCAGCATGTGCTATATTAATTGGAATAAAACAGCGTATATGAATCCAGGGAAGGGGGATTAGCTGTTATATTGTTTAACTTGAGTATTCACAATGAAAGCCCGTTGAGCAACGCGAATGAAATTAGTGGGAACTGCAGGTGCTCAGTGCTTTGGAAGTTCAGGTGCTGAAAAACTTATCCTTTTCCAACATTGCTGTTCTAGGTGTCCCATCTTTATATATCACTGTGTTTGTATAATAATAGCTCTTCCAATTTATCTTTCTTTTGTTTTACTACTTGGGATTATTATTTTTTATTCCACATGTACAGAGGTTTTGCTCTGATGGCTGGCAGTCAAGTGATCTAAATTGGATTCCTGGCTCTGTCACAGACTGGCTGTGTGACCTTGGATAAGTTGCTTCAGTTTTTCCATCTGTGCAATGGGCATAAAATCTGTGTAACAGAGGTGCTGAAATTCTTATTGTGTTACAGTTTGTAGAGCATTTTGAGATGCATAGCTGAAAGTATCAGTGCAGGTTGCTGCATTGATATATTTGTATGGGGTTTAACCACACAACCCCCATCAACATGAAAAGGAATCATATGGCTGGCCCCTTGCCCTGCTTGGAAAATATCAACTATTCTTATAATTTACTAAATACTAGAGTTGCCTGAAATTTACTATTGCACTATTATAATTAGTACAACTTCTATAAACCTTTAATAGTAGAACTGTCCCAAATTTTTTAAGTCATTGCCATTTCAAACGTGGTTTCATTCTACTTGCTTTCAAATCCACCACATTTTTTTTATTTTTTCAGATCTTCTGTGGAAAGTTTTAATTGACATTTTTCCCTCTTTCTCTGTGTATTTGCTGAAATGAAACATTTCTATTTCAACACTGAAAATGATACATTTTGTAGAACATTTTGAGCCGACCAACATGAACTGGCAATTGGAAAGAGAGAAAAGACCAAAAAATTGAAAACAAAACCAAACAAATGAAAATGCTCAACAGGAAAAAAGAAAGTTTAGAAAATCAAAAAGTTTTCACAAAAGAAATCATTTTTTAAAAGGCTCTTTAATTATAACTAGTTATAAAAGAAATTAAAATGACTGGTAAAAGAAGCATAACTTGTATAATTCTGTGCAGTGGAAAGTAAACAGAAAAAATCTGGGCTGCATTCTTCTTTTGAAGCCACGGCTGTGTTGTGAGAGCAGATTTTGTAAGAGTTGCACTCTTGCAGCTTTTGCCCAGCAGAGAAGTCTCAGTTAATCAATTCCATTGGCATAAGCAGTAGAGGCATACACTGAAGCTGAGACAAACATTGGCTGAATGCAGTTCACCTCAGCAATATGTGTCAGCACAGCTAGCAGTAACTGGAGAGTCTGGGGCAGGATTTTGGTTAATGGATCCAAGTATAAGCCAACAGGTTATTTTGTGGAGCTTGTTAGAAAATGCCAATTATTTTTGTTGGAATTTTCAAAAAAGTTAATTTTTCCAAAATTTCTCATGAAACTTTTTAATTTTTTTTTATGGAAAAATCCAAGCTGAAAATTCATTGTCATAAAAAAAAAGAAGTAATGACTGTAATACAAGTGTTCATGGAAACTTAAATTTTCCAACTTGACAACAGTTAGGTAACTGGTATGCCAAGATCACAACCCATCATGTCCATCAATATTGTCAGATTGTTTCCCTGTCGTCTCCCATCTCTCTTTGTCCATCTGTTGTCTCTTGTCTTATACTTACATTGTGAGCTCTGGGGCAGGGACTGTCCTTTTGTTCTGTGTTTGTACAGCACCTAGCACAATATATATAAATAAATGATAAATAATCATGTTCAAAAGATCAGTTTTCATTAAAAAAAGTTTCGGTGAGAAAAATATTATTTTGCTATATGTTGACTTACAGTGTTACAAACCTGAAAGTGAAAGAAGTAACGGTGAGATTTTCAAGAGCCCAGCTCCCACTGAATTTCAGTGGAATCTGGGCATCTAATTCCCTTAGGTTCCTTTGTAAATTCCAACCTAGATTCTCTTAGCAAATCTACCCTGAGTTTGTCTGAATTGCGCTGGCAGGCTCTGTACACAATAGAATAAATTATTCTAGCTGTCAACATATTTTTTCCCCTCACTGTAGATTTTGTTGTTGTTTTTGAAAGCATGCTTATGTAACCATGTCAGGCTATTGGACTGAGTGATTGTGTCATTATCTTTGCAGCAAATATTTTGAATGAATATTAAATAATCCCACAAAGTTGGGCCTTGTTAGCATTGGCAGCAAAAGCCGGCTGATTCCACAGTCATGTATTAAAGAGTGAGAGTGGGGGAGGCTGATGCCATTCAGCCCTTCTAAGGAGCAATTCATAATGTGCTAGCGGGTTGAGATGCCTCTTGCATAAATAAATGCTTTCGCTGTAACGTTGGAATTCTCAAGGCTTCAGTGAGTCCTTTTTATCCCCACTGGTTGGGAGATCATGTGAACTGGCCAGTGAAAGGGTACCAGTGGGGTGGGACCCACTGAGAATTTAGTCTTTCCAGGACTGTGGAATTCCCCCTTAACTCTCTTTCCATTCACCCGAGATGTTGAAAATATCAGGTCAGGCCCCGAGAAGATCATGAGATGAAAAATCATGAGAATTTAAAAATTAATTAATGGTGGTTCCTTTTTATTTACCCTCTGCTGGGTTTTTTTAGCCACTAAGGTTCATCTTGCCTGAAGTCTTTTTTGCAATGCTCAGGATCCAGGCTGGACAGTAGACTGCTTCACTAAATCATTTCTAACAAAAATGGCTTTTTAATCTGTTCAAGAGAATCCTAGGGGTTCAGTTAGTATCAGACATCTCTCTCCAGCCCGCAAGGAGTGTGGTACAAAAGGGTACATGATATGAATTTATTTTCATCTTTTGACAATGACTCGGTTATTCTGCTTGGGAAATGCGGTTAGTGCCTCCTTATGCTGTTTTTGTGCTATGTCCCATTTTTGCAGAGGTGGAAAAGACAGACAGAGAGAGAGACAGAAAATGCTTTTCTATTTTTTGTATTGGACTGAATCAGGGTTGGAGGAAATCCCTTGACAGGGTCCAAAATGCCGGATCCCCACACTCCAGCTGTGCCATTACTGAGACTCATTGGACCAAATCCTCAGGCACGTTTATCAGTTCTATTTCCTCCTCAAATTAATGGCAATTGTCTCCCCTCTCTTTGCTGCCTGGCTGTACCCAACCTAGAACAACACTCATTTAAATTCTGGCCCTGTAGCTGATCAGCTGCCAGCTTAATAACAGCCCCTCACATGGGTCATCAGGACCTATAATGCTGCAGCACAGACCTCCACTGCTTGAGTTAAAGAAGCAGCTCACTTAGCTGAGAGCAGTAGTGGGACTAGCCACTAGAAGGGAGTACAAGACACTGTCTACAGGAGTTTCATGCAGTGTTATCATAGCCATGTTGGTCCCAGAATATTAGAGAGACAAGATGGGTGAGGTAATACCTTTTATCAGGCCAACTTTTGTTAGTGAAAGAGACCAGGGTTTAGCTGATCACCATATTTGGGGTCAGAAAGGAATTTTCCTCTAGGGCAGATTGGCAGAGGCCCTGGAGGTTTTTCGCCTTCCTCTGCAGCGTGGGGCACGGGTCACTTGCTGGAGGATTCTCTGCACCTTGAAGTCTTTAAACCACGATTTGAGGACTTCAGTAACTCAGATATAGGTTAGAGGTTTGTTACAGGAGTGAGTGGGTGAGATTCTGTGGCTTCCATTGTCCGGAGGTCAGACTAGATGATCACAACGGTCCCTTCTGACCTTAAAGTCTATGAGTCTATGAGACACACTTTCATGCTTACACAGAGCTGAAGAAGAGCTCAGTGTAGCTCAAAAGCTTGTCTCTTTCAACAACAGAAGTTGGTCGAGTTAAAGATATAACCTCACCCACCTTTTCTCTCTGCAGATGTTTTACCCATGCCTTAAGAAAAATGACATACTGTGCCATGCGAATCATAGAATCATAGAATCTCAGGGTTTATGTGTAGCAGGTTGGTACAATTAGGAGAATGTTCTTTGGGCTGACTTCAATTTTTTGTTGTTGTGCAGTTTAGTGTTATTCATTTTCTCATGCATAGAAGCCATGTGTTGAACCAGTTCAAGCCATAAAAGAAAAGTTTGGCTTCCCATGGAAGCTTCTGGTCTCGGAAGCTACACCATATTGTCCTGGAATAAACATTTTCTGCCAATTTCGTGCTTTCATTTTCCTATGGTAACCACCCTGGAGATCCATTCTCTAGTGAGTTTATGACCTTCTGAGCCTTTCCCTATATTCATTCTGATGCCACAATAATGCCTTCTGCCACTGTGGGCAAAAAGAGATAGAGCGGGAAGCTGGTGGGAAATGGGCCCCTCTTTTGTAGGTCCCAGACTAGCTCCCTACTCACTGACCAGTTCCTGACTCTCCTGTCCATTATACATTATGGCTATTGTTTTCACTTGTGATGCCAACATCACCTACACAGTTTACAGTCTGAGGAGATCTCATAGACGTTAAGACCAGGAGGGACCATCATAATCATCTAGTCTGACCTCCTGAGAGAACCTCACCCATCCGGTCCTGTAATTGACCCCTAACCTCTGGCTGAGTTACTGAAGTCTTCAAATCATGAGTTAAAGACTTCAAGTTACAGAGACTTCACCATTTACTCCAGTTTAAACCTGCAAGTGACCCATGGCCCATGCTGCAGAGAAAGGCAAAAAAAGAAACCCAGGGTCTCTGTCTATCCAATCTGGGGGAAAATTCCTTTTTGACCCCAAATATGGCAATCAGTTGGACTCAGAGAATGTTGACAAGACCCACCAGCCATGAAATATTGTATCTGATTTTGTTACTAACATCATTCATACAACTTATAGTCTTCTTTAATTAATCATGGTATGTGATTCTCCTGTCAATAATGCCTAGTATTTATATGGAGGAATATTGGAATCATTGTAACCTGCTGTGTTGGAAATGCCATATTGACATAATTGTAACATGAGTGAAACAAAGGTAATTTGAAGTTACAGCCATTTATACAAACCAATAAAACTCTCATATTAAGACAGAAATAAACCAAAAGATAAAAGTTAAAACCATGAGGAGGAATACAAGACAGACTTTGGAAAATCAGGTGAATTATTTCAAATAATACTTCACATTCTGTAGCACCTGCCATCCAAGGATCTTGAAGCACTTTATGAAGCTCAGTTCAGCTCCCCATTTAACAGATAGGGAAACTGAGCCGTAGAGAGGCTAAATTACTTGCTTAAGGTCCTGCAAGAAGCCTATGGAAGAGTCAAGAATATAAACCAATTTTCCAGACCCCCATTCTTGTGTGTTAAATATAAGATATTGCTTCCTCTCTATAGCTCCCACATTCATGCACATTAGGGACTAGGTCAAATTCAGACCTGGCAATAAACAGGTGAAATTCCAATTGGTGGAACTGCATCCCCTTATGTCCGGTGTGGAATTGGCCCAAGGAGATCATATGAGATGAGGAAATGACCTAAGTAAATGAGCTAATGAAAGTGTATGTGCCTATTGCATCGTTCCTGAACACCTGTTATCCTCTTCTAAGTCAGTTTCAGTTCTTTGTGTTCACCAGCCACTTCCAACAGGGATTTGAATGATCATCTATTTCTCCCTAATTATGAACAATCTGCTCCCCAGTTGCATGCTGTGCTGAGGCAGGCAGGGAGACAAAGGAAAATGAAAAAAGCCAGTGGCTCGGTTTATTATTAAGATTGGGCGAAAAACATGCTCCCAGTAGAACCTCTTTCCAGTGAAGATGTTGAAAGCACAGTTTTGATGGTTTTATATTTTTGTACGGAAATGCTCCTGGATCTCCAACACAGCTCAGGTGCTGGGCTATGACAGTTGTCAGGGCAACAGCATGTGTTTGTTTCAAGAATAACCGAGTGAATGGAGAGGCTGATTTCTGAGTCACAGTACTCGGCGGAAAAAGGCGGAATGTGGCTGAGGCAACTGCACTTGTTATACACCAGAAGCTTGGAAAGGATTGTGATGGCTAGCATGAAATGGAAAAGGGTACAAGAAAAGCTCTTTCTGCAAAACTGCCTGTTAAGTGTCCTATTTTAAACAGTACCAGCCCTTGCTTTGAACTCACTCAAATGCAGATGATTTGAGCCAACCTGCCTGGTAGAGTTCCAGAAGTTGGGGCTGTTTCTTCACCCTGTGATGGGAAACAGGGAGGGGAATGGAAGCAGCTTCTAGCCAGTAAATGCAGAAGGGGAAGGATAAGGATTTCCTTTCAGACCACAGGGATACAACCCATGTCTGAATATGTGCTGTCCATTTTCACCAGCAAGAGACAGCCTTTCTGCAATGGGAGGGGCATAGGAATTACTGGGGTTAATGGATGACCAAAGCTGCCTTTTCATAACCTGCTCATCCCAAATCCTGTAGTACACTGGGCAATATTGACTCTGTTGTGTGTCCTGTACATGCTTTGCACTTTAGGGTCATCGGTATCCCATCTGCAATCTGCTGTAGGAGTGACTGCTGTTGCGTTTGGCAGTGTTTGTGCTTATGCAGCACTTATAGATACAAATAGGGAGAATAAGAGGGGAGGAGAAAGTATAAATCATTTTGTGCAACCTGGTGCTCCAACACCCTGGAGCCCTTAGTCAATTCTGATTCAGCCTTACTCAGGCAAAAGCTTTAGTGGTTTCACTGGGAGTTTCGCCTGAGTGAAGACTCTGGCATTTGGCACGATATTAATAATAAAAGAAAAAAGTTTTGGTGATTTTTGTCGTCACTGAAAACTGATCGTTTTAATTTAAACATCTCCTGGGCACACACGACAGTATTTGCAGCCCAAATGCCAAAGCTCTACACTAATGCATGACAGTCATTCTACACACCAGCAACCCAAGCAAATCATTCTGAACGAATCAGGTTGAAAACTGTTGCCTTTGTCTCCCCTCACAGAATGTCCGTGAACAGATTCTGACTTTCTCTGATTGATTCATTATGCACAATTATTTGGAAAATGTTCTTCCCAGTGTTGTTTACTCTGCAACTCAGTATTTGAAATCTCCAATTCAAGCTGTGTTGCTTAGTTGAGATTGGTCGCCTACGTCACATGGTTGTTGCATCTCTTCCTAGTGGAGTAGTGTACCTCTTGTAAGCTCTTTGAGGCTGTCATTTGCAATGTGTGTACAGTGTCCATCCCAGGGGAACATCAGCCTTGTTGGCTATAGGTGCTACTGCAAATAAATGTTTAAGTGTAATAAATAATTGTAATCCGCTTTCCTGGGTGAACGCACACAGAGAGTGAATTAAAAATTCATTTCCCGTGAGCCTTCAAGCTTCAAATTCACTTTCAGTGAATGTTCATGTAAAACTCCTTTGCACAGGAAACGAACACAAGAGAGATGTAAATACAACGAGGGCAAATTTCCTTAAGAGTTCTAATGAATATTCAGACTCTTTTTTGCAGTATTTATTCAGCTTTGCTATAAACATATCAGTTTAGTTCAAGCTTAACAAGGTGCAAGTTTCAAAATTATACAGATCTTTCCCTTGTATTAATCTAAATCTGTTAACAGCAGATAAGGAACATTGTTTTAAATACACTTTATCTTGGGAAACAGTCCCTTCTACCCCAAAAAGTGACATCATCACATCCATTCACAGCCACATTCCAGCACATATAGAAGATTTAAGGCTGCAATCTTTTTAAAAAATGCATAATGGAGTTAGGTGCTTAACTCCCTTTGAAAATCCCAACCTTAAACTCACAGGGTGAGCTCCTGGTCCCATTGACATCAGTGGCAAAAACCCCATTGACTTCAGCGAGGCCAGGATTTTCCCCCACTGTTCCTCCTTGTTTGCACCTGCTTTGAGTACGGCACTGTGTGTATAGAAGGAATATTTATTTATTCCTTCCATATCCACAGCTATCACATGCCCTCTGGTTCATCTCCTTTAGGCTTTCCCTAGTGAACTGCCTGGATGTGAAAGTCTATTCCACCAACCTGCTACTGTAACTTTCAAAATTCAGTCGGGTTTCACATCTTTACAAGAACAAATCATCTGAGGTGGATTTGCATAAGATTTTTGGTGGTTGCTGAAGAGCTTCTCTTTTTTCTTTCTTTCTTTAAAGCTGCAGGATTTGGATTCAGATTACAATCTGTGATTTGCATCAATTTCCTTGCTTGTCTTTAATGTCATGGTGGCCTTAATTATTAGGATGATGGGGGATCTTACACTTCAGAGGCTCTTTCTTTATTCAAAACCAAACCTATATATTGAAGGGCTTGGGGGTTATGTCCTTTTCCCTCCCAGATAGTGGACGTGCTGTTTTGATGCCTGCTTCTGTTTTGATTTCTGCCCTAGAATTAAAAGGAATTGCAAATTAGCAAAAATGAAAATTTTCATTAAAAGCACCTTAAATAGTCCAGAGGACGGGAGTTCAGGCCCAGATTTGTAAAGGTATTTAGACTTCGCTGTGCCTAGCATTGCAACAACTAATTGATTTGGGAGTCTGAAGTTTCATTCTCAGAAGAGATTTAGGCACTTAGGAGCCCAAATCCCACATACAGTCAAAAATCTGCACCTCAGTGTGTCAGAGAATCAGACCCCTTTTGAGGAGTCTGTAGCTGAGCACCAAACAGAGGCACTTACTAACCACTCTTGAAACTATATAGGCCTCTGACAACTTACAGGCCCCGAGTCCCACTCTTAGGCCATGTCTACACTGGCAAAACTTTTGTCTTTCAGCGGTGTTAAACCTCACCCCCAAAAGACAAGAGTTTTGCCGCGAGAAGTGCCAGTGTGAACAACGTGTTGCTGGCAGGAGCGCTCTCCTGTCAACAACATGAACACTGCTTGTTAGGGGTAGAAGTTTTTGTTGGCAGGAGAGCCAACAACCAGCGGCTTCACAGCGCAACTTTTAGCAGTACAGCTGTGGCAACACAGCCATGTCGCTAAAAGTTGTGTATTGTAGACATAGCCTTAGTGTCCATGTCCCAGTTGCTGACAATCGCTGCCTGACTATGGTACTAAGCCAAGACTGACTGAGCCACAGAACTATTGTCCCATCTTAGTGCTGCTCCCTCCAAGTCAACATGGGGGAAGGAGCTGGATACGTTTTCGAGCAGTTGGGCTGTACCTGTTCCATAGGGAACTTGAGGGCATATTCTCTAGGCCTGCCAACCAGACACCTTTCACCAGCACTTACATCCATTCTGTAAAATGCTTTGATTAAATGAATGATGCTTTCTAAACCTATGATAGTCAAGCATCTGAGACAAGACACATAGTCAGCAGTAAAAATTCTCTCTGATATTCACATCCTCCGTTGGCACAAAGCATGATTTGTGCAAGCCCAATTACACTTGAACTCATTTGGATTCAGGTTGCTTATAAGCACCTGGTTACAAAACTACCGCTGGCTACAGAATTTGTAAGCACTAACAGATATTGTTGGATACCTGTAAACGAGGTGAAATCAGCACTTTCACTTGTTACATACAGCAAGCAAATTGTTCATTATCCTAGTTCATCAGGAAGTCATGTACATTGCTGATCAATCTAGGAATCCTTACAACAGCTCAGCACAAATTTATTTAGTAGAGAAAATAATGGAATATTGGGGAAAATGCAGTACTCCGACCAGGTTTGTGATCCGTTTGGTTGTGATCTGTTTGTAATCAATTTTGTTTGTGTTGCGTCAGGCAAATCTAACTGATTTATGGTTGCAGATACAAGCCATGCAAAACTCTCTGGTTTTTCATGAATTCAATCCAAAGTCACACGTGACTCTGAAGTTTTGACTGAGTTTCACTTTCTTAACCCCAAACCTTAATGTAAAATTTAGGGGCTATGAATCCACATGAACTAAAGCAAAACCAAAAGTTTCATTTCATGTCGTCTTATGCTTGTACCGTGGTAAAGAATGAACAGAAGGGCCTGACCCACTTGCTTCAGACAATTTATTTTCTATACCTTTATTAATTCTCCTCTTATTTTTCCCTTGTATGAAGTAAATTGTCTGAATCTTTTCATATGGGGAGTCTCTTCATGTCTCTTGTCATTCTCATTGTCTATCTCTAAACTGCCTGTTATTAATAACATAAGCACCCATAAAGGTCGAAGACAACTCGAAGAGGAACATAACATTAAATTCCCATCTGAATTCCATCTTGATGTCTTGATTTTTATTTTAATGGGGTATGGCATGGTATGTACACAGATCACAACCCCCTCCTAATCACTCTCAGTTATAAACCTACAAGTTATCTTTTTAAACCCCCTCTAAATTTCCCTTTCTCTGGAAGTGAAAAAAATTTTTAATTGTGCAGCTGTTATCTTTTGAGCCTTTACATTTTATGCATCAGAGGAAACCTTAATAATACAAAAATTGCCCTAAAGCACTGAGCACTGCGTTATGAACTCATTAACATTTGTGGAATAAACACAATACCCCAGTACGCGCCATAAGATAGTGGGACAGGAAACGTTAAATACATTTAAATAGCTTTAATTTTTTAAAAAGCAACTGGCAAAACCCATTCATATTTCAGCTGACTGAGAGCTAGTCTGCGGGTGTCAAAGCAAACAACCGTCCCTTGGCAATGATCCTGCCCTGTTTATTGGCTCTTGGTAGATTTTATAAGTAGTACATTCTTGAAATCCCAATAACCCTTCCAAGCTTCCTTGAGTCCTGCCTGGAGGACCTTTTGTTATTTATTATTGTGTTGTTACTCAAAGAGCTGCTTGTATATACTAAAGTTTAATAATCTATTTATATTCTTCTAAAGGAATTCATCCAGCTGTGTTGTTTCAGGTTCATGTCACTAAAAGGATCAATCATAGGGGTTTAGGGGTTTGTTATATTTTTACTTGTGTATTATTTTTCAATATTTACTTTTGAAAAACATCATTTATAAATTAGGAGGCTAGTTATGAGAGGAAGGGAAAGCATAGTCTAGTAAAGAATCATAGAATCTTAGGGTTGGAAGAGACCTCAGGAGGTATCTAGTGCAATCCCCTGCTCAAAGCAGGACCAACAACAAGTAAATCATCCCAGCCAGGGCTTTGTCAAGCCAAGCTTTAAAAACCTCTAAGGATGGAGATTCCACCACCTCCCTAGGTAAACCATTCCAGTGCTTCACCACCTTCTTAGTGAAATAGTGTTTCCTAATATCCAACCTAAACCTCCCCCACTGCAACTTGAGACTATTACTTCTTGTTCTGTCATCTGACTCCACTGAGAATAGCTGAGCTCCATCCTCTTTGGAACCCCTTTCAGGTAATTGAAGGCTGCTATCAAATCCTCCCTCATTTCTCTCTTCTGCAGACAAAATAACTCGGTTGGACTCTCTCCAATTTGTCCATATCCTTCTTGTAGTGTGTGGACCAAGACTGGTTGCAATACTCCAGGCGTGGCCTCACCAGTGCCGAATAGAGGGGAATAATCACTTCCCTCGATCTGCTGGCAATGCTCCTACTAATGCAGGCCAAGATGCTGTTGGCCTTCTTGGCAACGTGGGCGCACTCAATCGTATCCAGCTTCTCATCCACTGCAATTCCCAGGTCCTTTTCTGCAGAACTGCTGCCTAGCCACTTGGTCCCCAGCCTGTAGTGGTGCATGGGATTCTTCCTTCCTAAATGCAGGACTCTGTACTTGCACTTGTTGAACCTCATCAGATTTCTTTTGGCCCAATCTTCCAATTTGTCTAGGTCGCTCTGGACCCTATCCCTACCCTCCAGCATATCTACTTCTCTCTCCCAATTTAGTGTCATCCACGAACTTGCTGAGGGAGCAATTAATCCCAGCATCCAGATCATTGATAAAGATGTTGAACAAAACCGGCCCCAGGACCAGTGCCTGGGGTACTCTGCTTGATACCAGCTGCCAACTAGACATCGAGCTGTTGATCACTACCCGTTGAGCCTGACAATCTAGCCAGCTTTCTATCCACTTTAGTATTTAGATCAGGGGACTAGGAATCATGATTCCTGAGTAGACCTGGGTGAATTTTTTGGCCAAAACTCCTTTTCAGTGAAAAATGCACATTTGGCAACACCAAAAACATTTTGCAAAGATGTTGATTTCATTGAATTGTTCATTTCGGAAACAACAGCAATTTGCAAAAAAGGAAACATTGTCTTTGGACATTTAGAGATCAAGATGTTTTGATTTTCTGGTCTAAAATGACTTTTCCTTTAAAAAATGCCTTTAATTTTATTCTTAAACATTCAAAAACATTTTAAAACGGTCAACATTGATATGAAACATTTTGTCTGATCCAAAACAATTCTTTTTGACATTTTAAAATGGCCAGCAAACCGAAGAATCTGCTTTTTGCGCACCTACTGCTGAGTTCTCTCCCTAGCTCTGTGAGGATGAATCATCTAGTTGGGTAGATGAGTCAACAAAGTGTCGGGATTCTAGAATTCTATTCTTGGCTCCATTTACATTTCTCTAGGTCAGTGACCCAGAGCCTGAGGCTCAATTACACCAAAACTGCTTCACAACTACTGTAAGGCTGCATTACCCTGCCAGACTCATGTCAATGGGCCTTTGTGAAATGAGAATCAGACCCTTAACCTCACTGCACCTCAGTTTATCAATCTGGTGGTGGTGTCTCCCTGAGGGATGTTGTGAGGTTTATCAATAGGTCCTAAAATGCTTTAAGATTCTACAGAAAGACACAGCTACAATTATTGCAATGAGGAAAATTAGATTATTCTATTTATGCTGGAATGGAGAATGCTCTGCATTGTACATCATTTTGGTTCCTCTGCATTTTGTAGCAGGCTGCCTGACCTTATTCTCACTTATGTCAGCGTGGGAGACTTTAGGCTGTTAGCACGGAGACCATCGATCAAACTGCTTTGGCATTGTTAGTGCCTAAACCATAAATCAAAATCGTTGAGATAGATGGATTAATTGTGACTTATGAAACAGTAATTATTCAAAATAAAGACAACCAAGCAGCTACTGAATCTGTAACAGTCACTTTTACCATTTTGTGCATAGAGTCCATGATTGTCGATTCCCTGGCCCTAGGGACTAGGTATCCAAGGGGAAAAGGTGCTACTTCCAGAATTGGTTCTGGGACATTGGCAGCCCAAGGTGAATTAAGCAGCTCTAAGGGAGAATAAAGCTTTCCCAGAATATTTTCATTGTGCAAATAATTTTTAAAATCAAAGGGACATGTCTGTCAGTTTTCAGGAAACAAAGGATGCATATTTTATTCCATGCTTTGCAATAGAAGAGAAGAAATTTTTCTATTAAGCAAACCTGCAAGCTTAGAGGATGTGTTGCCAGATTCATGGATTCCTGAGAATTTCCCCATTTCTCAGTGTGACCATAGTTCAATCCATTTATTCCATGGCTGCTGCTATCTGATGCTCAGTCTTTTCCTGGCTTTACCTCCTTGCTTGTGACATGAGCGCAGAGGAAAGAGCAGCAAATAATGCGCAGCAGGAAAGACTCTGTTACTGGTTCAAATCCTGCCCACACCAGTAAGACACTAGGATCAATACCATCTCACAAGTCAGTGGTTTCAGTCCAGCTGATAGGCATTCCCATCAAAGAAACCACATCAGAATTGGCAGCCTCACTGGTATTCAGCCGGGAAGCCAAGGACTGTATGGGCCAAGGAAGCTGGACTCCCCTGTTGCCCCTAGTGTTTCTCTCCATAGTAGAGGCAGACAGCAGGAGCCATATTGGGTGAAGTTTGTACTGCCCTTGAATACCTGTTATGGTTACAGGGCGAGCGATGTCTGAGACTCTTTTGCAATCCTTCTCAAGTGCACCTTCTCCTCTCCCAAAGGTGGAACTCCAAGATTCGACCACTCTTAGACTGGAGCTCTATGTTCAAACCGTGTTAACCGTGCATTTCATTTCTCCCAAGCTTGGGCAAGCCGAGCTGCTTCAGCCCCATCCCTCAGGGCCTGCATCTCAATTGGCTGGCTGCCTGTGAACAGCCCCCTTGCTTCTGTAAAGAGAAAGTTTTTTACCTGTTTAATGTCCTTTAGATTTTAGGCCCGCAGCCTTAGCAAACTAACTGTGTAACTTTGGGTGATGCCTGGAAATAGCATTTCCCATTCTGATAATATGTCCGTGCCAAGCAAGGTGGCAAAACTGAGGTGCTGATGGAGGTAGTTGCTGGGTTTGGCTTTGAATATCCTCATTTCTGATCTTGTCCAGCAGCTTAATATGGAATAGCTGACAAAGAGAATTGAAAACATCAGTTCGGTGTTTTTAAACCTTCTTAATGCCCATGTTTCACCGCTGTACAATGAAATTGGTAGAGTTATGGTTCTATAAATGTGTAGCTTCAGGGCAAGCTTCATGCCACAAAGTCCCCTCAGAGCCTGCTGAATGGCCTCCAGCCAGGCCACCTTAAGGGCCTAGCAGAGATTGATCAGGATGGAGCTCAGTCTGAAAGGAGGCCACATCCCTTTGGAATTTGCCATGGTGATAGTGATGGAAATAGCAGCTCCTACAATTAATGGCCAAGCCATTGTTCTCTTAACTCCCTTGAAGTTGCTAACCCAGAGGTGTCTTATTCTCTGGCCATTGTTTTATTTCCTCTTTGTTCTTCTGAACAGCTGGTTTTAATTTAACTCCATGTAGTACAAATAATATCAAACAGATAAACTGAGGTACATATAATAGTAATAATAAATAATACTGATCTCTCCCATGTTCTCAACACCTACATACCAAGGTATAACTTACAATACTCCTTTTGATCCCACATATATCACGTCTGATTCTAAGCCTGTGCAATTCACAGAAGAAAGAAAGGTAGCAGAAATGCTACTAAGCACAAGCTGTAGCTGTGGGACAGCAGAGACTCTGCTAGGGAGCCTAGGGAGCAGTATTCTCCACCCCCAGTGCAAGTCGCTGAAGTGGGCTGAAGGAAGAGGAAATTAGGAAAAACCACAAAGCAGCCTGATGTGCTTTAAAATCCCTTGCCCAAGCTGCTGTGTTCTTCTGTTTAGCTTCCTGCCTACTAATGTAGATCTCCAGGTAAACTGCAGATTGCCAAGCAGATGGCCTATATGTATCTATGCTCAGATCCGCTACTAGAGGCTGATGATCCTCTACTAAGCACAGGGTGGAGAGGAGATAGGGAATCGTTTCTTTCCTCCTATCATGCAGAACTGTTTAATAGGTTTGCATAGTCTAATCTGCAAACACTTTAATGCATGAACTTAACCCATAGCATTGACTCAGTTTTTTTCTTGTCAGGATATCCGCTAGAAGCTGTAGCTACCATATTAAAATACCCACCACTTATCTGATAATTTAATATATAGTGCATAAGATATGCTGTTTTAAATGTTTTCTTTCATTTCCTTAATCAGTTGATTTAAAAAGAGACTAAGGGTATGTCTACATCTACAATTTTGTAGCTCTGGTTGTTACAGCTGTATTAGTACAGCTGTATAGGGCCAGCGCTGCAGAGTGGCCACACTTACAGCAACCAGCGCTGCAAGTGGTGTTAGATGTGGCCACACTGCAGCGCTGTTGGGCGGCTTCAAGGGGGGTTCGGGGAACGCGAGAGCAAACCGCGGGAAAGCAGGTCTCCTTCCCCGGTTTTGCTCCAGTGTTCCCCGAACCCCCGAGCAAGCAGGTCTCCTTCCCCGCGGTTTGCTCTCGCGTTCCCCGAACCCCCGAGCAAGCAGATCTCCTTCCCCGCGGTTTGCTCTCGCGTTCCCCGAACCCCCCTGCAAACGGCGGGGAAGGAGACCTGCTTGCTCGGGGGTGCAGGGAAGGAGACCTGCTTGCACGGGGGTTCGGGGAACGCGAGAGCAAACCGGGGAAGGAGACCTGCTTCCCCGCGGTTTGCTCTCGCGTTCCCCGAACCCCCGAGCAAGCAGATCTCCTTCCCCGCGGTTTGCTCTCGCGTTCCCCGAACCCCCGAGCAAGCAGATCTCCTTCCCCGCGGTTTGCTCTCGCGTTCCCCAAACCCCCGAGCAAGCAGATCTCCTTCCCCGCAGTTTGCTCTCGCGTTCCCCGAACCCCCCTGCAAACCGCTGGGAAGGAGACCCGCTTGGGGGGGGGATTCGGAGAACACCGGAGCAAACCGCGGGGAAGGATACCTGCTTGATTACCAGAGAGGCTTCCTCAGGTATGCTGGGATACCTGCTTATTCCACGGAGGTCAAGAAAAGCGCTGGTAAGTGCCTACACTTGATTACCAGCGCTGGATCACCAGCGCTGGATCCTCTACACCCGAGACAAAACGGGAGTACAGCCAGCGCTGCAAACAGGGAGTTGCAGCGCTGGTGATGCCCTGCAGATGTGTACACCTCCTAAGTTGCAGCGCTGTAACCCCCTCACCAGCGCTGCAACTGTGTGATGTAGACAAGCCCTAAGAGGAAACTAACTTGCTCTTTCCATAGGGTTTTTGAAGGGAGCGTGTGCGAACACACATACAAATACACACAGAGCCTTGGAACTACTATATAGTACTTTCCAAAGTGGACCAGGGCCAATTAGAGCTTTGAATACAAGCCCTGAAATAATTGGCTTCCAGGTTTCTATGCGACTCACGATTAGGTGCAAGAGAGATCCCAAGGGTATTAATTTCAGTCCGCATCTCTGCCCACAAGCCTGTCCCAGGAAAGCATCAGAACATGGTGTGCCTGCCTAGAACACTATGTGAGTTCAAGTGATGTTGTAGCATTGGAAATGATTCTCTTTAAGTGTGATGGATTGTGAGAGACTCCTGGTAACTACAGACTCTTATAAACTTGGGTTTAACTGAAATTCCAACCTAACTGAAGCATCCCTCAGACTTACACTGACTGCACAATGCTCCTAACCTCCATAGAAGGGAAACATTGATGCTGAAGCCAGAAGAACTTCTGATCTCTGGTGACTCCTCTGCTCTGCGGAAAAGGTGCCTCTTCTGCAGCTTCACTCCTGGAGAGCTGAGAGTCATTTCCATGGAGCTCAGGAGCTCCACAGAACTGCTACTCTCATTTTCTGAAGGCTGAAGTGCCTGAGACTTCTGAAAATCAAAGCCAATTCCACTTCTTTGCATCTGCTGGACAAGAGTGTGGACCGGAGGGTGATGGTTATGGTGATGGTGTCGTTTTTACCAGGTGGTTAAAGCAGGGGACTAGGACTCAGATTCTCTCCAATCTATTCCTCTGGCTTTGCCACTGACTCAACACATGACCACAAAAAGACATTTATCCACTATATGCCTCCCTTTGCCAATACCTGCCTGTACAGTGGGGAGGACGACACTTGCCAATCCCACTGGGATGATGTGAGCCTTTGTTCCTGAATGGCTGTACAGTTCTTAGAGACCCCTGAATGAAAGGTATGATAGTAGTAAAGCAGCATTATTAACATACACCCATCATTCCAGATCCCCCATCCTGACAGGATCAGATGTCATTTGCCATCTCTGCTCCTGCTTTGGCAAAGACCCACTGCCGGGGGATCAGAGGCTGCATATGTGGATGTATATAAAATGATTTGCCTCTTTGCATGGTCCTTGCCCTTGCAGACAATCTCAGACACCTTCTTTGCCTCCTACACTATCACATGTAAAGTTGCCTCTCAGATCAAAGATCTTTGTGATGCCACAGTATCAGCTGGCTTGGGCCCCACTGGTTTTCATTTGAAGGCATTTCCCCCATGACCCAATGCAGTGGGATTGTCAGAACTTCAGATAACCGTGAAGAAGAAATTCACTAGCGATATAACCATCTAATTGACACTTTCTCCCCTCCCAGACTTGAGCGCTGCTGCTCATACTAAAATTTCTTCCTGGATTCTCAGCATCTTCCAGCTTCCTTAGAAAGTAACTTATTTTCTTTCACCTGAGTTAGCTGAGGAGCTAGATCATAGTCCAGGGCCTTTTCTTTTAATAGAGCTGGAGCTTCACTGTGGAGATGTTCCAGCTGATGGTCAGCACTATCAATTAAGGACTGCAGATTATTTGCAATGGCAGCCAGGGAATCACACTTTTGAATCTAGGCCTTGCTGTGGCAGCTCACAGCTGGTCGGATTTATCTTGAGCTTTCCCCAGCGGTGCAGGGATTGATAAGAAAGTGTTGACAGCTCAGAGTTTCTTGCTGAATATAACAGCTTTCTGAACTATGCAGGAGACTTTTTAAGGTGGGTGGATGAGACCATGAGGGAGAGTTCAGTGATGTCATCTTGTTTTTATTTTGGGGCATATTAGAAGGGATCAGGAAAGCTTACACATGTGCATGTGTAAGTATACACTGCATTTTAGAAGAGAGAGCCTCATGCTTCAGGGCATGTCAAACTCTACGTGAGGATCTTAGGAAGAAGCTGTGGACAGGTTATTCTAAAACAGTCCACTGCAGGATCTCTTGCATCATCTTCTGAAGCATTTAGAACTAACCACTGTGCAGGGAAACAGAATAGTGGGCTAGATGGACTACCACTCAGATACGGTAAGGTAGTTCATAGGTACTTTGCTTGTGCTTGGGGCGTGAGTGGGGGTTGGAAGACAGTTTTAGATGAATTTTTAACTAGTCTGTGTCAGGAAGAGAGTGAAACCCCCCCTGTGAGCTGGTAGCACCTCATTTGATCTCAGCAGTGTGGAGACTCAAAGGAGAAACCCAGCCGTAATACTTCAGAGAGTGCTAAACTGCTTGCTATTGATTTTATACTAAGATATTTTACCACTCTTGTTACTGTGAAAAGGAATGTAATCTGTGTCAGGACTGAATTAGTTTTATTAGGAAAAAATCATCCCCCTACCCTTCTATGGCGAGCTGCTACATTTATCCGTTTCGGCAAATCAACTCCCAGCAGATCTCTTTTTTGTTGGAAGAAGCACCTGTTTAGTC
The DNA here is from genome assembly GCF_007399415.2 of Gopherus evgoodei. Classification (NCBI taxonomy): domain Eukaryota; kingdom Metazoa; phylum Chordata; order Testudines; family Testudinidae; genus Gopherus; species Gopherus evgoodei. The sequence goes on along the minus strand of NC_044339.1, from coordinate 9,422,095 downwards.
GTGACCTAGTGGTTAGCAAAATGCTTTAAAACTTGTGTTTCTCTTCTGAATACAGCAAAAATCTGCTGCGCTAGTTTGTCCCAGTCAAGGTAACTGTAAACCTAAAACTCCTCTTAAAATAGTCTTTGCCTTCTTTGAGTCTAATTATGCTCTCCAACTGAATATACGTACAGAGCCCTCAACACTGTAGATTCTGAGCACCTCAAGGTAAATTATTACAGGGAAATGAGGCCTAGAGAGATTAAGTGATTTTTCCAGGGTTACATCAGGAGTCCGTGGCAGAGCTGTGAATTGAACTCAGGTTTCCTCAGTCTTGGTCCAGTGTCTTAACCAAAATGTCCTCCTGCCCAAGTTGGCTACTCAAGCAAAACTACCACCGAAGTCATAGAGGATTTGGGTGTGCAAGGAATGCAGCCCCAGACCTGGAGCGGCAGCATGGTTCCGTAGCCAGGTCAGGCATTGCATCAGGAGCTCCTGTGGGTTCTCTTCCTGGTTCAGCCCCTGAGCCATTGTGTGACTTTGGGTAAATCCCTTAATCTCTCTCTGTGGCTCTGATTCCCCTCCAGCCGCTTGTCTGAAAGCTACTTGGGGCAGGCACTGTCTCCAATTACATGTGTGTACAGTGCTGCCCCAATCTTAAATTTGGGTGATTAACTGCTTCTCTATTATAAATAATAACAATAATCTGGCCCTGACTTCACAACCTTCTTTTTTTTAACAATTTCTTTCCAGTGCGGTTTTTCCTCTTTCCCATAAAATTATTTTTGGCTTTCATTTCTCCCCCCTCTTTTATGGTCTACTGCATCATGTGTAGGCAACTGACTGCCTCTGACTCATACCTATTCCATTTCTGATACCCTTAGTGAGGGCAGATGATCTCTTCCTTGAGACACAGAAGGCCATTTTTTCACTTTTGTCACTGACCTAAAATTTAAAAAACCAGTACTTAAAACCCATAGACTGCTTGCCTGCTAGGAATAAAGCCAAGAGAGTTCTGTCAGCTGCAGCACAAGGAGGGAAAAATATCTCTGATGAAAAGTGCATTTAGAGCTTTTTGTCTCATATTGTTGAATCAAGTCATGGTCTATTCAAAAACGTGCAGCCTCTAAAGTGTCACTCAAGTGTATCAACCTGTTTTAATTAGGATTTCTCCTGGGAGCAACACTGTGTGAGAAAAGACATGACTCAACGTTGCTGCAGTGTAAGATTGATAGGGAAACTGACCGTTACCCAACCTGTCCTCAGGCATAGCAAAGTTTGCTGAAGTTTTACAAGAGTCTGGGCTTTTCCAAGGAGTCTAAGGGAATTAGGCACCCAACAGCCACTTAATGTCAGTGGCATATAGGTGAGTTCGTATCTTTTATTGGGCCATCTTCTGCTGGTGAAAGAGAGCTACAAAGAGCTCTTCTAGTACCTTGGGACCAACACAGCTACAACATCACTGCAAACAAGTGGCATGTGGATAAGACTAGATTTTTAAAGGTGTTTGGGCATTGCTCCACTTAGCTCTGCAACGCTTAACTGACTGAAGAGCGTAAGTCATGTTGACTTTCATTGAGTGTCAGGCTCCTAAAGCTCAGATTTTCAAAGGTATTTGGGCTCTTAACTTCCATTGAAATAATTTTCACAAGGGGTTGTGAAATACCTTTGAGGATCTGAGCCCTAAGTGCCTAAGTCATTTTGGAAAATGAGACTTAGGGTCCTAAGACACTTAGGTGCTGAGTGGCACCACCTGAATGCTTTTTAAAATCTGGATCTAATTCCCAAACACTCCTTTGAAAATCCCAGCCAGGAGGTCTACAATACAGAGACGAGAAACCTGTGCGACAGAAATCAGGATTATTTATTTGTATTAAAGTGGTACCTTGAAGGACTTGCCTGAGACCCCATTGTGCTAGACATTATACAAACATATTGTAAGACACCAAAGGTAGGCAGGCAGGGTGCTGACACCACTGCCCATCACGTTGATCAATATTGTCTTATTGTTTTCTTGTATTCCCCCACCTGTCTGTCTATTCACCTTTTGCCTCATGTCTTATACTTTGTTTGTAACCTGTTTGGGGGAGGGGGGCATCTTTTTGTTCTGTATTTGTACAGCACCTAGCACCAGGGGGTCCTGGTCAATGACTGAGGACTCCAAGGTGCTATTGCAATAATAATAATAATAATAATAATAATAATAATAATTTAAAAATAATAGACACTCCCTGTCTTGTAGGGCTTACAATATATATAAATAAGACAAACAGAGGGTAAGAGAAGGGAAATATTATGATCCCCATTTTACAGATGGGAAACTGAGGCACGGAGCTATTAAAAATGTCTCCATCATCCTAGCAGGAATTCTGTGGCAAAGACAGCAATTGAACCTTTATCTCCTGAATCCCAGTTCAGTGCTTGGCTTTTTGTCAAACTTGGTTATGCCTTTGCAGTGTTTCTGTGCTTGGTTATTATTTGATCATGTTGTGGTCAAACATATTCCTCTGAGTTCCTATTGATTTTTCTTTTTGATCCCTCTTACCTTCATCTTTTTTATTAGCCTTTTGTTTACTCAGACAAGATGGGTGAGGTCATATGTTTCATTGACCAACTTGTGTTGGTGAAATTGATGTGCTTTTGAGCTTACATAGAGCTCTTCTTCAGGTTTGGGAAAGGTAATCAGAGTGTCACAGCTAAAAACAAGATGGAACAGACAGTTGAGCAAAAGGAGTTAACACATGTTGCAAGAGACCATTCAAGGTGATTTGGAGTTGTATGGAGTTGCAATATTGAGTGATTATTATAGCCAGGTGAAATTCAGCTTTAACTTTTCAGTGAAAAACACAGATGGGGTGATAGCAAAAAAATTAGCAAATTTGTGTCAGCATTGCTGTTGTTTTCACAGCTTTCATGACCACAACATGCTGAAAGTATGTTGCGTGGTTACAGCGTATAGAGCAGGGACTCAGAACTATTTCCAATTCTACTGCTGACTCATTGTGCAACCTTAGGAAAGTGATTTAACCTCTCTGTACCTCAGTTTATCCTGCTGTAAAATGGGTTCAATAATATTTTCCTACTTCTCAGCTTAATTAAATGTTTGTAAACTGTTTTGCGAGTATAGGTGGAAATTAGTATTATTACTATCCTTGAGAAATAGCTATTTTTTCTCCTTCAACAGATTATCTTTATTAAAGTACTGTCTAAATGACACTTTAAAACTTTTATGATTTAATGGGAGATGTGCTATCAAATTTTCTGGGAATCTTTATCTATTAAGATACACACACCAACCTCTCTGATGCTGATGATTTTTTTAAAATAGACATAGTTGCCACCCGTTCAGCAGTTTTTCTCATCTGCTGCAGAAGCAGCCAGTTCACCAGCAGAGGGAGCACAAGATAATGCCTGACTAACCTAATTGCCTTGTATGAAGAGATAACTGGCTCTGTAGATGAGGGGAAAGCAATGGATGTGTTATTCCTTGACTTTAGCAAAGCTTTTGATACAGTCCCCCACAGTATTCTTGCCAGCAAGTTAAAGAAGTATGGGCTGGATGAATGGACTATAAGGTGGATAGAAAGCTGGCTATATCGTCAGGCTCAACAGGTAGTGATCAAAGTCTCCATGTCTAGTTGGCAGCTGGTATCAAACGGAGTGCCCAAAGGGTCAGTCCTGCAGCCAGTTTTGTTCAATATCTTCATTAATGATCTGGAGGATGGCGTCGATTGCATCCTTAGCAAGTTTGCAGATGACACTAAACAGGGAGGAGTGGTAGATACGCTGGAGGGTAGGGATAGGATACAGAGGGACCTAGACAAATTAGAGGACTAGGCCAAAAGAAATCTGATGAGGTTCAACAGGACAAGTGCAGAGGCCTGCACTTAAAACAGAAGAATCCCATGTACTGCTACAGACTAGAGACCGAGTAGCCAGGCAGCAGTTCTGCAGAAAAGGACCTAAGGGTTACAGTGGACAAGAAGCTGGATATGAGTCAACGGTGTGCCCTTGTTGCCAAGAAGGCTAACAGCATTTTGGGCTGTATAAGTAGGAGCATTGCCAGCCGATCGAGGAACATAATTATTCCCCTCTATTCAACATTGGTGAGGCCTCATCTGGAGTACTGTGTCTAGTTTTAGGCCCCACACTACAAGAAGGATGTGGAAAAATTGGAAGGAGTCCAGCAGAGGGCAACAAAAATGATTAGGGGGCTGGAGCACATGATTTATGAGGAGAGGCTGAAGGAACTGGGATTGTTTAGTCTGCAGAAGAGAAGAATGAGGGGAGATTTGATAGCGGCTTTCAACTACCTGAAAGGGGGTTCCAAAGAGGATGGACTGTTCTCAGTGGTAACAGATGACAGAACAAGGAGTAATGGTCTCAAGTTGCAGAGGGGAGGTTTAGGTTGGATTAAAAACTTTTTTCACTAGGAGGGTGATCAAGCACTGGAATGGGTTACCTAGAGAGGTGGTGGAATCTCCTTCCTTAGAGGTTTTTATGGTCAGGCTTGACAAAGCCCTGGTTGGGATGATTTAGTTGGGGATTGGTCCTGCTTTGAGCAGGAGGTTGGACTAGATGGCCTTCTGAGGTCCCTTCCAACCCTGATATTCTATGATAACAACAACAAAAAGCCAAGAATGGTAGTGACATTATTGATGATGCTATTGAGAAATAAAGGAAATAAACAATTTAGAGAAGAGTTGAATTTCCTTCCCCGTAGGAACTGGAAGGAATGTAGTTGGTTTGGAGAGCAGAATCTTTCTTATATATTAAGTTTTGCTGGTCGTCAGTTATGTTTCTTTATACAGACAAAGAAAACAAAACACCTTAGAGAGAACTGTGTGGACTACAGTATGAACATTGTTTGGCAGGTGGATTTTAGGAGTCATAGAATCTATGTTCTAACTGTGGGTCAGATTCTGTTACCTTTAATCACACTGAGTAGTACATCACTTTGCCAATAGCAGGGTTGCCAACTTTCATGATTTTTTTGATAGCCTCATGATATTTGGTGTTTTGCTTACAGATCTGGATCCTGGAGTCATGTGTTAGGTGAGAATCTCAGCTTAAATAAAAAAGTACGTTTCTAGCCGTCATGGTTGTGGAAAGAAACTCGAAAATGGGGCCCAAGTGAAACCTAAAGATGTGAAAACAAAGAAAAAGTGCCCAAAATGTATTACTTTTTTAAAAATCCTCATGGTTTTTAAGACAATGCCATGACTTTTCGACTTTGACCCACTGTTTTTGAACACTTGAGCCTTGTCTTCACTAGGGAATAAAAGGTGTTTTTACCTCATGTTAGCTAACATGAGGTAATTAATATGAGATGCTAGTGAAGACAAGGGAGATTGGCGTTTTCACATGTTAGCAGGTCAAATACCTCACCCTGCCTCTCAAGGGTGTTGAGGACAAATTCATAAATATTGGTGAACTGCTCCGATACTGTGGTGTTATAAGGCCCTCGATAAGCAAAGGGAAAAGCCATATTTTTCCCTCCCTAAACTGAAAGGAAAACCTTGCAAGACAAATCCACTCAAAATGTGTGTGTGATCTTCACTACTTATTGTACAAGTTACATTCCATCTCTTTTTATTAGGTGTCCTGTCTATTACTTCCTTTCCTCTCTCATTGGCATAAGAGATTATATCTGAAGCTAGTCTAAGCAGTTTCAGAGATAAACATTTTGCAGATACTCATCTACCACTTGAGGCTTTTGTAAGATCCTGGTATATTGGCTTTCATGTACAGGTACAATAATCCCCCCTAATATTAGCTAGAGTAGAGCTGCTATCATTTTAAAAGCCTTCTGTTTACAGGATTCTCTATCTGTACTTAAGCAATGCTAAATATTAGTAGCAATCTCTTATTTTTTCGAAGTGCTATACTACAAAAACCTCACTGCTTCTACTAATAAATGTTCTGTTTTGAGTGGGGAAAAAAATTTCCTGTTGAGATTCAGATGTTCGTTTCCACCAAAACGCAAGTAGGTTTTTTTAAGCTGAAAAGCAAAGGCATATTTCTACCTAAATGCATATTTTAAGTCATAGAGCTCTTGTCTTAAATCTTCCAGATTTAGCTCTACTGTTCTAGAAATAATGATGGTTTTTTTTCCTTTTGAACTGAGGATTCTATGCAAACTTACACTATGAATCCACAAAGAAGATCTATATCTGTTATAGTCATAGTTATATGGGCTAATATAACACTTCACATCCAAAGATCACAAGGCACTTCACAGAAGTCCAAAATATTCATTGTACGGGTGAGAAAACTGAAGCAGAGAAGCCAAACTTTCAAAAGGGATTAATGATTTTGGATGACTTGATATTTGGGTAGCCAATGTGAAATCGCTTAGAGGGGCCTGATTTTCAGAAAGTGCTGAGCATCTGCCCTCTGAAAAGCAGGCCCCTTTAGGAGATCTCAGATTGGGCCCCTGTAAACAGTAGGGCCTTTAGAAAATTTTGGCTATATTTTGTACTGTTCAAATGACTTGTCCAAGGTCATATAATTATAAAGTCCATGCCATAGTCAAGAAATAGAGCATGGGGTAAAAAATGCAAAAAAGTCTAAAGGGATTTAAGAGCCTAAATCCTGCTGAAAGTCATTGAGATTTAAGCTCCTAAATCATTAAGGCCTTTTTTCAAAATTTTACCCCAAAGCTCTTGATTCCTAATTTAGTAGAAAGTGAAATGTTATATTAAACAGATAATTACAACCAACACATACCAATCAGTAATGTTGGGCAGGAAGTTGGAAGTAAAGATATTATGGAAGAGACAGACAATTAAAGGGAAAAAAAATCAGTGCGTTTATACTGTATGTGGTCATGAAAACCACTGCTGTGTTTCATAAATTCTAGGGTAGATGTCAAACTTTATACCAATTGATTTCATAGCACAGATTAACTGTCACATAAACCATGATGTTTTACCAACCAAAGAATAAATTAACTTTATTCTGCATGTATGGATGTCACCAAGATTTACCCACCTCAATATGTCATCATTGTTCCCAAGGAAATACAACATTTCAAAGGGGGGAAAAAAGCGAGAACCTCTAATCGCCTTCTTTACTTTCTCCCCACTGAAACCTACCTTAACGCTATGTCTGCCCATCAGTCAATCGTAGGGTTTTCCGTAGCTCTATCACTATAGTATCTACGCATTTTAGATGCTATCCATCTGTTTTTAGAAGATAAAGTAAAGTTGTATCTTACCGCTCGTGCCGGTCTGGTTGGTGTGTGTGTCTTTTGGGGATGGGAACGGGTGCTGAGAGGTACAAAGGCTTCCTTTTAATTAGAAATATAGGATAGGATTTTCAAAAGCACCTAAGTAACTTAGGAGTGTATGTCCCATTAAAAATCAATAGCCCTTGTGCTCCTAAATCATTTAGGTTTTTTTTTTAATTCACAGGAATATATATTTTTTTCATTTGTATGTGTGGAAAGGGAAGCAGAGGCAGGGCTGGCTTTAGGACGATTCCCCCAATTCCCGTGAATCGGGCCCTGTGCCTAAGAGGGTCCCGCAGCATCCAGAAGAGGGGCCCCACAAGATAAGGCCCCGGAAGACAACTGTTGCCGAGGAAGGCCCCTCCACGGAAGTGCCAGTGGAAACAGCAGCAACCAATTGAGCCGCCGCCTAATTGCCACCGCTGTCTTCGGTAGCAGCTCAATCACTGCATTTCAGCGGCAGCTCTTTCGAACCAGGCCTCACATGTCCTAAAGCTGGCCCTGAGCAGAGGGTAGGTAGAATGGGTCTGAATTTTGTTGGGAGAGGTTGAGAAATTCAAAATAGCTTTGCAAAGGCAAAAAATAGTTTGAGAATACTTTGCAAACCCTTCAACTCTATGCAATTTTCACATGAATAGCATGCAAATGGGTACTCATGTGTGCAAAGACCTATCTGTGTACACACCTGCCTGCGTAAATGCAGGGCTTGCACCACCATTGCACGTGTATTGGTCTCGTGTATTGGTCTGTCTTGTAGGCCCAGATATGAGTGTTTGACTCTGACTGCATTTGGGGATGTCATTGACTCAGCTGCATTCTACCCACGCACTGCTCTGAAAGGTCCCAGACTTTCTTGAGTACTTCGCTTAGCTGCTGTTAAACAACAAACACCCACACACAAAGCAGAGGCCTAGAAAAGTGGCCCAGTGGAAGATAGCTTTGAAGCTAACCAAAGAGGCAGGCGCAGAGGATGAATTCATGCAACCCACAATAAACACCTTCCTCTAAGATGGGGAGGGAAATATCTTTGGATAATTTCAAACCACAAATGGAATCTGACAGTTGGCAAAAACTAAAAGGTCAGAGACAAAAACGAACTCTACCGAAGAAGACATGAAAGCCAAACCCAGCTGGGAAGCATGAGTGCAGTCAACGTTTTAAAAACAAACACCTAAAAACTGAGCATTAAATTCCTTCCAGTGAAATGCTCTCACTCCGCTCTGCCTATGCCTGCATCGGATGTAACCAGTCACCCCTTGTTCCCCTTTGTCTGTTTAATCACATATAGGAGTTGGGAATCTCCACCAGTCCCACTCTCAGTTCTTCCCTTTAGGCCCCAAAGAAGGGGAAATGAAACTGACCCAGGGTAGAGGCTGAAGACCCAGAAAGAGGGTCAGCATTTGTGAGACTTTTGATACTAGCTCGGAAGTGGTCAATGAACTGTAAAGAGTGACTCAGCGGGGGCAATGGAGGAAGAGTCTCCAGGGAGGAAATCCCAGTGGGGCACTGCTCCATACCAGAGTAGGGACAATTAGAGAGAGATTGCTCACGGAGGGCTGCAGGACAAGACCAACTGAGGGCATTCAGACAGGCCAGTTGGAACTGTACCCTGGAAGGGATCTATTTTCTTTGTGCACACCTGGGCAGTGTGTGGTTCAGCCAGAGGGCTGAGTCACTTAAATTTTCCTAAGGACTTTAACTGCCAGCAGGGGTCACGGCAAGCAGTGAAAAGCAGAGGGAGTGCAGGTGCAGACACACCCAGCCAACAGGGGCGCTCCCATGAGATGAGTAGCCCCGTCACAAACAGTTTATACCAATCGATTAACCTGTTATTCAAACAGCAATTAATCATTTATTAACCCTTTATTAACTATTTATGAATCGGCCGTTAATACAAAGTGTGGCCAGGAATCTGCACACACACACACAAAAATCCCAATGCTCTTTTTTTAAACGTGGTCACAATGAAATGTATTAAAAATTGTATGCAGAATAATTCATAAAAGGCACATTAGATGGATGGTCTAAGACAGGAATCAGCAGCCTTTGGCACGCGGCTCTTCAGGGTAAGCTCCCTGGCGGGCTGGGCTGTTTTTTTTTACCTGCCGCGTCCGCAGGTTTGGGTGATCACGGCTCCCACTGACCAGCAAATCCCTCGTCCCGCGCTGCTTCCCGCCGCCCCCATTGGCCTGGAGCAGCAAACATCGGACAGTGGGAGCTGCGATGGGCCGAACCTGCAGACGCGGCAGGTAAACGAACTGGCCCAGCCCTCCAGAGCGCTTACCCTTGCGAGCTGCATGCCAAAGGTTGCTGATCCCTGGTCTACAACCTCTTGTGATGTCATGCTAGTGCATCTTTTGATTCAGAATTAGGTTAAACCTTAACAAAGAATCTTGCCCATTGATTGTGTTGGACCTTGACAAACTATTTGCATTGAATAAATTATTTGATGAATTTCTGTTCTGCAATTTTTATGAATTTCTCCCTTATTCATAATTATTTGACAAATAGTTTGTGCAAACTAATTGTAGACTACGTGGACTGTTCACTGAATAGTCTCGATGAGTATTCACAACTCATTACTCGCAGATTTGATTGGACACTTTGGGTGCGTCTAAACTGCAGCAGAAGATCCCTGGTTGGCCCCAGTCAGCTGATTCGGGCTATGGGGCTATAAAATTGCAGTGCAGACATTTGTGCTCAGGCTGGAGCCCGGGTTCTGCAGATATTGTGGAATAAGGACCTCACAATAAATAAGCTATGGAAAGCACATTTGCTGAGTTGAGGCCTGCTCCTGACTTCAGTGTGCTTTGCAGAATCTCAGCACTAATGAGGATTGGGTCTCTGGAGCATTTTGGCAAGAGGGACAAACCTTAATGCCTAAATCCAATGGCAAAACTGCCAGTGACTTCCCTGAGACCACTGTTAAGGGACATCTACCGTCAGCTAACTGAAAAGCTAATAGTAACTGACATTAACTAGGCTGCATATGAAAACTGTCAACACAAAGAAAAAGTTCCTTATTTACCGCAAGGATTGTTTATTTGTCTTGAGAGAAAAATTGCAGATGCCCAATTTATTCTGGATGATAAAAACTGAACATTAAGAGCAGCTGTGGGCAATGGACTTTCAAGTTATTTTTATTTTTAAAAGCTCCAATTATGCAAGGAAAATCAGTGCTGATCATAATGCACACTACACACTTGAAATACTGGCTCCAGTATCAGGGTAAATTCTGCTCTCAGGTGTCAATCTAGAATACCTTTGTTGATTTCAGCTGAGTTACTCTTCTCGGTTGAAACCAACACAATTACTCTTGATTTATACCTAGTAATGGAGATATCGTACAGTCTTCAGCCACCTACTTAAGGAGCAAAACCATTGGATCCTTCCACTACCTACTGCACCCTGCCATTCTCTGCTCACTGCAGTAAGGCTGCAGAAATACTTACTGCCTCTTTGCTATTCATGTTCCATTTTTTTACATCTTGTCCATATTTACCCATCTTCTTTCTGCCTGTGGGGGGAGTGGCTATTCTTAATGCTGCTAGGTGTTCCCTTGCTACCTGTCTGTCTAGCTGCAACCCATTTTGTGACTTTGTGCTTGAAAGATACTGCAGGAAAACAAGTTGTGTATGTATTTTGATATAGCTGCTGTCCTGATCTATGACCTGGAGGCAGTTCTATAATTTAGTCATACAGTTCAGTTATATAACAATAATCATGCCTAGCCCTTATATAGGGCTTTGTATCAGTCGACCTTAAAGTGCTTTATAAAGGAGGGTAGTATCATTATCCCCATTTTACAGATGGGGAAACTGAGGCAAGGGGCGGTGCAGTGACTCACCCTAGGTCAATGGCAGAACCAGAATCCCAATCTCCTGAATTTCAGTTTGGCATGCTGTCTTCTAGAGCACATGGCCTTACATGATATCCATGGCCACAATTCTCAGTCATCTTCCTTATGGTTTTGATAGTCGCGTGCATTGTGGAAGAATCCCAAAGTGCTTTATAAACTATAATTGCATCAGAGTCACTCACCCACTTCTGAAATGTGGACACCTCTAGGGTAAGACAGTGGTGGTTTAATTGCACACACAAGCACCATGCATCAGCGTAAAGCAGAAATTGAAGAATTCTTCATCCAGTTGCAACCAAAGGCAGAATGTTAATAATGTACCCCAATTGGATTTGGCCAGAACACCACAATTAACAAGCCCAACTCTTGTGAAGAGTGTTGCAGGATAATTAATGGCCTTGGTATTACATCTCATAGAATCATAGAATATCAGAGTTGGAAGGGACCTCAGGAAGTCATCTAGTCCAACCCCCAGCTCAAAGCAGGACCAATTCCTAACTAAATCATCCCAGCCAGGTCGTTATCAAGCTGGGCCTTTAAAAACCAATAAGGAAGGAGATACTACCATCTCCCTAGGTAACCCATTCCAGTGTTTCACCACCCTCCTAGTGAAAACGTTTTTTCTAATATCCAGCCTAAACCTCCCCCTCTGCAACTTGAGACCATTACTCCTTGTTCTGTCATCTGGTACCACTGAGAACTCATCCACTTTGGAACCCCCTTTCAGGTAGTTGAAAGCAGCTATCAAATCCCCCACCCCCATTCTTCTCTTCTGCAGACTAAATCATTCCAGTTCCCTCAGCCTCTCCTCATAAATCATGCACTCCAGCATCCTAATAATTTTTGTTGCCCTCCGCTGGACACTATCCAATTTTTCCACATGCTTGTTGTAGTGTGGGGCCTAAAACTGGACACAGTACTCCAGATGAGGCCTCACCAATGCTGAATAGAGGGGAATGATCACATCCCTCAATCTGCTGGCAGTGCTCTCACTTATACAGCCCAAAATGCCGTTAGCCTTCTTGGCAACAAGGGCACACTGTACACTCTTATCCAGCTTCTCATCCACAGTAACTCCTAGGTCCTTTTGTGCAGAACTGCTGCCTAGCCACTCAGTCCCTAGTCTGTAGCAGTGCATGGGATTATTTTGTCCTAAGTGCAGGACTCTGCACTTGTCCTTGTTGAACCTCATCAGATTTCTTTTGGCCCAATCCTCTAATTTGTCTAGGTCCCTCTGTATCCTATCCCTACCCTCTTAATGTATCTACCACTTCTCCCAGTTTAGTGTCATCTGCAAAATTGCTGAGGATTTAATCGACGCCATCCTCCAGATCATTAATGAAGATATTGAACAAAACCAGCCCCAGGACCGACCCTTGGGGCACTCAGCTTGATACTGGCTGCCAACTAGACATGGAGCCATTGATCACTACCCCTTGAGCCCGATGATCTAGCCAGCTTTCTCAGAGAGAGGGTTCCTTCAACAGCACATAAGTCCACTCTGGGTGTGTGTTCAGTGCTCTCCCAGAGGGATGAGTACCACCTACTGAATTATCATCCCCACTTTCTGCAGTCCCCATTGAAAGAAATGCAGCTATGTGAATTCAGCCCTAAATAACAATTGTGACGTTGCAGTCTATATGATTTTATAAAATTTGATGTTAATATAATGTGACTGGAATATGCTTCATGCAAAAGGTCTCTTGTAAGATATCATTACAAAGCTTATTATCTACTGAGTGGGATCATCCTATTTGTATAAATGTACCACTCTTGTATCTGAAACTAGAAATATGAAACATAACTCTGAGGGCCTATTGTAATTATGCTAAGTGTGGGCTATTAATGGTAATTTGGAGTCTTGATGACTCCCATTAACCAGGACAATTGTCTGCAGATGGGTGTGTTTTACCTGTAAGTCTTCCCGTATAGGTGTGTGCTGGCAAGCGGGCAATGAAGTCTTGCAGTGACATGTGATCATGTCACCTGAACTGGAATCCATCTTTAGCCTGGTGCATTTCCATTGAGAAGGAGGGAGTGGGAACCCAGAGAGGGACAAAGGATTCCTGTCTTATGCAAAAGATATATAAAGGGGTGAAATAGAACAAAGAGAAGAGAGGAGCTATCTGTATTCAGTTTGACTAGACATAGATTTGTGCATTTTATTTTATTTTGCTTGGTGACTTACTATGTTCTGTCTGTTACTACTTGGAACCACTTAAATCCTACTTTCTATATTTAATATAAAATCACTTTTTACTTATTAATTGACCCAGAGTATGTATTAATACCTGGGTGAACAAACAACTGTGCATGTCTCTCAGTGTTATAGAGGGCGAACAATTTATGAGTTTACCCTGCATAAGCTTTATACAGAGTAAAACGGATTTATTTGGGTTTAGACCCCATTGGGAGTTGGGCATCTGAGTGTTAAAGACAAGCACACTTCTGTGAGCTGCTTTCAGGTAAACCTGCAGCTTTAGGGCAAGTAATTCAGACCCTGGGTCTTTGTTGGAGCAGACAGGAGTGTCTGGCTCAGCAAGACAGGGTGTTGGGGTCCTGAGCTGGCAGGGAAAGCAGGGGTAGTAGTCTTTGCACATTGGATGGCAGCTCCCAAGGGGGTTTCTGTGATCCAACCCGTCACAACAACGTACATCAGCACATAATTCATTTGGTAGTTAACAAAAGAACATCCACACTGGGTCAGATCAAAGGTCCATCCAGCCCAGTATTCTGTCTTCCAACAGTGGCTAATGCCAGGTGCTTCAGAGGGAGTTCACTAAATAGTGATGCTTTACATACAGACATTATGTTGCCATTTATTTTAATGTCTTACAACAGGGTATTCTGGGACAGTGGGTGCAGGCGGGAGTATGCCAGTTATTTGGATGTGTACAACTTTCAACTACCTTGGTCTAAAATTTGTTGTGGGGTCTGGTGGGTGTATCTGTTTATCTTCACACAGCCAGGGCTCCCTGATTGCGCCTGCTGCTAGATTGCATGTAATTATAGTTCCATCTGGGGCGCGGGGAGGTGATGAGTTGGCCACAATGGGTGAGACTTTCTGAAGAGCTCCACACCCGGCAGCTCCTGTTGTTCTCTCTGTTTTCAGGAGGGAGAGGGGAGCAATTCTTCCTTGATCTCCGTGGGAACTGCTGGACATTGAGCTCTCTGGAAAATCTTTCCATATATGTTGCAGGTTCAAATTGCTGGCTGCCCCCGTCTGGGACTTGATATTTGCAATGTGCCATATGTTCTGCTTGTGTCACACTGTAGAGTGGATGTGCATTCAAATGGCTGGCAATGAGAACAGGAGAGCAAGGTCTTTTAAGTGGCAACTGTTCCAAGGATGGAGGAAAGTGAAGGAATATTTCACACTTTTTTTTTAAAGCCTTCACTGTCAAAGCAACCCTGACTTTCACAGTCTCTCCCTCCAGATCTAGTCTCTAAGGCCCTGTCTAGGCTTTGACAGGGAGGGTGGTGTTAAAAACAAACATGTTAGCTCATATGTTTTGGGGTTTTTTTTAAAACCACTTAGCACGTACTGTTGACAGAGTGTTTAACACCTTTTCAAATGTACTGGACCTTGTCTACACCCTCTTTAACTATACCAGTCTGGTGAAAGTCACACCACCCCAGTAGTGTGGACACAGCTATAATGGAATCAAAGTGCTTATACCAATATCGCTTTTTCCTGTACACGAAGGGGAATGAACTTTAACTGACAATGGAGTCTTAGTTTATGACTAGGGTCCCAAGGCACTACAGTAATACAAATAAATAATAAAAACAGTACAAGGCACCTTTATGTCTGTGTAACTGTATCTACATTTGGGGTTTTGCAGGTATTTTGGTTTAAAAAAAAATCACAACTCTAATATAGTTATACTCGTACCAAACCTGTGTGTGGACTAGGCCTTAAATGGCGATATTGGTCCTAAAGCCTGTATGGAGAAATGTCCACTGCTCCTCCTAGGCTCTTTATTACACTGCACCCATTCGTTAAGAAATCAAATATTCACAGTGGCTCCATTAAGCATATTTTATCTAATTAATTTAAAAAGCTAATCCTGAAAAATAAGATCTCCCTTTGGTGACTGAGGAGACAGCTACTAGTGACGTCGATTGAAATTTGGACCTGAATAGAACTGGAACTAATAAATGAGGAAAATGTTGCAATATTTCATTTGGGTTTGCCAAGCATTTCCCTAATTGGTTTTGATAAAAGCCATTTCATCAACCCCTGTGAAATATATCAAGCATCCATATATGTCAACAGGGAGGGGAGGGGGAGTTCAGAATAAATTGTATTGAAATTTTTTCACAAATATTGATTCCATTTTTAAAGCTGGCTGCTGGAATCTACCACATAAAAGTCAAATACCAGCCGCCGATCTACAGACTCATCAGATTGCTGTAATTCATTAAACAAATGCTGGATTGAATAGAACTGGATATTGAAACTTGTGCTATAGATGCACTCGGCTGTGAAATATGCTATGGAGTCATTTGTTTTCAGGGGTCTAGATGTCTGATTCCCATTAATGCCAAAGGGAGTTATCAGGGAAAATCTCTTCGATCAAATTTTGCTATGTTATACCTTCTCAATGGAGTTACTCTAGGTTATACCAGGTTCTGTGAGTTTGCAGTGTTTGAATCCAGGCTAGTACTTTGGTCTAATACATTTGCTCCATATTCCTTAGTTGTGATGTAGTTCCTTTGATTCAGCAGTTTCAAGGCACATTACAAACATTAAACAATTTATCTTCACAATCCCCAGGGAGGTAGCGTGGGCAGGTGCCATTGTGCTCATTTCATATATCGTGAAACTGAGACCCAGAGAAGTTGCACAAGTTATGACAGTGAATCAGTGAGCCAGCTGAGAGTATGACCCAGGATTTCTGACTTCCCAGTTTTCTGCTCCAACCACTTGACTGCATTCCAGCATCTCGTTAATTTATGCAATTTATACTTCCTTAAAACAAGAGCAAAACACTAAAATGTGATTTATGCTATAGCAGTAATGCATCCAGCAAGGTCACCCTTTGTATTAGAGTGTTGGCCTGTTCTCAGATTGGGAAGAAAAGATTCACTGTCCTTTGAATCACTGCTCAATATTCTAAGAGTGAGAAGGAGGGTCAGATGCCGTTATGAATATACAAAATAAAAAATCTGCTCTTTAGAAGGAAAAAAATTCTGCAAGTAATAGAACTATAGTCACCTAGTTCCCAGGCTGAAGAACTGGGAACAGATGTCTGCAGGATACATCCTGCAACACTCCTATTTATTTTATATAATAACTAGAGGTAGGCTAAGCTTTTTCTAGTGGCCAGTTTGTAAGATTGCTCGTCTGTTTGATTAGATTTCGGGGAGGGGGACTTGCTTTGCTATCAAATTGCTCAGTGGATGCCTCGACTAAAATTTGGAATAGTCCAAGATATTGCAATTCACAGCATAGAATTCAAGTTCACAATGAAACAGGAACACAGAAGACCCCACTGGAAATTTATCTGCACTTGATGGCCCTTTTTCCAATCAGAAAGGGCCAATTTTGTCAGCAGATGTAAAAGAAACTAGTGATATTTCAAGCCTTTTCAGCTGGGAATCATTATTGTAAACAGTGATGCAATGAGAAGATGGGGAAGGAATTTTAATACACTAACAGAGAGCATTTTTGTGTGGAAGTGACACACAAGCAAATAAAAAGTAATTCACGGAATTTACATAAGGCTTCATGATCTCTAAAGTCATCAGACTGGGAGACGACACACTGAAATTCATTTTATTAAATTGTGGCTGATTATTTAACCGAAACAGAAAGGATTTAATTGAGTCAAGTCAAAAGGCCATATTAGATTACGGTCACTTAACACAAAAGACATTTCCCTTTTGGCTAAACAGGTTCCTTCACATATCATACTTAATAAAGTACAGGGTGGTAAACTGAATGGCAAATTAGAGGTTGGCCAGAACTCTTAATGGTACCTCTTTCCTACTCCCCATCCCTTTCATTTCCGACTTCCTTCCCATTCCCTGGCCTGAAAAAACTCAGACATCTAAAGCAATACCAAACAATATAGACCGTATTTTAATATTTCCAAATATTACTTGGATCCCCTCCACCCACCCATCTTCTATAACATTTTGGAGAATATAGTCTTCTTGAGGTCCTTTTCTCCTGAAACTTGTTGCTCAATATTTAACTTTTCAGATATTTAAGAATACTGGTGTTAAGTTTGTGTTTGATTCTACAAGTTACTGAACAACTAGAATAATACGGTGTCAGTGGAGATAAGGCACTGAACTGGGGCTTGGAGGATTTGGTGTCACTCTGGACTTCTTGTATGATCTTGGGCAAGTCATGTAATCACTCTGTGCTTCAGTTTCCCCATCTGTAAAATGGAGCAATAATTAGAGTTTCTCATTTTCAGTTTTAGCCTACAGTACCAAATTAAAAAAAAAAAAAAAGAGAGAGAAAGAAATTGGTGTTTATCCAATAAACACTGGAAAAACATCAGAACTGGTTACTTACACGTAAGGGTTTGTCTACATGGAAAAGGAGCAGGAATGAGGATTATTGGAGCGTGATGGCTAAAGCACACTAACGTGTCACACATGAATTGGTCTGTGCAGACCCAGCTGATACACACTAAACGTTCTCCAGTGTGCTTGAATGTAGTGCTGTTTGAAACTACACTTCGTTAAAGCCACTAGGGAACATTACCAAGACATTACTCATTACAGTATATACTACTACTGGAATGAGTAATGGATATAATCTACATTACTCATTCCATATACACAATGATGGCCCTGATTTTTGGACATGTACATAAAACTCAAAAGCTGCTCAAAATAAACCCAGAAAAATGAAATGAATAAACCCTGGAAAACAGAACCCCAATAACTATCCTTTCTCGCACTCTTTATCGGCTGTGTCTTTTCAGATGATAGGTTCTTCAGGAGAGAGACTGTTTCTTATTCTGTTTGTAAAGTACATGTTGGGTCCACTAAGCACTGCTGTCATACAAACAACAACTACTCTTGTTGAAGTCAATGGGCATTGAAGGCACTGGCCCTTTCCCAGGTCCCAGACCTCAGCAAGCGATGTTAGAAAGGGTGGGTGGAACGGTTCCTTTTTTACAATGAGTCCCCTCTTTTCTACTCACATTAGTGGCATTTTCTCCCTTCCAAAGGCTCCATGCATGGACAGAAAAGGGCAATAGACCTCAGGCTCCGTAAAAGTCAAATGTGTAGTTGCCTCCATGAATCTTCAAAGCTTTATTTGATGTTGTCTTTTGATTTAGCTAGTTGTCTTTTCTATTGTTAGTCAGTCTCTTTTTATATACCACATATGGGGAGAGTACAAAGACTACTCAGCATTACCAGGCACAATGGAGCTGATCCTGTGTATGTTAGGTTGTTTGATTGAAACTCAAAATTTAAAAAAGATGAACAACAACAAACCCCCAGAACATTCCAATAATCTGGAGGAAAACATGTATTTGATTCTCCTTGTCTTTTGATTGTTATATGTGATAGCTGGGGAAATGCTAGATGCAGTAAACAATGTATAAGGCTTTCAAATGCACGTAAGAGATTTAAGAACAGAAGTTCCATTGATTTTTCAATAGCATTTGTGCTCCTAAACGATTTAGATGTTGGCATAGAAAGTACGCTTATTAAGTTTGCGGACGATACCAAACTGGGAGGGATTGCAACTGTTTTGGAGGACAAGGTCAAAATTCAAAATGATCTGGACAAATTGGAGAAATGGTCTGAGGTAAACCGGATGAAGTTCAATAAAGATAAATGCAAAGTGCTCCACTTAGGAAGGAACAATCAGTTTCACACATACAGAATGGGAAGAGACTATCTAGGAAGGAATATGGCAGAAAGAGAACTAGGGGTCATAGTGGACCACAAGCTTAATATGAGTCAACAGTGTGATACTGTTGCAAAAAAAGCAAACGTGATTCTGGGATGCATTAACAGGTGTGTTGTAAACAAGACACGAGAAGTCATTCTTCCGCTTTACTCTGCACTGGTTAGGCCTCAACTGGAGTATTGTGTCCAGTTCTGGGCACCGCATTTCAAGAAAGATGTGGAGAAATTGGAGAGGGTCCAGAGAAGAGCAACAAGAATGATTAAAGGTCTTGAGAACATGACCTATGAAGGAAGGCTGAAACAATTGGGTTTGTTTAGTTTGGAAAAGAGAAGACTGAGAGGGGACATGATAGCAGTTTTCAGGTATCTAAAAGGGTGTCATCAGGAGGAGGGAGAAAACTTGTTCACATTAGCCTCCAATGATAGAACAAGAAGCAATGGGCTTAAACTGCAGCAAGGGAGATTTAGGTTGGACATTAGGAAAAAGTTCCTAACTGTCAGGGTAGTTAAACACTGGAATAGATTGCCTAGGAAAGTTGTGGAATCTCCATCTCTGGAGATATTTAAGAGTAGGTTAGATAAATGTCTATCAGGGATGGTCTAGACAGTATTTGGTCCTGCCATGAGGGCAGGGGACTGGACTCGATGACCTCTCGAGGTCCCTTCCAGTCCTAGAGTCTATGAGTCTATAAATCCCTTAGGCGTTTTTGGAAAAATTCACCCTTAAACTGTAAATCATCCCCTAAATGCTTTTTTTAAAAATGTGGACATCATTTAACTAAAAATAGTCTTTATCTGGCTGCTTCAAAGAGAGCTGCAGCTGCATCATCTGATTGGGTATCAATCAGTGTCATATGCTTTCTATGCTTGAATTTTTATTTTGGGTTCATTTATGGAACAGGCACGTGAATCAGGATTTTCCACTGTTCTCCTCCCTTCGCTCGTGCTCACTTAATGGAAAGCATTTAACGCTGTTGTCAGACAATAATATGCGAGATGGCAGGTGAAATTCACCCCTATGCAGAGCAAAGACACTGCACCACTAAAGTCGAATTTAATCCTGATTTTGAGGATTTAAGTGATACTTGGCCCTCTGCACAGGAATTAATCTCACACATAATGATCTCTCAGGTATTCTATATTTACCACACATCTTGGTCCTGGGCTCAATACAGTTCCCCTTGAGCTCAATTTTGCTGTTGCAGCAATGATCAGGCCCTGAACTGCTGAGGAATTTCAACATGTAATTTGTACATCATCACACCACTAGTAGAAGGGTATGAAATTCACAGGAGTGTGTTTCTATTCTCTCTCATGTAGCTTGGATAGTGTTTGGCTCAGACCAATCAAGGGGACTCAAGCTGCATAATTTTCTGTTATAGTCTCTTAAAAAAACATTTGCCCTGTGAAATGGCCCCTGTTTAGTTTCTCTGTGTGTCTTCTAAAAAGTAATTTTAAAACTTTGCATCAAATGATGAATCCCAAGTGCTCACAAAAGTTGACCCACTGGTTTTTTGGGCAGACCCTGGGCTGTTCCAATGCTCCCAATCCTGGCCTGTCATTCCCATACAGTTCCTAAGGAAAACTTGCCAGTCAGCCCAAAATAAGTAGTGGTTTTGTGATGTACAAACAGACTCAGCAGGGACTAGACTGAGACCAAGGATCATACACATGAATGATGACAGAAGCAGGCATAACTCTGGTGAAGTCAATGCACTTACACCAGCAATGAATTTACCCTAGGTCTACAGAAATGATGCGCCTCATCGATCCCAAATACTTAGTCTAGTTCACTACAAAATGTCTAGATATGGCCCCACTCTTGCAATCAGACCTGTGTGGAGCCCTGTTGAAGTGACCAGAGTTCCATGGAGGCACGATTTCAGGATTGGGACCGTTATCTCGGGGAGGTTGATTTGGCTTTTGGCAAAGTGTGTGTGTGAATGAGAGAGAATTGAGATCACTGTGGAGGGGTTAACTTCCATCTGAACGAAGAGGCTCCTAGGATTTCTTCATCACGGAGCATTCAGCCATTGCACCATTCAGGCTGTTCAGAGAGCAGCATTGTCTGGTTTTAAATGATGAGCACCTCTTGTCCCTTTATGATGCCTTGGCCCTTTCACAGTGCCTGAAGCCCTTGAAACACCCAATTAACAGGAATTAATGGAAAGGCAGCTTACTTTGCATGAGTGTTTCTTATGCTGCTGCTGCACCCCATTGAGGACCATCTGTGATCTGGAGCTCAGCAAGAAGAGGGTTTTATTCTGTTTTAATTGTATGCGGCCAGCAAACTCCAACACTGTCACATTGAAAATCACTTTGCCCATGTTGCTGTCTCATGCTTATGCCTGTGGGCCCATGGTGAGCTGCTCATTTTCTCTTCGACTCCAGCCATGCCAGCTGCCAGCTGACATCTCAGAATTTTTGCTATACTGTGCACTCTCTTCAGGCAAAGCTCAGTATTGGAGAAATCAAATCTTGCTTGGAGAGATCAAAATCAGTTTTAAATAGACCCAGCTGTTCCCTATTGTTGAGTGCAGGGAAGGAGAAAATCTCATAGGATATCTTTAGGGGAATCTCAAAGGGGTTTAAAGTAATAAGGAAGATTTCTAAGACTGGGTTATTAATTGATGGATGAGGCTATGGTAACGTTCAAGATTTTAAAACAATTTTTAAAATGGCCAATATACTGTAGAAATTCTTTCACATCCCCAATTTAAAAAGGTTTCAAATGCTACCAATATAATACCTTGACTAGTCTATTATTGAGGTTACATTGACTAAAAGTGTAATCTGGGCTTTGCCTTAGATGCTGGATGCTTTGCTGGAAGGCTCACATCAGGTTTAATTTAAAAGAAAAATGGTAGGCTAAAAATAATGGGCCTGGGGTTTAAAGAAGTTGACTATAATTTAAGCCCTGATTGTACACAAGCTTGTATTTTATTCCAGTATAAATTGTTGCCGATCACAGTTTTACATATATGCTATTGCAACTGCACATTCAATCATCGAGATGCATATGTAATTTCCTAGTTTGCATACACAGTTGCATTAAATGTGCATACAAGTAGACATGCACCCAAGCATTACATTGTTCAGAAATCAAACTTCACATAAGTGTCCTTGCCTCTGTCACTCATAACAACTTAAATGATGAAGACAGAATTTCAGAATTGAAATTCATTCTTCATTTATGCCATTTATCCACCCTGAATACATGTAACTAATGAAAACAGACACCTTCACTTCCACGCCTGTTTCTAGTCACTTTGTGGTTTTCACGTACTAGCCCTAGTGTTGCAATGTTTGGGCTGTAGACACTGCTGGGAACTGTCCGTCAAAAATCATTTTTAAAAATAACCATTAAATACTTGCTATTAATTAGATTCTTTCATCTTATTTAAAAAAAAACACTAATCACAAAAATGTAGATTTCATCTGCTTGACTGTAGCTTTAAAATGAGCCAAGTTCTTTTGGTATTATAAAAAGGAGTTGAAACAGCTGAGATATTTAGTGTCTAGAAAAATTTATTGAGCCTGTAGTTTGTTTAATAAGATTATTATTGAGGTAGATCCTGTTTCAAGGTAATATACCCAGGCCACAAGGTTCTCCAGATGATGGTGTTACAGTGTATGCCTGGTTTTCATCTATGTAGTGTGGGTTACAATACTAGCAAAGACATAGCCGCATGAGATACATCACAGACTAGCAACCAGAGTATGTACCCAGAGTCTCTGGCAGGCTTGTACTGAGGTTGCTAGCCCATACTACCTGTCTTCACTACTACTAGGACCTGTGGCTAGCTAGATTAAAGATAGCGATGGTAAGCCTACCTGTGCTATACAAAAAACAAACGCCTTCACTTTGTAGTGTAGACAAAGTCTGAAGCATTTCTCTACACAGGGTCAGCCAGGAACAAAAATCCAAATTAACTAAAGGTGTGGATTTGAAATGGATTCGTTAAACTACCTTAAACTCCTGTGTGAACACCTTAATTCAGAATTAGGCAGCTTTCCTGAAGCAAGGCCACATTAATTCTGAAAGATTGTGTTCACACAGGGTTTAATGCAGTTTAACTAATTCACCCCTTTAGTTAATTTGGATTTCTTTTCCTGGATGTCCCCTAGTAGCCAAGCCCTTAGAGAGGACTTCAGCCCAACAGTCTCTCCACACAGTGTGTATATGGGAGACCCATCAATATCACTGGGAGATCCACCTTTGCAGAGAGACCAGAATATCAACATATAGTTCCAATGTGCAGAGAACAGAATTTTACCCTGTGTATTGACTGACTTGAGAATTCATACTTTGAAAACTGAAGGGGATTAATTTTCAGTACTCCACACAATGGCCAATCCCTTGTCCCTAGGTGGGACACAGTGCAAATTCCTCAAGCAACAGCCTCATTAGGAGTTTCCATGGGCTGCAGCTTCACCCCATAAATACTGTGGCCATCTTAATCTGAGATAGATCGGTAAGAGGTTTGGCACTATTTGTGTCTGTTGAGATACTGTTTACAAACTTTCCATAATTTAGCATTTGTTTACACCATAAGGTAATGTGCTTTACAGGGGTGTGATTTCTAAAGCGCACTCATGTGTTGCATATTAATTGGTCTGTGTAGACCCTACTTGTGTACTCTTAAGGTTTCCTAGTGTGCTTTAATGTACTACTGTATCTACATGAACCAACTAATGCACAAGACTGAGTGTGCTTTAGAAATCACTCCCCCACAGAATACATTCCCCCACTGTGTAGATAAACCCCGAGTGACATGTTGCCCTTAAGTACCTACAGATTCAATCCTGGGAATGGCAGAGCACCGTCTATTCCCAACGGACTTGGCGGGCCTCTTGCTTAGTCCAGTGTGCTCCAAGCAACCCTGTGGAAGTTGGTGGAGATTATGAGAGTGCAGAATGGGCATAAGTACAGGCAGGATCAGACATGACCTCTCAGGGAGCACAGCACAATCAGAAAGCAATCTACAGCAGACTGACAGCATGTGAACACAGATTCATCTTATATTTATTCCTGAAAGTTGCTTGGAGGCTCATTGCATGCCAAACCCCTTCAGCTCAGTGAGACTCACAGCTTTACAGTGCCTTGTTCCACGGCTCCCAGTAGGATCGTTGTCTTACTGGAGACCAACGCACTTTTGCTTTACCTCATTTCACTTCCCGTGAGTGAGCAGCAGAAACTATCGGCCCATTGGTTTGTTAAACCATTTCCTCCCTCAGACGCTGATTTTACACCAGAGCTGCTCCTGGGGCCACTGAGGACATTCTCTGTGCTCATCGAAGGGGCCACTCTTGTACTGCCATGGTGCAAGTCTGGACAGAGAAGAGCACAGCTGGCAAGAGCCAGCCTGCAAGTGGACACTGACATGATTTCCCGTCATCTCAACCCCACCATCACATGGTGTTTACGCTGCCAAAGGAAAGACAAAGCTGACATCAATTCTGTTTTTTCTAAATCAGAAAATAATACGTCTCCATCTTCTAAGCCTGTTGGGAGAGGACCCACCATTCTGTCCCCTCTCCTGCTGTAGTTTGGTCAAGGTCCCTGTGATGCCTATGCCACTGAAAGTGCTTAGATTTTGTAAACTTCCTTGCATTTGCAAGTCCTCAGAGCACTCTCAAGGCCTGGCTGTGGAACCAAAAGCATGAGGCAGACCTGAGAGCGCACTGCAGCAACTGCTCAATCTTCCCCTATTTCCCTAAAACATTTATTTTAATCTTTTGCATAATATTTTCTCTTATTCAAACAATAGGGTAAGAGCCATTTTTTGTACACGAAGAGAAGTAGACTGCCCCAGCTCAGTTCCCAGGGGGCTCTGGCTCACTTCTGGACCAGTCCTCCCTTTCATGCCTTAAAGGGTGCCTAGGGATAAAACTGCGTCTCCTGAACTGCTGTTCTCCACTGCATCATTCCCTCCTGAAAACAGAGAGTGATGATCTGGCTCTTCAGAGCAAGCTAGGCAGGTTCCCTGGGCTTCCAGCTGGCAGAAACCTGCTTCCAGAGAATCATAGAACCATAGGGTTAGAAGGGACTGCAAGGGTCATCTAGTCTAACCCTAACACATGGGTTGTTTGGTCATGAATTCAGGTCTACAACTTTGCTGCCTGGTGCAATCAAGGTCCCACAATCCTCATGCAAGTAGATCACCTGCAGTGTGTTGAAATAGCACTGCAAAATGCCATTGCTTCTTCTAGAAGCAGTAATTTATGATGCCAAATAATTCTCTATTGCTTCAATGGGTACATGCCACATTGAGCTTGCCAGCACCTACTGAGCTTGCAGCACCCGCTGGGTGGATGTGGCTTATGCAGTAAGACCAGAGAAGCCGCTGCCTTTCCCTCCTTGCCCCCATCCTCTTCCAGGAGATTTTTGGTCCATTTTACTCCTCTTTGGGCACTGGCATGCAGCAGACTTCTGCGCAAAGCCCAGTGTAGGGAAGAGACAAAGAGAGGAGGGGACTGAAGAAGAATAATTTGAACTCCCATTGCATCTTTCATCAAAAGCTCTCTAGTCCTTTAGACAATTAATTTAACCTGGCAGGATTTAACCAGCCTTGCAAAGTTCTGTTTGCCTCATTTGCTTAGGGACAGCACTCTGTTTGTCTGTGGTGCTGAGCTGACCCAGTTACAAGGAGAATTATGACATTTGCTATCATCCATAGTCATGGCAAAGGTGGAGCAAGTAGATATTGCACGTGATCTTGAAAGTGTTTATCGAAGTTTTGTAAGCCAGGCCACCATGGCTATGTCCATTGTACAGGTACCTACACTGAGGTGCTACAGAGAACTGATGGGCTCAAGGGTATGTATTGAGTTGAGTGGTAGAGCTGGGAACAAAACAAAAACCACAAGAGTCCTGACTTCCCATCACCACTAGAACATGCTCTAATTATAAAAGTGGCGGAGAGGGAAACTATTCTTACCTAAAGGGAACAGGAGCTAGAAATACTGGGCATTCCCTCTCTGTTTGCCAATTGTCACCAGGTAGCTGGTGAGTTTCTTGGATTTTCTGCATTCACAGTGATTTGCTGTAGGATTTCTTGGGGTGAGCCGGTGTAGTCCGAGAAACTGCTACTACACCGGCTTGTTGCAAGGCTCCATCCCTCAGGCTGGCGGGGTAGGTCGGTCTTTGGGCTCTGTTCCTGGCCTCTAGCTGGAACTCTAGAATCAGGTTCCCGGCCTGAATACCCCTGGTTCTGAATGGCACGTTTGCTGCTCCTTCCCCAGCACTTGCTTTAAACCCTGGGGCCCCTTCCGCTTGCAGCAGCTCCAATCCTCGTGGCAAGCGAACGCCAACAGCGGCGCAACCAGGACTGGAGCCACTTCGGGGTGCAAAGGTGGGGGGGCAGCGCTTTGCACGAGTCGCCCCCTTGTGCCATTAGCGGCGCTGGGGAGAAAGGGATTCATGCCCCAGCCCTCTCCGCTCGGGCAGACAAAGGAGCCCCTTTCCCCTTAGCATGGCGACTGCACACTCCAGCCGAGCGCTCCTTCCCCGGACCCACCCCCCTCCGTGGCTGGCGGAGCAGGGGGTGTCACCCGGCTCCCACTGGCCGCGCTGCAACCCGATCCGAAGCCAGCCGGGCCTGCGCCGCGCACCCCGGCCAGGATGAAGGGGACGGACGCTTTCTGCCTTTCCTCCGCCCGGCCCCAGCTTCCCAGGGCGCCACGCCCCAGGCCCGGCTGCGGGGACCCGGCTCCCCGCTTTCAGTTTGGCCCTTCGTGGGCGGGCAGCCTCCTCCCCCCGGCTCCGCTCCCTGCAAAACAAACTCCCGGTCCGGCCCGCCCCGGGGCTGCCCACCACTGCGCCCTCCCCTCCCAGAGCGCTGGCTCCCCCTGCTCCACCTCCCGGCCCTGCCCCCAGCTTGCACCCCCTTTCCCTCGCTGCACCCCCAGCGGGCAGCGCGTAGCGGCGGGCGCCCTAGCGCAGGCAGCCGGAGCCCCGCGCGGGGCCGTGCGCTCGGTGGCCGCGGTGGAGAGGCAGCGCTTCGCGCAGCGGCGCCGGGGCAGGGGAGGGAAGCCCGCAGTGCAGCCTCCAGGCCGGCCAGCCCCCCGCCACCGCCCTTTGCCCCGGGCTGCTCCCCTCAGCCGCCTCGTTGCATCGAGGCGGCCGGCGTGGGGAAGGCGCCCGGCGAAGCCAGGGGCTGCGGCGGAGCTGGCCGGGCTCCCCGCCTCCCCCGCTGCAGATGGTAGGCTCCATTTAAAGAGTGCTTGCCCGGCTTTCTCCCCGCTAATGTCCTTTGCAAAGCGGCGGAGCTCGCTCGGGTCTCCTGCTGGAGCCGCTTCTCCGCGCATCCCTGCGCTGGGGAGAGGGAGGCAGCAGCGAGGGGATCCAACAGGTAGCGGGGGGAGGAGAGAGAGAGAGGCAGCCACCCCCCTTCCACCCCCGGCTGGTGCATCATGCGCCTCTCTCTCACCTCTCTCCTCCCCAGGCCAAAATCCTGAACATGATGGAAGACAATAAGCAGCTGGCCCTCCGGATCGATGGAGCTATCCAGTCTGCCAGCCAGGAGATGACTAACCTGCGAGCCGAGCTGACAGCCACCAACCGGAGACTGGCCGAGCTGGGCAGCAGCTCCGCGACCCCCTCGATCATGGAGAACAACCAGCACAACGCGCAAGGTGAGGGGCCCGCCGGGCTCGGGCTGGGTGACGGGCACCCGACTGTAGCGCTCACCCCAGCGCCTCTGCTGCAGCCCGGGGCTCGCGATGCAGAGCCCAGGCTGCTGCTGCTGCTCGGTGACTCCCGGATGCGTTGTGCAACTTTTAACCCTTTCTCCCTATTGCTTTTGGGTGGCGGTTTGAGTCAGGGATGCTGGGGGAGGAAGTGCCCCCTCAGCCAGAGCTGTATGTGTTGGGGAGGGAGGTGGAATAGGGGAGGGTCTCCGCCAAGCGATCCCTGTAACCCCCTTCGCACCCCCACCCACTGTGAACCGGTTCCCTGTGTAAACTTTTAATTGCAGGTTGGGGTTTCCAGTTCCTGTGAGATGTTAAGTGCAACGTTTTAAGACCCATCTTCCTACATGATTTTTTACTCTGGTTGCAGATTTTCCTCTGGGGGAAAAAAAAGGCTCCAGATGTTGTAGCCAAAACAAGGTTTTGTTTTAAACGGCAGCATGTTGACATGTTCAGTTTTCTTTTTATCTGACACTGAGATATTTTTCATACCTGGGTTGCAGCTTTATCTCTCCCCCCACCCTTTTGCCCTGTATCCAGTCAGTAAAATAAATAAGACAATGAGATGGTGCACAGCATGGAGTTTAAATATCTGGGGCGTTATGAAAACAAGTACATCTGTGGGATTTTGTTTTTGGTTTGGTTAGTTTTTGGTGGATGTCTTCCCAAATCTCGCTGAAATATGGATGAATCTCCCCTGATGATAGTGGAATAGATGCAATCTGATCTTGAGCTGGTTCCTTGTGTAGATGAGATGGTAGAAATAGGTTGCCAGTTTATGTTGACACTGTCAACCATGGCAGCTGTTGGTAATCCTTCAAGGATTAACATTGGATGAGATGGTCCTAAAAATCCATTGTTTCCCTCTTAGGTGAAGTCAAATGGAAAATGTATCTGACATTCTCTGCTAATCAGCTTTTGACTTTAATGTCATATGTTCTCCGCAAATTCAATTTATTACCATTTAGGCTGCAGAAATCCCAAACAAGAGTTAAAACAGGGCAATTGAATAGAATGGTTACGACACCAAATGTGTAGCTATTAGACCTCACATTTTCTCTTTTTTTAAATTAATAGGTGGTGATCATTTTGAAATTCATTTATTTTTAATGATGGTTTCAATTTTAAATGTCTTTAGGTTAAAAATTAATTTTTTTTGGCAATTGTGAATTGTTTAACCTGCAAATTAGCATTGTTCAGGTTGAATTCCAGTCTAAATTCACTCTCTGGTGCCTAGAGTTTGATGAAGGTCTAAGAATCAGATCAGTAATTTGGTAACAAAGCAGCCATGTTATAATTGTGATTAATGTGTTTCAATCCTGCTGTTTAGTGCATAGTTTTCTAGCATGAAATTTGGCAAATGGCATAACCTGTTGGGGAGGGAAGGAGGAAGGCATTACTAGTATGTGCATTTTGATTACCTCACTTTAGCAAAAAGTACAGGAGTGTTGTATTTGAAGAACGCAAGGTATTGGGGATTTTATGAATCAGGAGAGAGCTGTCTCCTAATGGGCAAATGGCAGAGAAATGAGTTTTTTGCTAAGAATAAAGACCCTGGGTTTAAAAAGTAGAAAAGAATCCATATGTTTTTCCAACAATTAACCCTTGCACGCTCCCCTCACTAAAGTTAGGTGTATTTTACCAACAAGTCTGCTAGATTCAGTAGCAAAGATTGGGCATATAAAACAGGTTGATATATGTAATGTTGTGAATGACATATGGTCTTAATTTTGCATGAGGGTTACCGAATGGTGCTACATTGCTAATGGACAGCTCTTAAGATTGTAGGGTTTGTCTTTTTTCTTGTCTGGCTGAAATATGCTGTGTTATACTAATGAAAATAGTGTTTGGGTCACAATTACTCTAAAAACATTTAAATAAAAAATTCTGAACAGGTAAATACTGAATTGCAAGATAATTCACACTCAGAACAGTGTTTGTCTGATCGGAAATAGTGTGAACCTTTCCCTGCCTTGAGAGAGCTATAATTGATTTGCATTTGCATCTGTGTGATAAAAATGTCAGCAGATATTATTTACTTGTTACATATTTACTGCAAAGGTTTCTTGGTATGATGTTTATACGTTATTTAATACCTGTATTTTAGGTATGTTACCTGTAGCTTTTTAAACATAGTCGCTCTTCTAAAATGCAGTGTAACTGTTCTCATAAGACTGCTATTCCTTTACATCATTGGTGTTGCATTATTAAAATATTAGCACAAATTGATTTAGAGAGAGTAATTGGTGGATTTGTTCCATCAAACTTGTCTTATTTTGCCATTTATGCTGCACGGGGAATTGTAGCTATTAAACAAACTTAATCCACCATCAGATGGGTTTACTTACAATCAGGAATTTGTCCAAGCAAACGGAGCGACCAATCCTGCTAATGCTTAATTTTGCTCATGTGGGTAGCCCCTTCCAGTCACACAAGAAACGATACCACCTGTGCTTGAACATTTTCAGGATTGGGCCTTATTCTGATATCATCTTAGATGGAAGTTCGTTTTTTCTAATGTGTTGGTATCATCTGTGCGTGGGGACCTATCCGTTACTTAAAAAAAAAAAAAGTATTTTATCTACCCTTTTAATCTCACTGAATCCTTGTGGACGTTAAAGGAACTGAGCCTAAAAATAAATTACCCCTGAAATTTAGTGGCGTTTACTAGCCAAAGCACTCTCTTTTGGAATATCTCTGTCAAAAGATCAGGTGAAGAAGAACCTCCCTTCATCTTACTTCTCGAGTTGAATGATTGATAATAGGAATGTTGATGTACGGTAGAGGGCATCAGCTTAGATTCTCAGGTTGAAAATGTAGCCTTTTGGCTAGCAAAGCACGTCAGATCCCATAGGCTGTTGTTTTTATGATCCCTTTCTTACATTCCCCCCCCCCCCCCCGCAAAATGTTTTAGCCTTAAGTACTTGTTTGGTTTTTGTCCTCTTTTTGCAACAGAAAAGTTGATTTGTTTGTGTAACACCCAGGTGTGTTTGTGTGTGTGTTTGTAGTTTCTAAAATGATGCTTTGAAAAGGCTGTTTGTTCTGAGCAGTTTGTAATTTGATGAGTGACTGAAAAGAGCTTATTCAGTTTGATGTGTTACTCTCAGCATAAATTGAAAACAATAGATTTGTTGTAGCCTGTTAAAAAAAAAATGCCGTTTATCAAAGTGTTCATTTGTGCCCAGCGGAGAGCCTTATTTCTGTTTAATATCTATAATTACATGCATGATTACAAAATACAAATTTCATGTCAATGGGATCTTTCTGTTATCTAAAGAGTTTGGGACCCAGTGATAAGAGGTGAGGAGCAACCAATGAAAATCAACCATCAATATACAGTGGATCAGCTGTGAAGTTGTTGAAAGGAGTTACACTCAGGTAGCTCGGTGCCTGCTTCTGCACCACCCTTAACTCTCACTGAAGGCCGGCTGCCACCCAGTGGGTCAGTGGGAATGGAGAGCACAAGGCAGTTCTCAGGATTGGGCCCTAAGAGCGAAATTTGGCCCAGGGTGTCTCTGTGTAGGAGTGATGACAGAGGATGTTTTTCCTGCTAAAGTGAGAGTCTGTGGTGGTGTAGTCAACACTTCTATTTTATTTTTTGCCTGCGTTAAAGAGGAGACTATTATTTTAAATGCAACTACAACCATGTACTGCTAGTCTTATAACAAAAGCCAATCAGTTAAGTGTAAAATTACATTTGAAGTGAATTGCATTTGCCATTCTTATGGGAAGAACACTTTGTCTCATCAAAACGCTGATTAGATTCCCTGTCTGTTTTGTATCTTCTTCCTAATTTGTCCTACTATGTGTTGTGGCAAATAACCTTTTTATATCATTCTGTGTTTGCTTTTATAGGTCAGCTCTATAGACTGGTATTAGGCTTTGGGTTTTCGCCCAAGAATTTTAAAAGGACACTCTGGAGGATGATATTGAAAATAAATATCCATAGGTGCTGAAACTTGGGCTGCTGCTGCACCCCCTGGCTTGAAGTGGTTTCCATTATATACAGGGTTTACAGTTTGGTTTAATGGCCTTCAGCACCCCCACTATACAAATTGTTCCAGCCCCCCTGTAAAGGTCTGTCTCTGTGTCCTTTGAATAACTTAATTGTGGAGGGTTTCAAAGAGCCGGGCTGCCAAGCTCATTGATTTAAGTAAATAAACTTTGGGAAAGCAATGAGACTGAGATCGGGGATGGCTTACAGGATAGAAAGCCTTTCATCCATAAGTCACAGGTTCAAACGCAGCCCCTGTTGGTAGTAACTGAAAGTTCTTACCATCTGATAGTGGATTGATAGACTACGTGAAACTGGTTGGTGGACCAGTTCCGAATGGACAAGAACATTACAAAATCTCTACTAATGCTGCAGGCTCCTTGGGTGGTGGTGTGAGAAGAGAGCTTGAGGACTGACCAAACTCTCTTGGTCATACAGGTGCACACTCCAGGTCATGTTTAATGTACATTGGATATGGGGAAGTGCATGTGGAAAGCCTGCTCTGTCCTGCCTTTCTCCTGCTGACAACAGTTCATCTTAATTAATTAGCCTCTTAGAGTTGGTTGGGCAACTTCCACCGTTTCATGTTCTCTGTATGTATATATATCTCCTCACTATATGTTCCATTCTATGCGTCCGATGAAGTGGGCTGTAGCCCATGAAAGCTTATGCTCAAATAAATTGGTTAGTCTCTAAGGTGCACAAGTACTCCTGTTCTTTTTGCGGATACAGACTAGCATGGCTGCTACTCTGAAACTAGACAACCTGAGGAGCTGCTCGTTGGATAAATAAAGGGCTTTGTCCTTCAAGGCTGTTAACTCAGCGTAACTTGTTGCAAATGTTATTTTTAAAACCATTATACTGATTGCGACCCCACAATAACAAACCAGTGTGCATGATGATGCTCTTCTCTGATTTGCTGTCAGGATTTTTCTCTTGTATGCAAACAGCAAAGAGATACTTTTCAAGGATCCCTTTTCTTTCTCTAATATATACAATTTTACTTACTGCATGGCAAAGATGGAGCATCTGAGGACAGCTGGGGAGGGAGGTGTGTGTGTGTGTGGGCGGGGGGGCGATGTGATCACCGTTTGTTCGCTCCCACAGGCCTGAACGCACATGGTCAGTCAGGATTTCAGCCTAGCAACCTTGACAGCCTCCCCATCCCACAAAGTGTTAAGCTTACCGGAGAAAATATCCTAGTGACTTGGCCTCACCATGAGAGTGAGGACAGACTGGAGGTGAGATTAACACTCAATGTCCTTAGCTCTTAGTGCAGCAATTTTAGCTATTTTAGCAGCCACTAGTGATACTGATGGAGTTGCACTCACTTAAAGCCAGATTTTTCTGGGTATTTTAGGCCCCTAGCTGCATTTTTAACAGCACAAGACGCCTGGTCTCATTTAGTCCCCATATGTTCTGAGTTCTTGTTGCTATGCTTTACATCAGTTAAGCAATTTGTTGGAGGTGAAATTCACCCCTGTGCACTGGGCGTCCATGTACCACTTAGATCCTACTTGAACCCTCTGATTTAAGTGGTGCACAGGCATTGTGCTGTCCCTTTGCACAGGAGTGAATTTCACCATCTGGGCTTAGACCTTTGGAGTTCCAGGCGGATCTGCAAAAGTAAATTAGTTGGATTTTTGAGGCAAACTCTGCATGGGTTGCTCCATAACTGATGGCCCCATATTATGGTTGTTTTAGTACCACCTTCGGCCCCAATTCAGCAAAGCATTTAAACCTGCATTTTAGTTTCACTGAGATCTGCTGAAGTGCTTTGTTGACTCTGCGGCTATGAGCTCCGCCATCAGAAGGAGTTGCTGCACAATCTATGGGAAAGCTGGTGATTGGGCCACAAGAAACTACAATTCTTGAACAGAGAGTTGGTCCAGTTAGCCTAGTATTTTGCTTCTAGCTGAAGTCCTGACCCCCAGTTTGGGAACCCTTGCTGTAGAGGCTTATGCTCTTAGCTTTGGAGATCCGTGGTTCAGTACCCAGTTATGGTCTGGATGACAGTTGTCATGTCTGCACTTCTGAGAATAAGGTCCACAGTGTTTTTTCTTTAAAGACAGCAGGGTTAACACCCTACTGATCTACTAGGGGATTTCCCATTATCCTTATTCCACTACAGTCTGCAGCATATTCGGTACTAGGAGAAATTCAGTAGCATCTATGGTGCTCAGCAATGTCAAAGGGCCAGGGACCTTTATCATCCTGACATTCTGCAGAGAGTTTTCTCTTGTTTCCTTTAATAATCTTAGGCCATGTCTACATCTAAAATTTTGCAGCGCTGGTTGTTACAGCTGTATTAGTACAGCTGTATAGGGCCAGCGCTGCAGAGTGGCCACACTTACAGCAACCAGCGCTGCAAGTGGTGTTAGATGTGGCCACACTGCAGCGCTGTTGGGCGGCTTCAAGGGAGGTTCCGGGACCGAGAGAGCAAACCGGGAAAGGAAACCAGCTTCGCCGCGGTTTGCTCTCTCGGTCCCGGAGCCAGCCAGCAAACCGCGGGGAAGGAGACCTGCTTGCTCGGGGTTCCGGGACCGAGAGAGCAAACCGGGAACGCCGCGGTTTGCTCTCTCGGTCCCGGAGCCAGCCAGCAAACCGCGGGGAAGGAGACCTGCTTGCTCGGGGTTCCGGGACCGAGAGAGCAAACCGGGAACGCCGCGGTTTGCTCTCTCGGTCCCGGAGCCAGCCAGCAAGCCGCGGGGAAGGAGACCTGCTTGCTCGGGGTTCCGGGACCGAGAGAGCAAACCGGGAACGCCGCGGTTTGCTCTCTCGGTCCCGGAGCCAGCCAGCAAGCCGCGGGGAAGGAGACCTGCTTGCTCGGGGTTCCGGGACCGAGAGAGCAAACCGGGAACGCCGCGGTTTGCTCTCTCGGTCCCGGAGCCAGCCAGCAAACCGCGGGGAAGGAGACCTGCTTGCTCGGGGTTCCGGGACCGAGAGAGCAAACCGGGAACGCCGCGGTTTGCTCTCTCGGTCCCGGGGCCAGCCAGCAAACCGCGGGGAAGGAGACCTGCTTGCTCGGGGTTCCGGGACCCAGAGAGCAAACCGGGAACGCCGCGGTTTGCTCTCTCGGTCCCGGAGCCAGCCAGCAAGCCGAGGGGAAGGAGACCTGCTTGCTCGGGGTTCCGGGACCGAGAGAGCAAACCGGGAACGCCGCGGTTTGCTCTCTCGGTCCCGGAGCCAGCCAGCAAGCCGCGGGGAAGGAGACCTGCTTGCTCGGGGTTCCGGGACCGAGAGAGCAAACCGGGAACGCCGCGGTTTGCTCTCTCGGTCCCGGAGCCAGCCAGCAAGCCGCGGGGAAGGAGACCTGCTTGCTCGGGGTTCCGGGACCGACAGAGCAAACCGCGGCGTTCCCGGTTTGCTCTCTCGGTCCCGGAACCCCGAGCAAGCAGGTCTCCTTCCCCGCGGTTTGCTGGCTGGCTCCGGGACCGAGAGAGCAAACCGGGAAAGGAAACCAGCTTGATTACCAGAGGCTTCCTCCTTCCACGGAGGTCAAGAAAAGCGCTGGTGAGTGTCTACATTGCATTACCAGCGCTGGATCACCAGCGCTGGATCCTCTACACCCGAGACAAAACTGGAGTACGGCCAGCGCTGCAAACAGGGAGTTGCAGCGCTGGTGATGCCCTGCAGATGTGGACACTCTCAAAGTTGCAGCGCTGTAACTCCCTCACCAGCGCTGCAACTTTCTGATGTAGACAAGCCCTTATACTTTCATTGCTATACCTGGAAGACTTTGCCTTTAGCCCAGTAGGCAATCAGTTACCTCCGCAATCTGTGCTATTGTGACTTTGTGAATAATCAGCAAGAGTTGTTCTGAATCTACTGTGTTCATTTTCCTAGCAATGTAGTTTGCTTTTTGTTCTTCCAAAGCTTTAAGGCTGTGATATTGAAAGGAGCCTACAGACATCAGGCACTCAAAGCCAGTTGGGCACAGAGGTCCTCTTGCACAGAGTTCATTGCATGATTGGGGCCTTAATAATCATTATGATATTTTTCAACATATCTCCCACTTCATTTTCCTTTGACCCCCTGTCCAACAGGGAGGGCAAAGTGAGTTGCGCGTTTGCAGAACGATTAAATACACTGGAAAATGCATCTGCGCACAATAATGTTCAAATGATTTTTTTTCCAGGCTCAGCATATCAGTTTGCAGACAGCACTTTAGGTCCCCGTTACACTTCAGTTTTTAGTGTTTTTAATTAAAAATATCCCTCTTACATCTTTTTCCAAATTCGGCCTAATCAGTTAATTTCCTTTAGAACTGGTAGGATAATATTTATAATAACACTCAGAGCTTCTTTCCTCTAAGGCTCTCCAAGTGCTTTACAAACATACATGATTAAGCTGTACTAGGAGATGGCTTGGCTATAATAATATCCCCTTTTCCGATATAACTGATAGTAAACTGAGGTTATAGTGGTAGTAGAGCTAGGAGCTGGATCACGGACTCTTGAGTCCCAGGGCCTGTTCTCTAACTACGGGGCCATGGTCACTCATGGATTCCTGGATGTGAAGGGTGGGGTACTCAGCCCCATCTCAGAAAGATCAAGAAGGATTATATCCGTCTGGTTAGATCTGCCTGCATTCTTGGAGCATGTCCGTCACCATAGTATCTGGGCACTTTACAAACATACAGCCTGTTTCTGCCACCTTTACTCATACTTAGTTGTACTTCCCCTTTCAAGTTAGTCCCATTCACTACTTACCATAAAGGCAGCAGATACGAACCCTGAATTCCTGCCAGTTCACCTGAGAATAGCATTGTTGTTAACTCTGCAAAGTTACTTGCCCATCATATGCAGTCAGGGAATATGCATGATGTGAAACTGCAACAAGGGATGGGAGAAGAGAGCAGTCGATTTTAAAAACTGAAACGACACCAAAGTATGTAGACTTGGAATTTAAGGTTGTTATTTTAAAAAATTTTCCATAGGCGTTGGCAATTTGCTAGCTTCTTCACAGTTGCATAAGCAATACATTGACAAAACATATTCCCTGATCTCTGTCAAATGATGCAACTCCCATTCCTTGATTAGCTTATACTTTTTTATTTAACCATCAAACAGTCCTTATTTATTTGTTTTCATTCATGCACAAAAATTCAGCGGTGGCATGATGTATGATAGTGCTTTAGTCTCCAGCTTATTAAAATTCAATTCTCATAATTTCTTGTTGACAGCCGTGCATGAGATAAGAGAATTTGATACTGACACAGCAGCTTGCAAATTCGGTATATTTGTAATATGACTGATGATGTGTGTTTGTAGCTGAGCAGCAATTATATTTATATTTGATACCCTGATGACTCAGTTGACCAGAGGCATCGTTTTCCAAATATCTGAAGAATTCATGTTGAGGGAGACTGAAGGGCTCAGTTGGGCTAGAGAGCCTTTCACTTCTAGGTAATGTCACAGAGAGAAGCAGGAATTACAAAGAGCAGCAGAAGAGACTGAAGATAATTTGGGGCAAGTTTCCCTAGGCCTTAAGAGTTTTGGAGAACAGGGGCTTCATTGTTTACTAGCAGCTAGCTCAAGTTACCAGGAGTTAGGAGATCTGGTTTCTAGTATCAGTTTCCCTGCCATCTTGCTGCATAATTATGGGCAAGTCACTCAGGTCAAAGTTTTCAAAAGTGGCCACTGATATTTTGATGCTTCAGTTTGTAGGAGCTCAGTCTGGGGAAATGGCTGTCGCTGATTTTCGGAGATGCATGTTGAAGTCAAAGGGAGCGGTGGGTGCTCGGCATTGCTGAAAAACCAGGTGGAAGAAACCATTGGCTTAACCCTCATTCTGTGTCTGTCCATCTGTCTGCAAAGTAGAGATGACTTCTCACCTATGGTTGCAAAGTTCTAGAAAGTGCTGGGGTGAAAGTTGCTGTGTTAATGCAAAGTAATATTACACAGTCTGCAGTGAGCTTTTGAGGCCATGAGAGAGCGAGCAAAACAAAAAGTTAGGAAAATAGGGGCCTAAAATCAGGAAGGATGCTGCACCAGGAAGCCACAGAAGTGGTTTGAGATTAAATGTTTCCTGTGGGTTAGACTCTCTTGGCAAAGTCTGCGTAACCTGGGCTTGCCCTGAGATTTTCATTATTGTGTGCAGGGTCTTAGCTGTGTTTGCTTCTTCCAGTGAAGTTACCACCCAGCAGGGTGCTGGGGAAACCCGCAGGTCTCTAGACCTGTGGGTCCGCTCTCCAAGGAAGGACAATCGAGCAATTGTCTGGAGATACTTGCTGGCATTATGAGTTCCCTGCATTCCCATTGTGCTGAAGTCACTTCCGTTAGTTACCAGTCCTCAGGTGTTAGGACTGCCCTGTAGATTGGTGTGCTAATTACTGTGGGGCTATGGGAACCAGGAACAACGGATAATTCTGGGACATGGGGTCACAGTACAAAAGAGGCTGAGAGCTGTTGTTGTAGACTAAGCAATGGTGATAAGAGACTGTGAACCAAGAGGAACTAGGACAGTAGAGCCTTGTAAGAGAGACGATATTTCCTAGCTCTATAGCTAGAGTAAGGACAACTTTGCAGTGTTATTTATTAGGATGTAATGTGGCACAGGCTTGAGGCTATAAATACCAAAGATGTCATGATGCTTCAGCGCAAACCAGCCAGGCTCTTGTTGTATGAGTTAAATAATCTCATCTATTACTTACTCCTCTCATCTTGTTAGTCTTTCCCTTTCTCAGATCCCCTCAACGAGCGCCCACAGTGATGGACCAGTTGGCGAAAGATACCTCAGTGATTATCATTAGCGTAGAGTCCTGTCACTCGCAGTTGCAAATCTCTGTGTGAGTCTGCTTGGTGAGGTGTGGGGGCTGGGGCATTGGCCCCTTGTGTAGGTGGCTTTTGGGGAATAGCTTTCCCTTCTCACCATGCCTGATTAGCTGGCAGGTCTATGTTTGAAAGCTAAATTGCTGCTCTCTATTCCTCACTCTGACATAGAACGGGGAACTAAAACCTATGCTTTCAAGTGCAGAAGATGAGCCAAAAGAGGGTGCCGCATTCCAGCACTAGAAGACCAAGTGAGGAATGGATTTCTATCATTAGACTTTCTGGTCTGTGCTCCTAACACCTATCTTGTGATTCCCCGTGAGCCTTTTACAGAACTGATTGTAAAGAAATTGTATCTTATCGATTACCATCGACTTGGGATGTAAGTGCTAGGACAGATGGGTCTATATTTAAAGCAAAAGAAACGTGAAAGCCTTTTTCACCATGTACGAGCCTGTGATCAAACATCCATGACATTTAAAATACAAGCCGTGCCTATAGAGGGGTTGAGGAGGGACAGATTTTCCCTGCCTACCAAGAGGTGGCAGGAACATTGAGGAGGGCCTTTGGAGCCTGGCTAATTTGAGACCTGGAGGACCTTGCTGCCAGGGTGGGGATGGGGGCAATTAAGACCTGCAGTTTCCTTGCACAGATAGACCATAAATGGATTATTTAGGAGACAGAGGTGGCAAACGTGGCTTTGGGTAGGGCAGGCTCAACATGCAGGGACCTAGGACTGTATTGAACCTGAAGCTTGGAGAGTTCTCTGTTTCCCTTTCTGCTTATGTTAACTTCCTTGTTATAAGCACTGTCCCTTGAGTACGTGACTTTGCTGCCTGCTTTTCTCTCTCTCTCTTTTTGGCAGAGCCATTCCTCCCTATTACTTCACCCCGGAGGTAGTTCCCCCTCTGAACTGAAATTTCATGCTCCTCCTCTGTGAGACGCACGCTGCAAATTAGTCAACACAGAACTGGAACCTCCCAAGACCTCCACCTTTGACATACCTGTTTCCACCATATTCCCTCTGTTATTCACCTGTCTCTCTCCTTGTATGATTGCTGGTTCAAGGATCCAAGAGCTTGCCTTTGTTTCCTCCACTGGAGAGGAGGGTGAACCTTTTATAACGTTGACAATAGTGTAAGTTTAAAAGCATGTGTTTGGTGGGAATACAATTTCCTGGGTTCTGTGAGGGCTCTACAGAAAGTAGGAAGACGTGTGTTTTATCTCTTTCCAAGGTGAGGTTCTCCATTTTTCCTGGAAGAAGTAGTCCAAACCAGGAGAGCTGACACTTTCAAGTATATAAATAGCTCTTTTGCTGTGACAGTAAAAAAAGATTTATGCCTCCGTTGGTGCAGAGTAGGGCCAGTAATGGCTGTATCTGGGATGGGTAATGGGAGAGTCTCTGAGACTTGAGTCACAATCTTTACTTGCCTTTTAATTCTTGCAAAAACATGGCATTTGCAGAAATCAACATATGTTTGTTTTCCTAACTGTAAAAAGTCAACGTGACACTGCTTGGCTTATGCTCTTATAGGGATCGAAAAGTGTGTGATCTTGGCCATAACAAGAATTATTGGCTTTTGCTGAAAGCCTCCAATTTATGGCTCCACTGTACGGCCTTAGGGTATGAGCCTGGTTCAAAGGGGTTTACTGTTCCTTCAGCTCTTCCAGTCTAGGGCACAAGCAACTCTTTGCACCCATGTGCACCCAGGTCCCAGCCTACCCCTTCAATCTATCCCTTTGAGCACTTGCACGAAGAAGCAGGAACTTCTTCCAAAACTGCTGCAGTGTGGCTCCGATGCTACTCAGGAATAACACCCTGAGGTGTTGTTAAACACATTTCCCAGCTCATGAGTGTTGTACTTCCACAGTGCCACCAAGATTTGCTCACGCATCTAGAATAGGTGCTGGAATGACGGGGGCTAGAGGTGCTGCCGCACCCTCTGGCTTGAATTGTTTCCATTATAGGCAGAGTTTACAGTTTGGGTCAATGGCTCTCAGCATCCCCACTATACAAACTGTTCCAGCACCCCGCCTGCTAGTGAAGGTTATCGTAAAGTAGACTTGAGCTACAAGCCTCTTGGCCGGCAATGGGTAGGACTTTCCAGTAGTTTTCCTAGGCAAACAGATACACACAAGGCAAATGTGCTGCTTATGACAAATGACTGTTTGTGGGATCTCATTAAGCCAAGTGTCAATCCATCACCTCTAAGCAAATTGCCCATCCTCATTTCCATAGAACTAACTGCGTCTAAATAACTTGGGATGAAAATTGGTCTACATTGGCCAGGAGCTGAACAGTGAGAACAGGCCATCCCTAGGTTTTGGCCATAATGATTTTACCATGACTAGTTACTCATTCCGCTGCCTCCTTAACAATAAAAAGGGTCCTAAAACACCCCAATAACTTGATCCACTGTCTTCTGCTCTTGCTGATCATTCTTGGCCTCTTCAGAGATGTCTTGGAGAGGGCTGCATTTATGTAACAATTCTGCTTATAACTTCACCCCCAAACTGAGCTGTCTTTGCGCTTCCAGTAAAAAGCTGTATTTTGAGGGGCATGTATGACTCTGCAGGGTGAAGTTTGCTATAGGAGCATTGTCAGTGGGGTGAATTCACACCCCTTACACATGTGCATCGCCATTCACTTAATGGAGCAACTTCTGATTTACATTCGGGTAAGGAGGAGAATCAGGCTCTGAATTTCCTGGCTTGCAGTAGACCCTCCATGCTATTTGAATGCTGTATTTTTATGGTTTAATTTGAGAGCAGCCTCTACAGAAGGCAGATTCTTCATCCTGTGATCATAAAAGGGTCTCCCTCCTGTGCACCTTTCTTTTCTGCATTATTATTTATTTTTTAATAAACTTTAGTAACCTTAACATGCCCAATGATTTGCTTTTATCTTTGGCAATTATGCCTTATCTGCTATGGAAAAACAAACTCTCATTTTATTCACCTGAAGAATCCTCTCTTGTTTCTTGAATTTTTCCATCTTTATTAATGTACCCAGAGTGTTTGAATGGCCTTGTCCTGATTTGCCAGTGTATTTTCAGCTTCCTGAGGTGATGGCTTGAATGTTTGAAGAGGAAACACTTCAATGCTACACAGTGTGCGTATTTGGTTACGTTTCCATCATATAATCAAAACGTTATGGATGATCATTGTCATCCTAAGGAATGGAGCTCAGTTGATAACAGTACAAGTCTGAGCAGAGGTCTCCCATCTCTCCAGAGAGTGCTCTGCCCACTGTGTTAAGGGATATTCTGATGTGGGCATCAGTCATAAACAGATAGTTAAGGGTTAATGTCTCTTTTACCTGCAAAGGGTTAAGAAGCTCAGTAAACCTGGCTGACACATGACCAGAGGACCAATAGGGGGACAAGATACTTTCAAATCTTGGTGGAGGGAAGTCGTTTGTTTGTGCTCTTTGTTTTGGGGGTTGTTCGCACTTGGGACTAAGAGGGACCAGACGTCGATCCAGGCTCTCCAAATCTTTCTGAATCAGTCTCTCATGTTTCAAACTTGTAAGTAACAGCCAGGCAAGGCATGTTAGTCTTATTTTTGTTTTCTCAACTTGT
The DNA here is from genome assembly GCF_007399415.2 of Gopherus evgoodei. Taxonomy (NCBI): domain Eukaryota; kingdom Metazoa; phylum Chordata; order Testudines; family Testudinidae; genus Gopherus; species Gopherus evgoodei. Next base: position 9,380,100 of record NC_044339.1, on the reverse strand, counting down.
AAATGTTCCTTTTTTGCTGAGAGGATTTTACCTCTGTTTGCTGTAACTTTGAACCTAAGGCTAGAGGGGGATCCTCTGGGAAATATGAATCTGATTACCCTGTAAAGTATTTTCCATCCTGATTTTACAGAGATGATTTTTACTTTTCTTTCTTTAATTAAAAGCTTTCTTTTTAAGAACCTGGTTGATTTTTCCTTGTTTTAAGATCCAAGGGGATTGGATCTGTGTTCACCAGGGAATTGGTGAAGTCCCTCAAGGAAACCCAGGGAGGGGAAAGTTTTGGGGGGACAGAAAGTGCTCCAGACACTGAAATTCTGGATGGTGGCAGTGTACCAGATCTAAGCTAGTAATTAAGCTTAGAAGTGTCCATGCAGGTCCCCACATTTGTACCCTAAAGTTCAGAGTGAGGAAGGAACCTTGGCAGCATCCCTCAAATGGGTCCCTCAGGTGAGACAGATGTTCCTTTGCCTCTCTTCCTCTGGTTTGTTGATTGCACTGGGGCTTAGATGTGCGATGGGCACCCAGATGACTAGTACACGTGCCCAGAGGCACCCTGGGAACTTTCAAGCAAAAATTTAGGCTCCAAGTTATCAGCCAAGCGGGAGTTTTGTGGATCACAGTGGTACCTAAAACAGGGGCTTAGGCACTTAAACTGCAGACTTAGGCACCTAAGTCTCTTTATAGATCTGGGCCTTGGACTTCTGAATCATTTAGATGCTTTGGAAAACTTTATCCAAGATGCATAAAGGAGCATCCTAACTGTGTAATTACAGGCAGCAAACCAGGCATGTCAAAAGCAAAACTCCTTATAGACTGTCAGCGGTTGTGAATACCTCTCAACACGGAGTGGAATAAAATTTATTTTTGCTTTCAAGCAAAGTAAAGGCAGTAAAAGCCACTCTGCACTTCAGTCCTTTTTATAGGGAACCATTTTATGTGCTATTTCTCCTTGCACATGCTTTGTTTCTGGGATAGTTCAGTCAACGGTCTAATCTAATACATCTGGCTACTCTGTGCTCTTCAGTGTGGTTTGAGTGCATTCATCAGGGGCCGGTTTCATCCCTCATGTAACTCGTCCAATAGTCGCGTTTATTCTGCTATGGCAAAACACCTCTTTGATTCAGGATTATACTTATTGCAGGATTAATGGGAAGCACTTTCCTAAATAGGTTTGAATCCCTTGTCTGTTTCTTAGACCACTGAGCTGCAGACACCCCACCAGAGACCCTTTTGTGTTTGTGAAAGACTTCTTCTGGTCAGTCTCCATTGCAGAGTACACTGCTTCGTGGTCATGGGCACACTGCCGGGTTTTGGTAAATCTCTGGTGCGAGGCCAGCAAAACAGTGGATAGTGGTAAAAGTACCAGGAATGATCATGTATAGCAGCATATACTGAAGGAGCTGGCAGCACTGCAAATTTACTGGACCCGTGACCAGTGCACGGAGCAGATTAAGTTCCCAAGACTAAATACAGGAACACCAGGGATCAGAACCATATCATGGGCAACTCACGAGATGGTTTTATGATCAATTTGACAGGATGCTGGGGACTGTGCTCAGCATGGAGCCGCAGTGGGTCATGAGGATCTGGGTGGCTGGTGTGGTGCCCTGCTGGCTCCAGAATCCAGCATGAGAACTAATGGGAGCCAGCAGCAGATGCTGAGTGAGGACAGTGGAGTGATTCGTTGCTGAAAAGGGTCCCAGAGGAGGCTTTGCAGCAGGAACAGTAGCAGCACATTGTGGGGCTGCACTCAGAGTGTGTGGCATAAAGGGAAGGAAGGGAAAGGAGAACGAGGGGGTAGGGGACATGTAACAGGAGGGGATTTCTGTCTTGTACATGGTTTCACTGTTTGCATTGTTCATGCCCTTTTTTTGGGGGGGGAGTAAGGTTCTGTTATGGGTGTTTTGGTGTGGTACTGGCAGCTGACCTGCTTGGCAGAGGGTTAATATTGTACTTTTCTAATACATGTTTGTAAACAAAGCTTTTTGTTTTAATAAGAAAGTTGTTTGTTATCACTGCATCACATTATACAATGTGTATTTAAAATAATAAATATAAACACATGAGCAGGGACAAGTAGGAATTAATACGCAAACGCTAATCCTCAGAACATTTATCTACATCAGTCCATACTTAAGTAATTTCTTTACATCAGTCCATACTGTGAATCAACCCCCTCCCCCATTGATAAGTGGTCATGTCATTAATAAATACATTGCATGGCAATCATCTTCCCCCCCGCCCCAATGGCCCCAGAAGCACATTCATACAGATACTGTTCTCCCTCTTCCATTGGCCTATGCAATTCCATAAGGTGGGAGCACAAAGCATCCCGAAGCATCTGTTGTCCGGGTGCATCCAGTTGCTGTGGTGACAGGTGCCCTTTCTGGCTGAGTGTAATGGGCCAGCGGCCCCTCGCTGCCCTAGTCCCATTCGGGGAAATGGCTCACCTCTGGCTTCACAAAGACTGTGACAAGCACAAGCCACAATGATGTGGACAGCACTGATGTTACTGGAATCCAAATGGGTCTGTAGAGCTCTCCAACGGGATTTCAGTCTGCCAAATGCACATTCAGTAACCATTCTACACCTGTTGCGAGTATAATGATACTGTCTTTTGCCAGGGCTTCTGAAATCAGGGTGCAGTTTCATAAGCCCAGGCAAAAGAGAGGTGCGAGGTCTCTCAGATTAATGATGGGGACAGTATTTCTGTTTATGACAATAACATTCGGTGGGAATAATGCTCCAGCCTGTCCATGAATGTAGACTCTTGATCAGCGAAAAATCCCTGGCAACATGAACTTTTCCAGTGCAACCCATGTTAACATTCATAGATCATCCTCTGTGGTCCATGAGGGCCTGCATAGCAATGGACTAGCGACCTCCAGTTTATGTACTCATGTCATTCTTGAGGAGGGCAAAGTATGGACACACAAGTCCCTTCAATGACCCAGGCACAGTCTGGAAACCCCATTCTCTTGCTGCAGGATTTTCTGCACCTTGAAGTCTTGAAACCACAAGTTGAGGACTTCAATAGCTCAGACATAGGTTAGAGGTTTGTTACAGGAGTGGGTGGGTGAGATTCTGTGGCCTGCGTTGTGCAGGAGGTCAAACTAGATGATAATAATGGTCCCTTCTGACCTTAAAGTCTGTGAGTCTAAAACCAGAAATTACTTCAGGAATATCTTTTATGCCCTCCATGTTGGAGTCAACAACACCCCTGATCGCCTCAGAAAACTCCTCCACCATTTTACTCACCATCGACTTTCTAATATTAAACTGATTGGCAACAGACCTGTAGCAGCATGGGGTCACCCTGCTTCTGGACTGATAAGGCCTGTCTCATGTGAGTGTCTTAAGGCTGGAGGGCTGAGGCAAGCTGCTCACAAAGCTCCAGAAATGTAGCTTTCTTCATGAGAAAGTTCTGGACCCATTGCTGGTCATTCCAGGTGTGCATGATGATGCGATCCCGCCAGTCTGTGCTTGTGGCCCTGCGGTGTATATAGGGGGCATCAGTGACTGTACCGAGCATTGTGAGCAGCATCAGCCATTTTGAGTCTGCAATGTCTGTATCGTTGTCCTCCTCTTCCACCTGCTCCATCATAAGCTCTGTCAGGAGCCTTTGGTGGTTCAGAAAATGCTGCTGAAATGTCTACCAATGTCTCATGGAATCCCTGCCCATTTCTTGACACAGGAGTGAAAGTTCCAGCAAGAGTCTTTGCTTCAATCTTCACGGCTGAGGATGTTAAGGAGATTCCCAAACCTGACCCAGAATTGTCACAGATTGAAGTGTCATTAGAAAAGGTTTTGAAATTAATTGATAAACTTAACATTAACAAGTCACCGGGACCAGATGGCATTCACCTAAGAGTTCTGAAAGAACTCAAACATGAAATTGCAGAACTATTAACTATGGTTTGTAACCTGTCTTTTAAATCAGCTTCTGTACCCAGTGACTGGAAGATAGCTAATGTAATGCCAATATTTAAAAAGGGCTCTAGAGGTGATCCCGGCAATTACAGACTGATAAGTCTAATGTCAGTACTGGGCAAATTAGTAGAAACAACAGTAAAGAATAAAATTGTCAGACACATAGAAGAACATAAATTGTTGGGCAAAAGTCAACATGGTTTCTGTAAAGGGAAATCATGTCTTACTAATCTATTAGAGCTCTTTGAAGATGTCAACAAACATGTGGACAAGGGGGATCCAGTGGACATAGTGTTCTTAGATTTCCAGAAAGCCTTTGACAAAGTCCCTCACCAAAGGCTCTTATGTAAATTAAGTTGTCATGGGATAAGAGGGAAGATCCTTTCATGGATTGAGAACTGGTTAAAAGACAGGGAACAAAGGGTAGGAATAAATGGTAAATTCTCAGAATGGAGAGGGGTAACTAGTGGTGTTCCCCAAGGGTCAGTCCTAGGACCAATCCTATTCAACTTATTCATAAATGATCTGGAGAAAGGGGTAAACTGAGGTGACAAAGTTCGCAGACAATACTAAACTGCTCAAGATAGTTAAAGACCAAAGCAGACTGTGAAGAACTTCAAAAAGATCTCACAAAACTAAGTGATTGAGCAACAAATGGCAAATGAAATTTCATGTGGATAAATGTAAAGTAATGCACATTGGGAAAAATAATCCCAACTATACATACAATATGATGGGGGCTAATTTAGCTACAACTAATCAGGAAAGAGATCTTGAAGTCATTGTGGGTAGTTCTCTGAAGACGTCCATGGAGTGTGCAGCGGCAGTCAAAAAAGCAAACAGTATGTTAGGAATCATTAAAAAAGGGATAGAGAATAAGACAGAGAATATCTTATTACCCTTTTATAAATTGATGGTATGCCCATATCTTGAATACTGTGTACAGATGTGGTCTCCTCATCTCAAAAAAGATATACTGGCATTAGAAAATGTTCAGAGAAGGGCAAATAAAATGATTAGGGGTTTGGAATGGGTCCCATATGAGGAGAGATTAAAGAGGCTAGGACTTTTCAGCTTGGAAAAGAGGAGATTAAGGAGGGATATGGGAGAGGTATATAAAATCATGAGTGGTATGGAGAAAGTGAATAAGGAAAAGTTATTTACTTGTTCTCATAATATAAGAACTAGGGTCCACCTAATAAAATTAATGGGCAGCAGGTTTAAAATAAATAAAAGGAAGTTGTTCTTTACACAGTGCACAGTCAACCTGTGGAACTCCGTGCCTGAAGAGGTTGTGAAGGGTTATAACAGGGTTTAAAAGAGAACTGGATAAATTCATGGAGGTTAAGTCCATTAATGGCCATTAACCAGGATGAGTAAGGAATGGTGTCCCTAGCCTCTGTTTGCCAGAAGCTGAGAATGAGCGACAGGGGCTGGATCACTTGATGATTACCTGTTCTGTTCATTCCCTCTGGGGCATCTGGCATTGGCCACTGTAGGCAGACCAGATACTGGGCTGGATGGACCTTTGCTCTCAGTATGGCCGTTCTTATGCTCTTATGTTCTTAAGAGGAGTTCTCCAAACAGCACCTCCTCCCAGTTGCTGGCTGCAGTAGCTGAGAGTGCACCAACCAAAATGACTGCTTGCCAGGATGTGTTGGTGGGCTGTTTGTCCAGGCTGCCCACTATAAGAAATTCAATCAAGTTTTCCCACAGTGCACCATGCTCAAAGGGCTAGAGCAGTCACATTTCAGGAGTGTGCTAGTTAGTGGTTCCCAAACTGTAGGTCATGACCTGAAGTGGGGTTGTGTCATCAGCAGGTGGGGTCGTGGAGGATGTGATTTTTATCTGCAAAGTGTGACCTCGCATGTGCCATATGTACAAGGTCACTCTGTGCGGAAGACGCTATTTTGTAGAGCAAAATGGCATCCCCCATATGGCGTGACCTCACGTATACCGTGCGAGCAAGGTCACGCTTTGTGGAAGATGCCGTATTGCTCTACAAAATGGTGTCCTCCATGCTGTAGCTGTGCTAGCAAAAAGTTTGGAAACTGCAGTTCTAGGGAGTCTGGGATGTGCTTGGTTTGACTCAGGTCTGTGTGCTGCAGTGTGGATGCCAGAACACAGGTTCAAGCCTGGATTAGAAAATTCTTAGTGTAGGGTTAACAGTCAGTGTAAACACTCAAGCCCTGGGTTCTCTAACCCAGGGTCAGCTGACTTGTGTCTCATTAACTGGATTTACACTCCAATGTAAACATACCCTGAAAGAGTCTTTCTCTTTTTTTCCATGATATGCCCACATTGTGAATACTATGTGCAGATCTGGTTGCTCCATTTCAAAAAAGATATAGTGGTATTGGAAAAGGCACAGAGAAGGACAGCAAAAATGATTAGGGTTACAGAACAGATTCCATCTGAGGAGAGATTAAGAACATTGGGACTTTTCAGCTTGGAAAAGAGACGACTAAGAGAGGGGATATGATAGAGGTCTACAAAATCTTGACTTGTGTGGAGAAAGTGAATAAGGAATTATTTGCTCCTTCACATAACACAAGAACCAGGGGTCACCAATGAAATTAAGAGGTGGCAGGTTTAAAACAAACAAAAGGAAATACTTTTTCACACAACACACAGTCAACCTGTGGAACTTATTCCAAGGGGATGTTGTGAAGGCCAAAACTATATAACAAGATTTAAAAAAGAACTAGGTAAGTTCCTGGAGGATAGGTCCATCGATGGCTATTAGCCAGGATTGGCAGGGATGCAACACCATGCTCTGAGTGTCCCTAACCCCTTTTCCAGAAGCTGGGAATGGGTGACAGGGGATGGATCACTTGATAATTGCTCTCTTCTGTTCATTCTGAAGCACCTGGCATTGGCCACTGTCAGAAGACAGGGCTAGATGGACCATTGGTCTGACCCAGTATGGCTGTTCTTATGGGTGAAGGCTACATTAAACACCGTGGTAATAGGGGACTGATCTGGCATATCATTGCTTGTGTGAACAGTCCTTACTCACATGAATTAATCCCCTTGATTTCAAGTGAACTACTTGTGTGACTAAAGGTTTGGAGGATTGGGTCTGTGATGGGGTGGACTAGGCCCAGAGGCCCCCTGCTGGAGGCCTCAGGGTCCTTCACACCCCATCCCAGAGAGGAGCAGAAGAGAAGTCCTCCAAGCAGCATAGAAGGGTTGCAGGGAAGCAGCCAATGAGGGAGGCTGCAGGGAGCAACCAATCAGGGCCCAGCAGGCTCACATAAAATGAGCTGCAGGGTCAGAGTAACTCAGTTGTTGCCTGGTGCTAGAGGAGAGAGTATTGTGTTTCTGGTTGGCTGAAAGAGTTGCAGGACCACGGACAGCTCAGTGCTGGAGGGGATGCACGGGAGCAAGAGAGAGCTCCTGGCTGGCTGCTGGGATTGAGTAAGGACTGAGCACAGAGAGCACTGCAGTAAAACAGTGTCTCTAGGGAGGAGACACTGGGCATGTGGCCCTATATCAGGGCCAGGACAAGTTAAAGAGTGTATACACCGGAAGGGGTTTGTTCTGTTTCACAAACAGACTGTGTGCCAGAGGGCTGAGTCACTGAAAAGCCACCTGAGAAACCAGCAAAGGGATCACCATAAACTGAAAGACAGCAGACACAACCAACCAGAAGGGGACACTTGTGAGAGGCGGGTGCCACCTTCTTACAGGGTCCTTAAATTTCATGGTAATGGGTGATTTAGAAATACCAAATATAGGTAGAAAATGAGTCATGTATTGATGTCACAGTTATGGAAGTTTTAATTGACAGTGAATGTCATTTCTTCTTCAATGATCGGCATTGGCTAGCACTGACAATTGAAGACGTTGGTTAGCGAGGTCTGCTCAACCAGCATACCTTGAGTCGAACCAGGAGATGCTGCTTTGGAAGGTAGATCAGTCTGCATGGCCCATTCATTCATTGGACTCTCTCCTGAGACTTCCAGCAAAGGCACCAAGTATAGTCAGTTGTGGTGGTGGTTTTTGTGGGATGGACACCTGTCCACTGAGAACTGTACTGAAATCCACCAATTTATATCACATATGCCACTGAGCATCCATCAGAGAATAATGACTATAAGTCGTTATCAGCCTCACCTGGGTTCGTATTCATGATCTAAAAGTGAAAAGCTTTCAGTATCGGACAACTGAGCTTTCCAGTTCCCCATTTAATAATTTTAGTTGACAGATTTTCCTAGTGTACTGACTGTTACATTTTACAGTGGGGTTTACATTTACGCTGTGGGGGCTGGGTGTTGTTTTGTTTTTTAGTTTAGGAATAAAGCAAGATCAGCTGTCTCTAGCCATGTCTGTTTTGGTGCTGCTTCTACATTTTGTTTCTCTTAACTAAACAGACTTTTTCCATATCTCAGTGCCACACTTATATCAGACTAGCGCTAGGTTGTTACTGGATCTGCATGGGTTTGTGTGAATTGCCCTTGGTACTAATTTTAATTAGCAGGTAGGAAGAGAAGGGCTGGGGAGAGGTTGGCGCTTACAGACTGACCTCAAAGCTTTCAAAAGTGGCCTCTGATTTTGGGTTGTTAGATTCCTGCTTCTGAAAATCAGGCCCAAGGCATCTCAAGTTGGGTCTCATGCTGAATCAGTGGATACTGTACTCCTGAAAATGTCAGGATCAGTCTCTGGATACTCAAAACCTATTGCTTGTAGCATTGGCTGGGGACAGTTTTGCTTCTGTGTTTAACTCTTAAAGGGAAAATTGACTTAGCGCATTGAGAATTTTCTGAGTTTCCTGCTGGCCTGTTTTCCTTGCAGCTGGTGATTAAAGAATCCAAACAGGGAATATTTTTGCTTAAATAAAACTACCGAGAAAGTGCTCTCATTTGTTAATTTATTTTGGGTCATTAGTGGAGAAGCAAATATTAGCTCTTCCACCACCCCTCGGCAATGTAATACTGCACATTTCTCCTGGCCTCAGCCATGCTTTAATAAGGAAAAACAAATGAGTGATGATGTCTCCCTAATGAGAGGTTGGTGGGGAGAAAGAGAGAACTTGGATTGATGCTGTCAAGACAAGTTTATTCCTATATTTGCTATCAGCAGTGAAAGACATTTGTCAAACAAAATGGCTTAAATGGGAGGTTGAGTTGATATAATCAGTTACAAATAGGTGTTGTAGGTGGAGGTAGAATCAGTGTCCAGGCTAATCGGTGGAAATTTATTAAACATTTTCTGGCTCCCCTTTGGCTTGTTTTCTACATGTCTTGAGTTTCTGTAAGCGTGTGTACGTAGTTCAGATGGCAATACCATTAATTAGACCAACATGAAAGACTAATAAAAGGTATATCCCTCTGTAGTATACTGGATTTATCCCTGATTAGCAGAGCTGCTCTCATCTCATCCTGAGTCTCTGTATATGTCCCTAGGATAGCAGTATGAAATTCATAATTAAAATTGCAAAAGAATTTTCATTATTCATTCAATAAAAAATGGATATAAAAATGTTAAAGCAATGAAAAAAACCAGCAAAAGCTTAAAACAGTAATGCACATGTTAAAGCCGTGAAGATAGTGTAGATTTCAGTTGGGTTTGTAACTAGCAACTGAAAGATTTGCATTTGGGAAATTTAGGAGAGCTAAAAATGTTATTTCTAATAATAAAATAGTTGAGATTTTATATACTAAAAGATTCAGTTCTCTAATGCAATTTTTGTTAGTTCTCTGGTTCTTTGATTCTGTTGACTTTTCAGGGGGGAATTGAGGACACTCGTCACCTTGCAGAATTGGGCACCTAAAAATATGAATTGCAAATGCTTGCTGCCTCTTAGGATCTGACTTGCTATGGGGCAAATTCTCCCAGATGTGTGATGCATGATGCAATTTTGTTTTGAAAGAAAAAAGATTAACCACACTTTGGATGCTACTTCTCACATATAAGGTCAGAATGGCCCCAATCTAGTTATTTTGGAAACCTGTGAGTGATTAAAATGAAATCCTTAAGAGGATGAACTTCCCACTAGACTCTTCAGTTTGTCTTGGGCTTCCCATCGAAATTACAGCCCAGATGACTTTTTTTTTTCTTTCATTTGACATTTCTCAGCCTTGGGAGACACTGCCCTCTTCTCCTTCCTTTCCTGTAGTGAGGTAGGTAGATATGGACAATTGATGATGAAGGAACTCACCTTAAGCAGAATGCAGCAGATGGTTACCGTTGTAGAGCTTTCTTGTAATACCAGTGGCTAAGACCTTTCTCTGATGCTGTCCTCTTTGGGTTGGCATGAGAGGCCTGCAGCCATCTCATTAGTTATGCTGTTTTTCGTTGCAGCATGATAAAAAATGGTCACAACGGGGCAAAAAATAGAAAAACAAAGATGCTGCAGTTCTGACTTAAATGCGCTAAATCAAGAATATTCTCAGCTCTGCAACCCATAACTCAACTGCCTCGTTGCCTAGATCTTGCAGTCCCACCCCATAGACTTTTCTCCATTGAGGTGTTTATTGTATTGTACTAAAGTCCATCTTAATATGTATGTTACATAGAGGAGTCTATTTCTACCTGCATGTGTATGCATAGCTCCCATTAATGTCAATGGGAGTTATAGAAGAGTGTCCAGAGCAAAATCGGTCATAGAATATTAGGGTTGGAAGCAACCTCAGGAGGTCATCTAGTCCAACCCCCTGCTCCAACCTGCTGTCTTGTAGATAGCAATATGGTGCACAAAACACCGTATTTATCACAATGTGCATACTTAAGGAATTCTGGAGAGATAAATATTGTCCCTGGCAGTATGCATCATCCGCTTCCAAAATTTTACCCCGTGCTTTGCCCAGTGGAGTATCTGAGAGCACGAAATGCTGTGGGTATCTCCCCCTCTTTTTGTTGATGCAACAGACATTCCCATTTCATAATCACAGAAAAAAGATGCTATCTGCAGCTGTATAAACGGAAATTGTATTATTCGTAGGCAAATGATTGTGGATATTGTTAAAAATATGGTGACGGGCAATAACAAGTTCCTGGCCTGGTGGTGTACTCAGTAAACGTGTTTACAGTAACCGTCTCTGTGACAAGTATAATCACAAAAGAGGAATCTTGTGCATGGGGGAAACTTTCGGATTACATACTGTGTGACTTTCACATGTTACAATCTTCCTATGGCAGGCAATTTCCTTCCTGCCCGTTTGTGCAGGCAAGTACGAACTTGCTTTGTTGGTTATTTTGCCTTTCATAAATGATGAATAGCAGGGAAGAGAAGGTACTTTTTTGATGATCGAATGAACATTTTTTTTTGTATTCGTATGGATCAAAAAGTGCTGACAAGTGTGGAAGTCACTGACTCATGGTTTAACTGTGGTAAGAGTTGGTCTGTGCTTTTTTTCAGTGCTGCCCTTGTGCTTTGCCAGAGTTATTTCTGTGGGCTGGGGCTTTAAACCCACTGTCCAGTTGTGTTTTAACCAGCAGTTCTTACCTTTCTCTCTTTTAGCCAGTTAGGCAAACAAAGCCACATAACTGCACTGGTCCCAGTATGGGAATCTGTTATCCACAGTTACTACAGTGGGACTCATGGACAGATAGAAAGCAAAGTGGTATTTATCAGAGTTGGGCCCAAAACCAAACCTGTGGATCTGAACTTGAGGGAAATGAGGGCCTGGCTTTACAGCATGAGCCCCTCCTGGTAGCTATTTAGAGATGATGATAAAGAAAACCTTAGAGATTTTTAGGGTTCATTGCAAAGCATAGTAGCCTTGGTATGTTTCTTACTCTACATTATTGCTGAAGACCCTATGTAATCTTAGCTTGGAATTACACTTGGTAAAGACCAGGGCCCTTCTTACCTCAGGTCATTTGTCCATGAAGCTCTAGGACTAGTCTCTGTCTCTCATGGGGGTGTTTTCAGACTGGTATCTCCTCAACTCTGGCCTTTGAGAGCTGTTTCTATAAGCTTTTCTCACACTGTTTGGGGAAAACACTCCTCAGTCATTCCAGGTAGGGTGAGCTGCACATATCATTCTATTGAAACTCCACATACTTGGAGAAGATCTCCATCCATCCATCAAGAGAGGTGGGGGAAGGGAATATTAACTCTTCTGCACTTCTCGATTGACCATTCAAACCCTTCCTATGAGGTTTGTTTCAACTTCAGACCTTCTAGCAGTGTTGGGTGAATACACCTTGGCAACCCTGCGGCATCTCTTAATTTTTCTATCTCACCACCTCTCATTATCATTTAAATAACCTGTCTCCTGGGCGCTGTAGGAATTTTCCAAACTATGGGTACTCTTGGAGATTGGAAGTCCTCCATCAAGCCAGATGAGCCTGTAAGCACAAATCCATAAATAAAGCAAAACTTCATGATTGCAAATGGACAGGTGGACTACTGCAATTATGGATCCCTGCTGTGTTTCAAGGGACTAAGGGACGACTGTCTGAAATGGTGCAGCATCTTTTGCATGATTGTTTCTGGAAAACAGTCTTTTATCAAACAGATTCCTCTTAATAGGTCCTTACTGGCTGCTGGTTGCAGGACATTAAGCACTGAATAAAGGAGATGTCCCTTAAAATAGGAGACAGGAGGTCAGTCTAGTTACCGCCTGTCACCACTGACATGCAAAGAAGTATATAAACCTTCTCTTTCCAGCGAAAGCTCTATCTAGGCAGTATCTCTGCAGTTGATATTGAGGTTAAAGGTTCTGTGTTTCTCTTTTCTTTTCTTTTTGGAGGTAATGGTGTAAAAATACGTAAAAGATATTATCTGCATAAACATCTTTAAGCTCTCCCTTTGGCTTTCAGTATTCAGCACCATTTTCAAATTGTTTGTCCAACATCCATTTATATGGTGTTTTGTTTTCTTTAAAGGGAATTTACTGCCTGGGGAATTGGATTCCTATATTTATCTATGAGTGTTATCCAGCCTATCTATGACACTGTACGTATTATATCTGAGGAAGGCAAAACGATTTTGTCCATATAACAATGTAGTACTCCTTCAGCAATATAACAACACCTGTCAGACGTTTCAACTTTATGTAGTAAGGGCTGCTGCAATTCCTGATATATGTCATTAAATCCCAGAGGAGGGAAAGGAATGCTGCAAAGCTGCGGTTTCAGCAGCGATGAGATGCCTAGGTACTTCCATGACGCTGATACTTTGTGGTGTGGAACAACCTATGATTCAGTCATAACAGCCAGCCCTGCCCCTCTAAACCTCATGGATCTGACACACATGACACATAGCACAGCGTTCCGTGCCTCCATCTTCCATTTAGAATAAACAATTTCTCTTTTGGTTTTGTTCTTGCATTTTCTTGAAGCAAAAGCACCTGATAGTATGGTGAGTGAAAGGTGGTGATTTATCACATGAATTGCCATCTTCAGTTTTCAGTCTATTTATATGTTGGTGGTCTTCATGGGGAATTTCCTATGCTCTTTTGAGGGAAAGGAGTACTGTTTTCCTTTGCCTAACTCACATGGCTCTGGAGAATGATTGATTCTATCTGACTGTCACAGATGAAAATGCTGTATTTATGTCTCATTGTATTTCATTCATTGGCTTATAGACCCAAGTCCTCCAGGGAGCATCACAAATCCAAATAATGTTTCTTGAGTGCATGTTTGATTTATCAACTTCTTTAGTGATTTGGAGGAAGGAATAAGCAGAACGTTAATTAAATTAGTAAATGATAATTAAATTGGAAGGTGCTGCAAACACCAGTGAGCATGGAAGCTGAGCACAAAGGGACCTTAGAGAGGTCAGAAATATGGGCAGAGCACAGCAAATAGTCAAGTGGTGGTTGTGATGGAGAATAATTTGAAACGCACATAGTCAATAGGAGGGAACTGCTTGGAAATGCAGTAATGCTGAGAAGACCCGATGGGGACAGCAGGCAGTGTATTGGCTTGCAAACTGGTGGGCCCCCCCCCCCAAAAGGCATTGTGGCAGCATAGGATATTGCAAGCCCTGGACACTAGCATCCTCATGTGATCAATGAGAAGAGCTGGAATCTGAAGAGGAGATTTCTTGTTTTAAATATCCAGTAATATAAAAGGAATCGCAGGCACACTCTAGCATTGTACATTTGGGAAGGCAGTATTCCACTTTCAAAGAGCAGGGTTCAGACTCAGAGTCTGTCTCTTGTCTATTCGGGGACTGAAATAGATTTTCTCCAAATCAGCATGAGAGAGGCCAGAGCATTGCCACCCTGACCCTTGCAGGCAGAGTCTGTGGAAGCAGAAGGCATCAGAAGTGGCAACATGACCAAACTGTCACAGCAGTCTTCCAACTTGCTGTAAATCTATCAAGCCCACTTCTGGTCTGTCTCTTTCTTTCCAAGGAATCATAACTCAGCCACGTTTATTGGCTTCAGAACCTGAAATCCTCTATTATGTGAAATGTGTTGTTTTTTAGCATATTTCAGGAAACAAACACTATTCCAAGAGGCCTGAAGTAGCTACTTAGGGGGCTAACTTTTCGTGGAAGGAGGGCAGCTAACTTGCAGTTGCAGATTTTGCATGCACATCTGCTGCGTCCATCCACAGATCGCACATTTGCATGTGCAGGCAGATTGGGCTGTTTAATACCCACTGAGAAGCACTTTGATCTGCTTTCCACAAGTAAATGCTTATTTACATGCATAAAGGCAGGCTTTGTGGTTGCAGCAAGTGCATGGTTATGTGGGTAGAGTTTATGCATCCACTTTGGAAAACTGGCCTGAAATATGAGGTAACATCAGGTTAAAATTATCTGTGCTACAGATACCACCTTAGATTCTTTAAACTCAGAATGTCATATTCCATGCCATTATGCCTGTGTAAATCTGCCATTATCCTATTGAGATGCCATTGAAGTGAGGCCAGATTTACACCGGTGTATTATAATAGTGCAAGAATAATGCCAAAAGAACTTTTTAAAACCTGATTTCTTTTTCACTGACTTTTGTTGGTTTCACTTCTTGCATTTCTGTGGAGTTCAAGGATGAAAACAGTCTAGTCAGTTCCAGTGTTGGTTGGTTATTCTGTATAGAATTTCTAGTTGGTTACTCCTTTTAATTCCCATGCACTAGCACAATCTTAAGTGTTTGGCTTTCGAACAATGGCAGAGGAATGTTTGTTTATTATTTGAAGGAAAAACTGTTTCTATTACAGTGTATATGCCAGATTTGTGTGGGTGTGTCTGTGTGTATGCGCATGTACATATAAGTCTTAGGTCAAAGTTGACTTTAAGGATCTGGTTCTGGAAATGTCCATGTAGCTAACTTTATGTGCCTGAACAGTCTCATTGACTTCTCTGGGACTTGTTCTATGCTTAACTTTAAGCATATGTGTAAGTATTTTCAGGATTGTGCCCTAAGACAAACTACCTATCCATGCCAATGCGTGTAACGTTTGGTAATCTCCCCTAATTTTTGTGTGTTAACATCCCTGCTATTTCTAATTGCATCAGACTGAAATTATGTCCAAAGTGAGCTTGTATGAAAAATATTTTTGTAAGAAATAAAATCTGTGTATATTTTTGAAACATCGGGTAGATAAATGTTACCCCCCTTTACTACCTAGGCTTGAAATACATTGTTTTATTTTCAAATCTGCAGCAAGGATGTTCTGTTGAGCAGAAAGCCGCATCGACTTCGACAGGACTAAATCAGTGCATGCAAAGGAGATCAAGGAAAAGGCTCATTCCCTTGAGTTCAGGAGAGCAATAAAGCTAGTTCATGTAACAGCACAAGAAGGAAGCTTTAGCATCACTCCTGGTTATAGAGAATAGCAGATGGCTAAGTAGCGCACTGATTTAAACCTGCAGTAGCTGCTTAGTTTCTGGCTTATACAATAAGAAAAGCAAAAGTGTTACATTCTAGGCGTTCTGATGCTACAGTAGACCCCTAATGTTTTGGAGCAAGAAGAGCTTGTGAAGCCAGGGAATAGGAATCTATCCTGAGCCTTTTGTAGGAGCTTTAACAGGAGTCCTTCATGAAACATTGATGCATATGAGGTAAAGTTAATGCCACCAATTAAAGGGAGTCCTTTAAGCTTTGTGACAGAGGACACTTGAAGATGACGACCTTCTGCATTGTGCTGACCTAGGCCAAACGCCCCTGTGTAGTGCTGAGAATTTTCCACCCCTTTCTCTCTGTAGACTTCTTTTCATGGGGAGTTCCTGCACCCTAGCCACCCTGTAAATCAGTGCCCTGCTCCTGTGAAGAAGGGACATGCAGTGATTGGAAAATAGCTTTGGCAGCAGCCTTGCTTGTGTAATGTTTACAGTATCTAAGCATCGTGAAGATGAAGCAGAACTAGCCAGCCAGAGGCACAGCTTGGGGCTCTAGGGATTGATCTTACTAAAGGGACACTGAAAAGGTTATTGGGCTTTAAGAATATTTTTAAAAATAGCTTTCTTGCAGTGACATGTTTTAAAATGTAGATTTATGGAGAGTTTTTTGTTTTTTTTTTAATTTCAGAATATTTATTTGGATTTATACTATCTCTATATAAAAGTCTCCTCTTCAGAGCTCCAACTGCCTTTATCATATATCTATCGCTAGATATATAGCTTGATTGCCTTTTTTATTTATAGCTAAGTAATACAAACACAAAGCAAAAAAGATCGTGTCATTATAAATTGGTGTCGCTCCATTAATATCTATTGAGCGATGCTGATTTACATCACTGCGGATCTGGCTGTGTGTTGTGTGATGAAGGCACAGCGGGACAGGTGATCAGGGTTATGTTCTTGCAACACACTTGCTCATCAAGGACCCTATTTTTCAAACGGGCTCAGTATTCAGCAGCTCTCATTGCTGACTTCCAGCTAGATTTTTCACAAGAGCTCTCGGCATCCTAGTATTACCCTAATGCCTAGCAAGTGCAGTCATGGACCACTGTGCGAGGCACCGGACAAACGCAGAATAAAAAAAGATGGCCCCTGCTCCAAAGCGCTTACAGTCTGCATGTTGAGCTCTTCTTCAAATCCGCACCCAATTGTGGGTGAATTTTGAAAATCCAGGTTGCAGTCTCTCGAGGGCTCGGTTTACCCACCTGTTAAAGTGGGAATAATACTTCCCTACGTAACAAAGGTGTTGAAACTGACGCATTGGTGAGGTGCTTAGATGCTTTAGGGGTGAGTGCCAATGAAACGGATCAAAATTAAATCATAACTTTATAAAATGACATTTAGCTGTTGGTTTATGAGCTATCTAAATTGTCTTGACTAGAGCTACAGTATGAGCTAGTCCTGCAAACACTTGGTAAGTCACTTTAAACACATAGGCTCTGTGTGGCTGTGGGGTTCTGACTACATGGCTCTGTTTGTAGGATCAAGGACTCCAGAGGGAACTCAAAGAGCACTTGGATGCCTTGATATGGCTGTGTAAATTAATTTGACCTTGTCTGACCCCCCCCCATCCTCATGTATAGTGCTCATATTATTAACCCCCCTTTTTAAAATGAAGAAGAATTACACCAGCTTCTTATCTTAGGCCAGGAGGAGTGTGTTAATTTAAATATCTGTTCCTGCTGTTAAGGGTCTGGTCTCTGATCTTGAAGACACACACTGTTTTGGAGTTCGTTATTCTTGTCCACACACATGTGCATGCACTGCAGGAGGTGAAATTAAGGAGTGATTTTCAATCCATTGAGTTAAACCAGTTCTGAAGACTGGGCTGTCACAAGAGAAAGAGAGCTTCTTCTCATGTGGTATACAGTATGGTTTCATAGACTCCAGGTTCCGTAGGCTTTGTCTAAACACACATTTGTTCGGTTTAAATTGTGTGGAAACTCTTATTTTAATTTAACTAAAACCTTTTCATTATTGTTCTTTTTTTTTTAACTTAATTTTACAATCAGTTGTCATCTGTCTTCTCCATATATTTTTTCATGCTGCAGAAAATACTGTACTCTGGGATATGCTTTTCAGAATGTGATCCCATTCTGCATTTAAATAGTTCGACTTCAACGGGCATTAAAGTCTTCCAAGGGAAAATATTGCTCAGTTTACAACTAAAAATGGAGGCTTGAAAACAGCAACAGACCAGTGATTTATCCTCTCCTTGATGCATGGTTCCAACAGCTGAAAGAAGGATTTTGGGGCTGAGAAATCTTGAAGATTACTAAGGGAAAGAACCAGGCTTGGCCCAACCCCTTTGGATTACAGTTCTCGCCACTTTCCACACCAAGTACAAAGTACATTGCTTTGGCTTGTTCTGATATATGCAACAATTTGTGTGTACAAATAAAAATTCCAAACAAAGCACTCTGCAGCACCTTTCTTCCCACTGAGGGAGGATGGGGAACCAACTGTGGAACAGATGTGTACTCATGTTGCTTAGTTCACTACTGCAAGGTGCTTAGATACTACAGTGATGAGTGTGGTTTAAGAACCTGTACTGAAATAGATCAGGTGGATGCTTCTGATCTGAACTTGAAGCAGATTGTCTTTATAGCTTTGTAGTAGGGGAGGGGCTTTTCTCTTCTGGTTTTAACTGGAAGTTCTGCAATAGCAAGACAGGCTGTCCTTAGTGTATTTTCAAACAAATCTGGAGTGTCTCTCATGAGATTCTCGGGCTGAGGCTGTCACAAGAGAAAGAGAGCTTGTTCTCATGGTATACAGTGCAGTTTTATAGACTCCAGGTTCCTTAGGCTTTGTCTACACACGTTTGCTTCTGTTTAGTTCAACTGTGTGGTGGAGACCCTTATTTTAGTTTAGCTAAAACCTTTTCCTCATCACCTTAAGTTATAAGCACATTGGTCGGGTTTATATTGATTTAGGATTGTCCACACAGTCTTTAGAACTGGTTTAACTCAATGGGTTGAAAATCTCACCTTAATTTCACCTAGTGCTGTGCGTGTGCATGTGAGTGGACAAGATTTTATTCTCATTTATGCCAAGGCCACTTTGCATTATTCCAGCAATGTAAAGGCGCCTTAAAGTGCTTGTGAATTATGTTTAGCCTCCTAAGTGTTAGAGGGTTTTAGCTGAGTGTCTGAACTGGAGCTGACCTCTAAACTGCGTGTACCCATCGTTAACTGTAGCTCAGTGCCCTGCGGTCTGGCAGAGAGCACCATGCTCTTCACCAGTCCCCTCTGTCATGTCCTGGGAGCAACCAGCTGAGTCACCAAGGGGAGCTGCAGTGATCACACTGCATAGCTAGATGACGTTACCTATGGCGTGGGCTATGCTAGAAAATTAGGTTGGCATATATATATATTGCTCAGGGGTGTGAAAAGTCCACATCCCTGAGCAGCGTACATAAGCCGACCTAAGTCTATGTCTAAACAGCGCTTGGTTGACAGAACTATTCTTCCATTGATCTAGCTACCGCTTGTCGGAGATGGGTTACCTGCGCCGATGGGAAAACCCATCGGCAAAGGTAGTATCTACACTGAAGTGCTACAGCAACACACCTTGCTGCTGTCACGTTTTAAGTGTAGACAAGCCCTTGACACATAAGGAATAATGCAAATATTGAGGTGTTATTGCTGTTTGTCATTTGAATTCCAGGAGTGTCTGGGGCACCACTCAAGAATTTAAGGCCCCACTGTGCTAGGTGTTGTACAGACAGTAGAATGACCTCCATGCCCATAGAGTATGCATTGCAAGCATAAGCTAGATTGCAATGGTTCCCAGTTACTACAGCAGTGGTGTGTGGATTTTATTATCCCTGAGGTGCCTATTCCACTGCCCATCCAGGATGGAGCAGGCATGGTACTGTGTGACGGACTGAACAGGATACCAGGAGTCAAATTCCGCTTATCCCATTTCCATTGGAGAGTTGTCAGAGAGTTGGGGGTCTTCGAAGCCTCCTTCCCTTAAACATGTTGGATTTTGTAAGTTCACATAAACTGGTCCAGGTAAAATGTTCCTTGCAGAGTTACTGTACTTGTAGTAGCTGAGAGGTTAATAGGCAGACTGTAGCCAGAAGCATTGGGATACCACAAGGAAAATTCAGTTTTTCTGAATTATGACATTTGAGCAAATGTTTAAAATTCTATTAAGTTCTTACCATTGGCCTATTGGGGGTTGTAATAACGGCTCAACCATAAACAGAGAAAATACAAGCCCGTAGGAGAACAGATGGGGGAAGGAGGACTTTGCATGTGGATTTAACAAATGTTTTTCTTAAAATCATGCATGATAATGCAATGTATAGAATACAAAATCAGGTGTGCTGCAAACCCGGCTGGATGCACATCTCTGCAGTTTATTGATGCTGGAAACCTGCTCTAGTTTTGCACTGTGATGGCCTTTGAACTCAAAATGTGGATCCCTGTGTGTGTGTAAGAGCCGTGTGAAAGGTGAGAAGAGGAGTGGGGCAGCCATTTAAAGATGTGCTACAGTGAAAACTTTATCATTCTCCATCCACATACTTGCAGTAAGTGACATTGTGGACTAGTGGATAGACCACTGCATTGGGAGGCAGGAGACGCAGTTCTGTTCCTGGCTCTGCTACGGACTGGCTCTGTGGCCTTGGGCAACTCAGTTCACCGCTCTGTTTCCCTTCTCCCCCCTCGTCTTGTCTATTTAAATTGGATGCTCTTTGGGGCAGGAACTGTCTTTTGTTCCGTGTATGCACAATGCATAGCACAGTGGGGTTCTGACATAAAAATGGAGATGCCACAGGACTGCAAACACTGCAGAGTGGCAAATATTGAGTATTCAAAGGCACCCTTGGTTCCCATAAAACTTGCCAGTAGCTGCATTATTTCCCTCTTCCCGTTTCATTTAACAAACCAGTTATATGCAGAGAAGAATATTTACTGACATGCTTTCTTTGGGAAGTCAATCTTGCTGGTCCAGTACAGGTTACACAGGAAAACAGGGGCTCAGGCTGCAGAGTTGAAGGGAAGGGTTAGAACAACGGTTTGTGTAACAATTCTTCTCTACCTCTGAGAGCTATTGTGAGGCTTAATTCACTAGTGGTCATGAAACGCTGTGAAATTCTGAAAAATGCCACGTTTGTACAATACACAGAGGTTTAGATGGGTCTGGTCTCGTGGGAAGGGAAGGGGGCATGAAAAGATGCAACCTTCGGCACTGGGACAGTGCCAGCACCCTGCTAGCAGATGAACCCAGCGTGGTCTACAGAAGAAGGTCAAGGACTCATGTGCATCTTCTCCCGTTGCTTTTAGCAGGAGTCTCCCCCCTTGCAAGCAACACACTGCTGTCTGAGCGATCTTCCCTCTCCTCCCATTCATTCTGCTGCTGGAGCATGCCTGCAGACACATGGACTCCATCCCCTGAGCTAGCCCCTGGGGAAAGTGGGAAGCGTGGTGGGGAGAAGGAAACTGTCTTTGCTCTGTGGCAGGGTCACAGAAGGCCAGCTGGGAAACAGCCTGTCTGCTGCGGTTCCCTGCCAGGAAGAAGACAGTAAATGATCGTCATTTGTTGTAGTTACTCCTGTACTGGCCATCCTTCCTCCCCTATGAAGCCAGGGCCATGAACACCAAAGCATGCCTCCAAATGAATTGACATGTTGAAGTTTAAAAAAACAAAACATATTGAGGTTTATTCACTTATAGATGTGAAAAGGGGTGTGTGTGTGTGTAAGAGAGAGCACGCTGAGCCGTGAAAGCAAGAACTTAAGAGAAATTTGTCATTTTTCAGGCAAATTGCATTTGTTGAGTCATGATTAATCTTTGAAGGTGCATCCCATTTGAAGCGTCTTTGGAAAGATCAGCTGTTGTTTTTTGTAAGATTAGTTTCTCAAATTCAGCTCATACTTTTTCTTTTCTTAATTGCAAATTTTCCAACCTCCAATCTATTATCACTTTTTAATAGGCCATATAATTCATTATTTAAATGACTGTGGTCTGATAATTAGACAAGTTCTTTTGTCTGTGCTGATTAGTTTGTAAGCACAGATTAATATGTGATAGGATCCCTCAGTACTTTGATTTCCAATAGAGTGGTTCAGGTGACGTGACTCTTTCCCCTCCCCTCACCCCCTTGAATTACTGAATGTTCTGCTCCTGACAGACAGATTGAGGGCATTGAAATAGTTTTAAACAGAGAAACAAATAAAAATGTTTGAAAAGATTGACGACCTGATTATCCGTTGCTCTAGACAGTGTAAAGTGTGCGCAGAACACTAATAATCAGACTCTGTCCCATCTATTTAGGGAATAAGCTCTTTGAGGCAGTGGCCATCTCTCTCTTTCTCTTTTCATGCAGCCTCTTTTCAATGGCCCCTGGCCTCCGTTGGCATCCCTAGGTACTACTGTTTATACAAATACAGTGAAATAATCATAATGATAAAAATTCCTGTTGCACTGATCTCTCATCTCTTCTTTATGACTGTGGCTTATGAGTGCCACACGGTAGGACAACAAAGAATCCGAGAATCAGGCCCTCAGGTTTCTATGGAATATACGTGCATGTCTAGATATAATGTAATCCATAGAGGTGTTTCTTAGGTGCTGGCTGCTGCTGTGTTTCTTCAAATTCTCCAAATTGATCCCCTGGTGTCACTCCGTTGTCAGGAGTTACATGGGAGGTTAACTGGGTCCAAAGCAGTTTGTTCTTGTTTTGTGTGTGTGTGTGGTTGCTCCCACTAAGTTCTGAAGGTGGAATTTAATGTAAAGATAGGTAAGAGTGGCCAAAAGAGGCTGCAAACCAGTGCTGAGCTATTCAGGTATATCTGACTGAGTGCAGGGCTGCCAATCCTCTGACTTCAAAAAACAGGAGTCTTGCTCCCCAAAAAACAGTAGATTAGCGTAAAAATCTTGAGATTTAAAAAAAATAATAAAAGGTTGGTTTATTTTTCTTTATCTTTTGAACCTTTAGGGGGCACTTGGGTCATGTTTTCAAACTTCCTCCAAAACTATGAGGGCTAGAAACTTTTTTTCTTTACTATTTATTTTGAAATTCTCATGAGTCCAGGAGCTGGGGTTTTAAATAAACATAGTATACATCACGATACTTGTGATAAAATCACAAGAACTGGCAACACTTTGACCATGATTCACTGGTTAGAGCTGTGGATTTGGACTCAGGAGATTAAATAATCTCAAATTATTTTGAAGCAGGGTCTGTTTGTTTACATTGATCATTGATCGATTACATAATTTTTTTTTAAACTAAGTTTTTGAGGCTGAGATTTTTAAAAGCTGCCAAAGGACTTGATCCTGCAGTGTGCTGAGCATCTGGCTGGGACCCATTTGAAGATATCCTCATTAATCAGTAAAAGCAGCAAAGAATCCTGTGGCACCTTATAGACTAACAGACGTTTTGGAGCATGAGCTTTCGTGGGTGAATACCCACTTCCTCAGATGCATCTGAGGAAGTGGGTATTCACCCACGAAAGCTCATGCTCCAAAACGTCTGTTAGTCTATAAGGTGCCACAGGATTCTTTGCTGCTTTTACAGATCCAGACTAACACGGCTACCCTCTGATACTCATTAATCAGCCATCTCTGCAGTTAAGTGTCCTGGGGTTCAAATCTGCTTCCTAGGACTCCTTCTGAATAAATGTGTTTCCTGATTAAGGAACTGATCCGAAGTCCACTGAAGTCAGTGGAAAGACTCCCATTGACGTAAGTTTGCTGTGGATCAAGTCCTGTTCATATCCGAATTTATGTGATGCTTCGTGGAGCTCCAGTCCAAGCAGGACAATAGTCAGGTGATATTAAGGATTCGCTCCATAAGAGAGATTGTGGGATGGTTGCAGATGTGATGTTCAGTGGTCACTCGATATTCAAGGTGCCTGCAAGAACTCGGCTTTATACTGTGTCTGATTCCAGCTGCCTGAGCATAACAAGAGCTTCATAGCCTTTCGCCTGGAATTCAGCCCTTAAAAGTACTGTCCCTAATATCACAACAGAGGCTGCATGGGGAAAGTTATTGGAGTGCGCTGGGGAAAAAAAACAGAGGGATGTCATTTGAGGCCCTCAGGAGTCTCCAAGGAGGAGGACTGCTCAGGAGCCTCATCACTGATGATCATGGTGGGGGTAGGGAGGGTTGACCCTAGAAGTTGCAAGAGATCACCAATCCAAAAAAAATCACCATGATGAGCAGAGAGAGCAGTTGAGCCTGGTGACATGCATCACCTGCCATGTAGCTTTATAATATTGCCCATTGTTGCCTGAACTTCTTCTATTTTTGAAGTTTCACTGAAGGAAGCTTGTGTTTCGTGTCTTGATCCTTCTACAGAGGAGGTCAGAGTGCAAGTCAGTTAAGGGACTGGATTGTTCTGGGGAGTTTGCCACAGGCTCATGGAAAATTCCTGTGAGAAGCCTGCTTGATCTGAGGCCAAAGGAAACAGGATGAAGTCGAAACCTATTGCACCAGAGAAATTATAGTGGAGAACACTGTGCATCTTCCTGTGACTGTGCGTAGGCTGCGGCCAGCGTTTCTACAGATCCAGAATTATTTCCCAAGGAAAAATCCTGACGTCCATAAGGCAATCGTTGGCTACTCCACGCTTCCCATGCACTTCAGGCCTGATTCTGTTCTCCTACTGCTTTTACATTGGTCCATCAAATTCAGTGGAGTTACTCTGGGCCTCTACCCATGTGAGAACCGAATCAGGCCCTCTGTACCTGGCACTGGGGTTAGAGATTTTCAGAGAAGGCCTAAGAGATTTGGTTGCTCACTTCCCGTTAAAGCCCCTGAGTGGCTGTGAAAGTCTCAGCCCTAGTGATTTCCCTCTCAAGGACTGTTCTCCGCACTAAAATCAGGGTGTAATTGTAGGGGGCAAACTGTTACCTTCAGAGGCTTCACAGGAGCCTCTGTGAGATAAGTGGTTTGGAACAATCCAGTTCTTGGTGGGCTGGTGCCCAGATCACAATTAGTTGGTACCTTTTGTGGTAGTCACAGGAGGCAGGCACAGGAATTGAATGGTCCTTGGAAGTTGAATGCCTCTTCCATGGGGGATGGTGTGGGAGAGGAAACTGACCATTGCTGCTGCTGTTGTATGGACATAAAAGAGAACCTCCACGTGAGAGGAGACGCCGATGAACATCTGTAATGAATGGAAAGTCTCAAACGCATAGAACAGACTCAGACTCGTCGTTCATGGCGTTTCCTTTTATTTAAAGATTTACTTCATTTCAACATGGTGCCGGGACGAAATGTATTAACTAGAATTTCATTTTCCATTGTCAGCGATTCCAGGAGGGTTTCTTTGCTGAATAGCTGCCCTACGGTCAAACCCTGGTGGAATTAATGCTGTACTGTGATACGGAGTGCTGTCTCAGTATTGAATCTGGGGTGGCTGAGTGACAGGGCATCTCCTTAACACGCTAACTTATTATTCATGTATCTTCTTCTAGGGCTTTGCCTGTGTGCCTTCGTTTTTAATTTGGATTCCTCCCAGGGTTAGTGAGACTGAAAATCTTTGTTGGTTTTTTAATTGGATTTGAATTGCCGCTCTTTCAGAAAGCTCTCGCAAGGGTGTTCTGGCCACTGTTTTCCCAGTTGTGGGGAAAATGAGCCTTTTTCTCCCCCCCAAAGTGTTTTGCTTAACCTCCCTCCACCCGCACCCCTGTTATAGTAAATCCAAGTCCCAGTGCAGGCGCATTGTGGAGTATCGTGCGATAATCTGGATAATATGATTACTGTTTGCAAGATTGGGGCTGTCTGTCTGAGAGAAGGATGCAGACGGTGCTATTCTGCACTGGTTACCAGCAACAGAAAACTCTCTGCTCCTGTTCTGCTGTGATGCAACAGAAAATCACTTTTGTTGTCTCCTTCCTCATCAGCTTCAAACTTGAATGTTACAATTTCTGGTCTCTTCCCTTACTCCCCCCCGACCCACAGACATACCCAGGCAGATCCAAAACCCATTAAGATGAATGGGAACTTCTTTACTGGCTTCAAAGGGCTTTGTATTGTCCTTCTTCCACATTGCTGGATGGGAATTTTTTAAAAAATTGATTGAATTAACATTTTATAAAAGTCTTGAGCGATGTTCCTTTAGGGATGTTTGGGTATCCTCCTTCACAAGCCCTTTCTACACATGCTTCAGACTGAAGCATTAAGCATGTATTTCTCATTCTGTTGGTATTAATAATAGCACATTGCACTTTGGCATAGTTCATCCAGGGATCTCAAAGCACTTCACAAATGCTAATGAATTAAGCTTCACAGTAGCTTTGGGAGGTACATTGTTCAGGAGCTTGATCCAAAGCCCATTGAAATCAATGGAAAGATGTCCACTTCCCGGATCTTGGCTTTAGCTCCTGACTGGATTAAACTGAGGCATGGACAGGTTAAGTGATTTCCCACAGTCATAAACAGAGTCTATCTCAGACACTGATAATAGCAGCCAAAAGTTGTGATCAATCCCCTGGCCTAGCCATTAGACAGGCAGTACTTCCTCATCTACTGAGACAGGCGGAGGCTAGCAGTGAACTGTCTAGGAAAATGTGAAAGTAACAATAGAAAACTGGGAAAAACGTGGATTTGTATCTTTGGACTTCCTGCAAGCAGCCATTAGAGTTATTTAAGATTCTAGGCACTTGGCACATTAGATATCAGAGTAACCAGTTGCAATGAGACAGAGCGAAGTGAAAGGACCGAGATGACAGCAAAATAATTTTAATGGACAGAAATAATTGTATCTATTTTCTGTCTATTAGGTTATCAGCAAATGTGCTGGACAACTGCTTTTTCTTAACTGCATTTTAAAAAATGTCATTGTTTTTCACTATGCAACCTTTTCACCAGTGCCCATGTTTCCAGATCTCCTGGTACTCTGAGCCTCAAATAAGTGAAATTTACCTGTTCTGTTGATAAGGAGATGGATGTGTACGTTATGTAGCTGTTCCTCTATCATCAAGATAAATTATTTAAGTGCTCTACATTCATATTTGCTGTCAGAAGTGCAGCTTTGCCACTTGCATAGCCCTGGGTGATGGTTAAAGCATCATGAGAAATAAAGCCATCACGTTTTTCTTAATCAAGCATGAAGGGCCGGTTCTAGTTACTCTGGGTGATCTAGCCAACTTGCTGATGTAGCTCAGGTTTTTCTAACCCATCAGGGCCTCAGTGCATGAAGACCATGGGGGGGATTACCACACGGGGACACAGTAACAGTCTTCACATATGTAAAAGGTTGGTATAAAGCGGATGGTGATCAGTTGTTCTCCATTTCCACCGAGAGTAGGACAAGAAGTCATTGGCTTAGTTTGCAGCAAGGGAGATTTAGACTGGATATTAATTCTAAAGATAGTTAAGCACTTATCTAAGGAGTTGTGGAATCACCATCATTGGAGGTTTTAAAAACTGGTTAGACAAACACCTCTCAGAGATGGTCTAGATATACTTAATCCTGCCTCAGCATAGGGTGCTGGACTGATGATCTCTTGAAGTCCTTCCAGCCCGACATTTTTATGATTCTATTGTTACTTTTTATTTTACTGCACCCAAAAGTGCCTAGTGCCTTGCATTAGAGATCAGATTCAGATGATGCGTCTCCTGATCAGCTTGCATGTGACACGTGATAAAACACTAGAGGAGATTCTTTCTTCCTTCCTTCCTTTCTTTCTTTTGGTGCAGCGGGGTTCTCTCTGCACCCTTTGTGAAGGCCCCGTGTCAGTGTGATTTGTCCTTTTAGGATTCGAATGGCCAGAAGGCACTCATTCTGGAGCCCCTTCACATCACTCAGATGCCATTTGTGAGCAGTGTGAGACTCTTCCCCTCCCTCACCTTCCTTGCCCCCTTCTGCTGAGACTGTCAACACGGAGCTCAATGTTTGTGGTATGGACTCCTTCCAACTGGCAATGAAGGGGTGGGGAGAGAATACCAGAAGGCGAAGTTTAAAGAGTGGAGAAGGAAGTTAGCAGGTTGGAGGGGTAGAAAAGTTCAGATGGTTGGATGTTGCACCATGAGTGGAAGTGGAACCCCAACTCTCAGGGGTCTCTGGGACAGGACAGAAGAGGCCAGCACTGATGGCCTTATGGTAGGCATTAGACTGGATCTCAGTTCCCAGATCTGGATTCCATTCCCCATTCTACCACTGACTCCCAGTGTGACCTTAGGCAGATCAGTCCATTATTTCCCTGTGTCCCAGCTTCCCAGCTGTAATAGGGTGTTGTGAGGTTAAATTCATTCTTTTTATATTGTCAGTGACCATCTTTTTTCTATGTTTGCACAGCACCGAGTACAGTGGGGTCCTAATCCTTGACTGGGGCTCCAAGCCATTGCCAGAAAACAAACAAATAGTGAGGTGCTCAGACAGGAACTATACAATTATCAAGAGGGAGAGACATGGAACTGACTTAGGTGGACAGGAGAGTGGATGGGACCAGAGAAGTTAGACGCAGTGAGCCAGGTCTGACTTGAATTTGGAGACAGGTGGAGGTGGTGGAGAAAGGGAGATTGTATCATCAACTCCCATCCTGGAAGGAGAGTAGTTCGGCCCATGTATTCATGGGTCCCTGGGGCATTAGAATCCAGTGAGGTCCAAGACAGAATGAAGTGAAATATTTCCTGATGTCACCTTGATCATGGTCTGAAAGGCATCAGTTACGCCACAGATATCAGAACGCTGATTAAACTATGCTTCCCC
This sequence comes from Gopherus evgoodei, assembly GCF_007399415.2. Classification (NCBI taxonomy): domain Eukaryota; kingdom Metazoa; phylum Chordata; order Testudines; family Testudinidae; genus Gopherus; species Gopherus evgoodei. The sequence continues at coordinate 9,351,691 of NC_044339.1, read as the reverse complement.
AGTAAAAGAGAATGTATTTTCACTGTATCAAACATTTGAATTTGACTTGGGGCAGATTATAATTATTCTGAAACAAACAGACAAAATGCTGGGGAAAGTCCCAGTAGAGAGAGCACATCCGTTATGGAAGATTTCCCAGTGGAAATCTTCAAAAATGCTATGTCCTTAAACCAATCGTTCAACAACAATCTCTGGTTGAGCTTTTCTATTTTATCTGCATTGTGAGAGATGCTTTTTTTAATTCCAGGTGAGAAAGTATTGAGAATCATTCTGGGAGAGAGAAACCTTGCCAGTTTAGTAACAGTATCTGTAGAACTTTTAAATTCTCTTTCTACTTTCCACTCTTTTCTTGTCAAACTCTGGCACTGACTGCTTCCTGAGAGTTTCTGATTGCATCCTTGGGTGGTGCTGAGCATTAATTCCTAAGGATCCGGATCCTATGAGATATTGTAGCTGATAGTGCTCAGCATCTTGGGGAAGCAGATTATTATTTGTGTTTATGGTGCAGCTTAGAGGCCTCCCTCAGAATTGGGTTCCCATAATGCTAGGCACCATATAAACACCTAGTGAGCACCAGTCCCTGCCCCGAGGAGCTTACAGTCCAAATCCTCAAGGTGGAATAAAAGCTGGAGAAATGCAACATTGTTCCCATTTTACAAATGGGATGCTGAGGTAGCGTGATTGGAAGAGGGTCACACACGGAGCCCTGGGTCTTGAACCCAGATTCCCAGTCCAGTGCTTTAATCACAGGACCATCCTTCTTAGGTCTGCTTCTATATCCGCTGACGTCTGTGGGAGTTTTGCCATTGATTTCAGCTGGCCCTGGAGTGTATCTTTCACAAGAACACCCCTCCTGCTGGCAAACATCACTGTAGCTATGTATAAAGGCAACGCTGTTACGCTATATGGAAAGTTTAATTGATGCTGATGGAATCTTGTTTTGATCCAGATCAGTTAAAGCTAATGGTTACCAAACCGACTTGCAAGGCAGTTCTGTTTTTGGGAAGTCTCAGCAATGAAGCACCGTAAGCATCCTTACATACTGTTTCCTTCCCTGACGATATAATGGGTCACGTAATATCCTTGTGTCTCATCACACATGAAGACTTATGTTTATGGAGTCCCTTTCCAGTTGTTATGCAGCTGTTATTCCCGTTGCCTCCACCCCCACATCTATCATTAATTATCTTTCAAAACTATCTCATCATTGCTCTGATTATTTTTTTTTCCAAGTCGATAAGCTTGTTACAGATAATCTTGTTTGCCCGGCGGAGAGAAAATCCAGCAATCTCCTTAATAGTCTCCTATGAGGATTTCATCTGGTAACTGGCCGCAGCTACCTATAAATACTCGGTTCTGCTGGCTGATTAAAGCCTGTTCTTTCGCTCAGATAAATGACGTCGTAAAACACTTCAGAGAGGGGAGAGCTTTGTGGAAGCTTCGCATGTGGGGCTTTCTGTTCCAGTGCACAGTATTTCTCAACAAATGATTTTACCTCAGATACTCAGGAGCGACTATTTATTTTGGATAGTTTAGTTTTCATAGAGCTCTTTAGTGTGGCCTGATGGACAGAGCACTGGACTGGGAGTCAGGAGATGTGAGCTCTTTCCACAGCTGTCACTCATTTGCTGATCTTGGGCAAGTCCCTTCTGTGCCTTAGTTTCTCCATCTGTAAAAAGGGGATAGCGATACTGACCTCTTTTGTGAAGTACTAGCTGCTATTATTACTACGCACAGACCAGGCACTGAAGGGCATTGGCAATATAAGTTTCCCCAGCACGGGGTCTCAGCCCTGTTCTGAAGTGCCCCATCTCTGTGATGCTGAAAAATAGTTTAGGCTGGAATTTCACATGAGGTCTAAAGGAATAAGGCACCCATTGAAATTACATTTGATTTAAAAGGGAGTCGAGTACTTCACTCCAAATCCCAGCCTTGACCACTTTGTCCTTGGCACCTCTGCGGAGATTGCCAATGAGGGAGCTAATTGGTGATAACGATGGTGGTGGTGGGTTTCCTAGCGATATGACTGTCTGTCTTTTAGAACCTGGATGGAGACCATCAGCGAAATGGGCTCTTACGGGACGTGGCAACTGGCTGAACAGATTCTTTTTTCATTTGCATCTCCCTCACGAGAAGCCTCCTGAAGCTTAGTAAGACCAGAGTTGATTGTTCTTAATTTCAGTCTCCATAGTCTGCCCTTTAAACAATAATCAGGAGCTTCTCTGCACATACAAGCCAGCTCTGTAACAGGCCTTTCCCTGATAAGAGAGCAGCAGAGCGTCCCTGCATTGTTTCTCCTTGGGTTACAGTCACCAGGACTAATTCACTGAAGGAGGCAGCTGAACATGGGGGAGGATAGATGTAATGGTGACCTTTTCATTTTGAATATGGTGCCCAGATGCTACAAAGGTGGGTGCCCTGACCAGAAAAGCAGATGCATAGACAAGTCTGGTACTCTGAATGCCAGGGCTCTATAAATATTAAGGGTCAGATCCTGACTCATGCTGAGTGCCTCTAATTTACACTTCGTAAAAATGTGTAGTGTTCGTACTCCTCTTTCCCCAGATTGGAAGGATATGGGCAGTGAAGAGAAAGAGAGAGACTGAACTAAACTGTCACTCATTTGACAATTCATTCTGCTATAGAAAATCTCTTACAATTGCTACTGTGTTTAGATTCAGGAAGAAGATGTAGCAAGAATTCAGCCGTAAATGTGATCAGGGCTTGTTTTACTGCATGTCTCAGTAGCGCACTGCTGGTTGTGTTTTGATATATAATACAATAGATGCATGGTAATGGGACAAATCCGGAAGCAGAGCATGGAACTTGACATCAGTTTGTAATTGCAACCCAGTTTTAGAATTAATCAGTCCTCAGGTTTGGAATTATATGCTGCTAGCCTTGCCTAGGATGGGTTCTCCATAATTACTGAGGCGTGGATCTCGAGTATCTTAAATGCAGCACTGGGCACAAAGCAGATGATAGGAAAGACAAGTATCTGTATGATTCACACAGGCCTACAGAGCACTTCATTCTTGACATCCTGTTGCCATTATTGAGTTTGTATTTCTGTCCTCAAGGCTGGACTACACTATCTGACCTTGGACTGTTCCCAGTACCCCAACCATACATGCCAGAGGTGCCTTTTCTCACTTCCAGAGAGCCTCACTATTCCAGTGGAAGTTGCTTCTCAAGGCCTTGGAGCCTGACTCCATTTTACTGTGGTCAATGTGAGCTTTGCCACTAACTTCTGCTGGAAGAGGGTCAAGCCGACACCTTCCCCTAGTTATGCAAAGACCTCAACATGCTTTGCAAACACTAATTAGTCTGACAACCCCCTGTGAGGTAGGTCAGTATCATTGTTTGTTTGTTTTATTTGCTAAAGATACTTGTTTTACATTTTTGGATCAATGGGGGCCAGAATTTTTAGAAACCACAAGTTGGGGTTGGATTTTCCAAAGAGTTCAGCTCCGCATGTTGGTACCTACATGAAGTGGCCAGATTTTTACAAGAACTGAACTCCTATTTTTCCTCCATGGGAAATGCTGGATTATGAGCTCTCCCCCCCGCCCTTCTTCTTCTTCAAATCTAGCCTCATTTTGTGGATGCTGAGCCCTTCTAAACACTCCAACCCTAGAGTCAAATTGAACCTTAAACCACGAGGTTTGAGCATCTCTCATATTGGTGCCATAATATTGTTATATTGACTTGTTGATTGCTGGACTGAAGATTATTTCCTGTGATGATAAAGCCCAAGCATCTCAGTTCATTTCTACAGCATGTTATACCCGATGAGTGCGGCTGTTTGCTTGTGCGCTCCATGGGTGGTCATATTACAATGAGCAGCCCCATCAGCGATGATAAGCCATGCCAGTGTTCGTTTTCTTCAGTAACAACACATTTTCCTTATTCTGTGAAAAACAAATCTTACTATCTCTCAACTGGAAGTATGGGGTATCTGTCTTCCCAGCTCTTTTCAGCTGTTCTGGTATCATCTTCTTGCCATGAATGATGGTCCCTCCAGTGCAGTTAGATCTTCTGCGAGGTGTGCTGACATATATTTCAGAAAGCATGTAATACTCTAGGTGGTGGTTATTCGTGTTTTGATGTATGTTTCATTCCTCTAACACTACAACTGATGGCCCTAATTCGGCAGTTCTTACTGTTGGTAGCAGTCCTCAGAGCTAGCAGAGCTGCTCAAATGAGTAGGGAGCACTCCTTGTGAATAAGGGATCAGGTCCTGCAGTAACGTCCCATTTATTTTCTTCTCTAGAGATGTACATCTGAGATGAATGCATTAGAGCTTTCTCCTACTGTGTTTGACTTCCAATAACCCGTTAACTTGTCCATATGCTACAGTATTTTCCAAGAAGCAGATTTTGGTGGTTTTTTTTTTTTTTGCCCCAAGGTTGGTTATTGGCAATAAACTGGGACACAGGAGACCTGGATTCTGTTCCCAGCCCTGCCACTGACGTTCTGTGTGTGTGACCTTGGACGAGTTGCTTATTTTCCCAACCTGTGAAATGTTGACAAAGATACTTACCCTTTTGTTAAAGGGCTTTGAGATCTGTAAATGCAAAGTGCTGTATGAAAGCTAGGCATCATAATAAGAATTCCCCAAGAATTAGGCAGCTGCATGACGTCACAACGAGAAGCCGCAGATAATCACTTCGGCTGAGATGGAGAATGAATGTGTGGCCCAGTCTTGCATACACACATACGCCTGAGTAGCTTTACTCAATGGGACCACTCGGTTTGGAGTGGTTGCCCTTCGTCTGTCTCGAAGGGCAGTGCATCTCAATGTTCACTGACTCATGAAGTCGATCAGTGTATTGTTACATGTACAGTATTGTGAATCTTCTCCTTTGAAGTATGCAATAGTCTCTCCACTGTGGCCATGAATATAAAAAGTGTAACCATTTTTCATTGTATGCCAATGTGTGAAGTTAGAGGCCCTGGTAATCTTGAGCTCTCTGCTCCCCACGTCTAAGCTCACTGAATTCAGCTGCAGCCTAGCAGGAAGCACTCATCTCCGCGTGCAATCTGATTGGTTGACATTGCTTCAGACCGAAATATTGTTCCACTCTCTGGAAGTGAGTAACAGAAACATAATAACATGTCAGTTGTCAACCAGTCGTATGCCATGATTTTTCTTATATGTAACCATCGTCTTCATTTTTGAAAGCTTAATTTGCAATATACTCTTCAAAGGCCTGATCCTGCAGTCCCTTGCTCACAGGAGTAGGCTCACTGACCGTGTGTAACGCCGACAGGCCCCAGTCGTCAGCGGGTAGGATCGAACTTGGGCCCTCGGGAGTTTAGTGCAGGAGTCTCTACTGCATGAACTAAAAGCTATATGGCCCTTCGCTAAGGCTGTAAAGCCGATTCATTAATCTCTCTTTCAATAAGCAGTCTCGGTGCTACTACATGGGACAGAACACCACACCAGGAGGTGTGTGGGTTACACATGCAGGATTGGAAGCCGAACATATTCAGCAACTAAAATTCCACTATAACTTTTTGTACCACTCTTTGTACTAACGCATTATTGATTTTATGTAAAGGCATATAAAAATGAGCCAATCCTATAAGCATTCAACACTTGGAAGCTAAGTATGCCTTCCATATGGGATCTCTTGCGATCAGCTTGCCATTACATGCAAAAAAGCCGAGGGACCTCCTTACGTAGATATTTCCTGAAGGGAATTAATTACAGATCAAGGTGTGAACTGATTTTATTTTTCCGGTGCATTAAAATTATTCTTTGTGACAGCTATGGCAGTGTTTAAAAACCAGCATTAACATAGTGATTCTGTTGATGATATTAACATAACAATGCTAACAATAGACTTAAATGCAAAATTACAAAGATACATATTTTTCCATTTGACCTTGAATGCTGGCATTGGGGAAAATACTACACCGAACCACTGTTTGTTTCTAGAATTGAACTTTGAAGGTTTTGTAACGTTCAATTCATTGTTGTTAATTTCCAGTTATTTTTCATGTGTAACGACACCACCATCTGGGTCATCTGCAGGGATCAAACCTGAGACTACTGAATCTCTGACACAGATTTAATAGCTTGGAGGGGATAGCAGACTGGTCTATACTCTAGAGGGCAAAGACTCAGACTCTGTCAGCATGGATCACCCATGCGACTCTGCAGTTCTGCATCTAGGAAAAAGAAGTCCTGAAACACCACTGGATAGACTGTTCTTGGCGATATTTCTAGCCAGATATTAATGACCCTAGAGTTGTGGATAGTTCTGATAAGCATGCGAAGTGTTATCTCCTTTCCCGATCAGACTCTGTATCTTTTGAAGTTTATCCAGCATTAGCAACCCCTCTGGAATATTTTAAAGGACATATAAGAAAGTTCCATCACAGTAGCTCATCCCCTGAGATTTAATTTTTACTGGTGAAATTTACAGTAGGTCATGGCAAAGTTGTTATGGTTTGGTGGCTAAAATCCAGGATTGGGAGTCAGGAGATCAAGGCGTTGTCAGGGTTCCATGTCTTGCTCTGCCAATGACCTGTATGACCTTCAGTAATTATATAACCGCTCTGTGCCTCAGTTTCCCCATTGGTAAAATGGAGTTGTTGTGAGGCCGAGCGAATGACACAGTGCATCACAGTGCCGAGTTCTCATGCATAGCTCTGTGCTGCATTTAAGCCTCATCTTACGGGGTTATATGATAGATAGGGCTTTGTGCAGATCCTCTGCATTGGGACAAATGCAATTCCAATGTTTTAAAGTGCGTTTATAATGGTGTTAAATATATTTAAAATTTTATTAGGCGGGTCGCACTCAGAGTCTTGCTGTGTGAAAGGGGTCAATAGTAAAAAAAAATTGGAAACCCACTGTCTTCGAGTAAGGCCCTATGGACCCTGAAAGCAAGAACTTCTGTCAGCTGGTGAATGTAAGGAAGGGCAGGGACCCATCAGCTGCAGTCTCTCCCATTGTGATACTTTTTCATTTCTGTCCACTGGATTGGGGGCATTTATCACCGGAGTTCTTCGTTAGCCAGACCTGGATGCACATTTACTTGCTGTTCCTCCCCCAGTTATCTTTATTTGCATGCCTGGAAATCTAGCTTTCAGCTCAGCAGTACTAAGTGAACTGTTTGCATGATGAATGGTTTTGAAAGGCTTGGTTCCCCTGCCATGTCCCTAGCAGCACCTTCCAGAAGGGTCTGTTTGTCAGGAGAAAGTGATATTAAAATAAAAGCTTAAATTTCCCAGACAGTGTGTGAGCGCACGCACGCAGAGGGGAGAACATGCTGCAGTCTCCTTTCTGCTCAGGTTAGGTGTGGTTGTGTCCTGGCTCTGCTTCCTCCCAATCTCTCTTGGCTGGTTACCACCCAGTGGAGTATGAGGCACAGCATTTCACCCTCACCCCTGGACTTGAGCATGAGGGAGGATCTCCTTTTGCACACACCTGTCTGGCCCGTTGTTTGTAGATCCCCCATCTGCACGTGCAAATGTGAGAATTGTGCGAAGCAGTGTGGTCCATGGATAAGGCATTGACTGGGAGTCAGGAGACTTCCAAGCTCAGCCAGTGACTTGCTGTGTAACAAGTAACTTCCCCTCTGTGTGCCTTTGTTTCACATCCCACCCTGTATCTTAGACCGGAAGCTCTTTGGGGTAAGGACTGTCTTTTAGTATGTGTCTGTATGTTACCTAGGTGAGTGGGAGTGGGGCCCAGTTTCTGCTAGGACCTCTAGCCACTATTAATTAACACACATTAATTAATGCAAGCAACACTGGGATTCTCACCCTTGTTTTCTAAAGATCTTGTGAAGAATCTGATCCTGTGCATCCTACAGTTTCCTCATCTCTTTTTCGGCCACACTTTTCTTCCCATCCTGAAATAAAGGTTGAGTCCACCGCCATAACTTTTCTATCAACTGCACCATCATGCAGCTCCTCTGTCTGTGCTACCTCCAAGGAGAAACTTGTCGAAAGGAAGCATGAAGCTCTTCAGTATGCTTCATAGCCAGCTGAAATGGAATGCCTTCTGCTCACTGGGTCAGGAGTGAACTCGCTCATGATGCTATGTTAGCAGGAGAGGATAGCAGCTCAAAGGATACAGTATGGTAACACAATATGGAGAGTTTGGAAAACAAAAATGAAAGCTAAGAGAATGAGCCTGCAAAACAGAGAACACAGTGAGAAGCTTCATATCATCACTAGTTTGGAAAGTGCTTCAGCAGGCATATACCTTTTTTATTTGTTGCATGAAGACTTTAAGGTCAAGTAATGTGGCCACGTCTATACCTATGAAAAGTACCAGACTGACAGTCCTGAAGACTGGAGCACTCTGTTTACAGGTGGAGTCAGGACATCATTGGCAGACACAGTGCAAACTGCCTTTCTTCCCCTCCTGCCAGTGCACCAACCTTTTCCTGCAGTGAACCCATCCATGGCTGGAGAGGTAGTTTTGTTTCCACGGCCCAATCCTTAGCCTTTCTGCTGCAGTTGCCAGTGAGGGGCCAGTTATGGTGGCAGGGTGTGTGTTGTGAACATGCCACATGCAAAGGGTTTGAAGTTTGTAGACGTACCCCATCCCTGAGCAGCTGTGAAGGCCAGGATCATCTACAAAACAGATCCTCACCTCCACATTGCCTCCCAACCGTTCTGGTAGTGTGGTCAGTGGTCAGTGTGTTCTCCCTGCTACTGCTTCGTCCTTAGAGGAAGCTTCACTCCATGGCATGAGAACCCAAGCAAGCCAGTTCTATACGCGAAGACAGCGTTACTTTTGCTTTGACCTGTCCTAAAGAATTTAAGGTGATGATGCTGTGGAAAAGCAGTTGTCCTACTGGTGCATCTCCACTATGGAGAGAGGGGCATGTGGTGGCCATCCCCCTTCATATCCTCTTAGCTGCTGCCCTCTGCTTTGCTTTTCAGAAGGTTTTGGCTAGGGCAGAGGATGAAGTGTTTTTTTTCTTTCTTTTTCTTTCTTTCTTTCTTTTTTTTTTTCAGCAAAATAAATTGGGGCAAGAACTGTTTTATAAAAATTCCGCCAACTTGCATGGGGAGCATTCTGTTATGTTAACAGGCTCAGTTCTTCCTACCCAGCGGAACTCTGGAGCAAAGTCATCACTTGGCACATGCTGGATTTCATAGTCATTCTTAAGACAAAAGGAGGGGATGAATAATGAGCAGTGGTAATTCTCCTGCAAACATTAGCATCCCAGCGACTCTCATTTGAATTCGGTTCCCAGTAAGTCCCTTAAAATGCTGTCTGTATTTTCAGGCCTGTTCATACAAAAATTCTGTAAGACACAGGACTCTGTTTACGTTCCCCACTACTTTAAATTGCATTTATCAAATCTAACAAGTATGGCAAGTTTCACATACGAAAGAAGAGATGACTGTGGCTGAGTCCTTGATGGAAAGGGGACGTGAATCGAAAACCAGTCTGAAACCATAATCTGTGCCTCATACATGAAAGCTCCACTTTAGGAGTGAGTGCAGGGAAAATAGGTTGGCTATAATTGCCTGGGTGCAGCAGCAGTGTTACACTACACACAATAAAGATGCAATTTAAAGCTTGGCAGTTCAGGCTTTGAAAATATTGGCACTGGCGTGCCAGGAGGAATGCGTACAGATCTGTAAAACAGGGAAAGCCTGTGTGAAGGTCACTGCGCCTCCCTGCATCTTCAGTGATGCTGTATGTAAGATCCCCTGCCTCTTGTGAGAGCCCCTGAGAGAAGGATATGTCCACGTTATGCTGCAGTGCATTGAGATTGAGTTCAGGTTGTTCTGTCTTCTGTCTGAACCTCAGCGTTACTTTAAAGTACAATAGAACACTGGTTCCCCAAAGGCAGAAGAGAGAGCTCCTGTAATGGATCCTTCTCCCTTTCTACTACCCCCCAGTTTCCTCTCCTGCTTAGTTCTCATAGTTTAATTTTGCTGGTGGGCTCTTTAGATGACTAGTGATCTGCAGAACCATTAGTGTGACCTTTTGTTTCCTTTCCTTTCCTTTTAACGACACCTCACATTGACACTTACATTTAATCTGAATAAAGTATCTACCAACACTAGGTTTGTTTAGCCAGCCCATTTTAACATCATTCTGATCACTTGCCTGGGAGCTGTCTATTAAAGTCCTGCATTCTGAACCTGCCGCTGTCTTGCTGTATGACAATGACAAATTCACCTGACTTTTTTAGCTACTCTCTGTTAGCACATCTGAATAACAATTTAATTGTTTTAGCTCTGTGCAAAGTATTTTTTCCCACTATATACATGCTGTGTGGCCAGAGCACTGAACTGGGACTCAGGTGATCTGGATTCAATTCCTGGCTCTGCTTTGGGGTGTGATCTTGGGCAGGTCACTTTGCCTCTCCATGCCTCAGTTTCCCTTTTTGTAAAATTGGAATAATGACACTGTCCTTTGAGGTTTACTGACGGTATACTAGGTATTATCTGGGTGCAAGTAACTCTCAGAAGGCAGCTAAACACCATCCATAGAGCAAGCACACACTGCATTGCAATACATTCCTCTAATTTGGCACCATTGGGACAGGGGAAAGCTACAGTACTAGTGGTGTTTGTGCTAATGCAGAAGGGCCTGATTCTAGGAGATGTGGGCATTTCCTGCTAGGCGTCGTCCTTGACTCTCTATGGAAGTCCAGGAGAGTAGAATTATTCTGAATTAAAAATTAATCCTGTGGTGTTGCCCAAGATACAATTCAATGTGATTATTACTTATATTGCAATAGCAGTGGGATACTGCTCAAAGGCACAATGAGCTCACAGTAAAGACAGTCTCAATGAGCTCACAGCTCAGGTTATGGTAAGGTACAGCAGGCTGAGAAGAAAAGGAGAATGAGGTCATAGTAACATCAGCAAACTCTCATGCAGTAAGCAGGCGGTCCTGGCTTACAGGCAGCCTAGCCACTGGCAAGTGGAGGGCTTTGCAGAGGAATTCTCCAGGAGGAAGTTTGAAGGAGGATACATTTCAGGCAGCAGGATTTAGCACTGTATGAGTATACTGGTGCAAGTCAGGGCATGAGCCATTTATGGTTTCTGCAAGACTACTCCAGAGAGTAAAACAAGCAGGATTTAGTCCTTTTGGACTAGCAGCCAGCATGGTTATGAAAGCCTTCCCAATCCCCCACCCCCACCCCCGCGTTAGCGATTCTGTGGTATGGAAAGAAGGAGAGATGTCCAGATGAAAGAGTTCTATCGTGGCACAGTAAGTAAAGCATATTCCGCTTTCCAGTGCAGACCCTAATTTCCTCAGGACCCATGAGACTGTGCATGGCTCTGTGAGATAAAAGAATGAAGCGAGGGGGACAAAGGAGGGAGAAAAGTTGAATCCTTCATGTTCATTATTCTGTATACAAAGAACATCAAAAGCACTAATGAAAATCCTTCCCTCCCACCCCCATCTCATCAAAGCTCAATTGTAAAGATTGGCCACGCTGATTCGCTACTGGTAAAATATTTATGAATGAAACAATTGGGATATTGGTCCAGGCAAGTAAACATCCCTTCTAATAATATTATTACAGTAAGAGGTTAAACCTCTACCTCGCTCCCCGACTTACATTTAGTTTCTTGCTTTATTTAATTGGTATTTGTCTTACCTAGAGACCCAGTCAAGATCCAGATAATCCAGGTGCTCTGTGCTATACATCCATGTAGTAAAAGACACTCCTTGTCCTGTGGCTCTTACGCTATAAAAGGCAAGACCGACAAAGGGTGGGAGAGAGTAACGTTTTTTATCCCCATATTACAGAAGAGGAGTTGAAGCGCAGATAGAGTAAGGGATTTGACCAAGGTCACAAAGGGTACGTCTGCACTGCATCGTAAGCCCAGGTCTGTGGCCTTGGTGTTTTTCAAGCCTATGCTTGAGCATCCACATTAATTGTGAACCTGGTGTGACGGGCTTCCCCGGGGTGCAACCTGGACCTGGGGTACGGCTGAGCTCTCCAGCATACCAGTCCAAGCCTTGACTCGCACTGTGAGACTGTGACAAACTGCAGACTGCTCCTGGTCCTGCACTCATGCAAACGTTTATGCAGGCAGGGAGACACCCAGCTGCAGTTACATGAATGCTTTTCCTCAGCCACTCGTGAACTAACGATAGAGAGGCTCCTTCAGTCAATTCCCCATGGCTTCCTAGCCTTGCACCCCTGGACTGTACCATCCTGCACTGGTCAAAAGCCTGACAGGTATAAGATTAAAACCTAGTCTGCCCCTCCCTCAGCGTGGAGAGGACATGCACCAGTTTTAGTTCACTGAGTAGATTTCCCATGCACTTCAAGAAGCACACCATTTTAAATAAAAAATAGAAAACCTATTAGCTACAGAAAGATAGATTTTTAATGATTATAAGTAGTAGCATACAGATCAAAGTTGGTTACCTAAGAAATAAACAAAACTGCAATCTAGGTTCTATACACTAGATATGATTTGAATTAAGCAGTGTCTCACCCAGATGGTACAAACAATCCCCCAGTCTTCCAGACACAGACAGGGCTTCCTTCTTTCCCACCTGGAACTCCCTTCCCCAGTTCAGTCTTTGTTCCTAAGGTGTTTTCAGGTGTTGTCTTATAGGGGAAATGAGGCCAAGTGATCCAAAGATTCATAGACTCTAGGCCTGGAAGGGACCTCGAGAGGTCATCAAGTCCAGTCCCCTGCCCTCATGGCAGGACCAAGTACTGTCTAGACCATCCCTGATAGACATTTATCTAACCTACTCTTAAATATCTCCAGAGATGGAGATTCCTCAACCTCCCTAGGCAATTTATTCCAGCGTTTAACCACCCTGACAGTTAGGAACTTTTTCCTAATGTCCAACCTAAATCTCCCTTGTTGCAGTTTAAGCCCATTGCTTCTTGTTCTATCATTAGAGGCTAAGGTGAACAAGTTTTCTCCCTCCTCCTGATGACACCCTTTTAGATACCTGAAAACTGCTATCATGTCCCCTCTGTCTTCTCTTTTCCATACTAAACAAACCCAATTGTTTCAGCCTTCCTTCATAGGTCATGTTCTCAAGACCTTTAATCATTCTTGTTGCTCTTCTCTGGACCCTCTCCAGTTTCTCCACATCTTTCTTGAAATGTGGTGCCCAGAACTGGACACAATACTCCAGTTGAGGCCTAACCAGCGCAGAGTAGAGCAGAAGAATGACTTCTCATGTCTTGTTTACAGCACACCTGTTAATGCATCCCAGAATCACTTTTGCTTTTTTTGCAACAGTATCACACTGTTGAATCATATTAAGCTTGTGGTCCATTATGACCCCTAGATCTCTTTCTGCCATACTCCTTCCTAGACAGTCTCTTCCCATTCTGTATGTGTGAAACTGATTGTTCCTTTCTAAGTGGATCACTTTGCATTTATCTTTATTGAACTTATCCGGTTTACCTCGGACCATTTCTCCAATTTGTCCAGATCATTTTGAATTTTGACCCTGTCCTCCAAAAAAGTTGCAGTCCCTCCCAGGTTGGTATCATCTGCATGATGATGTCACTTCCCCATATTAATAGCTTCTTCCAGCTTGCTGGAAAGAACTTTGCTCATGATGTGGGGGTGGACCCCCACCGCCTCATCAAGCATCCTCCATTGTCTATGTTCTCCCTCTGGAGAGCCTCCATTGTAAACAATTCCTGAGATAGTCCCTGAGCGTGTGGATTCCCTTTAATGGGGCCATTAACACTGTTTAGCTTCTTCATTGTTGTACTTGAAAATCTGGTTGTGGGTGTTTCCAACCTCACAACATAGTTCAGTAACATGCATGTAGCAAAAACTACATAACTTCACACACAATGCGAGCACATACAATCCAACAGGATATTAATGTTCAACAGATCAAGACTTTTAGATAGATACCTCGCAAGTCATGCTTTGCACAAAACATGTTGTCATTATATGACAGTGGTGAATATGGAGGTGCCAGGGTGTTGCTTTGGGGCACAATGTGTCACACCTGGGCTTACAATTGCTGGATCATACAGACCTTCTGACTTGGGTCTGTGGCTTGAGTTGTGTCTACACTGCAGAATGACAGGCTTGGACGTGAGCCTCAGCAAGACTCTGGCACTGATCCATCCTCCTAGCAGAGTCTTAGGGCTTGGCTACACTCGAAATTTCAAAGTGCTGCTGCGGGAGTGCTTTGAAGTGTGAGTGTGGTCACGGCGCCAGCGCTGGGAGAGCTCTCTCCCAGCGCTGTACGTACTCCACCTCCTCATGGGGATTAGCGTGCAGTGCTTGGAGCCACGCTCCCAGCGCTGCGGCACTGTTTACACTGATGCTTTACAGCGCTGTATCTTGCAGCGCTCGGGGGGGGGTGTTTTTCACACCCGTGAGCGAGAAAGTTGCAGCGCTGTAAAGTGCCAGTGTAGCCAAGGCCTTAGGTTCTGTGAGTGCATTTGCTGACCCAAGTCAGACTGACTTGTGTGTGGACAGAAGGGGGCTTGGGCTCTAACCTGAGTCAGAGGCTGGGCTTAGTCTGTAGTGTAGACATACCCAAAGGGAGCTTGTGACAGAGCCAAGCATTGACTCCCTATCTCCTCAGTGTCCTTGCTAGCACCTTAATCTCAACGCCGTCTCTCCCCTGCAGTGCTGATGATAACACAGACTTGTTATGCTTTTTGGGAAAATAAAAAGAAAAACCACCAAAAAAAGCCCTAAAACCCACCCAACGGGTTTGATATTTCAAACTCCGAGAATCCTCCTCTACAGCAACTGTTTGCTGTCAGAACTTGCTGGATTGGAGCCAGCTGGGGATTTCATTCAAGTGTCGATCAGATGAATGCAGGGGGATGGCTCTCCCTAGCTCACCGCTTGCCGGGGCCCTTCTTATGTTCCTGGGTGAAGAGGGAATTATTTTCACAGCACAGAGCTGAAACAGCGTACAGAAAGAAACCAGTGCATGTCCCGGCTCACTGTCCAGAGCTCTGAATATAATACATGTCCTGATGAACCAGATGGTAAGCACTGGCATGCACAGTGAAGCGTGTTCCTTTGGGGGCGCTTAGAAACTGGCACCAGTGTCCTGAAGCTTAACTTCCCAGTGTTCAGCTTGTCAGAGGGCAGAGGGCACAGTGGGACCAACAGGCAGCTGGAGCTTACAAGCCTACATAGCCGGAGCGAGAAACACCGTGTTAGATGAAGAAATGGTTTCACGTGTCTCCTAGTGGGGATTTTTTTTCTCTCACCGGGTTATAATAGTTTATCAGGGAAAAATCTGCCACAGAGATATCTGGAGCCAGATACTAATCCCACTACAGTCAATGGGAGTCTTTCCATTGAGTTCAAAGGGCTTGGAGCAGTCCCTTACCCATCCAACAGAATAATTGCTCTTCTAATCTAACTTGCTTTGATTTGAACCATTCATTTGTAAATAGAATGACATTTCCTACCCAGTATTTAGTTTACTGGGTTGAAATTATACAGTGTCACTCTTTACAATACGTATAAATATATGCTGTTGGCTTCCAGTGTGATTAAGTAGAATCTTGTGAATAACTTGAATTGTAGCAAGAAGGTGGGGGGGAGAAAGAGGGTGATAAATACGAGCTTCAGGATGTATTTTGCAAACCCCAATTTCAGTCCTTAAAAGAAATTCTATTCCTGCCTATGTATAAATGTAAAGACTTTCCAAATATTTTTCTAAAACCAATGAGGTGTTTGTTTTTATGGACACATGTGCGTACACACCGCCTCTTTCCCAGTCAAAAGATGTCAGATAAAAATATTTCCGTGCTTCAGAATAGATTTTCATTTTCATGCCAAAGATTATCACCAAGAATTCGTCCTCACTACCTCCGAAATGAGCTCACTGCGATATAATGGGATGAACCACTAGTACTTTTCACTGAGACCTACCGTAGCAAGCAGTAATCTGATTTTGGACCTGCTTTCTTCAGTGGGAAATTTCTATCTTGGTCCAGACCAAATGCGCCATACAGACTTGGGGGTCTTTATTTTGGGGGATAGATTGCTGTGTTTCGGAGTAAAAATATTTTCCTTTCTTTTTGCAGCCCTGCAGAAGCAATCACACTCCCTTTATACTAATTAGCCATCTTGAGGACACTTAATCTTATACAAAGGTCATTAGTGGAATGGAAACATTACCTTTTTAACTTTCCCATCAGTGCAGACAACGTAAATTTATGCCGTCCATGGAACACTCACTCTGAAAAGCCTCTTAATAACTTCTATAACTAATATCCACAATTCATCCAGGGCTTCCCCGCCCCCTCCCCTAATGCAGTTTTGCTGGCCTAAACAATGTTTACCTGATTGTTTAAATAAGCACACTCATGCATGTGCAGGGAGTGCAGGATGATTTATGAGGGTGTTTTGATCCTGGCTTATTTCCTAATCCTGATTTATTATTATTATTACTTTTATTTATTTCTAATTTTTCATAGTCTTTCGATGGATAAGGTAATTAAAAAAACCAACACATAGTTTAAAGAGCTAATACTGAATTTCCATTTGCAGTATCAGGTGCATAGGGCTAGTGGGGATAACAAAGGTAACCCTGCAACATATTAGTTATAAATAGGGATGGGAAATCCAGTTCAGATGCAGTCAGAACCAACTCTCCACCCTTTGCCTTAACCTCCTAATCTGAATCTCAGGTCAAAAATGCTCTGAATTTATTTTTAAAATGTGCACTTCCTAGCTTCACCTAGAAACTCTTTCTTTTAGAACAACTGGGCCTGGATCCACAAAGGCACTTTAATGTGACAGCCGGCTTGTAGGTGCCTAGACGGTCACTGGACTCCCCAAAGCCCAAGTTAGGCACCTGGGCTCTCTACAGGGAGAGGGAGAAACCTAAGAACGGGATCCATAGGAGGCAGCATGCTAGGTGGAGAGTCGCCTAAACTAGCCAATAGTAGATGTCAATAAGAAGACTGTGTCCGAAGCCCCACCCTTCTCAGAGTATGTGTACACTGCAATGAGAAACCTGTGGCTGGCACATGCTGGCTGACTTGGGCACGTGGGGCTCAGGCTAAGGGAGAGTTGTCTGAGAGAGGTAACAGCTTCACAGGCCTTCGCTTAGTTCCCCACCCTGGGCTTCCCTTGTTCTGAACCTGCCCTTGACTCCTGATTCCAGCTCTGAGTGTTGGTTCCAGTTCCCATCCTGATTGCTACTGCTCCAGCCACTAGGCCTGGCTATCCACATCTCAATTTCTGACACCTACGTCCTTTAGTGAATCTGGTTCTTGATGCCTTTAAAGACTTACCATTTGTTACTGTGAGTGCGGTACTACTCTCCCCTATACTTAGGGCTTACCAGGGGATTGACGAGCAATGATCAATGTATCGGCAGTTGATTTAGTGAGGACCCGCTAAATCAACCGCAGATCACTCTCCCGTCAACTCCTGTACTCCATTGGATCGAGAAGCGTAGGGGGAGTTGATGGGAGAGCATCTCCTGTTGACATCCCATAGTGTTGACCCCGCGGTAAGTAGATTTAAGCGATGTTGATTTTGAGTCATGCTATTCACGTAACTCAAATTGTGTATCTTGGATTGACTTTCCCCTGCAGTGTGGACAAGGCCTTAGATATTGGAAGATGCCGCTGTTGCTGTAGATATGTGAAATGGTGAATGTCAAGTTTGGGATGATATACAGGGTATTTCTGTTTAAGCATAAAACAATAAGTGTTGGAAATTCCATAGAAGAGCCTTTGCTTATGTTAACATTGGTCTAATTTCCACACCAAAGAAGATCAGTCAAAATATTTGAAGTTCACCTATCAGTAATATTGAGTCATTTACAATTACATAAGGAAGATACGGCTGTCTTAAAAAGCAGACATATCTTTGGTTGTGTACACACACAAGTTGATGAATATAGTAAAACATTAGAACTTCTGTCAATATTTTAGTGCCTTTGGAATGGAATTTTCTTTAGAAATGCATCCATTGAAAACTGATTGTTTTGTTGTTGCACTAAGGTGCATATAAGTTGATAAACGTATTATATAAATTTAATACAAATAATCAGCACTGGTCTGAAATAGAGGGGGAAACTTTAACAAATTTTTAAATACACTCTGCTTTTTTTTTTTATTCAAACTTTTTTTTGAAAATTTTCAACCAGTTCCTAACTAGCTGAAAAAACAGGAAATATACCATGAAAATGACATTGAAATTTTGTTATGATTTTTTTTTAATTGTGACATTTCATCCAATTTTTGAAATTTGAAGTTTTGACCAGTTGTAAAAATAACATTCATGGGACCAAATCTTTACTCAGGCTGTGATCCTGCTAGTCCTTGCATGGTGCACAAAATTGGTGCTTCCACTGTTTAATGTAAGCCCATTTAAGCTTAAGCATTAGGACCACAAACAGCATGAAACATCTTAAAATGTCATATAATGTTGTCTCCTGAATAGTAAATGGGTGGGGGGGAATTATGTTTACTGAATTTCATTTCTGGTCTTTATTTTTTCTTATTTTAATATTTATTTGACCACTTTGATATTAAGATGCCTAATATTAGAATTTTACCTTTTAACATTTAGTTAGCATCACTTAATTCCTTGGCATTAGCCAAACACATCTCCATTAATAAGAGTTCCCATTTAAGCAGCAGTCACTGTTAAGTCATTCACCAGCTTGAGTCCCTAGGAGATGCTCCAGTAAAAGCTCTCACCCCCATTATTGGCCTCATCCAAAATCAGCTGAAGTTGCTGGAAAGACTCCTATTGACTTTAGCAGGCTTTGGGTCCTGTGCACAGCTAAGTGAACTATATGGCCCCACCTTAGGACATGGCAGATGCAAGGAAGGAAATTATCCACAACATAGCCATAGAAATGCAATGGAGAAGTTATAAGCAGGGCAAAAGTGTAGTCCTTGCAGATTTGGTTTTTGTTTCTATCTACAGTCATTAGAGAAGCTTAAAAATGTGTCATTTTTCTGGGGCGGGGGGAATAGTAGGTAACACAAATAAGTAGTTGTCCACACTCTGAACAGCTTGCTGTTCAGCAAAGCCTGTAATTGCAACGTAGCGATCAGAGGCACACAGCATCTCCTGGGTTTGCGAAGGCAGGCTCAGGAACAGCGGGGACCTAATCTATTTTCTTTTGGGTTCAGCACATTGAACGTCGCTGCTGCACGGCATCGTGGCCGTTCAAAGGCAGAACAGGAGAAATGCACTAACATGTGCCGAAGCTGCGAGAGTCCAGCCCCACACTGAGAAGCTGGGGGCTTGCACTTACTGGTGAAGATTTTAAAATGGGGCACACAGCCTAAGCATGGCTTTCCCTCTGGGCCATAATATGGCTTTAGCATAGAGCTAGGAGGAAACAGGCTATTAACGCTTCTGACATTCCCTTTGAATACCATCATATTTCAATCCTATTAAGCTATTGGGCCATTGTTTATGGGTTTCAGACTGAAATAACTAGGCTGAGCCTAGAAATGTTGTTTTACTTTCTAATTTACTACAGAAATCTTATTGCCTCTGCCGTCATTGCTTTCCCCCCTGCCCTCAGCAGACTAAGCAACGTATTGAACATGTGGGAGCAAGTCAAGTCTTGGCTCTTGTCCGGTGATGGAGGCGTGCCAGGTGACAGCAGTGGCAATGGACATGAGTCTGGAGATTGCCCTCCCACCCCCCCGTCTATAAGGTGTATTTTTGAGAAGAAAATGAGAAGGGGGTAGAACTTACAATGTTCATGGAAGTAAGAAATGACTCGAGTTGGCTAGAGCCAGGTACAGTGCTATATAGCAGGGGTTCTCAACCTTCCTCCCGCCCTGGGGTCCCCCACAACATGCTATAAAAACTTCTTAGCTCAGCCGGGGGCGGGACTTGGGCTGGCGGGGCGGAAGCTCAGGCAGAGATGTAGTTTGAGTTTATTTTGCTTGAGCAGGGACTAGCAGACCTCGAGCCAGCCCTGCATGGCAGGGTCTGGGGAGGGAGCACCACCTACACCCCCTGACTCGCCTGTCCGGGTTGTGGTGGGGGCGCAACCATAAATTATAACTCAAAGGTGGGGGGCTCAGTTCAGAAAGTTTAATAACAGCTCTGGGTCCAGGCAGGGGTTAGCTCTGGACTGTGTGCAGGCGGGGTGGGGGTGGGGGGGCTAGCTGGGGGCTGTGTGCAGGTAGGGGTTAGCTCAGGGTGCAGGGAGGGAGTAGCTAGGGGCTGTGTATGGACAGTGGGTAGCTCAGGGTGCAGGGAGGGGGTAGCTAGGGGCAGTGTGCAGAGAGGGGGTAGTTAGGGGCTGTGCAGGGAGGGGGTTGCTCAGGATGCAGGGAGGGAGTAGCTAGGGGCTGTGTGCAGAGAGGGGGTAGTTAGAGGCTGTGCGGGGAGGGGGTAGCTGGGGGTAGTGTGCAAGTAGGGGCATAGGTCAGGGTGCAGGGAGAGGAGTAGCTAGGGGCTATGTGCTGGGAGGGCTCTGCCAGTGGTCCCTGTTCCCCAAGGGCTCTGCCAGCCACAGAGCCGGGACCCCCCCACAGGCTGCTCTTACCAGCTGCGTGAGTAAAGGGGGCTGGGAGCTGAGGAGCAGCTTCAACTCCAGGCACAAGCAGCAGATGAGGGAACGCTGCGGCTGCCTGCTCCATGGCACCCACCAGAGCAGCAACTGTCCCGCACTGCCTGGGTCCGGCTCCGCCTTCCCACCTCCAACTTGGCCTAGTGGTGGGGAGAGAAGGAGGTGGGGTAGGGTGTGAAGCTGCCCCGGGACTGCCCTGCTCTTGCACTGTAGTTTTTTTTGGGGAAATACCCCCGTGTCCCCCAAACTCTGCCCCTGAGCTCAGGGTTTCTGCCCCATGGGGAGCACCGGGGCTCAGGGCTCCAGAATTCAGCCCTGCTATTCCCAGCTTCAGCCCCGCAGGGGGCACTGGGGATTGGCGCTTCAACCCTGCGGCTCCTGGCTTCAGTCCCATGGGAGGTGCTGGGGTTTGGGCTCTGGGTTTTAGGTACGGAGCCCCGTGGCCCTCCTGAAAGGGTTTGTGGACCCTCGTTGAGAACCGCTGCTATAAAGTACTCTGCTAGCCTGCTTATGTGCTTTCTTGAAAAGGAGTACTACCCTAAATTGGGGTTTTAAACGTGTGCATAATTTTAAGCATGAGAGTAATGCCATTGATTTGAATGGGATAACTCTCAGACTTAAAACTAGAAATGCGTGTGGATGTTTTGCTGGACGAGGTCCCACCTCTCACCATCCCACTTACAATTCTGATTTGCAGAGCCGCCTCCTTTGCTTGAGCACAGACTTCTAGTCCTGCCAGATTTTTTTGTGGCTTCACAGTGTGGCCAGATCACTGTGGGGGACTAGATTGAAAGCATTAAGGAAATAAGGCAGCACGGCCCAGGGGTAGAACGCTAGACGAGACATCAAAAGGCCAGGTTCTGCTCCTGGTTCTGCCACTGACTTGTGTGAGCAAGGGAATGTGCCACTTAACTTTTCCGTTCCTCAGTTTGATCACCTGTCAAATGGGGGCAGTTCTTCCTGCATTTATGAAGCACTTGGAGACATACAGTGTCTGTGCTATATGAGAATTAAGTAATATTGCAAGCACAAGCTCTCTGGGTCTTGTCCTCCAAGTATCCCCTCTCTTCCTCCAAATTCCTCCTTAAAGAACACACTGCTCAGCTGTCGTTCTCCCTTCTGCCCATCATCAGCCAATCCCCATGCTCTCTCTCTCGAGTTTGTATCTCTTGTCCAATTTAAGTTCCAATCCTGCAGCTACTTAGAGGCAATGGACCAACTCATCATAGAAAATGCAACCTCTGCGTATAGAATTGGACCCTGCTCTATAAGCTGTTTGGTGCAGAGTACTTCTCTTGTTCCTTGTTCAGCTGTGACAGTTGGTGCTCCATGAATTATTTGTAGCCAATCACAATGATAGGTTTGGATTTGTGATGTATTTGTTCTGGATAAAGTAGCCCAGATGACATTCCTGTTTTACCAGGGAAGGCTCCTGCTCTCCCCACCTCCATTTGACTGAGACATAAGAAACACAGCCAGCAACTGACTCACCCCACCCTCCAACCGGTCCCTGGTTTCTAATACTTTGCAGTGACGTAGATCAAATTAGATCTCAGGAGGTCATAGGTTAGCGCATTCATTAACCCACCCACCACTCACCTCTACTCCCCTTGTATCCACTTTCATCTATCAATATAGGACAAAGGAACATAAGAAAACACAATGGCAAATATTTTGTGTAGCCAAACCTAGGCATTCTATTTCCATAGATTCTTTGTATTCTGAGTTAGACCTCGTGCTTTCACTGTCCTGCAGCTTATTATCTGAGGTTAATCAAAAGTCCAGCTCATCAGACAGTGGAAGATGGCATACGTGTGGTTTCCAATACAGAGCACTCCCAAAAGGTGCCGTTCCCAGTCCTGGCACTGCAGTCTGAAATGCAGAGTGCCTCCCTCTCCTCGTGGGTGAGAATTTGAGGATTTACTGTTGATGAGACTATAAAACAATGACAAACCCGCGCTGATTATATGATCTGCCCGAGATAACCCTAATCAATCTTGGCTCACGCTCGGTGTGCACGCTGCAGTAATAAAGACACAGTAAATGGAGCTGCTCTGACAAATCAATGACCTTTTCACGTCAGTCTTCGCAGAGAGAGTCAGTAAAATGTAGAAGGTACAATTTGGGCCCCTAACGAAGTCTGCAGGGCTTTGGGAGTCTCGGGGAGCATGTGGAGAGAGGGGGGTCACTTTACCATTTTAAAAACAAAGGGCCAGATCCTCTGTGGGCGTAGATGACTTTAGTGGATTTAGAGAAAGACAAAGTTGGTGAGGTTATATTCATGGGGCTATGGCAGTTTATACCGCTGGCTTGTATTTAATTACCCAGGGGTCATATTTCTTCCTGTCTGAATTTCCGAGGCACTGTTCTCCTCCACTCATCTTGCTCACACAGTCTCTCCTGCACAAGGGGAAAATCATGTCCCTTCCACCTCCTCCTTCATTTTTTGGATCAATATAGTTCCTGGAAGCTTCAACTGAGATCAGGGCTCTATTGTGCTAGGGGGTCTATGCATATAAAAAGACAGTCTCTGTCCAGAAGTGCTTACCCTGGGGCTGTGGAAGGCCCTGTCTGGTGCAGCTCTATGGAGGAGCAGGATTTCAGAAGCCCACAAAATGGATTGGTGCCTCTAGCCCCGCAGCATGTATAACAGCAGGGTTTGCAGGCAGGGAGCAGGAGCAGAGTAGATGGAGCTACTGCTGCACGGATCTCTGGCCATTGTCTCCCTGAGTGAGTGTGTAGTTGCAGCAGGGGTGAATACAGTCCTGGAGAGGCAGCAGTAGTTATGGAGTGTGACTCTGCTGCCATTCTAGATTGGGGATATGGGGCAGGGCCCCTCCTCCCTGGCCCTAGTGGAACCATCCCCTGGACCACCTCAGTCTGCTTGGGCTTCCGGTGTGTGTGGGAATCCTTGTGGTGGAGGGCTCAGAATGGCCAGGGCCTCTCATTATACATACTCAGTTCTTTACCTTCCAAACCTGAGTCCCCATCCTCCTTCCTCACATTTCTGCAGCTTCTGGGAGGAGGTTCTCCCAGGGGATCAAAGCCAGTCCTCCTCACCCACCCTTTCCCCCGGGACTTGCAAGCTCTCCTTCACAAGTGGCTTCCCCCCAGTTCCCTACAAGCTTGGGTGGAGTGAGCAGCCCTAGGATCCTTCAGAATGCCTCTTAGCAACAACCTGTGTCTGCCTGCAGCATATGCACAAAAAGTGGGGTCACCAATTCAACTACTCACATGAGGCATAGGAAATATAACTCAGGACTTTGTGCCCAAAACACAGACACCTGCTACCTGAGGCTACAGCATCCCTATTAGCTGGCAGGTCTATGGTCCAACAGGACTCTTGAGTTTTCAGGTCACATGAGAACCTGGTTTGGTTATCAGGCCTACTTCCTCCTCTGCCTCCCCACAGATTTTGCAGTTTCAAATTAAACCTAGCCAAAGCAGCTGAGTTTCTCTTGCTTTCAGGCTGTGGAGCCACTGAACATTGTATGAGCTTCCATCCAAAGACATAGCTTGACCCAGGTGTGCATGGACCTTTCAGACAACCCTGGCCTGAGTTTGAGACTTGCATGGAATTCTGAAATGTGGCGTAGTTTCACTGCAAACGTTTTCCGCCATTGTCATCAGTAGGAGAGTTTTTATTTCTTTTGGGGTGACAGGGCCACAGCCTTTAACTCAGGGCTAACTTCTTCCACCAACAGACAATGGCAGGCATACCACCCAAGCCTTGTATGTATTACACCGAGGGTAAGCAATTATTTTTTGTCAAGGTCCAAATTAATTGGCCAGGGTACAGTCAAGGTTCAGACTCCAGAGAAACATTTTTCACACTGCAATAACAATAAAGATCATAAGTAAATAAAAACATTTCATTCAAAAGCGTCTATTGGTCTGGATTTGACGCGTGGTCCCCCTATTGTCCACCCATGTATTACATCATGGAGTGGAATTTTTCCTGATTCACTGGAGCTGTCCTTACCCACTCAACATAATTTCACTCTTATTTAGCATCTGGGTGATGATCATTCAGGAATTTGTTTAGTTTTGGGGGCGGGGGGGGCAGCATAAATATTTTGGCAGCAAAAATATTGAAGTAATAATTTTGCCTACATACCTATGATCAATTTGCTTTATACCATTGGAGCCGAAGACAAAAAGTCTCTCTTTTGGCTGCATTGCAAATGCAAATCAAATACAAGAAACCATAATCCAAGCAGCAGTTTTTGGTGAAGGCTTATGCTCCTCACAGACATCCCAGGTGTGATGTTACTCCATAGAGTCCTTTCTTAGTTTGGATACAGGGAGAAAAGAGTAGAGAAGAAAACAGCAACGATGAAGTCATAAAGAGGTTCCTTGGCTGGTTCCTTGGTTATGGGGTAGCTGGGGACTTGGGAGACCCAGGTGCAGTTCCCAGCTCTGCTGCAGGCTTCCTGTTTGATCTTGGGTGAGTCAATTAGCCTCTCCGGGCATCAGGTCTCTTCCCCCCCCCCCCGGTCAATTCTCTTTTGTCAGTGATGTCGTTTTTACTTGGTTTCCCTAATGCACCAGAGGGCACAAAATATCATGGATAAGCCAAGAGCAGAGATTGAGAGTAAGAAGCAATAAACTTAAAGCAAGAATAGAGGTTTGGGCAAGACATTAGTCAACGTTTGGGTTTTTTTTCAGAAGCAGCCACTGGCTTTGATGCTGTAGGTCTTTTGAGTGTCCAATCGGAGACACCCGGGGCTAATTGTCAGAAGACTGTGGATGCTGCAGGTTCTTAGCATCTTTGAAAAGCAGACTGGAGGAGGGTCGTGTTGAGCACCCGAAAATGAGACACCTGTAATTCGTGTGTCCTTCTGCAAATTTTGACCTAGTGCATCTTCAATAAATCAAGACACGAAGAAGAAAATTCTTTAGTTCCTTCATCGCTTCTTGTAGCCTCTATCTAGCAAACCTGATCTTTCCAATGCATGGTATTTCTAAGGTCCCTGTCACTGTGGTGTCTAAGGGTTAGTACTGTATTTTCCTTCCCTTCCCCTCCTCTTCCTCCATGCCCCAGCTCCATATATCTCCTCCTCTCTCTGCCTAGCAGATTGTGCACTTTATAACTGCCCGGGAAGGCTGACAGGTAACCAATGAGATGCATATTAGCCTACCCCCTGGAGAGCAAGGGCCCTCTTCCCCACTGCTTTACATGTTCAAGCCTGTCTTTATTGTCGCTTGATTCTTCTCGGTGAACAGATGGGTCCATTGTCTGCACTATTTATCATCAACCTCTAAAATGCAAGGCTGTGAACCAGCGATGGAGGAGCAAGGTTTGCTCTTTTGTTCTCTTCTAATTTCAGTGTCAGTTTGGATGCCGATTGTCATTAAATGCATGTGTTTTGGATTTACTAGCTTTAAAAAAGAAAATACAGTGGAGGGGTCTGAAAAAGACTGAGCTGCAGGGATAAAGCAAAGGGATATGAACAGGGCAGTCAATTCAGAAGGGAGAAAAAAACCCACTCGTGACTAGATATTTTTGTCATCGCTGCTAGGAATTGCAGTTCCAATGCAAGAAAGGTAGTAAATCAATTCATGCCTCATTTCATTGATGGGACTTGGCCTTCAGCCTTATGACTAACATGCTGGAATCAATATAACACAATTCACGCACTGTAGTATCTCCGTGCACCTAAGGAGCATTAGAGTGGCAGTTAATTTTGATGATTTAAAAAGATGTCTCTTCCCCCCCCACCCCCTCCAATGTTGGTTCATTGTTATTGTTTTGTTTGTTCTGTAGCTTTTTAGTGAAGCATTTCGCAGATTCAGGTACTTTGAATATTCTGTGTAGTTAGTGATTGTATAGAGGGCAGTGTAGTGTCAATGGCGTGCAGGGGTAGCATCCACTGCATGTGTTCATGTGGGGTGCAAGGCTGCATATGGCATGTTAGAGTTCCCATGTAGCTTGGTTTTGTTTGGAATCCAAATATCAGTGTGGATGTGTTGGATGGCTGAAAAACCTTTGGAACGAACTTAGGCCCAGCTTTCAGACTGCTGGAGAAGGCAGATGTGTCAGCAAACTACCAGCGAGCAGCTCATTTATTAAGGCAACCGTGAGGGCCTGGGAGCAGCTATGGCCGCAGCAGCGTTTTGTGTCTGTATGGAAATGAGATGAGCCCAGGACAACCCCCCCCGCACCAAACAGCAATGGAGTTCGGGCGGGGGTGTGGCAGCTGAACACTGTCTGAATTGTGCACTTGTTGCATTTCTCAAACATGCCCCAGATCAGAAGCCTGCATCTACATACTCTCTGGCTGTGAAGGGGGCTGGGGAAGGGGGTCAGAATCCAGATTTTGAGACTTGGACCCATCTCTGTTTAAGAAAATAGATAAGGAATTTCTTTCCCAGCTGCCTGCTGCTGCTTGGTCAGTGTGCTTGTGTGACGGGGATGTTTTCTGCCTTACAAGGGGAGTGCTCCCTCTAACCGGTCAGAATTTTAGCACAGCTCCATCACGTTGCCAGGCTAACCCACGTCATCGGCCAGTTGCAATCCTGAAGTTGTTCCCTCCCCTCGCCCCCTCCAGCACTGTTTGCCAATAGGCAAGGTTTTTACTGTTAGACAAGAGAGGCTGGGGTTGGAAGAGGTGGGGCTGGGGTGGGAGTGGGGGAAATTCCTCAAAGATTGTTTAAGCAGAGTCATGGGAGATGCTACCCAGAATGATACAAATGAGTCTGTAGCTAGGTAAGTCTTTTTGTCATTAAAAAGGAAAGCTGGCGAATTTCGCAGTCATCTGGTTTCTCTGCTAGACCTGTGGAATCCGCCTGCGGTGCTCGGTGGAAGCGCACTTGATTTAACAAAGGTTGCCCTCAAATCTCTTCAGCCCCGGAACGTGGCAGTTGCTAAATCATCTGTTATTTCAGAAAGAACAAAGCTGTGCCTCAAAGAGCAAAGCAAAGAGAAAAGTCTGAAATTTGGGGCAAGGAAGAGCCTAACAATTTGAGGGCAAAAACATTCCCTTGAGTGAAATCAATAGCTGTCAGCAAACCGCTAGGAGTTGGAGAGTGAATAAACCTACAAACACAGTAAATAGCAGTGGGATGCTTCCTGGGCCAGTTATTTAGAGACAGCATGTAGTAGTGGTGGTCTGTGGAGACACACAATGTTTCAGATGTGCAACCTTATCTTGAATTCTGAAGTTCTCCCCCTCTCTTTCTCTCTCTCTCATACCTGTCTTCTTTCTGTCACCATAGCATCCGAGCGCCTCACAAACAGTAATGGATTTAAGGTCACAGCACTCCTGTCAGTGGGGAAGTGTTGTTATCCCCACTTTACATATGAACGAATGGAGGCACAGAGAGATTAAGGGAGGTTGCACAGGGAATCTGTGATAGAAACAGAATTTGAACCCAGATCTCCTGACTCTTAGTTAAACAGAGGACCATCCTCCCTTCCTGGCGTCCTGATGTCTTACCCTGAACTCTTCTGGCTGTATCTTCTATGAAGGTATGAGCTTCTACACACACACAATACTGTTTTTCTCTTTACTTCTCTGAAGATAACACTCAGTGTGTTGGTTGAAGCATCGGTTGTTCCCATTGAAATAATGTTACATTAACCTGTGTGTTTTTTCATTAAAAGAACCACTTGTGACCACTACTAATGATATTTTGCACTTGCATGGCACCTTTCCATTGAAGATCTTAAAGTGCCCTGCAAGCCTTGCTACCTGCTTCTCAGGGGTTTTGTGAGGCATAGCTAATTATGATCCCTATTTTACAGGTGTTCCAGTTTGGCAGTCAAAACCAAATTCAGCCCTGGTGTCAGCTGATGCCAGCTGATGCCAAGGCTGAATTTAGTGTGCAGAGGTTAAACGACTCATTTCTGAAGTCATTTCCGCAAGTCAGAGGCAGAGCAGAGAGCAGAAGTTCAGACTTTCATTCTCCTGGTCTAACTTTTAGAAAACACTTGACTAGGTTACACACCGATGTGTCCAGGCAGAGGTTGTACAGCAGACACCGAGTGAGACATTTGGAGTGTGAGTGACAGATACACTCTTTCTCTCTGTCTTCATGGGTGGGGAAAGAAAGAAAGTCAAGATTCAGGGCAAAATCTTGGCTTCATTGAAGTCAATGGCAAAACTCGGAGTGATTTCACTGGGGCCAGGATATCACCCACAGAATAGACTGTTTGGACGTAGAATAGGAGGGAGGCAAGTCCGAAGAGAATTTTGAGAAACCAGGGCAATTTTGTGTTGGATTTGAAGATGGACAGAGAAATAAATAAAGATGGTAAAATGAGTGATATGCTTATTCTTCCTGGAGTGAGGGTGGGAAGGGGGGGCTGAATGCAGCTCTCTGCCCTGTATCCCCAAAGCTTGTTAGCAAGTAGGGATGTACCAGCAGTAACAAAGGGAATTGCACTAGTATATGGTGTAAATTCAGAGTGTCAGTTTTTCAACAGAGGCAGGCTCAAGATAACGATGAATCCTGGCACGCTTTCCCAAGGTGGAGCCAAACATGCAGACATCATGGGTCGAAAAAGCCTTGCGTTGCCAGAGCTCACTTTGCATGTCTGTCCGTCTACTCCCAGCTAAGCTGCCTGCCTTTGCAGAGCGCTTGGCACTGTGGGGTCTGATGCGAAACTCCAGGAGCGTGGCCGTTCTAGTGACATCACTCAGATGTGTGCATTTAAGTACTGCGTATTCCGGCTGAATAACAACCGTTAGTGTAGTTTAAAGTGGCAACAGAATTTTTTGGCAGACACTTGCCTGGCATAATTTTTTCCCTCACTTTGGGTAGTTTCTGAACATGAACAGGTTCTTTAATCAGGGATTATGACGTGTTTTGAAGTAACCCCGAAAAGCAGTTGACACTCATAGGGACTAGCTACACTGACAACTTCAATCATCTGCCATCGAGGGGAGGTGGACTTGGATGTCTCCTCGGTATTTTTTCCCCTCCAATTGTTCATATAAGTCGACAAGGCTCATTAAAAACCCTTTCCCTTAAGCACTGTGGTGGCTCACTGTGCTGAAAGATGAATGTACAGCGGTATCTCTGCTTGATGGACTGGGCTTTCATTTTCGTCACTGTCATTTGGGGTAGAAACTGTGGTCAGACTTAATGCCACTTTCCTCTGTCTCTTCATATAGTGCCTCCAGAATGATTGCACTACAGGGGGCTGAGGAGACAATCTGCAGAACATTGTGGCATTACTAATGAATGAGCCTAATGACCATATTCATGTACTCATCTAGCATATCCTGGTTCCCTCTGCGTAGGAGCTGGAGGGGGAACATGCTGCTGCTTCTGGGAGCTGCCTGAGGTAAGCGCTGCTCAGAGCCTGCAGCCCTGACCCCCTCTCATGCCCTGACCCCCTGCCCTCGCCCTGTTCCCCCTCCCACTCTTCAAACCCCTGTGCCCCAGCCCGGAGCCCTCTCCTGGACTCTGAACTCCTCATTTCTGGCCCCACCCCAGAGCCTGCACCCCCAGCTGGATCCCACACACCAACCCCCAATTTCGTGAGCGTTCATGGCCCACCTACAATTTCCATACACAGATGTGGCCCTCGGCACAAAAGTTTGCACCCCTGTTTTAGACGGTAAACTCTGAGCAGGAACCTGGTCACATGATCTATGCCCCCATCCAGACTGAGGCCTTTGGCACTCCCATATGCAGATGATAAATGTTTACAATGAGAGAGGTAGCAGCAGTAGGTGTTTGGTCCACTGTGTCTAAATCTGTCCAAGCTTTGTGGAAGCAACAATTTAGAGGTGACAGGCTAGATTCAAACTCGTTGGCCCAGAGAAATACCCGCTGCAACTCCCTGGGCCAGTAAGACCTGCTTCGTCCCAGTGGGAGTCACCTCAAAGAGGGCAGTCAGTGTTTCCGACGATGAGCTCGCTATCATGGTTTTGCATTGGGATGACAGCACGGCTCCGTGGGAGCCCAACTGCTGCAGACTGAAGTAGACTTGTGCTCAAGCAGCCTATAACCAGCACCAGCCAGTGCTGCCCTCTTTGGGGTCTGTACTAGCCCCTGGCTGGCCTTTGTTCCTCCTCCAGATCTCTTTCTAGACCGATGTGGATACCGCACCCTGGCTTGGTAGAAGCTGATGTAAGCCAGAATGGAGTCTTCTTGTCCAAACTGTTTAAAGGCAAACAGAGAAAAAGTGAAAGTTGAGTTATGCCCAGATTTCTGCAGGCATAGCCGTGGGATGCAGGGGTGCTGGGGGTGGTGCGGCACCCCCAGGTTTTATGCAGAGCTGCTGGCACCACGCCTAGGGCCCCGCTCCCCAGCTTGGGTCCCAAGGGCCGGCCCCGCTCTCTAGCTGCTGGCTCCACACACAAAACCTGGGGGTGCTTCCTATTCCTAAGCCCTGCTCCCAGCCCTCTGCCTGAATTCTGCTCTCCAATCCCTCACCTGGGCCTCACTCCCAGCCCAGTGCTCTGCTTCTGGGGCCCCAGATACTGGCCCTGCTCCCCAGGCACTAGCCCAGGGCCCCATGTCTGGCCCCACCCCCAACTCTCAGGCCTTCATTCCTGGGGCCCTGCGCCTGACCTCTCTGCCCCCCGCTTCCAGGGCTCTGCTCCCAGGGCCCCACACCCAGCCCCACGGCCGGGGTTCTGCTCTTGGCCCCCCACATGGGATGCCAGCTCCTGCCCCCACACATGCCCCCAGCTGGTACCTCAGCCCCTTTACCCCTGTTCGGGTCTCCCCTTCCCGGAGACACAGTCCTGCTCCCAGCCTCAGCTCAGGAGAGGGAGAAAGAAGACGGAGTAAGGGTGCTGGCTTTCAGCACCCCCACTACTAAAAATGTTCCGGCGCCACTGCTGAACAGCCTCCCTTCCTGGTCTGTGGGAGAAATTTGACACCAAACTCGGTTTTCAACTAAACTTTTTAAAGTCCTCCCTGCCCACCAGCTGAAATGCTCTTATGGCCTTAGTGCTTCCTGGTTAAGATCCTACTGTAGATCCACAAGAAGGCGTCCTTCTGTGATATTGCAAAACTCGGTGTGCACTGGCAGTGTTGCAGAATGATGCATTCTGGATTTATCCTCTGAGAGCCTTTACGTACAAAGACGATTTCCCAGGGGAGGGTGTGTTCCTTATCTAAAAGGTTAACTGGAACTGATTTCTGTGCTGAATAAATCCCCCAATTACGCCTCCTCCAAATTCCCCTCCCCGGCGCGCGCGCACACACACACAGAGAGAGAGAGCCTGGATCATTCTGCTCTTAGTCCCTGATCCTGCAAACCACTTACATACGTGCATGAGGATCATTCCATCGGCTTTGGTAGAACTACTCATGCTTAAAGTTATGTGTGTTTTAAGTGCTTTGCAAGAGTCAGGCCATAAATCTGGGTTGAGCTCAGAGTCAGTTTCCCTCTTTTATTTTGCAGTTCAGCTTCAAGTAAATGATCCAGTCGGACCCTCTTAATGTCAACATCAGTTTACCACCACAATTTTTATGCTAGCCAAGGTTTCTCAAGAAGTCCTCTGACCTCTGGCAAGCTGAGAGCTCGATGAGCAAAGCAAGAGACACTTGCTTTTAATAGTCTTCTGATGCTAAGAAGCTGAACTCTTGGTCCCACTCTATCTGTCATTGGTTCATGTAGTTGTGGCACAGACACATAATGCCAGTAAAGAGGAAATACACAAGTAGATAGTGTAGTTAATTGGAAACCGGTGTGGATCACATGCGGTGTTGAGCAAGACTGTTTCTCCTCTTGGGTATCTGTAAAGTACTATCCACCAGTGGTGTCATCTATACATTAATATTTCAGGACTCAGTCCTGGGGTTGGAGCAGCTGAGTAGGGTGTGTTGCTAGTCTTCTACGGTGAATTAAACTGGAGGGCAGGGGGTGTTCTGCAGGCTGGCAGGACAACAGGAATGCTATGCTCAGCATGCACCAGGAGACAGTTGGCTGTGAGAGGCACCATTTCCTGGGAATTGTCAGATTGCACTTAAGCAGCAGTGCTGGCACAGGCAGAACCAAGTGCTTGTTGCCACACATCCCCTTCATTGGGCTACGGAGTCATGGATCGCAAAAGTCTACAGGTTAGAAGTGGAAGTGAACACAGAGGAGAGAAGATTGACTCAAGCGGCATTTTGAGTATTTAAACACCATTGAGGCTGTGTCAGGTTGCAAGTCCGGGACCTAGGTACTGCACACGGGCCAGGGAGAAGTGTCTGAGGATATCAGCTCTTTGCCTACAAGGTTTGGCAGGAAGAAAGACTTTACCATGTATGTATTTAAAATGAATGTTGTCACATGTGCCTTGTTTTCCCATCCAATGGAACGAGCTAGGTTAAGTCCACCACCTTAAAGGAGGCTAAAGACCTGTCAGTCACAGATGTGCATAGCTCCCCTTCCTCATCCTCCTCTTGACAGAAGCATGACATGCTTAATCAGTCCTTTGCTACTTTTTGTTCTCACTTGTATTTTAATATATCCATTCTTCCGGGTGGGCTAAGGGGAAGGAGAGCGAGAGAGCTTTGCACCTTCCAAAGTTCTGAGTTTGGGCTTCCTCTCAGGGCCCAAATGTTCCGAATGTGCCTGTGACACTAAAAGGGGGCGTTCGTAATAGAAGGAATAGTCTTAATTAGCTTATCGACAGTGAATTTCCTGCTTGGGAAAATGACCCTTGGCCTACCCATCTACACATCGTTTGTAAAGGACTGAATTAACAGCCCTGAAAATCCAAGATATGCATTGGCAATGCTAGCCTCCCCCTAGGGTGACCAGATGTCCTGATTTTATAGGGACAGTCCTGATATTTGGGGATTTTTCTTATATAGGCTCCTATTACCCCTCACTCCCATCCCGATTTTTCACACTTGCTGTCTGGTTACCCTAGCTCCCCCAAATCTACCCCACCGAAGTGCTCCTACACTGTTCTGGAGGGGCCACATGTCAGTGGGGGAGGGGAACATTCAGTCTACATAGCTCTTGGCTTCTTTGCTGCGGCTTCAAACGTGGGGCAGTTACATCAGTTGAGGTGATGGTTTTGTATACCGGAAATATACGTTCCCCAGTTCCGCAAAGTACTTAAGTAGTTGCTTAACAGCAACCCAATTCAGCTAAGCGTGTGCTTTAATGCTTTGGATTTAAGCATTAAGTATTTTGTCAAATCATGGCCCAGGAGCTACCCTGGGACCATGCTTGCTACGCTTCCTTCCACTTCCAGCATTATGGAGAAAATAATCCCTATGTTGAGATGATTTTTAGCAAAATTTTCTCTTTCAGACTGGCCAGAGGAGATGCTGGAAGAAGCAGTCACGGGCACTTACTTTGATACATAATAAGAGAATTTGAAATTTTGAGGTGTGATCAATAATGATTAATTAGGGAAGAGGATAAAGGCCTGAAGAAAAACACAAGCCATTTTTAAAGTAACGAGAATGGGTTTATGGGGAGGGTTGGGATGAGAAATCATTAGTTGGCCTTTTTCCTATTCAATGACCTTTGTTATCAAACCAGGCTTCAATTTAATCTCTACCTGCCACAGAGCACTGTAGTCTGGAATAAAATAGCAGTGCTTCCTAATAGCAGTACTGTCAGTGGTTACCGAAATTTAGAAGGTGCGGGGAGGAGAGGAAGTTTGAGAGGTTGCTGGTGAAAACCTACTGTGAAATGCACTATGGAAAACTTCTGCAACGGTGTTTTTTTCCCTTCTATGTTGCTGTAAAACATGAGCATAAAAGAAAACATGCATCAAAGAAGCTCATTTTTCTCCAAGGACCATAACATCATTTAAGGTTTAATTCAGCTTGATGTTTTGCCTGTCCTCTATAAGCTGTACTGTTAAGGTTAAGTCTGTTACAGTACATTTCTGTGATTATACTAAACGCATTTGAGATCCTGGATCTCTTCCTTTTATTTTTTTTTCCTGGTCAAGTAAATTTTTAATGCTTTAGACGAGCAGAATGTTATTGCAATTAAAACCTCTCCAAGCAACAGAAGCATTGGTTCATTCAGCTGTCACTCATTGCTTTACAATGTGTGGCTTTCTTAAAATATTAACAATTAAGGGGGACACTCGGGCCAAAATCTGACATGTGATTAGAGCAACTGGATAAAGGCAAAGCCACCTACTGGTCTTCAATCAACATGTGGCTAGTAAATAAAAAAGCTGAATGGTTTTGTTTTCTCCACTCTGCTTGTTTTATGAAGAAAAGTGGACTTGTTCTCGGGCTTTTTCTTTTTTTCATGTCGGTTCAAACCCATCAGCCCAGAGACTGTGAGGGGGGAAAGGTAAGAATTTATCAGCAGAGACTCCAGTTTTCACGGTTGGTTTCTTATTTTTAATTTTTTCATTTATATAAATGATGACATGGAGGACACAATCTGCAGCTGGTGTAAATCAGTGTAGCTCTATTGAACTTCAGTTTACATTAGCCGAGGATAGTAGAATTAAACAGCGTCAGTTCCCTGGGTTTGAGTACAATGTCTGGTTGACTGGGACAAAAAATAGCCCCAGATGGTATCATGATTCCTTTCCCATGATTTCCTGTTCAAATATCCTGATTTCCTTCAGCGTTTTCTTCCCCCTATTGCAGGAGATCTTTGTCTCTTTCTGCCTTCTGTCCCTTGTGTCCTCTATGAACACTGAAGCCAGGAGTGGAATTAATTTTACATGTCTTGCTCTTCAGTCAATACTTCTGTCAGTAAATTACGTCTGCAATTTCGTTGAAACATCAGCGTTTATTCCTAATGTGCTTGGAACTTTTTTACCTTAACAGCTTCTGCAGTCTTCTTTTCCATCTCCGTCTTTGCTCTTATCATTTTTATACACTCGGCTATAATCTTTCCATTTATGTCTACATATGTTTGATAGGTTGTTTTTTTCCCCCTTAACCCTAGAGGTACAGTTTTCGATTCTTTCTTATTCATATATAGCAGTTCTTGATACAGCATACACCTAGTGCCGAATGTTTCTAAGGCTAGAGGGCACAATTAACTCTTGGGCATATTCATTTATTTTTAAACTGTTTGACTAGGGAATTACCTCTCGGGTGAAACACTTAAGACTCCAACAACATCCCAGAGCCTGAAAAGAGAGAAAGCAAAGGGATGTGATATAAAATCATCCATCTCACTCCAGTGCTGTTTTACTTTGCACTGACCTGGTGTGTCAGATCTAAGCATCTCAAAGTCCTGGGCAAATGTTAGTTAATGAAGCCTGTGATGTTGGCCGTTACTTTCATACACATTTTCCAGACTCAGGAGGTTAAATGACTTGCCAAGGCCATGCTGTGAGTCAGTGGCAGAGAGAGGAATGGGAACAAGGAGGCTTGAATCCCAAACCTCTTTCCTGTTAGGCCCCATTTCCCATCGTTTATGGCAGATGAATGTTGGAAGTAGGAATATACATTTGTACACTCTCTACACTACCAATGTTTAACTTTCAGAACAGGAATTTCTCTCTAAGCACTTTCTGTTTTCCCACTAAAGCTTTCTTTTCTATTATTTTAGCCCATTTATCTCAGTAATTAGATACTAAATTGATAGCTTTCTTATAAATTCTTAAGTAAGTAAGTGTATTTGATTTTACCTAACATATTTTCTCTCACTTTTGCTTTTCCAACAATAGCTTATTTGATGGCATTTTTTTAAAGAAAAAATAAATTATTGAATCTTTTTTCAAAAAAAGCAAAATTTAATTAAGAGATTTAGTTTCTGGGGTAATTGTCCGCCTTTGGATACATCATCTTCACAGCTATTGCAATATTAGCTCCATTCCTTTTTTCCTTCTTCCATCTTTTACCCAGACAAATGGAACGTACACTATGTAACTCAGGTATTCTATTCGAACTTATTCATCTTGTATTTATTGGATTTTTGCCATCATCTTTTCTTCCCACTGAGTTCCTCTTTCCTATCTGAGGGCTTGTCTACATCACAAAGTTGCAGCGCTGGTGAGGGGGTTACAGCGCTGCAACTTAGGAGGTGTACACATCTGCAGGGCATCACCAGCGCTGTTTGCAGCGCTGGCCGTACTCCCGTTTTGTCTCGGGTGTAGAGGATCCAGCGCTGGTGATCCAGCGCTGGTAATCAAGTGTAGACACTTACCAGCGCTTTTCTTGACCTCCGTGGAATAAGTAGGTATCCCAGCATACCTGAGGAAGCCTCTGGTAATCAAGCAGGTCTCCTTCCCCGGTTTGCTCTCGTGTTCCCCGAACCCCCGAGCAAGCAGGTCTCCTTCCCTGCGGTTTGCAGGGGGGTTCGGGGAACGTGAGAGCAAACCGCGGCGAAGCTGGTCTCCTTCCCCGGTTTGCTCTCGCATTCCCCGAACCCCCCTGCAAGCAGGTCTCCTTCCCTGCGGTTTGCTCTCGCGTTCCCCGAATCCCCGAGCAAGCAGTCCTCCTTCCCTGCGGTTTGCTCTCGCGTTCCCTGAATCCCCGAGCAAGCAGGTCTCCTTCCCTGCGGTTTGCAGGGTGGTTCGGGGAACGCAAGAGCAAACCGCGGCGAAGCTGGTCTCCTTCCCCGGTTTGCTCTCGCGTTCCCCGAACCCCCCTTGAAGCCGCTCAACAGCGCTGCAGTGTGGCCACATCTAACACCACTTGCAGCGCTGGTTGCTGTAAGTGTGGCCACTCTGCAGCGCTGGCCCTATACAGCTGTACTAATACAGCTGTAACAACCAGCGCTGCAAAATTGTAGAGGTAGACATACCCTGATAGTCTGATTTGTTTGATCATCTTCTGATTCTAACTTCCCCCTGGGGGCCATTCCACTGGTGTAAACCTATGTAACTTCAGAGAAATCAGTACTCAGCACTAGTTGAGTATCTAACCTGTAATTGCTCCTGCTGTCAATGGGCTTAGACCCATTGTCTGCTCTTTCAGATTCTTCTTTATTTCCCTCAATTTCTTTACATTCTTTGCTTCCTCCTTTTGTCTTGAGTAATGTTCTCATCTCCTCTGAAAGTCTTCAGTAAATGTTGGGGCGTTACCATACTGTTAGAGACATTCTGGTAATGTCTGTACAAAGGAATATGTGGAATTAAATAAAACTTAGAATGGGAAACTGTGCTCAGACTTTAATACCCTAAACACCCTCTCTTGGTATAGTAGATAATTCTTTAGATCTTCAAGATAAGTAGGCTTGGAAGGATTAGCTTTTTATCAGTAAATGTCAATTTCATTCATCACATACAAACAATGAAAGAACATTTCCATTGATTAGTCACAGAAATTTAAAGATAGGCCAAGTAAGAAAAATGCTGCTTAAGAACTTAATAGAGTTTGACTTAAGGATATTTAATGTGTATATTTCGACGTGTCAATAATTTGTGTTTTAACAGTTTTATAAAGCTTTAACTTTTTGAATCTCAACATCTACTGTCATTAAATAATTATCTGATGCCTCCCTCCCCAATAATTAACCACAACTGTGGAGATTTAATAGATAAAGATAGAAAAAAGTGTTTAAAAATAAACTGATATCCATCAAAATTATTTAAAAACTAAAAATCAAATTCTGCCAAGCTTCAAGATAACCTAGTGGAGGCCACTAAGGAAATCAACACAAATCCAGTGTTGGCAAAACCACTGATGATTACTCATTGGAAAGGTGCCTTGGAAGGTAGTGAAGAAGTGGGTAGATGCATTGGCTTGGACAGCTATTTATGAAAAACAGATGTACACATTATGAAACACAAGAGATCAATCTGAACACATATGGCAGCATTTTCATGGTTATTTAGAATCACAGTCGTCCACGAATGATTAATCGAGTCCTTCCCAAAACAGGAATGCATAGTCTCTTGTAAAGCATGAGACATTTTTGTTTGGTCTTTTCCTCTCCTACTCTTTTTGAATGAAGGCGTGCAGGTACTATAGTTATGCCCTCCAACACCGGATACAGAAGACTCAGTAAGACTACACATCCTCACAATACCGGACATTCCGGTACTTTCTGGAACAGCGTGACTCCGCCCATGTCAGCGTGATCCTGCTCCTGTCAGCATGACTACACGGAGGATGCCGTTTTTAAGAGCGCGCCACCCTGCCCCCACTAGTGTGACTTCACTCTTCAAAATGGCTTTCTCCATCCGTGATACTGAGGAAAACCACGTCTGGCTTCGTCTTAGGACAAGACAGACAACAACCATTAGAAAAAGGGAACTGTTTTGCCTAAAAGTAGAGGAATTGCCTGCCTACCTGGTAAATGGAAGGAAGAGCTGTGGAGACACTGATAGTTCGACACTACAGAATGTAAATCGTAATGATAAGATTTATTTTGTGCTTTTTCTTCTCAAACATCAGTTTTGAAAGAGTGAAAATGTGTCATGGGACCTGGAGCAGCTTGTGTAGCTGCCTGGGACTGGCCCATTGGTATAGTTTGTTTCTGCAGCAGCCCTGCTTGAGTTTAAGCATTTGTGAAGTGCCATTTCTCGCAAACCAGAAAATTGTAGTGAAATGACCTGCTTTGTGAAGGCCCAAGCCAAAGGCTGAAATGAAGCATACAAAGCAAAGCTTTGTTCAGCCAAGTTCCAGAGTATCAGACAAGGCTTCCTTCAGACTTCACTTAAAGGGAATATCAGGGCTACCTCTGTGTCTCTCCTGTGTATGGGGTTACCATTCTTTCCTTGCCAGAACCTATGTAGGGGTCCTTCACCTCATTGCAGTCACTGACCTATCTTCATAAAGAACTCTCTCCTGCTCCTCCAATTCCTTTCCTAGCAGAGCCAAAATAATGGAGTGTCCTTATACAGAATACATGATTCTACATGATAGATGTAAAATTCCTCTGCTGTGTCAGGACCTTCCAAAACTATCTCTTGAGGAAACTACAAAGCATCCCTGCAATTAAATTTAAATTCCTTTATTGGGTACAGAAACATGAGGGTTTTCCTAAGTAGGACCAGCTATAAAGAATGCGTTGTGAGTAATTACAGGACTTCAGTTGCCAGTGCAGTTCTGATGATGTACATATGTGGCTATCATCCATATCTTTGGGTTTTTTGTTGTTTTTTGTAATCTGGGCACTCTTGTTCATTTGCTTTCAAAAAATGCATCCAATCAACTGTGTTAGTGAAAAGGGTAAAGGTGGGTGAATCTCAAATGGTTTGGCTTCTCAGTTTGCATAAGCATCCAATAGGTTAGATGCTTATCTGAACCCTGGGCCATGTTCATCCTCTGTATAACTGCATGAAGCCAATAGAGTTAGACCTTGTCTGCATGAAGTATAATTACACCAGTATACTGCCAGTACACCACCCCTACTCCACCCCCGGTGTGGACACACTTATTCCAATATAAGAGAGGCTTTTTTGCATGTGTTTAGTTTAAACCTGTTCCTAAGCAGGATAACAAGCTTTAACTTCCAGCTGTTGTACTGAATGACCTGTATAACAGGACAACTGCATCCATACTGCGAGATGTAACTATATAACTATATCAGTTTAAAAAACTAACAAACAAAAAAAACCACCCTCATCCCTAATTGAAATAGTTGTCAATACAAAATGTGTATGCAGACCAGGACTTGGGAGCACGTGCTCCTTTGAAAGTGGATTGCATTTGCGCTCCTATGTCTCTTAAGCATTTTTTAAAATCTTGCCCTATATCTGTAAGGGATCACGTTGTGCATCCAAAGCAAATCCATTGTACGATTGTAAACCGGTGGGCGAGGGAATGAGGCTGCTTTGTAAAATGACTGCTGTTTCTCTCTTCTGCACAGAAGTGGCTATTATGTGGCGTGTTGCCTGTATAAATCCAGAACAGGTGTTAGTGAGGATAGACTGTATCTGATAAGTAGCTTGCCCTATTTATGCTGCTGCTGCCAAATGGCTGTTGTAGGACGTTGGGATATCACACGATTGGTCTGTGGTGCTGCTTGATAGAAAAAGATCATGAGGCTCAACTGGCTTTTTGATACCGATGAACCTAGAGAAGCCAAAATTCTTAACAGGCCTCAATTCAGCAGAGCGCACGTTAAGTCTCTTTGAAATCAATGGGAATTAAGCGTGTACTTAATTGTCAAAGGATTAAAAAGGAGTTAGGCCCTCAGCTTCCATTGAACGGCAATGTGAGCTGCAGGGGCGGCTCTATAGACATTTCGCCGCCCCAAGCACGGCGTCATGCCATGGGGAGTGCTCTGCCGCTTCCTGGTCCCGTGGCTCCGGTGGACCTCCTGCAGGCGGGCTTGTGGAGGGTCCGCTGGTCCCGCGGCTTCGGTGGAGCTGCGGGACCAGCAGACCCTCCGAAGGCATGCCGCCAAAGGCACCCTGCCTGCTGCCCTCCCAGTGACTGGCAGAGGTCCCCCTGCGGCATGCCGCCCCAGGCACGCGCTTGGCGTGCTGAGGCCTGGAGCCGCCCCTGGTGAGCTGGGCTGTTAACTTCCACAGACCTCTGAAAATCCCAGTCTACATGCTTTGCTGCTCAAGAATGGATTTAACCACATGCTTAAGTGGTTTGCTGAATTGGGGCCTTGGTGCCCAGACCTTGCTGAATGACCATCCCAGGTTGGTTACTGGCAGCATTCAACACTTAACTGGCACAGTTCATATTGACATAGCTCCACTGAAGTCAACAGGTCTATGCTGATTTACAACAGCTGAGAACCTACTGAGCCAGTATGTCTAAACTTCATGGAGTTGGTTCATCTTATTATAAGGTCACCTATGTTAATAAATGGAGAACTGCGTGAGAGAGAACATTTGAAGTTCCCTGCAGTGCCACCATGCATTGCTCAGTTTGGGCTGTTGACCATGTACTTTGCCCTGGTATGAGAAAAACAGAATGCCTTCTCATAACTGATTTCTACTTCCCAGTAAATCTAGTGCTCACTGAATCTCTAGTCCACATCCAGATGACAATATCCCCTTGAAGCTTGGGTAAGTTATGGCTTCAAGTTTTCATTTCAATAACAGGGACCATGGTGAGTAAGAGAATAGGAGCAACTTGATGAGGTCTTTCAGCAACAACTATGAAATCACAGACTCTTAATTACTTTACAACAGTTCTTTTCTCGTCCCTAGTTGTTTCCCTTTGTGTATGACTGCATTGTGAAGTGTTTATCGATGCTAATGATGCGATCCTCCAGAGGCCCATTTACTCAACAGGACTGAAAGTGAAACTGTTAAGAAATTAATTTAGGCTGTGGTGATTCATCAAAAAGGAGAAGTAAACAGAACACCAGCCTGGTCTCTGCTTTAACTAGCATGTCAGCTTGCTGGGACGTGAACAGAAAGACCAGGGTAATGATAAGAATCCATGGACGTTTATCTATCCTAATAAAAGTAATAAACCCTTATTAGCAAACATATATTTAGAAGACACATCAGTTTCTAAAAGGCAAACCCTAGAGACTGCAACATTCCTAGGGTAACTGGACTGATGGTTCCAGACAGGAGTCAATTTAGAAGTATGGAGTGAAAATTAATTTTACGTCATGCTAAATTCTTCACCAGTGAAAATGGATGAAACACCAGTGAAGTAATTGGAGCTGTCCCTGTTTACACCAGCAGAGAATCTGGCCCAGTATTTTTTCCTTTCCTCCCAACCAAACGTTCAAATACTACTGTCAGTTGATGGAAAAAAATTGTTGTGTGTAATCTGTGGGCTAAAGCAGAGTTGTAAGTTAAAAATATCTGCTTATGGATACTTCACTACAGCCTTTCATTAGGTTATAAATATAGTCATTCTCCAGCTCCGATAAATCTGGACTTTCTTTTTAATCTCCTTAGGATATTGTGGGGAAAGGACTCTAATTTCATAGACCACACACTTAAGACAATAACTCATGAAGCCTATTAGATTCTCATATAAAAGACTTTAGTGGGACCGATTAGAGAGAGGTGCACAGGGCTGATGGGAGGTGGAGGACTGCTAGAAAGGCTTTCCAAAGCAAAGGCAGTTATGTAACTTACAACCCTGACTAAGCCCCTGCTTGCTTGAAAAGCAGTTTCTAGATGATGACACTGAAAGGAAATAAAATACCCACAAAGAGAAAACAGTGAGG
This sequence comes from Gopherus evgoodei, assembly GCF_007399415.2. NCBI lineage: Eukaryota > Metazoa > Chordata > Testudines > Testudinidae > Gopherus > Gopherus evgoodei. Next base: position 9,309,272 of record NC_044339.1, on the reverse strand, counting down.
GTAGAAAGCAGGGCTCAGATTCTCCATTCCTCCACTTGGCATAGGAGTATGGGGATGGGAGGGGACAAACAAAGCTTTATCCCATCTTGGCATTTCTCATATTCTTGAGCCCTTGAGGGAACTGCTCAGCTCCCACCATAAGTCAGAGAAGTGTCAGAGTTGCTTCAATTTATCCTCAGGCTGCATAAGGTCTCTCTAGGTCATCCACCAGCCAATAGTAGCGTAGTGCAGCATGGTTTGGCCCTGTCCCCTAAGCTATGAGCTGCAAGGGCGTCTGGTGTTGAGTCATTCCAACAGCTTTAAGGTGTCTGGGGAACCCCCTTACACCAGGAGTATTTCCCCAAGGCCATTTCCACCCAATTTACAACCCATTTCTCCTGCCAGAATGCCATAAAGGGGCTGTAGGGTAACAAAGAAACAGGCCACAGATCTTCTGTGCCTCATAATATACTGCTAGTTGGTTTATAGTCCTCTCTATTTTAATTAATTTGGTGAGCACTTTGTATATCATGTAGAGCAAAGTGTGACCCAAAGCATCACTATTAGCTAGTTTATTTTGCAGTGGAAACAGTAGAAAATGAAGAATTCCTGCCGTTAAGGACTCGAGTTTCCTCTGGCAATTTGCATTACAAAGCATTGTTTGTATTGATTAGAATAGAGGCATTTTAGGGACCCCTATTGCTTTCAGTGGAAGTTTTCTGCATAAGGAGGATGGGATCAGAGGGGAAGAACATGACCATGTATAAACACTGTGTAGACAGGTGAATGCGCGCTACAGGAGTCACCTGGCCTCCTTTCAGTCTGAAATATTTCTTGTACTGGGAGGTCTAGCAGAAGATGCCAGGAAGCACATTGCTGGTTTGCTGTCTCCACATCAGCATTGCATCCAGCACACGTGTCCTGTCCTCTTGGAATGAGTCTTTAAACACACTGCCCAGCCCCATAGATGTGGACCTAGAGCTCTCCCCCACTCATCAGTCAGATGAGAGTTGCTCCACACGGGGTTTCTGAGCTATACTTTTTTAATGTTTCTTGTTTCTAGATATGCCACTGATTTGAGTCCCAAAGTCACCTACATTCCGCACAAAGTCAGTGTCCCTTCCCTTCTTCTATTGTTTAATGATTTACGTCCAGGATAAAGAATGATGAATGAGATAGGAGATATTTACACTGAAGGAAGGAATTTCACAACATATAAGTTTCCCACATGTGTGTATATATATATTTTATCATTCTTTGCCACACATAACGACCTACATGTGGATCTTGGTGGGTTAACACGTAAGGTCTGAGCCCACCAAGCAATTCCTGGTTCTTAGCCTCTGTGACTTTGGTTTTTTGCCAAATGAAGGGTTTGCCTCGTGAGTGGGAGTATTCCTTTGGTAAATGAATTAACTATAATTTCATTAGTATGAGATTTAAGATTTTGGGACACATAAAATTCAAATGTTTGATCAGCAAGGCTGAGAGGTCTTCCCCTTTTGATGTGTTTTTTTTTTAATTGATCTGTGTGATTCTGTTTCAGAGGGGAAGAGAAAGCAGCTAAATGGTTTGATTCTTGATCCATTAACAAGTCTGATATTGTTACTGACACCTTGCTTAATGTCCCCCTTTAAAACATGACTTTTCTGCAATGGCCCTTTGAGAGCAATTGAAAAGTTCAATGTAGACAAAAGTGAGCCTTGATAAAGGCAGATGTTTCTCATCCAGTTGATGTGCCTGGGCAGGATTTCAGTCTGAAGGTGCCAGAGAACAAAATAAAATGCAACTTTGTGTCCCTTTTTGAACCTGAGTCGATGCCTAATAACCACCGCTCCCCCTTTGCACCTCTGTGTGCATGTGTGGAATTAAAATGGTACACTTTTTAGCAGCAAATAGAACAGTCATCCTGCCATTTGTCTGACCACTGATGTGATGCTTAAAGGGCTCATTGAAAAAGCAACAGAGACTTTCTGATTTATTTTCCCCCCCAGCAATTTTAAGCCATTATAGGCAAACTGTAGCCTTCAAGGCCTCATGCATTATTATGTGTAAGGGAAATCAGTGGGCAGTGACTATAACAATTTGTGGCATGATTTAGAAGTGCTCAAAGGCCTGATGGGTGCATTTTTGTGTAGCTTTGTGCTGGAAATCACTACTGATTACTTTGGAAGAACTGCTGACTCACAGATGTTACATAATAACGTACAGTGCCATGCAGTGGTTAAGATGCCAGTGTTTGATTTTCGCAGTGGGCGGGGTGAAAGAGAGCAATCATATTGGGCTTTTACTAAAAGGGCACATTTGATCAGAGTTCTGATGGTAAATAGCCTAAAATAGATAGTGGTGATAATGTGAGATGGTGAACAGCACTTCCCCCAGGGCAATGCATTTGTTATGGAGCTGTTGGTAACAAAGCCAAGAGTGATTATCTCTCTGAGAAATGGGAGAATTGTCACTGCTCTTCCAAAAACTCTAATTAACGGTTGCTAATAGTCATCATGAAACCAAAAGGAGGCTTCCTCTGAGTGACTTCACCAAATGGCAAGAGGCTCTGTGCTTGTGACATGCTGCTTAGCAGGCAAATGGCCTGCAAACGTTAATGTTTGGTGGGACTGAGGTAATGGGCTGATAAAAGGGTCTGGAGCCTTTGAACATTGCTGAGCTGTCTCTCACTGCAAATCCATGGAAACTCAAATATAGCACAGAGAATATGGAATGTATTAACAATAATAATGTACATATTCACATATAGGCCAAAATCTTTGGCATAAACTCTTGATACGTTGTAACATTCCATGTTCAATTCTTATGAATTCTCTAAACCAGCGGTTCTCAAGCAGCGGTATGCAAACCCCTGGGGGTATGCAGAGATCTTCCAGGGGGGTACATCAACTCATCTAGACATTTACCTCATTTTACATCAGGCTACATAAAAAGCACTAGTGAAGTCAGTACAAACTAAAATTTCATACAGACAGTGACTTGTTTATACTGCTCTGTATACCGTACCCTGAAATATAAGTACAATATTTATATTCCAATTGATTCATTTTCTAATTGTATAGTAAAAATGAGAAAGTCAGCAATTTTTCAGTAAGAGTGTGCCATGGCACTTTTGTATTTTCATGTCTGATTTTCGAAGCAAGTAGTTTTTAAGTGAGGTGAAACTTGAGGGCACACAAGACAAATCTGATTCTTGCAGGGAGTACAGTATGGAAAGATTAAGAGCCACTGGCCTAAACTGTAATCTACCCATCTTTGGTTTGCTTTCTGTAAGACCTTATTTTCTCTGTAATTCTATTTTGGCTTCTAAAGCTTTTATAAAAAGTCTCTAGTCCATACTTTAGCTAAGGAATAGCAATCCAAGGAAGAGTGAGAAATTTAATAGAGAGAATTGATTAATCAGAATTACTTAACCAAAAGGTGTCCTATCACATCTTTTCCTCTCAATACCAAGAGATGGCCTCCCATCAACATTCTGATTCTGACCATTCCTGAATTTCTGAGGAACTTTGGCATCTTGACCTGAAGCCCTGAGTTCCTTGGCAGGTTTGAAATCTGTGACCAAATTCTGCAGGTTGGGCTCATTTCTACAATAACTGGAACCAAGCGAGTGCCAAAGATGGGAATTATTTTCCTCCTGGCGTTTCCAAGGTGAGCTTAACTGGTCTTTACTTCTGGCTCAGACACTTCTCCTCTTCTCCCCCCCCCCAACACAGTTGAGTGCATTCTGTGCCAAGTTTATGGCAAAGGCCAGCAGGTTTATCCTTTCACAAGTGCCAAAAAGGAGATTTTTTTTAACCGTAACCACTTGTGAGCTAAAGATCACTGAATTTGTCCTAAAGTTTGGAACACAGCCCAAGAGGAGATGTTTTTATTTTATTAAAAACTGGCAGCCTGCAAGCACAAAATGTCTGGGTAATTGTGATCTTGCGTGTTCAGCTTGTGATCATAGGGAAAATTGCTTTATAGTTTGCTTCGGGGTGATCAGTGTCATGAGTTGCTTGTTGTTCACAAAGGGTATGTCTTCATTGCAATCTGAGGTGTGATTGCAGCATGGGTAAGCATATCTGCACTAGCTTTCCCTGCTCTAGAAGGGCCAAAAGGGTTACACGGTCTTCATCGTGAGCTGTACAAGCCCACTTGGGGACCCTGGTATTTACTTGCGTTGCTAGTCGTGCTGTGGCCCACTTCACCGCATCTGCTCTGCTGTTTTTAGCCATACAGTCGTGGGTATACATACCCAAGCTGCGTTCACACCTTGGATTGCAGTGGAAAGACATACCCAAAAAGAGATGAATCATGGAGAGTAAAGTGATATTTCACTAACGAATGTGCAGCTTTCCATGGTGGAAGGAAAGGGGTTGGAGTACGCTGTAAATAATTTCATTTTCTTCTTGAGATGGGGAGAAATATATTTGATGCCTTTGTGCTGATTATCTGTAAGACTACCCCTGTTGATTGTGTCATTTCAAACTGGACTAGATGAAACACTGGGGAATACACTATAGTAGATAATCACTAAAGGATGCACTAAATTATTGAATAGTCTGTCTGGTCTGTTACATCTTTCTCCATGATATCCAAGCATTTCCTGTTGTAACTTACTTATTATCCTTGTCATTGTCAGCTTTTCATGTGTCCAGATTTCCTAATCTATTTGTGTTACAGATTTTCACTGAACTACTTGTTAAATCATTGCCAATTTAAAAAAAATTATGGTAGCCTGAAGTTTTCTTTCCTTCTGTTGTTACAAGAAACACTGAAGATCATTATAATTGAGAGAAGATGGAGGAAAAACAACATTTCCTTTGTGCATTTCCCCCTGGTGGACTTTGTGCATTTGACAGCACTTTGTATGTAGTCATTACGGTGTTTGAGCAGTGTGTAGTCAATTTCTCCTAGGTGGCAGGTGTAGCACCTGATTCTCTTTTAAACTCACCGTTGAAATTGGCTAGCTTTCCGCTTTATCATGGCTCTACAGCGTAAAATGCAATGTGAGTGTATCCCTTATATTATTGTGAGCTCATCTAAAAGTTAAGGGCTGTCTTCTGCTTTCACGTGTGCCAGTGTTAATCAGCAGGCGCTCCATTCAAGCAGTGGAGTAACACCAACTTAAAGTAAATCAGCCCATATGAGTCAAAGTGTGCACAGCCTCTATGGCACCTAACAAGGAAAAGAAAATCGTTCTTAGATGTCTAGAGTTAGTGGTAGCCAGGCCGTATAAATAATGTCAGGCTAAGCCTGTTGTTTACCATAAGCTGTTTATTTTCTGCTAAAGGAGCTTATTACAGCATTGGCCTGAGTGAGACCAAAGCACAACATCGTGTGGCCTGCAATTCCTTGGTACCAATGTACAATTTTTTTTTTAGATGTTACCATATTCTCTGTTGTTCCTTGTGTTGTGGTAATGCCTCGGAAACCCAGTCTTGGAGCAGGACCCCATTCTGCAAAGTCCTGTACAAACATGGTCAAAATTTCTCTGTCTCCGAAAGCTTTCTCGAGGGCAGGCCCAGGCTATGTAGTAATATTGCCATATACCATAATGCTTTGCACCTTCATTTTGTAGTACAGAAATGATTTATTTAATGAGGATTAAAGACAGGGCAGTGGAGCCTGAGTTAGAAATTGGGAGCAGCTGAGTTTTTAGTCTTGTCTTTAACACTAATTCCCACTGTGGTCTTGGTTAAATCACTTAGCTTACCCAGTTCAGTTTCTGCATTTGTGATGCGGGGAGAGTACTTACTGCACAGTTCACAGGAGTTCATATTTTTAAGTGCTCTGAAGTTGTAAAATACTATGTGTAGTTGGTGAGTATTAATTATTAACTCTGCGTGAGATGAGAGTTCCTTTTAATGCTCTACCCCATGGCTTTAGCATAGCTACATGGTGCTTGTTTCTTGGAACTGTCCCATTTCTGATACCACGCGTCCTTTGTTCTAAAAAAGGTATAGAGACAACAGTCCAATTTCTGCCTCCGCAACTTCCGCTGAAGTCAGTTACTTGTAATACTGTTCTTCTGGGTGGATCATTGGCATCAGGAGTCGAACCAGAGATCTCTAATAGTCAGGCAAAGTGACACTGAGAGTAGAGCACCAGTCTGAGACTCAGAAGATTCTGTTTCCAGCTGTACCGTTGACCTGCTGGGTGACCTTGGGCAAGTCACTTCACTGCTCTGTGCCTCAGTTTCCCTATCTGTAAAATGGAGATAATGACACTGCCCTTCTTTGTAAAGCTCTTTGAGATTGGGTAGCGATATAAGAGCTGGATATTATTATTTATTATTTGCATCTTCCCAGCTTCCATTTATTTGTCTAGAGTTGGCATCCATCACTGCAGTACCTAAGATTCTTAGAAATGTATTGCATTTTCTTTAATGGTATCATGAAATTCAAGTTTAGTTGCTGTTGGCTAAAGTGCCAGCTGGACTTGGACAAGGGGGACAGTTTTGGCTTATCTGTAAAACTGAGGATGGGAGAGAGTAGCAAATAAATATGCCAGTCATTATATGAAAAATATCACCGATATTTCAGTAGCTTCATCAGAGTGACCCTGTTGCTGCTGAGGGTTACATGAACTTGTCCAGACTAATGTCAGTAACTCAAAGTGGACCTACCAGTTAGGGACGAAACCCTGCTCTCAGCTCTTCACCTCGGCCCAGCTGCTCTGCCCTTCCTACATGGCACTCAGGGTGACCAGATGTCCCGATTTTATAGGGACAGTCATGATTTTTGAGTCTTTTTTTCTTATATAGGCTCCTGTTACTCCCCACTCCCTGTCCCGATTTTTCACATTTGCCTTCTGGTCACCCTAATGGCACTGCTCCTTGCATGCAGGACAAGTGGAGTAGGAGAAAGGTGGTCAGCTCCGTGGATCTGAGTGGGGATTTTCCCCTCTGTCAGGAATCACTGGGATAAAGGGATTGCGAGGAATCTCTGGTTTCAGAGTAACCGCCGTGTTAGTCTGTATCTGTAAAAAGAACAGGAGTACTTGTGGCACCTTAGAGACTAACAAATTTATTTGAGCATAAGCTTTCGTGGGCTACAGCCCACTTCTCTGAGTCTCATGGGATGCACACCACAAAAGCATTGTTCTTGTGTGGCAAAGAGACCAGGACTGTCTGGATACACGGTTGTAACTTGAATCAAATGACGAGATTGGCATGTCAGAATGTAGTGAGGAAGAGGCTTTGTGCTGTGTGTGTGTGTGTGTGTGTGTGTGTGTGTGTGTGTGTGTTATATATATATTTTTTCCTGCTGATGTTTAAAGCAATCTTGTTAGATCAGGATGTCACTGATGTTTCCTTGGAGGATTGGTGAGAAAATGTTTGGAATATGGGCTATGAAAGTGGTTATGATTAGTCTTACTTCACAGTGGCTTTGTGCTAACCTCTTTTTCTGTCTAATTTCTACAAAAGACTGCAAACAAATGAGGATGCAGCTGAGCAAGGAGCGATAAAGATTTTTTTTCCCCTAAATTGATCTCTTAATTTTCAAAGTATTTTGTATAATTAGAGATTGTGTTCTTGAGGAGTGGAAAATCCAGCTGGGAGCTCCAGGTTGGAAACAGAGACCTGAAAATATGCTCTTAGAACCAGAGACACAAGGTGGGTGAGGTAATATCTTTTATTGGACCAGCTTCTGTTGGTGAGAGAGAAGCTTTTGAGCTCACACCGAGCTTTTCTTTTGGTCCTGACAGAAGATGGTCCAATAAAAAGAAGTTAACTCACCCACCTTGTCTCTCTAATATCCTGGGACCAACATAGCTACAACAATGCTTCTTATAACCAGGACATTCTTGTAGTGGAAGTTACATTCCTGGAAGCTTGTGTAGGGTCTGCTCTCTTCTCCCGCTTTGACTGCAGCTCCCAATGAGGAGGTGATGTCTAGTGATTGAAGCAAGAGACTAGGAGTTAGGACTCTTGGGCCTCTGTATGTGTTTTACCATTGAATAACCTGAAGCAAATTGATTAATCTCTACGTGCCTCATTTTACTGTGTTGTTGATAGCCTTAATTAATAAAGGTCACTCTGGTAGTATAAGGCATCACTATTCCATTGACAGTAATTTTGGGACTCACATGCATTATCGTCAATAGGAGTTGTGTATCTGTTATTAAGCACCCATACATAATGTCTTGGAGGTGAGTAAAGATGTGTACTTGGTTAAAAAAAAACGCACAATAAATACCAAACAACGATATCTTTCCATATTTAAAGTGATCCACCCCTCCTGTGGGGAAACGCAATGGGTTGATGTTCGCTGTCAGTACCACCAGTGCAGTCACAGTAATTCTGAAACTTAGGACAGAATGTGTCCTAGTGTGTGGAACATCAAAATATCCTCCTTGAAAAGCCATTTAAACTATTTTCTCTGCTCCATAACTGTCCGCGGGAAAAGGCGGCCTGATTGATTCATTCCAGCACTTGTTAATCACTGTTGTAGCGAAGAAAAAAAAACCCTCAAACCACCTCCCCTCTAATCTCTGTAAAGGCGGCCTGCCATCGTCTAGCTGCGTCTCGGGTCAAAGGCCATCCATCTTTGATCTAGGGGAAGCACAATTCTGGAAGCCTGTTGTCAGGCGTAGCTAAATGAACTTGTAATGAATATTCTTATCTGAAGGTTTTGTCAGATCAGGTTACCTAAATTGCAGATAAGTGGCTGACTCTGCTTAGAACACATGTAGGGTTAACCGTGGCTAACATTAGGCGCGACATAACCTGTTGTGTGCCCGCCCTTGCTGAGTCTGCTGTTTGTTTGCAGCAGGGGTTAATTTGTGGAGAGCCACTCATCAATCCTATGTTTTTTTTTCTTTTAATCCTGACTCCCAGTACCCTGCTCTAATCAGAAGACTTCATGACCCTCATGTTTGTAATTGCAAAAATAGGTTTGTCCAAGTGGTGCTGAGTTGTAACACTTGTCCTGGGTAAATCTGCCTCCTGTACAAAAGTGATCTGATGTGTCCATACCGGATATGGGAATTTCTGAAGTGATATGAGACCCACAGAGTTCTCTTCTTCATGTCAATACCCAGAATGCTGTTTGGTCTGATACCAGCAATTTCATACAAGCCTTGCTGTTTGAGCGCTGACCACAGGTGGAAAGGATAAGCTCTGCTTGTGAATGGAGGGAGTTTGTTCTTGTATCAAAGAAATCACGTCCAGGTAAATCCTAATGGAATGCTTTACTCCTGGCTTAGTGGCAGGAGTGTCAAGTGATGCCCTCCACCAACTATCTCTTTCAGAAGCATGGGAAGTTCCTCTTGGTGTTTCAGTACTAGAGAAGGTGTGTCTTGGTCCATCGTTCACAATAAACATAAGCACCGAGGAAATGCTTAATCCCAAATAACAACACCATGAGAAGAAAAGTCTGAGGATTTTTCTCACCTGCGGGGAGAAAGGCAATGAGCTACATACAGGGGATTTGCCTAATGGTTGTTGGTTCAGTGCTTGCTTTGCATTTATTCTCAGGCAAAAAGGTTTGGCGTGGAACTGTCAGTGTAATGACTTCTCCACGTTCTCCCACAGGGTCATTTTGTAAATTGGCTTCACAGTGTTGGATGAAAAGCCATCTCGCTGGTCACTGATCAAAGGGAAAGGCAGGGTACTTTGCTTGCTTATTCCAGGGGGCGTTTGATTATGGAATCTCCTTTGGCATTGGGAGAATTGCGCAAAGTGTGTTATTGTATGTGTGTCTCGGGTCCTGGAAACATTTGGATTTTGGCAAGGTGGGGTGGGGGGAAGGGATGTGGCACTGACCAAGGGAAAGGAGTGATCGTTTACTACTTAGATTGTCAGCTTGCCAGGGCAGGGACTTCCTTTTTGTTCTGGGTTTGTACAGCACCTAGCACATTGGGGTCCTGATCCTGGACAGGGGCCCCTAAGTGCTACCGCTAGACAAAGCCATAATAATACCATTGCTGCTGTCCCAGTATACAATATATGGGGCAAAACCTCTAGTGAGTCCTGGGGTGCAGCCCTCTGTTCCCTTGGGCGGGCCGACATTACAGTGGAACATGTCTCGCTGACAAGAGGTCTGTTGATCTCGCCTCTGACAGCATAGCCAGCCACGAAGGGGTGAATGCCCACTGCAATGCATCACTGTCTGGGCCTTGTACATTCCAGCCCTATTATTTGTATTGCTTCGGCTCCGCACCCTTTCTTTATGCTACTAAAATAACCCTCCCCTTCCTGCTCCTTTTTGCGTTTCCTCTCCTCCCCATACACACTTTGAATTGGCTCCTCATTGAAAAGCAGGGACTCCTGGCTCCTCCCTGGCTTCACAAGGGGGTGGAACAAGGGAATGGAGCAGAGATGGAGAGAGACAGGCAGGGTATGGAGGAGAGGAAGAGTGAATTCCTGAGAAGGGCAGAGGGCCACCCCTCTGCATGGCTCTTTCCTGACGTCCTCTCTCCCCTCCCCTGGTGGGTTTTTTCTATCCCCTTTTCAGGCCTCAAACAGGTGATATTTTAGGGGACCCTCTGCAGGCTTTGTCTGGCTAAATAGCAGCAGTTCTAAGCCTTCTTGGTTTTGCTGAGACCAAATGTTACTGCTGTGCCTTAATTCTAAGCTGTCGTGCTGACGTGCTGCCTATTGAAGGAGGAAAAGTCATAGAATCACAGAACGTCAGGGTTGGAAGGGACCTCAGGAGGTATCTAGTCCAACTCCCTGCTCAAAGCTGGACCAGTCCCCAACTAAATCATCCCAGCCAGGGCTTTGTCAAGCCTGACCTTAAAAACCTCTAAGAAAGGAGACAGTGGGCTGGTGGTGTGGAGGGGAGGGTTTTTTTCTACATTGTATCACAGTATAACTCTTCCCTCCACACACACTCCGATCCCGACTTCCAGTGGGAACCTATAACATTGGGTTGCCCTGCTACTTAGTTTGCGTTCAGTTGGACAAACAAGTTTGAGCATCATGTGGCTAATCTGCTGTTACTCCCTCTCACCCCTTGGTGCCATCTCAAGGCATTTTCAAACATGTGGGTTGGGGCTTCACCAGAGATGTGACCAGGCAGCGCCTAGTTTTACTGAGTAACATTAGCAATGCAGTCTGCTCCTCTATCCATTTCAACAGAAAGATGCTGAAATTCCCCATCTCAGAGCAATCTAAGACTAGAGGAGGCTCTGGCAATTGCTGACTGTTGAGCATTTTTATATTAAGGTAAATTTGCACAATACCTAAGATGAGAGACTGGTGCTTCTCCCAAAGAGCTTTTTACCTCACGTAGATAAGATACAACTAGTGTGACCAGATGTCCCTATTTTATAAGGACAGTCCCAATTTTTGGGTCTTTTTCTTATATAGGCTTCTATTATCCCCCATCCCCTGTCCCAATTTTTCATATTTGCTGTCTGGTCAGCCTAGACACAACACTGCAACCTGTAGGCAAGTGGCGTGTGGTGGGATCACTGGTAAAGAAACTACAGTGGAGAGGAATTCATGGGAGAAATGAGGTTTCAGGAGAGAGGCGTTGGATGGAGAAAAAGTAATTATTTGTTACTTGCATTGTGGTTGCACATTGGAGCCACAGCCCTGGACCAGGATCCGGTTGTGCTGTGCACCATACAGGGTGGTGAGGTGTTGAATGAGAGATGAGCTGTGCTGAAGCCCATCTCATCTGTCTCCAGGGGCTCTATGGGGAATCAGCGTGAGGACTGGAAGAGCACAGAGCATGTTACAAGGCTATGGTTGAAGGCCTGTCCTCACTGCAGAGACAGCTGAGTCAGGGGCTTGGATAGGGCATGACTGTTCAGTTTCAGTTTGTGGTGCAGGTGGGAAGTTAGGCACTTCTCATCATTAAGGTCCCAGACAGACTGTGGTCAGGAATCAAGTTGGAACCAGCCCGTCTGTATTATGATCAGCTCATCTAGCTATTGGTCTGTATGGCCCTCAACACTATTGCATCCGAGCACCTTGCAAATAATCATTAATTTATCCAGTGAGAAAGGGGCATACTGTTGTCCCCATTGTACAGGTGGGGAACCGAGGCACAGAGAGAGCAAGTGACTTGCCTTAGGTCACACAGGATGTCTGTGGCAGACCTGAAGATAAAACCTTAACTTCTAGCCACAGGGCCATGTTCCCTCCCCTGACTCTGCTGTGTTTTGAAGTATAGCCAGGTCCTGTTACAGAGTCGGAAATTGTTTCAAGGCCTTGGATACTCTGAGCCTTGCTCCCGTTTAGAGTATTTCAAAGCAGTAAAGAAAAGCCAGGGTGAAGGGAGACACTAGATAAGAGAAATGAGAAAAAGAGGAGTCTCAAACAGCTTCATGTTCAGACAGATTTGGGAGCTGGCCTATGGAAGCTGTTGGTATGCTGGCTTTTACTAGTTTGATCACTTGAGTGAAGGGATTTAAGTGTTTTGTGGGATTCTTGCAGGCAAAGGCTGGATCGCAGATCCCAATGTTTTACTGCCAATGCCAAGTGCAGTTAAATAGTAACTTTAATACAAGGGGGGTATTATTTCTTTAGGTTTAAAAACGTGATCCTTGAGTTTACGGCTCACAAATGATCAGACCAGGGTTTCTTCATGGTAATGTATCTCTATCAATTTATTTCTCATTAAAAATTTTATGCTGCAGTAAAAGTCAATAGTAAGAAAACAGTGGAACGTTATAACCTGTTAAATCAGGCCACCAGTTTTATATAATGCAGCCTCGGGATATTATCAGGATTTTAAATGAAACCAAATCAATCTCATGTGGTTTTTTCCCTCTGCGACTGCATATGCTAAATACAAAAAGCGGGGGAGAGGAGAATCATTGGTTTTGAATGACTGTTACTAGAGAGTTTTTGGCAAGGGGGAGACGAATTGATCTTCTCTTCATATGAACGGCTTCTCTGGGCTTCTGCATTAACGATGCTTTCTCCTCCTGCCCCTGCAAAGTAAAAGATTTCAGTTTGTCACCTAGAGGGAGCTTGTTGTGAAATGTCTTTTTTACCCTTTAATTAAAGCAGGGTCACGTTAGGGATTGTTAGGTTGCAGCACAGGAGAAGATTGTAACCCATTGATCTGTTATGCGGCTGGGTAAACTATTTATTATTACATAAGAACAGCCATACCGGGTCAGACCAAAGGTGCATCTAACCCAGGATCCTGTCTTCCGACAGTGGCCAATGCCAGGTTCCCCAGAGGGAATGAACAGAACAGGTAATCATCAAGTGATCCATACCCTGTCACCCAGCATCTGGCAGACAGAGGCTAGGAACACTATCCTTGTCCATCCCGGCTAATAGCCATTGATGGACCTATCCTCTATGAACTTATCTAGTTCTTTTTTAAACCTTGTTATAATCCTGACCTTCACAGCATCCTCCAGCAAAGAGTTCCACAGGTTGACTGTGCGTTGTGTGAAAAAATACTTCCTTTTGTTTGTTTTAAATCTGTTGCCTATTAATTTCATTCGGTGACCCCTAGCTCTTGTGTTATGAGGAGTAAACAACACTTCCTTATTTACTTTCTCCACACCAGTCATGATTTTATAAACCTCTATCATACCCCCGCTTAGTCATCTCTTTTCCAAGCTGAAATGTCCCAGTCTTATTAATCTCTCCTCATATGGCAGCCATTCCATACCCCTAATAATTTTCGTTGCCCTTTTCTGATTCCAATATATGTTTTTTGAGATAGGGTGACCACATCTGCACACAGTATTCAAGTTGTGAGCATGCCATGGATTTATATAGAGGCAATATGATATTTATTGTCCTATTATCTGTCCCTTTCTTAATGATTCCCAGCATTGTTAGCTTTTTTTGACTGCTGCTGCACATGGAGTGGCTGTTTTCAGAGCACTATCCACAGTGATTCCAAGATCTTTCTTGAGTGGCAACAGCTATTATTTGTAAGATGTAAAATCCCTCCAGTTCTTCCGGGTGGGGGGGAGGGAGAGATGAGTATTAACAGGAACTCAGTGTTGTTCAGTGGAACTCATCCTGTAAGGCAGGAGGTAAACTGCAGGACAGCTGCAATTCCAAGGGTTCAGAAATGTCCACAGAATGTTACAGACACACACAGGAGGGGCCAGAGCTGGTGTCAATCAGCACAGCTTCACTGACTTCAGGATCTATGCTGATTTACAATACCTGTCCTTTCGAGGTGCCCAGCCATGCTCCATTGAAGTCAGTGCCTCTCTGCATGGGTGCAAGGATCCACCCAGGCGGGTACGTTTGCAGAGCTGAGACCCTCCATTAAAATCTGAATGTTGTGGGTTAAGCCCACCTCCGTTCGTTATGCCAGAAAGTCACATGTTTGAGAGATGCCCAGGCATATTGGCACAAAAGGCTGGGTGGGAATGAAAAGCTATTTCTAAGGGATGAAACTAAAAAACCCAAACAAACTCCATTTTGACTTGCACATGAAAGGACATTCTCCCTGCGCACGGACGAATACCAATTGAAAGGCATTGCTCAGCCTTCTGTAGTGGTTTCGTGCAGCACCACTGGAAACGTTAACTTTGGCAAGAAGGTGACGTGTTAGATTTAGGACTTGTCTCCAGACTGGAATAGCCCTGATTCAGTCATTGGTGGCTAGCAGCCAGCGTAGCTGTCTCAGTGCTGCCCCCTAGAGAACATGCATGTGTTTGCCCCGAGGTCATGAAGGTGTGTTTACCCATGTTGTGAGGGTGGAAGACCAGTAAGTTCCAAAGTGTGTTTACCAAGCAGTGCCGCTGCATAGTTGGCGATTGCATGGTCACCAAAAGCTTCAGGGGTGCAATAAGATTGCCAGTGCTGAACATAAATTGAATATCCAGACAGACCTAGCTAGAGATGGATCTGGGTGGTATTCGGTCTGCAAGGAGGCTACGTCCCCCTTTTATTTGCCATGCTGCTGCTGCCATCCCTTGGCCTCCTCTCCGTCCCCCACGGTAATCTAGTTAAACTGCAATCGGCACTACCTTCCGCTTGCCCTTGTCCGCGCTTTGGTGCAGTTACACTGATGGCTGAAGTGGAGCTAGTGCAGCATGCAGGCAAGGCTCAAAATGAGAGACTCAGGAAAAGCCAGGGCAGCTGCAGTAAAGCACGGATAGCGAAGAGGCAGACCGTGGGCCAAATCCGGACTGCCAGCCACTTTTGAATGGACCTCAAAATCTTTATTTACTTATTATTATCCTTATTGTTTATTTTGATTGTTTTCTCTGGAGTCTGGAACTTGACTATACCTTGACTAAGAAATTTGGACCTTGGAAAAAAATAATTGATGGCCCCTGTGCTGAAGAATTGTATCATCGGGTCAGTGCGAAAAACGTTCATGATATTTCTTAGGCAGCTCATTGATTTGGCTGAGTAGGACTCAGTTCATCTGGGGCCATGGAAAGATTCTCCAGATGTAAATGCAAAGCGGGAGAGGGTGGGGGAAGGATCAATTTGCACTGTTCAAATGGTGCCCTTTGATTTATTGCCACTGGAAGAAGAAAATCTTTATCTCCCTCTCCCTCTCTCTCTCTGAAGGAATTGCTTTACTATTTTTATAGTGTTGCTCTTTAATAACAGCCCTGTTTGTCCAAATCCTGAGATTTTGATAACCTTTAGAATTCAGAGGACATTCACCCCTATTTTGACTGCAAGATTTCCATTTGGATTAAGTAATTAAGGGGGCCTTTTAAAATAGAAAACAAACAAAAAAAAAAGCTAGAAGGTTATGAAAACGGTGTGTCTGCAGAGTGATTTTGCCAGACAAGAACTGAGCACACCAAGGCCCTGAATTCTGAGTTTGAACACAGAGGGGAATTACAAAGAGAGTCATTCCGGATGAAGCTAGCTGCTGCAGCTCACAGCCATCCCAAAAGCATTTCTGCAGCCATATGTATGTATGATGTATGGTGACAGTTTTGCAATTAATGCGTCGTATGGGGCCCTTTCATACTGGCGAGGCAATTTAGCACCCAATGTTGAGATGAATCACTCTTCCTGTGGAGGTGTGTGTATGATGATGCTGCCAAAGCGATCTTGAAATGGCAAGGGAAGAGCAGCAGCAATCTGTGGGACATATGGGTTGATATTTTTCTCCCTTCATCTGAGGGATGCTGGGATGGGAGAGTAGGTTCAGGTTTCATGGTTTTAAGGCACAGGGACACATTCAGAGGTGATGCAAGTGCAGTGTTGGTTAGTGGTTGTAAGGGAGTCTAATATGACGTGGTACGTGTCATGAGGATGAAGGAAGGTGTAAATTGAAGTGTGAAGTGGCCTAATTAAATTTACACCTTCTTACACTCTCATGTTACACCCCTCTGGTCTGAGATGGTGTAAGTTACACTGTCTTAGATCACACACACTTACCAACATGTAACTTGCATCACCCCTGAATTTGGCCCATGGAGAGATTAGCGTTTCGTAAGTGACGTGATCTAATTCGGCAGACTGCCCTTCAGTCTCTGCCCCAGTGCACGGTGTGCCCAATCTCTCTGCATTCAACATGCTCCCAATAACTTTTGTCTTGTGTAACACTAAGTCACTATCAACTTCTTGGGCTTGGGGTCCCCTACAGAATTTCCATTTGATCTTTGCTCATCTTGTGTAGTGTTTGCTACACTGGAGAGAGACTGTGGTTGAAATCAATGGAGGGGCTGTATCTAAATCCCTTTGAAAATCTTAACCCATGTCTTTGAATTTTCCCGTGTGTCTTGTACAGCACCAAGCACATAATTGGCCTTTAACAAATAATACACATTTTTAGACACCTGCATTGAATTAATTAAAGCCAGCACTCAAATAATCACATTGATCCAGCCAGCTCGGAATCCTTTCCAAACATATGTTAAATTTTTCTGACCTTTTAACTCGGGAAATTGTGTCAATATGGGAACTACCGCAGAGACCAAAGTAAATCTGAAGTGTTCTCACTCAAGCTTCCAGTGATAGATATGGAAGAAGATGGTGCAAATCCTTATTCATGTGAGTAGCCCCTGTTTATCTGAGCTGTCCCTTCACAGTCGATATGAAGCACCTTTGAAGTCAATGATGCTGTTCTTTGAGTTGGGTCTACTCCGGGGGTGGCCAATCTGGGCCTCCGGAGCGATATGCGGCTCTTCAGAAGTTAATATGCGGCTCCTTGTACAGGCCCTGACTCCGGGGCTGGAGCTACAGGCACCAACTTTCCAATGTGCTGGGAGGTGCTCACTGCTCAACCCCAGGCTCTGCCACAGGCCCTGCCCCCACTCCATCCCCTCCCACCCCATCCCCTCAGCCTGCCATACCCTCACTTCCCCCCACACCTGAGCCTCCTGCACCCCATGGAACAGCTGACTGGTAGGTGCAGGGAAGAAGGGGGAGGTGCTGATTGGTGGGGCTGCCAGGCGGGAGGCACTGGGAGCAGGGGGGAGTTGATGGGGGGCTGCTGACGTATTACTGTGGTTTTTTGGCAAAGTACATTGGTAAATTCTGGCTCCTTCTCCTGCTCAGGTTGGCCACCCCTGGTCCACTCTCATAAATGTGGTATTGCAAGTAGGTGCACAATCAATCAGGGCTCAAGGGGCTTACATCTCAGCTAGCTCTGCATTAGCAAATATATGTTAAGTCTTCACAGTTTGCTCGCTCTTGCATTCCTTCAATAGCACATTATCATAAAAGTATTCCCTTGGCTTGCAGGGAGTTTATCACAGAGTCAAGATGGATGTACATAAAAAGAATCTGATTGTAATTACTATGGCTCTTTTCTTTTTTTTGGAAAGTCCATCCTCCTGCAATGACAAAAGGGCATTAAATAAAGAACTAGCATGGTCTCAGGTAGTATGAAGAGAGTCTGTTGATTGCCAGAAGGAGTGCATAGAGGCGTTGACTCTGAAAGCAGCCTTAAAAAAATTAATGGCATGGCAGTTTTCCTAGTCCAATTTTTCTAATTGTAAGGAAAAGCTCTAGTTGTACCGGATTTCATTTCTTCTCAGCCTGCCTTTGTCTCACAACAATGTGGGACTGGGGTTAATTTGAGATCTGACTGGTATATTGACAAACCTGACTCCGGTTTGCAATTCTGCACAAGAATATTATGTGGAAAGGCAGAATAATGGAAATGAGCAATCCCAGTCAAGGTTTTGGGCCACATTCAGATGTGGTGTAAGCAATGCTGAGTCAGGGGTATTGACGCTCTAACACCAGATTTGAACTTGCTCCTTATGCAGGAATGCAAATAAGTAGAGAAACCAGTGCGGAGGAACAATGGAGAACGAATGACATGTTAGAGTATAAGTATATAACAGGGCTGGCCCACCACTCATGGAAGACTGGTTGCTTCCTGCTTTGGAGCAGGAATCTTTGGGGGGGTGCTCATATTCTCACTTGTTCACACAGATAAACATCTAGGGCAAAATTTTCAGAGCTGCCTAAGTGATTTAGGAGTCAAAGTTCCATTTACAAAAGTCCCTTTGGCTAAGTCTCTCTGAAAGCCAATGGAATTTAGACTCTTACATGCCCAAGTTGCTGTTGAAAATGGGACTTACCATAAGTGATATTGGAGTCTGTCTGCACTGCAATTAAGGACCCGCAGCTGGCTCATATCACCTGACTCAGGCTTGTGGGGCTGTTTAATTGTGGTGTAGATGTTCAGGTTTGGGCTGGAGCCTAGAGTCCTGGGATCCAACTCAAGCCCAAATGTCTACATGGCAATATTTAGCCCTGCAGCCCAAGGCTGGCGAGCCTGTCAGCTGACCCAGGCCAGCTGCAGTCATGTGACAAGTCTTTGATTCCAGATGTACCCTCAGGCACTTCTGAAAGTGGTGCCCCTCTTTTCTTTCAAAAATTGCATCTCTGTGAGTAAAGCAATTACATGCAAAGGACAATGCTGTTCTGAAGTTCATGCTAACCTCTGGGCTGTGTGGTGTGAGTGCTATTGCTGAGGCACACGAGACCTGTTGCTTTGTCAGCACTCCCACCAGGCACACAGCCAACCCCCCTCTCCCCCTCAATGTCCTAGATCACCTTGACTCTTCCCACTTGGCGACAGGGTCTTCAAGGAGTTCAACCACCATCTTGAAGGATGAAATAGAAGGGCTCCTTCAGAGCTGCTGAAATCCTACATGGCTGTCTCATGAACCCCATTTTCCTCCCTCCCACAGTAGCAGTAAATGTCCTGGTTTGCTTCTTGCAATGTTTGTCTAAATAATTAGCAGTGACATCTGGCTATCAAACCCTTTCACCCACAAGGTGATATCAAATTCCAGTGTTTTGCCACGGTCATTCATTGCCCCTTGATGTTTGACTGTACACACTGCAACTGGAAGATGCCTCTTGGGGTTTTCCCCAACAGAAATTCATTCACTTCTTCAAAAATCATTATTATAATGAAAATAACCCATTGGTGGCCTTTGGTGATGTGCTCACAACTCCTGTTGATTTGAGGGGGATCAGCACGTGCGCATAGGAAAAAAGGAAGAATTTCATCCTGGATCAATTTGTCTGGAAGAGAACAATGAACACATTTGTAGAGTAATACTCATTTTCCTCCTCACGGGATTGCCGCATGACATAAGGAGGGCAGGGGACTATTGAGTGTTCCTGGCATTCTTCATTTGCAGGGCTAGTGTGTGTCAGAAAGGAGCCATCATTTTTATATCTTCTTATTGATCAGATCAGTGAAGTAGCACATGTCCACTGGCGTGCGCGGTGGATCCGCAGGAGTCAGAACATCCATGTAGAATCAGTATCATACATAGAAAACAACAGGATGAGGATAGAAAATTGGGCACTAATCAGTTGGACCTTTAGTGAACAGTGGATGCACGTTAAAACCCAGGGTACTGTTAATTTGGAAGCTAATGAGCCAGATCTTCAGCTTGTATAAATCAGCATTACTCCATTGAGCTCAACACAGCTGTGCAGATTTTTCAGCTGAGGATCTGGCCCAGAGTTGTTACATTTTTTTTTTCCACACAATGGATTCCATGCCAATCTTTCTCCTTCCTCTTTGGGGTGTAAATCTTCCAGAGGGAGAATTGGGACTCTGTTAAATATGTGTGTGATTATATTATTATAGAAACCTAAACAAATGGCCTTTCAGCAGGTAGAAACTGGGTTAGATCAGTGAGTGTCTTATCCTGCAAAGTGTTGTGAGTTGTGATATTGGTTTGGAAGCAATGACTGAAAGCCTGATTCAGTAAAGCTCTTTAGCAAGTACTTAAACCACGTTGAAGTCAAAGAACGTAAGCATTTGCCTCAGTGCTTTCCTGAGTTGGGACCCGAGTGTTTGAATGGTTTGTGCTCAGTTCTGCAAAGTGCTAAGAGCCTCCTGAGAGATGCGTTAATCCCTCAGTTCTTGTGGGCTTGAAGACACGCTGAGGGTTCTCATCCGTTCTCCAAGGACGCTCGCTACTCTACAGAGAAGGGCTCAAAGACAAGTGAAATCAGTGACGAGTGCAGTACACGAGGATGTTCTCAATGCTTACAGGATATGGGAAATGCACACAGATGTGGCATGTCGGGGTAGAAATCATTAACTCCTAAGAGCCAGATTGGGAACCCTTTATTCTGAGCAAATGAGATTCTGTGCAGTGCCTTAAAGCACTACAGCACAGAACTTGCAGCCCAGGGGAAGAGGGGCTAAGGCATCTGCAAACCATATTGCCAGGCTGCCCAGATTCTGTAGCGCTATATGTGCCGGTGGCTGTTCTTCTCAGTTCCTGCATCAGGCGGATTCTCTTATTGCTCATGTGGTCTTTCAGTGGCCAGGTTCATCCTGAGAGTCTGGGGGTGGTTGTTGTTGATCCCTGTGTGTGTCTCCAAGAGAGACAGCACCTGCCAGTTGTAATCGGTACACATTTTGGCTGTACGGTCACTAAAATATAACGATCTCCTAGGTGACCCGTTTGGATCTGACCTATGTCAGTAATAGACTCATAGACTCGTAGGTCAGAAGGGACCAATATGATCATCTAGTCTGACCTCCTGCACAAGGCAGGCCACAGAACCCTACCCGTCCACTTTTATAACAACCCCTAACCCAGGACTGAGTTATTGAAATCCTCAAAATTGGTTTGAAGACCTCAAGCTGCAGAGAATCCACCAGCAAGCGACCCATGCCCCACGCTGCAGGGGAAGGCGAAAAACCTCCAGGGCCCCTGCCAATCCGCCCTGGAGAAAAATTCCTTCCCGACCCCAAATATGGCGATCAGCTAAACCCTGAGCATGTGGGCAAGACTCACCAGCCAGCACCCAAGAAGGAATTCTCCGCAGTAACTCAGTTCCCATCCCATCCAACATCTCCCCGCAGACCATTGAGCAGACTTATCTGGTGATAATCCAAGATCGATTGCCCAAATTAAACTATCCTATCATAACATCCCCTCCATATACTTATCAAGCTTAGTCTTAAAGCCAGATAAGTCTTTTGCCCCCACTACTGCCCTCGGAAGGCTGTTCCAGAACTTCACTCCCCTAATGGTTAGAAACCTTCGTCTAATTTCAAGTCTAAACTTCCTAATATCCAGTTTGTACCCATTCGTCCTCGTGCCTACATTAGTACTAAACTTAAATAATTCCTCTCCCTCCCTAACGTTAACCCCCCTGATATATTTATATAGAGCAAGCATATCCCCCCGCAGCCTTCTTTTGGCCAGGCTAAACAAGCCAAGCTCTTTGAGTCTCCTTTCATAAGGCAGGTTTTCCCATTGGAGAAACTCAGTTACCATTGGAGGACTCTATAAAATGAGTTGATTTTTCACGCTGTTTTGAAATACCTGATCGGGGAAAAGAATACAAATTTGTGTTCTCTCTGCAAGGTGAGACTTTCCTACCTTGCATTCCATTCATGCCCCCTCTCTTTGGGTGCGTGTTTTGTTGTGGAATTGTGAGCCATGTGTTTCTGATTCAGCGCTGCTAACCTTGGCCCTCAATATTGTATTCTGCAGCTCTCTGCTAAAATCATCAAGACTTACATAGTCAATAGAGATGTCAAGCCAGTAAATCGAATGGAAGAAATACTATTTGAAGGAGCAAATGAGCTGGGTTCTCTATACAGGTATTTATGGCACAAGGCTAGAATAGGCTTCACAGTCATCTAGGTACAGAAATCATTTTCCGAACTCCGAGATGAAACAGTGTCGATCATTAATCTTCTTGCATGTTATTTTGGATAACAAAGATCCAGCTTTTCCTGATGACTTCTCAAATGCTGAGTGACAATGGTGCTGTGCTCTCCCAGTAGCTTAATGCAAACGTTTAGTTATTCATATGCCATAGACTTCACAGATCAAATCTGTGTCCAACTTCATTCCATCCAGCATATTTGTAGTCTGCCTGCCTGCAAGAGAAAATAGCTGTACTGCAGTGAACAGATATTTTTTCCCCTGGAGTCAAACACTATGGTGCTGTTCCTCAGCTAGTGTAAATTTGCATACATTACTGACTTCAGTGGAGCGATGCCTGCTTCCACCAGCTGAGAACCAGTGGCATTGGCTGAGGTCAATAGGAGCTCAGCAACTCTAGAAATCAGGCCTGATGGAATTTTTCTGTAGGGAACTGATTTGAATTGTGGCGAATGTGGAGTGAGGTTTTAATAATCTATAATTATTCAAGCAAGTCAGTGGCCAAACAAATGCAGATGCACAATTTGACTAATTCTTTTGTTGTAATAAGTGAAGTGAGGTGAAGTCACAGTTTTAGGGTCATTGCACCTGTATTCCTCCTCCGTGGTCCCTTGAAGGCATCCACTTGAAGTTTCTGGCCCCCAGCCATCACCTCTCTTAGGTGGAGGCCTGCGTCTCTCACTCCTGACCAGAGTTTTAAGGCTGAAGAGCTCTGATGCAATGAAATCCCCAGCAGACCAGTCTGCCTAAAGCCCAGTGCCTGTGCTGTGCATTCCCAGCAGCTACAAGTTACAACTCCACTTTTTCTAATAAGCACATTTATTCTTAAGGTAAAAGCATCACAGAGAAAACATACCAAATACAATAGAAGCTCCTGTAT
Source organism: Gopherus evgoodei (assembly GCF_007399415.2). Lineage (NCBI taxonomy): Eukaryota > Metazoa > Chordata > Testudines > Testudinidae > Gopherus > Gopherus evgoodei. The sequence continues at coordinate 9,286,396 of NC_044339.1, read as the reverse complement.
GTATGCTAAAAGCTTATCCAAGTCACCTACCATATTTAGAGGCCTTTCCAATTCTTCTGCTACAGTTGGGGGCTCCCCATGGGCAGAATGTCCTGTCTGTTTGCAGGATCAGAAGGAAGGTCCCCATTCAGTTTAAATGCAGCCTTTTTATATCAAAAGCCTTTATTTTATCTGTTGGTCTCTGAAAATCCTAGTCTGAGCCAGTACCCAGCGAGTGGCACCTCTCTGGAGGTGTTTACAAACTAAGTGATTTGGTGCCTAGAGGAACTGTAGTGACCCTCCTCTCTGGAGGTACATGCAACCTCTGGCCCACAGTGATACACAAACCATTCATAAACTTATCTGATGCAGATGTGATTAGTGCTAATTATACATTGGCACATGTATCCGTGCCTTGAAAGGGAAGGGCGAATATTTATACTTGATACAATTAAACCATGTGTCTGCCATGTAAAACGTGCATTATGCGAAGGGGAAGAATTTCATTTGTGATGTAGCAATGCCACTCCTTAAGGGATATAAGACTGCCAATAATAATGACAAGATGGTTGATTTAGTCCTATATGTCCTGATTTGTCTTTCACTAAGCACCTTGCTCTGTAAGAGCCTCAGTCCATGGAAACAAGGCATAGTATTTATGTCAATACCTCCCCTAGTTAAAGTGTGTCTGATTCTTGGAACATTTTCTCCACCAGAGATGCAAAGGCTGCATAATAGCAATAAATGAGATTTAAAGCAGATGGAGAAAATTCAGTCTATACCCAAATCACCTAGTGCCAAAATCAGCCTGTCTCCCATGTTAGTTACTTCGATAGAAAAATCACACTAGTAAATAAACACTAGTACCTAGATTCTGCTCCTCATCAACAATCCATCTATTTAATTCCTTGTCCACAGATGCTATAATAAGTGTTTAAAAGAACCCGAGTCCCATACAAAGCAGTGTAAGGATCGGAGTGCTCATTTCCTTTGTAAAGAAATAAAGGAAAATGTGCATCCTGCACAGTGGCTGGTATCTTCAGAGGCGCCTACAGGAGTTGGTCACCCAAATCCCATTGAAGGTCTTAATTTCTTTTGAAAATCCCAGCTCATGTGTTTACTAGCATTCTGCTCCTCTGTGTAGGGCTTTGTGGATGAAAATGAGATTTGCATGCTTTATCTGTGGGCTTGCTTCCTATAGTCTGTGGTGAGAACTCCGATGGATTGTGTGCTTGTATTGTGCCATCCATCCATAGATCCCAGGGCACTTTACAAATAAGTCTGTCAACCCTCTGCAGATAAATATGGTCCCATTTTATGATTGGAGACACTAAGGCACACAGAGGTTAAGTCACATGCCTCAGGACAGACAGGCGGCAATTGGTAGGGCCAGGGATAGGACCCAGATCTCAGTTGTTTCGTTTATCTATAAGTCTGTCTTTTCTCCCCATCTGTGTAGAGAATAATACCAGACTTGACACGCTAGAATGAATGACTTCGACAACCATATCCATATGTAGTAGATTGGAGAACCAGAGCAGACAGACAGTGTTTAATCCCAGAGGGTAAGCTAGAAGTGACATGAACACTGGCTTTTATTTTGCTTGAGACTTGACTTAGCTGATACAGAAAGCTTGGTAACTGTTTCCCTTCTTTAAAAACCCAAGCTGACTTACTTAGCATCAGTCTCTGAATGCTTAACAAGAAAAAAACCTGTCTTCCCATAGTAGCATCAGTGAATTCCCTCAAGGATACAGTTCTCCAAGGAGTCTTTACACAAGCAGCGCAGCTAGCTAGCTGGAGAAGTTAGGGCTTCATAATTCAACATTAATTTATATCTTCTCAGTATAAATTATGGCTGTCACTAGAGATCAAGTGACATCTGATGCTTTGTAAATTTAAGGTGAGGATGCCAAAAAAAAAGCACTGGCTACAGGATACATAACTACAGGGAGTTCTGCATTCCCTTCAGAACTGCAAATCAGGTGAATGTCGGCTTCACTGAACTAGACAGACAGCGCAGAGAGATGTTCAATAATTGGTGGCTAAGGATCAGTCCAATGACAGATTACAGCCATTTTATGAGTGAAGCATCTGAGATTTGTAATAGAGCTGCCATGAAAGGCAAATACAAATCAGAGATATGACCCTGCAAAGAATGAACATGAATTTTAATTTCTGATCATTATCTAGTAGCTGAAGAGATCAACATAGTTAAATAAACTTCAACAAAGTGAGTGTAATGTTAATGTTTTAACTCCCCAAATCATAAAGTTTTTAATGGCTCCTATGCAGTGGGCCAAATTCTGATCTTATGCTAGTATAAATCTAGGATACTTCAACTGATTGTAGATGATTTACTCCAGATTTATAGTGTAACTTAGATCAGAATCTTGGTACAAATTGCTTAACCTAATATTATTGTTTCACATAACCTGTTAGATCCTCTATTGGAGAAGAATATATGCTGCAATGCAGAAGCCCATTGGAACTAACTCTTATGAAAAAGTCCTGTGGAATGGAATTTAATAGGGATGAAACCGACTGAGTTCCACAGAAATTATATGCTACTCTACAGGAATCACACTAAAAATCTGTAGAATTTAATAGAGAACAAATACTTTCTCTAGGATTTCTAAACCTTATATAGAGAATTATAATCTTGCTATAGAATTGTATAAATTGGCCCATTCCATGGGAATGTTATAATTCTGTATTAAATGTGTAGGATCTTTCCACAGGGTAGATAAAACCAGAGTATAATGTCTCCCTACCTCGTTGAGGTTAAGATCAGGTCTTTATGATGTTGTAACATTAATTATTGCTAAGAAAGAAAGCTGAATTGCAATTTTGTTGTGTGCCTGGAAAGCACCTGATGGACTAGTCCTACAGAGGATTATAGAAAAAAGCAACCCCTTTTATTTTGCCTTGTGAACTATTCCATAGAACGGAATAGAAAATTATACCCTTACAAAACATCTTTCTCTGACCTTGAGAAATGCAATCTTGCCTGACCTCACATCCATTCAGAATGCTGCTGCAAAGATCATTTTCCTGGCCTGTTGCTTTGACCATGGTACCCCTCTCCTTGAATCCCACCACTGATCTCCCTTCTCTGTGGTATCAAACGTTAAGTCCTCCACTACCCATTTGTTAAATCTCAAGCCCAAAATCTTTGTACTTTCCATCACACATGAGAGGTGCTCCCCGTAAACATCCGCAAAGCACCTTCAAATCACTCCTGAAAACTCTCCTGTGTGTGACGCCTACAAAACACTTGACAATGGTTAGGCTGCTGACGCGCTGAGGCCTTTCCCTGTCATGCTGACCAATATTATCTCATGGTTTCATTGTATCCCCTCATCTGTCCATATCTAACTGCCATCTCTCATCTTATACTTAGTTTGGCAGGGACTGTCTTTTAGCTCTCTGCTAGTACAGCATCTAGCACAGTGGGGTCCCAGTCTATGACTACGGCTCCTTGGAGCTAGGGTAATAAATATAAATAATAACCACACCCTGCTACAATATTCTACAAGGTGGTGAAAAAAATACCCGCACAAAGTCTCATTCTCTATTGAATTCTATAGGTTTTTGGGAGTGATTTCTCTAGAACCTTGCCATTAACATCTCTACTAGATATGGTAGAATTTTTCCTTAAGGATCGTTTTCCTGTTGCTGACTGACTTGTTCTAAACTACTCTACAGACAGCTTTGTGAAAGGGAGAGCTGCCTTCCAGAGTGTGTTCCAATGCAAAGTTAATTATTCTGTAGCCTCAACCATATTCAGAGTCCTGTTCCTAGCAAGGGGTCTCCTCTTGCCACTATCAAGCCAAATCGTTGCTGTTGTCTGTCAAAGTGGCACGAAATCTCCTTCCCCACCCAGACACCTGGCCAAGTAGTAAGTTCTGGGCTGCTGTCTGCCAACATGTCTCTGAGTGCCGACCACCCTAAGAGACGGAGAGGTTGGAAGGGCCTGGATAGGAAATATATGCCTCAGGCCTCTAAAGAGTGTAGCAGCAGCCATGCTTCCTTTGGAGGCAGTGCGACTTTGCACAGGCCCTTGGTTGTAGCCTGTCTTTACATTGTTCATGTTGTAGCAAAGTGTGCCAGGAAAAACACTGCTCGCAAGGCCAGTGTTTTCAATAGAGTATTTGACTTGGTGGCTTACTGCAACCATGAAGCCGACTGGCTGACTCAATGTTATCTAAAGAAGCAGCATTCTGTTTTTTTCCCCTCAACAGGAATTTTCTCTAGATTTTAGCTGTGAATTTGACACTATTGAAAAGATGCCAGATTGAGAGACCTGAGATGCTTAATTTATTTCCAGAACAAGGACAGCACGGGGAGAGCTGGTGCAGAGTCCCATGTTGCTCTCCCAGTAGACTTCACCCCATTTCTGCAGGGATCACACCAAAGTTTCCATGACCTTTTCAGCCTGTGTCCCCTCTGCTTAGATAGTCAACCAGGGCGCTCATTAGCATCAGCTCTGGAAGTGTTGAGGCTTTTTGAGGTAGACACCCATCTGCAGGGAACTGGATTAACACTGCCCTCTTCCCCAGTTGCCAAGAAGCTCTCTGATCCATCCACATTCAATTCTAAAGAAGTCAGTTTCTCATAAACATAATTTAACAGCACAATGTCACTAATGAGGCTTTCACTGAATATGTGATTTGATATTTGCCTGCTCTAATTAATGTGATATTCTAAATATGTTCTTAAGCTCCAGAAGACTCATAATCAGTGAACTTCAATGCTTTCAGAAGCCAAAATGAAAACAAAAATCATATTTCCTATATTGATTTTTCTTGTAGTTGTTTCAAGCAAAACATTGAGGGCTAAGATCTCTCAAAACTAATTATAAAAAAACCCAGTGCTTTAAATTTCCTTCTAATATCGTGGTTTGTGTCTAAGAAAGCAGATTTTCCTTTAGTACCATACACCTTTTTTTTTTTTTTGATGTCCCAAGGATGTATTCAAGCAGCATGCATGCATTTACAGTATTGCAATAAGTCAGCTGAAGACAGATTTCTGTTTCAGAGCTTGTGGGAATAGACTGAGTAAATAGGTATTTCTTATTTGTAAGGCAAAGCAAACAAAAAAATGTGATAGGTGAGGAAATAATAGCTTTGGTAGATTTTGTTCATGGATTTTTTTTGGTTTGCCAAAGGGGGAGAGGCAGGGAAAGGAGCAGCAATCAGCTCTGATGCCATATTTTTCAGCAAACAGTGTCGGCCCTAGTGATTCCACCACCTTGACATAAACATGGTATCATCCAAGCACAAACGCTTCCTTTCATGTACAGCTGAAACTCGGGATGCTATCTGGCACTCCCAAGGGAAGATCTGAGTTATTATGCTCTTGCTCTCTTCTGTCAGCTCGTTCAATTACTTCTTAAAGGTGTGGTTCTACGAATGCTGTTTGAAAAAGGAAGATGGCTCTCTGCCTCTTTGGCCTGGGGCCAGCGGCTAGGTTGGATTCCAAGATGTTAGATAAAACCTTTACTGGATAGGTGTTTTTTTATGCTGTGCTAGCTTATGTGGAAACTACCTGGAGCTGCAGGGAACTTAAGGTGAAAGGACCTTTCTCAACATGGAAGCCTTGGTGGCAGTCTGCAAGGTTTCATTGCCCTGGTACATCGGCTGGCTACCCGTTGTGCCATTTAAAATATCTCATTGCCTCTAAAATAGCCCAGAGCATTCCTCCAGCTGGAGGGGACAGGATTGCTGCCTGCCTACCTTATTGGATATGCAGTGCTAAGGAGTGAAATTCAGTCTGGCTGCAAATGCTGACAGATCAATCTAAGCCAGTTGGAGATGATATGGACTCCTTTGCTTCTCTGCCATTGGGAGTTTTCTCTAGGCTTCATTTGATTTTCCCAAGAACTGTGAAAAGCTTGATACAGCCTTATTCCTCCTGAGAACTGGCTATTATTATTTTATTTTTATTGTGGTAGCTCCTAGAGGAATTTCTGCAAGGTGTTGCACTAATGTATTAGAATGAGAAGACGATCACTGACCCAAGAAGTTTACATTCCAAGGGTCTCTAAGCCTGCAGAGCAGTTTTCCCCAAATGCACATTTGGAGTTGAAATCCTGAGAGGTGACTTCAGTGGGAGCTGCCTTTTCAGGACTTGGCTCTTGGTTTGCACACATTGCTCCTGGGAGTATAAACTCGAATCACTTCATACCATGTGGTTCTCCATAGAAACATAGATTCACAGAGTTAAGACCAGAAGGGATCTCGATGATCATCTAATCTGACCTCATATGTAACACAGGCCATAGCACGTCCCCAAAACAATTCCTGTAGCTGTGTGCCAGCTGGAGTGAGTAACTGCATTGGGTGAGATTCATACTAGTTGGAAACACATATTGAAACAGTAGAGTTACAGTAACAAAAGCATAAGAGCAAAGAAATGAGTCATTTAGATGCTGCAGCAGCAGGTGCAGTAGACATTAAATTAAATTTTAACCTCCGAATTTCAAAACTGTAATCAATTCACACAGGCGTCCAACCTCCTCGCAATATTGAGCAAACATGACTCAGGTCTTGAGGGCAACTTTGTTTCTGATCTGCCAGGTTGATGACTATTGATTTATTTATTCCACTCTGTTAATTTTCTTTGGACAATAACATGCTGTACGGCTGGCTAATAGGTTGTTCCTTTTGTGATGTTTGTCTTTTAGCGTCATGGGATCAGGATCCATGTAGATTAAGATGCCTCATCACAGAGGGTGATTCTGCTCTCCCTTCTGAACAATTTCTTTGTTTATTCTGCCTCTAGACACATAGACAGCAAACTGTCTGAAATGAGACATCTGTTAAATATTGTATGTGACAAATACTTGCAGAAGCCTAATTCCAGTGGGAGTCAACTTCAGTGGGAGAAGGCGCAGACCTTACTAGGAGTAGGAATATCGATGTGTTTTATGATGTAATTAGAGCGGGCCAAATTAATCATGGGAAATAAAATTATCCAGTGATTTTTTACTCTTTGAGAGTTGGTCTCATCCCATTCAGGTTTCTGCAAATGGATTTGTTCTTCATCAGTATTGGCTGAATAATGTGAGCCAATATTTTGTCAGCCTACGGACACTGTCTATTTACAGTATTTGCTCTTTATAGCGTGTGATTTAGTTTCATGGGTTTGTTTTTGTTCCCTGATTGGAGGAATGACAATTTTTAAATAGGAAAATAGTTGCTACTGAATAATAAATAACAGATGCTTTCATCTGCTCACAAATATCCTTGTTTTCTTAAGAATACAGCCATTAATCAAAATACAGTGGTAGAATATTTACACTGGCATGAAATTGTCCCTTCTGTTTGTAGGTGGAGTAGGTGTAAAGCAGACATCATAAATCATGATGTCATTTCAAGTGGAGACTACATAGACCTGCTGCAACATCACCTGAATATAAAGCAACTGTATTGTCTAGTCCATTGTTATAATGGTGAATGTGACCTCATGGCAGAGCCTTTTCGTACCCTACATGTATTCTTTAATCAATTGGGCATAGAAGAGAGTTGTTTTTAAAATCCGTGGAGTATCTCATTCTAGTCCCAAGTTGTGCTGGGATGAATTATTTACTTCATTAATCGAAAAATTCTTCAGTAGTATCTCTTCCCACAGTCCAAGTCTTCAGTGAAGGGAATTTAACTTTCCTTTTTCAGTTTGAACTTGGTATGTGTTGTTAGTGGTGTTTATTAAAGAGAGCCAAGTTTGCGCCCAGCAACATGGACAGATAAACAGAAGGCCTTTTGATCTGCTCTTATTGCTTCCTTCTCTCATAGTATCTAAACAGAATTGACTAAACCCCATTGCATTGGCAGTGGGGAGAACAGATTAACCTGCTGTCCCCAGTTCAGAATTCCCAGGTCGTCTGTGCTGCACTTAAATTTGCTGTAATGTGCTAGTATGTGATGGTCTGATATGTGGATTATACTCCTCCGTGTCTGTGAGTACTTCTCCGTGCTTCTGTAAACTGCCATTTACAGAGGCCTGAAACGCATAATTATGCTTTTTTGTAAGAGTTCAAATCCCCTGATTTGATGCTGAAGTCATCCTGAAATTCCAGCTGCTTGATTTGGTATTACACAGAGCAGACTGTCAAACCCAGGATCAGACTTGCTCATTCCAAGAAGCACCCTGGACTCACTCCTTGCCCAGATGGAATTCTCACCGAAGCCAGTAGAATTTTGGCCTGACCAAGAACCTAAGAATTTGGTCTGTAGATCTTGGCATTGGTTTAACCTGAATAGGGAATCCTAGAACCATAGGGTTAGAAGAGACCGCAGGGGTCATCTAATCTAACCCCTTCCCAAGATGCAGGATTTGTTGTGGCTAAACCACCCAAGGCAGACGGCTTTCCAGCCTCCTTTTGAAACCTTCTAGTGAAGGAGCTTCCACAACCTCTCTAGGCGTCTGTCCCATTGTCCTGCTGTTCTTACAGTTAAAAACCTTTTCCCTGAGATTGAATCTAAATCTGCTACACTGTAGTTTGAACCCATTGCCTCTTGTCCTGCCCTCTGTGACAAGAGAGAACAACTTTTCTCCATCTTTTTTACAGCAGCCTTTCAAATATTGAAGACTGTCATATTCCTCCCCTCTTAATTTCCTCTTTTCCAGTCTAAACATACCCAGTTCCTTCAGCCTTTGTTCACATGGCTTGCATTCCATCCCTTTGATCATCTTTGTCGCTTACCTCTGGATCCTTTCTGGTTTCTCGACATCCTTTCTCTACATCGGTGACTAAACTTGGCCTAGCCAGCACCTTGTAGAGTGGTTCTATCACCTCCTGTGACTTGCATACTGTGCCTCTGTTAATGCAACCTAAAATTGCATTTGCTTTTTTTGCAGCAGCATCTTATTGCTATGGGGAATGCTGGATGGGGATCACAATAGGCAGGGAGGAAGGATAATCTGTGGCTAAAGCCCTCGGGAGTTCTGTTTTCCTAGCTCTGCCACAGACTTTCTGTGTGACCTTAGGCAAGTCTCTGTGCCTCATTAATGGGGTAATAATTCTTACCCACTCAGACAGGGGTGTTGGGGAGGATTAGTGATCATGACACCCTGGGTTACTACGGTGATGGTGTGATGTACATACCTGGACGGAGTGTCCGTTTGGGAAATACCAAGGGAAGAGGGACATGACCAAAGGCCTTTTTGCTGATGGGCACTAAGAAATAACATAGTAGAGGGGGGGACTTCATTGGCTTGATTTTCCACAATTCACGGATGTCCCACTAGTCCCTCCTCTTGCAGTAGGATCCACTAGTGCAGACCCCTGTGACCAGACAGAACTCCAGTGGACTTGGATGTGGGGATGAAATGCAGCTGCAACACTGGGGCTATGGGGAGACTTCTGTACTAGCTTTTTCTGTGCTCCAGTAGCCCCCTTAGATTTACCCCTTTGATCAGGAAGGCAGTGGGGATAAAGAAAAGATCTTGTCATTATTTATCTTCACTATGAAACTAAACAAACCAATTTTCCTTGTTTCTTCTTTTCAAAAGATGGCATTGCTACCTGCTCCCACTCTAGTTAATTACCGGCCTCATTGTGCGTGTAGCAGGCAATGCTCTGCTTTCTCTCTGGATAAAGAGCTGCCTTTAACTTGTTCCCTCTCCTGATTGTTCTCACCCTCCGTTTTCTGCAAGTTGACGGGGAGTGTTAAGCTGTGTGGCAAAGATGAGAGGGAAATGTGTTTTTATTATCACTTGGATATAGCAGGCATGCAGAAATTAACACTGATTAAAGTGTGTTTGACACAATACTAAGTAAACCTGTAAAGGCATGCCCTTTCCTCACTTCCTCTGTTATCAGAGAGATTCACAGGAGAATTATTAAGATTCTAGCCGCAGTACAGGACAGTGAATGCGTTATTGACAAGCCTTGCATACGCCTTCTCTACATCAGCAAATTACATTGGTTTAACTTAACTCTGGTTTTATACCCATGTAGTTAAACTGGTACAAACTCTTATTTTGCTTTGTATGGCTTATTTCAGTTTCACTTAAACCTATTCCCAGGCAAGGTAAGCTAAACTGAGAAAGCCACTCTTATGCCAAAATAAGACTGGCCACACAGCTTTCTGCACCGGTTTACCTGTATTGGTTCAAAAGCTGATTCACATTATACCCATGCAACTTTGCAGTATAAACAAGCCCTTGGTTAGGTAAAGTGAGAGGAAAGATCGTGATAGGGTTAAGCCTGTGGGTGCTAATCTTGTATGTGCCTTAGACTTGCAATGGATGAAAATTTTCAAAAAAGGCTTCTGATTTGATGTGTTTCGGTATTTGAGCCACCCGCTTGCGACACATAGGGTCTGATTTTCAGAGATGATGGATGCCCTCCGCTTGCATTGCCTTCAGCTGGAGTTGTAGGGGGCTTAGCTTCTCTGAAAGCCAAACCTCAAGTTGCACACCTTAAACTACTAGCCACGTTTCAAGGGGTTGACCCGAATCTTGTCTGCCTCAATGTCCCTCTGTATCATGGAGTTGGTAATACCGCAGCCTGCAATGAGAGTGTCATTCTGTGGAAAATGAGGAGAAATCTGCTGTTTGGATTCAGTGTCTAGTGCCTTCATTGAGCCCTGGGGACATTTCACTGTGTCAAGTTCTGCAAGGGGATTTTGTGCATGTGGCGTGTGCCAGGCCCTGCTGGGTATATACAGCACACAGATTAGCCTCAAGGAAAATCACCGTGAATTCCTGATTTCAGAGCGGTAGCCGTGTTAGCCTGTGTCAGCAAAAAGAATGAGGAGTCCTTGTGGCACCTTAGAGACTAACAAATTCAAACTCTGGCTCAGCCCTATGTGCTCATTTAACAGAGACCAAGTTTCTCCCCACCTCTTTCTGACAGGTTTATTAAGAGACACATTTAGAAAAATCAATATGTACTTTATCCATTTTCTTTGTGCAGAGCTCTGCTCCTGCAGCACTGCACACACTTGGAGAGTTAAACAGGCAGCAATGCGGGGAGGTTTCCAAGATGTGTCTCTCTGTAGAGAGCGGGGCAGGTGAAGTGGCTGCCAACAGCCCCCTGATCTACATGGGGCTAGATGTTAGTGTAACATGTAGGTCCTTGGGCACTGAATTGCAAGGAGCATAGGGCTACGCCAGGGGTGGGCAAACATTTTGGGCTGAGGGCTACATCGGGGTGTTGAAATTGTATGGCAGGCCATGAATGCTCACGAAATTGGGGGTAGGGATGCAAGAGGGGGTGCGGACTCTGACTGGGGGTGCGGGCTCTGGAGTGGGGCCAGAAATAGGAGTTCAGGGTGTAGGAGGGGACTCCGGGTTGGTGTGCAGGGGTGTGTGTGAGAGATCTGGGGATGAGGGGTTTGGGTTGCAGTAGGGGGCTCCAGGCTGGAACCGAGGGGTTTGGGGTGGGGAGGAGAATCAGAGCTGGGGCAGGCTCTGGGGTGGGGCTAGGGATGAGTGGCTTGGGGTACAAGAAGGGGCTCTGGGCTGGGATCGAGGGGTTTGGAGGGTGGGAGGGGAATCAGGGTTGGGGCATGGGGGGGCAGCTCAGGGGTGCAGGCTCCAGGCGGTGCTTACCGCATGCAGCTCCCGGAAGCATGTCCTCCAGCGCTGCCCCATCTGCAGGCGCCACTCCTGCAGCTCCCATTGGCTATGAAAAGTCTATGAAAGTCTATGAAAGTGCAAGGATCTCTAGTCTTTCCTGCGATACCATAGTGTCTGGTGAGGGCATTTTCAAAAACTGCATAGTTTGTTCATCTCTTTGGAAAAACTTTGGAATCCCCCACCCCCTCCAAAAGCAGAGTGTTTCCTTAATGTGCATTTGTTTTCAAACCCATCCTTGAACGTCTCCCTTCCTCACACCTTCGGCTTGATTAAAGATAACGTCAGGCTCCTGCAAACTGTTGCAAAGGGGAGCAACAGAATCTTGGGGCTGTGGATATTGCAGGCGAGTTGCAAGGCTGCGAGTGCCTGATCGTAGAGAAAGTGAGAGGGGAAATCTAATCGGAGCGTTCCAAATCATGAGCGCAGCGGGCTGAGATAATTGTAATTGAGGAACTGTTTTTAACTGAACTCGGAAGATTAAGTAAAGAGGGCAAAGGCTTAACTAGAAATTAAACGAGGGACTAGATGGCTGAGAGGATTGGTAATGGGATATGGACCCTTCCCGCTGTAGGTCAGCAGTTCAAATCTGGCTCTGGATGTTAATCACTTAAAGTCATTACAGTCGGAAAGTTGTTTGGGGCTCTCGCGCGCTCTCTCTCTCTGACAAGACATTGTACTATACCTGATGTACAGGTGTGTGTTCTAAAATTCACTGATACAAGGGACCCCTTCTCCTCCACATGTATCCATGATAGGACTCAAGGAAAAGCAGCCAGTAATTAAATGGCCATCAAGAGTACATTGCAATACTAAACTGTCTCACCCATAGAGATGGCTTTGTTGGGTCAGGATGGAGGCCCAGTATTCGGGGGGTTGGGTGCTGTAGCTATACTTTGCCTGCTCCAGAGAACTTAAGTCAGCCGTGTGGTCATTTAATGTGGGCGGGGATAGAAACTCTAAACAAGCAGTAAATAAAATACAAATTCAGAAGCGAGAGGACTTGTTCACAATGTGCATGTACTCTGTAAAGTGACAGTGGTAAAATGGCTCCTTTGTATTCAGCAGATCTGCATTTAGAGTCACTTCCATATGGTAGGAGCATAAATGAATCTTTACTACCTTTTGCTTCTGTTAGCCGTGTAGGGCCAGCCCAGCTAAGAGAGCAGGAGCTGGGTTCTAGTCTCTCCCATGCATCGTCCACAGAAATGTTCACTTCAGTTCCAGAGACAAGGTGGATGAGGGAGTATCATTTATTGGACCAACTTCCATTGGTGAGAGAGACAAACTTTTGAGCTTCCATGGAGCTACTGCTGCTTCTGTGTTTGAGGGTATCTCTGTAGTGCAATCGTGGGGCGTAATCTAGCTAGCTCAGGTACTGGGAGCAGTGAAGCTGTTGTACGCACCTGCCCAGAACCCTGCGTAATTCCTGGAGGGGTTACCCTGCTCTGAAGCCCACGCTGCCATAGGTTCACTGCTCCAGTAGCCAAGATACCTGAGAAGAGCTCTGTGTAAGCTCGAAAGGTTGTCTCTCACCTGCAGAAGTTGGTCCAATAAGAGAGAGTCTCATCCACCTTATCGCTGTCCTATCCTGGGACCAACACAACTACAACACTGCATATGTTTAAATTCCAGGCAGTCAGAGCTGTACATCCACCAAAAGCAACGAGATTGCAAAAGTGGACCTAATTTGGCTTAGACGACACTTTTTGCTAGTGATAATAATGAGATAAAGGAAAAAATCCAGTTTGATTTTCAATCTGTGGGTAAATTTGCAGGGCTTGCATTTAGGAACCTACCCCTTTCCTCAGCTTTTTACTTGTAAACTGAGTACATTTGATATGAAAATCAGAGAGAAAATACATACAGAACCTACAACAATGCCTCTTCTCAGAGCAGGACTGCATTTTAAAGGAAAATAAAATAAACCATTGGCTGAAAAGGGCTTGTGATTTAAGATCACTGTTGCCACTTCAGGGAAGCAGGGATGCGCTAACTAGATTCAGAGTCTGGAGAGGAAGAAAGGGGAAACGGAAGGAAATTCCTGGAGCTGGTAGTTATTTTCCAAGAAGATGAATGTTGAGCGCATGCTGTCATTTTTCCCCACTGGGGCTAAAGCCGTGAGGAGTGAGCTGCTGTTACCTAACTGCATGAATAAAAGATATCTCCAGACGCAGTAGACACCTAAAATCCTAGCCGCAGATCCCTGATTTAAATACCATAACTCCTGGGTCTGGCAAGATTTTCTTTGATGTTGTTAGTATTATGGCAACCCTGACTAGCTCCATTAGTGACCATTTCCTATCTGTCTACTTGTTTGTTAATCATAGCATAATATCCAAGGCCATGTCTATATGTACTGATGCAGCTGCGTCTCTGCAGCTTGTTTGGTGACGATGCCCTATGCCGGTGGGAGAGAGCTCTCCATAGTCATAATAAAAGCACCTCTGCAAGCGGCAGAAACCATGGCAATGGGAGATGCTCTCCCACCGACATAGCACTGTCCACACGAGCATTATATTGGGGTAACTTCTGTCACTCTGGGCAGTGTTTTTTTCACACCCCTGAGTGACATAAGTTATGCTGACATAGGCTGTTGTGTAAAAGTGGCCTTCTGTTGTGTTTCTTTTCTCTACTACTAAAAAACATTGGGGGTTGAACCTTGGGTACAAAAGGGCTAGGTTTCTCACAGAGGTAATGGGTAAGTACAGTTTAAGACCAGACTGCGAGCCTCTTACATTGGTGAGCTCTTACTCAGAGCAGTCTCACTGAAATAAGTAGCTTAACTGGAAAATTTGTCTGCGTTTGAGGTGTCAGGACAAACCACCCAACCTGAATGTTTAGAATGACGCTAATGGTGAATGAAAATTCAAAGCAGTGATAGTGTGTTAAACACCTGCCTGCAATATGCCTGCCACACTGTTGTCGTATCGTTATCATCATGTTAGCTACGTCTCTGCTGTTCTTCACCGCAGCATATGGCAGCTGCGAATCGAGGACGATGTAGCCAGTACGTTGAGAAGCCTTGAGGCTGCAGTTTGCCTGATGTACCAGTTCGTGAAGACACTACTCAAGAAGTTGAAATGGTCTGGAAAGGGCATGGGAAATATCCAAGGGACAAAAGCCTAAGAAGATCCTGTTCCCTGAAAGCTGCCCCCGGCCTGTCTCTGAGCCCTCTTCTCTTCCCTCCTGGCGTGCCTTCGCACCCTTTCACCTGATCACATGCCAGCCAGGGCAGGAAATGAAGTTATTACTTGGTGAGGGCAGTTAAATGGGTCCCTGGGTGTATGTCTACACAGCCCTCAGGGGCGAGGCTCTCAGCCTGGAGTGTCAGATTCAGGGTAGCAGGGCTCACACTAGTTCTGTAAAGTTCTGTGTAGACCTACCGAGCAGTCGCAGGATGTGTGTGACACGGCCCGGCTTCCAAGCAGTAGGATTGATGATGTGTAAGCTTGTGGCATCAGTTTGCCCACAGGTATGTGGGTATTCTGGACGTATCAGTTCTCCCAGCGTGTGCTTTATTATCTCATCCCATTTCAGCTCATTCCCCCCTGTTTTATCCCCACCAGCCTGATTATGCTCTGTGAGAGAGGCAGACAATGCTTTTAGCAGCGGTACTGACTTGCATCTATATCATTTGAAGTGATACATCTCTTTGAACTCCCCTTGTTACATTAATCTGCTTACACACACTTTTTGTGCAGTTTATTAAGGTTTCATTACGTGGGAACCAGAGATTCCTATAAGAGAGCTTTTCCGCTGATGTGAGAAGTGGTTATTTCCAGTGGCGTTGCCTGACAGCCCACTGCGAGCTTCCTGGAACAGACACGCACATTCCTGGAACAGCCTGCGTTCGTCTCCTTTAAGACTTAAATGTCAAATCCCGCTTGGCCTCTCTCGTGCAACACAACTTTCCCCGCAGCAGCTTACTTCAGGATGCACAGCGGCTTTGATTCAGCTGGTGGTGGATAAAACAGCCTCTCCAAATATGTTTGGCAACCTAATGAACCAAGAAGAACATATTGTGCTTGTTAGCATGGGCGCAGTTTCTAAAGAATGTGTAAGCTGCTGTGTGCTGGGGAGGAATTTCCTTCCCTTTCATAGGAGATGGGTCCAAGCTGCAAAGTCCAATTCTGGACCCAACTGGTTCCTAAGGTGTTTTGGATCTAGAGTTTTGGTTCAGGGCTTTAATACTTGAATAGGAAAAATTACAGTAAAGATACCATGCGAAGTTGAGGCCCTGATTCAACCAAGCACTTAAGCGTGTGTGTAAATCCATCTCTGTTCAACAAAGAGCTTAAACACGTGCTTAGATCCCATTGACTTCAATGTTAAGCCCATGCTTAAGGTCAAAGTCGTACTTACATGGTGTGCTGAGTGCCGGTGGATTAAGCATGTGCTTTTGTGAATCATGGTCTAATGCAAAGTATTGTTCCCTTCACTCCAATGAGAAGAGTTTTGCCCAGTATTTTATCTATGTTTTGGGGAAGGTGCACTGGACAGCACAGTATGGGGAGGAGATGACCAGCCCTCTGTGGAGAAAGAAGTGGTTCTGAGAACAGCTGGACGAGCACAAGTCCATGGGGTAGGGTGCGCTGCATCCGAGGGTGCTAAAGGAGTTGGCGGATGTGATTGCAGAGCCATTGGCCATTATCTTTGAAAACTCATGGTGATTGGGGGAGGTCCCGGATGACTGGAAAAAGGCTAATGTATTGCCCATCTTTAAAAAAGGGAGGAAGGAGGATCCAGGGAACTACAGGCCAGTCAGCCTCACCTCAGTCCCTGGAAAAATCATGGAGCAGATCCTCAAGGAATCAATTCTGAAGCACTTCGAGGAGAGGAAAGTGATCAGGAACAGTCAACATGGATTCACCCAGGGCAAGTCATGCCTGACTAACTTAATTGTCTTCTATGGTGAGATAACTGGCTCTGTGGATGAAGGGAAAGCAGTGCACTTGTTTATGCCTTGACTTTAGCAAAGCTTTTGATACAGTCTCCCACAGTATTCTTGCCAGCAAGTTAAAGAAGTATGGGCTGGATGAATGGACTATAAGGTGGACAGAAAGCTGGCTAGATCATCAGGCTCAATAGGTAGTGATCAGTGGCTTCATGTCTAGTTGGCAGCCAGTATCAAGCGGAGTGCCCAAAGGGTTGGTCCTACAGCCGGTTTTGTTCTATATCTTCATTAATGATCTGGAGTATGGCTTCGTTTGCATCCTCAGCAAGTTTGCAGATGACACTAAACTGGGAGGAGTGGCAGATACACTGGAGGGTAGGGATAGGATAGAGGGGGACCTAGACAAATTAGAGAATTGGGCCAAAAGAAATCTGATGAGGTTCAACAAGGACAAGTGCAGAGTCTTGCACTTAGGACGGAAGAATCCCATGCACTGCTACAGACTAGGGACTGAGTGACTAGGCAGCAGTTCTGCAGAAAAGGACCTAGGAGTTACAGTGGATGAGAAGCTGGATATGAGTCAACAGTGTGCCCTTGTTGCCAAGAAGGCTAACGGATTTTGGGCTGTATAAGTAGGCAGCATTGCCAGCAGATCAAGGAACGTGATCATTCCCCTCTATTTGGCATTTGTGAGGTCTCATCTGGAGTACTTTGTCTAGTTTTGGGCCCCACACTACAAGAAGGATATGGAAAAATTGGAAAGAGTCCAGTGGAGGGCAACAAAAATGATTAGGAGAGGCTGAGGGACCTGGGATTATTTAGTCTGAAGAAGAGAAGAATGAGGGGGGATTTGATAGCTGCTTTCAACTGCCTGAAAGGGAGTTCCAAAGAGGATGGATCTAGATTGTTCTCAGTGGTAGCACACTAGGAGGATGGTGAAGCACTGGAATGGGTTACCTAGGGAGGTGGTGCAATCTCCTTCATTAGAAGTTTTTAAGGTCAGGCTTGATAAAGCCCTGGCTGGGATGTTTTATTTGGCAATTGGTCCTGCTTTGTGCAGTGGGTTGGACTAGGTGACCTCTTGAGGTCTCTTCCAACCCTGATATTCTATATTCCATGACAGTATTTCCCAAACTTGGGACACCGCTTGTGTAGGAAAAGCCCCTGGCGGGCCGGGTCGGTTTGTTTACCTGCCGCGTCCACAGGTCTGGCCGATTGCAGCTCCCACTGGCCGCAGTTTGCCACTCCAGGCCAATGGGAGCTGCTGGAAGTGGCAGCCAGTATGTTCCTCAGCCTGCACCACTTCCTGCAGCTCCCATTGGCCTGGAACGGCGAACCGCAGCCAGTGGGAGCCGCCATCGGCCGGACTTGCGGGCATGGCAGGTAAACAAACCGGCCCGGCCCGCCAGGGGCTTTCCCTGCACAAGCGATGTCCCAAGTTTGGGAAACACTGCTCTATGATAATAGGTTCATCTTTCATCGAATCAGTTTGCCTTGCCTTAGGCTAAACATTCTCAGCTCATCACCCTGCCGACTAAACAGCCCCGTTAATCTTGGAGACATCACATGGAGGAGTTTAAACCTCTAAATGAAGAGGGCTAAGAGACATTACAAGTAAAGCCATTCTCATTTCCAAGCCTTCTTCTCTATCTTCCAACCAAACCAAGGGCTTAATCCAGCGAGATCGTGGACTCCCTGGGTCCCGTTACCTCCTGGGATCAGGCCCATATCACCCTTCTGTACTCTTTTGACCATTAAGTATCCTGTAATACTAATGGCCAAAATCTTTCTTTGCATGTACACAGTTTGCGTGGAGATTGGTGTACCTAGACTTGTCTGAGACCAGATTTAGGCCCTCAGGAATTTCCGCAAGCAGAAAAGACTCAAGAGTGCGAGGAGCATTGAGCTGTCAAGGCATTAATATTATTTAACATTTATATTGAATTAGCAACCACAGGCCCCAATCAGGTTTAGGACCCCATTGTGCTAGGGGCTGCACAAACATAAAAGACAAGGCCCTGACCCCAGAGACCTTATACCTACAACCATTGATGCAGGGGAGTAGGTTTAATCACAGGTTTTGGACCGGAACACCTGGTCAAAAAGGAATCCTGACAGCTCCAGTCAGCACCGCTGACCAGGCTGTTGAATGCTGGTTCGCTGGTTGCCAGGGGGCTCCGCATGCTGCCCTGTCTCCTGCTGCACAGCTCCCATTGGCTGGGTCAGGGCAGGGAAGGAACTAGCGTCGCTCATGAGCACTCGGGGAGATGCCATCCCCTGTCATTCCATCCCTCCCCTGTCCCATCCTGCCCCCAATACATACCCATCCCAGCCCTGTGCCCCTTACAGCGCTCTCCCACTCATCCTCTCCACATCCCAGAGCCACCACCTCCACGTCCCTCACCCCCCACATGCCTGCACCCTATTCACCTCCATACACTGCTGCACTCCCATTATGTCCCTGTACGCCCCTGTGCCCCCACATCTTCATGTGCCCATAGTTTCTTCATCCCCCTGCATCCTCATCCACCCCACATACCCCCCCTCACCCCCACCCTGCTCTCGTCCTTGGCCTCTTTCCTCGCCATCCTCTTTCCTCCACCCTCACCCCATCTTTTCCCCTCCAGGCCACCCTCCTCCCTTCCCAGCTGAGTGTCTCTGTGCAGGCAAGTGTGTGCATGCATGCACTGTATGTGTGTGTAAGAGGCTGTGTGTCTTTGTGTAGGGAGGTGCATGTATTACCGCCTGTGTGTGTACGTGTGTGAATAAAATTTGCAGCCTAACTCTTTGACTTTTATTCCTTTTTCTGGCTTGCGTACAAAAAACCGATGACATAAAATGTGTGTGTATTCATTTCATAACAAGTTGTTAAGAGAGAGGGGAACTCTAAAAGAAAAGGATTATTTCTTGAAAAGTGAATGTTGTAGACTAGTAATTGCAGAACAGCCGATGGATCATACATTTCTCCCCACCTTTGTCTAGCTACATCATAAACCTTTTGTTGCAGGCTCTCTCTTTTTATGTGTATGTCCAGCACCTACCACCCTGGAGCCCTGATATTAGTTGGGGTCTCTTGGCACTAAACAACAGTTGTCATAATAAAGAATGTGGAAGTACGTCTGTTAGTGCATGCTAGGTGTGTACACAGGAATACACGTGTGTATCTGCATGTAGATGTGGGAGTCAGTTTCTACAGATTTATTTATATAGGTATCTGGGCAGATGCACTTCTGTGGTTGTGCTCTGTGGATTTGTATTTGGGCTTCAGGAGAGGGCCCTTAATGGACCCAATGCAGCTGCGATAATGTGTGGTCCTAATTCTACACATAAAATTGCAATAATTTAGTGAACAAAAAACATGGAGCTGATTACAAAAAATGAGAGGAGGGGAGGGAAAGAATCACAAAAACCTTTGTGAAATTTTCATTTTTTTTTAAATTACCCTTTTTGACTATTTTGCTGCCAGCTCTAGCATCCTATAACAAATAAAACCTGAACTTAGCATAATACATCTGTCAAAACAATAAATATGCCTGTTTGGGCCGTGCAGTGAAAATAAGGACGTGAGAGAGAGTGAGGGAGAGTAAGCGAGAGATGGAAGGGGAAATGGAGTGAGCGGGGCGAAGCAAGGATATTCAGTTTTCTGGAATTGGAAAGTTGGCATCCCTAGCCTATACCTGGAACTACTGATGGGCCAAATCTGGGTTCTGTTGACCTTCTATTAGAATCAGGATTTAGCTTTAAAGTTTCTGGTTTCAGGCTCGAGGCTTAAGAAGGCAAATGACAACATACAAAGCGTTTAGGGAGAGGGAGACAGTGAAATATACGTTTGAATGATCACTTGCAAAGATTTCAATTTAGGCATTGTTGCCTGATCACACTCATCATTTTGGACATCCAAGTACAACGTGGCTTAACTTTCAAACTGCATGATTTAAATGTAAAAATGAACTAACCAAATTGTATCAAAGTATCCATCAGATGATGATTTATCAGAGAGGAATAGTACTAGAAACCTCTCGAAAGCTGACGTTTTGTAGGAAGTGCAGCTTCTGGGCTGCATCATGCTTTTCAATGTAGAGGACCCACTGGTGCCATTAAAGAGATTGGAAATAAACTGACTGTTGAATATCACCATGAAGAGATGTGGCCATTATCTCCTAGGCTATCAAACTAATCCAGTCAAGTAGCTGTGAGTAAACAAAGTTCTTCGTGAGGTGAGACATGTGATAATTAACAAAGGGGTAAAATAGCTAAAGGAAAAGCTGTTTCTGGAAATATATGTTAATCTACTTTGGAATAGCTCAGAAGGTCATTTTTTTTTCACTTTTTAAGAAAGAATACGTTTCTTTTAGAGTTCCCCTTCTCTTTTAAAAACTTATGAAATGAATACAAATATATTTTATGTCATCAATTTGTTTGAGCACAGGCCAGCAAAAGCAATACAAGTCAGAGAGTTAGGCTGCAAACACAGACATGAGCGTGTCTCTGTTCTTCTTGGTGATCCCATGGGACTCCACAGATGAGCAAAGTTACACCTGTTCTTAAGTTGCCACTAGTGGTAGTCCATCCTCTGGCAAGGTGTTAGCACCACATTGGTGGAAATGCTGCAGTTTGGAAGGTGTGTAAAACGTAAGTGTTGGCAACTTGTGTTCATGAAGATGCCATGGGACTTAGGCAGGAACAGGGGTGGTAGTCCAGGTGTTGTGGCTGAATTGAAGTTAAAGAATCATCTCCATTCTGTGATGGCACCTGATCACGTCTCTGTCAGATGTGCTGTGGGTAATATCACATTCCTCTGTTCCTGGACCTCTGTCCTGCCCTCTGCGTTGCCACCACCCAGTTTGGAAAACCAGCTGTGATCCTTTTCTCAAGGACCATGAGCGCTACAGATTGGAGGGCACGATCAAGTCCTCGGCCTTTCACAATTAGTCTTCTGCTGTCAGCTGCTAAGCAAAACTGTTCCCTCCCTCTCTCAGATGTCAGTGCCGTTTGATCACATCAAACCAGTGATGTGCAATTAAAGTGACAGTGGGTCCGTGACTGGCACTGGGTATCAGTCAGACTCTGTGAAGAGGTTGGCATGTCAGTCAGTATGAAACCATGTACGTTTTTGTTGACATTTAATTATATTCTTTTCCCATCAGCTGTCGTGGCAACTGCTTGACAGGATAGCGAATTATAGTTGGAGCCAATCAGGCATTACACTCTCTTTTCTCCCTAAGCTTCCCACCGCAGGGCAGTTGTAAAGCAGGGTAAGTGAGCCCGCCATGAGGGGTCACTTGAACGCTTACTGGAGTCGATGTGTATTTTCTGTACCTCTCTCAGATTATTCCCTTCTCTTCGCCATACTATCCATAGGCAATTTTAGAGCCTAATCAAAGCCTACTAAAGTCAGTGAGAGGCTTCCCAGGCTTTGGATCCTGCCTACTGATTTGATGCAGCTATAGTATAACGATTATCTATTTTAGAACCTTCTATGTTGGTGTGGTGCAGCAGGTCTGTCTAAATACCTGTCTGCCTGTCTGTTGATCTGTCTGCCTCTCTATTCTCCTTCCTACCTACCTACCTGATGTCTGTTTGCCTCCCTCCATGCATTTAATTTAACAATGCTTCTATCCACCATCTTCAAGACAACAGCACTTCCAGCTGCAAATGCTTCTGAGACAGAAGGTACCCCTGTGTCCACACCGTACACACTACTATAATAATCTTTGTACAAGGTATGCCTTGTGAGGCATCCTTTGAAAATTTAACATTTTCTGGTGGTTGTGGTCCTGGTAAAATGTGTGGCAAGCTTGTATGTGAAATTATATGATTACACTGTATGGTGTCATTAACACATCTTGCAAACTGAGGTTGCCAAACAAGTCTGTCTCAAACAAAGGAACATGTGCTCTATTTAATTTGCATTTAAGCATCATCAAGCAGGAAGGGAAACAACGGAAGCTCAAATAGGTGAGGAAAATGCAGCAAGGAACATCCTTCTCCATAGACTTTTGTGTCCTCGTACCCAGCTGGAAATGTTTTTCAAGTGGGGGACTGAAACTATAAAAAGGAAGGAAAGGCACACACACATGCCCTGCCCATGATATTGAGGGCACCTGAGGTGACAAAGGAAGCATTTGTTAAATTCTAGGAGAAGGAGTCCATACCTAAGAAGTTCGATTTTAATTTAACATAGTTTAAGTTACGCACCAGTTGCGTTTTATCTTTATTTTTCTTGTAGCTATTTCTGACTTTTATGCCTCATTACTTGTTCCCACTTAAAATCTATCTCTTTGCAGTTAATAAATTTGATTTATTGTTTTATCTAATCCAGTGTGTTTAAATTGAAGTGTTAGGGAAACTGCATTTGGAGTGGCAAGTGGTGTGCATATTATTTCTATTAAAGAGTGGACTTTTGTATTGTCCAGGAGAGGGCTAGACAGGACAGGACATACATTTCTGGGGGAAGATCTAAAACTGGGGGTGTGTTGGGGTCACCCTGCAGTATAACCCAGGCTGGTAAGAGCCAAGTGTAGCTGGCAGGCTGCAGCACACATAGCTGGGATGGACTTGCTGGAGGCTGTTTGTGAGCAGTCCAGGCTATAGGCACAGCAACAAAGCTGAGTAAAGGGCACCCCAGGTTAGAGTACAGGGGTGACACAGCTATTTATGAGTCTGGATTGTACTCTGGCATGTCACAGTGGTGCAGGGAACTAGGGTTTATGCATAACTTGTTATTTTAAATGAGGTTTACACTTTAAGCACTGGTGTAGCAATTTTAAGTGAGTCTCAAGTGTAGTGGCTGGAAACGGAGAGGTTACAGTTTTGTTGTTTTCTTTTCATTTTGGGTACGGGAAATAGAAACAATAAAGCTTAAAAATGATCCACAGTGAAACTGCTTCAAAGCTAGAGCTGGCCAGACTGGGGAAGGAAGAGGGACGGAGAACGTGAGCACCAACGGTAGCAAGCAAAGATGAGGATCAAGAAGCAGGCAGCTGCCCATCAGCGGACCAGGGAACTGAAAGAACAAGAAGCAGCAGCTGAGAAGCTAAAAGAAGAGTGAGAAGCAGCCCCTCCAGCGCATCCTGGAAGCTGAAAGAAGAGAGAGAAATAGTTGTCCACAAGAGAACCACGGTGTGCCTGGCTGCAGCATGCACACAGACGTAGCTGGAAGTGACTTGTGTGCTGGAGGCTGTTGTGAGCACTCCAGGGCTCGGGCTACAGCAGCAAAGTAGTGCAAAGGGCACCCTGCGTTAGAGGACAGGGGTGACACAGCTACTCCTTAGTCTGGATTGTGCCCTGGCAAGCACTGGGAGCTAGGGGGGAAAAGCGGGCACGTGGTGCGCTCAGGGGAGGAGGTGGAGGCAGAGGTGAGCTGGGAGGGGGAGCTGTTTTTCCCCATGGGTGCTCCAGCCTATGGGGTTTTGCCTAATACAGGCAGGTGAGACACAGTCTGCAAAATCATACATCATGCTGTGGCACTGTCCTTTACTCGTTTTCCCCTGGCTTATCTTTCTGCTCGACTCAACTCACTCATTTCCTGCTGTTTTGCGGCCTAGCTGGGGAGAATGAAATAGTGTCTAATTACTCCTTAGAAGTCTGCAGGATGCCACTGTTGACTGACAAATATATCCAGTTCCAAATATCAGAGCAATAGATGTGGTTCTAGAAATCACACTGCAATTAAATTAGGAGAATCAGACAAACAAACTTGGCATTTATCTCCCTTTTGCGTGCATGCGAGTTTGGGTAACTGTATACATCTTAAAACAGATGGTGGATCCCTCACTCTGGTACCTGAGACTGCTGTGCATTCTTGGTTGTTTTGTTTTGTTTTTTTATGATGATATCATTCTCTGAATCAGACAAGTGACAATGAGGGAGAACAATCATTTATTGTTGGCAGCATTGTCTGTGTGTTCCGCTGAGATGCCTTGAGATTTAATCGCTTCTAGCCAGTACGCTTCTGTCTCTGAGGTACCGGGTGCCAGCTGTTGCTGGGTGCGTGTGTGCAGAGTAAATATGACACACAGTTTATGCTCTCTTGTGTAATTCCCTTTGGGTACTGTATCTCATTCCAACCACATATGTTTTACCAAGGTTTATGCTTTTGCTGCAGTACTGGAATGCTTCAGTTTGGGGAGCAGTTGTTTTTATGGGTGCTGTCTTGTTTAGATTGGGGTCAGATTGTTTATCTCCATGCAAAGGCATTGCATAGCACCTCTAATGCTACACTAACTTTGAAATCACTTGACTTAAGCTTTGCTCAGAAATGTCTTAAATTGGAACAATGCACAGGGCTGAATCTGGCCTATACTGTAGAGACTGTAGCTCAGAATTTTACATCAGGCGTTAACTGAAGTGCTGGGAAGATGTCTGGTAGGCTCATATAGATTAGAACTAAACATCCTACTAGATCGTTAAGTTGGTTCCCCTGTGAGGTCCCAGTAGATTCCTCCAGATTTGATAGATTGCAGTCAGCCTAGACCTGATACTAAACTCAGAACCAAATCCTGCTTGCTGTACTCACACAAGTAATCCCATTGACTAGAGTGGGGTTACTTATCTGAGTGACATGAACAGGATTTGGCCCTGGATTTATCTTCTACATGCATGAATAATACAGAAAATATTGAATATATAATGAAAACAAGGAGTGAAAATAAGCATCAGCTCCAATTTAGGTGGATACAACTTTTAGATACTGTTTTCACCTCTTAGCTCAGAGAGCCGAAAAGTGAACTGAATTGTTCAGAAGATGAGATTGGGGAAAATCATCAGTTTCCAATTTTGGGAAGTCTCTGGCATCCGTTTTTCAACCCAGTAGCCTGCGTTCCCTCTGAGTGTGTTATGAACACTGTATATTGCTCAATATAAAAAGACTGTAATTATTAAAATTGTGTGTATAGGAGAATTTAGCCTCTCATTTGAGGTGTCCTAATGACACTTCAACAACTGGTAGGCTAGATAATAGGGTTTATGGTAATTACATAGCTAGTCAAATACAGTACATGAATGATTCAGCTTCAGGCTTGAAGCAAGAGTGATTCCCGGTGTTTTTGTTAGCACACAGCTGCTTCTTTTAAAATATTTTGGCAGAAATTGCCAAGCAGCCCAGCTAGGCTGGTATTAGGGAAGCTTAACTGCTCCATGCCCAGGACTTTCCTGGCTGCGCATCTCCATTACCTAATTCAAGCATCCTAGGAGCAATTAAAATATGTTTGCTGCAATTGTTTGGATGGAGGTTTCCCCACCCGCTCTGGGGTTAGTGCAGTATTCCATTTTGGAAATTTATTTTTTTAATTTGTTTGTAATGTTAGTGGTTCTGAAGTTACCAGGCCTTTCACCAATAGTGAGAGGAGTAAATCACTAGGATGATGCCCCTGTCCTGTAGGGCTCAGTTCCAGGACTGTGATATCTTGGAAGAGATAAGCAAAATCTATGCAGGGACTGCTCCGTGCATACAATCTGCTCTGTGCAATAGAAAGGAGCAAATTACTCCCCCGTGCTCTAGCCCTGCTTCCCTACTTGATGTAGAAAGGGGAAAGGGGTGATGTCCTCACCTCCTCTTTGCCCCCTTTTTGGGCAACTGGCTCCTTGGGGTGAGCAGGAGTGAGCTATCAGCCCGTCTCTGAGCACAGGGACAGCTGTTGTTAAAGGCCCTTACTGAGCTGTGCGAGGGTGCAGATGCTTCTCGCACCACAACTGAGCAAAGGCCATCACCATCCGGTCCTTCATGCTCTTTGAAACCCTCCGGTTGAGGATGCTAGAGAAATGCAAAGTGTCTTTCACTTTAATGATTGCAGTTTGTGCTTGGGGGAGTCCAGCTGCTGGGATTGCATGCGTAGAGAAAGGAGTTGTTCCATAGAGTAGCGCAGGACCCCACACTCTGTCGGGCGTATGTTGGTGCTATACAGATAATGAGTAATTTAATCCCATCCCGAACAATTGCACATACCATTGGCCATCAAATTACCTCAGCCTCATTTTAAAGCCAGCCACAGTATAGGACTTGGTGGCTTCCTTTGCCGACTGATGTTACGACATACGTTACTAGCATGGAGATGGGCCCTTTGGACTGTTACTCTCCGTGGTAGGGGCTGCGTGGAGTGGGAAAGGCTTGGCTGTAAATGCAAAGCGTATGCCCCACTTAACTTGCACTAATAGCTCTGGATTTCACTACAACTAGTGAATCCAGTTCAGCCCCAGTTCTGGCTTTGTGATGAGATGGCAAAAAGTATGGGTGTGATTTAGGATTTCCTTATCTTTTGTTCTAAACGCCACGTTCTGATGAAATTGGAAGACTTCGAGGACCCCCATTTAGCCTAGCTTGCCATGGTTTTTCCTTATACATTTTAGTCTGTGGTGTCAGGTTGTGACACTGCATCCAGATTTCCTCCCCTTGCTTCCCCTCCCCAGACGACACTTTCCTCGTCTTATTAATGTTCTGCCCTCTGAGCTCTGCCCTCTTGGTCTCTATTGTTTACTTGCATAGCTCTATAGCTGAGTTCCTCAGGAATTCCCAGCCAGAGGCCAGGATGAGGGGTTTGGAAAGGTGGAGGCAGGGGGCAGTTTTGTGATTTGTGTTAATTAAAAGTTATGGATTATTGAATGGTCTGTGGGTGGCTAAAGAACATCTGCATGAGAATATAACATGATGGAAAGAGAACAGACAACTTGGCCTCTTCTATACCTTTTAATGCTCTGTTCCCTGCAAGATGTGGCATTTAATTGCTTCTTTCTTGACCTCAGCATCTGTGCTTCAACAATCTTTGCCTGGCAGGCTATTCCAACTAGTTAATTCTGTGCAGTTGTGCAAGCAAGTGGTTTTCAAGGTCTGTTTTCTTTCCACTAGCTTTTCTGTTCATTTACTCTGCCATCCTAAACTTCACCATCAGCATTTTTGCTGCAACTGGTGACTTGAGTGAATGGGGTGCTGTCAGACTTGGTTGGCCCACAATTTAAACCATCTTTTTGCAAAAAGTGTAGTGGAGCAAAAATATAAATCTATAAAATATATATTTTTGTTCAAACTTGAGTGCATGAAGTTAGACCCTTAAGTCCATATTTAGGCACTGAAAGAAGTGGCCTGATTGTCCATGGTGCTGAGAACTCATGGCTGCCACTGAAGTCTGTGGGATGTATGTGTTCAGCAGCAAAATGAGAGGGCTGATTTCAGTGCCTAATTTAGACTACCAGTTTTGCAAATGTTGGTCATTGTTTTTTATCCAGTGCTATTCTCCCCTTATGCAACTGAAACCAACCCTTTTTGCTGACAATCCTACGCAAGAACCAGTATGTCCGATGGGGATGCTACTACTTGATTCCTCTGCAAAGGGTGGTGTTAGACACTTTCATTTGGTTTAAGCTCTTTGAAATCCATGTGTAGAAAACAAAGTGCAAAGTAATATTGTGCAAGCGGCTGCCTGTCCACTGGACATGTGGGCCCAACTCTGGTTGGCAGAGTACAGTGGTTGAAATTCCAGCCGTTTGGGGAAAGTTTTGCAACTCAGTTCTGACGCACTCAAAATTAAAATTATTATTATCGCTGTTACCGTAGCACTTAGGGCATGTCTACACTACTGCGCGGGGTTGATCTAAGTACGTCAAGTTGCGTATCTTAGATCTACTTACTGCCGTGTCTTCACTGCGGTAAGTCGACAGCTGATGCTCTCCTATCGACTCCGTTTGTGCTTCTCATTCTGGTGGAGTACCAGAGTTGATGGGAGAGCGCTCAGCAGTTGATTTATCGCATCTATAGTAGACGCGATAAATGGACCCCCGCTGGATTGATCACTGCCCACCGATCTGGCGGGTAGTGTAGACAAGTCCTTCGAGACTGCAACAGAGATCAGTGCTGGGCTAGGTGCTATACAAACATGTAGCAAGAATAGGCCCTGCCTTGAAGACTTGCTTACAATCTAAATAGACAAGATCAACAAAGAATGGGAGGGGAAACTGAAGCACTGAGTTGGGGGGTAAAATTTTCAAAAGCTCTGTAGGAACTTAGAAGTGCAACTCTATTTGAAAGCTAATGGTACTTAAGCTCCTAAGTCCCTTAGATGTTTTTGAAAATGATCTCCAAAATGACTTGTCCAAGGTCACACAGAAGGTCAGCGAGAGAACCAGGGACCAGCCCAAGTCTTTTAATTCCCAGCCACAGGGACTTATCCACAATACCCCCCAGCAGCTCTTCTGTGTCATGAGCCATGGAGAAGAATATCTCAAACACCCTGGGGCAGGCATCACGTCTTTCTGCTCCAATGGCCCCTGAGACAGCAGTGGAAAGAGGTTCCTCCTTGTGCGTTGCATATGTTTTATGCTTCTAGTAAGAGTAATCAACTAGAGTGACCAGATGTCCCGATTTTATAGGGACAGTCACGATTTTTGTGTCTTTTTCATATATAGGCTCCTATTACCTTCTTCCTCTCCCGCGCTGATTTTTCACACTTGCTGTCTGGTCAGCCTATAATCAACACAAGAGCTGATTTGTTTGGCGAACAGGATTTTGTGAGAATTGCTCACTGTTGTGGGAGCTGTGGGAGCCTCTGTATATTGGAAATGATGACCCTGGATTTGTTTATTACTCAGTTTCCAAGATGTTTGCCAGTCTTCCAGTGGGTTTCCCCATAGCTTTTCCTAAAAACTGCCATGAGCAAACTGTAGCCGTACGAGTCTTTCACGTCCGGATGGGACAGCTTCCAAAAGCTTTGCATTTAATTAAGAAAGGCATAAACTAATGACATTCCTAATGGGCAGATATTTTGTTTGGCTTTGTTTCTACCCTGGCAGGTTCCCTAATTTACTATTATGCAAGTATTGATATTTTTTCCTGCATAGTTTATTATACTGCTTGATAAAGATCTTGATCCAACAGGCCCTTTAGCTGCCTGGGTCAGTGTCAGCTTGGTTCTGAATAGAAGGATAAGGGCCAGATCCTCAGCTGGTGAAAAGTGACTTCTTTGGATCTGTTCCAGTTTATATCCACAGAGAATGTTGCCCAAAGTGTTTATTTCCATGTCTTCAGAAGCTTGTTCAGCATCAGCAATACCCTGTATAGGCCTTCAGAAGTGCGTATGTGTTTTGTGTGCATCAGGCTGATTCCTCCTGTATATTTTATTTTTTTGATTTGCATACCACCATAATAAGCCTCTACTAGCACCCAGGATCTGCATAAAAATCTTTTCAGACTCTTTTGTGCACTGGAAAGGCTAGCAACTTGCTTTGATTTTGTTTTTTGTGTGGGTGTTTTTTTAAATAAAATGATTCTCCGCTGCATCAGACGTGTATCACTTGCAGGTTTAAACTAGTGTAAATGGTGGATTCTCTGTAACTTGAAGTCTTTAAATCATGATTTGAGGACTTCAGCAATCCAGCCAGAGGCTGTGGGACTATGACAGGAGTGGGTGGTGAGGTTCCGTGGCCTGCAATGTGCAGGAACTCGGACTAGATGATCGTGATGGTCCCTTCTGGCCTTAGAGTCTGAGTCTAATCACGTGACTCAGAGTTGGAGCTGTTTAAAAAAAACCCACCAAGCATTCTGAGACTTGCAATAAAGTCAAGAGAGTTGGCAACACTGTAGCACATATAGGATGCTGGAAAGACTTGCCATCCTTTTTCTGACGGGCAGTATAGGAGAGAAAGGGGGCTGAGAAGACATTGAATGTAAGAAATGGGGGAGAAGTAAGCAGAAGCTCAAAAACTAAAAGGCAAATGAAAAGGACCCAGTTTTCTTCTTTTAAACTCATGATTCTTAAGTCAATCTCATTATTTTGGGGGCCAGATTCCTGGTTTTGGAATGCTTGGGGGGGGGGGGCGCATTGGAGCTGGTTGAACATGTTCCATTGGAAGCTTTTTTTTTTTTTTAACTTTGGACAATTGGGTTTTTGACTAATTGAACATTTTCACAAAAAGCACCACTTGCCTCAAAAGTTCGCTGTTGGCTTTTGGTTTTTTGATGACTAGACAGAATTTTTGGCTGAAAATTTAGACAAAATAAAAAATGGAGGGTTTCATCAACGTTTTCCACTGGGTGAAAAAAATGTTGGCAACACAGTGTTTTAAAGTATATTTTACTTATTATATGTCACATTAGTCTTCTGAACTACATTGAGTTGCATTATTTCTCTGTACCTTAGAAAAAGCCAGATATGCTTATTAAAAAGTGGCACAAAAGTAAGGATTTCAGACATGGCTTAATAGATTTTCCCACAGGTTCATAGGGCACAGGTTAGTGCTAGCTAATACAATTGGAAATAGTCAGCAGCGTTGGAGTTTGCATGTAGGAAAATGTGATGTTCATTTCTTAGATGTGCCTATTGAGAGAATGAAAGGGAGTGTGTATCACACTTTGAATAACATTGTATTCCTATCACCTGCTCTAATAGGATTATCCAGTTGTTACATAAACTTCGTAATGTAATGACAGAGGCGCACAGTATTGTAGAACTGATAGTTCTAGAAGATTACGGTGCAGGATTAGTGTTTGTCTGTTATTAACAATAAATTGGGGAAGTACAAACGATGCATTGAGGTGCAAACTGTTATATTACTGTCCTCTAGGGGTGGGTTCAAGCTGCAGAATTTGGATCAGATCAGCACTGCAGAGCACTCTAACGGACCTGGCTCTAAACAATGGGTAAACGAGAATCCAAAGCGAACATTACAAGCCAAGTCCATGTCTAGTTTGCCTATTAGCTGCCTCTCCCACTCACAAAAGACTGCATTGAATGAATGTCCTCAGTGCATATCTTTTAAAAAATTGTCTTCAGTTCCCATAAATGACCAAAGATACACCTGTTCTGTTCTTTTCATTGCTTGTATTCATATAAATTACGCCCTCCCCATTACAGTGAAAGGGATTCTGAGACGTACTACAGGAATAATACGGCACGTTCTCATGACACATACATTTCATGCTTCCTCAGTGAGGGTCTGTAGTTTTGTCCTGATAGTTTTCTTTCATCTGAGAGGCCTGATTCTCTTCTCATTTACACAGGCGAAAAGCAGAAGTGACCTCATTGAAGTCAATGGAGTTAACCGGGTGTGAAATCAGTGGAAGGCCCTTTGAGTCTCGTTCCAGTTCTCTGCCTGTGCTACCTCTTGCCTGCAATGTGGTCATAACGATGCTCCAGAGTCGACATACAGCACTTTCCATCCAGGGATCTTAAAGCACATTGCAAAAGAGGGTTAGAATTATCCGTTTTAGAGATATGCGAACAGAGCGATGACATGCCTAAGGTCGTAAGACCGTCAGGCAGAGAATCCGAACCTTTTGCCTCCCAGTTGCATGTGTCATCCGCTTTGCCTCCCTGGTATGGCAGAAGAAGGCTAGTCCAGTGGTTGGAGCACTAGCCTGGAACTCAGGAGACGAACATTCAACACCCTGCTGTGCCAAAGATTTAGTGTGTGACCTTAGGCAAGTCACTTAGGCCCAGATTTTGAAAGGTATTTAGGTGTTGCTGCACCTACCTGATTTAGGGGCCTAATGTCATTTTCGAAACAGATTAGGAGCATGTTTCCCATTGATTGTTAATGGGATTTAGCCTCCTAAATGCCTTTCAAAGATGAGATTTAGGCTTCTAAGTCAGTAGATGTTGCAAGGCTGAGCGCAGCAGTGCCTGAATGCCTCAGCCTCCCTGCTCTTCATGTGTAAAAGAGGAATAAAAAGACTGCCCTACCTCACTGGCGTGTAGTGAGGATAAATACATTAACGGATTGTGAGGAGCTCAGATGTTAAACTAAAGGTAGCCATATAAGTCCCTAAGCAACAGCAACAATTATAGGATTAACGTATCTGCCCTGTTATCTGTAGATCCCCTCTTCCCGTCCTTCACATCTCCATCATTACTTTATGGCAAATCTGCAGCCGTTAGAACCAAAGCCCGTTATTTTCCCTGCATGATGTTTTGATCTGTCTCCCTCAGTTCCCCCACTGCGATGTCTAGTAGGAAACCAGGAGAAATTGGCTGTTGTGTGTTAGGCTAGATACTAGTTCTCTAACCTTGTTTTCAGATCCCTCAGCTCTTTATTTTTAATGACACTCATCAGCACCTAGATGGCCAGAGCAGGCTTTCAGCAGGAACAACACTGATCCTGTCAACTGGTACTATCCCTCCCCACTCCCATGCCTGCTTGTAAAAAGACTTCTATAGAATTCTAAAGAGCTTTTGTGCAGAGCCTCCTGCATGTAATCTGTCTAATCATATTATTCTTATTGGCTGTTCAAGAGTTAAGAATTCCCTTTGAGTCTTAAATGGGTCTGGAAGATTAGAAACAGTAATTGCAAATTTCTGCCCACGCTTCTTTCTTTGCCGAAGTGAGTTTTTCCTGTTGTTGTTGTTGTTATGCCAGTTGAAATCATTAGATTTGTTGGAAGTTTCCAAACTCCAAGTGAAGCTAATCACATGTTACAAAAACCATTGGCAAAAATCACTTTGGCTTTTCTTCTTTCCTAGTTGTGATGCTATAATCATTAGGGCTGTGTGGGTCAGTGACCCAATGCTAGCTGCCCTAAAGATGCGAGAAAAGGGGATAGGTTCAGCTGGTCATTTTAAAATAATCCTAAATAGGCAACAGCTTTCTTGATTCATTGCATGAAAGTATCTGAGGTCTGGTCTACACTAGAAAATTAGGTAGGATTAAGTACACCACTCAAGAGTGTGAAAAAGCCACACCCCTGAGCAGTGTAATTAAGCTGACCAAAGTCCCCATGGAGACAGTGCTAGGTCAATGGAAGAACATTCTTCTGTCGTCTTAGCCACCGGCTCTCGAGGAGATAGATTACCCCTTCCAGCTGTGTAGGTAGCGTCTATACTAGGAGGGTGATGAAGCACTGGGATGGGTTACCTAGGGAGGTGGTGGAATCTCCATCCTTTAGAGGTTTTTAAGGCCCGGCTTGACAAAGCCCTGGCTGGGATGATTTAGTTGGGGTTGGTCCTGCTTTGAGCAGGGGGTTGGACTAGATGACCTCCTGAGGTCTCTTCCAACCCTGATATGCTATGATTCTATGATACACTGAAGCACTCCAGTGGTGTATCTGCAGCCTCTCAGCTGTCCTGCTGTAGCGTTTTAAGTGTAGACAATCCCCGACGCTGTGCTATGGAGACTGTACCAGCATTACCGTACGTTGCCATAGCTATGCTGATATAACCCTGTCGTATACACACAGCCTGCGCCCATGATGGGGTTTTTCTGTCAATGCAGGAACTCCACCTCCCCAAAGGATGGTACCTACATCAATGGAAGCATTCGTCTGTCAGTGTGGCTGTTTCCACACCACGGGTTAGGTCAGAATATCTAAATTGGTAGGGGAGATGGTTTTTCACACCCTCGCCAACATAGCTATGGCAACCGAACTTTTAAGCATAGACCAAACCTGAGTACATTCAATTATTCTTTGAGTCAGTGCAATGAAGTAGTAGGAAACTGAAAAACTCAGAGAGAGAGAGACAGACATACAGACAGAAGGGCATGATTTATAGACCCTATTCCAGAAGGAGGACGTCAAATCACTTCATTGACATGTTCTTCTGACGGTCATATGCTGGGATGTCAGACTGGGATGAAAGGCAAGGCCCTCTTTCGCTTCGGTGCCGAGTCCGGATGCTGCCCATTGTTGCTCACAGTGCCACTCTGCAGTATCCTTGGACCCAGGAAAGACTTTGGGCTCTGCCAGGCAGCACCTTTATTTCCTTTGAGAACTGCTGATTCCATGGCTGTTACTCGGAAGGAGCATGCCAGTCCCACGTGAACCTTGTGTGAGACTTGAACGTGGCAGCACCTAAGGGCTGGGAGCTTTTGGGTTAGGATTGCCAACTTTCTAATCGCACAAACTCGAACGCCCTTGCTTCCAGCCCTGCCCTCCTCCCCCAAGGCCCTGCCCTACCCCTTCTCTGAGGCCCCGCCCCCACACACTCAAGCACCCCTCCCTCCGTTGCTTGCTCTCCCCCACCCTCACTCACTTTCACTGGGATGGGGCAGGATTTGGGGTGCAGTATGGGGTGCAGACTCCTGGGTGGGGCCAGAAATGAGGATGTGGGAGGGGTCTCTGGGTTGGGACAGGGAGTTGGGGTGTGGAAGGAGATTGCGGGATTCATCTGGGGATGTGGGCTCTGGAGTGGGGATGAAGGGTTTGGGGTACAAGAGGGGGCTTGGGGCTGGAGCAGAGGGTTGAGGTGCGGGGAGGGGGGGTGTGGGCTCCAGGAGGGAATTTTGAGTGAGAGAGGGAGCTCAGATATGGGGTAGGGGGTTGGGTTGTAGGAGGGGGTGCAGGATCCGGGAGGGGGCTCAGGGCTGGGGTAGGGGTTGGGGGTGCAGGGTGCGGGCTCTGGGAGGGAGTTAGGGTGCAGGAGGGGGTTCTGACCTGGGGCAGGTGTTCAGGGTGTGGGTTCTGGCCAGACAGCACTTAGATCAGGTGGCTTCCAGTCCGTGGTGCAGTGGGGCTAAGGCAGGCTCCCTGTCTGTCTTGTCTCTGTGCTGCTCCCAGAAGTGGCCAGCATGTCCTGCCCCTAGGCGGAGATGTGGCCAGGCAGCTCTGCATGGTGCACACCGCCTACGCTGCGGCCAATGGGAGCTGCGGAGGCAGGGAGTCTGCATTAGCCCCACCAACTGGACTTTTAATAGCTCTGTTAGTGGTGCTGACCAGAGTCGCCAGGGTCCCTTTTTGACCAGGTGTTCTGGTCAAAAACCGGACACCTGGCAACTGTATTTTGGGTACAGAAATCCTTTCACTATGCGTGTGCGTGGCGGGGGGGAGGGGTATTCCAAGGAATAGGATGCATTGGGGCAGCATTGCTTAGCTTAGCTTAGGCCCATGAACGTTATTCTCCTTTGTCCTTTCCCTAAGTGGTGTTTCCTCTACCCCTCTCCCCCCACTTGCACCCTTACTTTGAGTTTTTTACTAAATGCTAGCAGTGCTTTGCAAGTCAGTAACTACCCACGGTCTCTGTCCCAGGATGCTCGGTCTAGTTTAGGTGCAGACATACGGGGTGCAATAGACATGGGGTTCTCAACCTTTTTCTTTCTGAGGCCCCCCAGCATGCTATAAAAACTCCACAGCCCATGTGGTGCACAGCAACTGTTTTTCTGCCTCTAAAAGCCAGGATCAAGATCAGCGGTAGCAGGCAGGGCAATTGCCTGGGTCCCCATGCCACAGTAGGTTCCCACAAAGCTATGTTACTCAGGCTTTGGATTCAGCCCTGAGTGGCAGGACCTGGGGGCCCTGGACTTCAGCCCCATGCAGTGGGGCTTCAGCTTTCTGCCCTGGGCCCCAGTAAGTCTAATGCTGGCCCTGGTTGGCGGCCCCCTTGAAACCTGCTCACGGCCCCCAAGGGGGCTTCAGACCCCTGGTTGAGAACCATTGCATTAGACTTCCCTGAGAGTGTTCCTTCTTATTCTTTTTTGCTGCACAAGATGGGTCCATGACACTCCCCTTTTCTTAACATCCATGGTCCCATCTTCCACTCTGCTGCTAGATCAGTCTTGCCCTGACTCGAATACGTCCATTCCCATCTGTGCTAGAAGTTCATACCGATGGGCTCCGTCAAGGGAAAGCTCCTTTAACCTTCTCCTATCCCTTTCATGTCCACACAGGGCTGGACCCCGTCTAGCTCATAATCCGTCGATTCCTCTGCAGAAGTGCCCAGACTAATAGCTCACTTCCAATCTACACATCAAAGCAGAATCCCGCTCTGATTTGAATTTAAACACGTCTTTGGCAGTGATATTGATTTAGCCTAAATAATAAAAACCATTAAAGAAGTCAGGAAAGAAAACAGATGTAAGTTGCTGTGGAATTTTAGCTAAGCAAGAGAGAGAGACCCACACTTTCTCTTACTTCCTGAGGCGCCGGCCTGAAGATTACTTTAAAAGAGACCAGATCAAAGCATAACAGTTTCTTATTTAAAGGTTTATAGAAACCTGTCAGACTGCCCTGGCTAATGGAACACGTGTGTCAGTGATACTACCGCAGGCTTCTGCAGAGGGCTCTGCACGTCAAAATATTTCCCCTTGCATGGTAAGTGAAAGCAAAGCACTGACAGGCAGCGAGGATTGGGGGGCGGGTTTGTAACGGAGTGTCTGAAATGGTAGAGAGGGCTTCTGATTTTCAGAGCTCTCTGTAACCCAGCTCTTTTCCTTGTCCGAGCAGCAGAAATGCTAAAAGATTCTGTGTTCTCTTTTTTTTAACACATGAGCAATAAAATAAAGGAAAGGAAGTGGGGGGGACTGAGCAGAACAGCTCCCGATGTCTGTGGAAGCTCAGTGGTGGCTGCGTGCGTGGTTGCTGTTCATTAGAGCAGGCCAGAAATTTTGGGTCAAAATGTATTTTCTGGGATAGAAGATGGATATTTTATGGAAATTTGTCCATTTTTCTCTAAAACTTTTTGGGGTTTTGAGGGGATATTTGGTATCTTCCCTCACAGAGCTTACAGTGGAAGGGCCTGATCCTGGAGACAGACCTCTAGCTCCTCGCTGAAGCCCGCTGACTGTGTCACGGTGTCTCTCTAAAGGCACTCCATGAAGGGGTCTGCACGTGCAGAGTTACTTCCAGGATGAGGTTTAAGGGCCTGCATCTGCACATATTTAAGGATGGGATTTTAAAAGCACCCTAAGGGAGATAGGCAACTGAGTTCCATTGATTTTTCAATAGGGTTTGGGTGTCTAACTCCCTTATATTCCTTTGAAAACCACCAGCCTACGCATGAATGACTTTACTTACAGACAGTTCCACTGAAATAATAGAACTAACCCCATGGGTAAAGGGGGTTAGTCCAAGGTGCAAGATCAAGCCATAAAAAAAAGACTGGAAAACCCCAAGCAAAGGATGGGGGGGGGTAGGGAAGTCACAACCGGGGGCTGCTAGATATTACCCACAGTACAAATAATTAATAATAAATGCAAAGTGATGTGATTTTTGCCACATAGCTGGTTAGTTTCCTGCTTGTTGTTTTTAATTCTATAAAAGCTGTCCCCATCTTCCCCCTTCTCCATGCAATTTGGCTCTGAATTATATGGATTGTTGTCTCATATTTGGGGGGTAAAGAAGTCTAGTCTGGCTGCTAGTTTCTCCCAGTGCTGTGGAGGTCCAGATCTGAAATGTTGTTAGAAAAATAAGAGTAGCTGGCAATTTTGGACCCACTACATTTCCTTCCTCGCCAAGGGAGTCTGTTGACAGATCAGTTGATCGGAACACGGTTCATATTTAACATATAGAGCAATTAGCATCAGCAAGTCTCTTCAGACCTCTGCCATAAAGCCCTAAGAAACTGGAGAGGATCTAGCAAAGAAAAAAAGACTAGCTACAATCTCAGTACATATAAATCAAGCAGCTAATGTTCATGTCAGATTGCAAGTGGAGGCTGAAGGTAAAACAAGAGGAGATCTGACCGGCCTTTAGGGACTGTGATGGAGAGAGAGGTATGTGTGTGTTGTCAGAGAACTGCGAAAACGTTCATTGAATTCTTTTCAAAAATACTTTCAGGCATAATTTTCCAGCCAGCTCTAAGAATGAGATTAGCGGGGCCAGATCCTCAACTGATGTAAACCAGCATTGCTCATTTGACTTCAGTGGAACTAAGCTAATGTACATCAACTCAGGATCTGGCCCAAAGCCTTTAACCTCTGGATTGCCCAAATGAACACAGACCAAGTTGATAGTGACTGAAAGTAGTTGTCATCCAATAGCTATTTGATGGCCTATTTGGCCGCCAGACACCAGCTCCCTATGGAAAGATGTCCATGTGATTAAACTAATTGGCCCCGTTTCTGGCATTCTTTGTATAGAGGCCAGGGACTCTCTGGGGCTGTGAGGGGCACAACACAGGAATGCAGGCAGGCGTTTGAAGTGATCTGGGGTTTAGTTTCTTGAACACATCTGAAGTCTCCTATAGCCTTGTTTTCGAGAGTCAGTATTTCTGACATTATTTTCCCCCAGTAATGAGCAGTAAGGGAAACATCCAATTTGAGTGACCTGGTTTTAAATTGGAGTCTAAAACACAGCACTGCCCTTCTCCTATTGAGGTCCTGGTGAAGGGTGCCACTGCCTTTTACAAAGTGTCAATTCTTTGACCTGAACTCACTGGTAATGAAATCCAGAGGAACTGCCTTGAAGCCTGTGGAGACATTCCAGGAGGGGTAATTAGAGTTGGGCCTGTCCCAGAATCCTGGATCCAAATAACACCAAACTTTCAGGATCCTAATTTGGATCTGAACTTTGCAACTTGAGCGTACTTGTAGGGAAAATCCTCTGGGTTCCATTGGCCTTGGCAGTGTTTGGGAGGGAGGAATGGCATTGAAGACATTTGCTCCTTTCATTCCATGAGCACGTCTGCTTTTTCTCACAAGGAAATGCTCCCGAATCCTTAACTGCCTGATCAGTGTCTTATGAAAGCAAAACAAAACTATTCAGAATGCGAATAATGCAAGCTTGTTTTCTTTACTGAACATTGGCTGGCGAAAATAAGTGCTGAGAATCTTGCCCTTTCAAAAACAGATTAAGGAAATGAATTCCTTCCAGCTGGGTTTATCCTTGGCCCTAGATTCAAAAGGAAGAAGAAATATCTTGTATTAATTGTAAAGGATTTTCTACAGTGACGGAGATTCAGTTATAAATGGCTGTTATAACTGTGTCAGTTTATAACTGCAGGGGGGAAAAGCTGCTTTTTGACTCCTTATCTTTCAATTTTTTTAGTGAATGTCATAAGAGCTGAACTTAGGTTAGCTAAAATAAGCACCGATGGGATCTTAACTTTGATCTTTGCTAGTTAGCAGGTAGAGGATGTTCTCGGCACGCGAGGTTCCATTATTTGGAATGAGGGAGGGAACCTTTTAAATTGCACAACATTGTCGAGTTTATCTAATGGCTCCAATTCAGGAAAGCACGAAAGTGCATACTTAACTTTCAAGCATCTGCTTAAATCCCTTTGACTTCAGTGGGACTCAACACCTGCTTGGATGCTTTCAAAACATGGGATGCGTGCCTGAATCTTGGTCATCAGAGGTCAGGTTTTCAGGCATTTGCACCTAAACTGAGATAATAGAAAATGTGTGTTCCCCTTGCCTGTGGAAGCTCTGTATTGTGCATGGAAAAGGACAGCTGAGCATGCAAACAGCTTTTTTTACATGCAAGTCCCTGTTGCATTTGCAGAATCTGTCCCACTGAGCTGGTGAGTGTCCTCCCCCCCTCCCCAGTAGTTAGGCCGCTAATGTCTTAACATTTTGCCGTCGCTGAATCCCTACCAAGCCGTGTCTGTTTCAGGTAGAGTTAGAACAAATCACATCTTTTCCTCTTCACAAGCCCCCTTTTAAGATAAAGAACAAGGCTAAGCAAGCTCTCTGCAATCTCTGTTTTAATTTTTATTTGCAAATATCATAGAGCCATTGCCTCTCTCTGTTAGGATTAGATCCTCTTATCTGAGGGATAACTGGCTCACCAAACAATATAATCCCTCTATAACCCCAAGCAATCTTTCAGAAGGATTTCCCAAGTAGCTGAAGACCAATCTCCAAATATAGGATGAATTGGAATAAATCAAGTTTATATCCAACCACAAGTGTAAAAAAAAAAGTGTGCATGTATAAATACGTGTGTGTGTGTGTGTGTGTGTGTTTAGCTCTTGAGTGATTCTTAAGGGACTTTACAGATTTAGATATATATGTTAAACTTTATGCACGGGAGTTTTTCCATTGAATTCAGTGGGATTATGTACATGCATAAATTTAAGCACATATATAAATTTTGGCAGGACTAAGGCCTTAGATGCTAATATCATTTGCTTTTGGCGCACACTTTCCCCTCTGAACCCTTATGTTAAATAATTGGACTGGATCCCGCTACTCTTACTAACTGCGTCGTTCTTACTTACAAGCATTGACCTCTTCAAAACAATGGGACGGCTTGTGTGAGTGAGAATTGCTCACGTGAATAAGAGTTGCATGTTTTGCCCTACCAGTTGGTATAATGGTTAGCCAACATCTCTCCCCACGTGTCTATATAGAGGTTCCTCACCCTTGAATTAAATAGTTTATCACTTCCTGATTCTGGCTGAGGGAGCAGCACCCTTTCTTAGGGTATTTCAGCACTATTGCCTGATTCTCGCCTGTGTCAGTTTGTGCCTATTCCAGGCTATATAATCTATACTCTCTGTTTTATCTATTCTAGATTAGATTAATCTGCCACATTTATTTCCTATCAACTGTTCATTTGTGATCCAGATGGATAAGTGCAGGAGAGCACAGAGAAGCTGAGGTGATACAGGTAAAAGATGCAAACAGGTACACAGAATGTACATGAATCTCTGCAGGCAAACGATGCACACGGTGAGAGGTGCAGGGCTGTCAATATTCTGACGCTGGTAGTAGGAAGCCAATCTGGTAGTTGGTGCAATAAATCCAATTTGTAAATAAGTAGCAGTCAGACCCACCAGGGAGCCAGTTTGCATACAGAGCTTGGGGGTGGCGAGAGTACACAATGAGGTAGGTTCTGGAGGTGTTTGCTGTGGTTTTGTCATATTTTGCAGGGGGGCTTGGTTCAATTTCTAATAAAGCCCAGGCTATGAAAACTGGCAAGCGGAGAGGGTTTTGGAGCATGGGCTCCATCCCAAGCAGGAATGTCCATGCTGCTGTTTTTAGCCACACAGCCCGAGTCAATTGACCCTGACTCTGAAACTCGGTGAGTTTTTCTTTGCGGTGTAGACATACTCAAGGCGCAGGTTGTTTTCACTTTGATCTAGGTAGCGGAAGTTAACCCTGTACCCACCCTCCCACCTTAGGTCAATCTCAACTAGCTCCATGGAGGTAAAAACTACAGTGTCTTGTTTCCCCTAGGATTTGGCATTGAGTGAGGTAGTCGAGTGGGGTGGACATGGGCAATTCCGTTTTGCCAAAGATTTCAATATTTTGGAGTTGGATTTTGCTCTGATATGGAAATAAAACCAAACACTTCAAAATTCTTTGCAGAAGAGAATGGAGCCTGGCTGTGGGGCAGTCTGCCTGAAAGCACTGCCCTGAGGTCTCCACCTCTGAGGCAGTCCCCATGGCACACTGCCCAAGAGCCGCGGACTCTTGCAGAACCCACTGGCCGAGTGTAAGTTGTGTTGTCTCACTCTGCCCCCTCACCCCAATGGCCTTTACGCTGCCAGATGTCGTCCGTCAGGCTCCGGGCCAACAGAAGCTAGGAAACTTTGTGGAGAGTTGTTACCCTGCTGAATTGCATCCACTGAATGCAGGCCAGTGAGTTGGATTGATGAAGGTTTGTTTGAGGTTGAGGTTTGTTTTTGGTTTTTTTTGTTTTGTTTTAAATAAAGGAGAAAATTAACAGCGATGGGCAGCACAGAATGACTATGCGTTGAGTGATTTTGTACCCAGGAATGACTGGGGTGTCAATCTTCACTGAAGTTTGAATTTTAATGGTATTAAGTTTATTAGTAGTCACTTTATTTAAAAATCCAATCTATTTCCTGCAGTTTAGTTTATAAAGAAGAAAAAAGAGAAGCAGATACTATTCTGGGGGGTTTGTTTTTTAACCTCTGAGTTGTGCAGAAATCCTGACGAGAATTAAGTGACATATTTTGAAGGTTAAACT
This sequence comes from Gopherus evgoodei, assembly GCF_007399415.2. NCBI lineage: Eukaryota > Metazoa > Chordata > Testudines > Testudinidae > Gopherus > Gopherus evgoodei. The sequence continues at coordinate 9,244,364 of NC_044339.1, read as the reverse complement.
TCTTTGCAAAGCCAGATTGTTTCTGTCTCGGGTGTCATTTTGGGACAGTTGTGTTTTCTTTTCAAGCACATCAAATATTTGTAATCCCAGAGGGACTGTGTTGCTATGGTCACTCTCACTCAAGCGGGAATGAAATGTTTTATCATTTGATAATGTGCTGATCTCACATGTCAGTTTTTGGATGCCCTGTTTGAGATACCTTAAAGGGGCCTGATTTTCCAAAAGAACGCTTCTGAAGATCTGGTGCCTTTAGAATGTTTCAGGTTGAACTCCTAACCACTAACCACTTTTTTGAAAATGTTGGCCCTTGAGCTAAAGTCATGCCCTGGGGTAACTCCATTGCCTTCAGTGGAGTAACACTGGGGTAGATTTGGCCCATTGGTTTGTTTTCATAGGTAGTTTGAGAGTCCAGGGCTGTCCACTCCAGTTTGTTGATGGGGGGTAGCATACAAACATTATACTAGTTCCTTTTGGCTTTGGTTGGCTTGCTTTTGAAAACAGACTGCTGAAGAAGTGAATTTTTGTTGTTGTAGAAGCAAAGAATAGTCCCATGTGACCTAGAAGAGCATAGAATTGCAGAGAGAAGGGAGAAGGCTGGAGAGAAATGAGTGAAAAGTTCAAGTTAATAGCTCCCCCAAATTTGCAGGTGTCATTAGAAACATTAGTAATAGTTAACATTAGTGGGTCTTTAGATAAAGGGCCTTTGCCAGACCATTGATACAAGAGCATCCATGCCTCTTTCATACAGTTATGGAGAGTTAATCTTAATAGGTTTTCTTTCTGGGGTGAAGTCAAAGTTTAAATGAGATTTCTCAATGAGAAAAACACAGATGGTCAAAATCCAGCATATGTCTCTCTCCCTGCCCTGCCAGAAGACCTAACAAACATAAGAAATTCTACTCTGAGTGATAGGCGCTCAGGGGAGCAAGAGGAAGAAGGAATCCTCCATCCAACCAGGCTGTGGAGCATCCTGGTCAGCACTTATCCTCTCAGCAAGGTTGGAGATCACTCTAGGGCCCCCTGCTCCCCATATCTGCTACATGGCTTAGACTGTGCTTGGGATGCGCACATCTCGCCTGCCCCTTCTCCCCAGCTCCTTCCCTCTTGGCTTGCAAAATGTGATCATGCTAGACTAGCCATCATCACTGGAGTGTATTTTATAATCTATTCAGTGTAGTGGGATGTAAAGAGGCTTAAAGAATAAAAGAGCAGTTAGCCAAGCAGAAGGATGGACTTTCAGTTAAGGCATTGGATTGGGACTTGATATGAATCCATATTTCTCATCTCTGTAGTAGGCCAAACCAAAGCCCGCAGATCTGAAGACTCTTGCCATAGGGGGTCAATGGTGGATGTGTGATATAGGTGGTGGAGATTAAAACTCCTCATATTCAACCTAGTTATTGAGAGAGACACTATCACTTTTCCTGGGATAGTGGAATGTTCATTATACACTTGTAATGCTTGAATTCAATGAAGACCGTGCAGGAAGGCAACACAAGGGTTCTCCAGATAAGAAACAGCCCGTCAAACACTTGAAAGGCAGTGGAGGAAGTTGTTGACTTCAAGGATCTCATAGCCTGACTAAAGGGAAGATGCACTCCTTGCTATGCCAGGCTGGGCACCTGGAGGTCAGAAGGTGTAAAAGCCCCCTGAGGAGAGGGGAGGGAGTTGTCAGTGAGCTCTGGCATGGGCACAGGTCTAGGTCCTACAGGAGTGTGCACCAAAGCATGGAGCTGGGGAAGGCCTACGAAAGAGTAAGCCTTAAGAAGACGCCAGTGTGATTATAGACCAGTGGTCCTCAAACTTTTGAGGGTTGCGCCCTGCCTTGCCCCGTCCGTGCCCTCCCCACCCCCTGGTAGCGGGGTCATGGGTTGAGTACACCTCATGTTACATTAAAGTAACCTATTATATGCCTTAAGTCGCCAGTCATTGCCTTTTTAAAAGATTCTTGTTAGTTCAGGGTAGTGAATTTAAAGCATAGGGTGACCAGGTGTCCAGCTGACGGTGCTGCGCAGCAGGCTGGCAGGCTTCATACTAGCCTCCGCATGGCTCCCGAGAAGCAGCCAGAATGTCCCCCCTCCGGCTCCTGTGCAGAGGTGCAGCCCCTGCCCCTGCCCCAAGCACTGCCCTTGCAGCTCCCTTTGGCCAGGAATCGCGGCCAGTGGGAGCTGTGGGGGCTGCGCCTGTGGACAGGGTAGCGTGCAGAGCCACCTGGCCATGCTTCTGCATAGGAGCTGGAGGGGAGACATGCCACTGCTTCCGGGAGCTGCTTGAGGTAAGTGCCACCCAGAGCCTGCACCCCTGAGTCTCCCCCCCCCCCGCCGGCACCCTCCCAGCTCTAATTCCCCTCCTGCCCTCCAAACCCCCTGATCCCAGTCAAGAGCACCATCCTGCACCCCAAACTCCTCAACTCCCGTCCCCACTCAAGAGCCCACACCCCCAGCTGGAGCCCTCACCCCCCCTTGCAACCTTACAGCCCCCCTGCCTCGGCCCAGTGAAAATGAGCAAGTAAGTGAGAGTTGGGAGAGTGAGTGACAGAGGGAGAGGAGGATGGAGTCAGCAAAGGCGGGGCCAAGGAAGAGGGGCGGGGCAAGGGTATTTAGTTTTGTGTGAGTAGAAAATTGGCAACCCTGAGAATGATGGGTCTTTCATGTATAGATCACATTCTGATGTCAGCTGCTTCATTGCCTGTGTCATTCAAAGAAAGGCTTAGATATTTAAAATGGAACTTTCAAGAGAAGCTGAGAGAATGAGGAAATTATTTGAGAATTGGGTGCCTAACTCCCTTAGGCTGCTTTGAAATTCCGATTTCGCATTACACCAGTATAAATCAAAAGTACTCCCACTGGTGTAAAGCCAGAATAAGACCTTGTCTTCATGCTAAAAATAAAAAAGATTTATTCTTAACATTGCAGTCATATCTAAATTATAGCTAATTTTAGTTAACTAACTCAAGGTAAAATCCTAGTGAAACTAAGAACATTTATAGGTTTCACATGAGTTAGCAGATCGACCAGCTAACTCACGTGAAACCTACAAACTTCCTTAGTTTCACTAGGATTTTGCTTTGAGTTAGTTAACATGATTTAAGAACACACTCTTTTTTTTTTTTTTTTGGTTTTTTGAGGTTTTTTTGGTAGTGAAGACGAGGCCTAAAGTGTCATAAGAATCTCTCCCAGTGGGAGTGAGTCAGAAATAGTCCTGATGGAACCATCAGCATCCGGCTCTCTGAAGTGACTCTGGATTTGCCCTGTGTAACTGAGATCAGAATCTGCCCCGACATGTATAATCTGTAAGACAATGTATCTAAAATGTAGACCTAATGGGAAAGAAAAAAATATCAGCTCCTTTTGGGATTAAGGAAGGACAAAGGTGGGTCTCTTAGTCACCTACTCTGCACAGAGAATACAAAATATTTTTTTGTTTCCCCTGTGTAAACTTAGATCTAAGTCAGCGAAACCTGAAAACATACATTAATATTGACAATTGTGAAGGTAGAGTTTGAATCCACATTTGGTATTTTGCTTTGTTCAAAGTAATACCTTCAATCAGCCGGGAGCCCCCGATCTTAAGAATCCAGGCTGATATAGAAGAAGTAGATTTAATGTCACAAATACAAAGCATTGACCTCCCTCCCCCAGCCCCATTCCCTTCTCCATCTGTGTAGGGAAAGGCAAAAGCACTTTATGAAAAATTAAAATCTCTCTCTCCGTTCAGTCCTAAAGAAATGTGGCCTGAAGCCATTAAAATTGAGAGAGAAGGTCTAGGCTTGAAGTGATGATTACAAATCACTGAATAGCGTATGCAGTTGTACGTGATATTGGCTGTTTCATGTATTTCCTTCAGTTCTGATCCTTGAAACAGTTACGCACCTGAGTAAATTTACACATCTGAGTAATCAGGCCACTGATTCCACTGGACTGCTTAAGGCTTCGCTTTGTGAACTCATTTAAGCATATGCTTAACTTTAAAAAGGTACGTAAATTGCATTTCAATTGGTGGGGTTTAAGCACACGCTTTTGGTTAAGTGTATGTTTAAGAGCGTTCCTGAATCAGGGCCCAAGTGCGAGTGGTTTGGGGTGCTTGCATTTGAGCCAAGTGTCTAATGTTTGTATTTGTTTTGAAAATCAAGGCAATTCACTTTAGATGTTTACTAGGTTCCATTTTGGAATGGGGCCAATTTAAAATCAGGTCTGGATTCTGTGATTAGGATTTAAATTAATAAAAACTTGACAATGTTAATCTGCCGAGTGTCATTCCCTGGCCCCCTAAACGGGGATAGGAGTAATTCCATGATTTAGGCCATAGTGATGTAATCCATGCATCAAACTGAGCTCAATCCCAGATCTTTTACACTGTTGTGTGTTTTGCTCATTGGTATTTTTGATTATATGCAGCGTAGGAGGTAAAGATTCAGAAGAAGTTTTTCCTGACACCTAGTTAAAATTAATTTTATCTCATTGCTCCTAATTGTATCACTGCGAATTACCCTATTCCTCTACTTTGTGGGGTGTTTACACCCTTCAGTTATTTGTAGGCATTTCTGTTCCCCTATTGTTGCTCAATCAAACTGTACATATTGAACTAGATTTTCACCTGGTGAAATCAGTTGAGTTAGTGATTCACACTAACCAAAGAGCTCACTCAAAAATCTTTCCTCCAAATCCTTAAAGCCCCTGTTAATTAGTGTTGTTCTTTTTCTTACTTTCGTTCGTTTCTTCCTGAAAAAGTGCCAAGAACCAAACACAGTCCAGGTGAGATTTTATCAAAGCTGTATCAGCAGGGTCCATGATGCAAAGCTTTGGAGTACGCAGCCCAAAATTATATAGTCTTTATTCTGCTGCCATATTGCATTGCAAATGCAAATCCACATGATCGGTGACTATCCCGTTTAGGTCTCATTCTGTACGACTGCTTCCTGGGTATCTGTCTGCCATTAATAACACTAATAGTTATTATTTTTGTTAATTGTTGCCATAGTGCCAGTCCCAAGCATTCAAAAATCATGATTCAGACCTCTGCAGAACCTTGAATTTGTCTGAAAAAGTAATCAGATAGATATTTAAAATTGCTTTTGGGTTCTTTTTCTTTGCCTTAGTTTTTGAGTCTGAATAGTACACGGGGTCACATTTTCAAGCTTTTCCCTGACTACATGAGGGCTATAACATACTTTTTTAAAGTGAAGGCTGAGGTTTTCACGTATTCACATGACTTCAGGAGCTGACACTTCAAGAAAAGCACGAATTATTGCTTGACTATAAAATAGAGTTGGCAATGCTTCTTACTATAGTTTCATATCCTTTGTGTCCTATTCAGATAATGCATATTCTCTTCCTTCTTTCCCATCACTCCTTGTCCAAATTTTAAAATTCCCATTTCATCTCTCTTCCTGAGTTCCCCTTTTCTCCCTTTATCATCATGCTTCCCTGCTCTGATGCAGTGAATTTTTCAAGGGTATCAAAGTGGAGCAGAGAAATCTCTCCATCTCTCTTCCTTCTCCCATCCCCCTCCAAATGCAGAAAGTAGAATCCAAAATTAAAATAAGCTCTGTACCTATAATATATTTGTCTGCACAGCTCTCTAGGTTTGCTAGTTCTTGTTTTCAGGCCATGCACCTGTACTGAATTGATGATACGCCGAGGCTCTGTGTCCCCTACATACTTCCTTTAATATAACGACGTCACTCAGAGGTGTGAAAAATCCACACCCCTGAGTAATGTAATTATACCAAGCTTGCCCCCCCACACCCTCTTGTGGACAGTGCTATGTCAGTGGGAGAGTTTCTGCCACCAACATACCTACCACCTCTCATGGAGGTGGAGTTATTAAGCCAATGGGAGAGCATTGGTGCAGCTGCACCGATGTGAATTTGTAGCTTAGACCTGCCCTGAAAGAAACATTTTTGCTTCAAATAAAATCAGGTGTTTCCCCTTCCATAGGGTGTATCTCAGCAGTCTTGTTCCTGGTTCACTGGTAAGCTAGGGAGAGTAAGGAAGAGACAGGCTTTAATTTTCAAAAATAACTAGTGATTTTGGGTGCCCAGCTTAAGACACCTTACCGTGCCTGATTTTCAGATGTTGCATGCTCAGTACTTTCTCAAAAACAAGTCGCTTTAAAGGTGTCCCAAATTGGGCACCCATATCACTAAGTACTTCTGATAATTTAGGCCACGAAATCCTTGGCATTTCTTCATCGCCTTTTCCTGCATCCGTGACAGCCAGGATTTCAGCATGGCTGTGTCAAATCCATTAAAAGTGCTCTTACTATAATTAATGAACTATAAAGCTAGCAGCAATTACTGTCAATTATAAATGTTGCTCTTTGCACTGATTTTTTTTTTAGAAAGTAATCTACACTAATTATTTAATTGCGCGGGACACTGTATATGGAAGTTAGTTTTAAATATACATTTAATGAAAGATTTTTGTGGTGGAGCAATTTCATCACCATCTGACAACTTCACTGTGCTTCATATATCATTGTCACTTGAAACATCATGAGGACATCAGGTGGCTGTAAGAAGATTTTCTAATAGCTATAGAGGTCTAATGACACACAGTTAAGCAGTTCTCATTCCATCCACTAGATGACAGCAGCACTCGATTGTACAGCATATGTGGTGGAGCAATGCAAGTGCCCCTCTGATGGAATTTTTTGCTAGACTTCTCTATATACTCCAAGAACAAACATGAATATTATTTATTACTAGTACATCATGATGCCCAGAAGACCCACTCAAGATTACAATCCCAATGTACTAGGGGCTGTACACAAAAACAAAGAGGCATGGTGTCCACCCCAGGTATGTAGAAGTGGAATTAATTTCTAGTTCTTTAAAAATTATTTGTCCAGGGGAAGATAATGGCCATTAAGTCACACTACAATTGTAGCATCATTTATAGTGTCCCCAAATACTATATGAAATTTAAATAACATGAGTACAGACATGAAGAATGGAGTGGAGAGCAGAATGAACAGGCATTGGGAAGGGAGGAAAGGTGTACATTTCCTCTGAGATTGGAAAGGGATGGAGAGTCAGTGCAGGGGAGGGCAGAAATACAAGAAGCCTTTTTCAGATGGAGCAAAGGAGATGGCTCTTGCACCCCCAAGGGCCAGATTGTATGGAGGGACAGACAAGCAGGGAGGGAAGTACAGAGGGAGGCAGTGCTTACTTTGTAATGAAAGAGATGCCGGGCCTCAAGCAATGTTTTTTCATTCGTAACCGATGCAGCAAGTCCACAGGAGCCGGGGCTATGAACTGCCAAGCCTAGAGGTGCCGGGGATCAGCCCTGGCACAAAATAAGCACTTCAGGGAGGGTGTTGTAACTGTAAATCACGTGAGCCAAATGAATATGAGATTGCGAGCACTGTGACAATGGTTCTGTATCCATAATACATTCACACCAGTGTTAAGAGGAGCACAGGAATGGCCGTATGACATCAGACTGTGGGTGGGCATCCCACCTCCGTCCGCAGTTGCAGAGGAAAGTGAAAGGAAACCCGGCAGTAGGCAGTTATGGACTACAAATATAGACTTGGCAGGGGAAGAACTTCAGATAAATGGGTCTGGGGTTGGCCAAGCTCTCTCTTCCTTTGCTTAGAAATCAATGATTAAGGGGTTTGCCTCTGTGTAAACAGTGGGCTGGGTTTGTTGTGGAGTTATGCAGGAAGCACATCGAGGGGGTAACACTAACATCAGCTCCTAAGCCTGAATTTACGGACGTAGGCTGTCAGTAAGATCGACAGTTCCATTAAGCAGCAGCCCTCTCTTGGTCTGAGTGATTAAAACGTCTGCATCCACCCTACTCTTCATACATCATATCTCTGCACTGGCACTTAATCAGGAGCTGAATAAAACCCAATGCATTCTTCATAACTTTTTATTTTTCTCAGTCAGGGACTCAGATGGGGTATTGCCAAGACATACGATACCGTCCTTCACTGAGTTTGCATTTTTTCTGGAACTAATGTTAATAATTCCAGAAATTGCTATTACACACTGCTATTTCTCCTTATTGAAAAAGGAAACAGTGTTACAGCTTTTGGCCTGAGCAAGCCGTCTCTGTTTGGTTCTGGACTAGTTTCCAGATTACCAGGATCCAGTGAGGAGGACTGGTTTTATGGTTAAGGGTCTGGAGAGGGACTCAGTGGGAACTTGGCTAAATTCCTCTCTCTGCCACAGATTTTCTGCGTCACCTAGGGCAAATCACTTAATCTGTCCATCGCCCACCTTTTTTTTCTGTCCTGCCTGTTTAGTTTGTAAGCTCTTCAGGACGGGGGCTGCCTCTTACTGTGCTGATCACAAGGGGGCCCAGATCTTGGCTGGAGCCTCTAGGTGCCATGGCAATACCAACAAAATAACTGGATCCATGCCAGCAGAGTGAGTCTGGAGGCCCAGTGGAAGTCAGTAAGGCTCCCCCTGAGCGCAGGAGTCTGCCCATGGAGACCCAAGTGCAGGATCGTGGCCTAAATGTGTAATGCGGTAAAGAATAGTTGCAACCTTCACAAAATTAACAGGCCTTTTAAAAATAAATAGAGAGTTGGTGATTTTCCAAACTGTGCTGTAACTTTAAATAGCTGCTGAAGCCCTCCCGGAGAACTCTGAAAAGCGTTTTATGCAGCAGAACAATTGAGCAAATTCCTCAACCAAGTTTTACACCAGTTTTCACTCAGCTAAAGAATTCAATTCACTCTGGCTGCATTTGTGCCTCTGTGGGGGCTGACTCCCTGTCACATGCTGTAACCATGAAGACCACGTTTCTTTCGCTCCGTCAGAATTGTGTCTAAACATAAAGTTTCTCTGCGGTGCAACCTCCTGCGTGAGCTGATGACTCTCTGGCATTTCATAGTCTGAGGAAATGCAGGGCTAAAACATTCTGCATTTTCTGGGTTTGTTTCACAGCATATTTTCATACAAAGAATGGGAATATTCTGCTTCACTTCACCTGTCAATGAAAAATAACTCTGCTTAAGATGAGACAAAGATTGCATAATACTAGTTGTTCCATCTGTCTCTGGTACATATATGGCCTCCATTACTGTACTATCTGAGCACCTCACAATCTTTAATAAATTTATCGTCACAATGTCTCTGTGAGGTAGGGGACTGCTATTATCCCCATTTTACAGATGGGGAACTGATGAACAAACAGATTAAGTGACTTGCCCAAGGTCATATAAAAAGTCTGTTGCAGAGCCAAAAATTGAACCTGGGTCTTTTAGGACTCAGGCTAAAGCCCTTGACCACTGGACAAGTCTTCCGTTCCTTTTTCAGTTTGGATGTCTTCATTTTTTCACTGTGAGAAGCAGCTTTCAATTTTGGATCAATTGTCTTTCCATAATTATTATTATTATTGTTATTATTGTTGTTATTTATTGAGGTAGCTCCTAAAAGCCCCCATTCAAGCCCTAACGTGCGCAACACTGCACACGCGTATAATACAAAGATATGCCTGCCGCAGAGAGCTTCCAAACTTGAAGCCTTTTGCATCCGTTGTTTCCACAGCACCTTCGCCGCCCAGGAGCAAACGTGCTCTTTCTCACTGTGCCATCCAAAGGTGTCGCTGGGCTTGCAAGCGATCCCGGTTTCATCACAAATTCTGTTTTGCTCAAAATAAACAGGTATAAGTGTTTGTTTTTCCATCTCTCTCACTTCCGAATGGCATCGGGAAACTGCTCTGCAATCAGAAAGCTAAGTGACTAAGATCTTTCAAGTGGCGCACCGTGGTGTGAGCACAGTGGCGCATTTGAGACATGCCGAGCAACTTATCTTGTACTGCTTATAAATTTGCAATGCGGCATCAAACCTCCAGTTATTAGCGTGACAATTAGAGCCCTTGAGGATTTTAAAATGCACGGCTCCTGCTAGGGGGTATTTCACCCCCACCCCCAAACACCTCCAAATCAGAATTCTAGAACCATAGGGTAAGAAGGGACCGCAAGGGTCATCTAGTCTAATCCCCTGCCAAGATGCAGGAATCACATGTCTAGCCACCCATGGTTGCCTTTTCTCTTGCCACCTGGCAGCTGTTGGGAGGGGAGGGGGCAAGCTTTTGAAAATCACTGCGTTGGTGTTTTATCCAATGTTTCGCTCAGTGCCAGGGGATATTCCAAAGGAGTAGATGGCCTCTGGTGCAATTTCACCATACTCACATTGCTGGTTTGAATCTAGGCATGTGGGAAAAAAAGGAAGAGCAGTGGACCTTGTTAATGTCAACTCGTCAAAGGGACGATTTTAGCAGAGGCCTAAAGGGAATGCAGCTGTGATAAGCTGTGCGTGTGAGTAATTAATGGCTTCCTTTTAGGCCATGCGCAAACATTTTGGCTCCTTTTCTCCTCATGTTTCTTTGCCTTTATGATCTTCTGCAGAGCACAACTGGCAGAACTCTGCTAACGTACAGTACTGACGGCGCGTGACGTTCCCATGATCAACAGCCATGCAGGCGTTCTCCATAACTAGCACAGAACTACTGTCCTCAGAGCATCTGATGCTCGCTGTCACTAACCTCACGCCTTGCCTGTGCTATCCTGGCCTTACTGCCAGTTAGCACCATATCCGAATGGAGGGAGGGAAGGGGACATTCGTCCTTTCCTGGATCTGGATCTCCTGGCTTTCCTATGTTACGTAAATGTTGCTGATGGCAGTGTCAGAAGGTTTATGTTTGCCAGTTTTTTGGGTTTTTTCTTTTTTTCCTTTATGCACTCAGCTCGCCATGTGTGAAGCAATGATAACTTTGTCAAAACTGGTGCCTGTTGTCTCGGAGCATTATGGCAAGAGCAAAGATTAATAAAAGCCTGTCACTTTTATTAACTTTGTAATCTAGTCCATTATTTAATTCCAGGCAGGCAGGCATGAACTGCCGCTATCAAAGCTTTTAAACTACTTTGTGTGTGCTTGTGAAATAGATCTACAGCAGCCGGTATTGTAAAGTCAACCACACTGTGCTATCTGAGATCCCACAATTGCTTACCATTCAACTGCAGTATCCCAGAACAACGCGCTTTAACTGTAGGGATGAATGCTGACTCTTCATTAGCGACCACTGCATGCAATCTTTAATGCTTTTGGGGGGGGGGGAGTTCCCTCAACTATTGAGATCTGATTCATATAAAGTGTTGCCAGCTCTCACAATATTTGAGAATTTTTTTAAAAGCACTAGCTCCTGGAGTCATGTGAATATGCAAAAATCTCAGCTTTCATTTTTGGATTAAAAATAAAGGTTCTGGCCCTTATGATGGTGAAGAAAAGCCAAGAAACGTAACCTGGATGTAGCCTAATGGTTCAAAACCCAAAAAGTAAATAAAAAGAATCCAACTTGCCTTTTTAAAGTCGTGATGTTTAAACCAATTTCATGATTTCTATGGTTTTGGAATACTTGGGACTGGCAATACTAATGATTATCTGAGAGAAAATACATTGAAGAGATGTGCTAGGCCAATATTCCCCATCCACCCATGAATGCTGCTCATGCTGGATCAGGTAAAGTTCAAATAAGCATCAGAATGTTTGTGTGTCTAACGGAATCTAACGTTCCAAGGTTCACCTATCACTGGTCTTCTGCCAAGCTCAGGTCCAGAAATTCTCCTACCCATTTTACCCCTGTATTTGGCTGATTCTGCTGCTTCATTGTATCACCAGTGTTGTGTGAATTGAGACCATATTTTAGTTCCACCCAGTAAGCAGGTGGTGGGTGCCTCCACCAGAGTTGTGACATTGGAGACACACAACGGATATTTTCCAAATTCACTCCCAACTCTCCTCCACCCCCCAAACAACTCCACTTGGGATGGTTTGCCTCTATTTATTAAAAGTATCTCATTCCTGGGACAGGATTGTGTGTACAGACATAAGCCTTAGCCCTCACTCTTTGTCCTGGGATGATCAAATTAGGATTTCTCCCTAGAGAACCCTCCAGCTCTTCCTTCTTGCAACAGGGAGACTGTTGGTCCTTTTTGTTCCCAAATGATGCTAATCAGACCCTATTGCTCTGGCTACCAGCATGAGTCAGGAATCTAGCTCTGTACTTCCATAGCTGGTCCTGCAGCCTCAAACCCAATTACATTTCCTTAATATGTAGCTATTATTTTCATTTAGAAATCAAATGTATAGAGAAGAAAGACACTGGAAACCATACAGGGCATCATCAAACAACTACAAACCATACTCAATGGGACCCCATCCTGAAAGAACTCTTTCCTGAAACTTCTCTTCTGGCCTTCAAACAACCCCCCAACCTCTCCAAGTTCATCATCAAAAACAAGCTCCCCAAGTCCCCATGGACGAGGGCCCACCAACTCAAAGCGGCACTAGGCCTGTCAGAACCACAGATTCAAAACCTGCAGACATATCTCCACTGCTACAATGAGCCACACCGACCACAACACACCTGTCAAGATCCATGAGTCCTACACATGCCTATCACAAAATGTGGTGTACCTCATCCAGTGCACTAAATGCCCCAGTAACAACTGTGTGAGTGAAACCAGGCAATCTCTATGCTCTCGAATGAACTCATACAGGGGTCTCGGTTTGTGGGGGGGCTCAGGGCTGGGGTAGCGGGTTGGGGCTTGGGGTTGGGGTGTGGGCTTACCTTGGGCAGCTCCCAGTCAGTGGTGCCATGGCAGGGGCCTAAAACAGGCTGCCTGTCTGTCCTGGCACCGTACTGCACACACCCTGGAAGCAGCCAGCAGATCTGGGTCGTAGGTGGGGAGGCCAGGAGACTCTACATGCCACTCTCACCTGCAGCCACTGCCCCCCAGTGCCCATTGGCCGGTTCCTGGCCAATGGGCGTGCAGAGCTTGTGCTTGGGGTGGAGGCAGTGCACGGAGCCCTGTGGATCCCCTGCTTAGGAGCCGGACCTGCTGGCTGCTTCTGGGGCACAGCGCGGTGCCAGCTAGTACAAATAGAGACTAGCCTGTCTTAGACCCTCAGCATCACCAACCAGACTTTTAATGGCCCTGTCAAGATATTTCTCCCCCAGTTTGAACTTTAGCGTCCAAAAGTAGGGACCTGCATGTACCTTCTAAGCTTAATTCCTAGCTTAGACCTGATAGTGCCGCCACCAGCCAAAATATAGTGTTTGGCATACTTTCTGTTCCCCCCAAACCTTCCCTGGGGAACCCAAGACCCAAACCCCTTGGGTCTTAAAACAAGGAGAAATAAACCATCCCCCCTCCTTTCCCCCTCCCAGACTTTCTCCTCCCTGGGCTACCCTGAGAGACTACACTGATCCAAACTCCTTGGATCTTAAAACAGAGAGGAATTAACCTTCCCCCTCTTCCTTTCCCCCCACCAATCTCTGGTGAGTTCAGACTCAATCCCCTTGGGTCTTAAACAAGGGGAAGAAATCAATCAGGTTCTTAAAAAAGAAAGCTTTTAATTAAAGAAAGAAAAAGTAAAAATTATTTCTGTAAAATTAGAATGGAAAAATGTTTACAGGGTATTCAGATCATATAGACTAGAGGGACTTCCTGCCCCCCAGCCTGAACTTCAAGTTACAGCAAACAGAGGTAAAATCCTTCCAGCAAAATACACATTCACAAGTTAAGAAAACAAACATAAGACTAATCTGCCTTTTCTAGCTAGTACTTACTATTTTTAACATGAGAGACTGTTTCAGAAAGATTGGAGAAAGACCTGGTTGCACATCTGGCCCCTCTTAACCCCAAGAGCAAACAACGAACAAAACAAACAGCACAAACAAAGACTACCCTCCACCAAGATTTGAAAGTATCTTGTCCCCCCATTGGTCCTCTGGTCAGGTGTCAGCCAGGTTTACTGAGCTTCTTAACTCTTTACAGGTAAAAGAGACATTAACCCTTAACTATCTGTTTATGACAGGCCCAGTCGACCGTGCTGATCAGAGCCAATCGGGTCCCTTTTTGGCCAGGTTTTCCATTAGAAATGCGGACACCTGATCACCCTAGCCTCGGAGATTAACTTTCATAACGTTGCTGGACTGTAAAAATCACACTCTTAATAAAGACACTGTGTTTATGGCTTATTACAATCTGTGATCTAATAACCCCCCCTTTTGTCCTAGGACAATGGAGTAATAATGGGTCACTTCACCTTGAATTTGTCCCATTGGCTTAGAATATGTGCTCAGGGGTGGCGAGTTGTATGGGCCTGTGGTAGGGTGACCAGACAGCAAGTGTGAAAAATCAGTTCTCTGTGCAGACTGTGCTGTTTGTCTTATTGTTGCGAACTAGTGTAGTATGGTTTTTCCATCCGAAAAGGGACCAAACGAGTTTTTACTGTTTCAAGCGTTTTTTCACCGCTTCCTCCAAATTTGTGACTTCGGCAGCATTTGCCTTTACTTCAGCACCGTGACTGATTTAGGTGCTCACATGAGCTTACTCTGGACGGTCATTTTTGTTCTGCGCCAGCCACTAAGCGTCTCTCCTTCAAGCACATAGCTTTCCTTAGCCACTTAGGACAGGCAATTCAAAGCCTGATTCTGCTTTCAGGTTCCCTTCAAGGCCACCCACTAAACTGACCCTTTGTCACTGGTTAAGCTCAGACTTTTGCAACAAAACCTGAAACATTTGTGCCAGGCTTTATATTTCATTATAATGATGGAACCTAGCAAGATTTGTGTTGACTTTTGCCAGATCTTTTCACTATCCCTGGATTAGAATTCACCTGAAACCAGTCAACCTCACTGTTCCACATTCAAGTGGATATGCATGGAAGATGTTTGGGCAGTATTCTCCCAGCTCTGTTAATTATGGTCTGTCTAAATTCCCTTTCTAGTTTATAATAATAAATAAGGTAGAAATAATACCAAAAAATAAAATCTCTGTTGTAATGATTATCATTTTGTTTCTGATTTTACATAGCAATGATTTGTAAACCTGTTAAAACTTCCTAAATACCTATTATTATTATTTTATTATGTCTTTATAGCTCTTTAACATTTCAGTAAGATAGGATTTTCTTCATTTACACGCCACGACTGTTATGTAGTGTTGCTGTGTATTATCAGACTGTTACCATCCTCTGACCCACATGTGGCTGCAATTTGATGACAGATGCGGATTTTTCCTGTTTATAGTTTGTAAATCCTTGCTGTGAGAGCCTTCCAGATCCTTTGTCAATGGACTATTTGTACATGTGATGCAAGGACAATGCAGATATACAGAAAGTACAGTACTGCAAAGAAAGCACCTATTACAATATTTGTAAGGACTTTAACAACGCTTCAGCGTAGGTTGTGAAACACAGAAAGAAGTGTTCATTTTTTTCTGTAATCCTTCTGCATAAAACAATTTTGGTAGGTTTTTGGTTTTTTTTTCTTAAAGATTCTATGTGTTGTCATGAAAACTAGTACATCTGAGCTGCTCTGAAAAAGCTGACAGCAAATAGAGAGAAATGAAATTTCTAGGCTGTGTAAACCTTCCACTAGAATTTAATACTTTTTGCAAGTTTTGGAATTTGCAATGTGATTCAGGTCAAAAGTTTCTGATAGTGTGTGGCAGAGGGAAATGTAAGCTCATGTATGGTTATTTGAAGGATTGAAGGGAACTAAAGATTACAACAGGTGTCTGTTGGAAAAGTTAATTGTATTAGTATACTAGAAAATAAGGTTATATAAGGTTGACATCAGTGAGACCTGCGTTGGTGCTTTTTAATATCTCATTGATCTCTGGGGCAGGAACTCTTCTTTGGTTCTTTCTTTTGTATGACATCTAGCACAGTGGGGTCCTGATTGACGACTGGGGCTCCTAGATGCTTTGATATAGTAGGTGCCTATCTCCATCTTTAGGCACCTACATACCTTTAAAATTCTGTCCCCATGGCACCTTGGTGTGACTTGCAATGAAATTTTGGCTAGGTCATTTTTGAAAATGGGACTTACACTTCTACAGCACTTATGGCCAGATTTAAAGGTATTTAAGTGCCTAAAGATGCCCATAGGCCTTTAGTGGGATTTGCAAAAGCACCCAGGCCCCTAAATCTCATTGACATCAATGTGGCATGTTGCTGTAGGAAAGACCCACAAACAAATGGAAGGAGACTTAAGGCAAACGCTTAAGCACGTGAGTAATTTTATGCCCTGGAGTAATCTGGACCGTTCGGCTGAGTAAAATTAAGTGTGTGATTAAGTGGTTGCAGGATCAGGACATGAACTCTCCATAGATGGGAAATGGTGGAACTGACCCGTGCTGGGATGCTGAGATGTAATGGGGGCTGTGCAGTTATAGGCTGGAGTATTTTTTTTAAAGCAGCCTATCTGCAAAGTGCTGCCAGGGCACAAAATAAATAAATTGAAATATATTTTCTGCTCTGATCTCTTAGTAACATTAGTGGTAACTTGGAACAACAAGTAGTTAAAAAACTAGACAGAAGTATGGTCTTTAAGTTGACAGTACCCCTTTAAACGTCAGAATTTGTAGCAGCTTTTCTGCTGCCTGGCTGTAAATTGCCACTACGTTAATCCTCTATTTTAGAAGAAAGAAACAGTCTCTATACTACCCTGTGCCATACCCTGGGGCTAACCCAACCTGATTACAGAATGATCCTCACCTGGAGAGAATCAAATAATTTCCCATAATGAGCAGAAGGAGGCTGCACTAGTGGGAATGGAGCCAGGATTAAGGGGTGATAAACTCCAGCTGAGAAAGGGGTGGAGGAAGAGCTAGGCAAGAAGCTAAGGAAAGCTGCCCAGGCAGGGAGGCCTGGGAGAGACTCTCTGATTAAGCAGGGAAGAGACAGAGAGAAGCAGGGGAGGACTTGAGAGGCTGGGTTGGAAGTGGCCCAGGGAAAGCTGCAGCACAGGTAAAGGAGCAGACCTAGCTGTTCAGCCCAGGATCCTGAGGCAGTGCTCAGATTTGAGGGTGGGACTGGATTCCCCTACCAGCTCTCAGGAATGGGGAGGTATAAACCCACTGCAAAGGCTATTGGCCCAGCAAGGGGGCTACAGGCTGAGCTGAGAATGGCTGAGGAAGAGCCCCAGAGTGGGAGATGGATTTTTCTTTTTGTTGGATGTTTTGGGGACTTGTAGTTTGGACGACTGGGACCCCAGCAGGGATGGACTGTAAGATGGTGACCCAGCCGGAGGGCTGAATTATTGACAGAGACACCACCACTGCACTGAAGCAGCCAGGCGCCCACCCATTGCAAGAGCTGCGACCTCCATGCTCGGTCACCAGAAGGTGCCTATCGGTGAGTGAACTCAGTTACAGGACCCTACTATACAGCACTTCAGTCGGTCAAATCCTAGAGGACCGAACTGATCTGTGTCTAGCCAGGCGAACTGTGACTATGTGTAAATAAATGGCCATTTGTAATTCCCTCTCTTCTCAACATGGACTAAGCAGAATAGATTTAGCCAATGATCCTAAATGCCTGTAAAGGTGGTAAAGAATAATTTTGTATGAGCAATAAACTGCTCCTGAGGTTGCCGTCCTGTTGATGCTGACATAGCAAATTACACCAACACAAGGCTCAACTTTGTTATTTGCCCATGTCACTTAGCCAGGAGATAGGGGAAGGAGGTAGGTGTCGCTAACCTAAGCAGCTCTGCAAGTTTGTTAAAGCAGATTGATTGCCCCAGAAGTGTGGCAGCTGGGCGGGAAAAAATGGAATAGGGTGGGGAAAGAGAAGAACTGTTTTTAAAATATATGTAAAATGCATCTGTGAAAGCTAGTCTGCTGTGAAGTTGATTTTTTTTTCAATCAGTCGCCAAATGATGTTTCACTTAATATTTATTTCACTGCAAGAGGACGGATTGTGCCATGGCATATATCAGATTGATAATATTAGGATTTATATCCTCAGAGGCTTCTCTTTAAGTTATGTAGTCATTAGTCTATAATTTTTTTTATAACCCAGCTTGACGGGGCAGGTCACTTCACTAAACTCTGCTGAATTGGGCCAGGAAAGTGCCAGTGTATTTCCTATTTTTTTGGGATGTGTGCGTAAGTGTGGCAACTAAAAGGCCACTCACTTAGCTGATCAGGCCTCATAGCGATAACTCAGTTCTCTAGGCCACGTATATGGCCTGCAGCTATGCCACTGTAGCACTGCAGTGTAGAGGTTTCCTACAGCGAAGCAATGGAAAGCATTTTCCCATCACTAGGTAATCCACCTCTCTCAGTGGCAGTAGCTAGCCCTGTCCTCACCCAGGTTAGGATGGCATAGCTACAGCGCTCAGGGGTGTGACTTTTTCACACCTCGGCACTGTTGCTATTTCGACCGAACTTTTAAGTGTAGACAGGGCCTTAGCTAGCACCTTCTGGCTCAGCATCTTGCCCATCTTTAGAGACACTAATGGGCCTCGTTCTCCTCTCATAGTAGTTTTACATCAGGTTGTTTTCACTGATGGACATTGGGAGTAAGGGAGAGGAGAATGAAGGGCTAATGTATTTAAGTGCTTGGCACCTCTGTGAGGTAGGTAAAGCCCTTAGGCTGTAGGGTTTAAGCCAATCTCTCACTGTTTTTGATCAGGAGGATGAGACCTGATGTGGGAGTCAGATTATCCCATTTCTGCTAGTACAGGGTTCTTACATCTCCCTCTGAAGCAGCTGGTGCTGGCCACTCTGAGACAGGATGCTGGGCTAGATGGACGTTGGTTCTGATCCAATCTGATAGTTCCTATGCTCTTCATTTTACAGAAGAGGAAACCTGAGGCAATGAGAGGAGATGGGATTTGTCAAGGCTGTACAGCGAGTCAGTCATTGACCAATTTGTGTTCTTAATCCCAGTTCCCTGGTCTCATCACTAGATAACACTCCCTCCCATGTTAAACCAAAAGGCAGAGACTTCACTGATCACTCTGGCCTTCTCACCCCTGTCCAAGAAATAACATTGTTTTTTATCTTGATTTACCAAATGAGGCCTCAATCCTGCAGGATAGTGAACGCTCTAGACTCCTTAACTCTAGTAGTAACTGAGAGAGCTCAGGAATGAAGATTTTTCTCAGCTCTCACCTTACAGCGGGGAAGGTTTCTTTGCATGTTTGATTGTTCCGTAATGTACTGAACAGAACCAACACGCTGTGTTTGTTACAAACAGTCATTTGGAAAAAGCTGTTAGCATGAGCCATTAACTTTTCCTTTTAATCATTCAGGTTGCCTCTTCTTTTTTAAAAGCAGAATTAATAGGCTTTAAAAAGGCGCTTTCCAACCACAAAGGATTCTCCGGGGAAGAGTTCTGTTGGAGTATCATGAGCTAATCAGACCTTCATTTTCTCCCTTTTCTTCTTGTAAATGATTAATCGCTTTCAATTGATTTATGAGTATTACACTTAATATCTGCAACACACAGCAGGAGCATAGGCTATTTCATAGCACATCAGGTCATTGACCCATCAGTTCTGGCATCCTGCTTCCTGTCATACCAGATCAGACCACTGGTCTGTCAGGTCTGATATCCTGCCTCCAGCACTGGCTCACATGTGATGCTTTGGAGGAAGATAGAAGAAGCCCAGAACTTAGAGTATGGCTTTGCAGTTTTGAGTGTGGTCGCAGCGCCAGCGGTAGGAGAGAGCTCTCCCAGCGCTGCACGTACTCCACATCCTCTACGGGTGTAGCTTGCAGCGCTGGGAGCCGTGCTCCCAGCGCTGCGGCACTGTTTACACTGACACTTTACTGCGCTGTATCTTGCAGCGCTCAGGGGGGTGTTTTTTTCACACCCCTGAGCGCGAAAGTTGCAGCGCTGTAAAGCACCAGTGTAGCCATGGCCTTACTTAGTCATTTATGTAAGGCTGTGTATTTCAGCCACCGTTTATTTCTTCTTTGATTCCTGCAGGCAATCCACTAAACCCCTGCAGCATCGGTTCTGATTACCATCATCCTAGCCAATGCATGTCTCCAAATCGTGTTAGCCTGCACTGCCTCTATTAATTAGCCATCAGAACATTTGTATCTTTCAGTAAAACATGTTCTAATTGGTGATTAAAAGTTTATTCTGTCTGTCTGTCTAGGTGTTTGGCTCCATTTAGCTTAAGTCTGTTCCAAAGAGGCAGCAGATTTTTATAATCAATCTACTTTATTAGGACTGACTTTCATTTTTTTAAATGGACCAAAGAAGAAGGTTCTGAGAAATGCTGGCAGATTCCACTGCTCTTTGTGTTTGAATCCATCATTCTTTTGCTAATAACACTTCACTCTTTTATAGCATTTAAAATCAACGAATAAAACAAAATGTGGATTCACAGTTTGATATTAAGCACGTGCATAAGTCACATTGACTTTAACGGGATCTAAGGATCGGCACAAGCTTAAGTGCTTTGCTGAACTGGACATTGATGAGAGAATCCAAACACACTTATAATGTTGTGTGTCTGAAATCTGTTCCCAAATCCAAATCTGAATGTTGCAAGTGGCCCCAAACTGCATTGTGAGTTGTACCAAGCCCCTGGAATTTTCTTCCACACCCCCAAATTTGGGTTGTTTCAAATCCAGACCTGGATGTGAATTAGATCTGTCTGTACTCTGAATGTGCCTAATAAAGCTTCACTAATGTGAGTAGTCCAGTTGAAGCTAGGGATGTAGAACGGGGCTTTTATTTGCATTTGGAATGTAACCAGTTTTCAGTGAGACAAACTGCCGTTACGGGTCAATTCCATTCATACTGATAAGTGTGACAGTGCATGTGCCCATTTTGACAATGCAGGGGGTAAATAT
Organism: Gopherus evgoodei; assembly: GCF_007399415.2. Taxonomy (NCBI): domain Eukaryota; kingdom Metazoa; phylum Chordata; order Testudines; family Testudinidae; genus Gopherus; species Gopherus evgoodei. The sequence continues at coordinate 9,223,733 of NC_044339.1, read as the reverse complement.
TTTATAGGCAGATTTTCCATACCAGATTCTTCAATATGCATCAAAATTGTGGTGGGAATGGAATAGTTAATGAAGATGGTCCATTAGAATTTCTTATTAGAACCTATCTGTGAAAGCTAAAGCGTGGCTTTAAAAAGCAAACAAAAACACAATACAATAGCATCTGCGTTCTAAAGATAGTGTCCCAAAACCTGCTGTCAGTTACACACCTTCAGTGTGGTTAAAATCATGCATGTAATTGAGGATGGAAATTGGTGTCGTGTATTTTACAAATGGCAGCACATTTTTCATTTAAAATATTTTTACTAACCCTTCTTAGTGTGTTTCCCCACATCAGTGTTGTTGTTTTTTCTTGACAACTTCTTTCAGGGCTCCCGTTGCCCCCACTCTGGAAGCCACATGAGCAATTTCCTCTGAAGAAGAGGTCACTGCTTGCTGCTCTGACTCTCATCCATCCAGGAACAACCTGTTGCTTTACCTAGTGTCTCCCTTCCCTTCCCTTCGGAACTCACTGCCACAAGATATCACTGAGGCCAAGAGCCTAGCAGGATTGAAAAAAGGCATTAGGCATTTAGGATTAATCAGAATAGCCTAGTTCCAATAATGTATGTTTAAAAAAAATAGCCAAGAGTTTTGGAAGGGCTACAAACTCACGGTTCAGGGCTTAAACCAGCTTCTGGAAGTCCGAAGAACCTTTCCATGGTGGTAGGTTTTCCCATAACTGCTACCACTTGGCTTTTTACACCTTCCTCTGAAGGATCTGGAACTGGCTGATGTCAGTATATTGGACTAGAGGGACCACTGATCTCCTCCTGTGTAGCAATTCCTATCATACAGCAAACAAATGTCTCTACTCAGCAAGAGAGGAGGGATAACGGTTAGGGAAGGCTGCGAACTGAGGAACAGAGGGAGGCTAAGTTACGTGCCCAAGGAGGCCTGTGGCAGAGCAGGGACTTGAACCCAGATCTCCCAAGTAAATTGTGTTCCATAAATGGTCATTCGGCGTGGGAGCAGAGGGGGGAGGGCTTCTTTCAGATGAGTCCTTGAACAGATTTAAAAATTTTATTAAAGTAAATGCTTGAAATGAAATATACACAGGTTGAGAGGGAAAGTACTGTACATCTTGGGTCAGGCTTGGGTTATGGGGGGTTACAGATACCGTTTGCAAGGATGAAAAGATACATACATCTCGCGTAACCGGCATTTACCCAGATTGGAGTGCAAGGCTGTTTTTAAAGTGTTAGTGAATAAGTGGGCTCGGGTTCACCCACCATGGAATGAATAAGGGGTCCAAGTCAGTATCGGTGGAGTGGATAGGTACATGGGTGGGATACGTTGCTTGGTCCCTCAGGGAAGGAAGTGGGTTATTTCCCTGGTCGGCTGTCTCAATTACTCAGTGTAGTATTGGCGGTGTCTGGTGATGTGTTCGATATAAATGTCTCTGGACCACCTGATGGCGTGGGACACCATGAGCTGTCTCATGAGCTGGGCGTAGTGTCGACCGACCCCACATGCTCTCAGAACCGGCTCGTCGTGGGGGTCCCATGAGCTCAGGGCTCCCACGATCAGGGCGTGTACCTGGACTTCGTAGCCCTGGGCTCTCAGGGTCTCAGCCAGTAGGGCATACTACTACAGTCCTGTCGGCGCTCTGAGCGCTGAGGGATCAGGCCTTGGGAATGTTGGAAGGGAAGCAAAGAGGAAGGAAAATGTCCTTAGACAAAATTTCACCAGCCTCTTTGCTTCTCCAAATCCATTATTGTGTAACATGCTGTGCAACTGCCTTCTGCCTTGAAGGGAGCTGTATTTCGGCAGCGTAGTCCTCTGCTCTCCACCTAACCGACTGGCTCCTTTCATTGGAACCCTGGAGTCCTCCCACAGGATGGCGTGGAGTCTGAAGGCAGAGCATCGATTTGGAGCTGCTGAAGCTCGAGCCGTCCCCAGCACAGAATGAGCAGAGCTATAGGTAGCCCTGAAAACAAAATCACTTAGCCATGAACTCTCTCTGAAAGAGATCTGTGCGTGTGTGTGGAGATTGTATGACCGAGAACGAGCCAATACAGTGAGAGAGAGAGGCAATATTGACAGAGCAACAAAACAGCACTTTGATTTTTTTCCCACTTTTCCCTTGAAGATTTATTGTGCGTTATTAAATCTGAGCTGGGTGAGTCACATTGCGTATATCTGAGCAGGTTGGGAGAAGAGACAAAAACCGTTGGACTTTAACCGCAGGACTGAAACAAAACAGGAGCGGTCAGCTACTTGCAGTGCTGAAAGGTGCTTAGCCTTTGGAGCAGTGCTGCATAATCTGTGAGATGTACTGTGGGCTAGTGGCTAGAGTGGCCAAGACGCTAGGATTGTGTTCTGGCTCTGTGGGAATGTTACCTTGTGGTTAGAATACGGGAATTCCTAGGGTCTATTCCTGGCTTTGGAGGAAAAGAATAACTGGGAGTCAAGACTTTTGCAATCTGTTCCTGGCTGATGGGCGAGTTGCAGAGATTAAATAACAAAGGAAAGGTCTTTGGCCTTTGCCATAGAGGGTTTTATCTACACTGTGGTTTGATCGCAAGTTATCTACCCACCAGTTAACTCCTCTTGAGAGTTAGCCTGGCTGGAGTGAGAGCGAACACACTGCAAACCCGCACTCGAGCTGCAGAGAGGAGTTGGATTACTGCATAGTCAGCAGCATGGAGTTTGCTTGACTAACTCTAGCATCAGCACTGCAGCACCAGAGCTTCAAACCAGACTGCCCAGATGGGGCAACTCGCTTGAGTTTAAAGCACCATCTGACTCAAACTAGAGATTTTTTGTGCATGCACAGGCGTTGGGTTGGGGGCAACGCTCAAGTTAGACCTTGAGCCAGTGAAGACTGACCTGTAGCTGCAACATTGTTTGTTATTCTCTGTCTTACTGGAGTAAGTAGACACAAGCTCAGAGCACCCAGGCTTAATTGCATGCTGCTAATTGGAGAGTGGCAATTTAGTGCACCATTAGTACACAGGGTTGTTGCTTTATTATATATTTCTTAGGAGAGAAGTAATTTCTGTATCATCACTTATGATAATATATTCACTGCAGCATGACATAGGATGGGATCCATTGAATAATGTAAAACCCCGAATAACACTGAATCCATATTAAATGTACTTTTCTCCCAGCCTTTTTTTTTAAAGAGGAAAATATTGATTTTGATTGGGTTCAGAGGTTTAAAGCTCACACAGGGTGTCTACAGCTTTGAGCTTGTAATCAACATTCCAAACCTCGTTGCTGGTAATGTTTGAGCACCACCATATCCCATTCCCCTTCATGTCTGCAAATTACAGGCTTTCAGGTAAGTCACACTCCAGTTTGCAGTGATTGCAAGAAATGGATTTAATTAGCGTACCGAGTTGCTCCAGGAGGTTTGCATTATTAAGATCTTCAGGAAGAAAAGCAGTGTGGGATGCTGCTGTTCTTTGCCCCCACCAATAAGTGTTTTGTCAGTAGTGCTAAGGAGCCAGGGAAGAATTTGAGACATGGTGAGAAAATCAAGCTGGGGGAAGGGGTGGGGGGCGTTAAGAAGCGAGGCTGCAAAATTCAAATCTGGATCCAGGTTTCAGAGATGTTCAGATCCAGGGGGGTTGGTTTGGCCCACTGTATATAGTGGCTGTTTGCAAAAGGTGCATATGAATTTAGGTTGGGTTTTTAAAGAAGCTGCCTGCCCCTTCCAGGGTTGGATCCAAAATGGAGCTACAACCCTAGAAGTAAGCTTGGAACTAGGGATCTGAATGTGATATTCCCTGCTCCCCACCTCCCCTACACCCTTTGCCCCTGGAGTTCATGGAGGTGGATGGCTTTTGATTTGTGGTTCTGGTTGGCCCTTGTTACGTGTGCGTGTGTGTGTGCGCGCACGTGCAGATGATTGCACATCATGCACACATACACGTCATATGTACTGTGGTCAGACTTCACCGGTAGTTATCATCTGAAATACTGCAGTATTTCTCTGCATTTGGAATAGGAAATATCTTCAGGGTTTCAGGTACTTTGCTGTGTTAAATATTTGATTGATTGATTTTTAGCAGTGACCATTGTATTAGTTTGATTTTAGGGTCTGCGCTGGCTTCAGTTGGTTACATCCAAAAATGAACAGTGCTGGTGAGTTTGGGGTTAAGGCCAGGGTTCCCGAAGGTGCAAATAGGGGGTTCCTGTGGACTAATGACTCCACTTTAGGGCTACTTTCTCCTGGCAGAACCACTAGGCATGTCACTGTGCAAGCACCTTTTACCCACAGGCAAGTGGCATAGAACATGGTTTCTCAGTCCATGGGTTGAGACCCAAAATCGGGTCGCTGGAATGTTTTAAAGGATCACATGGCAGCTACTGTGGCTCCTGTCCCACAAGGCTTGCTGAGCTCACCTCCCTGCTCCAGGCACTGCAATCTCTGGGATCTCAGCGCCACTCAGGTTTGGCCCAGCCGTCATGGTGACAGGAATCTGGGTAGGCCAAATCTGAGTGAGTGGCACTGCAACCTCAGGAGCCAAGTCACAACTCCACTCCCACAAATTTGGTCCAGCCAGGGGGGCGGGGCCAAATCTGAGCAGTGCTGCAACCCCCAGAGGTTGCTTGCAAACCCCAGAGCTGATAGCCAAGCTTAGCCAGCCCCACAGCACAGGAGTTGCTGGAGCCTTCACTGTTGGGTGAGTGCTGGGAAGGACACAACCCCCCCCCCCCACCTCCCAGGGAGCAGGACCCGATTGAAACTACCCCAGGTGCTCCCCCCAAGACTATTTATTTATTAGGTCCCAACAGGCCATAAACATTTACAAATGGGTCTTGTGCCCAGAAAGCTTGAGAACCACTGGCTTAGAGAGATGCAATTCACATCTGCCTCCAAATCGCATCCTCTCTGTGTGTGATCTCTCTACAACCTCAAAGGGTAATGGTTAGGGTTGTTTTTTTTTTTAGTGGGCAAGTAACTGCTTTTAATCTCTGCATTCAAACGAAACATTTCTGTCCTAACAAGAAAACATTCTGGGCTTTCTCTCTCTTTTTAACAGACGTTCTCTCGTTAGGGTGCTGCTGAGACATGATGTAAAAAGCAAACAATAGATGGGTTTGTTTTATAGAATTTTCAGCAGTATCACTTCCACTTTGTTGGTCCCGTGTAAGTGGTCGCTTACTTCGATGTTCCCTGTCCTGCTGGAGCTCCTTTTGTTGTGTTAATTTTATTGAAGTAGAAATGCAGATTGCAATGTGAGATGGCATCAGAGGTTGCAGCTTTGTTGTCCTTAAAATTCACTCTCGGGCGGGTGGGCAGTGGAAGGTTGAAAGGATAGGCATACCAGGCACTGTACTGCATCCGTGATATTTATTTATATGCACTGGGGTCAAGGTTTTCAAAAGCAACTAGTCAGTTTTGAGTGCCCAAGTTGAAACATCTCATAAATGTCCTCTGATTTGCAGAATGTGTAGAGAACCTGCCCTCTGATGATCAGGCCCTTTAGAATCATAGAAGATTGGAGGAGACCTCAGGAGGTCATCTAGCCCAACCCCCTGCTCAAAGCAGGACCAATCCCCAACTAAATCATCCAGCCAGAGCTTTGTCAAGCCGGGTCTTAAAAACCTCTAAGGATGGAGATTCCACCACCTCCCTAGGTAACCCATTCCAGTGCTTCACCACCCTCGTAGTGAAACAGTGTTTCCCAAAATCCAATCTAGACCTCCCCCACTGCAACTTGAGACCGTTGCTTCTTGTTCTGTCATCTGCCACCACTGAGAACAGCCAAGCTCCTTCCTCTTTTTGGAATTCTCCTTCAGGTAGTTGAAGGCTGCTAGTAAATCCTCAGTCACACTTCTCTTCTGCAGACTAAATAACCCCAGTTCTTCAGCCTCTCCTTGTAAGTCATGTGCCCCAGCCCCCTAATCGTTTTTGTTGCCCTGTGCTGGACTCTCTCCAATTTGTCCATATCCTTTCTGTAGTGGGGGGCCCAAAACTGGACACAGTACTCTATAGCTTCACCAGTGCTGAATAGAGGGGAATAATCACTTCCCTCGAACTGCTGGCAATACTTCTAAAATAGCCCAATATGCCTTCTTGGCAACAAGGGCACACTGCTGACTCATATCCAGCTTCTAGCCTACTGTAATCCCAGGTCCTTTTCTGCAGAACTACCGCTTAGCCAGTCAGTCCCCAGCCTGTAGCAGTGCATGGGATTCTCCTTCCTAAGTGCAGGACTCTGCACTTGTCCTTGTTGAACCTCATCAGATTTTTTTTGGCCCAATCCTCCAATTTGTCTAGTCACTCTGGACCCTATCCCTACCTTCTATCATATCTACTCTTCCCCCAGCTTAGTGTCATTTGCGAACTTGCTGAGGGTGCAATCCATCCCATCATCCGGATCACTAATTAAGATGTTGAACAAAACTGGCCCCAGCACCAACCCCTGGGGCACTCCGTTTGATACTGGCTGCCAACTAGACATCAAGCTGTTGATCACTACCCATTGAGCCTGACGAACTAGCTAGCTTTCTATCCACCTTATAGTCCATTCATTAAATCCATAGTTTTTTAACTTGCTGGCAAGAATACTGTGGGAGACTGTATCCAAAGCTTTGCTAAAGTCAAGATATATCACATCCACCACTTTCCCCATATCCAAGGAGCCAGTTATCTCATTATAGAAGGCAATCAGGTTAGTCAGGCATGACTTGCCCTGGGTGAATCCATGTGGACCGTTCCTGATCACCTTCCTCTCCTCCAAATGTTTCAAAATTGATTCCTTGAGGACCTACTCCTTGATTTTTACAGGGACTGAGGTGCAGCTGACTTCAAGGTGACTCAAGTTGAGTGCCCAATAACTAAAGCAAACAGAACCACTTGAAAAACTTGGCCTAGATCAACAGCCCACTCATGCCATGCTGGAGGTTATCATGTAATGAGAGTAACATGGTTTGGTAGGAAGACCACTGCACTCACATGCTCTAGTGGTGGGCATCTGTACAAAAGCCTGTTGATGATGGATAGAAAATACAGTTGTACTAGAGACCAGACTGAACCAACCCCCAAGTCCAGACATCCTCATTGTTTGGGAAAGTTCAGATCCAGATGCAAACGTTGCAGCTAGTTTATTTGTTTTCTGATCTATACCCCTTTCCAAATGGATCCCACTGGGTGAAGAGGGCCTTAGTTGTCTGCAAAATATTCTCTGTGAAAAAAACCTAAAGTAGGCAGAAATCAGCTGTTTGGGGGATTTTGTTACAAATGTGTAACTCATACCATGTTAGCGAAAAAGTTCTCTATTTTTTTGAGGGAACCTGGATTGGTTTATCATTTTGTGTAAAACCAGGTGAGCATGGTGGATTCTTCCTTTTGCTTTTTTGGGTTCATCCAAAACTGAAACTGAGGCAGAGCAAACCCAGATGTAGCAGACTTGGAAATAATGTTCCTGTGGACTCTGCTGAACCTTTGAGCTTCACACGGTTCTGGTTTTGCTATTGCTACAGCCATTTCTCTTTCATTCCAGAGTTTTGCTTTAGATTCTGTCACTGGCCACTAAGGGCTTGTTTACATGGGTTTGGAGGGGTTAATCCACAGTTTTTTGACTTAATGGGCTTTGGAAATACTTGCGTACGCACAATGCTATTCATTGTAGTGCACTAGCTCCACAGTTATTGCGAACTCTGGAGTCTTGTTTCAAAGTGAACTAACTTTGCTGCAAACTCGATCTATTGTTCATGTGCACGCAAGGCTGCTGTGAATTACTTTGGCAGTCTTCCAGCAGCTATCCAACACAGCTTTGCAGCAACCATTACTGACCTCTCTGTTTACCTGGGTGCCCTCCCCTGCTCTGGGGTCAAGGTGACTAGATCTCCCTTTTCCCATTTATAAGCTGTTGCACAGACAGATTTTGTCAATTTGCTCCTGGATTCAGATTTATCACAATATCTCCAATAATAATTCAGAAACCCCGCAACATGCCTGGAGCAGCTATTTGGGGTCATGCTGAGACCCTGGATCTCATTGCTTCCTAGGGAGGAGTATTGGTGCAGGAAGCTCTTGTGGCCAGCCACCCGGAATAAAGATATTTTTGTTGATATTGCTAGGCAGATGTTCGTGAAGGACCAACATTAAAACAAGGATGAAGCAGAAAAATATCCACCAGGGGACATGTAACATGTCCATTTTTTTAAGGAGCTGGCCAGGATTTTATGTAACTTTACAACCACCCATCCCAGGCAGCTTGTGGAGCCTGCTGGCTGCCTTTTCCTCCCCAAGACACCCAGTTACTATTTTATGTGCCGCTCCAATCCATTTATGGTACTTATATGGCCCCCATTACTATAGTATCTGAGCACCTCACAGTCTTTAATGCACTTATCCTCATACCCTTCCTGTGAGGTAGGGCAATGCTCTTATGCCCATTGTAGAGAGGCAATGTGACTTTCGCAAGATCTCACAAGAAACTTGTGGTGGAGCAGGGAACTGAATCCGTCTCCCCCAAGACCCAGGCTAGCACTCTAATTACTGAATCATCCTTTTCCTCATGTAATATTTGAACTCCCACTGAGCCAGTCATTGTAGCATGTAATAAAGCAGTGGTTCTCAAACTTCTGTATTGGTGACCCCTTTCACATAGCAAGCCTCTGAGTGTGACACCCCCCATAAATTAAAAACACTTGTTTATATATTAACACCATTATAAATGATGGAGGCAAAGCGGGGTTTGGGTGGAGGCTGACAGCTCATGACCTCCCCATGTAATAACCTTGCGACCTCTTGAGGGGTCCCGACCCCCAGTTTGAGAACCCCTGTAATAAAGGCACTTCTTGGTCTATGTCTATATTTCACTAAATGTACAATCCTCTGTGTGATGGGGTAGGATCACAGAAACCGCCTTGGGAGCGGCCACCTGGGACAGCAGGGGCAGTAGTCTTGGCACATCAGTTGTCAGTTCCCAAGGGGGTTTCTGTGATCCAACCCGTCACACTCTGCTATTGCTTTACCTGCAACAATTCAATAATTCCCCAGCTTCTTGAAATTTCAGTGTTTCACGTTTTTGATTCATTCACAACCTCATTGTTGTATATGGTACACCCACAAGTTCTGAGTATTGAACAGCTCACTGGAAATCCTGTTGAAAATTCTGAATATGTATATGCATACGCTGGCTGTAATGTGTTTATACATGGTCTGAATGAAAAGGAGATGGGGAATGTCTAGTTTACTACATGCCTGTAGTCTAGAATGTGTCTTTGGGTGTGATAGATGGTGCTGCTTGTTAAGGTTAAGTCTGTCTTCGTTACTTTCTCGGTTGCAGGACCCCAGTTAATGACTTTAAACAGTCTGGGCTCAAATGGACAATACAAGAAATCCACTGTTCAAAGACCACTTCTGATCCTCACTGGAGAAATGCATAAACCATTTTGGCCCAGGTTCAGGGTCCAGGTCAGACAAAAGACCTTTTAAATGGATAAACGTCTGCTGATGAATTGAGAAATGGACTCTGACTGAGAGAGAGGGTCTGCAGAGATGCAGGCTGAACCTAGACTCAGAAGAGCTGACAAGGGCAGGTGGAATCTGCCAGAACTGGCAAGAAAAGGACAAGGTTTAGATGAGATAATGAGTTTAGACTTCTATTAACTTAACCCCTTTCTCTCTGCTGGTGCTGTTATGGTAAATGTCATACTCCCTTTGAGCAAGCTGGTCTGTCGCTGAGTTTAGCAGCTGGGTCACAGCTCCCAGACAGGATTCTAGAGCAGGGGCCAAACCCAGCTGGACCTGCTGGAAGTAATACAGTCGGGTAATATGGTAAATGGGAGGTGCTGGAACCTGCTGATCCAGTCTAAAGTGGGGTGACTTGCAGGATTCCAATCTGAGAGAAGTGCGAAGTGTAGGTCTGTCACTCGAAAGGTGCCTGGAGGGAGAGGCTGAGGGAGGTCATAGGTTCGATTTGTGCTGAACTGTAACAAATCCATGCACAGCTGGCTATGCCCTCAAAAGCTGGTATATCCCTTTTTGTACCTACAGCCAGCTGAGTGACCAGCCATCCTATTTTGCAGAGACAAAACAGGTGCACGCCCACTTTTGTAGACAATCATTACTTGAGCAGAAATGGAGGCAAGCTTTCGGCTGTTTGAATAATTGGCCTACGGTGTCTGTCCATTGGTATTATTTTGGTACTCCCATATTGGATATCCTGTGAACCGGCCCGATGCTCAAACTGTTACTAGCCCAAGTAACCTCATTCACTTCAATAGGGCTGATCCGAACGAAGACTCCTTGTGCAAGAAAGAGAGTTTACAGGATCGATACCACAGTCTTCTGCTTTACTTATAATAAACATACGGTTACTCTGCTGCCATTTTCCATGCAGTGGGGTAGCTGAAGTATCTTCTTAGATTTCCATTAACCTTAGAAGAAAAGAGGAGGTGAGAATCTGCCAGAGGCTTGCATGAGATTAGCAAAGAGGAACCATGCTGTTTGCCAGTTGTTTGCTTAACCAGCAAGAGAAATTGCTGTCCATTATTTCAGCAGATATGAGGAGGGGTGGGTGGGGGAATGGACATTAAGCAATCTTGTGTGAGCAGCGTTGGAAACACATACAGCACTTAGGCACATTAGATTCAATATCTAGGCAGAAACTAAATAACGCTGTTACAGTGAACTCTGTGATATTGTGGTATAGCCTGCAAATAAAACGAACAAATCCTCCTAAATGATGCCATTTTCCTTCTTTGCTATGACGCTTGCCATGGGGATGGATTAATTTTGTATGATTTGGTTTCCAAGTTCTTTCCATTTTTTATTTACTTAGATTTTCTTGAGGGAAGGAAAAACCCCTTAAACAGCATAGACACCTTTCCCTGGAAGGAGCAGGCACAACCGCATTTAAAATTTGGTTTGTGGTTTTTCACATTCCCTTAACAGCAATAGATCGTTGTAGCTCGTGATCTTATGGTCAGATCCTCATCTGGTGTAAATGGCTATCGCTGCATTGAAGTCAAGCAAACCCCACCGATTTACATCAGATTGGGATCTGACCCTGGGGCTGCAGTTCAGCAAAGCACTTATACAAATGGAAGCCAGTGGGACCGTTCGTATTCTTAACGCTAAGCTTAAATACTTTGCTGGATCAGGGCCTTAGCATACAAATCATTGGGCTGGATCCTGCAGATCCTTACACATGTGAGTAATTGCATTGGCTTCAATGGAAGTATTAGTGTCAGAGGCGAAGAATCTGGTGTTTTTATTACCTTCTGTAAGGCCCACATTGAACCTGTGTTGGTGATTTTTATCTACTCTGAGATCTGCAATAAAAATGAAGCAAGTGTTTCTGGGAATGCATCGTTGTCTTTTCTTTCCTTGATTTCTCAGTTACCATCTTTAGATTCTAATTGGGATGGATGATTTATTTTATTTATTTATTTATTTATTTTGCTAAATTTGCTGTCTCTATTTGATCTTTATCATTAATTTTGTGGGCCATTTTCTTAGTCTCATTATAGTGTTTTAGCCTCAGAACGGGAATATCTAAAGGAAACCAGAACCCATTAGGCATAACGTTCTATAATAACTACCCTAATTCTTATGACAAGAAAGTGTGTTGAGCGCAGGAAATGGTACCAAATTAGTCTGTTGTTTGACAGCCTGTAGACAGTAACTGAGAGCAGGGGAAACAGCACAACAACATTTGTCCTTGTTGCCAGTGCAGTAATGAAGAATGGAAATTAACCAGTCTCACGACTTTTCTGTCATCTCACAGTGCTCTGTGAATGCAGCTTATGAAGTCCTTTCAGCATAATTGTGGACTGTTGATGATGATGGTGTATTTGCGGTACATTAAAAGCTGGTTCTCAATGCATAGGACTTTTAGTCACTGTGAAACATTTGTATGGGATCGTTCATTTCCTCTTATTCTCACCATTGTTATTATTTCTATTATGGCAGTAGACTACCACTGAGATCAGGGCCCGATTGTGCTAGGTGCTGTACAAAGTCATAGAGACAGTCTAAATATCTGTGGTTTGCAGTGTTTTTACAGCCATGTTGGTCCCAGGATGCGAGAGGTGGGTAATATGTTTTACTGGTCCAATTTCTGTTGCTGAAAGAAGCACATTTTTGAACTCCACAGGGGTCTTCTTCAGGCTGAGCTCTGTGGAGCAGTAAATGTCTCTTGGCCCTGTAAATGTCAGTCTAAATATAGAAAAGTCCTATGGAACTTAACAGAAAATCACACAGGTTTTCTGTAGGGTTTTTTTTTAAAGCATTCTATAGAATTCAGTGGACTTTATCTCTGCTTATAGAACTTTGCAGGAATATTAATAAATCCATTGAAAAGATCCCATGGCCTATGAATGGTGATTTTCAGAAGAGCTCAGGCCTGGCTTAACTTGTTTCCTGTTGACGTCAATGGTAGTTTTACTCCACTGATGCCAGTAAGGGCAGAGTTAGGCCAAAGCTCATTGTTTTTGATTATCCCATTTTATGCATTTTTAGTCTGACTGCTATAGGATCCTACTAACCATTCAGGGAAGCTTGTTGGTGTTCGCCCTCTGACATTCTTCAGAACTTCCCCGTAAGGGCTCTGTTAGTATTTTTATAGATATTTTCATCTTCAAAATGCCTTGCAAACTACTAATTTGTCCCCACAATGCCCCTTTGTGGTAGTCAGATTTATCCCCCTTTTCCAAGATGGGGAAGCCGAGATGGAGAAGTTAAGGAAGCCACCAAGGGACAGTGTGCCTGAGCCAGGATTAGAAGTCAGGCAAGTTCCTGTTTCCCTGTCCTATGATCAGACTACACCTCGCTCTTGCAGGAAGTGCTCAACCAATAACGAGCAGGCGCATTAAACTAGAGGGCCTTCCAAATGAGGACAGCACTTCCACTGTGGCCACAATAAACCTGAGGTAAATTCTAATGGATCTAATTACAGTCTTGGCCTATAGAACACCCTGTCAAGGATCACAAAGCATTTTTACAAACATCAATTAAAGCCTCACCCTGCCTGTGTAGGAATGTATTATTATTCACCTTTTAAAACAAACACACGCACAGGAGAAAATTGAAGATCACCCACAAAGATGGTGGCAGAAACCAGGAGCCCAAACTCCTAGCCCCTGCTCTAACCAGTATATCAGGCAGTGCCCGGGATAACCCTTTGAAACTAGGTAAGGATCAAACCAAAAGCAAAAGGGAGCCAAAACCAAATGCATTAGCAAAGCCAGCCCCAGGGATGCTAAAATATAGAGCACAAGGCACAGAGAGCTGAATTTGGGGCCACATTGTGAGAAAAATAAATCAAGACACGTCAGAAAGATCATAAAGATGTTTTCTCCACCACACATAGCAAGCTAGGTCAAGTACAGGTAATAGGTTGCCCTTTTAGCTGGGACTGCATTGTAATTCGTGACAGAATGAAACCATCCAATGCTCTCTAACTCCCAAATGAGGGAATTCAGATATGAGCTGCATTGTCCTATGGCTTTGCAAAACCAAAACCAAGCACAGTTACCAACAAACGTCTATGAACGTGCAACATAACCAATGGCCCCAGAAGACTGAAGGCCCAGATCTTGGCCACTTAGCCATTCCAGGCTAAATCCTTTTAGAATTTTCCTCCCTTCAGAATATATTATACAGACCAGAGCACCCACTTTATAAACATTGCTGTTCCAGTCTCTTGGGCTGCTATGATGAAGTGGTGGACAAAATCTAAAGAAGGGGGATCCCCAGCAACAGAGAATTCATGCCATTGACTGGTGACATGTATAGAACAACATTAAGGAGATTCAGTAATTTAAAAACATACCAGAGATTTATGTATTAATATACTGAAGTTCTAGAGTGCTGGAGCAGCTGTTCACAGGCCTCGCAGCAAGAGGGCAGTGTAGCTTATGGGCAAGACTTGTTCATTAGACAGGGACATGGGCTCCCCACAACAGGGATCAGAGAAGATCTGGCAGGCTGACGAGGAGAGTCCTATGAGGGTCACCAAGTACTGCACGTTCTCATTTCTTCATTCTCTTTGCGGGGTGGTTAAGCCCAACGCTGACCTCAGAGGAGCTGCGCAAACCCCTGAACCAGTGCATTTCATCAGGCCCAACTTGCCTGTGTTTGGATTACAAGCCTGAAACCTGGGCTTTGTTCATGACCTGAAATGATTTTAGAGCGAGTCTGGGACAGGTGAAACTTGGAGCAACCGGGGGAAAGATGTTGAGGGCCATGTTGAGGGCCTGCTCCTTCCTCCCGCAGGTTATGAGCCTGATCCCTGTTAACAGCCTTGGTAGTTACTTGTATTTTGAAGGAAGGGAACTGGGCCTGATGTTTTTCTAGCTTCACTTAAACTAAAGACAGATTCTCTGGAGAGGCAGGACAAGCTTCACCAAGGCATAGGGAGATTTTGAAGAAACATGGTGCTGGTGCTTATGTCACTGTTAATTCTGAATGTTCCCTCTTTCCTCCCGCACCCCCTCCATCTGCTTCTTCCCTCCCTGCACCCTGTGATTCCTTCCTGCCCGTAGGGATTGCTTCCCCACATGCCTTCTTGTATTGTCTTCTGTTTCCTTTTCCCATGCAGGTTCCACCCATGACATTCTCCAAAATCTTCTCTGTATGCATCTGGAACTACTTCTGGAAGTTGCTTCTCCCCAACCCCTCCCTGTGTTACTCTGTTTCCTCCCAGGCCTCCACACCCTCCTGCGTCTCTTGCCATGGCTCACTTTTCATTCCCCTTCCCCTTGAACGTTCTGTGCTTCTTCAAAGAGCTAATTATGGAAAACGCCTTTTTCAAGAATCAAAGCCAAATTAAAAGCTGTTTAGAGAGGGAAGAAGCAGCCCCCTTTCTCCATCAATTGTCACGATGACATTGTTTCCAACTGCTTTTGGAGATCCAGCTCTTGTGCTAATTGTGTTGGTAGCAACCAGCGTTTAGTGGTTTCATGCAGACTGGCAGAGCCTCATTAAACTTTTTGTCTTTAACCCTCTTATTCCAAAACACCAGCTTTGCAGCAGTGTCTCCAACCCATATTCCACCTTCAGCGATTGCAATTGCTTTCACCGTGAAGACACTGTTATTATGGGCATAGTGCGCTTCTTAAGTGACAGCTCCAGCTGATGCATCTGGGCATCCCAGAGCTCCGTGCTATGTTCCCTAGTTAACTGCATATTAACAGGCACATTCGCAGCAGTCGTGCTTCCTCTTAGCCCTCTGATAAATATCCAAAAGGGCTGCTCTTAACTGATCGCCCAGAGCAGGAGCTGGTAACCCACAGATGAAGTGTTGGAGCCTGTTGGGGGGAACAGGGAAGCTTTCGTTTTAAGAGTTCAATTTAAACGCAGTAGTGAGGGTAAGTATTGTAAAGCGGATTCAAAGGCATATGTTAAATAAATCAACCCACGCTTAGCACTCAGGCACTGCACTCAGGTCTTTACTCGGTTCCATCCAACCTAACTGCTGGCCAATCTCCATACAGTTCTTCAAACTGAAAGGGCAGCAAATGACTTCTCTTGAGCCAGCCAAAGGGGAAAGCTCCTTGGGCAACAACCTTCTTCCCTTGCTCTGCCCTTTAAATGCTCCATCTGAGTATGATCTTTGGAGGCACTGATCACTTCCTGAGTACCATTGCCAACTCTGCTACCCCCAAGGAAATCACTGTCACTGGGGGTTCTCAATACTGTTCTGCACATCTCGGGAGCAGACCCAGAGGGAGCATGTATCAGTGTATACTTAGATAGCACCAAGGAGTCGAGCACTGTAGCAAGACCCAAAGCTTAGAGAGGCCGCAAGCCAGTCCTTGTAGAGGCTGGTGCCACATGGGACATAAAGGATCTGGACATTTCCATGTCTGCCTGCACATGAGGAACTAGAATCTTGTCTCATGTTGGCCACAAGTGGCAGTCCCTGCTCCTGCTATCCAGCTACAGGAACAGAGCAATCTGCAGTCTATCAGCAAGTACTCTGCTCTAATAGACACCAAGACCGTCCTCCCTTCTCCCATGGGGAAGATACCATAACTACATTTGTTTGAGGGCATCAATTCACGTGTCTGAGAGTCAGGATTTGTATAACATTCATGGAGCCAAACTCTAGCCAAGTTAGACGTAGCTGAGAAAGCACAGAGTTGACTTCAGTGGAAACTGAACTGCTGGTAAATTACACTCTGCAACTGTTTAGAAACTTTCAAATCAGCCTTGCTAAATCTAGGTTAGTACTGCCTGTGGTGCATTAACTTCATTTCATTTTTATGTTTTCTTTGTAAATGAAAACTGTCCTGAACGTATCTAGAATGGTTGCTTTTACCCTGGAACCCATTATTCTTTAATCAGGGTCAGTACTGCGTTTAGAGAGGGATTTGGGGAACAGGAGGTTAGACTGAGAATGTGTGAAAATCTGCTAGACTTCATGAGACGTGAAAACCGTGAAACAGAGGGCGCAGAAGTTGATTTTGGCGAACTGACCGAATGAAGGAACAGTAATGGCATACAGAGCCCCAGGCGCTGGTTCATATCCAAACTATGCTGCCAGTGGCCATCTGTTGTCTGGTGGCCAGCATGAAATGTATTGGTGGTTTCAATCCAATTTCTAGGGGACAGATGTTCATATCCCAAACACACATGCAACCAGTGTCACCACTCAGGAGTGACAGAAGCACCCTAAAAACGTGGAGGGGCCACCGGTGCCCAAACTGGGGCCGTGCCCTCATACCGCCCCTTCCCTGCGAACCCCCACCCTTGAGTTCACTCCTCTCCACCCTCAAGTTCCCGTCATTTGACCTTATGGCCAGGAAAAAGTGTTGGGGCCATGGCTCCTGCCTCCCACCCCCCCAGTTCCAGCACCTCTGTCCCCACTGCAGCCTTCTCTGGCAGCGTCAGCCGAGAGACGAGGACTGGCTAGATAAGGAGACTGAACCTCTCTCTGTTCCCTAGGGGCCACAGAACTATAGGGTTAGAAAGGACCTCACAGGTCATCTAGTCTAACTCCCTGCCAAGATGCAGGATTTATTGTGAATAAACTATCCAAGCCAGGTGGCTCTCCAGCCTCCTTTTGAAAACCTCCAGTGAAGGAGAGTCCATGACTTCCCAAGGCATTTTGTGCCATTGTTCTACTGTTCTTACAGTTATATCCATCAATGGAAAACCCTCATCTGAGTTCTGTTCTGCTCCTTCTGTCAACAATGAGCGGTCCAGAAATGATCTGTGGTCCCTCTAGAGCTGGGTTGAGGTACAGTAAGATGGGAAGTGTGGAGAAAGCTTGCAAGGCTGCTGCCTGGGCTGGGCCTGTCGTGCAAATAAAGGATTTCGGCATCCAAGGCTGCTTTCAGAGAATGCCTGTCATAATCAATAGCCTTCACTGCACTATACAGAGGATGCCATGACGAGCTAGGACCTTCCGTGACCAGGATCTGCAACTCTGGACTTCTTTCTTAGTCAATATTTGCCAGGGCACAACTGTGAGATCTGCAGGGATGCAGCTCAAGTCTTCTTTGCTTCATTCCAAGTGTGTGTTGTTTACTGCTGGGCTGTCTCTCGGGCATGGGTTGCTGGGGTTATAAGGCCTTTCAACTCAAATACTTTCCAGGATTTTCCCGTTACTGACACACAAGTATGCACCCTGTGCACTGAGGAATTGGTTGAATGAGGCTTATAGGGGTGGTTCAGGAATGAGGCTGCAAATGGGAGCTGGGGAAGGGTATGAGGCCTGTGTTTCAGCTTTGCATTCCAATTTCTGAATGTTTATCTGAAACAAGCTTCCCGACCTCCTGTGCTGAGCCCATGTCTCTAGGTGGCACAGAGCCGTGAGCAGTAGCAGTAGCAAAATGTAATTGAGACTCGGAGTGCCGCTGACCTCTGCCAGACAGCACAGTTGGGTCAAACATGAAGTACAGCAAACACACATTTGCAAGCCTTAGGGACACAAACAGAGCTAACCTTGAGCTGGAGGATCTTAAACAACAGTTGGTCGTCTAATCACTGTCCAGCAAATATCCCGTGCAATTACATTCCAGATCTGGAGGAAAGAGCCCTTTCCCCAGCAAGGTCACTTCCGTTTGGGCACTTAACAAACATTAGAGCAGTGGTTCCCAAACTGGGTTTGTGAACCCCTGAGGGTTTGCAAAATGTTACAGGGAGTTCTCAGGGGGAAAAAAATCCCTATGGACCCCGGGCAGCACAGGGCCAGCAGCTCGGAGCCCCTGGACTTCCAAGAGCTAAGCAAATCAAAGCAAGCCTATCTGTCATACTGAGGAGATTAAAACTTCAAGACTCCTTATAAGAAATGAAAAGGGAGGTGGATATTTTTTGCTTTTTTTTAAATTAAATAGGCAGCTAGTATTGTTTTTAAAATTATTACGAAGAACAAGTTTAAGCTTTGTTGTAATGTGCGTTGTTTGCCAGGACTGCTCAAGACCCTGAAGGCTTGTGTAGGAGGAACTCTTTGAGTTGGCTTCTTGAATACCTTCCTGCTGTTTCACATCTGATACTCCTTGATGAAACCTATTAGCCTTGTCTTATAACAGGCTTATTCAAAGTGATACAAGCTACAAAAGTGAGATCTTGGCAGAATGTTGCCGTTTTCATAATAAAAATACTGTGATGATTAATAATAATAATAATAAATAGTGTGTAATAAGTATGTCATAAAAACAAATCTTATATTTCCAAGATCACTGCTTTTTTAATTTATACTCAGGTAAAGGAGAAAATCCCTGGAACTATTCATTTTTAGGAGTGGGTTCGTGAGACTTGGCATTTTAGTGAAAGGGGTTCACAGGCTGTTAAAGCTGGGGAATCACTGCCTTAGAGGGCAGTGGTGTGATTTTTCCCTCACATATCTATGGTGCAGCAAAGCATTTTTTTTTGTTTCAATTCCGTACACTCTGAAAGGTGCCATGAGGCCAGGTGATTACAACACTCTGTGGAATAAAGCGAGGCTAAACTCAGGGATGTCTACACTACAGACTTAAGTCGACCTACATTATGTTGACTTACAGCCACAGCAGTAATTACTGCCATGGCTGATGTACACCCTACCCTCCTTCTGTCAGTGGTGTGTGTTCGCACCAGGAGTGCCTCCGCCGATTGAACTGGGGCAGTGTGGGGGACTGAGAGCCAGGGCTCCCAGCTCTGTGCAGCTCCCTGCTGGAAACCGAGCGGCCCCGGGCTTTCGGTTCCCTAATCCCAGCAGGGAGCAGCCGCCTTGGCTTCTCACCTCGCTGCTGGAGGCTGGAGCCCTGAAATTGACAAGACAAGCAATGTAAGTAACCCAGTGTCTACACAGACACTGCGTCGCCCTAACTACACCGACACACACATGCCCTACACCTCTCCTGGAGGTAGAGTTATTATGTTGGTGTAGAACGGCTCTTACATTGGCGGGCCAAGGCTGTAGTGTGTACACCGACATAATTAGGTTGACGCGTAAACTGCCTTACATCAACCTAACTGTAGTGTAGCTTAGGCCTTTGTGGATCTATTCTTGCACTGACGGGCAAGGGTGTTTTTAGGAGCCTTAAATTACCTCCCTCTAGCATTAAGGAGAGTAATCACACACATCTCCACCATGCCCCCTTGCTGTAACTGATCAGCAGAACAGCACACTTGTAGGTTGGAAACAGAGCTATACAGGTCCAGTCAGAGAGGCTGCAATGTATTTTGTACTCTCAGCAGCTGCAATCCAGTTCCACAGATGTTCTAGTTACTGCAGGGAGAAATTGGAGGAGCAGCCTTTGATTACTTGAAGTGTCGTTGCGGTCTTGAGAATGGCAAATGGTGCCTTGTTCTTCAAAACAGCATTTCATTGTTATCCATTCTGAGAGCAGAGAAATGCATTAGTGCATAGCTCCATAGGTGTGTGTTATGCTACATAGGTAAATCTGACATGTTAATTTTCTTGCCTTGTAACACACCCTGTTTTATCTTTGGGATGATTTTACTCTATTACCTCACCGCAGATTTGCCTTGGAGACCGAGTCATAATCATCAGAGAAAATACAAAAAAAAACCAACCCCGAGTGTATTTGAGACTTGATGATGCCATAGGGTTGAGAAGCAATGTAATGTCATGGTTCTGCCTGACTGAGTCTGCTGATGCTCCTTTCACTTACACTGGTGTAAATCAGGAGCAGCTCTTTTTAAGTCAAGTTTAAAACTAGTGGGAAGGTAGAATCGAACCCTAGGGTTCCTGGGTTCCATACGTCGATTCTGCTACTGAGGTGTCGTGTGACCTTAAGGAAGGTAACCATACTGCTCAGTTTCTCCTCAGTAAAATGAGACTAATAGTACTTCCTAGAGTCAGTTGGGAATTTTCTGCTGGAATGTTTTTATATAGGAAAATGCCAATTCCTCCCCCCTCCCCAAGATGTCAGTTTTGACCACAGTTCATTTTTAAAGCAAAATTGTAAAAAAGGGTTTTGATTTTCCATTCTTAATTCACTGGTGATTGTTCCTGCATTAATAAAGAAACATGAACTTTTCAGCCCACTTCCATTCTTTTGCAAGTGATCTGATTATTACAATCATTTGTTCTGCAATAGCCCCTTCCAGCTCAAGATCTTAAAATACTTTACAAGCAAGCTATGAAGCTTCTGCAGTAGGTACTGTGTTTGTCATACTGAGATGGAAGGACATGGAGGTGAAATAATTTGCCCAAGGTCACACAGGGAGTCCGTGGCAGAGCTGGGAATAGAAACCAGGAGCCTTGAGCGAAGATTTTAAAAAACAATTAATGATTTTGGCTGCTTTCATTTTTGAGTGGCCAGCTGGAAACACCTTGTGAGTCAGAGTCAGGAGCTGGGGGATCTATCCCCAGCTCTGCTTCTGGCCTGCTCTGTGACCTGGAACAAGTCACTTCCCCTCTTGTGCTGCTGTTTCCTTTCCCATCCTTTGTTGGTCTTGCCTATTTAGATTGTAAGCTCTCTGGGGCGGGGACTGCTGCTGCTTATGCATTTGTACAGTGCATAGAACAGAGGGTCCTTGACATCACTTGTTTCCTCTAGGCACTACTGTAGTTCAAATAATAATTCGAATGCACATCCCTGTAAACCCTAGCTGTGGCCCTTCCAGAACAGGATTGAAGCCCGTTAGCGGAACAGCCTTGCACTTCTGCTGCCCATTCCAGTGGATAAACAGATGTTCTCGCTCTCCAGGGTTTTCCAACTGGTTCCTGTCCTGGACACTAAACTCACACACTGAATGCAAATAAACAGCAATGTGTTTGATTGGGTAGTCTTAAGTTTTTGCTCACTTCAAGGATTTTTATTTGTTTGCCACGTAGAGTATCTGCCATCCAGGCGCTGCGGGGACACTCACTGATTGAGCTGGAAAGATTAGCCAGAGATAACGACGAGCTGGATTTCTCTGAACAGGGGGCGTAGCTAATGAATTAGCAAGGGTTTCCTTCTTCACAGACGCCAACAAATGCTTTGGTAAACAGCCGAGTAGTAGGGTGCTTATTTTCTCCTCCTGGTCCAGGGAGGAGGGACACAAACCAAAACCTGGTCAAACAGACCGTGGAACCAGACCACACAGACTTTGCATGTTTTGGCCTGCGTCACTAATGCAAAATGTTATTGCAACCTGTAGAACGGGTGGCCGAGGCCTGGTGGACAGCGGCTGCAGCAGACTAAGTGCAGTGTGCAGAGCCAGGACTAGGTCAGGGAAGAGGCGTGAATGGCAGCTGTCAGGACCAAGTCAGGAACTAGGAGGCGGCAGCTCAGTGTAAAGGGAGGCCGGAATGGGAGTACTCAGGACGAGGGGTGGGCCGGTGATGCAGTGGAGCAGATGAACAGCTGGATTGCAGCAGGTGAAGGTGTGAGTCATGCTTATTCAGTGAGCGTTAGAATGCACCCTTGTCTCTTCTGGTCCCTCCTCCCTGCCCCGCTGGGACGCAAGGTTCCCCTGGGCAATGAGCTCACTGTGGCTGACCTGCCTGCTATTTCGTTTGACTTTCTTTCATGCCGTTTAGTTTGTTCCTTTGGTTCACTTCACTTGCCTGGGGAATGAAAACAACAAAAATAAAGGGAGGCTCTCCTAGTGAGAGGAAGAGGGGCTGGGATGTTGGAGCTGCCGGATCCTGACCCAGACCCAGCAGCACCAGGTTCTGACTCACCCAGTTACCATGCATTATTTTTAGTGTTGTTGGTGACGGGGGCTGTTCTCATCAAGTGTCACTGAGTCAGGTGCTCCTCCAAACTGTATCGAGTGTAGTGACTCGATTCTGTGAAGTGCCCCACACCAGCTATGCCATTGAAGTAATTTCAGTGGAAGGTGCTCAGCATCTCAAAGAAAAGGCCTCTGTGCTTTGTAGGATTGGCTTCCACCTATAACAACTGCTGTCTGCAAAATGCTGAGTGTCCTCCTCACCTGTTGACATCAGTGTCCAGCACCTTCACAGAATCAGGTTCATATTTGAGAGGCTTTCATATCAGGACTAAACCCAAATATGAATTTCACCAGGGGATGAGGGGGGATTGTGTGTTTTTCTACAGTGGACACAATCAGAACCACATAACCCCAAACGTGTGTGTGTGTGTGTGTGTGTGTGTGTGTGTGTGTGTGTGTGTGTGTGTGTGTGTGTGTGTGTGTGTGTGAGAGAGAGAGAGAGAGAGAGAGAGAGAGCCAGGAGCACATTGCTTACCTAGGCTGGCCTCAAGTACACATGGACCATAGCATTACTAGGCTGTGGCACTTGATTTGGGTGCCACATCTGCTAAGGGCATCAGTGCCAATTTCACGCTGTGGGGTTTGTTCCATAAGTTCAGGGCCAGTTTTCCAAAGGGCCCAGCTCCCCTGAATAACAAAGACACAGAACAATTTTGAAAATTAAGCCCTGACTCTTGATTGTGAGAGTCCCTTTAAGAAAAAGAAAAGACTGATCAAGTAACTGAAATCCATTTCCCTGTGTTGTTCACCTTCCCCCTCAATCCCTTCCTCCTGAAAACAAATCTAGGTATCTCATGATTTCATAATCATGAGCTGTCATTTTGGGATGCCGCCGGCAGTTTCCCTGCTTCTCCCTGCTGCTTTCACAGCTGACACTCAGTCCTGTCTCTAACCCAAGCTGATGTCCTCCTTTCCCCGTGGGACGACCTTTCTTTCACTGCCATGCTGTTTAGTCACATTTTTGTTGTCGAGAACAAACTCAAGCCCTTGTTTTTGTAAAGCGTCCAAGATCTGAGTGACGAGCAGGTTGTAAACGCATCAAAAATGCCACGTTTTGGTCATTTGCAAAACTATTTCTGTGGGCTGGTGGCAAAGAATGTGAGTCCTAAACGGGCTTGTGTTGTTCACTGAACAAACCAAACTGTACCGAATGTAGGATCCAATTTTGTGTAGTGCTCAGCGCCAGCCACGCCATTGAAGTCAATGCAGTGGAGGGTGCTAAGCATCTCAGAGGAAGGGTCTCTACGCCTTGCAGGATTGGGTTCTACCTGTAACAAGCACTGTCTGCCATATGCTGAGCACCCTCCTCTCCCGTTGAAGTGAAGGCTCAACCCTTCCACAGAATCCGGCCCACGTTTTTCAGTGTTTCCAGAAGGCAATGAGGTTAATGGCAGGCAGGTTCTTTTCAGTCTGCTTTATTAGCGATGGGCCCAAGCTAGAACGTAAATTCGGATCCCTTTTGAATGTTTGGTGGTGGGTTTTAGATTTACTCCTCGGATCTGTTCCTTTGTGTGCAAAGTAAACAGCACAGGTGGCAAAAAGCCAAAAAGGAGTTTCAGAAATGCTTGGATCATTAGTATGAATGATTTGTATTATGGCAGCATAGTTTGATAGCTTCATGGAGTTTAGAGACCTGAAGGGACCATTAGATCATTTAGTCTGACCCAAATTCCCTGTGTGGAGCCCAATGACTTAAACCAGTGATACTCAGACTGAGTCTCTGAGCTGCTCTTTAATGGGTTTCCTGCGGCTCTTTGCACACGCAATATTAAAACACTCTGTGATTTAATTATTAATCAAACTAAGTTATTAACCAGTCAGGAGGCTTCTACAATGTTATTAGCCAATTGTAGTTGATAAAGGAATAATATTTGGTCAATTATTTTGCTGTGAGAATGTATATAAAAACATACATCAACTAAGTATTTCCCATCATACTGTTTACATTGCACTCTATAGTACTATAGTAAATGAGACCATGAATTCATACGACTGTGGCTTCTTTGAGTAACGTTGGTCCTAATTTGGCTCCTGAACCACTGAGGTCTGAGTATCACTGACTTAAACTAAAGTATTTTAGTCCTCTGCATCTGGAGGCCCAACGGCTCCCTTGTCCTTGTTCCTGTACAAACACACAGTAAGACAGTCCTGGCCCCGAGGAGTTTACAGTCTAACTAGACAAGGGATGGACGGGAGCAACAGAGTCACAATGGCTGCATCTACACTTGGCTGCGTGTAGAGTACAGGCACTGCACGTGAAGCTACATGCTGAAATGAAAGGCTCTGGCCCCAGGGAAAGGCTCCAGCACTGGGATACCATACTGCTAAAAATAGTCGTGTTCATATGGGAGGCACTGTTTGGATGTGTAGAAAGCTGTGTGAGGTATATATACTGTGGGGTTCAGGCCTGTAGGGCTCTCTACTCTGCTAAACTATGCCTCACCATCTACATTGTTATTTATACCTGTGGTGTCTGTACTCCACATTCTACTGTAAGTGTGTAGACATTCCTAAAGAGGTGAAGTGACTTGCACAAGGTCACACAGTACATCAGTGCCAGAACCAGGTCTTCTGGTCCTAGTCCAGTGCCATATCCACTAGCTCATGCTGCCTCTGTCACTGATGATGATCCAAAATATTATTGCATTATGAATATTGGTAAGGGTTTTTTAATATCATTTTTTCTTGTCATTGTCCCTTTTAGCAGAGTTAAGGGATAACAAAGGAACCTGCGTCCCTGCTCTTTAAAGTTACCTGTTCAAACATAAAGATCATGTTGTTTTTAAATGTCATTGCTGCTCTTGATCCAACCTAAGGATAATACCATTTCTTTCCCATCTTCTTGGCCTTGCGGCTGTGCTGGTCTTTTAGAAGAGGAGGAAATGCTCTGGAGTAAAAGTCAAGTCAAATTATGTTACTCACCGAGTTCCAGTAAAGCAGAGCAGGAGGCCAGGGAAAACAAATGATTTGCTATTAAGAGGCTATGTGATTTTTATAGCCTGGTTGATGGATATTTCATTGGCCAGAAATCATTTTGATAAATTTCTGCAAAGACCACCTGCACTGTTTTTAAGGCGAAACTCCCCCCAACTAGCTCGAGGTCTAGGCACCACTTAAGTCATGAAGACGGGGTTTAGGTGTGATGGAAGTGGTGCAGACACATAATGCTGGCTATGCTATGCACCAGTGGTTGGGTTCTAGCTCCTTGCCATGCTTTTTCTGTGCAAAACCTCTTCCTCTTAGAACAGAGGTGGGCAAACTTTTTGGCCTGAAGGCCACATCAGGGTTCCAAAACTGTATGGAGGGCTGGGTAAGGAAGGCTGTGGCTCCCCAAACAGCCTGGCCTCTGCCCCTCCCACTTCCTGTCCCCTGACTGCCCCCCCTCAGAACTCCTGACCCATCCAATCCCCCGTGTTCCTTGTCCTTTGAATGCCCCCTCCTGGGACCCCCTGCCCCTAACTGCCCCCCTGGGACTCCATCTAACCTCCCCTGCTCTCTGTCCCATGACTGTCCTGACCCCTATCCACACTCCCACCCCCTGACAGGCCCCCCAGGACTCCCACGCCTATCCAACTGCCCCTATTCCCCATCCCCTGAGGGCCCCCCCCGAACTTCCTCCCCATCCAACCGTCCCCTGACTACCCCTGGGGACTCCCTGCCCCTTATCCAACATCCCTCCCCCCTGCTCCTTGCCCCCGTACCATGCCACTCAGAGCAGCATGTCTGACAGCCGCACCACCCGGTCGCAGTCAGCCACGCTGTCGCGCTGCTCAGCAGGAGCTCGCAGCACTGGCGGCACGGCGAGCTGAGGCTGCGGAGGAAGAGGGGTAGCAGGGGAGGGGCTGGGGGATAGCCTCACCTTCTGGGAGCTCAAGGGCTGGGCAGGACAGTCCCATGGGCCGGATGTGGCCCACAGGCGATAGTTTGCCCACCTCTGTCTTAGAACATTCTCTTCATAATGTCTGCGCCTTGTAGGCCAAGGCTGGGATATTCTGCCTAGTTGAATTCGGCACCTAACTCCCATTGGATTTCAAGAGGATTTGGGTGCACTGTCACTGGCACTGAAGTTAGTTTACATCAGGGGGAGCAGCAAGAGCTTAGCATCTTTCAGGCTGGACCCTGTGATCCGGGATAATGGCAAAGCAGGTTCCCTGCAGCAGGATGGGATGGGTATTGCAGTCAGTCTTTTTTCCTGTTACCCAGGTGTCTGCGTCCCCTCTTGGTGTGTCCATGGAGCTGCCCAGATCTGGCCTTGGGTAGAAGCTGTCCATTAACCCAGCAAATCAAGTTTTTACAAGGGTAGGAGGAAGACATACAGCACATAGAGGGAACAGGCACTAAAGGATCCCAAAGCACTTCATGGACTACACACATACAGCACCATGGAAATGCAGCTGCTTCCAGATTGTTTGACAGGGCACAGCAACAGGACATGCAGGCCAGGAAGTGAAGAGAAATACGTAGTGCAGTCTGGGCAGGCTGGCTGTAATTACCATACCGAGCATCCATGAATCCTTTTCTTGCCCTCCCTCCGGGAATGTCCACAGACATTAATGGGAATCGAATAGGCCCAGGGAGAGGAGAATCCACCCAGTGTGTTTTTGTTTGATGCTGCGGCTCCTGTTGCTGTATTGTAGCGCTGGGAATCGAGCCTCCTAGCTGACACCGTGGAGTCCTGTGTCACTGCAGTTCTGCAGCTTTGAAATCCCACCCGTCCAGCCCACAGGAACTCCATGTTACTCGGCTGATTTCTTTTACTGCCACCCATAACGTGCATCGTTGACTTCTCTAGTCCATCCTCAGGCAAAAGTGCCCATTGTGCAGTGGGAGTCTTGACTGAGTAAGGAACTGAAAATTAGGCCCAGTTATGACTGTTTCCTTGTTGCTGTTTGGTCCAGGAAATCAGATTGCTGCCTGAGTCACTGCGTGTTGTTCTGATCACGAGTTGTTGCGTCCTGACTTTGAAGCATGAGGTAGTCCTGGGGAGTGAGTTCATGAGGGGCCCACTTGTTGGGTGGCGTAACTCCATTGCAATTAGTAGTTATACCAACAGAGAACTTGGCCCATGAGCTGTTGTACCCTGAGATAGGACGCTGCCTCTACTCACGCTGTGTAAATTCTCCTCTGTTAACCTGTGTAACTCTGGCGTGACTTCACAGCCTCCATACACAAGGGGGATGGAGTGGAGCATTTGCTCGGTGATGCTGCTCTAATAAGCACTTCAGAACACAGATAGGTCCTCGCTCACACCATTGTCTGTCTGTCCGTCATTAGAGTTACTCCAGATTCGCACTGATGTAACGGGGAACAGTTGACCTATTTGAACCGTGATCTCTAATGTACTCATTACCTTGGAACCTAGGCGTCATTTCCACAATTGAGATTCACCACCGCCAGTCACCCCCTCCACCCCTCTCCTAACCCTTGGGGGCCGCTTTTCAGGAGAACTCTGCTGGGGCCTTTACCTGTCCCTTTACAAAGAGAGGAGTTTTGCATCATGCTCTAAAGGTGGCCATACCTGAGCTAGGTACTGCTCTGTACTTTTTGACTTGTCTTTATCTGATTAACCCTTTGTGCATCTTGAATACGAAGCCTCTAACTTTCAGGGGAGAGAGCTCTGAGACCACTCATGCTTCTGTTTTGAATACCCACACTGAAAGAGACACCAAAGATCTTGTTCTGGACGTCACTGGATTTTAGAGTCAGCAGGCAACTGCCCCCAAGAGGAAGCCGCATCACATTCCCTGCCATAGGGGGAATGGCCAACTGCTGTCCTTATGTCTTAAGAGCTGCAGATTGGAAGATCCCACTGGGCTGTCAGGGCCAGTGAGGGAGGATGGAGAGACAGAACACGCCATCCTCCTCCTCCTCAGCACAGGCTGGGTTCAGAAACAGAACTGGCGATGAGGTTGTTGTGCCTGATCTAGAGGAATGAAAGGCTCTACTGCTTTCCCCAGGCAACACGAAGCAAGCGGGAAGGGAATTAAAACAAGCATGTTATAGATGAATACATTTCCTGGATTCTGACTAGCAACCTTCACCGCTCTGTCAATGCACTTTCACAATATAAATTCAGAGTCGCTCGTCAAGCACCTCTCTGCCTCAGCCTTATGCACAGTCTCCCGTGAGTGAAGTGGAGTCAACTGCATCCATGCAGCACTGTGGCCTGTTGCTGGATAAGCAGCATTGGTCCTGCCAGGGCAGCCATGCTGGGCTCCTGAGCTTCTGCTGACCAACCTTTGCCCCCAGCATGTCATGTGGGCATTCTGGATCAATGATCAATCTGCCGCAAATTCATCCTAGCTCTGGAATTGAAGACTCTGCTATGAGTCACTGGACAGATCATTGATTTGTAACAGATTTCTAGACTTGGGCCTCTGTCACAAAATACTAGTAACCTCCATATACTAGTAACCTCCATACAGGTAACACACCACAACATACTGGATTTGCTGGAAGTGAATCAATTGACACAGGTGCACTTGGTTAGCTGAACTGTTTCTTGCTATTTGTTTGTACAGTGCTTTGCCCAGCAGAGGCCAGATCTCGGATGAGGACTCTTAAGAGCTACCATAATACAAATCTTACACTGAATTTAGCCTTTCCTTCTTCTCAGACACAGGGTCCTGTTCTCTTGGTCTTTATAATAAGATTCCGGGAATGTTACACACTGTGTATGAAGTTTCTTTCTTTCTTTCTTTCTTTCTTTCTTTCTTTCTTTCTTTCTTTCTTTCTTTCTTTCTTTCTTTCTTTCTTTCAACACATGGCTTCACACACAGAGAGACATTTCTGGAATCTTATTTTGTGAGTGTGTGTGTGAAGAGAGAGATGAGTATGTCTGTATTACACACACACACTTTCTCTTTCCTTTTAAAATATTGTTCAGATTTTTTAAAAAAGTTATTTTCCCATTAAAAACTTTATTTAAAACCCCTCTACTTTTCTGTTTTGTTTTGTCTGAATGAGCTATTTAGAATAAACTAACAGGACAAGGAAGAGGAAGAATATTGAGAAAATAAGGACCTTAAAAATAATAATTGGTCCCTTAGAGAGCAGACACCATTCTAGGTTTACAGTGCAAGAAAGCTGGTGAATTTAAGACCAGGTTAATTTGCTCTGCTTCTCAAGAAAGATACTGTAGGGTTATATAGATAACTGCACAGGAGCCTTCTACCTCTTTGCCCATAGGGCACCTTTAGGAGGCAGTTGTGAGGAGAATGCAAATGGCAAAGTATAAATCCAATTTGAAATTTCATGGTCATTTATTTCATCAGCAGACTTCTCAGCTCCCAGGACACTGATGATTTTCTCTCCTTTTTTCAACTGGAAGTCAGTGCTTGAGCTTTTGATTACTTGTCTTGGTTCTATAGCGGCCGTTGGTGCTGGGTGAAGCTCCACCATTTTGTAGGGGCCATCTTATGGTTGAATTTTACATGAGCTGGCATGTTCTGGGCTAGATCCTTAGTGTAAACAGTTATAATTTATTATTGGAATTACAGTATCATTGTGCTGGGTGCTGTACAAACACATGTAATGAGAGACACAAGAGCTGACAGTCTGAAGAGGAGAGCTAGACAAGCGGTGGGAGACAGGGAGGATTCGTTTCTCCCATTTTACAGGGGGATCTGAGGCACAGAGAGGTGAAATGACTGGCCCAAGGTCACACAGAGAACTTGTGGTGGAGCCAGGAATCAAACCCAGATCTTCTGAGTCTCAGCCACAAGGCCCTTCTTCTTCTTCTTGACTATAGTGGAGCTACCACTAGATGAGTTTCTGGCCCTCTGGCTTCACCTCTTTCCCCTTCGCACTTTCTTCTCTGATTTTAGCTTTGAGCTTCGTATTGGAATGAACCCAAAAATATCAAAGTGAAATTTCTCCGCAACTGCCAAATGTTGCCTGGTTTTGGGTGGAAATCATTTTACCCCAAGCTACAAATCAGCCCAGGCTTGCATGAAACTTGGCCAGGTTCACTCCGAGGCTTGCAACCTTTCCACGAACCTGGCCTTGAATCCTGTTCCCCAGAAGCCCTGATCGTGCTTCAGGTAACAGTTTCCTGACCACCCATCCCCATCGCATTATCTGGATCGTGTCTTCTGATGATTGAACCTCTTACACCCTGCCTGTCAAAGTAAAACTTGCCAAGGCATAATACCAGCAGGTGGGCAAGACTCATTTCCAGAGTCATTGCCTAATTTTTAAGGCTGGGCCTGATTTTATGCTATTTGAGGCTCTGCTTTGCAAGACAAATTTCATGGACATGCATATGCTATTTGGGCTGCATAACATTGGTTTACAACTGCTCCGTCTGCCTGTGACCTTCCCTCAGGCTTCCCAGACATCTGAATGCTCCTTCAGCTCTCTGGACCTGTTTGCCCAGTTCTCAAGGCAATCTCACTTAGTGCTAGACGCTGGGGGTTGCTGATGCTCAGCACATCACAGGATTTGGCCCTTTAAAGATCACATGTGGCTGGGTTGGGTTTTCTTAACCATGAAGTATAAACTGCATTGGCCTCTGTCCCATCATCCAATCAGAAGCTGTAGTGAAATCCCTTCAAAGCCTGAAGCTTGTTAGGACCCATCTGTTCTTCACATGGTGTCTCAGGAGATGGCTCTGTTCATCTTTGTACACTGCTGGTTAGATCAGCAGCAAGCAGAAGAGCATCATCTTGTCACCATGACAACTTCTGCATCTCTTTATCTAGCAGGAACACTGGTAACCAGCAGATGAAGGATTTTTTTCACCCTAAAAGAGACAGGAAGAAGGCCCTGACCCAAAAGACCCTGAATGGAAATGTATCCAGATGACACACGGTCCAGTCCCCCTTCCTTTGCTCCCCAGGGTCAGTCACAAATTGAAACCCAGGCATCCCAAATAAAAACCCTAACAAAGTTCTTGCATCCATAGTAATTTAATTAGCTAATACCCACTCCCTATGCACTTTCCCATGAGACTTTTAATCAGTTAACCAGTTAGGAACTGGCAAGCAAATTTGTACAGGTGGTATCATTAAATAAAAAGCTGACCACCTTGTCAGCCCCTGCTATCTATATCTATATAGATAGACACAGTACAAGGGAGCATGTGATATTGGTTTTACAGATGTGACTAATGCTAGTTAGCTAACAAAAGCCCACAATTAGTCAGTGCCACAAACATACAAGCCCAGACCTTCCTCCAGTCTTAGCCATGTGACCTTTTCCCCCCCCTGGGAGGAGCCTAGCACCTTTGATATAGGTTGCAAAGAATCTGTTCTTGGGCAGGTTCATAGCTATGTAATTGTAATGGCACAAGTATTGCTGCGGAAGCAGAACCACCCTTGGATTTGATTGTGACGCAACAGGCAGTAATGGGAGAAGGGCACAGCACATTTATTCACATCTCAGTGTGATGTTAATAACATTGGTCCTCCTCTGTCAGGGACAACTGGGACAGTTGGGACAACAGTAACCGGAGTTTCAAGTGCATGGTAAAGACTTACAGTGTGGACTGGCAACATCGTGTTTCCTTGTACCAGGTTTCAGAGCGGTAGCCGTGTCAGTCTGTATCAGCAAAAACAACGAGGAGTCCTTGTGGCACCTTAGAGACTAGCAAATTTATTTGAGCATAAGCTTTCTTGGGCTAAGACCTACTTCATCAGATGCATGGAGTGGAAAATACAGTAGGAAGATATATATACATAGTACATGAAAAGATGGAAGTTGCCTCAACAATTCTAATGAGACAGTTCAATTAAAGGGGACTGTTATCAACAGGAGGAAAAATCACTTTTGTAATGGTAATCAGGATAGCCCATTTCAAACAGTTGACAAGAAGTTGTGAGTAACAGTAGGGGGAAAATTAGCATGGGGAAATTTAGTTTTTAGTTCTTGTAGTGACCCATCCACTCCCAGTCTTTATTCAGGTCTAATTTGTTGGTGTCCAATTTGCAAATTAATTCCAGTTCTGTAGTTTCTCATTGGAGTCTGTTTTTGAAGTTTTTTTGTTGAAGAATTGCCACTTTGAAGTCTGTTGTTGAGTGTCCAGGGAGGTTGAAGTGTTCTCTGACTGGTTTTTGAATGTTATAATTCTTGATGTCTGATTTGTGTCCATTTATTCTTTTGCATAGAAAAAAGTGGTTCGGTCTCTATGCAAAATAATTTATGTATATGAATATATGTGTTTTGTTATGATGTTCTGAACAGATTTCAGCAGGCAACATGTCAGAACCCTGGTATAGGGAGCTAAGCACCACTACCTCTTACAGAAAAAACACCGGCGAATGGCATGCATTAGCTCTGAAATGGCTTGTCCTCTTTTGCTGGATCTGATCCCATAAGGTTTTGGGGTGTTTTCTTCCACCACTGTCTTAAAGTCAAGACAAATCCTGTGTGGCTCACCAGCACCATGGACCAGATTCTGATCTCCGTTATGGTGGTGCAAATCCATAGAAGTGAGTGGCGTTATCAGTGTAACTGAGCTGTCCTGTTGGTGTGGGGTTCTGTGGACTTCAGCACTCCCTGTTTAGTCTGGACTGGGTTAACTGCTGTGTGGAGGTGGGGATCTGAGTTTAGCTGCTGGTGCTCCGGTGCAGATGCACTTGGCTGTTGGAAAGCCAAGGTAACCCTGCATGAAGAACTGCCCGGCGATATCACTCTGCAGATGATGCCTTTGAACACAATGCATCACTAGAAGGGTTATGCAAACAATAGGAGATGGGAGGTAACACATTGGTGAGGGATATATACCGGGATCAAAGATTTTCAGGCTCATAACCTGCTCAGTGGTATTACCGGCTGGTCGAGATGATTTATGAAGTGAATGTCCTGCCAGCCGTGCTGCCGGCAGGTGTCTCAGCAAAAGCAGGTTTGCCTTGAGGGTATGTGAGGTACCTAAGGCTAAAGATGAGAACTCTGATCAGCTGATCAGCACATGCATTGTGGGACCATTCTTCTCAGAAGTACAGCTCCTCTGTTCAGGTAGCATTACTCCCTACCTGGCTGATAGGAGATCAGAAACCGCATCCTGCTGTTTTCAGAGGGCAGCTGGGGTAGTTCAAATACCTGACTAATGGCTGGACTAGCTCCATTTACAGAGAGATTTGGAGGCTGTAGAACTATGTGGCAGGTCTGCGGTCTCTGTGCTTGTTTCTACTTTTCCTTTCCGTTTCAAAGCATTAACTTTTCCGACGTACACTAGCAACTGTCCTGTAGAAATCTGAGGCAAATGCTGTCCAAACCGTTGGCCGGCCAGTGAATCCAGGGGGGAGAGAACAGGCCTTTTCTTTTGGGATGGAGGGGATGAGGCAGAGTGGCACCCAGGACTGCTGAGTAGCAAAGAGATGGAATATCACTGGGACTAGGGGAAAAGGCAGAGCCACCAGCAAGGATTGAAGAGACAGTAGAACTTGATTAGGGATTGAAAGGGGTGGGGAGATGGAAGAGCATCAGGGACTGAGGGGAAGGGGTGATGTGGAGGATCAATAGAGAATGAGAGGAGGGTAACAGAGGGAAAGAATCAGCATGAAATGAGTGGGAAGACGGCCGAAATGAAGCATCAGCAGGAGTGAGCAGAAGGAGCATCAAACAGAAGGGGCTAGAAACATTAGGAAAGAGAATAACCGGTGAAGGATGAACAGGATTTGAGGGAGGATGAAACACTGATTCTTCTGTTCCAATGGATACGGAGAGAAGGGGAAAGTGAGGTATGGGATAGCAGGGCAGGAGGGAAAGAGGAGAGAAGGAAAGCAAGAGTGGAGAGAATCTGAGATTGGGGGGTGAGGCTGGGAGAGGCCTAGTAGGAGAGAAGAGAAGATGGACGTAGAGCTTCAGCAGTGACTGGGTCTGACTGGAGGAGAGGAAGGAGAGAGGCAGAGGAAAAGGTTTGCTGCCCGAGGGGTGTGATCATTGTGTGCGCAGAATGTGGCCAGATGGGGTACCTGCTGCAATGTCACTATTAAGGCAACCAGAAAGTGGAGGGGAGGGAAACTCAGCTGTGGAAAACACGCTGCCTTTTGCCACGGAACACCTGAAAGGGTTAAAGGCCGGATACTAGCAGTCCTTTGCTGGGGGAGCTTAGACTCATTTGGCATCAGCAACGCAAGTGATGTCAAGCATTGGCCAGTTGCGTGCCACCATGTCAGAATCCAGGCTGGCAGTGCCAAGCCAAACACCACTCACCAGCCAAGACAGCACAAGAAAGGCAGATGGTCAGAGCTGGCTCTTATTAAAATGAGAAAACAAAAACAAAACCCACTTCCAAAGAGTTTTATGAGGAAACAGAGCAATGTTGTTCAAAATTCTACAGTATTTTTCCCGGTTCGTCTTTAATCCCCGAAGTTGCAAGAGAGCAGCTGTGATGCTGGCAAAGAACATCACATTGTAGGAAAACACTGCACATACACAGACGCTCCTGTTACTATTACAACAAAGGGTCAAGGCAGGTTTGATCCCCCCCTAGGCGCTCCCAGCGCAAGCCATCCACTGCAATTCACAAGATCATTGAGGGTCCCGTCGTGTGAGCTGTGGATAGCCCCTCAATACCCATTGGCTTCAGTGAGCATTGATGGCACTCCAAACTAGCAGGATCATACACATAAGGCAGGGTGATGAGTACCAGCACTGGCTGGAGAAACTTCGATGGAACCATATTCTGTCAGAATGTGCTGTTCTGGTGATATCAAAATACTTTGCGAAATCAGGCCAATTTCACTGGAATTCCCTTTTTGGGGAAAAAAAGGGCCGGGAGCGTGCTGACCATGTCCAAAGAGGACATTTAGATGTTAAACAGAAACATTTTGTTCCGTATGCATTTTGAAATGACTTTTCATTTAAAATGTTTTATTTGTTCTGTATTGTATCTGCTACTGTAATACAATTATTTTTTTTAAAGTCAAAATTGAAATGAAACATTTAGGTTTTCTCAAAAGGTAACATTCAGTTGACCCCAAATACACAAACAATTCTGAACTTTCCTTCATGGAGAATTTCAAAATTTTCCGTCCCATTCAGAATGAAGCCAGATTTGGAAATCTCAAAATCCTTCACGAAACAGAACGTTCATCCTCCACGCAGTTCTTCTGAGTGACCATGACCTCCCATTAGAGTAGCAGCTGTCCAGCACCTCTCAGGATCAAGCCCTTACTGTCTTGTAGTCCCGTGGCTGGGAATTCACTCATCTCTGAATAAAAGAACAATGTGTGCAATCTCTGCTCTGCAATAGGCTTCCTGTGTGATGCTGGGCAGGTCCATTAGCCTCTGAGTGCCTCAGTTCCCAATCTGTACATTGGGTATAATAGACTTGTCCTGCTCATATGGGTGGGGTGAGGATAAATACATTACAGATCACAAGATGTTCAGAAACTATGGTGAGGGAGGCAATGGTAATACCGTAGATGGATAATTAAAAACAGTAAACCAACAAAAATTAAACCATAACAGAATATGATCAAGACAACCTTTTGGATGCCTCTAAAGTAGCAAAAATTTAAAAGAGGAGAAAACAAACCCTTCAAATTTTATTTCTCTCCCTATTTTAGAAAATCCATCTCTCCAATCTAAGCAGATTAAAATGACCAAATTCTCTCTCAGCCCCTGGGAAAGAGGATGTTTCAAATGGAAACTGCCAATTGACCTTCTCCCCTAGCTGTTGCCAATCACCTCTGTTGCCTTCTTTCATGTCAGCATCAGGTCAGGGCGATGGGTCATTGTCTGACCCGAGTCATAACAAGAAGAGAGCGGGGCCTCGCCTGGGAAGGCAGTAATTCCACATCCTAGATTTCAAACCATAATGTGGAGACAGTGAGGGTTTTTTTGTTTTTTTCTCTTTCTCTCTCCCCTCTTCCTTTATAGTCAGTAACTGGTTCATAACCGTGGTGAGCCCGGGAAATACGGGTGGCCCCGCATGGGATCACAGCCTTATTTACAAAGAGCAAAATGAGCTCACATGCACAGCTGCTTCAAAAATGTGTGAAGTCAGCGTGCAGCACGGAGGCTTAGGAATGTTAGTCTTGAGTTGCAGACAAGCCCCGTATATAATGGATCCCCTGTCTGTGGGGGCTGGCTAGACAGCCTGTTTCATGTCAGAAAGCACATGTGGTTGGTGAAGGGGTCTGAACCAAACTCTCAGATCCAAATGACTCTGGGCTTTGAAGGTTGTTGGTTCTGAATCTGAACCCTGTGGCCCAGCTCTGTTGGCTGGCTCGATGGAAATACTCCAGCTGCCTCAAAGGGACAGTGCAGGATGCATCTACCAGCGCGTCCTAGAGCTCCTCCTGATTGTAAATTCACAACCGGGGAGAGAGGCCTTACAACCGACTGCAAAAAGTTTCCAGGAAGGCAGTGTGATGTATGCCTTCAGTGGTCCTGTGGGGCAGATAGGAGACAGGACTGTGAGGTGACACATCCAAAGGTGATCTTTACCTAGCCTGCTGGATGTTGGACTGTTGCTGATGATACGCTATAGGCTGTTACAGGGAGAAAGGCTGATGCCTGCTCTGAATGATGTAATCTTGTCGACCAGTGCCCCTGAAGCTGGTGGAGAGTGAAACGGAGATAGTGCTCCTAGCAGAAGAAGCAGGAATGAGATAAATATGACCCTGATTTTGGGAACTGCTCTTACTGTTTAGTTAGGAGATTTGTGATGTGCACGGCTCAGATTCTGGGGCAGATGTGACTGAGGTATAGAGAGACACGTCTGCAGGAGACTCTTGGAAGGGAGACGT
Organism: Gopherus evgoodei; assembly: GCF_007399415.2. Taxonomy (NCBI): domain Eukaryota; kingdom Metazoa; phylum Chordata; order Testudines; family Testudinidae; genus Gopherus; species Gopherus evgoodei. Next base: position 9,186,899 of record NC_044339.1, on the reverse strand, counting down.
CAGTGATAACCACTCCTGGTTATATGCCCCCTGTCCTGACTGTGTGAAGATGGGGATACAGAAGAAAAGGTTTTGACCCTTGGTTTCATTCCACGCTAACTTGTTGCATTCATTGCAATGGGGGCGCATGGCTTGTGATTAAGGCACATGGGACGGGGACTCAGGAGATCTGGATTATGTTCTTGGCATTGCTGCTCACTGTGTGACTTTGGACAAGTCGATTCACATTGCTGTGCCTAAGTTTCCCCATATACTTACTACCATGCAGGCTGTGAGGCTTAGTTCACCATCGTTGGCAGCTTGGTGGCTGGAAGGGGCTGCAAGAGGGCAATATACTGTGGTTATTTGGGTTTCTGAGGCTATTGTGTAAGCTCCTTGGGGCTGAAACGTTGGCTTCTTGTGGTTTTTCTACTCTGGACTCAGCTTGCCTCGAGGGGAGTGACCTCAGCAGTGTTCCAGTGCCCATTGGGATGGTGCAGCCTAGTTAGCTGCCTCTCGTTGCCTGTGCCTAGAGCTGGCCCTGTGGGAGTGGGGAAGATTGTACAATAAACCAGATGAGCTATTTTGTAAGAAGTCTGCATGTTGTGAGCTAGACACAAAAAGTGTCAGGTCACCTTGACTCGGCCAATCCACAGACCAGCCTTGAGCAGCTAGCAGGACAACTGTGTGAAACAGGGTCATATGACTTCATCTCAGCAGCTGGAATGTGTTTTCCCGTCCGGGGTCCTAACCCATCCAATCAAGCAGTATTCTTACTCCACTTTGACCATTACAAGGCGCAATAAAGAGACATACCTAAATCCGTGCACCCTAAGTGATGTCTGTCTTCTCCACCTGTTCGACATGGCAGATAAATTACAAATAGGGCCTGGTTTTGAGGGCAGGAGCTGTAAAACATCCTGAATGATAAAAACAAATCATGGCAGAAAATGTAACAACTTGTGCCTGTTCCCTTTTACCTCTTCCCATTCATATGTGGCCTCTTCAGCCTACAACGTATTTTTACCCTCCCGTTATATTATACAGACACCTTTCCACTTCCCTCTCTTACTCTGTTGCTGTGGTATTTGTTCCCCCTCACTCCCATGCCGTCTTCTCGCTTTCCGTTGGCTCATCTCCTGCCTTCCTGCTTGGTGACTGCCTCCTGTAGCCCATCTATGAGGTGGAATGCACGAATAGAGCCATGTACCACTGCAAACAAAAATTGCTAATGAATTTAGTGCTAGTGAAAGGGGACAGGGTAGCTGCCCTAAACAAATGCCGCTTCAGGGCCAGCGTCAGCTTTTTTGCCGCCCCAAGCGGCAAAGAGAGGGAAGGGGGAAAAAAGCCGCGATCGGTGGCGCTTCAGCAGCTGCTGTCCCGCACCGCTTCATTCTTCGGCGGCCAGTCCTTCCCTCTGAGAGGGACTGGGGGACCCGCCACCGAATTCCCAGACATGCCGCCCCCTTCCATGATAGGCCGCCCCAAGTACCAGCTTGCTGCGCTGGGGCCTGGAGCTGGCCCTGCTCTTCACAACAGGTACAGAGCTATATCAGTGGCAGGGCAAGCTTCCCCCCACCCCCCACGGCTACAGCTCGGGTGACCAGATGTTCCAATTTTACAGGGACAGTACCGATTTTTGAGTCTTTTTCTTATATAGGCTCCTATTACCCCCCACTGCTGTCCCGATTTTTCACGTTTTGCTGTCTGATCACCCTAGCTACAGCAGTGTGCCAAACCTGTCCTGGAGACCCTGTTTCCAGGGGGAGTTCAGGCTCTGTGAGCCATTCCGTCCTTGACCTCCTTTCTGGGATAGAGTTGCCAGTGGGAAGGGCTGGGTTTGTGTTGTGGATATTTATCCACTAGAAATTGGTCTGTGAAAGTCTGCTATCAAACAGCCAATAGCTGGTAACAGCTTTCAGTCACTACCAAACTAAACTGGAGTCAAGCCAGTCACCCACAAGGCTGGATAGTCCATTTTCGTGAACCTGAGTCATCCAGTGTCTCATGTACAAGACAGGGTGACGTGGCTGAAGCTAACCTCCCTGTGCCTCAGTTTCCTCACCATTGTTATTAGCAACGTAGCTGCACTGTTGGCAATAATATGGTAGAGAAAGGGCTAGTATAGACACAGTTATTGTATAGGTAGGACCTTGGAGAATAGCGTATAGGCAGCCTGCTGCTGCTACCCTTCCTTACTATTGGTACTGCCGTAGGGAAAGGGATTGTCTTCATGGGGACACTCACGAAAATTAATCTGAATCAACTTTTAAAATTGCATTAAACCCCATTGTGGACACTCTTCGTCAGAAGTAAAGTGACCGTAATTTGATTTAAATTAGTTCACTTAATTCATGAACTTTAATTCTGAAGAAAAGTGTTCAGTTCACACACATAATGTGGTTTAACTAAGACACGTTCGATTCACGCCCTTAGTTCATTTGGATTACTTTTACTGTGCGCCCCTATGTAGACAAGTTCTTAGGCACACAGGTGCCTCATCCTTATTGAAAGTTGATGATAAATTGCCTAGGTCACTTTTTTGAAAACTAGAGTTAGGGGAGCCTAAGTCACTTTGGCACTTTTGATGCCTAAACACCCCAATCAGTGCAGTCTCTACCCCCAGACAACAGAAAGTTTCGATAGACAAGACAAGCTGTGGGGGGGGGGGGAAACTGAGGCACAGAAAGGGGACACGACTTGCCCAATGTCTCCCAGCAGGTCAGAGGCAGAGCTGGGAATACAGCTTGTGTCACCTAGTCTAGTGACCTATCCACTAGACTATGCTGCCTGCCGAGTTATTGATCCTCCAGTGTTATTCATAAGAGTAACCTAATAGAGTTCATTAATCACACAGGAGCTGCAGAGTATATGACAGATTTTGATTATATTGACTTATTTTCTTTGAAGAACAAGTTGGAAAGGGAAGAATCCTTCGCCCCAATATAAGGCAGCTAGTGCTGAATTCTCTCCCTCCTGTTTTCTGCAAAGTGTCACCGACAAGGTCATCTACAGGACTTGGCAAAAAGTTGACCCGGTGAGTTGTGGTGACAAGAATTAGCTCAGAAATCAGGAGTTGGGGGAGGCAGAGAGAGACGGTGCCCAAAGAGCTTTTAAAAGCCACGAATTCTGACCTCTCTGTTCTGTGCACCTTCATTCTCTGCCTAGAAACCTCCCTGGGGTGGAAAACCACACCTCCCTGGCAGTGACATCATGCTAGCACAGTCAGCAACCTGCCAAGGGGTCAAATTCCAAGCCGCACAGGTAGAGCACACTGCACTTCCTGCCCTGCCGGGGAGGAGTCGGGGGAAGGAGAGTGAGAGTGACAGAATGCAATCTCCAGCCATTCGCAGGGCAGGCAAAAAATCTCCCAACATGAAATCGGACAGTGAGGAGAGCAAGCCAGGTATGTCTGTCCCAGTGGAACTGCACTGCCTTAGACACAGGGTAGGAGAGTTTGGAACAACACTTATGTGTGCGTTGGTGAAAATTGCTGATTGAGTGAGTCCTCCTTTCAGGCCCTGCCTGTTGTTTGGGTCATTACACGCCCAGTGATTTTTCCAAGCTGGTTGTTAATTGAGACAAACAGTCCTCCAGAATTCTGGTTAGTTGCTGTTCCTTCATTCCTTTGCTGTTGGGGAAAGTTCTGTGTCTGTGGGAGGAAAAGGGAAAAAAAAAAATCAGCAACCCTGTCTGCTAAACGCAAGCATGTGTGGGCTGCAGATGTTCAAAGGGAGCTGTGTGGGAAAGTTCTTGCTTTTAAAACTCGTGAATGAGTGGTGAACTCACGGAGTGGTTCTTTTAACCCTTTGAGGCTCATGAACAGAAAGGCCAGACACGATACCTCTTGTTGGTCACTGCAATATTAAAAGAAAGGTGAGTGCTCAGTCTGGGAAGCTGATTCCAGGAACAGCAGCCCAGAAAACCAGTCAAATATGTATGAAATATGACGGTCCTATTGCTTGTTTCAAAACTGTAGTGATCACTGTACGGTGATGGGATTATAAAATACAGTTTGCGACATGCTTGGCATTAAAGCAATGGAGAGGCCGTTCATTCTTTGCCTCGGGTAATCTTGCTCTCTATCTTTGCTTCTGATGAGGCTGGTTGCAGTTTCATTTAATGCACATTAGGGCTTTCTTTTTTTCTGAACTGTTTAAGACTATTTGTAAACTCCCCCTCTGATACTGCCGAGTTGCTCAGCAAATGGGTTAGAAATAACTGGTTTCTTTGTAGTTTTTATACTCTCAGGTTGAAAGATTGGCTACAAATGGGGAAATTTCTGCATTTTTCAAACCGAGCACCACCACCAACTCGGAAAGGGAAATTACAGTGCTGAGAAGATACATGTGGTGTTAGTTTGATTTGTGTATAGTTAGCCCATCTCAGGTCATTACAGAAACCTGAGAAGTTGAAGGTTATAAACTGCTTGCGAGCAGGCTGGAAGTTTACAAGTTGACCCTCTGTTTGAATTGCATGGTGCTTGTGAGTAGTTCAGATGTGGGGCTACAATAAGGTGCTGGAGATGAATTGTATCCAGGCTGCCTGAATTGTGTATGAGGTGCGCACTCATTCAAATGCAGATGAACCTGTGGATCAGATGAAAATCTTAGCATAAAGTGCCCCTAAGGAACTTGGGCCAGCTCCTCAGCTGATGTAAATGAATGGAGCTTCATTGCTCTGGCCCTTTAGTTTGAATGGAAAATAATTTTAAGTCTTTGCAATATTCCAGTTTTCCTGCCTTATCTCCCATATACTCTCCTCTCTCCCCCTTAGCCCTATCCCAAAGTACAGTCATTATGAAACAGTCTGTGGTGGACTCTGTCCCTCCGCATAAGGAACCTGCCAATTTCCATTCAGACTTAGAAGGCTGGGAATGTGTAGCCAAAATGAGAATCTGATTGCCTGAACAGTGAACACATCGTCCTGTTTATTTGTTTTTTTAAAAAAGCAGATGCAGTGAGTTGGTAAAACACAGGAACTGGGCAGTGTGAGTTAACTTGCAGTGTAGGGTTTGTACAGGGTTCAGCCGCTTCGTGCTGAATAGAGGCTGATGTGACTCCCGTGATAGTGCGATAATGTGTGTGTGTTATCTAGGTGTACTGCTGTAGCTGTAATAGTCTACATTGCATCTGCAAGGGTGCATATCCCTATATAGAGATATACATGTGTGCACTGTGGTTGGGAATATAATTTCTGAAAACTCCGAGTACACAAGATTTGTAGAATGGTTTAAGCTCCTGAAATCAAAGGAGCTATAGATAATAATCCTGTTTGTGTGTGCGCGCGCATGTGTGTGTGTGTACACACACACACACACACACACACACACACACACACACACACACACACACACAGGATTGTAACATAGTTGACCGTAGATCTGACTTCATGGTTGTCACCATGCTTGACAGCTTTCTCTTTTGGAAATAATAGGGATAAAACCTAGATCTTCCTGGTCTAAAAGCACAAGAATCTTACTGCTTAACTTCAGCAGAATTCTTACCGGTTGTTAGCTGTATAGGCCATATGACATACAGGTGAGCAATCTTGACACCAACCAGTAGCACGGGCAGTTCGTTACAACTTTAGTGCTGTGGCTTATTACGTTACTCCTAGTGTTGTCTGTGATATGAGTCAGTTTAACATCGTATCTGTAGTACTGAGAGTCTTTTTGGAACTTGAACAAGAGCAGACAGTGCTTTGAACAGAAATATTAGAAGCTTTATATTATTAAAAACCCTAAAAGGAAGGGTTGCTTTTTGGATTTGGCTCTCAAGTTCCAAGAATCAGGCCACTTACTTATTCAAGTGTCTGAATATGGAGTGGGGCGCCTCTTTTTGGGATAAAAGTGCTCAGCTTTGGAAGGGATCCTTGAAGATATCATTGAAAGTCAGTGGGAGCATGACACCTGCTGCTTAGTCATCAGAGACCTTGACCATTAATCCTAGTTGATGTGGTAAGAGGGACTAAATCAATTTACGTTCCCATGTGAACCCCCTAACATTTAGTGGACATTTGTAGATTCTTATTTTCTCCAATAATTTACCTCCCCCCTGTATTCAAGAGATTTTTAAACATTGTGCTCCTCCTGCACCATCTTTATATAGTAGTGCTTTATCCTCTCAGATACTGTAGTCAATGGGCATTGAGGGCACAATGCAGGATTAGGATCTTAGTTACTTTGCTTTTTAATAAGCAATCCACATGAAATTCCTGAACAGATTAAATGTCCTCCATTTCCCCTCTCCTCCAGTCCCCCCATGTGAATTTAGTTACAATCTTAGAAAGCTTATTAGCAGCTTCGGTCAATGTCTTCCCTCTATTAGCCGGTGTCCGTTAGAGATGGACAGGCCAGGCAAGAAGCTAATGTGTGTAGTTCTGGCTCTGCCAAAGCCTTTGACCAATGCAAATATTTCGGCAGTTCAGTGGTTTCCTCTAGAAATTTCTGGCCCAGCATAGCTGCCCATTTAAGTTTAAGCCCCACTGTCCATGGATTCTGCAGTGATCTCCTCCTTCCATCTTTCCACCTGCTCTGTTCCACTGCCTGAAAGCCTTGCTCTCTGTTTGCTTCAGAGACTTTCCTTTGCAACTCATCCTCTGTATTCTGCTTTTCATGTGGAATACTTCAGCTTTATCCTTAACTTTAAAAGGACCCTCATTTAGACTTTATTTTAAAAAATTACAAAGACTAGATCCAAATATTTCCATGACATTTCTTTTCATTATAAAGGAAACTTTATTTGCTTGCCCCTGCAGCAATTTGCTAGGTCAGGAGAACCTGAAAGTAAGGTTGTCTAGCAATTGACTAGAGGCAAAACCGAAACTGACTAGACTATTTTATTAACCACACTTGAAACCTCAGCTTTCAGCTGGGAAAGGCATTCAGCTTTTACGCAAGTAGTTCGTGAGAAATTGCCTACTTAAAATTAGCTCAAGACTGAAGTAGGAGTGGGGATGAAAGCAAGATAGTAATCAGAATGGTGTGATTTTATAATTTCATAAGCAGGCCGGGGGGGACCAGGGTAAATGCTTTCAGGCCAATGAACCTTTTCCAAGCAGTGGTACTGATTATTAAAGAAAAACAATGTGTTTAATGTGGCTCACGGTTGCTTGACATGCCCCAGCTTATATGTATTTGATTTTTCTCAGCACTGTCTTAAGCCAAGAATGGCCTCAGCCCATTCTGTCTCCTTGTCTTCCCCATTTGTATAAACAGCACAAGAACACTCATGCATTAATTCTGAAATTATGTTCAAATCCACTGAGTGATAAGATCCCCCATAGCCAATGTTCATGCCTCCTTATAGGCCTCTCTTTAATCTATGAAAGTGTTTCTTGCACCTGCTTTTCTGAGCTGCTGGTGCAGGGAAGGAGGGGAGGAGGAGGAGGAGGAGTCCTATATGACTATAAAACAGCCATTATTGTCTTTAACTTCCACCCAAGCTGTGCTTGAAGCCTTCGCCAAAATAGTGTTGTCTTTTTTACCATCCCCTTGCCACTATTGGCACCACTTACTCTGATCCATTTTGTCTATACTCATCCATAAAACAGTTCTATCCTTTTCTTTTAAAATTCCTGCTTGCTCTCTTGATCCAGCCCAGGCTTAGTTTGCATGACAATAAATTTGCTTATTCACCTTGAAAAACTGTTCCTTGAGCCATGCACTCATCCCTGTAATAAGTGATGATAAACTTTTCCAAACCCTCTTTAGTTTTAAATCCCCCTCCTCCCTCTGACAATGTTTATTGTGTTGATTAGGACACTGTGGAGAAAGGGGAGGGTATGTTTTCATTATGTGTTTGTAGAGAGGAAGGCTGGTCCACTGGTTAGGGTGCCAAATAAATCGAGGGAGATCCAGATTCCCTGCTCTGCCACAGATAGATAACCCGTGTGACCCTGGGCAAGTCATTTAGGCTATGTCTACATTACAGCCTATTGGCAAAACTTACGTCACTCAGGGGTATGAATATTCCACCCCACTTTGAGCATAATAAATTACACCATCATAAGCGTTCGTGTGCACAGCGCTGTGTTGGCGGAAGAAGCTCAACATAGCTTCTGCCGCTCACAGAGGTGGTTTTTTATGCTGACGGGAGAGAGCTCTCCCGTCAGCACAGAGCGTCTTCACCCGATGTCTTTATAGAGCGTCTTTACCTGCAGCGCTGTACGTATAGACATGGCCTTAGTCTGAAGATAAATATGTTTAATATTTGAAAACACTCCGACACTGCAGTGCTGGGGGCCATAGAACTATGACAGATGGTTTGTATATACCTAGCACAATGAGACTCCCGGGCTCTGATAAGGGTCTCTGGGTGATACCACAATACATATAATAACAATAATAATAAGAAGAAGAAGAATTACCTTCTATTTAACCCTTTACTCCCGTCACCAAAATTCACTGTTCTCATCTTTACTAATCAATATGCTGTCCCAGCAATTTCCTCATATTGCCGATAATGCTGCTCCCTCTGTGTGATTGAGTATGGACCCTCTGTGATATCCTGTACTGCTCTGTGTTTTCCATAAAGAGCCATAAAATGTTGTGCTCTGAGAGCCACCCAGCTGCACATTCGCACCTCTACATCTATTTATAAAATATCCACTCTTAGCAGCAGTTGGTAATTTATAGAAAACACAGTTGTGCATCCCCTTGCTCTATTTCCAGAAAATGTGTCATCGTTTGTTTTTCTTTTTAATGATCTCTGATTGTTTCTCTCTCAGCATCTCGCGTAAACACCATAGGCTGCTCCCCGGGACTAGCTTGTCAAACCTCTCCTGCAAGAGCTATAACTTTTGCCCCAGCAGACTAATCCAAGTCCTGTTAACTTGGTCTCTCTTGTGCGTCTCTATTGGAATGTCTGTGTACCCAGTGCAGCTTATATCCCTGTTTGTCTTTCTCTTGTTTATGTCACAGAAGTGGTCGTGAAAGCTATCAGATCGACTGCGTCTGTGCATGAACTTGAAACCATGTGAAAACTGTGTGATTTTGAGTTAATCATACTGCGTCCTAGTTCAGGCTAATCTAGGCAGATTTATGGGTTTTGCATCAAAACTGGAAATGGCTTAAATGCAAAGTGGACAAACTTCTCCAAGATTTTTGGGTGTTCTTGGATTAGGCACTCAGGTAGGTCTGTTAAAGATATTGAGGGGCTGACCAAAAAGTTTGCACTTAATGTTTCAGGAGCATTTTGATGAGTCTAAATAAATACATTGTGCTTTCCATTGGATGATCTCAGAGGAGTATGTCTACACTGGAAATGCTGCAGCAGCACAGCTGCAGTGCCAAGCTACACTACAGCGATGGAAGGGGCTCTTCCATCTGGAGGTGGTAGCCAGCTTGTTGACCTAATGGGATCAGTTTAGGTTGGTTTAACTACATTGCACAGGGCATGAACTTTTTCTCAGGGTATGGCTACATTTGGAATTTCAAAGCACTGCCGCGGCAGCGCTTTGAAGTGTGAGTGTAGTCAGAGCGGCAGCGCTGGGAGAGAGCTCTCTCAACGCTGCATGTAAACCACATCCCTTACGGGTGTAGCGTGCAGCGCTGGGAGCCGCGCTCCCAGCGCTGCCGCCCTGATTACACTGACGCTTTACAGCGCTGTATCTTGCAGCCCTCAGGGGGGTGTTTTTTCACACCCCAGTTGCAGCGCTGTAAAGTGTGAGTGTAGCCAAGGCCTCAGACTAGAGCAATGTAGTTAAATGACCTAATTTTGTAGCGAGACAAAGTGCATGAGATAATAGCTATGATTGGTCCAGCATAAAAGATATTGCCTCCCCCACCCTAATATCTTGGGATCAACACGGCTACAATAACATTGCAACTAACTTTTTACCGTAGACCAGGCCTCAGTGTGCTTTGCAAACATTAATTAAGCCTCACAACAACCTTGACAGGTCACTAACTCTTATTACCCCATTTTACAGATGGGGAAATGGTAGCTTAGAGAGGTTAGAAAATAATTTTCGTTAAGATCACACAAGAAATCTGGGGATTATGACCTGGATCTCTTGACCTCCAGTTAGCCATAATACTAGATTCTCCCTCTTTTTAAATGGAGGGCTGAGGGGGGGACCAAGTGAGACTAAACCAGAACAGAGGAAGTCTATTATCAAATTGTGTAATTGGATATGTATGGCATAGATTGAATACATGGCGTGGGATGCTATAAAAAGTGTATTGCCACTTGTCTTGGAGAGACTAGCAGAGCGTACGTGTGGCTCTGTGTAATGTGGTCATGACAAAATAGTAACGCTATAAACTGACCCATCACATCTCTTATGTAACACTTCATAGGCCTTTTTTTCATGGGTATTGTCTGCTTCACTGCCTCTGCTTTCTTTATATGAACTTGATTTCTTTCTCAGCCAGCTGAGAACATTTAAACAAACAGCTCCAGCAGGAACGGAGGCATGTCTTGATCAGTGTCTTTGACATGATCATTTAGGCTGTGTATTCCTAATTACCCATAAACAAAATATTCCGTCCAATAGCAAATTGCTTGATGCAATAAAGAATTTTACACCTTTATCTGTGGAGTTCATTTCACTGTCTGTGAAGAAGTGGGTATTCACCCACGAAAGCTCATGCTCCAAAACGTCTGTTAGTCTATAAGGTGCCACAGGATTCTTTGCTGCTTTTACAGATCCAGACTAACACGGCTACCCCTCTGATACTTGACACCAATGATGGAGGTTCCACAACTTCCTTAGGCAATTTATTTCAGTGCTTACCCACCCTGACAGCAAGTTTTTCCTAATGACCAACCTAAACCTCCCTTGCTGCAATTTAAGCCCATTGCTTCTTGTCCTATCCTCAGAGGTTAAGAAGAACAATTCTTCTTCCTCCTCCTTGCAACAACCTTTTATGCACTTGAAAACTGTTATCATGTCCCCATTCAGTCTTCTCTTTTCCAGGCTAAACAAACCCAATTTTTTCAATTTTTCCTCATAGGTCATGTTTTCTAGACCTTTAATCATTTTTGTTGCTCTTCTCTGGACTCTCTTGCCCACATCTTTCCTGAAATGTGGGGCCCAGAACTGGACACAATACTCCAGTTGAGGCCTAATCAGTGTGGAGTGGATCAGAGGAATTACTTCTCGTGTCTTGCTTACAATGCTCCAGCTAATACATCTCAGAATGATGTTCACTTTTTTTGTAACAGTGTTACAATGTTGACTCACGTACAAGCTCTTGACTTCCTTTTACAACCCGTTCACTCTCACCCACAGAATCCCATCTAACACCATTAAAGGACAAAAAGGAGAAAAAAATGGTTTCCAGTCCACCTTCCCTCTACCCTATTTAAGCAATTCCTCAATATGTACATGCTCATGCTGACCCTTGTCACTGAGATTCTGGAGGTACCAGAGCCTGGCATACACCCACACACGTAGCCAACTCCCCCAAAAGAATACCACATGCATATAATTTAAGAACAACTTCAGAGCCTTTTACTCCCTTACACTTACTCACAAGATATCATCACAGCCTACTCTTTCAATTAAACATCATTAAAGCATTCCGATCATCTCTCATTCCACCTCACTGCTGACAGAATCCCTTATAATAAAAGCTTTATGCCCTGTTACTGACACAACCTACACAGTACCCAATAGCAGTGATACGTACAGCATCCTGAAGGTACCCAGGCATCTCTTCCCTTTCCAAACACACACACGCGGGTGCAAAACATAAATCGTCTCTTATCACACTCTCAGCTCTGTCACACACTGCAAAGTAATCCACACATCTCACAAACACACCTCTACCAAGCAGAGCAAACTACTGCCTCTGCATGTCACTAGAGCGATGCCTGGCACTGACCACACTTGCTCTACCTGGAGCACATGGAATCATAGAATCTCAGGGTTGGAAGGGACCTCAGGAGGTATCTAGTCCAACCCTCTACTCTAAGCAGGGCCAGTGAGGTGGAGATTTTTTGCTCCAGATCCCTAAGTGGCCCCCTCAAGGATTGAACTCACAACCCTGCGTTTAGCAGGCCAATGCTCAAACCACTGAGTGATTTCTCCCCCCACATGCCGATAATAAATGCTTAAGCTGCTCTCATATCCCAGCTCACTACCGACAATACCCTTTGGTATAAGACTCCAGTGCCTTGCTAACTGGGGTTTTAGGGGTTATTAATTTTCAGGGTATTTTTAGCAATTTTTCACTCCTATGTAAGTGTCCAAAAATCAGGGGGTTTGCCAGGGAGGGGAGCTTTTCCTTTGCTGGGAGAAGATTTTGTTTGTTTTTTAGGTGTTTCCCCGAATTCTTGTCTACATAGGATCTATTTTAATTTGTATTATATGTGTAAGAAATGACTTAAATGTTGGTTGTTATTGACTCCCTGCGTTAGCATGCACTGTGTTCGTCCCTGGCGAGTTTTACCGTAATCCTGTTTCAAACAGCGCCACAGTAAAGCATATTAGGAAACCTTTCATGCTCATCAGCAGGGTCGACATGGACCTGTTAATGTGCGACATGACAATGCCCTTTAGAAATCACACCCCCATCGTCGATAAGCAATTAGATACAAGGCAAGAAGCAGGGACTTCGCCTGTATAAACAAAGTGCGCTGGGAATGGAGTGAAGTCAACGGAATCTCAATAACCATTTCTGATGTTTTTCATTGTTGATTGGCTAAACCCCAATTTGCTTTTTTTCCCCCTGCTCTCGGGGGTCTTTTATCGGTGTTTATCTGTTAAAACCTAAAATCAGAAGCCCTAATTCAGCACTGAAATGATGCCTGCTAGGTTGCAAAGGTAAAAATGCAGCTCTTCTTTTTGCTCACACGGATTGGAGGGTGCAAAACATGGATTTAGTGGGGTGCCGTGCACTGCCCGGAGCAAAACTGAATTCAGTGCAACCCCAAACCGCACTCTCTATTGCCCTCCACAGCCCCATAATGTCCCTCCCTCTCATTCTCAGGAGGCATTCATGTGTCTAATTTTTTCCCCAACAATACTTTTATTATGTTCTCTCCAAAATAAAATTGCCGCAGTGACTCACAAATTGTCCAACCTCCAGCCACTCAGTCTAAAACTCTATTTGTTTTAAGTAGGGACTTGTGATTAACGTATCCTCAGTTACGTTAATTGAAGGGTGAGTTGTTCACAGGCATGAAACTCAACAAGGTCTGTGATTCATGCTGCCATTAGGACCTCAGTTTAACTGTGGAAAGGAAACTTGTTTGCAGCGCCTATGACACAGGAACCCATCGGTCAAATGGCCCCAAATTCGGATCTCTAATGCTGCCCTGTGCCCCTGCAAAGCACACCAAATTGCAAAGCATTCTGCGCAACCTTTGAGATTTAGAGCACTTACAAAAGTTAAGCCTTAAGCATATAAGATGTAATGGAAACCCTCTAGCCGTTTTTCTGTAATGGGCCATGCACACTGTAAAAATGTATATTTCCTTAAATATTGTTCTCAGTTTGGGTCCCCCAGAGATTTAGTGGGTGTGATGCTCTATCTGGGGTAAAACTTGACAGACTGAGACCATTTGAACCCATATCACATCCATAGTTTAATCTCTAGCACTACACACAAAAAACCCCCAAAACCTAGAAACTTTTTGAAAAATGGCTATTGTTTTGGGGCTTATATCTCTGCAACCCCTGCTTCAAATACCCCAAATTTAGGTCATTATCCCTGCTTTGTGGCACACCAAATTTCAACAGAATCCAACCAATCATGTTGGTTTTAGAGGGTATGAAAAGGTTAACCTTTAAACAGAAGTAGCAACCTACCACTCTAATAGCCAGCATAAATGGAGTAACTAAGTCTGATTTCAATACACTTTTAGACTCAGATTCACTAAGGTATACGCCTAATTTTAATCACATGTGGGGAATGGTGTATCTCATGTGCTTAGGTACATCACTGAAGCAAGACCCGAGTTCTAATAATCAAACGTGTTAGTAACATTAATGAGATTTTTTTTTTTAATTTCTTGTTTGCCGGTCCATGCTTTCCCAACCGATGATCATTCTTTTCATAATTATTTTTCATGACTTCCCAAGTTCTAACTTTTCTCCCAAGCAGGAAAAAAAAAGTAGTAATAGTTTTGAAAGAGAATCAGAGCTACTCTAAGAAGAGTAGAGAAGGGAAATGGAGGGGAGATTTATTTAGTCTAATTCTTGTTAACAGATGGGAATCCACCTATGCTGGCTTCTGGTCATGTTGATCTTGAGACTGCATACCATCTATCCTATTATCTCTGCAAAGCATATTAGAAAACTGGATGTGTAGTGAGACTGTATTACCGAGTAGTAAGTAGCATGAATTTCCTGTAAACAGTCCCAACCTCGTACTGTACACAGTGTCTTTGGGGATGAGATATAAAGTCCTGTCTCTAGGTGGTAATTAGTGATGACTTTCTCCTTGCCATCCATTTTTCTTCTCTCATAGACTTTAGGGTCAGAAGGGACCAACATGATCATTTAGTCTGACCTCCTGCACAAAGCAGGCCACAGAACCCTACCCATCCACTTCTGTAACAAACCCCTAACCTATGTCCGAGTTATTGAAGTCTTCAAATTGTGGTTTGAAAACCTCAAGCTGCAGAGAATCCACCAGCAAGTGACCCATGCCCCACACTGCAGAGGAAGGCGAAAAACCTCCAGGGTCTCTGCCAATCTGCCCCGGAGGAAAATTCCTTCCCGACCCCAAATATGGTGATCAGCTAAACCCTGAGCATGTGGCCAAGACTCACCAGCCAGCACTCAGGAAAGAATTCTCTGCAGTAACTCAGATCCCATCCCATCCAACATCCCATCACAGACCACTGGGCATACTTATTTGCTGATAATCAAAGAGCTTAATTTTGGCAATTGATATCCCATCATACCATCCTTTCCATAAACTTATCAAGCTTAATCTTAAAGCCAGATATGTCTTTTGTCCCCACTACTCCCCTTGGAAGGCTGTGCCAGAACTTCACTCCTCTAATGGTTAGAAACCTTCGTCTAATTTCAAGTCTAAACTTCCTAGTGTCCAGTTTATACCCATTTGTTCTTGTGTTTACATTCGCTGTTTGGCACCGGATTTTCCTCTTCCACAGAAGAAATGAAGGGAGGCGGGGATTACATTTCTCTGCATTCAAGTGCTGAGTAACAGGAATATAGGTCCCAAATCAGTGTGAGCTCTTCACTGCCCGCTTAAAACCCATTGACTTAAAGTTAGGCACGCATACTCATAGACTCATAGACTCTAGCACTGGAAGGGACCTCGGGAGGTCATCGAGTCCAGTCCCCTGCCCTCATGGCAGGACCAAATACTGTCTAGACCATCCCTGATAGACATTTATCTAACCTACTCTTAAATATCTCCAGAGATGGAGATTCCAGAACTTCCTTAGGCAATCTATTCCAGTGTTTAACTACCCTGACAGTTTAGGAACTTTTTCCTAATGTCCAACCTAAATCTCCCTTGTTGCAGTTTAAGCCCATTGCTTCTTGTTCTGTCATTGGAGGCTAAGGTGAACAAGTTGTCTCCCTCCTCCTGATGACACCCTTTTAGATACCTGAAAACTGCTATCATGTCCCCTCTCAGTCTTCTCTTTTCCAAACTAAACAAACCCAATTGTTTCAGCCTTCCTTCATAGGTCATGTTCTCAAGACCTTTAATCATTCTTGTTGCTCTTCTCTGGACCTTCTCCAATTTCTCCACATCTTTCTTGAAATACGGTGCCCAGAACTGGACACAATACTCCAGTTGAGGCCTAACCAGCGCAGAGTAAAGCAGAAGAATGACTTCTCGTGTCTTGTTTACAACACACCTGTTAATGCATCCCAGAATTACGTTTGCTTTTTTTGCAACAGTATCACACTGTTGACTCATATTAAGCTTGTGGTCCACTATGACCCCTAGATCTCTTTCTGCCATGCTCCTTCCTAGACAGTCTCTTCCCATTCTGTGTGTGTGAAACTGATTGTTCCTTCCTAAGTGGAGCACTTTGCATTTATCTTTATTGAACTTCATCCTGTTTACCTCAGACCGTTTCTCCAATTTGTCAAGATCATTTGGAATTTTGACCCTGTCCTCCAAAGCAGTTGCAATCCCTCCCAATTTGGTATCGTCTGCAAACTTAATAAGCGTACTTTCTATGCCAACATCTAAATCGTTGATGAAGACATTGAACAGAACCGGTCTCAAAACAGACCCCTGCGGAACCCCACTTGTTATACCTTTCCAGCAGGATTGGGAGCCATTAATAACTACTCTCTGAGTATTGTTATCCAGCCAGTTATGCACCCACCTTATAGTAGCCCCATCTAAATTGTACTTTCCTAATTTATCTATAAGAATATCATGCGAGACCGTATCAAATGCCTTACTAAAGTCTAGGTATATCACATTCACTGCTTCTCCCTTATCCACAAGGCTCGTTATCCTATCAAAGAATGCTATCAGATTAGTTTGACACGATTTGTTCTTTACAAATCCATGCTGGCTATTCTCTATCACCTTACCACCTTCCAAGTGTTTGCAGATGATTTCTTTAATTACTTGCTCCATTATCTTCCCTGGCACAGAAGTTAAACTAACTGGTCTGTAGTTTCCTGGGTTGTTTTTATTTCCCTTTTTATAGATGGGCACTATATTTGCCCCCTTCCAGTCTTCTGGAATCTCCCCCGTCTCCCATGATTTCCCAAAGATAATAGCTAGAGGCTCAGATACCTCCTCTATTAACTCCTTGAGTATTCTAGGATGCATTTCATCAGGCCCTGGTGACTTGCAGGCATCTAACTTTTCTAAGTGATTTTTTACTTGCTCTTTTTTTATTTTATCTTCTAAACCTACCCTCTTCCCATAAGCACTCACTATGTTAGACATTCCTTCAGACTTCTCAGTGAAGACCGAAACAAAGAAGTCATTAAGCATCTCTGCCATTTCCTAGTCTCCCGTTACTGTTTCCCCCTCCTCACTGAGCAGTGGGCCTACCCTGTCCTAGGTCTTCCTCTTGCTTCTAATGTATTGATAAAAAGTCTTCTTGTTTCCCTTTATTCCCATAGCTAGTTTGAGCTCATTTTGTGCCTTTGCCTTTCTAATCTTGTCTCTGCATTCCTGTGTTATTTGCCTGTTTTCATCCTTTGTAATCTGACGTAGTTTCCATTTTTTATATGACGCCTTTTTATTTTGTAGGTCACGCAAGATCTCGTGGTTAAGCCAAGGTGGTCTTTTGCCACATTTTCTATCTTTCCTAACCATTGGAATAGCTTGCTTTTGGGCCCTTAATAGTGTCCCTTTGAAAAACTGCCAACTCTCCTCAGTTGTTTTTTCCCTCAGTCTTGATTCTCATGGGACCTTACCTATCAGTTCTCTGAGCTTACCAAAATTCGCCTTCCTGAAAACCATTGTCTCTATTTTGCTGTACTCCCTTCTACCCTTCCTTAGAATTGCAGACTCTATGATTTGAGCACAGGCCCCGGACAATCAGCAAAAAGTATGACCTCCGCTATTCAGGCTGGACAGTGCAGGTGTGAGGGAAAGATTGTACCACCTCAATAGCTCGCTCTCAGAGCATATTTTCAACAGACATGATGTAATGAGTCGCCTTTCTGTGACCCTGCGGGGTCAGGTACAGCACGCTTTAGCCTGGATCCAGCTGTAATGGGTATGTCAGTGATTTACCCACTAATCAGTTCAATCCCTTCGCTACACTGCAGTAGCTCATTTGAATATTTGGAGGACAGTCTTGATAAGGATTTTTAAAGCCCTGGGCTACATCCTGCAGTCTTTAATCTATAAGCACGGCTGAATATTTCCCCTATGAGCTCTGGGATTGAGTCCTTGAGGTGCTGAGCATCCTCCTTTGCTTTTTCAAACCAATGGAAGTTAAGGACGCTGAGCACTTCTCAGGATCAGGCTCATTATTTGGAAGGACTGCTGGGTGAAATTGCTGCTTAGTACATGAAGCCGCCCCATCTTGGTCATAGAATCACAGTAATAGAAATGTAGGGCTGGAAGGGACCTTGAGAGGTTATCTAGTCCATCCCCTTGTGCTGAGGTAGAACCAAGTATACTTAGACCATCCCTGACAGGTGTTTGTCCAACCTGTTAAAAACATCCGACGATGGGATTCCACACCCTCCCTTGCAAGCCTACTCCAGAGCTTAACTATCCTTAGAGTTAGAAGTTTTTCCTAGTCTCTGACCTAAAAGCATGTAGACCTTATCAGTAACTTTACAGAAAAGACAGGCTCCAGTTTGCATTTTCATAAGTCCCCACTACACAGTGTGTGTTCTGTAAACATTCTTCTAGCCTAAGGTAAATTGCTAAGCGAAGAATACTACTTCTATGCAGGCACTGAAGTCAGTAAGAGCCCTGCCAGCATACGGGCTGAGAGATATGGCCTGGGTTACACAGATTCCTTTAAATATAAATTCAAATGGGGCCAGATCCAGGGCCAACCGAAGTCAATAAAAAGGCTTCCATTGGCTTCGGTGGGCTTTGGGTCACGTCCACAGTTCATAAAGTGTGGGTAGGTGATTCATTTTATTTCTTAGAAAAGTTCTTGTGCTTTTGTAGAAAGGAATGGGATTGTAAAGGCGCAAGATTTGAGACTTCATTCCTAAATGCCCTTTTTTATTCAAACCTTTAAAAAAACTATTCCATTATTTACATAGATAAATCTATAATCACCAATCCGGTCTTGGAGCATAAAATATCTGGAATCCTTCTCATAATGCCATGTAAGTTTAATTATGTAAACTAAAATATAGTTAGCTGTTAATTATTTCAAAGTTAATTGTAGCCTTCATTACTTGGTCTAGAAATCTTTTACATGCCTTAATTCCGTAGCTATCTATTGATGATGTTTTCAAGAGCTGAAGCATGAACTGCCATGAAACTAGGGGCTTGTCTGCTTGGGGAAATTGACTAGCATAGTGCCAGCAGAATAATTATTCCACTGTAGCTATGTCGGCATAACTCCCCTGTGTTGACACTTTATTCCAACTGAAAGAAAAGAATGCAGAGTAAAGCATTTTAAACCTAGTGCTCACATTGGAATTGTTCCACACTGGTTTCTTGGAAAGTGTGAAGACAAATCTTATTAATTACAAACGTGAACCGCAGCTCACTCAGTTTTGTATCCAGCTGCAGCCTGAGGTTTCAGCGTTGATTTGCCGTATAAGTTAATGCTCACCTCCTTCTTGAATAGCTGATTAGGAATGATCAGCATTACTGAGAGCATCACTGCAGGTGTAAAAAATCCATTCACTTCCCGTTTTAAAATGAGGTTGTCGTGGAATGTAGGTGAGAGAAGCTGCATGGTGCTGAGTGGGGGTTCGCATCTCAAATGGTTGAGGTGGTCTGCCCAGAAGGAAATGTTAGCTATGCTTGTTGAAAAGCTTTCTTCACTTTTGAGGAGCGAGTAAACTTTTTGCTGTTTTGGGAGAAGCTCCGATTTTGTTGTAAACACTCTGGGATAGTCAATTATATAGTCAAATGGGACTATTTGGAAATATAAGGGAAAAGTGGAAGTGTGCGTATAATTGTCCAACTGCCTACATTGATGCTATTAGAAGACAGTCTAATAACAAGTTTCTTTGCAAAGACTCCCCGCCCCCCCCCAAAAGGCTTAAATTTAGGCTTCTAAATAATGGACTTGCTTTTCAAAAGTCCCAAGCTCCCAGCATCTCCCATGAAGATCACTGGCAGCTGTTGGGTGCTCAGCACTTTTTTAAAAATTCGGTAATTTAAGTGCCTAAATAGAGATTTTAGGAGCCTAATTTTGGGTTCCAAGGCCATGTGCATCATAAAGATAAACAGGGAAATATAGGCATAAGTGATATTCTCGATTTGGTTTGGAAGCACTCCTTAACTTCACCAATGTTAAAGGAGAAAATCCCTCTTTCTAAAGTCTAGTCATTCTTATAGTGTGCTTCATGCAAATAAAATCGCACTGCTCTGTATGATCTGTCAGCCTGTAATTACAGTTATAGTGCAATGGGAACTTGTTGGAACCCAATTACAGATGTGTGTTGCTTCTGGTAAGTGAAATAGAAAAATGCTTCGGAAAAATAACTGAAACCATTTAACAGTTTGTATAATTTTGATCAATGAATCCTTGCCCAACTGTGATTTATTAAAAGCTGAATTTCTTCTGTCTGTGGCCTGCCTGATACAGCACTGACTGATCTGTAGTAAGTGAAAATGTTTAGTGAGGAAAGAAGCACTGATGGAGGCTAGAGCATGTTAATGTAGATTTTTTTTGAAATACAAAAGGAGCATTAAACAGAGGGGGAAACTAACCTCTCCATACACTCAGGGCTTGTATATATCAGGGGTTCTTGGCCAGAAAGGATCATTAGGATCATCTAGAGCAGTGCTTCTCAAAGTCGGGCTGCCGCTTGTTCAGGGAAAGCCCCTGGTGGTCCGGCCGGTTTGTTTACCTGCCGCGTCCACAGGTTCAGCCGATCGCAGCTCCCACTGGCCGTGGTTTGCCGCTCCAGGCCAGTGGGGGCTGCAAGAAGCGGCACGGACTGAGAGATGTGCTGGCTGCCCTTCCTTCAGCCCCCATCTTGGTCCCACAGCCTAGGAATTACAGAAATCAAGAAACCTGAGTCTCCCTTCCATTTCCCCAGTTTTAAGTTGGTGTATCACGCTAACTTCAATGATGTTTCACCCGCATAAAACTGATGTAATGGTGTGGAGAGTCAGGCCCCTGGGATACAGGGCCAAATCAAACAGTGAGGGAAAGAAACACATACAAAATGCAGGCATAACCCATAGGTACCTCCAAGCCTGGATTTCTTGGCTTACGAGTCACCTCAGGTCTTTCCTTCACCAAACACTGGCCCAGACTGACTTCACTCTGGTAACTCTTATTTTATATTTTTCCCCCAGCTTTTCCTCCTCTTAAAAGGGCAGTGTGTTGTCACAGAGCCCATCTCTAATTTTAGCTGGGAATGAAAGCTATTTTCCCCAACTGAACACCCTTGGGGTCTGCCACAGAAATGCCAAAGTTTGGAGAAATATTTCTCTGTGGTACAGGAGAAATAATATGTGGCTTGGAGAACCGCTTCTGTAGTAATGAGATCTGGTTCTCCTGGGTTTGTTTTGTGTGCTCTAATCAATCATTTTCCAAGGAATAACTAAGAATAGCTCTTGTCCTAAGTACCTCATATAATTACCAGCTGTTGCAAAAATAAAAGGAATTGCATCATAGTTGTTACCAGCGGAAAAGGTCTGTATTTTAAGGGTGTTTTCTCCACTATGTTTCCATCATTGTTGGTTATTTGTGATGGAAAAGCTGATTGTAGGATTGTCAGTGTTGAAGGGAGCAGGTAGGGGAACAGACACCAGAATAACAATGTCTGTTGCAGTTCAGGGAGGAGGTTCCCTAGCAGAGTTGTTGGTGAGGAAACTTATACAGCCCCTGACTGTATTCGGTTGACTCTAGCCAGACCTACCATACATGGAATGGTCTCCACATACGCTTATGCTAACGTTTAAAAAGTGTGAATTCAAACTGATGCTTTAGCTGTCTGTGTGTGGACGCGCCTTTCGGAATGAAAGTGGCTGAAGTCAATTTAGCTCAGGAGTTCTCAAGTTGGGGATCATGACTCCTCAGCGGGTCGTGATATTATTACGTGGAGGTCATGAGCTGTCAGCCTCCATTCCCAAACCCCCCTTTGGCTCCAGCATTATAATAGTATTCAATAAAAAAAAATGTGGTTTTAATTTATAAGGATGAGGGGGTCACACACACAGGCTTGCTGTGCAAAAGGGGTCACCAATACAAAAGTTTGAGAACCACTGAATTTGGTAACAAATCAACTTTTAGGAAACCAATTTAGTTAATTAAATAGGTGCAAGTTTGTATGTAAACCATCTCAAAGTCCCTCTCATTAATGAGCACTGAATGCCTATTGAGGTAAATGGGAGAAACTTCCACTGGCTTCACTGGATATTGGGTCAGGCCTTAAATTCACCCAAGACATTATAAAATATATTATCTGGTCTAAGTTTGGCCCTGAAATATTTGGCCTTAAATATATTTGCGCATTTTCAAAATGGCTGATGACTGAATTTGTTCTTCTCAATGTATCTAGCCTCTTTGCTGGAAATTTGTCAGTAACTGTAGTGTGGGAAAATTCACTAGAAACAAGTTGTTTTCCCCATGGCTCATACCCAGGGATCGACTTCCAGATGACAGCTTTGATTGCAGCATGTTTGGATATGGATGCCTGCTACTTGTGTCCCCTTGAGTGATCCCAAATGCTGGAATTTAGGAGCTGAATTCACACCCCTGAGAAACTGTAACATTGCATTGGCAGGATATCACAAGCTGTCACGGTGCCCTTGGACACTCGTTTATGGTGCTTTTTCTAGGAATTCAAAGAGCACTTTGGACTTTAATGAAATCCCCAGTCCAAAGCTCGACTGTTCCTAGTTAGTGATTTTATTGCTAAATAATTTACAGAGCCTGTCTTTGCCAATTTTTGTAAGGGAAACATTTGAAGTATGCAAAACATTTTGTCTTCCTGAAGCAGCTGCTCATTTGGGATGGAGAATAATCCAATGTGCCCCCTCTTCTCTCCTCCCACCTCTTCTCAGTATATTTCCCTCAAAAGTTGAAGTACTAAAGCAGCATGTGTGCTGTACAAAGTGAAACTAACTTTCAAGATGTTTTAGAACAGTGGTTCTCAACCTGTTTATCATTGTAGGCCACAGGTTGAAAACAACAGCGCCCCTCGCCTTCCAACTGCCCACAGTCCCCTATGCCCAGCGCCCCCACCCAGAGAGGGGCCAGGAGCAGCCCTGGGCACGGGCTGGGCAGCTGGACCCTAGGAACAGGCGGCAGCCAGACCCAGATTTGAGTGCCGCCGGGCGGGGTGTGGACGGGCAGCTGCGCCTCCCAGCACTGGGCCAGGAGCAGAGCATCTGGCACAGGCCAGCAACCAGGACCTGCAAAGGGGTGCCAGGAGCAGAGCCCTACCTAAAACCTGGGGGTGCTGCAGAACCCCGGCAAACCCCTAGTTCCTAGTGCCCCACAATCCCTCACTGCCCAGAGCGCACCCTCCCCCCAAAAACCTACCCACAGACCCACTCTCCCACCCACTATGGCACTCATCAGCCCCCTGTCCCACCCCCTGCCAGCCCAAAACAGCAAATTTTGACACTTTTTTTTTTAACACACAGCTGGGTGACATGCAGCCCGCAGGCTGCGGGTTGAGAACCACTACTTCAGAGAGATTGACAACTAAATCTTTAGTGGGTCTTTGCTGGCATATTTTTTCTCTTGTTCTCCATATTGTAAATAATGATGACTGGCACACCCATCCAATCTATCTACCCACCTCTGTCACTGAGGCCAAGAATTTAGCAACATTCAAGCAGAGAAGAGATCTTTTTTATGGCTGGCAAGTACATCCAGCGGTATAAAAGTTAATGTTAAAAAAAAAGCTTGGAAGGCGTATAAAACCTCCTGGTTCAGGGTTTAAGCCAGTCTATTCAGGGCTAGGATCAGACCTTAATGGAGGGACAGATTATGCCACATCTGCTCTTGGGGGGAGTTATTTGTAAGTTCCTCTGAAGCAGCTGATGCTGGCCACTGCCAGAGACAGGATACTGGATTAGATGGACCACAGGTCTGATCCTGTCTATCCTGTTCATCACTGTGGTGCCTGAGAGCCATATAAGGATTATCATCATCAAAATAGGGCTGTGGTCTCATTTCTTGTCAATGGAACTCTATTTTTCCTTTCTCATTCATCTCTTCTTCCTCTTCATCTTCCTCTCATAGAGATTCTCCATCTCCCTGCTCAGATCATCTCATACCCAGGAACTCAGTTTTGAAAAAATTCAGGTCACATTCCTTCCTCCCTCTCCCTTTTTTGTCCAGTTTCCCTTCCCAATTGCCCTTCCTGCTGTCATATTTCCAGGCTGACTGAATAGATTGGCTTAAACCCTGAACCAGGAGGTTTCTGGAGGTACCAGAAATATCTCTCTGGCCTGGATAGCTCCTAGGGGTCTACATTGCCATTCTCTAACTCATATGGGGGAGAAGAGGAAGGCGCTGATCTCATAGACTCATAGACTCCAGGACTGGAAGGGACCTCGAGAGGTCATCTGCGGGTACACCGGCGAGTGGGAGGCACTGGGGTGTGTGGAGGGGAGCTAATGGGGGGCTGCTGGCCCACCCTAGTTCCAAGCCCCCACCCGCAAAACAAGTTCAAAACAAAGCAAACATTGCACAACTTTAAAGGAGTATGTTCCCTAATAGATCAGTGACATCATAACGAAACAACGTTAACCGGGAGAACGTTAAGTGAGGAGTTACTGTATAGATCTTTCTGTGAAACGGGTCCACTGAAAACAGGTTGCTGGGTGCTGGGTATCAAAGATGTGTTTTGAGCTGTTCTGCCAGTGTTTGAACCATGGTGCTTGTCAGAAACACTGAATGGCAACTCTGTCATCTTCTGTCCCTGTTACATTTCCTTGTGCTGAGTCGGTGGCACTCATTCCAAGAGTTTATGGACTAATGGAAAACTTATTCTTAAAACAATTTGTTTACCTAGCAGCTCTTTTTAGAAGTTGGGAACAAATAAAAAAAGGGGCAGATGCCAGGATTTCTGCCTCCATCATGGTTGGAGCTTTGACCATGCTGGAATCAGAGTCAGGGTGTGTCTGTAGGGAGGGAGAAGAGAGTAATTGTAAGTTTTAGATAAAAGCTAGAAATGTAACTTTTTTGCAAATGAACTCTAACTGCAGAATTTGGATCCTGATTTGAAATATCCTCTCCTCACAACATTTCTGGGCTGTTGCTTTGGGACAAAATATTCCTGAGATCACAGAGTCTGCGGTTTCAGCGGGAGGCTTTTATTTAACATTAGCAATGTAATGAATGAAACTAGATTCAGTGTCTGCCTCAGAGAAACTCTAAATTCTGTCTCAGCGTCTCTCTCTAGCCTCCTTCACTCACAGGACCCAGAAGATGGTGCCCTTTCAAAAGACCATAAGGATACCTCTGACACAAATACTTCTTCACACACGCGCCTCCCCAGACCCATGGAACGTGCTTTATAAATTAGGGATGGGGAAGTGGCGATATTGAGGATCCAGCCCAACCCTGCACCCCAGCTTTTAACTAAACCACTTTGTAAGGCCCAAAAATATATTGGTTGGTCAACATTTTTCCCTTCTATCTCCATAGAGCTCTTCACCAAACCTGCAGTGGTGGTCACGGAGCAACACTGGGCAAGGGAAGGTGTAGCCCTCTTTAAAGTTCTGTGGCCCGTGTCTCAGCACCGAGTTTGGCTTCTTGGGTTTTGATCATGCAGTACACACAACACTCCAAGTTACGCTTCAGTGAACAGGGTGTTAAGAATCTGGGCTGTGTGCCCCACGGGTTCCTCCGCTGCAATTTCTCCAGCTGCCCTGGCAAAGGCAGGCCTGCCGTCTCCTCCTCTTTTTGAACGAATTGCTGCAGATGCATGCCAGTTTGCTGTCACCTCCCTGAGTGACAGCCCCTAGTATCTCTTCCACCCACCTCCATCTGGGAGCCTCTCCTCCTCTCTATCAGCAATCAGAGCCAGGAACTTCCAGAAACCAGCTGCTTGACTGTCATCTTGAGCTCTAGAAACCTGCTGCTGTAGAATTACTGGTGTCCCTCCTGACCTGAGATGCCTGCCAGAAACAAAGAAGGGAGGTTTGGGGTTTTTTTTAGATCACTCAAGTGCGTTTCCAAACAAGCCTTGAATGCAAAGAGATTCAAGCATATAAAAAATGTAATAATTACAGATGTGTATATCAATATTACATGCGGTTTTCTGCAGAGCAAATATCCTTCTACTTAAGCTTCCAGTGAGTGGGGAAAGGAAAAACTTTAGCTTGGAAATAAGAATCTAATTTTAGTTCCAGAGTTTTTTTAATTTCCATCCTTTTTATTGTCTGTTCTTTTAAGTCTACACCAAGCCACAGCCTTGGTTCTTCCCGGCCCCGAGTTGATTGTGCATAGCTGTGTTTCTAGTCTCAAACACTTTGTATGAAACCATCTGGCCTACAACGTTTTTAGAAACTAAAGCTTTATTGAGGCTCAGGAAGATGATTGATATGCAGCCCATCCACGTATGCGAGCGACTCTGTGCTGAAAGGTGCATTGGGAGAGTAAGCAGAAACAGAATCATGTGGGATAGAGAGTGCTTTTTGAACAAAAAGCATATTTAGAGTTGAGAACAAAGACTCCACAATACATGGGTAATATGGATGCTGAGCTGGATAATTTTTGTCTGGTATACAAAATATTTCAGTATTTTTTTTTAACACGTGTTTTGTGTCTGTAATATAGATTGTGATTTTTGGCTCCAACGTTGAGAGTTTAGGCTGGTCAATACAGCACTGGATTCAGAGTTGTGAAACCTGAGTTCTATCCCTGACTCCGACACTGATCTTGGGTATGACCTTGGGCAAGTCACTTCCCCTTCCTGTCCTTCTTTCCCCTCCTCGACTTTGTCTGTCTTGTCTGCTTAGGCTGTGAATTCTTTGAGTCAGGGATTGTTTCTTACTCTGTGTGTGTGTGTGTGTGTACATCACCCAGCATAATGGCATCCTCGTCTTGGTGCCTCTAGGTTTTACAGTAATGCCAATAATTAATCATGCTCTGCACCACTGGGATCCTTTATCATTGGTAGTCACCCTAAAGTCAAATCTTCTTTCCCAGTCCAGCTGCACAGGTTTAAAATAAAAATACATGACTATCAGCATTCTTTATAACTGACATCCAGCGAAAAAGGCCAGTGCAATTTGGTGAGATACCTTGAAATGATCATTTACTGAACAGTTTAATTAGAATCAGTTTCATAGATACATCTCTAAAATTAATGGGGGTATGGAGGTGGGGGAGACGACAAAACCAAAGGACTTGTCTACATGGAGAAATCGACTGGCATAGTTATAGCAGACTAATTAGTCCAGTCAATTTCCCCATGTAGACAAGTCCAAAATCAAAGGAACCATCAACTCTTTCAGTGAAATCGGGAAACCTCTATGAGACATCATAGATGTATCTAGAGAAGTATAATATATGTTAAAGCAGCAAAGAGTCCTGAGGCACCTTATAGACTAACAGACATATTGGAGCATGAACTTTCGCGGGTGAATACCCACTTCATCAGATGCATCTGATGAAGTGGGCATTCACCTGCGAAAGCTCATGCTCCAATACTTCTGTTAGTCTATAAGGTGCCACAGGACTCTTTGCTGCTTTTACAGATCCAGACTAACACGCTACCCCTCTGATAATATATGTTGTATATTTCCTTAGGCATTCCCTGTGCATTTCCATGGTTGGATGCCTCCTATTTTTCTCTCTCCTTTTGTATATCCTATTGTAATTACTCCTTTTAAAAATCCAAAGACGTGTGGCTTATAAAAAATTGCCTTAACTGATGAGAAGACAATGACAGGCCTGTCTGCTATAAGAAGTGTGTCATCTCTCTTTGTCTTCTGGTAGCTGAGGCCCCACGGTACCTTGACAGGCTATGTGTGTTATGCCCCACGCTTTGGGCAAACAGTGCGTAGTTGATGAGGTGGGTAGCATCAGACACAAAGAAATGAAATGTGAAGAAGGTCCTTGTGGGATTAGGAAGGATGTGCTGGAGAGGACTCTTGGGAGCAAGCCCCTCTTAAAAATTTTGCTACCAAATCCAAGCCAGCATGGTCTGATTCTAGTGAGTAGGGTACTGGACTGGGAGTCAGGTGACCTGGCTTCTGTTCCTGCCTTGGGCACTGAACTTGGATGACCTGAAGCAAGACTTACCCTTAATTGCTTCTGTTTCCTTTCCTTTCCCCTTCATCTCTCTTGTCTCGAAGACTATAAACATTTTGTGACTGTCTCACTAGTTGTTTGTATGGCACCTCCCACAGTGGGGCCCTGACTTCAGTTAGGGTCTGTAGAAGCCACCACAGTACAAATAATAAATTGAAGGTTAGCATAATTCCTCTGCCTCAGGTGGAGTCACCTCTACCTATGTCAGATCATCCCAACCTTCTATCTCCGGAGCTCTTAAAATTGCTTCTAGCAAGGACAAACATTTTGTTTCCAGAACAGATTGCACCAAGAGCCAGGCACAGAGGCCGCCTTGTTTCCTCTAAGACGGTCTTTACCCTGTCCCCATCTGAAATGCCACATGCTGAACTTTGTAACTGCATTTTCAGTAAACACCATATAGTTTTCAGGAACAAAGCCTAAATATTTCCAGCCAGTTGTGCTTGATATCAGTTGGTTTCCCAAACGTTTTTGTTTAAATGGAAGGAAGAAACAAACTAATGTATTTCGTAATTCTTTAACTCTTTTACACATGTGCGTGATTCAAAGTCAGTGTGAGTCTACTGACTTTAATGGCCCTTAGATGAGGCTCAGCAAGCTCCTGTATCCCAGTATGCCAAGCATAAAGGGAACCGAGGTGTCCTGGATTTAAAATACTGGCCATATGCTGCTGGTAACAGTGGCATGGGAATTTAGGACTTTTTGGAGGGTGGTGGAAATTGTGAGAAGTTTTGCTCTGGCCATGCTCATTTCTGAAGAGTGGCAGATGCTGTTTCTCACGTGGCTTTGAAGAGCGTTTGACGCCAGACACCGATGCAGCTACCTGTTCAAGATCCAGGGGGGTTTGTTAGCAGGGTTTGCGCTTCACTCTTGTGGTGGCAGAGCTCTGTCTAGGTGCATGCCACCTTGTTAGGTTTGACCTGTAGGTCTTGTGCCTGTGTGGTGCTGCACTGCAATGTCATAACACTCCTGCAGTGGAGGGGTAGGGGTGGGGGAGTGATTGCAGCACATGTAGATGTATCCAAGCTAGTTTTAATCTAGCTAATACAAGTACCTGTAGCAATGAAGCCAGGGCACCACAGGCTTCCACATGGGCTAGCGCCCAAGTAAGCACCCAGGGTTCTGGGCAGGCTTTTATAGCCTGTGTGGAAGCTGGTTCTTCTGTGGCTTCACTGCACTGGTACCTGGGCCAGCTATATTAAAGGTGGATGGGGCAGTATTTCCACCAGATAGGGGCATGAGTGTTTGGTACCTCTGCATTTGAGAGAGGAAAGCAGCACGCACACAATCAGGTTTCATCCACTCTATATGATTCCAATCCTGCAAAGTGCTGAGTACCTCCTGCAAAGTGCCTGGCGCCCTCAGGTCCCGAGGACGCCGCCGCTCACTGGGATGTGGGTCCTGTTTTAACAAGCCACCCCCTTGTAGAGATGAATGGTATCGTGACTCGCTGTGAGTTTCCTGATTGCTACATTGCCTTGTCCTATTAGTGCATTGCCTGTCTCATTTGGTGCAGGAACCAAGGCGGGGGATACGAGTACAGTACTTGCCAGTGAGACTCCAAGGACAGCCATTGAGCAAACATTTCAGTGTATCTGTATGTGATGCGTACCTGCACCTGCACTGTCGTGTACGCTGTTGTGTCTCTCGCACTGAGAACTGGCGTTTTCAGACTAAAAATATGTCGTGATGGCAGATCTGACTCGCTGTCGGGTAGCAGGTAGTTTGCTTCTGGCTAATTACTTGCAGCCTGCTACGTAGCAGGACAGTAGTGTGGTGTTACGGCCACAAAGGGTGTTTATAAATTTCAGGTCTAGTTGAGCAACCGTAAAATTTTGGTCTGTCACCCCTAGCAATTGGGGATTGAACTGAGGATTTCATGAGCCTCTACAGCGGGAGCTAATGGGCTGAGTCTCCCAGGCGGGAACTGTAGCATGCTTGTTTCCTCTGCGGATCAGGCGCAGAGGGTGACCTGTGTCCAGAACAGTGGGTTACACGGGCATAACGAAGGGGGAGAAGTGATGTCACATGAAGCAACCTAAGGCCTGAGAAACTGGCTCCTACCTATAGCCTATTTCTCAGTTGAAACAGAGCCCAATGGGCATTTTTTAATCTTTGCCAAGTGAATGTAGTGCTGGTTGAAAGGTGCTGGCCTGTTAAATTTCTAGGATGGTGGGCAGAGCCCACCAGAGCAATGAAAGACTTGTCCCTTCAGGTGAGGAAGGACTGCAGGACCCAGGACTTAACCAAGCATGGGGACAAAGAATACAAAAACTGAGGTGAGGTGCAGATTATAAGGTCAGAATGAGAGGCCGGGAGGGGACACTAACAGCACTGCAGACTCATCCCTTTATACACACAACATAATTGGTAGTGACAGCATAAGTGTGAGCCTCCTATCCAGGTGCCAAAACCTCACCATGGAGGGACCACCTCAATCCTGGGGTTTCGTCTGCGTGCGCCCGGATAAGATTGCAAATTAGTGCTCAGGCTGGGAGGTGACTGAATGGGAGACCTGCCAAACTCATCACACACAGGCCATCCAAAAACCATCTGATGTTAATGGCCTTTTGTCACTGCTGACCTGCGGGGAGATTTTAACCTTGTCTCCAAGAGGTGAAAGGTTCGGGGGGAGATTTTCAAAGGCCCAAGTGGCATTTAGTTAATGGGAGTTAGGATCCTAGTGCCACTGAGTACCTCCTTGCCATGCAGTTCCCCTGGAAATAAAATGCCCTCAATTTGCAAGTATAGTCCAGCTTAATTAAATGCTAGTGGAAAAGCAGCAAGGGTGAGACTTTGTAAAGACCAGAGTGGGATGAGAATTGGGAGTTTAGAATTCCAGGGGCCAGCATTCTCCTCTGAGTTACACTGGTGTAAATCGGAAGGGAGTCCACTGAGGTGGTTGGAGTTACTCCAGTTTCACTCCAGAATCTGCCCCCTCATTGGGAGTTTTGCTCCTGGAAGTGTGTCACAGGCAAAACGTTCTTTCAGTGTCTCCGGGAGGAGGGAGTTTTGCTTTGCAGCTGGTCAGACCCATTGAGTAGATCTCTGTTTAGGAGTTTGCACTGTTGTAATTGGATTGGTATTAGATGAAAAGATCTGGCTTTTTTAACACTAATCTGGGAGCTGGCGAACTTTCTCACTTGAGTCCTGCCAATCGCTGTGTTAATGCCCTGTTGATAGGTCCCCAGCGCTGGGGTTCAGTTGTTAAGGACACCGGGAGGCGTCAGTCACAAGACTGGCAAGCCTGCTGTTAAAATATGCAAGCCCTCAGGTGCAGCCCGCCTCTGTCAAGTGTTCTGTTGTGTCTCAGGCCAGGGAAATAGCCACTTCATCTGCAGGAGTTGTCAGGTGATACTTGCCCTCCGAAGTGTGTCTAGTAAATCCCACACTGCTGTGTTCCAGGCACTGATTCAGCCAGTGGTGAGGTTCTTCTTTTTCACAGATTCAAAGATCAGAAGGGACCATTGTGAACATGTAGTCTGACCTCCTGTATCACACAGGGCATAGAACTGCCTCCAAATAATTCCTGGAGCAGACCTTTTAGGAAAACATCTGATCTTGATTTCAAAATTGTCAGTGATAGAGACATTACCATGATCCTGGTAAATTGTTCTACTGGTTAATTACGGTTAAAAATGTATGCCTTATTTCAAATCTGAATTTGTCTAGCTTTAGCTTCCAGCTGTTCGATTGTGTTATACCTTTCTCTGCTAGGGTATGTCTACACTACGGGATTATTCCGATTTTACATAAACCGGTTTTGTAAAACAGTGAATAAAGTCGAGTGCACGTGGCCACGCTGAGCACATTAATTCAGCGGTGTGCGTCCATGGTCCAAGGCTAGTGTCGATTTCTGGAGCGTTGCACTGTGGGTAGCTATCCCATAGCTATCCCATAGTTCCCGCAGTCTCCCCCGCACCTTGGAATTCTGGGTTGAGATCCCAGTGCCTGATGGGGCAAAAATCATTGTTGCGGGTGGTTCTGGGTAAATGTCATCAGTCATTCCTTCCTCCGGGAAAGCAACAGCAGACAATCATTTCG
Source organism: Gopherus evgoodei (assembly GCF_007399415.2). Taxonomy (NCBI): domain Eukaryota; kingdom Metazoa; phylum Chordata; order Testudines; family Testudinidae; genus Gopherus; species Gopherus evgoodei. Next base: position 9,155,085 of record NC_044339.1, on the reverse strand, counting down.
CGCCCTTTTTCCCTGGATTGCCCTGGCAGAGGCCATGGCACGGCAACTAAGGAGCCTGTTCAGCTTTTTTTTTTTACTGTCACTGTATGTGTACTGGATGCCGCTGACAGAGGCGATACTGCAGTGCTACACAGCAGCATTCATTTGCCTTTGCATGGTGCAGAGATGGTTATCAGTCGTTCTGTACCATCTGCTGCGCCATTTGAGATGACGATTGTCAGTCGTTCTGTATTGTCTGCTGCTATCATGGGAGCCCCTGGCTGAGGTCGGCCGGGGGCACAAAGACAAAAATGAGACTGACTCCCCGAGTCAATCCCTCCTTTATGGTATCTAAAAATAGTCAGTCCTGCCTAGAATATGGGGCAAGTGTACTAGAGAACCAGAGAGCACAGCCGCTCTGTGTCAGATCCCGCAGAAATGATGAGCTGCATGCCATTCACGGGGGAGGCCCCTGCAACAACCCCACCCATTGCTTCCCTCCTCCCCCAACCTTCCTGGGCTACCATGGCAGTGTCCCCCCCATTTGTGTGATGAAGTAATAAAGAATGCAGGAATAAGAAACATTGACTTGTTAGTGAGATAAAATGAGAGGGAGGCAGCCTCCAACTGCTATTAGTCCAGGCAGGACATTAAGCGGTGTGGGGGAGAGGAGCCCAGCAACCCGCTGCTATGATAGTCCAGGCAGTACAGAATCTTTTCTTTACACATGAAAGGGAGGGGGCTGATGGAGCTCAGCCCCCAGTTGCTATGATGAAGACGGTTACCAGCCGTTCTGTACCATCTACTGGGAATGACCGGGAGTCATTCCTATTTTTACCCAGGCTCCCCGGCCGGCCTCACCTGAGGCCAGCCAGGAGCACTCAGCAGATAGCAAGCATATTGTACCGTCTGCCACTGGGGAGGGAAGAGGAACGGATACTGCTCTTCACTGCCGCAGCATCGCGTCTACCAGCAGCATTCAGTAGACATAGGGTGACACTGAAAAAAGTCAAGAAATGATTTTTTTCGCTTTTCTTTTACGGGGGGGGAGAGGGAGGGGGTAAATTGATGGGCTATACCCTGAACCACCCCGGACAATGTGTTTGACTCTACAGGTACTGGGAGCTCAGCCAAGAAGCTCAGTCTTTTGGAACTTCCCCATTGTTCCAAGCCTTACTGAAAATCAACATCAACTGTCCAATGAGGTCCTCGGCCAGCTCTCTGAAAACTCTTAAATGTGAGTGATCCAGGCCCTGCTGATTTTAAAATGTCTAACTTTAGTAGCTGATGTTTAACTATAGTAGTGGAATGGAAAGAGTGTTATCATCATCATCATCATCTGATGAGACTAAACCATGTGTTACGTACATGCCTCTTGGCTTGCTTCTGTTCTGGGAGGCAAAATGCTTCCAAGGCACTGGGTTCAGACAGACTGTTGCTTCTGAAGTGACATTCTGTTTAACTCCTTGATACATGTAGCAAGTCAGGCTTGCATCTGGGTTAAGTCAGCAGAAACTCAGGTGCAAGAGCTGAGCAGAAAGTGTGCCTGGATAGGAGGTCTGATCAGTCACAGTGGGACAAGGCACCTTCAACCTCCGTTCTGCCTGGAAGACCAGAAGTGAAAGTGGGTGCTTCTTGCAGGATCCTTTTGTCATCAGTGCACTCCCTCAGGAGTGAATCATCCTGGGATACACCTGCCCCATGCAGATACCAGAGCGTGTAGTTTGTCAGTGAGGATAGATTGTCAGCTGGATAGATTGACATGTATGGTTCCTTGTTCCACATTGTATAGTGACATTGTAGTTCAGTGGGGGAGAAAGAGACAGGACTCTTGGATTCCACCATCCCACTCAGACACTGACTCTCTGTAAGACGACTCTGTGCTTTATTTAGCTGGTCAGTAGAGCCCTGCATTCCGAATCCAATCCGTGGATCATGTTTTTGGATATAAAGCAGATATCCACAGATTTGCAGGGCGGTACCCATCAGTGTCTCTCTGTGTCTCTGTTTATTAATTTAAAGATTCGTAAAGGTAAATATTCCCATCTCACAAGGGGCACTGCAAGGTTTTGTTAAGGTCGGTATTACATTGGGTTTGCTGCCTCTTTACAAATATGGATCAGTAAAAAGGCCAAAGTCTGTAGTCTGAATAAAATCCCTTGAAATATTTCTTGCACATTTTATTCTTGTATGAAACAAATGGATATTTGTGGTTTGAAATCAACCCTTCAAAACCATATGAACTTTCAACATTCCTCTCACTGAGGAAACCGAATTGCCTCTGTGCTGCTAACAGAGGCAGCATTTATCGGGGTCTATGATTTACTTTGAGGAGTGAATGCAAAGTATAAATGTAGTCAAACGCTGGGTTAGACAGGGGTTTTCCAATGTCATGATTAAAGTTGGGTCTGAACAGCAAAGTCCAACAGTTTAACTTGGTACAAATGTCTGCTTTGGGAGGAATTTTGGTGATTGTCCTGCGAGATCCAAAGGAATCCAGGTTTTGGGCCGGTGATCAGAGCATCCTGTGATGCCATGTATTGCGAGCGACTCGTGCCTCTCTGTCTTGCCACTCTCAAGGCCAGCAAGAGGAAGAGATGAGCTGGAGCCTCAGAGAGGGATCACACAGCCTTTGGAAACGCGGGGTTGCTCTGCTCCCTGGAAAGCAACTTTCTAGAGACGTGATGGGCTGAGCAATGACGCCGTGTTGGTACCTATCACTGACAGGCTGATATCACAGGGTTATCCTTTTAACACTGTTGGCCAGATGGTCTGATCTCTGAACAGGAGGGACAGACGGGGAGGGAGAGAAGCAGCTTTTTTCCCCTTTTGTACTCCCTGTCCAGGGGCCAGCTGCATCTTCAGTCCTCGCACTCCCTCCCACTTTCCCTTATCCTGTGCTTGGCCCATGGGGAGAAAGAGGGGTAATGTAGGTGCAGCTAACTGGATGCAAAAGGAGCGCATGCTGCACCCTCAAAGATGCAGCCAATGCTGAGGGGAGCTTTGGGAGGCCTGGGGCCACCGGCACTCCCCCCAGCGCAGCGTGGTTCTGCACCAGCTGCCTGTTTCACAGAGAATTTGGCCTAATTTCCAGCCGCAGAGAATTTGGCCTAAGATTTGCACAGACGAAGGGCTCGGCAAAAGCCCAGCGTTACTCTAGCTTTGCCAGCGCCGGCCTCCCACGCTTGGAGCCGGCTGTCAGCAGAGGAGGGAGATTTGGCAGGTAAATGGATTTTCAAAGACGCAGGCAACACAGGTATAATCTCTCCCTGAGTACCCAGGGGTGACTGCTTCGAAGCCGCAAACTAAACATCCTTCCCATTCCCCACCATGTCCATTTATTTAAAGAAAGCCCACCCTCGTTTTCCCCCCACTCCCAACTGTCCTTGTCCTGCGCCTATCTTCCATTCATGCCTTGTTTCCACAGTGGTGGTGTGGTGAGGGTAGATACAGCACATCAGTGCCCTTTTTAATCAGAGACTCCACAACAGGAGTCCAATGGTAACAGAAAGCTGGCGGGTCTACAAATACCAGTTTGGCTGGCACAGAAGGGCACCTAAATGCAGGGGATTGTAGATTTTTAACTTCTGGCTCCACTATTCTTCATTGGAACATTGTTATTGGTGAAGTCGGCGCTGGCAGATTTTTCTGCTGAGCTCTTGAATATGCTAATTGATTTCTGTTTGATGTTCTTGCTGCTGTTCTAGGAGTGACCTGGGTCAAACTGGAGTTTGGAAATCTTCATATATATTACCAAAAAAAAAAAAAAAAAAAAAGAAGAAGAGTAAATAACCCCTCCAAACAAGCAACAGTACTTTCAGCAGGGTATGTTTTCAGAGATGTGGGTGGGAAAAACCCAATAGGTGTGAGGATAATGGAAAGCGAGGCAAGCAGATCCTAAGAACAGCAGAGTGTAATGCATTTCTGAGTGCAATGGTCTGTGAATATTTCATCTATAACCAGCAGTGATGCGAGTCCCGTCTTGTATTACATATCCTTTTTAAACAGCAGTAAGCATCTTTGCTGTTCTCGCTCCGTACTGCTGTGATAATGGTTCAGAAACTAGCCCCCTTCAGTATTGTCTGGGATTCTATTATTCAGCTGAGGAACAAATCTGTTCCCGTGTATCACTTTAAACTTTTGATGTATGAGGATCTCTCTCTCTCTCCTCCCTCATTGCATACACACTGTCAATATTTATGACAATTGATGTACTACAACGTTCTGACAAGCTGTATTTGGCATCCGTCACAGCCCAAAATGCATCGTTTTACAGCAGTTTGTAATAATGGCTTCTCATGAGTCTCTTTAAAGATGCATATTTTGTAAATGGCCTATGGAGGATCCTTCATCTCTGTTGCCTTGACTCTTAGAGATGCTTCTGGTTGGGTTTTAGTTAACCACCAAATGGTTCTCAATAGAAGCAGCTGCTTTTCTAGAGCCAATCAGAACCTCCTTTCCTGTACGCACATGAAATATGCAAAAAAAAAATGTTAATGGAATTGAACTCGCAAGAACTATTTCTGGACTTGCTTTGTAGTTGCTGCTTTAATGTTTCGGGATCCTTGCCCTCTGCTTCCATACTTCCAGGGATAGTACTAAGGGCAGTGATGGTTAGTAATTAATATAGAAGAATTAGATACAGACAACAAGGATTGAAAACGTTAAAAGTTTGGGTTTTGTCCATGGATGAAAGGAGATTCCCACCTGCGTCCCCCCAAGATGTCTCAAAACAGCTTTGCTAAGATTTCTTGGGCAGAGTTTGAGCACATGGGTGAATAAGCAGAACCTGCTTACACTGAACTTCGATACAGTGAAACTCAGTGGAGTAGAGCGAAAGTTGAAGGCAGCATTTACTGAGACCAGGCTGAGCAACTGCTTTCTCTAGATATTGTGGCTACAGCAAAAATCATTAAGGAACAGTGGCACCCTTAAAAAAATTAGCAGAATTTAGAGGTAATGGTCAAGATTTTAAAAAATGCTGGGTGATTTTTGGGTACCGAATCTGAGAAATCTTAAAGCAGTCGGATATCCAGAAGGTAGGTGCTCTGCCCTTTCTGAAAATCAGACCCTTTTTTTTCAAGCTGCCATAAGTCTGGCATCCAAAAATTTAGGCACCCAAAATCACCCTTGAAAATCTTTGTTAGTGCTTCTCTGAGGGCTGAATTTTTCTCTCTGGTCATGGCTTTAAGAACTGGAAAAGGAACAGAATAGAAACAAGTTACTGGAGGGAGCTCCCTCGTCTGAAAACTTCTGACGTCAAGGGTACATTTGGTCCACCACATTCATCTTTTTAAACATATTGAGTAGCCCCCGGGTGACCGTCCAAAATATCTTCAGTGCTTTGTAGTGTGCAGATTGCAGTCTCACTTATCAAATTAGAGTGAAGCATTTCTAGGGAGACTAAAAATGACTTCACTGCCATGGCACTGTACCTGTGCCTCTGGCACCATGTATCTAAGCAGGATGAACAGGTTCCTACTCAGTGGAATTACAGGGGCTTGAGAGTTGCATGTGCAATGCCAGCGCTGGGTTCTTTTTACCAACAGGGTTTCTGTTGTCTAACTGCCCGAGCCACTGAAAACCTGCCAGAGCTGAAGAGAGCAGCTAGTCACTTCCTTGAATTGTGTTCTCTCTTCCTCCAGTGCTGTTACGAGAAGAAGTGACCCAGCTTCAGGAGGAGGTTCACCTGCTCCGACAAATGAAGGAAATGCTAACAAAAGATCTGGAGGAGACACATGGCAGCAAGTCGACAGAGGTTCTCTCCGCCACTGAGCTCAAACTCCAACTGGCACAGAAAGAGCAAGAGCTAGCGCGAGCCAAAGAAGCCCTACAGGGTAAGAGCTAAACCTTCCTGTTGTCTTTGTGCCCAGGTCTTCTGTGTCTTCTTGTCTGTGGATCTGTCACAGGATCTGTGCTTTACACTCTCTGTCTCTGAACATCTCTATGTGTCTCTCCACCCTTCTTTTTCCCTCCCGCCCTCTGTCACATCCTGAGATTCGGCCATGATGTTTGCCAAAGAGGAACAAAAAGTTGCCCTTTTCGTTCCGATTACAGGGTTTATAATCACCCCCGAGCCTCCTGCCTTTATCTGCTGGGGTCAGAAGGAACAGGGCTGCTTCTTAAGGGCCTTTTAGTTTAAGATGAAGGGGCAGTAGTTTATAAGAACTCAGGTGTAATGATTTCACTCCCACCAAAATTCTGTCCCTTGCTTCCAGACTTAGCCCAATAGACTGGCCTGAATTTCCCTGCTGTACGGTGAGCCTTCTGCAGCCACTTCAGCAGAGAGCTTTCTCCTTGAAATGGATGGTGTCCCAGTATCATTTATCCGTGTGTGTACATGTCTGCATCCCACCCCCAATGCCTTGTTCCAGCATCAGATGGTGGGCGTAGCCATGAATGTCAGGAAAGCTGCAAAGACTTAACAGATTATGCACTGATGCCTTGAGTTTCAGCCAGGGCTTGGTGTACTGACGGGGCAGAGTGAGGGGGGGTGGAGCACTGGCAGGGGAGGGGCTGAGTCCAGCTTAGCTGAATCCCACAGGCTTAGCTTTCTGGTTCCCTGGGTTGAAATAAATCATTCTGCTTTCTTATTTTGTGTGTGTGTGTTTTTGTGTGTGTGTCTGTGTGAGAGAGAAACTTGGGTGTCTGGTGACCCATCCTAGCAGAACAGAGGTTTTCTTAATAGAGCTGGCTACGATTCCTCCTCCTGACAGGCTGTTCAGGACATTGTACCTTTGTTTGTGTCTCTAACCACTGTAGATTTGGGTGATTTTTTTTTTTAATTACAATACTGTCTATGAGCACTGTCACTCTGTAAGCTGGACAATGTGTTGCCAATGGCAGAATGACCAGGAATGGCCATGACCAACCTGCATACAAATACAGTCGAGGACATTTTGTTGTCGTTCCTACTCTTGTCCAGAAGATGATCAGTGTTGTCTCTTTGCAGAGCTGCTCGTTGTCTCCTGTGTGAAGTAATAATGGAATCAAGCTAGCCACAATGGCTACTGGTTTCCAGCTCACAACGCTTGTGAGATAGTTAAATCTGGAAAATTATATTACAAATCCCTTCACGTTTCCTCTTGAAGGTAGCAGTGAACTTGCTCATGGCTTTGCCTTTGTCTCCTGGTGACTTGTGTGCCTTGTCTGAGTATCCGAGAGACTGAGCCTATGTCTCCAAATGAAAACATTGATAAACTACCACGCCAGTTTACGCAGCATGAGAACTAGGCCTCGGGGTAGTGTAAACTTGAAACACGGCTGCAGCACTGTAGCTGATTCAGTGTAGCCACTCACTCCAGTCTCCTGTCACTATAATTAATCCACCTCCCCGAGAGGTGGTAGCTAGTTGACAAAAGAATTCTTCCGTGGGCCTAGTGCTGCCTACACTGGTGTTAGATCAATGTAACCATGTCACTCAAAGTGTGGGTGTCTCACACCCTTGAGTGACGTAGCTGGTCGACTTAACTTTTGAGTGCAGACTTGGCCTAAATCCTCTTCTGTTGCTTGCGCTAAGCCGTTAGGTAAGGTTGAAATAAAAGATTTTGTATTTGGATTTTCAGTGCATTCAGCTGCACTGTTACATGTTGCATATTACACTGTTACATTCAGTGTTATTTCTGATCTTGCATAGGCTGTGATGGTAGGAAGCACCAGTTGAAAAAAAAATCTGTATAGTTTCTGGATTTGACCCTACTGCCCATGGGAAAGTAAATACTTGGCTCTGAAATTACCCTTTAAAATTAAACCACTTTGTAAGATGGTTGTAAGAAAAGATTATTGGTTGAAACAACAGAGCTTGTGAGTTCAAGGCATGCAGTATGGGGATCGTGTCCGTACCAAGGATTTACTGTATTGTGATGTTGCTTGGTCCCTTAAGAAGAGTGGTGGTGATTTAAATGACTGACACAAAGTGGCAGTCTAAAGCAGCAGAAGGACCAGAAAGAGGATCTCCTAGGACGTTTTAGCTGCTCTAATTCGTGGTGTGAGAACCGGCTCAGGAAAAATGCAAGTTGCTCCCCTTAGTCTGAGTTGGGTCTCTGGCAAACATGTCCCCAAAGCAGAGGGACTGACTGTCGTACGGGCAGGGAAGCGGGGGAAAAACAACAAAGACATTGAAGAGGAAGAATGAAAAACACTTGAGGTGAGTAAGGGTCAGTCAACACTTGGCATGGGGGTGTGATTCCAAGGTCAAGGGGGAGTGATTCCAAGGTCTAATCGAGCTAGTGCCCAGAAAATAAAATGTAACCACAGCAGTGCAAATGGCAGGCAGGGCAAGCCTCCCGAGTTCGTACCCATCCAAGGCGCTAGGTTTGTATTTGGGCAGCTATCTCCTCCCACCACTTGCACCACCTTGGTAACTCAGTATTTTTAGCAAGCGAGTATGGGTGTGTCTCCTCAAGCTAAGAATCACTTCCCAGCCCAAAGTGCAGACATCCCCTGTCTTGTCTTGGAGATTTCAAGGTCAAGTGCATAGCGGCTGGGCCTTATCACAGCCAGGGAAGCAAACCAACTCCCTCTGAGTGCCAGAGGTGCAGCTTGGGATACGAAATGAGAAAGCAAAGCTGAATGATATTGCCGAAAGTGCACATAGGATTAAGATGCTTTCTATCCAGCTACAAAACATAGGGGATAAATTGCAGGCAGGTGTAATCTGAATGCAACTGGCATAAAAAGAATTTATGGGCCCAAAGTATGAAAAACTACAATCTGTGGCTGCTGTTGGTTGTTTAGGAAAAAAAATCTGAGCAAGCAGCAGCTGTCAGGCAACATCTGCTAACACCACCGTATCAGGCCTGTAGGAAAAGAGCAATAGAAGAGTCACACCAGGGATGGATGAATCCCAACTTTCAGACTCAGAAAGATGTTCAAATAATTCCTAATATAGCACAGTTACCTCCCCTTTGGCTTTGAATATTTTTTTGGGCTCTTGAATAGTGCCTTTTGTCTGGGACTCACTTTCAAGCATGAATTAAACTTCACAATACCCTTGTGAGGTTGGGAAGAGTTCTCCATATTGAGAGGAAACTGAAGGCATGTCGGTGCTATGGGCCATAATGTAGATATTTTCTGCATTGACAGATGGGTGTTTGCATCAAGGTAGATAATCCACCTCTCTGAGTGACAGTAGTTGTGTCAAAGGAGGAATTTCAACCTAGCCACATCTATACCAGAGACTAGGTCAGCCTAGCTATGGTCCTCAGGAGGGTGAATTTTTCAAAGGCAGGTGGTAACTTCTCCAAGGTCCTCAATGGATCAGCTCAGAATAGAACCCACAACTGTTATCTCCCAGGCCTCTGCCCCGCCCTGTAGATCCTTCCCTGGAGGGAGTAGAAGCTTTAATAAACTTGAGTTCATAATGAGCAAAACTAAATTCCAGCAATTTACCATTAGGAGAACATAGATCCTGCAATCATATCTTCATGGCTGGACCCTTACCCTCAGTGTACCAGAGCAGTCAAGGGGGTTCCATGAAGAGTCAGCCAGGTAGGGTGACCAGATCTCCTGATTTTATAGGGACAGTCCTGATTTTGGGGTCTTCTTCTTATATAGGCTCCTATTACCCCCCACCCCTGTCCCGATTTTTCACATTTGCTATCTGGTCACCCTATTTCCAGGATCAGGGGTATTCAGAGCCTGTGAGCTGCAACTTGCAAGCAATTAACTTTATTGGTGTTACTAATTTTGTCATATCTTGCGGGAGGCGAAGAGGAGGAAGGTTACCTATTTGCTATTATAACATGGGTTCATGGTATGGTTGTCCTTTGTAGTAGTGCAGTAATGTTTATTACTTGCCTGTGGTGACAGTCAGCATTATAATAGTAACCATTGTATCCACCTTTCATTTTGCCTCGGACTCTAAACTCAGAGAAACAATAAGCACATAGGGGCTAGTACGGACAGGATCAACCATTTATTCTGCCTCAAGAAACCACGTCTGATCCTGAAGCAGGTACAGCACATAGCCCTTAGGATGCTGGCAAGCATCGGCATAAATTGCGTACTTGGGATGGAGATGCTTATTGGTTGCAAAAGACAGATTACAAAGATGCCTATGGGACAGAAAACTACCCACTGCCATCAAGGCTCTGCCATTACTGCTGCTGTAGTTTTTCACCAGCCTGTTCTGAGCAGATGGATGCAGCCCCATGCATCAGCAGTGCGTCGTGATCCTTGTTAGCACTCTGTGTAGAACGAGGTTTCTCAACCTGTGGGTCACGACCAAAAATCAGGTGGCCAGAATGTTTCAAGGGGTCATGTGGTAGCCCCATCCCCGCGGGGCTGGCGGGGCTCAGCTGCCTGCTCCGGGCATTGTGACCGCCGGGTGGAGCCCTGCGCAGATACACAATTTATGTCTGTAAGCAGCTCACCACGCTGCTGGTGAGCCTGGTGCCCGCTCCAGTGGACAGGACGAGGGGCAGTACAGCCACGCCAGAGGAGATCCTGGGCTGGGCGCTGGCTCCTTCAGCACCAAGGCCCGACATGCTGCTGATTTTTACCACTGTGGTTCCTGGCCCGGTTGCTGCCCATGGCCCTGCTAGTCTCACTCACCCTGCAGCTCCATGAATATCCGCTTTATCTCTGTGGATCTAAATTGGGTATCCATGCACGGCTCTACTTCTGGGGTCTCAATGCTGCTCAGGTTTGGCCCAGCCGCTGCTCTGTCATGGTGATGGGGGGCCAGCCAGGCCAAATTTGAGTGAGTGATGCTGTGACTCCATGTGCCTGGTCACACCACCACTCACTGAAATTTGGCCCAGCTGGCTCCCATTGTGGGGGCAGGGTCAGACCTGAGCAGCACTGCAACCCCAGAGCTTAGACAGCCTGGAGCGGGAAACTGAGCCCAACCAGCCCCATAGGACCAGAGCCGCAGGAGCTACCACTGCAGGGGGAGTGTGGGGTGGGCTCTGGAATGATCCCCTCCAGAGTCTCCTACCGCCATCCCAGGGCAGGACCCATCTCCCACTCTGGGCCTCCTACTCCCCCCCAAGGGGCAGGACTAGGGCGACCAGATGTTCCGATTTTATAGGGACAGTCTCAATTTTTGGGTCTTTTTCTTTTCTTATATAGGCTCCTATTACCCCTCACCCCCGTCCCGATTTTTCACACTTGCTGTCTGGTCACCCTAGGCAGGACCTATCACTCCCTGGCCTATTTATGGGGTTGCAAGAGGCCATGAGTATTTACAAATGGGTCCTGACCCAGAACCACTGCTGTAGAACAAATGTAGCAAGACAGGAAAAGAAAAGTGAAGCTAGGTTACTGATAGATGCTCACTGGGACATCAGTGGAATATGAAGGGTGGGTTTTTTACAGCACAAGATAATAAAAAATGTCCCATCTGTTAATGAACTGTAAATGAAATCAGGAAGCACCATTTTGTACGCAGAGCTGACAGACCATCCTGATGGTTCCAATTCCCCAGTCAGGGAAGGAACTCCTATCTCAAATTCTGGCAAAGTTGCTGGTCTAAATATAAATGAAGCCCCCGCTTGCTCAGAGTGGCACTGTATCCCCCTCTAGTGATGGCTAGGCCAGCTAGAAGTGGATGAGCTTGCTGGGGCTTTGAACAAGCAGGGAGCCTCAGAGGCTGTTGGTGGCTTCACTGGAGCCAGAGCAGAGACTGTTGCTGTTCCTGTGGTGACGGCAGTGTGAGTAACAACCACCCTTGTTTGGGAAAGTGCCTACAAGGGGCCGGCTTTTTGTTTTACGCCAGCACTTGGTTGATGCTGGTGAAATTTAAAAGTACAAAGCAATAACAGTGTTGCAGATCCCAAGTGCTGAAAAATCCTGAGTCGGGTCCCTCCAACTATCGTGAGACTGGCTTTAAAATCAGGAGAATTAAAGAAAAATGAATTTTGGGTTCTTTTCTAGTGCCTTCTGGTTTCTGAACCTTTAGGGTTCCCATTTTCAGGCTTCACTCCAGAATGATAAGAGCTGGAAATTTCTTTTTATTTTTAACTGAAAGCCAGCTTTCTCCTCTAATCAGATGCCCCCAGGCTCTAGCACCTTAAGAAAAAAACAAATATAATGAGACTGGTGATGGCAGAAGCTGGTAACGCTGTAATAAATGCAGATCTTGGGAGATCAATAAAATCTCTGTGGAGTTACTAGTTAGCAGGATGTGCCTCGTCTATCCATCATTCTTCCTCACCCCCGTATAGCTGCAGTTAACTCAAATGCAATTTCCTAGAGCTCTCCAGAGGTGCATTGATAGTCTTGGTGCACAATGATGCTTGAGCTGGAGAAAAATGCTATGTAAATTGCAGCTGTTATTTTAAAAGCACATTAATGACTTTCCGTTCCTCGCTAGCAATAATGGCTGGGGAATCAATGACTGTCAAATGGAAGATAAAATTGGCAAAAAGAAAAGAGAAATAGGGACAGATTCTCAGCTGGTATAAATCCAGCATAGCTATATTGATTTCAGTAGAGCTACGCCAGTTAATACCAGCCGAGTATCTGGCCTGTAGCTATTCAGCTTCTCTCAGGGTCGTCTTATTCCAATCCGTGGCGAGTACCAACTATTTTTAAAATCTGTTTTTAAATGGAGTGATACAGCTGTGTGAAATGCAGTCTCTCGAAACCCCGGTGTCGTTCAGGGCCTGCCTGGTTCAACACCCACTGAAGTCAAGTCTTGGAACTGAGTTTATCTGGGGAGGAGGGTTCAAAGAACTCCGGTGGTAGGAAGTGCCTTAGGGAGTGGAACTGCAAAGCATTTCATTTAGGGGGGAGATGGGAGAGGAAGCTTAAAGGCATGAGGTTGGGATGAAGTGTGTCTAGAGGGGAGGATGGGGGAAGAGGGCTGCTGGATGTTCAGGTGGATGAAGGATGAAGTTTGGAAGCCGCATTTTAGTCTCAATCTACCTCTTCCCAGATCTCGCTGAGAATCTGGAATGCTCTCCTGGATTCAGTATCCCCAGAAAATACATGGATACGTAGCCTTGAGTGCACCTCTTGTTCCATCCCAGTGCAGCCAACAGAGCATTCATCCACCTAGAAAAAAACCTAAACTCTCTCAGATGAGCTGCTCTCCCTTCTTTAAAAGTTCTCTGCAGTCCTGCACATCTGTCTTGAAAACTCTAGGGAGGTGGAAACCGTAAACAGAACACAACCCAGGGATCGATAGGGGCCAGGAAATGTGCTTCACCGCATGCCTCACTGCAGATTTTTTTTTTCATGCCATGTTAGCATTTCTCTTTTTTCACTAACCTTCCCCTCCCTGTCCATTTGCTGATCTGTCATGATAGCAGCCCTGTGGAATGCACCTCCCCCTGGTTTGTGCTGCTTGTCTGGGTTTTATAGTTGTTTTAAGAATTCCTTGTTTTATTTGCATTGGGTGTTTGGCGTGAGAGAGAGATTGATAGCAAAAGAGATTGAGGTTTGCTTGTTGTGTTACCTTGTTGGTTTCTATTGTGTGTGATCGTTGGGGCTCCCTACCAAATTTATGGCCCATGTTGGTCAATTTCGCAGTCATGGGATTTTAAAAATTGTAAATTTCATGATTTCAGCTATTTAAATCTGAAGTGTGATGGTGTTGTCGGGGTTCTGACCCAAAAAGGAGTTGCGGGGGGGGGGGGGGTCACAGGTTTATTGTAGGGGAAGTTGCGGTACTGCTACCCTTACAGTTGCTGCTGGCAGCAGTGCTGCCTTCAGAGCTGGGCAGCTGGAGAGCGGTGGCTGCTGGGAGCCCAGCTGTGAAGGAAGCGCCGCCGCCAGCAGCAGCGCAGAAGTAAGGATGGCCTGGTACGGCATTGCCACCCCTACTGCTGCCTGCAGATCTGCCTCAGTCAGCAGCTGCCATTCTCCGACCGCTCAGCTCTGAAGGCCTCACAGAAGTAAGGGGTGGCAATGCTGTGACACCCCCCCAAATAACCTTGTGACCCTCCCTGCAACTCCCTTTTGGGTCAGGACCCCCAATTTGTGAAACCCTGATGTCCCCCATGAAATCTGGTCTTGTGTGCTTTTACCCTATACTATACAGATTTCATGGGGGGAGACCAGGTTTCATGTTTTTCATGGCAGTGAATTTGGTGGTATGCAGAGGGCTGAAGAAAAAACTCTTGGCTAGGGGAGAATTCCTTCACATAGGTACTGCATGCGAGAGCCAGAAGTTGCTCTAATATAGCCCCCCCCCCCCCAGCCCCTCTCCGTGCATAAGTGGTGTATTGGAGGTGGAGAGTATGGGGCTGTAGTGTAAGCTTGCTACCGTCATTCTGAGCAACTCCAGGTTGCATGCAATCTCCCCCCTCGTTTTTAATTATTTTACGGTCTGATTTATTTTACAAATAGCCTCTGGAATCCTGCCATGAGCAAAAGGCTGCATCAACTTTTTATGAAAATAATCCATTGCAACCCAAGTCATGCAGACTCAGTAGAAAGCAGCTTTGAAATAGTTACTGTGGAGGTAAATAGGTCAGTGAAAACAATCGTTTGGTAAGTAACTATTATATGTTAGATATTTGCAAATCAAAAGGAGGTAGTGATTAGATGTTTGAGTAACAGAGTATTTGTATGTACGCTAGCTAAGAAAATAACAACCAAAGCAATTCAGCATTATACTTAGCATGTAAGCTGATGGGTCACGAGGCAGTAACCCCCGTAGGATAGTATTGCTCCACTGGCTGAACTGTATGGGTTAATATATTGGCCATTGTTTCCTGAAACATCCCACTCTGTTACCAGGTCTTGATCCTTCTGAGAGAGAATTGCAGAGTCCTTCTCACTTCTCTAGGCAGGTGTAACTGTGATCCCACCTTAATGTAAGGGCAGTGGGTAGGACTGCCAGGTCAGGAGGGACTTGCCTGTGGAGCTAGGGCTGGGAGCTGCAGCTGCCTGATGCAGGTAGCAGGAGGCCCCAGCTGAGTAGGAGCTGGTGCATGTGATGACACGGCCCCTCCTCTGCCCTCAGTAACTGGACCTTGGATGTCCAGTCAGTAGATCTGATCAGACTCTATCGGGTCTCCTTTTTAATGGAACTTTCTGGTCGAAAACTGGACCCCTTTAGCAGCAGGATGAGCTGTTTAGAAGAGAGAAGGTTTAGAAGAGAGAAGGTGGGCTGAGCTGTCCCGAGAAGGAAATCAAGGGACTGTGAAGCCTGGGAAGAGGGTTTGTGTTGAACGTTGTCATCTTGCCATTTTCCTTTTTGGTAAAGCCAGGCGTGGAGAAGAGGGTGTTTGCACTTTGTGTTTGTAGAGCAGGCTGAGAAAGGCACCAGCTGATGGGGGGGTTGTCTGCTGAAGTTCGTCATTGTAGGAGGTAGGATACTACACTGAGTGAATCATTGATCCTGGCGGTCATGGCAGTGCCTGTTTTTTTCTTTTAAAAAAAAATTAAATATCCAGAATTTTGGTGTGTCATGCTAAAAAGCAAGTGTCATCTCCCCCTGCTGGTCTGGGGCAGGTGGTGCACTTGTGTGCCAGCAGAGAAATCAGGCACGCTTGTATGCAGGCAGGGACTTAAACAGAGGCAACCAAATTGGCTTTTACTTAATCTGAAACATCATAAAGTAAATGCATGTGTGTGTGATTGCTGGGAGAGCGTTAGCAGGGACAGAGCTTTTTATTGTCCACCTTCTAAAAAGCTGTTACACACAATGAAGAGTAAGAAATAAATCTGTATCTTTAATGTAGTTGAAAATGTATTATTTGTATGACAAAAGAACTGAGCCCTGTAAGAATACATAGTGATAGAGAGCCCCTGCCTGGAAAAGCTTCCAGTCTGATTTGACAAGGCAAAGAGTGAGAGAAAAAACAGGCACAAAAAGTGAAGTGATTTGCCCAAGTTCACACAGAAGGTCATAGAATCATGGACGATTAGGGTTGGAAGGGACCTCAGGAGATCATCTAGTCCAACGCCCTGCTCAAAGCAGGACTTAATCCCCAACTAAATCATCCCAGCCAGGGCTTTGTCAAGGCAGGCCTTAAAAACCTCTAAGGATGGAGATTTCACCACCTCCCTAGGGAACCCATTCCAGGTTATTAGCAGAGGCAGGAATAAAACTCAGCTTTCCTGACTCTCAGTCCAGTGCTCTATCCACTAGGCTATCCTATCTCTGTAATATCTCTATGTAAAAGCGAAATATGTCATGTATTCTTCTAGGCCCTGTACACAATAAATGCCAAGGTGTTCTTACAGCAGTGTACAGATCATGTAAATTGACACTTATGATTGTTAGTGGAAAAATTATAGAACTCTATCCTCGCTGTTGATTTTAAACCTGCAAGTACAGTGCAGAAGGTTAGGATGGATATGGAATACCTGATGCTTAAAGCGGAGGGAAGCATTGAGATCTGGAATAGCTTCGCCTGGAGTGTTTATTTTTACTAGGCTTCAGTAATTTTAACAGCCTCACTTTTGCATAACTTTACTTCACTGACACCAGCTTGATGCTGGCCAAGTAGTTAGTGACAGATGTTAATTTTCATCTGGAGATAGAAAATTCATGTACTGTGATGTTACTTCTCCTGATGAATATTTAAATATTAAAACTGGAATCCCACAAAATGCTGAGACAACACTTTTATTAATCCCAACACAAGTCTAAGCTGGTTTGCTCATCCAGTCACTGCAAGTGTTTTATGTGTAACACAAATTCTATTTGAATCCCTACTGCAATATTTTCAACAAACGCTGACTTTGATTTGAATTTTTTTTCCCAGAGACTCTTTTGTTTTACAATACAGCAATCTGTTTAGTGAGTGAATTGCTGCCTGCCTATATTTACACTAAAGCAGATCTTCTAAAGGGAATTCTGATTAACTGGAGAGCTGCTGCAAACTTAGTATAATGGTAGAGTATTCAGGATTAGATTCCTGCACTCTCCGTTCACTTGGTGTTGGTAGCGCCAATATTCTTGGGATAAAATGAATCAGGAGCAGGTGTTAGTTAGATTTATAAAGTCAGCTGCCTGTTTGCTAGGATTTGGCAATGCCTATTCGGTGGTATGACACACTGTTTACACAGACCTCAGTCAGACCACTTCAGGAGGTGGGCTTGTCCCTAGCAAAGCAGTCTGGCCTGGTGAATGCTTAAGTTACCTCCAAGGATAGCCAACCATAAGGGGCAATGGGAAGGGGGTTGATGATTTGGTAGATTGCACTTTCCCCTCTAAGGATTAGTTTACACTGGGAAGTGACGACATGTTATAACATGATAATAGACATGTGACTGCTCAGTGTAGATGGTGACTGGGGTCATGGTTAACCTGAGGACCCTCTGAGCCAACATATATTTAGCGTCTCCATTAATATGTGAAAACACAATGGCATTGGACAGTGGAGGCAAGTCCCTGATTATAATGATCATTTGTATTATGGTAGCACCTTGGGGCCCTAATTGTGGATCAGGGCCCTGTTGCTCTAGGCTCCATATAGACCCAGAACCAATCGACAGTTTGTAATCTATAATGTCAATCTATGTGACACATTGTCCCAAAGAGATTTCAGTCTATATAGTCCTGGATGAGTACTGGACTGCCGCCCCAAGGGTCACCAGAAGTACGGCCTATGCTTCCGAAGGGATGTAAAAGTACTGCGTTCAGTAAAGGTCCTAGAGCATTTTTAGCAAC
Source organism: Gopherus evgoodei (assembly GCF_007399415.2). NCBI lineage: Eukaryota > Metazoa > Chordata > Testudines > Testudinidae > Gopherus > Gopherus evgoodei. The sequence goes on along the minus strand of NC_044339.1, from coordinate 9,137,534 downwards.
ATATTCCTGGTGAAATTCCAGTTAGGGAGGTTCCGATCCGCCTATGGAAATTTGCCCTGAGATCTGGCGCTCTGACTATCTGTAAGTCATTTTGCACAGTGTTTCACTATTCTCTGAAACAACTGCTACACTCAGCCCCAAAGTGAACTCTGTTTCACAGTTCCTGGGCAAACCGTCCAGGAGGGATAGCTCAGTGGTTTGAGCACTGGCCCGCTAAACCCAGGGTTGTGAGTTCAATCCTTGAAGGGGCCATTTTAGGGAACTGGGGTAAAAATCTGTCTGGGGATTGGTCCTGCTTTGAATAGGGGGTTGGACTAGATGACCTTCTGAGGTCCCTTCCAACCCTAATCTTCTATGATTCTAAAGCACTTTCAGATCCTTCATAAGAAAAGGTTCTGCGCCAACGTACAACTTCATTATGAAGTCACCGTTGAAGACTAAGCCTGAAGACTGAGTATATATCAGAGGTGGGCAAACTACGGCCCACGGGACCCTCCTGCTCCAGGAGGCTACCCCCGGCCTCTCCCCTGCTGTTCCCCCTCCCCCACAGCCTCAGCTCACTCCGACACCGGCACAGTGCTCTGGGCGGTGAGGCTGTGAGCTCCTGGGGCAGCGCAGCTGCAGAGCCCAGCCTGACCCAGTCTCTGTGCTGCATGGTGCCGTGGCTGGCTCCAACCAAGTGGCGCGGCTGCCTGTCCTGGTGCTCTGGGTGGTACGGCTGTAGCACCTCCAGCCACTGGTGCTCCAGGCAGCACGGTAAGGGGGCAGGGAGCAGGGGGGATTGGATTGAGGGCAGGGGAGTTTGGGGTGGTCAGACAGCGGGGAACAGGGGGGATTGAATGGGGGCAGGGGTTCCGGGGGGCAGTCAGGAATGAGAGGGGGACGGGGGGCAGTCAGGGGTAGGGGTTTTGGGAGCAGTTGGGACAGGGAGACGGGGTGGTTGGATGGGGCGGGAGGCCATCATGGGGCGAGAAGGGGGGGTTGGATAAGGGGCGGAGCCGGGCTACTGCTTCCCCTAACCAGCCGTCCATACAATTTTGGAAACCAGATGTGGCCCTCAGGCCAAAAAGTTTGCCCACCCCTGGTCTATATCAAAGTATAGAGACAGGATGACTGTTGTGTGTGTAAACTGTGCATGGGGTTGATGAATGTTAGGGGTCAGTTGTGACGATATCGAATTTCATGGCTGGGACATAGATACAGCAGAAATTAAGTGAATGTTAATGTGACAAGCTGGTCTCCGTGTTCTTCTTTCACAGCGTGTTGCTGAGGTCTGAGCACTGTGGCCTCGTGCGGAGATGCTGTTCCCAGCATTAGAGAATCAGAGCTTGACTCAAGGACCATTGGAAAGACTCCCATGGACTTCAGTGCTCACTGACCCTTAGTATTCCAGAGAATTAGAGAAGATTTTGAAGCTAAGATCAAGCTAAAGGGAAGCCCAAGACACCCCTTACAAACGTCAAGGTGCAGTCCTGCTGTGAAAAGTGACTCAGGGAGTTTCATGTTTCTTTGCCTTTCATATCACCTTGGCTTCAGCTTATAGTACAAAAATGTGTTTCCTGTGCCAGCCCTGCCTACCCAGCCTGAGCTGGGGAAAGCGAGCTGGGTTACTTTTGATTAATCCATTATCACGAGTAATGAAGGTAATTATTACTTACTATTAACTATTTGAATTACAGTAGCACCATGATGATTGAGACCCCATTGTACTGGACACTGTACAAACATGGTAAGAGAAGGCCCCTGCCCCAAAAATGTTACAGTGTAAGAAGATGGACAAAGGAAAAATTCTTATCCCCATTTTACAGATGAGGAACCGAGGCCCACAGAGATTAAGTGATTTGCCCAGAATCTCACAGAGAATAGGTGGCAAAGCTGGGAACTGAGTGCAGATCGCTGGAGTCCCAGTCCAGTGCCTTAACCACAAGGCCATCCCTCCGCCTGTCCGTGCTGCACAATCTCTGCCTTCCTGCCTGTATTGTTCATACCTTTCTCCTCTAAAACCAAGTTGCAATGGTTATTTCTTAGATCTTGTTCTGATGCCTAGAACACAAAGGGATTCCTGGGCTTTGGCCTCTTTTTGTTCCTACATTATTTCGCATAGGCAGAGGTCTCAATAATGAATCATTCTCTATTGCCTGTCCTTAATTTAATAGGTTCTTTAGAGACTATATGTGTTGACAGGTTTCAGAGTAGCAGCCCTGTTAGTTTGTATCCACAAAAAGAACAGGAGTACTTATGACACCTTAGAGACAAACACATTTATTTGGGCATAAGCTTTCGTGGGTTACAGCCCACTTCATCGGATGCATGCCGTGGAAAATACAGAAGGAAGATATATAGATATAGATATAGATATACACACACACACACACACACACACACAGAGAACATGAAACAATGGGTGTTACCATACACGCTCTAACGAGAGTGATCAGTTAAGGTGAGCTATTACCAGCAGGAGAGAGAGAAACTTTTTGTAGTGGTAATCAAAATGGTCCATTTGCAGCAGTTGACAAGAAGTTATGAGGAACAGTGGGGGCGCTGGGGGGGGGAGGAATAAACATGGGGAAATAGTTTTACTTTTATTCTCCATCTGTCTTTTTTTATTTCTTTCTCTTTCTCTCTTTCTCTATTTATAGATAGATGTCTAATCTCTTTCCCTCCCTATGCATGTCACACACAATCTATTTGATCTTTCTAATCTAATTTTCCCATTACTGTAGTATTTAGTCATTGTGAATTACAGACAAATTATTGTCTTCCTTTGCTATGAATTTTTCATCTAGTGTCACGTTTACTGAGATACACAAAATAATTATGTATCTCAATATCCCTAAACACTTCACTGAGTTTAAATAGCACAATTATGCAGTTAATTTTCCTCGTTCGTTGCTATTATTTGTTGGTGGTGTTTTTTCAGGTTGAATTATAGGGCAAGGGTGAAAGGTATTGGTTGAATCTGTTATTTGAAGTGATATGGAGAGAGTTAATTGAAATGGAAAGATTACAGGCCACGAGCACAGTAGAGGGGAAAAGGTGTATTTTAAATGTATGTTAACTGTCCCATGTCAAAATACGAGTGTAGACAAAGTGAGTTGTCATTTTAACATATGTTAGCTGATTGAAGTACACCCTCGGCCCACATTTGTTAAAACGACACTTTGCTTGGTCTACATAATCCACACCTCAGGATGTTGTGACCAAGCCCCATATAGAGGTCGATGAGCTTGCTATCACCTTGTCTGCCAGACCTGGCTTTTTTAGCTCAGCTAGTGGAAGTTCAGGCTGTAAGATCCAGAGATCCCAGGTTCCATCCTGCTGCTGACAACCCTTCCAGGGGTACAACATTGTATCCGTACTGGGGTTTGAACATGCGTTAGCTAACAGGTTAAAAACACACCTTTTTCTTAGCAAGCGTAAGGCTACAGAGAGGCTAATCTATATGGTCGAAGCAGAAGGTTCCTGCACTGATAATGGTGAGATTGCATGCAGAGGGCAGGATGAGGGTATATCTGCCTGGGAAACTTAATTTTTAGGTCTTGTATGTGTTATCAATAAAAAGTTGTGTGTGGTTCTCATTTTGTTTAAAGCACCATGCCAAACTCAAAGGTCTGTATTGTTGACAGAAGACAGGGTTGCCATTGACCCGGTCAAAGGGTGGTTTGATTTCTCAACTTCTGTTTGTTTTTTAAAAAAAAAATCTTAAAATAAGAAGGAACCTCCTCTAATAATGCTTGAAAGGTGATTGGACCAAGCTGTTTGCAGGGAAGGCTTTCCTTGATTTGCAGTAATGATGATATTTATGTAGAGTATTTTTAGAAGGGAGATAAATTTCATCATCCCCTGTTTTACAAATCAGAAGGGTGAATCAGAGAGGGCAAGGAGCAGCTCGTGTTGCCGGGGCATACTTGGATTGCGTGCCTATGCCTGGAGTGTGCAATGGGACGAGAGGCCCTAAGACACCTCCCACCATCCATGTGTGATATGGTCACAGCTGCCATTTAGTATTTGTATTGCGGTAGCCCCTAGGAGACCTAGCCATGGCCCCGTTGTGCAAGGTGCTGTACAAACAGAACAAAGTCCATGCCCCAAAGGGCCCCTGCTCTCCATAGGAGGTTGGAAGGACCCACTCCACATGGGCAGTACAAAGAACCTCTGGAAATAGCACCTCTTGAGGCTGACTGCAGTAATGGCAGGGTCGGGCAGCCCCAGTAAATTCCAAGCAGTGTTTCTGGATCCACGCGTTCTCCTGCTCACCTCCAGAATGGACAAGAGTTTCGTACTGCATCAAGAGTGCAGCAAAGCCTGAGCTTTGTCCCGCTGAAAGGGCTAATGTCAATAGGGAAAGATGCATTTTATCTTTGAACGTCTTAACGGTTGCAATGGAGTGTTTTAAAATCCAGCCTATTAAAAGTGGCCCACCTGCCCCTTTAAATGTAGTGAGAGGCTTGCTACACAAGAGGCCATTTCTTTATCACGTCCTCCAGGTAATGATTAGCCAGGGGCCTGATCCAGCTCTGAATTCATTTCCCCAAAGCTCCGGGTTATTTACACGCAGGGCTTTCTTTGGCGCATGCCCATCCAGCTGTAAAAGCTGTTTTATTTAGCTTGTGCACAGTCGTCCAGCCAAGCGATGGCATCTTCAGTGGCGTGATTCAGTTCTTCTAGGCCACCGCTGACCCTAGTCAGCATGCGTTCCTTGACAATGTGCGTCATCATCTGTGTCAGGCCACAGCAGCACAAAGGGCTGTCACGAATGCCCCAGCGATGCTGGCTGGCTGCATGGAGACCTTGCCCAGTCCAGAACCTGTTCCACAAGGCAGGTCAAAACCAGGCAGGCAGATTGTGGGGTGGGCAGCGAAGGACTGGTTGGGGATTATAATGGATCCATTCCTCTCACCAGAGTGTTTCCGCCCTAACATCCAGGCATGGTAGATGAGACCATAATGGGCGACGTAACAGCAAACGCGCAGCTGGTGGTTTAAAAAGGTCATTGTGCAGCGGCAGCTTCAGTTGGTGCAGACTTTCTCCAGTCACTTGCCAGTGGCAACCTCTTGTCTGATATTGCTCAGAACTGGGAGCCATGGGAGTGGAGTTGGATGCATGGTGCCGGAGATGATACGGATGGCAGCATGCACCTGCATATCCACCAGTCTGGTGTGTGATGATCAACTCCATACTGGTGCGCAGTGCTCCACCACCGAATACAAAGTAGCAAGAGCTGACGTCTGCAGAGCTGGAGCACAAGCACCCCATGACTAACCTGCCAGTTTGCTAAGAAGATTATTGGTGTCTTAACTTTAGCCGCTGTCTTCTTCAGAGGGCCATGGTAACACAGTGTGCGGTGTAAGGTCACACCTAGATAGACCGGTTCTACTACATGCTTCACCTTCTGACCATTCAGATAAACATTCTGTTCTCAAGTTGCGCTAGCATGGTGAAGATGGCACAAACTGGAGACTGGTTTTATGACACTTGGCTGGAGGCGCCAAGTCTTACAGTAGCCAGCTAACTTTGTCATGTCCCGGTTTAAGGTGGCATCAAGCTTGTGAAGCATCCGGGCCTGGGTACCGCGACAGATTTTGTCTGTGTAAATGAACTTTTGTGACTCCGTTGTTGGCAGGTCATTGACGTAAAGGTTGAATCGGGTTGGAGAAAGCACAGAGCCCGGGGTAACCCATTGCTCTGTCATCTCCAAGCACTCATCTTCTCCCCCATATGGACTCCGAACTGCCTATCACAGTAGAACAGTTCAACGATGCCTGTGACCCAGGTAGCAGGACCCATGATACCTTCACGAGCATGCCAGTGTGCCATACTGTATTGTACACTGGTGTTAGATCGATGAAAACAGTGCCTGTTTTCAAGTTTCTCTGGAAGCCATTTTCAACAAATGTGGTCGGGGCAAGTACTTGGTCACACGTGCTCTGGCCTCGCCGAAAGGCATCTTGGTCTGGGCTCAAAATTCTCTCCACAGTGGGTAATATGCACTGTAGGACCAAGCGCTCCAGTGTAAATGGAATGACTGCACGTGTGTGAGGAATGATTGATGATTTCTGTGCTCAGGACTCTGATGCACTCAGCAGGGATGAGGCAGCAGGAGTAATTGAGCTGGGTAAAATGATCCTTATCTCCCCTCTGCGTCCCCCGCGTGAATCCCCCATGTTTTCAGTCCTGTTGGCTGTACAAAGAGCAGAGGCGTTGGGTACCAATTGGAACCACTCCCCTGGCCCGATGCCACCTTCACTTCCCTCCGGTGTGAGTGACAGAGTCCCTTCCCCATCCATTTCCTGCTGTCCTGCCCCCTTTCTCCCTCCCTCGCCTGCTCTGTTTGTTTTTCCTTCTCTCCTTGTCTTCTCAACATTTCCTACTTTGCTTCCCCCTTTTTGCCCTCAGTTTTTTCCTCTTCTCTCTGCCCTTTTTCTTGCCCTTTCTTCTCCGCCCCCTTAGTTCCATTGTCACAGCCCTTCTCTCGTCTCCTGGCTCCCTTTGTGAGTTTTCAACGCTCCCCAGCTGGAATGCCACTGGGCTAACCTCTCCCTCTCCCCCCACCTCCCCGATGTGCGGATTGAAGAGACACTCCTTTATGAACCTGACCAATCTGCCAGGTGGCCTTTCAGCAACTCTGGAAGCAACGTGAAAAAAATCGGTGGGTCCCTCTTCTTGTGTTCTGCAGGCTATCTGCCCATATCACAGCACAGCTCCTCATGAGGAACACATCACTGCGTGCCCTGTGGTTGCACTGTACAGTCCTCTGCTCGTAAGTCTGTCTGCTCAGTAGCCTCATCATCAGCTCCTCAATCAATTTTTAGTGCTAAGAGCTTTAGAGAAGTAATGAAAGAGGTGATCCGTGCTCTGAAGAGCTCATGCTTTCCAGGCCCAGTCCAGCAAATGGTCATACATGGGAGGAACTTTTTCATAGATTCTAAGTCCATCTAGCATGTCCTCCTGCATAGCACAGGAATAGCATCACTGTACTCAGCACTGGTTGTTAACGGAGCTCAGGTGTGAAGCGTGCGTATGCGTTTGCAGAGTTGGGTCCTCCAATGTTTGTTTGAAAAACAAAGTAGGATGAAAAGGAGCCTTAGGACAATTCATCCTTTGTGTTGTGGTTGCATCTGAGGACCTCAGCCAGGTTGCACAAGGTGGCATACAAACAAATCACGCCGGTCTCTGCCTAGAAGGGCTCACAGTCTGGCATTTAGACATTGACAACAGGTGAAAGAACAAATGGAGGTTGTGGGAGGACGAGTTAACCATGCAGGAAGCTGGCATTGCGTAGGCTAAGCAGACCCAGTGGTCACAGGTGGTCAAGGGTGAGCATTATAGCAGTAAAGGCCTGAGGTTGCTCCATTAAGGCATGTGCACTTCTTGATGCTTGCATTAAATTTGTAATTTTAAAATATCACAAGATGTTACAATTCATTTTAACCGCCTGGTTAATGTAATTTTTTTAAGTGCATTGACTCTCTCCTGGGAACAGCAGAAGTGGTTTGGTTTTGGGTGTTGGTTTTTTTGGAAGAGCTGTGAACGAGAAGCAGTGGCTTGGCACGTAGTTTTGGAAGGGTCGGGGAGGAGGGAAGTTCCATGCACAGAGAGCAGCATGGCAGAAGGCATGGGGTTGGAAGTGGGAGAAGAGAATGCAGAGGGATTGAGGCCGGCGTCACTGGCAGAGCAGAGAGGGCACACAAAAGGACGCAGGTCAGATAGAGCCCAGGACTATGTGATAGAAGATCTGAAAAGCAAGAACAAGGTCTTTGGACTCGAGACACATGCGTCGTACTTCCTGTTGACTGAAGAGGCTTGATATAAAATTATTGTATGAGAGCTGTGAGGTTTTTCCATTCAGATATGCACAGTACATCCTAATATACTGTCCCTGTCCTAGACATGGTGGTTCGTTATGTCATGCATTGGGATGGAATGGAAAGGATTGCTTACATTTGCCGTCATTTGCAAAGTGCTTCTCTTAGACTTCAAGTAGCAGCTTTGCCATCTTGATTCTCTGTACAGACTGATGCCTTCCCTGGCGCTCGCTATGCTCGTGTGAGCAAAGACCTGCAGATGCTGCAGCTTTGTATAGCGTGATTTCTTAGCCATACTGTCAAACTGCATCAGGCATTTTATGATGTAGACAAATATCTTCCAAAGGATTAGGTGGAGAGACCTCATTTTCACCGGTGGCTGAAGTTAAATGGTACGGTCTTGTCTGGAGCGACAAAGGGCTTGTGCATTCACCCATCTCCCCCTGTCCTTTCACTAGACATATTTATAAGACTATTGCATGGCTGCACTCTTAATCCAAAGTCCCTTGAGTAAGCGAGCTGGCTTCGGGGTATGCCACAGAGGGTCAGCGCAGCAGTAGGTAAACGATCAGGACCATTGACTTGTCCTCTGGCTTCACGAGCAGGTTGGGGGCTCTCTTTGGGAGCCCCAGCTGCTTTACGCCTTAAAAAGTAGCCCCAGGAGGGCTTCCTAAAACATTTTCTTGAGCGTCCTGTCAAGAATCTCCAATCAGAGAGGTTCCTTTACTGGGGAGCGCTGGCTGGTCATGCTGGGCTGGGCTCTTCTCCTTTCCAGCTGAGAGCATGGGCAGGAGGGGGTGGGGGAGGTGAAATACAGAGTAAAAGGACTTCTTTGGTGTTAATTCCCCAGGGGATGTTATGCAATGATGAATGGGAAAGGCCTAAGTTGGTGCAATCATGGCTGGGGAGGAGCTGTCTATGTGAGACTACTTAGATGTGGTTCGTATTATAAAAAAAAGTCCTCCCTCCCAAAACCTTTGTTGGCTGGCAGTAGACTGACTTTGGGGCATCTTTCGGTTCTGTGTTTGTGCAGCACGGTGTGGGGCCCTGATCCGGTCTCTTAGTACGACACAAATAAATACTGATCATATGGACAGCGGCGTCTGCTGCCATGCCTAGCACTGCCAACGGGAGCACTGCTGCCCACTGGCCAGTGTGGCCAAGGTCGTGCCAGCACGGCTGCCAAAGGAGGATTGTTTTTGGAGCGTTCTCGTGAGGTTGCATTAGAGGAGTGGACAGCCATGTGATAACTGGCAGGGCTCAGGACCAAAGCCAGGGAGATTCTAATTGGATGGTGACCCAGGCCGCTACCCCCTGTACAACCTGCCATCTCCTCACACAACTGGCAAAGCTCGACAGGCGCTCCATGAAAATACCCCTGGGGCTTTTCAGAATGGAAAAGAACCTGGCCTGGCCCCTCTGGCTCTGGAAGAGATTGTCTATGATGAAATATCCCCCAAAAGGGCCCAATGAAGCTGCTCTTGAAGTCCATGGAAAGATTCCCATCGTCTCCAATGGGAGTTGGATCAGGACTCAGGTAAGATGTTTCCCCCAGCGTGAACTGAGTGAGCGCTATTGAAAAAAGAGAGAGCGGCAAGATATTGGCCCGATACTCGCAAGAGACATGAAAGGCCTGTTATTGTCCATGAAGTCCATCCCAGGAATGTCCTTGTGGCACAATGAAACCCTATGAACTGTGAGTATTATTCTCTTGGCTGCTTTAAAAGGAACAAGCAAGAAATGTCTAACTTCATCTTTCTTGGCTGGCTCTCACCACAGTGTGGATTTAAATGGTGGGGTTGGTTGTGTGGGCTGAGCAATTGTACCGGCTTGTTTGTTGATGGACTAAGCTGCTGCAACCTAAATAACTTTCCTGTTTACCTTCCCCTCGAACCATTATCTCTGTGGTTCCATTTCCTTTGTGGCAGGCCTTCGTGAGTCTGCTGCTGGCTGAGACTTGCTTTCTGTGTGGGGCACCTTCCACTGGGTGTTAGGACCCTGATGCTGTCTTGGTGAGCTGAGGCTCATAAGTCACTGTATTACCTGCCTGTCTCAGTGACAGAGAGACTTGCTGGTGCTAAACAGAGCGTCAGCTTCCTGTCACTCCAGTGTGTTAGCCACCCCCCAAACAATCTCCTCAGAAGCTCTGCCAGCTTTTACCTTTCCTTAACTTTCTGGGCACCCCAATCCATAAGCCTCCTCAGCAGCAAGCCTCCCCCTGTAGTATCCAGCCCCTGTCCCTGGACATGGAAATTACCAAGTTCACTGTCTCCAAAGAGATTGCGTAGACATCAGCCTGTTTGATTCAGCTGAAACTTCAGACTTGACTTAATATTACAGCACTGAGATCTACTTGTGGTTTGTTAACCGGGACAGAGGATTTAGTGATTCTGAGTAAGGATAGTGGAAACAGATACAGTTACAATTAAAACAGAAATGTAACACAGTTCTGAGAGACCAGCCACAACTTTAGCAGGCTAAAATCTTTGGCTAAGTTTTTCACCTAAAGCAACTTCTCAGCATCACATCCCCCGGAGCCAGGAGCCAGCTTTCATAGATACAAAAAGTGCCCCCCGCCCCCCCCCCAGTGACGATTAACAAAACATCCTTTCCCCTCTTCTTCTTACAGTCCAGTAAACCTCTGAAATGTATTCCTGCTGTTTGTTCTCTGGAGTGCTGGCGACAGCCACGCCTCAGCTGTCCAGAGTTCTCAAAGAGGAGTTGCTATTACATGACAATGTACCCTTTGCCAGCCAGCAAACTGGGGGTAAATCCTGTTTCAGCTCTGTCACTGTGACACTTTCTTGGGGGCTCCAGAATTCTGAGTCACCTTGTTTCCCCCTTTTCCTAAAGCCAAGGGGTAATAAAATGACTCCTAGTCTTGGGCATAGCAAGAAAGTATCCCGGACACAAGGGAGGCTGCGGCTTCCTGGATAAGCAATTCTCATGTGCAACGGCAGCGAGAGGTGTAATGTGCAGGCAGGAAGCATCCGTAGCTGATCTTCCTTGATGATTCACGTTTGTTGTTTTTACTGACCTGGAGCTTTGGGTCAGTTGTTGGAATGTAGGTTTATTTTTAGAAACAGAAAGGGGGCTTGATGGTAGATGAATAGATCATTGCCAAGCGCTCAGAAGAAGTGAAGCAAACTTCTAAGTCAAGGGTTCTCAAACTGGGGGTGGGGAGCCCTCAGGGGGTCACAAGGTTATACATGGGGGAGTCATGAGCGATCAGTCTCCACCCCAAACCCTGCTTTGCCTCCAGCATTTATAGTGGTGTTAAATATATTAAAAAGTGTTATTAATTTATTGGGGGGGGCGGTGCTCGCAGAGACTTGCTATGTGAAAGGGGTCACCAGTATAAAAGTTTGAGAACCATTGTTCTGAGTACATCCAGGATTCATCCGGTTTTCATCACTGCCCCAAGGCCCTACCCCTTCCATTGCATCTCCGAGATCTTTCTTGGGTTTTTCACATTGGCCTCTGAGCAGTAAGGAAATAGATGTTTGCAGTAGAAAAATGCGCGGTCCGGGGCTCTCTTTCCAATCAAGTTGCTTAGACTTGGTCCTGCGACTCTTCCATATTACAAATTCAGGCTGCACTGCAAGGGATGGGAGAAGCAGGGAAGTGGCTTTTCCACCCTTGTCACAGCAGTGGAGGAGGTGGCGAGTGACAGGCAAATGCCGGATGTACAGCTGAGGCCAAAACAACATCACCACCATATTTCTGTAACTATAGTGCTGTGCGTTTCCACCTCCCCTACCAGTTGGCAGAGCAAATAAGCAGTTGAGATGGAGGTTGAGGGGCAGGGAAAATGTAATAGTCGCCCAGCATGTTACATTCCTTTTATAGGCAAGGGATTTAATTCAGATCCAAAGTCCTTGGACAATGTGTTCCTTGCTAGGTACTTTTACTTGCTTTAAGAAAATAATCATAGAATCATATGACTGGAAGGGACCTCGAGAGATCATCTAGTCCAGTCCCCCGCACTCAAGGCAGGATTCAGTATGATCTAGACCATCCCTGACAGGTGTTTCTCTAACCTTTGTGTAATACTTACGTTGGAGCTAATGTAACTGCACATGCCTGTGCAAAATGCAAAAGCTGCTTTGTACTTTGAATCTGAGCCAGAGAATGCATTTTAGAGCAGGGATGAAAGCTGAGAGCAGGAACCCCAGCTAGTGTCAACCACCATTATGCTGTTCAAGTCAATGTAACTCTGCCAGTGTACCCCAGATACTTGAGCGATACGACAGGCTGCTGAAAATGCAGAAGGGTGACTCTGAAAATAGTTTTCATGTGGTATCTTATAATGTCTTATCAGGAGGCGTTTAGCCTTTGAGATTCCAAATTTTTATTACATGGCTGTTAAATCGGTGGAGTTTTTCCCCTTTGGTTTGTGGTGACGACTTTTCGCCTGGGTGAAAGGTACCAGGTGACCATGCCTGAATGTGGGAGCACGGGCAGCCTGTAATATAAGCCTACCTGCATTGCTCTGATCCTGGGCCACCTTCCAGAGCAAGAAGAGAATTGAGTTCGTCCCCCCCTGCTGACTCAGCTAAATAGATGGTGACTGTGATGCGGAGACTTGTTTACTAGCGTCTGAATTGAGACTGAGGCTGATTTTGCTCCTTAGACCGGCTAGCAGGCAGTTGTGCTCTGCTTGAGCACCAGCTGTCCAGCTCCACTGCAAGCCAAGCATGTCCCTTCCATTGTGCTCCACCGCTCCAGAATGCTAGTGGTCTGAACGGGGGTCTCCCACTGCTGCAGCAGCCGCACCAGCAGGCCAAGCATTTTGTGTCTGATCTTGATTCTGACAAAGTTAATGACCAGGAGAGCTTTGTACTTGCTAAAACGACCTTGGTATGTGGAACCTAATGCACTTCATCAGTGAAACGCAGCCACTTCTGGGATGAAACACAGCAGCAGTTTAACAGCACACGTCAGTGCAACTAACAGTTTGAGGCATTCTATATCTAGTCATTTTTTTCTCCAAACTTTGTTCTGTGAAGCTGAAATCCTACTAAATTATGATTAAAAATGGTGACTCCCACCCCCCTACACACACACACCCCAAAAAATATTCTGTATGCTCTGCTAGTAGCAGCTATAAATCTACAGCTGTAATTGTTCATCTTTGCATAACCTTTTTATGGCTGTTTCAATTAATTTCCTATTAATCGGTTTTGGAATGAAGTTCTGTAATGGCTGATAAATCTTTTAAGCTTAGGAGCTAATTGCTTTTTGAGGGGGGGAGAGGTGGTGGTTTAAGACTAAAATTAATACACACTGACTCTGTCTCTGTCTGTCTGTCATCTCTCTCTCTCTCTCTCTCTCTCTCTCTCTCTCTCAGGCTAGGACAGTTTGTCTAACTTCAACTAGGGAGCAATTTGTTTTAGAAGAAACCAATTGAGATTTTGGTCTATAAAATGTATTCATTAATTTGAAAGGATCTAAAATCTAGGCAAGGAAAATTAACTAGGAGACAAGTTTGTGTTTACTTCTCAAGGCTGGATCCTCAGCTGGTGTAAATTGGCGCTGAAGTGAATGGAGCTGTCCTGATTTACGCCAGCTCAGAATCTCACCCCAGAACTGTCTCTGCCCTGTTGAGGTTGATGATGTTGCACAGGTACAGCTGAGAGCAGAATTTGGCCCATGTTCAAAGGGAAGGCCGGTGGCACAGTCAGGAGGCCAGCTTTGTGAACACACTGAGGGCCAGATGGTTTCCTTGTGGAGGAGAGAGTCATCAGGCTTAGTGGGAGAGGTGCTGACAGAATAATAGGAGTAGTAAAGGATAGATCAAGAAAAGTTACTCAGCACTTACTGCATCAGCCTGTTGGGCCTGCTTTTCCTCCCGTGTACACCAGTGCAGCTCCACTTCTCTAGCCCCAGGGTAAAGCTGAAGTGACTCCACTGACTTTGCTGGAGTTACTCTGCACTCTGGGTCTGAGTGTCAGACCCAGAGTGTCTGCACATTCTACCATAGACACAGCAGGATTCCTGGGTTGGGTTCCTGACGCAGCTCCTGACTTGCTGTGTGATCTTGGGCAAGTCACTTATCTGTTCCAAACTTCGTTTTCCATATCTGTAAAGTGGGGATAATAATAATTCTTACCCACCTTTGTACAGGGCTTTGAGATCCTCTGATGGACGCTGCTTGGCAAGGGCTAAACATTTTCAAGTGTCTCAGTGACTTAGGCTTCTAATTGTTTGCAGTGTTCTTGTAGCCATCTTGGTCCCAGGACATTAGACAGACAATATGGGTGAGGTCCTATCTTTGAATGGGCCAACTTCTGTTGGTGAGAGAGACCTGAAGAAGAGCTCTGTGTAGCTTGAAAGTTTGTCTCTTTCACCAACCAAAATTGATCCAGTAAAAGATATGGCCTCACCCACCCTGTCTCTTTGTGGCTCTTAAGACATGTCTACACTGCCGCTAGGAGGTGTAATTTCCAGGTCGAGTGGGCATACGCACTAGATGTGATTGGGCTAGTGTATTAAAGATAGTGGTGTGGCCATGGTCACATGGGCTCGCTCCCCAAGTCCGTACCAAGGACTCAGACAGGTTGTATTCAGGTCACTAGTTCAAGCTGCCACCGTGTGATTCTAGCACGCTAGTGCAATCAGCGCTAACGCCTGTACATTGACCCAGGCTGGGAATTATGCCTCCCCGCTGCAATGTAGATGGAACCGTGAGCGTTTTTGAAATGTTCACCGATAGTATTTTAATCATTGTGGACACCAAATCTGTGGGCTCCGGATGGCTATTGGGAACACCTAGGCCCTTCATTCAGGCTATTGGGCCCATTTGTTAGGAGCCCAAACATGGAATCGCTGCTCCTTGAAACTGGGACCCGAGTGCTAACGTTGCTTCCAGCTTCTCTTGGAGCTGTTTGAACTCCGATCCTCTCTGCTCAGTAACGCTCCCACTTTGAAAAGGGAATCTCTATTTGGTCATTTCACAGTGAGACGACTTGCTGCGTCAGAGGTCTTGCGTTCCACAGCACGTGCAATTAAAGTCTCTTCTGAGCTCAGGGCTACTCCTGTGTATCCTTAAAAGGAGAGAGGAATCAAAAAACCTGAGTTGGGGGGGAAGCGTCAAGTGAAGTGAAAAACGTATTCAGCCTGGACTTGACTTGCCCAGTCATTTCACCCTCCTCCTTGACTGTAGTGGTCAGCATGGCTGTTGGATCCCAGCACAGAGCTGGTACTAGATGGGGCAAGCTGCCAGTGTGCGGGAACCCATCCGGGAGGCTGGTTGGATGCCAGTTTGTATAATACAGAATCACATTTCTACATTGCCTGCGGCTCCCACTTTGTGGCTTGAATAAAAATGGCTGTTTTGACAATATGCAGCTGTGTGATGGTGCACCCGATTTGCAGTGAGGCCCAGAGCCTGGGCTTGGAAATGAGCTCATCCCTTTAGTGAGAGATGCTGCGCAGGGAGGTGTTAGGGGTGCGAGCTGGAATATAGCGCCAAGTGAGAAGGTTTGTCAGAAGACAAGGCTGCAAGCTCCCTGCTATATATAACCACCAAAGTCCTATGCAGCCATAGCCCTGGAGAATCCTGGTAGCAGCAGCAGCATAAATTGCCACTCACAGGAGAAATGCAGGTGAAGTCCAGAGGTAAGTAGATGGAGTAAGAGGAAGTGTTTGCCCCATGTTCGTGTCATCAAATCACACATTAGAGTGGCAGTATCAAGCTTGGGCAAGTCACATCTCACCTCTTTGTTGTGTCTTTTTCTTCTCCCACCCCTTGCTCTGTCTTGCCTATTGAGATAATGAGCTCTTTTACTGTCTCTCTGTACAGCTCCTAGCACAGCAGGGCCACACTGCAAATATTATGCAGCTAAGAAGAGTATTTATTGCCTCTTAATTCTGATCAAGAGGCTGAGCTAGGGAATGATCTCAAGTTAGGAGTTCCTTGTGTCCTGCTAGTGGGAGGTGCACCTGGACCTAATAAAGGTTACCCAAGTGCAGGCAGAGGGAGCTCCAAAGGGAGGCAGGAGGCTCCTGTGGAGAGGAGCTCCCAAGAGAAGCCTGAGCCAGTGGGCTGAACAGGGAACCAAGAAGGTGAGCTCTCTGGGGAACCTCCCAGGACTGGAATCCTGAAAGAAGAACTCCTGGAGAGGGGAGCCTCCAGGATGGAGGGCTGCAGCCAACAGGCATCCAAGAGCACCTCGTTACAGCCAGGGCTCGTCAGACACTGGCCAGAAGCCTAGCCTGGCAAGAGACATCTGCTGTGCCCTGGAGAAGTGTTGCGGAGGCAGATCGGAACTTTCCTCATAGGAATGTGTGTGTTTTTACCATAAGGAGGGAACAGGGCTTGGATCGTGTCCAGGATGTCATGGTTTGGCACTGGCAATAAGGCAAGATGGTGTGGAGGAACGAGCACCCGGTTGGATATCAGGCAGGACCTGAGTTCTGAGCCCGGCTTTGCCACTGATTCACCGTGTGGCTTCAGCCATGTCTCTTTTTTGAAGTTCTTGGGCCTGTGATGTATAGGTGATCAGGCTACATCAGTGGTTCTGAACCAAGGGTACGCGTACCCTGGGGATACTCAGAGGTCTTCCAGGGAGTCATCAACTCAGCTAGATGTTTTCCTAGATTTGCAACAGGCTATATAACCGCACTAGCAAGGTCAGTAGAAACTAAAATTTCATAGACTATGATTTGTTTATACTGCTCTGTATACTATACACTGAAATGTAAGTGCAATATTTATATTGCAACTGATTTATTTTATAATTGTTTGGTAAAATGAGAAAGTCAGCAATTTTTCAGTAATAGTGTGCTGGGACACGTCCATATTTTTATGGCTGATGTTGTAAGTTTTTAAGTGAGGTGAAACTTGTGGGTGGGGGTACAAGACAAATCAGACTCTTGAAAGGGGCACAGTGGTCTGGAAAGGTTGAGCCACTGGGCTAAATGAACAGACTGGTCCCTTCTGCCGTTAAAATCTACACTACATAGTGCTAAAAATGGGTTCTCTTGGAGAAACAAACCAGTGAACACTTATATGCTGATTTTCATCATTCACAAGGGTTGTAGGTTTTCATTTTGTGGAGAGAAATATCCTTGTTAGAGAATAGCAAGTGTTTGTCTTGGATGAAAGACTAGTCATCACTTGTATAAATACAAAGCACATCAACACTTTTGTCCAACTCTTTCCTGCAAAGAATGGCAAAGTGCTTTGCAAACATCCACATACCTTTTCAAAAGGGACTGGTGTTTCAGGTACTTGAGCTGAGGTGCTTTAAAAGGGCCTGATTTTCAAAAAGTGCTGTGCACGTGCCTGTCTGGAAGCCAGTCCCCTTTAAATTGTCTCAAGTCGGGTACCCAAAATCAGTCATTTTTGAAAATGTCGGCCTCAGCCTCACGACCCTTCTGTGACATTGGTATTATCCTAATTTTACAGCTGGGGAAACTGAGGCAAAGAGTGGTTACATGCCTTGGCAAAGGGGTCAGAGTGAGTCTCTGGCAGAGCTGGAACTAGGCCCATCGGTATTGACTTTTAGCTCCCACTCCTTCCAGAGCCATGCCGTGTTCTAAAGGGTGACACATGCGTAAAGCTAACCCAGACTTGGATGGACTGGGACAGTGATTACCAAATATTAAACCTACCCAGACTTTACATAGCATTCTTCTAATAATACTCCTACATGGATTTGGGGTTGGGGGGGGGGTTGGCTAGAGATGAAGTATTTTCCATAAATATTTAAGGATCCCCTAAAGACTACTAATTAGAATAGATTGTTGCTATAGGATACTAGCTGTTTAATTAAATTCATAGGAGTCTTTTGTCGCCTTCAGCCCCAAAGAGTGCTAATGTACCTTAAACTTTTATAAGTGAGTCTCATTATCCTTGTGAAAGTTTTTAAAAATGTTTTTATCTGCCCCCAAACTGTTATCCATGGCAGGACTTGAAGACCAATCAAATCTGTTGGGTAGATACAATTTGATTGGGGTATTTAAATAATAATGATAAATTAATACCTAGCTCTTATAACACTTTTCATCCAGAGATCTCAAAGTAGGCCAGTATTGTTATCCCCATTTCACCAGTCTGGAAACGTAGGCATAGAGAGGGGAAGTGACTCACCCAGGGTCAGCCAGCGAACCAGTGGCAGAGCCTCAAATCGATCTCCTGGATCCCAGTCTAGTGTGCTAACCACTAGGCTAAACTGGTTGTGGAGGGTTTCTCGCCAGTTGATCAATCTCTTCTTTTAAACCTCTCTGGCAAAGGATCCTTGGAACTGGTGGTACAATCAGATTAGACAAGCAGTGCTCTCATTTAGACTATGACTTACTGCTTGTCTTCTGGCACTGTTTAAAGGCCCCAACCAGGGTTAGAACCCCATTGCACTGGGCACTGCCCAAACAGAGACTAGAAGCCAGCCCCCATCCCAAAGAGTTTACAATCTAAAAAAACTCTTATAAATCACTTGATCTGGTTCGTTTGTACCAAACTGAACTGAAATGTTTTACATGTAACTTCTTACAATAAGGGAATGGGCAAACTATGTTGAAGACGCCCAGCTTCAGCCCAGCAAGGGCATATGACGTTTGAGGCCAGCTGCACGTGTAGAGACAAGACGGAGGCAGGGGCTAGATATTTCTGCAGGGTCTAAGGAGGGAGTGTGAAATCCTGACCCTATTAAAGTTAACGGGAGTTTTGCTGTTGACTTCAGTGGGGCCAGGATTTCATCCATTGTCTTTGCCCCAGTGTATATTCACCAAGAGTCATGTGAAGAATGAAGCTGTAATCTCCTGGGTTGAAGGGACTCTAATTTCCTATGTACGTACAGGTCCCCGACTGGTTGAGGCCTGTAGGCCCTACCTGTATTACAAATGTTAATAAAAAATAATAGTAAAGACTTATTCACTCAGGGGCAGTGCAGCTGATCGTCATCAGGCAAAACTCACTTAACGTCACTGGGAACTTTGCCTAAGTAAAAGCTTCTGCGACTGGGCCTGTAGGTTAAAATGTTCAGAAATAGCCAGTGATTTGGGATGCCTCCATTTTTGGGTGTCTACTTCAAACCTTCTGGGGCCTGATTTGTAGAGATATGGCATCCTCCTGCTCCACTGGAGTTTGGGAAGGGAGGGAAGCATGGTCTTTAATATAAGATTACAGCCACCTGGAATAGAACACAAATGTTGTTTAAATAATAAAATAGTTCCTGCAGAAATCCTTGAGAACTTGATTTAGCTCCCTTTAAGAATGGCCTTGATTCTCTACCTTGTGGTCAAGCAAATAATCTAAAGTCCTTGCAGGTGCAGGAGAGACACTGCATGTTGGAATCCGATTTCTCCGTCTCTCTTAGCTACTTTTGTGACTGAAAAGAACCCAGGTGGCCAGAGACAGTGCAGTCTCTGATTACCAGCTGGCATAATTCAGGTTTCTGCAACACTGTAAATCACGTTTGCTGTGCAAATTGACAATGTCACGTTGATGCTTAACTTGTTGCTGTAAATGAGGTTTTATTTGCTCCTCTTGGTTTTTTTTCCTTTCCATGATGATAGCCTGGAATGCAAACAACGTGGCTGTTGTTGAAAAGGGAACCTGCCTAGACTAACTCCCTGTTACAAACACTCAGGAGCTGAATTGATAAGTATCTGGCCTGATTTTTTGACAGGTGGTTTAACAAGCCATGTAAAGTGGATAATTTCAAGGTATGTGGGAGATTGTTTGGGAACGTAGCTCCAGTCTCTTGTTTCCTTCACTGCTCACTGACTTGTTTCCTTGACTACTGCTGTTTTCAATGATGCATTTACAGAAGACATTTTTTGGATCAGTCTATCAGTTTACAACATTTGCGCAAGAGAAAACAGAACAATGGAGGTCTGGATAGTCCACTTATCTTCTCCTCTTGGCTGGCTCAACCTGGCTTTTGTCTCATCTCTGAGATAGGATTGTAGGTAGAGTTGATCTCTCTGTCACATTAGCAACCCATGGCCACAATAGCTGCCTGTTTTATATCTTGGTTTTTATTTTCTTTTTCTAGTGAGATAAACAAATGCAGGGTAGTTTATTAAGGGATGATTAGACCCTATCTTGGTGAATGCCCAATAATTCCCAAGCCAAATTAGCATCTCTGTACATTTAATAGTGTCGAGCTTGCCCTCGTGAAAATCACCAGGAGTTCGGTCATAGATTTTAGTGAGAGTTGCATCAAGTACATGAGGCCAGTCCTGTCTCGTCAAGTCCCAAGCACACCACCATGTTTCAGTCCCACCACTCTGCACTGCACTGTTTGTAGGAGAAAGAGGAAGATGAGAGGAAGAAAGGAGAGGCCAAGAAACTCCCGCAGATGGGTGGGAGGCAGGAAAATGGAGAGCACTCATGGAAAATCAGTTACACTTAGATTTTTCTCTGGTCTCCGCAGGAGCGGCGCGAGGGTTTTTGGTGCCCTAGGTGCAGGGCCGGCTCGCTGGTCCTGTGGCTCCGGTGGAGCTGCTGCAGGCGTCCCTGCGGACGGTCCGCTGGCCCTGCGGCTCCGGTGGAGCTGCTGCAGGTGTGCCTGCGGATGCCCCACCGGAGCCGCGGGATTAACAGACCCACTGGAGCAGGGGGAGGTCCACTGGAGCAGTCTGACACCCTCCCAAATCCTGGCGCCCTAGGCCTAGGGCGCCTAAATGGAAGTGCCGGCCCTGGATCTCCGTTCCAAGCTCCTTTGAATTTCAAGGACTTGAGTGCTGAATGGTAGACTCCAAATTCACCCCCCTACAGTTTTGGTTCCAGGTCAGAGTCAAGCTCTGGGGAGACCTCTGTTCCAGGTTGGATGCCTCTGTCCTGAAAACAGCCTGTGAAATCCTGATGCTGTTCATTGTGAGCTCATGAATCTTAACCTTAAACCTGACTCTGATCTAACTTCACCCCCTTGACCCATCTCCAGATACTGTACACATACGGAACCAAATTCAGGCCAGGCTTAAGCAGGTAAAACCCCACGGACATGCATGGAGCTGCTTCACCCACTCACATATGGCCAGAATCTGACCCACTGAAGTAGCTTTGTCTTTTTAAAAGCATCTGAAACTCTTTTCTTTCTGGCATGTTTCAAATGAACGAAATAGTAGCTGGTGCTTTACAAACAAATACCTGGGCAGACTGGGAAGATGTATTGTCCACACGTGAGAAGGGTCTGGTGATGCCAAAGAGGTACCAGGAACCATGCAGCACATGATCTGTGGAGTCCTGTAAAAATTGAATCATCTGATGAAAGGAACATACATTTCCATGAGAAATTAATTTGAGGAACTTCAGGTACACACAGTGTACACCAGGGGCCTCTAGACAACTGGGGTTCTCTCTAGTTGCTGTCTCTTAGCTCTTAGCAATCAGAAGCTTGACCTTTGTCTGTCTTGAGTCCCCTGTTTGTTCTTTCATTCTCTTCCTTCTCTGCCACAAGATCGAAGCCAAAAGGTCTCAACAAGGCACGCAGTCCCTCCTTTGCTCTCTCTGCCAGAGGAAATGGTGGGGTGTGGTGGCTAAACACAGCAGGAAGGATATAGGAAAGTTAACGGATATAAAAAAAGAAAAGAAACATTCCCAGACAGCAGACGTGTTGGGTTAGGTCAGGGCTGGCCACATAAGAGGCAAGTGGCTGCTTAGGATGAGTGAGGCTTGTGATTTGTGAGGAGGTGGGAGAGGGGCAGCAGGTAGTAAACAAACTCTCTCAGCTCAGGCCACTCTGCTCTCCCCATCCAGCTCCGGGACCAAGTGTGGCTTGATTTCTCACCAGCTTGTGGCAGCAACAGCAGCCAGCTGGTCTTTGATGCATTCCCTGCATTTCTCTCTGCGCAGTGAGAGCAATGTAGGGAATGCTGCAATACCAAGGTCGCCTCCGAAAGGCAATTGAGAAGTTTGTAAGCGCAGCCACTGGCTTTCTTTTCTCCTTGTCCCACTTCTCTGTTCCTTCATTCAGTAACACTTCCCTCTAGGGGCTGAGGCCTCTCTAGGTTCTCCCACTCACCCTTATGCTCAGAGAACAGAAAGAGGGAACAGCAACATTTCATCATTTCTGAAGGGACCTAACAGAATTCAGGGCCCAACTCCCATTGGCCCATTTTAAAAACTACAATCTTCAGCGCTGACACTCAGCAGCTGGTCACACGGCAGAGCCTTTGGAAGTACTTTAGGTGATCTAAGGCTGTCCTGGTAGCTTTCCAGTGGGGGGTCATTCTCCTTCTCCTGCTATTACCTTCTTTATGTGAGTGTTAGGCTGCATTGGGGAAGCCCGGCCACCACATTTACAGTGGGTTTTCCTTTCCATAAATAACATCCACTTTAGTAGCTTTTGCAAAACCGTGATGGGGAACATTTCCTCCGGCAACATCCCGAAAGTTCTGTTGAATTTTAACCCCTTCTCCACTACCCTCCCTATGGAGCATGGCAGACTTCCACGCTGACCATGATCTCTGTACAGAACTGGTTACCAGGCATGGTCCCTGGAGAGGTGGGTCATGTATGGCGCAAGTGTAACACTGTGTCATATCCTCTTCCCAGAGGAAGAGACCAAGGGCATAGTAACCTACCGTGAGAGCCGCAAGTACGGTGCTTCACTCCCTTGTGTTTTCCGCCATTGCTGCAGAGCACCGTAAAGGGCACAGATGTGCTTCTGGGATCTGCAAGTGGAAAGGCAGTTCTTGTAGATTACCAGCCAACTGGACATACTGACACACTAAGAAGGGGAGACTCGTGACTCTCCGAGCCCAGTTATGGAAACCCAAGAGGTTCAGATCAACTTCTGACAGGCAAACAGAACTGAATCATCCAAGGTTTGCCCATTGCTGGTGGTAGGTGTTTCGGACTGTTTGTATTCTACAATATAAAGGCCACAGAGTGTCTTGGTATGAGGGAATATTAAAGGAGGAAGAGGGGATGCAGCCCAGTCGAAGAACAATGGAGAACAGGAGGAGGATGAAAAGTTTGTCTTAACTCACCTGCTGCCCTGACTGACACTTGAATTTCTGTATTTCTGGGTGTTGAGAGAATGCTGTCCTAACCTCTGAATAAACCCAAACCCTCCAAATGAGTGGACTCTTCTCCTGTTACTGGAACTGACTCACTTAATCGCCATTGCAGCCAACCAAATGCCACCACCAGACACCAGAAGTCTAACGTGACTGAGTCTGAGCTATAATAATTTCAGGTGTATAATCTGGGCATGGGGAATGAATGAATGCTTGGCCTGGGGTTCTGGACTTTTAGTCGTTGAAAGTTATGTCATATATAATTTGAAAGATTGTTGGGTTTTTTCTCCTGGTTTTTTTTAATAAGGTCTTGGATATGACCTATGACTTCTGTTGTTAGGTATTAATGAGAGAGAGGAGGGTTGGTCTAGTGATTAAGGCACTAGAGTGGGACTCAGGACTATGCTTAATTCTCAGAATAGCACCACACACCTTATGAAACCTTGACCAAGTCACGTACCCCCATGCCTCAGTTTCCCCAACTCTAAAATGGTGATTGCGTTTCCCTGCCTCACGGGATGATATGAGGAAAAATTCATGAATGTTTGAGGAGTGCTCTCTTACAATCGTAACGAGGACTGTATAAGAACATAGATAAGCAAGTATCCATATGGGCACACTTTTTTAATGTAGATATTCTGTAATTAATCTACAAAGATGCATTAGTCAATAGAGCTGACTAAATTCTAAAAATAATAGTAATTCAGGGCTTGTCCACACAGTGCCGCAGTCCACACTATAAGGGTATGAATTGTAGAGTGCTCGTCTGTGTTGCACTCTAACTGCCCTGTGTAGACCTTGCTGGTATGAACTAAAAGGAACTAATTTGCATTAATGCATATATTCCAATTGGGTTTAGCAGAACCACTGATGTGCTTTAAGTTAAATGCATGCTAATGTGCTTCACTGGATCACCTAGCAGCGCTTTTGTTTAGTTTTGCATCGGCCAACATGATAGCAAATTGTCAGATGTCCTTTTTGCATCTCTCCAAACTCAGTGGAATTCTCTTCACTCCAACTCAGCTGTCAGTTCAAGAATGAAGCTTTGTTAAATAGCAAATTTATGAGTCCCAGCGCCCCACACATGTGTGGTTTGCTGCTTTTGTCATACAGTGGTTCCTCAGGGTAAAATTACTGGCCATGCCAAGTTGCTGGATAATTATCAGACCCTGGAATCTTGCCAAGGCAGGGTTGGGAAAGTCAGCTTGTCGCAGGCTAGTGGTAAGGGAACTGGAGTTGGAGAAACTAGGGTTGATGGGTAAATAAGTAAAATAAATAAAAATACAAATGCTCTTGCTAACAGAATAAAATGATCATTTTAATAATCAAGGCAAAACCCGCCGAGTCTAATCAGGAGCTGTTTGGGTAGCTCTCGACATGAATGCTCTTTACCGTACATAATGGTAGGACACTGGGAATTCTAATCCTGAAGTTGATGACATGAAAAGTCATTATTTACATATGAGGAGGATATTTAATATCTTCCCGGGGGATACTTAAGTATTTATTAGTGGGGAAAACCTCATAACCCCTGAGTGCCACAAGAATGGAAAAACATTCATTGGTGGGAAAAACATATGGAAACCATGAGATTTCTGCATCCTACCGCTACTATATCATCAGTAATATTTTGTCTGGTTTTAATTGATAGGGTGTTTTAATTATCCATTGCCACCATAAAAAACTTTAATTGGGCAATTTTTGGTTTGCTTTCTTAGTTCAGGTCGGTATCGAGCTGTTGTATACTAACTTATTCATCAAGGCTGTAAAAATACTACCCTTGTCCCTGATTCAGCACAGCATTTAAGCATGTGCTTAACTTGAAGCAGATGGATGATCCCATCACTAGTCAGCAAAAAACATACTCACCTGCTTAACTCCAGTTTACACTTAAGCATGTTATCAATTGCTTTGCAGAATCAGGGCCATAACAGTGGGTTTTCCTTTAAAACATAAGGCTAAGATTGTCAAAAGTCGCTGGCAATTTTGATTGCCTGATTTAAAACATCTTAAGGGGGACACCTGTTTCTGAAAATCAGGTGTCACCAACTGAGTGGCCAGAAGTGCTAGTGATGTCTTTTATGGAGCAGTGTCCATTGTAAATATGTCTAGTTTCCTTTTATTTTTTTTTAATCTCAGCCCTTGTTTTTAACGGACTACAAGCCAATGTGGCTCTGTGATACTTTGTAAAGTGCTTTGAGATCTATTGTTGAAAAAGATTTTGTAAGAGTTGATTGCTATTACTGTTTATTAAACACACTCTGAAGTACTGCACAAACACTCATGGGTTACAGGATTCAAAGCAGGTATTTAAAATCTGGAGAGCAAGTGCCTTGCTAGATTGTAACAGTTTTAAAGTAGGTCAAATCCAAAGCCTGTAAACTATTTGATAACATCCATATATTTAGGAATCTGAAATTGGCTTTGTATAGCAAATTTAGAAGCTCCAAATAATTAAACCTCTCTTTAAAAAAAAAAGAGTCTGCCTGAAGATATTAATGATTGTAACAATTTAAATTGAATGAGTATAATTAGCTGAAAGATTAATTAAATTAATATTTAAGCCTACATTTCAGATTGCTAAAGCTTTAGAATAGAAAATTATAAATGGTGGGAGCATATATGTTTCAGTTAGTCTTTATGGATTTTGTTTTGGGTGACAAAACCCAGCCGTATTACTCCTGGTGACAATAAATCAACACTTATTACATTCAGACACACACTAGCCTTGGCCTCTGTGGTGAATTGAACAGTCAGCGTACCCAGCTATCATCAAGAAGCTCTGACTCAAGCCTGAGCAGAAAGAAGTACTTCACACAGAGAGAGAGAAGGAGAGAGCTCTTCTGAAATGCCACTTGTCGAAACAGTCATTCCTCACTTCAGGAGACAATCCTGCAATCCCTTCCTGCTGTCCATAGAGCCATGGACTGAAAACTGTGAATCCTTTCCCATGAAAAACTTAACGTTGTGGGGGAAAAAAATGTCTTGAACCAGGACGAAACATCAAAAATGTGGGATTTTTTGCAGGGAGGGAATTCAGTAGAAATGATCCTCAGGGAGAACCAACTTGGCTTTTTTTTTTTGGCTGCCTGTCTTCCATCCTAGCTGCTGGAGCGGCAGAGAGCCTGGCCACTCAGCCTCTCCTCAGCTACACGAGCTGGAGAAGCAGAGACCCTTGGTGCTCTGCCTCTCTGGAGGGGTGCAGGCAGTGAGTCTGGGCACTCTCTGGGAACCTTTTGTCAATTTCATTGGCAGAAACTGAAAGGGACCAAGAGCTTTTGTGATGCTCACCTGGGGTACCCAGAGTTGTGAGGCCCCTCACCAATACCTGCCCTTAGCACAAAGCAGTGCTTTCTGTGGATCAGCTCCCTGAAACCACCAGCCTGTCGCAGCACAAGCACTGCCTTCCAGGCCTCCCTCTGTACATGTAGCAACAGGCACATACCTACCCCCAGGTCCTCGAACGCGGTAATGTCTATCCCCTGGTCCACTGGACACTCACAGCATTACCAGGTTTGCTATTCCCAAAGGAACAGCACACACCAGCTTGTAAGCACTTTGCTTAACATCACAGCGCTTAAATATATTTATAGTGGAAAGAAGAATAAGTTTATCGTCAGAGATTCAAGTAATAGTGAATAAGAGTATTGGAAACAAGTGATTATGTATAGAATAAAAGCATAACACGCTGTCTAGATACTCAATTTACGTTCATCTCACTCAAGTCCTTTGTAGTGTTTTCAACAAAGGCTAGCTGAGACCCCGCTTTCATGAATGCAAACGTACTGTCCATATATACTTCCTAGGTGCAGGATACCAAGGTGTCTTCTAGAAATACCCCAAGTTCATTGTCTTTTCCCATAAATCCCCTGCAGCTAGTTTTTTTTCCTGTGTGCACCTTTCCTGTTGACTTCACATCTCTTTGCTAGCGTTTAACTTCGTATATAACTGGGCATCCATTGTGTTAGCTTACAATGCTTCTCTTACATGCTGACAGCGAGAGACACCTCTCTAATTCCGCCCTGGAGGAACTGGTCAAAGGCATATCAGCTTTTGGTGATCTGCTTTTATTATGCATGCTTAAGAACATAATTTTTCAGTCCAGATACATAAGGCCATACATAGTACATGTCCATACATTTCACTGTGACACTGGCTTTCAGTCACTGTGACCTTATGCATCCCCTTGTCAGTTGGTATTAGAGATTCTTGGGTCACAGCTGTGCAGCCAGGAGTGTCGTTTTGATTTTTTTTCCTGGTGGGAAAATAAATGTTTTTTTGGCACAACTGAAATTTTCACACACAGTTTCAGTTTTACGGAAAGGGCATTTCTTTTGTCAGAAAATTTTTCAGACAAAAACAATTTGATCGGCTCTGTCACGGACTTCAAGCACAAGGATAACTGCGTGATTACGCCCTGGAGGCCCAACACAGGGAAGTATTTATATACATACTCAGATACCATTGTCGGTAATGAGTAGGGCCTACCAAATTCACAGCCATGAAAAACAGATCACGGACGGTGAAATCTTGTCTTTTGTGTGCTTTTACCCTATACTATACAGATTTCACAGGGGAGACCAGCGTTGCTCAAATTGGGGCCCTGACCCAAAACGGAGTTGCAGAGGGGTCGCCAAGTTATTTTAAGGGGATCACAGTGTTGCCACCCTTACTTCTGCGATGCCTTCAGAGCTGGGCAGCCAGAGACTGGTGGTTATTGAGCGGACGCCCAGCTCTGAGGACGGCGACCCTCCATCGGCAGTTCACCCTTACTTTTGCGCTGCTGCTGGCTGTGGCTCTGCCTTCAGAGTTGGGCTCCCGGAGCTCCCGACCAACAAACACCACTCTCCAGCTGCCCAGCTCTCAAGGCAACACTGCTGCCAGCAGCACTGCAGAAGTAAGGGTAGAAGTACCGCAACCCCCCACCCCCCAACTCCTTTTTGGGTCAGGACCCCTACAATTACACCACTGTGACATTTCAGATTTAAATAGCTGAACTCATGAAATTTATGATTTTTAAAATCTTATGACAGTGAAATTGACCAAAATAGACTGTGAATTTGGTAGGGCCCTAGTACTGGGTCTGAATCACTTTCCGGATTAAGTATGCTTTTCTGAAACAGAGCCTGGGCCAAGACTCAGAAGATCGGGGTTTAATACCTGGCTCTGCCACATGACTTTTGTGCTCATAATTAGGATGCAGATCCCCGATTCAGCAAGGGTCAAGTGTGTGCCTGGTATGTGTAGTTTATTCACATGCTTAAAGTTAGGTGTGTGCTTAAGTACTTTGCTGACTCGGGCCTTAATTTTTCTGTGCCTCACTTTACCCGGCTCACACATGGGGTAGTAGCACTTCCCTGCCCCACAGGGATGTTGCAAAGTTAAATACTTTAAGATGCTCTGGTAAGGGGGGAGGCATGTAAACAGCTTGGCCAATACTCTCAATAATAAATGTTCGCAGGATTACATCGTAGGCGTTGGCCAACAGACACGATCACCATGCAGGCAGGAATTCCAAGTTGATTTTCTTGTGGAAAAGCCCTTTCAATGCATATTACTCCTGGAACACTCTGCCTCCCTTTATCGAATGAGTGCTGGAAGCACTGCTCTGGGTAATGTGACTCTCAACTAGCAGTTGGCTAGATTGCTCCCTCCCGACTGGTATCTTGCCAGTTCATCTCCGCTCCAGAGCAGGGAAAGCAAGCTGCGGCAGCCAATTCTGAAAGGAGCAAATAAGCAATAAAAGCTGTGAAAACAATGGGGTCCAGCCATGCAGTCAGAAACCCCACCCTGTGTAAGCATCAAATACACTGAGGCATGGTCTATACTGCAGACTATCCAGTGGAGAGTTTGCCGTGTGTGGATTATACATCCGTTCCTCTTGGGCTGTCCGTTGGGGTTTACCTCGCAGCAGACAATGTGGGGCGAGTCCTAGACAGAGGCAAAAACTAAACCGAGGAAGGGGTGAGAAAACGTAACACATGGACCATATGATAAACCAGAGCAGCAAGTCCATCCAGAGATCCTGTCTCTGAGACAGCGGCGTTGTACTCATAGTAAATCTACCTCCCTCTGCTATTTCTGCTGCCTGCGCTGGGCTCCAAATCAGCCAGTCCAACTTCGTCTCTGTTCTTTCTTAGGATGTCAAGTAAGGGGCAGATTTTCAAATGCACTTAAGTGATTTAGAAGCACCTGGCATTAGTTTTGGTGGGAGTTGAGCACCTAAATCCCCTGGGCACGTTAGAAAATCTCTCCTAAATATTTTTAATAAAAATACACTCCCCCCTCACCTCATCTCCCACACCCGCTCCTGTTTTTTCCTTTTAGTTCTCTTCTACCTTCTGTTGTCTCTGTCTCACATGCAAACCTTTTTCTTTCCCATCTTTCTCCTGAACCAGCCTTGTTTTACTGTATAATTTTTTCCAGTAAACAATTAAGAGTAAAAACTTCCTTGCAGATAAATCTCTATCTGAATAAATCTTTTTCCTACCATTGTTTGTTGTAAGCAGCTCAGCGTAGGATATCTGAGATAATGGAAACCTATTATATATGGCTTTCCGAAGAGTAGGAAGAACCGGGTAAAGCCACTATTATTTAAAGAGCTATTTTTACACATTCTAATAGTACTTTTTATACCATGGTGTTTTATATCTAGTTATGTTGTTGTTGTTCATCCCCTAAAGAAATCTTGGGTCCCCAGTGGAGCATCTGCTAATAAAAATCCTGGCCACGCTTGTTCATCATGCCATATAAATTTAATAAAGAATTAGCTGACAACAATTAAATTAAATCTTAATGATGGTGGTTGCTGATTAAATGGTATGTTGCAATTCCATGTTCCTTCCAAGCCAGTTCAAAGACCGTCTGTGACGGGGTCCCCAGGGTGCAGCCTGGAGCGTGGGACCGCTGAGCCCTCCAAATGCACCAACCTGGGTTGCCTCTCTCACTGTGATGTTGTGTCGAGTCTCAGACTTCTGGCAGGTGCTGCACTTACACAGACATCCACAGGCAGGGACACACCCAGCTGAGTTACATGAATGCTCTCCCAGCCGCTCGTGAACCAACAATAGGGAGGCTCCAGCCGATTCCCTTCAGCTCCTCAGCCTTGCATCCTAGAACTGTACCGTCTTGCACTGGTCAGGAGCCTGGCCAGTGTAAGTTCATTACCCAGTCCACCCCTCCCTTGAAGTGTAGAGGACACACACTGGCCTTTGTAAACTGAGCTGAGATTTCCCAAGCACTCAACCAAAACACACTGTTTTAGGTAAAATATAAAACAACTTTATTAACTACAGAAAGATAGATTTTAAGTGATTATAAATAGCAAATGTAGAGATCCAAGTTGATTATCTAAGAAATAAAAATAAATTTGCAGTCTGAGTTCTACAAACTAAGTAGGATTTGAATCAAGTAGTTTCTCATCCTGACAGATGGTCTAGTTCAGGGGTAGGCAATGTATGGCACACGTGCCAAAGGCAGCACACGAGCTGATTTTCAGTGGCACTCACACTGCCCAGGTCCTGGGCACCAGTCCGGGAGACTCTGCATTTAAATTTAATTTTAAATGAAGCTTCTTAAACATTTTATAAGCCTTATTTATTTACATACAATAATAGTTTAGTTATATATTATAGATTTATAGAAAGAGACTTTCTAAAAATGTTAAAATGTATACTGGCACATGAAACTTTAAATCAGAGTGAATAAATGAAGACTCGGCACTTCTGAAAGGTTGCCGACTCCTGCTCTAGTTCCTCAGTGCACAGGCTGGCAGTGCCTTCCAGCCCAGGTCCACCTCTCCCCTATTCAAAGTCTTTATCCTCCAAACTTTCCTCCAGGTGTTGAGCTGAGAGGGAAGAGAGGCCAAGTGACCAAATTTCCCAAAAGGAAAACAGGACACCTCACCCGAGGCACATACCCTCTTTGCGGCTGTTGCTGGTTGCTGGAACCCTGCCTCCCTCCCAGTCCTACCTCTCTCCATGCGTGGGGCTGGCAGCTCTGCTCGCTCCCCTGCACATTCCGCCCCACTGCATTCCACCTTTTTGACCAAAGTGGGTATTTGTCTCTTTTACTCTTGCCAGCTGATCAAGTCGGGAAGAGCAAATGGGACAAATGCCCATCTTTGCGCAGCAAAATAAAAAAAGTCAGGACAGCTGGGACAGGGCTTAAAAGAGGGACTGTTCCAGCCGAAACGAGATGTATGGGCAGCCTACCAAGTCATGATGTCACTTCCCTTCTTTTATATTTTCTTCCAGCTTGCTGGAAAGATCTTTGCTGTGAAGTGGGTTAGTCCATCCCCATGATGTACGTGCCTACTTTGAGAAATCTCTAGGCTGGTGGATTGATGGGTGTTGATGAGCCATTAACCGCTGTCTGGCTGCTCCATTGTACCTAAAAGGCTGGTTGTGAGTGTTCCCAACCTCACAACGTATTTCACATAGCAAAACTTCATAACTTCCCATACAAAGTGAGCACATACACTCCAACAGGATATTAATGTTCAAAAGATCAAGACTTTCAAAATGATAGCTCACAAGGTGTGCTTTGTACAAAACGTATCATCATTATATGAGAGTGGTGAATATGGGGGTTCAAGAGTGTTGCTTTCAGGTACAAAGTGTCACACCATCCTAATGATCAGGGATACATTGTGCTAAAATAAATATTTTGGCTTCAAAGGGGCCATTAGCAAGGTTCAGAGACCCTAAGTAATAACCTGTATTACCTAGTGAGCGTGTGTTGTTTTGTTTTTTGTTTTGTTTTTCGTTTTCAAATCATTCTGCAAATTTCCTGCAGTGTGGGAATGGGGACTTCTGTTGCCCACGTCATCCTAAAAGTCAGAGCCTTCCATTTTAATGCTAGAGAGAAGCTACTCGACAATAAATAACAAACTAATGTGCAGGTTTGCAGTAGAGGAAAAACATTTTTATGTTCATTTTTTTCCAAGAGCCGTTTGGGGAAAATGCCACAGCACCCTATCAGCTTTTGCTTTCCCAATCGAGATTTGTCTAATGTTGAGATTGTTGGAGCAACAGAGAGGGATTCGGGACTCTTGAGTTCTGTACAGAGCCCTGCCGTTGGATTGCTACTTGGCCTTGGACAAGTCACCCGATCTCCCTGTGCTTTATTATGTAAAAGGAGGAGGATGGGAAAACATTGTCATCTAATGTATTGTTCCGCAAACAGAAGATGTGGTCTGGTAATGCGCTTCCTGAGGCTTCATGTTACCGTGTACTATTGATGGACAGTTCTTTTAGCCAGCTTACGCTATGTGGATTAGCGCCTCAGCTGGTACAAATCCATGTAGCTCTATTGAATGGTACCAGGTGACTATTTGCTTGAAGCTGTCAGATCTCCTAAATCTTCAAGACTTAGCTACTGGCCCGTTTTCTTTTCTTCCTACACCAGGAGGCATTATTGCCAACCAGTATTGCTACCGTCAACATTATTTTGGAGCCTCAATATACAAAGCTTGTTATAGCTCCAAATAAAATCAATGTAATATACCGGCCAATTTGACGTGTTAATGTTCACATGAATACCTGCCCAACCCTAAAGTGGGAGGATGTTGGAAAGCATTGTATGCTAGCAGGAAAGCACAGAGGAGACTGGCACTCATTCATTTCATATCTTCATTCTCCTTCTTGCACTTTCAAATGTTGAAGGAAGGTTAAAGAGGTGCTGTTTTCTTTTAGTTTGGTCTGTCAATGAATGGAGGTGAGGTCAACTGAAGCTTTTCAGATGCGTGATGTCAAGAAGGGGGGACCATTTTGGGCAGGCAATGGAGAGAGGAGGTCTCCCTGGTAGAAACAGAATGTTGACGGGAGTTTGCAGCTCACCTTTCAGATATTACATTTGGCCCTAGTAGGGCCTGATCCAGAGAGTTGCTGAGGGTCATCTCCAATGGTTATTGTCCCCATGACAGGTAAATGCTATGCGACATGGCCTTTTGACTTCCTGTGCTCTGCTGATGTGTTGTGTGTTCATGTAAAGGTGTGTGTTAGGTCAGAACAGGAATGTAGCCTTAACGTGTCCATTATCATCCTGTGGGCAAGAACTGCAAATATTATGAAAGGACATCACTGTGCACACTGTACTTACATGGAAGTCAAGGGCTCTCCATGCTGTTTGCAATTCACTTAACATTCCCACTTGTGTAGCCTTGTCCGAAAGTTGGGTTTGCAACAGAACAGAGCTTGGAAGAGTCTCTTGGCTGCCATGACTCTAATCTGTTGCCACGTGCCTCCTGGTGCTTTTTCAGAGGACTGTTTCCAGTCAGACGGTCCCTGTGGAATGACAGCCATCATGGGTCATCACCGGGCGCTGGGTCAGCATTGAAACCAATCAGGAAGAGTCCCACCTCACAAATCACCAGTGCCAGGACAGAGGCATTGGCAGCAGGCCTCCCATTCGTCACGTAGGCCCAACCGTGCTTTGTTTGAGCTCATAGCTACAAACACCAAGGCCCCGATCCTGCAATGAGCTCCAAAGAGGCTGACTAGCAGGACTTGAAGGCAAATGGGTCCATGTGCACGGAGCGCATTGCAGGATCAGGGTCTACGTCTGTGACAACCCATTGTTGGGCTGCTGCACTTAATTTCTTACTGCCTCTTTAAATACCATTCCTCTTTCTTCCTTCCCACTTATTCCCTAGGATCAGTCACTCCTACTGTCCACTGTGGTTGCCAGCAACACCTTTCCCAGTCCATCTCCAGTAGTTTCTTTGGTTGGGAGGTGCCAGCAATTCTCTCCCTCTCTGCTCCCCTCTCAGATCTCTTCCGTTTTCTTCTTTTCTCTCTCTTCCCAGACAGTTGGGTGTTGATCACCTGTTCCACCACATGCCGAGCAGCCACCCTTCTCACTTGGCAGCTGGGATGCTGCGTTTATGGAACGAGATCTTTACCACAAATCTCAGAAGGATACAAACTGCTGCAGGACGTATTTTTCTCTTAATTGCATTCAGCATGCTGCCTTCCCTTTTACAACACTCTGCTTGGGTTCGATTTGGGGGTAAGGATGGCGATGGGGGAATGTTATAAAAAAATCTGGCCTCGGGCACAATATGTTCCTCCCAGAGCTCATCCATCCCTTAAAACCGAATGTCGCAGTACCCTGCTTTCAGCCAGGGAGTCCATCGGGCTGTAGCAGGTTTTCTGCAGATGTGGATTTCTTTTAGTGATTTGTTTTCTTGGCACTTGTTGTTTTTCTTTTCGAAGATGACAATACTGGGAAATTCACCCAGCATCTTCCATCAAAGGATTTCAAAACACAAACCCCAGAGAAGTACTCTAGGCACCTGACTAATTTCCTGTAATCAGTTTAGCTACAGAGTCAACACCGATTTTATTTATTTATAGCATAGTGGTGCTGAGAGTCCATGGCTGAGATCAGGGCCCCATTGTGCAAGGCAATGTACAAACTCATAGTGAGAGAGAGTCCCCAAAAGCACAGTCTAAATTGACAAAGGGTAGGAGGGGAAACTGAGGCAAGGGGGGGTGTAGTGACTTGCCCAAGGTCACCTACCAGGCCAGAGCCTGGAATAGAACCCAGGTGTCCTCACTCCCAGTCCAGCACCCTTTCCGCAAGCCCACGCTGCCTTGATCGTCTTTCAAAGGACTGAATTCAGAACTCAGTTCTTTGAAGAAAGAACTAGGCAGTGATATCTGGATCTGTATAGGTCACTCAGTGGGCTGGGCATGGGTATTCTGGCCATGGGGGCTACTGGGTTTAGCAATGGTCACTTCTGGAAAGGGGAGTTTCTCTCAGACGTGCTGTTAATTAAGGCCTAACTTGAAAGCGACCGCAGTGGCCCAGCAGAGATGGCTTGTGGTACTGAAGCATCATACCCCACAGAGGGGGTTACACTACAGGCGTCAGCAATCAGCTCCCCACCTGCCCCGTCAATGGGCCATAGAGCCATTCCCTGGCTCTGGGAGTGACTGGAAGTAGAGCTGGGTGAAACTTTTTGTGCAGTTTTTTTGTTCACTGAAAAATGCAGCTTCAGGTCAACCAAAACTGGTCCCGAATTTGACCAATAGTTTTGGCTGGGGGGAGGAGGGGGAGAATCGGAAGTGTTTTGATCACCGAAATGACAAATTGGTTCTTCGCCCAGTCCTAGCCAGAAGTCTTTGTCCTTTGATCGCTGTTCACAGACCTCTGTCCCATGCGTTTGGTGCCTCATCTCAATCCCCACCGGAGGGGTGTCCACATAGTGAAAGCCACAGTGGCACATCAGTACTTTTATTAGCAACCTCCGCAGCAAGGCCTGGATGATCCACAGAGAATGCCTGGCTCTCTCACCCCAAGAGATGGCCCTTCCGAGGCAGAGTTCACATCCGTTTGTGGGATACATGAGGGGAACGCAGCACAGCCACAACCCAGGCTGTTTAGTGTCCCGTAGATCCACAGAGGACTTCAGTCTCTGGGGCGGCCAATCTGGCTCCCTTCCCAGGAACTCAATTGCCATTCTCCTCTGCTCGGCACATGAAGAGCGTGAACGTGAGCATTGGCAGCCAAGTGATGAGCAGAGGCTGAGACCCACGTAGCGAGGCTGCTCCGTAGACATATGGACTGAGTTTAGTGAACGAAGCATGAGCAGCCCTTGCCAGTAATATAAACTGCAGCTGTTCTCTTGGATCGTGCAGCGAGACGAGGCTGAAGGAGAGAAATCACCAGTGTTGTCACTAAAGCCCAGGTTTGTAAAGGTATTTAGGCACAATGCTGAACTGATTTAGGAACCTAAATCTCTTTTTCAGAAGGGATTTAGGCACACAGGAGTCTAAATTCCATGGGATTTAGACTCAGTGCCTAAATCCCTTCTGGAAAAGAAACTTCTCTCCTAAATCAGGTAGTGACAACATTGCTGAGTGCAGCAATGCCTACCTAGCTTTAAAAATCTGGGCCTAGCTGAAGAAGAGCTAAAACGAGTGATTGGGGCAGCGGCGAGGTGGGGATAGATCCACCTTGGGAGATCAGATGGGATATACTCTTGGTGTTGCTGCAGTTTGGACAGACGCATTGTGATCTTCCTTCAGCTTGAGCTCACTGCATCTGTGACTGGTTGTTGTGTCCAAGCTCTTGATGATTCTGTTTGTAATCTCAGGCTGAGGAAGCTTTTGTTCATGGAAAATCTTCCTTCTTCCTCCTCCCCCCCGCCTTCCTTCCTCCCTCCCCTGACAGCGTATCCCACAGCCAGCTGGGAGGCAACGATAGAAATGTAAAGCAGCCATGCACTGGGATGAGGGTTTTTTTTTATCAACCGCCTACAGCGATTTTGCAAGAACAATAACCTTTATATTAACTTTGAAAACATCACAGCAAACAGGCTACTTCATGTCTGAAAGTACAATGAAATTAAAACTTGTGCTGAAGACTGTGGGGGGGAAGATATGGGTGAGGAACAGTAAATGTCACGCGCCCTGAGGCCACGATGAGGGGAGGGAGGATTTGATCTGCATTGCTGGACCGTGGGATGTAAACACATTATATAATCTATAGGATAGCTGCAAACTGTGTGAATTAGGTTTCAGTGGTAGCCATGTTAGTCTGTATCAGCAAAAAAAACAAGGAGTCCTTGTGTCACTTTAGAGACTAATAAATGTATTTGGGTATAAGCTTTCGTGGGCTAGAACCCACTTCATCCCAAAAAGGAAGCATGGGAACCTCGGTAGACAAGGCGGAATCTTTAAAGAGCTTTCTTTTAAGGCTTTGCTCTTTTAAAGGGATCCCAAAATATTTTGCCCACCACTACAATGTAGCCACCTCTGAGCTAAAACACAGCAGCTGATGAACAGTTCTGAAGAGAGACCTTCAGGGCAAAAGTGCACTCTTTTCTTCACCAGATTAATCTCTCCTGTGTCCTTCAGTTAAGACCCACTTTTAGCTCCACCCCACACAGATTTGATTTTTCTCTCTTTATTCTTTAAATCAGAAATAGAGAGAGATCAGAACCTGGACATCTTACCCAAAGTGCCTCAAACTGTGGGGTGGTTCAGAACCTGATCCACATTTTGCATCCCAGGCCCATTTCTAATCGGGAATAGAGTCAGGAGCCAAAGGTTACAGAAGCTGTTAATTGGGCTAAGGAAATTAATCACCTTTTATGCTTCTTGTAATAATGACTTTCTTGTATCCTTTATTCCAGGTCTTTACCCCATATGTGTCTTGTCAGGATGAGCGAGCGTTTTAGCTAAAGGCACATCATTATGTAGTTTAAGCCACAAAATTAAGTTCTGTGTTTTAAAAAATAAATACATAGCAGAGAGTTGGGGAAATCTCACCAAACTTAATGAGAGTTGAAATGCTTTTGTGGCCTTTGAATTCAATGAAAGCAGCACGTGTCTGTGCGCAGACATGTATGTAGCGGGTCTATCTCTAAACGTCTACTGATGGTGTTGGAAACCCAAACAAAAGAGTTTTCTGCTAGCGAGTGAGGACCCAAAAGCACAACTTGCTAGGAGCGGAAAGAGAGAGACCAGCATCGTTTCAGTGTCTAAACTGAGTAAAATGCAAAAAATCAAAACGAAATAGTGGAAAAGAATGAAATGTGTAAATAAATCCTTGTCAGTTTATAAGACTATAGCATTTTTAGTAACGTGGAACAGAGGTTGGTTTAAATCTTAGTTTTGTCTCATCAGTGACCCTGTTGTAATCAGAAGCGGACTTTGTGCTTACGTGGTATTTTCCATCCAATGACAGTCTTTGACAAATGCAAGTGGGATTGTTCCCATTTACACATGGGATAAACAGAGGCACTGAGGGGGATCGGCCCCATCTCAGAGGTGCTGAGCGCTCCGCTTTCCCAGGAACGTCAGTAAGACTTGCTGCTGCTCAGTATGGCTGAAAAGGCCTGTGAATGTTCAGCACTTGACAGCTCCCATGGTGATGCTGATGGCCAGATTTCCAGCACCCAAAGGGCTGGGCACCTTGAAAATCCAGCCGATTACTTTGGCACATTAAAAGGAATCCGAGCTATCTTGACAGCCCAGTCCTAAATGACTTGTCCTGAGTCACACGGCACGTCTGTGGCAGAACCAGGAAGAGAACCCAAGTTGCCCAGGTCCAAGTGTCATGGTCTAACTGCTAGACAAGCTGCCCGCTCCTCGTGACAGAGTCAGTGAAGAGAGGCTTCTGTCACATTCCTCACTGATTGGCATTGGCTTGCTGCAGGGCTTTGGGCAAAGCTCGTTCCCATTTCCCTGCAGAAAACAGTCAATCAGAAAAAACATCTTTTAAATGTTTCCTTGCAAACCCCTCTCTCAGTCCAGGAGAGGGCATGAAGGTCAGTTTCAAACCCCTGCGAGGGGAAGGTTTGTGTGCGCCCCTCCCTAATACGCCCACGAAGTCACATTGGCTTAAGAAGAAGTGACAGCAGCTTAAGATCAGAGTTAGTCGTCTCATGAAGGTGACAAAAGCTGTAAGACTCAAAACATTCTGTATCAGCCAGAAAAGTTATTCTCTGGATCTTTGGCAGTAAGGAGCTGTATCTGGGGCAGGGATTCCGCTCTCCTGTGCGTGTCACCTGTCCATTTCTTTAGGGTAAATTCCACCTAGTAAGAAATGTGTGATTTTTATTGGAATCTCTCCTAAGAAGGCAGTCTTGGCTTTGTCTGAATTTACCTGCACATTCTGTCCTGTGCACTGGATGACCAATGGGGAAGGGAGAGGAGAATATTGCATCTTCTTAGGAGTCTCTTCAGCACTGAGCACCATGGGGCTGGGATCCTGACTGGGGATTCTGGTTGTGATATGAATATCAAATAATATGGTGTTCTGAACTGTGAGGCCTCTATCCTGCAATTGGATCCGCCTCATTGGACCTTTGCACCCATTAGTGGGGCTCCACAGGGGCAAACCTGGCTGTAGTTTTAGGGTCCAAACGATATTTCAAAGCATGAGTTTGGCAACTGCTGTGTAATGAGTTGGTTAGGTCTCAGATTGGTACCTAGAAGACAGGCATCCAGGTTGCAAAATCTTGCCTAACTTGCCTGTAGATGAATCAGGATCTGGACATCTTGGGACTGTCCCTCTTTCCCTCTCCCACCAGCACTAAATTCCCTCTAAACACTTAAAAGAATAGAAGCAGGAGGGTCATTTTGCAGGACAGCTGAACCTCTGTGTTCCAGTTTAAAGTATTAATCCCACAATCATCATTCATGGTTGTGCATAATACAGAAGGAGCTTGCTTTTATTTTTAAGCAAGGTTCTGAAGATTTTTTTTTAAAAGGGCAACTTAAAGGGTCTACGCTGTTTGAAATGCAACGAGGTCTGATGTACAGGTACCACTGTGCATTGCCACTATGGTCGATGGCCCCTAGAGGATGCACTGGGAGCCGGGCCTTTTTCTGGCAGGGCAGGGCAGAATAGTTCTGCAATACGCATTCTCCTGCTGGCCCAGCACCGGCAGTTAGTTCTTTTGCAAAGCAAGGGCGGTTTGAGATGGTAACAGGCCCCACTACAGGCAGCCAGCGCTGTACGCTTCTGTATTTACTAGGTGGCTGGCTGAGCATGGGCTTGAGCAAAGCTTGAAAAATTAAACAGGAGCGACCGATATTCGTACATCGGATCTAATCCTCCAACTTCCTCTTTTGTCGTGTAAACACTGGGGATGCCAACGAGGGGAAGCGATAGCTGAGTGGTTACAGTGTTGGACTGAGGCTTGGTTCAATTTCTGGCTCTGCCACAGATGCCCTGTGTTCCCTTGAGCAAGTTGCTTCATCTCTCTGCCCATCTGTACAGTGGGGATTGTGACAAGGTGGCTTGCCTGTTGGCTACAGAGCTGGGGCTTAGCCAGCCCTGATGGCAAGATGAGCCTCACCTGAGAGGAATCGGGGGATTCCTGAATAAAAGGCAGCAGGAAGCTGTAGACGGGTGTGGTTGAGAGGGTAACTGAGCCTGCTAGAAGCAGGAAGCCTGACAGGAAGCTGGAGAGGCTCAGGAGAAAGCTCTCCATGCAAGAGGGGCCTGGGAGAGACTGGGAAGACTTGCCTGGAACGGCCTGTGGAGGAGGACAGGCTCCAGGCAGGGGTTCTGGGCAGCAGACAGACCAGCCGACCCTCAGAGAGGAAGGGGTGAAGCTGGGGTGAGGCTGCGTGAGTTGGTGCTTTGTTTCTGAAAGACTCTGTCAGACTGTTGGGAGAGATACTGATCTAGAGTTGGGGCTAGTGTGCACCTCAGGATAACATCTGTGAGACTCTTGTGGGGAGCCTTGTGGGATGTTTTTCAAGGGGCCATGAAGAGGCCGGACGGCCACTGAGGCAGAGTGCCATAGAGTGATCTCTGGCCACTAGGGGGCGCTTGAGAGGCAGTAAATGGTGACAGCACTACAGGTTAAACTTACTTTCTCCCATCTCTCGTCTATTTAGAGCAGTGGTCCCCAAACCTCACGCCCCACCCCCCTTACCTGTGTCTGCACCCCACTGGGACCGGGCCGTGGCTTCAGGAGGGGTGGGGACGTGGACAGGGGTAAAGGGGCTGAGGCTAGGGCCAGAGGCAGGGGTTTGAGTGGAGCTTTGGCCAAGGATCAGGGCCAGGAACAGAGTTGCATGATGCTCTCTCCCTGCCCCTATGGGGGCTGGCCCAGGCTCCAGCCACACACACCCCCTGCCCCCGAACGGTCCTCCATGCTCCACTATGGACACACGCCCAACAGTTTGGGGACATCTGATGTAAAGTGCAAGTCCTTTGAGCCTGGAACTGTATCCTGTTATCCCCATGCACAACGGGACTCTGATCTGAGCTAGGGCCATGGTGTTATAATACAGATAATTAATAACTATTATTATTATTAT
This sequence comes from Gopherus evgoodei, assembly GCF_007399415.2. Lineage (NCBI taxonomy): Eukaryota > Metazoa > Chordata > Testudines > Testudinidae > Gopherus > Gopherus evgoodei. Next base: position 9,096,964 of record NC_044339.1, on the reverse strand, counting down.
TATTATAATAACATATGACAAGCAGGATTTTGGATGTCCTCATTTTCATTCCCCAAAAACATTTCAGGTTTTGAGATCCAGTGCTGATTTATTTCAGCAGGATATGTTCAAGAAGCCAGTTCATTGTATGGATAAGAGAGGTCATGGATATGTTTTCTGCTCAAAGCATTGCAGTGGGCCAGCTTGCAGACTGCAATCGGCCAATTCAACATGTTGTTTGCACATACTGCTTCTTCCAGGACTCTGGCAAGCATAGCTTTCAGCTAGCTTAGGCGTTGCTTTCACACACCCATATGATCAACAGAATTCCTTTCTGTGAATTTGAACTGAAGCCCCGTCTTTGAGAGAGAGATTTTTCTTAAGTTGCTGATTTCCGTAGCTCAGAATTGGAGTGTCTGTTAAGGTTGACAGTGTGGCCGGAAACGAATCAGATCTAAAAAAAAAACTTCAGTAAAAAAAGTCCTCTAATCTCTTCCCAAAATCTCATGTCTGTTCCTAGTCCCAGCTTCTCAGTTGCCATGATTTGGCTGAAGTAAGCAAGCAGTTAACAGGGTTAAACTGGATTCCTCACTGAAACTAACCCATCAAAGATAACAGTTAGAGCTGGCCAACTTCTTTCACACAATTTCGGTGTTTTGTTTTGTGTTGTTTTTTTGGGGGGCGGGACGGGCTTGAAAATATTTCTTTTTTCCAAAAATTTGTCACCATTATTGACATGTCCCATTTTTCAGGACATTTCCCACAATTTTTGTTTACCAAATTTTCAACATTTTTTGATTACCCAAGACCACATCTTGTAGCAGAAAAATGGAGAGTTTATAAAGAAAACATTTTAAAACCTATATTTATTTTTAAAAGAATCAGTTAAAATATTGTGAGAGACAAGGCTAGTTATGAATCCTGCAAAGTGGAAACAGAAACTTTTTATGAAATCTGTTCTGTTTTTCATCCAGCTCCCTACAGCTTTCCACCAGTTGCTCTCTTCCTCTTAGATGCTGTCTCCTGCTTACTCTAGTGTTCTCAAATGAGCATTGCATATACCACCTCTTGCACTAATCAATTAGTGTTGGACACAATGCCAAGCTGCCAGGTCTGATTTATGATGACTGTGATGCTCATGCACAGTAAAGTCATCTCTTTCCTCTGTTTCCCCTGCTCTGTTTGGCTGCTCTGAACTGGAGGACAGGCGTGCTGTTGAAATGAACTAGATATCTCAGAGAGAGAGAGAGCTAGTTCTTGGAGACACTTGTTGGTTTAAATGGGGTGAAGGGTGGGGGAAACTGTAATGGTCAGAGCAATGTGCTCTGTTGCTGCATCTCAGATGTGGACTGCTATCCTCAAGCAGGGGCGGCTCTGCTTTTTGTCGTCCCAAGCACGGCAGTCAGGCAGCCTTCGGCAGCGGTTCTGCAGGAGGTCCGCCGGTCATGCGGATTCGGCAGCAGTTCTGTGGGAGGTCCGCCGGTCACGCACCTTCAGTGTGCCTGCTGCTGAATTACTGCCAAAACGCGGGACCGGCGGACCTTCCCCAGAAACGCTGCTGAAGGCTGCCTGACTGCCGCCCTCACAGCGACCGGCAAGCCACCCCCCGCGGCTTGCCACCCCGGGCTCGTGCTTGCTGCGCTGGTTCCTGGAGCTGCCCCTGCCCTCAACGGTGTCCCTTGCAAACCCATTTGCAAATTACCAAAACTTAATCTGATTTTCTTGACTTCCGCAAGCGTATTCTGCATGTTGCATAAGTCAAGCGTGAAATCATTGACAGTGGAATTAAAGTGGCCTGCAGTTAACAGTACGCTTCTCTATTTCCCCACTTTTAACGCATTAGTACGTCAAGCACCGTTCTCAAATCCAGGGCAGCAGGAACCTAAGGGGATTTGAGCACAAATCATGTAACGTGCCATGGCTGTTTCTCTGGGGTGCTGCTTCTTGCAAGTCTTTAAGGTGGAAGTGTTGCTTGCGTTTGTTTCTGCCCATACCCTTTGACCCTCATTCGCAAATCAGCAGTGGCACAAACATTATGATCATCCGCTCTCTTTGGATTTCCCATGAGCAGTGTCTTAAAGCTGTAAACAGCCATTCTGGAGAATGAAGTGCTGCAAAACCTACAGAACCCCTGGGTCTGCTGTAGCTGGGACCATTAGAGGAGGTTTGGCCATCAGATAAAAATAACCAGCAAAACAACTACATTCAGATAGTACCATGTTGCTATGTAACAGCTGCCTATGAAGAGCCAGTCTTTTGACAATGTTGGGTGAACTTGGGTCTCCTGAAGCTACTACACCTTTTCAGGCATTGCTCGTTAATGTTCAGCATGAATAAATCAACTCCATCGGTGGGCAGTTATAGTGAAAACCTTTCTAAATACACTATGTTTCAGGGAGTTATTTTGTAATGTGATTTCTGCGGAAAATGCCCCATGGGGCTGCAAGGACCTTTAGGTATGTCTACACTACACATTAAGCCCAGGCTCTGTCTGAGGTTTGAGCCCAAGCCCCACCTTCCATCCACACACAAATCAGTCTAGCTCAGGTCAGCAAGCACTCAGGATCCTGGTCCTAGGAATCAGAGCCCGAGTCCTGCTGTGTTTCGGGTCCGGGCCTTGTCATTCTGCAGCATGAGTGCAGCTCAAGCCACAGTTCTGAGTCCAAAGGTCTGCAGAACACAATATGGACGCGTTAGCATGGCAGTGAGACTGGGTCCAGCAATTGTAAGCCCTGGTTTCTGGTGCAGTGTCAATGCTTAAGCGTAGATGTGAAAACTCTGAGTCCATAAGCCCACAGACCCAGTTTACAGTTTGTGTAGACAAACCCTTAATGGTCTGTGCTGCACTGGGACATCTCACTGTTTAAAATTCTGTGTACGGCAGTTGTGTAATGAGCATTAGCTCTTGAGTCTTGCTCATGTCCGGCTCTGCCAATTGGATTGTCCTCAAGCCAACTCCAGATTATTCCCTTCGGTGCATCTTCTAGTGCTTTCTTATTGGTCACTAGCAATGAGCCATGGTCAGGATTATGCTGGGGGAGACTTGTACTGTCTCCTCCTGGATTGTACCTGCTCTCTGAACTCCTGGAGGACTCCCCTCTCTTCAGCTGTCAATACAGGGCCTTTCATCAACCCCAGCTTCACTTGAAAGATTAAATATTTATACTGGGTTGTTGTTTTTCTGGAAAGCAACTTGTGTAGCTACCTACAGATTATATGCCCATAAGAGCTGCTTTCCCCTTCTTTTATGACGTCTCTTTGTAACTTTGCTTCCCTGAGAGGCTGAGATAAAATGAAACCGATTTGTTGTACATGTAGAGTCTATAGCAGTAGTTTCCATGGCAACTGTATCCGGGAGAACAGTGCTCTCTTTCTTGTGGGAGGTTCTGGTGCGTCAGATAGCACAGGTAGTTTAAATAATTTTTTTTTTTAAAACACCCCAAAACTGGAGCCTTTCACACTCCCCCTGGAAGGGATTCAAGTGGCTAGGACAGAGTAAGCAAGTAACTTTCTCATTTCACCCTTAAATCTGCACTCATTCACAAGCAATGGTCAAGACCTAAACTGTTTCTGGTTACTGACCAATCTCTGCACATGCAAGATTTGTTATCCCCATATGATAAACTTTTCCCACTGGGGTGGTTGTTAAGAAGTCTTTTTGTCTCCAGTTAACTCTTGTGAATAAGAGGTTTCAAAGACAGAGAAAGCAGGAATGGATTGTGCTGCAGGATGCTGAGCATGAAGGAGTGGAAGGAGTTTCTTTAGAGAGTCTAGGGTACAGAAAGGTGCTGGATTTGACAGTCCTTCAGAGCAGAATGAGTTAAAACCAAGAGGAGCCAGGCCAGGAGAGTACCCGCAAACTGAGATAATATCATGCTAAGAAATGCTGCACAGGCAACATCAGTGAAGTATTTCTCCATCAGTGTGTCTCACCCTAACAGTAGACTTACCACCTCTAGGGGAAGTTAAGTCTGTGTGGTCCATTCAACCCTTTGTGCCTCTGCTGGGATTGCCAAATTCAATCAAGAATTGTGATTTCCCCCATCTCAAAAATCCCACAAAAAAGAAACAAACTCAGGAAGATGTTCCATCTCACACCTCCTTCCTGTCCTGGGCTCACCATATGACCTTGATATTTTGGACCAGTCATGGGGCTAAATAATAGAAAAGTCCCACAGCTTCTCTGAGACATTTTTCACGTTTTTCCCCTTGTGTGGCTCCAGGTGCTTGTGATCAAATAGATCAAACCAGATTTCTGTGGAGACTGTGATGATAGGCTCAGCAGCCTGTAATCCGTCGAGTCCATCTGAAACTTTCTTCAATTAGTTTTGTAAATCCAGAGCCTCTCCATAGATTCCCTTGCTGTGTAAAATATCTGCTCTGTCCTGCACAAAATCCTCCTCCCCAATTTCAAAGAATTCATGGGAGTTGGATGCAAAGAGAGAGACACCAACCTCTTCAGAGTTCACATAGCACATCATGGTCTGGGTGTCCCTCACCTGCTTGCTTCCCCCCCCCCCCCCAGCAGCACTATATGCAGCTTACAGCACCCCAGTCCCTGCGAGCTAAAGAATTGTGGTGCAAAAGTAATCACAGATTCGTCAATTTTTAATCACTTTGGGGAATGGGTTTTAAAGCTGCACTGGAATTTACCACCGTCTTATAGCTCATAAATAATATCATGTCAGATTTCCGTGCTAGCGCTGTCTGTAGCCCTGGTATGAATTTAAAGTGGCTGTAAGTTTTATAATCGGCCTGGCATACTTGCCAATAATTGCTATGCATAGGAAGGGAGACTTAGCTTAAGAGAAATTTTGTTTCTCTGGATTGTGAACTGCATGCCAATGGGACACCTGGTGTTAAAGGAATCTCTTAGCGAACGGGGGCTCTGTTCAGAAACTGAGAAATGCTCTGTTCTGAATAGCCGCAAAGAGACCGAGCCTAGCAAAAATGAACTGGAGAGCCCTCTGCTGGCCTTAGCAATGATGATAATGGGTCCTTCTCTTCTGCGTTCTGCTTATCTTAGCAAGGGAGTTTTAAACTGTGGGGAACATTGTTAGTGTAGCTGCTTAATGGAGAGCCCTCCCACACTGCATGCTTTCCTGTTTAATGGAGGCTAAGGAGTTATGGGACTCTGAATTTTTATTAGCGCTGGCTGCTGGCGCTTGCTGTGTTGCTGTTCTGAAAGCTGGATCCAAGGTCATGCCGGGGGCATAGTCAGGGGAAGCTGCTTCTTAATTTGTGAGGCAAGAACATGCCTGAATTTTGGCAATGGGAAGCTGCAGGAGCAGGCTTGGCTTTAAAGAATTGCTGATGCATTGTTCTAAAATAATTGAACCAAAATCCTAGAGACGGAGACGGATACGTTTTTGGCAGCCATTCAAGCTGGGAATCTGTATTTTGCCTTTGGCTCCTTTCTTTCTGATAGGCCAAGCTAGATACTTCCCAAGCTGTGGGACAGATCCAGATCTAAATTTTGCAACCTGATATCATCCATAATAAAAGCGACTGCAATGTGGGATTGAAATCCTGTTGCATGCCGCGTTAGAGTTCCTTTCCCATCCTTGCTGCTAGTCGGGATCTTAATTTGGGTGTAACAGAAACTTAGCTCCCCCATATATATCCCCGGCTTCTTGTTTGGTTTATCAGGTAACATTACAGTCCTGCACTGGGAGCATCATAATTCAGCCAACGTTTGGCCTTTCTGATGTCGGCAAGGCTGCGCTGTCTCATCTCATCCTTGAACAGAATGGGCTGGTTACAAGGCAGGGGAGCCTAAGGCCATTTCTACACTACCTCATATACGGACATAACTTATGTCACTCCAGGGTGTGAATATGCCACTGCCCTGAGCGATGTAACTTACGCCAACCTAAGCGCTGGTGCGGACAGCACTGTGTGAGCAGGAGAGTTACTTGAAGGTACTGGAGTCCTGGTACTGGAACTACGGGCATGTTGAGATGAGTGACATTGTTCGGAGCAGCAGCAGAGCCCTTTAAAAAAGAGAGATGTCCGTTCTGCTTAGGACTTTGGGGGTGCTTTCCTTGGACAGTGTGCACGGCTAGTGGTGTCTGAAACCCTGCAGCCAGCTCGCTCTGAGCATTACCTCGTGGTTGGCATCCCAGCCTAGAAGGGAATCTCCATTCATCAGATCAGCCTTCCCCTTATATTTCTGCTGAGATGAAAACCGCACATATGACAAGCTAATAATTCTGCTGTCTCCCGTAAGCCACTGGCTCTCGTTGGGTTGCTTGAAAACTTGCCAAGAATATTTGAGAGGTTCTCAAGCACTCCTTAAAATTACACCTACAATATGTGTGACTTGTTTCACTCCATAGGTGAAATTTAGCCCTGTGCAGGGGCCAGCGTGATGGTTGTGCGCCACTTATGCCCTGTTTTGAGGGCTAATAGTGCACAGGTTTAGTGCTGTGTCTCTGCCAGGGGGTGAATTTCTTCCTGTGTTTCCTTCAAAACTTGGCTCTGGCTTACTAACATCATCAGTACCCTGGGAGCTTGAATAGTGGAAGCTAAAGGCAAAGAAGACCTATATGGGACAAAGGAGGGGCTTATAGACTCATAGACTCATAGGTCAGAAGGGACCAATCTGATCATCTAGTCTGACCTCCTGCACAAGGCAGGCCACAGAACCCCACCCATCCAATTTTATAACAACCCCTATCCCAGGATCGAGTTATTGAAATCTTCAAAACTGGTTTGAAGACCTCAAACTGCAGAGAAACCACCAGCAAGCGACCCGTGCCCCACGCTGCAGGGGAAGGCGAAAAACCTCCAGGGCCCCTGCCAATCCACCCTGGAGGAAAATTCCTTCCCGACCCCAAATATGGCGATCAGCTAAACCCTGAGCATGTGGGCAAGACTCACCAGCCAGCACCCAAGAAGGAATTCTCTGCAGTAACTCAGTTCCCATGCCATCCAACATCTCCCCGCAGATCATTGAGCAGACCTATCTGGTGGTAATCCAAGATCAATTGCCCAAATTAACAATCCTATCATAACATCCCCTCCATATACTTATCAAGCTTTGTCTTAAAGCCAGGAAAGTCTTTTGCCCCGACTACTTCCCTCGGAAGGCTGTTCCAGAACTTCACTCCCCTAATGGTTAGAAACCTTCGTCTAATTTCAAGTCTAAACTTCCTAATATCCAGTTTATACCCATTCGTCCTCGTGCCTACATTAGTACTAAACTTAAATAATTCCTCTCCCTCCCTAACGTTAACCCCCCTGATATATTTATATAGAGCAAGCATATCCCCCCGCAGCCTTCTTTTGGCCAGGCTAAACAAGCCAAGCTCTTTGAGTCTCCTTTCATAAGGCAGTTTTTCCATTCCTCTTGTGGTTAAGACATCAGGTTGTCACTGAAGAAATCTGAATTCCACTCCCACCTTTGCCACAAACTCCCTGTGTGACTTTGGTCAAGTCCCCAATTCCTCATCTACAGAATGGGAACAATAATCCATTCTCTCCTGGGTACTAGAACTGTCAGATCTTTGGGGCAGGCACTATCTCTTTCTATGGGTTTGGGCATAGCCCAGTACAATGGGGATTCAGTCTGGGTTGGAACCTCCAGGTGCTCCTATTATCTGAATAATAAAGAATAGAAGGTCACATAGATTTAAGTTCGCTCTTGCGCAGCAGGCTATCAAGGGCCGCACAGCTGCGCAGTCATGGGGCCTGGGCTGGAGAGGAGAGAGGTAGGGGGCCTGAAGGGCTATGGCGGGGCTGCCACGGCTGGGGAGAGGCACTTCTCCCCCAGCCTTGGGCTGCTGTGGCGAGAGAGGGCTGGGGGGGAGTCCTCTCTCCTCACCGCAGCCCTGAAGCAGCCTGCACCCCAAACCCCGCATCCCTGGCCCCACCCCAGAGCCCGCATCCTCAGCCGGAGCCCTCATCCTCCACACCCCAACCCTCTGCCCTAGCCCTGAGTCCACTCCCCCTACCCTGAATGCCTTATCCCCGGCCCCACCCCAGAGACCGCACCCCCAGCCAGAGCCCTCACTTCCTGCACCCCAACCTCCTGCTCTACCCCAGAGCCCACAGCCCCCAGCAAGAACTCTCATTCCCCCCATACCCCAGCCCCCTGCCCCACTCTTGAGTTCACTCCCTGTATCCCGAACCCCTCATCCCTGGCCCCAGCCAGAGCCCTCATCCTCCACACCACAACCCTCTGCCCTAGCCTGAGTCCCCTCCCTGCACCTTATCCACGGCCCCATCCCAGAGCTTGCACCCTCAGCCAGAGCCCTCACCCACACCCCAACTGTCTGCCCCACCCTTGAGCCCCCTCTCACACTCCCACCATTCATCACCTCCATATTGGTGCACATAACAAAATTCATTCCACACATGGACATAAAAAATTAGAGGGAAAACTGCCTGTAGTCCTGTCCTCTCAGCCAGTAGGATTGTGACATTTAGGATATATAGGAGTGGGTGAGTGTGATTCTGTGGCCTGCGTTGTGCAGGAGGTCGGACGAGATGATCGTAATGGTCCCTTCTGACCTTAAAGTCTATGATTCTATGATACTATAGTCTCTGCTATCGTACCCTGTCCAGTTTTCAGTGACTCAAGTAATGGGATTTTCTCCTCTTGGGACACAACTCTTACGTTGTGGAGTTGTAGACACAAGACCACCTGTCTAGCACCATCCTGTAGGGGATTTTCCATCATGCCTAAGTACATTGAAGTCCTGAAGCTTCGCACGGCATCGCTTTAACAAACCCAAACTGGCCTGTTGCACTGTGAAAGTCCTGCACTGAGTATTTGCCTAAGGTGTTCTGTCTCATAGACGGTTTGGTGAGATTTCTCTGCAATGACGGTTGTATTCCCAGATCTGTACTACCCTCAGGTCTTTGTGACTTTAAACAGAGCTTTGCAGTAGTAGGTAATTACAGCAAATGTCTTCCCCCGTCCCACCTCCCGGCATTGCTGCCCTCTCTGCTGTCTTGTCAAGTTGTCGATCCATTTCAACAAATTTGGTAATTAAAACTGCTTCTAATCCGCCACGTGCATGAGCCAGAATAATGCACCATGGAAATCTTATCCAAGAGAGAAGACGGCATACATCACAGCGGCTGCTGGGTTGGTCATCGGCTCCGAGCCTTTTTCTCAGCTTAGTACATGAGTGAGGGAGAGAGTCGAAAAAGTTTCCTCCCCAAGCGCCACCTCTCTGATACTGCAGCTGCTCCACCATAGTCATTGTGGATCGTATACCAGCCTGTGAGAACTGGGTTCTAATCCCATGTCTGCCGGATACTTCCAGCAGGCAATTCCCGTATCTCCTCTGTGCTTCTGTAAGGTTTTGATGATCCTGGCCCTACCCCAAAGGTTTGTTACAAAGCTCAACTGGCTGTTTCTAAAGGGCTGTGAGATCCCAGGAGGCAAGGGGGAGCTAGAAGTGCTTGCTGATTGTTTCAGCTTGGCTGGGTCTCCTCCTGCCTTGGGATTTTGCCACCGATAACCCTGTCTGCCATTACACCAGGCTCATTACCCTAGGTGTGTGATGCACAACAGGATTTTTGGCAGGCCAAACGGGCCCAGTAGTGATGAGGACTGAAGCAAAATCTTCCTGATCTTCGTGGGGTGGTGACGTGAGCAGCTCCAAGTTTAGACAAGACAAGCCTGAACAAGTAAATGCCGAAACGACTGACCATTGTGAATATGTTTCTAGTAAATAAGAGAGGCAGAAATCACCCGAACTAATTATTGTGAATATGTTGACAGTGAACAAAGTATGCACAAGCAACCTGAATTGAGAAGCCTGCCTTAACTCAGTCTGCACAGCGACTGGTCTTTTCATGCAAGTATGGATGTTGGTAGCTAGGAAGGAAAATCTGCGCTGTGTGGTGTGGGACGGGAGTTGGAACTGTGGTATCATCCCTTAGACTCCCTGCATCTGGGCCTTGCCAACATGGGCAAAGAGCTGTTACTACCCAATAATGTAACCTGAGTGCCAAGCTGCAGTCAAGCCAAGCTTTTTGGATCCCAGAGAACTGGTTGAGGTGTTCTAGATAAGCTGAGAGGAAAGGTCTTGGGGGGAATCCTATTAGGGGTGTTAAAATATGAGCCCAGATCTGAAGTTTGCACATGACCTCTTTGTTTATAATGAACTGATCCAAATGCCCCTAGACTTTGGACTTTTTGAGATCTGGATCTGGCATTGTGCGTCTTCAGCCCATCGTTGATGTATTTTTTTTTTATTTTATATATAGTCTAAAAACCAATTTGTGGTCCAGACTCCACAACATTAATTACAGCGATAAGTAAGTTTTTTAAAACCCTACTTCATTTATGCTCATGGTGGAGACCTAGGACTGATCCAGCTCCCATCCAAGTCCGTAATGCACCTGATTCTGATCTCTGTGGCATTATCCCATTGTAACTCCATTGAACGGAACATAAGTGAGACCCAAAGCTAAACCCACTGATTGCTGAAAAGATTACAGTACGTTTTTGTTCCTATGTATTTCCCTGCAAATGTAATAAACGGCTAAGCATATACTGTATTTCACAGATAATTGCTAGTGGAGGTACATAGTACTGTGTCCATAAATCAGTTCAGGACAGAGCATTTCTGGATGCGTATGATACTGTATGTAGCTTTCCTTTATTTCCACACTATTCGCAACCGAGGCTCAACATGATGTTTGATATCATGATGCTATTTCACTTAGTTCACACTGGACCATATTTGCATCAAGCAATACACATACCACAGAGACTCTTGTCTTTTCTCCATTGGAACCTTTAGATGATGTCGAAAGTGTTAAGCTGTTTCTGTGAAAAAAGCAGCAACACAGCAAGAGTGGGTTTTGTAAAACAAAGTTGACCCTGCCCGGATTACCCATCCATGGCAAACCTCTCTGCTTTCCCATTACATTCTCCAGCCAATTTGAGTGTACCAGCCTAGGGCTGCCTTGTGTATCAATCCCCCTTGTTTACCCCAGCATGGGTCCCTATCGTACAGCAGTAACATGAAGAGAAAATACCGATGGTTGAGGAAGGTCTTATGAGAGAGTTTCTGTTCCACCTGATGCTGTTCATTAATCCCTGCAGCTGGAGGATGCCTGGCAAGGGTGCAGTCTCTCCAGCACACCAAGCCATAAAATTGGAATCTTTTACTTGGCAACAAAATTAGCCCTCCTGTTTTCTCGTTCTCTCCCACTGTGTGCAGGGTGCACCCTGTTGCTAAGGTTGCCCAGTGCGTCCTTAGTTCTGGCACTTCCTAACTTTGCAACCTTCATAATGTTTTCATCTATGTGATAAATATATATATTGCCTGCAGCTTGTTCAGTGGCACCTCAGTGAGATATTTGTCCTCTGATGTATGCCCTTGGCACTTTTGTGGAGGTTTTTTTGTTTTTTTTTTAAGGAGTTTGCTGAAGAAAGCGAAAAAGTTTATTTGCCAAATGGCTAGCAGAGCTTCTGCTGCGAGCTGTGCTTGGAACATGATCAATACATTTGTGCATACCGGTCTTCTCTGCAAGCTCAACTGGTCGAGAGATCTATTAAATGATAAGCAGAGATTCTGTTCTCTGTGTGCGGGGTGGGCACACTGGAAGATGATAGATCAGTATACATGTACCAACCCTCTTCACAAGCTCCATCTGTAGTAAGAGGTATTCAGCTGTCTCATTCGCCAGCCTTGTAACACATGCATTCTGTTTTTAGCACCATTCTGACATACTGTCTCCTATGTGCAGAATCAGAGTCCTGGAATGATTTGGGTTGGAAAAATACCTTCTCATGGCTTACATGGGACCCTCCTCCTGCATTGTGGCAGGATGGACTCAACTATTCCCAACTCATCCCTGGTAGTATCCAGGCTTACCTTTGGATGGTCCCATGACAGAACCACCACTATTTGCATCTCATTCCACCTCTTGAACCAATACCATTGTCCACATTTTCCCATATATATAGAATCATAGACTTTAAGGTCAGAAGGAACCATTATGATCATCTAGTCTGACCTCCTGCACAATGCAGGCCACAGAATCTCACCCACCCACTCCTCTATCAAACCCCTAACCTGTGTCTGAGCTATTGAAGTTCTCAAATCGTGTTTTAAAGACTTCAAGGTGCAGAGAATCCTCCAGCAAGTGACCTGTGCCCCACGCTGCAGAGGGAGGCAACCCCCCCCCACCCCCAGGGCCTCTGCCAATCTGCCCTGGAGGAAAATTCCTTCTGGACCCTGAAGATGGCAATCAGCTAAACCCTGACCACGTGGGCAAGGCTCACCAGCCAGACACCCAGGAAAGAATTCTTTGTAGTAACTCAGATCCCACTCCATCGAACATCCCATCACAGGCCATTGGGCATATTTACCACTAATAGTCAAAGATCAATTAATTGCCAAAATTAGGCTATCCCATCATACCATCCCCTCCATAAACTTATCAAGCTTAGTTTTGAAGCCAGATATGTCTTTTGCCCCCACTGCTCCCCTTGGAAGGCTGTTCTAGAACTTCACTCCTCTGATGGGTAGAAACCTTCATCTAATTTCAAGTCTAAACTTCCAGATGGCCAGTTTATATCCATTTGTTCTTGTGTCGACATTGGTACTGAGCTTAAATAATTCCTCTCCTTCCCTGGTATTTATCCCTCTGATATATTTATAGAGAGCAATCATATCTCCCCTCAGTCTTCTTCTGGTTAGGCTAAACAAGCCAAGCTCTTTCAGTCTCCTTTCATAAGACAGGTTTTCCATTCCTTGGATCATCCTAGTAGTCTGTCTCTGAACCCGTTCCAGTTTAAATTCATCCTTCTTAAACATGAGAGAGCAGAACTGCACACAGCATTCCAGATGAGGTGTCACCAGTGCCTTGTATAATGGTACTAACACTTCCTTATCTTTACTGGAAATACCTCGCCTGATGCATCCCAAGACTGCATTCGTTTTTTCATGGCCGTATCACATTGGCAGCTCACAATCATCCTGTGATCAACCAATACTCCGATGTCGTCCTTCTGTTACTTCCAACTGATGCGTCCCCAGCTTATAATAAAAATTCTTGTTGTTAATCCCTAAATGTATGACCTTGCACTTTTCACCATTAAATTTCATCCTATTACTGTTACTCCAGTTTGCAAGGTCATCTAGATCTTCCTGTATGATATCCCGGTCCTTCTCTGTATTAGCAATGCCTCCCAGCTGTATTAGCACATTCCCACTTTTTGTGCCAAGATCAGTAATAAAAAGATAAATAAGATTGGTCCCAAAACCGATCCCTGAGGAACTCCACTAGTCACCTCCCTCCAGCCTGACAGTTCACCTTTCAGTACGACCCGTTGTAGTCTCCCCTTTAGCCAGTTCCTTATCCACCTTTCAGTTTTCATATTGATCCCCATCTTTTCCAATTTAGCTAATAATTCCCTATGTGGAACCATATCAAATGCCTTACTGAAATAGAGGTAAATTAGATCCATTGTGTTTCCTTTGTCTAAGACATCTGTTACCTTCTCAAAGGAGGAGATCAGGCTGGTTTGGCATGATCTACCTTTTGTAAAACCATGTTGTGTTTTGTCCCAGTTACCATTGACCTCAATGTCCTTAATTACTTTCTCCTTCAAAAAATTTTCTAAGACCTTGCATACTACAGATGTCAATCTAACAGGCCTGTAGTTACCTGGATCACTTTTTTTTCCTTTCTTAAAAATAGGAACTGTGTTAGCAATTCTCCAGTCGTATGGTACAACCCCTGAGTTCACAGATTCATTAAAAATTCTTGCTAATGGGCTTGCAATTTCATGTGCCAGTTCCTTTAATATTCTTGGATGAAGATTATCTGGGCCCCCCGATTTAGTCCCATTAAGCTGTTCAAATTGACTTGATTTTCCACTCTGCAACTTGAGTCTTTGGGGCAGAGACCGTCCTTTTGTTCTGTGTTTGTGGAGCACCTGCCACTAGGGGGTCCTGGCCCTTCACTGGAGCTCCTGGGTGCTAGAGTGGTGCAAATAATAACCAATGTAGATGGAACATGTAGTAATTATTAATAAGAATAATGGATCCCTGTCCTTTATATAATGTATAAATGGAGATTTTACTTTACTGAAGTTGCTGTCTGGAAAGGAGGGCAGAGAGCGGAGACAAATTGCATGGTGAAAATTCATGCAAGAAGCCAACAGCTGGCTCCTCCGCACTCAGCATGAGCTACAGATGGGTCTCTCATACCATCTCCGAAGCATTGCTCGATTCAGATTCCAGGTCTGATTCATCTCAAGCCACCTCTGAAGCTGTTCTGCCCTGGAAGAGATCACCAAGGCTTGTAATTATTAGAAGAATAAAAAGATGAGGACTGATGGCTGCTTTCAGCCATCAACACCAAGCCTGGCCAGAAACTGAACTGGAGAAATGTGTGCAGAAGAGGAGTGAGGGGAAACTACTGGCAGTTTGGCTTATTAACTAATATTCCCTGATTTATTGTGTCATTATTTGGCCGTGTTTTTAATATGCTCCATACAGTATATAAGACAAAAAATTCCACCACTGCAAATGAGCATCTAGAAAACAAACAGGGAGAAAATACATGGATTTTAATGTAATCTAAAGCAAAACTGTTGTGTTGATGTTTTCTTTCCCTCCCCCCCCCCCATGCATTCTCAAGCCAACATGATTTCAAATGGCTGCAGGTTTTTTTTGTAATGTAAACTTTTCGATTTTTATGGCCAGAAGACATATGAGGTCATCTGGTCTGATCTCCTCTATAATAAAGACCGTTGCATTTAACCCTGTTGCTCCTTTATCAAGCCCAGTAGCTCAAGCATCAACCAGAAAAGCATCCAGTCTTGCTTTGAAGACATCAAGAGATGGCGAATCCACCACTTCCCTTGGTAGTTTTGTTCCCATGACTAATCACCCTCACTGTTCCAAGTGTGTGCCTGATTTCTCATTTGGATTTGTCTGGCTTTAACTTTCAGCCATTGGTGCTTGTTCTGCCTTTCTCTTCTCTAAAACCTGGTATTTTCTCCCCGGTAAAATATGAGAATTGTGTAGGGGACTCAAATCAGTGGGGAGAGTTCAAAGTAACAAGTCTTGAAAATCAAAACCTTTTAGGGCTCATTTTTGTTGCTTTTGCTCATGCTTGGTTTAGCATTTTGTGCTGCAGATAATCTCATTGAAAGCAATGGAATAAAGTGACTTTAACATATCTAAGGGGACAGAATCTGGCCCTTTTTAAAATGTATTATTTCATAAAGTTGCAGAGTGCAATTTGCCCAACATCCATTGGTGCAAAGAGGTTCCGGGTTCGGTTTGAATAAGATCCTGAAAACGAGTGTAACAGCACAGTGTTGTAGACCAGGTTCATTCGATTAAGCAGAAGCAGCTCATGTTTTTAGATCCAGAAGTCCCAGGTTCAATCCCTACAAATGTCTAGGTATACATAGTCCTGTTTCAGCACAGAGGGGTGGGGATGGATTTTGAGATCTTTTCCAACCCTACATTACTATGGTCTGGTCTGTGCTACCATGGTAAATCGATCTAACTTACATGACTTCAGTTATTTGAGTAACGTAACTGAAGTGGATGTAGTTAGATCCACTTACCGCAGTGGCGACACTGCACCATGTCGATGGGTGAGCGTCTCCCGTTGATTTCCCTTATGTTTCTCGGGGAGGTGGAGTACGCAAATCAATGGGAGAGTGTTCACCCATCGATTTAGCTTATCCTCATTAGACCCGCTAAATTGACACTCACTGCATCTATGGCAGCAGTTTCGATCCACAAGCAAGTGTATACATACCCTAAGATTCTTTGAGCCAGTCAGGAGCCTTGTAAGGTGAGCATGTTTATATGAACTATCAGAACCGTTGGCTCTGCAATTTTAGGCTAGAAGATTCATGGGCACAAGTTTTCTTGAGAGATTCCTGGCACTTCCTACTTCTGATTGGACTGAAAGTATCACAAGAACCCCCTTTATCATGGTGTGTCTTTCTGTTTGCACTCTGATCCTGACTTCTCTTTCCACCTGTAATCCGTGGAATAAGCCAAGCAATGTACTTTCTCCAGCATTCTCCTATTCCAGCTCAGATGTACATGTTTCGTTCTTCCCACCAGGAAGCACTACTAGGACAGCGCTACTTCTCTGAGCTGGGCTTGGGGAAGGGAAGTGAACTGGTGAGAAGTCAGCACTCATTTTCTGCTACTCCCCGTCAGCTTGCTGCATTGTAACTTAAGAGGAGGTGGGAAGATTAAGAGCCATAACAAACGCTTTGATGTCTTAGTGTTGTGGTGTTTGTAATTTACATTAGTTTATGAGCAAGGAGGAAATACCCTGTTTATTTAGGGTCAACCTCCCTGCCCTTTGGTCTCCCTTCCTCAGTTTCTTACTCTGTTTCACTCAGGCACCCCAAATATCTCCTGCTTCTCCTCCTTGAAAGATGCTTGATATGATGTAACATGATGGGTGACTTATTTTTGCAGTTACGAGCAGAAAGGAGCACTCTGCTCAGCACAGGAACATGCCTGCTGTGAAATGCCTAAATTTTGGAGATGAAAAAATCTCAGATGCTTTTTTCCCCGCTCCACTGGTTTTGTTGTGTAATTGGAATTTGAAAATCAGCCGGGTGTGATTATTCCATCCGAACGGGTAGTGCTGCCCTGCTGGCTCAGGTTGAATTGGGCTTGGAAGGTCTGACGAAATTCTGATCTGCATCACACCGACATTGGGTTCAGTGGAACTGTTCTGGATTTATACCAGTGTAGATAAGATCTGAACCTAGCCCCTGGACTGTCGTTTCAGATCTTAGTTATTTTCTTTAATTGAAGTTGGCATAGAGATGGAATGCCAAATCCATACCTATTCAGACTTTATGGGTGAAACCTTGGCCCCACTGTGATGCTAGTGGGAGTTTTGCCACTGAGTTCAATGAAACCAGGATTCTTCCTTGTGGTTCTAGGGTTAGCTATAAACTTGGTATAGCTCCACCTCCAACCTAAAAGGAAACTTGGCATAATCAGTAAAGGAATTTCCTGCCATCCAGCGTGGATTGCACTGAATAACACTAAGTTCATGCTTAAAAAATAAAAGCATTTTCTTCTGGCAGACAGGTACATTTGAAAGACTCCAGAATTTTAAATGATCAGACCAGTTCTTAAAATCTAGTAGGATTGGTCACTACCAACACCACTGTTTTTTTTTTAACTTAGAGCATTGAAAACGACATTGATTTTGGCTGTAGTGGACCGTACATTTTAGATTAAAAATAGCATAGGTCTTTTCTTTTTTAGATCAAACTTAGGCCACAATCCATCAAAGCACTTCAGCACATCCTTGTCCTAAGCACATGAATAGGCTCCCTGAAATAAATTGGGTTAGCCATGGGCTTAAGTTCTCTGCTGGATAAGGGCCTTAGTTTCCAACCGTGGAAAGAGATATTCATAATACATGGATATGGACTGATGAATTTACAGATATGCCTAGCATAGATCAGGCTCTGATTCCATTTGCATCGTTCAGCTAACTATGGCAGAGCATCCGAGGCGGTTCCTATTCACGCTAATTATTACAGGAAAATCAGGAGTTCAGAATCGTTCATAGAATTGTAGTTGTCCTGTGTTTAAAATAAGCCCAGAGTGTTTGGAAAGATTGAGATGTGACTTTCTGAATGTAGAGAAGAGCCCCATTTCCTGTCTTTGACCTTGAGCTGTAACTGTGTTCTTTCATGCAGCCATGAAGGCAGATCGAAAACGTTTGAAAGCAGAGAAGACAGACCTGGTAAGCCAAATGCAACAGCTCTATGCCACGCTGGAGAGCCGGGAGGAACAGCTACGTGACTTCATCAGGAACTACGAGCAACACAGAAAAGTAAGCTCCTGCAAGGCCTGTCCAGAATTATCAAACACAGATGAACATGCTATGTTGGGGAAGAGTCAACACAGCTTTTGTAAAGGAAAATCATGCCTCACCAATCTATTAGAATTCTTTGAAGGTGTCAACATTCATGTGGACAAGGATGATAAAATTGATGATAATGTTCTTGGGCTTTCAGAAAGCCTTTGACAAGATCCCATGCCAAAGGCTCTTAAGTAAAGCAAGCAGTCATAGGATAAGAAAGAAGATCCTCTCATGGATCAGTAACTGACTAAAAGATAGGAAACAAAGGGTAGGACTACATAGTCAATTTTCACAGTTTAGAGAGGTAGATAGCGGAGTCCTCCAAAGATCTGTACTAAGACCAGTGCTGTTTAACATCTTCATAAATGATCAGGGGAAAGGGATAAAAAGTGAGGTGACAAAGTTTGCAGATGATACAAAATTACTCAAGACAGTTAAGTCCAAAGCTGACTGCAAAGAGCTACAAAGGGATCTCACAAAACTGGGTGACTGGGCAACAAAATGGCAGATGACAATCAGTGTTAAGTGTACTGTAATGCACATTGGAAATCATAATCCCAAGTACACCTACAAAATGATGGGGTCTAAATTAGCTGTTACCACTCAAGAAAGAGATCTTGGAGTCTTTGTGGATAGTTCTCTGAAAACATCCGCTCAATGTGCAGCAGCAGTAAAAGAAAAACTAACAGAATATTAGGGACCATTGGGAAAAAGAAAAAATAAGACAGAAAATACAATGCCCCTAGATAAATCCGTGGGACACCCTCAGCTTGAATACTGTGTGTAGTTCTGGGCACCCTATCTCAAAAATGATATACTAGAATTGGCAAAAAAAACAGAGAAGGGCAACAAAAATGATTCGGGGTATGAAAAGAGACAACAGGGAGGATATAATAGAGATCTATAAAATCAGGAAAGGTGTGGAGAAAGTGAATAAGGAAGTGTTATGGGAAGGGAGAAATAACACAAGAACCAGAAGTCACCCAATGAAATTAATAGGTGACAGATTTAAAACAAACTTAGGGAAGGACTTCTTCACACAATCAACTGTGGACTCATTGCTATGGGATGTTGTGAAGGCCACAAGTATAACTGAGTTATAAAAACAATTATATAAGTTCAGGGAGGATAAGTCCATCAATGGCTATTTGTCAAGATGGTTAGGGACACAACCCCATGTTCCAGGTGTCCGTAAGCCTCTGACTGCCAGAAGCTGAGACTGGATGACGGGCTGGATCACTCAATAATTGCCCTGAGCTAGACGGACCATTGGTCTGACCCAATATGGCCATTCTGATGTTCTTCTGTTTTAGTTGTTCTACTGTGGCTTCCTTTTAGCCCAGACATCGGTGTTTAACATAGTGTAAGTGATAAACTTTAGCTGTCAAAATGCAAAAATATTGCACATTTCTTAAATGTGGCTGCCATGCCTAAAGGTTCCTGCTAGAAAAAGCCTGTAGGCAGAGATGGGTCAGGATGGGAAATCGTCCTCTGTGAGCCGGATTCCACCCTCAAAGTCCTCAGAGACGCCACTCTGCTGCATACTGTCCAGGATGTAAGGGTAAAGAGGTGTGGTCTGTGCATGCACAAACTCCAACCCACCACCAACCATTACACACACACACCCTCTCCCCGTAGTTGGTGCAATCTATACCAAGGGAGCAGGCAGTCTGTTGCTAATAACACTAGGGCAGCAGGATACTGTATCTGCAGAGTATATGAGCACTTACTTGGGTGCCATCTGCACCAGCAGCCTGTATCACACCAGAGAGTCCACCTTCCCACGCTCTTGGGGGCTGCAGAGTTGATCTCTCTCACATCCTGGGGACATGGTGAACCCTTTCAATTGGTATCAGTGGGCTCTGGATTAGGCTCTAAAAGCCATGACATCTGCACTATCCGAAGAAAGGGGCTGGTGTCCTATTGGCTCTCTCTGTACCGCAGTCTACAATGGCTTGTACTGAATATGTGCACTGGCCTTTCTAAATTGTCCTGAAAACATTACCAACCCACGCAGAAACTCTTTGATCCTCCCCATTGAAGTCAATGGCAAAAGTCCCATTCACTTCAGTGCTGCAAGATTAAGTCCAAAATCTACTCACATTACTGTGATGAATGATGGTAGTGAAAAGACCTAGAGAGATTTCACTCCCTGATCAAAAAAACCTGATCTCAGGTGAGTGAGCAAATAAAAGATTGTAAGGCAGCTGGCAATATAACTGTAGAAACTGGAGCACTAGTAAATACATAAATACAGGAAAAGTCAGGTCAATGAGCAAAGTTAGCAGTGTTTGATTTAAGAGTATTGCTCCATCCGTATCATGTATCAAATCGGACTGGAAGAAATCATTGAACCAATATGGTGTGCTCTCTCTCACTCTCACTCTCTCTGACCAAGGGGATGAACCTTTACAATGGGTTATTTCAAGGACAAGTTTTATAATTGTCCTTAAAGTTAAGTGCTTCTTAAAAGAACATACAAACTGCAGTGACTCTAGACTAAGTCGCTCTAGAATAAGTAGCATTTCTCTGAAATGTTTTCAGCATCTCTGCTCTGTTTGCAAGAGGAGATATATATAGACAGTTTCCTGTTTTGCTTTTGATTAGGCTGCATAAAGCCATCCGCTCCAATAAACAGCCATGGGACTCAAACATCTGTAATTATTCTGGGCTTTTTTCCATGCAAAGAGAGAGAGTTTCTATTTTTAAAGTATCATAACAAAGATCACTCGAATCCAGCTTTTGGATTTTGCAGAAAGTTGTATTTTTCTTTCCAGCTCGTGTGAGAAAATCAATGCAATTTAAAAAATCCCAAAGACACGTGCAGGAGGAATGCATGGAGGAAGGCACATAGGTTAGGAGAGGCTCTGTGTGCTGGTCATTTGCTTGCAAGAATGTTGGCGGGTTTATGTTTTCTGCAGCCCCTCCACTTACTTCAGCCAGATCTGCTGGTAGGATCTTTATGGGAATCTGAGGCAATTCTTCCCTGGGGGCTGTGTTTGCAGAGAGGCTTAGGATGTGTCCTCGTTTCCACTCTGTGGCAGGCAGCCTGCATATTTTCATCACTGATTCACTAGAGAAACTTAGTGTATGAAATAACTATGAACTGGGGTCTGGGTGACTCTGAGGTCATCTCCTGTATTCATGGAAGAGGATCAAAGAGTGTGAGAAAAAGCATCCTGCCTCTTCCATGTGCTTGTTCTCCCAGGGTATCACATAACACTTCTCCACAAGCCTCAAAGGAAATGACATTGCCACCCTGGTCTCGAGGACCCGCACCCATAGTCTGTAACAGTGACCTAAGCACCTTAGGTCTGGTCTACAGTGTGCCTGGAAACGGTGCAATAATGAGGCTTGATTATCAGAAGTGCTGAGCATCCAAGACTCAGCCTCAAGCTGGGGTCAGTGGGCGTTGCAGGTGCTCAGTGTTTCTGAACATGGTTGTGGCTAGCAGTGGTTTTCTCACGTTTTCCCTAATCACCAGAGAGGATCTGCTTATTCTGAAAGTGCTGTCGGTCAAATCAGGCTATAGACTCTCACAACAGCATGGCTTTCAAACAGGTTGCCCAGGAAAAAGCACTTGTCTGCATGGCCGGGGAAACCACACTCTTGGCAGCAGAGGCTGAAGGCTGGTGTTGATAGAACGGTTTCATCTATAGTATGGGGAAGTGCCAACAATGTTCCATCACAGTGGTTGACGAATGATGCAAAACATCTGCCTGCTGTTCTCTCTAAAAATGTAGGGCTTCGACCTAGCTCTGATAACACCTCTGAACACATGGGAGTGTGGAGGGGATTTCAGTGGGAAGCAGGATGGAGGGATGGTGTTGCCGATGTTTTAAGCTGATACCCTTCCCTTGTGTCCCCCGTGTTAATTCATCACTGTTGGGTCCAGTGCTGTATGTGGAAGGACTGGCGCTGTTTGGCCGAGGTCATTAGAATTCTACATATATGCAAAGCTATTGGGGAGGCGAGAACACTGCTGCCTTCATTACATGCAACGTTGGGGGGTTGGGGGTTGGTTTGTGTTTTCCTGAGCTTGGCCTTGCAGAAACTGAAACAATCATTTGACTATGACAACAGGAACTGCTCTCTGAATGACCCTTTAGCCATCCTGGAAAGGAGAGGGATGCACTGAGGTTTTTCAGTAGGGCTAGAATTTAAAACAATCAGACTAACTGCAGAGCATGTCAGCCTGGTCTATTTGGTATAAGCCACCACTCGCATTTACTAACACCTAGTCTGAGATTCCCTGGGCCTCCGAGGCATTTAGGCGCCCAGTTCCAATAGGCAGTTTTGCAAATCTCAGCCTTTGGGCTCGACCACATGCACAGTGACGTAGGGGATGTAAGCAGTCCCTGTCCATGGGCTGCCTATGTTGCCAGACCCTGCATGGTGTCTGGGGAAGCAGCTAGTGCTGAGCTGCTGATCCCACCTCCCATGCAGGTATGTGGGCAGGGGGCAAAGGGCAGAACAATCTTGGCTCCTCCTTTTTCCTCCTCTCTCCAGCTGGGCTGCCGTGCAGAAGGAAGTAACCAAGGAAGCACCAGGAGAAAGACATTACAGCTTCATGCTTCCCGTCCCTTCTTCCCCCTTTGTCCATTGGGCAAAGTACCCTGTGCACTGCCCCCTGGACTGCGAGGTGTCAAATCAGCCTTCAGTGATTTGTTCCCCTGAACGGGCACAGGTGGCACCAAGCTGCATGTCCCTCGACCCGTTCCTGGAGGAGCCGACTCTCAAAACAGCTGGACTTCTCTGCAGCTGCTAATCATTCAGTCACTAAAGCAGCGTCATGGGGAGGGATCCCTGGCAGAAAGTAATACCCAACACGCCAATGCAGCTGCCGTCTACAGTCTTCTTTTACCAAAAGAAAAATGGATTGAAAAGTGAAAAATACAGCTGGTGGGATGCACGCTGCCATTAGCACAATCACGTCCGTGGTGCTTTCACCTCACTGCACTAGTTTGCACTGGGCCGTGACCACTGCCAAACTAATAACTTAGTTAGCTGGCATTCTGCATCAGCTGGGCTCCCAGTGCTGCATGGCCTTGACAACACAAGTGAGCTGGCTTGTGAGCTTTTTGTATCCAGGTAATTTCCCATCCAGCAATCTCCTCCCAGGTGGCTCCAGGATGTCATCTCCTTGGCGCAGGAACCTGAAGACTGTGTGGTCCAGTGGTCAGGGAACCAGAGTGGCACTCAGGAAACTACAATTCAATTCCTGTCTCTGCCACAGACTCTGTTCTGGACCACATGACTCCAATGTGCCTCAGTTTGCCCCCATGTAAAACAGAGATGATGGTGCTTTAGCCACCATTGTAAAGTGCATTGAGATCTATGAGTGAGAAGGGCTGGAGAAGGCCTGAGTATGTTTAATCTCCAGAAGCACAACAGAGCTCTCAAACCCAGAAAAGGAGAAGAGCCAGGGGTCCTTGAAGCCCACTAGGGACTACCTGTTGCCACCAAATTCCATGCGGCAGGTGCTCAGATATCACAACAGTAGGCAGGAGAGCAGAACCCAAAGACAGACAGATTAAAAACCCAGAAAACTTCTGTATCTCTACCGAAGCTGCACACAAAGTAGCTGCCACCTGTATTTTTTTAATGGGAGTTTCCTTGTAGAAACACGGAATCTTTCGTTTTTCTTAAGCTCTGTTGTGAGTGATGAAGAGGGAGTGGGTTTCCTATGAGGCCAGTTCTCATATCACTGTATCCACAGGGGACAGACTAAATCTGCAGTTCAGGAGGAGATACCACAGGCTTGTGTCAAACAGTAGAAAATGGTGCATTTTCAGGACAGCTGGGCTTGCGAACAAGTTTGCCTCCACTTTAGGTTCTTTGGCACTGGGAATTAGAATCCCCAGGGCTCTCTCGAGCAGCTAACTCCTTGCTTCTCTCCAGTGTTCGTTTCAGTGCTCACATTCTGGTGAAACGCAGGCACTTCATTATGGCCACCCTCAGCCCATGGGCTGCAGTGGAGATCCATTTTGCCCCATGGGCCTGGTTGGTGGCACTCACATGGGCAGATGGTCTCCAGGAGCTCCAAAGTGTGGCAAAGAGACACAGGTGGTGAAAACTATCTCTTACTTTTGTTTGTTTGCCCTTCAGTTTTTCAGTGTGTTGCTTCTTTCCCTACTTATTATCCCCGATGCAGACCCGCAGCTTCCTTACAACCCTCCCTATTCACCCTGGCTATAGGCTATGGTAGGAGGAGGTAAGGAAGAGATGAAATGGGAATTGTGAAGAGATCCTGCTAGTGAAGAGGGGTGAAATCCTGGCCACATTGAAGCCAATAGGAGCTTTGCCATTGACTCCAGCGTGGTCATGATTTTGCCCAGTGTTTTTAATACAGGATAAAAAGCTGCCCTGCGTTGCGCTGCATGGATTTCCTGGGGCAGGAAGCTGTACCTGTTCTCTCATTCCCTGCCTTTTCCCTGGTGTCTTTGCAGGAGAGCGAGGATGCGGTGAAAGCACTTGCAAAAGAAAAGGATCTCCTGGAGCGAGAGAAGTGGGAGCTACGCCGGCAAGCCAAAGAGGCGACAGACCACGCCAGCGCGCTTCGCTCACAGCTGGACCTGAAAGACAACAGAATGAAGGAACTGGAAGCCGAGCTAGCCATGGTGAGAGCCCTCCCTCCTGCATCTGTAGCGGGAGGCATTTGCTTAAGCTGGAGTGTAGCTGGGGCACCTCTACATTGCAACTGGGAGGTGTAAATCCCAGCTCAGGAAGATGTTCACCTGCTAGCTAAAAATCATAGAAATGTGGGGCTGGAAGGGATCTCGAGAGCTCATCCAGTCCAGTCGCCTGCTCTGAGGCAGGACCAAATAGACTCTCCCTCAGGTGTTTGTCCAGCCTGTCCTTAAACCCCCCCCCCAAAATGGGGGTTCCACACCCTCCCTTGGAAGCCTGTTCCAGTGCTTAGCTACCCTTAGAGTAAGAGAGTTTTTCCTAATATCCAACCACAATCCCTTGCCGCATTAAGCAGCATGACCGCAGCAGCTCAGGCGAGCCACGCGAGTACCATGCTATCTGAGATCCTAGAGACATCCTTGAGCATCCAAGCCCAAGCAGAGCTAGCGTGCGTCCAGGTACCCACTCTGAGAATTGCACCTCCGAGCTGCAGCGAAGACGTACTCTAGAAAACCTCAGCCAGTCCAGAGTCTCTGCCATTACCATGAATTCTGTAGGGTTTGCTTTTGGTCTGATTCGCTGTGACAGCCCCTGGCCAGTGGATGTCTCCTGGCTGGACACTTTCACCTTAGCAGATGGTCATATGTTTCTGGTCCAGCAGCCCTAGACAGACAGCCTTTCAAACCACCCCGGGAGACACTTGTAGAAGCTGCATTTGTGCCTCTGCAGTCATCCCAGAACCCTTGGCGATTCCCCCAGCACTCTTTATTTGCTGCCTTCATGCTGTAGCCGCCTGCAACGTAAACTCTATTTCCAAGGTGTTGAACAACCTGCAGCTTTCCCCACGCACTGCAAAGTCTGGCTAGGCTGTGGACACACACTTGAAATCAATGTTTCGTGCTTGGGTGATAAATTATCTCATTTTATTAAGGGGCTCGCAATACCGACCAAAGGTATGATTGCCACAAATTGACCCTAATTGCCTTCAGAAGCTTGCCAGGAAAAGCAAAAACAAAACAGTCTCTTTGGAACCATTTTCTTTGTCTGGCTTCTCTGCAGATCAACATGGTGCTGGAAGCCCAAGGTGAATGTCACTGAAAGTAGGCACCCTTCTTACTTGTACATCTGTGACTGCTCAGCTGTAAGCTTCCTTGTCCGCCGTCTGGCCAATGAATTAAGTAGAGAAGGCAGAGTTGAAAGGGTGTTTGGTAAGACTGGCAGGCTTCAGTAAGATGTGCAGTTTCCTTTCATGAAATACGTATGCATGTCCCCATTCCCAGCACAGACATCCCTGCCTATCTACACCAATACCGCTGAGCCTGATGCTTCCAAAAGGCTTAGAATGATCAAACAGATGCAGAAACGTACCCACATCATAAGTACCTGCATGTCCCCACTGTAATATACAAGTTCATACGCCCCTTTACTTACACGTACAGTGCTGGATTTATTCATACACATACACGCAAGCGTATCCATAACCCAGTTCCTTCACCACTCCAAGCATGTATCCATGCACCCCCCACCTCACCCCCGTGCCTCTGCCCATATATGCTTACATATTCTTCAGCATTTGGCTCTGAAATCATAAGCAGGCTGGTTGTCAATTGCCTCCTATGTTTTCACTGTTCAAAGCAAATTTCTGCCATAAAATACATATGACAGCTGGACATGCAGTCAGTTTCCCCCCAGCTTAGAAATATTCCCCGGTATTAAATAGATACATCACAATCTGTTGTGCGTTGATTCACCTTGCCCTGCATAATTTCACAGTGCACAGTCACTGCCTGACTGCGACACCTAGTGTTCATAGCCTGTCCGGGGCTCAGTTGTCTCCAGAAAGCCGACTGGGTAGCTCAGAGAGAAGGAATATTGTGGTTTCTCACCACGCTGAGAAAGGAGTGTGCTTCACGATTAAGACAGCAGATCTCAGGAAAGGGCACTGGGATAATTTCTCTTACCTTTATTGGACTGTCTGTTGAGAGCTAAATATATCTTTCTTGGACTTGACTATAGAATACACCTCAGAGCTTCTAATATTAGGCCAGAATTCGGTCATGTTTAATCACAGTGAGTGGCATCTTGCAGTTAGCTCCATTGAAGGCAAGGGGGTTATTTGCAAAGGAAGGCACCTCCTCTGCAGATCAACATGAGTAAACGTGGAAGAATGGGCCCAGAGTAATTCATATTTAAGGAATAAAGCTAGAGATTTTATAGTGTGTGACGGGTAATCAAGCTTAATAACATTAGTATCATGCAGGTGAATTCACAGCAACCAATGTTTATGGCAAGTGTTTCTGAAAAGGAGCTTACAACTTTTCTAGCACAGTGTGATAAGGATATCTGTTAGATAACAATCCTAGTTGTATATGTGTGTTGTGGGGGGTTTTTTTTAACTGTTTAACTCCCAGGGATAAGAATTTGAGATGCATTGCTTTAAAGGTGCTCTGCTTTTCAGAGTATTTCTCTTTTTTGTTAATTATTAAAACATTAATAAATAGTAATAAAAATCGCCAGCATAGCTCTGTTGACTTCAACAGAGCTACGCCATTTTGCACCAGGGGAGGATCTGGCCCTTAATACCTCATTTGAGTTCCACCTCAGACATGTTTGTCTTATTGGCAGCATCTTGTCAGCTTGCCAGTCTGACTGTAATCCAGGGGTGTTTGCTTACTGGACATTAAGCCAGCCGTGTACTTGTGATCTGATCATTGCCTCCGCAGTCCAAAAGGTGCCTTGTTTCCTCACTTGAAGAATATAGATGCTTGTCCTTAGATCTGGAGAAATGAACCGAGTCTTCCGTGTTGCAGCCATTTGTGGTGATTGTGCACACATTCAGTGCTGGGATATTTCACTCAGTAGCTCGCCAAAGCCCCCTAGAAAACAGCAGGGGGTTGTGCAGATGTAAGATAGGCGAGCAGGATACGTAGCGGAGGGCAGAGTTCCGCCTCCAGTACTTTGGAGGTGAGGTGTGAAAAGGGAAGAGGCCAACTTGGAGACTCATGCCCCAAATCCTCAAAGATATTTGGGCTCCTGACTCCTCTTGAGGGATCTGTGCCTAGGATGGCCTTGCAGGGAGTTAGGAAAACTCTCTCTCTCTCCTTGCAACCAAGCCCAGGTGAGGTGGAAGTGACTTTGACCCAGTAAATGTGGAGGCTCATCAGAACGCATGTTTATACAGTCAAAAAGCACTTTTAAACGTTTTCAGCCAGAGATTTTGTTGAAAATGTGCTTTTGAAAAATAAAAGCAGCTTATGGGCTGAGATCTTGTGTTGCATGATCAAGCTGTATCCTGGAGTGCCTTTTCCTAGCTGACTTCTACACCCTTGAAAATCAGGTTTTATAATGGAAATGCTGACAGATCCTAAACTGTAGTAGCACTGTTGGCAATTTGTGCATGTTCTTTGAGTTGGGCCATTGTACATAATGTTCCATCGCCTTTCACATGGATGGATGTTTTATTTCCGGGGCCTGTTATGCGGCATTTATATGTAAATTCCACACACTGTTTCAAGAACACTTCTACCTAGGCTCTTTCACAAAAGCAAAACACACTGGAGACGTGGCATATACGAGACTTACCGATGCATATATTTACATTCTGTGTGTGCTGTGTGTTTTGTTGACTCCTCGCTGCTGTAATGGCAGCCTAAGAGCAGGACTCGGGAGTCATTTTCTTAGCATTAAATGGAGTTTGGTGGAACAGATTAGACAAAGCACTAGGTAGGATGCCGGGGGGGGGGGGGGGAAGGGAATTGGATGCATAAGAGAGTTTGGATTTTGTTTTTAATATATTGTATCACACAGTCTGTCTTTTCCCTGCTTGTAGTCAGTGGGAATATTGCATAGGTAAGTTGAGTATTCGCTCCAAAGCTACCAAAAAAAATACTGGTAAGTCGCGATTTGACTGGGGTTTTTTTCTTCCTCTTTAGTTTTTAAAAAGCGAATCACTTACCAATAATGGTTCCTCCCCAGGGACACGATCCAGAGTCCATCAAAGAGAAGACTCTCATTGACTTCAGCAGGCTTTGGCTCAGGCACATAGGAGCTGATCCTGCACCCACTGACTCCCCTGAGAGCAGGATTGGGCCCCAAAGGTGTCATGCATGGCTCTGGGTTTGTGGCTCACGTGTCCTGTAGTGCAACAATTGGGGACACCCAAAGAAACCCATTGCAAGGTTCGGGGCAGAGAAGGGGGTGTGCACGGCACGTTGCTACCAGCAGCTCCATTTGTACCTTGGGAGCAAATCCATGCCCTCCTTGTTCCTCTGAAGTCCGACCAAAGGCACCATATCATTTAATGCAACAGTCAGGCTTGGTGTAGACCCTGATCCTTTAATCTGATCACTGACCTACCTCGACATCTGCACAGAGTCCCAGGGAAGGCAACAGGGCATCACACAGGCATAAAGGGACCACAGGCAGGAATCAAAATGCAGGATTGGGCCTTTAATAAGTGACACCTTGAGGGACTGGAAAAAACCCAGCCAGCCTAGAACTATGGAAATATTCTGTGTTTTCCTAGTTACGAAACGTCAAGTGACTCATGGGAACTATTCTCTGCTGGCTAATTAAGGTACAGTCAAGCAACGGGCACCTCTTTAATGAGAATTTTCAAATTATTTTTACTTTGTAGATGCTTCTGTTTAATTTTTCAAAAAAGCAAAATATTGAACAGGGGGAAAGCGTCCCTCTGAGCCTGCCAAGTCCACTGGGAACAGCAGAAGAACAAACAGACCTGTTTAACACATCTGAACCAAAGCCAACCGCTGACTTTCTCTGTGTGCCTTTGCCTTTCTTCATGAAATCTGGCACCGCTTCCTGTATAAATCACTGGCTCCTGTATTTGCAGGAACAGCTGTTTCAGATTTTGGTCCAGGTTTCTCTCAAAGGTAAATCACACGCTAACGCTTTGTTGTGCTGTTTTTGTTTTCTTTGCGATGATCAACTAGGTTTGACTTCAACTGGCAAGCCTATCCCAGCTCAATCACTTATGCTTAGTCTTAACTGGGGGCTGCAGGACAGCCGGGGGCTGGCGTCCCCGCTCTCAATAAGCGCATGTTCTGTTTTGCACTCAATCAGATCTAAATGGTAGCTGCTTGCGTTCTGAAATCCTATTGTTGCAGCACTGGCAGCACGCAGATCCCCCCAGAAGAGTTAATTCTCAACCTTGGTAAAAGAAACCATGTCTTTTGGGAGGATTTAACCCTAAAAGCAGCACCTACATCATATTGTCGTCTTGGAATGTGAAACTGACCCTTGTGTGTTGTGTTAGCCCCTCTGCACAGGGGTGACTTGAACGCACTGCAATCCGAGTGCTGTCTTGGGAGAAGCGTTTCATTGTCCTGTGTTTTGTTCTTTTATCCCATCAGGCCAAGCAGTCCTTAGCCACATTAACCAAGGATGTCCCCAAGCGTCACTCGTTAGCCATGCCAGGCGAGACTGTGTTGAATGGGAATCAGGAGTGGGTGATGCAGGCGGATCTCCCGCTCACGGCTGCTATCCGGCAGAGCCAGCAGACCCTTTACCATGCGCACCCTCAGCATTCAGCAGACCGGCAAGGTGAGTGCCAAGCCAGCCGCAAACCCCTTTGGGAAACCTCTGTGATCTCGTCTGCCTTTAAGACGACGGCATTCTTGATGAAGTCAGCTCTGCCAGCTGGGCGGCCTGCTGAACTAATCCCCTTTCGGGGAGCCGCTTCAACTCCGCTTCAGAGCAGCAGGCCGGAGTCAATGGAGACAGATCTCCCCACTCTCTGCCTTCCACGCTGTGAACTTGGGCCAGGGTTTTCCAACCGGGGGGCACAGAGTTAGCCATCTGAGTAAGGGGCCTGACTTTCCGAGCAGCCACAGCTTCTAAGTCAATGAGAGCTCAGCACTTCTGGAAATCAGGGCACGCGCTTAGGCACCTAATAATAATGGATCTTTCTTTATTATCTGTAATGCAGTAGCACATTGAAGCCTCTGATGAGATCCGGCCCTCCTTGTGCCAGGCACTGTACAAACGCATAGTAAAAGAGAGTCCCTGCAATGTAGAGCTGTACAAGCTAAATGGATGTAGCTGCTTAGCTTGAAATGGCCACATTTGAAAGCATTGGCCTCACTGGAGCCTATACTTTTCTGCTTAAGCGCGTGATGCTGTTTCAAGGCCACCAAGCAGGCTTTGCCCTCTTTCCTTTCAATTCTAAGCTACCCTATGAACTCTCCTTGTTCCAATAACCTACCCAGCACCCCAACTGGGTGCAGCCAAATCCCAGGCCTCGAGAAGCAGCAGTTCCCAGCCTTTCCTGAGAGGTGATCTCAAAGGCGTCAGCGCCTCGTTCCTTTAAGCCCTGCAAAGGCAGTGCAGGGAGGAGGATGCATTTGCTCAGAAGTCAGCAGCGAGCACCACGCCGTAGAGGAATTTCTTGGCAAGCAGAAGGGCGCCTGCGCCCTGCCATGCCTGACCCTGTGCAAAGCCGTGAGAGATCAGGATCCAGCAAGTCTGCTAGCTCCAAGCGCCTGTAATGTGCTGCACGTTCATGGGCTGCTGCTTGTTTCTAATATTCTCTGGCAGTTCAAGGATTGCCCTCACTCTCAGCAGAAGGTGAAACACTGCAGCACTAGATAACCTGGCATCTGACTACAGGACAAGGATGCAGCATTCAAGGAGTATCCTCTTCTCAGCCCATAGTACAAATACTCCAGTAATGGCTCAAAACACAGCGCACTGTAATATCCCAATGTCCTTCCCACAGCTATTGTGGGGGATTACAGTCTGCCTCTGTAAATCCACACACACCCTGCAATTTCGGTTCCATACAGCATGCCTCCTGTCCGGCAGTGCTGTGAAGTAGCTGCCACGTTCAAGGCCATAGGTGGCTGCCCTGCAGTGATGGGTTGACTCCAGGAGATTTTTGAAGGAGCCCAAGGGAGTTAGACACCCAACTCCCATTTAAAATTAGGTATCTTACTCTCTTAGCTGCTTTTGAAAACCCCTGTCAGCGTGTTCAGGAAACACTTCGGAATCCATTTGGATTAAAGTTGTGTTCTCAACAAAAGGAGATTATCCTTCTTTCTCACAAGGCATCGGCGATACTTGGGCCTGGATGGGCCTCAAGGATCTCGTTTTTAACCACAACAATAATCTTTGCTCTTCTCTAGCACTGCTCACCTGGGGATCTCAAAGCACTTGCAGATGTTAATGTACTGAAGTGACTATTACTTTCCTCATTTTACAAGTGGGGTACCTGAAGCCCAAACATTAAAGAACTTGCCTATGGCCATAGAACACATCTCTTTCACAGGCAGGCATGGCATAGAGGTGTCCTCACGGCCTGTGCTGTGCTCAAACCATTGCCCCATGCTGGAGTCGTCCGGCACAATAGAGCTTCATTTTGGTGGCTTTCATGCTCAGGGACTCACCAAGGAAAGTGAACATTGGGATGGTCATGATCATCTCAAACTATTGAGTAGCATTCTGGGTACTGGGCAAGCCTGGGGAACCCCCACCACGTGCAGGAAGGATGGAAAAAAACAGTAACTTATTAGCCTGTGTCGCCATCTGAAATGTAAGAAATTCCCACAAACAATGTTTGCAGCCATATTAGAACTTGAACACTATGTGTGGCCAATTGGACCAGCCTACAAACGTCTAGGGTGAGTTGTTTTAAAAGGACAATCTCAAGAGTGTTTGGTTTTAAATATGTTCATTTAATCTTCCCACTTTACAATTATCATCATAAAGCAGTGATAGATTACATTCATTCAGTTTTGACTATGAAATTAGTCCGGTCGGTTTCTGAGTCTCCCCCCACGCACTGTGCTCCGGGGTTTGACTTCACAGTGTTGCAAGGCACTGTCTGGCTCTTAAACAAGAAAACCTGCAACATTTATTAATGTTTCTATTCATCCTTTCTGTCTTTTACCTACCAGACCTAACTATGGGGCCCAGACTAAACTGATCGTGTTCCTTTGAGCAAACCGCATTCCACATGGGGCTAGAGAAAGTCATTATGTTATTTAGCGTGGATTATGAAGATGCTTCTCCCTTTGGCACAAATTGTTACCCATCTAACTAATTATCATAGATTATTAGGGTTGGAAGAGACCTCCAACCCCCTGCTCAAAGCAGGACCAACGCCCACTAAATCATCCCAGCCAGGGCTTTGTCAAGCCAGGCCTTAAAAACCTTTAGGGATGGTGATTCCACCATCCGGGGGGTCGGGGGGGGAGACATAGCTCAGTGGTTTGAGCATTGGGCTGCTAAACCTAGGGTTGTGGTTCAATCCTTGAGGGGGCCATTTGGGGATTGGTCCTGCTTTGTGCAGGAGGTTGGACTAGATGACCTCCCTTCCAACCCTGATATTCTATGATTCTAGGTAACCCATTCCAGTGCTTCACCACCCTCCTAGTGAAATAATGTTTCCTAATAGCCAACCTACATGGCAACTTGAGACCATTACTCCTTGTTCTATCAGGGTCTAAATAAAGAAGAGAAACTAAGGATCTTTACAGATAGGGAACAGAAGCACAGAGAAACATAGGGATTTTCCCAAGCTCACGCAGTTCAGTTGCAGCAGAACCGGGACCTGAATGCAGGTTTCTAGTCCAGCATCTGAGCCATCGCACCCTCTCTATCTCTGCAGCTGCCCCTCCAGAAGTTACAGGCAGGATAGCAGCTCTGAGGCGTTATGCGGTGGTCTAAAGCATTCATCCCGTGCCCCGCACAGTGACTGTCCATGTATAAACACAGCACTGGAGAGAACCAGATTCGCAGACCAAGGATGGTGTAGCATCCGAGCTAAAGCAGGGAGAGCACAGAGATGAAAACACTAATTCCCCTGAGCCCTAACTCTGCTCCTTGCCTTCCAGGTGTCAGAGTGAGTCCGTGCCATTCACGGCAGCCTTCCATAATCTCCGATGCGTCGGCAGCAGAAGGCGATAGGTCATCGACGCCAAGTGACATCAACTCGCCCCGGCATCGGACACATTCCCTCTGCAATGTAAGGCGGTTGTAAGGTTGTGTGTGCCTCCGAAAGCTGTCCTCTTAACATCCGTGCCAATGTTTCTAACCCTGACCATCACTCTTACCTGCTTGTCTTTTGCCACCCCTTCTTCTGGAGCCTGAGCCAAAGCCCACCAACGACAAGGCAAAGCCTCTCACTGGGCTTTCGATCAGGCTATTCATGTAAATCCTGAGTTTGAATGGGACTTAAAACTACCCACATACCAACCAGGCGTTGGTTCTACACTGCCTGACTCTCTCTGTGCTCACTCGCCCCTCTGCAAAGTGCGTTTCCCTGGCTCCCATGGTGGCTGGGGCAGTGTTTTGCTCTCACTTTGCACAGGCGGCCACGCCCCCACACAGTACGAGGCGGTGGGGAATCCAAGTCCCTCTTTTCAAGAGCTGTGCAAAAATGCTGCATCTCTGATTTTAGTAAAACGTCCCGAAGAAACAACTGTAATTTAGTGCCAGGCCACTATTTTTGCAGCCCAGAACTTGGATTGCAAAGAGGTTTATTGAAATGGCAGTTTTCCCAACTAGACATTCGGAATCTCTCAGGTTTCCAGGGGACAAACAAGCTTCAGCAAAGCAAAAATTTATGAACGTACTTAAAAACAGATCCATGTTCGAGCTGGACCTGGACTGAGACTTTGATAAATTGTTTCTCCCCTTGGGTTCCATTTTCTAGGTTTTGATTGAATACGTGCAAAGCTTTACAGTTTCTCATGATGTGACATCCCCCCACTCACCCCCAATCAGTCAAAATTGAACCACTCAGACCAAGTTTCACTCTGAGCTTTCAAGTTCCTCTGAATCAAACTTGAGAGCTGGGAACCCACGAGTCAAAATGAAAACATGGTTTGTCAAACTCCCTGTGAACTGAAGTGGCAGAGAGCTTCCAGCCACAGTCACTGGGTAAACTGCACACTTGCAGCAGTGGGGACAGAACCTACCCGTTTCCTCTCCAAAAGCATAGCTGTGAGTTTAAAGGAGGATCTCCATTAGCGAACGGTATTAGGGCTGATACTTTCTTAGCCACTAGAGGGAGACATGATCTCATGAGCTGGTGTAAATCCACATTTCTGCTCTCCTTTTAGACGGGCATAAATCTACAGTAATTCCATCCGTGAAGGTACTCTTGATG
Organism: Gopherus evgoodei; assembly: GCF_007399415.2. Classification (NCBI taxonomy): domain Eukaryota; kingdom Metazoa; phylum Chordata; order Testudines; family Testudinidae; genus Gopherus; species Gopherus evgoodei. The sequence goes on along the minus strand of NC_044339.1, from coordinate 9,062,376 downwards.
TATAACAGTGTGTAAATGAGAGCTGACTTTGGCCCTTTGCATTCCACTTTTTTTAAGTTGGGGGAAGGGAGAAAGAGAGCGGCAGCCTTTTCTACTAATGAAAGAAGAAAAGAAAGAGAGGCCAGGAGTCTGTTGCTTCGGTATCAATAGAATTGATTTAAATGACTGGAGTGACAGCTTGGAAGAGAATATATCAAAGTTCAATACGGAGAATAAATGGGAAGGTGCAGGAAATATCCAGAAACATTGCAGTGGGAGAGCAGAGAGGTTATACGGGTCATAATTAAGATATCCCGGCTAACAGATGCAGATAAATGTAACTTAATTCTAGTAGTGGAGTTCAGTGAGTGAGCATTTGACACATAAGAAAGCCCTGCAGCATATGCTGACTTAGGCAACCATATAGGAATGAGAGAACAATCTCAAAGCCCCTCGGGCAATTGCCTCATTGCAATGAAGGAGAGAGATGGGGGGTGTCTGCATCTGTGCAGCCAGAAGAACAGTGTGTGAGGACTGGCCGGCTCAATAACAGACCCGTTAGCTGTGGGTCATCAGTTAAAGTCCAGCTCACGTCTGTAAGGCAGCATCTGATTGCTCTGGAGTGACCAGAGTGGGTAGCATTTGTCTCGCTCCTAGAAACTTCGGCATCTCCAAAGCCCACCCTCACCGCTGAGGGTCACCGAGCATCTCGCTGGCAGGGAGACCAATGGGGTGTGTGGCACAAGCTTTCTCTTAGGGCTTGTCTGCACATGAAAATTGATTCTGAATAAGGTACGGTACAAATTTTAAAACAGGTTAACTATTCCTGCTTCCAGAATACAGGCTTATCTAGACCAATAGTTCACAGCAAGCTGGGATGTAAATCTACCTATTTCTAGCCTGCCACGCACTGTGTCCAAAATAGACCCTGCTGCCGAGCACCGGCAGTTCCTTTGTGTGCTTTGAGCTCCCCCTCTTTGAAATGGGAGCAGATTGAAGTGCATTAGGGAACTTTCAGAGCATGACACTAACGTCCAGACAGCCAGTTAGTGTGCAGCAGGCTAGTGTGGGGTAGATTTTCACCTCAGTTTACCATGCACAAACTGTCTGTGTAAACAAGCCCTAAGAGTGCCTGTTTCCAAGTTAGTTTAAGTAGTTTAACTACAGAAAGGACCAATTGGATTAAACTAATTCAGAATAAGGCACTCTTGTTCCGGAAGAAAGGCATCCACACATGGCATTAATCAGGAATAGCTAATCTGGAATAACTTGCTGTGGAGACAAGCCCTTAGAGCTAACTTTTAGTGAGCAGATTTATTTGTGTGGGTTTTGTAGTTTGACAGTCATGCTTTCACATTGACTGTTCCTCCCATTTCAAATAGAGAGAGAGAGAGAGAGAGAGAGAGAGTGTGTGTGTGTGTATACCTCTCAGGCATGGTACATTCCACTCAGTGTTCATTTTTTTCCCACTCCCTAGGCTCGATTAGCACTAGGAAGGTGCTTCCTAAACACAAATGGGCAGAATATGCAGCATCTTCCCAAATCCTTGTGCAAGCTGATAACAAGGCCATTTCCTATTGAGTCCTGGACCATCCCCACATAAAGCATCCAGCACCCTGAACAGTGCTGTACAAATAATAATGATTTACTACTAATTGGTGATAGTCAGGCACATCCCCCCTTGTTAACAAGGGGTTGGCTTCAGTCTTCATTACATTTTTGCTTGACCAATTACATCCAGTACCTGTGGCATTTGAATCAAGATATTAGTAAGAGGGGATCTGAGTTCAGGGAGTAGATCTCAGTCTAAAGGCGCGTAAGCTGGTGTAAACTCCATGCATAGGGGGTCAGAAGAGAAGGGTGTAATAAAGAGCTGAGAAGAGGTAGTAAAGCAGGCCCATCTCCACACCAGTCTGGTCACTTGGCATGTCTGTTTCACCAATGCATGCTCCTTTCCACCTGTTCACCAATGTGTAACTTATACCCATTGCCTTCGAACCTGGCCCAACACGAATTAATGTGACAATCGGGGGCATTTCCTATACCGGTCCAGAACCCATGGCATTAGCCCCTTGCAAACAGGCAGAGGCAGACCAACTCGGAACAGCGTAAATGGTGGCTCCAGATTAAGCTTTTCCTCTTTACTTTCTTGACCTGGGAAAGGGACCTGGACCAAAATGTCTGCATTCATCTGGATTTTATTTTTGTTACTGATGTGGGTTGGGAGGGTGTGTCTGGGCCCTGAGAAGCATCGCAAAGTTTGGGTGTTTCTCAGAAATGTCTCTGGTTTGCAAAGATGAGACAAAGGTGCAGGAGTCATGAGACCAAAGGGTTAAATGAATCTTGTCTCGGTTCCAGGGAGTTTGGTTGAGTTCAGCGGATTCACCCTTCTTTATTCTGAGAGTCTGACTTTTCCAAAACCATGTTTGAATTTCCCTCTTGGTTGCCCTTAACCTAGTCTCTATGGCATAGTCTAGGGGACATAGTTTTACCTGCTTCCGCCTGATCTTCTCTTTTCCCCAAACCCCTCTTCTCCTTCCCAAAACAAATTGGCTTCAACATCAAACAGCAGCGACTTTGCACCAGCTAATGCTCTGGAGCCCAGAAATTAGCAGGATTTCCAGAGAGAAAGCTGCTGGATGTGCGTTTATGTCCTTGGGCCGGTTTTGCTCTAGCAGTGCTGTGTGGTACTAGGGCTGTGTTGATGTTGTTTCAATGTGATCTGTCTCCTTCTGTCGGTAGGGGGATAGTCCTGGACCGGTACAGAAGAACTTGCACAACCCAATTGTACAGGTAGGAAAACAATTGCCTTTCTTGACCAATCTCCTAATGAAATACAGTTTATTAGTGTGCAGCATGGTTGACACAAACAGGGTGCAGAGGCCAGAGTCATGTGAAATGCTGAATAGGTATATTGTAAGGGCTTGTCTACACTACCCCGCAGGGTCGATCTAAGATTTGCAACTTCAGTCATGCATCTGAGGAAGTGGGTATTCACCCACGAAAGCTCATGCTCCAAAATGTCTGTTAGTCTATAAGGTGCCACAGGACTCTTTGCTGCTTTAACTTCAGCTACATGAATAGCGTGGCTGAAATCGACATACTTGGATCAACTCACCAGGGTGTCTTCACTGCGGTAAGTCAACAGCTGGCGCTCTCCCGTCGACTCTGGTGGAGTACTGGAGTTGATGGGAGAATGCTCAGCAGTCGATTTATCGCATCTAGACCAAACCCACTGATCCGGCGGGTAGTGTAGACAAGCCCAAAGTATATAGCTAGACCATGATCAGTAACATCTGTCAGCTTTGGAAATGGGTCTGAATGAAAATGCTGGATTTGAGCAACCCTCAACTTTGGATTCAGAGCCAAACTCTCTGGCTCCAGCCCAGCTGTAGTTGAGGAAATGAGAGAAGAGTTCAGGCATCACATTTCAGAGAGAATGGCAGATACAGGGAATTGCAGTTGCCTTTTTAGAGAGGGGGATGGACTCGCAGGGCCATACCAATCTGGTGTAAATTGCACCTTCTGCCAGCTCCTCGTATCTGTTACACCAACGTGGGCTACACCAGGAGCGAGGGAAGGTGATTGCCAGACACACTCCTGCTAGCTCGAGGAGCTGCTAGTGCATTAAAGATAGCACAGGCCTGGCAGAACAGGCAGGGGTGAGCAGCGGCATGAGCTCGTCATGCTGGGTCCAGTCGGTTGGGTGCAGAACGGTGGAAACAAACGTAACTGAGGCCCTGTCTACATTAAAGAAGTTTGCAGTGGTGTAACTAAATGATGTGCTGCACCAGCCTCACGCAGGGCTTCATCTGATGCAGCATCATCCCGTGACATCCCCCAGTAAGCTGCAGCTGGGGAGCCAGATACCTTAGGGCTTGCACTGGGTATCTGCATTGAAATAGCTACACTGTTGTAAATTTCCTTAGCAGACAGGACCTTAGACTCATTCCTCACCAGCCATTTGCACAAATTTACCTGTTCTGGAGCGAGCCACCGGACCTGGGGTTTGCTTCTTGACAGTTTTTTACTCCAAGACACTTTATTTGGAAAGTAAGTTTCAAGTAAACCAGATGTTGCAGTCTGAAAAGCAATGACATGAAAAGCAAAAGCAATGGCTGATCTGTCTCCAAGTTAGAGCCTGCTGCTCCTAAAGAAAAACAAGAGGGGAGAAGCAGGGGCAGCTCTAGACATTTTGCCGCCCCAAGCACGGTGGCATGCCGTGGGGGGCGCTCTGCAGGTCGCCGGTCCCGTGGCTCCAGTGGACCTCCCGCCTGCAGGAGGTCCACCAGAGCCGCCTGCCACCCTCCCGGCGACCGGTAAAGCACCCCCTGCAGCATGCTGCCCCAAGCACGCGCTTGGTGTGCTGGGGCCTGGAGCCACCCCTGGGGAGAAGACGGATGAGATAGACAAAAAGGTTAAAACACCTCCTTTCAACTCAGAGTTTTCCCTTCACAAGAGTTTGTGTGAACAGCGGCCATGTGGATTCACACCCCTGGGGGGTTGGATTGCAGATGGGCCTGTGCCCCAGCTGTCCCTGAACTGTGTGGTGTTCCAAATATAAACGGGCCGCACCAAAACCTTGGGTCCAAACACTGACACCCCTGCCCCCCAGGAACACTTGTGGTGGTCAAAATCCACCTGTGATAACTTTGACCCAGATCCCCAACGGTATTTAGGTTTCAACAAGAGTTAGACACCTACATTCCTTTGAGGCTCTGGGCCTTAGAGTCCTGTCTCCGGTTTGAATAAACCCAAACTTCAAGGCAGAGCTCAGTCAAATGACTCTCCTATTTTACCCTCAAAAAACCCCACACTGAGCCCGTGTGAAACCCTGGCCCCCTTGAAGTAATGGCAAAACTCCCACTTCATAGGGTGAAATCTTGACTCCACTAAATCCTCCCAGGTTTGCTCAAAAGTTTCCATAGGCTTTCTGACAAACTGGACAAAGTTTTGAGCTTGTTCTGTCTGGTTCTAGTGCTTTAGCCTAGGTTAAAGAACAGGTAGGTGAATCCATGGGGTTATGTAAAAGGGCTACATTCTGCGCAAAGCACTGCACCTGAATTTAAGAAAACAAGAACTTCCATCGTATTAATCTGCAATCCTCTCCCCAGGCACCACCGTGCCAGAGTTTCTCTGTAGCATCCACTTAAAGCTCCCCTCGAGTTGAATGAGACTTTTGCTACAGTGCAAGGGGCACTGGCAGAGCTGGAGGTGGATCCCAGGGCTGGGCTAGCAGGGGCCGCGGGTTGGGAGTGAGCGGCTCAGATCCCATTTCCTTAGGCTGAGGTTGGTTGCTTTTGAATTGCAGGAAACGGGGTTATTGAGGCTGGATTTTTTTTCGCCTCACGCTGGTGCTGGAATTTATTAGACCCTGGTGCCTTTTCACAAAGCACTATTAATTTTAATAATATCTCCAATGCATGGATACTATGTAAATAAATATTATGGTGGTTATTTAGGATAAGAGACAGTACAGGGTCCAAACCAAAGCCCAATTAGCCTTCAGTGACATCAGATTAGGCCCTTATTAATTTCTTCACATATTTTAAAACACACCAATAGGCACTTGTCTTCGGCTCAGGGTGCCTAACCTGTAAATGAAAAATTACAACACAGATAGGCCAGGGACAGCCCATAAACATCACCCCCTCAACCCACAGGCTTCTCCCCAGCTTGCCTGGAAGAGCATCACCTCTGGGCTCTTCTGGACCCGAGGGTGGGGAGCAAATTCCAAAATTGAGGGCCCCTGCCAGCAGCTTCTTCTCATTTACATTACGGGAGCTCCAGCTTGAGCCCGGTTGCCGATTGTGTAGGCGTTCTCCTGACTGCCTGGACCATCCCCCTGTCCTAGTGATCAAGGCTGAGATATTTAAAGCCACCAAAGGAATTTGGAGGTCTGTGCACTTCCCAGTCCCTTAGATGGAGATTTTTGAAAGCTAACCATCTTGGCTGTTAGCCTGCTGCCCATCACCATAGCATCTGGGCACTTTCCACATAAAACCAATACAGCAGTCCCCAGTGGCCTCCATGGAGTCTCTGGCTCTTCTCTTTTCTCTCTTGTAGTTCCTGCCTCCCCCCAGCATGTGAGCACTTTCTCTCCCCAGGTTGTTTATTGGCGACGCTCATGGTATTTCCCCTTCTTCCTTCTCCCTCCGCTTTGCAGTCTCTAGAGGACCTCGAAGACCAAAAACGAAAAAAGAAGAAAGAGAAGATGGGATTTGGTTCCATCTCCAGAGTATTTGCCAGAGGGAAGCAGCGGAAATCCCTAGACCCAGGCCTCTTTGATGGTACTGCTCCCGATTATTACATAGAGGAAGACGCAGACTGGTGACCCTTCCCCTCCCCAAGCTGGTAGCTTGCCTCCTTCCTCTGCTGCCGGTGTGCGTGCGTGGGCGGCTGTGTGGTTGTGTGTGTGTGTGTGAATGCGGATGCATCTAACTAAAAAAAGAAAGTGAGCCTTTTTCCTCTGCGTCGCCACTTCTGTAACTGATGTACATACTACAAACAAAGCCTGTGTGTGACTATGTTAACTGTTGTCTTTGGAGCGATGCAGTTGTGTTGTAATCCTCTCGTTTTGTTTCTATTTTTTGTTTTGTTTGGGGTTTTTTAGGTTTTTTGATTTTTTTTTCTTCTTAATGAAACTTGAAACTTGAAGGACTGCTGTGTATTTGTAAATAACAAAAATATTGTGCACTTTGTGCTTGTGACGTCTCTTGTCCAAAAACACTGTTTTCTTGAGCCCCTTATGTCGGTGCATTCTGTATCTGGTATGTTCTAAAAGTCAGGGGTTGGAGGGGACAGTATCCTATTCACAGCGTGCACCTGAGTTGCAGAAACATTAGGCTCTGCCTATCCAGAAAGACCTTAAAATCTAACTCAGTGTGATGTCTTCCTGGCCAAAATCTCAGGAGGCAACACTGGTCTCTTTTTAATGCCTCTCAGCCTGGAATGATGCTTTGACTTTCCTTTGATTGTTTAGTTTTAATTTATTTGCGCAAATCCAGAAGAGCTATTCTAACTAAATTATTGCATAAAGATTGGAATTTCTATTTTTCCACAATGGTTTGGATGGAGATGGGAGGGTGTGTTTATACTGTACTGTTCGATTAAACTGCTGCCTGCAGAACTAGGGTAGGACTGAGTAGAAGCTGAGAGAATCAGTTTTTCTATTTGTCCTTGTGGGGGGGTTTCCAAATGAATTTCAGTTGCATTTCTGTGTCTCTCATGCGAACATGGTGTACGTTTCCCCTATCCCGCAGTCGATCTAGACAGCAGGATCGGGGACCCAGATTGCTATATAGGAAGTATAACCAGGTCAGATATGTACAGATATCTTTATCTAAAACTATTTTAAAAATGCTCAACGTATTGGAAAAGAGCAACAGTGATATTTATTATGGAATAATGTAGCGGGGAAAATGTTAGACTGCAAAGCAGACTGGCCTTTTCAGTACTGCATGTATTTGGAAGGAAGCACTGACCTTTGCTTTGATTGTATTTTCTGTCCTCAGAAACATACAATCAGTTTTTGCCTCATGTCTGCGGCTTTTCCTGTATACTGCATTCATTTGGGTTATTAATAAGAAAGGGGGATCAGTTGTGGCTTAAGGAACCAAGGCCCTGATTCAGCAATCCGTCTCTTTGCAGGAAAGTACTTAAGTCCCATTGAGTTCAATGTGATTTAAACATCTTAAAGTTACGTGCTTTGTTAAATGGGAACCTAAAAGAGTTCAGAGTAAAGTAGAGAGCAAGTCGGACAGTAAAGAAAAGGAAGCAGCGTTGGATCAGATGCTTGGGGAACACTGGAAAACTGTTCTGTATCCAATGCTGTTACTCAGTCCTGGGATATTTATTTTGTCTGTAAGAAAACTGGTTTGGGTCTGGGCTCCTCTTGTCATTCGCCCCCCAGGGCAGCAGTCTAATAGCGTTGGCGCCCCCAGATGAGCAAAGCTGACAGGTGCATCTCTTCAACCCTTATTATGGGGCATTGTCTCCTTACTCTGCTTCACAAGCAAACAAAGGTGCATTTTGGAAAGAGCAGGTAATTTGATGCAGTTGCTTCTGAAACCATGTCTGCTCGTTCTCTTCTAAATTCTAGTTTATTTGGGGGTTGGAGATTTTTGCCAGTGCATCTAAAAGATTTAGAAGCACAAAGCCCACTCTTTTTACTGGGGACTTGTGCTCCTAAAGCCATTAGGCTCTCTTCAAACTGTGATTTTTTTCTCTCTTTCCACTAACATGCACAGCTGTCTGGTTACTACAAAATACAGTGCGTCGTGCTTTAATGCTTACAACACAATTTTACGCTCTTAAATTTAAGATTATTTAATAAAATACTATTGTGTATTTTTTTTAAATTCCAATAGATGCACCCTGTTTGAAAGGGATATTTTGTCTTTAATTCTGAAACTAAAACACAAAATACCACCATGCTACATTTCCTTCTAACAGAACGATCTGGAGAAACCACAGGGGGTTAGGGAAAGTGGCTTTAAATACCTGCTCCGCTTTGCAACGGGGATCTATCCATAACCAGGGTGGGGGAGAACAATCCTGTGGCATCCTTCTCTGCAGAGGAACATTTTTATACATTTTTCCCCTCTTGTGTTTTTATAGTTTAAAAACAAGCAAGCAAAACTCCTGGTTATTTTAGTAGTTTCCTTTTCATTTCAGCTTTTCTAAATTAGGAAATAATTCTAAAAAAGTTACTAAGAGGATGATTTATTTAAAAGAAAACTACAATTAATAGCATATGAATTATGGGTAATACTAGATTTAACTTTTCCCATGCGAGTGGGGAAGAGTCCTTGAAGGCATGGATGCAAATATAAAATATTTAAAAAAAAAAAACCTAAATAAAGCTTATTTTAAAGTATGAATGAATTTGATGTGATTTAATTGTTTCTAAGTTGTGTTTGCTAGGTCTGGATCCTTGGCTAGTCCAGGTGATTAAATCAGATCATATAGTTTGTCACATACTGTAATACAAGTTAAGTATTTATACCACTTGCCAGCAGGGTAGCTGAAGCTCTGCTATTCATTTCCCCAGAAGCAGAGTTTGCCTAATATAGTGATTTCTTTCCAGCCAGTCAGGAAGGACGGAAGTTTGAGAAACTTGACTCAACACACATCTACAGAAGCTATTACAGCTTTAGAATCCCGTGACTGACTTTTTAAGGTAGATGCCAAGAACTGCCTGGGGGGTGGAGAGAGAATCAAGGCCTATAGACAATAACTTTCATTTCCTCTTTAAAACTCACCTCCGCTGTCTAGTATTTTCCAGCCCTTGTGGCTGCGTCCACCTTAACAAAAGAAAGGGAGGGGAAAAATATCTCCATTCATGACTTGCTGATGAAAAAATGATAAATTGAAAGCCAAATCATTCCCTAGACAATACAGCAAGGTGAAGGGAGCAGAGACTCCGCTCATGTCAGCCTCTTTTCCCTGTCGTGCTGGATTCTATAGCTGCTGTCAAGTACGGCAGCTGAAGACTGAACTGGCTTTCACAAAACCTACATGAAATTGAAATGTTTCCCCCCCTTTTCTTTTTAAATTTCAACCCCAAGGTTTGGATGGACCTGAACATTCCCCCCTATGGTGCTGCCAACCCAAACATAGCAGGGGTTGCTAGAAAGTGAAACTCGTCTAGAAACAGCAGCTGAAACCGACTGGTCTCGTTTCACTGGGTTTGATTTTTCTTTGCATTTTGCTCAGTATGGAGAATGAAAGAACGATGTTAAAACTTTCTCTTTCACAAGCCAAGATAGGGTGAGTAATAGGAGGCCAAACTGTTAGCCCCTATTCACCCACTGCCTCTCACTCTAAATGTATATGGCTCCTATTCTCACGCATCAGAGAACCTCTCAGTCAAGTGTTTATCCCAGGCTAGCGTCGTCCTCACCAGACCGCACTCCAGCTCCACTACAGGGAGAATGGCCCTGTCTGCCCTTTGCCCTCTTGTAGAATGCCACCATGTATGGGGGGAGGGGAGAGGAGGTAGGGGGACTCAAAGGGGAGAACGTGGGGCCATATGGGAATGAGTGGGGAAGAGGGAAAGAGATTTAGGCAGAGAAAAAAATCATAGCGAAAACTGCAGAAGAAAAGAGTTTGAGTGGGAGGAAAGGGAGAGGCTGTACAGAAAACCTGACCATCTTTCACTTCAGAGGGAACTTGAATTTGGCTGGCTTTGAATGTGTTGAATACTGTAGCACTCAAATGGAGGAAGTGGCGGCAGGCAAATAACCTAGCTTTAGTAGAGGAACCTAGGAAATCCTTACCTAGGGCAGCTCAATTTGGAGCGGCGGGGAAAGCTGCAAATCCCAAACAGTGCTTGAAACACACCCATTTGGTGAAGAACAGAAGCCAGTCTCTTGAGCGAGTCCAACAGTGATGCTGAATCTGGGATCTGAGCTTTCCCACGGCTCAGGGATCTTTAGACTGGGGGTTGCGTTTGGCCCCGTACAGGGCCAGCTGTAAAGTTTGGAGGTGGAGCCTAAATATTCTAAACCCTGAGGATCTCTGAACCAGGGGTTTTGTCCCAGGCTTATCTCCCAATCAAGATAGGGCGGTGACTTTTAGAGTTGGAACTGGCGGCGAAAATCTAGCAAAAGGTTTAGTAGACCAGAAAACCAGGCGGTGAAGTAAACTGTCTCCAATTTTGGTTTGTAAAATCTTTCACAGTGGCAGTTAGAATTTCATGACCAGTTCAACATGCAGGAGGAGCTGGGGTAGGGAGCGGTAATCTCAGAGGCACCAGCAGGTAAGTAATTGCACTGTTCTGAGAAGAATATGGAAACAAAATGCAGGAGGGAAGAAAGCAGGGGCCTCTTCATGGAAAACATGGGGCTCTCTCAAATGTCAAATGGAGCAATTCTCGAGAAGTGAACTAAAAACTTATCTGATGATGATTCTTGTCCTCCAGTTGCTGGAACTTCAGGCTCGTTATATTTGACACAATCCAGTAGGATTATCGGTGTCTGAAGGAGCAGCCGCTTTTGCAGTGAGAGTCAGAGCTGTGCAGGGACCAAGGAATTGGGACATCCAGATCTCTACTTTCCCTGCACAGAAGAGAGAGAGGAGTTACTCCACTTCCTTTTTCAATGGGCGTTATCCCTTTCTGATAACTGCTCATAGAGGGGATTAATTTGCCTGTGATGCTATAGGTTTAAAGGAGGCTTGTTTAGTCAGAACCACAGTTGCTGATGATGACATAGTCTAAGGCCCAGGCTACAGAGGGTTTTTGTACCATTATATCGAGCTCAGTTACGGGATATTTTGGGGCGGTTTTTGGGTTGTTGTTTTTTGGCTGAAATAGTGATACAGGCTGGAGCATGGATGCAGTTATACCAGTATCACTTATTCCCCCTCCCTTATGGGGAGAGAGAAGGCCTGACCTGGATCATTATGCTAGGCCTCTCACAGTTCTGCCCTGTCGTCCTCCAGCCTTCCCATCTTCTGTTTCTCCTGTTTAGAGAGAAACACATTGATGACAGGAGTGTAGTGTCTATGTTAATGACAGCGGCCCCGTGACTATAAAATCTGCTAGTCTCCCCATGGCACAGGGGGGAAACTGAGGCACAGATTCTCAATGGGAGTTGGGCACCTAAACACCCTTTGAGGGCCTGAGTTTAAGTGACTTGCCCCAGGTCACACAGGAAGGTTGTGGCAGAGCTGGGCCTTGAACCCCAGTCTTGCAAGGGCCTAGGCTTGTTCCCTAACCACTGGGCCATCCTTCCAGCTATATTTCTTTAACAGACAAGCATGTCAGAGAGCATTATCATTCCTTTGCCAGTCCCTAGGACCTTTCCTTTGAAGCTGTGAGAGCACTTTACAAACAACTATGCTTCACAATATCCCTGTGAGGCAGGTGGAGAAACTGAGGCACAACGGTGCAGCATCTTGCCTGACAAAGACGGGAATAGAACCCCGGAAGCTCTGCCTCCTCATGTCCCACCTATAAATGTACACAACCAACTGCCACACAAATGGACTGTAGCAAAGTGTAAAAACAAGCAATCAAAAATTCGGAGAAATAATACAGGAATAACACTGCTCAGGAAGGTCAGTTCTTGCTAGTTGGGGAGTTTCGTAGTTTAGAATGGGCTCATTTAACTTGCCTCCTGATTGGAGTGAAGTGACGTGGTGGGAGACATTTGCCTTTGTATTCTCTTGTTCGCTGAGAGCACTGCAGGCCATGCCATGAGTGCCACACTGGCTTCCCTACCAGGCTCGCTGCTCATTTCTAAATACCCAATCCTGGGCATAAATACTGAGTCGCAGCAATTATCGCAGACCCTGTGTGTCCAAACCAGCATCACCCTTTGTGTTTCCAGCTGACATATAACTCCATCGCACCACCAACTTCAAGGAGGCTGCACTGATTAACACCCGCTGGGGGATCTGGCCCATTGACTTGAATGGAGCAGCACTGGATTTGCACCGGTGGTGGATCTGGGCTGATCATTCTTTAGATAACTACACAAGAAAGCCAGCCCATCCTGCTTCAAGAGAGAGACAACAGCCTGCAATTAAAGGGGGGCATGATAAGTTTCACATTTAAAATATTCCTTACCGCTATTATTAATATCACCTTAGAGAGGGGTTCAGAAATGCACACAGCGCTTTGCAACCATTCCATTAAAATCTACCTGTCAGCTAAGTTAGACATCTGTAATCCTCATACAGAGAAACTGAGGCACAGAAGCAGTTTGCTCAAGGCCAATTGGAGACACTTGCTAGATGAACTCGAGAACATGATGAGAGGCCGCTAATAGGAGCGTTTTGGAGGACACAGCGGTGGGCTCAGGGCTTGGAGGTAGTGGGACTTGGGGAGTGGTATATTTGGTCCATCTGTGGATCAGCTGTTCTCTGGGCCCAGGCTGTGTAGCAACCATGGGCCCCTCATTAAGCAGCTGAGAGGGGTCTGTTTGGTGCCTTGCAAGAGGCTGGAAGGCTCTGCCCTTTGGAGCGCTGACCAGCCCTGCTGTCTGAAGTCTCTGACAGGTTCATTGCTCCCTAGTGCTGCTGGGTGGAGCTCAGCTGAGCTAATCAGGGAGACTTGGTATTAAAAGTCACTTGCCAGGTGAACTCAAGAGCCATGATCAGAGGCAGCTAACAGAGTTTCGGGGGCAGATGAGAGAGGGAGTGTGAGGTTTTCCTTCCAAGTTCAGCACTATGTGCGATTTCAGGATGGCCAGCGGTAGTGACTTGCAACAGAGGTGCCATGTTTTCTTTCCTACCTGAAGTCAGAAGGGACTTCTGTGCTGGATGAAAAGTTTCTTGGATTCAAGACACTACTCAGAATCAGAGTAGCTGAGGCATTTCTGGACAGCCAGGCTCCAGGAAACAAGGAGCTGGGTACCAAGGAGTCAGAGGAGGCCTGGCAGTTCCTAACCATCAGAGGCAAGATCCAGTTGGTCCATGGGACTAGAGAGATGTATGGGACACACCTATGAATGGCAGCTCAGCTTGCCCACAAAGAGCTCTCCAAACATCCAAGGCAGACAGATGATCCTTGTTGGGGATTCAATACTCCTAAGAATTGAAAGCGTTCTGCAAGGGACAAGCAGACAACAGGACAGGACACTGTCTTCCCAGAGCCAAGACATCATTCTAAGACTGAATAGGCTTCTGAAGAGAACAGGTCAGGATCCATTGGTGTTAGTTCATGCTGACAGTAACGACAGTGCATCGACGGGTAGCTCACAGATAACATCACTCAGAAGCCTGCTGAAGCACAAGAACATCCAAGTGATCTTCTCGGAGATCCTTCCTGTCCCACAAACAAAAGACGACCACAGGCAGAAGATTCTGGAAGCGAACTGCTGGCTAGGTAAGCAGTGTAAAGTGGAGGTTTGGGTTTTGTGGAACATGGATCGACCTTCTATGGGGAGAAAGAGCTGAATAATTTGGATAGCCTCCACCTCAGTAGCAGGGGACCAAATCTCCTTGAGGACAGGCTGGCTAGAGTACTGTGGAGGGGGTTAAACTACTAAGAAATGGGAAGGGTAAAACCAGTGAAGACATAGAACAGACTCAAGGTCTTGAGAACAAAATTAATCAAGAAACCAAAGGAGATGAAGAGAAGACATTTTTAATTGCCCATAAACCAATGCTAGCCTCCTAGGTAGCAAACAAGAGGAACTGGAATGGCTCATTTATGAGCATAAATACAATCTAGTTAGTATTACTGCAACTTGGTGGGATGATTCATGCAATTGGAACGTTAAAATCAATGGTTATGACCTATTTAGGAAGGACCAAGTGGGCAAAAGGGGAGGGGAGTGGAACTCTATGTCAAAAAATGGCATCACCCTTTTCTGAGTCACTGATAACACAGAACAAAACGCTCTTAAACACGTCTGGATCAATGTCCTGGCAGATAAAGCACAAGACTGGGGTGTTAGTTGGAATGTGCTGCAGACCACCAAAACACATCAGGGAACAAGTTAACGACTCCTTACACACCTGTCTATAATGTGTAGGGGGAAAAGCTGCATGATCATGGGCAACATAAATTTGAGTGATACCTGCTGGAGGTCTAATGTTGCCAGTACTAAAACATCCTTGGAATTTCTAAACATTATAGATGGTCATTTCCTAGCTCAAAAAGTGCTGCAGCCAACCTGGGGGAATTCTATTTCTAGACCTAATCTTGACAGATAAGAAGAACTGATCACAGAACAAAAAATAACGGTAATGTACAAACAGAAAAAAAGTCCAGACCAGTAATACATATATTTGGTGTTTTAAGGGGGCCAATTTCACAAAGCTGAAAACAACCATGAGCCAAATGGGGCGGGGGATGAATTTAATCAGAAAAATGTGACTGATAATTGGGAATTGTTTAAGAATCCTTTACTGGTTGCCCAAAAAGCCAAAGTCCAACAATTGAGGAAGGAGGCTGTATTAGTTAAAACAAACAAAACAAACAAACAAACACCTGGCTTAGAGGGGAAGTGAAGGCAGGGGAAGAAAAGGGATGTTGATAGTAATGAATATAATTCAGAAGCTAGGAATTGTAGAAAATTGATAAGGGAACCAAAGGCCCAGCAGACTTAAGGATAATCAGGAGGCATTTTTAAAGTATACTAGGAACAAAAAGTATCCTAACAGTGGTATTGGTATGTTACTAGATGGAAATGGAAGAATTATCAATAGTAATGCAGAAAAGTTAGAAGTGTTTTATAATAATATTTTTGTCCTATACTTGGGAAAAATCAATGTAGTCATATATGATAACTTTTTATTCCACTAATATAGTGGGAGGATGTTGAACAGCTGCTACTAAAGTTAGGCATTTTAAAATCAGCAAATCCACAATAACTTGCATCCAAGGGTTTTCAAAGAGCTGTCTGAGGGGCACGCTGGACTGTTAATTTTGATTTTCAATAAGTCTTGGAACACCGGGAAGTTCCAGAAAACTGGAAGAAACCTAATGTTGTGCCAATATTATAAGAGTAAATGGGATGACCTGGGTAATTATAGGCCTGGCGTGGCTGATACAGGAGTTGATTAATCAAGAAGAGGGTAACGCAAAAATGCTATCAAATTAGACAGGATCTATTTTCCATAAACCTGTGTTGATTGGCGTTAATTACAAGTTTGGTTGATCTAGGTAATGCTGTTGATATAATAGGCTTAGACTTCTCTGAGGCATTTAACTTGGTACTGCACAACACTGATTAAAAAACTAGAATGGTATAAAATGATCATGGTACACATTAGACAGTTAGCCAATTTGTAATCTGAAAGGTCTCAGAATGGAACTGTGCATGGGGAATCATCGCTGAGCAGGTGTGTTTCTAGTGGAGTCCCATAGGGACTGGTTCTTGACCCCATGCTACTTAACATTTTTTATCAATGACCTGGGGGGGGAAAAAACCCACAAAAATCATCCCTGATAAAGTCTGCAGATGGCACAAAAACTGGGGGGAGTGGTAAATAACAAAGAGGACAGGTCTCTGAGTCAGAGCGGTCTGGGTCATGCGGTAAACTGGGCGCACGCAAATATGCATTTTCATTAGGCTAAAAGTAAGTATATACATCTAGGAACAAAGAGAGGCAGCCTTGCTTGCAGGCTGGGGGACTCCATGCTGAGAAGCGGAGACTCTGAAAAAGATTTGGGGGTCGTGGTGGATAATCAGCTGAACGTGAGCTCCTAGTATGGCAGTTTGGCAAAAAGGGCTAATGTGACCCTTGGAAGCATAAAGAGTGGCGTCTCGAGTAGTAGAAAGATTATTGGATGTCTGTATTTGGCACTGGTGCAATTGCTGCTGGAATCCTGTATCCAGTTCTAGTGTCCACAATTCTAGGATGTTGACAAGTGGGAGAGGGTTCAGAGAAGAGCCACAAGAACGATTAAAGGATAAAAAAGTTTGCCTTATGGTGAATCTATTTAGTTTAAGAGAAGATTAAGGGGTGACTATTACAGTCTATAAGGACTTGCGTGGGGAACCATTATTTAATAATGGGCTCTTGAATCTATCTGAGGCAGGTACAACATGGCCAAAGGGCTGGAAGCTGAGGCTAGAGAAATCCAGGCTGGAAATAAGGTGTATATTTTTGATTGTGCCACTACTGACCGATTGGAACAAGTTGCCCAGGGTTGTGGTGGATTCTCCATCACACAATTTTTAAATCAAAGACTGGACGTTTGTCGGAAAGCTCTGCCTTAGGAATTGTTTTGGGGCCGTTCTCTGGCCTGCGTTATACTAGAAGTCAGACTGGATGATCACAATGGTCCCTTTTGGCTTTGGCACATTCAGAGATCCCGAGGCCCGGAGTTCCTGGTCCTAGGCCAGTGCTCTGACTGCTGGAGTAATTCAGTTCTTGCTCATAGTGGTGGGGATTCCCTCTTTGCTTTTCACTCAGGGTTAGACAATGAAACTAGACCGGCCTTACTACAGTTCTCATCTGACTCGCACTAGCACAAACGTTGTGATGACAAACCGCAGGGGACTGTTTAAATCCCTCACCAAAAAACCCAAACCAAACTCACCCCTCATAGCTGAAACAATTTTTTTAAATGAACATTCAATTAAAGCATTTACTATAGAGTTTTTAAAAGGGACTTTTTACTAACCCATCACAGGGCTGTAGGCATAGGGTAATTATCTTTCCTTATTCTGGTAGATCCCAATATCACCCATCCAGGCTCCAGAACATACACAACCCTGCAGACCGCCGTTCACTCGTCGGATGGTTGTGCACGCTAAAGGTTCAAAGGCTTTGTGCTTTAGGATGAAGTGTAATGCTGGATGCATGGGCCAGCACCTGGTGATTGATGTCATCATTTCACTGTCTTGTGTTGCTGGAAAAGGAATGCAGAAGATACAGCAACAGCTTCTATTTTATTCACTACAGACCTTTCTGCATCTGCCTTCCTTCATGCCTGTGCAGCATAGTCCCAGAAGCATTGATGGGAGCTATCAGCCTCCTCATTAAGAATCAGCAATCACCCCCTTGTGCAAACAATGTGGCCAAACAGTCGAGGGTATGAGCCTGAAGGCCTCACGCAAACTGGGGAGCAACAAAATGCAACTGCAGAGCAAGGACAAAGCTGATGAGCAGCAGGTATTTCCTGCTGCTGAACTCAACCAGCCAGCAATTTGCGTTCCGTTCCCGAGGGGACGTACAAGCCAATGCTACAGCTGGGTGTGTTTGTAAACCCCTTTGCTAATCCAGCTCTCCGTCTCACAAACAGCGCATTCCTGTCCTACAACTGAACTTGTTTGTATGTGTAGCCATCCCCCTCTGCAAATAACTACATGGTATGAATTGCCCAGATCCCCTAGGATGTACAATCCTGACCTTTGAAAAAATCTGGAGAGCACAAACCCCAGTCCCCAACCCGCACAAATAGGAAGAGAAGTAGAATCAAATTGCCTGACATTTTCAAACCCTTGTTCCCAGCTGGAAACACCAGAAATCTCATAAGGAGGAAAAGCCCCGTTCTTGTGAGAGTGCTTCCCTCATTTTCCAGACTCAGGATAAACCTCTGAATTTCAGCAGCCGTTTTCCAAACTGAGCCCAGAATTTGCATTCCGTTAATCCCACCAATAGCTGGTGTGCTCTGTTTTTAAATCCTGGGGTGAAACCATCATGCTAAATTCTAGGACTGTGTCGAATACAATTTTTTTCCTCCTCCTGCTTCCCCAGAGTTCTATCTGCTGTGTGTGATCCCCTCTGTAACGGTGGCCTAGTTAGCTGGAAGGGAGAGATGCTAATCAATAATGATTTAATAAAAATGTATGCCCAAGTAGGAAAGCAGGGTGTCATGCTGTCTAAAATGGAGTGACTATGCTGTGTGATTGATTGCGGTTACACTGGGTCTCTCCGAGTATGCAGGAGTAAAAAAATGAGAGAGTATCACCAAGTGCAAGTGGAATTACCTGGAGACAGGGAGCATGAATAAAATATTAGGCAGATAATTATTTTAAGCTACTCAATTGTCAGGCCCGTTGGGCTCTTTGTTCCAATTGACATGACATAGTCAATTTCACACCCACCGTTTTTAACACATTAGTCAGTATATGACTCCTATGCTGAGGCCTTCAGTGTGGTGCCTAGGAATGCTGCCAGCTTTAGGAATGCTGCATGGGGCCCTGCCTTGTGAAATTGACTGTGGCAGCCATCAAATTGCAGAAGTTGCAAGCCGAACTCAGGTGGAGAAACATTTACTTGGACAAATGGCGCGACTGGGTCAACTGACCTGAGTAAATGTTCACCGGGGTCCACCGTCTAGCGCATTGTGACTAGTAAACTAGAGAGATGATTTACGGGCAAAAATGTGGACAGTTCAACAACCCCACCTTAGCCGAGCAATGTCTGGGAGAGCAAGAAACCAATCTAAAAAGACCCGACAGGTGTAAACACTAAGGTGGGAGAAAAACATCAAGGAGGGAGGGCGTATTTGGGGAGGTGCAAGGAGGTCTAACTCAGGAGAACGGGATAAGGTCAAGAAAGGGATAACTTGAGGTTGAATGTCAGAGGAAACATCAAGATCTACAGGGCCGAGGAAAGATGTGGGCTTTCCACTGTCTGGTCTATTTAAAACTAGACTAGTTAAAGCACTAGATAAAATACTGACAGGAACCATCCTGCATTTGGCTGTGGGACGGACTAGAGGTCCAAAGAGTGGTCCAGGAGGTCAGACAAGATGTTCGCGATAGTCAATTTCACACCTTCTGGCCTTAAACTCTGTGAGCTCGGCCTACTCGTCTGCCAACTGAAACCTTTAGAGACCTTTGCACTAGGGCAGAGGCTCTCAAACTTTAGCGACCTGAAGACCCCCATTTTGATTTAAAAATTTTTGCAGACTGTGGCCCTGGCAAAATTCCTCTCCCAACCCCTTCACACACGTGTAAGGAAACACAACTACAGCAGCTGTATTCTCAGCCAACCCCATTAGCTCCTCGCTTTCTTCAGGATCCAGTTTAAAACTAGCCTCTTCCTGGCCATTCTTTAGCTGGTGTATTTTGGCCTCTCTCTATGGAAAACAATGGAGTTACACCAATATACACCAACTCTGAATCTGGCCCTTTCTTTTTAAAACCCCATCAGCTTGCTCCAGCCTACCTGTCGCACCTTGTATCTCTTGCCTTCTGTTTGCTCCATCCATTCATCTGGTACCAGTCTCCTCTGTGGCCCTCCATGCAATCTGGCCATTGCTGGTGCAAGAACGTTCTTCTCTGTAGCTCTTCTAACAGCTTTCCCAGATCTTTCCACTAGAGCTGGGTGAAATATTTCAACCTACATTTTTTTCTTTGAAAAATGCAGATTTTGTGACACTGAAACCAATCTGTGTTGATTTCACCTAATTGTTTCAGTCAGGGAAAAAAACATTTTAAAAAGAATATTTTGTTTCAACATTTTTTTAAATGAAACTTTGACTTCTTGATTTGATAGGACTTTTCGTTTTGAAAGTTTCTTTAATTTTCTTGATAAAAAAATTTAAAATGTATAAAGAAATGCTCAAAATCTAAACATTTCAGGTCAAATAAAATGTTTTATTTCAGCCAAGAATTATTTTTCCCCAACTTTCGATTCACTGAGAAGTTTGCAAAAAATTTTCAATTTGACCCAAAACAACTATTTTAATTTATTTTTCAAAATTGCCCCGAACCAAAAAAAATTCCGTTATTCACCCAGCTCCACCTTCCACCTCAGTGACTCTGTTTTATTTCACATCTTGGCCAAGGAGACATTTTTCTCCTTGTCTATAACACTTAATTTCATTCTTCTCCAGCCGTTATGCAGCTCTGCAATCGTACTATATAACTCCATGGTACAGTTTGCAAAAATTCTCTGTACAACGTATAGTTGCTTTATGTTGTCAAAACCTGCCATGTGCATTAAGCAACTAGGCCAGTGCAGAGATTTCAGTAGAGTGTGGATGTTCTTAGACCTGGAAAGGTCATTTAAAAGCAAGGTCAATCCCCACCCTTTGACATATGCTGATGGGAGTCAGACTCACCCTGCTGAAATGAAAGATGGAGAGATCTCAAGAGTTCATCGGGGAGTCAACAGTGATTGACTGTTTTAATCTTGCCCCAGCTTTTCCACGGGTTACCAACAAAGAATCTTTTACACCAACATGTCTGCAGAAAACCTGGATAGCGGCACTAAGTCGTGTAATGCTACAGGGAGTATTTGGACGCTGCAGAATATGGGACTACGGACTGATCCCAGGCCACACTAGGATGGAGCTCGGTGCTCTCTGACAGGATAGGCTTGTCGACAACAGTGTGCGAGGCCATTGCTCAAACATGAGAGCTGCTCCTGGGACCTCAGCTAGTGAGGCCAGTAGGATCCCGTGACTAACAATGGCATTGTCAAATGCAGCTCGTAAAGCCGATACCCTCGGAGGGGATGGGCAGCAGTACCAGAAGTACACAGCAAACCAGTACAATGTATATGGCTGTGGCATGATCTAAACTGTACGGTGCATTCTTCCCCTACCAAATCATCAGTCAGTATTGTTAAAATCGGTGCCTGGTTTAACATCCAAACTCTGGTGCTATTCAGATTCAGGACTGGACCACCTGTCTAGGCTCTCTCGGTATTTTTAACACCCCTGATATCCAAGTGCAATCCAGTGATCTGAAGATGATGGTTGTTTCCATCTCTACAACAGAGTAAACTAAAGCCTGGACCATCCAATGTCTCTTGAGCTTTGGATCTGGAGTAGGCCCATGTCTACTAACAAAGGAACCTGTGTCTTAAACTGAATCACAAAAGCATTCATGCCAAACACTTGTTGTTTTTACAGCTCCACGAGTGATCCCACGTTAGTTGCTCAAGAAATTAATCCCGCGGTGGTAATGACCTTGAGCAATGGGGACAGCCTGGGCAATGCTGTGGCTTTTGGCACAGAAAAGGACTTCAGCATCAATGAAAGCAACTGAGTGCATTGATCGTCTAAGGTAGCAGAGGAACGGCAAAAATTAGCAACCTTGGGTGAAGAGCTACGATTTGCGCCATCTCCAGAGCTACTTTATTTTGCAAGACACAAGAAGCAACCGCAGCACTGCCGGCAAAAGGAACACTCGGAAGATCCTGGATGGGAGACTGCCCTTCTGCAGAAGGGCACGGGCATTTGCCAAAAGCATGGGAGCACCATGCTCGGCCAGTGAAATCCCACATGATAAGCTGTTTACTGTAAGGGTTTGCATTACTCACAAACTTCTGCGTATTTGGCCCTGTGCTTCCAATCTCAATGCTGCCCTGTGCAGTGCTAGTCAGAGATGCGCAGAGTACAGCCAGGAGGCCTGACAGAGCTGATTGTCATAAAACCTGTCCCACAGCTGCATAACCACGGGCTGAAGACATGGGGAACCAATGGCAGGTTAGCAAACTCAAACACCCCAACTATTCCTGTTCATCTAACCAAGGGACGAGCCAGTCCAGCCAAGTATGGAGAAATACATTCATCAAAGGTTACCGTGGAACACAGCAGCTGAATGTATTATGCAAATTGATATGCAAATCAGGCGCAGCCCTTGGGCTCCTCCCAAGTTGCCACGAGGTGTCGTCAGTTTCAGGTGCTTCCTGATCCATATCAACATGTGACACAATGTCAGGGCAGAGATATTTTCTTTTAGGTCTTGTAACCTACAGGGGACAAGACAGTCATGTGAAAGGGATCAGTGTAACCCACACAACTCTCTGTATCCCTCTCGTGGCTGAATCAAGTATACAGCTGCTGCCTCTGAGCTAATGCACCTGCTCCTTTAGTTCAGGCAGTACCAGCTTATGCTTTTAGATGTGGAGGTCCTGTGTTCAGTCCTGCCTGATGATCTAGCCACGGGCATCGATACATACACACCAAACGGAGAGAGGAATTGTTTAGCACGGTGCATTGGGAAGTAAAGAGATGAAACCAAGAAAAGGAAAACAAGGCTGATGATCAGGAAAACATCCTATTAGCAAGACTGATTGATTAGAATGTAGAAGACCTATGTCTGGGGACATTTAAAACTACACTGGACTAAGAATTTGGAAACATATTGAGCCTGAACCTCGGCTGTTTTTAATCAGCAGAGCTCTGCTGATTTCACTGGACCTATGCCAATTTATACCAGCTGAGGAATAATCCTGGCACTTGTCCCTGGTGGGGTGGACTGGATCTGTCATTCAGATTGGTCAGCGATCCCATTTCTTATTCATTTTTACCAGTTTCACCCCAAGTTTGGCTGGGCTTTGTTGAAGTGCCCGTTGCGTCGTCTTTAGCGATGAGTTCTGAGTGGGCATGCAGAGGAGAAGCATTGCATTAGCTGGGGCATGAGTGAGCAGCTCAAGTCACTCATTGATCAGAAAGACCTGGGTCAAAATTACCACCTACTTCCCCATGTAAATCTAGCACACTGCCACTGCTGACTCCAGTGGAATTGTTCTGCTGTAAACAAGTGCAGAGGGTGAATGAGAGAATGTTCTACAGTACAACATGAGCTGGGTGTAAAAGTAATGCTTGATGGAACTTTGTTTCCTCTAGATCTTGCCCACACAGTTATCCTGCAGCCGGCTTCCAGGTAAAGACGAGGAGAGAAAAGGAGAAAGAGGGTGAGAAGGTCTGGAATGGTTTGATGCAATGAATGAATGATCAAACTGCTATGTTCACCTTGTTTCTTGACACCAAACGTGCCTGTAATTTGACTGGCATTTGCTGCATCTTTTAAAATGCTTTATCTGAAAATAAAGTGTTATTTGGAAGCAGTTGATCCAGGGGAATACATTACATTTTGTTGTTACTGTGTTTTTAAAAAACACGAATATGGATGGACATCCCACCAGCAATCCTGAGCGCCAGGGGCCCTGGTCTGAGGTGCTTCTGCACGCGTGACTGCCAGAATGGCCACTTGGCACCACAAGCAACAAGACATAAGTTAGAGCAGCCTTTGGGCTGCTCTAATGTTCACTTGACACTGGATTGGTCCCCATGATCCAGGGGCCATAATGGTGGCATAAAGTCACCTTTATCCTTTCTCCGTTGCCTGGTGAGGAACCCAGCTCAGCCAGACCCAAGCATCTTTATTGCACCAGGAAACATGTTCCATAATTTGTTTGGGTTATTTTAATAGCTGACCTGGCCTCAGCCCTTCAAAATTCTACTAACCAAATCATCTGGGGCCAGGATCTTGTTCTGAAAAGTAAAATGGCACTCTCTCTTCCCTCCTCATCTTCATCCTCCTCCTCCTCCTGCTGAGTAGACAGGTGCGACTGGTACGTTTTCACTCTGACTTTACAAAAGCCGCTTTCCTAGGTTTGTCCATCCCAGCCTAGATCGACGATACTCGGCCTATGGACTCATGTCACAAAAAATAAGACTCATGCACACAAGATGGGGAAAAAAAGACCTTTCTAATCTCACAACAAGCCTGAGCATTTAGCTCTGCAACAAAGATTTAACGCACTCCCGTTAGAGTAAGTGAGATCTGGCCGGCTTTGCAGTGTGCATCTATCCAATCCCCATTTACGCAGCAAACCCACAACGATCAGACCAAGAAATATCCCCGTTCTTCACCCCCGAGCAGCTCGTACCGGGTCTTTTCTGCCATCAGCTACACCCCTGTGTAACCAAGACCAGCACGGAACACGTGGAATCTGCCCATATGTAGTTCTTGGCTTATGTGGCAAAGATTAGCCCCTGCGCCACTCAAATCCCACTTACAGGCTGGTTTGAGGAGTGATTGAGACTTTAAGACTGTCACAGTCCTCTGCATAGGGGTGGATTTCACTCCAACAGAAATTCTCAGTCCAGTGGCTGGAATGGGCGGCTGCAATGACTTTTTTTGGTCACCATTTTCCCGGTATTATTAACCATAATGCACATCTGCTGCTCTTTTACCACAATCCCTTCCTCACTTCTAGCATCATTTAACACAGCATTGTTGATAATAAACAAACAATACAACTGACTCAAGTGTCATCCTATTACTTCCCATCGCAAAGTGTGGCACAGATGTCAATGAACTGAGTCTCAGGCCTTGGAAGTGGTATTTCCACATTTTTCCGGTGAGGAAACTGAGGCACAGCAAAGTGATGTGCCTGACCCAAGTGAGCATTAGAGCCAAGAGTCAGAGCCCAGCTCTCTTATTTTCAATTCCCTACTTTAACCATAAGGCTGCTTTTTTTCCTTCACCATCCTGAACATAGTCACCTCCCAGCTCTACGACTGCTAACGAAAGCTGCTTGCCTAGACGTAAGAGTTGCTGTATATACGCCCATGCACGCATCAGGTCTGCTCAACTTCTAAGCCTACTGGGCAGCGTGGGGTGGGGGATTCCACCATGCGCTGCTGCTGAGCCCAGTGCTGGGGGCAAGGGGCGGCTTGCACCTGCCCTAGCACTGTCAGGAACTCCATGGTGGTGGGCTAAAGCCGGCTATAAGTATGTGCTATAGGGCAGGGGTGGGAAACTTTTTGGCTCAAGGACCACATTGGGGTTGCAAAACTGGATGGAGGGCCAGGTAGGGAAGGCTGTGCCTCCCCAAACAGCCTCTCCCCTGCCCCCTATCCGACCCCTCCCACTTCCTGCCCCCTGACTGCCCCCCTCAGAACCCCCAACCCATTCAATCCCCCCTGCTCCTTGTCCCCTAACCCCCCCTTCTGGGACCCCCCACCCCAACCGCCCCCGAGACCCCACCCTCTATCCAGCTGCCCTGCTCCCAGTCCCCTGACCCCTATTCATATCCCTGCCCATTGACAGCGCCCCCGGGACCCCATGCCTATCCACCCCCCTGCATTCCCTATCCCCTAACACTTATTCATATCCCTGCCCCCTGAACAGATCCCCAGGGATTCCCACGCTTATCCAACGTCCCCCCATCCCCTGACCATCCCCCAGAACCTCCACCCCATCTAACCGCCCCTTGCTCCCTGTCCCCTGACTGCCTCCCCGGGACCTGCCACCCCTTATCCAACCCCCCGGCCCTGGCCTCCTTATCATGCTGCTCAGAGCAGCATGTCTGGCAGCTGCGCGGCTCGGCTGGAGTCAGATACGCTGCTGCGCTGCTCTGAAGGAGCAGAGGCCAGAGCCCTGCCCGCATGGTGGCAGAAGAGAGCAAGGGAGGGGCTGGGGGCTAGCCTCCCTGGCCGGGAGCTGAAGGGCCAAGCAGGATGGTCCTGGGGGCTGGATGTGGCCTGTGGGCTGTAGTTTGCCCACCTCTGCTAGAGAGGATAGGAGTGCACTTCATGGCTGCTTAGAAGGGAAAGATGGCTCCAACCCTAAGTCAGACCAGCGATCCAAACACCCCAGTCTTGAAGTTTGGACCCAAGCTCCTAACTGTGGGTGAAGTTCTGTCTCTGGTTTATAGTAACGTTTCAGAAGCTGGGAATGGGTGACAGGGGATGGCTCACATGATGATTCTCTGTTCTGTTCATTTCCTCTGGGGCACCTGGCATTGGCCACTGTCAGCAGACAGGATACTGGGCTTAATGGACCTTTGATCTGCCCCAGTGTGGCTGTTCCTATTCCTAATCAGGCTGCTCAATTCAATTCGGTCTGTGGCCCTTTGGTGATAGTCACAGCGCTTAGATACTATGGTGATGAGTGCTAGAGAAAAACCCGAGAACCATGGCTTGATGCCATGCTGCTGAGCTGCACGGCCAACAGCATCATCTACCCAGACAGCCTCTAATCTCATTAGGGCATTCAAGCATATATTTTGTGTCTTAAGAAAATGTTTATTGCACATATGTATCCCCTTGCCTTTGCATCTCCAGGGATATAATGCAGTCATGATTACAGGCCATTGGCTTTTGGGACTTGATAGAAAGCAGAAATAAAGACCTTCTCTTATGATAGTACAAAGCATTAACATAGCAATAGAACATTTGCATTTTAAAAGCTTGTTAATAGATAAATTACTGTCTATCAGGGCATTGGCGGTGTCAGCACTTCCAGTGAGATGCAGCATCGTTATTTCTAGAGTTTATCACTTTGATCACAGACTAAGAGGAAATCTGTATAAAGTTTTTGTCAGCTGGATATCATTCTGGCAATCACATTACTCAGAAGAGAGTAAAAAAATGAGGAAGAAGTGGCTAAAAGCTAACTCATCGCCTGGTGTCATTGCTTTTGGTGCCTCTAAATGACTAAAACTCACCAGCATGCTGAGGTTTAACAATCCCCACATCTGTCGGCAGAAAGTTGCTGTGAGCAACTCTCATAGCCTGACTGAAGTATTGGAAAGTCCTGTGGTTTATCTGCACTTGCCCCAAACCCCTTGGGTATAAACATTTCTCCTGACTCTGTTTACCTCTGTTTACACCAGAAATACTCTACAATAGCTTCCTGTGTATGATATTTTAGGCCCTGATCCTGAAAAAGCTTAGGCCCTGATCCTGCATTTTGACCCGAGTGAGCAGACGGGGCTCCGTGCAGGTCCACTAATCTCCCTGCATGGATGACAACACGGGGTCAGTGCTGCACACACGTTTAACTTCAGTCACGTAAGCAGAGCCATTGAAGTCAACGTGTAAGTGTTTGCAGGGTCAGGCTAATGGTGCTTTTAGTTTCCAGTCCCAGAGGCAACAATAATTCAGTACATCTTCCCACTGCTGTGCAGGGTGACTAGGCCACCCTCTTTGCGAGACTGTAACTGGCTCTGATAGAAACGCGGTCAGAATGCAGAAGCGGTCGGAGGAGAGCGAAGGGAATATTTAGCAGTAACTCATTCCATGAGTTCGGCCCTTTTGCAAATTGCCTGCGAGCAACTTGTGGTTCTCTCAAATCCTAATCTGCTCTTTTGAATGACATGCCCAGTTCTCTAGATGAAATTCACCCTGCAGAGATCTAAGACCAGGCCTAGGCACCACTTACGTAGGACTCAAGTGGCATTCCGACTCTCTGAATAATTCTTAGTCCTAGGATTGCCAGGACCAGAACATCCTGTCGAAAAGGGACCCTGGCCGACACCGCCGTTAAAAGTCCAGTCGGCAGTGCAGCGGGAGCCCAGGGCTAAGGCAGGCTCTGTGCAGCTCCCAGAAGCCACCACCAGGTCTCTGCGGCCCCTAGTGCAGGGAGGCTCTGCGCGCTGCCCTGAGGGCCGGCTCTGCAGCTCTGATTGGCTGGGAACTGCGACCAATGGGAGCTGCGCGGGAGGTGCCTGCAGGCAGGAGGGCAGGACGCAGACCCTCCCTGGCTGCCCGTGCATCTAGAGGCTGCGAAGACTTGGCAGCCGCTTCCTGGGAGCCCTGGTAAGTGCCACTGGGACCCCGCACACCAAACCCCTTCCCTCACCCCAATCCCCTGCCCCAGCCCGGACTCCCTTCTTGCACCCAAACTCCTTCCCAGAGTCTGCATCCCCCCAACACTCTGCCCCAGCCCTCTCCCACACCCCAAATCCCTCGTCCTCAGCCTCACCCCAGAGCCCACATCCCCAGACAGAGCCCTCACCCCCCTCCCACACTCCAACCCCCTGCCCAGCCTGGTGAAAGTGTCTGAGGGTAGGAGAGAGAGAGACTGACTAGTGGTGGGGGAAATGGAGTGAGCAGAGATGGGGCCTCGGGGAAAGGGCAGGGCAGGGTTCGGTTTTGTGTGATTAGGAAGTTGGCAACCCTACTTAGTCTGCAGCTCATTTTTGCAGGGAGTCCCCCGGAATCAGGCTCTGTCTCCCCAGGCTATTGAAGCCAAGCTGAGAGATTTTAAGCTCTAAAAGTCTGGCAGCACAGCGGGGCTAAGGCAGGTTCCCTGCCTGCCATGGCCCCACTCCGCTCCCAGAAGCGGCCAGCACATCCTTGTGGCCCTGGTGGGGGGCAGGGAGTCTCCTCATGCTGCCCTTGCCCCAAGCACAGAGTCCGCAGCTCTCATTGGCTGAGAACTGCAGCCAATGGGAGCTGCGGAGGTGGCGCTTGCGGGCCTGGGCAGCGCACAGAGCTCCTTGCTGCCCCGAGGGCCCGCAGGAACATGCTGGCTGCTTCCAGGAGCAGCGTGGGGCCAGGTGAGGCAGGAAGCTTGTCTAAGCCCTGCTATGCTGCTGACTGGGAGCCGCCCCAGGTAAGCACCTCCTGGTCAGAGCCTGCACTGCACACTCCCTCCTGCACCCCAACCCCCTGCCCCAGCCCTGAGCCCCTCCAGCACCTAAACTCCCTCCCAGAGCTTGCATCACACGTCCCCCCACACCCGTGCCCCAGGCGGAGCCCAGAACCCCCTCTCACACTCCAAACCCCTTAGCTCTAGCCCAGAGCCCACACCCCCACTCCCTGTCCCAGCCCAGTGAAAGTGAGTGATGGTGAGGGAGGGCGAGTGATGGAGAGAGGGGGGATGGAGTGAGTGGGGCAGGGCCTGGGTAGGTCAGGGCCAGGGCCTTGGGGGAGCAGGGCAAAGGTGTTTGGATGCGAGTGATTAGATAGCAACCCTAATGAGGACTCATTGGAAGAAATCAAATAAAATTAATAATCTGAGATGCATTTGTCAGGTTATATGGCATTGTTTCTGTTTCTTGATTGGATTGGTATAACAAGCAATACATTCTCAGCCAGACCTCTCCCCAGTAGATTTTGCCACCACTGGTGCAGGTGAGAGGTTGTTTAAAGGGCACTCAGAAGTGTTATATTCACAGACAGGTCTGCCTGTTTTCCTGGAAGTATCTTATTAGTAGCTCTGCAAAAGCAAAGCAGCAGAGAACCACTGTGGATGTGTTACACTCTTGCAGCAAAAACACCTCCCTGAAAAGCTAATCAAATTCACACCAACTCCACATTCCTTGCACTACTAACACAAAAGCACAAGCCAAAAGCAAATAACATGTCAAACAAATCCAGCCACATTTTCTCAGTTTCAGAACTCTGATATTTTATGTTGAACTTTTGACAGAAGAAAAAGCAAGAGGCATTTGTCACGGAAATAAATCAGTCTGACTTTTTTAAACAAGTACAGGACAGGAAACAATTTTCCACATTTTGATGAAAAATTGATCAAGGTTTCAACGAACTACAAAGACATTTTCATTACCATTTTTTGTTTGCAAAAAAAAATTTTATTTAAAAACCAGATCAAGTCACAAATAGTGGATCAGTATCTTTCCCATTATTCTGAATTATAGGTTGTGGTCCCGGTCCTGAATATACTTCAACATACGCTTAACTTTACTGCCATAAATAGACCCATTGAAATCAATGCAACTATTCACATGCTTAAAGATTAATGCAGGATCTGCACCTTTATCTACAGTTACCAGATAGCAACTGTGAAAAAACAGGACAAGGGGTGGGGGGTAATAGGCGCCTATATAAGAAAAAGTCCCAAAAAATGGGACTGTCCCTTTAAAAACGGGACATCTGGTCACCCTACCCCTATATCCGTTTCAGCAGCTACAGCCACAGTCCTACAAATATTTATGCCTATGCTCAACTTGAAGCACGTGAGCAGTGGCACTGAAGCAAATTAAGCTCATGCATATTTGCAGGATCAAAGCCTGTTTTTCAAAGATCACAATGTATTCTTTAGCATTTAGTCTGAAACTGCTACCAAACTTTAGTTTTAGGGGGCAAAGTACTACTCTTTCATTGACAAAGCCAACACCAAAGCGATAACTTTACAGGTACTAAACTCAGCATGTTTCCCTTTTTGCAACCACGTGGTTTATTTTGCAAATGTGGGCGGAAACTTTTTCCTAAATGACATAGAGTTGCCCACTCCCACAGTATCTGGTCCTTTTTAAGAGTCCCAGCTCCTGGACTGACATGATTAGAGAAGAATCTTAGCTTTCCATATTTTTTTTTAAAAGGCTAGAAACTCCCTACATGATTTCACAGAAGAATTTGCAAATGTGACCCGAGTGCCCCCTTAAAGGCTCAACCCAAGGCAAAGAAAAAGAAGCCTGATTTTTCTTAAAGCTGCTGATTTTTCAGTGAATCTCATGCTTTTGGCATTCTGATTCATGACCTTTTGAATGCCTGGAGTTAGCACCACTGTAATCACTCATTTTCACAGAGCCACCAGTTCTGATGATTCCTTCTGTCGTTGAGAGCTGACTTTTATTACTACTCATCATCATAATAAACCTTTAATTAAAAGAATGGAGCCTACCTGCGAATGTAGTGCAGACCCAGCTCCCTGTGGAATGGCTGTAGGGAGTTCAAGCCACAGAGCGCTTCCTGCTCTTCTTCCCAGATCATCCATCCAGGCCTACAGGCAGCAAAGAGACAGGGGACAGCAATGGAAAGATGGGAGTTTTTTCCCAATGCTCTGCAGAATACTTCAAAACCCAGGTTGCACTGAGAGCGGCAGGGTGTTCCAGTGTGCAGATGCAGACACAACTATTGCTGATGCCCAGGCCTTTACTATTTGTCAAAAGCAAATGAATCAAGGAGACAGCAAAGGCATTGAAGCCATTGATTCAAACCAGGCCCGAACCTGCCAACTGTTCCCTGCAGAAGCCCACTGACTTCAACAGAGCTTTGCAGAGGTGCAGGGATCCACCCACTTACAGGATCAGGTCCAAGACACCACATTGTAAACTTACCCATATGCAGAAGGTTCAGGCTGAGAGTTTGCAATGCACTCGCTCTTCGAAGCCACTTCCCCTCTGCACTGGCTGTATTAGTGCTCACACACGACACCTGTGCATCATAGTCAGTGGCCAGCTCATGCTCACAGCCCACCTGATAGCTATTGGGGAAATACACAGGCCAGTGGCCTATCACTTCCACCTGTGTGCTGCATGCCAGTCCTATGCAGCCATACAAAGCGCTCACCTGGGTGTGTCTCTTACTTTTGGTGAGTTATTGAACACTTTTAAAGAAGAGGAGAAGGGGATTTAAGTCTTCCCCTCAGCTCATTCTAAGGACAAAGAGGACCCAGCTGAAAGCTGGAGGAAAGGCAAAGGAACATGTCCAATTTGCACACCGAGGAACAACACTGCACCTGGAAATACAGTTAAGCTAGCTAAGTGCATCATGAAGAATCACACAGTAGGAGAGAACCATTGTCCCTTATCAGGGGACATGGAACCTTGAAAACAAAGCAACTTTGAAGCTAATACTTAAAGAGGTGCCTAGTGCTGTCTGCTGCATCATTGCAGAGCTCCTGCCTCCAACCTCGGCCTGCTGCTTCCCGCTAAGGATTTAAAGCCACAGTAATGACGACTGAAATTCAGCTCTGTACAGAGGACTGGGCACAGGGCCCATGCAACACTGACAGCCTGCCTGAGCCCTATTGCGAGGCCTGCAGTTTGATTCTCCTGGGGCAGAGGTTTGTGCTCCCTCTCTACACAAGGTGTGTGAAAGGCACTGTCAGCAGGCCTTAGGTTTGGCAGCTGCCATGCAGGCAGGTGGAGGGATGCTACTGTGAGGACATGAGGTTGGTCCCACAGCTCCCGCCGACATCAGCCAGATGGGTTGACTGACAGCAGGTGCTCAGCCTTGCAGGATGAGGCCGGGGTGAAAAATACATCGCTGGCAGGATGCTTATCCAGCCACATGTGTAGGTGCTTCCAACAGGGACCTGGGCAGCTGCACCTAGTGAAGCAGGGTGGTGGTATGATGAGCTGAGCTAGGCACGGCATGAGGTGGGGAAAGGGGCAGGTGAATGCCCCGATCTCTTGGTAAAGATCATTCTTTCTCTTCTTCATTGCCAGGCATTGATCTGGAAGGTATCTTTAAGAAGCAGGCCATATTCCTAGCCCATGGGCTGTGGGGACACACCCCGAGAGTTATTCCTAGGGACTCCCATCCCCACCAATCTACCCTCCCCCCCATGTATCTCATCAATCTGCTTTGCCTAAGATTATGGCCTGATAACAGAACACCAGTCAATGCACAGAGCATCAAACTCTCTCCTGCCATCCAGGGTATGCAAATTGCAACCTCGCCTTGGGTTTCAGAGGTCCCGAAAGCCTGCTCAGCCCAGCCTGGAGCCTTTCCTAGCTGGTAATCAGCCTGATGGATGGGCAGCTAATGCTCTACTGTGTGAGTGATCCCTTGTGCGTGATCTGTCTGTGCCTGTTGGCGATATGTCTCCTTGCAATAAGCAGCATTTGCATTTCCCTTCCAACCAGTCAGTTCTTTTCCTCTCCTTCCAGGAGCCCTGGTGTTTCTCTGCAAACAGAGGAAGAGGCTGTATGGTAGCCCGGTCAAATAACCAAATGTGGGTCCCATTCCGGCAGCGTTTGGATTTGGCTGTGCCCTTGGCAGTGAGATGGGGAGCAGACCTGGGGCGTAGCACAGCTCCTCCTGCCTCTGCTGGGATGGGGGCGCAAGATGAGCCTTCACCGTAAGCCACACAAAGAGTGCCTAGGGCCCTGCACTTCTGGAGCACCCAACAGACTCAGGAGCTTGCCCATTCTCGTCTTCCCGCAATGGGACTAGCGTCAACTCTGCCAAATGCCCCTTCTAGAAGTGGCACTGGGGCTAGTGAGGGAGACGGAGTCACCTGACCTCCCTGCTCTGGCAGCGTGGGCCATGCTTGCCTGGAGCCTTGTAAGGAAGGTCCGAGAGGGAAGTCCCCATCGGTCTCGCCTAGCAGAACAGCTGCTGGGGCTGGTACTGAGAGAGGCTGCACACTCACAGCACCCATTGGTTTCAACAGGCAGGGGAAGCGTTCAGCCCCTCTTGTGACCCAAGGAGGTGCCACCATGGGAGTCAGCATCAGTGATGGGCAGTAGATCCTGGACAAGCCCACTGATTCTGGCGACCAGGTGACTGACTGTGCTGAGTTGTCCCATTTTCCTCCATCTGGCTCTTACCGCCACAAGAGAGTCAACACTTGTTTCCAATAAGGTCTTTATTTAGGATTATGTATCATAGAATATCAGGGTTGGAAGGAACCTCAGGAGATCATCTAGTCCAACCCCCTGCTCAAATCAGGGCCAATCCCTACATGGCCCCCTCAAGGATTGAACTCGCAACCCTGGGTTTAGCAGGTCAATGCTTAGCCCACTGATGTGCGGTAATTCCTGTTAGAGAGGAGACAGGAAGGTTAATGGTCCGTATGTCAGTGCACTGCCTGACTCCCTGTGGAGACATTACTGGGCAAGAAGATCTTCCGTAAAGGGGTCAGGGCTGAAATTGCACCAAGAGGGTGGGAAGATGCTCTGCCCTGATTAGACACTGGCTCAGGGTAGGGTCACGGTAGGAGAGCTTTCAGTCCCAGCCATTGTTGCTCAGTGCTTCCTACTTCCTTCCAGTACTGGCTAGTGGCGCAATGTGTCGTGTCCCCCTTTAGTGGCTGGTCCACATGAGGGGTAAGAGCCTACTATTGCTATCTGCTAGTGGAGTTACGGCTTTGGCTCAAGGTTTTGATACTCAAGGTCTGAGGCTCAAACCCTGCTGATGACGAGGCAGGGGGTTGTAAGACAGGTAATATTAGCAGAGCTGAAGTGCTAGCCAGGCCAGGATTCTTCAGGTTCCCGGAACAGTGATGTGTTCGCATCAGCCTAAGCCATGACATTTTATGTCTCCAGCAGCTGGGCCAGGTTTCTGGAGCTAGAGCCATCCAGGGAGATTGCGGAACCACTCCTAGCTGAAGTGTTAGATCCCCGTGAGCCCCTTGGGCAGGGAGCCCAGCCGCATTTCCACCGTTTGCTTTGTGTTCCAGATTCCGACAGTCTTTCCAGCCCAACCCGCCTAAGCCTCAGCCTCTCCGAAGGGGAGGAACAGGTGGACCGGCTGCAGCAGGTGGAGCTGGTGCGCACCACACCCATGTCCCACTGGAAAGCAGGCACCGTGCAGGCATGGCTGGAGGTGGTCATGGCTATGCCAATGTATGTCAAAGCCTGTGCGGAGAACGTCAAGAGCGGGAAGGTAGGAGAGCAAGCTATGTCTCTGCTGGGGTGTCTGCGCCATTGGTAGCAATCTGCTGTCAGTGCCAAAGCACGTGATCCCAAACAACCCTCTGAGTGGTGAGGGGCTTCCAAAGCCAGAACTGGGGCCACGTGGCCCAACTCTACCCCCTCCTCACTCGCAGTCAAGTTGTTTGGTGGAAAAAAATGATTTATTAGGTCGAGGGTTCCACAGTTAATGCAGGGGATTGTTAAGTCTCTCTATGCCCTCCGATTGGCTAGCACGACCCGACCTGCTTGGTCATCCCCCACCACATGCAGACTGGGCACTGCTGAGGTGAGAGCCTTCTCACCTGCAGCTTCTGCCATTTGTAACAGTTTTCTGCCTCGCTGCAAAACTCGGCATCCCCTCTTTGCCCTCACCCACTGTT
This sequence comes from Gopherus evgoodei, assembly GCF_007399415.2. Lineage (NCBI taxonomy): Eukaryota > Metazoa > Chordata > Testudines > Testudinidae > Gopherus > Gopherus evgoodei. The sequence goes on along the minus strand of NC_044339.1, from coordinate 9,027,742 downwards.
GTTAGTTAATCTCTATTGATGTTATTTTTCATTGGTAGGCTTTTCCGTGATGCGCTTCCCTATAGGATGAATCATTTAATTAATCCTCACAGTACCTCTGGAAGGGTGGGAAAAAATCATTATCCCCATTTCACAGATGGAGAAACCGAGGCGCACAGACTAAGTGCTGTGCACGAGATAACAGAGGAAATTTGTGGCAGAGCCGAGAACAGAACCCAAATTGCCTGGGCCCCAGTCTAACATCTTAACCACTTCTTCTCTATAGTTTTGTTAATTAACGCTGTAAAGCATTTTGGGATCTAGCGTATAAGAACCCATACCACATACTGCATTGCTGTTCTGTAAATGACCAAAGTCAATGGCTGAGTTTTGTTGTTGGTTTTTTTCCTTGGAAAGCAGATGTTGCTCAGTTTGAGTGATGAAGATCTGGCAACAGGGCTGGGCGTCTGTAGCTCCCTTCACCGCCGCAAACTCAGGCTGGCAATAGAGGATTACAGGGATGCAGAAACAGGCAAATGGTAAACTCTTCCTGTGGGCATCGGAATCCCACTTCCTGCATTCATTACATATGTGTGCACGCCTGTGTGTGCACACATGTCTGTATGTATGTGTACATGAGTATTAATACATACATGTAGTAGTACACACGTGTATTAATGTGTGCCTGTTTGTGTGTGTGTATTTACATGTTATCCTCAGAAGGCAGCCAAAGTATCTGGAGAGGGGGAGAAAAAAGAAAGAGCAAGAGAGAGGAAAAAACAAATGTCAGGGAACGATTCTTACTGCTCTGCTCAGTGTGAGAGAAAACTCACTTTAACAAAACCGACACTTCTGTTTTGCATAATTACTTCCCTCAGTGACGTCCCTGTCATTTTTGCTCAGCTAATTAATCAACACTAGCGTGTGGTGCTGCTCCTCACAGAGCCGGCCTGAGTGATTAAAAAAAGAAAGAAAGCAAACTGTCTCCTGCATTTAAAGCCATAAAACCAACAACATCAATGCCCCGGTGAGCTTTGGGAGTGAGCCTGGCTAGGAATTCAGCAAAGAGGCTAGAGCAAGATTTTCCTACAATCAAATTACCCCAGTGGAAGCAAAACCAACAGCTGTCAGGCCATGTCTACATCTAAAATTTTGCAGCGCTGGTTGTTACAGCTGTATTAGTACAGCTGTATAGGGCCAGCGCTGCAGAGTGGCCACACTTACAGCAACCAGCGCTGCAAGTGGTGTTAGATGTGGCCATACTGCAGCGCTGTTGGGCGGCTTCAAGGGGGGTTCCGGGAACGAGAGAGCAAACCGGGAAAGGAGACCAGCTTCGCCGCGGTTTGCTCTCGCGTTCCCCGAACCACCCTGCAAACCGCAGGGAAGGAGACCTGCTTGCTCGGGGTTCCGGGAACGAGAGAGCAAACCGGGAAAGGAGACCAGCTTCGCCGCAGTTTGCTCTCGCGTTCCCCGAACCACCCTGCAAACCGCAGGGAAGGAGACCTGCTTGCTCGGGGTTCCGGGAACGAGAGAGCAAACCGGGAAAGGAGACCAGCTTCGCCGCGGTTTGCTCTCGCGTTCCCCGAACCACCCTGTGCCTGGTAGTATTCAGTGTTATAGAGAAATCTCCTCTGTTCTCTAGAGTAGGATTTAAAACCAATGAAGCAGACGCATGCCTAGAAGACTCCATTCCTCGGCCCACCAGGCTAGGACAGGTTACATACTTGAGGTGTAGGCAGGTTGGATGGATCGAGTGAAGCTGCTATTCTGTCTTCAGCTTCATACTATATCTTAAAGCATTAAAACCAGGTTCTGCATCGTCTGGGGCTTAGTCAGGACTATTATATCCTAAAACTTTGGAATGGTTGTTGGCTGCATTGTATTATTCAGCTTCTCGGACAGGGGTTGAATTGCGGACAACATGTGCCTACAGTTTTCCATTCCTAGCAGAGAGTCATCATTTGCCAGGAGTGGAGAGAAGCACAGGGAAGGACCCAGACTCAGGGGCAGGGCCTATCCCCTCTCTGTCGATGCAGAGGATCCCGGAGACAGCGAAACTGGTGCTGTTCTGCTGCTCAAGGGCGGGATGAGATTTGGAAAGGCTGCAGTTGCACAGGACCTTTGCACCTTGCACGACTCAGAGCTGAGCCTCTAGGAGTGGTCCCGGGGAAGCAGTTGTGGGTCAGGGGATCTCTACTACATAGATCTCCTGGCTAGTCTACCTGTGCAGATCGCTGGGGCTGGAGCCCCAGAAGGGTCCAGCCTTAGATGTGCAGCTGCTCCACTCCCTGGGGACAAGCACACCAGATTGTAGATCAGCTCCCTGAGCTGGGTGCTGCTTTCCAGACTCTGTGTCTGTAGAACTGTCATGCCAGAGTGTAGACACGGCTAGTACTTAACTCTCTTGTGACTGGCAGCTCCAGGTCTGCAAGGACCTGGCTTTATGGGAACAGATGACTCCCACAGAGGAAAGCAATGACAGACATTAACTATTTGTGAATGGCTATTTCACCTGCTTTTTTAAGTGTTTTTCATTGTTGCCCACCAATGAGATTCGTTCTGGGAAAACTCTCTTTCCGCAGAGTAAGACAGAAAAGCAGCTAGTCACCAGAGCGTGCTGGAAGCGACTCTTACGTTTCCTTACCAGTGTTAAGGGAGAAAATTGGAAAGACTCCTCTGCTTTGAAGCTAGGCTTTCTGCTCGGTGTCTGCTTAATTAGAAACTTCAGAGCTGGGAATAGGAGTGGGGAGGCTAGATTAATGAAGGATTAATTAATCCTTTAATTAATCTATTTAATGATGTGGCGCCAACTGCCACAGCAGCTGGGCAACTCCCATCTAGTTGTAAGTGAACAAACACAAGTCTGTGCCAGCAGATCACAGGTGTGTCTCTAAGGAAGCACGGGGGGTTATAGAGCTGTAAATACACAGGGCAAGCAGCGTGAGAATCAGGCTCGGAGTTGCCTGTTTCTTCCACCTGTAATGAGTGGTGTTTTGAATAGTGTCATCAGTGGACACCTTTAGTGATTAACATGGAGACATGTCTCTTGGTGCTGTGACTTGCCCCCGTTTGCATTCCCTTACCACACATCAGGCAGACATGAGAAGCATGCAGAATAGGGTGACCAGATGTCCCGATTTTATAGGCACTGCCCCAGTATTTGGGGCTTTGTCTTCTATAGGTGCCTATTACCCCCAACCCCCTGTCCTGATTTTTCATCCTTGCTATCTGGTCACCCTAGTGCAGAATTTATGCTCCATTACAGCAATGCTGGATTTGCCCATTCCATTGGGGGGGAAAACCCATGCATCCCTGTATGCCTCACCAGTGGTCTTCCATGCTGCAATGCTGCCATCCTGTGGCTAGCTGGTGAGCAGCATGGGTGTGTGCCTAAAGGCTCCAGGAAGTCCTATAAAATTATTCAATTATTATCCAATATTTATCCAATTATTCAGGCCAACCTGGATAATTGCACCCACCTCGTATTGGCATTTGTTTCAAAGGGGGAAAGTCACAATAATCAACCCAGCGCTAAACCATCAGTGCACTTCCTGCTTGTTTTTTAAATTTAGGGAGCAAAAATCAATTTTCCTTGTAGACGTTAAAGTGTACATAGAATCCCAACAGTGATTTAGGCCCCGATCTGGCAGAAGACTTAAGCACATGCTTGGCTTTATTCATGTGAGTGTTCCCACTCCATCCCATGAAATCTCTAGAGACCATGCAACAGTGGAGACTCACTATAACAGAGCTGCCATGCTTTTTGCCTGCCCAGAGCTCATCCCTAACTCACATTTGCCACACTCCCACCTCTTCTCTGGCATGTCCCCATGCCAGGTGGAGGTGGGAACTCCTGGGGCTGGATCTACCCCCTCTAGCTTATCATAGAATATCAGGGTTAGAAGGAACCTCAGGAGATCTAGTCCAACCCCCTACTCAAAGCAGGGCAAATTCCCAGACAGTGTTTGTTTGTGGTTTTTTTTTTAAATCCCAGTTCCCCAAATGGTCCCTCAAGGATTGAACTCACAACCCTGGGTTAGCAGGCCAATGCTCAAACCACTGAACTATCCCTCCCACCAGTGGGTAGTTCTCCTCCACAGAGGAATATTCCAGTGGCATAAAGCTCAGTGGCACAAAGTGACTGGTGTGGACCAGAGAATCTGGCCCATTGTCTGCACAGCCCCCGTGCAGGGTATTTGCATGATGTTTAACACAGCATCATGCACTTTGATGACCTTCCTTACACCTCCTGTCTTCTTTACGCTCCACAGCTTGTCTAAAGCCTCTGAACTGGATCACCACTGGGTAGCCAAGGCCTGGCTGAATGATATTGGGCTGTCTCAGTATTCCCAGGCTTTCCAAAATCACCTCGTGGATGGAAGGATGCTGAACTCGCTGATGAAACGAGACTTGGAGAAGTACCTTAATGTGTCTAAAAAGTTCCACCAGGTCAGCATATTGCTGGGAATAGAGCTGCTTTTTCAAGTCAACTTCAGCAAAGAGGTGAGATGAGAAATACTTAAAACTGGCGGTTTGGTTTGCCAAACAATTAGCCTTTCATGGAATCATAGAAGATCGGGGTTGGAAGGGACCTCAGGAGATCATCTAGTCCAACCCCCTGCTCAAAGCAGGACCAACCCCAACTTTCTATCACTCCAGGCCAGTGAAATTCCTCTGAGTGCTCTCCATTCCTAATTCCTGTCTCTAATAAATCAGTTACATTGGGGACAGTGCACCTTCGTCTCCCATTGGCCTTTTATAGAAATAGCTGTACCATGCAGCAACTCCAAGGAATGGAGATTTCAGAGTGTGTCGACTTTGCCAGAGCAGCCCTCACCTCGGGTTACCATACGTCCGGGTTTTCCCAGGCATTGCCTCTTTTTTGATCCTCCGCCTTCTGAGTGGATTATGGGATGTTTGGGACTTTTGCAGAGCAGTCGTTGCAGCTCAGAAAAAGCCCCGATTGGTCCACATCCTAATGGTCCCTCCCTGCATCCGCAGCTGATTGATCCATTCCACTGCAGCCACACCTGCTGGATCCTGCCCATCCAGGCCCCGGCTCCCAGTCCTGGGGAGGGGGTTCTGCAGGGAGGCACTGACTGATGTTTGGTGGTGTGTCCTGGGCTTGCACCAGCCTCCTGCCACCGAGAGAGGGAGCAACACTACCCTCACCCCCCCCCCCCCCCGCCCAAGAGTGAAGCTGCAGGCATCCACTCCTGCACCCCAGGTACCTCTCCCAGTACACACACACCCCTCCCGCACCTCCCAAATACGCCCTCCAGCACCCTCAACTGTCCGCTCCCTCTACCCGCTCCTCCTCCAGATCCCCCACCCTCTGGCAGTGTCCTCTTTTTGGGAACCTATAACATGGTAACTCTGCCCTCTCCCCACAAGGCACATCCAAAACTGAGCCAGGAATAAAATAACCCCTTAGCTTGGGTGAGGAAGGGGAATGAAAGGGCTACACTGAACTCTGTTGTTGGGAGATCTGGGAATTGCTCAGGTAATGTTAATCCATTTTGATTCCCCAACAGCAAGTGATTCTTCTTCTTAAACAGCTGAATGGACGGATAGGTAGATACGATTGTCGTTTGCAGTGTTGTAGCAGTGTGCGTCCCAGGATGTTAGGGACAAGGTGGGTGCAGCCATTTCTCTTATTGGATCAACTTCTGTTGGCGAAAGAGGCAGACTTTTGAGCTTACGCTGGTCCTGAAGAAGAGTTTTGTGTAAGCTGGAAGGCTTGTCTCTTTCATCAACTGATGTTGGTCCAATCAGATGCCTTGCCACACCCACTATCTCTCTAGATAGTTAATTACATAGCAAAGGGAAATCATAATTCAAGAAGTGATCCCTCCTGTTTGAACCATTTCTTATTGGCCTGGGTCTCAAATAATGTACTGAGCTTGTAGTTCCCTTCCTCCCCTCTGACTGGCCAAGATCCCAGCGGATGGGAGTTCTGGATCTTAGGCTCCCCAGAGGCTGAAGAGGGCACAGTTCTGGTCTTTGCGGAAGACGTTAGGAGGGATCCGAATAAGGAGAGGGCAGGGCCTATTTTACTCTCAATAATGTCAGCGTCGTTGTGTGTAGGTTCTGCAAGAACGGCGGGCTCGCTGTGAGACCCAGAACGTTGATCTGCTTGTCTGGACAAATCAACGGGTGCTCAAGTGGGTGAGGGACATCGACCTGAAGGTAGGACCTGCTTGTAAGGAAGTGGCTTGTGGGTGCCGAGAGGGGTGCAATCATCAGGGAGGGGAAAAGCCTGCCTGGGCAGGGCTCAGTCTTTATCACTCAGATCTCAAGTGGGCATCGGAAGCATCCAGTATAGAAATAGCTACACCATGGACAGGGTACCTGCGGCATGGTGGTCATACAGGATAGAGAAACCTATCTGCTGCCCGCAGCAGCTGAGGCTGTGACTAGCACCTGCTGACTTCTTAGCATCTACCAAAGAGGGGGGCAGAGGTGTCCTTTCTTGTCAGGTAAATCCGTGCTCTGGTTGTTGCTTTTAGGAGTATGCGGATAACCTGATTAACAGTGGCGTGCATGGGGCTGTGCTCATGCTGGAGCCCACGTTCAATGCAGAAGCCATGGCCACAGCTCTGGGCATCCCAAACAGCAAGCATATCCTGAGGCGGCACCTGGCAGAGGAGATGAACGCCATCGTTAACCCAGACAAGTGAGGCCCTTTGCGGTGTTTGCTCACTGGCTCTCGGGCGGGAGGGGGAGATGCCTGCCCCTTCTCCTCTCATGGACTCGCTGGGGATGGTGCAGCTCTGCTGGGGATGTGGGGGACGGGATGGTGGGAACACAGCCAGGGAGTCTGCAGCCCACCGTCTGCATGGTTCTGCACTCTGCAGATGCAGGGAGGTTTGGGGAAAGGGGTAGGACTAAGAGAGGAGATGGGGGTAAGGCTGGCAGATCTGGCTCCATTCACTCCCTTTCTCCCTGCATACAGAGGGAACAGCAACTGGGGGGGTTGCTCCAGCTTTCTGACGCCGAAGCAGCTGCAGAGCAGCCTGGGAGCGGACTCCTTGTTAAGCCACCAGCATGTAACTCTAGTCGGGCTGGTTCCAAAGCCCATCAAATGAAAGTCATTGAGATAGCATCCCTGGACTTCAAAGGGCTTTGGGTAAAGCCCATGGCACGCTAGACGTCTGCAGCCTGATCATTCTAGCAGCTCAGGAACAAGTCCCACCATCCCAAAATGGAGTCAGTGGCTCCTGGGGACATCCTCGAAGGAAAGCCGTGGGAGGGGAGTATTACATTGTATTTCTTGTGTTGCACTGAATTTAAGAAGGAGGAATGCAGTTCCAAACACAAGAGGCAGCTGCTGAGCTGAACTCCTGTCAAAAGGACAGACCTGTTCAAAGAGCAGGTAATTCTCCAGGCAGCAAAAGCCAAACGGCCGCTGAAATAGAAATCCTCTAAAGAACTCGAACAGCCAAAAGGACAACACGCCTCCTTCACTCCCCACTAAAGCACAAACCAGCCCATGGTCCTTTCCCAGTAGGACAGTCTCGAGACGACGTATATATGTGCATGCAGCCTCCACAGAGAGTCATTCTTGAATACTGTACTAGGGAGGTGGGAGACATCTGAGGAGGGCATAAGATGAAATTCACCCCTGTGCAAAAGGCCAGCACAAAACTCCAAAGCTCAAGTCCCATTTACCATCATACATAGACCACCCAAGACACAGCTAAACTCTAGGGGTTTAAGTGGGATTTGGGTGGTGCCTAGGCCCTGTGTGGGAGCGCTGCACAGAGGTGATTTTCACCCATGGGGAGTAAGAGATAATTTTGCCAACTACATTCACCCCAATCTAAATCAACTGAGCCTTTATTAGAGCTAAAAATAGCCCAAACGCAGCAGGGGAGGGGATAACGAAGAATACTGATCTTTGCATGGACCAAAAGAGGGAGTCATCACCCACCCTTCCTCTGGTTCCTCTCCACTGCCAAACTCTGCAGAGTGCAGCCTGTTCAGTTGACCGTCTGGGACAGAAGAGATGGCTCCTGTGCTGAGTCCTACCCAAGGATGTCTGAGGAAACCCTAAAAAGAACAGGAGTACTTGTGGCACCTTAGAGACTAACAAATTTATTTGAGCATAAGCTTTTGTGGGCTACAGCCCACTTCTTCAGAAACCCTGGAATCCCTCAGGCAGGCTGATGCTTGAACTGGGGAGAGAGGCAACAGATATTCCATATTTCATGGGCAACTGCGCCGCACAGCCTTGAAAAGGAGGCCTGGATTCTGGCCCCACCCAGGTGAATTCTGAAAGCACCGTGAATGGATAGGAATTCCCAAGGATGAAGCAGGGACAGACAACCTAGCGTTGCACAGAGGCATCAGTAGGATATGGGCACCAGTGCCTCACTTATAGCTGCTACTCAACACAACATTTCTGTCAGCCCTTCCCATGATGCCACTGGCAAGCCAGCAGACACCAGGATTACCTGCTACCTCTCATGTTGGGAGCAATGAAGTTATTTATTGTCTACAGTGTTCAGTACCATTCCAGCTGAAATATCACCCCGAAGATCATTCTAACCACCTCCTTTTCTACCTTTGCACCCCTGGAGCCCGAGGAATTGTCCATAGCAGAGCATTGGTGCCAGGGACAATGTGGACTTGCTAGGAGGAAATTACATGGCGGGGCTTGGTAAATCAAAAAGGAGTAGATTATCCTTTCAGCTAGGGTGACCAGATGTCCAGATTTTATAGGGACAGTCCCGATTTTGGGGTCTTTTTCTTATATAGACTCCTATTACCCCCCACCACCTGTCCCGATTTTTTACACTTGCTGTCTGGTCACCCTACTTTTGGCTGCTAAGGATTCATCAGCATTCACAGCCCATTTTCATGTTTTTTGGGAGCTGAACATGTTTTTGGGAGCTGTGTGCTGGTCTTTGAATTAAGTTTATTGAACATTTTTCATAATATTGAAATCATAATGAAGCTGTCTGTGCTATTTCCAAGCAATCTTGTTAATGTATCTTGGTGATATGTCTGTTTGTCATGTTTCAGTAACATAGTAAAATAGATAGGGAAGGAGTGTGTTCTGGTGATGATAGCAGGAGAAATGGGAGGCAGGACTCCTGGGTTCTACTTCTGCTCTGCCACTGACTCACTCTGTGATGTTGGGCGAGTCATTTAACTTGACTGTGAAGTGGCCATAATGATACTTACCTACCTCTCAGGAGTGTTGTGAGAATAATGTTTGTAACTTGCTTTGAGATATGCAGATGACAGTGCAAAATAGCATTATAGTATGTACATATTTATATATATTAAACAGCTAAATAAATCATCAGGACAGTTCATGGCTTTTAAGACACTTGGTTTGAGGAGGCCTCTGAGCAGAAGAATCCATCCATTGACCGTAGTGCTCTCAATTCATCCCTCTGCTGTGGGTGGTCCTCTGCTGTCACTCAGCTGCTCATGGGCTGGGAACTCTTTACAGGTTGCCATGTGAAATGATAAAAAGACACATCACAGGAGCTCCTTTCACTTTCTATGGGGAGAGTCCTCTTCCCAGTGGACATTTCCAGTAGCTTCCATTAGAACCCTCCAGTTGGTCTCTGCTGGTTCTTACTGGTCTCTGTTGATTTCTACTGGCTGCTTATGTTTTCTCTTATAGATTCCAAGGCTAGAAGGAATCATTGTGATCATCTAATCTGACCTCCTGTATAACACAGGCCAGAGAAATCCCCCAGAATAATTCCTTGAGCAGAGCTTTTAGAAAACATCCAGTTAGAGGCCAGCAGAACCAGCAGCCAGTACATTGCTCTGTTCCCACATCTAGTTGCCAACGGGAAGCAGAAGAAAATTTCTCACCCCCCATCTCCTTAAGAAGAAAAAAAAATTTTAGTGCTGAGGATCTCTTACCCAAGCAGTGAAGCCCTAGCATTGTGCCAAAGGGAGATAGCAGGAAATATTTCAAGAAGAAATTTGGGCATCTGATCAGTGAAGCATATGAACTTAAAATCATCGGCCACACGAATCATAAAGCACAGTATTAGTGCATAACTCCACAGCTATGAAGTCTTCAGTTAAAATCCTGATTGATGCTTGAACCTAAAAAATGCATGTGATGGTCTTAACTTAGTCAGCCCCTTTGTGCTGTCACAAAGCGGCCATGCAGTATGTCATGACTGGAAGCATCAGCTTGTGGTTCCACTTTCAGCTGGGTGAATAACAGATTTTTCAATTCGTTGATAGTTTTGAAAAGTTGGAAATAATTTGTTTTGGGTTGGAGCAAAAATGAAAATATTCAAAATTTTCAATGTAACAAAAGGTTTTAAAAAATCATTTTAGGTTGAATGAAATGTTCTGTTTTGACAAAACTGAAACATTCATTTTGAATTCCACCATTTAAAAATGTTTTAATATAAATTTAAAGGCAATTTGGGAACAGAAAGTGATTTTAAACCAAAATATCAACATGTTTCATTCTGAAAATGTCAAAATCAAACATTTTGTTTGTTTGGGGAATTTGTCTTTTTTTTTTCTTTCTGAAATTAACAATTTGGCCAACTTGACATGAATTCACGAAACATTTCAATATTGCTGAAGCTGTATTTTTGTAACTGAAAAAAAGTTTTTGTCTACACAATTTCACCCGGCCCGAGTTCCACTCAACATCTTCCTTGTGCACAATTCCAGGTTCTTTATCTTTTTTTTTTGTTTAAAATAAGGCTGTTGATGAAGGAAGTGATACTTTCCCAGCTACCCAGAGAGTTCTGTTTTGTATTGGATGTTTGTCTTTAGTTGGTGGCGCAACTTGTGTGGGCCAACATACTTATGTGGACCAACCAATGCAGTTGGGGGCAAAGAATGACGTGGTGGTGACATGGGTTGGCTCTTCAGTGGTGTAACCATAAGTCACCATATTACCAATATATATAAAACACAGAGCTCTTTTCTCTCTGGGATAACGGCCAACCAACCCTCCCCTAAGGAGAAGAGATCCTTACATCACTGGATCTCTCTGACCGGGACTAGATGGGCCTCATTTAGGTAAAGTGGTACCTTCCATAACCCTGTGCAGCAGGCCAGCACAACATCTATGCACAACTTTAGTCTTGTACTGAGGTGCGTAGGTCTTATGTGGGCTGTCTGCATAGGAGCAAATTTCACCTAGAGTGAGGATGAATGTCTATCCCGGCTTCTAATCTATGGAACTGTTTGTTTTGCTCTGTAGAACCTTGCTATGATATTTGAGCTGCAATGGACCTACAGTGGCTAAGATCTGTATCCAACTAAGGTTTCCTCAGTGTTTTATCATAATTCTCAACTTACTTTCCACCGCTTTCTCTCTCCCCAGCATAAGCCGTAGCTAGCCATCTGTTCCTAATTCTGCAAAGCTACATTCAACTTCTGTTCAACTCTTTCAATTTTCCTGTCACTATGATACCACCTCAGTGCTTATCGTACATCCCCATTGTGTTAAAGTCCTGGATGTCATTTTCTAAAGCTCTCTGCTTTCTTGATCATCTGACTTTGGCCTTGAGATCTTGCCACCAAGCACAAAAGAACTCTTGGGAAAAGCTAAAAAAGTTCCTCACCCAAATCCAGACTGTGGTGATGGCAGCTAGAGCGTTTTCTTTCTTCTTCAGCCAAGTTACGTTTCTGAAAGTCAGAAGTGTATTCAGAGCAAGAAAAAGCATGAAACAGATCAGACTAGGCTGTGGAAACACCCATGGAAGGCTCAAGAAACTCCCTGGGGGTGACAGATAAGGAGCCCACAGATGAGGTGACAGGGCAGCTCCTGGACTCTGAAATGGAACCACCAATCTCTGCCACAGAGTGGCCTCAGGACTACACAGTAGCAACTAGGACAAATCCCAGCAGAAGCTCATGCTACTTCATGGAAATCCAGTGAGGTCCATAGGGCCTTTCCCATGGTCCCAAATCCTGTGCAGTGCTGGTAAAGGAGACTCCTGTGGGAAAGAGAGACAATGCTGCTGGATCTTGAGTTAGCATTTCTAGAATCGTTTTGACAGCTAAGTCCGATTGTGACAGATTATGATATCAACCTCCACCACCGCCTGTGGTGTTCACTTTACATGCACAATGCGGCTGAGTTACAGTTGCCATGGTAGCCAGAACATTAGGTTTCCTGCCTTTTCTGTGCTTGAAACCTCATCCAAATGTTGCATGAATATAGTTATTTTCCTGGTTTTATAAGAAACCATTGTCCCTTAATAAGTGACCAGTCTTCCTCAAAGTACAAAAGAACACAATCAAAGTTGCTACCTAGCAGTTTGCTGATGAACTCTTTGTAAGCTGTAGATATCCCATCACTTCTGAGGGATCTTTGCTCAATCTTTGCAATCACCTGGCAAACCTCAGGTGAACTTTCGCGCCATGCACTCAGTTTGAAAGCAGAGACACATCATTAAAAAATGATCCTTTGCTGCAGAAAGAGGCCAACAGGTTAGATTCGCCAATTAGTTTGCAAGAGATTATGCAAAGGTTCTAAAAATGTCTCTCCACAACTGCTGGGACCAGGAGCAGATTTACCGTGAAACAGACTGTGTGGTGGCACGGCACCCTCAATGATAGGGGAACCCCCCAAAATGCAGGACAAATCTCATCTGACAACCTGCCCCTGAGTCCCGGCTGGTGGTGCAGCAGAGCTCAGGCAGGCAGGCTGACTGCATGCCATGGACAGTGGCCCCATGCCACTCCCGGAAGTGGATGGCTTCTGGCACATCTCTGCACACCCCTGGTTGGAGGGAAGCAGTTCCTCACCCTGCCCCCTCCCCGGGCAGCACACGGAGACCCACTGCTCCCCTCCCCACAAGGGGCACGCAGAGATGTGCCAGCAGTGCTAAGGCAGCTCCTTGCCCACTCTTCCTCTCTCCCTCCCTCCGTGCCACGCCACTCCTGGAAGCGACTGGCATGTCCCTGTGGCAGCCATCTCCATGCACTGCCCCTTCCCTGAGTGCCGATTCCGCAGCTCCCATTGGCCAGGAACTGTGGGCAGAGGCACGCGGAGACCCCCTGGTCCGCCCCACCTAGGAGCTGCTGTAAAAGGGGAGGTGCCGGGTGCTTTGGGAACCACGCCACCCTAGGTAAGCACCACCTTCCTGGCCCCCTCCCACACTCCAACTCCCTGCCTCAGCCCAGAGCCCACACCCAAACTTTGTCCCAGAGCCCATCCCCTGCACTGCCTCCTGCACCCCAAACCCCAGCCCAGAGCCCACACCCAAACTTCCTCCCGGAGTCTGTCCCGCCCGCACTCCCTCCTGCACCCCAGCCCAGAGCCTACACCCCACACCCAAACTTCCTCCCAGAGCCCCCACCCTTCACACCCTCCCACATCCCAACTTCCTGCACCAATCAAGGTATCTCACTTTATTTTCATTTACCTCCCATTACTTATTATATAGGAAGAGAATGAAGAAAAAAAAGAATGAAAAATGGTGGGAGATAAGAGAGAATGTTCTTTTTCTTGGCTGGGTCCTGAGGGGGGGGCCCCCAAAAATGAAGCTGGGCCAGGGCCCCACTAATTCTAACTCCACCACTGGCTGTGGCCCAGCTGCACTTCAAATGGGCTCAAAGCAGGACATATTATTATTATTATTTATTATTAGCTATGGAGAGCTTTACTTTCAGACTGGCTTCCAAGGAGTATGTGCAACACATCAAACAAAGATTAGGCAGCTCTCCATTTTCATGTGCAGGCATCTAACTTTTCTAAGTGATTTTTAACTAGTTCTTTTTTTATTTTATCTTCCAAACCTACCCACTTCCCATTAGCATTCACTATGTTAGGCATTCCTTCAGACTTCTCTGTGAAGACAGAAACAAAGAAGTCATTGAGCTTCTCTGCCATTTCCAAGTTTCCTGATACTGTTTCTCCCTCCTCACTGAGCAGTGGGCCTACCCTGTCCTTGGTCTTCCTCTTGCTTCTAATGTATTCATAAAAAGTCTTCTTGTTTCCCTTTATTCCCATAGCTAGTTTGAGCTCATTTTGTGCCTTTGCCTTTCTAGTCTTGCCCCTGCATTCCTGTGTTGTTTGCCTATATTCATCCTTTGTAATTTGTCCTAGTTTCCATTTTTTATACAACTCCTTTTTATTTTTTAGATCATGCAGGATCTCGTGGTTAAGCCAAGGTGGTCTTTTGCCACATTTTCTATCTTTCCTACCCAGCGGAATAGCTTGCTTTTGGGCCCTTAATAGTGTCCCTTTGAAAACAACTCTCCTCAGTTGTTTTTCCCCTCAGTCTTGATTCCAATGGGATCTTACCTATCAGCTCTCTGAGCTTGCCAAAATCCGCCTTCCTGAAATCCATTGTCTCTGTTTTGCTGTACTCCCTTCTACCCTTCCTTAGAATTGTGAACTCTTATGATTTCATGATCACTTTCACCCAAGCTGCCTTCCACTTTCAAATTCTCAACATGTTCCTCTCTATCTGTTAAAATCAAATCTAGAACAGCTTCGCCCCAGTAGCTTTGTCAACTTTCTGAAATAGAAAGTTGTCTGCAATGCAGTCCAAGAACTTATAGGACAGTCTGTGCCCCGCTGTGTTATTTTCCCAACATATATCTGGATAGTGTTGAAGTCCCCCATCACCACCAAATCTTGGGCTTTGGATGATTTTGTTAGTTGTTTAAAAGAGATCTCATCCACCTCTTCCACCTGTTTAGGTGGCCTGTAGTAGACTCCTAGCATGACATCACCCTTGTTTTTTACCCCTTTTAGCCTAACCCAGAGACTCTCAACACTTCTGTCTCCTATGTCCATCTCCACCTCAGTCCAAGTGTGTACTTTATTAATATATAAGGCAACACCTCCTCCCTTGTCCCCCAGTCTATCCTTCCTGAGCAAGCTGTACCCATCCATACTAACATTCCAATCGTGTATTATCCCAACAAGTTTCAGTGATGCCAACAATGTCATAGTTGTTGTATTTATTTATTAGCACTTCCGGTTCTTCCTGCTTACTACCCATACTTCTCACATTTGTATATAGGCATCTAAGATACATTGGTCCTATATAAATGAAGAGATGGACAGACACAAGTTTGAAGTATTAAGCATCTGGATGCGTGGCTGGTGGTCTTGCTCACATGCTCAGGGTCTAACTGCTCACAACATTTGGGGTTGTGAAGGAATTTTTTCCTAGGCGAGCTTGACAGGGACTGTGTGGTGTATTTTCTTTCCTCTGGGGTATGGTTCGCCTGATGAGATCATTTGGGTTTAGCTCACCTAACCAATCCCATGCCATTGCAGGGCTTCAGACATTGGCAAAATCTCGATCTCCTTTGTTTTCCTTGTGGCTCCTGGGGACTGAAACTCTTTAATCTAACTAATGTATTTGGGCTTAGTATAGGAGTATCTGGGTGAAATTTAATAGTCTGCGATATACAGGGGGTCAGGCTGGATAATCTAATGGTACCTTCTTGTCTTAAACTCTCTGAAGCTCTGAAATAATGTCCTGTGTACCACTGGCTTGGAATTACAATCCCAGTGTGAAATTCTCCATTATCAGAAAGCCAGCACAAATCTCTTGTGTAACCCACTAGTCAGTGCCTATTATGTGCCCCCTGTGTGCCTAATTCACACAGGATATGAGAGTGTTATAGTCCCTGCTACAGAATCTGGCTTTTTAGTTCAAACTGTAGAGACTTGTGCTTTCAGCTGTAGGCTTCTGTGCGTCAATATCTGTTGTCCAAGACAGTGATCCTCACGTAAGTGTTGGATAAAGCTCAGTTTGGAGGGATTAAGTGCGATTTAAGTGGTGCATAAGCCTTGTGCTGGCCCTCCACACTGGGAATGTGTTTCGCTCCTATTGATTTGTAGATGGAAAAAGCTGAGTGCCTGCTGCTACCGATGGATGAAATGCTGATAAATGGACAGCGGACGAGCTCTGAGGTCCCGCTGAAAGTTCTGATTGGGGCAGAGGTTTCATAAAGGGTGGGTCTCTCCCATCAGGCTTTGCACAACATTCACACTGATACCCAATGATTGTAGATTGAGGCTAGAATACAGCCAGCTGTTGTGATTGTAGCTGAACTGTGTAGATCCAATCTAATCTATTGAAGCATTTGTACCATTCTCACGGCTGTTGTGCTTTGGGGAGGTCAGAGTCGGCTGGGATGCAAATGTCGTCCTTCATCATTGCCAGCGGTGATTGGGGGGTCCAATGGCCGATGATGGGGGTGGGTGTGCAAGGCTGATGGGTTTGCAAAACTACAGTGCGTGGGGCCCTGCTGGTCTGTCAGCGCAGCCCCTGCTGCATGCCAGCTCTTGGCCAGCAGGGCCCTGCCCCCCTGCCCGTTTCCGGCCGGCGCTGGCAGTACACTGTGAGCTGCTGTGGCTGGTGAGTGCTGGTAGGTGCCAGGCAGTGGCTGATTACGTGTCGCCTCTGCTGCCCACCCGTCGGCCCTTTACATGCTCCCCCGCTTGCTGTCCTCTCCCTGCTTTGCCCTTTCACTCCTCCCAGCCCTGCTCTTCCTCCATCTCCCCCCCACGGGGTGTGTCCCGCTCCCAGAGCTGTGCAGAGCACTCAACTCACCGACAGCTTAGCCGGCAGGCTCCTTCCTTTCCCCACCGCCTCTGGCCGAGCTGGTACCCTAGGAAAGGCCCAGACCCTGCAGCCTGGGGCGTTGGCCAGGAGAAGCCAAGCCCTGCATATGTCAAAGCCCCACACCGCGCTGACAAGGGGAAGCCACCCTGCCCCTCAGCTAAGCCCTGGAGTGGCAGGAGGAAGTGATTTCCAGCCTGTTCACACCCCGACCCTGCGGGTTCCACAGCAGCCCCCAGGCAGGGGCTTAGGACCCTCTTCACTCGCTCCATCCCCAGGCACCCTCCTCTGCTGAGCCACCTCTTTGGCTGGGTTCGCTGAAGCCCCTGCAGTCAGGTTCCCTGGGCCCTCGTGCACAGTGAGTCCTTAGGGCTTAACCCCTTCCTGCCCGCGCTGTAATCGGGGGACAGGTGGCTGCTGGGTTATGTTGGTGGCCAGCATCAGCCTGGAGATTTTAGCTGCCTTTTGATGCTGTGTGGGCAGGAAGGGACAAGCTGCTTCCAGCCCAGGGGAGCAGGGTGGGGGGTGGGAAGAGATGAGTTCTGCAAAGACATGGGCCTGGTCATCCCTTTCGCCTACCCCCAGCACTGCGGCTGGAAGCAGTTCCTATCCCTTCCCTCCCGTGCCATGCCACAAGGCTGCTGCTGGCCACATTCTGGTATGAATCCTGGCCAAAATCTGGGGAGGGGGGCATGTGACCCGGTGTGTCCCCTGCCACCTGTTGCCTTGGGAAGACGTGGCACCAGGTAGAAGGCGAGGCAGGTCCATCCCGGGGGCCCAGCTAGCCACCAGGAAGGGAGGGTCAGGTTGGTCAGTCACACACCCATGCCCCCCAGTGAGAGAGGGGTATGGGAGTGTGTGTGTGTCACCTCTCCCCGTAGGAACCCTAAAGCCTTAAAGATAAGAAGGTAAATAAAAAGCATCCAGCTACTCAGTATTTCTTTTTAACGGGCTCAGTCAACTTGATGTTAATTTGAATGTTTATGCAGCGTAGTTCTGATTGACTGCCATTTGAATATGAGTAATTTCACCAGGTGTCCCGTATTCAGCATAGGGAAATATGGTCACCCTAAGTCTGTCTCAAATTATCATGGCTTACTTTGATTGTAACAACCACCCGTTAAAAACTCATTTGAGCTGTATTTAGTATTTGTTGGTAGGAAGACACCCCCACATGACAGTCTTTCAGAGAATATTAACTGTCCTGTTGGATGTGAAAAAGAGACGACCTTAGCTGCGGTGGTGTGGGGCGGGTATTGTTGCTGCTGGTGACATCCAGTCCTGTTTTCTTTAAGACAGAACACACATGTGCGCACACTGGGAGAGAAAGGAACAGCTAAACTAGAAAATACAGCTTCTGGTTCTGGTGCTGACTTTCACTTGCAACTTTGCTGCTGGAAAAATGCAGGCACTGCCTGATGTCTTATCAGCTACTCCAAGCTTGTTCCCACAACAGGCTGTTTAGGGCATTGCGTTTAGCTTGTCTTTCTGGTCACCAGGCTTCCAGCAGTGTTGCAAAGATGGAGTTGTCTTGGCCAGCTGAGCCAGACAATTTTTAGAAAGAGGAGAGACAGAGAAGAGGAGAATTAAGGTGAGGAAGGAAAATTACACGTGAAAGAGGGAATGACAGCAGGAACCAAAGTCTCCCACGTGCCAGACATCTTTCCGAATTGAGCTGAAGCTGGGGCAGCTGGTAATGTCATTGGTTCCCTCTCTCTGGCCTGGTCCAGTCAGGATGGCTCTCAGGATCAATATGATGAAGGCCCAACAGTGTCCTGGTGGATCCTGGGGCTCCAAGTGCTGGTGAGGGTGGCAGCCATTATGGTGAAGCTCACTCCTTGCAGTCCATGCTTTCCTCTTCCCCAGCATCCATGTGGTGACACCCCACCCCAGGTCAATGATGCCCAAGGAAATGGAAATACATGCCACTCTTTTCCAGCATAAATCTTTCACCCATCTCTAGAATCTTTCCGCTCATTCCCACGCTGCCCTGTGACATTGCGAGGAGCCTTGCAGATCCCTTAGCATAGTTCTTGCAACCTAAACACTCAAATTAGTATCAGGCTGTTTATCTCCTCTTTTTGCTGACTTTTACAAACAACTTTCTATAACAGGCTGAGTTGGACTTCTGTTACCTTAGGCAACGTAGAGTAGAGGCCTCTGCACTGCAGGTCTGCATGGTGTGTACGGCATTCATTCTCTGCCTGGCACTTCCGTCCACACAAGCAGGATTTATGCAAAGTATCCAGTTGAGAGCTGAGAGGGGAATTCTCCTGCAAATTTCCAGCATAGACAGTGAGATTTCAAGCTTCTGCAGGCCTGACTATACAGATGGCTCTGGATAGTTGACTCACCCAAAACAGATGGTTCACAGTGCAAATATTGTGCTTTTGTTTGCACACACATACTACACACACCCCCAAAGAGCCCAGGCAAATTGGGAGCCCTGGAGTTTCTGAACTGTCAATATTGTACAAGCAATTAGACGTGTTGACAGCAGAAGGCGTTGCGCTGGGGATGGCAGGCAGCATTGTACATTGCAGAACCCATCCACTAGACAGCGATGTTTCTGCCTGTCCTGATTAGTGCTCTGTTACTGTCACGCAGCCAGAATGGCTAAGGCACAGCCCACCCTCCTGGCACCAAAACCAGCTATCCAAAGGATGGCTCATGGCACTGCTAATGAGATGGGAAGGATTTCACCGCTAGGTCAGCTGCTCAAATCCAGCATGTCAGGAGAAACTTTAAAGATGCTACCATCTTACTAGGTCTTTGGAGACCTACATAGAATAAGTTGGGGGTTTTCAGTCCATTGTCCCAACTGGTAGAAGAGGTCAGGGCCAGAACTGGATAAATTCATGGAGGTTAAGCCCATTAATGGCTATTAGCCAGGATGGGTAAGGAATGGTGTCCCTAGTCTTGTTTTGTCAAAAGGTGGTGATGGACGGCAGAAGAGAGATCACTGATCATTACCTGTTAGGTTCACTCCCTCTGTTGCACCTGGCATTGGCCACTGTCAGCAGACAGCATATTGGGCTAGATGGACCTTTGGTCTGACCCAGTGTGGCTGTTCTTAAGTGTCTGGAAAATGTTCCCATCCTCATTTCCAGAGATGGTCCCTTCAGCTCAGGATAGAGGGGCAATGAGAGGAAGTTTACTCTGGCTTTCTCCAGGCTATACCCGTTCAGGGGTGAAGCAGGATATGAGATGATCAGAGATAATGAGGTGTCTGAGGGGAACCTCACAGAGGGGGAGCCAGGAGGCGCCATCTTGAATCCGTTTCTCCCATTAGAGGAATCCTGAGTTGTCAACAATGGTTCTTCTTCGAGTGATTGCTCACATCCATTCCAGGTAGGTAGGTGTGCGCGCCGCGCGTGCACGTTCGTCGGAAACTTTTTTACCCTAGCAACTCCAGAGGGCCGGCAGGTCGCCCCCTAGAGTGGCGCCGCCATGGCGCTCTATATATACCCCTGCCGGCCCGCCCGCTCCTCAGTTCCTTCTTACCGCCGTGTCGGTCGTTGGAACTGTGGAGCGCGGCTTAGCTGTCCTCCACGTCCCTAGCTCTCCTAGTTCTCTATCGTTTATCTATCGTTCATCTCTAGTTCAACATTATAGTTGTTAATTAGTTTGTTAAGTAGATAGTTTAGTTAAATAGTTGTTAAGTAGTTCTTCGCCGGGGGCTTAGCCCTTCCCGGCACCCGGCGCCAGGCTCATGCCTGTTTCGCCGGGCTTCAAGCAGTGTGCGGCCTGCAAGAAGCCCATGCCTACCAGCGATCCCCACGAAGCGTGCCTGAAGTGCCTCGGGGAATCGCATAGATCCGACAAGTGCCGCATCTGTAAGGCTTTTAAGCCGAGGACAAAGAAGGAGAGGGATCAGAGGCTCCGAACTCTCCTAATGGAGGTGGCACTTGACCCGTCGGCTTCGCAGGCCGTGGTATCGGCACCGGCACCGGATCGCTCCGGCACCGAGAAGACTCCTCGGCACCGACCATCTCCGGCACTGGAATCAGAGTCAAGGCCGTCGAAGTCTGATACTCCGGCCAGGCAGACCCGGCTTGAGCGCCCGGCCTCGACATCGGCCGCGGCGCCGCCGGCACCGTCAGCACCGTTGACTCCGGGCCCGGCGGGTCCGTTGAGTCCGGTGCCGCCGAGCTCCCCCATGAGATCTGGGGTTGAGGTAGCGGTCCCATCCACACCGGAGACCTTCGCCTCGGCTCGGGACCTTATTGCCCTGACTGAGCCCACTCGGCTGCCACCCCCGGTACCTCCGGTGCGGGTTGTGTCCAGAGGCAAGCCCATGATGTCGGCGCCGCCCAGAGACAGTCGTTCGCCACCCAGGTCCCGACGTCTTGGGCGCTCCAGATCCCGACGCCGCTCGCAGTCCCGGCACCGCTCCCCTCAGCGGTACCGGTCGCACTCGCGGCAACGGTCGGCATCGAGGCGGTCGCGGTCAGGCTCCAGTCGGCGACACCGGCACCGCGACTCCAGGAGCAGGTCCCGACGCTACTCGCCGCACCGGTCGACCTCCCGGCACCGAGCTGGTGGCAGGTCCCGGTCTCGGTCGACCTCCCGGCGCCGAGCTGGTGGTAGGTCCCGGTCGACCTCCCGGCACCGAGCTGGTGGCAGGTCCCGGTACCGAAGCGGCACCCGGTACCGATCAGGATCCCGGCACCGTGACAGATCCCGGTCCCGATCCCGGTCCCGGCACCGATATGACTCCCGGCACCGGTCCCCGGCACCGAGACGATCCTCCGTGCCGGCCCGCACAGACCCTTACCATCCGGGGTCGGCCCCACCGTGGCCCTCGAGACAGCCGTCCGTATCCTCCCAGACGGACAGCGGGTATGCGCTGGGCACCGACCGGCAGGCGGCGCTGTTCGGGGATCCGCCGCTGCAAGACCAAGGCCCACAACAGTGGGGATTCTGGACACCCTGGGCATACCATCAGGCCCAGGGCCCCCAGCAGCTCCCTGCTAGACCGGCGACTGCGGACCGTAGGGCCCCTGAAGCCTCCTTGTCTCGCCCCCCTCCCTCCCCGGAAGGGGAGGAAGGGTCCAAACAGCAGGACTCCGCTGTGGCTCCGGAGGCAGAGGCGAGGGCTGAGGAAGACCCTCAGTTGGACACTCTCGTGCCTGGGGTCTCATCATCCTCCTCCCCGGATGAGGCGGTGGCGGGTACCTCCTCCAACAGTCCCCCCCCGCTGGATCTCAGGGCGCACCAGGACCTCCTCAGGCGATTGGCTCAAAATCTGAGTCTGCAGGCAGAGGAGGTCTCGGAGATAGAGGATCCAATTGTCACCATCCTCTCTTCTGATGCTCCCACCAGGGTCGCCCTGCCTTTCATACGGACCATCCAGGCCAACGCCAATACTATCTGGCAGTCCCCGGCCTCCATCCCTCCGACAGCGAAAGGAGTCGAGAGAAAGTACATGGCCCCTTCTAGGGGATACGAATATCTACATGTTCACCCGACTCCCGGTTCACTGGTGGTGCAATCGGTGAACGATAGGGAGCGTCACGGCCAGGAGGCTCCGGCCCCCAAGTCCAGAGAGGCCAGGCGGATGGACCTCCTTGGCCGTAAGGTGTATTCGGCTGGGGCGCTGCAGCTCAGGGTCTCTAACCAGCAGGCCCTGCTGAGCAGATACGCCTTTAACTCCTGGGTGGCAGTGGACAAATTTAAGGAGCTGCTGCCACAGGATGCTCGCCAAGAGTTTACGGCCATCTTGGACGAAGGCAAGAAGGTCGCACGCACGGCCTTACAAGCCTCCTTGGACGCTGCGGACTCGGCTGCCCGTACCCTCGCGTCAGGAGTTACGATGCGTCGCATCTCCTGGCTGCAGGTTTCTGGCCTTCCGCCGGAGCTCCAGCACACTATACAGGACCTTCCTTTCGAAGGCCAGGGCCTGTTTTCCGATAAGACAGACCCCAGACTCAAGAGTCTAAAAGACAACAGGGTCATCATGCGGTCCCTCGGGATGCACACCCCCGTGACGCAGCGTAGACCCTTTAGGTCGCAACAACAGCAACAACGTAGGCCGTTTTCCCAGTTCCGCCAGCGGCAGGACCTTTACAGGCGCCGCGGCAGGAACGGCAAGCGCAGGCAGTCTGGGAACCAAGGGGGGCAGAACCAAGGCTCCTCAAAACCCCCGCCTGGTCCTAAGCCTTCATTTTGAAGGTGCGCCCGAGGGCGCGGTAACAGTTTCCCCTATGGATCCTTCCCCCCCGTTTTCAAACCGCCTTTCGTTTTTCCTCCCGGCGTGGTCCCAAATAACATCGGACCGCTGGGTCTTAAGCATGGTGCAGACGGGATACCGCCTGCAGTTTGTTTCGTTTCCTCCTTCCCGCCCTCCTTCCTCGTCCCTCTTCAGGGACCCCTCTCACGAGCAATTCCTTCGGCAGGAGGTGCAGACGCTCCTCAGCAAAGGAGCTATAGAGGCGGTTCCGGAAAACGAGAAAGGCAAGGGGTTTTATTCCCGCTACTTTCTGATCCCCAAGGCCAAGGGGGGCCTCAGGCCTATCCTCGACCTGCGAGAACTCAACAAATACCTCGTGAAGTTGAAGTTCCGCATGGTATCCCTGGGGACCATTATTCCATCCCTGGATCCAGGAGACTGGTACGCCGCCCTCGACATGCAGGACGCGTAATTCCACGTTGCCATTTGGCCGCGCCACAGACGCTTTCTCCGCTTCGTTGTGGGGGCTCTTCATTATCAGTTTGCAGTCCTCCCATTCGGCCTGTCCACGGCCCCGAGGGTGTTTACAAAATGCATGGCAGTTGTCGTGGCGCATCTTCGGCGCAACCGTGTCCACGTGTTCCCTTATCTGGACGACTGGTTGATTCGGGGCACGTCGGAACAGCAGGTCAACAGCCATGTCCGCATGATCACCGCCATATTTGCAAGTCTGGGCCTCTTGATAAACACAGACAAGTCCACTCTGAGGCCCACGCAGAAGGTGGAATTTATCGGGGCCGTCCTGGATGCCACTGTGGGCAGGGCCTCGCTGCCTCTGCAACGGTTCCAGACCATGGCGGCGATCGTTCAACGTTTGCGGTCAGCCCCATTGACGTCAGTGAGGACATGTCTAGCCCTGTTAGGCCACATGGCGGCGTGCACTTTTGTGACCGACTACGCTCGGCTCCACATGAGGCCTCTCCAGCTGTGGCTTATCAGTCATTACAGGCCGGCAAGGCAACCTTTAGACATGTTAGTCACAATCCCCCAGAAGGTCTTAGATTCTCTCGGCTGGTGGTTAGACCAGTCCGTATTATGTGCGGGTCTTCCCTTTCACCCCTCTCAGCCCTCGGTATCCCTGACAACGGATGCCTCAGATCTAGGCTGGGGGGCCCACCTAGGGACCCTGCGGACACAGGGCCTGTGGTCCCAGGAGGAGGTGGGGCTCCACATCAACATGCGGGAGTTGAGAGCGGTCCGCCTTGCTTGTCAAGCGTTTTGTCATCAGCTTCAGGGTCGTTGTGTCGCCGTGTTCACGGACAACACGACGACCATGTACTATATCGACAAGCAGGGAGGCACCAAGTCCTCCTCCCTCTGCCACGAGGCGATACGACTCTGGGACTTTTGCGTAGCCCACTCCATTCACCTCAGGGCTTCCTTCCTCCCTGGAGTACGGAACACTCTGGCGGATCGATTGAGCAGATCCTTCCTGTCACACGAGTGGTCCCTTCGCCCGGACGTCGCTCTCTCCATTTTCCGGAGGTGGGGTTATCCCCGGGTGGACCTCTTCGCGTCCAAAGGGAACAGGAAGTGCCAAGCGTTCTGCTCCTTTCAGGGCAGGGAGCCGGGGTCGATAGCGGATGCCTTCCTCATCCAGTGGTCAACCCACCTGTACTATACATTTCCCCCGTTCCCTCTGGTCCACAAGGTCCTCCTGAAGGTGCGCAGGGACAGGGCTCTCGTGATCATGGTGGCCCCGGCATGGCCCAGGCAGCACTGGTACACCATGCTGCTGGACTTGGCCATAGCCGACCCAGTTCCCCTGCCCCTTCATCCGGACCTGATTACCCAGGACCACGGGACCCTCTGTCACCCAGACCTGCAGTCGCTGCACCTAGCGGCGTGGCTCCTGCGTGGCTGACTGGTTCCGAGCTGCGCTGCTCCACGCCCGTAAGAGAGGTGCTCTTGAGCAGCAGGAAACCGTCCACAAGAGCCACATATTCGGCGAAATGGAAACGCTTCTCCTGTTGGTGCGTAGAGAGAAATCTCCGCCCTATGGAAGTTTCGGTAACCGAAATCTTAGACTACGTTTGGTCCCTCAAAGGGCAAGGTCTGGCCTTATCGTCGTTGCGAGTCCACCTAGCAGCTATCTCCACCTTTCACCCGGGTGCGGACGGTCGCTCCGTTTTTTCTCACCCGACGGTGTCGAGATTCCTTAAAGGGCTGGAACGTTTATTCCCTAACGTCCGTCCCCCTGCTCCAACCTGGGATCTTAACCTGGTGTTGTCCCGGCTCATGGGGCCCCCCTTTGAGCCGTTAGCTACTTGCTCCCTGCTCTACCTCTCTTGGAAAACTGCCTTTCTAGTGGCTATCACCTCAGCTAGACGGGTGTCGGAGCTCCGAGCTCTTGTGGTAGACCCCCCATATACGGTCTTCCACAAGGACAAGGTGCAGCTGAGACCACACCCTGCTTTTCTGCCCAAGGTGGTCTCAGCCTTCCACGTCAACCAAGAGATTTTCCTTCCGGTTTTTTTCCCAAAACCTCACTCCTCAGGCAGGGAGCAGCAGCTCCACTCGCTGGATGTCCGTAGGGCTCTCGCGTTCTACATAGAGAGGACTAAGCCCTTCCGAAAATCCCCCCAGCTTTTCGTGGCGGTAGCAGATCGTATGAAAGGGCTCCCTATCTCCTCCCAGAGGGTATCCTCTTGGGTTACGTCCTGTATCAGGACCTGTTATGACTTGGCCCATGTCCCTACGGGCCGTGTGACTGCGCATTCTACCAGGGCGCAGGCGTCGTCGCTAGCTTTCCTCGCCCGTGTGCCCATCCAGGAAATCTGTCGGGCAGCGACCTGGTCATCGGTCCACACTTTTGCTTCCCACTACGCCCTGGTCCAGCAGTCGAGGGAGGATGCGGCCTTCGGAACTGCAGTGCTCCGTGCCGCGACTTCTCACTCCGACCCCACCGCCTAGGTATGGCTTGGGAGTCACCTACCTGGAATGGATGTGAGCAATCACTCGAAGAAGAAAAGACGGTTACTCACCTTTGTAACTGTTGTTCTTCGAGATGTGTTGCTCACATCCATTCCACACCCGCCCTCCTTCCCCACTGTCGGAGTAGCCGGCAAGAAGGAACTGAGGAGCGGGCGGGCCGGCAGGGGTATATATAGAGCGCCATGGCGGCGCCACTCTAGGGGGCGACCTGCCGGCCCTCTGGAGTTGCTAGGGTAAAAAAGTTTCCGACGAACGTGCACGCGCGGCGCGCACACCTACCTACCTGGAATGGATGTGAGCAACACATCTCGAAGAACAACAGTTACAAAGGTGAGTAACCGTCTTTTTCTCCCTCCTGCAGAGAGGGAATAAGACCAGCTTAGCAGCTAGTGAGCCGGCAGCAGGAAGAGGGGGAGACGGAAAGGCTGGTGATATAAGAGTCGCTTCCCAAGCAGTTGTGTGAAATCAAAGCATGTGCATTGACAGTGGGGAGGCTGAACGACCCTGGCCCCAAGCTGACTGAGAATGGAGTCACTGCTGGCCACCGGAGATTGGCTTGTGAGATCAAATGACACTTGTGAAGAAAAGGGGAATGTCCATGAAAGGCACAAAAGCGAGGCAGGTGCAAGGACTGACTTGGACCTAGGGTGACTAGACAGCAAGTGTGAAAAATCAGGACGGGGGTAAGGGGTAATAGGAGCCCATATAAAAAAAAGCCCCAAATATCGGGACTGTCCCTATAAAATCGGGACATCTGGTCACCCTACTTGGACCCTGCATCCCTCGAGCGAGCGGAGGAGCAGCAAAAAGATTTCCGTGTGCCACAGTGTCACCACCACTTAACACTGCAGAGCGAGAAGAAAACATGGCTGCCGGGGACTGTGGCACTGGGCGGGAATGGCTTCTGGGAGGTAGAAAGCCAGGGTGTCGATTGATGGGAAGGCAAATTGAAAGTGACTGGATGGCAGCAAGAAGCAGGTGATGTTAACTGCGAGCAATGGAGAGGACTGGACTGTGTCACGGCACAGATGGGAAAGGGGCCTGTTATGTCTTCCTCCCTGCACCCTGTAAAATCTCTCTTTGGCAAATGCACCCTCATTTATATCCAGCTGGAAAGCCCAGAGTGCTGTTCATTGCCTGAAGTTCATTATTTTGGGAAGCAGGAATTTGCTGTGCCAAGTCAGAGCACAGATGGAGCTGACCTCTTCTGAAGCTTCTGGGGACGTGGAGCCAGGTTTTTTTTCATCTCATGATAGACACAGGGGGCCGGGTGGAAAGTCTGGCTCTGAATCTGGCCTTTCACAAATACTGGGTTTGTTGAAGTTTTGTTTTGGGCCTGACTCTAGCAGACAATGTTGGCTCATGGGACTTTTAGCCAGTTACCAGTACCTGATGCTTGAGAGGAAGGCAAAAATGCCATATACTTGGCCTAATATGCACCTCTACACACAGAGAAGGAGAGAAGAAATTATTTCTTGATCCCTGCGGCCATCAGAATACACTGTGCAGCATGAGATCCTGCCCTAGCATGTATGTTAAAATTGAGCCTCAATTATTGGCTGTCATGGATGCATGTTTTAACTGGTCATCGGATGAACCAGCCCTTTTAAAAAATCCAGCCACCACTTGTTCAGTTTGGTGTGTTTTCCCCCCGCAACCTGGAAGGGTTTGGGAACGTGGCTCTTTTGTTTGCTGACTCCACATTAAAAATTGCTGTGAGCTGAGTGTATGTTCATTGCTCAGCCCTGCAGGTGTTCTAGAGAGCGACCGGTATGGAATATCGACTCTCCTCAAACAGGGTTCGCTCAGGCGCTCCTCCAGCGCTACCAGGCAGAGCAAGGAGGAGGGGAACAGCTTAAAATGCAAAGCAAGCAGGGTAAGTCTGTTCACATTTTTACAGGGGAGGCTGGCGGGGAGGCAAATATGACACTACGGTCCAAACTGGTTACAAAATACGATTGAAAAATCTGGGCCTGAGCTGTTTTGAAAATGTGACTTGATTACTGCTTACTCTGGATCAGGTCCCCTTTTCCTGCTGTTCTCCCTTTGAAGTTCTATCTCTTCACTTTTATGGTCCTATCAGTACAGCCTATGGAGGTTCAGATAGAGACCCATGAAAAACTGGACAGGCAGTACAACTCTAGAGTGCCCTAGTAAACCCCTCTGCATTTTTCCCCACTGATGATGATAACAGTTATCAACCAGGTGCGTGAGTAAGGGCATTAAGCAGCATAATGCAAGATGGGTGATTATAAATCATATTCTTTAAGGTAATTAAATGGCACTGAAAAGCCTTTTTGTGTCCAGGGAAAGTTGGCATTTTTAAGCCTGGAATTTATGTGATGAGTAACTCAGTAACAAACCAATTATAACTTGCATAGGCTGGGCCATTTAATCACTAAGTCCAACTGACTTCCTTCTCCCGGCTGGAAATGACTGATTTTCTGCTTGGAATTGTCATTTCATCACCATGATAATTGGGGATGTAGATACTCAGAAAAGGCATGTGTGAGCTAATGAAATAAGTAATTGCATTCATTTAATAATTTGCGCTTTCTCTCTATCTCTCTCTCTCTCCGTCTAGATATCTCTATAAATATCTCAACATATCTATATATAGCTTAGAAATACTCTAAAATAGTTTTAGAAATATTTGGAAATACTCTTATTCACATAGGTGCTGGGCCAGCAGTCTAAGGCACCCCAGTGCAATGGCTGGAAAGAGTCAAAGCTTTCTCTAGAGATCTCAAGGGAGCACTGGTTCAGCCCTTTTGTAGGGTTAGTATCTTATGTTGCTTTCTAGCGCCCACTGCTGGCCAGTATCATGAACTCCATTGACTGGCAATGTGCCATGCCACTCCAGATGGCTAGAAGACGGGGCCAGCCTGAAACAAGGGCTGGAATCTCAGCTGATCCAAACTGAAATCTCGCCATTGACTTTAATGGTGCTGTACTGATTAACACCCATGGAGGAACTGGCCCTGGGTCTTTAGAGTTAAAGGGGAAACAATGGGGGACTTCAGGACAGATTCTGAAACCATCCCTCCCAACCTCTTCCTTAGGAAGAACAGACAGAGAACGCGGAGTCCCTGGTGGAAGCTGCAGGGTGGTTGTTTGGAAATATGGAGCAGGATGCAAACTAGGCAAACATATTTCAAGCCTTAATGTGAGGCTGTAATCAGACAAGGCATTTTTTTAAAGTGTGAGTGGATTCTCCTCCGAAAAGTAACTGTAAAAATGCCACCCTGGAACTTCCCTGGTTCTTACAGCTCAGTGACTTGAGGTTAGAGTCACCTAGATTATAAGCACAAAATAATAATAAATTCCTAACCACCAGCCCTGCAAATGGAGGGCCTAATTCTGCTACCCTTACTCACGCTGAGTGGTGCCTCATTATTTGGGTAGTTTGACTAGAAGTACCTTGAGTACAAGTGGCAGAATCAGGCCCCTCAGCGAGGGAGCTGACAATCAAGCTGTGCGCGGATATGACTGGCAATGAGGAACCTGCAGAGAGAACTTAGTTAAAAATTCTATTGAGGACACCTGAGCCAGAATAGATCCACCTTGTTCTCCTGCAGCTGTATTGGCTGGGCAAAGGTAAGCGTACAAAAGCAATAGGAACCTGTATCAGTAAGACAGACTCAGGGAACCAGATCTGTAGTGTAAAGATGAGCCAGATTTCGAGTCACTTTTCTGCTTATTACTACACTTTTTAAAAAAAAAAATACTTTTTTCTTACTTAACACAAATGTAGCCCTGCTGATGTCACTCAAACAAACATTCTTGTCTCCTCATACAACAGCCAGTCCAGCTATGGGTGAGTGAGCTGGATTTGGTACTGCCTCAGGAATCAACAGGTGTTGGTGCCATTCTGATTACAGAATCGTTATTAACGCTATTGGTCCAAAAGGCAGAACTGACAAGGTTGGACTCTCCGGACCAGCTGGCGTAAATCAGCGTCACTCTGTTGGCTGCAGTGGAGCTATGCCAACTTATCCCTGAGAGCAAGAGCCTTGTCTGCTGCATGTCTACACTGCAATTAAAAACCCATGGCTGCCCCGTGCCAGGTGACTTGGGCTCATGCGGTTCGGACTAAGGGGCTGTTTAAGTGCAGTGCAGACATTTGGGCTCAGGCTGGAGCCCAAGCTCTGGGATCCTCCCGACTTGCAGTGTCCTATAGCCCGAGCTCCAGTCTACACTGCTATTAAATAGCTCCTTAGACTGAGTCCAAGTAAGTAGACATGCCCTCAGATTCCAGATTTGAGTTTCCAGTGCTAGCAATTAGAGAAACAAACCTTTGCTTTGTCTACTGAGCAAATTTGGATCTGGAAGCTCTCGTGATGCGGAACTCTGCGGCAATGACATCTTTACAATCCTACTCCTGACTGTAAGTGGATTTAAAAGGAGCTTTGGGTCAGTTCTTGATTAAGCAAATCTAGTGCCCCCTTCCCTCCATGACAATATCATGCATCCTGTCTCTTTCTCCCCAAGACAGTAGAATCATAGGACTGGAAGGGACCTCAAGAGGTCATCTAGTCAAGTCCCCTGCACTCCTGGCAGGACTAAATATTATCTAGACCATCTCTGACGTGTTTTTCTAACCTGCTCTTAAAAATCTCCATACAATGATGGAGATTATCCTTACATTCCTCTGATTTCATTTGCAGCTTCCCCTGGGGAAAATTGGAAGGGGATTCAGTGGAAAAGACACTGATTTCCATGATGACTACGGATCTCTCAAAAACGAAGAGTGCTGTGAGGATTTGAAGCTAAGTAGGCCAGAGCAATGCCGCCTGGAACGCTTTGGCAGCCTGGAAGTCACCAATGTGTAATGAATTGGATTGTTCAGGCAAGACAGGACTCGCTGGAATCAACAGTGACATTGTGGCCAGCAAATGGGAAAGAAATATGAAGAGAATGAATGAAACGCAGACTTCTTTGGTTGTACATATTATAGCCATTGCTAGAGGAAACTCTGTTCAGACCTAACACGGTGGCGTGTCTTTGTTTAAAGTGTCTGTCTTGTGTTCATACTGGGGGACCCAGATAAATCCAGTACCGATTCCCTATAGTAAAAGATTTCCAGCAAGCATTCCAGAAAATTTTCAGAGATGAACCTGGGCCCGCAGTGAAATGATAGCAATGCTCACCCAATGACCTGACCAATCCGTTCTTCTCTCTGGGTGGGCCCCCCACAAATACAAAATGCACTCATGGGATGACTGTGGGGACCCAGGACTGCCAGCTTGAAGGGGGCAGGATAGACCAGCCCTGGTGAGATTGTTTCCAGCTGTCATGACCCAGCATCAGCCCATCAGGTTTGTCTATTGCTTTGACGTCGCACAGGGGAGGAAGGATAAAAAGAAAGAGGAAACATGATGAGGAGGAGAAATTAGGTGAATGAAAATAAACACATGCTTTGGAACAGGGTGGGGAGACTGGAAAGGTCTGGCCCTTTGGGGCACCCTCAGTGCTGTCACTGACCCTCATTATGCAAAGTGGTGAACACCCGCTGGGAGCGCTGCAGGAGATCAGTGGGAAGTGAGGCCGTGAAACGCCTCCCACTCAGAACCTTGAAGGATCAGGCCCTTTCATTGGTCTCCAGTGCATAGATCCCATTGTGAGCCCTGCTTTAGAAATACCATCGATAGACAGTAATGTCAGGCAGGGGCAGTACTTCCTCATCTGCAGTCACTTCAACATTGTGCAGCAAGAGATCAAAAACCTGACTCACCTCTCAGCCTCTAGAGCACTCACAGCTTCCAAAATTGACAGATAGCATCTGTAGGAGCAGCCCTGCTCTTTCAGCTTGCAGTCTCATGTAATTTCACCAACATGGGCAAGCTTTCAGTGCCTGGGTGGGATACCTGCTAGGAAGTGCCTGCTGCTACCAGAAGCGATGCTAGCGATTCCGTAGGTGACATTCTTTCCTGTGAGTCAGTCCTGAGCCAGTGCCCCAGGACGGCTTTAAAGAGAATATGCTGTTGGAGGTGTCCTTGCTTGGATTAAAAATGTGGATAGATGAGCTCCTGCCCCACTGAAGACCACAGAGAGCTTTTTACAAAGCTAAGCAGAGTGTTGGTCCTGATATCTTGACCAAATTCAAACCTTGGTACATACATACTGCCTAGCTTCTTATAATAATTACCTTTCTTCCCTATGAATGATTGTTTAGCGTGTCCGACATAGGCTGGGTGCTGTCTTCCTCCCCAGAAGTGGATGCATTTCAGCAGTGACCGAGCAGTCCATTTGCTGCAGTCTGTAAAGCACTTTGGGGACTTTCTGGTTCAATGGTTCTGTATTATTATCAGTGTGGTCTTACTGTGGTACGATTATTGCTATAAATTCCTGGGCACAAAGGATGCTTCTGTTTATTTATTAGAAGTTATGGGAGCTCATCGGGGCTCTGGGTTCTAAGTAAATGTTTTCTTTTGGTGAAACATATTGTCAGGCAGGCAACTGTTGTGTTTGCTTTAGGCATAAAGGCCTCGCGCCAGCTCTGCCAGTTTCCACCATCTGAGGATCAGGTCCAGTACAGTCAAGTGGCTCAGTAACAGATCCACAAAGAGGAAAGATCAATTTTATTCTTTTAAGGCCACAGAGTAGATGCCAGACAACCACTTTGGAAAACGGAGATGAAGAAATTCCCCAGGCCTGCAAGGTTCAGTAGCATGAATGGCAAAAAAGGAAACACAGAGGGGGAAAAGTCAAGCAAGCATAATATGAAACTCAAGTCTTTGTCCAGAGGAGAACATCACTTACAATTAGAGTGACCAGATGTCCCGATTTTATAGAGATAATCCCAATTTTTGGGTCTTTTTCTTATATAGGATCCTATTACCCTCCACCCCTGTACTGATTTTTCACACTTGCTGTCTGGTCACTCTACTTACAACACGTATTTTCTGCTTCATTCTTTTCCTCTCTCTCTTTTTTCTTTTCCTCTTGGGTATTGAGTGGGACAAACAAATATTTAGAAAAAGGAATGTTAAATATACTGGGTAAATTCTGATCTCACTTACAGACAGGTAGCTCCACAGTCCTGGGTGCCCAGCATCTCTGAAAATTAGGCAACTTAGATGCCTGAATATGGATTAGGAGCAATCAGCTAACATGCTAGAGGCTGCATCTGCTAGGCACATATGTGGCTAACTCCCATTGAATCAACGAGAGTTAGTTAGGTTCCTACCTGCATCCTTAGGCACCAAAACAGCTTTAAAATTCTGGCCCATAGGCCCTAATTCAGCCTGGTATTTGAGCATGTGACTAATTTCAAGCATGTGAACAATCCCATTGATTTCAATAGGACCACTTGTGTGCTTAAAGTGAGGTACCTGCTTAAGTACTGACCTCTTAAGTGGCACATAAATCTTGTGTGTGTTCTCTGCACAAGGGTGAATGTCACATTCAAGGACCAATCCCGCAGCTGGTCCATGGGCATAATGGCTGCAGAAAGCATATTTGAGTTGATCCAAAGCTCCTGGAAGTCAATGGAAAGACCCACATTCTCAGCTGGCTTTGCATCAGACTCCCACACAATTCCTTAACTAAGAGCCTGATCTAAAGCTTATTAAAACCAATGTGAGTTCTTCCATTGACATGACTGGGTTTCGGATCAGGCCCTTACATTTTAGTCAGACCTAAGACTTACTGAATTCCGTAGGAAAATCGGTTGTCCAAATGCCAGCTTTGCACCAATGAGCCCCACTGACAACTGAAAGCGGCTGTTCATTGAGCACTAGGATACCATTTACTGTTTCTCTAGGAAAGAACCGTGACGTGCGTATCACGTGATAGCTATTTTAGTATCATTGGTTTATTCAGTTATTAAATACCTTGTTTTAATAACCACTGGAACTGTGTTGAAACAGAGACGGCGTAAATGTTTGTAACCAATGTCCTCCACAAAAGTGTAACCTCAAAAACCACTTCACCTACTCAAAAAACACTTTGCCTACTAAGTAACATACTATCCTCTGTTCCCGTACAGTGGCATCAAATGTCACTTTGAATGGCCCTTTTCTTACCTGTTGAGAGCTCACCTGGGAATCATTTCCTTTGTTAGCAGCAAGGTGTTTTTCATCACATATTTGAATCCAGGTGCCCCAAAGAGAGACAAACCAGCCACGGGCAAGGTCAACAGTGAGACTGAGTCAAAGACTTAAAAATACATCAACCATGGGAACTGTAGTATAGATGTAGGAGGAAAGGAGCTATTTAGATGCCATGCAAATGAATCAGGATATATCAGGTAGTTGTACTGCACCAGAGGGGAGGCAAGGAGAGGGAACATAGGAAAGGCAGGACAACAGGCCAGATTCTGCCCTCTGATATGTGCATGTGAGTCCCACTGGTTTAAGGAAAGTGTTGAAGAGAGGAGAAAGCCGCCGCCAATGGGCAGCAGAGAGACAAGCAAGCAGAAGCAAATCTGTTTTGAAAGGCAGAGTTGAGAGAAGCGAGATCAAACAAACTGTCTGGGTATGGATAAATCAATCATATGTACATACAGGAATCATGCCACCTGCCTCTGAAATGCAGATAGCTCTGTGGTGAAAGGCAGGGGGTGTTTAACAGGAGAATATGAGACCACTGAGTAGGAGAGGAAATGGGAAAGTATTGACATAACTATATGCAGGGACAGAGCATGTAATCACCACACAGGAATTTGGCAAGGAAATTCTACTTAACATTCTGGTAGATGCTTCTGTTATTTCATGTCTGCTACAGGCTGCATCTCTTGGTTCTATTTTTCATCGGTCCAGCCTCCTTTTCTTTCACTGTTACAGAAGTGATACCAAGGTCAGTTCTTAACGCTCCCTTCTAATCGTTATGGAGATGACTTGCCCTTGGCCCTCTGCCTCTAAAACATCCAACCTTGGATGCTATTCAGCTTTACAGAATGGGAGCCCAACGGGAAACTGAGAGCACAAGGAGCTTATTTATGTACATGAAACTCCACTCTTTGTTGCCAACCTTCAGAGTGCCTCTTGGGAATTGCTAGGCATTAATCACACATTTGGAAAAATACCCAGTTAAAAATTGAACCAGGCAGAATCTGAAGTATTAATTAAGTGGCGTCTCCTGAATGTTTTCAGTCTGACATTTAATGGTCACATTTTTGACAGAGTAAATAACAAATAAATACATTTAAATACATAAGATCACAAAACCAGTAACATTAATGTAAACATATAAAGCGTATGTTGTGTCTTCTTCTAGTGGCTAATCCACATAGAACATATAACAGCCCACTATCGCTGCCAGCTACTGGAGTTACTCCTGTAGATCAGGTAGGCTTGAGATGACAGCCTTCACAAATATTACATAAGTGATTAGGAGAGGAAATGTGGAAGAACTGATGTAGCTATATGCAGGGAGGTAAATCAAGGTCTGAGTCTTAATACTGGGAATTCTGAGTAGAGCTCTGGGAAGACGGAAGTTCCACTGTGTGAAGAATTTTGAGATCTCTAAATTTAGCTTCATTCCAAAAAGGAAAAAAACCTGAAAATTCTGAAATTTTCTGTTATGGAAAATTCCAGGGGATAATAGTTTCAGGTCAATCAAAAGATTTCATTTTGATAAATGGAAATGTTTCCCTTCTGTTTTGACTTTTATAGATTTTTGACTATTATATAATAAAATGCAAAATAAAATAAAAAATCTAAACAAAGTAATTTCAAAACAAACATTGAAACCTTTCACTCCAAAAAAGGCAAACCCAGAAATTATGACATTGTCAGAACTATTTTCCCTGTTTTCTCCCTAAACAAAATTCCAGAAGAATTGACCCAATTTCCTAAAATGTTTCAATTTTGATGGAACTGCATAGTCTTAAAGAACATGGTTCCATCAAAGTTTCTCTGACCTGCTCTAGTTCTGAGTTCAGATCCTGGGGTTGGCCAGTGGTGGCATTTGTTACTAAAGCTAATTGAAAAATAGTTGTAGAACAGGTGGAGAAAGGTTTGCTTAACCAGACTGGACTTCCAAAGTGCTGTGCATGGAGGCTTTTGTACCCCCACTCCAAGAAGACATCCGCATGACCAATGCTCAAGATAAAAAAATTTTGCTCACACCAAACATCCTTAAGTGATTTCCCCAGTCCGAGGGCTGTCATCTTGAAATCAGAACGTAACACAACCACCCAGAGTGGAGAAACAAGGAGTGGGGTATAGTCCTGTACTTCCTGCAGTCCTTAACTCATGACAGTTCTCCCACTGAAACTGGACTTACAGAGGGTTATTTGCATGTACCCATGCAAATAAAGCCCTTAATTTGGATAGACATGGTGGACTTTCACCAAATCAACAGAGGGAGTGTTGCCTGCTCTGTCTTTCTGCCAAAAATATTGCTTGCCGATTCATGCTAAGAGTAATTTAAGGCATTATCCCTGGGAACCAGCCCCTGAAATTGGAAGTGACCCAGATCCACCAATGAGCCAGAGGCCGCCTGGTGCAGGGCTGATGGCTCATGGTTACATGTTGGGTTGGGCTAGGCTTGTCTCATTTGGGAAGAAGATTAAGAACTGGGAGTGGGATGAAGGCAAGAGCTCATAGCTCCATGTAGACGAATTTGTCTAGGTGACCCTGTGGAACACACAGTGAACTATTTTCACCTCTATTGGGGAGAGGTAGAGGGGATGTAATTTGGGTTTTGTATTCACAGGAAACTTCTGTCTGACTTTTAAGGCCTTAGGTAACAAGTAAAACTGAGCTCCTAAGGACAAGCAGCGGACATGTCTTGTCTGAGGAGACTACAGATCTTCTTCACCCTCCAGCAAGAAAAGATGTACTGAAAACTCAGCCCCAGCAGATTCTGGATCCTTAGATATAATTTGTGAGCCCATTGGAGTCAGTGGAATTTCAATGGAGTTAGGATTGAGGCCCTTAATATCTAACAGCTGTATGATGCCACTAAATCAAATCCTTAATAACTGCAGAAGGATAGATGGCCTAAGCTCTCTGGAAGAAAGCACTACCACTAGACATGAGGAAATGTGACAACAAGAGTTGCCATGCATTTTAGTGTACATGGAGATATCCTGATTGTATAGTGCCATGTGAGTTAAGCTCCAGCCTTTCCTGCAGGAATGGCAGTCAGGTGTGGCAAGCACCTGCAAATGTGAAAGCCCCGATTAATGGACACATGCCAGCCAAGGGGAGGTAAAACTGGACACACAGTCATAATCACTGCAAAGCGTGCCAAGTTGGTCAGCGTGAGGTAGGCACTTGCTGCTCGGCTCTTAGATCCAACTGGTACATCTGTTCTACTGGGTTGCCTGCCAGTCACAAGCTGGAACAGTTTCAGGGCAATGCTTCTCGTTTGGGCTTTGTATTATACTGCAGATGAGTCATAGATAAATGGCACCAGAACTGTGCATGGAAATTTCTCCCCCACCCCCCGCCACCATTTCAACTAACTCTGAACAAGCCACAACACTGTGTTGTGCTACTATAGAAAAAATGCAGCTATGACTTTATCTAATGGCATTATGTCACATAAGGCACGTGTTCATGCGACAGTGGGATCTGGTAGGTTTGTCCCTAGGTCTCTGCGTGTCCAAAGGATGTACACCTTGCGAACCACAGGAACATGCAACCATAAGGCTGTTGCATTAGCTGCACAAAGACTTAGTAGAGGTAGATTCCAAAGGAGTCATGGTCAATTAGCCACCGACTAGCACGTGCCCATAGAGACAGATGAGTACAGTGGAAGCATTAGGGGAAAAAAGCAAATTGCAATTGTTTGAAAGGGCTAAAGTGTTCAGACAAAGCTCTAAGGGAATGCAAAATTGCATTTGCAGCAAAATCAACGCACGCTGTAAGTTTTGCTAGTTCAGTAAAAAGAAGATGATACTGACGAGAAAAGAAACAGAGAAAATATTGTCCCAGTCTATTGTTTCAGGGTGAGACCTCTTTAAAGAAGTCAGGCATAGCCCTGTGGCTCCCACCTGTGACTGACTAGCTGAATCTCAAGGGGGAGATAAGGCCAACAAGCAGCTTACTTGGGGGCTGGGAGGGAGCTGTATGGAGGGGATTGCCGGAGATTCTGGGTCAGGGAAAGTACCAGAAAGGGGCTTGTTACACTTGGTAGGGGACAGATCTGGCTAGTGACACCTGCTCGCTCAGTAAAAGCAGTCTTCTGAGGCAGTAGGTCTTGGGGGGCCAGGCAGCAGGACCTGGTTTACCTAGCTGATTGATATTGGACTGTATTTGAACAATAAATACACCTCTAGGAAAAGGGAAGGAAATATTGATAGTGGTGGAAATTCCTTTGGTGCAGCTGGCTGGTAAGTTGGCGTGTGGGCTTACATGAGTGTGGAGAAACTAAGGCAGCGGCAGGGTCTGATGCTTAGTTTGAGGAGACCCTGTTACAGCTATCTAGTGCCTATTAAGATAACTTTACATATATTACCAAAATGAATTGGTCCATATGAAATCTCCAGACTAATAAGGAGCTAAGTTTAAGTAAACTTTAACAGTAATAAAATGCAAGTTTTTTAAATGCATGAATATCAATGTCATAGATAATGGTGGCAAGGGGGCTAGATCCTCACCCTTTGTAGACTATAATAGCTCCATCTGAAGAGCTGGTATATGCCTTTTAACCAATACAGCTAGAGTCACTTACTGTGACCTCCCATTGTTATGTATTATTTTCTTATAGCGGGTACCATCCTGGTTCACTGGCCTGGGCAAAGGCCTGGGAGTCAGAGGGGCTGTGTACTGTTTTAAATGCTTCCGCTGATTCACTGTGTGATGCTAGGCAAGTTATGTAACCTCCCTGTGCCTCAACTTTCACACCTGAAAAATGGGTATAACAATGCTTGTGTCTTTTTAAAAAATACATATGCAGTATTGTTGTAGCTGTGTCAGTCCCAGGATATTACAGAGACAAGATGGGTGAGGCAAGCTTGTCTCTCTCACCAAGTTGGTCCAGTAAAAGATATTACCTCGCCTACCTTGTCTCTCTCTCTTTTTTTAAGTGCTTTGAGATCTACAGATGAAAAATGCTGTATAAAAGCTAAATATTATTCCTTTAAAACTAGAGATGAGTCTGATCTAGAATTCTGGATGGATGGAGGTTGGATCAGGATTTGCTGTTCTGTTCAGGCTTGTCTTGATACAACTCCAATCTTGGGGAGTGTACTGATCTGTATTAGAGTTAGGCCTTGTACTTCAGTTTTGCCTCTAAAAGCATTCTGGCTTTCCCCGGTCTAGTTGCTCATGAGTATGCTACACACTGAATGGTCTTGCTGGATGTCTGCTAGATAAATAAAATACTCCTACATTTCAGAAGCAAAATAACATGAAATGTCATGCCTAATTTTGCAAAATAAACTAGTGTGGGTTTTTTGGGTGCTAACCATGAGATACCTTAAAAGGGCTTGATTTTCTGGAAGTGCTGAGAAGTTAACCTCTGACTATCAGGTGCCTTTAAGATGTCTTGAATTGGACACCCAAAAATTGAGGCACCTGAAATCACTATTCAGTTCTGAATTAACTTCCATGTTTGCTGTAACTGTTCTCATCAGCATTGCAAGCTCTTCTGTGAGGTTGTATTCAGCATAATGTATGCTGGTTTTTTAGATACGTTCTAGCTGCTGTCAATGGGGAACAACAGCAAAAATGAAGTAAACAGTGTCTGAATTTCTCAACCATTCAAATAATTTTCCACTGATTGCTTAAAACTGCACATCTGGTGAAATGAGCGAGAATACATCTAAGCAATTTCATCTCCTCCTTTCAGTACAATTCCTCCCTTATCTGATACAGTAACTATTTCTGCAGCCCTAGTGACTGGAGATACACATTGCTCTCTGTCTCTGCTGAAAACTCTTGTTCCGTGAAGTGGTGCAGTCACATTGAATTCCTTAATGATAGCAGTTGTTAGTAGGAACCCCAGACTAGATGGGCTGGTGGCAGCATTTTCAGCACCATGTTGCTGAGACATCCACAGAACGGAATTAGATGACATGATAGTCACTGACGAAGGCTGAGATACCATCTACCATCCACCCAAGGACCCCCAGTGTTTCTAACACCAAGGGAACTGAACTATGTTAGAAACAGTTTGCAAATGCCCACAGTGTAGACAGGGTTCCAGAGGCCACTCAGGGCAAATCAGTAGCCCACTGTCTAACGCCCACCATGGGGCAGAAAAATGTGATGCGGAGAACCAGGGTCAAGGACTTCTCCAGGAAAATCATGAATCCACTAGCACACAAACCTGCTTAGGGTTGAACACAGCAATCCTTGGCTTTGATATGGCTGTTGAGCTACTCGGAACTGACTACTGCAGATTGTGGCTAAGGGGTTACTGCCTTCTTCCCTCATGCCCTTTAGTCAGACTGTCCGCTCATTTCCAGAATTTCACCCAGAGGGTTTTTTTTTTACAGACTCTACACAGGAAAGAATTACTTCATCCACCACTAACATACAGCCACCTCTGGGCTGGAACATTGCAGCAGTTTAACAGTGCATGACAACACTATACATTAGTTTAGGACAGGAGGTGCAGAATACCAGATCCCGATGAAACTGTATTAGGGGAATTGGGGGGGGGGGAGTAACTTCAGAGGCAGTGTTGTCTAGTGTTTAGAGGAGGGGACTGGAGTCAGGCAGCCTGGGTTCAAATCCTATCTTCCCTACATGTGGAACTCCTTGCCAGAGAATGCTGTGAAGACCAAGACCATAACTGGGTTCAAAAAAGAACTAGATAAATTCATGGAGGACAGGTCCATCAATGGCTATTAGCCAGGATGGGCTGGGATGCAAAACCATGCTCTGAAGTGTCCCTGGCCTCTGTTGGCCAGAAGCTGGGAATGGACGACGGAGGATGTATCACTTGATGATTACCTGTTCTGTTCATTCCCTCTGAAGCACCTGGCATTGGCCCAGAAGACAGAATACTGGGCTAGATGGACCATTGGTCTGACCCAGTATGGCCATTCTTATGTATAAGCAAGTTTGGGAAAAAGGCAGCATTTTTAAACACAGGTTTCAAAGTAGAGGTGCCATAAAAATCCTATTAGCTGCATGTATAGCCCTAGTTAGAGAGAAGCCTATTCATGAAAAGATTATTGTTTAATCTTCAAAGCCTTTGGTGGAGAAGGGGAACAAAATCAGATTTTCTGGTTGCCCTTTGCTTCCGTTTTATGAGGCTGCACCTGCTACATTATTCAAAAAAGCTGCCCGAAGGAATACACCACAAATCCAGAGGAAAAGAGGAAGGCGAGTGATTAACCCTCAAGCATCAGCCCTGCCACGCTCATGGGATCAAGATGACTTAGTTCATTTTTGCAACAAAGCTGCTTTCCAGCCAACAAGTAAATGGGATATTTATTTGCATTCTCCCAAGTGCCATGTTCACAGTACAGCACAACAGATGTAATTATTGACAACCACAGCAAAAGCCTATGCGGGGGCTCTTGACCTACCTTTAGTTTGACCTACTAAAAGATGATAAGCCTGAAAACACTGTGGTAAATAGAAATTAAAACAAAACTGAGACCTCCCGTAAAGGAGAAGCTGAGCTCCAACCCAGAGACTCCACAGCTCTGGTTTCTTCTTTGTTCTTGGGGCCTGATCCAAAGGCTACTGCAGTCAATCTAAGTCATTCCACCGACGTCAGATTGACCTTGGATAAGGCTCTTAGCACGCCATAGCAAACAGAAAACTGAAAGTCAAAACACTGAGTTCTAGTGAACATGTGGCATTTTGTATCTGATCTTTGTTAATGTAAACAGGCTTTGGAGCAGGGACTGCGTCTACTTTGGCTTTGTGCCCCACTTATAAAATGGAGCCCCAATCCTGGTAGGGGCTCCTCGGAGCACTACTGTAATCTCAACAGTATGTACCACGACTACTATTGGACACAGTACCGTTCAAAAAGATCGCAGGGTGCTTTAGAAATTTCACTAGTTGATGCCATTCCCACCATCTGTCAGAGGGA
This sequence comes from Gopherus evgoodei, assembly GCF_007399415.2. Taxonomy (NCBI): domain Eukaryota; kingdom Metazoa; phylum Chordata; order Testudines; family Testudinidae; genus Gopherus; species Gopherus evgoodei. The sequence continues at coordinate 8,986,108 of NC_044339.1, read as the reverse complement.
AGACCACTGTATTTGGGAGCTGTCAGGTGGAAATTCTGGTGCTGGATCACTCTTGCCAGTCATTATCTTTTCAGCAGTCACTCATCCCGGGAGATCCTGCCCCTCACCCAGGAGATGCTGCTTGCTCTGACATCACTCCCCAGTGCCCTCATGCCACCATGACTGCACCGCCCTCAGCCTGGCCTCACGGGAACTGTACATTTATCTTTCTACATTTTGCTCACTCATGCTTTAAGGGTGGATTTTCAAAGATGCCAAAGGGAATTAGGCACCCAACTCCAATTGGAATTTGGGTTCCTTACTCTCTCAGACTCTCTTGAAAATCCCAGCATGAACTGTAACCTCTGTTGGGCAGTAGTCTAGTCTTTGGCACAGTGTACTTCTTACAACACGTCCTTTGAGCCAATAGCTCTAAATAAATTGTTGCTAATGATTGTGAATTTATCACAAGTCCTGTGATATTTGAAGTTTTACTTTTGTCTCCAGGAGCTGGGGGTCTGTGATTACATGGGAACCTCAGCTCTCAGGCTCTTTAAAAAAACTGTTTCTAGTTTTCGTGGCTGCAGAGTGAACCCTGAAGACCCGGAAAGCAAATAAAAACCACCATTTTATTATTTTCCAAAATCTCGTGATGTTTAACCCAAGTGTGTGTGGTGTATGTGTATGTGTATAATCCGACTCATGATTTTAGAATGTTTGGATTGGCAATAGAACCTTGCAACCCCACCTGAACCTGATGGTCTCCACGCACTGCCCCCGCCCCGAGCGCAGCTCCGCAGATCCCACTGTCTGGAAGCTGCGGCCAATGGAGCTACAGGGGCAGTGCCTGTGGCAGCAACCCATACAGACCCTCTGGTCTGTGCCCCCATAGAGACCCCGCCTAGGAGCCGCTGCCAGAGGGGTGTGCTGGTCGCTTTCAGGAGCTGCCTGAGGACCCTGCACCCCAGCCCCTCTCAGGACCCATACCCAAGCTCCCCGCTCCAGGGAGGGGGGATGGAGTGAGCAGGGGCAGGGCCTCAGAGAATGGGAGGGATACGGGCGTGGCCTTATGGGAGGGGCGGGGCACAGGGTTTTGAGCAATTAGAGTGTTGGCAACCCTACTGGGTGGGCATCTAGAAGCAGGGTCACCCGGGGGGGCAAGTGGAGCAATTTGCCCCAGGCCCTGAGCTCTGCAGGGGCCCCCAAGAGAATAGCTGAGGCTCCCTCTCTGACCTCGGCCCGACTCCACCTCCGCCCCTCTCCTGGAGCCTCAGGGCATCCAGCAGCGTCCCAGAAAGTGCTGCAGCGTGTCTCTGGCGGGGCCCCTGGGCCCCGCCCCGCTCAGAGCCGCATAGTAAGAGGGCGGGACTGCGAGCTCCAGGCTGAGCTCAGCTCCCTCCGCTCGGCCTGGAGTCGCAGCCCTGCTCCCTTACCAGGGGCCCCGTCGGAGCAGCACTGTTCAGGGATGCTGCTGGATGCGCTGAGGCTCCGGTTGAGGGGGGAGCCGGGGTCGGGGGGGTTGGCTAAGGCGCAGGAAGTCCGAGGGACAGTCAGGCCACAGGGAGGGGGCAGAGGTTGGGGTGGGGGTCAGGGGACAGGGAACGGGGGGGTTGGATTGTGGGCATTCTGAGGGGGTCTGTCAGCGGGGGGGGTGGATAGGGGTCGGGGCAGTCAGGGGACAGGGAGCAGGGGTGAGGTCCTGGGGTAGTGGTGGGGGGTGGGGTCTCTGGGGGACGGTGAGGGGACAAGGAGCAGAATAGTTTGGGGAGTCTGGGGGGTGTGGGCAGTTGGGGGGCAGGAAGTGGGTAGGGGTCAGATAAGGGGCAGGGCCAGGCTGTTTGGGAGGCACAGTCTTCCCTACCCTAAAGCTCATTCAGCAGTTTGAGGCTTGCAGAAGAGCCAAGCTGTTAGCTTTTCCATTAGGGCTACCCTCCCTTTCACTTCTCAAATGCCAAATTATAATCTATATTTAATTTCAGTGCCATAAGGAGATTCACCTCAGGGGAGGGTAGCTTCATTTAAAAATAGCTACGGGGGGAGGGATCACATGAGAAGAGCAATATCCTACACCACCTGCCTCCTTCCCAACCTACCATGGGAGACCCCCCACCCCTGCATTCCTCGAGGCTCCAAAGGGGTTAATTTAGTGGTTCTCAAACTTTATACTGGTGACCCCTTTCACATAGAAAACCTCTGAGTGTGACCCCCCCCCGTTATAAATTAAAAACACTTGTTATAAATGCTAGAGGCAAAGTGGGGTTTGAGGTGGAGGCTGACAGCTCACGATCCCCAGGAATAACCTCATGACCCCCTGAGGGGTCCCGACCCCCAGTTTGAGAACCTCTACGTTAATTTAATTTTAGCACCCTGGGTCCATTCACATGCATGTGCTATTTTGAGCATTTCAGTTTTCACTCCATAGATTCTGGAACAAGCTCAAATGCTCAGTTCGTAGAATATGTATATAAGCTATACTAAAGACAAATCCACAGTAACCGTCTCCAGTTTGTGAGGGACCCCAAGGAGCCAGTCTCTAGGAAACAGATAAATGTGTGGAGGTTAAGTCCATTAACGGCTATTAGCCAGGATGGGTAAGGAATGGTGTCCCTAGCCTCTGTTTGTTTGTTAGAGGGTGGAGATGGATGGCAGGAGAGAGATCATTTGATCATTGCCTGTTAGGTTTACTCCCTCTGGGGCACTTGGCATTGGCCATTGTCAGTAGACGGGATACTGGGCTGGGTGGACCTTTGGGTTCATTTAGATTAGAACATAAGAACAGCCATACTGGGTCAAACCAAAGTTATGGAGACAGATATGAGTCGAGGAAGCCAGCAGAGTATCAGACACCTGGAAAAATCTGACTGGATGAGCTCAGGCATTTGGTCACAAGCTGAGGTGGTTCAAAAGTTTTGGATTTTTTTTAAGCAGAATTTTTGTATTGTTTCTTTAAACATTCAAACACAGCAAGCAGCAAATATTTGGTCACACACTTCTGAAACCCCAAACCATATTCAGGTTTTAGCAGATTAATTTCAGCTTTTCAATTAAAAAAACCACAACGAATTTTGAAGGAAAGCAGACATTGTCCGTGATTTTTTCTATTTTTTAAAGCCCCCTAGTTTTCAATCCAGAAAAAGTTTTGATGGAAAATATTTGTCCAACCCTTTTAATAAGCTCTAGTGCCTTTTAGCACTAGCTGATGCTGAGAACCAGCGATACCTTGTAAAGAAGTTTTCTCAAAACTGGGTTTGTGCTGAGATGCAGCAGGTTTATTTTTCCCAGGGCTGCCTGTGGGTGTGGAGCAAGTGGGGCAATTTGCGCTGGGACCCCCACAAGAATACAGTATTGCAATTTTTTTTATGGAAGGGGCCCCCAAAATTGCTTTGCCGCAGGCCCCCTGAATCCTCTGGGCGGCCCTGTCTGGAAGCCCTGACCATGCTGGAAGAGAGTGCCCAGAAGCACTGTCCAAATGTCAGGGGGACCGGCCTCCGCATGGGTGCGTGGGGGCCCACTGACTGTGCTGCCCTGAGGCCAGGAATTGCTGCCAGCAGGCTGGCCAGAGGGGGTGGCACTTCAGTAGTGGGTCCCAGTGGAAGGAGAGGTGCTATGAGGATGTCAAGTAACATCCCTGTCCCACTGAAGCAGCTGTGGGAAGATCAGAACTCAGCTCCCGCACCCAGAGCCCAGGCCTGGCTAGAGAGGCTGCAGACACCAGCAAGGGCCATCTGGCCCCGAGCCCACGCACTGGCTAGGGCGGTTCCTGGCTTGGCCGGCCGCCTGCACACGCCCCTCATTGCTGTGTCGAGTCGGGAGGCTCTAGGACCCGGGCGCGGCGTCCAGGGGGCGTGGAGCGGCCGCGGGGAGGGCACTGCAGGAGCCGCCCGGTTGCTGTTCGCTTCCTGCTGCCGCCCTGGCTCTCCCCTGCCATGGGGAAGAGGAGGAGGCGGCGGCCGCGGCGCGGAGCAGCGCTTGGGGAGGGCTGCCGGGCATGGAGCGGTGCCCGAGGCGCACAGGTAAGTGGGGCCCGGGCGGGACGCGCACCCCGGAAACTTCCCCCCCGGACTTCGCTCCCCGTGCCCTGGGGAGGGAGCCGAGTCCGTCTCAGCCTGGCGACTCCAGGGGGAAGCTGTGTCCTGACCTGGGGGCGCCCGGAGCCCTCCCTCCGCGGGGCGCCCCGGCTCCAGGCAGGCTCCGAGCGCTCCCCAGGGGCTGCACCTCCCCTGCCCGGTGCGCTCGGATCGCAGGGGGGCTGGACTTGCCAGTCATGGGGCACCCTCCGCTCCGGAGCGCCCTGGTCTCCGGTGGACGGGCTGTGCCACGCCCCGGCCCCGGATTTCCACCTCCGACCCCGGGAGAAACCCGCCGCTTCTCCTGCGCCGCTCCCTCTTGCCCGCGCTTCCCGGGCGGACTCGTTCCTCCGCCTTCGCCCGGAGTAACTCGCTCTCTTTCTCCTGTTGTAACTCTTGGCCCCGGATCTGGCCCTGGCCGGAGCTGGGAGCAGGGTCCCTGCCGCACCGGGCTGTCCTGGCGGGCTTCTGCTTTGCGTCAAAGGTGCTGGGTAGGATCCGGAGTTCCTCCGAGTGGCTGTTCCGCAGGCCACTTGTAGACTTTCCTGGCAGCGGTGCGCACGGGTAGGGAACTTGCCACTGGGGCAGGTTGTCTCGGATTTGAGCAGTGAGCCTCCATAACTGGGCGGGCCGAACTGCTCCTTCAACTGGAAATGATTTGCACTGCGATCACCTTATTTCGTTAGCCAGAACTTGTCCTCCAAGCACCCTGTAATCCAGGAGTGGCCAAGTTTACTGGCTCTCTGAGCCCCATACAGGACCGGCGCTTCCATTTAGGCGAGGGCACCAGGATTTGGGGGTGCGGCATTTTGCCATCCTCGGCGGTAATTCGGCGGCAGGGGGGTCCTTCCACGCTCTGGGTCTTGGGCAGCAATTGGCGGCAGGTCCTTCTCTCGCTCCAGGACCCGCCACTGAAGTGCCCCAAAGACCGGGAGCGCTGAAGGACCCCGCCCAGGGCGTCAAAAACCCTGGCGCTGCTCCTGGCCCCATATGATAATCTTCAGAAGTACGAGAGCCGGGTGCAACTGTCAGGGCTCGGGGTTTCTACCCTGTGGCAGGGTGGTGTGGCTAGGGAGATGCTTCTGAAGCCCTGAGCCCCAGCAGGTGCCTCCCTAGGGTGGAAGCCCCAAGACCCTTTTCCCCAATGGGGAGAAGCACCCGAGCCCCATCATCCTGCTGCAGGGCAGAAGCCCTGAGTCCTCCGCCTTCCTTCCCCCGTCTGGTAGGTGGAGATTGGGGGTACATGAGGGGCTTCCTGAGACGCTTCAACTGTAAAAGAGCCACTTGTGGCTCACAAGCTGCAGTGTGGCCACTGCTGCTATAACTGGTGTTGCAGTTTGCTCGTTGGAAACAACAGGACTTGAATGCCATTTCCTTATCAATGAGAGTTTTCACTATCAATGGGTTTCACTGTAGGTATCCTTTTCGGGTACCGCTGCCATATGAGAAAGGGTAGCCTTCTGTCTGAGGGATTCAACAGGGACTGGGGAATCAGGATTCGGTTGCCTGTTCTGCCGCCAACTCCGTGTGACCTCAGGCAAATCGCTTAATCTCTCTGTGCTGCCACAGATCCCCACCTGTAAATGGAGATACGATATTTTTTCTCCCACCATTGATCTTGTCTGTGTGCTCTTTGGGGGCAAGGACTGTTTTGTTACAGTACATAACAGTGGAGACACTATCTTGTTTTGTGTTTTTAGGTGTTGCTACAATACGAACACTAATACCTAAGGGCCAGGGCAGTAATTGCTGTAGTATCTGGGTGTCAAGAGGGTTATTGCACTGCTGGTATGATAGAGAACTACAAAGATGACTTGGGCATGTATATTACAACTGAGACAACTGCCTGTCAATAAAGTTGCACCCCCTCCCCTGAGCTGAATGTAATTCATTATCAATCATTGCTTGGGTATCTTATAATTCCGTGCAGTTTTATTAGTACTCTTTGTGGGCATTTGATGAGCACAGTTGAATTAGGCTAGAGGGAAAACTTTCACGGGTGAAGTGATGCAGAATATTAGGGAATTCTGGATGCTCATTAACTACTGAGGTGACCCTGGGGGGTACTTTCTGTATGCTACCTTGCAAGTAATATGGGGGAAAGACTGGAGTAGTTCCTTAACTTAACCGGAACAAGTTGGCACTGCTATCTCATAGAAGAAGATTGTGTGCCTAAGAATATATTTATATCTAATATTTCCCAAGCTGGTGTTTTCAGCATCTCTAGTGTGTTTTAATTCATCTGGTTATAGTGGAATGGTTAATCAAAGAAGAACATTTGCCTTACCAAATGGCCAGGTTTCAGAGCTGAGGACAGAACTTCCAGCAAAAATACTGAGGCGGGATTAACCTGTGTAATTGATTTATAGTGATATACATAGCCCCCTTCTGTAGGGGAGCAGGAGTTTGGGGGGGGAGGTTGGAGTTTACTGAGATGAGGGATAGTAGAAAAATTGCTGGGTAAAACATCTTTTTTGTATTAAAAGGGAAGAGAGAACATTTGGGACCAGTTTGGAGCCAGGAGTCTGAAAGATTCCTAGCTAAGCTACTTCGCTTTTCCCAGTCTGATCCAGACCCCACCCACTGGCACTGGTGTAGGCTTCTGTGAATCATGTTGATTGTCTCACTCATAAATAGTGGAAGTAAGGGCATGTCTGCACTGCCCTGTAGTTTGGACTACCGGGGTGTGAATAGCAGTGTGCACCAAAGTACTGTGCTAAATGTTGCCTGCATGGATGCTGCAGGCACAAGCCAAAAGGTCCTTAATTCACATTAACCCTCTTCAAACAAGGTCACATTAATGAGAAATGGGAACTTTTTAGTTCTCGCCCATGGTGTCCACACAAGGGAGGTACAGCGTATGTCTTTGGTGTGCGCTGCTATTCACACCCCAGTGGTCCAAACTGCTGGGCAGTATAGATGTGCCCTGAGTCTTATGACCACGCTAGCAGATCTGCCCTTTACAGAGATTCTTTTCACATGTATAACTGCAACTTTCATGGCCCTAATATTGCCTTCTAACTTTCTCTTGTTAAAAATTAATAAACGCCACCTGGGAGCAAATGAAGTCCAGTTGAAAGTCAGCCCCACTCATGCCCAAAGACACAGAAGGAGCAGCTGAAAGGCTAAGAAGTTTAAAACACTCAATTTAAATACAGTATAAACAGAAAACTAGTCTCCTAAAATAGAGAGATGGAAACTGGTTTTACAACTCTTGTGAAAAACCTGTTTTTTGAGCAACTGAGCATGTAAACGAAAGCAATCTTAGTACCATATCTGTTGTTGTTAGTATAGTGAGCTATAATTTCATAATGGTTCATTCTATCTTACTAGCTGATGGCCTGTCATCTAACAAGACATATCAATAAATCATATGTGGGCTTATGGTTATTATGCACGTCGTGTCATACTTCTGCATTCCAGTGTGTCTGTGTGCTAGTACCTTTCCAAAGAGTGTCAGAATGAAGGATTGTTCTTAGTTTCTATTAATTGTTAGAGAATTAAATGGTGACCTTCCTTCTCCATTGTCTTGCGCTCTGTGTATTTCCTCACACCAGTGCAAAGGGGATGTGAACACTTCCTGATCAGTTGTGTTCAGTGCCCCTTTGGCACTGATCTAAATGATGACACATGGGTACAAGGCAGTGGAGAGTTGGGCCTCTCGCTTTTTCTCAAGGGGACTTATTTCTGCATATGCTTAAGCACGTGACTGACTGTGAATGTGCATGTGAACTTTTGCAGCAGTGGGGGCTAGAAGGAAAAACTGGAACTGAGGTAGTCAGCAGAAAACACTTGTCCAATGCCAATTTGATTCGGTCTGTGGCTTTGCTTAAGGGAATTTGCACACAGGCATATTGTGGGAGAACAGAACAAAAGGATTTCTGCCACTTGGTGTATTGTAATAGAAAGAAACCCAATTATGTATTAGGGGTAAGGAATCTAAGTCTCATTTTCAGAAGTGAATTAGGCACATATGTTTTATGAAGGTCTATGGGGTTTAGGCTCTTAAGTCGCTTAGGGGCTTTTCAAAATGTTACCCTAGGTCTTTATTAGAAGCAAACCAGCTAACAGTTTTTTATAAGAACTGCTGGAAATGTTTCTACAATTTTAAAAAAATCAAATTTAAATAGCTATTTTTAAAACCTATTAGTAACCCCCTGAAACCCAAACATTGCTGTACTAACAACCTGTTAGTGAAGCTGACTTTATTGCCCAAGGGATGCAAAAAGCAAACAGAATAAGTAATAACAAAAAAACTTCTAATAATCTAGGATGGTATTAATAACACAGGTGAATGTTTTAAGTTGATATTAATGCTAATACAATTGATGGTAGAAATAAAAGCAAGCTTATTTTGTCCTAACAGTTGTTTTGGCAGGCGTGTGTGAATAATGCGTGACAACATCCTAAAAGACTTTACTATGCCGTTTGGTTAGAATATTGTACATTCTAGTCCAGTTTTTTTTCAAAATGATCTTATCTTCAGCTGTAGCAGTGACCAATTCTTAATATCTTTCCTCTTGTCATGTATTTCCTATTCCCTTTGCCCCCAGATATATTAGATACAAAAGCATTTGTTATGAGTAAATCATGCATGGGGGATAGAGAACTGGAAAATGCATGTTATGAATAGTTGATGCAAATGGTCATTTAAACAGATTACAAGAGCACACAGGACCAGCTGGTATGTACAGAGTTAATTACTATAAGATGAATTAGAGAGGTCAGGTAGATTGTTCAGCAGTATCCCAAGGGATGTGATGGAAGCCCCATTGCTATAAATGATTTGAGAATGTATTGTATCAAACAGATTAGATGCCCTAATACAGGGGTAGGTAACCTATGGCACGCGTGCCAAAGGCAGCACGCGAGCTGATTTTCAGTGGCACTCACACAGCCCAGGTCCTGGCCACCAGTCTGAATTTAATTTTAAATGAAGCTTCCTAAACATTTTAAAAACCTTATTTACTTTACATACAAGAATAGTTTAGTTATATGTTATAGACTTATAGAAAGAGACCTTCTAAAAATGTTAAAATGTATTACTGGCACACAGACCTTAAATCAGAGTGAATAAATGAAGACTCGGCACACCACTTCTGAAAGGTTGCCAATCCCTGCCCTAATAGGTTTCCTCTACCTCAGAAACATAGGAATAGAAGAGAGAGGAGCATGGCCAGTCATCCCACCCTCAGCACATTGGTAAGTAACTTACTATTAGGGTTGGCTGAACAGAAGAAGAAAGAAAGAAAAACTGAATTCAGTATGTTATTTGAATCTTGTAGGTACTTGTAAAATAATACATTGCCTGGACAGTATTTGGCCAACTATACAGAGCTGATCCAATGGCACAGAAAAGGGTTCGAGTAAATTATTCGGAATAGCAGTGAAATTCATCCAGTGATTCCCTGAACACTGTTCCACTGTAACTGTTCAATGCATCTCTCTTGCTTTTGTTATTTCCCTTCTTTTCTTGCTTCCTTTTCCTGTAATAGGCCCTGGTCTATTTTTTCCCCTGTGTTGTCTTCAGTTTCTGTCTCTTTCCCTCTCCTCTCCCCTACACCTTGAATTCTACCACTTCTGTTAAAATTTCTTTTCCTTTTTCTTCTCCCCCCACCAGTTCTTATACTTCCGTTTTCTAACTTACCCTATCAGGCTCACGCTCTCCTGCCACCTCTCCCCCACACTCCGAACCCATCCAGGGACCCACCTGTAGGACTTGGAAACTTTACCAGGCACTTTCTCAGGCTAGAATTTCTCAGGTCTTTTACCCAAAGCAGATGATAACTTTCCTCAATCGTGGGTGTAACTCCAAATTTTGTGCCGCTGAGCAAGGACTGAGTGAACTCATGCAGTGATTCAAGCACATCTATAGTTCTGTGTCAATGCATCTTATCAGCATGTTGCAACTATTAGTAGCTGTCCACCCCTGTCTCATGCAGTGACTTCTGGGCACAGTCGTGGTAGGCGACTCCCTTTTTCAAAGCATTCTTTTGTCAGCGCTCTGATGAAGAACATGGTCAGGAGCGGTGATAGATGGCAGCTTCCTTGCAGTGTGAGTGTTTGGATGTTACTCTCAATACCTGATTTAATTTTAGCTGTTCTGTTTGCAAAATATTTAGTGTGCATAAAAAAAATTATGCAAAACCACATCTGATATACAGAGGCTGTATTTATTTTGAAGTGAGGGGAATTGGACTGGGAAACGAGGAAGGGCTGTCAGCTGGCAATTTTAATGTTTTGCAGAATATAGGGAAGGGAGGAAATGTCTAAAATTCTGAAGGGTACTGAAGGAAAATTACTTTGGAGACAGGATCAAGAGGAACATGCGGGTCGTAGGGTTGGATCCAGTCAGGGCCGGCTTTAGGCCGTTTCACCCGATTCCCAGGAATCGGGCCCCGCGCCTTAGACATTTTTTTTTTTAAACTTACCCCGGGTCCCTGGCTGCGATCTGCTCCGGGGTCTTCCGTCGTCCCACTCCCTTGAGCGAAGCGCAGGCGGGAGCACGGCAAGCCCCGCTCTCCCGGCTGGAGCCCCAGCCAGAGCGCGGCAAGCTCCGCGGCCCCGCTCTCCCGGCTGGAGCTCTGGGCCTTTAAATAGCCTCCAGAGCCCTGGGGTAGTAAGGGGCTCTGGGGGCTATTTAAAGGGCCAGGGCTCCAGCTGCCTGCCTCTGCCACCCCGGTCCTTTAAATAGCCACCAGAGCCCCTCACCCCCATGCATTCCCCAGGGCTCCCGTGGCTATTTAAAAGGTCCAGGGCAGGGTAGAAGCTGGGGAGCCCTGGGCCCTTTAAATAGCCCCCAAAGCCCTGGGATAGCAGGGAGCTTGGGGGCTATTTAAAGGACTGGGGCTCCAGCTGCCTCTGCTGCACCCTCTGCCTTGCCCACACCAGCCCCGCTCCTCCTGCCTGCAGCCAGCTCTGCACCCTGTGCCCACAGCCAGTCCCTGTCAACCCCCCTGCCGTGTCTCCAGTCAACCCCTGCCACATACCCGTGGCCCTGCCCAAAGCCAACCAGCCCCACACACACTGCTGCCCGCACCAGCCCTGCACACCCTGCCCTGTGTCCAGCCAACCCTGCTGCACCCCCCTGCCTGAAGCCAGCCAGTCTCTGCCTCTGTCTCCAGCCCTGCCAACCCCTGCTGCATCCCCCGCGGCCTTGCCTGAAGCCAGCTCGCCCCACCACTCCCTATCTCCAGCCAGCCCCCCACCCCTTGCCCTGCCTCCAGCCAGCCCCATGTCCACTGCTGCCCTGCAGCTCCAGGACAGTAACCCTGCACATCTGCTTCAATGAGGTGGGCAGGGAGCAGCAGGGAGCAGCTGGGACCCACACATGTGAAACAGCAGTCATTAATAACCAATCAACAGCATATATGATGCAATGTACATAATTTATAATTTTTTTATTTATATAGTTATGGAAAGTAAATAATACATGAAAGAAATGAGAGGCTTTTTTTTTCCCACTTTTTTTTTTTTAAGTCATCCCTGCCAGGGCCCCACCGAAAATGTTCAAATTGGGCCCCGCACTTCCTAAAGCCGGCCCTGGATCCAGTCAGTCCTTTTAAGAAGAATGACTTTGGACCTTATTTAGCTTGTTTTACTTCAGCTGGAGAGGGTAAAAAAAGACTTCGGAGGTGATGTCATACAATAGGCATCATCGAAATGCAGGAGGGAAGTTGCAGGGCTTTGAAAGATGACAAAAGTGCAGTTGAATTAAAAACAGAAGGGTGGGGGGGAAGACTAGGAGTGAGAAGGCACCATAAGAACGACCATACTGGGTCAGACCAATGGTCCATCTAGCCCAGTATTGTGCCTTCTTGACAGTGGCCAATGCCAGGTTCCCCAGAGGGAATGAACAGAACAGGGAATCATCAAGTGATCCATACCCTGTCGCCCATTCCCAGCTTTCGGCAAACAGAGGCTAGGGACACCATCCCTGCCCATCCTGGCTAATAGTCATTGATAGACTATCTTCCATGAATTCATCTATTTCTTTTTTTAACCCTACCATACTGAAGGGGACAGTATAGTAAAGAACTGGAGAAGGCCTCAGACCAACTCCAGCATTTATGGCTACATAAGATGACACTTTTAATGCCTCACAAGCATAAGTGTAAAAGCCAACACATTATGGAAACTGATTTGTGAAGAGTTCTGTGACCCAAAGAACAGTAACTGTGGGACAGTTTTCCATGAGCAAGGAGTTAGAGACGCTTAGACGTTGTCTGAAGTGAAATTCCATAGTACCCACAGAGTGGCAGTGCTGTACAGACAGACAAGAAAGCACAGTCTGCTCTACAGGGGTTTACAGACTGGAACAGGGAGCTTTTCCTAAATTAATTTTTGCTTCTGAATGCGTTCGCAGGAGTAAGGGTTCTAAAGCGCAGGGGATGGCCTTGGTGTTAGAGAAAACAATAAATAAACCTCAGCTGATGGGCTTCCGATACAACCCTGGTCATCACACCTAACAGAATGGGATTTTGGGAGGCCTTCCACTCCCTTCTTAAAAGCACAAGGTAAACAGCAGAAAATTAGGGTCCAATCCAACTCCCATTGAAATCATTGGGCTCTTAAGATTATACGTTTCAGACTGTAAGCAACCTGGGGACATGGAGATTGTCTCTCTTTCTGTGCATAGCATCGTGCATATCTATGACCCTGTATGAATAATCAGAGATAAATAGGTAGAAAATACTTTGCTCGTTCAAAAGAAAAAGGGATATTGCCAGTGCCACACCTGGCATCACATTTTTCTAAATACCCCTTAGGCCTGTAGCTACTGCTTGTAATACTAGAAATATAATAATCAATACCTGAGTTCTATGAAACTGAATATAAAGGTACCCAGTATAAATAAACCACCTTAAACCCAACCGAGAAAGAGGGAGAGATCTAAGTCACCCATTCTAATCTATCGGTTCACTATCCAGCCTACTGCAGCTGCATTTAGTTCTTGGAAAACCAGAGATGTGGCTATAATCAAAGATTGTAGTGAGCGTCCTCTGCCAGGTCACATACTAACCATTTCAGCTCAATTCATTTTGAGCATTGTCCAAGATGCTCATAGGAACTAAGTTTTTATCAGAGTGTAAGTTTCTCCACAGAGGTCCAGGTAAGGAGAGCAGCCTTCTATCTAGCTTCCATCATAAGGCTGAAGTGTATGTAGCATTAGTAACCAAATCATTGTATTAATCTATAGCAGGGGTCGGCAACCTTTCAGAAGTGGTGTGTCGAGTCTTCATTTATTCACGCTAATTTAAGGTTTCGTGTGCCAGTAATACATTTTAACGTTTGTAGAAGGTCTCTTTCTATAAGTCTATAATATATAACTAAACTATTGTTGTATGTAAAGTAAATAAGGTTTTTAAAAGGGGATGGTATAATGGGATAGCCTAATTTTAGCAATTAATTGGTCTTTGACTATTAGCAGTAAATCTGGGCAGATTTGCAGAGGCCCTGGGGGTTTTTCCCCTTCCTCTGCAGCGTCAGGCACAGGTCACTTGCTGGAAGATTCTCTGCACCTTTAAACCATGATTTCAGAACTTCAGTGGCTCAGACACAGGTTTGTTACAGGAGTGGGTGGGTGAGATTCTGTGGTCTGCATTGTGCAGGAGGTCAGATGATCATAATGGTCCGTTCTGACCTTAAAGTCTTAGGATTCTATGCAGAGCCCCCCGGACTGGTGGCCAGGACCCGGGCAGTGTGAGTGCCATTGAAAATCAGCTGGTGTGCCACAGGTTGCCTACCCCTGATCTATAGGCTTCCAGAAAGTGTTCTTGAATCTGGTTGACAGAGCCTGTTCTGGGGTACTACGTTCTTCACAGTAAATAGACTTATCTTACTTTACTAAACCTTAATTGCCAGATTCTGGTAGTATCATCATAACTTGCTTTTTGTTGCATCCTGTGTTTGTCCTGCCTAGAGAGAACTTGGTCCAATGAAAGATATTACCTCGCGTGACCACCCTGTCTCCCTAATGGATTGATCACAGAATTGTGAGGCAGGAACTGCTGAGATCTAATCCTACTTCTGTGACTGATTTAAGGAGCGTTGACAAAGTCATTTCCTTCTGTTCTCCCCCAAGCCCTTTGTGAAATGGGGACAATGCCTACTGGGCTTCACTGGGTTGCTGTGAAGATTAATCAGAGCACTACATAAATGTAAAGTATTACTCAAAAGCAAACCAGGGAAACTCATGAAATCTCAGGAAGGCCATAATGTTGCGACTTCCCCATGTTTTTCTATTTGTGTCTGTTGGTTGCTGAACTGTATGTAACAGTCTGAGCATAGTGTTGTTTTTCGCATGTGTCCAAGGACTTTGATAGTTTAGGAATGCTAAAACAGTTACACCAAATGGGACTGCTTACCCTTGAGGCTCCACTTCTTAAATTTTTAAAACCTGCTGACATAATTAGCACTGAGCTGTTACCCATAGGAGGGTTTTGGTACTTTCTTGGTCCCCATGTGCTTTATTTTACCCCGGAATTTAGTAGACTCTGTGCTTTCATCAAGTCACACTTTCTATGAGACCCTTCCTTCATTAAGTACTGCAGACTTCCCATGCCCAAGTCATGAGGCTGGAAGAGCTGTAGCAGGGGAGATTGCTGACTGAAGTGGGGAGGAACAAGGTATGTCAAAGGGGCTTCAGACTTAGCAGCCTCTGCTTAACTGTGTCTGGGGCAAAAGATGCAGCCTGCAAGCAAGGCCTCGGGACATCAGTCTGATAGCACCCACACTTCCTGAGAATAGGAAGAGTGCTGGAATTTCTAAGTTTCTCACACGGCTGTTTTCCCTGAAGCTGACTGGTAAGCTACTTCCTTAGTCTGTATCAGCCAAAACGACGACGAGTCCTTGTGGCACCTTAGAGACTAACACATTTATTTGGGTATAAGCTTTGAAGTGGGTTTTAGCCCACGAAAGCTTGTGCCCAAATAAATTTGTTAGTCTCTGAGGTGCCACAAGGACTCCTCGTTGTTTTTCCTCCTCCAGTGTGTCACTTGACCAGCTGATTGAATCCTCTAGCTAGCAGAAAACAGAGTTTTCAAGTCTTGGTTAGTGCATTTTCCATAGTTTGTAATGGCTCAATTTCTGCACTAGAGGAGCGTGTGAGACAGCTGGGCAGGCTAATGAGGTCAGGCTGTCCTGCTTGTCTGATGTGCAAAAGGTGTTGAAAGGATATTCATAAAAGGGACAGGATACACCGAGAGCTAATGGATCACTTATGTTGTTGTAAATTGGTGCAGGCATGCTCTTCGCTACTCCCGCTGAAGTGTAACATGGAGATATGTAAGCTTCTTAAATCAACCTGCCAGTCCTCACTGACTCTAAACTGGTTAGGTTGTTTTGCATGTGCTGCAAGTAAAATGCAGTCTGACTACTTCATTTCAGACTTCAGGGGGATTTAATATACCATCCCCGGGTCAGTAGATAATGCCTTCCCAGCATGATGTGCTTGAATGAAAACTGCAGACATTTGGTCAGTGTAGCCGCCTGGAAATGATTGCCATGAATCAACTGAAGTGGTTTTTAGTGTGAAGTTAATTTACAATGGGCAGTTCTGAATCTAGTACAGGATCGCAGAAGAGTGTTCTTGTAACCCACTGGGGAGTAAGGATGGTCCCCATACACTGGTGGATAACACGATCATTGGTGATGTTAATACACTGGGAACCCAATGGACGAGGTTGTAAGCCATGTTACCATCCTAATTTCATAGTAGCTTGCTGGTTGAATTCAAACTGGAACAGGTTCAGAGACGGGCTACTAGGATGATCCGAGGAATGGAAAACCTGCCTTATGAAAGGAGACTCAAAGAGCTTGGCTTGTTTAGCCTAGCCAAAAGAAGGCTGAGGGGGGATATGCTTGCTCTTTATAAATATATCAGAGGGACTAATATTAGAGAGGGAGAGGAATTATTTAAGCTTAGTACCAATGTAGATACAAGAACAAATGGGTATAAACTGGACACTCGGAAGTTTAGACTTGAAATTAGACGAAGGTTTCTAACCATTAGAGGAGTGAAGTTCTGGAACAGCCTTCCAAGGGGAGTAGTGGGGGCAAAAGACATATCTGGCTTTAAGATTAAGTTTGATAAGTTTATGGAAGGGATGGTATGATAGGAGAGACTAATTTTGGCAATTGATCTTTGATTATCGCCAGATAAGTGTGCCCAGTGGTTGGTGATGAGATGTTGGATGGGATGAGATCTGAGTTACTGCAGAGAATTCTTTTCTGAGTGCTGGCTGGTGAGTCTTGCCCACATGCTCAGGGTTTAGCTGATCGCCATATTTGGGGTTGGGAAGGAATTTTCCTCCAGGGCAGACTGGCAGAGGCCCTGGAGGTTTTTCGCCTTCCCTTGCAGCGTGGGGCATGGGTCACTTGCTGGTGGATTCTCTGCAGCTTGAGGTCTTCAAACCACAATTTGAAGACTTCAATAACTCAGACATAGGTTAGGGGTTTGTTATAGAAGTGGATGGGTAGGGTTCTGTGGCCTGCTTTGTGCAGGGGGTCGGACTAGATGATCACATTGATCCCTTCTGACCCTAGAATCTATGAATCTATGGTTGTTGACTTGTTTACATTTTAGAGTTGACTTAAAAACATGGAACACTGACATTTTTTCTTCTGCTGACTATGACAATATTTAAAACCGAATAGTAGCTAATCTGTAGCCTCTTCTATAGTATAATACTGCTGGTGTCCAGAATCGTATCCCTTTAAATCAAAATGGCCTCCCCAAGTGTGAGGCTTGAAAGGCCAATAGTGATTAAACTTTAAAAACACCACTTAATTTTAAAGAACTGGATCTGACTAGTAAGACTTGCTAAACGTCATTCTTATTCTTTAGCTGATGGCGGTGGGGGTTAGGAAGGAAGTTTTACCTATAGATAGCATTGCATAACTTACTGACTAAATTGAGTACTTGGCTTTTTTAAAGACTCTTTCTTCCTCCTCCTCTCTCTGAAGCATCAGGCTTTAGCAGTTGGCAGATGGACACTATCCAATCTGATTGACTGACTGGTCTGCGCTGTTACCTTATTACTTATTTATATCACTTTCACCATCATAGCTATAGCAATTACTGTGTTAAGACTTGGTGAACCTAGACTGTGTAAAATGGGTGCTGTATCTGTCTTAAGAGCAGGGATGCTGACACCATCGCTCTTCGCTCAAGCTCAGGCTAGGTTCACCCATTACTTGTGCTCTTCATAATACACTAGTGGCCACAGCTGCTTGTCAGGATTGGGGCCCCATTGTGCTATTGGGAAAACAGAACCACCAGTTAAAAAATAAACCAAACTTCTTGTACAATGCCTTATCCCTGTAGAGTGATAACTGGTCTTAATTAAGGTGGACCTAGAGGGCCATTTGTTGAGAGGACTAAAGGGATATCTTTTAAAATATTTGGGAGGAATGGGAAAGGTTTTAGAATGTGGGTGCAGTATGTAGAATTTTGGCAGGAAGTGGAAGCATTTAAACTTGTAAAAAATATAATTATTCCTCAGAATTATATTAATGTGTCTGCCTGCCTGTGCCAATTTGAAACCAGTAATTGAATGAGCCAAATACAAGCCAACCCTGCCCTACGTATACTTTCCCTAAATGCTATTCTGCTCCATTAAAGTCAATGGAATTACAGCCCCACTTACGCAAGGCCTCGAGTGTTCCTTATGGACTGGCAGGTATAATTATAGGTTTGGTAGAGTTGAGACTGGCTCTTCAGAACACGTCCCCTTTAAGATACGTGGGTTATTTCTCTTCTCCAAATCTTTATGGAATAATGTACTCGACATGTACATTGCAATGGCTAAAACCCATCTGACCTGCTACATACAGCACTTTCTGATTCACACCTTTATGGAAGTGGATTTAGAAATCTTGAGCCCGCTAAGGAATAATGAAATGAATGAATTTCCAGAAGCTCTTGGTTCAGGAAAGAATTGGTGCACTTTAATGAGTGCCTCTCTGGCTTGCTCCTGGAAAAAGCACACAAGAGCTTAACCTTGGCCATGTACGTTTTCAGTATTAAATTCTTAACATCAGCTTATCCTCATTACGCATAGGGCTCCACTGTTTAGTGCACCCCGTTCCTGGCAATGAGAAGCATGCAAGGGAATCCTGACTCTGGGCTTGTCTACATCAGAAAGTTGCAGCGCTGGTGAGGGAGTTACAGCGCTGCAACTTTGAAGGTGTACACATCTGCAGGGCACCACCAGCGCTGCAACTCCCTGTTTGCAGCGCTGGCCGTACTCCCGTTTTGTCTCGGGTGTAGAGGATCCAGCGCTGGTGATCCAGCGCTGGTAATCCAATGTAGACAGTTACCAGCGCTTTTCTTGACCTCCGTGGAAGGAGGAAGCCTCTGGTAATCAAGCTGGTTTCCTTTCCCGGTTTGCTCTCTCGGTCCCGGAGCCAGCCAGCAAACCGCAGGGAAGGAGACCTGCTTGCTCGGGGTTCCGGGACCGAGAGAGCAAACCGGGAAAGGAGACCAGCTTCGCCGCGGTTTGCTCTCTCGGTCCCGGAGCCACCCAGCAAACCGCAGGGAAGGAGACCTGCTTGCTCGGGGTTCCGGGACCGAGAGAGCAAACCGGGAAAGGAAACCAGCTTCGCCGCGGTTTGCTCTCTCGGTCCCGGAACCCCGAGCAAGCAGGTCTCCTTCCCTGCGGTTTGCTGGCTGGCTCCGGGACCGAGAGAGCAAACCGCGGCGTTCCCGGTTTGCTCTCTCGGTCCCGGAACCCCGAGCAAGCAGGTCTCCTTCCCTGCGGTTTGCTGGCTGGCTCCGGGACCGAGAGAGCAAACCGCGGCGTTCCCGGTTTGCTCTCTCGGTCCCGGAACCCCGAGCAAGCAGGTCTCCTTCCCTGCGGTTTGCTGGCTGGCTCCGGGACCGAGAGAGCAAACCGCGGCGTTCCCGGTTTGCTCTCTCGGTCCCGGAACCCCGAGCAAGCAGGTCTCCTTCCCTGCGGTTTGCTGGCTGGCTCCGGGACCGAGAGAGCAAACCGCGGGGAAGCTGGTTTCCTTTCCCGGTTTGCTCTCTCGTCCCGGAACCCCCCTTGAAGCCGCCCAACAGCGCTGCAGTGTGGCCACATCTAACACCACTTGCAGCGCTGGTTGCTGTAAGTGTGGCCACTCTGCAGCGCTGGCCCTATACAGCTGTACTAATACAGCTGTAACAACCAGCGCTGCAAAATTTTAGATGTAGACATGGCCTCTGGTTCATTGTTGTATTAACCCTTTGTTGAATTTACTGTTCCTCATGGAGTTGAATCCTTCTACAAATCATGACTGTGCATAAAATGGGTAAATGCAGATGACTGCTGCTAAAGAACCTTCTAAGGGAGCAAAAGCTGATTATTAATACTGCAAATGCCAAAGACTTCTCCAGCTTGTTCAGTTCCACCTCATACAGAAAATAGCTGGCGAATAGCTACTAAACATGAAAACGGAAAGTAGGTGCATTTAATGTAAGCCTAAGTTACTAATCAACTGCAGTGTCAATGATATGTGGAGCCAGGGCTCAGCACCTCTGAAATTCAGGCCCCTAATTTACATTTGTAGTAGATTTGAAGAGGGGTAGAGTAAAATGTATTGGATAATCTGACCCTGGGTCTCCTAATGGCAACTGAACTCTGCAGACTTTCTCTGTTTTTTTTAACTTCCTCTTAAACATCTGGGGATAAAGCCTTCCAGTAATGTTAGCTTTTGAGAGGTGCAAACTCTATGATGTCTGTTCTTTGAGTCTGTAAAGCTTTGACAGATCTAAGCCAATTAAGGCTGGAATTTTTAAAAGAGCCTACGACACTCGACCCCCACTGACAATCCTAACTTAAGCCAAGGAACCCACTGCTTCCCATATTTTTCATAGTAATGTGATATGATTGTGACATATTTTATGCCAGATAGGTCATGTGAGAGATCATCAGAAAGGTCATGATTTACTGAATATGATTATCCTATTTGTATGCATGTATCATTTCTGTATTTGAAGATAGGAATATTGACTAGGAATCTGTAGTACAAATTGTGTTTAAACGTGGGGAACGCCCACTAGACAGAATGCAGTCAGTCTAGATGGCTAGCTGGGAACAAGTCAATGGACCATTAGGGCGAACAATAGGTCTTAAAGATGCTAATCTCTCGCCTTCCTGGGTAGTCTTCCTGAGGATGTTACAGCCAGCCTTTGAGTTATGGCTGCAGGGTCATGTGATCAAGTCACCTGGCACTGGAATCCATCTTGAAATGCCAATGTTCCTCCAGGTTTCAGAGTAGCAGCCATGTTAGTTTGTATCCGCAAAAAGAACAGGAGTACTTGTGGCACCTTAGCAGGGCCAGCTCCAGGCACCAGCACAGCAAGCAGCTGCTTGGGGCAGCCATGGGGAAGGGGCGGCATCTCTGGCTCTTCGTTGGCAATTCAGCGGCAGGTCCCTCACTCCTTCTCAGATTGAAGGACCTGCTGCCGAATTCTGAAGCGGCGGCAGTAGAGCTCCCGCAGATCACGATCGTGGCTTTTTGCTTGGGGCGGCAAAAACCGTGGAGCCGGCTCTGCACCTTAGAGACTAAGGGCTTGTCTACATCAGAAAGTTGCAGCGCTGGTGAGGGAGTTACAGCGCTGCAACTTAGGAGGTGTACACATCTGCAGGGCACCACCAGCGCAGCAACTCCCTGTTTGCAGCGCTGGCCGTACTCCCGTTTTGTCTCGGGTGTAGAGGATCCAGCGCTGGTGATCCAGCGCTGGTAATCAAGTATAGACACTTACCAGCGCTTTTCTTGACCTCCGTGGAATAAGCAGGTATCCCAGCATACCTTAGGAAGCCTCTGGTAATCAAGCTGGTCTCCTTCCCCGGCTTGCTCTCGCGTTCCCCGAACCCCGAGCAAGCAGGTCTCCTTCCCTGAGGTTTGCTGAGTGGTTCCGGGAACGCGAGAGCAAACCGCGGCGAAGCTGGTCTCCTTTCCCGGTTTGCTCTCTCGTTCCCCGAACCCCCGAGCAAGCAGGTCTCCTTCCCTGCGGTTTGCTCTCGCGTTCCCCGAACCCCCGAGCAAGCAGGTCTCCTTCCCTGCGGTTTGCAGGGTGGTTCGGGGAACGCGAGAGCAAACCGCAGCGAAGCTGGTCTCCTTTCCCGGTTTGCTCTCGCGTTCCCCGAACCCCCCTTGAAGCCGCCCAACAGCGCTGCAGTGTGGCCACATCTAACACCACTTGCAGCGCTGGTTGCTGTAAGTGTGGCCACTCTGCAGCGCTGGCCCTATACAGCTGTACTAATACAGCTGTAACAACCAGCGCTGCAAAATTTTAGATGTAGACATAGCCTAACAGATTTATTTGAGCATAAGCTTTCGTGGCTTACAGCCTACTTCATGGGACGCATAGAATGGAACATATAGTGAGGAGATATATATACATACAGAGAACATGAAAAGGTGGGAGTTGCCCAACCAACTCTAAGAGGCTAATTAATTAAGATGAACTGTTGGAAGGGTGTCTAGCCTGTGAATGAAATATCTGAAGTTTTGAGCGCAGGCCAGTGCAGCTGGCCTTCAAGAATCTCTGCAGTCTGCCTAAAACAACATTTAGAGTGAGAATTTGCTACTTGTAACCAGTATCTTAAGCTTAGACTGCATGTTTATTTACTAAAGTAATCTTCCTTGAGCTGTTTGCTAACCCTTATAATCACTTAATCTATCTTTTGTAGTTAGTAAACTTTTGTCTAAACCCAGTCTGTGGAATTCATAACTGTGAGGCAAAAAGCTCTCTCTCCATATTGAGGGAGAGGGTGAATTTTATGAGCTTACGCTTTACAATTCTCTGTGCAGTGCAAGACCGTACAATTTTGGGTCTACCCTCTAGAGGGGGTCATGTACTTCAGTATTAGGCAAGTCCTTCGCTGAAGCCTTCCCATGCAGGGGCCACTCAGAAAGCCTATTTGTTTGCATGTTACAACAGCTAGGTTTGTCCCTACCTGTATGTGTGCTGGTGGAAGTGTCAGACCTGGAGCAGGGCTGCAGCTTGTTACAGCAGTACAGTAAAAGGTAGCCCAGGCTGGTAGGTCAGGCAGGCTTAGTGGTTCCCCAGTTCCAGGTGGCACCCCAGAGGATGGGGAACCTGTCGCACCCATTACCCAAGGATAATGAATATGCAGTGGAATCCAGGCTGTGACCGATAAGGCAATTTCCTGGCCTTGAAAGACCTTACTGTATTAAGTTCATGTATTACTGTGGGCTGTGTCTGCATGTAACCTCTCTAAGGGGGCAGATGTGACAGAGGTCAGACCTGGAAGTTCAAAAGACTATACTGAAAATGTGCCAGCCAAGAAAGTACTTTGGGACAATAAGCATTAATGGATTTCCCGCGGAATCCTTAGGACTCTCCCCTCATCCAAATTATCCAACTCCAGTTATGCAAAGAAACAGCCTTTTGAAGCTAAGCCTGAGGAGAGAGGGCCTTTGTCTGCTGATTACCTGTTATGGAAGGCCAAGATCAAAGGCCTGAGCTGTATAAAGAAATGGCTGATTTTCCCAACCTTTGTTCTGGTTCTGGATCTGAGGCCATGGCTACACTGGCACTTTACAGCGCTGCAACTTTCGCGCTCAGGGGTGTGAAAAAACACCCCCCTGAGTGCTGCAAGATACAGCGCTGTAAAGCCTCAGTGTAATCAGTGCTCGGCTCCCAGCGCTGCAAGCTACACCCGTAAGGGATGTGGTTTACGTGCCGCGCTGGGAGAGCTCTCTCCCAGCGCTGCCGCTCCGACCACACACCGCGGCAGCGCTTTGAAATGTCAAGTGTAGCCATACCCTAAGACAGATTAACTATAATCACAGAGAAAACCCAGTATGGGTTCTGAAGGACTAAAATCTACTAGAACGCTATGTTAGAGCTGAGGGAGTCCTCTGGTAAGCTTTTTACCATGTGTGTAGGGTTTTTTTTATTGTGTCAATATATTTCTCTGTAATGATTTTACCTTAGGAATAAATGTGCTTGTTTAGAAGGAGCTGTGTGGTGACTTTATAACTGCAGGCAATACACTAGTCACAGCCTTTGAACAGAAAGTAAAGTGCAGGCACTGGCCTGTTGAGGCAGTGGACTTTAAAATGTTGGCAAGAAAGTCAATGCCACTTTAATGCAATGCTTGGGCATGCTTTGGGAATTGATTGCCATTTAGAAAGTTACATTACTGTGGGTTACAAGTAGAACACTGCCAGATAGCTGCTCTGAAGTTTGAGTGAGTCATTCTTCAAACAAAAAATACCATTTCTTGGTATTTTCTTTTTGTTGCCAAGAGCGAGTATCACAGATTCAAAGCAACTGTGCCTGTATTTCCCCCTCAGGAATCCTTCAAGGGCACCCACTTAACAGTTCCCAGCTCCCAGTAGTCACGTTCCTTGGACAGAGACCCACATTTCACTCCCTTTGGAGTGGGGGTTTTAAGTTCTGCACAGCTCAATGAATTTACCCTGTGATAACCCAGGAACCAAAGCCCGTTGCCAACTCTGTCCATGTATCTATTCAGGGGACACCATCATAGGCCCTAATCACATCAGCCACGCCATCAGAGGCTCGTTCACCTTAACATCTACCAATGTGATATATGCCATCATGTACCAGCAATGTCCCTCTGCCACATACATTGGCCAAACCAGACAGTCTCTACATAAAAGAATAAATGGACACAAATCAGACGTCAAGAATTATAACGTTCAAAAACCAGTTGCAGAACATTTCAGTCTCCCTGGTCACTTGATTACAGACCTAAAAGTCACAATATTACAACAAAAAAACTTCAAAAATAGACTCCAAGGAGAGACTGCTGAATTGGAATTAATTTGCAAAATGGACACCATTAAATTAGGCTTGAATAAAGACTGCAAATGGATGGGTCATTACACAAAGTAAAACTATTTCCCTATGTTTTTATTTTTTTTTTCCCCCTACAGTTCCTTACACCTTCTTGTCAACTGCTGGAAATGGGCCATTTTGATTACCACTACAAAAAGTTTTGTTTTTTTTCTCTCCTGTTGGTAATAGCTCACCTTAACTGATCACTCTCATTACAGTGTGTATGGTAACACCTGCTGTTTCATGTTCTCTGTGTGTATCTATCTTCCTACTGTATTTTCCACTGCATGCATCTGATGAAGTGGGTTTTAGCCATGAAAGCTTATGCCCAATACATTCGTTAGTTTCTAAGGATGCCACAAGTACTCCTGTTCTTTTTGGGGATACAGACTAACACGGCTGCTACTCTGAAACCCATTTTTGCTTTGTGACTTCCAGTAGAACCCCATAGTCTAGATTGCAACATAGGACTTCAAATGATGCATACCCCTGCAATTCTGAATGCACACTGTACGCTACCCTGATTTCATGTAGGAGGGTGAAATAGCCCTCAAGCCTAATTTAATAGGCTTGTTACGCGTCATGGCTGCGTCAGGGATTTGACCTTTCCCTTAACTGTGGACTCATCTACAGCTATCTCATGACTCAGATTGTTGATATTTCAGAAAACGTGGGAAGAGAGCAATGTAATGGGGAAACAAATCAATCCAAAGTTTTTGTTGGGAGGGGGCAGGTGGAGGAATCCTCAGATGCCCCTAGAAGTGAATTGTTGTGGGCAGTGATCTCTAAAGAGCTCACTGACCTGCATAAATATCCCTGCCAGCACGTTTCCTCTAAAAAAGCTCCACATTCCAAAGAAGCTGTGTTCTTTCCCACCACATGCCAGAGGTGATATCTGTGGCTGCTTTTGGGTTGGAATTCTATACCTGACCCCTGTTCAGTGTCCTTTGCAGACTGACCAGCATATTATCTAAAAGTGGTGCAGTTATTCATCCAGATCTCATGTGGCTGAGGCCTCTTCAATCCTTTAATTCCAATTGATCAATCGTTAAAGCATCTTTGAGGAAGTCTTAAACTCCTGTGCTCCAGGGGACCACACTGAGCACTTTAAAGGAACACAAAACAGAAGTGGCTTCCCCTCTTTAGCCGTTGGCTTATCTAATTATTTAAACAGATGTAGTGTGTGTGTGTGAGAGAGAAAGAGAGAGATTCACACAGGAAAACTTTAGACTTATAATGGGGGAAGGGGAGAGAACAAACCTGCTGTTGCCTGAATGTGGGATTCAGCGTGCCGGCAAGAGCCCAAAATGAGTGAGAACATCAGGTCTATTAATTCATATCTGAATACTGGGGACATCCCAGCAGAATTTTCAGACGCCTTCTCAATCCATCGCTGACTTTGCACTTTTAGCAGCTGACCTCCCTGTGATCTGCTGCACACCATCTATCCATTTCCTCGCTAGTCATCCCCTAGTACGATGACCTGCCACCATTCTGTCCATTATAACTTTCTCAAGGTTATTTCCATCTCTACATTTGATGTGACCAAAGTACATAAGTTCAAAAGTTTTGCTTTCCAAGAGCAGAGTCCACTGCTCTCCAATAATATTTCCAACAAGTGTTTGTCATCTTCTCCATCTGGGAAGTGCAGGAGTCTTTGCCAGCATCACATATCAAAGGTTTCAGGTTTTTTTTTCTTGTCAATGGCATTAGTTTCTCAGCATTCACATCCATAAGTTGCTATGGAAAAAATTAAGCTTTTCACCCGATGAACTTTTGTTCATTTGAGATGCCACAATTTTTCTATACATCTTTAAGGGAGGCCAGGGCTGAGTGACCCATCCCTAGTCATCTTCTGATTTCTTTGGAGTATCCTTCTTGGTTGAATATATATGATCCCTGAAAATTAAATGAATCTACTGCCTCTACAGTGTGACCTTTTAATTGTGATGCCCGCTTGCATCCTATTGTTATTCATTTGTCAACATGTGTACATTTTGTTTTTGCCACATTCAAGAATACTCCGTATTCCTCACTAACGTTTTATAGATTCCAGCGTTTGTTGTATTGAATCAATGGTTACAGCAAAGAGTGTTGTATTATCAGCATATTTGAGGTTGATTAAGAAGTGTCTACCAATTGAAATCCCAGCTCCTTCCACTTCATGAAAATCTTCCAGGGCTTGTCTCATAATAAATTCTGCACACATATTGAAAAGACTTGGGGACAGAATGCACCCTTGTCTCTCACCCTGGCCAGTGGAAACCACTGCACTGCGGTCCGTTGTTGACAGGGGAGACTTAAAATGAGTTCAAGCGAGATGCTTCCGAATCCCCATGTCTGCCAGTATCTTCCAGAGACTGTCATGTTGGAGGGTATCAAATGCTTTGAAGTAGTCAATGAAACACACAATCAATAGGTGATTATGCTCCTTGCCCTTTTCAGTGATACAAGAAGATATTTACTATTTGATCCTGTGTGCCTTGTCCCTCTCTGGAACCAGTAGTTCTGCTTCTATCATTTGCTTCATGTGATCCTGAATTATGTAGAGCAGCACTTTACCTGTGTGCAATACCAGGGAGGTGGTACAATTGGGTAGTAATTGTTTTTATATCCTCTTTCTTTGATAAGGGCAGAGGATGGCTTTCACCCAGTCACCTGGCTGATTTCTATTCACCCACTCGTGGTTGTAAATTTTCCACATGAGAACAATACTGTTGTCACCAGTCACTTACAGCAATTCTGCTGGTATGCTATCTAGCCCGGGTGCTTTCCTGGGTTTCATTTTCATAATAGAATGCACTGCTTCCTCATGCAGGATTGACGTCTCTCCTTTCTATCATCCTATTCAATAGTCTGTCATCTGTTGATGAGGCATACAGATTGGCACAGTAATCTCTCCATCTCCATTTGATATTGTCACCTTCAGGAAGAATTTTGCCACTACGATCTTTTTTATGCTTGGTCATCGGGGGGGAAATGAGGAGCACAAGAAAAATTGGGTTTACAGTTCTATGTGGGGGCAGGGGGAAATAACATCTCCAGGATAAACAACCTTTCTGGCAACAGCAATTCTAGTTTGGTGATTTAGTGTTTCTAGTGTAAATCATTGACAGTCTCGGAAATGCAATAACGGCAGGTGTGTGTGAGGCAGAGGCAAAGCTGGGTCTAAATGTAGGGACTCAACCCATCTCATGGAAGCATGATTAATTGTGAGGTGGGGGGCAGGGCAATAACTCATTAAAGCGGAAATGGAGACACTGAACTCCTTTTACCTTAAAAAAATAAACAAAGTGAGGGTGAGTCTCTTAAGGCCCAATTTAGGACTAAATTGGAGTTGAGCATTCACCACCACATGGGATTGGAAAGGAAAGGGTCAAATGGATTGGTAGAAACCAGCCTATAAGGTGCCAGGAATACTACTTCAGACTGCCTCCCCTTTGACGCTGGCTCTGCCCTTCCAGCAAGTGGTTGGAGCTGCTAGTCCTGCCAGACTGGCCTGTACGTGGAAGCAAGACCTGTACTTGGAAGCAGATATTTCTTAAACAGATGGGGGCAGCACTAACTGCTGATGTCCCAAGCAGAGGAGATGAGGTTTGTCATCTTACAAAGAGGAGGGAAATTCAATTAAAAAGTGGACTATTTTAAAAAAAAAATCCTAGTTTAATTTGCCCTGTTCCCAACTGCATTTTAACACTCAAAGGACTTTAGATAAAACTTTCAAAAGCACCATTCCCAGACCTGAAGAACAGATCCTGTGTACACTCGAAAGCTTGTCTCTTTCGTCAATAGAAGTTGGTCCAATAAAAGATATGACCTCACCCACCTTGTCTCTCTAATATCCTGGGACCAAAACAGCTACAACACTGCAAAAAGCACCTAAGTCATTTAGGAGCCTAAACTTCCATTGACTTTCCATGAGATTTAGTTGCTGAAATCACTTCTGAGAGTTGGATTTGAGAAACTTAAGTACATTAATGCTTTTGGAAACTTTACCCTGTCTGAGAAATAGTTTCTTACTCTTTATGGTGGCACAGTAAGAAGAGAACAAGTCAAAAAAACTACTGTCCTGTGCATTATTATACTGAGGTGGGAGAAAAAGAGGTAGCAGAGTGGAATCAGCTGAGGCTTGCTCACTATATACCCATGTCAGTCGTGTCTCAGGGCAGTGCTTTCAGCTCACTTTAAGGAACATTAAATTAATGTGTCTTAAAATAAATTTGGGGAGGGAAGGTGAAATAGAACAAGGACCATTACAATTTTGATTTCTGCCACTTGTGGGTTCTCAGCTGGGAGCTGCCACCATCTCTTTCTTTACGTTTAGACGAAGGGTAATCCCAAATTTCTGGGATGGAGGGGCGAAATGTTTGGGTGTTATAATATGGAGTCATGGTATGGAAGAGGCTGAAAACTACTGTGCTAAGTACTCCTAATAGAGTAAAATAAAATTAATCACCTGCTCGTACGAAGGGGCTAGACAATGCCGGTAGAGTCCTGCCATCTTGTCCATATAGGGCCTGATCCAGAGCTCCCTGAAGTCAATGGGAATCTTTCTGATGGCTTCAATGGGCTAGGGATCGGGTCCTTAACAGGGAGAACCACAAAGGATAGCATTATGCAAATTTAGTAAGTGGTCAAATAAACATCTCAAAGATAATGTCTGACAAAATGTCCTTTCTTGTCTTTTGGTAAAAGTTTAATTTTACATTTAATAAGGAACTGGTAAATTTATAGTAATGAAGGAGGAGAAGAAGTCTTAATAATGTAAACCTTTGGTACAGGACTCTCCTGTTAATTTGCCAAGAGGAGGCGAGAGCTCTAGGTCTGTGCATGCTGGTTAGCAAGGGTCTGCTATAGTTCAGATAAACATCTGCACACCATACGGCAGGCCATGGCTATAACATGTTTCAAAGGACAGATGTTAAATTTCATATTTTCCCTGCAACATGGGATGGAGCCGGGAATGTAAGCAGCCATCAACCGTTAAATTGGAAGTTACTGATGAACGAGGGCTAGTTTAAATGGCAAAGAAATATCAGATAGTGGCAACTTTCCAGCTCCATCCATTGGGCGTGAAAGGTTACAGATCCCAGGAACTGGGATTTAATTTGCCATATGTGCTTTTTGGTGAGTGTTTAATAAAGACAGGAGTGGGAAGGGGAAAAGATCAGGGAAGTTTTAAACAAACCTACAAGATAAGGTGAATGACTTTCAGTAGCATCCAGAGGCATCAATTTTCATCACAGAAAGCTTGGGCTACATAAAATGTACCAAAGAACTGTTGTGTTTAGCTGCAGCAGCAGCATATGAATAAAATAAGCTGTATGATACAGCAGGCTTTTTTTAACTTACAGAATTCAGTAAATTCACAAACTGAAATTCAGGAACTCTGCATGACCGAGCAATACAGAAACAGACACAGCACTTAAAGAGTTAAACCCCTTTTAAACATTTTATACCTTATCTAGAGCAACTGAAAAGAAACATATTAGTGGTAAAGTTACTGCATGCACTGTAATAGACTAGTAGAAGAACTGTACCTCACAGGCAGTTACAGGGAGAAAACGTTACCTTGTATCCTCTCTGTTCATTCCAGCTTCTGGTCTGACTCTTTTTTACTGCAGCCATATATTTAACTGACAGCTTCAAGGCCTTCCCAACAGTTAAGAGCTAAACAGTCTTGTTAGTGAACTTTACCTCCTTAATTTGCATGCTTCTTGTTCCTGGTCCCTTACGTGTTGTGTTTGCCTTATTTACACGTGCATACATTATTTTTGTGATAGTGGGCCAGTCACCTAAAACATGCAATTTGAGTTGTGGCATCATCCATAAAATCTGTGATTTTTATTTTTTTTTTAACATTTGAAAACCCTTGCCCAAATATTTGATTGTATGGTTACAGCAGAGACCCCCCAGAATTTTCGTGTGAACTTTAGCTTCAAGAGCTTGGATTGAAAAGTCGGCAGATATGATCCTCTGCATGGTTCCTATGGGAATTGATTTGAAAATCCATTTTGAGTAGATTTAAAGGGAACAGCGGAACTTGATTAAAGATGGGTAGGGCTGAGAATTGTTTTATAACGCACATTTTCTCAACGTTGGGATTTTTGGGTTTGCTCTCTTCTTACTCAAATGGCTTTGCTAAAACTGACCTTTGTATCAGTAGAACAACCCTTGATAAGCACTGGCCTGGCCTGGCCTGGCCTGGCCTGGCTTTATTTTTCAATGCAAAGATTTTACTGAAACTTTACATATGTTTCCATTTCTTTAGCCTATGTCACAAGTAGGAAGTAGCCTCATTAAGAACCATGCAGCCTCTAGGCCCATATCCTGCCTGTAGTAGATACCAAAAGAGAATGTGGTATGTACAATCTTCCATCATATATAGCTCTGCCATTGTTGCCATAACTGCAGCCTTCATTTTCCACTTGCAGCACGATCCATGTTAATAACTAAACTGTTTAGCAACAGAGAGGTCTGAACCTGAAGCAGTGCACACATGTTGGAAGGGAGCTTACAGTGTATATGGCTCAGATTGAGAGGAGAGGTCAGTCCCAGGAAAGGAAATCCTGGACCTGGGGTAACAAATTTTCTACTTAGTATAAATAACTACTTTCAAATTTGTTTACTTGCTCTCGTTAGTGACATTTTCATTGGAGAGAACTTGGGCTTCAGCACTTATGGAATCCCCATCTGCTGCAGGATTCATTATTTTATCTCTGTTCCATAAAGAAATACAAAATAATCTACCTGTTTTTCATTTGGACACTAGGGATGACTTTTCCTACAAATGCCAGTGCATTTGGAAGAATCAACTGTCTTATATTTAGACTGGTTCAGTGATTCCTCTTTCTCTGCCAGATCTATCTAGATTGACTTGGGATCAATCCTCCAACTAGGAATGGTTAGAGAAATCTGTCCTTCATCAGGACTAGATGTTAATTGCTACAAAGCATCAGAATGTAGGATCGCCATGAAAATCTGGCATCAGATTCTCTCTGGTATTATGACCATGGGTCTGGTCCCTCAAGTAACTGGATCATAGCTCAGTGATTTGAGCATTGGCTTGCTAAACCTAGGGTTGTGAGATCAATCCTTGAGAGGGCCATTTAGGGATCTGGGGCAAAAATCTGTCTGGGGATTGGCCCTGCTTTGAGCAGGGGGTTGGACTAGATGACCTCCTGAGGTCCCTTCTAACCCTGATATTCTATGATTCTAGCTACCACTTTCCTGGGAAGGCTGTTCTGTAGCTTAAAGGACACAAGAACTAGCCTTTCTCTTAATCTAACCAAGAAAACACATTACTTAATATAGCTGAATTGTAAGTCAGTGATAAAAGGTATGGGGCAAATGATAAAAATAAGCATTCTACAGTGCTAAATACCTAAGTACCATATATTCATGAGGTCCCATCCAACATAAATAACCATGGAAAAATAGAGGAGCAGGAAGAATAGAAAATGTATCCATATTTGTGCAGTTGTGATGCTTTTCTTGGCAGTCAATTAAAGCTGGAACATTCCAAACAAAATCTGTTGCAAAGTTTATCTAGTCCCCACTATAGAATGCTAGGAACTCCGCTACAGAGGTCCTAGATACCTTTATATAGATTCCACTACTGGCTGCAATTCTTACCTTTCAGATTTCAGGATGCCACCTGGACCTAGCTCCCTTTTTTTTTTTTAAATAAGAGTATCCAGTCATCTTCCATAAATTGTATAGTTTGTACCAAGATTAATATAAGCTGCTCTCCTGATTTCTACAGTGCTTAAATACTTAATGTAGTAGATTTCCTGCATGCTGTAAAATTTTAATCAAAAGTTCATATTCCTTCCAAGAGCTTTCCATGATATGCCTCGATAGTGTAGTGGGATTCAGTATCTCGCAGGGCTCTGCAACATAAAACAGAGGAGCAGAACAAAACACTGTGAATGATCATAATTGGCAGAGAGTTACACAGGTGGGGTTCCTGATTTAAAAGAGTTTCAGACAGATGAGTTGGGACCCCATTTTAGGGGCCAGGGGCAGGAGATTCTAAAGCCAGCTACAATGCCTGTCTCCCTGCTGGTTCAAGAACTTGACCTTCTAACTAGGAAAGCCCTTGCATGTCAGTTTGGAGACACATGGCCGAATCTTGTCATCACTAATTTCTATTGCATTACTATCACTTACCAGGAGAATGTCTTTCATGTCAGTGAAGCATCTTTGTATTTGAGAGAGAGAGAAAGCCCAGAGAACACAACAGCTGGGAGAAGAGGAACCTGTGGTCCAGTTTGCTCCCTTGCACAAATGCTGAGACAGAATTCTTGCTTGATTTCTTTTGTGTGTGAAGAGACTTCCCTCACACCCTCAGGCAGTGGCCAGACAGATCTTTAAGCAGTTCTTCTTTCAAAGTATTGTTCTTAAGGCTTGTGATTTTTTTTCCATTTTGGTTTTGGGACCAGTATATTACGCCAATTGGAATTAGTCTGCAAGATAGTGAAGCCCCATAGGGTATATGACATAAAGAATCTTAAATGTATATTACCACGTTGTATTTTTTTATAGTACATTTCATTCTGAGATCCCAAAGCATTGTACAGATTATATATGTGATCAAGGAGCGACTGTTCACCAATAATAACTAGCATGAATACCTAGCAGTCTTCATTTTAAAAGTGCTTAACACTCAATCACTTTGACACCCTTCCGAGGTAGATAAGTCACACAGGGTAAAATTTTCGAAAAGTGTCATTGAAACGCAACAGGAACTTAGGAGTCCAGGTGCCTAAATCACTTTTTCAAATGGGACTTAGGCCCCTAAATCTCTTTGGTGCTTTTGCAAATGTTACCCATAAGCTCTGACTCTTAGTGCAACAGAAAAGGATGTCTCTGTTAAAGGCAGGATTATAACCTAGGAATTCTGGTTCCCTTGTGTGGTGTTTAAACCACACAGCAAGGGAAGAGAGAAATTCTCCAGTTGAAACTATAGGGTGAATTGCGTTTAGACAGATTGTAACCGCTCAAGTTGGAATTTGGCCAGAAGGACGCTTCAATACCTCCTGTTTTTGCAGAACCTCGCCGGGGGGGGGGGGGGGGGGCAGGGCAACTTTGGCAAATGGCCAGGATCTCCCTTTCTCACATCACGCCAGAAAAGCAGCATGGAACAAAAAGCCTGGGAATACTCTTTTCCCATGTGTAATCAGAATGGCCAGTAGTGATCCTTCCTTAAGTTTGCCCTTGACTTACTCTGCACGCTCATAAAAATGTGCTTTCATTTCCAGTATTAAGATTGATAGAATAAAATGATGCCAAGTGACCTTCTTGTTCACCGTAATTGTAGCTCATTATATAAGTCACATGTACTAATTGCTATTGTTTTTCCTTTTCCAGATTTCTCTCTAAACTCAAGCATTTGGGTGGATTCATAAAAGTGCAAAGCTTGGATTTTACACACTTTTTTTTTTTTGGAACTGGCATGCTATAAGCTGACTCTGCTTATTATCTAGTGATCTAGCACTGGGTATGATGGCCCAGTCCAGGTCAAATGGATCTTACTATGCCCTGACTGCTATAGGGTTAGGAATGCTTGTCCTTGGGATCATAATGGCAGTCTGGAACCTGGTCCCAGGATTTGGCCAAACTGATAAGCCTCCCTCATCTGCTGGAAATAGTAGCAATCCAGAGCATGATGGTGGAGGAATATTGAAGAGTAAGACCTTTTCCGTGGCTTATGTATTGGTTGGGGCTGGAGTGCTGCTGCTGTTGCTCTCCATTTGTTTGAATGTCCGGGACAGAAAGAAGAAAAGACAAAATGAGGATATTGCTAGGATCCAGCAAGGAACATCTGCTGAACCTCGACATCAGGAGGACAGGTAAGTCTTTCAGTAAAAGGGTGCTGGGTCTGGTGTACAGATTACATTAAAAGGTGTTCTTTTAAAAAAAAAATCACATTTAGAAATGTAACGTGTTAATATCAATTGTACCACATGCTAATTATAGGCATCAAGGAATATAAACTCTGGCAAGTCAAGTGTAAAAGTATAATTAGGGTGGCCAAAAAATAATATGATGAGCAACCAGCAAAAGATACAAAAAAGAGCAAAAACAAAACAACCTCAGAAGCAGGAAGCCTCCCAAAGAATCGGTAGGGCCACTGCATGATTGAGGTGCTAAAGGAGCACACAAGCAAGAGAAAGCAGTTGTGGAGAAGCTAAATAAATTATTTACTGCAAAGGATGTGAGGGAGATTCCCACATCTGAGCCATTCTTTTTAGGTGACACATCTGAGGAACTTTCCCAGATTGAGGTGTCAATAGGTGAGGTTTTGGAAAAAAAAATTGATAAATTAAACAGTAACAAGTCACCAGGACCAGATGGTATTCATTCAAGAGTTCTGAAGGAACTCAAATGTGAAATTGCAGAACTGCTAACTGTGGTATGTAACCTATCACTTAAATTTGGCTCTGTTCCAGTTGACTGAAGGATTGCTAATGTAATGCTAATTTTTAAAAATTTTAAATTTGCAATCCTGGCAATTTCAGGCCAGTAAACCTAATTTCAGTATCACACAAATTTGGTTGAAACTATAATAAAGGACAGAATTATCAGACACCGATAAACACAATGAAGTACTTTTTCACACAACGCACAATCAACCTATCAAACTAGTGGGCCAAGGGAGGCTGTAAAGGCCAAAACTATAACTGGGTTTGAAAAAGTATTAGACAGATTCATGGAGGATAGGTCCATCAATGGCTATTAATTAAGATGGTCTGGGACATAACTCCATGCTCTGGGTGTTCCTAAACTTTTGACTGATAGAAGCTGGGACTGGATGACAGGGCATGGATCACTTGATAAATTGCCATGTTCTGTTCACTCCCTCTGAAGCATCTGGCACCGGCCACTGCTGGAAGACAGGATACTCAGCTAGATGGACCATAGGTGTCACCAACTATGACCATTCTCATATTCTTAAGTCTCAAGCTTCAAAAATGTGACACAAGGTTTAGAAAACCTGATGTCTGAGGAAAGGTTTAAAAACAAACAAACTGGGCATGTCTTGAGAAAAGAAGACTGAGGTGGGACTTGATAACAGCCCTTAACATATTTGAAGACAGTGGGAGGACAATGATCAATTGTTCTCCATGTCCACTGAAGGTAGGACAAGAAGTAATGAGCTTTATCAGCAGCAAGGGAGATTTAGGTTAGATATTAGGAAAAACTTTCTAACTATAAGGATAGTTAAACACTGGAACAGGCTTCTAAGGGAGGTTGTGGAATCCCCATCATTGGAGGTTTTCTGAACAGATTAGACAGATTCTTGTCAGGCATGAACTACGTACACTTGGTCCTGCCTCAGCACAAGTGGCTGGAGTAGATGACCTCTTGAGATCCCTTCAAGCCCTACCTTTCTATAATTCTGTGCTTCTCTGCATGAGTTGATTGCCGTAGAGGTCAGGAAGGAGTTTATCCCTCTATAAATATCATAGCATAATGTGTTAAGTGAATGATAAACGTTCATCTTTCTCAGAAGTATAAGCAGTTGGCCACAGCTGGAAACAATGTACTTCACTGGATGGACCAATGTTTAGAACAAATAGGATACATTCTATATACAAAGCTTTAGGAGATTGCTTGCTTCTCTAGTGTAAAAATGCTATGGTGAGGTGTGCATCTTAAAACCATATCCCCATTGGTATAATTGTAGAGGAGACAAAATCCTTTTTGTGAGCCAGGCAGGGCTTCTAGACGGCAGAGAAGTAAAAAGGAGTGTGCCATTGCTACAGGGTAATGTGGTATCTGTCTTTCTGCTGTGGCTTGTTAAGTCCAGTAATTCTGTAAAGTTACAAAACAGCCTTTCAACAGCGCTTATGAAAGTATGTACAAGAGCTGCAGAGAAATGAAACAAACTTTTACATCCATTGAAGGTGGGGAAACGCCAATAAATACTGAGCAAAGAATGTCTCTGTTACCAGAACATCTTAAATAAACAGTTTACTAACATTGATTCAACATCACAGGGAATTCGATGACATAGCCTGGCAGTGCGTAAACTGCGATGGTGTTTGATGCAGACTGTATCCTGTCCCCAAAACATTGCTCTTTCCCTCTGAAGGACTGCTAGAAGCTGGGAATGGACAACGGGGCATCACTAGATAAATTGGCGTATTCTGTTCACTCCCTCTGAAGAAGGGAAAGAGCTTTTTCATATGAAATATGTAACAAGAGAGTATAAGGTGGCGACTCTCCAGCTTCATTTAATTTGAAAGTACCGTGATGGGAGCTATAGAAAACCCTAAGATAGTTACAGAATGACAGAATCTGCAGAGAGGGCTCTTGTGCTGTAACCAGTTATGTGAAAGGAAACTTACTAATGCTAATAAAATGCAGACTGTGTACTTATGCAGACTACATGTAGATACCCTCGTTATAGATAGGCACAGTGTTGGTTAACAGTATCTAACATAATTCCTCTCCCCTACCTCTTCCCTCCCCCCCTCCCTCAAAAAGAAAAAAAATAAAAAGAAAAAATAACCAGGTTTACATGATTATACCTTCATTTAATGCCTTTGTAATTAAGGTATGTCCCTCTAAATTAATTCCAATTGAGTGGAACAGCTGGCAAGAAGAGATGTTAGGGTAATTTTTCACTTGTTTCTTGGAAGAGAATCACTATTCTGATATCCCTCTTTGTGGGGAATGGAATGGAGAAACAAGGAATAATTAATGCAAAATGCCTGAACTGTAACTCATTAGTCATAGAGCAATGAAAAGGCACCTTAACATCAAAATAATTGTGCTATAGTCAGTTTCACAAAGGAAAGAAAAACTGGCATTTCCAGTCTGGCACTTAAACAATGGAAAGATGCAACTGTAACTCCTCCTGTCTGTTCCTTCTTTGATTTTTTTTTTTTTTTAACTTGGGTGGGATGGTGTAACATTTAACAGTTCATGGAATGCTAGTTGCAGAAGAATTTTAAATTCTAACACTTGGCAGTTGAACATAGTCTTTTTCATCTGAGGACTGTGAAGGGCTTTACAAACGTAATTTTTAGATGGGTAAAGTGAATTGTCAATTGCAGTGAGTCCTGGCTGTTACTATTGCCCCATTACCGACACACAGTCACAGACTTGAAAGCAGACTGGGACTTTTGTAGCGAGAAAATAACTAAAGATGGGGGGAAAAACACATACTCATGTTCTTAGCCTACTTATTTCAATGACACACTAGACTAGACTACATAAAGCAATGCGTAAAGTGTCTTTGCTGTCTTTTTTCAGTGTACACAAAGCCATGTGATAGCTCAGAAGTAATCAGTTTACACTTACAGATTTCTCCAGAAAGTTTAGCAGAGAGCGAGAGAGGTTAACTAGCTGTCCTAAACAGATCTTTTCTACTTCTAACTTCAGAATCCAATCATTGCTATAAGAACCCAACATATGATCACCTGAAAGACTTATTACTATGTGACACCACCAAGATCCTAATTTTTACTTTGATATGGATACTTTGAACTCAGTTGTACACCCTAAAACATTACTGTGGCCCAGTGATAAGAGCAGGAACCAGAACTCCTGGTGGCATTCCCACCCCGGAAATGAATTTGTCACATATAGGGGCAAGTCACAATTTCCGTGCCTCAGTTTCCCAGCTGTAAACTACAGATGATAATCCTTGCTCACAGGGATGTTGGAGATTTAACTAATGTGTGTAAGGCACTTTGTGATCCTTGAATGAAATGTGCTGTAGAAATTTATATTGTATCATCATGTATTTCTGGTCCCAAAATTTGAATGACCAGAAATGCAGCTGAAATGGCTTAGCATATTGATAGTATAAAAACTGTCTCCTACAGTCAAGAAGAGGATGATGAGACACCGTCGCGATACTATGTTCCCAGTTATGAGGAGGCTATGAACGCGGGCTATCCTGAGACGGGAGAATTGGACAGAAACACCAGGATCAGCATGTCTCTACCCTCTTATGAATCTCTAACTGGGATTGATGAAAATACACCAACTACAACCATCGCAGATGTCGATTCGAACATACAGCGTCAGCCAAGCAGGCACAGCTCTCGCTTGAACAAACAACTGAAACCCCTGAAAGTTCGGAGAATTAAGTCTGATAAGCTGCACCTAAAGGAATTCCGAATAAACCTTCCAGACAGAAACAGTTCAGGTCAAATAACAATAGAACCATTGACCCCTCCTCCTCAGTATGATGAGGTCCCAGATAAAGCACCGGATAGCAAGGAGGTGACCTAAAATGTGTGGACTTTCCAGGGGAAAACACTACTATATACTTGATCTGTGGGTACAAATGCAGTCAAATTCCCACAAGCCTCAAAAAGATCAAGGAAATGCTGGACTATATACCTCTTTTTCAGAAGGACAGAATGATGATTCCAAGACATGGCTTTTCATGAAATACCACTAAAAATTAAACACTAGTGCACCTGATACTCTGAAATAAATGATCTTTATAAGTACCAAATCTATACTTTTGTTTTAAATTAAGTGGTACATTGTATGTCTCTCTTGTGGTTCTTTTTTCTACACTATATATATTTTTAAGCCACTAAATTGTTGTCTTTTTTACCAATAATTTTAAAAGTAGAAAAGGAAAGGTAATTTTTTTTTTTTTTTTTTTAGTTTCTCTTCTTTCACGTAAGAAAAATCAAACTGTGTGGCTTTCTCCATTTCCATTAAAATGGAGTTGAGGTAACTGAAGAAAGCGAGTCTGCATTTTGTAACACCTCAGTCATGCTGTGAAATCTGTTGAATGAAATGACAATTTTGAACCATCAGATTTGTTTAATCCTTTCAGCAGTACTCATGATGCCAGTGAGAAGCTTTCTAAGCACTGAGAACCATAGATGAGAAGATGGTTTTTGGTCTTCCAGTGTGAATGGAGAGTATGTTTGAGGTTAACCTGTAAATTTATTCAGTTGGCATCTACTCCATTGTGTCACTTCAAAAATGTTTAATGTTGTAAGTTAGCACTGAATACGCTGAGCAATTGAAGACTTTTTCTAAATAAATGTTTTGTGTGTATACGTGTGTTGTAAATGGGAACAACGCAAGTACTTTAATCAGGAACTGTAAGAAATGTAGGGCAAAATGTTCTCTTGCCATGCTAGCTTGGAAAATGGCAGTTTCAGCGTCCTTGAGGCACACAATCTCTCTTCTGGGTTTTAGTAAGGCCGCAAAGATTACGAAAGCATGCTCACTCAAGCTGTGATGCCATATAAGGGAATAGGCATATCTGTATGGGTCAGAAGATAAACTTTTCTGAACTCACACAGTAGAAGTCCTCAACATGCAAATCACAAGCTTGATCTCTATGTCTCTGGCATGCTTAAATGCACTTGCTCTGACATTTGGCAAGCCAAAGATCAGCCAGTTCCTCTAGTGCCTCTTCCTGGTAGTGGTCTCAACTGGTTGGTGATGCAGCTGAGAAGAAACCACTTGCATTGATGAATGTGATGACATGATATAAGACAGAGAATATGACATTAAGAAGGTAGAATGCAATCAATAATGTGGATGCTGTATAAGACAAATGCTATGCCCTAGTATGTATGATGCAAATGCAACATGATCAACATTAAGTTTAATTATGTAACACTTGCAAGGTTAACAAATGTCTCCTGTCACGGGACAATTTTAATGCTGGCTGCAAACTGCTTCTGGCACTCTTTGCTAGACCAGACTTTATCTAATAGTAAAAATAAGCTAGAAGAGAAGCTTTTCTGCCAGCTTGGTGTTTGGAAAACATGTGAAGAACGCTATAGAGATCATGCTATATATAGATGTGTTACTGAGGTATATTCTCTGTACCCAGAAGCCGGCCCCAGCAAGAGTGGAATGAGCTTTGCTTCTTGTCAAACATCAGTCTTTTTATTATAATTCACTGATTTGCAATGCCTGCTATTCAGTGACATCTATTCTGGAGTTGAATGAGTTGTCTCATTTTTGTTTCTGGTGGGGAAGACCCACTTGAACAAGATTTTTAAAATATCCTATAGGGAAAAGGTTTCCCAGTACCCTATGTTCCTGTTTGCAAGCACATTCTGATTTATTTATCACTGCACCTATCCATATGCAGCTCCAAGAAGGAACTTTTGGAATCCTTGTCTTTGATTTACATTTTCTAGTTTTCCACAGTCACATGGAGAATAATAGAATGGGTGCTATTTCATTTATGCCAAGGACCAAATCTTGCTGTGTTGTACCTAAGCAAGCCCATTGAAGTCCAGATTTTGGCCCTTAGTTGAAACCCTCTGCTGCTAGTTTCAAAGGGAGCAGTAATATAAGAAATTGTTGGTACAATGAAGTGCCTGAGAGAAACTTGTTGAACCTGACCCTTTTCCTTAAGAGGGCACCTTCCTTTCCAACCCAGGTCTCTAAAACAGGTAATTACCCCTTGCCCATTCTAGCTTGATTTTTGGCAATTTCTAACTGAGGTTGGAGCACTATATCTCACTAAACTAAAACTGAGGAAGAGGAGGGGAGTGTGCAGTAATGATTAAAGCTGAAGGCTAAGGAGCAGCTGCCCAGGTTCAAATTCCAGCTCAGTCAGTTAGTTGCTTGCTCTGTTGCTCTTGAGCAACAAATGTGACCCTCCACAGCTTTCGGGAAAAGGCAGATGATCTCTGGAAAAATGAGAGAGTTTGAACTGCCCTTTTGCAGGGTCTATAAGCTACCCACAAAAAATGCAGATGCTGTTTGAGGATAATCTGTTTCTTGGCTGTGAAGCCACTTTGTGCTAAGTTTCAAGGCAGAGTCTCTTGACTACAAAGTAATCCTTCAGCATAGTCTTGTCATTTTCTTCCTAAACTGGCTTTTTGGGTCTGACACTGTCTTAGTTTGTACCCTGCTATGATTTTTTTTTTTAATCCACATCATAAGCGAGTCTCCGGCACCCGCCCTATTTTGGTGACTACCGTAATCCCCGTTCTCTGTATCAAAAGATTGCTTAGGCACAGAGGGCTGAATCCTGCTCTTTCCAAGATTCAATGGGAGTTCTTCCACTGGGAGCAGCACTGGGTCATTAAAGAAACAACCTCAGGGCTGTTGCTGAAGGAAACACCAGCTAAGGATTGGTGCTAGCAAGTTGACAGAGTTGACTCAAATGTACGATATACTTAATCTACATCATATATGACACACCCATTTAATTTGGATAACTGCCAGTGAGAGCGGCTCCAAGGTAGTGCATTTCAATGATTTTGAACAATGGATGGTAGTTATCTATCTGCCTATTTCCAGCAACTATCATGTATGACTTGAGTGTTTGCTAGCACAAAAATCTCCATTCATTTTCCAAAATCTATTATGTCAGATTGGTCAGTTGTGCCTCAACAAAGCATCTAAAATGTGTTAATGGATTACAAAACAAATTAATGAAATACAGCAAATGAATATCAATCAGCAATCAAATCTTTGTCCAAATTAGCATAGATTACTGTCATTTATATGCTATGTTTCTGTTTTGAGTAGCTGTGCTAATTAAGATGATTAAACTAAATCTTCTGCATAGTATTGGAGTAGTGAGACTCGACTACTCTAGCTTCGCTTGGGGAATAACCTGGGGACCCCAGGCTGCAATAGCCAAGAAAAAAAGGTAACAAAATCAAGGGTAGGTGAACATTCCTGTTCCACAACAGCCACTTGGATATCGTTCAGTATAATGTATGAACTAGTGAATGGGTCACATTTTCTATGGGAGAATGAGACAAGAAGTCAAAATGAATTAAGACTAAATCTGAAAAGGAAGTAGAACATCACCCAAGAAACAAGATCTTAAGCTATGCTGTGCATATACAGGAAAAAAGGTATAAATCATATGATTTTTCTGACTTTATATAAGCCCCACATATAAGCACATCAAGAATTCTGAGTCCAATTCAGACCTGCTTTAAAGAAGTGCCCAGCCATGGAAGCCAATGGAGTTGCTCCTGTTTATACCAGGGATCGTAATATACCAAATGGGTACTATACAAGATACTGAAAGACTGCATGTGTAGTAAAATGAGTTCTGTTCCAAGTGGATATTGGTTTCTAGGTAATACAGTAAAACTCTTTTAATCCACAGTTCCTTCTTTGTCCAAATCTGTTCCCTGATATGAGTCAGTTACCCAATAGCTGCCTTCATTATCT
Source organism: Gopherus evgoodei (assembly GCF_007399415.2). Classification (NCBI taxonomy): domain Eukaryota; kingdom Metazoa; phylum Chordata; order Testudines; family Testudinidae; genus Gopherus; species Gopherus evgoodei. The sequence continues at coordinate 8,944,090 of NC_044339.1, read as the reverse complement.
GCAGGCCTCTATGCTTTTTTAACCTCTATGCTATTTTTATCTCCTAAAACATTCTGGATGATGATGTTTGTAGCACAAAAGGAATATGTTTTCATAATTCAATTTTCAAACTCCATGTAAGGCATGTTTCTAGCAAGAACTTATCTTAAATGCTATTGCTAGAAAGGTTAGTTTCTTGGCCAGCACAGAAGGAGCATTAAAGCAAGCAGATCTGAGCTGAGCTACAGTCTTGTTTTTGTCTAGCAGGAGTAAAATTACTGGACTTCACTGAAACATTAAAAAAATGATTACAATCAAGAAATAGTATGGATGCAAAAGAGAAAGAATGAGCTAGAGAGTTGAATCAACTTAGAACCAAAAATTTGGTTTTGTTTAAAAAGAGTTCTTTTTCTACTGTTCTTTAAGAAAATTCAGTGGAAATAGCTTATATAAAGGAATACACAATACCCTCTGACAGTATAATTTGGAAAAGTGAAACCAACTTTTCCTCCTTTGAACTGAGAAATGCAAAAAATGAAAATAGTGGAAATAAATGTTTTAAAGGTATTAGTAAACCAAGTAAGAAATCCCATGGTGTTTTTAATGAAACTGATGTCTCCAAAAGAAATAAAAAGTTACTGGCACTGTCTGCTCAGACTTGTTCTACAGAACAAGTTATCTTGCTTTTTAATTGTGTTGGCAGAAGAGTTGCTCTCAGTTAAGAAATTGTGGTTTACAAAACTGACATCAGAAAACTGTCTGTCACAATGGCAAGAGAATTTAGGAACATTTTTTTTTCTTTTAAACTGATTACTTTACATTATGGAATCTAGGTTAAAAAAATTCTTTAAAAATGTGGATTAAACAGGGTCATGTATGATCACAATGTACAAACTCAAAATTACTTTGAATTTGTACTTCTCTGGATTGTGAAAGTATTGTTTTTAATAGGTATGGCAGCATGATTGGGATCTTCTGTATCTAGTTTTGAACCAGATTCTGCCCTGATCTGCAGTTGACTGTTGAAGTTAAAATGATTACATAGAGTGTAATCGGGGCAGACTTTGGCCCTTGGTGGGGTTTTTTTTGGTTTTAAGTTGTCTTTTTCATTGTTAACTTTGTCTAATTTCTGTATCCCTCCTCACATACAGGTTACCTGTGGTGGTTGTATTTGCATGCTTGTTTTTGTTTTTAAAACAGCTCTTTCCTCTAGCGCACAGGGGTATTATGGAATCAGATATAGACAAGGAGGTCTAGACGGAAAACGAGCTGTGTTTACACTCGGATGTTCTGTTCTTGTGCAGGAGGCAGGTCCACCCAAGCACTGTTGTGGTTAGCTGATTATTATTTACAGTAGGGTGGTGCCCAAAGTGCTAGGTGCTAAACAAACATAGGGTTCAAAAAAGAACTAGATAATTCATGGAAGATAGGTCCATCAATGGCTATTAGCCAGGATGGGAATAGGTGAGGGGGGATGGCTCACTTGATGATTCCCTGTTCTGGCCTGTCAGAAGACAGGATATTGGGCTAGATCGACCTTAATCTGCCTAAAAAAAAGAATAGGAGTATTTGTGGCACCTTAGAGGCTAATAAATTTATTTCAGCATAAGCTTTCGTGGGCTACAGCCCACTTCTTCAGATGCAAAGAATGGAACACAGCGACAGGAGATATTTGTACATACCGAGAACATGAAAAGGTGGAAGTGTGCTTACCAACCAGAAGAGTCTAACCAATCGAGATGAGCTATCATGAAAATCTTACCCTTTGAAACAGCATCACTCTCTCCCTCCCCCTTCCCCAAGGGTGGGGTGGAAGGAATCCAACTCCCAAGCACTGGGGGCAGGGAGCTGGGCGGTGCACAGTGTCATCTTGATACTTTTTACAGTTCTGCCCTCTCCTGAATTCCCACGTTTTCTTCCCAGGGCCCCTCCCCTGCCCTCCCCTCTTGCTAGAGTTTCTGTGCCCTAGTCCCTATTTGGTCCCCGGAATTTTTAGAATCAAGCCGGGGGCCCTGGGGGTCGCTAGAGGGGGAGACCCGCTGACCTGACTCTGAGCCCTGAAGCTGTGACCGTGCTTGTATCTCACCCGCTCTGCCCTTCTTGGGAGCAAGGCCCCAGCCCCGGCAGGGGTGCAACCAGCGATGGGGGGGCTCCTGCCCGAGCCGGGGCGGGGGCCTGCCCCTGCTCCCGCCGCCCGCTCGGGGGTGCAGCCCTAAGCCGCGGGGGCGCCGGTCCTGCCCCGCCGGGTGCCTGCCTGCAGCCCGGCCCCGAGCGCCGGGGCCGCCTCCCAGCTCCGCCTCGGTTGCCCCGGAGACCCGGGTAACACACTAGCACCGCCTCGGGCCGGCCCAGACGCGGCCTGGCTCGACGGGGGACGCCCCCGGGGCCCTAATGCCCGCAGCGGCCTCGGCGGCGCTGGTGAGTGAGGAGCAGCAGGGCCGCTCATGCTGCCCCGGGCTCTGCGTGCGGGGCTGGGGGCGGCCCAGTGCACGGCCCCGCCCGAGGGGCTATTGCAGGGACGGGACTCCCTGGGGGGGGGCCAAAATGGAGCAGGTCCCCTCTGGCCTGAGGGGTGGGACGCCCATCACCCCACCCGGCAAGGCTCCTGCTGCGACCCCAGCACGCCCTTGTGCCCCCCCCCCCCCGGCCTGAGGGGTGGGACGCCCATCACCCCACCCGGCAAGGCTCCTGCTGCGACCCCAGCACGCCCTTGTGCCCCCCGTGGCCTGAGGGGCAAGACGCCCATCACCCCACCCGGCAAGGCTCCCGCTGCGACCCCAGCATGCGCTTGTGCCCCCCCCTGGCCTGAGGGGCAAGACGCCCATCACCCCCACCCGGCAAGGCTCCCGCTGCGACCCCAGCACGCCCTTGTGCCCCCCCGGCCTGAGGGGCAAGACACCCATCACCCCACCCGGCAAGGCTCCCGCTTCCCCGAGGGACCCACTGACCCCAGCACGCCCTTGTGCCGCCCCGGCCGGAGGGACAAGACACCCATCACCCCACCCGGCAAGGCTCCCGCTGCGACCCCAGCACGCCCTTGTGTCCCCCCGGCCTGAGGGGCAAGACACCCATCACCCCACCCGGCAAGGCTCCCGCTGCGACCCCAGCATGCCCTTGTGCCCCCCCGGCCTGAGGGGCAAGACACCCATCACCCCATCCGGCAAGGCTCCTGCTGCGACCCCGGCACGCCCTTGTGCCCCCCCCGGCCTGAGGGGCAAGACGCCCATCACCCCCACCCGGCAAGGCTCCTGCTGCGACCCCAGCACGCCCTTGTGCCCCCCCGGCCTGAGGAGCAAGACACCCATCACCCCACCCGGCAAGGCTCCCGCTGCGACCCCAGCACGCCCTTGTGCCCCCCCGGCCTGAGGGGCAAGACACCCATCACCCCACCCGGCAAGGCTCCCGCTTCCCCGAGGGACCCACTGACCCCAGCATGCCCTTGTGCCGCCCCGGCCGGAGGGGCAAGACACCCATCACCCCACCTGGCAAGGCTCCCGCTGCGACCCCAGCATGCCCTTGTGCCCCCCCGGTCTGAGGGGCAAGACACCCATCACCCCACCCGGCAAGGCTCCCGCTGCAACCCCAGCACGCCCTTGTGCCCCCCCGGCCTGAGGGGCAAGACACCCATCACCCCACCCGGCAAGGCTCCTGCTGCGACCCCAGCACGCCCTTGTGCCCCCCCGGCCTGAGGGGCAAGACACCCATCACCCCACCCGGCAAGGCTCCCGCTGCGACCCCAGGATGCCCTTGTGCCCCCCTGGCCTGAGGGGCAAGATGCCCATCACCCCCACCTGGCAAGGCTCCTGCTGCCCCGAGGGACCCACTGACCCCAGCACGCCCTTGTGCCAGGCCGCCACTAACCTCACGGAGACACCACCAGGCCCCCTCATGCAAGGCTCCCACTGGCATGATCAGTCTTCTTTGGCTTGACCCCCGCTGATGTGAGGGGCCCCCTCGTGTGGTAATCCCACAAACTCCACCACCTGCATCGTGCACGGCTCCCACTGCCCCTATGGAGCTCCACAGGGATGCCAGCCCTCTCCCAGCCACCCCTGTGCAAGCTGCCCACTTACCCAAGAGACCCATGTAGACGGCATCCCTCTTGACTCCAAGGGCCTTGTGAAGAGGAACGGTGCCCTGTGCTAAACCATTGCCTTGAGATTAAGGGCTCTGGGGAGGATAAAGTTTTGTTTCTGAGACTCACTGGTGCAGTATGGTACAGGCTGTTCTATGGGTAGGCTAGAAATCTGCGAGGGATGGAGGCTGCAACTTTACACAGAGGGTTAAAAAATACTTGTGGTAGTGTGTATGAGAGCCAGCATATCGCTGCACAACAGCTTCAAAACTAAGGACACAGTTATGCCCATTCAAAGATGCCTTATTCTGTTATAGATTATTATTCCACTTCCTGATGGAAATAAGTTGTCCTGGTATAAGCACATTTATACTGGTATAGCTGAATCCCCCCTAGGGGAGTTGTACCATTTAATTATAGTTAGAGCAGGACAAGTGAGTTAAGATTGACAGACACCAATGCAAACTGTACAAAGCAAAGAAATAAGCAAGCTAGTGATTCAGCACCATGCTCTGCTTGCTAGTTTCCCTTCTCAACTTTGGTTATTGCCCTTCTACTACCCAAAGCCCAGAATTCCCCCACACATTATCCTGAGCCAATGGCTTTCAACCTTTCCAGACTACTGTGCCCCTTTCAGGAGTCTGATTTGTCTTGTGTACCCCAAAGTTTCCCCTCACTTAAAAACTACTTGCTGACCAAATCAGACATAAAAATACAAAAGTGTCACAGCACAGTATTACTGAGAAATTGCTTTTACTGTCTCATTTTTGCCATATAATTATAAAATAAATCAATTGGAATATAAATATTGTTCTTACATTTCAGTGTATCGTATATAGAGCAGTATAAACAAGTCATTGTCTGTTTGAAATTTTTGTTTCTGTTACGTTTGCTAGTGCTTTTTATGTAGTCTGTTGTAAAACTAGGCAAATCTCTAGATGAGTTGATGTACCCCCTGGAAGACCTCTGTGTACCCTCAGGGGTATGTGTACCCCTGACTAAGAACCATTGTCCTGAGGAACCAATGGCCCCTTGAACTCTGACCACTTTTCTGTAGAAACTTGAGATATAACCCTCCCTTGCAGGTGCACATATCCTAGAATATCCTCTCTCCACATGATTTTGGCATGATTATATATCCCTTGGACTCAACATAAGCTGCTACCCTTCTGCTTTTCCACAGCCTCGTGAGAGGACGTGGGGCAGCACTGACTCCTAGACCATTCTCCCTGCTTTCCAGCAATGGATCCAATGATGGTGTATTAGGTTAGTGCATGTAGCTTTACATGTGTAGACCTTAATAGGGTTCATGCCCTTCAAATTATACATATTGAACTCTGTGGCACTCTCAATATTTGTTGTGTAATTTTCAGTATCCTAGTACAAGCTTTTCCAATGATGTGAAGCTTTAGTTTGTTTGCTGAGTGCTGTTATTCTCATTCCTGGCTATGGATATAAAAGGTATGTTTGTATATAGTGGAATACAAATGAATAGTTTCTCCAGTGCTTCTTGAACAGAGGATTTGTCATAGGCTACGTGGGCAAATGGTTATTGGAGAACCTTGTTAAAATATTGGTAGCACATCACTGAAGAACTGTGAAATGCATTTCAAAATGATGTGCAGAACTTATACCAGCAGAAATATGAGTTCTGTGCATAGAGCACTTGCAGGACTGAATGCAAAGTTTTAAAGCAGAATTGCTATTTTACAGATGAAACCTACTGTGGGAGGTAGTCATCTTTTTGGTGTGCTGTCAGCTGCATAGGATACCAATTTTGCAGAGGGTACACAATTTTCTCACCCTGCTGTGAGTGTTAGACCTCCTAAAGTGAAACTGTCAGCTAGTCTAGGTTGCAAGTGGGGAAACAAATTTACAAAGAAACATTGGTAATGATATTTTTAAAAGGTCAATAAAAACATTTGGTTGTTTGGATCTAAATATTTTCAGGCTGCATGAAACCCAAACATTGCAGCATCTGTTAGTGAAAGAGAAAGTGAAATTGACCAGTCTCCAGATGCCTCTCAGTCTCAGAGTGAAGTTCTGAAAGTACTGTACCCAAATAGCATGAATGGTATAAAAAGTAAATTAGATATTTAAAATTCTTTCTGTCTTTGGATGGGATTTGAATTTTAATGGTGAATGGATGCGTAACTCTCTCAGGCTGTCTTGAAAATCAGTTTTAATTATTTTTCTTTAATTACACAGGGTAGAGAATTTGTCTTTAATTTTAATTTCAGTCTGACAGCATCCCTGTAAATAAATTATGATATTTCTTCCATGTTATTTGATACTGTTCATTTAAGCTATCTGAAATGTTTTGACTGGAGTAATTGCAAAAGTGCATTGGATAGCACTTAGAAAATGAGTTTTTTAAAAATAAAACCTTACAGGTAAGAAGAAGAGACAATGAAAGCCTTTTTAAAAAGTTCAGATGGTGTTTTTATGCTGAGATCAAAAGTAACTACTATAGGAAGACATGAAGATTCAGATCTTGTTCTGAAGGTATGAGCATGACATTTATTTTCATTATTATTCTTTACAGCCCTTACTGTTACTTAACTTCATTACCCCATTTATAACAATTTCAGTCTTTCTTAGTCAGCAGTGGTTTATTTGATTTCATTTAGGCCACAGGGATAAAATAACAATTAGAGAATATGTTTAAATATTTAAGTTAGACAACCAAAAGAGAGAGGAATTATTTGATATGGGTTAGGGTCATATAACATGAAGCAACGGCCTAAAACTGAAAAAAGGAAAACTTAACATAGACGTTAGGAACCACCAATTCAGTTAGACAACTCAATAATTTGCCAAGGAGGTTGCTTAAGCACCATCATTACAGGTGTTCATACATGAACTAGCTAAAGCAATTAGAAAAGGATAGGATATTACAGAAAATAATGCTTCATTAGTGCTAGGGACTAGATCCAAAGCTCATTGAAGTCAATGGAAATCTTTCCTTTGACTTCGGGGGGCTTCGAATCAAGCCCTATGTGAATAAGGGTAGGATAAGAATGTCTTTTTACAGCTGTTTCATCTGTAATTAAGTTTTAAGATCACAATTAAAAATAGTTCCTTTTCTTGAGATTAGTTTGCTAAAAAACGCAGATGTCTCTACACAGGAATGTTTTTAAACCATGAGTCTACATTAGGGATGTTGTACACCCAAAAGTACAACACCCAAGTTAGTCAACAAAAGAGCCAACTGAAAACTGTCTGCAACTTCATACTCAAAAGTGGTCTAAATAATGGTTATTTATTTAGAACACACACCAAAATATATGTAGAAGTAGATCTTAATGTTGGTGCAATTTAACACTTGTGTATTAGCACTCTACAGTAAGTGTCAAGGATGCTTTACACTACAGAGAGGAAAAAAGACAGGTTCTTAGCTTACAGTGTAGGGTCCTGATACTGCAAATATTTGCATATATGAGTAGTAGTCCCACTGAGTTCAATGGAAGTACTAAATGTGCAAAGTTACTCGTGTTTTAAGTGTCTGTAGTATTGGGGCCTAGGTTGGATATGAAATAATATGCTATAGAGAAAGATCACAAAAATCACGGGGGAGAGGAAAGTTTTTAATTTGATACCTTCATTATTATCATATGCATCTCTCTGTAACATCAGTTATCCATTTTTTTTGCTGTGATCTTGTATATTTTGGTACCTTTTCAGATGACCTGTCTGACATAAAATGCAAAAATGTGAAGCTTTTTTAAAAAAAAAATCTAGCCATTGAACAAAATAAAAAAAACCATACCGTATCTTGCATAATAGATGAGCAATCAGCAGCCATTTTGACTACCTCTGAGCCAAAACATATTATTGTATGATATTAGCCAGATGAGACAAAACAAAATAAATCCCAGCAAAATCCCCATTGCGATCCATAACTCTGGGAAAATTTTTGCACTGATTTCTGAAACAGTTATCCAATTTCAGTCTGTAGGTATTGAAGATCACCATGCAGTCATTGAATTCAGCGATTCAGAAAACAGCTTTGTTCTTCAAGATTTCAACTCTCTTCATGGCACTTTCGTTAATGATTGCCATATACAGAATGCAGCAGTGAAAGTGGGTGCAGGGGATATTCTGCGCTTTGGTTCAGGAGAAACATCCTATGAGCTAGTGATAGAAAACACTTCTCAGGTAATTTCCCATGAGTGGATAACATTTTTCTATTTTGTAAAGTAGCTGCATATGAATGTCTGCTCCAGGGGTGAAATTCTGGCCCCTCTGAGGAGTTTTCACCCAAAATCTTTTAGAAATTCCATTTTTAATTAATTTATCCACTCTCTTATGCTAATGTAAGAATAATGCAGAGTGGAACCTGACAGATGTGTAAAATCTAGAATTGAGGAATGGACAACCCTCTTTATTTACAAAAATAATTATATTGATACAAAGAATGGAGTTAAATGTTTGGTAAAAAATGGGCTGAAATTGCTGAAGTCTGATTGGATTTGTTAATCATGTGACTATACCAAATTACCATTTCCTTGGTCCTATTCAGGACCTCCTTTCTAAGATAAATCTCCCTTTGACATTAAGGTACAGTGCAGAATAAGGCTCCAATAGCTATGTATTTGGTTACATTTAAAACCCAAACATATTTCTATATTAATATACCAGAAAAATAAAAGCTAAAAAATTCTGCTTATTTTATTAGTTTTTTTCCTTCTCTCATGTTTCTCCCTCTTGTAATTTCTGCATTTCTGGTCCTTTTTTCTGTCCCTCACCTTTCTAGTTCTCATTCATTTTCAGTATTATTATGTACTAGAAGGTCACTCACCAGGGGTTCCTTGCATACCTCAATTTCTCACTCCACCACACTCTGTGTGTTGTCTTTCCATCCTCCTCTGTTTTAGCGACTCTGTGCTGCTTCTGCCATCACCAGAGGATTTGTGTGCCTACCATTTCTCCCGTTCTGCCATTCCAGGTTCCCTCATTCTCCCCCACACAAACCAGCGCCTCTGGGCTTATCTCCATTTTCACTTTCCCATATGCCCTTCATTCCCCCTGCCTTTTCCCCCATGGCAGGGAGTCTGTATGCTTGTCCTTCTTCCACACTGGCTCCATCAATTTCCCACCATCACCATCAGAGGCCCTGTGTACTATGGCAATTTGGGGTCCTGCCGTGCCCCCTATCGGGCCCCGTTTATTTTCTCTGGTGGCTAAGGAACTCCTGAGATGGGAGCCCCGTGCAAGTGCATCCAGTGAGTATTTGTTAATCCAGGCCTGCCACTGAGGGTTCTGTGTGCCCCTTCATTATGTTCCTGTTGTGCTAGGTACTGCACAAACAGCACAAAAAGATGGTCCATGCCCAAGGAGCTTCTTTTCTTTTCCTTCTGTTTATTCCCCTCATCCTCTTTGCATGTTCCATATTACCTTTTTCTGATACTCACTTCCTTAACTAGTACAGTGGGTGTACTTTAAAAGGTTCTATTGGATTAAGAGACATTGCCAGTTCCAGTTGTATGTCCTGTTTTAGGTATAGGTGGGGCCCTACCAAATTCACAGCCATGAAAATTGCGTCATGCACTGTGAAATCTGGACTCCACCTATGAAATTTGGTCTTTTGTGTGCTTTTACCCTGTACTACACAAATTTCATGGGGGAGACCAGCATTTCTCAAATTGGGGGTCCTGACCAGAAAGGAAATTGCAGGGGGGTCACAAGGTTATTTTAGGGGGGTTGCGGGATTGCCATCCTTACTGCTGTACTGTCTTCAGAGCTGGGTAGCTGGAGAGCGGCAACTGTTGGCCAGGCGCCCAGCTCTGAAGACAGCGCCCTACCAGCAGCAGCGCAGAAATAAGAGTAGCAATACCATACCATGCCATTCTTACTGTGCGCTGATGCTGGGGGTGGTTCTGTCTTCAGAGCTGGGCTCCTGGCCAGCAGCCGCTACTCTCCAGCTGCCCAGCTCTGAAGGCAGTGTCATCGCCAGCAGTAGTGCAGAAGTAGTAAGGGTAGCAGTGCCGCAACCCCCCCTACAATAACCTTGTGACACCCCCCCCCACTCTTTTCTAGCTCAAGACCCCTACAGTTACAACACCATAAAATTTCAGATTTAAATAGCTAAAATCATGAAATTTACGATTTTTAAAATCCTATGACCGTGAAATTGACCAAAATAGACAATCAATTTGATAGGGCCCTAGGTATAGGGCATGCATCGCAAACAGAGAGACTCTTTCAGAAGTAAAGTGTGATAATTGTACTTTAATCACAGCCTAGACATCTTACTCAGGTTTTAACATTTTCTTTTTCAAAAAGTCTAGCTAGGTATGGTACTGAGACAAGTTGTTTTCCGTTTGAGAAGCCTTCTCTCTTAAAAGCAAGGGAAAGAAATGTTCATGGATTCATTGAGAGGGAATTGGAAAATAAGAGGTCTCTAGCTCCACCTGCTGCGTAATCTCAGGCACTTCATTGAGAGGTTGTAAAACCTCCTGGATTTTTCTTCTACAAATGCACTAGGGACAAGAAAAGTTAAGCCTCTAGAAAACTCAGAAATATCTCCAGTTTTTCTGATTCTTCTTTAGAATTATAGAGTATCCAATTCCCTTTTCAAGTTGTGTTTTCAAAAGTTAAATGGTAAAAATAACAGATCATAAAAACTGTTATCTCTTAAAATTTGTGCTTAAAAGCAGTTTGATCCTTTTTCAAACTCAAAAGCATATCTGGATTATATGTGATTGCTTTATTAGCAATAGTGTCATTCATGTCCTTAGCATGAGACAGGCATCCAGCAAAGACACAATGTCACACCACAACTCTTGAACACAGTGTAAAATAAAAACATTCACGTATATAGGAAATGACTTTAAAAATGGAAGTGTAGTACTCTTGTCACTGGACAGTCAGCTGGTATCACCAAGATTTCAGGCGATTTATTTGGGAAGGAATTGATAAGAACCCGTAATACTTTTATCGCTCTGGGTCTTGATGATCTCAAGAAATTGGAGATCTAGAAATATGCCCTGAATAGAATAAAAAACAATCTGATAGATTCAGGCTTGTCTTTGGAGGCATGCCTCCAGAATTTGGGGAGGAGTGCTCAAATGCAGCAAACAGCAAAGGATATTGCAATAGTTTGTATTCTCATATTGCAAATACAGAAATGCTGCACTTCAAATAAATAGTCAAGGCCCAACTTTCCAAAGTGGGTGACTTAATGGGGTGACATATTCTATCACTCAGGCTAACATTGGTCACACAAAATACACATTTATATTAACACTTTGCAGCATTATAACTCATTCCATCACAGTATCTTAAAGTGCTTTACCAACATATAATAATTAAGCCTTGTATGCCCCCTGTAAATTAATGAAACATTACTTTTATTGTACGGGTAGGAAACTGAGGCAGGAAGCTGTTCAGTGACCTATTCAAGGTCTCAGAGTGAATCAGTGGAAGAGCCAGGAGCAGAACCCAGAAATTCTGGTTCTCAATGCTGTGGTTTAAGCAGTGGGCTACATTTTCTATACATAAATTAGATTGTAAATTCTTCTGGGCAGGGACTGGGATTATCAGTGTTGTGTGTAGAGTGCCAAGCAAAATTAAGCCATGAACCTGGGCCCCTGAGCACTACCTCAGTACAGATACAATAGTCCATGAGTGCTAATTTGAGTATCCGGATGCAGATTTTGGATGTCCTAGCCCAGTTTAGTAGTTTGGACTCCTCTCCCCAAAGATACACAGAGTGCTGATAACTGAGGAGAAAATCCTGATTTTAGGTGGTGACACCAACTTTATGAACTGATGCAGTTAGAATTCCAATGCTGTGGCAGAAAAACTGTTTAAATAAAGTTTGTCCACACCAGAACCTCAGGCATTTTCATTTAACAAATATTTTATGTACAATACATACTGACACAGAAACAGCACAACAGTGCCTTTTTAAAGCTTCAGGCTTTATGATTCCTTTTTGATGTAATAGCTTTGATGTTTGACATTGCTCACTATAGAGGGTAAATCGTTGTTAAGTTTCAGTGCACCAAGTATTTGCTATATATATAAAAAGATGATTTCCCCTTTTTTTAGTATTAAAGGTGAAACAATTTTTTAATTATAATTGTATAAAATGTTAAATTATTCAGTCCTGAACAAAACAAATATGTAGACCTGAAATTACAAATACATTTTAAAGGTAAATAAAACCCTATTTTTTTGACCCGTCAAGATCTGAGCATCAAAAACACCTATACAGAGTGAGGAGCTGCATTCATAATGCTGCTTTAGGTGTGTATGATGTTATCAATTCTTGCAGGAGAAACATTGGACCCTGAAATTGGTTCTGGGCAGGTAGGTAAAAGAGGACATTATTTTCACATTGTTTGCTTCAGATTTTTTTTATAAGTTTTTAATTCATTCATGCATTCTGTTTAAGACATAGGATCTTTTTTGTATGTATTTTTAAAGTATTTCAGTTCACCTTAAGTGAACCAAAAGTGACAAACCTTGCCCTTTTTCTCCATTGTTAAGTTATTTAAGGGGGACTGTGAGGAGGGCAAAGTCACGTTCTGCTGGTATGTATTGTCTTATTATGTAACCTTCCTTTGCCTGAAAGAATTTTAGGTACCTATATTGCCACAGTGTCATACAGCAAAAGATAAACTCTGAGGAGCCAATTGCTAACGCCTCAGTGGTAAACAGATTTAAAAGAATAAAACAGACAAAATATTGTTTGTTTCCCAAAGGGGTTATATTTTTCCAGCTGCAGCTAAGCCACAATCAAGAAATTCTTTGAGTCCAGCCTCTTTTCTTGCTTGGAAAATCAGCATATTCCAGTCATGTAGTGCAGACCTGTATCCAAAAAGGATGGTGGTAAAGAATGATAGTTGGAGGAATACTGAAATCCAGGGAGCAATATTAGCTTTTGCCTGAAAACTTGGGTGGCTGCCTAGAGAGATATCTGGCTCACCCTTTCTGTGGAAGAATACTCGTGTGATGACCAGAGCACTTGATTTCATGGGCCATACAGCTGATAAGAAACTTGGGCTCTCCCCTTTTCAAATTCTGGGACTTGTCCAGTAGCAAGGCAAGTGTTGTACAGCACGCTTACTGGTTGCCAGTAGGGTCCTCCCTTTGTGGAAGGTCCAGCTTCTTCTAGAGATGGGTCAAGTTAGCAATGTTTAGTTGTGGCTCAGGATTAGGATTGGGTTCAGGTTTAATGCTGAACCAGGTATACAGTTTGGATAGGATGGATCATAGCTCACAAGGCTTTGGCAGTTTTTATCAGAATTCAGTCACAACCAAACTGGAAACTAGATCTCTCTTGATTTTGGATCTCACCCAAGATTGAAACCACAGGCCAGGTTTTTAGTCTGGGGCAGGAATATAAACCCACACCATGAACTTAAAAGGAATTGGAATTCAGAGCTTCAGTTTTGGCTCATCTCTACATCAATTGAAAGGTGCTCTTATTAACAGATGAGCATGCAGTGCCCTACATCATTTCTCTGACGTGTAGGGCTATCAGGCTGGAAAATCTGATCTCAAACCAGGTGTCCTCATGGAGATAGCTTTTGTTTCAGAATACCAAATGACAGATTAAGATAGGGGTTCTCAAACTGGGGGTCATGAACCCTCAGGGATTGTGAGGTTATTACATGGAGGTCACGGGTTGTCAGCCTCCTCCCCCAACCCCCACTTTGCCTCCAGCATTTATAACGGTGTTTAGTATTAAAGAATTGTGTTTTTAATTTATAAAGGGGGTCGCACTCGGAGGCTTGCTGTGTGAAAGGGGTCGCCAATACAAAAGTTTGAGAACTACTGAAGAAGATAGCCTCCAGTTTAGTCTCCTGTCCACAACACAATGTTGTTGCTCACAAACCATTCACTTAATCACTTTATTTGGCATAGTTCCCTTCATACAGTTACCCCAGGGTACAAACTTTTATTCAATTTCTCTGAACATGGGTTTCCATCCACTGTCTCAAAGTGAAACTTTGCCAAAATGCCAGCGTTTTGGGTTGAAATCTTGCAGACCAATGGTTTCCACATGAAATCATAACCCAACCACAAGCTCTATGAATACCTAGCCAGATTTGCCTCCAAAGATCCACAAATTTGATATGATTGGTACAAACCAGTATTGTTTGTGTAAAGGAAATTTGTGCTTTGTAATCTACTAGAATTCTTAAATCTTGTCAATAATATAATGGATAAAAGAGAACCAGTTTGACTTTTACAAAGCCTTTGGCTAAATTCTGTGCAAGAGTTGATTAAGAAACTCAGGCCTCAGCCAGGTAGGCACTTAAGAACATGCCTAACTGTAATCACATGGATAGTTTGATAGACTTCATTTTAGTTGTTGTGATAGCATAGTGTGCCAACAGAGCATCAGAATGAGTTTTACTAGTATCGATATTGTATGATCTGGAAAAAAGGTGAATCAAGAGGTGGAAGATTTTGTAAATGACAATAGTTTAGGTTATCCAAGTTTAGAGATGACTGTTCAGAACTATGGAAAGACCAAACAAAGCTAAGTGATTAGGTAGCATGATGAAAGATGAAATTTGAAGTTGCAATGGCAAGGTAATGCAGGTTGATATGACTTTTTCTTCTATTCACACATGTTGTGAGTTCTGTATTAATATATAACATACACACTGTAGTAAGTCATTTTTCCCCACCCTCTGTACAAGATTGCATTTTTTCCCCCAGCAGACGTCTTGCCCACCAATGAAACGTCACACAGCATGGCCCGGCCAGCTCCAGTTAATTTCAGAGACAAAACTTTATACCCCTTCAACAACTCCTCCTCAGCTTCCTTTCCTCCAGTCCCAGCACCCATCCAGTGTTCACAACAGTTGGATGCATGGAACAAATGGAACTACACCCCATCCACCAAACAGAAGAAGACCTATGAGTGCTTGGGGGAGAAGTATGACGTCTTCTTTCTCTCCAGATACTTTCAGTAGGCCTACTGCAGTCAGACAAGGTATTTCATGATGCTTTCATTAACCCTTTATATAGCATTGCACAATAGTAAACTTGATCATGATTTCCATGCAAAATGATGTTTTTTCACACGTATCTACTTGTCAGCCTGTAGAAGGATTGTCAGATACTGGGACCGATTCTCCTCTCACACTAGTTTCACAGTGATGTAATTCCACTGACTTTGGTGGAGGTATTTCTGATTTACATTGGCGAGTGACAGGAGAATTAGGCAAGCAAACCCAATCCGATGGAGTTGTTGCATTGTCTTCAGTGGGCATTTGATTGGAGTAACTTTGTTTTCTCTTTTGATCTGTGATTATCAGCCGTTTTCATTGGGAGTGAGTTAAAAATAGAACCATATCTTGCACATATTTTCTAAGTGTAAAGAACAGGACAATGTCATCAGAGGCGGCTCTAGCTTTTTTGCCGCCCCAAACACGGCAGACAGGCTGCCTTAGGTGGCGCACCTGCGGGAGGTCCTTGGTCCTCCGGATTCGGCGTACTTGCTGCCGAATTTCCGCCAAATCCACAGGACCGGGGACCTCCCACAGGCATGCCGCTGAAGGCAGCCTGCCTGCCACCCTCACAGGGGCTGGCAGGGCGCCCCCCACAGCTTGCCACCCTAGGCATGCGCTTGGAGTGCTGGTGCCTGGAGCTGCCGCTGAATGTCATCGCTAAGGAAAAGTTCTAGAGTTTTAAACCCAAATACAGCTGAAAAAGCTGAACTATGTTTTTAACGATAGTTGGCATATTGTATAAGAATTTGCATTCCAGCAAATTTTAGGGCCATATGATAGGATTTGGTAATGTCCCTAACTCTACTGTAGTCCCTAACACTATAGAATGACATAAATCAAATATTTATTTTTCTTATTCTTGTTTTTGATACGTATAGTAATACAAAAGATTAAATAGCAAATCATCAAATTGAAATGTATCTAAATGTTTCAGACAAAAAAGCATTGCTGCACAATCATGCCAGCACAACAGAAAAGCAGTGATTGAGGAAAACACTTAAGCATTTGTTTAACTGAATTTTTAAGTTCATTGAAGTTAATGTAAGCACATGCTCAGAGCTAAGTGTATGCTTAAGTGCTTTCCTGAAGAGTGATGGACTGACGCTTCAATGCTTTTCTAAACCAGGGCCAAAATGATCCATATTCTGTATTTCATAATGTTATAACTTATATAGTCCTAGTTATTCGTATGCCATATGTCATAATATTATAGCTAATATATGCACAGTTATTCAATGTTGCATATTCAGAAAAACATTCAGACATCATATCTTCTCCTCCTCCACTTGAGGATTTTTATCTTGAAACTATATTATATTTCACTGATTATATAGTGTGTTTATGCCTGTGAATGTCATTTATTATAACATTTTATTGTTAGTCTGCAGTTGCTTGGATACAGTGCATAGATACTAAAATGATGGTTGCTTTGGAAATGCTTGTAGATAAACTAGGGAGATAAAAATGCATTCATCCTAATCAGAACAGGCTCTTGTGTTGAATTTCTCTGCAAGTCATTAGAAGCCCCTTTTATTTTTTATATTCAATCTTGACAAATGTACCAGGAAATGGACAATCTGGAGCAAGTGGAGTTCCATTATCGGGAAGTCATCATATGGATTTACTTCTTCAGGAAAAGGTGATGTATGAATGTGACATGGAGGTAGATCACAGAAACATTGTTTATATCAACAGGAATATATTGAAAGCAGATAGTGTGATTGGTAGCCAAACAAAGCAGAAATGCTATTCAGATAGGGTCTTTAAATGACTAATAGTAAAAATCCCTTCACCCACATCACTGCAGAGTAACTGATTTTGAATGGGACTGCACACATGAGTGAGAATTACTATATGGACAAAGGAATGAGATGTCTTGGAGCTATTGAATTTCAGGGTGAGGAAATATAAGGTAGCAAATGTGAGTATCTGACATTTTGTTTTAAGGTTGTTGGACTACCACTATATTTTAATAATACTAGAATGAGCAAGTGTAGCATTTTGGAGACAGAAAATTTATCATAAAATAAAATAATTTGAAAGCCTTTTTTGGAACAGGCCAGAATGGTGTATCCACATTTGTGTATAATATTCAAATTTTTTTTGCGTGTAGGATGAAATAATTCTGAAAATGAAAGATGAAATCAGTCATCTCTTGCCTTTTGAAAGTGAGTCAAAACATAAAGATACAGTGATAGCCAATCTTCAGGATGAAATTGCAGTGATGACAAAGAAGATGGCTCAGGCTGCTAGGAATGATGTCGAATTTACTCAAAAACTACTGACCTTTGAGCGAGATATTGAAGCAAAGATGGAAGAGATTAAAGCCTTGAAAGAGCAGGTATTGAACTCTTAAAGGAACGCTGTCATCTTTAATCAGACTCTGTGAATTTTTTTTTTAAACTAACAATTGTTGCTAGAAACAAAAGAACTTAGAGGAGAAAAATGGGTGGTTGTTTTTTTCAGTTTGTTCACCTCTTTGATAACCCCTTGTATATAGTATCAGAGGGGTAGCCATGTTAGTCTGGATCTGTAAAAAGCAACAATGAGTCATGTGACACTTTATAGACTAACAGATGTATTGGAGCATAAGCTTTTGTGGGTGAATACCCACTTTGTCAGACGCCAAAGTGGGTATTCACCCACGAAAGCTCATGCTCCAATACATCTGTTAGTCTGTAAGGTGCCACGGGACTCTTTGTTCCTTTGTATATAGACACTTTATAGACAGCTTCCCTATTTGTTTGTGTACATCTTTCATACAGCAACAGGAGAGAGAAAACATTTTTAAAATATGGAAGTCTGATTGAAAAGCTATATGAATTGGGCAGGTGACTGGAAGGCATGTATAATATCTGAAACTACTTTGAACATATTTTTATGTTGACTGTATTTCAAGTGGACAGTGTCCTTTTTAAGCTCTGTGATCATGTGAATGCACACAGTGATAAAGAGCAAGAAAGGAGCAATCCTTAAAAATCTGATACATAAACAGAATTGGTGATTGTTTTCCATGAGTTGTCAGCAGCTCTGGTCTTGTATTATGATATATTGCAGGTAGAGCTGCACACTCCCACAGTGGACCCCTTCAAACTGACTACTTATCATCTCTGAATTAGGCTCATGAAACCAATTATTTTAACAATTTTGTTCCTTCTTTTTATCTCTTTGGCCATGATATGAAAAAGTAGACTGCAACGTTTCATCTTCACTCATGACAGCCAGGAAGTAATGTGTTTGATCTTTATCTGCATTAGAAAATGCAAATGACTTTGAGTGCTTTCTGTAAATTATCATCTGAAATATTTGTTCTTGACAATTACCTGAAGACTCTAGAAAAAAACACATAAACCAATGACCTTGAAATACTAGGCTTACTCCTCTTGTTGCTATAAGTTGGCCCATAATATATAATATTTTGACTTACTCATGCAAGCATCTATGAGGCTGCTCATGTGAGTTAGCTGTGAAGGACCTGTGGTTTATTTTTCTGAGTGTTTGCTGGAATATTTCAGTAGCAGAGAGACTATTTGACTTTTGTCTGTGCTAAGAGTAATCATGGTGGAATCCTGTTCAGTTTGGATAAACTCTCAGGTTTGAATATCTGTCTAAACTATTCAAACCACTCAGGTCCACAGAATTGGGATGGAGATCTTGGAAAACAAGTTCACAAATGAAGGTTCTCATGCTTTTTTTCCCAGTTGGAAATATCAAGTCAAGTTTATTAATAGCAACTTAGCCATTGATCAATGCACAAAAAATAAAATATGTTACAATATATATCCAGAATGATAAAATATTTAAAATATATGTACAAACAAATTAAAAAGAACAAAAACCAATTAAACCATATATAATTACCGTTCCACTTGCCTTTTCCTTATTCTAGTGGCTGACCATGCAAATAGGGCAACTGCTTGAATCACAGATACGCTGTCAGTTCCTAACAAATATTCTGTTTTCTAGAAACAGGCATCTGAGACAAACACACAGAAAGCCATTTTGACCTCAAGTGGCAGTACAAATTACAAAATCATAAGTAATGGGGTAGGTCTTCCATCTACCTTTGGACAGAGGTGATTACATTTCTCAGTGCTGTACATCAGACTTTTAAGTTAGCTATCTGCATAGATTGAAAACTGAGAGCTGTAAAGACCCTTCTTAACTTGCCATTGGACAGATTGTCTAAATATCTGGCATATCCATGGAGTTGGAAATGTAGCAAGAACACTTTTCTCGTAGCAGCTTTTGATCACGACTGAACTGGGAAGTATAGACATGAGGGAGTTAGGTTAAATGGCTTTTAGTTTTAATTAATCAATTTCAAATCTCAAAACAAGTCTGGTCCAAATGCAGAACAAAGATAGAGTTTGTTTGACCTGAGCTGGTTCGCCCATTCCCTATTTAAGGTAACCAATAATTTATTTTTTTGCTTATCTTTTGTAGATCAGCAGTCTGCAGAGAGATTCGAGCCAAGTCTTGTGCCATTCCCTCTCTGAAAGAGACCTAGAAATTGCAAACTTGAAAAAAGAGAGTGAGAAGTTAAGGAGGAACCAAGCTCTAACTACAGGTATATTTCCTCTGGCATCTCAGGTAGTGTACTTTAACATACAGTTTTTAGGGCTAGGATCACAGGTAGTATAGTTTAGCAATGAAAATGTATACTTTACAACTTTTCTGGCCAGAAATTATTTGTAGTGGCTTTGTGGACCTTCTAAAATTGTTCGTCCCTTTTTTCTATTTCATTTTAACCTCTTTGAGGCTTACAGATATCTTCTAACAGACGAACTACTAGAGTAGAAATAAGGATCATTGGGAACTAAATCTGGGTGAGTTGTGGGACAGATGGTTTATTAAAAAAAAAGGAGAGGAAAAAAACTCCTGGAATATAAGGAACTGTTAGTCTCTGTAGGTCAGCCCCTCAGCTGTGTAATCGGTATAGTTCCACTAACTTAAGGGACACTATGCTGATTTACTCCTACCGTGGATCCGGCCTCCTATGTGTGTTCTGAACATCTCTCAAGGGCTTTGTCTCAGAGTGCAGACCATTTCCCAATTTCCAGCCTTCCTTTATATAATGATTTAATAGTCAAAAGGACTTTAATATTGACACAAAATACTCAGTGTTTTTATTTAAACACTAGCTAACAATACAGTCCTGTTAGCGAAGTCATTTCACTCCATCTCAGTTTTCCAAAAGCAAACAGACTATGTTATATTTACTTACACCAGTCCACAGGGACAATTATCAAAGTTTCAGACCTAAACATAGTTTTTCAAGAAAAACTGAGCTGAGAATTGTTCTTGCCCAAAGGAGCATATTCTCCAAAGCACTGAATTCCTTGGGACTAATGGTCACACTAAATAACTCCCAGCGTGTATGGACTAAATTTAGATCTGCTTTCAAATCCAGATATTGTTAGTATATGACAAATATTTTTTCTTCTTCAGTGTTTATATGGTGATATTGTTTAGCAGGTTTTCATAACTGAAATGCCTTTGTATTCTTTAACCTAAATTCTGTTCTTCACAGGACTGGTGACCAGTTTGCAAAGAGATATTTCAGCAAAGGAGCAGAGAATACTGCAACTAAAACTGAATGCAGATAAACTAAAGAAGGAAAACAGGGAGAAGGATAATCAGCTTGCAGTCATTTCTGCCAAGGTTGACACCCGTGTTTATGTCCGCTGTTATTTACTGTACTACAAATGGTTTAGTAAAATAACAAGAACAAAATGGACCCAATTCAACAACTCCACTGATTTCACCAGAGTTATACCAGAGCCAAACTCAGGCCAATATCTATAGTTTCTGTATTTGTACAGTAGTTTCATACTAGGCAAGAACTAAGAGTCAGGAAAATGGGGTATGTCCTGCCCCTGCCCCCAGGACCCTAGGCACATACTTGGGTGGCCGCAACCCATTTTGTTATGGCTTCACTCTATTGTTACTTGAGCTACCTTTGATTTAGTTAGATTAAAGCTAGCTCAGGTATGTCTACATAGTCTCAATCACACCACCTGATTTCAGTGTTGACATACCAGAGTCTCATCCTCTTATGCCAGACTTCCATTTTACCTATGCAACCTAGGTTGCAACCTAGGCAGTTTCTGTATCACTCTCAAATTTCATTCTGCTGTTCGTGTGGATGTGATTCAGGATTTTTATGTGGTTCTGGTACATTGAAATCCCACTTGCCCTGCATGGTGAATTCCACTGAATAGCACTGAGTTCCTGTTAAAAGTACACTCCCTTACTGCAGGGCAAGTGAAAAACTCAGGTGCTAGCCTATATGTCTTTTTTTTTTTATTATTCTCCTTCCAATTTTAGCAACAGTGCTTTATTTCAACCAAGTGAAAATCCTTTTCATAGTCTGCATGGTCATTCTCTTCCAGTTCAGTGAACCTCTCCAAGAGCCTTTCAAAGAAAGCATGTCTAAAGAAGGCTCCCCAAACCCAGTGTATAAGCTTGTGTCCAACAGGTTTGCTCACTCCGTTTGCTGTGCTATTCTGACTGCTCTGCTGTTAGGTTGTGGCCATATTAGAGTAATGACAACACAACTATCCGTTCACAAGAGACAAAGGTGCCAAATTCAAAATGTTGCTGGCCCCCCACTTAATGCTATTGCTGCCTGTCTCCAAATCCAGTGGGAGCAGCCACTGATCTTCCCAGTACAAGACTGCAAGAGAGCCATCCTGCATACCCTGTTCCCTGAAGCGCAAATCAACTGCTTAGCAACTCACCAGTTCTGCCTGAGAGAAGAGCTCTGTGGTTTCTCCAGCCGGCTAAGAGGGATAGCATATTCCCTGCCAGGGTGGACACCCTATCAGAAAGCCATGGGGCAGGAAGAAAAGCCCAAGCAGAAGGGAGTGGATTTATTTGTGCATGTGAGAACATTTGTGTGCCAACCAGGAGGAAAGCAAAATCAAAATCACTTTTGATTGTCAAAATGTGGTGCCTCTTTTTGGTGGTGGAATTGGAGAATTCTGGGATGTGAGCAGAGCTTGGGATTTGGGTGGTCTTTGGGATAGTACTACTACCTTTTGGTGATGGTGGTGGTGGTTTAATCTGACCCTTCTCCGAGAGTTCGTCTGGCTGCTGTCTCAGCTTTTCATCACAGAGCTGCTTCATCATCATCATCATCATCATCTGGTGTCTGATACTTCCTGAAGTGGCTACTATATAGGTATCATGAGAAATTCTCCCTCTCATAGGGCCTGCATTTAATTCTCATCCAACTCTGGGACCCTATGTTTGAGCTCCTATAAATGAAGCTCATCAGTGTTTTCCCTTAGTGAATGGTTTTGGTTTTTGTTGTTTGCTTGGTACTTCTGATCTGATCCCATTCAGATTGAAGTCAATGGAAATCTGAGCCATATTGCTCACGTATTACAATGATGAGGGCCAGGTATGTACCTAGATAGGTTCATTTGTAAAACCAGCAAGTCGCAGAGTGTTTTTATGGATCCTTCTTTTTCAGAGTTATCAGTTTCCAGCTGTGAATTTTCCTAAATCTTCTCCTTTGGTGGGGTGGGGTGCTATTTTTATGAATCATCTCCTCTGTTTGCTTGTCTAAAACACTTGCATCAGGTTATTTCCAAACAAGGATTTTCCACCTCTGAGATTCAATCATTGCTTTGTCTCACAACCAAGCCCACTTCTGATTGTTTTCAATTCTTTTCTTTAAGAAAGCTGCTGTATGGCTTTTCCTAAACATGTCCTGTATCTGTACAAAGATGCTACCCTCAGGCTATACTTATACTTCTTGCAAAACAGCATAATCAAATCAAATTTAGAGCAGATGCTTGATTTTGGTCAGGCTGCATTACGGAATATTGTAACCTAAAACCACACTATTACTTTGCAGTTCCCAAGCAGTGAGAGGAGACCTCAAAAACCATGCATACTGGATTTCTGTGACCAAGAAATGTTCACCGAATCCCCACTCGTCTGTGTACATTCCCTTCATTTCAGATCTTTCCCCCCTGAACATCACACTGAGTTGGCTGAAACATGAGAGGGATGAGTTGTGCAAGATGCATATTTCTAGATGAGAAGGAACAGTCAGTGGTGCATGAGAGTGTACTGTTGAGAGTTTGACTGGTGGGTTTTTTCGGAGTACCACAATAGCATACTTGAAGAATTCCTAAGGAGCAGGCAGCTGTAACAGCAAAATACCAATTCATTATAAGTAACCCAGTTGTCTTGCCTGTAAATGAAGAAATATATTTCCTCTCCTTTCCTTCTGAGTTAGATTTTTGGATTAGTTTATCAGTTTTAACTGGAAGGCACAAAGTAGCTGATGGTTGGAGGCATATGACTCAAGGAGTCATTGTGAGAACATCTGAAGTTTCTAAAAATAGCTAGCTCCTAAGTTCCCTGTGTGACTCAATGTGGATACAGTTCCATCCGCGAACACAGGAGTTGATGTGCTTAGCATTTTACAGGAGTCACTCGGCTCCTCTCAGAATCAGCTCTCCATGATTCTGTGTAGCACTGCAGAAGACAGGGATCTTTCATCTCATACAAACTCCACTGCACAAATTCAACACTTTCTTCAAGGTGATGGCATTATAGGGCTGGCCCTGCAAGCCATGTTGTTTGAGGTGTTCTTTTCAAACCAGTGAGGTTAGTGATGAGACAAAGGGGCTGCAGGATAGAGCTCTAGGGATTGTGGAAAACAAATAGTTGCAAAATGGTGCACTAAAAAGTAGCCTGAGTTGCATAGCACTTTACACCCATGTTGTCCCCTCAAGTTAATCCTGATAGCAATGTGGATAGAGCAGGGTGAATTTATTTTTTTTGGCAAACAGTTTGTTTATTGAAAAATACAATTTTGGATGAGTCAAAACTATTCACCAAATTGGGTCAAATTCAGCTAATAGTTTTGACTGCAAAAAAAAAGTGGGGAAAAAAAATTCTGAAAAAGTCAAAGACTTTTTGTTTCAAAACAACATTGCTTCAAAATGTTGCTCAATTTCACTAAAGCAAATGGGTTAAAAGCACTTGAAAACTAAGCAAAATGTTTTGGTGTACCCCAAATGAATTTTTTTGTTTGTTTTTCATTTCAACAAGAGAAACCAAAGAATTGTCATTTCATGTTGACTTGAAACAAAAGTTGTTTTGGATTTTTTAGTTTGCAACTGAAAAATCAAATATTCTCCCAGCTCTAGTGTGGGTGGCGAGACTGTGTAATTTCTTTTACCAGGCCAGGAGGCATACGCTTATATGCAGGAAACATAGAGTCCTTACATGTAGCCCCATCCCAGAACTTCCCTCCATCATTTTCCTTGTTGGGGGGCTTGCAGAGAGTTCTGGAAAGAGCCAGATCGGGGCATATAACCTTCACACTGCCCTACCCTGTGTCCAGGGGCTTTCTGATGTGTGTCTGTATACATGTGTCAGTTAGAATCTGGCTCATTATCTGAACTTCTGATAACATTTGGTCCTACAAATATAACCAGTTTCTCTCGGCTCAGAATACTATCTCAGAACATACATGTGTTGTTTCATGTATTTGGTTTAAAATTTCTGTTAATACTAGTTCTGATCATCTTGTATATTTCAAACAATTTTTCTATTCCTTTCTTCCTTACCTCTGCATTTTCAGTAGTACTCTTTTTCTAAAGCATAAGGGGTTTGTCTTAGGTAGCTTTGTTAACTCTTACTTGTCTTTATGTTTTTCTTTTCTAAAGCAGGGAATGCTTTTCTAAAAGTCCAATCTGAAAGATGCTGAGCACCCCTTCTCTCATTCCTTTATGTGAGTTGAGGACACTCAGCAACTTGTGGTATTGAGCCTTTACTGTGGTGCCATACTATTTGGTGGTGCTCAGCATAATATAAAAATGATCTTATCTTCCTTGCTTGATGATTTTTTCCTTGGTTGCTGTTCATTCCAGTGTTCTAGAATTAAAGAGGAAATGAAGCATGAATTCAGAGAGAGAGAAGTAATTACATACCAAATGTGAGTTAGTTTTCTTAGTTTTTAGTTGCCTGGCTTGTTTAGCATATAGGCAAGCAGCAAATTAAAACTCCTCGTCCCTGAGAGAATAATTAACTAGACACGTTAAGAATGTATTGTAATCCGGTTCTTGTCATGGAAAGGGATGCAACTGCATAACAGATTGGAGAAATGTTGACTTCTGGAAATATTATAATAGCAGTTTTTCTATGAAGTGGAATTCTGAATTAAATAAGATTTAAACTACAATTGGCAATTAGTATATTGATTAGTAAATGTATTTTTTTTTCATTATTTGGATTTGTAGAACAAAGCATCAGAGGTAAATGAAAACATAAACCTGTCTGTTATTTGTGCTGTAAATGAAATGTTGCTCCTTAATTTTCCAAATAAGCTGATTAGTTTCACCCAGCTCTGTAAATCCAATATCTTTACAATGATAGATAGGGCGAATGTACTTCTTATTAGTTAAAGGTTTAGGCTATGCAGTAAGCTGAATTACTCAGATTGTTTAATAAAACAAAAAAGATCTGAAGTTAATGTAATTAAACTAAGTGGTTTATTGAAATATAATCTCATTAAATTGGGTGATTTACTATTTTGTGTGGTTGATTCCATTTTACTGGGACTTTTGCAGCGCATTGGGAGAGCTGGAGCTGCAAGTGAAGGGGCTGCAGGGAGAATGCAGAAGAACTGCCCGAACAGGAAATCATAACAAGTAGGCTTGCAGAAAAATAAAGTAAATTTCCTTTCTGCCTGCTAGCTTCTCTCCATGAAGTACAGTCCTGAAAGGGAAAGTGTGAAACTCCAGGCTAATACAGTCTTGAAATTGGGAATGGATTCCCTGACTCCACTGTGGTGGTAAGTACCATTGCGCAGTTCCTGTTCTGATTTTGGGCTGTGCAGCTTTTTGTTTATTTGTGAATGACAGGCCCATTTTCCCCTTCCACATTCCCTTGTGGAGGACCCACTGATTAGGCCTCATCCCAGAACACATACAAGGGTGGATGCCCCCCCGGGAAATTCTTGCTGCTTTGCCCAACCTTTCTGCAGCATTTTTCCTGCTTTTGTTCCTAATGCATCAGCAGAGGCCAGCTCAGGATTTGGGTCTACCCTCTGCAGCACATGTTCAAGTACTTCTGCTTGCAGCTGTTTTTTTCTTGAAATAGCTATTTCATTATTTTATTTTATTTTTAGAATGAAAATGAAATAAAATGTAGATAAAATGTTTTTATGGTATTTCTGCTATGAGATATTCTCCATTACAAAGGATTCTAAATTTACTCTTATCTCCTTTACACTTCCTTGCTGTTTCTTGGGTGGTGTGTTGGTATAGTCCCCCGATATCATCTCAGTTTTCTTTCTTCTATAACTCTGTTGATAGTGCTCTCCTTTTCCAAAGCAAGACTGTTGTGCAACTGAGGCTGCAACTTGTGGAGTCAGATAAGCAGAGGCCCAGTCTGATGTTCCTGAGATATCCTGCCCCCTGGAAAGGCCCATTAATGTGCTATAGGACTATTGCCTAGATTTTTATATCTTTGATCTCACTGCTTGCTCCACAATAAAGAATTCTTACTTTCCATGAATGTGATAGAATTCTTGTGTCTAGCAGTGGTTTCCAACTTTGTTACCTTCAATTCGGTGGATGTTAATTATAACTGTACTTTGTTCCAAGATCATCAGCTTAACCACTGTGCACAGCCTTTAGCACCAAGAAAACAGATATCACAGATATCTACCACCTGACCTAAAGAATGACATTTTCCGTTAATTGGCCATAGTATTAGAGCACTAAACATATTTGCTGGCCAGCCACTAGAGCAGGGGTCAGCAACCTTTCAGCAGTGGTGTGCTGAGTCTTCATTTATTCACTCTAATTTAAGGTTCTGTGTGCCAGTCATACATTTTAACGTTTTTAGAAGGTCTCTTTCTATAAGTCTATAATATATAACTAAACTATTGTTGTATGTAAAGTAAATAAGGCTTTTAAAATGTTTAAGAAGCTTCATTTAAAATTAAATTAAAATGCGGAGCCCCCCGGACCGGGGGCCAGGACCTGGACAGTGTGAGTGCCACTGAAAATCAGCTCGCGTGCCGCCTTTGGCATGCATGCCATAGGTTGCCTACCCCGGCACTAAACGGTATGATAATCGTAAACTAGCAGGTGCATGAATAGGTCTGATTACATTCAGCAGAGGAAAGACATGTGCACACACACACCCTAGCTGGTACATTACACGTGCATGGAGAATTAGATATGTCCTTTTTAGATTTATCAGGTATACTGGTACTGGCGAGACTCAAAAGAGTTATCTACATATTACTCATAAGTAATAAGTAGGGAGCCTACTGGAATCCTTCCTTTATAGATTGGCTGTAGAATGGAGCACATTCAGTAACTTTTTTATCTTGTGCAAGTGGAGACCCAAAAAGCTCCAGTACCCGTGACTTAATTTAAAACCGTGGGCAGCATGGCTAGAACTATATGACTGATGAGCTACCAATGACCCTATAGCTGGGATGTTAAACAGCTTAAGTACCCCGCACTGCAAATTAAAAAAAAAAAGTGACATTGCATGACCCAAAGTTATATGTGGACTCTACTGTTTTTAATAAGATTTCTGTAGGAAATAGTGATAGATCTGCTTATGGCATTATTATATGGTATCACTTTGATATTCAAGTGCTTTCATTGTTCAGGCTGAAGAGGAACTGAAAAAAGAAGTGGAAAGGAATGTCTGCAGTTACAAGAGATGGGGCGCAGAGAAGGCCTCATTAAAGCTGACTTGGAACAGGCAAAAGCTCAGGTAGGGGTTGCTGAAAGAAAATTACTCTGTACTCTGCATTACAGCTAACAATAGGAGTAGAAAACAGTAGTTTCTATAGGAAAAATGATTTGTAACTGCCATAAAAGCTATTGAGAGCTAGAATGCCACAGAGGAAAATATAAATTTGGAGCACAGAACTCTGTAGTTGCGACATTGATAATCCAAATTGTGTGTATCATGGCTAGGTTATACTTAAGGGTGTGTGTTTCCATATCTCATTTACAGATGGCTAGTGTTTATGATGCATAGGCATTTTATTGCTCCTTTTTTTCTGTTGTCCTCTCCATCACCCAGTCTCTATGTAAATCATCCACAACTTCTACCTGACTCACTTCAAGGAAAAACAGGCCCCTTTGTAAAATACTTTTGTTTAAGTATCTGCTCTGGTGCAATTACAAATCCTTTAAATGTTTCATTTCCTAATTTAGGGCCCTCTCCTTACAGAACGGAGTCAGCTACCACCATCTTTAAACAAGATAGTTGCTAGCAGGATTCAACAAAGTTTCCTGTCTGATACGGACAAGGATATATTTTTTTGGTTTGACAGTCATATTAGAACAGTGTTATAAAACTATGCAGTCATCTCACTTCCATCTTCCTCAGTGGTCTATAGCCCAGTGTTGTTAGCAAGGTTCTCAGCAAAGAAATCCTGTTCCCCTTGGCCAGAGAAGCTCTGCTATAGCATTAACTTTTTGAATGGGTGTATGCTAATTATCCATTACTTTTGGGACTAATGGAGCAAAGGATAAACATCAGGCCCCTAGTAACAAGTGCTTCACTGGGAAGTCCTGCCAGTGTCTAACAGGAACCCACACAATTGTCACAGATTACAAACTCCTTGTCCCACGAGTGCGTGTGTTTGTAGATGCGTTAGATGAGAGTCTGGATAATGTTTTGTCACAGACAAGGGAAGAGACAAATACCACCTAGCAAACAAAGTTATGTTAAGCTCACTTCACTGGAAATGTTTATAATTTGTTTCTGAAAAATACCCAGTGGGTGGCATTTTCAACAGCCTTCAGTGCCGGCAATGGGAATTTTACTTTAGAAAATCACACCCAGAACATACAGTCTAGCAACCTGTTCTAGTCTAGCAGTCTGTCTAGTTTGTGTAATTTGAAATGCTAGCAGGGCCGGGAGTTAAGACCTTGTAGAGGATTTTTGGAAAATTGTTTAAATATCTGATGTGTGATG
This sequence comes from Gopherus evgoodei, assembly GCF_007399415.2. Lineage (NCBI taxonomy): Eukaryota > Metazoa > Chordata > Testudines > Testudinidae > Gopherus > Gopherus evgoodei. The sequence continues at coordinate 8,915,077 of NC_044339.1, read as the reverse complement.
CCAATCTGGTGCCTTTGCTCTCCAGAAACATTTTTATGAGTTTCACGGATAAATAATCTCTGACAGAGGTGCTTTAGTACTGTCCAGAGAGGTGACTCAGTCAGAGGCAGAGAACTCAGCTCAATCTTCCCTTCAGATTGGGGCTGGAATGTTAACAAGAGGCTACCAAGAGCCTCTTCTAGCACTTGACCTTTACCACATCAGTTACTGTGGGCCCAATCCTGCTCACAGTAAAATTAATGTCAAAACTTGTATTGACTCTAATGGGAGCAGATATGGACATCAGTTTTGTTCCTCAGTGGAATCCTTTTGTTGTGTGTTTACTGCTTATGTAGTTAAATTCTTTCTTATTCTGTTTTGTATTTTGTTGCTGTCTTTGCTTAGGAATTATTATAGGGATCCTTATTCTGTTTTTTTAAATGTATTTATGTTTCTATTTTATGCACACTTTCTTCACGTTCCTCCCAACATACAGTACTTAAGATGGCATTCATTTTTCAAGAATCAGTTTTAGTTCACTGACAATGATTTAACAACCCCCCTTGTGTCTTACTGTTGATTATACCCTTTAACTTAGTAGACAACGTGAATAATATTATTAACTACAGGGCTATGCTATCAATGTGGTGTAAATGTACAGTTAGTAGTAGTGTTTGTTGAGGGACTATTCTGCTAGAAAATTGATTGTGAGATGAATTTATAGCTTAAGGCAGCAAGGGCAAGCATGGTCACTGGGCTCCAAGGTCAATGATCACGGGCAGAATACCCTCAAAATTCATTCAAAATTTCTCTTCCTGCCCTCTATAATTACTGAAAATGTTCATAGAACTACATAATTATTAAACTGGTGTGCCCTCCTAATTGACTTTTCAGGAATAGCGCAGACTAGCCAAATGGAGTTTCTGTTGACTCTAGCTGTTAGTGATTTTGTTTACTTTACCAATCTCTGCTTTAGCTGGAGTGTTTCAAAAGGCAAATGATTGAAATCTTCTATTCACAAGAAGCGGAAATTCCAGAGACTGTAACAGATCAACAGGTTAGTTCAGGTGACAGCAAACACAACTTCTTGGTGCTTTTACATTTTCGGGCCTTCTGATGCTGAGGGAGCAGATCTTTTTTATTTTGTTGGTTTACACACGTTTAGCTTGTTGGCTCTCATTCCCAATGATACAGACTCATTTTACCAATTGAAAAACAAAGGTAATTTTGTAATCTCTCTGTCCCCGTCCCAGACAGCTGGGATTCTTTCCATGCAGACAAGGTGCTGCAGACACCTTATACAAGGTGACATATGATGATGGTCCAAAAGATGCTCATGAGTACAGAGCTAAGGTACCTTAATGGAGAATTTTGGAGTAGGGAGGTGGGGAGAGAAGTGAGTTGACTACTATATGGATAAATTGTACAGTCCTGATAAATGGATCTGGTGCTATATTTGAGTCTTATTTCACTGGAATACCAATTAAGAACGGAGGGAGCTCATCTTTTTAAAAAAATGTTAAATTCAAATGTTTTACTGCTGTAGGAGTTGGCTTTCTGCCTTCTACCACTTTCTTCATCTAGGTTCAGGAGACCATCCAAGTTGAACACTTGCGTAAGGTGTAGTTTAAGATATAATGATTTACTGGTTTCACCTGAAAAATCAACAATATCTAACATTGTTGTCTTTAAGAAGAAATGTGATCATTTCCCCCCTCCAAATCTGGGGTTGAGCAAGTATGCTTTAATAGGAAAACACATTTCAGGATGGTCAGGATGGGTAAAATTTTGCACCAAATTATTGTTTGAATCCTAGATTTCCAAGACTCTGAAAGTTTGCCCATGACCTGGGGAAAGGCTCATTTTCTCTTTCATTTCAGTCTGCAGGATCTGCTGCTGACATTTACTGCATGGAAGTTCTACAAAATGGAGACAAATTGGGTTGCACATTAGAGCCATCTTGATCCTGCCAGGTGCTGAGTGCTCTGGCCTTGATTCAGGAAAGCACTTAAGCACATATTTAAATTTAAGCATCCATTGAAGTCAGTACTGAGCAGCATACAGATTTGGCAGATAACTAGTTTAAAAGTACTTACTCAGTTTGCATGCAGCAATTCTGAGTGTGTGTGTGCATGCATGTGCTAGCACACATATTCTTCCATATGTGCGTGAAAATTATTTCCAAGCATAAAATTTGCATGTGCATTGAGAAGCTGTTTTTGAAAATTGGCCCCTTGATGGTGGGATATTCCGTCAGCCAACTCATAAAAAATTATTTCTTTGCCCTAGATCCTTAAAGTTATTTAGGATACTCCAAGGTATTTAGCCAGAAGTCAATGAGAGTTAGGCACCTAAATACCTTTGAGGATCTGGACCTTAGTAATTAGTAAAGCACTAAACTATTTTAGTCAATTATTATACACTGAAATAAGAATTGTTGTGAAAAATGTAAGCGTACATTTACTAAGCCAGTCTTTTCAAGTGAAAATGGGAATGTCTTCCATTTTTTTGTGCATTTATTTCTTCTTCTGCCTTCATATCCTTTTGTCAGTTAATGGAAAAGATAAGACAGATCACTGATGAAAATCTGCAGATACATGAAGAGAAGTTATTACAGAAGGAAATAATTTCCAAGGACTCTGAAGAGAAGGAAGTATCTGAAACTGTTGAGGTGTTGAAGAAATCACTGGATGAATTCCAGGTCACTTGTTTAAGTGCTTTTTGTATACTGAAAGTGAATTACACGATAATTCAGATATATTGCACATGATTGTCCTAAACACAGACTTAATTTAGATATTTAACCAGAGAAAAGATCTGCTGCATATGGTACTCAAGAGATGTTCTCCTGCTCTACAAATCTGTGGAAATGCTTTGTTGTTGTTACAGCTGGACAGAAATATTTGGATGAAACATTTTCCCACCACAAAATGCCAATTAGTCGAAAGCAAAATTTTCCACTGGAGCATGTTGATTTCAGTGAACCTTTCAAAGGAAACCAAACAGGATTCCAGTGGAAACATCCTGTTTCCTGCCAGCTTGCCTACCTGCCCATCGCCCCTGTTTCTCAGCAATTTCCTGGATGGGGATCTGGGTGCTGGGCAGGGCTGGCTCTAGCAATTTCGCTGCCCCAAGCACGGCGGCATGCCGCAGGGGGCGCTCTGCCACTCGCCCGTCCCGTGGCTCCGGTGGACCTCCCGCAGGCGTTTCTGCGGAAGGTCAGCTGGTCCCGCGGCTCTGGTATACCTGCCGCTGTGGAGGGTCCGATGGTCCCGTGGCCTCCAGTGGAGCTGCCGCAGGCGTGTCTGCGGGAGGTCCACCGGAGCCATGGGACCAGCGGACCGTCCAGAGCCTCCTGCCGCCCTCCCAGCAACTGGCAGAGCGCCCCCTGCGGCGTGCCGCCCCAAGCACGTGCTTGGCACGCTGTGGCCTGGAGCCAGCCCTGGTGCTGGGACTCTCCAGACTCCTAGCCTCCTTGGTGAGCTGCTGCAGAGTTGGAACCTCCCAGGACTTCCAGGCTCCTGACTCCTCCTCATCTCCCCCGGTGGGCTGCCAAGGAGTGGGGTTCCCCAGGCTTCCTGGCTGCCAGGCAGGCTGCCACGCTGCGGGGAACCTGGAAGCCCCAGATGTTTAGAACTGCATACAACAAAACCATGGTAATTGCATGTACATATGCAAGCTAGACCTTTGGTTGGCCATTTGCATGTGAATTTACTCTGAATACAAAAGTTATGTGCAACTCTAAAAAAAAGATGCAGTTCTTTATTTTATTATTTTCAGTCTTCCAAGTTAGGCTTTTAGTGCATCACTGGGATGTGAGGAATATGATCCATTGTCCATTTGATCTGAACAAACTACTGTTAATGTGAAACCCCATTTTTGCCACGCAGACTGCTCAGCAAAATGTATTTATTGAAACTGAACAAAGATGACAGATAAAAGTTGTAGACTGGGATTTTCAAAGAAGCTCAAGGAAGTTGGGCACCCAGTTCCCAGTGACTTTCAATACTAGATGCAAGACTCCTGAGGATATAGTATATTCTTGATTTGACCTGGATAATTTTTCTAGTGTATAGGAGTGGAAAACCACATACTTTGCTTTTTCAATTGTCTTGAAATAACTATAGTTTATTTTCCAATCTTATTGCTGAATGTATGCTTGATTGACTTTACATTTTAACTGTGTGTGTGTGTGTTGTGTGTGTGTGTGTGTGTGTGGTGTGTGTGTGTGTGTGTGTGTGTGTGTGTGTGTGTGTGTGTGTGGATAGATAGATAGATAGATAGATATGGCTGAGGTCCCTAACAATTACTAGGGGTAATACTACCAGAGATACAAATATGGTTTACTGTGAGCACTAACTATTCCCCATCATGAAAGTATCAAAAATTGTCTGAAATGTGGATCGAAAACTCAGCTGAGTTCAGAAGACAATGGAAATAGCCATTGCAGGATAGGGCCTGCTATGCATCACAGTACACATGCAGTATCTGATAAAGTGAACAAAGTAGTGTTACATCCCACAGAAACCACTTTCCTGGAAGTTGTTGCAATAAATAAATAGGCATCTTTAAAACAGAGCATGATTGTTGTAGCCATAATACAATGTATTTTGTTGTAAAGTGTTTATTGTATTAACTGTTGTGTTTAGACACAAATGACCCATAATCATGAGGTTTGGATTGTTTGTTATTCATTCTCTTTCAGGCTTTCTTAAACACCTCCTATTGTAGCAGTAGCTTGAAAAGAGAGATTTGTAACCTTCAAGATCTGTGCATTGACCCCTCTGTCTTTTGGATCCACACACTGGTAGTTGAAATTCTAAGAAGTTTACTCTCATGGGTAGAAGCAGTGGAGCAGCTCCTTCAGGATGTGGGCATTGACATGTCTTGCTCTGACAAAGGTTCTTGGTTTTCCTTTTCTTACGTGATGTGTAACATTTTTCCTATATACTAAGCATGAGAGTTCAAAATGCAGCTTAAAATACTGTCATGTATTAATCTTAGGCCCAGTTTTTCACAATAACTAAGGCTGGGTTTAACAACTACAGTGTCTTAGAAGATCGAGTCAGCTGGGGACATCTGGAGAGCAGCAGAAAGCAACATTCTTGTTCATTTCAATACCATACTTCCTCAGAGGAATTGACTAGACAAGCAAAACAAGGAGGAACATGTTGTGAACAAAACCACAGCAGATAGTTCTGATACTAGACTTGCCAGCTCTCTTTTTAGTATTTGTAGCTGGGATTTTCAGAAGAGCTTAATGGAGCTAGGTGCTCATCTCCTTTGAAATTCAGTAGGAGTTGGGTGCCTAACTTCCTTATTCTCTTGTGCTGACACTATTTTGAACTAGTTTGCAGACCTGCAGCATTGTAAATCATCATTAAAGCCAATGGTGGTTATGGCAAAAACATAGGATGTCATGGCAAAAAAAGACAGAAGTTGTAGTTTTAGTATTTAGCAAAAAAGAAGAAAGTCACGGGACACAATATTTTAAAGTTCTTTCTTTAGGGAAACTGAGAATAATCTATTAAATATCCTTAATTTTACAATAAATTATTTAACTAATAGTTGCAATGCATCTTAAAACCCAAACTCCATTCCCCTGGACTTTATATAGAGTCAAATGCATAAAAATTCATGGAGAAGTCTTGCTCAATAGTAGGGTAATAAAGATAATTTTCACAAGAAAAACCTAAAAGGCAGTTATTGTCCTGCAAGTCATGTCTGTGACAAAACTAACATTACAACCATTCTTAATCCCTCTTTAAAATACTAATATGTATGGGCTTCCAGTTTCTTAGACCCTTTTAGGAGAGATGGTTCCAAACCAAAACCCTTCCCGTGAACATCTCCAAATTTGGAGAAGTTTGCATCTGGGTCCAAAGCTGAGAGTGAATTGCATGGCTGGTCACTATCTTTATCACAGCCCAAACCAAAATCCCAGCTCCTGACATTCCGAAACTGTGGAAGTTTTGTTTTAAGTTTGCAGCTTGGCTCCTTCTGCATCTCTTGGGTTTAGTAAGTGCTTGTGTATTATCAAATCAGCTGATTTCTGCTATGGTCATTATTCATCCCATGGCATTAAAAGAGTCAGATCCTGAAGCAATTTCTGTCCATCTGTCTTATTGTATCCCTTTATTTATGGCCAAACTGATACCAAAGTCACGTAGCATAGCTGATATCACCTAAACCATATTTTGATCTTTGACCTTCTAAATATATTATTTATATTTTGGATCTTCTGCAGTTTCATATCTCCCTCCATGCCAGTTATTCTATGGTGGTGGTTCATTTCCTTTTGTAATAAAAGAAAAGGCTCTTGGCGGTGAATTTAGCACTGCTAGCTATTTTAGTGCCAGAGCCCTTATCTTAACTCAATGGTGCAAGGTAACAGATTGTCTTGTCTTTCCCTTCCACTTTAATCTGTATTGTGAAACAGAGCAGTTTCTGTTCTGATTTGCTGAAAATCAGTTAACTTTGTGTGTGGAAAAACAAACCGCTTTTCATGTCTCGATGGAGAACAATACATCATGTCATGCAACTCACATTGTGTAATCCAGTGGCTCTCAAACTTTTTTACTGGTGACCTCTTTCACATAGCAAGCCTCTGAGTGTGACCCCCCGCCTTATAAATTAAAAACACTTGTTTATATATTTAACACCATTATAAATTCTGGAGGCAAAGCAGGATTTATGTTGGAGGCTGACAGCTCGCAACCCCCCATGTAATAACCTTGCGACCCCCTAAGGGGTCCTGACCCCCCAGTTTGAGAACCCCTGATGTAATCTGATCCAAAGGTGATTCCTTGAATTGAGAAGAGGGGAAATTAACTTTTCTCTCACATGGTGCTTGCGTACAGAGCTATAAAAATTGTATCTGCTCATACAATTTGAATTAAAAGGGTGCAAAAAGGCCTAAGAATGCCATTTACCTAAGAGAAAGTTGATTCTTCCTCTTTTGAAGGAATCCCCAAAGCAGAAATAAGTCGAAACGCAGCCACAATGGCAGCATCATTAAGCAACACCATCATTTTGTGATCATCCTTTCAGGGGAAAGTACTAGTTTCAAGCTGTTCTTAAAATGAGCCTCAGTTAAGGAGTACATTTTATTGTGGCTGTGTTCCAGGTATCGGCCCATTGATTTCTTTGATTATTTTGCATGATCTCTTTAAATAGCTATAGTTTCCTTAGCTTAAAAAATACCCTGTAGCATGTTACAGACCACAGTGGTCATGAAACCACATGGGTGTGGTATGCATATGTTTTCCACACCGCTTACCCAATTAGCAGATGACGACGGGTAAATTGTCTGTATCTTGAATAACACATCCAAAATGACATCTACTCTGCATTTTGGGGGTCTGTATACCAATAACAATACTTAGCACTTGACAAACATGACACTCCTCACACCACACCTGTGAAGTAGCTAATTATTATCCCCATGTCGCACACATGGACACTGAAGCACAGAGAGGTTTAGGAGAGTCACTGGTGGAGCTGGGACAAGAACCCAGGAGTTCTTGGCTTTCTTGCTACTAGCCAGGGCTGCCTCTCCAGTATGAGCAAGTGATTCTCATCCAGTGACAATATGCTGCTCCATGGAAGTGTGATTGTCATACAAGGAAAAAGCTGGTAGTTGTGCCCTCTTCATCACAGGTTAGTTACTGCATAAATAAATGAATAGGCAGTGTGTTCCTTTCCTATGTGAAAACAGCAGAAGGGGAGAATTTATACTCATTAACCCACTACTTATGAGGACCAAAGCATGAACCACATCTTCTTCTCAGGGCTGAAGGACAGCATGGAAAGGGCATAGCAGGTGGCCTCAAATTCACACATAAGTCAGAAAATCCTGAACAATAGATTTTAAGACGATCCTCTGGGTCTCAGCCCATTCCATATAGTGTCCCCACCTGAGTGTGACTCCAGGTTCTTCCCCTGCATTAGTAGCAATACTTATTCCATTGCCAGACCACCACACCCAGTCTCATGTGTATTGTAACGTGTCACAAAGGCCATGGAGGGGGGAGGGAGAAGGAGGAGGGCAAAAAATTATGCTGCTCCAAGTTATATCAACTCCTGCAGTTGTTTCCCTCATTTGTTTTATGTATCTGTGAGATGAACATGTAGAGTGTCTGTTCCTTGACTTCTCCTTGCCCCTTCCCTTCTCAGAGCATGGGTTGTGCACATGTAGTTGGTAAAGAGGGGGCTAGTAGCAGCTACACCATGGCGTTGGATGATTCCAGGGAGGCCATTTTCTGACTCTCTTGGCTCTATTTGGTCTCCTCAGCACTGTAAAAAGGAGGGGAGAATAGAACCTATAGTGAGGACAGTGAAATCTAGGATTAAAAAGGCCAACCTTGAAGCTATTGATTTAGAAAGCAAAACAAAGGCTAGGCCTTTCCATGCATCATCACATTCCATCAGTAAATGACCAGAAGTGAGAAAATCCCTACGTAATACAAAAAGAGATTATATAAACCCCTGTCATTTTAATTTTCATTTCTTGCCAAGGAATGGCCTCATACATGAAGAGTCTGCTGGAGAATAATCATGAAACTGTGAGCAGAATTGAAACATTGCAGGTAAAAAAAAAAAGTCACAAGACTCTTTATTAGTAGATTTGTATTAAAAGAAAATATGGTGATAACTATTAGCGATCTGGTTTAGAGACCTTGACTGATTAATCCAGAGTGGAACAGAGATGTGAAGTGTAGGATATGCCTGCAATGCAGTGTTATGGAAACATTCTATGTCCAATGCCAGTTTTATAGCTGAATACACTAATTACAAATGTTGTTTAAACATAATTCTTTTCTGAACAGTTTGTTAAAATGTTAGTGAACGTCCACATGATTCCTTCTCATTATGTTTAAAGAGTCAGTTCCTTAATATCTTTGTTTTCTAATATTTCTCTATAGGCCCAGTTAGACAAATTACAGGAATCCCAGAATTCTCTGCTACACGAAAAGCTGAATGAACTACAAGTGGAACATGAGAAAGAATTACAGGACAAGATAAAACTAATACTTTTAGAAAAAGAGAAAGAAAATAGAAAGGTATAGTAAAGCAGTTTATTTTTAAAAATGTTTCTTTTATGCTCAAACAGTATATACAAATACATTGTTGTGTTTTGCATGTATAAAGAAGATAATCTCTAGCCCCAAAATTCAGATCCAGATCCAAACTTCTAAAAAGTCCAGGGGTGAAATCCTGGCAGCTTTGAAGTCAATGGGAGTTTTGCCATTGTCTTCAACGGAGCCAGGATTTTACCCCAGATCTGGTGCTCTGCTTTGGGCCTATGTCTGTATGTTTCTGTTAAAGTGAGGAGAGAGATCAAGACTCGCAATTACTGCACAAATGCTAAATGAATATAAGAAGGAGCCAGTAGAAAACAATTATGTCGCTGTTAAAAGCATTGTTATCTAAGGTTTAGAGCAGCAAATTGAGAATCAGGAGCCCTTCTGTTCACAGCTCCGCAGCTGACTCCTAATTTGAGACTGGGCAAGAAAATGTAAACCATTCTGTGTATCAGATGACTGATATTTCAAATGGAATAACAATAGATTAATTTACCTCACAGTATGTTTTGAAGTGCTTCGATAATTTGTATGAAAGATGGTTTATAGAAGTACTATATGTATTCAGTAATGATATTGTTTAGAATAACTCCCTGGGAGGCTGAAGCTGGAATCTACATCTCACCTTTCCTCCCCCTTCACATGCCCCTCACTGGTTTAATGCATATTATAAGGCTGTTTGTGAATGGTGAGATGGTGGCCATAAATGTATCCCTTTGTAAAATTGCTATAGCCTCTGTTATGGAAACACCCCTCCACAATTGAATATATCAGCATATATATTTGTGAAGAAAAATATCCCTGTTAGATCAGATTTTGGTCTGTGACTTTACCAGTCTTCACTGACTTCCTTTAAATTCAGGGAAATACAGATCTTCAGAAAATCCGGGGTTAGCTGGGACAGAGGAGGTAAGGGGGAGACACTTTGTTTAAAAAAAAATCAGTTCTCTCCAGCTTGACTAATTTCTGCTAGCAGCCAATCTTTCAAAGACACTGTGATTACAAATTTGCCTGAATTATTCATCAGTCTCCTCTTGAACTTCCTTCCCAGACTTCTGGTTTTCAAATTAACCAGTTGATCAGCAGACCATTCACTTTCCTTTTTCTTTTTGTCATCTCTGCAGTGTCTCTGATGAAGTATTCTTCACTCTTCTTTTTAACATTGTGCCAAGTCCAGCTAATCTTCCTTCTTAATCCATCCTCCCTCCAAAACCCTGACTCCTATTAGTCACTCTCTGCGTTTTCCGTCTCAACAATGTCCTCCAACTAATATTTCTTTATTTGTTACGCGAGCTGTTGGCTCTTGGGTGATAATTTGATATGATGTCTCAGATTCTGGACAGTGCTGTTGCCCAGGAAAAAGAAAAATTAAAGTTATCTGTGGAGGAAGAAAAGATAAAGGTCCAACATTTGGAAGATCAGTGGAGACATATGACTGAGGTATTTAGAAATCCAAAGAGATGAAATAGAACATCTGACATTCCCATTTTCAAAATCCACTCTAATCTTAGAGCCCATTGGACTGTGTTCCATGAGGAGTTTCAGTGTCAGGCAAAACTCAAAGAGGAGGTAAATGTGTTAGCTATACATCCGGCATGTGTATGCACACACCAAACACACATGCTTTGGGAAAACCTTTTTTAGGTGTGTGCCAATCATCCATAGGGCTCTGAAATGATTAAAAACCTAGAAGCAAGGGAAGCAGCTAGCAGGTAAAGCAGACGAGGATCTGCACCACTTCCTTTATAGTCTGATCAATGCACCTGCAGCTGTATTTCTTTGCAGCAACAATGATGTGCAGACAAGTTCTCTTCCCTGTTGATGTTCCCAGGCCTATATATACTTGCTTTGTCCCTATTCAAAAGGATATATTTGGATATATTTGGCACCAATTGGAATTAACTCTGGTACAGTAATAGCTAGTGACCTCTGACATTTTTTTAATCTGTGCAGTAGAATGCAAAGAATATAATTGTGAGTTTCTCCAGTTGAAATACTTAGTATTCACAATAAAAAAATATAATTACTTATTATTTCTTAATGTATTGCAAACTCCTGGTGCTTAAATAAAAAATTAAATCATGTTTATGACTGTGAGTCAAATTCATTATTGGTGTAAGAGGGCACATCACCATTGACTTCAGTGGGCATGTGCCTACCTACACATGATTAATGTTCCCAGAGATTACGCGTATAGAATGGGTTGAGTGGGATTCAAATACATTTCAACTCTGTTAGGAATGAAACGAAAGAGTCTGGTTCTTTTTTCTCATCTACTGCTTATTTTCTGATTTAGATAATTGAACTTAAAATGAAAGAAGAAGAAACTGTAAATGCCAAACTGAGAGAAGCAGTGGACAGCTTAGAAGAGGCTAGAAAGAGAGAGGTAACTACAGTACAGAGGAGAATAGATTTACTAGGTTTTGCATTATACACATTTTTGTTTGAATGCAATTTCTTTGTTGCACCTCGATGAGCCAGGACGGTTCAAGCACATCCAGAGCCCCCTGCAAACCTATTAATTTGAAGGGTCACCTCCTAGGGAACTGTAGCCCACAGAAAAAGTTTGTGGATATTGTAGTAGTAGCTCATAGTTTTAGCTCTGTAGGTCCCAAGCTCAAGCAGGGTCAGTTACATAATCAAACTCCACCAGTCCACACTTATAGTTGAAATTATGAGATGGGTTGAGAGCTGGGGGAAGAAGAGGGGAACCAGAACAAGGGCCAGGGAATAGGCAGCACACTGGCAGTGTCCAAGGGAAGCTGAAATCACCTTCGTTGGGGGAAGTGACAGCAACACGTAGGCTGCAGTAGCTGGATCCCTGAAGCAAGGGAAGCAGCCAGTAAGTGAGAGAGCTAAAAAGGCAAGAACCCCAGCCCGCCCACAAACGTCAACTATCTCCACTTTCCCTTTGGAACCAGTTCCAAAATGTTGGGGCAGGGACTGGGAATGGTTCTCAGGTCTTGCTACTGTTCATGACACACAGCTTGTTCATTCACTTCTTTTATGATATGGAAGAAAAGTTCGGAGCAGAGCTTTGAAAAATTTCCATAGAAAATTTCTCAGAGGCTTCTTAATAAATGTTTCCTAGGCCATGTTGCAAGACCACCTGTTGATGCAGGACAAACATCTAACACTCATTCAGGAGGAGAATGAGTTACTGAAGCAGAAAATTCAGAAAGAGATAATGGAATATAAAGAACAAATCAAGCAACATTCAGAGACAATTGTGGCTTTAGAAGACAGACTAATGGAAGCCACAGAGCATCAGAAGACTATAGAGGAGGAAAATGTAGCTTTGCGGGGAAAAATAGAAAGTAGGTAAATGGATGTATGGGAGCTGTTTTTTATTATTATAATAAACGCTCGGCTACTGTTAAATTAGCTGCATATTTACAGAAACTATAGTACATTGACTTCTACTCTGGAAGAGCATTCTCTTGTGTGTTACTCTGAGATCTGGATATCTTAGTAATTCAGTGATAACATGAATCAGAGTATGAATAATATATTTATGAAAAGTCTTTTATTTTACTATGTTTTCTAGTATGACTTTTCCAGATGCACTCAGGCCCTGCTTTAGTGAAGGATCTGTAACCCTTGAAATCAATGAGACTTAAGACCATACTTAGAGTTAAGCATGTATCAAGTGCAGCTGAATAGGGATGGACTTTCATACAAGTTTAAAAGCTTTCCTGAATTGGGGCCTAAGTGACTGACAGGATGAAGGACCAAATCTAACATTTTCTGTATAATGTGCCATGGTTACTAAGCCAAATATTTCCATGTAGTGGCTTGCTGTCCTTTAATACAAAGATGTGAATGACCGGATTTGAACAGACAGACTTACAAAAAGAAAGACCCTAATCAAATAACGTAATTCATTTGTTGGGAAATCTACTGAACAATCTCAAAAGCCCTCTATTAAACTCAGGTCACATCACAAAGACAAACAGACCTCAAGTATGCATAGGTTTTGAGAATAAACTAGTAACTTAGTTGATCGTAGCTAGTCTGTTTAATTTTTTACTTTAGTATTTCAGAAAGAGCCTCAGAAGTCAGCATCGTTTGTTTCACAAGAGCTTTCTGACAAGGAAGAGGCCCATGTTCTTCTGATGTAAGCAGCTGACAACTATTCTCTGATTTTGATCATCACGTAAAAGGGTTTAAGGAGAAAACTAGCAATCAGCAACAGACTTTTTACAATAAGCCCTCTTTATACCACTGGCGATATAAAGGAGCCTCCCCATGGGTGTAAATGGAAGTTATTCATGCTTTCAGGTCCCTAAGGGTATATCTACATAGCAAAGAAAAACCCATGGCTGGCCCACGCCAGCTGATTTGGACTCGTGGGGCTTAGGCTGCTGGGCTGTTTCATTGCCTTGTAGATTGCTGGACTCAGGCTGGAGCCTGAGCCCTGAGACCCTCCCACCCTGCAGGGTCCTAGAGCTTGGGCTGCAGCCCAAGCCTGGAAATCTTCACAGCAATCAAACAACCCCGCAGTCCAAGCCTGCGAGCCCAAGTCAGCTGGCATGGGCCAGCCATGGCTTTTTCTTTGCTGTGTAAATGGGACTCAGGCCCAGAACATCTAGTAAATGTGCATAGAGTCCCATCTAAATGTGAAATAATTCGTACATAAGAGGGGAGCTAGTCTTTATATCATCTTATTTTGTGGTTTTTCTTCTACTCAGTATCATTTCTGGGGACTTAAAGTATATTGAGCCACAAAAACATAGAGCATGTAGTTCTGACATTGCCTGGACTACTACATTCATTGCTTTTGTGGATTTGAGTATGGATGGCCAATGTACTTCCCATAGGCCAAGTGATGGCTCTCAGAGTTCTACACAGATCCACAGCTGCTCTCATCTTCACTGTTGCGCTTTATCCAGCTGAGACTATGTTATATAGTGTTTTACCTTGATTGGAGTAGGTCTGATGCAAAATAGCATGTCATTTTATCTGTCATCCATTCTTCAACGTCTAGGCACGTTGGCTTGAATTAAGAAGTGAGAGAGACAGTAATACCTAACTCTACGTGCCTGGATTTAGGGGATTTAAAATCACATTTTTAAAATAATGTGTGTGTATTACTTATATGATCTTACCCTATATGACATGTACACTTTAAGTAATATTAATCTTTCAAATGAAATTGGGTTTTGCAATTATCTGCCTCATGAATTTCAGAAGAGAATTAGCAGCTGCTCGGAAGGAAATCCAGTCCAAGCAGGCTATCATTTTGGGATTAAAGAAAGACCTCTCAGAAGCCAAAGCCAGAATGTCGGACATGATAGGTTTGTGAAATGTATCATGTGACTTACAATACTGCCATGACTTCCCCCAGAACATACTTAGAGAATAGGTGTTAGTGGAAGGAGAAACAAGAACATGAAAATGGATATTATTTTCTCTCTGGAACATTTTCACTGAGGTTTAGGCAAAAGCAAAATTGGCTGGTTTTCAGAAAGTGCTCAGCATCAATCTTCTGAAAGTCAAGCCCCTTTAAGATATCTCAAGTTGGGTATCCAAAATCACTAGACACTTGTGATACATTTGGCCAGAATTCTTAAATGCTTTATCCTTTAGGGGCTTAAATATTGTATTGTGCATAGGAAGGAATATTGTGGAATGAAGTCTGAAAAAATAGTTTTAAAACTAGAATTGTGTGCATCTGATTTATTTAGTGTGCTGGTAACCATGGAATGTGGGTGCATGTACCTACACTACAAACAGGCTGTATTGTTTATTGTTTAAATGAATATCCTATCTCATCTCAGTACTTTTCCAACCTAGAAGGAAAACTTCACTAGCATGATATAGACACAACTGCCGAAGTGAAAAGATATACCTCGCTCTGGGTTCTGAGGGGCAGTAAACTCAAGCTCTAATGGACTGCCAGAGTGAGTGAGCTCTGTAGGGAGGTCCTTGGGTGTACACAGCTGTGGACTGTCGGAAAAAGCACCTTCGTTGTTCTCAACTATCGTGATGTTGCATTGGGAAGAGAAGCCTTCTCCAAGACCCTAATCCTAATAGAGTTGAAGGCACCTAGCATCACGCACTAAGGTAGCCAATAACCACTGAAACCTCTCTCCATGCAGGAGAACTCAATGAGAAACAAAAGATGGAACTGGAGCGGAACCTAATTCTTGTTAGAAGCCAAGAGAGTGAACTGAACATGCTTAGAGAGAAGCTATTTGCAATGTCAGACCTTGTGGACAAGAAGGATAAAGACCTGAGAACTTCAGCTGAAGAATTAAGGTATAAGCCACCTCAACATACAGAATAGCAGAGGCTGAGCTAACCAGCCTGCAAAAAAACCCACTGACTTCATAAGTCAAATGAGTATTTCGTTTAGATAACTACTTCCCTTGGAAACATTTTAAAATGTAAATTTTTACTTTCCTCTGTAGAAATCTCAAACAGTCTTATACAGGGATTTGGAAGAGCCATTGAAAATTGAGTTGTAGCTAAATCACTGCTAGTTATCTCTTCCTGTCTATGTATTTGTATGCTTTAATAGTTATTCATGTTGCTGTTTTCAGCAGACTGATTATTCACCTTCACCCATCATCCTCTTCAGCAATATTTTCTGCTCTTGACACAGGCATACGAAAGAAAAACTGAAAAAGCTGAAGCATGCAGCAAAAGAAAAGGAGAGTGAATTTGAAAAGCTACCACAAGCAGATGTGCAAGTCAGTAATATCACAAAGGATGAAGTCCCCGAAACCAAAAAGGCAAGTCCAAATCAAAACTAGTCAAGAAACTGAGGATGCAATAGACTAAACTGAATAATAAAGGATAAACAGTTGTTAAATAAAGAAAACCTAGAGCAAGATGTTCTTGACGCAGTAACAGAATCAAACTGAGCGGGCAAGCCCTGGTCAACAGTCTATGAGAAGCAGGATCCAGAGATCAAAAGGAAGAGAGAGAAAGGATCCACAGATGATATGTATTTCATAACATTGCCTTTGGATTGGAGATGTTTGTTTCACTAAGGGCTGCTCTTTAATCAGACACTGCTCCTGATTCTGATCTCACTTACCCCAAGTCCACTTATATGAGAGCACACCAGTTGAAGTCCATGGAGTGATCGGTGTAAAACTGTACAATGGTGAAATAAGAATCAGACTGCTGGATCCATTGCTTTCTGGCATATATTTGAAATTTTCACTGCCAGATTTGGTGCTCTAGGCAGCTGTGAGGGAAGGAGGTGGAGGGTTGTATTTACTTCCCGCCTTTAGGTGGATTGGGCCAGGGAGCCACATTTTTAGTCTCAGACCAGAGCAACAGAAAAGGTTGGTTACTCACTGCCTTGATGAGTCTAGTGCTTTCCAGCAGGCTTTCCTGGTATATATATTTGTAGTGGTAATCGTTTTATTGCGCAGCTGTGTGCTATCTATGTTATGCACCATCAGGTTGTGCACCTAACTATCCTAAACCATTGCATAATCTGACTATTGCTACCCTTGTCATTCCTTCACTTCCCCCCCCTTCCTCTTCTATTCTTTGACCTCTTCTGCTGCATCTCGTCTGAAATTAGAGTTCACATGTTTTCAAGGCAAGGATTGTATCTTTCTATGTGTTTGTGCAATTTGTAATGCAAAAAGGTGCTGAATTTGATTGGGCCCTTTGGGTGCTACCGCAGTACCAATAAATGTGATATTAATGTAGATGTGGGATTTATGATGGATGGCTTTATTGATCATAATAGTAGTAAGAGGAAAATGGTAAAAAGACTTGAAGTGGCTTTAAAGTTCTTGAACAAGAGTTTGTTTACTTGCCTTTGTCACAGAAGTACATTCACTGTTAGACAAACAGCATTCTCTAATGGGCTATGCCCGGGACTGAGAGTCAGAAACTTCTCTACCCAGTTCTGCCAATTCTGCCACTGACATGTTGGCCCTGGGCAAATCGCTTACACTGAAATTCTCAAAAGTGGTTTCTTTTAACTTCAATGGCAGTTGTCAGTGCTCTGTACTTGGGAAAGTCCAGGCCCAAGGTGTCCCCAATCAGATACTCAAAAAATTGACAGGTTTCAGAGTAGCAGCCGTGTTAGTCTGTATCCACAAAAAGAACAGGAATACTTGTGGCACCTTTAGAGACCAACACATTTATTTGGGCATAAGCTTTCATGGGCTAAAACCCACTTCATCAAAATCATTAGCAACTTTTGAAATATTTAACCTCTCTCATCAGGAATCATAACACTCAAAAACCAGTAGGAGAACACTTTAACCTGTCTGGTCATTCAATGACAGACCTGCTGGTGGCAATTTTGCAACAGAAAAGCTTCAAAAATAGACTCCAGCGAGAAACTGCTGAGCTGGAATTGATATGCAAACTAGATACAATCACCTTAGGTTTGAATAGGGACTGGGAATGGCTGAGCCATTACAAATATTGAATCTATTTCCCCTTGTAAGTATTCTCACACTTATCAAACTGTCTGTACTGGGCTATCTTGATTATCACGTCAAAAGTTTTTTTTCCTTACTTAATTGGCCTCTCAGAGTTGGTAAGACAACGCCCACCTTTTCATGCTCTCTGTATGTGTATATGTATCTCCTCAATATATGTTCCATTCCATGCATCCGAAGAAGTGGGCTGTAGCCTACAAAAGCTTATGCTCAAATAAATTTGTTAGTCTCTAAGGTGCCACAAGTACTCCTGGTTGTTGTTTTTTTTTCAAAAAATTGAGTATTCAAAATCACTAGTTTCAGAATGGCAACTGTGTTAGACTGTATTGACAAAAACAACGAGGAATCCTTGTGGCACCTTAGAGACTAACAAAT
This sequence comes from Gopherus evgoodei, assembly GCF_007399415.2. NCBI lineage: Eukaryota > Metazoa > Chordata > Testudines > Testudinidae > Gopherus > Gopherus evgoodei. The sequence continues at coordinate 8,897,220 of NC_044339.1, read as the reverse complement.
TTATTTGGGCATAAGCTTTCGTGGGCTAAAACCCACTTCATCAAAATCATTAGCAACTTTTGAAATATTTAACCTCTCTCATTTCCCCTTCTGAAAACTCAGGATAACAGTTTTTACATACTGCACAGGCATTTTGTGATGATTACTTAGCTAATGTTTGTACAGCTGTTTTGCAAATATGAAGTGTTGAAAGTGCTAAGTGTTGTTATAATTGCCAATTAGATTGTGTAAAGCAGCTTGGAAAAAAGATACCATGCTCTAGCTCTCCCACAGCACATTCCTATTCTTTCCTGTGATACGTAGGCAGGGCCGGCACTTCCATTTAGGCGACCTAGGCAGTTGCCTAGGGCACCAGGATGTGGGGAGGCGGCATTTTGCCACCCTTGGTGGCAATTCGGCGGCAGGGGGTCCTTCCGCACTCCGGGTCTTCAGTGGCAATTCAGCGGCGGGTCCTTCACTCACTCTGGGACTCGCCACTGAAGTGCCCCGAAGACCGGGAGTGCAGAAGGACCCCCCCGCCGCAGAATTGCCGCCGACTGGGAGCGCAGAAGGACCCCTGCCTAGGGCGCCAAAAACCCTGGCGCCGCTCCTGTACGTAGGCAGATAAGGTCTAATGTACGGTATAGGATATTTTTGCGAATCAGAAAAGGGAAAATTGTGCACTGTTTTCCTGCTTTGTATTGAAATGCTGTGTATATATTACTGTCAAAAATACAACCTTTTTGAATCTGTTCATAATAGCAGAAAGAGGTTTTTTAATTAACATCTTTATGAAAATCCTCTGTAATAACAGGCAGAATGCAAGACGAATTGACTTGACTTATACAGCCAAAGTGGTGAATCATAGCTGGGTGTTGCACTGAGAATTATCACCTGCCTCTTATTACACACACAGGAGGTGGGGAAGTTTGCAGCTATATATGTGCAGCACTACTTATTTTTCATTTTATAAATGAATTGATTTTAAACAATATAATGAAAATAAGCATTGAGACTCTAGATAGTATCTTCCAGTTATCATTAGCTGGATGCAGTTTGAATTAACGTGCCTATATAGATATCTGTGTATATTAATCGTAAAGCCAGACACTGAACTGTGGTGGAATACTGAAATGCATAATTTATATATATTGTTAAAAAACAAATGGGGCATAATTTATAAGATCAACTTCAGATGTGGCGTTCAGAGTGAATTGCTTTGAAAACAACAAACAAATCAATGTGAGATGCAGTTTCTTGAGAAGGCAGGGATGGAAATAATTGAAGAGAGCGGTGCCTTAATTTAAACCTCTGTTGAAAGGGGTTGAAAAAGCTGACTTAACATTCAATTTACACGTTGAGACCAATGCCAAATAAGCTGCATTGAGGTGTGGCGGCTGCCATCTTGGCTGACACAGCAGGGACTGAACCAGAGCCCTCCAGAGCTAAAACGTGTGAGCTGCAACAGCTTTAACTGAAGAGCCAAAACTTTGCAGTTAGGACAACTCCTGTCCTTTGTGGATTGATGCAGAGAGGGACCGATACCACACATTCTCCAGTGTGTTACTAAGCCTATGTCCACACTACAGCTTTAAATCGATATTAGTAAAATTGATTTTATAAAACAGGTTTTATAAAATCGATTTTACGCGTCCACACTAGGGCACATTACTTCGGTGGTGTGCGTCCATGGTCCCAGGGTACCATCGATTTCCGGAGCGGTGCACTCTGGGTAGCTCAGTAAAAGAATAGGACCAATAATTTCGATATCCGTCCACACTAACCCTAAATCGATTTAGTAATGTCGATTTTAGGGTTACTCCTTTCGTTTAGCTGGAGTACAGAAATCGATTTTAAGACCCCTTAAAATCGATTTTAAGTGCCTTGTAGTGTGGACGGTTACAGCGTTAAATCGATTTAACGCTGTTTAAATCGATTTAACGCTGTAGTGTGGACCTGGCCATAGGCACTGCTGTCCAGCTGACTACTCCTGTTTTAATTCCTTATCTTTCAAACCAATGGAGAGAGCTACTTTTCCCACAGCACCCAGAATTTGATTCTCAAAACACCTAAGATGACCAGCACACGACTTCTAGCTGGTGAGATCAGAATCACAGATACTGCAAGTGGGGTAATAGTTTTACGGAAAGCTGCAGAATTTTAGGGCCCAAGCCCCTGCATGCCTGTGTTTACTTTGAAGCAAGGTTATGATGTGGCAGTTATTCAAGAGTTACATGGTGCTTGTTTGTGCAGAGCAGAATAATTTGTAACATAATCAAGGATGGTTTGGATGGGTTTCTGATTTCAGAAGCAGACTTTGGACTTGGCGGACCTAGGAGCTAAATGTAAAGGCCTCAGACATGAGGAGATAATTCAGCGTCAAAAAGATGCACTGACTGAGCTCCGAGACAGAATCAAGACGCTGGAAAAGTCTGAGCCTTTAAGTAAGTACAGCATGCAATTCTTCACTAGAACATTTCTTGGTAATTGTGTAGGTTGAATATAACTGAAAGGGATACTGGCCTCTTGTACAACAGTGAAAGAAATCAAATTTGTGATGTTGGGATTACTGAATTTTCGTAGTATGTCATGACTAAGGCCCCAGTCCTCCTCGGACTTATCCACGTGTTTAACATTAAGCACGTGAGTAATCCCATGCAACAGAATAGGAATACTTAGGCCAGGTCCACACTACAGCGTTAAATCGATTTAAACAGCGTTAAATCGATTTAACGCTGTAACCGTCCACACTACAAGGCACTTAAAATCGATTTTAAGGGGTCTTAAAATCAATTTCTGTACTCCAGCTAAATGAAAGGAGTAACCCTAAAATCGATATTACTAAATCGATTTAGGGTTAGTGTGGACGGATATCGAAGTTATTGGTCCTATTCTTTTACTGAGCTACCCAGAGTGCACCGCTCTGGAAATCGATGGTACCCTGGGACCATGGATGCACACCACCGAAGTAATATGCCCTAGTGTGGATGCGTAAAATCGATTTTATAAAACCTGTTTTATAAAATCGATTTTACTAATATCGATTTAAAACTGTAGTGTGGACGTAGGCTTAGATGTTTAAAGTTAAGCATGCGTGTAAGTCTGTGCAAGAGTGGGGTGTAAACCAATAGAACGTTTAAAGCTAGGAAAGGCAACTAACCTACATTGTGCAACCATTGTCCTTATATGAACAAAATCTGCTCTTGCTTTCACCAGCATAACTCCATAGAGTTGAATGGATTTACACGTCTGCAAAGCCAGGCCCATAGTTAAATGATAATAGATGCATACTGTGTATCATTCAGAGACAAGTGTATGTAGGTCTATACCTATGAAGGGGCTATATTCTGCTCAGAGGTCAGCAAAATGAATCAGCAAGAAGAACCCTTTAAGGTCTGTTCACTATATTTTAAGATTCAGATACTGAGCAGAGGTCTGACTAGACATCTAAATATCATGGGCCACATCTACTCCTGATATAAGCAGGTACAACTCCACTTAAGTCAATAGTTATTCCTGCTTATACCAGCAACGAACTTGGCTCTGCGAGCAGTATTAATACAGTAAGTTATATGTGTTTTTGCTGTAAGGTTCCTTTCCTGTTTTAATTTAACTTTTTAAATTGTTCTCTCTCTGGGTATGTCTACATCTGAAGCTTGGCAAAGTGATTCCCAGCTCGTGTTGACATACTCACGCTGGCGCTCATCGAGCTAACATGCTAAAAATAGTCGTGTAGCTGCAGTCGCAGCGTGTCTAACCCATACTGAATACAAATGTGCCTGAACCCGCTGGGTACATACTTAGCACAGCTAGCTTGTGCCACTGCTGGCTGTGAACCCTGCAACACTATTATATGTAGTGCACTAGCTAGATGAAAACTAGTGCAAGTATTTCTATGCAAGCTGGGAATCATACCCCTAGCTCCAAGTATAGAAGTAGCCTCATTCTCTGTCCACAATTTATACATCTTCAGAAAAATACCGAAGATAAGTATAATCCCCATAAAATTCCGGAATTAGAATAGTAATTTCCAGTGCAATCCCTAAATTTCGAACCTTGAGTACAGTGTCTGATTACTAGATTTATTGTGGGTTCTGTCCCTGATTTTATGAGAAATACATTTCATGTGTCACCCATTTTATATTTATATTTTTACAGGAAAATTTATTTAGGAAATTTTGAGAACTATTATTAAAACAGTGTGCTTTTAGTAAACATTACATCTTACATGTGACAATGTAACAACTTGCGTGGGGGGGTTTCTTGTTCCCTTAGCTATTAACGAGAAGGTTCCTGAGCCACTTATAGTGCTAAAGAAAGACCTATCTGAGAAAATAGCTCAGAAAATAGGCTTAGAAAAGGAACGTGTGCCGTCATCAATAAAAAAAATGGAGGCCAAGGTAAACAGAATTTTATATGTTATTTTAGTTGTGGTTCATTAGAATACATAGGAACATTTTTAAGGTGCAATAAGAAAACCTACAGATAAATATTCCTTAATATCTTTGACTTTTTAGTACAGTTCTTGAAGTCGTTTGTCTTTACAAAAAGTGACTTCTTGTAACTATATCTATATAGAACTTTTCCAATATCTCTCTTCTTTAACTCAGCATCACACAATGAATGTTGAATTAACATTTTTAGGCTGAGATTTGCAAAGCTGCATAGAAGATTTGGACACCCAGTTCTCAATATTTTTCACTTCAAGAGAATAGTGCTGATTAACACCAGCAGAGGATCTGGCCCCACTGCCCCTACATCCTCTGTGGGTCCATCTTACTATCTGCCTTTAGGCTGTGAACCATGTGAAAGGCAACAAAATGTATACGGAGAACAATAAAGGAACTCCCCTGATAGTGTGAATGAGTGTAAAAAACCAAGGAAGCCAATTGGTGGAATCAAGTGGAGTTTAAGTTGAAATGAATGTTTTGATGTTCATATTATAGTTTTTTTTAATCATTTTCTGTCTTAAAAAGTCAGTGGTAATATGGGCAAGCTCTAGCTAAAGAGAAGAGCGTGAATGTGATAGCAGGAAAAAATGAACAGTACACATGTAATCAAAACCCAACAATCACTGGGCACTGAGCAAGAGGTGGACCCCAATTAAAAGCCGGTAGAAATCTTCATGTGGAGGTGGTGCCCCTTTGAGGGTGGATAAGAGAAGAAAGACGCATGGTTAACCAGAAATCAGGTGTGAACATGTCATCTAGTGTAAGGAGATACTTGCTGACAGACCCTTTGCTTAGACCAATACTGTACTTTGTACAACAACATAATAGGCCTTCTGATAGCCAGAAATGACACACTTTGACATTGGTGGGTATTTTTTTGATTTGTTTGTTTTCTGTGGGAGGGAGAACAGGATTTGGTCTACTAGTAGTAAGGAGATCCATTACTCTATCTATTTCAGCTTCCAAGCCATTTTCCCAATACATATTCAAATGTAGCCTTAGAGAGGACAGCAAAGCTGGAAATGTCTGATGCTTTAGACCTCAGCGAGAAGATGGTATGTAAATAAAAAACAAGGTACAATCACATTCAGGAACTGTATATTGTGGGTCCTGTTAAAATCAGTGTCAGAATTTAGTGATCAGCTTCCAAATACCCTGGAAATCTCATGGGTTTCTTAGAGTATGAATTCATATCTGCAGGAACATCAAAACCTCTGTTAGCTGCCTAGGAAATATACAGTCCGAGCAGCTCCCAATGGCATGTGTTTCTTTTCCCTTCATTTTAACCTCCAAAAAAATGTTCCCTTGAAAGACCTTAGATCTTTGAATGTCTCCTTAGTATGGCATTAAAATAAAGCCCAAATTAATTATGTAGCCAGACTGTCCTCCAGCTAATGGGCCCCTTGAATGGTATGATAGCTTACTGTAGTGGATATGTGCTGGAGTATGCTTTGCCTTAAAAGAAGAGAGGATATGTAGGAATAAATAGCCTGAGACATAGGGATTTTTAAAATATATTTTAATGAGTTTGGGAGCAAGTGCCATCCTTAACCTTCTCTAAAACACAGACCACACACACTATGTAAAGCCAAATACTCAGCCGCTTCCTGAGGTTTGGCAATTTAGCAATGTTTAGTTCAAGCCTTTCCCATAAGTTTAGCTGCTCCTAGGATTCCTACCTCAGAATGGTTCTTCTGTCTCTACTGCTGCCTGCCTTGTAGCAGGATGGGATTATGAGCCACGAGCATTAGCAAGTCAGCAAAACACACGAAATACTTTCCCGTCAGAATCAAGACTTGCTAGCAGAGTGTTTCAGTGAAACATTACCAAACCTGTTGCACGTGTGATGCAAATATAAGAAGGGCTGTGTACATAGAGAAGCCTCGAAACTTCAGGAGACAGAGAGGACTGAGTGTTCCGTATGCGAATAAATGGTTGGGTATCCCTCTGACTGACTGGAAGTGGAAGACCGAGCCAAAAATCCAGTAAAACAACTGGTTCAACTCCCATGCTGTGTTGAGGTGGAAGGTGTTTTTGCTGTATCATTCTAGGCCTTTATAGCCTGCCCATCATCTGAATGCTTCACCCTCTTGCTTTCTACTTCAGCAGAGGTTATCTGAGTGACACCTCTCTGCTTCCCCACAGTGTGGGTCTGAGAATGTTTCCACCTGAGCCTGCATATCCCCAACAATGGCTTTGTGAGCCACTGCTGAGAACCACTGCCCAAGGGCACAGTCAGCACACTGACTCATCTTCTTTCTATTTATGTCCCAATTGCTGCGTGTTATTTATCTCCCCTTTTTTAAAATATGCTGATCATCATCAAAAAACTGTAAATAAAATCTCCCTATTGTAAACCCAACAGCGACATTTCATCCTGGTTTCTACTTCCTGGAAACAACACTGACCTCCAAAGTCTAGTTAGTTTCGAGTCCTTATGCCTCCATTGCGTGGGCATTGTGACAACCCAACAGATAGTGACTTTAGAACCATTGGATGCTGATCCAGTTCTGCACTTAAGTGCTTCATAGTCAAATTAATTGGTCTAATACATTATGAATGAATTTACATATTTGATACATTCTTGTTCTGCTTGATTCCTTAGGAACACATAAAGAGGCTAAGGAAAAAAAATAGGTTAAATTTAAATGAAGAGGCTAGCGCACGATAGTTTATTTACTGCCTTTAAATCCTTTACACTAAAGCAGAATGAAAGCAGATGGGTTGAGCAGTGTGATATTTTTCTAATTAGGAGTCAGCACTCCTAGTAAATAATTCACTCTCTATCTTCATACAGTACCTCAACTTAATTCATGCTCTTGGAAGTCTGATGAATGTGAAGGAGCTGACAGGAGTGCAGTCTTTTAAGCATCTTTCTCAGGATGAGAGGGAAAAAGTGAGAATGCAACGACAGAAGGACCTTGAGCTGCTGTACGATAAGATCAGCAAACTCAAGAGTCGGCTAGAAAGGAAAGAAGAACTACTGAAAGAATATGAGTCAGACATTGGACAACTCAGGTAGAGAAAACACACTTACTTACTATTTGCCAAGAGCCATGACAGTGGATCCAGCTGTCTTAGCAAAAAGAGCCAGAACTGTGACAAAAATTTGTGAGAAATTTTGTGAAAGGAGCATATTTACAATTCAGTTTTAATTACAGTATCCTTTTCTGTTTCCATAAAAACATTCACTATGTTACTGCGTGGAAATAAAGCTGGTGTAAGCTAGGAAATGTCCTCTTTGAACTTCATAGCTCTCTAAGATGGTATCTTCTAAGGCCACATCAAGCTAACCCAGGGGTAGGCAACCTATGGCACGGGTGCCAAAGGCGGCACGCAAGCTGATTTTCAGTGGCACTCTCACTACCCGGGTCCTAGCCACCAGTCTGGGAGGCTCTGCATTTTAATTTAATTTTAAATGAAGCTTTTTAAACATTTTTAAAAACTTATTTACTTTCCATACAACAATAGTTTAGTTATATATTATAGACTTATAGAAAGAGACCTTCTAAAAATGTTAAAATGTATGACTGGCACGTGAAACCTTAAATCAGAGTGAATAAATGAAGACTCGGCACAGCGCTTCTGAAAGGTTGCCGACCCCTGAGGTAACCAATGAAATGAAGTAGGAATTCTATTTAAAAACTAACCATACAAGATGGCACAATATCTATTATTGTACTAAATACCTATGTGTTGTTAGGATTGTCCATTACAAGGTATGTATGGAAACTGTATGCCTAGTTCTCAAAAATGGATATTTTAATAGGACATCCAAATTCTGAACCCCTATATAAGCACTTAGGCATTCATTCATTTTAAGCATCTGAGTGCCCATTTGAAATCCAAGTTTAGGGCTGGTCACTTAACAACCTACCATAGAAACTCAGATTTGAAAATAGGATCCTGCAGATGAAAATGATATCTAAAGGTTTGTAGTAGAAGCAAATAAACATCTGCTGCTTTTATTCTGCAGCAACATTACGCTTGTCTGTTTTTCCTGTTCAAGATTTATTATTAGTAACAGATACAATAATTATATAGTCTTTAATAATGTATATGATTCTTTGACGAATCCATGGCAAGTGATGCAGTTATTCTGCTTAATCATGTGCATCACATGTGGTGTTTGTCTCGTATAAAAAAAATGTCTAAAAAATTTGGAAAATGAAGCCAAAAAGAACAATGGAATGTTAAATGAGATTCTCTGGAATCTCTGGTTAAAATTCCACCCCAAAATTGAAGGGAAGGTTGGGGTTATTTCCCTGCCTAGCAAGAAATCCCCATCCCTGTGGATAGTAAAGTCTCCCTAACAGAACTAGCTATTCCCGGAACACATAAAAATGCTTTTTAAAGGAATTTTTTTTTGCTTTGAAATGTACAAAATTTGCCCAAATGTGCAGGTATTTTCAACATAATTCCTAAGGACAGAACTCCCAGCAGCCCCTCCTAAGTCTTCACCTAGTGTTCACAGTCATGCACACCGAATGACATGCTGTGCTATCCTCACACACCATGTACTTTGCAGAACTCAAGTATAAACAGTCCTGGCAAACATACTCAGGGTACGTCTACACTACAGGATAAATTCGAATTAGCTTAAACTGATTTTATAAAACAGATATTATAAAGTCGATTGTGTGCGTCCACACTAGGCACATTAATTCGGTGGTGTGCATCCGTGGTCCGAGGCTAGCGTCGATTTCTGGAGCAGTGCACTCTGGGTAGCTACTGTAAAAGAATCAGGCCAATAATGTTGATTTGCGTCCACACAAACCCTGAATCGATATAGTAATATCGATTTTAGCGTTATTCCTCTCGTTTTGTAGGAGTACAGAAATCGATTTAAAGAGCCCTTTAAATCGATATAAAGAGCAGTGTAGTGTGGATGGGTGCAGCGTTAAATCGATTCAATGCTGATAAAATCGGTTTAACAGCGTAGTGTGGACCAGGCCTCAGTATGTTGTCTGTGGGATGATACTACCTCCTTGCTTAGTTGTGGTTATGAGAAAACATTTTTGTTTCAATAGTCATTCTTTCAGCAGAGACATGCGCCCTAAAGAGAGGGGTTTATCATGGACTAAGGAGAAATTTTTGTGGGAAGTCCTTGTTAAAATATTTTCAGCATTTCACAGGAAAAACAGGGGGCCTGTTTCTCATTTACATTAAGGCCTTTTCTATGCCCCTGGTAGTGTAAAGGAGCCTTAAAGTGGGGTGTACATGTAATTTATCCTTTTTTTTAGGGCCCTTTACACTGCCAGAGATGTATCAAGGGGCTGTAGTGTAGATGAGAATAAAGCCCAAATGACTTTATCTTTTCTGTTTTGTACAGGGCAAATAAGGTATCTTTGCAAGCATACCAGGCCAAGATGACTAAACTGGAAGATGAAGTCTATAGAGAAGCAGAAGAGAATGCTCTGCTAAAAGAGGCTCTAGAGAGGACACAGTTCCAGCTGAATCAGGAGAAAAGATTGAACAGAGCTGTTAAACTGCATAAGGTAACAGTCTAGGGACAAGAGCCATGGCGGTGCTTCCATGAAGCTGGTAACTAAACATCCTCTTCTCCAGCTGTGTGTTGGACAGTAACCTAATTATTTAGGGGGCTGAATTTTGGTAGGTGCTGCTTGGAAACATCCTCTCTGTGGCAGGCACCGGTGAAAGATTACAGAGATAGCTGCAGGGTTAACATTGAGACGTCACCCTGCAATCCAAACACCACAGAACAAGACCCTGCAAGTTTTGACTTGGGTATGTGGAGGAGGGAGAGGAGCTAATCACAAACATATAGTAAGCTGGAAGGGCCTCTGTGTGGCTATCTTCGCACAGGGTTCAGCAGATCCGAAGGAGCCTATCACATTAATATGTAACCAAGAATAGAACTAGCTGAGATTTGGGAACAAAAATAGTAGTACACTTGCTATTTTTTCCTTGGTTTCCCTAATCTGTCTGTATAGTGTCATGAGCTTGGAGAGTGCTTTGTAGCTACAAAAGGGTTTTATCCCAGACTGTCATATTAATTGATGCTTTGGGTCTTTATCAAAATGTCCCTTAGAAGGGTGAATTGCACGTTGATACAAGAAAAGACCATTCATATTTGAAGGAAATATTGAGATTAAACTATAATTGTCAGCAGTTAGCTGCTTTTTTCATTGCAGCTTGATGTTGGCTTTGGGGAATGTGAGTAACTAAGTCTGCTTTGTTGGGGTTATCAAATTTGGAGTCATATTTAGTTCTGATGTGTCTCAGCTAAATTTTTGATAGGATGTCCAAGGCAAGATTCGCAATTGGATGTCATTTTACTGGTATTTTCACCCAGAGCCATTTAGAGGAACTGGAGAAGAGAAGTGAATAGTTGTCACCATGTTGTACCTGTTCACAAAAAGACAGAGTCAGGAAGGTCCGAATATGTCTGAACACTTGCTCATAGTAGCAGAAGCGGTGTAATCATTTCGCCTAATTTATAAGGTATGGACTTCAGTCCATCTACTAATACTTAATTTGTGTGTCATAACATCCATGAATGAAGAGATTGAACTGGCCCAGCAATATGAAGGAAGAGCAGTAATGTAATAGTAATATTAATGGCATTGATCCAAAGAACTCAAAGCAGAAACTCCATTATACAGACTGGGAAACTGAGGCATGGAGAAGTTAAGTAACTCATTCAAGATCACATAGCCAGCTAGAGGCAGAAACAGAACCCAGCTTTCCCGATTTCCAGTCCCCTGTTCCAACCAACAGAGCACAGTGAAGTAGGGGAAAGCCAGTGCTGCAACTGAATGGACAGCAGGAGGGAAGCAGCAATGAACTGTGGCAGGGAAGAAGCGCACACAGCAGGAGCCTGGGGAGCAGATGACAACACGCGGGAAACTGGGAGGGCTGCCAAAGAAGGTGGGAGCCATGTATTGAATTAAAAAGGCCAAATTTGGAACATAAGTGAAATGACTATAATTCCATAGAGGCACCCAAGCTCTGTGTATGCATATCCTGAACTCCTCAGGGGAACTCTGGCCTCTTCATTCCTTAGTTGCCTGTTGTTATTTCTATGTGCAAGGCACTACAAACATCAACAGGTGCAGAATTTGAAATTTCTGCAAGCTCTACCTAGAGAACCTTGAAAGACGTTGTACATTTCAAAGCTGCAGCATACACCAGGGCACAGTCATCCTCTCCCTACACTTGGATGTCTGCACTGTGCATGCCTTTTTCTGATTACATAACGAGTTAGTGAACTGTAGATTCTTGCAGTAAACCCTCCATCATACTGCATAAAGTTATGGTTCTCTTAACCACTTGGTCAGCGTAAGACAATCACCTTAATTAACCTATGCTCTGTCTAATGCATTCTATGCCTAATTCACCCACTAATTGTAAATTTCCTTTTATAGAACCTGGGTAAAATTTTCAAAAATGCCTTAGTCCCTCTAAAAGTCTAATGAGATTTATTTTGCTTACACCCTTTTAAAAAGTTCATCCTCTATGTCTGCAGGGGAAGACATTCTTGAAGTCACGATTTACCTTCTCTGCAGCTGAGAGGTCTTTTTTGTAAATCACACTCCGTTTATGGAATCTCAAGGTCTCTATATCTCTATCTGAAACAGAATTGTGCAGCATCTGTTATTTGCTTATGAAAATATCTAGTCCAGAAGGGCCCAATGGTCTTTTTGTTACGGATGTGGCCACACCATTTGCTTTTAGCATCTGTAAACACAAGTTATTACATTTTACTTTTTATCAGGTAGGAAATAATATGGTCTTGATACACCACACAGGGGGCTCACTCTAGTAAAGTGGTGCTTTAGAATTGTTCACTATATTTGGAATTCATTTTAAAGATCCATCTCGTGGAGTCATGTGATTACCTGAGATTCTCAGCATTCATTTTTTTAAAAAGTCAGTCTCTGGCCCTCATGGTTGCAGAGAAAAGCCTGAAAATGTGATCCCCAGAGGCTCAGAATCCAGAAGGCAAAAGAATAAAAAGAACCCAATGTATTATTTTTCAACTCTCATGATTTTTAAAACCAGTTGCCTCAATATGGGGGAACTGACTCATGATTTTTGAATGCTTGGCTTGGCATCCTCTGAATTTGTGGTCGCAGATGGCATCCTCACACTTACCATCCTTTCACCATGGAGCATTGGTTTTAGTTCTCCCAGGCGCAAGGATATACAGAGGGAATTCCAAGGTAGGGTTATGAACCAGTAATTGGTAATCTTCTTTACAGATCTACACCCACCTACCCTACACAGCTCACTTAAATCCCTAATATTCACTAGGCAGGCCACACCGATGAAGCACGATCATTTCTTTGTGACTTGTTGATCACTGCTTAGCTACCATAAAGCTCCATGTACACTTGTGGTGTTCCACAAATAATATCTGACATTCCCCTGTGGGGGAAGGAACTAGTACATTTATTTGTATTAACAAGCAGATGCTTAAAAAATCAGGATCCAGCACCAGATTCCCTAGATCAGTTAGTAAGGATTATAAAGGGTAGGTCATGCATAACAAATCTGATTAACTTCCTTGTGGAAATGACAATGAGAGCTGACAGGAGAGAGGCAGCAGATGTAATGTACTAGGAGTTTAAGAGGGTTTAAACAGTACCACCAAGGGAGAGGTGTACCATGTATAAGATTAGTAATTACAGTATTAATGATGAAAATTTGGCATAATGACACTGGTCAGATAAGGAGGGGCAATGAGTGATGCAGGGATTGTCCTAACCTCTGGTCTTAGTCACACTCCAGAGAAAAGAACTTGCAGTTGCGTGTACTAATTTTCAGACCAAATGCAACCGGAAGGGAAACCAGGACCTAAAAGAACAGAGCTTACTCAGAAGAGTGAGAAGAGAGGCAAGAAACAGGGAAAGGGATTCCACTTAAAGGTCACATGCAGTCTGTTCATGAAAAGGAAGTGGGGATAACAGTGAAGGGAATATTTCACCTCCCTTTGTCTCTGCACAATCACAAGTATCATCTTATAAAGCAGTGCCCCAATCATAGAATATCAGGGTTGGAAGGGACCTCAGGAGGTATCTAGCCCAACCCCCTGCTCAAAGCAGGACCAATCCCCAGACAGCTTTTTACCCCAGATCCCTAAATGGCCCCCTCAAGGATTGAACTCACAACCCTGGGTTTAGCAGGCCAATGCTCAAACCACTGAGTTATCCCTCCTCATGTCTAGGCCCTTCAGACTCTGGTCTAATCTGCATTTATGCACATCACCAAATCATCAGACAATTTAGCAGAATGCAGTGGGACTGGGATTCTCCTACAAACAGTTTCATCACTGCAATAAATAGGAGTACAGCTCATTAGGATTAAAGTGCATTGGCAATGCTGTGTGTGGAGTGTCATGAGTAAGGCACAGAAGGTAGTTGTCCCTCTCTGTTCGGCACTGGTGACACCTTGGAGCACTGTGTCCAGTTCTGTGTCACACTTAAGGAAAGACGTGGACAAATTGGAGAGAGTCCAGAGGAGAGCAATAAAAATGATAAAAGATGTAGAAAAACCCACCCTTTGAGGAAGGATTAAAAATACAGGCATGTTTAGTCTTGAGAAAAGAAGACTGGGGTGGGGGGGACTTGATAACAGTCTTTAAAGTATGTTAAGGGCTGTTGTGAAACAGATGGTGATCAGTTGTTCTCTGTATCTACTGAAGGTAGGACAAGAAGTAGTGGGCTTAATTGGCAGCCAGGGGGGTTAGGTTAGATATTAGAGGGAAAATTAAATTAAGCTCTGGAATAGCCTTCTAAGAGAGGTTGTGGAGTCCCCATCATTGGAGGTTTTTAAGAAGAAGTTGGACAGACATCTGTCAGGGATGGTCTAGATTTACTTGGTCCTGCCACAGCACAGGGGGCTGGACTTGATGACTTCTTGAGGTCCCTTCCAGCCCCACATTTCTATGATTCTGTGGTTTAACCCAGCTCTATCAGTAGCTTATTGTTATGAGGATTAAACTGAATCATTAAAAAACGGGTGCTTAAAGTTTGGTCCTGAGATTCAGATTTAGGTATTGTAAGTGGCCTGATTTTTCTTAAGTCCTGGGTATGCAGCAGCTTTCATACACTGAACCAGGTCTCATCCTGGCCTTCCATCTTGTGTGCTGCACTAACTAGGTGTAGACATCATAGACAACACTTGCACCAGTGCACCTCCCTCTGTGTGGTGTTACTGCTACTGCGTGTTGGCAATCTACACTAGCAAATTTACCCTTTGGTTTAAATCTGCATTTACTGCATAATATTGATGTAATGAACACATGAGCATGAGAAAGATAGGAAAGTTCAGGGTTACATTGCAATCTACAAGCTTTAAGTTGTCCCGTATAAGAACAATTTTTTAATCTCTCTCTGTCTCGCAGCCTGGACCTAAAACAAAATCATTCCCCGAAAAGCTGAAGACAACAGACCATGTGATAGAAGCATTTAAGAGGAGAGCACATATTAATGCCACCTCATAGGCATTTCTCTTGCAAAATCCTGTGGTAGGAATTTGCCAAGTAATTAATACTATTTGGGTTAGATCTGTTATTAATTGTATTGTTTTGATGAGAATCCATGTAGCCCTTGTGTAAATACATGAGATGCTGCAGTATATCTTGAATTACATAGGACTCGTTTTTCCTTAGTATGCTTATGTACCATATTATATTTTGATTATTAGAAGTTTAAGAAAAATGGTCATTTTAATACAACTGATATATACATTCAGAAGTGTATTTTTTATCTTTACATGTATCCTTTTTTAAAATAGTCTCAAACTCCTAAGATCTGCTTAGGATAAATTTTGTATGTTGGTGTAGTTTGCGTGAGCCCTGACACAATCCTAAATCCAAGTAGATCCATAATGAAGTTCCAGCATGAGCTATGAAAATGGACCATCAGGTTCTAGCAACTAACTTCCAGCATTGCATAAATATGACTGAACAGAACCATTCTGAGTCCATTGTGTAATTACAACCAATTGAAAGAACGCTGTTCATTTACTAGGATCTTACTTAAATAATACACCTGCATGAGCAATCTGGGAGCCACATTTGATAAGCAGCCTTAGGGACCAACCCAAATTCCCATACTCCAGTGAATACAGAACAGCAAGGGCTCACCTGTCTATTACTCTGATCAGATGTATTATTTATAACTATAGCATTCTTGAAAACTAAAGGCTATTTTCCTTTGCAAAATCAGAGCAAAACGTTGGTAGTTGCTACCCCGCAAAATAATCCTTGATATCTGAGAAAGCTAATCTTGCTAAGTAGTGAGGCAGATGTTAGCCCATTTGCTGCTGGGTCAGTGCAGTAAGCTAGTGGTTCTGGTACACATTGTCCCCACAGTCATTCTCCCTTTGTTGTATTCAGAACAGTTTGCACAGATCTTTTCAACAAAGGGTAATTTGGATTCTAGGCTGTATAGATAAAATCTTATTATATTGCAAATTGTCTATATTTTGGCACTAACAAACTGGCTCATTAGTGCTAAAATGTCCAGTGTGTGGACATGATTTAGTCAGTGTCTCACTGCTAACTTTATGTATGGTATAATAGCCCGTAACCAGTAGCTCTTTTCTGGTGCAGATTTGGTTTAGTTCCAAACACACTGGGTAAAGTCTGTCTCTGTTTAGGACTTGGCCTATTTTTCTTACTAGATGTGCAATGTGCGTCCCTCTGTACAATGTCCTGAGTTTATTTTGGGACAATACATTACCTAACATGCCTGTTTTATTTTAACATTTTGCTCTGACCCTGTCCATCTGTTCTGTCTGAACCTTTGCAGCAGTTCTTCCTTAAGGGTTTTTTGTGACATTGTTATTTTTCAATCCTCATATATTGCCCTTCCCCCTGCCCTATAACATTAGCTAATTTCTATAGCTGTAGTACCCTGGAATAATCTAGTTTTGCATGTGGCTATCACTTCAGTATTGTCCCAAGGATTTGAAAAGTCTCCTCTGTCTTGCTTGTGATAAATTGAATCTTCTGGTCAGCTGCTAGTAAGGTAATCATTACCAAACTAGCATATGCTCCATTATTTCCTACGTTTTTTTCTTTCATAGTTTTATCCATTGTTCTTCCCAGTGCATCAGGTATAGATGTAACTTTGCTACAAGTGGAAGACTTTCAGGTCATCTCAGAAGCTTGATCATAATTCTTTTAATCTGCAGAGGGCAGTCGCTCAGTGACTTCATAAAGAAGAATTGCTGGTTGATGGTCAGTTTCAGACCATTAATAGTCGAATTAAACAGTTTTCTAGCAAATACAATGTTTAGCAGCTTTTTTATCTATATGTCCAATTTCCATTGTCAGTCAATATTTTATCTAAACAACAGGTCATCACTGATAATCAGACCTTTGCTCAAGGTTTTCAGATGTTTCAAGATATTTTGCAGCACAGGGAAACTGTTACGGTTATATCATTCCTGCAGAGTTCTGATGACACCAAAAATCAATAGCTTTGCCCTTGGTGCTCAGCATGTGATGCCAAAAGTCTAGTAATGTCCAACAATCTGAGAAGTTGAAGAAACTAGTACAAGCCATGTACTTGGTGTTTACTGCTCTTCCCAAATTGTTAGAAACATATAAATGAAGTAAATTTGGCATGATTTTCAGAGGTCCTGAGCAACCGCAGCTTTCTGTAGAAGTTAGTGGGAACACATATGTGCTCAGCACCTTTGAAAATCAGGGAAATTATTTTTAAAAAGCTTATTTTTAACATGATACCTATTCTCAAGATTCAATGCACAGAGCCAATGTGCTACAATAACCTTTCCCGGCAATCTCATGCATGGAAATATCTACATCTTTGCAATTCACGCTTGCATTGAGTCATTAGTTTATCTCGGTATTTGGCACTGGTCCAACTGTGCTTGAATACTGCATTCTGTTTTGGTGCCCATAATTCAAAAAGGAAATAGATAAATTAAGGAGAGTACAGAAAAGAGCCATGGGAATGAATAAAGGGTTAGAAAACATGCTTTACAGTGAGAAGCAAAGAGCTTCTATGCCCTGGTCTACACTGGGGGAGATTGGGGTCAATCTAAGTTATGCAACTTCAGCTATGTGAATAATGTATCTGAAGTCGACATACTTAGATTGACTTACCATTAGGGTGACCAGACAGCAGTGTGAAAAATTGGGACAGGAGGTGGGGGGTAATAGGAGCCTGTACAAGAAAAAGACCCCAAAATCAGGATTGTCCCTATAAAATCGGGACATCTGGTCACCCTTACTGTGGTGTCTTCAGCACGGTGAGTTGACTGCTGATGCTCCCTTGTCAACTACACCTGCACCTCACACGGCGGTGGAGTACAGGAATCGACAGGAGAGCGCTCAGAGGTCAATTTATCGCTTCTAGATTAGACACGATAAATTGATCCCTGCTGGATCGATCGCTGCCCACAGATTTGGCGGGTAGTAAACACATACCCTATGTAGCTTAACAAAGAAAAGGTTAAGGTGTGACTTGATTACAGTCTGTAAGTATCTACGTGGGGAACAAATATTTAATAACGGGATCTTCACTTCTAGTAGAGCAAGGTATAACACAATCCAATGATTGGAAGTTGAAGCTGGACAAATTCAGACTGGAAGTATGGTGTACATTTTTGACAGTGACGATAATTAACTATTAGAACAATTTATCAAGGGTCATGGTGCATTCTCCATCACTGACAATATTTAAATCAAGGCTGAATGTCTTTCTAAAAGATCTGCTTTAGGAATTATTTTGGGGAAATTCTCTGGAGTGTGTTATACAGGAGGTCAGACTAGATGACAACAATGGTCCCTCTGGCTTTGGAATCTATGGAACAAGTTCTCCTTTATAGCTTAGACATATTTGTATGCTCTGCTTATTTCTTCACCACTGCTGTGTACTTCATAGAACAGCTTCTGAAAAGTTGCTCCACTAATTCCATTATAAATGTTCTTTAGTAATTGCATCTCTAGTACTGTGAACTGGTACTTTAATTAAATATCATTTTCACGCCCTATAGCCTGATGGGGTTTTTGTCTTTGGTTTTTTCTTACTGCCAGGCCATTGAAAAGGACACAGAACAACCACGCTTTTAACTGCTGCTCTCAGTTCTCTCCCACTCATTCAGTCAGGCCTCGTGTTGAAACCAGGAGGTTTTGACAAGAGACTGACATTCAAAATATCTGTTTCAAGTCAGCCAACTACCATCCTAAAGCTTGATATTCTCAAAATAGCTGGTGACAAGCATAAATCACCTTTATCAAACTATTTCTATTGCCAGAAAACTTAAGATCTGAACCAAAGAGGAATAATTTAAAGGAAACAAAAGAAGAATCTTTATCTTATTGAACACGCAAAGCAATCATTAAGGGTTATGTATTCAGCTGCTCTGTAGCCCTGCCTGGTTTTGCAGGCACAGAGCTCTAGCTACCTGATTGCAGCTGCTCAAATAGTCTGCTTTGCATCAGCAATTAAATTGTGGGTGCATCTTGAAGATGTCAGACCAATTCTCCAATTTCTCAAGGTCATTTTGAATTCTAATCCTGTCCTCCAAAGTGCTAATCTCCCCTTCCACCTCGGTGTCATCTGCAAATTTTATAACATACTTAGTTAAGGGAGTGGACAGTATCAGAGGGGTAGCCGTGTTAGTCTTGATCTGTAAAAAGCAACAAAGAGTCCTGTGGCACCTTATAGACTAACAGAAGTATTGGAGCATGAGCTTTCATGGGTGAATATCCACTTCATCAGAAGCACTATTCACCCATGAAAGTTCATGCTCCAATACATGTTAGTCTATAAGGTGCCGCAGGACTCTTTGTCCATTATCTAAGTCATTCATGAAATGTTGACTAGTGCCAGACTCCTGCAGGACCATATTTGATGCTTTCCCCCCAATTTGACAGCGAACCATTGATAACAGCTCTTTGAGTACGGTCTTTCAACCAGTGTTGTACCCACCTTATAGTAAGTTCCTGTAGATCACATTTCCCTAGTTTGCTTACAAGACTATAATGTGGACTGTATCAAAAGCCTTACTAAATTAAGAAATATCACATCTACAGCTTCACTCCTTGTCCACTAGACCAGGAATGTTATCAAAGAAGGAAATTAGGCTGGTTTGGCATGATTTGTTCTTGACAAATCCGTGCTGGCTATTCGATATAACCCTATTCTTGAGATGCACACAAATGGATTGTTTAATAATTTGTTCCAGTATTTTTCCAGGTGTCAAAGCCAGGCTGACTAGTCTACAATTTGCCACATTCCCTTTATTCCCCTTTTTAAAGATGGGACCTTTGTTTGCCCTTCTCCAGTCCTCTGGGACCTCACCCATCTTCCGTGAGGTCTCAAAAATAATCGCGAATGGTTCCGAGATTGCTTCAGATAATTCCTAAGTACCCTACAATGAATTTCATCAGGCTCTGCTGAATTGAATATATCTGACTTATAAATTCTTCAACTCATTCTTTCTCTTTTTTGACTTGCATTCCTTCCCCCTTTTGTTAATATTAATTGTATTAAGCATCTGGTCATAAATAACCTTTTTAGTGGAGACTGAAGCAAATAAGCATTAAACAACTCAGCCTTCCTAATGTCATCCATTATTAGCTCTCCTTCCCTGCTAAGTAGAGGACCTACACTTTGTCTTTCTCTTGTTATTAAAGTATGTAAATAATCTCTTATTGCCTTCTCTCACTTGCTAGGTATAATTCATGTTGTGCCTTAGTCTTTCTAATTTTGTCCCTGATGCTTGCACTCTTCGTTTAGCAATTTGTCCAAGTGTGCACTTTTTGTAGGGTTCTTTTTTGATTTGCTGGTCATTACAAAGTCCCTGATGGAGCTATATTGGCCTCTTACTGTTTTTCCTATCTTTCCTTCACATGGGGATAGTTTTCTGTTTTGTGTTTAATATTAATTTAATATAAGGATATAAATACAGTGTTTCTACCAGCAATTTTCTAACTTGTCAGTTAATGCTGGCATTCACTTAGCTCACAAATAGTGGTGCTTCTGTGCATATAAATAATGCACATATTTATTTCTTGACAATAATTAAAAAAGATTCTTGGGGGAGGCAGTGGAGGCTTGGCTGCTTTTTCATATGTGAGCCAGCTCTTCCTGGGTAACCGTGCTATGCCGGTGCCAAGTTTGGCCCATCACAATCACTTTCACGGCAACAGACTAGTGTCACAAACACAGGATTATAACTTGGCTGCAGGGGATTCCAGCAGAAGGAGAAGCTTGACAGGAGAGAAGAAAGTTCAGCTCATCACCCTAGGGGAGGGAGAGCCCCAATTAGCGGTTGTATTTTTTTAAATAAAATATCTATCCTCTAATTCGTTTCAGTGACAGTAAAATGGACATCCCCAATAGAGGTTTCCTTTAATGGTGTTGATTAATGAACATTTAATATGCAAAGTAAATTGATTTGTGATCTGAATACTAAAATGCAGCAATAATAATGCTTAGCTCTTACAAAAGCTACTGTTTTGTACAATTCCTTGTAAGGTCTACCTACCAAGCATGCTCGTCTTTTTGTAGCATTCTGTGATGTTACCTTGTCTGTAATTGTTGTAAGATGTTCAGCTATCATAGCAATGCTCAGTATTAAAAAAACCCAACCTATTAATCTCTTTCAAATGCTAGCAGATACTAGTTTGACATCTCTACACACACCAGCTAATCCATCGTCCCTCCCTGCCTACAGCAGCCTCATAATCTCCCAGAGCGGATATATCATTATTACACACAATATGGTCATAAAACACTGCAAGGGCATAATTAGCTTGCAAATGTGTGGTGTCTTCCATTCAAGGATCTCAAAACATAAATTAAGGGGAGAGAGAGAGACTCTCTCTCTCTCTCCCTCTCCCTGTTTAACAAGCAAAGGCCAGGCACAGATACTTTAAGGGCCAGGGCTCAGATTCACAAAGGTAATCAATGGAAGTTAGGAACCTAAATAACCTTTAGAAATCTGGCCTTAAGTGACTTGCCCAAGATCCCACAGGAAGTTTGTAGCAGAGATAAAAATATAACTGGAAGTCCAGGCTTTTGGTACTAGCTAATCACGCAACCCATGGTTCCCAAACAGCAGCCATCCATCAGACCCACACCAGCACCAATGGGAGAGAAGGGGTGTGTTGGCCAGTATCTCTTTAAGCGGTGGGCCACTTTATGAGACAGTTTAAGAACTCCTGGACTAGCGCGTGGGAGTGTAGAGGACTAGCACACCAGTGACTGCTTCCCCCAGGAAATGATTCAGCTGGGGGTGCAGGGCATAGGAGGGTGAGAGAATTGCGCTGGTTGCTAACGTTTGCTCCAGAAGGAAACTCCCTCTCTTTAAAAGGTGGCGCTTGGACTAGGGGAACATCAGGAAGAGAGACAGTCTATTAGCCTCCCCTGTTTGTGTGTGTCCTGCTGCAGCCCCTGTGCTGGTCACCAGCCTGAGCCTGTCTGTCCTGGATTGGGCAGCAGCCTCATGCATCTGTCTGTCCTGTGCCACAGCCTGTATCCTGTCCAGCCTGACCCTCCTGTTCGTCCTGCACTGTGCACCAACCTCGCCTGTCTGTTCTGTGCTCCAGCCATGTCCTGTCCAGCCTGCCCCTCCTGTCTGTCCTGCACCGTGCACCAACCTCACCTGTCTGTTCTGTGCTCCAGCCATGTCCTGTCCAGCCTGACCCTCCTGTCCGTCCTGCACCGTGCACCAACCTCACCTGTCTGTTCTGTGCTCCAGCCATGTCCTGTCCAGCCTGACCCTCCTGTCCATCTGACCTGTGCTTGACCCTCTGTCCCATCTGTAAGTCTGTCCTGCACTGTGCACCAGCCTGACGCGTATCTCTGTCCCTTGTCCTGTCCAGCCAGACTTGCCTGTCGCTGTGTCCTGGGCCCCAGCCCCTGTTCTGTCCAGCCTGCCCCTTCTGTCTGTCTGTCCTGCACCGTGCACCAACCTCACCTGTCTGTCTTGTGCCTCAGCCCCTGTCCAGCCTGCCACTCCTGTCTGTCCTGCACCGTGCCCCAACCTCCCCTGTCTGTCCTGTGCCCCAGCCTGCCCCTCCTGTCTGTCCTGCACCGTGCACCAACCTCCCTGTCTGTCCTGTGTCCCAGCCCCTGTCCAGCCTGCCCCTCCTGTCTGTCCTGCACCGTGCACCGACCTGCCCCGTCTGTCTGTCCATTGCTGGAGCCCCAGCCCTGTCCAGCCTGCCCCTCCTGTCTGTCCTGCACCGTGCACCGACCTGCCCCGTCTGTCTGTCCATTGCTGGAGCCCCAGCCCTGTCCAGCCTGCCCCTCCTGTCTGTCCTGCACCGTGCACCGACCTGCCCCGTCTGTCTGTCCATTGCCGGAGCCCCAGCCCTGTCCAGCCTGCCCCTCCTGTCTGTCCTGCACCATTCATCGACCTGCCCCGTCTGTCTGTCCTGTGCCGCCCCCGGTGTGGGTGTGGGGCCGTCCCGGCGCAGCCGGCCCCGCTGTCAGTCAGCGGCGCTGGGTGGGCGGGGCCGGCTAATCAGCTGGGCCGGTCGCCCGCCGCCGCTGCAGAGTCTGTGCCGCGCCAGGCGCAGCGCATCCGGCTGGCCGGGACCATGGCCACGGACGAGCTGGCCAGCAAGCTGAGCCGCCGGCTGCAGATCGAGGAGGAGGGCGGCGGGCTCGAGGGGCAGAACGGGGAGGCGGCGGAGCCCGAGCCCGACTGCCCGGAGCCCCTGGGCGGCGGCGCGGATGGCGAGCTGAGCGCCAAGCTGCAGCGGCGCACGGAGCTCAATCAGGGCGGCGGGGAGCTCTCGCCGGGCGGCGGCCGCAAGGTCTTTAACCCCTACACCGAGTTCCGCGAGTTCTCCCGCCGGCAGATCCGGGACATGGAGCGTCTCTTCCGGCAGTGAGTGCCCGGCCGGGGGGCGCGGGGCGAGCAGCGGGTCGGGGGGCAGTGAGTGCCCGGGCCGGGGGCATGGGGCGGGCAAGGGGCCGGGGGGCAGTGAGTGCCCGGGGCCGGGGGGCACGGGGCGGGCAGGGGGCCGGGCAGTGAGTGCCCGGGGCCGGGGGCAGTGAGTGCCCGGGCCGGGGGGGCGGGCAGGGGGCCAGGGGGCAGTGAGTGCCCGGGGCCGGGGGGCACGGGGCGGGCAGGGGGCCAGGGGGCAGTGAGTGCCCGGGCCGGGGGGCGCGGGGCGAGCTGCGGGTCGGGGGGCAGTGAGTGCCCGGGCCGGGGGGCACGGGGCGGGCAAGGGGCCGGGGGGCAGTGAGTGCCCGGGCCGGGGGGCTCGGGGCGGGCAGGGGGCCGGGGGGCAGTGAGTGCCCGGGGCCGGGGGGCGGGCGGGGGGCGAGGGGGCAGTGAGTGCCCGGGCCGGGGGGCGCGGGGCGAGCAGCGGGTCGGGGGCAGTGAGTGCCCGGGCCGGGGGGCACGGGGCGGGCAAGGGGCCGGGGGGCAGTGAGTGCCCGGGGCCGGGGGGCACGGGGCGGGCAGGGGGCCGGGGGCAGTGAGTGCCCGGGGCCGGGGCTCGGGGCGGGCAGGGGGCCGGGGGGCAGTGAGTGCCCGGGCCGGGGGGCGGGCAGGGGGCCGGGGGGCAGTGAGTGCCCGGCCGGGGCGGGCAGGGGGCCGGGGGGGGGGCAGTGAGTGCCCGGGCCGGGGGCGCGGGGCGAGCAGCGGGCCGGGGGCAGTGAGTGCCCGGGGCCGGGGGCACGGGGCGGGCAAGGGGCCGGGGGGCAGTGAGTGCCCGGGGCCGGGGGGCACGGCGGCAAGGGGCCGGGGGCAGTGAGTGCCCGGGGCCGGGGGGCGGGCAGGGGGCCAGGGGGCAGTGAGTGCCCGGGCCGGGGGGCGCGGGGCGAGCAGCGGGTCGGGGGGCAGTGAGTGCCCGGGCCGGGGGGCACGGGGCGGGCAAGGGGCCGGGGGGCAGTGAGTGCCCGGGGCCGGGGGGCGGGCAGGGGGCCAGGGGGCAGTGAGTGCCCGGGCCGGGGGGCGGGGGCGAGCAGCGGGTCGGGGGGCAGTGAGTGCCCGGGCCGGGGGGCACGGGCGGGCAAGGGGCCGGGGGGCAGTGAGTGCCCGGGGCCGGGGGGCACGGGGCGGGCAGGGGGCCGGGGGGCAGTGAGTGCCCGGGCCGGGGGGCACGGGGCGGGCAGGGGGCCGGGGGCAGTGAGTGCCCGGGGCCGGGGCGGGCAGGGGTCGGGGGGCAGTGAGTGCCCGGGCCGGGGGCGCGGGGCAGGCAGGGGGCAGTGAGTGCCGGGCCGGGGGGCGCGGGGCAGGCAGGGGGCCAGGGGGCAGTGAGTGCCCGGGGCTGTGGGAGCCGGGGGCGGCCAGTGGGCACGGGGTGTCCGGGGAGCATGAGGCGGGCAGGAGGCTCCTGGGGCCGGGTGGTACGGAGCGTCCGGGGGGGCAGGGGGAGCCCGGGCAGGGAGTAGACAGGGGGTGGCTGGTGGGTAGGGGGTTCCTGGGGCAGAGGGTGGGCAGGGACTGGCGGGAGCCGGGGGCACGGGGTGGGCAGGGAGCACCTGGGGCCGGGGCATATGGGACGTCCGGGGGGCAGGTGGCCGGGGCGGGGGGGGGCGGGAAGTGGGTTCCCGGGACACGGGGCGGCTGGGGGGATGGCTTGTGGGCATGGGGCGGGCAGGGAGCGCCTGGGGCGGGGAACACATGGGGGCCTGGGGGCCATGTAAGGTGGTGCAGTGAGTTCCAGGGAAGAGAAGGACTGAGGAATTGAGCAGCTCCCCCCCCCGACAGCTGATGCTGGGGACTGGGAAAGTGACCCCTCTAAAGCCCGAGGGAGCTGGCACCTTCTGTGCCCAGGGGGTAGGGGATCTGCCCAACCACACACAATAGGGCATGGATGGAGCCACTTGCAAACACAGAGTACCGGGTAGAGATGATGGAGATCTTCCTCCCCCGCCCTCCTTCCTCTGGGGAGAGACACCTGTTTTCCTGGTGGATCAAACTCTGGTTGGGGGAATCCAGCCCCCTTCCTTCCCCTCCTGGGGAGCAAATCCAGCCACTTCCCCATCCTCGTTGCCTGCCCCGGAGGGAGAACAAACTCTGTCTTGGGGGAGAATTTCCCTAGGACACTAATCTGCCCCTTGGGGTATCACTGACCTATGCACAGGTTGGGTGGGGTGGGGGATTGTTCTGCTGGCTTCTGGCAGGCTTTGAGATCACAGCCATGTGATGCTGGGGGGAGAAGGAATGGTTGCATTAGGAGCATGAGGACTTCCCCCATTCCTCCCCTAAAAGATGCCGGACCTAGCTGCATTAGAGAGGCTGTAAAGCAGGGTGTGCAACATGCCTGTGGATAGAAGAGGGAAAAGATATCTGCACAAACTCCCCTCTCCTCTTAAGTGAGTCCGGCAAAGGTGTGAAGCCTCCAGACATCTACAGAAGAAGTTGACCCTGCACAAGAAGGGCTAGTGGTGTGAGGGTGATTAGCATTTCTGCTGCATGCTGAGATAATACCCAGTGCTGCTTTTGTAATAGTTAAAGCTTAGGAAATCTTGTTCGGTTTTTTTTGTGGTGTGCGTGTGTGTGTAAGTTCCACTTCCAGATTTGGAGATGACTTGCTCTCTTTGGGATTTAACAAGAAAATCCTTTTCTCTCTTCTCAACAAACCCAGCCATGCCTGTGGCGTTATGCTTTGCAGACATTGCTCATTTTAGTGGCATTAGAATATAGGCGGCAACTTATAGAAAAATCTGATGTGGCAATAAATTTCATACATCAGAGGAACACTTCCTGCTCTGTTAATTTCTGCTGTATTCCTCTTTTCGGTTGGTCTCCGTTCAGTCCCTGAGGCTCGCGCTCTGAGAATTACTGCACTAGCGTGCTTCAAATAAGTTGTCACTAGTCACTAACGGTGACTATCAGAGAATAAACCTTAGAATTGTAGAAATTTCTCATGGAAACTGAAGAGTAACTTTTGATCTTCTGGAAACATAAGAATTCTGCAGGCAATGGGTTAAGTTACAAGCTGCAACATTAAAAAGTAGAACAGGCTGGATCTCCTCTTTAAAAATTGGTTTATATGTAACTTGCTGTTCAAACATTACCTTCTCAGGTTTCAGGGTGATAGCTGTGTTAGTCTGTATCAGCAAAAAGAACTAGGAGTCCTTGTGGCACCTTAGAGACTAACAAATTTGAGCATGAGCTTTCATGGGCTAAAACCCCTTCATCGGATGCATCTGCATCCGCTTATGCTCAATTAAATATGTTAGTCTCTAAGGTGCCACAAGGACTCCTCATTCTTATTACCGTCTCAGTGTAACAAGTTAAAATTCCAGGAATACAGATCACGTTAATGGGCCATATAGTCTGGCATCCTGCCTCTGGCACTGGCCAGCACTAAATGCTTCAAAGCAACGTGGAAAAATTCCATAATGTGCCTGGTCAATTGTGTAATGCTTCAAGGGCCCAATTTTGCACCACTGCTGGGAGTTTTGCTATTGGCTTCAATAGGTGTAGGAACAGGGATGAAATAGATGGAAAGGATACTGCTCTGTGTATGTTACTGCCATCAATATAAGGGCATGTCATTACTCTTTAAATCCTGACCTTTCCTGCTCAACTATTTTAAATTAGCATCCAACTGAGACATGACATATGTTGTTAGCCATTTATTTAAACAGGGTTTAGCTAAATCAGCTAGGAACAAATATTTAGAGAGTTTGTGTGTATTAACTAGAGAGGCGGCACTAAAAAAACATAAGGCTGTTCAGGCCATTGGTCCATAAGCTCTTAATTGGGCTCCACACAGGAGTAAGTAGGTGAATTTTAATGGCCTGTGACATACAGAAGGTCAGACAAGATGATCTAATGGTCCCTTCTGGCTTTAAACTCTGACACTGATTTAAAAATAAATACAGTGATGGAACTAAGGGAGATGCTATTGGGGGAAAAAACCCGTTTCCTCATCTGTGGCAAAATCTGAAAAGTTACTGGAAACGCTTTGTTTGAATAAGTAACTTTTCACTACGATGGGCTTTTTTTTTTTGTTTTGTTTTGTTTTTCTGCTTGGACATTAAAAATGGACAAGTTCTGCTTTTGTTTACAGTTAAGTTCCTAGTCAAATTCACTTCCAGCTACTTTGCACTGTCCTAGTTCTGCTGCATTGTTTTGGAATATTTGTTTGGGGTTAATCTGTTTCCGCTGAAATTTACATTTTTCCTGGCTACTGAGATCTTAATTTTGGACCAGTTCTGACCTGTGTGTGTTCTTTTAAAATTGGAGTACAACCCACTGTGCAGGAATAGGCATGTATTTGCAGCCTAAAATGAGGAAATGCTGCATTAGTGGCCAAACTGTGTCTGGCCATATTCTGGCCCAGCTGTAACGCTTACTTCTGATTACAGAACTGCAGAGTGAGCAGTTTCTACACACTCGACTCATTTGTTCTTACGTTACTTAGTTGAACACACTTCTGAGCATTTTGCTGCAGCATGAGGAATGAGAATCTGTGTGGGAGCTGTAAGGCAAGATTGCAGAGTAAAGCAAAGCAAATTGCATTCTTGTGTATCAAGCCAGTGCAGCTGGTGTAACTTGGAGAACTAGCAAAATCTAGAGAATTCCAAATCCCCAAACCACTGGCAAATCCAGGTAGCCAGAATACAAGTTCAGGTTACTTTCTGGATTTTCCTGTATTGTCTATATATTGATGAAAACTAGAGCAGTGGCAATGCCTGTCAAATTCTTGTGTTAATTTCTCTGCATTTGACTTGTTTGCCGAAGATTATATCATTGACATGGATGAATGTGCTGCTTCTTTTTTGCACAGATGCCTTTTTCAGTGACAAGACTGCCCCCGTTCCGATTGTGTTAACAGACATTTGGTAGATCAATGATGAGGGTCTGCAGGAAGTTTTTCTCCATTGAGGCCTGAGGTGTATACTTGCCCCATGGATCCTAGTGGAATCAAAGAGTGGTAGAGTTCAAGACCAGAAGGGACAATCAGCTCATCTAGTCTGACCTCTGGTATATTACAGGCCACTGACACCACCCAGCACCCTCACACTAAACCCAATAACCAAAACTAAACCAAAGCACCAGAGCGCAGAGGAGAATAAATTGTTATATGGCACAGTTAGAGAACAGGAGGAAGCGAGGTGCACCAGTGCCCAAGGCCATCGCAGTGCTAGGGAAGTGATTAATCATAGCACGAGGCATTCCATTTCTAAATGTGTATTGTACTAAGGTTTCCAGAGCTCACTTTTCATAATCATTGGGACAGTTCATGTGAGTAAGAGTTACCGGTCTGGGTCCTGAGATCTCCATTACCCATGCATTTTGTAATTAGCTACTTTGTGATCTCCCTTGTTCTTCATTTTTAAAACCTACTGAACAGTCTATTTCCATTCCTCTCCCTCCTCCTGCTTCCCTTTCAGGATATTAACCCGAGATGTGATTCAGAGCTTGTCAAAGTCCATGGAAAGTGTCTCGTTGATTTCCTTGGATCAGGCCCTCAGGCAGTCGCTTAGATGTTGCATTGAATTCAAGAAACTGCTACTTGCTCAGAACCACATGAGATTTTAATCGCTTGTAGTGTAGCTGTGCTGGCCTGTGGCAGAGCCTGCAAGGCCCAGGAGTGAGCGTGTGTGCGTAACAGAACCTAGGGGACCCTGACTTCGCCCCTCCCCCCCCGCCTCCTTCCTAAGTCAGTTTAAGGCAGGGAAAGTAACAATTAAAACACTTTGTAAAATGAAAAGGTTGCAGAAGTAATGCTCTGCCCATGAATATCCCTCTGTTAAGTTCTTCTTCTCCCCTAACTGTTTAAAGAACAAAAGGGTTAGCCTTAAATTATTTCTCCTTCCTCATCACCAGAACCACATATGTAAAGGTTAAAGTCAGTCCACCTCCAAAGCTGTGTTAGCTTCTTCCTGCTTTAGAGGTTTTACTTCTCTTCCTTCGGTGCTGGTATTTTTTTCTAGTTCTGCTTTCTCCTCCGTTATGTGCTTGCAGGCTGTTCCTCTTCTACCCCCATTGGCTTGCTTCTGAGTTGTGGGGTGTATTTTGGTTCTGCATTTATTAGCTGCTGCTCAAAAGGCCACATTACTGTCAACATACTTGCGTTTAGTTCAGTAAGTTTCAAATACCTTTAAACTTAATGTGAAATGAGCTTGCTGCTTTCTGCAGTCTCTTGGGTGTGTGTGTGCGCGTGTTTCTCTCTGCTACAGCAATTAAGTATTTTT
Organism: Gopherus evgoodei; assembly: GCF_007399415.2. NCBI lineage: Eukaryota > Metazoa > Chordata > Testudines > Testudinidae > Gopherus > Gopherus evgoodei. The sequence continues at coordinate 8,867,666 of NC_044339.1, read as the reverse complement.
ATAAGGAGACCATAGAACAAGAGGCTTAGAAAGACACAGGAAATACAGTCATCTGCTTCTATAGTATAGGTCAGTCACATACTTAGTCATCTCTCTTCCTGAAGCAGCTGTGGTAGAGATCTAATCAGTACTTGTTTGCCTACAGTAATATATATAATGTCAGACAAAATGCTGTTAGTTGTTGCTGAGTTCTGCTCCATGCTCTCTTCCTGAAAGAAATTCGCAGATTGGGGGATACTTCTTCCTCAGAGAGAGAAACTCACTATCCCCTCCTATCCAGCACCTCTGATTACAGCCCCGTTACTTCCAAGGTTCTAGAATCTTGCAACCTGCCAGATTCCATCTACCTCGGCTTTACGTCCCGACTTCTAAAAATCCTGGTTGGTTGGTGCCAGCAAAGATAACATGGGGTTAAACCAGGGCAAGGACATGCCTCTCTAACTAGGAGCCTGGTTTTAACACAATTCATCCTTGTCGTCTTTGCCTGGCCAAATCCCTATTAGATCTGTTGGCGCCAAACTGGTTAACATGGCTGTTTTAAATTATGAAGGTTTCCTGGGACAGTCCTGTTTAACGAGACAAAGAACTGGGGAAGACTTAAGTAACAGCAAGCAGGAAGAGCTCGCTAGCAAAGAATTTGAAGGAGCAGTTGATTGACCTTTCTGACACAGAAATGTGCTAATGATGCTGCTTTTGAGGTTGCTAATAATGGGGTCATTTACCACTTAGCTAGAGATTAGGAGCACAATTAAAGCCTGTCTCTAGGAGAGGTAATCCCCCTTTCCAAGTTAGGAAACAGTGGGAATTTGCAACACTACAATAATTCATCCACAGGGTGTATTTAATGTTATCCAGACAGAGGCTCTGTTGAAGTGCTGCATTGAATTGACCCCGCTGACCTGGGGAAGAGGAAGAACCGAGTTACATACAGGATGGCAGGATTTTCAGCTAGAGATCGGCTACCAGCCCTGTCTTGCAAAGAGTGAGTCATGCTAGCAAGAGGGGAGATTTGCTCCATAGCTCAGGCTAACACACTGAAGTTAAAATGGGTCCCTAGAATAATTTAAGGAAGGGAAAATAGGGACATGTGCCTAATTCAGGGTGAGATCTTCAAGGCAGGTGCTGTATTGGAGCTGCATTTGTTGCTGTTTGGTGAGAATCCAGTCTAGAGAGAAGCTGTTTTTTCTCCCAGGCTGGCATTGTCATAGACTACATGTTCAGCCAAATGTATCCAGGCTTCCATGAGAACTTCCTTTTTTCTACTACAGTAGGAAGGTCCACAGAGCATGTGGCATGAGAGGGCCGAGAACTAGGGTGACCAGACAGCAAGTGTGAAAAATCGGGACGGGGGTGAGGGGTAATAGGAGCCTATATAAGAAAAAGACCCCAAAATCGGGACTGTCCCTATAAAAGCGGGACATCTGGTCACCCTGCCTGAGAGAACCATTGCGGCTACCAAAGCAAATTGCAGCCCTGAGTCACAGGCTGGCTCAGTTATAGGCTCTGCTCTGAAAAGCCTCTGCTCCCCTAGCGTGACAGCTTCAAAGCTGCTAGGCACACCAGCGACTGCTTGTTGCAGAGCCTAAACACAACTTCTCCCCGCTCCCTCAGAGGGAAGAGAGTCTTGCTTGCGGTAATGAACAAGGTGGGACCAATCTTTGGTCTTTCCTGGTGGAAGAAAGGAAATGATCAGGTGGGCACGAGCATGTTTTCCGGATCGCCTGTGCTTTGCTGACTTGGCGAAGTGCCGGATTCCTGCAGCTGGACAGCGCTGAGAAGTCCCTCTGCCACTGAGCTCTGAAGGCAGTGGGAGCGCCGACTGGTCCACATCTTAAGAGCCCAATTTCCCTGCTGGGTGCTTAGCACTAGGATCTGAGTCAGCAGCTGAGGTGGCCCCAAGGCACTGCCCCTAGCTGATCCTCCCCGGACCTACTGTGGCAGGGAGGGGAGGGTGAGGCTGACCCCTCCCTGCAAGGCTGGCTTGGCCTGGCCCTTTTAGGCATTTTTGGAGGAGCGAAGCCAAGGGATACACGTCTGTCTGGGAATCTCTTCACTGTGTCCACCCTCTCCAACGCACGAGTCACTGCGGCAGCTCGAGGATCCCAGCCACGTGGATCACTAATTCTCTAGGGGCTGCGTCAGGGAATTCTAAACAGGAGAATTAAATGGTTCTGTTCAGCGCCCTGCAGAGAAAAGCCGGACCCTCTGCTGCCACCTCTGAAGCCAGCACAACTAGTGGGTTCCTTGGGGGTGGGGGATAGCTCAGTGGCTTGAGCATTGGCCTGCTAAACCCAGGATTGTGAGTTCAATCCTTGGGGGGGGCCACTTAGGGATCTGGGGCAAAAATCTGTCTAGGGATTGGTCCTGCTTTGAGCAGGGGTTGGACTAGATGACCTCCTGAGGTCCCTTCCAACCCTGATATTCTGTGATTCTATGACCTGTCCCCAGGTCTGTGTTTCATGGGTCTGATTTCACTCCAGGACAGCCGAGAGGCTAGAGACTTGCCACTGGGATCTTCAGGTCTTCCCGTGCGGCGGAGAGTGTGTTCCACACACAGAGAACTTGTGAGTTATGCTAAGTTGTCCACAATGAATAGACAGAGACACGGCTGTCGGGCAGCCTCATGCACTCCTCTCTTCTGTTCAGTGCGGGGAGCCATTGTCCTCTGGGGTGGATGAATGTTCTGCAGGCAAGATACTTAGTGGGAGGCAGTGTGGAATGTTGGTCCGCTGCCAGTAACTCCCGATAAAGGTGTAAAATGACTAAGCCTTTGTTTGTGCTGCACGGTAGCTCTCCGCTTTGGCTAGCAGCGTGGGCGTCTGGAATCGCAAACTGCCCCCTGCTGGCAGCCAGGACTCAAAAGCAGGTCTCTGTTCACACAGGACCAGACAAGGCACAGCTGAGACTTTCCATTCCCAAACTCCTAGGCACAATTATGAGAATTGCCTGGGGCATTTTCAGATCTCGCTTTCAGGACCGGAAATTACCCTGATCCAAGGCCTTTGCTCTGTTAATCCCTGGGCCAGTGCCAGAAAGGCTTTGCTCGTCTGAGGGACCATGCAGAGATTTAAGGGACGCTTCCTGATGCACTGTGTCTAACAGAGAGCGTTGTGATCCCCGGGAAGCAGTGAGCTCCATCTTTCCAGTGCTGTGCAAAGCTTGTTTCCAACCCTGGCAAAGTGGAAGATTAAACTCTTTCCCCACCTCCAGCACCTGATATGTTTTCCGGCTCAGGAGCGGATTTACCATGAAATAAACCGTGCAGTGGCTTGGGGCCCCCAACCAGAGGGGCCTCCCAAAATGCAGGACAAATATCTGACAACCTGCCCCCGAGCCGGCGGTGCAGCAGGGCTCAGGCAGGTAGACTGCCTGCATGCCATGGTCAGTGACCCCATGTCGCTCCGGAAGTGACTGGCTGCTGGCACATCTCTGTGCACCTCTGGTGGGGGGGAGGAGTCAGCTCCAAAGGCTGCCCCGCCCCAGGCAATGCACAGAGACCTGCTGCCCTCCTCCCCCCAAGGGGCATGCTGAGACGTGCCAGCAGCAGCGAAGCAGGGCTAAGACAGCTTCGTGCCCGCACTGCCTCCCTCTACCCGCACCGCTTTGCTCCGGACGCAGCTGGCACATCCCTACGGCCCCTTGAAGGGGCGGGTGTTTCTGCTTGCTGCCCCTGCCCCGAGCACTGACTGTGCAGCTCCCGTTGGCCAGGAACTGCAGCCAGTGGGAGTGGGGGGTGGCGTGCGGAGACCCCCAAGCTCCTCCCGCCTAGGAGTCGCTGACAAGAGGGCGTGTATGTCAGTTGCTTTGGGAACTGTGCTGCCTGAGGTAAGCACTGCCCCTCTGCTCCCCTCCCACACCCCTGCCCCAGCCCAGAGCCTGCACTCCACACTTAAACTTCCTCTTAGAGGCCGCACTCCTTCCTGCACCCCGCTCCCTGCCCCAGCCTGCACCCCACACCCAAACCTCCTCCCAGAGCCTGCCTCCTACACCCCAACCCTCTTCCCCAATCAACGTACCTCACTTTATTTTCATTTACTTCCCATTACTTATAATACAGGAGGAGGACCAAGAAAATAAAAAGAAAAATGGGGGCAGGGGGGGAGATAAGAGACAATGTTATTTTTCTTGGCTGGGTCCCAAGGCCCCACAAACTGTAAATCCACCACTCTTCTGGCTTCATTTTTGTAGATCAGATGTTGACCTGCTGGTTCTACAAACCTAACACCTTGTACCATCTTGAAGCAAGTGGGGCTGCTAGGGGCTGCCATTCAGCTGGAGTTCAGTACTTCTGAAATTGGGGCTACCAGCTCCAGATCACCAACTCTAATGGTGAGCCAGGAATTCCTGAGTTCTGAACTCAGCTTTCCTACCATGGGCTTCTCCCCATCTATAAACCTGTAAGAATATCTGCCTGTCCCAGAAGGGCGTTGGGAGGATGTCTGCAAAGGGCTTTGAAGATGAAAAATGCCAAGTAACTAAGAGAACCGCTGATGGGGAACTATCAAGTAGTGCTGGGAGACCTGTGCTAGGTGCAGTGATCATCCAGATCAAATCTATAAATTGTCCTTCTGGACAATCTAGCTAAAGCAGATGTAGAAATTCCTGCCTGATGTTGCTGGGACCTACTCTCAGACACCAGGTGTTTAGTGAAATTGTGCCTGGGATGTGTTAATGACTTATGAGGAGAGGCTGAGGGAACTGGGCTTGTTTAGTCCGCAGAAGAGAGGAGTGAGAGGGGATTTGATAGCAGCCTTCAACTACCTGAAAAGGGGTTCCATAGAGGATGGAGCTCATTTGTTCTCAGTGGTGGCAGATGACGAAACAAGGAGCAGTGGTCTCAAATTGCAGTGGGGGAGGTCTAGGTTGGATATTAGGAAATACTATTTCACTAGGAGGGTGGTGAAGCACTGGAATGGGTTACCCGGGGAAGTGTGGTGAATCTCCATCCTTAGAGGTTTTTAAGGCCGGCTTGACAAAGCCTTGGCTGGGATGATTTAGTTGGTGTTGGTCCTGCTTTGAGCAGGGGGTTGGACTTAGATACCTCTTGAGGTCTCTTCCAACTAGGGTGACAAGATGTCATGATTTTACAGGGACAGTCCTGATTTTTTGAGTCTTTTTCTTATATAGGCTCCTATTACCCCCCATCCCTTGTCCTGATTTTTCACATTTGCTATCTGGTCACCCTACTTCCAACCTTAATCTTCTATGATTCTTTAGGGAAGTCAGGTAACTTTAGCACATGTATTCTAGGGACAAAAAACATCAAGGTCTTCAAACAAATTCACTAGCTGTGCCTTGTGAAAGCAATTTTTGAATATGGCTATAACTTGAATCTGCTTTCCTAGACAGCCTGCCAGATTAATCTAGCATTTTCAGGGAGCGGGCCCTCAGGTTCTAAAGGGTCGTTTCCATCTGTGACGTCTGCAGTTGTTGGCTGCCCAACAGTGATTCACAGATAAGAGTCGGTATGAAGACTTCGCCCTACTCAGAAGAACCTTCTAGTTTATGGCCAAACTATTCTGATTTGTTAAAGTACAGCCACCTTGTTCTAAAAGTCTTAATGGAACAGGTAAATGGCGTAGCAGCGTAATAGTCATTCTCAGTACCAGTGTCTGTCAAGTAAGCTGATTCACCAGTTCTCATTGCTCAATAGGAATGAAGTCATTGTTAAAACACTGATCCTTTGTCCATCTCTCCTGTTGTGAAAACCGATGCAGAACTACTCTATGCCTTAAGAAAAAAGAACAGGAATACTTGTGGCACCTTAGAGACTAACAAATTGATTTGAGCAGAAGCTTTCGTGGGCTACAGCCCACTTCATCGGATGCATGTAGTGGAAAATACAATTGGAAGATTATATATATAGATATGTATTTTCCACTGCATGCATCCGATGAAGTGGGCTGTAGCCCACGAAAGCTTATGCTCAAATCAATTTGTTAGTCTCTAAGGTGCCACAAGTACTCCTGTTCTTTCTGCAGATACAGATTAACACGGCTCCTACTCTGAAATCTCTGCCTTAACATACACGTCTCTTGTGTCAACATAGACATATATATTAGCAGGAATCCTTCATCTTAGCACAACATTCCAGTGTCTGGACATCATGGCAGAAAGACGAATGATAAATAAGAATGTTGAGGTTATTTATTCCGCCGCATTATATTGGCGGAGACGACAGTCTCTGGGTTCAGTCCTGTTGCTTAGTGCGTTCATTTAATAGTTACATATCACCAGTTGTCTGCCTCGATTGTAGTCTTTGTGCTCCATCCGGGTTTGTCTTCGGTCCCAAACATTAAAGGTTTGGGAGATTCAAATGTCTTATTTAGATTTTAAACTTCTCTTCAGAGTTTATGATGATTCAACTACTGAAGTGAAGTGTTTTCCTCCTTCCTTAACAGATGTACGTAGCTATGTTAGTGTGGATGCTGTCTTGATGCACCCACCAGTCCTATATTGAATTTGCCTCGAGTACTATGTTTTCTAATTTAGTATTATTGAATGGGCTTAGAATGATCACTTTATTAGGAATGTCATATATGCCAAGTAATGCAAGCACTGAACCTTGTATAGCACATTTTACCCTGTAGGACTTAACGCAGAGTTGTAGGATGTCTTCAGATAATGATGAAGCAAGTTAAATCTACTCAACTCCAAGCACGTGTACAGCTGTGATACCATTTCAAAAGTCGGTTGGCTTAGGGTATGGCTACATTTGGCAGCGCTTTGAAGTGTGAGTGTAGTCGGAGCGGCAGCGCTGGGAGAGAGCTCTCCCAGCGCTGCATGTAAACCACATCCCTTACGGGTGTAGCGCGCAGCGCTGGGAGCCGCGCTCCCAGCGCTGCGCCCTGATTACACTGACGCTTTACAGCGCTGTATCTTGCAGCGCTCAGGGGGGTGTTTTTTCACACCCCTGAGCGCGAAAGTTGCAGCGCTGTAAAGTGTGAGTGTAGCCATGGCTTTAGGTTGAAGGAGGATTATCAAGGCACAGGTCTCAAACCAATTTCCATGCTTGGTAGTGTGGTGCAAGATTTACCTGGAAAAGCTCCTCTTGTACTGCAACAAATTCTTTAGTTTAAGTGGTGCACGCTTCACTGGGGAGAAAAGCATCTGGAGTATTCGTTTCAGAAAAAAACACAAAGTATCATTCGGAAAGCACCCCCCCCTGCAGGGAGCCTTTTAGTGGGGCTATTAATGCAAGTGCATTCTAAGCCCTGAGAGTGTGAGCAAATGGAGCACTCGGATGTTCCTGGAGGGCTCAAATACCATTGCAAACCAATCTCATTTAAGTCAAAAGTAAAACTAATGCTATTAAAAGACACTCTTGGGTGGCCTTTAGTGGTGTCACACATGCCTCCGGTGGCTTTGAACACACCCAAAGCCATAGTAAGCCACCAAAGCATGGCCTGTCTCTTCCTAATGCTTGCTATAAACGTTCAGCACAAACGTGTTCTGTGATGGGATTTATGGGGCTTTCACAATGAACCTTGCCTATGATTATAGTGGGATATTGGCGTCCTTATGGGGAACCTTGGACATCCTTATGGGGAACCCTGGGCCAGGACCCAGTGGATCATAAGCACACTTTGACCAATAATTGCAGCTACAGCTCTCTTGCAGCATGAAGGGGGGTTGCATCTGAGGATGATAAATCTTCATGTCTCTTTAGCACTCCTTAGTTACAGAAAGTGCCTAGCCAGAGATGAAACTAAGAGAGGAGACAGAGGGTGTTTGAGGTCCATTGGTACATGCCCGGTGAGAGTTTCAATACTAGGTGCTTCCAGCCACATCCTGGCTATCTACGTTCTGGCTATTATTTTAATACTGCTGATTCATTGACCTGGGAGAATTTAGAGGAACCAAATCTTCATCTAAAACCTCACAATATCATAAGCCTCTAGGGAGGTATATGGTTTCCACTATTCATTTCTTTAACAGGAAGGTTTTATACAGCTCACCAGGCAGATCATCTGCATGCTGAGGGGGTGGAGAGGCTTTCCTAGAATGTGCAGACCTTAATCGCTTTTCCTCCTGTCCCGGTAGCTAATTCCATACCTGAATGCGCCGTCTCCCCCTCTTCAGAGTGGAAAACAAAATTCCTACTCAACTTGGAGTGCAGCAGCCAAGCTCCATAAAGATATGTCTATAACAGGCTGAAGCCACCAGCTGGAGATCTGTAAGACTACCTCTTACAGCTGGGCTCTGCATGTCTGACATTCACAGCTCAGCTGCCAGGCCTGGAGGCTTGTGCCAAGTTTCTCTCCCTCTCTTTTCTCCAAGCCGTTTAAGAGCTATTGCTTGATAGAGTGTTCTGAGACTGCCAAAGTGCTGCCATTCCATCTATTTAGCTAAATCTGTTCAGTTTAACAACAAGAAGGTTAAAAAGGTGACTTGATCACAGGCTATAAATTTCTGCATGGGGAACAAATGTTTAATAACGGGCTCTTAAATCAAGCAGAGAAAGGGTTCACGGATAATCCCGTGGCTGGACATTGAAGCTAGACAAATTCAGACCGGAAATGAGGCATACATTTTGGCAGGGAGGATAATTAACCAATGCTCATGGTGGATTCTCCGTCACTGACCATTTTAAAAATTACGATCGGGTGTTCTTCTAAAAGCTCTGTTCTAGGAATGATCGTGGGGGCCGGTCCCTGGCCTGTTATATGGGAGGTCAGACTGGATGAGCACAGTGGTCCCTTCTGGCCTTGGGATCTCTGCTGAAGGAAGTGACAGCACATTACCCGAATTTCTGCTCACTTTCTGGGCTGCCCCTAGTCTTGTCTTGGAGTGACTGCTGTAGTAAGTTCTGGTTGTTTTGCCCCCGGTACAATTTTTGGAACAATAAGTAGAAGAAATTTTTTAATGGTGCAAAAAAACCTGCCACAACCAACCCTGCAATTTTCCTCTGTTCGCTTTGTCCTTGTCGTTTGCAGGCCGTTGCACTTGTACCATCAGTAATGCGGTGTCGAAATGCTTCCTGCTCTTGCTTCCTGCCTTGCCCTGTTCAGGTTGGCATGGCCCCATGCTCTTTCCACACCCACGCAGAGCCTGGTCTTTGTCCTTAACCTGGCGTTGTTTGTGGACGTTGTGATAAGCTCCAGCTATTCCCTGGATCGGAGGCTGGAAAGCAAACAGACTCACCCACTAAGTAGAGTTGAAAGGCTGAGCTGTACCTTAACTCTTGTTTGCACTCTGTGACAACAGGCTGCATGCATGGGGGGGCAGGCCATTAAGAGACAAAGGCAGATCATGATTTTAAGCTCCTATTTTATTCTGGGACTGTGATCTTCCTGTTGTGCTTTGTGCATCGTTATTGTCTATTTGGCGTCTCGGCGTGGAGTGAGGAAAGAAAATTGTACCATGGGGCAGTAGATCGCTTCCTAAGCTGGATCTGAATGCCAGTGACTGTAGCTGCTTTTACAGTGGTGTGCTGTGTTGCTGGAGAGGGCATTGAAAATTAGAGCTTTAGGGCCCAAGCAGGAAGGGGATTGCATTTACTGGGTGTGTAGTTCAATCCCAGGCCAGGGGCTCTAGGCAAAGCTCTTCGATTCACTCTCTGCAAGCTGGAATGAAGCTCTGCGGAGTTACGTTTCGAGGGGCTGTAGTGAAGCATCGAGGGGCTGTACTAACCCTGTGCATCACTTCTGCTGGTCTCCTGTACAGAGGTGGATTTCACTTAGTATGTTATTTGCCCTTCCTGATGGTTTGCTGCATGGCCCTGTGTGGAAAGGAAGGTAAATTTCACCATCATGTGTGATCATGTCTCCCTCTAGTGGCTGCTACCACAGAAGAGGACAGCTGAGACTTTAGCTAAGCTAACATTTAGCTTTATTGGGAGAGGCCTGATCATTTGATACTGAAGTCCCTGAGTTCCACTGACTCCGTGCTATTTGATGAATCCACAGTGTAGAGAGACGGTACAGGTGGGCTTGCAAACGCAGCACTGATGGGGAGCGATAGGACAAGGCCTTCTAGAAGAGTGCTAATAAGACAGAGGCAAATTCACAGGATCTGAAATAGCTACTTCTGAAGGGAAGCTGGTCTCTGTAGTTATTGTTTCTGTCTCTTAGGTATGACGCGGGGAAAGATGGCTTCATTGACCTGATGGAATTGAAGCTAATGATGGAAAAACTAGGAGCATCACAAACGCACCTTGGGCTGAAGAATATGATCAAAGAAGTAGATGAAGATTTTGACGGCAAACTTAGCTTCCGGGAGGTAAGGCCTTCTCTAGTGAGCAGTATCCAGGCGAGGGCTCCAGGGTAGTACGCCCATTCTGGTTTGTGTGCCCGATCCATGGAAGCACCTGATCCTCTCTGGGGATACTGAGATTTTTAGATGTTTCTCTTCTCTGCCAGGACAACTGCTCCTCACTGGCTCCACAGTGATCTCTGTACCCTCGGTTACAGTGTATAGCTAATCACGCTGCATGTGCCTCCGAGCCCTCCACCACTGAATATCTGTGCTGTGCACATTCAGTTTTCAGGTTCCCCAGCCTGTTTCTCCTGCCACCGCCCTAAGGGAATGGCCTCCCAGTCGAAGGCAGGAGAATTCAACACGTGCCCCATATAAATGTCTATAGAAGCTGTGTCCTGGGGAGAAGCTTGTCCTGAAATGCCAGAGAAGCTGTATTCAGGCAGTGTTACAGCTGGCAACATCAACCTAGAGGCCACAACACTGCACTGTGATAGATATAATTTAACCGTTTAACTGGTTAATTTTTTAACCGATATTTACATCCCTAATTCTGCTATTGCCTTGATGCTTCTGTGTCTTTTTCCCCCCTCCACTTATGCCTTTGCCTGTGCTGCCTATCTCACCTACAAAATCCTCCTTCCTCTTTGCACACATCCTCGTTGTCTCATTTCAGGCTCCCTCTTAACACTCCAGCTGGCGAATCTCTGCTCTGGAGCTTGTCTAGGATAATGTAAGAAACCATTAGGCCTTGTCTTCCCAGAATGTTCCCCCTGGACTCCCCACCCAGGGAGGATTGCTATGTCTGTTAAATTGTAAGCTCCTGGCAGGCGTTAATATATTCTTCTGCCTGTGAAGCGCTGTGCACTCCTGCCGGGCTATCTGAATAAGGGATAAGTCTAACAGGGCAGTTGTGTTTCGGTTGCTGCATTCCTGCAGCTCTCTAGGTCTCTCCAGCATTGGAGTCTCAGCCCCAGGGTAGGACACTCATGCGGACATGCAGCCCCTGCATTTAAAAGTCTTCCTTCCTTGCAGGAGATTTCCAGGGATTTACGCTGACTGCACAGAGACCCTGGTGCTCCCTCGGATAGCATCACCCTAAACATGCTTCCTGTGGGAGACAGGCTGCTTGCCTCTATAAACAGCATCCATGCCAAAGCACTCCACTCTTGGGGCATCTTAATGAAGCCTCTGCAGATCAGATGAGAGCCCCTTCCAAAAAGAGAAGTGAGACTAGAGTGCATTGCTTTGCCTGGCTGCTAAGGGGATTACATCTTCCTGTTTTACGCACTGTCCGGGCAGTTGCCAGTGCCTTCATTCTCTGTGAGGGACATGGCTGCACGGCTGGCATTCATGCTGGCTTGCTCTATGCAGTTATCTCGGCACTTGCCTTTAAAATACTAATGAGCAGATGTGCAGCAGACGTGATACAGCTCAGTATCGTTCGCAAGATGAATATTCATGGTGCTTGGTCTTACAGGAGCTAAATAAGATACTAATGTGGCAATCTCCTAACTCGCACTCTTGTGCTTGATACAATGACCCTGAACATTTTGTATCAGGCCAGGTCCAGTGGGCAAGACACTGGACCAAGACTGAGGAGACTTGGCCTCTCCCAGCTCTGCCACTGTTGGTTTGTGACACCTTGGGAAAGTCACTTCAGCTTTTCCTTCTCTTCGGTGGCGGAGATTGTGTACGTTCTTCAGGGCAGAGACTGTCCTATGTGTCTGCACAGCGCCTAATGCAGTGGGGCCCTGGTTGTGGTCAGTAATAAACAACATGGGGCAGCAAGTCTTACTTCGCAGGATTATTCTCTTAGGTCCTCCGGCCTAGTTCCACTTACTACAATGTTGTGCCTCTTCCCTCTGACAGTTTCTCCTGATTTTCCGCAAAGCTGCGGCGGGCGAGTTGCAGGAAGACAGTGGGCTTCACGCCTTAGCGCGGCTCTCGGAGATCGACGTCTCCACGGAGGGCGTGAAAGGAGCCAAAAGCTTCTTTGAGGCCAAAGTAAGGGGGGAAACAAAATACAATTTGAAGTCATTTTAGTGCAGCTAGGAGGGGGATGGGGGAATACGTGATGTCGGGGAGGGGAGGAAGAACATGAGGGCCTGTTTCATTATCACAAGGTAAAGGGTGGGCAGGGAACGTGTGTTCCCGGACTGGTAGATGGTTCTGACCATAGTGCCCAGTGTTCAGATGTCCTATATAACTAGGGTGCGTCACACGACAGTTTACAGAAGGCCACTCTGGAGCCAGACCCCCCCCACACACATACACACACTCATTGCCGTGCATTGCCTATGTGAGTCAATGGCAGCTGTGTGCCCCTGAGCGTAGAGCTCGGCTTGCAGCCTGCAAAGCTGCTGCCTGTGGCATCCGCTCTTCCTTGCGAGGCTGCTGAATCGCAGCCGGGACAGCAAAGGTGCCGCGGCCTAGCACGTCCTGCTGGTTCACACACGACAGGGCTGGATTGTGCTCTGTAGATGAGCAGTGCCCAAAGGGCCAGCTGGAAACCTCGCTGTTAGGGCTCGATTCCCAACCCACTGAAGTCAGTGGAAAGTTTCCCTTAGATTCCGCTGGGCTCTGGCTCACGCTCTTTGTGAGAAATCCTGCTGCCCAGGGCCTTGCAAGGTGGGATCTTCTTACTCCTTGCCAAATGCGCTTAAACTTCCAGGTCCAAGCTATTAATGAGGCCAGCCGCTTCGAAGAGGAGATCAAAGCTGAGCAGGAGGAGAAGAAAAAGCAGGCGGAGGAGATGAAGCAGAGGAAAGCCGCCTTTAAGGAACTGCAGTCTGCCTTCAAGCAATGATCAGGGGGCGGGCGGCAGCCCTGGATAGGACTTCCACGGTACAGAGTGCCAAGGAGGTGCCGAGCGAACCGCTGTCTGGGAAAGATCCAGAATGCTTTGTGTAGGTGACGGTTGAAGGGACCAATTTCTAAAGAACATTTTTTGTCTGTGAATCCAGAGTTGTTGGGCCACCTTCAGGGACGGGCTGCTGGCAGTTTTGTTTATCATCCTGCTTCCTTGCACTGTAAATATGGCAAGTGAAGACTTGGATTCCCATTGGTCTGTTAGCTGTTCTGTGATGATGTACGTCTGCAGGTGTAACGATGCTTTTTAAAAAAAAAAAAAAAAATTTCAATGTGCTCTGAACTTGTATGTGTTCTCTAGCTGTGAACCATTTTGTAAACCAAACCGTAGGATAAGCACTGTGGCTATGCCCCCGGCACTGAACGTACCGGACTCTGGATTAGCAGTTCCTGCTTGTGCAGAAGTGCCTCAGGCGGCCGTGAGCGCGCGTAGTCTTCTGGAAACATTCTACACTTAATGCTTTAAATCAGTCCCTTTAAAGGCCGTAGCTGAAACCGTTTCAAGAATCGTCTGTGGGAAAGTCCGCAGCATGGTCAGTCAACTGAACGTGGGGTGAGGAGCTGGGGATGCTGAGTTCTAATCCTGCCTCTGGCACTGTTTCACTGCGTGGCCTTGGATGATTTGCTTGATACTTTTTGTGCCCATACAATGAGGACAAGGCCACCTCCCTTCACCAGGGGGTGGGATGAGAAGGAGGATTTTGAGCAGGGCTGGCCTGCCTCTCTGTGAGATGCTAAGCACCAGAGACTGGTCCTAAATGGTTATACACACTAAGGGCTCAATTTTACAATCTGGACAGTTCCCTGAGTTGCCTTTGATGGCAGTGGGAGTTCAGGACTCTTAGCACCTCCAGGAGTTGCTTGGCATATTGCTGACTTGAGATCCAATGCTGCAAGGCTCCGCTTCTCTGCATTCCCTCTTGATAAACACTTAGTACCGAGGTGTTGGGGGGAAAAACCACAGCCTAGTTCTGGAAGATGCAGCTACTGCTGGAATAATCCTGTGTATGTCACCTCACTTGGTTTGTAGACACTGTTCCTGTGCAGAAAGAGCCATGGTGGGAGAATGAACGTAGGGGATGTGTCAGTATCAGGCCTAAACATTTTGGTCACCTGCAAAAAATGAGGGCAAAGCCACGGGCCTGCTGGGGGAACTTGCTGAATACAGCTACGGCTCTTTAACTACCAATAAACATTCAGGCTGGAAAAGCAGCTCTCTGAAAAGTGCTTTTATATGTCTTTTGCATGCACTGTGATTTTTTAAAATAAGGGACAAACTCTAATCACCGGTGTTCGGGTCCTTTCAGGTTTTGTAACGAAACCATACACGTAAGTAATGTCTCTAACTGCATTTATGACGAGGTCAACTGGAATACACAGGAAACCTCCATTGCACTAAGTGGTGTTGTAATGAAAACCAATAGAATTGTTTTATGCCTGCCTGTAAGCATGGAAGCCCTAACTAACCCTTAACGTAGTCATTCAGATGAGGAAGTGAAGTGTGAAAATGGAAGACTTGACATTTAAGTGTTGATGTTTACTGCAAAAAATGTTTAAAAAAATCCACGCCACTGGTATGCAAAATTCAGATTGTCATATTCATCATGAAAACTTAATAGCGTAATTGCTTTTCGACTAACCCGGTATTTTGGTAAAAGATTTTAAGAAGAAACCCATTGGTGGATGTAGAGGCTTTATTATTTTTCATATGGTTATCTGCTCAAAGATGATATTAGTTTCTTCCATTCTTGTACTGCTTTTCTTTAGCAAATGTTTATACAGATGAATTTAAAAGTTGCTTTTTTTTCAAAAACTACTTCCATTCAGTGGTACGATTATTTTTTTTTAACTAAAATAAAACTATATTTCTTATGCATGTGGTGGCTGATGCCTGGTGAATTTCAAATGCAGAGGGATTTTATTATTATTATTTATTTATGTATGATCTCTTGCATGTGGGCCCATAGGTCTGTCTAGTCTCCTGTGGGCTGTAATATTGTGGTCTTATCCAGTAAGTTGGGTTAGTGGGCACGTGATGGGTGGTGGTGGTGGCGGCCTGTGATAGACAGGTCAGATGCTCTGGTTGGTCCCTTCTGGCCCTTAAACTCTGACTCTGTGCATCAGTTGCTTGTTTCAGTCCTAGCAGCTGCGCTGCTGTTCAAATGCAAAGCTGCTCATTCACCTTGTTTTGGGCATGAGTTAAGCATCAAGTCGCTCAGCGATATCAGGACTTTGGCCGCTGTGCGCATGCGCAGCAGCAGAAACGTAGGAGTCTAGGGGACTTCACCGGTGGAAAGGTAGGCGTCTCCAGAGCAATGGTTTTGTGAATGGCAGTGATGTCTACGTGTTGGATTTAGGTGCTTCACTGCCACTTTAAGCACCTAAGACCCACTGGGGAATCTAGCCTTAGGTTGCCCCTCTGCTGGAGACAAGAGAAGTTTAGTTCCATTCAGTCTAAGAAGGGTTCCGGTGCCACTACCAACAGAGGGGTTGTCACTGTTAATACTTGGCTCATAGGATCATACAGCTTTGTTGCAAGTGAACGTGTGCAGCTCCCGAGCTGTGCTCTCCCTAGGTTCAGTTTGAAATTGAACATGCCACTGAAATGGCGAAGAGCAATTACTCTTCCCCCCCACACACACACATTGCTGACAGCAAATATTACTCAGAAATATTTCTGGTCACTATCTCTTAAAATGGAAACAGTGCAGAAGATGCCCATGCAGTATTGTACATCCAGCCACAATGTTAGCAATACATAAATCCCTGCAAAAATGACATGTTTAATTGAGAATTAAATCACACTGCCACCTAGCGTGTAGAATGCAATAGACAATTTTGTTTCATGTTGTTTTTTTTTCCTGGTGTCTGCTTAAACCAGTGACACCCAAGCTTTTCATAGTGACAACCACATCTCAAACCATGGACACCGCTTCTCCCATATCACCAGCTACTCTCGGCAAACCAGTTTGGGAACCGCTGATTGTGACCCATAGCTAGACTGGAAATGGAGAGAAGTTTTAGGATTAGATTCTGCTCTTAGACACTGAAACCAACAGGAGTTTGTATGTGTGTCTGGGAATGGGATACGATTCTTATGACATCATCTTGACCATAGATTAGCAACCTAACCTTCCGGGAGCATGGAGCAAGATGTAGGGAATTCTGAGGGAGGAGCCACAAGTTGCAGGAGAAGTTTGGTGGAGGTACCAGGGAGCTAGTCTCTGGCACGTGGCTGGAATGCTGGCTACAGCACTTCTGTCAGCAGTTTTAATTTTACAAGCATGGAGTCCACATGTTGCTACCCAGCATGTGGTACAGGAAACAATAACTAGGAGACCTGGGAAGAAATTCAGAAAATAGACACTCAGGCTGAAGATAAGGAAAATTGTCCTGCCAGTGGATCTTAGTGTAACAGCTTCAAGGTATGTAATGGAAACTTCCTTACGGGGCCACTTAAAAATGGACTGGGTAAAGCCAGGGATCCACTGGTGCTCCCTGAAAGGGGTTGGGGTCCTGGTGCAGGAAAGGCTGAGACGCTGAGAACAAGGTAGATAACTACTCTGCGCTGCCCCTTAGGTGATATAGAACATTTCCCTCTCGCGTGTCTGTGTCCATGCTTGACCTTAGAAATTGACCCAGTGGAAGTCTGGCCAAAGAGCAGCTTTTCCATTGGATCATTTTAGATTCTGGATCTAGGTTCTTAAATAAATGGATTCTTAACACTTATTCCCTAATCCTGCTAGTGACTCGTTGATCCAGCATGGGAGGCTTGTTGCACTGGGGAGCCCTAAATGAAATTTTCCCGAGCCCAAAGCACTACTTTCATACCAGCAGCCCCCTAGTAAGCAAAATCTCCATGTGGCTGTGGATTTGTCCGGGATAGTTAAATCGCAAACAGCTATTGAGTCTCCTGTTTCACAACGCAGGGAATGGGAAGAGGAATTGGCACAAACATCCGTTAAGAAACATTTTTCTAAAACATAATGAAATGAGCAAGTTGTCCATGAAAATCCCCTGCAGCTGCCAAAGCCAAACTTCTCAGCTTTCCTCTTGCGGGTAAGATATTTCAGAGGAGGCCTAAAGGAAATTAGTCACTCGGAGCCAGCTGAAAATCCATGAGTATTGGGTACCTGCCTCCCTTGGAAAAGGAGATGGAGAAGAAAGTAGAAGGGAAACATGAACAGCACAGGGAAATAGAAGGGTGCGAGGAAGACTTGGGAGAGAGGTTGAGCCAGCATAAGAGCCGTGGGGAAAAAGGAGTTGGGAGACCACAGTAATGGGAAACTAGATACAAGGAGATGCATGAGCCAGGTGGTGATACAAGTGCTCTGCAGTGGAGGCTCCAAGATGGGGTAATTCAGTAGAGACCAATGGGGGTGATGCTAGCTATGACCATGCTAAGTTTACTTGTGCTGGTGACAGTTTTACCACCCAGTCCTGCCATCTTCTCTCCACCATCCTGATAAAGTGCAGCACTGTGCTGGTGCAATCTGTATGATGCCCCAGTACCAGCTTTACAATGGCACCAGTGGTGCCATGGCACTGGGACCACATGCAGAAGAGGCCCTGGTGCCCAGTCCTGTGGCCACACCCCTTGCTCACCCTGTGCTCTGCCCTGAGGCCACTCCCCCACTTGGCCTTTCCCACCCTCGCTACCCCACCCCTGGCTCACTCCTCTCTGCCCCTTAGCCCCTGTGTGAGTGGTGGTGCTGAGCCTCTGGGGGAGAGGCAAGGAGGGGTGGGGCCTCAGGGTGAAGCGGGGGTGTGTGGCTGCAGTCCATGCGCCAGGGCCCACAAAAGGTTAATCTAGCCCCATGATACCATGAAGTTTTAGAAATAGCCAACAAGCCCCATATTAAGCAAACCGTCTAAGCCAGCAGGGGTGAGCGATGTTCTGTACCAGCTTCCCACTCTCGCTGCAGTGCCAGCAGTCCGTGGCTAGAGGTTGCTCCAGGCTGCTTTTGCAAGCCAAGGGCACTTAAGTGGCTGCAGGTTTTTGCAGCCACAAAACTGACAATAGCATGTAGAGGGAGGAGAGCAAACAGGCAGGCTGCAAAGACACCCTCCCACATGCCACCCCATTGCTCAGGTTCCTATTATAAGTAGCTATGCAAGAGCTGTAAGAACTAAATTAATAGATTTTTTTTAAGGTCGGATGGGAACATTATACTCATCTAAGCTGACATCCTACCTAACATGGGCTCTGACCCAGACCTATAACTTCCATTGGCGTTCGAGTACAGCTACACTAGGTTACCATACATCTGTATTTTCCCAGACATGTCTGGCTTTTTAGTTCTTAAATCACCTTCCGGGAGGAATTTTTAAATATCTAAAAAAGTACAGGAAAATACGAACATATGGGACCTGGGGCAGAGTGGAGGCGGAGCTGGAAGGAGGGGAGGATGGACTGTGGGTGGGGCTGACACTCCCCGTGGAGTGTCCTATTTTTTGAATGATCAAATATGATAACCCTAAGCTACACAGTAAGGAGTGCCAAAACCATTTTACACATGGCACCTACTGATGTCTACAAAGCGTGCCAGGGACAGTTTGCATGGGACCGTATGGGGAACTCCATAGGAAAGGAAGCTCCATTGCATTTTAATGTGTCAGTCAGTCCATGGGCTGCAGGGCGCTCTAGGGTTTGTGCCCTCACGTGGCATTAGAACACAGTACTTAGCCTCACATCCTGTTGGAGGTGCATGTTTTTATGTTTATGACTATGAGGTTTGGCAGTAAAATTCGCTGCATCTGGGGCCCCCAAGCTGGCGATTTGCTACCAGAGAGGGCTCTGGGGGTGCTGAGCAGCTGGTTACACAGTTTTCATGACACAGCTGAAAAATGGGTCCCTGAATATTTGCGTATTTGTCTTTCTGTGAAACACCTGTTAGCAAACCTCCTCTCTCTCAGGGGCCTTCCAGCCAGCAGCTAAGCTACCAGTCCAGTCTGTGGGAGCTTGGCTGAATTCATACCGATGTGTAAAAGAACTGGAGCCTTTTACAGCTGAGCTCTCTGCAAGGGTCAGGCAATCCCTTCGCAATGTCTTCCTGTTGGGTCACAACCATTAAAAGGACAAAAGATCTCACCCAACACCCTCTGCCCCACTCCCTTCACCTTAGGGGGTGCTACTGCACTGAGCATGAACAGCCTCACTGCGCTGAACTAGAACTAGCCTTAGGGCTTCTTTCAAATCTTGACTCTAATCTGACTTTTCTACAAGTTGGGAAAACTTTCTCAATGTTCCCACCTACCCCAGCACGGCCTGTTTCTGGGCTGCCTGGGAATTGGCAATCACCCAAAGACTGGCTAGTACATACGAATGGCCATACTGGGTCAGACCAATGCTCCATCTAGCCCCATATCCTGTCTTTGACGCTGGCCAGTATCACAGGCTTGAGAGGGAATCAATAGACCAGGGCAATTTTGAGTGATTCATCTCTTGCTCTCCAGTCCCAGCTTCCCATACCCATTACCAGCTTTTAAAACGCAGCTCACCCAAGCTATATGAGTAGCCATCCGAGGAATGGCTGCCACAGCCCATAGACTGCTGTACTGGATGCTTTGAGAGCACTGCGCTCAGGAAGTTTCCCAAGAAGAAAATAGATGATGCAGAAGGGCTGGAAGAGATACAAATATGACAGGTATAAACCCCCCAAGGAGGGAAAGCCATGGTTTATAGTGGGCTAAAGTATTATGGGATGGGCTCAAGCAATGGTAGGTAAGCAAGAAAAAGGTTCTCGCAGTAAGCACAATTACCCTGTCAAAAACTCTTCCCAGGGAAGCAATGAGCAGTGCCTGAAATATTTAAAACTAGTCTGCACAACGCTCTGGTGTTCACACTGTGGCGAACAAACCTGCATGGCCCGGGATGAGGGGACAGACAATTTACTCCGGTAGTTCTTTACTCTCTTCTAATGTCCCTTCCCTGGCCATCAAAGATTAGAGGATGAAGACCCTTGGAGGCAACCATCCATGGACAGGGAGTTACCAAGAGTTAACGCTCATCTTATTTGCAGACATGTACAATGATTAACTTCTGAAGGTTTGGAAACACTCCTCTTGAGAAAGGAACATGTGTGAGCAGCAACCCAAAGTCAGGCTAGCAGGATGGAGAAATCTTGAGGTCAATGTCATAGGCTAGGTACTCTTACTAAAAGTGCCATGGGGGCTTTAATACTCAGAGGTGACCAAGATCTCAGTTCTACCATGAAATGTCTAGAGACCATCCAGAAGAAGGGCGTTCCAACGAGGATTGCAAGTGGCTCACGAGAGGCATCCAATCACCAGCTCTGAAACACTTCCGCTCCCTGACGGGATGACTCAACTCTTCAGCTTAACAAGGAAGAGGAACTGAGCTCTCTGCAGTTCACTCTGCATGCAGCTGGTGGGTGTTATATATGAGCCCCTCACACTGCGCTCCTGCCTGCTCTGCCCACATATGACGATCTCACGGCTGAGGTTGATTCCGACATCCTTGGGCTAAACAATCCTTTTTCCCCACTGTTGTGTAACGTTTTTCCTACCTCCTGAGCCCCAGTCATGCCTGCCTTTCAGAGCTAGGATTTCAGTTCTCTCTACAAAGAGATAAATCCTGCTAGGTCACCCATTTTAAAGGCAAGACATTGCTTTTTCTTCCACACTACCCAGTGCATTGTATTTGCTGAACGATAACTTGCCAAGGTTAGGAACAAATATTTATCTCACCACGTATTGGTTCTATGCTGTGGCTAATCTCCATTCTTGGCTTCAGGTCAAACTGGTCTTACCCTATAAATACTCTGCAGTCCCCTTCCCTCAACCTAAACCGTCACCATGTTCGGGTTTGTTTTCCTCACTTTGCTCCTGGGCTATGGTAAGTTTTTTATGTGGCAACTCCAGGGTCCTTGGATGGGAGGGGAGAGGGAGGCCCGAAATGAGTGCAGGGGCTCCCAAATGACAGCTTTGGCGACTGAAGGCCTCTCACTCACCACAAGCTGGAACACAGAGCAAGCTTCCTGCCAGTGTGCCTCAAACCTACTCCACAGGGGCTTCTTCCAAGTGCCAGATCGGAATTCAGTTACCATGGCCCAGGCCAACCTTGGCCTCACTATAGAGACTCCAGACAGGGTTACCAGTTCACACCCGCTGCAGTATGGACACCTGTCCCTGAGAATCTGACAATTGCACTTGAGAATGGACCAAATTTGGGTCAGTTAACGGGGGATTTCCTTGATGCAATTTACTGTCGGTGCCCACAGCATGTTGAATGCAGGATTACCATACGCAGGGCTTCTCTACTTCCTTCCTAAGTTTCCTTGGGATATTGTGCCACATCCTTTAGTGAGCATCTCTTCTGCGGGTGCCCAGCTTGGCTTAATGAAGAACTTGCACTCAATCCAGTTACACGGGCTGACGGGGGGGAGGGGGGAGATGGGGGAGTTTGGGAGGAAATAAAGCCACATCCCCAGCTGAACTTGGGACTCCATGAGCTGGTTAGCAGACAGCAGCATACAGTCAGGCCATCCGTATGAGGTTGTGGTACTTCGTAAATGCTCATCTCTCTTCCCTGCTGCATTTCCCAGCCTACAGCTGCGGCGTCCCTGCCTACCCACCTTATGTGGCCCGGGTGGTCGGAGGTGAAGATGCCAATCCCCACAGCTGGCCCTGGCAGGTAAAGATGCAGCGTTATTATTGCCCAAGATGGGGCTTTATTTTTTTAACCACTGGGTGAAATCCAGGCTAACGTCCTCATGATTTCGGTGAATTCCAGATTTCCCTCCAATATGATAAAAGTGGCGTCTGGGCTCACACATGTGGCGGGACCCTTATTGCTACCAACTGGGTCCTCACTGCGGCCCACTGCATCAGGTAAACCAGTGGCTTTCAATCTTTGCAGCTGACTGTACCCCTTGCAGGAGTCTGATTGGTCTTGTGTACCTCAAGTTTCACCTCACGTAAAACAACTTGCTTACAAAAATCAGACACAAAGATACACGATTGCTGAAAAATTTCTTACTGTCTCATTTTTTTACCATGTAATTATAAAAATAAATCAATTGGAATCTAAATATTGTACTCACAGTTAAGCATATAGTATACAGAGCAGTATAAACCAGTCACTGTCTGTATGAAATTTTAGTGTGTACTGACTTTGCTAGTGCTTTTTATGTAGCCTGCTGCAAAACTAAGCTAATCTCTAGATGAGTTGCTGTACCCCCGGAAGACTTCTGTGTACCCCCAGGGGTACAGGGCCAGCTTTATGACCCACGGGACCCTGGGGTTCGGTGGCATTTCGGTGGCAGGGAGTCCGCTCCGGGTCTTCTGCAGCACCGAAGGAACCCCTGCTGCCGAAGACCCCCAAAGCGGGGCCCCTTAGGTGCGAGGCCCTTTTCAGCATGGGGCCCGATTTCAGGAAATCAGTGGAATCGGCATAAAGCCGGCACTGCAGGGATACACGTACCCATGGCTGAGAACTACTGAGACAAACAAATAGCCATGGTGGGCGAAAGAGGGCAGATAAGCCATGCGCACAGACTAGGAGCTGAAGTCTTTTGCTAAGGGAATGGGCTCAGAGCCCTTAAACAGGAAGTCCAAGTGTTTAGTGCAGAAAAGCAACCGGGTGAGAAAAGATGTGGGAGGAGACCAAGAGTGAGAATACATAACTCATGCTAGGGGCACGTGGGGCTTTGCCTTCATCTGGTGCCTGATCCACACTGAGGCTAATAACTGTCCAGTAATGGAGTTACTTCCTTAGCTTTCATTGATGGCATTGTCACAGCTAGGACGTTAATGCCAGGCCTAGCAGATAAGCTGGGAATTTAGAGGCAATCAAGAGAGGTTTAAGTTTAACCATGTTTTCTCCTTCCGTTTGTTCCTATAGCAGCAGCAGAACATACCGAGTTCTACTGGGGAAACAAAACCTGGAGGTCGAGGAACCTAGCTCTGTGGCCGCTGCTGTGGAGAAGATCATTGTCCATGAGAAATGGAACTCCTTCCTGATCGCGTAAATCCGCTAAAGCCCCAGGGTGTTGATGGCGGGGGGGGCTCTGTCTCTCTTTCAGCAATTCTACTGTCAAAGCTTAGCTCAAATCAACCAGTTCTGGCTCTATTTCACTGATTGCACCCAAAGCCACTTGGGTTAACATATGCCTCTGCAATAAGGAAAGTTGCTATTCAGATGGGCCAGTTGTGTGTAAAAAGAATTATTGAGTAGTATTACCAATCCTCATTCTCCCACCACCGCCCCAAATGCACTGCCGGCCTATCGCTGCTTTGATCTGGAGTCACATGACGTATTTCCTTTGGGAAGCTGAGGAGTGGGCGGGGGAGATTTTTGGTTGCGTTCGCTTTCTGACTGGTTGCCGTGCGAGATGTGAGGTAGTTCTCGGGAAGGATTGCTTTTGTAATGGAATGTCACTCTTCAAGTGAAATCAATTCAATCAAATTCAGAAGACAGACCGGGCTAAGGCAGAAACACCTCAGCAGTTGTTTTATGGCTACGTTGGCTGTCCGTGGGGTTTTTTTTTTGTTTTTTTTTTGACTGGCTCAGATATTACACTTGGTTTATTCTCATAACTCAAGTTTAAAGTATTTGCACACTAAGCCATACATTTAATGTGTGCAAAAAAGCGGTTGGTAAAATTCTCAAAAAGGTTCAGGTGACTTAGGCACCTAGATCTCACTGAAAGTCAAAGGGACACAGGTCATTTTTGAAAATGGGACTTAAGCCGTTCTGTGGGTCTGCCTTCCACACCAAGGATCATAGAATCACAGAATATCAGGGTTGGAAGGGACCTCAGGAGGTATCTAGTCCAACCCCCTGCTCAAAGCAGGACCAACCCCAACTAAATCATCAGGATTGAGCCATCATATTAAACATAGATATCCAGCAGTTAGAAATGAGAAAAGGAAGGAAAGGAAGTTTGTTAGTGAGTCCATTCGCTCTCGAGCATGGACAGAACAAAAAATTGAACATCTTACTTAGCTAGAAAAGAAATGAGGGTCTCAGAGGGTCTCTCAGGAGCCCCAGTGTTTCCCAGCTGCGTTGAAACTTCCCCTCCCGATCTGATTTGGATTTCAGCAACGATATTGCCCTGATCAAGCTGGCTGAGCCTGTGGAAGTGAGCGAGACGATCCAACCAGCCTGCCTGCCTGAAAACGATGCCATCCTGCCGCAAGACTTCCCCTGCTACGTCACTGGATGGGGACGCCTCTGGAGTGAGTAGAGCATCTTCTCCTACAGCCGTGGGGCCCCGCTCCTCGGACGTGGCCCAATACCAATAGACTCCAGCCTTTGCTGAGTGTTACTCCAGGCTACTTGTTTTAACCATGAGCCTCCTCTGCAAGTTTCCCATGTCACTGGTCCCACTCTGACCCACCATGGCCATTGGCCCTCTCACAAGGCTAAGATTTGGAACAGCCCATGCATTGTGAAAGGCTAGAGTGAGCACGGGCTGGTTCAGTGGAGGTCAAAGCCTGGGGAACTGGTGCAGGTGGCCAGAAAGATTGGAATTGTTCTGCTAGAACGAATAGGGCACAGTGCCTCCAAGCTGACTGAGCTCCTGAACCAGAAACCCAGGGATGTCTCAGCCTGGATTTCTCTTGGAACCAGATCAGATCTCAGACTCCCAAGAAAGCTAAGAAATCATAGAGGTGAGGGGTGGAAGAGACTTAGGAAGAAAGTTACTAGTTTACCTGCTTGACAATGCAGCATTGTTCCCTACTGTATGTTTCTAGTCCTTTGCCCAGTCTAGTCTTCTCTGATTAACATCTTAAATTTACCTTTACTCAGTTTCTTCCCATAATGCTTTTACGCACCCTCAGTGATTCTTCTCCTTCCTTTGCTGTTTGCACCCTTCATATATTGGTATCTTGTGTGGTCACCGATAGCCAGTCAATCTGGTGTTTCCATTTGCTGAATAACTTCAAGTGTGTAGAAGACAGCTCCTGACCTGGCTTCTCACTTGTGTAAAATTCTTCTGATGGTTCTTTTTCTTTTTTTTTTTTGTGATTCACTCTATTCACCAGCCGACGGCCCCATCTCTGATGACCTCCAGCAGGCACTGCTGCCTGTGGTGGACCATGCCACTTGCAGTCGATGGGACTGGTGGGGCTTCAGGGTCAGGAAAACCATGGTCTGTGCCGGAGGAGATGGAGTCGTTTCTGGATGCAATGTAAGTCTTCCCAGCACAGTAATGCTGCATCCTTTCTCATCACCTCCCAAGGAAGGTGAGCAAATCCAGTTGGCAGGAACTGGGGCATGTGCTGATGGGTTCAAAGCTGCATCTCAGTGGCTCTTAGAGACTCTCTAGCTATGAAAATTCAGTGAAGAAAGCCCTCCGAAAAATGACCTCGAAGTGAGACTTGGCGCCTCTGATATTTGCTGACAAGCTGAGTGAGTTTTGTGGCACAGCTGAGCTGTCCATGTATCAAGTTTGGAATACAGAGCTCCCTGGAGTTACAGGTTCAAACCTAAGCAGGGATTAAGTCACCCCTCAAGTCAAGTTATTTGCTTCTTTTGCGGGGGTGGGTAGGGAGCAGCTTGAACTCAACCTTACAAACCAATGTCCTTTTTGGACCATGCAAATTAATTAAAGGTCCCATTGTACTTTTCATAAGATCCCAGCATCTCTTCTAACTGCTGAACAGAAAGAGCTAATCTGGCTATTCCAGAGTGGCTGCATTTCACTGGTGATTGATGTATGCTGTTGACAAAGCAGAACACAAATGTAAAAGGTTTATCCACTTCATGGCTGGGCACAAGACCCATCCTCTGAACTAAGGCAGCTGTTGCAGGTTAGAACTGAAGTGTGTGAGTGGAGGAGAAGTCTGAAGGGGCTCGCCTCACCCCTATCTGAACATTAGCCTCTTATTCTCAGGCAGACGCTAATTCACCCACTTCTGATAGAAAAAGTTGGCCACACGCCCAAGTCAAAGCTATCGGTTATTTCCTACACCAAGTATAGAGAAATATGGTATTATCCTGTGCACAACGCCGGGTCATATACTGACTTTTTGAACAGTGACCACAGTACAGTGTGAAGGCACTCTGAATTGTCTTCGAGAAATCCAGGACACTAGACCAAAAAAAAAAAAAAAAGTCAGAAATTCTCTCTGTATCCTCCCAAAGTCTTAATACTAAGAAGATCAGCCAGAAGCACTGTTACTATAATAAAAGTTTCTCTGTTTTATGTTGTGTCAGGGAGATTCTGGAGGCCCACTGAACTGCTATGGTGCTAATGCTTGGCAAGTACATGGCATTGTGAGCTTTGGGTCTGGGGTGAGCTGCAACACTCTTAAGAAGCCAACCGTCTTCACCCGGGTGTCTGCCTACATCGACTGGATACATGAGGTAGGTATCGGCCCATTAAAGCAAAGTGCCAGGTGCTTAACTAGGTTTCTGCACACTTACGTGAAATGATTACTGGCTGACCCATCCCAGAACTTCTATCTCTGTTTCCTTTTCAGTCAGTTCTAGCTGATTAAATCAAATGTACAGGCCTGCACCAAACCCCTCAGACTCTGGGGAAGTTTGGAGCAGGATCGCAACTAGACAGTATTTAGTCCTGCCGTGAGGGCAAGGGGCTGGACTCGATGACCTTTTGAGGTTCCTTCCAGTCCTAGAATCTATGAATCTATGAACAGCCTTGGCCCATCTTTGGTGCCATCTCCACACAGCAAATGGTTTTGCTGCTGTCCTACAAAAATGAGGCGTTCTTGTGTCCTAAGCCATTACTTAGGGGTTGAAGTAAGTAGCCAGAGTGCCAAGGACCTTCCACTGACTTCAGTAGGATTTCAGTGAGAGCTATTAGATAATCAGCAACTCTGAAAGTCCAGCCATTCATTTAGGCCCTAGCTTTGAGCCTCCTGGCCTAGAAACAGTCTACAGTGCTGTAAAGGCC
The DNA here is from genome assembly GCF_007399415.2 of Gopherus evgoodei. NCBI lineage: Eukaryota > Metazoa > Chordata > Testudines > Testudinidae > Gopherus > Gopherus evgoodei. The sequence goes on along the minus strand of NC_044339.1, from coordinate 8,840,712 downwards.
AGTAGGAGAGCAGGCAACCCAGAGAGACTTAACTCGGTATCGGGGGTTTGCCTCAGATGCAGACATTATTTTCGAGGATGGTGGTCAGCTGTTAGGACATTCTTTGACATTTATAAAGAAATCTCCCAGTTTCGTGACCAGCTTGTTGCATGTGTATAAATCTAATTGGGGACCCAGGACTTCGGGCCCATCTGTTTCAATTTGCCACAGTATACGTTACACTCCCCCAGTAGGAGAGGGTGATTGATGCTTCAGAGAACTTACTTTAGTGGGAAACATTTAGTCTGGTTTAGTGTGAAACTGTAACTTATTTTTTAAAAAATGATTAACGCTGCTTCTTTTCTTTCCCCGTCACCAGAAAATAAACCTCAACTGAAGAGTCCAGCTCATTTCATTGATTGTAAATCCCAGGAAACCCTAATAAATGGTCTCATCATAGTGTTCCTTGGTCCAGAGGCTGCTTGAAATGTGTCTGACACATGGGTACTTATTTACAGTAAATACACACAGTGCCAGTGACTTCAGTTAAGTTACACTGGTTGAGGATAATAAATAAAATAACAAATTGAGATATACCTATCTCATAGAGCTGGAAGGGACCTTGAAGTGTTGTCAAGTCCAGCCCTGTGCCTTCACTAGCAGGACCAAATACTGATTTTTGCCCCAGATCCCTAAGTGGCCCCTTGAAGGATTGAGCTCACAACCTTGAGTTTAGCAGGCCAATGTTCAAACCACTGAACTATCCCTCCCCCTGTCTTTTCCTAGGGCTTCTTATACAGGGGAGAAAATACCTGAGACTCACCTATGGACTCATGTGAATATCAATAGGCAAGAGTTGAAAGCAGATGGTTGTCCTTACTATGCTATCACTGCAGCAGAACCTAGAGTTCCCAGTGCTGTTCCACCAGGCACTGTCCAAACACACAACAGAGCTATGGTCTGTACCTCCAACAGCCAATTGCTAAAGGACTGGTGAGCCCAGGCTGGGCTAAAAACAAGGGGTATCAGCTCAGCAGCGAAATGATCAAAGCTCTTCTGGCATCCGTTCATAAAGCTGTAGTGAAAGGTGCATTGCTTTGATTTCGGATGCTGATACGTATACAAGGGCATTATCTCGCCGGTGCTGCATCCCAAATCAGCAAGCCCACAAAACTGCATCAGTTGCACATGACCAGGCTTGGCTCTTTGTAGAGTGTAACTATAAAGTATCCCCTGTCTTACTGGTCAGTAACTTCAGGTTCCATTTAAACCAGTAGAAGACATTTCCCTCTGAGGCAGAGGGAAGCCCGTTCACCCATACCTTTACGGGCCTGTGCTTGCAAAACCACATAGCACATTCCTGTGGCCTCATTTCCCCACAACCACTCAAAGGAAGATTTTTGTTATGCACAAGCAGCAAAGCAAAGTAGGGGGGAAGGTGTTGGTCCTACCTGGGATCACTCTCTACCTGAACCTTTCATTTTTCCATTGAAAGAGATGTTTAGGTGCCCCCGGATGCTTTGATAGCTCATGCAGTAGAACTGTCTGAGGGAACACAGGGCTAAAACGACAAGTTACTGTCTCCGTTAACACCACTGGTCTGGTGTGACTGGGACGTGCACTGCTGGAGATCCCCAACCATAGGGGGAGGAGAGGCAAAGCGATGGAGTCCCTCCCTGCTGGCGGCTGTGCATCCTGCCACAGTTCAGGGCAACTGCAGCCGTATTTTCCTTCGGTGGGCTCCCCAGTCATCAGCTCGCTTGGGTGGAAACCTGCATCTTTCCCATTTCAGACCGGGGTATTTCCAGGCTGCACTGTTCCCTGCCTACATTGTGGTATCCCCAGCAAGCCAGACTGCCTAACCCAGCCAGCATCTGCCCTTTGCTTTCTCTCCAGAGGCTACTAACAGGGTAATGGCCCACAGTTAAGTTACCCCCCAGCCCTTTCTAAGCAAGCACATTTTTTCTTAAGGTGAAAGCATTACAGGGAAATAATTAAAAACAATAAAAGAACCTACACACCTGCTAATAAGCTTACTGGAAATCAGCTCCTAATGCCAACGGGCGCAGGCAGGAGTCAGTCCTTCAAACCCTATGCATGGTTTTCTCCTTGGGCTACAAGTTCGCAACTGCTTTAGCTCAGAACAAGAACAACCATGCATAGGTTTTGTTTTTCCTTTATAAGGCCTGGGTATTTGCTCTTGTCCTCATGTAACAGGTGATCAGCAGACAAAGGTCCTTTCCTCAGGGCATAGCTTCAGAAGGCTGGGCTTTTGCATAAGTGGGAAGGAGGGGCAGTTGTACATTTGCATTCACCTCCCCCCCCACCGATGTTCTGGGAAGTCCACTTAAACGTGTTTGTCCTAAAAGTTCCTTCTTTTCTGGCACATTGTTTCAAATAGTCCTTTGTGGCTCAAAACACATCCCAGGGTTGACACTGGTCACCTCGTGCTGCTAGAGAAGTTCTGTACAGTTCCACAATAAGACATAGACTTTGCATTTCTAATGACTGCCAGAGCTACTTAACCTTAACTCGATAAGGATTTTCATGGATGATGCAGGAAATTGCCCTGTTGTGTAGGGGAGTAATGCAGGCCTAGACCCGCCAGATCCAACCCTCCCCCGACCTGCTCCTTCAAAAACATCTGTGCATTGGGGAAGGGCACATGGCTTTGCAGCATCCCTCTGTGGACTCCTGGAACCCTGCCACACCTTTCCATGGGCAGTGGAATGGTACCTGGTTGACTGCAATCAGGGCTCTCTACACTATTTTTTTACGGGTGAGGGGAAGAGAAAAGATGTAGCTCTTACTCTGTACAGCGTCTATTAAGGGTGCCCGGAGCTGGAAGCCAGGCATGGCTGAGTTCTAGGCCATTCACTGTTACCTCACATGAGCCACCTCATCATTCTCCTCCAGGTGAAATGGGGTTAACACCTCCCTCCTTCCCGGGGAGTACAGACAGGGCTAGCTGGTCAGTGCTTTGAGGATGAGCAGAGAGACTAAGATAGATCAAGAGGCTTCACAGAGCTAGAGCAGAGGGGCCAAGCAATGAAGGGGCAGCACCCAATCCATGCACTCCAAACAGCGCCTCCTGGTGACTTTTAGGTTCACTACACGACCTACATTGCAGACGGGCAATACTGTAAAATATTCACATGCACCTGCTCACCACCATACCCTGCTCGCTGTATCTTAGATGGCCTTTCTAAATTAAAGTGCCCCTGACACTAGGGAATTGAGCACACTGGTTAAAAACAGCCCAATTCCTGTTGCACACACAGAGCTAGTTGCCACCTGTCCTCTGCCAGTGTGCTGGGTCTTCCCAGAGCACATGGATTAATGGCTCCAAAGTCTGCAGTGGGTTTTGCCCTGTGTTCAAATAATCCTCTGCTGTGGGTTGATACTGAAACCACGCTAATCTCAGATCTGAGCTATCCTGGGTGCATTGCAGAGCTCCGCCGTCAACGCAGGGAAGAACAGCAAGGTAATGAGCAACAACTGCTGCAGAACCGAAGGTCTTGGGGAAGGCGTTCAGGTCGTAGTCTGGAGATGGGGCTGAGGTTAAGTTTAATGGGAGTTGCACTCACATGCTGGAGTAACAGACAGGACTGCAGTAGCTCAGACAATCTACTGCAACAATTTTCTTTACTTGAGCCAGACTGGAAGCCTAAATGTATTGACATCTCCCGAGAGAGGAGGGTTGATCTGATTATAGCCGTGGTGTAGGACTAGGGAGACCCGGTGTCTGCTCCCTGCTCTGCCACTGACTTCCTTGGGCATGTCACAGAGCGTCTCCGTGCCTGGGTTCCCCAGTTTTATATGGGGGGGGCACTAGCATATCAAGCACGTGAGGCTAATACATTATAGAGTGTGAGGTGCTCAGATACTACAGTGACACGGGACGATGAGAAACTAGAAATAGCCCCCAAGAGCTGATCGATTACTGGGCAGGTTCTCCATGCAAATAACAGTAAGACAGCCACATTATGCATCTAGCACCAACAGTGCGATAGGCACTATACTGACATGTCTTTTTGCCCCCTCAAAGGCTTGACATGCTTTTTACCTCCTCTCAAGAACCAGCACCACCAATGTAACAGAAGCAAGTAAATGACAGGGGAACCCAAGGTGTGATTGTAAGACCTAGGCCCATTTACTATCCTAAACTGTCATTACCTGGGAAATGTTTGGACAACAACCAAAGATGGTTTGTTTGTTTTTTTGTAAGGAAAAGTTGGTGGAACCCATACACAGCAGCCTGGTGAGTTTCCAGCAGGAAGTGCTTTATCAGGGCAGTGCAAAAGTTTGACATACAGCGTCTAGATTCCCAATTACTTTGGGGCTTAAGGAGAAGGGGTGTGTGGGGGTGGTGGTGGTGGTGGGGGGAAACGGTCTTTATATTTTTGGGATGGGGGGTGTCATAACTCTAGTCCCAGATTTGGACCTTAGCGTCCAAAATATGGGGGTTAGCATGAAAACCTCCAAGCTTAGTTACCAGCTTGGACCTGGTACTTGCTGCCACCACCCAAAAAATTAGAGTGTTTTGGGGCACTCTGGTCCCCCTGAAAAAACCTTCCCTGGGGACCCCAAGACCCAAATCCCTTGAGTCTCACAACAAAGGGAAATAATCCTTTTTCCCTCCCCCCCCTCCAGGTGCTCCTGGAGAGAGACACAGACACAAGCTCTGTGAATCCAAACAGAGTGACTCCCCCTCTCTGTTCCCAGTACTGGAAACAAACGCACTTTCCTCTTCACCCAGAGGGAATGCAAAATCAGGCTAGCAAATCCAACACACACAGATCTCCCCCTGATTTCTTCCTCCCACCAATACAGACTCAATTTCCCTGAAATTTCCCAGAAAAGAAAACTCCAACAGGTCTCAAAAAGAAAGCTTTATATAAAAAGGAAGAAAAAATACATACAAATGGTCTCTCTGTATTAAGGTGACAAAATACAGGGTCGATTGCTTAAAAGAATATTGAATAAACAGCCTTATTCAAAAAGAATACAAATCAAAGCACTCCAGCACTTATATTCATGCAAATACCAAAGAAAAGAAACCATATAACTTACTATCTGATCTCTTTGTCCTTACACTTAGAAACAGAAGATTAGAAAGCAGAAACTACTTCTCCAAAGCTCAGAGAAAGCAGGCAGACAGAAAACAAAGACTCAGACACAAACTTCCCTCCACCCAGAGTTGAAAAAAATCCAGTTTCCTGATTGGTCCTCTGGTCAGGTGCTTCAGGTGAAAGAGACAGGGGGGCTCTAATTATTGCTCCCAAGGGCCCACTGGTCACCCCATCTCACACCCTGAAGAAAGGTCACTTAGGCAAGGCTCTAATAATATTTCGATGCCCGACCATCACCATCAATGCCGCTCTCACTGACATGCCTCTGGCCACATGCCCAAATGTCCTGCCTCACCTCTGCCACCCCTAGCTACCCTCAAACCCAGGCCCTGGCAGTTTTGCCCTGAGCCCGATCCTTCCACTGCAACACCAGAGGCTCCTAGAGGACCTTGTGGACTAGGAGTTCCCCCATGAATTGCTGGAAGGAGATTTACACCTTCACAATTCAGGCAATTTTCCCTTCCATCCAAGTATTTGTGACCAGAACTCAAGGTAATGGGAGAGCGAACAGCTGCAACAAACAAAATCCAGCTCACGCAGCGCTCCCCACACAAGGCAGAGCGGAAGCCTGCATCTCAAGGTCCAGCTTTTTTTAGCATTTGCACACACAGGAAAATGTCCCATGGTTGCAAAACCTTCCCACTGGCAACTGAGCCACATGCCCCCTCCCCTAGGCCGTATCTCTCAGAGATAAGCGCTACAGCCACATAAGAGGGCTCAGCAGAGGCACTGCTCCTTACACAGCTACACAGCGCCATGATCGGTATCCTGTTCGCTACCCTGACACTGGCCACTGGGGGTAAGTATCCCGCCTAGAAGTAGGTTTTCATCTGTTTTACCAACAACAGATTTCTAGCTTGAGCCTGTGGTCCTGACACTGACCAGCAGCCTGGAGGTGCTTAAATTTCAGAGTGATGGGCACAATGTAAGGGTCAGACTAGACTATGGCTTAGAAACATCTGTATCGATAGAGAGGTCGCCAGATGGGGCCCTGACATTACAGAAGAGCAGTTCAACCATGTGTAACACGAAGATCAGGACAGTTTTGGTTGGTGGCTTGATCTGTGCTGATTTCTAAGCAGACTCCATCTTGTGTCCCTTGCAGCCCTCAGTTGTGGGGATCCCGCCTACCCGCCTCTCTTGACCAGAGTGGTTGGAGGAGAAGATGCAAGACCATTCAGCTGGCCCTGGCAGGTTAGTGATTCCCGGCTTTCCTTAGCCCAGCCCAGGATACCTTGAGCCATGTTGCCTTCTCATTTTGTTGGGCCTTGTTTTGCTCAACCTACACTCACATTGACAGCGTTTCCCTGTCTATTATGCAATACCTTTTGAACATAGTATCCGATAAATTCCAAACTTCCAGGGAATGTTGTAGGCATCAGTGGTCAAAGCCCTACTGAGTTTACCGAAAATTGGAAAATGAAAAGGCAGAAAAGTGGAGGACACCTGGAGTCCCCTGCATCTGGTTAGCTGATCCAGCAGCTTTAGCTGGGTCTATAATAACAGCCATAGAGCAAAGAAGCAGTTGATGGCAGCCATTGACCCCGTCTAGGGTAATAATACACCCCAGATCGCAGCCCTGCCCATCATCCCAAGGGAGTGGAAGATTTTGACCCCGAAGGAAAGAAATAATTTAACAAATTATAGAAGCGGAATTGTTTACGTGTATCCCTGATGTGAGGGGGATGGGAGGGCAGCACATGAAGAGCTTGGGGGATAGAATGGGGAATGCAACTTAAGGACTCCTGGTGTGTGAGGTGAGCTCAGCCTACACAGGCAATGAAGTGGTTGACAGTGTAGGTGTATCATGGCTGTATTCTGAATGGGACACACTACAAGGACAACTGGCCTTGTGCTTAAAGTGCAGGAAGGGATGTGAGTACTGCGTTCTAGACCCAGCTCTGCCGCAGACTCACTGCCTGCCCTTAAGCAAGTCACTTAGCACTCAAGCCAGCTCCCATTGAAATCAGAGAGGGAGGAGGAACTCTGCCTGGCTTCAGTGGGTGAGGGAACTGGCTCTCTTTGCACCCAGGGCCATGTGGTGAGTGCTTTGACAAGCCTGTCACTAAACAGCAAACAACGAGCATGCTGGGAAATGACACTGACATGCTATTTTGGGACACGGAACCTCAGTTTCTGAGCTTCCTCCCAAGGGCGTGTGTCAGGATTCATTTGCCAATGCTGGAGCTCCTCATGCAGCAGGTGCTAAAGACGAGGTACCAATTAATGACGACTGTTAACCGCCTGGCTGTGCAGCGCTACTGTGCTCTTTTAAGGAACTAACGGGGGAGTAAAGTGATTCCCGTCTACAGCTGATAGGTCAGCTAAGTGTCAAAGCATGCTGGGACCCATCAGGATGGAAGCTCCAGAGGAACAAGAGATCGCTGTCATTACATTTTGCTGGGTATGCAGAGCCATGCTCAGCAAGTAACCAGAGTCTCTAAATAGGGACTATTTAACTCCTAGAATACATTGAAAAAGTAGCACCGATGTAGCTCTTCACCTGTTGAAAGGTTAATAAATGACACCCCTGTAAAGTTGATACAATCCCCATGGCATATCTGGGCAAACGGTGGCAGAGAAGCTAAGCAACCCACCTACGGTCATACAGTGAGTCAAAGGCAAAACAGAAGTGACAACTTGGGAGTTCCCGGATCCCTGTTTCCCTAGATTCCATTTCCATGATCAGGTCACTCGCCCACTAAACGCAGTGAAATATTTAAAAAACAAAAAACCCAAACCGCACACAGGGACCTATTTCTACACAGAGTGACACAGAGGTGTTTCATGAACCCATTTCTTCTGTAGCAAATACAACGCTCCGTTTGACCCATGCTTAGTAAATAGCTTTGGGAAAGCAACGCCGAAATGAAACTTTGGAAAAAAGCCTTTTCACAAGCGAGTGATCTGGATCCGGAGCACTTGGGTGCTTAGCTTTTCACCTTCCCAACAGAAGGAGAGATCGATCCGTGAGCAGCATTCTTACCGTATCGTTCCTAGGTGTCCCTGCAATACAGTTCCAGTGGTAACTGGTATCACACCTGTGGGGGAACCCTCATTGCACCCAACTGGGTCCTGACAGCTGCCCACTGCATCAGGTACGTTAGCTGCAGAATCTCGGAGAATCATTTCTTTGCCGTCAATGTGCAGAAAGCTGTAAATGCTCTGACAGAAAGAGAAAGCTAAAGCATATTAATAACAGGTTCTCCCCTCCAAAAGAGGTCTAGATCCTGTCTCTGGCAGTGGTCCCTACCTGATGATACACTGAAAGGGGAAAACTTCATTCCTCTTCCCCTGCTTATGCCATGCCCTGCACTGTTGGCTTTATTTTTGCATGAATAGCTATGGGTTATTAAATTATCCAGCCCTTTTTAAAATCAGCTGGGCTCTCTTTACAAGCACACGTAGCGGTGAGTTCCATAGATTCACTAGCTCACCCACTTCCATGAAGAAATATTCACACGTGCACTGGGGCTGGTTACTACCACTCCAGTTACAGGAAGCATCATCAGAGCAGATTTGAGCTCTCATGGGCTGGCTGTGTGTGAGGTAGGATTGCCAGGGTGCTCAATATTATTACACACACCTATGAACCAGCGGAGATGCTTTTGTAATAGACATTGTCACACTATGGGAGAGGCCTTCTGAATTGCTCAGGTGTGCCAGGAAACAGCAGCCTGATGCTCTGAAGATCAGCTGGGGCCAAAGTTTAGCAGGAATCTTGGCAGGAGCCAGAGGACCACGTGGAGGTGCAGCCTCTAGTGACTGTAGGTTGCAGCATGCAATGCTCCATCTTAAGCCAACAAACGGCTGTTAATATAGCTGCTAATATAGCTCAATGCATGCTGGCACCCATTGGAGACCCCTTGGCCACCCTTCCCAAAGAGGCGTGTGACTGCACAGCAAGCAGGGAGCTACATATGTGAGCAGCTCTCCCTATTCGTTTTCATCTCCAGCTCTTCTCGGACCTATCAAGTGCTTCTTGGCAAATACAACCTAAAGGCTACTGAAGAAGGATCGGTTGCAGTTAGTCCACAAAAAATCATTGTCCATGAACGCTGGGACTCAAGCCGTCTTGCAGATGGGTAAGTTGATAGCAGCTATTTATACAAAGTGTGAGATATGGCCCCAAACCAAACCCCTCAGTCCAAACACCCCCACGCTGTGGTCAGCTCCAAATCTGGAACGAGTTGTTACAGCATAGGCTCAAACTGATGATTTCAAAATATTGAGAGATTGGCTGTGGGGGGCGGGCAACCCTTTCCCCATTCAAAGCCTTGTCACATTACGGAGGATGGGCGTACCTGGCTCAGCGAGCAGACACCCATCACCCCCAAAGGGACAGAGGCCAGTGCAGGAGCCACCTCCCCAAAAATGAAGTGATGCCTTCAGCCTCCACTGTCTCAGAAACTTTCAGACACATTCACCTAAGATGCCGACCACATGTGGCTGTTAAAGAGTCCACAGCAGGTTTTGTAAGAGTACAGGTGAATTAATCCCTGTGTCCCTAGCCAAATTCCAGCTATTGCAACTGAATTCAACTGAGCGGCTCTAAACTGCTGTGTAGGAGAGCTGTGCGCTGCTTAGCAGCTGCCTTGCTCGACCCAACAGCGTCTCCTGCATCTTAGCAGTGAGTGAGGAGAGCTCTCACCAGACAGGTGTGTGGAGAGGTTCATTTAATACATACATTTAATGTACGTAAAGTCCTTTGAAATCCTCAAATGAAGGGTGCTACCAGAGGTGCAAAGTATTATTAGTAACTTGGATTGATGCCACATTGCTGAACGACTCCTTGGTTCTGCTAAAGTCCTAGTCCATTAGCTCAGCTAATCTGCTGAGTTTCCAACTTTCTGTGTGCTGTGTCCCCAAGTATGTGGCCAAGCCCAGGTTCACAAGGCATTAGTACAAGAACTACAATGTAAGAACAGACATACTGCATCAGACCAATACGCTAGTATTTTGTCTTCCGATACTGGCCAGTGCCAGATGCTTTGTAGGGAATGAACAGAAAGGTCAACCATCAAGTGACAGTCGGAGGCTTAGGGACACACAGAGCATGGGGCTACAACCCTGACAATCTTGGCTAATAGCTATCAATGGACCTGTCCTCCAGGAACTTATCTAGTTGTTTTTTGAACCCCATTATAGTTCTGACCTTCACAACATCCCCTTACTGTGTTGTGTGAAGTACTTCCTTATGTTTGTTTTATACCTGTTGCCTATTAATGACCCCTGGTTCTTGGGTTATGTGAAGGAGTAAATAACACTTTATTCACTGTTTCCATACCAGTCATGATTACATAGACCTCTACCATATCTCCTCTTAGTCATCTCTTTTACAAGCTGAAAAGTCCCTGTCTTTCTAATTTCTTCTCATACAGAAGCTGTTCCATACCCCTAATCATTTTTATTGCCCATCTCCATGCCTTTTCCAGTTCAAATATATCTGTTTTGAGATGGGGTGCCCAGAACTACATGCAGTATTCAAGTGTGAGCATATCATGGATTAATAGATTGGCATTGTGATATAATAACTGCCCAGGGTTGAAATGCCTCCATTAGGGGCCTTAACACCAAGCAGCTGAGTTTATGTTATCTGCCAAATGTAGGGCTGAATACCGTTAAACAGAGCTAGACTGTGTCCAACTGCAGCCAACACTTTTAGATTCCACTTGTTTATTACGCCTCAGTTTAGCAGTTACAGAGCGCACTATAATGATGTTTCTTTAGGCTTAGGAAGGCTTCAAAAATCACTTAAATGCTGCCCCCATCTGGAGAGGAAAGGCACAGGCACTGCCCTACTATGAGGGAAGGGTTTTGGCAAACTCTGAGTGGTAAAAAGAAAAACAAATAGCTGTCATGGAATCACTGATGTTCTCACACACCAGATGAGCCCTTGTACGTTTGGATGCTGACTCAGCAATAAACTGAAACACAAACCCCACAGGCCTCACACAAGGAAAGTCCTGGTGCTCCAACAGGGCTGGGGAGCATTAAGACATCTGTCTGAGGTGGGGTAAGGGCAGCACAGACTGGAGGAGGAGGAGTTATGCCTCTTGAACCCTTTTATCCATGGGGGGATTCCAAGACGGAGCCAAAGGTCTTACTCCCCCGGCCCTGACAGAACATCTGCCCCAGCCTGAGAAGGAAGCCCCAGGCTGAAAGGCCATCTCCTGGGAGTTTCTGAGTAGAAGGATGAGTCGGTAACAGCATGGGCATCGCTGTAGGGAAATGCCCACCCACCACAGGGAGCTGAATGGAAACGAGTGCTTTAAATCAGGGAATCTGGACAAGTCTGAAGCTCCAGGAGCCCCTCTATATATTCTCCAGAAGCTCTCACAGTCACAGGTTGTGTTTACCCCAAACCTTGACAGAGACAGGCCAAGCCTCTCAGACTGAGCCCCATGTGGGCAGAGGAGCTGCAGATGCTGGGCCTGGATTTCTGCAAGGCTTTTGGGCCATGGGGAAGGAAAATCAAGGTGCTCCACCAGGGACTATGGGCACCAATGCACATGTGTCAGTGTCGCATGGGCAACGCCAAGGAGTGGGACGCCTCTGCCATGGCCTGAGGACATTCCTTCCCCTATAGGCAGGGGTCCCTCTTTCGAATAGACAGAGCCCTCTATAAATGCTGCGTATTAATGGGTCTGTTTTCTTCCACTCTCCCTTTGTCCATGCTCCCTCCTCCTCCACCCCGGCTTGTGCACACATGAACACAGCAACGACATCGCTTTGATCAAACTCTCCCAGAGCGTTGCCCTGAGCAATCAAATCCAGCCGGCCTGCCTCCCCCCAGCAAACAGTCTCCTGGCCTCTGGCGTGGTCTGCTACGTAACAGGATGGGGAAGGCTGCAGAGTAAGTGCTAATACAGCTCAGGGGAACACTAAGGGCTTGGCTACACTCATGAGTTACAGTGCAATAAAGGCGCCCCGGGTGCACTAGCTCACTCCCCGTCCACACTGGCAAGGCACATAGAGCGCCCTGACTCCACAGCTACAGTGCTCCTGGTACTCCTCCTCGGCAAGTGAAATAACATTTGCTGTGTCCCCGCTGGAGCGCTGTGGTGCCAGTGCGAATGGGGTGTTGCATTACTGAGCTCTGATCAGCCTCCGGAAACGTCCCATAATCCCCTTAAGTCAAGTGGCCACTCTTGTCATTGTTTAGGAATGCGGATATGTCCTTTGAAAGCTCTTGTTTCTGACAGCCAGCTGCTTATCTGCTCTGAGACAAAGCAACCATTAGTGTGGAATGCTGTGTGGGAGAGGGAGGAGGAGGGGGATAGGGGGAGGTCTGCTGCTGTCTGAACTTACAAGACAGAATGCTGACATGCTGTCAGCCCCCCAAAAGCCCACTCTCTCTTCCTCCACATACACACTCCCTGTCACACTCCGCCCCACCCCACGCCCCTTTGAAAAGCACATTGCCGTCACTTGCATGTTAGGATGGCTGCCCATAAATGCACCACTCCCAATGCTGCTGCAAGTGGATTAAATGCGGCCACACCAGCGCGCTTGCAGCTGTCAGTGTGGACAGACTGCAGCGCTTTCCCTGCTGCGCTCTGCGGAGGCTGGTTTAACTCACAGAGCTCTACATCTGCAAGTGTAGCCAGGCCCCAAATCCGTCTGTGTTAATGTCTCCTTTGGGATTGACTGGAATAAGGTTAGCCCGGTGCCCCTTAGCCCTCAATTCAAAGAGAGATCTGACCAGGCTCTGGCTCCACTCCTGCAGCAGAGATGTTCTTGCATTTTCTTTGCAAAATATTTAGCTTTTGTTAGGACTCAAGCTGAGCCCTCGAGATGCAATTGTAACCCAAGTCAGAGCGGTCTGAAGGCTGCTGGGGCTGTTAGTGCTCATGGAAGACTTGAGAAGCCACTTTAAAGAAGTGAATGTTAGTGATGGACAGCCAGCCTAGAACAGGGAAGTCCCCATGCAGAGAACGGGTACAATGCAGGCAACAGCCTTGTGCTTCAATTCTGACCAGGATGCATCACCTAGAGAGGTGAGAGCACAGAACAGCAATCCTGGCCTATTCATTCCTTGGCCTGTTTGCTGATGCTACTGCCAGTAAGGTGCTGGTATGTGATAAAGTGGTAGGACACCAGCTGATTTCCCATGAGATATTGACAGAGAGCCATTGTTAAAATGGATGAGGATTATCCATCTAGTTCAGACACTTTTCTGAAGGAGGGCTGCATTAAGCATGGATTCTGCAACCCCTCTGTGCTTGGAATCCCTGTTGACTCTTGTACCTGGACATGTTATTTTGCTGTTTCTTGACTGCCAGGAGCTAATGCTACTCCCTTGTTTCTGTTCCCTGCCAGCAAACGGTGCTCTCCCAAATATACTGCAGCAAGGGCCATTGGTCGTGGTGGATTACGCCACCTGTTCCCTGCCTGCCTGGTGGGGTAGCACAGTAAAAACCACCATGGTCTGTGCAGGCGGCGACGGGGTGATCTCCAGCTGCAACGTGAGTCCAGAGAACTTGGCAGTTATGGGCGTGTCTTTAGAGAGTTCTGCATTGTGGGAAGGGACGCTGAAGATGAGGCAGGGTACTAGGATCTACCCCTTCTAGATGGGTTTTGAAACCCCTTCGTAGAGGTTGATAGCAAATTAACGTGTTGAAGGAGTATTTAATAAACCCTGCAAGAGGGATCCACTCAAAACCCTGGATCCAAAGTCTCCCTACATGTTGGACCTGAATATGGCAGATGGGAGCCATCTCATGAGACGGAACCTATATTCATTTCATTCACGCTCCTGCCTTTCTCCCATGTCCCATCTCCAGTTATACAAGACCCATGACAGTGACTTCTCTGCTCATGCACTATAGAAAGATGTGGATTTTTCCAAGCTGGCGTTCAATGACAGTGCCTCTCCTTCCTTGCAGGGGGACTCTGGCGGTCCACTGAACTGCAGAAGTGCTGATGGTACGTGGGAAGTGCATGGTGTAGTCAGCTTTGGCTCCTCGCTAGGCTGTAATTATTACCGCAAACCCTCTGTCTTCACTCGAGTCTCTGCTTTCAACAGCTGGATCGCTACGGTAAGGGTTTAGTGTCTGCTCCTGAGCAAGAACAAACTCTGCTATGAACTTCTAAATGGTGATTCAGGGTAAAACAAAACACCCACAAACAGTTCAAGACCGAGGTTTTGGCTATCTGGATAAATTGGCCAGCAGTAGCTTACCATGTGGACACACTTCCCCCAGAATACAGATCTGTCGCAACTTACGTGCATTTAACATGCGCGATTTCAACTTTACGTGTATGGCCAGGGGGCGGCGTGGCCTCAAGCTTTAACAGTCCTGGGGCACCAACTGTGGCTGGGAGTCCCAGGGCCTTTAAATCACCCAGGGGGCTCCCAGTTGCAGAGGTTGCTGGTAGCCCCCGGGACGAACTAAAGGGCCGGAGGATCCAGGAGCCATGGAGCTCCAGGCCCTTTAAATGCCGGACCCAGCCTGGCTGCCAAAGCTGCGGGAGGGATTTAAAGGGCTCCTCTGGGCTCCCCACCGTGGCGGGAAGCCCAGTAGAGCCCATTAAATCCCGTCCACAGCTCCAGCGGCCGGGCCGGGGCAGCATTTAAAGGGTTCCTCCGGGCTGCGGGCGGGATTTAAAGGGCTTGGGGATATAATTTTGAGTATACGCGGTTTTCGCTTTATGCGATAACCGCGGAACGGAACCCCCGCGTAAGATAAGACTTGCCTGTAGCTGGTGCACATCTAAATTCACCCTGTAACTTATTCTGTAATAACTTCACCGCATAGACAATCCCTTAACACACCAAAAGAGAATGCTGTCTTGTTTCTAGGGAATTAGTTCCAGCAGCGAAGGTGAAGTGTCTTCCTGTTGAATGGAACTATCCAAATGATCTTCATTTCTAACCAAAGTTCAGGCGTTTTGGAATAAATCTGTCACACTTTATATTAAGGGTATATTTATAGAGTTTTAATAAATGTTAATTGATGTCCAACAACTTAATTAGCTATCATCTATTAGTATGGTAATCAGCAACACATACTGCTCATGGCTATAATGTTCTTTTCAAATATTTATTAACTATAAATGAACACTTAAAGGATGACTCAGAAGCCAAATCACCTCTCTTAAATACTTAAGGAGAGGATTGTAGGACTGGTTTATGTATTTAAAGGGAAAATGTGTAGAGTCTGGATGACCCTGTTTACAGATTTTCTTAGTTTTCTGGTCCGATTCCCCACCACCACTACCACCACTTTGTTTTATACTTTCTGCAGGTTTTGGCAAACAACTAATCTGAAGAGCGGTGGACAACAGACTAACCATGTTCTGGGGGAATATGAAGCACGACACAAGAAGGGGGGCGGGGGGCTCACCCAGAGCCATCTCCTTCCACAGTGGTTGACATGAGAAATGGGTGTTGTCACCCTAGTGTCCCCACACTCCCTTCTAACCCCACATTCCCGTACTAGGCTCCAGCTTCCAACTCTCCCTTTGCCTCACACCTGAACATGGGGGAATTATAAGAACTATAAATCCCAAGAAGTGATCCTGGAGTGGCTGCTGGCTGAAGAACATGCTATAGTGCAGGAACCACCTGAAAGCCACTTTGAAATATCAGGGGGGCTTTCAAAGACTGAGGATAATTTCTGATGATACATTTTAACCTTTTTCAGGGGAATGGAGCCCATGATGCTTATCTCTTCCCAGCAGCCCATAAATCTCTTACCAACAGGAGTTCCATGCACACCTGCAGAGGGGAAAGAGAAGCCAGTGTTCATTTTTCTACCACTATAATATTTAACCCACTTGGAAAGAGTTAGTGAAAGGCCATAAATTCACCCTCTCTACCTTGAGCTTTCAGACCCGGAAACTACCCAATAGAAACAGCCTGGAAGGACTGAGGGCCATCTACATCCCCATTGCTTTTACTTAAATGACCTTAACAAAGAAGCTCTGATGCTCCAGAGAGGAGCAAAACCGATGCCAGACAATTGGTCAATTCAGTCCTGCACACGTGAGCAAGAATCAGGACGAGCTATGGCCTGGGGAACGTTCCGACTCAAAGCCAGCTGGCTAAGGGAAGCTGCAAGGATGTCAAGGGAGGGGGCAAAGGACAGTAAGGGCTCACAGTAGCAGTAACTTACGTGTCTTTTAAGAGAGCATGTTCCAGCACAGCGAAGGGAATGTACAGTAGCGAACCGCAGGGCTCCAGATTCTCCCCTTTCTTGCAGACTCCCTCACCTATCCTAGCCCTGCCATATCGTTTGTCCAGAAGGAGCAGGTTGCTTAGCTGCAGCTTTGACACATGACAGGGCCCCCAGCTCCATTTCCCACAGATAAGTCTTCTGCTTCTCTCTCCCTGGAGGACCATTAAGAGTGCAGGAACCAGGTATACAGTGTTTCTACAGTAAAGCCAATCAGAATTGTACATAAGACCAACACCCAATGAGTCAGCTGCAGGGGGAAATAATTTAATTGGCATCTTAAAACAGCAACCAAAGGAGTCACGCTCCTGATTTTATTTAAATAGAGAATCAGCCATTAAGCCTCACAGACTAGCTGCAGCTGGTCTAAGCTACTCTGGTGTTCGTGGTAAGCCTGGACGGCTGTGATAATTCATTGGTAGGGGAGTTATTAAAGAGCCAGCAACATTTTTTTTTTTTTCTAAAATCGTCATGCTTTTATTCCCCCAGACACTGGGGGAAGCGTAGCAGTAAGAGAGAAGTCAGAGAACGTCAGGCTAGCTGGAGAAAAGACAAGAGAATAAAAGAGCAAGACAAACTGTACAGAAAGAGTAGAGTCTTTAATATAAACGGGCAACAGATGCTGCAAAACGATTCCCCACTCCCAAACACTGGCTTTTGATTCAGGTGCATTTTTGATTCAAAGAGCGTAAACACAAAGGTAATTACAAAATGCCGACACTTCACCCACGCCTCCTGGTAGAGGGCACCGTAATCATGGTTACAGCGGGGCCTGAAACGGCCACTGGCACGGCCCTCTGGATAGCAGAGATACAGAGTCCAAGGCTGCAACCTCCTAATGAAGGGCAGGACGCTTCCCTTCAGTCCCTGTTGTCGGTCTTAAATGTCTGAGATTAGGAAGCGACCAGTCCTGGTCTGACCAGGCAGGAGGCGAGACGTCTATTTCACAGTAATGAACGCGTGAACACATTAAGCTTCCAAGGATAAATTAATCCATGAAAAGATGAAGGCCAACAGGAGCACTGGTTCAGAGCAGTGACGGCCAGGTGCAGAATCGTGAGGCCTGAAGAGGAGTCTATCCGGGTGTATGGCGGAGACCTTCCAGCCACAACTTTAGTCGGTCACGAAGAAGAATTGTTTACGGAGGAAGTTAAAAGTGCCCGGCATCTGCTTGTACTTTCCTTTAGCAGACACAGCATGAGCCACCTGGGAAAGAGAAAAACCAAGGAGTTGGAAGTTTGCTGGTTGAGTGTGGCGGAGCACAGCTTTTCCCAGCCCTGGAGACGCACGGATAACGATCGGTGCAGCGAGGAGGGCTGTATAGGTTAGGGAATGGGGAGGAGAGGCAGTGGGTAAGTTTAACATTTATAAGGTGAGTGGGGGTGGGTTTGCTGGCAGAATTAAGACAACTCTGGAGAAGGGCAGGGCAAGATAAAGAGTCCAAGAGCAGATCTTGTGTCAAACCTCTGTGCTGTACTGTAGGTCTTTGCCTCTATGATACTTCAGAGCCACTCCATCGCCCTTGTGCTCCTCATCAGATGCTAACCACTGAAGGCTGCCCAAGAGCCGTCAACACCCGCCCAGCCCACACATACAGTTCTTCATATGAATCAGAAATAACCTTTCCTTTGCTCAAAAGAGATCAGTCATTTCTTTTGTGTCGACACTTTCATGAACCTTCTTTCAAAGCAGAAAGGTCTATTATCCCTCTTCCCCTCCTGTATTTGCTAAGACTCCCCATCACCTCTCCAAGAATCCTGCACTGGGACCGAACGATTTCAAAGCATTCACTTTCCAGACTGAAAGCGGTTTGACCACTTTAGAAGTAAAGGGCCTGATCCTCAGCTCGTTAAAATCAACAGCCATTGTGCCACTGGCTTCAATTGGAGCAGAATCAGGTCCAGGAGATTGTGAGAACAATTTTTCTTTCCTGTTTTGAAGACAATGTAGGATGCTTCTTTATACAAGGGTTATGCAAAAGACCAACTGAAATTCTGAAAACTGGAATGCTGTTTGCCTAGTCTTGGATGGACAAAAACAACCACCTCCCCACTATCTGAGTTGTAGGTGTATGCCCAGGACATAATTCCTGGTAAGTGAATGATTATGATTATTGTTGGGCACTGCTGAGTAAACACTGTGGTGCATTTGACAGCGACAAAACGGGCTTTTGTGCTATTTCATTGCAGTGTATGAGTGCTGCAGCATGGAACTGGTTCCCTTAAAAGTTAGTTTGAGAGGGTAGGATTTTCACTAAATTATTTCTAAAACACTGTACCTGTCATTCACAATATGGGAGAGTTATTTCTTAGAATCCTAAATTAGTATATACTCAAACTTACTGGTTCATTAACATACACATAAATTAAGATGCAATTACATCACTCACAAGTCAAGATAAAAAAAATAACATTAACACAAGCATCCGGTGGGGTTATCCATATAGCAGGACATTCCAGGAGACAAATCAAAACCTCACTATGGCAGCAGAGAGAGTAAATGCAAAACGCTAAGAAAGATGAATACGGAGAACTCTGAACATTACAAACACAACCATGTCTTGCTACTATACGTCCAAGTAGGAGATTATCTCAACACATACCATTGTGCTTGCTGCCGTTTGCTCTGACAGTTTGGCTGTTTTGTGACAGGACGGACAGACAGTCCTTTGCTCTGAGGCAGGGTGAGGACAGGCCGCTAGGCAAAGATGGAGGCCTATATTTTCAAAAGTGACTTGTGATTTTGGGTGTGATACCTGAAAGGGGCCTGATACTTAGAAGGCAGGTGCTCAGTCCTTTCGGAAAACCAGGCTTTTTCAAGGCATCTCTTCTTGGCCCCCCTAAAAACTGAAGCACCCAAAAATCACTAGTCGCTATTGAAAATGGAGGCCTAAGTGTCTAACGCCTGACTAACTGCAAAACCAAACGCCTACATTCCGCAAGAGAGAGTTAGAAAAAGGAACATTTACCCTCACTAGCATGCCCAGCAGGTCCTCAGTACAAGCATACTGTTCAAACACGCTGTCCAGTGTTTCGACGTACCACGAGCCACTCTGGGTATTCCGCCAGGAGACAAAGCCTTAGGAGAACACAGGGAAAGTAAGGAACTCGTTCCTTACAAGCAGCGCTTTCTTTCCTGCTTAATTCCATATGGAGATGCCCTTAGGAGCAGAATTTCCACCCTATGGATAACTTTTTCCAAATCCAGCACTAAAACATCCAGACCCTTTGTGCGGGAGCGTGGCCAGCGCTACAGACTCACTGGGTGATCTGGAGCAAGTCAAAACCTTTCTGTGCCTCCGTTTCTTCCATCTGAAGTGGGGATAATTATTATTTGCCTCATGCAGGTGAGGGGCTCAGTTAATGTTTGAGAAGGACAGATCCTCGGATGATAAATGCAGGGTGTTATTACTCACCAAAGAATAGGTTCTTTAAGGCTTTGAAAGAGGGAAAGTCAGAATACATACTAAGCCCTTTCTCTCACTTCTCATCCACAGATCTGAAAGCGTTTTAAAAAGGGGTAAATTATCCCCATTCTACAGTTGGGGAAACTGAGGCAGAGGGCAGGGAAGTGACTTGTCTGAGGTCACCCAGCAGGTCAATGGCAGAGCCAGGTTTAGAACCCAAGTCCCCTGAATCCCAGACCAGTGCTCTAGCCACTGCCTCCCTGCTAGGCCAGTGCTTTACTTACGCTGTCTCACCTGGAAAAGTTGAATAGGACACCAAGATGTCACTGGGAGTGGGTAAACTGGCTACGGCATCTGGCTCATCCAAGTTACCGGGCTGGATCTGAAAGGGAGTTGCATCCGACTCTACGGAACCTCCACGAGGTTGGTTTACAGGTGAATCAGAATCCACCTCAAATCCTCGGTCTTTCTGCTCTGCAAGAGGCAACCAGAAAGCCCTTCTCTGTTACATATGTAAGTAATAAGCAGTGGGTCCCTCTCACCCCTTAGCAAACACGGTCCCTCAACTAAAGGAGCCTTTTGTTTCATCTTCTGCTATGTTGGCTGACTCGGAGCCACGTGCAATTCACTCAAGCACAGAGTCCATTCATGCCAACCAGATGCTCTGAGCCAAATACAGAAATCTGAAACAATCAGCCGTGGCAGAGGCCATACAGAAGCTGCACCAGTTTGCTTCCTTCTGCTCAAAGCTCCAGTGCAGTGGAACACACCTCCGGCTCTGACGTCTTTAGAAACCTCACTCTCCATGGCCAATCAGTGCATTACCTCAGCAACAAGAATATGGAGCAGAGAGCAAGAGAAGACAGCCTGAGAAAAGGGAATAAGAACAGCAAAAGAAAGAGATGACACAGAATTATTATACCCTAAGTGCCAATGCACAAGCAAGCAGCCAGACAACTGCTTCTCCTCCTAAATGAGCCCCGAAGGCAAAGCACTGCTAAAGCCAATATTCACCTCCGCCACAGGCTTGAATAAAGAAGAGTTTGGGTTTTCCTCTCAAGCTTGGGCAATGGGACCCATTGAAGAAGTTCACAATCTTTTCGACGGGAATGTGCTTTCCATCCGTGCCGTAAATACCCCCGGGAAACTGAATATGGCTGGTCTGAAAGAGCAAAATCCACTGGCTGTTAACACAAAGGCAATAGGTCAACCTTTTCTCTAGTATAAATAACCCCCATTTTAAAAGTCTTTCCTTGGATGCCAGGATGAATCCAATGCTCTGGTATTTAGGATTTGGGGTGTGAGTTAAGGAGAGAGAAAACCCATATGTTATTTTAAGTAATCTAAATTCCAGAAACCCAAGCCCCTGATCTTCCAATAGCCCCCACTTCTCCCTCAAAACCTGGGATTTGTCAGCTCTAGTTTACCCACAGGCTAATTTGAATATTTGCTTAACGGCCACCCTAAATGGTCTTCTTTCTGTAATTTCACCACATTTCCTCTAGCTAGGTGCAGTTGTAATCCAGGGATTCATTATTACTAATTATAACCCCGGCATTGATCCACGGAAGCTCCCCTGGTGGATGCAGAATTATTCCATACAAAACATTATCCAGCACGAGGCTCCTCTCACTGTTTCATTCACCATAAACTTTGTGTCCCAGGAAGGTTAGACCAGAGTTATAAGGGGCACAGAAAGGGGGATTAGCAGCAAGATCAGATTAAAGTAGGAAAGATCTTGTGTTTGATATGGCTTCTGTCACCCCTGTGAGAAAACACCTCATCATAACGTTTTACAGCTATAAAGCAACCATCGGGCCTACCACCAAGGGAGGCCCCCATCATGCATGGTGACCAGGCATCGGACTGAACACTTAGTTCAGCACTGCAGTTAGAACATCCTTTCCCTTGGCAACCCTAAATAGCATGATGCCTGGAAGAGAGAGGCCCCAATGGCCTATGTCCGCAGGATAAGATCAGGACAGGAGGGAGAAGAAACCCGTCTTCACTCTGATGCCCAGGGAATGGTGGCAATCAACACAGACCTTTCAGGAGCATGCTTCTCCCTCAAGCCCAGAGAGATATGAATGAGATCACCAATCCTCCTACCTGACAGCCATGGGAAAGGATCACCACCAGGCAGCAGTCCAGAGCGCTGTGGTCCTGCCTCGCCAGGCGCTGCAACTCCCTGGCAATTTCCTACACACATTTCCAAAAGGTCAGTAACTGTTACCTTCAGACCTACCCCTTATCAATCCCATGTCCACATCATGCTGCTGAAAGGGGTGAGATTGTGCTCCTCGGAGACTGGCCCACCCAAGAGCACAGACAAGCTTCCTGCACTGTTCAGTGCTGATCTGGGGACACTGCTGCTGTGGAGGAGAGAAGACCCATTGCTCACTCCACGGCCCAGTCAATCCTTGCCCTCTCTTTTGCCAGCAAGGCTGTTAAAATCAGTGCCAGGTGAGATTCCAATTTTGTTACACTGATGCGTTTCCACAGGGAGACCCCACCCTAATTTCTTCACATGGGACACTGAACCACTGTCAAATGGAACAAGTGCAGGGTGATTGCAATCTACTGCTACTTAACATTTGCCATTTAACCACAGAGATTTACTTTGCTGTTTTAAAGGACACTCTCATTTCTGCGTTTCTCCCAAATGCAGCACCAATGGAAGGCAGTGCATTTGAGCGTGCGCACACACACCAATGCTCCGCCACAGATTTTAAAATAATCAGACTCGTTTGTTTTGGTTTCAATAGGTATGCCAGGAGATTGAATGTCCTGCTTAATATCAACTATTATATCATTCAAGAACAAACAGATAATCAAGCCCCTGGGTACGCCAGTCAGGGAGAATCTCAGTCAGAGATATCAGATAAATACACCCTCAGACAATTACTTATAAATCATGTTCAGGAATAAAAACTCAGCCCAGAAAGCCCCCAAAAAATGGGGCTCCTTTTTCATCTGTTACTATAACAGCAAAAGACATGATTTGAAAGTAAGGCTTTCGAAGTCTCTTCGAACACTGAAGTTTTGGGTTGGGGGGTTATGTGCCTTTCCCATCGGAGCACATATTGTCACCCTGTAGCAACACTTTTGGGGTACATCTACACTGCAAGCGAAGGTATGATTGTAGCACAGGTAGGGCGACTCATACCAGCTTTAATCTAGCTAGCACAGATAACAGAAGCCGTGTAGATGTGGTGGCACGGACTTCAGTGAGGGCTAGCCACACGAACATACACAGGCTCTCTGAAGGGCTTGTCCTCAGGCAGTCAGCCTGTGTTGCCAGGTCTGAACGACGACTGTTACCTGTACTAGTGAGACTGAAGCTAGCACAGGTCTGCCTACCCCTGCTAGAACCACACCTTCACCTGCAGCATAGCCTCTTCGCCCCTCGGCTCTCCCCAAATGCTTCCACCTTTACCTGAGCTTTGAGATCTCGTCGAACCAGGACGTCGAAGTGCAGTGACTTGAAGCGCTTCTCCAGTTTCTCACAGTCTACGTTGGAGCCCTCTCGAGAAGACAGGTCAGACTCTTCGATGAAACGGACGTTGTTGATGATGAGGCAGTAACCACACGGGTCAGCTTTCAGAACATAAGCCTGGCACACATACCCACCAGGGAGCAGTCAGACAGACAAACTAAATTCAACCTCCTTTATTCAGTGTCCACCAGCTAATCCAGCGGGATAGAACTCAGAACCGAAAATGCAGCTTTCGTGAAGCTCATTTGATTGCTGCTATAAACTCAATTTATTGTTTGCCCAGGATGACAGATGGATAATGGAATCCATGCTCCCTATCTAAGTTCCCTCTAAGCTGTGCAGCTGCAACCGTGCAGGCGGAGAGAGGCATCTCTCCCCTGGCCGTGAAGCTGCCGCAGCCAGGGACAGGCGTCTCTGCCCCAGCCCCGGAGCCGACCTGGCGGGAAAAGGCGCTCTCCTCCGGCCCCGGGCTGCTGTGCTGAGAGACGGCTGTGGGGGAGTCCTCTCTCCCCGTCACAGCCCCAGGGAAGTCTGCACCCCAAACCCCTCATCCCCAGCCCCACCTCAGAGCCTGCACCCCCAGCCAGAGCCCTCACCCCCCAACCCTCTGCCTTAGCCCTGAGCTCCCTCCCACATCCCAAACCCCTTATCCCCTGCCCCACCCGAGGCCGCACCCCCACCCAAGGCCCTCATCCCAACCCTTTGTGCTAGCCCTGAGCCCCCTCCCGCACCCCAAACAGCTCAGCCCCACCCTCACCACATATCACCTCCATATTGGTGCACATAACAAAATTCAGTCTGCACATGGATGTAAAAAGATAGAGGGAACGTTGCTCCCTATATATATCTCCCCAAGCAGCCGGGATAATGTTGCACATACAGCTTTACTTAATTCATGCAGAGTGCCACTGAAGTCAATGGGATCAGCAGAATCAGGGTCTTGACTGAAATGGATACAGGGTCAAACTCACTTCCATTGAGTTACAACAGGGATGAATTTGGCCTCCACTTTCCTAAACAGGCAGGTCTGTATTCATAATACTAGCTTAACTTACAATGGTCACGCTGCAGGAACGTGTGCAGTGCATTTTAGTTAGTGGGGTTTTTTTTATTCATATATTTCACACGATAATTACAAAAACAAAATACCCACTCTACAAATGCAGCACACTAAGTGTTGCGCTAGGTAATTATTAGTTGTCCTGATGATAATTGCTTAGGGAAAAATATTTGACCATGCGTTATTGGTCATATTTATGTCGTATTTAATGTAATCCAAAGAACGAGTGTGGTGTGACAATTGTTCTAATCTGAACTGAACCGGCCCAGTCAAAGCAGCAGGACTCACTCAGATGCTGCATCTGACACCTGGACATCAGAGTCACACTTGCCAGTAATTATTTAAAGGATCTTTTAAACAACACAGAACAGTTTGAGTCAAATGAACCTTAAATAAGCAGAAATGTACGTTACCAGTCTGCAGGCAAACATTTTCAAAAGCACTGAAGGCCAGATTTAGACCGGCTAGGCACTTCGAAGTTTTGCCAGCATAGCTTGGTTGGTTGTGGGGGAGGAAGGACAATCACACCCATAACTGGTTGCTCTAGGGCTAGCAAAACCCCTAGACACAGTTATACCAGCAAAAAGGTCCTTTTGCTGCTTGTTTCGTGCAGGAAACTGGTATAAACTATACTGACAAAAAAATTCTTTTGCCCAGTATGTCGGCAAATCCTTTCTAGCATAGACAGAACCTTACAAAAGGTAGTTAGTCACTTGAAATAATGGCAGGTACCCAGTGAGATTTACAACAATAGCTTAGTGAGATAGGCACCTAACTCCCACAGACTTTCAATGGAACTTAGGCATCTCACCTGCATAGATGCTTTTGAAAATTACACGAGACACCTGTTTCACCTTCAGGCACCTAAATATCTTTGTAATTCAGAGACTTAAGAGCCTAAGTCCCTTTGACTTTTGAATATGGGATGCAAAGTGGGTGGGATGGGGGAGGAAAAGGAGGTAGTTCAGGTAAGAAATGAGTAAAAATAACATATGTAGAAACAGGAAACTAACCATATCTGAGTTCCTCCTGGATGTCTCTGCAGCAGAACCTACAACATGTGATGAGAGAGAAATGACGTTCAGCTCCGCTGCCTACTTCACATTTGTCAGGAGTTGGGTCCCTGCTTAATGGGATTAATATTAATGCAAATATTTCCAGTGCTTTGACCCATTTCTTAACACGTTCAGTCACACCTGAACTCCTCCTCGCTCCCGGCCACACACAGGAAAGAAACATTGTTCCTTTACATGCATAATCGGACTGCAGATGTTGAGAGTGAAGTTCTGGGGGTTCATTTATCATGCCTTTGGACATTGCCTGTTAAAGATGATTGACCAGAGAGTTGTGAATTTCAGCTTCATTTGTCATAACAGAATCGGATGGGAAATCATCTCATAGCCTTACCATTCCAAATACCTTCTCTCCTCTCCTAAGCAGCAGGCAAACTAGCCTAGCCTATAGAAGTCTCTGAAACAATCACTGTTACAATTCAAAGCAGTTTTCCTTTTGACAGTGTCTACTTGTTCAGGCTGATTACATTCCATCTTAAATCAACAATTACATGGCACTAGTACACTTGGGGCTGCACCTCTCCCACCTTTGATGGATGGATCCTCTATGACAGAGCCTTGGTTTTAGTCTCGGTATTTTCTTCTCTGGGTGCTTTTAATGCTAGAAGGCTTTCAGACACTAGCCAGAAATGTGTATAAACACTATCGATTCGATACAAGTAATAGTACGCAGAGATACCTGCTTCATAGAGGGAAAATGGCTGCAGGGGGCTGCTAGTCACCGCACACAGGGAGAAAATCATCATTGCTCAGGAGAGGTGCCTGGACTAGCAGGGGATGGGTGCAACGTGTAGACAGCATGATCAGCTAGCCGGTGGCAAAAGGGTACAGGGAGAGGGTAGAGGGAATGCCTCCAGCGGTACTGATACACGCCAGAGCAGAGGTTCTCAACCATTGTGGGCCGCAAAAATGTGTTATGTGGGCCGCATCCGATACCTGTATGGCCCTGTGGATGTCACACGGGCTGCAGCTCTGTGCTGATTGGGCTGAAGGTTGAGAACCACTGCTCCAGAGGGCCTTCCATCCAGAAGGCGGATTGGTACAATATGTGGGCCACACTGAGGCTCTCAGAGAAAGATGGGCTGAAGGGATCGACATGAGGTATGGGGAGAGAGGAGGAATGAAGGACAGATAGAATGTAAGCCAAGAATTGGCAAGCGGAGATTGCTTACCCCGAGCTGCTGCACTGGGATGTGTTGACTCTTGGCATCTCTTAGTCATGGCTTGGACTGGGGTAGGCAAATATTCACGAGCCTTCCCATCTGTAAAGGTATAAGACACTTGCATTACTGCCCTTCCTATAGACTTTTGCAAGAGATACAAGCATACGAAGCAGAGAGCAGGCCTCTCTCCGGAGGATCTGGATGGAGCACTGCTGATTGCAGGTAACTGAGCCTCTCACCCTGTTGCTTGGAGCTGGGACAGCAGTTGTACTTTTCCCCTGCGAGTCTTTGATTAGAACAGTGGGAGCTGAGGCTAGGACCAGACTCAGTGGATGGGAATTGTGAGCACACAGCAAAACTTGTTCTCACCATCACCTGGAGGGTACCTGCCCCTTTCTTCCTGGCTTGTGCTCTTAGAAATAGCAACCCTCTTCCCCTTCCCCATCCCACCCAAATAATAAAAGCACCCTGAAAAGGCCAAGCCCTTCATAAAAAGACTTCTCTCTACTCCACCGCTACCTAAATCCCACCCTAAATTCTCACTCCTTCATGTCCTCTGTCCTACGTGATCCTTGCATCCCTCCTCCTGGTCCCACTTTCAGTTTTGCCTCTTCTTTCCTGCCACCACTTATTCTCAGTATGATCTCCCAAAAACCCCGTCTTTCCTGCTTCAAACCCTTTGCCTTTCTCAAGGCCTTACTGTGATGATCTTCTCAGTTTCAAATGTCTTTGCAACTTCTCTGCTGTTGTCCTGGGTATCGGACTCATCTGAGGGAGAGCAGACACTCTTCAGGGCAGGGATCCTGCCTTTATGTTTTTAGTAAAACAATTTATAATACTTAAAAAACTCTCTATATAAGGCCTGGTCTACACTAGAAAAGTAGGTTGACATAACCACATCACTCAGGGGCGCGTAAAATCCACACCCCTGAGCGGCGTAGTTAAGCTGACCTAAGTCCCTGTGTAGACAGCACTAGGTTGATGGAAGAATTCTTCAGTTGACCTAGCTATCGCCTCTCAGGGGGGTGGATTACCTACACTGAAGGGAGAACCCCTCCCGTCAATACAGCGGTGTCTACACTGAAGCCCTACAGTGGCACAGCTGTGCCGCTGTAGCATTTTAAGGGCAGACAAGTCCTTAGGAATAACAAAGAAAATGTTGTTAATGAAACTAGCTATCCAAGAAATATGAATATATAAAGTTAAAAACAGGATAGGTAGACAAGTTACACATCAAATGCAAATAAAATATACTACGCTATATAGTCCCTTCCATCCAAGAATCTTTACAGTAATTAACCTTCAGAACTCCTTTGACAGGTAAGGAGGTTTTGCCCCCATTTTATAGATGGAGGAATTGTGATTTGACCAAAATCCCACAGCATGTCAGACACCGAGCTAGGAATGGAATTCAGCTCTGCCAATGTCCAATCCCTTCTCTAATCACTGGATCACCCTCTCTCGCCAATAGAAAAAGAGAAATGTTTGTGTCCTTGGAGATCAGATTTGAGACATCACCGAGGTTACCTGCAAAAAAAAGTTATTAGCACAGCACTAGGAGATTGCTGCCAATTAAAAGTTTTCAGTGGTATTGGATAGCATTATATTTTCCCAGTGGCTGTGCGGAATAATCTACACAATCAATGATTCTGGAAGACATCTGGGCTATCAGATTTCTCAAGCTGTTAGCCAGTCTCCTATACTTCCTCAGCAACAGGGTTTACATCTGCTGTATCCAATTTTGCTGTCTCTTACGAAAACAGCACCACCACTGATACTTACAGGTATCACCCTTTCCACCACGTAAGCCCATTTCAACTGGTTTTAGATCAAGCGGACGCAACTGTGGGAATCTGTCCCCTTCACTCAGCAAAGCGACAAGGTCATTCTGTCCAGTTTCTCGCAAGCTTGAGACGAATGCAGGAAAAGCTTGTCTTCCTCGAGTCTGAAGGTCTGTAACCAACTGCCTGGCTTGGTCTCTTCGAGTGCCTGCTCTCTACAGGGAGCCAAACCAAGACAGAAAGCATTAGCATCCCACATGCATGACATGTCTGCAGTCCAGCAATTCATAAACAGCATGGTGATGAGTACAAGAAAGGACAGGGGGATTTTCTAGATGTGAACAGAACATAAACTGATCAGGGTGTTGCCCTGGAGTTGCCTGGCTACAGGCTAAAAAGACAACTCATTGATGGCCCTCCCATCTTTCACATCAGCCTTTAGCTAGCAAATTCAAGCCTCTGCCTAGTAGAGGCCCACTGAATTTTTTAAGGCCCAGGTTCTATTATCCTTGATAGGTAGGGAAACTGAGGCACAGAGGAACCGCCTCTGGGTCAGACAGCAAGTGAGTGGTACAGTGAGGTATAAAACCCAGGTCACCTGATTCACAGTGCTCCACTCCAACCACAAGACAACGTTGCCTCCCACATGATAGGGCAAGTTCTACTGTATCATAACTTTGTTGGTTTTGTACAAACTAACCCCCAGCCTTTGAAGCTTCTCTTGGCTTGTTTACCGCCATGGTTAGGGTTATGCCACTTTAATTCCAGTATTGTCCTTCCAGCTCACATTCTTAAAACTTAAATTCACAGCAGCTCTGTGACCTCCGCTCCCGCCATCACCCTGAAGGGACTGATCAGAAATCCAGGGAACTCCCCACAACTTCTGATTTGCCAGTGGCTGCTAAAGTTCAGCTGTTTACAGCCGGGCAGACGGTCCCGGCTACAGCTCAGCGGCCTGACAATGGCATCCAGCGGCTGCTGGGTTCATTTCAGGAGATAGTGGAGAAGTTCCCCAGCAAACCCCCGGGGGCTGGGTGTGTGTGTGGGGGGCATTGCCCTGCCTTCTGCACTGCAGTCTCTAGCCGTGGGCGGGGGCTCAAAATGCAATTACCCCAGGGCATGGGGAAGCAGCCTGAACAAAGGAGGAGGGGAGGACTGAGCAGGGATGGGGGCTACAGCGAGGGCAGGAGGGCGGCGGAGGGTGAAGGGGGTCCGGCCAGAAGCTCCTACCTGGATCTCCTCGATCATGTCCTGGGTGAAGACGCCCTTGTGCAGCAGCAGGTCCCAGAGCGGAGCCACCTGCAGCTCCCCCACCAGGCGCAGGCGGCTGCGCTGCAGCAGCGCCCGCTGCGCCTCCTCCATCCCCGGGGACCCCCTTGGGTCGGCCCCGGGGGGCAGCCGCAGCCAGAAGACAGCCGAGATGTTCTGCTTGCTTCCGGGCTCCGCCCTCAGCCCGGCCCCCTTCGGGGCGGTCTATAGGATCCGCCCTTCCCTGAGGCCCCTCCTCCTATAAGGGCCTCCTCTCTGGTCCTATAGCGTCTGCCCTGATGCCTAACGTGTGGGGCTGTATGACACCAGGGATTTGCACGCGTCTTTCCCCTTTTCCGCCAGCTCCCTTCACAGCACCTTCCCTTTCTCTCTACCCAGGGCTGTGCATAGGGCCCTAAAAGAATCTACCTTCTTTCTAGGGGTTTAGAAGCCCCTGTTGCACCTTTCTATAATATCCTGTAGCCCTTCCACTATCAATACTAAAACAATTAAATTCTTCCCCATCAAACAGCACTGCACAGCTAACAGCAGTATATGTATGTCCACATTCTCTGTTCAAGTGGCTGGCATGGGTCAGGATACCAGACTAGATGGACCATTAGTCTGTTCCAGGGCTGTCATTCCTGCATGGAAAAAATATTTCCATGTATAGCGGCAAACTTTACTCTCACGTTCATGTGAATTTGGAGTAACTCTGCTGAAAACTGTGGTGTCATACTGGCTTTACACTGGTACAAACTGAGAGCAGAATTTGGACCCGAGTGTGTGGTCTTTGAGGTCGCACTAATAGTCCTATATAATTGTGTGGAAGTGAAGAAATTTAGGGTATTTTGAGTAGGGTTAGCATTTTATACCTCTAGTAGATCAATCTCCCTAATTCAGTTACCATGCCAACCAGGGCCGGCGCTTCCATTTAGGCAGCCTAGACAATCGCCTAGGGCGCCAGGATTATTGGTGGGCGGCATTTTGCTGGAGGGGGCGGCAGGTGGCTCCGGTCGGCTGCTCCCACGGCTCCAGTGGACCTCCTGCAGGCACCACTGCGGCAGCTCCACCGGAGCTGTGGGACCAGGGCGCAGGGCAGCGAAATTGCCGTGCGCCTAGGGCACTAAAACCCCTAGCGCCGGACCTGATGCCAACAGAGGAGCAGGGGAGACGGAGGTGAGAAGCAGAGGTAGAGAAAAAAACATATTGTGAGGCCAAGAAGCCGCAGGGTGACGCAGCATCACGGTGAAGTGGGCTGGCACCGTGATGCAACATGTGACACAGCAGCACCATGGTGACACCAGGACATTTAGGTGCTGGAACCAGGCTTACAGGGGGTGCTCCTGCAGCCCCTGGCTTGAAGTGGTTTCCATTATATACAGGCTTTAGTTTGCTTCAATGGCTCTCAGAACCCCCCCTTCCCCCTCCATACAAATTGTTCCAGAACCCCTGCAATGACACGGTATCACATTATGATGCAGCGCCATTGTGACGGAGACATGGGCTGTCATCGAGACATGACGTCACATGGTGACGCAGCACCACAGTGACATAGGCTGACGTCATGACGTCACATGGTGACGCAGGCTGACATCATGACATGTCGTCACGCCCCAGGTCATGGTGCTGTGATGACATGGGCCAATGTCTCACCATGACTTCACATCACGATACTCTCGCCGCGACACGAAATGTGGTTTCAACAAGGCATTCCCCCACCCCGGGAGTCTTCGCTTGTATCCCGTCATGCTCCGCAGGATGGTACTCGCTAGCCCTCGGAGCGCCGCGCTGCTCTATGGTCCGTGTCCCTCTCTATGACCGGGTGGAGCAGAGAGCGGAAGTGAGCACTGCGCCGTCTCTATGGTGACGGCGAGAGGCGGGGCGGCGAAGCCGGAAGCCGGGACCGGGCCCCCGGAGCGCAGGGTGGGTATCGCCCCCCCCCAGGGGTCCCGGCCTCGGGGTGGGCGCTGGCCCTTTAAGGGGCTTCGCCATGTGATCTGGGGCTGACCCTTCCCGCGGCCCGTCCCGCCGGGTCCGGGGCTCGCGCTCCGAGCGCCGCCTGCGGCCTGGCAAAGGGCAGTGGGGGTGACAGTCGGGGCGCCTGGCTGCGGGTGAGCCCAGAGGGCAGCTGTGGGGCTGGCAGGGCCCTGCTGGGGAGTAGCCTTGGGAAGCACGGGGCGCTCCCCCCCACCCAGTGCCGGGGGGGCAGGGACGGATCGGGTGCGCTATTCCTGGGCCCCTGGCTCCTCTCTCGTCCCCCCACCGCAGCCCCCTGCCTGGGGGAGCCCGGGGTGTCAGCAGCTGCGCTGTCAGATCACGTGCCTCCAAATTTACATGTCATAACAAGAAGGTTTTGGAAAACCTGAGACATATGTTTTGTGATTTTTGAAGGGGGGGGGGGTGTTACTGTTTCAATGTCCAGTGCTAGGATTTCCCTTAAACAGATAAACAGCCGCTGCTAGATAGTGTCTGGAGACCAAAGATTGTAGCTCTAAGAACCGGATGGTAAAACTGACTGCATTGATTTCCACTTCCCAAGATGTGAATTATGCAGACTATAAATAAAGAGTGTAAATAGTGAAAAACTGGATTACAAAAATTCTCCACTATTAATAATCTGTTATAACTAACATCTGTGAATAAATGTATTTACATGATCAGTTTAAAAATCTCACCTCATCTGTGAGAAATGGTTTCACTTAACTGTTGCAAGCAGCGTTCAACATAACAGTGACAGATTGTTAAAAATGTTTTTTTTTGTATTCTTTCATTTTATTTAATTGTGTGGTTGGCTGCATTTTAAGTAGTCAACCCGTTGTCATTGTGCATTTAGTTTCAGGAGGCGATCCTGTGGATCTTATACGTGAACAGGAGAGAGAAACAATTTTTGGAAAATACAGTTTTAAAAACACAACACTGGGGGCTGAGGGACAGATGTGGTACCTGAAAATATTCTAACTCACTTTTTTGAAACTGACTAGAGTTCACGGTGGCATTGTTCCTTCAACTAACGTGGTCCCATCTAACTGTCAGCCACCAGAATTCTTTGGTTTCTGATTTGCTAGTGTAGTACTAGCATTTAGAAAAGTGTACTGGTCCTTTAAGTATCTGCTAGTCCTAATAAATGATGGAACAGCAGAAACAGCTACAGTTTACTGCTTTTTTAATACCTTAAAACTGGTAGTGAACTGTTAGTAGGTGTAAAGCACGGGTCTCTTACTCTAGAATTCTCAAGATCGAAGCTACTAAAATGTTGAACTGTAGGTGAAGCAAAATTATAATTAGAATGATGTGATATTTCATGACATGCAAGGGCTGGAACAGACCCTCTCCCAAATCCTACCTTTTTAGTAATATAAGACATGAATTCTGGTCTTGGTTGTTTGAAGGAGATGGGGCCTTTGGTTTTTCAGTTCTTTTGCCAGTGGTCCAGGACTAAATATAGGGGTTCCTGGATTTTGCATCTGTCTCTAGTTTTGCACTTCTGTCTTATGCATATGGAAACTCTCCTGTCCAGGTTGCCTAAAGGAAGAGAAATGGAACTGAAAAAGTTAAGCATCTCGTTGGTTGTGGTCCTGGTTCTGGTCTTGGTCCTGCAAATTTTGTCTGCCGTGGATTTTGATCCATACAGAATCCTTGGGGTTAGCAGGACATCCAGCCAGGCTGACATTAAAAAGGCTTATAAGAAGCTCGCCCGGGAATGGTAGGTGGATCAAAATATTTTGCATATTAAATGGTTTCTGCAAGCTAGAGTCAGCTATTTTCACCGGGGCACAAAATATTTGTGAGAGAAACCATCATTTACAAAATAAAAACAAAGGCATTTAAAATGGTACAATAACCGTTTTCCTCCCTATATACAGTACATGTGCTCTTACCATGTTGAATAAAACCATATTCTGAATAGTGAGCCAGTGCCTCACTTGGTGTACATCAACTTAAATCCACTATGGAACTACACTGATTTATTTCAGCTGAGGAGCTGGCCCACTGTTCTTAAGTAAATGTATCTGTTGGCCAGAGAGAAATTTTTTTTTTTTTTTTAAAGGAGAAGGAAAACTTTCTAATAAAGGGCAATTATGCAGCTGAAAGAGAAGTACTTACTTCAGTAGTCCCATTGAATTCAATGGCACATCTTTTGTGAGTAAATACTACTCAAGAAAAGGTTTGTCGAATTGGACCTATAATGTTAGTTATCTTGTTTGCATGTGTATTCTAAGTAAAGGCTAATCATACATTATGTTTTGTATATATGATGAGAGTCTTGATCCCATGTACCTTGCTCACACAAATGACCTGCCGATTTCAGTGGGACTATTCACAGGTTGACAACAAGAATTGCAGGATCTGGCCCTAAATTTTAGTTATTTTTGCACATTGCACATGGTGTAATAATTTCTGATGATACTAACTTCCACTTCATCCAGTACTCTCGATATCAGACTCTGGAGGGTCTAATATGAAACTCTTTCCCCCTCTATCTTGTACATTACAAAATGTAGCACATAGGAAGAATCACCAAGGGCAGAAAGTTAAGAAACAAATGTCTTTTAATAACTTCTGTGCTATATCTTTAAGGTTGTTGTAGGAATTGCAACAGGATCACATTCACTAGTTAATTTCTCCCACTAGTTATGTGTTCTCCTCACATCCAGTAACTCAACTGAGTAAATCTATTATTATTTTTATATATATAAATTTGATCATGACTAACTTCTAGTTAGTGAGCTTTTTTTTTTTTTAAGTCAAATTTTCAGGAGTCTTAAAAGAGGAAGTGAATTAAGTTAAGCCAAATTATGACCATACATTAAGACCTGTTTCATATACTGGAGAGAAGAGCTGATGTACAGCATCTGGAAAAACATGATTATCTGATAGCTTCTGGGTCTCATAGAACCTAGGCATTAAGGTTGTGGTCTAATGCTATAATGGAAAACTATTAACATGCAGAATAGAGCTGCAGATGTACCAAGTAGCTGCTCTGCCTGATATATATAGGGCAGCAGCTAGAGCATGCATCTTTGAAATTGGTAGGATTGTTGCTGAAGGAATTTACTGCCTGGTGTTAAATCAACTTTTTAGCTCCACTTGGACCATTTATTTATGAAATAAAATTCAAAACTGAGGAAATACATACACCACTCAAATCCCATTGAAATTCTTTATGTGGTTCAGCCTGGGTAGGAGAAATAGACTTTTCCCATAAATCTGCATCAGATGGATTAAGAAGTGGGTACCAGTAAATGGAATTAATGTCTACATATCCCGCTTAGCATGAGTATTGAACTGAAGCTGAAAACACTTGTGGCTCGCTGTGACTCCCTGTGATAAATTGCTGATGCTTTCTAAAGGACAAAATCCATTTTCTTTATTTTTTGCATTGTAGGCACCCTGACAAAAACAAGGACCCAGGAGCAGAAGATAAGTTTATACAAATTAGCAAGGCCTATGAGGTATTAAACACTGTTTGGTAACTTTGTGCTGCTTTCAGGATGTATATTAGAACCTGGAAAATGCTGTTCATCTTTTACAAGTAGTCTTTACTATTTTCCAGTTATATCTACATGGAACAATTTCTCTGCTCTGTGTATGGCAGGGTAGGCTGGTGGAATCTTTGTCTAGGTTTTCTTGAGGAAAAACTATCCCCTGGATGCTGCTGTTTTAAAAAAAAACAAACCCTGCATATCCATTTAACACTTCCCCAGCTATTGGGGGAGATGTGAATTAATCAAAGAGTATTAATTAATTAAAGCAAAGAGTATGGGGTATCCACTGAGTTCAGCAAAGCAGGCTGGTGCTACCTCTTCATATTTGTTATGCATATTCCAGTGATGACGTAAGTGGTGTTAATGGCTTGCGAGCTTTAGTCACTTCTAAAATATTATTTGCATAAGTAGCACTTGCAGGTCACTCATCCAAGCCTCACTGAAGAAGCTACCTCAGCATGTGGCATCTCAGCCGATGCTCTTCTTACATCCATGCTGAGTCCCCAGGAATAAACTGAATTCTCATCTCCCAGCTCAATCGGCAGTTTCCGCTTAAAGTGCTGCTTGTCTTCCTGAGCGCTTCAGCTCTTCAAATTCACGTGGCTGTTAGATATTTGAAATTACGAGAAAACCACAATAGTCTTCTAGACTATGTTGGTTTTAGGACTCATTTTTATGGCCTCTTAGCTGAGAAACTGAAATGATAAAGGAATTTGGAAGACAGCGTCACAGAACTAGGAAGCCAGAAATTAATATT
This sequence comes from Gopherus evgoodei, assembly GCF_007399415.2. Classification (NCBI taxonomy): domain Eukaryota; kingdom Metazoa; phylum Chordata; order Testudines; family Testudinidae; genus Gopherus; species Gopherus evgoodei. The sequence goes on along the minus strand of NC_044339.1, from coordinate 8,804,948 downwards.
TAAAAAGATTGGTTAGCTAGTGACTAGGTTTGTACAAAATTCTCCAAATAAATGTTCTGTTTATTTGTGTGAACTCTGTCTCACTCCATGCCACATACATGGATTTGTCTCCAGAGACATAGGTGTAAAAGACATGACAGTTCTCTTTCTTGGAGCTCAACTGGGTAGATGTTCAGGAAAAGGAATTCCTCTTCCAGGGTGTTGGAACATTTTTTATAGTGGGGGTGCTGAGAGCCATTCAACTAAATTGGAAATCCTATATATAATGGAAACCACTTCAAGTCAGGGGGTGCTGCAGACCCCCACATTCCGTTCCAGCACCTATGTCCTCTTCCCAGTGTATCTGCTCCTTATGGCTATTCTATCATTTTAAGAAGGGGAATTATCATCCTTCCAGTTCCCTCTCAACATGTGCCAGGCCTTGTTTCTTTTCAACTCCTCTTAACTCTGTGCTTGACAGATCCTCTCCAATGAGGAAAAGAGATCAAACTTTGATCGTTACGGAGACGTGGGTGAGAACCAGGGGTACCCTCAGCAGCAGCAGCACCGCCAGTTCCATCACTTCCACGAAAGCTTTTACTTTGACGAATCCTTTTTCCACTTCCCGTTTAATTCGGAGCGACGAGACTCCTTCGATGAGAAGTACTTGCTGCATTTTTCGCACTACGTGAACGAGATTGTACCGGACAGTTTCAAAAAGCCCTACCTCATTAAAATAACCTCGGACTGGTGCTTCAGCTGTATCCACATTGAGCCTGTGTGGAAGGAGGTTGTTCAGGAGCTAGAGGTGCTGGGTAAGAGAAGCAAATTTTCAAAACTCAAGATGCAACTTGTTTTCAGAGAGAGGCTGTCTCAAAGCTTTCCATCCTAGGCTTCAGCAACTGACTTCAACTTTTGGGGGTTGTGTTTGAATGTGAATTCAGCCATGGAGTTCCTTTGTGGTTTATCAATGTGGTGTGAATGGCTTTATTTCTGTTGTTTTCTAGTGTAAGTGGAGGGGCATTGATCTCCTTTTTTCCCAACACCAGTCCTCATCAATGAAACTGAGACAAGACAAAGTTAGGTTTAAAACATGAGGAAACACTTTAGATCTGTAGGGCTGAGTCAGTCGCTGAAGGGAGCTGGTGAAAGCCCTATCCCTGTAGGGAGCTGGCACTTGATGAAACAAGGCATTAGAAAATCTTGCCCTGGCAGAGAATGGACTAGATGCATTCTGGGGAGTCTCTTCCATCTCTAAATTCAGCGAGTGTCTCCTTTTCTGCTGCAGTGTGATTAAACCATTCCTAGTGCCTGCATCACTCTAAATAGCACCAAGGATTGTTGCATGGTCAGGTACTGCTATGTTCTGGCCTGTAACATTGCATTGCCCTTTGATATACATCAAGAATGGTCCTGAGATGCAATCTGGAGTCTAAAGGGGGCTGTGAGCCAGCCCAAACTTGACCAGAGTCAAGGCCACTATCATGTAGGACACAGGAGGATGTGAGAAAATTTTGGTGTCCAAAATAAAAATCAGGGAACCCTGGCAACATATACCTGGATTCCAGTTAAGTGCTTGCAGTGTTTCTTGCTCAGGGTGAAAATTCCTGTCCCCCTTATCGGTCATCTAAATAACCGGAGATGGTCAATACAGAGGACATAGAATCCAAAATAAGAGTGCCAGGATAAGACGTTGCTGCACTGTATATTTAACATGATATTTTTCCTTGGGGTTTTAACGTGCTGAATAGAGAACCTTTAGGCAGAAGAGTAAGGCAGAGATGGTACCATTGTTACTTCTTCCTGAGAGCAGAGTAATACAACTCCCCATGGAATGTGAAAAGGGGAAACACTATGTGGTACCAGCTGAATAATTCATCCTCTCGGTGTGCTGTGTAACAGCAGCCACCTTAGTGCTGATTCCTTTTAGGGGAGTTTGGGTCATTCACCTGCCATGTCAAGGTGACCCTCTTTTTGGATTTGCCCTCCGTTTTCAGGAGTGGGAATTGGAGTCGTCCACGCTGGGTATGAGAGACGCCTCGCACATCACCTGGGAGCACACAGCACACCGTCCATTCTGGGACTCATTAATGGGAAAATATCCTTCTTCCACAATGCGGTCATCCGAGAGAACCTGAGGCAGTTTGTGGAGAGCCTTCTTCCAGGGAACCTCATAGAGAAGGTACGTGACAGGGAGATCAGCGTGTTTGGATTCTGATAAGTGGTAGTGTGTGCTAGACACTTGGATCTCTTTGTTGTCTCTGATGTGACCTTTGTCTTGAGGATGTCAGAAGTTTCTGAAGCTATATGCAATGGCCTTAATCAAGGGAGAATGGTGGTTCAGAAGAGTGAAATCGTTACAGCTATAAATGCTGGAGGCGGTTTTGAAGGAAACACTACATTCACGCACAAGATGGAATTTTTCTCCATCTTCCCCTGTGCATGGTGAGATAGGTGCTAGAGCTGGCAGCAGGACACTGGTGATACCCCACTTACCATAACTCATGTCCTTCAGGGTTAACTGCAGTGCTTCATGGTAAGCATTTGATCGTATACATGGCTTACGTTAGGGCTCCTAACCACACGTGTGCCGATTTGACACTGTTTGGGACTACACCAGAGATAGTTACAACTATATTAAGGAATGGTGTTTGAAGTCTGCTTGGAGGGTAGCCATAGCCAGGTTCCAAAACGGTGCTCCAGTGTGGACATGACCTTAGAGACCATCACTGTATGTCTCTTCCCCTCCCTTGCCCTATCCTGCAAACTGATAAGTATATCTTGCAAGATTTTCTGTATTCTCAGCTCCTGCAGATTTTTAGGCCTGGCTCAAAGCCTACTGAAGTGCATTGGGTATCATTCTGTTGACTTCAGCACACTTTGGATCAGGCCAGTAAATGGGAGTTGAGCGCATTTTTTGGCAGACAGAGCTTTTTATCACTAGAGACATTTTTAAATAAACATATTGTTAGACTTCTACTCTGCCCTTTTTGCTGATTTCCCCATCTGAAGTACCAGTTAGCTGCTGTGGAAATGATTATGATGCCACTGAGAATTTATGACATCAAGTCAGGAAAGATCAGCAAAAGCAGAGAGAACTGTTAGTGTAAAAATCCTGGTTTTGCACAAATCACCTTAGCCGGAAAAGATGTATGGGCACAGGTGTCCTTTACAAAACAGAAATCATGACATTCTGGCAGCTTTTTAGGACCCAGTTCTAATGCAGCCATTTAATCTTACTGAACTTTAGTTTTCTGAATGTATTGAGGTTGAAACGAACGTTCTGTTTACATTTAAGATTACAGATAAAAGTTATGTCCAATTCCTGTCGAACTGGAAGAAGGAAAATAAACCCCATGTTCTTCTGTTTGATCATATGCCAGTAGTGCCATTGCTATACAAGGTAATGTGTGTGTGTGTGTGTGTGTGTGTGTGTGTGAGATCTCTGGCATTTGGAAAGCTTTGTAAATCCACCTGTCTTAGTAGAGAATGGGATCTCGGTATAGGCACAGGCTGGATGGTTCATCTAAGTAGCATTACCCACCCCGAACACCCAGCAATTACATATGTGTTATTTGGAGACTGCATAGTCAGGTGACCTGCTTTTGCTAACTGTTTTAAACATCCGAATATGAGTAGAACGTACTTCTCTTGCCATAGACAGATCTCTAGTGGAAGTAAGGGCATGGGTGGGGTTGAGGGCAAGGGGAGAAACCATCATTCCTTTCCCACCACAAATAGTTAATGATCTGGGCCATTTGAGCACTGGGTCTAGTTTGTTTGAGGATGATGAGTTGCTAAAGAAACAGTTGGCCAGATATAGAATGTTAGATTGTAAAATAAAACCATGGATCCTGCCAATCTTCCTCTGTCATGAGGAAGAAGCTAACTGTATAATAAGCCTGGTAAAGGGAATGGGCTGACTGTGTGTATCATTTGGCTGTTCTAGACTTAACAGTGCTGCGGAGGCTATGGGGAAATAGTCACCATAAGCTTTACTGGGGAAGAATCAAAGCATGATCTGCAGTGTAAACATGCACTGCACCTCTTTTTCCTTCTAGCTCACTGCTTTTGCGTACAGAGATTATTTGTCCTTTGGATATGTGTATGTTGGACTCAGAGGAACTGAAGAGTTGTCCAGACAATATAACATCAATGTCTACACCCCCACCATGATGATCTTCAAGGAACATATTGATAAGCCTGCCGATGTTATTCAGGTGTCACTTTGTGGTCTGCATCTTTGTCTGTCTGTCTGGGTTTTAAGTAAAATATATAGTAACTACTTTTCTGGTCTGTTTCATACATCAGAAGTTGATCAGTGGAGCATTTCAAACCAACTCTGGGTTGGATGGGAGCAGAAATTGGAGCTTCAGAAGGATGTCTTGAATGACCGTCAGGGAGGGAGGGAGCTCTGTAGGTTTCAACAGACATCTGAACTTGGAGGATAACTGGGTGACAGTTGTGGTTTTCACTGGTGCATAGTTTAGTAACTAAGCTGGTGGAGGAAGGCAGGTCTTTGGGTTTCAGTGGCGCAGTAACTGTAGAGAGAGAGGGCAGCTCTTAATTCAGCTTTGTCAGAATTCCTTAGTCTCCTGGGACCAACCCTTGTCTCTGAGGAATTCCTTAGAGAGTCCATGAGACTTAGAGGTTTCATAGAGAAAGTGCATTAATAGTGAAAGGTTCTTGTGCAGGTACACCCCAGTAAATGCTGAGTCGTCAGAAGCCTTTGGTCACTGTTGCAGTTTCTGACTGTTGGGATTTTAATATTACTGGATGCTCTGATTTTTTTTTCCCCTCAGCAACAACAGCTGTTTAATGCCCCTTCTCCAGGGGCATTCATGAGCGGCCACACTTCCAATCTCCTGAACATCTCTTCCATGTGTAAAACAGCCTGTTGACCTTCATCATGGTGACCCTTTAACACTAGAGCATTCATGTTCCTTGAGAGCTGAACATACTTCTAGTTTAGCTGAACAGTGCTGATCTTCTGTATGCTTTGTCCTTTCCAGGCAAGAGAGATGAAAAAGCAGCTCATTGATGACTTCCTTTCCCAGAACAAGTTCCTTCTGGCAGCCAGACTCACCAGCCAGAAATTGTTTCGTGAACTGTGTCCTGTGAAGAAGTCTCACCGTCAGCGGAAGTAAGGCTTGCTGCAATGGAAGTTCCTCCTATCCTCATGCGCTCCTACTCCCGGTGGCTGCTTACAGGCGACGTCTCATTTAACTCTCTGTGGGGGGTCCATTGAAAGAATAGAAATTGCTAGACAGGATCAGAGCAGTGGTTCATGTAATCCAGTATCCTGTCACCATCAGTGGCCAGTGCCAGATGCTTCACAGGGATTTCCAAGAAGCCCGTCAGTGGCAATGATGGAACAACCTGCCCCCATGGAAGTTTCCTCCTAACCCCTAATAATGCAAGGTTAGGTCTATATCCCTTCGGAGGCATTGAGGGGGTCTCTCTGTATTTAGTATTAGAACTTTGGATGTTCTTCTTATACATCTAAATGTCTAATCTGTTTTTGAATCCTGCTAAGACCTTGGCCTCTGTTGCATGGCAATGAGTCCCAGAAGCTAATTGTGCATTGTGTGAAAGTAGTTCCTTTTATCAGTTTCAAACATGCCACTTTTCAGTTCACTATCCCCTTGTTCTTGTATTATTAAACAGAGTACCTTGCAGTAACTCTGTGGGGACAGGAACATAGAAGATGGGAAGGACTGAGATTGGAACATTGAGCAATGGAGTGTGTAAGAAGATAGACACCATGAAGTGTCTCTCTGGCTCGTCAGGGTCTGTTCTAGCTGGCAGGTTGGGTTTGTTATTCGTTTGTGTCTCCAGGCCTGCCGTGAATCCTTCATTTCATTGTGTTGTTTAGGTACTGTGTGGTTTTACTTACTGGCGAGGGTGACAAGTTTGCTAAGACCTATGAGGCATTTGTGGCCTTTGCTCTGGCAAACACGAAAGACACCGTGAGGTTTGTGCATATCTACAACGACCGTCAGCGAGACTTTGCCCATGCCTTGCTGATGGATGATGAGAAATATTGGGGGAAATCTGCCGTGAGTGTCACATTTTCCTTCTGCCTAATCTGTAATTCAGTCTCTCTCTGAGCTTTATTCTTTTTCACCCCAACCTCAAAAATGTTCAGGGGGAGAGAATATTGATGCTGCTTCTTTGAAATATTACGGGAGCATGTTATGGGCAGGATCAGACCTCTCTACTTGTAACAGATCCTCTTGTATTGCATGTTGGTGTGCTCTGCTTCAGGTTGGACCTTCATTGTCTTGTGTATTGCAATTCCCTTCTTTTTGATCTGTCCCGATCTCCGCTCTCTAGCCTCCAGCCTTTGCCAAACACCACTGCCTGCCTTCTGACACGTACAAAGTATAACCACGTCATCTTCCATTCTCATGATTCCACTGGCTCTGTTCATTTCACTGTCCAGTTCAAAATTGTCCTCTTTGATCTTAAACCCCTCCATGAACTTGCTCCTGCCAGTCTCATGGATGGACCTCGTTTCTCTCTACTCCTTCCCAAACTACTCCTGCTTATTTAGCACTGTTCTCTTCTGTCTTTCACTCTGTCACTCCACTCTTAATGTGAGAGCTTTGTCCTTGGCAGCTCCTCCTATTTGGAATGTCCTTCCTATGTCTCACCACCAAACCCACTGTTTTATTTCACATCTCTGCTGAGAAAACATCCCTTTTTTTCCTCCTTGCTTATGCTTCTTAATTACTCTCCTTCTGGCTAACTCTAATTAGTTAACTCTAATGTGATGTGGAATGCAGTGTGCAGGAAAAACACTATACAAAATAAGTGTTGTGCTTCCAAAGAACAGCAGCCGGGGTTCAGAGAACATGTGCTGTTCATCTCTCTTCCTATTGGGTATAATGGAACATGCAGCTACTTTTTATACTTGTTCCCATTCCGATGTTGTGCCTGCCCTTTGACATGAGTGTCGTAAGAGATTAACTGAAATAGCTGTTTTTAATCTGGATCCTAGTTCTGAATTCTCATTTGACACATCAAGGCTTTCTTCCAAGTTGGTATCTTGTTCTCTGAAGCTTGTGCTGTTACTGCTTTGTCCAGGTGGCCATCTTGGAAAGGCGCAATAATGTAGGAAGAGTGGTCTATAAAATCTTGGAAGATGCCTGGGAGGGCAGTGAAGAGGATAACTTCATCCTTTTGGATCGTCTGGCTCAGTTAAGAACAGACCCTGGTCTTCTCTCTTCAGACACTGTCCTGCCAGACTTGAATGATGAACTTGCCCCAGTAAGTATTCTCAATTTTGTAGAGGCATAGCAAACCTATGTTAGCTGGTTCTAGTTAACTCTGAGGGTACATCTTCACTACCCGCTGGATCGGCGGGTAGCAATCGATCCAGTGGGGATCAATATCGCATCTAGTCTAGACATGATAAATCAACTCTGAGCGCTCTCCCGTCAACTCCTGTACTCCAGCGCTGCAAGAGGTGCAAGCAGAGCCAATGGGGGAGCGCCAGCAGTCGACTCACCGTGATGAAGACACCACGGTAAGTCCATCTAAGTGTCAACTTCAGCTACATTATTCGCATAGATGAAGTTGCATAACTTAGATCGATTCCCCCCCCAGTGTAGACCAGGGCTAAAACTGCACCACTGTGGTCAGTGATGGGAATTGTGCTAGAGTTTTGAGTATTGGAGAGGCAAGACTCTTTCACTGTGTATGCATCAGCTGCAGGGGCAGCCCCTGGGCTCTGAGGTAGTTGAGCTGGTTTGGACAAGGGGTGCAGAGGGGATAGTCACATAGTTGATTTGTTTCTTCATGGGTGAGGGGAGAGCATCCACCTTGTCATTGATCTGTTGTATCTTTACAGGTGTTCTTTCTCCGATGGCTCTACTCCGCAATAGAATATGTCTCAGACTGCTGGGATAGTGTATTTCATAATAACTGGTATGGAATCTGATTTAAAATATCAGGATAGCTCTTATTTTGTGTATAGATGTAATAGCCCTTTGTCTTGCCCGAGGATAAATTCAAAAGCATATCTAGATATGGAGGTATCTGATGGGGACAGAAGGAGACATATATATCTTCTCTTGGAGAAAGGAGAGGAACTGTGGGCCAGTGAAGCTTGACTTCTGTCTCATCTTCTGGGTAGCTAGTTGAGCTGTGAAGCTGAGGTCTGCCACTGGATTTTATGCTACTGAAAACACACCGCACCTGTTGGCAATAGTCCTGGCTTGGCTGTCTTGCTGTGCGGTTTTCATTAGCGTTTAGGGTATTTTAAAAACATTCTTCCGTTTGTCTCCCTGCCTTTCATTAGAAGATAGGAACAATGAGAGAGCTTCCATTAAAGCCCTTCAAACAGGAGACAGGCAATTCAGGGAAAATTATATGCTGTTATCTGGGGTGGAAGGGATCTGAAAACCTGAGGCAGAGGTTGACTGTAGGAACTCAGAAGTAACTGCAAACCTTCTCTCTTAGGCGGGAAATGATGCCGCTTCTTTCCCTGATCTTCTCAGCCCTCTTCATTCTCTTTGGCACTGTTATTGTTCAGGCTTTCAGGTTAGTACTTACCAGACCATCTGTTGGAGCCTTACAGACCAGATTTCAGCATCTCAGTTGAAACTTACCCTGTTTTAAAATGCTCCTTTGCAGCGACTCGAGCGATGAGAGAGACTCTCCTCTCCCCCAGAAAGAAGATCCCTCTGAAAAGAATGAAAAGAATGACACAACCTTCAGCAAAGAGAACAGGTTTCCCCTGCTAACTCCTTCCTGCACTAGTCAGGCCTTCTCTGCACCTCCACTTTCCTGCTCAAGAGGCTTGGTGGGGCACAGTCTTTTTCCTACTGCCTTTCCCCCAGGCAGAGAGGGCAGGTTGGGGAAGGGCAGTGAGTAGGTAGTAGGGAAGTAATGGAGCTGGTGTGAACATGCTGCTGTGAGTGACAGGCAGCATGTGAACAGAGCATGGGTGAGTTTGGTGTAGCTGATATAAAGAGTGAACAGGGAATGGGCAGTCAGCGGAAAGCAACAAATTGAATATTTGGGACCAAAAGCCCCTTCGAGGTAGAGGACTGGAAAGTAGCTGTTACCTGAGCTGTGACTGAAATCTGTCAGACAAGGGAGCCACTGCTAAGTTCCTTGAACTAGCAACAGACTAGTGGCTGTACAGCCAACTTCTTTCCATCTACCCACCTTTCTCCATCTCCTACATTTATGATCTATCCTCCCACCACACAGTCACTTAGAAACCCCCCTGTTTGCCTAGACAAATACTTTGTGGAGTGATGAAGGAGAAGAAACAATGATTTGCCAAAGAACATCTAATCTTTAATCTTTAGCAGGCCAAAGATAAACTGCTTGAATAGGCTTTGGATAGAGGGTCTAGGGGGTGTGAGTTTTCAGGGGTTCTGCACTGTGCCAGATTAGCCAACACATTGTGACATGGGTTTTGAGTGACTTTTCACTAAGTCACTCTTTCCTTATAGTGCCCAGGTGCATTTACTGTCCTTTGCTCCTTTTTCACTTGAGTCATTCTCTCTGCCCAGCAGGATTCCCAAAAAGGGCTTTGTCGAAGTGACTGAGCTAACAGATGTTACCTATACTAGTAACCTCGTGCGCCTGAGGCCAGGTCACATGAACGTGGTTCTGATCCTTTCCAACCCCACCAAAACCAGCCTACTTCAGAAGTTTGCCCTGGAAGTCTACACATTCACAGGGTCAGTATGGAGTTCTTCTTTGGGCTTCTGCTATGCTCTTAATGGCCTGTGTAGTCTCACGCAGTGGATAGGCTTGGGGTGTGTATTGTTGCATTGCTTCGTCACGTGTATTCTTGTATGCTTGCTCCCAAGAACATCTTCACCTTCATGTGGGTGCTTGCACCTGTGAGACGGCTTAAATGAATAGCTGTTTGATAGCCAACATTAAATGGGTTGGTGGGCTCAGCCCACTTTGTAATGGATGTGTGTTCTCCGTACTGCTGCTAGTGCAACTGTTAATCTCAGCAGAGAGGCCAAGGACTGGATGGGCCATGGAGCCTGAACTCTCCCCTCCAGGTCCCTCTACTGCCACTTATGCTATGCCTGTGTTCGGACAAATACAGGGCTTCACTTTCCAGGGCTTTAAGTCAGTCAAAATAGTTTGTGCAAAAACAATAAAAAATAAATTACTTCAACCCTGCTTCAATTTCTAACCTTGATGTTTCCTGTCTGGTGTCTGGTCTGAACTGGAACACAGGTTAAATTGGTTCCCTCTCACTTCTCCTGCAGGAGCAGCTGTCTTCATTTCTCCTTCCTGAGCCTCGATAAGCATAGAGAATGGCTGGAGTATTTGTTAGAGTTTGCCCAGGATGCTGCCCCCATTCCATATCAATATGATAAACATTTCCTGGAGCGCGACTACACCGGTTACGTCCTAGCTCTAAATGGCCACAAGAAATACTTCTGTCTCTTCAAGCCTCACAGATCGGGGGATGAAGGGGGAACCATGGGGTCCTCTGAGGATTATGACCCCTTGCTACCTACAGGAGAAGCCCGAGGAAAATCCTCCTGCAGTCCAGGATCCAAACAAATTAGAAACAAATTAAGCAAGTTGTCCTTATGGATGGAACGTCTCTTAGAAGGTTCCTTACAAAGGTTCTATATTCCATCCTGGCCTGCATTAGACTGAAGGGATTTAAAAGAGATTCAGACACTACAAACTTTTTAAGATGACAACCATGGACAGTTCTTTCCAGGAATAAACAGTCATGAGAAATGGACAGTAGGTTTTAGATGAACTCTCCTAGGCCCAGTGAGTAGAAATATCTTCCTTCATCTTTGACCTAGGAATAAAAGATGAAACGTACTGAAGTCCTCTGTACCAAATTGTTCTTGTATTTGAATGCTGTACTATCTAAGACAAAACCCAGTCTATTTTCCTTTAATGTCCTGCTCACTGCATCGCCTATGTCCAGTGTCTTGTTTTTTCTCAGTTGAAGAAAACCTATGAGTTCTTCGCAACGCTGACTCAGTTTGGACTGAACACAATGAACTTGTTACGTAGGTCAGGTCCCCTTCTCAATGTTTAGCCCATAGTGCATGATGGTGAGATACTGGGAAGACCCTACAGAATCTCTCCAGCCTCTGCAACTCTGAAAGGCTTCATACCAAGCATTCTTATTTATCAGCTTTCCCTGTGGTAAGTGATTTAGGAGTGTGGTTGGGGGTATCTCCCTTGTAGCAAACCAATAGCCGGTATTTACAGATGGTGGGGGCTAGTAGGCGATCTGCATGTTTCATGCTCCTTGTGTAGTAGTTCCATGAGCAGCTTCACCAGCTGAGCCATAAGCAGGGAGGGAAGGGGACTAACACAGCCGTAAATACTGTTAAGATGTTGAGCCATTTAAATGTACATTGTTTTTCAGATGCCTTTTTGCTTCTGTCGATTTTAGACTGTCTCTCTTAGAGCCATAACTTTACCCATGTCCTCAGATTGTAGGCATAAGCTGCTATGAGCCAGTAGACATGTAAAAGAAAATTTCAATACCTGCTAGTGAATCAACTTGGACACCTTTCAGACAACAATGGTACATCTCTAGTACAATATCGACACTTCTTTGTATCAAGGAACTTAATTTTTTAATGATTGTATTTTTGAACTATGTTGCCCCAAAAATGCTGTCATCGGATCGTCTGTTACATGTGGAACTAGTTTTGTTGTAGACAAATGTTTACAAGATGCTTCGTTTCAGCTTCTCTCACTTTGTTTTTATCCTCAGCTCAAATGTTTCTTAACATACAGGTTGCCTTTTCTTTTTCTTTTAAACATATGGTTCGGTGTGAAACTGGAACGGTTCTAGGCTGTGGAGTTACTGTACTTAATTATATCAAATGGGCTCTCCTACCAGCCCTTTGGCTTGCCCAGGGAGCTGGCATTTTGTTAGTGACAAGGAGCTGCTACCTGAACGTCAAGGTAAAAGGGAAAGGTTTCTTTTCAAAGCAGGGAACTGTAATCGTGCGACACTGCTACTTCCTTTTTTCTCTCTGTTAATCCGCATAGACTCAGTCACTTTATCTGATGTTTGCTGTAAACTTAATAAACTTCTCCAAAGTGACCTGGATAGGAATCTGAGGCTTCCACATGAGTAGGTCATGCTATGGTACGTGATGGCCAAATCCTGCATAAGTTTTCTTCTCATTCAGATTGAGATTAACTCTTGCGTAGCATTCTGAACCTTATTGTGAAGCACTCCTACAAGCATGGGGGTTTACTTAAAAACCTCACTACCCTCCCACCTGCTCCAGCAGAGCAGCCCAGTACTATGGATCAATATTCCACCAAGTGAGCTACCCTCTGACCCAAATGAGATCTAGGACTATTCAAACAACCTGATTGGCTGAACAGTCCTCAGAGCTTTATAACGGTGAGATAGTGACCCACTGAATTGGTGACTTGCTGCATTCTGCTTGGCTTCGAGAAGAGACGTGCTTCAACTAACGAAAGACCACTTGAACAATACTCATAATGCTCTTATATATAAGGGTACTGTCAGGTTAAAATATTAGACTCAACCGACCTTACCTATGTTACTTAAACCAATGGAGTTTAATCTGTAAAGTCCTTCCTGCAGCGTGAACCGTTTTGATTGCTGAGCACAGGCTATGAGAAGGAAGGAGAGGATTTTTCTTCTGAGGAGATATGTAGAAATAAAATGCCTAAAAACCCAGGCATTAGACTGACCCTGAACTAACCTTAAGCAGCAGACTGACTTTTCTCGCTTTATGCTGTTTCTGTTGAAGCCGGTGCTTTCGTTGGCTTGGGTAATGAAATAGCCTGGGTTTTTTGTGTTTGTAGCCAGTTCTGCCTTTGGGGTCTTGCATGGTAACAGTGCTGTAAACCCCAGAGTTGGACACACTGCAGAAGAATCCAGAATTCAAAAGAAAATTTTTGACACTCTAAACGCAGCTAACAATGTCTCGAGGAGCAGATTGGGCCCAGAAGGAGGATTTACAAAAGCTGTCGGTTACTGACTCTTCTGCTAGTCAGAAACTTTGGTATCAAACGTTAGGGCTTTAAACTAAGGGCCCACGTGTGCTGTGTAGAAGAAATTCCCCTGTCCAAGGACCCAGGAAAAGGCTATAGGCATTACTTAAACCCTGTATTGAGGCTCAAGTGGTGTGTAGGCCTTGTGTTTGTGTATAAACACCTGTTGATGTGGGTCTCGTGGAGAGAGCACTCACAGTAATACACCCTTGGGAAATAGCTAACTGGGGGGTACTACAGATTCCATTCAGTTACTGATAAAAGTAAACATAGAACAAAGTTGCAGGATCAAACCAGCTCATTTGTAAAAGTACCTAATTTTTTTTTTTGTATTGGTAGGGAGTAGCTACGTTTTCTTGGGCTCAGGCACACCCCAACTATTCTGAATGCATCTGTTCAGCAAGGGTAGCACTGCTCTGATATCCAGCTAGTTATGTTATTCATTTGGTGCAGAAGACCAGTCACAGGACCTCTCTGCTGCTTGGAATTGAATGTCTCTCCTTTCCCTCCACCCTTTTCCAGATGCTGCAAGACCATTAACCTGGGCTAATTTTTTGTCCACTACCCTCACTATTGCCCTTTGGTTTGCTTCATAGCGAAGGAAATGCACTGGGCCGTTCTCAGTTTATGCACGATACTTTCTTGAGCTAAGAGCAAGGAAGTTGTCAGTGCTAATGCACTGCTCTGTGACAAACCTAAATACAAGCTTTTTTTTTTTTTAAGTAAAACTCCTAGGAGCTGAAGCGAAACATCTGTACAACACAGGGAAAGGTAGCCTAGAGTCCAAATACTGTACCTGATCTCTCCCCTTGACTGAGTGTGCTACACAGCAGCTTCACAGTGATGGCTGACATATATATGGTCAGTAAAAGCTTGCCAGGAACTAATACAATAATGCAACCTGGGAGATTGGATTGAAAAGCAGGTAAATATTTTGCACTTTTGATACTCTTAGAGGGGGGGAAATAATTTATTTGGCAAATGTCTTTTTTTAATTTTTGTTTTTGTATTTGTGACCTGGCACTGATAATGTCATTTTGTTTTAAGATTATTACAGATTCGCAACTGAAATAAACTATTTTAATGTGAGACGATGAAGTGGCCTTGCATTTTAATCGATACATTGACAATGAGTGTGGCGTATGGGAGTTAATTGCAAAAGTTCGATGGCTGTTAACTGCTTGTAATTTAGCAAACGCAATAGGCTAGTTATCTCCACTCAGGCAACAGGGCTGCTTAACCAAGGACAATTGTTTCCAAAAACTGCCCTGTAGTTTAGTCAATGTTCCTATTGGCCTCCTGAAGCCTGACAGCTATGGGCCCTGGGAAAATCATGTATGAATGGGGTTTAGAAATGTCCCATCACTGAGACAGAGCCCACAGTGTCTTGGCATAAGTCATCTTGTAATGTAGGGCTTGGAGCTAGTGCCACTTTAGATCCATTGCATGAAGAGGCCAGAAGAACTTCTGTTCTATTCCATACCCATGGAAGGGAGCCAGGATGTTACATTATGTCTGTATATTGCTCCCCTCCTAGGTTTAATTTTAGTGGGGAAAAATCCTTACTAGGCACTTCCAAAAGAAACCTCCATTTTAGATCATAGCTGCCAGTTTTTATATTGAAAGAATTCAAGCTGCAGTCACTGGATTCATGTGCTGCTAAGCCACATTACTACAGCACCGTGAACAATAAGCCTGCCCCCCAAATTCCAGCATCTCTTCTACCTGCTGCTTAGAGCATACGAGGAGCTTGAAATGACTGGTGAGGAATGGTTTTTATTCTCTACCACAAAGCTTAGCTTTCCCTCGCCTCTTCTCTACCTGCAGAGAGTGAGGGATGACAGAAATTAAAAGTAAAATCTGAGTTGTTCCATTCAGGCTTCTTTCTTCATTCGTATTGTGTCAAAGTATTTGCGCGGAAAGGCTGGAAATATTAAACTCATCATGTAGGTGAAGAGATAGTGGTCGTGACTTGATTTGCATAAGCTGGAGCCCGCCCTACATGGCTTTAAATCGTTTTGACTCGCGGGAGTGCGCACAGCATTTCAAACAGCAGATTTGCTCCCATGAGGGCTGTGTTACCTACAAACAAAGAAAAATACCATGACTATCCAATGGCTTCCAATTAAAGGGTCAGTCAGAAAGTCCTTACAACAAGGAATTCTTTTCCAACTCTTTCTCCGACACCAAGGGCCCAATCCTGTAATTGACTCCATGTTGGCAGAGGCTTATTCAAGTCCACGATGTGCTCCTGCACAAATTCACTTGGCGCACAGACCGGATGCTTAAAAGCCATACACCAGTGAAAAGCTGTCTGTGCTGGTAAACTACAAATGTAGTTATGCTGGATGCTTTAGTTCTACCCAACTGACTTCTTGTCTTCAAATAGAATCCCTATCCCAACCCCAGGAAATAAATTAGAGTATTTAATAGTCAACAGCTGAACCAATATACAAGTAACTTAATTCTTAGTCACACAAGTTTCATTTGCTCAGTACACTAAGGCTGTATCTAACGTGCCAAAACACAGATCGTGACCCCTAATTCACAGCTGGTGCTACTTCCTTAGGGAGCGCCTTGGCGGAAAGCTGTCGTCTCTACCATTGTACGAGGGAAGAGAACACATTCAGTCCTGTCCATACTATCACTCACCACTGCTACACTGTTGGAGCGACACCAGGTGAAATGCACAGCTGACTTTTGCCAGCATAATGCAACCTACGACTCCAAGTCTGTCCCTTTATGTGTATAGCTCACACTGAAATCAATCTAAAGGCAGAGTGGCCCCAGGACAGGACGTTCCAGTGTTGTTATAGTCTCTACAGATCTCCAGGAACCAGATACAGTGTTTGCTTTGCTTGTTTTTGTTTTGTTCGTTTGTTTTTGTAAAGCAGGCACTTTTCCCCCTGCATGAGCCTGGCTGTGGGTATATACATATGACAAAGTCAGTTTCATTTGCAGCAGAGCGTTCTGCTAAAAAAAGTGACAGCTGTGCCTTTGGCAGTACAGGAGCCAAATGCAGGCATCATCTTATAAGATGTACTTTGCCTACCACCGTTTCAGAACGTAATTGGTTCAAACAGTGTTTTTTCTAAATTAAATTTGTTTTGAGTATTGATTTTTTCTTTACTGCTATTGAAGCATGGAGTCGCCTGTGTCACCAAGGGCAGGACCAATATCTCCTTGTACTGCTGTGGCAGCCACATAAATGCAGAGGAAGCATTGCTTAGTGGTTAAAGCACAGGACTTTGACTCCAGAAATCTGGCTTTTATTTACAGCCTCCACCAGGCAGTTTGGTGAGTGAGCTGTGACAGGTCCTGTCACCTCCCTGTACCTCAGTTTTTCCAATCTGAAAAGGGAGCTACAAGGGGACCAAGGGGATCAGACCATTAGTGCTTGAGGTGCTTGCACTGAAGGTGCTATAGAACTGCAGAACGGAAGTACAGATTTACACAAGCATAGCAGTTCATTCACAAGTGCTTCTTACCTTCCAGCTGTGTAGAGGACTGAGCTGAGTTTTGACTAATGCTGAGGAATCCACTTCTTCATTACAGAAGAGTTGTGGCCTCTCTTGTTTACACAGCACTACTGTCCCCGACATCCTGGTGGTCACACACTCTAGCATACCCTGAAATAGCTGTTGCTAGATTCCTAAGGACTACTCTGCATTTTCTTAAATATTCTCCTGCAGCATGCTGTTTGAATTGTCTGTAACACACAGAATAGAAATAGCCGACTACAAATATTCCCGACAGCCATCACTATGTTCTCTAGGGATGCTCAAACTGTCCAGGACCAAATCTCTGTCGATTTGCTTTGAACTCTATAGACAGCGTCCAGTGCCCACAGCTAAACAGGACCCAATCTGCTACTGACAAACATTGGATGTAGCATTTCTCTAACTTTGCAGTATTGTCCCAAATATTTCCTTTGACTCACCAGAAGCATCATAGATTGGTGCAACTTCAACAAGATCGCATCCCACTATATTCAGTCCTTTGCACCCACGAATGATCTCCAAAGCCTAGGGAAGGTAATAAAGGCTAGTTACCAGGTACCCAAATTGTTAACTTTGAAAACATTCTATATATTTAAATAGCCAAGGGGGTGGTTTTGTTTTTAAACACAGCTGACATGAAATCTGTGAAAATACAGTCCATACAATTCCCATCCAAGATCACTGCTGTACCCTGGTGCTCTTTGCTAAACCAGAGTGAGCGGAAAGCAGAGGATTAGATGTATAAATACTGAGACACCATCAAACTGTACATCAGCTCAATCTCTCTTAGCGGTGGCTTTTCCTAGAATAGAAGGGTAAATTCCAGTCTCTCTGTATATTCTAGGCAGGACACAACAGGAGCTCTCAATGATTTCAGTTCCTGATATGCCAGTTTTCTTGTTTAAAGACTTCTAAATCCCATGTAGATCCTTGACCCTTAGATTTCTAGGAGGCGGACAGTGTAAGCCCTGAGACTTCCTTTAAAAGGAGCCAGGTTTTCCCTGCATCCACTCTGCACATTCAGAAATAGAGTCTGAGCATCTCCTTACCTGAGCAGGTGTGAGACCAGCAATTTCAGGGGTCCCTGTGCCAGGGGCGTATGCAGGGTCTAATCCATCAATATCAAAGCTGATGTAAATGGGCTTGGCTCCCATCTGCTTTCTCACCTCCGCCATCAGTGGTACCAAGGACTTCAGCCAGCAGTCTTCAGCCAGGACAACACGGAACCCCTGTTGGAGGCAGAAAAAAAAAAAAGTTGGGCTTCCACTGCCTGAAACACGCTGCTGGGGAAAGGAACCGGGTGCAGAGAGCAGTGGTCCAGTGTAATGTTTAGGCAAACAGCTCTAAGTGGCCAAAGCAAGTGTCTTCTGCAGATCATAAGTGGTGCTGGTGGAGGGGACAATAAATGAGAAGCTTGGCAGTGAGTGGCTTTTTTCCTGCTCTAAGTGTCTTAGTTGCAGGGATTGGAGTGGAAGAAGCGTTCCAGGCAGCAAGTCAGTTAACAAAAAATATCATCTTGCACCTCTTGTCTGAGGATCTCAAAATATGTCACACACACCCAGCAAGCCTCACAACTGCCGTCTCAGGAACCAGAGGGACATATTATTATTCCCAGCACTGAAATCAATGGCTGTGTGGCCCTGACTGCACAGGCAGGGCCCGGCGGAGGGTAGAGGTTTTGGCGGTGGTGTATACTACCTGGTCCCGGCAGTATTTGTAGGGATCCGGGGTATAGGAGGAGCTTCTGATTCCGATCTGAACCACGCGTTTGCAATCCAGGAGCCCCTCGTCCACACAGCGTCGGAATGGCGTCCCATGGTAGATCTTCTCCCCCAGCGCTGTGTCTCCTGTGTCGGTATGAGCATCCACGTGCACCAGTCCCACGGGACCATGCCTAATTGGGACAGGGCAGGCACAAACACTGCCTTAACTCCAGCCCCGTGCTCACATACTTTGATTAACACAGGTGCTTACACTATTTTTGACCTTGTTCAGTCCGTCAGCATAAAATCTTGGATTCTTCACAATGACAGAGATCTAAACTCCAAACAGATCATACAATTGACTTGTCAAGATCTCCTTCCCACCCTACATTCTTATGGCTTCAGACCTCTCAGCAGGCATCTTACTATTCAGCAGGTTCAGGAAGGCAACAAACACACGCTCTCTCACCAATTAACTCTAAGGCAAAGATCACTGGGGACAGAGTGGGGACACAAGATGCCAGCTGGGATCAGCACAAACAGGCTCTGGATAAGTGAGAGGAGCAAATGGGAAGATTGCCATCATCTAGCTATTGATTGACAGACACTGCTGCAGCCTGGCTTTATTCCTCACATGACTCTCCAACCCTGTCTGATTACATGAACCCTGGAATCCTAAATGTCTGCGGAGCCATTTGAAAGATAAGAAGAACAGTGGGAAGCGAAGATGGCTCCATCAGGAGCTCTTTAATGACCTGAAAATTAAAAAAGGAAGCCTACAAAAACATGAAAACCGGAGAAATTGCTGATGATGAGTATAAAAGAATAGCACAAGCATGGAGGGACAAAATCAGAAAGATAGGCACAAAATGAGTTACATCTACCAAGCGACATAAAAGGCAATAAGAAGGAATACATGGGTAGGATTAGAAAGACAAAGGAAAGTGTAGGTCAGGGGTAGGCAACCTATGGCACAGATGCCGAAGGCGGCACGCGAGCTGATTTTCAGTGGTACTCACACTGCCCGGATCCTGGCAACCGGTCTGGGGGGCTCTGCATTTTATTTTAATTTTAAATGAAGCTTCTTAAACATTTTGAAAACTTTGTTTACGTTACATACAACAATAGTTTAGTTCTATATTACAGACTTACAGAGAAAGACCTAAAAAACATTAAAATGTATTACCGGCACGCGAAACCTTAAATCAGAGTGAATAAATGAAGACTTGGCACACCACTTCTGAAAGGTTGCCGACCCCTGGTGTAGGTCCTCCATTTAGCAGAGAAGGAGAGCTAATAACTGACCACATTAAGAAGCTGTGTAATGCCTATATTGCTACAGTCTTAACTAAAAAGGTAAATTGTGACCCAATACTTAACACAATTCATGTTAAGAACCAGGGGGAAGGAATGCAAGCCAAAATAGAGAAAGAACAAGTTAAAGAATATTTCTTTAAATTAGATGTATTCAAGTCACCAGGGCCTGATGAAATTCATTTTAGGGGACTTAAGGAACTAGCTGGAGCAATCTCAGAACTGTTCATGATTATGTTTGAGAACCCAGGAAGGGCAAGTAAGGTCCCAAAGGACTGAAGAAAGGCAAACATAGTAATGATCTTTAAAAAGAGGAACAAAGAGGACCCGGGGAATTATAGACCAGTCAGCCTAACTTCAATATGTAAAAGAATCTGGAATATATTATTAAGTAATAAATTTGTAAGCACCTACAGAATAATAGGGTTATAAAGAATAGTCAAAATTGATTTATCAAGAAAAAATCATGCCAACCCAACCAAATTTCCTTTACGACAGGGTTACTTCATTACCCACTTACCAGCACACACGTATACAGGAAGACTTACAAGTAAAACAGAGCCATCTACAGTCAATTGTCCTGGTTAATGGGAGTAATTAAGATTCCAAACCACCATTAATGGCCCACACTTTGCGTAATTACAATAGGTCCTCAGAGTTATATTTCATATTTCTAGTTTCAGATACAAGAGTGACACATTTACACAAATAGGATGACAACACTCAGTAGACTATAAGCTTTGTAATGATATTTTACAAGAGACCTTTTGCACAAAGCATGTTTTAGTTACATTATATTCACCCTCATCAGCATACTTTCATAAAATCATATAGAGTGCAATGTCACACCCTCTTAAGATCCCTTCCAGCCTGACATTTCTATGACTGCCCAGTAGAGCACAGACTCGACAACTCAAGGGGGACGTCACATCTATCACCACAAGGTATCAGCTTTTTAAACATGCTCCATTTTCAGATTTTGAACTTACTTTTCTGCCACTGCCTGCAGGATCGGGTATGTTATTGTGTGATCACCACCTGCAATGGGACAGGGAACGGAGAACATGCTATGTAATAAGAACAGGCCAGCACTGATCAGTAGCAAGCTACATTCATATAGCACCTCTCCTCTCATAGGGGAACACATCAGCACTTCACAAAGAGAGAGATCATCCTTTAGAAGTAACAGCCTTTATTCATCTAATTACCTTCCCTGAAGCTTTAAATTGGTGACTGATAGTATTAAAAGGGGCAGCTTCTCTTAATAAAAGCTCTCAAAAATCCAGCCAGCCGTCATTCTCTTGTTGTAGCTGGTACTCAAGGCCAGCTTCTGAATGCAGATATCTGGTACACAGATGGATATCCAAGAATCACTTCATCTCCTACTTGCAGCTGCCTCTGGGTTGTGTCGCAGCTGGGACTTAATCGACAGCAATGCTACACAACAGTTGAGGAGCAGAACTCCACCATATGCCACTGAAATTTCAATGGGCATTTGGGAAGGTTGAATGTTATTACCCAAACTGGAATCGAGTCAGGACACAGACACTTATCTCTTGCAAAAAGTGGCATGGTATCTTTGATGAGCACAAGCAGTTTGGAACTCTGTTGTAAGTTTTATCTGAAAGATGCTACCGGGGTGGTGCTCTGCTCTGTTCAATGTTGATATCAATTGGCTGCGTGCGTGTGTTCCCTCTGTGTGCTATCCCAGCTCTGTGCAAATAGCTAACACAGCAGACCCCGAGAGAACCCCTAATGACCACAGACTCTAGTAAGGTACAAAGGTATGTCGGCCAGATTTATTGTTGAAGAAAAACACAGTCTCCAGCTCCCTGGCAAATGAAGTCCAAGGTGCTGTTAAGGTGCAGCTAGCCAGTACACATGTGCTCCCTGGCAATGGACTCAGCTCAGTCAGTGGTGGGACTTTCCACTGCCCCCTAGGCTGGACAAAGACACCGCCCCAGGGATGCATTCTTATACCCAGGTACAAACAAGTTACACATCACTCCTGACGTATGAGGTGCAACCCTTCTACGTAGCAAGGTGCAACCCCTCTACGTAGTAAGGTGCCGCCTCTCACCTTGTACATGTTGGTTCGAACAAAACAACTGTATCCATCATATTACCCTTTTGGCCCTGTCATTGGGATGGGTCAGCCTGTTCCTTGTTATCTGTGTGGAGTGAACAAGTATGTCAATATTCTGATATCTGGTGTCCAGTACCTTTTAGGTGTGTCTCTTTCTGCAGCATCAGCCCTTTCCTTGCCAGCTTCTGTGAGCAGGGCCTGCCTCTGGCTCACAGCTTAACTTTGCTTTATGTTAGCAAAGTCTTGACCATTACTTTAGTTTAGGCCTTAGGCCTCACACTGGGCCTCTGATACCAAGGTTTGTATCTCAGGGCCTCCTCTTACTACATTCCCCCACTTTTTGTCTTTTTATGGGGAGGATGTTTACCCATCGTCCCAGAAAAGCATAATGCATGGACTAACGATAACCTAGTGGGCTAAACACTGTTATGTGGTTATCTTACTTTACCATCCATTCACTCATGCCTCATCTGACTCTAGTCTGCACATTCCCACGTACGACTGATAGATTTTATTATCCAATTATTTTTTAGTCCCTTATTGTGGGCCTGGGAACGTTAGGCCCGGGACCATGACTGAGTCTTAGAGGCACTCCCAAATAATTAATATATATGAATTATATGGATATGGCATATATATTTGTAGTGTGTATGGGCATGTATGTATAGTATGTATGTGTACCTATGACACCACTTTATATCTAAGTGTAACCATGTTTTTCCAGTCTGCTGGTGTACTCTGGCCCTTTTACTTTGGTGACACAGATAGAAACACACTCCTATTAGGGCAATTCCAGTTATCACCTGTTTCATCATTAGTAGTAGGCTGAGTGTTTTGAAATACTGGGATAGGGATTATGATAGTGTGTCCCACAGTGCTATGTATATGAGAAATAAAACATAAATTTGGAGTAGTGACACTACCACTGAGGCCTTTATATATAAATATATTGTAATTAGTTACTACACAGTACTGTCCGTTCATGTTATAGGTTACCCTTACTGCTGGTTGTCACCCTCTGGTAAGCTTCACTGGGCAGGAAAGAGAAGTGGGTAGCTTCTCTGTTCCATTGGTTGAACTGCTCTGTGATACACCAGTAGTTGATGTAGATCCAGTTGTTTCTTATGGATGCTGTCTTCCAGATAACCTACTGAATGGACAGTACTGTGTAGTAACTAATTACAATATATTTATATATAAAGGCCTCAGTGGTAGTGTTTCTGTTTTATTTCTCATATACATAGCACTGTGGGACACACTATCATAATCCCAAATGTATTAATTAATGGCACCTCCAGAACTATACAGGGGTGTTTGGCTCCATATTGACTCAGAGGGAAGAGCACCACCTATTGAATCTCCAGCACCATGAGGGTTTTTTACGAGGTCTCCTTTCCAGCTACTTTCTGATGTGGGCCCAACGCTGCTTAGCTGTGAGAGCTGAGGAGCTCGTCATACAAAGTGATAGAGCTCCAATTAATAAAGAAAAATCTGCCAGTTCCTAGTTGCGATATCCCACCTCTTACTTTGGTAAAAGGGATGGCGTGAGATCTGTGGGTGACTGGATTTCACTCGTGCTACAGCAGGAATTTGAAGTGAGGGATCCTAGCTTTGTGTTATAAATACAGGCATCACATATTTCTAAATACGGACTCTGGGCATTTGAGTAGCCTGACACTGATTTGTAATCCAAGCCCTCACTCTATATGTTCACAACAGTGAAGTGAGTTTCAGATTGCAAAGTCATAGATGCCCTAGGGTTAAACAGTAATTGCATGTGTGCACACATCAATACAAGTCCAAATCGCTTTCTGCCATGAAACTAATACACTGCGTAAGGTTTGATTCAATTTAAAACCCTAAACATTTTTGTTATGGGCATATGCTCTCATTTCAGGTCCTACTGAACAGGTTAACAAAATAAATGGCTGAATATGATCTTAAATGTAATTTTAATTTGTGTTCAGTAGAGAACAATGAAACAGCCTTGTCTCTAATCTCTGTTACTCATTTTTGACACAGCATAAGAGGATCGTCCAGTCCAGGTATTGTGGATGATATGGCAGTCACAGTCCCTGATTTAACACAGAGTCCTGGGCAAAGGTTAGATTTATTATGCACCTTTTACGATGCTCTGTTATTTCTGATTAAATTATGCTGGTAGAAGAGGGGACACTGCCTGGATCTACAGGTGGCCTATCTGTTGAAGCCATTAGGCTATACTCATTATGCATCTGACATAGACAATCACAACCATAATATAAAATAGTCCCACTTGAAACATTTGCCCCAATGGTCATTCCAACCTTCAACTCCTAAGTGTCTAGGGGGAGTGTGTGCCCAACCACCACGTGTTCAGAATCCCCTGGTCCTATGGAAGTTTCCTCCTCGAACCATCCCAGATAACAATGGGATGTTAACTACTTAAAGGAACATTGTTGCAAGGTACAGTAAACCACGCCAGCCAGAAAAGGAGCCCAACACAGGCCTGGAATTTACTTTTAACACATATAAATGGTAGATGAATTTCCAAAAAAACCCCAAAACTTTTCTATTCTCACATTAGAAGAATATTCCTTTATTCCTTATTCAGAAACGTTTTTATTCTTTTAAGAAAGGCAGCATTTCAGGATACAACCTTCCATCATATCCAGAGCAAACGTTCATTGTTGTTGGTCTGATTAGCTACCCACCTTCACAACCAGGTGGTATGGAGAGTGGGACATCTGAGCACAAGGACAGGAGTCAAGACTTCTGGGTTCTACTCACAGCTCTGCCACAAATTGATGGTTGAGCTTGGGGCAGTCATTTAGGACAGTGGCTCTCAGCCTTTCCAGACTACTGTCCCCCTGTCAGGAGTCTGATTTGTCTTGCGTACCCGCACGGTTCACCTCACTTAAAAACTGCTTGATTACAAAACCAGACATAAAAATACACAGGTGTCACAGCCAATGTTCCCTCTAATTTTTTACATCCCAATAGGGAGGTGATGTGTGGTGGGGGTGGGGCCAAGGGCTTTGGAGTGTGGGAAGGGGCTCAGGGCTGGGGCAGAGGGTTGGAGTGCGGGGGGTGAGGGCTCTGTCTGAGGGTGCAGGCTCTGGGGTGGGGCCGGGGATGAGGGGTTTGGTGTGTAGGCTGCCCCAGGGCTGCAGCGGGGAGAGAGAACTCCCCGCCCAGCTCTCTCTTCCTGCAGTAGCTTGAGGGAGAGGTGCCTCTCCCCTAGCCCTGGCCCCAGAGCTGAACCAGCAGCAGCAAAGGTCTGGGAGCGGCTGAAGGAGACTGAATTATCTCAGTGGGGAGGAGGAGAGAGTAGCTCTCTTGCACTCTCAAGACCCTGTTAATAAATTAGTCTATATCCATTGCAGTGCATAGGACAGAAGGGGGGAGGCAGCTTTAATGGATCCTGCTATTCTTCTGAGTGCCCATATAATAACTGGTGTTTAAACAGCAAAGGATGAGATTGGGCCCAGCCCTGGGTTCCTTACCCAGTGTGAGGGGAATGCAGCCAGCTGCCACAATCTTCTGATAGGCTTCTCGGATTTGCCTGCAGCTGTCCTGCAGGTTGTAGAGGTTCACATTCACATCACCAATGTCAGCAACCATGAGGGAATGGAAAGGTGCTGCCCCAGTGCTGGGGTTATACGTCCTCACCATGCACGACTCGGCTCGAATCTGGCGAGGGCCGAACCTGGAAGGGAAAGAATCCCACACTTTGTTATCTGGGATGGTTCGGGGAGGAAACTTCCATAGGACCAGGGGATTCTGAACACGTGGCTGGTTGGGCACACACTCCCACTAGACACTTAGGAGTTGAAGGTTGGAATGACCATTGGGGCAAATGTTTCAAGTAGGACTATTATATTATGGTTGTGATTGTCTATGTCAGATGCATAATGAGTATGGCCTAATGGCTTCAACAGATAGGTCATCTGTAGATCCAGGCAGAGAGCTTACTGCAAATCTAGAGTGTGTGCAAAGACTTTCACATGCGACTCTGATTCTGAGTGGCCAACTTGAGAAGATTTTCAGGGGCCTGCTTTTCAAAAATGCTGAACAACCGCCTTTTCAACCTCCGCTCCCTTTAAAGTGTCTCACTTTGGGCACCCTAAATTATCAGGTGCTTTTGAAACTCTTTGCCAGTCACACTAGATTTACAATCAGGTCTCTGATTGGAGCCACACATGATCCATCTGCTGAAGTGCTTAGGCCATGCTCATGACTGGAAAGCCTGAAATGAGCATCTCCCTTCAGCATTCATCATGCTCAATGGACACTCACGAACACTCTTAGGTTTGCAGCCTCCACAGAGCCATCCCAACCCCTTGCCCTGAGTCCCCTGCCGCACTCTGCACCACTCCTGCACCCCAACCCTTCCCTGAGCCCCCTCTCACATATCGCACCTCCTCCCACACCCCAGTCCTCTGCCTCAGCCCTACATTCATAGCCCTGCATACAATTTCCCCTCCCAGATGTGGCCCTTGGGCCAAAAAGTTTGCCCACCCCTGATCTAGACAGGTAAATCCACATTCCTTTGTCTAAGGCAAGTTGGTTTAACAGCTCTATCCACAACATATTATAAGAACATATTTTCAGCACCCACACATAACTCTATGCACTTCCCATGCATACATCACATGGATGTTCACGGCTAGCATGTCACCAGTTTTCATAAAAGACTTTACTCAATGTGTGTTTATAGCACAATAATATTATATTCCATCAGTTGATTCAATTGCAAATTCTTTGAGGTTCAAACCCCTGTTCTCCCCCTGGGGTGTCTGAACCCTAATTGTCACATTACAAAACCACTCTGACAACTGGCACCTTCACAGGACTGAATGGTACCAAGAGCAAACCACCCTCTCCTGCTTTTGCTTGGTCCCTGCAGGACGGGGCAGAGGCAGACTCACAGAGCAGAACAGGGAAACTTGGCATGCTGCTGCATCTGTTCCCTGGAATAAAAAGAAGGACCCACACTACTGGGCAGCCAGTCCCGCATCTTTCACCAGCAGACTCCCCTGGGATTTTTCTTGAATAGTCATTAGACAGTAAATGCCCCCATCCCATGGGTTGTGGCTTCCCCCTCCTCAGATCATAGCCTAACACCTGCCCCTTACCTTGCACCAGGACGGTTGGAGGTTCCTGTGTCAAGGGGCACCCCAACAAACGCAGCATCTAGTCCTTCTGGTGAAGTCTGAATGGGCAGCTTCATCATGGAGCAGACCCCCACGGGCCTGGCTATGAGCTGAGCACTGGGAGGCAGATTGAAGCTAGAGCCAGTGAGAAAGCGGCGAGGGGCACCGTGCCCAGCGAGCAGGCTCTCTGAGCCCCCACGGTGGAAGCCAGGCAAGGAGCCAGCTGCAGGAGGGTGAGCTGTGACCCACACACACAGGCTAGCTCTGGGGCTGCTCAGCAAAGGTGGCTGGAGCTTGGCTGCCAGGAAAGTTGCCGAGAACCTCAGAGGGCAAAGCATTTTCCGGAGCAGCTGGCTGCCACGCACGAAGAGGGGCTCCATCCCGCACCCCTTGCTTACCCCTCCTCCCCCAGCACAGCACCCACAGCCACAGCTGGCCCTGCAGGTTCAAAGCAGAGAGAGGCTGGGATAGCAGAGACACACAGCACTTATTTCACCCCCCTCACTCCTTCTCCCCTGGCAGGGTCAAAGTACAGCTCCCAGAGAAGCAACAGCTTTAAATTCAGCCCTCTGCTTTGCCCCTAATCAATTTCCTCCGTCCGCCCCCCTTCTCTCCTTGCATTCTGGGAAAGGAAGTCTTTTCTTACTCTGGGTTTGTCAGATGCAGCGTCAGGGATCCCAGAGTCTACTCAGCCAAGTGGCTGGAGCAACTTGAATTTGTACCACATGGAGCATTATCGCAGTGCTCAGACGTGGCCAGGTTCCAGCTTGCAACATGTTGGTTTAAATCAAGCAGCCGGTAGTCCCCGCACCTCCTGATTAAAGGAAAAGGCAGCCACAGGCCTCACTGCAGAACTGCCTGGGCAACTTTTGCCTGTTAGTCAAAGGGATCCTTTGCAAGGGAGGTGAATAGAAAGGAGCGTAAACACTGTCAAATTAAGTGTAAAAATGTAATCAGAAAAGCCAAAGAGGAGTTTGAAGAACGGCTAGCCAAAAACTCAAAAGGCAGTAACAAAATGTTTTTAAAGTACATCAGAAGCAGGAAGCCTGCTAAACAACCAGTGGGGCCCCTGGACGAAGGAGATACAACAGGAGCACTTAAAGACGATAAAGTTATTGCAGAGAAACTAAATGAATTCTTTGCTTCAGTCTTCATGGCTGAGGACGTTAGGGAGATTCCCAAACCTGAGTCATCCTTTGTAGGTGACAAATCTGAGGAATTGTCACAGATTGAAGTGTCACTAGAGGAGGTTTTGGAATTAATTGATAAACTTCACATTAACAAGTCACCAGGACCAGATGGCATTCACCCAAGAGTTCTGAAAAAGGTCAAACGTGAAATATGTGGAACTACTAACTATGATTTTTAACCTGTCCTTTAAATTGGCTTCTGTACCCAATGACTGGAAGATAGCTAATATAATGCCAATATTTAAAAAGGGCTCTAGAAGTGATCCAGGCATTTACAGACCGGTAAGTCTACCGTTTATACCAGGCAAATTAGTTGAAACAATAGTAAAGAATAAAATTGTCATACACATAGAAGAACCTAAATTGTTGGGCAAAAGTCAACATGGTTTCTGTAAAGGGAAATTGTGTCTTACCAATCTATTAGAGCTCTTTGAAGGGGTCAAAGGGGATCCAGTGACTAAATGGCAATTTTTTAGAAAAGAGGGGTAACTAGTGGTGTTCCCCAAGGGTCAGTCCTAGGACCAATCCTATTCAATTTATTCATAATCTGGAGAAAGGGGTAAAAAGTGAGGTGGCAAAGTTTGCAAATGATACTAAACTGCTCAAGATAGTTAAGACCAAAGCAGACTGTGAAGAACTTCAAGAAGATCTCACAAAACTAAGTGATTGGCTAACAAAATGGCAAATGAAATTTAATGTGGATAAATGTAAAGTAATGCACATTTGGAAAAATAACCCCAACTATACATACAATATGA
Organism: Gopherus evgoodei; assembly: GCF_007399415.2. Taxonomy (NCBI): domain Eukaryota; kingdom Metazoa; phylum Chordata; order Testudines; family Testudinidae; genus Gopherus; species Gopherus evgoodei. The sequence continues at coordinate 8,776,278 of NC_044339.1, read as the reverse complement.
TGGGGGCTAATTTAGCTACAACTAATCAGGAAAAAGATCTTGGCGTCATTGTGGATAGTTCTCTGAAGATGTCCACACAGTGTGCTGTGGCAATCAAAAAAGCAAACATATACTGGCATTAGAAAAGGTTCAGAGGAGGGCAACTAAAATGATTAGGGGGTTGGAACAAGTCCCATATGAGGAAAGATTGAAGAGGCTAGGACTTTTCAGCTTGGAGAAGAGGAGACTAAGGAGGGATATGGGAGAGGTATATAAAATCATGAGTGATGTGGAGAAAGCGAATAAGGAAAAGTTATTTACTTGTTTCCATAATATAAGAACTAGGGTCCGCCAAATGAAATTAATGGGCAGCAGGTTTAAAACAAATAAAAGGAAGTTCTTCTTCACACAGCGCATAGTCAACTTGTGGAACTCCTTGCCTGAGGAGGTTGTGAAGGCTAGGACTATAACAGGGTTTAAAAGAGAACTGGATAAATTCATGGAGACTAAGTCCATCAATGGCTATTAGCCAGGCTGGGTAAGGAATGGTGTCCCTAGCCTCTGTTTGTCAGAGGGTGGTGATGGATGGCAGGAGAGAGATCACTTGATCATTGCCTGTTAGGTTCACTCCCTCTGGGGCACCTGGCAGTGGCCACTGTCGGTAGACACGATACTGGGCTGGATGGATCTTTGGTCTGACCCAGTACGGATATTTTATGTTCTTAAAATTTACCACTAGAATTATGAGTTGCCTTCACTGCCGCACTGCAATACACTTTGATGGGGAATGCAGCAGCTCTATAAATGGGTCAGATGTCATAGCAATGGTTTAGGGAAAAGAGAAGATTTTTTTCTTCACATCTCACCCTCTGTCTTTCCATTTTCTTGACGACCACATGATTTCAGCGTGAGCCTTGTCTATTAGGTCTCCAATGACAATTCTCCAGGGGAGTTATACAGATTTGCCCCAGTTCCAGCTACTGATGCCCAGCTGAACTAGTGCAAACCCCAAGCATATACAAACGGAGTCCCAATATGCAGCTGTAGCACTTAAAGCAAAGTAAGCGGTATCAATACAAATTGCAGCTTTCCTTTTCCAAGGGATGTGCATGGGGCAGCTATAATGGTAACCAGCCATCGCTGACTGGATTCAGAGAAAGTCCCCAGGGAAGCCTGGGCCTTAGTCAACAGAAAAGATTTTAGGTTGAGAGTAATACAATGCTAGAGTTTTATCACATTTTCGATTAATACCCGAGTGATATGAACTCTCATAGCAGGAAGTCCAAGAAATGGCAACTCCTTGTAACAGTGCAGCTGTGAACACTGTCAGTGTATATCAGGAAACTGGCAAACTCTCTGCCAAAATCCAGCTGTGACCAAAAGCTTCCAGAGAGGGTGTTCACCAGGGGGTTAAATACATTCTGATGATGGACACTCAGCATTTCTTTGCTTCTCTCTCACACACACACACACACACACACCCCAGCATTCCCATTTTTAGTATGCAGGAACCTGCAACCTTTCAAAAAACAATATTAATCTTGGCTAGAGATGGTTGAAACATTTTCAACAAACTGGAATTTCAGCAAAGCTGAAACATTTCATGTGGACATATCAGTTTTTAGGAAAGTCTTGGCAAGAATATTGTGTGTGCATGCAAGAATACACACATGCTCTGTTCCCTGGTGGCAAGACTGCTGGCCTGGGATGTTGGAAGGTTCAAATCCCTGCTTTGCCTGATTCAGACTCATCTAGGATGAAAATCTCTGCTCTAAATCAAGCAGAGATTGTACCTGGACCGTCTCACCCTTATCTTCCCCAATCAAAAAACTTGCGTTTCAACCTGAAAACAGACATCAGTGTAATTCAATTTTCACGAAAACCTCAAAAGGTACAGTGAAGCAGAATTGCTGTCCTCCTGCCAGCTCTAGTTCTGGTAGCTGGGCTGAACAAGATCAAACCAGCTTGAATATCCGAGGCTCACTTGCATTTCATGCCAAGCAGGCTTGTCTCAGATGATGCAAGGAAGCTGTGAGATGTATTGACTACAGTAGTTGAAATGCCTTGAGTCAAGATGGGTGAAAATATTAAGAGTATTGTGATGTGGGGAGATTGGTTAGACATGGATGTGCTCAGATGGTAGTTAGTGGAAGCATCTGCCTTTCCAGCCTTAATTGGTGGTGTATCACCACACCTCTTTTCTCCATTTATATCAAAGCACCGGACATATCTTTTTCTTTGTCTCTTCCAGGAATGTATATTTAACATCTGAATGACCTCTGCTTTGTAATTGGAACCCTGGTCCTCTGCCCCTTTTGGTTTTGTCTTCACTTGGCGACACTGTGTCTCACTGGTGGTCCCTGGCCTAATAATCACCCAGCATACTTAGGTGCATTGTAAGTAACAAATGCATTTTGAAAACTTCCTACTTCAGGATGCCAGTTGATTGCATGCAGAGTTCAAAGGAGTCCCCTACACAACTAGCTATGTGCACTATGGGTTTTTCTTCACTTTCCATTGAAGCATGAGGTCACAGTGAAAAGCAGGATACTGGCTTGGCTGGATCAGTGGTCTGATCTGGTTGGCTAAATGCTGTATTTGGGTAAGTCTTCACGGGTAACAATCGATTTCTCAGGGATCGATATATCGATCACTGAATGCGCTCCTGTCAACTCCGGAACTCCACCAACGCAAATGGCGGTAGCGGAGTCGACAGGGGGAGCCGCGGATGTCGATCCCGCGCTGTGAAGATGATAGGTAACTCGATCTAAGATACTTCCAATTCAGCTACATTATTCACGTAGCTGAAGTTGCGTATCTTAGATCGATCACCTCCCCTAGTGTAGACCAGCCCTTTCTAACGCCACTCCCTATTGTTCTACAGACTGGAGCTTCTTAGAGACAGGAGGGGCATTCACATGTGTAAAGCAATCTGGTTCCAGGGTAGAACTTCTGAGAATACCTCTTCATGCAAATAAATGCAGATGGCAGCCTCAGTTCTCTAGTTAAAATGAAAATTAATGAATGCAGTGGAACATGTCCCAATTAACCCCTTTTCAAAAAAGTGAAGCTGAGAATCTGTAAACTCAGGGGTTGTACCATATGACTGTAGAATTGCTAACATAGTTCCTATTTTTAAGAAAGGGAAAAAAAGTGATCCGGGTAACTATAGGCCTGTTAATTTGACATCTGTAGTATGCAAGGTCCTGGAAAAAAATTTGAAGGAGAAAGTAGTTAAGGACATTGAGGTCAATGGTAATTGGGACAAAATACAACATAGTTTTACAAAAGATAGATCATGCCAACCCAACCTGATCTCCTTCTTTGAGAAGGTAACAGATTTTTTAGACAAAGGAAATGCAGTGGATCTAATCTACCTCAATTTCAGTAAGGCATTTGATATGGTTCAACATGGGGAATTATTAGCTAAATTGGAAAAGATGGGGATCAATATGAAAACTGAAAGGTGGATAAGGAACTGGTTAAAGGGGAGACTACAACAGGTCATACTGAAAGATGAACTGTCAGGCTGGAAGGAAGTTACTAGTGGTGTTCCTCAGGGATTGGTTTTGGAACCAATCTTGTTTAATCTTTTTATTACTGACCTTAACACAAAAAGTGGGAATGTGCTAATAAAGTTTGCGGATGACACAAAGCTGGGAGATATTGCTAATACAGAGAAGGACCGGGATATCATACAGGAAGATCTGGATGACTGGAGTAATAGTAATAGGATGAAATTTAATAGTGAAAAGTGCAAGGTCATGCATTTAGGGATTAATAAGAATTTTTGTTATAAACTGGGGACGTATCAGTTGGAAGTAACACAGGAGGAGAAGGACCTTGGAGTATTGGTTGATCACAGGATGACTGTGAGCTGCCAATGTGATATGGCTGTTAAAAAAGCTAATGCGGTCTTGGGATGCATCAGGCGAGGTATTTCCAGTAAAGATAAGGAGGTGTTAGTACTGTTATACAAGGCACTGGTGAGATCTCACCTGGAATATTGTGTGCAGTTCTGGTCTCCAATGTTTAAGAAGGATGAATTCAAACTGGAACAGGTTCAGAGAAGGGCTACTCAGATGATCTGAGGAATGGAAAACCTGTCCTATGAAAGGAGATTCAAGGAGCTTGGTTTGTTTAGCCTAACCAAAAGAAGGCTTAGGGGAGATATGATTGCTCTCTATAAATATATCAGAGGGATAAATATCAGGGAGGGAGAGGAATTATTTAAGCTCAGTACCAATGTGGACACAAGAACAAATGGATATAAACTGGACATTAGGATGTTTAGACTTGAAATCAGACGAAGGTTTCTAACCATTAGAGGAGTGAAGTTCTGGAACAACCTACCAATGGGAGTAGTAAGGTCAAAAGACATATCTGGCTTCAAGACTAAGTTTGATAAGTTTATGGAGAGGATGGTATGATGGGATAGCCTAATTTTGGCAATTAATTGATCTTTGATTATTAGCAGTAAATATGCCCAAGGGCCTGTGATGGCATGTTAGAAGGGGTGGGATCTGAGTTACTACAGAGAATTCTTTCCTGGGTGTCTGGCTGGTGAGTCTTGCCCACATGCTCAAGGTTTAGCTGATTGCCATATTTGGGGTCCAGAAGGAATTTTTCTCCAGGGCAGACTGGCAGAGGCCCTGACAGTTTTTCGCCTTCCTCTGCAGCGTGGGGCACGGGTCACTTGTTGGAGGATTCTCTGCACCTTGAGGTCTTTAAACCACAATTCGAGGACTTCAATAACTCAGACATACTTTAGGGGTTTGATACAGGAGTGGGTGAGTAAGATTCTGTGGCCTGCGTTGTGCAGGTGGTCAGACCAGATGATCATAATGGTCTCGTCTGACCTTAAAGTCTATGAGTCTATAATTCACCGCTGGGATTGAAAGCTATCAGAAAAGTGACAGTGTTTACCCCTCCAAGCAAGCTGAAATCTCAGCATCGACCAGAGATTTCAACTCAACAGTGATTATGCAACTACTATTAGCAGCGCTCACGTGAGGTTACTAGCCCTCAGATCTTCTACAGCAGAGGTTCTCAAACTGGGGGTCAGGACCCCTCAGGGGGTTGCAAGGTTATTACATGGGGGGGTCGCAAGCTATCAAACTCAACTCCAAACCCCGCTTTGCCTCCAGCATTTATAATGGTGTTAAATATATTTAAAAGTGGTTTTCATGTATAAGGTGGGGAGGGGTCGCACTCAGAGCTTGCTGTGTGAAAGGGGTCACCAGTATAAAAGTTTGAGAACCACTTTTCTACAGGGTGTTACATAATACAGAGCAGCTCTGTGTGTGTTGGGGGAGAGATCCAACCCAGGTTTATATTCAGGACAATTAGTTACTGTTCCACTATCCACATTTATCATGGAAACATTGATAAGATTTGTCCAGTTCCGTGCTGTTATCTTGCAGGTTGTCGGAGATGCTGGCACCCCACCCTTGGGGGGCACAGAATGGGATGTTTCAGGAAACACCTCCTGCTTGGAACAACAGGTCATAAGCCACTTTGAAGCAAAAGATAAATGAAAAAAAGGCTAAGAGCCTGAAAAGCCAAATTGGATAAAAACTCCTACCTATCACAGTCCTGGTAACTGGCGGGGGACGTGGCTAGAAACATCCTATCAACATAGACAGTATGTTGTTGAAGCAGAGCCCTGCCCTGCTAAACACAGGGTAGACTCCATAGTAAACAACCATGGTCTACATACCTGCAGTGAATTTTTCCAAGGCCCTTTCAGCCTGGGATAAAGCCCACCTCCCACTTCCAATTTACAGATAGCACCTGTAGGTGCTGCCATCCACGAACAATTAGACTGACCTCTACCAAGTTATGGGATTGTTGCTGATGGCAATTTGTGCTCAAAACACCATTAACTTATCTGGGTTTTGTTTTTCCAGGGCTAGGATTTACTTTGCTTTTCCTGAATCTTCCCAGATTCTGTGCCTTTTGTGGGTCCTTCTGTGTGGGACCATTTAGGTATTGTTGTATGGCACCTATAAAGGTTCAGATTAGGTGGCTGGTTCTGTTAGTCAGCTGATACACTTTCTGATATGTTAGCTATGAAGGCATATAGCTCATTGGCTGCATAATAAAATGAATGGTGCCAATTTCTGTAAGCAGATTTCCTCCAGCGCAATACAATTTGCAATTGCCATTTCCATTATATTTTACAAGTGAATGGAGAAGACGCCTGAAATAAAACATTTTAAAAAGCATTGCAAAACTACTTATGAGACCCATGCTACTTGGGCAGCTTCTTACTGTGTGGCGATTCACCGACAGCTCTCAGTTTCTCACCACACAGTTCTAACGATTTCCTTGAAATAAGAATATAAGCAAGTTACCAAGAAAACATTCAGAACTTTCAGGAATATGTTGAACAATCCTGGTGCTTGGTTGTTTCCCAAACGGTGCTGAACTGCTCTTTGAAAACTGGATTTAATGGTTATCCTTAGTAGTGGAGTATGAGAATAAACTGAGTCCTGAATGCTGGATTTGAAGGAGCTGATGATGCTTTCAGGACCACATCGAAACAAATATTTAGCATGCAACAGATGAGTAAATTTGAAAGGCCAAGTCCCAATATGTATTAACCCACAGGTCACTATGGCATTAAGTCCTGGTACAGTGAGCAAAGACAAAAACAGCAACTGTGGATTCATTCATTGTAACAGCACAGTCACCACTTTATTGTGCAAAGAGGAAAATTAGCTAACTTTTTCAAACACTCACAATACACAGCTATAAAGTCTCATGGTATTTTCACTAAAACAGTTGTTGCTGATTCGAAAATAGTGTTTTTCTTACAACCACAGAATAAGCTCTGGTAGTGAAACAGAAAACCAGGTATATATAATGAGGAACTGAGTCAAGCATAACCACCAGAAGAGCCATTAACCCCACGCCCTCTTTCACCATTCTCTCAACCATGATGCAATTCTCTCTGAGCCTGGCACACGGAAACAGCAGAATGTCCCTGGAAGGAATCTGAGTTCTGGTTAAAAGAACTAGATCTACACAGTCTAAAAGGACACACGGCTCTCTCAGTGGTTCAAGTACTGACCTGCTGTGATCAGAGATGTGACTCAGTTGCTTAGTTCAGATCAAGATCTGAATCCAAACTTCTCAAAAGCCAGGGGATGTCTGGATTTGGTATTCCAGTTCAGCTCATGCAGGGACCTTCTAACACTGCTAGCCTAGCTTGTGAAATTCAGATTTGGATATTACAGTTGGCGAGAGCCCTCAAATGGTTATGGTTATAAGAAGCAGGGATACAAATGTCATTACAGCAAATCAACCAGAAAACAGAAATTAGTTGTTCTGTACTGAGTGCCCATATGGCATTTTACATATAATTAGATAAGCACTTTGGCTGTGCATTTATAACCCACCCCACAGCTCCTGACAGGACTCTTCACAGATAAACAGCTCAATCATGATGCTCTTGACTGTCATTTTATAAAATGAAGCCATAGAGACAGAAGAATATGATTTTAATAAGAATGATTCTGATTTCAAATTTAAGAAAACAACGATTTAATTTTGTTCCATCAGTTCAACTTCCTTTATAGTTCGAACAGAAAATCAATATGATTAGCAAAAAGTGCAACTGTAATGCTTTTCTGTAAAGAGCAGCTGTGTTATACCTCCTTCAGTGCATAAACCCTTTTGTAAAGGAATTTGCTTCAAGCAGTAAATCTAAATTCTCTGGTGTGAATGAAGCCAACCAGATATTCTTCAAACACTTTCCAAATCCTACCAAATCTCATAACAATTCAGTGCTGTTTTCTCTACAGGTAAGACAACAACCCTCTGTATACTAGTGCTTTTTGTAGGCAAACTCAACCTCTTACATTAACACATACACCAGGCCTGCAGATATTTTTCCTTAAAGTATTTTAGGCTTCCAGAGAGACAGAAGTATTAGACAAGATTCCCAAGTGCTTTTAGTAAATGCCATTTATCTACTGCAGGACCACACATAGAATTGTACCCTTCAGACAGAATGGTTTCTCCAAGAGAGCAGTAAAAATGCTGCCTCCCAAAGATCTTCGTACTCCAGATTGGCCAAAAAGCACGTCTTCATCTTAGTTTCTACCCTGCTTCTGTCCACCAGTCCATCCATCAGTAAAGTGGCTGCAGATTGGTGAAGAAGCCAGCCAATCATCTTGTCTAGTTTCAGACTCTTTGGGACTAGAATATTTTCACCCCAGAGGCTTAAGTGAAGCACATTAGCTGCAACTCGAGCAGACAGTCTCTGAAACGAGAAGTGAAAGATCAGCTGAACGCCCGTGAAAGGTGTTAGAACAGACACGTGAGATGTATACTGTTGAAATGTTCCCAAGCATCTTCCTATCTCACAGAACATTCACTTCTAATTGAAAGGCTTTTGGGGGTTGTTGCTATCAGGCTACTATTCTTGAGCTCCCAAGTCACTCAAGTTTCATTACATGCCACCCTTTCACACTATGACTTCGCTGTAATATGCAAAAAAGTGTCACGAACCAAGATCTTTATATTGCATCATGCTTTCATTGAAGTCCTGCAATAGTTTTCTATTATTACCACCAACACAGCGCTTGGCAGCCCTAGTCATGGTGAAGGACCCCATTGTGCTAGGCACTGTACAACCATTTTATCACAATACTCTCAGGAAAGTGACTGCTACGCAACTGACACCCTGTTAAAACCCCACTCACGGCAATAGCAGCAAGGTCTCTCACCTTGTTGGGATCCCGCTGAAGTAGCATTTTTACCACCTGCTTCACATCGAAGGGCACAGTATCTGGCAATGCTGGGAGCTGGTCTTCTTGGTAGCTTCTGCTTTCCAGAGAGGATCTTCCTTGGCCATAGAAAGGATTACACAGTCCAAGGATTTCATACGCTATCGCTCCAACCGCCCATGCATCTGCTTTACTGTAGTCAATCAGGACACCTGGACCAGGTACTGCTGTGACCACCTGCATCAGAAAGACCATAGGAAATGGGAAGGTAGAAATACACAGCACAAGTTTGTTTAACCTTTTGATAAATCTCCTTCTATTCACCAGGTCAGCATTTCCACTGTCATGAACTCAGTTCTTACCTCTGACGAAAGCTTGCACCCAGTTTAGTATTTATAGGGATATATTACTTGGGCAGCTGAAGAGGGACTCCAGATAGTGGCCTTATAAAGAGACCAGGTGTTCCATTTCACACAGCATGAAAGCCAAAAGTATCCCTACCCAGTATACCGGTGCCAGGCTAGAGATCCCTTACCATATGTTAAGACTACTGGTAAGGGGGAGTGAAAGGAAACACAATTAATTTCACCCCCACCCAGAGGATGCAGAGGAATAATTACTAGTTTGATAATAATGCAAAAATTGCTACACAGATGCTGTGTAGGAGAACTTACTGTTCTGAGACCCTTGAAAAAGCTAAGCAGAGGAGGGCATATGAATGGAAAGCAGCCAAATTTGGAATTTTGTACTTTTATGTGTAAGATCAACTACCACTTGTAACACTGATTTTTTTTTCCATTCAGTTGCTCAAGATACCAATGGGAGATTGACCAGCACAGAGTTCTGTAAAGGTGTTCTCTTGATGAATTCAACATCAGATGTGGTTGCCCCATCTCAAAAAAGATATATTGGACTTGGAAAAGGTTCAGAAAAGGGTAACAAAAATGGTTAGGGATATGGAACGGCTGCTATATGAGGAGAGATTAATAAGACTGGTACTTTTCAGCTTGGAAAAGAGAGGCTTAAGGAGGAGATATGATAGAGGTCTATAAAATCATGACTGGTGTGGAGAAAGTAAGTAAGGAAGTGTTATTTACTCCTTCTCATAACATAAGAACTAGGAGCCACCAAATGAAATTAATAGGTGGTAGGTTTAAAACAAACAAAAAGTATTTTTTCATATAACGCACGGTCAACCTGTGGAACTCCTTGCCAGATGAAGTTGTGAAGACCAAGACTATAACAGGGTTCCAAAAAGAACTAGATAAGTTCATGGAGGATAGGTCCATTGATGACAGTTAGCCAGAATGGGCAGGGATGGTGTCCCTAGCGTCTGTTTGCCAAAAGCTGGGAATGGGCAACAGGGGACAGATCACATGATGATTCCTGTTCTGTTCATTCCCTCTGGGGCACCTGGCACACTGGCCACTGTTGGAAGACAGGATACTGGGCTAGATGGATCATTGGTCTGACCCAGTGTGGCCATTCTGATGTGTATATCAGAGGCATTTAACCACATGGTAGTGCCAATCAACCAGACCATGAATCCTCTAAGCAATGCTATTGGAGATGGCACTCCATGGCAGGAAGTTCCATGGGGAGATAAACTAGACAGATAATGCCACACCCACAACAACCTGTAGCAGCCAATGTAGCAAGTTAGTGGGCATAGTATTAGGCAAGAATGGCAAGATAACCAATAATGAAAAAGCTTTTACCAAGTATTGACTAATATGGATGTGTCTGAATGGCATTCAAATTTCTCATCTTGTGGTGCAGAAGGTATACAGGGCAAAGGGGAAGGTTTGGCGTTCCCCAAATCCATTACTTTGGACCTAATCCTGCTCCTATTTATGTTAATGGACTTTACTGGATCCCATACTTCCAACAGCACTACACATATATACCTACCTAATACAGGCTATAATTACTTACTGAGACTCATAGAGATGAGGAATTACCTCTGGTGCCATAAGACAGCCATTGCCTCCCCGATCCACATACCAGCTGGTGAAAGGCAATCTCAAGCCAATATTTTCATCTGCCAAACAGCAACCAAAGTCTGTGATCACCAGCCAGGGACAGCCAGCTGTAAACATCACAGGTTAACCAACTTAGCATACAATTGAGATGTGCAGTGTATAATATTTGGCCATATAAGATACCACATATCATATTAGAAAACTGACTATTAGTCAGCACAAGCAGTCTCATTCCTTATAGGAATCTATATTACCACAGACCATTTCTGCATCACCTCTCTTCAGTATTACAAGTTAGAACACTGGTGACATAAACATTTGCCCATTTCTCTGTATAAGGAATTAGTTATCCATTCAGAGTTTTCACAGACACAGTGATTCTCCCAGATTCAGCAGCCTGGGACCCACACTTCACACATACTTTCAGTTTCTGAGGCTGCATGAAGCAAAACACTCTTGTTCATTTAAAGAGCTTCCATCATAACTTGGACACCCAGTGAGTGAGGTATAGTACAAATGTACAGCAGAGATGGGCAGAACAGAAGCATATTCCTACATACAAAAGGCAGTGTAAGAATTAGAGCTGCTGCTGAGTGATAGGAGAATAGAGACTGATGTGCCAGATCTGACTGAGTCCCATTCTGACTTCAGAGAAGATACAGAAGATTAAGAATTAATCAGGGACGGAAGGAATCTTTAGTAGTTTTTTTTAATTTGTAGCAGATACAGAATCAGCGAGCCTGCAAATGTTTGAGCTAGTTAATAGTTACTCTCCTGATGACAAGTCAAACATTGCAAAGCAGAATAATTGATTTCCAGAGACTGAATTTTTAATCATTACCATCTGCATTCGGTGTAGTTTTAACAAGGCTTCAAGAAAACGAAACCTGTGTTAATAGGACCTCTAAAAATCTTCTACAGCAGCTACAGCAGAGTTTTTAATTACACAGATCTAGGCACTCACTACTGTTCCCTGTTCGGTTCAATCTCAGTCACACTGAAACAGTGCTCAGGTAATTAACATTTCAGTTAGAGAGTGACAACAAAATGTTATTCCCTCTAGTCTCAGCTAATGTTTAATGATCTGAAGGTGCAATATCATTAACCTATCTCTGCTGTGGGATTTTTAGAAATTGCTCAGTGCTGCCTGGCAAGTTACGATCACAGAAACCATGGGCATGGAGCTAATGCATCATAAATGTTGCAGTGCAGGCTAGTGCATGCCCTTCTGCTCTCTGTTTAAGCAGTCGTTCACTTAGTAAATTTTGCAACATATCTTGTTAACAGTGCTTTGTCCTTACATAGCACCTTTCATCTGATGATCTCCAAGCATGTAACAGACACTGAACAAACATCACAACAACCCCGTGAGGCGGGGAAGCTTTATCTCCATTTTACTGATGGGAAAACCGAGGCACAGAGAGGATAAGTGACTTTCCCATATGTCACAACAGCAGCATGTGGTAGTGCCAAGAACAGAACCTAGGAGTCTTGACTCCCCCTAAACAAAGGCTGTAACATCTAGGCTCACTTCCTTCCCCATTAAACACTGTGGATGTGATTTTCAAAAGCATCTAAGGGTATGTCTACACTACCACAGGATCAACGTTCCGGCGATCGATGCACTGGGGGTCAATTTAGTGGGTCTAGTGAAGACCCACTAAATCAATGGCAGAGCGCTCTTCAGTCGACCCTGGTATTCCATCAGGACTGAGAGGAGTAAGGTAAGTCAATGGGAGCGTGTCTCCCGTCGACCCAGCACGTTGTAGACAATGCAGTAAGTCAGCCTAAGCTACGTCAACTCCAGCTACGTTATTCACGCAGCTGGAGTTGTGTAACACAGGTTGACTTACCACAGTAGTGTAGACATAGCCTGAGTGACTTAGCAGCACAAGTCCCAATACAAATCAAATTACTTTTGTAAACTCTCTATTCATCACCATCTGGACTCAGAAAGCTACATACCAGAATCCAATTCAACTAGGATATTGTCAGATTTTAAATCTCTGTGTGCTATTCCATGTCGAACAAGATGATCCACGCCTTCCAGTAACTGTAAGATCATCAAGGTGCTGAGGTGGGCATCGGAACTCCTCTCGTTCAAGTACTGGCGCAGGGTGCATGGATAACTGGACAGATTGAGAAAGACAATATTTGATTCAGTATTCTACCGCTGTAAAGCAAATATTCAGTTCAACATTAGTGGCATCTGCCTGGAGATACTTCACTGTTACATTTACTAACTTCTCTCTAAACATCCCAGATTCCTTAACCAACCCCAATTCCCCCCTCGTCCCAGTACACAAAAACGTCTGCTCATGTTTTGATGCATGGCATACTATCTGAAATCTGGCATCTCCATCAGGGCATCCATACTTCTAGAACTGGAAATAAAAGCATCCTCTCTAAACGTAGGAGGTTCACAGGGTGTACAATGAGATTTCTTAGGTATTTTATTTACAGAGGGTTCTTCTGTATCTTCCTTTGTATTCTGAAGGAAAGAGAGGGAAGTGTGTTATTACAGAACAGACTTGGTGGGAAGGGATATGATTCAGAGAAGGAAGAGTTTTTCTGGAGTCAGGATGATCAAAATAGCAAAAAGTGGGGGAAATGAAGATATCCCCCTACAAAGTGTTTTATAAAAATGGAGGAATAATTTGGAGTCTAATGGCTGTGTCTCAATTGAAAAGCAACAGCTGATCAGAAAGTAAGAGAAAGCCCAGAGTTACTGGGTCCTGATGAGTCATTTTTGCTTTAACTTTGCCTTCATGTGCAGCTGAGAAGGTAGTGTTGGAGAACCAGAATATCTGAAAAGTGTCTGAAGTTTCTAAAATGAGTTAATTAAAGTAATTATTAAAAAGAGCAACTAGCCTTCACTGTTTCACAAGAGTTAAAACCTCAGGAACGGGGAAAGATCACAGGATATTTCTTAAAGTGTGCTTTGATCAATGGCAATGAGCCAGGCGAAGACTTCACAAGGCCTTGTGTTGGCTATCCGGCAGTTGCAGACTACAGAGCCTCACAGCACAGTCACACTAGAAATCTGAGTAACTTACAAAACTCATCTCTACCTACTTCTTCATCACTAAGAAGAGCGTGCGGCTGTGACCGATCCCACTGGGGTTCAGTCTTAATGGGAGAACATCTGGATAATCCACATATGCTCCAGGTAGCAGAGGAACTGAGGATGTAAAAGCTCGGATCACCTGGATTATATTCGGATGAGGTTTCAACTTCTTCTTCCCAAAGACAGGTCTCCTGTTTCAATATAATTTGTGTATCACATTAGACAAAGAAAATAAAACCCAACAGTTATGGTAGGATGGTGAATTACAGACACTTTCATTTTTGTTATTCTTACTAAAATCATATTTTTCATTAATATAGCACTTTTCCTCCTAAAGGATCCCAAAGCAGTTTATAAACTCACTCATTCTAAAACAAACAATGTTGGCAAGTTACAGTGAAGGTTAGAAAGTGCAGTTCAAAACAAGATGTACCTTAAAAGTGTCTGTAAAAAATACTCAACCACTCTCAAACGTGAAAAGCTCTGGATACCACAAGTTTACAAACAATTCTAAGAATTGTTCAACAGAAACTTTCCTAACCAAGCCCCAGTTCTGCAAACTAATCCATACAGGCAGGGTCCTGCCCTCACATGAAATCCCACTGACTTCAACAGTGGTCCACAAAGTAGATTCATTGCCTAAATGGAGTCCCATTGAGATAAACAGCGCTCCATACAGACACCAGCATTTGCCGGCATGATTCAGACTTCTTGCAAATCCCCACTCCTATTGTTATTAGTGGGCAATCCACTGCAGATCAAGGGTAGTCAATGGACTTCAGCTTTACAGACTTAACCCACTGACCATAATTAAAACTATAACTTGGCCCTTTCCACCAAATGTATTAGATTCTCTTGCTCTAATAACCCAAAACAATTAACCTTTATTTTCTACGAGGTGCAGTTTAATGTTACACCAGTAGAGGGCACTCAAAACATTTACTGTATTGGCTATTTAAAAAAAAAAGATTACATTGAGAAAACAGAATTTTCCACAAATTTGATTGCTGAACATGAGCCAACAGTTTACTCCAAAACAACCTATTAAGTCTCCAAAATAACCCTTTAAGTGTTAGTGTTCTAAATAATTAATAGAGGAGTAGAGTTAGTGAGAGAGACCTGACTCTCAGTAAGATTAAGGAGAAAACTAGGACTGGCTTTGAAAAAAAATAACTTTATACTGGAAGCAGATCAAGGGGATACCAAACCAGGAAATCTATTCTTTGATGTACACAGTAAGTACCCATTAAAACGAATGAGAGCTACGCACACGTATCTAGAGCAAAACAGACCTCTCTTTCCTCTCATCCCCTGAATGCAAAATATCTGTCTGCTTTTTCTGTTACACTGCTGGGCAAGCTACATACCTATCAGTGTTTATTGTTTATTTGTACTGGCAGCAGAGGTGTATTTGAAATGTAAAACAGTTGATCTGGATTCTGGAGTACATTGTTTAAACTTGGGGGGGGGAGCTTTTTTAAAAGGACACTGATTAAAAAAATAACACAACACTTTCCTGTGTTCACATTTTAGATGACAAAACTGAAAGAATTTTAAAATTCTAATTTACTTCCCCGTATTTATTTACTTTTCTCTTCGCTCAGTATGTGAAAACAGAGTAAGCCATTTTCACTTTTGTTTCTGGTCAGTACTGAGTAAAATTCATTGACATGTTGTTGTCAACTACCGCAGCACCTAGGGCCTCACTCACAGGCCAGAGCCCCATTATGCTAGGTGCTGTACAAACAAACAGATATGGTGGTATTCTCTCCTCCAAATCACTAGGAACGAGTTCTCCAAAACAATGTTTAGGGTACCTTGTACTCCCGGAGGTGCCATCATTTAGCTGAAATGTACAACAGAGGTCCTGACTACTTGTGGTCACTAATAATTCCATGGCCTTTTTACTTTTTTGGAGGGCAAGTAGAGAAGAGTTAGAAGAGTCAACCCCAGTATTCTGGCCAAGGTCCAGACTGAGTGTTTAGATCCTGCCCTCATTAAATCCCCTAGGTAGCATCAAGTGGATGCAGTCTTTTCTCTTAACTTCCTCTATTTAGATTCTCTGTGGTATGCCTGTGCACTCTAAACCACTGCTGAATTTCAGAGGTCTGATGACATGATTTCCACCCATATTGTGCAATTTACTAGTACAATGAGTAAAATGTGTAAGCCACATTGGGATTTGGATGAAAGGTGCCTCAGATCCCGAATGTATCAGTACTGTTCCATCTTTTGGGGGGATTTTAGTGATGGCAATAGCCATTGCAGGGAAACACAGCACCCTGAACTCAGGTCTTGATAGACATAGAATCATAGAATACCAGAGTTGGAAGGGACCTCAGGAGGTCATCTAGTCCAACCCCCTGCTCAAAGCAGGACCAATCCCCACACAGATTTTTGCCCCAGATCCCTAAATGGCCCCCTCTAGGACTGAACTCACAACCCTGGGTTTAGCAGGCCAATGCCCCAACCACTGAGCTATCCCTCCCCCCATGCGAAAGGGGAAGTTGATTTTCCAATTTTTTTGTAGCTGAAATGTATGGGCTTCACAGCTTCTTATAATAAACGTGTGTTCTTAGAACATGCTAATAAAGGCTCTCTGATCACCAGTAAGGACCAATAAAAGCATCTACTAATAAAACATACCTGTGGCAAGCAACAGTTCCGTATTCCCCAGATAAGGCAGAACCGCTCGCTGGAACGAGTTCCTGTCTCATGGTGCTGAGGATAGCTTCACTTGAAGAACCAGCCTACAACAGCAGTTACATAAAACATTGTATTCAAACCTGAGCTTTAAAATCATCCAATCTAAACACCAAAACTGGAAGCAGATAACCCTGAAGCTAACACTAAGTAAGTTCAGACTAGAAATAAGGGGTAATTTTTAACAGCACGAGTGTAGTGGGTTCCTCATCATCTGAAATTTTCAGAATAAAACTGGATGTCTTTCTAAAAGATATACGCTAGCTCAGCTACAAGACACGGGTTTGATTCAGGAATTACTGATGGAAATTCTATGGCCTTTGTTATGCTGAAGGTCAGAATAGATGATCATAATGATCCATTCCGGGTTTAAAAAAAAAATCTATGAATGCCAACAGATTTAAGGAATCATTAGTCTGGAAGACTCCTCAAGCATAGGCACCGACTCTGTGGATGGGGAAAATACGGTGGATGCTTAGTACCAATCGGCAGCTGCCCACCAAAGTCTCTCCCACTCCCCAGTGCCTCCTGCCCATCAGTAGGCCCTGCTGATCAGCGCCTCCCTTTCCCTTCCTGCACCTCTGTCTGCCATGGATCAGCTGTTTTGCGGCATCAGGAGGTGCTGGAAAGAGGGGGCAGGAGGGCACAGCGTGCTCAGGGGAGGGGGCAGAACTGGGCAGGGAAGAGGTAGGACGGGAAAAGAAGAGGTGGGGGTGGAACAGGGGTGGGGAGAAGCAGGGCCACTGTGGGGCATTAGGGGAAGGGGTGGAGTGGGAGCGGAGTCGGGGGAGCACCCCCAGCAGATTAGAAACTCAGTGCCTATGTCCTCATGTTCAGTTGTTTGCAGACTAGAATGGATACAGTGAATTTTCCATAGAGAAAAGAACGATAGCTCTCTGAGTCTCTGGGATAGTTACTTTGGGATATGGCTGATAACAGAATCATTTGGGCTGGAAGAAATTTATGAAAAGAGACCTGGTCCGCCCACTTAATTGTGTGGGGCCTCCAGTGGGTAATTTAGCTATCATACCTAAAATGTCTCGAGCAAATGGACACCTAAGTTGTATCCTTGAGTATCTCTAAAAGCAGTGATTCCTCAAACTCCTTTAGCAGTGTTTTTCCATTTTCTGCTAGTTCCTAACGTTTCTCCGAGTTTCTCTTAATATTAAACATAATCTTTTTTTTCCCAGAAAACACTCAATATTGTCAAGGAGCAGCAGACAAACCAGCAGTACCACACAAATGTCATGCTGATGCTGACTCCCATAGGAAGATTTTTGATGAGCATTAATTACCTCGCTGAGTGACTGTTCATGAACAATCTGTGTTTCCATTGCTATATATCAACAACTTTGTTCCAATGTACTAATCGTGCACAAAATAATAGGAGCTTTCAACACATCCGTGGTAAACATTTCACTCAGATTTTGCAAGTGTCAAACAGGAAGACTACAGACTAACTCCTTACCGAAATGTTCCACATCATTTTGATAGCTAATGGGAAAGCAGCTCTTTGCTGGTTTGTTTGTATAGGTTTCCCTTCTGCAGCCTGGATATCTGAGCCATGATCCCACTGCGTATCTGGAGTCTTTCCTTCTAAAGGCTTGCTGTCTTCACTGCTTTGGTAGTTGGAAGACAATAGAATAGCTGCTTCATATACAGCAGCACTGCACCCTTTCCCAATGGGTTGCCCAATAAGGTATTCTTCTAGCTTGAAGCCTTGCCAGCGGAAAGTGCTCAGTGGATCTTTCAGTGGCTTGTTCTTTCCGATAAATATGGTCTGAAAGGAAAGTGAAAAAAATCACTCAATTATGCAACACTTTAAAAACCAGAGAACTACTTTGCTATGTTAAATGATATGATTGTATGTGCTCCAGGGTGTGCATACAAGGATATATACCACACGGCCAACACAGGCGGCATTTGAAAGCTTTATATCTTCTATTATGTTAAACTACAATCCAGCTGGGCACTTACAAAACACATGGTGGATCCAATTTACAAACTCACGACATCCAAATCCTGCATGTGCATGCTTCAGATTCGAATATAGGCATATAAAACATATAATTCTTTGTGCTTTTGTAGCACCCTTTACCTGAGGATCTCAAAACATTGTTTAAATATTAAGCCTCAAAGCAGCATAAGGTAAGTAAATTATTATCCATATCCTGAAAGTGAAGGGACAACAGCCAGGTTCACACTAGAAACTTTTGCTGGCAGAGCACTGTCAGGGATGTGGTATTTTTTGCAACTTTCTCTGCCCACAAAAGCCCCGCTGTAGACTCAGCTATACCTGCATTAAAAGGGCTTTTGCCAGTATCTCTCATATTGCTTGCCCAACTGATAAGCTGTGCCGAGAAAAGCTCTTTGCAGATACTGGCTGTGTCTACACTGCGAGGGTTTTGAGGGTATAGTTATCCAAATATGGGATACAGACATCCTATTAGGTTACCCACATTTGAAAACAGGTACAAGTTCGAGCAATTCAGTCAGAGCCTTGTACTCATAAAGTAACCATGTATAGACAATACATTCAAGCCAGCAAACAATCTGTCATCAGCAACACACATTTTTATTTAAGGTGTCTGTCAACCAGTACTACAGACAAATAAATGTGTTTGGACAGAAGACGGGAAAGAAAAACATGTCATACATCTACAACATAAACAAATAAAGTCTGCAGAGAAAGGTCGGCGAGCTTCCATAACAGGGATTTTTACTGTGCTTCCCTCCCTCTCTGAATGAATGAAATGTTTAAAAATAAAACCTAGTTAAGAACAATGACAGACAGAATGCCAATGACCTAAAGCTTTCATGGCAGCTGAAAATGATAGTTGGTTAGAGGAGAGAAAATCAATGCGGGGGAAATGTTTGGGGGTTAATGGAAAGAGACACAAAAAGGAGAAGAGGAAGAGGACTATGGGATCACAAATTAAGAATCAAGACATTGAAGAAACCAGTTGTGATGAAGTGGGAATTTTCTATAATGTTTTTATGATGCCTAGGCATGCCTCAGTACCCTCAGAGTGTGGCACTGGTACCCGCTGGGTGCAAAAGGGGCAACAAAGCTCCTGGAACAGCACAAGAGACAGAAGGTGTGAGTGAGCCACCTTGCTGTCTGGGAGGAATGAATATAGTCCTTAAAGAACTGGCTCAAACTGATCCAAATCAACAGAGGGCCCAGCAAGACAAAGAGATGCCCCAACCAGCAATCAACACTTAGCAGGAAACCCTGGCAGGCAGGAATTGGGAACTGAGCTGGAGAATAAGGTGTCAGGTGACTGGAAAAACAGGAGCCTGGACTGGGGAGACAAAAGGGGAACCAGGGAGAGAGCCAGAGGAGTCCATCATAGCTTGGCTGGCTCATCATGGCACTGGTTTGACCAGGTTGAACTATATGGTTTAACTTAATTGCTCTGTGCTAACGTAAGGACTTACAGATTCTGTAGCCAGATGACCAGTAAACGGTTACTTGGCTTTGAAAAGGCTTCTTGTGTCTCTGTAAATACTCCCTGAGAGCACTGGGCACTAAAGGGGCACAGTATAGGCCTCCCACCAGTCTGGCTTGGCTGGATTCCCTGCAGGGAGCCAGAGAGAGAGACAGGGAACACTGGTGCCAAAGGCCCAGTCTTGGAGTCCATGGGCCTTCCCTTATGGAACTGTGTGGGTCCTTGGAGCCTAATACACTAATGGGGTCGCTCCTAGGAGACTGAGACCCGACCCTATGACAGGCGTATACCTCAGAAAGGAAACTAAAACTCCAATCCTGCAATGAGACCTGCACGAGTACAGGAGTCGAGATGCATGGATGTGACAACAATAGCAGGGTCCAAGGCCTGGTTTACATTAGGGCTGTCAATTCATCGCATTAAAAAAACGAATCACGATTAATCGCGCTCTTAAACAATAGAATACAAATTGAAATGTATTAAATATTTTTGCTGTTTTTCTACATTTTCAAATATGTCTATTTCAATTGCAACACAAAATACAAAATGTAGTGCTCACTATATTATTTTACAAATATTTGAACTGTAAAAATAATAGTATTTTTCAATTCACCTCAGACGAGTACTGTAGTGCAATCTCTTTATCATGAAAATGCAACTTACAAATGTATTTTTTTATGTAACTGCACTCAAAAACAAAACAATGTAAAACTTTAAAGCCTACAAGCCCACTCAGCCCTACTTCTTATTCAGTCAATCGCTAAGAGAAACATGTTTGTTTACATTTATGGGAGATAATGCTGCCCATTTCTTAATTACGTCGTCACCTGAAAGTGAAAACAAGCATTCACATGGCACTCTTGTAGCTGGCATTGCAAAATATTTATGTGCAAGATTCATATGCCTCTTCATGCTTAAGCCATCGTTTTTGAAGACATGCTTCCATGCTGATGATGCTCGTTAAAAAAATAAGTGTTAATTACATTTGTGACTGAATCCTTGGGGGAGAATTGTATTATCTCCTGCTCTGTTTTACTCATTCTGCCATATACTGCATGTTATAGCTGTCTCAGATGACTCACCACGTTGTTTAAGAACACTTTCACTACAAATCTGACAAAATGCAAAGAAGATACCATTGTGAAGCATCGACTTAAGGTTTAAGAATCTGAAGTGCCTTCCAAAATTGGAGAGGGATGAGGTGCGGAGCATGCTTTCAGAAGTCTTAAAAGAGCAACATTCTGATGCAGAAACTACAGAACCAAACCAGCAAAACAGAAAATCAACCTTCTGCTGGTGGCATCTGACTCAGATGATGAAAATGAACATGCATCGGTCCACACTGCTTTGGATTGTTATTGAGCAGAACCCATCATCAGCATGGACACATGTAATGGTGGTTGAGGCATCACGGGACATATGAATCTTTAGCGCATCTGGCATGTAAATATCTTGCAATGCTGGGCTACAACAGTGCCATGCAAACACCTTTTCTCACTTTCAGGTGACATTGTATACAAGAAGTAGGCAGCATTATCTGCTGCAAATGTAAACAAATTTGATTGTCTGAATGATTGGCTGAACAAGAAGTAGGACTGAGTGGACTTATAGGCTCTAAAGTTTTACATTGTTTTATTTTGAATGCAGGGGTTTTTTGTACATAATACTACATTTGTAAGTTCAACTTTCATGATAAAGAGATTGCACTATAGTACTTATATTAGGTGAATTGAAATTTACTATTTCTTTTGTTTTTTACAGTGCAAATATTTGTAATAAAAATAAATATAAAGTGAGTACTGTACAGTTTGTATTGTGTTGTAATTGAAATATATTTGAAAATGCAGAAAACATCCAAAAAAATTTGAATAAATGGTGTTCTATTACTGTTTAATCGCACAATCATGATTAATTTTTTTAAAAGCTTGACAGCCCTAGTTTACAAACAAAGTCTCAACAAATAGTCTCACTAAAGCTCTGAAGTTACACCAATTTAATTAAAGCAACTGTGTGTGTAGACACTTTCATATTAGTTTAACTTACACTAAATAAAATAAATTGGAAGGTACAATATTTAAGAAGTCGGGGGAGAACAAGTTTACAAAATAATGGATGAGGATGGGGTGGGGGCGGCAGTAGAGGAAAAGGAAAATACCTTGAGAAGAGAGAAAAGGAGGTTTTATAGAAGTGTATTTAGAGCTGGTGAAAGGTGCTGGTCTGACAGCCCTCAAGACTGTCAGTCTCCACTTATCTAGCATGGGCAGAGGCACCAGCATACCCAAGCCCTAGCGTATAGGGACCCTTAGCAGTGCTGGGAGGGTGGGGGGTGAAATCTCAGTGCTAAGTCAGTCCTTAGCCCTGTTGCTTGGACCCCCACCTACTTACTATGCTTCTGTGCAAACGGGGCTAGTCCCCCAACACACTCCTCCTCTACCACCTCGCCAGGAGACCAACCCCGATGGGATCCCATGTCTCCCTGGACTGGAGATGCCCAAAGGACTAACTGGGATTTCCTTTTCTGGGACTCACCCTCCCTGGGGCTCAGTGTGGGAGGCACTCGGCTCCTCCACTTGCCAGGACAGTGTCTGTGAACTAATCATCCCCTGGTCCCCCACACACCCCACAACAGGTCTCCCCAAAACACTGATAGGCAGATCCCTAGGACCTTGTCACTCCCACACCTCACCAGGCCTTTCTGACAAGCTCTGACCTGGGTCCCCCTCCAGGATCCTGGGGGGGCAGCCCTGGGGCCAGCCACTTCCCCCAAAGGGGGGCATTCCTAGGGTCTCCCCAACACTCACTGGGGGGGCACAGCCACTTCCCCCAAAGGGGGGGGCATTCCTATGGTCAGCCCCTCCCCTACAC
Source organism: Gopherus evgoodei (assembly GCF_007399415.2). NCBI lineage: Eukaryota > Metazoa > Chordata > Testudines > Testudinidae > Gopherus > Gopherus evgoodei. The sequence goes on along the minus strand of NC_044339.1, from coordinate 8,753,495 downwards.
TCCCGGGGGGTCAGCCTGGGATCGGTCACTTCCCCCAAAGGGGGGGTATTGCTCGGGTCAGCCCCCCCAACACTCCCAGGGGGGCAGCCTGGGCTCAGCCACTTCCCCTAAAGCGGGGTATTGCTCGGGTCAGCCCCTCCAACACTCCCAGGGGGGCAGCCTGGGCTCAGCCACTTCCCCCAAAGGGGGGTATTGCTCGGGTCAGCCCCCCCAACACTCCCGGGGGGGGCAGCCTGGGCTCAGCCACTTCCCCCAAAGGGGGGCATTGCTCGGATCAGCCCCCCCAACACTGCCTGGGGGGGGCAGCCTGGGCTCAGCCACTTCCCCCAAAGGGGGGTATTGCTCGGATCAGCCCCCCCAACACTCCCGGGGGGGGCAGCCTGGGCTCAGCCACTTCCCCCAAAGGGGGGTATTGCTCGGGATAGCCCCCCCAACACTCCCGGGGGTGGGGGGCAGCCTGGGCTCAGCCACTTCCCCCAAAGGGAGGTATTGCTCGGGTCAGCCCCCCCAACACTCCCGGGGGGGGGCAGCCCCGGGGTCGGTGCCCGGCAGGACGCAGACGGGGGCCCCGTTCGCGGGCCGGGCCGGGCCGGGCCGGTCTCTGCCCCCCTCCCGCACCTGGATGTGGCGGCAGGCGGAGGCGGCCTGTCTCTGCTCCTCCAGCCCCTGCTCCAGCAGGCCCAGCCCGACGGCCAGGCTCAGCCCCCGGGCCGCCCGCGGGCCCCGCAGCAGCAGCTGCCGCCGGAGCCGCCCCGCCAGCCCGGCCACCGACGGGCGGAAGAAGCGGGAGCGGGCGGGCAGCGGCAGCCGGGCCGCCGGGGCGGGCGCGACGGGCAGCGGCCGGGGCGGCGCCCAGCGCAGGAGCAGCCCCCGGCCCAGCTGCAGCGCGCGGCCCAGAGCCTGTCGCAGCGCCATGGCCCCGCTCGGCAGCGCCCGCCTCGGCCCGGCCTCGGCCCGTGGTGACCCGGGAGCCGCCCGCTGTGACGCGCCGGGGCGGGGGCGGGGGCGGGGGTGTCAGTCACCGCGGGCGTGGGGAGGGGTGGGGGTCACGGCAGCCACCGGCTGGGTGGGGGTGGGGGTGGGGGTGTCACCGCGGGTAGGACCAGGCATAGGGTGCAAGGGTGTGTGTGTGTGTGTGTGTGTGTGCTGGGCATGGTGTGTGTGTTACTCCGCGTAGGGGTTGTGTGTGCCGGGCATGGTGCGTGTGTCACTGCATAGGGGTTGTGTGTGCCGGGCATGGTGCGTGTGTCACTGCATATGGGTTGTGTGTGCTGGGCATGGTGTGTGTGTTACTCTGCATAGGGGTTGTGTATGCTGGGCATGGTGTGTGTGTTACTCCGCGTAGGGGTTGTGTGTGCTGGGCATGGTGTGTGTGTTACTCCGCGTAGGGGTTGTGTGTGCCGGGCATGGTGTGTGTGTTACTCTGCATATGGGTTGTGTCTGCTGGGCATGGTGCGTGTGTCACTGCATATGGGTTGTGTATGCTGGGCATGGTGTGTGTGTTACTCTGCATAGGGGTTGTGTATGCTGGGCATGGTGTGTGTGTTACTCCGCGTAGGGGTTGTGTGTGCCGGGCATGGTGCGTGTGTCACTGCATATGGGTTGTGTATGCTGGGCATGGTGTGTGTGTTACTCTGCATAGGGGTTGTGTCTGCTGGGCATGGTGTGTGTGTTACTCTGCATAGGGGTTGTGTCTGCTGGGCATGGTGTGTGTGTTACTCTGCATAGGGGTTGTGTATGCTGGGCATGGTGTGTGTGTTACTCTGCATAGGGGTTGTGTCTGCTGGGCATGGTGTGTGTGTTACTCTGCATAGGGGTTGTGTATGCTGGGCATGGTGTGTGTGTTACTCCGCGTAGGGGTTGTGTGTGCCGGGCATGGTGCGTATGTCACTGCATAGGGGTTGTGTATGCTGGGCATGGTGTGTGTGTCTCTGCGTAGGGGTGGTGTGTGCTGGGCATGGTGCGTGTGTCTCTGCGTAGGGGTGGTGTGTGCTGGGCATGGTGCGTGTGTCACTGCATATGGGTTGTGTATGCTGGGCATGGTGTGTGTGTTACTCTGCATAGGGGTTGTGTGTGCTGGGCATGGTGCGTGTGTCTCTGTGTAGGGGTGGTGTGTGCTGGGCATGGTGCGTGTGTCACTGCATATGGGTTGTGTATGCTGGGCATGGTGTGTGTGTTACTCTGCATAGGGGTTGTGTGTGCTGGGCATGGTGCGTGTGTCTCTGTGTAGGGGTTGTGTGTGCTGGGCATGGTGCATGTGTCTCTGCGTAGGGGTGGTGTGTGCTGGGCATGGTGCGTGTGTCACTGCATATGGGTTGTGTGTGCTGGGCATGGTGTGTGTGTCTCTGCGTAGGGGTGGTGTGTGCTGGGCATGGTGCGTGTGTTACTCTGCGTAGGGGTGGTGTGTGCTGGGCATGGTGCGTGTGTTACTCTGCGTAGGGGTGGTGTGTGGTGGGCATGTGGCGTGTGTCACTGCATATCGGTTGTGTGTGCTGGGCATGGTGCGCGCTGGGCATGGTGTGTGTGTCATTCTAAGTACAGGTTGTGTGGTGGGCCTGGTATGTGTGTCGCTCTGGGAACTGGGCAGAGTGTGTGCGTGTTACTCTGCGCACGGGCTGCGTGTGCTAGGCCTGATGTATGTGCTCTGCATCAGGCTGGATAAAAATCAATGATTATAAAAAAAATTAAGATTTTATTTACATCAGTTTTTTTGATAAAATTCTTTTTGAGGGAAAAAAACCTATCTATAGCTAGTTTTAATTAAGATATATTATAGCTCACAGATATCATGGAATACGGATTATACATCCTCATTCTATAGTATGAGACAATATATTCATGTAATGTTTAAGAAAAGTTTTGTAAATGAGTTCTAATAGTTCATGGATTAGGGACCCAATTTTATGGGGTTCCAGAGGCTTCTGTATAGATTATTTAGGTTAATCGTTCTATCTACCTAGTGGGACTCAGTGGTCAGTCTAGAAGATACCATCAGAGACGCTTAGTTTTGCAGTTCTCAGACTGTGGATTTGTGTCTCCAGAGGTAACATGCTTGTTAACAGCAAAAATGTTTTAAAATAAATAATATATAGAGGTGAGAAATAACAGACCTCAACTCTATTGTCCCTCTGCAAATTTGTGTACACGGAGTCAGTCCCTTACCTCTCTCTAAAAGTGCAAAGTTTCAAAAAGTTCAACAAATAGAAGAGTGTTCGGGGAAGAATAGATCTGGACAAGGAAAATAAGTCTGCAGATAAATGTGAGAAGCAAGGGACATATGCTTGTTTTGTTAACATATTGTATGTTTGCTGTTAAAGAAAAAAATCCAGAATACTTAACGTTATTGTTTTAGTTAAATAAAACAATGTAAATATCTGTCTGGTGATGTTCTCTTCCTAATACAGCATGGCAAGAAAATCCTCCAAATATTAATGATTAACCTGTTGAATTGGAGATAGATTCACCTCCCAATGACTTCATAAATATCTGCTTCAATTAACTTTGGTAAATGAAATAACCAAACAATCATTCATTTCCTGATATAGCTGTAAAACAAATCTAAATAGTTTTCAAAATAAATCACTGTTTTAAAATGTATAGTGTGTACCTTCTAAAAATGAAACCTACATCTATTGCTGAGTTGTGAAGAATATGTATTAAGATTATAAAATCAGCAAGAATGCACTTTTATGTAGAAGACCATGATTAAATTGAGTCTTCCTGACTAGTGATTTAAATCAAATCCACCCTGCTCTGCATGTTGTGTGTGTTACTGTGCGTACAGGATGTGTACTGTGTTACTCTGGCTGGGTAAGAGTTGTGCATGCTACATGTAGCTGTGTGTGTTACTCTGGTTTTGGATTGTTTACTGGGCATGGTGTGGGTTGGCCTGGGTATTGAATGTGTACTCTGCATGCTCTGTGTTGCCCTTTTTGTGGATTGCAGACTCTGTCTGGTGTGTGTTGCCCTGTGTATGGACTGTGTATGCTTCTCGCTGCCATATGTTACTCTGCATATTCTGTGTAGCCCTGGGAAGAGTATGGATCTCTGCATGATGTGTGGTGCCCTGGGTATAGATTGTGTACTCTGTATGCTGTCGTTGCACCTGATATCACTGCTGTATACTCTCTTGTTGTGTTACACTGAAGGAGATACTGAATGTGTACTCTGTTACGTGCTACTCAGTGTTGTGTGTTACCTGAAGTATGACTGCATATGTAGCTTAAATGCTGTACTGTATTATTCTGTTTTACCTCTAAACTCCTAGAAACTAAAACCACATTGTTTTGTGTGGCTCTGTCCTGTAATGAAACAACACTTGGATGGAGCAGTAGAATTAGTGACTACATTTATTCTGTTTGGACATTTACAATAACATGTAAATAACCAACAGTGCTGCAGGATTAGAAAAATTAACTCATTTTTGTTCAATTCAGATCATTTCCTTGTGCCAAATGTAGCACAGTCATAATATCATATTACTCTGGAGACAGAACTGTTAGAGTATTGTCCGGTTCTCACCACTACATTCCCTTTCCCATCCATTCTCTCACACAGAGAAAAAATAAATCAAGAAAAATCAGGGTAACAAAAAAGAGGATGTTCACAAAGTGTGGAAAATTAAGTGACAATAAACAGCATAATCTAAAATGCCCCTTTTACTATAAAAGCAGCAAAGAATCCTGTAGCACCTATAGACTAACAGACATTTTGGAGCATGAGCTTTCGTGGGTGAATACCCACTTCGTCAGATGCAAAGAAGAAGGTCCTCCTGGTAGATATCACGGTGCCTTTCGAAAATCGGTCACCTGCCTTCCACAAGGGCCGAGCACGGAAGGAGTCGAAGTATGCCCCGCTCCAAAACGTCTGTTAGTCTATAAGGTGCTACAGGATTCTTTGCTGCTTTTACAGATCCAGACTAACACGGCTACCCCTCTGATACATTTTACTATAGGCTGTTGCTTACTAATAACCTGCTTCATAGACGAATAAGAGAGTCTACTTTGGATTTATTAAACCTTTAGTTTCTCTTCTCTCTTATTTAGTTTTTCTTCTTATCTTTATAAATAACTATTTGACATTATGGAATTCCTGCATTTGTATGATTTATTGATCTGTGCAATTTTGATCAACAGTAGTGATGGGTCAGAATTAAAACTATGTGTTAAATTCTCCGTCGGAACTTTCGAGGTTTGCATAAAATGAGATCTGGGGCCAAACCAGACCTCAGTGAATCTTTAATTTGGTTGTTCTCTAATCACTAGTAAATAAATGTACAGCATATAGCTTGAGGTAGGAAGATGTGGGGGAGAAGGTTCACTTGGCCCATTGTGTTTGAATAATATGTTTCAGAATAATGTGGACCCTCTAGGATATTAGAACTTACATTCTGACCTTATATGAGACTCTTAGGCCAGATTCTGGTCTCAGTTAAACCAGTATAAAGCTGGAGTAACTGCATTAATATGAGCAATAATAATATTTAGCACTATAAAAGCATTTCTCACCTAAGCATCTCAAAGCACTTTGTGAAAAAGGTTAATGCATCATTATTCAGCTGAGGAAACTGAGGCACAGAGTGGTCATGTGACTAGTTCAATGAACTGGAGTTTTCCCATGCAAAATGTTTCGTTGACAAATTCCCAACCTGCTCTAATCATGACATCATACTGCCATGTCTGCTAAACCGAACTTGTGAACGTTTGGGATTGGCTGATTCACAATGAGGCAGATCTAGTGCTTGCCACCCCTTCTCCAGGCCTAGTATAAATGGAAATTATTTTCATTAGAGTTCCCTGAGGCTTACAGAAGTTAAATGACATTCCCTAGGAGACAAGAGTTGGGAAGTATCTGAAATAAATCTCGTCCTGCAGACAGAAAGCGTAAGATTGTCTGGAGGTTCTTTAGTGCCATTGCAGATCACATGCTCCACATACTCTTCAGAACTTCTTCAGATCTTCTGGTCCAAATGACAGGGGCAGGAGCTCTTGAAGAGTCTTGACTATATAGGTCCCATCTGGCTTTGTCATGTAAATGTCCCAGTCTCTATTGAACTAGAAAAAGAGTTTTAGAGAACTGTCTGTAGAGGTGTATTTGCAGAAAGTGGGAGGGTGAACACAGTTGAAGTAAATTCAGTTAAAATGAGCATTCTGTTAACTTTTTTTTACTGCAGCAGGCAGCTGGCTCATTGCCCATTAGATTTTGCCATTGTTCTGTTCTGCATATTAACACTGGGCTTTATAGTATTAACACATTAGTAGGAAACTCTGAGCAACCTTTAAAAGCAGGGGTGGGCAAACTATGGCCCGGGGGCTGCATTTGGCCCTTCAGATGGTTTAATCTGGCCCTATAGTTCCCACCAGAGAGCAGGGTCCAGGGCTTGCTCTGCTTTGGCACTTGCTTCACTCCGCGCTTGCTGTGGCTCCATGCGGCTCTTGGAAGCTGTGGCATGTCCTTCCTTTGGCTCCTATGTGTAGGGGCAGCCAGGGGGCTCTGCACACTGCCCCCACCCCAAGTGCCATCCCTGCAGCTCTCATTGTCCAAGAACCATGGCCAATGGGAGCTGCAGAGGCAGCGCCTGCGGACAGGGCAGCACACCAAGCTGCTGGGCAGCACCTCCGCAAAGGAGCTGGAAGCGGGGACATGCTGCTGCTTCCAGAAGCTGCTTGAGGTAAGCATCACCTGGAGCCTGCACCCCTGACCCATCCCTGATCCTCCTCTTGCACTCCAAGCCCCTTGGTCCCAGCCCGGAGCCCCCTCCCACACCCTGAACTCATTTCTGGCCCCACCCCAGAGCCTGCACCCCCAGCCGGAGCCTTCACCCCCTCCCGCACCTCAACTCCCAATTTTGTGGGCATTCATGGCCCACCATACAATTTTCATACCCAGATGTGACCAAAAAGTTTGCCCACCCCTGTTTTAAATCATCTACCAATTTCTAGATTAAAGCCTGATGCTTCATTTCTTAGACATCCAAAACTGGCTTTAACCTCCAAAGGAAATTTCAGATGCATAAAGTACACGGGATCAGGCCCAGGGAACTTTACCTTTGAAATAATGCTGCTTATCCATGTAGGGAATCTGCCATCAGTTAAACATTAGCTTTTAAAGTAATGCTGAAAACGTTAAATGCAGCTTAGAGAGCCACTTTGGTACTATGCCTGTTTGCTGCACATGAAGAAAATGAACCCGGTGGAGCTCCTAAGATCCTTGTGTTTCAAAATACTATAGCCTTCTACAGTAATGGTCCTAAATGCTGCAGGCTGAATCTTGAGCAGACTTCTGCAGATGGGCAGGGCCCAAATGCAATGGAAATGTTGCATCCTTGCTGCATTTGCAGACTACGTAACACAGGGAGCCCCCATGTTGACCTCTGAAACACTCCTGCATCCCTGCAGTCTACATGGCCTCAACCGGATGCTTTGGTGGCATGGCTAATAGATTTCTACAGAGCACCAGACCCTGTGCTCCAGGGGAGCACCAGTCCTTAGCTGATACTTCCTCCCGGTATCCATAAGCTGAGTGCCTAGAAAACCCCAAAGTATATGCTGGGCCAAGGATTCCTTGCCTCAGCTCTTCTGTTTCAGTGCATTTTTCCCTGACCAGAGCCCTTGCACTCAAGCATGGCTCCCTTTTCATGCTTTGCCCCTGTAGTAACACTATTGAGAGCTGTAGGGGCAAATCTGGCTTGAGCATAAGCTGCACTGTAGCCACAGCTACTTACACCAGAGCTGAACTTTCCTTCTGTTTCTGCCCTTGAAAACACACTGCGGTCAGCATTCTAGGGATTTATATTGTTTCCAAACTTGGAAGCCCTTGTTTACGGACCTGAGTTTCCTTCTCCTTTTGTCATTCTCGACATTCAAAACCTTCCCAGCATGGTGCTGTGGGGTGCAGGAAGTGGGACGCTCACAATTTGGCACATTTCAGAATGCTTCCTTACTCGGCAACTTTTTGAGCTGTGTCCCCTGACATTTCAGAGTGGGGTCTGAACAAAACCAGTGTTCTCAGCCAGGCAGGTGGGTGGGAATTAAAGCAGTTTAGTTTCAGCTGTTGAAAAAGAAAGCAAAAGTTGTTTACCTCTCTCATTACTTGTCTGCAGGCCCCACAGGGCACGATGAAGTCCTCTTCAGTGTTGCTATCGAAGGAGAATAGAATGCAGAGGTCAGTGTAGCTCATGATGGAAAATTATTATACAGTTAATGCATCCGATAAATAATGTTAATGCATCAAATAACAAACAGTAGTTAGTAAATAGCACTTTGATTGTTCTTTCTACTCATAAATCCCAACGTGTTTTGGAAAGGAGGGTAAAGATCATTGTCCCTATGTGACGGATGGGAAAACTGAGGAAAGGAGAGGTGAAGTGACTTGCCCAACATCTCCCAGGGAGGTAGCTGTGACCGATATCGCGGCCCCATACAATATCGTTGGGGACCAGATTGTATTAAATCTATGAATGGTTTGTGTATGATTGTGTTCTACTCCATGGGGGAGGGCTATCGCAGCACCTACAGGAACTAAAGACCATGTGTGGAGGGGGTGGGTTAAGGCAGTCACTCTCTAGAAGTTCTTTAACATCAGTGAGGTACCACCCCCTGGCGTGGGTTGCACATACTGGTTCACGCTGGGTTTTCCAGAGATTGGCAGACAAAGAAAAGACTTTTTGGTATAAAGAGGTGAGTTTGAACTGACACAGTGCTTGCCTTCTGATCCAGCAAATATACAGGACTAAAGGGGGCCCCACCCAGGCGGAAGGGTTGGAAATACTTGGGCCTGCTAGGGTCTCATAGGATTGATGGGGGTCACTCCTGTTATATTTGGTGTGTGTTTAAATCTAATCAATGTTTTTAAGGTTCCTCTGTGGTGTTTTTACCTTAAGAATAAATGTGCTCACTCTGTCAGGCATTCTCTCCAGCCCTCAAATCATTTTCGTGGCTTTTTCCTGCACCCTCTCCAATTTTTCAACATCGTTTTTAAAATGTGGGCACCAGAACTGTTCAGTATTGGTCTCACCAATGGCGTGTTCAGATAAATTCCCTTCCCTCCTCCCACTCACTACTCCCCGGGTTATACATCCAAGGGTGGCATTGGCTCTTTTTGCCACAGCTTCACACTGGGAGCTCATGTTGAGTTGCTTGTCCTTTTCAGAGTCACTGCTTTCCAGGATACAGGCCCCCATTCTATGGGTATGGCCTGTATTCCTTCTTCCCAGATGTAAAACTTGACATCTGGTGATATTAAAATGCATTGAAAACAGCTTGCATACCACTCTGTGTGTAAGACATCTTTCAATGACTGATCATTCACTCAAACTTGCTAATCCTGGCGCTGGCTTCTGGAGACCTGCTTTGTTTTGGGATTACTCTGCAGCTACTATTGCAGTCTATAATCCTAGTGCCTTTCTCTCCAAGGTGGAAAAAGGATCACAGGATCCACATGGCGGTGGGTCTTCTGACCCTTCCCACCTCCCCAAGTCCATCATCCAACCTCCACTACACAACAGCACAGGGAGTTGGGAGAGTCTATGGAGCTGGGCTCCACACTGCACAGGGTTCAGATCCTGGGAAGATTACAAGGCTGGGAAAATCCACTCCAGGTCTTTATTGCAGTAAATCCCCACAGATTTATGAGTTTGGAGGGTTGAGGGTGGGAGGGTTGATGCCACATAGGCAGCAACTTTGTCCCTGGCCATGACCCTATCCTGTCTTCCCAAAGATCACAGAGGTTTCCATGGAAAGGGGGGGATGTTGCTCATCTCATCCTCTTCTGTGTACTTTGGCCATTCTGTGCTGGTATTTACTCAGTTTTCATCCCTTACTGGGAGAACCCCATAGGGAAGGCACTGGCCCATCAGTTTGGACTTTACTAGGATTCTGACAATTGTGTATCTATCTCCAAGTACTTGAAAGGTGTTAAGATCCAGGAAGGCATGAGAATCATTTGGGGGGGGGGGAAAGGGGGACGTAGGATGGTATCACTAGGAGTAATGGGGTGAAGTGAAAGAATGGTGCATTTCAAATGAATATCAGGATCAGCTTTCTAACCACAAAGTCTGTTAGGATGTGAAATGCCATCCTGAGGGAGGTATTGGAAAGCATTTAAAAACAAGCCTAGACGAAGCACTCAGGAGTACCTTGTAGCTAACCCTGCATGGGATGCACTACAGGACCACATAGCTTTTCCTCCTTTCTTGTGTTGATGATCGTTGTGTGTAGACAAAGGATCTGCTCCTTAGCAAGCACCAGGTTAATATAAATATAGAAACCTGCTCATTATCCCTAGAAATATTCATGAACATTTGAAAGGAGCAACTAAAACAAAGAGAGGATGTCGGGTGATTGTTAAAATTCAAACCTACAATTTCTCTCTCTTCATTATCCCTTTTTATGAATGTGGCCCCTTTGTTCTGAATAAAATTAATTCCTTGACTCTGGTTACTGACATGGATTATTCCCAAGAAGTATAATTTGACATCGCTTCTGCTTTTAGTCCATTAGGACAAAATGTTCTCAACAACTCCTCACTTGCTCTGTATCAAACCAATAATTAGGAGCCTATAGACACATCCCGGAACAGAAGCTTACAGTAAGGCCACCTAAATAGAAGCCTCCAGTTTTAGGTGACCAATTTAAAAGTCTTAGCAAGGTTTCCAGGATGGCTGCATTCAATCTTTAGTTAAAAGCCCACAGCTGATTTCTGCATCTCCTTTAGGTGCTCACTTTGGGCCTGGATTGTGCAAAACTGGACCCCTGTGCCCTGCTGAGTTTGTGAGGTCCTGCACAGATCAGTTTGCGGGATCAGGATCCCTAAATGGTCCTACTCACTTCTGTGAGGTTATTTGCATGAGTAATAGCTGACAGGACCCGAACCTCAGTCTTAAGAGTGGTTGCAGTGTAGTTTAATGATAATCTCGCAAAACAAAACTCGCTAATCACATTTTTCTCCCAGTCTTCAAAGTTGATGCTGCAAAAATTAGGTAAAAGAGAGAGCTCATTTTGAAAGGATGGCCATTGCCTCTTGCCACCACCCAGAACTGTACGGTCCTGTGTGTTTGAACTGCAGGAAGCAGAGAATTAGAGGAACAAAAGTGTTGCATAGTTTTCCAGTCCAAGCACATTTTGAAATGATTCAAAAGGGATATGATTCATAGCTCTCACTTACCTAGCAATGGCCATGGCTCTGAAATTCACGTACCCTTCTGACACGGCTTTCTGAATGGCGGTGCGTTCAGCACATATCCCCAGGGGGTAGCAGGCATTTTCTACATTGCAGCCTAAAGGAAATAAAGAGCACCTTGTTATTTGTCTGACAATAAATACAATCGCACCAACTGATGCGGTGCCCTTCATCCAGGAGTGCTCTGCAAGGTCATAGACAGGAATCACTGCAGCCAACACTGGGGTGGAGCACACACAGCAATGTGAGAGGAAGTGGAGAGCATGGTGTCCAGCTGAAATTGCAGATGGGATTTAGGGAGGCAGAATTATTCACACTGCAAAACAGCCAGAATCCTATGGGCTGAACCGCCTAATTATGCCCAACTGCAAGAGCGCTGTATATCCGTATACATGCAAAGACAGAGTTAAGGGATACAGGGCCAGTAGATGGCCCTCAAAAATATATAGTAGAATCGCTGAATTTTGTAGGACCAATAAGACTTTTTGTAGCACACTGCAAATGGCTTCTTTTGTGCAGCTTTTTACATTAGTTCTTAACATGCACTAGCATAACATAAATCAATATTAAAAATAAGGAATAATTAACGACATGGGACCTTTTAAGGCTATAGGCCAAATTCAGCATTGGTGTTAGGTGGCACAACTCCACTGAAGTCAGTGGAGTCATGCTCTTTAAGCTTGCAGCAGATTTTGACCTTCAGAAGTCAGTCCTTCCGGCACTGGAGTACCGCTACCACCACGTTCACTGGCATCTTTCCTGTAACTTGATACCACGTGATATCACGCCCTTCCACTCATTCAGATGAGCTCTTTCATTGCGGGTCACTTCCATGATTTCCGAGAACATTTCGTCTCGCGTCTTCTTTTTCCTCCGCCTTATCTGAGATAGCCTTCGGGATGGAGTAGGGAGACTTGAAAAATGTGCAGCTGCATGAGGGAGGGACAAAAGGGAGAGAAGTATTTAAAAAGATACATTTTACAGAACAATGGTTATACTCTTTCACAGTGAACAACACTATTCACCTTACATAGCACATGTGATTTTACTACAAGGTCGCATTTTGCATCTTAATATTGAGTGCCTGCGGCTCTGGTGTTAGAGATCTCACAGACACAGGCCCAGGCATCAGAATTCAGCTTGCATGCGGCCATGGTAAGCCATTGTCTTTCGGCTTCTGCAGCCTTCATATACACAGTGCCCTCCTTTCCGAAAAACCAAGCAAATCCCGTTCAGTAATGCTTCTTTCCTGTTAACATACAGCAGCAGAAGCCACCCCCCCTCCAATTCTGTGGGATGATCGCTTTATCCTTCCCCCCACCACATGGCTGGTATCATGGAAGATCACTGCTAATCACCCCCCCTCCCCACCGCGTGGCTGGTATCAGGGAAGATCCCTGATAGCCAAACGCGAAAAAGCTCAGCGCTATTTCCCTCCCCTCGCTTGGCTACGTGCAAGGAAGGATTTCTTTTAAGCAACAGGCAAACAGCCCAGTAGGAATGGCCATCTCTGTCCCCTTACTTAAATTCCTGAATTTCAACCAGGTTACCATGAACGATATCACTCTCCTGAGGATAACACAGCGAGATAAAGAACAGATGTTTCTTGAATGCCAGCAATCACCAGGACCATATGCTTTGTCATGCAATGATACCCGATTACTTGCTACATGCATGGTGTGGTAAAGTGTCCTACCATGGTGGACGGAACAAGGCTGCCTTGCCCAGAAACCTTCTGCAAAGGCTTTTGGAGTACCTCCAGAAGCGCTTCATGGAGATGTCCCTGGAGGATTTCCGCTCCATCCCCTGACATATTAACAAACTTTTCCAGTAACTTTACTGCCTGCGAATGCATCCCAAGCCCTCATGGCAAATCAATCATTAAAAAAAGCTTGCTTTTAAACCATGTTTTATATTTACAAAGATACACTCACCAGAGGTTGCTTCCATGGCTTCACTGTCTGGGCTAGTGGCTTGGGAGGGCTGGGAGGGTAATTCCGTCTGAGTCACAGAAAGCTCCTGGCTGTTGGGGCTAATGGAGTGCTGTGTGCGCTCTGCAAGGTCATCCTCCTCTTCTTCCTCCTCATCTTCCCCCTCCGCAGAATCCTCAGCCATGGTTGAGATTACAACCCCCACCTCGGAATCCACGGACAGGGGTGGGGTAGTGGTGGCGCAGCTCCCTAAAATTGCATGCAGCTCAGCGTAGAAGCGGCATGTTTTTGGCCCTGACCCGGACCTTCCGTTTGCTTCTTTAGTTTTCTGGTAGGCTTGTCTGAGCTCCTTCACTTTCACTCTGCACTGCACTGAATCCCTGGTGTGGCCTTTTTCCATCATAGCCTTGGAAATTTTTTCAAATATTTTCTCATTTCGTCTTTTGGAACGGAGTTTTGTTAGCACTGAATCCTCTCCCCATATAGCGATCAGATCCAGTACCTCCCATGCGGTCCATGCTGGAGCTCTTTTTCTATTCTCAGGAGACTGCATTGCTACCTGTGCTGATGAGCTCTGCGTGGTCACCTGTGCTGATCAGAGCTCCACGCTGGCCAAACAGGAAATGAAATTCAAAAGTTCGCGGGACTTTTCCTATCTACCTGGCCAGTGCATCCGAGTTCAGATTGCTGTCCAGAGCGGTCACAGTGGTGCACTGTGGGATACCGCCCAGAGGCCAATACCGTCGATTTGCGGCCACACTAACCCTAATCCGATATGGTAATACCGATTTTAGCGCTACTCCTCTCGTCGGGGAGGAGTACAGAAACCGATTTAAAGAGCCCTTTATATCAATATAAAGGGCCTCGTAGCGTGGATGGGTGCGGCGTTAAATCAGTTTAACGCTGCTAAAATCGGTTTAAATGTGTAGTGTAGACCAGGCCACAGAGGAAACCGAGCCCAGGTTTAGTCAGCGTCACAGAGGAGCTGTGGGCTCTCCCAGCTCTGAGTTGTTTTGCAGCAAAGATCTGAATGCCATCCAGGAGATCAGACAGCCGCCTCTTGTTGCTCAGCAAGGGAGAGCAATATGGCACAGGCAGGCAGAGCAGAATGCCATAATCAATGCAATCTGCTCTGCCTCCCCGAGATATGCAAGTTTGCCAACCTCAACCTTTCAAGAATCCTTGTGATTATTTGCATTGCAATAGCACTTAGGAGCCTCAGTTACAGGCCAGGACCCCACTGTGACGGTGCCCCTCATAAGGCTTTATGGAATATGCTCATGAATGTATATATGACATAACTAGAATATGTTTTATGCTACGTGTGCCATGTAACATCTATGTAAAGGTTATGATCCACTGAATACATCGCTCCTATTTGTAGGCATGTGTCATTTTTGTGCTTGAAATTAGAACTATTGGCTGTCTACTTGCGTGATAGCCTTAGTAAAGCATTTGGCCAGCAGATTAAGTGCCCAGTCAAGAACCACTTAAGCCAACAATGAACTTGGAGACATCAATCCACATCAGAGATTTCCCAGGAATGGCTGGTAAAAACTGAGTCATGCATGGACATGTGACTCCAAAACTCCATCTTGGAGCTGGACTCTGCATAGGAGTAAGGAGGGGGTCTCCACTCACAAGGGAAAGTCTACTTAAACCCCTCGGAGACCCCTCTATTTTGTCTTCAGCTGGCTAAAGGGGTAGCCTCTCCACGGCCAAGGATACCTGAAAGAAACTGGAACAAAGGACAGTAACTACAGGGGGTATGAGTGATCGCTGGACCCAGACTAGCAGGAGACTAGTCTGTAAAAGGAAGCTTACTGCAACTGGTGAGGTTCTATTTGTTTTCAGTTTCTTAGACATAGACTTGCATGTTCTATTTTATTTTACTTGGTAATTCACTTTGTTCTGTGTGTTGCTACTTGGAACCACTTAAATCCTACTTTCTGTATTTAATAAAATCACTTTTTACTTATTAATTAACCCAGAGTATGTATTAATACCTGGGTGGGCAAACAGCTGTGCATATCTCTCTATCAGTGTTATAGAGGGTGAACAATTTATGAGTTTACCCTGTATAAGCCTTATAAAGGGTAAAACAGATTTATTTGGGGTTTAGACCCCATTGGGAATTGGGCATCTGAGTGTTAAAGACAGGAACAGTTCTGTAAGCTGCTTTCAGTTAAGTCTGCAGCTTTGGGGCACATAATTCAGACCTCGGGTCTGTGCTGGAGCAGACCAGCATGTCTGGCTCAACAAGACAGGGTGCTGAAGTCCCAAGCTGGCAGGGAAAGCAGGGGCAGATGTAGTCTTGGCACATCAGTTGGCAGTTCCCAAGGGGATTTCTGAGATCCAATCCATCACACCCATCCCATTAAGTGCTATACAAACACAGAATGAAAAGGTGGTTCCTTCCTGAAAGATTACATTCCATCAGACAAGGGTTGCCTAGGGTGGTAGCATGTGGGGAGTGGCATTTTGGGTCCTTTGGGGTGGAGAGCTGCCGCACGGCTCCCCGGGCCTGGGGGAGCTGCCGTGGATGGGGGGGCACAGGGCAGAAGGGGGTGGGGAGCTGCTGCAGGGCGGGGCACCTTAGGGCGGGGGGGGGAGCTGCCACAGGGCTTGGAGGTGCCTCGGGCACAAAACATCCTTGCACCCACCCTGGGCCCAGCTCTTCAGGAGCTGAAGTGTTACCGTTTGCGGGAGCGCTGTCCTTACTTACCAGAGAAGATCTTCCCATCACATGTCAGTAGCGCCGCTCCCACCGGGAAGCGACTGTATGGACAGTAAGCAGATTTCTTAGCTTCCTTGCAGACCTGCAACAGGAGTTGAATTTGCTCATGTCCCACGGGGGAGGCTGTTGAATTGGTGATGTTTGGATGATTCCCCGTGGAACAGTCGTACTGCACCTGGGCCATGGTTACACTCACGGGTATCTGCAGGACTTCTCTTCTTTGTAACTGCAGCAAGTGAGGGGAAAAAACAGATGTGAGCAAGAGGAAATGCCAGTCTCCACTCCTGAAGACTGTGTGTGTGAGAGGTATAGACTGACTCACAGTGTATATGTGGTGGACGTGTCTCTGAGTGCCAGTGAGTGGAGGATTTGCGTGTGTCTTCCTCGTCAGCGTATGTGTTGCAATTCAGTTCTCTCACGCTCATCCTCTGCCAGTGGCTCTGTGATTTTCCTGTGTTATGTATTCCTCTAGCTCAGGAATCTAACGGTCAGCTCAAAGTGCGAGTGAGCATTCCCAGACCTGGCTGCATTCTCCCTGAGAGTGTGTAGGACAGGGTGGATTCATGGGCAGCCTGTGAGGCCATGTGCTGTACGTTTTCACCAGTATCCCTGCACTGGTGTGCACGCTGTCTCCATGAGATGCGTCCAGAGCAATTCAGTGCACCTGTTCTCTCTTTCTCTTCAGCCTCTCCTCTCTCTGCAATGGAGCTGGCCTTCTCCACCCTGGACAGTCTGTCTCCCCACTACCATACCTCTGTGGGAGCAAGCTGGGGCTGAGGATGAGCATGTACCTTTGGTAGGACACTCTGCTTGAAAAGGAGCTTTCAGAGAAGTCGCCCTCCCATGACAATGCAGCAAGAAAAAAAAGCAACAGGCTCCAGCTTGGAGGGCTCTGCATTCATCCTCACAGCAACAGGCTTCCCACACGATTGGCTAAAGCCTGCAATGCCCTGACCACCTGGCTCTGATTGGCTCTGCATTAGCAAAAGCAGCTTCCACCCTCTGTGGTCGGAGCTGATTCTCAAAGTGCCTTTCCGCTGATGGAACTGCTGGAGAGCTGTCAGCAAGCGCCACCCACTTTCTGCCCAGCTCTGCAACCCCCCTGTCCTTTCAGTCCATCAGGCTGGGGCATTTTGCCAGAAGGTGACTTGGCATTGGGAAGAAATTCAGGAGGCGCAGAGGAAAATCTGCAAGGAAATACCAGAACTACAGAAACAACACCGAGGAGTCCTTGTGGCACCTTAGAGACAAACAAATTGATTTGGGCATAAGCTTTCATGGGTTGTAACCCACTTTGTTAGTCTCTAAGGTGCCACAAGGACTTCTCCTTGTTTTTGCTGATACAGACTAACACAGCTACTCCTCTGAAACAGGACTGCAGACACGTGACAAACCTGAGCTGATGGTGAGAGCTAGGTAGGCCAGGGGCTCTGGAACAATTTTTATAGTGGGGGTGCTGAGAGCCTTTGAACCAAACTGTAAACCCTGTATATAACGGAAACCACTTCAAGCCAGAGGGTGCAGCAGCACCCCTAGTTTCAGCACCTATGAAGACTTAGAAGGATTTACATTTTTATCAGTAAATGTCAATTTCACCATAAACACACAAACCAATGAAATAATATTTCCATCACTAAATCATCTAAAATGTACAAATAGGCAAAAAGTAAGAAAAATGCTGCTTGAGAACTTATTAGGGTTTGAATTCAGGATATTTACTTTGTATATTTTGATAGGTGAGGTTGTCAGATTGTGTCTAATGGTTATAAAGGTTTGACTTTTTTAATCTTGGTGTCTGCTGTCATTAAATAATTAATATCTGGCACCACCACCCCCACCCATAATTTGCCACCACTGTGAAAATTTAAATGGAAAAAAATGCTTAAAAATAAATTAATATTATCCATCGAAATTATAAAAAAATAAATATCGAATTCTGTCAAGTCTAGAGATAGGGCAAGTTTGCCAAGTGTTTGGTACCCAAACTGAGGCAAGGTTTTCAAGAGTGCTCAGGACCCAGCATGTACCTCCTGGGCAGTGATGGGGAGGGGACAACAAAGTATCGGCCTCTCCTCCTCCCTCCTTGTTGCTCCTGGACGTGGCACCCTGCATCGCCTCTGGAGAGAGGTGGGGCACAACGCTGCAGGAGCAAGGCGAGTTCTTGACCCACATTGCTGGGACAGAGTTTGGGCTACAGTCTCCAGTGATGGGACTTCAGGATCCTGGCTGCACAGCCCTGGGCTCCAACCACAGGGCAGCAGGTACTGACCCACCTTGCTCTGGCCACGTGGCCCTGGCCTTCAGCTGCGGGGCTTCAGACTCCAGCCCTTGTTTCCGGCTGCGTGGCAGCAGGTGCTGGCTCCTGGCTCCAGTCCTGGGCTCCAGCCACACAGCGGCAGGTACTGGCTACAAGAGCTGACCCCAACCCCGGTCACAGGGCAGTGGGCTCCAAGCACGGGGCTCTGGCCACAGAGCAGAAGGTGCTGACCTCTGGCTCCAGCCAAGGAGCTTAGTAGGCCTCTGGTCCCCAGTCCTGGCCATGCAGTGGCAGGCACCAGCCCACTGCTCCGGTCATGCAGCCCCAGACCCTGGTGCTGATCCCCAGATGCCCGGCAGCAGGCGCCGACCCACAGCTCTGTTCGCAGGCTCTGGCCATGCGGTGGTGGGAGCTGGCCCTGGATGCCAACCCCTGGCCACGTAGCAGTGAGCACTGACTCCAGCCATGCTGTGGCGGGCGCTGACTCCTGACTCCAGCCATGCACTCCTGGGCTCCAGCCCTGGCCGCATGGCAGCAGCCACTTGGCTCTGGCCACCCACCCCCGTCACCCCTGTGTCCATCCAGGACCCCGCTACCTCCCACAGCCCTATATCCAAAGCATCATCGCCCCCAGGACCCTGCTGCCTTCTTGGCCTCTCATCCATCCCCCAACATTGTCCCGGGCCCCCACTGCCTCCCCCGGTCCCACATCCATCCCACCATCCCCTCTGGCCCCTGCTACCTCTCTCCCTTCGGCCCCCACATCCAGGGCTTAATGGGTCCTGGGGTTTGCTGAGAAAAATAATATTAACAAACATGCAGGTATCACAGCAAACTTACTTGCTATCTGTGAAAAGTGATACTTGTATTTTTGTTAATAGAACTTTTCATAGCCTCCCAGGTAGCTACTAAGTGTGCTGTGATATTAACAAACATACAAATATCATTTTTCATAGCAAGCCCCAGGACCCACTAAGCCCTGGATATGTGTGTGTAGAGGAGGGTGCGGGGTGTGTGTGTGTGTGAAGTGGAAGTCAGCATTATTTTTGTTACTGAATTTGCCAAAAAACCCTACAAATATACATGACAATGTTTTGGATGTGCCTCTGTGCATATTTAATTGTCCTTCCTAAAGTTAATTAAGAATTTTAAGAAAAAAGTGTCCGTGCCGCCACCAATGAGAGTTGGTGGCCGGACTCTGAGGCCACCAAAAAATTTGTTGCGAGAACCCCTACTCTAGGCCTTCAAAGTAGACTGGATAAAGCATTGAAAAAGAGACTGCATCTTGCATTCGCCGATGTGGGGTAGAGGTTCACAGGTGCTGCTAGCCAGAGCTGAGGGCCAAGAGCCAGTCGAAATTCAGTGGAGCTCAGGCAATGAAATCGGCTGTTTTTGCCAAAACTCCACACCCATAAACTGGCTATCAGCTTATGGGTGTAGTTTTTTGGTAAAAACTGCAGTGCTCAGCCAGGCATGCCCTGAAAGAGGCTATGGTTAAATATTTCTGTAACCTTAAAGGACTCCCTCCCAGAGACCTGACCTTGGGTTCTTCTCCCTTGAATGAATAACCCTGGGGGCTGGGACTCTACCCAGGCCCCTATGAACAAGCATGGCAGCATTTGACATCCCATTGTGCTCGCTGCTCTGATGTAAGTGGCTAGACAGGGTGCATAGAGGGTGAAGGGAAGGGGAATAATTTGGCTGCTTGGGAGGCAGCGTGGGAAGGTCAGGTCATCGGACTGGGATGAACCTCAGGCTGGGGAATTTTCTGTGTATTTTGTGGTTATAAACACTAACCCTGGAGGAAGACACCTTGCTGACTGCAGCTGTTTTCCTGCTGAATCATTCTGCCAGCTTACACTGTGCATGAGGAGACAACTCTCTCTCACTAGACTGTCCCTCAGCTAGGCCATCCCGGTGATTTACAGGCAAAGTTGAAGATCTAAAATACAACTACAGGGGCTGCTGTACTGATCGTGTTCTTCCAGCTGCTATTTATTCAGTTAAAAATGACTCCCCAGCCTCTCCATTAAAGCTAGGGAGACTTTTGATTCAGGATGATCAATGCCCTTGTTTTCTCTGAAAGGTTCCGCAGAGAGCAGGCAGTCATTCTGTTCCTGCTTGGCATTTCACTGGATGGTTACTTCTAATGATTGCATTTTGCCCAGGTTCAACCCAGGAAAGGCAAGTTAGCTTGAAAATGCAGCTTTAACAAGTTATTGCTGTTGCTATGATCCATCGTATTGCAGGGCTGCATACCAGCTGGGATCAGAGCCCTCTTGGTGCTAGGTGCTGCACAAACTCCAACCCAATTTTTCACTGAAAAGGGGTTAGATCAGGGATGGGAAAACTACGGCCTGGGAGCCACTTCCGGCTCTCCAAACACTTTAATCCAGCCCTCAAGCTCCCACCGGGGAGTGGGGTCAAAGGTTTGCCCCACTCCGCATGACTTCCAGAAGCAGCGGCACATCCCCTGTCCGGCTCCTATGCATAAGGGAAGCCAGGGGGCTCTGCACACTGCCCCACCCCAAGTGCCACCCCTATAGCTCCCATTGTCCAGGAACCACAGCCAATGGGAGCTGAAGGGGTGGCGCTTGTGGATGGGGCAGCACACAGAGCCTCCTGGCCAAGTCTCTGTGTAGGAGCTGGAGGGGGGACATGCTGCTGCTTCTGGGAGCTGTTTGAGGTAAGCACCCCCCAGAACCTGCACCCTGATCCCCTCTCATGCTGCAACCCCTGCCCCAGCCCTGATCCCCTTCCCACCCTCTGAACCCCTCGCTCCCAGCCTGGAGCATCCTCCTGCACCCCCAACCCCTCATCCCCAGCCCCACTGCAGAGCCGGCACCCTGAGCTCTCACCCCCCCCGACACACCCCAACCTCCAACTTCATGGGCCGCCATATACTTTCCATATCCAGATGTGGCCCTCGGGCCAAAACATTTGCCCACCTCTGGGTTAGACGGAAAATTTTTGACCAGCCCTATAAGAAAACACTTTCTGCCCTTAGAAATGTACCATGTAACTAGACAAGAGAGAGAAAAGGTGGTGGTGGGAGGGGGAAACCTCGAACAGAGGGTGGACGTGACTTACTCAAGGTCATGCAGCAAGGCGGAAGCACACCAAGATTAGCAGCCTGGCTCCCAGCGTAGTGCTGTACCCAGGGGAGAACATTGCACCTTCGGAGACAGAGGTTCGGTTTTAGGTGAAAAAATATTTACACGGAAAGTATCTGTTTTCCTAGAAGTTTTTTTTTTAAATTCTCATCAGAAAATTTCCTGGCCAAATGCTGAACAATTTCTGGTGGGTTTAATTTTTTTTTTTTTATTAAAAGTCAAAATGTTCCACCGAAAGCTTTGATAAAAGCATTTTTTTTTCTGTTTTGATTGAAATTCTCTCAAGAATTTTTCCTCTGACCAGCTCTAATCCCTTGCTGGGTGTTTGCGCAGCAGCTGGAAGGTATTACCTCACCCACCTTGTCTCTATAGGATAGTAGGGACGGAGTCCTGCAGCCAGGAGGACTGACCCTGATAGAAACTCACTCTCACCTGATCCCTTAGGCATTCTTTCAGATCGACTCATGGCAGGGGTTTACTCCCTTGTCACACACTCTTCTGTGGCAGCGGAGCCCTGCACGCGACACCAGGGTCCTTTACCATGGGAAAGTTGGTGCTCGGACTCTGATGCAGGCTCGGGCAGAGGGGGCTGAGCTGGGGGAAGCTCTTGCTGAAGGCCCAGTGCCTGTAACAATTAACCAACAGGATCAAGAGCATTATGGGTAACCCAAGTGACAGGTAAAATGAACAGGTGTGTCAGATAAGAGCAGAATAAGTTCCCCCTTCCCCATGAAAAAGTCCCTCCAGAATCTCCCCTGGAATCTCCTAATAAACCCAAACCAACTTCTGCCCTCCTTGGGCTTGTCCTTTCATGCCTCTTAAATCCCTTTTGCTGTTCCTCCACTGAACACCGCCCAGGGCTTTCTCCTGGAAGTCCGGATTGTGCCCTTTTATCAGGGCTTGCCATTGCAGCTTGCTTCACACCCAGCGACTGCTCTACGCCTCCCTGGTTGCTTGCCAAACTTCTCTACTCCGGCTGGGATCCCAGCTGGTCTGTCGGCTTTCTTTCATCCCAGAGAGTGACTGCAGACTCTTTCCTTGCCTGCTGCCCTCTTCTGTTCTCGGCTTCCTCAGTTTATAGTCCTCTGCCAGCCTCTTCTCTGCTGAACTTCATCCTCAGTTAAGCCTGCCTCTCCCAGTAGGTCCACTGGCTTCCCACATTCACCGTTTTGGAGCCTCTGTGGTGCACACACCCATCACCGCACTGCTGTGTGATTGGTGTTGCCACACTCTGTGAGGAGCTGTGTCCAGCTCGCCTTGGCTGACACACATCTCTTGGGAGCATTCAGTTAACCTGCTATTGCCCCTGACTGGACAACCTTGTCGTCACCCACTGCCGGTTATAGACCCTCTTCCACGGTGCAGTGAGTAAAATGCTGTGCCTGGATAATTTCACAGCCATTGATAAACATTCGCTTTTATGGACAGTGAGATATTCCTACCTCACAGAATCAAATCTCATGTTTCAAGGCTTCTGCTGATTACCTGAGGGTCAGGAAAGGTGTTTTCCCCTCTAGCCACAGCACTGTACCATTGGCTAACTGCATTGTGGGGAAGTTTCCAGTTCACCTCCTAACAGCAATGAGGGATTGGTCACTGCCAAGGTGTAGCTACTGGACTAGGAGGGTCACTGACTGGATCTGTTAGGTCAAAGCTATCCTGTGTTCCTATTGCCAGTGGGACATTTCTTTACATTCGGTCTCTCTGTGAGGAAGGACACGGTCCAAAGAGGAACACAAAGTATGTTATGAGGAAAACACCTGTTAAGATGCTTTTACTCGTACAGGAGTGGAGCCTGCTGTCCCTTCTAGTGCAGGGGGGCAGTGCTGCAGCAGCTGCATGACAACGAACTGTATCTTGTCTCCAGCTGGGATGTTGCTGCATCTTTGCGCACAGAAACATTCTGCTTCATGCTACCAGGGTCACACTATACCCTGTTCCACAGGATCCTTTCTGCAGGTGTGTGAGAGAGGGAGGGAGAAACACGAGAAAGAAGAACCAGGACCAGGGGTGCCAGAAGAAGGAGGGCCAGGGGGCTTAGCCCTCCCACCTTTTACCAGCCGTAAGGGCGAGTGACAGGAGGGAGGGGATGTAGAGGATCGAGCAGGGTCTTGGGGGGAAGAGGCAGCAAGGGGGCGGGCCTCAGGGGAATGGCCAGTATGGGAGCAGGGCCTCGGGAAAGGGGCAGGGCCACAGTTCATTCACCAGTGGCCCCTACCCACTTTTAGAGAGCTGCTGCCACTCCTGACCAGGACCCTGTGACTTAGGGTCACCAAGAGGCATGGTTTGATCTTCTTTCAGGGATACAGTCACATGCTGTGTTTATGGCCTGATACTGGGAAGTGCAGAGCATGTCCTGTGGCATCCTGAGCATTCCTGCCCATGGCAGTGGATGCTGCTCAGCACTTCCCAGGATGAAGCCCCTTTTTAAAAGCTAATTTACTGCTGAAATTCACCTCACGTTTTATCACCAACTTTCTTAGCCCATGAGAGCTGGAATTAGCCCAGGAAGAGAATGGTTAAAACCTTCTCTCCCCCATTTTACTCATGTCAGGAGAGATAATAGGAGAACGGTAACATCCCCGACCTTCACGATGTACTCCTGTTCTGTTCCAAGCCTTGGTGTGCTGTATATTGCCATTGCACATCTCTGCAGCAGAAGGATCCTGTCCGTGTTCTTGTGGAGCAAACTAAAAAAAAGGGAAGGGAAATTTTTTAAAGGTAGTTTACAAAACTGGAGCCTAGAGTCATCTAACGTAAAGGCTGCGCACCCACCAGCTTTTAATCTGGCTCAATTTGTGGTGCAATAATCCAGGTCCCATTCCAAGGGTCAAAACTGCAAATCAGTTAAACATTTAAGAGCCAGGTCCTGTCTGGAATTTACCCAGAGACTCAACATCTAGTATCACAAAATTCTGCCCAGCCTGGAAATCATAAATTGCACAGATTATTTATTAAGAATGACATCTGCAGATAATTCATACTCAGACAACTAGATCATCAGGGGGTGTAAATCAATTGCCTATGCATATTTACAGCAGCTGAGGATCTGGTTCTCAGCAGCTGCAAGAACTCACAGATGATCTGTTAGGGTAATTTCATCTTGGAGATCCCACATAAGCAGAAAATATTTAATGGACCTACACGGGGCTATAAAATACCATGCAGAATTAGAACAAGCCCCTCTCTCTTTGAAAACTACTTTGAGCTGAGTATCTGTCATCACCAATTTAAAATGCACATAGATTTAATGTAACAAAGGTGCTTGGTAATTAGACTTTCATATTCTATTTTAGTCACCTGTGTTAGAAAACATATACCTGCTTTCTTGCAATTTTTCATGTGTAAATACACTGATGATATGTTACTGAAAGCTAGAATGCCACCGTACCCCACAATTTCCAGTTAATACAAATAGCTGAATGAATTAATTCAGTTAATGCAGATGGCAGCGTTATCTAGTGGTCAGGGCACAACTCTGGGAGATAAGACTTCTGGATTCTATTCCTGGCTCTGTCAGTGACTCACAGAGAGATCTGGGGCAAGTTTCTCACATTGTTCCTCATCCATCCATGAAATGACGTTAATAAGACAAAATTGTATGAAAGTTAATAATTTTAACCTCCTTGGGGCAGGGTCTGTCTTTTGCTCTGTGTTTTCACAGGAGAATATTGATATAACAGGCATCACAGAAACCTGGTGGACTGAGGACAATCAATGGGACACAATCATTTTGGGGTACAAAATATATCAGAAAGACAGAAAGGTCGTGGGGGGGGAGTGGCACTATATGTGAAAGAAAATGTGGAATCAAATGAAGTAAACATCTTAAGCGAATCCACATGTTCCATAGAATCTCTATGGATAGTAATTTCATGCTCTAATAAGAATATAATATTAGGGCTCTATTATCGACCACCTGACCAGGACAGTGATAGTGCCGAGGAAATGCTAAGGGAAATTAGAGAGGCTATCAAAATTAAGAACTCAATAATAGTGGGGGATTTCAATTATCCCCATATTGACTGGGAACATTTCACCTCAGGATGAAATGCAGAGACAAAATTTCTCAATACTTTAAATGATTGCTTCTTGGAGCAGCTGGTATGGGAACTCACAAGGGGAGAGGCAACTCTAGATTTAGTCCTGAGTGGAGCGCAGGAGCTGGTCCAAGGGGTAACTATAAGAGGACCACTTGGAAATAGTGACCATAATATAATAATATTTAACATCCCTGTGGTGGGAAGAACACCTCAACAGCCCAACACTGTGGCATTTAATTTCAAAAAGGGGAACGATGCAAAAATGAGGGAGTTAGTTAAACAGAAGTTAAAAGGTAAAGTGAAATTCCTGCAAGCTGCATGGGCGCTTTTTAAAGACACCATAATAGTGGCCCAACTTCAATGTATACCCCAAATTAAGAAACACAGTAAAAGAACTAAAGAGCCACCGTGGCTTAACAACCATGTAAAAGAAGCAATGAGAGATAAAAAGACATCTTTTAAAAAGTGGAAGTCAAATCCTAGTGAGGTAAATAGAAAGGCACATAAACACTGCCAAATTAAGTGTAAAAATGTAATAAGAAAAGCCAAAGAGGAGTTTGAAGAACGGCTAGCCAAAAACTCAAAAGATAATAACAAAATGTGTTTTTAAGTACATCAGAAGCAGGAAGCTTGCTAAACAACTAGTGGGGCCCCGGATGATCGAGATACAAAAGGAGTGCTTAAAGACGATAATGTCATTGCGGAGAAACTACATGGATTCTTTGCTTCAGTCTTCATGGCTGAAGATGTTAGGGAGATTCCCAAACCTGAGCCGGCTTTTGTAGGTGACAAATCTGAGGAACTGTCACAGATTGAAGTGTCACTAGAGGAGGTTTTGGAATTAATTGATAAACTCAACATTAACAAGTCACCGGGACCAGATGGCATTCACCCAAGAGTTCTGAAAGAACTCAAATGTGAAGTTGCGGAACTATTAACTAGGGTTTGTAACCTATCCTTTAAATCGGCTTCGGTACCCAATAACTGAAAGATAGCTAATGTAATGCCACTATTTAAAAAGGGCTCTAGAGGTGATCCCAGCAATTACAGACCTGTAAGTCTAACGTTAGTACCGGGCAAATTAGCTGAAACAATAGTATAGAATAAAATTGTCAGACACATAGAAGAACATAAATTGTTGGGCAAAAGTCAACATGGTTTCTGTAAAGGGAAATCGTGTCTTACTAATCTATTAGAGTTCTTTGAAGGGATCAACAATCATGTGGACAAGAGGGATCCAGTGGATGTAGTGTACTTAGATTTCCAGAAAGCCTTTGACAAGGTCCATCACCAAACGCTCTTATGTAAATTAAGTTGTCATGGGATAAGAGGGAAGGTCCTTTCATGGATTGAGAACTGGTTAAAAGAAAGGGAACAAAGGGTAGGAATAAATGGTAAATTCTCAGAATGGAGAGGGGTAACTAGTGGTGTTCCCCAAGGGTCAGTCCTAGGACCAATCCTATTCAACTTATTCATAAATGACCTGGAGAAAGGGGTAAACAGTGAGGTGACAAAGTTTGTAGATGATACTTAACTGCTCAGGATAGTTAAGACGAAAGCAGACTGTGGAGAACTTCAAAAAGATCTCACAAAACTAAGTGATTGGGCTACAAAATGGCAAATGAAATTTAATGTGGATAAATGTAAAGTAATGCACATTGGGAAAAATAACCCCAATTATACATACAATATGATGGGGGCTAATTTAGCTACAACTAATCAGGGAAAAGATCTTGGAGTCATCGTGGATAGTTCTCTGAAGATGTCCACACAGTGTGCAGTGGCAGTCAAAAAAGCAAACAGGATGTTAGGAATCATTAAAAAGGGGACAGAGAATAAGACGGAGAATATATTATTGCCCTTATACAAATCAATGGTATGCCCACATCTTGAATACTGCGTACAGATGTGGTCTCCTCATCTCAAAAAAGATATACTGGCACTGGAAAAGGTTCAGAGATGGGCAACTAAAATGATTAGAAGTTTGGAATGGGTCCCATATAAGGAGAGATTAAAAAGGCTAGGACTTTTCAGCTTGGAAAAAAGGAGACTAAGGGGGGATATGATAGAGGTATATAAAATCATGAGTCATGTGGAGAATGTAGATGAGGAAAAGTTATTTACTTATTCCCATAATACAAGAACTAGGGGCTACCAAATGAAATTAATGGGCAGCAAGTTTCAAACAAATAAAAGGAAGTTCTTCTTCACACAGCGCATAGTCAACTTGTGGAACTCCTTACCTAAGGAGGTTGTGCAGGCTAGGACTATAACAGTGTTTAAAAGAGAACTGGATAAATTCATGGAGGTTAAGTCCATTAATGGCTGTTAGCCAGGATGGGTAAGGAATGGTGTCCCTAGCCTCTGTTTGTCAGAGGGTGGAGATGGATGGCAGGAGAGAGATCACTTGATCATTACCAGTTAGGTTCACTCCCTCTGGGGCACCTGGCATTGGCCACTGTCGGCAGACAGGATACTGGGCTGGATGGACCTTTGGTCTGACCCAATATAGCCGTTCTTATGTTATGTTTACAGTGCCCAGCACTATGGGGTCCTGATCCAGGAGTGGGGCACTCCTAGAGGCTCTCCCAGTACAATGAATAAGTAAATAATAATAATAATTAATAACTTACCTACTTCATGGGCATGTTGTGAGGCTGGGAAAGTGCACTCAGTTCTTTGGATCTACTGCACAGTGTGATTGTCTGGAGTGATGTTTCTCAACAACCGGTCTGTGGATCGGCGCTGATCCCTGAGATCTTCCTGACACCGAAACGCTGGTTTAGAGGAATACATGCGGAATGAATCTGTGGGAGTCCCAGTGAACCACTAGATGGTGCATTCGAGTAACTTTTAAGGGACTGTATTTTGGATTCCATGATTTTTGATCTACAGATGAAAGCCATGCTAGGGAGTTTGAGTCTGGCATGTGGCTAAGCCATGTCTCAATTTTTTGTTAACTAGCTGTGCTCCAAATGTTGGATGTTTGTTTGTTAAAATGTGCCACAGAAGCTTCCAAAAGGGCGGGACAGACAAATTTCAGAGGAGGAGGAAAGTTGCAGGAGGGCAGCAGGGCTGTTTTGTTTCATGGATTGTTTCCTTAATCTCATAGCCAAGCGTCATACATAAAGAATAAAATCAGACAGCTGAGGGATATGGGAGCTGCATGCTAAGGTTTGACCCAGTACAGGGCGGTGAGGCAGGCATCAAAGAGCCCCCGTGGGTGATGGGAAGACCAGGATAAATGAGGACATCCAGGATCAAATGGAAGCAATAGTGGGAGCAGAGGATTCTGATTTGCAGCAAGACCCTGCTGGGGAGGGGTGTGCAGGGGCATGCGAAGCAATTTGCTCTCATTGTTCTTTAATTATGTCACATTGTCTTCTCTTTATCTTACTGCAGGAGCCTAATTCACTGTTAATTAAGAGACTGTTTTCCAGCTGCTAGAGAATGTCCCACTTCCTTGATATATCTGATAGTTGAGTCCAGCTCGCTTTCCTTCTGTTTTCTTCCCTGGGGGGAATTATTGAATTGCCTGGGAGAGGCTCACTACCCTTCCAGACTGACCTGTGCCTAGTGTGACCAGAGGTCCCAATTTTATAGGGACAGTCCCGATATTCGGGGCTTTTTCTTATACAAGCTTCTATTACCCCCCCCACCTCTGTCCTGATTTTTCACCCTTGCTCTCTGATCACCCTACCGGGGACAGACCCAAACCCCAAGATTTTAACACCCTCACACTTTGTTCCCCGGTCCAATCAGAATTTGCAAATGGCACATGAGTTGTCATAATGGGCTGAATGAAAACCTCGAGTAGAAGCGGAACATTCCCAGATTTTGGGGGCACTAGACACCCGTCTCTGGATCCAAACGAGAATCACGGGCCCATCTTCCTTTTCGGGGTGTAACTGTCCGTCCTGACAGCTGTGTCTGGTAACAGTTGCTTTATAAACTCTTTGGAAAGAAGGTGGTAAAAAGAGCATTCAGTGAAAACACCAAGAAGAGACACTGATCATTGCTTCTTGACCTTCCCTTCTTTTAAGCACTCAGGAAAGGCTGGCTTGACAGCCCTGGAGTCTGAAACCCGCTTTCCATGGAACAATTATTGGCATGCCCAGTGGCAGTACCAGCTCTTCCCACAATGCCCCACTTATGTACCTCCACCCTGCCATGGAGAAGTCACCCTCGAGGCACGAGAAGGAAGCAAAGTTGATCCCAGGGATCTGCCAATAGCACGATTGTACGTGGTTCCCAGATGCTGCTCATGGATCCCTCTTGGTATCTGATGGCTTTGGGCCAGGACTGGTAGCATTAAAGTCAGCTTTTCATTTTAACACAGAAAGGTTGAAGGAATGCGGGCAATGGAAACCTGTGATGCGGGAGATTGATGAATCCAGCACCCCTCGCACAGGACAGTAGGCCAGTCCTCAGCATGGTGCATTCAGCCACAGGTTTCTCTGCTGTGCTGTCAGCAAGGGGCCACAACCCTGTGGATACTCCTCAGGTTGGGACTAGATGGAGAGGCCAAACTCATTTAATAAACGGCTATCAGAGGAGGATTGTCAGCCATGATTGACAGAGGCAAGCTACGAATCGGTGTCCATGTGGCAATAGGATCCATAACTGCCTTAGCAATTCCCATTTGCAGCGTTGTTGTAGCTCTGTGGGTCCCAGGATATTAGAGAGAGCAGGTGGGTGAGGTCTTATCTTTTATTGTCTCTATCACCAACAGATGTGGGTCCAATAAAACCTATGGCCTCTCCCACCTGGTCTCTCTAAGACCCCTCTTCTCGCAGATGGGTTTCTTTTGTGACCTCCCTGGTTTCCTTAAGTGCCTGAGTGCCCAAGGTGGCTGAAAAGAACACATGTAAAGACATGGGGCGGGGCGTGGGGATGCTGCCTGTATGGATCCAGGACTGTGGCTGCCAGCCCAGGAGGCAGTTAACAAAGCATCGTTCTGTCCCCTCAGCCAGAGATACTCAACTCCATGACACCAGGTGACTCAGCAAACAGTCCTCAGGGGTTCATTGCCCTGCTGAGGGATACCTGGACACAGTATAGGCCCTGTGTACAGGTGAGTGGCTGAGGAGGGCATGCAAGATACCAGTTACCGCCCTCACTGTCACAGACCTTGAAAGGTGAGACAGCCCAGGTGTGCTCGTGTGGCTGAGGGAGGAAGCCTGTTGTGAATCCTAGGGACACCCTGTTGTCTCTGAGCAGCCTGTGTCGCCGCACAGGAGGAAGCTGTTACTACACCATTGGGAGGCTTCTTTGTGTTTCAACAGCATTATTTATTTTAGACACCATTTAGAAGTGCATGTCTTCAGAGGATGGTTCTCTTTTCCCTGAGGACCCCGAGACTCATTTCCACACTCCTCCCTGAGCACCCACATCTTTTCCCCTAACATTTTCATGACTGTACCTCTCCACACCTTTCTTCTCTTCAGTTCTGAACCCCGGGGGTTACAAGCAAAACTGGTGTGTTCCTATCCGATGCCTTTCTTCTGCAGCTGTGCCCGCATTCCCTAGAAATGCTCTCTGCTCCAGGGCTGCAGCCTTTCCTAGCAGCAGAGTTAAATGCGGAGAGCCCCTTAGCCTGCTGTAGAAGTGCTCTGCACATGCCAGATGGATGGCTGAGATCGGTGCCCATTGATATACTGTTCAGATGTGAGAGCACCTGCCAGCACTAGAAGGAACGATGTGTCGTTTCCCTGTAGAAACGTACCTTCTTTGAGTATCTTTCCTCATGCTGTGCCATGAACGCCCATCCTGAGACCACTTCTGCTGGTGTTCTGATTGTGCCATTTGTTCCTATTTTCCTCCCTTCTCCCTCCTGTGGCTTGGCTGGGAGGTACAGCACACAAGCAGCAACAAGGTGTGTGGAGATTCAACGTAATGCAATGCCGGATGAGAAAAGGATGCTAGTGGTCTGGGGGCCTTGTTTGGAGACGGGCTTGTCCTTTGTGTCTTGGCACATGTCCTGCAGAAAGAAACTCCTCTTAGGGAGCTTGCAGAGGAATTCAGAGAGTACCAGCCAACTGCTGCGTATTATAAAGCAGGGAGGGGACTGAGTGCTCCTGTGTGACATGCTAGAATGGTGCTCTCCCAGCCAGGATTAACGTAACCCACTGGTCAGTGTGTGTTATGTGTCCCCCTCAGAGCCTGATCCGCAGAGGATTCTGTTCAGCTCTAAACTAGATAGCTGGGCTCGTTAGCTCATGCTTTTAGCTTTGGACATCCCCAGTTGAGTTCCTGGCGTCTGCAAAGATGGCAGCTGTCACACTCACAAAGCAAGAGCCCCCTGCATGGGTAGAGCGCTTTGTAGGTGACCCTCTTTGTTCTCTCAGAGAGGCCTGCACAAGTTGCCCTGAGCACCCTCTCCTCCAGGGAAATGCAAAAGCACCTCAGTCTGAGCATTCAAAACACAGCACATCCTCCTAACTGGCAGCATACAACTTGGCATTACACAGGGGAGAATGTAGTGTCTATGGAGTCCGCTCCAGAGACTTGCCTCAGGTCACAACTAAGTCACTGTGAAAACATTGCCTTGTAACTGATAGGCAAGAGCCTCCACTTAGAATCATAGAATATCTGTGTTGGAAGGGACCTCAGGAGATCATCTAGTCTAACCCCCTGCTCAAAGCAGGACCAATCCCCAGACAGATTTTTATCCCAGATCCCTAAATGGCTCCTCAAGGATTGAACTCATAACCCTGGGTTTAGCAGGTCAATGCTCAAACCACTTTCCCCAAGCCCTGGCTGAGCTTGCACAGAGGTGGCTCCTGTGGGGTCAGAATTTACAAACAAGGAACTGAAAAGTGCACTGCAGCTTTGGGACCAACTTCTGCTCAGGCCATTCACTCCCCCTCTGCCTCCCGGAATGAGCCATGAATGAACCTCCAGCTACGGTCAGTGGTTCAGATGAAGATGCCACTGAGAGGACATTTCACTGGACATACCCTAACCCAGTGGTTCTCAAACTAGGGCCACTGCTTGTTCAGGGAAACAGCACGGGCCAAGAGATTTGCTGGCCGCCCTTCCTGCAGCCCCCATTGGCCTGGACCAGTGAACTGCGGCCAGTGGGAGCCGCGATCCGTCGAACCTGCAGACACGGCAGGTAAACAAACCAGCCTAACCCGCCAGGGGCTTTCCCTGAACAAGCGGTGGCCCAGGTTTGAGAACCACTGCCCTAATCCCTCTGGCTAACAGCCCAGGCTGGGAAACTCCTGGGAACAGTCTCTCTAGTAAGATTCCCGACACTGCTGGATATCAGCTGCTGTGGTCCAAGTCTCGGGAGGATTCTTAGTTGATTTGAATGGCTTCCTCCATCCCTAGTGGGAACATGAAATATTTGGTGAGGGTTTGTAACTGCAGCTATCTTGGTCGATGCACCAGAAATTGAATTGGGGACCTCTTGATCTAAAAGTCATAAACTGCTACAGCTTGAGCTGAAAATCTCAGGTTCCCTAGCTGGGCTGTCATGGACTCATCCTCTATGGATCAGGCACAGAGATGGGACCTGTAACTCACGTTCAGCAGTGCATCACGAGCGCAGCCTGTGAGAGGGGCTACGCTGCCCAGGGAATTATTCCATCTTTCTCCTAGCCAATCAATGCCAGTATGAATAATAAAAAGGAGCGAATACTTACGTGCCTCTTGTATTAATCGCCTCTTCTGTAACGAAAGGCCTCTGAATAACCCAGAGTTCTCCTGCTAACTGATATCCCCAAGTTTATTTAGCCAAGGAGAGGATTTATCGATCAAGAGACGTCAAGATTTTTTTTTTAAAACATAGAGCCATAAAAAAGCTTTTTCTAAATTAAACTGGAGCCAGAGACACACACAGCGGGGTGGGGCTGGGGGGCTGCTGGTCAGGACTTTTTAGCATTTCAGTCCAGCTCGCAGTGAGGGGAATGTTAAAGCACTGTCTCTCAGGGTTGAATCTGATCATTTTTCTTCTTGGTTTCATGTCTGTTGCCTTGGAGTCACTACGGTAAAAAGCTGATGTTTTCTCACAGGCTTGCCTCCTAGTCCCCTTCTCTTTTTCGAAGGGATAACAAACACCCCTAGATAGGGCTCCTTTGTCTTGGTAATGTGTGTGGGTTTTCGCCTTCCATTTTATCCTAGGTACCTCTGTCCCACTCTCCTTTCTCAAGTTAAGGGGTTGCAGTTGAAAAGGCTGAGTCTATTATTCCATCTTTTCATTAATGGTTTGGATAATGGAGTGGATAGTTGCAGATGACACCAATCTGGGAGGGGTTTGCAATCCTTTTGAAGGACAGGGTTAGAATTCAAAATGACCTTGAAAAAATAGGAGAATTGGTCTGAAATCAATAATATGAAATTAAATGAAGATAAGTATAAAGTACTTCACTTAGGAAGGAAAAATCAAATGGAATTACAGAACGGGGAAGAACTGGCTAAGTGACGGTACTGCTGAAAAGGATCTGAGGTTACAGTGGATCAAAAATTGAATGAGAGTCAACAATGTGATGCAGCTGAGAAAAAGGCTAATACCATTGTGGGGTGTATTCACAGGAGTGTCATATGAAAGACACCAGAGGCAATTGTTCCACTATACTGGCACTGGTGAGGCCTGAGCTAGAGCACTCTGTCCAGTTTGTGAGCACCACACTTTAGAAAAGACGTAGAGAAATTGAAGAGAGTCCAAAGGGGAGCAATAAAGGTTTAGAAAACCTGACTGCTGAGGAAAGGTTAAAAACGGGGCTTGTTTAGTCTTGAGAAAAGAAATTTGAAGTGGAGACCTGATAACACTCTTCAAATACGAGAAGGGCTGTTACAAAGAGGGCAATGATCAATTGTTCTCCTTGTCCACTGAAGGTAGGGCAAGAAGTAATGGGCTTTGTTTGCAGCAAGTGAGATATAGGTTAGATATTAGGAAAATCTTCCTAACTATAGGGATAATTAAGCTGTGGAATAAGCTTCCAACTGAGGTCGTGTAATCCCCATCCCTGGAGGTTAAGAACAGGCTGGACAAACACCTGTCAGGGATAGTCTAGGTTTACTTGGTCTTGCCTCAATGCAGGGGACTGGACTTGATGACTTCTTGAGGTCCCTTCCAGTCCTATATTTTTATTATTCTGATTTTTAAGGGGCATGGGATAACTTGAGTTCAGCAAGTCAGCCCCTTAGCTCCTACTTAAAGGAAGAATCCTATGATGGAGCTCAACCAGAGACTAGAATCCTACGCCCTCCCCTAAATCCAGCAGCCCGACTCTGGCAACAAATATCCCCCGATACCGATCTATATTCCACAGCCACATGTTATAGGACTGAGTGGATTGTGGTGAGCATTTCTCTGTGTCCTAGTAGTTGTGTATATTGTCCAGATCCTCTCCTGCAGCACAGCTGCTTTGTGTCACAGAGCTGGAGCCCTCTGATCATTAAGTCAATTTAACCAGCGTCAGGAGAGTCATCTTCCCTGCTGCTGGTGTGGCTGGAGGAAAGTGCATGATGCCAGAATCTCTCTACTTCCTGTTGGTCCAGGGCTTTGTTTTCAGCTCTCTGTGTCCACTGCAGCCTGACTTAAATTAGAGCAACCCTTGGGCTGCCCTGACATGGTACTGTGAGACCAGCCCAGCACAGAGCATCACTGAGACCAAAAGAGTGCAATAAGATACCTTCACTCACTCACCCCTGACTTGTGCTCTTTGCATTGGGCCACGTTCCAGGATCCAGCACTATGCATATGTATTTATGTAGCTGCACATGTGTGTGCATGGATTCATTCTGCCTAGTGATTTCTAACATCCACATAGAGGAAAAAGAGAAACTATCTACTCAGAAATTCATCAGACCACTTTCATACAGTGCAAAATTGGAGCAACGTTGCAGACATTTCCTCAGCTCAAAAGATGGCCCCCGAGGAGTCTCTCTGGCTGACCTAAATACAGGCAGCTCTGCCCCATGCCTTCCGGAGCACAATTTGCTTAAGAGGGAAGTGACGGTCTCACAGCCATCATGTAGGATAACACATGGGCCAGAGAGAAGGGTGGCCCCATGGGAGGTACAGAACCTGCTGCTGGGGGCTATAGAAAACGTGTAGGCAATTGTAGAAGTGGAGTTGCGCTGAGATGGAAGACAGGTGTTAGTTTCTGGAAGTCCCTGTTGGGTGCCAGTGGAAACAGATGGTTGTCCTTTTGTGTGTGATGTAGACAGATCCTATAATTGTATTGTTTGCCAATGAATAGTAATTTAATAGGGTTCTAGAACCAGAATCATATTCAACAGAATTAAAACGAACAACTTCAATATCTTGTCAGAACCCAGGTGGCATGGCAAAGCATGTCACACTGAGGGCTAAGCAAAGCCTTAGCTACTTTTAGTGACACAACCAGTAAAGACAAGAAAGCGCCAAACCACAGACACAAATAGCAGCAATATCTTTGGTATAATGCCTTACATGTGCTCATATACTCACACCCTTTCTGGTGGTAAGAGACAAGAGACCAGCCTCATCCCTGGCATGCCAAATGAGTCCAGTGGTCCAGACTCAAATGCCTGAAGGTCGGTGGTAGATGATGGCAATGAAGAGCTGAAGGGTCGATGAGGATAGCTCACCTCCCGCTTACATGGTGGCCTGGCCTATTACAGAGCCTGAGAACTATAATGAATACTCATTCAGATGCCCAACCTCCCATGTTCATAGCTAACTGCCTCACCCTCATAATACTGGGGTGCCTTTATCCTACAGGTTAACGTGTTAATGCCTTTTAGCTCATTACCATACATGTCAACTGTTGCTAAAGCAAGTTCGTGGTTAAACATCTGCCAACGATTTTATCCAAATCATCCAAGCCCAGCATCAGTTCAAAAGTCCTGTGGTTGCTTAGTCTTGTTATGTACCAACTCCTGTCTTAAGCAAGCGATTCCCTGTTCCCCAAATCTAGGGTAACTCTGGGGCTATTTCATAGCCATAACAAGGAATTTTGCACCCAAGGCAAGGCTGGCTCCAGACTCTTCGGCGGCGGGTCCCTGAGTCCCTGTCGGACGGAAGGACTTGCCGCCAAATTGCCGCTGAAGAATGAATGAAGTGGAGGCAGCAATTCGGCGGCAGGTCCTTCCCTCCGACAGGGACTCAGGGACCCACTGCCCAATTGCCACCAAAGAAACAGTGGCGGTAGAGCTGCTGCCAAAGCGCCACCGATCGCGGTAGAGTGCCACCAATCCCAGCTTTGCATGCCTGAGGCAACTGCCTGAGTCACCTCGCCTTTGTTATGGCACTGGGCTATTTTATCTAAACTGAGGGTCACGGGCCTATGCTTCACTCATGCTAACCTGCTTAAGCCAATGTCTTACAGGATATAGGTCTGTAGGTTCCTCGTGTTACTGCTAAGTAAAATAAAAGGCTGAGCTAACTGTGTGGGTTACAGTGAATTTGAGTAATTTCTTGGTGTATATCATCTTCACTCCTGCATTTTTTTTGCTTAGTGCTAAGAAGTCACCATCCACCTGCAGAATGGAATCAGCTCTTTTTATTTCCCTCTAATCTGTAGTATCTTCATTACCACATGCAAGTGTCACTGGAAAAAAACCCCAAAACGTTCTCACTGAATATTTCTCCCAGCTGTAGCCAGCACACATCCTAGATATACTCCGATTCTATGGGGGAGAGGGCCGTACAAACATCATCCTAGATATTGCTGCTGAAACCAGGTTCAATGTGTCACTTTCTCCTGTATACGTTTTACACCTACAATCACAGCTATTTGCACGGCTCTAGGATTGATTGATTGATTTAACATAGTGAGCTGCATTCTGCCTCATGTAAGCCCTTTGCCTTCTGTGGGGTTTCATCGATGAAGCTGAAGGCAGAAGTTTGCTCATAGATGGTGGTTTAATGGGCTAACGCTTAGCAGCTGGAATAATGCTCTTGCCTGTGGAGGTAAATTCACACCAACATAGAGGAACTAACAGGACCCCAAAATTCATAGTGAAACCCCCACATTCCACCTGGCAAAACCAGGGGAACAGGTTGTTCCATACTGGGCCCATTATTCACCTGAAAGGTTCATTGTCCCCAACAAGCCCCTTGCACCTCTGGTGGCCTGATTCCCCATAGCCTACACCATATGCAGTCATTTGCACCAGTGCAAAGTGGGAGTCAAACATCACCAGGAGTGCACTCTCTTTCACTGGTGTAAATGACGACACCACAAGCTGCAGGGCAATGGTGAATCCAGGCCAGAGTTTGCCACCAATTTCCCAAATGAGGCACGTTTGACCCTGTTTCAAGTTTTGTCAAAAGCATTTTGCCCAGCACTGATGAGCAGCTTGTCCGCATTGCTTCTGGGCTACTACTGCGCCAGCTCAGTGGATCTCTGCTTTAATTTGCAGCGCCACATGCAGGGAAGCAGGAGATGGAGACCCTTCAAGAAATGCCTTCCCCTGTCTGCCAAGGGATGGTTTGTTGAAATCAGTGTAACTTCACTGCCAGGAAACCCAAGAAGCTCCATTCAGCGTTTGTGAGCGGTAAAGGCTATGAACCTTTCAGCTGGATGCTGAGGGGAGGAAGATGAGAACACAAGGTTAACTCTAGTCAATGAGACACCAGTGTCCTGAAGTGCCTCCATGAATAATTGATTGTTCTCTCTGGGATTCACGTTGTCATGGAAACTGAAAGAGGAACCAGAATATCTAGGTATGAAGTGAAGTTTCTTTGGGTTTCTCTCTCCCTTCAGCAGCTAAGAGCTGGAGCTACCTTTGGCAGGTGCTTATAAGATCTTATATTGACTCTGAGATGAATTATCTGGCACTGAGCCTTCTGCTGTTCCTGCAGTTGTTTTCTTTGATCGGTGAGTATTTCATATGCATAGCTAGCTTTAGATGGCCTTTCATGTCTAGAAATCCTACCAGTCTTTCGATTGCTGAATGCGCATCTGTAACATAGAGATTGTTGAAGTGTGTGTGATTTGTGTAAATACGCTTCCTGTCAAATTACACCGCCCTGAGTGCCTATTACAGTTTACATCTCTTCATATCCAGAAATG
This sequence comes from Gopherus evgoodei, assembly GCF_007399415.2. NCBI lineage: Eukaryota > Metazoa > Chordata > Testudines > Testudinidae > Gopherus > Gopherus evgoodei. The sequence continues at coordinate 8,715,226 of NC_044339.1, read as the reverse complement.
CACCCGCTCTAAGATGTCCCATATTTTGTTCCCAGGTTTCATTTTTATCTGATTCACATTCAACATTCTTCATAGGTTTTTTGTTTGTTTGTTTGTTTGTTTTTACAGAACTAATAACGTTATTTGTTTAAATCATCAGATTGATAGAAAACCTTGAAATTTACTTCTGTGTATTATCTTCTGTCTATCTAGATAGATACACGAAGGGTCAATTAGATCCAGTGTATCTTCGGTGGACCAACATTTTAGGTGAAACTGGCCCCCTGTCAACATTCCGTAATATTTGCATCATGACAAGTTCATTAAGTCTCCAGAGAAACAAGAAATTGGACTGTGAGATTCCAGCAAGGATCATTTGCAGATATTGAGAGGAGAATGAGGTCTAGTCATCAGAGCAGTGGACTGGATGTCAGGACTCCTAGATTTTATTCCTAGCTCTGCCATAGAAATACCATTTGTCCTCACACAGTTCACTCAACCTCTCAGCCTAACCCTCTGTAGAAGAGGGATAATATTTTTAAGGGCATTATGAGGCGTAATTGATTATTGTAATATGGTTGGAGATTCTCTGAAAGGAGTTGTACAAAGGAGGAAACATGCCCAAAGTGTTTATCATTCAGTATCTGTTTAGTAAAACTATTAGCAAGGAAAGTTTGCTTCCTAAATTATACCACAATTGAGCAAAATTGTTCTAGACAAAGAGGCCACCTACAGGGAGACCTTTTGGAAGAAAGATGTAATTCAACAGGAAGAGTATTTACACAAATCAAACCCTTCAACAGTCTCTGGAAATAATGCCACGAAAGCACGTACATTACTATCAGCTGCCCTGAAAACGGATTGCACCACCGGAAGAAACACAGGGCAATGCCTCAGCTCAGGGGATTCTTGGGAGGCATTTTGGTATGTTAGGAAAGGGCCAAAACCTTAAGCTTTTCCTGAGTCCTTAACCAGGACAAGCTCTTATGGACTTAGAAGGAAATTTCCAGGGTAAGGAATAAGAGCCTGATCTCGGCATGAGCTGATGGCTTCTGAGAGCCCTCAGCTCCCATTGACTTTACTGGGAGTTGTGGGCACTCGGCACTTCCCAGAAGCACTTGGCACTTTGCAGTAAGAAGCCCTGAGTGTAAACCAAATAGAGACCTCAGAATCTTGCCCTGGAGCACCCAAAATAATAGGTTCTTCTCACAGCTCCCTAACTGCTTTCTTACACAGGGGACCAGCTCGCATCCAAAATCAAAGGAGGCTTCAAATAATTATTCTTTTGTTGTTATGTAGCTGAGTGTTGGTGTTCTTTGACAAGGGGCCAAGTAAAAGTGAGTCAGGATGCTGTTACCTCTTTGGAAAGGTTAGGTAAACTAGTCATTAAACAGCAGATTCTTCACACCACCTTCTGAGCCAGTGTTTCCTGGTGTCCCAGGTTAGATCAGAGCTTCTTCAGCCTGTGCCCCAGCCACCAGGGCCCAGAAGCTACACTCGCCCAATAAAGTGTACCAGCTTCTTTGGTGGGCAGTCATTTCTCAGTACGTCACTCTGGTAGACACTGCATTGAGCGGACCAAGCACTGTGATTTGTTTCTCCATCACTTCCATGGGGCAGGCACTACACTGACCTACCAGAGCACCTTGGCTTTGATGGGGTCACCTTTTAACATCCATTCTGTGTTGGTACCATTGTCTCAACAGAGATCTCTAGCGTCATTGCTTGTTATTGTCCATCCTGATAAAAAAAGTCAAATTGGAGTGATGCAACTGAGTCTCCTGGCCTTGTCAGTGTCTCCATTACTTAGATTCATCTCATAGACTCATAGACTTTAAGGTCAGAAGGGACCATTATGATCATCTAGTCTGACCTCCTGCACAATGCAGGCCACAGAATCTCACCCATCCACTTTTATAACAAACCCCTAACCTTTGTCTGAGTTATTAGGTCACCGATGTTCTAGCAGAGCATGATGGCTGCTGGACAATCGCTAACCCAGTGAAGATCATGTGCCGATAACTCTGACAACACAGCACCCTGTTTAGTGATGTAAAAGCCAGTACAGTTTATGTTGGGGTCATGCCAAATTATTATGAAATGTTGTGATTGATATGAATGACTGTGGTAAGCATGAAGCTGGTATGGCTTGGGATGTCTGAACTGGCGAGAGGATTCTGGGAGCAGGATTCTCTTAGCATCAGACAGTTGGTATGGAAATTTACTGAGAGGGCTGAAATTGCACTTGAATGGCTAATTGAGGCTCCGCCTGTGCATGTGTCTTAATATGAGACTTTGGGCAAGTCTACTCTATGGAAGGGATTGACGCTCTGAGATCGATCCACCAGCGGTCGATTTAGCAGTTCTAGTAAAGACCCACCAAATCGACTGCAGATCGCTCTCCAGTCGATCCCTGTTCTCTACCCCCAAAGAGAAGAGTAAGGTAAGTCAACGGGAGATTTTCTCCCGTCAGCTCCCCCGCGATGTAAACCCCGTGGTAACTCGACCTAAGGTACGCCAACTCCAACTACGTTATTCACACAGCTGGAGTTGCATAGCGTAGGTCGATTTACCGTGGTTGTGTAAACATAGCCTTTGAAACATGTCAGCTGATTGACCAGCTCACAAAGTAAAGAAAACCCAAAACATACCATCGGTGAGCTTGGTACGGGGTGACCTAGGTCAAAATAATGCCTTTTGGAGGACACTGCACCAGGAGCTCAAGTGAGTGATTGATGAGGGGGTAAGCGTTGATTGAGTTTTGGTCTTTGCCTGTTTTGTAGCCCCCTTCTATAATATTAATTAGAGAAAACCAGTAATAAAACACCCATAGGGCATATTTTTGGGGACATGTGACTCCTTTGAGAACAAAAGGTATGAATGTTAAGCAAAGTAAATTAGTTAGTTAATTCCCCGATTAACATCTGAAGAGGTCCATGACGCTGTAAGACAGGAGGCCTTGGGGTAACCAAGACCCTGCTTTGAGGGACATTTGGCAGACCTAGTACCTGAGAGAGGAGAAAAAAAGAAGTCTACATCTAGCAATACCTGCTTTGTTTGCCAAGCAGGATACTGTATAAGGCCAATTTACTGAGGGTTTATACTTGGGGAAATGAGGCTTGTTAGGAAGATGTGTATTACATAACCTTACTGCTTGTGTGATTCCTTCTCAAATAAAAGAGTGTGCATTAACCATACTGTTCCTGAATGTTCACTACTACTGGTAACAATCTGCCCAGCTGTGGGCCATTAAAGATCTTTTTCAATAGTTTAGGGGTGCTCTGCATACACAGCAAGTCAAAGCCCTTACACCATCTTAAAAGAAATCAGCATAACGGCTGCTAATTAGAGGAACAGAGCAGACGTGTTACAAGAAACCTTGCTCTGTGCCATGAAACTCAGCATCTAACAAGATTCAAATGAACCATCTAGCTTGGAGGTGACTAGATTAGTGCTCTGGCATTCTCCTTTTGGCTTGTTATATACCCTACATATCTTGTCAGCTTTGTAACCAAGTGTACCTATTGGGTTTCTGGGAATTGGGTGGGTGGAAGCCCGCCCGCTGCTAACGGATCGCCCCCTCCAGCCTAAGGGAATGATCTACAGGATCTCAGAACCCAACTCCATTTGTTTGCTCAAGATCAGACCTGAGTTTGACAGACTTATCCCAGAGCCTTTTTGCTCCCATGACACAACCAGTTAACAACCCCTGGCTGAGAGCGAGGCCCAGGACCAGAAGAACCAGGGTAGTCCCAGGCCATAACGGATATGCATTAGTAGAGCTGTGCTGGAGACTGGGATAATGGATCAGATCAGAGCTGGGGCACCAGGTGGGATAGATGCCTGAGGCCTGCCGGCACTAGGCTTCAGGCAGGTTAGTACAATTAGCCCCTCATTCTGGTGAGCGTTAAACTGGATTCAGATTGATTAAAATTCCAATTAAAAACCAAGTAGGTTGTATATTTATCATCACTCTGTCGCCTCTGGAGAAATCAAGGCCGGTAACTGAGTGAATAACAGATGGACTCTCATCTTGCTAATGTCAGCGAAAGGACGATAATAGAGTAGTAGATCAATTAGAATCCCTCCTGAGGGATTTATCCATCCCCTTGGCACTGATGTCTAACTCCTACTGATGCTAATGGCAGCCACATGAGCCTATAGGGAAGGAGTTGGCACCTTGTCTGTGATTTAAAGTGCCTCTTTGGTGTGTAGCGTCTGCTGTAATCCCATTTATCTTCCCCTGCACAGCCCTAGCAGGGCCTGAGCTGTCACAGCAATTCCTGGTGTCATGATTAAAATTCAAAGGTCCTGGAAGGTAATTTGGTTTCAAAGCTCCTATTCCCTCAAAATGAGGCCTGGCCAGCAGCCTACATCAAATGACACTTGGATCTGTCCGGCTGCATGCAGTCATACTGGGGTCTGTGCAGATGCAAAGTGCCCCAGTGTCTTTGGGGTGAGAGGTAGCCACAGTTCAAGCATGATACAGTAGCTAGGTTTGCCAGTTGTCTCCTGACAGCTTTGCCTTTGCTCTGCAGATGGCCAGAACAGCCTCCAGCGCATCATCGGTGGTTACATAGTGGCGCCACATTCCTCCAAGTACCTGGTGTCCTTGAAGAGGAAGACAGGCTTCCATTTCTGTGGCGGGTCGCTGGTCAGCCGAAGCTGGGTCCTGACGGCTGCTCACTGCAAAACTGAGTAAGGAATGCAGGGAGACTCAGGGGGCTTTCAGAGCGCACAGCCAGACGTCTGGGAATCAGACAAGAGGCCAGCCTCCCCTCACAGCAGAGTATAGAGGTTTGCTAAAACATAGGGTCCTGGACTCCCATCAAACAGCACAGCTCCATGGAGTCCTGTATATAGTTACACACATGCTTCCAGCTCAGTTTTCAAACTTGGTTGTCTACGTTCCCATTTTGGTGTCTATATAGGGATTTTGTGCCTAATTTTACATGTTCAGGTTGAAAGCTGGGCCCTTGATCTGGTACGTATCTATGCACAGGCCCCACCGGTTCACACACCTAGAGCTCCTACACCCACAGACTGGTGAGCTGTAACCAGGGATGACTTTTCAAAGGCAGTAAGGTTTGGTTTATATAAGGACCCAACAGTCTGGCTTCTTCTCTTAACTATCCGAGCCTCTTGGATCTGACCAATGAGGGCCAGAAACTTTTCCAGCCTGTCCCACTAGAGCCCCAATTCAGCATGGTGTTTTGAACACATGCTTAAGTTCTATTAAGGTCAATCCCTAGCTCAGCTCCAGACTGCCCATGTGACTTTGAGCCAGTGCCAATCTTCCTTGTGTCTCGGGGCCCCATTAAATCTTAAACATGTGCTTAAAATTAAGCATGTGCTTTGCTGAATAGCTAAATTGGGGCCCTAGAATTGCCAGGATTTCCTGATTGTGTTTAAGATGTAAATGTCAGAAAGATCAGCCTTCTTGGGGGGCGCAGGAGGGCATTTGGCATTTCTCCCTGCGGGGGGTCATCACAGTGGCAGCAGCAAGGGTGTGAAAAAAGCAGCAGCAAAAGGCAGCTCACCAGAATTTTTCCCATCTCATTGCTGGTGCAGCCAAAGTTTGGGGCACAATTTCTGTCAGTTTTCCTTTTAGCCCAACCAGTTTGCCAATTCCTAGTTACCAAAATTTCATAATATTGATGCTTTGAACAAGCTCATTATCCTCTCTCTGGAGAAACACTGGACCATGGAATTCTAACACAGAGGTTGGGAAGGAGGATTCTCTAGTGATCAGAGCAAAGGCCTGGATTCCCAGCTCTGCCACTGAATCACTGTCATTAAGTCTCTCCCTTCATTTCTTGGTTTATTCATCTGCAAAATGGAAATGATGCTATTTCTTACCCGCCTCACCGCAGTGCTGCCCGCCCCCACAGCCACGTGTACCTCCAAGCAGTCGTACATCCAGATCTACGCACTAGGCAAACACGCACATGTCCCTCCATCACTTCAGTGTTGACTCCACGTGAATTCAAACACCGGTGCACAAGATCTCACATGGGAAGTGCTGTGAGTGCTACAAGCCTTGTGAAAGGTTTGGAGTCCTTTGAGTGACTGCATTTTTAAGTCAGACCTGGGCAGAGCCATTTTCCCCCAGTAATGATGCACTGGTGACCAGGGCCTCTGCTGTCTCCCAACAGAATTAACCAGATGATGATCGTAGCTGGGGAATATTCTCTCTCCACTTTTGAAGGCACAGAGCAGATCTTCCGGCCCTCTCGGATGGTGGTTCACCCAAACTACAGCTCCACTTCCAAAAATGCAGACATCATGCTGATTAAGGTAACAAGCTGTTGCCAGGCCATGAAAGGGAGGACGGCTGTTGGAGAGGGAGGGGGTCACTACGGATTATTTTGGCTGTTCACAGCAGACTACATGTGTGCCGCTGAGCATACATGAAGCATTTGGTAGGGGAAATAAAGGCAGGGCTGGAGCAATGTGCAGGAGGTCAAGGTGGAGAGGAACAAACCACCAATGACCCCTAATAACAAATACCTAGCTCTTATCTGCATCCTGTACCTGTAGATCTCAGAGCACTTTACACAAGGAGAGAGGAATCATCATGCCCTTTTTACAGATGGGGAAACTGAGGCACAGAGTGATATGACTCACTCAAGGTCACTCAGCAGGCCAGCGGCAGAGCCAGGAGGAGAACCCAAATTGGGGTACAAGTTCCATCGCCCCAGCCACACTGCTTCTGATATAAACGTAGGGTCTGATCGTGGGAGGCGCAGAGCACCCTCATCTCCCTTCTCTCACACCCGGAAAGAGATAAAACAAACTAACCAATCCCTGCCAAGTGTCCTTCCCAGAAAGGACATTGTTGACAACATTACTAGCAATTGGAAACAGGAGATTGGAGTGGAATGGCCTAACCAGCCCTACCTATCCCATTGCTACTGCCGACACTGTCCTGCTCCAGTGTAGAGATCCCAGAGGCCTAGACTGCACTGCCCCTACTCCCTATGAATATTGCCTTTCTCCTCCTTGACACAACTAAGGCTACTACTCCCAGTGAGGGAGGTGGGCCCTGAGTTCTGAAAGAAATGCATTGTATGATTAACGAGGCTAGTAACTAGTAATCAGGACACACATGCCTGCTCTTCCCATCTCCCCCAACAGTGGGGCTCTAGCAGTATCTACCTGCAAACCAGCTGGGGAGGGGACATTTTGTCACAGGAGGGGGTGTGCATTCTTCTCTCCTATTGTTGCTTTCTGATGCTTTTCTACTCCAGAAGTCAGTATGCCCTAGGGGAGAGTGCACAGGACTGGGACTCAGGAGAACTGGGCTCTGTTCCTGGCTCTGCTGCATGCCCTTGGGCAAGTCACTTCCCTGCTCTGTGCCTCAGTTTCCCCATCTATAAAGTGATACTGACCTCCTATATAAGTGCTAGGTATTATTATTAGTTACTGATCATTGTACATTTCAGGTCTCACAGGGTCTCTTTCACTCTGTGGGTCTATTTACCTTAGTGAAGTGTACCAACGTCTAGTCACTGAATAGTACCTAGGCTGGAGATACACTTCCTGAGTTCCGGGCTCCCTGTCATTGTCAGTTCCCCACCATTCCTTGGTAAGGAATTGAGCAGGCTGAGCAGAAAAGCAGCCCGAAAGGATATGGAGTGGCGCATACACAGAATCAGGGCCAACCTGCCCTCCCATCCCTGCAAAAAACAATCTAAAAGGATTCTGCACAGTAGCCACATGGGTGAAAGCCATTTTAGCCCCAAAGCCTTCCTGCTTGTGCCTCAGGTTTAAATGGAGATGCATGTTAATGCAAACACATTTTAGCCACTGGAGCAGAATATAATCATGCCCCCTTCTAGTTCTGTACATCTACACCATGGCTGCCTGTGCAGAAGCATTCATGTGAGTGGGTGAATGGGCACGCGTCACTATTGCATATACACATCCTGTGTGAGCTTTTTCACTTGCGTTTTGGTTTTGGAACCAGATCTTGATAAGCTCACTAAGCATTCATGGGACAATGAGGTTCAGCGTTTGCTCAGGAGAGGGAGTTGGAGCGGCGCTAATGAATCATTTAAAGGCAGGGACAAAATGACTGAATACACTGCGACAGATGTTGTATTATAAAGCCCAAGAGCTGACGAATGTAAATCAGTTCATAGGGTGACGGGCAAAAAAGAGCTCAAAGACGTGAGGGAATTCAAGCCCAGCCACTGAAAGAAATCCCACCAAATCCCTCTGCAGAGCACAAGCTGCAAATTCATTAGATCTAGTCTTCTAGGCAAATGCTAGGTGCTTGCAGAACGGTTTCTCCAGAGATCTTTTCCCAGGCAGCAATCCCTTGCTGAAAGAGCATTTGCTGTTCAAAATATTCTGTAAACCAAAGGAGTCTATTACCTGACATAACAGGGACTCATTAAGTCCCTTTACTAATCTAGCAGCTTCAAAAGGAAGCAGTGAAAAAGTCCAAGCCAGGGGAGGAAACCGAACGAGGAGCTAAATGAAATTCCCAGGGAGGATTGCCTTTAACGAATTAACGTTTCAGGCTAAGCCGGTATCGTTTTCACTTCAACGGCATTCATACATTCAACTAGGTTTGCAAAGTGCATTGTGTATTAATAAGAATGGACTCAAGTTTAAATAATCATTAAAGCGATGCAGTCTAAGGCCCCAGGCACGGAGTCTGCTAGACTGCCCCCCACCCTGAGGGAATGTACAGTGCAGAGCTGGAGGGGGTAGGGTGAAAAATCGGGATGGGGTGGGGGGATAATAGGAGCCTATATAAGAAAAAGACCCCAAAATCAAGACATCTGGTCACCTAGGAGGGGGGTTCTACTGATTCAAGCAGCAGCAGCTCAGAGGCTGCTAGGACATAGTGGTGCCGTTAAGGGCCCCTGGTAGCCTGGCTCTTATTTCCCTAAAATTAAATATTTCCAAAGCCCCAGTATGAACCATTCAGAGAGACTGAAAACCTAGATTGCAGACTCCTGCCGTGAGCAACGGGGGAGTGCGTGCAAATGAACATAGCCCTTTGCTTGTGCTCTTGGCTCATGGCCTGGCTACAGGCAGTGCATGTGCACATACACACACACACATTGGTAAATCATACTCACAGCACTGGAAACTATAGTATCATCACAATACGATAGCAAATGGTACTGTGGTCTGCTCCTATAGTGCTCAAACAGATAGCGCGGGGTGGATGACTTGATATAGATCGAAGAATAATTGACTCTGAAAAGGATTTAGGGGTCACAGTGGACACGCAACTCAACATGAGCTCCCTGTGTGATGCTGTGACAAAAAGGGCCAATGCCATCCTTGGATGCATAACGCTGGGAGTACTGAGTAGGAGGAGGGAGGGGAACTGACATTTGTACATGACATTAGTGAGAGCAATCCTGGAATACGGTATCCAGTTCCGGTGTCCATGTTTCAAAAAAGGATGTTGAAAAATTGGAGAGGGTGGAGTAAGAGAATCACAATAATGATTTGAGGGCTGGAAAAAAAATGCCTTCTCATGGGAGACTTAAAGGGATTGGTCTGTTTTGTGTATCAGAATTTGAGAGACGGCTTGGATACAGTATATAAGTATCTTCCTGGGGAGAAAATACCAGTATTAAAATGATCTTTAATCCAGCAGAGAGAGGCATAAAAAGATCCAATGGCCGGAAGCTGAAGCCAGACAGATTCAAATTGGAACAAAGGCCCACATTTTTCACACCGGGGAGGATTAATCCTTGGAACAAACTGCCAAGAGATGTAATGGATTCTCCAACCATCTTTTGATGGCTTCAGAGCCCAGCTGGCTGCCTTTCTGGAAGATTATTTAGCCAAACACAAGTTATCGAGCTCAATACAGGGGTAACTGGGTGAAACTGAATGGCCTGGGATATACAAGAGATCATAACAGACTTTCTAATGGTTCCTTGTGGCCTTAAACTCTATAAATCTATTACCTCCACCTTCACCCAGAACTCAAACCAAACTCAAACCGAATCTTTCTGAGGGTTTGAAAATGTTTAGTTCAGTACTCTTCCCTGTGCAGCTCTGTTTTGCTAACAGAAAGGGCCTGAACAAGCCAACAGATCCTCCCTTAAAGTTGAGGAGTGGAGAATACCATTTTTACAGCTGTTGCACAGCACCTTTATGGGAAGCCTATAGATTTACTAGAGATGAAACCAAGAGGGTCCTGTAGAATTATAATAAATAGGTTCCTATAGAACTTAATCCTAAAACCAAGATAATTTAATAGAGAATGAGATCCTTTCTATATGTATTTTGACCCATCCTATAGAATTCTATAGCCAGGATATAATTCTCTTCTAGATTCTACAGGAGAATTCAAATAATCTTATAGAAAAGTTCTCATTGCCTTTTACATTCTATAGGACTTTCCATAAGGGTGAAGTCTTAGACCAAAACAGTGGCTCCAAACACCCCATGGCTTTGAGGAAAAGATTGGAAACTGAATCCAGATCCAAGTTTTGCAGCCAGGTCCTGTTTCCACGATGGGCCAAACCAAAACCCTGGATCTGGATTGGATTTTGCAGCTGATGCTGTCTGGCTGGTTCAGAGAAGCATCCGAAACGTGAGTGGAACCCAAGCTGTGAATTGCATGAGGTTCGCCTGTCACCGTAGACACAGCCCTAGGCCCACGATCACCTGTTCCCGCCTCTCTGCTTCTTTACAGTCAGTAATGACTCTCCCCTTGATGTCCCCGAACAGCTGAACAGGCCGCTGGTGCATAACGCTTTTGTTTCCATTGTGCCACTTCCCCAGCAAGGAGCGGTCGCGAGGGAGGGCCGCTTCTGCCAAGTCTCTGGCTGGGGTTACACCACTCCCATGGGCGGGGCGACTTCAGACACCCTACGCAGCGTGCGCCTGCCTATCATCTCTTCTGGGAAGTGTAACAGCACGGCCTCCTATGCGGGATACATCACCAAGAACATGATCTGTGCCGGGTTCAACACAGGGGGCAAAGATGCCTGCCAGGTACAGCCGCCTTCCTTAATTCTGCAGAGGAAGCTGCAAGTTCAAACCTCTCCTCTGGGAAGAGCGCGTCCCACTAGCACGCCAGCTATGCCCAAGCTGCAGAGAACCATGCTGAACTGCTAGTTAGTGGCAGATGGGTCTTTAGACTCGCTGGGTCCCATTAAAAAGAATCCATCTGTTAAAAAGCATCTCCTGCTTCCTCCACATCTGACAGGAAATTAGTACTTTTCTAGACAGACTTGGAAGACACAAGCCAATAGTGACAAATGAGTTTGGAGGCTCTCAAATGTTGGGTGCCCAGTACACCTTTAAAAGAACCGGGTTTCCTGAGGATGTACATTCTGGGAGAAAAATCAGGCTCTTTTCATGGTGTACCCAAAACCACCAGTCCCTTTTGAAAATCTTGACCACCATTACTGCAGTCAATGGACAGCGTCATGGGAGGGGATCTGGGGAAAAATGCTTGAACAGAGACACAGAAGTCAGCTGTCCTCCATGCTGCCTTGTTCTCATGTTCCCATAGAGTTAAAGCCTTGATCACACACCTCCTAACTGGAGATGACTCACACTCGGAACTGAAGCACAGAGGGTGGGTGGAGAAGGTGGATCTATTTTTATAGCGAGAAGAACAAAATGGCAAGCTGGAAATGAGCCAGCTTTTTTCAAATTCTTCCTGCGTAAGACAATAGCAAGGAAGTACAATGGGGCCGAAGGCGTCCCTTCCAAAATACATTACAGCTGTTGCCTCTGTTTTAATCATTTGTCTGGCAGGACCTAGTCATTATGTCGCCAGTGCAGCATGATGTCATGTTCTTGTGTTGTGATGCCAGGTCAATGCATGATGCTGCTGCATCACACCTAGGAAGGCACAATGGTTCAGATTATCCCCAAGGGCTGGACTAAATCTCTCTGGGATTCCGGCATTGTCTCTGAGATGGCAGGACAGTCTCAGTTTTGATGGGTGCTGCCCTGGGAAAAGGTCAGGTGCAATTTCCATTGAACGGGGCTGTCAGGACTGGGTGGGAAATGCGTTAAGTTCATGGAGCCAAATTCTTTGCTGGTGTAAAGAGGCAAAACTCTGATGTCAATGGCATAAAGCCCATTTACACTAGCAGAGATCCATCTCTGAATTCCCTCCAGGCTGCCCAAGTCCTTCTGGGACTCAGGCACAGAAATACATGGAATGTAATCTAGGAGCCTGATTCCTCATTACCATGCACCTTTCACCAGTGCAAAAAGACTGTTACTGTTCTGACTCGGTAACATTTTATGCATGGTTTGCACTAGTGAAATGCCTACCTATAGTATAGGGCTATGGAGAATCTGCCCCAGAGCAGTCTTGGTCCTCCCGTTCCTAGACAGGAAAGGTGTTTATTACTATGATGGAAAGGTCACCTCCAAACCATTTTAGAAAACCGCAACCTTTATTGTGTCTGCTTCTTTTCTAGGGGGACTCTGGTGGGCCACTGGTGTGCGAGGGCCGAGTGTTCGGGATTGTGTCCTGGGGGAACAGCTGTGCTAGTCCCAGGTACCCAGGTGTTTACACGGCAGTAGCCAACTTTCAGAAATGGATTTACAAAACCATCTTTAGGCGTGAATAGTGGCTGCTCTGCGTCCCCTCAACGTGCACCTTCCCAGCTTTGAGCAAATAAACTTGTGATGAAAAAGAAACAGAAGCGCCTTCAGATGTAGCCCTCCTGGGACCGTCTGAAAGTCACCCGGGGGAGAAGGGAGGTGGTGTTTTGTAAAAAGCACTCTCTTGCAAGGAGTATATATGCCTCTCAAATTCTGCATCAGCTACACTGATTTCTGCCTTTAATGAAAATAGAATAACTCCACAGGTTTAGGACTGTGAAAACATGCGGGGGCTGAAAGTTACTTAAAAACCAGAAGGGATCGCAGGCAAAGGATTAATAGAACCAATTTTAACTTCATTAAGAGGCACCAGAGAGGTGGCAAGAAAAAGAAACACAATGTGCAGTAAAAACCACTGAATAGATCAAACATCCAGGAGGGGGGGAAGAATCCATCTCTGAGCACAACATGTTCCTGGTATCAAAATAAGCTCAAAGTCACTTCCCTTTTAAATATTAGCTGAGTGATTTGCTGTCTTCACCAGCTGGCTATGCCCAGAACTTGGCCATGATTAATTACTAGTGTATTCTCTCCCCTGTAGGGTGGCATTATGAAGACCTGGCTCAGGTAATGAATGAATGACTGAAGCTGCTGCAGGGAGGGTTTTTCCTTGGAACTTTTGTGTCAGAACATCACCATGGGCCTGCTCTAAAGCCCGTTGAAGTCAAAGGGAGTCTTTCAACGGGCTTTCAAACAGAGCCTACAAGACTCCAGCTCAGACAGGTCTGCAGCCACCACAAATACACACCAACCATCCTTGTTATTTATTCTCTGAGGGAGTCAGTAGGACTAGTTCTCCCTTTTGCCCCACCAGGACTTTAGGTTGTGGAATACACCTCAGGAGACTGATCTGATTAAAGATTTTCACCAAGGGCATGAATCTGCAGGGCAGAGACCCCACTGAGCCAAACTGTGCCCCCTAGACACACCTCACAATGAGTCAATGAGGCCTATGCAGGTGGAAATGGGAACAGAACCTGGCCCAGAACACATTGGGACAAATGCAGACTTAGGGTAGATCTGCACTGCACAAGTAATCCAGGCTCTTACCTGGGTGTTGGTCCAAACCCCTCTATTGTCCACACAGAAAATCCCTTGACCTGTTTGGAGGTTCTTTCAGCCCAGGCTCGCTAACCCAGCTGAGGGCAAGGGGGAGGGTTAGAACCTGGGCCCCGCTTCCCGTCGGGCTGGAACCTCCCACTTTGCAGCAAGGATTGGGGTGGCCACTGATGCATCCCCTGAATAGTGGACATTCTGGTACTTTGGGAACAGCACCAGCCCGCCACCGCCTACATGACCCCAACAGCCTGACCTCACACAGGCGGTGCATGCGAAATCACGCCAGCAGGGGCGGAGTGGTGCACTCTTCAAAATGGCATCTTCCAGTTTTGTCTCTGTACAGACAGACACAAACCATAGAAAAACAGGACTATCTGGCTTAAAATTGGATGAATGGCCTGTCTAGTAAGGATGCAGGCCAAACTTGATGGCCCTCCACTGCCTTCCCACAGATCCCCCAAAAGGGCAGATGAGGTTTCCCGTAATTGATAGAGAAAGAATCCTCAAGCATCTCAACAGAAAGAACAATGGGATATCCCTCAGACACCCACAGAAGTGCAGAAACACTAATACAGAGAAGGTTTTGCAGTGGGAGACACTCACATCTGGGCTAGGCTCACCCAGGTGCTCAGACCCAGGTGCCAGTCGGCTGGGCTAATTCTGCAGTGAAGACATATCTCTATTGTAAATCAAGGGCAGTTCCATGCAAGTCAATGGGGATAGGAAATCCAAAGCTTCTCCTCTTAAAAGCTTGAAGGCCAATTTTTCCCTTTAACGCTGCCCTTTGACTGCATGGAGGGTACATCAAGAATGCCACCTGCCTTCCTTCGCTGCGCTACGGGTTTGGAGGAAGCAGCAGAAGTCTTGGTCAATCACATGCAAGTGAATGCGGAGGGCTAATGCTTGGCACTGCATGTGCCAATACACACTTTTTGGTCACTAGCTTTGACACTGCGTGTGTGCCATGGTGAGGAACAGGCAGAACCAGGTGGGGTTCCGTCACATGGGCTCTGACAAATGGGCTATTCTTTCCTCCTCAGGACATGAGTGTGGAGCAGCCGGTGCTCAGGGCTTGAAAAGGAAAAAAGGATCAGCCAAACTTCAGGCAGGACAGGTGGGAACATGGGATGTAGAGAGAGAGACCAGTGCATTTCAGGTGCAGCCCTACCACCTCCAGTGATGGCAGGGAACCTGGAGCTGCTATGGCAGGGCACATAACCTAGTGGTTAGAGCAATATCTTCAGCAGAGTTACATCCAGGGACATATTTAGCCTAGAGCAGTGTTTCCCAAACTTTGGAAGCCAGTTGTGTAGGAAAAATCCCTGGCGGGCCGGGCCAGTTTGTTTACCTGCCGCGTCCACAGGTCCGGCCCATCGCGGCTCCCACTGGCTGCAGTTCGCTGCTCCAGGCCAACGGGAGCTGCCGGAAGCAGCGGCCAGTACATCCCTCAGCCCACGCCACTTCCAGCAGCTCCCGTTGGCCTGGAGCAGCAAACCACAGCCAGTGGGAGCCGCGATCGGCTGGACCTGCAGACAGGGCAGGTAAACAAACCAGCCTGGGCTGGCCAGGGGCTTT
The DNA here is from genome assembly GCF_007399415.2 of Gopherus evgoodei. Taxonomy (NCBI): domain Eukaryota; kingdom Metazoa; phylum Chordata; order Testudines; family Testudinidae; genus Gopherus; species Gopherus evgoodei. Next base: position 8,700,001 of record NC_044339.1, on the reverse strand, counting down.
CCCTACACAAGCAGTGTCCCAAGTTTGGGAAACACTGGCCTAGAGGGAGAGAACCCTGCTTCTCTTTTCTCCACTTCCACCCCAAAGTCTCAGCTGAGTAATGGAACTATTTTAATTTGTCAATAACTTGTCAGAATCAAGATGCTAAAATTCTCCAGCTTTACAATGAGGAATTGGATGCACTGCATTCTGATGTATTTCCTCTGTCTAATGTGTCCTGCTTTAAGCACCAGAGAGCAGGATCTTGTGAAGGGGTATGAAGTGGGAATGCCTCACAAAGGCAGCAAGGATAACTCCATCTACACCTGTCTCGGTCAACCGTCCCCTGCTGGTAACAGAGACAGGGGCTTAGCCAGCTCTCTGCTGGTAAATTCTGCCTCCTCTTTTCAGACGGGAAATGAATGGGAAACAGAGCAGAATGGAACAAATTAATGAATGACGTAAGAGCTCTTAGAGCTACAAGTCAAGAGACTCAGCTACCAGTGGGAACATATGCAGCAGCCTGATCTCCCAACCTCCTTCAGAACAGATGTACTGAACTCATGAGCTCTTGGATTTCTTTACTCTTAGGGTACGTCTTCACTACCGGCCATATCGGCAGGTAGCAATCGATTTCTCGGGGATCGATATATCGCATCTCATCTAGATGCGATATATCAATCCCCGAATGCGCTCCTGTCGACTCTGGAACTCCTCCAACGTGAACAGTGGTAGCGGAGTCGACAGGGGGAGCCACAGACATCGATCCCGCGCTGTGAGGACGGTAGGTAACTCGATCTAAGATACTTCGACTTCAGCTACGCTATTCACGTAGCTGAAGCTGCGTATCTTAGATCGATCCCCTCCCAAGTATAGACCAGCCCTTATTATGCTCATTATAATGGAGCCTCTCTCCTCAGCCTGCAGATGTAGAATGGAAGTACCTGTCTCCTTATCTTTGCACACCTGCTATCCAATTTATTAAGGGTGTTTTTTGGATGGATCTGAAGGTGCAGAATGAATCGATAGCCAATGTAGCACCCATGGGAGAGCTGAAAAAAATACGCACTTCATATGTATGCAAAGGGTTCAGAATAGTCAGCTGGATTTCTAAGGGCTGTTTGTAAGATGTTCCAAGAGGGTCTTTGGACCATGTTATTGCAATACTTCAAGTGAACTGAATACAGCCTGCCTTGCAAGACTGGCAGCTCTACAACTACATTTTATATTTCATTTATGATTATAGCAGCACTGTAGCAAAGCGACAACTCATGGGCATGGCGCCTCCTGCTGGTCATCTGGGAATTAACTCTTTTCCAGCATACGGAGCACCTCCTACTGGCCGGTGTTTCATCTGCCACTGGCCCATGTCCCTCCCATACCCCAGTGACCTTTATCTCAGGGTTCTGCCCCAGCAGTAAGCCAACGCTCTGGGTCTCCCCTCTCAGGGGAACCCCCAACCCTCTAAACCCACCTTGCCTCAGTGGCTACTACCAGTCATCATCTAGCCTCCTGCTCCCTGGGGCAGCCTGCAGCCTGTAAAGGCCAATCATCACTGGCAAGGGGTTAGGACCAGCTGCCTCTGCCTATTCCCAGGCTGTACCTCTGTAGCCTCAGTACCTTTCATAGGCCTTCACCGAGGCTGGCAGGTTTACCAGGCTGGAGCTCCCCAGCTCCTTTTGCCCTTCCCCAGCACTGCTCCACCTCAGATACCTAGCACCCCGGCAACTGGCCCTTGTCCCTCTAAGGCTGGAGAAAGACTCCTTCAGCTCCTGGCCTCCAGCCCTCGTATCAGACCCAGCTGAGCCCTAATTGAGCTGGCCACACCTGTGGCTGCTTCCCCCACCAGCCAAACTTGGCTGCTTTTAACCTCTGTTTTCCAGGAAGCGGCCCCACTACAAGCATCTTTCAACTTTAAGAATTCCAAGACAATTTGCAAATTGAAACTGTACAGAGCCCAAAGAACGGTTTTGTGCAGCACTGAAAGGCAGCCACCTCTGATGTGAAACCTAACAGCTGGTTAATAATACCCAAGATGGAATTTGGCCAGGACATGGGAGAGAACCTAGATGAATGAGAACTCTATGGAAACACTGAACTGGATGCAGGCTAACAACGAAGATGATTTGTTCCCAGCCTCCTCTTTCTAACAGTTTTGCTGTGGGACAGAGGGGAAGCTGGGCACTGTAGGATTTTGGCCCTTCCTGTCTTCTGTTCCTACATCTATGAAGCAGGATGTCTCTGTCTAAAGTGTGGGAGAAGGGAGGCACCGAATGAACTTGGGAAAGCCGGCAATCTATCAATTAACAGTATCTATTAGATAAGACTCCCATCCCCCCACAGCATCTTCTCCTGGTTGTGAATGGCTAATGAGACAAGAGGTTGTAACATTAGCCATTTCTCCCCACTCATAGTTTGTTGTCCAGGGTTGGTAGAGTCCAGAACTTGGGCAGTTCCATCTCCAGCCCTTAAGGAAAGTGCTGTCTGATCTACTCTGATCTGATCCCAGCTGAAGTGATTGTGGATTTGCTGCTAGGTAGGGAGGCCCTTGTCAGAGTCCCTCAGCTAGGCAGCTGCTCTTGGTGGCTTATCCCAAACCACCAGCATTATCACCTGCCTCAATGTTGCACCCATGTTGACTATTACCTCAAAGCAACTTCATCTGTCAAAGGTATAACAGAATCATAGAGATGTAGGGCTGGAAGGGCCCTCGAGAGATCATTTAGTCCAGCCCCTGCCCTGAGGCAGGCCCAAGGAAACCTAGACCATCCCTGACAGGTGTTTGTCTAATGTGTTATTAAAAACCTTCAGTGATGGGGATTCCACAACCTCCCTTGGAAACCTATTCCAGAGTTTAACTACCCTTAGAGTTAGAAAGTTTTTCTTAATATTTGACCTAAAATCTCCCTTGCTGCAGATTAAACCCATTACTTTTTATCCTACCTTCAGTGGACATGGAGAACAATTGATCACTGTCCTCTTTATGACAGCCCTTAACATATTTGAAGACTTATTTCAAATCCCCCGCCCCCCCGTCTTCTTTTCTCAAGACTAAACATGCCCATTTTTTTAACCTTTCCTCATAGGTCAGGCTTCCTGAACCTTTTATCATTTTGCGTGCTGTCCTCTGGACTCTCTCTAATTTTCTATATCTTTCTTGAGGTGTGGTATCCAGAACTGGACACATTACTCCACCTGAGGCTTCACCAGTGCTGAGTAGAGTGGAACATCTACCTCCTATGTCTTATGTACAATACTATTAATATGCCCCAGAATGATATAAGCCTTTTCCACAACTGCATCACGTTGCTGACTCTCATTCAATTTGAGATCCAATATAACCCTCAGATCCTTTTCACCAGTACTAACACCTAGTCAGTTTTCCCCCATTTTGTAGTTGTGCATTTAATTCTTCCTTCTTTAATACTTTGCATTTGTCTTTATTGAATTTCATCTTGTTGATTACAGAACAATTCTCTAATTTGTCAAGATAATTTTGAATTCTAATCCTGTCCTCCAAAGGGATTGCAACCCCTCGCAGCTCGGTGTCATCCATACATTTTATAACCATTATCTCCACTCCATTATCCAAATCATTAATGAAAATGTTGAATTGTACCAGACTCGACAGAGACCCCGGAGGACACCACTAGATAAATCCTCCAAATTAGACAGCAAACTATTGGCAATTACTCTCTGACTATGCTTTTTTACTCTATTATGTACTGATATAATAATCATTTCATCTAGACCATATTTCCATAATTTGTTGATGAATTACTGGCACATAGGACCTTGACAGAAATATTAATACCCCATAAGTAGTCAGTAGAAAGTAAACACCCCTTTCCCATTAATTTGAACCCAGGCACCACTATCCAATCATGCCAGGCTACGATATTGGTCAGGGTGACCCCTCCTCACAGGCACAGTTGGTGTTGTTCACTGGTTATTTAGTTCCACAAAAGGAATAATAAAGTTCCATCACCTCCCAAACTTAAAAATTAACTGAATTTTATCAAAATGTCCCAAATTATCACTTAACAAAAATGCAAATAAGGCTTAGTCCATTGAGCCTTTTCCCCTTCCTTACCAGCAGATGGCAGCAGAAAGCTCCCTCTCCTATGGAGCTTCCTCCGTCTGGAGTTCTCCAGCAGCTCTAGACCACTCATCACCCTGTTCACCAACCAATTTCAATAGTGAGAACCCTACTCTCCCCAGAAGCTGGGTGTTTTTTTAAATAAACAACAAACCCCGCCACATATTGCAAGAGTTGACTCCATTGTGACTAACTTTATTCCAACTTGCTGCCTTTCAGTCATGCATCTTCAGCTAGCCCACAGAGAGGGTTATGAATCTGCTGCTGCCTTTGCACTTACTAAGCCGGTTCTTTAGCTCAGGCAGTAGACACTCACTCTTTTAGCTCACGCCGTTTAGGTTTAAGCCCAACAAGGGACCTGGACATGGGCATCCTTACAAAGAGAAGCGCTGGGATTGAGCCGTTAATCAGACACTACAGATGGAAAAAAAAATACCTTATTACCTCACCGAGTGCATCTGTGTTTGAAAAGAAGCTGACTGCAGTGCTTCCTGGCTGCATCTGTGATGAGCCCAGTGGCCCGTGGGGACAAGGTGGGCAGCACAGGGGTTGCATATGGTCATCCAGCCCCCTCCCTGGGATGCAGGCTCTAGTCTGCGCTTCATTGTGGATGAGGTCACGTATTTTGTTTGTGACAGATCTTGCATTGATCATCACATCAATTTTAGATTTAGGGTGCCTGCTTCAGGCCCATGCCTAAGCAACGGTCCCATCCAGTGGATAGGTAATGGATGGATGGGACTTGGTTTCTCATGGCACTTCCTTGAACAGTTCTTCCCAGCGTGGATTGCTATAGGCAAAGCAGTGGATCATGCCATGGGACATTTGGAGAGGGGGAAAGGTCATATGGTTCGCCACATGCCATGGGCAGGACAGGTCTGTTGGGCCTTCTTTAGCGTTATCCCTTGGTGGAGTCCTGGGGATGGGGGGAGTTGGAGCAGTCTGTTCCTGGGACAGCAGTGGGTGTGCTGGATGGAAGCATGGTGCATTGGCAGAGACCAAAATAATAACCACAGTACGAGTGGAGTCCAAGAAGAGGGGGAGGGTCACAATGACATTAGAGATACACTCCCACGGCCATGCCCTGCTTTGCAGGGAGGGGCAGATAGCACTTACCAATGACCAGCACGTGTACTGGAAAGCGGCTGCAAGATGGTGGCAGAGTCTGGTGGAGCAGGGCTGGGGCTGAGAGTTCCTCTCCCGTCCAAGTGGCCTTTGGAAGCTCTGTTCCAAGGGGAGGCTCCTGCCCTGGAGAGACCTCTCTCTGGTTTCCAAATTTTCAGTGTCTGTGACCCTACTGGAGGGAGAATGGCCAGAGGATCAGGGACAGGACCCTTTAAGGGAGCTCAGGCTCCTCTGTGGCTGTGGGTAGGGCTGGTGGCATGTGGGACCTGCCACTGCTTCTATTCACTGAAGCAGTGCAGGCCCCTTCCACAACATAAGCGACTGTGGTGTGGGGTTTGGGAGGAGGGGGAAGGGTCCCTTGCACACCGTTTTAGTCCGAGCACTATCCGGGACGCGTTTGCTTGAGAGTCACTCCACAGCCCCTGGGGAGAGCAAGGCATTACCAGCCTCCAAAGCAGCCAGACCTGCGGGCTTAAACACAGCAGCCTGTCAGGTGTCCGAGCCTCGTGCTTGCTCTTAAGTGCTTGTGAAACAGCTCTAAATCCCTTCGCTGCCACCCCGCCTCTCCCAGGCTAATCAGCTGGGGCCTGACAAACAGGCAGGGCAATTTGAGTCTTTGCTTTCAGTGCTCCCTCCTAACCCCACCCCAAGAGCCATGTCTTTCACTAACAGCTCAATGGGAGGACAGGTTTGGTTCTCTGCAAACCTGCGTAGAGCACGTCTTTGCGTCGAGCTGGAGAGAGAATTCCCAGCTGGAGGAGCCATACCCACGCCGGCTCTGAGCAAGTTAAAGCGCTAAAAAAGCGAGCAGTGGGCGGGGCTAGCCACCCCAAGTACACTTCTGTACGTACACTTCTGTTTTTAGCATGCCGGGTTGACCAGAGCTAGTGCAGTATGTCAACCCCTGCTGGACCTGAGACCTTCCCGCTCTGGTGTAGATGCTGAGCAGTGTTACCCACCCCTAACCCCCCAAGCCTGTGCCATCTGTTGCCGACATGGCTCCCCTAAGCCCTGCCAGCTAGCAGTGGTGGATTAGTCACTGGGCCAATGCCCATAAAAATGGGCGCCCCTGCATCCTGATCTGCTCTGCCCACCCAGCGCTCCTGCCGGGGAGTTGGAGTCAGGGTGCCCGACCCCGCTCCCCGGCTGAAGCACTGACCCAGTGCACCTCCTGGGTGTGGGGGTCGGGCCAAGCCCCGTGCCCTGACCCCATTTCCCTGGGAGCAACACGGGAGGAGGGGGAGGGAGGATGGCAGGTGGAACCCCACTTGCTCTGGCCCAGGGCCCCACAAAACCCTAATCCACCCATGCCAGCTAGGACTGTGGAGAAGTGGCGCCATGAATGCAGTTTGGACCATCCCCCACATGGCCAGGGAAAGCGTCACCTACACAAGCCTGCTTGATGCTGGCAGTGTGAACCCCCCATTTGCTGTAAAACCTTCAGAGACATTGGAAAATAATATTTGCTTCCTCTGTTCTTGCTTTTCCAGTTGGCAAATGCTGTTTCCTGCATCCTGCCCCTCTGGTTTTAATGGGATAAACCCCAAAATATGTCTCAGTCAGGTTCACCTCCCCACTCCTTGTGCACTGTCAGCATCCAGAACCATCACACCACCTACCATCCTCGAGAACTTTACAAACATTCATCCTCAGCCCCTTTTTCCAGGGGAATGGGGAAACTGAGGCAACAAAAGGCGACGTACCTTTCCCAAAGCCACACAGGGAGCCATTCACACCGCTAGGAACAGAACCTCAGAATCCTGACTCTCAGCTTCCTACTGTAACCACTTGGCAACATGGCCTCCCTCTCAGTGCTGATGACAGCATCGCTCTGAGAACAGGGATGTAGCTAGCAATCAGAAAACTGTACAGCCATTGGATGCTCTGTTGCTCCCTGCTGCACACAGTATACCTACAATCTCTCCCATCATAGGTGCTGGAATGAGGGATGCTGGGGGGTGCAGCCACATTCCGTGGCTTGAGGTGGTTTCCATCATATACCAGGTTTACAGTTTGGTTCAATGGCTCTCAGCACCCCCACTGTACACATTGTTTCAGCGCCCTTGTCTCCCACCGCAGGGCTGCATTCACCTAGTGTGTGTAAATTAGGGCACCCAGTGTGTATCTGGGCACCAGCTTGGAGCCCATAACAAGCATTCAGAGTCCCAGATTGCAGAATAGGGGGATAAACATTTGACATTCAGACTAACCATCTCCTCACTAAAACAGGTGCAAGTCGACGGCAGAACCTTGCAGCGTGTTCATAAAAAGAGCTGACAAAAAGCGTCAGAAACTTTTCCAGTCACCTTATCTCCTATTCCTCTCAGGAAATTAAAAACCATTTCTAGGTGAACACACAATTTAACAGAAGGAGATGGGCGGCCTGTGGACCTTACAGCTCTGTTATTTGGAGCCATTCACAACAGAATTGCATTTATTAATTTTTTAAAAAATCTTGCTGCATCCTCATCTGCAGTATTCATCCGCACTTAGTGATTAAGGGCTTGTCTACATGGGAAAGTTTCAATAGTCAAATCGATGTAGTGTGATTGGTATAAGCCCTGGGTGGATGCTCTTACTCCAGTATTAGAGTGGGGTTTTTTGGTTTAGCTTAACCTCCTTGCTGAGCAACATAAGCTAAACCAAATAATAATAATAACAGTGACAACACTTAACTCTTATATAGCACGTTTCATCAGTAGACTCAAAAAGCTCTGTAAAGGAGGTCAGTATAATTATTCCCTGTAACATTCTGTATCTTGGGGGATCGCCCTGTAACCCCCATATTCCTCACTTATATATAACTGTGATCTTGATATAAAGGAGGCCATGTGAGGTATCAGGGGAAAGGTTATGATCTGCTGAAAGTCATTTTTCTATCTGTATATGTGTATCATTAATGCATATGAAGTTATGAGAATTGCGTTGTATGGTTGTCACTAAAACTGGCTGTCAGTTGGGGAATCAGCCAGATATTAGCTCCTCAGAGACAACAGGAAAGAAAGTAACTAATGCCCAGGTGGAGTGTCAAATGACCAATCAACAGCCCTTGTCCAGCAAGGGAGCTACAATGCAATGACTCACCTGCATCAGGTCACCCCAGGGGAATTGCTCAACCTTGTCTGGGCACTCAGCAATGCCATCCAGACATGCCTAGATTTGTGTTCTCCAAGCACATAGACTAGGGGTATAAAACAGTGGCCACATACTTGGCCTTTCCCCTGCCCCCACCCATGCTGTGAGCAACAAGGACTCTGAGAAGACTTAAGACTCCAACAGAGGAGACTGACCCAGGTTTCAAGGGTGAATCTATGTACTATGAACTGCAATATCCAGTGGAGTGAGAAAAACTGCTTAGACTAGATGTTGCTCAGTCTATAAGAGTTGAGAGTTTAGGCTGCATTCTTATATTTTATTTTGGTAACTAACTCTGACTTTTTGCCTATCACTTATAATCACTTAAAATCTATCCTTTGTAGTCAATACATTTGTTTAACTGTTTATCTTTACCAGTGAGTTTGCCTGAAGTGTTTGGCAAATCTGCTCAGGTTTGCAAAGGCTGATGTATATCCACTTTCCATTGATGAAGTGGTAAACCAATTAATAAATCTGCACTGCTTGTCTTGAGCAGTGCAAGATGGTATAGTCCTGAGGTACAGTGCTGGGAGGATTTAGCTGGTGCCTTTCTCTGGGTGATTCATGAGTGGGTCTGGGAGAATTCATGCAATTCAGCTGAGTGTGGAGCTTCACATGTGGCTGTGCTGAGCGATAACAGTACCTAGGGGTTTGCTGCTTGTCACTAGCAAGGCATTGTGAGGGACAGCCCAGGCTGGAAAGAGTTAAGAGGGCACAGTGGTCCCACAGTCCCAGGCTGCACCCTAGGGATCCCATCGCATCCCCATTTTACAGATGGGGAATCTGAGGCACAGAGCAGGGAAGTGACTTGCCCAAAGTCACCCAGGAAGACCAGTGGCAGAGTCAGTAATAGAATCCAGGCCTCTTGAGACCCAGTCCAGTGCTCTAAGCACTAGCCAACAGTGCCCCCACCTCCACCCTATGCTCTCATGCTGGAATAAGCGTCCACGTGAGTGGATTATACTAGTATAACTAAATCCAGTTTAAGTTCACATCTTAATTTATATTGAAAAAACCATCCCTATGTACACAAGGCCTATATTGTGCTCCATTGGCTGGCTGAATTAATGAATCACCATCGGAGCAAAACTATTACAGGGCCTCGCAGTGAATACTTTGGGGGTTCGCCTCTCTGGGACAGAGTGGGGAGAGGCAGGTGTCAGACAAGCCAAGAACAGCCCCAGCCAGATTGTAACAATTGCATAAACCAGGCCACAGTTTGGATTGAAATGATTTGACAATTGTTCTCCAGTGAGGAAGAAAATTAGAAGTGCCATACAGACCCTCGCTGCATCTATGTCCTTTTAGATGATTATTTCTCTGCCTGGTTGCACTACCTCCTCCCAGTGGGGTTACAGCCCTGGCTCCCTATGTAACTCAAGTGCAGCAACATGATCTGGAATAGAATTGCCATTCTCCAGCCTGCAGTGCCAGGTACCCTAGGGGATTCCACTGTGCCAACATCAGCGTTCTGCTCGCTGCTCTGACACTAACTCAGCAAGGGGCTGCGGGACGGGAGAGGAGCAATGTTTTGCTCTGGGCACTGAGGCAGGAGAAACAGGTGAGATCAGGACAGTGCCTGTTTCCAGTCAGTACTTAACTCCTCATTGCTAGGTTATCACCAGGGGAACGTAAAGGGAGTTATAGTGGCGCACTCAGGAGTAAGGCAGTCACCTTGGCCCAGGAGAACCTGCAGCGAAGAGATGTTCCCGGCGATGATGGAAGTCGCACAACAATCTCTCAGCAGCAGATCAAACAAGATGCAGTAGATGGGGTGCTGGGCCAGATCTCTCAGCTGCAGATCCAGGCAAACAGGAGTGCTGTGATACTCTTCACAGACACACTCTGTCTAGGGCTGCAGAAAGGAGAGCCCAAATCCCTGACCTCGCTGGGAAGCTACTGAAGTCCAGAGAGTTCGGGGAGGGAAAAGGAATTCTGCAGGCTAACAAAACTCTCAGGGGCTAAGATAGACAGTAGGGATCAAAGAGCTGGTGCCAGAGACCACACTCATAAGGCGGGAACATGGTCTAATGGTTAGGGCAGGGGCAAGGGAATCAGCAGTCACTGGGTTCTAACTAGAGCTGGTAGAAAATTGTCAGTTCCCAGCTCTCCCCCTATAGAAAATGGCCTTTCCCCAAAAAACCAAACAAATGTTTGTTTCATTCCAAGTTTTCCCATATTTTCAAGAGAAACCAAACATTTGCAGGGTAGAGGGGAGGATCACAATTTTTCAGTTTTTAAAAAAATGTCATTTCCAGAAAAGTTGGGTTTGAGTTTTCTAAAATCTTTTTTTTCCATGGGGGGAGGAGGTAAAAGACAAACCAAATGTTTTAATGGGAAATTTGTAAAAGAAACTCCCCAAACCCTATTTTTTTTCAAAATGTCACATGAAAAACAATCAGCATTTTTCATCCAGCTCTAATGCTAAACCCAACCCCTGCTACTCACTTGAAGGCCAATCACTTAAACTTTTCCACCTCAGGCCTGCAAAGCTTGCTGGTGGCTAATCTTACTGTCAGCTTCATGTAACCCTGGATTCTCTGGACAGTCCCTGGTCCTGGAATGTCAAAGGAAGGCAGATGGGCCAAAAAAGAAACCCATTTTTCCCACTGTGCCTCCATCCCAAAGGTCGTAGCTTATACCAGGTACTAATCTGCCTGTATTTGGAGTCAAGGTTATTATTACTGGCTTTTTATGAGTGCATTTCCCCAGCAGGAATGCATGACCGCAGCTTCCAGAAGAGCGACTAGCCAGTATTGCAAACCTTTGATCATTCTTGAAAGGTTTTTAACTACAACAGTGCAAGGAAGTGACTTAAATGCAATCCTGCTGCCCGGATTCATCTCACTGACCCTGGAAAGCACCATGCAGTAGCGGTGTGCAAAGGGACATCTTGCGAGGGCAGAGGCTGCTCCAAAGGGGGCAAGGCAACACATGGGGGGGTGGGGTTAAAAGAAGCGACGGGACATGCTAGTTCAATTCGGTGGTGGTGGGTCCTTCCGCTCTAATCCATTGGCTGTTGGGGTGGGGGACTGTTGGATGTTCTCTGTTCTAGAGTGCTTCATTCTTACTAGAAGTGGCTGTAATGAAACCCAGGTGCCATTTCAAACATGGACTCCAATAGAGATAAACAGGGTGACGTTTCTGACCTACTGAAGTCAGCAGGAGTTTTGTTGTTGGTTTAAATGGGACCAGGATTTCACCCCTATATCCTGTAACTTTATGAACTGAACTCCGGCCCTGATTCAGGAAAGCACTTACACATGTGCTAGAATTGTTTACATGCTTTTCAGGAACGTTGTGTTGAATCAGGGCCTCTGTTAATTGGCGTTGGAGCCATATTACACACTCAGTGGGTGCCCTGAGGCCATGGTGATGGGCATCCATACAAAAATCTTTATTTTTATTATTTATTTGGCTTTGAACAATGAAATAATGCCTAGGCAGAGCTCAAGGCACCTTAATGGGTAGTTAAAACCAAATCACACAATCATGACTACACAGCAGCATAAAAATAATCATACCTAGGAAACAAAATGACCCAGCCAGCCCAATCAATCAAAGCAGCACAAAGCCCTCCTTTTCCATTGCCCCAGGATTACATACCCTGAGGCCACGTCCACACTACAGAGAAAAATCGAAATTAATAAAATCGATTTTATAAAACAGGTTTTATAAAATCGATTTTACGCGTCCACACTAGGGCACATTACTTCGGTGGTGTGCGTCCATGGTCCCAGGCTACCATCGATTTCCGGAGAGGTGCACTCTGGGTAGCTCAGTAAAAGAATGGGACCAATAACTTCGATTTCCGTCCACACTAACCCTAAATCGATTTAGTAATATCGATTTTAGGGTTACTCCTCTCGTTGAGCAGGAGTACAGAAATCGATTTTAAGACCCCTTAAAATCGATTTTAAGAGCCTTGTTGTGTGGACGGGTACACCGTTAAATCGATTTAACACTGTTTAAATCGATTTAACGCTGTAGTGTGGACCAGGCCTGAGTCATCCCCAAAAGCCCTATTAGACTAGGAAGGACAGACAGACAGTAGAAAGAGTCTTGTCCATGTGTGCTCTGAGCAGGAGTCCAGATATCATGGGGATAGCTATTAAAATAGAGAGATCAATCAATCAGCTGCCCTCATCCCAGTTCAAGGCTGGTAGTCAGACTCCCTGTGCTCAGCACCCACTGAATCATCCATGTCTCTTCATCTCCTCTTTCCTTTCCCCTCTGGCCCTACCCTGCAATTCCAGAAGCTGCTGGCCACTGCCCTCCATGGCACATCCCGAGGCTTGCCCCAGGCCTCTGTGTCCTCCTGCTTGAGACAGGACTGCAGAGGGCTTCTGAAGGATGAATGGGAGCCATCCTGCCTGATGGCAATGAGGCTAGTCACTGCGACAGGGGCTTTATGAAAATGGTACTATTGTTCTAGAGCTCTTCTCCCCCACCTCCGGGACACAGACAGTGATACCAGAAGCTGCGGGGGAATGAGCGAGAGGGAATGGATCACTTGATGATCACCTGTTCTGTTCATTCCCTCTGGGGCACCTGGCACTGGCCGCTGTTGGAAGACAGGATACTGGGCAAGATGGACCATTGGTCTGATCCAGTATGGCGCTCCTTATGTACCAGCACAAGTGAGCAAGACAGCCACCATAGTTTACAAAGCTAACAAATTTATTGCACAACTTGGCACTGTATTGCAGGAGGAGAAAAGAGGCCAAACTCTGTTTATTAGCTACCCTGGAGTCTCCCAGCAGCTAAGATGCGAGGCATCTGAAGCACCTATGGCCAGGTGGGATGACATCGATCTGACACATGGCGTGTCTCTGTGGAATTCCTGCCAGTGCTGGGAAGGCTGCCCCAGAAAATGTTTGCCAAAGGAATTCCTCTTCAGCCAAACACTTCCCCCGTGGCTTGGTGCTTAAAGAAAAAGCATGGGAATCGAGACATCTAGTCTGTTCCGTCCAGGTGAGAACCACTTGCTGTGTTACCATGGATGGGCCCATATTCAGAGGCACTCTGCAACTGTAACTCCCATTAAAGACAAGGGGAACTGCAGATGCTTGGCACCTCTGAACAGCAGCCCTGTAATTGCTCTGTGCCTCAGTTTCCACACCTGTAAAATGTGGCAAATACTGATCTGCCTCACAGGGCACATGGTGGGGTTTAACTCAGCATGGTCTGCAAAGCGCTTTGAGACCCCAGCCACTCAAGAATAATCATTTGTCTCAGACTGAAATTGAACAGAAGCTTCTAAGAAGTTCTGAACGATTCAAATCCAGTGCGAGAGGCTGTGCTTCATGATGAGGCATTTTGGGCCACAAATTTTGGGGAAGAGCCAGTTCTCATGAGATTTCCAGCCTGGTTTTGCATACTTCGAAGTTTGGCTAGGTCAGAAAAATCTCCTGACAGAGTATCTGAACTTTTAGAGGCTTCATTCAAACAGCTGAAGTTTACTCATCATTAATAATAATCCCTAGCTCTCACATGGCACTTTTCATCTTTAGATCTCAAACAGTTTATAAAGGAGGTCAGTCCCATTATCTCCATTTTACAGGTGGAGAAATCTTGACCCCAATTTTCTGCCTTTCCGACACAAGGGAGAAAAATAAGACAATGGAGATCAAGATTTCCCATGTGGATCTGAGAGGGGCATTTTGCCTTTATAATTGACAAGGACTCTCATTCCTGGGATCTCTCCTTCCCATCCCCAGGACAGTGACTATAAACCATGCTATGTTCTCACAAAATCTCAGATCTCCTCTGTCCCTGGGAGGAACAGACCAAGCACATTGAAATAGTTCATGGACAACCAAACACAGTGCTATATCCAAGGTAGCCAATATGCAGACCACAGCCCAAATTCAGACCACCAGACACTTTTGAACAAACCTCAAAATCTTTTTATTTATTTATCATCTTGTAGAAGTGTCGACTCACCCCTGCAGTGCCTCCCACTGGTGACTTCCAGGAATTAACTCATTCCAGCTCCAGAGCACCCTCTGCAGGCCAGTCATCTGCTTGTCCTCTGGCCCCAGTGTCCCTCCCTGGACCCTGGTGCCCCTTTAACTGGGGTGCTGCCCCTGGCAGTACCCCACCCAATCTGGGTCTCCCCTCCCTGGGGAACCCCCAACCACTATCCCCACCTTGCCTCAGTATACGGCTACTACCAGTCATTGTCTAGCCCCATGCCCTGGGGCAGACTGCAGTATCAGCCTACTCAGCACTGGGAAGGTTGGGTTTGGACCTGCTGCCTTTGCCTACCCTTTGGCTGCCCTCTGCAACCCCGAGTACCCCTTGGCCTTCTGCTAGGTCACAGCCTGGGGCTTTCCAGGCTGGAGCTCCCCAGCTCCTCTGCCTTTTCCCAGCCCTGCTCCACTCAGGTACCCGGTCTCTGTTTAGCTTCTTGCAGCCAGGCCCATCTCTCTCTACAGCCAGAAGGAGACTGCGTGGGCCTCTGACTCACAGCCTTTTATAGGGGCCAGCTGGGCCTGATTGGGGCATGGCCACAGCTGAGCCTACTTTCCCCCAATCAGCCCAGGCTTCTTGCTCCAGCCCCAGCCCTCTCCTGGACTGTTTTAAGCCCCGAAGGGCAGGAGCGGGTAACCACCCCGCCACACATCTTTTTGTTGCTATTATTTTCTCTGGAGTCTGGCCCTTGACTATACTTTGACCAAGAAATTTGGACCTTGACAAAACTAATTGACTACTCCTGCCCTACACCATTCATTAGCAAGAATTGTTCCCTGTAGTTCAATGTGGGACTAAGTATGTTTCCTCCCATTAAATAATCTCACTAACAAAACACCCTTTGGGGCAAAAAAGTCAATACAAGACTTTCAAAATATGACAAAGAACATCACAACAAATGCTCGGCTCCTTGCAATGAAAAACCAATTTTGCGGAACATTTCCTTTTTAAAGAAAATAGAAGCGACCCAAAGGCCTGGTCTACACTCGGGGGTGGGGGCGGGTTGATGTACGATGAACGAGAATAGCGTAGCTGAAGTAGATGTATCTTAGTTTGACTTACCTCCCATCCTCTCGCCCTAGTGGAGTTCCGGAGTTGATGGGAGCGTGTTTGGGGATCGATTTATCACCTCTAGATAAATTGATCCCCGACAGATTGATTGCTACCCACCAATGCGGCGGGTAGTGTGGATGTACCCAAAGATGACATGACAGGAAAGAGCAGATCTCACCTCAACTTATTATTTCTATAGAGCAAAATCCAACACTCGCACCAGCCTCTTAGAAGCATAGGATTTGCTGTGCTGGATCTAGCCATCTAGTTATCCATCCGAACATTTACACCGTACTCATCACTGGGGTATCTGAGCCTACTGGTCTAGCAACCGGCTCCAGCAGGGGCTGGTATTTGCTATATCAGAAACAAATAACTTATGTAAATGCACCGAGACATGGTGCGTATAGGTGGGAAGATGTTTCTCTCTGACCTCTTTGGCTGATCAGCTGATATCCTGAGGCAGATCAGATTGCCTCTGTCTTAGGCTTCTCAGGGTCAGGCAACTGAACCTCCATGACAACCCATATTATTGATCTTAGCACTATCCAGCTCTGTAGTCTCTTGGGGTCTCAGTTCCCCCTCTGTAAAATGAGGTAACAGCACTTCCTGACCTCACAGGGGTTTTGCGAGGATAAATCCATTAAAGATTATGAGATGTTCAGACACTATGATAATGGGGCCCAGATAAGTACTTAAGATAGAGATGATCCGGGCCTGCTGATGGTGGGTGGGCAGAGTGAGGGCGGCCGGCTTCAGCAGTGTTACTGAGCATGCTCAGTCTCGGTGAGCCTGCTCCGTACAACCCAAGCAGCAAACCTGAGGGGGCACGTGACCCCACATACTCCCCCCATATGTTGCCTCTTAATAAAATGAATAGATTAACAAGCCCTGCCCTGGTATTTGACAATTGTTGGACTTAGTCTAAATGTTCGAAAGTCATTCATAATTTAGGGACCCTTAAAGGGATGTCTTCAGGGGGCTCAGCATCAGTCCCCTCTATGGTGTCACTTGAAAATGTAGGCAATTGCAAGAGATAAGTACACTTACCACACACTGGGGGGTGCTGCAAAGTGAGGGAGGATCTGAGATGGTTCTTTCTCATGCAGGCCAAGGGTGAAGCCCTGAAGGCCACCAACAACATTCAAGTCACATTCCTCAGCCAAAGCAATGTTGAAAGAAACACCCCAAACTCTGGCTTTAAAATAAAAATCCTTTGGAATGCCCCCCTCCCTCTGCCAAAGACCGAGGCCTAAGGGCTATGTTCTCAAGCTCTATTTTGCGGAAAGATCTTATTGACAATAGAAGAGGTGCTGACAGAGGGAAAGCCAATGCTCTGATCAATGTTTAATCAATAAAGTCATAAACGCACAGAACTCTGCACTGGGTCCAAGACATATTCCCTTAGTCATGGCTTTGATGAATGAAGCCCCCAGTGCTATCCTGCCACCGGCTTGGGTATGTTCAGAAAGTTCATTGCCAGGTCGAGATTCCTGGCATCTCCTTTCTGCAAAGCCATTTGCTCCACAGCTGATAAGCAGGGACGGGTTCTTACTCTTATCAATCTGCAAGCACTTGTCCTGGAGGCTCAGTTCCACTCACTGACATGAGGCTGACTAGTTTCGCCTCCTTTGAACTGTGTGGAGGAGAGGTCAGATCCGAAGGTAAGGAACAATGAGTGACTTCCAGTAGTTGCTGCACTGTTCTACTGGGCCAAATTGCTGCCTGTGTGTCATCCCCACATCTGGTGTCCTCGTAATGTCAAAGGAAAGAGAATCCTAGGACACAGAATGTGTCAGCACCCAGGTGATGGGTTATCATGTACCTTGCAGAGGACAGCACTGTCAAATTCCCTCTGCACATGGATAATGGCCCCAACTCTGTTTTATCCTTGCTGACTCACTTCGCAGCCCTGTGTGCTGTGCTGGGTTTCCCCTCAGGCTACAGACGCACTGATGATTTTTGGCCCCCAGCCTTATTAAAGTAACATATTACACACCCACACAGTAGCATCTGTCCTGGTGAAGAATCCTAAAGAGATTTACTAAGAGGAACCACGTCATTCACCACTGAAATGCAGTCACCTCTGAGGTGAAACATGACAGCTCTATAACAGCAGTTCAGTACAGGCAGAAGACATATTTCCAAGTGAAATTACTGTAGGGCTTCCTGGGAAGGGGAGCATCGGGGTCTGACTCTTCTATATTGCCTTTCACCCCAGGATCTCAAAGCAATTTACATTAATGGATTCAGTCTCATGGCAACTCTTTATACAGCTTGGGAAGCATAAGCAGAGAGAGGTGGAGTGACTTGGTGAAGGTCACACAGGCAACACATGGGAGAGTCTGGGGTAGACTCGATGTCTCTGTGACATTACCTAGGGTACAATCTGGACTGTTAAACAGTTGTTTCCCCTCAGTTCTCCAGCCTGGGGTGCCTTTTACTCTGCTTCACTGTGAGAGCAACCACTCCTGGTGTGCTCCCACACAGCCTTCTCCCAGCTACACTGTAGGAGTGCTGTGGCCAGCCACTTATGAATTACACTGCAGGGAAACACCAGCAAACTCCCAGTCCCAGGCTTTCCCCCAGAAATGTACGTCTTGTACTGCCCAAGCCTCTCCTGGACAACACAAGCTCATATAAAGTCCGTCATTTATTAATAGAAAATGATATGCCCAGATCCTGTTATCTCAAATGGAGTTTCCCCAAAGATTTCAGTCCAAGCACCCTGATTTAGATAAAGCACAAAATCAAGTTTATTAACTACAGAAAGATCAATTTTAAGTGATTACAAGTAATGAGGCATAAAAGTAAGAATTGGTTATAAAGAAATAAAAGATAAAACAGAAACTAATATGTAACTTATCAAGCTAGGGTTTCAGTTGTGTTAGTCTGTATCCGCAGAAAGAACAGGAGCACTTGAGGCACCTTAGAGACTAACAAATTTATTTGAGCATAAGCTTTCATGAAATACTCCTGTTCTTTTAACAAGCTACATGATTTTAAAGCAAAAGTCTCTCTCACCACATGTCAGCAGTCTTACTGGCTGAATTCCTTTCAGACAGGATCCTTCCCTCTGTCCAAAGCAGTCTCTTTGTTCCTTAGGTGGTGTTGCTGCTGTGGGTAGAGAGAAAGGGAGGAATCTTTTGGGGTGTCTGTTCCCCATTCTTATACCTTTTCCTCTTCTTTGGGGATCGTCTCTAGCTGGGATTCAGGAGATAGAAAGCCCATGAGGATGGGAACCTCCAACTGTTTCTTTGCCAAGGTGTAAATTTCTCGTTCACACCCTTTTTCCTGCCAAAGAATGGCCGCTTAACCAGGTGACAGTCCATTTGATTTCGTTGACACCTGGCTGAGGCATCAGTTTGCCTGAGGAACTGGTTTGTAGCTACTTCCCTAGGTTTGGAATATGAATCTTATAAATTTACATACAATGTTGCCACACATTTTACAAGCACAATAAAGATCAGAAAATCCTGAGTTTTCAGATGATACCTTACAAGCCAGAGTTTGTACAAAATGTATCATAGTCTTGAAAAAGGGGTGGACATACGGATACAGACTGTCACAGACTTCCCATCCAATAATTTTGCTACAGGACAATCCTTCATGTTGGAGGTAAGTGTAGTGAATTATCTCTCACATCTACATGGGATTGTGCAGGGCCACCCATTAGGTGCTAGGAAAAGCTGTGAGGGATTCTACATTTTTAATTGTTATGGGTTCCCTTCCACTGAACTTTGCTTTGAGTTTTGGGCTTCAAATGAAGCCCGAAACTAAAAGTGACACCACTAATTCTCCTGAGACTTGACATCAAACCCACTAGCTTTGCATAGTCTCATCTTGTAAAATGACCCAGATGTTGTAGATCATCTAGGTGACATTTTTAGATTAAGGAGAAGCACAAGAACAAAGAACCAACGTAATGTCCCCCAGCAGAGAGCGGAGAAAGAGAAACTGTGTGTGTCCTAGTCTAACAGGCTGCAACAACTCAGAATAAAATGGCTCATCTCTGCACACAGGGAGAGTTTTCAGGAATTTAAAGGTTCAGAACACAGACAACAAAAAAAGTATTGTGATTTCATAGCTGCATTCAGTCCAGCCCTGTCTCAATTCCACATGACATCTAGCATTTCTCAAATTTAAAGTAGAGATGGGGACAAACTCCCAGAGTAGAACATTCCTGAAATTTACCAGGGGAGGGGCAGATTTAGCAAACAGTTCCTTTCTTAGTAATGGGCTGGACCAAAGCACTGGATCCAAACCTATGGCAGGTCTAGCTAGGTAACTGAAAGTAGATGACCTTTTGTTTGCAATGTGCTTGCCCCATGAAATGACCTGTATTCTCACTGCCTGCTGCGGGGGTGCTGTGCTGCACAAGGATGCAGAGAGAGTCATGCTGTGTCTCTTGCTGTCATGGAGACTTGATATTAGTTCTTTCTTGTTGCTTTCCATCATCTGAAATCAAAAGCTGCCCTTGACTGAGAAAAGCAGGCTTTGCTCTCTGGCTGCGGAGGGGTGTGGGAGGGGAGGGGTGACGACTGTAACTAAAAGATCGGATCTTGAGAGTGGGATTGCAAACCCACAGCCAAAGCGTGAGCAAATCTCACAGCCCACATGAGACAGAGAGACACGTGGGATGCTGCACACTAACATTCTGCAGCGGAATAATGGCAGCTGCCTCCCAGCCGCCTCTGAAGCAGCAGGCTGGGAAACACCTCTGCATTTAAAGGTGCAGCACACCAATATCTTCCCTTTCCCACGACCCAGCTCTGCACCCCCTCCCCCAAACACCTCCCTGCCCACTTGGCCTTGGACACATGGCTCCAGCTTTCCTGCAAATTCCTTTGCCTGCTTCCGTGCAGTCTCCATAGGATGCTTGTCAATGCTGGAGGTGCTATTCCTGCTTCCCTGCTGCAGCAGAACCTTCTTCTCCTACCTCCAGCTGTCTTCACTGGTTCCCGGTGCTTCGATGGACATTCAGCCCGGCCTCCTCCCCAGCCCCCCTTCACAGCCTCCCCTGCTGCCCTGCTGTTCTGATGCCAGGCAGTGCCCCTAGGAACCTTCATTGCTCACTAACCATGTACACCATTTACATGGCATCATCTGAAGCGAGAGGTGTGGGCGGCGGGGGGGCTATTTTTAGACATCTGCTATACTGATGCTAACTCATCCAGAGCGACATCATTCCAGACCCACGTTTCCTTCCATCCCACCCGGTGCTGGAGTTACCCCACTGCTGATCCCTGGACAGGAAAGAAAGAAGGGCTGAGTCTTGAAAGAGCGGCTGCACCAGCAAGCCCTCAGCCGCTGCAGGCTGCCCTCCTCTCTTGCTGTCTGTGCTGTCCCTCATGGAGGGGATCCGACATCCAGCCCTTTCCCCCCACAGGGCCAGTTAAAGCCCGGCAGGCAGGGGAAAGCCTGCACATCCACACAGGCTTTGCCATAACCCCAATCGGGCTGTGGTGATTCCCACAGCAGTTTTTGTGCTTGGGGGTACTTGTCTACTAGAAGCGAGGCTAGAGTGACCAGATGTCCTGATTTTATAGGGATAGTCCCAATATTTGGGGCTTTGTCTTATATAGGCTCCTATTACCCCCCATCCCATCCTGATTTTTCACACTTGCTGTCTGGTCACTCTAAGTGAAGTGGACCCACTCCCGAAACTGTTTCACGCCAGCTGTCAGGGGGGAATGAGTTTCCAGTCACTTCTAACCTGGGCCAGAGAGGGGAAGAGTCTGTGTGTCCCATTCCTAGGGCTGCTCGAATGCCACCGAACCAGGTCCAGTCACGTTCTCATTTACCAGCTGCTTGGGAAGGTTCTCCTGGACAGGTGTCCATTCCCGCAAATGTTTGGGGTCATGGCTTCTAACTGCACAAATATCTCCCCCTCCCTATCTTCTTAGGTGTCTGAACAGCACCCCTTGGGTGCTTCCATACGCTATGTAAATAACGATTTACTGTCCATTAATCGCCTTTTTGTCATTCCCTCTTATCCAGGTTATAGCTCAGGGAACACCAACAAAGCCATGTGGTTTAGATGACCAATCACATACCCTGAGAAATGGATCAGGTCAACAGTTGCTGGGCACCCAAGAGGCTCAAAACAGCCCTTCCAAACTAGTCTGGGAATACTTATGGCTAAGGCTAAGATTAGGTCACGGAATCCGTGACTTCCAGTGACCTCGGTGACGTTGGGAGCCCCGGCAGCTGACCAGCTGCCAGCCCAGCCTCCATGGGTGGTGAGAGACCCTCTCACAGCTGCCCAGCAGCTGTGGGTGGTGGGACCCCTGCAACTGACCAGCCACTGCCACTGGTGGTGACCCCAGAGCTTAGGGTGACCAGGTGTCCTGATTTTATATGGACAGTCCAGATTTTTGGGTCTTTTTTTAATATAGGCTCCTATTACCGCCCACCCCCTGTGCAGATTTTTCACATATGCTGTCTGGTCACCCTACCTGAGCTGCCTAGCGGCTCCATCACCACGAGCAGCTGCCCCTCCCCTGCAGCTTCCAGCCGGCAGCAGCAGAGAGACCGCAAGCTGCTCAGTGGCTGAGGGTGGGGGTCCCCCCACAGCTCCCAGCCCTACAGGGCAGCAGGGGGACCCCTCCCAGCCACTGGGCAATGGGGTCCCTGTGGCTCCCAGTCACTTCAGGGCAGGGACAGGATGCTGGACCCTCCCCCCTGCACCCCATTTTGTCAGGGATGTTTTTAGTAAAAACAGCAGGGACAGGTCACCACTTCTGTGATTTTTCATTTATTGCCAGTCCATGACTTTTACTAAAAATGCCCCTGACAAAATCATTGTCTGACTTACGGCTACCAAACCCACTGGAAGGCAAATCTTCACACACAAGGGCTCAATTTGCCAGATAATTAGCTCACAGGGAGTAATTTGACCGGCTCCTTCATTCTTAATCCCAGGGGTGTATATGGTCCCCCTCATCCAGTTTAAAAGGCAGTGTCAAATATTTGGGCTCTGGAGAGCTGAGAATTTCAGCCTAGAAGCAGAATAGTTGCACCGGTTTTTGTTTTGTTTTAAAGCTGGTTTCAAAAATAATTGTTCAGTACATTCTGTGCCTTGCATGCCCCAAGCTCTGACAGCTCTAATCAACCTAAAGTGAGACTCACATTAGCCAGGCTGCAGTGACAGAGCTGCTTTCCCGATGAATAACAGGGCTGTGTCACTAGCCTGGAAACAGGTCCTTTCTAGAGCAAGGCAGCGAAGTGTGCACGGCTCCCATAGAAGGGAAACGGGGGAGGAGAGGGCTGTATAGCTCAGAGGACTGGGAATGGGAAGGAACATCAGAGATCTTCCTTCCAAGGTGGGCTGCCAGTTCCGATGCAACCTGGGTCAGGAGTGACTGACAGTCCAAGCCCCCAATGTGAAGTGTGTTGATGGTCACAGTCCAGCTCCTAGCAGACAGGCATTTGTATATGACCTTCCCCCCCCACCACCACCAGCAGCACTCACGCTGCATTTAGTACTAGCCAGCGACCTTAGGACAGATGCCAGGAACTGCAGAGTCATGGAAATTCCAATGCTCTCTGGCCCCGAGAGGTCACAATGGGTCAGACTCAGGGCTGAAGTAAACTCAGCTGGGGTGCAGTGCAGGGAAGCTTGCACTTGTTTTCTGTCCGCCAGCTGGCTTTATCCCACCGTGTCTGGGAAAGGGCTGGCTGCCATTTTGTTTTCAGACATGCTGAGATCTAATCTGGCCATGCAGCACCCTAATAGCCAAGTGCCATTGCTGATCGTACATCACCAGTGATCTCCTTAGGGTCTGATCCGCACGGGGAGCTTTGGATCCCGCTCAATGGCAAAGCACAGCCTAAAAATGGACCATTATTTACGTGTTTCCAGGGGGGCTGGAACAATTTTTATAGTGGGGATGCTGAGAGCCATTGAACCAAACAGTAAATCCTGTATATAATGGAATCCACTTCAAGCTAGAGGTCCAGCACCCCTATTTCCAGCTCCTACACATTTCTCTTAGGAAAGCTCCTTGGGTGGCATATTTAGCCAATCCCAGGACTCTGCTCCAGCCCCTCGGAGAGGCATCACCTGATTGCTTATTTATGCATTGCCCCGATCCATGAGTCTCTCTCATTGACTCCTGGCTGCCAGGGAACGCTTGGGCTGCCAGCACAGCATCTCTCTCACCAGAGCTGGGGTCCAGATGGAGCCGGCTTCATTAACTGTGTGAGTTCTGCTGATGTCATTTCCTCCTTCTGTCTGCACGCTTTTTTAGTGCACCAAGGGGGATGGTTCTGCAGCTGGCAGGAATTCTCATACAAGCTGGTGATGCTGTGAGTCTAGGACTCCTTGAGTCATCTATTCACGCGCCAGTGTATACACACACACACACACACACACACACACACACACACACACACACACACACACACACATGGAGCTATGACTGCCGACCATCTCCCACAAGCACACCTGCCTGCCCACACATGAGGACAGGCACCCTTTCCTAACTGCTGCCTAGCGTTCATACTACACCAATCCATGTAGTATCTGAGCTCCATTGCCCCATTCCCACGCTTACAGAATAAGTCATCCACTAGCACGTAAGAGGAAGGAACAGTCAAACTCCTAGTAGAGATCTCATTTCATCTTGTGTCTTTGCAGTTCCGAGGACATCTCTGAGGTCTTCATTTTCCATGTGGAGATCTTCCCTGGGACAGACTCCCGATGCCACTGATGTTACAGCATAATCTATAACTTGGCTGGAAATGTAAACGGCTCTTCAATGACTCAGTAATGACACAACCAAGCAGCAGCAGCACCGATCTGCACAGCCTGGGGGGTGTTATTCTGTGCTCAGGGTGCCAACCTGTGAAGCAGATGGGTCTGTGAGCGTTTCATTCTCACCAACCCCACTCTTGTTTAAAGGGCCAGACAATGTGCTTGCAAATGAAGTTACTGGGGTGAAACATGACACACTGGAACCCAATTCTCCTCTTGTTTACAGCAGACTTACACTGGTGTAACCGGGGCGGCTCTAGGCATTTCGCCGCCCCAAGCACGGCAGGCAGGCTGTGTTCGTCAGCTTGCCTGCGGGAGGTCCACCGAAGCCGCGGGACCAGCAGACCTCCCGCAGGCAAGCCGCCGAAGGCAGCCTGCCTGCCGCCCCCGCAGCGCCGGCAGAGAACCCCCCACGGCTTGCCGCCCCAAGCACGCGCTTGGCATGCTGGGGCCTGGAGCCGCCCCTGGGTGTAACTGTTCATTTACTCTTGACTGATACTGGGGTAAATGAGAGGAATCAGGACCCATGATTGCACCTGGGAATGCAAATTATTGATACTGGGCCTATTCCTGAGCTTTGAGTGCTCTATGCACGGAGCCCAAGGTACAGAGGAGATTGGCCTGTGGTAGCTTGGTGCTTTCCCAGGTTGGCTGCCACCTTTTGCTCTAGCTTAAAGCTTTCATTAAAACAAAAATTAATCTCTAGGTCCTCTGGTTCTATATGACTGAAACAACAGCTCCATTCACCTCAATTGGATGTTAAACCTGAATCCTAAATGATAACAGTATAACCATGAACACTTACATTTTTGGCAGCTGATTAAGGCATGCAAACAAAAAAAAAAAAGGAGAGGCACAATCATGTTATAAGGATCCTTATAATTTTGGCATAATGAGTTGGTGCCTCTTGAGAGATGGCGTTTGGGAAGTGGGTGGAGCTTGTGAGAGTACCACTTTTTTTTTCTTTTTTTGGTGTAAAAATAACAGCCTCGAGGATATAGATACAAGATGAATCTTAGGTTTGGCAAAGTATCTTGTTTTTATTTTGCTGGGGAGCAGGAAGAAAGGGTGGGGCTGGTTTCTTTTGTTTCCTAAACCTCTCTGGGTTGTGGTCTCCGAAGAGCAGGACTCTGTGCCCCCAAGAACAGTATCTATGCCTATGATATCTAGCTCAGAGAGGGAGGCTGCAGCAGTGTGCATGGGAGGACAGGCTGAGGGGATCTGGGCTGAAGTAAACAACAGTTAGATGGGTTACGCTGGATATTTTTATTCAGGCCAAAACCCTTAGCTCCAATCTTATTCTACTCTTCCCCTAAGCTCCCTCTAGTGTTCAGGTGTACATTGCACCTCTGAGCCCTGCTCCACTTCTCTAGCTAAGCGAGTTGATGCCTTGCACAAGAAGGCCAGTTGCACCCGT
This sequence comes from Gopherus evgoodei, assembly GCF_007399415.2. Lineage (NCBI taxonomy): Eukaryota > Metazoa > Chordata > Testudines > Testudinidae > Gopherus > Gopherus evgoodei. The sequence goes on along the minus strand of NC_044339.1, from coordinate 8,674,459 downwards.
GAAAAGCGGGGTGCATGATGGGGGAATCCTCACGTGTTCAGCAAAACTGGGGTACACTGGAGCCAGAGAGCCAAGCGGAGGGTGGGGTGTGAATGCGGTCACAGCCGCACACCCTTGCTGTGGCAGTGGGGGAATAACTTCCTCCTTCATTGTCTAGTCTCCAGGGACAGCAGCTACTTGAAAATAATGTTATTGATGATCAGCCTCTCTGGTAGACAGTCCTTGGTTGTTGGATGGCTCCAGATGGCCTGATTTTTAACTCGCCTGGTGATATACAACTGCAGATATGTGTGTTCTGCCCTACAGCCAGACCAGCTGTTACCTGTAGGGGTGACCTGCCCTATCTCCATCTCTAACACAACCGCAGGGATGTTCTGTCCTGTCTTCAGGCAAGACTAGTACATTCACAGGGGTTATGTCCACAAAAGTATTCTGGCCCATCTAGGCACTGCTGATTTGTCTACAATGCCAGTGCTGATACCACAGCCCCAGTGAAGAGCACTGATTCCATCTTTTGCCTTGCTAGACTTTATGAAAGATGCTAATGCTTACTCAGCTCACTGTACAGATGGGGAAACTGAGACCTGTCTTACCTACAAAATTACACCAGTTTAAGGGTGAGATTTTAAACTGGATTACTTAAACCAGTGCAATTCTGTGTATGGATACCCTGAAATCAGTTTAAAAGCATCTTAAACCAATATAAGTTAAGTTGGTTTGTAATCAGTTTAAGCTGAATTGATTTAAGGGCTTGTCTACACAAGAGTTGCACTGGTTTAATTGCACCTTTATATCCACATGTTGTTAATGAAGTACAAGGCCCCCAATGGGGCTACAGTTCCACACGCATAAATGTACTTACACTGGTCTAGATATCCCTGTGAAAGAAGGGGGAAAAGCTATGCCAGTATAGGCCACTAGAGGTTGTATCTGAGTAACGGTACCAGTTTAAAAAATAGTAAAGAAAAATCAGACCTGTCAAAAATAGTTCTACTAGTACAAAATCTGTGTGCAGACCATTCCGAGGCATGATAGGGCTTGCACTGATTAAACTAAATCAGCTTCTAAATCCATTTAGTTAAATTGGTGCATACGCTCAGGGTACATCCACACTGCAAGCAGAAGTGTGAGCGCAGCTCAGGCAGGGATACCTGCGGCGGCTTCATCTAGCCAGCCTGGCTAAAAATGGTAGCATCCATGCACCGGCAAGCACTTCAGCAGGGGCTGCACAAGCCCACCAGGACCCTGGGTACGTACTTGTGTTGCTAGCCTGTGCTGGGGCGCATGCTACCTTGTCTTCACTGCTAGTTAGATGAAAGCTGGCACAGGTATGTCGACCCAAGCTGCAGTCACACCACTGATTAAATAAAAATTAAATAATTGGAGATATACCAATCTCCTAGAACTGGAAGGGACCTTGAAAGGTCATTGAATCCAGCCCCCTGCCTTCACTAGCAGGACCAATTTTTGCCCCAGCTCCCTAAGTGGCCCCCTCAAGGATTGAACTCACAACGCTGGGTTTAGCAGGCCAATGCTCAAACCACTGAGCGATCACTCCCCCCAATGCAATGTAGACAAAGCCCCTGTTTGCACCCAAGCCCAACGGGACAGGAGCATCTTGTCCAAGGCAGCAAACCCAGTCTGCAGCTGAGCTGGGTATAGATCCCAAGTCTCTCAACTCCCAGGTGGATGCCCTTCCTACTAGACTACACTGTCTCCCTCGGCAGGTGCCTGTAGACATTTTCCAGCCTTTTCTGAGGCACTGCTGCTCTGACACATAGTGGCCTTGCTTTCCTCTGGAAACTCACCCGATCCCTGCTGCCCACTGTCAGCTCCCCAGCTCTACCTCAAGCCCAGGGCTGTGCTAGTGTCATACCAAGGCCCTTCGGTGGAACCCAGCCGAGTCCAACGGGTAACAGACTAAAGCAACAGATCCACGCAAGGAGCCAGGGCATAAGAAGCTCGAAGCTACAGAGAATTAAATTTCTTTGCCGTCCCGTTGTTTTCACGGCTAAATACCAAGGAAGCCAATAAGCTAAAAACACACTGGCAAAACAGGCTAGCCACAGCGCGGTCTGGGAGAATGCTAAATATCCCTCTGCCATTGGCAGCGTGGGAGCACCATGCTCTGTCCCCGGGCTTATTAATTAATGATATCAGCCAGGCAAAGGAGCGGCTGTTTCAACTGACAGATTGAGCGCAGAGTGGTGCTCCGGGCTGGGGAATTTTCTTCCATTATGGAAAGCGAATTTAAATAATTAAATTTCCAGCCACACTTTCTGCCATTTTTTATGCTGTTGTGGGAGCAGGAACCAGAACAGCAAGTCCCAATTCCCGGGAGAGGGTATGCAGGGCAGGGCTGTGTCTCCGGGCATAGCAGAGAAGGAAAGAGACTTGGGTGTTGTCATGGGCGGCGGGTGAACCTCGGGCTCGGGGAGGCTAGCCCCCATCCCAGACCACCCCTTTTACCAGAAGCCCAGCCCTTCTTGCCCAGAGTCCCTCTTTCCCAGCACAGCAGCTCCACCAGGCCGTCTGAGTGCCCCCAGCCCCAAAACGCCAGGCAAATGAGTGGGCAGCATGCTCCTCCATCCCTAGTGCACCGGGCAAGCAGTGTGGCCTCCCTCCCCCATCCCTGAAGAGCAGGCCGCCCCCAGTAGCCTCCCAGCCCAGCCTGGGACCCCGGTCACAAGGGGGAAGAGCCCCCAGCCACAGTACAGCCCGGGAAGCAAGAAGGGGCTTGGGAGCGGAGCATGGGCAGGGCCACACAAGGCTGTTTGGTGAGGCCCAGCCTCCCCCTGCCTTCAATACCTGCCACACATGGGTGTCGTGAATAGGAAGGGGTTTCTTTACTGAGGCCTCCGGGCCAGGGGAAACCTTCCATCCTAGCTAGTACCACTTCCTGTCACCACCCAGGGGCTCCTGAATCAAGCATTTGTGGAAGGCCCTGATGACTCCCGATCCCCAAGAGGGCCCGCGGGGTATATATAGTGTTACAAGTTTATATGGAAAGCAGAGAATCTGCAAACTGAATCTAAAATCCTAACACATCTCTTAAGAGACAAGCTGGAGATTGGCCCTGTTATATTTGCCACAAAGATCTCTGGTGATACATAGGTCGTATTGGCCAGAAGGACCATTAGGATTATCTCACGTCACCTCCTGCATTACATGGGCTAGAGAATCTCCCTCCACCCCCATGATTTCTGACTCAAACCCAGAAACAGTGGCCTCTCAGTATCTCTGCCGAGGCTGTCAAGGGCTGCTCATTACCACACTGAATTTATTCCAGGCCTGCTTATGTGTTTACATAACAGATGATGGACAGAAAATGTAACGTGCAAATGCAAGGAAATGCAGGTTTCACAGACCTCCTTGCTGTTCATGTGAGTGGGGGCGGCGGGGAGGACTCTTCTTCTGAAAGGATGAGACGCAATCGCTCAGCCTGCGCCATTAAAAATGAAACATGCCCCTCTGAGAGCCACTGAAATCCACGGACGAGAAAATGGAAACAGTGCCTGGGCCGTGCTCTGAAATGGAGCTTGCTGACTTCCTTTGCCAATGCTGTCCTTTATGTTTCAGCACCTGTCTCCTACAGGGGGGTGTAAAACAGAGACACAACTGTAGTAAGAGGAGGCCCTGAGATATAAACCTTGGTATCAGAGGCCCGGTATGAGGCCTAAGGCCTGAACTAAAGTAATGGTCAAGACTTTGCTAACATAAAGCAAAGTTAAGCTGTGAGCCAGAGGCAGGCCCTGCTCACAGAAGCTGGCAAGGAAAGGGCTGATGCTGCAAAAAGAGACAAACCTAAAAGGTACTGAACACTAGATATCAGAACATTCGCATACTTGTACACTCCACACAGATAATAAGGAACAAGCTGACCCATCCCAATGACAGGGCCAAAAGGGTAATATGACGGATGGAGTTGTTTTGTTCGAACCAACATGTACAAAGTGAGAGGCGGCACCTTACTACGGAGAAGGGTTGTACCTCATACGTCAGGAGTGATATGTAACTTGTTTGTACCTGTGTATAAGAAGGCATCCCTGGGGCAGTGTCTTTGTCCAGCCTAGGGGGGCAGTGGAAAGTCCTGCCACTGACTGAGCTGAGTCCATTGCCAGGGGGCACATATTCGTAGTGTGCCCTGGAGAGTAAAGTCTAGAGGGAACTATTACTGTGCTTCGTTTGACAATAAACCTGGCCAACGTGCCTTCGTACTTTACTAGAGTCTGTGGTCATTGGGGGTTCTCCTGGGGTCTGCTGTGTCAGCGCTCTGCGCAGAGCTGGGGCAGCACACAGAGGAACACACACATAGCCGACTGGTATCAACATTGAACAGAACAGAGCACCGCGCTGGGAGCATCTGACAACAACAACATTCACAGGGAGGCAACAGAACCATCGGAAGTGGCTCGGAAGCTGCTAGGGTCCCAGGGCAGCGATGACTGGAGAGATCAGCCCCAACTGGGACACTGGATGCAAACCCACCTGCCTCTGACACTAAGGGCTCTTGGATTTGAGTTCAGAACTGGAGCCCACAGCCCCAGCCTGTCTCTCGTGATACCCAACTGAAAGTTTACCGAGCTGCTGGAAAGGGTGTTGGAAAGGTCTGTATCCATGATACTTGCCTCAGCTGCAGATGAACAGTGGGTCTGTAAAAAGAACAGGAGTACTTGTGGCATCTTAGAGACTAACACATTTATTTCAGCATGAGCTTTCGTTAGCTACAGTCCACTTCTTCCAATGCATAGAATGGAACACACAGACCGGAGATATTTATACATACAGAGAACATGAAAAGGTGGAAGTATGCATACCAACAGGAAGAGTCTAATCAATTGAGATAAGCTATCATCAGCAGGAGAAAAAAAAACTTTTGAAGTGATAATTAAGATGACCCATAGAAGGTGTGAGGAGAACTTAACATAGGGAAATAGATTCAATTAGTGTAATGACCCAACCCACTCTGTTTAGACTTGAGTTAATTGTATCTAATTTGCATATTAATTTGAGTTCAGCAGTCTCTCTTTGGAGTCTGTTATTGAAGTGTTTTTGTTGCAAAATTGCCACCTTCAAGTCTGTCACTCAGACTAGAGAGGTGAAGTGTTCTCCCACTGGTTTTTGAATGTTATGATTCCTGATGTCAGATTTGTGTCCATTTATTCTTTTGCGTAGAGACTATCTGGTTTGGCCAATGTGCATGGCAGAGGGGCATTGCTGGCACATGATGGCATATATCACGTTGGTAGATGTGCAGGTGAACGAGCCCCTGATGGTGTGGCTGATGTGATTAGGTCCTATGATGGTGTCACTTGAATAGATATGTGGACAGAGCTGGTATCGGGCTTTGTTGCAAAGATAGGTTCCTGGGTTAGTGTTTTTGTTGTATGGTATGCGGTTGCTGGTGAGTATTTGCTTCAGGTTGGGAGGCTGTCTATAAGCGAGGACTGGCCTGTCTCCCAAGATCTGTGAGAGTGAGGGATCATCTTTAAGGATAGGTTGTAGATCTTTGATGATGCGCTGGACAAGTTTTAGTTGGGGGCTGTAGGTGATGGCTAGTGGCATTCTGTTATTTTCTTTGTTGGGCCTGTCCTGTAGTAGGTGGCTTCTGGGTACTTTTCTGGCTCTGTCAATCTGTTTTTTCACTTCAGCAGGTGGGTATTGTAGTTTTAAGAATGCTTGATAGAGATCTTGTAGGTGTTTATCTCTGTTTGAGGGATTGGAGCAAATACGGTTGTATCTTAGAGCTTGGCTGTAGACAATGGATCATGTGGTGTGTCCTGGATGGAAGCTGGAGGCATGTAGGTAAGTATAGCGATCAGTGGGTTTCCAGAATAGGGTGGTGTTTATGTGGCCATCGCTTATTAGCACAGTAGTGTCTAGGAAATGGACCACTGGTGTGGATTGGTCTAGGCTGAGGTTGATGGTGGGATGGAAATAGTTAAAATCACGGTGGAATTCCTCGAGGGCTTCTTTTCCATGAGTCCAGATGATGAAGATGTCATCAGTGTAGCACAAGTAGAGTAGCGGCGTTAGAGAACGAGAGCTGAGGAAGCATTGTTCTAAGTCAGCCATAAAGATGTTGGCATCCTGTGGGGCCATGCGGGTACTCACAGCAGTGCCACTGACTTGAAGGTATATATTGTCCCCATATGTGAATTAGTTGTGGGTGAGGACAAAGTCACAAAGTTCAGCCACCAGTTTAGCCGTGATATTATCGGGGATACTATTCCTGATGGCTTGTAGTCCATCTTTGTGTGGAATGTTGGTGTAGAGGGCTTCCACATCCATAGTGGCCAGGATGGTGTCTTCTGGAAGATCACCGATGGATTGTGGTGGATCTGTGAATCCCAGGGTTTGTCGTCAAAGAGCATCAGCCAGCAGCAACCCTCACGCCAGATTGGTTCCAGACCAGGCATTGGTGTAGGCTGCAACCCAGGCCTTAGGAACAACAGATGATGATAGCAGAGCAGCCGCATGGCCTGTGAAGTGCATGAGAGACAGAGCAGGATCAGCCCTGCTTGCCTTGAGGAATGGTCAGCAACAATATCAGTGATGGGGGCGAATGATCTTGCCCTGCCTTCTCTAAGGCACCTTCAGTCCACAGAAGCTGTAAGGTGGGCCAGCCCAGCCCTGCCCACTCCAGAGAGCATCTGATCAGGGGCAGTGGCAGAAGGGGGTTGGCCTTGCTCCTTGCAAGAACCTGGTAACCAACACCAGAAGCTCTCCCACCTCACATGGTCTTCGAGCTCCGAGCCCGAAGGACTGCATTGCAATTAAACAGCCTCTTTCCCCGAGCCACCTGGCATGCGCCAGTCATGGGTGTCTAATGCAGTGTAGACATACCCTCAAAGGCTTGGGCTGGGAGTGAATGGAGAGTGGGAAGGCACATAGCAAGCTAAAGGCCTGACTGACCGCAAGGGAGGTTTCTGGCTCAGATTCTCCCCTTGCTATAGATGAAATAATTCCATCCTTGCTTGAGAACTTCCAACCCTAGGATGCCTCGGCATTTTGAAAATCCCACTAGGCATCTGTCTACATCTTTAGCTTTCGGAATCTGGCTCCACCCTAGTGCATGGGCTGTTGCATCAACTTTCTTATCAGCAATTGGCCCATGTTGCAAAGTTCAGCTTCCCAACACTCTGGGGTGTTTGGCTCCAGGATTTTGGTTCAGCTCATGACCCAGATAAAAGCTAGCTGGAAAGTTTAGATTCAGATCAGGCTCTGATATGGAAACAGCTATTTGGGTAGAACAGGATCGGCAACTTGAAGGTCTGCTGGTTTATTATGGCATTTCTTTAGGATAAATTCCAGGCTGGTTATGGTGAAAAAGCCTTGGCCATTTGAGCTGGTAATTTAGAACCAGACCACAACGATGTATCGGCCTCTCACACGCTGTGTCATCGCATCGCAGTGTGATGCTGTCATAATGCAGCATTAGCTCTGCCAATTTCTAACAAAGAATAAGGATTAACCCAAACAGAGCTTTTAACTCAAGAAGGATGGTGAGCCAGACGCTGCCTAAAATCCACAAGAGGGACTCTGCTATTCATTTCACAATGGAAGATAATCAGCTACCATGGGGATGGATGGCAGTATAAACCCTAAGAAAGAAAGAAAGAAAAAAAGAAAGATCAATGGATGCCCACTAATAGACTCTGGGCACCAATGATGTAGTGATATAACAATTGTCATCATAAGACGTTTTTTTACTGCAGGATCAGTGAAGAAAGGTAGCACTTCTAGGACTTCCACATATAAACCTTAGCAGAAATGAGATAAGATTGTGAGAATTGACCCCTGTCGCCACTCCCACCACATGCTTCCCTCCCTTCCACCAGAGGGTTGGAATTCAATATCTGCGCATCATAAGCTTTATGGTTTCCATCACATGCCCTGTTTTATCTTCATCTCCTGGTTAACAGTGTGTTTCATTTGCAGCAAGGAAGGGTGGATCTCAAAGGGGGTTGTGCATTTTGAAAAGGTTCTGTAAATGCTCTGCAAATGTCTCATGATTTCCTCCACACACAGAGGGCTGCAGGCTTTAAGGCTGAGATCTGAACCTTGGATGGGATTGAACCCTTTCCCCAAAGCTTGTTCACCTTATTAAAATTAACTGTCATCCCACAACATGCTCTGCGATTATCACCATCTGTTCCACATTTCCTGAGCTGTGTTCTCAGGCAGGATAACATATGCCTGAAAAACATATGGAGATAGTCAAACTAATGAGGCATCTGGTGCGAATCTGCCTATCCCCCATACACCAACCCTGCTGCTCCAGGTGTGCTGAAAAGAAGCAGGCTATCCTGGGGTGTAATCTCAGAGGGCCTTAACCCTACAGCTCCTTCTAGCAGGATCCTGTAGATTTCTAGAGGTAGCTCATTATTGGATGCATTTTCCATAACAAAGTCCCCTCCCTCTGGAAGTGGATTGCAGATTAAGAAATTGCCACTGACATTGTATTTCACTTGATGCTTCACTGCCCAGGGTCTGGTTCTATTACATGGGCATATTTGCTATTGCTGGAGTCAGAAGGAGGAAGGCCTTATTGCTGAAGATGATCGCTGGGTGTGGAATCCCTTAATCCAACTGCAGAACACAGGTGAGTCAGCGATTTTATCTCCAACATGTGCTGATGCAGCACAAATCTAGGATTTTGAGTCCCTAAAACACAGAGGATGCTTCTTGGGATGCGGGGAGAGGAGGGGTTGGAAGCCACCCCCTCTCCAGTCTCCAGAGCAGTCCTGAACATACTCAGAACATCAGTAAACCAAGATAAACACAATGGGATTGTATGCAGAGATGCAGAGTCAATGTTATGAATATGCTGAAGTGTCAGCTAGATTTGACAGCTAAAACCTACTAAACTAGGTGTGCCAGTTCGAAGTTATTGCCAACATTTGAATGGAATTAATTACGATAACCCCTTCTATCGAGATGGGGGAATGCTAGCTCAGGCCATGTCTACACAAGAGACCTGACAGTGGCAAAAGCGTACTGGAGAGAGTTCTCCCACTGACATAATAAACCACCCCCACTGAGTAGTGGTAGCTATGTATATGCCATTGTAGTGCTTTAATGAAGACATTCTAAGACCCATGGGTGACACCTCTCCCTTCGGCTAGTTAATCCACCTTCCCAAGAGGCAGTACGGATGTTGACAGGAGAAGCTGTTCCATCGACATAGCTCTGCCTACGCCAGGGGTGAGGCCAGTATAACTACATCGCTCTGGGGCGTGGATTTTAGCTGAAGTCGCTGTCACTTAGGTCGAGCGTGTCTTTACCAGACCCACTAAATCAACACTGCTGCATCGATCGCAACAGTGCCGATTTAGCTGGTAGCGTAGACGGACTAATCCGCTGAGGAGTGAGGCTGCACCTTGTTCTGAAGCACTTTTCAGATTGCAGTCCTTGCTATTCTTAGTGTTCGGTTTGAATTTGGTTAGATTGAAACATCCAAGCAATTGCTGACTGTTATTCTTTGAGGATCTCAAAGGCCAATTTACCTGGTCTGGCAAAGGAGAAACACTCATTTAGGATTACTGGGTAAAAATCCAAAATATGGTTCCTTGGGGTCTCACTAGAAAGAGTGCAGATTCATCCAGGGAACTTTTAGCTACTTCTATTAAAGAACACAAAGAGAAACACAATCTCAGACAGGAAACCTCAACACGGCAGCTCTTCTGGAGTCTCCAGCATCTCATATGATGATCTCAGTTTTATGACCTGTTTTCAGGGTTGGTTAGAGAGGGAAACTCTCTAATTTCCTATTGGACACTTGGCAATCAGCTCTTGGATTTCAGCTCTTGCAGTTTCTTGCCTGCTTCTGTCAATATCTACTAACTAGATGGTGTGGATGGGACATAAAAGAATCAAAGGTATTTTTTATCTGAGGTTTTTTACGTTTTATTTATTTCAAGGATGGTATTTCTCTACTATCCTAACTAGCAATTGCAATTCCCTGCCTTTTAAAGGGATTTCTTGTCATATTTCAGTGTTAGGTGTTTATATCTTTCAATATTCCTTGTCCTGCTGGTGCTATACAATTCACATCACTTCTAGAGTGCAACAATCATCTGTAGAGAAAAGAAAATCCCTTATAATTCCTCTAATGTAGTGGACATGGTCCATACATTCTTTGATTATATCCAGTACCTTTCATTGCACATTGTTCAGCACTTACTATATGCCCCAGAGACATCATCCACACATATAGAAAGACAGCATGTTTGATTCATAAGGCAGACAAATGTACCATTTCTAATTTGGGGTGAAAACACGTGAATTGGACTTGAATCAGGAAACTTAACCCAACTAACGCAGCAAGCTATTTCTAAGTGGTTTAAGCTTCCCTACCCACCTCTGGAACTTGATTCACTCTCAGGATTAAATGGGTCACTCTGCATAGGAAAGCAGGGTGTTCCTCCGTCAACCATGTGGGGGTTCTCACTGCCCATGCAGAGACACACACATTTGAGCCGTATGTAAATTGTGAGATCCTTGTCTGAATGACTAACAATCCTTTTATTTAGACATCTCCATTTGTGTTCCTGGGGGAAGAGAAACTTCAAGTTTAGCTTATCTGGGATTCCTTAGACAAAGTGTTTCATATAGTGTGAAGCTCTGTTTTGCTCAGTTTCTAGGTGGAGTTTAGAATGAGGCAGGCCCTGTTTGGGGAGAAACAGAGGTGGGCAACTACAATCTAGCTTGTCATTGTGATAAATCAGCTTTTCAGATTCGAGAGGCAGAAGGAACTAGAGCTATGGACAATAATTAAGGCCTATTTGACAGCTATACATCTCACAGGCAACAGCAGGGTCTGGTGGATGGGGGACTGGCTGTGGACCAAAAGGACAAGGGTACTGATCCTGGTTCTCCAACATGCTGGGTTGACTTTGGGCATGTCATTCCCCACCCCTGTTCCCCTCCCATCCTTTGTCTGCTTACATTCTCCTAAGCTCTTCCAGGGCAGGGACTGTCTCTCAGCGGATGCTTGTGCAGTGCCCAGCACAATGGGGCCTTGATTTTGACAGGGGCATCTGGGAGCTCTCCCTATTAATTATGTTTATTATAGTAAATACTTTGGAAAGGCCTTATAGTTAATTGATGCAACATTTCGGACTGGGGGGTTTGCTACCATCCCAGGATGTGCCAGCAGAACAAGTCACCCCTTCACTATCTTCACCTCACAAGTGCCCAAGAAGCTCTACCCTCCTTCTGATTGTTTTCAGCATTGCTCGGTAGGTAGACGTTAGCGCTGATGCTCAGGAGAATTGCATGCTGCACAGAGCCCTACTTAGAACTATGGAAGCTACAGGTGGACTGGGAAGCCCCACACGTCCTTCTGTTACCTCCCAGAGACCAAAGCTGGATTGCTCCCTACCACCTGTTTTGCTAGAGCTTTGTTCCATCTGCTTTTAAAATGGTCAGGCCATGGGACTGTCACCACACCCCTGGGGACAGTATTCCCAATCTAAGGTCCCCAACGGATGGACAGACCCCTGCAGTACGTGCAGCGGACACCACTGAAGTTGAGCTACACACCTTCAGATCTCTCTGTCACAAGGCCTCTCTTGATAACAATCCTAAGCACTTCTTTTCTGAATTTTATCCCATTGCTGTTAGCTCGATACCTTGCTGTTAGCTCAGTACCACCCTCCATTGCATTGGCACACTTCAGTTATCACAGAATCATAGAACTGGAAGGGACCTTGAGAGGTCATCTAGTCCAGTCCCCTGCTCTCGTGACAGGACTAGGTACTATCTAGATCATCCCTGATAGGTTTTTGTCTAGCCTGCTCTTAAAAATCTTCAACGATGGAGATTCCACAACCCACCTGGGCAACTTATTCCAGTGCTTAACCACCCTGACTGTTAGGATGAGCTGAGATGAGACTGGTGTCTCGTTATGTTGGAGGGTGTTAAGGGGAGCCACCAACCAGTTCTTTGATCCGTAGATAACAGCAAAGGAGCTTGAAGCTGTGGCTGTACTGAACAGATGGCAGGGGCTCACCGTCTCCCCAGTTTCTCCCCAGATCAATAGGTTTCTGGCCTAGAATGTTCCCTGAAATCCTGGAATTCATCGGCTGTGGCAGTAAAAAGCATCACGTTACAGACAGACAAACTGCAGAAATGCCCTCAAGCTTACTAGCTCTGACAGCCAGCCTGGATTTGACTGACACACCCAGAGTGATTGATTGGCAGTCCATATTGAGCCACGATCAAGTTAAACAGCAAAATGTCAAGGATAAAAAAAACAATGTCTTCCCATGCAGCTTGTGGGAGGGAACTCAAAAACAGGAGGCAGAAAAGCAGAAACCAGAGAGGAAAAAAACACCTACGCTTCCTAAATAATGTAGGATCTATAAATAATCCAGTTAAGAAACACCAGCTTTGGGAGAGATTTTAAACCCGCTGAAAGTGACCCTGTCACTATAAAAGTCAAGCAATTAAATAAAGATTCCTTATCTCTGGCACCAATAATATCACAGAGAATGAAAATGTTAAGTTTTGTGTTCAGATATGTAGTGAGGCCAAGTGGCCTCCCTCCCAGCGGGACAGCGAAGGACCATTACACACCTCTTGGAGGGCGGAGCCTAGATTGCCCCGCCCCTCTTGCCAGAAGTACCGGAAGTCAAAAAGGCAGCCCTGCAGAACGGTTGCAGAAAAGCCTGCGCAGGAGGAGGACGCTCTTCCTGTTCTCCTGTGTCCCCGAGAAGAACCTACATCTGGCTGTTCCCGATACCCAGATGCTGACGAGGACTGGCCTGGAGTACCAGCTGCTGTGTACCCTGTGGAACCAGAAAAGGCCTGGAGACCATAGGTACCGAACCCCAGGGAGGCAGAAAGTAGCCCAAGGGCAGCCACGGAGCAGCTGGCTGCTGAGCCCAGCATGGCTTAGTTGGCTGTTGCGGCTGGATCCCCACTGACGCAGGGGCAGCCACTCCAAGGCTCTGGACTGGGATGTGGTGGAGTAGGGTGGGCCCGCATCCCCCTGCCATCCCATCCCAGGGTGGCTGACCCCCTATACTGTGCAAGGAGGCTCCAGCTCAGGAGGGGAGCTTTCCTTACCACTCACCTGTAGACTGTTTGTTTGTTGGCTGCCTGCGCTCCACCCAGGCCAAAGCCAGCCCTTAGAGACTGTGTTGGTTGCTAGCTCTTGGAGCTCCGCCCAAGCCATGACCAGTCCTGATAGACTGTGTTTAAGGGCTGACTACTTGAGCTATCCAAGCCCAGGCTAAAGCCGGATAGTGACCATTAATCACCCAGCCCTATTGTGGGCGCTCAGATGGCTCGCAGACTCTGGTCCTGGCCCGACAGGACCAGCCTGAGTGGCCTCCCTCCAAGCGGAAGAGAGGGGAACCATTACAAGATACCACAGAGGTAACTGTGTTATCTACAATCTTTGGTAATGTATTTTTCACCATTTCTGATGTTTGTTTAATTCTTGAATTTTGCTCAGTTCTGACCTTCCGACTAGACTGGTTAGTTTCACAGTGGTATGTAGTCAGTTTCACTTTCCAGCTCTCAGGCACTGCCCAGCACAATACTGCTGTGGGTAGGTTCATTCATGACCTTTAAGAAGAAGGATGAAGTCACCCTTTCAACCCCCAAGGCATTTTCATGAGGTTTAATAACCCCACCCCACTCCAAATGCAAACACACAAACAAAACCCCATTACATTCTGGGCCTTACATTGTAGATAGGATAAAGCCCATTGGAAAGTTCTTCTCTTTTAATGTGAGGGATCTGGTTTGGAAACCAAGCCATTTTATATTATTATTTTGGTTGCTTTTCTTTTATCCTAGTATTCTAGAGCCGCATGGCATTCTTGCTGGTGTCCTAGCATAAGCTGTTGGAAGTGAAAGCAGGGGACTGTGCTTGCCTGGGTGTTATCTGTAGTGTGGGTGGGAAGGGAAGAGTGACAACAGTGTGTTTGCATGAATAGGAGGTGTATGTATGCAAATGTGCCATGTATGAATGTGGCATATTTGCATGCAAATGGAGTGCTTGTGTGTATAAACATGGTGTCTATGTATATGGATGGATGTCTGTATTGGAAGGAAAAAGGGAGAACAAACTGCATGCTGGTACTTGACTTATATTGCAATAGTCCTATGCAAATTTCCTGGATTTTGTAGCCCCAGAAAATTGGATTTCAACTGGGGAAGAATGCCCTGAAGGACTTCCATCTGGAAATATGCAGTACTACGATTTCCTCAGCATGTGTGTGGATATGCCAGGCTCCTCTGGCTTATACAGGAATGGAAACACAGGAACAAAGGCCTTATCCTTTACAGGTTTTGGAGTTCAGGGTGCCCATCAAGTGTCCAACTTACTGGTTTTAATGACAATTATTTACACTTTGCTAAAATGGGGTCTCTCCTCCCCCCCCAACCATCTGAGAAGAGCTTGGGGGGAATGTGCTCTCTGCTCAGCAATATTAACAAGAAAAGGAATTAGAAACCATCGAAGGCATTCCAGAGACTTACCAACTAGAACTAGAGAAGCAGTGCCTGGCTGTAAAACAGCTTTCTTAAGCCTGCAGCTGGTTGGCTTTGCTGCATTTAAAGGAGCAGTCCCTAGAAAAGCATGCTGGGAAAATAGTACTTACAAGAGAGCAGGCAAGCTGGTCTCAGAAAGACACTAAAGGGATCAGGAAGTTACTATGAAAAGTACTCTTGAATTGTACCTTTCCCTGCCATACCAAGAGCCCCTTATATGGGGATGTTCTATCCTTGCTGGGCCCTTCTGTTGGCCAGTTTCTCAGTCTCCTCGGCAATTGGTCTCAGAGATGACAAAGATCTGATGGCAGCACCAACCATAACCAAATCCAGGATGAATGACTTCTGCCTGTCTTCATGTAGTTCCCGCAATTGTACCTAGACCATTTTGCACAGAGGTTTTCTATCCAGAGGTAGTGCGGTCTAGTGGGCTGAGCTCAGGGTTGGCCCATCTAAGAGGTGATGAACACAGTATAAATGCCTGCATCCTGGGTAACCAGGAACTCTTGAGTTTGAATTCCAACCCGGCCAAGGATTCACTCCATTGTCTTTTGCAAGTCCAAGAGCATTTCTGTTTCCCCAAATGTAAAATGGGATGATAATAGTTACCTGCCAGGCTGGGAAGTTTCATTCATTCATATCTGTTTAATGCTTTGAAAGCCTTGGATAGGAGACACTATGAAAAAGGCAAAGTATCAAGGGGGGGGGGAATCTATGACATTCAGGATACTGAGATTGTCTTTGTGCTGCAAAATGAGATGGTTCAGAACTTTATGGTGACACTGTGGCTAGCAACTCCAGATGCCTCTGCTTCTGGAGAATCTCTGCTACCTGCTGGTAGTACAGGGGACTGACACACAGATGAGCAGTGCTGAGCCGATCCAGAAGAGGGCCACGGCACACATGCAGCCCAGAAGATTCATTTCGGTTGGTAGCATTAGTTCCAGTGTTGTTATTTATTCCTTTCCTTTGGTTATTCATTCCTATGAACTATCCACTCCTGCTTCTGTGCTGTGGAGACAGTCAGCACAAACCCTGAACACCACTCCCGTGGGATTTACATTGTGGTAGCCCTGTGCACACGGCTGAGCTTTTCCATGCTTCCAGTACAACTTCCTATGAAGAAAGGAAGTGGGGCACAATGGCCCCACCACTGAGGGGGCAGGGAGAAGGAAAATCCACACCATGAAGGAACCGGAATGGAGCCAAGCTGCGTGTAGCAGGAGTAATTAACGTTGTCATGACCCAGGGCTCATCATGCTGTCATGAGTATCGGGGAGGAATCGAGGCAGGCAGAGAGATGGGAAGGAAATAGGAGATGTCACTGAATAATGCTCTTAATCCAGGGCTCCTCCGGGACAGCAGTGCCAGTCACAAGCCCTGCTGGCTTGGTGTGAGACACGTCAGAGTCACTACTCATTGCTCATTAGGGAGCTGCATCTCACCACCTCCTTCGCCTCCCCTTGATCTGATCTGAAGGGACAGCCACAGGCCCTGGCTGGCTGTGCAACCCATCCCGTTGAAGGATCACATGTCCCCATGTCTGTCAGCATCGTCCGGCCCAGATCTCTCATTGGTAATCGCCTCGTGGCTGAGAAGGGTTGCTGGGAAATGTCGCTTAATGAAGAAGCAGCGAGATGTGTGTCTTTGCTGTGCCACCAGGAGGACAGCAAGTGTTTGCAGATTAGCAGCTCTGCCTTGACCGTCAGGCCCTCCCAACCCACAGTCCTTGGGAGGGGGTGAGGAATGCTTGACGCCCACTGAGGTGCTTAGCAAGGACTCAGGAGTCCCTTTTCCCCAGTCTTTGGTCCTGGTCAAATGCTGCTGTTCCTGGTGTTATGTTTCAAAAGGGTTGTTAGGAGGATTATGTCTCAGGCTCAAACCCCAGAGTGAGGCGATCCATTTGCCCTTTCATCGGGATGATGGAATGAAAGAGAGCTAAAACCTGAATAGCATAAAGGAGCCTTCCCAACTCATCCTGAAGCTCAAATACTTATTTCATTATCTGATAGTCCCTCTTTTGTGATCTTCTCCCTTCCGTGAGACGGCTCTGGGGCTGAAATAAACAGCCTGGTAGCCGGCCTGGTTGTGCTACCAATCCTAGCACAGGGTATGTCAGGCTCCCCCGGCTAGAGGCTAGGTCATTAGAGGATAACAGCCTAGTTCTGCTACCAGCTAATGAAGCTTTTAGTCCTTTAAGTCAAGTGCTAAATCTGTGTTGAGATGCTGAAAATCCAAACTCATCTGATGATTCACATGGGTCATCACATTTGCACTGTGTTCATGTTAACAGTGAGCTCCCAATTTCCTAGATTCATTCATAGATTCCAGAGCCAGAAGGGACCATTGTGACTGTCTAGTCTGAACACAGGCCAGACAGCTTCAAAATAGATCTCTGGGACCAGAAGCAGATGAAGTGCTTTCAACTCTACATTCCTTTCCAGCAAATCCATTCCACTTTCCCATCTGAGTCCTTAATGGCCCAGGATAACATCACAGAGGTACCTTATAGGGCAAGCTGCCCCCCAAGCCCAGTCCATATTCTGGCATCAAGTGAATGCACCAGCCACCATAGCTGTATGGAGATACAGAGTTCCTAGCTCCTGTCATAGAATATCAGGGTTGGAAAGGACCTCAGAAAGTCATCTAGTCTGACCCCCTGCTTAAAGCAGGGCCAATCCCCAGATAGATTTTTGCCCCAAATGGGCCCCCTCAAGGATTGAACTTACAACCTTTGGTTTAGCTGGCCACTGCTCAAACCACTGAGCTATCCCTCCTCCCTTCCCCTGAGCCCTGGGCTGGCAGCAGCTGAGCGGGGCCAGCAGCTGGGACCCCACTTGGCAGAGGGTGGTGGCCAGAACCCCAGACTGGCAGCGGGCTGAGCAACTCAGCCCACTGCAGGTCTGGGGTTCCAACTGCCGCCCCCACTGCTGGTCTGGGGTTCTGGCCACCGGCCCCGCTCAGCCCGCTGCCAGTCTGAGGTTCCGTCTGCTGCCCCCACTGCCGGTCAGGGGTTCCATCTGCCACCCCTCACTGCCAGTCGGGGGTTCCAGCCGCTGGCCCCGCTCAGCCCACTGCCAGTCTGGGGTTCTGTCTGCCACCCCCAACTGCCGGTCTGGGGTTCCAACCACCTGCGCCTGCCGGTCTGGGGTTCTGGCTGCCAGCCCCACTCAGCCAGCTGCAGGTCTGGGGTTCCATCTGCGGCCCCCACTGCCGGTCTGGGGTTCCGGCCGCCAGCCCCACTCAGCCAGCTGCCGGTCTGGGGTTCCATCTGCCGCCCCCACTGCCGGTCTGGGGTTCTGGCCGCCGACCCCGCTCAGCCTGCTGCCAGTCTGGGGTTCCGTCAGCTGCCCCCACTGCTGGTCTGGGGTTCCAGCCGCCAGTCCTGCTCAGCCCACTGCTGGTCTGGGGTTCTGTCTGCCGCCCCCACTGCCAGTCTGGGGTTCTGTCTGCCGGCCCCTGTAAATGTAAAATGTATGACTGGCACTCGGAACCTTAAATTGCAGTAAATAAATGAAGACTTGGCACACCACTTCTCAAAGGTTGCTGATCTCTGGATTAAAGCTTTGTCTGTGCTCCAAGGCTTACATTGGCATAGCGATGGGGCTGCAACGGTAACCCCGTGGTGTAGACTCTATCGGGAAGTTGCTCCAACGGAAGCACCCCTTTAGTGGCTGTACTAACTCCGTCTCCTCCAGACACGGTAGGTAGGCTGGAGGAGGAATACATCCGCCTGCCTAGCTGTGTCTACACTGGGGATTTTGGTCAGTGTAGCTGTGGGGTTTAGCAGGTGGATTTTCACCACCACCCTCCCCGAATGCCATAGCTATGTCAACCTAAGTTTTAAGTGTAAATCAGGCCTCACCATCTAAGGGGGGGGCTGACATATGTCTACGGCTACATGTACACGATGGGCTAGAGGTGGGATTCCCAGTTCACGTACATGTACTCGTGCCAGCTTGTTGAGAGCTAGCACCAGTATAAATAGCCGAGTAGCCAGGGTAGCACAGGCAGCAGCTGCGGTGGCGTGGCTGAAACACAGACCCACAGGGGCAGGCGGGGTTTCACTTGGCACAGCTAAGCAGTACTGCCACTGCCTGTGCTGCTGTAACCCACACACTGTCTGGGTGTGGTGTTCTGTCCCAGCTAGTGCCACTGAGACCACGTAGAGAAAGCACCATTCATGAGTCTGTTCTACAACCTTAGCTAACAGCCAGTTGGCTTTGGCTAATGCACTACGCTCCAGAGGTCTGCAGTTCGATCCCGGCAACCAGGCTCTGTCCCATTACACTACCACAGCTACTATTTCTACTCGCACTAGCGCTCCTCAAGTGAGCATGTGTATGCAAGCCGGGAATCACACCCAGCTCA
The DNA here is from genome assembly GCF_007399415.2 of Gopherus evgoodei. NCBI lineage: Eukaryota > Metazoa > Chordata > Testudines > Testudinidae > Gopherus > Gopherus evgoodei. Next base: position 8,655,580 of record NC_044339.1, on the reverse strand, counting down.
CAGTGCAGATGTAGCCCAAATGTTGTCAGGCAGTAGCTCTCTAGGTGGTTGCGAGGGGTCTTCAGGCTCAAATCTAGGAGCTGAACCCATCCTTGCTCTCATCCAGGACCACAGAGAGCTACCAAGCTTAATCAGCAGCTCTGGCTTCCAGCAGGCAATTGTGTGTCAGATTCCACACTCCCCCACTCACCATCATTCACACGGAGCATGACAGCACTGCTATTGCAACCACACACGTCAGTTCTCAGGAACACTGAGGGCCTGATGCTCATTTACACTAAGGTCCCTTTCAGTGTAAAAAGGCCTTAATATAAATGAGAATTCGGCCTCACCTATTCTTCTGGCAAGTTCCGATAAAACCTGAATTCTTTCTGGAGTGAACAAGGTCTGTTATATATACAAGATGTGCTGGTGTCATACAATATACTGTAAGTACGTACAGCCTCCAGCACGTACAGACACGATTAACACTGGCTCTTTCGTGTACACTTGACACGTACACACTTAGCCAAACAGGCACATACACGCCTTCTGTATGTAACCTAGGCTTGCCAACTTTCTAATTGCAGAAAACCAAACACTCTTGCCCTGCCCCTTGCCCCACCCCTTTCCCTGAGAACCCACCCTGTCTCTGAGGCCCCACCCTCACTTACCCCATCCTCCCTCTCTCCATCACTCACTCTCCCCCACCCTTGCTCCCTCACTGATTTTCAGTGGGCAGGGGGTTGGGGTATGGGAAGGGGTGAGAGCTCTGGCTAGGGGGCAGGCTTTGGGGTGGGGCCAGGGACGAGGTGTTTGGGGCACAGGTGGGGGGTCCAGGCTGGGGGGGCACTGAGGGTTTCAGAGTGTGAGAGGGGACTCTAGGCTGGGGTAGGGGGTTGGGGTGTGGGAAGAGGTATGGGCTCTGGGCTGGGGGTGCAGGTTCTGGAGTGGGGCCAGAGATGAGGGTTCAGGGTGTGGAAGGGGGCTTCAGGCTGGGGGTTGGGTGGGGGCTCCAGCTGGGGGTGTGGGCTCTGGTGTGAGGCCTGGGATGAGGGGCTTGGGGTGCAGGAGGGGGCTCAGGGCTGGGGACGAGGGGTTTGGAGTGCAGAAGGGGGCTCAGGGCTGGGGACAAGGGCTGGGATGCGAGAGGGAGTGCGGGCTTTCGGAGGCCATACAACAGCCCCATTCCCAGAGCCCCTTGCAGCACTAGGAGACAGGGATACCTCAAACTCCTGGTGCCGGCAATGGGGTGACAGAGCACAGAGTAGCCGCTGGGGCACGAAATGCGGCCACAGGGGTGCAAGGAGAAGTGGTCAGCAGCAGGAGAATCACACGCCATGACCTCTCAACAGCCATCTCCAGCTGGCGTGCTTGCGAGTCACGCTATGTAACCCTGCCCTGACTGGCCAATGGGAGCTGCACCTGTGGGCGGGGGCAGCACGCGGATCCCCCCGGCCACCCCTCCACCTAGGAGTCTTACATGCCAGCCGCTTCCCAGGAGCTGTGTGGAGCTGGGCAGGGAGCCTGCCAGCCCCGCTGTGCCACCAATCAGACTTTTAATGACCTGGTCCGTAAAGCTGACTGGAGCCGCCAAGGTCCCTTTTTGACCAGGTGTGCTGGTCAAAAACTGGACACCTGGCAACCCTAACTCCATACTCACCAGCAGCCATAAATATTTCATTCAAACAATGTTCAGAGGCTATTAGAAACTCACAAAAAGAAAATTACAATTGAGCCGGGATTTATGGCATTACACGAGCTGGGCTAAGAGAGGCATGGTCTTGGGATCTGAGCAAAGATGGGGGTTAGGAACTCGTGAGTTAATCTCTGACCCTTCTGAAGCCTTGGGCAAGTCATTTCCACCCGCTCTGCCTCAGTTTCTCCGTCTGTAAAACAGGAGCCTGATATATACCTCCCCTGTTGGTTTGTTGCGATGATAAATGTTCACCGAGTGCTTTGAAGATGAAGAGTGCAGAGTAAGTGATGACAGAGGCCTTTGTGCTTTGGAGTCATGCCAAAAAATAATGAACTTTCCAAACATGGGTGCTGAGATGCACATTTAGGTCTGGAATAAGACACCTGATTTTGTGGGTTCTCAGCACCTCTGGAAATGGGGCCATTTATTTACCTGCCTAAATATTGATGCAATTGCCTTCTTTAAGCACCCAGGAAATGTTTGCCTCCAGCATCTTTGAAACCAGCACTAGGAAGCTGGTATGAGAATCCCACTGCACTGACCCCGAGTGTAGTTGGCAGGGTAAATATTTGTTTCCCCACCGTGGGCTACTTCTAGGTTCTTTTGCTCTGAGTGGACCACAGCACTGGTTTCTCTCCCCCCTGACAGAGGAACTGGGGGCTCTCTAATACTTGGATACCACAGGCCTGAGCTAAGGTTACTATGGCAAACTTCCTTGGCATCTCTCTGCTTTTGTGAGTGCTCAGAATTGTGAGTGCAGGGAACATACCTCACCCCGTCACATCACCATGGCCAAAGCAATGTGTAGCCAAGAGCCAGGCAGGTGTCTGCCTGGGAGGTAGCACAGTGGGTTATGGGCATTGCAGGAATGGTCCAAGTAAGGCTGTGAGAAAAGTGGGGTCTCTCTGTGGGTAAGCTCTGAGCTGGGGTGTGTGTGTGTGTGTGTGTGTGTGTGTGTGTGTGTGTGTGTGTGTGTGTGTGTGTGTGTGTGTGTGTGTGTGTGAAAGAGAGAGCGAGCTCTGGGCTGATCTCTGTGTGTGTATGTGTACGTGTGAGTGAGCTCTGAGCCACTGTGTGTGTGTGTGTCTGTGTGTGTGTGTGTCTGAGAGAGAGAGAGAGAGAGAGAGAGAGAGAGGTGGGCTCTGGGCTGATGGGTGTGTGTATGTGTGTGAGTAAGCTCTGAGCCACTGTGTGTGTGTGTGTGTGTGTGTGTGTGTGTGTGTGTGTGTGTGTGTGTGTGTGTGTGTGAGAGAGAGAGGGGGGGGGGCTCTGGGCTGATGTGTGTGTATATGTGTGTGAGTGAGCTCTGAGCCGCTGTGTGTGTGTGTGTGAGAGCTGGGCTGCTCTGTGTGTGTGTGAGACAAAACGCTTTGGGCTAGTGTGTGCATATGTGAGACAGAGCGCTCTGGGCTGGTGTGTGTGTGTGTGTGTGTGTGTGTATGTGTGTGTGTGAGAGAGAGAGAGAGAGAGAGAGAGAGAGAGAGAGAGAGCTCTGAGCCACTCTGTATGTGTGTGAGCTCTGGACTGATCTCTCTGTGTGTATGTTTGTGAGTATATATGTGTGTGTGAGTGAGCTCTGAGCTGCTCTGTGTGTGTGTGTGAGCGAGCTCTGGGCTGCTGTGTGTGTGTGAGAGAGACAGAGAGCGCTCTGGGCTGGTGTGTGCGTTTGTCTATGTGAAAGCTCTGGGCTGCTGTGTGCGTGTGTGGCTGCATGATGGAGCAGGCCGGGAGGGGGAGCAGCACACGCAGTTAGGGGGTGGATCCCCGCATCCTCTCCTCATTGCTGTCACAGCGGGAGAAGCCGCGGGACCGGGAGTCAGAGCCCGCTGCGGGGCAGAGCGATCGGGATCGGCGCATCTTCCTCCTGTTGCAGTGAGGTAGGGACAGCGGGACAGGGCACCCGCGCCAGCTGCAGCGGGGCGGGGGAGGCAGCTCCATCCATTTGCAGTGGGGCAGGCCAGAGGGAGGTGCACCCCCAGCAATCTGCAGTGGGGTAGAGACAGTGGCAATTCCAGGCAGTGCAATGGGGTAGAGGCACTTCCAGGAGGGGCAGTGGGGTAGGGACCGGGGTCATTCCATGCAGAGCGGTGGGGTAGGGATCGGGACATCTCCAAGTGGGGCAGTGGGGTAGGGATCGGGGCCATTCCAGGCGGTGCAATGAGGTAGGGATCGGGACATCTCCAGGCGGTGCAATGAGGTAGGGACCGGGGCCATTCCCGGCGGGGCAGTGGGGTAGGGATCGGGGCATCTCTAGGCGGAGCGGTGGGGTAGGGACCGAGGCATCTCCAGGCGGAGCGCTGGTGTGGGGACCGGGGCATCTCCAGGCGGTGCAATGAGGTAGGGACCGAGACATCTCCAGGCGGGGCAGTGGGGTAAGGACCGGGACATCTCCAGGCGGGGCAGTGGGGTAGGGACCGGGGTCATTCCCGGCGGGGCAGTGAGGTAGGGACCGGGACATCTCCAGGCGGAGCGGTGGGGTCGGGACCGGGACATCTCCAGGCGGGGCAGTGGGGTAAGGACCGGGACATCTCCAGGCGGAGCGGTGGGGTCGGGACCGGGGCATCTCCAGGCGGTGCAATGAGGTAGGGACCGAGACATCTCCAGGCGGGGCAGTGGGGTAAGGACCGGGACATCTCCAGGCGGGGCAGTGGGGTAGGGACCGGGACATCTCCAGGCGGAGCGGTGGGGTCGGGACCGGGGCATCTCCAGGCGGTGCAATGAGGTAGGGACCGAGACATCTCCAGGCGGGGCAGTGGGGAGTGACCGGCACATCTCCAGGCGGGGCAGTGGGGTAGGGACCGGGGCCATTCCCAGCGGGGCAGTGGGGTAGGGACCGGGGCCATTCCCAGCGGGGCAGTGGGGTAGGGACCGGGGCCATTCCCGGCGGGGCAGTGGGGTAGGGACCGGGGCCATTCCCAGCGGGGCAGTGGGGTAGGGACCGGGGCATTTCCCGGCGGGGCAGTGAGGCAGGGACCGGGACATCTCCAGGCGGAGCGGTGGGGTCGGGACCGGGGCATTTCCCGGCGGGGCAGTGAGGTAGGGACCGGGACATCTCCAGGCGGAGCGGTGGGGTCAGGACCGGGGCATTTCCCGGCGGGGCTGGGCGGAACAGCGGCTCAGGGAGGAGCAGCCGGGTCGGAGCGCCTCCCGGTGCGCTCGGAGGAAAGCCCCTTCCCCGAGCCGGCGGCAGGCAGCGATTGCCGCACAGGGACCGGACCCCGCTGCCCCTCCAGCCTCTCACCCCCCGCTCTCCCCCTTGCAGAGCCGCGATGCTGCCCTGGCGCAGGAACAAGTTCGTGCTGGTGGAAGAGGAGCGCCAGGGCAAAGCCAAGAGCCTGGGCCCGGGGCTAAGCTACGCCTCCCTGCTCTCCAGCTTCGTGCGCTCCTGCCCGGACCTGCTGCCCGAGTGCCCGCTGGAGCGGCTGGGCAGCGTCTTCCGCAGCCGGCGGCACAAGGTGGAGCTGAACCAGGAGGACCCCACCTACACGGCCTGGTACCTGGGCAACGCGGTCACGCTGCAGGCCAAGGGCGAGGGCTGCACGGACGAGGCGGTGGGCAAGATCTGGGCCAAGAGCGGCGGCGGGGCCAGCGGCACCCGGGTCAAGCTGACGCTGGGGGCGCACGGCATCCGCATGGCCCCCTGCGAGAAGCGGGGCGGCGGCGGGCGGCGCCCGGGCCACGTCTACCTGCTGCGCCGCATCACCTACTGCGCCGCCGACGCCCGGCGCCCCAAGCTCTTCGCCTGGGTCTACCGGCACCAGGTGAAGCACAAGGCCGTGGTGCTGCGCTGCCACGCCGCGCTGCTCCCCAAGGCCGGGACGGCGCGGGCCCTGGCGCGCCTGCTCCACCAAACGGCCAGCGCCGCCTTCAGCGACTTCAAGCGCCTGCAGCGGCAGAAGGACGCCCGGCGCCTCCAGCGCCAGCGCCTGGGCGACTCCATCGTCCCGCTGCTGCCCATCCGCAAGCTGCTCAAGGGGCAGGGCCCCTACCGGCCCCCCGCCGAGCGGGGCCGCGGCGCCCGCCGGCTCAGCTCCATCCTGGAGGAGGAGGAGGAGGAGGAGATCCTGGGCGCCTCCCGCAACAACGCGCCCCCCGCCAGCCTCAGCCTGGCCACCGGCTGCCACCGGCCCGCTGCGGCCCCCCAGCGCCTGGAGCGGGCCGAGGTGCTGACTTTAGCCCGGGAGATGCGGGGCTGGAGCCTCCAGAGCCCGCCGCCCTGGCAGCCCGCCCGAGAGAGGTCCTGCTGCTGAAGCCAGAAGGCTAGAGACTGCCCAGCTGCCTTTTCGGAAGGGCCCGCCTGACTGGGGTGAGGAGGGGCAGGAGGAGTCTGGAAAGGCCCCCTGCCCACGTCTCGCTGACTGCTGCCTTTGCAGCCTGAGGAGGGGCACACAACAGCCATCAGGCCCTGCTGGCTGTCAGGACTGACCTACCCAGCCTGCAGTTAACGCTCCTCCACTGCCATCCAAGTACAGGCGCCAGCTCTGATGTGGCCCTTGCACCTGTTCTTCTTCTGAGCGGACACTGAAATGATCCAGAGGGGTTGGTGCATATCTCCATCTCCTCCACACACCTCCCCACCCCTACACACACACAGACACTTGCTAACCGCTCAGAGAAAGACTGACTGGCATTAGAGCCAGGGAACTGAGACATACCCGCAAGTTCTGAAAGGGTGAAGGGTTCCCTCAATGGGCAGCTGCCGCAGATTGGGAAGGGAGCAACTCTTGTGTGTATTTTGTACTTCCAGTGGTTTCAAGGAAAGAGAGAGACACACACACAAACTAGGGGTGGGGGATGATATTTCCATTTCATCAGAGTCTAGCTGAAGTGACTTTTACTACTTGATCTAAACTAACATTTATATATTTAAAAAAAAGCCATCTATGTACAGAGAGATGCCCTTAGATTTCACTTCTATTACAACGTGCAATTTTTCTGTACAGTTTTGTACAGGTCACATAGGACAGGTGCCTGTATGTGTCTGACACTGGGGTGGGGATGTGGCCAGGGATGGGATGTACAGCACGATGGGGCTGATTTTCAAAAGTGCTGGGCTCCCATCACTCTCCAGAAGGGGTTGTGTGGGTGCTCCAGAGCTCTGCAAATCAGGCCACAGTTACATGGCTAAATATAAGTGTCTACATTCATATTTAGGTACCTAAATAAGCATCCTTAATTCCAGAGGTGCTGAGCACCTGTTGTCTTTGGTGGGATTTGCAGAAGTTCAGTTCCTCTGAAAATCAGCCCTCTTTGAGTTAGGTAGCTAAAGGTGGGTTTAGCTGTCTACAATTTGGCACCCAAGTTTGGAAAATTTGGCCCTGGGGGTGCCTAGCTGTGTCTTAAGGAGATGGGCTCTAGAACACCCATTAGTCAAATTCTTCATCATGCTTTGGTTTCAGTGGGGTTACATCACGGACAGATCTGGCCCACATGTGTCTGACTCTGGGGATGAGATGCAGAGCATCACAGAGAGAGAAAGAGACTTTGTTCTGACACAGAACATGGGGTGTTTTAACCCCAAAAGAAGATGATCAGCTGCACGTCTCCTTTGTATGTTCACAATGCAAAGCCCAACGGCATGTGCGCGTGCGTGTGTACACACACACACATATAATGTGGTAATTGTAATAAAGATTCTCTGCATTTTCTGCAATATGATTACTGTGCTTTATCTTTTGTAAACATTTCGCTGCCATTCAACGTTCCTAGCGGCCTTCATGGAGACGCTGGCACCTCTCCCTTTATGGGGTCCAGTCTAGGTTTTGGACCAGGAAGGCCATTTGGCTAGATTGTGTACCAAGCCCTGATTATAAATGAGGGATTTACTGCTCTGTTGTGGTGGAGATGATGTTTGTGTGGGTGTGTACGTGGGTGAAGATTTGTTTGCTAAAAGGGGTTTGTGTTTGATTATTTGTGTGCACATGCATATGAATCTGTGTGATTGTGTCTTGGTCTGTGCCTATGCATGTATCTTTTCCAAATGTGGACTCACACTTTGCGTGCGTGTGCATTTCATGTGTCTGCCGTGGGTAGATGTAGAAATACAGATATACGTTTGGCTTCAAACTGGGGAGCTGTAGCAGGATGCCCAAAGCCCACATGCTGACGTTCAAATTAGCATGTACCACCAGTAAGTTACCTGCAAGTGCATAAATACCTCCTCTAAGTTCCAATTTCAGTGACCAAATGTGAGATGTGGTTGTCCCATTCAGGCATTTGTTTGACAACAGAGCCCTATATTTCTCTGTGTGCTGTATGCTGGGTAGGTTGTAGACATGAAAGCATCTCACCCTTTTTGTGTGGTGCTCTCTGGAGATCAGTCCCTAGCAACCAATTATCAGAAAAGAGAGAAACTGCAGAATGATTCTGTGCTCTAACATGAAGAAACATCCCAGGAGGAGGAGAAAGGGGGCTGGGGTAAGTAGTTTTGCGAGGAGACAGCTGCATTATTCCCTTTCATCTTCCCAAGGGCCGCCATCCCCACACTCCTACAGCATTTATCTCTGCTCTTGGGAGGAACAAACAGCTCCTGAAAAAAACAAAACCGAAGAAAAGTCGCGACATGCTTTTAAAAATCCACACTCCCTGCCGACGGCAACAGAAGTTCTAGAAATGATATCAAATAAACAGCCACTTCCAGTGGCCATGGCAACCAGCATTTTTTAAATCATGAGGCCAAATGCCTCCGTGGCATAACTCCACCCACTCCGGGGAGCTTCCACCAGGAAGGGACTGGTCCCATTTAAGCTAAGAAGATTGTTTTCTTCTTTCCCTTTATTGTTCTGCCTTTGAGACATGTGGGTTTTATTAAAAGCTTATTTGCTTTGTGCTGAGTGACGGGGCTGAGAAGCAGACGTTAGATTCAGGTGCACGTCCCCAAAGCAGGGCGAGGACTGGGGGACATTATTATTCCTCTAGTGCTGATGACTTGCCCTCCACTGTTGTTGAATCCACAGAAAAAGACCCATTGCTGCCCCAAAGAGCTTACAATGTGGATGTGTGGCCAAAGTCCAGCCTGAGGTGTATTGGCATCCTAAGAACTTGGGGAGAGGGGCTAACCCACGTTAACAAAGCAGCCCTTCGTCCCATTTTTATCCCAGCCCGTTGGTATTGGGAACTGGTTTATTGGCCAGCTGGTCTCTCCACCTGATGTAAACATACTGGGATGGTGAGGGCTGTATTCTTGGGGAGTTGGATGCAGAGGGCAGGGGCGGTGGGGGGGGGGCGGAAATCTGGCTGCATCGCTCCATGGGGGCCCATTCCAAGTAGCAACCAAGAGGCCTGTCTTTTGTTGCCAAACAGGGCCAGACAGCTCCCCTGTATTCTCAGCATTGGGGCCAGGCTGAGGCAGAGGAGGAGAGGATGGAAAGTAACTGAAGGCAGAATCCTTGCAAAATCTCCAGCTCTTTGCGGCTGGTACCTTGAACCTGGAACTCAGTATGAAAGTAGCATAGTTCCCACTCCCACCCAACTGAACACTTACAGACCCTGCTGTTGCAGTCGTGGGTGAGGCCCAGGATATTAGAGAGACAAGGTGGGGGAGGCCGTATCTTTTATTGGACCAACTTCTGTTGGTGTCAGAGATGCGCTTTCGAGCTACCCAGAGCTCTTCTTGAGGTCTGGGAAAGATGCTCTGAGCATCCCTTAGAATATGTGCTAACTCCTTAGACTGAACAATCTATTCCACCTTGCTAATCTGTGACACTCGGCATACCTCCCCAGACTGACAAAGAGCTCTGTGTGGCTCCAAAGGTTGTCTCTCTCATCAACAGAAGGTGGTCCAGTAAGAGATATTACCTCACCTACCTTGTTTCTCTAAGACCCCTCCTCTCACAGAGAGGAGAAGCATTCTCAGCCAGCTGACTGGCCCTGTGTGTGGACCTGGCCTGACCAGAGGTGGAAGGTGTTTATTTCCCAACTAGACACAACAGGAACATGGAAGGTACATGTTTAACTTGTAACCCTTTCCTTGGTGGAGACTCCTAAGGCCATTATCTCATCGCATGCTTGTGTCTAGCAAAAGGAATCTTAACCCTTTAGAATACGTCCTGATTTCCAGGTGGGTGACACCTGGCCAGGGGGTGCATGTCTTGGGGGCAGTGGGGGCAGGTAGAAGGAGGATTCTGGTGGCTGGGAAGTGGGTCAGGCCACCCAACAGGGGGCTAGGAGGCTCTGGATTTGGAAGGGAAGTGTGGTCTTGCCTCGAGGAGGGGCATTTGGTGGCAGGTTAGACAGCTGGTGCAGAGTCAGGGCACCTCTCTGGATAAGTGATCCCTCTGGCAGCTGGGAACTTCAATGGATGGCCAGGATTTTAGAAAGAGGGTTACGGCAGCTGTGTAGAAGATCAAGACCAGTGGTTCTCAAACTTGGGCCGCTGCTTGTTCAGGGAAAGCCTCTGGCAGGCCAGGCCGGTTTGTTTACCTGCTGCATCCACAGGTTTGGATGATCACAGCTCCCACTGGCTACGGTTCGCCGCTCTAGGCCAATGGGGGCTGCAGGAAGGGCGGCCAGCACATCCCTCAGCCCGCACCGCTTCCCGCAGCTCCCATTGGCTTGGAGTGGTAAACCATGGCCAGTGGGAGCTGCAATCGGCTGAACCTGCAGACGTGGGAGATAAACAAATCAGCCCGGCCCGCCAGGGGCTTTCCCTGAACAAGTGGTGGCCCAAGTTTGAGAACCACTGATCAAGAACCTCATGACAGGAAGGATTTGGCAGTTTGTTGCCAGGAGGTGTGGGAGGGGGGAGCTGCATGAACTTACAGATGAATTTGCAGACTCATCCCCAGCATCCTCAGGTTAAGATTCCTTTAAATCTTAAAAGGAAGATTAAAAGCGGGAACGTTGCTAGGGCTAAAGCAGCCCTGATCCCTGCACATGGCTTAGAAATCACACTCCAGCTCTCACCTCCTAGAGATTTAATCAGCTAGAGGCAAGTCAGTGCAGCAGCCACAGCCAGCATCAGTCAGACAGGAACACATCCCTGAAGGAAGAGAAGCAACCAGAGGCAAAAGAGAACTCCGGAATACGTTGCTCGAGAACATTCTCTCTGGTGGACTCAGCACTCCCATTAGTAGATTGCTGCTTGTCCCTGGAGAGCTTAGAAGAATCTCATGTGCCGTAGAACTTCAACTGCTTTGACTTGTCAGAGATGTGGCCGTGGGGTGTGATCCTAACACATCTTATAAGCTAAGCACAGGTAGGCTAGACCAGAACTCAGATAGGAGACTGCAAGGGCCACTTTGCTGTTTTAAGAGGTGGGGCTGGTGACTAATGAAGAACCACTTTTCTGTCTGGGCTGATTTTGCACTGACATACCATTGTGGTGTTAGGGGCTGCTGTCCTGCTGGAGGTATCTATCGAGGAGATGTTAACCTGAGGTTCAGACCAAATGAATACTGCAGGCAGAGAACAGCTGTATGGTCCAGGACCAGGAACAGCTGGGCAGAATGCACCTGCTGAGTGCTCTTGGCATTCCATTCATTACCGATTTATTGGCATTTCTGTTAGCACAAATGTGATCTTCATAGATAATGGCCAGTGAGATGAAGGATGAGCAGGGAAAGGGTTAAAGGTGTGCTTGGGGGATCCCATGCTAGAAAGCATTGACCCCCAGTGGTTTCTGAGTGGGCCAGAGGGAGCGCAAGTGGATGGAATGCAGCAGCTCTCAGGCTGGCTGCTCCCCACGGTTTAGCACAGTGGAAAAAGGTCCTGGTGCTGTCACAACAAGAATATGCTTGATTTGAGGGAAAATCCAAGTGTGGCTTATTTTGTGGCAGTGCTTGGCTCAGCCCTTGTCTCAGCTGTGGGGCCGTTGCTGGCATGAGCCATGGGTCCCCAGGATGAGAGAGTAACTTTGTTCATGCTGATCTCTCTCCAGCTGGCAGGGATATGTGCAGTTTGTGTCAGCTCATGCTCTTTCTGCCTTCTGGCTATAGAATGAGCTCACCCAGGAACACTGGTGCCTGTCTCCAGGGGGATCGGAAAGAAAAAAGGTTGATGAGCGGCCGTTCTCATCTCTCCGTAAGCTGTGATGCTGATCCTATTGGCCAAGCAGAGTGAGGTCTCACACACAACTCAGTGGTATTTCTGTCTGTCTGTCTGTCAACACCACATCTGATTTATTTCAAAATGTTAGTGAATGTTCTAGGTATCATTGGCCATGGAAGACACACAGGGCCTTTTATATCTTGTTAGCAGGCCCAGGTGCTTTAACCAGGCTGTAATTGCCTACATATCAAAGAACTGATTGATGGCAGCCATGAACACCTTTCAGCGCAACAACGCCCCCAATTGTCTCAATACAGTTTAAACACGGCGATACCCTAAATTAGGAGTTCTCAAACTTTTGTACTGGCGACCCCTTTCACATAGCAAGCCTCTGAATGCAACCTCCCTTATAAATTAAAAACACTTTTTAATATATTTAACACCATTATAAATGCTAGAGGAAAAGTGGGGTTTGGGGTGGAGGCTGAGTGCTTTCGACCCCCCATGTAATAACCTCATGATCCCCCAAGGGGTCCCAACCCCTAGTTTGAGAACCCCTGTAATAAATGACTTCTCTCCCAGACAGAGAGAAATCAGTGGGGGGAGGGAAGGAAGCAATGGAGAGGTGATGGCCAGAGAGGGGTTGCACACAGAGCCTCTGGCATGGGGGAGAATGGAGGGTCCTGGAATGTGGGGAAAAGGAGGAATGGGGTCCACACAGAACCCCTGAGCGAGAGATGGGATTGCAGGGAATCTGTGAACTAGAGAGGGATGGGAGGGTGGTATATAGGGAGCTCGTGAGGTGTATCAGAGCGATGCCCTAGTTTTTATAGCCAGTGCGGACACCTGACAGCACAGGGCTTCATCCACCGAGACATCCTTTCCTGAGCTCAGAAGGGCATTTAGACCAATGGATTCAGCACAGTTTAGGCTCCCATAAACCTTCTCTTCTGCCTTTCTCCTTCATCTTTCCTTTCTTTCTCTTCCCACTCCCCCTGCTTCCCCTTGCTTTTCCTATCCCCCCAATGTACCATTGTGGAGCTTTCTTTGAAGTGCAACACTCATCTCTCATTAAAGCTGCAGCTCCCAGATGGAAAGAGATAGATGGCTCTATACCTGGAGTCCTGCCTCCTCCTGCCACAGGGATCCAGGCACTTCTGGACTGTGCCCCTGGATGTCTGTTGGCCATAACCAAGGGGGGAATTGAAATGATTAGCTCCCTGAAGCACAGTACAGTTACCACCATGAGAAGTAAAGGGAAGAATCTCTACCATGCCTTGCTCAAGGATTTGCAGACATGCTCCCTACAGAAGGTGTGTAAATGATGCAGTCACCGGGTGGATGCTGCAGCACTATTGGTAAATTAAAGTGAACTGGATATTTGGTAACATAGAGCAGGAACTAGGGTGTTCTTTCCTTTTCCATTCTCAGTAAGTTTCCTCTTTCTCCTCTTCCAATCTAAACTGGGTGAGGTGGCGAACAGCTGTTGCTCTGATGGCAGTACCAGGCTCCCACAAATCAGATCAGAGCCTGGTCAGTGGCACTGCACGGTTTCCGACACTGCTCCAATCCTGATCTGGAGGGACGACTACCGCTAGGGTAGAAAGGTAGCTCAGCCCAAGCCAACATTATGGGCGCTACAGTGGCGCACCACTATGCAGCTGTACTGCCACAGTGTAAATGCCTTCTATGGTGATGGAAGGGGTTTTTCCATGGACATTGGTAATCCCTCTCCCCGAGAGGTGGCAGATAGGTCTACTAAAGGCTAGGTATATTCTTCCATATACCTAGCCTCTTCTACACTGGAGGCTAGGTTAGCTTAACTACAGTGCTCCGGGGTATACAGTTTTCAAATCCCGGAGTGCCATAGCTGTGTCAACCTAACTTTTAAGTGCAGATCAGGCCTAAGTGTCTAAGACCCATTCAGTTCTTGGCTCCTCCAGTGAGTTAGTGCTGTTTGTTTTGAGTGTTGTTGCACGGACATCTATTCACCTGGAAACAGGCTGAGCACGGACAAACGCATCTAGATGTATAAAGTTTAAGGCCAGAAGGGACCACTGTGGCCATCTAGGATGGGAGAGGAGAATGAAGGGCGGGGGGGGGACGGTCAGTATTGCTTACAAATTGTTGTGTGGTAGTGGACAGGGCATGGGACGGGAATTTAGGATTTTGGATCAGCTTTGTGACTCACTTGCTATGAGACCCTGGATAAGTCACTAAGGGCCAGATTTGTAAAGGTGTTTAGGCATGTAAAGGTGCAGACAGATGCCTATGAGATTTAGGCACCTAACCTGGTTAAGGGGCTTTTGAAAATCGACTAGGAAATCTATCTGCATCTTTAGGTACCTAAATACCTTTAAAAATCTATCCCTTTGTCTCTCTATACCTCATTTCCCCTCTCTTAATTACAAGGGCTAACTGTAGCTTTCCCTCCTTTGAGATCGACTCATAAAAAATGCTCCATAGGCAACTTGTATTGTCAGCAGTGGAAACATCACGGGACAGTCCTCCTACAGTGACAGGTTGAGCCAACAGGAACCTTTGCACTGGGACTCGCTCTCTCTGAGAATGCAAGTGAAGTGCTTGATGACATCTAGCAGCCAATTACATTACACGTATATTCCCTATGGAGATCCAAGCAGCTCAGCGATACCAGAGCTGATTATATTCATCCTAGGAGTATCTCAGTAGCTCAGATACTACGGTGATGGGTGCACTATAAGAAGCTCATTAGCAAAGAACTGAATATTATCGATATGCATATCCCAAGGAATCTGTCCCGGCCTCATGTCCTATTTGAAGGAATTAGAGAAACTGGCTAGGTTCATTGCTTCTAACATTACTTAGACATGATCTACACTTAAAACATATACTGGTATAGCTATGAGGGCTTTTATTGGCATAGTTACCATGGTTCAGGCAGATGGTATTCCTACACCAGTAGAAAAACTCCTTCTGTTGGCATATGCTGTGTCTACACTAGGGGCCTATGCTGGCATAGGCTCTGTAGTGTAGACATAGTTTTTGCTCTTGTACCATACTTTTTAGCTTCAGAGCACTGAATAAAAGATTAATTAGCACCATCATTCTCTGCTGCTGCTCAGCAAAAGAAATTTTCAGAATAGGTTTCTATTTTTTAATTAATTTGTTTTGTAAAATCATCTGAAGAAAAACTGGAAACAACACCCCATGACCTTCTCCCTTTTGATATAATAGCGACTGGTGCAAGTTCCTTCTAGTGGAAAGCAAAGGCCACGAGCCTTTTGGAAGTATCTCCGACCTCCCACACTTCCCTGCTAGGATTGGTCATTCCCCTAAACATTAAATATTGAATGCAGTGGAGCCATCTCATCTTAGAAAACACATCCCATCCTTTCCACCACTAGCTGTTTCAAAGTTAAAGCTAGATTCTGCTTTTGCTATCAATGTGAGCATCTCACCATCTAGTGGACAGAAAGAAAGCAACAAGAAAATAACTTAATCAGCCTTGGAAATATTACATTTAATGGGACAAATTTTCTTCTCGGTGAGCCCCTGAAACTTCTTCTATCAACCACACATGCGGCACTGATGGGAACAAAGAAGAGGTGCCAGTATGGTGACTGTGGTATAAATACATAGACAAGGTAGGTGAGGTTATATCTTTTATTGGACCAGCTTCTCTCGGTGAAAGAGACAAGCTCTCAAGCTTCAAGTATAATTACATACATAGTTATAGATAAATAGATCTCCAAAGTGAAATTTTTCTGTCTTAAGTGAGGGTTACCTCCTTCCCAATAATGCATTCAGGCCATGTGTTTCAAACTTGTGTGCCTGAATCCACATATGGACACCCGAGTAAGTGGCTTGATTTTCAAAGTTGCTGAACATCCACAACTCCTATTGACTTCAGACTCCTTCCATAGGAGCTGTGCCTAGTGCTTCAGAAAATCAAGCCACACATTGGTGAAGCACTGGGAAGGGGTTAAGTAGGGAGGTGGTGGAATCTCCTTCCTTAGAGGTTTTTGAGGCTCAGCTTGACAAAGCCCTGGTTGGGATGATTTAGTTGGGGATTGGTCTTGCTTTGAGGAGGAGGTTGGACTAGATGACCTCCTGAGCTCCCTTCCAACCCTGATATCCTATGATTTAAATGCTTAAATAGGGATTACTTAGGTGCCTAGCTGTTACTCCAACCACATCTGAAAATCTGGCCTCAACCAATTGTGCAGTGCTATGCTGAATTCCACCCCCAAAGGCCTCTGGTCTTCAACAGTTGGTGAATACTGTGCTAGGCATAAGTAGAATAAGCAATTGTTTAAGGTTCCAAGCAGCTCAAGGGCCCCCCAGTTTAGTATGACACCCCCCCATACCATTCATCTTATTTAATGTGGACTTTTTAACAAGTGTATTTGTTGTGTTGGTATGTTTTTTGGTTTGTGGAAATAATGCAATTTGTATATTTAGGGGAGTGGCTGAGGGGCAAGCAGGGCTCAGGATATTTCTGCTTCAGGCCCCCACTGGGCTAGTACTGGCTCTCAGTGAAATGATTCCTGTTTGCAAAACTTTGGGATGAGAGGTGCTATGAAATGTATAAAGCAGTGTGGCCTACCAGACACAGCCCTGGGTTGAAGAGACCTGGGTTCTATTCCCAGCTCTCTGCCACTGGCCTGCTGGGTGACCGTAGGCAAGTTGCTTTCCCCCTGCATGCCTCAGTTTCCCCAGCTGTAAAAGGGGGCTGATGGCAGCGCCTTCCCTTGTAACGTGCTGTGAGAGCCACCCATGGGAACCCTAGCTAAGAGGCAGGGATCACGGAGGCTCCAAGTCATGCGCACAGATAAGGGGCAGAGCTGGGAAGAGAAGCCCTGACCCTGGCTCCCATACCCAGAGGGAGGCACTGCCTGGGCAAGCTGCGGCCATGCACAAGGGCGGGCTCCAGCCTGTCTCTCTAGCCCTGGCAGGAAGCAGGGAGACTCTGTCTCATAGGGGTGGGGGAGTGGAGGACCCCGCGTGTCTCCTCTAGCCCCACTCTCGATGCTCCCGATTAATCTCTATGCTGCTTGCGGATAGAGTGTAGCCGATGACGTCATCATGCCGCGCCGGAAGGGAAAGGGACAGGCTTGGCTAGGGCAGGGTGAGTGTCCTTCCCTAGCACGGAGCGGCGGAGGGGGAGGGGGAGTCCCAGGAGGAGGCAGCGGTCGGGGGCGTCATAGGGGGGGCAGGCCCTGGAAGGGGTTCGCCCCCTCCCCCCCACGGGCTGCGGGGGGACGCGCGCTGCGTGTGCTGGCTGCATCGGGAGAGGACGCTGGCGGCGGGGTGAGGAATGGGGAAGAGAAAGTAGGGGGTGGGGCAGAGTAGGGCTACCGGGGGGTGGGGCAGAGTAGGGCTACCTGGGGGTATTTGGGGGGGGCAGAGTAGGGCTAGGAAGAAGGTGTTGGGGGGGGTGGGGGAGAGTAGGGCTACCGGGGGGTGTTTGGGGGGGTGGGGCAGAGTAGGGCTACCTGGGGGTATTGGGGGGGGCAGAGTAGGGCTAGGAAGAAGGTGTTGGGGGGGTGGGGGAGAGTAGGGCTAGGAAGAAGGTGTTGGGGGGGTGGGGGAGAGCAGGGCTACCGGGGGGTGTTTGGGGGTGGGGTGGGGCAGAGTAGGGCTAGGAAGAAGGTGTTTGGGGGAGTGGGGCAGAGTAGGGCTACCGGGAGGGTGGGGGTGTGTGGCAGAGTAGGGCTGCTGGGGTGGGGCAGAGTAGGGCTAGGAAGAAGGTGTTTGGGGGGGTGGGGCAGAGTAGGGGTACCGGGGGGTGTTGGGGGGGGAGAGTAGGGCTATCAGGGGGTGTTTGGAGCTAGGAGGGAAGTTTTGGGGGATGAGACAGGTAGGATGGGGCGGGGACCTGCCTGCCCATTGGTCACATTTGGATTTCCCAGATGCTAGTGCTCAGCACTGACTGCTCTCCTCACCTCGTCCTCCTGCTACCATCCCTATAAAGTAAATAGCTGACATCAGCCCTGCTTTTGCTTGTGCTTATACAGTGCACACCAGCTGACTGTCCCTTGTTACTAGGAGCTATCAGCTTCTGCCTTAAATTATCCCTCTTGCTTCCTGAACTGCTTTCTGGTACCTCTACCCCCTCCCCATGGCTCAGTGCTTCTGGCTCAGATTGAGACCACTGTAAATCCTTTTCCTTCATGAGGTCTGTTCCTCCCCTCAGAAGCATGATCGCAGGAAAGTCTCTTAATAACCTGATCATTACTGTAACCTTTTTTTATTTTAAATATGTTTGAACCAGATCTAAATTGCGATGATGGAAAGTGGGGGGCGGCCTCCAACTGGCCAGCTTATACTGCTGGCCACTAGTTCGGCTGTCACGGCAATTCTGTACTCCATTTACAGGCAGAAATCTAAAGTTGCTCACAGCCTCAAGGTCAGTTGTGTGATATTTTTATTTTATTATTGAAAAGTACTAACGTTATAGTCTGGTGTGTAACACTGTAGCACAATCATAGGTTAGAAACTCCATATCAAAGAATAGAGTGTCCTGATGAGTAAATATTTGGTTCATTTGGAGATGTTTTTTCTCTTAATTGAATATTTCATGTCTTTATTTGGCTGTAGAGTGTGGTGTTAGTACTCCATTTGTTTGACGGTGCAGTATTTATCCTGTTCCCAGGAGTGTTCCCCCTTTATATTGTTTTTTTCAGTATTTTAAAACTGGTTCAGGGATTGCTTCACTGTAATAACTTAAACTAACTAGTATGATAAGCATGTTTGGAGGTATTTTATTAGATTAACATGATACACTTATGATAGCAAGTATCAGAGGGATAGCCATGTTAGGCTGGATCTGTAAAAGCAGCAGAGAGTCCTGTGGCACCTTACAGACTAACAGACGTTTTGCAGCATGAGCTTTCGTGGGTGAATACCCACTTCGTCGGATGCGTATAGGTATTCACCCACGAAAGCTCATGCTCCAAAACGTCTGTTAGTCTATAGGGTGCCACAGGACTCTTTGCTGCTTTTATGATAGCAAGTAATTCCCACTGGTGATTTAAAATAGAACACTAGACTGGGACTTAGGTGACCTGGGTTCTGTTCCTGATTCTGCTACTGACCGGCTGGGTGATCTTGGGCAAGTCAGTTCACTGGTCTGTGCTTTAGTTTTCCATCTGTAAAATGGGGATAATGATACGGACATCCTTTGTAAAGTGCCTTGAAGTCTACTGAGGAAAAACATTAGATAAGAGTAAAGTTGTCCTATTAAAACTATGGAGGAAAAAGACTTAATATAGTTAGGCTTGGCAGAATTCTGTTTTTTATATTTTGACAATTTTGACAGATAATATTTTTAGATGTTTATTTTTAAACTTTTTAAAATTTTTTTATCAATTTAAATTTTCATAGTTGTGGGAAATTGTGGAGGGGCCAGGCAATAATTATCTAATGACAGTAGACATTGAGATTCAAAAAGTTCAAGCTTTGTAACTTAAAACACATATTGTCAACATCACATGCCAAAATATACAAAGTAAATATCCTTCAATCAAGCTCTAATAATTTCTCAAGCAGCATTTTTCTTACTTTGCCTATCTATAAATTTTGATATCTGTGGAAATATTATTTTTTGTCAATTTATATGTGTATGGTGAAATTGACATTTACTAATAAAAACCTAACCCTCCCAAGACTAAATATAGTGCTTATTGTAAATTAGCACTGAACTGACCCCCATTCCTCAAAACCCTCCTTTCCCCACCCCCAAGTTTATCTGCACAACACGGTCTTTAGAAATTAGTCATAAGTGAGAAGTCTCTCTTACGTCTGTTTCATAACACACATTTAGTCTATAACTACTGATACATCGGGCTCTTTTTTTATGTAGGGAGCAAAAAAAGTGAATCTAGATCAAGACTTGAAGAACATTCTTATGGAAGCACCAGGAAAATGTGTCCCATATGCAGTTATTGAAGGTATTGTGCAGAAGTGCCTGGGTCGCTAAAGGGTTATAAATATAGCTTCCAATCTTTTCCATTTCACCTTCCCTTCTTCTAAGAAAATAACTTTTCTCCAACATCTCTGATACTGGTTCAGGTAGCTAAAGCAGAGGTTGGTCGAGAAAACATTGAACTATCCAACAAAGCTCACAAGGATAATGAAGTTCTATTTCAAGTAGTAGGCTCAGCACATACATGTACAAAGTAGTTCCTAATTTTTCCAGTGGTTTCTGTCTAATCCCAAACAAGTCCTTACATTAAATGACCTCCATTAGAATAGAAAGTCAGGCAGTCTCCTTAGAATAGTGTGTCTTTTTCCTTGCCTAGCCTATATCCACCTCCTGACTGTCTAGACCAGTGGTTCTCAAACTAGGGCCACCACTTGTTCAGGTAAAGCCCCTGGCAGGCCGGGCCTGTTTGTTTACCTGCCATGTCTGCATATTCGTCCGATCGTGGCTCCCACTGGCCGCGGTTCGCCGCTCCAGGCCAACGGGGGCTGCAGGAAGCAGTGCAGGCCGAGGGATGAGCTGGCTCCCTTCCTGCAGCTCCCATTGGCTTGGAGCAGTGAACGGCAGCCAGTGGGAGCCCTGATGGGCTGAACCTGCGGATGCAGCAGGTAAACAAACCGGCCTGGCCTGCCAGAGGTTTTCCCTGAACAAGCGTCAGCTCTCGTTTGAGAACCACTGCTCTAGATCTTATTCTAGTTCTTCATCTCGGACAGTTGCTGATAACTGAAAGCACTAATTCTCTTCTTCTTATACTTTTAGCCTGTCTATACCATAGTCTTCCTTTGTTGCATAACAGGGTTAACTCTGGCATTATTAATTTTATATGTATTTATTATACATATCATTTTTATTAATGGTTAACAAATATATAGTCTTTATAATTCTTGGTAAAATGTTTCTGTATCTTTCAGGTGTTGTGCAGTCTGTTAAGGAAACTCTCAACAGCCAATTTGTGGACAATTGCAAGGGGGTAGTTCAGAGGCTGACACTCCAGGAGCATAAAATGGTGTGGAATCGAACAACCCATATCTGGTATGTCTGCGTCTCTTCTTGAAAAGATCCAGACATCTGTGCTCCCCCTGTTGGCTTTATGATGAAAACAGCTGCCAAAGAAAGTAATTAGGTATTGAATTTGGTGAGATAATGTAGTGGTGTGATATCATTTGGTCATGAAGCCTACTGAATAATGCAGGAGTTTGGCAGTGAACTAGATTTTGTAGCTCAGTTTACTTGTTCGGAGAGGTAACTATAGGGCAATTCCATTCCATATAAAATAGCCTGTTAACCAAGGTTACTTAGTAACTAGTTGGCTGGGTATTTTGTTTTCCATGAATTATGGATGCTGTTTCAAAACCAGACAAATATTTTGTTGGATTTGAATGGACATGAGAGTTATTCAACAATTAAAATAGTCTAGTCAGTATTTGGGTGGGTTACTGATCAATTTTGAACCAAGGCTCCAGTGTAGATTGTCAGGCTTTTTTCATTGCTGGTAATGCTGTCATTCAGATCAAACTGTAACCACTTGGCTACTGGAGGTCAAATGACACTTTCCGTGAGAAGTAATATTGTTAACTTTGGTGTCCTAGCCAAATGCCATTTATTTTGGCTCCTTAAATTTTTTCTGCTGTGAAAATTGGGTATGATGGTAATTGGTGTGTAATATTGCTGTCCAGTGTTAACCAGCTGCTGCCAGGGCCGGCTCCAGGCACCAGCGAAGAAAGCAGGTGCTTGGGGTGGTCAATCAAAAGGGGCGGCATGTCCGGGTCTTCGGCGGCAGGTCCCTCGGTCCCTCTCTTCCTCTTTGAGCGGCCTCCGAAGTGCCGCTGAAGAGGAAGAGAGAGAGAGCGAAAGACCCACTGCTGAATTGCCTCAGAAGAATGAAGCGGCAAGATTGAGTTGCTGCCGAAGTGCTGTCGATTGGCTTTTTTTTTTTTTGCTTTGCCGCGTGAGGCAGCAAAAAGGCTGGAGGCAGGCCTGGTTGCTGCCATCGAACTCAGAGGTGAATATGTTTCAGTATGGAGTGAAGTCATTCCTATATATAAAGTTTGTAAATCCCTTAAAATGTGTATATATTGAAGGTGCATGTATATGTCATGGATACTTTTTAGTAAGATTTAACATCTTCCATCCCATTCCCTATATTAAATCCTTCTTTAGGAGTGGAAAACTTTTCTCTCTCAAATCCATTTTGTATTTCTTTTTTTCTTTTCCCTTGAGGTGAGCAGGGTAGAGAGTGTTGATGGTGGTAATTGAGAAGGAAGACACCTGTAAACACTCACTTTCTTTACAAATTAATGTAAATAGGTCAGATTTTTGGGCCTGCCAACTTTATTTGTTCCCTTTAATGGCTAGTGCAAGTGCAATGTACACTGTTTTGTGAGGTTTTTTTAACATCATCTGTGATGCATTTGTTTTTAATTCCTTGCCAATTGAGTGGTGGGAATGGCAAAGCCTTTAGGTAGTGTGGATTATTATTAGCAGTGGCAACAACAACAATCTGAGCCTCATAGAGCATCCCTCGCCAAGTCTGAATGCTGTTCAATAAAATCATAAAAAAATCAGTGATGGTGAACTGAAGTGGGCAGCAAACAGTCACGTCCTTAACCTACTTTAGAATTCTATTGCACATTAGCAATTGTTTACATCAGGGAAGGTATTTCACTCTGTAAGCATGAGGAGAGCTGTTATTACAAGCCCTTGGCCCCCACCCCAAAGTTTCAAGATTGGGCGACTTTACATAACTAGCCTAATCAGAGAATGAATGAAATTATTGGGTGTAGGAATCAGAAGTGTCATTTGGGGTGGAAGGCATTCTCCCAAAAGCCTTATAAACTAAAATCACAGCAGAATTCATGGAGGTGCCTGTGTAAAGATTTCGAGATCACGATGTGTTGTGACCCTCATGTAGCTGGTAAAATACTGGAAAATAGGAAATTAATCCAACTTAGCTAGTTTAAGAGCATTTGTCAACAGCTGTAAATTGCTCATATTGAACAATGGTCATAACGTGGCAGAATTCCCCATATGTTAAAATGAGTTCTTAATAATAGACCTACAGTATAATTCAAATGATAAATCTGGTGAGAACATGATTCCCTGACTCAGTACCCGGAGAAGGAATTGGAAGTCACATTGTCAAATGAACCTACTGAAACCAGATCATTGCTCCGCTCTCTGAGCCTAAACAAAGCCTCAGTCAATCGGGTTACACTTATTAAAATTGCTTATGTGCCTTGCAGTGCTCCTTGCCACACAACAATTTGTCAAAGTTGGAAACCCATTTGGAAGATGAGGTATGTCTGAGTGTCGTCTTCTTGCCAGAGGAAGTGCAGTGTCTGCTTCCTTATAATGGAGCTGAGCAGAAGTGTGAGAATACAAAAGAGGGGCCTACTACAGATTCCCCAGGCAACACTGCTACAGAAAGGAAAAGCTTTACAGTTATTTTGACCTAGAGAAATTTTGGTAGGACATGTAAAAATAGGATTCAGATAATACCAGTGCTTTGCCTGAAAGCCCAGTTATGGCACACTAATATAAAGGAGGGATTTTTCAAGAGGATCAAATGCTGCAGAAACTTTCAATGGCTCCAGTAGTGTCAAGGTACTTTGTTCCAGGAGAATTAACGTAATATTTTGTTCTTTAGCACTCAAAGTGCTTTGCAAGCATTAATTAGTTGAAGCTCACAACACTGTAGTTGCTACTGTCAAGTATGTGAGAGGAAGGATGCTTTGTTGATTTAACTTATGTAGGGTTATAAAATTAGCCAACTTGCAGTGCATCTTTTGAAGACTTTTTAACCTCTTATAGAAGAGTAGAGGGCTTGAAGATGGTGTGTTTACAACAAAGCAGATTAAACACCTATTTCATGGCTAGTCTTTAATTAGGGGAAAGTGGCTTGTGTTTTTGCTTGTCATGTGTTCCAGCTGATGGCAAAACGGCTATGCCTGCATTTGCTTTATTTCTCACTCACTTGTCCTCCACCAGGAATGACTGTGAAAAGATCATCCACCAGAGAACCAATGCAACACCCTTTGAGTTGGTGCCTCACGAGGACGGTGCCAACGTCGCAGTAAGGGTGGTAAAGCCCCTGGATGCTGCAGAACTCAGCTTGGAGACGGTGTACGAAAAGTTCCATCCCTCTATTCAGTCCTTCACGGATGTGATTGGCCACTACATTAGCGGCGAACGTCCCAAAGGCATCCAAGAAACTGAAGAGATGCTGAAGGTCGGAGCAACGTTAACGGGAGTGGGAGAGTTGGTCCTAGACAACAACATTATCAAGCTGCAGCCCCCCAAGCAAGGGTTGCAGTATTATCTGAGCAGCCTGGATTTTGACTCCTTGCTGAAGAAGCAAGAATCAAATGTCAAACTCTGGAAAATCCTGACGGTCATTTTCGGCTTTGCAACCTGTGCCACACTCTTCTTCATTCTGCGGAAGCAGTACCAGCACTTTCGGGAAAAGCAGCGCCTGAAACAAATGCAAGATGAATTCAGGCAGACTCAGGAGCAGTTAAGGCATGACATGAACACGGAGGGTGGGGAGACTGTAAAAAACGCCTGTGTCGTCTGTCTGAGTAACATGAAATCATGTGTCTTTCTCGAGTGTGGGCACATCTGCTCCTGTGACGAGTGCTACCAGGCACTTCCAGACCCAAAGAAATGCCCTATTTGTAGGCAGGCAATTTCTAGGGTGGTTCCTTTATATAACAGCTAAAAGGTCATGGCTTTGGAGCAATTTGCAAAAATGTTTCCCCTCTTAAGGGGTTTTCTCAAGTCCTGATTGGCCTGTCTGACAGTTTGGGCAGGTGCTGTTCCTGGGAGGGATTTGTTGGGAGAAGAGTGAGTGGGTGAGACTGCCTTGTGATCCAAAATGCAACAGTAGAATTTTACTGCAGAGGCAGAACTGACGTAAAGGTTATAACTTAATCAAGAATTGGTCCTAAAGGGAGCAAATCCAGCTAATGAGTGCATTGAGTTTCCTTTAGACTGCACCTTGTAGACTTTGAGGATGGTTTTTGCAGTCTCTAGAAATGAAGTTTTTATTAAGATGGTGAGTTAATATTTCTCTTTCTGCACTTCTAATCCCTTGTGTTTATTACAGTTGGTATCTACATATCTTTTGATTTTTGTACTTTCTGTTATTGGTTTATTGTAACAGGATCTGCAGTCACTGTAGATTTAGTTTGATCCCACTTGATTTCAGTGTCTGAAATATCTGGGCTAGAAGAAGCTTTAGTCTGAGATGGCCTTTAGACTGCCAGATTAAAGTGATGCCGTCAAGTAGTTCTAAGGCCTGAATTTAGCATTAAGAATTTAAGAGCTTTTACAAAGCCTCATATGAATGGAAATATTTTCAAGAAAGACTTTATTTAATTAGAGTGAGCAGTTATGTTCCCATTGCCCTCTCCTTGTTCTCCTGCCATCATCACAAAACATATGAGGTTATTCGTTAAACCTTTCTCGGCAGCATTGGAAATCCATATACGACTGCGTCTTTCTAGCACACGGAAACCAGGCAGTGAAATTCGCCTGTCTGGCTTCATTGTCCAAGCTTGAGGCAGATTCAAAAGGGAACAGGCTTCGATGGTGAAAAATAAATTTGACTTAGATTAATAAAACTAAACAAATCTTAAAGTGGTGGTGGTAGAGCAGGTAAGAAATTTCCTTTCTCGTGAGTTTTTATTTTGACAATAGCCCTTCTTGTAGTAGGTGAGACTGGTGGTGGTATCAGTTAGGCTAGGAACTGGGATGGAGGTGACGGATGGGATTGTTATTTGGGCTTTTGGAATCTGACTCTCAAAGTTTCTGTCTCTGCCCACGAGTTCAGTAAAAGTTGCTGCTTCCCAGCAATAGAGCAGTAAGCAATAAGAGAACACTCCTCTGCAGTCTTGTGTTATGTTGTATGTATTTCTTTTGCTTTCTGTTTGTTCTGACACATACACAAATTGGCCAAGCAGCGTCATGACAATAGACAGTGTATGGTGTTGGAGAAAACTCTACTTCCACAATGGTTATAAAGTAAAATCTTGAATGGGATTAGATTTTTTTTTTTAATGTACTTCATAATACTCCATTCTGCCTTCTTTCTTCCTTTGATTTAACATTCTGATTTCATGTGTGGTGGTGAACCACAGAGTGCTGGTCACCCTCAGTACTATTTCACAACATCTGTGAAACAAAGGGGTGCATTGCATATTTGTGCACTGACCACAACATAAAGGAAAGCTTTGTTGATATTCCTGGACTCCTCTTTATTTTGTTCCATGTATATTAGAAATAAATGTTTATCTTCAAAAAGAAAGCACAAATCTCTTTCATTTCCCAAATTTCTTACTAAATAATAGATGGAAATTGTTCTTGAATGGAATATAAAGACTTCCTGATCCAGATGACACCAAGGTCAATATTTATGTTGGAGGACATCAGATCTTCATATTCAGTAAACAGAAAGTCAGTGGATGTATTGTTTTTGTACATTCAAAATATTTTGAGATTTTTCTAGTATATTCAACTTCTGTTATGGCCATGAATTTTAAAAGGTATTTCCTTTGAAACTGTCATTCTAAAGAGGAGATTTCACTACATATCTGGAAAATAAACTACTGGCTTGGAGCTCACAGCCAATAACGTTGCACTCATTTATATAACATGTTCTGATTGGTTAACATTACTGCATACCTCTGAGGACGTACACAGAAAGTTGCTGGCTCGTCAATGACAGATTCTAGCAATTAGGGACCAGGATTTTTCTCATATATACGGGAGTAAACATTCCAGAGAATGGAGGAGATGGATTAGGGTGGCAACTCCAATGGAAGTTGATGGGTTAAAAGTAATTTGGCATACAATGGAATTGTGTTGGAGCTTGGATGGCTGTTTAGGCCTGTCCCTTTTTTTTTTTTTTTTTTTTTTTAAATGGGGGTCTTGATATTTTGACCATTTGTGTTTTAGTAGCTGTGATAGCTCTAGAGACTCTGATAACTCCAGTTTTCCAGTTGTGCCTAAGGGGTGGAGGGATAACTCCGTGGTTTGAGCATCAGTCTGCTAAACCCAGGGTTGTGAGTTCAGTCCTTGAGGGGGCCACTTAGGGATCTGGGGCAAAAATCTGTCTGGGGATTGGTCCTGCTTTGAGCAGGGGCTTGGACTAGATGACCTCCTGAGGTCCCTTCTAACCCTGATATTCTATGATGTCAGGTCTCCATTTAGTGCCAATAGTACTAAGACAGTTAAACCATGTAAGGCTCGGTAGTCATTGGCCCTGTTAGTCAGTCACTTCTGTCAGAGTGGAGTAGCACTGAATGTGTTGCAGTATGGCTCTCCATTCCAAAGAAGCAATCCTGTAATCAAGGATCTGGCTGGGAGTTGGGGCTCCTATATTGGAACAAGAGCCTGAGGGAGGGTCTGTAGCTTTACAAATGTGTAATCTCAAACAACTGCATGAGGTACATATCCACATTTAAGAAATGGGATAATAAAGACCTGGAGAGTTGAAACTTGCCCAAAGCCTTTTGGTTTTTGGCCGCTGGTCTTGTACTTAATTCACTCAAACCACCTTGCATTTCCCATCCTGCCGCTACTGGGCACTGGAAGTCTGCCAAGCCCTTGCTTTTTAGGTACAAGATGTTCAAAATGGGTTGTCATCCTTTTTTCTCTTCCCTCTTCTGCCCCTGCACTGGCTTGTTCCTTATCACCTTCTCTGGAGAAACGGTAGGTGCTCACCCCTGGGGAGAATGGGACAAACGAATTGAGTGACCATTGCTTAGAGCAGGGGTCGGCAACCTTCCAGAAGTGCTGTGCTGAGTCTTCGTTTATTCACTCTGATTTAAGGTTTCGTGTGCCAGTCATACATTTTAATGTTTTTAGAAGGTCTCTTTCTATAAGTCTATAATATATAACTAAACTATTCTTGTATGTAAAGTAATAAGGTTTTTAAAATGTTAGGAAACTTCATTTAAAATTAAATTAAAATGCAGAGCCCCCTGGACCTGTGGCCAGGACCCGGGCAATGTGAGTGCCACTGAAAATCAGCTGAAAGGCGGCACGCATGTCATAGGTTGCCTGCCCCTGGCTTATTAGAGAATCGGCCAAAGCAGGAGCGTTCCAAACCACTGATGTGATTTAGCAGCAGGCCAGTTTGTCTGTAAATTCACTTTAACGATTTCGCCCTTTTTCATGTCACCACATTCTCCCAACTACCCGTGATAGAAGAATGAGGATGCCTTAAAGGAACAAGGGGATACTTATCGGGTGTATTCTTAGTTTATGCTCATATCCTAGTTCCTGACGTTTTGTTACCCCATTCTGTGTGTAGAGGCCCGTCCGTCAGACTGACTAGGAAGGAGTTGCTTTGATAAATGAAACCACCTGTTACCCCATTTCCACATAGACTAGGTACGTCTTCTTGCCGCTGCCCTCGTCACTGAAATCCAGCATATAGTTTGGATCTGTGTGGCTCTTTAAGCTGGCAGGGCAAAAGGCTTCTGACAGATGTGTGTGTTTGTTTATATTCTTGTATCCTGAGCCAGTTCAGCATATGACAGAGAGTAAAACACTTTGAGAGATGCTGCAGCTACCCCAGAGCCACTCCATATCCTCATTACAAAGCTCACAGCTTCAGACTTGTCATCAAACCCTTATCTGTGTTAACAAGCATCTCTCTCTCTGAGACACACTGTGCCCAGCACATCCTGTGCCCCAGCTTGTCTGCCCTGGTGCATTAATCCTCTGTTGAGTAAGGTACCAAGGATTGTGAAGGTTATTAGAGGTTGTGGGGGAGGAGATTTGGGACAATGGCTTTTTTGCTTCCTCTCTGATCAGTGTATTCTTCATTTATCAGTAGAATGGTTTGGTGTAGTTGTCATGGAAATAGAATACATTACCGGGGCCTGCCTTGCAAGATGAGCTTGCTGTACTGTAGTGTGTTTCATTATGACATTTAATCCAGGATTTTTTGGCTGAAATGGGCCAGGAGGAGCAGAACTACACTTTATTTTGAAGTGGGTTGAGCCACTTTATCAATCTTGGACAAGAGAATTTCCATTTTATTGCCTCCAAAAATCCCTCACGGCTTCCAGATGTGCTTGTTAGTCACTTCCCGTACAGCCGTTTCATTGTTATTTTACTCCCTGATACACATTGAGCGAGACTGATGGCCGCACCGTGCGTATTAAACTGACACCATTAAAGGTTATATCCTGCATAGCACGACTGTCAATCTTTCTGCTGCAGTCAATGAACTTGAACACGAGTTTCAGCCTTTTATAATCCTCACTTTGGGACTCCCTTTGCTCTGAGAGCTCAGAGCTGTGTTGGTTTGGTTTTAAATGAAAACAACTCCCCCTTCGACACACACTCCTTTTGTCAGCAGCTAGAATAAAGGGTGAATTACGTGCTTTGTTTCTTTGTTAAATGCTAACAAGGTTAAACCGAGAGATCTTTGTGTGCCAGCGTCAAGGATTATGTCAGCTCTGGGAATAGTATGAGCTGCTTCTGCAAAGCTGGGACAGAGAGCACAGGACCATTGCCTTTTGGGGTTGTCACTAAAACAAGGGGGAGTTGGATTTAATTGCAGGCATAGACAGGCAAGTTTCCCCTCAGAAAACCGTTTCCAGAGCTGAACTGAGTCTTTTTAAAAGGTAAATTCTCTTTATTAGTTTTACAGTGAAACAATCCAAGGCATGTTTATGAAACAGGATATGTATCAAGCGAGTGGTGGTATCCTGCAGTGAAACTGCAGAGCCCTGCGGTGAAGCCACTAGTGCGGTCCAGTTATTCTGTCCATTACTTGAGAGAGCAGGCCTGTGGGGATTAGAGGGGATGCCACTCAGGCCTATGCTTCAGCACTTGAGACATCTAAGTAGTGGGAAGAGGCCAGTGGGGTCTCGCTGCTCTCCTTCCCTGTATCTATCCCCGTGCCAACCCAGCTGGCATTCTGACAAAGAGCATCTTCACTGCAGTCTAGTTTCCCTGCCTGTGGCCAAGTTAAAAGACCACACAACCATGCAGTGTTGAGGTGGATGTCGCATTGACAGGCTTGTCCACAAGATCCGAGGCAAGATGGGTTGCAAAGGGATGAAATAACGGCTTAATCAATTATGCATGTCTTTTAAAAAATAGAAATGGGAAACTCAAAGTTATAATGTCCCTCTGTGAGAGTCTCTTTGTGGCCGGGTTCACAATTAAACAAGAGTTATTAATGGAAATTCATGGAGCTTTGTTTCTTCCTGATAAGCCAGTTGTCCTGCATTAGTCCAGAGTTTCTCTAATTTAAGGACTTAACTTGCATAGGCTTGGTCCAAAAGTAGATCCTTGGAGGGTTAGAAATAAGGTAGTGAATCAAGAAAGTCCTCACAGGCAGCACGAAACTGACGTTTCTGCCTCTCCCCAGTTTTGATGCTATTCTGGTGATTCATTTATCATCTTCTTACCAAAACAAAGGTGACATTTTTGCAGCAGGGAGACTAACTTCATCATCAACTTTCGGAAGCAGTTGGACCGTAACATGTTCCTACACCAGACATGTTTCATCTGTAACAGAATGTTCAGAAGCCCTCAGGCTGCAGAGTTTGAAGCTGCATGTTTTCCACAGGTTTTTAGCTGTGTCCGGTCCTATCTGTACTCTAGATGGTGCAATAGAACCATGATATCCAGTACACCTGGCTATGGCTCTCTCACCACTGTGCTTTCTTGAAAATACTGGTTCTAGCAAAAACTGCTGTAAAACTGTTAACAGGCTGCCTCTTTTGCCTAGAAATGGTGGGGTCAGGCAGAGGAGGAGAGACGTAGGGGTGGGAGGGGGCAATAATGAAGAGCAGTAGGGAAAAGGGAACTGCCACGCAAGGCTATTTCTGTTTCACACTAGGCGCTTTCACTGCCGCTACTGTGATAGCATTGTACCTGTCGATGCAGTCCAGAGGAGGGTTTGTTTTCCAGCCCCCGCCCCAGCCACCTGTTTCAGACGAGGAATACAGTAGAATTGATCAGAGCTGGGGAGGAGAAGGATGCTAATGGGGATTTATGTAATGAATTCTATAATGCTGAGTGTCTCATGTTTTGGTCACAATTCCTAAATCTCTCCTTGCCTCTCCCTCGCATATTTGTTCGGAAAAAGGTGTTTCCCCTCGCTTTCTGTCTTGAACTCTTGCATTGCTGTTAAACAGCTGTCATGCCCCACCCCCAAAGTGGCTGCAATTCAGTGGTGACTGAAATGATCCCTATCCTGTGTATAGTTTGTAAAACACTACATTTTTAAAGTGCTTTGAGATCCTTCTTGATGAAAATCGCTATAACCATGCATATTGTTATTAATATGGTCACTCCTTGATCTGTGGCTCTCTGTATAGTATGACCATTGTATTTGGTTCCAATGTGAACTATAATTTCTCTCTCCATGAGGTTTGCTCCTTCATTGGGAGTAAGGAAGGGGAGACAGCAGGATTTGGTATGAAACTCAGAGACTGCCACTCAGCGCTCACTGAACATTTTAATTAAACATCTGCAGGACAAGAGACAAAAGATGATTTTGTGGTTGAGGAGTCGGACTGGGACTCTTGAGGCCTTGGTTCAGTTACTGGCTCTGCTATAGACTGTGACCTTGGGCAAATTACTTAATCTCTTTATGCCTCCGTTTCCCCTGTCAGCTGGAGATACAAATACTTCCTTGTTCTGTCTTGTCTATTTGGGCTGTAAACTCTCTGGGGCTGGGACTCTCTCTTACTGTGCGTATATACAGGGTCAAACACAATGAGGCCTTCCTCTCACGTAAGACTTCTAGGCGTTACTGCAATAGAAAATAAGTGAGCCCAAACTGGTGCTTTAGTTTGTATTACGATTACAATTTCCTTTCATTCCATGTTCCTGTCTCTTTTTTCCCTCCCTTTCATTTATTTGCTTCTCATTCTCTTGTGGGAAAGGTGGTCGTCTTTCTTTTTGTCTTGTGTTCTCTTTGGTTTTTCTCCCAGGTTCTGTTTTCTAAGTGTCTTTTAATTTTCAGTGTCTCTCTACAGCAGTTTATCTTCTTGTAAAGGACTTTCCTTGCATTTTATGATGTCATAAAAATGATCTCTTGGGCAGCTCAAAGTGCCCGTCTCTTCTGAAAAAGACGCTGTGTAAAAACAACTCTCTCTTACTCAACAGACCCGCTCCTTGTTTGTATTTGGAATCGGATCAGCTGATTTTACTGTCAAAAATAAGTGTTTACTCTTGTCAGCACTGCAGAGCTAAAGAGAAGCGAGCTGGGTTCTAGTCAGGCCTTGGCAAAATTATGTCATAAGTTCCAGTCAGTTAGCACGTGCCAACACAGTGATAGCAATGGAAGTCCACGGAGGCTACAGTTTGTAGACAAGGAGATCACCCAATGACCAGGATGATGATGCAGCCAAAGAGAATAACCTCCTATGACCCTCAGATCCCAAACTCAGTATGAAGGGATAATTGGGGGCTGGAGGGGAGGAAAAAGCCCCATAATTTATTTGTAAACTTTCTTTGTTATTAAAATGATTGCAACAAACAGGTGATGCAATGAAGCCATGTTAATCACTTTTCTGAGCAGAGAGGCTCTTTCAGTTGAAGGACGATTGCCAGGAAGCAGCCTGGCCTCACTTGATTAGTCCCCTCTTTTCAGGATCTGGGGGATTGTGAACCTTTGCCAATGGAACTGCTATCCCTTTCCGTCCTTAGCTGATAGAATTAATAGCAACGCACCAGTAAACAGCAGACTCTGTCAAGATCTCAGCTTTTAGCTGCAGCTGTCTCCAGGGACAGAATTCAGAGTGAGAGCTTGATCAACTTGCTAGATTTGAATGTCTAAAGAAACAAATTGACGTGTCTGTTGTTTTCGATGCGGTGACAGCTCTGTATGTGTGTTTTCCCCTCATGTTCTCTTTTTTTCCAGGGTTTCAAGCTCTTTGCATTCTCTGCCTTCCTCTTAATGATGGATTTTTTTATATCTCAAACAAGGAGGCACTATGGTGCAGTGAACTGTGCCTATCTGGGAGTAAAGAGACTGGGATGCTAGACCAGAGATACTCAGAGATCTTTAACGCATCTGCTGCAGCTCTTTGCAGCACATAATATTAAAACACTGTGTGATTTATTTATTAACCAGTCAAGATACTTTTACTATGTTATTAACCAATTAAGTTATCAGCTTGCATTAAATTATTAACTTATTTGCTGTGAGAAGAATTGTTTATATAAAAGAGATAGTGCTATAGTAAATGAAACAATGAATTCACACAACTATGGCTCCTTCGAGTAATGTTGGTCCTAATTTGGCTCCTGAACCACTGAGGTCAGAGTATCACTATCCTAGACCATACCTGTGTCCATGGGCAAGTCACTTCCCCTCTCTCTGCCTCTAGCTTTGCCAGCTGCCGGACATGGTTAGTGGTACCGGACACCCTTTGTAAAGCATGATAGCAAAGCTAATTTTACCATTACCACCACCTCCTGCCGCACCTTGTCTTGCTGGCTTTCAGCCAGACTCTCCAGGAAGAAATAGAAAAAAGTGCACGGGAATTTAGTACTCGTGAAATGTATCCTACCCAAAAAGCAGCCACAGCCTGAGCAGCATGGACTGATAATAAGAACCACAGTATCAAGGCAAGGGAATCTCTGCGACAGGTTCTGAATGAGCATATGTGCCTTGTTACCCACCATGTTGCTCAAATGAGAGACCCATTCTAACAAGCTATTTATTTCTTCCTGCCAGCTGCTTCTGTGCCTTCACCCAGGGACACACTCTGACCCCTTACACCTTTTGGCGAGTGGTTACTAGCATGAGTATTCCACTGAAATCAGCAGGACTGTGCATGAGAGTGACTACTGATGGCAAACCTTTTACTCCCATCTGTCCTTCAGTGATGGGATTCCCCTCCCCAGGGCAAGCTGTGCATGGTGGAGATTTCCTTCCTCGGACAAACTCTTCCTTCAGCAGAGGATTGCCTACTGTGGTCCAGGTAACGCTTGTAAGTCACTTCCTCAGATGGAGTGTACCAAGCCAATGCAATATTGAGAGCCTGCAGTGGCAGCAAAATAATCAGCAGCCACGTGGT
Source organism: Gopherus evgoodei (assembly GCF_007399415.2). Classification (NCBI taxonomy): domain Eukaryota; kingdom Metazoa; phylum Chordata; order Testudines; family Testudinidae; genus Gopherus; species Gopherus evgoodei. Next base: position 8,621,892 of record NC_044339.1, on the reverse strand, counting down.
ATCTGCCTGCAGGACTTGGCAGCTTGGTGGCATTCATCCAACATCAGCTCTGCTGCATGATCTGAGCAGCTGCAATGAGTGGTAGAAGAGCCGTAGAAGGATCAGTAAATAGGTACAGTTGTAAAATAGGTATTTCATGTAGCTGAAGTGCTGCTTCTGCAGAATCCATCCTAAAAGCAGTGTCTACGGAAACGTTACTACTGACCTGAATCAAGACGCACTCTCGCGCAGCAGAACAATTACACTGCAGAAGATGCTGCCTCTCTGCTTCACCCTCGCTCCCCTCCTCTTTTCAAAAATGAGTCTGATCTCTCCAGCTGCTAGATTAGAAACCACAGTTGTATAAAGCAGCCAGAAACTGATCACGTGACCGGCTGAGTACGCAGTGCCAGCACAAGCGAAAACTGAACTAGCAAGCAACTGTCCCCGCTCCTGAAACCCACCAAGAACGTTTCAAGGCCAGAGAAAGTTGTGTACCTTATTAATAAACCATGGTGTTCGGAGACGCTTTTGTTTTAACCCACTTGCTGCCAGACATCTCTGTGGCAGGCAGTGCTGCTAACTTCACTAAGGACCTCACACTGGTTGGTGGGATGGTCAGATATATTGTGTGTGTTTTGCAGCAATTAAGAGCATGCTGGTTTGATATCCCTAGTCGGTGCGGTGGACCGGCCTCGTTTTGGGTCTGGTGAGCCCACAAACCCAGGTGCATTTAAGCTTTGCAGTGAAAATTAAGCCCCTAAAATCTGAGGCTACTGAGGAACCTTTAAAAAGCCTCTTTTCCTTTATTAGGTAGCAATGTGGTACTTCTCATTTTCAAAGCACTCTAACAGGAATTATGCATTGCTATGCATTTAGATGGGGAGCGGCAGAGTGCTTAAGTGACTTGCCCAGGGCCACAAAGGGAATCAGTGGTAGAGATGTCCATATGCTTTAAATGCTTCTGGTCCTTGTTCCTGTGTTCAGTCCTCTGGGCCATGCTGCCTGCCCAGTATAGCAGGCCTGTGGTTAATAAAAGGAGAACCCTCCATTCTGGAGGCAGGGATATTATCCAAAAGCTGTGCTCAATTAGTGCAGGCTTTTATGCCCAGCTGCTTGACCCGTTACTGCCTATTATTTCCTTTGCTGTATCATTTTCCCTCTGCTGAGTGATATACTGCACAAAACAGAGGGTCAGGGTTGCTCCCATGAAGCCTGTTTGTCCGTTTTAATTAGGGACTTTGGCACAAGTGAGACTTCCTTCTCCAGCCCAGACTTAGCCTTTCAGGCAGCAGCCACACCATTGCTCTGTTATCTCTGTTGCCAAGCGATTTCTAGGGGAAAAAGAAGGTAGCCATGCAAATATAACTGTTTAAACACGTCTCCTGTGCACTGGGACCAGCGAATCTGCAGGCAAAGCTTGAAATAGGCTTATTTGTTACAGAAACATCAGACCGAGAGGCTTTGGGAAGCTGACAGCCAGTGTCTTCTTGCAAGGCTGGGCAGGATTGAGAGAATCAGGTTTTGAGTTCCTGGGTGGGTTGGTTCTTGGAAGACAGTACCAAAGAGCTCTTCATTTACACTTAATCCATTTTGGAGCTCTTAAACCTCTCGGGAGTGGAAAGTGCTTGTTCACCTGCTCATCCGCTGCTGAAGCACTTTATAGATTACAGACAACATCCCCTTCAGATGATGTGATTCTGCCACAGTCACTAACCACGGTGCCCTCCAGCTCCCCCTCTGACGTACTGTCCCAAAACACACTCCGGAGTCCCTCAGCCCAGCCTGCCAATGTTCGGTGTCACCTGGGCTCCTGGGCCCAGGGCCAGGGGAAGGATTTCCATTTTTTCCATTGAATTCAGTAGTGGTGGAACGTTTGAGGCTGAAGTCCTGTATCCACAGAACAAATACGTCGTGCGCAACAATAGTACACGTTCTCCTACCCTGCTTTTCTTGATCTGCCTCCCCCTCCCCATCTTTAAAGGGAGAGGGTAGCTCTGTCTCTAAGCCCATCAACCCTAGGTTGCTGGATCTCAGCCAAGACTACCAGCAGGAGTGTTAATTAGTGCTGAGGCTCACGTGCATATCTGTTCACTAGGAATTGGCCTGAGACCACCAGTTCACTGCAGAGAGGGCATGGAACAGCTGTCGAGTGGCAATAACATTCAGTCACAGACATCTGGAGCTGGAATCAGATTGGTACCCCAGAAACGAAAGGTTCTGTAGCTCACTTTCATGAGCTGTCCGGACCCTTGATTCCTGAAGTGCTTGCAAAGCATTAAATGCTTCAAGGTGGCCATTTGTTATTAGTTGGGAATGCTACAAAGAATATTATTTATCACAAAACTTTATAACAGGGGCAATGAGCTTGGTAACAGGATAGCCTGAGCCTTTTGCTTCTAGGTCAGTGGCTCAAATTCAGCTGAGGAAGGACAGAAGCGTTGTTCCCACCTGACGGTGACGTAGTGAGCAGGCAGTATCAATCCAGGTACCACTGTGGTGGGCACTAACTGGGAACTTTCCTGGCAGCCTCAGCAGAGAGCCTAAGGCTTGAGTGGGCATGCAGACTAGCCATTGGTAGGACGATTCAAACACCTCTTGGGCTAGGCCCTCCACCCATGGTTCAAAGGGGGAGAGAGAGCTCAGTGGTTTGAGCATTAAGGTTTGAGTTTCAGTGGTTTGAGCCACTTAGGGGTCTGGGGCAAAAATTGGTCCTGCTAGTGAAGGCCAGGGGCTGGACTCAATGACCTTTCAAGGTCCCTTCCAGTTCTAGATTGGTATATCTCCAAAGCATGCGTGACTGGCTTCTACTCCTGTTACCTCAATGGGAGAGAAGGAGCAGAGCCCCTACCCATCCCCGCCCCTTCTCCGTAAGCTGCCACTGACTGTGCAAGTACCTGTTCTCTGCATAAACAAGATTTCAGTCGTCAGGGTTGTCAGTCTGGCACCTTTTGCCAGCACTAAAATTCACACCCATCTCCATGTACTGAATAAATCTGCACAAGACGAGGGAATTGCTGCAGGATCAACATGTTACCCTCCAAGCAAAAGAGGTTTGCTCAAAGAGAAGAACAGACTACAAAAAATGCCTGTAAGAATCAGCAGTGACTCGTGAACTCTGCTAACTATGCCCTCCTTTCCCTTCAAAGGGTGTACACTGGAGCTGCGCGTTATGGGTAGCGGGATGGAATGGTACATGGTTTTCCTAGTCACTGTCGCCTTGTTAGCGTTGCTTCAGCATGTGTATGTGGCACTGCATGAGGTTCCAGCCTCATTCTGCTGCAATGGGCATCCCTGTGCTTAAATCGCCAAATCAGGAGACCATTTTATCATACTGCATTGGATTAGGTGTCGTATCAGATGACACTGCAGTGCACTATGCTGCAGTGGTCCATCTCCCTCTGTTGCATTGGGTTACACGAGTCCTGCCGCATTGCATGACCTCATGTTCCCTTGGGTCGTGCTGTTACTCTAGCATCACTTTGGCTTACAGAGGGGTTGCCATGTGTCATAGGACACCTTTGATGTTGCATCCTTTGTGGTGCTGTGGGTCATGCAGCCCTGCAGTTTCACAGCCATTTGTGTTGGATTGGGGCACAGGGAACTACAGATTTAGACTAAAAATTTCACAGCTCCTGTGTTATGTAGCGTGACCTTTGTGTTGGGGTAGGATTTTCCTGCTTCCCCTTGTTTGCTTCCCCAGCTGCAGAAGTTACATCCTCCAGGTCAAAAGAGACTCCTTTGTTTGCCTTCCAGCAGCAGGAAGTTACAGGGTATCAGGTTGCCCAGGCATTGCTTCAGACACACTGCACCAGGGTTATGCCATGTCACATGGGAGTACACCAGTGTTTCCGGGAGGCATTTACACCTTATAACGTTACATCACCTCCTTCAGTACAGCAGGACTGCTAGGAGGAGGTAGTGACAGAAACATGCATCGGAGAGCAGGACAGGTGAGATGACCACAGTGCTTGTTTCACGTACCGCATGCTGAGTAATGACATAAGAGGGCACCACGTTTCTAAAACTAAATCAAATCTTTATTAAGAGAACTGTTCACGGGGGTGCTGCAGTAGCAGCTAGCATTCCAGCCACGCGCATGCAGACTGACTTCCCAGTGCCTCCTCCAAACTCTTCCTTCCTGTAACCTGTGCTCCTCCCTCCAGCTTCCATGTAGGTTGTTACAGTGTTGGCTGTGTGGAGAGCCAGGTATGTGGAGCATATAGGTACCACACGGCAGTTTTCACTATATATTCCAGCACTGTGAGCAGGCCACATCCCTCATTCTCTGCCATTTATACCCCCTTGTGAGTGAATCCTTCCTTTCCATCCACACTGAGGACTGGTTATGGAGGCAACGCACACATTAGGAAACAGGGCCATTTACAGAGTAAAGCTACCAGCAGTGTAGAAGATTTTATCTCCCTGGCCATAAGGCTTCATGACAAGGAAGATGGCAATAGCCTCAGCCCAGGCTTCACAAAAGCTCCACCCGCTGCATTAGTGCCATTACTGCAGAGCTGCTGCTCTGAGGCAAAAGAAAATTGGGCTTTGCCATCCCTTTCCCCACTGCTGTAATGGCTGGCCAGGATACTGCATCACCTTAGTCAGGGAATGAACATTCAGGCTTATTTTCTGAGAAGGTGGTGGGAGAATCCACTTGACAGAGATTCCTGGATGGGATGAGAGAGGAAAAGGACAATTACTTAGATGCCAGAGATAGGATATAAATGGGATTGTTGCTGGAGGGCGCTGCTTGTTCAGGAGCGATGAGCTGAGCTTGTCTCTATGGGCCTGTACTTTCTGGCTAAGAGAGGTGAAAACATTACACTTAGTTCCCTGGGACTGGGGACTGGGGGACATTGGCCCTTTTCCAATTTGACAAGCAGTCTAAATACCTGGCTAGACCAGGTTAGATTATCTAGGTCCCTTCTTTCAGTGTTTCTCTGAAGTTAATCTCAGTCTTGAGGCTTTTGGGCAGAAGCTGTTCAAAATGCTCCTTAGATTTTTAAAGGGAGCCACTGAAACATCCACCTGAGGTTGTGTCCCTGCTCCTTTACTAAGGAGCCTGACCAAGACCAGGGTACTCAGAGGGAGAAAGGCAATTGTCAGACCCTTTCTTGGAGATCAGCGCAGTCAGGGGTGCTGAGTGGGTCGGGGGTGGGGATTTCCTCCAAATAATGAACAATAATAATACATTAAAGCAGCAGCCCTTGCCTTTTCAGCAGAGCATCTGGCAGCTTGCTGGCTCTGTACCTGCCACTACATCTTGTTGCTGAAAGCACCCCTCCTCCACTCTGCTGCAAGAGGGGCGCTCGGAGAAATCAAGGGAGCATGGGGATGTGCATCAGAAAAGCAAGAATACTGCAGTATATATGGGGTGGGGTGGGGTGCAGAGTCAGAGACGTTGCCCTGCTGCTGAAAACCAAAGAGGTCAACTGGTTGAGCAGGGGAAGGGTGGCCTTGCCCAGGCAGCTTGCGAACAGGGCTTAATTTGTAATGAAAGAGGTGCTGGGGCTCAGGTATTTTTTTTTTTTTACATTCATAACTGATGTGCCAGGCCCAGAGGTGCCAGGGCTCTGAACTGCCAGGCCCAGAGGTGCCGGGGCTAAGCCCTGTCTGGGAGTCAGGAGCCCGGGGTTTTGTTTCTCCCTCTAGGAGGCAGTAAGGACCAGTGGTGAGAGCAAAGGTTTAGGTCAGGCCGGGCGAGCAGGACCCCCTCTGTGCCTGGTTGTCCCCACCTGCCGGGAGGGGGAGGGTGATGGGAGGCTTCGGGCAGAGGTGGCAGGTGCCCGGGAAGGGCAGAGCCCGGCAGCCGGACCGAGCTCCAGTGCACCCGGGCGGGGAGGCGGAGCCTGGGGCGGGGGCCGCAAGGGAGGGGCGAACCCCCCCCCGCCAGGGCCGAGCCCAGCCCGCGCGCGCGGCAGCCGGGCTCTGCCCTCGGTGACGTTGCTCCTTTCCCCGGGATCTCTGCTGCCTCCTCCTCCCCCCGCTCGGTGCCTGCCGGAGCCCGCAGCCAGCCCCCCGCCCCCTCCTCGCGCCCGGGAGCCGGGCGGCCACTCTCGCGCCGCCGCCGCCGCCGGAGGATGTAGCTGGGGCCGCGCCGCTGCTGCTGCTGCCGAGTCCAGTCGGGAGAGGGACCCCCCCAGCGCCGGTGCAGCTTCCCCTGCCGGGCCGGGGCTGCCGGGCCAGCGGCGACCCTGTCTGCAGGCTGCGAGCGAGCAGGAGCGGGCGGAGGGCCAGGGGCAGCGGACCCGCCCGGCCAGACCATGTCGGAGGTGCTGCCCTACGGCGAGGACAAGCTGGGCCACTACGGGGAGGGCGGGGAGGTGGGGCAGATCTCCTTCACCTGCCGCCTGCAGGACACCAGCAACTTCTTCGCGGGGGGGGCAGAGCAAGAGGCCCCCCAAGCTGGGGCAGATCGGCAGGAGCAAGAGAGGTAAGGGCCGGGCTCGCCCTGTTCCCTAAAGCCCCGCAGCCCCCGGCTGGAGGGGGGGTCTCCCCCGAGCCCGCACCCCGTCTTCTCCGCAGCTGTTCGGAATCGGAGTCACTTCGCCCCGACCCCCCCCACCTGCTTGGCCAGGAGCCCCCCTCTCCCCGCCCCACAGGCGCGTTGCCAAGCGCAGGTGCCCCTCGAGGCAGGGAGCCAGGCAGGCGCCCCGAGATGGGGCTCCCGGAGCGGCGGCCACTGGGCTTTGGACCCGCGCGGAAGGGGTTGAAGTGCTGAGTAAGGGGTCGGGATCCCCAGTCTGCTGGGGGAATCCCAGGGCGGCGGGGACCGGGCACTGGTGCAGCTCCATTTGCCGCCGTGTGCCTGCTCTGTGCACAGGAGTGATCAATAGGGGGTGGGGGGATAAATGCAGCTTGGGATCATTTGCTCACTTAGCAGTGTAAACCGATGGGTCTTTTTTACCCCACAGTTTAGGTGAACAGATCCAAAGCTCTCCCCCCCCCCACTCCTCCTTGCCTCTCTCAGCACACTCAACACCTCCCCAACGGCATTTTCACCTCTGTAGAGAACTGAACACATCCCTGTAGTTAAAACCTTCTGCGTACTGGGGCGGGGGAGGGGGGCATGGAGTTCTCGGACGAGTTTAAATGTATCAGATCCAAGTCTGAGCCTTGTGCGCAGAATTCCGGCTTGCAAGTCAAAATGCTGTTGGAGAGGTGTTGAGTCTGCATCGAGTGGCAAAGAGGAGTGAAAAAACTGCAGTAGATCGTGTAGGTTCTCATAGGGGAGAGAGAAGGTCATCTAGCAGTTAGAAAGATGTTTTCTTCTCTCTTTTTCTCCACGTTGCATGTTTATGATAAAAAACCCACAACAGTCCTAACCTCATGTCCCTAGTAGAGACAAAGAAATTCCAGGTGATCTCAATAATCACAACATAGCTAACCTGGAGGTGTCTCTTGACATCTGGAGAGCTCAGAGATCCTGCAACTCATTTCAGAGGGGGATAAGTTCCATTCAGCTACGACTTACCCCAGTTGATTAAATAAATACACCATCAGTTGTTTTAGGCAACCTAACCCTAGCAGCCAAGTGTTTGGTGACCTTGAAAACACTGGATTAAGTGTGTAATATTATCCTGTGCTTTTAATTCTTTGCAATGGTATCACTTCTTTTTAAATAGAAGCAAATTGCTGAATGGAGACAGTTCTTTCTCTATGAAACTCATGTTTCCCTGACATTTATGCTATTTAAACAAAATCATTTGCAATAACTTTGTGTGTGTGTGTGTGTTGGAATTCAGTGTTGCCTTGGATATTAGGTAGAGACACTCTGTTGAACCATACATGTTTCAGGGAGGCAGATTGCAATGCCAGGGGAATTCATGCAACAGCAAGGAGAAGGGGGGGGGGACAAGGGAAGCTACAATGTATTCATCATTTTGTTTTTCTGCTTTACAGTTGTCATTGAAGATGATAGAATTGATGATGTGCTGAAAAATCTTTCAGAAAAGGCACCTCCTGGTGTTTAATTCCCTCCCAGAGACACTGAGTAAAGGGGAAAAATAATTTACAATGTAACACATTATTGGCAACAAACCAACAAACAAACAAAAAAGCACTCTGAAATCCTTCATTACTAGCCTATGATCCGCAATGCACATCAGCAGATTGTATCTTAACATCAGGCTTGGAGACAGAAGAGGTGCGAAAAGGAAGAAGGTTTAAGTAATGTGCAAACCAAAACAAAAATCCACCAAAAACCCCCACAAAAACCTAAACCCAGCCCACAAACAGTAATAAATCAAAGTGTATCAGTTGCAGCTATGTTGTTTAAATTACTAGTCATTTCTTTTTTCTATATGATGATGAATATTGCACAATTCCAGATGTGGGGTTTAAAGTACTTTGAACAAGGCAGCAAAACACAGTGTTTTCAGACCGTGGTACCTTTTGCTGGTCATGGTTGTTCCAAATGAGCACCTTGTTTACATTATTTAATCTTGCAAAAATGATTCTGTGCACTTGGATGTAACATGCTGTCAGGTTCATTGGGTTTTTTTATGTTGATGTCCTTGGATGTTTAAAAAAAATTATATATAAATTATATATATATATATTTCAGTCACATTTTAACGTATTGATGGAATGTGTGCAAAAACTTTTATAAGGAATGAACTATAGGAAGAATTATTGTTTTATTTTTTAAAGCTTGTATTACTTTTGCTGTGAGCAACTGCTCAAGTTAGCGCAAATGGACAAATTTTATATGTAAAACAGAAAAAAAATGCTCAGCTTTTTCTAACTACCATGCAGTCTGTAGTGTGGGTAATCTCTGTTTTTTTTCCTATATTGTGGCAGTTTATTCTCTTTAATAGACTGTGTTTAAAAAAAAAAAAAAAAAAAAGGAACAAAAAAAATCCGATGTAATCACAAGAGTGCCAAATATCTTGAGATGCCGAATGGCAGTCTGTTTTCATTTCTTATTTAGTGCTCTTTGAGTCTATGTAAAGTAGCACTTTTGGTGTCTTTTCTGTTCTTTATAGGGCTCTCTACTGGATTTTATTGATATCTAGCCTATCTATCTATATATGTATATATATATAAAATATCTTCTGAGTTTTCTTTTACTTTTTTTTGCATGATATGTGCAAAAAAAAAAAAGCCTCTTGTGTGAGGGACTATTTTACTGGTTTTGTTTGCAACTTTGAAAGACAGACCTCAAGAAGGGTTTTATTTTTTTTTCCTTTTCTTAAATATTGTGTATGTTGCACTTTTATCCACCACACAGGGCTATTTCTGCAATGTACAATAAAAAACAAAACAGTCCATTCCTGTGTCTGATCACTATCTCTTGTCTTGTTTTTGTGCCTGCAGCATGCAGAGAAATCTGTTTCAGCCTGAATGCTAAGGCTGCATATGTCTGTCTCAGAGTGAGGTGTGTTAGGTGGTCACTGGGGGAATGTCAAGGAAAGAAGAAACTAATGAAATGTCGAGCTGGCCCATGCTGGAAGTACTTTCTGTTCATACTGAGGCTAATAGTGAATTGGGCATATGGAGATGGTGTGATTATTGCTCTCCAGGGGAAAGTTAAATGGACCCAGATGGGTTGGGTGTGTTGGTTTGCTAGTCATCACTGATTCATTTACACACACACACACACACTCTCTCTCTCTCTCTCTCTCTCTCTCTCTCTCTCTCTCTCTCTCCATCTTTGTGCCAGTCTCTCCTTGGATGACATTACACAAGAGCAAACCCACCAGCCATTCCTGCCTGCTTAGAACTGCCTGCCTGATGTATTGATAAACAAACAAAAACTCACCGCTGGCAAGAAGGATTTTACTTGAGAGACCAAAAAAAAAAAAACCCTCAGGATCCTTGTGCTTGCTCCCGCAGGCCCTTTCACTGCTGAGGAAACCTGCCCAAGCTTTAACGTGCTGTCCCTAACTTCCAACAGTTGCCAAGCGGGTCGAACAATAACATGCCTGCTGCTGGAGCAGAAGGGGCTGGGGGATGGAGGAAGAGTGTGTTTGCCTGGATTGTTACTGGAGCTGAGCCAAAGCAGAGCCATTCACCAGCTCCCCTTCTCTGACCTTGGGCTGAAGGGAGGGAGGGGACTCAGATTAAATGGCACCTGGAGCCAAACTCTTCCTGTTTCTGGTTTTGCAAAACTAGCACAACTTTTCTCTTCCCAGCTTTGCCAGCAAGAGGCTGGTGGTAAGATTCTGGAGATCTGGTGTCATAACATGGAACGGAGCGATATGAGAGCTGGGAGTGACTGAGAGAGATGTAACAAAAGGGCTCAGGAGTGTTCATCGCTGACCAATGGCAATTGAGACTAAGCCCTCGTCCAGACTAACCCGCGGCATCGGCGGGTTAAAATCGATTGCTCGGGGATCGATATATCGTGTCTAGTCTGGACGCGGTGTATCGATCCCCGAGCGCGCTTACATCGATTCCGGAACTCCATCAATCCGAACGGAGTTCCGGAATCGACACGGAGAGCCGCGGACATCGATGGAGCCCCGTCCAGACTGGTGAGTACCTCGATTTTAGAAATTCGACTTCAGCTACGTTATTCTCGTAGCTGAAGTTGCGTATCTAAAATCGATTTTAATTCCTAGTCTGGACGTGGCCCAGGAAGCATGATTCTAGAATGATAACAATAGCCATACAAAGGTGCAGGGGTCTGACTCACATGTGAATCAAGTTGTTATTGGCAATGGTTCTTGATAGGTTTCTACGCCACCTAATGCAGTGGGGCCCTACTCTGGTTAGCTACTAGATCCTACCTCTATATAAACAATAAAACATGAAGATGCCTACAAATGGGTCGTTATTGTAGTGGCAGGTGCCACAGGGTGATCTCAATGGAGGAAAAGCACTCTGTGACAGCTAGGTTGTGTTAATAAGAATTCATATTTACTGGGGTTGGGGAGTTTTGTATGTATGTGTAATGCTATGTTTGAGATCCTTTCACCAAAGAACTGCCCTAGCTAGGAAGTGAAATTTACGGAGAGCGGTTTTAAGAAGATCGTAATTTCAACAAGAAGAGCATCTCTCAATCTGCTAGCACCGGATTGTGAGATGCAACAGGTGAGCAAGGCCCCAAATGAGGGACATGCAAAATAATGCAAAAAGCTTTCCATGCCATGGGATTCATTGCTTCAGTATCATAAACTCTTTCTACTGTCTCAGCTTTGTCATTAAAAAACAAACAAAACAATGTAAGTAGCTTTAAAAGTGAGGAGATGTCTGATCTGTGCAGCTGTAGGTACCTTTAGACTTAAGATGTGTGGCCTCCTTCAAAACGGACATTTGAGAGATAAGGGCAGGGTGGGAACAAAGGGAAAAAAATATTATCCCACCTCCAAAACTGTACTGATCACTGCAAAGTTTCTCTCTCTTCTTATATATTTGAAAAATATATTTTCTTAATTCTATTTATTCCCTCTCCCCTTTTCTTTTTTTCTTTTTTCTTTTCTTCTCTCTCTCTCTAACAATTGTGTGAGTGGTTTCTGTTGTGTAGCCTTTTTTCATTGTGGACAATACACTGTGAGAGGATTATGCAGAGGGGATGGCTGTGGAACGAGAACAAAGAGCTCCTATTCTCAAGCTGAGCAGGTTTGTCAATTGGTGGTTGAAAGGCTCTGATGGTTGTTTTTCAGGAGATGGCATTAAAATATTACTATAATAGCACACAAGCAATTGTGTCAGTGGTGAGGAGGCAGTGTCAGCTAGTTTTGTGGACACTTCCATGTCACAGGCGTCTTTAAATGGAAAATGTGAATGTAAACATCTGTAAAGGATGCACTTTGGAATCTGCAAGCATGTTAATTGGCAGGAAATTATGCCAAGTGTAGAACATATTGTGAAAATATGTCTGAGCAACAGTAAATATAGAAAGGGAGGATATTAAGCTCTAAAGATGATGAGAGAATCTATAATCCTTCTCTTATTGATGGAGCATGAAGGGCTGTATTATTCAAACACAATTAATTGAATACTTGCAATAAATGTAAATCTTGGTGGATTCTGGCTGACAACTTAAAAGACACCCTTCACCCCCAGCCTTGCTTCTGGGGGAATTCTTTACAAACTCTTGTAAATTATTGATTTTATGAGAGAGGAGAGAGAAATGAAAGAAGCAGCTGCAGAGAGAATGAAAAGAGGGAGAGAGAGAGGGAGAAAATGATTTCCTGGCACACTCAGCACAAGTCACGCACAATCAGACCTAAGAATAATAGAGCCCAATCCTGCACCCACTGAAAGATGTGAACTGTAGACCCATTCCTGTAATGAGCTCCGGGCAGGTGGACCTCTGTGCCCAAGTGAAGCCCATTACAAGGTCAGGCTATCCATCACATTTGCCTTTCATCTGAGGATCTCAAAGTACTTAGCAAACATGAAGGGCCCAATCCTGCAAATTCTCATTCACACAAGCAATATGCACTGTTGCGAGCAATTCCATTGATTTTAATAGGACAACAAGCATAAGTAAAGCTTATTCACACAAATAAGGGTGTGCAGGATTGGGCCCTAGCTTAAGCCTCACAATGGTCTTGTGAGTTAGGTCAGACATATATACGATAACATGTCATCCAGCACTGAAATGCAGCCATTTCTGGGGTGCAGCGCAGCTTTTGTGGAATAACTCAGACTAACAATGCACAGTTGTTCATGGGAAGTTAAATTAATTCTTAGTCTATAAATATAATTATTAGTCACAAAATATTTCTCTTAGATCAGGGACCCCAAAGCATAGCTCTTGGGTGAAACTTCTGGGGGGGGCAGTCCTGCAGCTGCCCCTTCCCTTTATATACATGAAGACAAAACCAGTCACCTGCAGTTTGTGTATAGCAGCCGCTGAACTAAAACACCAAGTAGTCTCTATTCACCTGCCAGCAACGATAAAAATATTATGGTGGCATGTGGATTTTTTTTAAGTTAAATGTATGTAAATTTACATGTAAATGAGGTGATGCCCAAGGGCTGCTGGCTAATTGCCAACACATCCCTCAGTGTTGCAAAGTTTGGATGCTTCTGCCTTATGCTTATGACCATAAAAATTAATCACACCTTGAGAAGTCTATTTCACACATCACAGAAGAACCCCACATCCATTGGCACAGCTCACAGCGTTAAAAATAATAGTTATTATTGCTACTGCTGATTAGTTGTAAAGAGGCCAACACTGGTGCTTGGCATTTTGCAAATAGCAGTTGCTTTGTGCAGGGAAATTGAGTATTGACTGTGCTTAGGGAAACCAAGAATCTTAGAAACAAAGAGAACTGATATTTGTAAAATAAATGCAAGCCCTGAAATCTGTGCAAACCCCAAGCCAGCTGAGAAGAATGCAGTGTCTGTGGTAGCCTAGGTTCTGCAAAAGGCATGATGGATGCTTTCAAAAAAATATTTTAATAAAAGCAACTTCCTGCTGAGTGGAGCTGTCATCTCAGACTGGAAACTGTACAGTCCCTTCTCTCCTCACCCTTGGAACAGCTGCTCTGGTTTACAAAACCTGCCTGTTTGGGAAGGGAAAAAAAAAAAGAACATTGTAAAAACTATCCCAAAGCCTGCTGTGTGGAATAAGGCAATGTTAATAACAGCACGTCCTAGCACAGGGGGACTTGCACCTGGCTGCAGAGTTTCTCTGGCAAAAGCGAGTGAAATCTTTTGTCTGCGGGTCTGGGATAGCTGCTCTCAAATGATACAATTGCAGGCAAACATAGGGTCTGAGCCTGCACCCGGGGCAGCCGATGGCAAAACCTGTTTGGCCATGTGCAGAGGTGATGTGGAAGGGGTTGTAAAGTTATGCTTCAGGCAGTGGGTATGAGAGAGTCTAATGAGGCCAAATTCATCCCTAGTGCAACTTCAGCCTCCACTTGAGTTGGCCAGGGACGACTTTAGCCTGCGGAGTCTAAGGTGCTGTAAGTTACACACACAAGGGGCCCAGCTCATCCCTGGGCTGGTGCTGAGCTCAGCAGAGGGACCCGTTGGGGCTGCCCCTTCCTTATTCAGGGTTGGGCTCAGGGTTACTAATGCCTACCTCTCATATGGCACTTTTCAACAGTGGATCTCAAAGCGCTTTGGGACAGGGTCTATAATATATGTATCCTCACAACACACCTGTGAGCCAGCTTGGATTAACCAAGGTGCATTCAGTGCATTTGCCCAGGGCCTCTGTCTCGGGGCGGGGCCACAACCACCAGAAAAAAAGCAAAAAAGTGGTGCTGTGACCCAGTGTGCCAGGCTGCAAGCTTATGCCCAAATAAATCTGTTAGTCTTTAAGGTGTCCCAGGTCTCCTTGTTTTTTTCAGGCTGCAACACCACTCAGATTTGGCCTGCCTGCCCCTCTGTCATGAACGAGGGGTGATCCGGCCAAACCTGAGTGGCACTGTGACCCCATGTGCCAGTTCACAGCATCACGAGTCCAGTGTGTACGGGGGCAGTTTCCATAGAGCATAGGGTCCCAGAATTCTTTAATCTGCCAGCACGGCTTATGAGGTAGGGCAGTGCTATTACCTCATGGTATAGATGGGGTACTAAGGCACAAAGAAGCTTGTGCCTCAAAGAGGAGGACTATGATAGGTCAGGGAACTTAATCTAGGGCTCCCAAGCACTAGTCTAGTACCCTAAGCACAGAACCATCCTTTCTCCATTGGCAAGCTGCAATGAGCTACTGTGCCACCTGAGAATAACTGTGGTATAGGAATGTCCTCGGGCATGCCTCCTCGGTCCTCTGACATGCCCCCTCTGGCATGTCCCCTAAAACGCCAGCTTTATGTCTGCCAGGGAGGCCTCCTATGCCAGAAGTATTCAACAGGGAGACAATATGGCTGCTTTGCAGTCCCTTAGTACCAGTCTAGCCTCAGGGTAGGGGTACTTTCCCTCCCCCTGGAACTCAGTTTGACCTCAGCTCAGTGGATAAACTAGAGGAAGTCGAATGGAGTCACCCACAATGGGTAGTATTAGGCCCTGAAGAGATGTGAAGGAGGTATAAATTATACCAGACTCTCTAGACCCCCTGTCCTTCAACACCTGGTTTCAGAATGAAAATTGGGAGGTGCTGTGCCCCAGAAAGAGCCAAGGGATGGTGGACATGTCTCCCAGTGGGAAGGAAAGGAAGGAGGGTAGATATAACAAGATCCAGGACAGAAGAGCAATGGCAGACAGATTTCAGGGGATGTCTGGCAGATGTGTGAGGAGGACTTTGGCCACAGGTGCAAGAAGTTGCGGTGGTGATTTTGGGCAGGGCATAGATGCAGGAAGTTGCCATGGGGTGATTTTGGGAGGCTCACTCATGCAGGAAGTCACCACGGTGATTTTGGAGGGGTCACTGGTGCAGGAAGTTGCTGAGGTGATTTGGAGCGAGTAACATGGGGAGGAAGTGTTCAGTGCAGACCTACAGGGCAAAGCTGTGTGCTAAATACCACTGAAAGGTGAGGGTGAATGCAAGGGCTTCTGGGAGTCAGAGAGAGAATGGAGTCACAGCAGGTTGTCAGGGAGCATCTCCGTGGATGGTGATGTAGCTGTAGGAAGTTGCCTGTGGTAGCTGGGAAGAGGCAGTTACAAAACATGGCCAGTGAGTCTTAGGGAGCATAAGGACAAGAAAAATGCCTATAGGCAACACTTAGAAGTAGAGGGGGCATGTAGGTGCCAGATGCAACCAATGGGATACCAACAGAGCTTAGCTATTGTAGTAAGGGGGTGCTACAGAAACAGCTAAGAGGGGCTGACTCACTGACTGGAGGGCACGCAGGCAGCAGGCTGTTAAAAACAATTAGGAGGAGAAGCATTTATAAATGTCCTTTAACAACTTAAAAAAAGAAAACCAGGGAGTAATAAACTGCTGAAAATAGCTGTAGCTGGAAAAGCCGGTAAGAGGACTACCTGGAAAAGGTGCGAATGTCAAACCAACAGGTCATGGCGACTTGCTGGGCAGAGTGAGCGGGGAAGGAGCTAACAAGCTTGCTGTGCTGCTCCTGCTGAGTATTTCTGGGAAAGAACGGAGAACGGAGGATAAAGGAGAGGACTAAAGAAAAGCAAATGTGCCACTGTCTGTCTAGAAAGGAGAGAAGATGCAACCTTGCCAGTTAGCCTCCGGTAAGCCTAACTTCCTTCCCTAGTAAAATAATGGAGCAAATATTAAGACTATTTAATTAAAAGCCTAAATGTCCAGAGAGAGACTGATAACCATGAGCAATAAGCAGCAGAGGAAAGAGCATATTAATCAGCTTTGCTGAGGTTCCTGAACTGAGAGGCCTTGCAAACATTGAGGCCAGAGAGAAATAATACAAAGGAGCCCAGAGGCCTTAGAGAGATGGGAAGGAAACAACACATTTATCTTGGGCTAGAGGGAATGGGGGGATGCAAGCTACTACATTTGTAGTAGCTTGGGAAGGAGAATCATGGGCAGCAGTATGCTGGAAGAGCCTGGAGTCTGTAGGAGGTGGGTTCAGGCAAAGGAACCTGTGTGCATGGGAGTTCCTGGATGAGACAGTGCTGGGAATGTGGTCAGCTGGAGTCTCTGGGAGGCACAGGAGACTTGGAAGGCAGTGCCTCTTTGGGGGTGTGGAGGGGTATAGAAGACATGGTCAGCAGCAGTTGCTCCTTAGTAGGGTGTATGGGGAATGTGGTAGACTGAGTCTCTGGAGGAAGCATGATATGCAGGAGTGTTTCTACAAGGAGGGGTGTGCGCAGTGCCTGGGGGAACCCCCATGGGGGTGAGGAAGGCAGTGCAGGTTTTCGGAGAGATGTGGTCAGTGGAATTATCTGTATGGGGCACACGTCAGGGGAACATGACTGGCGGAAATGTCAAAGGGTGGTTGAACCCAATAAATGAAGTAGGCCCAGCACCCCTGTAGGAGCACAGGTGTTCCTATTTGCTCTCTTAAGAGGGCAGGGCAGCACCTGGAAACCAGGGAGAATCAGAGGGAGATGGATGGAGCCACCTACCTCCCTGGTGATACAGACAGACCTGGTGAATCAGAACTTCCTGAGTGAGAGTCAGGAGGAGGGGCAGGTGAGAGCTGCCGGAGCCAGGAGGTATTTCTTGGGGGAAGGCTAAAGGCAAGGACAGCAGCAAGAGGGGTTTTCTGGCTGATCTCAAGCCAGGACTGAAGTAGGGGAGCAGGAGCAGCAGCAGAGAGCTGCTTGCTGGCTCGGAGCCAGAAAGCAGAAGCCGAGGGCCAGAGATGGGAGTAGCATAGGCCAGAGGGGCTACCTGTTGCGGTCTCCTTGCTGGAGAGCTGGGCTTAGGGAACAGTGAGAGGGGTGGGGGACTAAGAGATGTTCCCCTGGTGAGGATCAGCTCCCAGAAGAGAGGCTGTGGGAGTGCCCACTGGGAAGAGTGGGTTTGCACTCCAGTGGGATGGCTGTCCTGGCAGAGGGATAGAGAGGACTGACCAGCAGACCAGGTGTGGCAGAAGGCGCTGGAATGCAGAATGTCACATCAATGGCTGAGGGGAGATGTGACTTGTGCAGGGGTGACAAATGGACTATGTTTGGGGGCTTAGTTTTTGTACTATTCACAGTGCGTTCTTGTAATAAACCAGTCCCAACGAAGGGGCAAGAGAACATGGGCTGGAGTCCTTGGGTTACCTGAGAGGGGAAACTGAGGAAGGGGTGTGGGGGGGGTTATGCTGTGGCCTGCTACTGTAAGATGCTTCAGTCAAGGTTGCCCTCTGACAGGAAGTAGCTCGCTCTCAGGCTGGGGAGTGAAATGGCGGCATGAAGGGGCCACAGGAGCATGGGGCATCTCCCTGAAGTCTGGGGAAACTGCTGGAACTGTTGATATGTCGGATGAAAACCTTTACACTGGCAAAGGGTGCTGCCTTAGGATTCCCTGTCCCACGCCTCCGAGCATTGTCAGGGTTAGGGTTAGAAAACCTGCTGCAAGGACTGAGTCTGGGCCTGACGTAGGTCAGGCTGTCAGTGACTCAGTCATGGCTGTTTGGTGTCCTGGGCGACGCGAGTCCTGAGTGTGAATTCACTTGTTGCGGGACAGGGCTCCACGTCAACAAACCATGGGTCTTCCAGCTGGCAGGATCAGCAGTGCCCTAGAGAATATTTTAATTGGATAGTGCAGGCCTGGAAGGGCCGCCCCCCTGAGGCACCTTCTTCCCTCAATAGTCTTTTCAGTATTCTTTAGTGGACCATTAGGCATGGTTGGCCCCACATTGCAAGCGGTCTGAGCAGGGGAGGGGTGCAGAGGACATTGTTTCTCAGCTGCTGCAGGTGATCGGGGAAGGAGTGCAAAGGATTCAAAAAGAGCCTGCTGCAGGCATGAACAGATCTGGTATGAACCCTGGTGCAACTCCATTAACTTCGCTGACTCTGAATTTGGCCCTCTAACTCTCTGATTCCAACTCCTTTCTAGGGGAAAGCACCAGTGTCTTCTGGTGAACAATTTCCCCTCCACCCTTAGCATTTCCAGCCCACCTCTCCCACTTGGAAGTGGTGCTTCATAGCAGGTTCTGCTAATCTGGTTTCTTTAAAGCACTCTATTAATATCAACTAATCATCACTATGGTGCTGCCGCTGTGACAAGGCAGGTAAATAAGCATCGTTATCCCAGTCTGACAGAGAGCTGAAATGGTTTGCCCACACAACAAGGATGTTGAGCGCCAGGAATAGAACTCTGGGTTGCCTGCCTTCCATGCTGAGCTGCTGAGACGGGGCACTTTGTGGTGAAGAGGAGCTGAGGTCCCTGCATCTGGGGCCTGTTTCCCTGAAGGGGCAGAGGCAGAAACAGCATGTTTTAGGGTTTTATCTTCTGTGAAAGACCTTGAAAGTAGCAGCCTTCAGTCTAATAATAATAGCCAGGGCTAGTCCCGCTCTGTGGCTAAGGAAGAGTGATCTCATTGTGAGAAGCTGGTTTTGCTGTTGGGGGAGCTTGGCAATCATCTCTCACAAGCCCTGGCAAAGCAGTCTGCTGGTGTTATTCAAGCCCTCCTCAGGGGAGGTGGCTCCTCTGATTGCATCTGGGTTAAGAAGATTCTATTCCTCATCTCCTGTAGCTCACCTCTCCCTCCTGCAGGATTTCTTAGCAATTCATGCTTTCTGACAGTGCTAAACCTGGGGTTAAACCAAGCTGAGACCTGTATTTCCAGCTACTCAGTTGCCAGTGAAAACGGAACAAACTACAGTGCCATCCACCCAGAGATTTTACACCCAGTTCATCATCCCTGGGGTGAGCGCCCTGGGGTCCATGGAGTTGCATCCTGCTCATAAATGAGTCTCTGCATCTGCAAATGCAGGGAAAAGGTGTAACCGGATCTGCTTGGTGTCATGTGATATCATGCGCCCCTCATGACCTCTCCTTTCTTGGAATGATATGATGGGAAGGGCATGGCACTTACCCAAGTTGGGGAGGTCTTAGGGAGCTGGCAAGAGGGTTGGCACTCGGTATTGTGTTTTTGATTTCTCATTTCTAATTACCTCCATGGCTCCAGGTCTCTTACAATGACAATCTCTTTCATCAGGACTTTGCCCTCGGTGCACTCCAGTCTTTATGCTCTTGACTCGGCAGTTTGAAGGCACCTGTGCTAATGCAAACAAAACAGGATGTTTGTCCCTAGGACACCTACTGGAGAGGTCAAGTGGATTATGATCTACCTCCCTCAGGCTGTGCTCAGTGTCCCCTGTTAATGGAATAAACAGTCTTAGTGTGCATAGATTTAAGGCCAGAAGGGGCCATTATGATCATCTAGTCTGACATCCTGCATAACACAAGCCTAAACATTTCACCCAGTAATTCCAGCACCAAGCTCATATCTTAAGGTTGAGCTAGAGCATATTTTTTTTAGGGAGACTCACAGAAGTGCACTCCAGGGCTTCTCACTGCCTCTGCCCTCAGTGAGTTTTAACCAGGTTTCTGCCACTTCACAGTTTCTGGCAAACACAGATGCCATGGTGGGGCATATTGAGCATTGGTCCTTCACGTCAAAGCCCATTATACAGCTAAGGATTGGGACCTGATCCTGAATGGGGATATGGGATTGTGTTCCCTGGTGGCTGGTACCAGCAACTGTAGCAGCTTGCTACTTGTGTGTAAAAAGATTTATCTTCGAGGTTGAGAGCTGTGTCTTGTGAGAGTGCCTAAGTTCACTTCCCAGTGATTGCTGGTGTGTCGAGTCGCTGTGCATTGCCTTAAACAGAAGAGGTAAAGGACAGCAAACCAGAATAGATTGGTTGCTGTCACTTTAACAACAAAACCAATTCAGTTCCCTGCAGGTTAGACAGAGGAGGGGACAGTGTAGTGAAAGCAGCAGGACCTCTCCAAAGGGGAGAGGAGTCAGGGAGGTAATGTTAATAGGCCGTTAAGGGTGGGCTTAATGTGTTTAAGTTGAGTCTTCAAACAAAAACCTGTGTTCAAACCCGCCCAGAGACTGAGTTCCATGCCTAGTTTGCACACAACATGTGTGAGGGACAGAGGGTGAGTGAAAGGGAGAGACACTGAAAATACAAAGATGAGATTCCGGAGAGAGACTGAAGATCAATGTGAGAACTGCCAGAGGACCCCGTCAGAGCAGCTGGGTGCCTCCTACTTTATAATGCACCAAAATACATTAAAAGGGAATGATTCAGATTACAATGCTAACCACTCAAAAGTTAGGAAGTAACAGAATTAAGCTTCCCTGTACAACCTTAATTCAGCTTGAGGCAAACACCGGGAGCGAATAATTTCAGCTGAAATGGCCAATGTTTGGCAAAGTTATAAGCAACTGAAAACAGGATCTTAAAATGAAAGTATCGGGCAGCCTTAATAACAGCACAATCAGGTCCTCCTGTAATAGAACTATTTCTCAATGTTAGTCATGGGCTATGGGACAGCTGGGGGCAGAGGGCCTTTGTGTATTATCTTTTGGCTGTGAGTGTCTTCTCCATGCCACATAGTTAGTTAGACCTTTCAATTTCCAGGTAAGCATCGTCTTTCTCTCTCCCTTTGCCTCCATTTACCCTTCTGTGAAATGGGGAGGTGGCTTCCTATTGGCCCCATGGTCCACCAACAGTAGTGGCAAAGTCAGGAACAGAACCCAAGCCTGCTGACTACCGGTCTCGTGCTGTAACCAATAGGCCTCATTTTCCTCCCCACTGGCTTCTCTGTAGCTACACCTTACGATGCAGATTAGAGTGTTCCCCTTGAGAGAGGAAATTGCAATCTGCCTTTTTTAAGGCCTGCAATAATGCCGCTAATAAAATAAAATCAACAGAGAGAGGATTTATCCTGTTAACCCATCTGTTTGCAGCCTGGCCTCATTATTACTTACTGCCTCTGAAATGCATCAGCATCTCTCTCCCTTAACATATGAATAATATTCAGAGAAGTCAATTTACATAGGAAGTGACACGGGGAAGGTTACACGAAGGAGTGATTCTTATTTTGATTAGACTTCATTTCTCATCTACAGCTAGCCTGGTGTAAATTACATTCCTTTCCCTGCCGGAGCCTCCAGGGAGTGTCTTGCAGGGAATCTTTAAGTGTTATTTGGATTGGGTTTTCTTAGAGACTGGCGCACAGATCCTGCCTTTCTTCCCACTTTACGCGGGTGTAATTCAGGAATCGCTCAGTGGAGCTAAACTGATGTGAGGTGAGAGGAGAAACAGGTGCAGAATATAACACACTGGTGGCGTTAAAACATTCCAAGGCACAAGAGAATACGCTACTGAAGCAGGTGGATGGAAGACGGTGACAGAGGTGCAGCCTCATAACTGCAGTGAGGATGGGGGAAATAAGTGCTAGAATGCTGCCAAATTAAGGGGGAGTATCTGATTTCCTCCCCCTGCCATTCTGTTCCCTGAGTGGGTGTTCACAGACCCAGCAAAAAAAACCTACCCTAAAAACTACAGCCAAGTTGCTAAAGGTGCATCTCTACAATGCTGCTGAGATTATGATAAAGCACTCAAGTGCTGGGGTTGACCATCCCACCAAAGTCCACTACCTATGCGTGGCAGGTGGCTGGTATCCAGTAAAGGTGTGGCCTGGACAGATTGCTGGGGGAGGGGGGGAGAGGAGGAATGGGGGGGGGAGAAATGGAAAGAGTTAATGACACAACCCAAACTTTTCCTGAGGCAGGGTGTTCTGAGAGGCCATGTGTGGAGGGGTTCGAGCAAAGGACTGGGAGCGAGGACTCACTCTGTGACCATGAGGCCTGTATCTTCTTGGTCACCCTCTCTGTGAAAAGAGGCTCATACTTGCTGACCTCACAGGGGCACTGTACAAAGATTAGTGTATCGTTTGTGAGAGAGAGGCACAACCAGCATGCAAAGCATGTAGACATTAGTAATGACAAATCAAACATGCACAGAACCAGTGTTTTGAGGCTCCTTAGATTAACTGGGAATAAACAAAAACAATTTTTCATCTCTGTGCCTGTTCTGACACTTCCTGACTGTGGGAAGCAGCTAAAGCCACAGCCTCAAAAGAGAGGGAGGAAGCTTTGTTATTGTATAACCCCAGGGGGCTGAATATGTGGAGAAAGATCTTGGGGGCAGGGAAGGTGTTCCTATAAACCAGACCTTTAGAGGGTCTCCCATCAGTAGAGATGAGTTGGAGTTGCAGATTCAGCATCTGTTAGCGGAATTACAGTAGCAGCTTGAGATTCCACTTGAGATTAGGGGCCAGTTGTAGCTGGTGCTGTCCATGCCCATAAGAGTTTGCCCTAAGCACCGATAATCTAAACAGACAAAGGGCAAGAAGGGAAACAAGTACAGAGGGGGGACGTGACTGGCCCAGAGACACTCAGCAGGTTTGTGGTAGCATTGGGAACAGAGCCCATGTCTCCTAACTCTCAGCACAGGCCCTAGCCACTGGACCATGCTACCCGAAAGCTCAGGGCTGGTTGGATTCAGGGCTCTGGTTCTGGCTTGTCCCTAGTGAATGAGCAATATGAGGCTGTTATGGACTTGATCATTCAGTGTAGAATAACTGGATTGACGCCAATCACCTTTTCCACTCCCGTGACAACTGTTTAATACACGTGTTTGCAGACAAGGCAGCTCCACAGCCCATAGGGCAAATCTCTTTCTTTCTGCTTTTCCAGCTGATTTGGGTTCAGGTTCAAGATGGGGAGGGGTTTCTTATTACCCAGGGCTTGCGGTATCCTGGGAACGCAAGACCCATAGGCCCATGGTCTCGCCCATCTCTACTAGAAGAACTGAATCTTAGCAAAGCAAATCTTAGCAACAATGTTGCTTGAGAAAATCTAGTTTGGGTCCAAAGATTGGTGATCTCAGCTGAGTCTAGGGCGCAGCTAGCACATCTCCACACAAGCTGGCATGAACTTGACTCCGAACAGCGATAGCAGCCATTCTTACACTGGGGCCTGATCCTGCTGTCATTGAAATCTGTTGGAGTTCTACAGTTAACTTGAATTGAAGCAGGACTGGGGCCCAAAAGGTGCTGGTGGTGGGAAGTTGTTGTATAATTAGAATTTTCTCATACCTCCTAAAAGTGTCTTTCATACAAACTGTGGCTCTTAAAGCGCTGTAGAGAGCTAAATAAAAAATGGAGTAGCAACGCATGGTGTTCTAGTTGGCTCGGTTACAGGGATAAATAATACACATTATCCCACTCTATGGGTGTAATGGCTGAGCGAGTGAAATTAAGATGTGCAGGCAAGGGAGAAAGGAGGTGGTTTCAGATGAGAATTGAAAGGACATGAAGAGCTGGTGCTCCCTGAAATGTGCATAAAGATTGTATGATGTTCTGAAAGGTGCTTAAGAATTAGACTGAACACTTGGTAAGAGTTTATGTCAAACATTTAACAGATGTCCGACTGCAGTCAATTTGCTGTCCATAGCCCAAACTGTCCCATCTTGTGAAAGAACCCGCTAGGGAAGGCAAACTCCATGAGGATCCCTGCTCAGAGCTTCTTTCCTCTGCCACCGCTGGCTGGGCAGGGATGAAGCCATTGGGGGAAAAGATACAGGATGCTTTTTCGAGCTGAGAGTGCTGCCTCTGAAGCTGGCCCAGGGGCTGAGCTTGGCTTCTAACTCTTTTGCTGCCTGGACTCATCTGTAGCAGCTGCTGAAGCCACTGCACCTACCTGATAAGAGCTGCTTGCTATGGACGCTGGTGTCTTCCTCGCTGCAGGCCACAGGAATTTCTAGACCCCCGTGGCACTGGGCCGAAGCCCAGATGTGCTTCGGAGCACAATCCAGATTTTGCAATCAAGGCCTCTTTTTTGGCAAAACAGCATGAGAAGCCCCAGGCTTGACCATGATGTGAAGCTGCCTACTGGTAGGTGGGGGTATTTCTCTGACCCTGGTGGACAGGCAGTCTGTGATTTGCCGACTGTGGTCCTGAGAGATGGACACCCTGCTCAAAGCTTGCAGTGTGGAAAATCTTTAGGCATCAAAGATGAAATCTTCAGATGTGGTTGTGTAAAAGTTTGGGTCCCTAAATAAGTGGCCTGACTTTCACTGAGGTGCTGAATCATGGCAGCACCTACTGAAGTCCACCAGAGCCTTGGCCAAGTGAGTAAAGACAGCAGGATTTGGGCAGATGCTCTTGAATTTGAAGAATGTGGTGTGCTTCTGAAAGGGGCTCAGAGGAGAAGCTGCTCGGCACCTCTTAGAAATGCACAGCAGCTCCCAGGTCTGGGCCCCAACTGTGTGACACTCTTAGCTTTCCTTTTCCCTTCCCAATCTCAACCCCATGCCCGTCACTTTATTTTAAAGGGAAGCCCCTCCCCCAAATTAAAATAAATTGAAGTGACTTAAATTGGGAGAAAGGAGGCAGCAAATCATAGAATATCAGGGTTGGAAGGGACCTCAGGAGGTCGTCTAGTCCAACCCCCTGCTCAAAGCAGGGCCAATCCCAGACAGATTTTTGCCCCAGATCCCTAAATGGGCCCCCTCCAGGACTGAACTCACAACCCTGGGTTTAGCAGGCCAATGCGCAAACAACTGAGATAATTGTGCATGGGGGAGAAAAAGAGGAAAGGCTCAGGAAAGCAAGTTCCAAGATGCTCACCGTCACGTTGACTTGACTATGTCATGTGTGTCACACTTTCTACTCATTTGTTTAATCAATCTTTAATCTATTGCTGTTTAGGGTATTAAATGCATGTTCTGTATATAAACAGGATGTACTGTGGTTAGCCAGAGTTTTCAAGCTAAGATACCTAAACTTAGACTCCTAAATCCATAGGCAATGGACTGATTCTTTTTCTTCCCAAGGTGATGAGCACCTGCAAATCCCACTGAAATCAGTGGGGTTTGTAAGTGTTCAGCACCCCTGACAAATCAGGCTACTTATTTAGGTGCCCAAACATAGAGTTAGGAACCTAAGTTTTAGGCATCCAAGTTTTAAATGTTTGGATGCTGCATAAAAACCATAGATACCTCACAGATAATGATGAGCTAGCAGTGCTAGGATAGCCTTTGTTTCTGACTTGTTTAAAATAGTCACTTTCATGCTGTTCTAATCATGCTGTTTGTACAGAGTGACCAGATGTCCCAATTTTTTTAGGGACAGTCACGATTTTTGGGTTTTTTTCTTATGTAAGCTCCTATTACCTCCCAACCCATCCCGATTTTTCACATTTGCTGTCTGGTCACCCTATTTGTACAGAGCAGTACATGGAACTAAAAGCATAGGGCAAATTTCATGATTCTACCATGTATGCAGCCTCTCCAAACATAGCATTCCCCAACTGGACCTGGACTAGAGGAGAGGCAGTTGTTCCTAGCTGATCTGTGACTATGCAGATTGCTTGGCCAAAATGCCTCTGGAAGCAACAAGGCCATCGGGGTTCATAGCCTGGAGATAAGACATCTGTTTGCCCCTCAATCTCCTATTTAGAAACTGATGGGGTTCATCAGAGAACTGCTGCAAAGTCATGCTGTCTGACCCGCTCATTCCCATCCATGCGAGGTTGGTATTTATCCTCACTTTATGGATGAGAGAGGAAACGGAGGCCCCAGAGGAGTGAAACAACTTGCCCAGGCTCACACAGTATGTTGGTGGCAGAGCCAGGAATCCTGACTTCCAGTCCCAGGCAGCGTTGACTAGGCCTCTTTTGGAAAAGTGGATGGACTCAGGTTCACATGATTGATTCATGGTTATGAGAAGTAATGTGGGATGAAGGATATTCTGAATAGGAAACCAGGACTGAGAGTAAAAGATGCACTTCCTGGGAAGCCTGTTCCATGCATGGGACAGCGAATTATTATGTATATTACTTCAGTGCCCAGAGGCCCTGCTCAAGGCCCCATTGAGCTGGGCATTGTACAAACACCTGGGAAGATACGACCCACCCCGAGGAGCTTGTGTCAACCCATTCAGGCCCAGTGGTACGAGAATGGCGGTGGAGGAAGAGGGAATCAGATTGATCTCAAACTTCTGAGGCACCATTCAGCTGCCCTTCCTCTATGTTGTGGGCAACCTCTGCTCTTTCTGACAGCCTCTGGGGTGTGAGGGCATGGAGGGTGAGACATGAAACAAGATGCCTGGTTTCCTCTGTGGAGTCCAGGGAAGATAATCCAACCGCTGCTTGTCGATAGCCCATTGTCTCCTAAACGACCTTCTGTAAGAGCCCATGGAGTCTGGCATGTGATATCTGGGCTCCGGTTACTGGTGGTAAAGCAGCCTGAGCAAAATACTCACCTGGAGAGACAGCAGGGGCTCTGGCACTGTCAGGAGGAGCATCTCCAGAGCCATGTTTCCATGGTAATGGCATCCACAAAACTAGTGGTTGGTTGTTTTGATGTGTTTGCAGGGTGGGGTGGGAGCAGTTTTACTGCAGAAAACATGGGGTTTTGAGGTATCTGTTCATGCTGCATCCTCTGGAGCAGGCAAGAGAGGGGAACAAAGGTCCCTGTAAGGAGAGGCACTGTGCCAGAGACAACTGAAACTCACCTCTGGGTCTCCCATGCATGGGGTGTCTGCCACACTCTAGGATCTGTGGGGATCATACAGCACCAAGCACTCTCAGCCCTTTACAAATAGTCACCCAACAGGAGACATCCCTACACATATGGGGCTGCGGTTTTAAGTAGTATTTTATGATTTGTGGTGTTACGGAAATGACCACTGTGATGAGTTGCCCCCGGGGGTGCCACCTCAAACTGGGGTACCACTGAGCCCTCTGACCCACCAGCCTGGGCTCCCTCTCACACTGTGTTTGCTGTGACAAATTGCAGACCCGCTCCTGGTCCTACACTGCCTCCAGCATTCATACAGGTAGGTTCACAACGAGCTGCAATTACAAGCAGGATCGCTGACCAGCCACTGCATAAACCAACAATAGAGAGGCTACAGCCAAAATAACCACCAGCCAGGGGCGGTTCTAGACATTTTACCACCCCAAGTAGGGCGGCATGCCATGGGAGGCGCTTTGCTGGTCGGAGTCGCGGGACCAGTGGACCCTCCACAGGCACGCCTGCGGGAGGTCCACCAGAGCCGCGGGACCAGTGGACCCTCCTCAGGCACGCCTGCGGGAGGTCCACCGAAGCCGTCTGCTGCCCTCCCGATGACCGGCAGAGCGTCCCCCGCAGCATGCCTCCCCAAGCACGCGCTTGGCATGCTGGGGTCTGGAGCCGCCCCTGCCACCAGCTTCCCAGCCTGGGACCCCAGAACTGTACTGTCCTTTCCTGGCCAAAACCCCAGCCGGTATGAATTTATTATCCAGTTCACCTTCCTATCAATCTGGAGAAGAAATACAACAAGCCGGTATTAAACCAAGCTGAGATTTTTTTTTCCCCCCAAGACACTTCACTTAAAGGCACACTGGGTTTAAATTAAAACATAAAACAAGTTTATTAACTATAAAAGATAGCCCTATTTAAAAATCGATTGATTAATCACAGTTAACTCACACAATTAACTGAAATCATGATTAAAAAATTAATCACGATTAATTGCAGTTTTAAGTGCACTGTTAAACAGTAGAATACCAATTGAAATTTAAATATTTTGGATGTTTTTCCTACATTTTCAAATATATTAATTTCAATTACACCAGAATACAAAGTGTATAGTACTCACTTTATATTTATTACAAATATTTGCACTGTAAAAATGATAAACAAAAGAAATAGCATTTTTTCAATTCACCTCATATAAGTCCTGTAGCACAGTCTCTTTATCATGAAAGCACAACTTACAAATGTAGGGTTTTTTTTTTTGTTACATAACTGTTTTCTTTTTGAGTGCCGTTTAAAACTTTAGAGCCTACAAGTCCACTCAGTCCTACTTCTTGTTCAGTCAATCATTAAGAGAATCAAGTTTGTTTACGTTTACAGCAGATAATGCTACCTACTTCTTATTTACAATCTCACCTGAAAGTGAGGACAGATGCAATGCCAGCTACAAAAGTGCCATGCAAACAAGGCATTTACATGCCAGATGTGCTGAACATTCATATGCCCCTTCATGCTTTAGTCTCCATTCCAGAGGCCATGCCTCCATGCTGATGACGCTCGTTAAAAAAATGTTAATTAAATTTGTGACTGAACTTCTTGGGGGATAATTGTATATCTCCTGCTCTGTGTTTTACCCGCATTCTGCCATATATTTCATGTTATAACAGTCTTGGATGATGACCTAACACACGTTGTTCATATTAAGAACACTTTCACTGCAGATTTGACAAAATGCAAAAAAGGTACCAATGTGAGATTTCTAAGGAGAGCTACAGCACTCAACCCAAGGTTTAAGAATCTGAAGTGCCTTCCAAAATCGGACAGGGACAGGGTGTAGAGCATGCTCTTTGGAAGTCTTAAAAGAACAATACTCTGATGCGGAAACTACAGAAAGCAAACCAGCAAAAAAGAAAATCAACTGTCTGCTGGTGGCATCTGAGTCATGATGATGAAAATTAACATGCATCGGTCTGCACTGCTTTGAATCATTATCGAACAGAACCTGTCATAATGGACACATGTCCCCTGGAATGGTGGTTGAAGCATGAAGGGACATATGAATCTTTAGCGCATCTGGCATGTAAATATCTTGCAACACCGGCTACAACAGGGCCAGGCAAACACCTGTTCTCACTTTCAGGTGACATTATAAACAAGAAGCAGGCAGCATTATCTCCTGCATCTGTAAACAAACTTGTTTGTCTGAGTGACTGACTGAACAAGAAGTTGGACTGAGTGGAATTGTAGGCTCTAAAGTTTTACATTTTCTTTTGAATGCAGTTCCTTTTTGTACATTTGTAAGTACAGCCTTTCATGACGGACATTGCACTTCAGTACTGGTATTAAGTGAATTGAAAAATGCTATTTTATTTTTACAGTGCAAATATTTGTAATAAAAAATGAGCACTGTGCAGTTTGTATTCTGTGTTGTAATTGAAATCAATATATTTGAGAATGTGGAAAACATCCACTATATTTATGTGAATAGTATTCTATTATTGTTTAACAGCATGATTAATCATGCTTAATTTTTTTTACCACTTGACAGCCCTAATTAAAGTGATTATAAGGGATAGCAAACAGATTATCTAGCAAATAAGCTCCATTTTCATTTGTTTAACATATTAGATAGATAGGATATGAATTAGCAGTTTCTCACCCCAAGATATGGTATAAGCAGGCTTGCAGATTTGTAAGGGACAAGCTGCATTTGCTTTGTAGGTTGGGATCCCAGGTTTTCATTGACAGGCTAGAAATTCCTTTAGCCTGGGTCCATCACTTCCCCCAGTTCAGTCTTTGTTCCTCAGGTGTCTTCTTGGGTGGGGGGTGAAGAACACCAGATGATGTCACTCCCTGCCTTATATAGTTTTAGCATAGGGCGTAGGAACCCTTTGTTTTAAACTTGGTTCCCAGACCAGTTTGTGGAAAAAAATACAAGCAGCCCAAGATGGAGTCCAGAGTCATGTGGCCTGGTTACATACCCTTGCATACCTCGCCGAGTCATAGCAGCCATTACTTACAGGCTGCCTGGAATATTTCCAAGATGGTTAAGTTCTTCCAGGGTCCATAATCTTGTCATTGTTGTACCTGAAAGGCTAGTTGTGTGTGTCACCCAGAGTAAGCACGTTTGAAATACAGATACATAGTCAATATTCATAACTTTAGATACAAAAATTATACAGGCATACAACTAGGATAATCACATTCAGCAAATCATAACTTTTCCAATGACACTTCACATGACCTGGCTTGTACAAAATGCCTCAATTATGTCATAACCACATCATAATATCACTATGAAGAATTTGGGGCGCAGTGTCACAATCACCCTGGAGCCTGAAATCTTCTGAGCACAGCACAGCAGCATGTGCAGGGAGAGTGTTTGCCGGTCCAGGGGTCAGAGCGGTCTGGTCTCATTCAATCAGTGGTCTCGCAGCTGAGGCTGCCAGCTCTTGCCAATAATCAGGCTAAGGGGACTCTGCATGCATTGTCATACAATAACCAGGATCTCTAGTCCAGCTTTTCCAGAAACCAGCCTCCCACATCATCCTCCCCGCTGAGCACTGCTCACCTGGGAAATCCAGCCCTGCTTGTGTGAACCGTGTTGGACTCAGCCCCTTCCACACATCACCCCCAAACCACCACAAACACTGGAGGGCCTGGGCCACCTTCCCACCCGCCCCATGCAGCACAGAGTTGTTCTCAGCCACATGCTTCTGATGCAGGTCTAACATCCCGACTGGGGCTTTCTGTGCTCCCTGTCAGTGAGTTTTCTGATAGGGAAAAGTTAGGCAGACTTTCTTTAATGTCCTCCAATTGCCACTAGTGAGCAGCAGGGGCGCCACTCCCTGCCATCGTAATTATTACCCCTCTCCTAAGCCTGTGTCTTGTACAAGGGATGCTAATGCACTAAACACTCCAACAGCTCCTAGCTGCGGTATGTGGGCAAGGGATCATAGTGGTGTGTGGATGGGTCCCCAAACAAATACCCGGTCAAAGCTTCAGTGGCCACTTCTGCTCCCCTCTTACATAGCCCCCCACCTTTGCTTCCATCCTTGAGGGATAATGGAGCCGCACAGATGGCAACACAGGCCCTGAGAGGGAGGGTGTGTTAGTTCACCCTAATGTGCAGGTTTTGTATGTCTAAGGAGGGACAGGGATCCTAACATCTGCAGCTTTTCCTAGAGTATGTGAAACCTCAGCCCCTTAAACCCAGCACACCATGGTCTTTTTCATTCTTCATTCAAGGACTGATCATTCTACTGAAGACTAACTCCCACTAGAATACAAGCCACAGGCATCCAGAGCTGCTGCTGCTCTGCGGTAGGTGGGTTCTTCCTTCCACCAATGTGATCTGTGCCAGCAATGCCCCTCTGCCATGTACATTGGCCAAACCGGACAGTCTCTACGCAAAAGAATGAATGGACACAAATCAGACGTCAAGAATTATAACATTCAAAAACCAGTCAGAGAACACTTCAGCCTCCCTGGTCACTCAATTAGAGACCTAAAAGTCACAATATTAGAACAAAAAACCTTCAAAACAGACTCCAATGAGAAACTGCTGAATTGGAATTAATTTGCAAACTGGACACCATTAAATTAGTCTTGAGTAAAGACTGGGAGTGGATGGGTCATTACACAAAGTAAAGCTATTTCCCTCTGCTAATTTTTCCCCCTACTGTTACTCACACCTTCTTGTCAACTGTTGGAAATGAGCCATCCTAATTATCACTACAAAAGTTTTTTTTGTCTCCTGCTGATAATAGCCCACCTTAATTGATTAGTCTCGCTATAGTGGGTATGGCAACACCCATTTTTTTTCATGTTCTCTGTGTATCTAGATATCTTCCTACTGCATTTTCCACTGCATGCATCCGATGAAGTGGATTTTAGCCCACGAAAGCTGATGCCCAAATAAATGTGCTAGTCTCTAAGGTGCCACAAGTACTCCTCATTCTTCCTGGGGCCAGACACTCATGCAGGGCTGCTGACTGAACAGAGTGGGAGTAGCTGGAATTTCAGCCACTAGTCATTAGAGCTCCCTATTCTCCTGAAGGCCATGGCCCCTTGTGTCTCCCAGGTACAGCCCTGGGGTGGATGTGATATCCCTCCCCTCAGGGAGCTCCCAGTGCAATGTGCCCAAGATGGTGCAATGTTTCCAGGAAACCCCCGGTATATACCTGCTACTCCACCCCAGGGTGCAGCAAATGTCTGAGCAGGACCACAGCTAATCCTTCTCCTTGCATCTCCTCAGCCACCGAGTTGGGCTACCTAGTGACTGCAGGAGTGCTAGGCAGGAGCAGCTCCTGCAGCTGGGATTGCTCAGGCCGCAGGCTTCTGCTGAGCCTTGGCTGGAGCGGGCGGCGTGTGTCCTTCCTCCGTGGCAGTCAGCCCCAACTGTCCCTGTAATCCAGCCATTTCTGGTGTGGCACATGACAGTGCAAAGCATCCCCTGCCTGACAGTTAAGGCCCGGAACTGAAGAACCATTTATTTAACTGAAACTACACAGGACAGTTTTAGCTAGGGGTGAACATAAATTATCTATGTTAGCAGTTCCCCGGAATGCTGGAGCTTACATTCCTGCTCTTATAAAATGCCATTGGATTGTCATATGGCCATATGCCTTCAGGAACCTTAATGTTATGCCTCATTCCTAAATATGCTTCGGAGCACCATGCTGGGCACTGGTTCAATACTGACTACCAGCACCACTTCCTGTAAAAAGCTAGGCTTGCCTTGAAGCTCTCCTGTTGAGTGCTAACTTGGCCAGCCGTGCTTCGCTTATGAGAGTTGCTGGGATCGCAGCCCAAGGTAGAACTCATGAGATGGGAGAAGGCTAAAACATTTCAGAAAGACCCTCTTAGCTTGAAGCCCTGTTCAGTAATACTCTGTATTTCATTTACTTATTGCTAGAGCAGCAAGACAAACTGCCTTTACCCAGATCAAATTCCTTCTGGCTGTGCAAGGAATCTCATCTGAGCAAGGGGCTGTCGGGAGTTGAACCCTTTATTACGTAAGCCCTTTCAGCAAATGCAGTTTTCAAAGAATTAGATCTCCTACAACAGCCAAATTGCACAGGTCGTAAGGCCGTTAATCATTGTCGATGTTGCTAGCTCTGGAAGAATTCAGGATTAGGGTCCTATCTTTTCCCCCCAGGGCCGGCTTTAGGCCTATTCCACCAATTCCCCCTAATTGGGCCCACGCCCAGTGAGAATTCCTTCCCTGGCTAGGGAATTTTTACTCACCTGGCAGCGCTCTGGGTCTTCGGCAGCACTTCTGCAGCTGGTTCTTCGCTCGCTCTGGGTCTTCAGCGGTAGGTCCCTTCAAAGCCGCCAAGGACCTGGAGCGAGTGAAGGACCCGTCGCCAAAGTGCCACCAAACACTCGGAGCACCACCCGGTGAGTACTAGCCCCACGTGTTTTTTTTACGTGTGGTTTTTTTTAGTTATCCCTGCTGGGGCCTGTCGAAACTGTTCAAATTGGGCCCCGCACTTCCTAAAGCCGGCCCTGTTTCCCACATAACGCGAGCTGTGCGTGGTTCCTGAGGAAGCTAAGGTGGATTCGTGCTGCATCAGTCAGGTTACCTGCTGTTCTTGAGTGCTGCTGGCTTTTCCAAAGGAAGCGCAGATTCACTATCTCAACATGCTGGGTTGTGCACGGGTCTCAAAACATATCTGCATTGTGACTGATCAATTCGGTGCTTCCTGGGACACATTGAGCAGGCTGGTTCAAACTACATCATTCTTGTAGGGCCTGACTGACTGGAGGTGTAAAAAAGCAGTGAGGCTGGCTACGAACTGCTTCAGGGTGACTCTTGAAAGAGTCAGAGGCTCCAAGAAGATGGTCACCGTGACCACATCTGTGCCTTACTCACTTCTGTTGGACCCAAGAAGTGTGACAGAACAGCTGTTTTTTGTGCTATTTCTACTCTCCTCCTTGTAGAATACAGAGGCAAACATCTGTCCTGCCAAACTGGGAACCAAACCCCAGATTGTTTGCTTCTTCCTTTGTCTTTATGACCAAACTACTGGAGTTTAAGTATGAATAAGACTGGAGTGGCTATTTTAAACAAAATCAAGGTATTAAATAAAACATCTTTGGTGTTTAGGTGCTCTGAGTTGCAGGGATGAAGTCCCTGTTTGCCAGAAGCTTGGGAATGGGCAACGGATTGATCACTTGATGATTCCTGTTCTGGTCATTCCCTCTGGGACCCTGTTGGAAGACAGGAAACTGGGCTAGATGGACCTTTGGTCTGACCCAGTATGGCCATTCTTATGGTCTTAAACACTCTATGCCAGATTCTGAAATGCACCCACTTGTGCTGAGTGTCCATCAGGGCAGTGTAGGAGTAAGGCAGGCTAGCTCATGTGATCTGAGTCACTCTTAGGGGTGGGTTAACACCAGGTAGCCAGAGACCTGGATGGCTAGTGTCCAGCCAGTCACTACTGGGTCTCATTAACTGGGCTACCACACGGGTGCACTGTTTGAAGTGGATAGCTGGTGGCTTCTAGGGCTGTTATGAGAAGTAACAGAGGTGCCTTTCTAGCGCTCCAGAAGCCTCACCGGAAGTGGCATGAACAGTCAGAAAAGGCTTGAGATTCTTGCCCAATGTGAGGAAGGAAGAAAACAGAACAAGTGCCTATTTATTAATAATCTTGTAATGGGGATCCTCTGTCTACATTGGAGGTACCGGCTGGTCCAGTTCACTGATTCCATTTGTAAACAAATGGAACCACCTATTGCAATCACTTCTGAACCAAATGCTCTTACTGATTGCAAGGATGGGGGGTTAGGGAAGGGATCTTTGGGGGTTCTTTGATTTTGTTTTTTTGTAGATGAAAAAAGCTCATGAAGGTCTGAGCTATAACAACTTCTGAAGATTTCTAGGGGCTGGCTCTGATCAGGTTTATGGGTTTGAAAGCTGTTGATTTCTAGCATGTCTTTGTTCTGTATAAACTCAAATGCAATTATTCCACTTAGCATCCTCCGCTGCAATCATTGATCACCAATCAAAGCAGCCAGTAATTTAGCAAGGCGTTGGGTCTTTGAGACAAGAATCACCTGGCAAGAGATCCAGTACTAAAAGGGGAAATCACTAGAGAGACTGAACATCACTGGCACTGGGTGGTACAATACTGACCTGGAAAAACTTGCATTCGGTTTTAGAGGAAAAGTTAAGGACCTGATTCTGGTCTTGGCATTGGTTTAAAAATAGGAAGATTTCATGCTGAAGTTCATGGGCTATGTCAGTTTTAAACACCAGTATCGGTAAGATCAGAATCTGGCCCTTGTATGTTATGCTGAAATCCTCAAGATTAGGTCCTTAGTCAGGTGTGTGTATTCGACAGTCTTTATGTAATAAATTTAGTTCTTTATTGTCTTTTCCTGATTGCTTGTGATTATATTTGCTGGATACCCGAAGAGTCCTATCCCCTCTCTCTTCTTCCTTACCTCCCTGAAGGTGTGCAAAATAGTTAAAACAGAAAGAATATCAGGGTTGAGTGTAACATGCAGCATAATTTACTGTTCACAACTAGTCCTGCTCTCTCACTCTTGACACACCGGTTGGAGAAGAGGTACTCAACCTTTACTAGCTGTAGAGGCACTTTGTCATTCTGTGGCAGCATAAAGAGCCACTGAGCATCATGGCATGGTTGCTGTCATATTGTTTTTATAAAGGATGCTGAGATAATCACCCCAAACAGGCAGCATCCTTACTGCCAGCTGCTGGTTTGGGACAGTTACTGAAGCAAAAGGGATTCCTTTGCAACACACAGGTCTCCAGATCGCATCAGCTCGTTGATGGTGCATCATCCTCAGTTGTGGTGTTTGGGATCATTGAGTACTTTTATTTTTCCCCCGTCTGGTCCCACCTGGCTGTTCAGAACACGAGCCTCACAACCCCTACCCCAGACTGTCTGGGAGGCTCAGCCCTCAAAGCACAGTCCCCAATACCATAGGGGTGGCAGGATAATTGGAAGAGGAGGTGCTACAACACAGCCCTTCCCTAGTGGTGAAGGCTCAGTTTGCGGCCTGACTCGAGTGCTACTGGGGACAGTGTGCTGGGAGGCTTGGCAGTCAGCATATTGTCTTCCAAAGCCAAGCGTTCTGGAAACTGATGGTGCAGAAGTTTAACATTGGATGACTAGGAGTAAGCTATTGCTATCCCACCAATCAGACTAGAGTCTGAGGTGCTTTGGACCTCCGGAAAGTATTTTTGGCTTGTATATTTATTTTGCTGTTATAAATATATATGGTCAAGATTACTGGCATCTCCTTCTTTTTCCTATTAAGCTGACTGCAGAGTGAGTCCAACAGCCAGATGGCTGGGGTCTGCTCCCAGGCTACCACCACAAAGCAAAAAACAGCATCGTTCAAACGCTTTGTGAAATTCCTGATAACTGGGGTTGCAGTTTAACTTATTAAGCTGACTGTGAATCTAATGGCACCTGCACGACCCTGCCCAGTTGGTGAAAGGAGAAGAATTCTCTCCCTCTCACCCCTCCTGGAGGCTGGAAGGGTTAGCGGGCATCTCTCCACTTCTGCTGACTGCTGGGAGGGAAAGAGATGCACTTGGCTACTTATGTCCCACCTGGGACAGGATGGTTGGCTTAGTCCAGCAGTAGTAATCCATTTGCTTTGCAACTCCCCATGCTGCCTGGTGAGGGGGCAGCATAAGGAGTGCTCCTGAGATCCTTATCTGTTCATGAGACCCAGGCCAGAAGTGGAGTGCTGCTAGATGCATAGGTCCTGATAGACTCTGTGGAGGGAGCTGTGTGACTTGTGGTTGTGCCCTGTATATATAAACTGCTTTAGTCTCTAAGGGTATGTCTACACTACCTGCCGGATTGGCGGGCAGCGATTGATCCAGTGTGGATCGATTTATTGTGTCTAGTCTAGACGTGTTAAATTGACCCCTGAGCGCTCTCCCATCGACTCCTGTACTCCAGCACTGCGAGAGGTGCAGGTGGAGTCAAGGGGGGAGCGGCAGCAGTCGACCCATCGTGGTGAAGACACCGTGGTGAGTAGATCTAAGTACGTTGACTTCAGCTACGTTATTTACCTAGCTGAAGT
The DNA here is from genome assembly GCF_007399415.2 of Gopherus evgoodei. Taxonomy (NCBI): domain Eukaryota; kingdom Metazoa; phylum Chordata; order Testudines; family Testudinidae; genus Gopherus; species Gopherus evgoodei. Next base: position 8,585,016 of record NC_044339.1, on the reverse strand, counting down.
TGCATAACTTAGATCAATTCCCACCCCCGCCACCAGCGTAGACCAGGGCTAAGAACAAAAATCCAAGCAAACCAAAAGCCACCGCAAGTCTTGTTTGAAACATGCAGGGGCTCTGTTTTCCATCTCCTCCTGCAATTGGTGAATAACTTCTCTCTCACCTGCTATGAGCAGGCAAAGGGAACATCAACAGGCATGTAGAAAACTCTAACTGTCTCTGTACGTTTGCCCTGAGCCAGCAGAGGATGAAGAGTGAAGCAGGCAGCTGAAAATGGTCACGGCCCAGCCACTGTGCAATGGCAATGCTACAGTTATGTTAGTCATATGTGACTGTATGTGACTAACGTGGCCTCGCTCTTGTGCCATTGATCTAATGCGGTCATGTTGGAGTGACCAGAATCTAAACATGCTGACCAGGATGTGGCTTTCCTCACTAGTTGTGTAACAGTGCAAACGAAACCCTAGCTCCAAACGTGGGATCTGTATCTTGAAATCTGTCGTGCTAGGACTATCGTGGCCCAGCTATCTCCATATGATTAGGATGTCTTAATAAAACATGCTCCTGACCCAGGTATGGCACAAGGGGGCCATCTTCATGGTACAACTGGCATGAGACAGATGACGTATCAGTGACCTATCCTGGCCGGTTTATCATGTCACTGATATAAGGATATAGCTGATATGTCCTGCTGCCATGTCATGCTACTTCAGTCTCATGACAAGAATATCATATCCAAAGTTACTGTACCTGCTAAAACATAAAGTTCTTGTGGTGATATTTTTCTCCCTCTGTTTCTCTCTCTGAGGTGCAATATGTGGAGCACACACTGGCATCACGTGATGCTGGAGTTGTTATGGTAACTTACACTGATATTCAAATACAAGTGCATTGGTACCACGGCAGGTGAAGCCAGGCAAGTTATCTTCCTGTAATTTGCTGAGTGGTCCAGTAACTCAGAACCTTCAATTCCCTTGTTAGGCCAGCACATGGCTGATGGCTGTGGACATAACTGAGATCGGAGGAGAATTGGGATAATTTAGCTGATCCCTTGCGGCACTTGGAGAATTGCTACTTTGGTAATACGCACCACAAAGCATTTCCTTACAGCAACTAGGCTGTGGTGGAGAGGTGCGTGCGTGCGTGTGTGTGTGTGTGTGTGTATGCATGCACATGCACTTTATAAATACACAGTGATGGCTACTGGAAATGTTACTGTTGCATGACTTTGAAGCAGTGGGTGCAGTTGGAGCCTCCTTTCTAACAGACCTACTCTCAGCAAGAGTCTCCTCTCAAAGCTTTTCAGCCCTCTCATCCACCCAGTTCAGCAAAGAAGGGGAAAAAACTCTAAAATTACTGCAAACTTCAGACTAAAGTGCTGATTGCATCACACGCACGCTTGGCAGTAATTGCACATGGGTAATCCCAGCTGTCCGGAGTCTGCCCAGACAGCAGGCAAGGAAAATGCTCTGAACACCTCCTCTTCCCTCCAGCCTGCATCTCTCCATTGGGATCAGGCCAGAGTCCCACCACCGGCTCCCCTGCAAAATGTCTTCAAAAGAGCAGGAATGAACCGTAAAGACCCCTGGGCTTCAGCTTTTTTTGTTAATATTAGTAAAACCAGCTGATTTTTTTTATATACTAGCATGAACATTACTGAAGTCAGGGCACATCTGTGAATTCCACTGCACATCTATGCAGCACTGCCTGTATTTTAGTTCTTGGAGATTCTCAGTGCTCAGAGCATAGCAACCAGGTATAAAAATATAAGCCTTCTCCTATACACATGAACACAGCAACAGACAATCAGGGCACCAGATAGGCTGGTGCATAGGTGCGGCTTCTTTCATCCTTTAGGTTACAGATGCCTAGAATCCATTCCAGGTTCATACTGGTCAATATCCTATAATCATTTGACAGATATCTGGTAGCCTATGTGAAATGAGCTGGTGGTCTTAATGGGCAGATAGCCATATTTAGAAAGACCTCTTCCCCCCACCTTGCCACTGGCCCTCTTCTTGACAGTCTCCACAGAGAGGCTGTGTCTGAACAGATCATGAAATGTTAATTCTCCTCTTGCCACTAGAGGTGACCCCTTCCAGCCAGTGTAGGAGAAGCAACCTTTTTTGTCTCAGCCTAGCGCTGATCTCATGTGGGCAGCTGATAATCTGTGTCAATGATGACCAGGCTGAAACTGGTGCATCTTGGAGAAGGCATCCACAGCATGGGGAATGCCTATCTCCCCGCTAAAAGCCTTCCTTGTCCTCTGGTTTCTTTTTGGTAATAACGAAGTGATGAGACCTTAGTTCCTTTCTGCTGAGCATGAATCTTCAACACCCCAAGATACAGAGTTTGCTCTTCTGTCCCTGGCCAGGATCTTTGTCTTTCTCTTTTTCACTTGTGGTCTGCCTGGCTGCCACTGACCTCTCCAGAAGTGTCAGCACTTCAGGGGGGTGGGGTGAATGAGCTTTCATCTGGACTCTGGGCCCACCCCCTTTAAAGGGAGAGAAGCCAGAGTGAAAGTATTTTGGTTGCATGAAACTACAATCAAGTGCAGCGGACCTGGGGTGGAATTCTCAGGGACAAGGCTTATGCAGCTGGTCAGCTGTCCACTACTGCTGCATAGGTGGGGTGACCAGAAGTCCCGATTTTATAGGGACAGCCCCGATTTTTGGGTCTTTTTCTTATATAGGCTCCTATTACCCCCCACTCCATCCCAATTTTTCACACTTGCTGTCTGGTCACCCTATGCATAAGTGAAGGAAGTAGCAGGTGCGGCATGCTGCTCTGGTGACACATGTATGATCCATGCTGTTCCAGGACACAATGCCCATGCCTCATCTATGGGGAATTACCCCTAATTTCCTTCTCTCCGCGTTACCTTGCAGACACCAGCTATCTCATTCTCACCCACGTCACCCATGGCACTGCAGAATCCCTCTATACAGCATGTCTGCTGATCTGCACACCGAGCATGCAGCATCTCCACACATCTGGGGAGCTCCTGCCCCAATCCTGTTTGACTCTGTAAAGCATTTGAGGATGTGCTAGGAAATATGTTAAAATATTTCCCAACGTTTCTTTTGCAGTCAAGGAGGCTTAGAAATATCCCTTGGATGGGCCTGTGTCTGAGATGGCCCCTGTGGGCAGTGACCCGCTTTGCATGGCAGGTAGCTGCCTTGGGTGCAGCAGGTACCTCTCCAGCTCCCCCTCCCTTGGCCGTGCTTCGTAAGTACAGTACGGCGCCTGCTTGAGCAGCGACCGCGGCAGTGGTGGAATTAGCAGTTTGAATAACCCACATAAAAATGAGGTCAGTGTGTTGTGTTGAGACAGGAAGGCTCGTCTTTGCTGGGGCCACACACATTCCTCTCTGCCGGGCTCTAGGAATTTGGGCAAAACCAGAACAAAGATAAACAGGTTAATTATTCAAAACTCGGATTCCAAGATTCCTCTCTGCTGAGCGCTTGAATATAGCACACTCTGAAATAAATATTCATTTCCCACTAAACTAGGGCATGCTAAACTAGGCCAGCATTTTACTGCAAAATGATTTATTTATAATACAGAGGAGAAAGGAGGTAGTAACTTTATGTGAACAGTCTGTGCTCTGTTAGTTGGAAAAGCAAGAGGCACTGGTTGGTGGGAGTAGTGTGGCTCAGAGGTTGGTTATCTATAGGGTGACCAGATAGCAACTGTGAAAAAGTGGGATGGGTGTGGGGAGTAATGGACGCCTATATAAGAAAAAGTCCCCAAAAAATGAGACTGTCCCTATAAAAACAGGACATCTGGTCACCCTAATTATCTAGCTTATCTCACTAGTTTTGGAGCTCTATACATGTAGAATCAATAGCAAAGTCCCGAGTGGGCTTGGAGCTTTTTTCCATGAGGTGAGCAGCAGATCCAGTGATAGAAAGTTTGGGAAATCATGGGAGACGGGGGATATTCCAGAAGACTGGAAGGGGGCAAATATAGTGCCCATCTATAAAAAGGGAAATAAAAACAACCCAGGAAACTACAGACCAGTTAGTTTAACTTCTGTGCCAGGGAAGATAATGGAGCAGGTAATCAAAGAAATCATCTGCAAACACTTGGAAGGTGGTAAGGTGATAGGGAATAGCCAGCATGGATTTGTAAAGAACAAATCATGTCAAACTAATCTGATAGCGTTCTTTGATAGGATAACGAGCCTTGTGGATAAGGGAGAAGCGGTGGATGTGATATACCTAGACTTTAGTAAGGCATTTGATACGGTCTCGCATGATATTCTTATAGATAAACTAGGAAAGTACAATTTAGATGGGGCTACTATAAGGTGGGTGCATAACCGGCTGGATAACCGTACTCAGAGAGTAGTTGTTAATGGCTCCCAATCCTGCTGGAAAGGTATAACAAGTGGGGTTCCGCAGGGGTCTGTTTTGGGACCGGTTCTGTTCAATATCTTCATCAACGATTTAGATGTTGGCATAGAAAGTACGCTTATTAAGTTTGCGGACGATACCAAACTGGGAGGGATTGCAACTGCTTTGGAGGACAGGGTCAAAATTCAAAATGATCTGGACAAATTGGAGAAATGGTCTGAGGTAAACAGGAATGAAGTTCAATAAAGATAAATGCAAAGTGCTTCCACCTAGGAAGGAACAATCAGTTTCACACATACAGAATGGGAAGAGACTGTCTAGGAAGGAGTATGCAGAAAGAGATCTAGGGGTCATAGTAGAACCACAAGCTTAATATGAGTCAACAGTGGTGATACTGTTGCAAAAAAAAGCAAACATGATTCTGGGATGCATTAACAGGTGTGTTGTAAACAAGACACGAGAAGTCATTCTTCTGCTTTACTCTGCGCTGGTTAGGCCTCAACTGGAGTATTGTGTCCAGTTCTGGGCACCGCATTTCAAGAAAGATGTGGAGAAATTGGAGAGGGTCCAGAGAAGAGCAATAAGAATGATTAAAGGTCTTGAGAACATGACCTATGAAGGAAGGCTGAAGGAATTGGGTTTGTTTAGTTTGGAAAAGAGAAGACTGAGAGGGACATGATAGCAGTTGTCAGGTATCTAAAGGGTGTCATCAGGAGGAGGGAGAGAACTTATTCACCTTAGCCTCCAATGATAGAACAGAAGCAATGGGCTTAAACTGCAGCAAGGGAGATTTAGGTTGGATATTAGGAAAAAAGTTCCTAACTGTCAGTATAGTTAAACATTGGAATAAATTGCCTAGGGAAGTTGTGGAATCTCCATCTCTGGAGATATTTAAAAGTAGGTTAGATAAATGTCTATTAGGGATGGTCTAGACAGTATTTGGTCCTGCCATGAGGGCAGGGGACTGGACTCGATTACCTCTCGAGGTCCCTTCCAGTCCTAGAGTCTATGAGTCTATGAGTCTATCGCTAGTTAGTATCCTATATGACATGAGTTTGAGGGTCTTGGTCTAATTCCTCAGTTGTTAGGCAGCCCTCAGAATCATGAGATTGGCTGAAAAATAGACTTTGAAAACAAAATACATTCTGGATCTTTTCAGCACCAGAGGACAAATAAAGCCTTTAGGATTTGTATTTTCCAGCTTTTCTCCACAACCAAGAGAGTTAGACATTTATATTTTTAAAGAACACTTAGATTCTCACAATTCCAGGCATTGGGGCTTTAAGAAACACCAAATATGGTGAGATTCGTGATAAAGTCTCAAGATTTGGCCACATCTGTTAGCTTGTGAATCTCTGTAATTTGATTTGAGGACTCGCACCTTGCTTTGCATTTCTTCTCCAGGAAAACCCGTTCAGTAGAGTGGACTGAAAAATTTCCAATGCACAGTTTTCTAGCGGAAAATGCAGTTTCATTGAAATCAAAAGACTTCAATGTTTTTAGTGAGAACAAAAAATGTAGAAAGTTACAATTTTGTGTGGAATGGAAACTCCATTTTCTGACCATCTCTGTTGCTCAGCTGTACTTACTTATGTTTCTTTTGACTGTCCAGTGTATATAGGCATTGCTTTCTGAGATCAGGGTTAAGACAATGTGGAAAAGGGTAGGTCATTGGAATCCACAAGGCCCAGTGTTGCTCAGTCTTGGGGACAAAATGACCTTTTTGGCGATGGGATCCACTGAGTCCATAATACTTGTAACTTCCTTTATTACTTGTCTGTAGGGTGCTACTGTAATACTCTGTTTGGGGATCAGGGCTCCATTTTAATAGGCACTGTACTAACGTATTATAAAGACAGACCCTTTCCAAAATTGCTTACAGTATTGGCAGCAGGTGGACAAAACAAACAGTAGTCGGAAGCAAAGAGGAAGAGAGGATGAGGTATCAGTAAAATAAGCCTATTAATAGCCAACAGCATCTCGTAAATATGACAGCAGAGGTGAGTTTTAAAAAGGATTATGAAGGTACATTCATCAGTAGCATTGCCCTTTCATATTTTAAACCTACCCCCATGGCTTCCTGCAAATGCCCCAGAGGCATTTAATAAATAAATAAATGTGCTATTCCCCTCTTGAATGCAAAGTGGATCCAGTTTGGGGGACTATTTATAGGGGACTAGAATGAAATGGAGAATGACTTCCACACATTGGGTACAGTTCAGCTCTGGCTACATGATGTAGAAAGAAAAGAGAAACAGCAGTAGGGTGACCAGACAGCAAGTGTGAAAAATTGAGACGGCGGTGGGGAGTAATAGGAGCCTATATAAGAAAAAGACCCCAAAATCGGGACCGTCCCTATAAAATCAGGACATCTGGTCACCCTAAACAGCAGTCAATCCCGCCTAACATGGAGTTCCTTTTTCCTGCCCGAGTCTCTCTGGAAGGGACAGTTAGTCAGTCATAGGATATGCTCCTGGTCACTAGGGCAAATAAGCCACCATGCACAATGTATATGGCCTGATTCTGCTTCCATTGAAGAGCATGGCAAAACTCTCATTGATTTCAAAGGGAGCAGGACAGAGCCCTAGTATAAATGCCATTTACATGGTATTTTCCCTAGTGGGGCTGCTTCATTATCTGAGAAGTAAAGTCCTTTCAGCTACTCCATGGATCTATTGGCCATCCCCTGAGCAGTACGTGAGTATGTGATTACATTGCAGGAAAGCTAGTTATAGGGACCCAGTTAATTTGGAAATAACATTGTCTGAAAATGTACCTACTCTTACAAATAACAACTAAGACCCTAGCTATTCTGGTTTCGGGGGGGATGTTTTTGCACCAGTGTAATCACACAGGTGTAAACACCCAATATAATAATATCAATTTGCAACGATTAACACAAGATAAGGTATGTGTGAAAGAAATGTGACACGTTCCATGTTCTGTACTATGCTCCTGTCCTCTTTGGACAGATCTGTGAGAATATAGAAAAGGCACTTTTCAAAGGGCTTCTTTTAAAAAACTGGAACTCTCTGTTTTTCTTTTCCCTTTGCTTGCTCTCTGCTGCACAAAAAGAGCCTGGTAGGTGAGTGGTTTTGTTTTCTCATGTTCAATATGATGACTATTTTTAACCCTCTTGAAATATCTGGAATATGAATTCTGGTTTTGTTGGAAGACTTGCGGCGGTGGTGGGTGTCCTTGGAGGACATATGTTGTTGTTTCTCACCTTAATTGAGGGGAGGGGAAGGTAGATGAATCTTTGACAGTGGCTTCTTTTCTCCAAAATGCTAATGATTTTAAGTTAAAAAAAATGTTAGCAGAAAGAAAAGCTTTAAGCAGGCTGACTAAATCCCCTCTAGGCTCACCTCACTTACTGAGCTTTCTCTTTACTGTTAAGACATTGTCATTTCTCTAGCCTTTCTACAGTCTTCCAGGCTAGACAGGACCTAAAGATCTTGTGTAAAAACCAGACCTAACTCCCCCTTTTCCTTACACATCGTAAAGGAAGGCACAGGACAGGCTAACCTTTAGAACCCCACAGATCACAGCATTTCTCATGTTCTCACTTAGCATTATTTTGCTAATTTTCCCACCCCCATTTCACAGATGGCGAAACCAAGGTTAAGTGATTTGGCTCAGGCCACAGTGAGGAGTAAGTGGCAGAGCTGAGATTAGAACTCAGGAGTCTACAGAGTCCAGTCCCTTGCTCAGTCTATTAGGGAACACTGCCTATTATAGGTGAACGCTCGTTATAAAAAGACATTGGTTATGGTCTCTTACCCTCATTACTGGCCACGGTCCCCCCCTTCCCCATTCCACCTCTTTGTGGCTACCTTTTCCAGACCAAAGTTCCCTCTCTTCCCTTTCTCCATAGGGTAGGGAGATGGGAGAGATGCAGGGTGGCTGACCTGCACCTGCACAACATATCATCCAGTCTCTCTTATTTGAGTCCAGTCTCATCACACTATGAGGAGGGGACATTGGGTCCAGGGGTGAATGGAGAAAGATCAGAAGTGACATGTGAAAGAGACAGTGAGGAATGGAAAAAGAACAACGGTGATGGGGAAAGGACACTGGAACCAAGAGACAGCGATCAGGAGCAAGAGGGGGGAAATCCTGGAAGCAGTGGAGATGAATTGAGACTGATACTGGGAGAAATATGGAGAGATTGGGAAGAAGGAACAATACTGAGTGAGCACTGAAGAGGAGAGAATACGTGTTGCACTGGAATAAGATTGGGAGTGACAAGGGTTGAAGGAAGGGTGTGGTTAAGGATCCTGGACAATTGAGAAGAAATCCTCTGGCTACCGTGAGCAGGACACAGCATGGTTCATAAAGGCAATTCTCTCCAGCGGGTTTTGATTATATCTGTTTCCTCTGAGTGGAATTTCCTTTGTGACGATCGGTAATTGTAGGCTGCTGAGCGTGCTAATAGGCTCGGATGTGTAATGCCCAGTGGGTTGAATGATGATGTCCTGATATTGATAAATACTGTGAAACAAGACAAAAGCTTTTAGTGAAATGGAATTCTCTCTCTCTGTTACAACAGGGCATGTTCACAACCAGGAATATTTAGGGGATCACTTGTGAAGGGCAGTGACAAATTTGTATGGCTGAAGGGAGTCTAGCAGCATCTCCGTGAAGCTCAGACTTAGGTTAAGACGTGCAAACAATAATGTTACCTCAAACAAAATACAGGTTACAACTAAAAGGCTGCAAATAACACCCATTACAGTGTCATCCATTCACATTGCTGAACACCCAAAATATACTCAACTCTGTATGTGCGCCACAAACTCCCTTGGATTTCTAGCATATGAACAGCCACAAGACACAACCAATCACTAAGGCCAGTAGCATGGCAATCAAAGTGGGGAGACTGTGGGAGAAGCTATGGGGAGGGCAGGAAACATTTACATGATGGGGGAGGGCCCAGGGGGTATAGGGTGTCCCTGCCCCAAAATTTTGAAATAGCAGATAGAATTTCCCATATTTTAGAGGATTTCAGGCCAAGATTTAGACAAAACAAAACAGGAAGCCTACACAACTAGAATATTACAAAGTGACCTATCGAGGCCAAATTCCATCCTATTAAACACCAACTATGCATCAAAACCCTAAGCCCCAAACTAACAGATGGGACTCAGATGGTGGGGATTGCCTTGCCCCCAGTTCTCCTCCTTACCGGTCTACCTGTCTGTTTCTGCCTCAGATGACCGAAGGAACATTATTACTAGCAGTCCAGTGAGCTCCTCAGCCAGAGCCGTAACAAGAAATTTGTGCACCCCAGGGCAAGGGCCGACTCCAGGGGTCTTTGGCGGCAGGTCCCTGAGTCCCTGTCGGAGGGAAGGACTTGCTGCCGAATTGCTGCTTCCGCTTCATTCATTCTTCAAAGGCAATTCGGATGGCAGGTCCTTCCCTCCGACAGGGACTCAGGGACCCCGCCGCCGAATTGCCGCAGAAGCAGCAGCAGCTTTAGAGCTGCTGCTTGAAGCACCACCGATCGCGGTAGAGGCTGCAACCCCTCAGCTTTGTGTGCCCAAGGCAAGTACCTCACTCACCTCGCCCTTGTTACGGCACTGTCCCTCAGCCAGCTCTTTGGAAACTCTTGGATGCAAGTTCTCTGGACCTGCTTGATTTAAAAATGTCTAACTTTAATAGCTGTTGTTTAACACCATTGCATAGATATTAGGGGAAAGGAGTGTTATCACCATATGATGAGACTGTATTTGAGGAAACACAGATGACAGAACAGAAATATTTATTAAATGCTTCTACCTTATTATTGTTAATTCTACTAATTCCATTTAGTGATGGACCAATATCATTGTCCAGATTGCTTTTGTTCCTAATATATCTATAGGTTTCTACTTGTGTCCTTTTGCTTCTCCTATCAGTTTTCTTCAATTCCTTACATGTGATTTATATTCATTACTATCAGCATTCCCATTCTTCCATTTGTTCTATATTATTTTTTACAGCTGCTTTCACTTCCCCTCTAAACCAGGCTAGTTTTTTAACCAGCGCAGTCTTCTTTCTTTATTGTGTGATTGTGGCTTTTTGAGCATCTAGTAAGTTCTTAAACAATTCCCAATTGTCATTCACATTTTTTTCTGATTAATTTTTTCCTCCCAGGTGATTTGGCTCATAATTGTTTTCAGCTTTGTGTAATTGGCCATTTTAAAGGACCAAGTATATATATATTACTGGTCTGGACTTATTCGGCTTGCACATTATAAATGTGACCAAGTCACAATCATTTGTACCTAAGTTAGCATTCCTTTTTAGTTCTGTGACCAGTTTCTCTTTATCTGTTAGGAACAAGGTCTATTATAGAATTCCCCCAGGTTGGGTACCGGCACTTCTTGTGTTAGGAAATTGTCATCTATAATGTTAAGACATTCCAAGGACGTTTTAGTACGGCAACATTTGACCTCCAGCATGTATCACTCAAATTTATATCACCCATGTTCATGCAGCTTTTTCCCCCTACACAGTTATAGACAGGTGCATAAGGAGACCGTTATCCTGTTCCTTCATGTGATTTGGTGGTCTGCAGCAGACTCCGAACTAACACCCCAGTCTTGTGCTTTAGTAATACATTGATCCAAAAGCATTCAAGATCATTTTGCTTCTGAGTTATCAGTGATTCGGAAAAAGAATGTGGCCATTTTTGACAGAGTTCCCCTCCCCCCACGCCCTTTTGCCCACTAGTCTTTCCGAAATAGATTATAACGTTTTTTAACGATTTTAACGTTCCATTGGGCGATCATCCCACCAGGCTCCAGTAATGCCAACTAGAGCGAATTTTATGCACAGAATGAGCCATTCCAGTTCCTCTTGTTTATAACCCAGGCTCCTAGCCTGGGTGTGTAGGGCACTAAAAAAGTATAGTCTCCGCATGTCCCTTTGGTGTCCTCAATCAATTGGTTTCTAGACATCTTGCTTTTGTGATTGACGTGAGTGCTCAGATCTTCCCTATTCTTATTCTCCCCTTTTTGCTATTAGTTTAACCCCATCTTGACGACTCTAGCGAGATTGGTGTCCTCCTCTACTTGAGGTGGGACAGATACATCCTGGTACTTATGTATCTAACTTTGTGTTCTAAATTGGATTCAACCAACCCTGGATCTTAAGAACTCTTGTGTTAGGGTAGGGGTTGGAAATATAAACCGAGAAATGCTTCCTTATACCCAGGGCATTTTTTGCAGGTGTGTCAGGCCCTGGCCAACCTCGTATTGTGGGTAATTAACAACCTGCCTTCCTCAATTCTGTGCACTACGTGCTCATGCTGATAGGTGTTTTCTAGAACTCCCACGATGGATAGAAAAAAAATTCTCTTTGTTTGCATGAGTTATATAGGTATTTGTATTTCCGATACAGAAGATCTCTTCCCACAAACCATCATCTGCATTTAGAACCAAATTCTCACTGAAGCCTGTAGCACCGATACATGCTGATAAATTTATTGGATTCTTTTTTGTCTTTTTCATTTTTGCTGTCTGCCTTTATGCTAGTGCGTTGTTGTCTGGGATGGGCATCCATGAAATGCCACAAGGAAAACTTTTCCTGTTAGGGATTCCGGTTCTGGTCCCATCCTGGAAATACAAGTAGAACAAGGATGGCAGAGTCTGGGCCAAGTTAGTTCAGTGTTTCTAGCTGAATTAACAGATAGGACTAGAATCAGACGTGCCAGTCCTCTCATGAGAGCCTCTTGAGACTTCTGCCCCGGTTTGGCAGAGACTAGAGCAGGGATGGCCAACCTGGGGCTCCGGAGCCAGATGCAACTCTTTAGAATTTAATATGCGACTCCTTGTCTAGGCACCGACTCTGGGGCTGGAGCTACAGGCACCAACTTTCCAATATGCCGGGGGGTGCTCACTGCTCAACCCCTGGCTCTGCCACAGGCCCTGCCCCCACTTCCCCCTTCCTGCCCCTCCCCTGAGCCTGCTGTGCCCTCGCTCCTCCCCCTCCCACCCAGAGCCTCCTGCATACCACGAAACAGCTGATCGGGAGGTGCGGGGGAAGGAGGGGGAGGCGCTGATCGGCAGGGCTGCCGGTGGGTGGGAGGCCGCTGACATATTACTGTGGCTCTTTGGCAATGTACATTGGTAAATTCTGGCTCCTTCTCAGCTCAGGTTGGCCACCCCTGGACTGGAGCCTTGGATAGTTCAGCGAAGCACCCGAATTATAGACTTCCCTGTAGAATCAAAGCTGAACCCTATAACTAGGCATAGCCTTGTTCTAATCTGGTCAAGGCAGCAGGTGCAAGAGGTGAAAATCTCCTGTCCTGAGCCACTTACAATTACAGGGCCCATCCACACTGCAGCAGGGAGGTGTAGTTCCCAGCTTGGGAAGATGGATGTACATGTGCTAGCTCTGCTCGAGCTTCCACCTAAAACTAGTGATGTGGCCATGGCGACATGAGCATTGCTCGGGCGATGTACCTAGGATGTCAGATAGCTACGGTTGTACTCAGCCTGCTAGCCTGTGCCGCTGCGGCCACATCACTAATACTAATGCACTAGTTCGATCTGAATTAACACGTGTGACCCCTCCTAGCTGCTGCATGGACATAACCATCAAATCTTCTGTCCAGACTCCAGCTCCAGCTTTACCAAGCTGCCATGAGTAAGGGGGCGTTTTGAGCTCACACTGAAATGCCATCTGCCTTTCCAGCACTGCAGTCATCAACATATAACATCTCTGAAACATGTGGGTGTGGTGGTGGGAGGATGCGCAGCACAGACTGGACACACTGCGCTCACCATTCAGTGGCAAACAAATGGAGGAAGGGCTTGGATTCAGCTGGCACGCAGAGCTACAGTGAACTGGTGCCTATTTCATGCTGTCAACTTATTCTCCAGAATCTAAGTTTTCATTTAAAAAACACCCTCGATGTCTCTAGCTGTCATGGTGCTGAAAAGGCCTTGAAAACTTCCTACCTATCTGCTGCTTCTGCAGACTGAAAGAACAGCTCCAAGTCTCGGTGTGAGCTGCCCCCTTCATCTTAGGAGGCGCTCACAGGGATACAGCAATGACAGTGCCGATGTTTAAACGATTCACTGTTTCTCTGCTCAGAGCAGGTAGAAAGAGGGATGAGGATGATACGAAATCGATAGTGAGATGGGTCATTTTGGAGCCACCAGTGAGTGGGCTGGGGAGACCCAACGTTCCACATTCCCAAACTGAGGAGCCTGGCAGAGCCCAACGGGGCATCTGAAGAGCCAAAAGGGGATCCAATCTTAAGAAGCCCAGTGGGACGTATCAGTCTCACCAAGGGGCAGCCAAACCCAAGGAGCTTAGATAGCATGTGCCTGGTCTACTGTGAGTGACATCTCGTGCAGGTGGAGCTTACTTTATGGGTGGAGCTTGTAAGAGGACCACGACCTTTCTTTTTCTGATCCCTTAAGAGAGGTGAACCCAGGCCAAATTTATCCTTTTAACTCCCCTGACGACAGAGGAGATATATCGGTAATGCATTTGGCTCTCCAACACTCACCAAGAAATGCTGCTGCCACCATTAAACAAGAAAACAAAATTGTCCATCTTCATTGCGCTGTGGACTTTCTCCTCATCCCATCCCAAGAGCAGGGGAGGTGTTCTACGGCAGGATCTGCTGCAACCAGCCAGACTTTCTGATTAAGGCGAAATGAATAAATCTGGAGGGTCTGAATGGAAATGCAGTGATGGTGACGCTTTCCCTGTGCCCCCATCCTTTCCCCCGACCCCTTGACTCCAAAGCTGAGCCACCTGTTTGAGGGCTTCTCTTTTCCAACATCTTTGCAGTGGGCCGGAGCCTTCACCCTCCTTTTCTTGGCTCTTTATTCTACAGCCACTAGAGGCCACTGAGGTTCTGTGATCCCAGCTTGATTTATTTTTACAGGACACTTATTTTCTGCACTCTAACCGGTACTGATTGTTACTACCTGGGACTGCTGTCTGCTGCTGGATCTCTGCCCATATTTGTTCCGGCTGCTTGGAGGAACAGGATTTAGTACTTGGTACACTTGAAATGTTTATAGCAAGGTGCTGCATGGACCTGAAATTCTGGGGTCTCCTGCTGTTCATCAGTTTTCTGCCTTTGTTTTAATGGGTTGAGAAAAACAGACCAGAAAGAGCTTCCACGCAGCCTGGACTTTCATATTTGTATGAAGTTTCCGAACACCCTTGCTCCCAACGGTGTTGTCCATAAGCAGAACCCAAATCACTGCCCTAGCACGAAGGAGGAGCTGGAGGACTGGTGATCAGGCTGGGTCAGCCATGCATATCTGCCAGGTGTTGCAGCATTTTGTGTAATGAACAAATTGCACTCATGTGTCTAGCCAAGTCTCAATTGCAGACTCACATCAATATTGGCCCCCAGCACTCTTGACCCACCAAAAAAGAAAAGCTGAAAATCACTCATTACAGCAATGTCAATGCACAGCCTGAGTCCCCAGTTGTACGCAGACTCCACCCATGCCTCATGAACAGCATAGACACTGCCCCAGCGCACACAGCCAGTCACTCAGGCCTGTAGCTGGGCAATCAAAATCTGTGGGGAAGTAGGAAATATTTGCATGAGGATGAGAGCCCTGGAGTTGGGGAGAGACTCTCCCACCCCACTCCCAATTTTGAAATTGTGTCCTCCAGTCAGTTCTACTTGTTTCCTCCCATTATTTTCTTGACACCCCCCCCACCGCACTTCCCAGCTCTGGCTAGGACTAACGGCATAGGTGCCAAACTGCTCTGAGAGAGCCTGTACTCGAGGTATTTCACGGGAAGCAGGCAGTACTAAACATAGTAAAAGAGAGGCGGTTTCCATAATTTGTCCAGCCCACTTACCCAACCAGTGTGACCGCTTACTAGTGGGCAGGGCCGGTGCAAGAATGTTTCACGCCCTAGGCGAAACTTCCACCTTGCGCCCTCCCCTGTCCCTGAGGCGCCCCCCCCCCCACGGCAGCTCCATACCCTCCACCCTGAGGTACCCCCTCCCTCCTCAGCTCACCCATGCTCTGCCTCGACCTTCGACACACCATCACTGTTTCACTTATCCTGCCTCCCAGGCTTGCGGCGCCAATCAGCTTAGGCGCCACAAGCCTGGGAGGTGGGAGAAGTGAAGCAGCCACGGCGTGCTCAGGGAGGAGGCAGGCCAGGGATGAGCTGGGGCAGGGAGTTCCCCTGGAGGCCAACCCCCCTTACTTGCTGCACCCCCCCTTACTTGCTGCAGGCGGCCCTCCCATGCTCCTCTGCCCCAGCTCCCTCTGCCTAAATGCCAGCGGCGACTGGGGCGGCAGAAGATCCGGCCACCGTGGTTGCTGCCGAAGGAAAATGCCGCCCCCCCAAATCCTAGTGCCCTAGGTGACCGCCTAGGTTGACCTACAATGGTTGCACCAGCCCTGCTAGTAGGTGAAGGGCTACTATGGTGCAGAGTGGTCCCAATGATTGCGATGGCATGCTGCACTTGGCTATAAACATTTGCGGGTGTTGGACTCCAGTTTTATAGACCCACCAAGTGGGACCTGTGGAAATAAATATTCAGAGTTTGGAGTGCTTATAGCAGACTCTACAGTGGCGAGACTTATCTGTCACCGATCATTTTATGTTGCTGCTTTGGAGAATGCATTTCCTTTGTTTCTTGGGTTTCATAACTTCCAGAATAGAACACATAAAAAACTTTGGGATTTAAGAGTCCTTTGATACAAGTCATACAAATGGTTGTGCAAGATGTTATACGTTGTAAACAGTTATTAAAATGACTGATAGGCCTTGGACAAAGTAAGGAGAAGGAAAAAGTGAGTAATAATAACAATTATAAAAACAAGACAGTCCATAAATTAAAAAGCTTCATAGGGAGGGAGTAGTATTCCATGAAGAAACTCCGTTTAAACGTATAAATTTCTCACTGCTTTATGGAAAGTCCAAGAGTCCCAGAGAAATGCAGCTGCAGTCACAGAATGTTGCATCCTTTCTACAACAAGTCACAACTGGGCCCCAGTCTATTTAAAGCTCCTCTTGCAGGCTTGCTGGAGTTCAGCCCTTGAGCCCGGTGAAAAGTCTCATTAAACTTTGCAACCTTTTGAAAAGAACCTCATTTTGTCAGAGTTTGAGGTCTGTGAGGAAACCTGAAGCCAGATGAGTTTCTTCGTGTTCCTTGCATGTGCTGAACGTTCTTATGACATTCCTGGCTGCAATCCAGAGCAGTGAGGGGCTGTATCACCGTTGCCCTGCAGTGCTTCACAATGCTTTGGTGCTTCTCCTGGATGCTGGAGGGGCTACTGGGGAATAGTGATTGGTGTATGGTGCTGCTGGAATTCTTGAATCTGAACAATTTTCTTACTGATCAGTGGCCCAGGACAACTGCTAGGAAAGTTTAACTGGTCCTGAAACCCTGTGTGCCTTGTCACAGCAACCTGTTCCGCCCTGACAAGTGATGAAACATCCTTTTAAAAAGGCTGCAATTAACTTGATTTTTTTTCTGTAAAGAGAAAAATCTTTAAACAAATCACACTTCTGACAAAGCCCCTGTTACAAAGTGTGGGTTACATTTTATTGTATTACTTACTTACTTTTAATATTTCATGTGTTCTGCTCCCTTGTTTTGTAAGGGCCTTCCAGCAAGGAAGCAAATGACTACCTGAATATACAGGGAATCAGTGAAACTGACTATACACAGAGTTCTTGTCACAGGCCAAAAGTACTTCAGCTGAGCTAGGAAACAAAAGTCTTTACCAAATTATTTTAGTGATAGAGATTTTGGGTGCTACATCTAACTATAGTAGATCCAAAATTTTCATAGAAGCATAGACGATTAGAGTTGGAAGAGACCTCAGGAGGTATCTAGTCCAACCTCCTGCTCAAAGCAGGACCAACCCCAACTAAATCATCCCAGCCAGGGCTTCATCAAGACAGGCCTTAAAAACCTCTAAGGATGGAGATTCCATCACCTCCCTAGGTAACCCACTCCAGTGCTTTACCACCCTCCTAGTGAAATGGTTTATCCTAATATCCAACCTAGACCTCCCCCACTTCATTGAGACCATTGCCTCCTTATTCGGTCATCAGCCACCAGTCAGAACAGCCGAGCTCCATCCTCTATGGACACCCCCTTCAAGTAGTTGAAGGCTGCTATCAAATCTCCCCTCACTCTTCTCTTCTGCAGACTAAATAAGCCCAGTTCCCTCAGCCTCTCCTCATAAGTCATGTGCTCCAGCCCCCTAATCATTTAGTTGCCCTTACGTTGGACTCTCCAATTTGTCCACATCCTTTCTCTAGTGGGGGGGCCCAAAACTGGATGTAATACTCCAGATGTGGCCTCACCAGTGCCAGATAGAGGGGAATAATCGCTTCCCTCAATCCCAGTAATGCAGCTCAATATGCCGTTGGCTTTCTTGGCAACAAGAGCACACTGCTGACTCATATCCAGCATCTCGTCCTCTGTAATCCCCAGGTCCTTCCTGCAGAACTGGCACTTAGCCAGTCAGTACCCAGCCTGTAGCAGTGCATGGGATTTTTCTTGCCTGCACTTGTTGAACCTCATCAGATTTATTTCAGCCCAATTTGTTTAGGTCATTCTGGACCCTATCCCTACCCTCCAGCATATCTACCTCTTCCCCCTAGCTTACTGTCATCTGCAAACTTGCTGAGGGTGCAATCCATCCCATCATCCAGATCATTAATGAAGATATTGACAAAACCGGCTCCAGGACTGACCCCTGGGGCACACCGCTTGATACCAGCTGCCAACTAGACATCGAGCCATTGATCGCTACCTGTTTGAGCCCGACAATCTAGCCAGATTTCTATCCACCTTATAGTCCATTCATCCAATCCATACTACTTTAACTTGCTAGCAAGAATACTCTGGGAGACCATACCAAAGCTTGTTAAAGTCAAGATATATAACATCCACTGCTTTCCCCATATCCACAGAGTCAGTTATCTCATCATAGAAGGCAATCAGGGTGGTCAGGCATGATTTGCCCTGGGTGAATCCATGTTGACTGTTCCTGATCACCTTCCTCTTCCTCCAAGTGCTTCAAAATGGATTCCTTTAGGACTGCTCATGATTTTTCCAGAGACTGAGATCAGGTTGACCGGTCTGTAGTTCCCTGGATTCTCCTCCTTCCTTTCTTAAAGCTGGGCACTATATTTGCCTTTTCCGTTGTCCAGGACCTCCCCCGTTTGCCATGAATTTTCAAAGATAGTGGTGAATAGCTCTGCAATCACATCAGCCAACTCCCCCAGATGCATTTGGATGCATTGCATCCGGCCCCATGGACTTGTCCAGCTTTTCTAAATAGTCCTTAACCTACTTCACCACTGAGGGCTGCTCACCTCCTCCCCATCCTGGGAGTCCCTCCCAGTCTGGGAGTTGACTTTGTGAAGACTGAGGCAAAAAAAGCATTGAGTACTTCAGCTTTTTCCACATCATCTGGCACTATGTTGCCTTCCCCACTCAGTAAGAGTCCTGTACTTTCACTGACCTTCTCCTTGTTGCTAACATACCTGCAGAAACCCTTCTTGTTACCCTTCACTCCCTTGCTAGCTGCAACTCCAATTGTGCTTTGGCCTTCCTGATGACACCTCTGCATGCTCAAGCAATATTTTTATACTCCTCCCTAGTCATCTCTCCAAGTTTTCACTTCTTGTCAGTTTCCTCTTTGTGTTTAAGCTCACTGAAGATGTCTCTGTTAAGCCAAGCTGGTCGCTGCCATATTTGTTATTCTTTTTGCACATCGGGATGGTTTGCTTCTGCACCCTCAATAAGCCTTCTTTAAAATACAGCCAGCTGTCCTGGACTCCTTTCCCCCTCATATTAGCCTCCCAGGGGATCCTGCCCATCACTTCCCTGAGGAAGTCAAAATCTACTTTTCTGAAGTCCAGGTCTATATTCTACTGCTCTCCTTTCTTTTGTCAGGATCCTGAACTTGACCATCTCATGGTCACTGGTGTCCAGGTTGCTACCCACTTCTACTTCCTCTATCATTCTTCCCTATTTGTGAGCAGCAGGTCAGAGGAGCATGGCCCCTAGTTGGTTCCCTCCAGCACTTGCACCAAGAATTTGTCCCCAACAGTCTCCAAAAACTTCCTGGATTGTCTGTGCTCTGCTGTATTGCTCTCCCTGCAGATGTCAGGTTGATTGACATCCCCCCTGAGAACAAGGGCCTGTGATCTGGAAACTTCTGTTCAAAGACAGCCTCATCTACCTCATTCTCTTTGTCTGGTGGTCTATAGCAGATGCCCACCACAGCATCACCCTTGTTGCTCTTGCCTCTAAACTTAACCCAAAGACTCTTAACAGGCTTTTCTCCAGTTTCATACTGGAGCTCTGA
This sequence comes from Gopherus evgoodei, assembly GCF_007399415.2. Classification (NCBI taxonomy): domain Eukaryota; kingdom Metazoa; phylum Chordata; order Testudines; family Testudinidae; genus Gopherus; species Gopherus evgoodei. The sequence goes on along the minus strand of NC_044339.1, from coordinate 8,565,346 downwards.
GCAATCATAGCACTCTCTAACATACAATGCAACTCCTCCACCTTTTCTTCCCTACCTGTTCTTCTTGAACAGTTTATATCCTTCCATGGCAGTGCTCCAGTCATGTGAGTTACCCCACCAAGTCTCTGTTATTCCAATCACATCATAGTTCCTTGACTGCCAGGACTTCCAAATCTTCCTGCTTGTTTCCCAAGCTTCTTGCGTTCATGTACAGGCACCTAAGATAACTAGCCGATAGCCCTACTTTCTCAGTATGAATCAAGAGATCTCCCTTGATGCACCCTCCTCCTTGTGTTTCCTCCCGGTATCCCACTTCCCCATGTACATCAGGAATTAGGTTTCTGTCCCCTGGTGCACCTAGTTTAAAGCCCTCCTCACTAGGTTAGCAAGCCTGCCTGTGAAGATGCTCTTCTCTCTCTTTGTTAGGTGGATCCCATCTCTTCCTAACAATCCTTCTTCCTGGAACCACATCCCATGGTCAAAGAATCCAAAGCCCTCTCTCCGACACCACCTGCGCAACCACGCATTTACCTCCACAATTCGATGGTCCCTACCTGGGCCTTTTCCTTCAACAGGGAGGATAGACAAGAACACAACGTGCACTTCAAACTCCCTTATCCTTCTTCCCAGAGCCATGTAGTCTGCAGTGACCCACTCAAGGTCATTCTTGGCAGTATCATCGGTGTCCATGTGGAGAAGTAGGAAGGGATAGTGGTCCGAAGGCTAGATCAGTCTCGGAAGACACTCTGTCACATCCTGAATTCTGACTACAAGCAAACAGCTTCTCGAGTTTCCTGGTTTGGATGGCAGATAGATGACTCCGTCCCTCTTAGGAGGGATTCCCTGACCACCACCATCTGTCTCCTCCTCTTGGGAGTGGTGGTGGTGGGGACTCCCTCCTAAGGTGGTTTTCAGACAGATGTAATTCTTTACAAGCTGCTGGTGTCCCTCTAAAGTCAGCATGTCACCTAAATTGTTAATGTTAGATGAAAAAAATATTGAAGAAAAATAAACATGGAAAGCTTCAATAAATAGTCATATTTTCTCCTCAGCTGTGATTCCATCTCCCAGCAAAGTCTGAATGGCCATTTGAATCCCATGTGTCTGCACTTGTATCTAAAATGGCTCCTACGCCCACATTCAAAATGCGTTACAAAAGCTCCATGAAGTTAATTGAATATTTTCTCCACTTAACTTCACTGAACAGCTGTAGCTCCTCTTATTACAGCTGACTTAAGCATTTGCACGTTATTGGAAATTGCCTGTTAGTGCTATTGCATATAGTCTTACAAGTTCAGTTTAGCTGATTGTATGGGCAGTTGCATCCTGGAGAAATGCTTATTAGGTGCAGTTCTTTGGGAAGATGAGTGTATCTGAGTAAGATTTGTTCACCGTATCATTCACGCTGACTGAAATAATTTCTCACCTGTAGACGTACTGCCTGTAGGCTATACCTATGCAAGAAAATATTACAACCGCAGTAGCGTGGACCTCAAACAGAACAAATTAGGTGGCAGCCTCTGTTAAATCAGGCTATTCTAATGATCATCTTGCTTTTTTCTCTTCTTGGTTCCTTTGTGATTTTTAGCAGCTTACACTCTTGCAGACTTCTGGAGCTGAAATGTAATCCTTCATAGGATTCGATTTTTAAAATCTTTTACCCTTTGAAAACCCTTTTTATCCAGGTCTGAATTGAGAGATGTAAGAGAAGAGAGATATAATCAGAATAGTGATTTCTCCCACACCTCACTTGCTCCTTCCTCTCAGGGATGGTACCTAACCACAGGGCTAGACAGGATTCCTAGTTTTCTATTAGTCCATAGCATTAGTTGCTACCCTCGGTACCCATCAGAGATCACGCCTTTTAAGATGATCAATGGTTCATTAGAAAAAGCAAAAAGACAGATCAATTTACCAGTCAGATCAATGTGGTCTCAGCATCCCAAGCACCCAGCATCATCCCAGCCCTGATCCTTACCATGGAATCAGTTTTGGCACCAGAAATATTAGGCTGGGCCATCATTGAGTAAGTCAGAAAAATACAAGCGGGCAGATTAGAGGAGACAGCTTCTATTTATATATAAATACCTTAGTAATCAGCAGTGACGGGAAGGGAAAATACAAAAGAAATATGTGCCTGTTTAGCAAGATTTTGGTAAAATATTATACAATACATTGCATTTGTATGTATTGTCTCGGAGTCACAGACCATGCAGAAAATAGAGGTTTCCAGGTGACAGCTGAAAAGAGAACTTACAAGATGGGGGACTCTATCCTGAGAAGCAGAGACTGAAAAAGAGTTGTGGCTGACCATGAACTCCCAGTGTGACCCTCTGACCAAAAGAGCTAATGCAATCCTAGGGTGCTTCAGCAGGGGAATCTTGGGTAGGAGTTGAGCGATTGTTTTACTTCTGTGTTTGGCTCTGGTGCGACTGCTGCTGGATACTGTCTCCAGTTCTGGTGCTCACAATTCAAGAAGGATGTTGATAAATGGGAGAGAGTTCAGAGAAGAGCCATGAGAATGATTAAAGAATTAGAAAACCTGCCTTGTAGTGCTAGACTCAAAGAGCTCAATCTATTTCACTTAGCAAAGAGAAGGCAAAGGGGTGACTTGATTACAGTCTGTAGGTAGCTACATGCAGAACAAATATTTATTAATGGACTCTTCAGTCTACCAGAGAATGGCGTATCACAATCCAGTGTCTGGAAGTTGAAGGTTGATGAATTGAGACCAGACTCAAGGTGTAAATTTTTGACAGTGAGGGTAATTTATTGGAATAATTTACCAAAGGTTGTGGTGGATTCTCAGTTGGGTGTTTTTCTAAAAGATCTGCTCTAGGAATTATTGTGGGGGAGGTCTCTGGCCTGGGTTATACAGGAGGTCAGACTAGATGATGACAGTAGTCCTTTCTGGTCTGTGACTCAACATGTTGGAAGGGGGGGAGAGATTTCCAGACAGAAGAAGCAGCACACATGAGAATTGCACCAGTCATGGTGTATCATAGGGAGGGAACAAAGAGCAAGCCTGGGCCATCCTGCTGATCTCGCTGCCCTGAGGAGCCCCCTTGACTCCAGTGGCATTAATGGCATGAGCAAGACTGCCCCTGTGATGGAGGGTTTGCAGGATTGAGACCCCAGACTGGAGCAGTGAAGTGATGCATGGAAAAACGTGACCAGTCATTGAAAGCCTTTAAAGGAATCCACTGTGAGTGCAGTAGAAACCGTAGGAAGGCTACCCGGAGGACAAATGGGCATGAGAGACTGCAGTGACCCACAGGGGCGGCTCCAGGCCCCAGCACACCAAGTGCGTGCTTGGGATGGCATGCCGCGGGGGGCACTCTGCCGGTCGCCGGGAGGGTGGCAGGCAGGGTGCCTTCGGCGGTTTGCCTGCGGCGGGTCTGCTGGTCCCGTGACTTCGCCTGCGGGAGGTCCACCGGAGCCGTGGGACCGGCGACCGGCAGAGCGGCCCTCACGGCATGATGCTGTGCTAGGGGCAGCGAAATGTCTAGAGCCGCTCCTGGTGACCCATATGCAGATCCTCCTAGTCCATGGTGTGAAAGTGGTTCCAGCATCCAGCTAGACCTGTGCAAGGAAGCATGGACACTGAGGGGACAGACCAGCACCTGCAAACAACATTCTCCTGAAACTTGGACCTCCCGGTGAAGTCAATGGGATTTTAGATATGCAGCACCTCCCTGGAAGAAAGCAGCCAAAAGCCTCAAAAGGCACCAGGCCCTGAGGGGAATGTCATTTGTGTGACCCATCCATCCTTACCCTTGTCTGGTGTCCTCATGTGATGTGCTGAACACATAGATACCAAGGAGGTGGTTGCTATAGCAACAGTAACTATGAACTGGATCTGCTCATGGAACTTACCCTGAGCTGTGTGACATTTTAGTAAGTTAAGAATCACAATTTGTACTGATCCAAAGAGACCCCTGCCAATGGACCCGGCTGTGTGGATAAACTTCTCCTGTTTTCCATCTCATCCCCACACCTCTGCCCTGCCCAATCCCTATAGTGACTTCAGCTTACGCCAATAGATCTTGGGGGACTATATTATGCAATTGATTTTTCAGCCAAGCTCCCCATTGACTTGAATGGAGATTTCTGCTTTAGGAAAAAATCAATGCACAGCTTGACCATAGGTCTCCCAGACTTCCTGTTCCATTAGGGCTGGATGATCAGCCTTTTCTTGATCACAAGCCCAGATGGACTGAACACATTTTATTGTTGTCACTCTTCTTTTCTTTGACATCACTTACCTGCCAAGTACATTTTCACTCATGTCACTGGGTGATGTTTTTATGACAGTTAGCACCTAAATGCACTGATGTCGGTCCCCAACCCCATGGCCCCACTCAGCTTCCAATCTCCTGCAGCCATCAGCCCTATGCTCTGACATTCTTGATGTCCCTGTGATGGGTTTGGGCCCTTTGGGGGGTCACCTGATGTTCTGGGGTGCCATTGAGTCAGCCTGTTCTGCCAGCCTGAGTCCCCTTTACCTGGCCTTGCTGGATTAGGTTCACAAGCCTCTTCCAGCCAAACACCCAGGCAGGACTGCACAGACAAACAGATCCACTCTGGAAAGATTCAGCCTTAGGGGATCATCCCAGCACTCTGGTGCCCACTCCCTTTAAGGGGAACAAACCCAAAGGTTTTATGAAATTCGCCCCCTCCCTCAATATGGAGGGAGATATATACAACTTCTTGCCCCCACCCCCCAGTTAGAAATTGCATAAACTGGGTTATATTATAAACAAGAAATAAGTTTATTAACTACCAAAGGGTGAATTTTAAGCGAATACAAGAGATAACAGACAGAACAGAGCAGATTACTGAGCAAATAAAACAAAGTATGCAAGCTAAGCTGAATATACTCGAGAAACAGGTTACAAAATGTAATTTCTTACCCTAAATGTCATTTTAGGCAGGTTGCAAAGTTTTCTGTGGCTCAGAGTTCCAGTTATATTTCTTTTCAGATTGGACCCCTGTCTCAGTCTGGACTCTTCCCCTCCCCCAGCCCCGGCCCCCGCCTTCCCTTCAGGTGGCTTTAGCAGTCTTTCTTCTTGGGCGGAAAGGCCATGGAGAGGAGTTCTGTTTGCCTTCCTCCACACGTTTAAATAGGATTTACATAAGGCGGGAATTCATTGTTTCCCAAACTTGACCCCGCCCCCCTTCCCTTCCAGTGGAAAGTTACAAGCCATCCCAGGTAATGTTTAGTATCAGGTGACAAGATCACCTGACCTAGTAGTGTCATAGTTATGTCCGTGGATGCCTCCCAGATTAGTATCCTCATGGTTTTGTTATTCCTTCCTGATGGCTCATCAAATTTGATGGCCTGTCCTCTGGTGGGTGTCTTCCCAATACACACCCAATTGTAATTGTTAGATAGTCCATATTTGTAACTTTAGATACAGAAATGATACATGCATACAAATTGGATAATCACATTCAATAAAACAGATCCTTTCCAATGGTCCCTTACAAGACCCATCCTGCATAGAATATATCTCAGTTATGTCGTATTCATATCATAAGCATATTTTCATAAAGAATATGGAGTGAAACATCACAGCCCCGTCCCTCTGCACCCATCTTCTAATCATAGCAGCCCCATCCATCAATCCCATGCTGCACCCAATCTCCCCACCATTCTTCAGTGGTTCCACGCTCCTCCCAGTTTGTCAACCCCTCTATTAGCCACGTTGCTGCTCCCAATCCGCATAGCTCTATGCATTGATCCCAAGCATTTCACAGTCTATATGTGTCCCAGGAAGCTGATGTCTAGAGGAGTGGGCCATTCCCCTAGGGCAGTGATGGCTCAAGATACCTGGGTGGATGAGGAGCCCTTTAGAAATTCCCCATTAACAATTGTCTTTCAGTTTTCTTGTCAAAATCTATAAAAGCACAGTCCACGCTGCTTTCAAATGAGAATGCTCTGGTTCTCTGTGGAGCCTGTCTTCCATTTGCTTTCAGGATTAATCGGTAGCGTGTTCAGTGAAGCCAGGGGGCTGTAGCACATTGATGTGTGTTGTGTTTTTTCAAAAGGCCTAATGCTTCTTACAAACATGTTTCATTTTGGTAAAATGGAAAAGGATTTAATGAGGTTTCACTCACCCAGTAGCTTTGCTCTGCAAGTCTTCATCTTAGTGCTGTTCCTCTCCCGCGATCTATTCATTTAGCACTCACCAGGGGATTGCGGACGGAGTTTTAGCCCTTTAAGCACCTTCTTTTTCTGCTAATTGATCTTTTCGGTTCTTGAGTCTAATTACTTAACAGCAGCTCCATGAGAGAGACTCCTTCGGCACCCATTATGGGCTTGTCTCTTGGGGTCTCAGCTCTCAACAACAGGGCAGAGAGCAAGCCTGGGCTGCTGTTACCATCTCTCTGTCCACGGAAACATAGGGTCGGAACCAGGTAGTCTCCAGAGCCTTTGTTCACACCTGGTGGCCTATACACTCATTTTGGGGATGGAGGTGTTGAATTTCACTCTTTTTAAGGTGATTGTGTGACTGGTGCTGCATTGGCTGCCCTGCATGCTGTTCCATCCACCTCTCTGAGGGGCTTGTTCTGCTGGTGTATCTGAGCACCTTCCATGTTTGAATGGCAATACCAAAGACCCTAGTGCACTTCAGGAGTCTCTGGCTCTTCTCTTGATTTGTGTTCTAGAAAATATTGGCATCTCGTCTTTAGCGATGGCACGGGCAGAGGCAATGCAAATGGAACAGACTGGGCAATGTCTGGTGTGAGTTCTCCCTCTTCTGAGCCTGACCTCCAGAGGCTGAGAGTCGGTAACAATCTCTGAGCAAAAACTCCACCCTACCCACCTAAACCACATCGAATGAGGGCTTAGCCCTTCCTTCATCCTGACGTGGGAAAGGTCAGTAGCTTCAAGTCTTCAGCCTCCAGAGAGGCCAACATCTCCAAACTGTTCCTATTCATATGCTTTTTGTGACTCCCAAAGAGACGTTCTAAGGACATGCAGGCACATCACCCCTTGTTCCTGTTGCCTATGGCACATACGGTGGAGCAAATAGTGGTGCCTTGAGAAGACTGCTGCTGGAAGAAGCAGTGCAGGGCTGTAGGGTATCTCCGTCCACATCCAACCTTATCCAGAGATGGTGCTTTGGGAGCTGGAGACCCAGGGACAAGTTCAACCCAGAGGTCAGTGAAGTTGCACCCACTTGTCCCAGGGTTGAGTTTCGCTCTGTTTCTTTCGGCCTCACTTCCATTATTTAACCTAGTTACTTTCATTCACCATTAAACTGCTGGCCGTGAGCTAGCACTGCATCCAGCCCCTTGGACTCTGAGCTGGAGTTTCATCCAGTGACCAAAAATTAGTTCCAGGAAGCTACTCGCCCTAAATGCTGGGAGTTGAGTGGGAAGCAGCTATGGGTCCCAAGCCAAGCAATTCCCTACTCAGGATCTCCTGAGCTTTACTCATCTCAGTTAGGTTTGCACATAGTAGCTACAACTGCCTCTATGATCTTCCTGCTACAGCATCTTCCCTTGGTCTGCACTGAGAGCCTGGTAGAGGAATGTGCAATTAATCTTCATTTAGTCTAACATGTCAAGTGACTGATTTTCTCAATCATGGCAACAGCTTCTTTTCTTTGCCTTGAAGTGATTTGGAAGGAAATTGTTGGCAGTTTACATCCAGAGGCTGCAGGTTGTCCCTTTTATTTTTAATACCAGTAAGGTGACTAGATGTCCTGATTTTATAGGGACAGTCCTGATATTTGGAACTTTGTCTTATACAGGTGCCTATTACCCCCCGACACCCATCCTGATTTTTCACACTTCCTGTCTGGTCACCCTAAATACCAGTCATCTTAGGGTGGAAGCTGCTGATTCCAAGTATGGTCAGATATTTTCCTTTTTAAGTAGAGCTCTGGGTGTCTTGTCCAAGCAGAGGGTTGAATCAGAAGGAATTGTATAAATCTCTTCCCTTATACTGTGCTCATCACCATGGCATCTGAGAGCAATATAAGAACCTGAACAGGAAGGAGCCAGGAGCTGTTCAGCTATATAAAGGGGCCTGCCAAACAGACTGAGTGTGTCATAGACGCAGGAGCTGTCGGTTGTGCATGCCAGCTGAGCCAGGCACACTCTGGGCATAGCTTATAGATGCCACCTCTGCCCATGGAAAAGTGTCTCCATTGTGCACACAAACATATTTTACCTCTCCCACCATCCATACGCTATACATGTAGAATGGGCCGTGGACACTAGAAACTTCAGAGACGTAAGCAACCGGGATTTGAGGCTTCCGGGCTGTCTGTCTAACACCTTTCCCCACTCCTAGGAGCCTGGTGTCCTCCCTCTTGGGAGTAGACCTCAAAACTAAAATGTGCCAGGTAACCTTCTGTTCCAGTTCCCAGGAACTGCAGCAGAGCTGTTTCAGTTGCCGGCATGTGAATCGCAAGGATTAGGATAGGAAAATAAAGGGAATGTTACAATTAATGAATGCTCTCATGGCGCACATCAGCTGCCCCTGCCCCTCCATCCCTAGGCAGAGCTGGCATCTTTCTTCCTTTCTGATGACAGAAAGCCACATTCTACCCTCAGTTCCGTGTGCGCCAGCACATCCCGCCACAGTCCAGGGGTTCAATGGCCAGATGCGAGGACACAGCTGAACCCACTGTTTTCAATGTGAACAGAGACCGCCTGGTGGGAAAACTGATTTCTCCAATGATTGGCAAGGCCACCTTCCCCAGAAAAAAACATATACAACAACAGCTACATCTGAGCACGGTGTCAACCCTCCCCCTGCCCACACACAGTGGAGAGCTACCCATTCAAGCATACGTGAAACTTGTGCTCAACTTCTAACTCTGCACACCTTGACACATGCTGCCAGGAAAGGCTGGTGAAGTGCAAAAGTGTGTTGGCCCCGAGGGAGATTCTTTAAGAGGCAGCAATGTCAGCGCTGTGCGGTCCCTGCTCCGAGGAGCTTTAGCAGCCCCTAAGACAAGGTGCACTGGGACAGCTGGAGGAAATGAGCTGTGTCACAACCTCACACCGTACCCAGCTGGTTGCAAGTGATCCTGATCGCCAAGTCCCTCATACATCAAAACCAACTGGCTATCTAGCTCTGGGACTCTAGGACATATGCCCAGGCTCAGACCTCTTGTCTGTCGTCCTTTTTAGGGATGTAGGGCACTGCTGCCCTAGACTCTAAACCAGTGTCTGAGCTCTCCTGAGCTCCGCAGTCACTTCCACATGCTGCTGCGGAGCTGCAGGGAGAACATGGCAGGACAGTAAGGGACACAGGCATAGCAAAGGGCTTTCTTAACCATAGTGACTTGACTCTTAAAAGTATCTGATAGTTACTGATATCTGACAAGAAAATTCCTGAGATGCCCCTTCCCCTCCCCTGGGCTGAGATCATCCCTTCTGCAAGTTTGAGGTAGGTCAGCAGCCCCAGTGGGGCAGAGTCCTTCCTGTGCTCGCTCTTCTACAAGACCTTGCGCGTGGCGCTGCTCAGCCCTCCTGCACTGAACAGATTCCTGATCTTAAGCAGAGTCGGTCTCTCTGCCATGTGCTCTTGTGGGATGCTCCAGTCCCCTCCCCTGCATCATACGTGCCCCACCTGCAGGCCCTATGTAGAAAAAACCACTCTTCCATGGGGGTGGGCCCATAGTTGGGTCATTCAAAGTCAAGGGTTGAGCTTGGATTCAAGAGGTTTTCTCAGTGCTAGTCCTCTGGTGAGGTCTCAGGCCCTTTTCCTGGGCAGGGCACTGTCTGGAATACAATACAGCACGCTGCCCTCAGGCCTGTTTACACGCAGGTTCAACACACGCAAAGTGGAGTTCCTAGACAGATTCCCCCTCTGTCATGGGATGCAGAGAGTCGTTGGCTGGTGTGAGCAGGGTGGCTGTGGGCTTTGTGGAAGAAGCAGGCCAATAGGCAGGGTAGAAGAGGGCATGGGCCTGGCAGACTGGGATCAGGAGGTCATTTAGTGCAGAGGGTGTGGCCTGGGAGAAGCCACGAGTGGGAGCAGCCAGGCTAGCATCATTGCTACAGGGAAGAGGGGAAAGGGAGCGAGGAGCAAGCCGAGACCCAGAGCAGAACAGCATTGTTTGTTCAGGGCCCTTTGACAGCAGCAGGACCAATCCGTAGAGTAGGTGATTCCAAGCAGGTTCAGAGCTGAACACGGCCACATCCTGTACATGAGGGCGCACAGCATGCACATGCTAACAGATGCTTGCTAATGCATAGTGCAGATTGCCTCTGGATGTCCCTAGGGCTGGAAGTACTAATTAAAAGGGGGGGGGTATTCCTCCCCAGCTGGAGGGTGGCAGTAGGGGTGCATAGCCAAAGGAACATCCCCATTCCTTAGATTAAATCCCAACCCGGGTATCGCCCTTATTACCCAGAGCTGTAGCTCCCAGCCTTGTGAATGCTAAAGTAATGCAAAATGCATGAGAGAGAATTTCCACATCCCACACTCTTCTGTACTTAATTAAAAGTCATTAACAACGATCTGTACTTGGGACGATCCCCCCTAGGGCTCCATTACTGAAGGGAAACAGGCAATTGAATCCCAGACACTTAGCACTGGTAAGTTACAGGCTGTTCACCAACCTCGCTCACCCCCTCCCAGTGCACCGAGCTGGTTTTGGTTTCAATCCTGTCTTTTCCTAAAGGTCCCTGTACACACAGCCCCTGGGGCTCCAAGCATGCTCTGGAGTGAGCTCTGTGGGCTGGGCTTCTGCTTGACTAGGGCGATTCACTTCCTTTCCCTCCGAGGGGAGCGTGACTTACGCAGGAACCTGCTTACAAGCATGGTCCATCTATTAGAGCCTAGATTTCCAAAGGGCATTGACTTCTCTGGGACTAGAGCTGCCAAGGAAACTCCTCACCCCTCCTGTGCCCTTGCCACCAGCTCCCTACCCTCCACTTCCTTCCCAGGCCCTGAAGGCGCTTCTCTTACAGCCCCTGCGGGAGCTAAACTGCCCTCCTCTCTGGCTGGCTGGAAAACATCTAGCTCCATTCCAGCCTGTTCTTCTGCCCAGAATCATGTATGAACTCTAGGGCAAGGAGTCCCCACTGCCGGCCCCCTCCGTCTCTCTCAGCCTCTTGCCCCACTTAGATCACTGGACTTCCACTGGTGTCATTGTGGACAGAATTTGGCCCTTGATTCCCTTGGGATTCTCTCAATGCTGTTTTGATTGACACCCTATGTAATCCTATTGAAGTTCCTGGGTATAAATCCATGCAGATTTTGGCCTAGATTGATTGATCTAGAATCAAACCCACTTAATAGTTAACGCACCTCCCTCGCCCCCCCCCCCCAACACACATCTCTTCTGGGCCTGCCACCAGTTTTCTGAAACATGGATTCCTGCTGGGATGATCGCCAGATTGGAAACACAGACCTGGATACCTTTTACATTAAAACCAGTTGGCTCAGCACGGTCACTGAGAGCAGCGTGACTTTGGGAGGGAGGGGATTGGAGGAGAGATCAGCTATAATGCATTAGGCATATATTATCTTTGTCATTCTAACTCAGCAGATGGTGAGCTGGCTGGGCAAGGGATGCAGCCACACATTAGACCTGTGCCTGGACATTTGCAGTCACAGTGGTGGATCCTTGTCTGGTCTGAAGCCTGCCCCCGCACATGGAGGTCTCTCTCTGTTTTACTTGCAATCCCAGGGCACATAGATGCATGGATAGTAGCCATTGCCCTAAAGTGGGCCTGCAGTCTCAGCAATGCTTTCAGCTTAATTGGAAACCACTGCATGGTGAAGAGGAATTCTCTGGGTTCCCTCGCTCGTTGTTCTGTTTATTTCTATCTACTTGTTTGACAGGAATCCACTCGCAGGGAGGGGTGGGACTGCAGGTCAGGGTCCTGGAAAACGTGGTGTATGGAACCTCAATGGGCTTCCTGCTTTGTTGACATTCCCTCCTAGCATGTACCTAGAATCTACCCCACCTGCGGGGGACTGGGATCCCTTCTGGACATGGTGGACATGGATAGCCCGGGTCCACCTAGACAGTGGGTCACTGGCAACCCAATGTTGACACACACAGGGGCTGGTGTAGCAAGGCTGTGCTGGGGCAGAGACATGGAGAGCCCCCACCTGCTGATGTTCAGGTCTCCAGTAGGACAGCTAGACACTGCCCATCCACTGGCCTGCATAAAGCTCATCAGCAAGGGACTAGGGGGAGAGAGGCCAAGGATGCTCTCCCTTCAGAACCAGTTGGGAGACTCTAGCTAGCCAGAAGACTGGTCCTTTCCTCTTGCGCCAGGGACAGGAAAAAGTCACTGCCCCCAGTTCCACTCATGCTAACACACTCCAATACTCTATGGTATTCCACTCATAACACACACCAGTACTCTATGGTTCTCCACTCATTATAATACACTTCAGTATGCTATGGTACTCCACTCAGTACTCCACACACTCCAGTACTCTATAATACTTATCCAAGTCACTGCAGTTCCCGATGCAGTGATTGCTGCAGGATTTGTTCACTGCAGAATACTGGAGTATGTTTGTTTTTTCATCAATAGCTGGCACTAAATTCTCCCTCTGTCTCTCTAAGGATGCCAGATGGTTTCTACCTCCATTAACTCATAACCAGAACCTTACCAAACGTGTGCTGTTCCCAGAGGGCAATTAGACCTCCAGGCTGGCTTGCCAAGAACCTGAGCAATGGTAATGACTTGATTTCCATGTGTTTTCAATTAGCGGGATATATTCTCTCCATGCTGCCTGCATCCTGCGTCCCCTCACCACCCCTAGCAGGTTATGTAATCTGTAGGAGAGTTACATAACAATGCAGCAGCAGAGCCAGCAAATTGTTTCCAGGGTGTGGGAGGTGCACCAACTGCCACCCGCCTGGGATGCTAATACCACAGAAGAGAAGCAGGCGGGCACCCACTTCTGCCACAGTGCGGGTGCACTGTCGGTCCAGCCGCGATTCCTTCTTGGGAATGGTTCTGTCAGGGAGATGCTTGGGCTAGATTTGAAACCCCACAGGTTGCTCTATGCCCTGAGCCAGGCTGGCTCACGTTCTTAAATGACTGGGATTATTTCTCTTTATTTGTTGTTGTCGTTGTCTTTTTGTGATGCACTATGGTCTCGTGGTACAGCAAGGGACTAAAAATCAACACTCCTGGGTTCTCCTCTAGACCCTGCCACTGGCTTGTTGTGGGACCTTGGCCAAGTCCCTTCCCCTCTTTTTGCCCTCGGTTTCCCCATCTGTAAAATGAGTGATTATACTGACCCTTTTGTAAGGTGCTTGGTGATCTCTGGATGAAAGAGATGTTTGCTATCATTTCTAATTGTCATTATGGCTGCCCATTCCTGGGGCTTGTGAGGGTTAACCCACAATCCTTATGAAATGTAGCTGTCCAATCAGGATACCGTACTTTCCATCTGGATTAGCACTGGAATTTAAATTGGTCTGGTAACATTGTACTACTGAGAGCAGATTTTTGCCCTATAGTGACTTTAGAACAGGAGGAAAGGTGCAGGGAGTTTGGTAATTTTGTCCCATTCTAGTCCGTGTGAGGATGGGATACACCAGGGCCAACATGTTCCGTTGTAGGTACCTCTGTTTTTGGGTGCCTCCTTCGGGCCTCCTTTTTCAGAGGTGCTGAATATCTGCAGCTGCAATCGAAGCTGAGGGGCAGCTCCTCGCCTCGACGAAAGCAGGCCCAAAGTATATCAATGAAAATCAGAGGCCACTTTTGAGAATTTGGCTTTAGACTGTGAATGTTAGTTCCTGGGACCTTCTTTCCTTCAAGAAAAACATTTGGAACAAATAACACAATTAACTACATTTCTCACTGGACAGTTTGGGGTTTTTAATTTTGGGCTTGGCCATCCTGGAGATTTCTGCAGATTTAGTCCAGGCCATTAAATAAAGCAGGAAAAGAGAAGACTTCCCTCCAGCCCCTGGGTCCAAGTGAATGCTGTTTCCACTGAGTTAGTCTCTGGGGCTAGAAGGTAGGGTGACCAGATGTCCCAATTTTAAAGGGACAGTCCTGATTTTTGGGGCTTTTTTCTTATATAGGCACCTATTATCCCCCACCCCCATCCCAATTTTTTACCCTTGCTATCTGGTCACCCTAGTGGAAGGGGACAGGCTGCTAATCACTGCAGTCCTTTGAAGCCCAGTTCTGCCCTCAATCAATGGGTCAGATCCCCAGCACAGCACCTCTGAAGTCTGTGGAATTATGCTGATTTACACCAGCTGAGGAGCTGACCCAGTGAGTTTCCACAGATGTAACCAAGGGCCAAATTTGGCCCAGTTAGTTTCATCACAAGATCAATTCACGGCGCAAACAAAGTGAGCTGAAGGAGGTGCTAAAGCGTGTCATTACTAGCAGGCCCCGGTTCACTGCTTTGAACTCTGTCATCTCCAGGGCCCCTTTCTGGGGCTGGATGGCAAAAGAATTCTCATCCACTTCTGAAGTCAGGTTAGGGACCGTGTAACTAAAGTAAAGCGGAGGCCAATGTACTGCTGAAGGTGTTGTCTTTCCAAAAGGACACAGACCCCTAGGCACTCACATTAAACCCTCAGCCCTTTTCACAACCACTAGGGCGTTTAACTCTCATGCCCTAGCCACATGCTGACTTAGGTCATTACATTCTGCATCCCTCACTCTGCTTTGCAGCTCCAAGTAAGTAGAACAGATGTTACTCACTCCTTGGCCTGTTGGCTGTTCAGCAGCTGCTGCTTTCCACCGCAGAGGTGTCTGCATATCGCTAGTGTGTGAAATGATTCTTGTGTATGATTTGGAGCTCGTCCGGCTGCAAAGGAAATTTCAGCACACAGAACCAGGCCCATCCTCTGTAATGGGCTTGGGGATGGAGAGCATTGCGTAAATGTAAGGCTATGAGTTGATTATTAGCAATAACAAGAGGCATCTCACTTCTCTTCCATCTTAGCCGGATTAATCGCTGGCAGCGACGCTTGCTGCTTTCACTCCTCATTATTCGTTCACCGTGGAGCGTCGCTTGGGGTCAGGCTTCTGAGGACAGAAGAAGGAAAAAATGAAACAGAGCCCTCCGCTGGGAATTGAGATCAGGAGCAGTTTGGATCAATGCCCCGTGAGCGCTGAGTGGGAGGAGGAGAAGGCGATACTGCCATACCTTATTATACCAAAACAAGGCAAGATGCATGACAGAAGACATACAACAAGAAGAGTTTGCAGTCCCGAGCTAATGGCTCACAGAAAAGGACATAGGAGGTTTTAGATTCTGTTTAAAGATAGATGAAGAGGCAGAGGCCCTAGTCCAGAGAGGTATTTAGACTCCTAACAGCCATTGATTTCAGTGGGAGTCAGGTACCTACGTACGTTTGAGGATCTGAGCCAGAGTCCTCTCATGTTCAAGATGGTGGCTCAGTGGCCAAATCAGTGGCCACCTAGTGCAGTATATTTAGGTCCAAGTGATAAATATTGGGCAAATTGAAGAGAGTCCAGCGGAGGGCAACGAAAACGATCAGGAGGCTGGGGCACATGACTTACAAGGAGAGGCTGAGGGAATTGGGTTTATTTAGTCTACAGAACAGAAGGGTGAGGGGGGATTCGATAGCTCCTTCAACTACCTGAAGAGGGTTCCAAAGAGGATGGAGCTCGACTATTCTCAGTGGTGGCAGATGACAGACCAAGGAGCAATAGTCTCAAGTTGCAGTGGGAGCTGTCTAGGTTGGATATTAGGAAACTAATTTTGCTAAGGTGGTGGTGAAGCACTGGAATGGGTTCCTTAGGGAGGTGGTGGAATTTCCTTCCTTAGAGGTTTTTAAGGTCAGGCTTGACAAAGCCCTGGCTGGGATGATTTAGTTGGTGTTGGTCCTGCTTTGAGAAGGGGATTGGACTAGATGACCTCCTGAGGTCTCTTCCAGCTCTAATCTTCTATGATTCTATTCTATGATTTTAAAAGCTGACAAGTGTCAGATGATCTTCAAGTCTAAAGAGCGATCAGATGAGAAGGAGAGTTCCCGAAAGAATCACCATTCCTTTGAATGGGGCGTGAGGATAAGCTAAGCACATGTGGGGGAGGAGCATATTTATAGCCACGCCACACACTTGGATTAGCATCAGACACCTTAACTGGGAGGCAAAGTTGGATATGCGTTTATTTTGGAAAACAGGTAAAATGGATTGCTCGCCCCACCGCCTGCACTGACTCCAGCCCTGTACTCCTTTTACAAATATTCTTCCGAAGGAACCAAAGTCTACCCTGGCTGCATCAGAGATTCCAATAACATGGCCATATTGTCACTAGCACCTAACTAGAAATATAGGATTTTGAGTCAGCTCTCACCTTAAATTCCAGAGTCCCAATGCGGAGTCTGCGTGGTCAGCCCGTGTGACACTGTCCATTAGGGCAGTGCAGAGCTTTGCATTGCAACCTGTTGGCTGGATGCATTGTACAAATAGAAAATAACACTACTACCTGGGTCCCATGTCCCATAGTGGATTCTTAATATGCTTGCTCCCTGGTGCCTGGGTGACACAGCCCAGACTGGACTCAGAGTGTTCACTCCCTGCTGTATCAGAAATAGAAATACCTGAATTTCTCTGCTCTCTCTTGCATAATTCCTAACAGGGAGATTTAGTGCTTAGAGCAGAGCACAGGGTACATGAAGTCCTGGGTTCTCATTCCCATTTTGCCAATGACTCACAATGTCTCCTTAGGCAAGAGACTTTGGCCAAAGTTTTCAAAATTGGCCTCTGATTTCGGGTGTCCAGTCTGAGGCACCCTGGGCCTAATTTTTTTCAGAGGTTCCGAAGTCAATGGGAGCAATCCAGTGTGTGAAGTCAGGCACTCAAAATCAGAAGCCACTTTAATCACTGTGTGCCTCAGTTTCCCCTCTGTAACAGGGGGCCAAGGACACCTGCCTTTGCACGGCACCTTGGCTCCCTTGATGAAAGGCGCTCTGGGAGTGCAAAGTATTATTCTGACTAAAGATCATCATTTTGCTGCATGACCAGGTGCAGACACAGCCCAAAGATTCCATCTATTTATGCCTCCTTGATGTTTCATTTCTAGTCCTATATTCAGTTCTCCCTCTCCCCCTTCCCCCCCCTCACCACACTGCCTTTCATCCTCATCCCTCAGGCGGCCTGCAGCCAGTTTGGCACTGAACCCGTCTCTATGGAAACCAGCGAAGATTATGAAGCTGCCACAGATCTAATCACACTCCCCCCAAGACTTTAAGAAGCAATTCACTTTCTGGATTTTGTTAACCTGCATTATGGTGACGATGCTTTAAATGGTGCGACAAAAATGGGGAATTAAGTTAACCAACAGAATCACAGAAGGCTAAGCCCTGGGCTCCATTCTGCCCCCGCGGCCTCATTCGCCTCAGTGGAGCTGAATGTGTATAAATAAGTGCAGGCTTTGGTGAACAGGAATGTGAAATGGCAACATCTTGCCAATCCCCTGGGGGGCACTGCAGAGTTGTTCCCAATGGTGTATAGTGAACAGCTTGTCTAGTTCACTTTTCACTAACTCAAGTGATGAGGCTTTCACCACTTCCCCTGGGAGCCCACTCCACTTTCTAACAGGTCTCATGGGGAGGAAATTCATCCTGCTCTTCAGTTTCCCTTCTCTGTTACATCCCAGCTATTCCCAGCTAGCTTCCTCTCTATATTCTCTCCTGACCTCACCTAATGAGCCCTGCCACTTTTGAATGTGAAAGGTTGGCTGCTTTAGAGCAGTTCCCATTTCATACCAGCCATGCATTATTCCCGGAGATCTGTCAGTGCTTTGTGAATCCCAGACCTTCCTCTCTGCACCTCCAGTTCATCCATCGGTCGGTCTCCAGCATGTTCTTCTCATTTCCGCTTGGTGAAGGAAGGGTCCGGGGGAAGATCTTCCGCATTGACCTCTGTCTTCAGTTCTCTTTCCCACGTTTGATGATGTTCTTGATTCCTCCAACTGTACCATCACTCAAAGTCTTTGTTCCCATCTGAACAGCTATGGTGACCAGATGTCCTGATTTTATAGGGACAGTCCTGATTTTGGAGTCTTTTTTTTACATAGGTTCCTATTATCCTCCACCCCCATCCCGATTTTTCACATTTGCTGTCTGGTAACCCTATGAGCAGCAATAAACAGAAATTCTTCAGAACTGAATAATAATAAGAAACAATCCTTTGCAGTCGCCTAGGGCTTTTCATTCCGGGATCTCAGAGGTGGGCAATCATTACTAGTCCATTTCACAGATGAAGAAACAGACATACAGACAAGGTATGACCAACCCTTTCAAAAGTGTCCACTAATTTGTGGGTGGCTTTGCCTTCTACTCCTTCCACACAAGTCAAAGGCATCTGGGGATGCTCAGCACTTCTATAAAATCAGACACTGGGTGTTCCAAGCAGGGCCCCCAAAAACTGAGAAGCACAAAAAGTTCCATCTTGGAGATTTTCTCAACGATATAAACCCCCACCATAATTCCCAGCCTAGCTGACTCCCTATCTGCAACTTTTCGTTTAACTAGCACCTTCTTTCCAACACTCGACTAAAGCTTCCACAGATGTTAATAAAATAAAGTAATAATCATTAGGAAAAAATGTATTAACTCAACAAATAAAAAAGGAAAAAGGATGTGTTAATCTTTACCAACAGCTGATAGCAACTCAGCCAATATTAGCTGAGTCCCTTGCCTCAATGCATTATGAGTTCATCTGCTTGCCGATGTCAATGTCTGAGATGGACCTGAGAAGCTCTGGCAATGTCAAACAATTCATTCTCCCATCTCCATCCTGTCTATGTGATGAAGGAGAGGGTCATTTCTCCTTTAATTAGTAAATGTCCCATAAAATGATTGGGTTTAATTCCTAGCCATTGACTCATCCCACTACTGTCTGGCTCAGGGATTCCTATTCTAGAACACAAACATCTCTCTTCCCGGGAGTTTTGTTGTGAAACATACGAGTCATTTGAGGGGAAGTGCTGCTGGGTCTTGTCTTGCATCTCTCCATAGAGAGAGAGTGGTGTTCACCAAACAAAGGCAGGAGAAATAAAAGAAAGACCAGAGGAAAGGCAGAGATGCCTTCCTCTGCACTTGCCCAAAGTGTTATCATCCCCTTAAGAGATGGTATTATTCACGCTTTTATATTTACACTGAGATAATAGACTGCAAAACAGTCGAGGTCAGCACTGCAGCTTCTTCCCCTGCAGGCTTTTGTGGAAATAAAATTATGAAAAGATCATTACAAGCTCATTTCCAGTATTTGCTGGCAACAGAGGAGGGAAGCAAAGGAACGTTTTTGGATGAGATAACTTCAAATGCATTTAGCGCCCAGCTCTGAACTCCGAACTCAAGAGCACTCATTGAATCTGATTGTTCTGGGACAGGCTTGCTAGCTTCAGTTTCATTTTTTTTTGGAAGGGACGAGGGTGAGATTGTCATTGTCAAATCTTCCTTTCGTGTTGTTCTCAATACTGCTGGCTGCAGATACCTCCGCCAGATGAGAATGTTGTGCCTAAGATTAGGAAGGATGCTTGGGTGGATAGGGAGCTAGCC
Source organism: Gopherus evgoodei (assembly GCF_007399415.2). NCBI lineage: Eukaryota > Metazoa > Chordata > Testudines > Testudinidae > Gopherus > Gopherus evgoodei. The sequence continues at coordinate 8,545,844 of NC_044339.1, read as the reverse complement.
TGTGCTGTGGAAAACCTGTGTTTAATTCTTTGCTTGGCCACAGACATCCTGTGTGACTTTGATTAAGTCACTGAGACCCAGATCCACACAGGTATCTAGGCTCTTAATTTCCATTGATTTCAGTTGAATGGAATAAATAACTTTGTGGAGCTGGGCCCGAGACACTCCTCTGTAAAGTGGGAATAACACCTTTGCCTACCACAGCAGTGTTGTGAAAGTAGGGTTGCTAACTTTCTAATCACACAAACCAGAACACCCTCGCCTCCCCCCTGCCCCACCCCTTCCCTGAGGCCCTTCCCTCGCTCACTCCATCCCCCCTCCCTCCATCACTCCCTCTCCCCAACCCTCACTCACTTTCACTGGGCTGGGGCAGAAGATTGGGGTGCAGGAGGGGGTGCGGGCTCCAACTGGGAGTGTGGGCTCTGGGCTGGGGCTGGGGGATGAGGGGTTTCAGGTGCAAGAGGGGGCTCTGGGCTGGGGCAGGGGGTTGGGGTGCAGGAGGAGGTTTGAGATGTGGACTACAGGAGGGAGTTTGGGTGCCGGAGGGGGCTCAAGGCTGGGGCAGGGAGTTGGAGTGTAAGAAGGGGTAAGGGGTGTGGAAGGGAATTTGGGTGCCGGAGGAGGCTCAGGGCAGGGGCATGGGAGTGAAGAGGGCAGGCTCTGGGAGGTAGTTAGGGTGCAGAGGGAGCTCAAGGCTGGGGTAGGGGGTTGGGGTGAGAGAGGAGGTGAGAGATGCGGGCTCTGCCCAGGCGTTGCTTAAGTCAGGAGGCTCCCGGTAGCAACCCACATGTCACTCCGGCTCCTAAGCTCAGGGGTGGCCAGAATTGCGTTCAGTAGTTCCTGGGAGATCAATGCTGATTCTGGTAGACTCCCAGCCAGTCCAAGAGGGTTGGCAACTAGGTGAAAGTAAAATATTAAAGACTGCAAAGGACTCGGATACCAGGTAATGGGGCCACGTAGGCACCCAAGGTATCAAGATAAAGGTTTGTCATGTCGCCCAGCTACCTGCTGCCATCCTTGTCTGAAATATCAGGGCTGGGGTGCAAACCGTCCAAAGAATATGATTACATCATGCCAACAAGTGTCACTCCGCTCCAATTAGATCTCCAAGACAGCAAAAGCCTTTAGGGCTTATTGAGCCTGGCTCGATGCCTTTCAATAAGGCTTTAGTGGTGTGACAAGCTTTACCAAAGCCTATGAAAAAAGTCAGGCCTCTGAGTCAGGGCCATGCAGAAACGATCCATTTGTCATTACTCTCTGTTCATGATCAGGTGCTAAGAAGCTCTCTGATGCGATGCCATCTCCTGGGTATGGGCACACGCCAGGAGTCTGTCCCTTAAAGTTCAGTTGCTCTCCTGAGCCCAGGGACTGCTCTTTGTTAGCCGCCCCGAGGTACAAGCTTCCCTACTTTTGGAAGGACCTTGCCCCTTTCAGCTCCGAACAAGCCAGTACAGGGTCAGAGGGGAGCAGACACTGCACCTTCCGTAGGGGTTATGCTGTGGGCACTCTTCCCTGGTGCGGCAGGGGGAAAAGGCTCTGGGGGTCTCTGCACCATCCCCACAGCAGCCTGCCTCTGTCTGTCATCTTTGCCCCCAGCCGGCTCTCTTCGGCCTCCTCCTTTGAACTGAACAGACAATTTCATTACAGGGAGGTGAGGCTCAGACCATCTTATCCCAGCCCAAAATGTCACTTTTTGTAGCTGGGGAACTCCCTCTTCTGAGGAGAAAATGGGGGCTGGCTCTAGGATGTAGTTAGGTTGTTTTTTTTTTTGGTGGAGGGGGGGTTGACACAGAGGGAGGGGGGCAGTCTGTGGTCACACATTTAAAGTGACAGCACACTCGAAGGCGATTGACTAGGAACTTTAAAATCATTTAATGTGTGTGCAATGGGCTTTTTAAAAAATCATCGCTCCTTGGGCTGGGGTGGGAGCCTGAGGCCATGGGTCTCTGGAAGGGTCCCAGTGGGTGCTGGAACTCCCCTAGCAGGAAGCAGCTGTTAATGCTTTGGCTGCAGATCAAGGCACCTGGGACAAGAGAGGAGGAGGAACAAAGGAGACCATGGGGGTTATCCTGGAAGATTCCTCTACCCCCTCACATCCCATAACACAGTGGGATTTGCTGCAATGAAATCGAGCTGGCCACTAACTGTGAAATGAGAGCTGAGACCACAGAGCACAGGGTGTGTGGCTGGGGGGGTGCATGTGCACTCATGGGTGGGCGCAGGCGTGTGGCAGGTGGTTTGTGTGGTTCCTACACAAAGTCTTTAAGGTTTCTGAGCCACAGAATGCTGCACAACCCCATCTCCTTTTGTCTCGAGCTGCCCTCCTGGTGCCATGGCCAGGAGCCCCATGCTGATACGAGCATTCCCAGCTTGTTCGATTCAACTGCATCCTGCTGTGCATGTGGCTAGGGCGGAAGGGCAGGGAGACACCAGACAGGTATAATGAGGCTGGGGGCTGGGGGGGAGTGTCAGGAGATTAACTGAGCAGACCAGGCCAATTAGTGCCAATGTTAATTAGCAGTTTAGGTCAGAGCCTCCCGTGGTAACCGTTTATGTGGAAGTGCAGCTTATTAAGCTCATAGATCCATCCAGCTGCTTTGATATAATCTATGGGCTCCCCCAGACAGCAGCTGCTGGAAGCCAAGAATAAATGAGGAAATTCTCTGTCTAAATGATCAAAAGGAGAAAGAGGGGGAAAAAAGCCACCATTCAAACCTATCAAAATACAATTTATTTTAAATCAAACATATCCGTGTTACAAACAAATCAGCCCTCCAAGACAGACGTTCACTGAAAGGAAGGTCTGATTATACCCCCTTCCTTCTACTGCTTAGTCTTGTTCTGCAAACGTGAGCGGAATGGCAAGCTGTCTGGTAATTGAAATCTCAGAAATGTTCTGTTCTAGCAAAGGAAGAAAGGTTGGGATTGTATCCAAAACAAACTCTCTTCCTCGCTGGGTGAGTCACTCCAGAACGGATGCGTAGCTTTCCTCACTCTGGATTCACAGCCTGCTCCAGAGACCTCTCTACAGCAGGGATCCTCACCCAAGAGGCCTTTCTACAGCTAAGCTCTCAACCCAAGGCCACCTGTACAGCACTAATCCCCACCCAAGTTCCTCTCAAGGGCACATTTTGCTGGATTGGATAGGACCAAACTATGGGAGAACCCTGTTGTAAGCATGTCCATCCCCCTAAACTACACCAGATGCGCTGCACCATCATACCCAAACACGGTGGCACTGGTGCTCTCGGTGGGTGCTGGCTAAAGGAAGGCATGCAGCCTTGTAAAAGTTTTCACTGCGCTGTGTATTAGACCCTGAAGACCTATGGTGTGGTGCACCCAGACAGTTGGGAAGCTTGCAGAGCGAGAAACCAGAGTAGTCACAAGTAGCAACATACGAGGGACCCTCCTCTGACATAGATTCTGAAAGAAAGGACCTCAGGAAATATATTATTGTAGATTCCTTTGAGAGATCGTGAAGGATTTTGAACCTCAGCGAGAGCAGACTGGAGTGAACATGATGTTTGCAAGCTATCAATCTAAACAGTCTGCTAGTGCTCTGTATCTCCCTCCCACTCTTCGCCTGCCTTCTTTATTAGGGCAGGGACCATCTCTGTGCTGCATGTAGCACAACAGGGTCCTGATCTCAATTGGAGCCTTTTGCCACTCCTGTAATACAAATAATTATTAAGGAGGCTAGTGGCCTAAACAGAGCATCTTGGAGCCCCAGGAGCTATTAGGTTCTAATCCTGGTTCTGACACTACTAGCTCCATATGGCCACAGGCAAACCACGTAAGTGAGTTATGACTGGTTTCTATAGCTCTGTGGTTTGTGCATTGGCTTGTTAAACCCAGGGTTGTGAGTTCAATCTTTAAGGGAGCTATTTGGGGATTTAGTTGGAGAATGGTCCTGCTTTGAGCAGGGAATTGGACTAGATGATCTCCTGAGGGCCCTTCCAGCCCTGATATTCTATGATCCTAAGAACTGATGCTATATGTGATAGAGGCAGAGCCACCATAACAGATCACTTTCCCAAGCAGGTGCAGCAGATTGGATCTGCTTTCTGAGCAGCTCACACCTTCAAGGTCCTGAGTCACTTTGGGAGACTTGGTGTATTTGTTTTTATTTTTATGAGTTTAGCGCAGAAATGGGAAACCCAAAGCTGGGGGGGGGACAACACAGCCCTCTCCAGCTAACACAGATCACCAGGCTGAGTCAGAGGCAGCAGCAGATTCTAAATCCAGACCTGGATCAGAACTAGTTGTGCATATGGTGCCATGACTAATCTCACGTTGTTTTCAGGTGTTAAATCATGTGGTCCAGGTTTGTTTATTTATTTATTTTTCATCTGCCCAGATTTCTGTGGGCGGTAGCTATGGCAACAGGAATAAGGTGAAACTCGTAGTGAGCATTCACTGGGAATGCTACTTAGGGGGTTGGGACCGCCATGTGCATGTTCCTGAAAATAATGATGGAAGAACCTCAAAGAATTTGTGGCTCTGTTCGAAAAGCACTTTGAGTCTCAGCCAGAGCTTACTGGAAATATCCATATCTCTTCAGACTTCAAAATTGGGGCTGGAAGCCTTGTGGTAACAAGTTACTCACAAGATTCCTGGCCGTGTGGGCAAGAAATACCATGCTAAGAGTTTGTCTGGCAGTATTTTGACCTTTCTGCTTCAGGTCTTGGGTGGAAGCAGGAGATAGTCTTACAAAGGAAAAACAGCAGGGAATATTAAGGGAACTTTTTCAAACCTCAAAACCTTCTGGGAGTGACATATCGAACCCTCATTGCCGTCCTCAGCTGAAAACTCATAGCCCAGGTCATCCAATACACTGCACCTTCCACACTCCCCTGCTAAATGGTCTGTCACAGGCTGGCTGGCCGGCCCCTTTAAATGAAGCAGATCCAGCACCCATGTGGTGGAACAGATACTCCCAGTTTTGCCATTTAAGGGACAGGGCAGCAACTTGGCCTGTAAAGAAACCAACTGCCCCTAAGGGGAAACAGCAACAGCAAGGAGTATCTGGGGGAAAAGGCTGCTAAAATCCACCCCTCCTACCCTTGAGGTGAGGCGAGGCAGTGAGGGAACTAGAGGAGACGGGCTTTTAGGGAGAAACCTCTGAGAGCTGGTGCTCCGTTAAAAGAGGAAAAAAGAATCCTGCAATAGGTCCTGAAGCAGGAGGGACAGAGAGTCAAAGGGAAACATCCCCTCGGAGCTGTAGCGCAGGGTGTTCTGAGGGACTCTGTTGGTTTAAGCGAGTCTGGCTGTGACCAGGTGGCCTTCACAGGCTGAGGACAAGCCATTACCTGACCTGGCCCTTTCTCCCAGAACTGTTCAACAAACCTGACAAGTAAGCCCAGGGAGAGAGCAATGAAAAGCCACACAGGCTGCTGCACCATCAGCAGTTGTAGCCCAGCTGTTACTCCATTATTATGCATCAGGAGGTGAGTGACACACACAGCCACAGGCAGAAGGAGAAGGAAGGATGGATTGTTATGAACTGAGCTGCTCTCCGAGGCTCAGATTTAATTAAGACATGGGGGCGATTTCACTGGAGCAAGGGAAGAAAATGAAAAGTTTGTTATTAAAAAACTTTTCAAGTCACAGGAGAGGACAGAGGCCTTTAGAACAAGTAAGCCTAGCAGGTGGTTGCGTGCACACATGCTACCGGCTCTGTCTACAATCTGTCTGTCGGTATTACTGCAATATGTGAAAGGACAGAAGAGATTCTTATGGAAAAAATAAAGTCTCTCAAGCAGGTATTTTGTGAGCCAAGCTTTAGCCCAGTGAAACGTTTAGCTCCATCATTAAAATATTATTGCCATTCATCACCTGTAACATCAATTAGCAGGACACTGAACTTCCCCACGTAATTAATTCCCTTGTGTATCCAGTTTATGGGGTTCTAAAAGGAGCCACTTTTGGGGATGGGGATATTGACCCTCCACAACCTTAACTGTGGCCCAAATGCTACTGCTTCTGATGCCCCTTTGCTTTGGATCCTCTACCCATGAGATCACTGCTGGGAAGAATTGACAGATAGTACGAGCCAGTGAGAAGAATCAATCAGGGGCATTAGTAGCATATGCAAAGGAGGAGGGGGTGTAATATTCCCAGATAACTTAACTGCTATAAAAAATTTATTCAGCCGTCTCCCCAGCCCCTGAGGTCTCTTGATAGACATATTTCACCACTGTTAATAGCATCATTACTGGCACTGAGGCAACAGCAGGAGGTGGAGCAGACGCTGCTAACAGAATTACCAAGTGGGGTTTGAGGTGTTTTTTTCGCTTCAGGATCTGGAGGCAGTTGAATTATAATCCTGGCTCAATGCCCACACAAAAGCCTCAGTGAGTAATTCAGAGCCCCCAGCACAGGGCAGGTTGTGAGTGAGGCTGGGAGAAAGCACTGGTCAGCAAGATGCTCCTTCTCCCTCTCTCCACTTATTTCATTCCGGTTCCCTTCCCCTTTCCCCAGCCTCTCTCCTTCTCTCTGGGCAAACTCCCATTTCAGCTAAGATTTCATCGGGACCTTTTTCATCATCCTCCTCCCCTCTTTTTTCCCTCCCTCGCTCCATATCTGCTTTTTCTCCTTTTGTACTCCAGCTTCCTTCTCTGCGCAGGGGCCCAGACTGGCGCTGCGAACCTCTTTTAAGAACAATGTCTCACTTGCCCCGATAAGCATCATTTGAAACCAGCCTGGTAGCTTAGTTCACACCCAGGGTACATCTAAACTGCAACCAGAGGTATGACTTCAGCACTCATAGGCATACGGGGACTAGCTTGGATCTAGCTAGTTCCAATGACCATAGCAGTGGCAGCATGGGCTAGCCACTCAAGTATGTACCCAGGATCCTGAGTGGGCTGGTACAGCCCCTGCTGCCGTTGTGATTGGAGCTAGCTAGATCAAAAGTAGCTTGGATCTGTCTACACCTGCTGCAGTCACAGCTCTGATTGTAGTGTAGACACTCACTTTCCCCTCAAGTGTTTGCATCAGAAACAGAAAAATCTCTGCAAGCCAATAGCTTCCCAGCTGTCGTCTGTAGCTCTTTGGTGGTCCGTAGGGGCCTTGATGGAGGTCCGCAGACAGGTCACCTGGTACTGGTTCTTCCTCCTTATTCCCAGCTTCTAAAATGTATTGATAGGCAGCAAAAATACAGTAATGACTTTCCTACAGGTAGCAGCATTGCTTGCCACTGGGATGTGACAGGATCATTAATGGAAGTGGGGTGGTCCGCAGGAGGCCTGTTTATAGGCAATCTGCCTGAGAAAATGGGAGCTGCTGGAAAAGTTTGAGAAACCTTGAGACACAGTTAGAGGCAGGGGACAAGAGGTCCTTGCTCTATGTGCTAGATCTCATGCAATTCACAGTGTGTGAATAGTCAGTTCAGCTGCAGCCTCTCATGCATTTTCCACAGGTTATCCCTGACACTTACTCTTGTATTTTAGGGAATGGGCTCTAATGTGTAAGGTCTCGGGGCAGGGACTGTGTTTGTTCTGTTTGTACAGCCCCAATCACAACAGGGTCCTGGTCTGTGACCGGGTCTCCTAGGGCCTCCACTGGTACCAAGAACAATGTGGTGACCCCATTCCATTGGGCTACATGATCCACTCCAGAGGTTGTTTAGAAACCCTGGGTTAAACTCAAACCACCCTTGGTTTAACCGCAAGCCCCAGTGGTTTGGACAAACGGAGTCTTGAGATGGGCTCACCAGTTGGGATCTGATTAGACCAGGCTCAGTCTTGAGTCTGAAACTCGAAGGGTCTGAACCAAAGGCCGCAGGAGCCTTCCCAGTGACTTCAACGAGCTTTGTCTCAAGACCAAAGTGACCACAAAATGAGCCGTTTTCATGGTTTCAATAGGTTGGGTGAATGTTTCAAAATGCTGTAATTCTTTTCCTTTGCTGCCTCTGTGCTCCCTCTCTGCAGAGGGGACTGGGAGTGACAGCATCCAACCACCATGATCCTCCAGCCTAAATGCTCGCTCTGGGGAGATTTCCAGTCAAGGTGTACAGATCCGAGAGGTCCCGGTAGCTGGGACAGACCCCCAGGATCCATGGCACTCCTAATAGCAGAGCCATTCGCTATCTGATGGGAAGCTGTTTGGGCTGCTGAAAGTCTCTCTCATTTCCTCACATTTCAGCACACACAGTGATCGCCAGCCATCAAAAGCCAGAGAACAAAGCTGCATGGATGAAAAGCTGAGAGCGTGGGAGAGGGAGTGGGGCTTGTAAAACAAGCGTGCAAGGTATTTTGCTTGAGTGGCCCTGGGGTCTGGGCTTCTGAGGCACGGCCTCTTGAAGCAGCAGCGTGTGCTGCTCCCCGGGAAGGCGGTCGGATCTGGCCCTGTCACTGAAGTGATGGCAAGGAGATTGCAAAAGCCTTCCCAAAGGGACCAATTAGAAATGAAAAACCTCACTTCAGCCATCTCGGCATTGTTTTTATCACGTCCCCTTTCTCTGTGTTATTAGAGCATGCTGTTGTTTTGAATGAAACAGGCAGATCTGGGTTCAGCCTCATGCCAGTCGTGGGGGCCTGGGCCAGAGAGAGAGAGAGAGAGAGAGAGTGTGTGTGTGTGTGTGTGTGTGTGTGTGTGTGTGTGTGTGTGTGTGTGTGTGTGTGTGTGTGTGTGTGTACACTTACATACACACCTTAGCTAAAGGCCAGTTGCCTTTTTACTCATGCGGTAGAGACTCATACACTAGGCTTCAGGTTCAATCCTGACGACCACGATCTGTTGGCATTACACAAGCATCTTATTTTGCAAAAGCAAAATCCAGCTGAGGTGATTTTGCAAAGCAGAACCTCCCTTGATTTTGCTGGTCTCTAATCTCTGCCTCTGAAAGCCCATCTGGTGCATTTGGGGAATATGTTCTCAGCTGCTGCTTCTCCTACTACCTCTACAAAACATTCCAGAAGAACAGAGCTGGGTGATTGCTAAGAGAAACCTGGCTTGATGACTACTGTTGAGACTAATTTGCCAAAATCAGTGCCACGTGATCTGTGGGGTTGTATTATTAGTTATTCTGCTGCTTTCTAACGAGCCCTGGGCATTGCTGAAACATTCACAAATCACCAACGTCTCATGAATGTGAGTGAAAATTATTATTGGTCTGAAAATCCACAGTAGGCAGTGTCTCAATTGCCATTTGCCATTGGCTAGTCATCACTCTAATGTAAAAACTTTGTCATCCAATGCGAGGGCAAACTCAATACCATGTGACTTAGGTAACACACCCCAAATAACGCATCGATGAAGTAAACACTTTGCAAATGTCCGGTAGGCTGGAAATTGTTTGTCCAAACTGGCCAGTGAATGAGTTCTTTTGGTCATGGACTATCTATTACTCAGTTTGTGCAGTGCCTAGCACAAAGGGGGCCATATGCCTGTCGGCTCTACTGGAATACAACTACAACAATAACAGTAATAATCAATTCAAAGACAAATTGGCTTGAGTCACAAACAGAAAGAGGGGGGCTGACGTCACAAAGAACGTTATTCCCAGTGCATAATTCAACCCGATGTTAATTCCACCCATGACTTGTCCTCTGCATGAAGATGCTATGGGTCACATGATCATCTTCAACCCCCTTTCCTATCCTGAATCTTACATTCTAAGATCCATCTTTCGCTCTATGCTTAGAAGTCACATATCCCTGAAACTTGTCCCCATAGTTGCCTCTATTCTAATGTCCAGCACCTGTCTGCTGCAGGCATGGAGTTAGTTGCTGGCTTTTGGTTTTTGCGATCAGTCCCTGAATTATTTCTTGATCATAGTGTTGCGGTTTGGAAGGCCATTGTTCAGCCCTTTCTTTATTTCTTTCCATTATTCCTTGTTCAATCCTCTATGTCCTCTGTCAGCCCCTACTTCCAGGCTTTCCATGGGGTCTCTGGTCTATTGGGTTCTCGTTGCAGCTAGAACCAGACGTGCCAGAGGAGCTTGAAAGAATTGGTAGTCATGAGCTCAGTTTTGCAGCATCACTTTTGGTTAGCTCAAATGAATATGCAAACTTCTTGGTGTTTTTCTGACTGCAACTGAACTTCTCTAGAGTTCACCCATCGTTTGCCCACTCCAAAAATTCAGTCAATCCCAAGGGGGGGCTTAGTTCCGATGCTGACTAGTAGCCACCCACCGGACACTGATGGAACTGAAGATAGGATGGTAACTCGTTTCTGAGAGCTCCCTACATCAAAGCACTGAGACAAGATGGTGAAGGACACAATGATGAGCTCTACTGATTATGTTTGCACTGAATGGGTAATCAAACAGCACTAGCTAATCTCCCAAAGTCCTGGTCCAGCATCCACTAGGCTCAGAGTAAAAGCTGGGGTGGGATCTCTGGTTTTCCATAGTGCTGGCTCGGGAGCTGGAGAGGATGTCCCAAGGACGTTACAGAGGGCAACACGGCATTCTAGAGAGTACATGATGGAGCCTCCCTTCTCCTTCCACATTAAGTTCAAGTGGCTTATCCTCACATTTAGCTCTGCCCTTGTCTACACCACTGCTCTGGTCTCCTCCTACATCGCTAGCAGGGCCAGCTCCAGCTTTTTTGCCACCCCAAGTGGCGAAGTGGGGGGAAAAAAAAGATAAAGCCGATCGGCGGCACTTTGGCGGGAGGTAGATTGCACCACTTCATTCCTCGCAGCAATTCGGCGGTGAGTCCTTCGCTCAAAGAGGAAGAGAGGGACCGAGGGACTTGCTGCCAAAGACCCAGACGTGCCGCCCCTTTCCATTGGCCGCCCCAAGCACCTGCTTCCTTCGCTGGTGCCTGGAGCCGGCCCTGATTGCTAGCAGCTCCTGACAGTCTCCTGACTGCTGTTTAAGGGCACCTTCACCCATTTCAGACTTCATGCCTTCTCTCAGGCTACATCGTGAGCTCAGAACAGCTTCCCAATGAATAGCCACCAAAGGCCTGGTTGGCTTCCCCCTGCAGGCAATGGGAGTCTTTGCACTGACTTTGGTGAGAGCCGGATGGGATTTAAAAAGCTAGCAAAGCCCCATTCAGGCTGCTGCATAAAACAAGACTCCAGCCTGTCTTTGATCTCCTCTGGATTGTGCCAGCTCATGCATCTGGGCTGTGAGCTCTTCAGGGCAGGGGCACTTACCTTTCAGCAGACCTGCCTTCTGCACGGCACCTTGACACACCTTGGACATGCTGAATACTGCTGTTGCTAAAGAGGACGTTTTCAGCAGGATGCTGCATCAGGACTGAGAATGCCGGTGCTTAATCTGGAGCATATAGTGGCCTCCCCTTATGCCAGGCTGTATTTTCTTTGACATCACTGTGCAGAGAGCTGAGCGCAAGTCATTGCTTTCAAGACTTCTCTGCTCTGTGTAGGTTTTTATACTCCCCCCACCAACCCCTGGCCTGCATTATCTGCCCACCATTCTGGCTGGCTTGCTTCAGCTTTTCATAACTGCAGCTGGTTGGGTTTTACAGCCTGGCAGTCCTTGCTGTTACAGGAGGGCTCTCTATCTGTAGAGGGTTTATTAACAGAGCCACAGCAGAGGGTGCTCATGAATATGCAGCACAGCTGCTGGTTTTTTAGGCTCAAAAGCTCTGGTTGCGGCAGACTGCAACTGGCTTCTTTTGTGCAGCTCTAACCACTGGACACTGTTCAGCTCCTGGGTTCACTAACACATGGGAGCTGGAGACAGAATTCCCAGCTCGAGGAGACACCTGATGGCTCTCGCACACCAAATATAGATGTGTAGCCATGGCGGGGGCCTGGGCTAGCCGCCCCGCACAAGGCCTAAGGTCTTGGATGGGATTGTACTGGGGGCAGCTAACCACGCACACATACTTCTGTCTGAGATCGTGTGTGTCGCATTGTTTTATATTTGAGTAATCCATTGGTCATAATAACTATTCATTGTTAGTAACTTCACAACAGTCTTTATTAGATACATAGTTAACATCTAGACAGAGCATCTTAACTCTGGTCCATCTCTGTCTACCCTAAACCCACCCACCTCCTCACACGGTCAGTCCTCACACGGTCAGCTCCCACATGCTGGAGAGGCCGATCAGCCTCTTAAAGCCACAGTAAGACCACACCGCTGTGCCGCTTCGAGCTGGAAATGGCCCCTCCTGCTGCAACGTGTACCTCCCTGGAGTTACACAGGGCTGAATTCAACCCACTGTATTTTGCAGCACCGCCAGTGGCTATGAGCAGCCGGAACCCGGGTGTAATGCATGTAAAGGGGATTCTTCACTGTTGCTCCTGCTGGCTCCTTAGCTCCCAGACTCATTAGTGTTGCCAGAAAGGGTCTCTCTAAGTCATGGATGGGACTGCTTGTGAAATCCCCTTGCGCGGCCCATCCTGGAAAGGAACCTGTGCTGCCCCATGCTGCCTTTCCCCCAGGGGATGCCTGAACTGGAGAAACCATTCTGTGCTTTTAAAACACATAGCAGCACCTGGTGCCACCCTCCAGACCCTCCCTAGCACAAGCTGGCTGTCCTTTTGGGGCATCCAATTTAGCTCCCTGACAGCAAGCGGAGTCCCTTTGATTCAGGCAGACAGTGCGGGTTTAATTATTCTAATTTCCTTTGTCTCTTCCACACTGCATCGTTTGCAGGGCAGGGATGAAAAGCCTGCAGTGTGGTAATTGCTATTGCAGACACATCCCACTAAAACGCAGGGGAGAAACCTTTGCAGAAAATCTCTAGCATTAAATATTCTGCCAAGACTAATGAGCCTAGTAACTAGGACAGAGAGAGACCAGCCAGGGCTGGCGGGGCCCAGTGTGCTGCTCTTAAAGCACAGAGAATGCAGCAACAATATTTTTCTGGCCACTGAGGGTGTTAAAACTCATCTTCTGGCTCTGCATTCCACTCCTTAGGATTCATTCCCTTCCCTGTGTAAATCTGCAGCCGCCCACCCACCAGCTCTGCATGGATTTAATTCCTTCCCTTTCTCCTCCTAACCCTGCATGAGCCAGGGGGAGCTTCTCCCAGTCAGCCCTCTTCCTACCTGCATTGAGTTCATTTCCATCTAGCCCGTTCCCACCATAATCCCTGCATGAAACAGAGTGAATGTTTCCCCTTAGCCCAATGGACTGGGATGGACCCCCACCCACAGCCCAGCTTTCTCCATGTCTTTAAATGAAGCTGGGAGCAGTCTGGGCCCTGGAGTTACAGATCTGAGCTGTGGGAGGAGCAATGACCATGCCCTGACTCCATCTCTGGACATAAAGATATGACACATGCTTTTTCTCTTCTCAATTGCACCGATCCAACCCAATTTCGCTGCAGAATCTGGCCCATTCCACTGAAAATAAACCGGTCACCTTGTGGAAACCTCACAGCTCTCGTAGACCAGCTCGTCCCCTCCCTCGGGGTTGGATAATCCAGGAGCTATGCCGAGACCTTGGGTTACGGGCGCCCCAGTGCAGCGAGCATTTGGCTCAGGTCCATTCACAGTCACAGAGAAGGGATGGGCTTGAAACAAAGTCTCCATAGCAGAGCTGGTTGAAACTTGGAATTCCCCTTTTGGGGGAAATTCTGATATTTCAGAATTTTTTTTTCTGTTCCAATTCCAGGCTCACCAACTCCCCTGGCTTCCAGGGACCCAAGGAACCTGGAAACCCCAGGACCCCTGGCTGTGTGGCAGCCCCAGAGCCAGTGGGCTGAGAAGCCTGGGGGAGCCCCACCAGGAGGGCTGCTGGGGACCTCGAACTTTTGTTTAGATTTTCTCCTTGGAAAAATCAAAATTTTCCGGCACAACCTTGCCAAAAGTACATTTTCTGTCAGAAAGGCCTCCTGATGGAAAATTCCCAACCAGCTCCTCTCCACTGCCTTGGCCCAAGGAGAGCAGGAACCCAGAGAGCACAGGAGGGGGACGAAGGTTGGCCGGTTTGTTTTTCTCTCTTCAGAGATCACAGACTCTGTTTTGCGGTCTCCCACTCCCGCAGCAGAGGTCTTTGGGTTTGGGAAGCCACTGAATTCCATCTCAGCTGGCAGATTCAACTCCCTGACCAGGCTCCTTTAAGGTGTCTCCGATTGGTAATAAAATCACTAGAGACTTGGCCAGATTTGATCAGATCTTAGTAGCAAATGTTGCAGTACTGTTTGCAGGAGGTTAGGCACCAAATAAGGGACTTGCTTTAAAACACCAGACAGGTAGTCACCCCAAAGCCTATAGCAGTACTCAGTCCCCCATCCCCGCCTACGATTGTTATGCAGAGCAAAGGACGGTCTGCATGGTAATTACTCCTAGGTTTGTTAAATGGCATTACCAAGTAAGCTAAAGGAACCTGTGTCGGTTTTTGTTAGTTGCAAGGTACTCACTATACCCTTTCAAACATGACAGAGCCAGATCTTCAGCTAGCGTAAATCAGTGCCGCTTCCTTGGCTATGGTAGTGCTACACAGATTTACTCCAGCCAAGAATCTGGCTCCCAGTGGTCCTGTTCCCTCCGACATTCAGCTTTACAGAGAAACATCTGAAACATTTCTTCATATGAAACCATGCTGAGAGACTGGCTGAGACAAATCTTCTAAAGAAAAGCTGACTTTTTGGAGCAAGCATTAAAATAGATCAGGTTGAAGGCAAATCCACTCACCCCAAGAAGTTGTTCTTATCTCAGGATGTACTACTGTGTGTGTGTGCATGTCCATCTGTCTGTCCCACTGCCCCCCTGCTGGATGGAATTAGACCTGCTCAACTGTGTGTCATCAGCCCTGTACTGATACCAGCTGATGGAGCTACTCCTTAAGCTGACATGGTAACGGTTGGTACTTTTGAAGCAGAGGATCTGGATTCTATCACAGCAGTTGCTGTGTAATTCTAAGTGGCCATAATGTGCAGCATAGTAATGAGGGCTCAGCAAATAGGACAAGTCTTTCCCAACTGATATTTCTTCACATTTTGGCACAAATCTGCCTTTGTATTCATGCCCCTGTTGTGTTCTCTTCCTAAGATCCCCCGATTGAGTTTACATGCACGAATGCTCATAGAGATGGATTTTAAGCTCTGATACTCCTGGAAAGCAAATTTTTAAATTAGCTTTCCACAAGCATTTGCACCAGGAATGTGATCATAAGAGTTACACAAACCCATTTGGGGCCCAGACACTCTGAGTGCTCTGTGTTCTCTGCGGCCATGCACTAGGGATGAGTTAGATTGGGCCCAGTGGGCCACACAAGCAGTACTCCGTGACAGTGTCTCTGGCCACTCCCCACTGAACAGCAGCGCTCAAATTCTAAATATTAAAACAAAGAATTCCAGTAAACTGGATTGATTTGAAAACAAATGTGTTTTGGGGAAACCCATCAAACCAGTTATTTGTTACCTATTATTTGTTTAGCTCCAGTGACAAGCTAGACGTCCTAAATTCATTACACTCTGTTTGCTAATTACCAAAGCTCCATTGGCTTCCTCCCTCCCAGCCCAGTCTCCCCTCCCCCCACATGCTCCAGTCTTTATTTATTTATTAAGCACACAGCTGGTGCTTAATAAATACATTAATAAATAAGGGCATAAATCGTGAAATGATGGAGTGTGCCCCTGGAGTGAGGTCATTAACCAGCTGATTCCATTTCGTCCCAGCCCCTTCCCAAGCGGGACAGGCTGTGGGGTTCTTAACTGAAGATTACAACTTCTCCGCAGGAAGGAGCAGTCCGGGGAGTTGAGCTGGGGATGGGGAAACCGTCATTAAAACGACTCTGCCATCAGTGCAAAGAAGGTACTGAGAAAAATATCGACCTGCTGCATTTCAAGGGGGCGAGGGAAGAAGAAACAAGCCTTCGGCTTGAGCGTGCTGCAGTCAGCATGAAAATCCCTCTCTAAGGAAGATAACGGGTAACATTTTCAAAAGCACCTAAATGACTATGCGACAGTGGACTAGCCTAAAGGGGGTTTCCAGGCAATGCAGTGAAGCCTTCTTTCTGAGAGGCAGAAGCTAGAGCAACAGAAGAATCCCTCCACTGACCTAGCTGCATCTACAAGGGTTAGATCAAGCGGACTACAGCACTCAGAGTGCCAAATTTTTCTCATCCCTGAGCAAGGTAGCTAGGTTGATCTCATTCTGAAGTGTGGACCAGGCCTAAGTCCCATTTACAAAGTGACTTAGGGCCAGATCCTTCAAGGTATTTAGGCATCTCTAGATGGGATTTTAAAAAGAACCTAAGCATCTTTGGCAAATCCCAATCAGTGCCTATCTGCCTCTTTAGGCACCTAAATACCTTTGAAAATCTCCCTCTCAGGAGCCTAAGGCCTGGTCCACACTTAAAATTTAGCTTGACATAGCTCAGGGGTGTGAAAAATCCACACCCATAGCACTGTAGTTAAGCCAACCTAACCCCCAGCTTAGATGCAGCTGAGTTGCCAGAAGGAATTCTTCCATTGACCTAGCTACTGTGTTTTAACTATGTTGATGGGAGAACCCCTTCCATCACTGTAGCAAGGGTCAACTCTGCAGTGCTATTGCTGCAGGGCTGTAGCTGTGAGCTGTAGCATCTGTAGTGTAGATGTGGCCTTAGTCTCATTGAGAGGCCCCCTAAGAGCCTAAATCACTGTCGAAAATGGGATTTGGGCAGGGCCAGGTTTGTACATGTAGGCACCTGGTGAGATTTTTCAAGTCTAAATGCCTCTGAGAATCTGGCTCTGAAGTCACTTAAGGGTATGTCTACACAGTATTTTGGAGCCTGCAGCAGAGAACCTCCCAGCCCGGGTCGACAGCAGGGCCTGCGCTAGCTCCCTAAAAGTAGCCGTGTGGCCAGTGCTTTGAAGCTGTGGCTCTGGCTGGAGCTCGGGGTCTACAGCCTAAGGGATGGATGGGCATCGGAGTCTGCAGGCCAAACAACCATTGCATGGGAGCATTTGGTGATGACTGTGGCCCTGAAGCAGATTGCAAGCTAGAGGTGCAAGACTCCATTGCCATCCAATCCCCTATTACAGCAGTCACAGCCTGCCCCCAGGATTCCCTCCTTCCCTCTGTCCTAAATCTGCAGTTCCTTGCTCAGAGAAATCAGGGTTGGTTTGTTTTGCTTCAGTCTCAGTTGTCTGTTGGCCTCCAAATAAATTACACAGCATAAGAATCCGGAAAACAAGTCTGAACCTTCTCGTCTGTGATGGGCTGATCCTGCGTGGTGCTCAGAGCCCTCCTTTCTCACTGACTTCAATGGGATTCCCCCCACCTTGTGCAAAGAACGTCTCTCTCTTTCTATGCAGACAATAGACGGTAATATTTATTTACACCACTTGAAGGGGATTATTTATTAAGATACGCCTGACAACTGGATCCAAACTAATTTCTCTTAATAAAGGCACTTGTGGTCTCCATGGCAACTGAATTGTAGTTTCCCTGTTAATGTGATTTCTCATGTGAAAACAAATTAACCACCCCAAAACCCCTCTGGCAAGGGGAGAATAGAGATGGAGCAAGACCCTCGCACACAGCTCTCTGTACCGGACTGACAGCATCACGGCCTCAAAAAAGGCCACAAAGCAGGAGGGGCTGGGCCCACAGCCTCCAGGATGCTCGCTGGGCTGACATGGAGACCCTGCAGCTCTCTGCCCAACCAGGGAATGCTCCTCCCTTGATTTCACCATGCCTTCCAGTCTTCTTTGCAGCCCCAAGCCATCTGGAGCTGCCTGGATCCCTCCTAGAACCAAAACAGGGGGCTAGACTGGGCTGGGCTGGAGTCTGATGAGTTACTTGGTTATTAGGCATAAAGGTCAGGTATTAAATCAGCTGGTGGAGCAAAGTGCTGCCTAGTGGTTAGAGCAGCATATCCAACTCCCCTCTCCCGCAGCGCCCCACCCTTTCAACACAGGCTCTATTAAACGCACAGCAGGAACATGCCCTCGGGCTGACACCATCTCTGCTGAGTTCCTGAAAGATTCATGGGATCCCAGGAGCCCTGCTGGGTGGCCTCATGTAACAGGGCAGCCTGCCCCTTTAAAGGCCAGGAGGTTTGGGCCAGCCAGCCCTGTTCAGTTAGCCCCATCACTGCTAGAATTTGCTGCCTCAGCCTGAAGAGGCGGGAGGAGTAGGGGCAGATGCCAGTATGGTGAACAACACCGGGGACTCAGATAAAGGCTTGAGGGAGTACAGTCAGGAGAGGAAGCTGTGGTCGAGGCTGAGGAAAGCAGGATCTAGGCCTGGTCTAGCTGCAGTGGGAGGCCCTGAGGTGAGGGCTGCAGTTGGTAGGAGCTTGGAAGAAGTCACCTATGGAGGCAGCAGCGAGGGGTCTGGCAGAGCAGACCAGACTATAGCTGCTTGTTATGGGGTCCCTGGACTGGAACCCCGTGTAGTGGAAACACCTGGGTTCCCTGACCAGCCACTGGGAAGCTGGTACAAAGCCCCCAAGGAGGGGCTAAGGACACTTGAAAGCCCTGAGAGGAAGCATGTGAGGACCAGGGTCAGAAGACAGGATATCAGGATTGGCCTTTTGTTACCTCAGCAGGGGATAGAGCTTGACCAGCAACCTGGCTAGACAGCTGGGCCACGGACCATGCAGGCCACGGCAGAAACAGGTCGTCAGAGGTGCTAGAGTGAGAGATCCCCAGTTGGGCTGTATCCTGGAGTGAGGGGCTGCTCTGGTGGTAAGTACTCTCCCCCTCCATTACACAGCCCCTTGGCAAGACCAGGACCTCCACCTTGTTCAGAACATGGCCTCCCTCCACCGGTCCTGCACTGCCCAGGACCTCTGCCCACATCAAAACCCACCCCCACCATCGCAGCCAAAGGTGCTGTGATGCACCAATATTACAGTGCCCTCCATGTGTTTTTTCTGGGGGGAACCTGCAAGGACGTCCTCCCTCTTAGTTCACTGGTTGCTGCTCTTTGTAAGTGAGAAGGCACAAAGCAGCCACCAGGAGCTACCCTACTCAAGTGCTATAAAAGCCTCTCAGGTCACCTGATAGAGGAGATCTGGATCAGCTGCACTTCAGAGGTTCCTGGATAAAGGCAGGAAGAGTGGAGTGGGATTTGTCTATGGAGAGCTAGGCAATGGGATGGGGGGACTGGTCTGGCTGGTGCTAGAAAGGCGGTGTTCTTGTTCCAATGGCAAAGGCCCCAGTTTATCATTTCCCTGTGATCCTTGGGTGCCAGCTGGGTGTATGTCGGCTGGATGGATCCTATGGCCAGGTGCACAGCCCACTCTACCAGCTCTATGCTGCCTCTGCAGTACTTCTCCCCCACGCACACACACTGAGCAACTTGGGGGGCTGGATGGAGCGCAGGTGAGTGGCTGAAGGGGGATGGGAGCAGATTGGGGCAGGTCTGCCCCCTAATGATCCTGCACCCCTGTAGAGCCACAGAGGGCTCAATGAAGCAGATAAGCTAGGACAGCCCTCTAAGCAGCTGTATGCTGCACCAGCCCTGGCAAGCCCTGAAGAGCAGAGGGACACACTGCGTCCCCTGTGTCCCTGCCTGCACTGGGGGCTGTGCCAGCGCAGGGGTGAACCTGTCCCAGGTGTCTCTCTGTTGTACCAGTGCAGCCCCCATTGACATCAGTGGGGTTGCTGAGAGCAGAGTGTGGTCCCCACACAGCGAGGTCTCCTGCCCTCACACAGGGCTAAAAGCCAGCAGTGAGTGGCAGCCTCCAGGGGAAGTTTGCAGTCAGCCCACTTCACCCGCCCTCTGTCTGCGTGTACAGATTCTCTGGTTCCTGACACAGAGCTGGCCAGGCCCTCCAGGTCTGAAATCATTCCCAGTCCAGGGAGGAAGAACAATCACCAAAAGGAACAGAAGGAAAGTCCCTTGTTGGGCTGGGCACGTGGGTGTGGCTCAATGCATGGCTAAGCCCCAGGAATCTGGCTGCTTCTCCAGCTCCATCTGCAGACTGTAGTCTGAAAGCGTGCCCACCCTCCAACCTGGGCTGGCTTGTCCTGAGGACACTCAGGGTTTGGTATGTTCTTAACAGACAGGGCCGGTTCTAATGTTATCCAAATTGATTGTCCCATCCCTGCCCCAAAGCGCCTCTATTCCCCATAGTGGTGTATACGCAGATCACTCCAACAGCAACCACCAGAGAGCAAAGCAAGGTAACGCCTCTCTCATGAGAGAGGCGTGTCTGTGTCTGTACTGATACACACACTCCTACATAAACACGCAGCTGCCTCTTGGCAACCAATTATTGGGAACTGCTTTTTACACCTGCTGCTAGGTCGCACTCTTGACCCTGACCCAATTAACTGCAGCTGGCCTGTGTGCCCCTTCCCCTCAGACAGCCAATGCCCCCTGCTGCCAGCACACATCTGGGCTGTACCTGCTCACCTCTCCCCTCTACCTCCAGGGCTTCGTGTACCTTCCCTGCTGCCCCGAGCCAGCTCCCCTCCCCAGCCCAAGGCATCTGCCCCTGCAGCCAGTCTCACACCCTACCTGCTGCCTCCCCATGGACTTTCTCCCTCTGCTCCTCTGTCCCAGGGCTTTCCAGGCTTTCCTCGAACCCGCCCTCTTCCCAGTGAACAGGTTCTCATCTGCTCCAGCCTCAGCTCTTTCAGTGCTCTCTGAGCTCACCGCTAGCTGCCCGTTAGCGGGTTCCCGTCACTCATCTCCAGGCCTAGTTCTTATGGTTCCTTCTCTGCAGCCTCAGAGCACCCTCTCCATCCCACTCAGCACCCTGTCTACCCCTGCCGCCTTCCCTGCCCCTTCTTGCGCTCCTGTCTCTGCCCCGCAAGCCCCTGGCAGCAAGTGTTCACTCTGGTCTGTTTCATAGGGATGGTGGCGGTGGCTTGTCCCCGTTTAGCTGCGGTGAAGGGAAACTCACACAGAGCTGAGCTTTGCTGGGAGCAAAGGCCAATGTGGGGTGTGTAAAATGGAAGAGAAGATCATAGCTTCATTCTGGTCCCGGCTGAGGACCTAGTCCCACTTACTTTCAGCGTCCTGTTGCAGAGCTGATTTTTGCAGCCTCTCAGAGCCAGGGTTTGGTTGAGACGACGTGCACCACTGGTTGCATTGCTGTTGCTTGTTGCATCCTACTTTTTGGTTCATGGCCCTGGGCATGACAAGAATGGTGGGAGAAGCCAGGTCCCTCACCTGTCCAATTGTTTTCAGAAAGGCAGAAAGATGTGGAGCTCCCTGGGCCATGTGGAAAACTGCCTCAGGGCAGGAGCACTCATGAGAATTTGGGTAGAAATCTGGTGTCAGCTGAACTCAGGGATTTTACATTGGAGGCTTAGATGTGGTCAGCACTGAACTTTCTCCCAGGAAAGGGGCAGCTCAGAAAACATCAGGTTTAGCTCTTGTCCCAGCCAGCCCCAGATTGGCACACACCGAGGGTCCGGGGGGGAGGAGAGCAGCCCCTCCTTGCTGAGAAGACACTCATTATATCAGTGGCTTTCGAGGGCCACTTGTAAAAAAAAAATGCTGCTCTTTCCCGGTGGCTCTTGTCACCCTAGAGACAAACAATTTATGATTAGCCCTGGCTGATGACTGCTGCGGTTTAGACTAGCAGCAGAGCACCCCCTGGTGACTCTTTTAGGGGTGAGCTCCTCTCACACAGCCTCAGCCGCAGCTGTTTTCCTAGCAGCTCTGTGCTGATCATAGCTATGATCAGGCTAGAGCCTGGCCTGCGGCATGGACCCATCGCTGGCTGTTATCCCCTTGGTGCACCTGTGGCATGGGCCAGTTGTTGGCTCACAGCTCCTCGAGGGGCGGGAGGAAATCAGCAGTAAAATTCAGACAGGGGCACTAAACAAAATCGTTCTTTAAAACGGGTCATCCCTCCCTGCTCCAGCCCCTCCCAACTGGTGCTGCTGCCAGGGGTAGTGCTGGGACCATGCCCCTCTCATTTCCATGAGACAGGCTCAAGGAGAAGGTGTCTCCCAAGCTCCCAGTGGAAGTTCTCCCATCACAAGGGGCTGTTAAGAGTGGAGTGGCACAAGAGGTGCACTGCAGGGGGCTGACGCCTCCTGAGATGAAGGAGGCCATGTTATCTCGGTGGGACAGGGCATTACTGAGAATGTATCTGAGTTGTGTTGCAACTGGGGGTGTCAAAAATCAGATGAGGTTCATGATGCCTGACAGGTGCTGCTGATGTGCAAATCCCAGGGCCACATGGCAACACTCAGCCCGATTCTCCTCTCAGCAGCACTGGTATAAACCAGCAGTGATGGCACTGAAGTTCGTGGCGTTAAACCAGGATAACCTGGTGTGAGTGAGAGTGGGAATCAGGCCCCCTAACTGGCTTGGTGAAAGCCCCTGGAAAATAAGTCAGAATACGCCATTCCTACCTAGTGATTGGAGTTTTCAAAGCATTTTGCAAACATTAACAGGCACTATGGAGATGGGTGGTTTATAAATACCTATAATAATTGGCAGGCTAAGAAAAGAAGGAAGGTGTAGGCTGAAGGCAGATCTCCAGCGTGCTTCAAAAGCTGACAGCTAAAACTGCAGCAAACTTCGTTGGGTAATTCTAGGAGTTGTGGCACTGGAGCTGGCAATGGGTGAATCTCTAAAGGCTTGAATCTGCTCCCCAATGTTCAGGGGCTGACCTCTGCTGCAGTTAGAACTCCAGTCCTTTGGGGCTTGCAAACTAGACCAGGGACTCTTCAGTGGGTGCTCAGCACCTCTGCAAATGAGCTCATCGTTTTTCATTGGGTAACTGTGGATTTAGGACCTTAACGATAGGTCCTTGGGTCAGAAAAGGTTGGCCTCCATTGCTAATGCTTGGGATGAAAGGTCCTAAGCTCTGGTATTAGTTCATAGAGTCAGGAAATGAGGAGCACGGGGGGTGGGGGAAGCTACAGCTTCCCCTCCCTGACCTGCTATAAACCCACTTAGTGGAGTCTCTGAAATGGTGCTTCCAGCCATTAGCAGGGAGCAGCGGGAAATGCTAGAGGAGGCGGGAGATCCATTTATGCCTGGCGCAAGAAGGCCGAGGTGAACCTGAACTTTTAAAGGAGACTGGAGCATTGCAAACTACAAGTGAAACCATCAAAACTGTTGGGCTTCAAGCTCAGAGAGGTGAAAAGGCAGCCTCAGAACAGGCAGCTCTGAAGCAAACTGCAAGTTTTGGCAAATGACACCTGGACTAAGTGAAAAGCTAAGCAGGCCGGGTGTTAAGCAGAATCCAGAATTACCCAGCTCCACATTCCAGTCTCTTCTGAAACGCTTCAATCGCAGGCCTCCTCTGATCCAACCTTGAAGGTGATCCATATTTATTGGGTCCCACTGGCTCTGATTTCAGCAGGCTCCGGATCCCCTAGCAAAGCACCTGGACCTCAGTTCAGCAACACATTTAGGCAAGTGTTTAATTTTAAGCGTGTGCTCAAATCCCATTGACATTAAGTTAAGCCACGTGCTTGAAGGCTTTGGTGAGCGGCAGCCAGGGAGCTCTTGCACCACGATCACATCCCTTTTCAGAGCGGGAGAGAGAGGGGCTGGGGGTTGCAGCCGCTCCTCTAAGCGTGAATCCCTTACAGGGGGCTGACCGTGCGTGCACTGAGCCCCTCTCTGCTGCTACAAATCACTTTTATCTATTCTGTTCATTCCCTCTGGGGCACCTGGCACTGGCCACTGTCGGAAGACAGGACACTGGGCTAGATGGACCTTTGGTCTGACCCAGGAGGGCCATTCTTAGGCTTTTACAAAGTGAGCCTGGCTGACAGTGGGGAAGTGCTGACCCGATGCAGGCAAAGTCTGATTTCACTTTTCAGTGTGGCTTGTGTTGAAAGAAGTGACAAGGTTCATTTCCTTGGAAAATCCATTTTTCATTCAACCCTCCCCCCTTTTCATTGATAACCATACAAGCAGCTCTACAGGAGAGGCTCTGGGGACAGGATGGCATTCCGTAGAACTGGGGGGGCAAGCACTGCAAAAGAAAGCACTCAAAAGGGCACTGGGCTATTCAAGCAAACCTTGATTTACTGGGATAACCATGCTTCTGTAACAGAGAATGCAACCGCCACGAGGAACCAGCTGACAGACCTTTGCTGTCTCACCCAGAGACATTTCGAACACTGCAGAATGACAGACCCCAATCAATGAGATTACACCAGTGACAAACAAACTGCAACGTGAACAACAGGCTGGAAGCAGAAAGGCTGCATCCCCTCTCCTGCCCTCCCTCTCCCTCCCACCCCCGACGTGAAAATCAAAGCTCACTGAACGAGGTGATGTTGCTATATATTAGGAAAGTGAGCGCAAGGCAACAGGTCTTCAATGAGCAGGACAATGTCACTGGCACCACAGTCACTTTGTATGCTACAGCATGAGGTCACGTCCATAGGCACTTGAGGATCCCGAGGACAATCGCCAGCCATGTCACTCGAACCACAGCAGACTGCATAAAGCCACCCGGTTAATTTGACAGCTAAATTACATCATACACTTCACCAGCAGCAATACACCTATAGAGAACTCAGATTTGAGCACGGGTGTGGGGTCAATGCATCCCTGGCAACAGGGGCTGAGTCCAAGATCAGATGACAAGAGGATGGTTGGAGAACTGCCACTTTGTCTTACGGTATGTGAGGCAGTATTTGCTAGTGTTTAGAGCAAGGGGGCTGGGAGTCAGGACTCCCAGGTTCTATTCCTGGCTCTGCCACAGGCTTTTCAGGTGACCGTAGGCAAGTCACTTAACCTCCGTGCCTCATTTTCTCCACCTGTAAAATGGAGATCATCCTCCTTACCCCTCTTACAAGGGACTGTGAGGCTGAGATAGTGTTTGTAAAAGGTTCTGGTGCCCTTGGCATTGCCTAAATGTGAAGTATTTCAGCATAGTCATGGGTTTTTACACTGGATAAAAGGATTTGCAACATGGGAAGTACAAATCAGCCAGCCAGCTGTACGCCAGGGGTCAGGTAAAAGATTCAGGAAAAGCACTAATCATCCTGCTAACCCCGTCATCCAGAGACAGTCCATCCAGGAGGATGTTCCACTGCTGAACAGATGTCAGGGTAGAGGGAGCTGGCTTTTCTACAGAGCTGGGCCTTGGCGCTGCAGGGGAGACATGACGTATGCTGCTCTAAGGTTCTGAGCCACAAAGCAGCCCAGACTCTAAGGATGAGCATTATGCCTTTAATACTTTACCTTGTTATTAAGGGCCAAATAGAGAGCAGTATCTTGGCGATTGTGAAATGAGGTCACCCTCTGGTGGCCAGCCCAGGCAACCTACATCAAAACCTGGAGGCTACGCTATGGGACTTCATAGCAGCAGTTGGTGAGGGATGAAGTGGTGCAGGGTTTAAATATTCACCTGAGTGTCCAGGAGACGTGCTATCCTGAACATACCCAACATGTAGAATCAACAGCTATGGCCTTGGCATAGCCTGTCCATGCTAAAGCTGCTCTGTTGGTACCTTGGTATGAAGGTTTGATACCAAAATTAGACCTCAGATGGCCGAATTGTGAGCCTTTTGCTTTAAAGAGCCTGTAAAGGGGGAACATTAAAATGTTTGCAGGTCGTTTCAAGTCACCAGAACTGAGCTTTAAAGCTGTAGGAAATTGCACAAGGGCAGTGGTTCAAATTTCCACTGATTCAGTATCTTTTTTCGGAGAACAGATTGGAACCAGCTTGGTTAACTGTCGATCAGTGAAGCTGAGGTCTGGGTCAAGTCCAGTGGTAAAGCTGATTCAAGGCGTTGCTAACATCTTTGCAGTGACATCCCAGAAGTGTGTGTGGTGGGGGGCGGGTGGGTGAGTGGGGGGTTGGAGAAAAGGCAAAAGAGAGAGGTAGGAGTTGCGGGTAGGTTTTTTAAAACAAACCCAAGGAATTAACCCCAAATAATATCTTATCTGAGCACTGAATTCAAGGTCCCTTTCCCTTGGGGTTAATGACATCTGAATGACGGCATAGGCATTGAAAACTGCTGAGCTGGCAGTTCAAGATGGCCGGCATCTCTGAGAACGGAGCACAGCAGTGGGGGTGCCTACTGTTAGATTCTCAGGGCTGCCGATAAACAGCAAGTTATGTGAGGCCAAAAGTCGCAGGCATGATGCATTGCTTCCCCGAACTGCTGCGGGGCAAAGCCGAGACACACTAAGCACGCTTGTCAAGGCTGTTCCTATGTTACCATATGCTGTTGCTGTTACATAACATGCTACAGAAGGTGCATGTTTCACTGTTTTGTTCTGAACAGGCCACAACTCTTCCTATGCTGTAGCAAATACACCCTATGTAATAGGATACATCAGCCATGTTACTAGTTGCCTTTTGGCAAGGCTTACATTCTCTTTGGAGATTCTGAATGCTGCGTCCCAGGCCATATTTTTGCATCAAGAGGATTCTGGTGATTGGCGAGGTTATGCCTCCAAGGTCTGTATGCTCTGTGGAGTTCTTGAGC
Organism: Gopherus evgoodei; assembly: GCF_007399415.2. Taxonomy (NCBI): domain Eukaryota; kingdom Metazoa; phylum Chordata; order Testudines; family Testudinidae; genus Gopherus; species Gopherus evgoodei. Next base: position 8,519,604 of record NC_044339.1, on the reverse strand, counting down.
TGTGTAAAACGAGCAATTAGCATGTGACTTGTGTATTAAGTATCTGCTAAGTCTCTAACTGCAAAACTGTTTTAAATGATCTTGAGAAGCCCATAACCTGGAAGTATCTAAAGTGACCTGAGTGCATAGAAATAAGCTTGTATCAGCTACTGCAGCATTGTGGACAGAGTGGTCATGACACCACTCCATGACCTGTGCATCAGGTCTATATGTCTCCTAAGTGCACACCTCACGCCTTTGCATTTCACATGTGCACAACCTGTGTGGCTGTACCCCTCTGGGTCTCACTTACCCATTAGCTTCACTAGCTCTGCTGAGAGAGCCAGGTTCTCCCCTGTGGACAAAGGAGACAATGCAGGATGTTTTGCATTGATTTATGCTACTGGTATTTACAAAACGGAGCCTTGGGGCTGGCCAAGGGGAATAGGGGCATGAGGTGAGAAGACAGGACAGTGCAAAACCACTTCACAAACAGGTCAGGTCAAGCCAGCTACCAAAAGACACTCAGACTCACATCACATGGCCTGGAGCCGGGCCCTTGCCAGATGGTTAAGGAACAGGCTAACAGCTACACATACAGCTAAACTTCAGTTCCCTGTCTTCCATGATATGGTACTTGAGACAAGAGGAGCAGCTGACCTGCCAGGAAGGGAATGTGACACTGCCACTTGATGAAGAGGTAACATCACCCAATGACACAGGGGTGGCTGCTGCAACGCTTGGGCTGGTGGTGCCCCTCAGATCATGCAGGGGATTCCAGCAGGTTCAGAGACTCATCTGAAACCTAACCAGGAAAGACCCTGGAGAGGTTTGGAACACACTCCCACCGCCTGAGTGGACAAGACATCATTGTCCTGGATTGATAGCAACAGGGATGGGGAGTTTCCTGTAACTTGCTCTAGTGACAGAAGCAATGCTGACCCCCTGCAAGCTGTTCTCACAAGAGCTGGTCAGAAACTGGCAGTTTTCTTGCAGGGGCGGCTCTAGGCATTTTGCCGCCCCAAGCACAGCAGGCAGGCTGCCTTCAGCGGCTTGCCTGCAGAGGTTCTGCTGGTCCCGTGGCTTCGGCGGACTGCGACGCCAAAGGCAGCCTGCCTGCTGCCCTCGCGGTGACCAGCAGAGCACCCCCAGTGGCTTGCCCCCCCAAGCACACGCTTGGCATGCTGGTGCCTGGAGCCGCCCCTGCTTTCTTGCAGCCAATGCCCACTGAGTATGTCTGGGTTGAAAAATGTCCATTTTCCATGGGAAATTTCCAAATGAAAGGTTTGGTTTCAAAAGGAAGTGTCGGGGGGGAAGCCCTACTTTGCGCTTTCTAATTATTTCCAGCTGCAAAACAAACCCAAACAAATTGTGAAAAGTGGGTTCTCCCTCGTTTTCTCACATTCTTTTCACCTCTCCTGCCTTCTTCCAAAGGGAAAAAAAGGGGGAGAGGTAAATATGGGAAAGAAAGGGGGGAAGGGCAGAAAAACCAAAAACTGAAAAGGGAAATTGGTCAGTTTCCTGGGACCAAAAAAGAAACAACAAAAATTTGAAACTGAAATGAAATAAATTATTTTTAGAATTTTCCTGTCAGGAAAAAAAAACAAATCACCCAAATTCATTGAAATCAACATTTTTCCCTCCAAAATGTCAACGTCAACTAAACCAGGTTTTCCGATGGAAAATGTTTGGGTTGACAAACTTTCTCCAGCTCCATTCCTCACCCATCAACCTCAAATCTTTAGCTTTCTTTCATCCAAGACCTCCAAGTCTCTGTAGCCAGGGAGCAGTTAATGACTATGGGCCAGATATAGAGAAGCAGGTGCTTTATATTCTATTGATTTCAGTGGGACCTAAACACATGCTTAAGTGTTGTCTTGAATAGGGATGTTTTCCTGAATGTCAGCCTAAAATTTGAATGCAGGAGACGCCCTGATGTTAGGGCATCACCCACTTCCCTGCATGGCAATTAGGATGCGCTCACCATCTGTCCCCACCGATGAGACAGCCACACTTGTTTGCACATTGATTAGGACAAGCAAGTTGCGCTGATTGGTTTGTCATGGAAGGGTCACATTCTGTCCTTGGATACGTGTGTCCAAACGCCCATTGATTTCAATGAGTCCTATCGCTGAGCCCACGGGCAGAATCTGGTCTTTAATTTTCAATCTATTCTGAACTAAGGAGGTTGTAATGTATTTCATTTAATTAATATGCTTCTGACAATTGTCAGCCAAGGTGGGTTACTGGCATTAGCAGGAGTTAATGGGACCGGTTCTGGTGACGCTGTTGAGAGCTGGAGTCTCTGGCTTAAAGTTGCCTTCCACTATGAATAACTGATTCAGAACGGTTCCTGCTGAGTAATTAGAGTCAAAAAAGGGTCTGTCAATTCAATTTGCTATCAGCTGTCACTTTGTATTAAGAAGCATGGAGCCAGGTATCCACAGATGCTGCCTGTCGTATGCTGTGCTGGGGTATGGCAGTCAAGTCAAAACACAACACTGCGAGAATGGAAACAAATTCAGCAGCGAGGCTAGAGGAAGGATGATAGAATCCAAGCTGTTCAAAAGATGCAGTCAAGAGACGGATGCTGGGCAGCGCTTAGCTTTGCCCACACACTCAAGAGGGGAGATAGGATGAAAGGTCATGCAACACGTCTGCAGTAGACACAAGAAAGTGGCACTCAGTCTGCATGGGAAGGGTCGGGGAGGAAAGGTGGCCAGTCCAATGGCAAAAGAGCTCCACCAGACCCCTGACCCACAAGCATGGCTAGCAGAAGCTCTCAACGGAGCAGCAGACTGTTTTGCATGAGGGTCAGAAAATCTAAGTGTAAGAACACAAGCTTCAAAGCCACTGGACAAAGTGGCACAGGCTTAAAGACATGGATACAATGCAAGCCTAGACCTTCTTGGTCAGATTAAATGTAATATCAGTCTAATCACTGATACAGCCTCTCCCAGGAGGCTGCCCTTCTAGCAGGAATGTACTCAATGCACCGATGGGGACTGAAAAGCTTTCACTGCTCTTATCCAAGGTGCACTCTACTAGTTCTGCTCCGCTGGGCCTGAAAGTGCCTGGGCAACAGATTTGCTTTAATCCACCTCCTGCATTCCTCCGGCTGCTTGCTCGCTGTGCAATCTGGCCCCAGCCTACCCCAACTCTGCATGCAAAAGATTCTAGGGCACATTGTCAGCTGTGAACCAACCTGTAAGACTGTCCTGGAACCAAGACCAGGCTATCCAAAGAAGCCTAAGGGAGTTATGCACCCAGGTGGGATTATAGTAGGATTTGGGTATTTATATCCTGTAGGCCCCTTTGAAAATCCCAGTCCAGCTCCACAGCTGTAGAGGATGAGTGATCTGGGAGGACCTGGCAATTCACTCCATTGTTTTCCCCATCCCCAGAGTTGCTGTTCCATCTTAAGCTGCTTGGCCGCAGTCTGGATCTCCTGTAACCTTGACCCATGAGGCAGAGCAGCTGCTCGAACACAAAATCCCTGAGACAAGAGACACATGTTAATCTTCATGATAACGCAGTCTAGATGGAGACTGGGGAACGATGAATCACGGCTGGAAATGCTCTGGGTGAAAAGATGAACATAGGATTGATGGTGACTGGGTGAAAAGGGAAGGGCTTGGCTGGATGGTGAACTGTGAAGGATGAGATGGTTGAATGAAGGTTTTGGATTCTCTTTCTGGGACTGGTGCTGGTGATCAGATGAAGCCCAGCCTGAAGGGAAGGTGCCTAGTACCTCGTGTAACTGGAGATGCTATTCCTATTCACAGAAATGAATAATCCTTTCATTTAGATATTGACCTTAATAACATCCTGCAGCAGAGAGTGCTACAGGTGAATCATACCCTGCTTAAACAACAAGAAGAATAATTGTTTAGTGCTGGGATTTGAATGACCTTGGTTGTTTTCTGGCCTGCAGAAAGGCTTGTCCTAATAAAGGTGCCTGGCATGGCACGGTAGTGGTGGAGCTCGCCATTAGACTGTGTTTCTTTAAGGATCAGTCCCTGTACCCAGAGGCTCTCTCAGCTGGCTGCCTGACTCCCCCCTTTCGCACTCCCCCTTCCTACACGTTGTTGGGGTTGTAGCACAACAAGTTGAACTCGAGGTTCTCGTCCCAGTGCCTGAGCAGAACAAACAGCTGGCGGGCTGCAGCCTTGACGGTCCCCAGGCTCCGGCCCTCTGGGAACTCCTGCTGGCTCAGCCACATGCTGGCCTTGGCAGCCACCAGCTCCCACTCGATGAAGTAGGAGGCTGAGCTGTGCTCCAGCCAGGCCAGGGCGACTGCTGTGGCCCAGAGCATCCCCTCTGGCTCAGCCCACTGGTGCAGCTCGATGTCAAAGAGCAGAGACTGCAGCTCGGAGCTGTTGGACTCCGAGCCTCTGCCGCTGTCGCTCTGCGGCTCCCAAGGGGACTGGGTGCTCTCAGGGGAGGAGAAGCGGCGGATAGTGATGGCAGGGGGTGAGAGTTCGTTCTCAGCTTTCAGGGCCTTTGACAGGCTTTCCACTGCGCTGCCAGAGAAGTGGCGAGGCCGGCCTGCATCTCCCGTAGCCTCGCCATAGCCGTTCAGCGCTGCACCGGGAGTGAAGTCGCTGTCTGAGGAGCTCTCTCTAGGAATGTCGTTCGGTGCCAGCAGCTGCCGGCTGCATCCAGGGCTCTTGGGTTCCCAAGGTGGGCCTGACTTCTTAGCGTTGTAGGAGCTGGCGGAGGGGCTAAGAGCCATCCGGTGGCAGGTGAATGGAGATGTCCACTTCAGCTTCTCCATGGGAATGCTGATTGCGTGGCAGAACGCCGGGTTCAGCAGGAAGGCACCGCAGGCCAACTGCAGAGAAACCTGTGGAGAGGGAGATAGCAACACTTCCTTAAGGAGGCACTGAGGTAAGGCCCTGGGGAAGAATGCGTTCTGTGTGCACAGCCAGGGCTTTGGAGCAACTTACCCACCAAGAATCCACCCCATGGCCGCCCAGGGCTCCAGATTGACAGGAGAGGCACCACCTGGGCCCTCGTGCCCCAAAGTAGGGGGGTTCCCTCCACAGTTCTGGGTCCAAAAGGTTTCTGGGGGAAGAGGTGGCCCCTGCTAGGCCATATTTTACCCCTTTTTCCCCATGCAGTGGTCTCTGCTTTGGCCTCTTCTCCCTCTACCAGTTTGGGAAGTTTTCCAGCCCAACGGGGGGATTTGGGGATGGGAGATGGGTGTCAGCTTGAGTTCTGATCAGCAAACGTGTCTCTGTGTGTGTGTGTGTGTGTGTGTGTGTGTGTGTGTGTGTGTGTGTGTGTGTGTGTGTGTGTGTGTGTGTGTGTGATATGCCAGAAGAGGCCCTGCCACCTCCCATCATCCCACTGACATGAGCCTGAGGTCTGGTTTGGTTGCTTACCAGGGGTAGGTAGTCAATGTTTTCATTGCTGCTCTCAGAGCTGGGTTCATTCACCCGACTTGGGGATTTACTCATGAAACCTTTGGCTGCTCGAGTCAGCAGTCTCGTTTTATGAAGGGTCAATCTGCGTCAAGACAGACATAACAAAGGAGGCATTTACCAGACCCATTGCCTCCCTCTAACCAATCACCTCTCAGCATTCCCAGTAACTAACACTCCGCTTCCTACACTAAGTCATACGGTAACGCAGCTGTCAGAGAAACATACGCTCGGTCTGGCTGTGAGACATCAGTTCAGCTGGCTTCCCATACAACAGACACAACCCCCTCTCCACTTTCTCTTCTGCACTAGACTGTCCCACGGCCTTGCCTCTGGTATGGGAAATTCTCCTCACTCTGCACAGATAAGTCTCCTCAAGCTAGCATATGCCCACAGGAAGGCAAATTCTATCCGAGAACATCTCCTGTTAGACTTTCCAAAAGATCAGACTGGGAGAGGACATTCTGAGGAACATCATTTCTGAGAGGCCCAGAAGCTAATGCTTCAGCTTGTCAGAAACATGGGATTCTGAGCCCTAATCCTTTTCTTGTCACTTTCTGGATGAGCCATGTGACTCAGGGACTCTGACAGGAGTTTCCAAGGACCGGAGTCAGGGAGGTAGCCAGAAGAGAGTCTGAGGAGTCTGTAGGTAGGTGGGGAAGAGAGGGGGCATTTTGCCTTGATCCCTCATCTCTTGAAGTCATTAGAAAAGGGGAAAAATTGGATTTTTTTGTCAAAAATGCCTAAGTGACTTAGGAGCCTCTGTCCCCTTGGCTTTCAATAGGCCTAGACTTGCACAATTTCTCCATACCAGATGACATGGAGATATCCCCACCCTTCCCTCCCTGGATGGCTAAGGGGCATGGTAGTAGGCTAGAGAACCTTTCACCATTAAGTCCCTGGTTTAAATCCAGCCTAGCTAGACAGTGACTGCAAAATGTTCCCATTTTTTGGCTGGTCACTGGTCAACTTCACATGAATTTGGGGATCTGTGGGCAGGTAGCCACATCACACTTGGCACTACTCATTCCTCTCAGCAGAGAGACCCAAGCCACTGACCAAGCCTGAACTCCCCTCACTGGTGGCCCTTCCAAGTCAGAGTTAGAGAGCGTTGGTGTGGCAATCTGAAAAAGCTTGTCTTGCTGCTGCCATGTGATGCCTGTGTCTAGACTAGCGCCTACACAAACCAAATCCTCCTCGCAATGACATCACTGATTTCAACAGGCTGCATCACTGGCCCAGTAGCCCAGTACTTCCCTTCCTTTTACAAGAACCACATTTGCACGATACATTTAAAAATAAAGAATAAAAAAAAAGAGGCAGTTTGGTTGTCTGTCTACTAATTGTTGGGCTCAACTTGTTGGCTGATTGTCACTAAGCCTGGTTCACAAGTTGTCTGCCTGGCCCAGTAAACCAGCCAATGAGCTTCACGGTATCAAAGCAAGAATGAGCTGCAGAGCATTTTGGTCAGTGAAATTCCCTTTACCAAACCCCCTTTCTACAGTGTAACCAGCTGCCCATCTGCCTGATGTGGACACACCTCCAAACAGCCTACAGGTTTTCCCTCGTGTGGGTTCTTTTTGTCAAACCCACAGCCAGAAGAAAACACTGAGCAGTGGACTACTCCATCCTGGGGTCTCATTGAGTCAGAGAATGCTCTGCTGCCCCTTACCTGGCAGAAAAAAGGGTATCAATGGACTTCTGGGAGTGAGCAGAGGAAGCAGACGGACTCTGCAGCGGAGCTGGGGAGAAATACAGAGCCAACGTTGAAGTGAGGAAACATCTAGCATCAAGGAAGCATTAATCAGAGAGTTCAGGGAGTGCTGGCTGGAGGCTGGGCTCCTGGGTTCTATTCCTGGCTTTGATACTAAATTGCTTTGTGACCTTGGACAAGTTACTTCATCTCGCTCTGCCTCTGTTTCCTCATGTGTCTAATGGAGATAATGATACTTCACCACCACTCAAAAAAATGTTAAGCTGTTCATATGAAAGGCTATCTGGGAGATGCTGAGTCCTTAGCACTGCTAGAAATCAGAGCACTGATTTAGCTGCCTAAATATGGCTTTAGGTCTCTAATTTTAGGCACTAGTGTTTAAAAAATGTTGGCCAAAGTAGTTCTAAATAATTCAGTTAAGAGCCCAAATCACCAGCCAAAGTCAAGGGCAGGCACCAGATTTACCAGCTAATACATGTTAAAATGCAATAGCTGGAAAATCATTTTCTCAGGTACGGAGCTGCCGACACCTGACTTCAGGAGTCTGAGCTTTCTCACCAACCCTGGCTCGGCGCAGAAAGATGTTGCCCTGCCATTGGCTGTGACCAGCAGTGGCAGGAGAAGCACAGAACCCTGAACTTAGATCCTGGCAGGTTTAAAAAATTTTCAGGTCAACCTGAAACCTCAGTCGGATGAAGTGGTGCCACGGCAACCTTGCGAAATCCTGTGCATGTCTTGCTCTTACCTTCTGGGACACTGTAGCACTCCCAGCCGGAAGAGACGGGTGTACTGCTTGGCAATTGGCTGTTTTCATCTGCATCTGCAACATCAGAAGCACAATGGCCACATCACCCTTCTCCACATCATTACCATGTGTCAGCATCACCCTGGCCTCAGAGTGAGGGTCACAACCAGCCCCCTTGCCCTCAGCATGACCATCCTCCTCCATAACAGCCAGCACTGCCTGTCTGTCTGCTAGCTTGTTTGCCACCCTTGGCACCACAACAGACTACCATCTCCCTCCTCCTCCTGGTTACCATGGCTTGACCAGACCTTCCGCTAGTGGACACTGGGTAGCTGCAGTGGTTTCAATGGAGTTCTGCTGATTTACACTAGCTGAGGATGTAGCTACCTTCGACACCAGTCTCCAAATCAAAACCATCGCCATGGCTACACTGAGGCCTTGGCTACAATGGCGCTTTACAGCGCTGCAACTTTCTGGCTCAGGGGTGTGAAAAAAAACACCCTCTGAGTGCTGCAAAAATCCCCATGAGGAGGTGGAGTACGTACAGCACTGGGAGAGCTCTCTCCCAGCGCTGGCGCTGCGACCACACTCACACTTCAAAGCGCTCCCGCGGCAGCACTTTGAAGTTTCGAGTGTAGCCAAGCCCTGGGAGGGAAAGCGCCATGTCAGGATTACACGGTGTGACAGTTCTATTAACCAGTGTAATGGTTCCACCTCACTGCCGTGGCGCCTCCTCCTGGTCGTTCTGGGAATTAGTACAGTCTTTTCGCAGGGCGTTCTCCTCTGGAGGTGTCTCACCTGCCATCACTTCTGCTCTGGACCCAGGTTACCTCAAGAATTGTGGCATCCTCTTCAGAACGGAGCCCACCGGCCATGCCCCATTCTGTTCTCCCCATCCCTTCTGGGGGAGCAGCAGTCCTCTGTCCAAACACTCGCCTCTCTGGCAAACTGCAGTCCTTCACTGGCCACTCCCCTCAGTGGCAAGTCAGGGGGAAACCCGGGCCCACCCACTACTCCGGGTCCCAACCCAGGGACCCTGTAGATGGCAGCCACGCTCTGTCCGTTTCCACTGTCTGCACCTTCCATTTCCCTGGGCCACTTTCCCATAGCCCTAGCACCTTCTCTACCCCGTATCCCGGCTTCAGTCTTTCAGCCAGTCAGGCTGGAGCTCCCTCTTGCTCCCCTGACCCAGCCCAGCACTGCTCTGTCCTGGGTGCTGGCAGTTCCCTCAGCCCATCAGGGACCCAGTCCCTTCTCCTAGGGCTCCCAAGGGGGAACTGGCTCCTCTGCCCTGCAGCTCTCTTTACATATGGGCCTGCTCTGCCCTGATTGGCTGCTCCTTGCAGCCTCTCACTGATTGGCTGTCTGCTGCGCAGCCTCCCCAGGGCTGCTTTTAACTCTTCCTCCACCAGTGTGGGGCAGACGCCCCATCATAACCACATTCAGCATCCTTGGGTCCCTCTTTCGCATTTATCAAACCTTAATCCTGAACAGAGATCACTACTTCCCAATCCCTCAACCCCCGCCAAATCCAGCTCACCCATCACCACTGCATCATCATCACTATTTTTTTCATGTGCACATCTGCCATATCTACTTTCTCTTCATGGCGCCTGATGGGCTCCTTCAATGGACCTCAGCTCTGCTTAGAACAACCAGAGCTCAAAAGGTGCAGAGGAGGAAATTCCAACCCCAGAAGTTGCATTCTAACATGTCTTGGTGGAGCTGGCTGTACCATCCTACTGAACTGAAAGGCGTGAGCATCTGAGACTATTTAGCCTTTTAAAAGGAGGCTCCCAAAGGGTCAGACATTGCTGTGTCTCTCCACAGATCTGAATCCACCAATCAGGCTCTTGTGATCTTCATTCTAGTCTACTCTAATTAGGGTGACCAGACAGCAAGTGTGAAAAATCGGGACTGGGGGTGGGGGTAATAGAAGCCTATATAAGAAAAAGCCCTATAAAATCGGGACATCTGGTCACCCGAACTCTAATCCAGGAAGAGAGTGTGGCCTAGAACCCTAATCCAGGAAGAGAGTGCGGCCTAGAACCCTAATCCAGGAAGAGAGTGTGGCCTAGAACCCTAATCCAGGAAGAGAGTGTGGCCTAGAACCTGGAGCAGAGCAGGTGTCGTTCCTACTCCCATCTCTACCAATGAATCACTATTTGACCTTGGGCAAGTCATAAAAATTAGTTTCCTCTTCTGTAAGAAGGGGACAATCCCATTTTCCGGAGTGCCGTGTGGTTTAAGGTTTGGAAACTGCTCAGGAATGCTGGAATGGAAGGTGCTACAGGAATGTGCATGCCAAAGACAGTCTATATTTTATTCATTCCAGGAAAAAATCTAGAATTTATAAGCCTCAAACTCTGAAATAAACCCAGTGAGTTTTGAGAAATGTGATTTATCTGAGCACGTAAAGAAAATGGGAAGCAAGTTACAACCTCATCAGATGTTATTGGCTGCACCTGGTTGGCTTTTTTAATTTCCTTGAATGGTGTTTTTCTCTCTTTTAGCCAGAGATTTACTCCTTTTTCTCTTGCTCTCGGTGATGGGAAAACTTTCAGTGTCTCAGAAATGTTTAGTATCCAAGCCGTTGTGCTCATCCTCCCAATGCAACCCGTATCTCCCCTGTGCTGCCAAGGAACCTGGAGTACACACTGGGACCATGCTAATGAGCAAGTGCTGATAACTGAGCTTTTCAGGTCAGATTACCCCTGAGAAGCTGGGTAGCTTGGAAAGAAGTCAATGGAGAAAACAGTTCAAGTTATTCGCATCAATTACACTTCACTGATTGACACGTGTATACACAGGTATGTCGGCTCTGCCAAGCTGGAACAGACCAATGGTCCATCTAATCCTGTATCCTCTCCGTGGCCCTGGGCAAATGCCCACTGGATTATTTAGCAAGTCTAACAGTATGAATGGTGCCGAGGTCTAATCTTTAGTGAGCTGAACCTAGAGCAAACAAGGGCTGGTGGGGCAGTTTTCTGAAGGCTTTATGAAGAGGCCAAAACCTGGTCAAAGTACAACTCTGAACAGTGGTCATATTGGGATACTGAGGCATCCAATATCAAGGCACTGGGCAGGGGGGTGGGCTGGACTCAGCTACCATCATTATTGTTAGATCTTTCATTGCTAAGGTGTGGGGATGCGAGCTAGAAGTGACAACTCAATTTTAAAGACCATCAACCTCAGACTGTGGACGTAAATCCTGCAGTAACATTCAGCAAGGATTAGGTGTTTAATTGTACAATTCCAAATAACATCTGTGGGTCCCTCTAGCTAGGGTAGAAATGACTAGAGATGACAATCCTCACAGTCCAAAGAATAAACAGATTATTAGTAGGGGTCAGGGAGAATCCTTCTCCTTCACAGTGGTAGAGGATTGCACAATTTAATGCATTGTGAGGAGGTTATACCCTCCTCTGGACCATCTGGTTTTGCCCAGGGCCACAGAGAGGATACAGGATTAGATGGACCATTGGTCTGTTCCAGCTTGGCAGAGCCGACATACCTGTGTATACACGTGTCAATCAGTGAAGTGTAATTGATGCGAATAACTTGAACTGTTTTCTCCATTAACTTCAATAAAGCTAAGCCTATTTCCGCAGCTATGGATCCAGCCAGCCTGTTGTTTGTATTTATTGTTGTTTCAATACATATAAGAGGAGCTGGCAAATAGCCACTCTTCCTTTCCAGGGACTGATCATAGAAACGCCTGCATTACAATATAACAACATCTGGATGCATAGCGAGTTCAAATCATTATTGTGCGACCCCCTAGACAAGCCCTGCGCAGAGACCTAGCTCAGCTGATTCTAGATATATTCTGAGAGAGAAAACATATTTTGCAGCACAGCTACTTTCAAAACAATCATGAATTCCAGCTCCTTCCTTATCCCTGAAGGAGAAGATCATTTTAATTCAGCAGCAGTCATGACTGCGTGAGACAAAGTCCAACCTAACTTATCTTCATTAGTAGGAGATTTACAGAGACAGTCAAGTGTCTGAAGTCCCCTAGTCTCTAATTACAGCAGGCTCAGCTCCTCATGTCCCCTGTGTTGTGCTGCCAGTTAACCTCAGAGCATCAGCAAGAGTTACTTCTCGTGATCTGAGCATTTCAGAGTAAGTTCTTTTATAGATGCCCTGTTTCAAGAGATGGATTCCAGGCAGAAACATGGTTAGCTGTCTAGACCACATGCTTTGCTCCTCATCAGACCTTTCATATGGCAGTAGCTGGGTATATTCCTTTCCAAAGAGTGGTCATCTTGGCCATAGGAAAGACAGAGACAATTCTATAGCGGGTGGGTGTGATACAGGAGGGCCAGGGAGCAGCGGGAGAGTGGTGGAGAGGAAGTATATAAGCCCTAGGCTAATTAAGGCATGGTTCCCTGTAGACTAGGGAGGGTTGCTACAGGTTAATTGGAGCACCTGTAGTCAATTAAGGCCCTGTTAGCAACCTAATAAAACCCCCTGCTTCAGGCAGTCAGGGGAGAAGGAGGAAGGAAAGAGGATTGGAGCTTGGAAGTGTGCTGTGAGACTTGGAGGATCAGAAAACCAGAGTAAGGGAGACCCTGCCCCAGCCGGCGAGGGAGACTCCCTCCTGCAGTGTTTAAGGACCAAAGGTACCCCACCCAAGGGGGAAGAGGGTAAGAACCCGCAGGGGTTGAGAGGGACTGGGGCTCAGAGTAAAGTGCAAACCCAGACCCTTCCCCTGCTTCCCTCCTTTACCACCTTCCCGGACCACTAGTGGGGCCCTTGGTGCCCCAAGTGCAGGGGAAAGAGGTGGCATCTTAGCCCCACACCAAAAAAAGTGCAGGACCCACCATACTACATTGGCCATTTTGTCACATGGGGCATAGCCTAGATGGACTGCTTTCATTTACCCTGGAGCTAGCCAGGGCATTGTAACTCAGGGTTTGTGGCGGTTGGCCTAGTGCGGCTCAGATTACAGATTTCTGAGGTGAAATCCTGGCCCGATTGCAGCAAATAGCAAAAATCCTACTGGCTTCACTAGGGTCAGGATTTCATCCTGAAAATGCTGTTATTGCTTACAGGAGTTAAACTCTGTGCTGTTACTGCCCTTCAAGAAACAGGCATCAGAGCTAAAGAAAAGGCCAGAAGAAGAAAACTGACCAGAGGCAAAAAAACGGAGGGGGCTGACAGCATGTGTCAGTGCACGTCCTATGAAAGGTCATACCCATGGGTTCTAATCAATTATTACAATACTGAGCCCCAGAAGGGCTGCCATCTTACTCATGCTGTAAAATCCATCGTCTGCGCCATCCTGGCCGCAAGTTGACTGGGTGCGTCCGAGTCCGACGGAGAAGACTCGGTGCCTTCTGCTTCCTGAGCCTGAGCTCCGTTGGCCACCTTGTTTGAATGCTAGCCCTTGGTATGAACAAAGGGAATTCACAGCATTACCGTTCCCAATGGACCGACAAACACGATGCCAATCATATTCGGTGAAATCAGTCACTTCACAGCATCCAATCCTAGCAATGGCACCCTCCTTCGCCCTGGGACAGGCTACTGTACTCCTGTCTGGCCTAGGGACTCCTTCCTCAGCAGTAGGCCACTTCTGTGGTGCTCACTCTATGCTAAGGGCCTGGAGCCCTCTGAGAGCCCACCACTTCCCTAACTGGCCACAGGCTCTCAAAAGGGGGTGTTCGTCAAACTCCTGCTCTCCAACCAAGCACACCCCCTTTCCTGCCGCCAGGGCTGCCCAGAGGGGGGGCAAGTGGGGCAATGGCCCGGCAGCGCTCCAGGTCTTCAGCAGCATTTCGGCTGCGGGGAGGCCCTTCAGTCACTCTGGGTCTTTGGCGGCATTTCGGAGGCGGGGGGCCCTTCAGTGCTACCGAAGACGTGGAGTGACTGAAGGGCCCCACCACCACCGAAATGCCACCAAAGACCCAGACCGCCGCCGGGTGAGTACAAGCACTGCAGCTCCCCCGCTTTTCCCCAGGCCCCCTGAATCCTCTGGGCGGCCCTGCCTGCTGCAATGACCTCTTTGTCGTAGGCTGTGGGCCTTCAGAACAGCCCGGGCTAAGAGACCCCTTCATCTCCAGGCCCCAAGCTGGCTGTGATCGGTCAGGACTGCATGGTGGAGTGGAAAGCCCCTGGCCTCCAAGTTTTACAGACACACCCTTGGGCTCCAGTGCTGGAGAGCTCAATCATAGCCCAAGACTAAGAACCTCTGGGACAAGGATATATGGACACATGAACACCATGGAGACCTGCACTGAAGGAGTAGCTGGAGATCCAGGGTCCAGCTGCCCTGAACCTCACAGAAGAGAATGGATTTGTTATTATTACCTACATTGGCAGGCCTGGTTTTTTTTCCCTGCCCAAGCTCTGAGGTGCTGTCTGAACCAGGTTTCCCGTATGACACCCCCAGGCTGGCCCCTCGCACTGCTGTGCAATGGGGCTCAGGAGATTAGCAGGGAGTGTGGGAGGCATGCCAGCCCCAGCCCAATAACAATGCTATGCTGGAGTGTCCTGTTACCTGCATTGGCATATTCGACCACGGTTGGCAGGTAGCCACTGGTGCTCAGGTCCACCGGGACAAAGGCCGTGTACTTGCTGATGACATTGCAGGCTCTGCTGGTCTGCACAGCGTTTACCTGGTACCGCCTCCCAGACCCTGTGGGGTGAGAGATGTCAGGTTACGATTCGTGAGTTCTGTGGGTTCAGTCCCCCTCCTGGGGCCTAGATCCCAAAAGCCACCCACACGCCTCAACCTCCTCACTGGCACTCTCAGCAAAGAGGCCCAGGACTGAACTGACCATGGGGACTGGCATATCCTTTTGCCCAGAGCTGTGGTCTCTCTGGGGCAGAATCAAGGCACAATGGCATGGGGCAGCACGGGGAAAATTTCTGTGGCTGCTGCAAGCAGCTGACTAGATAGTGCCATTCTTCAGGGCCAGACACTGTATCCTCCAGCCCAATATTGCTGCCCAGGGAGAAGCATCCCAGGCACTCGACCCGTTTGGAGTTTCCTCCCAGGTGGGACAGAGCTGAGAACAGGGGAACGGCCTAGGGAAAGAAGGAGAGAGATGGCTTTGGTGCGAGGGCCCATCCATTAGATTCCCCACGGTGGTCATTCTCCCTCTCTCCCCTGGTTTAGTGTCCTAGGAGGGCACACAGTGAGAAAGGCTTTCAAGACCCCATCCCAGCTTTTATCCAAGAAGCAGGGCAGGTTGTCTGGGAGTGCTGAGTCAGCTTTAGGAAGCCAGCCAGCTCTGATCGAGGGGTTCAATCAAGCTGCCAGCTCTTCTGTACATTAATATTGAGCCGTAGAGTCTTAACTCAAGAATCTCAGTGATCTGAGGCACTGGGCCTCTTTGAATGGCCCAGTGTTTCTTTGCCACCATAGCACAGCTGGGATCACAATCAGCACTTGCTGGGGCTGGCACCAGTTGGTATCAGTGCCTTTCGAAAGCCCTTGAATGCGTCTGAATCCATCCGTACTACACCACTGGAAAGTGATGCGCCACAATGCATTGCTGTAAAACACCTCTGAGCCCACCAACAAACCAAGCCACAGTGAAACAAACCATCCCCGCTTGGGTCAACAGGCCAAGCCTAGAGGTGTCACACATCACATGCTTTCAATTAGCAGCCCAGTCCAGCTTCAGCTGTGCTCCTCTGATGAGGCGTGTACCCCACACAGACAATGAAAAGGTTAACGTGGACCTGAGAGCTAATATGCTACCTGGATACAATGCAGAGGGAAGGGATGGCCCAGGCTTAATTAAAGATGAAGCCCAGCAGGGTTGGTGACTATAAAGAAGGGAAATTAAGCTTAGAAGTGGGCTGCAGAGAGGAACTCTGCAATCACTTTCTGGAACTAGAGCAGTGGCCATGGCAGTGCAGGAGTCACATTAGCGATAAGCCCCCAAAAGCCCCAGTCGTGTGAATTCATTGTTTCATTTACTATACGTTCTAGTCAGATTTAAACAGTATGACGGGAAATATTTTGCTTTTTATATACATATATAATAGTCTCACGGCAAATAAGTTAAGACCTTAGTGCAAGTTGATTACTTAAATTGGTTAATAACATAGTAAAAGCGCCCGGTGTTTTAATAGCATGTGCTGCAAAGAGCCGCAGGAGACACATTAAAGAGCGGCCTGCAAACAGGACTAACAGTGGAGAAGCTGGGAGGGTCAAGGAGGAAACTCAGGGGAAGAGTTGATACTGGGATCCTCTTGTGAGTAGACAAGACTGGCAGGAGGCCAGCAGAGAGTAGGGAGCAAGCTCTGGTGATGAGTCCTGATACCAGGGCAGGATCTCGATGTCTAGGAAGAGAGCCCTGGGAGGCATTTAACTGAGGAGCTGTGGAAGGTTAAGCCCAATGAGAGCAGAAGTTGGGTTGAGTTGTACTTTTGTTTTGGGATTTCTGGGGGGAGTCCAGGGGACAGCCATGCGAGTCCTGGCCCTGAAAGCAGGGTGAACTTTGGAGGGCCTGGGTTCCCCTACCCATCACTGGGAAGGTGGTGTGCAGCCCTGGACAACACAGGATAAGGAGTTTTGAGAGCCTTGAGACAAAAATGGGTTTCAGGACCACAAGGCCTCCAGTGAAGGCAGAAAACCTTCTGTAAGCATATTGAAGTTTTAGTTGTTGGACTTTCTGATACCCAGAAAGGATGGGACTAAAGCGTGACCAGGTTGGGGGACAGAGTCATGAGAAAAGGCAGAGCATCATGGGACCAGAGTGACCAACAAAAAGGGGCACTAGAGAGAGAAGAGCTCCTATGCCACGCCCAGCAGCAAACCCAGCACACCCGCAGAAAGTCAACTCTTCAGTCGCTGCCCATGCATACCCAGCTTCCATCTAAATAATCGCATCTTCTCCTCCTTTCCAGGCTGGCTAGTGATTCTCTCCTTGTTTCTTAATGCATGCATTTGATTTTACTTCTCCGTGACAATTTCATCCTTGGGTTACTTCAAGAAAGGGATGAAGAACAGAGAGATGCTACCAGCCTGCAGTAGAGGACGTTGCTAGCTGACAGAGCTCAGTATTGTATGCTGGCTCCTGGGCCTGTGTCCCCGCAGCCCTCCCTCCCATCTCACTGGCTCTTGTTCTGCAGTGCCAAAGGCCTCCTCCTTATTAACTCCCAGGGGCCAAATTCGTCCCTGCTGTAAGTTCACTGAAATCAGTGAATGCCTTTTTGGTTCATGTGTCTTTGGGAGAGTGTGTTTTCAGACCAATTCTGTGCTGAGTTACACATGAGTACAGCACATGCACGTCCCCGGAGTTCAATGGGTTTGAATCGGAGCAGAATTTGGCTCTCTGACTCCCACCTGGATGGGCAAATTAAAAATAACCCTCCCCAGCCACTGAAGCAACACCCCAAACTCAAACCACAGCCAAACAGGCTCAGATCTGTCAGTTTCCTTTCCCAGCCCACTCATTTTCATGTCAGAGGCCTCTGCACTTCTGGGCCAGGACTGGAGGCAGAAACAATGACATTCCGGGAGGGGGGAAACAGTTCTCTGCACTTCTGTCTGTGCCAGAACTGGGAAATAGCAGAAATATCACAAGGGGACTTGCAATCAAGAGATCCCCAGCCCAAGAGGTTTGGCTAATTCACAGACTTGTTCAGAGACGTGTCCAAACAGCTCCGCTAGGAGTGATAATCGGGGCTAGATTTCCTGGTAGAGTCTAAACGTCTGGATACTTCTTTGAACGGAACCGTTTGATGTTCCATTCAAAGCCAGGCCCTGAGAATTGCAACTCCATGGCGGAGGGGGCTGAACAGCAGGTGTTGTGTTATGGTTCTCAAAAGGCCTAAACGCGTTTGATTTGGGCTCACGACTCAACGTGACTAACCCACTAAAAATATAGCTAGCAGCCCTATGTGGGAAGCAGGGGAGTGTGGGAGAAGGCGAGAGGGACAGGAGAAGGAGTGTGCTAACGTGAAGCAGGGATATTTAATGAGCAATTAGGTGAGCTGGAGAAAAGCAGAGAGGGCATGAGGCCAGCCTTGGGGGACTCTCCTCAGATCATCACATGGAGCATCAACACATGGCCACGGTGCATCTCCATCATGTGACCTTGTGTTAACATGTGAGAACACTGAGGGCCAGATCCCCAGCTGCTGTAAATTGACGTGGTATAATTGAGGCTACTGCAGCTGCAATGGTTTACACCAGCTCTGGGAATCTGGCCCTCCATTCTCACTGAGGCTGGCTGGCAAGGACGCCGGCATTACCGTGTTCGATTTCACATTCCTTCTCGGCCAGCAGCTCGAAATCCCGGATGATGGACTTGGCCGCCAAGTGGTGGAAGGTCTCGTTCCACACATCTCCTTCGCTGTTCTCACAGCTCTCTCTGTCTTGGAACAGAGGCCGGATGTCAAAGGTGATTTCCCACTGGACAGGCTCATTACTCCTTAACCCCTTCACCACCGCCTTGCAGGTGGCCCTGGGGGAGCGCGGGCACCCCCTGGAGGAGCTGAGATCAAGATCTTGGGGATCCCAGTCTAACGAAGTCTCTGTTTCAAAGGCAAAGGAAGGGTGCTGGGCAGATTCTGCAGGCAAGCAACAGGCACATAATGAATTAACATCACAGTGAAGGGCAAGGCTGTCTCCCATCCTCTGCTGTCACTGGTGGCCCAAATGAGGGCCACTTTGACAACATGCCAGAGTAGCAGTTAGAACCCAGGATTGATTTTAAGGACACTTGGGGTCAAAGTCTGCTCCCTGTTACACCCAGTGATGTCAGTGAGTTTCTGTATTCTGTATCTGACAGCAAATGACTCACAGTGTGACCTTGGGCAGGTGACTTAACTGCTTGGTACCTCAGTTTCTCCCTGTGTTAAATGTGGATTGTACCAATTTCCAGGGTCCTTGAGTCTTCATTCGTGTTTATAACGCACTTTGTGACCCTTGGATGAAAGATACGATAGCAGTGACAACAAATATCGTTGCCAGGTGGCTGGTTTTCAACTGCCATGCTCAATCGAAAACTGACTCTGGTGGCTACGGTCAGCAATGCCGACCAGACCATTAAAAGTCCAGTCGGTGGTGCTACAGGGCTAAGGCAGACTAGTTCCTACCTGTCCTGGCACTGCGCTACGCCCCGGAAGCAGCCAACAGATCCAGCTCCTAGGCAGGAGGGGAAGAGGGGATCCGTGCGCTGCCCCTGCCCCAAGCACCGACTCTACACTTCCATTGGCCAGGAAACAAGGCCAATGGGAGCTGGGAGGGTGGTGCCTGTGGGCAAAAGCAGGGCGCAGAACCTCCTGCCCACCCCCAGGAGCTGGACTTGCTGCTGGCCGCTTCCACGGTGCAGCATGATGCCAGGACACGCAGGGAGCCTGCTTTAGCCCTGCTGCACCTGAGGTAAGCCTGCACCCTGACCCCCAGCCCTGAGCCCCCCAAACCCAGAGCCCTCTCCCGCACCCCAAACCATGCCTCCCCAGCCCCATCCCAGAGCCTGCACCCCCATCCCAGAGCCCATTCCCCCTCCTGCACCCCAACCCCCGCCTCAACCCACAGCCCCCTCCTGCACTCCAAATCTCTCTGCCTGACCCCCCAGGTCTGGAGCCCCCTCTTGCACCCCAAACCCCTCATCTCCAGTCCCATCCCAGAGCCTGCACCCCCAGCTGAAGCCCTCACCCCCTCTGCACCCCCACTTCCTGCACCAGCCCGGAGCCCCCTCCCGCACCCCAAACCCCACATTTCTGGTCCCAACCCAGAGCCTGCACCCCCAATCACAGCTGATTTATTACAGCTGCGGAGCTGGTCCAGCGAGTCAAACAAAGTTTGGTTTACCCCACATATGCTGTGAAAGGGTTAATATGGGCTTGAGAAGCCAATTAACCAGGCTGGGGGCACCAGGAGGCAGTGCCAGGCCTGATTAGGGATAAAGCCCAGCTGGAGGGTTTTGTTTTTCCTCATCAAGCGCCGGGGCCTGGGAGTGCCCAGCTAGAGAGAGGTGACCCAGAGGAAAGGAGAGGGGGTGTTCCCTTTCTCTGAAGCAGCCTGAGGAAACAGAGCAGAGCAGCTACTCCAGGCAGGAGCTGGAAGCCTGATTGGAGACCAGGGTCTTAAGGAACTGGAACCTGCCTGGAGCCTTGAGTGAGGAGAGAAGTTTGCCAGCCCAGACAGTGAGGTTGTTGAATGCCCAGGAGCCTGGACTAGTCAAAGGGGCAAACGGGAGAGGATGAGACATATTTATGAGGAGGAGGAGGAGGAGGCCAGCCGACCCCAGCCGGGCTGAAGGTTTGTTTTGTTTACATTTCTGCAGGACTTTAGTAAAGGATAATAAGGGGCTAAACTCTGTAAAGTGGTCTGGCTGAAGATTAGGACCCTCTTCTGGCTGGAGTAGGCCAAAAGAAAGAGGGGGTGGGGAAACTGAGGCAAGAAGTGGTGCAATTCCATATTCATCCAGGAGGGGGCGTGTTGGGGCAGCAGTTTTGCCACTGGTCTCTTTACGATTTGACCAAATGTTTCCCAGTTTACCTAAACAGGCACCAAGGTGCTATGGTGGGAGGTGTACAGACAGGCTGGTTAGAGTGCTAGGCCAGCTGTGCTCCAGAGGTGGACCCTCTTGATAGCAACCTGCTGGATGTCACTTACCCTGATCCCCAGGACTCCGGCTTCCCGAGGAGGATCTCAGGAGAGAGCTGGTCTCTGGCTGACCTAGGCACCTGCCTGGAACCATGTGCTGGAGACCATCCTGTGGGTGGGGAGCATCCACGTCCTGACAAAACGACATGCAGCTCTGGTGCAGCAGAGAAGGCCTCCTGGCGCCGGCGCCTCGTATCCGTGTGGTGGCGACATAGGGGCTGGTGGTGAAAGGCTGTAAACAGAGAAAGTTCAGAGTGGGATAGATGGGCATGGACAATGGGTGGGGGTCTTGTTAGGAAAGACACAGGCACAGCAACTGTTGGGTGGGGGATGTATGACGATAGACCACGGGAAAGAAGAGGTTTGTGTAGGGAATGGATGGATTGATAGGAAGGCGAGATCCTACCACCTACCCACCTGTGTTTGACCCATTCCCTTCCTGACCCAGCTCTCCTATTAGCTTGTCAGACATGTAAAACGGTGACATGTGAAATGGCATCTGTTTACTGAACACAAGTGTTTCAGCACCACCCTGCAAAGGTCCCCTGACAACCGACTGGGATTTATTTCTCAGTGCATGCCCCAGATGCATTCCCTTTGGGGCTGGAATGAGTCATCGAGGCAGCGCCTTCCCCTGACCAGTGGAAGGATAAATGTGAATTTCCTCAATCCGGCTCTTTTAATTACTTCACATGACAACTAAGAGAAGGACAGAAATAGACAGGCTGGGCCCAGCTACTTAGTTACAAAGGGAAAACTGAGCAGCGTTCTTCCTCCTTAAAATAGTCCCTTGGGGGTGGGCAGAACTGGAGAGAAACAGATCCCTGTATCAGCGACTCTGCTAAGCCTGAAGACTCATCTGCATGAAGCGTAGACTCTACCTATGCAGACGGGAGGGGTTCTCCTCCCAGGGTGGGTGCTCCACCTCCCTGAGAAGCAGTAGCTAGGTCCACCTAGTGTTGCCTATGCTGGGGGCTAGTTTGGCTTAACTGTGCCCCTTTGGGGGAGGGGGGATTTTTCATACCTCTGAGCAACATAGGTAAGCTGGCTTAATTTTCTAGTGCAGAGCAGGCCTTAGGTGGCAGCATTCATACCTTTGTCCAGCATTTTTAAGGCTGGTCTCTATACAGACACTCCATTCCTGGGAGCAAGAGAGACAGAAATTCTAGTGTTGCAGAAAGATGCCCTGAAGGCCGATATCCTCTGATTCTTCACAGACCAAGCTCAGCATGGCAGTGGCAAGCTTTGCCCTGGCCTCCAGTACAAATACCCCTGCCCTGACCAGCTGGGGTCCTCTCTAGGGTTTGGGTGGGGCGTTGAGTTTCCATAACCCATTCAACCCTTGGCCTCTCTTCTACAACTGCCCACAAGAATGGAGGGGAGTGAGGGCAGAGTGGATTTTGGATGATGGGCCCGTCTCCTGTCCTGTGGATTGGCTGCGGATCACCAAACTCGTTTCCAGCTCCCCACGGCTCCTCAGTTGTCCAGAGCCCGCTCTGTCTGAGTCGGAGGGAATTCCCTGCGATGAAGGGACACTCCCTCCCCCTTGTTCTCAGCTGAGTTTGGCTTCTCCTGATCCCTGAAAATGCCCCTTAAGTGGCAGATCCTAAGCAAGGAGGCATCTGATGTGAGCTCAGTGGAAAGCCTCTCTCTGGAAGCTACTGCCAGCATGTTTCCACTTGCTCTTTCCCCTCCTGAGCCCTTTCTCCTTGGAGATCAGGGAAGTGTCTGGGAGTTTAAACCATCCATCCTGACACTCTGACCTTTCCTTTCCAGTTGTGGTGTGGGCATTGAGGGGGGAAGGGAGAAGAACTCTGAGTTCACATCTCTGAAAATGTCAAGCTGCCCCCCACACACACACACACCCACAGTGTGAGAGATGGCGCAGAACAAGGCAGCAATTAAAACCAAGCAGAACACACGTCTAACTCCTGGCTGCATTCTGACAAGGGCTGATTTCTCCTTATCGTCTTCTAAACACCATCATCCCCCACAATGCACAGAGACTGGGGCCTGGCCGACCCTAATGGTGCAGACACAAATACCTCGCCAGCGCTACAGCACAGAAGAAATGAAGCATCCACCCAGGCACATCTGTAATTAACCACCCCTTAGAAATACCTGGACTTAGTGATGTTCCATGACTAGCACCCAGTCTCCCTCTACCCCTGAGGTTGAGAGAA
Organism: Gopherus evgoodei; assembly: GCF_007399415.2. Taxonomy (NCBI): domain Eukaryota; kingdom Metazoa; phylum Chordata; order Testudines; family Testudinidae; genus Gopherus; species Gopherus evgoodei. Next base: position 8,496,977 of record NC_044339.1, on the reverse strand, counting down.
TAATTCCTCTCCCATGTTTTACTCATTCGTTCCCTTCACTCTTACTGTCTCTCTTTCACAGCCCTCCATCACCCCGTTTGTCCTTCCCTCGGCCCCCCTCCCCTCCCTGCCAATCTCTGTAACCTGTGGCAGCGAAGAAACATAGCAAAGACCTCAGATACCCTGTTCAGGGTTGTCATGGGAACAAGGATGCAGCAGCAGCTGTTCTTGCTCTGGTCTGCCCAGGCTTGTTGCGGACACTGATTTCGAAGGAGACCACCTCAGGCATGTCAAACACTGGAGCAAGCCATTCCAGCCCTTTGCCTGAAAATCGTCAGGTTCAAAGGGGACTGAATGCCTCTGACTCACCGCAGACCACGGAAATCACCCTTTCAGCTAACCTCGGCTTTTCATTTCAGTTTATAATGACCTCAGAAGGGACTCGAGCAGCCTTCTTGTGGCCTGAACCTTGGACCCTTCCCACTCAGCATTCCCAGCATATCCCCGACCTTTTCTTGTAAAAAGCACAGGTGGAGCACAGGTGGCCCTAGGGGCCCACAAGCACTAGGAAGCTGTTCCAGCTGGCACAAGTTAGAGCAGCTTGGAGGCTGCTCTAGCTTGAACCAGGGGCTGAATTAGCTCCCAGCAGTCTCTGGGATGGTGGGGGAGCAAAAACGTGACAAAGCCACCTCTGTCCCCTGCCTCAGGTGCAATGGGTGGGGTTCAGGCACATCTGAATCTCTCTGGCCCAGTGGAGTACCACCAGGGAATGAATTGGACCCACAGTTGTTAAGGTGTGGGAGTGATCAGAATGGCTGGGACATTGATGCAAACTCATTCTGGGGATAATGTAGCCTATTGTGTCTAGGTGAAAAGAAAGTGCTGTGAATTAAAGCAAAATCTCTCTGGAAGCTTGCTTGGGGCAGACTTTTCCTCTCCAGCTCCTTTTGTACCCTATCTTTCATCGCCTTGGACCCGGCGGTATATTAACAGGGGATTTGCATCAAGATTAACTTTGTGTTCTGCTGTGAGGCACACAGGTGCTGCTACAGCTCCAAAGGGTTTATATTATTTGGCCAAACTCTGGTGAAATATGAACCCAAGAAGAATTAAAAGGTATAACTAGGATCCGACAAACAACAGAGCAGAGCTCAGGCCCTGCTGATGAAGGAGACAGTAGAGATGGCGACAAAACTCATGAGCCCAGGCTATGAAAAGAAGTGGTGGACCTGTCGTGTGCCCGCCGCTGGAAATCTGGACAGGATTTTTCTACCTGCGGGGCTTTATTTCTGGCAGCAAAGTTTTCCTCTTGGCACCACGTTGCAGCACAAAACGCGCATGCGCGCACAAGCACACCCCAGATCTGAGCCCGACTAACCTGGGAGCTTTGCCTGCCGCTGCAAGGCTGCCCCTGCACCTGATTATATGGGCGGAGTCACCTGAGTGTGCTTTTAAGGTGGGCAGGAGAGCATTGTGTGACTATAGCAGTTGGTTTGGAGACAGGGCCTTGGGAGAGGAGGCATTGGATGACACACACTGCAGAGCATCCTATACCCTAGAGGATGCCCTAGGGCCGCGGAGCAATACTGGAAGCTCCAGCTCTGGGGTGGTGTCATGCAGGAGATGAGAGGGAGGAGGAGATGGCGAAGCAGGCAGGTGAGCACCCTGCAAAGCAGCCACTGGGGTCTGGAAGCTGGAATCCTCCACCGTGGGCCAGATTTTCAGAAGAGCCCAGGGCCAAATGTTTAGTTGCTCAGCACTCACACCTGGGGCCAGGTTTTCACGAAAGCTCTGCTCCTTCCACTCACCCTGCACCTTGCACACTGAGACCATTCAAAAATCAGGCTACTGGTTCCCACCCGAGCTGAGTACATCTGAAAGCCTGGCCCTATGTGGCCACAGTACAGGGAGGCCAAAGTATCCAGGGGAACTGAGGGGACAGGGCGGTGAGGAGGGTGGGAAAGGCTCTAACCCTGCAGCTTCTGTGCTGGAGACTGGGGCTGGGGAGTCACAGTGTAAGTCTTGGATCTCCAGGCTCCAGTGCAAGAAAATGGCGCATCGGGCAGGAGCTAGGCTGTGTAACAGGACCTCAGGACAGTGACACTGCCATGTGCTCTGAAAAGAGCCCCTCTGAGCTAGAAAGCAGGGCCCAGGCTGCGCCGGCACAAGAGAGGCAGCAGCGTGCAGATACCCTGGGAGGCCCCTGCTGGTGTATCGAGGCCCAACACCGGCCCTTACCTGGAAATCCGCTGGCCACAGCTGTGGCTCCAGGCTGAGTTGGCACAGATCCTGTATGTGAGCTTTGCGAAGAGGATTCTTCCCCAGGGCTGCGCTCGGATCGCTGGCTGTGGGGACCCTCTTGAAAGGCTCGGGGTCGGCAATCTGATTGGTGCTGTACACCCTTCGCCTGGAGGAGGATTTAGGGTCCAGCCCTGTTCGAAGGAAGAGCTGATCAGCAGCTGGACCAGCCAATGCCAGCCAGGTTTTTAACATCCCCAGAGAGTGGGAGACCCCTTCCCACCCAATCACTCCCACCAACTCCACAGAGAATCGCCCTGACTCTGCTGGGAAGATGGACCTTGGATGGGAGAGAGAGAAACCAGGTAGAGAGAAGGACAACAGAGAGATTTGCGCTTGAGAGACCCAAGGAAAAGAACCCTCCACACTGCTCATACACAGGGGTGGCCCAGGCATGAAGGGGCCAAGCTTTGGAATATAGTACATGGATTTATCTTCATAGAGCGGCTTTCGTCCTGAAGGATCCCTATTCGAATCAGGAATCCCTGCACCCAGGACTGACATGCAGCCCTTCCTGGGAGGGAACAGAGCCGTGACACTGTTGGAATTTGACTAGGCCAACAGGATCAATACCCTTAGCCTTGAGAATAGTGCCAGGGACTTGTTAATGCCCATAAGGTCAGGACCTTGGTTTTACGTCTGCCCCAGACTCCTCTCTCCTCTCTCTGAGTGCGACTTTGATCCTTGTTAAGGGACTGTTTTGCAAGTCTGAGGAATGTCTAGGCAAAGAGTTGCACACCTCTGTCCTCTCCCATGCTGGCAGGTAGGTAAACATCATTCACCCCGTTCTGCTGATGGGGAACGTGAGGCAGGGAAAGGCAAAGTGACTTGCACAGTGTCGCAGGCCAAGTCAGTGGCAGATCCAGGAATGGAGAACCAAAGAGTCCTGATTCCCAGTCCCCTAATCTAACCCCTCTCCCTCCCTTTGTGGAAGCAACAGGGCCTGGCATATCCCCAGAGGGATACACTCATCAGGCTGCCTAGTGGTGGGATGGGGTTCAGGAAGAGCCTACATCTGGAATTGGAATTTGGCCTGATCCAAACCTTGCAGAGAGTCACCAAGAGGCCAGGAAACCTTTTAGTGCAGATGGTTTTGGCTATGAGAGAGAGCATAAACATTGCAATAATACTCCCAGGGCCAGAGCCCAGCATGTGCTGCAAATCTAGGGGATGGCTATTCTCAATGGGTTCCCAGTTCGATTCCCAGACATGGTTGGATAAAGCAGCCAAGCCAAATGGAGTCTCTGAGCTTTGTGTGATTTGTTGCCACTTCTCCCGAGACCCCTGTCACTTCGCAGAGATACAGCTGAAGGGATGTTATCTGAAAGGGACAAACCAGTGGCTAAAGGCAATGATCAGGAAGAGGAGTAGGTGATACTATTGGGTTTACAACAAGGAGAAACTGACCAGTATCTGGGTCAGATTCTCTCCTTGGTTCTCCACCAACCACCAAGAGATCAGGGGTCTGCTCTGAAGGGAGTCCCCCCTCAGAGTCCTTGGGATAGCTCCAGCTGTCTGAGCCAGCTCCCTCTTCCTGGGAGTGAAAGAAAACAGAACTGCCTGACTCCTGGGAATGCATCATGCTGTAGCGCCGCCTCTTGTCCTGGGGAAGAAAGGGAAAGAGAATTGGGCTGGAATGCTGCATCCGCTCTGGCTTGCTGGGTCTGGAAAGGGCTTGGGATGTTCATGGAATTGGCAGTCTTAGCAATTTGGACATTATCCCCACACCTCTTGATGAAGTGCCTGGTTACCCAATGTCTAGTGCCCCTTCTCCCTTTATCCAATTGTCCCATACCCCTTCTCCCCTCCCCCGTTGTCCCTGATTGTACAACCAGAGAACTGGAAGGGACCTCAAGAGGTCATCCAGTCCAAGCACTCGTGGCAGGACTAATTATCTAGAACATCCCTGACAGGTATTTGTCCAACTTGCTCTTAAAAATCGCCAATGATGGAGATTCCACAACCTCCCCAGGCAATTTATTCCAGTGCTTAACCATCCTGACAGTTGCAATTTAAGCCCATTGCTTCTTGTCCTATCCTCTGAGGTTACGAAGAACAATTCTTCTCCCTCCTCCTTGTAGGAATGTCTTATGTACTTGAAAACTGTTATCATGCCCCCTCTCAGTCTTCTCTTTTCCAGACTAAACAAACCCATTTTTTTTCAATCTTCCCTCAGAGATCATGTTCTCTGGGCCTTTAATCATTTTTGTTGCTCTTTTCTGGACTTGCTCCAATTTGTACACATCTTTCCTGAAATGTGGTGCCCAGAACTGGACACAATACTCCAGCTGAGGCCTAATCAGCACGGAGTAGAGCAGAAGAATTACTTCTCGTGCCTTGTTTACAACATTCCTGCCTCATCCCTTCACATCCTTATGCCTCAGGTGATTACAGCTGGTGCTTTTCAACACTGTTGGGTCTTCTGTTGGCTTGTGTTATGTTTGGGAAGGAGAGGAAGAGAACAAAGCACAGTGGGATCAAACAACAACCCCCTTCCTCCTGCACCTCAGTGGTGCACAGCTGACCCGTGAATGGAAGTGGGGCAAGCCACTCAGCAAGACACCCTGTCTGGTGGCAGAGCTTTCTGTGCATGTGATGAGCATAATATCCCAAGAAGGATTCAAGTCAGGGCCACCATGGCCTTGGAAGAGCAGCCCTGCAACAGTATGTGGCTACCAAGCTGGGTACTCCTGCTGATCGAGCTCTCAGCCATGGTGCCCCGTACAGCCACATTCACTTCATAACTCATATCTGAGAGAGAAGTCTCCACACCAGGGAAGAGTGAGAGTGTGTGTGACTGGCTTTCCCACCACACCCGCATATACACACCCACACCCCAGGCACACTCACACATATACATGTATTCACACACACCACGTGCATGCACACCCAAACACATTTGAATGCACAAACAAACATACATTCCTGTGGGGGCTGGGGAATGTGGCAGAGGTTACTTACAGCTCTGGGGTTGGAGATGTACAGGGACGTGTCACAGACAATGCCATACCCAACCAGCCGGTCGCCAGGGAAGAGACAGCTGGCACTAACTGGGGAGATCAAGACCTCAGTGGTTTCAGGAAAGACCCACTCCACAGTTACATCGCTCAGGACGGGTGCCATAGCCTTCTTCAGAGACTTGATCATCTGGCAAGACAGAGCACAAACCCATGTGGACTGTCAAATGGCAGAGGGGAAGGTATTGCGAACAAGTGTGCGGGGACATGTTGTGAGCACGTGCATGCATGGATGCCTGAGCGTGTCGGCATGCACCTGTGGGTGAGTATGTCAGTGTGTGAACATGCCGGGGGGGTCTCAATGTGTTGCACAGTGAAGATAAACAGACCTGCCCAGCTTTATTTCAGAGGCACCGATTGTCCTCTCCAGAGCCCATCACAATGTGATGTCTTGAGTCTAGCTGACAGAACAGGCTGAGTGCACAGGGAGAGGCTGATGGCCCAGCTGCTCTTGTCTCCTGCCTGCATCTTACACATAATGCTTCAGGGGAAACTGGAAAAAATCCACCCTTTACACATCTGGCCGACTGGGCAAACTGATTTTGGCAGAAATCCCCGCCTGCCCCATGAGGGGAGTGATAGGGCCCTGTGATCCCTGGGAACTCACCTGCTACATGCTGCTTGTCTCAGTATTCCAAACCCCTCAGCAGAATGAGCAGGTGGTTTATGCCACCTGATCCTTCAGCTGCCAGACACCAGTCTGGGCCAAGAAAGCAACTTAGAGCATCCCTGAGGCTGCTCCAAATCGTGCCTTCTACCACCAGCCCTCTGCACTCCAGCCAATTTCCTTTTTGCCCTGCCAAGCCCCCTACACTAGGGGCAATGAAACCAACCATGGGTGCATTTCCGAAAGTCCTCAGTGTGAATTTCAGCAGACGCCTTTGCTGCAGGATAACACTCTGGTACCTTGGATGGCAGGAAGGGCCCTTCTCTGCATAGGCATTAATCACTCACACACCATGTGGAGTGCTCTCAAATTCTGTGCCATCCCTTCCCAATCTCCCCAGCCACGGGACACGCTTGCCTTTCTCTAGAGAGCTCCCTGGGGCTTTCCAAACAAGCCTCCAGTGCAGGTGCCGAGAGATCTCTGTACTCGGAATCAACATGTCTTCGCATCTTTCCAAAGACAGAGAGCCATTCTCGCAAGCACACAAAGAGGCTACTGGTAGCTCAGGACTGGGTCAGCTGGGGTCAGTTACACTCTGTGTAAATCAACATAGCCTCACTGACCTCTATGCAGTTATGCCAGGTTATGCTAGCTGAAGATCTAGGCCAATATCCATGTTATATTACAGGCAAATCTATTGGAAAGCTCTCCATCCGTCACTGCTTTCCCACTAGGAACTGTTTTCCAGAGTGCAGAGAGAAGTTAAAAAGAGATTTATACATAGGGCATTTTAAACTTTCTATATAGTTCAATGTCCACAATACAGGATCTGTAAGACACTCCAGGATGTGCTTGATGGGGCCATTAATTGATGCCTCAGATGGCTGAAGACCATCTGTATAACAAGTGAGGCCTGTATTAACAGCCCTATAAAAACACCCTTTCCTGTCTTGGGGCTTAATTTATAACAGAGATGCTTGTGCTTCTCTGCCTCTGAAAATGCTTCATGGGCTAGTGGGGGAACAGGATCGGGCCCTTTCCGTGACACGTCATTACAGCTGCCATTTCTGACCCTGGTACTAGGCTGGACTGAACCAATGGGACCCTGTCAAGTTAATGCACAAAGAAGGGTGAATCTCAGTCTCCCACTGATGTCAGTAAATCATATGAACCCAATGACTGTTGCTGGGGAGAGCTGAGCGTTCTATCCCAGAGGGGCCAGGTGCGGAAATGCAAAAGGTTTAGGGTATGTCTACACTGCAATCATGGCACGTGACTGCAGCTCGTCTAGACAGACCTGAGCTAGTTTAATCTACTTAGCTCCAGATTAAAGCTGCAGCATGCCCTAGCCTTCCAGGTAACTGTACAACCCTCCTAGGCTTCACTGCATAATCCAAGCTAGTTCCGGTGTGTTTAGACTAGCAGCAATCACCCCTCCCCACCACATGATTTCAATGTAGACAAACCCCAAGAGAACAGGAATGGAAGTGGAGGGGAGGCAGATGATAAAGGAACTGTAACTCCCAGTTTGGAGTGTAAATGCTGTAGGAGAGAGATGGGTGTCGGGTCTCAAACGCTGCCAGTGAGACAGGCTGTAACCAGGCGAGGTGGGGATAGTGAGGCTGTGAGTAATGAACCTTGCAATGCAACTTCGTGGAGTGAAAGTGACAGGTGCAGCGAGCCCCCTTATTTATGGCATTGGCAGCATGGGAGCCAGACATCAAAACCTCAAAACTGCTTCCCAGCCTGCGTTAAAGTCAGTTTAACCAGCATAACTACTGCATGGTTATTTCCCTTCCATGTACCCTGTGAACCTCCAGGCGGCTGGGCTGAGCAAAACGGGGGATTTTGACTTCAGTTCACAGCTAATTAGCTGCCTGGATGCCAAGTCCTCTGTTTCGGTCTGTGCCTATTACTGCAGCTATGTTTGCTACCAGGAGCGTGTCGCGCCTACCGCTTCCATTCCTCCCTGCACACAAGCTCTGACTCCCCAGTGAGTCTGACACGCAGGCTCTGTTCCATCCATCTGTCCTCGCCCACACGCTGTGTAGGAGTTGGCTAGCCAGTCCCAGAGCAAGGAATTGTGCCAAGAGCAGCTTGTGACCACCTCCTCGCCCCAATGAGATGAGAAGTTCACTAAAATGCAACATGTCTGTTCCCCTGGGAAATGGACCATGTTGTTGTTGTTTGAGTCCAGAGAGGCCTACAGGAATTTCAGCTCAGGAGAGGGAGAGGTTGGGAGGGGGGATTCGGTCCAACGGCTCCATGCTGGTGTGTTCAGGATCATCCTGATCCTGCTTCCCACGAACCATGTTTGTGGGACATTAACTGGTCCCGCCATCAAAGTCAGGGCCTGAGAAACATACCTGCAAGGCAGTTCTTGGGCACAGTGATCCCTGGGTTTGAGAAGTGGTGTCTGGGCCTGTAAAATCCACACTGGGGTTGCTGCTCTTGCAATGGGATTCAGAGGGGTGAAAATCGGGCTTTGCACTGGCAGTTCATTCTGTGAGTGCAAAGATGGTGGTACAAAATAGCAGGCGGGGCCTCAGTTTTTAGGAACTGGTCTCATACTGGGACATATATCAGCAGGCTGGAGATGCCCTCAGCAACACGGGGCAGCTCTCCTCTGGCATATCCTAACAACCCACTGTGGCATAAAATCCAGCTAAAATCCTGCTAAAAATGATCCATCCCTCAGCACGAATAAAAACCCACCACACCTCCACCCCTTCCCTCCCGGTGCACTGCCCTGACCCATTATACAGAAAGAGGGCAGGGTGCCTGGGGCTGGATTGGAAGGTCCCTGGCTAGCTGGGGAACAAATCTCTGGTTCCACCAGCAGGCGCTTTGCCACTGGCTTTCCTCTGGAGACATGAGTCACCAAGAAAGAGACAACCCTCATGTCCTGCTACAAATCACCTCCTCACACGGCTGTCAGTGGATTGGGCTGTTGCTCCCTTGGCTTCTAAGGCTTCCTATTATTATTATTAATAGGACAAACACATAAGAACATCAGAACAGCCATACTGGGTCAGACCAAAGGTCCATCTAGCCCAGTATCCTGTCTTCCAACAGTGGCCAATGCCAGGTTCCCCAGAGGGAATGAACAGAACAGGAATCATCAAGTGATCCATCCCCTGTTGCCCATTCCCAGCTTCTAGCAAACAGGCTAGAGACATCATCCCTGCCCATCCTGGCTAACAGCCATTGATGGCCCTAGCCTCCATGAACTTATCTAGTTCTTTTTTGAAACCTGTTATAGTCTTGGCCTTCACAACATCCTCTGGCAAGGAGTTCCACAGGTTGACTATGCACTGTGTGAAGAAGTACTTCCTTTTGTTTATTAATTAACACAGGACAGAAAGACCTGCCCCAAAGAGCTGATAATTGACTAACAATCCCCGGCTCAGACCCTTCCCAAAGAAGGTCGGTATTATTAACCCCGACACTAAAGACAACAGGTGGATCTACACAAAGTGAGGAACACAGGAAACAATGAAACAATATGAGTCAGGGTCATGCTGGGTACTGGCGTTAGCACGCCTGCTCCCTAGCGTGTACCCTTGGCCCATCAGCCCCGCTCATCGGGGCATCGTTAGGGGACGTGCCCAGTGTGCATTCTGCTCTCACTGAGGTGAAAAGCACCGACCCCATTGCCTGCTCTCCAGCTGACACAAAACCCCTCAGTGACCCATGCCATCACCCACCTGCTCAGCTGCAGGTCTGTCAAATAAGCAAATAATCCATCTGCCTTCTTCCCTCGTCTGTATGCAGTCCCAGCCCAGCCCCTTTGCAGGACGGACTCTGATGGGGCAACTGCTCCCTTGCCCCAGCCCAGCTTTGTTTGGGTGCAGAGAAACCTCCAGTCTTTGGGGCACCTATCCAGACAGACCCAAGCTCTGAGCCCTGCATGGTTTGCCCCCTCCCCACAAGGAAAAGCCGGTGATGGGAGGGATTTGGAGTAGCAGTACCTTTGGCTGCAGTCTCTCGCCCTCCGCCAGGAATTCTGCACTCCCCTTGGACACGGCAGCCAGCCCGCGCACCAGCCTCCTGCAGGCTTTCTGCCCAATGCCAAAGCTGTAGCACCTGGGGAAAGATGGACATTCAGGATACAGGTCGGGGCGAGAAGCGAGGGGCTGTTAGAGCAGGAGGCCGGGTGTAGGATCAGACCCCTACCTCCTGCTAAGGCTGGGCAATGTAATAGCTGCAGGCACTCAGCCCTTCTGAAATCAGCCCCCAGTGAGGTGCCTAAACGAGCAGCGAGGCAGCCAGATATTTAGCCTTGACTGCTCAGCCCCAGTCAAAAGGAGATGAAATGAGAGGGGGATGCTGCCCCGCTGGCACCCGAAGGGACGCAGGCTTGCTGGGCATTGGCCCTGGGCCACCCCTGCCGTCTATCTCTTCTTGCCAGCTTTTGCAGCAGCTCACTCCCTCCCTCTCTGAATACAAACAGGCTGCTTTTGTGCAGGGCCAGCTGGTTTCCCCGGTTGAGCCCTGCAGTTGATACCGTTAAAGACCTGGCGATTAGCGCTGCTCAGGATTCAAATAAACTTTCTCAAGGAAAGAGCAACCAAGTGCTTTCCCGGCCTTCCCGGTCCTGCTAAAGTGACCTCTTCCTTGTTGTCATTGTTGTTGCTCCTGGCTGAAGCCTATGATCAAGAGGTGGCATCAGGCAAGAAAAACCCTGGGTGTGAGCAAGCCCCTCTGCAGCCAGGGGTTGGGGCCTGGCTGGCTAGTGACGGGCAGGGAAGCACTGGTCTCATTTCATCGGCTAAGGGCTCAGCTCTGCTCCTCCTGATGACCATGGGAACTGAGCACAGGGAAATGGCCAGCTGTTCTAAGAGAGGCCGGGAGGGATGGACAGAAGTCAATGGAAGTTGCAGGCGCTCAGCACCTTTCAGGATTCATCCCCATCTGTTTAAGACACACTCCTGCCTTGGAGCAGGGGTTTCCACCGCCCCTAGGAAAGGACTGTCTAAGGACTGGCACAGAGGAGACACGAAAAGCCCCCCAGCACCTTGTTCCTCTCTGCTCTTCTCCAGCCATGCCCGTCTGGAACACCCTGAGCAATTACCTCTCAGGGCTGCTGCTAGTCTGAGCAGAACCTTCCTCCCTCTGATTGAGGGGTCTGGAGGTCCCACTGGCCCCACAGAAGGGGAGAGAAGGGCGGGGGGGATGGACACAAGAAGGGAAGGAGAATCTTCGAGGATGAGAGGGAAAGTGATCATTTGTTTTTTCTGTTCTGTTTCTCTGGTTTCTGAAACTGCGCAGCAGCCTGTCCGGTGGGAAAGGTATGCAGCCTGGTGCTCCAGCTAATCCAGGATCCTGACTCTGATAGTGACCAGCAACAGCTGTTTCAGGGGAAAGCACAAACCCCTCCAGAACCCACCTGACTTTGCAATACAGTACCCTGCAGGGCGGGGAATTCCTTCCTCGCTCCCCGCTGATGCCCCTCATCTCATGGAAAGGCCTGGAGGTTTCATTGTATGGACAGAACAGCAGATCCAGTTATTCGTGCCCCTTCCGTATGGATTTAGGGCTCGTCCACACTTGGAAGTTAATTGAGATTAAGGTAGGGGGTGAATTTAAAATGCAGTTGCTATTCCCCTGATAACTACATGTGACCAAGACCTTAGTAAACGTACAGGGAAAGTTGCTTGATTGCATTTCCTATCAGTGCAAGGAAATCACCAGGAAAGGCAACATTACCATCCAGTGCACACTCAGTTCACATCTTACCGCCACACACCACACCCCTCAAACGCTCGCTGGCCCAGAGCAAGTGTGGGAAGTTGGGTACTGATACTTATGTTTTTTCATGCATACCAGAGGGACTCAATCCCCACCATAGCTGCAAATCTCAGCACAGCTCCCCCTTAATAAATGTCAGATCCCTTTTTTAAAACCATCCCAGGACATGTGACTCAAAGATATATTGTGGCAATGAGCTCCACAAGTTCTCTTTATGTCACATAAATACCATGCATTTCCTTTAAGCTGCTTTTCGCGTTTGCTTTTCAGAATATTTGGGGGTTTTTATGCTGCCCCGCACTAGATCCAGCTGGGACTCAGAACTAGATGTATTAAAAGACTGCAAGGAAGATTGTTCTCGGGTCAGTCCTGCAAGCAGAAGACATCAGCGAAGAGGCTGCTCTAGTGAAACTGCCAGCCCAGTTTCCCTGGCTCAGATTGTCTGGATGACCTTCCAGAAAAGCACCTGAACTTCTGGGATCCATTCCAAACCCTGCTACTACAAGCTACCCTCCTGCCTTTCATTCTGAGTGTGGGATGACTGTGAAATATAAGATGGAGGCCTGCTGCTCGCATTGCACTCCAAGTCCCTTACGTGCTGTTTTTTGTCCCATATGCCAGAGGATCCCAGAGTTATCCATACCTGGTGGAGAAAGAGTGGTTCCGCAGCAGCTCAATGACCTTCCCGGTGTTGCTAACCGCTCCGTCAGTCAGCAGGAAGAGCAAGCGTGGGTGGCCCCTGTGGATGGGCTGCCGGATGATCCACTTCAAAGGGGATAAGATGTTGGTGCCACCCATATCCGCCCGGATCTTCTTGATGCTCTCACACGCAATAGCCAGACTCTCCTGCAAAGGGAGAAGAAGTGCCCACGAGCTAGAGTCATCGTGGTAAATACTGATTGATACTGAGCGCTAATACAACACATTTCATCTGGGGATCCCGAAGCACGGTACGAGATGACGACACCCCCATTTTAGCGGATGGGGGAAATGGGGGCCTGGTGAGGACAAGAGACTTGCTGCGGGTCAGACAGCAAGTCAGTGGGAGAGGTGGAAATACAACTCACATCTTCTCAACGTTCGCTCACCTGCTCTAACCACCAAGCCACGCTGCCTCTGTAAAAGGCATGCACCCAATGCATCTGCAGCTATTTTCTGTAGGTGAAATTCACCTCACGCAGAGGGCAGTGCAAGGCATGTGCAACACATAAATCCCAGCTAAGTTTGATTTTTAGGACTTAAAGAGGGCTGGTGCCTGGGCCGGGTGCCACTGCTGTCCCTCTACAAGGGAGTAGTTTCACTCTGTGTGCAAGGGCATCTGTGATTGTGTAGACCTGTGTGTTTGTCCTTAGACAGTGAGCTGCCTAGAGCAGGGTCTCTGCTTCTTCAGCGCTAGGAAAGAACCTCGCATATAGCAGGTGCTTCTGTAAATAAACAATAATAGCAATCAAGACAATTGCAGGGTGCGTATGTGACAGTGGTACATGTGAGTGCATGGGCCCTGCAGTGAAGGTCCTGCACTGTATGTATGAATGAGGAAGAGTGAAGTCAGCGCATAGGATCTTTTGTGAGAGCAGCATGGATGTTCAGGGCTGTACAAGGTATACACAGAACTTTGTGTGCATTTTTCTGTGGCTGGCTATCCAGTGCCTGTTAATCCACACCCCAAGGAACTCTTAGTGCTGTTCAGCCCAAAGCTCGGGATTTGTCTTAGCTGAGGGTGATCGGTGCCATCGACCCAGACATCAGGAAGTAATAGCCTCATGCCTGTAACATTATAGGCGTGAGTGACTGGCACATACCGTAGCCTTTTTATGGAAAGGCTAGATCCCATTTGTCAATGTCTGATGCTATATGGTGTACAAACCCCCACCCTGCAGTATACTGGGCTGCAAGAGGACATATGGTTCTGTTCTAGTGAGCATGGCGATGGCTCAAAGGCATAAAGGCCTGGCACCTGCTGGAGAAGGGGGCTGGGTTGATGAAGTCTGCAGGATCAGCTCTTTTCTGTTTCAGGAGGTTTCTGATCATTCTGGCCCTCCCACATGCTATTGCTCATTCAGGAACAGCCCAGCATGGCCAGTGCAGAGAGAGTCCAGGAAAGGTGAGTTCCTAAAAGCCATGTGTTGGAAAGTCAGAACCTCCAAACCTAGGTCACTACCTTGGCCACAGAAAGAGAGGTTCTGGTGTCTCTGTCCTCTCAGAATAAGTTGCTGGGATTCATATGCCCAGTGTGGAAGGATCTGGGATAGTAGCACCCCCGTTAATACCTGTCAAGGTGAGCATAGCAGCCCAAGTGAAGGAACTTGGACTCCAGACCAAGCCCAAAGGATTGTGGCTAGTGGTGTGTGTAGCTGCTTCCCACAGAGGGGCAGGGCAGTGACTGAGCTACACAACCAGCTCCCTGGAACAGACGATCCCAGGGCAGGGCATGGTCGGCATTAGCTGCAGCATATTCCCTGATACCATCCTGCAAAGGCAGCATCTGAGCTGCAAGGCCCCTGCCCTCTTCTGTGAGTGCCAACGAGTTCGGAAATGTCTTCACCCACCTCACAGTAAGTTTGACTGGAAGGAAAGAGGGTCTTAAAGGTCGACCCAAATCCAATGACGTTGAAGAGGCAGGCCGGTGCCAGGCTCTTGAGTATGACCAGCAGGGCGTCCTGTGAGGGTGAAGGAAATAAAAGTGAACACATGTCAGGAAGCCTGATATCTGATTGGCAGCCTGAGCTTTACCAGCAGCACTACCCTCCTGGCTTTCCTTCTCCACGTTAACTTCACCACTACCCTGCATTTGGCTGCATGCAGTTCAATAACACAAGAGAATAACAATGTTGTTTCACAGAATCATAGAAATGCAGGGCTGGAAGGGACCTCAAAAGGTCACCAAGTCCAGCCCCCGGCACTGAGGCAGGGCCAAGTAAATCTAGACCCTCCCTGACAGCTGTTTGTCTAGCTTGTTCTTAAAAACCTCCAGTGATAGGGATTCCACACCCTCCCTTGGAAGCCTGTTCCAGAGCTTAACTACCCTTAGAGTTAGCAACTTTTTCCTAATCACTAACCTAAATCTCCCTTACTGCATATTAAGTGCATAACTTCTTGTCCTATCTTCAGTGGACATGGGGAACAATTCATCATCGTCCTCTTTGTAACAGCCTTTAACATATCTGAAGAGTGTTAACAGGTCCCACCTCAGTCTTCTTTTCTCAAGCTTGGATTTTTTTAACCTTTCCTCATTGGTCAGGTTCTTTAACCTGCTTATCATTTTTGTTCTCCTCTGGATTCTTCTAATTTGTCGATATCTTTCCTAGAGTGTGGCACCCAGAACTGGACACACAACTCCAGCTGAGGCCTTACTAGTGATGAGTAGAGTGGGACAATGAGTTCATGTGTCTTACATACAACATTCCTGTTAATACACGCCAGAATGATGTCAGCCTTGTTCACAGCTGCATCACACTGATTTGTGATCCACTCTCACCCCCAGATCCTTTTCAGCAGTACGACCACCTCGCAAGTTATTCCCCATTCTGTAGTCATGTTTTTGAGTTTTCCTTCCCAAGTGAAGTACTTTGCACTTTCCTTTGTTAAATTTCATTGTGTTGATTTCAGCTCATTTCTCTAATCGGTCAAGCTTATTTTAAATTCTAATCTAATCCTATTCTTCAAAGTGCTAGCCTCCCCTCCCAAATTGCTGTCATTCTTAACTTTTATATGCATACTCTCCATTCCATTATCCAAGTCTTAAGGAAAATATTGAATAGTACCAGACCAAGGACTGACCCCTGCGGGACCTCACTAGATACGCCCTCCCAGTTGGACAGCAAACCACTGATAATTACTCTTTGAGTAGGGTCTTTCACCCAGATGCACACCCACTTTATAGTAATTTCATCTAGACCACAATTACCTAGTTTCTTTTACATGATTCACACATTAAGAAAACACTGCATGCATCTGATTGCTATTCTCCCCCAAAAAAGCTCCTCGAGACAAAAGTGGGTAGTATGCACCCAAAAATGTAAGATTTGGGGGTGGGTTTTAATAAGAGGCTTTACAGAACTTTAATAGAATTGTTTTCATGAACTTAAAAAAAATCAATGTAAACCATTTTTTGATAGAAATCTTCCTTGTGAATGCAGCCATGTGTATTGTGTGAGAAACTATCTGGTGTGATTTTTTTCTTGTGCAATGTGCACAAAATACACAAAACGGCATAAATACTGAAAATATCAATTTTTTAAAAAAATTTTAAAAGCTGCTTTCTCTCAGTGTGAATGATGCAAGGTGTGAATATCAACACAGGTAAGGATGCTTCATTTTCCAATTAAGGATTTTTCACCTGAAAAATTCTCTTTAACTTTCCCTTCTGAACTGGTTCTTTTTATTAGAGAAAAGAAATGTAATCAATCTCATATCATGAATGGTGGGAATGGAATGCTCCAGGATAAAGGGTGCTGCTTGTTTTGACAACAAACAGGAGACAGTGGATATGGAGTTTGCTTGTGAAGAAGAGGACAGTTAAAGGCCAAGTTCAGGTCAGTGATTTGTGGTGTTCCAGAGTGGTTTAGTGTAGTGTGTTTACATGAGGATGAGATCATACATTTGTCAGTTTGCCATGGGCAGCAGAAACCCAAGAGCCAGGTCCTGAAAGAATAGCTCCTAAGGTCAACGGAAGTGGGAGAGCCTCCTCACTTTTCATTGACGGAGGCATGGATTAGATGACCCAAAAGGCCAGCAAGTTAAAAATATACCACTTCCAACTGAAGGGGAATTTTAGATTATCAGATGGTAACTGCCCGTTTGTAACTTGGCCAGAGCACCAGAGTTAAACACTTCAGCTCTTAGGGCTTGTTTCAAAGCCTAGTAAAGTTCATGGAAAAATGCCATGGAGCTTTGGATCAGATCCTTAAAGTCTCAGGGGAACTTTATTGATCACAAGTTGATAGCACCTCTCTAGCTTCATGACCACCCCAAATTCATTCCTACAAACAGTGTATCACATCTGCAAGGCATCCAGGTCTGGAACTCCCAGTGACTTCAGTGTGGGGGTTATGCCTGAGCCTTGTACTGTTACACACACACACACACATATACACGTGCATGCACGCACACACACACACACACTGGCTCATGACTGGAGACTCTCTGAGAGGTAAACAATACAGAGATATAGAGCAATGTTAATCTATGAACATGGATGCATTTTGACTGGCTGCAGATGAGTTAGGGAAAACTATTATTCACCTCTGAGTTAGTGAGAGAACATATTCAAATTTCTTCTTCCTGAAAGGTTCAGCAGAGGTGATTTTTTTTCCCCCAGGATCTTGAAGTTGATATTTTTAGAAGTAGTTTTCAAAAACAGATTTCCAGTTATTTCTAATGAAGCAATTCAAGTGTATGTTACAAATATGGACTTCACCTTTCAGCGAGCAGGAAGATGTATCACTCCTTGACATAACTATTGATCACAGATCCATAAACCTAGATGTTCACTTCAAGAGAAGTCAATATCTGCTTCTTATTCCATGTTTGCCAAAATATATGCTTGACACAGTCACACTTACCGCCCTATATATAGTGTTTTTGAAATGGTGAGTGGCATTAGAGCAGAATCACCAGAACGAAATCAGCGGCAGGAAATTAAAAGCATTGAGCTTTCCCCCTTAACATTTTAGAATGGGCTTCCCTTCTTTCCCAAACTGAATTCTCTCCCCCTCCACCCCCAATTACACACACACACACACACACACACACACACACACACACACACACACACACACACACACACAGCACAAGCACCAAATTACTCCCTATCTATTAATTTTAGATTCATTTTAATCTACGGATAGCTCTGTTGTCACATGGCACTGTTTTCATACCGTGCAGCTCCATTTCCTCCTTCTAACACATCCAAGTTCATCCCATGCAATTTATAGTCCAAGCTGATGACTATGCAAATGTTATTCAATCAAGTTCAATCCATCCAAAATACATATTAAAGCAGCAACTGCATTCATTTACAAATGACAGAACCCAGGAGAAAACAGAAGAGTGGGGGGGTTTTTGTTGTTGTTTTTTCCTCAAGATATGTTGCCTTGAAAGGTGGATTCTCCTTTTCTTTAGAAGTGGAAGGGAAAGGGTGGGCTGGCAAGCATCCTTCCTCCATTCAAGATGGCCACATGACTGGAAATCTTCAAGGGCATTTCATACCATGCTAGTTAAACTGCCAGGCAGAACCCAAAGCCTTCCTGAGCAGTTCCATTTCAGTACCAGAGACAGTTCCCTCTGTGCTACCAGGGTGAATTTCACCCCTAGAAAGCAGCTATTGTAGGCAAGGATTTTCAAAGGAGTTTAAGGGAGTTAGGTACATAAATCCAGGGTGCCTAATTCCCTTGGGTTCCTTTAAAAATCCCAGCCATCAAAAATAATGGCTTACATTCAGCACTGATGTAACTGCTAGGGTAGGGATACACAGGGTGGACTGTATGTCAGAAAATAGGTGGAAAGTGACAGTCACTGGGTTTGTATAGGAGTGTAATTTACACAGCTTCCTGCATCAGCCTGAAATTATTTTTGAGGTCTCCCATGCAAATAATGACCAGGCTTGACCTGCTTAGCTTGTAAGAATTAATGAACCCATAGTTCAAGGTGATACGTTAAATAACATTACACAACACCAATCCCTGATATTGTACGTCTCCTCCCTAGATTGCACCCTGCTACACAAAGATGGGCACAGATGCGTTTAGTTACTAAATAACAATAATCTTTCACAGTTATATAGGGCAGTGGTTCTCATGGCTAAGGACCAGGACTAGGCCTCAGGAGATATGGGTGTGTCCTTAGGTGAGTCACTGAATCTCTCTGTGTTTCAGTTCCCCAACTGTAAAATGGGGGTAATAGCCCTTCCTTTCTCACACCCTTTGCCGGTCCCGTCTATTTCGATTGTAAGCAAGTTGTGTATGTACAGCACCTGGCACAACAGGGCCCTGAATTCAGTTGGAAATTCTAGGTGCTGCTCTCAAAAATATTAAGTAAATTATAACAACTAACCTTGCCTAAAACACCCTCGGGAAGAAGATATTATCCCCCTTGGCAGGTGGATAAACTGAGGCCTGGGATATAAGTGACTTGCCCAAGTCCACATAGTGAATCAGTAGCTGAGCTGGGACTAGAATCTAGATTTTCTGACCACTAGATACCGCTCCTCTGAGTGGGAAGGAATGCACACAGAGTAGAACAGAAGCTCCTAATAACTATCAGGTTGTAAAATGTGGGGGCGGAGGAGCAGTGTTTCCTTGCACATCAGTGAAGTAATCTTTCATCTCCAGCTGCTCTGACATCTCAGTGTAGCCCTTTGGCGATACCATGGCAGGGAAGAGTCAGTTCTGCAGTCAGCTTTGTTTCCTAAGTGGCCCGTGGGTCTCACACTTGCAAAGATGAGAGCAGGGCCGGCTCTAGGGTTTTTGCCGCCCCAAGCGATGAAAAAAAAAATGCCATGATTGCGATCGGTGGCAGCTCCACTGTGCCGCTTTCTTCTTTGGCGGCAATTTGGCGACAGGTCCTTCTCTCTGAGAGGGACTAAGGGGCCCGCTGACGAAGAGCCCGATGTATCGCCTCTTCCCCTTGGCCACCCCAAGCACCTGCTTGCTGAGCTGATGCCTGGAGCCAGCCCTGGGTGAGAGAAGTGCTAGTGCCTGGCAGAACGGGACTGCTTGCTTTTCAAAGAATGACAAAGGGAATTTTGAATGGGGTGATGCTTAAATCTATTTCTTTTAAATTCATGTGTGCACCACAAACACACATGTATGCACCCACGCACGCACACGAACACATGTGCGTACATAAGATTGAGGGTACGAGGCTTTCGCGGCCCCCAGGCAGGCTCCGGGCTCTCTGCAGGCGGCCTGTACAAATGAACCCTTCCAGAACTCTGCCAACAGCCAGCGCACAGCAGGCAGACCTCTCATTCTCTGCGGGTGGGGGGCCTTCCTAATCCTGTCCCCATGGAAACAAGAGCCAGCCTGGCAATGGTAAGACTTTGAACAGGGCTCCCGCTGGCAGGCCTCAGGTGACTATGCCCGGAAAGGGGACGCACCAGGGCCCAGGACTGAGCTCCTGCAGCGGTAGGGGGTTCTCCATCCACCTAGCTCACTCCAGACACAGGTGGCACGGTGGGAAGAGAGGGTGTGGCAGCACACCTGGCACTGAGCTAATTCAATGGCTCTCCCAGGTATTCTCTGCCAGCACGGCATCCACCTGCAACTTGGAGCTGCCCTTTCCTGGCAGAAATTCCAGAGGAAGGGTGGCTTTGCAAACCCCACCTGCCCTCCGCAGGGCTAGGGGATGTAGCAGCCCCTGCTGGCTCAGGAAAATGTAACATGCAGGGGTGAACTGACCCCAGAGAGTCCAGAAAGAAATCTTTCCAGGGCTGCCCCTCTCAAAACTGCAGCTGCTCACTGAGACCTAGCAGGGCCAGCTGGCAAACACAGACCTGGCCTCTGACTGCAATAGGCATAGACAAGAATAATTAAATAGTGACCAGAGTGATTTCCCCGTCGATGGCTGTAGGAGTTTCTAGGAGGGAAATCTGGCTCAGTTCTGGCCTGTACAGTTATACCAGACAGTGGTGCACAGCCAGGCTCTGTCCTGATCTACACCCTTTTCAGGGGATGTCTGCATTGCAGCCAGGGTGGGTGAATGGCAGGTCTGTACTTGCTTGTACAGCTGGTGATGAAGCCTGCAGTGTGGCATCCTCACTTCTGTTGTTAGCAGCTGACTAGAGTACATCTAGCACGCGTTTGTCTACCCAAACTGCCATTCCCACAGAGTAGACATCTCTGAAGTCTCTGGGGGAAGCTGGCATTGAATCCATCCCAAAGGAAGAATATTTGCCAGCCATACCCAAGCCCCCTGTCTTACTGCCCATCTTCTAATATTTCACTCCTGAGGGGGTCATCTCTAAACCCCCCCATTCCTCAAAGCACTTAATGGGACCTCCAAGAACTAAACAGTCATCTTGGTTCACATAGGGCCCAATCCTGTGAGCTGTATTCATATAAATAGCCCCACTGAACTCATGGAGTCTCCTCATGTGAGTAAAGTTTGCAGGACTGATCCAAAATGTATTGAAAACAATAGAAAGGCTCCCATTGACTTCTACGGGCCTTGGCCAAAGCCAGTTTCCATAATGTCCTCAAAATAATATGACATGTTTATATAGTGTTATAACTCATAGATAGGGTCCTACCAAATTCCCGGCCATGAAAAACACGTCACAGACCGTGAAATCTGGTCTCCCCCTGTGAAATCTGGTCTTTTGTGTGCTTTTACCCTATACTATACAGGTTTCATGGGGGAGACCAGTGTTTCACAAACTGAGGGTCCTGACCCAAAAGGGAGTCACAAGGTTATTTTAGGGGGGGTTGCAGTATTGCCATCCTTACTTCCCCACTGCCTTCAGAGCTGGGCAGCCAGAGAGCAGCAGCTGCTGGCTGGGCCCCAAGATCTGGGCTCCCAGCCAGCAGCCACTGCTCTCCAGCTGCCCAGCTCTGAAAGCAGTGCCACTGCTGCCAACAGCAGCGCAGAAGTACAGGTAGCAGTACTGCAAACCCCCATACAATAACCCTGCAACCCCACCCCCACAACTCCTTTTTGGGTCAAGATTCCTACAATTTCAACACTGTGACATTTCAGGTTTAAATAGCTGAAATCATGAAATGTATGATTTTTAAAATCCTATGACTGTGAAATGGACTAAAATGGACCATGAATTTGGTAGGGCCCTATTCATATGTACCTCTGGATTACAGCGCATGCAGCACATCCTCTGGCATATGCACTTGTACCTAGCTACCTCGACAGCTCAATGTCACCCTCCGCTGATACAGTCATGGTGCAGTGCAGCAGCTCTTTAACACTGCATGGCAAAACTACAAGATAGTTTAGCACAGGCCACAAATAACTCATTTACCAGTTACAGCTGCAAAGGGAATGTAAACAGATACATTATTGATTATTATTTATAATGGCACCTTCTAGGCAAAGAGCTCAAAGTCCTTCACACATTCCACAGAGGTAGGTACATATTATTATTTTGCTTTTACAGGTAGGAAAACAGAGGCACTGACTGGTGAAATGACTTGCCCAGGGTCACAGAGCAGGTCTGTGGCAGAATGCCACCTACAGAGTGACTAGCACCAACCCCTTCCTGCAGTGTTTTGAGTTTCTTTGCGGGTCTTCCATCGAAGTATTGACCTGTCCCAACCCTCTGTGAAGTTTGACCAGACAGATAGAATGGCTGAAGAACACATTATATGCAAACCAGTGAGGTGCTGAAAACAAAACTGCTTTGGATTTGTTCCAGCCACAGAAAGGACACCCAGGGAGCCAAAAGAGATGGGCAGAGATGATTCATCGGCACTTAAAGAAACCCTTTTGCTAGCTAATATTTAACCAGAGTTTAATGCTCAGCCAATTCCCCTCAACTGCAGACCCTTAGGGGTCGCGTTTTACCCCCTGTGGTACCTTGACGCGGCTGATGTTTGTGCCGCTCATGCTCCCACTGCGGTCGATCAGAAATATAAACTCTCCCTGGGTTTTCCTGAGGTCTGGCTGGCTGCTTCTCAGGTCAGGGCAGAAGTTCAGCATGATCACGGGGTGGTGAGGGATGTCCTTGTTGAGACGTTTCCTGATGATTTCCGTCTGCAACAAGCAAGAAATGAACTGGAGAGGAGGGGCACCAGTATTGCTGTTTATCTGTAAAACCCCTCCATGTATTCTCCCTTCCCCCCAGCTCTAGGCATGAATCAAAGCCATGTTAGATGGCACAGTGTTAAAAGCTCTGTCTCTGCTACAGCTCCCCCCATTCCTGCCCCCCATGGAGCAGCTCCAGTGCTCAATGGCATGTCTGATTTCCATCAGGGAAGATGCACCCTGGAGGGCAAATGCTGCATGAGACCCCCAATCAGAGACTACCTGTGTATTGACTGCCTGCATGAATGCACACTGGGAACACAACCAATCTACATCTTGGGATAAGCACTTATGGCAGAGGAGCTCCGAACACTATTCAGTAAGCCTCTCTGGATGAAGTCGGTAAGTATTATTAGCATGTGCATTTTACATGTGGGGAAACTGAGGCACAGAGCCCTTAAGTGATTTGCTCAAGGTCATACAGTAATTAAATGGCAGAGCTAGGGACAGAACACACAGCAACCTCAAGCATCGTTCCATATCTAAACGGGGCACAATGGCTGGCTCTTTTATTTTCTGCTGATTCTGTTTTTTTTCTATCTGTTTTTTTTTAATCATATTTTATCACATACATTAAAATACCTGGCCTACCACTCCAGGTATAATTGCAATAGAAAACTGCATGCTACATAGTTTCTTTACTACACATTATACCTCAGACCTATTGGCTTTTTGCTTTTTTTTCATTTTACTATACGTATCAATCTTCATTTTAAAAAATCAATAACATTGAACTTTTTTTAAAAAAAAAGAGGCCCCATGATGCTTTTAGACTCCTCTTTGTTCTGTGTATTATGATTATTTATTTATATTATCATAATGCCCAGGAACCCCAGTCATGGACTTGTACCCCATTGCATTAGGTGCTGTACAACAACAGAACAAAAAGCCGACAGCGCCTCAGCTGATGTGAATCAGTGGAGCTCCACTAACTTATGGAGCGACGCTGATTTATACCAGCTGTGAGTCTGTCCCCTTGTCCCAGCTCTGTGGTATTGAAACACACTCTTAAGCAAACAGTTTTTCTGGAAAAAAAAAAGTAAGAAAGAAAAAACCAAGGCTGCTGATTCTCTCTGATTTCATGGGAAGTTCACAAACCTTCTGCCTGAATGATTGGTCTTATTTTATATAGCCAGTGATGCTTCCAGCCCCAGAGCCCTCTATAACGTCATTACTAACCCTTCTTTTTCTGTACTGGTCTGCACGTTCTGCTGATCTCTCCCCAGCTAAGCCCCACTTTGGGTTGATTTGCACACAGAGGCTTCATTTGTTAGTGACACAGGCAGACTTTCTCTCCCCCTGCCGCCTGTGGAAATGCATATCACATTTACAGGAAAAAGTACAGAACCCTGTAGTTACATTAGCCTGGCTAAAATTACAAGGGCTAGTGACTCTCATGCTTCAGCATCTAAATTGCTCTGGCAGGGATTGGGAAGTCATTTCACTCCCAGCCCCCATTCTAATGTCACATTGTTTCACACCTTCTTCAGAAGCATGCAGCTTTGGCCTCTGTCAGAAAGCAGATTAAAGGGGCCATTGGCGTCTTCCAGCACAGTAATTGCTATTCAGTCATATACAGACTGGAATAACACCTTTGGATTTGAGCACCTCACAAGGGATGCCTGGTGTCAGCCGAGAGATGGAGACAGCTTGCTGCCTGGATGAGTCCCCTGTGCATGGGATGATCCGTCCTAGGAAAATTGAACAGAAGGACAGGCTGCATGAAGACAAGCCCTGGGCAGAAGGGTTCGTCCTGCTGAAGATGTTTTTAAGTTCATCCTGTGCATAGAAGCATCGGCTTAAACGGAACCGTAAGGGTCATCTAGTCTAACCCCCTGCCAAGATGCAGCATTTGTTGTGTCTGTGCCATCCATGACAGATTCCTTTGTCTTTGGACTTTAATACCCTGAAAGATAATACACAGAGAGCTAAAGCACCACTGCACTGTACCCACAACCAACCATCCCAGACTCCAGGACAGGGTGAGTAGTGCCCCGCTGGGCCACCGCAAAAGCAGACCCTGTCACACTTTTCTTCACAGCACCTCTGTGCCACAGGCGAGCATCACCCCCATTCTGCATATGGGAAATCATGCATGGTAAGTGACTTGCCCATGGTCACATCCAAGCCCAGGGCTGAGCTGCGGGCTGAACCAGGGTCCCCTGAATCTAAAGCCAGTGCCTGCTGTACTAGGGTGTTCTGCAGGTGAGGATGCTAAGAGGCACTCAGAACTTCACAAGGTTAAAGGATCCTCAGCTGAGCAGGGCCCAATCCTGGCAGCCCTACAACCCTCCCAATGACTTCAGAGGGAGTTTTGCAAGGCAAGCCTTGGTAAACAGGACACCGAGGGCAGATCTACACCGCAATGCAAGGCCAGGGTTAATGGCACTCGAGACAGGGCTTGAGCATCTATACTGATTGCCAACCCTAGGTAAAGAATATTTTAACCTGGGCCTGAACTCGGGGCTCCGGGGGTCTACACTGCAGTAGGCAGACCCGAGTCCAACCAATTGCATCCCAGACTCCCTAGTACCCTCTCGAAATATGGCCACTCTCACCCATCGTGGGTGGCGCAGTGTGGGAAAGCTTGCTGCCTGTTACAGGAAGTTTGAGCAACCCGCCAACACATCAGGCCGAGCCGGCCTTCTGGTCTGCGTCCTTCCAGCAGCCAGAGCCAGCGACATTAAGGAAGTGCCATTTCAAGCACTTCTCTTGCTTTGGCTTGAAGCCCATTTCAGGATGTAGGCAGAGCTTCCATGAGACGCTGGTGGGCATTTCGGCAGCGTTTTCTGACCCACGGAAGGCACTGGACAGATCCAATGATGGAGCAGGAGGGGGAGGATGCAGACATGGCAGACTTGAACTGGCTGATGCTGCTCTCTTGGTACAGCCGTTCATGTCCCCTGGGTCGACCGGCGCTTCTGGAGCAGGGCCATAAGCACAGGCTGGAGGGATCACATCATCCAGCAGACCTGCAATGACCAGCCATGGGTCCAGAAGTGTTGCATGAAGAAAGCTGTATTTCTGCAGCTCTGTGAACAGATCCAACCCTCCAGCTCAAAGACACTCACATGAGGGTGGCCTGGCCGGTCCAGAAGTGGGTTGCTATCACCTTCCGGACGTTGGCTATCCCACACTGCTACAGGTCCATTGCCAACCAGTTTGAGATTGAAAAGTCAACGGTGGGTAAAATGGTGGCAGAGATTTCTGAGGGAGTTAGGGGTGTGGTTGACCCTAAGATGGCGGGCATAAAAGATACGCCTGAAATAATTGCTGGCTTGTTTCCAGACTGCGCCAGGGCCATTGATGGGACCCGTGTGCCCATATTTTGCCCTCCTCCAGGAGCACAAGTCCCAAACCTGCAAAAGGTGCTACTCCACTGTTGTGGAGGCCCTCGTGAATGACAAAGGGCGATTTATGAACGTACGGGTTGGCTGCACTGGAAAAGTTCATGATGTCAGGGGTTTGGAGGTTTTTTTGCCAATTGGGAGTCTACATTCATGGACACACTGAGCTATTATTCCCGCTGTGTGACACTGTCATAAATGGCCTCGCTGTCCCCACTGCTATTCTGGCCTTTTGCATTGGCTTTTGAAACCAGCCCCTGATCTCGGAGGCCCTGGCAAAAGAAGGTTTCATTCCACTCTCAGTGGATGGAGAATGGTGGTTGAATGAGTTTGGCAGGCTGAAATCCCCTTGGAGATGTCTACGGAACCATTTGGATCCCAATGACATCAGTGCTGTCCACCTCCCTGTGGCTTGTTGTGCTCGTCGCAGTCTTTGTGAAGCCAGAGGTGAGCTGTTTCCCCCTGAATGGGGCTATGGCAGCAAGGGGCTGCTGGCCCATTACACTCAGCCAGAAAGTGCACCTGCCACAGCTGCAGCTGGATGCACCTGGGCAACAGAAGTCAGGGATGCTTTGTGCTCCCACCTTATGGACTTGCATGGGCCAATGGAAGAGGGAGACAGTACTGACAGAATGTGCTTGTGGTGGGGGGTAGGGGAGTGTTGATGGCTTGTGTAGGCTGGGAGGTGAGAAAAAGTGTGCCAGGCCTTCCTGACTCCCTGCTGGCGGCCCAAAGCTCCTACTACACCCCACCCCAGGAAGGAGCAGTGGAGGTGGGCCCTCCAGGTCTGCCTGAAAAGGCTGCATGGAAGCAGCCAATCAGAGCCCAGCCGGCTCAGCTAAAAGGAGCTGCAGGGCCTTTGTGGGTCAGTTCTTGGCTGGGACCAGAGGGAGGAAGGGGGTTCCCCTCTGGCCACAGGCACTGAACAGGCTATTATTGGACCTGGGAGAAAGAGGCCTAAGAACTCTAATCCAAAGGTAGCAGGTGGAGGTCAAGGGAGCAGGTGGGAAGAGGCCCAGGGAATGCAGCAGCAACTAACTGAAGGGACCCGTACGTGGCTGCTGTTTATAGGGTCCCAG
Source organism: Gopherus evgoodei (assembly GCF_007399415.2). Classification (NCBI taxonomy): domain Eukaryota; kingdom Metazoa; phylum Chordata; order Testudines; family Testudinidae; genus Gopherus; species Gopherus evgoodei. The sequence continues at coordinate 8,470,144 of NC_044339.1, read as the reverse complement.
GGTTGGGACCCAGAGTAGTGGGTGGGACAAGCCTTTGGAAACCAGAATGAAGGGCTGGATTTAAAGGACCTAGAGATGGGGCTGGATACCCTGCTGAGGGGAGGCAGTTTGTTGACTCATTGATACCCTGGAAGGGGACTGAGTCACCGAAGACCCGCCTAGCGAGTTCAGCCACCTACAAGGGGTGCCAGGAGTGAGGGAAAGGATTGCAGTACCGCTCCCAGCCACTAGGAGGCACTCAGGAGGTGAGTGTCACCTGTCACAGGGAGGTTGATTGTCATGCATTATATTCGTTAATGACGTGACCACTATGAAAGGCGATGGGGGGGACAGTCTGGATTGATGTAAATAACCAATGTAAGGATTGAGACGTGGGTTTTGCATGCCACTTCCCAGTTGTCCCTTATCACATTTGCCTTTATTATGTGAAATACACATTACCTGCTGTGTTGCAGTGATGGCAATAAGATTTCTTTATGAAATCAAAACTTTTATTTTGACACATTTTTTGGACAAGTGCAATATGAAACTGTTGCAGGGCAGGCCAGTTGCCCTTAACACCCCAAAACACCAGCAACACTCAAACCTTTAAAAGTTACCAAGAATAAAGAGCATAAACACATGCAAACAATGAAACTAGGTACGAGACAACCCCACCTGCTACTGCATCTCCCCTGAGACTCCTGTTCTCCTTTCCCTGTTTGCCAAGGAGCGGGGGCGGGTGAAAGCATCCATAGGGGAGGGGTTCACCAGTGAGGACTGCATAGGGCACATTTGCCCTGCTCAGCCACTCATAGGGCCCTACTGCATGGACCACCCAGCCATGGAGTTGTCCAAGCTGCTCCCGGAGTGCAGGACAGAGTACCACGGAGGGGATGCAGCCCATGGGGCAGGTGCAGCAGCAGCTGGCAACCTGGAAGCCATGAGAGACAGCAGCTGCTCGAAGAATTCTCTCTGTAGCCCTCTCCCTTCCTCCTTTAACTGCCATTCCTGTTCCAGGAACTGCGAAGCAAGTGCCTGCTCTTGTGTCGTCCCCCTGTCCTCAAGCCTTTCCGCTTGCTTCTCTTTGCATGTTTTTCCTCTTGCCCAAGTCCCTTCGCCTTTGGTACTTGACCTGCTTGTTGGCCCTGTCCAGAACTCCAACCATAAATTAATCCCAGAAAAGCTTCCACTTGGAACATGCCGTGAAGGTCCAGTGAGCCAGGCTTCTGCATGTGGGTGAGCTGCAGAGATATTGCCACCTGACGAGGTCGAGGGGCCTAGGATAGGACAAGACACACACCGTTATTGTCCTGAATAGCTCAGTGCAGGAGCCGAGAAAAAAAAATCAGTTGGAATTTCCAGAACAGAAAATGTTACTTTCTGAGGCTGAATGTTATTACCTTGGCAGAGAGCTGCTCAGACCACGAAAGCTTCCAGCACCCAGCCAGATTCATTGCAGTGAAAGCAGTGCTGAGAGAATGGGAAATTCAAAACCACAATTTAAAACAAAAAATGGAATTTAGGGGGAGGTTGCTGACAGTGCTTCTCTATCATTTCAGACATTGCACATTTTGGAGGACGGACCAGTCCTTGTGGTGCCCGATTGGCAAAGAGAGGTGTTCGTCGAAGCTGCTGGTGGGACACTGAGCATGGATTCCACTGACTTATTCCCACGTATGGTGACTGAACTGCACAGCTATGAGTGGAGTGGGCTGGTGAGCTACAATGACGACCCTAAAATGGGACTGCTTCTCTGGAGTTCCTGCTCTGGGAAAAGTTTGCAGCTGTCAGCACCCAGGACTGGGTCAGAATTCATGATGAGGGAATCAACAGGATGCTGCGTTTGTATCCGAATGTCTTAGTGCCTCCCCACAACTTCCAATGCAGCCTGTTAGGCCTGCATGCAAGCACACAGACCTCTTGTGCCATCCCCCTTTCGCTTGGCTGAATTCCACCCCTCAGGCAGATTTGGGACTAATGGTTTTGTCACCCAGGGACTGCATGGACTACATTTAACGGAACTGGACTACATTGGAACCTCTGTCTTTCCCCCTCGCCACCTGTACAGTTCCATCTCTTCGGGTGGCTCGTCACCTCGTGGGTTAGGGCCGAGTGGCGAATATACAGGGAAGATAATATAAGGCTCTTATTTTAACAAACCAGAATGAACTAACAAAAATGTGCACCGTCCCAGGAAAACATCACTTCTACGTACTTATTTTACTGTTTGTATTTCCCGGTCTCCAGTTTGAATTCCATGTAGCAGTGGGGGCAGGAGGGGAAGGATGCCAGGGCGCTGGCATGCAATCCACCATTCGTGGATGCACGTTGCTACCTGGGGCGTATACTGTCTTTGGCATTGGTTCACAGAAGGGAAATCCCTCCTATTCCTAAATTAGTAAACACAAAAATAGAGCCAGAAACTTACCAGGCTCACGGGCAGTTTCTTGCTCTTTCCCATTTGTGCAGCCGGTTCCTTGGTGGGCTGTTCCGCTGGGGGGGCATGAAAAAGCTCCACTGAGGATAGCCCCAGGATATACTGCAGCTGCTCCTGTGGCAAAGCTTCCTCTGGGATCCATTTCATCAGCAGAGTCACTTCATTTGCCTCATTCGGCACCTCCTGCTGGCTCCCATCGATTTCTGTGCTGGCTTCTGGGGCTTGCAGGGCACCGTCCTGACCAGGTGATCATGCCCCACCAGTGGCTTTGGTGCTCGACGCAGTCCCCAGCACTTGATCAAACTCATCACAAAATGGGCATAGTGTCAGCGAGCTGCCAGAGGTGCAGTTGTGGTCCCTGGTTTTCAGGTACTTCATCCTGAGCCACTTACTCCATTCCCTGCACTGGTCACTGGTCCGGTAAATTTCCAGCCTCACCAGCTTCTTCACTCTTTGGGGATATGAATGGTCATTCCCGGTACTTTGACTAAAATCAGTTGTTTTGCTGGCCTCACTCCAGAGACTAACCGAAATCTGGCGGTGTTCCTGTGCCCATGGGGCAGTGCGCTTTGTGAAAGACTTCTGGTTGGGATCCATTGCAAATGCCGAAGGTTCTCCTAGGGTGTGTTTGCAGCTCAGAGGTCAGAATAAAATGGAAGGGTTAAATGCCGAGCTGCTGTACTAGAGCAAGGCTGGGGTGCTTCCATTTCTCTGGAGTTGACTGGCAATTCGTGGAAGAGAGAAGAGAAAGGAAGTCGGCCCACTGAATTGTGGGATACTTTTGGTGGACTCCAGGGACCCGAGCCTGGAAGGGGGACTGTATCTACACTGCAAAACAATAGGGCTTGAAACCTGGATCCCACCTTGATGGGCTTCCACCCTTGAGGGGGTCATAGGACTCTGAGTCTGAGCCCAAGTCCGAGAAATGTGTGTGTAGACAGAAGGGGGATTAGGACTTGAGCCTGAGTCAGAGCCAGGTTTACGTTGCAGTATAGACACACCCTCAGTCAGAGCTGCTCTGGGGAAGATGTTTCATCCGTCCCATATCTTCCCCCCTCTCCCTTCATCCTTATCCAATTACAATAAACTCATCAGATCTCATCAGCTGCCAGTTGATTCCAGATCAGTTGTCTCATAATCCAATTCAAACTATTTGCATAACAAAATGAAGAAGGGAAATTAATGCTGAAGTTCATGTTCATTCATTTAAGCAAAGAGGTGCTCAATGTCATGCTCTCAGGAGCAGCAATTCTAGCCTGTAACCTACCAGAACACTCAACTCAATGGCTCCTCCATTAGAGACTAAATCATGTCTATAGGGGATGGAAAGCCCAGTGTAACCATATCTTTGCTATGGCACCAGCCATACTTAGCTGCTGTGTTCCAAGTGTGATTACGCCTCCAGTCACCCAGGCATGCAGGTGGGATTCATATTGGAAAATGGTTCTGGAGTCAGACACCCACTGGATAATTTGACAGGCTCAAGACAGAATAATCAGGCAGGTGTCTGAGCAGCAGCGTGGGAGGTTCGTATCCTTCCACCTGCCGCACTCAGAACGGAATTACAGGAGAAGCCTGCAACATACTACAGACGAGGCTCTAATCATTGCATCTAATTGCACAGGAAAGAAAAGAACTACAAGAAAATTGTCAACACGTCTTACATGTAATGAACAGTCACAACAACAACCCAGAAAATTGTCGTCGTGACAGCCTGAGGAGGCCGAGGACATGTGGGACTGGGCACTAGGATAAGTTACATCACCAGTACTGATAGTGTCGCCCTGTGTGACCTTGGACTACAATTTTTAAAAGTGGCCACTGATTTTGGATGCCTCCAAATTAGGTCTTTGACTTGAGGCACCTGGGACCTGATTTTCAGAAGCACTCAGTACCCCCAATTCCAATTGACACCCCCTGCACAGCTACATTGCATGTCAATGTGCCACGACTGTGTATGCAAATCAAGTAATTGCATTAAAAGGACATGACCACAGGTCGCCATTTGTGCATGCTGCTACCCATTCCGCACTGGAGCCGACCACCTATGCAGATACAGTGACTATTATTTAGCAATCTAAGGTGTTTGTCATTATAACTGAATTGTTATGATTATATGTAATGGAATTAGTGCTATAATAATATAACACTAAATATTTATAATATACTAGAATACTATACTAATGGTTATAAACACTAATTCTATGACTGAGTTTCACCCCATGCTCAGTTAATCAGGAGTGCTACCGAATTTTTCTGCCTTCATCAGCCTTAAGCCCCTGTTAGGGCATGTCTTCACAACAGAGTTAAACCAAGCACTTACATGGGTTTTATCCCGGGCCAAAGCTCTCTACAGTCCACACACAAAAACCTTCCACCCAGGTTAGGAGGTGCTTTAGACCCTGACTAGCTGATCTCGCTTGGGGGAGTTGAGGGGGAGAGGGCTGGAGCCTGGGCTCTGCTTTAACTCTGGCTGGAAGCCACACACTTTGCATTGACACAAGCTAAATTACTTGAGTACTGAGAGTCCTCCGGTGCCTTCCCACAGTTCTCCCCATGAAGGGTAGTTTCCTGCAATTGACACAACTGTCTGGGAAGAGATCCTAGAGCATCTCAGCACAAGGCTCCACGGGCTCTGACCCCAGACACTCATGGTGAGTGCAGAAACAGTGAGGACACAATCCTTGGGCAAGGCTTTACTGTGGGGATGCTCGCACCCGGGCTAGGCTAACCCAGGCACTCAGCCCTCCTGGGCTAACTCTGCACCCTCGCAGGCAGGTTACTGGACTGCAGGGATTACTGGTCCCATGTGATCTGTGTTGGGATGAACATGTAACCAGAGCCCTGTGGTCCATTCCCAGAGGATCCCCATGCTGCTGCTGCCTCTTCTAACCCCACATGTAAAAGCAGCAAAGAATCCTGTGGCACCTTATAGACTAACAGACGTTTTGGAGCATGAGCTTTCGTGGGTGAATACCCACTTCCTCAGATGCATGTAATGGAAATATCCAGGGGCAGGTATATATATGTGTGCTAGCAAGCAAGCTAGAGATAACGAGGTCAGTTCAATCAGGGAGGATGAGGCCCTGTTCTAGCAGTTGAGGTGTGAAAACCAAGAGAGGAGAAACTGGTTCTGTAATTGGCAAGCCATTCACAGTCTTTGTTCAATCCTGAGCTGATCGTGTCAAATTTGCAGATGAACTGAAGCTCAGCAGTTTCTCTTTGAAGTCTGGTCCTGAAGTTTTTTTGCTGCAGGATGGCCACCTTAAGGTCTGCTATAGTGTGGCCAGGGAGGTTGAAGTGCTCTCCTACAGGTTTTTGTATATTGCCATTCCTAATGTCTGATTTGTGTCCATTTATCCTTTTCCGTAGAGACTGTCCAGTTTGGCCGATGTACATAGCAGAGGGGCATTGCTGGCATATGATGGCGTATATTACATTGGTGGATGTGCAGGTGAATGAACCAGTGATGGTGTGGCTGATCTGGTTAGGTTAGCCACACCATCAGTGGTTCATTCACCTGCACATCCACCAATGTAATATACGCCATCATATGCCAGCAATGCCCCTCTGCTATGTACATCGGCCAAACTGGACAGTCTCTACGGAAAAGGATAAATGGACACAAATCAGACATTAGGAATGGCAATATACAAAAACCTGTAGGAGAGCACTTCAACCTCCCTGGCCACACTATAGCAGACCTTAAGGTGGCCATCCTGCAGCAAAAAAACTTCAGGACCAGACTTCAAAGAGAAACTGCTGAGCTTCAGTTCATCTGCAAATTTGACACCATCAGCTCAGGATTGAACAAAGACTGTGAATGGCTTGCCAATTACAGAACCAGTTTCTCCTCTCTTGGTTTTCACACCTCAACTGCTAGAACAGGGCCTCATCCTCCCTGATTGAACTGACCTCGTTATCTCTAGCTTGCTTGCTAGCACACATATATATACCTGCCCCTGGATATTTCCATTACATGCATCTGAGGAAGTGGGTATTCACCCACGAAAGCTCATGCTCCAAAATGTCTGTTAGTCTATAAGGTGCCACAGGATTCTTTGCTGCTTTTACAGATCCAGACTAACACAGCTACCCTCTGATACTTAACCCCACATGGCAAGTCCTGGATAAAATCTCTCCAGTCCTGGATAAAACCTCTGCTACTGGCAAACTCCTTTTCCTTCTTACTTTTTTCTCGGCACTGGGGTCCTTCTTGGTCCCTTTAATGAAATCGTTTCTCCCCTTCAGGTGTTGCTCATATGCTGTAGGGGTCATGTCACCTTCTTCCATCAAGACATGAGGCATATGGGGCTCTGGAAGGTCAGAGGGACAAGCAGAAAACAACCTTAGACTGTTTGCAAGAGACGCCGAGGGACAGAATTGGGAGGCTGCAGCATTTGAGCTGGTGTAACACCGACAGACCGCACGTGTCGGCGGGCAGGATCGAACCTGGGGCCTCTGGAGCTTAGCGCATGAGCCTCAAGTCATATGGCCCGTATCTAAGGCTGTAGAGCAAACTCATTAATACCTCTTGCTAAGTGGTCTCGGTGCCACTAGATGGGACAGAACACCACACCCAGGAGGTGTGTGGGTTACATTGGCACCTGGACACTATGGGGCAGGAATTGGCACATCCCAGTAGGTTCAGAGGTTTAGTTCACATAGATGGCTCAATGTTTACCACATGAAAGGGATATTTACCTCCAACATGCAAAGACAGAGCTAATGGCACCTGCTGCCCAGACAACAGAATGGGAGGGACCCCCAGAAAAGGGGTGAACGGTGGACAGAAAACACAGGCCACCTACCGCTCGGATGGATTAATATTTCCACCGGTCTGTCGAAAGTGTGTTTGTTGGCCAGCGTGATCACGATGCTCTTGGCAGAGCGGGCAGAGGGGTCAGCGTCAGCTCGGATCTCGTGTGTCGGGCTTTCGACTCCTGCGCAGGAAAGAGGGATGCGACGCAGGTATGAGGTGGGTGGAGAAGCTGTTCAGTGAAGCTGGCATTCAGGGGGAGCTGGGGCTCAGAGGGGGAAAGCAGAGAGAGTTTGCGTGGGGAGATGGGGGAGGGGGTACGGTGTAATGGAACCAGAGAGTTGAGTAAGGATCTGTGTGTGCTAATGTGCCTGGTCTCCTGCCTGCACTCAGGTGCCCAATGTACCATGTGACAGGGCAGGGTGCTGAAGCATCATTTGCAGAAGTGCAGCCCCAAGAAGAAATAGCAATCAGTGCCAGGAGGGAGATGGTCTCACCCACTCATCAGCGCTGCAGCTGGCAGACAAACAGCTGGTGCCATGGCAGGGTTATCGTGCTGAAACTGACTCTGTCTAGGGGGGCTGTTGTCAATGTTTAGAGGGGGTTGTCAAGTGGACTGGCCTTCAAGGGGCAGCTCTGGTGCTCTCACCTGCGAGGACACAGGGCCCCCGGATCTCCAGGTGGAAGCTGAACTCGTATTCAGTGGGGTTGGTGGCCTCACTCTCCAGCAGGTGGGCCAGACAGAACTTGTTAGCCGGATCCAGGCTCCCACCTCCGCAGGAATGTCCATCTCTGCTGAGGAGATGGCATCAAGTCAAAGCTGCAAACTCAGGGCCTGCCCCATGCCCTGCACTGCAAACATATCCCCACGGTTGGGGGTAAAGCAACTGGCAGCTTCCCTGCCTCCTACAGCAGCTCCTAATGCAGCCAGCAGCTTATTTCTGCAGGGATGTGGGCCTAGACAGCAACCCGCCAGCCCGAACTTCTTGTCTCTCCAGCTTAGCCCCAGGAGCATGTGCATCTCAGCTCCTTGGACTCATCCCCAGCAGCCTGTTGGGTGAGCAGGGGCACCGACAAGGCACAAAGCAAGAGAGCAAGGCAGATCAGAAGATGAAGATGGGAGCTGGGAAAGGAGAGATGGACGGGGAGATGGCTAAAGAGGGGCAGCTGGGGCACAAGAGGGGAGCTGAGTACAGAAGTGGGGAGCTGCGGATGTTGCCAATCAACCAGTCTGTTGCAAGGGAGGCTGCTGATAAGATACGGTGGGGGCCACTGAGCTCGGGGAAATGGGCTTTCACAGAAATGTTCCAACGGCACGTGGCCTTCAGCTCCTAACAATCTAGGAGGAATTCAAGCTCAACCCCACAGCCATTCAGCCCCCTGGAGGTATAGATAGGAGGGGCCGGGGCTACGCCAGAGAAGGCTGCTAGAGGAATGGGGGCATTTCTGCATCCCTCTGAGCGTGACCAGAAGTCCTGATTTTCTAGGGACAGTCCCAATTTTGGGGTCTTTTTCTTATACAGGCTTCTATACCCCCCTCCCCAGTCCCGATTTTTCACACTTGCTGTCTGGTCACCATAAATTCACTCAGCACCACAGCATCTGGGCCACTCCTCAAAATCAAACCCACTTGGAGACTCTGGCTCCCCCTTACGCTCGGAGCTGATGTCCAGAGAGGCTGGTGCTTTCCACGCCGCACTGGGGCACCTTGGGGACGCACACGGCTGGGAGAAGGACCCTCACGGCACCGCTCGGAAGAGTCTGCAGCTCCGAGGAGGTGCTGATGAAGACGGACACGCTTTTCAGCGGAGGGATCACGCCCAGGTTAGCCACAAAAGCGATTCGCTCCAAATCCTCATCCAGCATGATCCTTCCTGCATGGAGAGGTCACGGGGGAGAGACGCTCTGGGTAGACACCAGAGAGGATGCTCCTCTCTGAGGCCACGTCACTGTCCAGGTCTCCCCCTCCTGCACCAGCCCCTGCTGCCAGTGGTAAGTGCATGCAATGGCTTTTCCTGTCCCCAGAGTGACAACCCACAACAACATCCCAGGAGCATCAAGTGCATTAGAAGGGCTTCTGCAGCCATCCTGCTCTGGGCTGGGATCAGGGAAGAATTGCTTGTCTCTTTGTTGCGACTCAAAAAGGGCCTGATCCAAAGTCCCCTGAAGTTAATGAGTCTTTCTAGACTCATATGCTGGAGCTTCCAGAACTAATGGAGCCTTTAAAAACAACTGGAGCCACCTCTGATTTTCAGACCCTTTGGTGCCAGTGGTAAGTGCATGCAATGGCTTTTCCTGTCCCCAGAGTGACCACGCCACTTCTGTTCAATACGCGTGCTCCTGACAGCACATCACGAGCCTGCATAACTGACAGACCCTCTGCGATTCCTCTTCCCCTGCCCACTCCTTCCCTGGACCTTCCAAATCACAAGGGTCTCCTTACCGCTGCTATCCTGCGCTCTTCCACTGGGGAGGCTCCCGCAGTCCAAGTAACAGTCATCTATTTTGGCTTTGGCTTTGATCTGCACGGTCACAGCCCTCCTGGAAACAACAGCTTCGAACCCAACCACGGTGGTGTATTCATCCAGTGGGTAGACAAAGAGACCTGCCAAAGGGAAGGCTCTTAGAATAGCCACCCTAGGGGTGCAGTTTCCAACCACTCCCCACCAACAGTCCTGTGCTCTGGTGTGGTGGCCAGGAGGAGACACTCTCTGTTAAAGATTCCTTCCTCTGGCACCACCAGCGGCAGGAGCAAACACTGCGAGAGGCAAGAAGCCTGGAACTGTAAGAAAAAACACTAGGGACCCAATCCTCTCCCAGCTCCAGCAACTTTGCTGTTCAAAGAGGCCAGAATTTGGCCACAGGTCCTCTGCTGAGCTGTTTTCTGATAGCAGAGGCGAGCTCAGCTGGCTCCTACTCCAAGCATGCCTCACCCACTTTGGCACACGCCAGGGGAGGACAGGGATGTGGGCTGGAGAAGGGGCATGCTGGAATGCAGCTCTTCTTCACAAATTCTCAGCAGGCATATGGTCCCTTAGGGACAGTAGCCAGCAGTTGTAAGTTAGAAGAGCCTTTAGGCTGCTCTAACCTATGTGAGGGCTGGGGCCGGGGCTGGAGCTGCTATGTCTTGAGAATCAGGTGCCTGTAACTGACTCCCCAATACCCTCCATTATGACAAGCGGTTCTCAGTTCAGGAGAGAATCTGGCTTTACGATTGCACCAGTAGCAAGTATTGTACCCTGTCCGTAATGGGGAGGCTGCCGAGCCGGACTCAGGCTGATATTAACACCAGCAGTGACCAGTCTCCCATACTGACTCCTGAGCACCATCCATGCTGCCTGCACACCAGGGAACGGAACCTCACCTTCAAAAGGATGGGCCTCTGGGTTGCCGTAGGTCAGGGAGGCGGTCATCCCAAAGGCATAGCCACTGACGCAAGAGGTGACCTCGGAGGCTGTGAGTGGGAGGGGGGAGCTGCTTGTCCGGTTAAAGAGCCCTGGCATCCTGCTTATGGGCTCTGGGGTAGCTTGGGTGTCAGGACCTGCAGCAGACTGGAGAGAGGAGGGAGGACGTGAGACACCTGAAAGAGCCCTGATTGCTGAAGCCCAAAACACTCCCAGTGCCTCAGACAGGCAACAGAGCTGCAGCTCGGATACAGGCCCTTGGCGGCATTAACAATCATGCAGCATCTCCCAGCAACTCCCAGCAGCGTCTGCAGCCTCAAGGGCTCTACAGATACATGACTGTCCCAGGAGCCAGTGTGCAGGGCAGGCTGCACCTTCCCCAGCAGGATCTGCCTCCAAGGGCCTGTACAGAGTTCACAGCAAAAGGTGGAACTGAAGGGGCCTCGGGGCTGAAGACAGGAATCCAGACAACAAACACCGCTGGTTCCTAATCTCGTTCTGCTGAGCTTCTCTCTCTTCCTTTTGCAGGGTGAGGATGAGCCACAGCAGTGCAAAGTGGGACGGGTGTTAGTGACACGTTCCGCCCACCCCTCCCGGGACCCTTCTGCCCCAAGCTGCACCTGTAACGTTGTCTTTTCTAATGGGAGAGGAGGGCTTGTAGGGATAACTGATGGTCCTGGATTTGGCACGGCTGCCTCAGCCTCTTGCTGTGCCAACGGCGGCATGCATCTCGTGGATCTAGTGGAGGGTGAAAATGGCAATGGTTCTTCACCTGTACGCTTGGGTGCTAGAGAACAACTTTGTTCTCACTTGATAATGAGGAATTCACTTCCTCACCGGTGACGGTGAATGACCAAGTCAGCCCATGGCATGGAGATGAGTAAACTGTTCCCACCATGATGGGAAAGACACCATGAATCCCCATTCTCTCCAATACCTGGGAACATCTTGAAGTTAAATCTGCATGGACTGTACCAAGGGCATGCTGATATTTCAGGGACAGGATCAAACTTCCTTCCAGCTGCTGTGCTTCTGCCTATAGCTTTATATTGTGCAGAACTGGGTAACTTTCTCACACACACCCCTCTGGCTTTTGTTTTCTTTGAAAGTGTAAAGTTTCTCCGTGATAACAAACTACAACTATGAAAGTTCTCATGAAAGAAAGAAATGTATGGAGATAGACAGATATCTTTTTGGCCTATGATTTCTTTGCCCATTACCAGACAACAACACAATGCTGGCTATTTTAATTCACTTTTCCCCCCTGCATTTCAAGGCAAATGCAATGACTCCTCTTCCACACTCCCCGTCTCCATATCACTCCTGCAAAGTATGATTCAGTTCATTGCCTCCTTAGCAGAGCTGTTCTTACTTAATCATCAAGTGATCCATCCCTTGTCGCTCATTCCCAGCTTCTGGCAAACAGAGGCTTGGGACACCATCCCTGCCCATCCTGGCTAATAGCCATTGATGGACCTATCCTCCATGAGTTTATCTAGTTCTTTTTTTAAATGAGTATTATTAAGGGACAGCAAGACTCTGAAAATATAATAAGAAACTAATAGTAACAATAAGGACACCTCCCATTTGAGGATCTCAAACTCAGACCTTACTGTAGTAAGCCTCAGAACCTTCCTGTGATGCAGGTTCTATTATCCCTGGGCTACAGAGGTTCAGAGACTTACCCAAGTAGTCTGTGTCAGACCTGGAAATAAAACCCAGTTTCGATTGCCAGGGCCATGCTCCACCCACAATCTCCCACTTTCCATGGGAAATGTGTAGTGGGAAGCACAGGTGCTCCCCTGGGGCCTAACCCTCCAAAGAAGCTGCAGATCAGTGTCTCTGCTTGGAAAGAAAACTTTGCTTGTGCCTGCGTGTGTGAGAGAGTGAGCCAGAGACTATGGAAAGTTAGTAGCATTTGTGTAAAGGAGCCGCCAGTCACCAGGAGCTGGGTGCTCAATAGGACCATGATTCTTCCAGCCTGGCTGCTCCCTAAGGGGTGTGTCTACATGGGCTGCAATCACATACCAGGACTTCAAGAAGGACATACCCTAAGAAACCCAGGAGCCAGTTGTGTGCAAGGATCCTCCAAGCTAATCTGATAGATGCTATAAAGCCGGCAGGGGGGAACATCAGAATAGTTGTACTGGGAAACTGAGGATAATCTAGTTATCCAGACACCCCATCTCCAGATAGCAAAGGCCAGTCAGGATATTGGGGACGTGAGATCTGCCAGGTCGGGGAGGAAGGAGGCTGAATCACCTGCCGTAAGGGAGGAAAATGGAAGAAAGAACTGAGTGAAAAAGGAAAATAGAAGGAAGGAGACAGGTTAGAAAGGAGGACAGAGGAGTAAGCTAGGCCTGGCGGATGGGATTTCTCTGCTGTGCTACATTGGAGAGGTGAGTTCAGTCTCCAGTCCTGAGACCTGATTTTCCTCTCACTTATACAAGTGCAGCTTCATTGGCTTCAGCAGAGCTACTCTTGATTTACACTAGGCTAAGTGGGGTGAAGTCAGAATCAAGTGCCTGGCCTCCTCTTCTGGCCAGGTGGAAGCTGGGAAGGAGCTTCCCCCAAGGAAGGAGCAGCTGTAGCATAGCCAACAGTGTCTTCTGTGCCTGCTTAAACCCAGCCAGCACATAGGGGCCCTGTGCGGTGAGGTGCTAGGAGGCAGCACAGGCTGTGTTAGAGAGTCAAGAAGAGCTACAGGGGACATTTGCTCCGTAGCGGCCTTGTCTCTCATCTTCCCAAAGGGCCAGACAGAGGATGTAAGACAACGACAAGTGCAGGGGCTTAGAAAAGGATGAGATCATTTATATTAGCTGCATCCATCACAACTTCTAGCACTATGGTTTGCTGATTCACAGTCCCTGAGAGCAATAATCAAAGTGCTCTGGCCACCGTGGCAGTATATGAGGGTCTGCAATGAACACTCTCCCCAGCTACCTCAGAGAAGTGGGACAGCCGTGATTCTGCTGCTGGGGGAGAATGTAGGTGGGTTTTCAAGGGCACATGTAGAGTGTCAGCTCTCTGGGAACACTCTACATGTTCTGTTCTTTTGTTCTGTGTTTGCACAGCACCTAGTGCGGTGGGGCCCTGAGTCAGGACGTGGGTTCCTAGGCACCATGGCGCTGCAAACTATAACAATCCCATCTGGGGAGAAGGCTGGGGGCCATAGTTATTATTTTGTGACAGTACTTAGGAGCTGCATGCAGTCTCAGGGCCCCATTGGGCTAAATGCTTACACTCCATATAGACAAGCCTGGGAGAAAGGGAGGTGTGATGGGACCTATAAACCCCACACTGCAACCACTAATAAAGGGTTAAGAGACCTTCTCAGCTGTGGCTAATTAGCAGACTATCAACCGCTGGGGTAAGAGCTGCAGACCAAGCTCAAAGCGGTGGCCAGGGAGCCTGAAGAGGACTCTGTCTCAGCTGTAAAGTGGGCAGGAAGTGGCTGGCACCCCCACCCTGCTCCCGATAAAGCACTGGAAGGAGTTGCTCTGGGAAATGGGCCAGAGGCAGAGGAAGGTAGGAAGGGGCCCAGGAAAGCAGCAGTGTGTCTGGGGCAGCAGACCTTAGCTGCTTAGAACAGGGTCCCTGGGCTGGAGCCCATAGGAGAGGGAAGGTCTGTGTTCTCCTCCCTGCCAGCAGGAAAAGAGGTGTAAAAGCCCTCCTGCTGCAAGGGGTTATGGGCTGCTGGGCCCAGGGTGGGGCTGAAGGCCTGGCATAAGGTCATTAGACTGACTGTTATTGGACTCTGTAGGGGTGAGTACTGTGAGTGATCTGCCTGGAGGGTGAGTCCTGAGAAGGGGCAAATGGCCACAGGGTCTCTGACAGGAGGTGCTACTGTAGCAGAGGCTTCTGCATCACACTGGCCATGTGGGGATGGACTGGCTGGGGAGTGACCCCCTCCACCAGAGATCCTCCTCCTCCTCCTCCTCCTCCTGACTTTACAGCAGGGGAACTGAGGGGATGTCTACCCTGCAGTTAGACTCTGCAGTTAGGTGACTCGGGCTCGTGGGGCTGTTTAATGTGGGTGTAGACATTTGGGCTCAGGCTGCAGCGTGAGCTCTGGGACCCTCGAGCCCGTGTCAGCTGGCTTGGGCCAGCCGTGGGCGTCTAATCGCAGTTTAGATGCACCCTGGGAGAGCAAGTGATTCTCACACGTGGAGTCAGTGGCTAAGCTGAGCTCCTGCATTCCAGGCCACTGCCTTCGCCACAAGCCTTCCTCCTGAAGAGTGGGGAGAAGGAGATGAAAAGTGAGGTGGGAGATTGTCCCAGCTCCACCTACATCCCCCCCGCCCACTGCTCTTCCTGCACACCCATCGCTGAGAGTATCTTCTGTACCTAGGCATGAAAAGGCTTCCAGGCTGTCCCTCTGCTTTTCCCAACCTTTCCTGGTGGCCACTAGGACTGGTGAATCCTACTAGCATGGAGATATAACACACACACACCCGCCCCCCCGGAGCAGACTCCACACTGCCTGCCTGCGGTGGCTCGGCTCCCCGCAGCGGCTGTGGGAGGCTGAGTGCTAACTAAGTGCTCCTAGCGCTCGGAGCCATTGACAAGGACTCAATGGCTCTCAGAAGAGAAGGGTTTCTCATTCCCCCAGGACCCAGCAGAGCAAAGCACTCCTGGGCTCATTCACAGTCAAGTGGGCAGCAGCGACAGCATCCCCGTAGCCGGCTTCAAACCCGCACGCCCCATCAGTCATTCCCAAGCTGTGTCTTTTTCATTAGGCTCCTACTGGCTTCCCGTCCTTGTCCCGTCCCCATCCCTCCCAGGTCACACCAGTAGCTACAAGAAGCTTTGTTCTTCCAAGGGGATGAGCCTTCTTTGTGGCTGTTACCAGAACTGAAAGATGAACATGTTTTACTAGCCAGGCCCGAGAGGCTTGGAATAGACAATGCCTCAGGCCCACACTCACAACACGGGCCTCCTTTCTGCAGGCCCAGCCTGGGAGCTAGGGAACCAGAGAGAACCACAAGGTCTGTCTCTGTCCAACAGCCTCACTAAAGAAACCCCTTTCTAGGCAGGACACCCAAGTCCTGCCTCTTATGAGGGGGATGCTCAAGCTGCAGCCAGTTCTGAATTTGGGAGTGATAGGTGGAAGTATTCAGATTGACCTGGCACTGGGAGTCAAACTGTATTTCTTCCACCTCCTCCATGAGCCCACTGGTTCCCCTCCCCCAGCCAAAACCTTCCTATCTGACCTTGTATGTCCCTTTTCCCCTGCAGCAACTGTCCTGGTTTGTCACTTGGAGAATCTGGTCGCTGTAAGGAAGCTGGGAACCCACTGGAGAGGTGTGGGGAGAGCTGGGGGCATTGAGAAGGTTGAGAAGAGAGTCGGGGTCTATTGTAGGAACTGTGGAGATGGAGCTCCAGAGACACTAGGACTAGCTATGGGCAGTTATTCATACCAAGCCTCTTAGAACACTGAGATTCCTCCATCCCCTGCTGTATACATGGCTGTTTATATCCACTGCCTGCAGGAAGGCATTGGCATGCTTGGGCTGCAGATTACCAGGTTTTTAAAGCTCCCCTTGGAAAAAGGCACCAAATCCACCTGCAAACACATTCAACCCTTCTGTTATGTGTTTAAGGGAAGGGGCTATTAGCGCATTTTGAATAGGTTCAGTCTGTGGCCCCTCTCCTCCCAACCCGGATGAAGCATTTAAGATCTTGGAAAACAGAGGAGTCCCTCTGCACATGGTAGCAGATCCCTGGGTTACCTAACGGCCCCACCACTTCTCTGTTTGACCATTTCCCTGCCTGTCCATTGCAACCTTGTTATTGTTGTTAGAAATCCCCTGTGCGCTAGGTGCTGCATGTTTAAACTCATGGCAAGAGATAGTCCCTGCCCCAAAAAGTTCACCGTCTGAACAGACCATAGAGAGGGAAAGTGACTCAGCCAAGGGCACACAGCGGAACCAGTTTTAGAACACGGGTCTCTTGATTCAGGCCAAGTCTACATGGGTATAACAATGAGAAATTCACACCCCTGAGCTATGTAGTTATACCGACCTTCCGCCTCTTGGGGAGGTAGATTAACTACGCCGATGGGAAAAGCTCTCCTATTAGCGTAGTAGCATCTTCACTAAAGTGCTACAGCCACACCACTGCAGCGCTGTACGTGAAGACAAGCCCTCGCAGCCTAATACCCAATCCACTGGGCCACGCTGCTTCCGTAACCAGTCTACGAGGGGACTGGTTATTATCTGCCTCACGCTGCTCTTATCTGTGGGGGCACCTCCTCAGACCTGCATTAGGGCCCTAGAGGCACAAACGCTGCATCGTAACCAAGGAATCGTGCCCACGACTTTTCCGCTGCTTCACCTTCCGAGACCCTTAGTACAGCAAAGAGACGATGCCAAAAGCTGCTCTGCAAGGCACCATGCAGATGATCACAGCTGAATGGAACGACTGCATGCTGCAGATTGTGTCAAGCACGCCATCAAGTGTATGCGCTGGAAAGGAGAGACTAGGAAGACCAAAAGAGATAATTTTTATACATGAAAATGATGGGAAGGATGATTCTACCCTTCTCTGAGTCCTCAGTCAGACAGCACTGCAAGGATTTTGTAGTGACTTGGTAAGGAGCAGTGGAGAGAAACTGCCCTCCACACTCTGCTCTCTGCTAGCTAGGAACTCTGCCTACCATGCTTCCCACTGTGCTCTCTGCTTCTGTGCTCTGCACTTTGCTGTCTGAACCCTACGACTGGTACCTTCTGGCCTCGTCTGTACTCCAGACACTGAGCTGGAGTGATAGCTGACCTTCCCCAGGAGAGCAAAAGGCAGCCCCATTCCACCCCAAAACACTGAGCTGGTTGTGTCCTTGCACGCTCCCTTTTACCGTGCTCCCCTAATTACAAATCCGCCAGGAGATACAGATTCACTTGCACGCACAGCAAAGACTGAGTGTAGTGCTGGGGGGAAAGTTTCATTCAAATTTGGCTTTGGGAGGGGGTTCCAAAAAATGCAGATTTGGATCAACTACAAAATTCTGTGAATTTGATCCAAATTCACTGAATTGTTTCAGTCAAAACAAACAAAAAAAATCTTATTCTGACATTTTCTAAGCAAAAATTTTCAATTTGCCACATCTATTTGTCTTAAAATTTACTTCAATTTTTGTAAACAAAAAAGATCATAAAGATCAAAAACATCCAAAACATTGCATTTGACCCAAAACATTTTTTTTAAGTTGGCCAAAAATTTGCTTTAGTTTTTCTACTCCAGTTTTTCAGTTCAGCCAGTGAACTAACTGAAAGATCAGTTATTGGCACAGCTGTAACCAAAAGTAAAGTAGGGATATCTGATCAGCAATGACTGTCCATTGACTAACACAGGGATCGTCATATCTACCTGCTACATTTTGCATAACAGAAATTAAATGAAGATTACAGTGCTCCAGCAGCTGGACTGGCATTCCCTATACACGGCCAGCCAGCATGCTCCATACATCAGGCATGTTCATGAATCTGCTTTCAAACTGATGGTGAGGAACTGCCAGTGGGGCAGGGAAGTGCAGATTCACTTGTGGTTTGTCAGGCAAACTCCTGGATGCAGTGAGGTTGCTGAGGTGCCTTTTCCTGTATTGTTAATGGTCTGATCCTCTGCATACATAACGTCGAGGGAGTTCGATGGAGGTGTGAGTTATTGTGCTTTTCATGTGGCAGGTTGACACTCTGGATGGTTTTATGGTGGATGGATGTTCCTCAGGTGGGGGAGTTTTATGGGCGTGTGACTTGATGGATTGATAAGCGAGAAGGGCAGCAGTGACATGCAAAGTACAGAGCCTTGTTTTCAAGAATAAATTTTATTACACACTAACAAGCTTGGAAGTAGCGGTTTATGCCCACTTTGCACAGCAGCGAGGGCCTTTGCCAGTCGCTGACGTCTTTCTAGTGACTGCAGTGAGCTTTGGATCAGGTTCTAAGGGCCAGGTTTTTAAAGGTTAGTTGCTTACAGATGCAGATGGGTGCACTTTTGAAAATCCCATCTGCATCTTTAAGCCTTTAAAAACCTCTCCTAAATGTCTACTCTATTAAAAAGAGAGGGTAAATCGATCTCTTTAGGGTTTGTTTGCTTGCATTAAATGTCAAGAGAAAGACAGACTGGATTGTGATTGCAGGTAAGCAAGAGCACTTGGTCCTTGCACAAAAGAACTTGGTCTTTTTGTGTGTTTGTTTCTATGTTTGCGCAATGGGTCCTAGACACTACTGCAGTACAGTTCATAATAATGATGCCGCAGCCTAGCGAATGGGCCAGTAGATACAATGGAGTGTGACTTCTCAGGCCGCCAATATGGGATTGCTTGCAGGAACATTCCCTTCTGTTTTATGCTTTTGCCATAGTGGCTGCTGCTCTCTGAATGGCTGGTCCTGCTTGCAGGCTAAGCCAGCCACTGTGCACCCCAGTCTGGGTCCTGTCGGGGAGGACGCCAGAATTTAGGAATGGCAAGGAGTTGGTTGTAACTGCATCCCAGGCTGACCGCTCAGCTTTGGAACGGCAGCGTTAATAATCAATTGATAACTTTAATATTTGCAACTGAGCTCGCATTTAAAGTGAGCCCTATTCTGCTAGTCTGTGCTTGGGATGATGGGACAGGGCGGGACTTTTAGACCCTAAATCAACCTCCCTTCCAAAAATGCATCCTGCTGTCTTCAGCACTTCCCCACTGCTGTCCCCAGCCTTTAGCATCAGGGGAGGCAAAGATGGAGAAGACCCTGATCGGACAAGGGCCTTGTCTTCATGTATATTTATCCAGCACCTAGCACAATGCAGCTTGCTCCTGACTGACTCCTCCGTGCTACTGTAATACAAGTAATAAGAAGGTCAGAGAGTCTGAACACCAGGCTTTTGGCTTCTGGTAAAGAGCAGATTTGATATTAAACTGTCTCTGTGCATGAACTAAGCCAGGCAATGCCCGACAGGCCCCTGCCATAAGCCACTATCTTGCCACACCTTTTCTGGGCTCCACACAGGCTACAGCCGCATATCCCTGCTGAGCTCTGGGAACCAGAGTTCTACTCTCAGAAGTAACTCAATGAATTTCAACGAAACCCCCCCAGTTGGAATTAAATGGAGAAGGGCCGTGTGCCACATCACAGAAGTGCAGCCCTTCCTACAGTGGAACCCAGAAGCTCTTTAACAGCACATAAGAATGCTATGCAACAGTTTAGGGCTGTAGGTGAAAAATACTGCATCCAATTGAAACGACAGGGGAAATTTTAGCCAGGTGGAATGTAATTACCCAGCCAGAAACAGGCCAAGATACCAAGGCTTTTGCTCCTACTGTTGCAAAAAGTTCACTGGGATGTTTAATGACCACAAGCACGCAGGAACTCCGTTGTAAATCTTTTCAGAAAGATGAGCCCCATGACAGCACACCACCTCCCTAATGCCAGGTTTGGGTACTGAATCAATAATGACTAAGGGACTAGTGACTTCATTAACTGGAACATATGGTTTCATCGGAGGTCTCTTGTCCAGGAACAGACCAGGCATAGCCCTGAGATGTGAGGAGATCACACCTCCAGATCTCCTCCACATTCAAGCTGCCTTGATGAAGAGAGAGACAGGTTTTCTTCCGCTGGGTAAATATTCCTTCAGCTTCATTTGTATCAATCAACACTGACATCCAGTGGCTTGTCAGGATGATTACAATTGGGCATTTCTTGTGATCTATGAGCATCTCTCCCGGGTTCTGTTGTCTAGACTAAAAACAAAACGGACCTGATATATTATGGCCATTCATTATTACTATCATGTCAAAGTGAATTCAGTGGCAGTTCCCACGGGATGGAACTGGAAAATGAAGCCCTGTTCATCTGCAGAACCAGTAAAACATAAGCAGTAATTGGATAAGCTTCCCACCACTGCCAAGCCAATTCACCTCAACCTTCTTTTGGAAAGCTCACCCCCTAGGGATGAGAGAGGTTTGGTCTCCAAAGACACTCAGACCCTCACGGCCACCAGCACAGATGCCAAATGGTGCCTTTGCTATATAGCACAGTATGTTCCCTTCAGCCATTTGTCCTTGTCAGAAGTCTGAGGTAAGCAAGGTCAAGCCTTGCCAGACGCCCAGTGAAACGTGGAGCTGGAAGTCTCATTTCCAGTTCAGGTAGATATGCCCATGCTAGCTTGGATCCAGCTAGCGTGCTAAATATAGCAGTTCAGCCCTGGCCACGGGGTGGCAGGGTGAGCCAGTGCCCCAGTACATACCTGGGGATTGCCCCTGGGGCAGCTCGCTTGTCCTGCCACCTGCGCAGCTGCCATTTTTAGCATACTAGCCCAATCAGTGCTAGCTAATACCTACCTCAGCTGGAAACTACATCTCCAGTTCCCGTGTAGACCTACCTTTAGGCAGGACTGCAAACACGCATGGAGATGTGACTGTAGTATGGGTAGGGATACCCAAGCTAGCATGGGTAATGGTAGTGTGCAGGCAGCAGCAGGGGCTCCACTCTAGTGCAGGCTAGACACCAGAGCACGTCTGGGTGAGCTTGTTAACCCCTGCTACCCTGCCTACACTACTCTTATTACCCAGGGTAGAGCAAGCACGGGTGTGCCTACTTGTGCCTTCTCTTGCAGTGTAGGCACAGCCTTAGCCTCGCCTTGTAGTTTTGCTTGGATCTGGTATCTCTGTGTTGCTGCATGCTGTTAAAAACAGCTGCTGCATTTCACCTCCCAGGCAGGGGCTGTATTCTAGTGGTGGGTCTTGGAATGTGGTGATGTGCTGACAAAACAGTAACAACACAGGGCTCCCTTAAAACTTTTCTGGGTCAGCTGGTGATGCATGTTGTCCCCTATGGCGCTGGGTGGGTTGGCCAGCCTGGTGGTGGGTCTCCTGCCTGATCTGGGGAGTGGATTGCCACTGACTGAGGTCAGAAGCTGCACATGCTGCACAAGCTTTCCCAATAGTGATTCTTCGGATTCCAAGGTGGGGTGGGCAGGCAGGCGCTGATGGGCAGAGCAGCAGGCTGCAGCATCTGCAGGCCTCCCCTTCAGTGCTATGGCAGCTTGGCCTCCTCTCCTCAAGTTGCTGGAGGTGGTGGAAGGGGCAGGGCCAGGTGCTTTGTTTCCCATGTGCTGCAAGCCAGCAGTGAGGATGGTTGGTGAAAGAGGCACTTGAAACATTAAATTGTTTAACCCTAGGCACCTTCTTCCCTAGATCTATCCCAGGCCCTGCTTCATAGGGAAAAGCAGTGTGCTCCCTGGGAAGGGTCATTGCCAGGCTGTATCCCACAGAAACAGCCCTAGTAAAAGCCCTGCAGACATGGTTCCTGGCTGACTTCAGGATCTCTCTTCCCGCGCAGAAGCCCCACTCCAGATGTGTGCCCTGCTGGAAGGCTGCCCTGGGCTGAGTCAAGAGCCAGGTCTGTTACATCACTTACAAGCTGGCAGGAGGGAGGAGGGGTGGTCTTACGTGCACCTGTATGCCCATAAGGCACTAGAGCCCATGAGGATGGGAGCGGGGGGTCCGGCCCTTCATTTCCAGCCCTGTCCCAGGTGGCCTGAGACTGTAGGTGGGAAAGTGAGTCTTTGCCAGCAGATTTTCAGGAGCAATCTGCAGCCTCCCCAGGAGCCCCTGCTCTCTGATCCCAACCATCCAGCAGCTCTGCCTGGACCTAGCGGGGGGGTTCTAGGCTGCTGCTGCCTGCCGCAACCGGGCTGCGACATGCTCTTGCAAGCACAGTGGGTGTCATTCATCTCTGTCCTGGGAGGCCAACCTGGTGCTCTGAGCTTCTGGTTCCCAGAGCCAGGCACCTGCACATAATCCCACGGGAACAAAGGCAGGTGCATCCCTGTGCCCTGTGCAGCCAGCTCCTCTGAGATGCAAGCAGAAAGCCCCGGGCCTCAGATGCGTGGGAAACTGTCCTTCAACCATCACTTAGCACCAAGGATAGAGCCACTCGTTCCCCTGGATCAGCGGCCACCAACATTGATGCTAATTGGCCCCCTGGAAGGCTAGTCTAAGCAAAGCGCTCAGGGCCTGAGGGGGCCCAGGAGACGTGCCTGTGCTCTCACCCTTGTCTGTGGGGGGGGTGTCTTTTCAGGACAGAGGGGGAGAAGCTCCATCAGCTGCTGCCTGTGGGCTGTGCCTGTCCTGCCCAGGCCCTGGCTTCAGCTTTCAGGGCTGCCAAGCAAGCTTGCCACGGTGGGGATTTAAAAACCTGCTGGGCAGCATTCCCATGCCACGCTGGATGGCAGCAGGGTGCCGGCACACTCGTGCAGAAGCCGGGCCCTAGTCACTGCAGGGGGAAGCCAGCTCTTGGCCCCAGCGGCCCGCAGCAGTTGGCAGGGGCAGACAGTTCCTGAGGGAGGATGGAGCAAATCAAACCCACTGCAAGTAAAGCCCTTGGCCCTGGGGGGCTGCTGGCCAGGGGGAGCCACTGGCCAAGTGCTGCAGGAGCCAAGCCTAGCAGCACTGCATGGTGGGGCTGGGCTGCCTTCCCTCCCTTAGCCCTGCCCCACCGCCCTGGGCTGGCTCCCAGGGCTTGCCCCCAGAGCTGTGTAATGCAACCCCCCCGCCTGCACTGCCTGCTGTGCCCTGGCAAGGTCATTGCATGCCACAGGGAGCACAAGCGGTGCCCTGTGCAGCGCCCGGCAGCTCCCCATCTACCTCCAATACAGACACCCCAGCAGGGGGTAGTGAATCTAATCTCTCCCCCCACACACACACCCCAGCAGGGGCTAGTGAATCTAACCTCTCCCCGCACACGCACCTCCCAGCAGGAGCTAGTGAATCTAACCTCCCCACACACACACAAACACACACACACGCACCCCCCAGCAGGGGCTAGTGAAATTCATTCTCCGCACAGAGAGCGGGGCAGAAGGGAAGAGATCGTTGGGCTTTTCTCCCCACCCCCCAATATTCCTTTCCCCCACCCCCGCCGGTTGTCACCCGCCCCTGCCTGTTCTGCCCCCCGGCCCGGGGGCCGGGAGCACGTCCGTGCCCTGCAGCGGGGAGAGGCAGGGCAGGAGAGCGGCACTTTGCGCATTTCGTGCGCGCAGAAATATTGTGACCGGGATTTTGAACAGCACGGCGCTGCGCGCTGCGACGAGACACCGCGCAGCGCCTGGAAAATGCGCCCACGCTGCCCCAGCTCTCCCGCGCCCCGGGCCCTGCGCAGCGGCCAGCGCGCCTTGGGAGCGGGCGCGGAAGGAGCCTCGGAGAGTAGCCGGCTGCTTCTCCTACCTTGGCTGGAGGGAGGAGAGGTGGCGGAGCCGGGATCAACTTCATACGCGCCTGCCGGCTCCGGCCATGGTCCAAGCCCGGCTGCTGGGGCGAGCGGCTGCCCAGAGAGCCCGGACAAGCGGGGAGGCGGCAGCAGGCACCGCTTCAGCCTCTTTTTGTCTCTGGCAGCCAGCGAGACAGCCCGATCAGGAGGCAGACAGGCATGGGGCGCGGGGGGGGAGGCGAGCTCTGCACACGAAGAAACCTCAGCAACATGTGGCATTTAACTATCCCAGCAAGCTCCCCCCCGCCCCCAGTGCGCATCCTGCCCATGCTCCCAGGGGGGTCCGGGCTCCATTGCTACCCCCACACCCCACAGCTAAGTCCTCTGGGGCTTCCTACCCTGCAAGCTACAGCAACATGTGTCCCTCTGCGAAAGCTCCAGCGTTCCCCTCCAGCTCCTGGGGGCTGGCTGTGATCCTGCGAAGGCTTCTGCTTCACATCGCAGGGACCTAGCTCCGCTGGCAGCCAGCTGATTAACACACACTTTTCCAGGGCTCTTTGGGTGACCATCATTAAGTCGTGCCATTTGTTTTGTCAGAGAGGTAACCATGACAATCACCCTGTACACACACCACTGTCATTCTCAGCACCTTCCCCCCCCCGCCGACCCTGCCCCATGTCTGAAGGACATGGAGCAAATCTCCAGTTTGCATCTTTTCTCTCTGCCTTGTTTGGGAGCATTTAGCTCAGCAGCTGCAAGGGACAAGTAGCTGACACTCATTTGTGTGTCAAAATGGCCAGTCTCTCTCTGCAGCATTCACACATCTGTGTAGCCAGAGGAGATGAGGCTGATAAGAGCTAATGCACCTATGGTTCTCTAAGGTACCTCTTCTGACCATGGCATCTGGAAAGATAAGATAAGCAAGAAGGCAGGCTGGTTGAGAAAGTTATAGCAGACAAATATTGCCCTTGAATTTGAAAAGTTACCAAGAGACTGTATCACAGCGCAGTGCCCAAAGTAGAATCTTGGATCGAGGCACTTCTCTCCCAAGGGTGAGTTTTTTTCATAGCAATCTATCAGAAAAAAAACACCCAAACATTCCTTTATTACATTTCTCCGCCCCTCCCACTGCCAACACTCACCCTTAGCCTTTTAAAATAAAAGTGCTATAAATCCTCCCAAGCAGGCTGTGTCGGCCATTACTGGCCTCCTCTGGGACTGTCTTGAGACCATGAAGTTTGGCAAAATATAAGATCTTCCCTCCTTCCCTCGCCACACCGTTCCCTGCTTTCTTCTGAAAACCTACGCCGTCCTGTCCGTATTCTGTGTCTCCTGGCTTCTGCTCAGTCAGCTGCAGCAGCCACTCTTTACTTCCTAGACCTGTCCCAGAATCCTTTGTGTGGGATGCAGTGGCCACTCTAAGAAGGCACCTCAGCAGGCAAAGCAGAGGATTGTGGGGCACACATGAGATCCAAGGCATCCTCTCCATCAGCAGAAATTATTTCTATTCCACCTAGAGGCCGCAGCCAAGATTGGATCCCTTCTGTGCTGGGTACTGTATAAACAAGCTGTCCCTGCCCTGAAGCGCTTACAGGGCAAACCAGACAAAGGATAGGAGGGTAAACAGACACAGGGAGGGGAAGCGACTTGCCCACGATCACACAGCAGATCAGTGGTACAGCTGCGAGCAGGGCCGGCGCTACCATTGAGGCAGCCTAGGCAATCGCCTAGGGCGCCAGAATAATTCGTGGGCGCCGTTTTGCCGGAGGGGGCAGCAGGCCGCTCCGGTGGAGCTGCCGCAGTGGTGCCTGTGGAGGGTCCGCTGGTCCGCGGCTCTGGTGGAGCTGCCGCAGTTCTGCCTGCGGACGGTCGGCTGCTCGCGCTGCTCCGGTGGACCTCCCGCAGGCACGACTGCAGCAGCTCCACCGGAGCCGCGGAGCACCGGACCCTCCGCAGGCACCACTGCAGCAGCTCCACTGGACCAGCGCGCGGGGCTGCGGAATTGCCATGCGCCTAGGGTGCTCAAACCCCTAGCGCCAGTCCTGGCTGCGAGTCGAACCCATTTCTCCTGACACTCAAAATGGTGACCCACTTAATAGGCCGCCTGCCTGGGAGTTAGGGGACCTGGATGTAGTCCTGGCTCTGCCATGGCCTTGCTGTTTGATCTTAGGCCAGTCGCTTCACCTGTCTGTGCTTTTGTTCATAGGTGCTGGAACTTGGAGTGCTGGGGGTGTGGCCACACCCTTGGCTTGAAGTGGTTTCCATTCTATACAGGGTTTACAGTTGGGTTCAATGGCTCTCAGCATCCCCACTAGACAAATTGTTCTGGCACCCCTGCCTCTATTTCCCTTCCCACCTTTTGCGTGTCTTGACTATTTCAACTGGAAGCTCATTAGGGCAGGGACGGCTTCTTATGATGTGTCTCTAGAGCACCTAGGTGGAACTGTAATATAAATATAATAGCATGGAAGTTGAAAGGAAGTTTAGCATCACTGACAATGTTACTCCAACATCCCTGTGTTTCCTTTTGGACTAAAGAGTCTCAGACGCAACAAAGATATATGGAAGGGCTGGTTTTTCTCTCTTAATACCTGGGTAAATCAGAAGTATTTCTGCTAAAATCAGGGGAGAGAAAACAGTGTAAGGGCCTGATCCAAAGCCTGCGGACATCAATGGAAGTTATTCCACTAACTCTAATGGGCTTCGGATCAGGCCCTAAGTGAGCCCTGGGGCAAGCCTAGATTCTTCAACCAACCTATGGTTTCATGGGGCAATTGCTGGAGCTACCCTGGATGGAGTAGGAGCAAATGGTCAATGAGATGCTGTTCTTCAGAACTTTGAAATTTAAACACATGCTGCTCACATTGTAATGAAAACATGGATTTTCCTGAGAAAATTGACCAGTTTATATCTCCTGGTCTGTGACAATCCTTGCAAATAAAAACAGTTTGCCACTTACTGACCATTTAACTGATTGGGCCCCTCTAGGATAGATTCTTCATGCACCATGGTGTTCTCTGCGCAAGACCATCTCTCTGGGGCGATGTTCCCGTGTCTCTGTTTCTCAGCACTCCTCACCTCTCCCTGATTCTAGGTCTCTCTTGCTTTCTCCCCCTCCATTTCCAGGTGTATTTCTGTGCCTGTATCACAGGAAAACCGGAACTGTCATAAAGGATCACACCAGTGGTCTGTCTAATCCAATATCTGGTCACTGACCGTGGCCAGAACAATATGATTCAGAGGAAAATGCAACAAATGTAGTGGGTGATTATGGAATCAACTGCCCTTAGAAGAAGTTTTCTTCCAAGCTCCCATCTGTTAGAGGCTGGCTTATGCCCTGAAGCATGAGAGTTGATATCCTTTATTAGATAAATAAGTAATCTCCTAGAGCTAGCCCAAGTCACATGTTCCAAATGCTTGCTAAATATTTGCTTAGTAAGTCTTTTGGCTCAAACAGAGGAACTAACATATGTCAGAAGAAAATCACTGGGATCCATACCAACAAAGCTGGCACCCGTGCCATCTTTATTTATAAAACAGACTGGAATTTGATGTGGGGGCCCCCCCCTCCTTCTTTTGCTGGGATGTTGTTCTTTGCTCTCCTCCTTCTTCTGTTACTAGTAGAACATTGCGCGTTAGCGTGTGCTGGTGTCGGGGAGACGATGGAGAGGGTGCAATTCCGATGCTTGCTGCTGATCCTCCTTATGCATGAAATCCAGCTGGAAAAAGCATTTGATTCATATACCTGGAATGGGTTAAACGAATTATTTTAGGGTGTAGCAAACATTTCATAATGAGGGATAATAATCAGTCATGACTCTTAGTGCTTTGTACTTCCAAAGCTCTGGACAAACATTCATGTCGTTATTTTCAGAAGCACTGAGCATCCAGCGCTCACCTGGACCTATTTGGTGCTTATTACCACTATTGTTTATTTCTATTGCCACAGAACCCCAATCAAGGATAAAGAGCCCTTGCGCTAGGCACTGTACAAACAACAAAGAAGACAGTCCTGTCCCAGGGAATGTAAACTCTTGGTATCAGAAAGGTCACAATAGGTGGCCAATGGGGTAAAGATGAATTGGTAGGATGAGATAACAATATAATGGACAGAGTTTAGCACAAAAACAAAAGTTGTAGGGGAGACAGTGTGGCCTGGTGGATAGATAACTGGACTGGGACTCAAAAGAACTGACAGAGTGGATTGGTCATTGGCCTGTTAGCTGACCTTGGACAAGTCACGTTACTGCTCCATGCCTCAGTTTCCCCACCTCTGAAATGGAGATGATGATATTGACATCCTTTGTAAAGCTCTTTGAGATCTACTGATGTAAAGCTCTATATTAGAGCTAGGGATGATGATTATTATTAGTTCACCATTTGCCTGCCCCATGCAGTTGTGACTGTGAAGCATCTCTGAAAATCAAGCCCTGACTCTCCCCCTTGTAGAAAAGCATTTCCAGCCCCCTTTCACAGACTAAGGGGTGGAGTTGCTATATGATTATCTCAAGGACACACAATGAGTCAGTGTCACAGCCAGAATTAGAATGCAGACTTTCCTGGCTTCCTGCCCAGTGCTCATTTAATTAAATCATGGTTCACTGTTACATGTATAAGCCGTATAGGTCCCTAATGTTTGTATATTCCAAACACAATCTGTGTCAGATCGCTGGGTGGTTTGGGGTATTAAAAAAAATGCCTGGCTCTTGCTGGATAGACAATCACCTGGTTTGTATGTAATGCAGTTTTTCTAGTCTCAGCATGCTCTGATAAATCACCGTCTACAAGAGGCAGTGGTGGTGGTAAGGGGCAACAAATTAGTAACCTTCGCTTCCCTTCTCCCCCAGATTTTACACATCTGCGAATGAGGATTCCCCCATTCCATTTTACAGGATCACCAGTGATTAAAATGAAATCAGTGCCTATAAATTTAGCCAACAAATGGGCCTGGGTAGCTCGCAGAAATAGGAGTGATCTATAGAGTCTTTCCCCTCTAGCTTACTGGTTCAAATATAGCCTGTAGTTAGCAAGGGATGGGAGTTATTTATTAGTTATATGACAGTAAAGTCTAGAAACCCTCCCAGAGATCAGACCCCCATTGTGGTAGGCGCTGCAGAAATAGCAAGACACAATCTTTGCTCCAATTGTCCTTGTGGAATAAGTCTCAGTTCATTTTCTAACAGACATAACAGCATAAATCACAAAAATAACTACTAACTGTCACTCTTGTTGACAGTCTCTGTGGAGAGGGTAACTACTGAGTGTACCGGGGAGACCTATCTTCTTCCCCCTAGAGGTAGCCCATTGGTGAAGCGGTGTTCTGCTGTTGCCAATGGTGTGCTTGTTCCATGCATAAAGGATTCAGGATTCAGCAAGCTACTTAAGTATTGAAGTCAATGGTTTGGTATTTGTTGTGGATGTTTAGAGTGGCATATACTTTAAGCACTTTGCTGAGTCAGGTCCAAAGATAGGTGTCCAGGGCTGCCAGTCTGGTACCTTTCACAAACATAAATTCACTGGAAAAGAAAATACATACCAAAAAAGGAAGAGACCATTTTTACAAAACAATTTGCAAGCCCAGCTGAACCCACCGCCAGTCACCTCCGGGACTCCTCTTTCTTGACCTTCCCCCATTAGGGGGGAATCTCTCCCTTTCTCTCTCACTTTAGACTCAAATTGATATTAATCTCTTTTACAAATGTGGTGATGCTGCACTTTTATTGCTGTAAATATCGACATCAGAAATTTGCAGAATCACGACTGGACCTTATGGACAATGTTACTTATGGCAAAGGAACTAACAGTCCTGCTGCAGGTTAAGCTCTCTGCAGCAGTGATTCTTTTCAGCCCCTTGTTGTGGGCCTGAGTTGTGCATTGAGGATGAAATTCACCCCTCTGCAAAGAGACGGCCCCTCTTAATCTCCATGTTGAGGGCTTATGTGGCACTGAATTGGTGTTTAAACCTCTGGGTGAAATGTGTTCTGTATTTGGGGATCATCTAATTGTCCCGTATTTAGGGACCCCCGAATGCAATGAGTCACATTACCAATTTTTTCACTTCCATGATACCCAGACCTCCACCACCAGCTGCAAACCTGACTTTGCCCAGAGGAAAGCATGGGATGGCAGCAGCAGTCTGTATCAGAGAGTGTGTCTACACTGCAAGTGAAGATGTGATTGTACCATAGCTAGGCATACCCATGCTAGCTTTACTCGAGCTAGCATGGGTAACAATATATGGGCTTCAACACAGGCTAGCCATCCAAGTACATATCCAGATTCCCTAGACAGCTTTGAACTCATGCCACCGCATCTACCCTGCTATTGTTACCCTGCTAGCTAGATTAAAGCTAGCACAGATTTGCTACAATCTCACCTTCACTTGCAGTGTTGACATACCCAGCAGAGAGCCTTTGGCCATTCAGAAAAGTTTCAGCTAACTTTTTTTTCCCTCTATATGGATAAATTATTTTTATTGCACATTTCCATGTACTTGTAAGTTTCGGGTAGGAGCCGAAGTGGCAGAAGCTCTAGGGGAAAAGTTATTGTCAAGGGACTGTCAGCATAATCAGAGTACAATGTGCCCGCAGTCTCGAGGGCACTGGCTGTGCTGTGAGATGCAGCAGATCAAAGATATGACAGGTCATCCGATAGCTGCTGCCATGCCAATGGGCTCCAGAGGCTGTAACAGTGAATTTTCCCTCCCTTTTGTGCTATTGTTTTGTGAAGAGATGTTGTTTGGGCCATTCATTCAAAAGCAATGAGCTGATCAGTGTGCCCAACAATTACATAACATTTTGAGATGGCAGGAGAGAACACAGACCAACAAAAGTTGTCTGCAGCATTTAGATATACAGTTCCCATTGAAATGAATCGGAATCATGCATCTAAAGCCCCTGCAGAACTTTGAAAATCTCAGCCAGTCACTATAGCTAGTGCAGAGTATTGGGGATCAGGGCTCTTGGGTTCCAGTCCCAACTCTGCCATGAACACCACATGACCTCAGGTAAGTCACTTCACTTCTCATGCCTCAATTTTTCCCCACTTGTCAAATGAGAATAACATCCTTTACCTACCTCATGGAGAGATGTGAGTCTTAGTTATTGAATATTTAAATGGAAGGTGCTATTAATATATTCCAACCAGCTTTTATATTTTTCTTTTAAGACTTCTGCCCTTCACCTTTAAAGCAACTTGGAAAGGAGATGGAGCAGGATTAATATGCAAATGGCAGAGGAGAAAATACAATGCAAGATGAAATTTAGCATGTGAAAGGCAGAGGAGGTCGCAAAGGGTCCATGCAACACCAGAAGCCTTCTGATTACAAAGGTTAGATCTCGTCTGTGATTTCCTGCCTTTCTGATGTTTCCTTTCTTCTTTTTTCATTTTTAATTTATTACTATTATTATTTTTGGCCTCTCCTTTGGTTGTTTGCTCATTTACCCTGTAAATGGTTTGGTTCCAATCGAAAATCTCCTTGTGCGCCGCTCTTCAGCACCCTCTCAGGCATTGCAATGTGTTGCCATGGAAAGGGCCATGATGTCACATTGACAGATACATTCGAAAGCCCCCCAAGTTCACTTGTGCAACTGGGCAGAGATTCAGAAGCCCGGGAGACACAGGGATGGGGAGTGTTTGCTTAAAAAAGGAAACTTAATTAGGCGAGGGAGAATGGGTTAGAATACAATGCACTCAGTGGTCACAGAGCTCTCCTCATTCCAGGTGGCAAATATTGCCTTGCAGAGAAAGACTGGGAGGATAATTGACAGAGCTGGGGAGAGCGATTCTCAAACAGGCAGAGAAGGGGGAAATGACAAATGGAGGCAGTGAAAGGAAAGCTGAAATTTAAAAGAGTAGGGACCTGATTTGATCTTTATAAGTGCTGAATGCCATTGAATGCTTATTGACATCGATAGGCACTGCCCAAGCTCGGCACCTCTCAGGATTAGGCACTACTGATGCAAATAGGTGTTCTTACTACCTAGTTACAACGAAGGAAGAAATTAATACTAAAATGGGTGAACTAGAGTGCCTGGCGTGAAATGAGGCTATTGATATAATAGGCATCATGGAAATTTGGTGGAATGAGGATAATCAGTGGGACATGGTAATACCAGGAGACAAAATATAAAGGAAAAACAGTGACTGGTAGGAGAGTGGCACTATATGTGAAAGAAAGCATAGAGTCAAATCAAGTAAAAATCATAAATGGATCAAACTGTAATATTGAATCTCTATCGATAGAAATTCCATGTCTGAATAATAAATGTATAGCAGTCGGAGTATACTACCAACCACCTGACCAGGATGGTGGTGGGTTGTGAAATGCTCAGGGAGATTACAGAAGCTACAGTGGTAGAAAACATAATAATAATAATTAATACATTAATAATAACCGGGGGGTTCAACTATCCTCCTATTGACTGGGTCTATGTCACCTCAGGAAGAAAAGCAGAGAGAAAATTTCTAGACACATTAATGACTGCTTCTTAGAGCTGCTTGTCCTGGAATCCACAAGGGGAGAGGCAATTCTTGATCTCGTTCTAAGTGCAACACAGGATCTGACCCAAGAGGTGAATATAGCTGAACCGCTTGGTAATAGTGAGCATAATATAATTAAATGTAACATCCTTTTTTGCAGGGGTGGAGGGGGGGTAATACAAAAGTACCCACCACAGTAGCATTTATCTTCAAAAAGGGGAGCTACACAAAAATGAGGAAGCTAGTTAAACAGAAATTAAAAGGAACAATCACAAGGTTGAAATGCCTGCAAACGGCATGGAGATTACTTAAAAACACATAACAGAGGTTCAAACTAAATGTATACCCAAAGGAAAAAAAAACAAGAAGAGGACCAAAAAAATGCCACCATGCATAAATGATCCAGAAAATGGGGTGAACAGTGAGGTGGCAAAATTTGTAGCTGATACAAAATTACTCAAGATAGGTAGGTCCAAAGCTGACTCTGAAGAGTAAGAAAAGGATCTCACAAAACTGCGTGGTAAAACAGCAGATGAAATTCAGTGTTGATATGTGCGAAGTAATACATTTTGACAAAAATAACCCCAACTATACATACAAAATGATGTGGTCTAAATTAGCTGTTACCACTCCAGAACGAGATCTGGGAATCATCAGGGATAGTTCCCTAAAAACATGTGCTCGGTATGCAGCAGCAGTCCAAAAACCTAACAGAATATTAGGAACTATTGGGACAGGGATAGATAAACCAGCCCTGTAAAGAGCACCAGGAAAGGGCTGGGGGGTTGCAGAGAGATGATGCAGGAAGGAACAGTCTCCTGCAATAGTTTTTGGAAAAGGGACATTCCAGGTGGAAAGCCTTGGGAGTCATGGGTAGAAAGCCCCAACTGAAAGTTTTCCTTTCCTTTAATGAGTTTGTTGATTGGATGGATGGATAGACAATAAATGGAGCTTGGAAGCAAGAGCAAAAGAGTGATTTGGGTATGGTTGACAATTCCCCAGACTTGTAAGGAAGGCTGTCAATTTACAACCTATTATGATCACGTGCATTTAGTACCCAGCACCAAAATGTATTTTACATGGGTTGGATTAGGAGCAGCTAATGTTTATCCTAAGACTGGGAGCAAATACATTGCAATCTTCCACTGCATTGCAACATTAAGGGACAGAGATGGAAATAGCCTACTCAAGGAGTTAGATGCAAGGGGATTTCAGAGTATGCAAAGCAGTTTTTCTTACAATGCATTTTAAATGTGGCCACACCAGGACCAGCTCTAGGCACCAGCAAACCAAGCACATGCTTGGGGCGGCACAATTATAGGGGAAGTTTTTTGTTTGTTTGTTTGTTTGCTTGGGGCAGCAAACAACCTAGAGCCGTCCCTGGGCCACAGTGTTAGACGTATTTCTTGCAGGGATGAATTCCAGAAATGACTATCTGTTACCAAAAATTACCTGCCTCTAGTGTTGCCAGGAGTCCAGTGGAAAATCCAGTTGAAAAGGGACCCTGGAGGCCCCGGTCAGCTGACCAGGCCGCTAAAAGTTCAGTTGGCCACAGTGCCAGCGGGGCAGGCAGGCTCCATGCCTAGCTCCGTGCAGCTCCCGAGCAGGGCCGGCGCTTCCATTTAGGTGACCTAGGCGGTCGCCTAGGATGCCCGGATTTGGGGGGGCGGCTTTTTGCCGCCCTCAGCGGCAATTCAGCGGCAGGGGTCCTTCTGCGCTCTGGGTCGGTGGCTGCAATTCTGCGGCGGGTCCTTCATTCACTCCAGGACCCGCTGCTGAAGTGCCCCAAAGACCGGGAGCACGGAAGGACCCCCGCCCCCCCGCTGCAGAATTGCCACCGACCAGGAGCACAGAAGGACCCCCGCCTAGGGCACCAAAAACCCTGGTGCCGCTCCTACTCTTGAGAAACGGTGGCATGTCTCTCCAGCTCGTAGGTGAAGGGGCAGCCAGGGGGCTCCGCAAGCTGCCCCCACCTGCAGGCGCCACCCCAAGTGTCAGCTCCGCAGCTCCCACTGGCCGGGAACCGTGACCAATGGGAACTGCGGGGGCAGCGCCTGCAGGCAGAGGCAGTGCACGAAGGCCCCTGGCCACCCCTCCACCTATGAGCCTGACGGACATGCCACCGCTTCCCGGAACCACTCAAGATCAGTGCCATCCAGAGCCCACACCCCAAACCTTCTGCACCCTAATCCCCTGCCCCAGGCCTGAACTGTCTCCCACACTCTGAACCCCTTGGCACCAGCCCGGAGCCCTCTCCTGCATCCCAAACCCCTCATCCCCGGCCCCACCCCAGAGCCTGTACCACCAGCCAGAGCCTCTCACCCCTTCCCACACCCCAACCCTTGCCCCAGCCCGGTGAAAATGAGCAAGTGAGCAAGGGTGAGGAAGAGCGAAAGACCGAGGGAGGGCAGATGGAGTGAGAAGAGGCGGGCCTTGGACAAAGGGTGGGGCAAGGTGTTTGGTTTTCTGCAGTTGGAAAGTTGTCAACACTATCTGCCTCTGGCTTGCTTGAATTTTCCCCTTGGTACGGAAAAGTGAAGCACTATAGATGAATGCAAAGTTGGCTAGTAAGACCAGAGAGGGGGAGGTACCTAGGGAAAAAGGCAAATGAAGGTAACAGAGGATGGGTGCCTCAGTCTGCAGTGAGGAAATTCCTCAATATGCTTGACTCAGAAGCAAAACCCAGGATATTGACATGGCTCATTTTCAAACAGGTCAGCCTGGAAAGGAACATTTCAAGAAAACTGGAGAAGCTGGACCCAGCAGAGAAAGACTCCAGATAAGTCACCTGATGAGGCTAACCCACCAGCAGAACAGACAGGTAGTGCAGGCTGCAAAAGAGTCATAGAATCTCAGGGTTGGAAGGGACCTCAGGAGGTATCTAGTCCAACCCCCTGCTCAAAGCAGGACCAATCCCCTGCTAAATCATCCCAGCCATGGCTTTGTCAAGCTTGACCTTAAAAAACCTCCAAGGAAGGAGATTCCACCACTTCTCTAGGGAACCCATTCCAGTGCTTCACCACCCTCCTAGAGAAAAAGTGTTTCCTAACATCCAATCTAAATCTCCCCCACTGCAACTTGAGCCCATTACTCCATGTTCTGTCATCTGCTACCACTGAGAACAGTCTAGATCCATCCTCTTTGGAACCCCCTTGACTTTAAAAAGCAGAAGGAGCCACATTGCCCCCAAACAGCAAGAGCCTCTGGGGGTCACTTACTTTCCCTGAGGCATTTCCCTCATGCTTCTGTTATTTCCCCTTTTCCACTCCACATTGGGAATACAGTTCAGCCCAGCACAGAGAATGAACATAAGTCTTTATTCCCTGCCTTCATCCTCCCCTTTCAGATTTACAGGAAACATAGAACCATGCACAGTCCTTCTGCGGTGCTGTAATGTTCACCATGGGATAACAGCAATTGGGAAGAGACAACAGACTTTTTTTCCCGCTCTCCGACAGTGCGCTGTACCTCACTCTTGCATCTAATTGGCTGAGGTGCCTGGTTATCTTCAACAGCAGCCAGTTACCATCTTCCCAGACCAAGGACAACCATGAATGTTCCAACAGCTGTCAGTTGGAAGTCATGGACTGGTACACAAGATGCCACAAGGGTGTGATTGTCACACCAAGCCTTACAGAACAGTACCTCTCCATCTCCAAAGCCTCTATAACCAGGGATCTTCCACTCCCTGAGTGAAATTAACTCCTCTGCAGAGAGGCTGCCCAAAGTCATGCATCACTTACAGCTCTCTGCAGGGGGTGAATTTCAGCTTCACGGCACAGATGGTCAACAATACAAGAACTGTAATGTCACATTATATATGTTCAACCCCCCTTTGCAGCCTCTGTCAGACTGTGCCTTTGTCATTCACTTTTAAAAGCCTATGTAAAGTTTGGGAGCCTGGAAGCTTCTGACACATTGTGTCTTTTCATATCTGTACGATGTCCTTTTCTGTTTTACATGCTCAGATACTATGGAGATGAGCATTGTATAAACTTAGATATATCGTCCTGATATGCTTTTAACAGCAGTATTTACATGCTGCAAACACAGCTTATGACCCTGATCACATGGGTAGCTCGCTACAGAATTGGGGTCAAAGATAACGCTAACATTGTGCCAGGGGACAGCAATTTGGGCACTCCCAAACCTGTGATTCGCTAGGGCTAGAGGGTTATTTTTTTGTTTTGAGGTTGGGGGTTTTTTTGTAGTTTTCTATATCTTCTTTTTTCTTCACCTGTACATTGATCTACCATCTGGCAATGTTAGTATTTTAATCACAAATCTCAAGATATTTTGTATTTTTAAAGCCCCAGCTCCTGGAGTCATATAATTATATGGGAATCTCCATTTTAATTAAAACTGTACATGTCTAGCCCCCATGGTTGCAGAAAAAAGCTTTAAAATGTGACCCATAAAGGCTCCAAAACCTGCAGGTAAAGACCCTAAAACTATTAAGACTCAGACCTTTTATATTTAAAATCTCATTATTCTTAAGCCAATCTCATGATTTTAGCAGTTTGACACAGGATTTCTGAATGCCTAAGGGTGACAATATTGACCTGAGTAGGTGACAGTGTAACAACAAAGCCTGGCTTCAGCAACTACACAGACCTCAGTGAGCTAACATTGGTCAAGCAAAAGTGGAAACTTTGAGATGGGAGAGGAATTATTTAAGCTTAGTACCAATGTGGACACAAGAACAAATGGATATAAACTGGACACTAGGAAGTTTAGACTTGAAATTAGATAAAGGCTTCTAACCATTAGAGGAGTGAAGGTCTGGAACAGCCTTCCAAGGGGAGTAGTGGAGGCAAAAGACATATCTGGCTTTAAGACTAAGCTTGATAAATTTATGGAGGGGATGGTATGATGGGATAGCCTAATTTTGGCAATTAATTTGGCAATTGATCTCTGATTATCAGCAGGTAAGTATGCCCAGTTGTCTGTGATGGGACGTTAGATGGGTTGGGATCTGATTTACTATAGAGAATTCTTTCCTGGGTGCTGGCTGGTGAGTCTTGCCCACATGCTCAGGGTTTAACTGATCGCCATATTTGGGGTCAGGAAGGAATTTTCCTCCAGGGCAGATTGGCAGAGGCCCTGGAGGTTTTTCGCCTTTCTCTGCAGCATGGGGCACGGGTCACTTGCTGGAGGATTCTCTGCAGCTTGAGATCTTCAAACCACAATTTGAGGACTTCAATAACTCAGACATAGGTTAGGGGTTTGTTATAGAAGTGGATGGGTGAGATTCTGTGGCCTGCATTGTGCAGGAGGTCAGACTAGATGATCATAATGGTCCCTTCTGACCTTAAAGTCTATGACGATAAATCACATAAAACAACTGTGTCTAGTGAATATGCAGGTCCTAGTACAGGTTTCACTATGTAGAATCACACATTTTTTTTTCATTCTTTTTGGTCATCTTTTGTTTCCAGTACATGTTGGTTGTCCCTCATTTCCCCAACACCCCCTAAATTTGTTCCTATCTTGATGTTTGGTGGACCGCACAGCTAGTAATTGCCAAGTGGTTTTAGTTGTTTTGAATCATACCACACACTTTGGTTTGTGTGATTTAATTTTGATTTTTACATTCCATATTTGAATTTGTCATTATTTATTTAATGGTGCTGTTCTCCAAACACCCTGGGGTGCTGCAAGGCACATTCGTTAAATAAAATAATTAATTTTAGTTTATTTTTGTTAAGGCACTGGTGGCTAAAATTAAAGGTAATGATTAATACAAAAGCAGGGAGGAGCATAAAAATCAGTGATGACATCTTGTACACTTAAGGACACTGAAAGCAATTTAAAGGAAACAGGTCTTGTTCATTGTGGATGCATTCCCCATTCAGACAGGATCATCTTTCCTTGAAAGAGGGAGCAGGGGGCTAGGCTATTAGTAAGAGGCCCTCACTGCTAGGGCACTGGTTCAAATTCAGCCTTTGCCCAAGCTGGCTAAACACCAAAAGTTAGAGGATGGCAAGTTTTCAGGAGCCTATATGCAGTGAGTTTGCTGGGTCTCAGTCCAACTCCTGACTGACAGCCATCATCACAAATTCACCAGCACAATTAGCCCAGGCTGATGGTCCCATTAGTCCACAGTGCCTTCAACGGACAACACCAACACCCCACAAAAAGTGGGAAAGAGAAAGGAGGATGGGGAGAAGGTTTGGGGGACAGGGAGGTTACAGAGGAGATAATGGGGGACAGGAGGGTTTGAGGGAGAAGAGGGGGGAGAAGGTTTGGGGGAGGGGTGGTTACAGAGGAGATAATGGAGGAGAGGAGGGTTTGGGGGAGAAGAGGGAGGGGATGGAGGAGAAGGTTTGGGGGAGAGGGAGGTTACAGAGGAGATAATGGAGGAGAGGAGGGTTTGGGGGAGAAGAGGGAGGGGATGGGGGAGAAGGTTTGGGGAGGGGTGGTTGCAGAGGAGATAATGGGGGAGAGGAGGGTTTGGGGGAGAACAGGGAGAGGATGGGGAGAAGGTTTGGGTGAGAGGGAGGTTACAGACGAGGGTTTGGGGGAGAAGAGGGATTGGGGGAGAAGAGGGAGGGGATGGGGGAGAAGGTTTGGGGGCAAGGGAGGTTACAGAGGAGGTAATGGGGGAGAGGAGGGATTGGGGGAGAAGAGGGAGGGGATGGGGGAGAAGGTTTGGGGGAGGGGTGGTTACAGAGGAGGTAATGGGGGAGAGGAGGGATTGGGGGAGAAGAGGGAGGAGATGGGGGAGAAGGTTTGGGGGAGGGGTGGTTACAGAGGAGATAATGGAGGAGAGGAGGGTTTGGGGGAGAAGAGAGAGGGATGGGGGAGAAGGTTTGGGGGAGAGGGAGGTTACAGAGGAGGGTTTGGGGGAGAAGAGGGAGGGATGGGGGAGAAGGTTTGGGGGCGAGGGAGGTTACAGAGGAGGTAATGGGGGAGAGGAGGGATTGGGGGAGAAGAGGGAGGGATGGGGGAGAAGGTTTGGGGGCGAGGGAAGTTACAGAGGAGGGTTTGGGGGAGAAGAGGGGGGAGAAGGTTGGGGGGGGTGGTTACAGAGGAGATAATGGAGGAGAGGAGGGTTTGGGGGAGAAGAGGGAGGGATGGGGGAGAAGGTTTGGGGGCGAGGGAGGTTACAGAGGAGGGTTTGGGGGAAAAGAGGGAGGAGAAGGTTTGGGGGAGGGGTGGTTACAGAGGAGATAATGGAGGAGAGGAGGGTTTGGGGGGGGAAGAGAGAGGGATGGGGGAGAAGGTTTGGGGGGCGAGGGAGGTTACAGAGGAGGGTTTGGGGGAGAAGAGGGAGGGATGGGGGAGAAGGTTTGGGGGTGAGGGAGGTTACAGAGGAGGGATTGGGGGAGAAGAGGGAGGGGATGGGGAGAAGGTTTGGGGGAGGGGTGGTTACAGAGGAGGTAATGGAGGAGAGGAGGGATTGGGGGAGAAGAGGGAGGGGATGGGGGAGAGGTTTGGGGGAGGGGTGGTTACAGAGGAGGTAATGGGGGAGAGGAGGGATTGGGGAGAAGAGGGAGGGG
This sequence comes from Gopherus evgoodei, assembly GCF_007399415.2. Lineage (NCBI taxonomy): Eukaryota > Metazoa > Chordata > Testudines > Testudinidae > Gopherus > Gopherus evgoodei. The sequence goes on along the minus strand of NC_044339.1, from coordinate 8,430,389 downwards.
ATGGGGGGGAGGGTTTGGGGGGGGGGGGGGTTACAGAGGAGGTAATGGGGGAGAGGAGGGATTGGGGGAGAAGAGGGAGGGGATGGGGGAGAAGGTTTGGGGGAGGGGTGGTTACATAGGAGGTAATGGGGGAGAGGAGGGTTTGGGGGAGAAGAGGGAGGGAGTGGGGGAGAAGGTTTGGGGGAGGGGTGGTTACAGAGGAGGTAATGGGGGAGAGGAGGGATTGGGGGAGAAGAGGGAGGGGATGGGGGAGAAGGTTTGGGGGCGAGGGAGGTTACAGAGGAGGGATTGGGGGAGAAGAGGGAGGGGATGGGGGAGAAGGTTTGGGGGAGGGGTGGTTACAGAGGAGATAATGGAGGAGAGGAGGGATTGGGGGAGAAGAGGGAGGGGATGGGGGAGAAGGTTTGGGGGAGGGGTGGTTACAGAGGAGGTAATGGGGGAGAGGAGGGATTGGGGGAGAAGAGGGAGGGGATGGGGGAGAAGGTTTGGGGGAGGGGTGGTTACAGAGGAGGTAATGGGGGAGAGGAGGGATTGGGGGAGAAGAGGGAGGGGATGGGGGAGAAGGTTTGGGGGCGAGGGAGGTTACAGAGGAGGTAATGGGGGAGAAGAGGGAGGGGATGGGGGAGAAGGTTTGGGGGAGAGGGAGGTTACAGAGAAGGGTTTGGGGGAGAAGAGGGAGGGGATGGGGGAGAAGGTTTGGGGGAGAGGGAGGTTACAGAGAAGGGTTTGGGGGAGAAGAAGGAGGGATGGGGGAGAAGGTTTGGGGGCGAGGGAGGTTACAGAGGAGGGATTGGGGGAGAAGAGGGAGGGGATGGGGGAGAAGGTTTGGGGGAGGGGTGGTTACAGAGGAGGTAATGGGGGAGAGGAGGGATTGGGGGAGAAGAGGGAGGGGATGGGGGAGAAGGTTTGGGGGAGAGGGAGGTTACAGAGGAGGTAATGGGGGGAGAGGAGGGATTGGGGGGAGAAGAGGGAGGGGATGGGGGAGAAGGTTTGGGGGAGGGGTGGTTACAGAGGAGGTAATGGGGGAGAGGAGGGATTGGGGAGAGGAGGGAGGGGATGGGGAGAAGGTTTGGGGGAGGGGGGGTTACAGAGGAGGTCATGGGGGAGAGGAGGGATTGGGGGAGAAGAGGGAGGGGGGTGGGGGAGAAGGTTTGGGGGAGGGGTGGTTACAGAGGAGGTAATGGGGGAGAGGAGGGATTGGGGGAGAAGAGGGAGGGATGGGGAGAAGGTTTGGGGAGGGGTGGTTACAGAGGAGGTAATGGGGGAGAGGAGGGATTGGGGGAGAAGAGGGAGGGATGGGGAGAAGGTTTGGGGGAGGGGTGGTTACAGAGGAGGTAATGGGGGAGAGGAGGGATTGGGGGAGAAGAGGGAGGGATGGGGAGAAGGTTTGGGGAGGGGTGGTTACAGAGGAGGTAATGGGGGAGAGGAGGGATTGGGGGAGAAGAGGGAGGGGATGGGGAGAAGGTTTGGGGGAGGGGTGGTTACAGAGGAGGTAATGGGGGAGAAGAGGGAGGGGATGGGGGAGAAGGTTTGGGGGAGGTTACAAAGAAGATAATATGGGGGGTGGGGAGAGGAGACGAGGGAGAGGATCATGGCGGATGGGGGGGCTGAGGAAGGGGGAGCCTTGGGGTGGGGACTGAGGAGGAAGGCGAGAACGAGCGGCCCTAGGGCGCTGCCCCGCGGCTGACGGAAGCAAGGTCCCTGCCTGGGGCGCTCGGTGCCGGGTGGGAACGTGGCGCTCCCGGAACTGAAGTGCCGCGGCCCGAGTTTCCCGCCGGCCGGGAACAAAGCGACCCGCCGTTCCCCCCCGCGCATGTCTCTTTTCCCTCGGCGGCGCCATTGCGGCTCCTGGTCCCGAGCCTGCGAGCGTCCCGCCTGCCGCCATCTCCGGACCATGGCCACCGACTCCTGGGCTCTGGCGGTGGACGAGCAGGAAGCGGCCGCCGAGTCGGTGAGTCCGCGGGAGGAAACGGGCCGGGATGGGGGGGTCTCTGCGGGGCAGGGCGCGGGGGGCTCCGCTGGGCCGGGGGACAGAGGCCAGGCCCGTCGGGAGCCTGGAGCGGGGCGGGGGGTGAGCAGGGGCCGCCTGGCATCGGCCCCAGCCCGCCCGCCGCCGAGCAAGGAGGCGCCCGGGACAGCGGGGTCTTGGCTCGGGTTTGCCCGGTCTGCCCCGTACCCACTCAGCGGGCCCAGGGCTGGGGACCGGCTCAGCGGCCAGATGCTCTAGATCGGCGGCTTTCGGCCTCTCTTGACTTGCGGGCCCCTAAAAACTGTTAACCGGAGGCGCGGGCCCCTTTGGAAATCTTACCCATAGTCTGGGGACCCCAGAGTGGGGTTTCCATGGGCGGGGAAGTGAACTGGCTTCTGCCCTAGGCTTGGGGCTGTGAGACCCACTGGCAGCTCGGTTCCGCTCTGCAGGTCGCGTCCAAGGCTTTGGCACAGCTAGAGGCGAAAATCTTGTCTCTGCTACCCATGGCAGCTGTGTTGTAGCCAAGGCCCTTGAAGGGCTTGTGTTTCTAGTTTAGGTAGAGTCCTAAATATGAGCCCCACAAAGGAAAGTGTTTCCTTTTCAACCCGAGACAGAGGACTGGGAAAGGCACGTGTGTTAATGAATTTATGTCACCCTACCGGACTCTTGAACTCAGCTCACAAGTGAGAGTTAATGTTGAGTACTGTGAAGCTGTCAAGTGCTACAGCTATAAAGCAGTGGTTCCCAAATTGAGGTTTGTGAAAATTTACAGGGGGTTCTCAGGAAAAAAAATCCCTAATGGTGGACAGAGCTGTCCCTGGGGACCCCAAGCAGGAGGGGGCCAGCAGCCCAGAGCCCCTGGACTTCCAAGAGCTAAGTAGATCAAAGCAAGCATAGCTATCACACTCCAAGACTCCTTATAAGAAATGGAAAGGGAGGTGGATATATATATTTTTGCTGTTTTTAAAATTAAATAGGCAGCTAGTATTGTTGTTAAAATTATTATGAAAAATAAGTTTAAGCTTTGTTGTAATGTGCGTTGTTTGCCTGGGCTTCTCAAGACCCTGAATGCTTGTGTAGGGGGAGCTCTTTGAGTTGGCTTCTTAAATACCTTCCTGCTGTTTCACATCTGATACTCCTTGATGAAACATAGAAGCCTTATCTGATAACAGTCTTATTCAAAGTGATGTTGGCTTCCCAGTTCCAGTTTCCCCACCATCACATAAACAATGAACAAATGGCATTTTCTGTTTGAGATGTCTGTGGTTAGAATTTGCAGTGTTGTGTAGTTCTGTTGGTCCCAGGATGTGTGAGACAGGATGAGTGAAGTAATATCTTTTATTGGACAATCTTCTCTTGGTGGAAGTTAGGATAGCAGTGATTTGGGAGGTCCTGATCAAGTTTTATTAGCTCACCATTGCAAAGTTCTAACCCACCCTTTATTTTAGGGTGAATACTTACCTTTTAATTATCACCATTAAAGATAGGTGGACAGGTTTTTCTGAGTTTTACAGAAATGCATTAGTAAAACCATGCAGAAGCTTTTCTAGCAGCTGTATATAAACTTAGTCCCTTTAGTGCTAAATGAACAGAAATTTAAAATATTTCAGATTGGTTTTCTGTGAGGCCCCTTGATCTGTGGATAAACACTGGCTTTTGTTAGGCTGCTACTGAGATCCTAGCTTGGATTTACATCAGTGTGTGCCTGAGATGTGATACTCTTTTCAATTTGCCTTTCCCAAGAGAGGGCAAAAGAGAGATTATTCAGAAGTCAGTTCTCCGTCTGACAGTCTGGAGTTCTCCATCTGACAGTCAAGCCACATGAATATATGCATTCTCCTGGTATATTAGGATTCAGAAGACACCACAGTGGCTATTCCTGCTGTGTCTACATCCAGGGGGTGTTTTTCTTTGGTGTCTGAGGCAGAGTTGAGACAGCAAATCTGATGTATTTAATGTGTGTAGAAGCATGAAGCACATGCTGATTTTTATAGTTCCAGGATAATGGAACACCAATTATTTGTTCTTGGGATTACTTGTTTGTTGAATCCAAACACAGCAGGAGGACATTCACTTACTTGCAGAGAATTGCATTGTTGTGTTTACCTAATTATCAACATATGGCATTCAGTAAATCTCCGACGACTCATCAGAATTGCCAGATTCACCACTTCTTAATTTTTAATATCTGGATCATAACCACAATCCTGTTAATTGAGCACAGCTTTGTGGGTATCTTTTAGTTAGCATTACTGCTTAATCTACCAGAGTGCTGAGCACACTGACTCTTCAATATTCAGCCTCTACCAGCCCAAAAACAAGTGAGAGAGAGACTCAAACCCAGGTTTCCATGTCAGTTCCCAACTCTTTTGCTATAAATTTCAATTCTGAATTTGACATGTTCCTTTTGTTGCTCCTGTGATACAGTTGGGTCTCTTCAAGCACATACAGCTGGTTAATATGTTGGAGTATTTAAAGAAAGTTTCTTTAGCTCTAGGGAATACAAACTTTTTGATGACGACATGAAGATTTGTACTCTGTAAGTTTGTAGCAGAATAAAATTCAAAAGTATCGTTCTTTGGGAAGGTGGCTGTTCTCCAAACCAGTGGTAGACAATTTACAGAACGCTCTCCTCAGACTGAAGCATACTCCGATCCCGTCCCCACAGTGTTCTCTGTTCCTGATAAAAATAAACAACCCTTCAGCTACGTTAAATGGTGGTCTCTAATTTGTAATATGAAGTTAACCATTTTCTGTCAGTAGTTCTGTGCCTGCTGTCAGCTCAAATTACTGTCTTGAAGCCCAAATTTCAGATGAGTGATGCATGAACAGAAAACAGCAAAATTTTAGTAAAGGTTCTGGTGATTCTTTGGCTCTGAAAGATACAGCGTAGCAGGTCTCATACCATTGTCTGTCTGTCTTGCATTGGATGTTCTGTAAGCCTCCCCGCTCCTGCTAATTTGTGGGTGGGTTGTTTCCTACTATGTTTAGAGTTTAAAAATTTTACCACAGCCCATGTTACACTTTTACTAACAGTGAGTCTGAAGTTGTCAACCTTGAGGAAGGTTCCACCGAGGGCCTTCTTGCCAAATGGAAGGATTCCTGAGCGTAACTATTGCAATTTCTCTGTTTTTCCACATGTACAGTTGAGCAATTTGCACCTGAAGGAGGCAAAAACGAAGCCAGACTCCAATGGTGAGTTTATAGCAACTAATGCTGGGTTAGGAAAGAACATTATTTCATGGATGTTTGGTCTGGACTTTGTAGCTTTTGAAAGGTGGGAAATCCAGTTTAGCATCCACCTTCGGGAACTTAACACTACTAGCCTTAACTAAATGTCTGGCTCAGGTGCTTATTTTTTGTGGTTAGCTTTTTAAACTGTCCTTTCACTGTTCAGTGCTGTTTACTATTAAAGTGATTCAGGGATTACTATAGAGACCAGAACTGATGGATTCAGGTTGCTATTGATCTCAAATGTTATGGCATGTTTGACTAAGTTGGGAGCAAACTACGCTGCCAACATTCTCATGTTCTAACCTGGCTTAGTTTTTCCCTTTATAGATGGAGCAAAACTGTTCCTATTACTGATGTGGTTTACAGCTTTGTTTTTTACCTAGCTGTAATGGTAACATTGCCTCTTTGGATGAGCCTGAGATATGTGAGCTTGTTTGGTCCCATTCCATTTGAGATTGCCCCAGTAACCACACCGTCTGTCCAAATGTAGGTGCTGTTGTCAAGACAGATGACAATGCAGAAAAGACAGAAGATGAGGAAAAAGGTAAGCGCAGCTGAGAAGCACTCTGACAAGAGTCAGTGGGAAAACAGTTAATTTTGAAGCTGTTCAGAGTTAGTCTACTTCATTTCAGAGGATGGGACAGTGTTGGCATCTGTCCAAAGGAGCTCATTCTGATGAGGGTCCTCTGTGCAAGAGGTGTGAGAATACACTACTCCATATTGACTCAGGAGATTGCTATATGGTGATGGGGAAGAGAGAAATAAGGTGGTCTCTGTATCTGTCTGCAATGAGATAAAGGAGTGGTTTGTTTGATAACACTGTCTGTATTGCCTTCACAACCAAACTGTTCCTAGTGAGTTAGCAGGTGGGTGGGTACTCTGGCTCCTTTGTGGAGGACAACTTAAGTTGTCCAAAGTAGGTTTATCTTATGTGGGGAAGCTCAAGGATGCAGTAGCTATGCTGGACAGAGGCGGAGATATTAAACTGGGAACTCTTAAAACTCAGACCATGCCATTGGTGTTAAAACCCTTAGTACAGAATCACCTGTCCACACTTGAAACTCACCAAAGCAATATTTACCACCGATCAGTTAGTTTTCACTATCCAGGTAGAGATGTCTTAGAAAAGCACACTTCATAGAATCATAGAATATCTGAGTTGGAAGGGACCTCAGGAGGTCTCTAGTTCAACCCACTGCTCAAAGCAGGACCAATCTGCAACTAAATCATCCCAGCCAGGGATTTGTCAAACCTGACCTTAAAAACTTCTAAGGATGGAGATTCCACCACCTCCTAGGAGTAACCCATTCCAGTTACCCACCACCCTCCTAGTGAAAAAGTTTTTCCTAATATCCAACCTAAACCTCCCCCACTGCAACTTGAGACCATTACTCCTTGTTCTGTCATCTGGTACCACAGAGAATAGTCTAGATCCATCCTCTTTGGAACCCCCTTACAGGTAGTTGAAAGCAGCTATCAAATCCCACCTGATTCTTCTCTTCTGCAGACTTCTGTATGTTTGGTAAGGTGATCCTTAACCTGTGGCATCCCTCTGCATTAACTCATCTCTCCCATATGTGAAGAGTCCCTATGCTAGTTTAAGAAGTATTTCCTGTTTAACTCTGCGACAGTTGGTGACTGAGTAGAATCCCCTCTTTCAATAACGCAGCTTTGGTTTTGGTGTTTGTTTTTAATTAGTCTTCTTATAATATCTTTTAATTGTGCAACATCATAGTGGGAGAGTAACTGTCAGAGCTCAGCCAAAACTACTTAACTGAATGGCTGGTTCTTTGAGCCTCCTGCTCTTCTGTAAATAGAAACAACGCTTCATTTTTTACTTCCTTCCCCACAGAGGACAGAGCTGCCCAATCCTTGTTAAACAAGCTGATTCGCAGTAATCTGGTGGACACAACAAACCAAGTAGAGGTGCTGCAGCGGGATCCTACATCCCCTCTCTACTCTGTGAAGTCTTTTGAGGAGCTGCGACTGTAAGTCCGTGTTCTTCTGCTAATTATAGTCCTTTGCAATGCAGTGATGCAGAACTCTTCCTGTTAGTGCTGAGTATCTTGGATTCACCCAAGAGTGATGCTATGAAAGATTTAGGATATTTACAGGTGTTAGGTACCCAGAGACGTGTTCCAGCAACAAAAGCCATAACTCCAGTCATTCAGCCAAAGTCACTGTGCCACATTAAACTATCTATAAATCAAAGATGACTGACTCTCTTCTGAAAAATTTTAGTCTTCTGGTGACGAAATTTCTAGGTGTGACCTATAGGCGCAGCCAGGAGATTGTCAGAGAAATATCAGTTTTCCAATACTGAGCATTGTACTAGTTGCAGTGCGTTGTGTGGTCACTCATATAATCCCTTACAGTGTCTACAGTGACACCTACAATCCCTTACAGTATCTACACTTGGGCAGAAATGAGCTCAGGAGAGATTTCTAGCTGTCTCAGGCAACAAAGTAGAAGCAGCCAAACTGAGATCTACATTCTGTATTTTTGTGTGGCCATGTTCCTGTGACTTCTGCGAAGTATGTACAGTGGTCTAGTCCACATTTTTCTACCAGATTCTAGACTCCTGCTGTTGAAAATGGATTGTTTACACCATTTGTACTTTGGACAAGAGTTATAGTATTTGAAAACTGACCTAATTTGTACTTTATTACAAATAAGACAGGATATTGCAAAGATCTCCCATTATCAGCAAGTCTCTAAGGTGAAATGCAGACTATGTGACTCCACAGCATCCCATCTGCATTTTACTAGCACTTTCAAAATCAGCAATGTGCCATCCTCCATAAGAAGTTGTTTTGGGAGAAGGTTCTAGGAAATGAAAGGGGAAAATTCCAGGGCTGAAGGGGGAAGAGAACCTGAAGTGTGCAAAGGATGTTTCCTTAGAGAACACAAATACAGGAATCCTAGCCTGGGAAAAGAGGGGTGGAGAACAGGGTCAAGATAGTGTTATCAACAGCTGGCCTAACTTTTAGATTGCCTATAGCAGGGGTCAGCAACCTTTCAGAAGTGCTGTGCCGAGTCTTCATTTATTCAGTCTGATTTAAGGTTTCGTGTGCCAGTCATACATTTTAATGTTTTTAAAGGTCTCTTTCTATAAGTCTATAATATATAACTAAACTATTGCTGTATGTAAAGTTTTTTAAAATGTTTAAGAAGCTTCATTTAAAATTAAATTAAAATGCAGAGCCCCCCAGTGGCCAGGACCTGGGCAGTGTGAGTGCCACTGAAAATCAGCTCATGTGCCATAGGTTGCCTACCCCTGGTCTATAGAAATGGCTCTCACACACCACAGTTAAATAGAGTGGAGGAGGGATGAGTCCCATCTCTTTGCTAGTATTGAATGGAGACTCTTCATGAAGGGTTTGTGGCAGAAAGACCTCAAATTGTGAAGACTCTGCAGCAGAATGGGTGAGACCCTTAAAAGCTTAGATATTAAAGAAATAGAGCAAAAGTGGCTGAAAGCCTAAAATTAGATCTATGAAATCTTTCACCGCTCATAGAATCTTCATATTATCAGATAAATTTTGTCTCAATATAGGTCTTTTTGGAAGCTTATTCTTCTAAACTGATTTTTTTTAATTAGTGTTTTAAAGAAATATTCCCCTGTAGTATTTACAATCCAAACATTCCTGAATTGTTCTAATGGATGGTAAGATGAAACTGAAACTGACTAGGAGCGAAACTGAAACTCACTAGTCAGTTTTATTGTCTGAGCTGAGAGACCGCATATATAATTAAGTAAACAGCATATAATTTAAGATTTTTTTAAAAAATCATTTACTCTAAGATGTTTTATGAACTAGGTAAGTATTTTGTAGTCACACATCCCTTTTGATATTAAAACAACTGCCTTTTTCAATGTCCTAGTTCACAAATTGACAAGCTTCATAAGTAAGAGTCATTATCCCCTGACCCTTGCTTGGGGTGGTTTTCTTTTACTCTTTGCCTCTTCACGGTTCTTGTAAGGGGACTCAAATAAGGTTTTGGAATTCTGCAACTCTGGAATAAAAGGGCAAACTTACCATCAAGCAGCTATAGCTGGAAACTCTCACTCTGATAGACTCCAGAATGGGAGATGTCTCCGTTTGAACCATGCATGTGGAATAAAATGGTCCCAACTTTCGCTGAGGGAGACTTATTTCAACTTTACCAAGAATCTGGAAAAAACACTTGAATTTCTAACTCCTGCTCTTAGTCACTATTCCATTAGCACTCCTCCCCACCAGCAGTCTGCTTTACAGTTCTTGATTTAGTAACTAATTAGAACTTAACAGGTTCCTAATTAAGTGTTTAATTTGTAGATAGTGGAAAAAGCCTTCAGAGGATAATGACTTTGGGTTCAGGTCTGTTTTGCAGTGTACTTATCTATTGGGCCAACATAGTTGTAGCTAGCACAGTTCTGATTCCATTGTGAACAGGACAGATTTACTTGAACAAATAACACCTGCTCATTATTGCTTTAGCTGCTTTTAAGTGGCTTAGAACAGAAGATAATGCATGAGCAGACAGACTTCAAATTCTCGCTGCTGAGGCAATAGCAGGCTTGCTCTGTCGATGGTCTGTTAAAGGTTTTCAGTGTGGGAAGGGGTATCCCTTGTATCTGAGATGTGCATAGGTTTCCATTTCAGATTACTGCAAATTAATTTGTAGACAGTTAGTAAATTAGCATATTTACTATGCATTTTGCATAGTTTAAACACAGGCAACAGGAAAAATTGCTTGTTGTACAGGTCTTTGGTCTTTTGTGCCTGAAATGGACTTATTTTGAGCAGGTTCTTCATGTTCTGCTTTAGCCTTCATCCCAGCTCACTGCAGGTGTTCTCTGTGCTGACAATCTAACAGTTTGGAAGATTTTTTTTCCCCACATTAAATCTTATACACCTCTACCCCAATATAACATGGTCGTGGGGAGCCAAAAATCGCTCCTGCATTATAGATGAAACACCGTTATATCGCAGTAGTGGTGGTAGGGCTGCAGCAGTGATTTAAAGAGCCCAGGGCTCCTGGCCACGGGGAGCACCAGGCCCTTTAAATAGCCAGCGGAGCCCCAGTGCCACAGCCCCAGTGTAGCAGTGTCAGGGCTCCAGCGGTGATTTAAAGAGCTCCGAGCAGCCGGAGCCCCAGACCCTTCAAAGCGCTGCCAGAGCCCCACTGCTACCGCGCTATATGCGAACCCGTGTTATGTTGGGACGCGTTATAGCGGGGTAGTGGTGTACAAACTTGTATGAATTGCAGAATGGCAAGGTTTGTTGTCTTAGATTGCATAGTAGAGCTTGCCTTTAACAGTGTGTGCTAACTGATGGAGGAGGGATGGGAAGGGATATTTAGATGGCCTCCATGACTGATCTGGTCACTAACAGTAAATGGCAAAAGCAAAAACATTTTGTGTAAAAAGTCTTCATTTCCCCCCATTCCCCCAAGTTCCTTCCATAAATTGAGGGAAGATCAGACAAGGTCGTCCACATCATGTTTCTATTAAAAAGCAACCAGAACCCTTCTTGAAAACTGAGCAGTTCTGGTTTTGTGTATCAAAAGGAGAAGTAAAGAGCTCTATGTGGTTTATTACAGTTTGCCTTTAAAATCCCTTGCGAAGATACAAGTGCCCATGAAGAGCACAGGCGGAAGCCAAGCCATTCTTCCTCTGCCAATGACATCAGACCCAAAACAATAGTCTGATACCTTTATGGTTCTTCCTGCCTCCGTCTTCCCATTAAATACCTTCCCCAATGGTTCATGGAGCTCTCTGTGCATCAACTGAAGATAGTTGCATATGGTTTATAATGAGAAACTTTCAGAACTCTGCTAGGGAGTTCCAATCTTGAGGTTCTGTTCTTAATTACATTGGTGATTTTGTCACTTGTTTGGAAATGGGTCCTGAAAGGAAACCGCCCTGACAGACTTTTCATCTTGGAACATTACAGCTTTGCCTTTCGAAGCTACCGCTTTGTAGCTGAATGACTACAAACAGGTGCCTTAGATCATATACCTTGCCTGTCTGGCTTTTGAGAAACAAGAATTGATCTAACAATCAAAGAGAGTTAATGATGGGAGCACTCAGACTAATTGAGTCTTGGTTCTGCAACTAGTTGTATCCTTGGCAACTGTTGCAGAGAATCGAGCTTCGGAGATCCTTGCTTTTGAACTAACACACGGTTGCATATTCAAAGAGCTTTTATTTGAGCCACAGACTGCAAATAATAGGTGCTGCTTAAAAAGGATGTTGAATCAAGTAGAGAGATTTAACAAGCAGGAAAAGTGTGGGCAGGAAAACTGCTATTTGCTTTTCGGAAATTGCTACTAAGCAACATTAACACCTACAAGAAGCCGTTAAACAGGTCATCAGTTAAGAGTTTACCAATACAAATATCTTAACTTTAATTTTAGATTGCTCTGGAGTCTCCTTAGATACACAAGTGTCTGTTGTGACTTGAAAGCTTTCTTTATCCATTATAAGTGCCTTGTTAACAGAAGCAGCTAGTAACTTTGGCAGTGTCACTGCTGCACTTAAAATCAAGTGCCATCATATAGCTGTGTACAAATCAACAGGCTGAATCATGCTGAGCTAGGCTTGCCATAACTTACCTCTTTCTTGCATCAATCAGTATTTACTCTCCTTCTTAGAGGTTGAACATCAAAAATACAAAATCTCAAAGGTGACTTTTGCAAAACGTTAATGTTAAATGGCCCTTGCAATCAAGTGAAACTTCTTCCTGTCCTGGCACCTCCTTATGAACTATTGACTCTGGCAGGGTGGATAACTATGGTGTTAAGACAGTGCTGATGGGGCTTCACAGAGACATGGGAATTGCCATACTGGATTGGATCAGTAGTCTTTCTAGTCCAGCATCTGGCAGGAGGGCTGCACAGCCGCTTTTGAGCAGTGCTTCTCAAGCTATTTACCATTGTGGGCTGCATATGCAGCTCTGTGTTACGTTGGCTGCATCCACACAATATATATACTATCTGTATGGCCCTGAGGATATCACATGGGTGATGGGCCACCGCTGTGTTGAGAACCGCTGCTTTAGAGGAAGGTGCCAGGAACCCCATAATGGACAGTTGTGGAATAAGCAGTGTGACTGAAGTGGAGTTGCTATGTGATTTATGAACACTCTGAGACCTGGACAGTGAGGGGAAGTTATCATATATTGGGTTATAAGACTTCCTGTATGAATGCATTGATCTAGCACAATACGGGGCTAGGAGAAGAACAAGCATAAAGGCAAAACAGTGCCACCCCAAGTGTTTGGTCAGATGTTGTTTATCTTGGGAGCCAATTACAAGACAATGGCTTTTTCCAGGCACCAGTCCAAAGTGCCACCGCTGTTTTGCCAGGCTGGGAACTAGAGCTTAAAAGAACAGTAAACAGTTCAACTCTTCTCAGGAGAGGAAGGGGCAGTGGGTCATCTGTCACGTGCTGTTCCTGATGAGAACAGACTGGTCCTGCAGGAGTGCCTGAAAGCAAGTGAGGCCTTCCCTGCTCCTAGGGAATGGGAATGCAAGTTTAGTCTGGTTTGTTTTTACGATCTGTTTTCCATTAAATGCTTTTGTTCTAAATAAATAATACTTTGCCACATGGAGGCTGTTTGGTCACCGGTTGCCACTGTCATTGTTCCCAGAGCGAACAGAAAACTGCAGATACTGAACGTAAGTCAGACCTTGCCATGGTTATCACACTTGATATACGGGGGACTGCAGATCAGGGCCCAGCTGAGAGCAGGAGAATGATGTGGTTCTGTCTCAGGGAAGGTGACTGCTGAGGGCCTGAATCTGCAAGGGGTGCGCTCGAAGAGACCAGGACAGGGCAGAGGTGCAGTTAGCCCATGAACGAATACAGCCTGCTCATAGGGGAAGTTTCTTCCCAACTCCATTAGTTCAGGTGTGTCTACACTGCAGAAAAAATATGCAGCAGCAAGTGTCTGAGCCCAGGTCAACTGACTCGGGCTTAGGGGGCTTATCCTATGGAGCTAAAAATAGCAATGTAGATACTTGGGCTGGGGTTCTGAGACCCCTCTTGTCGCTGGGTTTCACTGCTATTTTTAGCCCTGTAGCGTGAGCCCTGCCAGATGAGTCAATTAATCCAGGCTCTGAGACTTGCTGCCATGGTCGTCTTTTGCAGGGTGGATGTACCCTTAGCAGCTGGCTTAAGTCCCAAATCATGAAAGTTTATATCCTTTATAAAATGGTTTTCACCCTATATAATGAACACAATGTTCTCATTCATATACATGTTTAATTCATTAAGGTCTTAGTCTCAATGATACCTTGTGACGAGTTCTGCATGTTAATTGTGTTGTAAAAAATGTTGTCTTTTATTAGTGGGTTAAATTCCTTGTCTTTCTATTGACTGTTTCCTTGCTCTTGTATTGAGAGGGTCAAGACAAGCTCCAGACTTACCTTCTCTAGCCCATTCATTGCTTTATATATATATCAGCTCTCCTCTGACCCTAAGGTCCCAGTCTATTTAATCTCTCCTCAAAGAAGTTTCTTCAGTCCTGTAATCCTTTTGGTGAATGTCTCCGAACACTCCCTGTTTCTGCTCTCTTAGACAGCAGGTGACCCAACCTGCAAACAGTGTTCCAGATGTGGATGCTCTGTTGTTTTATAGCAAGGCAAGATCACACTTCTAGTATTGTTTTCTGTTCTAGTCTTTGTACATCCTGATGCATTTGCCTCTCCTGATCACTGCTACATACTGAGCAGAGATTTTAATTGAGCTGTCTGCATTGATGCTTAGAGGGGTTAGTTAATTTAGAACCCAGCAGTGTGTATTGTAGCCAAATGACTCCTTCCAGCGTTCAATATTCCTTAAGGTAAAAAAAAATACGGTTTTATTGTATCTTCTTGGTTCAAATAAATATTGGGTTCACAGATGTTAATCACAATATCTAAATGATCCTTTGATAGGCTACTAAGTACTGTATTTTACTCTTGAAAGTAACAAGTTTATTCGTTGATAAAACAAGGAGGCACATAGTCTTGAAATAGTGTCTCTTCACTTCCCAGTCTGGTTAGATCAGGGGTTCTCAAACTGGGGGTTGGGACCCCTCAGGGGTCATGAGGTTATTACATGGGGGGCGGGGGGGTTGCAAGTGGTCAACCTCCACCCCAAATCCTGCTTTGCCGCCAGCATTTATAATGGTGTTAAATATATAAAAAAGAGTTTTTAATTTAAAAGGGGGGTCGCACTCAGAGGCTTGCTATGTGAAAGGGGTCACCAGTACAAAAGTTTGAGAGCCACTGGTTTAGATGCTAACCTTTGATCCAGTGTTTCTGTTCCTATCAGAGGATTGCTGTTCAGAGTTTCATGCTGTGGATGGGGAACCCCGTTTATCTGACCCTCCCTTAACTGGTTCTCTGCAGTTACCAAACAACCAGGACTCCAGGGTCAGAAGCCAGCGAGCTTTCCGATGGCCGCTAGATGGTGCTGCAGCATCACATTTTCCCATTCTCCGGTTTATCCAGTGTTTTGATTATCTGATCTGACCCTAGTCCCTATTAGATAAATGGGGTTGTACTGTATTTCTCCTATTTTTAGGGTGTGCACAAGCTAATAATGATTAGGTCACAGATGAACCACTTTGTTAGCAATGTGGAGAGGAACTGGGTTGCCACAGCAGTTTACGATTCGTAAATGTAGTACTAGCGGCATTGCCCCTGGCCTACTTGCTGTTAGGATTTGCTTTTCAGGCACCTGCCTTTCACTTGCAATCAAAAAAAATCTCCCCTTGACTTGACTTCCTGGGTCTAGTGCAGTTTTTTACTAGTTCAGAAACACTCGATTCTCTCTCTTTCCAGGAAACCCCAGCTTCTGCAGGGTGTCTATGCCATGGGCTTCAACCGACCCTCGAAAATACAGGAGAATGCTCTGCCCATGATGCTTGCTGAACCGTACGTATCCATGCTTTCCCCTTCCCCTGGGAGGTGGGAGAGCCTTATATACTATTAAACTGTAAACACTCTGGCTAAGAGACAGCCTACTTGAAGTGGCGTTGAGACACTAGTGGCTGTGTGCACTGTGCTGAAGGGGCTTCCTTTCCATAGGACTGTGCTGCTGAAATTTTTTAGAATGCTGCCTGACTACCCAGCAAACTTCCATAGGTCCCCATAAGCACCCTCTCCCTAGGGTTGCACTGCATATTCAGCCACACTGAAGACAATGCCATTCTTCCTGGCAGCAGTAAATTTGATCGTCGTGTCAATGTAGGGGAGATAAGGCAGTTCTGCAACAGCCCTGCATAACTCCTGGACAGATCAGAGCAGTCAAAATGCTGTGGATTGTGTCCGCCTTGCTTCTCGGTGTCCTTTAGGTGAAGAGCATGGAGTAGCGAAGCTAACACTGGGGGGGATGAGCAATGTGGAAAACTACTGCAGCATCACAGCAGCTTTCCCTTCAAGTCTCGATAGCTGCTTGTGCCAAGATGCATGCGCCCTGCAGAAAATTCACTCGTGTCCTCCTTGTGCAGTCCTACCCTTATGAAACTAGATGGTGACTTCAGTTAGGATGTGGCCAAGATGCAGGGCCAAATTAATTCAGAACGTATTAAAATCCCTTATCTGTGCCTACTATTCAGTTAATTTAAGCTGTGTTGCCAAATCTCACAACTGTATCTCGTATTAGCTGGTCATAGAATGGATTATATTTAATCTTATGCCAAAGTGTTTAAAATGTCCCCTTATGTGTTGATCCAGCCCACAGAACCTGATTGCACAGTCTCAGTCTGGTACTGGTAAGACAGCTGCCTTCGTCTTGGCCATGCTCAGTCGAGTTGAACCTGGGAACAAGTATCCGCAGGTAGGGGCTTCTGGAATTTAATGGTTGTGCTGGTTTTTAGTTGTAGTGCAGTGCCATCCAGTGGAGAGAAGCTATGTTCCTTTGATAAGACACTGGTAGCAACTACATAGCTTCAACTTCCCAGTGTGCTGTGGTGTCTGAGCATTAGGGAGCAGAGGCAGCAGAGTTGAAAATGCTGATTCTTTTGTGCAGAGGTACTGGGTTCTCCCAGTTCTCCTCACCAGCCCAGTTCCCATCCTCCCTTCTTTTCTCCCCCTCTGTCTTTCTGTACTTGTAACAGCCAAATAGGATTTACAGTGAGCAGCTGTGCTGGGATGGGGAACATGGTGGCGTGAGAGTGTGTGGGGGTGTTGAGGTGAGAGCAGGGTTTGGACTGGAAGGGAGAGGATCTGTACTGACGAACCACCTGTGGTTGAGGAGCCCTGAGAAGTGGGGAGTAGATGGGGTGTTAAATGGTTTGTTTCTTCCTCGTCCAGTTTACATTGATACCCAGTCCAGCACCCTAACACACAGGTAACAGGGCTTTTTGCACAGGCGTTCGGCACACTGGACAGGAGTTGGGAAATTTCAGTTTAGGAAGCCTAGTTGAATCAATGCGGAATAGAGCTCCCACTTTCAGGGCGTGGGCAGCAGCACGGGATTCACGTCCATTTGCTGTTCTGCAGAAATGGACTGAGCAGTTTTACCAAAGCAAGAGCTACCTTGCCAAAGATACTAAGTTATCTTCACTTCGAGCTATATTCATTAGAAATGTCCCTTATAAAAACATATCTGTCTTTGGTAATATGGCCAAACAATGTGCCATATTAATATAATACTGACCACCGACGTTCTTAGCAGGGAGTTCTGTTTACATGCTTATATCAGCAATACAAAATATACAAGCTGTATAAAACTAACCGGTACATGACGCTACACATGCAGACTAACTTTCTTTAATTGGGTGACTTACTAAAAACACTGTTCAGCTGATGAGTGTTAATGAAATTTACCTACAATCATAAGTGTTTATCCTAAAATATTGGTCATCTATTTGCACAGAAGTGAAGTTTCACAACTTAATGTATTTCACAGGGAAGTGTGACAATCTACTATATGACAATCTAATATACTCTTATCTGCTTTCCTTCCAGTGTTTGTGCCTTTCCCCAACATATGAGCTGGCACTTCAAACAGGAAAAGTAATTGAACAGATGGGAAAGTTTCATCCGGAGCTAAGTCTGGCATATGCTGTCCGAGGCAATAAATGTGAGTGTGAGGGGAAATACACCCCCTTTTTGCAGATCTAGCCAGGGAGACTTACCCCTTTGTCTAGTGAGGTGTGGTAATGGGAATTTAATGCATTACTTTCTCGTAAAATTTGAAAAGGATTGGGTTTGACATCAGATACTCTTAGCACAGTTGGCCTGGAATCAAATTCTGTCAGGTCTGACTGCTGTACAGAACATGAGCTGGTGTAATGGGACTTCCCTCTTGGAAGCCCTAAACTGGGCCTGGAGTGGGAGTTTGACAGTTCATGCTCTGGGTTTCTTACTTGAGTTTCTTCCTCTGTCTCCTCAGAAAATAACTGAACTTTGTAACTATTTGTGAAATGGAAGTGGCTGCCGAGCTTTATTGGTGGCTGATCTGTTTTGTCCAAGTGGATCTTTCATATTGTGGGTTGCTGGTGCAAATAATTACAGATACTACTTGTTTCAGGTGCAGACACGGTATAAACTGCTAAATTCATGAAGTTGGGGAGAAGTGGTGGATCTTGTGCGCTTCGTAAGGGGTTAGTGTTCTGACAGATTACCTCCCTTACTGGGAAAGCAATGTTGGATGCTGCAGAACTGCCCTAAAGAGGATGTAATGACATCTGTTGCTCTGGCACTAATGAGACTGTGCTATTCACCCCCCACCACCACCCCCAAAAAAAAGTCAGTCTCCGGAGTAGGGGAAGAACTCTGAGCAAGAGAGTAGGGTGGGGAGTAACCTACACAATGATACAGCTTTCATCTCCTCATGGAAGTGCTGTGCGCACACATCTCATGGAATCCTTTCTGTCTGTCTACTAACAGTGGAGAGAGGTCAGAAGATCTCAGAGCAGATTGTAATAGGCACTCCTGGCACTGTCCTGGACTGGTGCTCCAAACTGAAATTCATAGACCCCAAGAAGATTAAAGTGTTTGTCCTGGATGAGGCTGACGTGATGATAGCAACCCAGGGCCATCAAGATCAGAGCATCCGCATTCAGAGGTAAGGAACATCCCCATGCTGTCATCTGGGCTGCCTGAGGAAAGGGAAAGATTCTAGTTCCCCTCCACCACAGCCAGTTGGTTTCTCTCATTGGCCTATTTAATGTCCCATTTCCTCTTCATGGTTGCAGGAAGGAATCTCTTCCAAATGGCAGGACGTGATCATTTGCTGATGACTAAGGCCACAGGCTACAGTAGAAATACACTTAACTCTAATCCAGGCAGTTCATAAAGCTAGAATTTCATTGAAGACAGACATTTAATTATGTCAAGGTTCGAGAACAGCCCTCCCTATCCCCTCAGGAGGATTCATTGCTTAAAATGTCCAAATTTATCTAGATGCCACTGGGAAATTGAGTTGGGATGTGATTAGATATTCATAGGCTAATGTTTAGAAGCCTAACGGACTTAAAAGGCTGATTCCAAAGGTTTGTAAGTGACTGTGAGCCATGCTTTGTTGCTGGGCTACCGCAGGTTCCACTGGGCTGATGGTTTCTAATAGGGAAACGCTAACTTGCTTGCCCTGCCTTGCAGAATGCTTCCCAGAGATTGCCAGATGCTCCTGTTTTCTGCCACCTTTGAAGATTCTGTGTGGAAATTTGCCCAAAAAGTTGTTCCTGACCCCAACATCATCAAACTGAAGCGAGAGGAGGAGACGCTGGACACCATCAAGCAATACTATGTTCTGTGTAATGATCGAGGGGAGAAGTTCCAGGCTCTCTGTAATATATATGGAGCCATCACCATTGCCCAGGCCATGATCTTCTGTCATGTGAGTCATTCTGGAGAATGGTGTGACCTTTGCCAGGCCCTAAGGAGAAGGGAGCTCTCGTTAAACTAGCCCGGTTATGAAATAGTGTCTGCAGATGCCAAGAATCCTTGCTGACAAACTCCTTGCGAGATGATTGAGGGCATGATGGTTCTAGGAGCACAAACAGGGAACAAGCCATTCCTCATCTTGTCTTGGAAATGGAAAAATGCAGGAGGATGGCAGGAAGAATCCGCCTTCTCGGCTTGTCTCTAACAGTAATTGCCTGTTGCTCCTATCTCTGCTGAGGCTGGAATCCTACTAACAACCGTTATTTAAAAAAATGGTTTCTAGCCACACTGTGCCCCATGTGAGTCATGGTAATGGTGCTGGAACCATCTAACCACAGCTAGTCTTAAACATGCTTATTGCTTGCATGGTTCCAGCCATCGTGTGGCTCACTTTTATTTTTTAAGCGGTCTCTCAAAACCAAAGCATTTGGGGTTCTGTAAACCAGTAAAATATGTCTCCAAGACAAAGCGTACAACAAAATGATAAAAATAAAAAAGCAAGAAGACTTTAATGGGGTGGAAAAATAAGTCTTGTAGGTTAAAGGTCTGCCACTGGCTTGTGACCCTGCTGGACCTCAGTTTCCCTCTCTGGAAAATGGTGATGATACTCAGTGTGTTGTGGCACTCTGGGATTCTTGTATGGAAGCTGCTGTAATTGCAAATTTTAATTGAGGCCCATGGTGATCACACTAGCAAAGCTTAGGTCTAGATAGGAAAAAGACTGGTATGTTAAGGCAACTGTTCTGTACCCGAGTGTCCGCTAAAGCAAAGAGCCATTTCCTGCAGTTTTAAAATGCAGTGTTTGACGTAGTCAGGACTTTAAAAATGAACTGGCATCTTGAATTCTATAGCAGCTTGACTCAGCCCTTCAGCAGAGATTCTCACCGGATGGTCTTAAAGGGACATTTTTAACTTGGAATCTAGCCAATTTCCAAAAATGAATAGTTAGTGGTACCACATGTCCTAGTCTTCTTGGTGCAAGGCATGTGGTCTTACAATAAGTTTCCTATTAAGTCTTTTCCTTGTTACTGAGAGACCCAGACAAGCAGTGGAGCTGACTGACTACACACAGAGCTGTCCTTTGTAAAAGGAAATAGAAAACATGACTCTAAACTTCATCATAGTGTTAGGCTTTCAAACAGAAATGGGAATGATTTGGGTTCTTTGTTCCTTTTAAACTATGATGCTAGAATCCTGAAACAAGAAGAGTTAGAGCCCTGAGCGTTCCCTTCTCTTAAGAGAGGCCTGTTCCTGTTTGAAGTTCAAAAACTGTCTTCCCAGAAAGATTTTAATTGCTCTTGCTTTACATTTCAGACTCGTAAAACAGCGGGCTGGCTGGCAGGAGAGCTGTCAAAAGAAGGTCACCAGGTGGCATTGCTAAGTGGCGAGATGATGGTGGAACAAAGAGCTGCGGTGATCGAGCGTTTCAGAGAGGGCAAAGAGAAAGTGCTGGTGACCACAAATGTCTGTGCCAGAGGTAGAATACAATGTCGCTGCATCTCGGGGAAGGAAAGCGGGTAGTTGTACTTGAGATGTACCCCTAGAGAAGAATTTGTAACCTGTGCTAGTTTTGTACAAAAGAGTCCCTAACAAAACTTCTGGATGGTCCTTGATGTGTGTGAGTCTCATTTCTGTCTGTCCTTTGGGCACATTGAGGCATCTCACGGCTGCGACCTGCCCTGGTTTGTGCTGTGGACAAACAAATGTGTGTCCTGAATTTTCTCAACAACTTCATTTTCACTAGAGCTCAGGCAAAGGAATAAACTCCAGTATCAGTCTGTGCTGCGAGTTACAGCTAAAAGGGGCATTCTAGATACTGCTGAACACTTACAGGAAATAAGTTAAATGGCTCTCCTAGCCTGGCTATTGAGAAATAGGAGGGGCAATTGACTATATTTTAGAAGTTATTGCAATTTATTAGTCTTTCTAGGCACCCATAAAAATCAATATGTAGTTCTGGTATGAAAGTGTTAGGTCATGCAAAGGTGCTCAGTTTAAGTGTATTATCCATCCTCCATTTGATGGGATCCTCTCACTGTGATATCTTAAAGGGTCCTCTATATGCTATGGAAACATATGTTTCCAAGTATCCCTGTAAGTTTTGCTGAGCACTCACTCTTGACATCATTGCAGGCTTCCTCACGGCACGTAGCTTAACTTTCCACGAAACTTGGCGGCAATAATAGTACAGCTCTGTGAAAGGTGTTGAAACTAATGGCTCTGGGTAAGCCCTAGATTTTGGAATCAAAACACTGAAACAATCCTGGACTGAAGCTGCTCTGGCTTAAAATGAGCTAAAGGGAAAGTTGTAATATCTCTAATGCTTTCCTCCCCAGGGATTGATGTCGAGCAGGTCTCTGTTGTTATCAATTTTGACCTTCCTGTGGATAAAGATGGCAACCCGGATAATGAGACGTATCTCCATCGGATTGGACGTACAGGTCGTTTTGGCAAGCGAGGACTGGCTGTTAACATGGTAGACAGCAAGCACAGCATGAATATTCTCAACAGAATTCAGGAACATTTCAGTAAGTCCCCTTTTGTGTGATTTCTTTTGTGTAGTTGTAGCATTATTTCTACAGAATTTTGAGCAGCTGTGTGTCAGACAACCCTGACTCGAATTCAGATTTCCCAGGCGCCTGTGGTCTTGCTCTTTGATTAGGCTTAACCGAGTTTTGCTTTGCTACACACAATCTGTCAAGGGCATCACTGCACGTTATGCAGCACCTTGTTTCAAAAATAACATTGAGAAAACTAGGGGAATAGCCAGTTATTTGTATACATTCAAATGGGCAGAACTTCTGATGTAATTGTCCTTATTTTATAGTAGAACAGTGAATACTGTTTAAAGGTCAGGTATGATAGCCCATTTTGGTATATCTGAATAACTTCTACATCTGTCGTAAGACAGTAAACTTCCAAATTGATGCATGACAGAAGTGCCTGGGAGATCTTGCTTGTGTCCTGCCAAGTCAATCCAGTTCTCATTGGCTAACTGGCACCATTATTAAAAATGATATTCCACAAACTATAACGTTTCTTAAATGCCCCTCAGCTTACAATAAAGACGTTACACTCCCCACCCCAAGAAATTGCTTCCAGTCTGAAACTTGAGTGACTCAGTGATCTACAAGTCACAGATCCAGAGGGTGTGGTCCGTACCCCAGGCTGTAGACGGTCCCTTGGAAATGACCACTTTAGATAACCACACGGTTCCACTGGAGAAGGCCAGTGGCCTCGAGGGGCTTGTCTACACTTACTGGTAGGTTGGCGTTGCTGCAGTCAATGCAGCGGGTCTAGTGAAGACCCACTAAAATGATGGGAGAATGCTCTCCCGTCAACTCTGGTAATCCACCACTCCGAGAAGAGTAAGGGAAGTTGACGGAAGAGCGCAGTGTAGACACCGCAATAAGTCGACCTCTGCCATGTTGACTCCAGTTATGTTGTTCATGTAACTGGCGTAGTGTAACTTAGGTCATCTTATCGCAATAGTATAGACAAAGCCTAACGCTTTGACACTGGGCCTTTGGGCACCAGCGAGCCCTGTCTCTCTCTCGCTCCCTGCAGCGAATCCAGCCAATCCAGACTCCTGCAGGAGGTTTGTACTGTACTCCTTCAGGGCACAATGCTCTGTATTTGCCTTGATCCCAAACAGCTTTTCCAAAACAAGGTAACAATTCCTTCGTCACCTGGCGTACAGAATCTGAAAGTCCTTGGGTCAGAATAGAGAGGCAAAGATTCAGATAAAGTTTAGAATGGCCAGCGTGGGGTCACGGCTCCCTGGAGCCATGCTGCTGAGGAGCCATCTTGGCATGCTGTCCCCATCTTTATCCCTCCTGTCCTTAGTCCCAGGTGTGTGTGTCTCTCTCCCCAAAGGCCAGCTCTTAACGCTGCCACTTGATGCCGTTGTTCTCCAGCTGGGGCTTTTGTTCTCTGGGGAAGTCTCCTTCCTCTGTTGGTTGCTGGGTGTGAACTTCTTGGCTGTTAGGTTTCCCATTGCCTTTCTGGATCCTCCACTGATTTGGGTCTGTTTCAGCCTGTTCTTTAAATGACCTAGTCTTCATACCACTCCAGGTAGTTGTGTGACACAACACCTCATGTCCCCCCTCTCTGTCCCAAGAGCAGCTTTTTAACCCTTTACATTCTATGCATAGCAATGCAAAGCACCAGGGGAAACTGAGGCATGCATAAGCTTGTTTCCAAAATTCTCACTTTGTCACACTACATTGTTGACTTGACTTATAAAACTTAATTCTATTGTGTTGGTCATGGATTGGGATAGATTCATCTTGTGACAAGAACAGAAGTGGGTTTTAACACAGTAAGGTGGGACCTTGCTTCATCTTCTGGTCTCTCATTGTACAAAGTGCACTAGTTCCAATTCTCTTCTAATCTTTTCTTGCAGACAAAAAGATAGAAAAACTGGATACAGATGACTTGGATGAAATTGAGAAAATAGCCAACTGAAACGCAGCTGCTGGAACTGATGTACGCCCTCCTGTGGTAGCTCTCCCACTACAATTGGCTCAGCGTTCAGATTGGCACACCTTTTGGCCAGTCATGAAAAGGACTCTTAAGATATAAATACACAGAAATTACCTCACTTTAAAAATTGCAGTTGGACTTAAAATTATGCCGCTCTGCGGAAGAAGAGGAAATGTTTACAGAAGCTTTTAACATTTCTTAGTTTAGCCTTAAAATGGAAACATGTTTTAAATTCTAAGAGATAGATTTGCCAAAAAGTGACCGATGCATAAATATCTAAAAGAAATAAATGCTTTATTTGGTTAATTAGGTCAAAAAATAATATCCCATGTGATCAGTAAAACAAAACTCAACAGTCAAACGTATGGACATTGACTTAAAAAAACAGGGCAGGTGGTTTTGCCCAAAAACTAAACTTACATGAAATAGAACTTCTTTTTCTAGTGTTGCCTTGTGCTCTAAAGTTTCATTTCTGGGTTCCTGATGGATTTGCCCTGCTTTCCCTTATGTAGATTGTCCAGAAGATCTTTCCACTAGCTCTCATTCTCAGATAGTGGTGCAGTGTTGCTTTCGCTGGGCAGTATTTTGGTTGTAGTTTGTTTTTAGAATGGCCACTATTCGTAAAGCAATGCAATGGTTGAAAGTGTTCATTAACTACTATAGAAGTCACATGATGCATTTAACCTTGCCAAACCAAATCTTGGTTCATGTGGGTGGGAGGGATCAGCAGTGGAAAGAGGACTGTACTAATCAATATCCCAAATAAATTCACCCCACAAATGATAGTGTCTCTTGGTAGAGGAGTGGGAGTTAGTTACATTTACGCAGGTGGTGCCAGTTTTAAAATGCTGCTGTCGTCTGGGCAGTTCCACATGACATCTCATATGGAGCTGTTGGACTCTACCAATCAATAAAATATTTATGAGGTAAAAAATAATAGCTTGTACTGACCAAAAATACCCTTAAATAGAACACCAAATTTGCCTATTACAGCATGTTTCAGTACCACAGTCTTGAGTTAAATTGCTCAGCCAAAATACTGATGGGAAACGCTCCACTTTCATTGTGCTTGTATCGCAAAGCAGACAGGTCATCAGTCCCTACAAACCTTGCCCCAAAGGTGACCTTTGCCAGTGGGTTTGATTTAGAACTTCGAAGTTTGGGCTTTTAGTTGAGTTGGGATCCCTTACCAGACACAAATGGAAGTTTGTGGGTTTTTGTTTCCCCCCGATTCCAGGAGAAGTAGGCTCCTAAACGTTAACTTTGTGGTGCACCGTTCTTTTGGGAAAAGTGGACATGCGTGAGCAGCCACCGGACTGCTACTCAGTGCAGGAATCACTTCAAAACAAATGTATAAATTGTAAATCGAACTATAAATTTCTTTGCAATTTTGGCCATCCTATTCTGTTCAAAGACAGGAATGTTGATCCTTTTACCAAGTAAAAAAAAAAAAAAAAGGCTCATTTAAAATGTACCTAAAATTTTAGGAAATTGTGCACCCTTTTATCAATTTGTATAAAGTCTTTAGTGAAAAAACTGTTAAACTTTTTGTATTCTGGGGTGTATCTATTTTTATTCTGTTGAAAACCTATTTAAAGTGGCAGGTGAGTGAGTGCTTGCGTGTAGAGTGGAAGACTATTTCAATCACCTACTTTAATAGTACAGCTGAATGACCTTGTGACAGCAGTGCACTGGGTTGAACTGTCATGAACGCTGCTGCTGGTCCTGTGTGCTGTTTCTAATGTACTTTTAATTGGAATAAAGAACACGTGCTGAACTGTGCTTCGGTTAGTCTTTGACTCTGGCATCCCTGTTTGTTATCTAATGGCTTGTGTAGAGGACTTGATGGAGATGGAGTTCTGGCAGTGCTTCCTATTGGAATACTCCCAGGTGAATTCCACTGTGAAATATGAGATTAGTGTAACTGAGCTGCTGGATTTCCCAGATGCTTTCCATGTCAAGTTATGGCAGCATCCCACCAGCCATTTATCATTAAACTATATTGGATAACGAATGAGGTCAGATTAATTCTATTCTTCCTCAATGTCTCTTTTGATGCCAGGATTTTTCCTGGCATCAGCCTTAGTGGTAACTAAGCACTAAAGGATAAAACTTGAATGAGGTAGGTGCTAAATTTAAATCTTGCATGGTCATTAAAGCACCTACTACTTTGTTCTTGGAGAGCCACTCAAAATACTGCTAGATCTTCCCAGCCAGCCATCCTGCTCATCTCCTTCTCTTATTTTCTCCACTGGTTGTCCTTTATCAGCTCTCCGGCCTGTCCTGGCCTGGCCTTCAACTTAGCCCTCCCTGCTTACATCATCTTCACCAATGAAATATATAGTCCCATTAATTTGAATTTCAAAACAGTTCACTACCTGCCTACAACACAGGTTAACAACTCTTTGCTGTTCCACAACACAGGTTAACAACTCTTTCATCCTGGCAGACAGAAAAATCGGGTAAAGCATTTGCAGGACTGCTTGAGTGCAGTGATGTATGAGTAGAATTGTGGAAGTCTGACTCCTTTCTCTAGAAAGGCTGATTATTACTCCTGCCCAGATGTGTTATAACCAACTAATTGAAGATGCTGTTAAAAGTATGAGGAAATGTGACAGAGTGAAACCTAGTTCATGTAAACCCTTGATTTCAAATCCAAGTTGCACTCAGGAAATCTTTGCTGGTCTTAGCTTCACACTGAAAAGAGTTTATTTAACATTGTTTAAATGTAACATCATACACACATCTCAAACAGTAAACTGACAGTACTTGACCTGGTATTTGTTTTATAGCTTAAATGTGATTTTTTTTTTTTCCCCCATTTCCCTTAGCCTATTCCTGTATGTCATGTGACTAGCTGATCTGTGGGGGAAGAGATTGTCAATCCATAAAACCTGCAGTAGCTACTGAAACAATACTGTAGTTTCCAGTGAAGTTGCTCACTGATTTTTTGACAGCAAAGCTCTCCAGGACACTATCCCTATATTCCCTTTATCCTAGCCAAGATGTGACTTGAATAGGTGCATTAAAGTGGAAAAGGTTTGAAAACCGGCTGGACTTCCCTGTAGAGGAGGAAGCAATGGCTGCGGTAACATCTTACGGCGCTTTGGTCACATTTCACAACTAAGTATTTAAAAGGGTAGGAAGCCACCAGTTAATAGCACAGATTCATTCAAAAAGAACTGAACGCTTCGCTTACGGAGGTGGTTTGCATTCTTTAGCATTAGCGGGCTCTTCTATGCTGCAGTGTGCTGGCCAACAACACTACACTCAGTTCTGCCACTTGAACTAGCCATCTCTCGCCAACAGAAGAGAAGAATATGCTGTATTCTTCCATGTAAAAAATGAATCCTACAGTTCATTCCTCCCACTGCTCTTGGCAATTTTCATAGTGAAACATTCTTTCTACCATGTTCCCAAATAGGTTTCTAATGAGGATTACAACTAAGCTCTGATACAGCTGTACCCCCAAAGGCAATTGAGAATGTTTCTAACTTAGTGTAGTCATCTAAATGCTGCTATTGAAGTCAACAGACCAGTGTCACCACTTGCAGCATCGTGTGTTAGTATTTCAGCAGCTGTCTTGTTCTATGGGGCTTAATTGCTGGCCTACAAATATTTGCTTTTGACTGAAATTCAGCATATGTGATCACAGTAAAGCACAAATATTCAACCACCCTTTTCAAAAGGTTGGTTTGGCCATTATGGTGAGGCAAAAACACTGAATTTGTTTCAACTGTAATACTCAAAAGTAGCCTATTATTTGGCAAGCTGTCCAGTCAGGTAACCTGACCCATTCTCTTATTATACTGGGTGTTCAAACTCAGCTACTGCACATGGACAGTAAGGTTTTCCACTTAAAAAAAAGTGAGGTTTTTAGCACGTGCACAGCAGCTGCATTAATACAGAAAGACAGGACCAAGCCACTCTACTCGAACAGGTTGATTTGTCTGAACTATAAGAAAATAGCACAACAGTT
The DNA here is from genome assembly GCF_007399415.2 of Gopherus evgoodei. Taxonomy (NCBI): domain Eukaryota; kingdom Metazoa; phylum Chordata; order Testudines; family Testudinidae; genus Gopherus; species Gopherus evgoodei. Next base: position 8,402,856 of record NC_044339.1, on the reverse strand, counting down.
TGACTTACAGTCTATTCGGTAAATAACAGCCCCACCAGAACTCTTCCTGTATGTATTTAGCCAAAACGCAAAAGCAACAGTGAATTGCTTAGGTTAATGCAGTTCACTTTAAAAGAACATTAAATTGCTGTAGCAAACAGTGCTGAAATTCAAAGTTACAGCAAACAATCCACCCTTAACTCTGGATTTCCTGATTTACAGGTGTGCATCACAATCTTATGCACTGGATGAAGAAAGAAAGCTAACAAGTTTTTTTAAAAAGTCCTCTTTGTATCCATACAGGAATCAGACCACCTTAACCATGACTTTCCTTTTATGAGAAGACAAAGCAGTCATACTCTTGAGGCACTGAGGTTATATGGGAATAGTTTGATTCTTGAATATACTTTACCCTTGACTTTCTACTTTTAACACCTCCCAGCAATGTATTTACTCTCACAAACTCAGTTTGAGTTACTGCTTTGAGACCATTTTCTGTGTATTGACCACTGTAGCTGTTCTTGCAGCTAATAAGCTACTTTATTATGAAGATCATTAATATAGCTTCAAGGAATCAAAATAGGAATAAATAGTGCTGCTTGTATCTTCCCAGTTCCAGGTATTATTCTGACTCAGACTTCATTTGGGGAAGTGGTACATTCCTGGAACAAAAACAGAGAAGATGAGACAGGCCGCCTACCACCAGAAGAGAGGACATTAGAAAAGTGGGTCTTCCCAGAAGAATAGAAACTCTTTAAAAAAACATTTAGAAATACTATGAAGCCCAGAAGATGCTGCCCACTTAAAGTGAATTGTGATTGTACACATGGAAAAAATAGATACTCTTAATGTGGTGTGTACATACACTTTAAAATAAGAAGTATTTCAGCACACTATTTATATACAAGTCGACTTCAAGGGAAGAGCTTGGAAGACAGCAGACTAAGAAGTAGACCACTGAAACAGATCAGGCTGGTTCAGTTCTTAGACCACTCATCAAAGGGAAATCCATGGCATCCAAGAGAGTTGTATGCTAAAGGGAGACAGAAGTTGTGTGAGAATCATAGTACATTTAGACATCTCCATCTTGCTCTTCCTGTAGGATGCACAACACTGACTTGTGTGGGATCCCGCACTCTTGCAGGGACTTCGTAAGGTCAGGAAAGCTCCTCCTAGGCACTTCCATCGTTTCAACACTACAGCATTTGTATTTGGTTGTGTTCTTTTGTTCTGCCACAGCAAGGACTGTCTGAAGGCTGTCTGTTGGCCTGAAGTGATGTTCAAATCTTTGACCAGAAGGAGACCTAACAGCAAGTAGCAGTCTTGGTTCTTTCTTCAGTGGCTCCTCCAAGTTTAAAACTGAGGATGACAAGCTTTCCTCTCTTGTTTTCCTTAAAGGCTTCTTCTCATAAATGGGAGGCTGGACTTTAGAGCATTCCCCTCTAGCCCCTTCATTCTCTGTCATTACACCAGTGGATTTTAACTCTCTGGGAAGAGCTTTGGATTGTTGCTGCTCCTCCTGTCTACTACTCATTTTCAGTTTGTTGGTCTGTTCGATCACTGTTTCCACAGCACTTTTCCCCAAGCCCTTCCTGCTGATGGACGGGAGCACTCTGTACTTATTCAGGGAGGAGGAGGTCCTCAAGGGCACTCGCTGGAGGAGCTCTGGGATTTCATCAGGAGACATCTGCCCTGGTTGGTAAGATGGTTTGGTAGATGATGCTTTTTGATTGCTTGCTGCTTCATAGGGAACTGCTGGCTGAGGGGAGGATGGCACTCTGTAAGAATAGGCCTCCACACTATGGGAGTAATTCAAGCTTGATCTTGTGCGACCCTTGGCAGATTTCGGCCGGGTGACATGCATATTGATGGTGTCTGACAGCCAAATGAAAGCTTCTGCAGTGCCCAAAGTGGTGTTGCATTCAGATGGTGCTATGTTCAGAGGTGCTACTGTGGCCATTGCTTCTCAAGACCCCTGTAGAGGAGGAGACAGAGGGAAGAAAAAAGTTTACGGCATTTTACTTCGCTAGAGTACCCCCGTTTTTATGCTGCATTGTGTTTACCATGATAGTAGGGTATCCTGGCATGTGCTGATTCACTGTGTGCAGGCAGATTACAGAACGGCACTGTTGCTGTGTCATGTATTCCCAGACGCTGGCTTTGTAACAGATCAAGGTTCTTTGGTGTAGGGAATAGGCCCGTATGTCAGTAAAACACTATGTTCACTTATAGCGTTGTAGGAAAAACACAAGTGGGTTTCCTCTGGAAGGATCCCAAAGTGCCTTACAAGCTATGTACTCACAACACGATGCAGCCACATCTGGGATGAAGGGCTGTGGTCAGCTGCACAACAGAGGAAGGGAAATGCTGATAAAGGAGACCAGAGCAGTGAAAAGTGCTGTGGGATTTTTAACAGCATGGCAGATGTTGTTGTTGTTGTTTTTTTCAGGTCTCATGAGAAGGGCCCCCCTGCAGCACAGTACTCCATTCACTAAGATCAGAAGGACAAATGGGTGAGTCAGTCCCGCTGGTATCAGAACCATGACTCTTGGGGAGTTCAAATATTAAAGCCAGATAACAAAAGAGAGGTTTTAAGTCTGTTTACATGGTATATGCTGTATATTGTTTGCACAGCACTATATATTCAGTGCTAAGTGTTCTTACTGTTCTTCAAGGATTTAAAGTAGGGGAAGCCGTTATTTATTTTAATAGATGGAATGGGGTGTTATTTATTACTTGTCTTGCAGTAACTTCTAGAGTCACCAGCTGGGTTTGGGCCTCACTAGTGCTAGGCACCAGACAGTAACTGCTCCAAACAGCTCATTATCTAAACAGATAAGACACACTAAGGGTGGGTGAGAGGAAGTATTCTTATCCTTAACCAAGATCACATAAGCCTGTGGTAGAGCCAGGAACTCTCGAGTCTCAGACCAGTGTTTTAGGCAGTCTCTCCTCTCTAAGGGTATGTCTACACTGTACCTTTAGCCCATGCTCCCAAGCCCCAATACCATCCATACACAAAACCATCAAGCGTGTGCTTATTTTGCACTTTGACCCCCCAGCCATGCAAGCAAGCATAGGGTATGAGTTGTACGCCAAGCAGTGCTTTAGCTGTGACTGAAACTTGCCCATTCTGCAGTAAGGATGCTACTCATGTAGTCCTTTATGGCCTTCTCTCCTCCCCTGACGACAGGCAAGTTCTCCCACAATTGACAAAACTGTGAAAGGATCCTAGAGCTTCTCAGCACAAAGAATCATGGGCTCTGCCCCCAGACACACGAGGGAGTACAGATGCAGTGGGTAGGGCTTTGCTGTGGGAATGCTCACACCCAGGCTAGACAAACCTGCATGCTCCGACCCATGCCCAGGATAACTGCAGTGTAGCCAACTGTCCACGTGTCAGTTTGTACAAAGGTTTTAGTGAAAAACATATAACCCATTTTTTATTCTGATGTTATTCACTTATACCCTCGCTTGCCACATTCAATGTGGAGCAGCAGATATGAAATCATTGCTATCTCTGAGGTGTCGATTAAGCTCCCAGTGTGGACTTTTAGGTACGACTGACTGCAGTTTGGCTTTTAAAAAATTTTAGAAGTTTCTTATTTAAGTCCTTTGAGTCACTATAGCTGATTCAATCCACTGAAACCTGTCATAAGTAACCAGTCAAAAGACCTTGAAGCTCATTTCCTTAATGAGTGTTACTATATAGGCCTTCTACTAAAGATGGAGTAGAATTCTACTCAGTGACTCTGATCCTCAGCTGCAACGAGACCACTTTGCTCCAACAATTCAAAGCAGCCTTAGAGCCACGGGAGGATTATCCAGTGGCTTAGAGTTAGGATAATGATACCTGCATCATCCGCTCATTGGGTAAGGGTGGTTTGGCCAAGGAAAAAGAGGCAAGTTCTCCACATGACCTGGCAATCCCTGGATGCCATAATGGTACCTTGAGACCATTGTCACACACTAGCTACCCCAAAACCAAACAAAACGTTTGGAATGACCAGTCTTTAGCAAAGGGCAGGTTTCTTTGGATTTACACCCTCTGCGGGGAAAGCTGCCCCACCCCTTGCCATCTAACCCACCTTCATAATCCAAGGTCTCTTCTCAAGTCCATAAACCGTCTGTTACTCCAAGGGGGATGCCAACATTCATGTTCCACCGTATTCATCAAATTAACTAGCGTTGGAAAACCAGCTGCTCATGGGCCTTTTGCCAGTGATGTGGTATTTAACCCCTTGTTTCTCCGCCTTCCTCTCTTGTCTCAGTAAAATGGAAATGATCAGTAAATTAAACGTCTAGCAAAGACAAGGTACAGTCTCAATGTACAGGTGTGCCTTGGCATGCTTTCACTATCAAGCTGTTCTAAGGTGCAATAATCATCACTCAGCCACCTGACTAAGTGATCTACTTACTTACAACACAATAAATGTACAGGCAAGCTGACTGACCGTAATAATCTGGACACAAAATCTAAGTCACCAATAATAATTTCCTAGGAGTATATTAAAAGGGCAGGAGTGTTATTTGGTTTAGAATACCTTCAGATAAACTCCAAGGCAGCAAAATCAGTATGAAGAGCTAAAAGCCATGGTCTTACACCCCTTCAAAGAAGGATTCTTGAACATGGCAAATCAGAGTTGCCAGCTGTCTAAAAAATATATTGACAGAGAGCAAAATTATGAATAATCCCTTAAGAAATTCTGTGTTTGTGTCTTTTGAGTGCTGGACAGCATCATTTCATTTTAAAATAAGTGCTTAGCGTTTAAAACTGTCACCCCAGTCTTTAAACAAGACAGTTTAAACCGGGTTTCTCAATCAGAGGCCCATATTAATAGAGCTGTGCACTGTATTAAGAAGATTTTAAGCCACTGGAGACCCAAGATAGTAGTTACTGCTTTCCCAAAGGGCACAGAAAATGGAGAGAACAGGGAGTTCTTTTGAATAAATGAGTATAATTACTGAGCAAACAATCCAGTACTCACTTGACTCAACCTTTCTTGACTTTGTGCAATTGTTGCGGCATCGAAAGCTTAGTCCAGGGGAGCCCTAATTTGGTGAGGGCAGCACTGGCAACTAGCCAGAAGCCGAAGGGCTACATGCATTTAGTATATGTTTACACAGTTAGTTAATTCAGCAATAAATGCACAAATCCCCTAGACTGGTGAACAGAAGCGGCATTGTCATTTGAGTGCACTAGTACTCAAACCTGCAGCGGATCAGCTTTGTCCTCATGCTGCATTTACAAGGAAAGGGCGCCCACTGATCAGCATTTAGGACTCCAAAGGATGCACTTTGGGTGTAGTACTAAGAGGCCTATGCTTTCAAAAGTGGCCACTAATTTTGAGGCCTTCGAGTTTTGGGTGCCTAACTTCAGTCACACTGAATGTGATTTTTTTAGCCATGCTGAGCTCCCAGCCAGAGCTGCTCACCACCTCTGAAAATACCCCCAGCTCTTAGCTAGCACTTTCCATCAGCTGATCTCCAAGCAAAGCGCCAAATCAGTTGGGACACAACATTTTACAAAGGAGGGTCAGTGGGGAAACTGAGGGGAAGTGACTTGGCCAAGGCTAGCCAGCAGGCCGGTGGTGGAGCTGGGAACAGGTCTCCCCTGACTCCCAGTCCCGGGTTCTCTACTAGGTCCCAGCTGCCTCCCTCAGGAGCTCAAGTTGGGGGAGGGGGAGGGAGCACTCAGAACCGGTGGCTACTTTGGGAAACGTCCCCTTCCTGTGGATCTGCCCTCCAGGGTGCACCCCAGAGGCCCTGCCCGCCCCGCCCATCACCCGCTGGGGGGGGGGGGGGCAGGATTTGGCGCTTGCGCTGGTGGGAAGGCCGAGAAGTATCTGTGTCCTGAGGGTCCCCCCCAGCAAGCCCGGGCCAGGGGTGGAGAGCGGAGCGGGCCGGGTACCGGGGGGTGCTCGGCCGGGCGAGGGGCTGGGGCGGAAGGGGGAGATCGCTGGGGGGGGGCCCAGGGGCGGCGGATCGGGGTGCAGGGGGACCCCGGCATACAGTCCCCGGGGAAGGCCCCGCAGGCGCACACGGGGCCAGCCGGCTGATCCCGTCTCTCACCTCCGCGCCGCTCCATCCGGCAGCCCTCGCCCAGCCCCGCTGGTAAACAGCCCCGCGTTGCCACGGCAACCGACGCCGCCCGTCACCCACTTCCGGCAGTGACCGGAACAAAGCTGACCCCTCCCCTCCCCTCCCGAACCATAGAGAGCAAAGGGAAGGCTGGCTAGAGCGTCCCTTCAAGGGTGTCCTGGCCCGGGTTCAGCGGGGTGGCCCCCGCCTGGCTGGGAGGGTCCCTCCCAGGCCCCATGTCACCATGGTAACGTGCCTGTGGTGCCACAACACAGCGCAGGCCGGGGGTTGCAGGGGCTCGGCCCCTCAGGGACACGCTGCCTCCTGGCCGCCTGGGAAATCCGCTGGCAGCCCTCTGCCCTTATTGGGAGCGAGGGGGGTATTCCTGCTGAGGGCCCCCAGCGGGCCAGCGCTGCCTTGTGGCCCTGGTCCAGGTGTACAGCACCTGGCGCGCATCTCGGGTTGCCAGGCATCTGGTTTGAGTCGGTCAAAGGGACCCTGGCGGCTCAATCAGCACCAGTGACCAGGCCCCTCCAAGGCCGGTTGGTGGCACCGTGGGGCTAAGGCAGGTTGCCTGCCGGCCCTGGCACCCCGCGGCTCCCAGAAGCCGCTGGCACGTCTGGCTCCTAGGCACAGAAGCCGCCACTGGGCTCTGCGTGCTGCCCCCGCCCCAAGCGCCAGTTCGGCAGCGCCTGTTGGCTGGGAACTGCGGCCAGTGGGAGCTGTGGAGGCACCGCCTGCATGGTGCCTAGAAGCTGGACGTGTGGGCCGCTGCTGGGAGCTGCCTGACGTAAGGGTTGCCTGGAGCCTGCACACCGAACCCCTTCCTATGCCTCAACTCCTTGCCCCAGCCTTGAGCCCCCTTCCACACTCTGCACACCCCAACCCCCTGCCCTGAACCCCCCCACCCCAACTCCATCCCAGAGCCTGCACCCCAATCCCTTTCCTCAGCCCTGAGTCCCCTCCTGTATCCCAAACATCTCATCCCTGGCCCCACCCCAGAGCCCATACCCCCCAGATGGAGCCCTCACCCCCTCCTGCACTGCAACCCCCTGTCCCAACTCAGAGCCCCCTCCTGCACTCTGAACCCCTCATTTCTGGCCCATACCCCCCAGATAGAGCCCTTACCCCCTCCTGCACTCCAACCCCCTGCTCCAGCCCAGTGAAAGAGAGGGTGGGGCAGAGCAAGTGATGGAGGGAGAGGGGTGGAGTGGGCAGGGCCTCAGAGAAGGGATGAGGCTGGGGGAGTGGGGTAAGGGTGTTATTATCTGGAAACTGTTTCCCCTCCGTCATTATTTGGGTTTCAGATGGGTATGGTTTGAGATGCAGGTCGTGGGAACTGGAATTGAAACAAAGTGTTCTTTGGGGACCTGTTGCTCCCTCTAGAGCAGTGGTCTCCAACCATTTTGAATTTAAGGGCAACCCAGGATCTACCCCATCCCTTCCCCAAAGTCCTTCCCTGCTCACTCAGTCCCTCCCCCTCCGTCGCTCATTCTCCCCCACACTCACTCACTTTCACTGGGCTGAGGCAGGGGCTTGGGGTGCAGGAGGGGATGCAGGCTCTGGGCTGGGGCCAAGGGGTTCTCAGTGTGGGAGGAGGCTCTGGGCTGAGCCTAGGGCAGGGGTTGGAGTAGAGGGGGTTTGGGGTGCTGGCTCTGGGAAGGGGCTCAGGGTTGGAGTGCGGCCTCCCGCCGAGCAGCACACGAAGATCCCTCCTTGTGGGGGTGTGCTGGACGCTTATAGGAGCAGCATGGGGCCGCGGCAGGTGGGGATCCTGCCTTAGCAGCAACCCTGCTACATCCCTGGAGATCACGATTGACTGGTAGAGTCCCCATGATCGACCAGTCCATCGCGATCGACGGCTTGGTGAGCACTGCTCTACTGGAAGCAGGAGGGCTTTGGTTGGATTAAAGTTGTGCGGGGTTTATGCACCTTGTTTTGACTCATTCTGTTGGCTACCCCGATGCTAGAATATATAAATAAGTGCTTACCCGACAGATCTCACACTACGCAGGCAGGAGTAAAATTATTTGGGGCCACAAAACAAATCTACTATGCTAGGCATCATGTCAGAATGATGGGTTTGTTCCATCATTGGAATGCTGCATCACAACTCAGTGATGTTGTTAATGCATCTTCACCAGGTTGGACTTTGATGTGTGGTTTGTTGTGATGGCACCAGCTCCGTTGTCAGTTTTGGGAGAGCAGCGGGATTATCTTTCAGAACCTGCTGCTTTTTGAAATATGCGGTGCAAAGAAGGATATGTCACTTAAAAAAAATAGATGTTTCTGCTCTGCAGTAGGATTCTGTTTAAAGTTCACAGATTTGCACAATGGCCAGGGTTGAAAATGTAGTGCCACCTATGCAGAGGGTAAAAAGGTCTGAAAAATCAATCACCAAAAAGTAAGAAGGGAAGGAGAGACCAAAGAGAAACCTAGAGGAAAAGAAGAACTAAATAAGGAACCTGTTTCTAAAGAAGATGGATAGAGAAATCCAGGAAATCAGATGTGGGAGGACAGACAAATCAGGAACGCACATGTTTGTATCAGAGTTATTGGGCTTGATTCTCCATTGCCTTTTAACTTGTGTCATTATTGACACCTAGGAAAAGGGAGTGTGAGATACTTCAGAACCAGGATGGGAGCATTTTACAGTCAGTTTAAAGCAACTCTTGCCACAAGTTGCAAGGCAGTGGGGAATTGGGACCACTAACAAAGCTTCGTCCTGAAAGCACAAGTCACCACCACAAAACAACCAAAAGTAAGCACAGATCTAAAGAAAATAATGCACAAGACCAACTAAGGAAAAGAAATAGCATTTGATCTAGATCTAGATTGCAAAAGAATTGTCAGGGGTCCAAAGTAAAAGGATCTTCTAAGACGGAAAAAATACATTTTTTTAAGTTTATCGTCAGGATTGGCATAATAAATATTGATTTTGCTCCGAGGCTGTATAACATCTCTAAATGTTCTGAATTATTTTTAAGTCTTAAGTTTGGACCTCCATAAAAGAACAGCCCTTTTTAGAATTGTGGAAGCCTCGTTCTTTGTGTTTGAATGTAATATATAGCCAAGTTCTCCTATGTTAAATATTGTGCCAGGACCTCAGCTAATGTAAATTGTCATAGCTCCATTGAAGCAAAAGGCGCTATGCCGACTTGTACTACCTGAGGATCTGGCCCATTAACTTTGAAATCTGAACTGAGATTTAAAAATCTCTAACTATGAAAGTAATATGTAGAGTAGTAACAAGGTAATATTAAATTCAGAATGCTTATCTCAGACTTTAGTGAAAAAGTTAAATTTGTTTAAAAAAATTGTTTTAAGTGACTGTTTATATAGATCACTCCCTCCTTAACCATGATAATAGAAGAGATCAAGGATACTCCAGGGGAAAAAGAAGTAAAATATTCAAACAAACAAATGAGGAACACATAGCAGTGTAAAGACAAATGGTAGTGTTTTGGCTTTGGTTATGAAATCGTATGTTTTGCTATCAAGAATTAACACACAATGGGCCAAACTGAAGTCAGTGAAGTTTTACAGCACGGTTGAATTTGGCCATCTGTTACTTTCTTATTCATCTACAAAGATTTCACATTACAGAGCGGGTTTATTCTATGAGACCATGTTCTGCTGCGGCTTGCTATGAGTAACCCTCATTCCTTGTATCCTGTGCAGAAAGAATAGAACCCCTCGGCATTACCACAATGCTGTTGTTTTGCTTTCCAATACGACAAGGAAAATGTTTTCAATCTCAAATGAAATCTTTTCATTTACATTAAAAACAATTGAAAACACGTGTATTCATCTGAGGCCCAAACCTGAAGTTCTCGCTCAGGACCAGGTTCTCAGCTCCATTTACACCAGCTCAGGATATGGTGTTCAGTTTTCACTCAGTTTCTGGGGAGGATTTACTAAGATAAACTCCCACTGAAGTCAATGGGAGTTTTACCTGAGCACGGTCTGTGTAAATATCAAAGAGTTAGTTCTGCCACTCTTAGTTATCTTGAATAATCTCTTATTTATACAAGTAGTCCCCTGGACTTCATTGGGACCGTCCACAGTGAAAGGCAGGGCTTTGGAGCTGAGCTCTGGCTCCGCTCCAGCTCCAGGCAAAAACCTGCTGCTCCGCACTCCAGCTCCAGGCTCCGCTCCAAAGCCCTGTAAGCTATTACCTGGTGCAGAGAAGGGTATCAGAATAAGGACCTCAGGGTTAGGGCTTAATTCTCCTTTCATTCATACCAGTTTTATACTGGTGTAATTATATTGAGTTTGATTAGGTTATTCTTGACTTACATCTGTGTCACTGAAAAGAATCAAGCTCGACCCTTTTAAAAAAAAAACTTTTAAAAACTTCAGCACACCTTCAATTTTGAGACCTGGAGGTACTTGTCTGTGTCTCTTTAACCTTCTTCATGTCTGGTAATGCAGTCAGCAGGTTGTTTGATCAGCTAGCTGTGTTTTGCATCCTCCACTTGTTCTGTAAGGGTGGGTATGACTGTGCGGTGTATGTTTTTAAGGTTGTGTCTTTTTACTGTTGCTCAGGCTATACAAATGATACCCAACTCAATACATTTTACAGCTGCGCTGCAGAAAGAAGCATCTGCTCGATATTATTGACATTTTTATATCTATGCAGTTTCTTTTTTCTTTGTAAATGTTTCATGTTAACCAAATGCTTTATCCATAAACAAACATACATCTCTGAATTAAAAGATAACCGGCTCTCCTAATAAGGAGCAACAAATAGGTAGAGAAGAGAAATACAGATAAACTATCCAACCAGTGTAAGAAGGTCAAGGTGTATTGGCACACGAACATAAATGAGGAAATATTGCTTAACAACAAACAGATTACAATAATGTGTCAGATCAAAGCATCTCAGAATGCTTGTCATATTCAAATTTACTGATCTTCCTTGAGCAGGCATCTTCACTTTGACATGTCTGGCACGCAGATGTTTAGGTTTAACACCACTTCCTGCTTGCTGTGTTGAAAGGATCTTTTATCAGTTGTCAATGCAATAATAAACTGCCCCAAATATTATTTAAACTCCAGGCTAATGGTTCAGCGCAGATACACCATTGAAGAGAAGGTTCGACTTTGTTTGCTCTCTGTTTTCAGGTCCATCACAGAGATGAATAGCCTGTTGATATTTGCTGTGTTCATTGCCTGCTGTGAATATAAGAAAGTCTTTCAAACTGGAACATACAATGAGGTCATTTAGGAGCTCCCCAAATACCTGTAGTCCCTGTGCTTCACCTTACAAAATTCATATCAGGTTTTCTTTTTAAGGTGAAGTTATCATTCTTCTTCTTAATACTTAGTGGTATAGTCTTCTCTACACCTTGGGAAGTAGGTGGTGTTATTGCCATTTTTATGGATGAGGATACCGAGGCGAAGGTTAACGGCTTGATTTAAACAACTGCTGAACACCCATAGCTCCTTTTAAATTCCGTGGGAGATGTGGGTGTGAAAACCCTTCTTAAAATCTGGCCCCATGTGACTTTTCCAAGGTCACTGGCGATTTCAGTGTCTGAATTCCTGGGTCTCTGTCCTGTGCACAGATCTCTGGGTTATGCCTTTCTTGAAGGGCTGCAAAGCTTTTGCTAAAAGCTTTGTGAAGAACCTAAAGATGAGTACAGTTAATTTTAAAGGGAAAGCAGTAAATTCCATTTCACTGCTGATTCCTATGTTTAGGGTTCTGTGTTTTCACTACAACAGTTGCTAATACCACAAGCACCTAATCCAGAGCAAGGAGCTGTTACTTTGTGTGCCATCAGCATCTACAACACCAATGCCAATGTAGAATCATGAATGCAGATCCTGGCAGGTGAGTAAAGAGGAAACTGATTTACAAAGATTCCGTTTGAGCTTGTGTTTATTGGTAACTTCCCAGACTACACATACATTTTGCTATTGCTCTGGGATTTTAAATTATTTTTGTTAAGCTTTGCAATTTACCTATATCTTTTCTGCTTAATCATTTTGAACGTTGGTCCTAGTCCTATAAAGGGAACATTTCCTTCCCTTCCAGTGAATTTAATGTTTCCCTTTGTTCTTTTGCAGATGTCAGCATGGCACATGGGAGTGCTTTGGAGTTTAACAAAATGATTAAAGCTGCTACTGGGAAATGTGCCATGTTTTCCTATTACAGATGTTACTGTGGATTAGGTGGAAAGGAAACTGCACTAGATGTTACTGAAAGGAGCAGCATAATTCTGTCTAGCTACAGAAAACACTTTTCAGGGCAAGAGCCAGCTACTACCTGTCTGGGGTCGGGAAGAAATTTCCCTTATGGGCAGGTTATTTTGTAATTGTCCTTTATGGGTTTTTTGTACCTTCCTCTGAAATATCTGGTATTGATCACTGTCTGAAGCCTCTATTCTTCACAATCACATTCAAGGGCACAAGCTTAACTCTGACTTTAGCAAATTTAAGATACTCTACTGGGAAGCGTGCTGTCACTTTAAAAGCCTACCCAAAAAGGTGGGGGGTAAGAGGGTAAAGTGTCTAACTTTACCTGAGGGACTGGATGTGTGCATCATGGGTACTTGTATGCTGGCACTGAAAGAAGGTTTATTGTGCAGACAACAAGTATATAACTGTATTTGGGTATAGTGAGGTTTGGGTGGTAAGGCATGTGAATCGTGGTTGTCTTGGGCATTAATTTTGCTTTACCTAATGGTGGCCTTTTCCCTATGAGACTTACTTAACTTTTTACTCCAGTTTAGGGTTGAGTTAGGGGGAGAAGGTGTGAGATGACAAAAGTAAAATACCCCAATTCTCATATATAATGCAGTGTAGAGAAAAATTTGAAACTTTGTGACACAGGCCTGATTTTTGTATGTTTCTCCCTCAAGGTGCTGCTATATCCCTGACTGCTGTTAAAGCAAACAAAGAGAAAAGAAGTTTAAGCCTGTACTGACAAAATAGAAGTTCAGCGTCAGTGATGGAAAAATCATCAGCAGTGAGTACTTTTCTGCTGCAGAGACAAATTGCATTGCAGTTTTTTTGTTGCCCTGAAGTCTATCTGCATTTTATCTTTGTATTAATGTTAGAAGGGGCCTGGAAAAGCCAAAAGAATGAAAATTGTTCGAAGGGCTGAGCTAATGTAGCTACTTACAGTATGTGACCAAGGGTAGAAAGAAATGTCAGCGCTCTGTGGTGATGCTACTACAAAAACATCCTAGCATACAGTAATGCCAGAGGGTCAATTCTTTGCCCCAGCGATGTGCAGTAAGATCAGGATATAAATTCCATCCCAAGTTTAAGATAATATCTCTCTCTTGATAGCTTGTATTTGGCCGTATTGCATACTGGGATGTTTTTGCAGCAGCATTCCCACATAGAAAGCTGTTTTTTCTCTTCTTTGTAAGCTGGGTCACATACTGTAAGTAGCTTGGTCTAGATCAGTGGTTCCCAAACTTTAACAGCCTGTGAACCCCTTTCAATAAAATGTCAAGTCTTGCGAACCCCATCCTAAAAATGAATATTTCTAGGTATTTTCTCCTTTACCTGAGTATGACTTATAAAAGCAGTGATCTTGGAAATGTAAAATTTGTTTTCATAACATGCTTGTTACACACTATTATTATTTATCATTACAGTATTTTTATTACATTATGAAAATGGCAACATTCTTCTCACTTTCGTAGCTTGTGTCACTTTGAATAAGCCTGTTATAAGACATGGCTCCTATGTTTCACCAAGGAGTATCAGATGAGAAACAGCATGAAGATATTTAAGAAGCCAACTCAAAGAATTCCTCCTGCACAAGCATTCAGGGCTTGAGCAGTCCAGGCAAACAATGCATGTTACAACAAAGCTTAAACTTGTTCTTCATAATATTTTTAAAAACTGCAAAAAATATCCACCTCCCTTTCCGTTTCTTATAAGGAGTCTTGAAGTTTAAATCTCCTCAGTGTGATAGATATGCTTGCTTTGATCTGCTTAGCTGGTGGTCCCTTGCTGCTCAGAGTACCTAGGGAAGCTCTGTCTGCCGTTAGGGAACTTTTCCCTGAGAACCCTCTGTAAGGGGGTTCACGAACCCCACTTTGGGAAACACTGGTCTAGATAGATAATTTCTAGGTAATATTAAGTGATAGGCAGACTGAAACATACACGGGGTAATACATACTCATGCATACTCATCACTGTGGGGGAATAACATAATAATAATAGTGGAAAATAGTATACAAGGGGCCAAATTCATCCCTCTGATAATTCCATTAACTCCTGCAGATTTGCAGGATTTAGTTGGCGCATTGGCTGGTGTTTTCAGTACTGTTTGTACAAATACTTTGTAAGAATTTCTCCTCTCAGCATTCAGCACTGTCTCCACCCACTAACTAAATCAGCACATTAAAGCAGGTACAGAATTGTGCTTGTTAAACTTTTCTAGCATGTAACCTACTGAATAGTCCATTGTTTTTCTTTTAATCTTTCTAAGAATTCACACCTCCGAGTGATCAAACCTTTATAGCTATCATTATCTTTTCTGTGGCTCATACACAAGGCCTTCAGTTGAAACCACACCTGCTGTGCTGAGTGGCAAGCAAGAAATTCCACCCTGTGGTGGATGCCTAAGTAACTAGCACAGGTAAAGATAAGGAATGTACACAGTAGGGTGACCAGATGTCCCGATTTTATAGGGACAATCTCGATATTTGGGGCTTTGTCTTGTATACGTGCCAATTACCCCACCCCCACCCCCATCCCGATTTTTCACACTTGCTGTCTGGTCACTCTAGTACACAGTGAAACAGCAACGTAAAAACCTTCAGCATGTCAACCATGCTGCACACTGTCAAATCTTGTAGTGTACCTACAAATCGAACTGATTGGGCAAAGACTCCACTTCAACCCCACTTCTGTTCGCTCTGTGACTATAAGACTACTCTGTGGGCTCATTCTCCTCTCACATTGGTGCAAACCCACAATGAGGTCAAAATCGATTCCTGTGTTGGTGGATGGCTTTATGCACTGTTAGACTTCACAAGGAGACCTGTATGTTATTTGGGGTCCATTGTACTCCTCTTGCTTGAGGGTCAAGATCCACTGGGATGCTTGAGCTGAGGGCAGGGCTGGCTTTAGGATGTGCGGAGCCCAATTCGAACAGTTTTGACGAGGCCCCAGCAGGGATGACAAAAAAAAAAATACCCATGTAAAAAAAACACGTGGGGCTTGTACTTACTGGGTGCTCCGAGTCTTTGGCGGCACTTCGGCAGCAGGTCCTTCAATCACTCCGAGTCTTCGGCGGCACTAAAGGACCCGCTGCTGAAGTGCCGCTGAAGACCCGGAGCGCCGCCAGGTGAGTAAAAATTAAAATGGCACCTCTAGCCGGGGAAGGGATTCTCACTGGGCGCGGGGCCCTCTTAGGCGTGGGGCCCAATTCGGGGGAACTGGTGGAATAGGCCTAAAACCGGCCCTGGCTGAGGGGGTATAGATTTGCATGTCAGGAGGCTGGCAGTATGGTGTTCATGGTGACTCTGGAACTAAGCCACCCATCCACCCACCCCCATGCAGCAGAGTCTATGTTTGATGACCTTTCAGGCACTTTGCAAAGATCAGCTGTTTCCCCAGGCATTTCCTCAGGGGGTTGCTTGGGTGGGCAAGGCATTTTTCCTTCTCCATGGAAGTGGGAGGAGAGGTTGTCAATTACCAGTGTGTCGGTGATTCTGACCATTGATGTGTCCTTACATTGTTTTATTCAACCTGCCAAGAAATGCTGTCCGCCAGTGAATACCCTCTGAGCCCCTACGGGCGCTACTGGCTCTGCACACCCCACAGGGGACACCTGTGTGAGGGCTGCTTGGGCTGGGTGACATTCAGGGTGGGAGGGGACATAGGACATGGGGTTCTCATGCCCTAGTGACTCTGACTCATAGGGACCATTGCCACTGGGTTTATGTTTAGTACAAGGGCTCAAACTGGCCCCAGCAGCTCTGAAGTTGGCAGGGCACAGGGCACGTCTCCTTCAGCCCTGTCTCAGCCCTTGTACCAGCACACGGATGAGCTTTGGCCAAGCAGAGGGGCACACACTGAAATCCAAAACATACATAAATTATCCATAAAATAGTACAGGGCAGATAGTGAAGACACTGAAAAGGGAATAAGGGTGATAAGGACTCTCTGAACATTTAATTGGAGGCAAAAACTTGTATTAATTAGAAAAGAGATTAATGATTATACTTAGTACTCCTGATCTAAAGATCTCAAATTCCTTTCCAAACATTAACTAATTCAATGTCATGGCAACTCTTCCCCCTCCATCCACTACAGAAGTGTATATGTAGCTAACACTAATACATGTTTATTAATACAGCTGGATTTATCGAAGTACAGACTTGACAGGCAAGTGACTTGGCCAAGGTCACAGAGCAAGTCAGTGGCAGAACCAGGGCTCAGATTCTCTATTGCCCTGAGCCTTGTGCAGTCATTGCACTTACTCTGCCCTGCTGTGAACAAGGGTTCAAGGTGCAGGGTACTGGAGGATCAGACCCCAGGAGTCCTGACCCAATAACTCCTACAGTTAAAAATGCTTTTACGATTCAGAGAGGCATTGCAAAGGAAAGAATTAGAGCGGGAGTGGATGCAGCACATCTTCCCTTGAATAACAGTCCTAAGCACAAGAGGCCAAGCGCTGCACATACGGGGCAGTCAGGGAGTGGAGGAGAAATACCTTTACATGGGTTGTAAATGATGTGTGCAATAGACTAGCAAAGGCAGCAGTGGGTTGTAGGTGGGAATGTATTAAAAAAGGAGCAAGATAAACGCTACTTAGTAAAGTGACACCATACGTGATGGTTCCAACTCTATATGACAGAGAGCTACCTAGCTAAGAGTAGATCAGGACGTCTACCTTCCATCTGCAAATAGTACTGTGTTGTGCCAATAATCCATTAAATGTCAGATTTGCTCCACACTTACCAATCTCAGTTAACAGAACCTGCTGCCCCCTCGTACAAGGCTGTAGGTGTTTTCCATTCACAGTTCCAGGCAATTCACTGTGTGATATGCCTGTGGTCAGAGAGGAACAAATTAAGAAACACAGTAAAAGAACTGAAAAAGAACACCATGGCTTAACGACCATATTAAAAGAAGCAGTGAAAGATAAAAAGACTTCCTTTAAAAAGTGGAAGTCAAATCCTAGTGAGGCAAATAGAAAGGAGCATAAACAGTGCCAAATTAAGTGCAAGAGTGTAATAAGAAAAGCCAAAGAGGAGTTTGAAGAACGGCTAGCCAAAAACTCCAAAGGTAATAACAAAATGTTTTTTAAGTACATCAGAAACAGGAAGCCTGCTGAACAACCAATAGGGCCCCTTGAAGATCGAGATACGAAAGGAGCGCTTAAAGATGATAAAGTCATTGCGGAGAAACTAAATGGATTCTTTGCTTCAGTCTTCACGGCTGAGGATCTTAGGGAGATTCCCAAACCAGAGCCGGCTTTTGTAGGTGACAAATCTGAGGAACTGTCACAGACTGAGGTGTAACTAGAGGAGGTTTTGGAATTAATTGATAAACTCAACATTAACAAGTCTCCGGGACGAGATGGCATTCACCCAAGAGTTCTGAAAGAACTCAAATGTAAAGTTGCGGAACTATTAATGAAGATTTGTAACCTGTCCTTTAAATCGGCTTCAGTACCCAATGACTGGAAGGTAGCTAATATAACGCCAATATTTTAAAAGGGCTCTAGAGGTGATCCTAGCAATTACAGATGAGTAAGTCTAACGTCGGTACCGGGCAAATTAGTCGAAACAATAGTTAAGAATAAAATTGTCAGACACATAGAAAAACATAAACTGTTGAGCAATAGTCAACATGATTTCTGTAAAGGAAAATCGTGTCTTACTAATTTATTAGAGTTCTTTGAAAGGGTCAACAAACATGTGGATAGGGGGGTCCAGTGGATATAGTATACTTAGATTTCCAGAAAGCCTTTGACAAGGTCCCTCACCAAAGGCTGTTATGTAAATTAAGCTGTCATGGTATAAAAGGGAAGGTCCTTTCATGGATTGAGAACTGGTTAAAAGACAGGGAACAAAGGGTAGGAATTAATGGTAACTTCTCAGAATGGAGAGGGGTAACTAGTGGTGTTCCCCAAGGGTCAGTCCTAGGACCAGTCCTATTCAATTTATTCATAAATGATCTGGAGAAAGGAGTAAACAGTGAGGTGGCAAAGTTTGCAGATGATGCTAAACTGCTCAAGATAGTTAAGACCAAAGCAGACTGCGAAGAACTTCAAAAAGATCTCACAAAACTAAGTGATTGGGCAACAAAATGGCAAATGAAATTTAATGCGGATAAATGTAAAGTAATGCACATTGGAAAAAATAACCCCAACTATACATACAATATGATGGAGGCTAATTTAGCTACAACTAGTCAGAAAAAGATCTTGGAGTCATCGTGGACAGTTCTCTGAAGATGTCCACGCAGTGGGCAGAGGCGGTCAGAGGCATTGCAAAAGAGCAAACAGGATGTTAGGAATCATTGAAAAGGGGATAGAGAATAACACTGAGAATAGATTATTGCCCTTATATAAATCCATGTTACGCCCACATCTTGAATACTGTGTACAGATGTGGTCTCCTCACCTCAAAAAAGATATACTGGCACCAGAAAAGGTTCAGAAAAGGGCAACTAAAATGATTAGAGGTTTGGAGAGGGTCCCATATGAGGAAAGATTAAAGAGGCTAGGACTCTTCATCTTGGAAAAGAGGAGACTAAGGGGAGATATGATAGAGGTATATAAAATCATGAGTGATGTGGAGAAAGTGGATAAGGAAAAGTTATTTACTTATTCCCATAATACAAGAACTAGTGGTCACCAAATTAAATTAATAGGCAGTAGGTTTAAAACAAATAAAAGGAAGTTCTTCCTCACGCAGCGCACAGTCAACTTGTGGAACTCCTTACCTGAGGAGGTTGTGAAGGCTAGGACTATAACAACGTTTAAAAGAGAACTAGATATATTCATGGTGGTTAAGTCCATAAATGGCTATTAGCCACGATGGGTAAGGAAGGGTGTCCCTAGCCTCTGTCTGTTTATCAGAGGATGGGGGTGGATGGCAGGAGAGAGATCACTTGATCATTGCCTGTTAGGTTCACTCCTTCTGGGGCACCTGGCATTGGCCACTGTCGGTAGACAGATACTGGGCTAGATGGACCTTTGGTCTGACCTGGTACGGCCATTCTTATGTTCTTATGAACTGTTACAAGTTCCTAGGTTACCAGGGCAGGATCTACCAGGGACTGGAACTCCTTCTAACTGAGATGCCTCTGTGACCCTCTAGATGTCCATCACAAGGTACATTTGGAGCTGCTGAGATAAGGAAGCATCCCCTATCCCCTAGGGCTGAACTCTCTGTGGGGACATTTGCCAGCCTGTAGCTGGAAGCCTGGTACTGATCACAAAATTGTACATTAACAAAGATAATGGCAATATTGGAAAAGTCTCTAAACGTCATTATCTGTCTGTCCCCTCTAGGCAGTGACCAGAGCCAGTGCAGGAGAGTGGTCTATTTATGCCACAGGAGCACAGCCCTCTGCTTCCAGAAGATCCTGGTTATTTATAGTAAGTCCTGCCAGTTCTATTCAAACAGGCAATGCAAAGGAAGCAAAGCCAGCTGTTAAGCAGGGCTGCCCCTCCCTTAGGGGTTGCAGTTGTTGATTGGCTGCACTCATTTTTAAGGGAGAAATCAAACAAGAAATCCCTGATGCAGAACCCTGAGCCTTTGGAGCAATCCACTCAGCTGCATCCTAAAGCCTTATCCGGGGACCATATATCAATATTCAGAGGGTGAGGGTAGCACATCCATTGGCATGAGATCATAGGTATGTGTACAAGGATGATCACTTTGTTAGCAATCCTGTAGGCCAGTGGTTCTCAAGCTAGGGCCACTGCTTGTTCAGGGAAAGCCCCTGGTGGGCTGGGCCGCTTTGTTTACCTGTCATGTCCTCAGGTTCGGCGGATCCCAGCTCCCACTGGCTGCTGTTCACTACTCCAGGCCAATGGGAGCTGCAGGAAGCAGCATGGGCTGAGGGATATGCTGGCCACCCTTCCTTACAGATGGGAGCTGAGGCACAGAAAGACTAAGGAGCAGATTTTTAACGGTACTTGGGCACCTCACTCCTATTGAAATCAATGGGAGTTAGAAATCTAAACACTCAGCCCTAAGTGACATGTCCAGACTTGCACAGGAGGCTTGTGGCAGAGCTGGGAATTGAATCAAGGGTTTGAGCTAGGGTCCTAACCAGTGGATGGATTAGTCTTCCTCTCCTCCAGCACAGATCCCTCACTTTAGTTACCAGTCCCTGCATTTCTCAAAACCCTCATTATAAAACCTGCAGGCCCCACAGTCCCGCTGCTTACAAGTTATTCTTTGTGGAGCCAGGCAGCAGGAGGGCACAGTCGCTTATAACTGTTCAAAAATTACAAAGTTTAATTATTACAAGAAAACAGAGTGCAATGAGTGTACGTAATGTATTATATTCAGTCATGCCGATCACTGCAGTGATAGGGACCAACCGAGAATGAGTCCACAAACTTCCAATGATTTTCATTGACATTAATGGAAGTTAGGAGCCTACATATCATTGTTTATCTAGGCTTTACAATCTAAATAGACAAAGTAGATACAGGGTAGGTGTGATGGGGCATCTGCCCCACACTGGCAAATAAAGGGTTAACATGGAGTCTGAGGGCCCAACTAGCCTATTCAGTGCCACCTGGAAGAGAAATAGCTAATTAAGGATTAGACCCAGCTGGGGAGAACCAGACTGGGTGGGCCTGTAAGGGAAGGCCTGCAGGGCCAAGGGTGAGACTGCAGCAGGGAGCTTATACCCTGTGACAGGCCCTGAAAGGAGAAGGGGTCTAGGCAGCTGCCAGAGAAGCTAGGAGTCACTTGGAGAAAGTTCTTAGCACAGACAAGCTGCGTGGAGAGCTGAAACTGCAGGGAGAGAGGGCTGGTGAGTACAGCTCCATGACAGACACCTGCAAGCAGGTGAAGGTGGGAAGTAGTCCAGGGAGCCAGTGAGGGTTCATAAGAAATAGACCCTAGCTGCTTCTCAGAAGAATCCTGGATAGGAACTCCCAGGAAAACATTCTCCTACACTCCCCCACCCCCCATGGGAGAGCTGACGTAAGCTATGGGACAGGCCACAAGGACCAGTGAGCCCAGACAGGGGCTGAAGGCCTGCTAAGTGGTCACTGCGTCTCGGGGTTTTTGTTTGAACTTCTTTTAGTTAAGGGGCCTGTGCTGAAAGGCGACCTGGCTGGAGGGCTGGAACATGGAAGATACTGACTGGAGTAGAACTGAACCAGCAATGAGTAGGGAGTGCTAGAACCAAAGACCTGGCCATGCCCTCACCTGACACCAGGAGGTGCTGTGTCAGTGACTGGCAGTGGATTACAGCAGGAAAGCCATGTGGTGGTGGCACATGTCATGTTAGCTCCAGGGTGGTCAGGGTTTTGTTTTGTTTTCCTTTGTGGGGGGAAGTGGGCTTTCATTGGGAGGGGATTGTTAACTGGAAAGTTAAGAGCCAGGAGAGTAGAGCGAAGCAGGGGAGAAAAGGGAGGTGAGAGAGGTCTGAGGGGCAGGTGTGGAGTGAGGCTGAGGTGAAGAGACTGGAATGGGGGTGGGAGGAGGTTCATGTAAACAGCCAATTGTGCATGGCAGAGAAAATCTGTTAAAAACTGAAGAATGTGTTTTCTGTATCTGCAGGTCCCTGTGTGACCTGCTTTCTGCAGCTGTTCTGCTGCCTTGTGTACTCATCCCAAACTCAAGACACAAATCTTTATTCCATGCTGTCACGGACTCACAGATCATGCCCACTCTTGGCCCTGTGCAGTCCGTGGGTGGGGTGCCCCTTTCAATGAGACAGCCCTTCTTGAGGGTCTACTCTCTCTCAGGAATTAGGACCCTCAACCTCCTGGAGCTGCACCTTTCTGAGCCTTAGCACGTTTGTCTCTTGCCGTGGGTCCCCTTAGGGAGTCCACTCGTTCTGGACCTCCGGGGCCTCCACTCCCCAAAAGGGATGATGTAACCTTGTTCTCTAGACTGGAGTGACTCTCAGCCAGCCTAAAACAGAGTTTATTGAGCATTGAACACAGCACAGGAAACTCTCAGGGCCTCAGGCCCAGCCTCCGTCAGCACAGAACATTCCAGTCTCCCCTGCATCCAGGTGGGCTCTGCCTGCTCTTCTTCTCTAGCTCAGAGCCCTCCTTGCTTCCCAGCTGGGCATCTGATGTCACCGGCCGCAAGCCCCGCCTCAGTCCATTTTCTTTGCTCCAGGTAAACAGGGTCACCTGGGCCTACTCTCCCCTCTTCTTTCCTCTGGCCCTCTCTGGCTGGAACCAGCTGGTTAGGTCACCAGGGTCCTCTCTTCACAGCCCATTGTCCTCCCACTGGCGAGAACCGGCTGTGGCTCATGAGCTGGACCTCTGGGTCACCAAGTTGCCAGGTCACCAGTTGCTGAGGTATCTGTCCTCCAGGCCATTGGCTGGGGTCCCAAGTTCCCTCTCTGGTCCTCTGTAACAACAAACTCCCTCTCCCTTCACCTCGTTAAACCAGTAACACCCAGGGAAACTGAGTCTCATCCCCTCTGCATGCAAACCATTGGAAAAACATGGAAAAAACAAGAAAATCCCCCACTTTGTCACACACGCCATCGGTACCTTATGACAGCAGGATAAGGTCAAAATCCACCTTCCATTCTAGCCTCCCTCTACCTCATTTATCAGTTGCTCAGAACTTCCTCAAATACCTTTCTTTAGGGCTGAAATTTCCATACTTGAACTCTCACCAGAGGTGAATTTCTGAAACTCCTTTGAGGGCCTGATATTTTCCATGCTTCTTCTCAACTGAGTGGTCACAAACAACAAGTAGAGTGGGGGTGGGCAAACTATGGGCTGGATCTGGCCCACCAGCCATTTTAATCTGTCCCTTGAGCTCCTTCTGGGGAGCAGGGTATGGGGCTTGCCCCGCTCTGGTGCTCCAGCTGGGGAGAGCGTTTGAGGATGCTCTATGTGGATCACAGAAGCAGCGGCATGGCCCCACTCCTGTTTCTATGTGTAGGGGCAGCCAGGGGGCTCTGCTCTGCATGCTGCCCCTGACCAAGTGCCACCCCTGCATCTCCCGTTGGTTGGGAACCACAGCCAATGGGCGCTTCAGAGGCAGTGCCTGCAGGCGGGACAGCATGCAGAGCCACCTGGCCATGCCTCCATGTAGGAGCCGGACAAGGGACATGCTGCTGCTTCCAGGAGCTGCTTGAGGTAAACACTGCCCGGAGCCTGCACTCCTGAGACTCCCCCCTGCCCCAGCCCTGATCCCCCTCTCACCCTCCAAACTCCTCGATCCCAGCCTGGAGCACCCTCGTGCGCCCCAAACCTCTCATCCCCAGCCCTCACTTCCCCACACCCCAAACCCCTGCCCTGCTCCCTCTTATGCCCTCCGAACTCTGTCCCAGCCTGGCTCTCCCTCCTGCACCCCACAGCCCTCATCCCTAGCCCCACCCCAGAGCCTGCAACCCGAGCTGGAGCCTGCACCCCTTCCTGCACCCCAACCCCTTGCTCCAGCGCTGATTCCCCTCCTGCCCTCCAAACCCCTCGGTCCCAGCCCAGAGCACTGTCCTACACCCCAAACTACTCATCCCCAGCCCTCTCCCCCCACCCCCTCGAGCCCACATCCCCAGCCGGAGCCTTCACCATCCTCCACCCCAGCATGAAGTCCCCTCCCACACCCTGAACTCATTTCTGGTCCCACCCTGGATCCCACACCCCCAGCCAGAGCTCTCACCCCCTCCTGCACCCCAACCCCAATTTTGTGAGCATTCATGGCCCACCGTACAATTTCTATTTCCAGATGTGGCCCTTGGGCCAAAAAGTTTGTCCATTCCTGAAGTTGAGCACTTAGCACAAAGGGGAGGTAATCTGGTGTAGGTGCTAATGCAACATGAGGGCTAGCCTGTGATTTTAGGCTACATGTCTGTGCAAGGTAGGAAGGAGGAGTAAATGCTGATTTACAGCAGCTGAGGATCTGGCCTACAATTTAAATTGGCTTGGTAATATGTGTGTCTGTCTGTCTGTCCGTCCCCCTTTTTGAGAGCCCAAGAGGAAAAGAGAGTACAGCACCGCAGAATAGTCCTCATGGTGCTGCTCCTCATAGGATTTAACTGGGTGAATGGCTCACTAATATCCTGCTTCAGCAACTTCATGTCCCTAGCTACTGACACCTCCACAGACAGGGTGCGTAAAAGCCAGCACCTTCTATTGCTTTAACTGTCCCCAGGGAAGAGATTGCGTCACTTGGTAGCTTGGTGGTCTCTTTGAGGGGTTGAGGAAGGGGCTAGAGTACTTTGGAAAGAGGAAAGATCTGTGCTTTGCAATCTGTTGTGTAGCCAGATGGCGAGTAAAACTTTATTTAGCAACTGGGGGTAGATCCTTTGCAGAAGAAATTGAAGTAATAACGGTATCCTTTGTTATAGCTGCTTGCTTCCTTTCTGAAACACAGGACTGCTGTCCGGTCGCAGTCACACGCCTGCTTTGCACAGGTGGAGTTATTTGTATTCCCTGCAGGAACAAAAGCATTTATCACTCTACAACTCTCGTGCGGTAGCTAAAAGGCAAGGAACCCACTCAGAGGCCAGGCGCCGAGCAGCTTGTTCCTTCTCTGACCTTCACCACTCCAGATGCATGGATGAGGTGTAGCAAAAGAGGAACGAGGCAGCCCTGTTGCTGTAACACTGCCAGGAATGTTGCGACACTGCAGTTGGCATGACAGCAGCTGGGAACACTGCAGTGGTGCCATTGGCACTGGATTTGCTGCTTCGTTGCCAGCTTAGGTGCCTTTCCAAATCAGCAGAGTGCAGCTGATTCTCCCCTGCCTCATGTAGCCCACTGGTGAGTGTGTTACAGGCTCCTGCTCTGTACCAATCCCCAGAGGCTATGTGTTGTTACTGCCCCAGCTGCAGAGCTTTAGCAGCTCATGCATCTCACTCAGGAGGTCTCCAGCTCAGTTCCCAGTGTGTTGGCCAAGATGGCAGCTCTGATGGTAGCAGTCACGCCCACTTGGGCTTTATGGGTATAAAATGCTAGAAAATCAGAATGGCAACATTTTATAAAATGTATTTCATAGGTGTAAATACAGTGACCGATGAGGCCCAGTGGCTCTGGCACTGCAGCACTGGAACGGAAAGGCACTGCCGATCCATCACAGCTGCCTGCCCTGGAACTGGCAGTCAGTCAGTCACAGCTCAGAGGTCCTTAACAGTCGTCCTTTCCACTTGCTCTGCAAGATGTCACCCTAATTGCCTTGGAGGTTGTGAGAAGAAGTAGGTGAGGAGGAACCAGAAGGACCTGAAGTACTGTCCTCTCTCCCAAAGCTAGCTATCCTGTAGATGCTATTTTTTTCCCCAAAAAAACCCCTCTGACCATTTCTGGTTAGGACACATTTGTTCCAATGTCATTGTAAAAGGTTCAAGCAAGAGAACAAGGTCCCAGGTAAATCACCAGAGTATCCGTGGCCATTTTAGCCATGCAGAAAATGCTACTCACAGCACATAACGTCTTCGTCGATGATGGAGTATT
Organism: Gopherus evgoodei; assembly: GCF_007399415.2. Lineage (NCBI taxonomy): Eukaryota > Metazoa > Chordata > Testudines > Testudinidae > Gopherus > Gopherus evgoodei. The sequence goes on along the minus strand of NC_044339.1, from coordinate 8,377,199 downwards.
GATAATAATCAAAAAATGGGTGACAGCTCTGGTTGGTTAACTCCTTATAGCAGCAATCATGGGCATGACAGCACCTTCAGGAAGACAGAAACACAGGAGTAGGGTGGAAAATGTGACTAGGTGAAGTAACGGCCAACGTCACCACTACTAGAGGGGAGAGTGTGAGTGAGCTTCCCAAGGAACAGAGTTTGGGCTTGGTTTGGAAAAACACCCAGGAGCTCACATGTTTATCCCAAGTGATGTTCTTAGCGCTGCTCCGTGCCTCAAATCCAACTCCTGTCCAAAGCTGGGTGAAACTTTTTGAACAAAACTTTTTTTTCAGCAAAAAATGCAGATGTGGGTTGACTGGAGCATTTTTGTGAATTTGTGTTGAATTTGCTGGATAGTTTTGGTTGGGGGTGGAGTCTTCAAAACTATTTAGGAAAAATTGCAACATTTCACTTCAAAATGAACTGTTCTCATTTTTGATTCATAACTGTTTTAAAATGTCCTTCCATTTTAATTTAAAAAACCCTAACATGCCAAAAATCAAATCTAAACAAAACATTTAGTTCAACCTAAAACAACTTTTTGATTTGCCAAAACATTAAAGTTTGTTCTGGAGGTGGTTGGTTGGTTTGTGGCGGGAGACTGAAACGAAAAATCCTTTAGATTGAAAACTCCCTGGGGCAGGGCCTGTCTCTGTTCTGTGTATGTACAGCTCCTAGCACAAAAGAGCCTATCCCGAACCAGGACCCCATGTGGTATAATACAAATAAATACTACACCTCTACCCTGATGTAACGCTGTCCTCGGGGGCCAAAAAATCTTACTGCATTATAGGTGAAACCGTGTTATATCGAACTTGTTTTAATCTGCCTGAGTGCGCAGCCCTGCCCCTCCAGAGCGCTGCTTTACTGTGTTATATCCGAATTTGTGTTATATCGGGTCGCGTTATATCGAGGTAGAGGTGTATTACTACTAATCACACAGTTCTACTGGCCCTTTTAAGATTCTGGGGATGAATCACCCCAGCGTGCCTTGACTACAGAGGAGTTTTCATTCTCACATAAGCTGGAGAGTTGAGGCGCTCAGCCCCAGAGTGCTAAAGGGCTTAGTGCCGTTACAATCCTAGGATTTAGTTGCCCAGCTAACTAAATCAATGCATTGCTAAAATCAGTATTGATACTAGTAATAATATTAATGGCTGCTAGTACTGATACCAGCAGCATTGACATGAACCAAAGCTTACCAGTCTGTCTTATCCAGAGGCTGCCCTCTCCCACCCAGTCCACAGTGGCATCCATACCCATTGTAGGAAATGAGGGCACTTTTCCCAGTAATTCTCCGGATCATGAATTTGAAATTGAGGAGGCTGCTGTGGATCATGGTCAAAACTGCAAAAGAGCAGAAAGGGCTTTTCAGGACTTTCCAAGGAGATGTTTTGCTTTCAAGGAGAATCATTTCTCTGATCCCTCATCTAACGTACGGAGAGAGGTCAAAATCACTGAGTATTTAGTGACTAAGTGAGGATTGTACTGCTGCTGCTTGCACATTAGCTATAACCCAGCACAGGGAGGAAGGGTAGTCTAGGGGTCAAACCACTGCCAGGGAATCAGGTAGGGTGACCAGATAGCAAGTGTGAAAAATCGGGATGGGGGTGGGCAGGTAATAGGAGCCCATATTTAAAAAAAAAAAGCCCTGAATATCAGGACTGGCCCTATAAAATCAGGACATCTGGTCACCCTAGAATCAGGAGATATAGGTTCAATTCCTGCTCTGCTACAGATTCCATGTGTGACCTTGAGCAAGTCACTTAGGGCTGAATGTGCAAAAGAAGATAGGTGCCCAAACCCCAGTTCCACGACCACTGTAATGCACAAAACTCCTGCTGAAATCCTGTAGGTGCCTAAAGTGTCTGTCTTTGTATTTATTTATTTATTTATTTTGGTTTGGGGGTTTTCTTATTTTTGCAGTACAAGTTCCCTCAGCTCCTGTGTTTGTCTCTGAGCATGTACACTGCTGCTTCCCCGGGGAGTCTAGATGCTTATCTCCCGCCTAAGCCCCAGAGCGATTCACAAACCAGGGGCATTCAGCCACCTCATTGGCACAGGGGCCTGATCTAGTAGGGATGCTCAGAGGTCTCCTCCTAGATCAGGCCTCTTGGGCAAGTTCATACAAAATAGGGGGAGGGAGCAGGGCACAGGATGACAACAATGTCCCTTGAACTTTTAGCCCAGTGGCAGGGGCGGCTCTAGGCATTTTGCTGCCCCAAGCACAGCAGGCAGGCTGCCTTCAACGGCTTGCCTGCGGGAGGTCCAAGGTCCCGCAAATTCAGCGGCAGCCTGCGGGAGATCCGCCGAAGCTGTGGGACCAGCAGACCCTCTGAAGCCGCGGCACCAGCAGACCCTCTGCAGGCAAGCCGCCGAAGGCAGCCTGCCTGCCGCCCTCGCAGCGACTGGCAGAGCGCCCCCTGTGGCTTGCCACCCCAAGCACGCGCTTGGCGTGCTGGTGCCTGGAGCCGCCCCAGCCCAGTGGTTAGGGTGCTCACCTCGGATATGAGAGACCTTGGTTCAAGTCCCCCCCTGCCTGAGGGGGAGAAGGGATTTGAACAGGGAGTTCTCTAACCATTGGGCTATGGCATATTCTGATGTGGGGAAATCCCTCAATCTCTTCTGTTGAATCTGTTACACTGTGGATAACTAGAGTCAATGGTGCATGGGGGATCCTGGTCTCCCACATTCTGGGTGAATGCCCTTATCCCTGTGAGCGAGGTGGAGCTTAGCACACACCCCCTGGTCGGCACCTCCCATTGGCTACCTTAGTTGGCTCCCTGCTGATCATGCTGGGTTTGTGGTTTGGGGTCACAGGCGCCCATCTCTCCCCACTCATTGCAGAAGAGCGTAGGAGCCTAACTCAGGCTTTGTGTATTGCAGTGGTTTCTCCCAGGTACCTAACGCCTCTCGTGCATTCAAACCTTAATCTCTCTGTGTCGGTTCCCTGTCTGTATTAGGGTAGTCATAGCTCTTTCCTTCCTCACGTGGGTTCTGGGAGGATAAAGATTTGGATGCCAGTGTAAGAGAGGCTATATAAGTAGGTCATCTGCCCTGGCGCTGTTTTTTGCCTGTCACTGAAATAGTCTCATGATCTCAACCAGGCCAGTCGAGGCAGCTTGGAAGCTAACTGCAGCTGTGACTCAAACTGATTCCCATAGGTATATCGGGGGGCTGAGCTGTGAACAGATGGGTTTGTTTTGAGGGGCTGTGATGCCCTGTGCTGCACACAGTACAAACAAGCTAGCCCCATCTGCCACGACACAGTTCCAAGGCATCTGATGACGATGTGACCCTCTCCTAGCAAAAAGGAGCATCTATAGTGATAGGCACCAGTGTGGAGGGGAAGAGGAAAGCGTAATGATAGACCACGTCCTGGAAGGTGGCACTGACCCTTAACCCCAGCAGAGAGGCTCAGCAGTATTGTTTCTTCTGCAATTCTTTATAAAGATGGGCCAGAACCTCTGTTCTGAACAGCCCTGCATTGTGAGCAGATTTTGTAAGCCTAATGCAGAGCTACAGTTCACTAATGGGCCCAACCCAGGACTAACTTCAAAATATGATCTCACAGCTTGTGGCTTGAGCCGCTCTGTAGCTTCTTGGCAAGATGGTGGCCACTTTGCTGAGGGATGCCAGTTGGCCTGCCCTCGGGGGATGGGGGTATGGGGTTTCTGGTACTCACTGCTGGCTGCCAGTATTGCCATTAGGAAGAGTTTCCACATGTCCGTGCAGAACCTGAGGAAGAAATAGACTCAGGGGTCATGTCTGGAGCCAAGTGAAATGTTTCGTGTTTCAGATGAGGAGCTTATTTAAAAAAATAATAATACCATTGGGGGTAATGAACTATTTGAAAGTTAGAGAAAAGTATTGATTGAACAAAAAATTGAGGGAAAAAGGGAGCTAGAATTTTTGGAAATGTAGCTGGATTGACTAATTATTTTGGGGTTTTTTTATTTGACCCAAAATGATGACTTTTTTTTTCCAGTTTGCTAGCCCAAATGGGGGGGAGGGGGAATCAATTATTCACTCAGCTCTAATCATGTCACAGGTACGGCCCAATGTCCAGTGGCAGCTCCAGAACAACCCACTGTCTGCAAACCAAAGGCATTGCATGGGTTCCTGGAATAATTCCAGACCAAGACCTCAAACACACCCAGTAACGGAGGGAGTGTGAGCATGCCCCTCGTTACCCAGAGGTGGTGTCCTTTCCTTTATACAGACCTGATGCCTGAGGGATGAATCTCCCATAGCCCCTGCTGCAGCCAGAAAGCTACCTGACATAAGGGGATCCTTAGCTGATGCATCAGCTGGCTGTAACTGGGATGATTCAGAGCATCCTTGGAGTTCATTAGTTCTTTCCCCCTCCACCCTGGAATTCACTGTGATTGTGATGCTTGGAGTGTTCACACAGCTTAGGGTCCATGTGTGGAACTCGCTGCTACTGGAGATGAGTAAGAGAAATGTTGAGAATGGATTGTTAAAAGGTCTGGGTAACTTTATGACCATAGTTACACCTGCAACTATCAGGTTTCAGAGTGGCAGCTGTGTTAGTCTGTATCAGCAAAAACAACGAGGAGTCCTTGTGGCACCTTAGAGACTAACATATTTATCTGGGCATAAGCTTTTGTGGGCTACTATGAAAGTAAGCTAAGGGTAACAATCGTGTTTCAGGGTGTACCGTGCTTTCTAGCAGGGCTCAAGATAATATAGCAATGGACAACATAGCACAACTGGCCATAATAAACCTTCGAGGGGGAGAATCACCTTTCATTGGGAGGGTGAAAGTCTGACTCTAGGCCAGCACAGTCTGACCCAATACGAGAATGCCTGTTTTTTTTACCCAGTAACCCCAAAGCAACAGCTCAGGGTGGCAATGAAGCTGGATCTCCCATGCCATTCATTACGTCAGTGATGAAGTGTCACAGTAAACATTCCAATGCCCAGTCCCATCTGCATTCCAGCCACCCCCACTCCCACCCTCTCCAGGACTCAATTTCCCCTCCTTTCCGGTACTCCCTCCTCATGACACTCCACACACCTCAGTCCCTCATTACAATCATGCCTGTAATTCTCTGTCCATGTCTCTAGCCATTGTTTCCTCTTCATTCCAGCTACCCTTGTCTCCATTATTCCCCTCACCTTTCCAAAACCTCTTGTTCCTGTTCCATTCTGAACCCATCATTCCAATAGCCTCCCGCAGTGAGAGAGAGAGAGAGAGAGAGAGAGAGAGAGAGTGTGTGTGTGTGAGTGTGTGTGTGTGTGTGAGAGAGAGAGAGAGAGAGAGAGAGAGAGACATGATGGTTTGCTCTAACATGAGTTAGAGGCTTGTGAACCTGGACACGCTGCAGAACCTATGGATGGACTGTTGCTCCACTGACATCAGTGCAGCCAGCATTTCGTTCCATGTTTTCTTGGGCATTTAGGACCTGATCCAAAGCCCATTCAAGTCAAAGGAAAGACTCCAATTGGGACTTGATTTCAAGGGTAAAGTTGTTTGGGTTTTTTGGTTTTTTTTAATCTTGATGCTGGCTGTAATTAGCTATTTTTCATGGTCTGTTCTATTGCACCGTATTATCTTGGCAAATGTATTTATCGGCTCCAGGGCTTTGATTGGCACTTTGCAGTTAGACATCAAATACCAATAAAAAAAGGTCTTTTGAGCAGGAGTGCCAAAGAATTAATGTATGGAGCAAAGCTGGAGAAATCTGCCTTTCTAATGGTTTTATATATTTGTAAAAAAAGGAGAGAGAGAGAGAGAGAGAATGCCATCTGGGAACGCCACATGTACAGCAAGAGATCATCTTACCTGCTGGCAGATCCCTCTTGGCTGGAGAAATCGGGCAGAAGAGCCCAAGAGGACACCTCTGGCAGCTACAGAGGCTGGAGTTATGGGGCAGCTGCTGCTAAGAGGTGGGGACCTTCCCTTTGAGGGAGTCAGGAGCTATGGCTGAGATGCACCTTATGCTTGGCTGGTGTATCACTCAGCCCATATCTGCATTCTTTGGTTGATTTCTCAAATAAGGTTATTGCCCAGTCACATGAAGGGAAGACGATCCCATCTCAGGGCTTCTCGCCAGCCACCCGTTTTTCTGGTTTGTTAAAGGTCACTTTTCAGACGTATAAAACAACGGTGCATTAAAGCGAAAGAGCAGCTGGGCAGTTTTGCTTATCTTGCCACAGCAGGTCAGGGGATCACATTTTGGTTACGTTCTTCGATTCTGTTGGGCTATGTAAGGATTAAGTAAAGGCCTGGGTAGCCACTTGCATGGTATTAGGGAGTGAAGGCACAGGCAAGCACTATTTCTCCGCTTGATTAATAAGTTGCCATCCTTTTCCCTTCCCTTCTGCTTATTAAGAATTGATAAGCATTGCAGTTGTATAAGGAATGTGGGGGTCTAAAGGATACTCTTCGTATGAAGCAGTGTTATCTCCCCTCTCCCTTCCTTTCCCAGCTACATAAACGAGCTCGGGGTCATGTTCCCTTCCTCCCTCCCCTGTGAACTGCTGATTTAAGGGAATTTGTGGCACAATTACTGCAAAGAAATGTTTTTTCAAGGTAAAAATGTCTGTATAATATGCGTAATGCCATAAACAGTACATAGGGGCGGGTACATACTAACTTAAATAAAAGGCGTGTGCTGTAACTAATTCAGTGCTTACTCGACAATTGGGTCGAGGGGAACAAGTATCGCAATGAAGAAGTCCCTCTATTCAATCCGCCTCTGGGTCAGCGGCTCCTCTAACAGATTCCCCACTCCATAGCTTCCTCCTCCTCCTTGTGGGGCCAGAAAGGCTCATTTGCCATAAATGTCACCAGGACTCATGAATGCTTGGTGTTCAGCAGTGGAAGTGAGTCTCTTGAAGGCTGAAATGCCAAGTCAAAAAAAAACAAAACTATTTTATCTTTGCTTTTTTCTTCTCCTATAGCAACTGTGGAGGGCCAGAGAGTTTCTTCTGTTTTGTTTTTCTATTTCATCAGAAATTCCAGGGCCTGACTTAGCTTGTGGATCACTGGAGGCCCTGAAATGGGACATTACATCTAGAGTCAGCCTAGGATTAAGTTTCTCCTCCCCACTCAAATTGGCACTGAGAGGGCTGCAAAGTCAGGTGTCAGCTTCCAGCTGTGATGCCATATTTCAGGTCCTCCTCAGATTGGTATAGTCCTCCAGGGAAAAATAAGTCCGCACCTACTATTTCTTGTGTAAAAAATCGACCATCCCGGATAAATTTTTTGAGGCTGCCTATAGGTATCTTAAGGCTCCAATTCTGCAAACACTTACATGTGCTTTACTTTGCTACTAAAGTGAGGTGTCCCTTTGAAATTGATGAAACCACTCATAAAGTTAAGCACTTGCATGATTAGGGCCTAAAGAGAGAGAGAATTAGGAAATGTCTCAGCCTCCCCTAACCAGGTCAATCTCTGATTTAGTACCTATTTGCCATGGCTCTCAAAGGGCTAGATGTAGGGTGACCAGATGGCAAGTATAAAAAATCAGGATGGGGGTGGAAGGGTAATAGGTGCCTATATAAGAAAAAGCCCCCAAAATTGAGACTGTCCCTGTAAAATCAGGACATCTGGTCACCCTAGCTAGATGCGCAGCCCTTTCTCGTGGTGTTGATCATTTCCTCATGTGAGTAAGGGCTCATCAAACACCCGATCCAGCCCCCATTGAAGTCCATGGCAATCTTTCCAGCCATTTCAGTGGGAGTTGTACTGAGGCCTGGCATAAGAGAGAGTTGCATAATCCAGCCCTGCTAAATCATCCAGGAGTTGAACATCCAAAAAGCCTTGTGGTCTTTCCATCATTCTTTTAACAGGATCTTCTATGGCATTAAAGAACTTTACAGCATTTTGGTTTTCAGCATAATCTCTCTTCACACCAACAAAACAGAGCTTTGAGCTGTCTTCTTAATGCTGCAGAGAACTAGTTTCAGAGTCATTATTACACAACGCCCTCATAATTTTTCCCCTGCCAACTGGATTTTGTGAGTAAAGCTATTGGGCCAAATTAATTCCCAGAGTGACCCAAATGCAATCACACCATAGATAGTGTGATGGGGTATATACCCCATCCTAGTTTGAAAAAGGTTAATGTGGGTCTGAGAAGCCAATTAACCCACCTGATTGCACCTGGAGGGTTGGCCAGCCCCAACTGGGAGAGGAGCTGAGCGGTTGCTATAAAAGCAGGAAATCTGGCTCGCATTGTTAAATTAGAAACTGAAATACAAACAAGTATGAGGCACACAGGTTTTGCGATAGCAGTCTTTCTAGCTATTGAGAGGGTGTATGATGATATGCTATGGAGGGAAGGCTTGTTCTACAAAGTAGATGCACTAGAGATAAGAGGAAGAATGTGTGGGACCATGCTGGTTGGAGGTGGGAAAGTTACATCCAATACATATAATATTAAAAACCATACAGGCAACAGTTATCAGCCTGGCCTTATTTAATACTATGACAAATGATCTCCCCAAACAAGTAGTGAGGTAGGTGTTGCGCTGTTTGCAGATGACTGTGCTCTTTGGGTTAGGAGCAGAAATATTGAAGTGGCAGAAAAGAGAATCAGCAAAGTGTTACAAGAGACCTCTGATTGCAGACCTGCATGGGGCTTCAGGTTCTCCATTGCTAATGCCAAAGGATTGGTCTTTACAAAAAGGAAAGTTAAAAAGGAATGTAAACTACATCTGTGTGGAGAACAAATAGACACTGTTAAAAGGTTTGAATTTCTGGGGGACATTTGATACTAAATTATTTGAGGAAGATCATATAGACCAAGTTAAAGATAAATGTACAGGAAGGATTAACCTGTTTAAAAGTCTTCCTGGGGCTATCTGTGTGGTGGATAACAAAATAAGGCTCTGTATACAATCAGCAATGATCAGATCAGGTTCCAGAGGGGTAGTAGCCATGTTCATCTGTATCAGCAAAAACAATGAGGAGTCCTTGTGGCACCTTAGAGACTAACACATTTATTTGGGCATAAGCTTTCGTGGGCTAAAACCCACTTCATCAGATGCATGAAGTGGAAAATACAGTAGGGAGGTATAAATACGCAGCATATGAAAGGATCGGAGTTGCCTTGCCAAGTGTGTGGGGGGGGTCAGTGCTAACGAGCCAATTCAATTAAGGTGGAAGTGGGCTGTTCTTAACAGTTGACAGGAAGGGGTGGAAATCACTTTTGTAGTGCTAATGAGGCCAGTGTAATCCAGGTGGCCCATTTCAAACCCTTGACAAGAAGGTGTGAGTATCAGCCGGGGGAAATTCATTTTTGTGGCTGCCAAGCTTTTAGGTCAGCATCAAAATCAGAACTTAAAAAATTAAATTTAATACAAGCCCAGGCACTATAAATTGTGTATGTGTGTTTATTGCAGTGCCTATAAATGCATTACAAATAACTTGTATTTCCCTAAAAGTCATATTATGAATGAAACTACTGGACCTAGTTGGAGAACACTTCAGCCTCCCTGGCCACTCAATTACAGACCTAAAAGTCACAATATTACAACAAAAAAACTTCAAAAACAGGCTCCAAGAGACTGATGAATTGGAATTAATTTGCAAATTGAACACCATTTAATTAGGTTTGAATAAAAACTGGGAGTGGATGGGCCATTACACAAAGTAAAACTATTTCCCCATGCTTATCTTCCCCCCCCCCCCCACCCCCCGCACCCACAGTTCCTTATATTTCCTTGTCAAGTGCTGGAAATGGGCCATTTTTATTACTATTACAAACAGTTATTTTTCTCTCCTGCTGGCAACAGCTCACCTTAACTGATCACTCTCCTTATAATGTGTATGGTAACACCCATTGTTTCATGTTCCCTCTGTGTGTGTGTGTGTATCTCTATATATATCTTCCTTCTGTATTTTCCACTACATGCATCCGATGAAGTGAGCTGTAGCCCACAAAAGCTTATGCTACAATAAATTTGTTAGTCTCTAAGGTGCCACAAGTACTCCTGTTCTTTTTACTACTAGACCTAACTTTCTGGGCCAAAGTTAATGGGAATTACAATGATGAAAGTGCCAAGCACATATATTGTTGGGAATTTGATAGGTGAATTATAGCACACTGTGTTAGAACTCCCCTTGCCATTTGAGTTAATGTGCATGCAGAAATTGAAAGATAAGGAAAAGTTAAATGAAGTCAGAACTTTTAGTCATGGGAACATTAGTTATGGATGGAAAGTTGCATGCCCAAAGGTGAAAACAGATTTATTTTATAAACTTCAGGGTGAAAAAAAATGGTAGATACTAAAACTGAAGCGTGCCAGTATATAGATGACAAGTGGAGTTGGTTTTGTCAAATACAGAGAGACGGATCCAAATGAGAAAAAACGGAGGCGACACATTTTATATACCAACATTGGGAAAAAGTTTATCTAAAATAATATCAGATTTTGTAGCTGTTATGACAGCCTAACTAGTCACAATAATGCAGGCATTAAATTGGGTCTGGGATGTACACCCAATAACAGTAGTCATTTAAAAAAAACAAACAGATCTCAGTCTCAGGCCTTATGGCAATAAAAAGGGGTGTCTTCGTATGCAGAAATGATTTAATCAATGAAATTATATTTCTTAGAACAGAGTGACTACAGCTGGGGACACGTAGCATTAACTTGGATCCCAGTGCATACTGGGATATCAGGGAACAAAATGATGGACAAAGCAGCTAAAAATGTTGTAAGAAATGAAGGCATTGACATAGAAATATCCTGAGTAAGCAGGAATTTAAAACCCTAATATAGAAAAATCTAAAAGAGGAATGACAAAAACTTCGGATTGCCAAAAAGGAAGAAGGTGTGTGAGGGTGTTTTTGTTTTGTTTTTCTTTTTTAATTGTGTCCTAGGCTTGACGATAGCAACATACTTTTGGGCCTGATAGGGAAAAGTGAAATGACTTTGTTTAGAGAACTGACTGTTTGCTGCTTAAACAAAAATATTTTTAGAATAAGTAGACACACAGAAGGCCTATGTGAGCTCTGTAAGCAATAGAAGAAGCAATCAAATGCCTTTTATAGGTATGTGAGGAGTTGGATAACGAAATGGGAAAAGCTTTCTGAGGAATAATTCAAATGTCTTAAGGTAACAAAAGTTATGTTATTTAGTAAAAATATCCAGGAAGTGGGGTATTTTTAGAAAGGCATTCCTAAGTTACCTGAAGGATTCAAGACACAGTGAGAGAATATGAACCGCTAGGAATGATACCTAGTGGCATTTATAGGTTATTCAGTTAAGTCTGCTTTGCCCAGAAATCTGCACAGCAATGAAAAAGCCCTCCAGTCCGAGCCCTGCAAACCCAAGTTGGCTGACATGGACCAGCAGCAGGTTTTTTTCTTTGCTGTGTAGACATCTTCTTATGTTTCTAATGCTGTCCAGCTGGCCTGATGTAAAACAAAAATGAGGGCTGAGAATGTGAGCCTGGGTCAGAGGATTTTCTGATATCTAATTCATCCTGTGAATCCATCCTGTGAGCAACACAAGTCTTCAGAAGGCTTGTGTGTAGTGAGCACTGTCTTTTGTTCTGTGTCCTCAGATAAACCCAGACTCAGAGTGTTTAATTCAGGGAAAGTCTACATTCACATAGTCAGGGCTGGAATTTCCCAGGGGAACAGGGAAATAATGCTGCTTTAGAGTGAACAGCAGGAAAAAGAGCCAACACAGGAGAACCTAACCTGAAGATTGGGGAAGTTTCCAAGTGCTGAAACCTACTTCAATGTGGGAACATCCCCAACCCAGGGAGATGAGGGAATACCTTCTGCTTGAGGCTAGGCAAAGCACCCATGGTTCTATAGCAAAGTGCCCAATCCAGCTCCCACTGGGAGTCTTTCCTTTGACCTCACTGGAAGTTGGATGGGGCCCTAGCATGACTTTCTAAAACATACTCGACCTCAAGTGACTGGGGTCAGTGCAGGAGGTACTGAGTGAGGTTCTGTGGCCTGTGTCATGCAGGAGGGAAGGTCATAACAGTTGCTTCTGACCTTTAAAATCCATATTGGTGTAATGGTAACCCCTCCCAGGCAAGTGAATGGAGCCAAAGAGAGAACATGAAGAAGTGGGAATGGGAAGTGAGTTTGGAGGCCCTTAGCTGGCACTTCTAGTTCGAAATCTGGTTCAGTTAAAGGTTGACCTTCAATGCACTTGCTGTCCAGATGCTTCGGCATACTGCAGGGAATTCTTCAACTGCAGGGCAGTGGCCCACGGATGGTGTCAGAAATGGCCATCCAGATACACATGTAATCATGGGGCCCGATTTATTCATGTCTCTGAGTGAGATGATAGTTTTGTGCTTGGCTAAGAATAAGTTGGCACTCTGTGGATGAGTCGCCTGCAGGATTTGGCTTTTCCATAAATGGGCCACAGGAAATCCTTCAGGCTCCAGGGCTTTCTGACTGTTTGCCCAGAGGAAAGGGAGAGGAGAGGAGAGATGGGAAGAATAAAGCTTCAGTGGAGCTCTGCCCATTTAAACCAGCCGAGGCTCTGGCCCCCAATGTAATTAACATTTCAGGCCATTACCCCAGGGTAAATTTGAAAAAAAGGAAGCTTTATTTATATGCACACAGAGAAACCCCCCTGCTTCCCCCACTTCACGTCTGCTTAGCTCCTCCTACTCCTTGAAAAAACAAGAGAAATCCTTGTGGCATCTCATAGACTAACAAATATATTTGGGCATAAGCTTTCATGGGCTAGAACCCACTTCATCAGATGCATGGAGTGAAAAATACAGTAGGAAGATATATATGGCATGGTAAAGCTGCATTCATGGTATCAAGGGTGTGGCAGGCTGAATGGTAGAGATGTTGGAATTTGAAATGTTTCACTGAAGCACACAGCATCAGGAGCCTGGGATCTGCATCGCATTCTCCAATAGGCTTTGCTAGTTTTGTTGGTGCGCGACTCGGGCTTTCTTGAAACTGGCCCCAGCTGCTCAGCCCAGTGATTCTCACTGGGGGTACGCAGAGGTCTTCCAGGGTGATAACAGCTCATCTAGCTATTTGCCTAGTTTTACAACAGGCTACTAGTGAAGTCAGTCCAATACACACAATGACTTGTATATACTGCTCTATATACTATACACTGAAATGTAAGTGCAATATTTATATTCCAGTTGATTTATTTTAATTATATGGTAAAAATGAGAGAGTCAGCAATTTTTCAGTAACCGGGTGCCGTGATACTTCTATATTTTTATGTCTGATTTTTGTCAGCAAGTCATGTTAAAGTGAGGGGAAACTTGTGGGTGAGCCAGACAAATCAGACTCCTGAAAGGGGCAGAATTGTCTGGAAAGCTTGAGAGCCCCTGGCCTAGCCTATGCCAGGGCTCAAGGCAGTGCAGATCTGCCCTGAGATGGAAGTTGTAACCACTTCCCTGCTAGCCTGGCGTGTTTCTGCCGTGCCAACCAAAAGCTCAGTGCAGCACAGAAGCTGGGCCCATGTGTAAGATGAAAACCTGCGTCTTTAAAACCACTGATCGTCTGTCACCAGTCTCGCAAGGAGCAGGAAGAAGCCCCCTCTGCTGGGGCCCGTGGCTCTCTGAAACAACAGCCTCTCTGTGCAAAGTCATTCAGTGGGAACTGATACCCCGAGAGGCTTCAGCAGATAAGGAGCACATGGAAAATGAGTGTCATTGTGCAGAATCCCTGATGTGACAGCCCCCGGGGGAAGACATTCTCCTGGCAGCCTTAATTGGCTGCTCAAGAGTGTTCAGCCGGGTCAAAGCCTGATATGATAATAAACACATTAATAACGGTACAGCGGAAAACCTTCAGGAGATCTCCCTTGGGGAGAAAGAGAGTCCTAGCAATACCAGGTTAAAAAAAACACCTGCCCTGGTGTTCATGGAATTTGCATGGGGTGAATTTCACCCAACAGAGATCCAGCCCACAGGTCCCAAGGGATCACTGAGCTGGCTGGGATAGACCAGGGTGCTGTGTGCTCTGGCTCTACCCTCTCCCACCCCTAGAGGAGTGGGTGGGGGGCATAAAACCAGCCATACTGTGGCCACATCCATACCGCAAACTTACATCAGTATAACTACATCGCTCAGGGGTGTGAAATATCCACACCCCATAGTGACAAAATGATACGCTCCTGACCCTCAGCTTAGACAGCGCTATGTCAGCAGGAGAGCTTCACAGAGGTGGATTGTCTCCGCTGATGAGAGACACTCTCCCATAGGCGAAGCAGCTGCAGCAGTGTGACTGAGCCACTGCAGCACTATAGACAAGGCCGAGAACTCTCTGCAGCCCCTTCAGAGCTGGTGAAAGGTCCCTTGGACCTTATGTTGGGTTAGAACCCCCAACCCCTGCTAACTCCCTATACTGGAAATTGCCTCTAGGGCTAACTCACCTCCACTTGCAGAAAGTAGAATGGGATCTTAACCCCATTCAGTCATTAAAGGACTTCATTTTACATCTCAACCAAAGGCCAGCTTCTCTGGCAGCACAGAACCCTGCACCCCAGGTGGGACACTGGGTTTGTGGTACCTCAGAGGGGAGAGCATCACCTACCTAACCACTGTTCTCGGAAAGTCTCAGTGGCTGAGCTCTGAACCCTTCTTAGCTTGGCTCGTGTGCCACACTCACAGCATACAGTAAGGTATAGTTGCAGGCTTGTGACCTTTTTTAACTATAGGGCTGTTGACCCATTCTGCATTTGGAGTGGACTGCTGGGACTCTGTTCTGCTCCTTTGGGGCAGGGGGATTTACATGATTTCTGATGATTAAGTTTAGAGTTGTTCTTTGGTAAGGAAGGCTGATCTTACGGTGGAGGCACTGAACTGGGACTCAGGAGATCTGGCTTCAGTCCCCCAGTGCACAGACTCAGTGTGACTTTGGGGAAAATATTGATGGTCTTAAATGGGGGCTGAGCACTCTTGAAAATCTGGAGCTGAATGTCTGTGACTCCGTTTCCCAGCTGGATCATGGGGCTGACAATACTTCCCTTGTCTATTTAGGGGCAGAAATAGTCTCTTACTATATGTTTGTACAGCACCTAGCGCAATGGATCCCTGCTCTTACTACTGTAAACAATAGTAGTATGCACAGAGCTTTTCGGGTCTGGGTGCTTAAGCATTAATATGTATTTGTGTCATAATAAGTTGGCTAGAGGCCACATTTCTCCTCACCCACCACACTTATCTGAGCCGTCATGGGGCATTTTGTCTGCCTTCAGTTTACCTTCCAGCACAGGAAAAGGGAAGTCTGCACTTCTGATAATGCAGGGGAAACTCCTGTAGCCCAACGTACCGTGCGGCTATGGAGTTCTATAAATATTTCTGTAAATCTGAGAACTATCCTGCTTGGCTGTAACCACACAGAGAATGGGAAGTGTTTTCCTGACCTGCCAATACTACAAATCACACGCCTTTGCCTGCTCAGCCATTGGAGCCCAATTACCCAAGACTACAGCTCTGTGTACCTAGAAGGCTTCTGCTAGTAGCACCTGTGTCTGCTGTGTAAAGATTTCAGCCTAAAGGTTTACAGAGCGCAGCTCTTACCTGTACAGGGATACTTAAAAACAAGTTTTTAGTCACTGGAGGTGAATGCATAGTGTCACCACAAAGCAAATGACCTACATAAACCTCACTTAATCCCTGTGGGTTTAGACTACAAGCTTTTGGGGAAAGGACTGTCCATTAGGGTCTATTTAGGCCTTTGTGCTGGGCAGGGCCACCAATGGAGGCGGGGACAAAGGGGGCAATTGCCCAGGGGTCTGGGCCCTTTTAAATTGCCAGGGCGGGCCGCAGGGCTCCTAGGCACATGTGGGGTGGTATCAGCAGTGACAAAGACAGTGGGTGGGCATGTGGAAGCCCTGGCCGTGCCAGAAGAGCACTTCCAGCAGCACAGCAAGCAGCTCGCTGGGCACCAATGACCCACTTGCTAATTTATACTGTACTGAAGGTTAGCAAAATGCCCCCTTATTTACACAGGTATGTTTGCTTTTAGATAAAGCAGCCTTGGATGTGTTTCATTTAAACATGGTGGTTTGATTAGATTATGAACTAGTTTAGAAAAGCATGTGCCATTGTAAGACAGCATCAGTTCTCTCAGTCCTGCTACATCATACTGAACGATTGGGAGAAGCAGCATACTGGGAGACGTAGGGCCTGATTCTTCTCTTACTGATGTTGGCATAGAAAATCCGTCAAAGTCAATGGAGTTTCAGACATGTAAAATCAATTCCGCGCTGGTGAGGCCACACCTGGAGTATTGTGTCCAGTTTTCATCATCCTACCACAGAAGGGATGTGGACAAATTGGAGAGAGTCCAGTGGAGGGCAATGAAAATGAACAGGAGGCTGGGGCACATGACTTACAGGGGGAGGCTGAGAGAACTGGAGTTATTTAGTCTACAGAAGAGAAGAGTGATGGGGGATTTGATAGCAGCCTTCCCCTACTTGAAGGGGGAGTTCCAAAGAGGAAGGAGCTTGGCTGTTCTCAGTGGTGGCAGATGACAGAACAAGGAACAATGGTCTCAAGTTGCAGTGGGGGAGGTCTAGATTGGATTTTGGGAAACACTGTTTCACTAGGAGAGTGGTGAAGCACTGGAATTGGTTACCTAGGGAGATGGTTGAATCTCCATCCTTAGAGGTTTTTAAGGCCGGCTTGACAAAGCCCTGGTTGGGATGATTTAGCTGGGGTTGGTCCTGCTTTGAGCAGGGGGTTGGACTAGATGACCTCCTGAGGTCTCTTCCAACCCTGATATTCTATGATTCTAAGAGGACAATCAGACTCCTAATGTGGTAGCAAATGGGAGACTGTCACTCTCCAAAATAGTGGAGATTTGGGCTGATGATCAGAGAGTCTAAAGAGTCTGCAAGATTTAATTAGAGTTCTAAGCGTTCCCTTAGCTAATTCTTCTCAGATCTAATATACGTATTTTTGCTTTTGCTTGCTTTATTAAAATAATCCTGAAGAGCTAGCGAGCATGTGCATATGTTCTGCATGTGTGCACCTGCACTCGTACAAGGTAGAAGGGAAAGGAGGGCTAACGACATTAAACAAGAGTAGAGATTTGCTGAATCATATCCAAAGTTCCCAACATTCAAGTGGTTCAGAGTTGCTGTCCTTTAACAGGCGCATCTATAAGTGCCATAATATTGAAATGACGCATTCACCTTATTTTTAGGCTGGCTCTCATGGCACTGAAGGTGAACTATGTCGGTCAGCCTGCATGTTTGCATCTCCCTTCTGAAAATGTTCACTGGATACTTAAGGACTTGTCTTGCATGTGCCCTATCACAGCCCCCTTTCTGCTGTTCAACTCACTCAAACAACAATCATTTTCTGGCATTTCCTTTTGATTGCACTAACATGGCCAGTAGGCAATGTCACTATAAATTAAACACACTGGGCCAGATTCTCCTGGCCACTTTGCTCTGTGTAAGTGGTATGATGTGGCCAGTGGAGAATCCTCTGCCAGAGGTGGCTCTGCTGTCTCCTGTAGAGGTATTCCCCTCACACAGGTGAAAGGGCAGGAGGGGTGTATGTTACGGGAGTGGGGTGGGTGGAATAGGGAGCAGAGACAGCATGGAAGAGCTTAGCTCCATTACACACCATTTTCCACTATAAATTAGAATGGCTCCTGTGCAGCTCTAGCTTGTGCTAAGGTTAAGTGGCTGAGGATCAGAGAGCTGCACTAGCTGCCTGAAACCCCCTTTCTAGACTTCATACAAGTGGAGCTCAGGAAGGGTGGAGAATCTGCCCCAGTGGGCCTAATTCTGATCTCGTTAATATCCACGTAACTCAATGGACTTAGGTGGAGTCACTCCTGATTTATATCAGTGACCATGAGATCAGAATTAAATATAGGTGCCTCCAGCAACATAAGGAACTTGTTTTATCAATAGACCACCAAAAATTGTCAGAGTACCAGAAGCCCAGGCCCTCAAGGAGGATGTTCTGCCACCAGCCATTGAGAGTTTAACCCAGCAGCTGACAGTGGGCCTGTGTGAAGGGACAGGCCCCCACTCTGGTATAGAAGAAGCTAACTACCTCCTCTGGGCCTGTTCCATGCTTTCTAGGGGGCCTGTTGACTGTTTGGCCCTGAGGATTGCTGTCACCGGGCCTAGTGCTAGGCACTGATCTCAACTGGAGCTTCAAGTTGTTAGGATAATGAACAATAAATATATAGAGGAAGAAGGGTTTCTCCACTGATGAGTAGGTTGGGGTGCCTCGTCATTTCCATCAGGGAGGGAAAGTGATACTGAGGTGTTTGTAGCAGCAGATGGAGGACTAGATGCTTTGGTGAGAGAGGGAGAAAGCTGAGAAGGTCTCTGCAGTGGATGTAGATAGAGTGGGCCTTGTTACTAGTTGCTGTTCAAAGTGAATTCTTCTGCAGCCTGAAATTAGAGCTTCAGACCCTAGGAAAAACATCAGAGAGGATACTGTGACAGACTCCACCTCTGTATTCAATCCCTACACGCATCATCATGACCTGTGGACAAACTATGCCTCGGGAGGCATCATTTGAAAACTCCTAATTTGCTGGTCATTGTTGTCTGGTAAAATATGCCTGGCACTGGCAATACCATATGTGAAGTTATAAAATTCCGCAATGTGATGTTAGGAACACACGGCCCTGCCCAGGCAACAGTCAAGTCCATCCTAAACAAAGGAAGAAATATGTGCTTGCTTTAATTTGCATTTGAGCAGTAAATGTCCTCATCAAGCATAGAGGGAAAACAAAGGAAGTTCAAACAGGTGGGAAAAAAGCCAGCAGGGAATATCCTTCCCCATAGACTTGTTGTCTCCTGGGTCTGAGCTAGAAATGTTTTTCAAGAAGGGGACTGAAACTTTAGAAAGGAAGGAGAAACACACAAGGCCCCTCTGTCGGTCTCTCTCCTCCTGCCCACATCATCCTTTGCACCTGAGAAGACACAAGGAAACAGGTGTTAGACTCTGGGTGAGGGTTCCTGGACTAAGAGTTTGGTCAGGAATTTGCTGGAGTATGTGGTGAGACACTTTGCTTTGCAACTAAGATAGCTTCTTAGGTAGATACTCTTGAGCACTTTATTTTTCTTCTATCCATTTCTGACTTTTATGCCTCATTACTTGTATTCACTTAAAAGACCTGGCCTGTTCGTGCATCAAAGGATCTTTAGACTTTTCCATGTCTTACCGTTTATCCATCAGATGGCCAATGCAGAGAGGAACTGCTTAATAACCTTCAGTCAAAGTCAACAGATGTTGGCTGTGAAATGTATAGGCAGTCTAGATGATTGCACGGTCACAAACTCTAGCAAGCAAAGCGGATAAGAGAGAAATCAAATTTCATGCTTCAGGGCATAAGCTGGTAAAGACAAGAATCAGGAAGGAATTCTACCACTCTTCCTTCTGAAAACACCATATCGCAGTGCACAAGTGCCACGTGATTTAGGGATGGGGTAAGGGAACTGGGGCAGGAGGAGGAGCCTGACGTTACTAGCAAGATGGCTATTCATTATCTACCCTTCTCAGGCTCAGCTTCGTGCATCTTCAGGAGTCTAATAACAACTGCCTTTCAAGCCATTGGCTGGACTCTGACATCAGTTGGTGTTGGCTTAGGCTTTAGATGAACTCAGAATTATGTATGTTATCATCCATGATGTCTGATTACTGATTATCTACAATCAGTTTGCAGCATGGCCTCCTCAGTGGCCCAAGCCTGCATGGGAAACTCCCTTTGTGCCTTGAAATGGAGAAGACTAGAAACATTGTTTGACAGAGAAGCCACACAACAGAAGTTTTGTGAAGTCTGAATATTCGATAACGAGGTCAGCACGGATGCGGTCAAGGAGTTCCCAAAGGGGAGGGACAGACGTCTGTGTAAGATAAATCTGTCACTATCTGAGATTAGGACTCACCCTGAGCTACAGAGACTTTCCCAAGCCCAGAAAAGGTGAGTAGAGACCGATCACTGATATTTTTATCATTATTGTGTCCAGTAGTTAAAACATGCAAGAGGCTGTGTCGGATATTGGGAGACATGTGAATCATTACTGGCACTGAATCAGATCCATCCCTGATGCAGGCCAGCTGAAGCTCAGTGGGGATTACACCAGGAATGCATCTGATCTGATGTATCCAGCATGTGGAAATGGACAAAAGAGCAGGATTAACAGGTTAGCAGGGCTCCTGTTCCAGTGAATGCACTTGCTGGGTGTGTACCCGGAGACTCCATCTGGGGCCCTTGGGATCCACAGTGAGCATTACTAGCAGGTTGTCAGGGGGCACGTGACTACACCACACGTCTCCTCCGGGCTGAGGAGCAGCAGCAGAGCCAGGACCACCAGGGCAGCAGTGAGTGAGCGCCTTGGGGAGCCTCTCCTGGCAGCTGGGCTCCGAGGGTAGAAGCCGGCTCAAGAGGGCATCGCTGGCTGGTGCTGGGCTCCTTCAAGGAAGAGGCAAGAGCGCGTCAGGGCACAGCTCAGAGCTGTGCCGCCCACCCTGCTTGGGGCGCGTTCAGCTGTGCAGAGGCAGCCCGGCTTGGGGAGCAGGGCAGGGAGGGCTGCCAGGCAGACAGACAGCACCCCAGCTCCCACAGCTTGGAGAGCTGGGGGCCCAAGTGAGCCAGACAGCTCCTACCAGCTTCCAATCCACCAACTCCTGGCAGAAGGCAGTGGTTTTCAGATCATCGGGTGCACCCTGTCTTAGGGGGATGTGCCCTACAGTTCAAAAACCTCTGTGCTAAATGGAAGGCAGAAATCTAGGGGGGGTGCATGCTGCCCCATTTTCCTGGCCCCATGGCTTTGCACCCTGGGCAGCTGCCCTCCTTCCGGCCCTGGTCCTGGCTGCAAACAACAGAGTGGGGAAGGCGCGAAAGTGAGGTATGAACATTGCCCTTTTCCTGCTCAAAGGCAGAGCAGAAGAGAGAGAGCTTGGGCAAGAAGTCTCCCTGATGAACCCCCCATTGTTCCTGAGCAGTAGGTCCTATCCCTCATTTGCAGGTAAGCGTTTTTGCACTACAGCGCGCCATTTGGCATGGTGCCGCATTGTTCTTTAAGCAAAGCTGGGTACAAGGTGCCAGGTCATCGCAGGATACCGGCTACTTCTCTCAGAGAGTTTCAGTCCAGAAGAGAACTACCAGCTCCTCTAGTCTGACCTGTACAGCAGAGGCCACTAAACACCACGCAGCCTCCCCCACACCACACCCAGCAACTAGAACTAGACAAAAGTAAAACAGCTTTTATGAGATTAAACTATTATGCGCCACAGGCAGATAGCAGGAGGGCCTGAGATGCACCAATGCCCGAGGCTCCTGCAGTACAAGGAATGGTTTTAGTGAGTGAAATCTGGATGATGGTGACCCACACCCACTCCTTTATTTCAGTGCTCTCTGTCCCTTGCTTTCCTCTCCTGTCTCCATCTCCCATTGCTTTCCTGCCCTCCCCGTTCCTTTTCAATTTCTCCCATTCGATCCACAAACCAATACAGATTAGCTGGGGATCTTTTGTCTATAGAGGAACTGACAATGCTTTTACGCTGGCAGGGTCTGTTGTGAACATTTGCAGCCTGTGACCCTGACTGAGCCTTCACTCTCCTAGTCCTCAGATCTACAAAGTGTTTTGTGCCCCAGGATGAAACAAAAGCTGCATGCGGGAGAAAGGAAGAGAAACCATTTATGGTAAAAAGGCCCCCACAGTGAATAGGATCCCTCACTCTGAGAGCAGAAATGAACGTCCTTGCTCGTGCCACCAGTGGAGTCCCACTGGAGTCACTAGTGCCCGGGTGCATGAAGCAGGGGAATTGTGTCACAATCCTAAAGGGGCATCAGTCTCTTTGCTCTAGTGTTGGCTTTCTACCAGCTGATACAACCGTGCACAGTGACCGGAAGGGGGACAATATAGAAAGTCTGCACAATATTAAAATCAGTGGATGAAAGTCAGCCCTATGCAGAGAGCCCACCAGATGTCCATGCACCACTTAAGACCAGAGAGGACTTCAGTGATGTATTAGCTTCCTGCAATGTGCCTACACTGCCTCTAGGGCCAAGCCTCCCACCAGCACAGATAGACTTGCGAGTTTGCGTGCTTAAAACTAGCAGTGTGGATGGTGAGGCTCTGGTAGAGAGTTGGGCTAACTCCCCGAGCTCAGGGACAGGTGGCTGGGTGGGCTGGAGCCCAAAACGCAACATCTGCATTGATATTGTTAGCACGCTAGCACAAGCCTGTCTACCCAGGCTGGAAGGATCACTCCCAGCTGCATTGTAGGCATACCCCTGGGGTCCTGCTGCACACGGTTGGATTTCACCCATCCTGGTTTAGGCTTTGAAGCTAAATCTCCATTTCCCAATATAATCTCTGCTCCTTGTGACCAGGGATCTCATGCTCCATTAATTCAAACAGTCGGAAAGCCTTGCTTCTGCTCTCTCCTCAGCTGCTTTCGAGGCAATGACTTATCCAGGTTGCCCATACCTGGATGTTAATATGTGTCATTGAGTTCTTTGTCTGAATGGAAGATCAGGGTGTTTTGGGTTTCTTCTTCCAGGCCCTGCATGAAGATGAAGAATCTCTTAGTATTTGCTGTGCTCTTTGCTTATGGTAAGTGCAATACAGTCACTGATTTCACTTACAGGTGTAAATCTACTGATGTCAGTAGAATTATAGCAGTGTTAAACCAATGAATCAGACCCAGGCCCACTCATTCTCTAACTTTTTCCAATTAATGGGGGTGGGGGGAGAGACTGGCTTGGCCTGCGGGCTGAAAACTTGCTACAAAACCTGCCTCCAAATTCTGCACATCTGGATCTACTTCTCTTTCCCGTTGCATCAGTATAATACAGGGAGAATTTGACCCACAAGCCAAGATCCATGGGTCTGATTGCCATGTCAAGCAAGGGAACGCACAACTGGGTCCATGGAGAAGATCCACAAGAGATCTACAAAGTCCGTAAATGGGAGTGTGGCCCCAACCAATTGTGGGAGAAGTCAGTGCAAAAGTCCTCAGGCTCCCTATTATAAGTTACTACAGAAAATAGATCACAAGTCGATGCTACCATGAGCGGAATTAACTCTGTGTCAGCAAAAGCCTGCATGTCATGAGGATGAGAGAGAAAGTAGAGTTGATCGATGCATTTCAAATTTTGAAATTTGTAGCAAAATTAGGGAAAATAGTAATGAAACTTCTGCATTATTGTGGGAAGAGGTGGTTTTTAAACTGCCTATAGAGCTGGTTGGAATGTTTTAAAAGCCTGAACCATTCTGAAATTTAGAAAAATGCCAAAAGTCTAATTGTTTTAAAATGAAAGGGGAGGAAGTTTGATTCCCCCACCCCAATGTCTTAAAAGCAGCTGTACTATGGCCCTGCCAGTAGCTGCGTAACCACGCAGAGGTCATCTGAACATGGGGGGGGGGCTCTTCTGAAACTGAGAGAGGCCTGAGAAAGTTTGCAGCACCTTCCCATGCCCCACACCACCTTATTAATGGTACTGCCATGTGAGTAGCAGCGCTACCGTCAGTATCTTCCCCAACACAGGATCCATCCCTTCCATTGGTGTTTCTATATGTGCCCTCTGCCAGCTAATACACTTTTTGCCTTCTAATGACTCAGTGGCATGATATATAAGACCTTTTGCAGCTAGGATTTCCAGTATGGGCCTGAAGATCTGAATTTTTCCTGCAAGTCTCTTCTGCATATGTCCCATTCTTATTACAGAGTTGTTACCATGGAGCACATGGATTTATGAGGAGAGGCTGAGGGAACTGGGCTTATTTAGTCTGCAGAAGAGAAGAATGATTGGGGATTTGATAGCTGCTTTCAACTACCTGAAAGGGGGTTCCAAAGAGGAGGGATCTAGACTGTTCTCAGTGGTACCAGATGATAGAACAAGGAGTAATGGTCTCAAGTTGAAGTAGGGGAGGTTTAGGTTGGATATTAGGGAAAAAAAATTCACTAGAAGGGTAGTGAAACACTGGAATGGGTTACCCCTAGAGAGGTGGTGAAATCTCCTTCCTTAGAGGTTTTTAAGGTCAGGCTTGACAAAGCTCTGGCTGGGATGATTTAGTTGGGAATTGGTCCTGCTTTGAGCAGGGGGTTGGACTAGATACCTCCTGAGGTCCCTTCTAACTCTGATATTGTATGATTCTATACCAACATACTACTCCCAGGGCATAGGGATTTGCCTGCCTTTACAGGACTATTCTTGTGCAGTGCTAATCTCTGGGATGATCACGAATAGCTGTAGAGAATGCAATTTGAGTTATAGTGTCAGGAGCCCACTGATCATCTTATTAGTCTTCAGCCTAGACCCAAGCATGTGGGTTGCAGCCAATATAAACTTTCACGTGATGTGGAAACAGTTTGTGCAATACAGACCAGCAGCTAGAGCTGATAAAGGACGAGGAGGGGAAGATGATGAGTAAGGGCTGCATCTGAGAGTGATAGAGGGAGCTGACATACGTGTTAATGACAGATATTAGAGAGATACATCCAGTCACGTAATATCTCTCCCCATCAGCCTTTCTGTCCACATAACTGTACCCCTCACGTGTGTAATGAGATGAAAAGAGCCACGGCTTTTGATTCCTCTCTTGCTTACAGTGGTTGTGGAATTCTATTGAAGACAATGGAGCTCCTCCACATTGACTCTGTTATAAGGAAGAGAGGGGTGGGGCCCAATTGTCTAATATGAATCTAAAAACAGTTTTAGATGTGAGGAGAATCAGTCCTGATGATCGGGTGACCAGAAAAATTGGGATAGGGCTGGGAGGCAATAGGCACCTATATAAGACAAAGCCCCGAACACTGGGACTGTCCTATAAAATTGGGACATCTGGTCACCCTACCTGATGAGCTCACAAAGCAGCTTCATAAAGGAACAGGAATGAGTGTCATTTCTTTTTGGGAATACCTCCTCTCCCAGTGTTGGATACCCTTTGGCTGTTTTCCAGGCACAGTTATAACACACGGGAGTCTCTGGGAGCTTCAAAAGATGATTAAGCAAGTCACTGGGAAAAATGCCTTATGGAATTATTCCAAATACGGCTGCTACTGCGGATCAGGAGGTAAAGGGACGCCAAAGGATGGCACTGATCGGTAAGTTGCTGTCTTAAAAAGTCTGCCAGGAACATCAGTTGGGATAACACTTGCAAAAGGGCCTAAAGGCCAGATTTTCAAAGGCATTTAGGTTCCTGCAGATGTGCACCTAGTGGAATTTTCACAAGCACCTAGGTGTCTAACTCCCCTTGAAATCAATAGCATTTAAGCATATGGGTAGCTAGTGGGATTTTCAGAAGTGCCTATCTGCGTCTTTAAAAAGAACAGGAGTACTTGTGACACCTTGTAGAGTAACAAATTTATTTGAGCAGAAGCTGCAGCCCACTTCATCGGATGCATAGAATGGAACATATAGTAAGGAGAGATATATATACACATACAGAGAACATAAAAAGGTGGGAGTTGCCCTACCAGCTCTAAGAGGCTAATTAATTAAGATGAGCAATTATCAGCAGGAGAGAAAAAAAACTTTTGTAGTGATAATCAAGATGGCCCATTTCAGATAGTTTGACAAGAAGGTGTGAGGATACTTAACATGGGAAATAAATTCAATGTGTGTAATGGCTCAGCTTCTTTAGGCACCTAAATACTTTAGAAAATCTGGCCTCAGGGCTGAACTCACTTTTGAAAATCTGGTCCCAGGGCCAAACTCACTTTTGAAAATAGAACATAGGCTCCTGAGTCATTTAAGCACATCTGAAAATGTTACCCCAAGTCTGTATTTACCCAAGATGTTCTCCATCAAGTAAGGCCAGCAGGCCAGGTACTCAGCTTGTGTAAACTGGCATGGCTCTCTCAAAGTCGCTGGAAGTATGTCAGTCTATACCCAATGCATTTGCAAAAGAGAGATGGATTTGAGTTATTAAGGAGGCAGGATTCATAAAGAGAGGTTCTTCCACCAGCTCATCCAAGGAAGATAGCTGAATCTACCTGCCCATATTTCCTAGAATGGGGTGTCCCCATGTGTTGGAGTTAGGAGGGAGGCTACCACCTTCCTTTGGGCTTAAATGCAAGAGCATTTTTTCCCTTCTGGGATCGAAGAATTAAGGAATCAGAACCATATCACTCCATTGGGCTTTTTAAGAGACGCTTCTCATTGGTTTCAGATATTTCTGTTTTAAGGATGAATGGCACAATAAAGCCCCTAAGAAACGTACCTCTGGAAAAGGCCTGTTGGATCACATGGGCACACTCTAAGGACCCGTGCATAGCTGTTCACTATTTTAAATTTATTTGCACACTATCCCATGTCATTTTAAATGTCTCAAGCAATGGGGCTTCTACCCTGGGTGGACTGACGGAGAATAGAGCATGGGGCACCGTTTTCATCCCTCACCAGGGAATGAAGAATTAAGGCCATGAGCATTAGGAAAAATCAGGCTACAACTGCCCCCTCCTTCCCCCCTGTTGAAAGTTATTTTACATGCTGAGGTCAGAGTCCCTTGAGCTGACAGCTGGCTGTTCCTACCAGACCTTCCTAACACAAGAGCATCCTGTGCTGGAGCTTAGAGACAAAGCTTGAAATCTGCTCAGTGGCCTGTCTGAAGAACAATAAAGAAAGCAAACTTGATATCTGTGCTTTCTCTCAGGTGCTCAGTTTAGTTACCCCCACCCCACTCCACCCCCTCCACCCAACATATCATGTAGATAGATGGGAAACAAGTTGAGAGCCTAAACCTGTTAATGTCAGTGGTATTACTCCTGATTTACTCCAGTGTAAGAAGAGAATCTGGCCCATAGTGTCAAAATGTGTCTCTCTCTTTTACATGCACTGGAAAAGTGTTGTGGGAAATTGACCACACGGTTGATTTTGGATCAGACAGCCTGAGGCTCCTTTATTTCATATAAGCATATATGCAGGGAGAGTCAGCATGGCCCCACGCAAGAGGCAAACTGCTCTGCTTTCTACAAATCTTACCAAGCTTATAAAGGTTAAAACCGCAAAACATAGCACGCTCGTTACACATTTTAATTTGGGATACAACGCTAATCACAAGCAAGCTGACCAATTACTTTTCCATTTATGGTTTTTCCTGTTATTGCCATTTCTAGTCAAGTTTGTGGTTTGACTGTTCTAACACCCTTTTTCTTGCGGTCTGGCTATGCAAGGACAGCTGTTGCAATTTGGCATGTCCCGGGGCTTTCTGTCCTACCTCCTGGTTCCCCCCTTTTCCCAATTTCAGTTCCTCTTTTTTAGGGCCCTGACCACATCTTTCTGCCCCCACATGCCCTTTGTACAGAAAAGCAAGTCTAGCTGAAGCTCTAAAATTTCATAGCTTTGCTCATAGGCCTTAGGCCTTGGCGGGGGGGGGGGGGGGATCACTTTTCCCTGACAGTGTCAAAGGGGATTTTTTTTTTTGCTCTTGTTTTACACCTACGTGTACGTGTCTCTTTGCTGAGTTCTTCCTTCTCCCCAAGGTGCTGTCAGTTGCATGACTGCTGCTATGAGAGGCTCGAGGATCATGGATGTAATGCCAAATTGAACATCTACAGCTACTTCTACCTGAGTGAAAGGATATACTGCGGTGAGTTGGCTCCTGGACAAAAAGATGGTGATTCAGTTTTGTTTTTTCTCCTAAATCAGCAAATTGCTTTGCTACTTGGCTTTTAAAATCTGTATCCCGAGCCCAGTCCACCAGGGTTTTTGTTCTTATAAATAAGGAACAGGACAAGAGAGCCAGAGTCACTGGCTGGCTGAACCTCAGGATGCAGGCCCCAAATCAAGCAAACACTTAAATCCCAACAACAGAAAAGAGGCAGAAGGGGGGAAAACCAATAGAAATTTCATTTGCTTCCCACCGCGAGAAGGGTGGAGAGAGGAAAAATCAATGGGACGAATTCAGAGGGGAGTCTCATTGGAACTGGAGTAAAATTGGAGTGATGCAGCGGTGAATGATGCTCCGTTTCGTTTAGAAGAAGCATAAGCTAGTGTAATGCCATCTGGGATTCCCTAACACTCGTTTAGATTCATGCCCACTTTTTTATCATATAACTTATACACTCACCTGAATCTGACCCAGTAACTTTACTGAATCACTATCAGAGATGGGAACTTGCACAAGGGATTAATGACTAGAACAGATGCTATTCCCTTTGGGTATGTCTGCACTGTGAGTCCTAGGGCCTGAGGCTACAGACTTGGGCCTGTGCTACAATGCTAAAAATAGCTGTTTGGGCTTGGGTTCTGAAACCCACCCCAATTCTGGGCTTCAGGGGCCAAGCTCCAGCCCGAGCCTGAACATCTACACAGCTACTTCTAGTGCTGGCCACAGCGCACGCCTCACAAGCCCAAGGCTGTAGATCCAGGCTCCAAGACTCGCTGCCATGGGTTTTCTTTGCCATGCAGGAATCCCCTAATGTGCTTAAAACTCAGTCCTCTGAGTGAGCCACTTAGGAACAACAAGGAATCAATACTGATAGATCGTGAACAGTCTATGGTTGAGTTGAAGAGGGAAGAACACTGACATTCTAATGGGCTTCCTTTATGTGGAAAGGGCAAGTAGGCTACGAGGCTAGGCACTTTCTTAACCCCCAGAATAGAATATGCGATCAAAGGAGAGCCCTGTTACCCATTTTATTATTGCATGTTTGTATTACGATAACAACCAGAGGCCAGGCAATTTAGAGACGGAACCTGGTTTTTACAATGTGGAGGAAACCTGCTGGCTGGCTGAAGGTTTGAACACAGCTGGCTTGCCCGTGTTCTGGAAGTGGAGCTACCTCTGCGTGTCATGATAGTTTGCTGCTTTATCAGTCACATCCCTGTGCATGCGTCTCAATCCACTAAACTAGGATGCTGGGCTGAGGGCTACTCCCTAGGGACTTGTCTAACTGGGAAATTCCATTGCGTTAGAGCACACCCCTGTGGAATCAAGGTAATTGAGATGATGTTAAACGCAACAGTCCCTGTCTACGGTGAGTACTATGCCATGTTTAACGCTGCATCCGATACCGTCCTGCCACAAGTTATAACATGATGGAGTTTCACATTTGTAGACCGGCTCCTAGGTGTCAGCATGTGCTATCTTGGGGTATGACTCCACTGCCATCACAGGATGAGATTGTAGCTCATGTAGACATACCCGAGCTAGCAGTTATCTAGCTAGCACCGGTAGTGATAACAGTGAAGTCACAGCAGTGCAGGCTGCCCTGCAAGTAATTAGAGTTCTTGGGTTGGCCTATGCTGAAATGACACTATCATGGTTTCACTTTTTCAGGATCCCAACTAGCTAGATTAAAGCTATCTTGAGTATGTCACATCCTGGGATTACAGTGTAGACATACTCTTATATGGCCCCGTCACGGTCTCTGCAGCCAGCGTTGCCAGCCTCTCTTCTTCTCCCCAAGGCCCTCCTCTCAAACACGCATCCTGTTACTGTTTGTCGGCAGACTTGAGGAGCTGGTGCAAAACGGAGAGCTGCCGGTGTGACAGTGACTTTGTGCTCTGCTTGAAGAAACACGTAAGCAGCTACAAGACAGGTTATCGCTTCTATCGAAAGAGCCTCTGTGGAGGTGAGGCACCCAGGTGTTAAAAAGTTGTACAGATGCTTTGCCTGCCATATCAACGTACTCTATATTTGCACAAGGTATAAGCAATGAAATGTGATTGTTTTATTATAATGTCTGTTTATTACATACACACATTTCTAGATATACAACTTTGCATGGACTGTTTAATGTATTTCATAATGTTTTTGCTTGGATCATTTTATAACTTTGATCCCATTTATATGTAGCAACATTTTTTGCTGTATTTTTTTTAAAAATTGAAATTAAAAAAACAAGCAATCACGTGTCTGAACTGGGATTGGTGAATGGAATGATTTCATGATTTTGTTACTGCTTTTGACAGGATAGAAATCTCAAGAACTGCTTCTGAATAGCCAACATGATCCACCGTAAACCATGTCATGAATTAGGGACTTAATGAGAGGGACTTTATTCTACTCTGGTTTAATTATGTTATTAATCAGGAGTAACTTTCTGCAAGTCTATGGAGATACACTGTGCCAAATTGTCCTCTGTTACACGAGGGCAAATCTGGAGTAAATTAGATGAAGTATTTTGTATTTACATACGTGTAAATGGTAGGAGAATTTATCCCACTGCAGTTAAAACAGTAAAATCAGGTCACTTCATTAGTTGCTTTCTTATTTACATATATGTTCCCCTTTTGCAATGCTGGACAGTGTCATCCTAGCTGAAACTTCCAATCTCAGCTGCTCTGGTGCCATGTGGTTTCATGCCTAGTTTCAATACAAAACACAAACTTTTCCAGAGAGGTATATTGCCCCACCATGCAGTTTTTGTATTAGCCAGGTCTTGAAAGATTTAGAGTATTTCGGTTAGGTGAGGTTGGAGGGGGGTGGAGAGGTTGCTTAGTATTAAAAAGCATGTGAGTTGGAAGAGTAGCATAACAACTCACTTGGGAGACTAGGTTTTCTGCCAGATCATTGGAAAAGAGGGGAATTCTCTCCCTAGTGCATAACTGTCCGGCCATCCAGAGTATTATGAAATTCAGCTGTGTGTGCTAACAGGCTTCCTGGAGAGCAGGAGATCAGGATATAAAAGGTAAGTGGGTGACCAACGCGATCCAGAAGCTACTCCAGCTGTGGAGACGTTCCCAAGCCCAGTGCAGGTGAGAATTACTGATCGTCTTCACTGTCCTTATTCTTGCAATATTTTATTTAGCTTAGCAGTTCTCAAACTTTAGCAACCTGATGACCCTCATTTTGATTTAAAAATTTTCAAGGACCCCTCAAGCCTACCACTCAGCCCCAGGCCCCACCCCTCCTCTACCCCTTCCCCCAAGGCCCCACTCCTGCCCCATCTCTTTCTGCCCCCGCTCCACTCATTAAGAAACCAGCAGGATTATTTGAAGATACTCCTGATTTCAATCAGGAAGTTGTGTTGACAACACTTGTGAGGTATGGCTTTGATGAACTCTGGCTAGATAAGCAGCTTCTGTTTGCTCTGTGCTTCACAGAAGGTGAGTTTTGAAGGTGAGCAAGCACAAACTCCCAGAGAATTTGTGAAAGAAGAGATTCCCTTCTGAGAGATGTGATTTAACCAGAGCAGTGAAATGATACTGCTGGGAAGAGCTAAGGTGAACTATTTAACACAGCATTATATAGAGATGTTCTGGAACCAAAGTCCTTCATGAAACACATCAGAGGATGTGGAGAAATGCTTTGTTAAGACCAGAGAACTTCAGATGGATGTTACTGAACAGCAATAAAGCTGTTGGCCGGGAAACTTCAACCAGAGAAGGAACTTGGGGTTGTGCAAAGTTAATCAAAGAGGTTACAAGACCACAGAGCCATGTATGGCAAAACAAGGGAGTTCGGGGCAGCTGTACATCAGTTGCCTAAACCCTTGAAATTTTGAAAGCAGAACTTAGACTTTAAGTGTAAGAGTCTTGAGACATCTGTCAGCTCTGGTACTAAAGCCACAGTAACCATGTGCAGTTACAACTGTGACATTGCCAATGCAAGGCCCTGTTTTCTCTGTTGGAATGTTCAAAGGCAGCGCCACCTCTACTCTGATTGGTCCCATTTTCAAAAAACAATGCTGACCAATCAAATTACAGTCCAGAGAGTATGTCCAAACGTGGACCCCCCACATCAGAATGGAATAAATAAGCCTAATCATCAGTCTGCTTCCCGTATCAGAGGGGTAGCCCTGTTAGTCTGGATCTGTAAAAGCAGCAAAGAGTCCTGTGGCACCTTATAGACTAACAGACGTTTTGGAGCATGACCTTTCGTAGGTGAATACCCGCTTCGTCAGATGCAGTCTGTTTCCCCATAGCCAACAACTCTTGGAGAAGTACACTGGATCCGTAGGCTGGCTGCTGAGGACTTTCTGTACAGGTAACAAACTACGACTTGTCATAGATAAAAGGCAGAGTTAATCATATTTTTAAGACAGTAGTGTTAGTAGAACAAGCCTTACAATACTACTGGCTGAGGACCACTGGCCTGCAGTGTGAAGGAGGTTAGGCTAGATTATCATAGTGCTCCCTTCTTGTGTTAAAATCTGTGAATACTACCTCATGTTAAAACAGGCCACCAATGACCTGGAGAGTTCACCTACAGTGCCTCCATATGACAAGTAACAAGGACTTTTATATGTACGTTTCTTTTCAGTCAAGTGGCCATTTGCCATATTCTAGGTTAAATGTGTGAGTTACAAAGTTTGTAAATAGCTTGGTTATATGGTGCCATTCAGGGGCACTGGAACAATTTGTATAGTGTGGGGGCTGCAAGCCATTGAACCAAACTGTAAACCCTCTATATGATGGAAACCACTTCAAGCCACAGAATGCGGCTGCATCCCCAGCACCCCTAGTTCCAGCACCTCTGGCATGTCTTGATCCCATTAAATTCAAGGAAAGTTTTGCCACTGATTTCAATGGGGTGAGTGTCTGGGCCTTGATCCATTGTGTAGTTGTGTGTCAATAACAAATTTCATCCTAGCTTTATTGTGATTTGATCTTTTTGTTATATTTTAACTCCCTGAGCCAGATCCTCAGATGGTGTCAATCAGCATTGCTCCATTGACTTCAGTAGAATTGCACTGATCTACACCAGCTAAGGATATGGCCCCCTGCATTAGATTCATTCATTTGAACGCTATAAAGGCCATGTGACTTCTATCATATGAGCATATATATTTTACTCCCAGTGAGTACTGATTTCACTGCAAATTCATGAGAAACTCAGCATGGGTAACTGGCTAATTACAGTTGCTTAGACCTTGTGTATTTTATACTGTATCTATGTTTTCAAAGGGCCTCCACCCCCGTTAACAAGGGGCCTCACACCCAGCAGTGGAACCATTGATAAAACCTGTGTAACCCTTCTGCCAGGGCCGGGTTCAATATCTATGGGTTCCTCTTCAGGAATACCACACAGAACCGGCTTGATCCCCCACCTAGTAACCTGGGAAAATTACACACCACCCCTGGGTGCCTTTGAGCAGCGATCCTTCCCCTTTCACAAGCACAGAGTCTGAGTGTAGAAAAGAAACTTTTAATGAAAGGAGGCAAGTCACCCAACATTAATTGGGGAAAATGGCACAAGCAGGATTCATAATCCTAAAACTGTGAGCAGGATGCCCACCCCAGAGTGCATGGGGCAGTCTTCTGCCTCATGTTCTTGAGTTCTACAACCAAAAGTTACTTTTCTGTGCTTCCTTCTGCTCCATCACCACACCACACCCCACTCACGGAGATTGTCCTTGGTCAGTGAGGCCCCAGGGTTCAGCTGTGAGCTCATCTCCCTCCTGGGGAAGAACACACCTTGTTTGCTCCCCCATCTGAGCACTTGCTCTGGTTGGCCGCCCCGCCAGCCACTTGTTCCACTCCCGCTGGCCAACTATCAGTTACCTTCTGCTGCCACCTGCCTCTCTGCTGGTCAGTCTCTTACCGATTGTCAGCTCTTAGTGATTTTCAGCTTTTAGCTGGCTGGGCAAAAACTGTCCTACCACACGTGATGTCAGCTCTTATTTAAGTACTTAAAATAACAAAGGCTCCCAATGGAGTCTATTTTGTACTATCTTTGAACAACAGTGGGAAGAAACAGGTTAAGCCAGACTGGGGATTCATCCACCCCTCCTGGTTGGGACTCCTGTCCTGTCCTGTCCCGTCCCGTCCCGTCCCGTCCCGTCCCCTCCTCTCTTACTTCCACAGGGGTCTGGCACTGGAGCCCCTGGCTTAACGAGGTCCTTTCAGCCAAGGGTGACCCCCTCATTTGGGACAGGTTAAGCACAGTTTTGCTCCCCTTTATTCATACAATAAAAACAACAACGTTGATAACAGCATTTCACTACCCCTGCATTCAGTACTCAAGTGATCTGTAACCCAACACCAGCCAAAGTTGATCACTTTAAGCAACACCTATCTGCCGGATATCTAAGTAGAGTGGGTGTGTTCATGTAAATACAGTTTGCTCCTGATGTCTCTCCGCCTCCCAGCTAGCTGTCAGGGGAGTTCATTCAGACCCTGCTTACACCTCCTTCCCTTTCTTTTGTTAACTGCAAGTCCCGTACTCCAATAAAAGGCCCATTTAGCTCAGTGGGAGATTACCTGACAAAGCGTTCCAGCATTGAGCCATATGCCGCACAAAGCATTCCATTGGGCCATACAGAGAATCTGTTTTCTAAAGCCTGCTAGAAAACCCCTCGAATAGATGATCAAGGTGGATTTGTTTTTTCTTCCAGGTCCTGGCCAGAGGAAGATGAGGCTTCTCTTGGCATTGGCTGTGCTGTTATCCTGCAGTAAGTGCAGTAATTTTGCAAACCCTCTAATATGTGCTAATTATACTGGGCCTGATTCTGTTCTTGTTGACATTGGAGTAGATTCTGGGTAACCCACTGAAGTCCGTGCAGTTGTCCCAGTATAGAACTAGTGTGAGAGTAGAACCTGAGGGTCGGATTCTGTGTTGCCCAGCGCTGCTGGTGCAGCCAGCTAGGTGAGGATTGCCACACAGTTAGAGACTCCTCTGGTGGCATAGAGCCAGTGTGGCAGATCCAATGGCATATCCCTGCCAAGTGCTCATGTAGGGGGCATAGCCCAAGGGGATGCATGCTTCCAGCCTCCTGACTGTCCATTGCAGACCCTTGTTAGAGCAGCTGTGGGGACCATCCTTGTCTGCAGCCAGCCTAGGACTGGGTGGGCTATGAAGGTGTCTACATCTGTCGCATGCACCCACCCGCCTCCAGCTCCATGCTACGCTCTTCTCAGCTGCTGTTTAGGATTGGGGTGGCGTGTTTTGGGGATCCCCCACACCAGTAAGAGGTTCTGTCACCACCTGCCTTGTAACTTGGGTGCCTGAATGCCATGTGGCTAGGGCTTGGAGCCCTGACACCAGTAGCCAGCTGACGAGTATAAAGGTCTCACCCTGGCTTCCACTCACCTAGTTACTCCAACAGCTCTTTCTACCCCAACTCTCCCCAAATCCATCCCCCTAAGTTCTTTAACTACCAGACACTTGGATCTTTCCCTTCTGGTTCATCACCCCCGAAGGTGTGAAAACAGCCCCCGGTTCTCAGCTCATTTTGGCGCTCGTGCTCCACGCAGTTTGCACCCCCAGAGACCTGCTTGGGGTACAAAATAAAAACCAAAAGTTGATTTTAATAGGGAAAAAAAATCACAGCTTTGAAGATGAGTTAGTGAAGAAAAGCAACACCGAACATTACACAGAAAATAAACCTGCAGCCACAGCTTCCGGTGTTGCACTTTACGTTAGATTAAGTCTAATCTGTTACCTATTGCCTCTAAACGGTCTTCCAGTGTGTCTCCTTTTATAGAGGGGATCCAGCATTTCACGAAGGGCTTCCTGTGAGAGATTGGCCCTCAGTTTCTGGATGAAAACTGCAGTTTCAAGCCTCTTCTTTAAAAGGCTTTTTTTCCTTTCTTTCTCCTAGCATGGTACCTCACGGTTATTTAGGTATGGAAATTCTAGACAGGATGTCTTAATGTTTTCCCGTTAAAGTGAATGGCCCATCGTTTGTCTTTTCTCCTGGGTTGTACAATGCTGACTGCTTAGAGCTGGCATTGTGTGAACAACTGGCTTGGGAGGTACCCCTCCCTACCCAGTTGCTTTAGCGCCCTGCTGTGAGGTGATGCTCGAGTTGCTCTATGGTTACAATGATAACTTTCTACACATATGTGCATGCATTTCTTCATAGCCATAACCGAGGTTCACATCTCCTAATGACCCTCAAGGTCAGAGCATTACAATTTAACTCCTTCTTGGGGAATTGTGCACCACTACACATGCACGGAATTTGTCCCCTGCAGATTTCTTGGCTTCCCTGAAGAAAAATGACTTTCTGATGGGGAAGCAAAGGGAAGCCACAAGAGTGGTCATGCAACCATCCCCAGCAGTATATTTCAGGTGCCCAGGGCAGCCGACAGAGAGGTAAATCACTGTGGGGCAGAGGGAGGGACCGGGGAAGACCTGGCTGGTGGCTCCTACCCTGCACTGGGACCAGCTGCTAGACCCGGCTGGCTGGGAAGGACGGGACTTCCTCTTCCCTTGAACAGCATCCGGAGCCGTGTCAGACCCATCCCCAGATTTCTCCCCTGCCTGTAGGAAGCTCTGCAAACACCCGCCTCTCCCATACTTCCTGCACCCATCACTCCTCAGCTGCAGGGGGAGGGATCACTGTACAGGGAGCTGCTCCCTCATCTGCCCAACCCTCATGCATCCAGACCTCCTCATACCCAGACCTTCCCACCAAGCCTGACCCCACCCGCACTCAGAACCTGCCCCCCCCCGATGAGCCCCACTTCTCCTGGACCACCCCAACAAGCCACCCGGATCCCTACCCTACCAAGCCCCAATCATCTGCATCTGGATCCCTGAGCCCCACTCCCCCAGACCCACCTTACGAGCTCTATCCCCCCCACACCCAGACTCCCTCTTGCTGAGTCCCAAACACCTTCACCTAGACTCCCCCTGCAGAGTCCCATTATTGTTGCACCCAGAACCCCCCAACAAACCCCTGTGCATCCAAGTCCACCCCTATGCCCAGATCCCCCACTGAGTTGCCTGCACCCAGATTGCCCCACACTGAGCCCTCTCAACCCACACCTGGATCGCCCCACACTGAGCCCCTCCACACTTGGATCCTACCTTGCTGAGCCTGCCTGCCCACACCTGGTGCACCTGGCATGGAGGGGCAGGGCCCTGGGGTATTTCTGGGGCAGGCCCGGTCCTTGTGCTGTGTCAGGGTTGGGTGCAGCCTCACTGCTGAGTCCATGTCCCGGGGCGGGAAGCTGCGTAGTGATCTCCCACCTCTGTGCAGTCAGTGGCCTGTGCTCCCCACTGCCATGCTGGAGCCTCTACATTTATTTGACAAATAAAATCTGCTGAATTTTAAAATCTTGTGTGCAGAATTATTCATGTTTTGGTGCAGAATGCCCTAAGGAGTAATTAAAAGCTTTCTTAAAAGACCATACTTGATGCATTTCTATACGCAATAGTGTATACCACCAGTTGATTCAATTGCTTATTCTTTCGGGGCCTTGTTCTCCCCTTGAGGTGTCTGGACCCTGATTGTCACATGGGGGTAACCCGTTTCTTACCATGACACTGGCTCGGTAACCATCATGTCACTGGCAGGGCTGCTTGGGAGCACAGGGTCATTCCCACCCAAAGTCATTGACTGTGATAGGAATGATCACCAATACAAACACCTCTGCGAAAATGTCAACACAAAAGGCTAAGCCTTCTAATGCACACACTGGGCCAGAATCATCCTTCATGTAATTCTGTTGACTGGTATCTTACCACGTGGAGAATCAGTGCTATTTCCTATAGGAAATGTCTCCTTCCCTAATGTGTAAGGTGACCTGTGACAGCTATGACAAAATCCTGGACAGACTTCACTGAATGAAGTTTAAGTATCTTAGGAGCTCATTATGTAAAAAATGAACTGTTCAGGTACTGTTAGGGGAGTGTATGTAACTTCTTTTAAAGAGAAGACATTACCCA
This sequence comes from Gopherus evgoodei, assembly GCF_007399415.2. Lineage (NCBI taxonomy): Eukaryota > Metazoa > Chordata > Testudines > Testudinidae > Gopherus > Gopherus evgoodei. The sequence continues at coordinate 8,339,685 of NC_044339.1, read as the reverse complement.
GGCAAACAATGGGAACTGTTCAATTCAAAGGACTGTTTGAAACAATGGGAAAAGACCAGTATGACAAGTATGTTTCCCAGGGAAATCTCGAGGAGGAGGGTGATGCAAAAACTCTAGGTATACAAAAACTCAGCTTTTTGAAGCTTTGCGTGAGAGGACTTTTTGGCTACTGGTCACCAGCTACATGAAGACAGATCAAAAGACCCAAAAATGGTATAAAGAAGTACCTCATTCACACACTGTGTAAGCCGCCTGGAAATACCCTGATCAGGATGGAGAGAGAGACACATCTCTGCCCAAGAGACTGGGTGTCCTTGCTGGACCACAGCAGGGGAATACAGGTGCAGAGGCCCTGAACTGTGATGTAACCCTCTGCTGTTATTTTGCAGGTGAATTCATGGTGCATGGGAGTCTCTTTGAGTTTCGCAAGATGATCAAACAAGCAACTGGGAAAAGTGCTCTACCGAATTATACCTTCTATGGATGCCACTGCGGTGTGGGGGGCAAAGGAATGCCTAAGGATGCAACTGATTGGTATAGTAGTTACTGATTACAGCAGTATTCTAAAAACGCAGGCATCACTGGTGAATTACGGTTCTATAATCCTTTCTCGAGACACCAAACAACTTGAGCTTGCTGAGTGTCAGCTGCATCCCAGCTGCATCCCAATAGGTAGGACCCTACCAAATTCCTGGCTGTGAAAAACACGTCCTGGACCATGAAATCTGGTCTTGTGGGCTTTTACCCTGTACTATGGAGGAGACAAGCATTTTTCAGATTGGGGGTCCTGACCAAAAAGAGAATTGCAGGAGGGTCACAAAGTTATTTTAGGGGGGTTGCGGTATTGCCATTCTTACTTCTATGCTGCCTTCAGAGCTGGGTGGCTGGAGAGAGGTGGCTGTTGGCCAGGCACCCAGCTCTGAAGGCAACACTGCTGCCAGCAGCAGTGCAGAAGTAAGGGTAGCAATACCACAACTCTCCCTTCAATAATCCTGTGACACCTTCCCACACAACTCCTTTTTGGGTCAGGATCCCCACAATTACAACACTGTGACATTTCAGATTTAAATAGCTGAAATCATGAAATTTACAATTTTAAAAATCCTATGACTGTGAAATTGACCAACATGGACCATGAATTTGGAGGGCCCTACCCATAGGCTTTGCAGAGTGAAACACGGGTACAGGAAATAGAAAGCAATAGCAGAAGGAGAAAGGAAAAAGGGTTAAGCCAGGGAGAAAAGATGGGATCGAATTCATCCTTATTGTAACTCCACTGAAGTTCATTGAGTTACTTTAGGAGGCATGTAGCCTGATTTGTGCTCACAGGAGTTTTGAAAGAAGACTGAGGTCCAGATCCCCAGTTGAGATAAATGAAAGTAATTCCCTGGAGCTACACTGATCTACAGGAGCTGCGGACCAGGCCCTGAGAACAGAACTGCAGAGGGACACAAAGTCTGTTCCAGACGTCAGGAGATGCAGAAGAAAAGGCTCTCACGCCAAGCCCAGACAGAATGTGTGGGAAAACAGAAAGACGGCCAGTAGAGGGAGCAGAGAAAGTACAGTAATAAGAAAAGCAAAGAACCGTGATATCAGAAGGTTTAGAGTGAGAGGAGAATAAAATCCATTGACTTCAGTGAGACTATTTGTATGAGTAAGTTTTGCTAACTGCTTAACTCTGCTTAGCCGTGAAGCTGCAGGATCTGCTTGTTTCATGTAACTTAGAAACCGATTGAGGGGCGGGGTGGTTGAGGAGTGGGTTGTTTTGTTTTTCCCACATACTATGCTGTGTATCAGCTTCAACCTGATTCTACCTACAGGTGTTGCCTGCATCACGACTGCTGCTACTCACAGTTGACGGCTCAACGATGTCATGTCATAACTGACAAATACCATTACACTTACAGGAGAGGAGTCATAACGTGTGGTGAGTAGCCAGGCTCATAGAAAGACAGGCACTTCCTTTGTCTCTGCTCCCAAATCAGCTCATTGCTTTGCTGTGCCACTGACTTAAAATCTGTGGGGTCAGAACCTCAGCTGGAGAGCCTTGAGTTCAGTACAGCTAGGCCAGCTTCCCCCAGCTGGACATCGGATTCACAGTCCGACTCTAGACAGCCAAAGGTAAATTAGTTTCAGAGTAGCAGCCATGTTAGTCTGTATCTGCAAAAAGAACAGGAGTACTTGTGGCACCTTAGGCCTGGTCTACACTGGGGGGGAGAGGGGGAATCAATCTAAGATACTAAGCTTCAGCTACGAGAATAGCGTAGCTGAAGTCGACGTATCTTAGATCGAATTAAAATTACTTACTTCGCATCCTCGCGGCACTGGATCGACAGCCGTGGCTCCCCCATCAACTTTTCTTCCACCTCTCACACTGCTGGAGCTCAGCAGTCAACAGGAGAGTGATCGGGGATCGATTTATCGCATCTACACTACACACAATAAATCGATCCCCGATAGCTCGATCGCTATCCGGTGGGTACTATAGACATACTCTTAGAGACTAACAAATTTATTTGAGTACAAGCTTTCGTGGGCTACAGCCCACTTCATCAGATCCATAGTATGGAACTTATAGTAAGGAGATATATATACACATACTGAGAACATGAAAAGGTGGGAGTTGCCCTACCAACTCTGAGACTAATTAATTAAGATGAGCAATTATCAGCAGGAGGAAAAAAAACTATCATAGTGATAATGGCAAGAAGGTGACAAAAACAGACTCCAAGGAGAAACTACTGAACTTGAATTAATATGCAAACTAGATACCATCAATTTAGGCTTGAATAGAGACTGGGAATGGCTGAGCCATTACACACATTGAATCTATTTCCCCATGTTAAGTATCCTCACACCTTCTTGTCATTATCACTACAAAAGTTTTTTTCTCCTGCTGATAATTGCTCATCTTAATTAATTAGCTCTTAGAGTTGGTAGGGCAACTCTCACCTTTTCATGTTCTCTGTATGTGTATATATATCTCCTTACTATATGTTCCATTTTATGCATACACTGAAGTGGGCTATAGCCCACGAACGCTTCTGCTCAAATAAATTTGTTAGTCTCTAAGGTGCCACAAGTACTCCTGTTCTTTTTAAAGGTAAATAAGAGGAAAATAAAATGGAAGTGATAGAAGTCATCTATATTGGGATTTCAGACCAGCAGAGAGAAAGAGAGGCACACATTCATCTTGATGGTGTATGCAACCCCCTTTATCCGCATTCTGCAAACATCTGCCCGTGCTGAAGTGTTGTTCACACGGTTGTGTGCCAAAAAGGAAAGTGCCACAATTACTCGTGAGTGTGCACGGGTGCCAGGATTTTGCACAAACATTCACAATGGAAGTGTTCACAAGCCATCTTGAGAACTTTTATAGCTTTGGAACACTCTGTCAGAGAGGGGAAACAGCACCAGGTGACTTCAATGAGTAGTGAGAAAAGAGAATTAGGAGCAGTGGTGACAGGCACCAACAGTTACACCAAATGGTTTGTTAGCAGCCCCTGGGTTGGAATATGTTTTGAAGGAACAACTTGTCAGCTACTCTGGAACCATGAATCTCTAAAGCAGAAATGGTGCTTGTGGAGGAAGGGGAGTGGGGTGGAGATGGGATTTTCAAAAGCGCTCAGCATTGGCCTACAACTCTGCCTTCACTGAAGCCAATGGGAGCTTTGCCATTGGTCTGGATGGGAGTAGAATGAGCCCAATGCTGAACACTTTGGGAAATAATGAATCAGTGGCTGACTGCAAATAATTCACCCAGCTCTGATGCTCCTGGAGTTGGTGCCTCACTCCCTAAGCAATGTGCTTCTTCCCTGGTCTTCCCAGGTCCAGGCAGCTGGTGTAAAAGGAACATCTGCGAGTGTGACAAGGCCGCTGCATTGTGCATGAAGCGCAACTTAAGGAGCTACAACAAGAAGTATCGCTTCTACTCCAACATAAAGTGCACAGGGAGAAAGCCAAGGTGTTAAGCAAAGGCTCCTTGCAATTCTCATTAAGCCATCCCCTATTCTCATGAATTCAGCATTTCCACACTGTTAAGCAATCAAGTGCTTGACCTGAGATTGGGAATTGCTTCCTATCAAGTGGTTCTTGGCTGCTCTCTCCCTAGGCTACTGTCAGGCAGAATCCAAGGAACTGCTCTTAAATAAGAGACCCGATGTGCCTTAACTGCATCACGATACACAGGATCAGAAGAGAAATTATTTAGAGGGAGAAAGCAACACGTGTCATGTTTTTGATTAAAATATTAGGAAGAACTGGTACGTGTCCTCTGCCATGGTAAGTTATGATGGGAGCCAGAGGGAGTCTCTCCATTTCTTCAATAGTCTTTGGATTGGGCCTAAGTGCATAAGTGAACATAGAAAAATATTGATTTCCTTTGCTCTTGCTTCAGTGCAGATTTGCTTTCTGCTGCTTCTGAATAAAATGGAAGAGTGTAACCGTGTTCTTCTCTGGGTTGTGACTCAGAGGCATTCGACCAACCTGAACTAGTCACCATTCAGCGTGAGTGAGAAAGCTGGAAGCAGCTCCCCCTTCAATCACTTCACGTGGCTGATTGGCTTGAAATGATTGGCCAATTTTCTCTGGGTTCCGTCACCCTCCTGTCTTGAAGGAGTTCAGTCAGTTCGAGCACAAGGGAGGTGGATCTCAGGAAGGCTTCACCCCCAGGGAGAGTAGGTGGCATAACTAGCTCTCCTGTCCCACCTGGGTGTTTATGCCGGAAGGACAGCTTTAGATAACAACGGGCACCATACGACCCACGTTGTGAAGAGACTACTAAGGAGATGCTCTCAAATGATCACATCCCATTCCAAAAGGCGCCACCCTCTTTTTACCCTTTACCCATCACAAGAGAAGTCCTGGGCACTCTGTCATGTCACCTTAACCAGGTTTTCTTCCTTGGAGGTCCTTCCTCCATAGTTTCCATGTTCAGCATGCCTGGTGGAGACAAGAGAAGTGCTCCCACTCTTGGCGCAATGAAAGTGCGAACAGTTGGACCTAGTCTAGTTTTACCTTCAAACCCAAGCATTGTTCACAAGCACTGAAGCAAAGAGCCCAGTGGGACAGAAAGGGTAGGAGTGACTGGGTTTTCCACCTGGCAACATATCCTGGAGTAGGGTGACACATGCTTATGTCCTTATTATCATTTAATTATTGAAAGCCAACAACGTGCTCCGCAGTGCACAGACGTAAAGGCCGACATCATATCTCTTTCATGGAGCTTACGTTCTGTACTAGACAATGCAGCTCACGCACCCAGTGGATATAGTGCAGGACTAAAGGTTAAGCAGTGTTTTGTTGTGTTTTTAAATGATAGCCACTCAGTAGCTGATGCAGAAACATCTGGATCTGAGCCAAATAGCTCAAATCATCTACAACCTCCACTCCTCCGGGAACCTTCAGCCAGACAGTTCTGCCCAGTCCAGAACCCAGATCCAGGTCTCACTGCCATCAATGGGATTTTAGCAGGTGAATTTGTCCTGAAGTGCATTAAAAGTAGATTATTTCCACCCAGTTACGACAAAAACCCCAGCTTTAAATCCACCCTTAGCCTCAGGTTCAAGCATTGTTGAGACTCGTTGGAGCTGAGCGACCTGTGGAACTCAATATGAAGGTGCTGCTAATCCCTTGCAGCTCACCTGGGGTGCGATAGAGGTAAATCAGGACTCAAGGGACAGGGGACAGGTGATTGTTCCAGAGCTTACAGATGTTGGCACCTACATACTAACTTGAACTATTGTGCCCACAGGTTGTCTGCATGCACTTACTGTCTGTGCACCTGGGCTGCCTATTGTCAATTAAGATAGGAATCTCCACCCCCCGGGCTGGGGCTCTGCTAGTGTGTGCCCCATGAGTTAGTGCGTTCAGTGGAACAAATCAGCAGTTGTAATAGCCGTGGGAACAGACGATGAAAACACTCTCCGAATTTGGGCATGGAAAGGTTGACAATAACTCCATGTCAAAGTGCAGAATCTCATATGATTAGTTAGTTTGGAATTACTGTAACACCTAGGACCTTAGTCATGGATCAAGGCTTAACTCCTTAAAGGTATTTTGACACCTACCTCCCACTGAGGTCAGAAACCTAAATACCTCTGAGGCACCAGGCCCAGAACCGTCCTGCGCTAGGTGCTGTACAAAATTATTTGGAATAACTGCAGGGGGAGGGTACTTTTGCTGTGCTAATCCCCTTCACATCTTGGCCTACGGTTGTAGCACCACCACCATTTATCTGTGTTTAAACATAAACCTGCAGTCCTCACGCAGGCCAAACTTCCATTGGGTAGCCATAGAATCATAGAATTGGAAGGGACCTTGAGAAGTCATCTAGTCCAGTCCCCTGCACTTATGGCAGGACTAAGTATTATCTAGACCATCCCTGACAGGTGTTTGTCCAACTTGCTCTTAAAAATCTCCAATGATGGAGATTCCACAACCTCCACAGGCAATTTATTCCAGGGCTTAACCACCCCAACAGTTAGGAAGTTTTTCCTAATGTCCAACCTAAACCGCTCTTGCTGCAATTTATAACTTTATAAATGTATTCTCTATGCCATTATCTAAATCACTGATGAAGATATTGAACAGAACCAGACCCAGAACTGATCCCTGCGGTACCCCACTCATTATGCCCTTCTAGCATGACTGTGAACCATTGATGACTACTCTCTGGGAACAATTTTCCAACCAGTTATGCACCCAGCTTGCAGTAACTCCATCCAGGTTGTATTTTCCTAGTTTGTTATTAGAAAGTCATGCAAGACAGTATCAAAAACCTTACTAAAGTCAAGATATACCACATCTACCACTTCTCCCCTTATTCACAAGGCTTGTTACCCTGTCAAAGAAAGCAATCAGGTTGGTTTGACACGATTTGTTCTTGACAAATCCATGCTGACTGTTACTTATCACTTTATTATCTTCTAGGTGTTTGCAAATTGATTTCTTAATTATTTGCTCCATTATTTTTCCGGGTACAGAAGTTAAGCTGACTAGTCTGTAATTCCCTGGGTTGTCCTTATTTCCCTTTTTATAGATGGGCACTATATTTGCCCTTTCCCAGTCTTCTGTGATGTCTGCCATCTGCCTATCTTCCATGACTTTTCAAAGATAAGTGCTAATGGCTCAGATATCTCCTCAGTCAACTCCTTGCATATTCTATGATGCATTTAATCAGGCCCTGGTGATTTGAAGACATCTAACTTGTCTAAGTAATTTTTTACTTGTTCTTTCCCTATTTTAGACTCTGATCCTACCTCATTTTCACTGGCATTCACTATGTTACACGTCCAATCACCACCAACCTTCTTGGTGAAAACCAAAACAAAGAAATCATTAAGCACCTTTGCCATTTCCACATTTTCTGTTATTGTCTTTCCCATCTCATTGAGTAATGGGCCTAGCCTGTCTCATAGACTCATAGACTCTAAGGTCAGAAGGGACCACTATGATCATCTAGTCTGACCTCCTGCACAATGCAGGCCACAGAATCTCACCCACCCACTCCTGTAACAACCCCCTAACCTATGTCTGAGTTATTGAAGTCCCCAAATTGTGATTTGAAGACCTCAAGCTGCAGAGAATCCTCCAGCAAGTGACCCATGCCCCATGCTGCAGAGGAAGGCGAAAAACCTGCAGGGCCTCTGCCAATCTGCCCTGGAGGAAAATTCCTTCCTGACCCCAAATATGGCGATCAGTTAAACCCTGAGCATGTGGGCAAAACTCACCAGCCAGAACCCAGGAAAGAATTCTCTGTAGTAACTCAGATCCCACCCCATCTAACATCCCATCACAGACCACTGGGCATACTTACCTGCTGATAATCAAAGATCAATTGCCAAATTAATTGCCAAAATTAAGCTATCCCATCATACCATCCCCTCCATAAACTTATCAAGCTTAGTCTTAAAGCCAGATATGTCTTTTGCCCCCATTACTGCCCTTGGAAGGCTGTTCCAGAATTTCACTCCTCTAATGGTTAGAAACCTTCGTCTAATTTCAAGTCTAAATTTCCTAGTGTTCTGTTTATATCCATTTGTTTTTGTGTCCACATTGGTCTTTCTCTTGCTTCTAATGTATTTGTAGAATGTTTTCATGTTTCCTTTTATGTCTCTGGCTAGTTTGATCTCGTTTTGTGCCTTGGCTATTCTAATTTTGTCCCTACATACTTGTGGTGTTTGTTTATATTCATCCTTTGTAATTTGACCGAGTTTCCACTTTTTGTAGGACTCATTTTTGAGTTTTAGATCATTGAAGATCTCCTGATTAAGCCATGGTGGTCTCTTTCCATAGTTCCTATCTTCCCTATGCAGTGGGATAGTTTGCTCTTGAGCCCTTAATAATGTCTCCTGGAAAAACTGCCAACTCACTTCTATTGTTTTTCCCCTTAGACTTGCTTCCCACGGGATTTTACCTACCAACTCCCTGAGTTGGTGATTCTGGGCCACAGTTCTGTCCCTCTTCGTTTGTTGTTCCCTCGGACAATCCAGCACGGTCTCACTCTTAAAGACATGGGATGAAAACTTGGCCCCATTGACGTCAATGGCAAAACTCCTGGTATTTTCAGTGGGGCTGTGATCATTCTTCATTGTTCTGAAGGGAAAAAAATAGTTTCTTGCCAAATTGGCATCAGAATGCAAAGACTCTGCCAAAGGGGCGTGAAACTCCAGCCTGCGAGTTCCTAGCACAGTGAAAGTATTCACAGTGTGAAATTGCCAGGCAGACACCGGAGTCTCTACAGGGGGTCTTCAGCATGATCCCTGCCTAAATACAATGGAAGAGTCCTTCAGACTCAGAGAAAAGAGGGAAACAGGCAACACCTTCTATTACAGACCTGGCCACTCATCTGGATCATCTTGAATTATGGACCTTGGAGAACAAGATCCACCTGGCTGGGGTAGAAGTGGGAGGGACAGAGTGGAGAATATAAGAGAAACCAGTGGCTAGCGCACATCAGGTGTTACTCCAGCTGGCAAGGTCGTCTTAAGCCCAGAGAGGTGAGTGCTTTACAAAAGAGAATGCCCTCTAGTAGGGACCTTGCTACACTGACTTCATTTACCTGGGAAGTGGTTAGGTATCATGGTGATTGGTGCAATAGATATTATTTACTGATCTTTTTCTTGCATTATGGGATCAAGCAGCTGATACCCATTCCGACAAGTTGCAGCTTCTGCTTGTGTCATTGTGAGTTATTCCTTCTAACTGGTAACCGGCCAGGAAAGCAGTCAACTTAAGACAGACTTCCTCTGTGCGTGTGGCCTACCCTTCACTGCGGCTGAGATTGGCTTTGGGACATCGGGGTTCACTAAAGCATGTCTACACTGCAGCTGGGCGTGTAATTTCCAGCTCAGGTAGACACGCCAGTGCTAGCCCTGTTTGAGCTAGATCACTAAAAATAGTAGCCTCCCAGACAGGGCTTTAACTCATGGTGACAAGTGGGTTTGTGCTCCAGAAGTTCAGACTTGCCTCTCTATCCTCTCAGCAGCTTCCTGTGCAGCAGCCAGCTATCCGAAGCCTGCCTGCTAACAGGAACAGATCCAGACAGAGATCGATACTACGGAGTTGCTTGCCTGAGTGAAAGATCCAGGTGTTTCCTCTCCCAGGTCCTGCACAAAGATGAGGAATCTCTTTGCAGTCACCTTGCTAATCACCTGCAGTGAGTACAGCAAACTGGTGACTCCTTAGTCCATGCTAATTACGCGATCGCTTCGGCTCTGTAACCAGCGTTCCCCCCTCAGAACAGAATCCCCAGCATCAGGGCAGCCCGAGTGAGGCTCAGTGCCTGGCACACCTGGCCGCAGCTTGGGGTCTGGACGTCGGGTTTACTCAGCCCTTACCGGGGCGAGGCCCACTGAGGTCACTGGGAGCTTTACCCGAGTGAGGCGTATTAAAGCCTCAGGCCCCAGCTCATGCATGGCCACACACATTTCTGTGTAAGGGCAGGGGAGAGGGTAAGGTATTCACCTTGCCCCTTGCATGGCTGCACAGGGGACTCTTGCACTACAAGTCCCTGTGATCCAGGGAAGTGCTGAACATTCCCGCTCTCCCACCAGAGAGTAAGCTGGAGAAAGGGGCCAGGGAGGAGTTGGAGTCCTGGTCCTGCCACCTCCAGGTCCGGTCCCCGGATCAAGAGCAATGCAATTGTGGGACGTGTCTATGCCGGTCTAAAGGCTTGAATGAGGATTGTGCATCCCCTTTGCAAGGAACACAGCAGTAGAGGGCACAAGCTGTCTGGTGCCCCGTGTAGAGCAGTGCAGCGCCACAGCACCCCCTAGCAAAGGGCTGTGGCATTAAAGCCACATGCTAACCCCCTGATTCAGCTCAGCGTTCTTTCACCAATGCAGTGTGCTCACCATGTGCACTAATAACAACAGGAAAGGGGGAAGTGATCTTTCCTTTAGAGGAAACCATCCTTCCTAGTGCTCTTGCTGGTTTGCAGGTCTGTCCGGAACACAGGGGAGTCTTCTGGAGTTTCGAAAGATGATTAATCAAGCCACAGGAAAAAGTGCCATCCTCAGTTATTATGGGTACGGCTGCTACTGCGGGTCTGATGGCAAAGGGGAACCAAAGGATGCGACAGATTGGTAAATTGCCACTAGATTTTTTTTTAAATATATCATTCCTCAAACAGCACTGTAATCCCATAGGACTGGTCAAATGCACCTTTGCAAAACCTTGCCAAACAAAACACTCCCCTAGTCAAGCCCCAAGATTAATAAAGGGAGAAGTCCTCCAGAGCCTGTCATAGTGAGAGAAGGGGCTGGTGCTTAACTATCCCTATAAAGTGCAGTAGAGTTTACTATCAAGGGTCCTTTGCAGGAGACCTACTGGATGGAAAGTCTCTTAAGATGCTCACTGGCTTCTGCAGAAAGCTCAGTTTCTACCAGCTACTCACCAGGGCATTTCTGATCTTTAATTATGGATCCTCAGATATGGCCCTGATTCAGACATGAACAAATACATGTATTAGTGGGAATGTACCGGATATGTACAGTAAATCCAACAGATGCTTAGGCAATGGCCAGACATGCTCACATAGAAAAGATTGGCTATACTGGATGATAGTCTCTTTCGTTGCAAGCAGACCTTTGACCCGTACCTTTGCTCTTCCTTCTCCGCGGAGGTGCTGCCGAGCTCATCACTGCTGTTATAAAAGGCTAAAAGCTAGTGGATGTTATGGCAACACAGAGCGATATAGTTACACCTACAAGGACGGGGACATCCTGTGTGGTGAGTTCTCTCTCCTTGGTCCGGTTGGGATGTCCTCTGCTTCTACTCTCCAATCAGCACACTGGTCTGGTTCTTCGCCTTTCTCGCTCAGTGTCCTCCTTCCAAATGGCCAAATGTTATGGCCTTATCATTGATCCAGAAGAGACGGGTTCGAAGGGGAGGGCAGCACCAGGGTCCCTGGAAGGACTCTGGCTCTCTCCCCTTGTGTCATGGACCCAAGAAGTGAATTAACAGCCCGTAGGTATTGGAGTTGCAACATCTTGATTCCTTGAAAGCCTTGGTTCAGCTTCTGACCCAATGACTTTGGCCCCTCGTCCAGCTGATGTAGGTAAATTGGGGTCCACGCAGTTGACTGTAAGGGGGTGTTAGGAGCTCACTTTTTAAGATCTCATCCAATCAAATGTAACCTACCACCAGTGTGAGTGAGGACGCCTGTAGCAGTACTTCATACCTTCTTTGCATTCACACAGCCCGAGTATAAGTGACTCCACAGGGCCAGTGGGGAGTCAGGCCCTGAGAATTAGTCACCTTCCTCCTCGTCGCAGCGATTGTCCCGGGAAAAACATGCATCTCTCTCTCTTTCTGTCTTGGCAGCTTTGGGGAGCTGGTGCGAAGAACAGGTCTGTGACTGTGATAAGAGCACTGCTTTCTGCCTGGAAAGGAACCTGAAGACGTTCAACAGCCTCTACGTTCGCTACCGAGACAGCAAGTGCACAGGATTCACACCCAACTGCTAGGGGCCACCCTGTCCCCCGCCCATCATTTTACTGACCACCCAGCTGACAAGAGTTTGCACATGCTGTTTCCCCAGGACCAATGAGGCAGGAGTGGGACTGTAGAATGGACTGTGACCTCTGAGTGCTTTGCTATAGAGAACAAGAGAAATTCCAGGGAACTGCTTTTAAATAGTCCAGCAGCTCTACCTTAAAGCGGGTCACTAGAGCAGACCAGACCGGAAGAGAACCACATCAGATGGCCAATATAGGAAAGAGAGTTGAGACACCGGACAGGTTCAATTCCTGGCTCTGGCACTGACTTTCTGTTTGACCTTGGCCAAGTGCAGATTTTTAAAGGCACTTAGGCACCTAACTCCCATTGGAAGCCATGGGAGTTAGGTGCCTAAGTACCTTTATGAAGCTGGGCTGTAATCCCTCTATGCCTCAGTTTGCCCATCTGTAAAATGGGGATAATAGTCCTTTATTTGCCTGTCTATGTAGCGTGTAAGGGACTGTCTCTTCCTATATGTTTGTACAGCACCTAGCATGATAGGGCTTTGAGCTCAGTTTGTCCCAGAAGTGCTACTTGGATATATATAATACTACAGTACTAAAAATGGTGACTAGGGACCATTTGGTTGAACTGGGATTCTCCTAGGATTGCTGCCATAAGCTCCCCATTGTTTAATATTCTGGTTACGGGTTCATTTCCTTCACTTTAGTTCCCATGCGATTTCCTTTCCTTTGCTTCTAAATAAAGGTGAGCAGAACACCTTATTCTGCAGCACGGGACAGTCTGTTGAACTGATTTTTCCCCCCTTTTTATATATATATATATTAGAGCAGAGTTTGTGCAGCACAATGGGGCACTGCTCTGATTGGGTGTTGCTGTGAAGGCTAGTGCAATACTAATCACAAAGCAGCCCTCTGGGCCATGACCTGGCCCACTCTTACCTTCAGTTACAAGCATTGTCGGGAACCACTGGAGCCAAGAGACCTCTGGAATGGAAAGCAAAGAGCTGATTGATCTCTATTCCTGGCATCAGCTCTCTTCTGTGGAAGCACCTCAGGCAAGGATGGGTGAGGCCACACACAGAGCGGGGTTCAGTTTTTAACCTGGGCAGGTACAAAGAGAAGATACTGCTTAATATTTTCCCCAAACCAGCAAAGAAATGTTCTGGGAACAAAAGCTCCTGTGTCCTTTCTGCCTTCCCATCAGCAGTATCTCTAGCAACAGCAAAGCGACCCATACCCATGCAAAGGTGGAACTGCATGGAGAGAACAGGGGGCTGGAAAATGCAAAAGGTTCCTGTGTTTGTGTTCATAAGGACACACGCTCGAGGCATTAATGCCCATTTTGGTTACCTCAGTGCATGCTTTGGCATGCTGCCTAGTGCTTTGGCACAGGAATATTTTGCACGCAAAACTCAGGCACTGAAGTCTGAAAAGCTGATCCAGGGGAACTCATTTTTAGTCACAGTCACACACACTGATCCTAGGAGGACAATGCACTTGTTTTGCAAAACTTTCTGTGAAAACAGGCCCATTGTTGAGACTGTAAATGTGGGGGAAACATTGACTGCGGGGTAGTTTTGCATTTCACAGTGCAGCTCTCACCCCCCATTTGGCCCACAGCAAAAACATATAAGAACATAAGGATGGCCGTACTGGGTCAGACCAAAGGTCGCTCTAGCCCAGTATCCTGTCTGCTGACAGTGGCCAATGCCAGATGCCCCAGAGGGAGTGAAACTAACAGGCAATGATCAAGTGCTCTCTCTCCTGCCATCCATCTCCATCCTCTGACAAACAGACAGAAGCTAGGGACACCATTCCTTACCCATCGTGGCTAATAGCCATTAATGGACTTAACCTCCATGAATTTATCCAGTTCTCTTTTAAATGCTGTTATAGTCCTAGCCTTCACAACTTCCTCAGGCAAGGAGTTCCACAAGTTGACTGTGCGCTGCGTGAAGAAGAACTTCCTTTTATTTGTTTTAAATCTGCTGCCTATTAATTTCATTTGGTGGCCCCTAGTTCTTGTATTATGGGAATAAGTAAATAACTTTTCCTTATCTACTTTCTCCACATCGCTCATAATTTTATATACCTCTGTCATATCCCCCCTTAGTCTCCTCTTTTCCAAGCTGAGAAGTCCTAGCCTCTTTAATCTCTCCTCATATGGGACCCTCTCCAAACCCCTAATCATTTTAGTTGCCCTTTTCTGAACCTTTTCTGGTGCCAGTATATCTTTTTTGAGGTGAGGAGACCACATCTGTACACAGTATTCGAGATGTTGGCATACATCGATTTATATAAGGCCAATAATATATTCTCTATCCCCTTTTTAATGATTCCTAACATCCTGTTTGCTTTTTTAACCGCCTCTGCACACTGCGTGGACATCTTCAGAGAACTGTCCATGATGACTTCAAGATCTTTTTCCTGATTTGTTGTAGCTAAATTAGCCCCCATCATGTTGTATGTATTCTTGGGGTTATTTTTTTCAATGTGCATTACTTTACATTTATCCACATTATATTTCATTTGCCATTTTGTTGCCCAATCACTTAGTTTTGTGAGATCTTTTTGAAGTTCTTCGCAGTCTGCTTTGGTCTTAACTATCTTGAGCAGTTTAATATCATCTGCAAACTTGACTACCTCACTGTTTACCCCTTTCTCCAGATCATTTATGAATAAGTTGAATAGTATTGGTCCTAGGACTGACCTTTGGGGAACACCACTAGTTACCCCTCTCCATTCTGAGAAGTTACCATTAATTCCTACCCTTTGTTCCCTGTCTTTTAACCAGTTCTCAATCCATGAAAGGACCTTCCCTTTTATCCCATGACAACTTAATTTACGTAAGAGCCTTTGGTGAGGGACCTTGTCAAAGGCTTTCTGGAAATCTAAGTACACTATGTCCACTGGATCCCCCTTGTCCACACGTTTGTTGACCCCTTCAAAGAACTCTAATAGATTAGTAAGACACAATTTCCCTTTACAGAAACCATGTTGATTTTTGCCCAACAATTTATGTTCTTCTATGTGTCTGACAACTTTATTCTTTACTATTGTTTTAACTAATTTGCCTGGCACTGACATTAGACTTACTGGGCTGTAATTGCCGGGATCACCTCTAGAGCCTTTTTAAAATATTAGCATTACATTAGCTACCTTCCAGTGGTTGGGTACAGAAGCCGATTTAAAGGACAGGTTACAAACTCTAGTTAATAGTTCCGCAACTTCACATTTGAGTTCTTTCAGAACTCTTGGGTGAATGCCATCTGGTCCCGGTGACTTGTTAATGTTGAGTTTATCAATTAATTCCAAAACCTCCTCTAGTGACACTTCAATCTGTGATAGTTCCTCAGATTTGTCACCTAAAAGAAACCAACTCAGGTTTGGGAATCTCCCTAACATCCTCAGTCATGAAGACTGAAGCAAAGAATTTGTTTAGTTTCTCCGCAATGACTTTATCGTCTTTAAGCACTCCTTTCGTATCTCGATCATCAAGGGGCCCCACTGGTTGTTTAGCAAGCTTCCTGCTTCTGATGCACTTAAAAAACATTTTGTTATTACCTTTGGAGTTTTTGGCTAGTCGTTCTTCAAACTTCTCTTTGGCTTTTCTTATTAAATTTTTACACTTAATTTGGCAGTGTTTATGTGCCTTTCTATTTACCTCACTAGGATTTGACTTCCACTTTTTAAAAGATGTCTTTTTATCTCTCATTGCTTCTTTCACATGGTTGTAAAGCCACAGTGGCTCTTTTTTAGTTCTTTTACTGTGTTTCTTAATTTGGGATATACATTTAAGTTGGGCCTCTATTATGGTGTCTTTAAAAAGTACCCATGCAGCTTGCAGGAATTTCACTTTAGTCACTGTACCTTTTAATTTCTGTTTAACTAACTCCCTCATTTTTGCATTGTTCCCCTTTTTGAAATTAAATGCCACAGTGTTGGGCTGTTGAGATGTTCTTCCCACCACAGGGATGTTAAATGCTGTTATATTATGGTCACTATTTCCAAGTGGTCCTCTTATAGTTACCCCTTGGACCAGCTCCTGCGCTCCACTCAGGACTAAATCTAGAGTTGCCTCTCCCCTTGTGAGTTCCCATACCAGCTGCTCCAAGAAGCAGCCATTTAAAGTATTGAGAAATTTTGTCTCTGCATTTCATCCTGAGGTGACATGTTCCCAGTCAATATGGGGATAATTGAAATCCCCCACTATTATTGGGTTCTTAATTTTGATAGCCTCTCTAATTTCCCTTAGCATTTCCTCGGCACTATCACTGTCCTGGTCAGGTGGTCGATAATAGATCCCTAATGTTATATTTTATTAGAGCATGAAAGTACTATCCATAGAGATTCTATGGAACATGTGGATTTGCTTAAGATTTTTACTTCATTTGATTCTACATTTTCTTTCACATATAGTGCCACTCCGCCCTCTGCATGACCTGTCTGTCTTTCCGATATATTTTGTACCCTGGAATGATTGTGTCCCATTGATTGTCCTCAGTCACCAGGTTTCTGTGATGCCTATTATATCAATATCCTCCTTTATCACAAGGCACTCTAGTTCACCCAGCTTATTATTTAGACTTCTAGTATTTGTGTACAAGCACTTTAAAAACTTGTCACTGTTTGTCTGCCCTTTTCTGATGTGTCAGATTCCTTTTTATGTGAATGTTTCTCGTCTGATCTGGCCCTTACATTGTCCTCTTCCATCCTCTGCTCCTGACTATAACCTAGAGAATCTCTATCAATAGACTCTCCTCTAAGAGAAGTCTGTGTCTGATCCACATGCTCCTCTGCAGCAGTCGGCTTTCTGCCATCTCCTAGTTTAAAAACTGCTCCACAACCTTTTTAATGTTTAGTGCCAGCAGTCTGGTTCCACTTTGGTTTAGGTGGAGCCCATCCCACCTGTATAGGCTCCCCTTATCCCAAAAGTTTCCCCAGTTCCTAATGAATCTAAACCTTTCCTCTCTACGCCATTGTCTCATCCATGCATTGAGACTCTGAAGCTCTGCCTGCCTACCTGGCCCTGTGCGTGGAACTGGGAGCATTTCTGAGAATGCTGCCATAGAGGTCCTGGATTTCAGTCTCTTCCTAGCAGCCTAAATTTGGCCTCCAGAACATCTCTCCTACCCTTCCCTATGTCATTGGTACCTACATGTACCACGACCACCGGCTCCTTCCCAGCACTTCACATAAGTCTGTCTAGATGCCTCGAGAGATCCACAACCTTCGCACCAGGCAGGCAAGTCACCATATGGTTCTCCCGGTCATCGCAAACCCAGCTATCTACGTTTCTAATGATTGAATCTCCCATTACTAACACCTGCCTTTTCCTAGTAACATGAAGGCCCAGTTCCTCAAAGGACCTCTAGGAGTTAGGTGCCTAACTACCTTTGCGGATCTGGGCGTTAACCCCTATGGCAACGGTGTCCGGGAACCTCAGAGACACCGCCGCATAACAAATACATTTTGACAAGAATTGTAAATATTTGCACCTCCTGTAGTTTAATGAGGAGTGAAGATATAGAACGGCTATATAACCAATGGCAGTTAGTCCTGGGCTCTCTGTAAGGTTTTGTGCTTTCTGTAGCTGGACGGTTATTTTCTTCTCTACCCTCTTTCAACTGAAATGAAGTGTTTGCCAGGCATCCCTTTACTTCTCCTGGTCTGTAAGTAAATACCCGGTCTGTGACATGTTTTTAACTCTCCTGATTTTCCTGTAAACTCTGACATTGCCTAGAAGTTGCTGTCATAAAAAGCCGTAATGGTTTGCTTGAGACAAAGTAGTCTTGTGCAATGATGTGCAAACTGGGGTGGACGGGTGCAAGAGGTTTGCAGGGGTAACAAAGATACTGGGATCCTGTGGGTATTGCAGGACCTGCTGCCATAATTGCAGGAGTGAGATCAAAATAGAGTGGGTATTGCATGGCGGGATCGGAGTGGGATTGAAAAAATAGTCCTCCCGCACCGCAGACAACAACAACATCTTGACCAGCAGCTGCCGCTCTCCAGCTGCCTAGCTCTGAAGGCAGTGCCGCTGCCAGCAGCAGCACAAAGGTAAGGGTTTACTTCATATTACAAGTAATGGGCAGGCGGGTGCAACAAATGCCATGAATGGTAAGGGGGGGGTGTGACCGGAAAAGTTTGCCCATCACTGGTCCAGGGGCTGGTGCCCTGGGCTGGAACCTTAGAGAACTGGGTTCTAGTGCTGACTCTGCCACTGACGGCGGTCCTGTGCCTCTGGTTCCCCCTACATCTGTCTTGTCTCTTCAGCTTGGGACTTATCCAGGCAAGATGCTGTGTACGTACAGAGTGCAGCACAACGGGGGCGCCAGCTTTAGGTGCAGTTAACTTTATCTGCATCAGGTCAGGAAATGGTTCTCATCTCTGGTGCTGCCTCCATTCTGTGGAGGACTCTGCAGCTCTGGTGTGGAAAGGGCTCACAGTAAATAGGAGGGATATGGGAGCTGTGGGTGAGATTCATGATTAGAGCCCTGCGTTCTGAGGGGATGGAGCTCCCCCCACACATTACATAATTCAACCCCTGCCTACAGAATGATCAGAGAGCCAGGAGCGGGATGCAGTAGGACTGACATGGGAGGCAGGGGGTGTTTTTCCCTGATGTCCCTTTAGACACAGTTTAATTATACCCAGCTCTTTGGTTGCAGTCCTGCCCTTGGCATGCAGTAACCTGATTCAGTTTGCGGACATGATTAAGCAGATGACTGGGAAATACCCCTTTCTGAATTACAATGCGTACGGATGCTACTGTGGACTGGGAGGATCCAAACAGCCACTAGATGCGACCGACTGGTAAGTCAGAGCACAGCCGCTCAGGGCACTGGGAAGCACTACCACCGTTCAGTGCCCAAGCTGCCCTCCTCCCCTCCACAACTGGAGTCGTCAGCATGGCCCTTGATTTGTTAGCAATGGAACAAGTGGTCAGAGCACAGGACTGCGCATGAGGAGAGCTGGGTTCAATCTGCCCACGGGTAAAATGAGGTTACTGCATGTCCACTATTACAGAGGCATAGATTTTGAGGTCGGAAGGGACCATTATGATCATCTAGTCTGACCTCCTGCACAATGCAGGCCACAGAATCTCACCCACCCACTCCTGTATCAAACCCCTAACCTATGTCTGAGTTATTAAAGTCCTCAAATTGTGGTTTAAAAGCCACAAGGTGCAGAGAATCCTCCAGCAAGTGACGAGCTTTAAGACGCTTGGTAGATACCCACAAAAGATCATTGTGATGATTATTTAGTTCAGTAGCAATCAGTGTGATGATTCCCCCCCGCAAGGAGTAACTATTCTGTCAGCATGCATTGTATGACTAATGGCATTTACTTTCAAAACCCAGTGGCATGCCAGGAATTCAAAGAAGGGGGCATTTCAAGGGAATCAAGGAACTGCAAGGAGAGATTGGCTCCAAAACCTGCTTCTGGCTCACTTGTTCTTCTACCTTCAGGAATGCTGTCATTGATATAAGACTCCTCCATGTGTCTCAGCTATGCAGGCGAACATCAAGTTTGACAGATGCATAGGTCTGTGGAGTCCAAAAATAATTTCATAAGGAGAGTAATGGACAGTTGAATGCCAGCAGGTGTTACATGCAAAGACAACAGAAGGTGTCTTCATATCCCAGTCTTGTTGGTCTTTGTTGACTCTGTGTCCAAGCAAGGTGATGTGACTCCTCACAGACAGATATTTGTTTAGTACAAATTTAAACCCTGGTTCCTTAGGTAGATCTAGAATCCATACCATGCCTACCAGACGTCCCACGCACATTTTGTGGGAACACATCAAGTCATCTAAGTACGTGAGGATGTCTTCAGTTCTCAAAGCTTGGGCAAGGACAGTCACCAGCCTCTGAAATGTCCCTGCACGTTCATGAGTCTGAAAGGCAGTGTGCAGAATTGAAACAACCCATAGCATGTCACCAAGGCAGTTTGTACTCAAACCTCAGCTGCCACTTTAATCGGATGGTATCCAGATACCAAATCAAAACTACTCATGTATTTTACTCCTGGGATTTTATTCATTTGAGTGTATCTGATCTGAGGGGCAGTTGCTAGCTAGTTTGAACTGTCTGTGAATTAAGGCTCCTGTAGTCAACACACATCCTCAAATCTCCATTGGGCTTTTTCACAACTACAGTTGAGGATGCTCAAGGAGGCCCCCCTTCAGCTCTTTCAGCACTACCTGATCTGCTGTCTGCACTGATCACGCCAGCATACCTACAAAAGCATAGGCCTCTGACTAGAGATCAAATCTCTCCTGGGAACACTGGGTAATGACTCAGCTACCAGACATTAGTTACAGCAGAGAAACAGGAAATCGATCAGAGCAAATGCTGCATGGTCGGGAGGCAGACAGTGAGCCGCATTGAATCATCCCCTTTGTTGGAGCTCCGCGGAAGGTGACTGGCAGGGGCATGTGTTTAACTCCACTTTCCTGGGGGGCCCTCAATGAAAACAGGGAGGATGTTCTCCTAGATTGTGAGCCCTTCGGGGCAAGCCTTGGTCTCGCTGTGTGTGCACAGCATTTACCCCCTGATGCTCTGATCTCATTTAGGGACCCTGTGTGCTACCGTAATTCAAAGGGCAACTAGTCATGTTTTTCCTGCCACCTCCCAGTGCCATACTAATGCTGACTCTGTTCACACAAGGTGCTGTCGTGCTCACGACTGCTGCTACGGGAAGATGTCAGCACATGGCTGTAAGCCCAAAAGGGAATCCTATTCTTACTCCATCCAGTCGAGAAACATAGCCTGCGGTAAGTGAGAATGTAGAGCCCAGGCATGAACTGAATGGCTTCGCTCTCCGTAGAGACATGGCTGGTGCAAGGATGTTTCGCGCCCTAGGCAAAACTTCCACCTTGCACCCTCCTCCGTCCCTGAGTCCCTGCCCGGAGGTGCCCCCCCCCGGCAGCTCCCCCACTCCGCCCTGAAGCCCCTCCCCTGCAGCAGCTCCACCCTGAAGCACTCCCCCTGTGGCAGCTCCCCACCCCCCGTCCTCTGCCCTGAGGCACCCCCTCCGCCTCCTCCCCGAGCACGCTGTGGCTGCTTCACTTCTCCCACCTCCCAGGCTTGCAGCTCCAATCAGCTTAGGCGCCGCAAGCCTGAGAGGCAGGAGAAGTGAAGCAGCCACTGCGTGTGCGGGGAGGAGGTGGGACAGGGGTAAGATGGGGCGGGGAGTTCCGCTGCGTGCCGCCCCCTCACTTACTTGCTGCAGGCGGCCCTCCCTGCGCCCTCCTGCCCCAGCTCCCTCCGCCTAAATGCTAGCGGCGATCGGGGCGGCCGAAGATCCGGCCACCGCGGTCACTGTCAAAGAAAATGGCGCCCCCCAAATCCTAGCACCGTAGGTCACCGCCTAGGTCACCTAAATGGTTGCACCAGCCCTGCACAGAGACAGACAGTCTCTGGGCCTTGCTCCTCCTGAGCACTCCGGAGACTAGCAGGCTGGAAAATGCTGTTCAACTGGCTAACAAGTGGAATGTGCTTGAAATAGGGAGCAGGCTGTACAAATCCTGGTTATGAGTATTCTTCAAGTGATTGGTTAAGCAAGACAAGCTTCCCTATGGGTGAAACTCACCTCACCCAGAGGGGTCAGGACAAGGGCCTCCATTCTGTTTCTGCCTCACTTATGCCCTGTTTTAAAAACTTGAGCAGCGCAAAGGCCTTTTGGTGGCCCCATGCTCTGGGGTGAATTTCACTCTGAGCTGAGTACAGGCCCAGGGCCCTGCTGAGCCAGAGGGAATACTTTTTCTGGAGCAACTTGGAGACGCTGGCAAACAGGAAGGCTGTACGCTCCCAGTTGTCACATGCAGCATGATTTCTGGCTATTGTCTATTGCCAGGAGGCACTCACCCAGGGAAATCCAGCTGTACATTGGAATCCGGGACAGGGAGCAGAATCTAAACGCCAACCTTCTGCTCCAATAGTGCGGTGGGGCCCGTGCAGAGCTCCAATATGAAGGCTAGGCGCTGTTAAGCTATTTCAAGGTCTTGCATGAGACTTCGCTGGTGTATAGGAGATGTGCCGGCCTTCTGCACCAGGGTGAATTTCACCCTTCGTGCAAGAAAGGAATTGAGCACATTCCTCAGCACGGCATGTGCCTGGCTGTTTTGCCGCCAGCACAAGGCGAGGTGCTCCAGGCCGGCTCGCATCATTCTAACCTTCTCAACAGCAGCATTTTCAAAATGAACAGAGAGACGTTCACCGCAGGCCCCCTGCACCTAGTTATGGAGTCGTGATCTTCCTGTTTGGTAGGAAGTTCTATGCCCCATCTAGGTTGTTATCACAGACACCTCCATAAAGCAGCAGTAGAATTGGTAGGCAAGGGGCCAAACCCAAACCCACTGCAGGCCGTAGAAAGGTTTCCATGGATTACAGCAGGCTTTGGATTGGGCCCAAGTGACTTTCCCACATGTACGATGGCTTAGCTGCAGTACTCAGGCATGCGATGAGAGGATCTGCATATGCTCCAGCAGTCGATTCAAGGTAATTGCCCCAGGCTCTATAGTACTGTTCTCATGAGTCCCTGCTGGTTTATTTTGCAGGAGGGAAAACCTTCTGCCAGAAGCAGATCTGTGAATGTGACAAGGCTGCGGCGCTGTGTTTCCGAAGGACCATCGATACCTTCAACGAAAAATATCGCTATTACCCAAACATTTTCTGCAAGGGAACCACTCCCCAGTGCTAGGCCCACAGCTGCCCCGGTCTCCGTACTGTGCAGTTGTAGCCCCATCTCTTTCCCGTGCTAGGTGGTGTTCCTTTTTCGGCAAGCTGTTCCAAGTTCTAGCAGCATTCCTCAGCAGGGTTCTGAGCCTTTCCCTTGACTTCAGTGGACTTTGGACCAGGCCCTGTAAGTACAAGCAATACCTGCCCCTCCTAGTAAAAATAAAAGATGGCTTCTAAAATGCAACCAGTGTTTTCAGCTTCTAAGAATCAGGGTGAAATTCCGGCAGCTCTGCTTACTGGCTCGGGCCATTTTGTCAGATTTAACTGCATATCTGAAATAAACCTTTAGCATACCGATAGTCCTCTTGTGTCCTGTTATACCGAGCTGAGCTCTCTCTCACTCCCTTCTCCAATGGAGCCGTTAACCAGGCAGCACTGCCAGGCAGCTGCAGCGAGGCTTGGTTTTAGTGCCAAGTCCTAAGGCCTTGGCTACACTTGAGACTTACAGCGCAATAAAGCCGCCCACAGCGCTGTAACTCATTCCCCGTCCACACTGGCAAGGCACATACAGCGCTGTATCTCCCTGGCTATAGCGCTGCAGGTACGCCACCTCTCCGAGAGGAATAACAGCTGCTGCGGAGTGGCTGAGACGCTGGTGCTCCAGTGTAAACGGGGTGTAACCTTATTACGCAGTGACTGATCTCCGGAAACTCCCCATAATCCTTTTAGGTGACGGTTCCTCTCCTTGTTTTCAAGTGTCAGAGGGGTAGCCGTGTTAGTCTGGATCTGTAAAAGCAGCAAAGAATCCTGTGGCACCTTATAGACTAACAGACGTCTGTTAGTCTATAAGGTGCCACAGGATTCTTTGCTGCTTCTCCTTGTTTTGTTGCGATGCCTCTCTTTGTTGTGAACTCCGGGCTCTGGGAGCTGCTTATCAAAAAACCAAACCCAGTTCTTGTTTGTGTGAATGAGCAGAGGCAGGCAGGGGGACTCCCTTTGGAACGCCCACAGCTCATGTTTGCTTGAAGAGAGAGGTGGGGCAGAGGGGAAGAGTCTGTTTTGGGGAGCGGCTGCTTATCTGGTCTGTGAGAAAAAACCCAAACAGCTGCTGTTTGCTTTCAGGGAGGGAGGGAGGGGTGGGGAAGGGTGTCGGAACTTGCAAGGCAGGTAGCTGACACAGTGTCAGCTCCAAAAATCCACTCTCTCTCCCTCATGCACCCTGTCACACTCCGCCTCACCCCACTTGAACGCTGGGATAGCTGCCCATCATGCACCACTTCCAGTGTCGCTGCAGATGCTGCAAATGTGGCACGACAGTGCGCTGGTAGCTGTCAGTGTGGCCAGACTACAGCACTTTCCCTACTCAGCTGTACGAAGACAGGTTTAACTCCCAGCACTGTACAGCTGCAGGTGTAGCCATACCCTTATCTAAGACCAGCTGGAGAAAGATTATCCAGAGCCAAAGCAGGTGGCTACCTGGACTTGCAACTGTAAAATGGGAAAAGCTGCAGAACTGGAATACTTGGCTCAGGACCTCGAGGCAGAGTCCAAGGGCATCTAAATCAGGCTTCCCTGGGCTTTGGATCAGGCCCAAAATGAATGTACAAGCTGGGCCTAAAGCTGGGCTGGGGAGATTAACTATGTGCTGGAGCGTGACTGGCTGCATAAACCCCACACAAGGGTTAACCAATGCCTGAGCCCAATTAGGCCACTGGGCAGCACCTGGAGGGGTGTTAGGCAAAACTGGTGATCAAACCCAGCTGGGGAGGAGTGGGGTCGTCATAAAAGAAGGAGCACAGGGAGAAAACAGGCCAGGCAGGAGACCAGCTGGTAGTTTCCTCTCATGGGCTGAAGGCTGAGAGAAGCCTGGAACCAGAACTAGAGATGGAGGAAGTCGGGGATTCCCTGAAATAAGACCAAGGAAGGACTTTGCAGGCATTAGGCTGAGCCGCAGCAAGACGCATTGAGGAAGGAGGGTGTGGGACTGGGAAAGGAAACCTGGGAAGCTGAGGGTGTCAGGGAAGACCACTAGAGACAGGGCAACAGGAGATGGTGAGTCCCACTGCGGTAGGCCTGAAAGAGGGTTCAGTACAGAGCTGACAGACCAAGGGACTACCAAGCTGGCAAGAGAGGAGCGTTTCTCCCCACGGCGAGCCCGAAACAGGGTTTGGTAAAGTTCTGGGAGTTAGTTGAGTGGGACTAGAAGTACTTGAGCTTTCTTTGAGTGATCTACATAGACGATTCCAGGTGAGGACCCTGTGGGTCTTAGTTAACCCCTGGAGAGGGGTTGAAGAAACTGGAACTTGGGTGGAGTACTCTGAAAGGGGTGTGGCACTAAAACGGGACCTGGCTAGAGAGCTGAGTTGCAAAAAGAGGCAGGTCACCACTGAACCAGGAACAACTGGCAGCAGCGGATGCCGGAGAGAGGGGCTGCTCCTCCACACCCAGCCACGAGGAAGCATCCCAGAGGTGAGTCAACCCTTCGACGTGGCCATTTCATGTTCTAAAATATTTTGTGCAAAGACTTAAATGACATTCCGATAGCTCAGTTACAACAACCTGCTTTGCCCTGTCTCCATGAAGGAAAGAAGTGCTCTTTAAAAATCGAGTTAGCTTAATGGAGTTACCTTAACATGACAGGATATCTCCTCTCACACTCATGTGGACACAGTTTAACACCTTTACATCTGTGCCAACTGGCTGCGTGGCTGCCCCACAGGGCTAACTCCACTGAACACACTCAATTTTAAAAGCACCCTTCTTCAGGGTCCAGACAGACCCATCCAGCATCACCAGCGTTATTCCTAAGCACTCCGATGTAGGGAGACAGGCCCCCACAATCATGAGATTTGCATCACAATCAAGAGATTTTAAAAATAACAACACTGGGGCCTTTTTATTGCCCTTCTGGCTTTTCAGCTTTTAGGGTTCAGGTTTCCAGGCTTTTCTCTACAACCAGGAGAACTAGAAAGTTACTTTCTCTGCAACTTCCCTGGGGGACTCCTTTTAATAATCAGAGGATTGGCTGACTAACATCAGCTCCTCGCAGTTCTTCATGTCTCCTGTATGGAAAGACATACAATAATTGCATTATTTATTTTGACATGCTGCCTAACCTCTTAGGCCCCAAGTTAACACTGGGATGTAAAGTGGGGAAATAGATTGTGAAAATGCTGTTTGCTGGTGAGTTAATGAGCTATCAGAACACCTGTATTACAAACATTTTATTAGCCAGGGGTATGTTACAGTTCATGCTGCAGCTAACAAAGTTTATAAGGGGGAGAAACATGAATGGATGAATCGGACACTTGAGAAATCATCTCTGTGGTTTCTTAAGCATGGGGTGCTTTGGGGGAAAATCACTGAATTCATGATGGGGAATGGTCACATTCATTTGGGTAACTCTATCTAGGGTTTATTCTGGACTCCTTTCTTTTGGGGGCTGACCAGGGCAGGTGTCATGCAGATTGATTCAGTTTTGCTTTCTGTCCCGAGTAAAGTGCACAAAAGCCACACGCAATTTAAAAGGGTGAGAATTAATGTCACTTTCAGCTAGGGTGACCAGATGTCCCGATAAAATCAGGCCCGTCCCAATATTTGGGTGGTTATCCTGCGTCCCGACCAATCTTTGGTCAGGATGCAATATGTCCTGGTATTTTGTTCCGCCAGCAGCATTCGAGTTTGTTTTTGTTTTTTTGCTCTGCCACTCTGCATGTTAGGGGTACGTTCAAATCCCTAAACCAGACTTTCATTGACTGTATTTTTTGTTGTTGATTTAAAGCCCAGTCCTGTAAACACTTGCACATCAGTAACTTTGCGCACAAGTAGTCTCATTGATATTTCATAGCCTACTGGTGAACACAACGTGGTACCTGCTGAAACAACAAGGTCTTGGTAACATGGGCCCAGACTTTCAAAGAGATTTAAGCGCCTTCCTTCAATTCATTTCAGTGGAAGTTGGCAGCCTGAGACCTTTGGGGATCTGGGCCTCGGTACCTGAATGCAGCAGCATTATTGTGTTAGAAACTTAGTGGGGAATGAGATTCAATCACGAGGCGCTGCTATTGAATCTTTGAGAGACAAGGAGAGAGCACGGCTTTGGGAAGGTGAATACCAAGCTGTGTAAGGAGTTCACTGAGGAGTAGTGAGGTTCTAGTGTACACAGGAAATCTGCCATCAGAAGCATCAACTCTCTCGGACACCAAGTGAGTGTTTAGATACTATCAAATATTTAGAATCGGGGAGTGACCTCCACTCAAGTGACTAACTTCAACTCTTTCTTGGCTTGAGTAAAGAACACTTCCTTGCCTAACAATACCACCAAGGGATGCATCCTTACAAGGAAAAAGGGCTTGTTTTCTTGGAGTCTCATGAGATAAATATTGTACCAGAGGCACTGGAAGACTGAAGGGAATTGAGTTATGAAGGGGTTGGAGGGACTGTCTTATGAAGAGAGGTGAAAAGACTCAGGGGACTGGATTCTCCATTGCCCTGCATGTCTTCCGGTCGTTTCCACCAGCGTGATGTGGGTATTAAAAGCCGCTAATTCCATTTGGTTGCATTTTATACCTACTTCCCACTCATGTAGATGATGACACATGGTTCTGGGCATGCGTAAATGTTAGTGAAATTGGAGCAAACACAAAATCTGAATTCCCAGTGATTGTGAATCAGACTGGACATCAGGATAGCTTCCAAGACCAGAGACAGTGCGGTCCAGTAGGTAGGGTGCTGAAGTGAGGTTTAAAGAGATCTGAGGTCTGTACTTGGATCTGTTGCCAAATCATTCCAGCTCTGCTGCTCACAGGTCTTTAACCTGTGATGAGCTGGGGCCTCCATTTCCCCTCCGACCTATTCTCTGCATTGGCTGTTCAGACTGCGAGCTCTTCAGAGCAGGGATGATCTCTCACTAGGTTTGTGCTAGGTGCTGTACAACAGGACCCTGATCTCAGTGGGACGTGCAGCCACTACTGTAATACAAATAGTAACAGAACTAACAGATATGGGGTCTTGTCCCCAGGCCTCCAAACATTGGCATGTTATCCCTTCTGAATATGGTCACCATTTTTTGCCTCATGAGTTCCCCTAACGCAATCTCTGCACAGAGTGTGTCATGCTGAACTGCAGGGACCCCTCTGCAGGTGAGTGGGAGAGCAGGAGCCAGATCGGGAACATCCAGCTGAGTAGAAGCAGCAAGGGCGGCTGGCGTAGAACCCTCTCCAGGAGAGGAGCGACGCTTCAAAGGGATTTGGACATGGCAGCTTGTCTGTAGTTGTGTGGGATTCCTTTGATCTGACAAGTGCAGTAGCGAGGAGCTGTTTGTATTACAGAACTGTTCAGAGATCCAGAACACTGTAAAATCTGAACAAGAGAGAAGAGCTGTGGTAGCGTGGTTACTCCACGAGGCAGATCAGACCGCTGAAAGGAAGCTGCTCAATAGACCTGGTAGGAAGCTACTGCCTTGAGATCAAGGGGAAAGGGCCTTGTAGGAAGAAGTGCCTTGTACTAACTCCCATCTCCTAGTCTTATTAAATAATTGCAGCTGAGTTTGAGAAGTTGCCCTTGGTGGTTCTATCAGCTGTGCATGGGGGACAGGGGTAGTTAATAATGTTGCTGATAGTTCTATTCTAGTTTTGTGCCTGATCTTATGGCTCCTCTTGTGTTGCCTAGCAGGATAACATCCCTCCGGACCCTTCCCAGGCAGCTCCCCCCTCCAAACATCTAGTCCGAGCTGTTGTTTCAACAGGGTTGAATTCTGCATGATCGCTGTGTTCTTTACCACTGGTTGGAGGCTGGGACAAGCCTACCTCATCGTAGGCCTGCCTGACTCGGTGATGTGGGCAGCTTGACCCCATTCTGGCACTGATCGGGGGTAGCACTGGGAGGGGACACACTGCCTTTGCAAGCACCTCTCCTCTACACCAGCACTGCACCCTTCGAAGAGAACACAGGCTAGGAACACATGCACAGGAGTGGCTCACAGGAAGGCAAACAAGGGCTACAGAGCTGCCTTGGGGGTGGTCACAGTTAATGGTGGAGAAGCTTTGTGCACTAGAGGCTAATAATATTGTTGAGCCTGGCCACAATCCAGAACAGACCAGACTGGGCCAATATCAGTGTCAAGGAATTAAATCCATGTGAAACTGTAAATGCACCAGCTAAGCTAGGACAATCCATCTCTTCCCTTTCGTTAGTATAAAGAGACCCTCTCCAGGAATGATGCACCTACTAATGCTTCTCCTACCCACCTTCCCCTCCAATTGAACATATTGACTTGCCCTTAAACAACTTGTTCGCTTTCCCTTCTAACGAACACTCCAGACTCTTCTAGAGCCACTGAAGGGCCTTTGCTTTCTGCTGTAACTTATCGTGAGTACTTAAAGTTCATCTTAATGGGAACTGCAAACAATTGGCACAGAGAGAGATTAGATGGCTCAAAGGCTAGAGAAGATTCATCCTGAACTGCCTGCTAGTGTTGCATATGTGATGGAAGGCTCCAGTTCTTTTATTTTAGGCACCAGCACAGCAAAACGAAAGAGGATCAATGAAAACAAGTCAAACAAGCTGGATTTATGGCCCAGATCCAGCCAAGTGCTTACAAGGGATGGGATCACACACACGCTGCAGCTATGCGGGTAGTGGAGTCCCCTTAGCTCCACTAAGGAAAAGTTTGTAGCTGCTTATAGTGACAAATGAGTTGAAAAGACAGATTAGAAAGAGGTAGTTTATCATTTTCCTTGTGTGTTTGTGTTTTGTATCCAGGCAGCTTCACGTGTGGGTCACTGTGCCAAAACCTACAGATAAGAGAAAAAAAAACTTTTAAAAGACTCATGGATTTAAAAAACCCACCAGAGTAGCACAGAAATCAGGCCAGGGAAACTCTGTTAGACTCCCTTTAAAACCACCCAGGTTTCAAGGTGACAATGCTTTTACCAGCTGGGATACATCTACAAGGCATAAATCACTTCCCCAGACATATCATCTTAGCAATTGGGGATAACTCAGGGTTCATCTTTCTCGCTACTGCTCAGAGGAGCTGGGTCTTGCTTGGTGCACTTCCTTGCTTCTTATGCATCTTTAAAATTATTACTGAATGAAGTAACATAACCCATGGATTGGCTTGTAAACCATGATCATTAGTGATGGTCTTTGAGCAGGTCTAGTACAGATGTAGGAAGATCTTGGATGTTTGACATAGATAATTTCGTGGATCTGCAGTGTAAGAGTATCTTTTTTTATGGTTAGTACCCAGCAATGCTTAGATTTTTCAAACCCCATAGAACTTAGCCCTGGTCTACACTTGGGGCAGGGGGAAGAAATCGATCTAAGTTATGCAACTTCAGCTACGTTATTCACGTAGCTGGTTGACATACTTGAACCTACTCACCACAGTGATTCAGTTGCTGCTGCTCCCCCATCAACTCCTTCGACAGGAAAGCACTCAGGGATTGATTTATCGTGTCTAGACTAGATGCAATAAATGGACTCCCATTGGCTCGATTGCTGCCCGCAGATCCGGTGGGTAGTGTAGACATACCCTTCGAGGGTAGTTTAAGACACAAAGGTGGTAATCCTAGAACTACGTCACTGTGGGAAAGTGTACACAATCCATACCCTGCTTTAGCTTTTCTGCTGCACGTTTGTTAATTTGGCCCTCCTTATAGCACAACACCATTGTGGGAAAGGGTGGCAAAATGGAGTTAGCCAGCTCCTGAATAGAGTTGGTGCTGCACAGTTCATGACCAGCCCAATGGGAGGCAAGCACTTAGTGTCTCTGTTCCTCCTCTGTAAAATGTAGATAATACCGTTGCTCTACCACCGGGTGTTGAGGATAAATACATTGAACACTGAGACACTCCCATACTACAATAATGGGGACCAGATCAGAACCAGAGAGAATCTGATTGCTTGAGTGTGTTGGCTAGTACATTCTTACTCAACAAAATGAAGTGAGCCAGCCTTTAGTAAATCTGAAAATTTTGCCTTTAATCTGTACTTGAGCAATATACAAAAATCCATTCTCATAGTTCATGGCACATCTTTGCAATTTCTATTGCACTATGTAGTCAATTAAAAGAGACAGACATTTGGTTTGCCAGGGGCAGGAGCCCCACAGAATGCTCTGAAGTAGGAAGGAAAAGAAGATCCCTGCTCAGTTTCAACAGAATCCAAAGGAAATTAGGAACAGCTGGAACATTACTATAGATGCAAATACTACAGGTCATGTGACTTTTCTAATATTCAGGCACTGCAGATGAGGTAAAACCACTGGTAAGTCAACAGATGGACTGACTGCCCTCCAAGGAGGGTTAAGGTATCACCAGAAAGAAACTAGAATTAGTGCACAGCTAAAGACAGGGGACACCTCCCTGCCACTTGCACTCAAACCCAAGCCTGCTTTTGTTACCATGTGCAACCTCCAGCCAAGTGTTTATTACTTTCAGTGTAATTTAACTGCTATGGGGGGTATTTTCTCTTTACATTTACTGGAGGAAGGCAGTGAATCGGCAGCACTAAAGAACGATTGACCCCATGCTCAACCTGCACAGTTTGGCAATAACTGCTTGTCTACGCTTACAGTGCTGTGGCGCATAATGAAGATGCTGCCGATGGGGAAGCTCTCCTGTCAGCATAGGTACTCCACCTCCCCGAGAGGCAGTTGCTATGTTGATGGGAGAAGCTCATAGCACGGGCTACAGTGGGGACTAGGTCAGTGTAACTAATAGCTATACAGACATAGGCTTGGTTTACATTACCAAAGTCAGTGGAGCTATGCAAGTTTCCACCTGCTGAGCTAACCCTCTATCCAAATAGGTATATCACAAGCAGCCATAGTATAAGCTTCAGACAATGTTTGCTAAACGTCTCTTGAAGGACTCCAGAGATAATTAATATTCACTCAGTCCTGGCCTCCAAGTGCCCATGTTAATAGTATCTTTCTAGCAGGACTGAAACTTATTCATTTCACCTGGGCCACTAAACTACCATTTATCTGCATCCAGAGAGATCTAGAGTTGGAAGTCTCCATAAACCACTGCCTATCCTGAGCTATTTAAGTCCCCATCTAGCATTAAGCCCAATGACTTTTGTACAAAGTAGCCACCTTGATAAAACCAGAGGATTCTCAAGCAGCAGGCTTCTTGGATGGAGATGGTCTCTGCGATGTAGGCGGGCACTGACGTTAATGTATGATGGCAAGCGGAAAATCGCAGAGCTCATCACCCCAGTGCAAAGACACCCAGTGCCATGTGGCACAGCTGGCTCCATACCAAAGAGCTTGACAATAAAAGCTATAAGGGAATGAACCCAACTCATTCGCTGCTCATTTTCCTGCTGATCTTCTCCCTGTGAAGGCTATTCACAGTCTGCCACCTAGAGGACAACTGCCAAATCTCATTTAGCCAATAGGCACGAAAGCAAGGTCCTGGAGGAACAAAGAACAGGGAACTCATCTGCCAGAGATGTTCTAGATCTTAAAGGCAGGAGCATTTCCATCAGCCAGACCAGAGAGTCTATACCACAGAGGGCAGGAAAGTTTGGGACCCTCAGCTACTTCAGGTTGGATTTCTTGGCACAGCTTGCTGGAGTGAAGTTGAGTGCTTTCACAAAACAATCAGCCCAGTGCAAGAAGAGCTTTGTTTAATTCATTTACACTTGCAAATGAAAGCATTTTCTATTGCATATTCAGTTTCAGGAACCATAGTTAAATATTTGAATGTATGATCACTCTTCCCACTGCCACTAAAAATCTGGCAGCTCTGCATGAAAAAGCCAGCCCAATGAATCTCTTCAAGAACAAGGTTGGACTTTACAGGGTCAGTGATGGAAGCAGCTCCTGTGCTTACGGTAGAAGCAACCTTCATCTAGTAGCCATATTTTCTTTCAGAACAACTCTCTCCCTACCCCTCATCCAGAGCTGGATGGACAAACAACCCTCTAATCAGCTCTGACTCAAGAAAAAGCTACATGATTCACAAAGAATATCAAGACTCCAAATCCTAGTTATACAGCTGACAGACCAGCATTGTCACTTCAGCTCAGATGTTTGCCTAGCCACTCACAGGGAGGAGAGACTGCTTCTGTATCAAAACATACTGGAGCTAAGCAAGGAGGCAACCCTGTAGTGACCTGTAGATACAACCTTGCTAAGGCATTTTCCCCACTGCTGTAAATACCTTTTATTTACTGCTGGTTAAGTGACGTGCCCTTTGTCAGTTTCACTGCTTTAGCCTTTCTCCCCACTCCCTCTCCCCCCCAGCCCCCCAGGCCCCCATGTCACTAGCAATCAGAGCAACAAAGCACAAAGTTGCTAGGTGTTCATAACCACTTCTGGAGTCTGTGCAGCCCATAGCTGGGTGCAATAATGACTTCCAAAACCTGGACTGACCTGCCAGTAACATACCTCCTGACCAGTTAAATGCAGCGTGACATCCCTCTAAGCAAAAAGGCTGCTCTTCATTATCTTCACTACCACCAAGCAGCTTTTTAAACTCCAAAGGTCAGTTCACAGTTCTACTTTTCTCCTACAACCATTAATATTGCTAGCATACCAAACAGAGCACCATTTCTTCTAGTGCTTCACATTTTACTGATATACAGTAAGAGGAAACCAAGAACCATTAACTAAGACTTTGGCAATTAAGCGAAAAGGACATTTGTATGTTTCATGTCTACACATGTTCTAGCACCAAAGTAGGATGATTAAGACATCTAGGATCACTTTTCCAAGCTCATCTCACTCAAACATTCTGCTTAGACTTTATTCTGAGTAAGAGTTTCCCCTCCCCCCAATCCTTCACACTTTTTAAAGCTTGACGCAGGTCCAAACACTTGAGTGATGTCCAATGCTTCACACCATCAAATTAAGAACTATGGAATTTGGCCCTAGTTTAGGCCAGGTTCCTAATCTTTGTGGAAAGCAGCAAAGGGTTCAGACTCTACTTACTCAGGAGCAAGGTGGAGGATGGTCCAAACACCAGCACATCTTTGTTGCTATACAATAGAAATCTTTCACCTGCTTATGGTAAAAGATTATCTTATTAAACCTCACCAGATTGGGTGAATCCACCCGGCAACCTCAGGAATACATTGGCGTTTCCCTATTATTATTGGAGCAGCATTGTCAGAAGGGAAACTCAGTTGCCAGCAGATCAGAGCATTACAGACTTAACAGTTCACCTGCTCTGTGCAAAAAAAACAAGCA
Source organism: Gopherus evgoodei (assembly GCF_007399415.2). Classification (NCBI taxonomy): domain Eukaryota; kingdom Metazoa; phylum Chordata; order Testudines; family Testudinidae; genus Gopherus; species Gopherus evgoodei. Next base: position 8,305,834 of record NC_044339.1, on the reverse strand, counting down.
TAGACTCAACCATCCCCATCCCTGCATATACCTATCTCCTCTAACAATTAGCAGCATTTAGCATATGTCTTAGTGCAACAAAAGCAAGAGCAGCTTTATCTGGACTATAACTTGCTATCAAGTTACAAGTGAGGAGGGAAAGGAATCTAACATGTCTGGTACAGCATTTGGCTGATCAGCTTTGAAAGGGATTTGGGAATTTTGTCCTAATCTATTTTAATAGAGAAAGAAGAGTTCCTGAGTTGGGAGCATTTACAATGTTCCTGCACAGTAATTTAAAATAAGCTCTTCCATGCTTGAGCTTAGCGAAATGTAGTCAGAGTTAACTTAAGTAATATTGTGACGTCTACAAGCAAAATTCACACAAGGTGCGTGAGGTAATGGATCAAGGTTGAATAGACTCTGTCTCAGGAATAGTAAAAACAAGTGTTGACGTTTTCACTTTGCTTAACCTTGATTGCCCATCCCTCACAAGCTTGGCTGATGTTCTTTAGTGTTACTGAAGAGTTGTTCTTCCCACAGCTGGAGAACCAAAGACAACTTAGCATATGCTAAGAGAACCCCATAGAACCATTGTTTAAAAATAGAGGGGTGCTGAGGAATCTGCTTTGAAGATGGCTGTGTCTGAAAGCTCAGTGCCCTTCCTGATCAGTCTTATTTGCCATTCGCCTATTCCGTGAAAGAACACACAATACACCAGTCATATGTTCAGAGCTGCAAGGGTCTTCACTAGGGTGACCTGTGTATCCGAGTCTGTCTCGCTCCTGTTGTTATCAGCATTATTACTCCTATTGGCCAGGACTTTCTGCCGGTGCCTTTCTTCTTGCCGCTTCTTCTTCTCTAGCCGCTGCTGCTCCTTCCTTTGTTTATTGGATACCTTAAAAGGAAGAGTCCAACAGTAAATACACCTTCAAACACCCTTAGGTAGGGCCCTACCAAATTCACGGTCATAGGATTTTTAAAGTCATAAATTTCATGATTTCAGCTATTTAAATCTGAAATCTCACGATGTTGTAACTGCAGGGGTCCTGACCCAAAAAGGAGTGGGGGGGGCGGAGGTGTCACAAGGTTATTGTAGGGAGGGTTGTGGTACTATTACCCTTACTTCTGCGCTGCTGGTGGTGGTGGTGCTGCCTTCAGAGCTGGGCAGCCAGACAGCGGCGGCTGCTGGGAGCCCAGCTCTGAAAGCAGAGCTGCCACCAGCAGCGCAGAAGTAAGGATTGCGTGGTATGGTATTGCGGCTGCTGATTGAGGGCCCAGCTCTGCAGGCAGCAGTAAGGTGGCAATACCATAGCAGGCCATTCTTTCTTCTGCGCTGCTGCTGGCGGTGGCTCTGCCTTCAGAGCTGGGCTCCCAGCCAACAGCCACCGCTCTCTGGCCGCCCAGCTCTGAAGGTGGTGAAGAAGTAAGGGTGGCAATACTACAACCCCCTTAAAATAACCTTGTGACCCCACCTGCAACTCTCTTTGGATCAGGACTCCCAATTTGAGAAACTCTGGTCTCCCCTGTGAAATTTGTATAGCGTAAGGTAAAAGCACACAAAAGACCAGACTTCATGGACGGAGACCAGATTTCATGGTCCATGACACTTTTTTCATGGCCGTGAATTTGGTAGGGCTCTACCCATAGGCCCTGCTCAACAGGCAAAGGAATATGCTGTGTTCTATAGCAAAGGGAGGCAAACAGGATGATATTAAAGCACAAGGCTACAAAGCAGAGGCCTGAATGTACCCACACAGCCCCTCTCCCAGGATTTGAACATCTTCTTGGTTGAGAAATCAGAGGCCACATGATAGTGTAACAATCTTGTTCCCCATTGTCAGAAGCGCATGGTCTGACACAGATCAGATCCTAGCAGTACAGCTAGCAAATTCAGAGAGTGCAGTTCTTGCAGCAATACAGCAAGTTTGTATACATGGGCAAAATGTATATTAATTCCAGGATTAAACCTTAATCAAGGAGTTCACCAGAATGTCAGAGTTCCACTGAACCTACAGCTGACCTGCTCCCAGCCCTCCTGATGGATACCTTTGGGAAATGTTTTTTGTTGGTTTGATTCTCTTCATCTGGACTAGCCTGTGTCTTGTTGTTTTCTGTTCCATCCTGATGCAATCCCTGATTTCCAAAGATTCTGGTGCCACTTCCATTCTCCTCCCACAAGGCTGAGCTCTGTGACTTCTGACTTTTGGCCTGGGTCTCATATTCCTCTTCAGAATCTATTAAAGGAAGAGATTTCACTCAGACACTGAAACAATCCATCTCTTGGTTACAGAACGTCACTGGGTTCCTAATGGGCTTTCTACAATGTTTTAATTTGGGGGGGGGGGGGGATGGTGGCATATGCTGCTTAAACTACTTAGCTAGTTATGGGGCTGCTCATGGTAACTAGTTTATGGAGCCCACAGATTTTTTTTGACCCCTCAAATTTCACAGCCATTGCAAAGTTCAGAAGAGGACCATATGTACAAGAATGTACTTGATCCTTGTTGCCTTTCAGTAGCAGGCTTTTATTAACTTTGTGAGGAAGATCTCCTCAGGACCTAAATGTCCCAGGTGAAGGGACACCAGAGGCCTGAATGCAATAGCAGGTTTAGAATCAATTAGTAAGCACTGAAAATCCATTTATTTGAGGGACTGAATGGCATCAGTAATCTGAAGTGGAGCCTGTAAATGTTATACCATCAGCACAAACCCAGCGCAGGTCGGTTGGGGCTAGTTGCTCGCTGTCCTGGATGAAATCAGTTGGTGGGCTCACTCGAGTTCCTGGCATAGTCACTGAAACCAGCTTCATAGCTGGAACCACACTGGAAGCCTCAGCTGAGACACCAAGTACTGATCGGAGTAGAAGTTTAACCTTATCCCCTCACAGGTGGTCCTGTTATGCTAGGGCTGAGGCACCCTGGTGGGACATCTGAGGAGAAGGTTGCTTTGCTACTGCCAGTGCTATTCCTGTCATGTGGTTAAGGAGAGCACCTCTGTCTTCAGTGCCCTCCTGCCAGCATTTTTCAGAAACACAAGAGTTTTGGTTTTGTTTTTTAAATCCTCCATTTACTTACAGATTCTTTTCACTTCATTCACTTGGAGAACAGCAAATATTGCAGAATCAATATCATAGTTCTTCACTTCCAGAATCTGAATGATTAAATCAACATCCTAGCCACAAACAGAGATGTTAATACGTGGGATAGATTTGAACCCCTCAGATTTGTTAAACAATTATCTATACATTCTAGCTAAAAGCAAATCTTGTTTGGGAAATTCTTATAAGCTTCCACATTTCTGCTTTTCAGTAGGGCACAGTGACAAATCTGATTTAAACTCAGCAGCCGAATCCAAAAAACTCAGTTGACTGCACAGTCATGCACACAAGTGCTGATGTGCTAAGGTATAGCCCACATAATCTAAGTACTTCAGAGTACTAGAGAGTCCCTGCTCTATGTCTGTATGTCCCCGAGCACTATGGAGCCCAATTCTTGGTCGGCCCCTAGGAACTACTATAATACAGATGACAATCTACAGGGACAGTGCAGCTGCTGATTACAGCTGTTTAACAATGATGGCCAAAGTGACTAGGGATTTTGGATGCCCACCTTATGATACCTTAAAGGGCCTGAATTTCAGAGAATGGATGCTCAGCGCTTTCTGAAAATCTGGCACCTTTGAGGGGCCTCAAGCTAGACATGCCAAAAAAAAAAAAAAAAAAATCTAGTCATTCCTGAAATACAGGTACATTAGCTACAGATGAAGTGTATTATGAAGCATATTCCTTGAAAGCCCTGACCAATGACTTGCAGCTCTGGTGCTGAAACTGCTCAGCAGCATCAGCCCATGAACCATTTGCAGGTCAACTTTCATGTAATAAGAGGTGCCCTTCATTGTGTGCATCACTCCAAAATGAAGACTAGACTAAATACTGACCGAACACCCAGTTGCATTACAGACTTTTTGTACAGCATCTTCCACTTCATTCTCTAACTCCTCTTCAGATTCGTCCTTCTGTGGTTTGATCTTCTCCCTCTTATTGGATTTATTTTTACACAGCATCTGCAGTGACAAGGAAACCATGAAAACTATCAGCCCAGGTCAAATCAGAGTCCCATAGCATATGAAGAGACTTGTCATTTCAAGACATGACAAAGGAAACCTAGTGCTGACCATTGAACTTGGCTAGAGAATTAAATACCTTTGCCTGGGATGTCCTTTATTTAAAAAAAAAAGACCTCAAATTGGATAATTTTCCATTGTCATTTCCACCGTTGCCTGAGTCTTGCATTATATGGTGAAAACTTCTGATGCTATAGGATTATGTATAGCAAGCAGACTTCATAAAAGTAAATGTCAAGTACTGAACCTCATTTAGATGGTGCATGTTGTACAACTGCATGCACCGTGATTCCAGGACAGCTCATTCTAACCCTCCATAGTTAATGAGGGACAGTGATGGCTCTAGAGTGAGGCTGTTTCATCTTCAAGTCCCTCCTTGGTTTTTTTACATGTTTACAAGGTTCAAGGACATTTGGGCCCTCAGCACTGATCAGAGCCAGGACTAGAATTCAGAAGTTCCTGGATCCCAGTCCTGTAAATGTAGAAACTTTCTCCAACAGCCTGCTAAGTGGACATCACCAACTATAATGACCGAGGGATATTTTTTGTATCCCCAATGCTCAACACAACACAGTCAATGAGAGGGTGCCGCATTCATGCGCGCACACACCATCCATGACAATCATTTTTGACATATTCAGTCAAATCGAGCTGGCAGAAACTGGAGACCCAGACTCTGGTTTGACGCCCACACCAGACCAGAGGAGCTCGTTCTGTCATCACTGACCTCTGTTTGAAGATGTGCGGGAGCTTCAGAGTTGTCATTTATTCTCCGCACGCTATCGTAGTGCTCTCCATACCGATAGGCAATGTGCAGTTCCCTGGCATTGCTTTTATCCGTGCCTCGAATCTGAGGAAGATGGAGAGATTCCCAAAAAGGCCTTGGAATTGAATCAACTTTGCATTCTGAAGAGCATCTGATTTTATTTATTTGTTTTCAAGCAGTGCTTAAGACTAATACAAAACATTGACCTAGGAAACTATCTAGATAGCTAAGACCTTTAACTAAGGAACATTTAGCCAGTAGTCCAGAGGTACCTAAAATAATATCCATAATAAGCAAGCTATAGTGATAGGAAGCCACATCAGCTGGTTGATTCTTATGCCTTTAGAAATGCAGCGCTGGTCAATTTACTCTCTTTAATACTAGAGCAGGCCTGGAAAACATTAAAGAAAATGAAAGTTTTCATTTGTGCCAGTCAAAGTTTAGCAATATCTGTAGAAAACACATCTAGCCTGGGAATTAGCTGCATCTAGGGATGTAACAGCTGCTAGAATAACTCCAGCTCTAAGTATAGGTAGGCACCCAGATAGTTTAAGTTACTTAAACTTTTATGTAAAAGATGTTTAAGATCCCAGCTCTGAAATGGAATGCAGAGAATTAGATGTATTTTCATAACCGAATATTTGTAAGTCAGCTCCTCCTTTACTTACCTGCCAAACCAGATGACCAGTACCCAAAGCAGCACAAAGAATGCTCACCCCTCCATGTTTCTGAAAGCAACTAAGAGCATTTTCCTGCTCTTCTTTAGACTACATCTGTAGGAGAAGTATATGTCTGTCCTGTTAAGGATTTGAGATCTCAAACAAGTGTCCTCCATTTCTCTCTTTTAACAACTGTTCACCTTCAAGTCACCAATTCAACAACTTTTCATTTACCTCCCCATTCTCATTCCATTATTTTTAAGTTGGTCAACATGCTGGAAGGCAACAAGATATTTTAAGCTTCACTAGCTTTACATCTACTTTGTAAGTCTCTTTTGAAGAAGGGTCAATGGCTACAGATCCTGCAGTTCCAAGAGGGCATCCTGATAGGAAAACATGGACAAACAAAAGGGAAGCTTCCTGCTGACGCACTGGGGCTGTAAATACAGTTTTGCTACAGCAAATGTGACAATATGCAAAAAGTAATCAAAACTCACTTTTATTCAGGAAAGAGTTAGGGTGCTAATTTGTACTGGAAATAGACCTTGTTAATGAGAGTACCTTAAACCAAAGGAAAATGGCAAAGACATCATTAGGCACAAAGCAAACCCTGTAACTCCATGTGTAAAAGGCATCTCAAAAAGCATTTTTTCCAAATAAACCAAGGGGGCTGATCCAAATCCCAATGGTGTCAATGGAAAGATGTCCAGTGACTTCACTAGGCTTTGGAGCAGGCCAAAAACGATTGACAAATAGAGTGGGAGGCGCTGAACAGTTGCTCAACCAGGATTTTTTCAGGTTGGCTGCTTTGTGCTTAAGGTGGCTCTCTTACAAGTCAACCCCCATCTGGTTCTATTGCTGAGACCAAGGACTCAAGTGAAGCATGGAAAATAAACTCCCCTAAAAGACAGTCTGTCTGAGGCACAATGGCAGTTGTAGGGAGAGAGCTACACAGCTGCCCAAAAATACTTGTTCTGTGGTAGGGGAATTCTATCACTGGGGCTGTCAACTAGCACCTTTCCTCAGCACTACATTCACCCACACAAGACAAGAAATCTCATCACAAGCCCTATAATAAGGGCACTGAAAGTGGTCCATGGCCGAGGGAACACTCAGGCAGTAATTGTCGAGGTGATGCATGACGTACCGATAAGAGTGAGCACATCAACTTGCACATCCATTTCAAAACAATAACTTGAGTAACATATCCAAGAACTCCTACATAGTGGTTGCCTCTACATGCGCTGAGAAACCAAGTACAGTAGAACCTCAGAGTTACAAACACCTTGGGAACGGAGGTGGTTCATAACTCTGAAATGTTCATAACTCCGAACAAAACATAGTTCAGTTGTAAACTTTTTTGAAAGAACATTGACTTAACACAGCTTTGAAACTTTATTATGGAGAAGAACAATACTTTCCTATTGTTTTTAGTAGTTTACACTTAACACAGCATTGTACTGTATTTGTTTGTTTATTTGGTCTCTGCTGCCGCCTGATTGTGTACTTCTGGTTCCAAATGAGGGGCGTGGTTGACTGGTCAGTTCATAACTCTGAGGTTCTACCATAGCTGAGCATTATGCTTGCTGGATTCGTAACTAGCTAATTTAGCATAGTAGAAGAATGCTTTTTCTTAAGTAGCTAACTCACACGTTCTAAACTTATGTAGGGTCATCTAAACTCTAAATACACTTTTCTGGTTCTGAAATCCATTCAACGGTTACTTTACAGTATGCTGAAGTGCACTTAAAATGCCAGCTAGACCTTCCAATTGGTAACTGCTCTGGCTCCACAGCAGACCTAATCTATGCATTTTGTTGTACTATTTGTAAAGGAAGGCTACTCCTTTACATCCACCTCACTAAAGCACAGACACACAGATGAATGATCCAGGACTGAAGGAGCTCATTCACATGCTGCTCCTCTGAATACAGAGGGGGAAGGTTCAGTATGGATTCATTCTTCTGTCATCTCAGACTTTGCCAACCTCCCAAGGGAAATGGTTAACAGATATGCTTGCTGTTGTATTACAGAGGATTGAGGCAAGCTAACAACAAGCTCTCTCAAACATCTCAGTCCCTGCATAGTCCATGTTCCTATACTGGTGACATTTACCTGAATGTCACTCAAAATACCACTGGCAACCATGGCAAGTGCAAACAGGCAGTACATGGTACATCCTAACAATTCATTGATTTCAGTAAAACAGCAATGTAAAGCAGCAGTAGCTTTCAAGCAGTTTAGCAGTAATTAAATAGGACACATCTTAGGAAATACATAGAGAATTCAAACAGGGGATCAACCCAACTGATTTCTGCACATCCCAGAAGTTCTACATCCATGTAGCTAAACCAGTACTGCTTTGGCCAATGCTAATTTGGCCTGCAGAGTTACTGCAAGAAGTTTACAGTTCTATCCACTCTGTCACCCACAAAAGCACTAACTCAGTCTGCACGTCCCCAAAACACCAACTGATGGACACTTTCCACACAACAGGCATCCAAGGGCCCCGCCACAACACCGACTTTTACATTCAGTTGACAGCCTTACCACACTTATTTTTAACTCCTAACACATCAGCACCAAGAACCTTCCCCAACCTTAACTCAATCTAATATCAAAACAGTCATTCTACACATATGCCTGATCCTCAGGTGATGCAAGTCTCACCTCAATGGAGAGGTCAGTTTACACAAGACAATCTGGCCTGATATGCTTAAGTTTCAGATGTTCAATAGCTGTTTATTGGCCTAAATTATAGTGTCTTATCCCCCTCCTCCTTGCTTACATTTTGGGAGAAATTTTGCAAGGGGGAGGGGGAGCAAAGAGGCACTCAGCATCATACCAAAACCTAGCCAAGAGTAATTAAAACAAACACACACAAAATCAGCAAATTTAACACCATCTTTGTCAGTCAGCAGGAAGCCAGCTCAAGGTAGGAAAGTTAAGTGTTGATTCTTACCTGCCACAGAGGGGCATTGAGCTGATGAATAACCACATTCATTTGATTGTTCCTTGCAAATGCCACAATAGCATCATTGCCAGCAAATGTACCAGGCTTCGCCAAACTGGCAACTTAAAAAAAAATTCAGAATGGTTACAGAAGAGGTTAGAGATTTGGATTTGACACCTACAGAAACACTGGTGGCTAAAGAGAACCACACCTCAGCAACAAGCCTGACAGACACATGTGATTATTCATGTTAGAATTTGTACATAAAGATTAGGAGGGTCTTTAATCACCATAGAAAATGCTCCCCTCACATATGTGAGGTTGTCAGCTCAGCAGTAACTCAGAAAGCAGCATGCCATGTACTGAATCACTAAAGCCACTTCCTGTATCACCTGTGTGTTACTTAGGGGTTTCTCCAGGCTCTGTTTTTGCTCTTATCTAGGAGTTAGCATTTATATAATGTTATGGGGCAAGGCTTCCATTTAATCTGAAGTCCTACTAAAACTAAGCACCTCAGGGTGAGATTTTTCAAAGGAACCCAAAATGTTGGAAGGACACTCATTTACTGAAATTCAATGGGAGTCAGGCACCTAACTTACTCACAGTCAGTCTACATTGCAATTCTCAACTCAGGTAGATGTACATGTGCTAGCTCTGATCAAGCAAGCACATTAAAAACAGCAGTGTGGCCACAAGAGCATAGGCAGCGGCTTGGGCTAGCTGCCTGAGTTCAACCCAGTCCAAGATCCTAGGTACATATGTGGGCAGCTAGCCTAAGCCACCACCCACGCCACTGCAGCCACATGTACATCTGCCCAACCTGGGAATTACACCTCAGTGCAACAGTGTATATTTACCCTTAGGCTTATTTACTTTCTCCAAACTGCTCCTATATTTGGACACATACCAAGAGCAGTTAGCAGCTCGTGTTCCTGGCCTCCCGCCTTCCCCTAAAGCTTTGTTGGTGGAAAACTCTTGAGTATCTACAAATTGCATCTGAAGAATGAATAGCTACTGTAAGGTAGTTTTGGGCTGGCGAAATGGAAGGGCGAGAGGTCTGGCTAGGGCATTAATTACACAATAACTCCTGCCAGCATCCCACAGTTTCCATACCATGTCTCTCAAAGGGAACATCATCCTCAACAAAAGGTTCAAAATCCTCCCTCTGCTTTATCATGTAATCCACTGTTTCCTGGCGGTATTTGAGATGGTTTCTGGAGTGCCCCTCAAGCTGGTCACCAAGGGCCCGGAACAAACAGTTGCTGTAGAAAGACAACACTTCAAATAAGTCTCTCTGACATGTATTTAATATTGGTGATTAATGCTGAAGTCTGTGATTTACAGATAGGAACAGTGCAGTCAGGGCAGCAGGAAAATAAGCTTCCTTGCACGTCAGGCCTGTAATGAGATGCTCACTTACTACTCAGCATCTCTGCTGCAACTGAAAGTGTTTACCTACTAGTAGCAATAGTGTACGGCTTTTAGTGTAATAGACACCCACCCACTAAGAACAAGATAGAAAACCATTGACTAGTCTCTCACTGGCCAATAACTGTCCTTGAAATCTAGGGGATTTGGGCACCTAATTCCTTTAAATTGCTTCAAAAATCCCAGCCAAGACAAAGGATGGGATGCTACAAAGAGCAAGTTATTGAATAGTGACACTTTCCACACAGTCAACTATTCTGTTAATCCTTCGGGGAAGGGGTGACTACCGCATTAAGAGATAACGATAGGTATATTTTAAAGAATTGGAATGTTCTCTAATATGATAATCTCTTTAAGGTGTTGGGTCACTCAACCTGCCCCCCTCAATCAAGTACATATTGTTATATATGCTAAAGACACAATGTATGTATAAATTATAAAAACTGAACTATTTATCAGGCTAAAACGCATTCAACTGCTATTCAAAATACAGGTAGCAGGACTGATAGAAACATACCAGAGATTACAAAAGCCAATGAGACACCTAACAGGCACAGGCCAATATAAAATATGAGGGTCAGTCCACTACTGAGAACCTAATCTCCACCTCTGGAACAGAAAAGGAGGCTGAGATTCCCACCACTGTGATGTCCTGGGACCCTGGTTCAGGGGCCTCCATCTTCCAGAGCTGCCTCTAGCCCAGGGGTCAGCAACCTTTCAGCAGTGGTGTGCCGAGTCTTCATTTATTCACTCTAATTTAAGGTTTTGCGTGCCAGTAATACATTTTAACTTTTTTAGAAGGTCTCTTTCTATAAGTCTATAATATATAACTAAACTATTGTTGTATGTAAAGTAAATAAGGTTTTTAAAATGCTTAAGAAACTTAATTTAAAATTAAATTAAAATGCAGAGCTCCTGGAAAGGTGGCCAGGACCTGGGCAGCGTGAGTGCCACTGAAAATCTGCTCATGGGCTGCCTTTGGCACAAGTGCCATAGGTTGCCTATCTCTGCTCTAGCCAATAACAGCCTGATAAATGTGAAGGCTGCCCTCCCTAGACAAAGGACTCCTATGGATAATAGAAAGAAGGGACATTCCCCCAACCTCTACCCCAGTGCTTCTGATTTTTGGGGTGTCTCCACACCTGTACCCCTGCCTCAGCTTGGATTTTTGCAGGTCTCCCTCCTTTGATTCAACTCCATTACTGTAGAGTGAAACTGGCAAGATTTTTGCCAGTTTCACAGCTACAACAGTGTCTTGTCCTATTATAATCAAGGGGATAGAATGTGACCAGTTAGTTCTACAAGCAGCCTACACGCACCCTCCCTCAATCCTCTATACATGCTGTATTAACCCTTCCTACAAGGGGGCTGCAGAATCGACGCAAGTCCAAGTACTTTTCAGCGTTGTTTGTGGAGAGCCCGTGAACCACGAGCTCCACGCTGAGGCACGAGTGCCTGGGGAAGAAGTGCGTGCCAAGGGGCTGGGAGCCTGGATCAGGGAAGCCAGAGGAGCTGGACGGGTGGGCCAGGCTGCCCAGGGACAGGGGAGTGGTTTGGGGGCTGGGCGCTGGGTCAAGGGGCAGGCTGCGTGGTGCACAGGAGTGTGCCCAGCGCGGGGGGCGGGGCTGGGTGCCCGGCAGGGCAGGGGGCGTGGCACGCGAGAGAGGGAGGGGGGCGCAGTGCTGGAGGGGGCCCGGCAGGGGGCGTGGCCTCGCCTCCGCGCGCTCACCCGTCGCCCGGCACCTCGCGCAGCTTGAGGCCCAGCGCCTGCAGCTGGTTGCCGAAGCTAACGAACTCCTGGGCCGCGGCACCGCCGCCGTCCTCCTCCGCGGGGGCCCGGTTCCTGCGCTCCTTGGCCAGCGCCCGGCGGGCCGCCCGCTCGTCCCGCTTCCGCTCCAGCTCCGCCTTCTTGCCCCCGCCACCGGCCCGCGCCTTGGCCGCCTGCCTGCGGGACATGACCCGGCTACTGCCCCAAGCCCCCAACGCTACCTGCCCCGCTACGCCGGCCGCTGTGCGTACTGCGCCTGCGCCGGAACTCCGCCGCCCTGGCCGGCTTCTTTCCGCCGCTGTCACGTGACTGCCTGTCTACCGGTAGGACCATAGAGAGTGCCCAAGAGGGGCCAGAGCGGCTCTTACCCAACTTTGGTCAGTGGGGTCCGCCATCTTGAAGGCTGACCTGAAGGCTGAGTTTGGGTGAAGGGGAGAGGTTGAGCCCAGTGCAGGGGGGGGGAACTAGGGAAAGGGAGGATTAGCCTCAGAGATCAAGGGGCGCCTCCTTGGGGGTAGGAGGTGGAGAAACTGGGCCTGGGGGAGTGTGGGGAGAGGAGGGCTGAACTTGGGAAAGGAGGAAAGGAAATGTGAGCCTGGTTGGGGGAGAAGGGGAGTGGAAGGATGAAATTGTTCAGAGAGGAAGGAGTGAGGGGATGCTGAGCCTGGTTGGGGCAGGGGTGGGAAAGAGAATGAGAGGCAAAATCATTCAATATAATTATTCCTTACTTCTTTAACTTCTTGAAGGAAATAATTTCAAATCCACTCTCTTCTTTCACTCAGTCACTACTGGGCCTCTTTTCACAGGAGTCCATCTGCCTGGCTAGACTGTAGATAAAGACTCTTGATGCAAGCCTCTGTCCACTGCACCTCCCTTTGCTGCTCTAGATATCCATAGTTGCCACCTGCTTTGATACCTTTCCTCAGGTGGGTGTTGGAGTTCTTCCCCTCCTGATCTCCTTTTGCAGTTATGATCATATAGAATGAACCACTTTGCAGACCAGGCTATCAGCCTCTATTTCATCCCTAAAATATTGCCACAAAGCATAGCTTGATAGAATAACAGATTCATGAAATCCATATGAGAGAGAGATTTGAATGCAAACTGTCCATGAGATGGCAGCAGAATAACACAGTTTGTGGTGTGATCCCATGATATAGGGATGTTAAGAGTTAGATCCAGGGTGTGAGATGAGAGTTGTGAATTAGCTGAGTTGGGATGGAGGTAAATACAAAGTCTCACATTAAGAATTTTATATCTGCCAATAAAATGCTGTTTATTGTCGTCATGTTCAGCAAGCGGCTTATTTCAGTGAGCTGTGAATCAGGCCCTTAATGCAGCATCAGCATTAGTTAATAACAATGGAACCCTGCATTTTAGGACCAGTTTTTTCAAGTAGCTATTTTACACCTGAACTCCCAAAACATGTCCACAAGTTGGGTAAATATGAAATTGTACCTTGAAAATCCCTTCTTATATGTTTTACAAATATTAACTAAACTTCACAGTACCCCCTAGGGCATGAGTATTTATTAAGCACACAGAGTTAGCATCATTTTGGTGGCATTTGTTTTGATATACATTACCCAGTCAACATTAAAAAAAATCTAGCTAGAACTCTCGTGCAATTTAGTATACACTCTGGATATTGCAACTAGAGTATGAGGCCATGGACTTGGAAACCTAACAGTCCAATTCAGTCCAATTTTCCTGTGTCCATGAGCCAGTTGGTATTAATGATTTTTTTTTTTTAGTTAGGTTATTTTTTTTTAATTTGCACAGCTGAGCCTGGGGATGCACAGCTGTGGCAGGGAAGCATCCTTCTTCCCTTTCCTAGCGAACATGCAGATATTCACTCTTGTATTTAGATATATAATATGGGCCAAAGGTGTTAACCTATTCACTGACCCACATAAAACAGTGTTAAACAAAATCCAGAGTTTGAGCTACAGAGACCTCAGCCTGCTTAATACAGTGGCGCAAACACTCTAAAATTCAGACCAAACACTAGGAATTTGTTGATTGAAACACACAAAAGGAAAAGAATCAAAACAAGGTAAAGAGCACTGATACTGACATTGATTGTGCGAAACAAACTTAAAACCTATCAAAGTCCTTTATAGTGGATATTTGTTGAAGTCTTATTCTGTCAGAGTCATTCTTGGTGCGGGAGAAAGGACTAATTCAGTTGTTCAATTCTCAATTGAAAATAATAGTCACTTTTTTGTGCCTTCAACAAAAAAGACAGACACAGAAGGGAGAGAAGCGATAGAATAGTGAAGATGGGAAAATATTGCTTTTGTGATGTTCTCAGGATACAAGGCAGTTGGTCAGTCATGGAGGGATGCTTTGGGCTGGCAGTCGGCACAACAGCTCTTAATTTAGACTTCGGCTCACCTCCCTGGTCAGGGACATCATCTTATTGGTCTGCTCAAGCCCCTCTCAATCACAGAGCCTTCTCAGGCTGGGTAGAGCTGGATGGGCCATCTTGTCTCACTATGCTGGTGTGATGCATTACAGCTGATTTCAGGATGAGGTGAAAACTTGAGAGAAAGAGAGAGAGAGGAAGTAGGAAAATGGGGGGCAGAAAGGAACACTTGAAGGAAGCAAGACAGAGAAGGATCTCACATGTATCACATGGGGGTCGTCACTGATGGGTGGGGATACTTGATCTTCATCACTCTAAGGTCTGGTGTCACGGCAACAACCCTTCCACCACAGCCATGCTGATGGTTAAAGTTCTTGTTGTGTTCTCCCCAAGAGTCTCTTAAAGGGCCCAGACAGGCAATGGGTGGAATAATCCATCCTGACTTTATTCTGTCCAGTAACTGGGCCTATTTTCCAATACTTCAGTTTGGTTCCTTGATTTCCAATCCTCTGCTCCTCTTGTTTACCAGTCGTCATCTTAACACAGTCCTCGAGTGGTATAATTTGGCCTCTTCTGTTTAAATCAATTCAGTATTTCTGTCTCCACCTTTTCTTAAACAGTTTTCTATAACAAATAATTGTGACAGTTCATGAACCTCTACTCATTTTTCAGCAGTTGAGTTTACAGTTAGGATAAATGTCTAGGCCCAGTTATCACAATATCAACAAACAGCCTCCTGTCCAACTAGTGAAGCCTACCCCTAAGAGTTTTTTGTTTTGTTATCAATTTCCATCCCACGCGCACACTTTGGAGGTCCCTGCTCTGAGCCAATGTCCTCCCAGCAAACAAACCTGCATTCTTGTGATCCCACCAACCTTTAGCTTCCATAGATCTGCTCCCCAGTCTACACTCCATATTAGCTGCTGACATCGTAGACCTCTCGTGACAAGCACTCTATTATTCTGTCCTTTTGTGAAGCCTTGCTGCTCCCCAATGTGCTATGTGGGTTACTGTTGTCTGCCTGGCCCCTCGGATGTCTTATTCCTCACAGGACCACAGAAACCTGTGATTAGCTCTGCAAGTGTTCCCCCTTCAGAGTGGCTCAAGAGGAGAGGTTCAGCAGCAAAAGTCCTTTGAGTAAAAGATGGGAGGCTGGGTTTTATTAACTCATGGTCGTTGTCCATTGTGATCCTTGCCTGAGAGATCATTCTTATAAGCCTTACCCATTCTCTAAAACTTCCTCCCAAAATTAGGAAGTGGGCCAGAAATACCAGAACAATGATTTTGTCTCTTGCCAGAATCCTAGAGGTCACAGAGAGTGGATTTCTCTGTTTCCCTAGAAAACTATAACTCCAGGAAGCGTTCTCAGCTAGAAAACTAGCTGTCTTTTCTGGAAGAGGGTTTGATAAAGAAAGCTTCCTGTAGTTTGACATCTAACTCTCCAGGGATCATCTTGAACTGCACCACAAAATTCAAACTACAGAGTACAGTATGTGAAAGCAGAGGCTTTTTATGGCATGTCTAGAGCTTTTATAATCCCTGTTAGGAACTGTGAGCGACAAAGGCATGATTTTTGATAGACAATTTACCTTATCTTGCTGTAACATTCTCAGTGGAGTTCCCCAGGCAGTATTGATGGCTGCTGTGCAGCCTTTAACGCTGTAGAAAAGGTCAAGGAGATGATAAAAACACAAGGACAAAGGAGGAGGCCAAGCCACAGCTCAGTCCCCAAGATTCTCCCGCTTAGGGGGCCAGAGAGAAACTTGCTACTTTTTTTTTCTATTTAGTTCCTGATGAATATTCATTTACATCACGCTCTCCAGATCCTCTTTTCTCTTTCTTGCTTACTTTCCTTTCTTTGTCTAATTCCCTCTCCTTCTCTTTGCACTCGTCTCCTTTGTTTCTGTCCCTTTAACCACACTTCCACCCCCCCCCCACAGATAATGCTCTACTTTGCCAGTCTCCATGGGCCTGATCTGAAATTCACTGAAGTCAAGAGGACTCCCATTGACTTCACTGGGCTTTGGATCCGGCCCCCAAAGGCTTCCTTCACTCTCCTCTCCCAGCTCTCTTCTAGAAGTGGGCAAAATTTTTCAGACAAAACTTTTCTTTTTTTTTCTTTTTTGGCAGATTTGGGACAACTAAAACATTTCACCAATTTGTGTTGAAATGAAAAAAAAATCAGAAATATCAAAAGAACCATGTCAACATTATCAAAATGAAACATTTTGGGGGGCTAGAGTCCCAAGGGAATTTGGCATCAATCACAAAAACACAGGAGATGGAGATGCTCCTGGTAACCTCTAACCTGGAGAGTAGGGTACTCACCAGGGACATGGGAGACGTGTAGAAGGACCCCCACCACCTTGTTTTCCTCCTTCTCTGGTTGTTGTGAATGTGGTCTCTTATTTCCTTTGCTTTTATTAAAAATACCCAAATCAAATGTTTTCTGATTTGATTCACTGAAAATCCTCCCCCCTCAAAAAAAATGGGTTGGGTTTGAACTGAATAATTTTGAACCAAACAATCAGTTATTCACACAGCTCTGTCCCCTTCTCTCTCTTCTTTCCATTCCTTTCTCTACCCCTTTTTGCTCATTCTACTTCAGGGATAAATGGCCATCAGGTTTGAGGGGGTTGATTTCTTTATGCTTTTCCTGGTTGGAAAAAAATATGGCCTCCGTTCTCATCTAATCAACAGAACTTCTGATCCTGTACTCTGGGTACTGACCCTGCACAGCAAGCTTTACTTTACAGGAAAGTATGATGGCATTCTGCAGAAATAGCCCCAATACAGTTTACATGATATCCGTGATATTGCAAGGTCTGGGGCTATTACTGTACAATAGTATGATGTAAGTGGTGAGTTCAGCTCCTGGTATGGTGCTTGAAAGTATGATCTTTTGGCCCACAGGAAAGACAAGATAATGGGCTGGTAGGGGTGCAGCATTTTGGGGTGATCCCAAAGTGTGTGGGTGGGTGGTGACGTGAAGTATGAAAGGCAGAGGGGACCCTCATCTGTTATGTTTACCATAGTGAATTAGAACGATCAGGGCTTCTTTCACTCTGTTGAGGGCAAACAGCACTCCCACTGCACTCCAACCATAAAATATCCTTCCCACCCTTGTCAGTGACAACTGGTTCAAAGACCATCTGGCCATCCAACTACCAGTGCAATTATGTGCTGTCCCTACATCAATAACTCTTGTTCAATTTATTTATCACCCCTGGACTCTGCACTGTATTTATTGCCCTGTTTTTTTATTAGAACTATGATGACCTTAGCAGGATTTCCCTGATATTTTCAGGACCGCTGCATTCCAGATGAATTGACAGCTGATTAATTTCTAGTTCCCTTTGTCTGGGAAGTTGATTGAAGTGACATTGTCTGATGGCCCCCTGCGAAATGCTCAGAATGGTAGAAAAGGACATTGAGGCAGAAAAAGTGAGTTGAGTCCCTTGGAATGAGCATTACAAATATGCTGCCTAAGCTCAGGCATGTATTCCTGCCCCCAAGCAGGACTGACGGGGCAAGCTAAGGTTGCCACTTGTAACTGGGTGTAAAACTGGGCCTAGCTCCCCCGTGTCAGCGAAAGTGAACCAAATCCAGCCAGTTAAAGGGGGCTGGGCTACACCCGTGCCTATAAAGGACTGCCAGGGGGCAGGAAATACTAGAAGTGGGAAGCTGCCAGGAACGAGGGAACCAGAAGCCCCTGCGAGGGGTGACCTTGAAGCCTGAGAGCAAAGGAGTGAGTTAAAAGCCTGGTTGCTGTTACTTTATTTGCCTTTGTAAAGAGAATAAACCATTTTAAAGAAGACAGGGCGTGGTAGCAAGTGTTTGGAAACTAGGAGAAAGCCCTGCAACACTGTGTGTCTGTGGATTTTCAGGTCTCGTCTAGCAAGTTGAATGAGTCTGATGGAGTGTGGCTTTATTTCTATGCTGAGCTCCATCATCAATACCCTCTTTTTCTTTGTCAGTGTAACAAATTCCTTGGCTTTTAAGGGTAACCTAAAGGTCCAGCCATAACAACAA
The DNA here is from genome assembly GCF_007399415.2 of Gopherus evgoodei. NCBI lineage: Eukaryota > Metazoa > Chordata > Testudines > Testudinidae > Gopherus > Gopherus evgoodei. Next base: position 8,287,756 of record NC_044339.1, on the reverse strand, counting down.
ACAAGACCTGGGACTGTCTGGGATCCAGTACATGGGGTGTCTCATGATAGCCTCAGTAACTCATGCCCTAGTTTCACCACTTCCATCTCTCCACCAGTAGGATCAAAGGGACGTGTCCCATGCTTTTGGGGGCTTTGTGAGATTATTATTATTTGGGATCCCACAAACCATCTCCAGTAGCCTAGGAGAAAGAAGAAAAGAATTGTGTGCACTCTCTTCTCATTTACTCTGCTGAAAATCAGGAGTAACTCCACTGAAGTCAGTGGAATTACACGAGTGTAAAATTGGTGTATGGGGAAAAGAGAATCCGTTCTAATGTCTGTCCGTCTGTAAATATCTCTATTTCCTCTTTTTTCCTGCATTGCTACATTGTAAGTTGCATTAAAAGTCTGAAGGTGACTTTATATTCGCTGAAGCTTGCTGCTTTATTCATATTTACTGTGGGTGACAGGCAACACATCAAGAGTCTCTGCATCTGAACTGACTTTACAAACTGACTTTTGATCAGCATTGCTAGGGTGGCAGATGGATGGTGCTTACATGCACCTGGTAGCCATTTTACACTAAGGCTGCTGCTTAAGACAGAAAATAAACTGTGGGGTATGTTGAGGAATCAGCACAACTGTTTACCCTCTTCACTCAAAAAAAGCATTTTTTTCAAAACATATCTGTTTCTAAGATCTGGGGAAGATGTTAGGTCGGAGGAAAGGTATGATCATTCTCCTATCCCAAAGTTAAAACAGTTGAAATGTATCATGAACAGTAGAAGCAGCTCAGGGGACTATCAATATGGCCGTACCAAATTCATGGTCCATTTTGGTCAATTTCACAGTCACAAGATTTTTAAAATAGTAAATTTCAGGATTTCAGCTATTTAAATCTGAAACTTCACAGTGTTGTAATTGTAGGGGTCCTGACCCAAAAATGGGTTGGGGGGGGTGTGCCCTTGGCCTGCAGCCATCACTCTCTGGGGCACCCAGCTCTGAAGGCAGCAGCACAGACATAAGAGTGGCATGGTATGGTGTTGCCACCCTTGCTTCTGCTGGCGGGGCACTGCCTTTGGAGCTGGCCTCTCCAGCCACCCAGCTCTGAAGGCAGCACAGAAGTAAGGGTGGCAATACTGTGACGCCCTACAATAACCTTGTGATTTCCCCCCCCCATGACCCCCTTTTGGGTTAGAACCCTCAGTTTGAGAAATGCTGGTTTCTCCCGTGAAATCTGTATAGTATAGGGTAAAAGTACACAAAAGACCAGATTTAACGGGGAAGAGCAGATTTCACGGTCCCTGATGTGTTTTTCACAGTTGTAATTTGGTAGGGCCCTAGTATTAATATTCTCTCATTGGACACCAGGCTTGTGAAGTTGTGAGCTTGGTTATGGTATTTGATGCCCCACAGCAATCCTGTCCATTGACTTCCCCTGCTTGCTATAAGGAAATCTCACGAGAAGAAACATGCCACAGAAATGCCTTTTTGTATGCAGATGAAGAGAGATGAAGACTAAGGATACCAAGTGATTACAAATGGTTAAAGAAACAGTAATAGTATTAAATATTTACTGTACCATAGTCCTATTCTCAGATAAGTGAGTGCAACTTTCAGGGAAGTCATTTGCAGTTGCACCCATGTAGCAAAGGGCATAACTTGGCCAAAAGTTCTTTCCAAATGTTGGGGCAGATCCTTCAAGCCCTCTGCAAAACAACTCCCATACACTGCACTGAGAGTTTCATGCATGGCAGCTTCTAGGATCAGGCCCATTAAATAGGTGGTTTTTAATCCCATTTAACAGATCTGAGAAGAGAGCTCAGGAGTGCTCTGGCTCCAGCTTCCTGGGCCTTACCCTACCATGCTGCCTCACTTAAGGCTATGTTGTGCTTTTAGGCATAGCCAGGGGCAAGGGTTAGCATGTAAATTGCATCACATGGGAGGCATTGCTCCCCTGAGAAGCAGTGCCTTTCTTGCTTACCCCTTGCTCCAGGCAGTTGTAATCTGATGCTGGCCTACATCAGCTGCAAATTATAATGTCCCCATGTTACCTCAAGTGTTCTGGTTGGTGTGTTGTAGAAGCCAAGACTCCACTCTTCACAGCCCAGTTTCTGCTGCCTAAGCAGGGGGTGAAAGGTGGGCTGCAAAGACAGGAACACGTGAGCATCTTCCTGTGCACCAGGACTCAATATGCATGTAGCCTTTGCAGGGGGTTGTGGGAGGTATAACCCAGTTTGAAGGACTTGCAGTTTGAAGGATTCCCAGGCTTCTTCTTCTAGAATGAACTAATTGGTATCCATGGGTATTAACGAATCACTAACAGACCACCTAGCTACCCATTATCATTGATTAGTTCGGGTAAAGATTACAGGAGAGGTGGCTTTTACCACCAATAAAGAAATGTGTACAGTATACAGGAACTGCAAAGCTTTAGAAATCAGAGGGAGTAGATAGTAAACCCATAGCATAGGGGCTAATTAATGACAATGAAAGAGCGCATGGCTTACTGTGTTTGTTTGGAGGGTGAGTAACTCTTCAGTCTCAGCCTCCAGGCCTCCTCTCCATCCACTTTTTTGGGGCTGGGTTTGTTTCAGACCTGAACTTGTCTGGGCTGCTGTTTCTAATCAGTCACCATTTCTGACTTGCATTTTCATTCCTCACCGCAAGCTCATCTGGAAGAGGTGTGGATTTAAAGCTGTTGTAGGTCCCACTGGGAGGATCACCTTAGTATATTCACAGACCCCGGTAGTGGCATGTGTTGGTTTTTCTGTAGCACTTGTCTGTCTGGGTTTCAGTATCCATTTCCCATCACACACAAGGGGGCTGGGTATTTGTTTAATGTGGCCCAGAAGATTGTTGTTCTGGTCTTTCCAACAATTGACTGAGACTGTTCAAATTCTAGGACCTGATTCTGGGGAACTGACAGTCTAAATGTGGGAGAGACACAGTGGGCATGGTAATATCTTTTATTGGACCAACTTATGTTGGTAAGAGAGACAAGCTTTCGAGTTTACACAGAGCTCTTCATCAAGTCTGGGAAACTATTAGTTAGTATTGTGTAAGCTTGAAAGCTCGCCTCTCTCCCCCACAGAAGTTAGTCCAATAACAGATATAACCTCACCCACCTTGTCTCTCTAATATCCTGGGACTGATACAGCTACAACAACACTACATTATTTTAATGTGTAACTTTAGAAGCACATGTAGAATCAGGCCCATCATTTTCACTTTTCCCTATACCTGCTCTTCTCCTGTGGAACTGCTCTGACTTAAATAGAGATTCTTCTGATTCTCGCTAGTGTAAGAGCAGTCTATCCACAAGACTGCACTACCTAATATCACTAATAATGCCATCAATCTGATAACACAATTTCTCCAACTCTGTCTCAGTCCAACATGGTGGCATTTGAGAACTAATTGAAATTGCTTTCAAAAAACCAAGTGCTGCTTTTAGGATTATAGTGGTTCTATTGCCATAGTCTGACCACCTTAGCAAGACTAGTGTGTCATTTCAATTTTATTAATGCCACAAGGTCTGCTTCTTGGAGAGGAATTACCCTGTGATGTTATCAGGCATTATAAAATATCTTAGCCGTTAAGTTACTGATTAACACAGATTCCCGCCTTATAAAAACATCATTGTTGTCATAGAGTACGAGGTGCTTGAAGCCAACTGTCACTATTCAAACACACAATAACAGGAATAAAACACTGTATAAAGAGAGCCACAGAATCAGCAAACACTTTAACTGAACAAAGCAAAACTGCACCAAGATCTCGCTCCATGGAGGGATCGGCTGACAAGCTACACATAGAAAATGAACCAAGTTCTCCTGGACCATCAGCTGCAGACATGGACAGACTGGGATGCACTAAAGAAGAAGCTGCAGACAATGATTGTCCAGGCTTCTCTTCACCAATAGCCACTGAACTGAACAATCCAGATGCTTCTAAACCACCAACTTCAGAAATGAGCTGTCCAAACTCAATTAAGCATCCAGTGACAGTAATGGACTCTCCAGACTCCTGTAAAGTATTAGTTTCAGAGATGGACCACCGATGTTCATCCAAAGCATCAATTGCAGATATGGACTGCCTAATCTGCTTCAACAGGTATAACATTTACAGGAGACCTAAGCTCCTGGCTTGCCAACATGCCTTCTGTGAAGTCTGCCTCAAGCTCATTCTTCAGAACGAGGACAATACCTGGATGATCATCTGCCCTCTATGCAGAAAATCCACTGTTGTGTTTGGAGGGCTTATCCGCACCCTTCTTGATAAAGAAGATATCGTAGGCCATTTGGAAAGCCCTTGTCCAAATGCTGAGATACCCCTCTCTCCTGAAGGGCTACATGGCACTGGTGGTACTCACTCCAGCCATGCCACTGTCTGTGAAAACCAGGACATTCCCAGTATCAATCAAACAGCTATCCAAAGACTTGTGTTGCTCTTGCTGCTCGTGGTGATCCTGATCATCCTCGTACTCCCATTTGTGTACACTGGACTGATTAAATGGATCCTCTGCCTTGTGCTTATGCTGGGGTTGATCATGTCTTTGGTGCTTTGCTGCAACCCTAACTTCAACTGCAGCTCTTTGGGGATTTCAGTTCCCTTCTTCCACAAGAAAGAGAGCCACATTGTATCCATTGCCTGAAAAGACTGATGTGTATTTTAGAGACAGCGGACTGGCATTATTTGCAAGTTGCCAAATGGGAAACAATGGCTGGTCATTACAATATAGATCTTTAGGAATCACTGTTCTTAGAATAAATTTAAAGCACATCCTTAAAGTATCCCGGTAAGAAGTAGTCACAACACACAATATTGTTTAATTTTATTATCTGACCTAGTGAAATATTTGTATTTAATATTTTTGATATGTGACATACAATTAGTAAGGATTTTCCTTGTTTAGGTTTGGTTTTGTTCTGGCGTATTGCATTTTGACTCATACTGCAGAATGTTTATTATATGAAATGCTTATCAGCTAGCTTCCAGGGAAGACCAGTATAACATCTGCCAGTGTGTTTGTAGATACCCTTCTTAGCTTGTGTATATTTGTTCTTGGTAGAGAGTCCTGGGATAAAGTTAAAAACCACCATAATGACAATGCTCTTGGTGGGCACATTGAGTCTGTTTTTTAAGTAGGGTTTCCGGTATGTAGAATTTCTCGATAGCCTTGATGGAGACACTCCTGTGTTCTTTACCAAGCAAATGGTTCCACTTACTTGAACAAAGACCACTAGCCTGAATCTGAATTTCTCACTATTCAGCCTTATGCCTGCCCACCTCTGCACTTGCCCTCTTCACATAAAGTCTAGAGTATGACATTGTACTCTGAGATGTGTGGTTCCTTGTGCAGGGATCAAAGAGAAGGAACTTGTTAATCATTAAAACACACCTTGTGGTATTTCTGTATGCAATGTGTCCATTAAAGTTTAATAACATTAATTGCTCTTTGACTTCTGTGTCTCATTATATTTCACACATAAATTAGCTGTCAGAACACTTCAGAGCTCTCTTCCTGAAAGGAACTGGAGCTGGTAAAGCACCTAAGAAATGTAGTGAAATAAGAATCAGCAATTAAAGCTGAGAGATTATGAGCTACCTCCATTGGTGCGGGGCAAACAGTAATTGAGTTGATATGAAGAAAAGACAGTATAACCCAACTAAAATAATTGGTCTGAATTAAACTGAGGGAACTAAAGTTTTCACTAACCAGTTATATTTTCGGGAAGACTTCCACTGATGTCAGTGGGCTTTGGATCAGGCCCCTGGTAACTATTAATATTTGTTAAGGTCAAAACACTAAGAAGGGAAACTGAAGTACTCTAGCTGTGAATGCTTCTGATGGACAGAAAGATTAGATAGACTGACTAAAATGGATGATGCCTTTTTAAAGGCATCAGCATTGGCAGTACTATTTTTCTCTGGGATAAGACACAAATCTTTCTTCTGGCTTAAACTCTTTGAAGACCATAAAATCTCTGGGTCTTCCTATATATTTGTGCACTACTGTAATATTAATAATCCCAAAAAGAATGGTAGTCTCCACTGACACTAAGAAACACAGCTGTAGATTTGGGGCCCACGTGTTAACTATTTTTGTAGATGCTGAATATCCATTTAGTGGGAATAGAAATAGAAACCTTTCTTGTGCGTTGAAGGTTAGAAAGCGGGTTGAATAGTAAGAGACTGACAGCCCTGGAGAATGTTGTTGTTTATGGATCCACAGAACATGATCACAGGCAAAGGCAGTACAGGTTTCCCTCCCACTGCCTCGTGTCACTATTCTTCAAGCCTGACTTGAAGGGCCTAGAGATCTATCGGATAAGGGGTAGTTCTGCTTAGATGTCTCTTCAGTCCTTGAGAAGACTGCTGACAATGGGTCTGATTACAAGCCCATTGAAGGGAATGGGAATCTTTTAACTAATTTCAATGGGAGGTGGATTGGGCCCTAGGAACTTGACTCATTTCACAAATGCTGCTAAATCGCACCTGGAGAAACACATGCCAATGTGAAAATAAATATTTGCAACAGTGAACAACTAGTTTTTTAGAGCAAAGGACAAATACTCTTTCTATTCATACTGTACAAAATAATAAGACTCTCTTGCACTCATTATTTATCATAACAATTTTTTCCCTTTTTAGGAGAATTTCAGCTCTTCCTAGTTAGAATGCCTGAGAATTTTTTGCTCTTCCTAGCTTTCAGTCTCTCTTGTTTCTGAATTAGCATAATGATTAGGCAACAGGCTTCAGCCTGACAGGGAGAGAGGTTATTAATGAGAAAAGTGTGAGGTGGTAATAATAAGGTGTAAATTACATGCAGAATAAATATCTTGCAACTGTGACTTCAGAACTCGAATCCCATCAAGAGATTCTAAGGGCATGATAAGACCTGACAGTTAAGTTTAAGTAGTTTCTTTAGGCAGCCGAATTTTGAGCCTGAAAATTCAAATTTGCCTGGTTGATCTTTCATATAATAATCCGCTCTTCTCCCATCTTCTAGTTCTTCTTCCCTCCTGCTGCTTATCCCAGTAGAAGACGAGCCAAATGTGCTGTAACCATCTTGGAGCTGATCTACAGCTCATATAAATAAATGTGCCTCCATTAATTTCAGTGCTGATTCGCGTCATCAGATCTGGTCCCTTGTTCTGATTAGCTGATTTTGACAACTACCTGTAGTGTCATACTTGTGACTTATCAGAAGGTTTCTTCCCTGGGTTAAAATGTTTCCCACCGCAGTCCTTTTTATGTCATCATAATTACACTGCTGCTTTCATGTTCCACCTCAGTAACTAACTACCCACTTTGCAACCCACCAATCAACAGGGACAACCTTGTGTCAGACTCCAATTCCTAAAGTAATAATTGCACACAGCTATTTGCCTTTATAGCCATCAATGGACCAGTTCATACCAAAAAGCAATCTCCGGCTTTTGCAGACTGCACCAGAGTTAAGCTATTTGGAGAGGAATTACTGCAGCCTAAGTCCACTTGACATCAGCCTGTTCTCTTGCCAACTACTGTAGAAGTGTAAGGCATTGCTAAGTACGGACACCTCGTTTTACGTTATTTACTGAACTTCAAATCATCCTATAATTAAATTGGTTTTCTTTATTTTAGTACAATAAAACCATATTATAATGTCCCTAAAGTTTATAACATCAGATAATACTCAGTTGCAACAATCATTCCATTCTGTTTTCTTCACTTACAACATCCCCAGCTATAAACTGGGGATGTAAATATTGTTAAAAAAGTTAACCGTTTAAATGATTAAAATTCTATCATTTAAATGGTTGACGATTAAAGGGAGAGGGACTGGGGTTGCTCTGGCCGGCGAGGCAGGGGCTGCAGTTGGTCAGCGGGGCAGGGGTCAGCTGGCTGGCTGCCAGGACACGGCCAGGATCCAATGCTATGTGGCCAGGGCCAGGGTCTGGTATTGCGTGGTGCGGCTGGGGGCCAGCACTGCTCAGCTGGAGTCCGGGGTTCGGTCTGGCTGGGCCTGGGGTCTGGCCAGGGTGTGGGTCTGGGGTTGGGGTGCGATTGGGGCTGGGGGCCAAGGGCCAGCGTGGGGTTAATGGTTAATGTTGGTTAACCCCTGGCCAGCCCGAGTGGCCCTTCACTCAGTTGAAGGCTACCCTGGATTACACTGTGGTTGGCCTGTATTTGGCCTCTGGGAGTCACTTTAGCCACCTGTACATAAAGGTATTGTGCCTTATGTACTTTAATATATGGTTTTGCCTAGAGATGGGCTCAAACAAAAATCTCAGAGCAGAACACTCCTAACTTTGGTGAAATACAGATCCAGTTTTTTGCACTTTGCATCAAGTTATATAATGGATTGGACCAAAATCCTCATTCTGAATGCTTCAAGTTTGTGGCTCTGGATCCCAACTTTGCATTTGGGCCTATTTTTTAAAAAGCTTCAAATATTCATTCAGTTTCAAAAGCAAATTTTGATTCAGCCAAATTCATGAACTAGATGGCTCCTGAGGTCCCTTACAGCCCTACATTTCTATGATCCTCTTGTTGTCACTTCTTACTGCCATTTGAGCACCTAAGTTTTACGAGCACAAAAACTCATAACATATAAATTTTAAGACAGAATGTTCTATAGTCACCAGAAGTGACATGTTTGAGTTTATAATTCACAAATCATGCTGTGTTGGTGAGTTATCTGATTCATCTAGTCAAGGAACAGAAAGCATGTGATTTACCACATGAATTGTGTAATGACTCAACACAGACCAGTTGCAAGTCTGGGATATTCGTAACTAACTGTGAATCTTCTGAAGACCAAGAATTATTCACTGAGGAAATATGTAAATCAGGGGTTTATTGCACATTTGCAATTACCCATTTGCAATTGTAAAGATCTGTCAGTAGATCATTTGAGAGCTGGGGGGGGGGAGGGGGGAAGACAAGTAGGATCAAGATGGGACAGTTAATTCTTAAACCTGTTGGCTTTACCTCTGGCTGAAGGATGAGGGTGTTCACAATCTGTCTCCTAATACATCTTTGATACAGCCCCTGGGCTTCTGATCAGTTGTCACGGTGATTCCTAATTAATAAAAAAGTTCTGACACTGTTGTTTTAAGTGATCCTCTTAAAGAAAACACCCAGATTCTAGGACCGTTCTCTAGCCCACAGGCAGTTATACCCTTGGGATGCATGACACATACCTTTAGCATGTGGCCAAGTAGGACAATACTGACCAATCAGGACCACTTGGTTGGGTGGGCTCATTGAACAACATGAGTTTTAATAAAGCCAGATGCAAGATCTTACATCTAGGAACAAAGATGATGGGGAACGGTACCCTGGAATGCAGTGACTCTGAAAAAGACTTGGGGATCATGGTAAATAACCAATTGAACATGAGCTCCCACTATGATGCTATAGCAAAGAGGACTTATGCAATCCTTGGATGCATAAGAAGAGGAATGCGAAGTAGGAGTAGGGAGGAGGGATTATCTCTGAACACTGCATTAGTAAAACTACTGCTGGAATACTGAATCCAGTTCTGGTGTCCACACACCAAAAAGAACGTTGAAAAATTATAAAGGGTTCAGACAAGAGCTACAAGAACGTTTTGTGGTCTGGAAAACATGCCCTGTAATGAAAGACTTCAGAAGCTGTAACTATTTAATTTATCCAAATGAAGATTAAGGAATGACTTGATCATGATCAAGTACAGCTGATCAGAAATTTTCCAGCAAAACTACCAATTCGCTGAGGCACACTGATTCATCGAACCTATTACAGAGTCAACAAAACTTTCCTTGAAATAGGGTACACGGTCTGGCAGAGAGAGCCAGGCCGCGCTTGGCGCCTCAGCTGAAGAGCAGTGGTGGAACTGACAAGAATGTCAATTTCACATGCTTCCTTTTAGGAACAGGACATTTCCTGCTTTCTGAAATGAAAATCTAGGGCAGGGGGGTTCCAGTTCGCTGAGAAATTTCAATAAATTTACTTTCATTTTAACTAAGAACAAACAGATTGCAAAAGACCAAAATGTCCTGCGAATCAAATCCCCTGAGTTGGCCAATTCTATCTACAAGTGTCTACAGGGGGAGAAGATTTCTGAAGGTAGCTGACTCTTTAATCTAGCAGAAAAAGGCAGCATGAGATATAATGGTTGGAAGCTGAAACTAGAAAAATTCAGACTCACAATCAGGTGCACATTTTTAAATGGAGGCAATTACTTATTAGAACAACTTACCTAGGGATGTAGTAGATTCTCCATCACTTGGAATCTTTAAATCAAGACTGAATATTTTTTTAAAAGATGCTGTAGCACAGGGGTGGCCAACCGGAGCCAGAATTTACCAATGTACATTGCCAAAGAGCCACAGTAATACGTCAGCAGCCCCCATCAGTCCCCCCCGCTCCCAGCACCTCCCACCCACCAGCTGCCCCGCTGATCAGTGCCTCCCTTCCCGGCCCCCACATCAGAAATTACTTCTGGCCTGTGTTATGCAGGATCACTGTGATCTCTTCTGGTCTTCAGATCTATTCATCTATTAAATTAGAATGTGTATGCCCCTTGTAGCCTCAAAATCTCTCACACAGGAAACTGTTACTAAATTTACTGTTCACAATATTTTGCTGCCCTAGGAATGGAGCTATTCTATTTACATGCCAGAGCAGATTTCATTTTACTGCTTCTGCCTCTCTCCCTGCCGCTGCCCCCACTCTAGCAAAACAACCCTTGCATTTCCCATAGGCCTGGTGCAATGGCTCTGGTAGGGTAGCCAAAAAGCAAAGTTGCAGGCCAGTACCCTTCTCTGGGGGACTCATGGTCAGTGGTTCTGCTCCCTAGCTCCTGAAAGTGATTTGGGATCCTTCTAATGTGTTTGCAGGATCAACTTTTGAAACTCAAGTCTACAGAGGACCCATAGGGCAGGTGACACCCGAAGCTGTGTGAAATGTCCTCAGCAAAAGCCAGGTCTGGTCTGCTTTCAGACAGCGGCTCAGCTGGGCTGAGAAGATCCTGGCCCATCTAGTGCTGGGGGGGGGAGGGGGGCACAGAGGTTTCTGGCTCCACGTGCACCTGAAACTGAGGATCAGGCTAGGCCCGTTCTAGGCTACGGAAAATTGTGTTGTGATCTCATGCTACTACGATGGTGTTTAATGGGCCCGGCCCTGCCTGGAGCAAAGCTCCCTCCCCTCCCGACAAGGGCCCAGCCACACGGCCGAGCTGGAGCTCAGAGTCCAGCCGGGTCGCCCCTCTCCAGTTACGCACTTTGCGTAGCCCTGCCGCTCCCCCGCGCCGGCTACGTCAGGCAGCCGCCGCATTCACCGCTTGGCAATAGCTCCCCTACGCGATCTGCGTAACCCGGGCCCTCTCGGCGTCCCTGAGCCTCGGGGTGGGATTGAGCACCGAGCCGGCCTGAGGAGACGGGAGAGCGGGGAGGCGGCGGCAGCTTAGCACGGTGCCCCCCCTTCCTCCCTGACGGTTTGCGGGCGGAGACGCACGGTAGGACAAGGGACGGGGTGTTTCTGCCTGGCTTGGACCTGGACATTGCGTTTGGGGGGGCGGGTTCCCCCAGCCCGGGGTCCTGGGGGAGCCCCCCTCACTGGGGTCTCCCCTCCCCGGGGGAGCGGAGCGGAGCAGAGCGGGGCGTTGCCCTCGCGCCTAGATCCACAGGTGGCTCCCCCGTCCCCCCCATTGGGGCTCAGGTTCAGACAGGGCTTCGCTGCCCCCCCCCCCAGGCCCCAGATTCACCCCCTAGGGGGAGTGGGGATGCTGGAGCCGGGCCCCCGAGTCTGAGCCCTTTGGGGAGCCGGGCACTCTGCTGCCCCTTGCTAGGTACCCTGCAGGGGAGCAGAGCTGCAGGAGCCTGGACGGGGAAATCCGCGTGAGTGTCAATGGAGGAAATGGGACCCTCACTCCACATCGCCCCCAGCCTTGCCCCCGTGCAGTGGGTGATAACAGGCCACATGCACACAGGAGCCTTCCTGCACCCTGGGTGGATCGGGTTTCTGGATCTAGTCCTGTGTTTAAGCAGCCTTCTCCAGCTGAGTGTTTAGGATTCTAGCAGTAATAACTGTATTTGCACTGATGCATTCCCCCGCGGCTGATGTCTGTACCCACTCAGAGATACATCATCTCTTTACTGTGTCCCACAGTACCGCTCCACATTTAACCATCTTCATGGTTTAATAAGGAGTGCTTTCTCCCCTAGAATCTTACTGAATCAGGGCCGCTGCCTGTCACTCTGGCTGGCTCCCTGCTACCTTCCCTTGAAGACACCTTGGAGCAGGACTGTGCAGAGCCTTGGTCTCTGCTCTACTCTCCCTGCACTCTGCCCATGCCTCATTCCTAACCTCTCCCATTCTGTTAGTTCTTCCCTCCCTGGGCTCCTGTAGCAGGTATCTACTCCTTTTTCCTTCCCTCCCCAAAATAAGTTTCCTTCATGTCAATTTCCTCCCCAGGGAAGTGCTGTGTGTTTTGTTTTTAAATATTTTCTAACATCTGATCCAAAACAATATTTACGCTTGTTTTACTCAAATAAAAAGCTCTCACAGAACTACACAGGAAACACTATAATCAACAAAAACAATGAGGAGTCTGGTGACACCTTAAAGACTAACAGATTCACTTGGGCATAAGCTTTCATGGATAGAAAACCCATTACTACTACTTGCATCTAAAGAAGTGAGTTTTCTACCCATGAAAGCTTATGCCCAAATAAATCTGATAGTCTTTAAGGTGCCACCGGGCTCCTTGTTGTTTTTGTAGATACAGACTAACACGGCTACCCCTCTGATACTATAATAAACACTATCACATATTTATAGATTAAATTATATACAGTTTAAGATCATATATGGGTCCCTTATCATCTTAAATGTCTCTGGTTGATCTCTGAAAGTGAAATTCACCCCTGTGCAGGGGACCAGCACAAAGCTGAAAATAGACAAATTCAGACTTGGAATAAGACATCTTTAACAGAGAGGGTAATTAATCATTGGAACAATTTACCGTGGGATGTAGTAGATTTTCCATCATTGAAATTTTAAAATAAAAATTAGCCATCTTTCTAAAAACTTGATCTAGCTTGAACAGGCAGTTGTAGGCTTGACACAGCGTTCAATGGGTGAAATACTCTGGCCAGAGCTATAAATGAGGTCAGACTAGATTATCATAATGGTCCATTCTGGCCTTAAAATCTACGAAAGGTCTATGCACCGTGTAAATCCCACTTGATCCCTATTCTGAGGGTTTAAATTAGATATAAGTGTTCATTGGCCTTTTGCTGGCCCTTTGTGCACCCTGAATGGAAAAAAAGGCCTGATCTAAAGACCAATGAGATGAGTGAGTTTTGCTTGAGGTCCCAATAAAATAATGCCATTACTGTCAACTCCAAATGTTCAGATTTTCTGAATCAGGCTGCAAAAATCATGAGTTTGTCTTTAAAATTATGAGCTTTTAAATAAAATATACTTTGGATTATTTTTATTTGCTTCTTGGTTTTTTGAACCTTTAGAGCTTCTTAGGTATGGACAGAGTGAAGGGGGAGTACAATGAGATGCAAACAGAGACAGCAGAAGCTGAGTTTTACAGAGCCTTCAAGGTGACTTGCTGGGGAAGGCAGTGGAGGGGTGTAATCACTATCAGTTCTTTAGGATGCTTTGTGTTTTTTAGCTTTTCTCCGCAACCACAAATGCTAGCAAAAACTTTTATTTATTTTTTTTAAGAAAGCTGAGATTTTCCAGGCATTGTCCTGCTTCCCTGTGGTTTGCATTAAGTATACAGCTCTGCAGCGGAATTCTACATTATATTTGTGTGTTTTATGTCAATGTATAATCCATTCTGAAAAGTAAATATGTTTGTTGTGCTCTTGTGCATAGGTGGACCTAGGTTCTGCAAGCACTTAAATGTGTGTGTGACTTTACTCATATGAGTAGTCCAGTGGAAGTTAATGAGAACTCATGTGCGTAAAGCTGCTTATGTTATAAATGTTTTCAAGATTATGGCCTTAATCAGCTTTTAGAGAGGAAGGATGATCTAGTGGTTAGAGCACTGACTTGAGAGATCCAAGAGATCGTTGTTGCATCCGACGAAGTGGGTATTCACCCACGAAAGTTCATGCTCCAAAACGTCTGTTAGTCTATAAGATGCCACAGGATTCTTTGCTGCTTTTTGAGAAATCCAGGTTCAATTCCCTGTTCTGCCACAGACTTCTTGTGTGACCTTGGGCAAATCACTTAGCCTGGCTGTGCCTCAGTTTACAAATGAGGATCATGACACTTCCCTACCACATAGAGGTGTTGTAAGGATAGCAAATACATTAAAAAGGTTGTGAGGAACTTTGAGATCTACTGATGAAAGATAAGAGTTAGGTGGTGGTATAGCAAATTACAGTCTTCCTCTGGATAAGATTTTTTAATGTTGCATTGCATTTTTCTGTCAGCATCTGAAATAACTCTTCTGACTGCTATTCTAAAAGTGGTATAAATTAGAATTTCCAAAATAACCATTTGAAGTTCCTTTAATTCATTTGCCCAAACTGCATTTACAGGAATAATAAGGCATTTGTATGAATAGTAAGAGCATCCACTGTTACATTAGATAAGATTTTAAAATATAAGGGATACAACCCGAATGCTTGAAGGGATAAGCCAATCACTAACTGCCTGAGGTTACAAAGACATTTCCCTTAATGGCAGTTTATTCTATAATTGCCCATTTCTGAGTTTTTTTTTCACTTTCCTCTGAAGCATCTGAAACTGCTGGAAAGAGGATAGTAGACTAACTGGTCTGTTGGTCTCATACGATGTGTCAGTCTTTGCATTTCTACACATCCGGTAATAGCCAAGTGATAGAAATTGACAGAGAGTGCTTTTGTTTTATCGTTGAAAAAAGCATAACTATTCTCTTATACATTAACCTTATTGTGCCTTTCCTCCTAAAGACGAAATCAGGGAAACCTAAATAAAATCTCCCTCGTTCTATTGACGCCAGCAGAGCTCTTGTATGGCCATGTTTCAGGACAGCACCCCAATTTAAGAAAGTGCTCAATCCCATTGAAGTTTAAACTATCTTAAAGTTACAAATGTACTTAAATAGTTTAAACAGAAAGAGACTTACACGCATGCTAAAGTGCTTTCCTGGACTGGGGCCCATGTGATTAAAGATTACTTACATGAATAAGGTTTTGCAGAGTCAAGCCCAATGCTGGGCAATCTGGAGATGTTATTCAATGGTCATGAAGAAGAATATATTATCTGGTTGTAATTTTGTTAAATATGCTCCCCCGCTTTGCATTGAATCCATCATGTGGTCACCTTGTGCTCTGTGTGTCTGTATTATTGTGTAGTGTATGTCTGTTATATCCTAGTCTTGCAATCCGATCCCTGTGGGCAGATCTTTGCTGCCACATAAACCACAGTGATTTCAGTGAGCCTCCACATGGTCAGAAAGTCTGCCTAGGCCAACCCAGTTGCAGGCCTTTAGCCTTATACTGTAAACTGGTTGAGGGTTTCCTCCTTGATCTGTACAACTCTGAGTGTGCTGTCAGCTCTTCACAAATATTACGGTGAGAGGTAATACAGAGCCCCTCAGTGCTATTCAGGTATTGTTGTGTGATGCAAGACAGTCCATCCTTCCAGCATCTCAGGTCCCTGCTTCCTACCTTCTAATCATCCCTGCTCCTTTTTTCTTGGAGAATGAGACTCAGAAACTAAAAGCTAAATTGTGTCTTCCTTTGAACCAATGCAACCCCACTGGGTCAATGAGATGGCTCAGGTGCATTTGAGGGTTCCTAGGATTTAACCCATTCTGCTGGTTGGCAGTTCCAAGCATCTATATTTTAGCATAGGAGCGAATGTGAAGCTAGTATGCCTATGTTTGCTTTTCCATCGGTAGGGAACACTCAAGTGTTTTACAGCCGTGGAGCTTTCATATAGGATTATTATTTTACTTTTAATTGGATTGCTAAAGTCATTATATAAAATACAGCACCTTTCAAGACAACAAAGGGCACTTTATGTGAAAAGCTGCTGGTAAAAATTTTTCAAGTGACAGCTCAGATTATGGAAATGATTTGGACTGCTGGATTACCTTGCTTGAGACAGGGGCACCTACTTCAGTGAAACAAGCCGAATATAATCCCAGATTTGCAGGGCTCTACCTTCCAATTTTAATAGCAGCAAGATATGATTGTTTATCAGGTAGGCCAATATGTTGAATTTGACTAAAGCAGATGTTGTTATTCCTGACACTGCACTTCAGAAAATCCAGCTGTTTCTAGATACCTATACATACTTAGATACCTAACTGTGGGGACCCATGTTCGAAAATTATTGCCCATAATATTACCTCAAAGCTCTGATTTGTGGATGTCAAAACACAGAGAATAGGGCTTCTTAGAACCTTAATAACTTTTCAGCAAATTCAACATAATTGGTGTGAAACTCCCAAATCCTTTTTTTAATGATACGTTTGTTGAGTTTTATGGAATAAAATTACATACAAAGAAGCTAGTGTAGTGTCATTTGTACAGTTGGTTGTATTGGTTACACTAGCAGGAAATAAATATTAGATCATGCAGGTGACTGTACTCCACACTAAAGTCAAAAATGAGGTAGATCATAAATAGATTGAAAACAATGTGCAGAAACTGCCTGGATAAACAGGTGCTCCCCATGTGAAGAAGGCGAGAGTGACTTATAGTAATTGAGGGAGTACTCTGAACTTTGTTCAGAATGGGAGCATTCGTGTCCATGGAATGTATATTCAGTCAAAAAATTAGCAGACACGTTATCTCTGGAATTAAATGTAAAGGTGAAAACACCTACTGTGCAATCCCAGCTTCTGCAGATGGCATTTCTCCCAGGATACTGTCTCTAGACCCTGCTCAGCTACTCCATTTTTGGTGTTAGTCTATGGATGATAGTACCCTATAAATGTGACTCCCCTGGAATCTGTCATTCTTAGGCTTTCCTGTAATACCCAGCATCATAATATCCTAAGAGCTGCTCAGGAAAGTTAGATCTGTATTAAATTCTCCAGAAGTGCTAGTTTGGGCCCTTTGATGGCCAAGGAAATCTTCACTCTCGCTGGGAGCAAGTGGATTTTTCCAGTCATGTGTTTGTTATAATAATATGCTCACATCTGCAAGTCTGTAGGGCTGATAACAGAAATGCCAAGCTATGGTTTGCAAAAACTGCTGGCCCTTGAAATATGAGATATTTCATGGGAGCAATTTATTCAATAAGTTGGAGTCAGGATGACACTTTAGGGGGATCAGACTCTGGCTAATGCTCTAAAATAGATTTGTTTGCTCAAAAATAGAGCCTTGTGATTAGCTACATGATATGAAGTGTGCGGGTTTTGCTAAGCCTTACACTAAATGGTGTCAGTGCGATGGAGATCTGCAAGTCACATGTCCACATTCGAAAACCATGGCCGAACACGTGGCCTGTCATAGAGACAACAAGCTGCCTGAACTGATAGATCAGCAGCATACAGATGTGAGGCAGTGAAACAAATAGGGACTCTTTTATCGTTTGAGATTTCATAGAAAACTGTTAGTGAGTGGGTAAGGTTTAGCTCCCTTCTTCAGAATTACAGCTTAACCTAGTAAGTGCTGACTCGGTGCCGACCCAAATATCAGATTCCCAAGATGGAACTTCACTCAAGGCCAGCAGTGGAGCTGGGGAGACCACTCAATCCCTTGGGAATCGTGTGTCAGCTCCTGCCCTTCTTAGTCCGTACAGAGAATTAGTACAGTTTTATTATTTTGTTCGTTCATGGACTTTGGGTTGTGTTATTTCCATGGAAATATACTGAGATACCTCAGACCTGCATGGTCAAGTCATAGAACCAGGAAATGCATATGGGAGGGGCCTCAGTTTCCAGAAAGACAGGGGCATGAGTCATGGTGATCACCAGCTCTTGAAGAGAGCGATGGATTTCCTTGGCATTTAAACAGTAGCAGTTCCATAGGGGTAGGACCTGAATTTGCATATTTCTGAAATAATGGCAAGGCAATTCTGAATTGGGAGGAGCCCCCTCCTCTTTTGCAGACAAACCCAGGCTGCCTTGGGATACTGACTGATGAATGATTCTTTTTGAACAGAGAGTTTAAGGTCAGAAGGGACAATCAGATCATGTAGTCAGACCAGTCTATCACAGGCCTCTAATCCACCCAGCCACCCACACGCTAAACCCAACATCTGGAATTAGACCAAAGTACTACAGCCCTCAAGAGACTACACTCTTGTGTGCCACAGGCAGAGAATAAATAGATAAATCGAGGTGCACCATTACATGAGGCCCCTGCAGTGGCAGAGAATTGATTAGGTAAGATGTACCAATATGGTCCTAGCAAATGACCCCCAAGGTCACTGTCCTGGGGGGGAAATTCCATCCCAACCCCGCCCATGGAGATTGGTCCCATTCTGCACTCATTTATGATAAATTGTCACATGAATGCTGTCTGTGCATGTCTGTCCCTTCTAAAATTCCTAGTCTGATTAATGCTAGTCACAGCAGTTTGCCTTGACGCTTGCCCAAGCCAACTTAGATCCTCTCCCAAAGCCTGGTAAAATTAGAGTCTCTCCACTAGCTCCAATGAGCTTTGAATCAGGCCCTTCATGCCTTGCCCAGTGCACACAATGTGATGCACACCTAGAGGTAACATTTTTCTCACCTTGACTGGCACACCTAGCCACAGGTAGCACCCAGTTAGGAATTTAAGCGCAGGCAAAAATACAACTTTCTTGCCAAATCAGGGCCCTAATGCCTTGTTTGGCAGTTTAAAAGCATATCTGAACCCACCTTTTTACCATTGTTAAATGCCCTAAATGTTTGAAAATCTACACCACTCTATGATTTCCTTTGTTCTGGTTATTGCCAAAATTATTAGCCTCCTTTCTCTAGCAGCATAAATGTGCCTAAAGCATTACGGTAGCAAAGTTGCAAATATCAAAACAGAACAAAAGTTCCTGCTATCACAAATCTTACAAACTCTGATCCTGAAGTCACCACTGATGAAATTGGTAGCAGAACCCCCATCAACTTAACTGGGTGCGGGACTGGACCTTAAAAGCAAAAATAGGTATGTTATGATTAACATACATAGCACACGACGGGGGAGGCGGTGTATAATCAACACACATAGGCATTGTGGAACAGGTGGGTGGGAGAACTGGAGGTAATAGATTTGGGGGGGGGTTGAAAGAGGAGCAAGGAGAACATAGGAGGAAATTTATCCCTGTGCAGAGGGCCAGCGCAAGACTGTGCAGTACTTCGGCCTTGTTTTGAGGAAACGTACTGGGAGGTTGAGCCAAGCAGACTGGAGCTGAGTTGGCAGTGAACAAAGGATGCAAAGCGAGCAGTGAAGAGCGAGCCTTGAGCAGAGTATAGGAAGCAGGATGGGATGTAGAAAATCCAATAATTGCAACAGAAAAGTCAGTTAGAAAACAGTTTTCCCTTTTTAATCAGAGGCTGCTTCTGAGCTGAACTTTCTTATCTGAATGAAGTACTTCCAGCATAATGAACAAAGGGGTAATTTGGTTTTGGGGGGGGGTGGGGGTGTATAAATTCCCAGACTGCAATAAATTAGTCATTGTGATAAGTGGCAGGGCTTTTGTACTACATGTTATTTTAGTGGTTTGCATGTGTGAGGCATATGCTTCATTAGTATTCAATGAGCCCAGATCCTTTGCAGCTTGAAGTGGATTCCTAATCTGTTGTGTAAAGTGTAAATAATTAACTGTATTATGGAAACACTTGATAATTGTTGAAGGTGAAGACAAGGTGAAGCCTGAAGCCAGGTTGAGTGTGTTTTGTACAATATCACACCATTGGGTAAACACACAAGGCTGCCTTTGGCAGACTCAATCAAAGACAGAGCCAGGAAATGCAATCACTGGAAAGGAAAATCTATCAGTCACTTTCCTCAGTACTTTAAAATACCATTGTTTTTTTCATTATTTTGAAGGTGAGAATGACTGAGGAACAGAAGTGGAGCAGGTGGGCTTGGAGACGACTCCGGATGGCTGAACAGACGGATGCAAAGGAGCCATGCGAGCTTGTGGGTAAACAGCTGGGCGAACCAGGAAGGTTTGCATACGCAGCCCTCTGTGGGATATCTCTGGCTTGCTTGTTTCCTGAAAAGGAGCAAAGGTAGGATGGTGCACAAAGCAGATTTTGTGCAGTAGCTGAGACAGAGTCTGATAACAAGCCAATCATGTGCATGGGATAGATTAGATTATATAGAAAAAGAGCGCCAAGCTGGCACTAGTGGCTGCATGCGGCTGTCCTTCCAAAGGCCAAGGAAGAGGACTCTTAAGCGTGCCATAGGGGTTAAATCAGAGGTTTTAGACCAGCTCCTTTGAGGTTCTGAAGTTTATGGGAATTGAGGTTCCACACAGGATCAGATCCTTTGTTTTTGAAGGTATATCCCTGATTCAGGAAAGGCCCAAGCCTATGATCTCTGTGAAATCTTACAGAAAAAAGCTTTTTTGTGAGCTTTCCCCAGTGAAATCTTGCAGGAGTTTGTCATGTCCAAGATAACAGTGGCCTGTATTTTTTCTGCTCAAAGAGGTTGCGTTTACTCGGATCCTGCAAAATGCCTATAGATTGTCTCAAAATGAAGAAAATGTGCATCAGTTGGGCATCCATGAAAGAGATTTTGGGTAGAATTGTTGGAAGTGCCCAAGTGACTCGGGCATTTAAATCTCAAGACTTGTCTGCACTAGGAAATGTACTGTCATAACTATGCTACTATGGTTATACTGCTATAATTATAGGTGTAAATCCTAGTGTGGACACTCTTTTATTATAAGCATGTGTGCATGGGGCAGTATATATGTATAACTACAGCACTATAGTTATTTTCCCACGGAGACAAGCCGTAAGGCATTTCATGAGACTTAAATCTCTTTTGAAAATGGCACAAGTCATGTTGGCACTTTTGAAAATTTTACCCTTTCTCCTTACAGTGTCAAATACACTGTACAACCGCAAATAGAACATGGAAACAAATCTTCCCTTAATCTCCTGGACCAGGGGTGGCCAACCTGGGGCTCCGGAGCCACGTGTGGCTCTTCAGAAGTTAATATGTGGCTCCTTGTACAGGCACCAACTCCGGGGCTGGAGCTACAGGCACCAACTTTCCAATGTGCTGGGAGGTGCTCACTGCTCAACCCCTGGCTCTGCCACAGGCCCTGCCCCCACTCCACCTCTTCCCACCCCCTCCCCTGAGCCTGCCGGGCCCTTGCTTCTCTCCCACCCCCAAGCCTCCTGCACACCGCGAAACAACTGATCAGGAGGGAAAGGGAGGTGCGGTGGGGCTGCCGGTGGGCAGGAGGAGTGGTGGGGGGGTGTAATGAGGGGCTGCTGAGGTATTACTGTGGCTATTTGGCAATGTACATTGGTAAATTCTGGCTCCTCAGGCTCAGGTTGGCCACCCCTGTCCTGGACTATCAGGCTGCCTCAGTTGTGTCTTCAGATTCTGGGTCAGGACAGCAGGCATTGCATTCTGCTGGTACAGAGACAGGGGCTAATTATTCTTCCTTGTGAGCATGCCGCTTAATCCCATTCCCCTTCATGGCAGTTCCACACACACCTACCCGAGGGGAGCTCATATCCCAGAACGTCAATACAGAGCTTACAAGTTAAAAGCATTTCTCTACGTTTGATGCCTGGACAATGTTCATTTCTGGCAGGGAAGAAAATGCGGGTCTTGACTTATATTTTCAGCTGTTTTCAACCCATTTTCTCTGTAATTCCCACAGTCAGAGCCTCTGAAATGTAACAGTATTATTCATATGAATTTGTGCTTCCATAGCACATTGGAACAATAAGGAGAGAGATACAGCCTAAGACTGATATTAGGGGTTTTCATGGTTGTTTTCTTGACCATATTTACTTTCCTTTACATCTAAAATTTCCTTACACTTCACTGCAAAGTGAGTCTCTTAACACTGCTGATGCAAGCCCCAGGCCTACAAAGGTTAATGGTACTGGCCACTCCAGACTGCTTCCTTGCCTACTCAAAAAGCTGATCGTGTTCAGATATCTCTGCTGACTTTTCATCGGTTGTTTGATTTTTTGTGTGAACAACTAGAAATCTTTAGAAGTTGAAAGTAAGGCCCAGTGAAAAGCCGAGAAAAAACAGTAAAGATCTTTAAAGTGCTTTACATTAGTGGTTCTCAAAGATGGTCTGCCACTTGTTCAGGGAAAGGCCCTGGTGGGCCGGGCCGGTTTGTTTACCGGCCCGTCCACAGGTTCAGCTGATCGCAGCTCCCACTGGCCGCGGTTCACTACTCCAGGCCAATGGGGGCTGTGAGAAGGGCAGCCAGCACATCCCTCGGCCAACACCACTTCCTGTAGCTCTTATTGGCCTGAAGCAGCGTACCGCAGCCAGTGGAAGCCACAATCGGCCGAACCTGTGGACGCGACAGGTAAACAAACCAGCCTGGCCTGCCAGGGGCTTTCCCTGAACAAGCGTCAGACCGGCTTTGAGAACCACTGCTTTACATGCATTACATTATGTCTTGCACCACCTTTGTGAAGAATCCAAGTGTTTCAATCTCCTAAAACAGAGAGGGGTACAGACAGGTTAAGTAACTTGTCCTGGGTGACGTAAAAGAGCCAGGATTGCAGTGCAGCAGTGCTAACTTGTAGTCCTGCACTCTAACATACAGCCCACACTGTCACCTTTAAACAGCGATGTAAAACTTTCGCTTGACAGCCCAGGGCATTATTTATACCCCTACAAAACAATTTCTTTGCTTTCACCGTCTTTCTTTAATAAACTGAAGTGGAGAAGCTGAAGGCTAAGGCTGGGCCTTGAATGCCTTTTAATCAGCATTTCAACTCCTACCTGAAGTCTAAAATGAAGGTGACTTAGGAAAGAGGAAATGATGAATGTTTAACTCGTATTGCTTGTGTTGTCATGCAGCACCTTTAAGATGGAGTTTATTGAAGGCTTGGTGAAATGGCTTGAGTTGTCAGACGCTGTCTTGCCTGCCATGACTGCATTCACCAGCGGTTTGGGTGGTGAAGGCGCAGAAACCTTTGCTCAGATTTTACTGAAGGATCCTGTCTTGGCAAATAATCCAGTCATCATTACACAAGTAAGTTCATCCCTTCCCATCTTCCATTGGGCTTGTGGATAAAGGCCTTGTCAGAGCTGCCTGTCTGTTTTTGAAATTCTCTTTCTAGTGTATTGGGCATAGTAAATCCTCATTCTGTATGTATTTAAAACATCGGGTTACCTTCTGTTTAAAAAAAAAAGCAGGAGAGGAATAGAGTGACTGACTTTCCACCCCTCCATTCATTCATCCATCCATCCATCTAGTGTGTGAGTGCTAGACATCTGACCTGGCTAGATTCCACTGAATAAGTGATGCCTAGAGTCTCTGAAACCTTCTCTGCTTCAAAATGTGCTGTACACCCAGTGCATAGAGCCCTTTATTCTAACCCTTTCACTGCTACTATGCTACTGCTGCTCTGTTCTTCTACTCCCCATCTACATTTGGCTGAAATCAGCGGAACACTTAAGGCAGGTCTACACTTGAGTGAAAACGCAACTTCGCCACCAGGAGAGCTGCTCCCATTGACATAGTTAATCCGCCTCTGCCTCATAGTTCTACCAATGTAAGTTTGTAGTGTGGACCTAGCCTTAGACATGATAGGCCTGAATCTCATTTACACTTCGACCCCTTTACTCAGCTCAGGCAGTGCAAAAGGTCTTCAAGTAAACATACAAAGCTACTTTCAGGTGATGTCTACACTACCACGTATGTCAGCATAACTTCTGTCACTCAGGGGTGTACAACAAAGACTCTTCTTGAATGTCCAGGGACTTTGTGTCTTTGGTTCGAAGAGAACAGTAGAATATAAGAGTCTCAGCTATTGATTTGGTGTTTCTGAGACAAGCGTTCGAGGAGTTGTATTTCCTCACTGGTAGAATAGTGGAACTTCTTCAAATAGCTCACATGAGGAATTATATGAGGAAAAGGTCTCTCTAGATTGATGCACCTGAGGCTTTTTCTGATGTAACTGTCAAAACTTCGGTGAGTAGGAACCGCCATATACTCAAACTGAGATCAGTGTTTCCTTGTGACTTGAAGGTAAACAACCTAAGAGACAAACCTTTGACTGCTTTTATCCTCCCATTCTGTGCTTTCCTGCTGTCTCTGTATTCTGCACGTACTCACTTCACTTTTATGATTTGTTTATTTGAGTTCTGATAACCATAGACTTCTGGAATTCGGTGACAAGTTCCTGTTAGTGCTACGGAATGTGCTTTTTTTAGAGTTGTTGTTTGATAATTGTTCTGCAGTGATGCTGAAGGGATGATTCATGAAGGCAGGTGGCTGAGTGGGTTTATGGGGATGTACAGAAGTACTTCTTTTTACCTTCTGTTGCACATTGGGCACAGTCTGCCCTGGGCTGAGATTTTCTTTTCTTTGTTGTGAAGTGGCAGGGAGGACTGAACATAAGTCATATCTTGATGCTTGTAAAGACACATGTTCTTGTGGATATTACAGATTAAAGGCCAACTTCTGCTGTCTGTTCTGAATGCTGTATTTTTCTCCTCGTCTAATTTTCTTACACTTCTGCTTTTAAATTCCCAACCTTCTGATGTCTCTCCCCATTCCTTGATTCTAAGAAGAGAGAGGCTGATTCTTATCAATGTCGTTAGCACTCTTCCCTATCTTCACGGTGTATCTTAACTAGAATCTGTTGATTGAGTGAAATCTTGAGGATTATGGGTATTATTTATGTTCATTTCCAGTGACTAATGCAGTTCAGTGTTGGTAAGATGAATCTTTTAAGGACAGTTAGCTCTGGCAAGTAAGCCAGCAGTGATACTGACTGGAGATTGCTTTGCACACATAAAGCATCTCGGTAAAAATAAACCTTCAATGAAAACTAGTAAACTCTGTCTTGGAATGTATTTAAATAATCTTGTTGTTGTAAGGAACGTTGCTAGTAAACTTTTCAAAGAGGAAGTTATTGTAGGTGTCCTCACGAAAGGGCAAAATTGAGCTTGTGTCCTTTTTTGTTTCTTTTTGGTATGTAAAGAAGAGCTGAAAGCTTGTTACTCCTGCTTGATTTTTGGCTAAGGAATATCTAAAATGTCTGTTTTACCTTGTTTTTCTTCAAGAGGCCTCCCATGGGTGATCCGGAAATGTGGAATAGAAGTGTTGGGGAAAGGGTGTTGAATCTTTAACAAAACAACTTCTCATCCAGCTGTTTATTGGGTTTGGGGGTTAAATAAGTATTAACAAAAATATACAAAATCCAAAGAGTCTGAATAAAAATCACTTCCCTTTCTCTGTCGGTTTTCACAAGTTTGGTATCTGTGGTGTCACAAAACTACTGGGTCTCTAGTTCAGTGGCTCTCAAGCAGGGTACATAGAGATCTTCCAAGGGGGTATATCCACTCATCTAGATACTTGCCTAGTTTTACAACAGGCTACATAAAAAGCACTAGCGAAGTCAGTACAAACTAAGATTTCATACAGCCAATGACTTGTTTATACTGCTCTGTATGCCGTACACTGAAATGTAAGTATAATATTTATATCCAGTCCATGTATTTAATAATTATATGGTAAAAATAAGAACATAAGCATTTTTTCGGTAGTAGTGTTCTGAGACGCTTTTGTATTTTTATGTCTGATATTGTAAGCAAGTAGTTTTTAAGTGAGATGAAACTTCCGAGGGTACACAAGACAGATCAGACTCCTGCAAGGGATATAGTACTCTGGAAAGGTTGAGAACCACTGCTCTAGTTGTCCACAGAGTTTTACAGGAGAAGCAGGACGTGAATTTCAAATGTAAAAAACAAGCTTTTGTAAGACTGTTTAAAAGAGCCTCTTATGCCAGCTTCATACATCATAAAGAAGCAAACAAGGGCACAGAGCCAATTTCTTTTTTCTTTTGTACATCATCTTAACAGAACTACTGATGAGACAGGAAACGAAAGAACAGACTATTATTTTTGATCTAAATTAATCAATCCTTGTTTTGTTCCAGTTGACAGCACACGCGAGTGTAGTTCAAAGTCTGAGACAATTAGAAACAGGTGGGCACACCTCTAGCATCTAATATTAGCATTAGCCCCAGTTTGTCACTCAGTCGGAATATCTGCACCCACCTTTCAGCTTTTGAGACCTGCTTCAATCCTCCAAACTCCCAGGCCAGTGGTTTCAAAAATGCGTGCCTGGAGTTAAGCTCCATATTTAGCCACCTAATTAAGTGGCCTTAGTTTAAAAAATGCTGAGCCTCCCATAACTCCCACTGAAGCCTCTTCTGCCAATTGAACGTGCCTCCCATCTAGGTCAAACCTATCAAGAATTGTTATCCTGCTACAAACACCCCAAGGGTTTGCTGCCCGACTCCTACTCTTTTCTGGGTCAGCGGGTAATATTCACTTAGAAATGATGGCTGGGAACAATGTTGATCATTCACTTAAATTACGTGTAAAGATTTTAAAGTAAATTGACGCCTGTTTGCTTGTTCTTCCGGAAAGACTTTTCCCCGGTCTGTTTGTTCCTGCACGGGTGACAGAACAGGGAAACACTGTGGAGTGGCTCCACTCCTGCATAAACTCATGCATGTCTGGGATAGGCAAGAGCATGACCCAGAGGGGTTAGAGTGGCCGCCTTGGGGTCCAGGATTAGGCTGGGGAGCAGGGAGTGGGACTTTGTGGGTCTGGAACATCTCAAAAACAGGTATGAACACTGGGGAGCCTCCTTCCCAGCCTGGAACCATCTGCCCTTCCCCTCCACCAAGTCTCAGTACCTCGTGTCACTCTCTTCTTGCCCCCCTATTTGCAAGAAGCTCCTTCCTCCATCTGTATTCATGTAATTGATTTGCACATCTGAATTATACAGCAGAACCTTCTCCATCTGGGAATAATATTACAGAGCCCAGGGAGTTACACTGGTTTTGGGAATATCTATATTTCCCCCCTCTTGCATTAGCAATTGGCTAAGAGCAGCTCACTCACCATTTCAGATTTCCCATACTTGGGGGTGAAAAGAGGGTTGGAAGAGTTTCTAGGACTCAAATTATGCATAGGTGCGGGGGGACTCATAATCATAAACTCCCTGGCAGCATCCTGGTTCTTCAGCTGTGCTCTTCATTTCCAAAGAGATTCCAAATTTTCCCTATAAACATGCACACGTCTGGCTTTTCTTCACAATTCCTTCCTGGTAGGCAAGAGAGAGGCATGTCGACTGAATCAGTGCTGTATGCTGTGTCTGCACACAACCTTAAACACTGTGAGTGATGAAACAAAAGGAGAACATAGTCATAACAACAGCAGTTTGTCCTTCGTTAGCACCCTCCGTCTAAGCTCATAATTAATCCTCACAGCCTATATGTGAAAGGCCTGTATTACTCTGTTTTCTAGATGGGGAAACTGAGGCCCAGAGAAATTAAATTCAAACATCTTTAAAAGTGACCATCAGTTCTGGTGCTCAGCCTGAGGTTATGTCTACACTGCAATTAAACGCCCACAAATGGACCGTGTCAACTGACTCAGGATCACAGGGCTCAAGCTAAGGGGCTATTTGATTGTGGTGTGGATGTTTGGGCGCAGACTGGAGCCCGAGCTCTGGAGCCCAAGCCCAAAAGTCTACATCACAATTAGACAGCCATGCATTTTTAACTGCAGTGTAAACCTACCAAGAGACACCTGGTTTTTCAGGTGAGCACGCATAGCTACCATTGACTTTAGCTAAAGTTATGGAAGCTCAGAGCTTCTGAAGATCAGGTCTAAGGTACTTCAGTTTGGGCATCCAAAACTTGGAGACCGCTGTTGAAAATCTGGACCTAAGTGAGTTGACCAAAGTCACACAGCATGTTTGTGGCAGAGACAGAACCCACATCTCCAGATTCACAAGCCCTGTATAATTGCTTGGTGCAATCCGATGGTGATATGTTAATCTGTGATAAATTTACATACTGCTCCTTTGTACATAAGTGAATTGTTCTGCCACTTTGCAGGTGACTATTTCTGCCCAATTGCATATAGCAGGATATGGATACTTTTGCATTTAAAGCATCCAGTTTTGATACACATTGTTTTACTGAAATGATCCACTATGGTTTCTCATATTCATATATTTACATGCTAAAATCACTTAATTATAGTGTATGTCTAATTCATTATTTTATTTTAGATTTTTGGGTAAAATGCCATCAAATTTAACTTACTTGTTTCATGTTTTGTTTTAGGATCTTGTGTCCTTCTCTCTTAAGGATGGTAAGTGTTCTTTGTTTTTAATGAGTTTTATAATATAGACTTATTGACATCACATACAGTAAAACAAAATCTTATTGCAAAGGTGAATATACTATCCCAACTATTATAATGTTATTTCCGTTCTTTTAATGTCAGCAGCACACTGTTTCCCTACTTTAACTTCAAGAAAACCATTTTTTGTGCTGTAATATAAATGTTTAATAGTAACCTGCAGTTAACGAATCTGTCCTGCTTTGTGATCTCCTGATCCTACAAACCTCTTTACATCATGGTTTAACATGTAAATGTGTCCAGTGTCAGAAAAGTTCTGAAGCTAAATAATTAAAATGATTTTTTTTTTTCTGAAGAGGCTTATGGAATTTAGGTGCCCAGCTCCCACTGAAAGTCAATCAGGCCATTTTGAAAATCTCTGCCTAAACTGTTTATTCTGTAAATTCCTTCAAGTACTGGCAACCTGTCCAGGGAATAAATTCTTCATCTCCTGTGAAGCCTATTTTGAACAAATGATAATATTTTTGTTTTCTTTAATAAGCGAATGTTTTGTTTTAATCCAGGAGGTGGATTAAATTGCTAGAATGAAATTTCTAATGCTATAAAGAATGCCTAACTGTAGCATGTCAGATCAATGACTGCACTTTGCAGCTGTGTGTTTTCAATTCACCTTTGCACGGGACTGAAGTTAATTTATTGTTGTTAAGCCTCATCCACCTCAGGACAAAGTGGCTTTTTTTCCTTGGCTTTCTCAGTTTATTTTTAATGGAAAACTGGAAAGTTAGGCAGCTATTATAAGAAAGGTTACTACATCCCTCTGAAATAATGCAAAGTAATATTTTCATGTCATCAAAGGGGGAGGGATAGCTCAGTGGTTTGAGCATTGGCCTGCTAAATCCAGGGTTGCGAGTTCAATCCTTGAAGGGGCCATTTGGGGATTGGTCCTGCTTTGAGCAGCAGGTTGGACTAGATGATCTCCTGAGGTCCCTTCCAACCCTAATTATGATTTATCATCTTGCAAGTGTATTTATCCCTGTGCTGGAAAAGCAGAAACCAAGCTGTGAATTTGCAAAGAGGCAGGATGCTGTCATGATTCTGGCAGTATCCTGAGACCTTGTTCTGCTATAGACTTCCTGTATGACCTCAGCAAGATATTTAGGCCCAGATCCTCAAAAATGTTTTAAGTATTTCATCCCAGTGAATCTCAGGTCAGGCAACTGAGCCTGGGTAACTACAGATGCTGTCACTGCTTGTAACTCAGGCACTACCAAATTCACTGCCATGAAAAATGCGTCGGGGACTGTGAAATCTGGTCTTTTATGTGCTTTTACCCTGTACTATATTGATTTTATGGAGGAGACCAGAGTTTCTCAAATTGGGGGTCCTGACCCAAAAGGGAGTTGCAGAGGGTCGCAAAGTTATTTGGGGGGGGATTGTGGTATTGTCACCTTTACTTCTGCACTGCCTTCAGAGCTGGGGGCCTGGAGATCAGCGGCTGTTGGCCAGGCTCCTGGCTCTGAAGGCAGCACCCTGCCAGCAGCAGTGCAGAAGTAAGGGTAACAGTACCTCAAACCCCGCCCCCCCTTGCGACCTCCCACAACTCCTTTTTGGGTCAGGACCCCTGCAATGACAACACTGTGAAATTTCAGATTTAAATAGCTGAAATCATGAAATTTACTATTTTTTTAATCTTATGACCGTGAAATTGACCTCAATGGACCGTGAATTTGGTAGGGCCCTACTTATAACATTATCCAGCTCTTTACTCTTTCTGTGCCTTGAGTTTCCATCTATGAAATGGGGCTACTAGTTCTTCCTTGCCTTACAGGGATATTGTGAGAATAAATACATTAAAGACAGTGACATGCTCAGATCCTATAGTGATTGGGGTTAGATAAATAACCTTTCTGTTTAGATTAGGTAAAAACTGTCCATGAAGTGCAATCTCCATATCAGATCTCTCACAGACTTGCCAGATGTTTCAAGCTGGTATCTTCACATGCTTACTCTTAAAATGCAATGCCATCTTTCATGCCAGAGTGCACCCAGAATAAGTTACGAAAACAAGAGAACGGTGCTGTGTAGATGTGCACAGGACAAGGAGTAGATCTGGCACAAAGAGTTTAAAATCTAATCTGCTTAAAATATGTTTTTCTTCGGCGCTCCTGCTTCCCAGCCCCAGAGTAAATCTAAGGTGCCACAAGTACTCCTCGTTCTTTTTACCGTTGAATGCTGTCAGATTGCGTTGTCCATTCCTTCAGCTCATGCAGTGAAGCATAAGTGCAAACAGCTGTCAGCAATATACATATACCAAAGCTCGCCTGTAGCTGGATCTGTTTTTATTATTAAACTCCAGTCTCCCTGTTATGACAAATGAGAAGCACTGACTTTAAAGCTTATATCTGGAGGTGCATTTAAACAAGGTAATAAATCTTGCGTTGTCACTTAGATGTTGGGAGCTGCCTCGTTTTCCCAACACGTCTATTTCACATTGGTTTTGGCACTGGTCTTGCTGCAGCCTCTTCTTGCTGGGAATGAAGTTATGACCCTCTCCACAACTGCCAGTGCTTCCTACCAACAGTGAAAGGGTGAAGCGAGGTCCTGCCCCAACTCCTGCAGTGAAAGGGGTGGAGATTCTTTGCCACATAGGCACTCGCCTATTATAGTGAGTCTCTGCTGACAGGGAGGAGTTTTGTGGGCAAGGCATACTTCACTATAAAGTGACTTAGGTGAGCGCGTAGGTCCTGATCCTCAGCTCTTATAAATCAGCCCAGATCCATTGACTTAAATGAAGCTAATGAATTCACAGTCCTGTGCTTTACCATGTTCTAATTGGTGAGCCCTCATTTCTCCCAAATCCGTGGATATGCTGGCATGAACTGAAAAGATAGACAATGCTATCTCAGTACTGTATAAATAGTCACCACCCAGAGCAGAGTGCAGCGTTTGCCGTTTGATCTGATCTGATTAAAATTGATCGATTCCCTGTGTTTCCATCTATTGAAGGCTATTACGATGCCCGAGCGAGGGTGCTGATCTGCCATGTCACTTGGCTGCTGAGAATCCCTTTAGAGGAGCTGGAAGTCTTGGAAGAGTCTCTACTTGAGAGCCTGAAGGAGCAGAAGGAGGAAGAGTCAGAGTAAGAGCATTTGTAATAGAGCTTTGCGTTGGCTATGGGTTTAAAACGGGCTCTGCTCCCAGCATGTAAGCTCACCGTGAATCTCCTGCAGCTCTGACACTCCCTCCTGTGATCCTAAGCCAGTCAATTATGGATTGATTTCTTTCAGAGGTGCTCATAGGTCCGGTTGACGTGAGTTGGAGCTGTGAATGCTCAGCGCTCTGAAAATATGGGCACCGGGGACCAACCCTGCAAGATGCTGAAGGCCACCCAACACCTCCCAAGATTGGGTCCTTACCTCTCTGCCATCCTTACTTAAAGTGTGTAGCACCCTGGTTTACAGACAGTTCTGATTATTTCAATTGGAATACTCACTAGTAAGGTCCTAATCAGTATAAGTAAAGGTGGAAGAGTGAGGCCCCAAAGTAAGTGCTATGTATTATTATCCTTGTTCAGTCCCACTCTAATTCCCATCTCTACAGTAATGCCTCTGCCTCTATGATGTCACTACAGACTTTTAGCTTCAGTTCCTCAGCTGGTGCTGGAGCTACCCCAGTTTACACCAGCTAAGGATCTGGGACTGGGTTTAGAAAGGTGTTTAGGTGCCTAAAGATGCAAATTGGTGCCTGGTGGGATTTGACTTCAGGGGGAGTTGGGCACTAATCAGTTTAGGCACTTCTATAAATCTTGCTAGGCACGTATCTGCATTTTTAGGTGCCCAAATGTCTTTGTCAATCTGGCCCTTTGGTCTTAATATTTAAGATAATTCATTTCACCCTCATAATAAGAAACTTCATTATGAAACTGTCAAAGCAGTAGCGCCCATGGGTTGTGCTGGCTTGGGGATAGAGTGGACAATACTTCATTTGTCATGCAGAGGGAGCAGGTGGAGGCTTAGCAATGTGGTGAATGGTAAATGTGTTTTAATTCACTTATAGGAGAGCTGCGTAAACACAAGAAGTTTATTAGCTTAATCTAATCAAGTGCTAATAAACACATTAATCAGTCTCTGTGACCCAGTGTTGCTTAGATGTTGCCTTGGGTTTTCTGAACAGCTTGTCTCACAAATTTCTCGTTAATGACTTTATTGTAAAAACGAGTAGTCCAAATAATCTCAAAGGTGAATGGCTGAGCAGGACGGGGTTTTACTGGAATACAGGAGCAAGGGTCAGTATTGATGGATTTTTTTGTGCTGCAGCTGGTAGAAATGGACTCCGTCTCAGGCACAAGTGTGTGAGAACGCACGTAGTGAGGGTGACATTTTTTGATTAGTTTGCTAAGTTCTTTACCCTTCGAGATGGTATTACAACAATGGGTCATTATATTTTGTTCAGACTAGGGCTCAGTTCCTGGGATATGATCCTTAGAGAACTGCAACCTAACCCAATGGGCGTTGCAAATGTGCATGACTTCTTAGGCCAGTGTTGACTGCAGAATTGTATTATAAACGTTAGAAGCTTTGCTTTGAAAACTTTCCTTTAGGTGCTAACCACGAGATCATAGGGAAGAGGAGCCTTAAGCATTATTCGTGGGGGAGTGGTTGGCTTAAGAGATTGGAAATTAGGATATGGAGTCTCTCGAGTTCACCTCTTAGTCACTGGTTCAAATCCAGCGATGGTCAGTCAGAATCAGATGTTGTTACCATTTGAAGCTTTTTGTCTGGCAGTCTGTGTGAAAAATTCAGTGTCCCTATAACAAAAACTATTGCCACAATTGGTCTCCTTGTTGGCAGCCTCAACGGAGGGGCTCCAGAGACTAAATACATGAATGTAGAAACTGAGCACAGCGTTCATTCCTAGCAGTGGTCCCTCCAGGTCTAAGCTGAGGAATATTGGCCATGGGCAGGGTGAGGAAATGACATTCGCTGTGTCCTACCTGGACTTCTGATAAATAGAAAATATGTTTGCTAACACTCAGGAAGAAGAGTATGTCGCTTTGCTATGCATTGAAATGAAAAGCTGTCCGGTGCATCTCTTCACTTGGATATATTCCGAGGAATCCTTTTTGGTCAACCTCAGCTCAGATACCGCCGATCTTTCAAGGATTCCTACTGGTTTGAGTCAGCAGGAGGGCATGTGTTGGTTGCAATGGGCCTCATAGTATGGAACTTACTTCTGACTGGCATCAGTCCTTGGCCCATTCCTCATGCTTTTCAACAGCTAAAGTCGTCTTCTCCCCAAAGTGTGCTTTGGTATCTCCACTGTCAGCCCCATATTTATAACCTTCCCTTCTGCCCTGTCTCTTTTCCCCATGTCGGGTTTCCTCCTCTCTGTCCTGTTAAAGTCACTTTGGCCTTTGACCCACTATCTACCTGGTTGTTTTCATGGTATTTTAAGCACTGTGCCTTGGTCTTATTGTGATGACGATGGTTATTTCTGTTGTGCTCTTACGCTGCTGTTCACTGATCCTCTCATAGAGTCAGATTGTCCCCAAAGATCCAAGCATGGGTGTCTCTTCCCACCCCACTCCCTGTACATGAGTTCAGCTACCACTTCGTCAGTGCCCACAGAGAACTCTTTGCAGCATTGGAACTTAGCAGGGAGTAGGTGACCCTGTGTTGATGGTGGGTAGGGCTATATAGGGGTGGAAAATACAAAATCATCCTCCACTCTAGCCTCACAGAGTTATTTAGGAAAAGGAGTCCAGCATGAGGTTGCACTGCTTCTGCCTTTTAAAGGGGTTCCCTAGGACAGCCCCTGCCAGCCAAAACTTCGGCAGCCTCTGCATATGCATTTTTACCCTATACTTGTAACAAAAAAGGTTTGCTCTTGTATCTTCTGATGCAGAAACTTTCGCCTGTGGCCCAGTACATGCACAGTTGGATTTTCAATATGAGCATCTGTGACATACCCAGGGCACAGTTTAGAATAATGAGTAGCTGGGTCACCCCTACCCTCTTACCCGGGGTGTCCTTTACATGGCTTTGCTGCTGTAGTCTCCGGTGTGGACTGTTCACAAACAGCCTCCAGGAAGTCACTCCCAGCTATGTCTGTGTGTGTGTGTGCTGCAGCCAGCCACACTTTGGCTCCTACCAGCCTTGTTGCTACTGCAGGTGACCCCAGCACACTCCTAATCTCAGATTTCCCCCCAGATATGTATGTCCTGTGCTGCCCAGCCTTCTCCTGGACAATACATGTATGTTAAGTCCATTGTTTCTTGAAGGTGATAATATGACAGCTTATTAATTCAAATACACCTCTACCTCGATATAACGTTGTCCTTGGGAGCCAAAAAATCTTACCGCCTTTTAGGTGAAACCATGTTATATTGAACTTGCTTGGATCTACTGGAGTGCGCAGCCCCGCCCTGCCCAGGGGTGGCTCCAGGCCCCAGGACGCCAAGCGCGTGCTGCGGGGGGCGCTCTGCCGGTCACCGGGAGGGCGGCAGACGGCTCCAGTGGACCTCCCGCGGGCGTGCCTGCGGAGGGTCCGCTGGTCCCACGGCTCCGGTGGACCAGCAGACCACTGGACCAGCGGACCCTCCGCAAGCACGCCCGCGGGAGGTCCACCGGAGCCACCTGCCACCCTCTCGGCGACCAGCAGAGCGCCCCCCGCGGCATGCCGCGGTGCTTGG
Organism: Gopherus evgoodei; assembly: GCF_007399415.2. NCBI lineage: Eukaryota > Metazoa > Chordata > Testudines > Testudinidae > Gopherus > Gopherus evgoodei. Next base: position 8,252,834 of record NC_044339.1, on the reverse strand, counting down.
GGCAGCAAAATGTCTAGAGCCGCCCCTGCCCCCGCCCCCTTCCTCCCGGAGCACTGCTTTACCGCGTTATATTCAAAACCGGCTGAAACAGTTTATGGTTCAGGAGAAGTAGTTGCAAATCTGAAGTCATTGAGGGTATAGAAAGACCAAGTATAGGCAGGTAATTACGCATGTGGAAACAAAAAAGCCTCATAACCCATAACCCCATAACCCAGCTATGAATCATAAAGTACAAGCCACTGGAAAGGCAGGGTGAAATACCAGAAATGTAGGAGCTTTCAAAGGCAGTTGATGCCTGCTATAACCAGACTGCAATGAAAGTTAAAGTTCTGCTGATGATAGTTTTATGATACTGTAGTTATAGACAGGATTTAGCTGCCAACTATCCCTGAACCCAGATACCTCAAGCCCTCATTACCGAGCGTGAGAGCCAGCCAGCTGTGTTTCTGTTCTCTTGATATCCTTCAATTTCTGGTAAGGAAAACAGGGAGATTTGCCTCTCTGCTTTGTAGAAGATCTGCTGGCACTACCAACATTTCTACTCTTTTCCATCCTCAGATGATAAAGCGTGGCATGGATAAAAGCCTTGCAAGCAGGAGATCATACAAACACCTGTGATGATGGACCATTTAAGGTCTGCAACCAGGGCATTAAAAAAAGCAGCTATAACTCTTGAGCAGCTTCCCAGTCTGTCCCCAGTAAAATCTTAGCATGTTCATACATCCACATGGGAGCAAATACATCTAGCACCACTGAGACTGAAGGCGTTCCATTAGGCAGTGAAGGTTCCAGTCCTGTAGGAGAAGGTACAGTACCGCAGGAGAATACAATCAAATGTTGAAATCCACTAAAAGAAGCAGGGCAGCATGGTCTTGTGTTCAGGGCTGTGATCTGGCGGGAGGGAGATCCACGCTCCTCTCCTGACTCTGCCACTGACCTACTCTGTGACCTTACACAAGTCACTTGCCCGTCTATAAAATGGGGTAAAATCTATTGGTCTCTATAAAGTGCTTAGAGATCCTCAGGTGACCAGCACTGTCAAAGTGCAAAGTATTAGTCTTCCCATTGCCATGATCATGCTAACCTCTTAAGACACTTCCGTAACTTGTAAGTTCTTTGGGGCAAGGACCGTCTTTTTAGTCTGTGTTTTTTACAGTGCCTAGCACAGTGGTTCCTGGCCCATCCCTGTGGCTCATAGGCATTACTGCAACATTAATCATAGTGGGTTTGTTTACGCTGCAATTAAAACCCCGCAGCTGGCCTATGCCAGCTGACTCGGACTCATTGGGCTCAGGCTAAGGGGCTGTTAAATTGCTGTGTAGACGTTTAGGCTCGGGCTGAAGCCCAAGCTCTGGAACCCTGCACGTGGGAAGGGTTAATTAGATAATTGAATGCGCATGTCATAGAAAAAGTATCAAAATATATATGGAGTCATGGCACATGCACTTTTTTACGCAGACATTGTTAAAGATGTAGCCCTTGGTGGCAGCACAGATGTTCTCAGCTTCTAGAGGTTTTCTGCAAAATTAGGTCAAAATGAGGTAAAAATAAATAATGTTTTTAAAAGGATATATATTTATTGGGGAAACCTTCACCCCATTGACGTGAAAGAGCGTTTTTGCCATTGACTTCAATGATGCCAGGATTTTACCTACTGTTTCATTCTCTGCCTGTAGTGTTTAGCAAAACTGCACAGTACAAGAGTTTGGGACTTGCTCTAAAGTTGTCTTTATCAAACATACAGAGTGTTTAGCAGGATTCTAAAAAGGTCGGACAATTGTATGGATAATGAAAGTACTCACAGTTATGTTAGCTGGGATTTCTAAAATAATCCAAGTTTGGAAGGGATATAAACTCTCATGCTTCAGGTCTTAAGCCAAACAATGAGAGGGTTAGGAAGAAACTTCCTCATCTTCAAGCCATTCCGTAATTGTCCTCTGTACATATAACTTCATCTGAAGAAGATGGTATCGCCGCTATCAGAACTAGGTCAGTGGACCAGTTTGGCAGTTACTGTGCTCCCGTTTACCATTTAGTATTTCCTCAAAGACTGACAAACGAGGACTGTGGTGTGAACCGATTGACACTGACTAACAAAACTGATATTGATTCCTTATATTTCATGACTGGTTTGTGATCCCCTTACTATATTGCAGTTTAAATGTATACAATAAAGGGCAGTAATGACTGTATTTTTATAATAACGTATGTCACAATTCAAGGCAACTGCACCTGTATTTTCCACTTGTGATCCACCAAGGGCACCTAGGGGCACCTACTCTACTCTTCTGACTCCTCAGCTATCACCTCTCTTGGGCGGAGACCTGAATCTCCCTCCCTCCTGACTGGGATTTTTCCTGGCTGCACAGTTCTTTGCCTACACTGTATTATTCCAAAAAGCCAGAGTGCCTAACCTGGCCAGCGTCTGTGCTTTGCATACTGTACCAAGGTTATGAACAGCATAATTGCCAGCAGTTATGAGTTACCACCCAGCTCTTTCTAAGCAAGCACATTTATTGTTAAGGTGAAAAAATTACAGAGAAAACATCTTTAAAACGATGCTAATAAGCTTACCAGAAATCATCTCCCATTGCCAACTCCAGCTGAACTCTGGCAGGAGTCAGTCCTTCAACCCTACCAAGGGTTTTTTCTCTGGTAACAAGTTCATAATAGCTCAGCTGAAAACTGTGCAGACCAGCCTGTTTCTTGGGCCATAGATGGCCAATCTTTGGGACCAGGTAATCAGCAGACAGTGGTTCCATCCTCAGAGCATAGCTTCAAAAAGCTGGTTTTCATGTGACCAAGGGAAGGAATTTGCATTCACCTCCTCATTTGAGTCTGCCACATTGTTCAGTATAGTCCTTTGATCTTCCAGGCCCACAATAATACATAATCTTTGCATTTAATACAATGGACTCCAAAGATACTGAACTTAATTCAAGGAGGTTTTTATGGATATTTTAGGAAATTGCCATCTCTGTCACAGCATTCTTATCAAGTGATCTGTAATTCAAAAGTTACTGAATTACACATTATTGTTGGGAAATATAGTTTGACACTTGGGCTTGTCTACATGGTGCTTTAGTTGGCACCAGAGGGGAATAAATTTTAGTCCACACTAGCATGTCACACACTAATTGGCCCATGTGAACTCTGCTGACACACATTAAAAGTTCCCTAGTGCACATTAATCTAGACCAGTCCAGGTCAATTACTACCCTGATGGCCACTAGGAAGCTTTTAGGTCCACATCGGCCAGTTATTGTGCAACACACTAGTGTGGACTGAAATTTATAGCCCTCTGATCTAAAGCGCTGTGTAGATAAGCCCTTCCCCTTCTTTAGTTAAGTTTGACTTTTATTACGATACTTACCCCTGTTCTGTTCAAAGCAACATCTCAACTTGCTGATGTGATTTTCTTCCGTATTCTCCCATGTTAGCTTATTTTGTTTCCTTGTTCCTCCAAGGCATGGTCATGCTTTTTTCTTCAGTAAAGTTTGACAAAGTTGAGTCTTTATACTTTCAGAGACTTGATTTATTTTATTTGAAAGTTACACCAGGTATCATCTAAAAGAAATAAGCCGAATCTTCAGTTGCTATAAATTGATGTGGCTCCATTGAATTCCATGACAGTTTACATCAGGTGAGGATCTCACCCAGTATTTTCCCCCCAAATATACACCAGGTTGAATGATCATAGCAAAAGATTCCTGTATGTTTTTGAAGGAATTTTTGGAATCTAGAACCAATTTCTAATCTCCATTGCTGCCAATGTAATTCCAGCATAATTCCATTGTCTTCAGTGGTATTACTGTTGATTTTGAACTGGTGTAAATGAGACCAGAATCTGGCCCTGGTGTGTTTGAAGTAAGTGTAGTGGATCTCAGACTGTGGTCTGTGGCCCACTGGTAGTTTGCAGAGCATTTCCAGGTGGCCTGCTGAGCTTCTTTCACCTCAATAATGAAGAATTTGTCACTCTTCAAGCAGTGATGTTTCCTGCTTCTTGCAGACCAGACTAGAAATCTTCGGGGGATTCGAACAACTTCAGTGATCATTAATCTTGTAAAATAAAGCACCCCTCTGCACCTTTTATGGCTGCTTCATGTTAGTTGGAGCTTTTCAAGAGGAGTAGGAGAGGGAATTTGGTGTAACGTCAACTGTGATCCAGTTTACAGATAGCACAGTTTGACCAGAAGTAAACCACGCAAAAAAAATATGACACAACCAGATCACCATATGACCTGGATAAATTAGATCAGTGTAACGAGAGGAGGTAACAGGAGGAGATTTGGTCCCAATAAATGTAAAGCCCTGTGCCTACAACTGGAAATGAACAGCTCAGGTGCAGAAGGAAGGCATGTAACCAAGAAAGCACATCCACCACATAAAGCAAGATTCTTTTAAATCATGCCATCTTTTTACTTTTTCATGTGGCCAAGCACTCCAGTTACTGCAAAGTTTAAGATTAGGCAAGAGTGATGTCCACAGGTAGGTTCCTGTGTTCAGAAGTGGTCCACAATATGGACATGTTTGTGAATTATTCGAATAAGTAATCGGAGCAGCACATACTCGGGCCTATGTGGAAACCCAGTGTCAAGTCAAACAGAAGATGTATGCCTAGATCAGAGTTCAGTTGCTATCTTTTTATTCTGACTGGCTAGAGAAAGTATATGTATGCCCACCATATAGCTGTACTACAAATTGGTGTAAGTGAGCTTTCAAAATGTTTACGTTTTTTAAGAGCGTAAGTCTCATTAAGTTTCAGTGGAACTTGTGCGTTTAAGTAACGTAGGTACTTTTGAAAAATCCCATCCTTCATTTTTGAAAATCCCATCCTTAGCCTTTTGATTTCCTGCAGTGTTTGTCCCAGTTGAATATATACATTTCTTGGCCTAGCTATGAATACTTAAGATATAGTATCAGAGGGGTAGCCGTGTTAGTCTGGATCTGTAAAAAGCGAGAAAGAGTCCTGTGGCACCTTATAGACTAACAGAAGTATTTGGAGCATGAGCTTTCGTGGGTGAATACTCACTTTGTCAGACGCATGTGGTGGAAATTTCCAGAGGCAAGTATAAATGTGCAGGCAAGACTGATGCTAGACTGATTCTTGCCTGCACATTTATACCAGACGTAACTTTTAAAACTTCATTCACTAAGCCATGACATTCGCCGGAATCCTAATTTGTTTCTGCTTGGCATCTAACGGGCGTGGTCCAAAAGTAATAGTCCGAGTCAGTGCCATTGACATTAAGGGGAGATTTACTATTGGCTGCAGTGGGATCAGCATTGGGTCCATACGGTACACTTAAGGAAAAACCTACCCCATGTCAGTGAGGCACACAGTTGGGGTTTACAGACTTGGGCTTGCAGGGCTCGGAAGATAGCACTAAAAATAGTGGTGTAGACATTCGGGCTCAGGGTGGAGCTTGGCCTCTGAAACCCGACCCCCTTCCTGGGCTTCAGAGCCTGAGCCTGACCATCTATACCACTGTTTTTAGCACCTTGGCACAAGCCCGAGTCTGTAGATCTGGGATCTGAGACTCCCTGACAAGGGGTTTGTTTGGTTTTTTACCATGTAGACATACCCTTAGGAGTGCAATGAGTGCTTCTGAATAGTGAAGGATTCACAGCCCTTGAGACCGTTTATGCACAGAATGTGCATCACCCAAACATGGAAATGTCCTTCAAGTCCTGAACTGGAGGGGTCCTCTCTAGGGATGAGAACAGTTCAGTCCTTGGTGTCTCTGCAGAGACAGCCAACAGGGGTGCTAGGTAGTACAATCTTTGGTGCAGGCACTTGTCTCCTGAGAACTGGATCTGCACCACCCTACTCATTTCATAGAGGCTGCTCAACAGCTGGCAAATGATAATCAACCCAAAGTGGGCTGGATGCAAACCTGTGACCTAGAAGTGAAAGGCTCTCTAGCCCGTAATAGCAATCCCTAAGCCATCCAACCTCATGTTTCATCTGTAGGGCCCCACATTGTTCAGTGAGATATTTTTGAATGGCATGATCTGCACAGTACTATAAAAAAGGTGTTCCATATTCTGCAAACGTCAAGAGAGCTTGTTGATCACTGTTATGTGCATATTAGCAATATATGGATGTTAAAATGCTTGCGTTTTTCATTCTACAAGCTGCATTCCTGTGTTAGGATGGATTTTCCAGGTAAGTCACTGTGTTGGGTTTTGTCGTCAGTTACCTTGTTTCAGTTTAAATCTGTGGCTTTATTTTTGTGGTCATAAAACTTAAGTGTGTTGCCATAATGCACACCTGCATGACAGTGTTTACTGTTCCCAGTAGCGGAATTCTATGCTGTGAATCAGGAGAGCATAAACAGATCTGGGTGTTGTGGTGTTACCCATCAGGCTTTCTTGTCAGCACTCATGATTTTTATTCCCATCCAGAACTGCAGAAGCATCAAGAAGAAAGAAAGAAAGGAAGCGGAAATTGAGGAGATACTTGATGATTGGCTTGGCAACAGTAGGGGGCGGAACAGTGATAGGTGAGGCTGCTTTGCAGTTTCTGGGGCCTGACTGGGTTACACAGATGGTGGCAAGAGCAGAGTGGGAGTTCTGAAATGATTCATTGAGCAACAGCAGCTGTACTTCCATCTTCGCCCTAGTTCTAATTTTAACACGTTCATTGCTTGTAATGTTGCCACGTTCCAGGTAATAGTTCAAATCAAATACAAGGAAAACTCCAAAAGCTAGGAAGATTCTTATGGGCTTTGCAAAAACAAATCCTATGGGGTTAGGGGCAGTCAAACATAATTTTTCAGCTCAGACCAGCAGGGGCGGCTCTAGCTTTTTTGCTGCCCCAAGCATGGCAGGCAGGCTGCCTTCGGCGTCGCACCTGCAGGAGGTCCCAGGTCGTGCAGATTTGACAACTTGCCTGCAGGAGGTCCGCCGGTCCCATGGATCCGGCGTATCCGCTACCGAATTGCCACTGAACCCACAGGACCGGCGGACCTCCCACAGGCATGCCGCCAAAGGCTGCCTGACTGCTGCCCTCGCAGGGACCGGCAGGGCGCCCCCCGCGGCTTGCCGCCCCAGGCACGCACTTGAAGCACTGGTGCCTAGAGCCGCCGCTGCAGGCCAGTAGTAAGGTAATGTGACTCCAATGACTTCTGAGGAGTTACTGTTGATCTGCAAGATGGAGAAGATGGGAGTAAATGTACTTTTCAGCCATCAGAAGGTGATTTTCCAGGTCAAACTTGAGCTCAATCGCTCAGCTGGTCTATTAGGCAGAATTGTTTGGTGATTCAGATGTATACAACATATGGCCAGTTCCTCAGCTGATGTAAATTGATGTAGCTCCCTTGGGTTTAAAGGAGCTACACAGATTCATACCTGCTGAGGATCTGGCTCTTTAAACTTATTTCTCCCCATGTACCCTGGGGTTAGAGAGAGTCAGACACATAATCTTCTCTAGACTCTCCAAAATCAGGATAATGTGGGATTGGCCCTGGATATTCTAATAAGAGATGGCTGGAATTTACATTAACTTACACTGATGTTTCTCCTTTGACTTCCATGAAGTTAATCCTCATTTATACTGGTAATAATGAGAAGACAGTCCAGGCTGGAAACTCGGCGAGTGGGGAGGGTCTCTGAAAATCAGGTTTGGGTTTGTTGATGGAGCAGTGTGGGGAAGATTTCTGACTGGATTTCTGAGGGAAAGGTGATCCCTTCTAGCTTCTGGTTCAGGTTCTTCCATGGGATGTGGTGGGTTAGCTCACTCCATGGTGCTTGTTAACTGTTCTCGCAATAGGAGGTTATCCCCTCTGCTGACACAGCACAAAGACATGAAAATCTGTTTGTCTTCCGCCACGATCATGCACTTAAATTCTCACTTGCTGCACCTCTAGGTTTGACGGGGGGTCTTGCTGCCCCTCTCGTTGCTGCTGGAGCTGCAACTATCATTGGAAGTGCTGGGGCAGCAGCTTTAGGGTCAGCCGCAGGAATCGCTGTCATGGCATCGCTCTTTGGAGCAGCGGGAGCTGGCCTTACTGGTAAGATAACAGATTTAGATTCTGAACCACCAAGCCACGGAGTAGTGTATGCAAAGTCAGGTACTAATGGCTGAGCTTGAGAGTGTGAGGTCTGCAAAGGGAATTGTGAACTAAACAGTCTACTTGTGCAGCAGCAGAACTCAGCCTCTGGTTCTCCAGCAGCCACTGATCTTCATAGCCCTGCGCTGGGCCTCTTCTCCAGCCTGAGTTAGATATATAGACTATCTGTCAGGGATGGTCTAGACTCTATTTGGTCCTGCCATGAGGGAAGGGTACTGGACTTGATGACCTCTCGAGGTCCCTTCCAGCCCTAGAATCTATGAATCTATTAATTGTGCCGCATCCTAGTAACAATGCAGCATTTTCCCCTGAGTTAATGCCAACTGGGTTAGACACTGTAGACAAGACACCCTCACGCTGACAAGTTACCTTTGAGATTGTAGCTACTACAGTAAATGGAACCTTTTCAGTTTTAGCTTTAAGAATTATGGTTTAATAGAGGACAGTTATTAATTATAGCAGATAATGCCTCCTGCTGCCATCCCATCCAATCACCCAAGCAAAGCGCTAAGAATTTGTTATTAAATTCTGCTGTTGGCAGCCCTTACCATTACTCTGTGATTTCAATACATACAGGCTACAAGATGAAGAAACGAGTGGGAGCCATCGAAGAGTTCGAATTCCTCCCTTTAACTGAAGGGAAACAACTTCATATCACCATAGCCATCACTGGCTGGTTGTGTACTGGGAAATACGGTAAGAGCAAGACAAGAAATCCTAGACAGATTTTTGGAAAGCCGTATTTGTATTGTCAAAGATAGGAAGTAGTGTTTATATATGAATCATGAAATATAGCAGGACCAGGCTGATGTGTTGGAACTTTTAATCCCCATCTGCTTAGGCTAGTCTGAATAAGTTCAAAATGTAAAACGGAGCATTGGATGGCGCTGGAGGTTTGGAATAGAAATTGTGGATTCTCATCTCTGTTCATCATGTCAAGTCCATCCAATGTTGATAGTAACTGAAAGTCGTGATGGCTGTTGGGTAGCCTGATGTAAGTTATGTGTTCGGCACAATGTGCAGTGACTCTGGAGACCTCAGTCCAGTTTCTCTGGAGAGGTGTTCACATCACAAAAACTAACATACCAGCTGACATTCTTTGGAACCTGAAGCCTTCTATTAATGGTAGTGCACACCAGCGATGAACTATCAAATAGAGCTTCCCCTGCTCCCCTCCCCTCAACTGCAGTAGAACAGAGTTTAGTTACCAGTTAAAAGGGTTTCTCCATCAAGTGTTGAATATTCTGATAGGGGAACAGTGTTTAACATAGGGGAGGGGGGGTTACCTCAGCTCTGTTCCTAGGACCATCAGCCTTTACACTTATAAATCAGAGTGCATGTCATTTATCTGGGCTACCATGCCTTTCCAGCTGTTCTCATGTGCCCTTACTGGCAGAGATGACATTTAAGCAGTCTGAGGGTTCCCCCACCCCCTTTTAAAACGCAGACTGTTGCCTCATGCAGAAAAGAGAGAGGGTAAAGCGCAGCAAACTGCTAGTAGAGATGGTTATAGAAAAAAGGGAAGTGTTTCTATTAATATATCCTGCGTGTGTGTTTGCTAGAGATGATCTGACTTGCGGGGATGATGCCTAGTACCTGGCACAAAGTGCTTTTGCCAATTATTGGAGCTTTTTTTGTGCCTCGTATTTATCCACAGGCAATTAATAGAATGCAGTTTCTTTTTCTCTCCCAGGCTCTGCCAGCTAAAGAGGTTTATTGGCAAGAAGGCTCAGTCAAGTAAACAATATTACGTACATTGCTGAAGGGGTGAGCTAATAGCCTGCAACCTCTGAAAAGTTGTAATATTATATTGTAATTTCAAATACAGTCACAGTTGTAACTTATCATATAAAATATGTCAACCACCTGCTGTTAATATGTTCAGAGATCCTATTGAATGGCTGCCAGTACATTCTATTGAGGCATATAATAATAAATATTCTATATCATTAATACTATAAAGACCTTTTCTGTCAGCCATTCTTGTTACATCCATTCTCCCATCAGAAGCTGGCGTTTTAAAGCCTCTGCTTTCCCGTCATGTTGTTCTCTTATTGATATTACACAAAGGTTTCCAAATTTTCTGAAACTGGAGCATTATCAGGGGGCTGTTACGAAGTCACTGTGTGCCTTTCAGTAGTTATTTAATCATTCTCGGTCTCACTTTGCCCTTAAAATGAGAGTTACAGAGGATTGGAATTGAGGAGGGAGTTTTAGCAAAACTAAAACAACCCTTCAGTTGCCTCCTTTAATGATTTTATCTGTCTGTCTTAAGTGTTTATATGATCCCCATCATCATAGTATCTGGGACCCTCTTCACGCTACAGACGCGACAGCTGCATGGCTACAGAGCCAAAATGTAGACTCAGACTACAGCAATGAAGGGGGGTTTTCTGTTTCTCCGCCTCCCCGAGCGATCCACCAACCTAGCCATGTCTACACTGCGGGGAGGGTCAGCATAGCTACAGCACTCCGGGGTATGGATTCTTCGTACCCTGGGGCATTTTATAGCTATGTCAATGTAAGTTTTAAGTGTAGACCAGGCCTGAGAGCCTCACAGTCCTTTAATATATTTATCCTCACAACCCTCCGTGAGATAGGGAAGTGCTATTGTCCCCACTGGGCATCTGAGGCACAGAAAGACTAAGGGCCAGATTTTTTAAGATGTTTAGATGCCTAAACATGCAGAGAGGTGCCTAGTGTGATTTTCAAAAGCACCTACTTACCTAACTACATCTTTGGAAATCCAAATACTTTCAAATACCGACCCTAAGAGATGCATCCAAGATCACTCAGGAAGTCTGTGACAGAGCAGAGTAGTGAACCATGGTCTCCTGAATCTTCCTTACCATTGAACCATCCTTCCTCAGTCCAGCTTTCTGTCCCCCTCCTCATGTACAAGAGGCCAGACTCCATTGTTTCCGATTGTGTGACAGTAAAGCAGCATGCCAGTCATGCTCAGTAAAATACATATGCTATAGGAGTGTAGCAGAGCCAGAAGGCACGTATTGTACCAGCTTTCAGTCACAGGAATTTGTTTGGTTTATGGTATAAAAAGTACCTCATCGTACACTTTATATAGCGATTGGATTTAAACTACTCAGTCTCCCTCCATCTAACAGCTTTTGGGTGGTCTGTATGAAATGAACTGGTGGTCTCTTTCCAAGTCACTGTTTTCCACATGACAGAACAATTTCAGTTTACACTATTTGCCCTTTGAGGGCTGTTTCGGCAGAGAAGCTAGGAATGAATGGGCCATTAAGACTGAATTACAGTAGAATCTCAGAGTTACGAACACCTCAGAAATGGAGGTGGTTTGTAATTCTGAAATGTTCGTAACTCTGAACAAAACATTGTGGTTGTTCTTTCAAAAGTTTACAACTGAACATTGACTTAATACAGCTGTGAAACTTTACTATGCAGAAGAAGAATGTTGCTTTTAACCATCTTAATTTAAATGAAACCAGCACAGAAACAGTTTCCTTCCCTTGTCAATTTTTTTTAAACTTTCCCTTCATTTTTTAACAGTTTACATTTAACACTCTGCTGCTACCTGATTGCATACTTCCAGGTCCAAATGAGGTGTGTGGTTGACTCGTCAGTTCATAACTCTGAGGTTCTACTGTACCTCCATCACATCTAAGTATGGTCCCTTCTAGTCAAGATTGAGGCATGTTGGTAGGATATTGTGGTGGAAGCTTGCATGGCTTCTGCTAATGCTGTACTTATTCTGTGGCTGCCTCCGTGTGCTGTGTATTGTTCAGTAAGGGAACAGGAAGTAGGTATCCTTAGAATTTTAGGAGGCTAAATTATGCTGTTCCTCTTTACAATTTAGCTGGCATGTATTAGAATTGGTGGTGTCCCCTCCTGACCACTTAGCCCACACTTTTCCACTCAGCTGGCAGCAAAAAATATTGTGCTAACAGAAATTGCTACTGCTCTTGATTTATGTCTAAGAAAAGCTAAGCCAAAGAAAAAGGAATAGTAAACACATGGTCTGGGTCTCTAAATGGTCTTCATTCTCGCTTTCAGACAGATCCATTAATTCAGTCTAAGCCTGCAAAACCCAAGTATCAGGAGGATAATATACCATAGCATAGCACTTAGGACATTGACAGTGAAGTGGCAGATTTAAGTCCTTTTGTGAAAAGGAAAAGAGCCCCAGAATTGCAGCAAAAATGATTAGGAGCATAGGAAGGGATCTGACAAGATCCTTAGTACCTCTTGCAAGATAGTGAGCACCCTCTGTTCTCATCAAAATCTCATGGAAACTGTCTCCATTCATCACCTTCTCATCAGAAATGACTAACAAATGCATTAGAAAACACTATGGGCAAAATTCTGCTATGTTCCTTCAGCTACTTTGGGCTGCATGTCCTGTGAGGTCAATCCAAATTTGGCCTAAATGAGGACACAGTATGAACTATAGGATTTAGTCTGATCTTTGGTGAGGGGAGGAAGGTCCTTAACTCCCATCACAGTTAACACTAATTGATCCCTTTTGGGAAGATTTCATAGCAGTCAAGGCATGAATGGGCCAGGGAGACTGAACCTGGAGGTGGGTCCCTCCATACTGGGTTGAGACTCATTGGCAGAGCAGCTTGGGGTAGCTAGATCTGTTCTTTTGACAAACAAAAGCTTTCAGTCTCCAGTGCTGTCAATCCATCTTTTACCAACAGAAATTCAGTTGAAATGAAAGACTTATGAAAACGTGTCTATCATGAATGGCATTTCAAAATATAATCCGTGAATAATTGAGCAGATTAAAGTATTCTGCAGGTTGACATTATCACTCGCTCCTTTACTGGCTTCTTGTTTGACTCCTGTGACCAGTCAATAGTTGTTTTTCCTCCTGTGAAACTGAATTCTTTGTGTTACCATCATTTCTTAGGCAGTTTCACAGCTCCATGGAGCAGCATGTTGCAGTCCAGTGAGCAGTATTGTCTGGCCTGGGAATCCAAGTACCTGATGGAGTTGGGCAACGCTCTGGATTCACTGCTAAATGGCTTTGTGAACATGATGGCTCAGGAAGCCCTGAAGTTCACTGTATTATCAGGTAAGAATCTGAGTTATACCGAGGCTGCTTGGGTTCTGAATTTGCTGGTTTCAGCATTTGCGTTTGTTCGGAGGCCTTCCCCCAAATAGGTGAATTTTTCCTATTGATTTGTTGATTATCTGAGAAGCAGTGTCACTTGCAAACCTTACATGGATTGACCCTAGTCCTGCAAAGATTTATGCGCCTACTTCATTTTACGCTTTGTAGTTGTCCCATTGACTTCAAAGGAAGTACTCCCCGTGGGCAAAGTGAAGCCCACCCATAAGCAGGATTGAAGGCATAGTATTCCAGAGCAACCCGTCTTTCTTTCAAACAATCTCCCCAGGGTCAGCGTGAGAGCCTGCTCTTCAGCAGCTCCTGTCATGTGCAACAGCCTTCCTGGATCATTCCACCTCATCAGTTTGTCATGACATTTCAAATCTCAGCTGAAAACATCTTTCCTCCCTTACCTCTGTGCCTAGGTGTTTCTTTCCCTCTGCTGTTTATTATTGTAACTCTTATCTATGCAATTTAACTCTGTAAGGAGTTTTGGATACAACTGCACAAAAGACTATCCATATTGCATTGCATTGCATTACATGCTTCATCCACAGCTTCCACATGTGCAAACTGCATCCATATGGGATGCCTGCCTGCTTCCGTTACATCTGTCCCAACATTACAAAGCATTAAGTGAACATGTTCTGCTTGTGCACACTGTATATTATACCTGAATACACTGTATTCCCTGTGTTCTGCATGTGCACGCACCATCCATGCACTATACCTGGACACATCATATCCAACATTCCTATGCAGATGACAATGCATTCTAACCTCACCCACTGTATTCCCCGTGTTGTACCTAGCCAATTTACATCTGAATGCCTTAGGTTTCTCCTGTTTTGCTTGAGCACATTACATCCAGGCATTACACCTGAATGCAGTGCATCTTCCTGTGTACATGAGATTTAACAGAGTCTGTCTTCTTTTTAATTTTGCAGAACGCGCCTTAAATCAACCTTGGGAAAGAAAAGTTGACAGTGACAAAGATGCAGTGTTTTGACTCTAGCAAACCATCTGACTTTTGAAATTGTCCCAGAGCTGCCCAGATTTGTAACTTTGATTTCCTGTTTGCTTTGTACCTCTCAGGCATAGTGACAGCCCTGACATGGCCGGCTTCACTTCTTACTGTTGCCAGTGTCATTGACAACCCTTGGGGAGTGTGCCTGAATCGATCAGCTGAAGTGGGCAAACATCTGGCACAGATATTGCTCTGTCGACAGCAGGTAATTGGCTGAGGGGGCAAAAAATGGCTCCAGTTATTACAGCTGGAAGGGACTGATATCTTGGGGAAGCTACAAGGGTCTGATGTTTTACAGCATGCTAGTCAAACAACAGGTGGTATTTGTCCACAGGGTAGAAAATAAATAAATAAGCTGAAGAATGCAAAATTGAGGCACGAGGGAGACCAGCATATATCTCTCTCTTCCATGCATGGAGTGGAGGAGAATATGGGTTGATGAGAGGCTGCCTGCAAATGTTGGTTTAATTTAACCCAAACCTTTGCTAAGCGCAGAAGAAATCAGGCAGCAATCAGTCTAATAGAGAGCTCTGATAGCAAAAGAGATGGTAGCAATCCTTTGAAATGCTTATACACATTCCTTGTGTAAGACCGACAGACCCGGTCGTCGGGATCAAACCAAGGACCTCTGGAGGATACTGCAGGAGCCTCTGCCACAGGAGCTAAAAGCCAACTGGCTGTTAGCCAGAGCTGTAGAGCAGACTCATTAATTGCTTTTTCTCTCTCTAAGTGGTCTCGGTGCCACTAGATGGGACAGAACACCACACCCAGGAAGTGTGTGGGTTCACTTGCAAACAGGACTTATAGGCAGAGTCCAGTACTGAAGGGCAACAAACAAAATCACTGCAGGGAAAAAGCGACAAAGGCTGATAGCCTATAAGGGACTCTTTGTCACTTCTTACAGCCCTAGACTAACATGGCTACCCCTCTGATAATTGCAGGGAAAGTTTAACATGAGACATACTATGGCATCGATTTTTTGTCGCACACCCATTTAATCCAGGAAGCTTGGTGACACACGAGGGTAATAACAAATCTAGCTTTTCACTGCTAGAGAGCTGGATTCAGGTCTAATCCAAGTCAGAAGTGCGAATTGGTGTCATTTGTCCACTTGGCCGATCTCGACAGTGGGGGAGGGAAAGCAGAGGATGAGGAGGGGGAGAAAGCAAGAGAAAAGAGAGACAGCTGAAATACCCATCAAGAGGTAAGAGGCATCAGCAGAGTGGGGCGAGGAAAGATTGCATAGCACCTACCTGCAGCAAGGGCCAAATTCTGCTGTGAGCTATGTTGATATAAATCTGAAGTCATTCCAGTGAAGACACTGGGTCTTACTTCGTTACTAATCCCAAACTGACACAAGCCCGGAAATTCACCAGGCTTCATTCTAAAATCATTATTTGTAAAACCAACCGTGGAGGGGAGGGGGGAAGTAAAGAACTGGCTTATTCTAGAGGCAGCCACCTTTTGCCAAGAGGAATTAAATTGGGCACAGGTCCTGTTAGCCTGAATTCTCCTCAACTAGCCCCCATTTCTATTGGGCACCCAAGCAAAAAGTTCTCGCACAATGATCCCTGCTTCCTCATGGCGCTGAGGCAGTGGCATAGAACTGGCTGGGGTTGCAGGCTATTAGTCAGAGTCAGATGGATGTTGTCTTCTCCAGGAAAGTGCTTTGTAGGAGCCAAGGCACAATTATGTTGAGTGATTGTCAGCTCCTGCTGGACGCCCCTGGAGTAAAAGTCAAGGGAAAAGAGGGAAATAAAATGGGAGGTGGAGAGGGAAAGAAACAGAAATGCAGACACAAAATGGAGGGGAGGGGGTTAGTGTATGAAGCAACAGGTTGTGGAGGAATAAGATTCAGAACATAAATCCAAAGGAGATGGGAAGCGGAAGAGCCTAAGGCCAGAACAAACAAGAAGAGAAGAAAAAGGAGCCAAATAGACACATGGGATGGATTGGCACTGAAAGAAACAGCTCAGTAAAACCAGCCTTCCTGCCAAGTCGTCGTCTTCATCCACAGCTGACAAACTTGAAATTAAACTTCTGCCCAGGTCCTGCCATTATTTGCTATGAGTACAGGCTGATCTCTGTGTTCATCTTACAGCTATGCTAGTTCAGTATCTATTGTAGATGAGCTATTCAGGACTGAGAGGTAAAGGGAGACATAGCCAAACACCAGAATGTCATAAAACTGCCTGAAACAGGAATGTAAGCCAGCAGAGTTGATTTCTAATAGAAACACAGTGCCCGGAAGACAATAATAAAGGCCTGGTTTGAAGTAAAGATTTGCCCAAGGGCATGTGACATTGTCTTTTAGCTTTAGTTATGGTTAAAGCACAAAATCCTGCTGCGCTGGAGAACCTAAAACTAGTTAACAGGATGTTTCTGAACCCTATTATACCTGATGTGCGTTTAGCCCAAGGAGAAGGCACAGAAATTCTGACTGTTAAAGTCTCTCCCTGCTTGATTTCATAGAAAATCCTATTAAATGTATTTAAGGTAAAATCTTGCTCATTGAAGTAGGATGCCTACATCATATTTTCATGATGACCCCACAAGTAGCAGCCATACACCCTTCCAGCTAATGCTGCTTGAAATAATATTTGACCAAAAAAAATTCTGCCCCAAAATAGGGCTTCATCAATTATTTTGCAGGAAGATGTTGCTTTTCCAATGGGAAATTTCAGAGCAAACCAAAATGAAAAATTTTCATTGAGTTTCCATTTGAAATTTTTATTTCATTTGGTGACTTTTGGAAACAGTTTGGGTTTTTAAAATTTAAATTAGGGCTGTCAAACAATAAAAAAAATAATTGCAATTAATCACGAGATTAAAAAAAATAGTTGAGATTAATCGCAGTTTTAATCATGCTGTTAAACAGTAATAGAATGCCAATTTAAATGTATAATAAATATTTTGGGATGTTTTTCTACATTTTCAAATGTATTGTGTTCAGTGCTCACTCTATAGTATTATTTTTATTACAAATGTTTGCACTGTAAAAAAGATAAAAGAAAGTGGTTTTCAATTTACCTCGTACAAGTACTGTAATGCAATCTCTTTATTGTGAAAAATGTAGATTTTTTTAAATAACTGCACTCGATAACAAAACAATGTAAAACTTTAGAGACTACAAGTCCACTCAGTCCTACTTCTTGTTCAGCCATCACTCAGACAATCAAATTTGTTTACATTTACAGGAAATAATGCTTCTTATTTACAATGTCACCTGAAAGTGAAAACAGGCTCCCCGCTGTTATCTCTCTTGGTAGAAACTCAGGTGTGTCTCTCTCCTGACCAGGATTTTTCCATGCTGCACAGTTGCCTGCCTATACACGGTTGCCAGCAAGACAGAGTGCCTAAACAAGCCTGCTTCTGCCCTTTGCTTTCTCTCCAGAAATAAATAGCGTAACGGCTCACAGTTATAAGTTACCACACAGTGATTCATAAGCAATCACATTTATTCTTAAGGTGAAAGCATTGCAGAGAAAACATATGAAAACAACACAAGAACATACATGCATGCTAAAAAACGTATCACAGATCATCCCATCTCCCACCTTGGCTCTGGTACGTGTCAGTCCTTCAAAACCCAGAGATGTTTTTTTTCCGTGACTACAGGTTCAGAACAGTCTCAGGTTGAGAACCAGAACCACTAGTTCAGTCTTTCCTGTATGCATCTCGGGCCTTTGATCTTGTCCTCATGTAGTGCATGAACAGCAGACAGTGGCTCATTCCCCAAGGCATAGCTTCAGAAGGCTGGAGTTCTGTGTAACCGGAGGTAGGGAATTTGCACCAAGCTCTCCCAAGATAGATATTCCCCAGGAAAACCCCTTTAACATTTTCTGTTCCAAAAGACCATTCTTATCTGGCACATTATTCATAATAGTCCTTTGAACCCCCAGGACTCACATCTGTCACATCTCCCACCTCGAGAGGTTACATAGAATCCTGGCCCACAATACATCATTCATTTCATACAATGGACCCCACAGACACTTACATTTAATTAAATAAGATCTCTCAATAATATTGCAGAAAATTGCCATATCTATCACACAGACCATCACAGATCCCCAAGGTTGGGAACCTCCTTAACAAAGTCCAACACATGTTCAGTAGAAGGAGCTCAATCCTCTAAACGGTTCCCCGTCAAACCAGCATTAGCTCTGGTTTATCTGGATTAAGTTTAAACCAGCTTGCTCACATCTATATCTCCTCTTGGCTAGAGCTGGTAAATCATCTGTTAATAGAGGCTAGCTATTCATACACCCGCTGTTTGCCTTTTCATAGAAAATTGACTGGCTGGCAGCGTTACAAGCCATGGGAGCCTATTTTTCCTGCCAGGTCTATTAACCTCCCAGGCGTCGGAAAGGCATGGCACCACCTTTTCGTCTTCATCTCTGCCAAAGATGGCATTACATTTCATTTCTTGGTGGTTGGGAGCCCCGAGAGAGAGAATACTTTTGTAAGGTGGAAACAAGTTTCTCTCCATGCTAAGAAGATGTCAGCAGTATTTTACAGCCCTGAAATTAATGGTTTGGGGTTGGACTTGATTTCCTGCCTTGAAAATGTGTTCCAACACCTCACTCATTTCCATATGGTTATATGGGGCTTTGCATTCTTTGAAATTAAAGTAGTAGTGGCAAGGTGCAATGCATAGCAAATGGACCATTCAATTTAAAGGAGCTTCCTTAGACGATGTGTGAGAAGCTTGGTGTTAATAAAGCAGGAAGAGTGCATTTGGACCCTTATCCAGCAAAGCACTTAAACACAGTTACATTTAACTTAAAATTACCTTTAAGAACATCAGTAATATCATCGAAGTCAACGGGACAGCTCACATACTTAAAATACAGCACATGCTTATATGATGTGCTGGATCAGAGCCTAGGCACCGCCACTGGCCAGCCCTTTCTTTCCAGGGCTAGGAGACTGTTTGACAGCCATATCATCCTGATTTGTGCCTCTGCCTGTTTGTTCCCTAGGGCAAACGACCTGTCACTTTGATTGGCTTCAGTCTGGGCGCAAGGGTCATTTACTTCTGCCTGAAGGAGATGGCTCAAGAAAAAGGTAGAGTCCAAACATTTAACTCTCTTATTTATTTTTCCATCACCTTTTTTTTTTTTTTTTAATTTAGTGCTGGTAGGAAGTTATCATGCCAACAGCTCTAGAGATCAAAGTCCTCTCGAATAGCCACAGAAGGACAGCACAGCCACATGGCATTGCCTTTGTGCTTCACAGCCTGACCTCGATGGATAACCTCTAGGGTAAAGTGAGCAGTTTAGTCTCCAGGGCTCATTCAGTCCTTGGGCTCTTTACTGAGACAGTCAACAAAGATGCTAGTTAGTGGTGGTTGTGGAGCTGTGTACACAGCTCCTTAAGAAAGGCTAAGAGACTCTGATTGCGTTAAGCTGGAGGAGATACAGATTAGTCTGATACAGGTTATCCATTGGGTCACCCTAATGCATAAATAGAACACTCTAACTGAGCTTCCCCAGTGCACACAGCTAACAGGACACCCTAGCTGGGCCACCCCAATGCAGGCCTCATTATGGCAACAGGCACAAAGCTCATAGACTCATAGACTCATAGGTCAGAAGGGACCAATATGATCATCTAGTCTGACCTCCTGCACAAGGCAGGCCACAGAACCCTACCCATCCACTATTTATAACAACCCCTAACCCAGGACTGAGTTACTGAAATCTTCAAAATTGGTTTGAAGAGCTCAAGCTGCAGAGAATCCACCAGCAAGCGACCCATGCCCCACAAGCTGCAGGGGAAGGCGAAAAACCTCCAGGGCCCCTGCCAATCCGCCCTGGAGGAAAATTCCTTCCCGACCCCAAATATGGCGATCAGCTAAACCCTGAGCATGTGGGCAAGACTCACCAGCCAGCACCCAAGAAGGAATTCTCTGCAGTAACTCAGTTCCCATCCCATCCAACATCTCCCCGCAGACCATTGAGCAGACTTATCTGGTGATAATCCAAGATCAATTGCCCAAATTAAACTATCCTATCATAACATCCCCTCCATATACTTATCAAGCTTAGTCTTAAAGCCAGATAAGTCTTTTGCCCCCACTACTTCCCTCGGAAGGCTGTTCCAGAACTTCACTCCCCTAATGGTTAGAAACCTTCGTCTAATTTCAAGTCTAAACTTCCTAATATCCAGTTTGTACCCATTCGTCCTCGTGCCTACATTAGTACTAAACTTAAATAATTCCTCTCCCTCCCTAACGTTAACCCCCCTGATATATTTATATAGAGCAAGCATATCCCCCCGCAGCCTTCTTTTGGCCAGGCTAAACAAGCCAAGCTCTTTGAGTCTCCTTTCATAAGGCAGGTTTTCCATTCCTCGGATCATCCTAGTAGCCCGTCTCTGGACCTGTTCCAGTTTGAATTCATCCTTCTTGAACATGGGACACCAGAACTGCACACAATATTCCAGATGGGGTCTCACCAGCGCCTTATATAACGGTACTAACACCTCCTTATCCTTGCTGGAAATACCTCGCCTGATGCATCCTAAAATCGCATTTGCTTTTTTAACAGCCGTATCGCATTGGCGGCTCATAGTCATCCTGCTATCAACCAATACCCCAAGGTCCTTCTCCTCCTCTGTCACTTCCAACTGATGCGTCCCCAACATATATCTAAAATTCTTATTATTAATCCCTAAGTGCATGACCTTGCACTTTTCACTATTGTATTTCATCCTATTACTATTACTCCAGTTTACAAGGTGGTCCAGATCTTCCTGAATAGTATCCCTGTCCTTCTCCGTGTTAGCAATACCCCCCAGCTTTGTGTCATCCGCAAACTTTATTAGCACATTCCTGCTCTTTGTGCCAAGGTCAGTAATAAAAAGGTTAAATAAGATCGGTCCCAAAATCGATCCTTGAGGGACTCCACTAGTGACCTCCTTCCAGCCTGACAGTTCACCCTTCAATACGACCCGCTGGAGTCTCCCCTTTAACCAGTTCCTTATCCACCTTACAACTTTCATATTCATCCCCATCTTTTCCAATTTAACTAACAGTTCCCCATGTGGAACCGTGTCAAACGCCTTACTGAAATCGAGGTAAATTATATCTACCGCATTTCCTTTATCTAAGTAATCCGTCACCTTCTCAAAGAAGGAGATCAGATTGGTTTGGCACGATCTACCTTTAGTAAATCCATGTTGCAATTCGTCCCAATTACTATTGACCTCTATGTCCTTAACTACTTTCTCCCTTAAAATTTTTTCCAAGACCTTACATACTACAGATGTCAAGCTAACAGGCCTATAATTACCCGGATCACTTTTATTCCCTTTCTTAAAAATAGGAACTACGTTAGCAATCCTCCAGTCATACGGCACAACCACCGAGTTTATCGATTGCTTAAAAATTCTCACTAACGGGCTCGCAATTTCATGCGCCAGTTCCTTTAATATCCTCGGACGGAGATTGTCCGGGCCCTCCGATTTTGTCCCATTAAGCTGTTCGAGTTTGGCCTCTACCTCAGTTGCGGTAATATCCACCTCCATATCCACATTCCTGTTTATCATCCCTCCATCATCGCTAAACTCCTCACTAGTCTTATTAAAAACTGAGGCAAAGTACTTATTTAGATATTGGGCCATGCCTAGGTTATCCTTAACCTCCATTCCATCCTCAGTGTATAGCGGCCCCACTTCTTCTTTCTTTGTTTTCTTCTTATTTATGTGGCTGTAGAACCTTTTACTATTGGTTTTGATTCCCTTTGCAAGGTCCAGTTCAATGCGGCTTTTAGCTTTCCTCACTTTATCCCTACATGTTCTGACCTCACCAAGGTAGCTTCCTTGCTAATCCCGCCTTTCTTCCACTCCCTGTAAGCTTTCTGCTTTTTCCTAATCACCTCTCTGAGTTGCTTTCTCATCCAGCTTGGCCTACAACTCCTGCCCATGGTTTTTTTCCCCTTTCTTGGGATGCAGGCTTCCGACAATTTCCGCAGCTGTGACTTAAAGTAATTCCAGGCCTCCTCTGCATTTAAATCCACAAGTTCCTCCACCCAATCCACTTCCCTAACTAATTTCCTTAACTCTTTAAAATTAGCCCTCGAGAAGTCGAAAACTCTAATCCCAGATCTACATTTGTTTATCCTTCCATCTAGTTTGAACTGAATCAGCTCATGATCACTCGAACCAAGGTTGTCCCCTACCACCATTTCTTCTACGAGGTCCTCACTGCTCACCAAAACCAAATCTAAAATGGCATCCCCTCTCGTAGGTACTTCAACTGCTTGATGAAGAAATCCATCCGCTATCACATCCAGAAAAATCTGACCCCTATTATTCTTGCAAGCACTCGTCCTCCAGTCTATATCCGGGAAGTTGAAGTCTCCCATAATCACACATTTCCCCTCTGTATTTACTTCATTAAAGATATTAAAGAGGTCTCTATCCATATCCAAATCAGATCCCGGTGGTCTATAGCACACCCCAAGCACTATCTCAGGGGAAGCTCTAGTTGCTTTTTTACCCAGTGTGAATTTTGCCCAGACAGACTCTGTCTTTCCATTCCATCGCTTCTTATTTCATTACAGTTAATCTCATCATTGATGTACAAGGCTTCTCCACCACCTTTGCCTTTCTTCCTGTCTTTTCTAAACAGCACATAGCCTTCAATACCTGCACTCCAGTCATGAGTACTATTCCACCAGGTTTCTGTTATCCCTATAATATCCGGTTTCACTTCCTTCACCAGTAGCTCCAGTTCCTCCATCTTGTTACCTAGGCTCCTCGCATTAGTGTACAGACATTTTAATTTTTGGCGTTTGGCGTCAGTGACATTCTTTCCCCCGTCGTGCACAGACCTTCTACCACCAGCATCACCCGTTACTCTGGTTTCTACTCCACTATTCATCCTTAGATCAATTCTTTGGTCCGCAAGGGTATCCCCTCTCACTTTGTTTACTTCCCTCTCCAGGTTATATTCCGGCGTGGAGATCTCCTGAACATCTCCCAACCATCTCCCACAACTTCCTAGTTTAAAGCTCTCTTGATGAGGTCGGCGAGCCTCCATCCTAGAATTCTATTTCCCTCCTTACTTAGATGAAGTCCATCCTGAGCGAACAGTTGTCTATCCGTAAACGCTTCCCAATGACCGTACATCACATTGCATGGCCTTCAGATGGGTACATGTTAGCACTAAAAGGTAGCATATTGTTCCCTTCCTTGGCCTCACAATACAAACTACTCCCGTCAGTAGCAGAAATAACCTGGTCTGTGGACCAATAGAAGGATGTAGACAGGCTGAAATGTATGGACCGCACCTCCAGGCCTTACACCCTGCCCTGGGATACCCCTCCCCAGCTCTGGCTGCAGAGAGCCTGTGAAGCAGCATCTCTGTGGGTTTGAAGGGAAGCAAGAGTAGAAACTATCCATGCTAACCCCATTGATCCCCTCCTGGCAACAGCACTTGGATTATGTGCATTCCAAGCCAGTATGTGGCTGAGAGTATTTACTTCCTGAGGTGCACTCTAAACAGAAACCTACAAAACAGTTTTGAAATATGTTCAGAATTTAATTCTGCTGTCTCCAGTGTAAACCTGGAGTAACTCCACTGACTTCAGTAGTTACTTCATATTTACACCTGTGTAATCGAGAGCAGAATTTGGCCCTCCATCTGCAAACAGTACTCTTGACATTCTGTGACATTTGTCTGGTGAATCAGTCTGTGAGCGGCCCACGCTTCGCTGTGAACTTGGCAGAAGATGCTTCGCCTCTATTGGACGCTCTCTCTAGCTACTGTATCCGATCCCATGAGTCGTCCCTCCCATTTAACTCATTGAAATGTCACTGTCGTCAGCTATTTTCATGGTAATTTTTCCCTAAAATCGAGCATAAAACCATCTGTCAATTTGTTACCAATTGTGGTTTTGTTTATTAATAGATTCTATTCTTAATTTAGAAAAAGAATCAAGTCATTCTGATCAGTTGATGTAAATTGCATGTTGGAGTTGAGTCAGTAGTGTGTGCTTATCCCTCCACCTACTTAGCCAATTTTATTAATTAACATTTGCCCTCACAGAATGTAGCTAATAAGTAAGGAGCTTTACATTGGCAAACATTCATTTAGTAGGTGTTGGCAGGTGGGAACAGATTAAACCAGCATGAGAGGAAGAGGTCAGCTTCCTTTCTGTTTACAACTGCGGGCCAGGACTTCTCTTCTGATTTAAAGTGCACAGCCCCTGAAATACAGGAGGCCAAATTCTAGTCTTTGTAGCATCAGACTGTATCCTAGTGACTTGATTAGAATCACTCTGAGTTTACCCTGGTAGAACTGAGTTCCGAATCTGGCCCGTTTTACTCTTTTCTCCTCAGTGCCCTGAAAATGTTGGGGCCGTAATATTTTGAGGCTTTCATTAGCTGTAAGTAGCCCTACAGTCTCTCTGCACGGTACTATAGCTAAGTAACAAGTGAAAGGGAATCATTAGGGGCTGTCTGGTTATTTGCCATTCTAAAGAAATCTAAGCATCATAAATACAACTGCCCAGGGTGATATTTGAAGCCAGAAGCTTCATGGGA
Organism: Gopherus evgoodei; assembly: GCF_007399415.2. Taxonomy (NCBI): domain Eukaryota; kingdom Metazoa; phylum Chordata; order Testudines; family Testudinidae; genus Gopherus; species Gopherus evgoodei. The sequence goes on along the minus strand of NC_044339.1, from coordinate 8,228,086 downwards.
GTAAAAGAAGGATTATGCACATACATCTGGTACTGGCTGCTATCAGTGGCAGGATACTGGACTAAAAGACCACGTGTCTGATCTTGTATGGCGGTTCCTATTTTCCTAGATGATTGATAGGTATATCCACAGTTAAACTAGGGAGGGTAAAAATTGATAATGAATCTCAGCTCTAATACTTCAAAACATAAGCAAAGCTGGTTTGGGTTTAGGAAGAAACTTCATCCATTGGGTAGGTTATTGCATAATTATGCGTTTCTGGGCTTTTGTGCCTTTCTCTGAAAGCTCTGATGCTAGCTACTATCAGAGATTGGGTAATCTAACTGTGTTCACTGCTGGTCTGGTCTGGTCTGGCAAGTCTGTGTTGCTCTGGGATGGAAAATGGTACCTGTGCCTTCTCTAGGGACTCAAGTTAAAATGAATGATATTTTTCAGTGGCTGTATCAAACATTTTATTTAGGCTTAATAGTTATGTTACTTTGCTAGGCAGGTTTTCCAGTTTGCATTAAATGAGTTGTTTTTACAAATAGTAATAATACTCATAAATAATTCCTTGCGTGTATATCATCCTGAGGAGCCCAATGAGCTTCACAAAACTATAAATTAGAGAAACACTGCAATGCAGCAACCAGCAGTTCAAACAGTGCCCAGCAGTGGGCGAGGAGGGGAAATATTGCTCAAAGATACCTGGACAAACCTCTGTCAAGGCAAAACCATTAGGGGCATGGGATCCTTAAGGCACCAGAGAGCAGACCGGACCTTGGCTTCTACGATGTCCTCAGAAAGCAGATCACCTGTCAGACTTCCAGTGCTGAGACCGTTTGGCTCATCTAGGTCTCCGTTCAGGACAGCAGTTATTAATGTGCTTGACTTAAATCCCACTGGAGAGCTTAAATCTCACCTAGGTCAATGGGTATGTCTACGCAGCCCACAGGAGTGAGCCTCCCAGCCCAGGTCAAGAGGCTCGGGCTAGCTGGGCTCATGCTTGTGCTCTAAAAATAGCTGTATAGCCAGTGCTTTGACGTTGTGATTCAGGCTGGAGCTCAGGCTCTGAAGCCTAGGGAGGGGGTGAGATCAGAGCCTGAGCTAATGCTCACTGTTTTGAGGTTTTAAGTAGCACTTAAGTGATGCGTATGTCTTGTACTTGCCCCTCTACGGAGGGTGGATTTCACCTGAATGGCACAGTAATGCCCTATGTGTGTGTAACAGTTCCAGACCTGAGAACATGGCAATATCTCTCCCTGCTCCCAGAGACTAGTCCTAGCCCCAGGCTCAGTGTGTGCCTCAGTGGGCCTTTTCCAAGATTTGCCTGTCAGTTGGCAGTTACTTCTTCACAGCAAGCAAATACAGCTGCTTTCATCGCAAAACCTCTTTTAGTAGCTAGCAGGCAATGGGAATTGCCAGTCCCTGCCCCATTACTCTCCTATCGAATCCCAGTATAGAACTGTGTCTTATCTACTAAGAAGTTGGCCAAGTGGAATAAAAGCCTTTTTTTCTTTTTACACATCCTGCCAGAATTAATGATGATTCTGAGTCAGATGCAGAAGGAGGCTGTGAAATGTATTAATCCCAAGAGGGATTGACTGAGGGTGGAATCTTTTCTCATATTATCTAGAATCACTAATTTTTCTTTTCCCTGTGCACATGGGCTTTATTATTCCTTATCAGTATGAACAATTTGTAGCCCACAGGATAGGTATAAATAACTAGCGTGGGAGTAACCATGCAGATCAGTGATCTATATTCTTAAGCGTCCCTCTTCCTCCATAATCATTCAAAAGAAATGAATACACAGCCAAGATTGAGCATCTTCATTTCAAACAGGAACAGAATAGAGCAAGGGAGGGAAAGAAACCAGACCTTCCAATGGTTAGGTCCAGTCTTCAAGAGCCTGATATATGAGCAGCTTTTTCTTGCTCTTTCAATTGACCTTACGCTAGAGACTGGAATTATTGCCCTGTCCACATGGCTCTGTTTTTTCATTACCCGTTTACTGTGGAAGCAGTAGTCTCGTTGCCCGTCGAGTCAAGCTAACAAAATCGAATCACCGTTTGTTTGTTTTTAATGTGTGTGAAATTTGCTTCATAATTAAGAAATGAAACCAACAGCGCTCATTTCAGATTGTCATTGGGGGTTGGAATTTACATCATAGTAAAATGGTGTAAAATAATGCTCTCTGCAGGGGGCACCAGGTTATTATTGCTGTTAGAGAAAGGAATTCAATTGCATTGATTAAAAATCTATCCAGGCAGTGTCTCCTTGGCCCTGACTTGGTGCGGTATGTAATTGCTTTCACATTTATTTCCTCATAATCCCAATCCCCTATTCTACAAACCAGGTATACGCTCCTAAAAATGACCAAAACCCACGTATGCTGAGCTGCGCTCTCCAAAGGTCAAGATTCTGGTTTTGGCAGAATAAACTCTTCAGGCAGGGACTGTCTTTTTGTTCTGTGTTTGTACAGCACCTAGCACTGTAGGGTCCTGGGCAAGGACGGGGGCTCCTAAGTGCCACCATAATACAAATAAATAATGATACATATGGGACTCTAGTTAATAGAATTCCCAGTCATATCAAGATACAATTACTATATCGGAAGGCACTTTACTGTCTCTTTTTCACAACTCTACATAAACGGAAAGTCAGTTGTTAAAACTGCACCTTCTTTTTTGATACATACTGTGTAATTAAACATTTATATCTGTTGTTTCTATAGACCTCTTATGCATGCACACACGTTCGGATTTTAGTTTGCTTAAGAATTGATATCAACTTTCTCTAACCCACGATGCTCTGGATGGTGAACTTAAAGACCAGAATCTTTGTGTCCCAACCCCAGACTGAGACTGCCTTGTGGAGCTCTGTCCTGGCAATAGTGAATGTATCATAGCACCTTTTTAAACGTTTTTATTGAAAAGCACAGAAGTGCTGCCCAATCTTTCTCAATCCATCGCTTTCTTCTACTGGGATTTCTTAGCTGCAGTTTGTCCACTAAGAATAAAAGAGAAGCATTAATTTTGATCAGACTCAACACACCTTTTGGGCAGATTGTACCCAGAGAGTATGAAGAGCTAAACTGCTTCAGAGTTGTGACTGGGAATTGCCACTAGGAATTCTGTTGTCGGCTCTGTTGTCATGCATTCAGTGGACGGATGCATTAACAACTTCCAGGGCTGGTCAGGTGGAAGATCTTTTTAGTTTATCTTTACAAATGAATCAACAGAAATAAAGTATTTCTCCAATGTAAGTGAATTACACTAAATATATTCTCATCCCTCGGAGGGCAAGTCTCACTTTGTCTGGTTCATATGTACATAGATGCATTTTCTGGGCTGCCTTCCAAATCCAAGTAACACACTTTGTCTTGTGGGGGGCTGTTCCCATCTTCATAGACTGTGAGGGGATCATCGAGGATGTGGTCCTGCTGGGAGCTCCAGTGGAAGGAGATGCCAAGTACTGGGAGGCTTTCACAAAAGTGGTGTCGGGCAGGATCATAAATGGCTATTGCAGGTCTGTATATGCACAACCTCGATGTCTTCTTATGGCTGGGTCACTGTTAGTGGATCTTTTATTTATTGCTTTTGAACATTTTGACAGCTCCAAAGATTGAAGTATTAAGGAGCTCTCAGTAGAGAACCATCTTCTTTAGAAGTCATTGTGTCCATTACTTGGATTTGAAAGTCTTCAGGAGGCAAAATAAGGCTGTTCTGTCTTGGGCTTTGATTAACTATTTATGTTGAACTTTAGACTGGAAGCCTGCGCATATGAAGGATTTGGTATTTAGGGACTGTATTTCATTTGCACTTGCGGCTGCTTTACAAAACTCTGGCAACGTAAAGAGGCCTCAGACGAGGTGTAGATGTAATTTACATGCACTCTAAAGCCTCTTAAAATTGTCAGAGTGGTGCCAAGGTGTAATGAAAATCGAGCTCTTAAATTCACAGAGGGTATGTTTACACTACAGCAGCACTGCTACAGGACTGCAGTTATGCTGCTGTAGCACTGCAGTGTAGACGCGTCCGATGTCAACAGAAGGGGTTTTTCCATCTATTGTACATAATCCACCTCTCAAGAGGCAGTAGCTAAGTCAACAGAAGAATTTTTCCATCAACCTAGCTGCATCTACAGTGGCAAGACCAACAGCCTTGAGCAATATAGCTTAGGTCGATCTAATGTTTAGGTGTTGACCAGACCTGAGAGCTAATTTGTGGAATTACTTGTTTTTAACATATGTTAAAGCACCTAATTGTCAAAACCTTAACAATGATGCAAATTTATCTACAAATAAGTATACAGAGAGAGAGAGGTGCGTGTTAATATGCAATTTAAGGTATGTAAAATAATAGAATATAATGATCAGAAGAGAGAAATTAAAATCACAAGCACTTGAGATTAAAACAAGAAATCTTCATTACCCCCATTCGTATGGCTGAGCTGAGAGATGCTGCTTTTGCTAATTTTGTATCGTTGAGGTTTTATAGATGCAGGATGTGTATGCAAATTACTGCATTTCTTCATATAACATAGCAAAAAAAAAAGCAACTGCTGTCTCCTGTACAGTAGTTTCTGGGGGATGTTTCTGTTTTCTTCCAGGAAGCCATTCATGATTAGCAATTTACATGTATAACTGAATTTGCTGTAGTGACTATAGATCATCCCAGAACTGTAAAACAACCTTTCCTTATTTCAGTACAGAAAGCATAGTATATTCATTTCCTGTGATATAAGAGAGATAATTTTGTTATCGTTTCAGAGCTTGACTGTGCTACTGAAATAAAATGGGTTACATGTGTATAATTCAAGTTAGTCTCTTTACTTTGGCAGGCCATATTTCGACTGTTCAACAAACAGTGGTTAATAAGTTACAGCTCAGTTGGACACAAACAGGAGTGAGCAGGGGATGAGATTTCAGATAAATATCCTAGTACATTTAATCTCTAAAATCCCACGGTATGCTGTGGCTGAGAAGCACCAGGTCCACGTGAAGGGTGATGTGAGGTGCTAATTGGAGAGCTCTGGGTGCATTTCAGTGAGAGTATCTGAAACATGAATCAGGGAAATACATTATTTCCTAATAAGACATTCACATGGGTGTGGAGATGTGGTGGTTCCCTACCTTGGTGTTTGCATAAATATTGCGCCAGATGGTGGTGGATCAGAAGTAACTTCACGGAAGTTTGTGAATTTACATTGGTGTAAAACGGGTGTGAGATCAGAATCAGGCCCGTTTACTTGAGTTTCAGTTCACACCTCTCAATGTTGACATTTGAATGAACCAAACATCTCGAAGTGAGAGCCAGTAAAAACTACTACACTGGATTTCGTATAATCTAAACTACCAATGTCCTATGATCGCCCTGTAATACCATAAGTCAAGCCAAGTTTGCATGGCTACACCTTTCAAATAACCTGGTCTGAGTAATGAGTTAGCAACAAATACAAAAACGAGTGAATGTCATGTGGCCATGGGAGTGTTGCATGCATTTGGCATAGCTCCATATGGGCTTTATTCACATATGATAGTCCAGGACAGCGGTGAGAGTGAACAGGCATAGCTGGAAGTGGCAGCTCTTAAAGTAAAATTCACCTGTGCAGAAGGCCAGCACAAGATTCTATACACCAGAGCAGTCCTACTTAAGCCGTCATCATAGAGCTCAATTGGATGTAAGTGATGTACAGGCTTTGTGCCAGCTCTCTGCACTGGGGAGAATTTCACCTTTCCAAGTGCCAAAGGGTACAGGGCATAGTCTTTTTATTAATCTTTAGACCAGCCATGCCATCTCTGCCCCACCAATCAAGATTGGAAGCACAATCTTGCTACTTCTCCTATTAAAAATCTTATATTTTTACAGCACCTTTACCAGAAAGATCCGAAATTACTTTATAATTTGCATATATGTCAGCAGCCCCGGTGCCTATGCTCAACATGTTTACAGATGCTACCGGCTGGCAAACTTCGACGTGTTAACGTATTACAAGGAGATTGTCCAATAGCTGGGTGCAGCCCTGTCTCCCTGCGAATCTGAAATAATTTTAAAGGACTTGATCTGGAAGCCCCTACTCCCGGGAGTAGTCCTGGTGAACTCAGTGAGGCTACTCATGTGAGTCATTATTACTCCTAAAATTTTTACATCTGTACCCCAATTATTTTATCCAGCATGATATTCCAGGCTTGATTCCAGGACAGATGAAGCTGCAGTAGATATTGGTACAGACTTTGCCCAGGTCTACACTAGCGGGGGGGGGGGGGGGCAACCTAAGATACGTAACTGAAGTTGGTGTATCTTAGGTCGACTTACCTGGCCGTGAGGATGGCAGCGAGTCGACCACTGCCGCTCCCCTAGGGAGACCAGATGTCCCGATTTTATAGGGACAGTCCCGATTTGTTTTGTGTTGTTTTTTTCTTATACAGGCTTCTATTACCCCCCGCACCTCCCTCCCGATTTTTCACATTTGCTGTCTGGTCACCCGGCACTCCCCCGTCGACTCCACTTCCGCCTCTCACAAGCTGGAGTTCCAGAGTCAACGGGGAGCACGATCAGGGATCGATTTTATCGCATCTACACTAGACACAATAAATCGACCCCCGATAGATAGATAACTATCCACCAATCCGGCGGGTAGTGAAGACCTGCCCTTAGCTGGGTTGCCTGGTCCTGTCATCTCTGTCTTTTCCTGTGTTCCCCGAATGTCTTTGTGCATTTTATCAGTCTTTCAGCAAGGCTTATGTTGCAAAGCTCTGTTCCATTTTCCTCCTAGGGGAGACTGGCTGCTGAGTTTTGTCTACCGGACCTCTTCTGCTCAGCTCAACGTTGCAGGCCTTCAGCCAGTCAGCCTGGATGACAGGAGGATGGTTAATATGGATCTTTCATCTGTAGTGAGTAGCCCTCTTCATTTCCTTAGTATTTCACTCTGTCCATACCGGTCATAGCCTTGTGTTCATCTTCCATCCACCTAGCCGCGTCTACACCAGGGACACTTAGGGCACGACATTTTTCACAACCCTGGGGGATGTAGCTAGGTCAGTCTAATTTTTAAGTATAGATCAGGCCTAAGAAAAGTGACTGACTTTGTGTAGTCTCTGTTCTTCCCTCTATATGTGCACAAACCTCACAACTCCATGACTTTACCATAAACTCTATATCAGATAAGCCTTACGTTTGAACCAACACCTAATGGAAGCTATGTAACGTAGGGAGTTTTTTGTTTCCATTGTTGCTTTTTTAAAAAATTCTGTAACATTCTGCATTGGAGAAAATGGTGTTTCTGTCCCATCAGATCCTACAGGAGTGGCATCTCTTTCAGAAAGATAGTGTGGCCTGGTGCTCTGTCTGCACTTGCCCTAAACTCAAACACTGAGGCTTGGTGGTGCTGGAACTAGAGATGCTGGGAGTGCTGCCGCAACCCCTGGCTTGACGTACTACTAACTAACACCAAATACCTGGTTGCCATCATCAGCACCCCCACTATAAAAGTTGTTCCAGCATCCCCGATGAGACCTGATCTATGCTTAAAAACTGAGTGCCATAGTTAGGTTGACATGGCTAGGTCAATGGAAGAATTCTTCCCTCAACCTAGCTACCACCTTTCGGAGAGCCCGATTAACTATATCAATGGGAAAGCCCCTTCCGTCAGTGTAGGAAGTGGCTATGATATGGTGCGTCAGCAGCACAGCTGCAGCACTGTAGCTGTGCTGCTGTCACGACTGTAGTGTAGGTGTGGCCTGTGCCTACTCCCCAACAGAATACCCCACTTGTGAAATTTAACAACCGCTTCATACTCTCGTACAGCCCCTTCACACTTGCACACAGGATACCACCAAAATATCTGTTTTACCATACCCACCACTAAATCCATAAACTGCTTTCATATCCCACCTCACAACTACAGTCCCCATGGCATGAAGAGTCCAGTACTCTGTTGCTTACACAACCTATACAGTTCTGTAATGAAATGATGCAGCTTCTGCATACATAAGCACCTCTTTGCTTTGATGACATAGACAGGGGATTCAGATCCTGATCTCCTCATATCACACTCACAGCTCTATGATGTTCCTCAAACTGATCCCCAGATCTCTTCATCTCACAATCACAGCCCCTCCAAGCTGCTCCAGCTTATTCCTTCACTATTCAATACAGCTACGCTAACACAGTGAATGCAGTTGGCGTGCCTGCAGATCATTCCCAGGAGCTATTACCAACTGCAGGTTATCTTAACTTTATATTTCCTGGTTCACAGAAGTTTGAGTTTTGCTGAACCTGACGGTGTGGAAGGACGCAAACTATCACCGGGCGTTCTTAACTTTACTTTAACTAAGTTTTTGCCGTTTAGTTTCCAGTATGCTTGCAAACTACTAGTACTCTTGGGGACCATGCACAGCAGCCTAGTCCAAGAAGGGAACATCTGCAAAGAAGCAGGGCCCCCGTACTTTGTGTCTCATAATTCGAGCACCACTATGAGTAGGGACCAGGAAGAACCTGCAGTCTCATCTAGCTGGAGCTTTTGATGGTCTTGAGGAAGTCATTTGACCTTGTGCCTCAGTTCATCCAGCACGCTTGTCGGGTTCACAGTTGCAATGCTACAGCAGGGGTTAGTACGGCTGGATTTGAGTTTGGAGTTAACAGAGCTCAGCGATGTTTGTGGCTGGTTTGATGATCCTGAATTTCTAGGGCAAGGTCACAGCTGTGGCTTAGTAGTTGGATTCTGAGTTTCCAGGGAACAGAGTAGGTTTGTGAGTTCTGTCCTGTAGATCAGGCATAAATTAGATTCCCCAAAGCCATTCAGTGTTGTTAATGCTAAACTGCTGTTAGGGGTGTAATGTCTTCAACACTATTCAGCTCTGTTTCCCTAAGCAAGCTAATGACATAGATGCCTTCCTTTCCCTCCGGGTGACCTCCTCTGCAGATTTATAGATGATAAAGTTAAAAGAGATCACGGCGATCATCTAGTCTGACCTGTATAACACAGGCCATAGGACTTCCCTAAATTAATTCCTGTTGAACAAGAGCAGATCTTTTAGAAAAACATCCAGTCTTGACTTTAAAATGTATGCCTTATTTCCAGTCTGAATTTGTCTAGCTTCAGTTTCCAGCCATTGGATTTTGTTAAAGTTTTTTCTGCTAGATTTACGGGCCCATTATCAAATGTTTATTCCCCACAGTAGGTACATATAGACTGATCAAGTCACCCCTTAACCTTCCCTTTGTTAAGCTAAATAGATTTAGGCTCCTTGAGTCTATCACTGTAAGGCATGTTTTCAACCCTTTAATCATTCTCATGGTCTTCTCTGACCCTTCTCCAATTTATCAACATGCTTCAGATAATCAGGAAGAACACAGCTTCTGCACACACATTCACAGCAATCTTCGGATCACAATCTACTATGATGTAGCTGTTTTTCTCCTTTGCATTTTGGGAATGGAAAATGCCTGGCAAAGCTGTGAAAACAAATCTTATAACAGACCCTGTGTAATCCAGACTGTCTCCTCTGTCACTTCTCAAACTGACCTCTTCTGAGCACATCTGCAAGCTGGCACAGATTACTCTCCTAGTACTCTGGAACCAGAAAGTGTCTTAAGCACATGATCAGTTTCACATTTTATGGTGTGCAAACACATCAAGCCTGCAACTGTTCAGCTGTTACCAGCTCATTTAATTCATACTGACCGAACATTGCTGATCCCGCTGCAGGAAAAATGCAGGACTGATAAAGTGTGGATAAAGTAGAGATGGTACAGAGCAAAGTGTGGACAGCCTAGAAGGGACTGGGTTAACAGAAGCTCTTAGAAACATATAAACCCCTAAGCTGATATAAAGCCCTGGCGTAGATCCCGCTAGGTCAGCAAAAGAATTTTTCCATCAACTTAGCGACCCCCTCTCAGAGAGGCGGATTTACAATGATGGAAGCACCTCTTCTGTCACTGTAGTAAGTGTCCACACTACAGCGCCGAATGCTGCAGCTGTGCCATTGAACTGTTTCTAGAGCAGCCATACCAGTAGCACAGCTAGGGGAGGAGCAGGGGGAGCGGCTGCTCCCACTGAGCAGAAAAGTGGCACCTTTTTAATTTTTACTCACCCAGCGGCGCTCAGGGTCTTCGGTGCTTTTACTCACCCGGCAGCACGCCGGGTCTTTGGCGGCACTTCAGCAGCAGGTCCTTCAGCTGCTCTGGGTCTTCGGCGGCACTTCGGCGGCGGGTCAGTCGGGGTTTTTCTTTTTTGTTTTTCTTTTTTTCTTTTTTGTTTTTTCTTGGCGGCGGATGGCGCCTTTTTTTGTGTTCGCTCCCACTGCTGCTAAAACCTGGCTTCGCCACTGAGCCATACCCTTAATGTCCTGTCTCTTGCTTTTCCCTGAAGAGCCTTTGTCTGTTCATTTTATACTTACTAAACTTCCAAAGCATATGGAGTGCAGCAGAGACCACGGGGACTGACTCCCAGCAGCCTGCTTGCTTTTGCTGAAGAAGCAGTGTGCACATTTAGGCTAAATGGATGGCCCAAATGCCGGGTCACCAATCTTCCTCCATTACGCATCTGTGTATGCACTGCATGTATCAGATAGAGAATCCCAACACTGCTGTCATCTCTGAGAGGCCTGCTGCTTCCATGATAGAGCAGCCTTGCCTAACCTTAGTGGAAAGGATGGAAAAGAGGAGCCATCCTGAAAAAAATAGAGCTCTAAGAGACAGGAAAACCGTGTGTTACATGAGGCGTGTGAAGAAAAGCTTCAGAAACTTTAACAAATGGCACGAAAGCAAAGGTGGTTTGCACTGCAAATGCAATGGAATAAAGTAGCATAAAGGTATATAGAGATGTTCTCAACAGAATGCCAACAGTGTAGTGCTAGCAAGGCACTTTACTACTTAATCAAGGGCAATAAATCCAGCTCTTTCTTATAAGATACAAAAACCAAAACACCTTTTCTGCAGGTGTGGATGTTTGAACAAGTATTAAAGAGCCTTATTAGTACTAGAATCTATGATTAGTAGTAGAATTTATGATTCTGCTAGTGAACTAGTATCTTGGACTAGCTGGACTCCACAAAGATTTCCTGACTCGGATCTATGAAAAAAATTCAGTGCCACTGTGGGTTAGATGGTTGCTTTGTTTGAAACATGGGTGACTGGTATCTCCATATCTCATTCTCATAAAGGCCCAGAGGTGTGGGAATAGCAGCAGGTCATGTAACGCTAGCCCAGTACAATGCAAGTGATCTAATGCTGGACATTCAGTCTAACCTAGCAGAAAAGACTGAGCCACAATTTCAATTTCTTTTATACAGACAACCCGGCTTAAAACCAAGGTGTTAGATGTTTCTTAAAACAATGTGGGTGCCTGTTTTGGTGGAACAGGTTGCTTATTGCAACTTGCCGTGGCACTGTCTCCCCACAGTTGCCCTCGTAGTCAATTTTAGCTCTAGGTACTTGAAAATAAATAGATCGGTTTGAGAGAAACCAGGAAATAATAAAACTCCTACATTAATGCAGCGCAGCAAATCAGAGTTTTTGCCTGTGTTTGTAGGGACTTGGCCCACTGAGGTGATTGCAGAGCCCACTCTGATGGGTCCGGAGAGCATAAGTACAGTTGATCCTCATCATCACTATATATTAAGCATCAAAGCAGCTGGTTATGCTTTTCTATTAATGTCTCGCTGCTTTAGAGAAGAATAATGATGGGCTCCCTTGTTGCATGCTTTCTAGCATGTCAAGCAGGCTCTGCACTTCACATTTCTCGCCGACCCTTTTGCAAAGCACCTCAGGATCCTGTAGAGAAACTACCTGAAAATATAAATGACAGAATTCTGAAGGAGACTGGGAGTGCTATGCAGTGGCAAGCTCTTCATCTGGTGAGGGCCGGAGTCTCCTATGTTGCGCCAGCAGCAACTTCTGCAGGCTCCAGCATAGGGGCAGCATGGGATGGGTTCAGCACAGATTTCTAGTTATGGTGACACAAAGCCATGGGACAGGGAAGGAGGGGAGGTTATCAAGGAAGGTGCTTCGTGTGAAATTCATTCTAACACCCTTCACATTCAAGCCATCTCCCAGTTTATCCACGGTGAGGGCCATTTCTCCCTGCGGGTCCTTTCAGACTTCGGAACTGAGCACAATGGTTAGAGTTCCCCTTTCAATCTGGGGGAGGAGTGGTATGCTGGAGTCCAAGGGGCCTGATTCTTGCTGCTGCGGCAATGTAAAAGAGTCTCAAAGTGCATGGGATATAAGGGATATATAAAGGGCCTTCGCGTAAATGAGACTCAGGGCTGTGTCTGTTTTGATTAGTATGGTCTGCTTTACAGTTTCCATTTGTCATGCCAGGGCCCTCTCCTTTCATTCTCCTCCAAACTTTTGAGGCCTCATTTCTCTAAATCTGTCAGTGAGGAAACTAACAAAATGTCCTCCCACTCAGCAAATGCAATTATAAAAGCTTCATGAGCTCTTACAATGAGACTGATTGATTCAGCGGATTTATTTGACAGTAACTGAAACTGAGGAAGTAATTGAGTTGTAACATACTAGGCTGATTGCTGTTTGTTCAAGTGAGATGCTGGAGATTACGTTTCACATTAGCATCTGAATATCGAAGAAATGTTAAGAGTTGGAATGTAGGCAAAATGCTTTTCATGTGGGCTTGGAAGTTACAGGCATTTGCTTAGGTTTCTTTTGGCAATTTTAATGTAACCAGAATCTGAGATGACCTTAAAGGCATGAAAGTAGATCTATGATTAGGACTTGCCTGGACCTTGAAATTCCCTTCTTTCCCATGCATTCAAATGGCAGCTGAATTCTCCTAGTTCTACTCTTTATCATTCAGATGTCACCTTCCCAGATGATGTCGATGATGATTATTGTTAATTTCTCTAAATGGCCAGTTAAGATCAGGACCCCATTGTGCTAAACACTGTACATACACAGGAAAAGAGATGGCTGCTACTCTGAAGAGTTTTAAAGAGTTAATAGACAAGACTAAGGGTATGAGTGGAAACTGAGGCACAGAGCAGCACTGGGACTTGCCTGTGGTTATATAGCAGGTCAGTAGCAGGTCAGTAGTATGCTGCTGTTCGTTAAATATCATGATGGATACAATTTTGTCATAGTAAAATTAGGCAGAATTCACAGAACATTTATGGTAAAAATGTACAAAATCAGAGTATGGTTTCGGCAATGAAAAATGTATAACAATTTAACAATAAAGTATTGTGTATTGTGGAGGCGTTGACACTGACCCACAGGCTGGGTGACCCACTGAGATGAGTCAGGGAATAGAGGTGGCACTCCATCTCCGAGTCCCGCCACCCAGGGCTGAAAGTTGTACTCACAGATATCTTTTAAAATCATGGAATCCATGACTCCGTGACAGAATCGTAGCCTTAATTATCATTGTAATAACAAAATAGAAAGAAGTATTGTCTGAGCACCACACTGGGAGCCAGGTACTCCCAAGTTCTAATCCCAGTACTGGAACTAATTCCCACTGCAGCCTTGAGCAAGTCACTTCTCCTTTGTGTGCCTCAGTTTCTCCATCTGTAAAATGGGTATAATATTACTGCTATCAAAGGAAGGTCATAAAGATTCATCAATGTTTAATGTGCTTTGAAGACTGACAACATGTCGGACCAGCTAATTGTTATTACTCCGTCATTTAAGACCATTTTAAAAGCACTGATTTACTCTTCTTTGCAATAACATTTAGTGATGAGATTTTGTGACCTATTTTGCACTCCGATGTTCCTGTAAAATTGGAGACACAAGAAAAGGCTGAATAAAAGAGCTCTGTTTGGAATATGCTGCACCAGACTTCACCATAGCTGTGGCTTTTCCCCTTAGTTACAAACCTTTTAGTCTTGCTTTTTTCTCAGCTGCTGAAACTGAGCAGCGAAAAGCCAGATCTGTGACAGTGATGATTAAAATGGAATTCCTCCTCTTGCCCTCTAAACCCTTTCTTAGAAGTGATGCCTTGTTACTGGTGTCTCGAGTGATTCCAGGGCAGCATGGTTTACAACCTGCACGGGCTCTTTGGATGCAGCAGACAAAAAAGACAGGATTCGAACAATCTATTGATTTGTCACTTGCGTGATTCAGGCTTTTCCTCAAAGGTGCATTAATCTGTGTTCTCATCGTGGGCCCAAAACTTGCAGCAAAGAATGAATTCTGATGCTGAAATTCAGGTTTATTAAGGACCGTGGGGACTGAGCATGGAAGTAGGTTGCCTGGGTCTCATTGCTCCCAGGTGGAATGACTTGTTTCAGATGAGCAGTATTAGGCAGGTATGACAGGAATGAATACAATCCAAAGAAGAAAAGCAAGAATGGGAACTTGATTTAGTCTGAACCTAACATTTCCCTGGATAGAAACTTGTAGCGATTCTATCACATTACAGGAAGGAAAAGCAGCTAAAACCACCACTTTTGTTGGTGATGTTGTGGGAGGGTGAGGAACCGGGGGGAAAAACGTCACCAGGTAGATTTCATTAAATCCCTGTAATGTCAGCCTCCAGTCCAGCTTCAGTTCTGTTTCAAGGGAGTGCCAGCTCTCACAGGTTCTCAAAAGAGAATAGGCCTGTGGTCACATTTCACAGAAATAGGTCTAAACAGCCCTATTCTCCCCCCCACCTCCATCACTCACTCTCAGGGCCGCACAGAGTTTTTTGGGCACCTGGTGCAAAATCTGAAACTGAGCAGCCCCCCTTCCAAAAAGGAAGGGAGGCCCTTGGTAGAGAGGTTGGAGGGCGAGCCTGCCCGCACTCACCCGGCAGTAGCGGCTCTGTCCCGTGGGCCTGTGCCTGGCTCCCCGCTCTTGGTGCTGCACATGGGGTTGCTCAGGTTTGGCCCACAGCGGGTCATCTGAGCTCAACCTGAGTGGTGATGCAGCCCTGCATGTCGGGTCACAATGTCACTCTGTTTCAAGGCCCTCTCAAACAGGGGCTCAGGGCAAGCTGCCTCTTTTGCCCTCTCCTTCCCCACGTGGCCCTTTACTCCCACACAGCTACCAGTTTTCCACCCTTAAATTCCTCGTTGTGAGCTGTGCCTGCTAAATGGTCAAAATCTGGAGGTTCTACGGGCAGACAAGCAGAGACACAGGCTCTCACATACCACCTGCAGATGTGGCCTCTTCAGACTGTTTTGTATAGAAAACCACCCTCTCTCATCACTCTTTCCTATTCGTCCCACCACTTGGAACTGACTGCTTCAGGGCAGGCCCCAGGGTTACCAGGGCAGAGACCAGCCGCTGAAGCCATCAGATAGCCAGGCCTGAAGGAGCAAAGCGAGCCAGCCTCTCAACTAACTTGTGAACAAAGGCTGTTAGCGTCACAGCTTCGATTCAAGCCTGCAGGGAATTGGCCTATCTGAGCCTTTTTTATCTGTTGAACAACTCACTCTAGCTTTAATTTTCCACTTGATTAAGCTCTTGAAAATGAAAAAGCTTCTTTACCAACAGTCGTCACACCACTTATTCTCTCATCCCTTTGTCAAGCTGCAGAACAGAGAAATACTGTACAGCCCCATTTCCTTAGCAGCCCCTTAGTACCACAGCAGCCATGCTAATAACTAGGAGCTCTGAACCTACAGGATCCTCAAGTACTTCAGCTGCCACTAGCATGCAGCCACCTCTGAGGTGAGAGGTGGAAGCTGTTTAACAAGCATTTCACAGCAGTGTAGGACAGAAAGTGAAAGCTCATGCTGCATCCATTGGAAAATGCCAGGAGAATGTAGGGAGGCATAAAATAACTACCGGACTTGGCATTTGGTAGGAGGCTGGTATTAACGCCCTTGCTCTTGTAAAAAGTGCTGTGGCATGTTAATTATCAGCATCTTGCTGCCAATACTGTAATGAACTAAGCCTGAGTTATCCTAGTTACAGGGGCTTTAGTAGCTAATTGCTGGCCTGTTTGCAGGCACTGGCATTTTCTCTGTTTTTCTAAAGCGAGACGTACTTCCAAGCGTCTTCTGAATCTGTCCAACGCCATCTGGAAAGGGGAGTGGTTTTTCCTCAGAACTTGTTAGACTAGAGAGAGATCCACAGCCACATGTCAAAGGAGAATCCAGTGGCTTAAGCATCCTCGTTCAATTCCATAGATTTGTTAAGAAATTAGAATAACTAATATACATGTCAGTGCACAGTTTGGGCTCTGTAACACACTAGCCTTAACTACAGCTGTTCAGTGAACTATGTGAGTGAATCGGTTTGTTCTGCTCCTCAAGAATAAGATTTTGTGTAGCAAAGAATTCCATCAAATTTGCTGGCATCCTCAGTGGATATGCCAAAGGTTTAATGGGAATATGGACTTAATTACCCCTTTTCCCCTTTAGAGGTGATCCACGGAGGTCATGAATGAGGCACATTGGTTAGGGGCAGGGCGTGGTTTGGAATTTAAGGGAAGCTTACGCTGCTGTTTCCCGCAGTCTGTGCATAATGAGGTTATCAGGCTCTAGGGCTGTCAGCTTAGCAGCAGCCACAAAACACTGCGGAAATGATTTTGAAAGAGAAAAGTGTGGTGGGGGGGAGTGTCGTAGTTTAAATAACCAAAACAATCCAAAGTATGCAATCTTCCAGCTGAGATTCTCAGCTAAGTAACCAGAAACGGTATCAATGTGATACAGGAGCATGTGTTCTCTTCCCCGCAGCACGACAGTTTTCATCATCTCGGTCACCCATTGGAGATGTTTTAAATGTTGGAGAACATTGCATTTGAGACAGACCCTCCTAGTAGATCCCGAAGGCTCAGACTCCATCCCTGACTGGGCTTACAGTGTATAGGAATAACAAATCATCACACAGTTATTAATGTTACAAATAATTGTCCAGATCATGAAGTCTGTGATCATGATGGCCCCTTCTGGCCGGAAAGTCTATGAGTCCGTTCAGGCAAAACTCCCAGCAAAATCAGTGAGAGCCTTCCCTGAATAAGGATAGCAGGATCAGGCTCCATAAGCGTCACAGCAGGGTGCTTTTAAGGACAGAGCACGTTGTACATTGCCTGGATATTTTTGTCTTGTGTTTACGTTAATGGTATTTCAACAAAGTATTCCCGTTTGGGTTTCATTTTCTTTCTATCTTCTTACGCCAACGTATGAAAAGAAAATTCAGATTTTAATGCCAATAAAAAATGTTAATAAAGTAGAAAATTGACTTCCCTGACATGCTGTGTTTACAAGGTATATCACCCATTACATAGTTTCCAGACGTGTTTGAGATTTTACAGTTGTACCGTAACGTGTTATTGACGCACATAACGTAGATAAAGTACGTGGAAAAGTTAGCACTTCCTGTTAACCTCTGAATTCCTGCTACCTCAAATGATAATCTCATCAGAGTTTACAAGCCAAGCAGAATCAAGCCTGGTAAGGATAAAATGGCCATCGACAAATTCAGGCTGGAAATTAGAAGATATTTCGAGCCATTGGAGGGGTGAGATTTTGGAACAGCCTCCTCGTGGGAGTTGTGGGGGTAAAGAACATAATTAGTTTCAAGAGAGAGCTGGACAAATTTGTGAGTGGGATTGTATGACAGGGTTGCTTATGAGGTAAAGGGCAGGATTCAGGCATCTTGGGGTTCAGTTCCGCTTTATGTCTTATGTTCCTGAAAGCTCAGGCTTCAGGGTTTCAGCCAGCCACCATCTAGGATCAGGAAGGGATTCACTACCCCACTACCACCACCCACCAGGTATTCTGATTTGTTTCTTTTACATCTTCCTCTGAAGAGTCAGGGGTGGCCGTGGCTAGTGATGGGACATTGGGTGGAGTGGCCAGGGGCTCTGAGGTGGCACCAAGCATTCTCTCTCTCAGGTGCTTGGCTGGCTGATCTTGCTCTCGTGGTCAGAGTCTAAGTGATTGCCACATGTGGAATAGAGAAGGAATTTTCCCCCAGGTCAGATTGGCAGTGACACTCAGGCAGGTTTCATCTTCACCCACAGCGTGTGGATACAGGTTACTTGACAGGATTATCTGGCTACATCTCACTTAATTCTGTCCCTGCCATTGTGAGGACCTCTGGCCTAGTGCGTGTTAATCCTTCTTGTTCTCTCCTATGGCACATAATAGACTAGTCTCCAGTGGGCTCTAATACTTTGGTCTAATTTCAGTTCTTGGGTTTAGTATGCGAGTGCTGGGCAGAGTTGGTGGCCTGTGATATCCAGGAGGTCCGAGTAGATGATCTAGTGATCACTTCCAGCCTTAAACTCTGTGATTCCATGGAGTTGTAATCACAAGTGGTATGTGCAGATTTAGCTATGCTGCCTTTCACCCAGAGGCGGCTGCATATCAGTGGTGGGCAAAATGTACGCACAGTACAAAATTTGTAACACGTGAAGGGATTCATTTGGATGACAGGCACTAGAGAAAGGCAAGCTCATTATCTGATCATTACAGCAGCATGGTTACCAGCCGTGGCAAAAAGCAGCAGTTCATACAAAGGACGAAATAGCAAAATTTCAGAAGTGAAATGAAGCTGTTTTTAATGCATGGTGATTTTTTTTAAACCCTGCAAGCTATTCATTCTTTGACTTTTACAGATCTTGACTGTTTGAGCTCCTTCATAGAAAA
Source organism: Gopherus evgoodei (assembly GCF_007399415.2). NCBI lineage: Eukaryota > Metazoa > Chordata > Testudines > Testudinidae > Gopherus > Gopherus evgoodei. The sequence continues at coordinate 8,209,554 of NC_044339.1, read as the reverse complement.
GCTATGTGGAATCCGGGCTGACCAACGCTTTCCAAGTTTTAGCCTGGTGCAGGTTTAAAGCAGCTGAATTAGAAACCCCTGGAAATGGAAAGGGTCATAGAAGCAGCAAGTGCACTATAAATCTGGTGTCATGAACATTCTGCTGAAATAACACAGCTTCTTCCTGGAAGTGCTCCTTGCTGTAAAGAGGGGAGTGGAAACGGGGCAGTTTGGATACTGAATGTCTGATAGTTCTGAAGGTGGGGTGCGGTTGTGCATGACCCTGCTGGGGTCTAAAACTCTTAACTTTTTCTAAAAGCTACTGGCAGACTGGCAACCACCATCTGCTTTCCTCTTATCACTATCTGCAATCATCTTTTCCTTGACACATAGAGAGTCAAGGGAAATGCAATCCAGAGCCCTTGCAAAGGTGTTCAGTACAAGCAGATGTGACAGTAGAACTGATGAATCTCCTCTTGAGCGGAATTTCAGATGCTGGTGGAGAGGCAATGGCTATGAAGCTGGTTATTATGGTTCAGCTGCAGATGGAGGGATTGAAGGAGGCTGCTTCAAATAGGCCCTTCTGAAGTTACCAATTTCCTCGTCTTTCCTGGCATCTTTGAATTTGAGTCATGATTTGATATATGGAAAGTTAGCAGGATCTCAGAGTCAGCAGATCATTAGCTGGTGCCTGTGCTAGAGACAGAAATTTCTAGGAGATTGTGGGGGAAGGATGGGTTGGCATCACAATCTGAGAAAGCTCACGTACTCTCTCCACCATGGGGCTAGATCCTCAGCTGTTGTAAATTAGCATGGCTTCAGTGGAAGTCAATGGGACAATTCTGATTTATACCGCTGAAGATCTGACTTGGAGAGCCCTAAGCCAATGATATTCAGATGCCAAAACAGGTACATTCCTGAATCAGGAACAGAATGAGAGAAGGAGCATGTGTGTTCCTTGATCAAGAATGGGATGAGGGGTGTAATCCTCCATGATGACCAAGAAGGAGGCTTTCTCTGAGGTAGCTCATTTCAGGTGGTAGAGTTGCTGAAGAGTATTGTTGCCACTGATCTGTTGTTGAATGTGTTGGAGTTATTCCTGGGGGAATTCTGCGCCACTCTGCATCCGCAGAATTTATCTCCCCCACAGCTTTCTTTGCTTCCCTGCAGAAAAATGACTTTCTGATGGGGAAGCAAAGGGAAGCCACAAGAGAGATCATGCGACCCTCCCCAGCAGTATGTTTCAGGTGCCCATGGCAGCCAGCAGAGAGGTAAATCATTGTGGGGCAAGACTGCAGAAGACCCGGCTGGTGGCTCCTACCCTGCATCAGGCTCAACTGCTAGTCCCGATTGGGCTGGGGAGGACAGGACTTCCTCTTCCCCTGCACAGCATCCAGGACCATGTCAGACCCATCCCCAGATTTCTCCCCCAGCTGTAAGAAGCTCCGCAAACTCTCTTTCTCTCTCTCACACACGCACACACACTCATGCGCGCGCACACACACACACACACACACACACACACTTACTTCGTGCACCCATTGCTCCTCAGCTGCTGGGGGAGGGATCACTGTACAGGGAGCTGCTCCCCCATCTGCCCAACCCCCGTGATCCAGACCTCCTCATACCCAGACCTTCCCACCAAGCCTGATTCCCCCCCCCCCCGATGAGCCCCATTCTCCCTGCACCTGGACCACCCCAAAGAGCCACCTGCACCTGGATCCCCATCCCACTCCAGCATCTGGGCCCCCCTTCAGAGTCCCATTACTGTTGCACCTAGAACCCTCCAACAAGCCCCTGTGCATCCAGATCCCCCCTGCACCTGGATCCCCCACTGAGCCACACCCAGATTGCCCCACATAGAACCCTCTCAACTCACATCTGAATCGCCCCACACTGAGCCCTTCCACATTTGGATCCTGCCTTGCTGAGCCTGCCTGCCCACACCTGGTGCACCTGGCATGGAGGGAGGGATCCTAGGGTGTTTCTGGGGCAGGCCCAGTCCTTGCGCTGTGTCAGGGTGGGTGCAGCCTCACTGCTGAGTCCATGTCCCGGGGGAGGGAGGGAAGCTGTGCAGTGATCTCCCACCTCCGTGAAGCCAGTGACCTGTGCTCCCCAATGCCATGCTGGAGCCTCCACATTTATTTGTCAAATATAATTTGCAGATTTGTGCAGAATTTTAAAATATTGTGTGCATAATTTTTAATTTTTTGGTGCAGAACTTTTGATTTGATGTCTCGGGATGCACTCAGGAGTACGCAGTGATGCTCAAGGGTTACAGAAGGCTCCCAGAAAGTGTGCTGTAGAGAGATTCTGCCTTACAATCACATGGGACAGCCTTTCAAAAGAACTCTGGGACAAATTTTCAGGTGCTCAGCACACGCAGTCAGGGCTAGGTTTTCAGAAGAGCTCAGCTCCCATCCTGCCACCTAAATAAGAGCAAGATTTACCAAAGATTGTGTGCTCAGCTCTGTGGCAAAGATGGCCTAAGAGTCTCTATCGCTATCTCAGAGGGAACTGGTGGGTACTGAGCAGTTTGAAAATCTGGCTCAGTAGAGTTTTAATTCTTTTAAAATCTCTCTCTTACTGTCTCTTTTGAACAGAGGGGATCCATTCAGAAGCTTTGTCACAGACCCAAATCAACCCAACAGATTTAGCAAAGACCTGACGCTTGTGGTCACTTGTGGCTCACACTAGTCTTTGATGCCAGTAAGCTCTGCTCTCCTAAATTATTTCCCAAAAAACTGGCCAGATACTCCAGTCCGACCCTCCCATCTCACACTCAGGGTTCTTCCATCAGCAACCCCATAGGGCATGCTCCAGCATCATGTATAGTTCTTCGCTGAGTTTTTTAAACACTTTTTGCACCATCTAATTTAAAGATCACAGATTTGGATTGGCATTCAGAGACAAGTATTTGGTTATAGCAATCCTAGAAACAAATGGCACCTAATATGACCTGGGTGTAGCTGTGATACCAACTTAAGGGCTAAAGAAAAAAGCATGATTCAGCTCCTGGTACCAGCTAAGAGTCTCAGCCCAAAAAGCCAGCAACAGCTCTGTCATAAACAGATGATTAAGGGTTAATGTCTCTTTTACCTGTAAAGGGTTAAGAAGCTCAGTAAACCTGGCTGACACCTGACCAGAGGACCAATGGGGGGACAAGATACTTTCAAATCTTGGTGGAGGGAAGTCTTTGTTGTGCTGTTTGTTTTGTTCATTGTTCGCTCTTGGGGGTAAGAGGGACCAGACGTACACCCCAGGTATCCCCAATCTTTCTGAATCAGTCTTTCATGTTTCAAAATTGTAAGTATAGCCAGGCAAGGCGGATTAGTCTTATGTTTGTTTTCTTAACTTGTAAATGTGTCTTTTGCTGGAAGGATTTTTACCTCTGTTTCCTGGAACTTTGAATCTCAGGCTGGGGAGGAGGGGAGTCCCTCTAGGCTATATGAATCTGAGTACCCTGTAAGCATTTTCCATCCTGATTTTACAGAGATAATTTTTACCTTTTCTTTCTTTAATTAAAAGCTTTCTTTTTAAGAACCTGATTGATTTTTCCTTGTTTTGGAATCCAAGAGATTGAGTCTAAACTCACCAGGAATTGGTGGGGGGAAAAGGAAGGGAATGGTTAATTCCTCTTTGTTTTAAGATCCAAGGAGTTTGGATCTGTGTAGCTTCCCAAGGCAACCCAGGGAGGGGAAAGTCTGGGGGGAAAAGAAGGGGGATGGTTTATTTCTCCTTGTTTTAAGACCCAAGGGGTTTGGGTCTTGGGTTCCCCAGGGAAGGTTTTGGGGGAACAGGAAGTGTGCCAAACACTATATTTTTGGCTGGTGGCAGAGTACCAAATTTAAGCTAGTAATTAAGCTTAAAAGTGACCATGCAGGTCCCCACTTTTTGGACGCTAAAGTTCAAAGTGGGGAAAAACCCTTGACAAGCTCTGCATATACTTGAAAAATCTGTACAAGCAGCTCTTCGCTTCAGCCTGATTGCCTGGTACATGGAGTGCACTAACTGACAGCAGGAAGGGCATCAGGGAAAACATCTTCCCTCTCAACAGACTTCCTGGAGCCCTCTGATTAATTTTTATGCATGGAGTTCCTTCCTTTTTTCTTTGTCCCTCCCCATAGCTTTCAGAATGTATGAGTTAGACTTGAAAGGTATAGATTTTTAACAGTAAAGGTGGATAAAAGTCGGTTTCACTACACAAACAAAAAAATCTCATCAGTAGTAATCCAAATGTGCAGGTAGGCAAAGTAAGAAAAATGCTGCCTGAGAACATCTGAGAGTTTGATTTAAGAATGTATTTTAAGGGTGATAAAGCTTTAACTTTTTGAATATCAGCATTTGCTGTTATTCAGTAATTATTGTCTGACACACCTCCCTCCGCTCCCCCCAACTGAGATAATATCTTTTAATGGACCAACTTTAATGGACAAGCTTTCAAGCTATACAAAGCTCTTCTTAGACCTGAAGAACTCTATCTCGCTTGAAAGCTGGTCTCTCTCACCAATAGAAGTTGATCCAATAAAATTATTACCTCACTCACCTGGTGTCCCTAATATCCTGGAAATGACACAGCTACAACAGCCCACTGACTGGCAGCCCTCCATAATTTTCCACAGCTGTGAAAATTTAAATCGGTAAAAATTTAAAAATATGCTTAAAAATAAACATTGATGTTATCTGTCAAAATTGTATTAAAAAAATCCAGTTCTGCCATTCCTATGTATGAGCTGTGGCCCAGTCACCTCTGGTGGTTTATCAGTGTATCTTCTCTTCTCTATCTTCCTTCATCCCACCCTTAATCCCTCTAATTTTTTCTTTGTCATATTCTGTCTCTTTTCTCCTGTCCATTATATTGCCAATTTAGATACAATATACGTAAGATTAGAAGCAGGGGCGGCTCTAGACATTTCGCCGCCCCAAGCAGGGTGGCATGCTGCGGGAGGCACTCTGCCGGTCGCCAGTCCCGCGGCTCTGGTGGACCTCCCACAGGCATGCCTGCGGAGGGTCCACTGGTCCCGCAGCTTCACTGAAGCCACACAGGACCAGCCGACCCTCCGCAGGGACTCCTGTGGCAGCTCCACCGGAGCCGCGGGACCAGTGGACCCTCCGCAGGCATGCCTGCGGGAGGTTCACCGGAGCCGCCTGCCGCGCAACCGGCAGAGCGCCCCCTGCGGCATGCCACCCCAAGCACGCGCTTGGCATGCTGGGGTCTGGAGCCACCCCAATTAGAAGCAGAGCTCAACATTTTTCAGCAGAACAATTTGCCATCCAAAAATGCAGTTTTGTTGAAATCAGAATGTTGATTTTGACACTTTGGATGGGAAAAGTTGAAACGTTTCATTTCAACATCATTTTGATTCATTTAGTTTCAACTTTTACAGTCTATTAAAATATGAGTGTTGATATATTTATATTTAATACTATGTATACAATGTTATATTTGATATTTTCATTTAATGTAAAAGTTGAAGTGACGTGTAGCAAGACAATGCTGTCAGTTACATTTTTTTTAATATTAATTTATGAGAAATGTCTGGCTTCTTGTTTCAATTCAGAAGTCAAATGTCGTTTCCCCCACCTCTGCCCTCCCCTCCACCCCCCAAAATGTCAGAATTTCCCAAGGAATGGAAGTTCCAGATTCTAACCAGGTAAGAAGGTCCCTTTTGGGATGTCTCAGATGCTCTGGTTAGAAACTGATAATTAACACATTCAGATCTATGTCTGGCATTTGGCAGTCCCATGCTGTCAAAGTGATGTGACATTTCCGAACAGCCAGTGGCAAGTCATCTGAGTGAATCATTGTAGCATTTGATTAGCACTCAACTTGCTTTTAAGATTTGACTCCTCCTGGAATGAGAGAATTTGGTCTGGTGTTGAAAAAAATGAATCAAAGCAAACTAAGGTGTTTCATGCTGTTAATTTTTAGGTCTGAAAATGAGCACAATTGAATCATGCATTCAGAGAACCTATTGCTGAGCCATCCTCAGATGTGATGTAAGCAGGTATGATGCTCTTGATTTCAGGGGAGTTGCACCCATTTACAGCAGCCACTGTAAGTAGATAAGTGTATGCATACGTTTAGATAGGCTCCTGTTGTATTAGCCCTTTGCCATGATGCCTGCTGTGAGAAAACTCTACATGACAGAAAAATGCTTCGCTATCTCTCATTTCAGAGCCAAGACTGTTCTCTCCAGTTAGGGTCTGGGAAGATCCCAGAATGAAGGGCAGCATGTAAATCACTCTTTTTCTCGAGCACAAACATTCAGCCACAAATGTTACCCAAGTCCTTCCCTCACCATTCCCACTGCAGCCGTCAAGCAGTTTAAAGCGAGTTCTCCCTGTGGTTTTCGCCGTTCCATGTCCGGTGAGTGGCTGGAATTAAAGCTGGATCAGCCTCTCACTTACACTAATTTAAATGTTAAGTCAGTTGAGTTACAACCATAGACAACTGGTGTGAGTGCAAGAAACTGAGGCCCACAACTTGCATGAAAGAATTAGCAGGAAGTTGGGACAAATAATTTCGCTATGTGAATATTGTTTTGCGGCAACAGCAGCCACATTTTTAAATGTCCAGTCTGTCTTCTGTGGGGGCACTGTGTGCCACAGAATGAACTCCAGGTGCAAATCTGAATAATCACATCCACCATTAATTTCTCAAGCATAAAAGTCCAGACACTAATTGGAGAGAACAGTCTTGGCTATGAAATGAGAGCTAGGGAAACATTTTTCTGTCATGTAGAGTTTTCTCACAGCAGGTGTCATGGCAAAGGGCTAATACAACAAGAGGACTATCTAAACGTATGCATACACTTGCCAAAAAGCATGGGCTGGCCTCAACCCTCCTGCAAATCAACCCCTAATTACCAGCCACAGAGGACACTGAGATGAGATGTACAAACCTCTGAGGCATGGGGGCAGGGTTGCTCGTTGCCCTTGCTATCTGTTTCTATGGAGAAGTGCTTCAGATTTCATCCATGTGAAATTGACCTGAGCTGCATCTGCGGACAATATCCATCAGTTAGCATCTCTTACGTAAGAATGACTTTCTCAGTAAGGCTTGGGTCAGAACGATGACTGCTCATAATGATTATGGGCCCCTCCATCTCCACCTACTCCAGAAATGTCACGGTAATTAAAGGGCCACTTTTATCTACAATTCAACCTGCTTTAAAATGAGAAAAAAATGTGGATTGAGTGGTTTATTTAATTCATAAGAAATGCATCCTTGGGAGAGCATAATTCAGAAAAGAAAATAACTTCTGCCCAGCGGTTCTATCTTTGTAGCTCCGTTGACTTCAGATGAGTCACACTACAGATTAATTTGACCCACTGATTTTCACTCTATCAGCTTTTGTGTCAGAGAGAGAAACAATAGCAAGAGATAATGTTAATAACGTCAACTTTAACCCTATAATTTCCCTGTACATGAGCTTTTGAAAAAATTCTCTTCTCCTGTATGTCTGAACTGTTAAAACTAGTCATTTTTAAGTGAGAGGGCTCTGAAAAAATTTAGATACTAGATCTACATTTTTTTAAATGGCCATCTAAAATTCACTCCAGCTGCTGAACTACTGAAGAGATTCACTTTCAACATTTCCAGAAATCACTTTGTGTCCTAACAGTAAGTGATGTAATCTAGGTTGCGATCAACATTTGCTTTCATGCCTAACAAAAGGATTTTAACTCTGCTTTAACTGAACTCAGCTTTAACTAAGGAGTCACTGCCAGAAACTCCATAATATGTTCTATACAACTCTGCCAGTGCACCTCGATCCTGACCTGTTGGAACTCCTCTTTTCCATGATGGGACCCTGCGCATCTCTGTACCTCTCACTCCTAGGCTACATTGCCCTTGCTGTTTCACTTCTAGGTCTGTCAATGTGAGGGTCAGAGTACAGGGTACTGAGCCTTTTCTGGGGCAGGCTGTATGTCCTCTGTTCCCATCTTGTGGGAAATACTCAACACCCTGCAGGATCAGGGTTACAGACAAATGTCGCTTTGTGACCAGAGTAATCTTCCCACTGTGCAGAGATTAATGCTCTGCGTTTTGGTACTGGAAAGGCTGTCATTGCTGAAGTGTCCTACACTCAGCCCTCGCTGCCTTCTGCTGGAAGAGCAGAGCTGCACCGGTACTGAGGTGACGACAACCCTTTGGGGATTTTAGGAGGAGAATATGATGGGGGGCTTTGCATTTCCTTCCCTCAGCAGCAAACCTCTGGCAGCTCAACTGATACTTACTTCAGACTCCAGAGTTGTTAATTTGACTCTTGTCATGAATAATAGATTCAGTGACACAGTCTGAAAAGGAAAATAATTGAAAATAAATCCATGAATTCACAATAAATGAAGGTGCTTACTGCTCCCCCAGCTAGGCGCTCTGCCCCAGCGGTGCGTGCATTTCATTAGCATTGTCTACGCAAGTAGAGCATATGACGGTCCTTTTGGAAGAACGGTGCTTTAGAAAGGTAAGATATGATTCTTTTCTGTGCTCCAGAAGCAGCCATTCCCTTTATTACCCCTAACCATCTCACACAGAAATACATTTTAAAAATACTGTAGATGGTTTGTTTAAGAAAAAAGCAAACCCTGTTATTGTGGTTCCTGCAAGATAGCACCGTACTGACCCTACGAAAGCAAGGCAGCCTTGGACTGTCATTTTAGTTTGTGGGGGTTTTACCGCATGATAAAGCTGCTCCCTGGATATTACAAGTGTCAAGAAAATCAAAGAAATGAAATTCTCAGCCATCCAGATGTCTTGGGCTCTTGTAAACAGCAGAGTGTGCCCATGAGTTCATTGCCAGGGCCATATGCTTATTGCTCCTTTGTAATCCTCGCTGAATACTCCGGATGCCTCATCAGCTGGAGCTGGGGGAACGTTGCCTGGCTCAGCTGCTCTCCCCTTTCTCTCTCCATGCAATTAGCAGTGAGGCCAAGGAATCTTTTTAGTCTGAGTGTTTTCAGAGTACACTGATCAGCAGAGCAAACGGCTGCACCTCATGCACTCTCTTCAATAGCCTGTTGGGGCTTGATCTGCACCTGGGGATGTCCGGGGTGCATCTCCCATCGAAGTCTGCTAGTCTGGATCAGTCAGTCTAAGCCTTACCGGGGGCATGGAAAGCTTTGGGCTCCGTTTTAAGAAGCTCTGAGTGAGCAGAGACCCACTTTACCACATTCTCTTTAACCTGGTGTTACTTGGAGCAGGAAAAACCCAACTCCCCCCCACCCCCTCCTCCACCTAACCATCAGCTGGGAGAAGCCTCAGATGGCCCCCATCCTCTCCTTCTGTTCTTCCTCTCCCCATTTCTTATCTAGTAGTTGGCCTTCTTGGTGGGGCCTCCTCCTCCTCTTTAGCCAGAAGGTGACCAGGCAGTTTGCTCCTTCTTCTCTGGCCTGAGTGTCTTCAGAGTATGGCCTGACAATTTCAATTTAGTGGCCTGTTCCTCTGGTCTAAAGACACAAGACCTGGTAACTTTTCCGTTGGGTCCTTCTGCTGACTCTTGACAGTTGAAAAGTCACTTCATATCCCTCCTTATTGCCATTTCTGTGAGAAGCACTAATCCGTCTACCTTTCTGTCTCTCACCATGGTATCTAAGGGCTAGATCCACAGCCTGCTGAAGTCATTGGAAAGATTGCCATTGAATTCAGTTGGTGTTCCATCATGGTCTAAGCATGTTGAATCAGTTTCTCTCTCAAATTGGTTGGGTGATGGTTCTTCCCAAGGGATGACCCAGGATCAAGACCAGGTCCAGCCCAACGTAGGAATGCAGGTTGCTCGATTGACTGAGAATTCCATTTCTTCAGATGATTCTTTCTGCTTGTAATACTCACTGGAGGCCATCCAAGCTCCCGTGCATTTGAGATTTGCCCATCAATATTTTTATCAAGCCATGGAGGGAGCCGGCCTCTGGGTAATAGATATGATAGATGAATATGTCTGCTGGGAGTGGGTTAAAGAAGCTACAGTGGCACAATTTCACACTTAGAGCTGGCCCGAAAAAATGGGATTTTCCTGGCATAAATGCACACAGCAAAAATCTGGAGGAAATTTTTCCATTGGGAAGTTTTGTATATATGGGAAAGTTTTTTTGTTTTTTCCCCACATTCCTAATGTTTCCCAACTTTTTCCATTTGGGAGACAGTAAGAAAGTCGGGGGAAAGCATTTGACACTTAAAATGAACAGTGTTTCCTATATAACTGCAAACACTTAAAAAGCAACAGTGTTACTTTCTATCCCAACCTAGCACACTCTCTGGAAGTAACACACTCAGGGAGAAATTAACACTTTGAAAGTGAAAGTAACACTTTCAACATTTAATACTGCTAAATGGAAATTTTGAGGGGAGGGGAATCGTTCTTTACAAAACCCCACTTTCTGACGAGAACAGTTTTGTCAAAATTTTCGACCAGCTCTAGCCATGCTGTTCGTGGCATTAACAGTGAGAAAATGAATAAAAATCTTGGATCTCATTCTGATTTTATACCAGTGTGACTCAGAAGTAACTCTGCTGAAGTCACTGGAATGGCACCAATGTAAAGTAGGTGTAATGGGGTCAGAATAAACCTCTAAAATCCAGAGCTGCACTTTCTAGGTTACATCTGTCTGGTCCTCAGACCACATATTTCATCAGGCCCTGCTAACCTGAAGACATCTAACTTGTCTAAATCATTTTTAATTTTTTTACTCTCTATTTTAGCTTCAGATCTTATCTCATTTTCACTGGCGTTCGCTGCGTTAGACATCCAATCACTACTAACCTTTTAGACCTAATTGGTGAATAAAGTAATGAGGGGATGGGCTATTCCACCCTTCACTCCCTTTGGGGTTTCAAAAAGAAAAGGCTTTCAGGGGAAAATGAGCAGAAGATGCTGTCTGACGACAACAACTGCTCGTTGGGAGATGGGAGAACAGGGAGAAGCAAGCTTCACCATCATGGCTCCCACTCCCACCATGTCCTCGGGATCTACTTTGACACCACGGGACCTTTTGTCATCCTAATCCCAAGAGCTGTTCTGACTAGACTGGCCCCAAGAAAAGGAGCCCAGATGACCTCAGCATCTCCACCAGTTATAGCTAAACCCCAAATGCTGGTATGCATTAGCCAAGTCTTGGAGCGGCTAAGAAGACCAAGTGTCATGCTTGTGTTTCTCCAGCAGTGAGGTTGCAAATGAGAGTCAACACCAGAGGCAGAAGTGGCACGTTCAATCTTTTCTGTTCTTTTCTTTCCCTTCTTGTGTGTTTGGTTTTGTCTTTTAGGAAACAAGGTGGGACTTCAACATCTCCAGCCCATCACAACTAACGTTTCTCATTTCCCCAAAAGGACAGTTATTACCATCTAAAAGATGGTCAGATGAAGGGGGGGGGCCTTTAAAAACTCTTTCCAGCTGAAGGGAAAGGAAACAAAAAATGTTGTTAAAATGAAAGCCATACTTGATACTTTACATTTTAAAGGATTTCACTGTTTTTCCTTCTTTTTCTCTATCATTACAGAAAGGTTAACAGGATGTTGAATGGCATATTGCCATGGTACTAAGCATGCTGAGATTTCTAGGTACCCAGCCCCAATCTTTGTTTAACAGTGTTTAATGTTGACGGTGATTGGGTTATGTTAACACTTTTGAGTCTCTGGGCCCATCTCTTCCATCTGAATTAATACAACAGTTCTGTTCTTGGCTCTGACACTGGTCTGCTGAGTGAGTCTCTTCCCATCTCTGGTTCCTCTCTCATCGTCTGTCTGTCTTGTCTGTTTGGACTGCAAATTCTTCCAGATACTGACTTTCTCTTGCTCTGTGTTACAATGTACAGTGACTAGCCCACCAGCGTCTCAGGTGGGGGTCTCTAGCTGCTATAGCTAATCTATGAGACACAGCCTGACTAAGGGTATTGGAATCTGGTTCATACCCATAGTGAGTCAATGACAAAGCCAAAATTAGAGCTGAGCCGCCTGCTTCATAGGTCACTCCCTGTCCACCATGCCATACACCCTCTCAAGTGTCGCCTCCAGGTTGTACGCAGTTGAAAGTCACGTTTTGCAGTCATATAGCCAAAAATGCTTAAAATTATAATAATCCCTTCCCTGTTCTCAAAGGGAAGGATCCTCTCTTATACATATACTGCTGCTTTATCTGTTCCTTCTCAGAGCTTCTCAAACAGCCCAGTCAGTTGAGCAGAGCCGTAGGACCAGCAACAGCTTATGACTAACAGAAGGCTGTGTGATAACTGCAAATCGATTCCATTGTCATCACTTTTCAGACACAGCTGTGTATCCCCGTCTCCTCTCCCCCTGGAATTGCTGTCATTAATCCAGTCAACAGCATCCAGGGCAGAATGCCCATCACTTGTCTCCAGGCAGAGACCTTTAGTGGTTTGGTTTCAGGCATGGGACAACATTTTGTTTTATTTTAAAAGCTCCTGCAAATTGAACTGCATTTTTATGACACCATAACCCCAGGCACTTATTACACTGAGCAGAAATCATTCCGCCTGAATTTATTAGGCACAGCTGAGAATGTACAAGGACATTTCTGGCACTCTTGGATGGATCTGAATTTTAAAACATTTCCAAAATGTCTGTGATGGGGACTCCTTTAAATTATACTGTAGTTCAGAGGAGAAGTCGGTAGCTACACTCACAGCTTTCTGCACCCTTGTTCTGTGCTACTCAGGCAGAATTAGTGGTACAGTCCAGGAGCGTTGTGCCACTCTGGTGATGCAAGCAACTGTAAAACCCACTTCAGCAGGGTAAGGCCACCAGTGGGTACCAGTGAATCTGGCCCATGGTTTTTATTTTCCACCCACAAGCTATAAAGTAATAACTTTGGCTAGAAAAGCACTTGTTTAATTGCATTTCTTTTTATAGTTCTTACTGCAGCTGGCCACGAAGAATAATCAAACGAGTGTTTTCATTTTGCACTCTCTATTCTTCCATTAAAGCCTTATAACGCTTTTTGAAACGCTCCCTTTCGATTCTCCCTCCTTCCCTGGTTTTAAGGCTCTCTTTGTGCAGCAGCTGAGGTGCAGCCGCCAAGATTTCCGAATGATGGCTTGCATTTCAGCAGCAGGCTGTCAAGGACCTAGAACAGCTGCACTTTCCAGTCGTGATGGCAGAGGAATTTCCCTGAAACCCTGGCTCCTTCCATTTGGCTGACAGTTTTTGCTGGCAGTTCTTTGCTCAGCTCTGCAGTACGTAGTGCACTTTTGGGAAAAAGTCCTGTCTACCATTAAGCTCTGTACAGCACTTGCATTTATCTGGCTTTGCAGACTCCTGGGCAGTCATCTGCAGTGTCCCTTGAGACTACCTCTTCTCCTTCAGCCCGCTGAAGTCGTTGTCTCACTGAGCTGTCTTGCCCAACTAGAGGAAATGTAACAGCTGTCTTTAAAGGGAGCACATCTTGGGTTGGAAATGGAGCCAAACAGGAGACTTTTTAAACATTTTATTTTCCAGTTAATCCAGTACCTGTTCCTCTCCACTTAATCCTCCTCTCAACTAATGTCCTTTATTTCACTGCCTTCTAAACCCCCATACTGATGAATAAAGGATTCCTACTTTTTCTGAGAACAATGTGCACATCTGAACAGTCAAGCCATTAGGCCTTTGGTGGTTATTTTAATTAAAGTACTAATCTGTTCAAAATATAACAAGCCTGTTGGGCCATCTGGGCTGATTAAAGTTGCATAGTGAATTATTAATATGCTGATTAAATCCTTCAATTCGCTCCAAGTTCTAAGTGCATCCAAATGTTACCACTCAAAGGCTGCTTTATACAAATGGTTAGGGTTGAGTTTTGACTTCACATGAAATAATTCTGGACTGGTTTAGTAACTGGAGACTCTATTCACTTTGCCAGTAATTGGGCCAGATCTTTGATTCTGACTAGATCCCCTTTGCAGCACTTAAAAGTGTCCTAAGAATGCAGATGGGGATCTCCCTATCCTAAGGGAATTCCCCACTGGCTGTATCCCCTGCAGCCCTGCATAGACTTAGCTGGTCGGACATTATTCTAGTGGGGTAAATATCTTTGAAAAATGATAAGTATTAGACATATTTATTCAAATAACAAGGCTGTTCATGCTTCAGGGTGTTGCTGATTACCAGCTGGGATAAGGAAGGAACTTCTATCATGATGCATTATGAGCCAGCTGTTGGAGAGAGGATTGGCTGCAGACACTAAGGACCCCTAGGATTAAAAATCATACACCTTTAGTCTCTGCTAAAATCTCTACTGCCAGCTGAACTGGGGGCCATGAAAGCAGTCATGACTCAGGCTAATGGCATTTTCATCTCAGTGGAGAAACCCACTGGTAATTCTAGTCTGTTTCTCTTCTGCTGGCAGATGATTCCACTCATTTGGCTGAGTAACATAGAAAAGGATATTTAAAGATAAGTATTTTCTATTGAGGATCTTAGCTGCACTACTTCAAAAGCCTCACTCAGCAGACGCTGCACTTTGGAGTGAAAAGGCAGCTGGCTGCCATCAAACTGGCGGGTTAGGATCCTTAATGTTCACTTGTTCCTTTTTAACTGATTATACTTAAACATAATTATTATAATTAAACAGAGGGAAATCTGACTGTTTCTCTCTCTTGCTTGCACTGATTTACGGAGGAGTCCAATATGCCTCTCAGAAGGTAGTTGTCTTGTAATTACGTGTGATCACAATGTAAGAGAGAGCCCTGCCTGATATATGCTCCAAACGCAGTCTTATCTCAGTATGTTCTTAAGGCTAGAACAGTATTTCAGTAATGTCTTCTAGCAGGTTCCATTCAACAACCTTAAAACTCTTAATACATCTTAATTCTCACTGCACACCTCTGATGTAGACACAATTGTCTGCATTTTACGGGTGGAGAAACAAAGGCACAGAGAAGTGAGGACTTGCCCACAGCAAATCAGTGGCAGAGCCAGAAACAGAACCCAGACCTCCTGACTCCCAGCCTCGAACTCTAACCACTACAGAATACGTCCTCTCTTAGCCTGACAACATACAAGACTTTTTCTTGAAAGCTAGAGGTGTCCAAGCCTTTAAACACGCAGCATAAGTAATGCTCATGGAGCAAAGGTGATGAAGAGTGTGAAGTGGTGCAGGAATGGAGCAGCCAATGGGAATCTGCATGTGGCTGGGGTAGTGGTTAGTCTTGGGGAACTGAATTTTTCAGACATATTTCTCCCTGTCTTTCAAAGCCGAGGCTGAATATCCCTGCAGCTGCTGGCCCCCATGTGCAGAGCTCTACTGATCTGGCTTAGTTGGGCGTTAATGGGACTTTTCATACTCTCAGAACTATGTTGTTTTTTGCAGGTGAATGGCCACCTGGACTACATGAAGCAAATGGACACTATCCTGAAGGCTGTGGGCATTAAAACCAAGGAGTGTCGTCTGGAGGAGAAGGGGAATCCCAGCCTTTTCTCCAACCAGGGTGAGAAAAGTCAGACGACAGCCAGCAGTGAGAGTCAGGCAGAGGAAAGCACCTTGGGAGATGATAAATCCATCAGCCATGATCACTGGTCCTGGCAGCCTGTACCCAGCGAAGGACTGCAGCCTGGTGACAGGAACTCGGATCTTGCACACCCTGAGGTTTCTGAACTTCCAGGCTCTTTGGATGCCAGCAGAGACCAGAACCCAGCCAGACTGGAAAAACCTTTACTGGCCAACTCTTTGCCCTGATTCTGCTGCTCATGTCCTGGGAGGAACCTTCCTTCCCTGCGCTGGCTGTTCAGACATAAATGACCTCAAAAAGCCGGCAGTACACCAAGGTCTGGACTGAATCCCTGCCTCAGAATGAATTAGTGGCTCTTCCCTTGGTCGCTGCATCATAGCCACAGCACGCAATCTGTCCAGCACTCCAGTGCAGAAGGGCATCTACCAAACCCCTCCCCTCAAAACAGCACTGGTGCCATTGGCCAGTTCTAGGGGCAGTGACTACAGAACATTCATCCCAGGGGAATCTCAGGACTTGTGGATCTATAGGACCCTCCAGAAAATGGATGTGACAAACCGGTTGTTAGCAAAAGTAATAACGTTCGTAGCTGCTGTGCTGTTGCATTAGAGAGGTACTAGACCCATCGAATAACCCAGAGATGTCTGTCTTGACAGGAAACAAATCAGGGATCCTTTTGAGTGTGTTATGGTGGGAGGATGTTCGGCTAGGATTAAAACCTCTCTCACATGACTACAACCCTGCAAGCTGCCCAGCGGACGGGGATGGGATGCCATGGTCACGGCTCCCTCCTGTTTTCCCATCACTTCATGCTACATAATGGGACATGCCAGCAGCTAGTCTTAGAGCTGGTGTGGAAAGGCCCAACTGCTGCCATTGCAGGCACATGGTCTGCCAGGCTGCTTTGATCTAACAGGGGAGCAGCAATCTGCTTTCCAGAGGGGAATATTGATTGCTGTGACAGACGGGGCTGAAATCTCACAGCCGTTCCTGCGCCTCTCGGGTTGGTTCTGTTTCCTCCCCTCCTACCCATGAAAAATTCATGACTGAGTGGGAGTTTGAAATGACATAGGCTCTCTCCCTTGTCCCTCTAGCTTCTGCCCTAGGAGCGGCTCATGGCTGGCTGTTGTGTCAGTGATGAGCCCCCCACTCCTCCTCTCCTCTTAGTGCTTTTGTGCACAAACTGGCACAGAGACTGATATACCGATGTACTGGCCATGTCACTGATGCTGCGTAGAGATGCTTTAACAAGGTGCTGTCGCCCTACACTGGAGCCCTGCACGTGGAACAGAACCCCAAAGAGAACACTTCAGCTGCTGCTTTCAGGACCACATGGAAACTGGCATACAGCGTAGGAGCGTTACTGGATCAAAACCTTCCGAGCTACTGCCGCTGGGTTCTCCTGCGTGCAGAGGAAAGGACCCGGGGCAAATGCTTAGCTGCTGTAAATCAGCATAGTGCCCCTCAGTTCAGTGATGGATATACACCAGCTGAGGCACTGGCCTTTATTCGCTGGGGAACAACTGTCACCTTTACAAGAAAATGCTGCTGTAACTTGTGAGTCTTAGGGAACCAGGTGACTTGATGGGCATTGAGAGTATCTTGGAGACCAGGAACCCCGTTTGGTATTCTCACTAGGAAATTAAAAGGTTTAATTTGTTTTGCATTGTTGGAGTTTTTATTTGTTTGGTTTTTTAATGTGGCCAGGTATGTTTGGAGTTTTACATGTACAGTTGGGCTTGATTCACCTGTGTCTGTCCATCGCAGATCTTTTTAACCAGCCTTTCATATGGAGGCAATAGAGGGAGCAAACCCAGGTTCATTCATCATGACTCTGCTAATGGCTGGTTGAGACGTTGCACAAGACATTTTGCAAAGTCCCTGCCTCAGTTTCCCCATATGAGCATATCCCCGGTGGGGACTGGGACAGTTTGCCAAATGTTTTGCGCTCCTTGGATGAAAGGTGCTAGAGAAGAACAAAGTCTGTTTCTCGTGATTTTACCATTGAGTTGGCATCACCAGCTTGAACTGTGCAGTTTCTGCCTAGGCTCTGAAGGGCAGTAACCATACTCCACTTTCATTGCATGGCCCTCATGCAGCTCCTTTCCACATAAACAAGGGAATGTGTATTTGCAGTTTCCAAAATGTACAGGAGTGGCTGTGTCTGTGACCTGCTCAAGGAGACCATTTGTGGACTTTCACTCCACTCCCCAAAATCATAGGTGAGGGGGAACCATGCACCACGGGCTGCACCAGGCCCAGGCATCGAAAGCCATCTGGGATGGAGAGGTCTGTGTTCCCTAGAGAAAGCAGGTCACCTCCCTGCTTACAGAGGACAGCCTGCTCCTTAGAGAGCCCAGGCACTGGCTTTGGAAAGATTGTCTTGAGGTCGTGTTGGACATTCATTGTGATCTCAGCTTTGAGGTCACCAAGGAGCTCAGCATGTCCTAACTCTTAGGTTCTCGGCCTTCATGCCCTCTTTGGCCACAGGGGCAGTACTTCATCTTGGCTGCAGGTTAGAGGTCAGAGCAAGGATTCCAGCTAAGTTGCTGTCCCTGTGCAGGAGCTCCAAAAGGGCCATGCTCCAGCGTGATCCCTTGTCTGATTATTCTGGCTCTCAGCTGCAATTCCTCCTTGGGGCTTGCAAAAGATGCATGCTGCTGCAGCTCAACCATGCCTTTGCAGGCTGGGATATACTTACCCCTCCGCTGCTGGCTGGTGCAGCAGGATTCAGTCCAGTGGGCTGTCAAAGACTTACACCCCATGCTAATTACAGCATCAAGTTTTATGTTTAAAATAATACAAGTTGGTAAAATCTTGCTCCAAATGCAGGCTTAGTAGGACACTAAGCCTGTTTGCGGGGTGGAAAGTGGTGGCATAGGCTGGTGCTGCTGTTGTTGACACATACACAGACTTCCCTCTATGGACAGGCATCACGTCAATACTAATACCATAGCATATCTTTTATTCCAACGTTTTTTACAAACCTTGTGCACCAATCACTTCTCCCACCATTGAAGCACTGCAGCCATGTCACAGGGCATGAGAATAAAACTAAACCTTGTATCCAGAGTGCGGGGGCAGTTGTAGGTAGGAAAGTTGCAATTGCCCAACTCAGAGTTCAGCCAGGACACCACCTCTACCGTTACCCCCTAGCATATTTCGTGCTGCACCGTGACTCAGGCTTAACGTCACAAGGCACAATGAGCAGCAGCAGCGCCAAAATGCAGAGCAGATTTGACTTTTTCCCCCTTAAGAGTTTCCCCCTGATTTTTTCAAAACACAAATGTCCATTATAATGAATCCCTTCCCTCCAACAGCATCCAGAATGACGACAACGCCATGGCGCCGTCACTTAGCCACATTTCATCTGAGTCTCTCAAAACACTTTACAAAAGTGAGGGGATCATTCTTATCCCCCACCTTACAAGTGGCAGAGAGCAGTTACTGATCTGGTTTTCAGCAGTGCAATGCCTACTGCCTTCACTGGCAGTTATGGGTGCTCATGGCATCTCTTACTATGCCTGCGGGCCCCCCCTCCTTCCCCCAGCCCATGGGCATGCTGGCAGCTGGGCATTGCTGGAGCAGAGTGGCACTCTACCTCCACATGCTTTCTTCACCCACCCTCCCTGACATGAAGCCCATACTGGGGGGTTTCAAAGAGGAGACTCAAGAGAAGCAGCTAGGGGTTTCCCCACACAAGGAGAACAGGCTGTTTAAGCTTGTACTAAAGAGATGAGGTTGTTGCACCATCTTTTAAAAGCTATTCTAATTAAAGTGGTCAGTGGGCAGGGCATAAGCATAGTGATTCTACTTGAAAGGGGGGGGTCCCTGCCTTAGACTGAACAAATCAAGCCCTTGAGTACAAGACCATGAGTTCTTCACAGCTGAGAGGGCAGCTGGGATTTCTGATCACAGCAGCACCATGAGACTTTCCGAGCACTCGGTAACCGGTAACCCTGCTGCTCTCTGGCCAGTGGTGGGAGTTCTAGCTTCAGTAACAGAGCTTCTAAAAGCACAGTGGCCCGTGTCACCTGCTGTGGTTCACGTCCCATCAGCCTCTGCAGTGGGATTGTAAGAGCAAAAAAAAAAAAATCATTATTTCTGAAGCTAGTTACCAGTGACTCTTTTCCTTTTTGTGGCCGAAACACACCATATAATGAGTCTCTCAGCATCCTGATGTTCGGCTCAGACACACACTCCGCTGATGATTTCTCAAGGAAACAGTGGCATGAAAAGACTTGAGGGATTCCTCACACCCTCAGTGCTGAGAGAGAGAGAGAGAGAGAGAGAGATGAGGGGGCAACGTGGGACTTTTCAGCGCCTGCTTAGGAGCAGCGAACACTGGATGATAGTCATGCACCTAGCAGAGAGTGGCCCTTCAGACTAAAAGCATCACACCAGCCCTGCGAGGGGGAGATGCCGGAACACACTTACTTCCACTGCTTCTTGGGCAACAGCCCCGGTTTGTAGGACTAAGAGCTTGGTTGTAATCACTCATTAGCCACCGTCGCCCATTCAACTGCACATGTTCCAACCCATGCTACGGACTGGCTTTGGGTGAGCACGAGGCTTGGAGCTGCTTGTAATCGAGCTCAAGATCGTGAATGTGCAACAAAGGCATCAGGCGCTAGGGCAGAGAAGAGAGGCTGAGAATTAGAAGTAGTAGTAGAATTTGGCAGGCAGCAAGATGACTTGGTCATCCAGATGAACGAGCACAACTGAGTCCGTCTTGCCCTGCAGCGAGCATAGAGCCTTGATTCCAGTACTGTAACGCAACACAGTGGCTGAGAATCACAGCCTTTGTTGACCGTACAGCTGCTCTTCATGATGGTCTAAGGCAACAAAAATGATTAGTGGTCTGGAACAGCTGCTATATGAGGAGAGATTAACGAGACTGGGACTTTTCAACTTGGAAAAGAGATGACTAGGGGGAATATGATAGAGGTCTATAAAATCATGACTGGTGTGGAGAAAGTAAATAAGGAAGTGTTATTTACTTCTCGTAACACAAGAACCAGAGGATCATCAAATGAAATGAATCGGCAGCAGATTTAAAACAAATCAAAGGAATCATAGAATCATAGACTATTAGGGTTAGAAGGGACCTCAGGAGGTCATCTAGTCCAACCCCCTGCTCCAAGCAGGACCATCCCCAGATTTTTACCCCAGTTCCCTTAATGGCCCCCTCAGGGATTGAACTCACAACCCTGGGTTTAGTAGGCCAATGCTCAAACCCCTGAGCTATCCCTCCCCCCCGGGAGGGAAAAAAGGAAGTATTTTTTCACACAAAATCCATAGTTCACCTGTGGAACTCCTTGCCAGAGGACGTTGTGAAGGCCAAGACTATAACAGGGTTAAAAAAAGAACTAGATAAGTGCATGGAGGATAGGGCCATCAATGGCTATTAGCCAGGATGGGCAGGGATGGTGTCTCTAGCCTCTGTTTGCCAGAGACTGGGAATGGGCTACAGGAAATGGATCACTTGATTATTCCTGGTCTGTTCATCCCCTTTGGGGCACCAGGCATTGGCCACTGTCAAAAGACAGGATACTGGGCTGGATGGGCCTTTGGTCTGGCCCAGTAGGGCCATTCTTATCTCTTATCAACTTCTCTTATCAGATAATGCTATGCCCTCCTCATTGTAGCATCTGAGCACTTGAGTGTTGATGTTCTCCTGCTAACAAATTGCTCGGGGTCCAGTGACGATGGCCAGCAGTGGCTGCCTTTGGCTGTTCTGGACCCCTCTGCCTTCAGTGCCTGGTAGGTTTTGTTTCTCGCTCTCTGGCTTTAATTTTACCAAGTGCTGCTTTTTAATCCAATTTTGAAATTCCACATTATAGGCGAGCGGAGGAGAAAATGTCGCCACTGTTTTCTTAGCTCAGGGACCATAAAACACTTAAAACCCGGGCAGATCACGCGTGGGTCAGGCTGTAAAAGTGCCTGTGCTGCTTTCCACATTACAAAGCAGGAGGGGGAAGTGAGACAGTGAGAAAACAAGTAGAGAAGAAGGAAAGCGACACCAGGCAGGTAAACTTGGCAATAGCATTTGGCTTCATCATGTTTAAACAATCCCAACCTGTAACCACTGGAAAATGGTCACTGATTTCCATACAAAGAAGAAACACGTTTTTCCCTCCCCGCCCACGATTAGGGAGACAGTGAACTTTGGGATCAGTTTCTATGTATAGGGGGAGTGTAGTGTGGAATAGCAATGCTTCACTTTGGCTCAGAAGACTTGTACATGTACACACACACCTTCATTGGCTTCCCCATCCAGGGTATCACTATATACCAGCAGGAACCACTAAGGTGTCTGTGCATAGCCTAAGCTTGTGGGGGGAACCAAGAGCAGGTCCCTCCTAACCTCACATCCCCGTGTTGGGGCAGCATAGTCAATCCATGGGCGTGTTCAGCTGGTTGATCTGCAGCTCTTGGTCCATGCGTTCTAAGTCGAAGAGGTTGACTGAGTCAGCAGCCGTGGCTGGGATGGACTCCAGGTGGGGGTCTTTGCAGGCAGGCAGCAAGATATGCTCGTTCACCTGGATGACCGAGTCAACTGAGTCCGTCTCACCCTGCAGCGTGAGGACGTTCTTGAGGGACATCCCCAGCCGGGGCCCGCTGTTGGAGTTCCGCATGGACAGGGAAATGGCGCTAGGTCTGCCTTCCCAAGAGCGCCGGCAGCAGGGCAGGTACTTAGCCATGGCTCTTTTGAAGTCCCTCATGAAGAGGGGGTAGATGATGGGGTTCATGGTGCTGTTGCAGTACCCAAGCCAGGTGAGGACGTCAAAGAAGCCAGCAGGGATGCAGTCACACACTGCCTGGGAGGGACACAGAACACAGATTAGAACAGGTCATGCCTCTTGACCTCTCCCAGCATCATCTGCAATGGCATGGCAACACCTTGCTGCTATGGCTCACTTCCCACTCAGCTCTGCACAAAGTAGGTTGGAGGCAAAGCCTGGCCTTTTCCCTGTTCTCCAAGGAGGCAGGTCCCCATGGGGGTTAAGAGAAAAGGAACTGCATGCAATAAACACTGCCAGGTCCTGGGGCAGATCCCATCTGACTCAAGGGTTGGGGCAGGCAACTAAAGAAACTGCTCAGCGAATGGAGACAGGGCCATTGTGGACAAGGAAGGGAGACAAGGGGTCCAAACTCCATTTCCAGAGGGAGCTGGGTTTGGCTACAGGTGCAATGGTGAGGTTGTCCATGCCCCAGACAGGTTAGATTTCAGCACTTGGCTGCCTGTAGTGCACCTTTTCCTGGTTGATGTATGCAGCAGCACGGATTAGCAAGGGGCTCTGATCATGCATGCACCCAGCGGCAAGGTCTTGGCATAGAGGCAGCTGTGTGGTTGGGAGGTGGTAGGCAGGAAAGTGATTTCCAAGGGGGGCTGAGCTTGGTAAACTGACTTTTAGGAAGGGCCATGAATAAAATCTCCAAATTCCTCGCTTCCTAAATCTTGGCCCTAACTCATTGTCATTGATACGGGGCTGGGTGTTTTTACAAATATAAAAAAATGACAGTCCTCGCCCAAAAGAGATGACTGTCTAAAAGTCCATCTGGGCAGGCCTGGGAAGGGCCAGAAGGAGGGGAGCTCCCTACCACGCAAGGCAGACGATGCTGTACCATAGACATTGAGCTAATCACTATCAAATGCGCCAGTGACCAACTCTCCTTCTCCGGCCTCCCCAGGGCTGTGAGTGGGTTTGTCGTACAAGAGCAGGGCATCTCCGGCCTCTTCTGCCCAGGACTTACTTGTGCCATATTAGCAACAAAGAAGGGGAGCCAGGCCACGAAGAACATTCCAAGCAGGATGCCCAGGGTCAGGCTGGCCTTCAGCGCCTTTTTGCTGTGCTTATTGGCAAATTTCCTGTTCTCGCCCATGGCCACAGCTTGGCTCTGAGCTCCGGGGACCTGCAAAGGACAAGAAACCATGTGAGAAAAGGCGGCTGGCGAAAGAACACAGGCCAGACGGGAGGAGCCTTTGCCTTACTTATCGGGGACCTGCCGATCCAGCAGAGGTTGGGCGTACTATTCACTTGTACTGCGGTCACATCTCGAGGCCCCTGGTCAGCCACTGGGGCCCCATTGTGCTAGGCACTGTACAGACAGAGAACAAAGCGAGGGCCTGTCTCAAAGTGGTATAAAAGGCGCCTGTGCTCATGCTCCTAGGCACTTGTACAAAGCTAAGGACCATGATATTAAACTCTAGCACCAGGTAAGGAGCCAAGCAGTGTTTCAGCGCATGCCAGCCAGGCTCTGTCGGAGCAGCTGAGGAAGCGTAGGGGGAAAGCTGAGGGCACATCTAAGGTACTGCAGTGAGCAGCACGGTACGAGAACTGGCATAGCACAGAATGCTGGGCTTCAGCAATTCCCAGCCAGCAGGCCAGCCCCTGGGGAGCCGTTACAAACTGGCTAATCTAAGCGCAGCCCTGCGGCTATTGTCATCTGCACTAGGAATGGATCAGGGATTGGCTGCGCACAAAGGCGACTTGAAGCTCCCTTTGTGCCGCAGAGCTTGTGTCCTGCTCCTGCATTGGCCTAACTTAACAACGTTGGCAGCAGCGGCCTCGGAGTGGGGGGAAGTGACTGCACGGGATGGTTTGGCGTTGGCTAGATCTCCATCGCTCAGCCACAGCGGCATTTATTACATGCCTGTTAGCGGCTTCCTGTAAACCAGCACCAACAACCAGTGTTAAGTCCTTCCCTTGCTCTCCTTTCCACTGCCTTCAGCGCACATGCACCCCCTCAGACGAGCCTCAAACTTGCTCCATTGGGACCCACGCCCCCGGTCCCTGCACCTAGTGGAGACAATTCTGACCAGCCCAATGGGGTAGCATTTTACACCCACTACACCCCATCTGTAGATGATGCCATAAGGAGAGGGGGAAATCCAGCTCTAAATGGTTTTCTGGCATAAGTGCTGCCTCCGTGAGTGCGCCAGGCCTCAAGCACCCACCAAAAACAATAGGGGGCGCTCAGCACCCACAAGCCATAGTCATAGGCAGCGCATGACCTTGCATTTGGGGAGGCTGAGCAGGAGCACGGGAAGCTCCCTAGCAGTGTCGGGGGGCACCGGTGCCCAGACTGTGGCCCTGCCCCTGCTCTGCCCCATGCCCCGCCCGTGCTCCACCCTGGCTCTGTCACATCCCCTGAGGCTTCACCCCCCCAACCCCCAATCTGCCTCTTCCCCTAAGGTGTCCTCCCTGCCCACTCCTCGCCACCCCCCCCATCTGCCACTCATTGCTTGTCACCTCTCTGCCCACTCCTCTCTGTCCCCCCCCAATGCCCCACCACCCACTAAGATATCAATGATGGGCACATATTCAATAACTAGAATATGAAGGAAGTGTATAAATATACTGAAAATAGCCTCCCCCTCCCCCGCCCCCAAAACCCCAACCACTAACATCTCTCCAAAACCGCCCGCCAGCAAAAACAAATGGTAGCACCTGTGTTTGCTGGACTGTTCACTCACACACACACACACACACACACACACACACACACACACACTCCCCCATAGCTTGAGCAAACCAAAGCAGCCATCTCTCTGCCACCCCTGTCCCTGTGTGCTCCAGACAGCTTAATGTCTCGCAACCGGGCCGCCTGCACCATTGCACTGCACGTTGTGTGATCATTTACACCAGGGCAAAGTGAGTGCAAAACCAGCTGATCTGACTGGCAGCACCTAGCCCCAGGGTAAATGGCTGGCTGTATGACGCGCAGGGCAGCAGAGACCGGGGCCCTTCGTTTGCCCAGCTCCAAGTGTTCCTTGATCTCTCCACTACCCCTTTCAGCCGTGTCTCTGCCTACCTGTAACACCATGGGCCCAAGGAGTGTTGTGCTAGCCTAGTGACAAGCTGGCTAATCTCTAATACAATCACACCCCTCGTCAGGCGTTTGAAAGGCAAGCAGTTCAACGTGACACCAAGCAAATGGGATTTGTCCCCTGTGACTGCCATTCCCTTCATGGAAGAAGGTTATCCCCGCTCCTCCTTCCACACTCTGCCGGCTTTCCTGGAGCCTTGTTTATTCCCCTCGCTTTGGCCTGCTCAAAATGAGTCACTGCACCTGATGCCAATCTCACGCTGCCGTAAAAAGCGAGAAACCGCCCTGCAGTCACTAGCTTTACCCCAGAGACGGGCCCAGTCCTGGACTCCGTGCCACCAGTGCAAAGGGGAGCTGCAGCCAGCTGGGGCTGGTCATTTGCACTAAGGACGCAGGCGTAGTACAGAGCCAGCAGACAGGCCTAGCCTCGGGCACGGCCAGGAAAAAAGCAGGGCTCCTGTGACCCTTGATGGCTGGAGAGGCCCTTTGCAGCTGGTATTGTTTGGAAAAGCGATGAGGTGCCGCTACACTGCGCCATGGACAAATGTGGCATCTCCACCAGCTTTGGGTGGAGAGGCACAAACAGATTCTTTATACTCCCCCTCCCCCTGCAGCCCCAGCTGTGGACAGGGCTTACTGGGCACAGCTGGGGCCCCAGAGAGGAAGGGAAACTGCTCGAGGTTGTAGATCTATTACAAAATGATGCTCAGAAGCAAAGCAGCCTCCTGGAGTGGATTGTAAATGTCAGTGTTAGAAGCCCGCCGAGAATAATATGCCTGAGTGAAGAAAACAAGCAGCAACAGCTCCGTTTTATACAGATTCTCATGCTGGGCTTGCAGGTTCTTTCAACGTTAGACAAGTGCAAACGCTGGGCTTAAAGGGAATCTTTTCAGGTCTTGGCCCTTTAAACACCAGCGTGGCTGGATACGCCAACAGGTGACAATGGCTAGAAAGAAAACACCTTGACAAAGACATACGTCACTTTCGCTCACCAGCAATGGGGTGTCTGTGCCAGAGACACATGGGCCTTGAGCCATAGATCAGTGAGCAGAGGGAAGCCAAGGAAATCCTCAATAACTTTCCCAGCCAGTGGATGGATGTCCCAGCACTACACTCTCCGGGCCAGAGCCGCCTGCACAGTAGCTGTACTTCTAAGTAGCTCTACTGATTTAGCCCATCTGGGGATGTGGCCCTATAAAGCATCATCAGTGGCAAAAATTATGACAGCCTGCTTACGACCACTGTTTGCAGCCTGGAGCCATTGGCGGGCCTCGCTGTCCCACAAACACAGCACGGCTTGCACTTGTAAGTCAGCTGCCTTTCCCAGCAGCTCACTTGTTCCACAGCTGCTCCCTGCCGCTCAGAGAGAAGGAACCGGTAATTTGGTGGAGAGAAGGAACATTTCCCCTTTTATGAGCCAGCAGCACATTCCCCGGTATGGTGGTGCCATAAGGAAACTGGTGTCCTGGTCCGTGACTGGAGAACATGTGACGAGGGCACAGTGAGCTGTGGGACAAATCCAATGACACCCTTCTCTGGCCCTCATCCCACACGATGCTGAGGTGCTCATTGATCGCAACAGCCATTGACTTCATTGGGAGTTGAGGGTCTTGGCCCTTTGTGGAATTGAGCCCTCGTCACAGATGGTTCCAGACACAGCGGAATCAGTAGCAGCGTTATAATGTGTGAATAACTCTTCACATACTAAGCAGAGCGCCTATGGGAGGTGGGTGGGTGTTATGACCCCCATTTTACATCTGGGGAAACTGAGGCACAGAGGCTTAGCTCCTCAAAGACATTTAGCCACCTAACTCCCATTGAAATGGCCGTGAGTTCGGTCCCAAAATACCTTTGAGGCTCTGGGTCAAAGAGATGAAGTGAGTTCACACAGGGTCCAGTCAGGTTTAGTGCAGGCTCAGCACAAACTGTGACTGAAAGTACCGATGAGCTGCAGGGCGCACACAAACTCCATGAACTGAGGTGTATTGCATTGAATTCCCAGGGGATTTATGGTGCAATCAACCTTTGGGTGCCAAGTGTGAAAGGAACCACCATAACCCTTCACTGACAGCCCAGACCTGCCCTGCAGAGAGGGGGGTGCTGTGGTTAAAAAAAAGCCACTGTGGAAAGAAAAATGACTGCTCACTGAACCATAATGGTTCTATTATTCAGAGGTTTTTTGTTATTGCAGCAATCCAAATGCATCCAGCTACTGAAGATCGAGTGACGATAAAGCCTCGTCTCAGGGTGCATATCCAGCTATTGATTAGCCCAGCAGCTTAATTACATTTTTCAAAGACAAGGCTCAAGGGTTTCAATCTATAAGGCTCAGAGCCAGCTCTGTCTTCTAGCCATTCCTGCAATCGCACATTAAATTATCCTGGCGCAATTAAATAAGTTGCAGCTTGCTGATCTGCCCCCCTACCCCCCCAGGGAACAGAAGAGATTTAAAGCATAACACCCTGATGGCGCTCTGCTTTGCATGTTATTTTTACCTATCATCCCATTTAAAGTCATTCAGGCCTGGTCTACACTACGCTGTTAAACCGATTTTAACGCATTAAATCAATTTAACGCTGCACCCGTCCACACTAGATTGCTCTTTATATCGATTTAAAGGGCTCTTTAAATCGATTTCTATACTCCTACAAAATGAGAGGAGTAACGCTAAAATCGATATTACTATATCGGATTAGGGTTAGTGTGGACGCAAATTGACGTTATTGGCGTCATTATTTTACAGTAGCTACCCATAGTGCACCGCTCCAGAAATCGACGCTAGCCTCGGACCATGGACGCACACCGCCGAATTAATGTGCCTAGTGTGGACGCGCACAATCGACTTTATAATATCTGTTTTATAAAATCGGTTTAAGCTAATTCGAATTTATCCTGTAGTGTAGACGTAGCCTCAGTGATGGAGACAAATGCCAGTTGTACTATTAGAGATGTAACAAGACTCTTTTTGTTATATACCAGCTACTCTCATTCCTTGTACAGCATGATCAGGAAAGCTTAATTTTCACTCCATTGGCTTAACTGGAAGCAGGATGTTTATATTCTAAGCCCCTGATTCACCAACACGTGAGCACATGCTGAACTCGAGCACTCACTTAAGTCCCATTGACTTCAAAGATTTAAGCATGGGCTTTAAAAGTGCTTGGCGGATATGAGGCCTAATACAGCTTGTAAAGTCCTTGCTGTCCAGGGTGCTGAAAGTCTTCCTTTTTTAATCAGGGAGGGACACTGTTTCACAGCCCGAAGTCCATCAGTGTGATTACGGATGTTAGTTTAAGAAACCTGCTGGGTCAGATCCTCAGCAGTGGATCTCACCTAGAATGTTTAAATGCATTTTGTGGCAAAATCTGATCTCTCAAAAAAGGCTTTTCAAAATTGCTCCACTATTTTGTCTATTTATTCTCTGCTTCTTCTTCCACCTGTTACAATACTTTAGGACTTATCCACAAGTGAGTTGGCTGGGTCAGAGACTCCCAGCTCCTTGTGTGAAAGAAAAAGAACAGCAAGCTAAATCAAGGTATTTAAAAGCAATTAAGTTTGTCTTTTCGCTGTAGGATACTAGGTCAATAGAGACTAGGGAATTAAAGCTGTTACATTTAGTAACAAACAATTTTCTCCTGCAGAAATATATATTAAATGCAAAATCTTTCATATGTAAAAACACATCTAACAGTGCAACCAGTGATGTTTTGAAAAAGGAGTCTATGCTGTATCTTGCTTAATATTGTAGCCTATATAATAAAATCAGAAGAAGCGTATTCAAAATAATGTAGTATGGAAGAATTTCAAATTCTCTACCAGTTAGAATTAATTTCTTCCCATATGTATGCAGCGTCTGATGCACATATACATATATAAACCCACACACATAATTAGAAAGATTTGTGATTGGAAAAAGAGATAAATTAGCTTGCATATTACATGTGTGATGGCTAAGGCTAAGATTTTGTCATGGATATTGTTAGTAAAAGTCACAGAAAGATCATGGAAAAATAAGAAAAATGCATGGAAGCCGTAGGACCTGTCTGTGACTTTTACTAAAAATATCTGTGACAAAATGGGGATCTGTGGGTCCCCACACTGCCTGAAGAGGGGCAGCTGTGCAGGGGCTAGGAGCTGCCTGCAGCAGCTGCGGGGCCACAGGGTACCCCTGCCACCTGCAACTCTAGGGGCTGCAGCGGCCAGGAGCTTGGGGGTTCCCCCACCACCCACAGTGTCTGGGTTCCCCCACTACCCCCTGGGAATGGGAGCTGCAGGATACTCCTGCCATCCACAGCTCCGGGGGCCAACGGTGGCCAGGAGCTCAGGGATTCCCCCACGGCAGCTGAGAGCTCAGGGGTTCCCCTGCCACCGGCAGCTCCAGGGACCACACCATCCATGGCAGCTGGGAGCTCAGAGGTTCTGACAGGTAGCTCAGGGGTTCCCCCGCCATGGCCAGGATTTGCAGGGTTCCCCACCGCCCACGGCAGTCGGGAGCTGTGGGGTACCCTGCCACCTGTGGCGGCTTGGAGCTCTGGAGGCCACCAGAGGCAGTGGGGGTAACCTGCAGCTCCCTGCCCCCATGGGCAGCGGGGGACCCTGCAGATCCTAACCACCTCAGGCTGAAGTCATGAAGGTTGCTGGAAGTCATGGATTCCATGACATCCGCGACCTCTGTGACTAAATCGTAACCTTAGTGATGGCAATAGCCATATGACAAATTGTGGAACCACGTTATAAATTGCATTTATCGCCTACTACTGACAATTTTCACCTGCCCATTTGCCATCTCTATTTCTATTCAGACTGCTTCTAACTTTACACATCCTGAATAGCTTAAAACAGCTACCCTTTTGGGGGACGTGGGGAGAGCCTGATATGTACAACTATACAGATGGTCCTTCTTTCCCCACAAATATTGCTGTGGGCTGAGTTGATAAATGGACACTATTCAGCTTTGGCTCAGCGATGGATTTAAAGTCCAATGTTTCATGACACATCAGGGCTAGGGATCAGTGATTTATAGCACTGGAGACGAATTGGAAATCCTCCATTACTGGGCCATGTTTTCCTCTCACACCAGTGTAAATTGCAAGTAATTCCATTGGCTTGGGTGGAATTTCATTAGTATAAATCAAGAATGACTCAGAGGAGAATCTTGGGCCATCACATAGGACGTAAGGCCCATATTTTAAAGGGACTTAGATGTTGCTCTGCTCAGCATTGCAACAACTAACTGATTTAGGAGCTTAAGTCTCATTTTCAAAAGAGAGAGAGGCACTTAGACTCCTAAGTCCCATTACTGAAACTTCAGTTCCCAAATGCCTAAGTCATTTTGAAGAGGAGACCCAGGCTCCTAATTTGGTTCGACTTTCCAACACTGAGCAGAATCACACTTAAATATCCATGTCCTTGTACACTGGTCCTGTCAGTAATTCACTCTCCCTGTGAGTGCTGCTTTCATCTCGCTACGCCTCCTGAATCGATACAGTTGTACTTATTAGTTCATTGATTAAATGCTCTTTTTTAAAGCAAGTTGGCAAATTAAAATACACTTGCCTGGAACATTAGTAACTGTCATGACAGCTGAAAGTGACAGAGCGGGGAGATTTCTCTGGCATTGTTTTTTAAGTGCAGTGGGCAAGACAGTATTAGTCATCTCAGCCTTCCGTTCCCTTCACCAAGCTGGTGAACGTATGGCTGGCCAATTCCTAGTTACAACTATTATTGAACTCCTCTCTGAGGTTAATCAGATTTCCTGTTGCAGACAAATAGAAGCTGAGTGGGCTGCACTAAAGACTTGCTGTAGAAATCTGGGGGGTTGGGGTGTAATTTTCTCCCTTCTTTTCTAATCCTACCACTCATCCAGCTATCACAGGGCAGAACTGATGCATGCCTACATGGCCAGTGCATAGGCTTAGCTGAGACTTAAGTGATGCATAGGCCTTATACTGCCCCTCGGCGCAGGAGAGAGACAAGGTAGGTGAGGGAATGGCTTTATTGGACAAACTTCTGTTCATGGCAGAGACAAGCTTTCGGGCTGCACTGGAGTCAGTGAAACTCTACAGCGAAAGCTCTTGCCATGGAAGTTTATTTCTCACGAATCCCAACCCCACCACGGTCCTGCAAAGCTCAGCACACAGCCATGGGAACATGCTCTTAAAAAGAAACCAAAAAATGGTGTCAGATGCTTTGAAGCTGCTGTCAATCCAGATACTTTGCCCCACCCCGCCCTTCCCCAACTATAATCAGCACTGACACACCCCCACACCTAGCAATTTGAGGGGAACGGGAAATTATTCCTTTCCTGAGAGTAACATCAAGCTCTGCAATTCTTAATAATGGGTACGACAGCTTCTCCTCCTCCGTACAGTTATTTTGGTGACTGCTGTTACCTTCTCCACAAGTGAATGAGCGAGAAGCAGGGAGAGAGAGAAATTGAGCCTCTTTTTCTCCAGCAAAAGTCCTGGGCTCCCCAGCATTGATAAAGACCAGACTGTGGAATCCCATCATGATCTAGATTGCCAGACGCCTGTGAGAACCAAAGTACCACATGCCGAGCAGGGGACTGGACGAGGCAGAGGGTCAGGACCACTGCAGGAGAGAAATAACTTCTGCTGATTTTAAGGAGATGGCATCTGGATTCTATTCCCCGCAAGTCACTGAACTGCCCCATGCCTCAGTTTCCCCATCTATAAATGGGGGTAAATAATATTTAACGCACATCCCAGGGGTGCTGGGAGGCATAATTAATCGAGTTCTATGAGATTCTAGAAGGAAGGGTGCTCTAGGTGTGCAAAATGTTGTCCCAAGGTGCCTGGAGAGAGGATGGAGAGAGATTTGGGGGGGGGGGAAACTGGAAGGAGCTAGACACTTTACATTAAACTAAACTCTAAGTTTTCTCCTCCCTGAAAGAAACCTTGTCATTTCTGGGCATCACTGGACAGACATCTCTCACCCATCATGTACTTTGATCCCCTTGAAGGCAATAGATTAAAGAGCACACTCATCTGAGAGAATCAAAACATACTGCCAAGAGCGTTAAACCAAGAAAAGCCTAAAATCATCAACCCTTGAACTCTGAACTCATCCAATATGCAAAGTTATTTTTGCCAAGAAGAACCATCTATTTTTAAACGCTCCAGGTCATTTTCCCCTTCCTTTTCTTTACTAGCATCTCAATCGTTCAGAAATTAATCTTGGCGTTCTTCAGATCTCTAGACATAACTATCCTACGACTGAATCTAAGAGCTTGAACCTCTGGGAATTGGCTTTCCAGCACATACTCTTCGCTTAGAAAATGATTTTTTCCATAGACGCAAAAGCAATCTGTATGCAGAGGGGATCTCCACTTACTCAGACTGGTGCAAAGCCAGAGTAACGCCAGTGGAGTTCCCAAGTATAAAACTGATCTGCGTGGGACAGCAGACCCTTTGCGCTGTTCCCTGGGGAGAAAAACTTTTAAACTAACAAAATAAAATCCACTTTTGCCAATGGCCTGGGATCAGTGCAATCACCAGCAGGGCTTCCCAGTTATCCCATAGACTAACAAAGAATTTAAACAAACGGTCTGACAGGTGAGCCTGTGGATGCAGCTAAATACTATGCTCTCCTCAGAGTTCCCATGGCACAATCAACATCCCATTGTTCTTCCGGAGTGAATATCAATGGGGAAATAACCAAGAACTACAAACACCCACAGGTCCTGGATGGCCTCACACCTGCTTTGGAGTAAATCAGGTGTAACCGCACTGAAAAATCAGGCCCATGGACTCTGGCTCTGAGTTCCATCAACTGATTTACTCCTGATTTGCATTCTTGCAATCAGCACAGAATCAGGCCCATAGGGCCCAACCTGGCCAGTTGCCAACTGGCTTCTGTGGGGGTGCAGGCCCCCTACTGAGGACAGAACAAGGAGTAATGGTCTCAAGTTGCAGTGGGGGAGGTTTAGGTTGGATATTAGGAAAAACTTTTTCACTACGAGGGTGGTGAAGCACTGGAATGGGTTACCTGGGGAGATAGTGGAATCTCCTTCCTTGGAGGTTTTTTAAGGTGAGGCTTGACAAAGCCCTGGCTGGGATGATTTAGTTGGGAATTGGTCCTGCTTTGAGCAGGGGATTGGACTAGATACCTCCGGAGGTCCCTTCCAACCCGGATAGTCTATGATTCTGTGATACTGAGTGAGTGCACTCAGCCTCTCACAGGATCAGGCCCTGATAATGTAACTCCCTTGCTGTCTCCAGCTCAGCACCGCTGAGTGTACCAAACAGACTAGACCCCAGCCCTGAGGTTTTGCCACATGGAATATCCTTCTTTAGATTGTGCAACTCAGAAAACTTTCCTTCAGCTAGCAGGTGCATGTGGCAGAACGTTCTCAGGGTGGATTTTCTGTTTTGAAGGGTTTTAAAAGTGGAAGTATAAACAAACATCTATGAGTCAAACCCTCAGCTGGTGTCACCAGACCATGGACATCAGTACAGCTGTGCCCATTTAGTCTGGCTGAGAGTCTGTCCTATATGCCAAGACACACACATTGTCGCTTTGTTAAACACTGGGATAGATATCAATCGTGTACCAGCTTTGGTTCTCTCTCATACCAGTTGCGTGCCGTGTACACACCATCCCTCTTTTACAAATGGCACTTCAAGGGGCGAGCCTCTTACCTCAGCCACAAACGAGGCGCTTCCTCCCTGATGTTGCATCTGACACAAGGCTCCCGAAGATGAAGGCTGCTCTTGCGGTGAAGTCACCATGCTGGGATTCAGCGCTGGGTCCTAAGCTCTGCCACAGACTCCATGTGGGACCTTGGGTAAGTCACCTAATTTCTCTGGGCCTCAGCTGCCCCACTGTAAAATGCGGGTGGTAAATATTCCTTTGTATTTCTTGTCTGTTTAGATCTTGAGATCTTTGAGGGAGGGTCTGTCTCTCGCTATGGGTATGTACAGCACCTAGCACAATGGGGCCTCCAGCTCAGCTGGGGTCTTTACAGGGCCAGCTCCACAAAGGGGCTTAGACATCACAATGCTGAGGTGCCTAAACCATCACAGGAAAGCCTGAGTGAGGTGCTAGTTCCCCATGCAATGAATAGCTGCATAGCTAGGCTGTATGCTTCAAGGCTGTGGGGAGAGGTGAGGGACGGAGGGCTGAGCCAGGGCTGTGGGGAGAGGCAGGGGATGGAGGGCTGTGGGGAGAGGTGAGGGACAGACGGCTGAGCCAGGGCTGTGGGGAAAGGCGCGGGATGGAGGGCTGTGGGGAGAGGTGGGAAGGGGCAGAGACGCTCACCTCAGCTCGGGGATGGAAAAAAAATCCAGAGATTTGAGCGTTCTATCACAAGATCACGAGGGAGGCGTCATTTTCCTTAGCAATCACGTCTCTGGTGATAAACTCTCACAAGTTGGCACGTCTGTCCTAATTCAGCAGCTCCTTCTGCTCACCCTCCTCCCCCGTCCCCCATGCACCCCAAGGGACACATGGCGGCCCACCCCCAGCTTCCCCTCACCCTCTCGTAAGTCACCTCAGCTGCCTGTTTGCAGCAAGGCCTCTCCCCTGTTGTTCACGGTGGCTTTGGGAGTCTCTCCTTTGCTGCTTGTGACCTTTCCTCTGCCTCCTGCCCCGCCCCCCCAGTTTTACAGTGCCGCATCATTCCCTCATCGGGGCCGTTCACATTAGGGCCAACTTCTCACAGCTCCTCCACCCCCTCCCATTCACACCCGACTCTCTCCTACTGCCTCGCCCCTCCTGGTCTGATTCGCAGAAGTGCCATCCTGTGTGGAGGCTTCCCTTTCTGACACGCCTTCGCCCCTGAGCCACTGACACCGACCGAGCCCGTGAGCCAGCTGTCCCAATGTGCAGAGCCTGCCCCTGAGCCGTGGCAACATATTGACCCTTTGCCCCTCGTCAGGTGTGATGGAGGAGGTTGTACCTGCCAGATCCAATGCTCAGATATTCGTGTGGGTGCATGGGACAAGCCAACACTTAGTACCTCAGCCTGGGACCAATCCTGCAAGGTGCTGAGCTGCTTCTGCCCAGTGTTATGCCCAATCAACACCCACTGCAGACAGTGGGAATGGAAGGCACTCAACACCTTGCTGGATCAGGCTCTGTTCAGCACATTTTTAGCTTAAATGCTTAGTCTAAGCTCCATCGGGGAGTACTTCTGAGTTTGCCAGAGAAACACTGGAGAAAATGAGTCACTGCATCTCACTTGGCCTTCCAGCTTCTTGTTCTGCAGGGCCCTTTGCTGCAAGGGCTATTGATTCAATAACAAGGAGGGCCCTTGAGTGAAGCCCAGGAACGTGCAGGAGAAGACAATGCAAAAGGTATTTGCATAATAGTGAGCGATCCTTATGAATGAGTGTGCACAGTATAGCCCCCTCTGGCTGAGGATCAGAATCATGTAATCACACCCACCCCCGGGGTTGTGCCTACCCTGCTATTAAAACCCACAGCTGGTCTGTGCCGGCTGACTCAGGCTAAGAGGCTGTGTCGATGTCCGAGCTCAAGCTGCAGCCCAAGCTCTAGGACCCTGCAAGTTGAGAGGGAGGGTCCAACCCTCCTCCCTTAGCATGAGCCCAGGATCTCAACTGGCACCGGGCAGCTGCGGGTGTCTTGTGCCAGTGTAGACATGCCATGGAGAGGCAGGTAAGTATCACCATGCTCATTTTACCGCTAGGGAAATTGGAGGTGCAGAAAGGGGAAGCGACTTGCCCCAGGTCACCCAGCCAGTCAGTGGCAGAGCAAGGAACAGAACCCAGGTCTCCCAAATCTGCCCCATATAAATCCATAATGACTGGCAATTCAGCCCTCCCATGGCTCTAGTGCAGCAGAAGCCGCCACACATTCCCGGTCCAGCCAGGTTGGTCTGAGTAAGATGGTCCAGGCCAAGCCAGGTTCAGCTAACCTCACCCACCATTTCTAATCCAGACAAACCCCAACACGCTTTAGAAGAGTGTGTACCCACCAACACAGACCACAAGGAACGCCCCCCAGGGCTGTGGGAGCACCTTTCCCCCTTACACTAGCTGCTTCCTCCCTTGGCATCGTGCTGCAAGGCTCCCTGAACCCAGCCTGTACGGTCTCTTCCTGCTCTCTCCCCATTTACTGCCCAGTTGTCGTTAAACGGTGGCATTCCTCGCTGTGGGGAAGCGGCTACCCAAAGACCTGGAGGCTGCTGACCCAGGTCAATGGCACATTGCTGTAACCTAGGCCCCAATCCAGCTGCCACTGAAGTCAGCAGGGGACTTCCCCACCGCTGGATGAAGCTCCTGTTTAAAAAGCGATCACAGAAACCACCAGAGAGGAAAGGACGGGGGCAGAGATCTCCTGGGAGGATATTGAATATTAAGCCCCACTGAAGAGCTGTGGGGAAGGGGTGGGGGAATTTCCCTCAGCTTCTCCTCTCCCCAGTTAAACCCCTTCTCAAATGGCTTTAATTAGTCTCCATTCCCCAAACCGCCTCTTAATTCCTCTTGTAAATTATCATCACATCAGTGTTAACTTTCCAACCTATAAACAAAGGAACTTTTTCAAGGTGGGGGAAGGAGCGAGGGGGAAGAATCCAGCTGATCTTGATGATAACAGTTTTTCATGACCCTTTCTAATCCTTCCACCTTGCGAGGTCAAGGGGCTGTTGGGGAGGGATTGGAAAGCACCAGGTGGGGCTGGGTGTCAGTCCCCAGGCTCCCTCTGCTGCATAAATTGCTTGACTCACTCCCATTCATCCCCCAGCCCTGTTGTAGCTCAGCCCAAGACTTCAGCATCCCCTGTGACTTTCTCTGCCTGAAAGATTCCACCTCTTCGATGGGTTTAAAAGCCACAGAGCTCAAGCTCAGACGGTCCCCCCACCACAGCTGGTTTCATGGGCGGGGTATGATTTTTTTTGATAGCCTTCCCAGGAGAGGGAAGGGAGGGTGAAACCCACCAGCTTGGCTGTGGGATCAGCAGGCATGAAGCAACCAGCCCCTTCTGCACGCACCCAGGGCTAATCGCCACCAGCACAGTCAAACCTCGTTACCTGTTGCAGGGGTTCGTCGGAGGTGCTGGCCATGTTGGTGGTGAGCGATGCTACCTGCACAGCTTGCTTCCTGGCGGCCAAGAGGATCCGGCAGTAGGTGAAGGAGATAGCCATGGATGGGAGGAAGAAGGTCAGGCAGGAGGCTATCAGAGCATAGGGCAGACTGACCAGGAGCCTGCATTGGTCCTCTTCCACGCGGGAGGTGCTATTGAGTGGCCTGGTCTCAAACTCCAGCTCGTGCCACCCCATTTTGATGGGCAGGAAGGAGGCCAGGGCGGCCAAGGTCCAGGTAGCAAAGATGAGCCACACAGCCCTGCAGGAGGTCATCCTGAGCTTGTACTTGAGCGGGGAAATGATGAGCAGGTACCTGTCCAGGCTGATGACGCAGAGGTTGAGGATGGAGGCACTGCAGCACATGACATCGAAGGAGTACCAGATGGAGCAGAATTCGCCCTCCAGCACCCACCGGCCGTACAGCTGGTTCAGCATGGCTGGGGGCATGACCACCACACCCACCATCAGGTCGGACATGAAGAGGGACACCAGGAAGTAGTTGGAGGTGTTGCGCAGGGAGCGCTGCGTGAAGATCAGCAGGATGAGCAGGAAGTTCCCCAGGGTGGTCAGCAGGATGATGAAGCAGAGGAAGGCGGCCACCCAGCTGCTTCCCCCAGCCAGGGACCTCTCCCCAATCACACTGGCATTAGGGCTCCCAAAATCTGCTGCCATTGAGGAGCTGGGGGGAGGAGGGGCTGGGTGAGGAGGAGGGCAGCTAGCAACTCCGCTGGGGCAGCTCGGCACAGACCAGAGACCAGGACTAGGTGATCATTGCCATGGGCCAGCTTTTAAAGGAAAGAAGTGTGATCCAGCTCTTGCTTCCTCTGTCCCTCTCTCTCTCTCCCCCTCTTCTCCTCCTCTCTCTTCACTGGCAACCAAGGCAGAATGACACGCTCAGGAACCGATCAGCAGAAGAAAGGTTCCCCCCACCCCATGGCTCATACTGAGGCATTTCCTAGTAACTGCAAATGCCACTTAGATGCCTGTTTGGCCGCCTCTGGATAGAGGCTGGTGCGGGGAGCAAATGCCCCTGAGGTCCTAGCTCTGCTTCTCTCTCCCTCCTCCTTGTCTTACCTGTAGGGCTCTTTCTTCTGGGGGCCGCGAGCCTTTTCCTTTCAGCTGCTGTGTGTCCGATCGCGGCTGCTGCTGCACACAGAGCAGGCAAGAGGCAGAATAAACCCTGATGCAAGGGAAGCGAGAGGCTCCTACAGAGTCTTGCTCGTGGGAGATAGCTGCAACGTGCAGGTGTGTGTGAAGGCAGCACAGAGGTGTCGGCCCCTTGGCCAGAGGTGGGTGTGTGCGTGAGCATCCTCCTTCCCCCGTACTCTTGCTAAAGGAAACAGGGATCTAGTCTAAATCCTATAGAGTAGCAACTGGAGAGCTTTCTTTTCTGCCCTTAAAGCGACAGCAAACACTATCTCCCCCACACACACTCCACCAGCCCTCCCCCTCCAGCGAGCGGCTTGGGTTAAAGAGGGAGATCTAGCACAAGAGGGTAAAGTTAACATCAGGGAGCCCGTCAACAGGTTTGAGGCTAAAAACAGCCATGCAGGGCTGCACTGATCAGCAAGGATTTAATCCCAGTCACTGAGCCCGACGGATGGTTTAATCCGGCAGTACGCAACACAAAAACACCCTATGATCTCAGCAAAACAGCCAGCAAGGGGGTCAGGCTGTTCCCGCAGGGGGACTTTCTGGGATCCCCCTTACTGCCGAGGCATTAAAGGCATGATCCAAACCCCATTGCAATCAATGAGCATCTTTGGCGGCTCAGGCCCAGGTACTGTGACCCTCACCATGGCACTGGAGCACGAGAAATGTCAGCTAGCGGGAAAACCCTCATAGGCAGGAGCTCCGTTCGGACCAGCAACCCAAGGGAAATGGAAGAAGCCTGGTTGCGTTGCTCACTTGAAAACTGGACACCACGCTGGGTGACCTGTCTGCCTGGGAAGGGACACGGGCGAGAGGGCCAACTGTTCTCATTTACAACCCAAGGCAACAAAGGAGAGGAAAACTCTTTGGGGGTCATTTGGAGAAGTTAGCTTTGTTGTGTTTTTTAACCATTTCTTGCTTATTTTCCTCCCCCCTCGAAGTCGTCTGCTATTGGACTTCGGCACGGACCAAGGCCTCAGCTGGCGTAACTCAGGTATAGCTCCACTGAAGCCAGTTGACACCAGCTGAGGAACTGGCCCTGGGTGACGATGGGCGCCTGCATTTACAGATGGGTGCAACACAGAAATCAGTCTCCAAAAGACGGCGAGGTGGCCTGACAGAGTCACTTGAATCTCTCTTCCCTTTGCCTCAACACACTCCGCTACCAGCCGCGTGTCAGCCACATCTCCAGCTCCTGTTTCCCACTCCCCTGCCTCCTGCCCAGTACCACTCTCACCTGGGTGTTAATCCAGCCCCAAACCTACTATGGATAATGCCCAGCCAAGGCCTCTGCTGCATGGCCGGAGAGTCCCAAGGACATCAACAGGACCCGTTGTTAGGGTGACCAGATGTCCTGATTTTATAGGGACAGTCCCTATATTTGGGGCTTTTTTTTTTTTTATATAGGCTCCTATTACCCCCCATCCCCTGTCCCGATTTTTCACACTTGCTGTCTGGTCACCCTACCCGTTGTGGGTGCAGTGACTGTCATGCCTACTAAATCCTGAAACAGGCTGCTGGTGTACTGAGACCACAGCCCAGCACGCTGACCAATATTCACACAGTCATAGAACTGTAGGGTACCTCAAGAAGTCACCTAATCCAATGGCTCTCAATCAGGGGTAGGGGTAGCCCAGAGGGTACTCAGAGGTCTTCCAGGGGGCACATCAGCTCATCTAGATCAGTGTTTGTCAGCATGATTGCAGCCCCCAGGAGGATTACAGGACAGGTTTTGTGTTGGTAAAAATGAGTAAGTCAGCACAATAATTGTGTGGCTGTGACGCTTTTGTATGTTGATGTCTGATTTTGTACGCAAGTCGTTTTTAAGTGAGGTGACCTGGTGGGGCAGGGGGTACGCAAGACAAATCAGACTCCTGGAAGGGCGACAGTCATCTGGAAAGGTTGAGAACCACTGATCTAGTCCAGACTCCCCTGCCCCCATGCTCAGGCAGGACAAAGTATACCTAGATCATCACTGACAGTGTATGTCCAACCTGTCCTTAAAACCATCCAATGGTGGGGATTCCACAACCTCCCTAGATAACTTACCTAGAAGCTTCACTATACTTAGAATCAGCAAGTGGTTCCGAATATCCAACCTAAATCACCCTCACTGTAGACTAAGCCAATTGCTTCTTGTCCTGTCTTCAGAGAACATGGACACCAACTGATCTCATTGTTTCCTCGTATCCGTCCCCATCCATCTGATGTCTTTTGTCTTATACTTGGATTGGAAGCTCTATAGGGCAGAGACTTTTTCTGTGTTTGTACAGCACCTAGCACCATGGGATCCTGGCCGCTCGCTGGGACTCCTAGGCATTACAGCAATATAAAGAATAAGATGACTATTTGATCCTCCTCCTTAAGCCCTAGAGCCTTTTCAGAGCTTCATATTTTTACTTAGTTCAAAAAAAAAACCTTTCAAATCTTTAACTCTTATTAAATACCTAAAATCAAGAGCAGCTCCAATCCATGTGGAGGGGGGAAAAGCTTTGTGTTTTGAACAAGTCACCTCGGGGTGCTTCTAAGATATTTAATTTGCTGCTGTTGTTTCATTATCCAGCCACTGGACTGTTTCATGCTACAAAAGAATGTCTTTCTGGGATTCACATTTGCAGAGGTGGGACCAGATTCTGCATTGTTGCACTAGCATGGACTAGAGTAATGCATTTGGCTTCAACAGGGTTACTTTGATTTGGCACCAGTAGAGTACAGAGCAGAATTTGGCCTATTTTCCCTGCAACTCTGATGGATCAGCGAAGCTTTAAATATTTAACATCATTTCCCGAGTAAGATGTTTGTCTCCCTTTTCCAGATGGGCGGGTGAATGCCAGCCAGAGTTTATTGTGCTCCTGGTTCTGCCTCAAGGCAGAGAGGAAGAGGTGAGCAGCCCTCACCGACAGTTCACGACAGGAAGCTGGAGAAAGAGACAAGCAAACCCTCCAGATTTCCCTGAACGGCTTCAAGTGGCCCCTGGATGAATTATTGCTGCAGGACAAGGCTGGTCCCTGATCATGAGGGGCTGCTGGCAGAACTAAAGGGAAACCAGGAAATGAACAAAAAGGAATGATTCAAATGAATGGCTTTTCTCAGAGATGCTCTTTGCCACCTCGTCAAAAACTCTGGCCAATGCTCTCTCAATAGCTCACACTCCAGCGCTACCGCTCAGCCCGGATCCCTGAATGTCAGCCCTGCATGCTGTTCTGCAGAACTTTCAAAAAAAATCATGGCCCAACGAGGACCTGCTGTTAGGCCCAGAGACAATGTTCTTCTTAAGCATGACACTGCTCTGACTGTAGGAGGAAACCCACACTGCCTCTCCACACTGTGCATTTGCAGCAGAAGAAGAGAGCACAGGGGGCTGCTATCCAGGCAGCAGGGGATACGAGACCGTTCCCAAGACTGTTTAGGAAACACTTCGAACACCAGTAGCAGAAGAGGCAGAACATCAGGTTGTTCCTGAATCTGCAGAGATTTACCCTGGCAACAAGGACATAACCACACTTTGCAGGTATATGGTGCTTTTCCGCCAGGAATCCCAAAGCACCTTAGCCTCCAGGTCCAATATCATCAGGCTCAGTTCACCAATGGGGAGACTGTGGCACAGTCCAGGTCAGGCCAAGATTTTTCACAAGTAGGAGCCTGAAGTGAGCCTTCTAGGGCCATAGTTGAGCTCCCAGACAAGTGACCTGATTTTTCCAAAGTGCTGAGTTCCCATTGACAGCAATGGCGTTACACCTGTGCAAGTGGGCTCAGATTCAGGCCCATAGTCTGGATGCCTTAAGAAATCCCAACGCAGATGTCATGAAGGGCCAGGGAAAATTCCCCATTATCACCCCCAAAATGAGCCCCCTGGGAGCTGCTGGGTGCTGAGGGCTTTGGAAAATCTGGCCACCATCATTCAACACCAGGCTGTAAATGAGACCAAGGGGCCGTTTCGAGAGAAGCTGCTGGGAAACGCGCCCCCCCCGCCCCCGCGCCCTTGCTTTATATCCCGAGGTCTCTCCCACTAATGCACCCAGATTTCAATTAAAATCTGGCCCATTCCGGAGCAGTGATTGGCTGTAGTTATCCTGAAAGCACTTGAATCCTGACACCAAGCCCATTAGCTGCAAGAGCAATAGGACGGGGTCATCCATCACGGATCAATAATGCAGGACCGTCACCATGGCCTACTGGGAAGAGACGTGACAATAAAGCAGCAGCCCTGGAGGTGCATATGCTGGGGTGACTGGTAGTGATGGAGGGACTTCAGCCTAGCCAGAGAGGCCATTCCCGGGCTGTGCACAGCGGTTTGTGGTGAAATGCAGAAAGGGATTCGGCTCCAGCGCTTGCATCTACCAGCTTTTGAGGTGACCCATGAGAATAAATGCGCTTTCTGGTTCTCTACAGTGTCGCTCTAGCTGTGTAGCCAGCAGAGGGACTGGGATGTCCGGCTCCCAGTTGGAATTAATGGAGACAGGACAGTCTAAATGCCTCCCCTGCCAGGGACCTTGATCCTTCTCCGTACAAGTGCAGGGTGTTGCGTGGGCAAACATCTGGCGCTGAGCAGGGCAGGGCATGCAGGAAGGGAGCCCATCCTGTCATTCATGGGTGCATACTTGGGCAGCCGCCAGGCTGCCCCAGACTAGCAGCAGGAAGGGAGCCCAGAGCAAGCGGCTTAGTTAGCGTAAGGATCTTGCCTGAGAACATGTGTCAGATGCCACCTTCTCCAGCCACACCCTGCCCCCTTTTGCACCCTGCTCTCTTCAGAGCACGAGAGAGCCAGGGCTCCGGAGATGTCCCACCACTCGGCAGAGAAGGCTGCACCCCGCACTTAACCTCGCTTGCACCCGCGGACTGTCTGTTCACCTCTATGCTGGAGCACAATAACTGAGTTCCCTGCTGAGCACCGCACGAGGACGTGCAGGAACACGTCCAGAAAG
Source organism: Gopherus evgoodei (assembly GCF_007399415.2). Classification (NCBI taxonomy): domain Eukaryota; kingdom Metazoa; phylum Chordata; order Testudines; family Testudinidae; genus Gopherus; species Gopherus evgoodei. The sequence goes on along the minus strand of NC_044339.1, from coordinate 8,166,159 downwards.
AAACCAGGCAGGGTGCAGAGAGAAGCTGGATCTGCCCAGTTTTATTACACAACCCTGCCCCCACCAGTGGAGAGCGCAGAGTGATGGGAGCTGCAGGCAATGAGGTCTAGTCCACACGCCCAGGGAAACAGACCACATCCAAAATGGGGGCAGGGAAGGGGAATGAGCAGGAAGCTGTCTCCACACATTAATCTGAGTTCATTTGCATCTTGGCTCCTAGCAGTCCCCAGGCACTCTGGCTTGGCTGCTGCAGGAAAGGTGCGTGGGGGGTCAGGGGCTGGGTGGTGAGGGGGCCGTGACAGGATCTCAGACTGATCAGCACAGGGAGTGGCCCAAGAACCACCCTTCTAGTTGGCTCTGTTCCTTCCTGGTACAAAAGACAACATCAAACCCAGCTGGGAAGGAGAGACAGCGAAGAGCTGGTCTGATGGTTCCTGGAACAGGGTCCCAGAGCTCAGCCCAGTCCTACCCCAGAGTGCTTGGGCTCAGCCCCATCTCAGACTGCTCCAGAGCTTCTATGGGATGCATACAATTGATGTGGAACAATGGCCTCTGGCCCTTTAACTCTCAATGGGGCAGGGGGAGTGCGTGTCTTTCTCTGTATCACAGGAAGCTCCCCCCCACCCCCCGTTACCAGTCCTTAGGCTCCATGTAGCTTGAAAACCGCCTTGCTAAGGCCTCTAACCTCCCTCTGCCATCTACCCTCGGCCAGCCCTCTCATCTCAAGGTCGCCCCAAAGCCCAGTGGGTTTTGGAGCTCGCTGGGAATGAGTTGCTGAGACAGACTGGCCCGAGGTTCTGCAGGTCACGCAAACCAGCACTGCCAGGGGACCTTGCTACAACCAAAAGACTGCTGCACGGCAGACGCACACCTGGGAAAAGCAAACTCCCACCCCCGAGATGCAGCCAGGACAAATCGCTTGGGGAGCTTTTCTTCTCCTCTCCACTAACTTGGGACCTCATTTCCTCAGCTCCAACCACGGTCTGTGCTGAGAGCAAGGAAAGTGTCAGGCAGCATCAGACGCTAAACTGGTGTCATTACAGCTATGCAGTTACGCCAGCTGAGGATCTGGCCCTCATTGCTTAAGCTCTCATCAGCAAAAAAAACACTTGCTGCAAAGCAGATCTGGGGGTCTTTGGCTGATGGCCACGATTTTGCTGAGATTAGCAGCTATCCCACTTTCCACCACTAGCAATATACTGGTTTTACTTCAGTCAATGTACGGGGGGGGGAGTGGGATCTGAATCAGGCCTTCCATTGCTAAGAATGGCTGAAGTCTGTGAGTGCAGCATTTTGTTCTGTTTGCTGCAGAGATGAATTCAGGCTGATTAAAGCCACATTTTAAAAACAATGTTAAAATCCTGCTGCCGCTGTCCCATGAACACCATTCAGTGCAGAGACAAGCCTGCCAGCCTGGGCTGCATTTCCCTGCATCGATTCTATTCCCCTGCTCTCCCTTCTTGGGAACATTTGCAGGACAAGAGGATCTTGGCTTTCACAGAGTCAGCTCTGCTGTCTTCTCCTCCTCTTTTCACTCTAGGATTGCCTAGCAGAGTGAATTTCACAGCAGCCAACCTCACTGCCAATAGCACAGAGATGGGGTTGTGATTTGGAAGGAGTAGCCAGATGAGACAGCTGGGCAGTCCAAGAGTGAGAGGTGGCCCAGTGGTTCCTGCTGCAGCCTACGACTCAGGAGAGGTGGGTTCAGTTCCCTGCTCTGCATTGTTTCCTATGTGTCCTTGGGTAAGTCATCTAAGCCCAAATCCTCACAGATATTTTGGTGCCTGACTTATCTTCCCTTTGAGGATCTGGGCCTTAGATCCGATGTTCCTCATCTGTAAAATGAGGGTTGTGAGGATAAAGCCACTGAAGACTGAGGTGCTCAGATGCTGTGGGCCCAGTAATGCCCAAGATGGAGATGATCAGTGTCATCTCTAGGTTGTCAGATTGACCAGATCTATAAGGACTGAAAGTTAACAGCTACTGGCTGTTTGGTGGCTCCACTCCATTTCCTAGTGGAGAAGCATCCTGTCCAAAAGCTACTGGCACCGGTTGTCCCCCTGGTTGGTATTCCCAGCGGTGGGACTGGATGATAGAGACTGAATGCCTCTCTGATCACTAGAGGTAGTCCCAGTGCCCAGACAGCCTGCCTGTGCCATCCCTGCTCTGCAGACATCTCTCCAGGTCAAGAGGTGGCTGGAGCATGGTCACACACTTTTAGATTATCATCAGCCCCCAAACTGATTTTACCTGCCGCTGGCTTTCTCCTTCCATTCTGCTCAAACCACCTTGAGCGTTGCTCGCCTGTGCCGGGGTCCACACCGCAGCATCTTCACCGCCGTTCTTAGCTAGGCAAGCTCAATTAAAGCTCACACAGGTACACCTACCTGAGTCGCAGTCACACCTCCGATTGCAAGTGTAGACATACCCTCAGAGGAGGAACCCAGCTCCAAACAGGATCGGCACCCCCAAGTAGTTAAACCCTTAGGAACAGGAGTCCTTTGAGACTATCCCACTCATTTTAACCCAAACCTCCTGGATTCCTCCTTTCTTAAACCTGGAAGAAGAACTTCAAACATGCCCTGAGGCTCATCCAGGTAAGAGGCCCAGAAACTTTTCTTGATTTCGTGGATATTCTCTTTGGATCAAGGGTTCCACCTAGTGGTAACATAGTTATAACCACTCAGTTTTCTGCAGAGAGATGGTCCCTGCACTTGTTACTCCAGAGAATGTTATTGGACACCAAATATACCAGCTGTGCCAGTGACTCTTCCTGCTCTCCCCAGTCTCAGGGACAGGGGGTTGTTGGCTGTTTCTATTCCTGGGCAGCAGCACTGGATCACTGTGTAATGGTGGCTTTAAGGGGCAGAAGTTAATAAACTGAGGAATTATTTTTAAACAGTTCCCCTGAATAGGTTAAGTGTAGCAGAAATTCAAAGACGTCCCAGGCCCTCCAGTCCCAGCTTCCATTCTGCCCTAGCTTTGCTTGGAATAAACCCAGTTCAGGCCCAGCATCAGTAGGTTTGCATTCGGCTCCGTTGCCGAAGAACCACGAAATGATGAGGCATGGAAGTTAAAACTTATTTATTTAAGAAAAAAAAATCCCGTCAAAAGGAAAAATATATTGATGACAAGCTCTGGAAGCTTTTGTCAGAAAAGCAACAAAGAGATCAGCTTTATACAACAGAGCGAAGGCGGTTAGCGAGACAGGCAGGGCTGGCCCTCAGGTCCCCAACCAAACGTCTCCCCAATACCCGGCAGCCTGAAGGGGAGATAAGGAGCAATTTCCCGCTAAGTTCCATTCCCACCAAGGAGATCAACTCACCCCCTCCCGCCACTATCTGTTAAAGTGCTGCAGAGAAGCCGAGGCAGGAGGGGCAGATTGGAGAAGAGTCTATGACACGTGCCCCAGACTCCCTGGTAGAGGGACGCCACCCAATCTGTCGCTGGCTCAACCGAGCTCTGTACTGAGGGAGGATCCCCAGGGCTCACTGTGCACCCTGACTCCCTCCCAGAAGAGCCTCCCTTTCAGGTGCCAGACAGAGCAGAGAGAGGCCCCTCTACGCCCAGCAGTGCCTTATAAAACCATTGGGAACAGACGCAAATATGGCAGGAGGTTTGGCTGGGCGGCGGGGTAGGGAGAGGAAGGAAGATTTCTGGGTCCACTTGTAAAGCATTAGGTCTTGAGCCCCAGTTCTGGCTGGCCCCTGGGAAGTGAACAAACAGCAACTCAGGCTAGTGAGCATCCAGCTCCCACTCTGAGTGGCTGAATATCTCCCAGTCACTGACCCTTCCCAAGTTGTGGAGATGCCAGTGCTGCCTGGATTCTCCACTCCTCTGAGTGACAGTGGCCTCCCCCAAGTCCCCTGACCCTCCCCTGCCTTCCCCCAAGGGAGCTCTTCCTTCTCGGCTGGGTGCACGCCAGGTTTGCAGTGGACTCAGACTAGGCAGCGAGCAAGGAGAGTCCCTCCTGCCCCTTGCTTTGCTTCTCCTTGACCCACTCCAGAGGACGAGGGACAGGAGGGAGTGCCAGGGTCCATCAATAAACCCAGGGACATGAGCAACTGGAAACACCCTGTTTTCTGGGCCAAGACCAATAGGAGCCAAAGAATACAGAGCATGGGAGTGCTGGAGAAATGCAGAGTCCCTAGACCCTCCACTCCTTTCCACCAGCCCTCCTGGCCCCCATAGGCCACCGTGTCATTCCTGTCCCAGGCCCCAGCATGCACGTGCATCTCCTTTCACCCTCAGCGCTCGGCATGCCCAGCACACACCATCTCCGTCCCGCGGATAACCAGCACTGGGGATAAAACCCTTTTTAGGCTCCCCCATTTCCCTCCTGGAGTCACATTTGGGGCAAATCAAGAACCAAGACCTGCCTGAACCCAGAGCTGGGTGCAGTTTCAATCATGAGTTCCTCTGGGTAAGGAGAAGAAAAGATCTTCCTATCCCCTCGTTTTGCAGTCTCTCTACAGCACCCATCCCTAGGGGCAGCAGAGAGGGCAGCCCTACACTCCCAGGAGGCTGGGGGGCTGCCCCACTCCCAGGAGGATGCGGGAGATCGCTCACCCTCACAGACATCCCAGGAGAGCAGCAGGGGGTGGAGCAGAGAGGCTGGTCTCCCAGCGAGAGTCCATTAAAACTACAGAGAAGGAAGAGAAGGCATAAGAGGCTCCGAAGCCCGGTTCCAAACCCTGCAGAGCCAGCCTGTGCCACCCTCAGTCCCCGAGGGGTCCCGTCCTGCCCCTTCCGGCTGCTGCCCCTGACCTCCCACCCCCGACAATATATTATCACTATGATGTGCAAGTAGGTTTGCTCAGATCCCCCCGCGCTCCCATCCCCACGTCTCAGCCCAAGCCCCGTCTGCGCCTCGGACGTTCTTGCCCACCCCACAGCGCCGCTAAGAGCAAAGCATGATGGGTAGTTAGTAGACAGGTAATCACCCCGCAGCCCCACCCCCTCCCCCGTGCACCACCCCCTGTCCGCACTGCAGGCTGGAAGGACAGTCCTGGAGGGTGTGGGTCACTCCTCGCCCCCCTCCTCCTCGCGGTGGCGGTTGGAGATGGGAGTTTCTTCTGCCTCCTGCTGGTGGTGCATGTAGTGATGGGGGTTGGGGCCCTCGGCGGGCAGGTTCTCCTCTGCGTTCAGGTAGACGTTGAACAGCGCTCCCTCGTGGCTCGGCTCCTTCCCGCAGGCCTGGCAGCTGCAGCGGAGGATCTTCTCCACCAGCTTGTCGACTCGGGGGATCTCGGCGTTGCCCGGGCAATCCAGTGTCACCTTGATCAGAGGAAGAGGAGGGGACTGAGTGGGAGATAGTCCCCTTCCCCTCCAACACATACCCCCAGCCTGCTGCATGGCAGGGCAGGGTGGGGCACACAGCTCGGAGCCCACTCTGCCCCTGTCCAACTGGAACCTCTTATGGGCAGGGACCCTCATTTCCTAGAAGTTTGCATAACCCAGTGGTCAGCGTCCCACATTCAGAGGATGCACGTCTGTTATAGCTCTGAGCCTCAAACTGGAGAGACTTTCAGCTCTGGAGGTTCAATCCCTGATGTTGGCCAACGGAAGGGGGAGGGGATTGCATCTGTACAGCTCCTGGCACAGCGAGTCCCCAGCCAGGCACTACTGCGATAGAAATATCAAATACACCTCTACCCTGATATAAGGCGGGTTCGCATACAAGGCAGTAAAGCTCTGACACGCTGCTTTGAGCGGCATGTTAAGGGTACAGGGCGAGGCCGGGGCCAAGGGGGGCAGAGGGTCTTGGGGGCGGGCAAGGGCTCCCCCTCAGGGTGTGGGGGGCAGGAGCTGTGGGAGGGCACTTTTGGGGGCCCCACAGTCCCAGACTGGCCCAGAGGATTAGCAGGGGGCCAGGAACAGCCCGCTCTGCTTCCCTCGCCCCAGCCCCAGCCATGTCGCTCGAGGGAGGGACTTGGGGGAAGGGATCCCCCCGCACTCCTCAGCAGTGGGAAGCGGAGCAGCCCGGCCCCAGCCCGCTCCACTCCGCCAGCTCCCAGTCGCAGCGCTCCACTTCCCGCCACAGGGGAGTGCGGGGTGCGTCCTTTCCCCAACTCCCCCACACTCACCAGCAGCAGGAAGCAGAGCGCTGCGGCTGGGAGCTAGCAGAGTGGAGTGGGCTGGGGCCGGGCTGCTACGCTTCCTGCCACTGCCAGGGAGTGCCTGTCGGGGGGGGGGGTGGCTAGGAGTCGGAGCAGTCGGGGGCAAGGGGGTTGGATAGGGGGTGGGGTCATGGGGGTGATTAGGGATGGGGGTCTCTGGAGGGGATGGTCAGGAAACTGAGGAGGGCAAAGCAAGTTTGATATAACATGGTCTCACCTATAACGCAATGAGATTTTTTATCTCCTGAGGACCGCGTTATATCGGGGTAGAGGTATAAAAAGAAACTTGGCTGGCCCTTGCAAATGCCACCCATTAGCTGGGCATCCAGAATCAGAGGCGGCTTAGGAAAGTTTTGCCCCAAGTCACCTGCCCCAAAGGTGCCCAGTGAGCCAGCAGCAGAGCTCAGGACAGACCCTAGTTCTCCTGACTCCTAGCACCAGCTGGCTTCAGAGCCCTACGTACGAATGTAGCGATTCACATAGCACTGGGGGCGTCACTGAACCAGCACTGAAGGCAGGGTCTCAAACCCGCATTGTTCCCAGGCTCACACGGCGAAATGGGGCGAGGCTTGGGGCGTGCGAGGGTGCAGAGACATTGCTGGCGAGGAGAGTGGCGGGTGACTGGCAGATGGGACGTGGGAGGCTGTTTCAGGCATGGAAGAAGGCACAAAGCCACGAGTGGGAGACGGAGACAAAGGGAGCAATCAGAAGACAGGGCATGTGAGCGTGAGAGCAGAAATGAATAATGCATGGAGTCACGGGGGGATGGCTCAGCAAACATTTATGTATTTATTAGTATTATTATTCATAGAAATAGACTTGCCTTGACTAGCACTTTCCATCTGAGGATCACAGGGCACTTCAGAGGCATCAACAAGTCACCCTATGCCCATGACACAGGTGAGGAAACTGAGGCACAAAAGCAGGCAGGACTAGAATCCGGGTCTCTCAATTCCCAGGCCTGCACTCGAACTGTAAAGCCAGCCATCCCCAGATATGAACAGGGCATAGAATAGGAGGTGTTACTCACGATTTCCCACATGGACTGGGCGGGCATGCAGGAGTCACAGTGCACCAGGGACTCTGTAGACTGAGGGAAGGTGTTGGGGACACTGTAGCTGAAGCACTGTCCCAAGCAGGCCCTGTGAAGAAAAGGCAGGAGTAAAGCCCGTGAAGCTGAGCGTTAGGTGGGACTGGGAGCTTGATGCAAACCATGCACGAGACGCTCCCTGCCTAGGGCTCTGGTAGCAGGCAGTGCTTGCGGGAGGCGAGGGAGGCAGCAGGATCATGGTCTTCTACCAGGACAGGCTGGAGATAGGTGGCTAGAGAGGAAAGAGCCAGGGCTTCTCTCTGCAGCAGCTCAGAGCTGCTCCAGTTGCCTCTTGCAGTGATGAAGGAGGAAGCGTCTCAATGCAGCATCCTTCTCCTCTTCCCCATGAGAAGCTCCCCGCATGTCCTACAGTAAGCCAGCATCCGATGGGCCAGAGAAGCCGAGGTGGGGCTGAAGGACTTGGATGGAAGTGGTGGGGAGAGGAAGGAGGAATCCTTGCCTTGGCTTTCATATACTGGGACACATATGGGCTGCATGTTGACTCAAGGAGGCCACAGAGTGCCCCAGCAGTTTAACAAGATAAAGCTGCATTGCAATAAACACTGAGAGCACACCACAGCCACTTGGGATGTCGGGGGAAGAACTCAGATTCTCATGCATCAAGAGCCCAGCTTGCCACCTGGGAAAAACCAATTGCAATACAGGGCCAATGACACAGCTGAGCCATTCCAAAGCCATCCAGTAGAGGGCAGTGGTGTACACACAAAAGCCAGTTCGTTATGGTCTCCTGATGTCAGTGAACAGAGCAGGACCCAGGAGCTGTGGCATTGCTCCTGGACTCTCCCAGGAGAGGACATCACCAGGGTGACTACAGCTTGAAGTCACTCGCAAAAGAGTCACCCTGCACTCTAAGTCTCTTAAGGGGGAAATGAGGGCTCGAGTGCACCTTTCCGTCAGTGTCTTCCTCTGACTCCAGCTTGGCACGTGGTAACAACCTGTTCTAGGAACCTCCTCCTAATTCTGGTTCTGCCACCTGACCCATCGATTCCATACAACAGCCCCGTGTTGCTAAGTACAGATGGTGCTAACTAGGGCCCTGATCCTGCAATTGACTCTATTTGGGCAAAATCTTCTCCCTTAGCAAGGAGTCTGCATCTAGGGTGACTAGATGTCCCAATTTTATAAGGACAGTCCCGATTTTTGGGTCTTTCTCTTATATAGGCTCCTATTACCCCCAATTTTTCACATTTGCTGTCTGGTCACCCTATCTGCATCAGGCAAAGTCACCAACCTGAAGAGTGAAGGAAACAAGGTACATCTAGAGAAGCCCTGGGCTGCACTGCAGCCTGCTCCCCCCCATACCTGTTCTGGATGGACTTAGACTCGCAGCCGCTGTGCCCCACAATCTGGGTGATGTTCTTCGCCTCGCACCACGCGCTCTTGTCCGGGAAAAGGGCCAGTTTGTTAATGGGCGGTGGCGCAGCCAGGATCACAGCCGGGAAGAGGGCAGCCACCAGGAACCGGAACATCATGGCCAGCTCCACCGAAACCCTAGAACTAGAATCCAGAGAGCAAAGCTTGAGCAAGTGGGAAAGTGAGCCCCGTCCCCTCCTTCAGATGTCACATCACCCGAGGAGCCTTCTTGCACTAACCCCCACAAGCCCCCTGGGAGGAAGGAGCATGTTCATATCTGTTTGCCTAGGTTCCTGTGGGCCCTGCCTCAGATTACGAACCAGATGGTGAGCACTCGCCGATCCCTCGTGCCCTATAAATCAGGCCCTATATGATGCTGTAAGTGCAGGAGTCTGGTCCATCCTTCCTCTGCACTACTGGCCTCTCTGCAAGCCAGGCATTTATCCATCACAAGCCGGCTTAGAGGGACAGGGGTGAATGGCAGGGCAGATGCTGGGGGTTGCTCCTGATGGGAGGGGGCCTGGGTGAATCATTCCCTTGGGCTTTATGGGGGACCAAGCCCAGGTGCCATAATGTGTGGTGGAGGATAGGATGGACCACAGTAATGGAAGCCAAGCACCTCTTCCAACCACCTACTGTCCTGAAAATGCACCACCACCACCCTACTCCAGCTCTGTCTGCTCCACAGCAAAATCTGCTAGTGGAGAGGCCAAACCCCTTTCCAACCATCTCTCCCTCCCCCTGGCACCTGGTGCATCCTGGTACTTGGCACAGTCCTACCGTCTTGTCCTGCTGTGGGCACAGGGACTTGTTAAGCATGACCAGGTCCCCCACTGCGCAGAGTGGGGCTGGGTGGCATGGAAGGGGTTGGGATGAGAGGGTGCCCCTTCTCTCAGCAGCTGGCAGTCTGGGAGGCCAGAAACACCTTCTAGACCCTGGCGAGCATAGTGAGGAAATCAGAGATTCAACCATCGCCTAGGGAAGACGGGGGGTTGTATCTAGTGCATCACCTCTCTGGTTGCACACATGCTCCACACATTGCCATGAGAACTGGGCTAGCAACCAGAGCCAGCAGGCATGGCCCCTCAGGCAGTGGAGAGTTCTGAGCGCTTGCAGACCTGGCCCTGTTTGCACACCAGAGCTCTCTGCCACCCCTAACCAGCCTGAGCAGAAATAGGTGCAGAAGGGAGCTCAACACATCAGAGCTAAGACATCCTGCAGGAACAGAACCTCCAACCAAGTTTCTCCTGAACGGCTCCCATGTGGGACTGATGAAAGGGACTGAGGTCAGTTACCACCTGGACCCTACACTGAAGGCGCTGGGCCAAACCACACCTTTCTGGAAGGGCTTGAATCCACAGTCACTAGTCCCTGGTTACACGTGTTACCTTGCACCAAGCTCTTTCATCCAGGAAAAGAAGTAGCTTACTCTCCAGAGGGACTGCAGCCTACTGGTGAGAGCAGATATCTTAGCGTTAGGAGACCACAGATCTGTTCCCAGCTCTGCCACCAACATACTGTGGGGTAACAAATTCACTGGGCACTATGCTTCAGTGTACACACACACACACGCACGCACGCACCCCTCGCCACCTCACCATAGTCTTTGGAGGGTTTATTCATTTGGGTTACAAAACTGCCTTGAAATCCAGGTGGAAGGAACCAGAGGAAAGCCCAGTAGGTACAGATGGGCCTGAACCATCACGTCCCGATCTGAATGGGCCCAAAGCTTTCAAGGCTGAGTCTGTCTGGCAGCAGCAGAGCTCGGGAGATGAGGGTCTCTCCTGTAAACCACTGAGCAGGGTGCCCTGTGCTCTCAGAACCCTTTACCTTTGGGTTGACCAAGGGACCTGCTGGAGAGGACACTATTCCATCACCTCATCACATTGCCCACCATAACCCTCTGCCCATTCAGTGACAGACCGACTCAGGGCCAGCAGCTGATGCCTACCTGTGCCAGCAGCTATCTTAATCCTTCCATCGCTGCTCATAATGTGCCCAAATAAGACAAAAAATCATCACACGAAGAGGTTGAGCCGCTGTCCAGGCCTTGGTCTAGAGACTAAGCCCTTGCATTGTAAACCTCCCTCCCCCACAGCCTTCTTCCTAGTTAATATTCATGACAACATCCCGTTCTCTGTGGTCTCCAGCTGTCGGGCAATATTAATTATCCTGTGACTGTTTCGCTCCCCTCCCTCTGGGGCTAGTCAGGCCACTTCTCTGACCCCTCCTGCAGCTCTCAGTTGGGGTAAGTGTGCAGTGCATCAGTCCGTGTGTTTTCTATTCAGGGCCAGCGAGGAAATCGCCCATGGTCATTCGTTGCCAGGGAGCAGTGAGCTCAGAAGTTAGAAGCGAAGAAACCTCTCAGTTTCCTCACGCTAAGAGTAGCCCTGCAGGCAGTGAGCAGCACCTAAGCAGCAGACCAGAGCCTAGTGTAACTGTCCTTTAGGGCTGCAAATGCTTCTTATTACAGCCCAGGGCCACATATGCCAACAGCACAGTCCTCCGAGAGCTGCAGCATCAGGACCAGGAATTCATCGCCTCTAGATCAGAAAGCACACAGTGAATTACTGTGTAAGCGTGGCTGTTTTCTGCTTACAGACAGCGGCCTTCCGCTGAGGAGCAAAGAGATCTCTCGCTATCGAGAGACGCCTTCCATACACGATCAGGTTTCCTTGCATGCAGGCTCTGGAACTCCACATGTTTCCATTCCCAGAGGTTCTTCCCCGTTGCCCCATCAGGGGAGCAGAGTTTGTCTCTTCCCTGCTCCAAAGGGGTTGAAAGTTGTAAAATGGGTATTTAGATTGGGGGGGGCTTTCCCCAGTTCCTGCTACCTCCATTAAAAGACAAACTACAGTCACTGTTAACAAACCCTCTTTCCATGGCTTCCTCCATTAGCTCAGAAACAAGATGCAACCAGTTCACTCGATGCAAAGAGCTAAAGGCACAAGCTAGGGACTCCGAAATCACAGTCTTGAACCCCCTCCAGCTTCATTTCCAGACTTCTCCAGCAGGCGTCGCTGCAGGGCAACACCAGGTAGTGGGGTTAGGAAACCTCAGGCTGCATGCAAGGAAGCCAGGGAAATGACCAATCTCTATAATTTGTTTTTATGGAGCCATTCAAATCTAGTAATGAGTGGAGTGAGGTTTTCGATTTGCATTAACCACGAGGACTGGGACTCAGTCTGTGAATTGGAGGATTTATTTAGGGTGGAGGTACAAAATTACCCTGCTACACTGATCAGCATCAAATGTTACTTGCCTCCAGACATACAATTTTTCCTTCTAGGCCAGAAACACAGAATATATGAAGAGAGAGAGGCCAGGACCAAAAAGTTCCAGCTATTAATACCCCGATCACTGGGGAAAAGCAGGCTTCATGGAAATAAGAGATTTTTTTTTTTTTTTCCCTTCAGAGGGTTTGGATGAAGTTGTGGCTGGAGTCAGACATTTGGACTACTTAAAATACTAGTTAGAAGCATTTGATTTGTTATTTCCATCTATTTATCCAGTGCCTGATCCAAAACCCACATGGAAACCAACGGAAAGAATCCCGCTGATTTACATGGATCCAGCCCTAAAAGCTTTGCTGGAAGCATATTTGCTGGGAACTCAAAAGAAATTACATCCCAGGATCAGAGGAGGCTCTGGATAAGAGAGTCCCAACCTTCTGCCCCTCCTCTTGTCATTCAGATAATCTGCAGGCAACTCTGCAGGGTGAAATGTACCAGATTAGAGAGTCCCCAGATGTTGTCTATAAAATACGATCATCTTATTTAGCAGCTCCTGTGACTCACAGATTCATACATTTTAAGGGACCCTTAGAACATCTGATCTGGCCTTCTGTATAACATAACATAAGCCATAGGCTTTCACCCAATTACCGCTGTATTGAGCCCAATAACTTGACTAGAGTTTATCTCCTGGCAAGGCACCCAGTCTTGATCCAAAGACATCAAGAGGTGGGCAGTCTGAACGCTGTCATCTCTCAGCCTCTCTGAAGGGGTGCTCAGCACCTTGGGCAATCAGCCCTTAGGCTGAAATTGATGAAGAGTTTCATTTATTTACTGTGCTAGCCTTGATGTAAAAAACATCATTGTTTTCTCATTGCGCTGATACGTCATGCTTAAAACGCAGCTCCGGCCGTGCAGACCTGTCTCTACAACCCACACACACACAACAGCAGCCTTCATCGACATGCGTTATCCCAGTGTTGTCAATGGAGCTCCTTATGTAAGAGTTTGCAGGATCAGGGTGAGATGTGACGGGGATCTAGCCTTTTCACAGCTTCCACTGACATTTAAGAAGAGTTGGTGGGAGGGCGGGAATTCTACGCAGGCTTATGGATCTGCCTGTGCAGATCTGATTGCAGAATCGGGGCTCCTGGGAGACCTGAAATGCAGCACGCAGCTCCCCAAGGGGGTGTTAATATTTTCTCTGGGGTTGGCGTGGCGCTTGCTTAGATATTCCAAAGAGAAAAGCAATTCCTTCTTTCCACAGAAGGCTTCTCAGGCTCCTCTGCGGCCAGAAGCCAGTCCCAGCCTGCCCTGCGGTGAGGCAGCGAGCTCTGTCAGCACTTGAGGCCTGGGGGAGGGCAGGGTTCTGTGAAATGATACTTCTGCTGCAGATAGGAACCTGTCTGTCATCACAGCTCCATCACCAGGGGTGTCCAGGATAATTCCACAGCACCTGGGCTCCTGCCTCACCCAGGGACTGAGTGACAGATGAGCAGCACTCCTGCTGAGCCAGTGCACAGACCCCAGCCCGCATTCAGGGAAGCACTTTAGCATGTGTTGCAGTCCAGTCCTTCCCTGTACAGGGAGGGATACATTCTCCACCCGGGGCCCCTAACAGCACAGCAAACAGTCTCATTTGGAGAGGCCTAGTCAGCTAGCAGGGGGATTCTCTACAAGAGTTTTCCTTGCCCAGATCAAGGGCCCAATTCTGGATGGTGCAAAGCGCCCTCAAATCCCATTGATTCACTGGCAAGAGCATCAAACCCTTTGCCCTTGAATGGGCCACGTTCCCATGGTGTTTTAATTTGTTAGGCATGCAGCTGAGGCCCCAGTCCCAAGCTTCCAGTGAGCACTGGGGCTGACTCTAATGTGTAGGAAAATATCCTACATGCGGGAGTTAGGGACTAGAGCTGGGGCTGAAAACCAGCCCAACATGTAATTGTGGCATGTCTGCATCTGGTATAGCTCAAGCCAGTCATGCGAACAGAGCTGCCACTAAACCCACTCATCCGACGGCAGCCACCGGCTGGGAGACAAAAGCGCCGTGTTCCTTCTTAGCCTGGGCCTGGAGGGGTGGAGAGGAAGGAAGACGAGGCACCGCAGCAGGTTAACAATCTCCTTATTAAATAAAGACATTGAGCACATTCCTCCGTGACAAGCTAAATTACATGTTCCAGCCCCTGAAGAAACAAGCATATTCCTAGCAGTGCTGACCCCCGGTCTGCCAGAGAGCGAGACGGTGCTTCCCCGCACACAGGGATTCTTTCTCCTCTCCACACAGGGCCACATTTTTTCCTCCGAGGCAAACCTTTTTCAAGCAGAAAGATCAGCTCGGTTCCAGCAATGCTCTCAGAGACTGTGAAGGCTCCCCCTCCTCCCTCTCTTCAGGGCCCCACAATCTCCACTTCCCCCCTGGACCAGTCTCTGTCCTTTGCAGTCGCTTCGGCAACGCAGACCCCCAAATCCAGCACATTGCTTCGCCTTTTGGGGCCAGAATCTGACCTCACTCATTCAGTTGCAAATGAGTAACTCCACCGAAATCCATAGCAGCAGGCCACTCCCTGCAGGATCAGATGCGAGCCCATAATTGAGAAAAATTCCAAAGGGCATCTTTCAAGCAGGAAGATGCTGTATTAAGCAATACCTCTGGCATCCACTATATTTCACCCCCAATCTACCAAGCAGGCCAGAAGGCACAGTCAGTTAACCTGGCACAGCATGCTGAAACCAGAGAAAACCGCATTTACTCAATTACAACCCAACTCCCTAATCCTTTCCCAAAGAGTTACAGGGGAAGAGTCATCCAACAAGCAGACGTCTGATCCTAGCGCATCCTGGCCTAAAGACTCCAGCAGCCGCTCAGCACAATCACAGCTGCATTCTCATGACGAAAGGACCGAAAGCAGCTTTCACTCCTGATTGTCCTGTAACAACATTGTCACTTTCCATCCAGCAGCCCAATCCCACAGAGTGAGAACGGCACCGATACAGAGACCGAAGAGGAGCACGTCCAGGTGGCACGAATGGCACAACAGGCGAGTCATTGCTGTTATTATTCCATAGACTCACAGGGAATATTACAATGGCTTCCATTCATTGCAAGAGGCATGTTTAGCAACGGCACATTCTCTCGTGAATGCTCACGATTCCCTCCTTCCCTCCCCACCTTCCCCAAACTAGCCTCCCCAAAGAGCAGTGGGATCCTGCTGGAACACTGGCCCCATCCCACGCATCACCCAATGGAGCCGGAGTGGAGGAGCTGCTGTTGCCCCGAGTGCATTTGGGGGTTCCCTCTGCAACATGACCTCACTGACCCCCCAAACATAAGGCAGTGCCTTAAGGCAGCCTCTAGCCACATACATGTAATGTGGTTGAACATGTGGGGTCTTTCTAACCTCCAGCTGTGACTCAAATTCCCGATCAGACCTTAGTGGGGTTAGGGAGAGTGCATTTCTGACCCTCCAGCCTTTCCTGCACACAAGCGGCTGAACCGCGATCGCTCACTCTTTCCAGCTAACAAAGATGGGATCAAATCACCGCGGCGATGAAGCACTTTCAGGATCAGCCCAAAGGAAAGGAGAGTGGCAAAGTTATAAGCAAACAAATCTGAAGGGAGGTGGGAGCTAGAATTAGAGAATTAGAGCACACTTTTCTTGGCATTTTTGTCCATTAACCTTCTGCCCTCATGGTTGCTTCCCTTTTGTGCCTGACAATGGTGAGTGTTTGTTCACCTGTGGTTCCCTTACCCACGAGCAGATGCAGAAGGTGAAACTGAAGTTTGCACGTTTGAATTCTCCGTGGAAAACAGAGACAATTTCAGTGACGACTCCTAAACTTTCAGGCAATAAAACACTGGCTGACAGCAGAGGGCTGAGGATGAGTGAGGGTAAAATTTTCAGAAGTGATTTTGGATGCCAAACTTGAGCCCAGTTACCAGAGTTGCTGAGCACTCATCACTCCAGTTGAAGTCAATGGGAAATGCGGGGACTCAGCATCTCCGAAAATCAGGCTCCAGGTGTCTCAAACTGGCATCCAAAACCGATGCACCTGAAGTCTACGGCCTCTTCTGAAAATGTTGGCTGGAGTAGCTTTATAAGACAAACACGTTACTAAATCTCAGTGAACTATAGTATTACAGCAGCTTTCATTGGAGGAGCTCAAAAGTTACACAGGTTAGCTCAGTTTCACTACCCCAGGAAATTCAAGTCATTAGACAGATGGGGAAACTGAGGCAGAAAGTCATAAGGTCAACCTTTTTGGAAGTGTTCATGAACTTCTGGGCACCTGCAAATTTGGAGATCTGCGCACGTGCGCTCTTGCGCTGACACTTTTAAGGCCTAACAGATATACCCCAAAGCTGGGCCAATGGCAGAACTGGAAAAAGGACCCAGAATTCCTGACTCCTGGTTTCCTGCTCTAGCCACTAACTCATCCCTACTAGTCTAAATTCAGCATTTAACATTCACATGAAGTGTGAAATATTCAACTGTTGGCAGCTAACCGAAGGCACCCCCTTCAGGGATCACATCGGGATTCAATTGCCCAACTGCTCATCTTGGCATCTAAGAGCAGATCTGAATGCTCAGGTTTGAAAACTGGCCTCTCAGTCAGTGGGTTAACGCAGCTTAGGTGCCATCTACAAACACCTCCACGTCAAGAGAGCATGTTACAGCACATTCGCCCTCTGAGCCAGCTGAAGCACAATCCTATTTTGCAGCATGCTGTAGATGGGACCCGGCATGCCTGCAGATGGGTGCTGAAGTCTTGGGCGTGCTCTGGAGAGTGGGTTGGGTACATGGGAGTCCACCAGAGCTAGACACTCACATCACATCAGCACACCCAGAAAGGAAAAGCTGCGTTACTCGGGCCAGGTTGCAGTCTGCCTGGGTAAACCAATCTGGGAGGATACTAGTCTGGTCTGGGCCCAAAGCTCTGCATGGAGCGGAGAGAAGCAGAACTGGTCTTCTGCTCCCCAGGCTAGTGTAAGCTGCACACGCTACAGAGAAAGTCCTGGGCGCAGGGAATGTTTCACATCAAAACCTCCCCGGCAGATGTGGACACCATGTTATCCGGCTCCTGAGGGGGTCACAGCCAGGTGATGGCCATAACGATGTGGGACTACCCCACCCACAGCTTCATGCTGCTCCTCTGACCTCACCTGGCAGCGCCCTCAGGAGCCAGGCTGGCAACTTCCAAGCACCCTTTGCAGAATTCCCCTCACTGAAGGTTTACGGGCATGGAGCCCAAACCAACTGTACTTCAAGCATCAGTAACTTAAGCCCAGATATTCAGTGCCTCAGGGGTGTAGGATGAGAGGGGAGGAGATGCTCTCTGAGATCCCTGCAGGGACCTCAAGAAAGCAGGATGACAGTGCCAAGGAGGCAATTCTCCCCTCCCCCAGCAGCATCCCCTCCACCCATGGAAGCATATGGGACAACGAGGGCCCTAACATCGGCTGAGAGCTGACCAGTGGAATGACCAACGAGGCTGCATTCCCACCCCCCAGCCAGCAGCTGTTCCAAGCCATCTGGAAATCAAACACTTGTGGAAAATGAAAAGATCTCATTAAGTTTTTACCCTCTTTTTCCATAGGGAATTTTACACCAAAAATATCAGACACCCTAGCAGGTGGGCAGAACAGTTTGCGATAAAATCTATTTATATCTGTTTATCTTATTCAAACACTTGTGATTTTGCTAAATATATAAAAACAGGGACACAGGCGAGTTGTGAATAAGGCCACACGTGGACACGGACACACCTGGCATTCTGGGATTCTGGGTGCCTAACAAACACTTGGGCTTTATAAACATTACTTAATGAAGACTCTGTCCGTGGGGAAGTCCAATCATGCCAGGGGCTGAGTGCCCTCAGTTCCCCCTGCCTTCAGTGAGAGTCAAGTCTGCTCTGCAGCTCACAGCACCACAAAGTGCCAGGTCTCATGGCTGGCAACAGCTTAAATGTATTTAGCAAATGTGCGTTAAAATCTAAAGGGCCTGATCCTGCAAACCCTTACTCACCCAAGCCGTCTGCGTTCATGTTGATTTGAATGGGATTACTCCTATGAATCCTTTTAAAAGCATTACTCTCTTCACAAAACAGAACCAATCAACCCGAGGCCTTAGTTGATTATCACCCCGTTATAGGAAGGACTTTCTACCAACTGCGCCATTTAAAAATAAAATTCTGTTCTGTTTCCACAATTGATTAGCCACTCCAGGTCACTAACACACTATATTTGTCAATCATTTTTATATATAGGAAAAGTTACCCACACTTTCCTCCTAGGGAGGGATCTTTCCAAGGAGCCCGGTACCAGATTTACAAGTGCTCAGTACCCATCAGATTGCACTGACTCCTCTTGGGACATTTATGGCCAGATTTTTGAAAGAGCTCCACACCCAACACTCGGCGCTGTTTGAAAATCTGATCACTTACTTCGGTACCTAAACAGAAGCAAATTTTTTGGAAAATCTGGCCTGTTAACAATTGGAAGAAACACGTATATGCTTCAGAAAGCTCAAGAGTATGGCTCCTCTTAAATAAGGGACTTTATTCATGCAGTGCTTCCTGGTGATTACAAAGAGCTGCACTTTAAAAAATCCCAACTCAAATAATATTCATTTACTTACCCAGACAATACAAGGGGTAAGTTTCACACCATTTTGAGCATACAACATTTTTCAATGAAAGCTGACAAAACTGAAAGCTTTTCTAATACTTTAAATAAAAATGTAAACCAGTGGAATTTACTTGAAAATTTGCATTTTTTTAATTTAAAAGAATTTGCTTTTCACTAAAACTTAGTTAATTTTTTACTTTTTGAACTCTGTCACAGAAAAATGCAAACTGTGAAAGTTTTTAGGAGACCAATTCTTGCCGATCCCACACTTGTTTTTGCAAGCCTCCAATTAACTTGATAAATGTCACAATGAAATAGACAGGGGAGAGGGTTATACATGAAATGTCTTGAAATAACTCTCAGGGGTAGCAAGACAGACAAGTGCTTAACCCAGCACAGAAATCCAATTTGAGCTGGGAGCTATGGTCTTGCTCTACTGAACTGCAGAAGATTGGAAGGAAATTAAAAAAAATCTAACTTGAGGAAGGTCTATTTCTTTCAAAAAAAAAAAAAAATTAACCCTCCAAAATAATCTTTGAAACAGGATGGGTGTTGTGTTGTTTCTCATTTTGGAGCTGGTTGGAAGCCTCTGGAACCCAGACGAGTCTAAGTGTTTTCCCTCTGCAAGTTTCCTTAACATATTCATTCCCACCCACAAGAGCTTGGGAAGTTCATAGCAATAAAGCAGATATGGAGGAAAAAGGTGTATTCTAGGTAGAATTTTCAGAAAAAGCTCAGCACTCACACTTTGGCCGGATTTTCAGAAGAGCTCAATACATCGTGTGGCTCTTGAAAACCTGGCCCCCCATTGCATCTGCTGAGCACTTGATCAACTAGCTTCATGCATCTGCAGAAAACAGCTCTGAAGCCCGGTGAAATTATTGGAAAAAGACTTCTATTGACCGGAATAGGCTTTGGATCAGACTCTAACAGGCAGATGGTGGGAAACGCACAAGTAGCTGCCTACCAGAGTGTGAAGGGTGCCATATACAATTTGTAGTAAACACAAACCATTCATAATTCATTTTAATTTCTAATTTTCTTTCAAACTAAATATGATCAAAGTCAGTAAATCGTATCAACCTGTGACAAATTTTTTTTTTCCTCCTCTCCCATCTCTGAGATTTTTTCTTCTTCCAACACCTGTTCCATTAAGAGAGCTCTGTTGTCCTAGGAAACGATTGTGGTAATCCTGCTACCACTGACTTCAATGGAAGTGAGGCGAGACCTTGCGATCGAGGCATAGAAAATGTATTTGTTACTGCCTCAAACACCATGCTGGCAACAGCGGAGGTTGGGAGCCGGGTTTGGTAGCATCAGGGTGCATTAACGATGTGGACAGGAATGCATGTAATGCCTGCTACAGAGCCTTTATAGAGGGGTTTAGTCCACAGCATGGTGCGAAACCCTAAACCTCTTTACGCAGCTTTATAGGTTTCTACACTGGGAAGCAACGGGCATTTTTAAACACAGCTGCTAGCATCGTTTCAGCTGGAGCGTGGCAAAGGCCTAGCTCACACATATAGACCCGAATCAGTGCTAACTTCCTCTTGTATTTTCACCTTGATCAGAGAGACTCGTTTTCCCAAGGAACAATTCAAACCCTCGCTGCTGCAAAGTGAAGAATGAAGGCTGAAGCTGGCGCTACATTTTGGGGTTGGCTGGGATTGTCAGAGGAACACTATTAGATGCCCAAATAGCAAAGCACTTTGCAAAGGCGGGTACATATTATTATCCCCCATATTCCAGAGCTGCGACTCCACTGACCACTCCAAGCAAATTCCTTTCCCCTTGAATCCTTAATCCAAGGCTTGCTCACCAACAATGCATCAATTACCCTATTGTGTCTCCACAAAGCACCTGCTTAGCAGAAAGCTCACAGAGTTGCACCCTGTGGTAGCATTTCTCATCATGCCGTCCTTACTGAAGTTACAGCCCCCTCTCGTCTGTGCCACACTGACAGCAGCTTTCAGGAGAGCTGGGGGTACAATCCAAACCACTTTCAGGAATGCTCTTGAAATTAATTTGCTTTCATGCTAGAGCTTGATTTGTAACAGGACATCAGAGACATCCCTCTAGCTAACAGTTGGGATTTTCACTCCTCACCTGGCCCAGTTCTACTGTCAGTTACAACCTCGGAAATCTGGAGCGAGTTACTCCAGATTTGCACTGGGGTAACTGAGACTGGAATCTGGCACAACGTAGTCACGCTCTAAACAAGCACAACTGGAATTCCATCACACCCTTTTTAAAAAAAATAAGTAAATAACTGCACTGGGATTTTTTTTTTAAATGAAACAGACACAGTTAAAAGCCATTTTCAAGTTAGAGACGGACGTGGTCTCTGATGCAGAGTACAGATGCCTTTAGCTGGGTCAGTCATTTATTACAGAACTTATATAAAGGATTGATTCAACTAGACACTGAACACCTGCTGCTCACTCATGGTGGGTTCTCTCAGGATCAGCTCCGAGCTGCAGGGAGGAGGGGAAGGAGTTGACAGAGGAAGGAATTTGGGGCTAAAGGTCTGGACCTTTCAAAGTCTCAAGATCATTCATCCCTTCCCAACAACCAGGGCAATAGCCTGACTTCACCGAAGCGAACAGCAAAATTCCCATTGACTTCAGTGGGGCCAAGATTTCTTTGTTACTTCCCTTTTCAGCTGTGGGAAATGCCGGTGACACTGAAGCAGCAGCATTAGCATTAGGTACAATGATTTGGTATTCATTGTAATATCCCTGGTACTGGTTATAAAAAATACTTGGCATTGGTATGAAGGCCTGGGGATTTCTATAGAATTCCCAAGGTAAATTAGCAGCCCGAGCATCTCAGCCTGAGTGGAATTTTCAAGTGTTACCAAAAAAGGCCTTGAGGCCTGATCCCACAGTTGTGACTCAGGCAAAACTCTCCCCACTCCCTATCCGCCAGATTGGGCCTATTGACTACAGTGAGATGGGGAGAAAACCAAAATGTAAATGTCTTCCAAGCTGAGCAAGTCGTCTTACTGCCACAGCCATCGGAGCGAGAGATTTCTCCTCACACATGAGGAAAAGGCTAAAGACACACGTTAGAACGCAGCCAAATCAAGGGCCCGATCCCACAGTCTTTCCCAAGGCCAAATTCCAAATGATTTCAAGGGGGATTTTGTTCCAACAAGATCAGGCCCATGATCTGCAGCTGGTGTAAATAATTGGAGCTCTTTTGAAGTCAGTGTATCTGATTTACACCGCCAGAGGGTCAGTCCCAGACTAATTCTAACACTAAAAGCCAGTCTCCACTGAGCTGGTAAGGTAGAGAATCCAAGGTCTGCGGAAGATGGCAAACAGCAATTAGCAGCAGTGCTAATGGAAAGTCCAGAAGGACTAGCTCCTAGTCCCAGCTGCTGTGTATAAATCCCACTGGACTCAACCCCCGGAAGAATCACAACCTAACAAGTGAATATAGGATAAAGGGCCCGATCCTGCATTAGTTCAAGCACTTTCCCCTCCCAGTGACTTCACTGGGAACTGGGAGCACTCAGCACCTCATGGGAGGTGCTTAACACCTTGCAGAACTGGACCCCTGGATCTTGGGATTGAGAGACTTTAGGGGCCTGATGCTGCCCCAATTGAAATCACTGGAAGTTCTGTAAACTTACTTCAAAAGGAGCAGGAACAGGCCCCAGAAATGTGCAAGTTTCAGGTTCTGATTTAAAAGGAGGATGGTTCTGGGCCCAATCCGGCATTTCTTGTGCACCCAAAAGTTTCATCGACTTCAGTCGGGGCTTTGGTTGCACAAGAAATACAGAACTGGGCCCTCAAGAAGCATAATTAACTCACCTGAGCCCCCTGCAACATCGCAAATTACCAGACTGGACTCCACGACACAGGATCAAGCCCCGATCCGTGCCTTTCCTTGGGGGTATTTGCAAGTAGGTGAGATTCTCTACATTTAAGCTGAATTCCATTTCCCATCCTGAAGTTTTAAGATTTGGGGCAAACCTCTCTCATCCAGATGGGAAACTGCATTACAAAATACATAACCCTTTGTCTAAATATATAGGGTGAAATGCTGGCCCCAGTGAAGCCTGCAGGAGCTTTGCAGTTGACTTCAATGGGGCCAAGATTTCATGCATGGAATCTATACAGCAAAGATATCCGGCCCCAATCCTGTGAACACTTAACCTGTGTGTAATTTTTTTTTTTCACATGAAATAATTCCACTGAACTTGATGAGAGTACTCATGTAAGCAAAACTTACACATATGGCCATGTGTTTACAGGCTAAGAATCTACATGTAGTTAAGAGGATGATATTCTCCTAAACTAAATATATTAGCGAACATGTTAAAGTGCATGGAGTTGTCTAGGTCAACTTTTATAAAACATGAAAATAAAGTACAGCAAATTCTGTCCTTGAAATATAGCACTAAAATCACAACTATCATTATATATGGAAGGTGTGGAAATTATGTCTGTAACAAATTAATAGTATTATAAATATTTAAGGCACCTATCAAATATGAAATTTATGTTTATTATCATTATTATTAAGCTACGATTACCATGGGAAATAGGTATATGTATAACATATGCATTAATTTGTAAATGCTTGTATTATATTTCAATGGGTTTAAAAGAAGTATTCGCTGTATTTGTCAGGCGTGTGTATATGTAAAAGCAGTACAATACGTGTAATTAACAGAAATACAATGTTTGTAGGTAAGTTTACCATATGATTGTTTTCTTTCCAGTAGGAACATTTCCTTTCATTATTTTCCCCAAACTATTATGTTTTTCTGATACTCCAATTAATTACTGCACTTTAAGGATTTTGGTTAAATATCCCTCCCCAACTCTTCCTTATCTGCATCCAAAAAATATGAAAATTGATCAGAAAATCTGCACATCAAAATTGTGCGAGTGATACAATATTAAACTGCTTCTAATGGGGAGGGGTGTTTTGTTTTTTCTTTACTTTTTGGGGGGCGGGAAGGACTGGGGGGGGAAATATTTTAATGATTTCAAAGCATATCTCCTGAAGTCTTCCTCATCTGTAAGTGATTTCTGTTTGTGGCAATTTCTCATCCTTCAAGCCATGAATCACTTTGGGGAAAGAAGGGGTGGGGAGAAGCAGCAGAAATCTGGTCTTGATAAATCAGGAAGAAAATGCAGCAGGTTTATTTTTTATTTAATTCAGAGAAGAAAAAGAAAAGTGTTGCAATCGCAACCATGTCTAGCAGTTCACAACTTTATGTGGATGAAAAATGCTTTTGGAGGGGGTGGTTACTTACCATGAAGTAGATTAAAGGAAAATCCCATAAGGTCCTTGGCTAGGAGCTCTGAGGGAAGCCAGCAGATCGATACAGATCACTCTCCGAGGACAGAAATTTCAGATTGCCCCAGCAAAACAGCTACTAAAAAGAACTGGGATCTTCCCTCAATCGCCACAGAGAAGGGGAGGGGGGAAAACCAAGGAGCAAGCTGAGCTCAACACCTCAGATCTGTATCCTCTCCAAATAGGGAAATCGAGGGGGAGAAAAAATATCTGTCCCCTCTAGAAGTTTATAACATCCTCATCCCCAGCAGCAACAGCATCCTGGAGTGCAGGGAATCCAGAGGGACTGAGAAGGGCAAAATCCTTGCAAACCCAGAAGTGCAGAAACTTCCTCCACCACCAGCCAACAGGTAGGAAAGGAGCAAAAAGAATTATGAATAATAACAAGCAGCTGAGAGCCTGGGTGAGCACCTCAGTCAGAGAAGGTTTGAGCCCATCCAAACGGAATTTCACAATCAACTGGGGGGTAGGGAAGGGAGGAGACGAAAAAAAAACTTTCCAGGAAGAAAAAAATATAAAAAAATCAGAGGAGTCCCAGTTCATTCCAGTTCAATAGCGTGAAAGGCAAGAGCTGGGCTGCAAAGGCAGCAGAACCCCCCAGCCAAAACCAAAACCCAATAGAGAAAAGTAATGGGGCTTGGGAAGCTCAGCCTGGGACGAGAAGGATCCAGTCCCTCCAAAGCATCTTCTCCCAAAGGCTCCAAGCCCGCGTTGAAATGCCAAAAAGGCAAGAAAACCCACAGCAAATGGCAAACTCCACTCTAGTGCCCAGAGCTCTCTATCCCCTCCTGGGCTCAGAATGGAGACAGCAGCACTGCACAGGAAAATCACAATCCGTCTGTCTCTCTGTTTCACACACACAAGCAGAGCAATTCCAGGCTGCCTTCAGTAAGGAAAGGGGCTTGACTCTGAGAGGATCTGATTATATTGTACTAGACAGGAATGAGCAAGCAGGGACAGGAAAGATTTAAAGTGCCCTCAGCCCAATTTTTTAGAGGTTTACGCTTCTCTTTCTCTCTCTCTCCTCTGCAGCTCACCCTGGAGAGGGGCCAGTTGCAGCTAAGCTACAGGGCCAGAGATCATCTGAACACCAAAAAACACTGAGAGGGTGTGGTGGTGGTTTTAATTTGACCTCAGACTATTTGTTTTTAATTTGTAGAGATCCCCAGCCACCTCCTCTGTCCACCCCCGCCCCCCTTTTCCGAACATGCTCTTCCCTGACCTCCAGCTGGAGACTGCTAACTCCAACCCAGTCCTTTATTCCTGCTCCTCTCCCTAGCCACCACCCAAACTCGTTAGCTCCAGCAAGGAGAAGAGACCTCTCTAAGGAGGAGGGTGGTGTAGATAACGGATGGGCCCGGTTTTTCAATGTGTCCGGGATGTTAGTGATCCAGTCGACTTGATCCAGCTGTTAATTAGTAAGGATTTAAAAATAAAAAAAAGTTTAGAAGAAGTATAAACCGCCTTGCTTTGATGCCGCTTAAACCATCCTCTCTATCTGGCACCGGCGAGGAAGAAACTTCCCTTATAGAGGTAGGTCGTTCCATAGCTGCCTATTCCACCTCCCTTGGAGGCATCTGGTGATGGCCACTGTCAAAGACAGGATATTGGACGAGATGCACTGCTGACCTGATCCACTATGGCAATTCCTACTGTCCTAATTCTCTGGGAGCATCATCATTAGGGATCCCTTCCAATGAGATCGCGAGAGCCTCTTCAGGGACCTCTTTGTATTTGGCACCATTTTATGGTTTAGCTGATGAGACGGCCCTGGCTTCTTACGGTACAATCAAGAGTAGGATCTGGTCGGTCGTTTCTCTGTGCACTGGGCCTTGCCGATGCAGGTGGAAAGTCTCCGGCCTGGGCTCCACCTAAAATTTAGGTCGACCTCACTACACTGCTCACCACCCTAAGACAGGGGTGGCCAACTTGTGTCTCCAGAGCCACGTGCGGCTCCTCAGAAGTTAATATGCGGCTCCTTGTCTAGGCACCGACTCCGGGGCTGGAGCTACAGGCACCGACTTTCCAATGTGCCGGGGGGGGGAGGGCTCAATGCTCAACCCCTGGCTCTGCCACAGGCCCTGCCCCCACTCCAACCCTTCCTGCCCCCTCCCCTGAGCCTGCTGTGCCCTCTCTCCTCTCCCCTCCCCTCCCCACCAAACCTCCTGCATGGCACAAAACAGCTGATCGGGGAGAATGGGGGAAGTGCTGATCGTCAGGGCTGCCGGAGGGTGGGAGGCACTAGGAGTGGGGGGGAGGGCTGATGGGGGGCTGCTGACATATTATTGTGGCTCTTTGAAAATGTACATTGGTAAATTCTGGCTCCTTCTCAGGCTCAAGCTGGCCACCCCTGTCCTAAGAGATGTTGTTAAGCTGACCTAAGCCCGCGTATAGACACTGCTAGGTCGATAAAATAATTCTTCTAGTGACTAGTCACCACCTCTCGGGTGAGGGGGTGGATTTATTACAGTGACACCCTCCCACCACTACAGGAGGTGTCTACACAACAGTGCTACACAACAGTGCTACAGCGGCGTAGCTCCAGCACTTATAGTATAGACGGACGCTCAGTGATCTGAAAAAGGTGTTTTCTCTGGCTAATGTCTGTGATTCCCTTCATCACCCACATGATTTAATGACAACACTTTGCCTTGGTAAGGCACCTTTCCCTGGGAGATCTGCAAATGCTTCACACACATCAACGAATGAAGTCTGATAAACTGGGGGCTCGTTATCACTATTCGTATCTTTTATAGGGAGAAAAGGAGGTACACAGAGACTAAGTAACTTGCCTAAAATAACCCAGCAAGCAGGTAGCAGAGATGGTAATAGACGTCAGTCCCTGCAGCTGTACTTGCTGGGAAATAAGCTTAAGAAGCATCTTTCTGTTTTTGCCTACACACAGCTTGGATGGACTTGGTCTGACAATCAGTTTTTGCCTGGACAAATTCCTGGAGGTTTCCTCACATGACATAATATTTAATTAAAGGTTCATCTTTAATTCCTGGAGACTCCAGGGCAATCCTGGAGGGCTGGCAACCTAAACCTAGTAAAGAGTAGTCTTCTATGATCTTAACGCCCTCTTATCTTTGTACTTACACACCATGCCCATCACTGTGATGATTCATGTAGGATCATGATTAGCTGTACAGATGTATTAGGAAAATGTTGGTTGCAATGAGGCCTGTCGCTGGGTTGCTGCCCAGTTTTGTTTTATCACTAACCCTGTAACCGGAGTTCAGGCTTGAGGTTAACACAGGGGAAAGGGAGGCAGGAGTTCTGGCTGCTGTTGCCAGCTCTACTAGTGCTATCTACTTGCTCGGTTATTTTAGGCAAGTCACTTACGCTCCATATGCACCTCCTCCAAATGCACCCAAACGACATGGGGTTGTTTTTGGTTTGCTCTGTTGGATCACGAAGCATTAAGATAGTTCACTCTGTTTGCAGTGTTTGGAGAGCAGGGGGACAGCACCCGGATGGGACAAGAGCGCCAGCCGTTCAAATAAAAGTAACATGAAGAATCTCAAGAATGACAGATTGAGATCCCTATAGTCAATGCTAGAAGAGACAGTCACAAAAATGCTGCCGATCCAAAAGAACTGATTTAGTAGCCAAAGGGAATACAATAAATTTGGCGTAAGGCATTCAGCATAGTGCCACGTCAACATACAATGTTGGCTAGATCCCAAATCGATAAGAATACCATAGCACTGATGTAAAATTTTCCAGTGGAAAGATTATGGAGAGGCATTAATAGTTAGAACCTCAAATAGAAGGACTGTAGTAACTGGGGTCCCAATAGGGCACCATACTGTGACCCATGCAATTTAATATTTTCTGGATGAAATCTTATAGGGGAGATTTTCAAAAGCTCCCAAGTGCTCTAAATCCTTTCTAGCAGGGGTAGGCAACCTATAGCACACATGCTGAAGGCAGCACACGAGCTGATTTTCAGTGGCACTCACACTGCCCGGGTCCTGGCCACCGGTCCGGGGGGCTCTGCATTTTAATTTAATTTTAAATGACGCTCCTTAATCATTTTAAAAAACCTTATTTACTTTACATACAATAGTTTAGTTATATATTATAGACTTATCGAAAGAGACCTTCTAAAAATGTTAAAATGTATCACCAGCACACGAAACCTTAAATTAGAGCGAATAAATGAAGACTCGGCACAGCACTTCTGAAAGGCTGCCGACCCCTGGTTCAGAGGCTTTTGAAAATCTCCTTCTAAATCAGCACTGACCAAACATTAACATGGCAGCATAACCAAATTCAGAGGGGTAGCAAATACACAAAATAACAGCACTTACATTGCAAAATGCTCTGAAAAATTTGAAACTGCATGCAACATGATAAGATTTAATACTAGTTCAAAGATACCAAAAAACTCTGATTAAAACAATCAAGGCTCCTAAAGGCAAATACCCAACTCAGTGCCATGAAAACCAGAGTAAAATCATCCAACTACAGACCTCATCTCCTCACATACACCCTCTCCCAAACACAACTCATCCATACTGCAAGCAAATCAACAGTTACCAACGTCTGCCACCACAGTCACACTCTGACAACCTTAACTCTGCCCCTCAGTGGACAGAGTCTGTATTTACTAGTCTGTGTGATTTTGGCCTGTGCATTATTTGTACTTGGAACTTCACCTGTTTTTAAGGAGTTTTTTAGTTTTTGAACTATGATACATGTGAACTGTATTGTGTTATTGGCAAGGTGTGTGGATGTGTTGTGTGGTTTGCAGAGTAATTGTAGCTGTTAGAAAAGGGAGAAGCACAGCAAATTTGTAGATTTGTGCACAACTTGCCACAGAGGATGGAGTTAAGGCTGTCTGGGTCAGAAAAACAAATACTAGAAGCTTTGCATGGGACCACAAGATGGCTGCCTGCCTTAGCTCATGGAACATGCCTCGATCAACGTTTTCCCTTCCTCTCGGCAGTTCAGTACTGAAGCCAGAAAGGGGAGATAGTCACATGGGGCCTGATCTAGCGCCTGTGAAAGGCAGCAGGAGTCTGCCCTGATTTTAGTCAAACATTGGATCCGACCCATCGACTGGAATAGTATTAACAAATGTGCCTCCTTCAACTCGGCAGCCCTTCACTCACCACTTCCCCATTCCCCTTATGCTCTTGTGGCCTAAATGCTCCATTGACAGACCATGCTGATTATTTTGAACGTCAACCAGCAAAATACACTGATTCCTAAGACACAGCAGTCGATTCTCACACCCCCACGTGAGGTCACATTCATTAAGCCTATTGTTTTCCTCCATGGACACTCCTGGTTCATGCAGGCTTGTTCAAATGTGTACGCATCCCTGCACATCCTCTCTAGTTACCTCTTTGCACTGCTGTAGGACCACTGCCTTGTAAAACGCACGCTCAGGTATTACAGCTGGGCAATGGAAACCTGCCAGAAACACATGCTTATATCCCTCTAGAAGCTTCACTTTCTTACCCACTGCTGCTATTCCAGGCCTGCTTCATGCACCCGCAGCGCCAGGGGCTCCCAGCTAGTCAGGACAGGACTACGAGCTGTGGGCATGAGAATTAAGAGAGTTTATTAAAAGTTAAACATAAAACTGTTTCTCTTATATCTGTTTTAATGCCGATTCTACAGCTCCCTGCCCATGGCTGGGACTCTGGAAAACACCTGCTGGGAAGAGGGAGAATCCAGGGCAGCAGGGTGTGGCAAAGAGAAGAATTGTTCTTAGATGTCTCAGCAGCTGGGGTTGTGCTCCTTTTCTCCCTCCACTAACCTGCACTTTGCTCACCACCTCACAGGATGTTCTAAGGGGCACCAGACCTTCATGAGGTGGGGATACAAGATATTTGGCCAGTCCAGGAGAGGACACAGAAGGAAAGATGGGCTTATGGTTAATCCACTGGTTTGGGATTCAGCCTATCTGGGCTCAAATCCTGGCTCTGCTACAGACATCCTGCATGACCTTGGGCAAGTCACTTAATCTCACTGGGCCTCTATTCCCCATCTGTAAAATGAAGATAATAGCATATTCCCTTTTTCACGTCCTCTATCTATTGAGAATGTAGGTTCTCTGGCACAGGGGCTATTATCTGCTGAAAGCAAGAGGCAACTTCCTTTTGCAGCCAAAACTCCCTGATGTCTGCAGGAAGAGTCTCCATATACCAAAATACATAGCACATATTCAGCCAGCCTTATCTTCCAACAGCTGCTAGCTTCCTTCAGGAGTCAGCATCATGATCCAAATAAGCAGTGAGTGGGAAGCTCACTAAAATCAGTGGAGTTGCACCAACTTAGGTTCAGAATAAAGCCGGAAGATCGCACCAACATATTAGCTCTGGATGCTGAATCTGAGACCTGTGCAGGGAAAGGATTCACGGTGGAAGACACAGGCACCAATTTAACAGAGAAACAAATGAGACAGATCCCATGGCATAGGATCTCCTATTGTGAGTTCAGGTGGATGAAAGGAGAGAGAAGAACAAGGGTATAAGGAGGGTGCCCTCACCATACCAAGCTGGAGTGTGTGACTATTGTCTCACATAATCACATATCTAGGAGCTGAGAACTGTGTGTGTATCACACACTCTTATGGACCGTAGCACCATTAAACCCCCTCCGACACTGTAAGCTGAGCCCTAAGCCATGTGGGTAGGGACTCAGTGTTACACAGCTCAGACCCTTCTCTGACCATTCAGAAGACTGGCTTGACAATGCACCTGGCCAAGGGCACCAAGGTCCCCCCACTTTTTACCAGCCGTAAGAGTGAGCAACATGGAGAAGGCAGAGAGGAGTGAGCAGGGGACGGGGTTTGGGGGAAGAGGTGAGATGATGGAGCGATCTTGGGGAGAAGGGGCCGTGTGGGGACGGGACCATGGTTCAGGTGCCTGTGCCGTGCCTCCCCCCCACTTTTAGGATGCTTCCTGACTCAATGTGCTGGACAGAGATTATATTGGGAAAGAGGATAGAGGGGAGGCCTTGGGTAACTGGAGCATTTGAGCTACTTGGCCTCACGCAGTGCACAGCTTTAGGCCCTGAAGAAAAGCTCTAGGTAAGCTCGAAAGCCGGTCTCTTTTACCAACAGAAGTTGGTCTAATAAAGAAATATTACCTCAGCCATCTTGTGAGCTTTAGAACAGACAGACACAAGCCTTTAGCTGAATCTTTGTTAGCAGACAGACCTGACTTGGGGCCTGAGCTGTACAGGGGTGGCATGATATAAGTGGTATGGGTAGACTCAGCTGGCAAGGCCTGAGCTGATGAGGCAAACTGACCATCAGGGCTCAAGCTGTAGGCACAGACCAGGCTAGCGTAGGGGCAGGGGCTGACTTAGGGGCACAGAGCCAGCTGGCAGGGCCTGAGTTCCATAAACAGACTGCCTGGCAGGGGTTATTGGGCCCAGCGTATAGGGACAGACCTAGCCAGTGAGGCCTGAGCTGTAGGGAGAGACCCACTTGGCAGGAGCAGGGATGCAGGACAGACCCAGCTATAGGGACTGACCAATATGGACAGACCTGGCTGGTGAGGTGTAGTATCTGACCTATATGGAGAGACCCATGTGGCAGGGACTGAACTTGGTTCTGATTAAAAGGATTTTATCATAGAACTCATTAGAAAACATCTGGGCTTGGCAAATGATCTGGAATGTGCCTCAGCAGTGGGGAGCTTCTCTCTTCCTGAGTCTTGAGAATGTGAGCTCCCGCAGGGTAAGACTCGAGCCAGCTGTTTCCTCTAATCCCATCAGCCTTTCCTTCGACAGGGGTCCAAAAAAACTCAGAGAGAGAGAGAGAGAAAGCCCCGTTCCCGCCCCTTAGTGGCTGGGATTAGTGGTTTCTCTGTGCTGCAGTGCCAACACATTTTGGGGCCCTGGGGCAGTATTAAAAAAGAAAAAAAAAAAGCTCCCCTCCCATCTCTGAGCAAGTCCAAGTGTGTTTAATCACTTCATTTTCCACCTTGCCCAATTGCTCTTGCCTCCAGGCATTCAGGGCCCCTTCCTCCCTCCTCCCTGCTGCTGGTAACTCAAGTCACACAGAATCTGTCTTCTATTAAATCCATGGCTGCAGGGACACTTTTGATCAGGGGGTCTGGGAACAGGGTGTTGGGATTAATTCACAGGTGCCCTCTTGCCTTAGAACTCAACTCTTTTTCTTCTACTTTAAAAATATGTTCTCTTTTACTCGGTTAGAAAAGACTAAATCCCTTCTGTTAATGATCTTACTTTTCCTATAGGGCTTTCTTCCCAAATCTCTCTCAAAATGTTTTATTATTATTACAGTAAATTTTTATATTACACAAATGCCTACGGATCCCAACCAGGATCAGGACACCAATCACACAGTAAGAAGATGTTCTTGCACCAAAGAGCGTACAAAATATTTGCAGACTGTACGAACTAATAATATATACCTAGACACAGGAAACTCTTCGTCCTCTACTAGAATGCAGCCAGCGCTGGGATCAACATGGTGACTTGGCCCAAGGAATACCACATTATAGATTAGGACTGGAAGTTAAGAAGACTACTATAAACTCACATGATTTTATGGTGAGTCACACAAGGTTGGGTGGTCTTCTTAAAGACCTAGCTTCTGGAGTCCTGCTACTACATGAGAATCTCAGCTTTCTCTCTCTTTTTTTTAAGTAAGTTTCTAGCCATCATAGTTATTGAGAAAAACCTGGAAAAGGTGATCTGTACAGGCTCAAACAACAGAAAGCAACTTTAAACTTTTTTTTTTAAATCATGATTTTTAAGCCAATCTCATGAATTGAGACTTTTGAATTCTTAGGGTTGGCAATACTAGTGCAACCAATTGGAAAAATTAATGTTCCCCCCCAAAGGATTTGGCCAGGAGACTTATCTTAACACCTCTTCATCTGCAAGAAGTGTCGTTGAGTGGGTAACAACCATGGATTTGTCTTCACTAGAAGATACATTGAGGTTATTTACCTCCATGTACATCTCCACCTTTTCTCTCATGTATACACGAGTTAACACTTCCTACCTCAACACAGCTGGTCTACCCAGGATAGACCTGGACCAACTACATAGATGTAGAAGACATTCAATTGCATCAACACTAGGAAAAAGGTTGAGGCATAAGTTAAGGTAGCTAACACACATGTATTTTCCTAGTGTATATGCTCCCTGTAATGAGACATGTCTCAAGCAGGTCTGGTAAAACAGCTAACATCTTCAAAGGGTTGGGGTTTGAGAGATGACTTCCTGCCCCATGTTGCCTTGTCCTTCCTCACTCTGAGCCCTTTCCACTTGTGGCTCGGTCTCAAATCTGTCCAAATGGAATGAAGGCAGTTCCCAGTCCAGACACAACAATAATTAAAAATCAAAGCCACTGCTGAAGCAACTGCTCCAGGACAAGAGAGTTAACATTCCAAATTCGTTCATGGACTACTTTAAGAAAGCCTTTGTTACATATTATTATAGGTTCTTCCTGTGCTTAGAGAAGTCACTGTGACCTTTTCTCTATCTGCCAATCTACCTCTCTTTCTGCCAAGTATGGCTATACAATTAATCTTTTAGCAGATAGCGAACTGGATCCTCCCTGCTAGCCCTCCTGACACTAACACGTTCCCCAGGATTTAGAAGTATTATTCCTTCTGCCTGAAACAACAGCAAATTCCACATGCTGCACACTGTCTTATGTGGTGCAGGGAAAAGCACTGTGCAAACTTTCCCACACAGGCCTTGCAATGCACCTCCAGTCCTTCCCTGCAAAACCACCTAACTCTGCCAGCCCACACTCTCCAACTGCCCCTCATTCACTGACGCATTTATTGACATAGGAAATACTCCATCTCGAGGCAGATTATCTAGGATACCACACGATCTTCAGAGAGAATTAAAAACTGGGCCTTATGCCCGGAAAACAAAACAAAAACACCATCAACATTCCCTCAAATTAAAACAGGCAAGAGAGCATAGCACAAAAGGGAAAAACTGGTAACCTTCGTGAGGACAAAGCTATACGGATCTGAATAGAAATAGCTTATACTATGCCTCAAAGGGGACCACAGACATCTCCAGTGAGTGAGTCCCACAAATCGGATTCCTGAACCGAGAGGGCCCCGACTCCCACTCAGTTCAGGTGAAACCATGGGATGGAGACCAAGGAAAACTCAGTCACCTCTAATGGCCTTGGGGGAAGACTGATGAGTGTTTAAGTCCAGAAGAGACCATTAGAATATTCAGTCATCTAGTCTGATCTCCTGAACATCACAGGACATTAAATTTCACCCAGTTACCCCTGGATGGAGCCCAATAATTTGGCTAGCACATATCTTTCAGAAAGGTATGCAGTCTTGATCTGAAGACATCAAGAGATGGTAGTTTGTTCCGAGTAGTTTGTGATTAGCCATTAGTGTTAAAAATGTGGGCCTAATTTCCAACTTGAACTTGCCTGGCTTCAGCTTCCAGCCCTTGGTTCTTGTGATATTTTTCTCCACTAGGTTCAAAAGCCTTTGAATAACCAGTATTTTCTCCCCAGGAAGGTACTCGTACACTGTAATCAAGTCACCTTTCAATCTTCTTTTTGATAAGATAAACTGATGGAGCTCTTTACAGTTTTCACTATAAGCCTCAAATATTTTTTGTGGCTCTTTTCTACACCCTAATTTTCCGACATCCCAGAACCGGATGCAGTATTCCAGCATCAGTCTCATCAATGCCATATACAGAGGTAAAAAAATCACATCCCTGCTCTTACTCAGTGCTCCCCTGCTTATACACCCAAGAGACTGCAGTGGCCCTTTTTGCCACAGCATCACACAGGGAGCTCATTTTAAAATTCGTTTCCTGTGGCCACAGCCAGTATTTCATCTAGGGGAGGAGGGCTTCAAAAGACAAGAGGCTATTTTGCTAATCCATTGCATCATTTAACCCACCTGCTTAGAGCATTCCATTTCCCCCGCACCCCAGGAGCTCCACCCTCTCTCCCACCCCCACCCCATTCTTCCTTATTTCTCTGCAGCAACTTTACCTTGCAGAAAAGGTCCGTGAATGAGGGAGGAAGGTGCAGTATGCCTCACCTGCCATCAAGGGCTAAGTAGCTTCCCACCACAGGACTCGCACCTCCAGCCGGCTGAGGAAGCATGAGACCAGATAACAGAGCCCCTGCACGTAAGCACATTGCATCGCCTCTGTACAAGCAGGTCACAAAGTAGTATGTTTCTGCTGTTCAAGCAATACCCTCCAAACTTCTGCCCTACCCCCATCCCCGGTGACACACGTCTTCCTCTGTAATTTGTAACAGACACCATTTTAATAGGCAGCATTAGTACCTGCACTCTATAAAAGTGACATCGGAGAGAAGACCCAATATCTCTATTCCGGCTGGCAGGATAATGAATTATTACACCAATGGTCTATTATCCAGGAGCTCTGGGAGTCAAGCATAGTGTTGGAAAATGGCTATAAAGTATGGCTCAAAATATAAATAAATAAAAATCACACACAGTACTCGCATAATAGTTTGTTCTTCTATAGCACCTTCCATTGGGAGAGCTCAAAGCACTTTATAAACATTAGGGTGAAATCCAACCCTGTGCAGATGGCTAACACTCAAACTAGGATTTAAGTGGTGCATACACTTTACGCTGGCTCACTGCACAAAGCTGAGTTTTACCCATGAATGAACTAGACCTCAATGCCATTGCAAGGTGGGTAGGTACCATTAGGCTCATTTCAAGGGGAGGCAGTAAGAGATTAAGGGAGTTGCTCAAGGTGACAGGGAGTCTGTGTTGGAGTTGGGAACAGACCACGAAGATTTAGGCACCACTGCGAGAGGTGCTCTATAGCTGCCTAAACACAAAGTAACCCATTTTCCCATAATAATCATCCATCAGTTTATGTTCCTGGGAGGTAGAACTATTAGTATCTCCATTTTACAGATAGGAAAATAAAGGCCCAGAGCAATTAAGTGACTCACCCAACGCCAAACAATGAGTCAGTGGGAGAGCCAGGATTAGCTCCCAATTATAAATTTGCACTGAACTTGGTTTACACTGGTCAGTTCTGTTAACCATCAACATTTTGTTAAAGCAATATAATATCCCCACAGCAATGCCACCCCAGCATCTCAAGAGGAACCATGCAAAACTCTCTGGGTCATTAGGAAACAGACAGTCAAGTTATGCAGTAATTTACTATACTCCAGGTAGCAGTGCAGCCTGTTCCAGTCATTTTATCGTACAGTAAGTTCTTACCAGGGGAAGTCTTCACCAAAGTGAAACCAACTGAGAAGCAGCCAATAAAGTGAACACTGTTCTCATAGAAATGCCCGCTCCTGTATGGCTAATTGGAGACATCCACGTTTATCTAGGAAGGTGCTGAGGAGAGCATGACTCAAGAGATAGGTCCCTGCTTTAGGTCATTAAGCTGTTTATCTCTAGTTCAAGTCCATCCCTGAATTGCCAGTAGAGAAAGTCTATTTTTTTTTTTAACCCCAATTTTCTGACTTCCTTGAGTCAGCACTGACAATACTATTAGTATCTTCTGGCCGTTTGGTGGCTTCTCTGCAATAATTTGGCGGTCTTGGTCTAGTTTCCCCGTGGACACTCATCCACTTCCATGCTTGGCACCTCTTCTGGCAGATTCAATAGAAAGGCTGAGGACTGAAAGGGGTTTGCAGAAACTTAGCCCACAAACCTAAAGTCCCACTTATGCTCCAGAAAAATTGCATGGTGGGAGACCTGGTTACACTGGACAGTGGTAGCAGTAACTGGGCCTCCTGATTTACACTTTCACATGGTTCTACCTACAGATTAGAGAAGATTTATGATCATGTATACCACAATATTCA
This sequence comes from Gopherus evgoodei, assembly GCF_007399415.2. NCBI lineage: Eukaryota > Metazoa > Chordata > Testudines > Testudinidae > Gopherus > Gopherus evgoodei. The sequence continues at coordinate 8,129,591 of NC_044339.1, read as the reverse complement.
TCCTCATCAGGTGACCCTGCTTGTGTCCCACATCATGGCTGTCCCCTATCCTAGTTAAAACAGGGTTCCATCCTGTAGAATAGATGGAACCTAATCATCCAGCCTTGGACAGTTACAGACTGAACAAATCTTTAGAGAATAATCTTTTGCAGGGAGCGCTACACAAAGATGGATTTGAGCCCCCATGTATTTGCTCAGATCCGCATCTAAATTCTGTGTTTGTCCCTTACCTCCATGAGCCAAAACAAGCCCTGAGATCTGAACATCACAGTTCAGGCTTCTCTCTAACTTTAAACTGATGGCTGTTATCCAAATGAGAGCACTCTAAAGCTATTGAATAAACAATCATTCCCCATTATGTGAAAGGGATTAAAATTTACAAAATGGAATCTGAATTGGTTTGCGCATGACCATCTCTAGGAAGTGGCAAGTACTCCTAGTCCTGGTCTGAGAACCTCTGCAACCAATACTGCTGTTTGGAGAGATTTTGGGTGGAGTGCTATTATTTACCAACTTTCTCAGCAATCTTTACAAGCTAGAGAAGAGGACACAGTTCACTGCTTTGAGGAACAAACAGATCTAAATAGCTGGCTGTGTTGTGCTGTGTGCCGCTAGCCAGCAGTCATAGCAGAGACAACAGGAATCCACAGCTGAATTTCCGTAAACTGTTTTCCCATTTAGTTTTGATCTGACTCAGTTGCACATTTGACTGTGGGTGGCCTGAAAGCAGGACTCTCAGAGCACTTGGACACAGTAACCATTACACTGTATTCTCATGCCTGCTAGAGCTTTAATCCATTTGGCAAATTCAGTACCAGTCCCTTCGGCCATTTACAGGCAATAGGAGCAAGTTCATTTGTTTTATTTCCCTACCACCAGGTGGGTCAAGCTGTTGATCCAGAATAAGAGAACACATTGGATCCAATTTGAGTTCTTGTTCTCTGGAGTGGGCAGGACGTCATGGACAGAAATATAGTAGCCACAGTGATTGGAGGAGGCCCTTGTGTTGACGGAGGCCCATGGGACAGTTTATAGCATTCAGGGCCAGTGATAAATAGTAATCCTCTTCTAGACCAGATACCTGCATGCCAATTTTCAGCTAGGAACAGATTTATAGAGGCCAAATGGTGCCGAGGCAGAGTGGGTTGGGTAAGGGTCCCCCTCCACTGCTGTGAAGAACATGGGAATGGCTTGCTTGAGGGTAGTTGTGTTGCTGGCTATAAGGTAAATAAGATTGATTTTTAAACCTTTGCTTGCTTTGATCTGCAGGAACCAAAAGGCAAAAGGCAGCCATGGCCAGAACGCAAGGGACAGTGGAGGTGATCATTCTTTGAGGCTACTTCCACTAGTCTGGATTTGGGGGGGGCGGGGGGAAGAGAAGACAATAATCCTAGCTTACAACCTTGAAACCACAGTGGGAATTCTCACACAGAATTTGAAAACACTTAAAAACTCCTTTTCAGGAGACAGGTCTGCAGGCTGCATCTTGATCTTCAGAAGGGGGACAGTAGCTGGGAACACCACAGCTAACTAGGTCATCTGAACCAGATTTAGGAAAATGCTATGCTTATGTATTGACACTTCTATTGTTTTAACCTTCTATTGTTTTAATCTTCCAGCATGTATCTGTATGGACAAATAGTTGGTTTTGAACAAGGTGTCTGCTGTCCCTGCTGTCATTAGAAGTCCAAACTCAGTTAGACCTGTTGGAGGTAACACTGCTTGAAACCAAGGAGTTCTGTAGCATGCTGATGCAATCTAAAAAAGTGGGGTGAAATTGTGCGATTGCATTTCAGATCAGTGCAGGTGTGCCTAAATACAGGCCAAAGTTACAGCTTACTTCCTGACCCATAACACCTGTACAGAGCCACTCTCCTAGATAAGTAAAGAAAACGCAGACCTAAAAAGTCACAAATGACCTTTTGCTAGTCAAATTTAGAAGCAGTACTCCAATCTCATCCGCCCTGAGCGGTCAACCACCTTTGACACAGTCAGCCATTCTCCAGTTTTCTTGCAATTTTATCCTCTCTTGGCTTCCATGACTGTTCTCTCCTAGTGCTCTTCTCTCTCTAATCATGCCTTCAGTGAGTCCTTCTGAGAATCTTCCTCATCTTCCCCTCCCCCAACCTCCAGCTGGGAGTTCCACAAAGCTCTGTCCACCATTCCTTTCTCTTCTTCTCTGCCCATACCTTATCTCTAGGTAAACACACAAATGCAACTGCCATCTCTACCTGAGGCGCTCGGAGTGTTTCACAAACACAGCCTTTGTGGGAAGGAGTATAGTTATTCCTATTTGACAAGAGAAAAAGGAACACAATGGTTAGAAGCCTTACTCCCAGGTCACACAGAGCCAGTGGGTGGAGAGCTGAGACTAGCATACAGAAATCCTGACCCCCAACCCTAAACCGCATGACTACTCAGTGTCAGTCAGCTATCTCCCTTCACTGTGATAAATCGGGGAGAGTGAGGTCTGCTGACTGAAAGGGCTGCAGCATAAACCCCACTTTGATGACTCCCAAGCTACAAAGAGTAAGCAGCCTTTCCGGAAAGTCCCTGACAATAAATCAAAATTGAAGGATGGTTAAGGCAACTATCTGAGTCCTGGGTTCAGTTCCCAGCTCTGTCATATTGTGTGTGTGACTTTCAGCAAGATTATTTATAGTCTCTGCCTCAGATCCCCATCTGTAAACTGGGGCTAAGCCTACCACTCTCTGCCTTTATTAATATTATAAACTTTCCCACATGGACTGTTTTTTACATCACCAAGCTCCCTGGGTCCCTAGGCACTACTGAAACACAAAGAAAAGACGGTAACTTGATCAAAACACTAAGAACCACGATAAACAAAATCAAGTTGCATTTGTAATTTTTTTCCCCTCTCCAGCAGTCTGCTTTTCTGGGACTTGTTTATTCATTTCAAAGCCTCAGACGACATCTAATCAAGCTGTTAAGAAGAGTCAGATTTGTGGCTGGTGTGGCACTTAGGGAGCTGTTAAGCAGTCAAAACCAGTTCTAGTCAGCAATTTAAGAGAAAAAAAAAAGATGGAAACATGGTTTCTTTATTCTTCACTTCCCACCCTCTATTTTCCTATTAAATTGAAATTGCACCAGGGATGACATAGTAACTTCTCCACTAAGAGACCTTAAGTTCTCGGTGGGAATACCCTGACTGTTTTCGGCCTATACTGTGTGCACTCTGATAGTGATCCAAATTATGCTACAGAGTCTGAGGGGAAGCAATGATTTCAGCAGGCTTAAGAATGGAAGAAAAATGTGATGGCTTCCAGATGAGCATATTATACTAAATTTAACATTCCTTTTGGTACTTGAATTTCCACTTTTTCCCCTTCCATTTATGTAATTAGAAATTAAGCAGCAGGAAGCCATTCCTATTCCAACCTCAGTTAGGAACATTACAGCCTTACTCTATAGAATGAGGAAGGAGATCTGCCCTCACATGGAGCCAGCCATTCTGCATAATTTATTTGGACAGGTTCAAGACCTATTTTTGAACCAATACAATTTAAAATTAAGCTACAAACAAAGCCCAATTACGGGTTAGCTATAATAAAACACACACCCCCTAAACCAACCCTGAACGGGAAGGTCTTGGAAAAAGAACATTAAATCTAAATTGCTAGCTGTCCCTTTCCAGTCCTTACCTCTTTTTAAAACTCAGTTTCTTTCTGCAGAAAGAAAGAGGTCAGCACTGCAGCATGTACAATGGCGAATTTTACAGTAATGCTTAAAAGACCAATATTCTCCAAAGCACTCTCTCACAATACATGCTGTTTTGTTAAAGGAACTTAACTTCATTACCCTTACAAAAGCAGTTCATCTAAACTAGTTCAGTTTCTCACTCAAGGCCAAGCTGCACGATCAGCTAGCACTTTTCATACTCAAGTGTTGGCAGAGAATAATTTTTTTTTTAGGGCACCACAACTTTTAAGATTCTTTTGTCATTTACCCAGCCTAATGCTCTCCTCACTGGCTAAACCCATTAGCTTCCCAGTCTATTAGTGCTGCAGCACATAGAGAACTTAAACAAAAACAAAAACACACCACACACACACACCCCTCTCCAAGCCACAGAGGAGCTGTGGTTCCAAAGTACACAGTTCAAATTAAAAATTGGGGCCAGATAAAATGATCGAAAATTGGAAAGAAAAAAGTTAATGTTTCCAATAAGCTGTTTTAATGACTGATTAATGCTGCCCAATAAGGGAGAGGAGGAGGTGGAAAAACAAAGACATGTTCTAGCAATGGTGCTGGATGGTGTCACGGTTAGGTAGAGTCCAATCCTGCTCTCGCACTGAAACTGGTTTATCCATTGAATCTGTTGCTCTGGGCTAAATCTTTGCAGTTGCTCACCCTGGGTACAGCCTGGCATGTTTCTTTGGCAAGTGAGATTTGTACTCAAACCCCTTAAAGGGATGTGGCGGTGGACAATTACTGTAGTGCCTATACCAACTCCAGTTACTGTTGCCCAGTAATATTAGGAAGGAGTTTCTCAAGCCTTTTCTGATCTCTGAGCACCTCCTCAAAGTCCACCCGCTTCCTTTTCTGGCAAGGTTTTTAAGAGCATTGTGCAATTTTCATTTTCCATTGTGTGTTCTTGTTGGAGAGAAAGTTATTCTTTCCTCTGCCTGGCTCACCATGGAGCTGAATAAATTTTCAAAAAAAGGCAATAGATCAACACAGGCTTGTAACATTAGTGTAAAAGTTACCAGTATAGGAACAAGTCAGGATTATAAAATAAGCCCAATATAAAATTCTCCCTTTATCATACAGGATGCCTTGGTGGAGTGGACATACAACATGTGATCTATCACATACACTAAGAGAGGAGCAGGAAGCTCTTCAGTGTCAAGTATTTGCATCTTGTGCTACAAAAGGATAGTTTGCAGCAAATGCCTCAACAAGAAGAGAAGACATCTGAGTTCAGTGAAAGTAAAAAAAGTCCACAGGAGAAGTAGTCAATAGTTGGTACCTCTTCTGGGTGGATGCAAAAGGTACCCTTCCACCAAAGGTCAGCTAGAGAGCAAACTGAGAACAAACAGCATACTTTTAAAAAAAGTGTTGGGGGGGCATTTAAACAGTTGTTTACCTTAAACTATATGTTAAGCTCCAGAGAAACTGGAACAATTAATTGCCAAAGCATAAAGAGCTGTAAATACCATCTCTGTCCCATTCCAGATATAAAACCTTAGACTTCCCAATACAGAAGAGAGATATTGGGGGGGAAGAGGGGGATACAGCTCTGACAGCATATGTATCTGTTTATACAGTTCACTATGCAGGGGACAGTTTCAAAGCCAACTCACTTCAAGACCCTTTAAAACTTCAAGAAGCCGCATCAGTTATTGATCCAGTAAAACAGTCAGATTTGCACTCTCCTATGCGTCTGTTTGGAGAGGACAGAACTTGGGTCTTAACAGCAATCGTTGTAGGGACAGGACACGAATTTGTATGGCTCCTAAAATCAGCCCAAGCAGCAGGGTGTCCAGCTAGTGATGTGAGATGGGGATATTTCTGTGAACTGGATATGGTGGGAGCTGCCTGTCAGAGTGGGAAGGAACACACAACAGCTGTCGTTTCACAAGGACTTGAATAGTGGCTTTAACCAGGTGGTCCCAGCTGCTAGTATTACAATGGAAGTCCTCTCTTTCCACTCACACGCAAAGAAGCCAAAACACCACGTGGGGGTCCACTTTTGTTTTATTTATTTCTCAGAAGAGTTCCTCCTGGCCCTTTCCAGAGAGAAAATACAAAACAAGATGCTGAACTTTGTTTCATATACATAAACAGCCTGTTGGAGTATAAAGAGCAACCGATAAGTGTTTCAGAAGAACGTTGGCTTACTCCAGGGGCACTTCAATATTCCTGAGGAATAACCATGATTTCTCCTTTCGTCCCACTGGGATGTTCTTAAGTCATTAGTCACTGGTCCTGTAAAGCAAGAAGACTTCCATAACATTTTTGTATCCTATAGCACCTTCTACCTGGGAAGCTCAAAGCAAGCAGTTTAGCCTATAGCACCCCCATGAGGCAGGTTAGAATTTTTATCCTTATTTGATAGATGGAAAAGCTGAAGCGTGGAGAGGTTAAGCAACCACATTCATCCAGGAAGTGTAGAAACAGAACTTAGATTATCCAATTCCTGGTGTCATGCTTTATGCCACAATTAGTAGAACTTTACTGAATACATTTGGGGATACTTTGGGGGGCAGTGTCTAGATTTAAGGGTAGTCTCCTATGCAGGCATAATTGCACTCCCCATTCATTTTGATAACCCAAAGAATGGATTCAAATGCTGTATAAGATAGAACTTGATTTTTAACTGACACCATTTTCTAGGAAAACAGATGTGTGATAATGCAACAATATTTTCCACCCTGCTAACCACCAGAAGTGAAATAATTTCATTTTAATAACCCTGAAGCTCTTATTCATGACCATACATTTTGGAGAGATTAACCATTAGATGCTTCCCTCCTGCCGACATGCTCAGACTTTTTGTGCCAGGGAAAGCCAACAGAGACTGTGCTGGAAACTTTGTCCTCAGCTCTAGTGCCACGCAGGCAGCTGTGCTTCTTCTGTACAGTGTCCCTTTGATGACCTCATTCTCAGAGAGGCCACCCTTGTTACAGAGCCGAGATTATTCTCTAAGACAAATATAAATCCTTGCCAGGCTAGACTCAAGTCAGACTTCTATTTCTCAATGTTCTCAGGCAGTTACTTTTGCCATAACAAGCATCTTCCAAGGGACAGAGTGTTTCCTAGAGTTTCTGCATTGGGTGTTCACATACCCAGAGTCGTCAAACTGGAGAAATTTCATTCCAATTTATTTCTGACTGAAGTTCACAAAAATAAGCCGATACCCCACAATGGTTTTATGTTAAAACTCTCACGCGCTTCCATGGCAAACACTCCTAGATGGATCTAGAACGTTACTGGGTTGCATTTGTTTCACTCATAAGATACCAGCTACTCCATGTTTTTATCCAATATCATCTACTTCTCCAATATAAATGTTTGTTTAATGTAAAGGGTTGTGCTCTGCCATTGGCTGTGTTCCATTTCCAGTACAATATTCTGAAGCAGATGGGTTTGCTAGGACTGTAAGAGTCTGTTGAAGGCTAATCCTTCAATAAATCCAGGGATGAATGGTCTTTATATTCTTGGGGTAAAAACCAGGCAAAAAAGCCCCTTCCAGGCCTTCTTTATCTATCATGAAGGAGCAAAAAAGGCACAAGATCATTTCCCCCACCCTCTCCCCCACCCCCCTTTTGACAGGTCACTTTTAAGTTCTCTGGAAGAAGGTTTTAAGTGACTACTTTGATGTTTTATACTGTAACTTTATGCATGCTCAGAAGCATGCCTCTGCTACTGTGTCATCTCAGTGCTTTCAATGATATACCCCTTCACAATGTTTTCTGTGCATTCCACAGAAATAATCCCTACTTTATGTTTAATTTCTATGTGATGGAGTGGGGGATTTTTAACACCAATGCAAAATCGTTCTAAGGTGGTCACATTTTGTGACCATAATCACGCCTAATATCATAAAACTAGATTAAATTGTACCAGCCACTTTGCTAGTATCAGTATTCACCCAAGCCACTTACAACACAACTCTCTTTAGAGAGGCTTGACTCACAGTAACCTTTTAAATTGTGCCATGTCTCAATTCTAATGATTCCAAATTCATATGATCAGACAGTCTAGAGAGTTCACTAACATCCCTGAAGACAAAGGAGACTATTAGTCTGTAAGTCATGAAAACACTAAGGTTCTGATCCTTCAATCAGATCCACCAGTACAGAACCCTGTGCATAGCCCCATTGAAGTCAAAGGAGCTACCTACAGGCAATGAAGTCCTCTACTCATAGATCTGATTGCAAGACTGGGGCCACGCTGTTTATGGTAAGATTAATTTCCCCATATTTTTAACACTCTTGTACACTGTAGAAAAAAACATCTGCAGCATCTAAGCTGATCCATGGAGATCCCAGTGTCCTCCAAAAGAGATGCTGTGTAATAGGTTTAATCATAAATAAGGCAAAAAGAGCACATTACATATTTGAAAGGATCTGAAAATTTTGGGAAACAAAAAAAAGATGCCACGCACACGAGCTCTCCTCCAGCTGGTGGCAACATATTACTTCTACACTCATTTTAGACAGGAGCAGGAAGGAATATTTAAGCACTGAATGGTACCTACATACATATTTTACTCCAGTACTTACTTTTACAAATTTGCCATGGAGAAGATATGGAGACTGGAAATCATGCTGACAATTGGAATAAGCCATTCCTAATCCCATGCCTGACCCAAATGCAATAGGCCATGTCTTTCCTGTGTGGAAGACAGAGAAAGAGAAGCGGGGGGGGGGGGGGGAAAGAAGATATTGAACATGAAATGAGAAACACTGCATTAATTTCAAGCTCTAATGACAACTTCTTATCAAATACAATGCCAGTAAGTGGTAGATTACTGGAAAACATGCATTGTGCATTTTCAGGTTCTACATATTCTGAAGTCTCCTGAAAAGAATCTTAGAAAGTTGTGTTAGAAGGCAACAAATGTCATTAAGAGTCTAACGGGAATAAATCCGCTGTACAGTATTTAAAGAAGTCACATTGAAATTGCTAGGACAGTTTAATCTGTAGATCTCAAAAGTACTCTTTCATGATGAATCTGACCCAGAATCTGAAAGTCTGTATGTATGGGTTTTTTTGTTTTAAACCACACACAAGCATCACCAGTAATAAAATAATCCTGCAACTGGAATTCAGTTAGCAGAATAGAATCCAGCCTTGTACTGGCTCTGCAGCGTTAACAGAAGTTGTAAAAGTTACTGTTAACTCTTCGGAGCAGACATGATTGTAAGTGTTGATACAGAGCCTAGCAAGGGCCAAAATTCTGACTGGGTCCTTTCACCTCTACCAGAATGATAAACAATAAACACAAACAGCAAGTTTACTGAATAGAAAAGGAGTTATTTTTCTGATAATTGCATTTTGAAGAATATTTCATAACTTAGATCATACCATTAGAAAAATTAACAGAGCAAACAGAACCTGTCAATCTGCTGTAGTTTGCATTTTGAAGCCATTTGCCTCTGTGCCTAGGAAGAATCTGAAGTCAGGAACAGCATGTGCTCTACCACCTGCGCTAGAGTTGAGGATTATTCTAGTATCAAGAAAGTAATTTAAAAAAAATAACTGAAGAAACAGGAGACTATGCAGAAAAAGAATTAAAACCCTTGCAGGACTGGTTAGGGCTGATGTCTAGACATGTGGTTAATTACTGTTTAGATGCAGGGTCTCATAATTCCAGAGCTTTGTAATCAGAAGCCTGACTCCATGCCCAGCCTGAGATGTTTCATATACAGTGACCTTGTTTGATCACACTTAGAAGTCTAGCTAATTTCACTCCAACTAATCTATTTGGACAAGTAATGGACTAGTTGGAGTAACATCTAATTAAAATTTACATGCTTCAAATAACTGTGTTTAAGAGATGTACCCAAACAATCTAATATCATGACAAACAAACAGCTAAGAACATAGGGACACTTACTTTTAAAGAAGATAACTGAGAAAACAATTCCTAATCCAAAACCAGCACCTGCAAAGAGAAAATTGCAGTAAGGAGGAAGTTAGATAATAGGCACAAATGGAAATCAATTCCATTCTTTTCCTTAATTACTTGTTCTGGCTCAGGAACACCATCCCAATCTTTTAGGTTTCTCCACACCTAAAGAGCCGGTAGGTTATATGCTTGGCAATATTTTTTTTAAAATGCTTTAAAAGTTACATTTAATCAAATACAGACACATACCTAAGAAACCTCCCATACACATATAAGAGACCACCCCTTGACATATCCCTCATTTCTTATTCTTATAGAGTGAATCCTGGTCCCAGCAAAATCTCTGGAAATTTTGTCACCGACTTCAATTGAATCAGAATTTGCTTCATTGTCTGTAGAAGAGAAAGTTCAAGGACACACAGATCCACCTTCGCTGCAAAACTACATTAGTTTCTTTTTAGGTTTGCAGATTAATATCTTATTGTACTGCAAGTACTTCTTACTACTCTGACTACTTCAATGTGCATCCTCAGGGCAATAAACTTATGCTGCTTCCCATTATTCTATAGCTTGCAAAAGAAAGTGCAGGGCTGCTTTTCTTTTACATCCACAGCATTCATTAGCCAGTGTAGTTAAACAGATTGGGAAGGAATGACACTTCACATCCTAGTCAGATTTAAAAAATTTATTAAAGCTAATGTTTAAATTCAAATTTACACAAGTTAAGAGGGAAGGTACTATACCTCTGGGGTCAGGCTTGAATTATGAGAAGTCGTAAATATCAGTTACAAGGTTCACGAGATACATACATAGCACACAACCAGCATAGAGTCAGATTGGGGTGCAGTAGTTTTTCAAGCATCAGTGACTAAGTGGTCTTGGGTATGCCACCCATAGAATACATTTAAAGTCCAAGTCAGTGTTGTTGTAGGGAATAGGTACATGGGTGGAGTGCGTCCCTTTGTTTGTCAGGGGTGGGTGGGTTATTTTCCCTGACCAGCGGTCTCGTTTACTCGTCCTAGTACTGATGGTGGTCTGTGATGTGCTCCATGTAGATGTCTCTGGACCACCTGACAGTGTCGGACACCATAAGCTGTCTCATGAGCTGGGCGTAGCGCCGACCGACTCCACACGCTCTCAGCACCGGCTCGTTATGGAGGTCCCACACGCCCAAGGCCCCCACGACCAGGGTGTGGACCTGGACTTACACTGAATGAGTTGTAACAGCTCAGAATTTCTCCATCACCACTTGGGAAATTATTTAGCATGTTTCAGAAAAATGCTTCTGTAACTCAAAGAAAATAATTCTTTTCCCTGGAAGATGACTATTACCAATTTCGCGAAGAGCTGGGGAAGTTGTCAGTAGATTTTTGTTATTTCAGGAACCATTAAATAAAACAGCTAAAAATTCAAGTTCATTGGGAAAGTTCTGCCTTTAAAGCACCTAGGCAAGGCCACTGACTTTAGAGGGAACTGCAAAGGTAGAACAGCAAAATTCGGCCACCTGTGCACTCATTTAGAAAGTGAGCAAAGTTTCAAACACTTAGAAGTAAAAAAAGAAAGTGATTGGGCTTGAATTAGTTTAAGCAAAAAAAACCTCACCGCTCTTAAAATTATTAATTCTCATCACTTATTGTCTGCACCTAGAAGTATGGCTCCTACTATATGCACCACTGAGTAAGGACTATCTTGTACTCTCACTGCAGATTCGGACTTAGAATAGCTAAGTAAAATGGCCCCAGGACCTAGAGTGGACAACCACAAAAAAAAACTGCATACATCTACAGCTTCTTCTGTGCGGGCTGAGCTCCCTTTTTAGTTTTGTTCCACTCCCCAGGCCAACTTACACTGCCTGCAAAGAACAAATAAGTAATGATAGCTCCCACTCTTTCATCACTCTTTGCTCCAATAAGCAGCTCTGCACTTCGCTGCCTTAGCGAATAATCTGTGAAGCATCACAAGTGCTTTTATTATAGAAAAACACTGCGTTTTAGGAAGTGAGATAATGACTTGGTCTGAACAGAGACAACTGACCTTTGCTCTCGGAGAACCCAAGTTATCCTGTTATAACGAGAGCTAGAAACAAGAATTGTTTCTGAAAGCTCTCTTCACTCTACCACAGAATTTCAACAGAACCAATTATCGCAGAGGTAACTACTTTACCAGGGCATTATGGTTATTACAGGGCAGGATTTCAAAACATGCAACTGCAAGGGAAGACGTTTGATGACAGCTTGCCAAGTGGTGCTAACATCAAACCCCCAGACATCTTAGCAATTGAACATTTCAGTGAAGGCCAGATTTTCACTCTCCTCAACCATGTGCAGTTTGCATAGCTTAAAAAAATAATCCGAACTCCTCAGAGCTCTTTAGATGCCTGGTCAGATTTTCATGCATTTTCTGAATTGGGGACACTAGCAAACACAATATTTACTAGCATCTTGTGTAAACAACTCTAACCATTCAGACTGTATATAAAAACTCTGGCCAGTGATGCACAATCTGGGAGATAAATAGTGGGTCGTCATTAGCAATGGCTCATTTATGCCTTTTCCCCAACTGGAGCTTCTCTTCAGTACCTTTGCAATAGCACAGCTGGTGTTGGCTCCAACAGAATGTTTATGCTTTAAGGATAATTACTATCTACAAGTATTCATCAAATGGACGAACTGTTTGGCTTCCTGACCCTGGGCTCCTTCTGACAATCCTTTCCTACCATATGTGGCTATGCTGTCTTTTTGTTTTGTTTGATTGCTGGACTATAAAATCTGAACTGAAAGTGATTACTTCAAGAAATCAGACAGACAGCACTAGGCATTGTTTGAACTGTCCAGCTGAGAAGGGTAGTCATGCAGCGATACTGCTTTATACTTCTTGTCTAAGAGGAATTCTCTCTGCAAATCCAAAGTTAGGTAATCAATGAGAAATTATTTGCAGAATGACAAATTCTGCATCAGCAGCCAAGTGCCTAAGTCGTTGCTAATGTCACCACATTTCCATGCTATCGGTCAAACCAATATTCCTCTTTGCCACTGGTATGGCAAACCGGTAAGTTTTGAAGGGTGTGATAAGAAAGAATGATATACTTGGGAGACAGGGGAGGAAAAAAATCCAAAATAATATCAGACATTTCCCCTCACTTTTAGGAGTCTTCCATCTTTGTTGGCACCACTAAGATTCCCCTCAGTTTCCTTCCTCCCCCCCTCCACACACAAATCACTGGCCTAAACAGAAACCCATCAATTCTGTTTCTTAGCTGGCTGGTAGCGAAACTATAGAATGAACATACAAAGGCATTGCCTCTGCAAGTAGAGATCAATACAGGGCCCGGAATGGAACCCACATCTTCCCACACTAGGCAGCCAGGCTAAGCCATATTAGACATTTTAATACAGAAAGGAAACTATGTTCTGCTAGGGACAGGAACATATCATTCCTACTGAGCTCACTGCTTTGCTGGGAGTGCAGCAGACTAAACAAGTGACCTGGGTTAGGAAGAAACCAAGGCGCTCTAGTTATCGGCTGCTGAAATTCAAACACGTCACAGTGGCGGCAAGCCTGGATTTCAGGGAAGGGACAGGGGATCTGGTTTAGGACTGCCTCCTATGCAATGACATGATGTCATTCTTTGAGGCTTCTTCCTCCAATCTGTTTCATCTGGAAGAGAAGTAAAATGGCAGATCAGTACTTGAAAATGGAGTAAGAGGTTGGGATTAGCTTGTAGATCTAGGGAGTGAATGAGGTAGGTGAGGGCTAAAGTCTATTACTGTTAATGCTTTTTATCATCATCATCTCCATGAGGAGGAAGTTTGACAAATATGAAGCTAAAGAGGCAGAATCACAGAGTTTTGTTGATCCCTGTTCCTAATCCCAAAGGCTGTCAAGCATCATTCCACTCCCTATCGGGGAATGGGCTAGAAACTACACTGAACTCTCAACTGGAGGGAAATGTTGTGATCAGGAACAGTAAGAAGTGTTCAGCTATTCTCCCCATCCACAGAAACCACTATTTACTGTGGGTCTGCTTTTCCCTGGCTGGTTTTTGCCAGTACATATTGGTTTTAAATTTAAAACCAGAAGACTTAGCTACTTTTAAGGTTTTATCCTGCTAGGTTAAGAAACTGTTACTGTGGATAATTTCTCACTCATCATCATCCCACTAGGAAGTAATTGCGGTTATATGGTCATTTCCTATGTGTCTCCAAAAAGAGGGGAGGGGGGGCAAAGTAATTCATTCTTGGAAACAAAAAGAAAAAAAAAGTGTGTTTCACTTTAATTCTACATAAAGTTCCATTAGAGATAAACAATGGGAGAGCCTGCTGATGAGTTTTACAGGTTCAAGTTCTCACATGCTCAATTTCCTTTTTAAAAGGCAACATGTTGCTTCAAAGAACCTCCCACCTGATCAGAGACACTAACTCTACAGCTGTTTCCACTAAAGATTGGCACCTCTGGGCCAGGCTTTAACTTCATAACAATAAAACATGAAGGGTTTATCTTACAATAAAAACAAAACGAACATGGAAAAAGCTAAGGGCTTGATCTGTACTGGGTTGCTTCTCTCACCTCCCTCACCCCGCCACCTTCTTGCACGACAGAGCCTCTTTGGAAGAAAAGGCCACAGGAAAGTGTACAAAGCATTTTTCACCTTCTCTGACAGCTTTAAATGTTTAACTAGAAAAACAGCCTCTTCAGTCCTCTGTCTGTCATTTCAGTTTGAACCTACCTTATAGGGAACATTAAGATTCTACATGTATCTTTTTATTCTATTCCTGCCTAACAGTAGAGGCTGTCTACGTACAAGCAGATACAGAATTGGAATTAGGTCTCTAAGCCTGGGCTCAGTGGCTTTTTTTTTTTTTTTTTTTTAATACAATTTGTCTTGTGTACTTTCAGAGAGAGACTGATTTTGGGTATAATTCTATCTATCTAATATACAGAAGAGCACGTGCCTCATATCCAACAGGATCTCAGAAGAGGGTCTCAGATAATCAAAATCTTTGGGACAGATTTATGCCTCAATAATACATCCGGGAAAAGGTTCTTCTATAAATTTAACAGTGTTCCTTTCAATGCACACAGTTACCATGAGTTTTAATGGTTTGCCCAAACAGCAGTGGGCTTAAGCAATTATAAAAACTAAGTCACACTTAGATATGTTTTTCTTTTTAAAAAGACAGTTTGAGACTAAAGGTGAAAGGATTAAATATGCTCAGTGGCAACTGCTGTTACTATGTCACAGAGGTTTTCCCAATTTCTAAATGCAATTTTCTTTCGTAGTTCATTAGATAGCTACATTCACAAAAATATCAAACTGCATCTCCCTCCCTTCAGGTTTTGTTCTTTTACATAAAGAGCTAAGATGTTAAACAAAATGAAGATTAAGCTGCTGGTAGATAGCTACTTAGTTCTAAGGAAGTAGTAACTACTAGTCTGTACAGGTTACGCTTTCTGGATCTGAAGAACTAGTCATCCTTTTGAGATCCAGATCTGGATAGGATGAGTTAGAAAAAGAACAAGGATCTTTCACAAAGCCAACTCAACTGGAGCAATGACCACCATTGAAGTCAAGAAATTTCATCATACCGCAATAAGTCAATTTCACCATTGAAGTGGTGGTAACAGCAGCTTTGTTGCCAAATGGCAGCTGTCAGCTTTCAATTAAAAAGCGACTGAAACAGATAACTTTCTAAAGAAGAGATTAAAAATTCAATATGATAAGTTCTGAGTAAATATCAATGCAGTAGCTAGGTAAGGTATTACAACTTACAAAACCTGTATTTAACAACACTGTTTTGCATAAATATTATTTACAAACAATATTCTTTTAATCAGAATTATGGCAGGGTGGTCCCCCCCTTCTTTCCTTCCTTATCATGCCTCTAATGAAGAAGATAAATTTGGCAAGACCTATATACAATAACTGTTATACAAAGGCATTTTTGTACATTAGGACAGGGCAGTTAAGCAGGAATTACATTTCTAATAACTAGTTTTCATGTATTAGAGATGTTTAGGGTCCAACAAAGACATTTAAGCAGACTCTAAACTATGTTGCTTGATCTTTTTGAGACAAGAATCAGATTTTCTCTAGTGCCAACGCTCAATGTTGTCTTTAAAAAAAAAAGAAAAAGAAAAAAAATTTCCTTCCTGTACCCTGTTGATGTTGTTCACACAGCAAACAGGGAAAACTGAAGGATGATACAGGGGAAAACAGTGAAACTGACTATATACAGTGTCTTGTCAAATACACAAAGTACGCTAAAAATATACAGCAACATGCATTTTGATTTGGTTGTTATATGGATTTGAAGTACTTGAAATAGGTTTAAAAATTCCAGATGGAGTTGTGATTTAGTTATCTCTTTAAGAGAAAAAGAGATCAAAAAAACCCAAACATGACTTCCAGGCACCCCCAAAGCTACAGCTGTTTGTCTGGTGTCCAAAGGCTGGCTTTTGATACACAAAAGCTCTTCCAGCTTCTATTCAGTACTTCCACAATGGAACAAAAAGATGCTACCCACATGCTTTCCAGACATCCTGGATAAAAGCCTATACAATGGTAAAGGCAGGTAGCTCCAACAGGAATTAGTTCATTCTACAGCCAGCGGTGAAAAGGCCAATGGGGCAGAGGGAGAACATTCCCCTGACTCCTGCTAACAGGGGGGAAGAAAAAAAGAAGTGTGTGTGGGGCGGGGGGGAAGGATGACACAAGAGTGGAGCCTATGTGTAACTCAGGCCAGCACAGCATCTTGTCAATACTATACTAAGGCTTTTGTCCAGATTAAACACGTATGGATAATTTAGAGGGAAAAATGTTACAGTGGTGTCTCACTCACTAAAGGAAATGCCATGGAAAGAAGCCTAAAGCCTAAATCCTCCTCAAATCTTCAGCGAGGAATTTATCATTTACAACGACAAGTGCCAGCAGTCCTTAAGTTCCTCAGAATTTCTTACAAAAATAAGTTTTATATATCAAGGAATTGAGAGCCAGGAAACATTCCCACCTACTGGCATCGTGTCGCAGGGATAAAATAAATGAGTGGATGGTTTAGGACACAAGTTGGCTGAAGTCCCTTTCCACTGGCTGATTGGACTTTTTTGGCAACATCACAGCTATGTACCAACTCCCCAAGAATGCACAGCTGGGACCTCATTACTGCACAAATATAGCAGACCAGGACGTCAGCATATTTGGCTTAATTTCCATCAGAGCAGACCTTCTCCTTCCGGCCAGGCTTTTGAACAAGCTGCACAACCATAGGAATCCAGACTCAGAACTACCCCCCCCAATTTCTCTTCTCTCCTTGCAGAAGAGTCCCACCCTGCAGCTGTTGGGGTTGAAGTGAAGGCCAAAAAGAACTACAGTTCTCTTCCTGCACACAACTTCAGCCAGTTAGCTGACCAGATCGAGCTTTGAAGGAGGGAAGCATCTTCAGAGCTGCTTCCAGACACCTATAGTCAGCAAAACAACTGAACACAAAGCTGATCCCTAACTCAGAAGGCTATTCTCCTTCCCCAGCTCCCGTTCCAGAATTGCAAGAGTTAATGTTCGGAGCCAAGCTCTGAAATTACAACTTCAACGCCAACCTCCAATGGCTAAACGAAGATGGATGAGTGTCCTGGCTCAGCGTTGAGTCCTCGCCCTGGTGTAAAGCAGCATGAGAAGTAAGCCAGAAGACATTCCCTTGCAGTTTGAAGTTAAGTTCTCCATTAGCTGCAGCATGTGTAAGGAGAGACAAAACAAATAAAGACAGCAGCAGAGAGCAACACATAGGAGCAACAGAGAATTCAGAGGAATGAAAAATTCCCGCAAGACACGGCCCCTAAAGCGATTACAAAGAAGGGGGAAAAAAACATAAAAATCACTTAGTTTTAGGGTAGGAGCTGTATTGAAGTTCAGCTACCACCTTTTAGATTGGGTTAAAAAGTGCCCCCCCCCCAGTAAAATTTGAATTTCCAGTTTGAAAGGGTAAAAACACCCCTTGAAGTAAAAATACTGTAATTATAAGCCATCTGTCTAAGAGATAGACATCTTTTCTAGGATCATTTTGTACCCCAAGACTGTCCATCTGTCATTTACTTAGTGTTTTTTCCTCAGAATTGGCTTCATAGGCACACATTCTATATTGTGCTGAGAAGTGATCTCCCCTCTTAAAGTTCTAACTTATTCTCTTGTCTTTCTGTGAAACAGGCTTCCAAAACAGAAAGGGACAAAAGAGGCGCCCCACTTCTCCTCAAACAAGTTATTTATGCTCCAATGGTTGCAAGTTTTGTATGTCGATAGATGGAACCAGCACACCTTAGAAATGCCCCTGTTGTGACTTAGTGAGGATGTAAAATCTGCCAAGTGAACTGTCAAGCTACACTGAAAATTGAGTTCAACACAGATGGTTGTGGAGGGGCAGTCAGCACAGAAACAGTCATTCCCTATGTTTTCACTAAACTGTGTGGGTCACTTTTTACAAGTGAAATTTGACCCTTTACACCCTAAGGACAATACCATATAGCAACAGTTCATAGGTAAATGTCAAATATCTCTAGCCTCTAAACAAGAACGTACCTAAATAGAGTTGCTTGTGTGTAACAACCTTTTTAAGGCAATAGGCGTGCCCATGTTTAACTAAGGACAGAGTTTTGTCCACTAAGGGTAATGAAAGCAGTATTTGACATTAGTCTTTATTTGTGCCTTTGCCAAGGACTCTGATGACTTAAACATATGAGGAAATTAGAGACTGATGTAAGGAAATATGAAGTGTTCTAAAAAGTTTCTAATTAGCTGATTTTTGTTTTTAACCACTGTCTAATTTTGATTATGAAAACATTACAAAGGAAGCAGCTGTAGTCAGCTTGATGAATACCAAAACAGGAAGATCTGAGCCAGGGGAAAAACAGGGAGCAGAAATTTTCTACATTTGAGTTTGATTATTTTTCCAGGGATTTTTGGTTTAGGGCCCAATCCTGATCCCGCTGACATTCCCATTCACTTTGCTGGAAGACAGATAAGGCCCTTATTGTATATATTCATATGCTACACGTCTGTCAGAGCAGTAGTCCTGTGGATCAAACGAGTGAAAACTGTCTCTGATCTTTCCATCCTGAAGAATATCAAATTGCACTTCCTGTTGCTATTATTAAAATGGCAGCCGCCAGAGATTACACACCTGCCCCACTCATATCAATAGGCACTTTACTTTCAAATGATGTTTTGAAATGTGATTATTTAAAGTAATTTTTCTGCAGTTATCCAAGGCGTAGTACAAATTACTGCTGATTGTCTTAAAAAAAAGGAAGGGAGGGAGGGGACACTTTAAGAGTCCTTACACAAGACAAGGCAGCAATACAAGAAAACCAGATACAGCGAAAAAGACAGTTTTTGCAAGGTTTTTACTCCAAATGATAGCTGACATGCAAGATGACATCTGAAATCAAGCAGCAAAAAAAAAAAAAAAAAAGGCAAGATAGCACTTTTTGTTTAAAGAACTTGCCCAAGCCCTTTACGTTTATGCGTCACAATGAGAGATGCTGACATGAAAACAGTGAACTCTCAAACCTATAGTATACCATTCTGTATACAGCTAACTGAGTTTCCATAAAATGGAGTTTTACTATTAGACACTGTTCTAACATTTATATTTCAGAAGTATCTTTAGTTTACCTTCCAAGTTTGCATTCAATTTCATAAAATAAAATTCTAGACAATCACGCAAGAATGGATTATAAGGGCAGAGCTAACAGGTTTTCAAATCTGCCATTACCATATTCACTTGGTGAAACACATTTTTGAGCAGTATTTAGAACAGGGGTCAGCAACCTTTCAGAAGTGGTGTGCCAAGTCTTCATTTATTCACTCTAATTTAAGGTTTCGCGTGCCAGTAATCATTTAAACATTTTTAGGTCTCTTTCTATAAGTCTGTAATATAACTAAACTATTGTATGTAAAATAAATAAAGGTTTTTTAAATGTTTAAGAAGCTTCATTTAAAAATTAAATTAAAATGCAGATTGGGTAATGCAAGTGCCACTGAAAATCAGCTTGCATGCCGACTTCGGCACATGTGCCATAGGTTGCCTACTGCTGATTTAGAAGAACCATTTAATGGAATGAAAATTGAACAGGGTTTTTATCCTAATGCATCTTCCTCATTTTAGTCTAATGCACCTGTGTGCATTTCCCCACCCTCAATGCCAGAACATATGTGGACCTCTATTCCAACCCCTCCGCCCCCCCCCCCCCCGCCCCAGTCAAAAGAGATGGCTGGAGGAGTTGAAAGCTTTTGACCACTCTTTCATAATGAACCATCTTTTTGATGGTTAAATTGCTGCCTTTTCATCAGAACAGAAGCATGTGGGATCACCAATTACTGTCTTTGGCCTGCTGCTAAAACATATGGCCCATGGGTCGAATACAGCGCATAATATATTGGAGGGCCTCCACTTAAATTCATATTGTCCATTATGAAAGAAAGAAGCTTGGATAAAAAAAAAAAAAAAAACTTTCTGGTCCTCAGGGTGGTAGAGAGAGCCTTACAGATGTGGTTATACAAAGTAACATACTTAATGTGCTCTAAAGCTGTAAAATATTAATTCAATTAATTACCAGATGCAGTACATAAAAAGTTGTGTGACAAGCTCCATTTTCAGAAAGGTCAGTAAAGTTTTACTGGTAAGTACAGAGTATCATAATCCCACTCATAACCACAGGAAGGATTACCAATAATTGCTGACACTACAATACAGACAATGAATCTTGCTGAAAATTGTTCAGACTACAAAATGGGCTGCCACTAGAACAGTTTGAAATTTTACCCTCAATATTTAGAGAAACATTGAACAAAGCAGACAAGATGATGCGAGCCAAGAGAACCACATTTCAGCTGCTGCAGCAGCTAAAGTGCCTTCTTTCTCTCAAAATAATTATTAAATGAAGATTAGAGGCATTTCATGCTCAAATATCGAAACAAACAGGAGGATTAGAAGGAAATTATTACCACCACTATAGTCAGGGTGGGTTATTCATAAGTTTTTAGGCTGCAGCTTGGTCATGTACAGGCACATGTTGAAATAGTAAAATATCCTCCAAATAATGGATTTCAACAGAAGCCAAGAAACCAGCAACTTTACCAGGGTTAATTCTTAGTGACAAATGGATAATACTTTTAAAATCATTTACCTCACTTAATCATTTGAAAATCCTTTATACTACAGTTTCAAAGAGGGACCTTTCCCGTTTTATACATTCCTGAGATCATCAACAATAAGAAACAGTTGTTCAAACTAGTACCCTTTTGTCAAAGTGAAGAAAATCTGCCAATCTTTCAGCAATTATCATCATTCAGAATAAATACACATTACCTAGACATCTCTGATATAGAGTTTAACCAACAGTACAGAAGTAGAATACACTGTATTTACCTCCCCATTCTTAGTCACAGTAATAGTTCATGATATAACTTAAAAGGCCATGTGAACTTTTTCCATCTAAAAATCCCCTGTAATACAGCTTCAAGCAAGAGCTTTTGCCACTGTGTGTTGACATTCTAACTGCATGACTAAATATTACCATTTATACATTCCACAATTCTCTAATTTCGTATTGGAAGTAGCTATGCCATTTTCAGCCTATTATTAATAAGAATTAATTGATTACATGAGAAACATCACTTTAATGCACAAATTCAGGTCAACAATCATTTAGAATAGTTTTAAATGACACTTAAAACTCCTTATATTTAAAGTGAAAGAATAAAGATCTAGTTCTCGTCTCACAATTCACTCAATTTGGAAAATAAACACTGACAATATAAAGAAATGAAACTGACTAATGTATTTCTTTTTGGTTTCATTTTGGATTGTAAACATTGCAAATTTTTTAGTTCAAACTACCTAAGTTCTTCTCCCTTAAGAAGGCCAGACATTCTCGGTAAAGCCAGAAGTTAATATATTAGAGCCAGCAGGTGCAATCCTGATTTACTCAAGTCAGTGGCAAAACTCCCATTTACTTCAATGGGCCAGGATTTCACCAAGCATGTTCTATTGATGTCTTCTTTGTTTTTAAGAAGTATTTATGTTTCAAAACAAACTGCACGTAAGTGTCCAACTGATTCGAGGCAGCACAGATCATGTGGCACACCTCAGAGTGTTTCCCCATTCTGACAGGGAAAGAGGGAGCATTCTTATACCTTCCCTCAAGGCACATGTCTGTTGCTGAAAGCCAGGAGTAGAGAATGAATTTATTGGAATGACTCATGGGGTCAAAAGGGGGGATATAAAGACTTGCAAACTGGGAGGAAAAGCATTAGGAGGAAGAGACTGGAGCATGTGTGTTTAAAAAAAAAAAAAAAACAACTGGTGGCAGGAAAATATAGCATGTCTAAATAAGAAACATAAGGGGGATCATGCAAGCTTATTAAGATTCATGACAGGTATTGCATTCAAGTCTCTGAAGACAGTAGCAGTTCAGGTCAACCAGATCAAATGCAAAGAGGCTGCCAAAACAGCAAAGAGGAATCTCAATATGATAGTGCACAGGAGTCAGGAAGTCAACAAAATGGCCTCCATTTTCAGTTTTGCTGATTTATAAAAGCAGTTTGCTTTGGGGAAAAAAAAAACTGACCTTTTACATTTCTGTGGTTACACCATTATCAAAGCTGAGTAAAAAAGAAAACAAATATGATGTTAGGCTTGTCAATGCACCTTGTATTACAAGGAACTATTTTTTCAACCACTGGCAATTTAATTTGCAAAATGAGTGAAAGCCCGGACATATATTTTCTCTGATACAATCATTTCTGTCTAGAAGAAACCTGTGCTCAGGGTTTTGCACTGATTATACTGAACAATCATGATAATAGCTTTCAAAGCACCTAGCATGACTGTCTGGCTACATTTAAATTAGATCCATTCATGTATGTTAGACACTTGCATTTTAGAAGAAGTCTATTTTCGTAGTACATCACTGAACAAGGACAAATGGCAATACTGTTTTTGGTTCATACATTAGGTGAATTATTTGCTTATTGCAAGTTCTCTTCATTGTAACTTCTCAGTTACTCTGTAACTGATATGTTTAAAGCCTTCTGTATTCAAGTACTGAAGTCTCCCTCCTCTGCCTGCAAAAAGTTTACTACTATTTTACTCCATGTAGAACCTGAAGTTGCTAGTGTCTTTCTGTGCATAATCTGGTTGCCCATAAATTCAACCACCTAAAGAAGACTCCAAAATAAACTTTTAAGTTGTGCTTTTGCATTTTAAAAGCCAGACCTGCAAAATTGTATTTCCCCCTTCTCCCCTCCATATATGAACACATTTGAAAGATATATTTTTCTCTTGGTAAGCAGGAAAATCCCTTCCCCCTTCCCCAATAAGTGTAGGCAAGCAGAATGTGTGCTTGGGCTGGTAAATATTCTCAACATTCTGCAGGCTGGGGTGAACTGTTTTAGGGGAACCCAGATTACAACATGGTTTGGCTTGCCAGAGTAAACCAGACTTAACCGAGCTGTAACTAGATTTAAAGGTGGGGGAGGGAGAGAAGTGTCCTTGTCTAGGTCTCTACCTTGGCCTATCCCCAGTGGCTGATAAAAATGTGTTACAATCAAATTCAGTCACAACTGAGTTTAAATCACACTTAATCATAGTTTTAAAGCCCTGCGCAGATATACCTAAAGTATTGCACCTTCTTGTCAATTCCCTGAAATGGACAACTCTCATTACCACTTCAAAAGTTATCTTTCCTCCCTTGGTATCCTGATGTTAAGTGAATTGTCTGGTTAGACTGACCTCACACTTGGTAAGGCAACTCTCATCCTTTCATGTATTTATACCTTCTCCTGTATTTTCCACTTCATGCATCTGATGAAGTGGGTTCTAGCCCACAGAAGCTTATGCTCAAATAAATCTGTTGGTCTCCAAAAGGTGCCACAAGGACTCCTCCTTGCTTTTGCTGATACAGACGAACACAGCTACCACTCTGAAACCAAAAGTTTTACAACACTCTTTACTCTTTCAAATAAACCACTGTCTAACCTGGAAATGAACATATGTTCTAATGTGATGGAAAACAACAAAGTCTAAACAAGTAGAAATAATTTATTGTTATGAGATGCAGACAGAGCAGCAACTCAAAAGTCAAAAATAAAGTATTGCAGTACAAGAGGATATGTATAAATATATATTTTGGACAGTTTACTTGGAATCGTTCCAGGAATTTAATCTCCAAGTAAAACAATACAGTACAATTACAAATACGCTGCCTCAAAACAACTGTAGAGGAAAGCATGACAAACTACACAAAACAGAGGACTGGCTGTGCAAGCCCCAGCCATAAGTCTAAAGTTTACCTTTGCTAATAAATACATGTCAGCAGCAACTGCTGACTTCCTCCTCACTCCAATGTATGAAAATTGCATCCTATGTTCAGTACACCACTGTTCAAAGACAGACCTTTGCGGCTTGCTGTGGCAACAGAACCTGGAAAATTCTCCAACAACCAGGACTTCAGAAGACTCATTTTCCTTTATTTGAATTATGTCAAATGGGAAAATTGTACAGAGCTACCCAAAATATTTGTTTTTCCCCTAACCATCACATAGAAAAATCTCTGGCAATAAAACAAATATTTTTATAGATTCCACAATTAATGGACACTAACCTTATCCAGAGCATCAATCTAAGTTTGGATCATCATATTAAATACTGTGAGATCCAAAGCCAATGGCTACCAAAAGGAAACTTTGGATAGCCCACAATTAATTGATGGTATCCCATAAATTTTAATCAAAATTATCTGATCTTCAAATGAGTATTATTCATTTGATTTCTCTGTTTTATTTTTTTTAAAAAGCTATTCACCCAGCATTTTTTAATAAGTGAATTTAGTGCACAGAGAAGTACCAGGGGAAAAAAAACAAACAAAAAGTTTACTACCTGACAGCCCTAGAGGCTGAAATCTTCCATCGACAGAGTATCGATAGCCACAATGCAATGTCAGTTACTCACCAAGTCCATCCAGCCCCTGGTAGCTCTGCAGGGACTTCTAACAAGTATTTCAGTTGTGGTGATACTTTGTGAATTTACCACCTGGGCATCAGGCACTGGACTAAGGCCACCAATTCATTTCACACTGAACAGCCATCACTACTGTCAGTAGTTATCAATTAAGCATCAGTAAGCTAGACGGCTCATGTATTTTGGCAATGTTTCACAAGGGTCTATAATGGGCAACATTTTGCATCCTCAACATCAAGGCTTTACATTTCGTTTCTTCTCCACAAACTTTCAGATAAAATATCTTCCTATAATCTTGACAGTTTCTTTTAACCACCCATCCAAATAGCAGCGACAAGTATAATCATTAGCCGAGAAAAACACAGCCTAAATTTACACATTTAGCTCTTGTTTTTCTTCTCTCCAGTGTTCCTGCCATACTAGAATTCCTTTTTCAAAAACTGATTTTATGGACCTATTTATTTAATCTTGGGATTTGTTTTAAACCATTCATCTTATGTACCCTGCCTAATAGTAAGCTACTTGAGCAGCTGCAGCAGGAGTGAAGCTGGTCTCCTACACCTCAGATGGCAGCAATGGCTAAAGAGTAGAGTGGAAGTGGAGACATTTCTACTAAACAGACTGCAGTAGGCCCATTTTCTACAAGTTTAACTTCACTCTGTTTATCAAAATTCATGTGGTTTGTAAGAAAGCTATATAATGAAATGATTGTGAAGTACTGTAATCATCTTTGTATATATTCAGTGTATAAATACTATGCTACTTATTGTAGATCATTCACTTTTTAAGAAGGGACAGTATGCTGGATATCAATTTTCATGAAAGATGTTCCTCTTTAGGATTTTGACACAAAGCCTGCTACAATTCATAGCTCTGATGGACTCTGATGAGTTTTATATCAATTCTAGTCGAAGTTCTTTCAGTGATATCACAGTAATAAGATGTAATTTTTCTACAGTTTACTGCAGATTTTATTTACATTACACACAAGATAAACATTTATCAAACATTTTTTGGATTGCAGAAATACATTTAATACTTGAAATACTGTATATCCATTAAAAAAGCAACACTGATTAAAATAAGTGAAAACCCTACCAAGACAAAGACTATTTGTTAATTTTATTCTCACACATAGGTTAAGACCAAGAACATATAAACCCTGAAATGTAATATTTCTAACTCCCGTTTAATTTCCTTCAATAGTGTTTCTGACATGGTGCCAAAACCTATGTACCAAAGCACAATCTAACAGAGCCAAGATTATACTTAATTTGTTCAGACACAAAAAAGCATCCTCCCATTTTATATTTTTTACTTTTTGGTCTACAGGTCTGAGCACTCGTTACAACTACTCAGATATCAAGATATACTGACAGTAATTTGGACAACAGTTGAAACAAAATGATGTAATAAGAATTCCAGGAAATAAACTGCAGAATCAGCAACTGCCCAGAAAGCAGACAACATCGTATAAAAAGAGGCTACAAATAGTTATTTTATCAAATATATATTAAGCCATAATAAAAACCAGAATGTGCAGGATTTTTAACTATTACTTCAAGAGGCACCTTGGTCTACTGAACTTACTATAGGCCTAGAACTCCCCCGTTATATTTCCAGGGCTGTCACTGCTTTGCTGAAGCACCTGGGGCAACATTTTCTGTGCAGTTCCCTTTCTGCTTCCAGTCTATAAACTGAACACAATACTTACCCACCTGAGAAGTTGTGTTTTAAGGGACAGGACCCAATCCTGCAAGATGCAGAGTGCTCTCCACACACTACTTCTCTTGAAATTGTAAGTGCTCGGCAACTTGCAGAATCAGAGCTTAATGTGCATACATGGCTCTGAAAATGCAAAGAGCTTAACTTTAAGAATGAGAGTAGTCCCATCCACTGAAATGACAGCACTCACACATGCTTAAAGCTATCAACACATATATGTTTGGAGGATCAGTGCTTCAAAGACTCAGAGTAACTGTTTATCAAGACAATTCCTGATTTGTCATCAAACTAATCAGATAATCCTTCTAAAAGGAGAAAGTTATAACTGAGGAGTCATGACCAGACAACAAAATTAATGAGGTAGGAAGAATGGGGAAAGTGGAGAAAGGCTGTTTCACACAGACCTTTTCAGTTTTTCGTGCAGCACTCTGACACTACTACTATTAGTACCACCAAAATGAGCAAAATAAGTGCTTCCAAACTATAGAAAGTAGAGAGTGTGTGTGTGTAAATAAAAATTGGCTAAATGAAACTCCATAAGTCCCCAGTTCAGCAAGATTTATTTACATATGTACTAACTTTAAGCACTAGTTCTAGTCATTACAAAGAACCAATGCCTGAAAGTATAGGCCCACCTGGTATAAATCTGATCCCTGATAAAGTCAAGGGCAAAACTCCTGTTGACTTTGGTGGGGCCAGAATTTCACTTCAGCTGAGAAGTCAATGATGTGTGCATCCATGGTGGTGTTTGTCTTAGGCCTTGTCTACACTATGGGCGGGAGGGAGAAGAAATCGATCTAAGCTACGCAATTTGAGTTATGTGAATAGCATAATTCAAGTCGATGTAGCTTAGATCTACTTCCCATGGGGTCCACACTAGGCAATGTCAACGGGAGACGTTCTCCTGTTGACTCCCCTTAGTTTTCTCAATCCAATGGAGGAGTCGACGGGAGAGCGATCTGTGGTCAACTAGTGGGTCAAAGACTCACTAAATCGACCACCCATGCATCGGTCGCTGAGTGTCGATCCCCCGGTAAGCGTAGACAAGCCCTAAGGTAATGAGTACAAAACAGGTCATCTTAGAAACTTAACATCTTGAATCATTAAGTTTTCAGATCAATTCAATCTCTGTCAACATACTTATTCAAAATAGTATCTCAATTAAAAGTGGAATCAACATTTACTTTAAAATAATCCTCCTCACTTATTTATTGAAGACTCTCCTGTATTTATGATCTGTTACAACAATCCAGCCCTTCCTGTCTTTACTTTTACTTAGAAGTCTTCTCTCTGGATTCCATGAGAGAGAAATTTCTTCTCTACTAATCTTATATTGACAGTTAGATTGAATCAAAAGATATATCCCTGTGAAGTAAATTCATACGGGTCTTCACAAAATTATTGGCAGGAAGAGGAATATCTGTTGTATTGTATTCTTGAATTTATCGCTAACTGTAGTCTCGTGCAAAGGAATTATTATAGGAGGAGCTGATAGTGACCTCTATTTAAGTTGCCTAATATCTTCCATTATAAAAGATTTTTTCAGTCTTTTTTTTTTTTTTTTTTTTTTTTTTTTTTTTTTTTGAGGGAAATGAAACTATGCTGGAAACCTTGGAAGTAGGCAGCCTCTCCAGGAGATTGGGAGAGAACAGAACCAGGCTTCCCTACAACAGAACACATGGCTCCAGTGGCCCATTCCTCCCCTCCACCTCTAGGGGCACCAAATATGGAAGATGTTCCCCACACTACCTGGAAGAGGTGGGCGGGGGGGGGGGGAGAGCAAAGAGAGGGAAGTGCTGGATCAGTTCCCCCTTGGCCACACTCTAGACCAGTGGTTCTCAACCTTTCCAGACTACTGTATCCCTTTCAAGAGTGTGATCTGTCTTGTATACCCCAAGTTTCACCTCACTTAAAAACTACTTGCTTACAAAGTCAGACATAAAAATACAAAAAAAAGTGTCATAGCACACTCTTATTGAAAGATTGCTTACTTTCTCATTTTTACCATATAATTATAAAATAAACTGACTGGAATATAAACAGTGTACTTACATTTCAGTGTGATTCTTGAACCTGTTTTTCACTTCTGAGCCTTATCTGATGCCAAAGCCCTGCCACCCAGAGCTGAGGCATGTAACTTAGCTTTGTGTGGCTGCAGGCAATTGCCCTGCTTGCCACCCTCCTAAACCCATTCCATGACCCCGCCAGGGGCAGTAACCGCCAGGTTGAGAAACATTCATCTAGATGAGAACCCCCAAAGCACATATACCCCTGACTGAGAACCACTGCTTTAGACCTAGCACATGGCCCCAGAGGCCCATTTCCCTCACCTGGTATAACAGCCTTCTGTTGCAGCCTGTTAATGTAGTTAGTCCCATAGCTCAAGCTATGCTGAAGACTCACAGTTCAAACCCTACTAGTGATTCATGGGGAAAGGAGTGGTTGTTATAGTTGCCCAGAAAATCTGTTTTTATTCCTTTCTATAAAAGAGAAGTAGGAAATTACATTTAAAAGACAACCTTACTGTTCTCAAATCTGCAACCTAAATACACCTCTACCTCGATATAACGCGACCCAATATAACATGAATTTGATTATAACGTGATAAAGCAGCACTCTGGGGAGAAGGGGCTGCATATTCCAGTGGATCAAACCAAGTTCAATATAATGTGGCTTCACCTATAACAAGGTAAGATTTTTTTGGCTTCCGAGGACAGCGTTATATTGAGGTAGATAATTTATTCTTATTAAAGTAATACCTCTAGAAGACATATTAACAGTATTTGGACCAAAAAAGGCTTTTGCATTTCAGTCTAAAAACTGAAATAATTCACCATCTAGGTGTAAAAGGTTACTAGAAGATATAAGATCCTAACTGAGGTAGTCCATTACTTTGGTTTCTCTGTTTCAAAATAATACTTGCACCTTTGTATTGCAAGATCCAGATATTAGACTGAAAGCTGTTCATATAACGTACACGATAAAAATATACAGTTCAGCACCATGTACATTGCTGGTGCAAAACTAACAGCACATAAGATAGTATCAAAACTTATGTTTAAAAAAGTTATGTTTTATGTGCATGCTGACAGAAGTATGTTAGCAGATTTTTAAAACTGTTTCCCCATCCTGAGTGAAATGAGCAAAGCAGGGCCTCATGGAGCTTCAATAGGATCATCCTACTGTTCGGGGGTCTTGTGTTCAATAAGAATGGAGATCTTCATATCTTTCACAGACAAGCTGATCTTAAAAAGGAAGTCACCGGGAGGTCAAAAGCAAGTATGAGCGAATCAACTGGGAAAGAGCAAGAAATAAAAAGACAGGCACAAGCAGGTATACAGCTGGCACAGGAAGAACCTTTCTGCACTGGGGAGCCAGGTGAAAACCTTGCTGCTTTCAGACATCACTCCCTTGCTTGTCATCAGAATTTCACCAAGGTCACTTTCTCAGCCTCGCACTCTGCACCAGCACCTGTGATACTGTAATAACGAAACCCCAGGGCGGAAGGTGGTACAGAAGAATACTGTGACTATCTAGCAGTGCTCAAGGAAAGGAGCCGCAGGCACTGGCAGCGCCCTGCAGTTCTTACCCGTGCCTTATGCTGCATGTCCCCACCTGAGCAGGAAACCGGGGCTCAATCGCCTCCTGAAGTGACAGAGCCTAGTGTGAGCCACATGCCCTCCCCGGACCCGCCCAGGGACCCGGGTCCCCCCACAGACCGGTCCAGGGATGTGCCCTCTCCGCTCCACTGGCCGTCCAGGGTCCGGCTCGGCCCCCCACAAAGCCACCCAGATCCCAGGCTGCACCCCGCGGCCTAGCTCAGCCCCACGGCAGGGCCACCTCGGCCTCCCCAGACCCCAGCGCCCCAACCCCCCTTACCCAGCTTGACGACCGAGTCGGCCAGACACCGATCCCACTTCCTGCCCAACTCGCCCTCCGACGCCATCTTGTTCCCTCCCCCCCGCAGTAGCAGCGGCGCTCGCGGGTCACTCTTTGACTCCCCCCCCCGCCTCCCTGCTTTGGGGCCAGGCAAGCATCGCGAGAGCTGCTACAGGCCGGTCCGCAAATCTCGCGAGAACATGGAGCTGTCTCCGGGGGTTGCCAAGGTTACCGTTGCTAGGCAGGCCCTGGCTCCTAGGTGGGCCTGACCTTGGGAGCAGGCCTGGGGTGGAGATGCTGTCTTTGCAGTCCCTCTGCCTTTCCCCAGCTCCCCATCCCATAATCATGAGGAGACTGGTCTCCGCGCCCCATCCAGCCCATGGGGCCTGCGCTATTCAGCTACCCCCGTCCTTTTGCAGGGTCAGGTACCTCCCGAAGCCCTCCCCACCCTGTTAGAGGGCTCAGTCTTTCCTATAAGACCCCATGGGACTCCCTTTTCCGGGGAGGACCTGGTACCTCCTGCAGGACGGTCACCCCCATATGGCCTTCCCATCCCATGACACAGACAGGGCTGGAACCTAGCTACTGTTGGGCTGGGGGAAGTTGGTGTTAATCAAATAAAATTAATACTTAAATATTCATTGGACCAGAGAGAGACAGGGAGAATGACTGAAGTCCAGTGGTTAGGCCCCACCGAGAAGTGGGAGTCCCACGGTCTAGTCCCCCTGGTCCAATCACTTTTTCATTATTTATCCACAGTAGAACAGTTTCAACAGGAGTGACTGAGGGAGCCCACATCAGATTATCCCCTACCTCAGTGGTTAGAGTACTCCCCTGAAAGATAGAAAACCACTGTTGAAATCCTTCCTCCACCTCTGACAAGAAGGAAGGAATTGAACCTGGGTCTCCCACATCCCAGGGGAGTGCTCTACTCTCATGCATCCATCCATAGGATTGGTGCTATACCCCCCAGCTTTAAAACAGTCTCTTGGACGACCCCCTTCAATGTGCCAGAGCCCTCAAGGGTTCTCTCCATTCCTTCAGGGTAGGCCACGTGATCTCACTGCCTCCTAAGAGTGTATCTCCGGGGTTTCAGCGCTCCTGCTTCATACCATGAGCTCTGGTCAGCGAATCCAAAGAAGATAGATAGACTCCTGGTAGAGACTTGTAAGCAGTGTAAAAGGCACCCCAGAATAGAGAATTAAGGGGACACAGCTGTTCAACAGTCCAGATTGTACCCTGGGGAATGTCACAGCACCTGTCTGACTCCATGAGACAGGTTCCCATTCATGGATCTCTAGCACAGCTAGGATCAGAGAGGTAGCCATGTTAGTCTGGATCTGTAAAAAGCAACAAAGAGTCCTGTGGCACCTTATAGACTAACAGAAGTATTGGAGCATAAGCTTTTGTGGGTGAATATCCACTTCATGACGAAGTGGGTATTCACCCACAAAAGCTTATGCTCCAATACTTCTGTTAGTCTATAAGGTGCCACAGGACTCCTTGTAACAAAGCTAGGCGCCTCCGCAGAGCCCAGACTTAGGTGCTTAACTGGGTGGTGGTATCATACAGCCGTCTCATCATCATATCCATTGGCTAGCTTAGGAGGCTTCCTGCCTAGCATGCTGACTTTTGTGGACTGCATTGAAAGACACGTGTCTTTCCCCATTCATTGTATAGTGAGCCTAGCTGCCTAACTCAGGCTTTGTGGATCACAGAGTTTTTTCTGTGATTTTCTAGGCACTATAAGGTTAGGTGCCATGATACTGGGCATTGCAACACTAAAGTAACTTAGTGGATCCAGGCCTTAATAAATAAGATCCCACATAGGAGGATTTTACTTTAATTATTCTGGTCTGTGAGTCAGTTATTGCAAAAATTACAAGGTTTCTGAGGATGGAGCACCTGCAGGACCATGCTGTACTTAAAGAGGATGTGCTTTGGGACAACACTGCAACAGGCTTATTTTTCTGGGTCACCAAATCCAGTTTTTATTAATCAGATTTTTTATTTCTGAACTGGATCCAGGAAGATGGACCTTCTAGAAATTAAATCAGATAAAAGAAACAAAATAACAAGGCCATGACTAGAACACAAAAATATCCCTGCTGGGTTTGCCACAATTTTCCAGAGGTTTTTATTGTTGTTTTCGAAATTGTCCTTGTGCCATAAAAGTTTTTGATCTAAAACAAGAATGGAAGATTTCACTATATTTAGTTTATTCAACACCCTTCCTCCCAGAAATTGCTTAACCATCCCTGTTAGCAGTGATGTTTATCTCATAAATATTATAAGCACATTTTTTGCCTTTGAAATGCATTAGATTGCCCCATATAGCAGTCAGTTTAAAAAACTTTTCCTGGAGGAGGGTATCCCAGTCCCCCTATAAGGGAATATTTTCTTCCCTTACTGCAAATTTACGCAAATCAAACAACATTGCCTTATCCTTAGTATCCAAAATAGAGGTGCATACCAAGTTACTTGTGAAAATACCAGTTGGATCTGGCAGTTCTTTCCCTATTCAAATAAATAAGTGTTTTCTAAAACCACAGATCCAGTGGTACATCCCAATGTGCCAACTCCACCCTCCATTTCTGAGCACCATCAGCTATGGAAAGCATCATGAGAAGATGCTTGGTGCCGCCTGTTTCCCCCCGCCCAAATTAAATTCCAGAAATCAGTATTTTAAAATAACCATGAAATGCAATATTCTTCTCAGCAAAAACAAGTGCTTGACACAGGCCAACGTGCAGTCTCACTTCACACTTACTCATTTTCAGATGTTGTAGGCTCTCTTTGGGGGTGGAGGAACAGAGGTTGAGCATTTGGATTTGGAGTGAGGTGCACTCTATTAAGGGTCAGATTGCTGTATAATGGGTCTCAATGTATATGACAGCCTTGTATCAGGAACCTGATGTACCAAGCTCTTTTTTAGGACATGGTTCTAAATTGTTCAGTGTAATTCTTTCAAACATCCAGCTTCCCTTTGAGAATTCTGTCTGCTTCTTTTGAATACTGGAGTTGCTGAGTGATCAGAGGGCACTGGAAAACATTATCCATTAACAAT
The DNA here is from genome assembly GCF_007399415.2 of Gopherus evgoodei. Taxonomy (NCBI): domain Eukaryota; kingdom Metazoa; phylum Chordata; order Testudines; family Testudinidae; genus Gopherus; species Gopherus evgoodei. The sequence goes on along the minus strand of NC_044339.1, from coordinate 8,096,317 downwards.
CTAGAATCCATTCCAGCTCCTGGGAGAAATTAATGTAGATGGGAATATGTCCAAGGCCAGACTTTTCTCTCCATTGCCACAGTTACTTGGCAATTAGATCTTTTCAATGCAATATTGACTGTTTATTGTCAAAGGAATTCAGGGTGATGTTTAGAATACACTGTTTGAAAAACCTCTTCTTGCATTTCACAGTCTAATATGCACTGTGTCCTTTTTCCCACCCTTTAGCCGGTTTGGTGAGCAGATTACAGTATATATCTATAAAAGAACAGAGGAGGTTTGAGGGCAGGCAAATGTCAGAAAGTCTTTCAAAATCCATGTTTGCCTTTAAGTTAGCACTTACCCCCAGAGGGCCAAATTCTGGCAGACTCAGGTATCAATTCAGAAATGTACTTAAGCATGTGCTTAACTTTAATCATGTGTTAAATCAGTCGGGGTACTCATATGCTTAAAGTCAGGCATGTGTTTAAGTACCTTCTGATTAGGTCCCTCAGTGCAGTGGTTTTGAGCCAGGGGTCCAGGGACCCCTAGGGAGCCTTGAGCAGGTTTCAGGGGGCCTCCAAGAAGGGCCAGCATTAGACTCACTAAGGTCCAGGGCAGAAAGCCAAAGCCCCGCTGCATGGGGCTGAAGCCCAGGTCTCTGAGCCCCGTCTCCCGGGGCTGAAGCCTGAGCAATGTAACTTCATGGGGGCCCCTGTGGCATGGGACCCAGGCAATTGCCCTGCTTGCTACCGCCTAATGCCGACCCCAGCTTTTATATGAAGAAAACCAGTTACAGTGGCATAGATGGGCCATGAGGTTTTTACAGCATGCTGAGGGGACCTCAGAAGGAAAAAGGTTGAGAACCTCTGCCTCAGTGTATAAGTGCCCACCTGACAGCCCAATGCCACTGGTACAATGTATCTACAGTGATTCTTTAATAAAGTAGAGCCCTATGCGGATACACAATTTGTATCTGCATTCGATCCACGATCAACAAAAATGATCCACGGATATCCATATCTGCGGATTGCAGGACTCTATAAATAAGGCCATTCTGCTGACACTCTGTAACAAGAGTCATGCACAGTTGATATTGGGCAGGTCCAGTTTTGGGGACTTGGCCGCCCATATATTTACCTGCATATGTCTTTTATCTCAGTAATGGCCTCTGATGCACAGCTTGCCCTCCCATTATTTCTCTAAGGGATGGGATGGGGAGTTATTCAAAGGACTATTCACAGCCAAAATATAGGTACTGTTTTATTAACTCTTACTTGGGGGATTGTTACACCAGCATTTCCCTCACATGAGCCAGAATTTAGGATACATTCTCCCTCCTCTTAAAATACAGGTCTATTTTTTTTTAAAACTATTTACACTGTCTCCTACTTTTGTTGCACTGGTGATTTATTCCAATACTTTCTGGTTAAGAAATTCCAAGCACATTTCCTTAATATCTGACTCTTCCATAGGATGAGTGTATGGCCCCTTATTTTTGAATGCAGCCTTGTAAAATCCTGTCTCTTTCTCTCCAACAGTAATTTTTTGGGAGGGAGTAAGTAAAATATTATTCATTTTTTGTCATCTTCATGGTAATGGGCAAGTAGATTTTGTGCCTGGGCAAATACCTTTTTCACAACAATTTTGCCAGGCGGATGCAAGGTAATCTTCAGCAATCTGCTGTATTAATAGTTACAGTTCTCAGATAAGGCTGAATGAAGCGGAACTTTGGAAAATGGAACAACTTCTATAACAGCTGGTTGCTCATTCTGTTGTTGCTTTTGCAATGATTGTGAAGTTTGCCTCCAAACACTCAGCAGGAAATTGCCTTCATGTGGAAAAACTGATTTTGAGTGTTTGCAAAGCTTTTGTGGTTTGTTTTGTAGTAAAAAGAAGATCATATTGATAGAGCTTTCCTAACAAGACTGCAAATGGACACAAAATTTTCAGTTCTAAAAACTAATCTTTTCCATTGCTCCACATCAGTGGCTAATTCCCTACACATTCTGACCAGTGAACCATGACTCCAGTGTTAAAAAAGAATCCAGGCTTCTGTGATTCTGTCGACTACTATACTGGTAAATTCCAAAGAAAGTACGTGTCAAGGAAAAAGCAAGGGAATGGAAAGTTTTGTTTCTCTCTGGTGCATTTAATCAGCCTCTCCTTGATTCTTTTTTAATGACAAGGTATACTCAGTGAGCACGTCTGAGAGAAGTTCTTCTGAGAACTAACCTCACTTCAGGGCCGCCCAGAGGATTCAGGGGACCTGGGGTTTTCGGCGGCAGGTTCCGGGGCGGAAGGACCCCCCGCCATGGGTCTTCGGGGCACTTCAGAGGCAGGTCCCAGAGTGGAAGGACCCCCCCACCACTGCCGAATTGCTACCAAAGACCCGGAGCAAGTGAAGGACCCTGCTCCAGGGCCCCTGAAAAACTCTCGTGGGGGCCCCTGTGGGGCCTGGGGAAAATTGCCCCACTTGCCCCCTCCTCTGGGCGGCCCTGCCTCACTTTGGCTAAGGCTGTTTCTAAAATGCCTGACCTCTTAAACAAGCGAGTGATTTGTATGTACAGGCTAAGTAGGCAGCCATCTAGGACAATATTTTCCCAAAATGCACTTCTCTGGCTGCAGTTTCTAATTGTGTGGAAGTCCCCCACTTAAGGGATATCCCTATTTCTCCTTAGACATGATGGGGAGATCACGTGTGCCTCAGAATCTTTTACCTATCTGCTCTGGCACTTCATATGAAGCACCACTGCAGGATACCTTCTAGGGCAGAGGTGGGCAAACTACGGCCCACGGGACTGTCCTGCCCAGCCCGAGCTCCCAGCCAGGGAGGCTAGCCCCCGGCCCCTCCCCACTGTTCCCCCTTCCCTGCAGCCAAGCCGCTGCATAGGCAGCACTCTGTGTGGCGGGGCTGCGCACTCATGCAGAGCAGTGCAAGAGCATGTTTGGCTCCGGCTGGGAGGAGACATGTTGCTCTGAGTGGCATGGTAAGGGGGCTGGGGGGTTGGATATGGGGCAGGGGGTTCTAGGGGGGAGTCGGGACAGGGAGCAGTTGGATGGGGCTGAGATTTGGGGGGGAGGGGTGAAGAGGGAGGGTTGGATGGGAGTGGGGTCCCGGGGGGGCAGTTGGTGTGGGAATCCCGAGAGGGGCAGTCAGGGACAAAGAGCACGGGGGGGTGGATGAGTGGGGGGTTCTGAGGGGGGCACTCAGGGGGCAGAAAGTGGGAAGGGTCAGATGGGGGCAGGGGCCGGGCTATTTGGGGGCACAGCCTTCCCTACCTGCCCCTCCATACAGTTTCGCACCCTGATGTGGCCTTTAGGCCAAAAGGTTTGCCCACCCCTGTTCTAGGGCACATTTGCAAAGGATTCCAAGCAAAACGGTGCTTCTAATATGTGACTGAGCATTGCTGGGGTGAAATAAAGGAACTGTTTGACAGTGCATAGGAACAATACATAATCAGCCGTGTGGTTAAGGCACTGGACTGGATGTCAGGGTTCTATTCGTCCATCTCAGATTCTCCCTGTGCAACATTAGGAAAGTCACCGAGCCTGTTTCTCTACCTATAAAATGGGGATAGTGATACTTATTTTATTTCCACTCATTCCTTGTGTTATCCATTTAGATTGTAAGTTCTTCAGGTTAGAGACTCTCTCTTATGTGTTTATACAGTGGAGCTCCGATCTCAACTGGGCCTCTAGGTACTACTGTCATAAACAAAAATCATCATGTTTATTACCTTCTCTTACTTTAACCACATTTAACATTTTTATTAATGACCTGGAGGAAAACATAAAATCATCACAGATCAAGCCTGCAGATGTCACATCATTTGAAGGAGTGGTAAATAATGAAGAGGACAGGTTACTGATTCAGAGTGATCTGGATCGATTGGTAAACTGGGTGCAAGCAAACAATATGTATTTTATTACAGCTAAACGTAAATGTACACACCTAGGAACAAAGAATGTCGGCCACACTTACAGGCTGGGGGATTCTATCTCTGAAAAAGATTTTGGGGTCAGGTGGATAATCAGCTGATCTTGAGCTCCCAATGTGACGCTGTGTCCAAAAGAGCTAATGCAATCCTGGAATGCATAAATGGGGAATCAGAAATAGGAGTAGTAAGGTTATTTTACCTCTATATTTGGCATTGGTGTGACTGCTGCTGGAATACTGTATCTGTCTATGGTGTTGAGCATGGAATTCAAAACCATTGGGTAGCTTTGTGGGTATCTCTGAAACACCATTTTTGCTCTTTATATTTCCAGGAGGCACTCAGGTTCTCAGCCTCCAGCCAACCAGTGTCACTGGTTTACAAATTCTGAGCAATCAAAACCACAGAACTGTCCCTTTACCATGGCTGGAGATGGAGACTCTTTCAGCGGGAAATTTAATTTCAGAATAAAGGGGGTTTATGAGAAAGCCTCATGAAAGCTCATATGCTTTTAAATGGCCACAAGCTTAAAACAAATAAATAGCTGATGTGGGGAGCTGAACCTCAAAAATATAGTTTTTTTTCTTTACATAGGAAGAAAAATGAAAATTCAATTAACTCAAACAAGTTTTCTGTAGGACCTCTGTCACAAAGCCAACAAACTCTTCCACGCAGCTTCCCTGACCCATGCTAAGCACTGGAATAAAGACCATAGAAAGCATTTCACCATGCATTCCATACATGCAGGAGGATGAAACTGAAGGCATATCATGGCAGACCACAGATGCTTTACAAAGTTCTGGCTTAATGTGAAAAGCACTTCATAATGCTAATAAAAAAGTATTTATCCTTTTGCTTCCTTATATACAGTCAAGTTTACAGGGAAAGCACATGGGTTTCATAGTCACTGGTTGCAAGATCAAAAGCCCTGTTATTAATTGCACATGAATCTTGTAGAACTGTTAAGCTGTCAACTGACATCGTTTGTCTCCTTTGTTTATATTCCTCTCATTTTTAAGACACTCAGTGCCTGACTCTAAGCCCCTCGGAGTGCATTCAGTTTCTCTTGTGGTGAATGATCCTATATTATCATGTGAGGGAAATGCATGCACTATACTAAACCTTGATCCAATGGAACTGAGCAAGGTGCTCTCTCTGGAGGTGGTGAAGCAGCTAATCCACCGTTGTTTTCCTCTCTCTTCAGACCAGTGCCACCAGCACCCCCCTCCGCCCCAAGATTTCTGCTGCAACTGAACCTGGTGGCAAAAGCCAGATCGTGAATGTCTTGTTTTTCTTGTGGTTTTAATTAAAGCACAGCTATGTTGAGACATCCATATGCCACTGGACTATAATTAATCTTTAGCATCAACATCTTACCTGTTGATTTTTAAATAAAATAATAATAATGATATCTTACATTCATATAGCACTTTTTCCATTCATAGGTCTCAAAATACCTTATAGATCTGCTTTGCAGATGCAGGAACTGAGTTACAGAGAGGATGAGTTGGTTGCTCAAGCTCACACAGCAAGTAAGTAGCAGGTCTGGAAACAGAATCCATCTCTCTGGGGCTCTAAGCCTCTTCCCTCTAGCTGAATTTTTGCTGGTCTACTTGTCTTCCCCTGTAAAAAAGGTGTGATTCTCTGTTGCTGTACACACAGTGCAAGTATTTACACCAGTGCAAAGGGGTGTCAGATGTTACCATTCCAATGTAGTAGTACTTTGCACTGGTGTAAATGACCACACAAAGTTCACAGCAACAGACATCTGGTTCCTACTCATAACTCACTTTTCACTCTCACAAATCCCTGCTGCTAATAACATTTATCCATTTTGCCCTCTGTCCTCCTCATTTCCTCATCCTGCCTTATGGGTCCCAGGGAGATGGCTTCCTTAGCTGCCTGTTGAAGTGCATCCTTTGCATGTGACAATAGCCTGAAGTCTCTTCTCTTGGGTAATGTTTAATCCTTGATTCCTTCCTGTTCTCCCCTTTGCTTTCTTCAGTTTTCACTCTTTTTAGTACAGCATCATGTCAGTGTCAGGAATTTCCTTGAACAGAGACTCAGAGGAATTCCCATTTCCTTTCTGCTTTCCTCCAGCTGTCTATCTGTCACTTTTACATTAGTGTGCTACACAACAGAACTGGGTAAACTCATCTCAGTCTTTGTTGTCAACAACACCGCAGCAGTCCCAACTGAATTTGTTTCTGTTAGTGAAGAGAAAACCAGCCACTGGTAAAGGTGATACTAATTACTGCCTCACACACATATGTTGCCTTTCATCGCCATACTTTCAAAACCAATACACACATTATATATTGATTATTATTACTACCAGGGAAACAAATATGCATGACACTTTTCAGACAACTAAAAAATAATACAGAGACAAATGTAACAAGATCACTTCACCCAGCCCTGAAATGTATACACCTCTAAACAGCTGTTTAACAGTGCAAAGGAATTACTTTGCAACAATGTAGGATAGAGGAAAAAATCCTGTAACTGCAAAAGAAATTTAGGGAAGGACTGTATAACTACGTAAGTGTGAATTGCCCCAAAACGTTAGGGTTAACAAGCATCACATACTCTCTGAAAATAAGTACTATGAAATTTTTAATGGCTCCAAGTGAAAAGTGCTCCCCCCTCTTTTTTTAGGTCTCATAACAAAGTTGAAGACAGTACCTCCAGTAACACACTACCCCTTACATCAGGGGTGGGCAAACTATGGGCCGAGTCTGGCCTATCTGACCTTTTAATCTAGCCCTTGAGCTCCCGCCAGAGAGTGGGGGGCTTGCCGCACTCCACACGTGCCATGGCTTTGTGCAGCTCCTGGAAGCAGCGGCATGTCCTCCCTCCAGTTCCTACATGTAGGAGCAGCCACAGGGCTCTGCAGCTCCCATTGGCCAGGAACCATGGCCAGTGGGAACTGCAGGGGCATTGCCTGCGACAGGGCAGTGCACAGAGCTGCCTGGCCGCGCCTCCACATAGGAGCTGGAGGGGGGACATGCCGCTGCTTCCTAGAACTACTTGAGGTAAGCGCTGCCTGGAGCTTGCACCCCTGACCTCCTCCCGAGCCCCAATTCTCTACCCCAGCTCTGATCCCCCTCCTGCCCTCCAAACCCCTTGGTCTCAGCCCACAGCACCCTCCTGCATCCTGAACTCATTTCTGGCCCCACTCCAGAGCCCTCACCGCCTCCCACACCCTAACCCCCAATTTCATGAGCATTCATGACCCCTCATACAGTTTCCATACCGAGATGTGGACCCTCTAGCCAAAAAGTTTGCCCACCCCTGCCTTACCTTGATGCAATATGAACTCGTGAAATCACTAACACCGCCTCCTCATGTTTGGAGGTCTCCCATTCACAAATTGATCCAGCCAAGCCTTATTTAACTGATAGGATCTCAGCAAATCACAGCAGAAGGTGGGATGCCTGCAACTATAGTTACATGCACAAAACTCTCTCCTTATTAAGATATCACCCACATTGCAAATTGCAATTTACCAGAAAGACTCTGGTACCACATCTTAATAAACAAACAAAAAAAGTTCCTTTAAGCATGTCCTGCCATAAACAAGCAGAGCAAGCAGCTGGTCCTCATTTGAAGAGATGTTCCATCAATCTGAGTAAGAATTTGCAGATCATCCTAATGCAAATATTTCTGGGAAAACAGAAAGCAGCTGTTTATTCTTCTTTATACCTACTAGCAAGAAAATAAAGTCCAGGATGCTTGTATTTCTGCCACAAAGAAAAACATCCTCTTAGCCTCAAAGTTCATTTGGACTTTGGAAATTGTTTAAAATAAACCAGGCTGCAATTTCCCCCTCCTGCTGTATGTTCCTTTGCTGAACAGCAAGGTGCAATTACAGCCTATAAGCAAGGAGGCTGGGCCTGAGCCCAGCTAAATATATAGCCTGATAATCCTGGCCTACCTATGGTGTTTGGAAGCAAAAGTCATAAGTTCAGTCATCGCCTGGTGTAAATGGACATACTACTACTGTCCTCAGTTAAACTATACTTATTTACACCGGCTGAGGATCTGGTCCATGGAACACAGAGCTAGAAAAATGATATTAGGTCCATAACCCGCCTACAAGATAGTTCCCTACTGTACATGTGATAATGTTTTGCCCAGTCTAGTTTTAAATGCCCCAAGTGATACCCCTTCCAGCATTTTCCCAATGCTAAAGCCTAATAACTCTTCACTTTCCAGGGGCCCCCTGTTCACTGAGCTAAAAGGAACATGATTTTCAAAATAGCAGCACAGAAATACATGGGGTGACAGGAAGACCAGAAGGGCACATGTTGACTTAGAAAAAAGGCAGTATCAGATTGTCAGGCAAATTCAAAACGTGCACAACTGCATATCTAATTTGCAAGTGCAGTGAGAGCTGTGAAATGAGCAATTTGGATAACTTTTAATGAAAAGTCACCTACTTATCACATTGTAGGTATTGTTATCCAGTTCACCTGTTAGCTGTGGTAAGTGTGCACTAAAACTTGTCTGAAAACCTATCCGTTTTCAAAACTGAAATCTGCAGCTGCTTAGTCTGTGCTGTGTTACATTAAATACAAATGAACAATGGCAGAGCTCTTTCCTTTTGGAAAAATACCGTAACATATCTATTTAATGACATTTAGGTTAAAGCAATGGACAATGGTGTTAACCGAGTAGAGTCAAATCAGAGCTGTTCCCTTGTCATCTCCAGCCAGAAGGGTATATAGGCAAGATATTATATCCATGGAAAATTTGAAGCAATTCCCCAACGAATGCAGAGTTTCTGTTATAATCTTAATACAAGCGTTGCACTCACACAACATATCAGAGAATTTCATACCAGCTCCAATGACATTACATCAGACGAGGAAGCATTTTGTGACTCCTCGTCAGCATTTCCAGTTTCCACAGCAAGCACCTCCAGGCTGAGAAAAGTAAATGGAGCGACAAAAGGGTTTTTGGTTTATGCTAGGGCCAAGTCTGCAATTCAGATGCCAAAAAGCACTAACAGAGGGTCCTCAGGAACCTGGCACTCCAACTCTTGTGAAACACAGGCCAAACACTTGTTCCAAAAAGGCTATAGAGCAATGAGCCAGATTCTCCCTTGGTGTTACTCTCCTGACTTCAGTGAAGTTATATTTGCTGTAGAGTTGAACTGGGGTTTGAGTTGCAGAAGTGCTGAGCACTCACAGCTACAACTGAAGTCAATGGAAGCTGTACTTTGAACATAAGAACTTATTTATAATACTCAGTATTCTGAAAAATCAGGACTTAAGCACCTCAAACTGGGCATCTAAAAATAGTAGACACTTCTGACCTTAATATAGCTCGGTTCTCCATCTGTAACATGGAAATAACACCACTCCTTTGCTTCACAGAGGTATTGTGGAAGTAAATTCATTAATGTTTGTGAAGTGCTCAGATATATGGGGATAAGCCCCACAAAAAAGCCCACGTGGAAATTAATATTTCTGTTTTCAGGGCAGGTTTTGAATAGCGTTACCTAAATAAAGCCTAGGGCCATACATCAAACAATAAGACTAAAACAAAATATTGAATATCTGCTTACTCAATAACCACCGTCCCTCCCATGCATTGACTGAGCCAGAGGTCCTGTGGAAAACCAGTATGTAATAACGTAATTCAAGATGGTATCACACAAAGGGACTAAATCCCAACTGCATGAGCAACCTTTTATTCTCACATTTCCTAAGTTTTGAGGGCTTGACTTTGCAACATTGTTTTAACGTTTTTTTCCAGCTTGTATCTACACCTTGTGAAAAGCCTTCCAAACCTGACCCCAAGTTTAAACACACGCAGTGACACCTGTCTGAGCCTGCAGACAGCCTCAAACGGCAGCTGCGAGAGAGATGACTGGCCGCCCGCTTATCTCAAAGGAACAGGATTAAGTCCGAAGCCCAAGGAATAACATTTACACAGTGAAACTCCCCGCACCTTTCCACCAGCCCAGTTCTGCCCACACACGCCTTTGCCTTTGGGTTGGGTCTCTTCCTTCCCCATTGGCCTCTCCTCCTCCTGCCCTGATTGGTCACTCTCCTCCCTTCTGGCTCCCCCACTCTCCCTGCCGTTGGTTGCTCCCTGCTGCCCCCTCCCGGATCTCTCTCCTCCACGTTTGTTCCCCTCGCCCCATCTCACCCCCCCGGGATGTTCTTTCGCCCCGCCATCCCTCGGGTTTGCCTCTCCCTTCCCCCTCATTGTCTCTTGGTTGAGCTCTTCTTTCCCCCCAAAGAAGAGAATGGTCTCTCCCACTCCTAGCTCCTCCCTTTCCCCCGCAGGACGCGTGCTGCGCTCCATACTTGGCGATACCTAGAGAACCGCCTTCTGATTGGTTAGGAGGCGGCGATGGGCGGGGCCGAACGGTAGTGACCCGGATGTGCACTCCTAGGCAACGGGCACGGCGGAAGTGGCAGGGCCGCGGCCTGGCTCAGAGAGAAACCGGACGGGACCGGGAGCCGCCGCCGCCGTTCCTCGAGCCCAGCCCAGCGGAGCCATCATGGTAAGAGGGGCTCGGCGCTGAGGGCTTCCGGAGCGGGGCCGTGCCCCCACACTTACCCTGGGACCCAGCTCCCTTCCCCTGGGGACTCGGTGGCTGTCGCCCCTCGGTCGGCTCTGTCTCCCGGCCCCCGGGGGCGTGTCCCTCCCCTGTTCGTCGCATGGTCCCTTGCTGCCCGGTCCCCTCGCTCCATTCACATCTTTCCCCGTGCAGCTGGGGCTCCTTCTTTCTCCCCGGCGGCCTGGGCCCGTTGCGCTTCCTGCTCCCGGGTGGAGCGGGCGTGGGTTCCCTGGGCTCCGAGCAAGTTCTTGGCAGCAGGTGCTGCGGCGTGGGAAGTGAGGGCGGATTTCGTGGCTGGAGAGTAGCGTGGGAAGGGTTGTGACGGGGTTGGATGGTGACTTGGGGGGAGGGTCTGAGAACAGGTGGCTCCAGGGCCTGCATGATGTAGAGGGAGGCAGGATGGCTCCAAGGGGAGGAGGGTGGAAGCAGGGAGGTAAGCTTTCAGGTCTGGAGAGTGCGGAGGGGAGGGGAGGGGTGTTTTGCTAGTGTGATTTGGTGGTGAGGGAAAGATGCGTTAGCAGGTGCTTTGAGGGCTGCATAGTGCTGCAAGGGGAGAGGCTTGGAGGAGGAAGGAAAGGCTCCATGAGCTGAATGGTGCGTGACAGATGATGGACTGGGGGCTGTTCACTCCTGGTGGTTGGTGGTATGTGGTATCTGTAAACCCTTGACCTGAACTCCAGGAAGTTAGAAGGGTGATGTCAGCTACAATGGTGAGAATGAGAGTCTTGTTGATGTTTGTAACAGAGGAATGAGCTACTGGAGCACTTTACAGCTGTTGTGAACTACCGCAAAGCTTAATTTCTGAATGCAAAGATTTCAGATGTCAACAGGGCATGTGTTTCTTAGCTTGTTTTACAACTCACTGTCCATTTGTTATCACATTCTCGAATGTATACTGTAAAGTCCTTTACCGCTTTTCAAGACTAGTACTCTAATCCTGTGTTTTTAAATGGAAGTATGGTTTGTGTCTTTTTAGTGAAGAACAAATGTAACTATGCAGCTGTAAGTTTTTTAAAATTAGCTATTGTGATTATATAGTAGCAACCCTTAACAAAGGTGGCTGGCTAAATTGTTACTGCTACTTATAAAACTCGTTGTTTCTTAAGCACTAAGAATGTGCCAAATACAGGAGAAGTCATCTCACTTGCAAGACCATATCATGACTGAGAGTTTTATTTTTTACAGGGATACATTGGTTTGTCCAGTCTTGTATAAGGAGATCTGAGGACTGTTTAGTGAATGGAATAACCTGTTTCTTCAATATCCCAATTTTTGTGATTAAAACAGACAACAATTTTTACTCTTCATAGATTTCCATTTGCTACTTCAGATATAAACAAGCACAAGACTGGCAACAGTGACCAAGCTTCTGATGCAGTAGTCAGATTTGCCTGGACAGTCTCATTTCTGTGTAACGCCCCGCTTAAAGCAATGCAGCTTATGTCTGAGGGATGTCCCTGCATTCAGCAGATTGTAAGACTGAGGCTCCAAAGTGGTGGTAGAATAGTTTGAATCTTACAGTTGAAGGTGTAAAGAGAATTAATATAGCTGTATGAAGACTGGTTGAGAAGACACTCTTGATGTGCTATCCTAAATGTTGTAGAATAATACTTTTGTTTTGGGGACTACTTCGATGCAGCATCAGTATCTGAAACATTCATTGATGCTTTCAAGAACTTTAAGGCACAATCCTTTATTTTTCTCCAAAGCAGTTGATAAGGACCCTGTACCTGCTGTAAAATTTAAACATTTATTTTGTGTATTAGAGTAGTTTTTAGAGGCCCCAACCAAGACTGAGACCACATTGTCAGTCCTCAGTGGACGGAATCCTGTCATGACTTGCATAATTAAAAGCTTACTTGCCAGACTACGTAAATTCCAATGGTAGCACGTGCAAGGTACTTGATAAATTATTCTGATTGTGCTCACAAACATCCTGTTTTTTTGTTATCTATACCTAATGTAAAGAAGAGTAAACAAAAAATCTGAGTAACCCCCTCCTCCCAATTAAGTAAATATCATCAATTTAAATTGTCTAGTGAATCATTGCCTGTACTTCATCTATTATAATTTGTGAGGTAGCTAAAAAGCATGGCCAATGATGCATAGGTATAATGCTGATACCAGGGTACATGTTCTTGGTGTGCTATTCTAAGTGGCTTAAGATTTTTAAGGGAAAGGGCTGTTGTGCGGGCACATTGGTGCTTGACAAATAAGTAAGTCTTGGTTTGTGGAGCTGCTAGCAAACCAGTGTTAAGTGAGAAAAGAAAATTAAACCACCTAAGACATTGACTTTCAAATGTTTGGGAAACAATCTCCAACCCCATAAGTAAATGAAACCAAGTGATCCCCTCTATCAACCTCCTCATGTAAGGTTGAAGGCCCACTCTTGTAGGCTATGTCTTCCATGCCCACTGGTTAGTCCTTTGTACCCCATCCTTTGGGAAATATTGACTTATGATTTGGAAAGCACGAGATCTTCGTAGTCAAATGAAGTGTGTAAATTAACTGTTATCTTAAACATGTTGAAAATTTGCCTTTGATCAGATTGAGACATTCAGTTTGAAAATCAACTTTTAGTGTTAACAACCCAAGTAAATGTATGGCAAATACTATGTCTAAATGATTCCAATGACATTATGTCCTCTTAAGGAATGCCTTCTTGTTTAGCTTGTTCTGCTGTACTGATCTGTAGAATATTCATTCTCTAAACTAGGGTAATTCAGGCGTAACTTCCTCATATTTGGTATAGACGTACTATGGCATTACACTATACAGCATCCAGCTGTAAAAGTAAATATACAATGTAATAAGTTTAGGCTCTATTTTTAGAGCATTTAGTACTGTACTTGCACAGAGAAGTGCCTCCTTTTGGAGGAGGGAGATGTTGCTGTCCTATTCAATTTCTACTTGTACTTTTGTCACCCATGTTTTCTGTCAGTCTGCTTTGCTCTGCAATGAACAGCTGATGAGAGCTGTGAGGACACAGAACTACTGTAGTGGCTTCTGGATCCGTTACAAGGTTTGAGCATGCAACATACCAGTCCAATTCAGGTTTGACAGATGCTTGCTTCTGAATATGGTCTAAGCATCTGCAACTATAGTCTCCTTTTACTCTAGTGCTGGTCTATGTACATAAACCGTAAAACAAAAATAACCCCCTATTCTCCCTTGAATTAGGTTCCATGGGGTCCTGAATTTCTCTACCATAGTTGCATATGATGATCAGATCATACAAATTTAATTTTAAAGTGATGCGAGTGGGATTTGATGGTTCTTTAGAACTCTCACTTGCTAGAGAATTAGCACTTTGACTGGACATCTACCACTGTGGAGTATTTTTACAGCATTAATTTTGAGATGTTTAGGCAAATATCTTGTGGAGTTATGAAAGGCGTTTGTTTTGACCTCATGGTTAAGGTGGGCTTCAAACTTCTGTGCTCAGCTCTGTTTTCACTTCTATACTTATTCAAATTGGAGTGCTTAAAAAAAGATAGATATACATCTCTTTCAGAGAATTTGGAGCAATAGAATTAAAGATGTGTATATGCAACTTAATCAAAACTTGCCTGTCACTTCCCCATGGTTTTGTTGTGTGCATATGCTCAACTTGCACACCCAAATATCATATTATACTTGCACCTTTCCAGGCAGCAGGACTAGGTAAGTTTTAAATGAAGGAGCATCCTGATGGGAGAGAGATTTAGGACTCCTCATTGACTGGAGCTAGAGAGTACACAAGCAAGTTTATTAGAAATCTTCTGTGTTGAAAGAGAGGAGAACTGGAGGAAGAATGTGATGTGAAGACTCAAGAGGGGAGCTTAACCTTGTCGGGTAGTGTGGTGAGGAGTAACTAGGAGTGAAACAGCAGCTTCCTTTTCCCATGTCCCTCTGCTAAGGATACTGGGCAGTGGAAAAACCCAGTATTTCTTCATTGTACATAGGGTCCAGAGAGTACAAATGTTTCCAGGCAAAAAACTTAGTTGTGTTGAAGTTTGAATGTGCACAATTATAAAAATGTTGCATACTTTATAAAAATAAATGTTAAAAATTTAGAATTTTAAGCACCTAAATGTTTGAAAACACATAAATGCAGTTAATATACCCAAACAACCTAACCTCTGCCCCAGTCATCTAGACAGACTTCTCAAGCTTAACTCCACCTCAGAGTTGGCTGTCTGGAAATTCTCTTGAACATCATTAAACTGAATCCCCTCTAGTATCTAAAAATGAAGAATCCATACTAGTGAACTTCCAAAGGTATGATGAAGTCTGAACTATGGTTGGGTTCTCTTTTAATGATGGTAACTGTGGCACGTGAAATATAACTGGTAATAGATAGTGCTGCTTCTGGTAATTTGGATATTGTGTTAATTCTCAGTTGTAGACTCTGGGTTGCTACTTCATTGAAATGTGTCAGAGTGGAGGCATTCCAGTTCTTGATGTAAGTATTTTTAAAGCCTTCCCTTAGATTTATAGAGGCTCTGGGCCTGGCACAGCTCCCTGCTCAGCTAAGGCAATCTGGGGCCCTAGTCCAGTGAAGTACGGTACCGTGACTTTTGTGGGGGCATATGAAATTTTGTTACAACAAACTTTTAAAAATAATTATTAATAGTAAATATTCTATACATTGAAAAGATTTATTGTATTTACATGATGCTTCCAAATAACTGTGACTAGACTGTCACTAGTGTAATATTTTTGACTGTCCAAATTGTGGCCAGAACAAAAATTCATTTGAGAATCAGGCTCATCACCATATAAGGGTTACTGTGGCCATACCCTTTTTCTGTGGCTCTAGCCAACAGTGGATCTGGCTCCAACTTGAACTAGTAGTGGCACGTGCCACGCACATGATCTCACTTCTGGACTTGTAGGGAGAGATAGCTCAGTGGTTTGAGCATTGGCCTGCTAAACCCAGGATTGTGAGTTCAATCCTTGAAGGGGCCACTTAGGGATCTGGAGCAAAAATTGGTCCTGCTAGTGAAGGCAGGGGGCTGGACTTGATGACCTTTCGAGGTCCCTTCTAGTTCTAGGAGATTGGTATATCTCCACTTATTATTTTGACTTGTGGAGGGGAGTGAGGTGCCTGCTACCATTCCTTTTTGAACAGGTTGGGACATTACAGCACCATTACACCATTCATGTGCACCACCAAAAGAAAAAGGTCTTTGACTCCACTCATCCAAGCAGAAGATGCTACATGGGCAACACTATTTCAGCAAGGGCCTTTCCAACTCAGACCTCTGGAGGGGTTGTGTGTGTGTGTCTTCGCTGCAAAGTGGACTAGTGACTAGCCTATGTGAAAGCAAACTACACCTGCTGTGCTTGCTAGTCCTGGTTGAAAGCACCATTTAAGTGAAAGGCTTTTGTATGATGACAAAAAGGGGTTGGGGCAACATCCGAGTAAGAGCCGAGGTTAACTCCGCAGTGGAAATGTACCCTTAGTAATCCAGAGCCCACTATTACATTCCTCTTCCCCCCCCCCCCCCACCAAAGGATATGATCTTGTTTGTTTAGCTAGTACTTGGCTGTCTTTTCAGCTGACAGAGGTACTCAGTTTGAAACTGATATCCTTCTACTGCCTTCCCCAGTTATTTTTGTATTGGTGCATACTAGAGTTAAAAGTGACCTGTCGTTACTGCAGATGACTGGTGGCTGCAGTTTGCTGCTACTCCTCTTGCTGTGTTTATGTGGCACAGGCAGTAAAAATATTATCTAGACCACTGGCTCTCAACGTTTCCAGACAAATCTGACTCCTGAAAGGAGTACAGTAGTCTTGCATACCACCAAGATTCACCTCACTTAAAAACTACTTGCTTACAAAACCAGATGTAAAAATACAAAAGTGTAATAGCATATTACTACTGAAAAATTGCCTATTTTATTATTTTCACCATATAATTATAAAATCAATTGGAATATAAATATTGTACTTACATTTCAGTGTATATAGGGCAGTATAAACAAGTTGTGTGACATTTTAGTTTGTACCGACTTCACTAGTGCTTTTTCTGTAGTTCGATGTACAGATAGCTAGATGAGTTGATGTACCTCCCTGGAAGACCTCTGTCTAGTACCACTTAGGCAGAGGTGAAACTAAAACAGCTGCTGGTTTTTCTCCTAACAGTGGAGTCAGGGCTTATTCTAAATTTTATTCTTCCACTTCTTTGTGGCATGCAACTCATGGTATGTCAGTCTGTGAAAAGCTAGATGAAGCAATTGCTCATTATGAGTTGCAAAGAAGGTTAGGTTGGTAGTCTAGAAACTTGGTTGCCAGTCAGATTATTCAACTGATTTGGGGGTGGGGGGTGGGTTTAGATGTACAATATTGAGGTCTATCAGTGTGGTAAGAAGAGCCAGCAGCCTCCAGAAGTAACTTCTTAAAAAAACAAAACAACCCCCCCCCACCTAGATAAAGGGTAGGTTTTTCTTAGAAATAAAGGATTCTGTGGAGCACTAAAAGCTCTTCAGATTTAAACTTGGCAGTTGAACAAGAATATTACTCAAGGTATTGTTTCTAGTTTAGCCTTCAGTTTTGTCCAGTTCTTTCTAGCGTTTGTGTCTTTGGATACCTCTATAGAAGGTCATAACTGAAGTCATGCAAGCATAACAGTGCTTCAGCTAAAGTCCTCTAAAACAGCAGGTTAGTGGGAAATAGTCTCACAGCTTGTTTTTAGTTTCTTCTCTTTGAATGGCAAACCCAAGTTGACCTTTGTTCCTACAGCCTGCAATGGAAAACAGGTTCCAAATATGAAATGCAGATGAAATCATTGCCATTCTATTTCTTGTAAAAGCAGCAGATTGACCCTATTCTGTCAGATCGCTTAGCACAGACTTCTGTAGCAATGAAAGCTCTTTCTTGTGGTTCATTAGTATCAAATAACAAGGCCTAAAACTGAAGGATTTTAATGAGAAGCTCCAAGCAGGTGTAAAGTAGTAGGCTCTCTCTGGGTATGTCTACCTTACAGTTAGACTCTCGTGGCTGGCCTATGGCAGCTGGCTTGGGCTGCAGGTTGCAATGTATACTTTTGGGCTCAGGTTTGAGCTTGGGCTTTAAGACTCTCTGAGTTTGGAGGGTCCCAGAGCTTGGGTTGCAGCCTGAGCCTGGAAGCCTATGCTGCAGTTAAACAGCCTTATGCCCTGCAAGCCTGAGTTAGCTGGCATGGGCCAGCCTTGGGATTTTAGTTGTGGTGTAGACATACTCTAAAAGATCTCATGTCTTCTCAGAGTGCTATCACTCAGTATTTAGGCACATGCCTTGTATTCAAACTTCTTGCAAACTGAGTTGCACAGGAACTGAGTTGCAGAATTGTATGCAAGTGTGAACTTACAAGTTTTCGATCTCTTGCATTGAGAGAAGAAAAAGCATATACTTTCTTTTTCATACACTTAAGCTTTAGGATCAATACCCTGTACTGTTGCAGTAAGATTAAATTGCCTAAAACCCCAGAATAGTGTGTCTTACATCAAGATAGCCCCCTCAAGTCAGAAAACATAGCCAGAGACACATCATCTTAAAACATAATCAGCTTGAAATTTGTGAAAAGTACTTAGGGGAATTCATGTGCACATAAAGCACTTAGACAATTCTTTTGGTTTTACAATCACATTATGTAGAAGTTGCTCTCCTTTGCTGCTGTGTGAAAGACCCCCAAAACAGGAAATGGACTAAACAGGGTGGATGGTGAAGTGTTATTAAATGCACAGGGTACACTTCTTCTAATCTTTGTTTGTAATGCTAGCAAGTGACCAACTTTCACACAAGTGACTGAATACTTACCAAAATATCTTGCAGGATAACTGTTCAAAACCCATGTAGTTAAGGGCAGTTCTTCTAGGTCAAGTCCTGTAGTTAAACTAAGGCACTACCGAGATCAATTGTATATCAAGTAGCTGTTTGAAAATTAATGGAGAATCTGTTAAATGAGAGAGGCAATCCCTCCTAGTTAAACTTGCCAAAAGATGAAATTATGCACAAAAAAAAAAAATCTGAAAAATACTTCGTGAGTAAGGTTAAGATTTTTGTCATGGTTATTTTTAGTAAAAGACAGGTTGCAGGCAATAAACAAAAATTCACGAAAGCCTGTGACCTGTTTAGGAGGCGGGCTGACAGCCTGGAGCCCTCCCCCTTCTCTCCACCCGTGGGAGAGGGGCAGGCTGACAGCCCAGAGCTCCATGGTAACATATCCTTACTCATGAATGGTTTTACAGAATAAATGCTGGGCCTTCCAGAAGTGCATCTCAGTTCCGTTCCATTCTGTTAATGAGTTTTTTGAACAAGAACCTGTTTTGCTTTTACAGTTTGGGATAGGAAGCTTGTACTCTGCCTACAATTGCTGGGCCAAACTAGCTAATGTTTTCAGAGCCATCAATATGTTTACAGGTATCTTCAAGGTTAGGAATATGAGGCTGTTTGTTTTCAGTTTTTGTTTTGTTTTAAAATTTTGTGGGAACTTCAAAGTTTATTACAAAAATTAAAAAAGGGTGAAAATAGTTCAGAAAATTAACTTTGCAGTTTTCTAGGTAAGTGTTGGAATAAATCACTCTTGCCTCCTGTTTGTTTTGTAAACTTACCAAAAAACCCCAACCCTTATGTTCTGAAAGGTAGCTGGATAGCGTGTTTCGTTTTCAACCCATTTTAGCAAGAAAATAGCTCACTGGTGACTGGTGTTTTTTCCCATTGCTGATAGCATGGATAGTTACCTTTTAAAGCTGCTAATTCTATGCCCACATTCATATTGACAGACAGTATGAGCACCTGTGCTGAATACTTCTGAGCTGATTGCCTACTCTGGAAGAGATGGTGGTTTGGTAACCAGGGCCATGTTGCTTGTCAAGCTGCCCTATCTCCTTTCAGAGTGTAGGGCTGGGGCCATGGGTACCCCCAGAGTCCAGATTAGCTCCCCATTCTGCAAGGAGAGATGACTGTTACTGAGCTGCCATCTCTTACAACTCCCAGGACTCAACTCTGGGATCCAGAGGCACTCCCAAAATTCAGATGAAAATCAGTAAAACAAAATAATGGCTTTTATAACATCTCAGAATTTTTTGGTAAAAACTTCAATAATTAGAAGTATTGTAGAAGTCATAAATCTGATAAATATTTAATTACTAAGTCAAAACCAGGCAGTTGGAGAGAGATTAACTTCCTTTATCAGGAGATGGAAGGAAGTAGTGGGAGGAATCCATGCCTTTGCAACTTATTAAACTCCCCTATTACTGCTCAGGTCAGTTCTTACATTTCCATTGCTTTGATAAAGTTAAGGCTGGTAAGATTTTGTGACACCACTCTAATTTTCAAAGTTTTTATGTATTTGTAGTCAGCTATGTCATCAGGTTTTCTAAGTTGTTACAATGAGTGGCAGTAAACTGATATCTAATGATGCTTTTTGAGCAGACTTTAAGAATGGAGGAGAAGAAAAGAGAAATTCAGTACAATGTACTACTAGAGCTATTTGTCCAAATGCTTCACAAATTCTAATTTGGCAGATACCTTCCAGAGCTAATAGGGGAAAAACATTCTTATTAGCTCTGTTATTCACACTCCTTGTTTGCAGTGTTCATGTAGCCATGTTGGTCCCAGACAATCGGAGAGACAAAGTGGGAAAAGTAACTTTTCATTGGAGCAACTTCTGTTGGTTAAGGAGACAAGCTTTTGAGCTACACAGAACTCTTTGTCACATCAAGAAGACATAAGGTCTTAACTGGAGCACTGATACTTAAAGATTAGCTTAAGCCGTGAAACAAGACGGTTGTTTAATATCCCTTCCAGAATTTGTTAGCATTTGCTCTTATAACTCTGGGCATTCTTGTTATCCATATAAATGTCCTGACTCTCTGAATTTTGAAGATGAGCTTACCAATGACTTACTGTGGCAATGAGTTCCACAGTCTAATTACCCATGAGAGTCCTTATCAGTGTTGAACTTGCTACGTTTTAATCTCATTGTCCCCTTGTTATGAGACAGGGAAAACAGGTGCTTCTGTTCTCTCACCCCCCCCATTCATCTTACATATTTGTGTTTTGTTAGTGTTCTTGCTAAAGTAAACTATCCTAACCTCTTCATATGAGTTTTTCCAGACCATTCTGAGCCCCATTTAGTGCTGCAATTTCCCTTTTAGATTGGAATGACTAGTGCTGTATGCTGTATTCCACATGAGGTTACACTGTTGATTTTATATAAAGGCATTATAGTTTTCCATATTCTTGATCCCATTCCTTATGCATCCTTAACATGTTTGCTTTTTTGGCTGCAGAGGTTTTCATTGAGCTGTCTGTAATGACTCCCAGGTTACAAAGCAATCTCATAACACTCCCCCCCCACCCCCAAAAAAGTGTATATGCTGAAAGTTTGAAAATCCCTGATCTAGGTTACACCTCTTTACAACTACTACTTTGCCCCAATAATGGCATGAGATCAGTCCTATGCATCTGCACACGGTATGTGGCACATCTTCAGCAATAGTGGAGTTAAACTGTTTTAGGATAGATATTTTTGGCTTTGATCTAATGCTCTTGCCGGTCAGCCATTCTATACAGAGGCAGCACCAGAACTCTCATTCTGGGGGAGAGACATAAAGGGGTTAGGGATTGTCTGTATTTGAAATGCTACAGCACTTCAATGTAGATGCTGTTTACGCTGATGGGAGTGGTTCTCCTGTTGGCTTAGGTAATCCACCTCCCTGAGAGGTGATTGTGATGGTTTTCCTCTGTGGGGCGTCACCTGGAACTGGGCTGCCACTGAGCCCCCTGGCCCACCAGCCTGAGTTCCCTCTCACACTATATTGCTGTGACAAACTGCAAAGCCCTCCAAGCTTGCACTTTCACCAGCATTCACACAGACAGAGAGCCTGCATCTAACTGCAGCTAGGTAACCATCAGCCTCCCAGCCTGGGACCCCAGAGCAATACTTTCCTGCCCCGATCAAATCTGGCCAGTATATGGGTTTAACACCTTGTCTGCCTCTCCCTCAATGTGAAGAGGACCATGCATGCTTGTGGTAACCAAGCTGAGGTTTTCTCCAGACACCTTAGTCAAACGCGCACACTAGTTTGGATTAAAACATAAAATAAGTTTTTAACTGCAAAAAGATGGATTATAAATGATAGCAAACAGATCCAAGCAGATTACCTGGTAAATAAACACACATGCAAAACTCATCTTAATGCATATCCTACCTGTCTAGTATGTTATCAAATTCTCACCCTAAGTGATAAAAAGGCTGGCAGGTTCTTAAGGCACAAACTGCCTTTGCTTTGCAACTTGGGTTTCCCAGGGAAATCCCTTTAGCCTGGGACCATCACTTTCTCCCAGTTTAGTCTTTGTTCCTCAGGTGTTTCCAGGTATGGTGGTGTTGGGAGAGTGAGGTACTGTTATGATGGCCTTTCTCCCTTTTATATCTTCTCCCTTGTTGGAAAGCTCTTTTTTGCTTTGACCTGGGTCAAACAGTTCCCACTGTGTAGTGCTATCTTTGAGAGATTTCTGTTGTACACAGTTCTGGGGTAATCCTTGTGTTTGTGTGCATTTCCTCAATAAGACATTAACGTTGTTTGACCTTTTACTCTTGTACCTGAAAGGCTGTTCGTGTGTTTTTCAACCTCCCAGCATGTTTCAGTAACACATACATAGCCAAACTTCATAACTTCACATATGATGATAGCACATATAATCCAGTGAGATATTCATATCTAGCACAGGGGTTAGCAATGTTTCAGAAGTTGTGTGCCAAGTCTTCATTTATTCGTGGTAATTTAAGGTTTTGTGTGCCAGTAATACATTTTACAGTTACAGGGGCTGGCGTCTGGGACCCCAGACCGGCAGTGGGCTGAGCCGCTCAGCTCACTGCTGGACTGGGGTTCTGTCCACCGGCCCCTTCTAGCTGGCCTCTGGCTGCCATCCCGGGGTTCTGTCCATCCAGGCCAGCAGCGGGCTCTTAGGGGCCAGTGGCTGGGACCACAGGATGCAGCAGCGTGCCACAGTGAATCAGTTAGCGTGCCGCAGGTTGCCGACCCCTGGTCTAGCAGATCAAGACCTTTTAGAATATCTCACATATTTTGCACAAAGTATGCCTTATCCTAATGACATGACAGTGTTGAGTAAGGGGGTGCCAGGATGTCACCATGGTAGCTAGGTAGATGGAAGAATTCTATCAACATAGCTCTGACTACAGTGGGGGTTAGGTCGGCTTAACTACGGCATTCGGGGTGAGTGCCGTAATGTAGATGGGTTGACCTAAAGTTTAGTGTAGACCAGGCCTTCGAAAGAATGGAGAGAAATACAATAGAGAGGTGTAATATGAAAATACTATGTTAAGAGGATACTGTTAGGCTTGTGAAGTCTCAAAAGTCAGGAAATTAAAGAATTAAGGTTGCCTGTGCAACCTTAATTCAGCCCTCTTGAGCATATGCATTGTGATAGTCTTTATTTACATGATCACATACTATATTTCCACATATGGACTGTACTCATTCAATGAGCAGCAATTCAATGGTTTTTTTTTGTTCAGCATGTCTGTCTTATTTACTGTTCACTATTTAAACCCTGCTTCAGAGACAACTTCTGATTTCTTCATGGCTTTTTCTGTATTACTCATCAATATAATATCTGAGTGTATCACAAACACTAATTCACTTCTCACAGGGATCTTGTGAGAATGAGTGGATTTTATCCCCATTTATAGACTGGGCACTCACATTTTATGTATCTTTTTACCTTAATCTGAGGTTTATACAGTCTGACTTTTTTTTCCCAGGATACTTTCTATTCTGCTGTATAATTAAGCTCAGCCTTAATTATGGCATTACCTAACTCTCCCAGTCTATTCTCCCACCCCTTCCATAGCTGTGGTTCTTGTCCCCTCTCCAGTTGAATTAGATAGCTCTTGAGTATCTTTTGAGACTCTTTGCTCTCAGCTACAAGTGCAGTCAAAGTCCTGGTCAGGCTGGAGTCTGCCTAGTGCAGGTAGAATTTTCAGGGAATTCAGTTGTAAAGCTCTCACTAGTACTGAACATGTGCCAATTACTATTTTACAGAGGCTTATATCACAAAGGCTTACTTTTCCTGCCACATATCAATTCCCTGCTCCAAAGCATGGAGGCACAAGAGACTCTCAAAGCAAAGGTCACCAGAATTTAACATGGGCAAAACATACCTTTCTCAAATCTTGATCTCAGAAATAACTGAACTACTCTGGCTATAACTTTCA
The DNA here is from genome assembly GCF_007399415.2 of Gopherus evgoodei. NCBI lineage: Eukaryota > Metazoa > Chordata > Testudines > Testudinidae > Gopherus > Gopherus evgoodei. Next base: position 8,072,615 of record NC_044339.1, on the reverse strand, counting down.
TAAAAAATTTGGCCTGAGGAAGGCAACCACTATGGATAACTTCAGCCCAACTGATTAGTTGGGCAAAATTTTATAAGCAACTGAAAATGGGGTCTTATAATGGAAAAGTGTCAGGCAGCCTTAATATTGGTGATGCTGCCAGCCCTGGCTATAGTAACTTAATGCATCTGACAAGTGGTAACAGTTTTGTGGTTCCTAGAAGGCAACGCTCTAAAAGATAGCTTTGTTGTCAGACTTCCTGAAGCTCACTCTGGCAGCATTTTTGGTTTCTTTTTATAGATGACAGGTGCTCTGTACCAAAATACTCATAACTGATATATTCACACCTCATCAGATCTCTCCTAGTTCATACCAAAACCTAACAAATATGTGAAGCATTTGCAGGTGTTCTAAATACTGTTTTTCAAAAAGAGAACTGTCTCAAGATGGCATTCTGGTCTACCTTTGCCTTAAGTTCTGTGTGGCTAATGTCTCTGAGATTTGGAGAACATATATTTTAGCAGTTCCAAAACTTCCAAGACTGTTGTGATGTCCATTTGTTCTCTAGTTGAGTCAAAAGGAGTAACAGATTTGATTTCCAAGGGCTATTGTCCTGGACTTCTGTGAAGATCTCACAGATGCCGGTAGAGTGCTGCACTGTGGAGTAATGTTGAAGGACCGTAAACGGAGTTCTGGCAAACATATCCAGTATTAATTTATATAGCGCAACATTGGTTAAAGTGTGTAGCCAATTGATTGACCATACTTGCAGTTTGATATTAATGTTCAAGAGACTAAATAACCAAGCTCAGCCAAATTTGCCTGAAGACAAAGCAGTACAGGGAAGAAAGTTAATACAGTTAACCCGTCCCAGGAAGCAGATTCTCACAGCACATTCAGTTTATTTTGAACAGAAGTTGTGCTCCCTGGGTTATGCCCCTAAAACCACTTACATATAGGGTGCCTGTTTGCAAGTTAGATATCACTTTTTACATCATACAAGATTATTTCCCAATGGCCTTGTTTTTCTGGTACCTTATGTACACCCTCTATCTCTTGTTTTCAAACATAGTTCCAAACTGGAAGGCGCTTCATACATAAGCTGGGGAAAGGATTAATGAATCTTGCCTTACAGGTTTCCTATCCACCTAGGCCAAATACTGAGTTGTACTGTCACAAGGTATTGTGGGTTACTTAGTATAAATAAGCAAGAGTAAAGCATAATACAATTTAGCATGATTACCCAATACACAATTCATATCCTGCACATAATACCTATGAATGTGGTGTGTGTTTGTGTGAGAGACCTAGATGCATTGGCTAACAGCCATACATTTTCATTATTTGCAGTGCTGTTGTAACCATGTTGTCCCAGGATATTAGAAGCTGGTCCAGTGAGAGAGACCTCCTCACCCACCTTGTTTCTTAAACTTTCATGGCAACTTAAATATGTTCCCTACCCAAAGAGCTTGCAATAGTTAAGTGAGAGTGCAAAGGATTCCTAGAAGTGGATTTTAATCAGAGATTTGAAGGGATGAGGAGGAGTGTGTCACGGAGTGTGGGGGAGTCCGGCACTGCACCTCTCTTCCTGGGACCCACAGTGACTCTCAGCCAGCCAGTAAAACAGAAGGTTTATTGGACAACAGGAACACAGGTTACAGCAGAGCTTGCAGGCACAGTCAGGACCCCTCCACCGAGTCCTTCTGGGCTTTCAGGGTGCTTGGATCCCAGCTAGGATACCCTGAATTCCGCCCACACACCCCCAAGCCCAAACTCAAACTGCTTCCCTCCTGCTACTCCCTTCCTTTGTCCCCTTCCCGGGCAAAGGTGTTGACCTTTTCCCCTCCCTTACCTAGCTCAGGTTACAGGCTCTGGCATCGTCCATCCCCTAAAGTCCTCCCCTGCTCTCCCACTCCCCACACAGACAGTCCCTACTCCATCACAGAGTGCTTGATGTACAGGAAATGAGCAATTGTTCAGTGCACATGGGGCAGCATGAAAAGGAGAAAAAAAAGCAGGCGAGAGGATTAGGAGGTATAGTGGCCTGTTAATCATAGCTTCTGCCCCCACCCTTATAGATCTGCTCCTAGAGAGTGAGATTAAATCACCAACTTTTCAGAAAGTCAATGGGACTGCTTTATGAATACAATTATTCATCTGGTTAAGTGTTCGGTGGATCAGGGCCTTAACTTTTTTTTAGTCTTTTTGTTTTTACCTATAGCAGTCTTGACTTCGTACTAGTAGAAGCATCTAACAAAATCAGCACTTTGTTGCAACTCTAGATTAAACTTTGATTTAGTATAATTTTTCAAATTAATTTTACAAAGCTTTGGCCTGTTTTTAAATCAGAGCATTTAATAAAAAACAAACAAACTTAAATCATGCTTTAAAATCAGTAATTCACATTGGTCCATCCTGGGCGAAATCAATGCTTACTAGTTTATTAAAAGTTCTTAATTTACCTCTTCTGAAAATTGCTGGAATTGTTTGGAAAGGTGTTAGACTGAAGTGTAAGTAGCTAAAAGAATAAAATGGGAGAAGTGGCAATGGAGGGAAGTCGGGGAGAGGACAGGTGGCCAGCCATTTCTCAGTGTTAACGCTTGTATGCAATCAATTAATCTTAATGCCGTATTTATTGGTCAATGATTACTTTTTGCAAAATCTTTCCTGTTTATAGGACTCTTCTTGGCACCAGAAGACACAGCAATTAAATTACATTGTCATATTTAATGGCAAGTTTTATAAATAAACATCCTTTCTACTATTCCAAAGATAAACATGGGTGCAGGAATCATAGTGATTATGACACGTCAAGGGAAATAACTTTTTTTTTTCTCCAAAACATATTCCTGGTCCATCTGTGACTCTACTGCAGGAATTTAGGTTTGCTTTTCTCCTCTTCCTTTCTGGGTGCTCCTCAGCTCTGACTGGACAGGCAATTGAGAATCCCCATTGAACTTTTATAAATTTAAAATATTGGCAGATGCTAAACTAATTTGGAAGATTAGACTGAAGTATTTCCACTCTGAAGTTCATTTCTTAAAGTAGTAGTAGTAAAGAGGCACCAAACACATAATATGCAGTAGATATTGAATACATGTATCTCCTAGGCCTGTTAATAATACTGCTTAAATAGGCAATGTGTCAAGTTAAATAAATGACACTAAAAGAGAACCCCACACACAGATTTAACCCCTCACTTCTTAACCTACCTCAGAAAAAGCCTTGGGTGCTTAGTGTCCAGGGAATTCCAGAGTCAAATGCCTTGAGACTTTCAAATCTAGGAATTTAGTTTATCCCCAATGAGTTACACTACAGGGAAAGTTGTATCTCCAGAGATGTGACTCAAACCACTTATCAAATCAATACAAACAGCTTGAATTTCACCAGGAAATTATTTCAAAGCTGATGCTTTTTCCATGCTTGGGACTCCACCAACTGCCTTAGCTGCATTTTTACAAGTGACTGCTGCTGCTGCTGCATATAGAGTGCATTGCAGTAATCCAATCTGAAATTAACCAGGCCTGAATAACTGATGGGAGACAAAGATTTGCTTGCTGCACTTAACCTTGAAGAAACCATCAAGGATCCAGTAGAATCCCTAGATAGCAAACTCCAGTGTACCACTGTGAGCATATTTTACTGAGGTTAAATGAAGGAATGGTTATCTTTGGTTGCTGCATTACTCTGCCATTATTACCTCTGTTTTTATCTGGACTGAACTAGCTCAGATAGCACTGTCAATCTGAAATGGCGAGAGTGAGTGTCATCAGCACACAGATGGCAGAGAAATCTGAACCACTTCCTCTCCTCTTAACAGGAGGGTTAGCAGACTAGTCTCTCACATGAGGGACCTTGGAGCAGGCATGCAATTTACCAATTTTATTCCCTATAGCTCTTCTGAGAAGAATAGGAACTACTTGAGCACCTGGCTTCTCATTGTTCGTATCAACGTGTGTTGTATTTTATGGTGTGTGTGTGGAATCAAAAGCAATAACCCTCCTAAAAATAACATGAGTACCTGATCTTTATCTGACTGGCTGATACCACTTTACAATCTCTCTCTTTGGCTTCAGCCATTTCCATGCCTATATCCTGATGAAATCTCAGTGCTCTAGGTAATGTCAGAACTACTTTTCCGTAATCCTGTCTTCTTTGAGCGATCAGAGCAGAACAATAATGGAGATGGCTTCTTTAGCAGAGATCCTTCTGAAGGGAAACATTGACAATCTATCTATTAGGGATCGTTTCTCCCAACAAGAGTTTATCAGCCAAGTGGGACGCTCACTGGACAGCAGCATGACTTGGACCCAGTGCCCCAAAGTATCTCCTTTATCCTTGATTCAGTTGAATCCAAAAATTGTACATCAGTTCCACACTTGAAAACAAGCTTCTGCTTGAAACTTGCAGTCCAACAATTTTTTTTCATCTGAGCTCCTTCAAATGGACATCCAACATTTGCTCTTTCTAGATTGAGGTCCCACCTATAATATCAATACAGTAGCATATTGCTCTAAATACATTCATTATTGAGCATGGTCCCAAGTGTGTCTGAGCTAATAATGAAAACAACCTGGGCTATTTTTCTCGGGTTGTACAACACCTAGATGAAAGAAGTCGAGGGCCAGCGGTCTAGTCTGGAGCACTTTCAATTTGGCTTGTCATCTTTCACCTTCCCATCTAATCAGCCTGACAACTATCTGCAACCAAGAATATCCTGAATCCTCATTATTCTGGATTGAAAGTACAATTAAGTATACAGGAAAGTGGGCTGGTGAGAGGAGTTGGGATATGGATAGTACACTTGTAAGTGGTGTTTAAAAATGGCCCTAGATAGTGTCTGGCAGAATACTGAATAGATACCATGGAGAAATATTAGAGGTAGGGAACAGACTACTGGGGATATGGTAAAGTTAATGGAATTTTAATTCAGTGCAGTGCTCTGGCTGAGTACCTTCCCTCCCTAAGGCCACGTCCAGACTAGGTATTAAAATCGATTTTAGATACGCAACTTCAGCTACGGGAATAACGTAGCTGAAGTCGAATTTCTAAAATCGAGGTACACACCAGTCTGGACGGCGCGGCATCGATGTCCGCGGCTCTCCGTGTCGATTCCGGAACTCCGTTCGGATTGATGGAGTTCCGGAATCGATGTAAGCGCGCTCGGGGATCGATACATCGCGCCCAGACTAGACACGATATATCGATCCCCGAGCTATCGATTTTAACCCGCCGATGCCGCGGGTTAGTCTGGACGAGGGCTAACTGCCTGAAAAGCTAATCTCCATGACATCTTGTTGCCATAGAGGGGATGGAAGCCGGTGGAGAAATTGGGAGTTCTACAATTTAACAGAAACCACTGAATATTATTTATTGTACAGAGATGGCAGTAAACATTCCTTTGGCTAAAATTCTCTTAACCGTAGTTCTTCAGTACGTCATTTTAAAAAGGGAGCAGCAAAGATGTCTTCTACCTGTGAGCCCTGAGAGTTGGCTAGGATTAAAGAGACAGGCTAGTTGAGATGTAGAGTGTATTGTTCAACTTTATAAAAATAACAACAAAAACTTTAGTGTTGGCACAACAAAGCTGGAAAATATTAATCAAGAGCTCGGATGGCGTGAACAGACTTGAAATCACTTGACTTGCGACCTAGAGAACAGGTCTGCAACTTTAAAATAAATAAACCACCTGTTGGTTGAGTGTTCCTGGTCTTTGAAGATAAGTAGAGTTGTCTAACACCTTGTCTTTTTCAGAAATGTTGCTTTGGGAACTGATTCATCTACATTGGGGATTAAATGGTGTTGGCTTCTAAAATTGCCTAGGCAGTGTTAGACAAGTCTGTGTGGAGAGAGCACAGTAGTTCTTAAAATAGTCATCTGGGCTACTCTTAAAATTGTGAATGGTGACTTGATATTCCATTTAAACCAATTTACTGACATCCAGGTGTATCCAGCTGGAGGGAGACTGCAGCAAGATAGTTAACCAGTTTCAATACAGAAGGCAGCTGAGTTTGAGTGAAATTCAAGCTATTTCTGTCACTTTCAGATCACCCAAAGATCTCCTAAAGCAGTATTACTCTGTCCCTCAGTTGCTATCATGCCTATACTAGGAGTGTCGTATCACAGGCACTGTAGGCTGAAAATTAGTGCAGTGTAAGAAGCCTGTTTCCTAGGCCATGTCTACATCTAAAATTTTGCAGCGCTGGTTGTTACAGCTGTATTAGTACAGCTGTATAGGGCCAGCGCTGCAGAGTGGCCACACTTACAGCAACCAGCGCTGCAAGTGGTGTTAGATGTGGCCACACTGCAGCGCTGTTGGGCGGCTTCAAGGGGTGTTCCGGGACGAGAGAGCAAACCGGGAAAGGAAACCAGCTTCCCCGCGGTTTGCTCTCTCGGTCCCGGAGCCAGCCAGCAAACCGCAGGGAAGGAGACCTGCTTGCTCGGGGTTCCGGGACCGAGAGAGCAAACCGGGAACGCCGCGGTTTGCTCTCTCGGTCCCGGAGCCAGCCAGCAGACCGCAGGGAAGGAGACCTGCTTGCTCGGGGTTCCGGGACCGAGAGAGCAAACCGGGAACGCCGCGGTTTGCTCTCTCGGTCCCGGAGCCAGCCAGCAAACCGCAGGGAAGGAGACCTGCTTGCTCGGGGTTCCGGGACCGAGAGAGCAAACCGCGGCGAAGCTGGTTTCCTTTCCCGGTTTGCTCTCTCGGTCCCGGAACCCCGAGCAAGCAGGTCTCCTTCCCTGCAGTTTGCTGGGTGGCTCCGGGAACGCGAGAGCAAACCGCGGCGAAGCTGGTCTCCTTTCCCGGTTTGCTCTCTCGGTCCCGGAACCCCGAGCAAGCAGGTCTCCTTCCCTGCGGTTTGCTGGGTGGCTCCGGGACCGAGAGAGCAAACCGGGAAAGGAAACCAGCTTGATTACCAGAGGCTTCCTCCTTCCACGGAGGTCAAGAAAAGCGCTGGTAACTGTCTACATTGGATTACCAGCGCTGGATCACCAGCGCTGGATCCTCTACACCCGAGACAAAACGGGAGTACGGCCAGCGCTGCAAACAGGGAGTTACAGCGCTGCAACTTTGAAGGTGTACACATCTGCAGGGCACCACCAGCGCTGCAACTCCCTGTTTGCAGCGCTGGTGGTGCCCTGCAGATGTGTACACCTTCAAAGTTGCAGCGCTGTAACTCCCTCACCAGCGCTGCAACTTTCTGATGTAGACAAGCCCCTAGAAGGAGTTAAATTAGGGAAAGCCTACCACTTAGCACTGACATAGGTAGCCCAAATGATTGCTTCTCTGATAGCTAGATTGGAGACTTTTTACATGGACAATAGAGGACTGAAACTACTCTGGTTTTGTTTTTGTTTGAATAGACTACATTATTGCTGAGCATGAACAGGCAGGAGCCATGAAAGCAGCATTAAGCAAACCAGTGCTGTGCAACCTGTGGAGGTAGGTATCTTTTTGCCTCTCCACAGGTGGCATGTCAGTGTCTGCAGACCTTAAGCCTTTCAGCTTCTTCAGAAGCATAAGGGCTAGGGTTCTTAAATCAAAGATTAGTCTGTCAAAGGGACAGAATTCAAAGTTTTTTGTCTGTAATACTACTTTCTCCATCCGAAGAGGCACAGACCACAGCTCAACTAATTTGACTTGCAGTAGGCTAGTCTCCAAATCTTCTGAATGCACCTTTTAACTTTCTATACCTGCAGGTAATGGCATTCACTTGTGGAAGATATAGTAGTACCTCAGAGTTACAAACTGACCAACCACACACCTCATTTGGAGCCAGATATATGCAATCAGGCAGAAAAAGAGACACAACATAACCCCCCCTACCAAAAAAAGGTACAGAACTATAAAACATAAACTACTGAAGGGGAAATTTAATATATATATTTTTGACAAGGAAAGGAAACTTTCTGTGCTTGTTTCATTTAAATTAAGATGTTTACAAGCAGCATTTTCTTCTGCATAATAAAGTTTCAAAGCTGTATTAACCCAATGTCCTGTTGTAAACTTTTGAAACAACAGCCGTAACATTTTGTTCAGAATTACAAACACCTCAGGAATGGAAGTTTGTTTGTAATTCTGAGGTTCTACTGTAGCCATTTGTGCAATTTTCTTTGGAAACATTTGAACAGTCTTCTGCAACTGAAGTCTACATTCCATACTGCGTTACCACCTAAAAGCTAAACCAGACAATTCATTGAGCTCATTTCTGAGAAGTGTTAACAGTTTTGCCATTGATACTCAGGCTTTGAGGGCTGCAGGTGCACGTCTTGGCTCTACAAATACCGGCATTTGTCTCTGATTTAAAACTGTATGTAAATTATAATGCAAATTTGGTATCGTGCCCATGCTTGGCAGGCTGCCAATGCGCATCTTGCTGCAAAGTTTGAACAGCTGTATTAGAGCTGAAGTTTACTCAGGCAGGGTTGTTAGATCTTGGGTAACTCTCTTGCTGATTCTAGGATACTACCAACTTGGCAGATATCATTAACTGTTGGGCAAATTGCTGTTGAGGGCAAAATCTCTCTGAAAAGAATCAGGGAAACCTATAATGCTTTTTGTGCAGTGTGATCTACGCAATCTGCATCCTCTCTTATGACTGCAGTGTGACTTCTTTTTCTGACCCTGTTTTTATATGCACAGGGTCCTAATGGTAGAGTAAATACCAATAAAGACAGGGTGAAGGATATTTCTGAAGGTAGCAATAGGATTTAACGGGCATTGCAATGAAGTCGCTATCAAAAATGTAACTTCTAATATTGTGAGTCTTGGCAGAGGGCTTCTATTCTGGAAATAAGCCAGGTGAAAGGGGAAGACTGAAAAGAATACCAGATACAGGAGAAGGAAACTAAACAAACATTAAGATAATTCTGTAGAAGTAGTTAAATTTATTGTTGGCTTTCTCTTCTATAAGATGGCACTTAAAACAGATGCTCAGGAGAAGAGCCTAGATAGCAAAACATCTTTACAGGAAACTTATTAAAGGAGCTTTAATCTAAGCTACTGTTCTCATTTGAAGTTCCTATGATGGCTAAATCCTTCAGTGATTTGAGTTGTAATAAAACTTCATTTAGAATTTTCCTCAGCACCCGTACTCCTCCACTGGAGTCATTACTTGACATGAGGCAGCTTTCTACTATTTGTACTTCATCCAGGAAATACTAAACTCATTAAGTCCTGCAACCCCGAAGAGCTTGGCTCCTCCACCGGGGGGAGGAGGGGTAGTGACTAATCAACATTCAGGCTATGTCTACACTACGAAATTACTCCAATTTTACAGAAGTCAATTTTTGGGAACAGATTGTATAAAGTCGAATGCATGCATCCACACTAAGCACATTAATTTGGCGGTGTGCATCCATATTACCGTGGCAAGTGTCAACATTCCGAGCAGTGCACTGTGGGTAGCTATCCCACAGTCTCTGCTGCCCACTGGAATTCTGAAATGAGCTCCCAATGCCTGATGGGGCCAAAGATTTGTCACAAGTGGTTATGGGTAAATGTCATCAGTCAACCCTCCCTCCATGAAAGCAAAGGTAGACAATCATTTTACGCCCTTTACCCTGGATTGCCCAAGCAGATGCCGTAGCACGGCAAGCATAGAGCCCATTCAGCTCACCGCAGCAGTTATGAGCATTGTAAACACCTCGTGCATTATTGTGCAGTTTATGCAGAACCAGAACCTGAAAAACCAGGGAAGGAGGCAACGGCAGCGCAGTGATGAGGACATGGACACAGACTTCTCTTAAAGCGCGGGCCCTGGCAATGTGGACATCATGGTGTGAATGGGACAGGTTCATGCCGTGGAACACCGATTCTGGGCCTGGGAAACAAGCACAGACTGGTGGGACTGCATAGCGTTGCATAATTGGGATGATTCCCAGTGGCTCTGAAACTTTCACATGCGTAAGGGCACTTTCGTGGAACTTTGATTTGTTTTCCCTTGCCCTGAACTGCAAGAATACCAAGATGAGAGCAGCCCTCACAGTTGAAGCGAGTGGCAATAGCTCTGTGGAAGCTTGCAACGCCAGACAGCTACCGGTCAGTCGGTAATCAATTTGGAGTGGGCAGATCTACTGTGGGAGTTGCTGTGCTGCAAGTAGCTGATGCAATCACTGAGCTGCTGCTATCAAAGGTAGTGACTCTGGGAGATGTGCAGGTCATAGCAGATGGCTTTGCTGCAATGAGATTGCCTAACTGTGGTGGGGCTATACACGGAACACACATCCCTATCTTGGGACCGGACCAACAGGGCAGCCAGTACATAAATCGCAAGGAGTACTTTTTTCAGTGGTGCTGCAAGCACTAGTGGATCACAAGGGACGTTTCACCAACTTCCACAGGGGATGGCCGGAAAAGGTTCATGATGCTTGCATCTTCAGAAACTCTCTAGTCTGCTAAACGGCCTTTGGGATGGAGGAGGGAGGCTTGAAACATTTGCAGCTGCAGAAGGGGGGGGAAAAAAGGGAGAGAAGTATTTTAAAAGACCCATTTTACAGAACAATGGGTGTACTCTTTCACAGTGAACAACACTTCACATTACATAGCGTGTGATTTCGGTACAAGGTCACTTTTTGCATCTTTGTATTGAGTACCTGTGGCTTTGGTGTTGAAGATCAAACACGCTGGGCAACAGAATTTGGCTTGCAGGCGGCCATGGTAAGCCATAGTCTTTCAGCTTCTGCAACCTTCATAACAGCAGCACGCTTCTTTTCCATACCAAGCAAAGCCTGTTGAGTTTTCCATTTAGGGCTGCAGTTTTCGTGTTAACTTTCAGCAGCAGCAGCAACCAAACTAATCTCTCCCCCCCCATCCTTTTCTCTGGGACGATCACTTTAACCCTCCCCACCACCACACCCCGTGGCTGGTATCAGGGAAGATCCCTGCTAGCCAAACATGAACAGCCCAGGGCCAATGTCCCTCCTCCCCCCCCCCCAACTTGCCTAACTGCAGGGAGGATTTCTTTTCAGCCACAGGCAAACAGCCCAGTAGGAATGGCCACCTATGAATGTCCCCTTAATTAAATTCCCATATTTCAACCAGGTTGCCATGAACGATATCACTCTCCTGAGGATAACACAGCGAGATAAAGAACGGATGTTGCTTGAATGCCAGCAAACGCTGGGACCATACGCTGCCAGGCTTTGTCATGCAGTGTTTCCAGATTACTTGCTACTAGCATGGCGTGGTAAAGTGTCCTACCATGGAGGATGAAATAAGGCTGCTCTCCCCAGAAACCTTCTGCAAAGGCTTTTAGGGTACCTCCAGGAGAGCTTCATGGAGATGTCCCTGGAGGATTTCTGCTCCATCCCCAGACACCTTGCCAGACTTTCTCCAAGTAGCTGTACTGGCCACGAATGCATCCCAAGTCCTTAGGGCAAGTTAATCATTAAGAAATGCTGGCTTTTAAACCGTGTTTTATATTTCCAAAGGTACACTCACCAGAGGTCCCTTCTACGGCCTCATAGTCCAGGATACCACCATGGGAGGGTGTTTCAGTCAGGGTGAGAAGAAAATCCTGGCTGTCAGGGAGAACGGTGTGCTGTGTACTCTCCTCAGCCTTGTTATCCTCGTCCTTCTCCTCCTCATCATCTTCCCCGTCCGCAAAATCCTCAGGCATGGTAACTGAGAATACCCCATTATTGGAGTCCACGTATGTGGCTGGGGTAATAGTGGTGGCCCCCCTTAAAACTGCATGCAGCTCAGCGTAGAAGCGGCATGTTTGCAGCACTGTCCCAGAGCTTCCATTTGATTCTTTGGTTTTCTGGTATGCTTGTCTCAACTCCTTAAGTTTCACGCAGCATTATGTTGAGTCCCTGTTGTGGCCTCCATCCATCATGGCCTTGAAAATTTTTTCAAATGTTTTGGCATTCTGTCTTTTTTGAAACGTAGTTTTGATAGCATGGATTCATCTCCCCATAGAGCAGTCAGATCCAGTACTTCCCATACAGTCCGCGCTGGAGCTCTTTTTTGATTCTGGGACTGCATGGTCACCTGTGCTGATGAGCTCTGCATGGTTACCTGTGCTGATCAGCTCTACACACTGAGCAAACAGGAAATGAAATTCAAAAGTTTGCGGGGCTTTTCCTGTGTACCTGGCCAGTGCATCCGAGTTCAGAGCGCTGTCCAGAGCGGTCACAATGCTGCTTTGTGGGGTAGCTCCCGGAGGCCAATACCAGCAAATTGCATCCACACTAACCCTAATTCGAACCGGCGATGTCAATTTAGCCCTAATCCCTTCAGGGAGGAGTACAGCAATTGATTTTAGGAACCCTTTATGTCGACACAAATGGCTTCGTTGTGTGGATGGGTGCAGGGTTAATTTGATTTAATGCTGCTAAATTCTACATAAACTCGTAGTGTAGACCAGGCCTCAGTATTGAGTACGAGTTTATGTATCTCCATGTATCTAAAGATGAGTTCTCAAGACTGTCTAGAAATCTATAAGTTGTAATTCCTGTTAATGTGTAACTATATTAATGGAAATCTGGGGAAGATGGGAAGTATGGAAATAAGCTTTGTTCAGATTTCCTAAACTCTCTCCCTGGTCAACTATAGAGTAATCAGATTGACACACACACATTGATGGTCCCCAGAGAACACCTTACTCCTCTTCTCACAGAGGTTGTGAAGATTTTTTTCACTATCATGGTGTCCATGAGCAGCCCTTGGAGTTTAACTTGCCAATTCATTAATGTAAAAAAGGATAATAAAGTTTCCTCACCATCTGAAGAGTATATGTGCCACCACCATTTATAGGATCATTAGACACAGTTCGTATACCTGTGTATGCAAACATCACAGGCAGTTCTGAAACAAAGTGGTGGCTCTACAAAACCTGCCTATTTCAATGCACCTTTTAAAAAACCCTGCTTGTGCATGTTAGAATTAACAGCAGATCAGCAACATCTGCAAAATGGTACCAGAGCATTTTGATACCCATTTCAAAAGTGCAGTATTTTGAGGTTCTCTTCAATCTTAGTCCTTTTTTGATATTATCTATGGCCAAAATGTAATGGACAAGGCAAATTTTAAGAGATGTGACATGATGAAGATTTGGATCAAAACCATAATTAACGTGAATCCTTTCTCTCCACCTGCACTCTGCATGTGTCCTGTTTGAAGCTTTTTCTTCAGACTTCAAAAAGATCAAAGCTTTTTTGTGACAGAGATGCTATTACTTCTCCATAGGAATGTGCATAAATGTAAGACACTTCGACAGCAGGATATCAATATGAGTAACTATGACTCAGAAACCCTTTGTTTCTAAAGCAGTGACATTAAGGAGGCCAAGCCATTTTCTCTGTGCCTAAGAGGGGAAATGCTATGACAGCATAGGAAACACCGAAAGAAAAATTTGCAACAAGCCTGTAACTTACAAAGTCTGTTGGTAAAGCATCTAAACTTAAGGGTGAATGAATCTTAAATGGTGCATTTTTGGATATCTATCTTAAGTATACAGATGGACAAACTAGAACAGGATTCCTTAACTGCCTTGCTGGGGTACTTTCACTCTTTAACCTGGAAAATCAGATCTGTCTACTGAACACATTGTATTCTAATATTCAGCATTGGGTAACTGATACCATTGTGCCTTTTGCCCATAACCATTTTTGCTAGCCTGCGTGTGTGCGTGCTGTCTCTCCCTTGAGAAGCCCTGTGCTAAATAAACAACTTGCACATGTCTGTTACAACACTTCATTAAAATTCACTATCAAACAGATGAGTCCAGACCCTTATTTCCATTCCACAAATTGCATATAATATTGATGTTACTTTACTCACTATACTCTTACTCCAAAATCCGATCACACTGTAAAATGCTTACTTTAGGCGTCACTTCTTTAGTGATGATATTTAGTGTGGCCTCTCCCTAGTTTTCCAGTCTCCTATTAAACAATTCCAGCTGGCAGAGCAGGAACAAGCACTTTCTGTAAGCATTCCCACGATCCTTAAGTAAGGAGCATGACCTTGCAACCATGTGCCACTTTCCTCCCTTGACATGAGAGAGTGGGAGGTAAAGACAATACTTGGTTAGAAGGATCCCCTGCCTGGAGTTGGCTGCTGGAGCTGGGCATTTGTAGGCCATCTAAACAGTATCTTCCTCTAGGGACTGAGAGGTTAGGAGGGGAAAGCAAATTGGTTTCTTTAAATGTGAAGAATGGAAGACAACCAAAACAGACAACTCTCAACTTGTCAGCTATAGTAGATTCCACTGTTGGGTTGTGAACTTGGACCCATTTGTTACAAAATGTCAATTTAAACTAGAGAAAAGGTGCCCTTTAGCTCAGGGGTTCCCAAAGGTGGGCTGTGACAGTCCCAGGTAGGCCATCATATGCCGAGTTGGGGGTGGGGGGGCATTGCTCCCCAACCATATACCTTGGCAGAGTGGCGGCCAGTGTTGGCCCCAGCCCAGGACTGGAGGAGCCCAGCACCTCTGGTGGGCCGCAGAGGGTGAAGCAGAGCCATCAGGCAGTAGGCAGAGAGCAAGGAAAAGGGGCCAGCCCTGAGAGGTGGCAGCTCCCAGGGTGGCTGAAGAGTTCATGGCTGTTCCCGCTTAAAGCCACTGCACTCTGTAATCTGAGGCTGTTGGGGCCCACTGGAGTATCAGCCCCATGGCCCTCCCAGGGACCAGGGCTCGACAGTGCTGTTGTGTTTCTGCCTGGACAGTACCGTGATTGGGACCATCAAGGTAATGTCTGGTCTGGCCTGCGCACCTGCCTCTGCCCAGCAGCGGTGGTCCCCAAGCCCTTCCCTTGTTCCTGGGCAGGGGATGCCTGTGAGGCACTCCAGGGTGCTGGGTGGGTGACTGGGGCAGGACTGCCAGATGATGAGCTCAAGGCACTTAGTGGGCTGCTAAGGTGGAGGGTGTCAGTGCAGGCTAGCTCTGGCACCTGCTTGGCCTCCCTTGCTGGCCCTGGTCCCTCCTGAGGCAAGGGGCTGCACATGTCCTGTGGGGCCCCACTTCCTGACAGACTCATGTTAAGTGGGCCACAGCTATTGCAGCTGTACAGGTCGGCCTTATGGAAAAAAGTTTGGGAACCTCTTAGCTGCTGATCTTAAGCATCTAGCTTGCCTGGTGAAAGTTTACTTTTACCATACAGCAAGAAGAATGAGAAGTGAATTCTAGGGCTGTAATGTCACAGCAAGACATCCTATAACAGTATTTGGAATGGATGTCACTTCCTATTGTATATCTTTAGGTTTTGTAATCTGTGCAATTGTAGAGAAGAGAATTTCATACCATTCTTTGCAAGGCTTTCCTCTGTCTATGGCTTGGATACTCTTACATTTCACATCTCCATTATGCATGTTTCTCTGATTCCTTGCTAGAAGGCATTATTGGAAGTCTATCTATTTAGAGACAAACGAAGCTCTCATGTAGTCTTGGGAAAAACATCTTGTGCCTGTGATGAAGCAGTGACTTGTGGTTGTTGGGTTTTTTTTTCTTCCTCTTGTGTGAAGTGTGGATCTATAAAACATAAAGCCAAGGAACTTTTTCTGCAAAGCAACAAGAACACGTACTGGACCATTATTCAACCTTTTGTTTATCTTCATTGAAAGATAGTGAGCTGCTCTAGATTACTGGATTTTTCTTGCTATGCTTGCCATCTGAAGAGCAGGGACATGCTCCTTAATACTGAATAGATGGGCAGTGACCACTGTCCATGTGCTTGCCTTCTGTGTGGTGTGAGTTCTGTGAACAAATCCTCTTGAAACAGACAGGCATAATGGCTGGAGTTGACAATAAATATCTAACTATCTCTTACTTGCATAGTTTACAGGCATATCTAATATCAATAACATTTAGTGGTCTAGCATTCCAGTTTAGTTACCATATTCTCATTCCTCAAAGTGGAAATCAGGCTTTCTGTAGGAAGTACATGTGTTCAATTCAAATCCCAGAGTTGCTATTTAAAACAAGTAATTTTGGTTTGGTTTAACTGATGATAGGGCCACATTTGCAACTTGTTGACCTAGAGCTGGATACCTGTAACTTAAATAATGGCAGATGAAATCTGAAAATCCCAGCAATAAGAAATAGGAGCATCCTGGGGTCTTTCTGCGAGTTTCTGAATCCTTGTCTAGAAATCTGACTTGTCCAGTTAACCCCATAGCAGCCTAGTTTGACTAGACTTGTAATGCCCTAGTTTAAGTTCATAATGGAAAGCAAATTTGTTTTTATCAGTCTCCCGCTTGTCAACTAAGACGGCATAATTCCTCTAATTGGTTAGCTTGGAAACATTCCCTCTTCTTGCAAACTGTACTCGCCATTGGCTTTTAGTGGAACTTGCACACATCAGTTGCTTTTTGAAAATGGGACTTAGATTTTTAAGGTAAAATTTTAAAAAGTGCTGATTAGCCTAATGCTGATGTGGTGAAACGTTCTTTAGAAGTTAAATTTGCACCTTGCAACGCAGTCTGTAATCAGCTTTAAGGTCGGCTGAAGAACAGTCATACACAGGAGGATAGTTGGAGGTTTCTAAAAGCAGCACTAATTAGCTAGCTCTGTTTTTTTTTATAGTGAATGCTATGGACGGACGGAAGTTTTTGTTTTATTTGCTGCGCATAGTAACTGTCTGCTAAATCTGGAGCTCCCTTCCTTCCTAGTTTCTAGGGTGCAACTGTAGCAGAGAGGAAAAACTCCTTGGTTCCCTCAAAGGTAGTGCAGGTGCTCTAGTACTGTTAACTCAGTTACTTAAATAGTCAAAAGAACAGGAGTACTTGTGGCACCTTTAGAGACTAACAAATTTATTTGAGCATGAGCTTCCATGGGCTACATAAATAGTCAAGACGCTCTTTGAAAATGCGAACTCTGAGGGTTTGGAGAAAGCATTAGAGAGAACTAAAACTAAGAGCAATGTAAGTGACACTGGAAATTATTGATAAATGAAGAACCAGCCTATTCTACAGTTCAGTGGAATTATGAGCTGCTGAACCAAACTATGAGCAAAAGTGGTGGTGAGATTACCTCTGATGCCACTGGACATAGCTTATACAGTGCTGCAGCTTCCACTGATAGGTGCCTACTAAGAAGTGTATGTTTGAGGATATGGCAGGAACAAGGTACAACTGGTAAACCTACTGTTGCAGAAATGTTTTGAAATAAAGGGAACACTTGAGTGTGGTGCAGATAAATTATTAATCAGAAATTAATATTTGGCATTAGTTTAGTTAAATACAGGAATTGGATAAATTGGAAGGGTCATCTTAATGATGGGGTATTTGGTCACTTTTGCATTGCACTAGAAGGGGATGATACTAACCACTAAAAAAAGATTGGAAGTTGCTGGTTTCTTCTAATGAATTGTGCCTCCACTTACACTCGAGTAAACACTTCACAGTACAGTATGTGTCTTCATGATTAATCTCCAAGGGAGAGCAGAGGGGAAACACTACAGAGAGAGCTCTGATTTCCGCAACTTGTATATCTAAGAATCCAATCCTAAACCCTATGCTTGGCTTGCATTTCAGTTTAGTACAAATGATGAAATGCTGATCCTACTTGAGGCCTAATTTAGGCCATTGGTTTTCTATGTAACTGATGTGTAAGGTGCAATAAACACAACTAGATAATATGGAGAAAATCATTAACTGTAGAAGATGGATGTTTTGAGAACAAGAGATGTTTTTGTGCTGCTGCCTGAAGAATATCTGGTTGCATCTAGTGTCATTCTACCTTTATATGAGGAGCAGCCTATGTATTTCTTGTTTATATTTTTTATTGAGATGTTTTGTGTATCCGCAGTTTAAATAGTGTATATTATGGTGTTACCCAGTAAGTCTCACAAAGCAGTGTTGGAACACACAAGGCTAACACATCTACTGAAGGAGAGCCACAGCCTTGTCAGGGCAGTTAAATTGCAGACCCAACTACAGGAGGTGGGCCTCAAAGTATGCATGTGTGTCTGGACTGATGAAGAACCCCTACGTTTTCATTAGTGAAGGGTGGTAATGAAGGGCTATAACAGGGCTTAGTCCATTACCTCAAGATGCAGAGGTGTCCTAGTATGTTTGTTCTTAATTTGTGCAATGTCTTCTGTATTATCATGCACAGGATTCAGGGCAAGGCCAATTATTTCCACAGACCACTTCCATATGTATGATCTGGGCAACTCTTAGGCTGTTCGGCCTATTTTGACTTAGAATAATATCAAGCAGGCCTTCTTACCTATTCTGCTTCACCTTCTTGGTCAGTTTTGGTACATGAGTGTCTTCTAACAGATTAAAAGAACTGGTGTACTAGATGTATTGATGGAGCCCTGATAAGTGTCTACTATACTTGGATCGGAAGCTGTTAGTGAGTGGTGGTCAGCTGTGATTAGCGTGAAGCCTGATAGGCATTTTAAGCCCTGGCCTAATGTGGTGGCTGAAGTCTTGTTAACTTGCAGTAGCATTAGCTGCCACTTGGAGAAAACCCATGATTCTAAAGATCTGAACAGGAAATATCAAAAATAGGCTGGTTTGCATCCTCTTTTTTTATGCCATATTCAATAATGCAGAAGTAAGTTCTTATACTGTAGGGAACTCATACAGTGTAATATGAATTAAGTTAGTTGTCTGGTATAGCCAGAGGTTACTAAATTCCATTTTAAATGTGTATATATGTCGTTAAAAGGTGACACACTTTGAAACTGGAGCCAAAGCCTCTAGCCATATGTAGAACAGTATCGTGATGCAAAGCAGTTAAAGTGCTTCTCCTTTTTGTTTAGCTGTGATGCACTGTCTGCATTTATAATCTGAACAAACACTGTTTTTCTGCACTAGTTGCAAGTGATGATGAATTTTTTTCTTTCCCCAGAGTGACCAGCAGCTGGATTGTGCCTTGGATTTAATGAGGCGTCTGCCTCCCCAGCAGATAGAGAAAAACCTCAGTGACCTGATTGATTTGGTAAGTGGCATTAATGGGTTAAAACACTACAGAGCATCAATAGGGGGCAGGAGAGATGTGGTTTATTATGTCACCATTTGGAAGTGTGGTGGCTTTGTTTGTAGTTCCTTCTCTGCAACCAACTGAAGGTATGGCTTTGGCAGTGCATAAGAGAGAGGTTCCAGACCTGTTGGGAAAGCCAGTTCTCGCTCTCTCAAGTCAATTGGCTTTCCTTAATTTCTTATCAGAAGTAGGTGTTCGTCCTTGAATTTTTTTTATCGTTAGAGAACTTTCTGAAGGGGGCACTAGTTGTGTGCGTGCATGTTTAATTCTGGGTGAAAAGGCATTAGCAACGGAGAATGCAGGGTCATCACAATTTTAAAGACCATACTCAACCATGTGATTTCTTTGCTATGGTTCATCAAAACTTCATATGATGCGCTTCCCATCACTACTTACCAGGATATTTGTATAATGAAGGCAGTCTGAGTAGCATCCGTGCTAGTCCCAAATGTGTTTTGTGCTGCCACAATTTGCAGTCTGACACAAGTGCCTTTTCTGTGGTTAGAGCAGTGATTCTCAAACTTCTGTACTGGTGAATCCTTTCACACAGAGAGCCTCTGAGTGTGAGCAGCCCCCCCACCCCCGAGGTATGAAAAACACAATTTTTATATTAAATGCTCTTATAAATGCTGGAGGCAAAGTGGAGTTCGGGGGTGGAGGCTGACAGCTTGTGCCCCCATGTAATAACCTCATGACCTGAGGGGCGTCAACCCCCAATTTGAGAACCCCTGAGTTAGTGTTGTCAGGTATTCAAATGCCAGTGAATTAATTGGATTACTGTAGGCTGGGTATTCAGCATATGTTGCTGTGAGGACCCCATTTTTAAACTTCAGAAGAGCAGTCCATTCTTTAGGTGGTCTAATTCTACTGCTGACAAATGCATGCTCAAATGGCTTGAGGGTGAATGTGAGTACTTAGTGGGAATATTCTTCTAACAAACTTGCATGAGTGTTGGGAAGCTTAACTTTTCTCTAGAAAGACTTCAGGTTTACTTATGTGTTAGAAGTGCAAGTTGTTGATGTGCTGGTATGGTGCATGCTCCAAGGCAATTGCTATAACACTAGTATATGAAGACTTGGAAACATGGGATTTCTGAAGAGTATCAAATACTTCAAACTGAAAATGACTCCTCACCATGTGGTCTGCAATCCAGTGAATGTTTTATAACTAGTTTAGTTTAAACTTTGTGCAAGTGGTCAGGTGTCCCTTCTTCTCCCAAAGTATGTTTCACTTTCCTGGTAAATTACTGTGGATGGAAACACACTTCTTGAGGGGATGGAAGAAAACATAATTAGATCCCTCCCAGACTGTACAGGTACTTGTCCGGTCACTTTCTTTTATCTTGGACTCTACTAGTAGAGTCTCTTACTACTTCAGGTACAAAGGACTGTACTAGTAATCTCCCTGAAAACTCTGGATTTGTGCCCCCCCATCTCATTTGTAGAAAAACGAAACAGATTCAGATTCCCAGAATATGGGTGTATTTCACACATCCTATTTTACTATGATAGCTGGCAAAACGGATTGTACTTTCTTGAAACATGTACAACAATCCAAAGATGCTTTCTTTGAGTTCGATATTTTGACCTAGGCTTGCTTGTACTGCAAGCTTTGGGGGGCAGGGCTGTCTAACTCTCGAGAGAGCATCTTGCAGACCAAGGCCATGTTACTGTAATATAACACTGAGGTTGAGAGGGAGCTTAACATAATGCATTGGCAAGAAGAGTCCAATCTGAGTACATGTTGACACTGGCACACTTTGAGCCCTGCACCAAGGAGTTCTCTTCTCCAAGCTAACATTTCTGCAGATAGTCACAATTTAACTTAAACCAGTGTTTCTTGCTTTAAAAATCAAGTGTCTGAGTTGCTTCTCATGTCCGACAGAATAGTTGCTGCTTTAGGTCAATTGAACCTATTACCTATGTCTGGAGAGCTGCTCCTGTGTAGCTGGGCAGGTCTGTTATAAAGTATTATCATGACTGCCCCCCAGGTCCTTTTGGATAAGGTAGTATGTCACAGAAACTGTTCAGATCTGTAGTGTTTAGGCAAGTCTTGTAAGTTAGTGCAATTGTATGTGTTTGGGAACTAGAGGTGGTGCAGAAAGGGAAAAGCCCTTGCGACTTGACCAGGATTTTGATTTTTGATTTAGTATGTTTTCAGCATATTTCTCCTTCAGCAACCGGAGGTGCCCTCCGGAAATAGAAACTGCAAGAGGGGCTGCAAGCTGTTGAAATGTGTATGCTGATCTGGGTTAGACCGAGAACTAGATTGCGGGTCTAGATTGGTCACAGACTAGCTGTGTGCACGACTAGCAGATTCATGGCTATTTTTAAATATTAAATCTGTCTGAACTGATCACCATCCTAGCCATTATCAGTTTTCTGTTTCCTACCATGAAGCCAATAGTAGGTTTTAATGTGGGCAAGGGTGTTCACTTTAACAGGCTAAATGGAAGAAGGTTCTTGTGGGAGAAACAACTCTGCAGATGAAGGCTGATCCAGATAGGAGAACAGAAAGGAAAAGGTAGAAGTGCAATGTGAAAAGTTCAGTGGGGCTCAAGTAGTATAAATTGTTCAGAATAGCTGTAGTTGAGGCTGCAGAAGTTGAAAGAAAGTTGTGGGTTTAGGGCCTAGACAAGTGATCACATAATGTGGATGTGAAAGTAAAGGACAGATCTTGAAATACTGGAAGAAATGGCAAGATCTGGATAGGACCTAGATGTGTACTGCCAGGTTGTGGACCTGAGCTATTAAGAGGTGATATTGGGGAGGAAGAGAGAAGACTCTTTGGAAAGGAAGTTGAGTAGCTCAGTTTTGATCCACTTGATGGTAAAGGTTCTTGAGCCAGCTGTCAGACATGGAATGGGATGGAAGGGAATAGCTCAAGAATAGAAATGCTGACTTCAGAGTCATTGGGATTAAAATGGAGGATACAGTCATTTAGTGATGGGGACACCATGGACTGATCCCTGTAGGATCCTTTCCAAAAGTGGAAGAGCAGAGGAAGACCCATCAAATGAGAACAGAAGAATTGGAGATTGGAGACCCTGAAGATGGAGTGCTGCCAGCCACATCTAGACACCAAGATTTTAAGAGGAGATGGTATATTAATTGGTATCAAACTGTAGGGAGATACAGGAGAAGGCCCTGTGTACCTTTTTTGTGCCCCAGAGGTATCTAGAGTTGAGGTTCCTCACTACCACCTGCACTTACTGTGAGGGAGCCTTGTCTGCCTGCTGCGGATCACCTCCCCGACTCCACTAGCCTGTGACAATGCAAGCATGCAGGCTTCACTCTGTATAAGTTAGTGATAGGCACATACCAACCAGCAGGTCTTCCAAGTGTCCCTCTGGAGTGCCTAGCCGCTGTTTCATTGAACTATGTTCTTCTATTCCCAAAGAAATAGTACACACAAGTTGTACAAGATTCAATCCAGGATCACCACTCTGCATAACGTATGACATCTAAATGTATGTATTGTTTAAAAAAACAAAACCACAGTCTACCAATTGTTTCCAATATTCTTTCTTACTATCAGTTACCTATAAAACAATCAAAATATGCTTTGTCAAACCTAAAGTTAACTCTAAGACATTCCCCTGTTTCCTACAGGATAGTTTAACCCAAATACTTTTTCATCACTTTCAGCCAGCATGGCTGAGATTCCCCTTTCTTAAGATCAAGCCCGCTGGCAGCTTGTTTCCACAGACCGAAGGATGCCAAGGCATCTCTTTGCATCCCTGATGTAGGATAACAGACTTCTGCTCTTCACCTGAAAACAGCTACCCCATCTTGACCGCCTCCTTTTTAATTTCCTTCTGAAGTGTCCAAAAGCTCTTCATTAGCATTTGATTCAGTATCCTAACACTCCTGTTGGAAGATAAGCATTGTCCACATCCTGTCTGGAGAAGTTTGTCTCGGGGAAACACTACCTGTGAGTGACCTGCCTTTAACCTACAGGGCTTAGGGAACATAACTTTCAGCATATATCTCCTTGCATATTTTCCATGCATCTTGCAATGATTGTGGTGACCATTGTGACATATGCTTTCAGTAGAGACCTTACATGATGCCCTTTGGTGAATCCTTCAGCCAGTAGGCATCAAAAGGTTCTTAGGTCAAAAGTAAAGATCCTTAAAATCAAACGAAGTTCTTAGGCAAAGAAACGCTGCTTATCTGTAAGTTTCAGTTGTTCATGGAAATATTTTTAGTCTTTTTGTGTGTACAGTGAAATCGACATTAACCAGTACTTACAGATAAAAATCTAAACCTTCCAAGTCTTGCTATAAGATTTTAAGAGGAGTTTCAGCAGAGAAGGTTCTTGTGACCTCCAAGACACTGCTTTCCAGAAGTTTCCTAAAGCTAATGCTGAAATGTACTGAATCAAAACTTGAAGCACTGTCTTATTAGTCAAGATAAAGTAATTCTTGATCTTGTGGCTGCCTCAGACTCAGTATGTTGAATCTAAAGTATAATTGTGTGTTCAGTCTCATTTTAATCTCACAATGAGTAACAGGTCACTAATAGCTGGTAAATTCAGGAAAAAATAGATTACACCTTCACTTAGGGTTTCCTGAATCTGTGGAATTCAGTCACATAAATTCACTCGTATAGCATGGCTGGCTTTAAAAAAGACTGGATAAATTTCCTGATGGTAGTTAAATAAGCTAAGATCAAGGTGATCAAATTTGTGTGTCAGGATGTAAGCTATTGCAGGGTCAGGAGGAATTTTTTCCCTGCCTACTCGCAGGTATAGCCCTTTGTAATTGGCTGGATTTGCATCACCTGGGTTTTTGGTCATCTCCTGAAGTCTCTTGTCTCTGCTGGAGGCCAACGGTAGGATATAGACTCATTGGTCTCAATGATCTGGCTGCTTTAAATCTTGCTTCTTGTGAAGCTTTTGAAGAATAAAATATTATTAAAACTTGAGCCAGTACAGGAAATATCCAGAACAAGTTGTCTAGGAAACTCCGTGGGACGTCTTGATTTAAATAATTGGTGTGAGAGTCTTAATAGCACTGAAAATTGTTGGTTACCTCAATGTTTGAATTGCTTTTTGGAAGGTGCTTATTAGTGCTCTACATGCTTTCCATCAGCAACACTCTATGGGCTTCTTGCTCATATTGAAAAGGTAATATGAAACAGACTAGTTTGGACCATTCCTGTTTAGAATACAAGCTCATGTGATGTGATATTCCTCCACTAGTGATAGTGCAGTCTCTGCTGGAGACTAAACATGAAGCTGTCTCTGAAATTCATTAGAACACCTCCCCGTCAGGCTAGCAGTGTCAGAGATTGCCATAGGGTAAGGGTTCAGCAGAGTGTTACTTGGTCACCACTCAAAAAAGCAGAGTCTGCACTGAAGGTGGATTAAAAATCACTTAAGTATCAGAGGGGGTAGCCGTGTTAGTCTGGATCTGTAAAAAGCAACAAAGAGTCCTGTGGCACCTTAAAGACTAACAGACGTATTGGAGAATAAGCTTTCATGGGTGAATACCCACTTCGTCAGACGCACGTAATGGGAAACTTCCATTACGTGCGTCTGACGAAGTGGGTATTCACCCATGAAAGCTTATTCTCCAATACGTCTGTTAGTCTTTAAGGTGCCACAGGACTCTTTGTTGCTTTTTAAAAATCAGTTAGAAAATTCTTTTTTAAAGGACTATTTAATACCTATATTCTTAAATAATCCTCTTTACATTTTATTTGAAATTATGACACTGTTAAGGCCTTAGTTTATTATGTACTAATTTAAATGGGCAGCATCATTATACCTTCAAATTTTAATGAGTTAAAAGATGCTGTTTAAATACTGAATTGAAGGAAAACATCTTTATCTTTTGAGATCTGGTCAAGTTCTATAATTCAGTAAATGGTTGTGACCTCTAATATCTATTTTAATTCTTTACAGTGGAGTGCTGGTATCTACATTTTTCCTAATGTAATTACTTTCAGTTTTTCTTCAGAAAAGATTTTGCCTTAAATACTGTTTTTTCAGTTTAGTTAGTAGGTGCAGAGAGTATTTTCTCTTGACTAGTTGATTCAAATTTCAGAAACTGAATAGGAATTGGAAAAGCAGGAAAGCTTGTTTTTCCTCTTCCAATCTATCAATAAAAGCCAGGTGAGAGAGGATGAGTGCCTTTGAAGTCAAGGGACTGAAACATCAATTCACTAACTACAGTTAGTGCTTCTTTAGTTTAATCATTTTAAAAGGCAAAACACATTTTGATGGTTTTTAATGTCCAATATATTTAAGATAATTTTATTTAATAAACAAAGTGCTATTTGTGCATTTTTAATTGAATTCCAGTTTCCACCCCAGTGTGGCCTGCCACAAATCACCAGTGTAAAAACAAAACTCCTCTACCTCCTCCCTCCCCCCGACTTTTCTAACGTAAGAAAAAATGTAGAAACGGAGTGTCTGAATAAATGTTTGTTGACTTTTATATAATTACTTAAATATAGATAGTGTTGCTTCCTGGCTAGCAGAAAGCACCAAACTTAGTGGCAAGGCAGTATTTAGTTGCTAATCAAGATACTTTAATGGTTATACCAACCAATTTGAATCTTCCTTTAGGAAGGTGGATTTTAAGTACAAATGCAAAACAAAATTTTGATTTATTTTAAATCATGGTTTTCTGCTTGGTGAATGTAAATCAGATTTTAATCTTCCCCCTACCCTTGCCTGCACTTAACTTGCATTCATTTCCATATATTTACATTAATTTTGTCCACTTGTACTCCCATGATGCACTTTAATACCGTAATATGCTTCTTCCCAGAAGTGCGGGATTAACAGTGCTACTCATTCCAAAATCATGCCAGGACCCCTCAAAATTGAGACTGTTAGTCTTGAATTATGGTGGGGGTAGGTGGGTTTTTTGGCTGCTTTAGATCCTTCAGAGTGCATGTCTTCAGCTTCTTCACTGTAATGTTTTAGGGATAGGAACTTCATTTAGTTTTAAATGAAAGCTCAGATTCTCAATCACATGACTCCATGAGTTGGAGCTTTAAAAAAAAATTAAACTTATGATTAAATGGGAAGAGATGCTGCTGCTGACATGTAATCTTATAGCTGTCTGTTTCCATCCTTTTTCTGTCATCTTTCCTACGTTCCCTGCTAAAACCACTTCTGTCCTTGCTGTTCCTACCCAAACTTCTTTTCTGGCCTTTCTTCAGCTCTTTTCCAGTTATCCCAGGTTACTCACAATCTGGAGAGCTCTTCTTTTCCCTCTTCAAGGTCCTGACAATAAAGGGGCTGTGCTCCCCTTTAGCCCAGCTGATATTTATTACTTAGTTCTATTAGCAACTCTTACGCACCTGCCTGAACAGCCAAGTCACTTCCGGTCTATTTGCCGTGGACTGTATGCTTGTATTAACTGTGGATCTCTCTCTCTTTTTAGGACTGTCATACTGAAGCAAACTTGAAAGAGTGCAAACACAAAGCATTTACTATGTTTTTGAAATTGATATTGCATTTTCAAAAAGCTTGCTCACAGCCCACCTTCTCCTGTGATGCCTATGAAAAATTTTCAATAGGGCCTAAATGACTTGTTGTCCCAAGGCATTCCGAAAAATTTACCCATGATCCTGTGTGCCATCTTTCAGTTGGGTTTTGTACAGATCAGTGTCATAGCCAACATACTGCTAACAATATTACAAAACTAAACAGAAGAGAAGGGTCTTACATGCATGCAAAAGTTTCAGTAACCAATGTGATAAAAACTGACATCTGTAGGTTTATGCTTTGTCTAACTGTTCAGAAGTACACCAGTATTAAACTCCCTCGTTTCAAATTCTGTCACCTTGACAGGGAACATCTGTATGCTGCTCATTAAGTATATTAAAAAAAATTCAACCACTCATTGACAACATGAGCTTGCATAGCCCCTCAAAACTAACTGTATATTACTGCCATCAAGTGTTGTGTTGACTGGGGAAAAGGGTCAGACTTGAACATGAAATAATAAGGTAGGAAGAAGAGTGAAACTTTTTTGGGTCACTGGCTCTCATCAGACCAAACGCTTTTCATTCATTAGCAAAACTGTTTGTGGTTTGCCCTTTTGCCACATCTGTTGTTGCTTTCTCCCACTGCAGAGACTACAATTAGAGTTCATTAAAGACCTTGTCAATCATGAGACTCAAGTCCTGCCTGAAAGAAGCTATGTATGGTGCTGGTAATGTGCCTTGGCATGGAACACTCTGCTTAGCATTTAATTAGTAATTATTTGTAAACAGACTGCTTGCAGGCTGTCAATGCACAAAGTAACTTTAAAATCACTTTGAAAAAAGACTTTAGGGTAGGAAGCCGCTACTTTTTAAGGATCATTAGCTTAAATTAGAACAGTTTTTAAGCAGGCTTAAGGAGGAAGTTAGTATAACTGAAGCCTTGAAATGTGTACCTGACAGCAATCCATGGAGTATGTTGGTGTTTAAGAGGAACTGTATTTGTCATTAAACTGTTCAGTGTGCACTTAAACTGAAATGGGATGATGATGGTGGACCAAGTGGGACAACTTGAAAACATTAATACAGTTCTTATAACAGTATCTGCAATGTATTTACTTAAACTCATAACCTGTATTGCTTCAATTCTTCCTGTAGGTTGGTGTTTTTGTTGTTTGTGAGAAAATAACTTGTGCTGTCAACAATTCTTTTCACCTCTAATAATAATAATAATAATAATAATAATAATAAATCCTTAAAAAAGCAAGCATGCCTCTACTTTCTTCCCTTCACACCAAACTGGCAGGCAGATTTCTCTAGAAAGGAAAGTAGTAAATGAAACACCTTCTGGATGATAGTTGATTTGTAGCATGAATATGGTGGATCAAATTATTTGACCTAAAACAAGGTGTTAGATTTGGGTCGGGAAGGGGAAAGAAGCTGGTGGTCTTCATGCTTGGTACAGTTTTAGAGTAGCTGGATGGTTATCTTAACATGCTCAGAGTAATAGGTAAATATGACAGGGAAGCCTTATGAGGCCTGTCTAAAAGTTGATGATGCCCATTGAAATTAAGAGGAGCAGTTGTCAACTTCTGAAACACGATTTCTGAATCATTGTGCTTATGGCAGGAGAACATTCCATGGATACAAATGTGTTTTTAAAGTTTCTGTCCTTGCAGGCTGACTATCTACAGGAGCTTAGTTTCTGCAGACTGCTCATCAGAAGAGTGCTGGCATGGTATTCTACCTAGTACAGAGTTAATGTACTCTTCCCATAAGGAGGGAAACATGATAAAAGGAAAAATGCGGATCAAGAGGCAGCTTAAATGCTTCATGTATGTTCCAAGATATTTAAAGGATGAAGTGTGTTCTGGACTAGTTTAAGCAATTCCAGTGTTTACGATGAATGCATGGCTACTTCCATTCTTCAGATCTTGGGTGAACATGCTCTTTAAGGACCTAGGTTATAACTGCAGTGTAAAAATAGGAATCTGATGGAAATGAGGTGCCCCTCTTTAGTCTGGGAGGATTGTTTTTGACTCTGGTACTTCAGCTCTGTAGGTCTTCTACTCTCTACCAGTTTAAAAGACATCAGAAATTGGTATTAACCTTGATTTCCCCCTTAGCACTGTTACTAGGTTATCCCTGCTTGCTTTAGTGGGGTGACTGACTAGACTTTTGTGGGCTTGCTTTGTCAGGAAGCTAGAGCATTAACCTTCACTACTTCTCAGTATGCTGTCTAATGAGGCTTTCCACTAGTGCCCCCGTGCCTGAAGGATTTTCCTGTTGAATACTTAATCTGGATGTTAACCTGGCTGGATTCTTTACTCTAAGTTGTACATATATAGACTGAGAAAATTTGGATCCAGGGAAACAAGGATACTACTTGTCCTGTAAAATAGAGGATTTTAATTAAAAGCAAAACACTTCTTGGCTGCAGTGGACAAGCAGCTTGGCCAAGGGAATTAGTTTTGCTTACAGCCACAACTTCATCAGTCTTCCAGGTATGATTACTTTGTCCGCGATCTACCAAAATGAAAAAAAGCTACTTAAATTCTTCTTTGCTTTGGTTTATAAGAAGGCTTTGCAAGCTGTTTAGACTTTTTTTGTTTTTTACAATAGAAAATCAGTTGTGAGGTGTGTCTTCCCCACCCCCCCCCCATGCTGTAGAAGAATCTTTAAAGTGCTGAGGGGAATGACCTAAACAGTGGAAGTTGAGCCTCTGAGGGATTGTCTTTGGCAGTGGGGAGCTATATACCACTACAGTTATATCTGTCTGGACACTCAAGTATGCATGGGGAGTGAGAGGAATACGATTATGCTGGTAAAGTCCCCATGCAGACGAACCTTCAGATTAGTATGAAATTTTAGTCCATTTAAAACTGTTTTTAAACACCAATAACATCATTTATTCTCCTTTTTAGAGATGGAAGATCTTTGTTCATCTTTCATCCTTTCAGTTAAGGTATTGAAAATAACCAAGATGCTCTGAAACATCAGTGGATCAGCTTGTGAAAGTGCAAGGCCAAAGTTGATATTCCTCATATTTCCAAGGTAGAAAACAGGCAAACTTGACAATTTCGGGTCTTTGATGTATAAAGTAAAAAGGTACAAGCTCAACTGTAAAAAACCAAACTGCCTTACTGTGAAGAAGGATGGGTAACAGTCTTTGCCTTGATTTGAAGTAACCGAGTTACTTAAATCTCCATCTGTTCAAAAGATGTTCTATCATGCATCAGAGATGTGTTTTGAATAGATGATCCTGCTTGGTTTTAACTAGTCATCTTCTAAAGTTGAAAGTTCCATATCAAGTAGAGGGCATTACCCAAATCTCTGCGTTAGCATTCACAGTACTTCAGGCTTTCTCTTCTCCTTAAATGTAAACCCTGGTAAGCTGTTGCTGCCTCTCAGCCATTCATGTTCCAGTGCAGTGGAGCAACAAATTCAACTATATATGCTTAACTCCTATTAGAATAGGGCAGTGGTGGGCACTAGAATACACCGATGTCAAGATACTTTTTAAAAATACACTGAGCCTCAGGGCAGGTCTACACTAGAAGTGCTGCCTCAGCACATCTGTGCTGATGATGGGAGAGCACTCTCCTATCGGCATAATGACTCCACCTCTGTGAGAAGCGGAAGCTACATAGCCTGAGTGTGGACAGCGCTTAGGTCGCTGTAACTTGCGTCGCTCGGGGGGGGGGGAAATCTTTTTCACACCACTGAGTGATGCAAGTCAGATCAACTTAAGCGGTAGTATAGACCTGCCCATAGTGGCCAGTGGCTCTGTTCTGATTCTCCAAAGATGGCTGGGGAAGCCAAATGGATTCTTATTGACAATAGTGTCCTCAGAAACCAGAGCATATTTAAACCACTTACTTAGGTATTCCCTCACCCCAGCAAGGAAGGGGAAAATAGCTCCATAGGCTCTGCAGGCAGTTCCCTAATTTAAACGGCCCCTGAACAGTGTTCACGGTGCTTCTACCACAAATCTTTTTATTCTTTTCAGGGGGTTACCTCTTAGCAAGTCTCCTAGTAGACTGAAAGCACTCTGTCTGTACAGAGTACTCGGGTAGTATCCAAGAAGGTGATTTGAAATCAGAACACTGGCAAGTGTTTGGGCTTGTATTCAGCTGTAATGTAAGCGTTTCTCCAACCATGAGCAATTCTTTCAGTTTCCAGATTGTCCTTGCCAAATACAAATCAAACAATTGTTGTCGTATTTATGTTGGAACTCTTTGCACTACACATAAAGGTTTTTATGGATGCCTGAAGTCTCAATAACACACATTATGGATAGTCATTTGAGATTTTTCATTTATGCTGCAAGATGGATAAGAATTTGAAAAATAGCCTGGACAGAGGACTACTTAAGTCTATGGACAACTGATAAGATTAATTTGCCCTAAAGCTATCAAAATTCAACTCATTAAATTAATGCACATGATCCAGGGATCCAGGCTTCAGTTATTTTGAATTAAATCTTTTGTTCTTTAGGTCTATGGGTGACATGCTTAAAATAACTTACTTGAAGTGGTGGTTTCTTCTATATATGAGAAATTGAGTTCTGACATTGGTCTGTGAAACTTCAGATTGTACACTGCAGAAGAAGTATATTGAATGGCAGTGTTGTGGGGTTGTTTCCCCAGAGCCTATCTTACATAGATGTAAAAATTAATACTGTAATTCCTCTTAAAAGATTACTTTTTAGATCCCTTTCAATCAAATAAACTTCTCCAAAATTGTTTTCTTTGTGAGATGACTAGTTTGTTCTGAGCTCGAAAACTAAAAGCTTATCCGTGCAAGAAGTTTTTGCAGCTTTCAATGTCAACATAGCTAATGGGGATGCAGCAAAGGTGGCTGTGACTGGTGTCACTTATTTCAGTTCCTATGCCAGTATAAGCACATTTACACCAGTGTAACTATACCTATTCTAGGGCTCTTACTAGCATCTCTGTGAGCGCAAAAAAGCCTTTTCCTGATTCTTAAATTTTACCAGCAGAACAGTATAGACCAACCCTAACTCTCTTGGAAAGGTGGCTTTCCAAAAAATTCTTCCAGCTATTAATAATCCAGACAGAAGAAAACTTACTGCTAGCTGTTCAGTTGTTGCAGAGTGAACCAATTTAAGTTAAACTCAAATTTAACATGTACATAGTCATGAATATTATTTGGCTCAATACCACTTACCTGGGATGTGCTTGAAACAGCTTATCTAAACTTAATTGAACTTCAAAACACCTCTCTGCAATAAAGGGGTTTTAAAATCCACTTAATAGGTGAATTGAGTCACAAATTAAAATTGAGAGAGAGTGCACCAAGATAGCCGTTGGAAAGACAGTCTTGTGCTCTAGCTTCTGTACTCTCTCCTGTCACTGGCATACATCATCTTTTAAAGATGTTCAGCCCTGATCTGCTAAATACCTGAAAACAGAAGAGTAAATGTGCACAACACCAGTTCCTTTTGTCTTCATAAAGCTAGTCAAAGGTACAATGCTCCATCTGCAAGTACACTTTTTTAAATTTTATTTTGCCTTTTTGGCCAGATGCACAGAAATAAACGTGAATTCTAGGAGGAGTTTGAATAGTTCTCAAATTCATGTTACAGGAAAAGAGTGAATTTTTAATTTTGGGTAGGACTTGAATAAACTAGGAAAGCAAATTAAAAGGTACTAATGACAGAAGAAAAATGCAGAAAAAGAAGCAAGCACTTACACTAAAATATGTTTTTTCATGAGCATTAACATAGACTTGCCAACAGTATGTAACAAAAAGTGTAGAATATCAGTCAGCTACTCAATTGGGCATTTCTCTGGTCTAAAGGTTTGGAAATAGATGTACTTTTAAAACTCTTCCATAGCCTCATCCCAGGAAAGCTCTGAAAAAGGTCCCTTTTAGTAGAGAAAGCCAGGATTGTAAGGATCCTACTACCATCTGCCCTTAGTGAGATGAAGCCTTGTCTGTGCCTACTGTGGATCAATTCCCCAAATCCACCAGCCTCTAGCAATGCAAGAACTGCCTTCCAGGCCTCTGCAGGACCTGCTCTTTCTTTTCTGATTAATCATAGGCACACTCCAACCCCCGAGCACTCCAAGCATCCCCCTGGGTTGTCTAGCCCTTGTTTCACTGGATGCTCAGAGAATTCTGATGCGCTACTCTCAAAGGAATAGTAGATGCTAGTTAACCGATTACACCTCAGGATTACTACCTTGCTCAACACACAGCACTTAGATATGTTTATGGTAAAAACGATGTTTATTTAACAGATTTGAGAAGAAGCAGGTAGAATTAGTGGAAACAAATGGTTATATACAAAATTAAATCTTAATATGCTTTCTAGACCAAACTGGCTTAGATCCTCAATTCATAAGACAAGCCAGTTGACAGCTTGTCCCATCTGTGAAGGATGCAGTCTCTGTCCGTCCCTGTCCCTACAGTTAGATTTTTTTGGATTTTATTATCTTCACTTACAAACAGTATCCTCTGTCAGACGCTACCAGGGTGGTGCTCTGCTCTGTTCAGTGTTGATATCAATCGGCTGCGTGCGTGTGTTCCCTCTGTGCTGCCCCAGCTCTGCGCAGAGAGCTGACACAGCAGACCCTGAGAGAACCCCCAATGACCACAGACTCTAATAAGGTACGAAGGCACGTTGGCCAGGTTTAGTGTTGAAAAGAAACACAGTCTCCAGCTCCCTGGCATAGAAGTCCAAGGTGCTGCTGAGTTGCGGCTAGCTAGTACTTATGTGCTCCCTGACAATGGACTTGACTCAGTCAGTGGCGGGACTTTCCACTGCCCCCTAGGCCGGACAAAGACACTACTCCAGGGATGCATTCTTACACACAGGTACAAACAAGTTATACCTCACTTCTGACGTAGTGGGGTGCAACCCCTCTACGTAGCAAGGTACAACCCCTCTACGTAGCACAGTGCCGCCTCTCACCCTGTACATGTTGGTTCAAACAAAACAACTCTATCCATCATATTACCCTTTTGGCCCTGTCATTAAGATGGGTCAACCTGTTCCTTGTTATCTGTGTGGAGGCATGGTTTAAAATCATTCTTAGGGCCGTACCAAATTCACAGCCATGAAAAACACGTCACAGACCATGAAATCTGGTCTTTTTGTGTGCTTTTTACCCTATGCTAAACAGATTTCACGGGGGAGAACAGCATTTCTCAAATTAGGGATCCTGACCCAAAAGGGAGTTGTAGGGGGTCACAAAGTTATTTTAGAGAGGTCACAGTGTTACCATCCTTACTGCTGCACTGCCTTCAGAGCTGGGTTGCTGGAGACCAGACCTGGGTTCCTGGCCAGCAGCTGCCAAAGGCAGAGCCGCCACCACCAGCAGCAGCGCAAAAGTAAGGGTCGCAACACCATACCGTGCCGACCGTATTTCTGCACTGCTGCCTTCAGAGCTGGGCGGCCAGAGAGTGGCAGCTGCTGACTAATGGCCTTGCTCTGCAGGTAGCAGCACAGAAGTAAAGGTGGCAATACCATACTGTGCCACTCTTCCTTCTGCATTGCTGCTGGCAGCAGCTCTCCTTTTAGAGCTGGGCTCCCAGCCAACAGCTACCGCTCTCCAGCTTGCCCAGCTCTGAAGGCAGCGCTGCCCTCAGCAGCAGCGCAGAAATAAGAGTAGCAGTACCACTACTCCCCCCACAATAGCCCTGCAACACCTTCCCACATAACTCCTTTTTGAGTCAGGACCCCTACAGTTACAACACTGTGAAATTTCAGATTTAAATAGCTGAAATCATGACATGATTTTTAAAATCCTTTGACCGTGAAATTGACAAAAATGGACTGTGAGGCCATTGGTCAAAATTTAGGGCTGGTTGGGGCCTGCCAGGTGGCAGTCTTCAGCTATTCAATGGGTTACATGGAATGAGGTGGCGTTTCAACAACTAGCACTATGTTGCCAGTCACTGGAAAAAGGCCAAGGATTTTATGAGTATGAAGGATAACCTACTGTAACTCTTTAAATGTGGTCCCTAGAGATGAGAATTGAGGTCTATTTCCAGTGCTCTGCAAATAACCTAAGTGTGACACTGCCTATGATGAGTCCTTGTGGCACCTTAGAGACTAACAAATTTATTTGGGCATAAGCTTTCGTGGGCTAGAACTCACTTCATTGGATGCATGAAGTGAAAAATACAGGAGCGGGTATAAATACATGAAAGGATGGGGGTTGCTTTACTAAGTGTGAGGTCAGTCTAACGAGATGAAATCAATTATCAGCAGGATATCAAGGGAGGAAAAATAACTTTTAAAGTGGTAAGAGTGGCACATTACAGATAGTTTATGTATGATGTACCTCTTACGCACTGAGCAGTGTTTAATCAGGTCTGTAGGGTTGTCAGACAAGCACCTTTCTATGGTAGCAAATTCATTTTTATCTATATAGCAGTTTTAAATTTAAAACTCAGACCCTTCCAACCCACCTCATATGTTTAAAGGTGGGCTATTGCAAATATAATTTACATCTGAGTCTTCAGCCTCAAAGTCCGTGAGTCTCACTTAATAAACAAAGCTTGTGTCAAATTTGTGAGCACAGACATACGATGGATCAAATTAAGGTTTAGCAGCATATGTGGATTTGGGGGAGTGACTTTAGTGGTGGTTTGTAAGCACAAGATGAGTGGAGCCAGGCTTCCTTTTTAAGTTTCCGCAACATCCGTTAAGCTGTGTCTGTGTTCTGCTGGAACAGGAAATTCTAAGGCTGCGGAATGACTCAGTAGAATTATAATGAAATTTTATTAGATGCTGGCCCAAAATGGAAGGAATCCAGTCTGAACTGGGTGACATGCCAAAATGATCACTGTTATGAAAGTGCCGGCTAAGTGTTTGGCTGTTTTTTGCATTCAAGTGGTTTTCTAATTGACGTTGACAATCTTTTTTTCACTTCCATACAGTGACATTGGTCTTATAAGAATTCAAATAAAAATGAGAGCCTTAAAGACTTAAGTGCAATTAAAATGTTCTGGTTTTAAATTTGGGGTTGTTTGCTTTTTATTTAAAAAAATGCATGCATCTTGCATCTCTGCAGACACCTGCGTGTTGTAGAGCCTAATTCAAAGGACAGACCGGGCCAAGTGCATAGTTTACTGTGTGTTTTTTTGAAACTCAATCAAGCTGGACCTATTAGTACTTTAATGAGCCTTCCTTTCCAGCTCTTGTCCTTGGGCAAAATTCATCGGCCCTTTAACACCACCAAATTTTGCACATACTTTCCAAAATGAGGCTACTAGAGGGTTGGCGCACATTGTAATTTGGTCTTTAAGCATGGACAGGCATGCTATTTATATGCAAATTAACATAGCATTAGGATTAGAGTTGTAAACACTGAAACCGGTAAAGACAGAAATTAAGGCTCTTGTAGCAACCTAGCCCACCGAGATTGCAAACTTAATATTTTAGATTAATATCTGTTGCTAAATATATCCGTAATACACAAGGGGCAGAATTCTACTGTCACGCACATCCAACTCCACTAGAAATTGCCTGGGCATATCACAGGGCAGACTTGGGGCCCATATATGTAATGTAGGAGTTGGATTATTATTCACTTTAACTCTCGTCTTTCCATCAAAACACAAGCTTTCTCTCTCTTTTTTTTTAAGTTAAATCATATCTAGATGTAAAATCTGCTCTTGACCTTTTAATCTAGATTATGCAGTTGATTCTGTTGGTCAAGCAGTGTATCGGGAAGGAACAATTATTAGGCTGACTTGGCTGCTGTAGAAGGTATACAATTTCAGCCTGGACA
Organism: Gopherus evgoodei; assembly: GCF_007399415.2. Taxonomy (NCBI): domain Eukaryota; kingdom Metazoa; phylum Chordata; order Testudines; family Testudinidae; genus Gopherus; species Gopherus evgoodei. The sequence continues at coordinate 8,036,492 of NC_044339.1, read as the reverse complement.
CAGGTGATCGCTTGTACTGCTGATATGAAAATGGTTAACTTAATTAAAACTTTGTCCAAATACCTGGCTCACTAACTCAGTGAAGAATACTGTTACACGGAAGACAACAGAATCCTTGTTCAACTACCATGCACTATAATACGGCGGTCTCATTTTCATTGTTTCTTTCCTTTACACTACTCATTCATTGTATATCTAATTTAAAAAAAAAAAGAGTAGAGTACCATCACCTCATTCCATGGTGCATGCTTGTGAATAGCAATGCCATTTAAGCCCAGTTTGAACAACTAATTTTGGGCCCTGGAGACATGCCTTTTTGTGGGGTTTTATTATTTACTGTGGGGGTGGTTTCCATACACCAACATGTGAAGGGGAAGTTGGACTTATTTGTAATGCCCATCTGCAGAAGTTAAGATACCTTGGGAGTCTCAAACAGTGCAGAGGAAGCCAAATTTAAATTGGAATAGTGATGATTGGGTCCAGTGTAGGAAGTTAGGATTAGTCCTTGGCAGAACTTCTTCGGTTGTAAATGGAGAAGTTTGCAAAAGATAAAAGGTAATGTATGACCTGTATGTAGAAACTAAATTTAGTTATTTCATACTTTGTCCCCTTCAGCGTCACTAATTGGGGGAAAATAAGATCACCTTTTGGAAACAGCCACTATTTTTGCCTTTGGTTCTCTGCCTTTTCCCTTTCTCTTGCTCCTACCTCTTCCTTGTGAGCGTCCCATTTTCTTCAGCATCTCCTTCCTTATAGCAATACCAGTTCCCTCCATGTGTCTTTTGATCCCACCTGCTTTTCCTGTCTGTCTATTGAAATGATACTTGATATAATTGGGTTTTCCAGTTAATGACACAGTAAAATGAATGGAGGGTATAGATAAGGTGTTCTCATAGCACAGAGCCAATGATTCAGGTTGTCTATAAATTCCAGATGACAGAGTGGTTAACCTTCCAGTGCAAGTTGAGTTTCTTTGCAACCATGAGGCTTGGAAACTTTCTATTTAAATGAAAACTTATTCTACACAATCTGAATATGCTCTGTCATGTAAGTGCATGGGGCACGCTGGGCTGGGTATTTGACCATCTGAAAGTGGGAGGGGAGGAGGAAGAGATTTAATGAAAGCTGCTTTTTTGGTGTAGAATACTAACCCAAAGATTAAATTATTGCTGTATTTATTTAGTGTCTGTCCTGAGCATGTTACATTTAGCATCTTGTATTGTTAAAGGTACTGCTAGTCTGAACTCTGCAGAAGACTCGTGCCTATTGGAATACTCCATTCCTGGTACGTGTGTTGCTGAAGCATTTAAAGCTACAAATAACTTGTACAGACAGCTTTGGAACACTACTTTCACAATATAAGCAGCTCCACAACATGGAATGTGACGGCCAATGTGTCAAGTATGCCTGTAATCCACTCTGAAAAAAGTAGTATAGCAGCTGTTACATAGTTGATGTAGTAAATACTATAAAATTACTGCCCCGTTGCATGACTGGGCCACACTTGAGTCTTGTTAATTGAACAAGAAAAATACATTGCCCTTATATAATCCCTTCAGTTAAGTATCTCGGATCTTTTATAAACATCACTCTATTAAATCTCTCAACTTTCTTCTGGAGTAGAAAAGCGTCATTTTATTCCTAGGGAAACTGAGGCATAAGTTTCCTTGCCTTCTGAAGTCTGTGCCAAAAAAAGGGATAGAATCCAGTAAATGCATCATTGCAATTGATTACCCATTACAGCTTGCAGAATAACTCCTACCACAATGCATCTAAAGAAGATGAAAAGATTGCAATTCTTATAAACACTTAAGATATTGTGATTATCTGTAGATGACACAAGCTTGAGTCAGACAATGCAACCTCATGGAAGTCCAGAAATGGTTTGATTTCAACCAGAAAGATGGGAAATGCTGACTAAAAACTCAGCCTCCCTGTCCAGTAGTCCACTTGTGCAAGTAGTACTGCACATAATCTCCAAAGAGTGGATGACATTGCCTATGTAGCTCTTAAGTGAAATGCTATCCATAACACTTGACTACTGAATTTTTCTGCCTTTTTCAGGATTTAAATTAGCTTCTTAATATTGCTTAATATTATAAACTTTTTAAAGCCCCCTCAAAGGTCTTTAGGCACTAAAGTAAACCTGACAACATGAGTGTGAGGTCATCATTATCTTATTTGGCATTTGGGTAAACTGAGGGACTTAAAGGAATGCCACCTTTTAATCAGTTTATGTGGAGTGAAAAGTAGTTGATTGTGCTGCAATTGTCCCTGAAAGTGCTGCCTTTTTTTACAGTTAATAGTTCTATTCAGATTCTTACACCATGCTCATCACCACAGTATCTGAGCGCTAACTGAGTGCTTTAGGTGACATGACTAATATCTGTCATGTGTTGGTTTGTTCTTTCATCCTCTCTTTGGAGGGAGAAGGGTGTGCAGTGGAGCATCTTGTTTTGGTTAAGGTTTTATTTATATACTAATGGCCATGTATCTATTAGAGAAAGCAATGTCAAAGAATGCACCTTGCACTTCAGAATGGAAGGTGGTGGTGTTTGTGATGGCCCTTAATTCCTGGCAAAACTATTTTCCCTTTTCAGTCTGGCCCCAGATAAAGTTCTGTCTTCTGTACAGTTGAACTCTCTACCCTTATTGTAGAGCAGCAGTCACCAACCCATCGATCGCCATCTCCAGGCGTGTAGCAGGACTCCTGCTAAGGCAGGCTTCTGGAAGCGGCCAGCATGCCCCCAGGGCAGGGGTCTCTGCGCGCTGCTCCTTCCTGCAAGCACCATCTCCGCAGCTCCCATTGATTGGGAACAGGGAGCTTTGGGGGTGGTGCCTGCCAAGAGGGGCAGTACGCAGAGCCACGTGCCCCCCACCCCTCTCCCAGGGGCCGCAGAGTTGCGTTGGCCTCTTCAGGGAGTGGTGTGGGGCTGGGGCAGGCAGAAAGCCTGCCTTAGCCTCGTTGCGCCGCTGACTGGGAGCCGTACGCGGTGAGCGCTGTCTGGTGGGAGCCTTCACCTTAAACCCCCTCCTGCACCCCAAACTCCTGCTCTGAGCCTCCTCCCAGAGCCTGCACCCCAACCCCCTGTCCCAGCTCCCCTCCCAGAGCCTGCACCCTGTACCCCCTCCTGCATCTCAAGCCCCTGCCCGAGCCTGGAACCCCCTCTTACACCCCAGCACCCTCCCACAGCTTGCACCTGTCACTCCCTCCTGCCTCAGGCTCAGCCCAGAGCCTCTGCCCGCACCCCTTCATGATCCCCTCCCCCAGCCTGATGAAAGTGAGTGAGGCTGGGGGGGAAGAGAGCAGGGGATGGAGTGGGTGGGGCCTTGGGGAAGGTGCAGAGTAGATCCTGGGTTGCCCTTACATTTAAAAAGTGATCTGGGGCGTAAAAAAGTTGGGGACCACTGTTGTAGAGCATTCCATTGAGCCAGAGGAGAAAAGTTTTTGACCATTGTATTCATCCCAGAGTTTTAGGTAAGGTTGTGTGCCCTTACGTGGGTGCAGTTGCACTGCTGTGTTTGTGGTGGTGTTTTCTGGTAGAGGTAAGCCAGATTGCTAAACAGTCTCACGAATACAGAGAAATTGCAGTTACATCTTCTCTTGTGCAGATTTTTGCAAGGGGAATCCAGGTGGCTACATGGCAACTATTTTGCAGTGGAATTGACTCTGTGTCATTTTAAAACTAAGTTCAGTTTTGCCTGTTTGAAGAATAGTAAAGAGACCTCTGCTGGTCTTCTACTGCACTTGCATTGTAGGGGTTTTTCCAACCAAAAGTGATAGGAACAGAAGTGGATTGGAAATGGAGTCTGGGAAGAATGCCACTCTTCTCCCAATCATGTTTTCATCACTATTACTCATCTAAATGGGCAACAAAATGAACAGTGTGTTTCTAGATTCTTATCTCTAGGGGATGGATGGGCACTTGGCCATAAAGCAAATGAGAAGATGGAATGTATTCAGCTGGCTAGTTTTAGGAGGCAGAGGGAGTATAGTTCCTGAAGACAAAGGCACTTTGGATCGTATTGTACATGTGTCTGAAATTACTGTGTATTTCACTGAAGAGTTCATCTCAAGTTGCTCTCTGCCTGAAAAACCATTGTAAAACTAATAGCTAATGGAGAAGAGGAGGAAGAGACAAAGTAGAACCAGATGAGCGTGTGTATGCACATACGTCATTTTACATAGTTTGTGGTATGACACTTCTGATTTGTATCTCCTTTGTATGACCAATTCCTTAGAGTATTGGATTTGTCCAATTTTGGAAAAATGAAACAGGTTCTTCTAGAAAATGCTCACTTCTTTTTTACTCCCGCGTTTAAACACTTTTTGTCTTACACTGCAATTTTGAGCCGCTTGTCCCTTAGAAGTAGCTGAGCCTCCTAGCGTGAACCTTTGTATATCCCGCATCGCAGGACTTGACCAAGGCCTATGACTGCTGAGATTAAATAATCTGCTTGTTTATGGGCTGAGGTGATATAGTGCCATGGAGAGCATGGCAATTTCATAACCTCTAGGTAATTTGTAAATGGTGCTCAGTAAAGCTTGCTGGATTTACTTCCTCCCCTGAATTTCTACAGGCGATTTATTTAAAAAGAAAAATTGAATCCATTTTATGTTTAACTTGGCAAGCTCCACAGATAAATCACCTAACTAAGGCCCCTACACCAAGCAGGCTTACAGCCGATCTTCTGTATCCTACAGTAGCAAGCAGCTGCCGACACTCAGATCTAAAAATTAAGGAAATATCCTTTAAGCCATTTAAATTCATTGGGAAACATTCTCTAATATAATGCTGCTGTTCGAACCCTTGACTCAAATGTCAAATATCAAAAGCTAATAGGCAATAATATAGCTAAATAGCTCCCACAGCTTCCATACGTTAGCTATGTCAAACCACAGATTCTTTGAAGGAGGAAAATAGGTGTTTGTTACAGCTGGGATTTTCAAAGCAGCTAGGTTCCCAACTCCATTGGGTTCCTTTACAAATCCCAGCCTACTTTTTTACATGCATCTTTCAAAAATTTTTGAATCCTATGGTTAACAGTTTGAAATACATGTAGATCAGCTAACTTTTACTGAAGTTTGAGCTAACTGTGTAAAATTCTAGTACCTCTACAAATGGAAAAGCCAAGGTGATATCACATTATACGGGCAATACATCATGATACTGCTAGAGCAAGTCATTCTTATTACTTTATTTGATTGCACTGCTGTTTTGTTGTTCTTAAGGGCAGGGAAAGCATATACTGGCACACAAATTTCATTATTTTCTCGTCAGTGCAGCAGCAGCAGCAGCAATACTTCCATTTACAATTTCATTTTCTGTAGATATCAACATAAGGTTTTTAAGACTTATTAATATCTTGCCTTCTAATGATTATAATACAGCACTATAATAGCATTCGAAAACATTGCAATCTTGGTTTAAAACCACTTTATGAATTTAATGTAGGTGAACCTAACTCCCTATCCCACATATTTATATATGTTTTATATGACAGCCAAGATGGGTCTGATTTTTAACCTGTGTAATCTCCTGTTACTAATGTGCCTGTCAGCTTTTTTTCTTTTTTAAAGCCATTTGTTTGATAAATGTTTTAAATTTATCCTGTCTGGGATACTTTCAGAAAATTACATGCATTATCAGTTTACATAGTGACTTCATGCCAGCATGAAATTGCATATTTATATTTTAACATTAATGTTCATTCAAGTGTATACATAAGGGAGAAGAAACAATAGCAGAATCTGAAAAAAAACCCACACAATTCAGATCTCTCCAAGCAACCAAAATCTAGTCTTTTTTAATTATATATGTGATATCAAACAGTATTTACATCTAAATGTTATACTTTTGTCTGTCTCTCTTAAACAAATTCTAGAACTCCTTTTCCCCCAGGTGAAATGCAAGATACACCAGTTGTGTTTAATAGTGGCCCTCAGAAGTATTTTGATAATTCGCCATCAGACTGAATATGGCACACTCTAGCATGACAAATAGCTATTCTAAACTGTGTACAGGGGAAATGGAGTTGGTGTACTGAGGAAACTACTCGAGTGGGCAGATACTATTCTAAATTTGGCAAAGCCTGCAGCAGAGGAAAGGTTGATAGTGCTGGTGTGGCTCGTGTTGCTGCTTTATGGCTAGAGACCGGGGGAAAGAACTTGCTCGCTTACTTGTGCTGAGGCTTACACCAGCTTTGTGATGCAAAATGTCATTGCATCTTCCCTGTGGTATGTCAAAAATTCTTTGCCATGTTCTATTCAGATGAGGATTTGCTCCTTTCTCCAGATAAAGCACAGGGTGGCAGCTGGGATTATGGATCCATTTAAAAGCTACCAGTGTAGCAGATATATTTTGATATTTTTATTTTTTTAGCATACTAATGTTTGGCAGACTGCCTGGAAAATATTCTAAACTCAGCCCAGAGCAGGAGCCTCTGAAAAATAAGTCCTAGTGCATGGACAGCTTATTCTCTTAGCAGCTCTCTGGTTTCCACTCCATTGTAAATATTTACCTTTATTCATCAGTTCTCAACAGTCTCTTCACTGGTCTTTGTTGGCAAGAAACTAATACTGAGAATCTATGTATTTAAATTTACTAGACGGTACTAGTGGCTGGATAATGAAGTCTGAAATTATGGGGCAAGGGGAAGAGGGGATAGAGTAGAGAAAAAATCCTAAATGCAACTTTTTTGGAGCAGGTTCAGAATAAATAAATAGATTTTAGAAAACAATTTAGGCTTTTTTCTTTTAAACAGTGTGGAGGTGAGATATTAAGTGGTAAAGTTTAAAACTCTGTCCACAAATCACACAATCTGTAATTAGTAGAGAAACTGGCCCTTTTTAATCTTAATGTTTGCCCCCTCCTCTTCTTTTATTATTAGGTCCCAAGCCTCTGTGAAGATCTCCTGTCTTCTGTTGATCAGCCGTTGAAGATTGCTCGGGATAAGGTGGTGGGAAAGGACTATCTATTGTGCGACTACAACAGAGATGGAGACTCATATAGGTGAGCTCGTATCCCAAGAATGCAGCTGATCTCATGGAAGGATTGCAGTGCAAATCGTTACTAAAAGACAGCATCGCTTTCCCTTCTTCCTCTTGTTTTTGAGCAAAGCTGAGCTGAGGTTGACCTCAACTTGCTAATCAAGAGCTTGATTCTGCCACCTTTGTTAGACAATATCTTACTATATAAGTAGCCCCAACAGAACCAGTGGAGTCATGTAAGGTGGTGGTCAACATGAGTAAGAGTGTCAGAATCAATCCCTAACATCTCCTGCCTTTTTCTCTGCACTAGAAGACCACTGAGTTAATCTTAAAAGAACCTGGAAGTATTGCCATTAGTCCGATTATCTTGGGGAGGATGGGAGAGCCACTACAGACTGTGGTAGGAATGAGACACATTTAGCACAGATGATGCACTAGGTTGGTTGCTCCTGAGTCATTGGAATCTGTACTATGGCCTTAGTTGATTCACTGAAGTTTGGGGGGCTGGTCACATGTTCAAGTGTCTTGCTAAATTGGGGTGGATGCAAAGTGGATTCCTCTGGGCTCTGTACTTTTTATCATCCAGTTCTATTTTAGAGGATTAACACCAGAGCTGGCCATCTAAAGGGACACTACTTATGCTGTCTGTAGGTGATATATTGTGGTTTCCAGGGTGGAAAATCTCTGGAGTAGAGGACAGTGGGGAAAAATTAATGATGGCATTCACAACAAAATCTTCTAGTTGTACAGTTCTAGGTGAGCCTCCATACTAGAAAGGAAACATTGACTGTCATTTTCAAAGGGGACAAATGTGATTTGGGCACCTAACATTAATAGCTCACTTTGAAAATCCCACCCTAAGTTTTTTAGTAGAGGCATACTGCTTAAAAAAAAAAAAGACGAAAAAACTTCCCCATAGCTAATGTGCATTGTGGACTAACTACTTAAATCTTCATAATATACAGAAGAGGAATTTCTTTGAATGATTGTGCAGAAAGCTGTCTTGTTTAGGAGGGTTTGTGATTATGACTTATACCCAGTCCTGTGAACCCATACTGATCCAGGTTCTCCCCTCATTCATTTCAGTTATTTGATCTTTTTACAATTGTTCTTTAAATTTTGGCTTAATGTTTTCAGAGGAAGATCCTCTACTCTTAAGTTCAACCAAGAGTAATGGTGCCAGCACTACAAACCAGTGACTGGAGAGTCACAGTGGAAATATTTGCAGAGCCTTAAACTGAAATAGTTTCCTTTTATCCTATACCTACTTCCTTCTAATGGTTTTAATAATAGTGGCATAGTCCCAAAGATTTCATTAAGAGTCTCAGCCTGTGCTCCAGAAAGTTTTTTTGTGAATGTTCAATTGCCCACTGTTTACTCCTCTCTTACATGGGAGTTCTAAACTACTACGTAATGGCCATCATTAATCTTTCTGTCCCAGGTTAGCAAAACAAAGCCCTCTTACCTCTGTCTCTAAGGTATGTATTGTGACAGACCCAGACCAGTGGGGTACAGGAGTCTGGTAGAGGGCAAATATACTGGTCACTGGATGAGTAGTTTTCTGTTCCCTGAGTGACCAGAGCAGGGGCTGCACTAGAGTAATCAGGAACCTGCTAGAACCAATTAAGGCAGACAGGCTGATCAGATCACCTACAGCCAATCAAAGCAGGCTAATCAGGGCACCTGGGTCTAAAAAGGAGCTCACTCCAGTCAGGCAAGGAGGAGCCAGAGAAGAGGAAGTGCATGTGAGGAGCTGGGAGCAGGAGGCACAAGGAGCTGTGAGTGAGAGGGTGTGCTGCTAGAGGACTAAGGAGTACAAGCGTTATCAGACACCAGGAGGAAGGTCCTGTGGTGAGGATAAAGAAGGTGTTTGGAGGAGGCCGTGGGGAAGTAGCCCAGGGAGTTGTCGCTGTTATGCAGCTGTTACAAGAGGCACTATAGACAGCTGCAATCCACAGGGCCCTGAGCTGGAACCCGGAGTAGAGGACGGGCCCAGGTTCCCCCCAAACCTCCTAACTCCTGATCAGACACAGGAGAAGCTGATCCAGACCATGGGAAAGATCACTGAGGTGAGCAAATCTGCCAATAAGCACAGGACCCACTAAGGTAGAGGAGGAACTTTGTCACAGTATATATTCTGGGTTGTGATTAGAAAGGTTCCATTCCAAGGTTCTGGCTTCCATTGTTACTTTAAAGTAACAGCTCCCATTCTTTAGTGGTGACACCTGAAAATGTTTTGCAGTAATTCAGTCATGCCTTGCTTAAAAAGTAACATGGAGTGGTGGCTTCCACTTACTTGCTTAGAGTGGTCCAAGAATTCCATTCCAAGATGAACTTTCAGAAAACAGCCTTTTTTTTTGGTTGGGTGGGGAGGGAAGAGGAGTTGACCTTTCCCAAGAATGGACAGTGTGTCTAGAGATTGACCTACTTAGAATAAATTAATTTCTGTCTGTTTATCCACTCATAAAAAGGTTATGGGATTATAAAAGGATTAAAAAGAATTATAATCAGAGGCATCCCTGGGGTATGGCAAATCAGTACTTTGGGGGGCGCGGTGGGCCAGTGTGATTGACTGGTGCAGTCAGTTCTGGAAGTGACAGGTGGGTCCCGGAAGTGACAGATTCATCACTTCTACCCTGGGCCCTGCACCCCCCTATGGATGGCCCTGATTATAATACTAGGTCTTTCAAAAGCACTTCAAGAACCATGAAAGATGTGACATACATGCAAAGTATTGTCCTTGCTACAGATGATGGACATAGAGAAAATATTGAGGTCATTTTATTCTGGGGGCTGAGGGGTGGAAGTGGGGTTGGGAAATGGCTGATGAGATGCAAAGTTGTGAAAGTAGCCTTGTTTGAGTTGCAGAGGCTGCATAAATTGTAGTGAATTCTTTAGATGCCCTGTATGACAGGGAGCCAAGAAAGAAAGAATCTTCTAAGGTGAAGTGTTCATTGGAGTTCTACGAGATATTGCTTCAACCGAGATGATTTGCTCAGGCCCACAAAGAGGGTCTAGAAGCTTTTCTGAAAAACCCCAGGATGTTAATTGGTTTCTGTATTCAAGTTGGTCAGTACCCAGAGTGTGTTTATATTTCCTTTGCCTAACAGATACTCTAAGGAAGCTGGATCAGAAATCCATTTGCTGGATCAGAAAAAAGGCCTTGAGTCAGTTTAAACTTTAGCTATTTATCCAAAAGTCCTCTCTTTGTCTGTTGGTCTTTGGAGAATCCACTTTGAACTAATACGCTTCTACCCTGATATAATGCGATCCTTGGGAGCCAAAAATCCCTGCCGCATTATAGGTGAAACCCCGTTATATCGGAGTAGCGGTGGCAGGGCTACAGCGGTGATTTAGAGAGCTCAGGGCTCTGGCCAAGGGGAGCCCCAGGCCCTTTAAACCGCTGCCCGAGCCCTGCTGCCAGAGCCATGGGGTTACCACACTATATGCGAACCCATGTTATATCGGGGTAGAGGTGTATATTTGAGCCAGTGGTGGTATATCTGTGGAGGTGTTGCAACCTAAGTGAATTTGCTTAATCACCTCCCACTGTTCTCAGCATCTGGAGGAGCTGTGATCAACCTCCCCATGGAATTACATGCAATCTCTGGCCCACAATGGTGTATAAAATCAGTAAAGTAAAATCTCCCAAAGATGTTGCAGGAAATTGCTACATCTGTCATATGCCACATTTGGCATCTTCTCTGGCAGCCTCAAAGTAAAAAAGGGATTAAATCATGGAGACTGCATTTCCCTTTTCCCTCCAAGAGGTCCTTCCTCATCAGAGCTGATGCATTTTGGCAGGGCATATGGAAAGCTGGCAATCGTCTTGTGTTGCATCTGTGCCATGGGTAGAGAACTTCAGTCTTCAAGATGCAGCCAAGCATTTTTCACTAGCCCTAAAATTAAAGGGGCACAGTTTACTTGAAAATGACACTTGTGTGACAATATTGTACCTGCTCCAATTACTTGAAAGACCTGAGATTTTGGTAACTGAAAGGCAATAGAGAAAAGCATTTTCTCTCTGTTTTGTGTGTGTTTAATTTGTGCATTTGACAGTCCTTTCTGCAAGGTCAGCTTCATTATTTTCTCACCCTTGCTGAAAAGATCCCTTTATAAATAACTAAAGTGGAGTAGAAAAAGAATTAAAATGTTATAAATGGATTTTTACAAAAAACTTGAGACTTTAAAAGTAATTTCAACTAATCAATATTCTGCATGAATAAAATTTTAATTAAATATGAAGAGGGAAATTAGAGTCTCTTCTCCTTTTGGTGGTGATAGGGTTAGTGGATTTCTTTTTTGGTTTGCTTATACTATTGTGCGTCTACTCTGGTAGCAGCTGCACATTCACATAGTCTTGTAGGCACTGATTTGCGTTCTCCTGCAATGACAAAGGTGTCTGGGGGAGATATCAACTGGCAGTGGAATCCAGAGCATGCAGGCAGACCTTTTTTGATATAAAACTTCAAGGTCTCTGACTTTCTCCACACACTTCCATCCTAAGTATGTTTGATCGTTTTCTTAAATGGAATCCTTATGGGGAGGCTGGTGCCAACAGCACAGTTTGAAACCTGTTAGCTGAAACAAAAAGCTTTCTCTCTTAAGGAAATTGGAAGCCTGATTTTTGAAATCTAAGTGCTTTTGTCCATCTGTCTTTCTTCAAATAGCCTCCATTTAAGCTTTTAAAAGTGTTCTGAGTGCTCTTCCACCAAAAACATTTTGGGTAGGGTTATGAATTTTTTTAGATAAACTTACTGCTCTCTCCAGCTGTAATGGGTTGAAAATGCCGCCATCTATAAGCTGTAAAAAACGTAAGTTATAGGCTTCTCTTAAAATTCCATTCCTGCAGTCTGCAAAAGAAATCTAATACTTGTAATTAAATCATACCCACCTGAAGGAAAACTGGAACACTTGCACAGAGATTACCTGCTTCAGAGGCAAATTGAAGAGAATTTTGAAAGGCAAAACATTCATTTTGTCCTGTCTTTAAAAATTTAAATGAAGCAGAGATGCATGCTGCTTTTTCTTGCTCGTATTTATTTGTGAAGTGTGTAAATCCTAGTATATATTTATGTAGTTATTTTATCTTTTTTTCATCTGGGAAGGTCGGTGAAACGAAAACTTCCACTTCTATTTAGTGATGGTTACTGTTTTGCAAGGGGCTTTGGTCACACACAAATCCTCACTGGGCTGTGTGTGGCACAGGAGTCTGAAAAGGTGAAGCCTCATTTGAAGAGTGGGACCTTAATATCTATGAAGAATAAAACAAATATTTAGGAATCAGGAAGGAAGGGTTAATGGCCATGAAATAGCTAATCCATTATGTACAAGATTTCATGTTACAGGCTATCATCCGGAGAAAGAAGGTATTATTGATCTATAATAGATTGGGGTGCTTCTTTGTTCTAGGGCTATATTTTATAATCAGGTATAAATGTGAATGCAAGACAGTCCTCATTCTGTGGAATGTGTTGATCCGGTTTAGTCCTTAAGGCTGAGAGTAATGTTACATAGAAATTCCAGGTGCCAAAATCTTGTTTTGCATCAGAGATCTACAAATGTAGGATAACATTTTCACTGACAGCAAAACTTTTTATCAGTTTGACATCCACTAATATCTTTGGTATTACCCAACAAACAACAGCTGGGATGAAATGCACTGGGGAGTTTACCATTCCTACAAAACAATCTTCAACCATGATCCAGAAATTTGGAATACAATGGGTTATTCTGACACAGTGAGGGTAGGTGATTTACAATTTGGACAGTTAGTTCTGATCATATTTTGTTTGCAGGGAAATAGACTATGGGCAAATTAATACCGCAGCATAGGAATCTATTGAATATAGACCTGATAGCAAGTCAGCCTCTAATATTTCTGTGCTGATGCCTTGTCTTCCTGTTCGTTCCTATTTTTACATAGCCTGTCTCTCTTGTCCATAGACTTAGGTAACATTTGGAAATAAAATGCTTTAGGACTTCTTGTGTATTGGCACTGCTTCTGTTTCTTGGATAAGATGAAAGAGCTGGCACTGGCCTTAGTCAAATTTTTAATTATGAGTGTATATAAAATTGTGTTGTTGCAATTGATTGAAGGGGATAAAGGAAGTTGAAACATCCATTCAGAGTTATAATCCCTTTATGGGCAAAGGTTTTGAAACATTTTCTTTTATTGGATGATGATGACCAAATCCTGTAGTTGGTGTGGGAGTAAATAATTCTTTAGATTTAGGAGCTTTCTGACCCTCAGCTGTGCAAGAGGAGAGTTAAATTCAGATTATTTTTAGCAGCATTGGGTAACTTGTGTTTTAGGCGGGTTAAAGAACGCCATCTAACTGGAGGAATTGTATCTTGTTCAATCATTTGCCATGCTAATACTTGTTGTAGGTTAGAATTGAAGTGATACTGTTCCCATATCATAACATAACTAGGTTCAAAGGGAGCAGGTAACAAAAGCCCACCTGTAAGTATGAAAAAGGTGACCTTAAAAGAGGGTTAGATGTTTGGGAGGGTGGAAGGGAACATAGAAAATTACTAACGGGCCATAGGAGCAACAAGAGGGAAATCAGTGGGGAAATCTGCTCAACATCATAGATATCTATGCATGCACAAGGGCTGGGTGTATGGAGAATAAACAGAAAACTGGATGTATTAGTACATAAACTAATTATGACTTAATTGGCATCACACAGAGACTTGGTGGGATAAGTCTTATGGCTGGAATATTGGTATGATGGGGTATAGCTTGTTCTGGAAGGACAGGCAGGGTAAACGGAGGAGGTGTTTGTGTTTTTATGTCAAAAATATATACATTTGTTCGGAGGTTCAGAAGGAGATGGGAGGCAGATGAGTTGAGTCTCTCTCTAAGTAAGGATAAATGGGGTAAGAAATACGGATGATGTCTACAGTAGACTGCTACCATCACTACCAAATCAGAAGTGGAGGTGGATGAGGCATTTCTAGAATAAATAACAGAAATATCCAAAACGCAAGACCTGGTAGTAATGAGGGACTTTACTTTACTTTTCCAACAGCTGTCTGAGTAGTTAATAGTATGTCAAAACACAAAATTTCCAATAAGTTCTTGGAATGTATTAGGGACAACATTTCGGAGTAAGTAACCAGGGGAACAGCCATTTTAGACTTGACTCTGACCAACAGGAAGGGCCTGGGAACTAATTGTCCCACTCTGCTCAACATGGGTGAGGCCTCAGCTGGAAATAGTGTGTCCAATTCTAGCCACCAAACTTTGAGAAAGATATAGACAAATTGGAGTGTGTTCAGGGGAGAGCAACAAAAATGATAAAAGGTTTAGAAAACCTGACTGATAAGGATTTAAAAAACTAGGCATGTTTAGTCTTGAGAAAAGATGATCTGGTAAGGGCTGTTATAGAAGATGGTGATCAGATGTTCTCCGTGTCCAATGAAGATAGGGCAAGAAGCAGTGAGTTTATTTGCAGCAAGGGAGATCTTAGATTAAGTATTAGGAAAGACTTTCTAACTCTCAGGGTAGTTAAACTCTGAAATAGGCTTCCAAGGGAGGGTATGGAATCCCCATCAATAGAGGTTTTAAAAAAAAAAAAAAAGGTTGGACAAACACTTGCCAAGGATGGTTTAGGTTTCTTGGTTCTGACGCAGCACAGAGTGCTGGACTTGATGGCTTCTCAAGGTCCCTTCCAGCCCTAAATTTCTATGATTCTATGATTCATAGCTTCCATTTGGATGAACAAGACTCTTTTTACTTACTTGGATAATTATAACTTACTAAGGTTAAGCCTAGGTTGGTTGTTTTACCACAAAAATTGTTTTTTTGATAACTTGATCCAGGAATTTTTATAATGGGGAAGGTTTGTAAGTAGCAGTTTTGCTGATATGTTGATTTTAACTAAATGAACGTTGCCCCATAAGGAAGGCTGGAGATGCTGGTTGTTTATCAGATCTGTCTGAATTTTGTTTAGTAGTGGAGTGTTTAAAGATATTGTTTAGATTTACTGATATTACCCCTAGACAAAAAAAGTCTATAGGTGCCCGTCATAACTGAAAATATGTTATTAGTGTCTGTTTTTGTAAGGGTGCAGTTTTCAGTTAATTTTAAGACCACCCAGCTTCCCGAAAGAAAGGAGTTTGATCTTTTCTCCAAGGTGGAGAGGTTGAGTATGTTAGCAAGTTGTCCAGCAAAAGTAAAACTTAACGTTTCCAATTTTGACTCCTGCAATAGATTAGGTGATGGAAATGGGTATGGCCATGGGTTCAGAGGCCAGTGTTTATAATAGGAGATAGGCAGCCTTGTGTATTTCCTCTTGCCAGCTTAAAGGGCTCTGAATATATTAGACAATATGCTTGCAGTTGGCATTTGATAAAATAGATTGATTCATGCACAAAGTTTGCATCTCAAACTGAGCACTTCTAAGATTGCAGCATTTCCTTGGTTTTTTTTTTCTTTGTAATGTGCCATCTGAAGCAAGAGTTGGAATGGGTGCATCACTTCTGTGCCATTGTATATTGTTGCTTAATTAAAGCTAGATTAATCAGTATGTTTAATAAATGTTGGGAATACTGAAGTCAAAATGCTGGAAGACACCATAGTAAGAATATTCTGTATGTGAATGAAGGAGGTGGTATGTTAAGTACATAGTTCTGGGTTTTGTAGCCTGAAGATTAGATGGTTGGGTTTCTGTTTGGAATAACTGTACATTTTGTGTAAATAGTTGGTGTGCTAAGGAAACTTCTTATAAAAACTGAAGGAATAGCCATCAGAACCAGCTTGGATAAGTTAATTGCATGTTAGATTTTGTTCAGAGCATGGTTGTCCTTTACACTTTGATACTTTCTGCTGATTTGAGGAATGTTTCACTTCCCTTGGAACTTCTGAAGAGAAGTACAGTCCTGACATGCAGAAGTATATAGCAGACAAACTCAGAAATGCTATCTTGTTCAGTAGTTTTACTCTGTATATTTGGGTTTTTAGCAAAGCGTTTTAAGAATGCACACCTACTTCTTTGGATGCCTTTGATAATTCTTTGTAAATAAAGACCCATCAGTTATCCCAGATCAAATCAAATAACCCAGTAATAACGTAAGAAAAATTGACCAGCCTCCTCACAAAGTCACCACCAGAGATCTATTTCAATAACCTTCCTTGATTGAGTCTATAAATGTGTTGGGTTTAAGATTTTGAGTCAGCCAGCATTTTACCATGTTCACTTCTGCAATAGCTGCTTTCCACATGTTCCTAGGGCTCTGAGGACCTAATTCTCACAGCTGATCCTAGTAAAACATTTGTCTACCTCACAGGCGATCACCTGACCTCTTTTTCACTCAATAAACAATTGACTTGGAAGCTGGAATATTTGATCCAGTCTGTTATGAAGGGCAAAACAACTGTTGATGGGAAAAGAAGGTGTTCAGTGTCCCTGTTAAGTAATGCATAATTGATTGTTGGAGAGGAGGGGCTGCAAGGGTACTTCTGGTCAACACAGGTTTTCTGGCCACTGGTTTCCTTTCACCTGGAGGAGCAGCAAAATGTCATATGGAATTGCAGAAACACAACTTAGTTTTCTGGACTTATGTGCTTAAAAAAAGTTTGGTGCGGAGAGGGCAGCATTTAGGAACAGAGGCTGCAACTGTGAACATAAACAGTATGAATACTGCAGGCTGTCTGGGATACTTGCAGTTTGCACGGGGCTCAGGTTCTATTTTATTCATTCCTCAGAGGGTGCGTGATAGAGGCCGATGTCCTGTCTGCAGCTCTCTGATGCTGTCTGGTTTGAGATTTTTTAGATCTATATTTGTACTGTCTTATGTGTGCGTCCATTTCACTTACGAATGCAACGAAGCCTGCACTTTCGGGGTGGGAACCCTTGTTTTGTGTGTTAATCTTTCTGATGTGACAGAATTCTCTGTTAAACAAGTAATACAGTCTTGTAACATTCACTAAAGCATTTGAGTTTTCTTTTTTTTAATGGGAAATTGCTGCCTGAAAAGTCTTCCTGTAGCTGGATGTGACACAGTGACTTGACTCTGCCTAGTGTCTCCCCTGTTGAGCCAAATCCAGCAGAGAGGAGTAGGAGGGGAATGAAATGTGGGGAAAGCGAGGCCAGATGGAAACAGACTATTCTTTTGCGCTTTGCGTTAAATAGATGTCAGGCTAGACACGTCTTAGAGAAATTAATAACAAATGGTACTTACCGAAGGAAAAGGCCCTTCTGGATGGTCTACACTAAACCTGATGTGTGTTAGCAGACCTGGAGCATTTTAAAAAGCGCCTTTGCAAAGACTAGGGATACCTTTTTAAACTAGCAATGATTATATGCAGGTTGGTTGTTCACAGGGGAAATGCAAAGGAGAATGTGGGCTTATAAAATGGGAATTCTAAAATTCTCAGAGGCAGGCACAAGGCTCCATCAACCCTTTAATACCAAACATTTCACTGAGAGCACGCAATCTCTGCCACCTTCAGAAATTCATTAAAAAACCTGCAGTTTTACAAATCCTGTTAATTTTTGCATGCTGTTTAAATGTTTTCCTGATGGTTGCGCAAAAGTAGTACTGTGTTTTATAAAACCAGTTAGTGGAAGAGAATGTAAATATTATTTGTTGGCTATATAGTATTTTGCTCAAATCCTGACAAAGCTCATGGTGTACAAAAACTCTCTGATAAAGTACCCAGTCTAACTGGATACAAAATCTTTCAGGTAAGCAGTTTTAATGGCTAAGGCTTCAGTGGCTTCCAGCATTAAGACCCCTCCACCCTCAATTCCAAAGAGCCACTACTGAAAATTACTCAGACTTGGAAAAAAAACAAACCAAGCACCAAACATGACTGCACATATACTGGTAACACAAAGATCAGAGGTGATCTATAGGGAAAGTTAGAAGCTATAAACAAGTTTTAGGAATGTAAGGTCCCCTTTCTATCAATATTCAGAAATAGCTGTTTATGATCCAGTTTTGACAGATTAATAGTTCTTGTTGTAAGTTCAAACATCTGTGGTTTGAGCCTACACTTCTCAAAGCCTTTCAGAGTTGCCTTGATTGTCTAAGTTTCTTTCCCCCTCCCCTTTTTTCTTTCCCACAGATCACCATGGAGTAACAAATACGATCCTCCTCTAGAAGACGGTGCCATGCCATCTGCTCGCCTGCGCAAGCTGGAGGTGGAAGCCAACAATGCCTTTGACCAGTACAGAGACTTGTAGGTCAATTCTACCATGTAGAACCCTCTGCTTTCTTTGCTTCCGTCATTCACATATCTTGAGTCTAGGAAACACATTCATTAACAGCCTTTGAGAGTGGCTTGCAGTGTGCATTGGAGGCAGAAGTACACACACAGGCTTATTGACTGTTGATCTACTTTACCATTTGTAACGTTAGTAAAGTAAGGAGTGATCAAACGTGTCAACTGATACTGAAGCCAAGCTCTGAAGGGGATACAGGGCCGGAATTCTTTCCTGGCACACCTGCATTTCTTTTTCTAACTGCAGTCCTGCCCTGGAATGACCTGTGTTCTTATTTGTCTTGACCAGCTCAGTCTTAAGCCATCTGTTCTTCCTCTTTTTCCCAGCCCTCCAAACTGAGTCCTTTGAAAAAAACAATCCCAACAGCAGAGAGTAAATTTTAGAGACTTGAAGTGACTTGTACATCCTCTTGTAAAACAGTATTTGCAGGCATACTGAAATATATATTCAGTTGTGTGGTTTTTTTTAACTTCACTGTTAGTGCAATGATCATTCAGTAAGACTTGTATCTTTCCAGACAGTCAGGTGCTACTTTTTCACACCAGTAGAGACAGAATTCCATAAAAAACTTTGAAACCAAGTAGAATGCCCTGCTTTCTGGACTCCAGCAGGCTAGACTGGCCAATTCTCCATTACTTTCCATTCCACATG
Source organism: Gopherus evgoodei (assembly GCF_007399415.2). Taxonomy (NCBI): domain Eukaryota; kingdom Metazoa; phylum Chordata; order Testudines; family Testudinidae; genus Gopherus; species Gopherus evgoodei. The sequence goes on along the minus strand of NC_044339.1, from coordinate 8,017,613 downwards.
CCTGGAAAGTGGGAATTAACAGATCATATGTAGAAAAACTATTGTCGGGGGACAGTTTAGCACTAGCAAATTGACAGTTTCTCTTTAAGGTTTTAGTGGCAACATTTCTAAATCGCTTTCCTTACCGAATAACTTTTTTGAAAGCTGAGGCTGGACTGGGTTTTAACTCCCCTTTCATCATAGGGCTTGATTTATTATCAGATTTAGCAAGGAGTTTGTATAGTCCTTGGTCTCTTAGTCACTGCTGGGATGTAAATAGTAATTCTATTAATTTCACAGTTCACACATATATAGTAGACTGAAATATAAATGCTGTATTACTGGAGATTTCTAACTACTATAAAAAGCATGTGAGCACATCTCAATGGCTTGCATATGTTACCAGAAGCTAGTGATAAAAACACAGCCTTAGATGTAGTTACTTACTATGGTTGATTCTTAAACTACTCAGGCACTAACAAATGCAGGCAAAAGGTAAAGATTTTTAGTTCTTGACCACTTCCTTTCTTTTGTTCATCTGACCTGCTATAAATGGCAAGATATTAAATCTTGGTGCTTTTTTAAAAGGTAACTTTCTGTAGAATACCACTGAGATTCTTGTGTGTGTTTGACTTCATGTTTTGTAACACTTTTTTTATAATATACACACACCTCTCTACATCAAAAGAATGTTAAAGTTGCAAAGGTAAGTGCTAAAAGGTTAGGAAATTCCAGAGTTAAGATTGAGCGTGCAACTTAAATTCAGTCCCCTTGTGTGTTATGATACAATCTTTAATTACGTGATCACAAACTATTTTCCTCTCCCTGTGTCCTTGTCTGATCTCAGTTGCCCCTTCCCTAGATTGGCTCTCAGTCCGGTTTTCCCTCACTTTTTGCCCAGCCAGTCCTAGTCTACATCCCTGTCTCCTAAACTCCTGGTCCTAGTCTACTCCCTCTGTTGCTGCCCCACCTTGGTCAAATTTTTGTCCCCCCTGCATTCCAGTCTTCCTGGGTGGCAGCAGGGGAAGCCTTGAGAGCACACTCATTGCTCTCATTTCTATTACCCAGGCACCAAAGTGACCCTCAGGAGTTGAGAGCAACAGTTGCAGTGAAAATCCTGCTCTCAGCCCCTACAGCAAACTTGGAGGATATCTTTGGAGAATTTAGCTGCCAAACTTCTTAACAAGTCACTGCTGAACATGTGCAAGCTGAACATTTTCAGCTTCTTATCTGTGCAAGTTGGGGCCTTTTTCTAGAGGGATAACAAAGGGCACATCTCTGACATACAGGCAAATGCCTTCCAAATTTCAAGTCCGTGCTCTAAAGCATTGTAGTGTTAGTTTCTCAAACAAAATGGTTGCAAACATTTTTTTTTAATGTGGGTAAAGCCATGTATTTTCCCCTAATTTTGTTCTTGGAAATGGCTAAATCATTCCCCATTCCCCACCCCCAAACTTAAAATAAACAATATCTGCCTGAGACAAACCACTTTGCATGTGAAACTTCAGCCAGAAAGGTTACTTTGGTACATTATTAGCAAGTGAAACAGGGTCTTATTATGGGAAGTACTGGGAAGCCTTAACTGTAGACATTGCTGCTTGTGCTTCCTGTAATACATTATGTAGGCCAAGACTGTACTCAGTTAAAATGCAAGATAATAAAAGCCTGCACTTATTATGCTGTATCTGGTACCAATGTGCGTACAGTGCTGTTTAGGTAAGTGTGACCTATCGTGCTCTCTCTATTCATCAAGAGGACTCAGAGCAATTTGTGATACCAAAGTCTTTGAGTTAATTTTCTGTTGGAACGACATTGCACAGAAAATGTCTCTCTGCCCCCTGTAGTTTAAGTTTGAAGGGAGGAGAATGTTTTTAGTTATTTTAAACATAGATTATCAAGTCTGAACAGCTCTCGTTATTGGATGCTTGCGATTATCCCCACTGATTCAGCTAATCCGTTTTAGCTAGCTAGTTCCATTGCATATTGCAGTGCTGCTGGTTAAATGCAGTGATACCCAATCATATTCACACTCAGAAAATAATATGATATAACACAGCTGTTACATTTTGACTAGCTAGTACTGGATTTAAGTATACATCAGTGTGTTATGCCCATCATTCATATGGGGAAACTGAGGCCACTCATGCTCTTTAACAAGGAGTATTCAGTGTGCTTATGAAATTGGGAATAACTAACCACATTTCTCTTCTTGTATATTTAATATGAAAAAAAGTCAAGAATTTTACTGGACCAGTGTGGTTATAATTTCCCAGTAAAAGCCAGACACCTCCCAGTGCTGTAAAATGTCTTAAACCAGGTTTGGAATTATTGTGTGTGAACCTAGAAAACTAAGTAGGCTGCTGACTGTCTTAGTGCAGTTTTATATTGAAGTGACACAGCCTCTCTTGGGGGGGAGGAAATTCATGCTCTAAAGCAACCACATCTTAGTAACCCTTTTCACTTTGCAGGAAATACAAAAACGCTTCTGAATGATGCTCTAGAAACTCATTTTCACCACTTCAAAATGTTAGTCACATTGAACAGACAGGTTCTTCGTTTCAGTGATACAACTTTTAGCCACACTGTGTGTGGCAAACTTAAAAAACCCCACCTCTGAAGGCACCTTGCCGTTGCTTCCATTATTATGCCTGTCTCCTGCATTGCAGATGGAGAAGGGAACCCCAGAACTTCCTTGATGATAGTAGTGCCTCTGGGGTTGTTAGAGCAGATGCTGAGTGTATCGCAACAATCATTCAACAGGCTAAGTGTAAACATCTCCCTCTTCCCCCAGTTTAGAGGATGTTTTATATGCAATACTTGAAAGTGCAGCCTGAAACAGTTGTGCTGTTATGTTTATGCCGGGGGTAACAGACATGTTACCAACAGCTAATATAAAATGTAAACATCAAGTATAATTTCTGCTGTTTAAAATTCTTCTCTCTCTTTTTTTTTTTTTTTTAATGAGAACTCCAGGCTCTAGTATATATTCCCCAGGCAGTTAAGTCTTCCATGGTGAGGGTTCATCTTCGGGTTTGCACAAGCACTTCGCAACTTTGTTGCTTTATCTTAACTCCAGCACTTTCCTTTTCTGATTAGTTGTAGGTACCTCTTGCTCACAGTTCTCAAGGTAACAGAAGTTGTTTGGTCATTTGTGAGAGCCCCCAATGACAGTAACATGCCGCAATGCACTTCATCGTGGCAACATATATCAATTCTGTAGATGACTTAAAACAGCAAAACAATGTATATTGCAAATCCCAGCAGAGATGCTGCTAGCATACCAGGAAGCAGAGGTTAGAACAGGGATCGGCAACCTTTGGCACGCGGCCCCAGGCCAGTGGTGGCTGCGGGAAGCAGCGCGGGCTGAGGGATGTGCTGGCTGCTGCTTCCCGCAGACCCCATTGGCCTGGAGTGGCAAACCGTGGCCAGGGGGAGCCGCAATCGGCCGAACCTGCGGACACGACAGGTAAACAAACCAGCCCAGCCCGCCAGGGGGTTACCCTGGAGAGCCGTGTGCCAAAGGTTGCTGATTCCTGGGTTAAAAGAATCTTGTAGAGCGCTCTCTCTCTGATATTTTAAAATTGGGAACCATATTGTCTTCTCTTAGAGCTTTCTGAATTTGAATTCTGAATTAGATCTGTCATCTTTAAATAATCTGACTTTGAAGTTGTCTCATTAGTAAGCAGTTGTCTGGAATTATTGCTGTCAGACAATGTAATAGGCTTGATTACGGACCAGTCGGTCTGAGAGACTGCAGGCAAGAATAATAGGTTGGATAAAAGCAAGGCTCTTCTTGACTAGGCCCAAAGTAATGCTAAGCCCTTGGTTCTCAGAGTTCATTCCATAGGGCAAATGCTTCACTTCTTGGTTTTAAAAGATTTTTGGACAGATTATTCCAATGTCATTTCTTGGGGTGGAAGAGAAATGTATCCAGCTCTTGAAGAACTGGGTGCTTTTGTGAGCAGGTTCTATTCCCAACCTGTTTTTTCAAATACAGGCAACATAATGGGAAGAGTCTGAACTCTACTTTCCTGGGGTTTGGTTTTTATTAATTTAAAGTAACAATAATACTGCATGGAGTTCAGCTGAGACTTTGTTCAAAGAATTTGCTGCTTTCAGGGTTCTCTGCACCAGCACTGCTCATCTTACACCTTAGACCCTCTAGGATATTGTTCCTACCCCTTATCTGCAGGTGGGGAACAAGTCACCCACATCGGTGAACCATCAGAACCTATGTAGCAAGTGGTGTCCTGTCTGGTAATGGCTAAGAGGGGGTGCTTCAGGAAAACAGTGTTAGGGCTTTTTATAAATAATCTGTTAGATAATCTGTTCATATTTGTTCGCTAGTGTCAGAGTCTTAAGTTTTGGTCTTCCCTAGCCTACATATTGGCAATTCATTTGATGTCAGCACTTTAATCTGAAAACATGTTGGGTGAAGCTTGTATCACAAAATCATAGAGAATTGCTTAGAATAGTAGTGTCTTGAGCATTAAGATACTAGTAGGCTGCTGAATATTCAGTCTATATAGCCACGGCAGAATTGTTCATTGGTGCCCTGTCCAATCTAGTTTTAAATAATTCCACGGATTGCCCCAAATCACTTGTGAAACAGTCTCCCAGTTTTTCTGTCAGTAAGCCGCCTTATTCCTATTTAATCCTTCGTAACTGCATATCATTACTTCATTCAGCCATGCTAAACTCCTCTCTCCTTGCCAGTTATGATCTTACCCCATTACTTCCATTTGATTTTAGTTTAAATTCTCACAGGAATCTTCAGACAGTTGTTGGTGCACCTTAATTTCACAAGTCTATAAAATCTGGGAGAAACTAAGAGGGCAGGGGGGAGAGAGAACACTTTGCTGGGCAGGTAGGGTTGGGTTAACACTTGTGGAGACCAGAAATGAATTCAACTTGAGTCTGAAGAAGTAAACTTGGTATTAATTCAGTCCCTAGCAGATACATATCATATATGGTTTTAAGATTATTAGTTGTATTTCACAGAAATGCAGACCTGTTGTCGAAATGGTAACTTGAATTTTGATCTCTTGCTGCCAGATTTAACACTTGTACTGCCTAAAGCTAATGCCCTAATATCCTTTTGTTCATTAGTTTATTACTCCCATATGCAATCTAACGTTTTGCCCAATACGGTTAATCCTTGCCTCTCCACTTCCCACACTGAGAAGAATATTCCTTCAAACATGTGGTTGTAATTTATTGCCCTTAACGGGCATATGTGCAATTGATTGAAATCATAGCATAATGAGGACCAGTGAGTCTGGATAAGTGTAACTATTTTACATTCCACGTTCTTTTGCTTAGGGTTGGAGATAATCAGTGCTTTAAGTTATCTAATCATCCCTTATTGTTAAGAAGAGGAGGCTTCTGAAGTGAATTAAAATAGACTTCCCTGTGGAAAGATGCCTCTTGTCTGGATTTTTTTTTGAAAATAATTTCAGGAAGATGAGTCTTGGCAGCCTTTGGCTAATTCAGTAACCATGAGTAAGATAGCGGATGTCCCGTTTTTAAAGGGACAGTCCTGTTTTTGGGGACTTTTTCTTATATTGGCACCTATTACCCCATACCCCTGTCCCGTTTTTTCACAGTTGCTATCTAGTCACCCTAAATATAGGAGAAGTTTAAATGTTGACTTCCATTTTAGGGAACCTCTTTGGTCTTTCTTGGGTTAAATAGGATTTATTAAGTCCTTGTCTGTGACAACTTGAAAGATCACAAAGTGTTCTCATAGTCTTAATCATCTCATTTCTGAAAATGCACTGGCTGAGCTAACACTTCATAGCGCCCACTATCCTGTTGAATTGCAGACTTGGTTAGTATCCAAAATGGAGTAAGTTATTCAAGCATGCAGTTTGTATTAACTGTGCTGCTGATGGTACTGCTGCCATGGAGACCTTAGTTCATGGATTTACAGAGGCTCTCAGTCTAGTAGACGTGGCCTAAGTGAAGTGTCCACCACTCTTGTCCTTCCAGCTTGAGGAAGAAATGTTACAACCCATTTCCCCTGTGTATATGAGTATACATAGATATAAGACTTCTAGTAGATGGATTGAGGTGATTGTTGGTCAGAAACAGCAATGAAATCCCGTTTACCTAGGTAAACTGATAGCTTACCCGAGTCAATAGTGTCAGTGTCTTTTTGCCTATAGTTTTTAATCACTTTGTATTGTACAGACTTCATTTGCTGATGTCAAATAATAATTCTCCTTGTTGTTGGACCTTGTCCATCAGTTCCTCTCTCTCAATCTCTACACTGGCTTCTCCATCACTGTCACGTCATGTTCAAGTTTCTTGTAAACATCCTCAAAACTCTTCTCATTGCTTCTCATACACATTTATCTTATCCCACTTCTCTACACCCACTTTGTTGTACTGATGGTGCCAGCCTAAATTCCCTCTAAGCTGCGCAGCTGCATGGCTGTGCAGCAGGCTGTGAAGTGTCGCGCAGGTGGGGAGAGGCGCTTCTTCTCCGGCCCTGGGTTGCTGCGGCGAGAGAGGGCTGGGGGGAGTTCTTTCTCCTCGCCACAGCCTTGGGGAAGCCTGCACCCCAAATCCCTCATCCCTGGCCCCGCCCCAGAGCCTGAACCCCGAGCCAGAACCCTTTGCCCCAGCCCTGAGCCCCCTCCCATGTTCCGAACCCCTTGGCCACACATCACCTCCATATTGACGCACATAACAAAATTCATTCTGCACATGAATGTAAAAAATTAGAGGGAACATTGCCAGCCTCTGTGAATCTACTTGGTCAGCTTGTCACACATACGTGGCTGTGCCCTCTTCCATGTTATCTCTCTATATGAGCTCATTTGCAGTGCTACTAAGGCACTTCTAAAGGCACTGCCCTGCTGTAAAGCCTATGGGGAGACTTGTTGAATGAAAATATTTAGTGCATTCTGGGTGCTACCAGAAAAAAATACTAGTATGCCACCACTTGGAACATTTTTACATGTGTGCTTAACCAACTGAGTTTCCTATATAAGTAACAATCCTGATTCCACTAAGGAAATAGAGGATGCCATGTGTTGGAGGCATAATTAGTGTTTAGTTTTTACATCAGCCACCAGTACTGTGCATTGGAGGTGGGGGGTACGATCACTGAAGCTTAGATTTCTCCAGCCTGCAGTGTAATTTTCAGCTCTTGAAGTGATTAGGCAGCTGTGAGCTCTTTATGTAAGAGTTCTGTCTGTGTTTTAGATGTAAACCTAGTTTGCCCAAACTAAAAACCATGGGAAGCTTTGAAGTAAGTTTATTACCATTAGCTCACTGTTCCTCATTAATGGTTACTAGGTCTTTGTGATGGCTTTCTCTTCAGGCATGATAGTTACTGTGGCTTTCACAGTGAGGGCTCTGCAGATTGAATCCAGATGTGTTTGTTATGCATCCCAGCACTAAGGAAACCTGAGATTTTCTATCCCACTGCTGGCTGGGGCTTTGTACAACAGGGTGTGACATCAGGATTATGTCACCCATGAGTCTTGCCTCTGGGTTCGACTGATAAGTACAAGATGACATCTCAGGACGGGCTTAAATCACCAAAATGCTAGTCACTTTAATGTTCAGATACTTACAGAATTAAAAACAGGATGGTTATGCCAGCAAACTCTTCAGATGTAAGAGAATACAGTTAAGGAAGGGACCCTGATTCAGCCCTGATTTTAGCCAGCTCAAAGCCTAATAAGAGACAGCTTTGCACTATTCTATGTAATTATGCAGGCTGGGATGAGTTGTTTTTAAAAGAGGTGAGAGAGGAAAGCAAGATGAGCATATTGGGGAAACATCATTCAGTTGCTCTTGACCGGATTCTCTCTTCTGCAGTGGTTCATTTTTGGTGTATCTATATGCAGAATTCCTTCTAAAGCACTTTTGAGCATTCTGATGCTCATCAGAGTTGTTCTCTGCCTTGGGTTCCCTTGCTGTTGTATCCTTAGTGTCTTAAAATCTGAACACAAGTATTGGAAGAAACCTATTAGGTCATCCCTGCTGATGCAGCGTTATCCTCACAGTACATGTTCCTAGCGTAGGTTTCAGTGTCCCAGGCAATGAAAGGAGTTCTGCTACTTCCTTAGGAAACCATTTCATAGTCTCCTACTTCATTATCAGGAAGCCTTTTGTAATATTCACACTAAATTTTCTATTTAACTTTCTCCAGTTCTTTCTGACGATGCTCATTATTGCACTGAAATCCTTTCTCTGGTATTTCCATCTTCAGTTATTTATGGATTATGCTATATCCTCTTCCCCTCATGCCCCGCCAGTCACCTTTTTAATCAAGATGTGTGCATTTACCTTTTTGAAGCAAATGAATGCTTCCAGCCTCTCATCACTCTTGAGTTATTTCTCTGAATTCCATCAGTTTCTCTAACAATAGGCTTATTTCTGGTTGGTGTTCAGAACTCCTCTCTGTTCAGCAGAATCTGTGTACATATTAATGTGTTGATTATTAATAAGACACTAATGCTACCTAAGAAGTGACCTAATACCTGTCTCTGCATATGCCATTAGATACTTACTTAAGTCACGGTTATCTGTACTGTATATGCTCTTTGTGAATTCTTGAGCCATATGTTCCTGTCCAAACCAATCTGAAATGATTTTTGAAGTAAGAATTTGTAGCACACAATCAAATGCTTTACTGAAATCCACCTAAAATGGCACTTACTTTGTCTCTTTTCTAATTTTATGATTGTTAAAAAAATTTTGATTCCTCAAGACAAACTTAATTTGCATAAGACCATGCTGCCTGTTGAACATTACAGCTTTACCCTCTGTGGCTGGGATTTAAAAAAGAGCCTCAGGGAGTCTGGGTGCCTGACGTCCATCAGAATTCCAGACTCCTAGGCTCCTTTGAAAAGCCAGGCCTCGATGTTTAGTGACTTACCCCTTAATAATGCTAGGTCCTTGTTGTTGAGCCACTTTACTATGCTCATCGCCATACATTTGTAGGTGCAGCTGGTGGTTTGATAATTCCAAAGTTCTTGATTACCCCTTCAAGACAATGTTTGGCCAGACAGATGCATCAGAACAAGAGTTAGACTGATTAAGGATAATCTTTCTAGCTCATATAGCTGTTTGTCTTATTGCTGAACATCTGAATCTCGGTTAGAGAATATACACATATACTCAGAATAGAGCAGTTTATTCTTAAAAGTACAAGGGGAGAGTTTCAAAGGCACAGATGTCAGTTAGGTTCCTAACTCCATTTGAAAGTCAAGGTACACTGAGCTACAGGTCTGTACGCAGTAATAAGGAACCAGATCTGAAACTGGCCCTTGGACTGTCTGACACTTACGATCCAGACTGTGGAGCTCAAGAGCATCACCATCCACATCTACTGACTTTGGCATGAACCTAGAAAGTGGTGGAGGATACAGTACTTTCAGTTGAGGTTGAGTACTACAATGCCATTTGCATCTCTGAAAGCTCTCTGTGTCTTAAAAGTATGGTATGTTTTAATGAATAAGTTGGTATCAGACTGTGAAGTAGGGTTTCGAGGTGCCCGGTTTTCAAACAGAGTCTGCTCAGAAAGGGGACCCCTAGCAATGCCCAATCGGACACCAAAAATTTGGTTACCATCGGGGAATGGGGAAGAGGTGGTGCTGGGCCATCAACCCACGTCAGCCCCTGCTCAGCTAGTGCCGCCTCCTATCTGGATCTCATGGGCAGGCAGGCAGGCTTGGTATCAGGCTGCAGCTCTGGAGCAGAGAGGACGGGGGGAAGAGTGATGGAGGAAGGGCCAAGGGAAGAGGTGGGGGAGGGGGGACTTGGCAACCCTAGTCAGAAGGCTTAACTCATCAGTGAATAATACTCCTTATAACCTGAGTGGCTAGAGTAAACTTGATGTATGAATTAATATGCCACGCAATATCTGTGCCAAGCATGATTTCAGTACATTTAATGCCGCATGCACAAGAAATGGTTCTTTTTAGGCCTCCCATCTTTTCTGCCAATTATATTTTAATATTCAGTTTTATGCTTCAAATAAAAATAACTTGTTCCCGAGTGGTAAGTGCAAATACAGAGATGGTTCTGTGTAGATCTGTGAAGGTGAATGACTGGCGGATTTAATGAGGCTCAACTCTAGGTTTATTGCATCTTTCCGTACAGCAGCAAGGTGACTTGTCCTGCACTTTCTAGAGTCACACCCAGACAGCAGGTGCAGTAGACAGTGGTGTGTCAGAGTTCTCCAGCCTAGTTTGTAAGGGTGTAAATCGTTTGAGAGCCTTCAAGATCTAATTCCTGTCAATGTATTGCAGACCTGTAACACAGCATATCTTGCTGTAGTTTGTCACAAGACTGCTGTCTGAAGCTGTTTACCCCTGTACTGTATTTGTGTTAATTTCTCTGAAGGAAGGGAAGCAGGCCCTTACCTGTATTTAGATTTTGGGGCCTCTACCCAAAGCCGTAATTAACGGTTTTTCCATCCTCCCGGCTTTGCGCCTGGACAGCTGCCCCACTCGCCCCGTCCTGATTATGGCACTGCCTGCACTAGGACACTTTTTGTAACTGTGTATGTCGAGGTGCTGAAGTACTTATTTAAACAAGTCTGGGACTCCACCATGTACCTCTGCAGTTTGCCTCTGAAGAGACTGACATAATTCTAGTTTATTTTGGAATAGCATGTGTGAGCAATTGTAGTTGGCAGAATGTAAAACTCGTCTGCAACTTCATTATATATGCAGCAGGCTCTCTACAGAATGACCTGCTGTTGGTCAGACTGATGGGTATAGGTGAAAGACTTGCAAGCAAGTCTCTGCCTCCTGTGGTTTAATGAGCCTGTTCTGAAACCGGAGATAGACCGTGGTGTTAAAAGATGACTCAGTCTTTTGTGTTGGAGGCTAATGGAAGTTTGCTGGTGACTTCTCAAAGTGGTTTTGGTCATGAAATTTCAAGCACTAAGTAGGGTTGAATGCTTGGGAAAACTAAATGGGGAATGTCACTTTTGACAATGGTAATGTATTGAAAGCCACAAACTCCAGGATTCTAGGCCACTTCTGACTTTTAGCTGTTCCATTGTTTTGAATGCTGTTCTCCTAACATGCAGGCAGCATTATTACTCTTTATAGCTCTCCTTGCAGTTTGTCATCTAGCTGCAATCCAGATGTGCAGTTAAGTGTAACTGGCACTGAAGTTACACATACCTAATTTTATTGGTATGCTGGCTCATAGGACTGTTGCACCTGTGTGTGCTGGAAAAAATTTCTGTTAAATACCTGTACAGAATCTACAGGCATATTTTGGGATGTGTTCATTAAACTGGACCGAGGACACACACACCTTACTTTTTCTACCATTCAGGGAGCATCCTTATAGAACTTCATATGGCCACATTCCTCATTGTGTGAGAGATGAGGGAAAAGGAATAAAAGAACTTTGAATTGTCTCTAATTGAGCCAGTAAAATCCATTATTTCCTGCTCACTTCCCCCCCATATCAAACCGTCCTGTGCATTCTCATGCCTGTTGTTTTATTGTTGAACAGTATTCTGTATTTTCTTGCTGCTGTAAATCTGGGATGGAGAGAAGGTCAATGGTGAAATTACCTGTTGACAAAACTGAACTCTGTCTGTAGCCTTAAAATCTTTTTCCATCCATGAGCTAGAAATGTGTAGTCAGTTGGAATAAATAGCTTGACAACACCTCTTTCGTTGCTGAAACTAGCCATTTTCTTTATACTGATAAAGAAAAAATGCAAGTCAACGTTTGGTTTTGGGTGGGGGAGGTACGTGATGAAAATTGTTCTGTTGTGTGTCCTACCAGTCACTGAAACTTCTACCATCAAATAGGCTCCCCTCCATTGACCTCCCTGTGATTATTCAGTCACCCATTAGAACTGCCAGAAAACAGCAGCCCTTTTGGTGCTGATTTTAATGCTTGTAGACAAATGCTCAAAAGCATTTTTGGAAGACAGTAGGACTTTTTCCTCTATCAATATCAAGAGACTTAGACTCTCCTCTAGGTGCACTGACCAGCTGTTCCTGTTACACTCTGCAATTGCGAGAAGCATCTATATAATTATCTAGAAAAAATCAAAGTGAAGAGTGTCACTTTACCAAATCCCGTCTAACACACCACTTAACATTTTAAAATGGTTTTCCTAAACAAATGGTATTGGTACTTGGCATTGGGTTTTGTGGCTTAATGTTGTGCTGCCAGAGTCATGAGCCAGATACAAAAACCCACCCGCTGTCTTTGGCACTAGATTACCCACTGGAAAATGCCCAAGTGTTTTTATGGATGTGATTTGGTTCTAGCGAAATTGAGAGGCATAACTTGTTTTCATTGCAGTGTGATGGAAACTCACTTTCCCAGTGTATAGTCCAAAATTCATACCAAGCCTTGTGGAAAGAGCTTTCCAATGGCCCCAAACAACAACATTATTAATCTGGTCTTCAGTGGTAAAATAAAGTGATCAATCCGTCCCTTTTTTTTAGGGTGTGCTATTGGAGAGAATGGAAACTTCCTCCCCAACCCAACTCTCTTGAAGTTATAGCTTTGTTCTGGCCAAGCTTTTACTCTCTAGAGTTCCTTAAACAAGTTTCCATCCTATGTGTCCACCCACCTAAACTTCAAACACTTCATAAAGCTTTGGATCTCTCTTAACTTAAATATTTTTTTATTCTCACATTCATAAAGTAGGTCATTTAAAAAAAATTTTTTTTAGTGTGACTTTTTTTGTGTAAAAAGACTTTTTTTCCAGGAGTTCTGTGGTTGAAGAGTAATGGACATAAAATCTCTCTACCTGACCATGACATTCAAACTATAAAGGGGTTCCAGTGAAAAATGGCATGCTACTCTGAACTTTAGATGGCGAGAGTTATTGATCTATTGGATCTAATGCCTTTTCAGTAACTCCAGGGATCAACCTCTTGAGCACAGTAAATATTTCCTGAAACATAACTTTGAGTCTTTGAAACAGTTGCAGCAGCCTTTATTGCAGGTTGGTTATCCCTTGAAGCCTCCATAACATAGGAGTGTGTCAACCAGCAGTGCAGCCTTCTGATAAAGGGTGGTGGGTGGTTAGCACAACCAAAATGTTTTGTTTTTGAATTCTCTTACTACAAAATCTTGCCCCTTCCTCCATGCCAAAGAATAATCTGGAGATATCCAGTCCTTAAACTGAAGAAGACTTGAGTTCCTAGCTATTCTTATTAGCTTTGGAAAAATGTATTTACATTTCGGAAGCCTTGCAAAGCACCAGAAATTGCACAGGAAGATAGGAATTGCCATATTGAGTCAGACCTGTGGTTCATCTAATCAGTATCCTCTCTCTGACAGTGACTAGCAACCAGATGCTTCTGAGGAAGATGGACAATAATCTGCTCAAGACTGCAGTTACACGTACAACAATCTAGAAAGCTCAGAGGGGCATATGTCAAGAACAGGAATTAATGTAGACTGTCACCTCAGAGAAGGTTCTAACAGTTCTAAGAGCCTCTTGGTAGATTCCAGTTCTTCGCTGTGTTTAGTTCCCTTGAGCTGGTCCTGATTTCCAGTTCAGCCATGCATTTCCTTTCTTCATTATAGAAAGCATCAGTTTATGCCATACAGCAGAATTTTCCAAGTCAGTTGCCCATCTTTCTGCTTAATTTTTTATTAAGTGCCTCTTTCTTTTCTGTGTCTGATGAAGCTTTCTTGGACATAGTCCAGTCTTTGTGCAGCAAATCCATGCTTACAAATGTAGATTTAAGTTCCTGCCAATCTCTGTCCAATTTTCTGTTGTTAACCTGTAGCATCATCATTTTTGGGGGATGGGGGGGTGGGGGAAGAAAGTAAGCCTAAAGGAAAGTTCCCTAAACATGATGTCCAGGGTTTATGTATTTATCAGACATGTCCCACATCAGTATGGGTTATAAAAACTGATTAGGGAGAAATAGAACCTGAAACCTAAGATATATTCTCCATGTGACTCTGGCTGAAATCTAGGCTTCTGATCAGTGATATACACTTTCTTTTCAGGAAAACTAGTGAATTTTTGGAATAATCAAATATTGGTGAAGCATACAGCTAACATTTATCCCTTGAACATGATTGCTTTAAATTGTTTGTATTATCATTTGGGTCTCAAGAAAACTTAGCTGGCTATGGCAAAGTAACTTTATTGAAATAGCATGTTAGTATTTAAAACAATATTAATACTATATTTGATTCATTAAATATACAAAGACTAGTTAAAGTGTTTCCATGTGTGTGCTGTTAGTTCTGGCGAGAGGTTCTTCAGATAGTTTTATGTGGTTTCAAACAACATTTTAGCACATTCTTAAAATACCCACAAAAGCCTTTTTGTAAAATCTCATAAATGTGAACCACATAAAAATTATTTTTTTCTGTTTCATGTCATTAGGATCAAAGTACAGTAGGTAAGAATAAATTTACAAAAAAACCCTTCTTGTTATAGTCCCTTTCTTAATTAATGTTTCAGGCTCATAGCAAACTCATAAAATGTATACCCTGTCTGTATACCCTTCAGTAATCTCACTGACGGCCAGTTCACCCACAGTGATTTTTAGTACACGTGCTATGGAAGCAGATGTAGTTTCTATTCCCTAGCCAGGGGCGGCTCCAGACACTAGTGCACCAAGCGCGTGCCTGGGGCGGCAAGCAGTCATGAGCGGCCTGCTGGTCGCTGTGGGGGCGGCAGTCAGGGAGCCTTCAGAGACATGCCTGCGGGAGGTCCACTGGTCCAGCGGATTCGGCAGCAATTTGGTGGCAGCTACACCAAAGCTGCGGGACCAGCGGACCTCCCACAGGCACGGTGTGGAAAGCCACCAGAATGCCGTGCTTGGGGCAGCAAAATACATAGAGCTGTCCCTGTCTCTAGCCTTTCAGCCCTTCTGCTCTCTTCTCCAAGGAAGCATCGGTCAGGCTGGAACTTCAGTTTTCTGAGGAATGGCAAGGCACACCGATCAATGCAGAAGTTACAGTTCATTCCCAGATGCTTCAGGAAAGTGTGAGGGCTTTTTTTTGGTAACTCAATTCTGGCTTCAGCATGTCTGCTCAGTTGAAAGGCTTTCCCTTTTTAATTTGTGGTGATGTTTCTGGATAACAATACTCCATAGGACAGTACTATATGCTGCTTTGTTACTAAATGCCAAATCTGTGCTTGCTGATCCATAGTGAAGGTCCCTCACTGGACACTAATTGCTGTAGTATTGAATTAACTGTTTATACCTGTCTCCCAGTCTTCAGCATTCTTTGGTATGATGGCACATATGTGCAATAAGGAAGAATTTGGGCAGTGCTGGTGTCTCTGTCTATGGTGTGGTGGGGTTTTTTTTGTTTTTAAGCTTTGGTTTGTGTCCTACAGATGGAGAGAGAATATTTGAGTAAAGTAGGCCACATTCCTTTACAATAATCTTTGTCTGTTCACACTATTCTGTGGGCACTGATTGGGGAGGACGCATTTTACTTCTGAAACTGTCTGTAGCATATCCAGAGATCCAAAATGAACAGCAGGTGAAATCAAACCTTTAAATGCAGTTGTTAAAACAGGCTTGTGTAAAAGAAAATAGATTTTTGTCATGTTAATAATGGAGTGAGATTTTCCTTTCTTGCTGAAGGGAAACATGAAATGACTTGTTCATTTAAATTTACATGCTCCTCAAAAGGCAGTTAAAGTTAGGGCTGCAAAACGGTTTAACCTGGGTGACATTTTCCTTCCCTTGGCTGCTGAGCCACTATTCCAGTGAAGGGGGCTACCACTCAAGCAGCCTTCTCAGTTGTGTGATCTGCTCTTGCATTCCTCAAAACTTGGATTTTCTGATATTGTGTACACCCATAAGTGTACATGGTGAGCATATGAATGAAGAGCACTCACAAAATGAACTAGATGTCTGCAGCTATATAAGCACTTGTCTCTTGGCTTTTTCAGTTTCCTGTACTTGCACCAGACGGACTGAACAGCAGACAATGCATTAGAACCACACTATTATGGTCAGCTTGGTAGTTCACACATTAGGTCCAGTTGTGACTAATAGCTAGCAGTATGAGAGACTAGTTAAACACTAAAGCAGAAACAAAAGCCAAATTAAAACTCTGCTATTAAATGGTGTGACAAATCTTAAGCCTTATGACATGAGAGTTGAACTCTTATAGTTGTGTGCGCCATGGAAACTCCTATAAGTACAAAGTTAAGAGAAGCAGGGACTGAAATTCTTTGCTGTAGTAGTTAAATTACTAACATCTCAGTTTTCTGCATGCTGTGGGAGAATATCCATGCTTTACGTCTCTTCCATAAGGAGAGCTTGAGATTCACTGTAGACACTTGCTAAGTTGAGAAGAAGGAACTGTAATTGTGCTAAAATGCTATAGGATTACAGTTGCAGTCTACTAAAACCAAAAAGTAAATCATATGCTCCCCAATCTCTACTATCTCTGTTTACTTTACAGTAGATGTTTCATCCACCACATGTATAATGTGGTATGAAAAGTGTAAAGCAATTAGATCAGCAAAAGAGCAGGTGTGGGATTTTACAGTGTTCATAGTTCTCACAGTTTTGCAAGAATGTACTTTTTGGCCACAAAAGAAGAGAGATTCAATGTTTTAGGTTTATTCTCTGGGTTATACCAGCTCCCAAGCAGGGTACCAGGTGGATTAATATTTAAACCTAGCCAGTGGCCCTCAGTATATTCTTGGACAACGTGGAGACTGCCTGCCTGAAGTGGCATACATAATGCTATATTACATGTCCACCAATGGAACAATTAGCATGAGATGGTCATATAAGAAACCTAGGCTTTCTGAAAAGGTCTCTGATACATTAGCGAAAAAGGCAGAAGCACACAAGCAAGATGTCCAAGTACATAAACAGCTGCAAAGCATTTTCTGGGGCACGACAAAATGTGACCGTGGGCTCTACATCAATTCTCTGGGAGATAGCAGAGGACAACTTAAAGTACGACCATCTGCATCAGCCTGTGGAGCCATCACATGCCGGAGTGGCAGCCATAAACAGCCTTCTAATGCTCCCATCAAGAAATCAGATGTGTCTCCCTTTTCATCGATGAACATGGTCTGGACAGAAGGAAAACAACAAACATGTTATGAAAATGTGCTGAACCAGGCATTTCTGATTGACTGTCTGGAGCTATGAGACCTG
The DNA here is from genome assembly GCF_007399415.2 of Gopherus evgoodei. Taxonomy (NCBI): domain Eukaryota; kingdom Metazoa; phylum Chordata; order Testudines; family Testudinidae; genus Gopherus; species Gopherus evgoodei. Next base: position 8,000,521 of record NC_044339.1, on the reverse strand, counting down.
GCAAAGCACATGGCTGTAGATCCAGAGACAAACACTTCATCCTTCATCACTCAAAATGTAAAAGACCCATCCAAAAGTTTTATGGCATGGGTGTGCTGCAGGACCTGATGGTATTCCACCTGAGCTGCTCCAGGGTGACCATCAGCCGTTAAGTGTGGGCATCAGGCAAAGTACCAGCCTCCTGCATGAAATCCATGCCTTGCTTAGGGATGCAAAAATGTCTTCTGTGCTGAAATAAGTTCAGGATCTGTCAAGTCTATGTACTATCTGTGTTGCTGTATGGGTCACAAACCTCTTACAAGCAGACTTGGAGTGGCTGGACACATCCTGTATGCGCTGTCAGGCCTAAATCCTGAACATAAACTGGTTTGACTTTGTGTAAAATGTCATCTCAGGGATCTGGCCTTCCTTCAATCACTTGTGTTCAAAAGCAGAGGTGCATTCTTTTCAGCCATGTGCTGGGATGTTTTTGTCCATCCCAGCAACACCATATGCTCCAACTGTCCATGGATACCTGGCACAGCCTGTCGGGCCACCCCAGAGATTTGTATTCAGAGAATTGAGCCAGATCTGGAAACTTCACTACACCATGCCTGGTGTGGTGCTATCAATGGCAGTGACCCTGGCTGCCTCAACGGTCCTCTGTAGATTGTTTGACTGGCCCTTCGTTTCTAAGAACTTCGGTTTCAGTCTAACTCTGATAGCAGTAAATCAAAATGTCAGCTTTCTTCGCACAAACTTCAGACTGTAGTGTAAAGTGACCTATCTGTTCCCTTTTGTCTTAATTAGCAGACTTTGCTATAAAAAACTCCCAGACACTTTCACTATAAAATACAGCCCTTTCTTTCAGCTTGGTTTGTAGCTTGCTCTGTAGCAGCTGTTGCAGTTAATTGGAATTGGAGGATTAGTTCGCTCAAGTTGGATAGATATCCATAAATAGCTGTTTCTCACTAACCTATGTAAGGCTTTTATTTTCCTTAAGAGAAAAGTACAGTCGTTTTTATTAAAATGAATTACGTAAAATTATGAAAGCTTAAGTTCTTGGGTATCTAGTAGGCTGTCAACAGCAGTCTAAAAAATGTTCTGGAATCTGGGAACTTTTGCTTATCTGGGATCTTTTACTGGCTCTCTTCTTGCAGGTATTTTGAAGGTGGAGTCTCCTCTGTCTACCTCTGGGATCTGGATCATGGCTTTGCTGGTGTGATCCTTATTAAGAAAGCTGGAGATGGATCAAAGAAGATTAAGGGATGCTGGGATTCCATTCATGTGGTAGAAGTTCAGGTACATCCTGTGAGGCAGCTGATATTCCTAAATGAAAACAAAAGCCAGTTAATTCCAGACAAAAGGCGTACAGGTGCTCCGCTGAACAATGCAATGTGATGTTGGGGCTGTGTAAACTTTTCCTGTATTCATTTTTGAAAAGTCCCTTAAGCAATTTGGATGAAGATAAGTCAGGGCTGTAATCAAAAAGATCTCAGAGACTGAAAATATGTTCTTTTCTGTGCATGTAACCATGAGCTTTTTTTAATTTAAACGTCTGCAGATAGATATCACTAATTAAGTAATAAAAGTGGGCCATTGGGGAGTAAATTTCTTGAACTAGATTTGCCTTTAGGAAAGTGTTTGTGAGAGAGCATTTTAAGATATAAAACATTGGCTTCAGTCTGGCCATTCAGCTATGCTTTTCAGTCCTGTGGCTGCTGATGTGACTCCCCCATGCTTTGCCAGCTTTTAGGTTTTATGTTTTAACTTGTCTCTCCATCTTCTTTTCCTCCTCTTCCCTTTCAGGAAAAGTCCAGTGGTCGCACTGCCCATTACAAGTTGACCTCCACGGTGATGCTGTGGCTGCAAACTAACAAAACTGGTTCCGGTACCATGAACCTCGGAGGAAGCCTTACCAGACAGGTACTACAATATACTAGCATTTGAGGATACGTCTGTGAAGGGATAAAAGACGCACAGCATGGCCACAGCTGACTCAGGCTCACGGGGCTTGGGTTGAGGGGCTAGAAATTGCTGTTAGATGGTCAAGCTCAGGCTGGAGCCTGAGCTCTGGAACTCTCCATCCTTATAGGGTCCCCAATCCAAATGTCTATACAGCTATTTTTCTTCGGCCCTGGAACCCAAGCCTGGTGAGCAGAGTCAGCTGACCCAGGCCAGCCACAGCTTTCTTTTTTTTTTTTTTTTTAAATCCCTCTGTAGACATACCCAGAGTCTTACAAGCTCAAGGCATCACCTTTATTATTTGTATTGCAATAGCACTCAAAAGCCCCAGTCAGGATGAGAGGCCCCATTGTCCTAGGTGCTGTATACACCCGGGGGTTCTCCTGCCATCGCAATTCATTAAGACAAGTAACACTTTTCAATGCTTATCCTGTTACCATATGAAACTTCTCTTGATGGTGGTAACATTCTTAACAAAAATCATAAATTCAGTAGGAATTTGGGTTTCCTTGTCAGTCTTAATGTGTTTGAAGTGGCCTTGCTGAATTTTCACAGCTTCTACTTGCATGCTTTCCTGATTAATATTATTTAGGTTAGATATTACATAACTACAGATGGACTTGTTCATTTTGCTCATGCCTGCCCTTACAAGATCTGGCGCATTATAAAAATGTCTCTATCTAAAGCCAACCTGGCCCGTGAGATTACTGCTGTATCTTGCATGTTCTGTAGAATTATTTTGTTTGTTGATTATAATAACTTTCTTTGCATTTTTCCTAAGACTTCAAACATGCAGTACTTGTAGAAGTGTGTTTGGCTGCTGCTGTACCTGAATGTTGTAAAACAAATCCTGTTGATCCGTCACTTTAATTGTTGGTTCTTCACACCAGCATTTTAACTGCATTGCCTTTGCAGAAAAAGGTCAATCTTTTGGGAGTAGGGTGCCCAATTTATCTCAATAGTCATAAGTGTGGCTGTCGAAGGCACATTTTATGGGCAGTAGTGGTTAATTGAAATACTGATGGTGGCCAGCAATTCAGCTCCACAACGAGAATTTCCAAAACACACATTGCCTGTGATAAGGCAGCCAGTGCGTACTCTGAAATGAATAGAACAGTTCATATTGCAGTGAGTATCTGTGCCAGGTGTAAAGGCGGGGAAAGGGGATGTATCCACATAGCAGAACTGAAGCACTGTGTTGCTATTGGAAGCACCAAAAATTTGCCATAGACGTGCATTATTTTTCCCTGTTGATGTTGCAGAAGAAAATGATGGGAAAGCAAAAATTTGCGTCTGGAGACATTGTGCATTACATACTGTTTAAAATGTTAATACTTGGGTTTTGATGACTGGGATAAATAATTATCACTAGGCCTTCTTGATACTTTCAATCTTAGCTGTGGAATGGAAACCAATGATTTGACTGTGGCCATGGCCTTGCACTGCATGACAACTCATGCCAAGGAAAACAATAGCCTGTTGAGTGCTTGTCCTCAGTATCCCTTGGCCTGCACTTACTAGGCTTTGTTTGGTTGGACTTTCACTCTCTGAGCTTTAATGAGGAAATTCATGCTTCTGTCGTCATTTTAACAGCAGATCATGTAATTCATATGTGATGCATTAAAGCGGAGGCCTGCTTCCAATGTAAGTAACTATAAAAAAGCCACTAGGGAAATGATGCACTACTTCTGCACAAACAATGGAAAATTCTGAAACTCAAATTAGCTTCAGGTCTGAGATTTTTTTGCTCTACAAATGCCATAGTGAATAATAACGTTGTCAGAATCCAGTGCAAATGGATTATCAGTAAATCTTTTGTCTCTTCTGAAGAGCTACCATGCTGCGTGTGCAGGAGTTCTGACATAGTTGTCTGTCTGTCTGTCTAGGGTATCGTGCATAAGCAGTTTGCTTTAAGGTGGCTGGAGTTGTCAGCTAGAGTACTTTTCTCTTCATGCTTTAAACCCTGTGTATCCCATCACCTAAGGGGGTATCTTATGCCTAGGAACAGCACTATATATTTTCCTTGGTAGGCTTTTTATGCAGTCTACCATAAAGTTCAACATGTAAAATCATGTTTTTAATCGAATCAGGTCCTTAATGTCAATGGAAAGATCCAATTTTCAAGATACTGTAGTTTAGGGTCACCAGTATAGTTTTGAAATAACTTTGGCTATTGTTTTGGTTAACTCTCCATTTAAATTAGTACTATATTTGACCACCTTGAGGCCTGAAACAAGAATAGCAGATCTGTCCTTGTTTCACTGCAACCTTCTAAGTGTTCACTAGCTTCAAAATACTCTGTCTTGTGATTTGATGCCAGAGAAGTTTTTGATGCCTCAAAAGGGAATTCTGCCAAGAGTCATAGTTTGAAACCAGTTTGGTCTCCTTGTCACACATTGTGTACTTTCCACCAGTGACTACCTTGGAGGAAGAAGCGGGTGCAAAGGAACAGCTAATGTAATGCCTCCAAATTTACCTGCTCTGGCAGCTGCAAATAGCTGGGCAAGTCTCACATTGAAATGTTACGGTGCTGTGCTGTGGGAACCATGTGCGGTTTGGAATGGAAACACTTGCTCCTCGCTAATTCCCATTCCTGTTGTCTGTACTGTGCCTGAGGTTACTCTTGATGTGGCCAATTCAGCATTACTGTTACATGCCTGGATAGTGGGGTCAGGGAGTTTTTCTTTCTCAATTCTCACATGGTACTCTCTTCTGCAGCCATTTCCCATTGGCAGAGTATTGTTGCCAAGCACAGGAACCATATAAATCCTGCTCTGGACTTCTTCCTTACTTTTGTTATTGCTTTCATCTGGATTCCTTTGTGTTTCTTTAGAATAGTGGGTCTCTGCGTTTCTGCTATAGAATCCTATTGCTGTCCAAACTGCTTATGTATTTGAAGGGTCACAGGTTATTCCTGAAAAATGTATATTCTAGTTTGAGAAGAACTTTCTGTTTATTTTCCAAATTATTTTATTATGAGTGACTTTACCCAAGTCATTTCCTGAGTGCCCTAATCCAACCTTTAGAATAATCTGGATGTTATACTCTGGCAAAATTATATTGACAATAAATATGTAACCCATTGTGAATTTAGTGACACTGTAACTTCACTGTGAAATATATTTGCATGACACTCTCACTGCGTGGCATACCTGTTCTTATCCATTGAAACAAGAATCCTTGACAGCTCTAAAGGTTTTGCTATTTAAATACATATTGCAATTCTGCACCACTCCATATGCCACAACAGTACTTTTTTTGCATTTATGAACTGTCTGTTTTTAATATTTGGAGGTGGTTATGTAAGATGAATTTTTAAAAAATAAAATTTGCAGGGGAAACTTTGCTTTGCTTCTGATTGGAGAGAGGAAAACATTTTTTGTTTCTTTAAAGTTGATTTGATGCATCTCAAACCAAAAATGAAATATTTTGTTTCAAACAATGTTTGTTTTGAAATTATATTTTTTTACTGTAAGAAGATTGAAGTTGAAACAATGTTTTGATTGACTTGATCAGAAACTTTTTGAGCTTTTCCGTTTTGTGAATTTTTTTGAGATTTTTACCTTTTTCCTGATTCAAGATGGGAAAAACTATTGAAATTACAAAAATTACTGTAGGAATAAGAAGACAATTTCCTGAATAGCTCTATATTGTTCCATGATCCACTGATTATAATTTTCAAGTAGAAGGTTAGAAGGTGACTTTGTAAAGGTGCTTCATAAAGAAATCTGTGCAGAACAGCCCTTCTACTTATGTATCGGCTTATGCAAGGGAAATATAGACACCCTCTGATTCGTTGCAGAACTAGACTTCTGTTGGACTGAAAGGAGAAAAGATAGACTTTTGCCACCAGAATTCTTCCACAAATGGCATGAAATGTCAGCATGAAAACTTTATTTTTGCAGTTGCCTAAACCAGGATGCAGTCCCAGGCACTTTATGTTCTGAAGACAAGCTTGGACGCAGTTCAAGAGAACTCCAAATTAAAGCAGTGCAGGCCAGGACGGAGGAAGTAACTTCCAGCTTCACATCCGACACTGGCAGGCTTCAGTAAATATGAGGGCTGAGGCTGCAACTCAGAAAGAGACAGAGTGAATCAGTCACTTATATGTAGGCTGCATTGACTGGGAACGACAGAAGGAAGTAGTGCACAGCTGAAAGTGAAACAGGCCATCTTTAAATTACAGATAAAGGTGCAGCTCCTACAGGGAACAGAAAAAATACCAGCTGTATTTAGGTCAAATGCTGTCCTCCAGTGGATACAAGTAAACCCCATACATGTTGAGGTCTGATGCTGGGCAGATGCTGTGTGTTATATCAGTTTCTGACAGACATGATGGCTTTGCCTTTTTTTACACATTGGAAATGCTTGTGGAGTGTGATAGGCAATGTGTTTTTGGGGTGGGGGGAACTGAGGTGTGATTTCAGCAGTCTCCACTTTTATTCAAGGTAAGAGCAGCTTGCTCAAACTTGCTCCAGTTTATGCAAAGTAGGTGTAGCCTTCAGGCTCCTGGCAAATAATCAAAATAGCCTTTGGTTGGGCAAAGCTTTGATGCTCCCAGCTTAGAGGTAAGACTAACAGGTGCCTTTCTGAGACTCTTATGCACAAAGAACCTGTGTGTTTTTTGTTAAGTGAGGTTGAACATTGCAAGGAAGTGCTAGTTTGCTGAGAAGGAAGCTGGCTCACAAGCTATAGTTTATCCACATCTGGAGGTGTGGGAAGGGAAGAATATAAATCTGTGGGGGAAATGTAGCCTGGGATTTCAGATTAAAGCACTGCAGATGTGTGTGTTGATTTTCAGATTTGAAATACGTAAATAGTGAAGGTGGAACATTTGCACTGCTAAATGAAGGCTGGTCTGTTGCAAGCTGAGCTTTCCCTGTGTTCAGGAATAAGTGCCCTGTGATATATCGCTGTGCAATAAAACACCAGCACAGACATTCTGCCATTTATCATAATAGGAAAATCCTCCCAAGCTTGGGCTTTGCAATTAGGCAAGCCATATATTTTAATCAAATAGAGCTTTCATGTAAAGGCCTATCCCACTGATTTCCAGATGTTGTAGAACGAAGTGAGAAGTAGGGGAATGTATTTCCACCAGAGGGATCTTAAAACTTGTGGTAGTCACAGACCTTGTGCCTCCCCCTTAGCAGATGCCCAGTTTCCTAAATGTGCTGTCTCTGGAGCAGGGAATCGAACCAGTATTTATTTTGGTTCAGTTCAGGTTTGAGTTCAATTGCATTCTGTGTATTTGGGTTTCATTTCAATTCAAGCCACCCAAAAAAACAATTCAGTAACCGCTTTGAACTGGTTCAAAACATATTTCAGTCTTATTGGAAGTAAATTTAAAAAAAGAGAGAGTTGAAACTTAAAGTTGAAACTATTTTGATTTTTGGCCATTTGTTTATTTTTATCTTTAACTTTACATGAGTTTTCCTAGTATTTTTCTGTTGCCAAATAAAAACGATTATTTTTCTATGAGGTATTTATTTGAGCAAACTAGACAGCTTCCAGTGTTCGCTCTTTCATATTGGGTGTTTGCAGTGAATGGATAAATTTGAGTTTGGGGAATGGGCCCTGCCTCAAGTGAAATATCTGGAGGGAGAAGCTGCTTGGGGATGGGTGGGAGGAGGCCTGTCCTAAGGGGGAGAAGGGTTGCAGACCCATTACCTTGGGCCTGGAGAGGTATTCCGGGACCAGGGAGCATTCCACCTCTTCTCTCCCTGGAGGGAGCCTCAGAGCGTTCTTCTATCCAGCAATAAAAGACCCACAGCACAAAGTTTCAGAGCCCGGGTCATCTGGCTCAGGCTCGCGGGGCTAAAAGTAGCCGTGTAGACATGCAGGCTCCACTGGAGCCTCCCATCTCCTCAGGTTTCAGAGCCCAGGCTCCAGCCTGGACCCAAATGTCTACACGCCTGTTTTTAGCCCTGCAGTCCGAGCCAGCTGACTTGGGCTCTGGGATTCGCTGTGGGTTTTTCATTGCTGTGTGGATGTACTCAGAGGTGGTGGTTCAACCGCTGTGCCCTCTGGCTGCCTCATGTGGTGTGCAGGCAGCTCCTAAGCTTCCCCTCTCCCTATTCATGGGCTGGCCTCCTTCTGTTCTTCTTTGAGCGTTTGTTCATGTCGATTCCAATCAGGTGTGCGCACGTGCACAGTAGCTGGAAGATTTTTCCCATAGCAGCATCCATCGGGTCAGTCCAGGCGCCCCCTGGAGCTGTGCCTTCATGGCGCTCAATATAGAGCCCTGCTGATCCTCCACCCCCTCTGTTCCTTGTTATGCCAGCGACGGTGACTGGAACTTCCCCTAGCCCTTGCTTTAGCAAGCGCATTCAACTCCAGTTAGTTTATCTTAGTATTTAATAGTTAGTAGTTAGAGTTGTTGGGGGTTTCTACCCTTCTTCTGACTCCCTGAAGCCATGGTGTGCTGCAGTCCCGGGGGTTTAAGAACTGTGTGGTCTGCATGAAGCTCGTGCCAAAAAGTGATCCACATTCCTCGTGTTTATGATGCCATGGGGAGGGTCACCAAAAGTATTGCTGTAAGATCTGCTGCAAGTTCCACCCTAGAACTCTTAAAGAGAGGGAGCAGCGGCTTAAAGTGATCCTCATGGAGGCAGCTCTACGTCCCCATTCAGACCCAGGCTCGGGACCGGGCTCCTAGCACTTCCTCCTCAAGGCGGAGCGCTCCGGTGTCATCGTCGAGTTCGGTGCCAAGAAGGGACTCGTCCTGGGACGCTTGGCATCAGGACGGTGCCGCAGAAGAAAAAGAAGCTTGCCAGTCAGTCACCCCCGGCTAACACTAAGGAAGTGAGACCCCAGGCGAGCCACAGCTCGAGATCCCCAGACGAAGCAGTTGAGTCCAGGCCCCCCATGTTCACTGGTCTCTACCGGCCAGCAGCTACCACTTCCTTCGATGCTGGAAGCTTTTGAAGCTGCTCTGGATCTGCTGCACCTTACAGCGCCCCTCCTAGTAGGGAGCAACCTCTGGCGGTCCCACCCCGCCCCCAGGTGTAGTCAGGAGGGAAGTTGGCAATGATGTCCAGGCATTCCCCCTCTCCACATCCTTTGGCACTGGCCCACTGGGACAGAGAGCTTAGTTGCTCCAGGCGTGGCCACCTCAGTGGCAGAATCCATCACAGTGGCCATTTTGGACCCCCTGGGCCTTTTATGAGAGCCAGGGAGGGATCCACGGGCACTGCTTCGCAGAGCCTTCAGTGACCTCAGCCACATTAGTCCCACCGTCACCCATGCAGCTCAGTTCAGCGCCTGCCCACATCCCAACGCCATCAGCTGCGTCACCATTGCTGGCACCAGTGACTCTTTTGATCTTGGCACCAATAGCGATTTCAGGTCATGACGGACAATACAACAGCAATGTTCTATATCCGCAAACGGCAGGGTGTACGCTCCTCTCCCCTGTGCCAGGAAGCCCTCATGCTGTGGGACTTCTGTGTAGAACATTCAATACACCTGCACGCATCGTACCTTCCTGGGTTACAGAATGAGCTGACAGATCACCTCAGCCACGAGTGGTCCCTTCGCCCAGACGTCATGATTTCAATCTTCCAGAGCTGGAGCTTTCCCCAGATAGACCTATTCACCACACGACACAACAGGAAGTGCCAGCAGTTCTGATCCTTCCAAAATCACAGCCCAGGCTCCAGCGCAGATGTGTTCCTCTTCCCGTGGGGAGGTTATCTCCTATACACCTGTCCGCCCATACCACTCGTTCACAAAGTACTCGTCAAGATCCAGAGAGAACAAGCTCATGTCATATTGATAGCTCCAGCCTGGCCCCATCAGCACAAGTACACCTCTCTCCTAGACATGGAACCCCCAATTACTCTTCTGCTCTTCCTGGAGCTTCTGACACAGGATCACAGTCGTCTTGAGCATCCGAATGTTGAGTCACTTCACCTCATGGCTTCTCCATGGTTGGACCTGATGGAGCTTTCCTGTTCATACCAAGTAAGACAGGTCCTCCTTGACAGCAGAAAACCCTCTACAAGAGCCACATACCTTGCAAAGGGGAAGAGATTTTCAGTCTGGTTGGCACAGCACCATTTGTCCCTGATGCTTGCCTCAGTGTCACTTATTCTGAATTACCTCCTCCTTCTGAAGCAGCGTGGGCATTGGTTGTCATCAGTGAGGGTGCACTTAGCCACCATCTCGGCCTTCCACCTGGGCACAGAGGGTCACTCTGTGTTTGATAACCCTATGGTCAGCAGGTTCTTAAAAGGGCTCGACAGGCTATACCCTAGCATCCGTCAGCCTGTCCCTGCTTGGGACCTCAACCTGGTCCTCTGTAGGCTCATGAGCCCACCTTTGAACCATTAGTGACATGCTCCCTACTCTTCCTCTCTTACAAGATGGTGTTTCTGGTAGTGATAACCTCAGCCAGGAGAGGCCTGAGCTCAGGGCTCTAACATCAGAGCTTCCCTACACCGTGTTCTATAAAGACAAAGTTCAGCTCAGGCCTCAACCTGCTTTTCTCCTGAAGGTTGTGTCGCAGTTCCGCATCAGCCAGGACATCTTTCTCCCGGTGTTCTACCCTAAGCCGCATTCCAGCAGCAGGGAGCAGAGGCTCCACTCTCTGGATGTCCGCAGGGTGCTGGCCTTTTACATCGAGAACAAAACCGTCCAGAAAATCGGTCCAGTTGTTCGTGTCATTGGTGGACAGAATGGAAGGTAGCCTGTGTTGTCACAACGCATCTCGTCACGGATCGTGTCCTGTATTCATGAGTGCTACAACCTGGCCGGTGTTCCCGCACCCCCAATCGCTGCACAGTCCACTACGGCGCAGGCGTCATCAACAGCGTTCCTGGCTCAGGTTCCCACTCAGGAAATCTGCAGGGCGGGGATGTAGTCCTCGTTCCATACTTTCGCCATGCACTATGTGACTACCCAGCAGGCCAGAGATGATGCAGCCTTCGGATGAGCAGGGCTCCAATCAGTGGAAGACTCTAACCCCCACCTCCTGAATTTGGGCTTGAGTCAACTGATTGGAATCGACATGAACAAGCACTTAGTAAGAAGAAAAAAACATTTTTTCAACCTCTTGTAACTGTTGTTCCTTGAGATGTATTGTTCATGTCCGTTCCAATACCCACCGTTCTATCCCTCTGTCAGAGTAGCCAGCAAGGAGGAACTGAAGGGGTGGCAAGTCAACAGGGCTCTATATTGAGCGCCATGAAGCCGCGACTCCAGGGAGTGTCCGGACCAACCCAACAGATGCTGCTAGGGAAAAATCTTCTGGCTACCCTGCACATGCACACACCTGATTGGAATGGACATGAACAACATGTCTTGAAGAACAACAGTTTCGAGAAGGTGAATAATCATTTTTTCTCCTTGAACAGAGGCAGGCCTTTCTGGTAGCATTCTCATGCATGTTATTTTATAATGAAAATAAGATCACAGTAGTGTGTGGTGTGGTGTTTTGTTTTTGTTTTGTTTTTATAAATAGTCAGCTTAAAAAATGCTGAACTTTTATTCTAACAAGTAACACACTTTTTATTTTTCTTCCCCAGTTCCAGTTCAGGTTCAGTATGCAGGACAAAATGTATGTTCAGGTTCAGATCCGACTTGAGTAAAAATACTAGTTTGAATGGGTTGCCCTGTTTGCTACATGCGTAACATTTTGGGGTACAATAGAATGGATGATATTCACTGGTAATTGCACAGGGAATTCCTTCTGCTTCTTCATGTGAATTTGTCAGACTTTCCAGTTGTCCAGTCACATAATAGCTGGGAGCGGGAGGGAGGGAAGAGCATGCATAGACCAGCAGGGTGCAGAACTGGTTTACCATCACAAGATGGGTAGTTTAAGGCTTTGAATATACAATTCTGGGAAAGAGGAAGGGCATATTTAGGCTGCACTGCTTGAATAGGTACATTTGAAGGCCATGCACAAACAGAAATCTTCAGTGGAGTTCTGCAAAACTAGCAGTATTGGGATATGTGACGTTTACACCCTCAATTTTACTTTGGGGCATCTGCTTTTAATTTAGAATCAAACTTAGTAGAAACTGCCTAGTTTTGCTTCACTTGGTGTCCAAACATTTAGACATTTTTCCCACCTCTATCTCATTCTCTGCCTGCTGGCCCAGGCTTGTGAACCTTTGGGCAAAACTGGTCATTTTAAATCCCCTTAGAGAAGTTTGCATTGCTCCATTCCACAATAGCTGTATACATTGATTGGGGTTCTTCAGAGTGACATGGATAAATTTTCTTCAAATCTTTTCTACTATTCTCAGGGACACTCATGATGGACCAAAATACTTATCCAACTTAGATTTCTCTTTCATCTTATCTTCTTTTCCTGCAAATAACCTTGCAAAAAGTCCAGACAGCTGCTGTATTCTGCATGTGAGACGTCCCAAGTCTCCAACTAGCTATCCGGAGCTTAATATACCCAGAAGAGCGAACTTCCCTCAGAGTTGGACTTGCAGCAGATGTCTCGGGAAATGAGGCAAGGAAGCCAGCTAGTGTGCATCTCAAATGGGAGAGGAGTGACTGAGACATGTAGATGGGACTTGGCTCATTCTGGAGTATTAACTTTTTTTGACTGAGCTCATTGGCAGATGGGGAGTGACAGTGGGAAGACGAGCTGCTTGTTAACATCAACTTGCAGAATGGAATTTCCCCTCCAAAGTAAATTAACCCCCTTTTGTAGCAGCTGTAGGCTTTCTGCTTGAAATCTTACATTAACAGCCCACTGAAGGAGCCTTTTAAAAGAAAAAAAGCTGCTGTTTGTATAACATGGCTGCGGACTGACTCCGAACTCCCTTAAAACAGCCTCTCATAACATCTGGGCTTCTACAGCACATAAAAATGTTTTCCTTCTGGCAGCAGATTTTATGGAGACGTAATAAAATACGTTTTACAAAAATAATTCTATTTTCAGATTGTGTTTTGCCAGTGAGCGGGGCCTGTCCAGGTGTGGAGGAGATGCAGTGGGGAGCCTGTGGAAGTAAATCAACCATTGCCAGTGCCCCCAGTGTCCCAGATTTGGTCAATTTACTGATGGCTCCCCCAGCTTCACCATAATGTGTGCTTGTATAGTTCAGATTTATGTTCATCCTCTCCGCAGTCAGATCCTTTTTCTAGGCAACAGGTCTCTATGGTATGTAAACAATCTGACTGTGTAATCTAAGGGGAAAATGAAACTTTCTTCTTCCCCCCTCTCTCCCTCCTCACCTCCCAGGTTATTTTTTGCCTTCAAGGCTCAAACTTAATTAAATGCACCTCCAGGCTTGTTAGACACTTAACTTAAAAGGAGAAATCTGTAGCTGCTCTAGATTTCCAGACTAGACCTTGAGGAAGGGACAGGAACAGATGGATAAGAGAATTCAGTGGGTTACTGAAACTCTCTGATGAATCCCGTCTACAACATCATCTTTGTTTTTATGCCTTGTCAGCACATCTGTATCCGTTGCCTGTCCTAGGACTGATATTCACTGGTTGGCAGCATATCTGCATTTAGCGAGAAGAATTTTCACCTAAGGCAGCAGAGGATCCAATCTCTTCAGTAGCACCACAAGTTTACAGATTACTTGGGGCCCGCTGTGGTCTCCAGAGGAATGCTGCCTTAGGTTGCTTTAAGTAGAGGCAGAGCTTGTAAAGGGAACATGGCATTCTAGTGTCAGCTTTAACTTACTCTCAGTGGGGAAAGGGGTTCAAAGTCTCAGTTGGCTCATTGCTGTCCCCTGTTCAGACTTCCCTAAGCAGGTGTTCTACAGTGCATAATTGGGGATTTTATTCATTAAAACAATAGCATCAGTAATGGGGCTTAACTTTGTCTTGGTTGCAGAAACTTCGTGTTAAATGGTCAAAGTGTTAACTCTATGCGCCTTGCAAAGTAGAACCCTCCATGCCAAGCACTTAGTGTCTAAAACACCTTTGCTCTTTCTAATAAGAGATGAATTTTGGTGGAACTTCCTATTTCTGTGTGCGCCTGAAGTCTGGTAGCAGCTGAAGGCTGGCAGTAATCTAAATTATCTCTAATTTTAGCAGACTGCTGTGGTCTTTCCTTCCCAAACCATAGCAGCTTGGGACATCCACAGTATTCCTCCCACTTCTGTTGGAAGATAAATAATTTCCAAAGTGCAGATAACTGGGAAGATCTGAAAATACTGAATTTGCTCCCGTATGTGGTTAGAAATAGGGCTGAGATGAAGAATAAAAAACAGCTTTTTTTACAGGGACAGACCCCAGATGTTAGACTCACAGCTCCTTCCAATGTGCACCTCATCAGTAGCTCCATTGTTCTATGAATCCAGACAGCTGCTGTGTTCCCCTTCTTTCTGTCCCCATCAAAGAATAATTGCATGCATTGTGTATCTACTGCAGCCACATCATGGCCAACTCTGCAATATACATTTATCCCCTTTAGAGATGATAGGTTAGTGCTGGTGCAAACAGAAAGGGTCTCTCATGGTACTGTGCGGTTACTGCGGGTGAAATGGGATTACTGAGAAACGTTTAAAGGAAGCACCAACATGACCCTGTCTCCAGCCTGGGGATGGCTTGTTCTTCATGTGAGATGGTTGCTTGAGTTGGCTGGTGTACTGGTAACTAATGAGATTTGTACTTTTGGGGTTTCCCATTTGGCTAACAAACCATATGCATTTTATACCTGACCTTATTCTGAAAAAGGCTGCATTTACTCTACAACTCTGGCATTTAACCACATTCTCCCATCCCTGCTGTTAGTATGTGGAACTATCGTGTATCCCTTCCCACCTTGTTTCTCCATTACAACTGGTTCTGTTTCTTTTCTCATCAGATGGAGAAAGATGAAACTGTGAGCGATTCCTCTCCACACATAGCCAATATTGGACGCTTGGTAGAGGTAAGTACACTGGGACCATCGCAGCTCTAGTAACTTACGTTGTACCGAGGCTAAATTTCCCAGCCATCTTTGCTGTCTGAGTTAAGGCGCTTTGTGTGCTTCACAATAGTTCTTAGCTGTGAAAGGTCCTTCCTGCACAATTCTAGTCACTCCTTCCTTACCTCTCTTCCCCCACTCAATACAATAATAACCTTCCTGCAAATGAAATGGCCGTGTCCTTAGTATTAGTAAACACTTTCCCACCTGGAGTCACTTACAGAGTCATTGTTTTTGACAGAATTACTTAAAGCCATGCCATAGTATACCGCGCTGCCTTTCAGCTGACATGTCAGCACGTAGGAAGTGCTCATTAAGCGCGCTGCAGTTGTTTTTCACAGCACTTGACTTAATTGCAATTGTCAGTCTTATCCTCAGTGTACTAAGAGTCAAGGATAAGATTGCATCAGTTGCTGGAAAAGGGGTGTGGAGCAGCACCTGGTGGCTGTTTTACCACATCATATTCTAGAAAGAAACTCTTATCCTCATTGATTTCAGGCTTCATAGTCACTTACTTTGGAAGGAGGGGAGAAAATCCTTAGTTAAATTAGTGTGCGCATAATACTGTTGCTAAAGACCGCCAGACACTCAAAGCGTCAAGGATAAAACACACTTGATTTTGGGCCTTTTGTCAGAGGAGGGGTTTTCAGTGATTCAGGCCAGATTGAAGTTTTGCTGGGGGAGAAAGTTATCACTTTGAAACATATTGCAGTTGTACCATTAGCCACCAGCTCGGAGAATTCAACTTTGTTCTGTAGAACCCTTGACCTCTTGGGTTCCTTAAATGGCTGACTCAGAACCTGGGAGTTTGTTCTGTTAGGGATTGAAACTAATAAGAGGGGGTGGATGGGCTGTCCTCTTTGCAGCGGGATATAAGCAAGGAGTTGGATCCCTGAACAAAAACTGCCCTCTTGTGGTCCTGGACAGGTATTTTGTGTGTGTAGCCTTCCACCGTAACCAGGAGCAAAGCAAATCCTCAGACACTAATGTGAGCTGAATCTCCAGCTGTTAGGAGAAGTGGGGCACACAGGCTGACGTGAAAACTTAAATAACAGGCTGCAGTGGGCCAAATCATGCTGTGGAAAGCATTGTATCTCAGTACAGTCAACTGAGCCGGTGAAAGGGTAACTTCTAATAACCATAGAAACAACTGCAGTGATTAATAGGCTGGCTTCTCCCTTTCTTCTAGGACATGGAAAACAAAATCAGAAGTACGCTGAATGAGATTTATTTTGGAAAAACAAAGGACATCGTTAATGGGCTGAGGTAATGGACCATCCACAGCTGGCACTTAGAGCTCACTTAGCCCCTCTCTCTCTCCCCCAGCAGCACTTGCAGTATTGTCCCACAGTCAAACAGTGACTGGCATTCCTTTGCTAGAACTTTCCTCCTTTCCTTTCTCCAATTAGTCACCTCATTGTGTTTGGGAAACATTCACTAGTAGTGGTGTATTTAGAGAACAGTCTCTTACACCTTTTGATTACAGGAATTTGCAGCTCTTTAACCCCTTGTTCCCAGTTCAAGAAGAGCACAATTAGGTACTGTAGCTTGATGAGATTATTTTTTAATGGGCAGCTTAATCATTTAGATGGGAGAAGGTTGTATACTGGGTAACTAAATTTTGACTCGTAGACCTAAACTTATTCTTACAAATAATTCTCAAATGCCAAACAATCATAAGGAACTGGCAATTCTATGAAAACAGCGCTTGTAATTTTTTTTTAAAATGTGCCGCCACTTTTCTTCCCTGCTCCCTCAGGCTAGAATGTAGCTTACTAGAGCAGACCAAGTGAATGAGCTGAGTCTGCTGTGTATTTCTGCAGGGAAGTTGTGTGAGGCTTTGAATCTTGATCATGTCCAATCAGGAACTTGGCAACTGGGTGGATGTTTTTTAACTCTGGGGGGGGGAAGTGCAAAACTGAGAGGGTGTTTGATGCTAATTAAACTCTTCTACCCTGTAAATTGGACTTCCCAGCATAGTGCAATAATGGAGAAAACACAATAGATAAATATGCAAATTCTGCAGTTCCCATGCATACTGATGTATGAAAGTACCAGCAGGTCTGCCCTGCAATGGTAGAGTTATGGTGCTGATAAAACACTTCTGCTGCCTTCCTAATGGCAGTTTGGCTGGAGTGGGACCTGGTACTTGACAGACGTATTTAATGAAGTGCTGGTTGAAAATTGTCCCTCATTTTAATTGAAGTGTGGGAGGAATTGGCCAGGCAGCTGCCATTAACATCACATGGAAATATGTAATTGATTATTTTTTCCTGTGTGAACCTTGTTGAAAATAGCTGTAGTTGAATCTATGCAGTATATTCTCAGGTACCACAGTCTAAAAGAGCTACTATTTTGTGTGTCAGTGAGGTAATCTGTTTGGAACTGTTATCCCCCAGAGTATCTGGGTCTGGCTTTTTCTTCTCACCTTTCCTGTTTCCTCTGACTCGTGTATTTACACTTTGTTCTTCCTGAACTCATTCCTAGTGGCTTCCAGGATGCCAGCTGTCTGTTACTAGGTTCTTCTGACTGTTCTTTTCCCTACTCTGCTTCACTCATTTCTGAACTGCTCTCTGTAGATCTATTGATGCTATCCCCGACAACCAAAAGTATAAGCAGTTGCAGAGGGAGCTTTCTCAAGTGTTGACCCAGCGTCAGATCTACATCCAGCCTGATAACTAAACCAATCCAGGTACCCCTGCCTGTGAGGCGTGACAATCAGCACTAAACTAGGACTCACTCTGCGGAGAACAGGCTGTCTTACCTATGCATGACAACCGAAACCAGAACTAACCCCTAACTCCTGCAGACTGATGACCAACTTCTAATGGGTCTCACCCTAGGGCTGTTTCTTCATAGAACCAATGAATGCCTTGATCTTTATTTTCACTGCGTGGTGTTCTGTGCACTGAAATGTGGGGGGATTTGCCAGTTTTGTTTTGCATTCTGTATTGTGGGTGGGAGGGCAATTAGACAGTAGATGGCCATGTACCCAAAGTGGTGTTAGCTTGTTTTCCTTGTTTTCACCCAAAACTTGTTCGGCTCCATTACAATTGCACCATCACTTTTTTTTTTGTTACAGCAGCTGTACAGATCTTATAGAATACTCATTCCCTGTAATTTTATAGTATTCCTTTCCCTCTGAATAGAAAAAAGGTTTTGGAAGTAAATAGCTGTCCTTTTAATTGTAAATGATGAAATATAAAGGGCCCTTTGGTCTTGGTACTTCTAAGGCCAGTAGCAACCATGCTGATTTCCCCCTTCCCTCCAAATCCTCTTTTTGCCTTGTATGTCTGAGTCTTTCTTGGAGCTTGAAAATTCAGCTCCATTCACCCTACTGAAATGTTTCTAGTCTCCATTTCCCTGGTCCATGCACAGCCTGTTATAAAGGGGTTTGCTCATATACTGTAGGTTGCTTTTGGAGTTTTGATTGCTTAGGATGCATGATAGTGACTAACCTTGGGCCAGTTTAACCTTCCACTCCAATTCCTAATGAGTTAGATGCCATGTTAAGCTGACGGAGGGGAAAATGAGCACTGTTTGTTGATGATGGCCCAGAACCATTACTTTAACCTGTGACAAATGCAAATATAAAATGTATATATTAAAGCAACTGAATTCTCCAGAGATGAGAGGATGGAAATACTTTCTAATAACATTAGAAAAATAACACTCTGATACAAAAAATGGACTTCATTTTCAGAAATGAGCGCCCAGGAATAACGTAGTCCTGACCACAGGAGAGGATGTAAAATACAGAATATATGGAGAGGAGTCTACTAAATTGGATGCTAATAGCTTCCCTGAGGTATTAGCATCTCTTTAAAAGGCCAGTGTCATTGTTCTGTTATCTGATCGGTTATAAGATCCCTTTTTAACTAGGGATCTTTATTGTACCTTGCTGAAACAGCTGAAAGATTCTTTAGCCATGAAAGTATTAATAAGCAAAATCAAGATTCTTTAAATGTGTGGCTTTTTTCTATAACCATTTACTAAGAAAGCCCAGGGTATATTTTGCCTGCAATACCCTTATCACATCTATTCTACTTCAGCTGCTTTGGTTACAGTTGATGATGACTGTAGATAAAGATTAAACTGGAGATGCAAAAAAGTGCCTGAACAGAAATCTCTGGACATACGGCACTCCTAGTAAAGAACTGGGATAAAGGAATAGTGTGTGTAAAGAGGAATTGTCTCAGCATCATATGACTTTCTCGTGAAGTGCTAGCAAATACTGGAAATACCTCATCTGTTACAGATCTATAGCTTCAGCTCAAAAATAAAGATTTTTAGAAGTTAAACTGCTGTAATACCAGCTCTCCACTTCTCCCATACAGTGAGCCCTTGAGATCTGCTCACCATCCTCTTGGAGTTTGCAGTCCCATGTTGACAACTGCTCTAGTGGTCTGCTTTGTTGCAGCTGCTAACTCCTTAAGAAGGAAAATACTCTTCCCCCAATCCCCAGAGCAGCAGCAGAGATGCCATTAAACATTCCTGCTTAGGGCACCAGTGACAGCATAAGTCCCAAGAATTCCTTGTTGGAATTTTTTTATATGATGTGTTCTGCTAGAAGCCCATGATGGGGGTTTGTAGCTAGTGGGCCTCCATTTGATAATGAACGATTACTTTCCTTCCAACAGCTACGTGATAGCTCATAGGAAAATACAAAGACTAGCTTCTTAAAAATCTAGCTTTCTAATGTACATTTTTATCTGTTTAAACTTAAAGCAAAAGCTGCCTGAATGCCTAGGTGAACCTAAAGCTTTGTGTCTTGAAGCATGTGGACATACATGAGATATTCATTATCTTGGTAATTTTATTCCATAAAGCAGCTTTCGCAAGCCAGAGTTAAAACAACTCTCATTTGAACTCTGCCCTAAGAAAGAAACTTTTTAGTCTTTCTGTAAAGCAGCTTCTGCTCTTCCCATGAGTAAATGCATTGGTAGGGACGGTATGACTTGCCTGCCACATACTGAGATATTCATTACCTGGACTATTTGTTAGGTCCTGCAAACAGGTCCATTGCAGAGTTGGCATAGAATAACTGCTGGATTATCTACCTTAACGTCATGATCACTTTGAGATTGATCCACTCTAATACACTGTCTGAGGGACAACTAGATGTTCTCAAGCTCTAATGTAAAGAATTGGGATTCTCCTCCCCCCAAGAATTGGAGGTAGTGGAACTTTAGAGGAAGTATATCTGTGATGACTCCATGTTAGAGTGAATTTTGCTATACTTGTGGAAAAGTGTTCACTTTACCTTCTGTCCTCTGTATTTGCAACAGGCAAATAGAGGTTGTTTCCTCTAAGCCTGAATCATTGTGCTGCTATTGCCTCAAATCCCAGAAGAATATCTGTTAAAAATCACTGCTTTCAAATATCCCACTTTAATTTGTTTCCTTCCTCCCAACAGGTCTGTGCAGACTTTTGCAGACAAATCAAAACAAGATGCTCTTAAAAATGACCTGGTGGAGGCTTTGAAGAAAAAGCAGCAAAGTTAAAGTACTCTTCTTGCTAACAAGACATGCCATGCACTCATTAGATTCCTTTCTTAGAAAATTCATTTTCTCCCCAGCCCCCCCCTTTTTGGTTACGTCACATCACAGTTTGCATCCAGTACTATCCATACATCGCCATCTCCCCATGAATAAAGCTGTACAAACTTTTTCAGTCTCTGAAGCTTACTTTGCACCACATTTTACTATCGAGACCTTAGAATATATTTCTGTAGAAGTCATATTTTCCCTCCCCCTCTTTTTTCCCATTTATATGCATAAACACCAATCATTCTGTTTCTTTTCCTCCCCTCCTCCTGCCTTTTGTTACATTGGTGTAAAAAATGTAAAACAAAATTTATTAAATACTGTGGTGTGTGAAAGAGGAAAAACTGGAAAAACGTATTTCACGTATGTGTGGGGATTGGGCATGGGGGATGGCTGGTGGGAGGGAGGGAAGAGAGGGTGTTCCTCAGTGTTGTACTATACTGATTAACCAGACTTGCAAGGAAACATTGATTTGGTGACCTGCTGAAAGTTCTGCTCTTCTATAGCCTCTTTCCAAGGCACCTTTCTGTCAATTTTTATGGAATGCAAAAGGGGTTTTTGTTTTGATTTTGTTTTTTGTAAAGCTTAAATTGAATCTACATCTTATACTTGAGCCTCCATACTAAAAACAAAAAAACCCACAAAATAAAAAAAAAAAAATCCTGGGAAAGCAGCGTGCATCCAGTGTCCTTTTTATTCCTTATTCCTTCCTTTCTCATTGCTTAGCATTTATGCACATGATGCATTCTTCTGTGGGAGTAGGGAGCAGCTGTCCCATCTACACACAGACATTTGTAATTCAAACAGCCACTATACTGTATGGCCACAGAAAGCAAGTGAGCTCTTCTTGTCTCACACCACGATCAGCTGTAACTGATTTGGTTGAAGGGAGACTATTTGATGTACTTGGCTCGTCACAGATTGGGTGCATCTTGCCAGCTTTATGTGGTACTGTTTTTCATTAGCTTGCCATACTTTCAAGATGTTGGCATGAGGATGTTGTCACCCTGCTGCATTCTGGGATTGGAGCTTCAGGCATATAGCAAATGTGGAACAGATGTATTCTGAGAAGAATTAGAATATCTGGCATCATTGTGTATGTTGAACATAGTTGAGGTAAAACCTGTTTGTTAAAGCACTCGGGGAGAAGAGAGGCCTAACCAACACTTGGCAATGTTAAATGGGGCCAATTCTAAGCAATGGTACTAGTGAAAAGCGGTTGGCCACTTCATTTCCACCTAGACACCTTTTAACTTATGTAAGTGAATTTAGTGTTTGTGGAAGGAGCAAGACATGTAGCTCTGTGACCAAAAATCTACTGATTCACACCAAGAATGTCTTTCAAGTGGCAGTAGGAAGGCTTTTCTCTTGGAGGAACCACGTCCAGAAGACCGTCAGCTTCCATGTCCCTTCAGTCCATGCCTGTCTGCTGAGAAAACCAGCAAGGGTTCATAGTGGACAGAGAGCCACACACTACACCACAAAATGACTGAGCCTAATTCTTCTCAGAATACATCTGTTCCACATTTGCTATATGCCTGACGCTCCAATCCCAGAATGCCCACCAACATGTCTCATCACTGGCTTCTCACAATATTTACTTGCTGCTAGGTTGAAGGAGGGACATGAAAGGCCAGGATGTCAGAGAGCAGGTTGTTTGGTAGGAATAGGGAAGTGCATCTCACCCTCATGGTCAGGTCAGGCTTTGACTAACTGTCATTTGGGAAATCTGATCCAGAGGGTTGCTCATGGAAGAAAGTAAAAGGCTTTAATTTTTTGTAAAGAAAAGTGACATTTGTCCCATGTTTCAGTCTTCCCCCAGAAAGCACCACTCCTAGGAAAATGGTGGCATGACTCCCCTTCATAACTCAGCTCCTAATAGCTATCAACAGAAGCTGGGAGTGGACAACAAACGATGGATCACTTTGATTGCCTGTTCTGTTCATTCCTTCTGAAGCATTTTGCATTGGCCACTGTTGAAAGACAGGATGCTGGGTGAGATGGACCATTGGTCTGACCCAGTATGGCTGTCCTCATGTTAACACACTTTACTTCTAGTAGCTTAAATTAATGCTGTAAGGGAGCTGCCAATGTTTCCCTTTACTAGGTTGATTACGAACACGCTAGAAATTTGTTCAACTGTCTGCCGAGTGAGAGAGAAATCTTAGACTTTCACCTTCCTTTCTTCCTGCAGTGCCAATATTATACCGGAGAGCACCTCTTACTTTAATTACTGACCTCAGTCCAACTCTGGTTTTGTGGTTGACATTGGATTAGGACAGCTGGACTCAGTTCTCAACTCTGCAATGGCTTCCATGTGTGATATTGGGCAAGTCACTTGATCTTTGCCTCTTGTTCCTCACCTGTAAAGCAAGGATACTTCTCTACCTCACGGGCGCTGGTGTAAGGAGAAACTCATTTTTATGTGTGAGGTGCTCAGATACACCAGTAGTGGGAGAGATTTGAAGTCATAAGTAGCCAATCTGTCCAACTCTCTCCTTTGCTCATTAACTCACAGAGGTGACCTATAAGGTGGTATTCTTGGGAATGTAAACTGTCCTCTCAGTGGGAGAACACTTCAACCTCTCTAACCACTCAGTAACAGACTTGAAGGTGGCAATTTTGCAACAAAAAAACTTCAAAAACAGATGCCAAAGATAGACTGCTGAACTTGAATTAATATCCAAATTAGATACAATTAACTTAGGTTTAAACAGAGACTGGGAATGGTTGGGTCATTACACTAATTGAATCTATTTCCCTATGTTAAGTTCTCCTCACACCTTCTATGGGTTCTCTCAATTATCACTTCAAAGGTTGTTTTTTTTTCTCCTGCTGACAATAGCTCATCTCAATTGATTGGACTCTTCCACCTTTTCATGTTCTCTGTATGTATAAATATTTCCTGTCTCTGTGGTCCATTCTATACATCTGAAGAAGTGGGCTGTAGCCCACGAAAGCTTATGCTGAAATAAATTTGTTAGTCTCTAAGGTGCCACACCTACTTCTGTTCTTTTTGTGGATACATACTAACTGCTGCTACTCGGAAACCTGCCTTCTCAGTCTCTTTGGTTCAGAGGAATATAGAGTTGAAGCAGCTGGCTAGCCATAGTCAATTTTCAGTTTAAGCTTTAGTGCAACTGTGGTGAGGTGCTGGAGTTTAGACAGACTTTCCCACCAGTCTGAGCTGAAAATGGAGCCTGATCTGAGTTTTTAGTAAGCCTATAGACACACATTTTAAGCAGCTTTGAACATGCTATCTGGTCTTGTGCTTACTCTTTGTTTTATAGTAGGTGCTGATTAATTCCCATAAAATACAATGAGAGGGAGAAGGGAGCAACTGCCTGATGGGCTGTCAGCATCTGGCCTACAGAACTATCCTCTGGATGAACCTATGTGAATGTGAAATGAAAATGTAGGCATTAATATTGATTGAAGTACTTTTTTTACTCTAATTATGCTGTTCCATTGTGACCTATTTAACATTCAGACATCTGCATGTGGTTAAAGCCCCGTGCCTGAGTGTTTACCCATGGGGCCTCTGGTGTCTCTAATTCAGCTCATATGAAAGGACTGGAGCCAAGGAGTAAATGTACATATACTCCCTCTTTAAAGTCTGCAACCTCAAGGGCAACATTTGAGTTCGTTGTTGTTGCCATTTGGTTCTGTAATGTGGAACTTCTGAGGTTAGAGCTAAGTTAGTAATAACTCCTAAAGTTTGAAAATATGTCAACTTAGGCTAGGAAGCAGCATTGTTCCTCATTGATTCTAATTCTACCTGTTCTAAAGCTTTTCTCACAAGCCCTTCATACTCATTTAACTACAGATGGGACTCTGTTATACATTAGAGGGATTATACTGCTAATAATACAAACCTGGTCTCCACGTAGACTTAACAAACAGAACTATGTTAGTGAGGGATATAATTTTTTAAAAATCAGTCAGTGATAATCACCTACTGTGAATGTAGTTAATGGTACAGCTTATTCTCCTACAGAAAAATAAGCTATAGTCTTAAGTACTTTTCTACTGCTGTAAGTGTATCCACACTAAGGTGGTTGAACTGCTTTAACTGTACCTGTGTAGTTACATAAATCCTACTAGTGTAGACTAAGGCATTGTCTACATACAGCCAAATGAGAGAGACACTACCTCGGCGTCAGCAACCTTTCAGAAGGGATGTGCAGAGACTTCATTTATTCACTCTCATTTAAGGTTGTGTGTGCCGGTAATACATATTAATGTTTCTAGAAGGTCTTTCTATAATATAACTAAACTATTGTTGTATGTAAAGTAAATAAGGTTTTTAAAATGTTTAAGAAGCCTCATTTAAAATTAAATTTAAAATGCAGAGCTCCCCAGACCAGTGGCCAAGACCCAGGCAGTGTGAGTGCCACTGAAAATTAGCTTGCATGCTGCCTTTGGCACACGTGCCATAGGTTGCCTACCCCTGCACTACCTCTTCAGAAGCACCATTGTCTAATGGGTAACGTACTGGCCTGGAAACCTTAAGTTCCATTCCTAGCTCGCTCTCTAACAGTCAATCTAAGTCCATCCTTGTTTAAAAGGCACAACCTATGAATTAGTAATTAGGGTGAAAATCTTAATATCTCTCTCTCTAGGAAAGTAGTGGGAGAGAATACCTGGAAAAATCAGTTTAGTAGAAGCTAGTATGGAATCAAGCAGGGCAGAGTAATTAACTAATCCCTGTTCTCTGAAAAACATTCCTACGAGGGCATTTCCCTTAAATTGGGCCTTTGTGAGACATGTAATCTCTTTCCCTCAGAACCCTGGCCAAAAGTTCAATAATTATGCACTACAATTAAGTTAGCCTCCTTGCCTCTTCCTTATTTTAAGAGCTGCAGCTAAACAGTGCCAAAGGGATGAGTAGGTAGGTACAGGCTGTGTTCTTTCCTTAGGTTAGAAAGAACTCTTCTGTGAGCTGCTTCTCCTCATATGAAGGGAAGGTGCGGAGCAGCTGCAGAATCCTGATTACCAAGAGCTACATGGTGACTAGAGATGAGAGAGGCGTGTGGGGTTATACAGCCCTCATGGCTGCACCAGTGCTACTGGTTACATAGAGCAATGGCACCAAATACAACGCTAGATGGTGGAAAGCTTGACTAGCTTGCCCTCAAGTAGCTGTTCCTTTAACCAAAACAAAACAAGCTTTCCTCCTTCCCTTTAGTAGCAAAGGACTAATAATTTAGTGCTACTGTGAGCCAGCTATGTGAATTCCTTGGTACATTTTATAATGAAAAGTATAGGACTATGAACCAAGTTTTTAAGCCAAATGGATGAGGATGATGGGAAAAACTGAACTCTTGTTACATTCATCTGCTTGCTCGAGCCTGTGCTTGAACTGTACCGTGAACAGAATCGCTACAGGCTCATTTCCTGCTCTAGGAACTGTACCTGCTGTGCATCCGCCAGCAGTTTAAAAAAAACCAAACCACACAAACCTGCCCTTCCCCCCCTCTTCCCACAAAAGTTAGGATTTGAAGACCTTCCCCCCTCACCTTCTCTGGCAGGGAAGCTTTAAAAGGTAGGTGCTCCCTTTCCCCTTCTTCCATCAAATCCAGGAATACAGTGCACATTTCCTATACCAGCTGAGTCTTGATAACAGTTTTGCTGATGACTTGAACTATTTATACAAGTAAGTGCTGGTTGCTGTAACGCTAGTGAAGAGACTCTCTCCCTCTGCAGCTTTACAACAGATACGGACAGTATAAGCTGGGACCAGTCAGCTTTTTGTACACTAAAGCACACTTGGCCTTTAGCGGCGGTCACTGCTGGCCTCATGGCAAGAGGCATCAGTAGCCACCAACTGGCCCATTGGTGCACCCATGTGGAGTGCAATGAGCTAGGCTAGTTTGAGGTAGTAGGGATCTAAGGTACGGCTACACTGCAGCTGGAGTGTACTTCCTAGTCTGGGTGAACAGACACATGCTAACACTGGTCAAGCTAGCACACCACAGATAACGTGGATGGTGGGACAAGGGCTAGGCCAGCCACCCACCCAAGCTTGGACAGTGTTGAGGAGGCAGCTCATAGCACAACATCCCCCTGCTTTTAAAAACAAAAAGCCTAGCTCAGGAGGCAGTAGTGCCTCTAGCAAGGCTTGGAGGCAAACTCTCACCTCTAATGGAAGCAACCGCAACAGCTCTCTGACTCAATAGATGACGCTTTCCTCTGTTTTACAAGGCTTCTGCAGTGTGGTGTAAGATAGAATTGGGGTGCAAGCTCTTTAGCTTACAAGCACAGACCAGCTACTTTGACACAGATGTAGGGCCAGGTTGGGATATTCTGCTTGGATTTTGCCCACTTGCTGCCTGGAGCAAAGCTCTTATCTCTAAGCCATAGGAAAAGTCCAGGGTAAGTAAATATTCACAATTTACAAATGCCTAAGGCACAGAGGTGATCACAGTAAGAGCTAGGAATAGAATACAGGAGGTCTAGCTCCCAATCCCCTCTGCTTGTCACACTGCCAATCAGTACCCCATCCTGCCCCTTAAGTTCTGCATTTAACCTCCAATGCTGGGGGAGAGGGGGTTTATCATGGCTGTAGCTTCCCCCTCTGGTTCAGTCAGGCAGCTACTTGAACTGTTTCTAGAACACTGGTTGCTGCCTCTTGGGAAGGGCACAGCTACTCCTGCAGTGGTGTCTGACTCCACTGCAAAGTGAGCTCTCGATATAGCTTTTATGGAATTATAACAGCACTAAAAGCTTTTTACCTCCTGTCTCTACCTTTACGAAATCAGTTTTCCTATGGGACAGGAGCACCCTTTGCAACTCAGGAAGCATAAAACCCAGTGAAGGATTATTACAGCAGCACTGTCTGGGTCTGGCCTCATACCCAGAATATTTGCAAGTTCTGTCACCAACAATTCTGCTTTCAAGTGGGTGTGAAATGAAAAGGGGTAGTTAGTGTCTGGTTTAGACCAAAGTAGGAGGTTAAGTCTCTCTCTCAGCCACACAACACCCCAGAATGGGGGAAGAGTAGCTTCTTCCTAGAGAAGAAGTTTGAGAAATCACCTCTGACTTAGTCTCATTGCCTGAAGAGCTGCCACAGCCCACTCAGCTACAGGACGGGTCAGTAGGGATATAGTCTAGGCTAGGGGCTTTCACAACAAATGTTTTGGTGGCCATATTCTGAGGCTACCAACTCTTGCTGATGGCTGTGCTGACAAATTTGTCCTAAAATCATTAGCTTTAGGAAAAACAAATATGCACATATAATTGTCCATATCATTGTAATTTATTTATGTAGGGTTTTCCCCCCCCCAAACTCAGTAACAAAAATGTACATTTGTCTATTCTTCACTGGACATAAACAGAATAGAAACACAAGGTGCTTTGCATGTTGGGTTTTTTGTTTTTTTAAAAAAAGACTTGCTAGCCATAAGTCTACTGCTGTGAAAAGTGATATTATAAATGTACAAATACCACTTTTCACAGCAGACTTACTCAGCCCTAGGACAAATTAAACCCTTGATGAGGGAGATGGGCAGGGAGGCAGTGGGACCCAGGGCCAAGGGTTGGAGCCTGAAATCGGAGCCTGTCACTGCATGGATGAAGTCTGAAGCCTGCCCCCTGGAAAAGAGTGGGGAATTCACCAGCTGCCTGCACAACCAGTGTTTTTTTGGGGGGAGGGAACCCAGCCCCTACTGGCAGCCCTGGGAGATGGGCCACTGCTTCCTGCCTAGTCCAGGAGACTGTAGCTACAAAAAAAGCCTCTGGTGGCCACATGCAAGAAACACTGGTGTAGGCCTATCCTGCTAGAAGGCATTGCTGCCTGGAGCAGTTCTCTCAGTGGACAGCAAATACTGAAAACGGGAAGGTAGAGATATATGGTCCATCTTACTTAGCAGACAGCTAAGGTAGTCCCTGCCAGCATAGCTGCTTTAGAAATGAAGGGAAAAAGCTTACCTCTAGAGCAAGAATGGATGTGAAATAAAACTTACAGTCAGGACCCAATGAAAGTTCACGAGGGGGAAGTGAATGGCCATAGGTAGAGGGTAGTCACACTGCAAGACCATTTTAAAGAGTAATTGTACAAATGGGAGAGAAGCCAAAACTGAAGTGTCTTTGTGAGTCAAGAAAATAAAAACCAAGGGAGGCATGTTGGACAAAGATTTATTTTTCTAGTAAGTTGGCTGCCAAAATATTTGGATAAAATATTTATACACACGTGTATTAAAATGCTTCTCCCCAACCCAACAATGGCCTCACTCCCAGCCTCAGCTGCCAGAAGAAAAATGTGCAACATTATTCACATAGGCAAAGGGAGCCACTGTGGATAAACCATTTAAAGTGAAGTTACATGGCAGCCGCTCACAGCATCTGTGTTCATTGGCTTAAAACAGGAAGGGAGACAGCCTCCTGTCCCCTCCATCCCCTAGAGATTTTTTGTTCTTGCTAGTAATGTCTGATGCAGAGCTGACTCAGGGCAGCCTTCTGGAGGGGAGGAAGGAAAGTAGAATCAAATTCAGCTAGTTTTTAAAAGTGACTATGATCCAGGTACAGAAATGTCACAGTATTTCATCCCTTTTGAGTCATCACTACAAGCAGGTGAGATCTACCAGGAAAGTCCTCTGCCAGGTGGCCAAGCACTTTCTGCAGGAAGCATCATATCACACACTGGCTTACATCCTCTTTGGCCAACTCCTCTTAACAGAAAACAGGTCTAGGAACCTGATGGGAACTCACTGTGCCCTAGTTTGAAGCCAGAGTTCTCACCAGTATCCCATTCTTGCTTGGGGGACAGTTCCTTTGTCAGCTGTCAAGGGGTTCGTCTTGCTTGCCAAGCAAGGCCTCTCTCTCATCAGAAATGCAAGGTCTTCTCTTCCGATAGGCAAGGAACTGGAAGGAGATCTGAGGAGGTGTTAAGTCTTATTTCCTTTATAGCCGGGGCTACATAGGAGAAATGAGGTTGCTCTGCCTAGAGAGAAAGCCTTTAGTCCCAGGGGAAAATAGAGGCCGGTTGGTACTTACAATAGTAACCATGCACCTGTTGCCATAGAAAGATGGAGATAATCATGGTTACCTCATTTGTAAAGCTCTTTTAGATCTACAGGTAAGGACTATGTATTTTATTGCATTAGGGTAGTGACCAGAAGCCCCAAATGAGGGTCAGGGACCCTTCATGCTAGGAACTATACTAAGCATGTATTGTTCCAACATTATTGTAAGAGATCACTGTAACACAGGGGGAAGACTTGAGCTGCAAAACACAGGTTGGCGGTGTAACAGCATCAGCAAAAATCTGCCTCTGAACAGCCCTGCCCACCCACCATCCCAGAAGAGACCAGCTTTTTAATGGTTTTTTTGTGCAGAACATTAGAAACACCACCACAGAACCTTGGAGGGGTGGGCCAGAGAGCATTACCAGAAGAGGATACAATCACATCAAGAGACAGGACCCCTAGGCTGCCAATCAGCCAGGGGAGGTGATGAATGATGTAGTTGCCTTCAGTTTGCCTTGGGTCTGGGTTCTTCAGAAGCACACTTATTCCATACAGTGAGTTCCCCAGCATCACCAAAGCGAAAAGACAGTATGACACCCCTTCGGTAGATTTCCTCTTGAACTGGAAGAGGAAGCCATATTAGAAGGGGTTGGAGAATAAAGACTTCCTTGCTAGCAGAAATACGCTAGATATTCCAGGCATGGATTCCCAGGGGATATGCAAAGGGAGGAGGATCTAGAAGATGACTAAGCTTATTGAGTGCTGGTATCCACTGTTTGAAGGACAAGCTTCTTAGACAGTGTTGGCATGCGTAGGATCACTTGACCATGCTCTGCTGTCTCCCTAGTAGATGCTTCAAGAAGAGCAGGGAAAATTAAAATGGGAATTGTATCCCAGAGAATTGGTCAGCAGCTGCATCCCTTGTTCATCACCTCTCCCCACAAAGATACCCACCAGAACAGGAGTCCTAAAGGATAGAGTGGGCTCAATACCAGTAGTCTTCCAGCCCCAGTTGTAAAATATTAAGCAAAATTAGAGTCCCACCTTCACCATGGGATATTTACATTTTAACCAGAAGGGGAAAAACAGCTGCTGCATGAAAGTCAAAAGGTTTAGTCAGTCAGGACCCAATGTGAAAAATACAGAGAAATGGCCCCTGGGAAGGTTCTGGAAACAGCTGGTTAGTAGTCTAGAGCCCTCTGCCTCTTGCATCAGCAGCCCTTAGGGATAAAGGACACTCCCCTACTCCCAGCTCTGGAATCTCAGCAGAAAGGGTGCTCCTTTCACCTTCCCCAAGGGAAGATGGCCCCAGCAGCAGGTTGGATCCCATCCCCACCTCCAGTGGGGCACTTACATTAGTGTAGATCTGGGGCACTCGGGAGAACAGATATAGCAAGGAGGAGATAGAGCCAACAGTGAAGCCAATGATTTCCTTCTTGGTGAAAGGCTGCAGAGTAAGACATAAAACACCGAACTGTTATGCATTGCACAAGCAGAACTGTACCCTTGGATTTACAGGCATCTGGTAGCAAAGTGAGGTCACATGACTGACCAAACCCAGGTATCCATTGTTGTCTTTCCACCTGGTCAATAGTTCTTTTGAGTTGCCTGGCTAGCTATTGGCTGAAACTGTCACATGACAAGGTTGCCAGCTCTCCCTCTCTGTGGGACATTCCCATTTCAAACTGATTATTCACCTTTCCCACAAATCCTCAGCCTCCTCCCTGCCCTCATATATCGAGAGGGGCTCACCTCACATCCAGCTGCATCCACTGTGGCAGACAGGAGAGTCCTTCCTTTAAATGTCACTGTTTCAACTGTGGAGCTAGCTCTGCCCAGCAAGGATGTTGCTGACACGGTTCCCAGAAAAACGAAGGCAAAGGCTGCGTTAATTGGAGCAGAGACTGGAAAGAGAAAGCAGAGGTGAGTTACCAAGTGCCACCAAAGAATAGGAGCCAGTGTGTCCATGACACTATGCAAGGCAACTTGGAGTCCAGTTAAATCTGCATCCCATCACTTCCAGAAAAACCAGGGCCATCCCACAGAAGGAGGCGGCATCAGTTCCACAGTGGCAGGTTCAGATTTCTCTTGAAGGCAAGCCTTCCATAACCAAGTTCCATTCTTCACATGTTGACACTGGGGAAGGGCTATGCAATGCATGTGGCAGACATTTAAACACATCACAGGTTAGCAGTGCAGGCCTTCAGTGCAGATATTTGATTAATCAAAAGTTCAAGAGTAAAGGTCCCTCCTTTTGCCATTACAAGACCTCTTGGTGAAGAAAGAAAAAAATAGTAGAATAAAAGGAGTTCTAAAAAACCCAAAAATCTACGTTGTTTCATTGTGGGTATGTCTGCACTGGAGCTGGAAGACGTAGCTTCCGACTTGACGAGAGAGACCCTCACACTAGCTCTGATTGAGCCAGCATGCTAGAAACTAAAGTGCTGTCCTGGCAGCAGAACAGGCTAGCCACCCCAACTATGATTCTGTCTGAAACCCTAGGCAAACAGCGCATAGCCGCTCCTGCCTCTCCTACACCTCTATTTAATAGTGTGCCAGTGTGGATACATCGGTCTGAGCAGGAAGTCGTGCCTCCAGCACCACTGTAGGCGCTCTTTGTTTCAAGCTTGTGGTCATATAGTTAGTGCCAAGTAACTTCAGAGAGATTAAAAAACCACATTTGCTATCTCACGGTGATAAGTCCAATTCATTAACTATGAAAAAGGAAATCGTTCTGGGCTTAACATTCTTAAAAGGAACACTGCCAAGATTAAAAAATTCTTTAAGGTTTTTCTGTCTTAATACCACTCAAGAGCACATACTTAAGGCCCTGATTCTGCACAACTCTTGTGAAATAGACATGTGTAGCGGCACTTTTCTTTCAGCCTCTCCTGCTTTATCAGTGCTGTCATGTTGGGTTCACAACTTTTCAGGAGAAGATTTTAAAAGGAGACAAGATATGGACAAATTGGAGAGAGTCTAAAGCATGGTACCCTGAACTGGACACAGTACTCCAGCTGAGGCCTCACCACTGCCAAGCAGAGTGGTACATTACCTCCTACCTCTTACATACAAGACCCCAGAATGATATTAGCCTTTTTTTGCAATTGCACCACATATTGACTCAAATTCAATTTGAGATCCAGTATGACTCGAGATCCTTTTCAGCAGTACTACCACCCAGCCAGTTATTCCCCATTTTGTAGTTGTACTTCACTTAGGAAGAAAAAATCCTAACGTAGATCTTGTTGATTTCAGACTAAAATTTATCAACCTCATTTTGAATTCTAATCTTGTCCTCTGAAGTGCTTGCAACCCCTCCCACCGTGATGTCATGTGCACATTTTATAGCACAGTCTCCATTCCATTATCCAAGTCATTAATGAAAATATTGACTAATGCCAGATCTAGGACTGACCCCTGCAGGACCCCATTAGATTCACCCTCCCAGTTTGACACCAAACCCTTGGTAAGTAGCGCCTTTCAACCAGTTGTGCACCCACCTTGTAGTGATTTCATCTAGACCACATTTCCTAGTTTTCTTATGAGAACTAAACATCAAGATCTCTCACATCTATTGCTCCTCCCGCCACCATCCACTAGGCCAATTACCTTGTCAAAGAAGGAAGTTAGGTTAATGTGGCATTATTTGTTCTTGACAAATCTGTGCTAGCTATTCCTTATAATTCCATTATCCTCTAGGTGCTTACAAACTGATTGATTGTTTGTTCCACTATCCTTCCAGTTACTGATGTTCGGCTGACTGGTCTGCAATTCCCCAGGTTCTCTTTGTTCCCCTTTTGCCCTTCGAGTTCTTTTGAAAACTCATGGATGGGTAAGGTTCCAAAGATAAGCGATACCAATGCTTCAGCTAGTTCCTTAAGTACCTAGGATGAATTTCATCAGGCCCTGCTGACTTGAATGCATCTAACTTACCTTAATGTTCTTTAACCTGTTCTTTCCCTATTTTGACTTGTGTTCCTTCCCCTTTGTTGTTAATATCAATTGTGTTGAGTATCTAAATCACCATTAATCTTTTTAGCAAAGACAAACAAAATAGGCATTAGACACTTCAGCCTTCCTGAGGTCATTAGTTGTTAGCTCTCCTTCCACACTAAATAGAAGGCCTACAGTTTCCTTTGTCTTACACCTGCTCCTAATGTATTTATAGAACCTTTTCTTGTGTTTTCTGTCCTTTGCTAGGTGTAACTCATTTTGTGCCGCAGCCTGATTTTTGTGCCTGCATGCTTGTGCAGTGGTTCTCAAACTTTTGTACTGGTGACCCCTTTCACACAGCAAGCCTGAGTGTGACCCACCTTATAAAGTAAAACTTTTTTATATTTAAACATTATAATAAATGCTGGAGGCAAAGTGGGGCTTGGGGTGGAGGTGGACAGTTTGTGACCCCCCCCCATGATATAACTCATGACTCGCTGAGGGGTCCCGACCCCCAGTTTGAGAACCCCATGGCTAACCCCACTGTAAACAAGTCCTATGGAGAAGTTCTACTTGTGCTCAAACACTGAATACTTCTCAAAACACAGGGTAGTGTTTGAGGATTAGCAGAGGACCCAAAGCACAGCTGATGGCCATTAATACTGCAGGAAATGCCTAGGCCAGTAGGGGGTCTGGGGCCTCCTATGGGGCCATGAGCATGTTTCAGGGGGGTCCGCCAAGCAGGGCCAGCATTAGACTCACTGGGTCCCAGAGCAGAAAGACAAGGTCTCACTGTATGGGGCTGAAGCCCAGGGTCCTGAGCCCTGCCACCTGCGGTGGAAGCCAAAGCCTGAGCAATGTTGCTTTGAGGGGCCCCTATGGCATACGGCCATGGACAGTTTCCCTGCTTAGTACCCCCTAATGCTGGCCCCGGCTTTTATATGCAGAAAAAACAGTTGTTGTGACACAAGTGGACTGTGGAGTTTTTATAGCATGTTGGGAGGGGCCTCAGAAAGAAAAAGGTTGAGAACCCCTGCCCTAGGCCAGGGGTTCTCAGCCTATTTACCATTGTGGGTTGCATAGGCAGGTCTCTGTGTGTTAAGAGGGCTGCGCGTGCACGCACGCACACACTATGGCCCTGATGATATCACATGGGCCACAGCTGTATGCTGACTGGCCACAAGTGGCCTGCAGGCATCCAGAACCACTGCCCTAGGCCAGTATAGCTTTTGTTTATGCTTAGAGGCAGATTAAGGAAGCTCCAGGATGCCAAGAGATCAGACTCTTTACCAGGATAAACAGCAGCTCAGAAACAGCCAGAGCTCCAGCTCCACAGGGAGTTCCAGGTTTACAGGCTAGGCTGCAAGCCCTGAACCCAGTAAATGGTCTCACTTGCTAGTCTAGTTGCCAGTCTTTTTTTTTTTAATACACACTAGTTTATAGTATTCCTGTCTCAATACATTAGTGTTTAGGGGATTTTAATCTGGCTCTAGCCTGGAGCCCTTTGGGAATATTTTGGCTTCTTAATCTCATGAGAGAAAAGTGAGATGCTTGCCCCAGCGGGAAAGAGGGCCCTCCTATTGCTAACAGTTGTAATAGTGTAACTTCATGGTACTGCTACCCTGAGGTGTCCTTCAGCCACCATACCCCTGCTGTGCTCTCATGGCTGAACAGGAAAGATGTTTGAGCCCAGCAGGCTGCTGCCCGACCTCCTCCCACCGCCATCATTATTCCTGCCGCTGCAGGAGGAAGCAGCTTTCCAAAGTTAAATTTTGTAAATGCAAGTGTTGCCGGATTGCGTTGGTAACCATCAACTCACAGCCTCTGCTCTGGTTCCTGACTGTGTAGTAGAGGTAGACAGACAACATAACCAGGTCTGCCAGCACGTAGTAAATGGCAGTGTAGACCTGCAGGAGGAAACACAGTTGTCAGTCATACGACAGAACCACCTCCTTTAGCTCATCACAGATGGACCCCCAGACTGTTCAGCTGGGCAGCTTTCCTCAGTCTGACTATAGAGGACCAGCTAATGGCAGCTGCAAGGCCCTCCCTTGATCCAGTCAGAGGCATTGCACACTGGCTTG
The DNA here is from genome assembly GCF_007399415.2 of Gopherus evgoodei. Classification (NCBI taxonomy): domain Eukaryota; kingdom Metazoa; phylum Chordata; order Testudines; family Testudinidae; genus Gopherus; species Gopherus evgoodei. The sequence continues at coordinate 7,965,159 of NC_044339.1, read as the reverse complement.
TATCGTCTCCACAGCCCACATCCAGAATGAGGGAAGCTACAATGTAATAGGTATAATCCTGGTCTCTTACACAGCACTTATCAGTAGAGCTCAACGCACTTTATAGAGGAGGTCAGTATCACTATCCCCCTCTGTAAAATGGGGATAATGTAGATCTCTGGGGCTGCACTTTCACCACCCTGATCTAGCAGGAGAAAAGATGCCCTGCCCTGGATTTTCACCAACTACCCTTGCCTCCTGTAAGAAAATGAATCAGAGAGAGACAGACTATGCATGAAATTGGGACATCTCTTGGTCTTAGAGCAAAACTTCCTTCCCTCAGGCCACAACCATGACCTAGACAACCTCCAGAAACTCAGGGGCTTCTCTTTAGTTCAGAGCATCCTTTGGAAAGTCCATAGGGCAAGAGACCTTCCTTGCCCATGTGCTCAAGAAATTAATTTTAAATTAAGTCAGCTGATCTTAGCTGCCTGTAATGCTGGAGAGAGCAAGATGCTGGCAGAGCTTAGACCCAGAGTCCCAGACTGCATACCAGCCTCTATCCTGGGTCAAATCTGCGCTGTCAATCAGAAGGCGATCTTACTGATCAGCCAGGGAGAAGGGTACAAAGCAAAAGCCCTGAGCCAGACATGCTGGCATGTTGGAGAGTTTTTACTCCAGATCCCATCTGCATGGCTCAGCCCCATCTCTAGTTACTGTAACAATCTTGCCCTATAAAAAAAGGGGTAGGACAGCAAGTAAAATCACGGTCATTCTTTTAATAAGTGTCCTAACTCCACTCCCCTCTCCCTCATGACCGCCCCCCCAAGGAGCACTGGCTAGGGAGACACTGTCATACCACTGAGCCAGGTAGTCTCCTCCCCTCCACCCACACAGAGAATCCAGACACTAATCCTTGCCAGCCAGACTTAAATCACAGAGAAAAACCTAAACTATTACCTGTAGTGGCAACTGATTGGCCAGGAAAGAGCCTATTAGATTTAAGGAATCGCCTCCTAGCCATCCCAGCAGGAAGTATATGGAGAGAGCCTGGTCCATATTACCTGTTTTACAGGCTTGGTAATATTGGCTGTGGAAAAAGAGAGAGAGAGAGAGAGTCAGATCTACACAAATCAATTCATCAGTACCCCAGGGGTGCAGAGGCCAGAGGTTCCTTGAATGTGGGATCCCCTGATGATTTGGATGCTATGTTAGTTTTTAAACTCAGCAGAGGAGTACAAACCAGCACCAGGCTAGGGGCTTATCCACACAGGGAAATTTATCAGCAACACTATTGCAGTACAGCTTTACAGTACAGTTCTGCTGGTAAGTTTCCTCATGTAGACAAGCCCAAAGGCACTGACCCACCTGTGGGTTTACCAGGAAGAAGAGCTACAAGGAGAGCTTTCAGTGGGTCCCCTCCCCGCACTGCCACAGCCCATATTACAGGAAGTCCCATACATCAAGAATGAAACCCCACATCGTTGGAGGTACTAGTACTGCTATTTTTTCCTCTTGTACCCCTAATCAGGACCTTGTCGAGGCTGTGGAAAGCTGGCTCTGCTGATCTACCAACCAAAGGCATGTCAATGAGAGCTACTCTAACCCCAGAGGGCACAACTATTAATGAGGGCTGACAGAGGAAGGGAAGGAGGGTATGGAGAGTCTCTTAGATCAACTAGCTTAGTCGAAAAATTCACTCTCTCCACTCCAAGTTAAATACCATCACCTTTGTGCTGTGGGAATTCCAGAGCAGAACCACCTTAGTCACATAGCCCATGACTGCTGCCTGCCACCCTGCAGTCTACCAGACAGCAACAGCAGGGCTCTCAGAGCTCAGGCTTATCCGGGGTGGTGCAAGTCACACCGGAGGAGGATTAGCAGAGTTGCGTGGGGGATGCTTGCAAACCACCTGCCTGCACTGTGCATAGTGTTATCCACCTCTCACTTTCACAAGGGAAATGTTCGGTCTAATGGTTAGAACAACAGCCCGAGAGCTAAGACTGCTTCTATGCTTGGTTTTGCCACCAGTTCGTTGTACAATCTTGACAAGTCTCAGTGCCTCAGTTTACCAAGCCAGGCACAACAATGCTGCTCTGGGTCTGATCGAATTTCAAAGCCAGCATGTAGAGAAGGGACCAGGGGCTACACCCCCACGGCCACTCCCCCTTTGAGTCAGCATGGGGAGCAGGTTTACCACACTTTGCAGTAGGAGGAAGTACAAGGTGCCACAGCTTCCCATCATAGGCAACCCTCTCAAAAAGCAGGTTGCCCTGCATTAGCCTATTGTGAGATCAAGAGCTATTGTTCACTGCCAGCAAAGAGCCTGTTCAGCCTGACTCTCAGTATCTGGCGCTTCACCGCAGAGGATAAAACTGCATCAACTGATAATCCCAATCCCCTATCTCCAGCAGCAGCCACAGCTGATTTGCAGTTCAAACGCCCTGCTGGAACCCTCCCGGACTGGCCCTGAGGATACACTGGTTCCTATTAAGCTGCCCCACAGCACATAGGAAAAGTTTCTATCAGAATCCCCAAAGAGGAGGAGCCTGGCAATGCACATCAGACAAGAGTATGGTTCCTGCTCACTCTTCTCTGGGTAACAGATCAGCTCAGTAGGTCTGGCTGACAATCTGCTGATTCAGCCAAATCCCCATGGGTTCAAGAGTTCATTTGGCAATGGAACCGGAAAGGCAGGCATCCCAGGGTGTGGCTGCAGGGGGTGGGGGGAAGTGAAAGAAAGCCCAATGTGCAAAAGGCAGGTTTTCAAGCCCACCTTAGAAGACAGACAGTCTGTTCCCATCCCCTCCTTAAATCTACCTAGACAGAAATATTAAAAAAGTCAGATAACAGGCACTACCATGAAAGTTTCAGCAAGAACATTCCCCTCCACTAGGCAGCCCCAGGTGTTAAGCAGCCCTGCTAGTTTCCAGTGCAGCTTTGTTCAACCTTTAGCTGGGATGATGGGCTGTTCACCTCTAACAAGAGATCCCTGCCCTGCCCCTGTTCCCCAAACAGCCCCTCAATAGGCAGAACCTCTTTTTAAAAATGGGATCCACAAACCAGTGCTATAAGCCCCTTCTTCTGGCTAATTTTGGAGCAGCAGGTAACTGAACAATCCCAGGGCTGGGCTAATATAGCCCGTCACCCCAAACTTACTACAACCCCTGTGAAATGCAGCTAGGTACGTATACAGCACACTGGGCAACAAGGGGAAAGGGGCAGGACATTGGGGCAAATGCCCAATTATATGAGAAGAGCCTTGAGCTCTTCAATGTCTAGTCTAGACAGCTTCTTGGTTTGTTTAGAAGCAGCATGGATGATTAGGATAGAGGCATCCCAGTTTCTGTCTCCCACCCCCTCAAAACAGGTTGTCACCCTCTATTTGTGCAAAGGGCTTTAGAAATGGAAAATGCTAGATCACTTTATTGTGAGTCTAAGCTGTGGTGTGTTATGCACAGATCCCTGCTTCGCCCGGTATTTTATTCTGATTGAAGTGATTTGAAGTAACATGCTAAGCACTTTCCAAACACTGCCAAGAGCTGAATTCCTTATAAGCTGTGTGGCCATGCAGCAGCCTATTTACTGCTGTGCAGGGACTCAGGGAACCTGCCTGGGCAGGACCTGCCGCAGCCAGGATAGGGGTGACCCAGCCCCAGCCCAGACCCGTTGCAGCCGGGGGAGAGATAGTCAAACCCAGACCGGTCACGGCCAGGGGAAGGGCACCTATCCCACGGCCCCGCCCAAGACCTGCTGCTTCAGGGAGAGGTGCCTCTCCTCCCCCTGCCCACGTGCTGATGTGGGAAGACTGAGCTGGGGAGGGGGGGAAGGTGGGGAGTCCTTACTCCGTGCTGTAGCCCCAGAGCACCTTCTTGCAATCCAAACCCCTCATCCCTGGCTCCACCCCAGAGCCTGCACCTCCAGCTGGAACCCTCCCCAACCATCTGCCCCAATCCCTGGCCCCACCCTGCAGCCCTCACCCCCAACCCTGAGCCCCCCCATCCCAAGCCCCACCCCAGAGCCTGCACCCCCAGCCGGAGTCCTCACACCTCTGCCCCAGCCCTGAGCCCCCTCCCACACTCCAAACTCCTTGGCCCCACCCCCAGCACATGAATTTTGTCCCACCTCACCTCCATATTGGTGCGCATAACAAAATTCATTCTGCACATGTGCAGGAAAAAATTAGAGGGAACACTGACCAAGAGTGCTCCCTGCTCTGAATCTGCTCACTATTAGAGGCTGAGGGAAAAGGAAATAAGCAATTTATATAGAGGTGAACTTGATTCACTATATGCAGTCTGACCAAAGCAGATCTTTAATAGGGACTTAGATGTTGGCATGGCAGAGCCTAGATCGGATTCCCTGCATGTCTTCCAATAGCTTCAATGTCACTGTCTAAACAACTCACTTCTCTCTCTGTGCCACGCTCTCTCTATTCGTCTGGAGCAGACACCAGTGCTCCTGGGAGGGTTATGCCCTGTTGACTCCTGGCTCAGTTCATGCTTTGAGGACCATCTATCACTTCCCGGATACGTTTCTGTGTCTCTACACTTCATTCCACTGGTTAACGGCAATGGAAAGACTTGGGCTAAGTTGCCCTATGCCAAGTCTAACTGCTGCTGCCTCCCTAGGCAGTTTTTGTCCTGAATAAGATGTTCGGTGTTCTGCTCACAGAGTGCGGATTGGCACCCACCCACTGGGTCAGGTTTTGCAGCCAAAGAACAGGTCTTGGGCAGGGAGAGTACAGCTTTAAAATGGTTTGGGAGGTGAATGGATTCCACTGAGGGCAGTCTTTAGCCCAGGATGCTGGCACCACCCCAAGATCTGACCTGACCTCCTCCAAGCCCCTGAAAGAGTGACAGATGGCCTGGGACAGGGCTGCACCAGTGCTATAGGGGCCAGGAACAACATTGTCTCTCTAAAGACAGGGGGACCTACATTTAGAGGAGAGGGGATGAAGTCTACATGCTGGGACAGAGTAATCAGATACCATTGTGCCAGGTTTTCTCCAAGGCGCTGATGGCATTTCCCCACTTCCCAGCTTTTGAGGGGATGGGAGGCGAGACTTAGGAGTGAAAATGAATAGGGGGTGTTGATAGTCCCTGATGTATTAATTGGCAACAGTAGCATCTCACCCATTATGGATTTGGGTTTTGTAAACCGGTTCATTGTCCAGGTGCCTAGCATACATGAGGAGATATTTGCCTGGATCTTCAAAATATAAGTGCATGCTAGCTCTGCCCTACCTAGCACCTGCCACAGACTCTTCAGAGAAAGGCTAGAACGGAGGGGAGAAAACACAAAGCACACTACATGTGAAAGCAGTGAGAAGAGTTTCTCCTGCAAGTGGGCAAAAAACTCCCCCCTGAAAAACAAGAACTAAATTATTGTGGGAGACAGAACCATCAACTCCTTCTTGGAGATCCTGCCTTATGAGGGCAGAGAATGAGAGCTTGCTTTCTATGAGCCACTAGCTATTTACCTTGGTCAATCACTACCCACCCTGGTCCAACTGGGCTAAGCAAGTAGTTTATCACAGACATTGCAGCTGGGAGCTGATGGCCAGAGACTGGGTTTAACCAGCTAGCAAGGAGCACCCAGCCTTGACCCACTTCCAAATCTGACTGTTGTGCCTTTTATAGGGGTGTCTAGGACAGCAGGAGTGATACAGACATGCTCAATCGTATGCAGATGGATTGCATTCCTAAGCTTAAGGATGAGTCACTTCCCAGTTTAGGAACAGTCACCATGAGTTAGCGCTAATATGGCAGTTGAGCTAGACCCACACCAACACCCACACCTTCCTATTCCATGTGGGCTGTGGACAAAACTTATCTTCCAAGAGACTGCTGAGCTCAGCCTCTCCAGACTGCTTTCCTCAGAGGTTCTGGTGTACATGCGATCTGCATGTCAATCTGATGTGTGGGGAACGACCCTGCTGATCTGCTATATGCTAACTTGCTAACCACAATTTATGCATAAGCAGAACTGCCTCTAATTGTGAAATAACCTTACTGTATATTTAGAAGTGGAAAAAGCTCTCAGAGCATCGGCATTTTCCTTGCCTCATCCAATCTACAGTCTGTCCTTTTAACAATTTTGCATAACACTTTAGGCGCCTTTAGGATCAAGCTATACACAAAGAAATCACTTTAACCCCTGAGATGCACCTACCTTGTGGATGAAATGCTACAGCTGTTTAACAGCACACAGCAGCACTAGCAATCAACAATGCCTTGTTGTGTGGATGACGAAGCTGAAGCTGTACATTGAACTATTCCTTCTTCACTAGCCCTCTCCCCATTTTAAACCCAGCCCTTTAAAGCCAAGGCCAGTCAAGTCGCTGTGCTCAAGATTTCCAGTGAAGGCTCTTGGCTTTATGTTTTGGAAGCCATCACAAATGGAGAAGGAAAAAACACCAGCCAGATCTAGAATCCCCTCCACTGGGCATCCAGGACATGCACCTGGCCTGGCAGCATAAGAGTTTTACTTACGGGAAGGAAGATCCTGCAAAGCAGAAGATGGAAACCAGACCCAACACAATACTGGTGAAGTCCCGGATATCCTGGGCACACTCATTGAACACATCCCACACCCATTGAGAGCCATTGGGACAGTCTGAGAAATTCCCTCCCAGGGAACCTTGCCAAAGTTGAGAGTCCATAGCACCGTCAGGAGGCTGCAGCAGTCAGACAGCAGAAGAGGTATCTTTAGCCAGACACTGAACCTGTTGGAATAAATGGGGAGAAGGAAAAAGCCTGTATTATTAACAACAAGGCACCAGATGGCTCCTTTGAGCTCTAGTTTGTTGGTTTAAAGCTGGCTCACCTTGCAATTAAACAGTTACTATCTCATGGGCCTCTAGTGGTCTAGTGGAGAGGTAATCAGACTGAATTCCTTTATCAGCAGACCAGTCTCCAGAACGGTCAAGTCAGCACTAACTTCACTATAAACAAACGTAAGGGCTACGTGACATGTCTTTCCAGTAGCACACGGGGTTATGACACATCCCCTCACTCAGCTTGTGCTTCTCACCAAAGCAAATGCTCAAGATTGGGCCTTTAAGACAGATTTTTAGGGGAGTCAGGTGACTGTAGGAAGTAGGTCTGGCCCCAGTTACCTGGGTTCATCAGTAATGACTGAATAAGAGATGCAGCAAGACAATAAGGGGGACCTTTTGCAGCTACAGAATATTTATTTCTTCCTCCTACTCCGTATGACCTCATTTATTTTCCTTCCAAAGGAAGAGTCAGTGCAGAGACAAGAAAAAGCAAAGGGCTGTTTTTTGTTTTAAACACAACTGCAACAGATACCTGCTCATCTGTCAGGCTGGCCTGGTTGACTGGCTGTACAGAAACTCATACTAGAGAGTCTCATCATCAAACTGCCACAAATCAGAACACCTGAATTGCCTTCTCTTCATTGAAATATCAGCTCTGATCCTCTTCTCACTGTGGGCTCTGAAAGGAGTGACCCTTCTGAAGCCAGCCGAGTTAGAGCAGGATAAGCAAGAAGAGAATTGGGCCCACTGTTTGGACATCCACTGGCTCTGCAGAGATACGGTGCTGGCACAGCAATGGTATGAACGGGGCAAGATCTGCCTATGGAAAACTCGGGCCGTTTGATAGTAAAGGGGCAGCCTTCAATCATGTTGTGTTTTGGGAACAGACAAGTGGATAATGGAGAATTTGAACTAGAACCAGAGATATGTTTCCCTCTTCTCCCCTACCCTTCCATGCCACTTTGTTCCCTCTGAAAGGCCCCATCTCCCCCGGCATCTCTTCACTGCACTGTAAGAGGGAGAAGACCCCAGACAGAACACCACCACAGTGCCAGGCCAGATGATCAGAAGTGAGAGAACCTCAGACTTGATTAAAATTCCCCACTGAGGTCCACTGGTTTAGCCATGGCTGGGAGAAAACTACTGGCTGTTCAATAAGTCACATCATTCCAGCCTTGGCTGAGGTATATGCCTCAACAGGAAGAGAGTGTTGCATAGCATGAAGCAGGAGCACCTGTAGTTCTGAACTGAAGTTCAAATTCACTGCTGTCCATAGCATCCCCTGACAGCAGCATATGCGAGAAGTCACCCAGAGGACATGTGCAACCAAACTGGGGACAATTCACAAGCTACGGACAGGAAAAGCTATAGCTCAGTGGTTTGAGCATTGGCTGGCTAAACTCAGAGTTGTGAGTTCAATCCTTGAGGTGACCAAGGAATCTGGGGCAAAAATCTGTCTGGGGATTGGTCCTGATTTGAGCAGGGGGTTGGACTAGATGACCTCCTCAGGTCCCTTCCAACCCTGATATTCTATGATGTTGGGAGGAATGGGGGTGCGTGTGCTGGTAAGTGAAAATGTCAGTTAACTAAGAGGGAGGGAGTGTGGGTGCAGGAGGGGACGCGGCAGCAGGTTGGGGTGCAGGGTGCTAGATCCACGGGGTGCTCACCTCGGTCAGCTACCCGCAAGCAGCTCTCTATCCTGGCTGCTCCTAGGTGGAGGCGTGGCAGGCAGCTCCGCCCACTGCCTCTACCTGCAGGTGCTGCCCCTGCAGCACCCATTGGCTGTGGTTCCCAGCCAATGAGAGCTGCAGAGCTAGCACTCGGGGCAGCACATGGAGCCACTTACCGCACCTCCGCCTAGGAGAGGTTGGGACAGGTAGGGCTTGTGGGCAGCTGCCCAAGGTAAGTGCCCCCTTTTACACTCCAACCTGCTGCCCCAAATCCCCTCCTGCACCCGAACTCCCTCCCTAGAGTCTACACTCCGCACCTCCTCCCATGCATCAACCTGCTGGCCCCTCACCAACCGGACGATAAACCGGAATTTCAATGACAATCAGAAATGCTGGTTTAATAGAGCTTTCCGGCTGGTGAAGTGCTGGATAAAACAGCTTTTACTGTATATTGGTATCACATACTCCATGGAGAGCTGGTTCCTACTGTGCAGCAGATCACACAGAAATTGCTCCTGAACCCCCAAAAGCAAAAGGGGAAGGTGAAAATTTCACAACTAGGAATTCGGAGACATTTCCATTGGAACTCTTTTCTTCCACTAACTCCCCAGCATCTCTTAGTGCATGTACCTAGCCTACATGAATAAGCTCCGATCTCCACTGACTAGTGGGGAAAGCAGGTTCTGACAATGGAGAGAGCTCGGCTTATTCTCTCCCTCCAGATTTATGCTGGAAGCAGGGCTCTCCCCTTCCTCTTCTGAGAGAGGACTAAAATGTTTTCAGTCTTTTGAGAGCAATCTACAGCCGTGCGAGCTACCAAGATGCCCCCGAAGCTTTAGCTACACATCACTCAAGGAGGACAGAGACAATGATTTCTCTAGCCAAAATACCTGCGTGAAAGGATCTTTGTTCAGAGTTTAGTGATTTAACTCATGGCCAGACATGAGGTCAGATGAAGTTGGTGCCAATACATTTGTGCATCGTCAACTCTACTCAGTGGCAGATGCTGGTCAGAAAAAGTTTCCATTTCTTATTACCACTAAGCCCAAGCCAAGTGGGGCTCTGTTACAGACCCCCAAAGTTGTTCCTTGAAGTACAGCAGCTGAAACTTGCACTTTGGCTACCCTTTGTAAGCCTGGATGACTAACCACAAGGTCTCCATTTCATACACAGATGATGTACCTCACCAGCTCATTTAGCGTGGCGTTTGTAATGCTATACAAAAAATACACACGCACAAAAAAGACTTAATTATACCCCATGAGCAGGAGATCGCATAGCAGCTGATCATTATGTGCCAACAGTGACCCACTTAATAATGATACCTTACTCTGCTTCCATCAGAAGAGCTCAAAGCACTTTACAAAAATAAATTAAACCTCAAGAATACCTGTGAGATTGCGATTCCCATTTTACAGATGGGAAAACTGAAACGAAGTCTCAGGGGCTTGTTCAAAGCCAGATCTCTTAGGTCCCAGGCCTACACTTGATCTATCAAGCTGACATTTGGTTGTAAGAGGAAAAAAAATAGTAATTGCCAAAGGAAGGTATCAACTGGTACTGACCGAAGTATGCTGCCTACACTGCCACAGTTTAATCACTTCTCCCTTTGAGCATAGCTCTGTGGGGTCTAATCAGACTTGGATCTCATCTAGACTGCAAGGGCAGCCTTTGTACTAGCACAATACTTCCCCTCCTAACATACAATCATACCTGAAGCTTCAACAGCATCATGTCTCTGATGATTCAGAACCGCCCAATAAGCTCCCAAACCACAAGCACCTCGCAGTGACAGGAAAAAGTAACCTTAAAGCAAAATGAAACATAGCAATTGATTGTATTTCTAGGTTAATCTTTCATTAAATGTAATTCTGGTGTAGATGAAGGGGCAGGGAAGGGGAAAGAGGGGTTATAAAATACTAATACATTGGGAAAGGAGGTTCAAATCATTCTGCCCTTCCCATAATGGTGGAAATCTCTTCTCCTGTTCCTTCTGAGCTGTCTTCTCCCATCTACAATTGTGCCACGTGCTTCCAGGAACACTAGATATTTCCTAGTAAAGCAGGTCCAGGGCAGAAATACCAGTGTAAGATATTCTGCAGATAGGCAAAATGTGCCCAACTGGAGTTTTGCACAAAGGGACAGAGGGCTCATCACCCATTCCATTTCCCAATCACCACAGGCCCACAAATGTCAGTTTAGGGGCCTATGAGAAACATCATGATGTTGAGATATGGGCTGATAGCAGCTGAAGTCTTGTTAGATCATCAGCTCTCTCCACAGGAGATTGTCCCCCCATCACCGGTGGGAAGGATGCTTTTCCTGTGTTAACAGTAGTTTCTAGTTATTTGGTTTTCTAGGACTTTCCATTGAATTGAACATTTCAGGATCAGCTTTCTGAGCTAAAGCCCAGTACAGGACATTTGGAAACAACCCACAACGCCAATTTTAACTGGACTTGAAGACAGTTGGATATCATATGATGTCCAGGAGTTAAAGTAAGGAGGAGTGAGGTGGGAGGATCAAAAAGTGTGGTCTCTCCCTGGCTTGGGATAGCAATGCTCTCTCACAGCTGCTTCTCCTTCTCTCTGCCTAGAGTGGCAAAAGCTCTTCCTCCCTCCCTCCCTCGCTCACTTCTATCTATTGTGCCTCTGCATTGCCAGGTGCCAATGCCAACTCGACCCTGTCACAGGGGACGAGACCATCCAATGAACCCTCGAAAGGGGGTGAAGAGAGACATAGGGGCTCCTCACTGGGAAACGTCTGACAGTTCTTTTGAGTTTCCTCCTGATCAGTATGTAATAGGCAGCACAGTCCAGCAGACAAGGCATCGGGGGACCTGGTTCTTGTCCCTGTGCACTGTCACTGACTGACTTTGAGCCAACCACGTCCTCTGCCTCAGTTTCCTCATATGTAGCATGGCGATAATGACACTGCCACTGCCCCCCAAAGCAGTCAGAGGCAGAAGCGGGCTTCTTACCAGAACTTGTGCTCGCTGGGGTCAGGAGCCAGGCGAAGAAGGAAAGGGAGAAATACAAAGTACAGCTTCCCTGGGGCTGCGGGGACTGAAGCGTGGGCGCCACAGGGAGCCAGACTCTGCCACGGGGGCAGGGGAGAGGGACAGGTCCATTGTGGGGCAAGATTTTGGGGCTACGCAGCATCTCCCACCACCCCGAGACCTCAGCATCGCCTCCCCAGCCTCCGACCCCATTCCTAGGCACCCCGAGCCCCCGTACGGCTGCAGTGCCCCCCAGCCTGCCACTCTCCAGCCCCACCCCTGCACACCCCAGACCCCCATATGGCTGCAGTGCCCTCCAACCTGCCACTCCTGCGCACCCCAGGCCCCCGTATGGCCGCAGTGCCCCCCAGCCTGCCGCTCCCCAGCCCCACCCCTGCGCACCCCAGGCCCCCATACAGCTGCAGTGCCCCCCAGCCTGCCGCTCCCCAGCCCCACCCCTGCGCACCCCAGGCCCCCGTACAGCTGCAGTGCCCCCCAGCCTGCCGCTCCCCAGCCCCACCCCTGCGCACCCCAGGCCCCCGTACGGCTGCAGTGCCCCCCAGCCTGCCGCTCTCCAGCCCCACCCCTGCGCACCCCAGGCCCCCGTACGGCTGCAGTGCCCCCCAGCCTGCCGCTCCCCAGCCCCACCCCTGCGCACCCCTGGCCCCCGTACGGCTGCAGTGCCCCCCAGCCTGCCGCTCCCCAGCCCCACCCCTGCGCACCCCAGGCCCCCGTACGGCTGCAGTGCCCCCCAGCCTGCCGCTCCCCAGCCCCACCCCTGCGCACCCCAGGCCCCCGTACGGCTGCTGTGCCCCCCAGCCTGCCGCTCCCCAGCCCCACCCCTGCGCACCCCAGGCCCCCGTACGGCTGCAGTGCCCCCCAGCCTGCCGCTCCCCAGCCCCACCCCTGTGCACCCCAGGCCCCCGTACGGCTGCAGTGCCCCCCAGCCTGCCGCTCCCCAGCCCCACCCCTGCGCACCCCAGGCCCCCGTACGGCTGCAGTGCCCCCCAGCCTGCCGCTCCCCAGCCCCACCCCTGCGCACCCCAGGCCCCCGTACGGCTGCAGTGCCCCCCAGCCTGCCGCTCCCCAGCCCCACCCCTGCGCACCCCAGGCCCCCGTACGGCTGCAGTGCCCCCCAGCCTGCCGCTCCCCAGCCCCACCCCGTGCACCCCAGGCCCCCGTACGGCTGCAGTGCCCCCCAGCCTGCCGCTCCCCTGCGCACCTCGGGCCCCCACCGGCCCCCGGAGATACACCCCCCGCCTTGACCTTCTCCGGCTGACGGGCCCCCGGCCCCTCTCACCGCTACGGCTCCGGGCTTCTCGGCGGGCGGAGACCAGGGCAAGAGGCGCTGCCGCCCCGCACACGCCTGTCCCGGGCCGCAGCTCCCATCGCCCCCTCGGCCCCAGGCGCTTTGTGAGGCTCGGTCACGTGCCGCCGGCTTCCCTTCCCGCAATCCCGGGCCGGCTGCAGCCCCGCCCGCCTGCCCGGCACAGACCCGCCCCGCGGGGATCCCCGGGGCCCGTCCGGGGCAGGAATTGGGGCACCCCCCCGGCAGTGCCCCCCAAAACCTTTGTCCTCCTCCAGAGGCAATAACCCACGTCCCCACCAGGGCACATATCCCTGCTCCTAGGGCAATAGCTCCAGCACTGCCAGCACACGATCCACCCCGGGGAGGTGTAATCCACTCCCTGTGCCCTGGCCTAGGCCCACAAACCGTCCTGAGGACAGTAACAGCCCAGGAAGAAAAATGCAGGAGCTCGTCCCTTTCCCCTCCCGCTGCTATCTAGGGAAAGCCTAGTTCTCTTCCCCCCACTGGGGGTCTTGGCTGCGTGCACGGAGGTTTTTCTTTAATTCTTCCCCATTTGCTCTAGCACAGGGGTTCTCAAACAGGGGGTCGGGACCCTTCGGGGGGTCGCGAAGTTCTTACATGGGGAGTTGCGAGCTGTCAGCCTCCACCCCAAACCCGCTTTGCCTCCAGCATTTATAACAGTGTTAACTATATAAAGAGTGGTTTTAATGTATTAGGGGAGGTCACACTCAGGGGCTTGCTACGTGAAAGGGGTCACCAGTACAAAAGTTTGAGGACCACTGCGCTAGCACCAGTCCAGCTCTACCAACGATAGGAGCAATGAGAGCACTAGGCCTTTATGCTTTTTACCATGTGTCATCTAGACCTGCTCTGAGCAGGGGGAACAAACCTATTAACTAGCCATAAATATGAAACGTGATGTGGGTGGGGACTATCAAACAGGTCCAAGGACAACAATCTGGTGAGGAGCTCTGCCCCACTACCTCTAAGTGGGGGTTCTCTGCTCGGGGGGTTCTCTGCTCGGTGTCCCTGTTAGGTTCCCTCCTTCTGACCCTTTGACCTCACTCCTGTCCCTGTTCTTTATTAGTTGTCCCCCGCACTCGGTGGGTTCTGAGGCCCTGTGGTTCCTCCCCTTAAGCTGGGGGAGGATCCTTTAGCAGTGGGGGGCACTTCCCAGACACCCAATAGGTACCTCTAAGTGCTGGGAGGGGAAAGGCCCTGTGCCTGAACCCAGCTGGAGCTCTTTGTTGTATCAGCCACTGGCTTACAAGTGTCTGAAAAATGTGAAACGCCATCTCCTGGCGGCTGACAGAGAAAAAACTTTTGGTTTCCTCATCCCAGCCCCCAACTCCAGAGCCTGTAAAAACACATCTTTTTGCAGAGAAGACATAGTCTTTGCTAGCGTTTGGGGCTAAAGCCCCATCGAGGTGCCTGCGGCAGTTCACGCCTCTTTCCTTTGTTTCAGGCTGCCTGCAGACTCAGGCAAACATCACAGCCTCCCTTCACACTCACTTTATATTGGGGACGTTTCCTGTGCAACCACCAGGGACAGAGACTTTTCTTGGGAACACAAGATAGAAGCCACTGACCAGGGGAACGTATCGGTTCACAGTGAGCCGGCCCCGCTTCTTTCTGTCACTCGGGTGGGAATTTGGAGACGGTCCCTAGCGCCCGCCGGCGCAGTGAGGCCTTTCCCCTCGTTCCCTAGGGCGGGCCCAGAGGCGCACGCGCAGTAGGATGCTCCTGGCGCTGCGGCGGTTTGAGGGCGCCGTCTGTCTCCTCAGCCGCGTTCGCTCCGCCATGGCCCAGTCGTCGCGGGCCCCGGGCGGCCCGGCCCAGCGCCCGGCCTCGGTGCTGGGCACCATGGAGTTCGGGCGCCGCACGGACCAGGAGGCGAGCGGGGCGCTGCTGCGGGCCTTCCTGGAGCGGGGGCACCGGGAGCTGGACACGGCCCATATGTACGCGGGGGGCGCGTCCGAGCGCATCCTGGGGGCGCTGCTGGCGGGCGGCGGGGCCGCAGGTGCGGGGGGAGCTGGGCACGAGGGCGGGGGGAGGTGGCACGAGGGCGGGGGAACTGGGCACGCGGGAGGGGGTCGGAGGGCGGGGGAACTGGGCACGGGGGGTAAAAGGGCGGGGGAGCTGCGCCGGGGTGTGGGCGGGGGGGTGGGATAAGAGGGTCTGGGGAGCTGGACACGGGGGTGGGGCATGGCATGGGGAAGGGGGTAAGAGGGTCTGGGGAGCTGGGTTGGGGTGTGTGCAGAGAGGTGGGTAGGGCAGGGCATGGGGGAGTAAGAAGATGAGGGGGCTGGAGAGGTGGGCAGGGGGGTGGGGCATGGGGAAGGGGATAAGTGAGGGTGGGGGGCCAGAGAGGTGGGCAGGGGAGTGGGATAAGAGGGTCTGGGGAGCTGGGTATGGGGGGGTGTGCAGAGAGGTGGGTAGGGCAGGGCATGGGGGAGTAAGGGGATGAGGGGGCTGGAGAGGTGGGCAACGGGGTGGGATAAGAGGGTTTGGGGAGCTGGACACGGGGGTGGGGCATGGCATGGGGAAGGGGGTAAAGAGAGGGTGGGGGGCCAGAGGGGTGGGCCCGGGGGGGGGTGATGTAAGTGGGTCTGGGGAGCTGGGCATGGGGTGTGTGTGCAGAGGTGTGCCTGGGGGGTGGGTAGTTGGGGAAGCAGGAGCTGCCTCTGCTGAATACCTCTCCCTACCCCGCCGTGGGCAATCAGTGGAGCGGGGAGCCTGGACTCCCCACATTCCAGGGAAAGGGGTGGAATCCCATCTCCTTTACCTGGGCTGCAGTCTAGGGTCTCTCCCTCCCACACGCTGAGGGGAGTGGGGACCCTACTGGGGCAGCAAAGGTGAGGTGTTGGGTAGAGAGAGAGGCTCCAGGGAGCTTAGTGGGGTGTGTTTGTGTGGGGGGAAGAACAGTCAGGGTATTAAGTATCAGAGTGGTAGCCATGTTAGTCTGTATCCACAAAAACAATGAGGAGTCCAGAGGCACCTTAAAGACTAACAGATTTATTTGGGCTTAAGCTTTTGTGGGTAAAAAACCCACTTCTTCAGATGCATGGAGTGAAAATTGCAGATACAGGCATAAATATATACTGGCACACCTGGGGGAACCCCAAAGCACTCAGCCTTGTCAGGCTCCCCAGACTGGAGCCAGGTGTCACTCCCCTGGTCATTTGTTTGATTCCCCTTTCCCTTATGTGTGGGCTTTATTTTGCCCTTTGCACTCAGGAATCTCATGCTGGGTGTGCTCTGCGTGAGGTGGAGACAGAGTTCATTTTGAAGGTCTTATAAAAACTCTCTCTCTCCAAACAACTGCTCATCTGTGTTACTGGAACACTTCCATGTCTGCAGGGAAAAATCCCTTTAAAATCTAATCACCACTGATGCTGTTTACTTTATGCATTTGTCTTGGACAAGATTTAGGTGCCTAGCTCTGCGCAGCCATATTGGGGTACAGAATAGTGGTTGTTATTATACAATATTTTATTCCAGTAGTACGGAGGGGCCACATTTAGGATCATTTTACTAGATGCTGTACATATACACATGAAGACGTAGTCCCTATTCTGGAGAGTGTACAATCTAAAACTACAGATAAATTTTGTGCTCCATCGTAGGGGAGCAGGGATCCATTGAACTGACTCCGAAATAAATGAGTTATGCCCTATACATCAAGTAAACAAGAGTAAGGGGAAAACAACTGTTACAGCCACTGTGACCACCCAGCCCTTCGAAGAAGAAGGAGAGAACTTGTGTAGATTGCTGGATTGGGCCTCTAGGCTTTTACCCTTTCCCTTATGTGGTTATTTAGATAAACATTAGCAATTCTGTAACCCTATTAATTTGGCTTTCCCTTTTCTGTACCGCAATTTACCAGTTTTGCCTGGGGTTTCTGTAAATTTGTACCATGTTATGCATGAATTTTAAGTGGTTTGTGCCTGCTCCTTATCCCCATTCTTCCTTCACCCTGGTTATAAAGATGAAATACAAAATTGGTTATTTTCAGTCTGGTTCTGTCTCTCTTTTAGTGAAAATGGCAACCAAAGCCAATCCATTGGAGGGGAAGACTCTGAAGCCTGAGAGTGTCAGGTCTCAGCTGGAGACATCCCTTGAGAGGTTACAGATGAAGAGCGTAGACTTGTTCTATCTCCATATCCCTGACCACGACACCCCTGTGGAACAGACACTACATGCCTGCAATGAGCTATACAAGGAGGTAAAGGCAGAGGCCCAAACCTATGACTTTGTCCACTTGTCTTTTGTATTGTTTTATCTAGGTTTACTTGTCTCTTCTCCTGCTTTTTATTGCAGAGGATAGTGTGAGTACAGTGGTGAGGGGGCAGAGTTGCGCAAGGCAGGGAGGAGAAAAAGCAATGGCCTGTGTAAGGTCTAAACAGCTGGTACCATATAGTATCTCCAGGTGATTAATTTAGTACTATAAATAAGATCTCATAAGTTGTAACAAGCTTTAGGGTTTCTGATCTTTGCCTCCTGCTGTAAATTGGTCCTGTGCTATGTTTTGCATTAACAGGTAGGGAAATGAGTTTTTAAAGGGTGTAAATCCAGTTCTTCTAGTTCAAACAAAACAAGGGAAACATTATTATTATTTTTGGGTCTTGTAACTCATTTCCATTTGGAGGAGGGGGTGATCAAAAAAGGAATCTAATTTGGGGACTAAAATCAGTTGACACTCCGTTTCACTATGTTAATCTTAACTGTGTGTGTAAATACTCTCTGTATTCCTCTACAGGGAAAGTTTAAGGAGCTTGGTCTGTCGAACTATGCAGCTTGGGAGGTGGCAGAAATCTATACCACCTGCAAGTACAACAACTGGGTGCTTCCAACTGTGTATCAGGTGAGGGTTGCAGATTTAATATGGTCTACCAGACTTCTGCAGCTCTAGTCCCTCTTTACCCAACCTGGAGCTAGAGGGGCCTGTTCAGGTGGGGACTACTGCTCCAGGATGATGTCGTGAAGCTTCACCCACTGAGGGCAGTTCCTGGGAAAATTGGAGTTGTAGAGTCTCACTGAGTAGTTTGGAAAGCCTAAGCAAGTCAAAATTCACAAACTTTAACTTTTATTCATGTTGCAAGAGTCCTGGGAACCTGTCACTTTATTGTGGTAGGTTCTAGGAGTCCCCGTCTCAGATTGCAACCATATTGTGCTAGTTACTGTACAAACACTGAACAAAAAGATGTTTCATTTAGTCTGGTAAGACCTTTTTGGACAAGTGCAATTAAAAAGCAAAGTGAGGTCACTGCTCAGAGGTAGTTAAGAGTATACGTGTCTGTCATTTGTTCCAGCAATTTCTTGGATGTGAAACTGACAATAATGTAATGTTTATCAGTACCATACACTGATCCAGGAAATCTATTCTTTAGCAGGCACCAATTTATTGTGACCTGGGGACTGTCCTGATTCCTTCCATATGACACAAAATGTATCCATGGAGGGGGAGGAAAAGGGCTATTCCAGCTCCACTGGAATTTTGCACTTTTGATTTGAATGCAATGCAGATACATCATGGAGCTAAATGGGAGTCAATCTGTGCATATGCAATGATGGTTAAACTGCTGCTGCAAAGGAACTTGCTGCTGGGACACACATTTCTTCAGGATGTTTGGAAGGGGTTAACATGGGCAGACGCCTGTCTAAACAAAAGGCACAGTCCTGTTAATGCCATGAGCACAGATCCAGAGCACTTGGTTTTATCTCTGAATAGTTGTAGACAAGGCAAAGTAAAAGGAAAAGCAGAACCACATTTTTCTGAATGTTAGTTAATTTGCCTTGCAGACATGTGGCTTTGAAGTTGTCACTACTAAATCAGGTCCAGTTGGTTGTGGGAAGTTAAAATCTGCATGTAGCTTTGATGCCGTAGTTCACTCAGGCACCCATGGTGATCAGTGGCAGGGCAGGGCAGTGACGGGCATGTCAGGAGTGTAAGTAAATGGTGCCAATAGTGTTGACAATCCACTAGGAACGGGACTGAGCCACTTCATATAGGTGGCCAAATAGCCATCAGATGGCAACACGTCTTGATCGTTATTAGCCTTCTGGATTCTCACTGTCGGATAGGGAGCCCTTCCTCTTGCATTAGCACCCCATAAGCTAGCCAGGCCCTACTCTGAAGTTCTAAGTGCTCTTTTTTGTTATAGGGCATGTACAACGCAACCACTCGCCAAGTGGAAACCGAGCTGTTGCCGTGCCTTAGACACTGCGGAATGCGGTTCTATGCCTACAATCCTTTGGCAGGTATGAGCTGGGCAAGGGTGAGGAGGAAGGGTCTGCTAAATGGGGTGGGGAATGGAACTGAACCAAACAGAATAAAAATAGGTTGGATATTGGCTTGCCCCCCTCTGAATAGGGCTCCCTCCACTTCAGCCAAACTGCCACCACTAACAGTGGTCTTAGAAGTGAATAACAATGGTGGTGTTGGGATGAGTGGGTGGCTCAGGGGACAGATAATGAGCTACAGAGCCTTCACCTGTAAGTCACCATTGAATGAGTTGCTCTCCATCCATTTCCTAGTTTACCTGTAGGTCTGTATCCCTGTATACTCTTACAAACAGTCCCTGTGTCAGCAGAGATGAAGGATTGAATGGGGCCATGAAAGCTGATCTTTTGCAGGCCAAGGCAGAGGCTACCCATGCTGTGCTCGTCAGTTTTCAGGGCTGCCAAGCTGACACCTTTCCCCAACACTAGATTCACAAGAGATATTTACATGTAGTAAAGTGACAGCTGTAATGACTCAAGTGTCTTGATGCCAAGAAGCCCTTCTTGTCTTACTAGGGCAGAGGGCCTCTTCCCTACAAAGGGCTCATTCTGCTGGTCAGAGCTGAATAGGTGGAGTGTTTACACCCTACATTTCACTTCTTGCCCTGTCCCATCCTGGGGTTTATGCCTGGGCTGCAGGAGAGGCCTTGCATTCAGAGCTGTCAGAGATCATGGGGTATACAAAGCTACAATACTTTTTGCAGGCTGTACAATTCCATCCACCACAAAATCCTGGCCACTAATGTCATTGAACCCCTGCAGGAGGGCTGCTGACAGGGAAGTACAAGTATGAAGATAAAGACACGGTCCAACCGACTGGCAGGTTTTTTGGAAATGATTGGGCCCAGATATACAGGGACAGGTAAGTTTCCAGATGGTAGAATGGCAGAGACACGGACCTCTCCTGAGGGTAGAACAGTGGTTCTCAACCAGGGGCCCGAGGCCCACTGAGGGGCTGTGAGCTGGTTTCTGGCAGTCCACCGAGCAGGGCCGGCATTAAACTTGTGGGGGCCCAGGGCAGAAAGATGAAGCCCTGCTATATGGGGCTGAAGCCTGGGGGCCTATGCCCTGCCATCCAGGGCTGACGCCGAAGCCTGAGCAACTAAGCTTTGCAGGGCTCCCTGTGGCATGGAGCCCCCGGCAATTGCCCCAATTGTTAGCACCTAATGCTGGCCTTGGCTTTTATATGCTGAAAAACAGTTGTGGCACAGGTGGGCTGTGGAGTTTCTATAGCGTGGGGGGGGGGGGAGTGCTCACAGAAAAAGGTTGAGAATCCCTGGGCTAGAGTGTTACCCTTGATTCAGCCTAGTTGAATCCCCAAGCGAACATGCAGAAGATACAAATGACTGAAGTCTGTTCAGTGATTATGCCCACAGGCAGGTGATCTCCCTCAGTTATTGCTAAGCAACTCTTACACTGTCCCTGTGCAGTGGTGCTCTAGCACTCCCCTGCAGCGCTCGGGGGTGGGAATTTGTTAACTAGAGTGATGGTTTAATGATCATAAAGAGAACAAGTGTGATGGCTTTATTACAGCAGAGGACTGGGTACGGGTGCTTTCTATAGTCTAGTTCAGGGGTTCTCAGCCTTTTTCTTTGAGCCCGCCCCCCCAAACATGCTATAAACTCCACAGTCCACCTGTGCCACAATAACTGTTTTTCTGCATATAAAAGCCAGGGCTAGTGTTGGGGAAGAAAGCAGGTAGCTGCCTGGGCCCCGTGCTACAGGAGCCCCCATGAAGCCACATTGCTCAGGCTTCGGCTTCAGCCCCAGCCCCGGGTGGCAGAGCTCTGGGCTTCAGCTCCATGCAGCGGGGCTTTGGCTTTCTGCTGAGGGCCTCAGTGAGTCTAATGCCCCTACTTGGCGGACCCCCTGAAACCTGCTCACGGTCCTCTAGGGTGCCTCAGGCCCCTGGTTGAGAACTACTGGTCTAGTTCCAGTCTAGTTTGCCACTGGCTTGTTCTGTGGCCTTGCAAAAATCACTTAAATAGCTGTCTCCTCATTTGTGAAATGGGGGATATTGACCTTCCATACAGGAGGCTGAAGCTGAATGTTTGCAAAGTGCTTTCAGCTCTTGATGAAAGTCCTACAAGAAGAACAAAAGGTAGTCAGTTTTTTCTCGCTAGCCATCGAACATCTAGTGCATCCTTAGTACACTAATGGTCTGGTATCTGGAAAGGATGCAGGGGCATGAGCTGGCCGCTGTAAACTTGTTTGCTGTATCTACACAATCTATTATACTAGCTAGCTAAAAAAAAAATTTAAATTCTACACTAGTGAAATACAAGTTCTTGAGTCCGAAGCCTCAACAGGCAACATGCTTGTTAAACAGTGACTGCAGCATCCCTGATCTCTAGGGGAGGTTGCCTTTTGGATCACCCCAAAACGGTTTGGGTAGCATAGGCCATAAGGGCTGCATTGGGTACATGCAACAGTCCAGGCACTGGTCTTGGACCTGTTGGAGGTAGGAGTGCCCCGTTGTTCTCTTGCCTGCAGTATGGATCCATGTCTGAGTCATGAGAAGCCAGAGATAGTTGAGTTAGTAAAATGAATGCTCCATTAATGTCTCCTTTGCTGCAGATACTGGAAGAAGCACCATTTCCAAGCCATTGCCCTGGTAGAGAAAGCATTAGGGGAGGCTTATGGCTCTAACCCCCCCAGCCTAACTTCAGCTGCTTTACGCTGGATGTACAACCACTCTAAACTTCAGGTAATTGCTTGACTTTAACATAGACAGTTGGTATGTCCAAAGAACTGGAACTCTGCAACTGGATTTCTTTGGCTTTTCCAGCTGCAGTACATCAGCAGTGAAATCTGTCCTTTAATCCACTCAGACCCTACTGCTTTGTTCTTTTTGAAATATTACTTTGGTCTTTCAGTGGAAGGAAAGTGGAAGATCTTAAATGCCCGTTGCTCTAGTTTTAACTTTTCTCAGCCAGCCACTTCCTCATTAGGTGATACACTGGCTTTTCATGTGGCCAGGAAATTAATGGTTATGTTTTCTTCCTCTCCCAAAACATCCCTCTGGCCACGCAGAGAGCATGAATTGGCAGCCTTTGAGGGGTTGGCAAGACTTGGAGGCAGTGACAGCACACTGAGTTCTGGCCTTGTTAACAGGATTGCAGTTACGACGTATTTCCCCAAATATCCAGTAGTTGCCAAAGAGCAACATTCAGCTGAAAGACAAACAGAGCTGAAGTCTGATGTTTGTAACAAGATGGGAGGCAAGTTGGTTTTCCTATAAGGTAACTCCTCCCTTTCCACTGCAGGGTGCCCTTGGAGATGCAGTGATCATTGGGATGTCCAACATGGATCAGCTGCAGCAGAACCTCACATGCAGTGAAGAGGGCCCTCTGCTCCCAGCTGTGGTGGAAGCATTTGATAAAGCCTGGCATCTAGTAGCACATGACTGTCCCAACTACTTCCGGTAGAAAATGGGGGTAGCAAATTTAGTGTGGGGATAGTAACCAAGTATCCTGACATCTGAGACCTAACTCCTCCCATAGAGTTTCAGAGGAAACTTCACTCTTGGATCAGTGAACGTTATTAGTGTCACATTGGGGTTTCCTTGCACTAGAGTTGAAATTCTTCATACGATCACAAGCCTCACTGTTTCTATGCTGACTTAATGATAGTTGCACATGGTGTCTAAGCCATAAGGTGTCTGATTTTTCCTTAAACAAAACTAAAAGCCATAATTGCCATGAGAATGTCCCTTAATAGGGCAGCTCCTATTTTCACTTGAGCACACAAAATAGTGTTGTGATTTGGTGATGTAATTCATATAAGGAACTGGCCCTGTCATAGGGCCACTTGAAGTCTCCAAGTAGGAATGTGGATATTTGTCTTCAATCAGCTGTCAGAATAAAGCATTTTCTAACTCATGCCATGCCATGCCTGTTTAATTGAATTTTGGGTTCTGTTTTGAATTTCTGCTTAAAGCTGTTTTAATAACAGCCAAACCCAATCACAGCAGCAGTTACAAGAACAGTTGTGCTTAAAGCAATGGAGTTCCATTAGGAAGGGTGCAGGTTCCAATTTTGCTTGTGCTATTCACTTATGAAGGGACTTTAGCCCAGTTACTTGCTCTCTTTCTAAGGCAAGAGCTGTGAAAACAAGCCTCTCTAAAGCTGAGAGAGGAACTTCAAAGTGCAAACTAGGCCTTCTGAACTGTCTTAAGCCATCAGGATTTTAGCCCAAGTGCAGGCTTCCTAAAACAGGTTTTGTTAAATAGTAGAACTGCAGGAATAACCTTAATGTAGTTTGGCTCAAGAATGGGAATTATCCTGCCCATTATTTAACTTTAAATAGCAGTTTGTTTACTCCAGTCTGACTACATAACTTCCTCAGTTCTGTTGAAGACAACCCACTTGAACAGTGGACATCATACACAAGACCAGTCCTAGGGTTGCTAATTTTGGTTGAGTATTCCTGGAGGTTTCATCACGTGACAATCTTTAATTGAAGATTAATCTTTAATTCCTGGAGGCTCCTGAACAATCCTGGAGCGCTGACAACCCTAGTCCTACCTCTGATGGAATTTTCCACAAGCAGTGTGTAACCTAATATTGCGGTTCAGTCTAGACCAGTGGTGGTCAGCTGGTAGATTTTGATCAACTGGTGGATCATGGAGGCTTTGACAGCTGATCTCAGTCTAGGGTTGTCAAACCAGGAGATTAGCTGTTAACAGTCTGCAGTGGGGCTAAGACAGGCTCCTTACCTGCCCTGGCCCTATGCTGCTCCGTGGGGGGAGGGAGGTTTCTGCACACTGGTCTTGCCTACAGGCACTGCTGCCTGCAACTCCCATTGGCTGGGGATGGGGAACCACGGCCAATGGGAGCAGTGAGTGTGGTGCCAGCAGACAGGGGCAGCATGCTGAGCCTCCTCCCCTGAGGAGCTACTGCTGGACATGCTGGCCAAATTCCTCCTGCACTCCAACCCCCTGCCTTTGCCCTGAGGGCCCTCCCCAACTCCCTCCCAGAGCCTGCAGCCCCTCTTGCACCCCAAGCTCCTGCCCCAGCCCTTAGCCCCCTCCTGCACCCCAACCCCCTGCCCCAGGCTCAGTCTGGAGTCTCTCCCACACTCTGAACCCCTTGGCCTTAGCCTAAAGCCCACACCCCAGCGCAGTGAAAGTAAGGGTGGGGGAGAATGAGCAACAAAAGGAGAGGGGATGGAGTGAGCAGGGAAGGGTGTTTGTGCAATTACTGTTATTTCTACATTTTCTTTGAGGTAGATCCTGGGTTGCACTTAAATTCAAAAAGTGATCTTGTGCTTAAAAAGGTTGGAGAGCTAGACTCATGCAAGTGCTGAATTACAACTGGTCATGTGACTGCTTTACCACCACAGCGCCCCCTTGTGTCGTGGTTGTATAGTTGCAGTCTCAATTCTGCATCCTAAAATCTTAACTACAGGATTTTGCCTGTTTCTGTAGATTGAGTATTGTACACACATACTCCTCACTGCCACAAAAGCTCTACTTCAGAAGTTAGTTACACCAATATTTAAAGTGTAACTTTTAAGACTCTTTCCCCTTTCTAAGGGAATGAGTAGTTTTTTAGCTTTGGTGCTGGGTCAAGAATCAGTTACAGAAAAACTACAGGTATTCTATGCTAGAAGTTGGAGTGGAGATAATTCTTTTATTTCAATAGTTTTCAACCTGTAGTCCACAGACCTCTGGAGTCTTCAGACTATATCTAGGGGTTCTGGTTGGCATTACCATGGAACAGTAGTTTTCAACCTGTAGTCTGCAGAGTGCCTAAGATTTCAAAAGGGGTCTGCATGTGAAAAGAAGTTGAAAACTGCTCCTCTGTTACCATTCTACACGAGAAATACGCCATGCCTGAGGGAAGCTGCAATACTTCTGGTGATGCACTGTTGTTAAACAGGCTCAGTGAAGACAGAAGGAACTTACTAAAAGATGGTAGAGGCATCCTTTGGCTTCAGGGGTAATTTAGTCAGTATCTGCTCTCAAAGGAGGAGGGATAGCTCAGTGGTTTGAGCACTGGCCTACTAAACCCAGGGTTGTAAGTTCAATCCTTGAGGGTGCCACTTACGGATGTGGGGCAAAATCAGTACTGGGTCCTGCTAGTAAAGGCAGGGGCCTGGACTGTTGAGGTCTCTTCCAGCTCTGAGAGAGGTTCTCTTAGCTGTAGAATTAAGACAAAACCCAGCATCCTAGGCCCTATTAATTAGCACCTTCTCCTTCACAGAAGAACTGTTTAAATGCAACTTGGCTCCATGCAACTGTCATTTCTAATGCAAAGTGAGCAGTTCAAAGGCAATTTTCTGTAGAGAGAGAGGATGATGGGGCAGTGAAGTAGATTTGCAGAGATACGGCTCAAGTTTGAACAATAAGCACAGCATGGAAAGGGTTACACTTCCTACATGAAACTTTAGGCGGCTCTCAGGTTCTGCACATTTTCTCCTGGCCCAGGAATGCTCAAAGAGGCAGTCAGAGGCAGCACAAGCAAGAATCCAAAATTTCTACTTAATTTTTATATATAAACCATTTGCATCATCATTGATAAATAGCAAATCTGTAGGTTGATCAACTTTGTCCTGCTGCACCGGAGGGAGAGTACCCATGGGCTGTAGTGGACTATTCTTGAAATAGAACAAACTGTCTCTAATGTCCTATAGCGGGTCTTTTAGTTAATTGTCATTTTCTTCATCATCATCGTCCTCCTCCTCCATCTCTGAGGTTTCTTCTGCCTCTTTCACCAACTGCTGGAAGTCTCCTGTCTCAGAATACCACATGCACTTGATGGTCACTTTAAACTCTGCCATCTCATAGCCAAAGAGTTTCTGAAAGGGAGACAGGAAGTTGTCACTCATACTGCTAAGCCTCCACATTAAGTAACACCTTTCAACTGGATGATGACAAAACTGGGGATGTAAGCAAGAATCAAAGGGTGCATTTTAATATAAAGATAAGTTGTTCAACTTGAGGTAGACCAAAAGCATGAAGCTATTTTAATGCAGACTTTTCACTTCAAGCTCGATTAGATGGATCCCTTCCTCAGTCCATGCCACTCTCGGGCAGCTCTGATTTTACTGCTAGTTTCAAAATGCCCAGTATAAAACTAGAACGCAAAGGCAGGATTCATATCTCAACATGCAAGACATTTAATTCTTTTAGCAATACCTGGTCTATCATTCATCATCCTAGTAATTTCTCCGTGTGATCTTAGAATTAAACAATACCTGTCTCAACACAGGGTATTTCTCAAGTGATCAGCTGGACTCCATCTGCATCTTGGGCTATTCTTCCAGCTGGTCATTAATCCCCAGTCAAGTATTATTGCATAGCAGCCAAAACAGCTCTTAAGGATGCATATTACAACCCTAATCACCAGCAGCTGTGCATTATTGTTAACAGCCAGAACTGTAGTCATTTGATTTGAGTACAAATGGTGTCTCACACTGAATTCAATCTACTGGCCACACTGATTTGTAATTTCATGAAAGATCCACAGGATTCATTACTGGATGGAAATAGTGGCTGCCTGTGAACTATAGCTGCATACCTGCTGCTGATACATTACTCACCAAGACACGAGCCTGTTCAGGGGTCAGAACATCCCCTTCCTTGCAGACTTCATAATCAGAAAGCAGTGTCACGACTCCTGCAGGAATAGGGAGGAAGAAGGGGATCCAGGCAGGGGATGAATACCACATGAGGTTAGAGAACACTGGAGCTGCTGTGGTAATCAGAGCTCCCAGCCTGGGTCTCTATTGCTGACAGCATAGAGTAATGAAGCTTCAACTCAGCAGCACAATAAATTGGTTTGATTTTTACACAGGCAGACAGTTCTGTGAGGAAATGTAATATAATGTAAGGCATGTATCAGTTGTTGAAATTGATATGCAGTGTAAACCCACTTCAGCAACTAATCTCTTAGCAGGTGTTTGCTTCATACCTGTCCTCTCCCAAATGCTGAGTCCCACAGCTCCCCCATTTTCATGCAATTACTAGTTCAGGCTGCTTCCTTCCTCCCAATTCCATTGGGAGAAACAGGAGACTTCACACGACCGCCTGTGGCTTTGCCAAGGCATATAATAAAGTAAATAAATTACATTTTCCATGAGAAATCCTTGTGACCTGCAGGTCAAGTCCAGCTGACTGATTTGAAAAACCCAGGCACGTAGGAGATGGGGCTTTCATCTGGTGCTTGGCTTATCCTGACCAGCTCAGAGACAAGAATATTACAATATAGAATAAACAATTCCAGTGCCAACCATAGGAGGAGGAAGGGGGTTTTAATATTAGATGTTCCCTGCTGAACATATGCTCTGACTTCTGCATCCATCATCTAACACTCTCCCTGCCAAGCCTTTCTGCATATATGCTGACCAAGAGGTTACCAACATTTATTAAATAAAAGCCAGTAAGTCTGGAATAATTTTAGTGGCAGAAAGTTAATTATGATCATATGCCCCAGTCAGCTCACATACCTTTCTTCAAAGTTGTTGGCAATCCCAGCTGCCGTAATTGAGGCTCCATGGAGTGGGGAAACTGCTCCAGGGGCCCTGTGTCCAGGCTCACCGTGAATGTTGCCTTGTTACCTGCACGGGCAAAGTCCACCTCTTTGAACTGAGAGAACCATCTGGGGGATGGGGGAGGGGAAGGAAACAAGAGTATTACTTATTTAAGAAACCTCCAGCTACAGAAGAAACCTGACTTGGGATGGGTCAGCCTTGGAACTCATCTATCCTACTCCAAGAGGTGCGGACATTGTGAAATCAGCATCTATGGGTTTTGTACTACTGCTCATCACTGCAGTATCCAAACACCTTCCATGCACAACAGATCAGCAGTAATAAGGCCCAGAGTAAATTTTTTTTTTTGGCAGGGGGAGAGTCTTGGGGAAGGTGGGGGATATGAGGGAAAAGAGAGCGAGTGAGGTTGTAAATGTTCTGTTGATGGTGGAAAAGCTCTATGTGTAAGCAGGGTTGCAGTTTTTTCTGCTACCTCATTAAAGAAATGTATCGTTTTCAAGCTAGGCTTACAATTCCCTCCTTGCCCCAGCAAAATTCCTCTAGTTAGCCTGGGTCCCCAGGCCAGATGACAGGCCAGCTTCCCAAGAGATGTTCTACTGCTTCCACACGCTCTCTCCTGCACAGGCCAGCAATACCAGAAGGTGATTTGTACTTGTGTCCATGTGTGTAGGTAACTCTTGGGGATTCTGGAAAGCTTTGCAGCTGTTTGACCCCACACTAACTTCACAGGTAAGTGCAAGATATTTTAGAGCAGGGATTGGCAACCTTTGGCACACAGCCAGCCAGGGTAAGCCCCCTGGGAGGCCAGGCCGGTTTGTTTACCTGCCGCATCCACAAGTTCGGCCGATCACGGCTCCCACTGGCCGCGGTTTTCTGCTCCAGGTCAATGGGGGCTGTGGGAAACTGCGCGGGCTGAGGGATGTGTTGGCCACTGCTTCCCACAGCCCCCATTTGCCTGGAGCGGCAAACCGTGGTCAGTGGAAGCTGTGATCAGCCGAACCTGCGGATGCGGCAGGTAAACAAACCGGCTTGGCATGCGGCTTGCCAGGATAAAGCTTGCCGATCCCTGTGTTAGAGCATGAGATTCAGGAAAGGAAAAGTCCAGTCAGCTGTGTTTGTGGGGTGGTGGGCCGGAGATTGCTTAAGCAGTTGCTCACCCTGTGGCATTAGATTTTACTCTTATGGAGACTACCCAGTTCAAATGGACAAGTGTAGTTCAACATCTCCAAGAAAGCAGCCGTGTGCGTCAGAGTGTAGCACCTCCCATTCTCTTTTCAATCATGGTATAACCTGCTGTAACTTCCTCCCGCCTTTCCCACCATGAGTCTTTCCCATCGCAACTCCAAAGAGAGGTATGCATCCAAGCATTTTAAGCTGAACATTGCCATGAGACCAGCATCAAGGAGAACAAGAGAACTGCTGCCAATAGTGGCTACTATTTCAAGGCGGGAGAAGAGGCTCAGTCAACTTATTCTTTCTCAGTCAAGATGCAACACTGGTGGCCAGTATGCCCCTTTGTTACCCCCACCCCCCAGATACTTACTCGTTCACTTCTTCTTTGGTGCGATTGGTGAACAGGAGACCCACTTCACCTCTTAGGTGTTTGCTGACCTGGAAGATAAGCAATATGTGGAATTCAGCAGTGCGCTTAACCTGGGCTGTGCTGAAGCCCCCTGATAGCATGGAGTTTACTCAGGAAGCCCAGATAATTCAGAGGACTCAACCCTCAGATTTGCAGATCTTGACTAATCAGCCCCAATGTGTCTTGCAGCCCTTTGGTGCTATGAGGAAGACTAAATTAAGATGTAGATGGCAAGTCTATTTCAGGAGACTTTTCCTCCTAACATGAAACCTGTTCTGTGGCTGAAGGAAGCAGTGGCTTGGCAGGACATTGCAGATGTAAACTCTAGAGAAAGGAGTTTAGATTGTGGGAGGCGGGAAAGGGAATGAATCACTGGCCTAAGAAAGAATTAAGATCAAGATTCTCAGATGTTTCATGAGGAAAAGTTGGAGAAACCCCATTTGAAAAGTCACTATGATCTAGTCATAGAATTGCTGAAGAAGAAAAAGGAGTTAAGCAGAGAATTTTTGGACTCCTGTGAGGGCTCTTAGCATCTGAGTTTAGTTTTTCAAACTGTAGTAAGAATTCCATAGGGTTGAGGCTCCAAATTATTTTGAAAGCTTGGATGAGGAATTCAGACTGTTCACACACTGATTGCGGTCCTCCTTCAGTGAGAGACTAAAAAGATTTGAAGACATCTGCTAGTGGAGGTCCTTCGAGCTCTCCCAACAATTCTGCCTCCACAGCAAGAAGATTAAGCAGCAGTGGCTGAGAGATGCCACTTGTACCTGCAACCCAGACCTTCAGGACTGAGTTGCTATAGTACTAACAAGGAATGTCCCCAATTAGGTATCTTGTGAGCAAGGCATAGTCATTTTATCCCTCACCCCACAACATGCTGGAAGGAGGAGAGGGAAATGCTGCAACATCCTCATGCACCTCTCCTTTGGTGAACTGATTAAAAAAAAAAAATTTCTTACTGTAGTGGAAGAACCTATAGTGAACAAAACTACGCTGACCTGAAGCTAACCACTACCAGAGTCAAAAGGCTGCCCACACTGGAAATGGGACTGTTGTCAAAGGCAACTTGCCTAAAAATCTACATATCAGTGAAGGACCGGATTTATCATCATCGTGGTAGTGCTTAGGCGCCCCAGTCGTGGACCAGGACCCCTTTGTGCTAGGTGCTGTATAAACAGAGAGCAGAAAAATGGTCCCTGCCCCCAAAAAGCTGACAATCTAAGTCAGGGGTCTCAAACTCAATTTACCTTAGGGCCAGTGCCAGTCCTCAAATCCTCCCAGCGGGCCAATAATGTCACTGAAGATGGTGTTCACGCCACTTCCCAGCCCGTTTCCCACCATTTTCCCTCGCTCCCTTGGCCGCATGCTGCCCTGACTGACTCTGCCTGGCAACTAATGCTGCTGCCTCCATGGCTGACTAGTGATGGTATCTCTGTCCCTCTCCCACATCCAATGGGAGCTGCGGGGGCGGCGCCTGCAGCTGGCAGCATGGCTGTATGGGTCCCTCCTCCGCGGCTCCACTAGCAACAGCAGGGATAGAGAATCGCTTGCAGGGAGCCGAGCTGCCCAAGGTGAATGACACGTTGCTGAGTGCAACTCCTGGGAGGGTCCCAGGAACAGCAGAAGGGAGCAACATTGGGGGGAGGGGCATGTGACTCTCTCCTGCCCGCTTCCCTGGCCCCCCACCCCAAGCTGGCAGCCTTGAGGGCCAGATGAAAGAACTTTTTAAAAAGTTTCCATGGGCTGCAGTGGGGAGGTTCTCGGGCCGGGACTTTGAGACCCCTGATCTAAGTATCTAAATCCCATTTACTACAGATGGAAGAGTATTGATCCATTCTGACTCTCCAGAGCAATTCTTTATTTTCTCTTGAGATTTACAGCAAATAAGGCTTACTTCCAAAACATGCAAAAGCTCTGGAAACCAGAACATACCTGGTGTAAGTTCTCTTTGTACTCATCAGCTGGCCCCCGTCCCAGTGCCACCATCATAACTTTGTTTTTCCCAAAGAAAATCCTTTTGGAAAAGAAGGAAAAGAATCCATCATGATGGGCTCAGTACATCTGCAGAGTTGAATCAGGGATGAAGATGGGTTCTCAATCGGGGAGTCGCAGCCTCTCCCTTTTTAAGGGTTGGGGAAGGGGATCCTGAAACTTCTCTCTTGTAACCTAAGAATTAGGGAAGTTACTGTTCTGACTCAAACAGAAAGGGAAGGAAGGTGATAGTCACTGCATCACTTTAGCTCTACGTGCCAGTGCTTGAAAGATGCAGCTGCCATGGAACACTGCCGTTGTTTAAATCCTAGGGTTAACCCCAGCACTACAGCCAAGCGCCCCAAGCTACTTCCTGGAAACTATCCTCTTGAGGGGTGGAAGAGAATAAAATTCAGAGAGCTCTTCTAGCAGCTTACCTCCTGCTCCCACAGAACTAAGTACAGTAATCTAAGCTATATATATACACACCTATTACACAATATTCATGATCACTAGCCACGAGGGGAAGCAATCTCGGAGACTACTGCTCACCTGCTGTGCTTCCAGGCACTTCTGATATCCTTCAGCTTGTTGTTTCTCATGTTGACAACAGAGAAGATAAAGAGATATTTGTAGGTGTCCACACATTTCCGCAACTATAGGAGAACATGATGTTGAGCAGTTATAGCAAACATCAGAGAAAAATCCCCATTGCATACCAATGCGTTTCTGCCACAGCTTAAACACAGAAGATGGGATGGAAGGATTGTTCAAAAATTCTGTTCATGGCAACATCTCTAGCACCCCAGCAATATCAGGCACTCCATGGAACTAACAACTATGATTTTGATGTGCGATTCTCCATTTGAACTAATCAATTGTAAAACTTTTTTTTTTACATTAAAATAAACTACATATTATACAACAAACACAGGATTTGCTAAACTCTCTTTTTCTCCAACCCGTAGCCAGTCAGCCATAGCGATCGTTCACCATTTGGTCTGTTCCGACGCAACCGCGAAGGCTTGATGGCCTGAGAGTCCAACATCAGAACAGACTTGATGAACCCATGTAATAGGAGGTCTGCCTCTGGGCCGCCTCCACCCCTCAGTTGGTAGAATTTTATCCCGGATGTTACAAGCCACCTGGAGTACAGCGTTTGGTGGCGTCTTGTGGCATCCTTGTGACATGCCCAAAAAGCATAAGGTGCCATCTGCAGACAATGCCCCAGTAGTCTGTAGACCCGAACGACCATAAACATCTGCATTACAGATGAAGCCATTCCACTTTATGCCCAATATATGATGTTGACATTGTGTAGAAAGCCTCCAGCTTTGCCCAGTCCACGTGGCATAGCATCCATGTTTCGCAGCCGTACAACAGTATGGGAAGGATACAGCTGAAATAAATCCTGAACTTGGTTGTCATACGAAGATGATGTTGATTCCATATCTGTTGAAAACGGCCCATGGCAGATGCTGCGATGCCAATCTGATGGGGAACCTCTGTGTGAGAATTGGAGGAGCTGGTAAATATAGAACCCAGATCGCAAAAGCTGGAAACTGATTTGACAGTTTCATTGTTCAAAGAGATTGGAGTCATAGGTAGACCTGGTCTTAGATTTTGCAGTTTTGATCATGAAACATGGAGACCAATCTTAGCTAACTACTCCTCCATATGCTGGGGTGCCTCACAAAACCTGTTGGGACTCTGTATTAAAAGAACGATGTCATCAGCGTAGTCAAGGTCTGTGAGCGAGAGATCATTGATCTCAATGCCTGTGAACCTGACGGAATGCTGCATTATGAAATCCATTGCCCGGCAAAAGAGTGCAGGGGCCAAAATGAAAACACCAGATACTGATTTAAAAGGCACTGACATCCGGTTCCCCAGACAAACATGGGCAGTGGTTCCATTATGAAGCTCCCTAATCAAGTTCAGCAAAGTGTTAGGGGCACCTATGCTCTTTAAGGCCTTCCATAACATGACATGGTCTACTAAATCAAATGCAGCCTTAAGATCAATATACGCTATGTGTAAGTGCTTCCTGAACTCGCGATGTATTTCTGAAAATAAGCGAAGGGCCAAAATGGTGTCTAATGTGGACCTGTTCCTCGTAAAGCCTGACTGTTGGGGACAACGCTTCCAATGCAGCAAAGGCTCCAGGCGTGCCAGCAAAACACGCAGACACCTTCCCTGAAACAGAGAGCAAGGTGATCGGCTTGTAGCTGTTACATTCATCGCGTGGTCCCTTGCCCTTATGGAGTTAGATCACAATGTCGTCCTTCCAGGCGGTTGGCAAGGTTCCAATTCTCCACACCAGACGAAAGATGGCCAGAAGTGATTCAGCTACAGGATCAATAGCCATGATTTGCTATTAGCAGGTCTGAGGGGATTCCATCAGCACCGTCTGCACATCTGTTTTGCAGTTTAGAGATGGCACACTTCACTTCATCCAGCGTTCGTGCATCAGTACAAATGTCTGGATCTGGAACTGCAGTCACTGCCAGATCATCCAGCTCTGAACAAGGGCAGCTGGAGGATGGTTCAGGACACTGTGATAATGTTTCATTCAGCGTGAAAGAATGTCATCATCTGATTTACATGGATGCCCTTGGCTGTCGTTCACGATGCTGTTTGTAGTGACTACCTTGACCGCTAAAGTGCATTACACAACTCAACCATTAAGCCCACTGTCCTGCCCCTGGTAGAAGCCAATACCCAAAGCGAGCAAGAAGCCTCTTTAATGTAGTTGGTCAAGTGTACGACCCAGTACGCAGACAGCACGACAAATTCTTTTATGACCCTTGTGGCACTCAGCTTAACTCCTGAGGAAGTTTTTCTGTATGCACTCTAACTTTTTTTTTTAATAAGAAACTTAACAGATCTTTAATGAATCCATCTGACACAACAGTTGACCATTCTCAAAGTGCTTCTTTTCTATATTTCTGGCAATTCTAGTTCAATTGCCTCTGTGTGTCTCAGTTTCCCCACATCTGTAAAGCATGTAATGAGACTTAGTCTGTGTAAAGTATATTAAGAGCCTCACAGGAGGAGATTCTACAGAAGGGAAAGAGCATATCTGTTTTTCTACAATATAGAATGGAAAACTAAATGCAGCACCTTATGACTTATGTTCTTACTTACCTCTTCTATTAAGCTCTGTTTGACTTCTAAGCCTTTCTTTGTGGTTTTTGTTAGGGAAACTGAAAGGAAGCAGAAGAGCTTCAGCATTATTGATAACTTGGGCACTGGTTATGTAAAGTACAATTAAAAAGCACAGAAATGTGGCTGCCAAATACACTGGACATCAGCTTTAATGAACTCAAAGACTTTTCACTCATTTCTGGAAGACCATGTGCAACCTTCTAGCACTGATGCTTTGCTGCACACGGCCGCATGGTTGTAGGATCAGGGTTTCCTTTACTGATTAATACCATGAGCTACAAACCATCATTGAAATAAAACATTTCAAGGTCTCATATTGCACTGACGTGCAACAGCACATCACCAGATATTTGCATCATCCCTGGTAGGAGACAAGAATCTCATGAATAGAAAGTAAACATTTTTACTGAGGCTACCAAATTGGTTCTATAATTCCCAGACCAACTAACACAGCCTATTCTGCCTAATGTCTGCACACAACTCTCCTCCCCGCCACCTCAGTAACAACTACTCTGGTGGCACCTGAAAGACTAACACATTTATTTGGGCCTAAGTTTTCATGGGTAAAAAACCCACTTTTTCAGATGCATAGAGTGAAAATTACAGATACAGGCATAAATATACACTGGCACATGAAGAGAAGAGAGTTACCTTACAAGTGGAGAATCAGTGTTGACAAGGCCAATTCAGTCAGGATGGAGGTGGTCCACTCCCAATAATTGATGAGGAGATGTCAATACCAAGAGAGGGAAAATTGCTTTTGTAACGAAAGTAACTCCCTTCTCTTCATGTGCCTATATATATTTATGCCTGTATCTGCAGTCTTCAATTCCATGCATCTGAAGAAGTGGGGTTTTTTTACCCAAGAAAGCTTATGCCCAAATAAATATATCTTGAAGGTGCCACCAGACTCATCATTGCTTTTGTGGATATGGACTAACTACCCCCTGATACTCACACCTCAGTGGTTCAGTAGCCAAATTAACAATCAACATTACCCAAAAGAGCCACTATAGTCTGAATCCATTGTTTTGTGTGTATAATATATATATAAATTATTTTCACAGAAAACTGACTGACCAAGTATTCTACAATGCGTTTAATAACATAGTAAAAGCATCCTAAGTGGTTGTTAATTAAATCAGTGTTTTTATATCACGTGCTGCACGGAGCCGCAGGAGCCACTTTCAAGAGCCCCTTGTGGCTCCCACACCGCAGTATCATGGCGTTACAGCAGCCAGGGACACACTGAGGGTGGAACAGACCCCACTGGGGGCTCCACCTCAGCGGCGCAGGGAAGCTGCCACCAAAACGTGGGTGGCACTGCCTGGCCCCAGAGCCTTACCTACGCACAGGGGCCCCAGCGCCAGGCGGGAAGGGCAGAGAGGACACCCAGCCCAAGGTCGGGGAAAGGAAGGGGCAGGCAGTGAACTGAGCTGGGCGGGTAGGGCAGAGAGGACCCCCAGGCTCGGGGAGAAGGGGGGTCCCCGGGCGGGGGGGGCAGAGAGTGCCCCCAGCCCAGGCGACGGGGGGGCAGACAGTGAGATGAGCAGCGGGGTCCCTGGGCGGGGGGGGAGGGGCAAAGAGGACCGCCAAGTTCCGGGAAGGGGGTCCCTGGGCGGGGGCAGAGAGAACCTGCAGGCTCGGCGAGGGCAGGGGACAGGCAATGAGATGAGCTGGGGGGGTACCTGGGCGGGGAGGACCCCCAGGCTCGGGGTGGGGGGGTCCCTGGGAAGGGGGGGAAGAGAGGGCCCCCAGGCTCAGGGAGGGGGGGGGTCCCTGGGCGGGGAGGACCCCCAGGCTCGGGGTGGGGGGGTCCCTGGGAAGGGGGGGAAGAGAGGGCCCCCAGGCTCGGGGAGGGGGGGTGTCCCTGGGCGGAGGGGAAGAGAGTGCCCCCAGCCCAGGGGACGGGAGGGGGCAGACAGTGAGATGAGCTGCGGGGTCCCTGGGCGAGGGGGGGGCAAAGAGGACCCCCAAGTTCGGGGAAGGGGGTGCCTGGGCGGGGGCTGGACAGAGAGGGCCCTCGGGCTCAGGGAGGGAGGGGTCCCTAGGCGGGGGCAGAGAGAACTTGCAGGCTCGGCGAGGGGACAGGCGATGAGATGAGCTGGGGGGGTCCCTGGGCGGGGAGGACCCCCAGGCTCGGGGAGGGGGGGTTCCTGGCAAGGGGGGGAAGAGAGGGCCCCCAGGCTCGGGGAGAGGCGGGGAGGGGGCGGTGAGATGAGATGAGCTGGGGGGGTCCCTGGGCGGGGAGGACCCCCAGGCTCGGGGAGGGGAGGTCCCTGGCAAGGGGGGGAAGAGAGGGCCCCCAGGCTCGGGGAGAGGCGGAAAGGGGGCGGTGAGATGAGATGAGCTGGGGGGGTCCCTGGGCGGGGGGGGGGGGGGAAGAGAGAGCCCCCAGACTCCGGGAGAGGCGGGGAGGGAAGGGGGCAGGCGGTGAGATGAAAGGAGCTGGGGGGGGTACCTGGGCGGGGAGGACCCCCAGGCTCGGGGAGGGAAGGGGGCAGGCGGTGAGATGAGCGGGGGGGGGGTACCTGGGCGGGGAGGACCCCCAGGCTCGGGGAGGGGAGGTCCCTGGCAAGGGGGGGAAGAGAGAGCCCCCAGACTCGGGGAGAGGCGGAAAGGGGGCGGTGATTTAGATGAGCTGGGGGGGTCCCTGGGCGGGGGGGGGGGGGAAGAGAGAGCCCCCAGGCTCGGGGAGAGGCGGAAAGGGGGCGGTGATTTAGATGAGCTGAGGGGTACCTGGGCGGGGGGGGGGAAGAGAGCGCCCCCAGACTCGGGGAGAGGCGGGGAGGGAAGGGGGCAGGCGGTGAGATGAAAGGAGCTGGGGGGGTACCTGGGCGGGGGGGGAAGAGAGAGCCCCCAGGCTCGGGGAGAGGCGGGGAGGGAAGGGGGCAGGCGGTGAGATGAAAGGAGCTGGGGGGGTACCTGGGCGGGGAGGGAAGAGAGAGCCCCCAGGCTCGGGGAGGGAAGGGGGCAGGCGGTGAGATGAAAGGAGCTGGGGGGGGGGTCACTCACCCTTCTTGTCCCGCTTGGATTTAGGCATGGCTCGCACGTTGCTGCCCCCTGCTGAGCGCGCCAAGGCCCCTACGCGCCGCGAGGGCTGCCGGGATAGGAAGCCTCTGGAGGTGCCCGAGGAGGTGCCTGACCAAAGCTGCCCTCGCTGGGGTAATCCCTTCCCCACAGCCGGCCCCGCGCGCCCCTTTCCGCGAGGAGAATGCCCCTTTCGCCGCCCTTAGTTCCAGCACAAGCAACTGACTCTGCCCGGGAGAGGATTTGTTTTTCCCCACTCAGGCGCTCAGCGGGCAGCCCCTGGGGGCGAGGCCCCGCCTCGCGGCCGTTCTGGGCAGCCGGCGCGCTGCCTGTCGGGATAGGCTCGGAGTCGGAGCAGTTGCCGGGCTCGGACCATGACGGCCGGGGCTTGGCCGTGGCTGCTGCTCCTGGCTCCCCTGGCGGCCGCGGTCTACGAGGATCAAGTGGGCAAGTTCGACTGGTGGGTGCTGGGCCACATCCGGGTATTTAATCCCCCCGTCCGCTGGGGTGGGGGCCTGGGCATCCCCCCCACTGTTCCCTGGGGCTGGGAGTCTGGGGATCTCCCCCCCCACTGTTCCCTGGGGCTGGGAGTCTGGGGATCTCCCCCCCCCCCACTGTTCCCCGGGGCTGGGAGTCTGGGGATCCCCCCCACTGTTCCCCGGGGCTGGGAGTCTGGGGATCTCCCCCCCCCACTGTTCCCCGGGGCTGGGAGTCTGGGGATCTCCCCCCCCCCCACTGTTCCCTGGGGCTGGGAGTCTGGGGATCTCCCCCCCCCACTGTTCCCTGGGGCTGGGAGTCTGGGGATCTCCCCCCCCCCACTGTTCCCTGGGGCTGGGAGTCTGGGGATCTCCCCCCCCACTGTTCCCTGGGGCTGGGAGTCTGGGGATCTCCCCCCCCCACTGTTCCCTGGGGCTGGGAGTCTGGGGATCTCCCCCCCCCCACTGTTCCCTGGGGCTGGGAGTCTGGGGATCTCCCCCCCCCCACTGTTCCCTGGGGCTGGGAGTCTGGGGATCTCCCCCCCCACTGTTCCCTGGGGCTGGGAGTCTGGGGATCTCCCCCCCCCCCACTGTTCCCTGGGGCTGGGAGTCTGGGGATCTCCCCCCCCCCACTGTTCCCTGGGGCTGGGAGTCTGGGGATCTCTCCCCCCCACTGTTCCCTGGGGCTGGGAGTCTGGGGATCTCTCCCCCCCCACTGTTCCCTGGGGCTGGGAGTCTGGGGATCTCTCCCCCCCCACTGTTCCCTGGGGCTGGGAGTCTGGGGATCTCTCCCCCCCCACTGTTCCCTGGGGCTGGGAGTCTGGGGATCTCTCCCCCCCCACTGTTCCCTGGGGCTGGGAGTCTAGGGATCTCCCCCCCGCCCCGTTCCCTGGGGCTGGGAGTCTAGGGATCTCCCCCCCGCCCCGTTCCCTGGGGCTGGGAGTCTGGGGATCTCCCCCCCGCCCCGTTCCCTGGGGCTGGGAGTCTGGGGATCTCCCCCCCCCACTGTTCCCTGGGGCTGGGAGTCTGGGGATCTCCCCCCCCCCACTGTTCCCTGGGGCTGGGAGTCTGGGGATCTCCCCCCCCCACTGTTCCCTGGGGCTGGGAGTCTGGGGATCTCCCCCCCCCCACTGTTCCCTGGGGCTGGGAGTCTGGGGATCTCCCCCCCCCACTGTTCCCTGGGGCTGGGAGTCTGGGGATCTCCCCCCCCCACTGTTCCCTGGGGCTGGGAGTCTGGGGATCTCCCCCCCCCACTGTTCCCTGGGGCTGGGAGTCTGGGGATCTCCCCCCCCCCCACACACTGTTCCCTGGGGCTGGGAGTCTGGGGATCTCCCCCCCCCACACACTGTTCCCTGGGGCTGGGAGTCTGGGGATCTCCCCCCCCACACACACACACACTGTTCCCTGGGGCTGGGAGTCTGGGGATCTCCCCCCCCACACACACACACACTGTTCCCTGGGGCTGGGAGTCTGGGGATCTCGCCACCCCACACACACACACTGTTCCCTGGGGCTGGGAGTCTGGGGATCTCCCCCCACACACTGTTCCATTGGGCTGGGCATCCCCCCCACCGTCACCTGGGCTGGGAGTCTGGGGATCTCCCCACCCCACACACTGTTTCTTTGGGCTGGGCATCATCCTCACCGTCACCTAGGGTGGAAGTCTGGGTATCTCCCCCCCCCCCACTGTTCCCTTGGGCTGGGAGTCTGGGCAGCCCCCTCACCCCCGTCACCTGGGTCTGTGCATCCCCCCCCACACTGTTCCCTTGGGCTGGGAGTCTGGGGATCTCCCCCCCACACACTTTTCCCTTGGGCTGGGCATCCACCCCACCGTCCCCTGGGGTGGGAGTCTGGGGATCTTCCCCCATACACACACTGTTGCCTTGAGCTGGGCATCACCGTCACCTAGGATGGAGGTCTGATGATTTCTTCCCCCCCAACTCCGTGCCCTCAGGTGGAGTTCCCCACCGTCCCCTGGGTTTGGGTATCCCCCCACTGTCCTCTGGGGTGGGGGGCTGGGAATCCTCCTCTCCGACCCCGAGGAGGGCAGGCTGAGCAGCTCTTTTTCCCCTACTGATGTCTCGGGCAATGGGGGCTGTGTCTGGGTGAGCTGGAGGAAAAGCAAGTCCTGAGCATTACCCTATTTTAGCCTGAGTCTGACCCAGTTGTCACACTGGGTTTGACGGGTGCAGAACTGCTGCAGCTTTTGAGCTGAGCTTTGCGAGGTGAGCAGGAGCCTGCTCTGAGCTCTGTCCCTGGCCCTGAGCTGGCTTGCCTGCGTCACTGTCATGGGCGCTGGTATCTCTGGGGGAGAATGCATCCCCCAACCTTGCCATGGCTGTGTAAGAGCCCCAGCCATGGAAACATCTGTAGGGAACAGGCCTGCGCTGGCCATCGGAAAGGTGCATTAGCTGATCGGGTATTAATCCTCCTGCCTGGGATTTAGAGCCCTTTGCTTCAGGAAGCTGCTCCCTGTCTCTCTTTTTTCTAAGGGATAGCTGAGGATGTCAATTTCTGATTCTCATTTCACTGTGGAGGAAGAAAATGACCTTTGCACAGCAGTGGTTTTCAACCAAAAGACAAAGGAATATAGGAATTGTCATATTGGCTCACATTCAAAGTCCATCTAGTTCAAAGTCTTGTCTCTGACAGTAGCCAGTTTATAGGAAGGAGTAAGAACCGTGCAGCAGGCAGACATGAACCTTGAGGCTTAACATCCCTTTCAGAATGATACAAAACTACTTAAGATAGCTAAGTCCCAAGCAGACTCTGAAGAGCTACAAAAAGATCTCTCAAAACTGGGTGACTGACCAACAAAATGGCAGATGAAATTCAATGTTGATAAATGCAAAGTAATGCACATTGGAAAACATAATCCCAGCTATACATATAAAATGATGGGGTCTAAATTAGTAGTTACCATGCAAAAAAGATCTTGGAGTCGTGAATAGTTCTCTGAAAACATCCACTCAGTGTGCAGCGACAGTCAAAAAAAGCTAACAATGTTGGGAATCAGTAAGAAAGGGGTAGATAATAAGACAGAAAATATCATATTGCCTCTGTATAAATCCATGGCATGCCCATATGTTGAATACTGCGTGCAGATGTGGTTGCCCCATCTCAAAAAAAGATATATTGGAATTGAAAAAGTTTCAGAAAAGGGCAACAAAAATGATTAGGACTATGGTATGGCTGCCATATGAGGAGAGATTAATAAGACTGGGACTTTTCAGCTTGGAATAATAGGGGGATATAATAGAAGTCTATAAAATCATGACGGGTGTGGAGAAAGTAAATAAGGAAGTGTTATTTACTCCTTCTCACAACACAAGAACTAGGGGTCACCAAGTGAAATTACTAGGCAGCAGATTTAAAACAAAAGGAAATATTTTTTCACATGACACACAGTCAACCTGTAGAACTCTTTGCCAGGGGATGTTGTGAAGGCCAAGACTATAACAGGGTTAAAAAAAGAACTAGATAAGTTAATGGAGGGTAGGTCCATCAGTGGCTATTAGCCAGGATGGGCAGGGATGGTGTCCCTAGCCTCTGTTTGCTAGAAGCTGGGAATGGGTGACAGGGTATGGATCACTTGATGATCACCTGTTCCATTTATTCCCTCTGGGGCACCTGGCATTGGCTACTGTCAGAAGACAGGATACTGGGCTAGATGGATCTTTGGTCTGACTCAGTATGGCCTTTTTTGTGTTCTTAATGTTTGTTTTTATTAATAATGACGACTCTGGATATTCTTGATATCCATATAAACACACAGTCCCATTTTGGATATTGTAAATATGGGCTCTTGCAGGTTGTCAGAGATATTTATTTATTTCCAGTCTCTTTCAGAGTGCTCATTTCACATCCATGGTGTCCTGAGACACGTTCTCCAGCAAAGTTATCCAATTCTGATGTGACCTACTGAGTAAAGCAATGGATGGGGATTCAGGAGACCTGGGTTCTAATTCTGGCTGTCACTGTCCTGCTGAGTGATTTTGAGTAAATCATGTAATCTATCAGGTGCCTCAGTTTCCCCATCTATAAAGTGGGGATAAGGATGTTTATGTCCTTCGGGCTTTGAGGTCTACTGATGCAAAGTGTTGTATAAAAGCTAGGTATTATTAATAAACTTTTATTATATGTCTCTTCTCAGTTGCATGTTTGTGGGTCAGATGGTAGAAATCAGTTGATGCTACCCAATATGCAGAGAGCTCAGGGAAGAATTTAATATGGCCCCAAAAGAGCTGTGAAGACCAGGGATTTCCTCTGTGCAAGGTGCCGACTCAGTAGAAGCAGCGCATGGCAGCTCTTTTCATTGATGATAATACATTGTTTGCTTTGGTAGTATTTAGTGAAGATGCAAGAATGAGACTGGTTATACTGCAGTGCAATAGTTCATCTTTTTCATTTCTTGTCAATAAATGTAGAATATTAGACACTTTGTTTTCTTTGTGTGAATTTCCTAGAAGCAGATTTGACATTGAGCTCCAAAATATCACAAAATTCCTTGCTCATTCAGATCCCTCTCCCCCCACCAAAAAAGAATTATAGTAG
The DNA here is from genome assembly GCF_007399415.2 of Gopherus evgoodei. Classification (NCBI taxonomy): domain Eukaryota; kingdom Metazoa; phylum Chordata; order Testudines; family Testudinidae; genus Gopherus; species Gopherus evgoodei. The sequence goes on along the minus strand of NC_044339.1, from coordinate 7,922,863 downwards.
TGTTGTGGTTGCCCTCTGTCAGTCTTTAATAGTTGCAGCTAGTGCCACCATATCGTTTGTGTTCTGTCCACCTATGTTAATTTTAATCACCCTTTCCCTATTTTTCAGTAGGTTAAGTGGAAAGTGTTCTTTTTTCACACTTCCTTTGATTTTCCTGTTCCTTAGGAGGCAGCAGTATGTGGGAAAACTCAAATTTTCTTCCTTGGAAGCTTCACAGGGCTCCAAGAAGCTTATTGTGGCTACTGAGAAGAATGTGATGGCTGCTTTGAATTCCAGGAATGGAGAAATCTGTGAGTGAACTGTTGTTTTATGACTCGGGATCTGCCATTTGTGTGGGAACTAATGCACACGGGACCAAAATTAAACCCTGTCATACATTAAAAGTTACTCCTGCTTACACCAAAGCTAACTTTTGGCCCATAGTCCATTTTAAGGGTTGCGGGGTGGTTAACTAGACATGACTTTATTTTCCCTGGAGACAAGGAATTTTTAAAAATATTCTTATCAATTTTATTTAATTTTGTTCAGGCTTAGTGGCTTCATTTCCTACTTTCAAGTATAAACTTGTTAGGTGCTGGCATGACTAGTCTGTACTTGACCAATACAGTGAGACCAAAAACTGACTGGGGCATGAACACTGAATTCCTCTCCCATCCCTAGAGGTGGTCGTGCTGGATAAGAATTGAGGCACATTGGAAGGGCCGTTTTGGGGAAGCTTGCATTGCCACTATCTATACAGTACTTGGCCTGTGGTTAGACAGAGGATGTCAGTCTGTGGCACTTCCAGTTGATACCTTTCTTCAGCATGAAATACCTCAGGGGGAAAAGTCATTCCCACTTTACTCCTTGTTCCTTTCAGTGTGGCGTCATGTGGACAAGGGGACTCCTGAAGGAGCAGTAGATGCCATGCTGATTCATGGACAGGGTAAGCAAAGCATTTAGCCTTTCCTGCGTGATGAGCGTTCATTCCTATTACAGACATCCAGCCAGGTTTGGACAGAGGGCTAAATTTGCTAGAGCTAATAGTCATGGTGAGCTTGTAGTGGACACAGGTGCAGTGTTAAAGATTGTGTCGTTTACTCCTTGGCCTGTCCTCTTCTAGACACATGAGGATAATTTCCTGCTTGTGTGCTCTGTTTAATTTACCGCTTGGTGCTATCAGGATCATGGCTACACAAAGATTTTTTTTGTGACTGTGCATGACATTAGGAATTCTGGACTCCTAATACTAAGAGTACAGGTGAACTATAAAACGTGAAATCCTCTGCACATTATACAAATAAAATGACCTTCCTAACTCTGAAGCAGACCAGATGTCTTCTGGACAGTGGTTGATATGTAATGTTCTATCCATAAATGGAAGAGCAAGTGACCTGGAGGATGAGCAGGGAGTTGAATTAAAAAAAACTATATAAAAATATTTGATTTGTTATTCTCTCCTCCCGGCCAGATGCCATCACTCTATCTAATGGCGGGCACATTTTGCGTTCCTGGGAGACAAACATTGGAGGGCTGAACTGGGAGACGTCACTGGACACTGGCAGGTGGGAAATCTTCAGTGGCCTGTCTCTCTCTACCCTTTGGAGAGGGGAATTTTGCCTTCCTTGTGTGTAGTCGTGTTTTAGGGACAATGTCAATTACAGTAACTCCTTGCTTAACATTGTAGTTATGTTCCTGAAAAATTCTACTTTAAGCGAAATGATGTTAAGCGAATCCAATTTCCCCATAAGAATGAATGTAAATAGGGGGGTTAGGTTCCAGGGAAATGTTTTTCACCAGAGAAGACTATATTTTATATATACACACACATACACAGTATAAGTTTTAAACAAACCATTTAATACTGTACACAGCTATGATGATTGTGAAGCTTGCCTGAGGTGGTGAAGTCAGAGGGTGGGATATTTCCTAGGAGCAGAATGGTAAATGATGAACTAGCACTTGGCTTAGCCCTCAAGGGTTAACACATTGTTAACATAGCCTCGCACTCTACAAGGCAGCAGGAATGGAGGAATGGCAGAGAGAGACAGGCACACGCGGATTGCCCCTTTAAGTAGGCTGACCCCAGTCTAAGTACATTGCCTTTTTAAGTAGATCAGCAAGTTGAGACAGCAGCTGCTGCCAGCAAGCTCCCTCTGTCCTGAGCCCTGTCCATGTCTCTGTGGAAATGGGTAAAGTAGGGGGAGGGAGGGGGACATCCTGACATTAGCCCCTTGCACAGCAAGCAGAAGGCTCCTGGGAGCAGGTCCGATGCAGAGGGCAGGAGCAGCACATGGCAGCTGGGGGAGGGGCAGCTGAACTGCCCAGCAATTGGTAGCCTGCTGGGCGGATGCCGCACTGGGAACTTAGGGGAGTGGGGAGCTGATGCGGGGGTGCCATTCCACCCTGGTTCCAAGCCCCCCACTAGCTCTAACGCTGCTCTTTCTGCAAGCAGTGGACAAAGCAGGTGGCTGCCAAAAAACATTATAAGGGAGCATTGCGCAACTTGAAAACGAGCATGTTCTCTAATTGATCAGCAACGTAACAATGAAACAGCGTTAACCGGGGCAACTTTAAGTGAGGAGTTACTGTTGCTATGAGGGTCATAAAGTAACTCTTGTGGGAACATCATAGAGGTGCTGAATTTTGCAGTCATTTATCACACACAGGACTAATGCTATATCCTGTAACCATGCAAAATTCTCGCTTGAAGTGAATAGTGGGTTACATTTTGTATCTGGGCTGATAAATGTTCTTGACTATTTTGCAGTGCTGAAGTGTGTGTGTGTGTGGGGGGGTGTTGTACATAACCTACATTTATTGGAGGTGGAAGATTGAAATCTGTTACTTATGCATAAGCTTCCCCTGTCTGTGTGCACCATTCTGGACCCGGAGATGCCACTTTGGCTTGATGGGATGGTTGGTCTTCAGTCCCATCCTTGCCCTCTCCGCAGAGATCAGCAGTTAGAGCTCCAGTCAGTGCGAACTGTTATGGTGGTTTAGTCGCACAATATTAACTCTGTCTAGGTAAGAGTAGCTATTTTTAAGAAAAATGTGTGTGTTGCGCCAGCTACCAGGGTGGAGAAGAGCAGGGCTGTTTGTCTATAATTCTAGTGTTGCTATGACTCCACAAGCTGGGTAAAGTCTCTGTAAGTATTATCGTCTCACCCTCTGTCTCTGACCTGTGCTTAGTTTCCAGATGGCTAGTTTGGTGGGGTTCCAGGACACCGTGAAATATTTGGCTGTCTTGAAGAAGGCTGCCCTTTCTCTTCATTACCTCTCCAACGGCCACCAGAAATGGGTGGAGCATTTACCAGACAGGTATAAATCCAAACTAAGGATAGATCACTGACTCTCAAACTTGTCTTAAGGGGGAGAGGACCCTTTTGCTTTTGAAAATGTTGTGCATAGTATCTCATTCGGGGTGTTGCATCCATTTCCTGCACATATGACAATATAGACTCCTTGGGAGGGGGACCTTGCATTTCACGGTATGAAGAGAAAATATGAGTGGTAACTGGGGGGAGGCAGGGAAGAAGGTCTTCCTGTGCATAAAAACAGGAGCACATCCATTTCTATTTACTGATTTTTAGTGCAGGCAAATTACAGACCTACTGACAGCATTGTGATTTATGCACTGTATGGTACTAACGTGGACTTGTGGTAAAGTGATCACATGGTATCTTAGGGCTCGTCTACACTTCAAAGATTAAGATAGAGTGTGAATTTAAAGAGTAGTAGCTATTCCTGAGTGAGTCCTTTAGGTTTGTGGAACAAAATAGGTCAGGAGATGACATCTCGTACGGAGAAAAAGCAATCTACGAATAAACTAAGTATGTTAACCTGAACAGACCAGTTTGTGCTATTAGTAGCAGCTTCCAGTCAGAAAACAGGGGCCCACTCAGGTGTGGGAGTCCTCTTGTAATATACAAGAATGTTCTAATGTGATTGACTTCTGAAGGAAGATTAAAACTACTAAATAGTTACAACTAGGCTAAACAGTGATTGCTAAATGAGACCTGACCATGTTCCAGTGACTGAGGGCAGTGGGAGAGGGAGGATGAAACTAGGTTACCTGAAGGGAGGAGGTGGAGTTGATAGGGGAAAAACTTTCTAATGGTGAATCTGTGAAATAGCCTCCCAAGAGAAGTGGAGGAAGTCCTGTTGCCTGAGACACCTACTATCCTGCACTGGCCTGAGAAGGTTAAAGGGAAGATGGACAAAATGACCCAATAAGTCGTCTTCATCAATACTGTCTCTGGGTTTTCAATGTGTTTAACTGCAGGAGGCGATGGCTGAAGGGGAGGAGTCCCTAAAACATTTATTTGTGTTGATGGGCAAAAATTCTCCTGTTGGCTGATGCACCCGGTCTTTCCTTGGGAGACCCGTGATGACAGTGAATAGGCTGCTAGAGCGGGGGCTTTACAGGTAGCTCTGGGAACTATTAGAGAAGGTGATTCATTGCTGCTTCTCCTCTTGCAGTGAGAATACCCAGTACCAGCTGGTGTATTCGTATGGAACCGGGGTAGTACGTGCACTTGGAGTTGCTCCTCGAAGCCATTTGAACATTGTAACCTTCAGCGTAGAAGATGGCGAAATTACAAAACAGGTAGAACTGATACATTGATGCATGGTTTCAGCTCATTACCAGGCTGGCTCTAGTGTGGATCCAATTTAACAAAAGCTCCCATCTGGGTAAATTCCCTGTGATGTTTAGGGAAGTTAATTGCATTGCTGGCACATAGGTCAAAATGTCATCTTGTCTCCATGGAATGTCTCATGGTCCTGGAAGGAGACTTCACAACTGCATCTCCCAGACACAGGGCTGGCAGAACACAGTAAAATTGAGATCAACCTGGGTAATCTCAGGTTGGGTGGCAGTTTACCCAGGGTTACAAAATCCTGGCTTTATGGGTATCCCATGGAGAAGAGCCACAGTTCATTGATAAATGGGATTCTGCTTTTCACACAGGCCTTTGTTAGTGTGACTAAGTTTAGAAGTGAAATGTAACATTAAGCCTTTGATATCCCACACTGGCTGATACAGGCCCCTTGCAAATGGACACAATCAAGGCTCTTTCTAGAATTTCTTTGTGGAGTTTTCCAACTGCCTCTCTCCCTTTATTGCCCTGCAGCTAAGAGTGGCAGCCCCCTGGATGAAGAGCCTAAGTGGTGTCTGTGGTGTGGTGGGTGAGGCAGTGCTGGTGTGTGTGGACTCTGACACACAGTCACTCTATGCTTTATCCCTGGAGACTGAGCAAGAAATGAAGCAGATCCCACTGCAGGTGAGCGATCCTGAAATAGTCACACATGTAAGTGGATATCAGACTAATTTGGAGGAGGGAAGGGGAGATCACATCGCTTCCATATAATGGTTGCTTATGGGGTGATGATTTCAGCTATTTAAATCTTGTTTTTTGTCGTATCATGGGAAGTAGTCCATCCTGCATCCCAGACCTCCACACGATGTCTTCATGTTCAATCAGATATAGACTAACCCTTTATAAAAGTTGTATTGTTAGTGAGGAAAGGGATGTGTTTGATCAAATTGCGTAGTAAGTTCCCATCTTGCCATGTTTGCTGCTTGTTCTTCTCAGGCCCTTGACCTAGAATTTGCTGACAGTTTCCAGCCCAGGATTTTACCCACTCAGCCCAATCCTGCTCGTGCTTCACGGGCTCAGTTCTTCCTGCAGCTGGCTCCAAGTCACTTCACACTGCTGCAGTACAGAAAGGGACTGCTAAGCCTCGTCCGGGACTTCCAGCAGGTAAACAGAATGAACACAACTGCAGATCTCTGAATAGAAGAGATGAACTACAGCAGAAATTCAGTGAATTGACTGCTTGGCTGGCTCCATCCACCAGTAGAACCAGACCCTTCGTAAAGCATGCACTAAGCATTATGAACTAGCTGCTGAAGCTCAAGTTTATACTTTCTATAGAATTGGTTGAACCTATGTACAGCAGCAGTTAAACTATTTAATATCAGTTCAGGAGGATCCAGTTTCTGACATTTCTCACCAAGGTGTGAGTTAACTAATGCAGGGTCTGTGCTGAGTCAAGTGGTGATTTGCTGCTAGAAAGCACCTAAGTGACCAGTGGTTGTAGTACATTTAATACTGCTGGTGGTAGTTCTAGTGGACCGGAATTACATGAAATGACCATTTCAGATTCAGTGCAGTATTGTCTACAAGAGACTGGCCAATTGGGGATGGGCTCAATGACCTAATAGGTTTTTAGAAACTAGCGATGGAAAAGAGCACCTTTTCCCCATTAGGTTCTTGTCTTCCTTTCTTTGATGGTAGCTTTCCATCTCTTATGCTCCCGACTTTCATCTTTCATATATAACAATTAGTTAGTCCTCAACTCCAAAGACTCAGGCAGAGCATGCTAGTGTGAAAATCACCTCAGTGGCATGTCTGGAATTTTGCCAGGCTTCTGACTGGTCAATGATGAAATGCTAAAGGTTACTGGACCCCAGCGTGAACCGTCTCTTCAGTGGTTGTACCAGAGGTTGCTTCTCTTCCTTGTAGCGAAACTTACCAGAGTCCTTCAGTCTGTCAGAATTGCTTGTTATGCTGATAATGAACTGACCTGGTGGAATTTGGCTGACATTGTTCTAAACCAAATGAGAATTAATTCCTTTGCGCAAACATATTCTTATTTCCCCCACCCTGTTTTTCAGGCAGCTTTGGTGAACTTTGCAACAACTGGGGAGAAGACTGTGGCTTCTGTCCTGACCTGCAGGAATGAAGTGGTTAGTCAGTTGCACAATGGAAATTTCAGATTTGCTTCTAGTTCTAAAAACTTATGGGTTTTTTTAGTTGGTTAGTTTGTATTGCTTTTTTATTGTTATAAAGGTTTTGAGGGGCCACCAAAGAGCAGTGTTCTACCACTGTCAGACTGAATGTACTACCTGGACTTAAACACCTTAGGGCACAAGATTCAGTCTCCATGGAAGTCAATGGTAAAACGTCTGTTGACGTCAATGGGGCCAAGATTTCATCTGTTGTGACTATCCGTATGCAAGCATCTGTAGAGCTGCTGAGTATTGAGCAAACTCAAGATGGACCGTGGTGCAATGAATATACAGAGCGAGATGACTCTTAAGGATTGTCTACACTACACGACAAAGTACATTAGAGGTAGAGTGCTCCAACGTGCTACACTCTAACTACCCTGTGCAGTCCTTGCTGGCATGACCTAAAAGGTACCTAGGTTTGTGTTAACATAGTCACTACTACGTTAACACAAACTCAATACTTTTTAGTTTGCACCAGCAGGGTCTACATGGGCAGTTGGAACACAGCACATTAGAGAGCTCTGCAAATCACATCCCTCTAATGCGCTTTACCACCCTGCGTAGACAGGCCGTTAGCGAAATAAATACCTTAGTGTTGGGAAGAAAAGTCTGCTGATTAGCTCATACGGTGGTGGGTGACTAGACACTATCATTTTAAAAATCAAAATCCTACCTTTTGCACTGTTTTGATAACCAAATGTCCTCACCCATTTCTCACTAAGACCAAAGATTATTAAAAATGAAAGAATTAAAACAAAATCCATTTTCTTTTTGGAACCAATGCTATTTGTTCTTCATTTTTCAAATGGAGAGGAATGAAAGATCCTAGTCAGTTTCAACTCTGTTTAGTCACTTTCCCATTCACTTTCATTTTCAGGTTCTCCTGTACTTAGCGCTAGGGGATGAGATAAAGTGGGGGAAAAGCACTCCACTGACAGCCTTAGGGTAGCTGGATATTCCTGCCAAAAGCATGAATTAAACAATATTGATTATTGGCTTCAGAGCAAATACCCTGCTGTAATGAATATGGTCATTTCAGCCTCTCTGAGCTAGTGGAGCAGGCTGCTTGTCTGCAGAGACAGGTAAACAGCACTACTTCAGGTCTCATTTGGAAGGTTATCATAACAACCCAAAGGGCTAGAAACATAAAACAAGAAAACTTCCATTCTGAAGAAACTAATAGTGGCATCAGACTGCTCCATGATACAGCTTCCCTCCATGCGTGCACTATCTCTTCCCTCCCTACCCACCATCCCTTTTAGCATGCTGCAAAATCTGTGTTGCAAATGCTACAGGGGAGTTTTAAAAATCCATTGGGATAGAGAGGGGAAAAAAATCATGACATATTTTAATTGGTTAGGTTTTGTATAAGGTATTTTCACACAACCTACATTTTGGGCTATGTTTGACCTGACAGTTTCCATATACAGTAGAACTTCAGATTTACAAACACTAGAGTTACGAACTGACCGGTCAGCCACACCCCTCATTTGAAACCGGAAGTATGCATTCAGGCAGCAGCAGAAACAAACAAACAAAAAAGCAAATACAGTACAGTATTGTGTTAAATGTAAATTACTAAAACAAAGAGAAACTTTTAAAAAATTGACAAGGGAAGGAAACTGTCTGTGCCCTTGTTTCATTTAAATTAAGATGGTTAATACTATCATTTTTCTTTTTGCATAGTAAAGTTTTTCAAAGTTGTATTAAGTCAGTGTTCAGTTGCAAACTTTAGAAAGAACAACCATAACTTTTTGTCCAGAGTTACGTACAACCTCCATTCCCCAGGTGTTTGTAACTCTGAGGTTTTATTGTAACAGTGACCTAAAGTCTTGTGAGAGGAGGTATTCAGCTGACCACTTCATTTTTCAATACCACTTATCATTTGTCCAAGTTTGCAGCTGCTGAGCAGGGAGGCAGAACTTGTTCCTGTTAGACGCTTAATGTTCTTATGTTTTCCGTGCCTTTGTCATGCTCACCAGTTCTCTTTCTGTTCCCATGTTCATTGCAGAAATCTAGAACTTCTGATAAGGCAGACAGCACTTTCGGACGTTCCCATAGACAGGTATGGAAAGGAGCTTGTTGTCAGGAATTGTAGGCAGTCTTTGCAATTAACAGGCTATTCCCTTCTTTCGGGTTTGGAAGGCTGAATGGTGGAGTGGGACAGACTGTTACTCTGGAGAATCATATTTTTGCATTAGCTCCATGAAACTTTATCCAAAAGCATCTTAAAACTATTCAGTTTGTGAAACTGTATGGAACTGGATGAACATGCTACCCTCACAGCATTACAAAGAAACAGATCTTCCGTTTAGACACCCATTTCCCCACCTTAAAATGGAAAACTGCATTTTGAACTTCAAAGTTTATTTCAGAAACAGTGCTGCTGTGTAGTTAGGAGAGAGAGCTGCCTGGTATTTGAAACAGGGCGTTGGGAGCCAGGACTCCTAATTTCTATTCCCAGATCTACCATTGACTTTCTGTGTGATCTTGTGAAAGTTGTGTAGTCTCTGTGCCTCAGTTTACCCTGCAGTTTAATGTGTGCTATACCATCTACCCTGCAGGAGCGCTGACACTCAAATAATTGTTTGTAAAGTGCTTTGAAATCTTCAGAAGAAAGGCATCATAGACCTCTGCTGTGTTCTGTCCAAATGGGCTCAGAATTATAGTAGTTACTCCATGGAAGCACGTGCAGATGGGAATGTCACCTAGAATTTGTTTTCTGTCCCAAACTGGTGTGCTGTTTGTGTTCTGTTAAGCAGCTGTTGTGTTGTGCTCCAGAAATGCTTGCATTTCTGTGGTGGGTGAATTGATCCTTGTAAATAGTTTATTGTATACAGCACTTTGGAATCATTTGTGATGAAAAACGCAATGTAAGTAGATTATGTGTCTTTGTCAGCTTATCTTTTATTTTATAATGCTCTAGGAATTCTTAGCCTGCCCCAACAACAGCTACAATATTAACCTGTATTTGGTTGAGACTGGGCAAAGACTGCTGGATACCACGATTACCTTCAGCTTAGAGCAGAGCGGTGCCAGGCCCGAGCAGGTAAGTTAGGAGCCTCTCTCCTGTCATTGAAAGTGGTCAGAGATGAGTGCATGGAGTTTCTCTTTACATCAGGCTTGGCTGTATCTTGAGGCTTATCAACCTTTTTGCTGCAGCCAAGCAGACAAGCCCCGATTTAAGGTTGGGTAGGATACTAGTTTGGGAGTCAAGGAGATTTGGCGTCTACGTGCCTCTACCACAAAGTGCTGTTTGACCGTGGCCAAGTCGCTTCATCTTTCTGCATCCGTTTCCCCAGCTGTAAAAGGGGGTTAGTGAAATTTACCCACTTGTGTAAAACACAAGATCTATAGATGAAAAGTGCTTCACTTATGACAACCTTTTCTGACTGGCAGGGCTGGTCAGAGCTCTTTGGGTGACTTGAAGGGGTTGCTGGTAGTGAGAAGACCACCACATGTACCCATGATGTTTTTGATTCAGATATGGTGGCATTGTGTATCCCTGGGTTTATAGAGCTTGGCTGTAAGGGCAGGGCAAGGGTGGATTTATAATGGAGATATACCTATCTTCTAGAACTGGAAGGGACCCCGAAGGGTCATTGAGTCCAGCCCCCTGCCTTCACTAGCACGACCAAGTACTGATTTTACCCCAGATCCCTAAGTGGCCCCCTCAAGGATTGAACTCACAACCCTGGGTTTAGCAGGCCAATGCTAGCAGATGGGTGGAACCTCATATAGCAGGGGAGGGCTTGACATCATAGAATAATATTGCCAAGCACAGAATAGCTGCTGCATTTGCCAGTGTGGTCTTGGCACTGCTGATGTCTTTCTCAGTGCTTTAAAATACCTGAAGTATGAGAGTTGCTGTATGAAACCAGACTCTGGTCTGCCTCTGGGTTTGTGAAGTGTACCCCTGAAGGTAGCACGTCATCTTTTTGTTGCTTTAGAATAGTGGTACTCAGCCAATTTACCATTCTGGGCTGCATATAGCTCTCTGTGTTATGTGGGCCGCATCCACACAATATATATACTACCTATGTGGCCCTGAGGATGTCTCATGGGCCATAGTGTGTGCTGATTGGGCCACAAGTGCCTGCGTGTGGAGAACCAGTGCTTTAGGATCTTAAATGTAACAATGATCTTAAATCCTTTCCTCTTCTCACCTTTGAATTGTATCTTGCTTGTCTAGGGCAGGAGGTTATAATCCTGATCATCTCTTCTTTCCTCGTCTCCCTTTTCCAGCTCTATATCCAGGTCTTTTTGAAGAAAGATGACTCTGTGGGTTACCGAGCGCTGGTGCAAACAGAAGATCACATGCTCATGTTCCTCCAGCAGCCAGGTAAATTGGAACCAGATTGGCTGGTTACCCTGGTCTATAGTGTATCCTCTCCTGGCACCTTCAGTAGTGCACATTCGGGGGCAATTGTGTCCAGCCAAGCAGATTCTTTCCTGAGCTAAATCCCATAGAGAAGTGAGAAGACCAGGAATATCCCTCACCCCACAACTTGAATTTTCCTTCACTACCAGAGCTGAGAATCCGATCCTGCGATGTGCTTTGTTGAAACAACAGCCTGTTGGCTTTAGTGAGGCTCTGCAGGGTTTCAGGGTTCTGCCCCCGCAGAACTTATTACAGAACAGGGACCTGTAGCAGTTATTCCTTGATGCCTTTTTGAAAAGAAGGGAAATTCCTCAGACGAAATATGGTGCTAAACTTTAGGGGGGAGTTAAGAGTCCATTTCTGTTGCTTGAGTCTTTGAGGCCTTGCAAGAATGTTAGAGATTGAACTTCATGGTTTTTTGTTTTAAACTTTTGATGACTGCAACCCTTCTGCAAGCCCTTCAATGCTCAAGTCATGGGTATGTTCTTTCAACACTGTCTCTTGTTTAATAAAGTGAGGGGGGTTGTTAGTGATTAAACACCAATGTGTTCATTATTGTAGGAGACAGTAAATGTCGATATCCAAATTGCTTCAGAAATGTGGCATTTTGCAATTTTATTAAGCAGCTGTTTACTTTTGTGAAGACCAAACAGAAGATCCTTCAGTCCCAAGTGTTAGGGGTAGAGCTCTCAATCTATTTAAAGGGACTGGATTTGTAAGATCTTCCTGTCTCCCGATTGCGCTCAGGAATGAACGCAGCACAGATCAGGAAATGCACTTGCACTTGCTCTTTTTTTTGAATCAGCCTAGGTTGCCTTTTCTTTGTATCTCTCTAGGAAAAGTTCTGTGGAGCAGGGAGGAGTCTTTGGCGGAAGTGGTAAGCTTGGAGATGGTGGATCTACCTCTGACGGGTGCCCAGGCTGAGTTGGAAGGGGAATTCGGAAAGAAAGCAGGTAATAGCCAGGACCTCACTCAGGGTTCCCTCTAATTTTTCTCATCCATGTGTGGAATGAATTTTGTTATGTGCACCAATATGGAGGTGAGGTGTGACACGTCACCTTCATATCAGTGCACATAACAAAATTCATGTGGTGGAGGTGGGGCTGAGAGGTTTGGAGTGTGGGAAGGGGCTCGGGTTGGGGTGCAGGCTCTGGGGTGGGGCTGGAGCTCAGGGGCTCTGGGCTGGTAAAGGGTGTGGGCTCTGGGCTGGGATCAGGGCTGGTGAGGGGTGCTGCTCTGGGGTGGGGTCGGGGATGAGGGTTTGGGGTGTAGGATGGTGCTCCAGGGCTATGGCGGGGAGAGAGGACTCCCCCAGCAGCCCACTCCTCGCAGCAGCACCTAACCAAACAGTGCCTGAGTTGGTGTGAGGATTTGGGCCAATTAGCACCGGCCACAGCCAGGTTCGGGCCGTCCCTTCCTTGGCCATGGCAGGTCTGGGACTAGGGCCGGAGGAGGGGCACCCCTCTCCTGGTTGCAGCAGGTCCCAGCTGGGCAGGTTCCCTGAGTGCCTGCATGGTGCTAAATAGGCTGCTGCGCAGTCGCACAGCTTACAGGGAACTTAGGCCCCACTACGAATAGAGTTGAACTTCTGCAGGGGTCTAGTTTTATGTTTGTTTGCTTTTTGTTTTTCATGCTTGTATAGTTTCAGTACCCCTCTCCCGAAAGCTGTGAGCTCTCATCCCAGATTCCTTGTGCAGACAGTATGACCAAAATGAACTAAAATAAACTTGATTTCCAGGTTTTGGCGTAGTCTCTCTAACTTTTGCATCCTCCTTCTAAAACTAGACCACACATAAAAGCTCTACTAAGAGATTTTCCATATCCCTCTGGGTATAACAGACAGAGAGTGATAGGGAAATTACAGCCGGCTTGCCCACTCTTATCAAAATGCTTCTGTTCGATTATCTTGTAATGTCTTACCCTGAAGACTAAAATATAATTGCCTTTATTGTCTTTCTTGCCATCCGGATCCAGCCATTCAAGGTAACCCAAAGAATCACATGCAGTTCCTTTCCTCTCTTTTGTGACAGCCTTTGCTGGTGGATCTTTGTCCTCCCTGTTTGGTTTCTTTCTCAGAAAAGAGATAGATTAAGCATAGGACATGGCTTCTAACAGGAAGTCAATTCAGACTTCAGTTGCCAAGGTGCTTCTTCGTAAAGGTGGCTCCTCTGTTACGCGAGAAGTGAAAGCAGGAGGCGTAAGATCAAGTACACCCATTTGTTTTAGTTGGGTACTTGCTGGAGTGATAGGGAAGAGACTCTACACACGCTAAGTGTTGCAGCTTGCAGGAAAGCTTGATTTGAGCTGAGCAGAGTGCCTCCTGAAGTGGGATATGGCAGTGTGTATTTAGAGGCTTGGTAGGCGAAGGAGCTTCTATGATGATAATGAGATATAATATGATCCAGGTGTCATGAAAGGTGAGGCAGAATTTTTTTTAATATATACATGTGTGGCAGCACGTGACTTTTATAGGCTGAGGCAGTGGTCTGTTTTGCTGTGCTGTGTGTATGTTTCCCCTGCGTTGTACCACTGCTTGTTGTGCTAACCGTTGTCACTGACTTGTTTGCAGACGGCTTGCTGGGGATGTTTCTGAAGCGCCTCTCCTCCCAGCTGATCCTGCTGCAGGCCTGGACTGCACATCTCTGGAAGATGTTCTATGATGCCAGGAAGCCACGAAGCCAGATTAAGAATGAGATCAATATCGACAACTTGGCAAGAGATGAGTTCAACCTACAGAAAATGATGGTGATGGTCACTGCTGCAGGAAAGGTGAGGAGGGCAGGGACTAGAAGCCATTCCTGGAAATGGAGCATACCGTCCTGGCAATGGTGAGGGGGGATTCAGTGCTGAGGCTGTGGTGAGAAAGGTATCAGGAGACCAGAGTATCTTGTAGTGGAGGAGGGAACCCAAAGCGGAATGCAACATGTAGATGTGAAAGACACGCTGTTACATATGTTGGCTTTTCTTTTCGTCTCTCTGCTTCAGCTCTTTGGTATTGAAAGCAGCTCTGGCACCATCCTATGGAAGCAATACCTACAGAACGTGAGGCCTGGTTCCTCCTTTAAACTGATGGTCCAGAGAACAACGGCCCATTTCCCGCACCCTCCACAGTGTACGCTGCTTGTTAAGGACAAGGTGAGTCCCTTACACACACACACCTCAGATTGGTTTTACCTCCCTGTAGTGAAAAATCCACCATGTTAAAAATTTTCAGATTTGCTTTTTAAATGCTTTAAACGACAACAACAAAAAAAATCATTCACCTAATTGCTTTGTCCACTACATGAAGTAGAAAGTCAGGGCCTGTGTATGCTAGTTAAATAGGAAAGGCTTTCCCTCTGCTGTTCACGCAACAGTATATACTCCACAGAAAATAAAAACACTCTTACTTATTTTGGTGACATTCTGGACAGGCCATGGTAAGATCTCATTACAATTTTATACATCTTATGTCAACGCTATGGGATCAGCAGAGATGAGGTGATTTGAGTGCACAGCGTAATCATCTGTAGGGTCAGGAGAACAGTGAAGGGAGAAAGGAGGTGTAGACAGTTAAATCCAAATACACCTCTACCCCGATATAACGCTGTCCTTGGGAGCCAAAAAATCTTACCATGTTATAGGTGAAACCGCATTATATCAAACTTGGTTTGATCTGCCGGAGTGCACAGCCGCCCCCTCCCCCTGCGCTGCTTTACCGCGTTATATCCGAATTAGTGTTATATCAGGTCACGTTATGTCAGGGTAGAGGTGTATAAACCAAGCCAGCAGGTAACTTCATATGTTAGAAGATCCTTCTCTGAGTTTTCCCTAACTAGTTTCCCATCCTGTTGTCTGTTTCAGGAGACCAAAATGAGCTCGCTCTATGTCTTTAACCCCATCTTTGGGAAGTGGAGTCAGGTGGCTCCCCCTGTTCTGAAGCGTCCAGTTCTTCAGTCTTTGCTTCTGCCCATCATGGATCAAGATTATGCCAAAGTGCTACTTCTGATTGATGATGAATACAAGGTAATTTTGTTCCTAGGGCAAAACAATCTCCATCTGCAGGATAAATATCTCCCTGTCAAGGCAAGAAATAAGAACGTTGTCAAGTCATAGTCCACAAAGGGAACGAGACTGACTTCAAGGGACTTCATCAAGATAAAACACACATTTAAAGCCACTTCCTCCTCTTTGTCACTAATAACCCCATTAGATTAACACAGGAACTTTAAAATCTAACTTGCTCTTTGTTGTTCTTGCGCTTTGTTTACCTCTTCCGTTTCATTTCGCTTGTACCATGAAACCAAAGTCGTCGTCTGCAGGTAAGAGCTGCATCCCAAACCGGACTATTTTCATTGCAATTGAAAGAGAAAGTCACGAGAACCTATTTAGTCATGTTTGTATTTGAAACCCCCCCCCCATGGTTTTTAAAACAAACGCTAAATTTTCAGTCGGCACTAAATTGATTCTACCCCTCTTTTTGGCCTCCCGGTGCAGAGGTAAAATATAGCAAGTGGCTGGCTTACAGACCAGGAAGCTATGTTTCAAGCACAGGTCACAGTCCCCTCCCCAGCGCAGATTCCCTATAGACCTCTTTATGTGGATGGTAAATGGCTTACATTTTTGCCTGGCAAGAATATATTGAACAGGGAAGGGTAGTGTTAGCTTCCCTATTACCCAGGGTGCCTCTGCTCTTGTTTTGCCAAATTCATCCTTAATTCAAGCCATTTAAATCAGTGGAATTTACATCTATAGTAAATTGGGCCCAGTAAGGTTAACTGGACTAGTGTACTTATATATGTGAGATTAAAAATTGATAACTAATGTCTTTGTTTAAACTCTTCTTTATCTTCCCAGGTTACAGCTTTCCCAGCAACTAAAAACATCCTCCGCCAGTTAGAGGAAATCGCCCACTCCATCTTTTTTTATATAGTGGATGCTGAACAGGGCAGACTCTCTGGTTTCCGGCTGCTAAAGGTACAGAAGATGCTCTGTGCTATGTAAGAAGTGACGTGTTCATCCCACAGAGTGTATGTATGGTGGATCTTTGCTGTCATGGTATGGGATTTTGGTTTGATGTATAAGAAGTACAGCTGGGTATAGACTTCTGCTAGTTCTCAAAAGCTTCCTAAAATCTTTGTAAACTCATAGTTATAAGTAGTCTTTAGTGAAGAATCCAGACATGTCTCCATCCTCCAGTTTGGTGAGAATCCATAAGAGGGAGCAGTTCTCCCGTATTTCCCTGTTCAGATGCACTTTGGAGCTGAGACAAGATGAGAGCATAGTAGTTCAAGTAACCCTTCCCATCTAGCTCCCCAAGACTCTATTGCTTATTCTGAGAACTAGTTCGGCTGCCCTAGACAATGGTCAGAAGTGTTGACACCTGTTCTGCTGATCCTCTGAATCAGCGGTTCTCAACTGGGGGGCTGTGAGGGCCCTCACCGCTGAAACACTGAGCTCTGGGCCCCCTCCATGGAGCTGAAGCCAAGAGCAGCCTGGCGCTGAAGCCCTGGTGCTCCCACCCAGTGCACCACTCTGTTCTAGGGGGAATCTCTCTTATGTCCTGTAAATGGAGATTGTCTCTTTCAGAGGGTCAGGAAACCTTATTTTGCGTCTTGATTCCGCTGTAGGATCTGACAACAGAGGAGAGCTGGCAGATGACCATCCCAACTGAAGTGCAGAGAATAGTGATTGTGAAGGGGAAAAGATCAAATGAGCATGTACACTCCCAAGGCCGTGTGATGGGTGATCGCAGCGTCCTCTATAAGGTACTGCAGACCTTGTTAGCTGAGCTTTGGTGGCTGTGAGCTATATCCGAAGGTTTCCATGGAACTTGGCATGGAAGCATCAGGGAGCTGATACCCACCTCCGGGGCTTGTAGACACTAAGCGTGTTTTAAAAGCAACACTTAAACTGGTTGGAAAATGTTTTTGCCAGCTGTGCTGTCGTTTTGAGCTTTATAGAGCAGCCCATATATTAGCAACAATGGTAGCAAGTCTAACTTGCTATTTATTGTCTTCCTGATCCTTTTTTTAGACCAATGCTGAGGTCAAGAGAAAGGGGGAGAAGGGGTGGGAAAAAATAATGAGTCTTCATGTCCATCCTGGGATGCATCCACACTTGTCCAGGCCTTTTACCAGAAGGAACTAATCCTGGATTTGCTATGGTCCTGTTCTCCCTCTCATGCTTGCCAGTGGTGGTCCTCCTCCATCAAACAGTTCTAGCCAGGCAGTGGTGTTGTGAGCTTCCAGCTGAAAGATTGGTTTGGAAGTGGACTGGAGATTAATGACCCTAGGTAAGCAGAGACCAAGTGATTTACAGAACCATTGAGCGTGGTTTTCAGGAGGATGTCGCTGGCTGCTGCATTCTTCCAAAGAACTGCATCCCAGCAAGAAGAGGTGGAGCATCCCAAGTTGGAGGAGCTGACTGTCCGGGTGGGCGATATTGCAAGTGAAGTATTGCATATCAATGCACCTGCCTTTGGGGAAGATTTTAAAACAAGTGTCTGACAAAACTTTTGTTCTTTTCTCTTCTAATTGGGGAGCACAGCTTTGTAAGTCAAAGTCCATTTCTAGCACTGCTGGTCCTGAGTCCTGACCCAAGATAGGACAATTGGTGCCAAGTTTCTGCATACACATCAGTGTTTCTAAACGTTACTGGAAGACAGGAGAAGCTGAATTTTGGCAGAGGAAATTTTCCTCTATAAATGTTTTCAGACAGCTGTTAAAAACCATGGGGATATCATGACAGCTGCGACTGATTATAAATCTGTCCTGATGGTTTGTGCTGTTAACAGACCTCAGATTGCCTCTGGCACAATGGTTATAAAGTAGGGGCTTCCCCACATTTCTTTCCTTGTCCTTGTTATAGTCTTTGAACCCTAACCTGCTGGCAGTGGTAACGGAGAGCACGGATACGCACCATGAACGCACCTTCATTGGAATCTATCTGATTGATGGAGTCACAGGCCGGATCATCCACTCTTCTGTGCAGAAGAAAGCAAAGGGACCCGTCCACATTGTCCATTCAGAGAACTGGGTGGTGGTAAGGAAAAGTTATTGCTTGTAATCCTTCAGATTTGAGATCTGGAGGCAACTGCCTACGCTGCCCAGGGAACGCTCCCCGACTCCACGCTAGTGACTGTCCAGCTACCCTCCGTGTGAATTGACTCGTGCTGGAGCATTCTGCTCTGCCCTCCTGAACAGTGTCTTCCCCTCTTGTCTCAGTACCAGTACTGGAATACTAAGGCACGCCGGAATGAGTTCACTGTGCTGGAGCTGTACGAAGGGACGGAGCAGTATAATGCCACAGCCTTCAGTTCCCTTGACCGCCCACTGTTGCCGCAGGTCCTCCAGCAGTCTTATATCTTCCCATCTGCCATCAGTGCCATGGAGGCCACCATCACTGAACGTGGCATCACCAGCCGTCACTTGCTCAGTAAGAACTGGGTTAGGGCAGGGTGGAGGGATTGGATTACATGTGTGTCAAATTTTGTATTAAAGAAAAGGTCACTACAGTATCTAGGGCAATCATCAGCCATGACGGTCCCTGGGGCTGTGTTAGAGAAAAGTATATTGTTAAAGTTAGCCTGTGATTTGAAGAAATAGTGCAGCTACAGCCCTTCCCTGGACGTAAATCGTGGTGCATGCTGCTGTCTTCTGTGTGCATTCAGACATTGCTGCTGTCTGCATGGGCTGTGCCTTCGCCTATCACTCGTGAGCTGCCTTTAGAGCAGGGGTAGGCAACCTATGGCATGGGTGCCGAAGGCGGCACGCAAGCTGATTTTCAATGGCACTCACTGCTTGGGTCCTGGCCACTGGTCCGGGGAGCTCTGCATTTAAATTTAATTTTAAATGAAGTTTCTTAAACATTTTAAAAACCTTATTTACTTTACATACAACAATAGTTTAGTTCTATATTATAGATTTATAGAAAGAGACCTTCTAAAAACATTAAAATGTATTACTGGCATGCGGAACCTTAAATTAGAGTGAATAAATGAAGACTCGGCACACCACTTCTGAAAGGTTGCTGACTCCTGGTTCAGAGCAACAACAGTATTCAGCCTAGCCCTCTGCTTGCTTCCACACTCCCTCTATCGTCACTGACTAGTGGACTCGGCACGCTCTCTCTGGCATGCCTCAGGAGGACTACTGGATTAGCCATCAGAGTGCGGTCAGAAATGGTCACTTCTAAGAGATGATTTTTTTTTTTTTAATGTGCAGTTGGGCTTCCCTCTGGGGCAATTCTCTCCCTTCCAAAGGCTCTGCTGGATCCTCGACGCCCAGAGATCCCTACAGAACAAAGCAGGTAAGCAAAATGCTGCGGCAGTAATCCTTGTTCCCAGGCACCTGCCAAAAGGGGGAAGGCTGAGTGTTTTAATACTTTTAGTCTGGAGTAGATTAATTTATCAGTTCTGTCAGGCCAGATTCCAAGTAATTCTTACTCTAAATTTAGAGAGGCTGTTGTCTTTGGCCATTGGACTGCTTTACTGCCAGTCCAGGTGTGAATACATTAGTCGGTAACATGGTAGTCCAGAGGGCTGTCAAAAAGCACTTGTTAGGATCATACTAGTGACTAGTATTCTACATAATTATCTATGGTTTTTAGAGTGATACTTTAACTGATTTATTCCTATGGCCTTGAACCTGGTTGGTTGGTCTCTCAGACTTTAGAAGGAGGTGGACACTACCCTAATTACAGCATGTTCTGGGCTACCAGTTTGTCTCCCTCTTCCTAATAGCCTTTACCAGGCACCATGTGTGAATGACTAAATTATCTGTATAAAGATTCTAATGTTGTATCACCAGACTTGAGTTCCAGATAACAGGCTGCTTAGGGATTTACCCACTGTGCTGCGTTTGGTTGGGTTTTAATCTCTCTCTCAAATGTCTTTTAGGGAAGAAAATTTGATTCCATATTCCCCAGATGTCCAGATCCATGCTGAGAGGTTCATCAACTACAATCAAACCATATCCCGAATGAGAGGGATTTACACTGCCCCTTCTGGCTTAGAGTCCACGTGCCTGGTGAGTCTAGATTAGGGTTTCTTTTTGTAAAGTATGATGCAGGATACAACAGTATGCCATCACACCTCCTTTCAGGGAAAGTATGTAACTTCAAGCCTTGTTATAAGTCATTGCTTAATGGTTTCCTGAACTGTTTTGCTTGATCAGAACTATAGGAAAGGGGCCTCTTATTAGAGCTAAGATTTTGTCATGGATGTTTTTAGTAAGAGTCAGGGACAGGTCACAGGCAATAAAGATTAATTCGTGGAAGCTTGTGACCTGTCTCTAACTTTTACTAAAAATATCCCTGATAAAATGGGAAGGGTTTGGGCAGCTGCGGGGTGGCTGAGAGCTTTGGGGGCTCCCACCACCTATGGGGGCTCAGAGCTCTAGGGCCCACCTGCCCCTCATGGCACCTGTGGAGCTGCGGGGGACCTCCGCTTCCCCACTGCGGCACCTGGGGATTTGTGGGGGGCACACTACCACTCCGTGCTGCTGTGGGAAGCGGCAGGACCCTGCAGCTCCCAGCTGGTGGGGCTGAAGTCACGGAAAGTGTAGCCTTATCTTTTGTTAATGTATTTGGATTTCTGCTTGAAGCTGCTGTAACAACTGGTGGTCTCATTTCTTTTAGGTTGTTGCGTATGGCCTGGACATCTTCCAAACCAGAGTCTATCCATCCAAGCAGTTTGATGTTCTGAAAGATGACTATGACTATGTGCTGATAAGTAGTGTTCTTTTTGGACTGGTTTTTGCCACTATGATTACAAAGAGACTTGCTCAGGTGAAGCTGCTGAACCGTGCATGGCGATAAGCACATGGGTGAAGGGAACACTGAGGGCACTGGTGAGGCTGGAGAACAGGCTGGCTGGGATTCTGAGTAGCTGATCATCTGCTGGTGTGCACACCACAACTGGGTTTAATTATATGTTCTAAATTGTACCGTTGTGATGGAGGCAAGTATTTATATCACATTTCTGCTGGAAACATTGAAGGGAGGAGCTGCCAGTGGAAGAAAAATATGCTTCACCTGGGAAGAATTCTATCCAATGGCAGGGAATTAACGAGACTACAAAGGAACAGCCATCTGTCCAGGACTTCACTGAATCAGTGTGAAAAAATCTTCTACAGTTTTTTTTTTTTTCCCCTTTCAAAGCGCTAAGATCACATCACTTTCCATGAAAAACCTTCCCCAACTTTAGCTAAGATTGATATCAAAATACTAATGATGTATTTCTCCCCCACTTCTGGGGTGCACTTTGAGACCAGTTGATGGCTTACTTCTTCCCTACCCCAACCATTACTGAACTCTTGGAGGAGAACCCTAGATTCACCACAGCTCTGATTGGAAAGCTAGGTTTTGTAAATGCGAGCTACTGTACAAGGGGGGCATGGGAAGAGGGGATGTTCGTAAGTTAGCCAAGAGAATATTAACACAATAATGCATGCAAATTCAGGACTGATTGATCAAACCTTTTAAGTAAATTATAGCAATGGGGAAGGAGTTCAGGGAAAGATGATGCTTACTAAGGTCTCCATGTCCTTTATTTATTGTGACTGCACTGTATGTTCCTTTTCTGCTTTTTAATCTTTCAAATGGTTGCACAACACAGACCTCATCGATTGGATATTTCTGGGAAAGTTTTTCTCTGGTAAAAAAGTAAATATTCCAGAGGACTTAGCAAACTTGAGAGATGCTGTGAAGTTGCATCTAAAAACATCCCACCTTTTATTGTATTTTGCCAAACAGCTAAGCGATAACTTAAATCACAATATTTTTAAACTTAGTTTCAGGAGTAAAGAAGCCTGCAATTTGTTTTCCCTCCATGTATCAAGGATGCTCATGCTTGGTATGTGGTAATATTCAGTATCTAATTTTAAATTGGAATACGTTTTTACAATTATTTGTAACTCGGGACATTAAGTGCTAACATTGGTTCTGAACCTCTTTTGTACTGAAATGGTTGCAGTTTGGCACATGAAGCAAAGGGCTTTGTTGTCTTGGAGGAAGCCTTATTGATTTATGTTTGGCTGAGATGTGATCGGATAACCAGATGCTATAACAAACTAGATCTTGTTTTTAACTGTGAAACTGGTCCACAGTTGTTACGTGTGGAAGAGTGCAGGCAGAAAGGATGAGGAATATGAGGTCATTTCTGCGGAGAGCAGGTTGTCTAAATAAAAGTAAATTGATCAGTATCTATAAGCATGTTTGAATTTTCTGTTAGATCTTTTTGATTGGTATCTGTAGTTTACTTGTAAGTTAAGCATTTCTCCTTTTCTCCATTCAAAAAATGCAAAGACAATTGTTAAATCACTTAGTGTAAACAAGAGGTAGTGGTGATGGCCTCTACCCCACTGCACATAATGTCAGTGTCTACGAGGTAAGTCTGGACATAGGTAGTGCAACGTACCTCTCTTTTGAGCACTGCATAAAGAACACCATGAAAACAAAAATATACAAATTATCCTCTAACGTCTTTTGAAACTTTTTAAAAACTTGCAACTAATTAATATTCCAGATCTCTTACTTTTCATCTGAGAATCTCATTACTTTAAGGATTAATATATTAGAGGTAACAGTATACCCACAAGACAGCTAATTGGCCTTACCAATTTTAAAGAAGGGAGAACTGAGGCTCAGAGACTTTGTGAATAGCCTGAGGCACTTAGCATGTTACTAGCTGTTTGAGAGTAGAATCCAGCAGTCCTACTGGTTCAAGCATGTACCACTGAGTCAGGAGTACTCTTGCCCCATGAAAACAATGTCAAAATAAATGTGCTTAGTACTGAAGAATGCCAAATAAACCAGAATGACTGCCACAAAGACCTTTACACTCTAGGAGACAAAAGAAAACTACTGTTGGTGAGGACACAGCTCATCACGTATCCTCAGAATACAAATATAAGGATGTTCGGTGTTATAGTTCAGATCTGTTGTATTTCTGTAATGCCTAGGAATACCAACCGAGGATAAGAGCCCCATTGTATGAGGCACTGTTTCGAGAAGCATTAATGAGGACAGTCCTTACCCCAGAGAGCAAGGCTATGTGGGAGGGGCCTTAAAGGCAAAGACAAGGAGCTAGTATGTCTTTACCTTTTACTCCCCTTTTGTTTGGTTTCTTCTAATTGCTCAGAAAATAGGTTTTTTTTATACCTGTTTTACAAATACTAAGAGGGAGGAACTACCCAGACCTATTTTTGTTAACAGCACCCATCTCTGTGTGATATCACAAGTGGCAGACTCTCAACCTTTTCCCAAGGGTTACACCTTAAATAACCCCCTACAGAGCTGTGCTACCCTTTGACGAGATTATGTGCCAAATGACAAACTCGGTAAAGTGAAAGTGAACCAGGAGGGAGCTACAGCTGCTTGGGTGGGGACCCTTGGAGCAGTGGTGCACGTGCACCAGGGCCTGGCACTGACCCAGCAGGCGTGAGCTGACAGCCAGTGCCAGGACAGTATGGGGCACTGACCAGGGGAGACTGGATTCCTGGCCTCAGTACCAAGCTCTGGGAGCGGAGTGAGAGCCCAGCACTGTCTGCTGGCTTCTCCTGCCACGGCCACCCTGACCCGTTTACGGGCTGCTGCTGCCGCCTCCTCCCCGCCCTTGTCACCCGCACAGCTGAGCGTGGGAGCGCGAATGCACCTGCTGCACATGCGCAGCTTGCGGGGACGAAAACGTGCCCAAATGTTGCTGACTCATCTGCGCACGCGCCTCGCGCGGCAAGCCGTAGCGTCTGTACACGTCATACAGCTGAGCCGGAGTAGCGTGCGTCGCGCGCAGACAAGGGAGGGGGGATTAGGTCACTTCCCGTCCCTGCTGAAGCGTTTCCTGTCTCTCTTCCCTTCCCCCCCGCCTCACCCAACCGAGGAGGCGGTAACAAGATGGCGGCGTCGGGTGGCGGAGCGGAGACCCCGGGGGAGCCGGGTTGGGAGGTGGCGGTGCGGCCGCTGCTCTCCGCCTCCTACTCGGCCTTCGAGATGAGGGAGCTGCCGCAGCTGCTGGCCTCGGTCATCGAGAGGTGGGGCCGGGGCAGCGGGGGTGTCGGTCCGCTTCTCTCGTCTCTGAGGGCGGGGTCGGAGAGGGCCCCCAGCACCGCGCCTGTCCCTCCCGCCCCGGCCCTGCCTGGTGCTGCCCCTCCCCCGCCCCAGGGCAGTGCCCTCCCCTTTCTTCCCGTGCCCCCGCCGGATGGGGGACGGCTCAGGCCGAGCCCCTCTAGCGCTGCTTACCTGCTCTGAGCAGAGCCCGAGCCTGCAGCCAGGCAGCGCTCCAGGGCCTCGGCTGCTGCTCAGCGCTTCTCGAGCGGCCCCAGCCTGAAACTGACCAGGCTCGGTGTCCTGCTGCTGCGGGCAGGTGACAGCGATGGATCCTCTGGGAGACCTGGGGAGGGCTAGACGGGCGGGCGCTCCCACCGGGAATGGGCACGGGGAAGGTGTCAGTCAGCACTTCCCCGATTCCTGACAGGGATGGGGTGGGGCTTAAATGCATCCAGCAGCCGCTAGCCCGAGGCTACTATGGAAAATGGAACCTCAAGCAGTGTCCAGGGGACAACACCCTGGTAGGATCACTGGCATCCTGCCTCTTCCCAACTTCTGAGAGTCTGGGCTCCTCAGATTGTTGCCCTTGGGAGCTCACAAGTGGGGATAGGGTTCATATTCCTTTTCTCCATTTTCTGTAGCTGTTTGGTGTCTTATAAAAAAGATGAGCTCTACCTTATTCTTGGCAGTTTATATATTTTTAGACTGTTGTTCTGTCTTCATATTTCTCTGGTTAAAAATGTGTTATGATTTTATATGCTGCATAATGCAAACTATTGAGGTCCTTGGACGATGACATACTAGATCTTCATCTCATTTAGATGAAATGGGTTTGGATTTAGGTTCTGTAACTGAAACTATTTTTAAGAAATACAGAGGGTGGAAGTTTTACTCAAAGGCAAGATTCTTTCTGATCTGGTCTGTCTTTCCCAGAAGCTGGAGGGGTGTCATTTTGAGTGCATAGTGTATTTGCCATTGGGAGTATTTTCTAAAGTTATTAATGCATGACTGATGGTTTATTAAATAGTTCTTATATAGCATAAACTTTAAGTATGAATACCACCACATTATTTTCAGTTACAGATAAATATAACTCACAATTTCCTGTTTGGAAGCAAAAAACAAACCAACAAAAAAACAATCCCAAACTTGACACATTAGAAAAACAGTTACAATACAACATTGTTTTGCCAAATCAGACAAAATGCCCCAAACAGTAGACACCTAGAGCAAGAAGGTTTTTCACGTATGTATATGATGGTTCACCTAGAAACCTGCATATGTGTTTATGCAATTCAGGAACCTTCCTGCAAATCCTGCTTTTGAAGGCTTCCCTGGCATGGCCTTTCTCTTGTGGATCTCAGCTGTCGAGTAGGCAAATTGATCACTGCCTTAATAAAATACATTTCAAAAATGTTGATCGTTGTATCGATGGCTGTCTTTGATCCTTCATGTCCTTTCTAAAATAATGAAAGTATTGGCCTGATTTATGGATTCACATCATCATTATTGTGAGAACTGTTCTTGGAGGGCCTCATCTGATGTGTTGAGGGCCCTCCAGACCCACTGAAGCTTATGGGAGTTGAGGGCACTCTGTGTTTTGTAAGATTGGACCTCCTGTTTCAGACTGTGGCCTCACTGTGGTGCTGCATAACCCTATGGATTTGAGGATCCTTAACTGAGGAAGAAAACAAAAGATAATGCATATGATTATATTTTAAACCAGGCTCAACTTTTAGACATGGTAGAAGTTATTTTCAAAAAGATACTGTTGAATTTTGTAATGGGCATATCAGCGGGTGTAATTCATGACATCCCTGAGGTGCACAGTTGTCATCATGATAAGCATAATGTGATGCAGTCCGAACAAATAAAGAGTGCATGTATTTAAATACTCTGAAATAGCTTTTAAAAATATGACATGATCTATTTTTCTGAGAACTGCTGCTTTTGGTTCTTAGTTTAGGCATTAACAATTTAATGGAGGAGTTTTCATAATGACATGTTTGGCAGCTAGTAAGTTTGGGCCCTCTTGCTTAAATATTGTAAAATTAACTTTGAATTATGAAATTAATTATGTGAAATTGCACCATCAACTTGGAATCCAGTGTGTATACAAAAAAGAGTTTCTTTGGGTCAAATGGGACAGACTTGGGGGGGATGTTCACATGTTAAGACAACTTTTTTTTGAGTCAGTCTGTTCCTCTTCAAGAGGGAGGCCTTAGTGATAACTATTGTACGTAAAGGACCTGATCCTGAACCACTAAAGTCAACAGACACTGACTCGAATCCAAACAGCACAATGGGGCCCTGCTCATGATTAGAGTCTCTGAGTGCTCCTGGAATATAAACCAAGATTACAATCTGTGTTTATATATGTGTTTCTCTCAGAGGGTTTTGGTTGTGTGTGAAATAAACATTCTTCAGCATGATGAAATCTTAATATTATTTAACAAACTTTTGTGCCCCAACATAAGTTACACAGATGAATATTTTTGCTGTGCTTCATTATTTACAAAAACAGTCCTGATGATATCAATTACTTGTTGACTGTGTGACTGCTCTTTTCATAATAAAAAACCAGATCTCTCATCTTCAAATCAAAATGTGTTGCATTTCATTTCTCTGCATTCTAGTTCCTCTACCTTTTGCCTCAGGTAACTCTGGGGGGATTAATATATCACACAATTTGCCTTACGCAATAGAGTAGTAATAGCTGAGAGTAGCTGCCAAATTGTTGGATCCCCTGATTGTTCTTGCCTGTTCTCTTTAAAATACATCACGTATGGATGTTGCTGCTAATTTACGGTTGTGCACAAAGAGGTGGAGGAGCAAAACCTACTAGTGAATTGGAAATGTGAGAATATGAACGTTGCAGAGGTCTATTTTCAAGCCTCTAGATTCTTTGGATTTATGGTGAAGCAGTCTGATTCCTAAATTACAGGAACAAATTGTACTGAAAACTTCCAAATTATTAAAAACTAAGTAAAATACTGGCAAGAGGTAGGAAGGGGTGAACCTTAGCAAATCAGTGGGTTTTTTTGTTTTGTTTTTTGGTAACTGAATATCATCAAATGAAGCCCCTAGAATCTTATTGGCTGCTCTTGCCTATGTAAAAGTTAAAGAAAATAGTTTTGAATTCTGAGCTACAGACCTGCTGTCTTCATCCCTCAGAGGGAATGTAGCACAGTTTTTACTCTATTTCTGATAAGTTTCACAATAAGATGGCAAAATGTGACTGGAAAATAGAAAAGGGGTAAAGACTGGTCATTAACTGATCACTGCACAGGTCAGCAGGGAATTGTTCCTTGTATTCTCCTGGATATTTAAGATTATACCAGTGTGCAGGTAACATAAGGGCGTGATGTATTTTGCCTGCTGGAGACAGGATACCAAACCTGAGGGTTCATTGTTTCGATCTAATGTGGCAGAGTGTTTGTTCCTAAGTGGCTGTCTGACATTAAGAACTTCCTAAAAATAAATAGCTGCAGTGTACTGATAAATAATAAATGTGGTGCTGTGGAAATCACTGGAGTGTATAACCAGGCATGTAGACAGGATGAAAGAGTATTAAACTTCCTCTCATGTTTCCAGGGATTTAAGACGAAGCTATAGGAGTACTTATAGATTCACTTTGGAAGTGGGGAGACTTTCTGTTTCAAATACCTAAACTCTAGGGATGCAGAAAACTAAAATAAGGATTCTCCAGCTGACTATTGGGAGAGGCAGATCATCCAATGAGATTAGAGTCAGGAAACTGCAAAGGTATCTTCCACTTGTTTTCCATAAATTTATTGTAATAGGGTGAGAGTTTTTACTCTGCTCAGACCTTATTCCAATGTTTCCCTCACTGTCTCTATTTGATTTATTACATATCTGATCAGGGGATTAGGGAAATCATTCTTTGTCAGTTTCTTATTGTTGCATGGTCTGCCACTGAACACCGTCATGGAACCCAACAGGGGTCCACAGACACTGTCATGAAAATGTTAGCTGAGCGCTGGGGCACTCTAACTGCTCTTGAATCTTTCTCTGCTTCCAAAGCAGTGGTAACTGGACAGGATAAAGTCAATCACGCAGTCAGGCTGCAGGCAGGCACAGAGATTGAAGAAAAACAATGTACTGAGAGGAAGGATAGTCTTGTGGTTAAGACACTGGACTGCGACTCAGGTGACCTAGGTTCAATTCTGCCTCTTCTGCAGACTCAGTATTATCATCAACAGGTCACTAGAAACTGTTCTGGCTGCTTCCCCTGCCTCTGCTGAATTTAGGTAGATTCCAGGGTTTGAACTGAAGTATCTCATTTGTTAATGCAAAGTGTCTTCTGCAGGCCGTCAAACCACATCACCACATTTTTCTGTGACCAATAGGCAAGTCTTTCAGCCTAAATTACTAGTTCAGATCTAGTCGGTACTGAATGACAATTACTACCATCTGATGGCTTGTGTGATGTGATTGATTAGCTAGTGGACAGATATCCACATCACACAGTGTTACCACAATAGGCACCACTCTGTCAATCACAGGAAAAACTGAGGATTGAATTAGCTCTTAAGACACAGCTACCTTCTCATTCCAAGGGGGCCTATCCATGCTAATGTTGAGGCGCATCAGAATTCTCTTCTCAGATCCACAGTTGATTTTGACCTTGGTATTTTCCTCTTCACTGTTTATGCAGAAGTCCATATGGGTGATGTCAGAGAGCTCCTTGGGAACAGCAGAGATGCTGCATTGCTCAGAGAAAAATAGTTTTATTCCACATATTTTATTTTGAATATATATTTGGAATTTAAATCCTTTTGCCTTCCATGTATTAATTAATACATCACATTTTCAAAGCACTCAAACATTCACTATTATTTTATACATCTGACTTACTTTCCTGCTATGTTTTCTTATTGCAGTGAATCTGAAATCCTGCACCATGACAAACAATATGAGCCCTTCTACTCTTCCTTTGTTGCGCTCTCCACTCATTACATCACTACAGTGTGTGGCCTAAGTAAGTGTTCAGCCTGTCCTATTTCTTGTCTAGTGACTGGGATGTAATTTTTTGGTACTTGCTTCAAGTTTATTGTCTTAATCGGATGTTAATGAAGAGTTTGTGTGTCTGGCACTTGCCAGCTGTTGTTCCGGCAGCCTGTTCACGAGTGTGGGGGAAGCACAGACCTAAGGATCTAGGCATTTTAAATGAAATCTAATACAAAACTAATGTTGAACTCTTTGCTTTATGACCTTTCTCATTATTTATTGAAGCCTTTTAATGTCAGTGCAAAATATCAAATACACCTCTATTCTGTTATAATGCCACCCGATATAACATGAATTCAGATATAACATCATAAAGCAGCGCTCTGGGGGGGGAGGGGGATGGAGCTGCGCGCTCCGGTAGATCAAATCGAGTTCGATATAATGCGGTTTCACTTATAACGCGGTAAGATTTTTTGGCGCTCGAGGACAGCGTTATATCAAGGTAGAGGTGTACTATTATAGTATCCCTTGTGTCTGCGGTGGCCCTTACACCAGTATAGATAATTATTCTTGCTTTACCGATGTTCCTTGTATGTTGTTGTCTAATAAAGAAATAGACGAAACTTCATCTTCTCTCAGTACAGTATGTTACTGTGCAAGGGGCCTGTTGAAGTTACTGGGACTCATTGTGGAGTGAGGTGCTATTTATAAGAGTATTGGGATCAGACCCTCTCTTCTCCCTCCTGCGTACTGTTTTCTTCAGTAGCGTTAAGAATGTATTGCGGTGATGTAACTCTCAGAAGGTGGGGTTAAGTGATACAAGCCTTTTACTTTTGTAGTCCCCAGGAACCAGCTGCAGTCCGTGGCAGCTGCTTGTAAAGTTCTGATTGAATTCTCACTACTGCGACTTGAAAACCCAGATGAGGCATGTGCTGTTTCACAGGTGAGTCAAAGGGTGGATTTTGAGACTGGAAGCAGAACTGTATCAGAGAAAGGGTACATGGCTTCTTCCTTCTTAGTGTCTGCTCCAGTGTAATTCTGGGAGCTGTTGCAAGATGCAAAGTTATTCTAAAAATAGTTAAGATTTAGTGCCCTAGAAGGGTAACACTTGTAACACCATCTTGTTGCCGCATCCTCAGTTGGGTAAGGGTTGTGGGGGAGCAGGAAAAAGGAGAGAGACAGGAAACGCTTCTGCAGGGATGGAAAGTGACCTAATCCGCCTTCCTTTGCCTGCCTGCCACACATGGTACTCGTAACCTATTGGATCTTCCTTGATAATGCCTTCATTTTCCAGAATTCCTGTGTGCAGGCATTAAGATGAGCCGTTGCCTCCAGATTTGTGATTAAATAGAACTCTGAACATCCATTCTGACTTTCTTTTTTCTTTGCTTTGCTTTAATAGTGTGATCTTGAGAGATGCTTCTGCGTTGCCAACTCATTTGTTCTTCTTGTGTAAGAAACAAACTTTTCTCTGGTCATGTGTTCCTCTCTAGGGAGAGTTTTTGTCTTTCACAAAAAGAAAACAGGTTGCTGAGTTTCACAATCAATTAAGTATCAGAGGGGTAGCTGTGTTAGTCTGGATCTGTAAAAGCAGCAAAGAATCCTGTGGCACCTTATAGACTAACAGACGTTTTGGAGCATGAGTATTCACCCACGAAAGCTCATGCTCCAAAACGTCTGTTAGTCTATAAGGTGCCACAGGATTCTTTGCTGCTTTTACAATCAATTAAAACCCTAAAGGTAAATTGGCTTCTGAGGCTCAGATACAGTGTGATCACTTACTTCTTCTGAGCCTGAGTGCACTCTCGGAAAGAGTGCTTCTCCAAGTGATGTTCTGTAGCAAGGAGAGGATTAAAGTCCCGGATGCTGTCTGATCTGCTGTTTATTCCCTTTCATGCCCCTAGATGAGAGATCAGCCTTGGCCTTTGAGGAGAACATAAGAAAGGCCATATTGGGTCAGACCAAAAGTCCATCTACCCCAATATGCTGTCTTCTGACAGAGGCCAATGTCAGGTGCCCCAGAGGGAATCAGTGTTAAGGGAAAAATAGGGAACAAAAACATTTGGATTTGATTTGGTGTCCTTGTTTTTGTAGAAACACCTGATTCTGCTGATAAAGGGGCTCTGCACTGGCTGCAGCCGCCTGGACAGAACTGAAATTATTACTTTCACAGCAATGATGAAATCAGCCAAGCTGCCTCAGACCATCAAAACCCTCTCTGATGGTAAGTGCTTCAATGTAATCTTAGCACATTCTTGTTGTTTCAATGCAGTACTTTCCTTAGGTATACAAAGCACTGCACTCTTCCTACCCTTGACATGTGGAATGACCCTCTTCTTCTGCCCCTGCAGTGGAGGATCAGAAAGAGTTGGCCTCTCCAGTGAACCCTGAACTGCGACAGAAAGAGGTGCAGATGAATTTCCTGAACCAACTAACATCAGTTTTTAACCCTAGAGTGACAGCATCGCCATCTCTTGTTCCAGACACCCAGGTGAACAAACAGCCTTAGAACAGAAGTGCCACGTTCCTAATACTATTGTGTGAGCATAAGGATGGGCAGACGGCTATAGGACAGGGACCTTTTAATATATATACTCGGATGCAGCTCTTCTGCACTGGTTAAATCTTATTTGCATGTGGGTGAGTGGCAATGAGGTGCAGGAAAGTATGGTAAATTTTTTGGTGGTTGATTTATCACAGTATGGAAAGCTAACATCTTTGTAGGTGTGGCTCCTTGTTGAGTTGTGTTGTAGATCAGTCTCGCTCCCATAAAAATATCTGCATTAATACTCCATTTTCAGATGCTGGTTGTCCTGTATTTCAGGAGTTCTCCGTGGCCCAACTGTGCCACAACTGGTTTTCTGCATATAAAAACCAGGGCTGGTATTAGGGGGTAGTAGTCATGGCAATTGCCTGGGGACCCATGCCACAAAGCTACATTGCTCAGGCTTCAGGCCCATCTGCTGGGGCTCGGGGCCCTGGACTTCAACCCCATGTGCTGGGGCTTTGGCTTTCTGCCCTGAGCCCCAGTGTGTCTAATACTGGCCCTGCTTGGCGGACCCCTTGAAACCTGCTCATGGCCCCCCAGGGGGCCCTGAACCCCTGGTTGAGAACCACCACTGTATTTAATGTCTGCTTGTTTATTAGGTGGAAGGAGAAAGTGATAATCAGACATCTACAGATCAAGCCTCTGCGGCGAAGACCAAAAGTATATTCATTGCTCAGAATGTAGCCAGCCTGCAAGAGCTTGGTAAGAATGAGTTTTTAATTTAAAAAAAAAGAAGTGTTCTTGGAAGGTCCCAGAATGTAATCCCTGGAGCCTGAAGTCCTGTACTGCAGAGATGCAACCTAGGTAACGATAGTGCAAGCCTGGCCTGTATCACACCCTGTCATTCCTAACCTGAAGGAACTAGCCCTATGGGCGGAGGTTGAGTTCATCTCCATGAGTGCTTTGTATTGAGATTGCCAATAAAGATGGCGGCTGTGATGTGGATACTTGTTTGTTAGGAACAAGATGAAGATAATTTCACTTACGTGCAAATAACAATGATACATAGGAAAAGGCAGTGTAAAATGACAAGGGATCGCATACTGACTGGGCATGAGTGATGGAGTTGGGAGTCGCTGCTGCATAAGTTAGGTCTAATGTGCCACACAAGATGAATATGAGACCTTCCATGTAGCCACACAAACATTTTCTGTTACTTTTTTGGCTGCTATCCTGTGGTGTATTTAAACGAGATTTTAAATTGTCTCTCTATCCCAATTACCTAATATGTGGTGCCATCCCCCTATATTTCCTCACAACAAATTGCAACTGCATTCATTTTAAAGATAATGCCACAGGTGAAATACAGGGAAAATTTTATCCCCACTGATTTAAGCCAGTGATTCATCCACTCTGTCACCTTATTTCTAGTTTTAAAGCCACTCAGTGGAACAACAAAGATAAAACAATGTCCCATTTTTCTCTGATTTATGTCTGATAGGTGGCTCTGAAAAGTTGCTGCGAGTGTGTCTGAATCTACCTTACTTCTTGCGATACATAAATCGATTTCAGGATGCAGTGTCGGCCAACTCGTTTTTCATTATGCCGGCCACAGTAGCAGATGCCACCGCAGTTCGCAATGGGTAAGCAATTTCAATTTTTCTTCCTTCGTTAATATTGGGTGTGCTATATGCGAGAGTGTGAGTGTACAAGGGATTCATTATTGGCCACTGTCTCTGTTCTGTTAGACATTTGATACCAGAAAGTCCTCTCCAGAGTGTACTGTCCTTTTCTTAATTCATTTCAATGATTGTTATAGGTTTCATTCGCTAGTGATAGATGTGACCATGGCATTGGATACTTTGTCTCTCCCTGTGTTGGAGCCCCTGACACCCACACGGCTGCAGGATGTGACTGTTCTTGCCCTCAGCTGCCTTTATGCAGGTGAGTTAATGTCCTTTGGTAGCATCATGTTTCTAGAGATCAAAAGTCTTTTCTCTCTCCCCAGAGCCCTAAGTAGCTCTGCATTTCCCCTGCTTTGTAACCTGCACCTTTGAGACCCAAACAATGACCTCCTCCCGTCGTGCTGAGGGAGGACTGAACAGGACACTGTGAAGGCTGACCTTGATTGGATGAAGCAAGAGGCATGCTGAATTCCCCGGGGTTTGCCTCTGCAATGCAGTACTCCCAGCCGCTAGCACTAGGAAGCAAGTGTGCCCTTTCCTTCTTGTAAATCTGAAGACTGACTTGGCCGTATTGTGTTCACGTTAAGCAGGAAATTGTTGTAATGTCACCAGAATGTCCATGGACAGCGCTAATGCAGAGTTGCTTTGACTGAGGGGGCATTGGTTAGTGTTGGCAGTCCTTGCAAACCTGACCTTGGAATGCACAAATTCAGTAATGAAACACTTCCTTAGTTGTCATCTTTTACCTTTTCTGCTTTACTTTGTTACTCAGGACTTCGAATGTTTCCCAGAGTTTATCCTTTAGATTTGCTAGTTATTCCCAGAATTCAGCCCTGTCTCCCAAGTGTGTGTAAGCACCCCAGAATTATGAAAATGTGTAATCAGTGTGTAAAGTTTTCTCTGTTAATAATTTCTGCTATATCAGATTCCCTCCTGAGTATTAGGTTGTATGTAACTTGTTGTTTTAGGGTAACTGAAAATATCCTCTCTTCTTCCTACTGGAATGGTGAATATTCCTGGCCTAGTCAACTCCATGTGTGGTTTCACACTGTAGTCAGCAGTGCAAAGTGAACAGGAATATAGATTTCCAAGATCAGCTCTTAACTGTAATGTGGTCCTTTGCCCTCTTCTTTCATCAGGTGTGAGTGTGGCAACATGCATGGCAATCCTGCATGTGGGCAGCACCCAGCAGGTACGAACTGGATCCACAAGCTCTAAAGAAGATGATTACGAAAATGATGCTGCCACCATTGTACAGAAATGTGTAAGTTGATGGTGTGGAATGCAACTGCTTAAGGGAGAGCAGTTGTCTTGTTTTCATTTTATTTTTGTCAATGATGCAAAGAACCAGGGGAAATTCCATTTAGGTCTTACACATGGAAGTGCCTACCAATTTTAATTGAGCTTCTCTTGGTCCCTGGCACTGGACTTGCTGACACCTGAAGAAAGATTGATACCAATATAAGCTAGTAATATCTGAGAGTTTGCAGTGGGGAGGTTTACTGTGGAGTGGAACCAAGCAAGCTTCAGAGAAGGGTGTTTGAGTAGTCCGTGGAATGGTTTAGTGACTTGTCTAATAGAACACTGCAAGATTACAAGGATTTTTGGTTTTACTTACAGCTTGAAATATATGAAATGATTGGTCAAGCCATCAGCAACTCGCGCCGTGCAGGGGGAGAGGTAATAATCACATCCCATCGGGAACCTTTTTCTTTGTGGTGGTGCATTTGGTCAGTTGGATTTACTTTTGTTGTGTCTGTTTTTTTTCCACTGTTCGAATGCTTAGCATTATCAGAATTTCCAGCTGCTTGGAGCCTGGTGTCTGCTCAACAGCCTCTTCCTCATCTTGAACCTCAACCCCATTGCCCTGGCCGATAAGGGAAAGGAGAAAGACCCACTGGCTGCTCTTCGAGTCAGAGACATTATTGCTCGTACCAAAGAGGGAGTTGGGTCTCCCAAGCTGGGACCTGGGAAGGGGTACGTGAATACCTCCACTAAGTTAATCAGTTTAAGCACATCACTATGATATTGTTCTGTTACACTGTGGCTGTTAACCTCTGAGTCTGGTTGTCATCTTGAAGAGACTTTCTGTCCCCACCCACCCCACCTTCATAATCAACCCATTCATATTTCTCCATTTTTTTTCCCTTTCAGTTTAAACTGAGTGAGATGACTGAGAAATTGGTCTGTTAATTTTTCACAAATTATATGGTGCCTCTTTTTTAGATAGTGCTTAGTAAGAGGCATGTTGTTGTTTTTTTTTTTAAAATCTGTAAAAGAGTATGAAGATTCCACTTTAGGCTTAGCGCCAGGTTCTTTCGGGGGGAGGGAATATATATCTTGTGTTGGACTGGATGAGGCATTGTGTACCATGGGGTGAGCAGAGCCTAGATTTCTGTCTAGTAGGGTTTGACACCCTTTAGTGAGCCTCCTCTCCTCCAATCAATTCATGACTCTACAGTAGCAGATGCTGTTGTGGGGTGGTAGGAATGCGTAAGCCTTGCCCTCAAATAGAAGAATATTTTCAAGTTAATTATTGTTTTCACTTGAACTAAATGCTAAAAGTAAGTATCCTATTCCCTTTATTGTACAAATTTAAATTGTATACACTTGGTCTGGCTGGTATCGCAAATGAGACGTAAATGTAATGGATATAAGCATCCGGAAATGTTGTTGATACTCTTACCATTCAGAATATATGATACTGTCTGGTTTAAAGACCTCAGAGGTGACAAAGTGATGTAAAAGGAGGGACTGAGTTGATAATTGTATAGGAACTGCCAAAGAAGACAAGTCAATAGCATTAGAGTAGTGATGAAAATATTAATATTAAGACCTTTTCTTTTTCTGCAGACATCAGGGGTTTGGTGTTCTGTCAGTGGTGTTAGCAAATCATGCCATCAAACTCTTAACATCCCTCTTTCAAGATCTGCAGGTGGAGGCACTACACAAGGTGAGAAGGTGGCACACTGATTTTCTTAAATAGTCATCTTCTTTGGAACGTGCTTTGAACCGTCCTTTGATGCTGTCCCCTAGGGATGGGAGACTGATGGTCCTCCAGCAGTGCTGAACGTCATGGCTCAGAGCACATCAATTCAGAGGATTCAACGTCTGATTGATTCCGTACCACTCACTAATCTGCTGCTGACTTTGCTCTCCACTTCTTATAGAAAGGTAGGAGGTGGCACTTGAATAGTTCTGTTGTGGAACTTCTCTCAGTTAAACAGCGAGAGCTGCGTGGAAAGTTCCTTTTGCAGGCATCAACTAACATGCTAAGTAGAAGAATTTAGAACTGTGTTAACTTGCGACATTTATAAGTAATCAACAAGGAATTGGATGTCTCCCATTTTATAGAATAGGAGAGGATGTGACTATGACAGACTCTCTTCTCAGGTGGTCCCAGTGAATTAAATATTTATTCATGACCATTCTCTCCCGGGAGAGAAAATAAGGGTCCTGTGTACAGAAGGGGAGTCTTCATGTTTAGACTGATGTGTGAAATGTACCTTGGAGTCTTTGTGTGGGCGCTGCGTTAGCCACCCCAGAAAATGATAGATGTGACTTAGAAGAAAGTCTTGTTAGAAATACCAGTAAGCAATTTGAGCAGAACTATAGTAGAAGGGAATGAAAAAATAAATGCCGAGGATTTGAAAGCAAGTCTGTTCTTATCTATTGTACTTTCAAGTTTTGATCTTGTTTTTTAACTTGTTCTGCTGTTCTTTTAAGGCTTGCATCTTGCAACGTCAGAGAAAGGGTTCCGTGAGCAGTGACGCGAGTGCCTCTACTGATTCTAATACCTACTATGAGGATGACTTCAGCAGCACAGAAGAGGACAGTAGTCAGGGTAATAGTTTTCAGCAGCATCTTAACGCTAGATCGTATGCTTTTTATTTTTCAACATCCTGGAAACCCGTGCACGAACCTTTTATCTCCCAGGACTGGATTACACTGTGTTGCTTAAGAATTAAATTCATTTGTTAGGATCAGTGGGAAAAAAGAAATACCAGCTATGCTTTGTAGGTACTGAAGTCAGCCCCCCTCTGCATTACTGGGTTGGCAGTATCTGCCCCAAATGGGACTTTGAGGAAGACGGAGAATTCTGCCCCCTCGTAAGTGAGTCCCTGCTGAATGAGGATAGAGCTCACCGGCCTCGTGACTGAAAGGGGTGGGGAAGTTGTAGGGCTGCTGATATTGCCCTTAGTGAACTAGCTTGTAGAAGCGATGTCATTTTGCATGTGTATCATTTTTTTCCATGTACTCGTTATTAGATGATGACAGCGAACCCATCCTTGGGCAATGGTTTGAAGAAACGATTTCTCCAAGTAAAGAGAAAGTGGCCCCCCCGCCGCCACCTCCCCCACCTCCCCTGGAGAGCTCCCCTAGAGTGAAAAGCCCCAACAAACAGACTACTAGGGAGAATGGGAACATCCTGGCCAGCCGCAAGGACCCAGAATTGGTATGCTATGATCTCCGTGATTAATTATGTAATTAGTGAGATGTAGCACTGAACAGTGGCTAAAGAGACTTGTTAGTCTGGCACTTAGCAGTTTAAATCCAGGCATTTTATGATATTGCTGACTGAAAGTCACTGGCAAGCGGAGGTAGAGGGTAAATGGCCGTGAGTCTGATTGCTAAAGATCTTGGCTTCAGAAGGAGCTGTTTGCATTACTCTATCTGGAGATACATATTAATAATTGCTATTGTCCAAGGAGAGAGTAATTAAGATATCATCGATTTAGTTTGGAGGGGGTGAGGGAATGTGAGGGCAAACTTATAAATGGAAATGTTAACAGCACTTTGTCAGACAAACAATTCCTTTGGGTAATGGTGAAAATTAATGCTGCTGTTGAGAAAGATAATGGATTTGCAAGCTCTTTAGGCAGCTTTATGAAATGATACCAGCTGAATGAGAGAACCACTCATCCCAGTGGGCTTGTCTTGAAGACTAGAAACTATGTAATGACAGACAAGCAGAGCAACTGTAAAGCAATCCAATTGTAATGAGAAGAGAGAAGTAAATCTGAACTCTTAATTATTGGCTTGTAATGGTGGAAGAGTGTAGCTGGGTGGTGAATTATCTAGCAATGAGTCTTTTGTTTAGTGTTTCTTTGATCCTCATTGGATTTTGGTGTTTCTAAGATAAATGCATATCTGTTTCTTCCTTCTAGTTTTTAAGCCTGGCTTCCAATATTCTGAACTTCATTACTTCCTCCATGCTGAACTCCAGGAACAACTTCATTCGCAACTACCTGAGTGTGTCTCTTTCAGAGCAGCACATGGCCACGCTGGCTAGCATCATCAAGGAAGTGGACAAAGATGGGCTGAAGGGTGAGTGAGTAGAGCTTCTGTACTCTTGGGAATGTCTAGGATGCCGGGGTTCTACTTAACTTGGGTTTTCTTTGTCCAGTGTTGGGATCATGATTCGCAAAGTAGAGCTGTAGTAGTAACTGACCTATTCTCTTTTGTGTTTCAGGCACATCAGATGAGGAATTTGCTGCTGCATTGTATCACTTCAACCATTCGTTGGTGACCTCGGACCTACAGTCCCCTACCTTGCAGGTTAGGATGTAAAATTAAAGCATTTGTGTCTGGTGTTGAATTGACATGGACAATACATTCTGTGTCAGTACATCAGTGCTTCAGACTGCAGAGCCCCTTTCGAACACCAGGCAGTGGGATATTGTGGGACTGGCAGAGGAGATGCTTCTTGAAGCGATTCTTTTTCTACAGAGTAGTGCCCAGAATGAAAACAGTTGGAGAGCAGCAGCGTGCCTCAAGACTCATTTGTAAGGGGCTTTGAATTAGTCTGCTTAATTCCAGAGATGTTTAAAGGGAAAACTGAATAATTCTCCATGTCTAGGATGCTGTTAGTGTTGAAGAATTGTTTCTGAATGTGTGTTTTATTGTAGGAATTTCCTGCTTGGCTTTTTATGATTGATCTGTTTTGCTTTCATATACTAATCTTGTAGACTCTCGGTTCCTTTGTCAGGACATGTACTGACTAAGCTTAATGCTATAAGAAGAGGGTTTGTAAATCTGTTTCAGTAGTATATCAAATCCCTATGCCTTTTGTTGACTATTTCTCCCCTATAGTTTAAATACAGTAATTTTTGGAAGTAGTTGCCCTTTTTTTAAATCTACATTTTTGACACGTGAACAGGGAGTGAGCATAACTGCACTCAGTAGGAGTGGAGTGTTGAAGTGGCGATCACCTCTCCGGTTCTGGTTAGAATTTACTGGCGACATGGCACTTTAGAGAGTGGGGTGAAAAATAGAACTTAAACACTCTGGCAAATAAAGAGGTAGTGCATGGAGGGCCTTCCAGAGGCTGTATTACCAATATAAGAGGTTAACTAGTGGTGCTTAGCATACTTAATAGGTGTAATTAGAGTTTAAAGAGCTTCAGATCAGTGGTTTCAGGTGAAATCTCTCCTTTCACATGTCCATATGTTCCTGTTTTTGGGGCAGAATGAAAAGGTATCAGTCCATTCTCCTTTGGTGATTTTTTTTTCCCCTCCCCACATCCCCCCAGTCTTTAGGATACCTGAGTTTTAGCTTTTGACAAGGAAATAGGATCCATGATTGTCAGACAGAGTAACTATAGACTCTGCAAGTCTGTCCACCATTCTGCCAAAGCACCATCTCTTCTGCCAGTACTGGGTCTCATAAGTGAACAGGACTCATGCTATTTTTTCCTAGTCTTTTTTATGTAACAAAAGTCCCCTATGGTGTAGATGGAGGCTTTACAAAAATTAAAAAAATAAAAGCCCCTCAGCATAACTTCACTTGGTATCTATGCCATATTTTACTTAGTACATGTACCAAATAATGTAACTTTTCAGAGGTGAAGTACCACTGCATTAACCCTATTTATATCCACTTAGAGCCCTACCATTTTTTATCACCTTTGGATTGTTGAAGTCTTGTAGTTACTTAAAGCAACGTGTAAGGCTTTCCTCTCAACTGTGTATCTGTTGTCTTGTGCCAGAACACTCTTCTACAGCAGCTGGGAATAGCCCCTTTCTCTGAAGGACCATGGCCTCTGTACATCCATCCTCAGAGTCTATCTGTGCTATCTCGGCTTCTTCTTATCTGGCAGCACAAAGCCAGTGCTCAGGGAGACCCTGACGTCCCAGAATGCCTTAAAGTTTGGGAGAGGTAAGAAAATGTTATATGTATCATGACTAAAAATAAGTGACCTGCTCTCTCCCATGACTGCTAATTTTCTAGGAGATGGTATTTTCTTCTGGACAGATGAATCCAATGACCAGACATTTTGTCCTAAAAAAAAAAGGAAAATCCTGGAGAGGAAGGATGTGAAGCTTGGAAGAGGGGGGAGATTCAGCCCCTGGATGAAAATAGGGAATGGGAACACTTTTATCAAAGTATCAAGATCTGGATGAGTAGAATGGCTCCAGCAGCACTGATTTTGAAAAGAAAAGGCAATAATCACATTATTTTGGTGCCTCATACCATGCCCATCATTGTGGTGTGTGAGCTCCTTTCTGCCAAGCCTTGACTCCTATGTACTTGTTTTTAAATGTGAAACTGTACAATAGTCTGTGGTTTGGCTGACTTACAGCCTTTCCTGCTGGGGCACATGCACAACTTTCTTTTTTTTAGCTTGTTATATTTATCTTCAAAAGTTCTTTGCTGTTTGTTTATATAGGGCATAAAGTCTCTTCCACAGTCTCACTTTAATGCATCCTTCAGTGAAGTTATGGTTAATTTGTGAAATCGCAATATTTGCATAGTAAGGCTGAGGTCATAAACAAGAATCTAGTTGCATTGCTTGATCAAGTAGAAGAAAATCATGATTAAAATGTGCATCTTAATCAGCTAGCCTGCTTCAGTGAAAGTCTCCTTGCAATAGTGTGATCTATGGATCACTCTTTAGAAGAACAAATTTCTTACCGAACCTCTTTCCTGTTGCTGGCAGATTTGTGGGCACACTGAAACAAAATGCTCTGCAGGGAACTCTTCCTAATGACACAGAAGATCTGAATGTTGAGCACCTCCAGCTGCTATTGCTTATTTTCCACAACTTCTCAGAGAAAGGCCGGAGGTCTATCTTGACCCTTTGTATCCAGACCATCCTGGAACTGACTGTGAACATGGACTCCCAGTTGCGGTCTGTGCCCCTTATCCTGGCTCGCCTTCTACTGGTGTTCGACTACCTGCTTCATCAGTATTCCAAAGTTCCTGTATACCTGTTTGAGCAAGTAAGGGATTGAGGATGCATGTTTCCAATGTTTAATCAAATAATCGCTCAGCAATGACCTAAACCAGGTAGTCTCCTTGTTGTATTCCTGTTCCTATGTGTCTCCCTTTTGGCATTTCCAGTAACTAACTCCTTGTTCTGATTTCACTAACAGCATGCAAGGTTACAGTCAGTTAGTGACACAACTGGAGCCGTTAATTTCCAGCAGCTGATTTGGGTGGTATGTTACGTGGCTTTGTACTCAGGCATAACTACTGTTATAAGTGAATACATGCTGGGCAGCACCGGTTACTAGTAAGGCAAAGCACAGAGCAGTAAACCTGCTTTCTTTCTAATAAGAATACAGACCTAAAAGTGCCTTTTTACTGTTGCGTGTATTGTCAAATACCCTTTAGGAAAGTTCTTTGAGTTTAGCTCATCTCTGTTGCTTTGTTTAAGTCTTTGGCACTGGCACCTCATTAATCTGGAACAATGTTTTGCAGACTATTCTCTGGAGTGTCTCCTTAGTATCTTGACAGTAGTCTTACTTCACTGGCTGAAAAGTATGAAACAGTCTCCAGCTGTGTGCTCAGTGCTATCTCTGACTCCTCACAAGTTGGGAAAGTTTGTTTGTTTTAGTGGAGGGGGTTGTATATTTTTCTTGTAACCAGTGTGCCGTGTTTTTTACATAGGTACAGTATAACCTGCTAACCCAACCCTTTGGCTGGGTGAGTGGATCCCAGGATAGTAGTAGAAGAATCTCTGTCCCTCTCTATCATGGATTTAAAGAAGTGGAAGAAAACTGGACCAAACACTGCTCATCAGGTCAGAAGGGAAGTTGTTCAGTAAAATTTTACTCCTAGCCGTGGGGTTATAGTTGCATAATGAGTGCTCCAGCATGTGGTGCTGCAGAGCAAAGTCAAAGAAGTCCCTTTCAGCAACTTTGGAGTGTGGTTTAAGACACATTAGACTAAATACCAGGCTTGTTATGAATAAGTTACTTGTAATTTTACACAGAAGGGGAGATGGAGGAAACCTGCAGATCTCTAGCATTGCCCAGACATTGCTTATTGAACAAAACGTGCCTTACTCATGTGCTATATAGAGTTAGGAATTTTATAATCTTTATTTTAAAACTGGAAAAAGTACTCAATCGCTAGACATGCATCAATCACTTAATCTGTGCACCCTTTTATGGTTATATATGTAACAGTCTTGTTTTTAGCAGATTTTTACTTTCTAAGTGACTTGTCCTTTGAGGAAAAAAAATGACCAATGATATGCCAGCAGTATTGTTAATCTCTTCAATTGTTAAAATTTAACTTTGAATTATACCTTTGGTATCTGTGTCCCAGATGCAGTTCCACAGCCCAGATTCTACTGCATCCTGTCACCAGAAGCATCGGAAGATGACCTGAACCGCCTAGATAACATGGTACCTGGAATTTCATTAAAGACTTTCTCTGAACCTGAATTACATTAGGGAAACCAGCATAGAAAATGACCAGCACTGTAACTGAGATATGAGACAAAAGCTGCCCAGGGATTTCATTTAGTACTGCATTAAAACAGAACTGTGTGTGTTAGCTGAATAGATGTTACTATAAGACAATAAACGGAGGGCTTGGATACTTTATAGTTAAACAGCGTACAAATCCTTACTTGAAAGCAGATATTTGGTGAAATAATCCCAGCTCACCTAGCCCATATAGTCTTGCAGTGATTTGCCCAGTGGGATATGTAAAGTCCACTTGTGCTGCATAGAAAGAGCTGAGAACTTTTCTGTCTCTGTAGTAGCTTGATTCTGTCAGATATGCCAAATACCAAGAGCTCCTTCATATTTAAGTTACCTCTCAGTGCTTCTTATAGAAATGTGTCTGGCTGTGGGGTTGTCTCCACATCAGTTTGCCCCATGTTCTTTCTGGCTCTCTTACACCCGCTGTCTTTGCTCACTAGAGCTCTTATTTCTGGAGCTCAAAAGAGAAGATAACATTGTTGGATGGGGCAGTTTACCATGTACACCAGGGTTCCTGTTTGTACATCCAAAATGTGTTCCTTTCTTACACACATTTAAAGTGTCTTTAAGACTCTGCCTGGGAAAAGCAGCAATTGACACACCTGTCCTCCGGGGTTATTTTGCTCGGAGTGTGTGTGGTGTTTTTTAGTATATTTTGGAGAAGATCTGAACTGGCTGTGAATGGGAAGCTGTGCAACCAAGGAGGAAACAATTCTGACTTGGCTTTTTCAATAGGTTTGTGAGGTCCTGTTCTCTAGGACAATGAAGTACGATGAGCTTTATGCAGCCCTGACCTCACTACTTGCAGCTGGATCCCAGTTTGATACCCTCAGGAGGAAGGAAAACAAAAACGTCACTGCACTGGTAAGGGCATATGTGTGTGTTGCTATAACATTCTCCCTGCTGAGAAAAGAGTTGGCTCCATGCTGCTGCATTTTATACAGTGTCTGGGCAATAGTTACTAAACTGGATTTTGGAGCTTTACATTTCCTGGTAAACAGTTGTCTTATATTTTCTCAATGTAAGCCAGCTCCTCACCAGCCAGTGCATCAAGTAATGTAGTCCCAGTGATGGCAGAAATTCAGTCCCTTCCTCCATAGAGGAGTTTATTCAAACCAAAACAGATTAATTAGGTCCTGCCACCTGACCTGTCTTATAGTCTGTTCCTTGTAAAGCTTCTGCGCCTCCCTATGCGGCAGATCTCTTGCTTCATTTGTGTCAAGATTCCTCTTCCAGATCCTTTCTCCTGATTCTGGGTCACCTGCAGTGGCCTTCCTATTCCCTGCAGGTCTCACTCCCTTAACTGAGCTGCTTGCTGACCTTTTATCTGAAGACCAGGTGACCTGCAGGCTATCTATCATCTGATCCCTGACCTCAAACCCATCACCTGGATGGCAGCTAATTAGTTATAGGTAGGGTTAAGCCCACCTCCCTTTAAGGACCATCCCATCCTGTGACAGTCAATAACAAGATGCACTCCTGTGTCTGGCTTATAATTTAGTGTCTGCTTCAAGCTTTTCCAGCTACCTAAAGGAATAATTTTGACCTTTCGTCTTTTGGCCTGAAGTGCATTCATTGGATTTATTGTGGCCATAGTAGAATGGGGTAGAACTTGAGTGATTTTTGTTTGTGTTGGTAAAGCAGGAAGCTAGTTGGTGACATTTGAAATGTAATGTTTTAGATGAATATTTCAGTTTTCGCTAAAGCTGAAAAATATAAATTGTGCAAAATGTCCTAGATTTGAGAAAGTCAAGCTGCTGGCTGTGAAATGGTTCTTAAAGTTGGTCCTTCCCTGGTTTTGTTTAGTGGTAAATGGTAAAAGAAACTCAGCACTATGTATTAAAACATGTAATGAGCTTCTGGATCATCATACCTCCCTACAT
Organism: Gopherus evgoodei; assembly: GCF_007399415.2. Taxonomy (NCBI): domain Eukaryota; kingdom Metazoa; phylum Chordata; order Testudines; family Testudinidae; genus Gopherus; species Gopherus evgoodei. Next base: position 7,877,935 of record NC_044339.1, on the reverse strand, counting down.
TTGGGAGGTATGATGATCCAGATAAGGTCTGGCTTGAATGGGAGACTGAGAATTTTATGCCCCTTGACAGGGAATTAGGTCAGATAAGAAAAGTTGTGCCACACAACCAGCATGAAATAGAAATATAGTCCACTCACTCTTCTCTCTGGGACACTGCCTCCACATGCAGACACATTTAGGGGCCCTGGACAGGATCACAGCTGAAGCAGGTTGATTGTAAATGTTTGCTTCCTGATGTATCCTCCACTGTCTTTGTTTAGGAGGCCTGTGCACTTCAATACTATTTCTTGATACTGTGGCGGATATTGGGGATTTTGCCTCCATCCAAAAACTACTTGAATCAGCTGGCCATGAACACACCAGAGATGAGTGAATGTGATATCCTGCACACTTTGCGCTGGTCTTCCCGCTTACGTATCAGCTCCTATGTCAGCTGGATCAAGGTACAGCCCTCTCTTTAGAATTTACAATGTAGGATTTTTGACAGATTATTAGTATTTAACACAACAGCACGAGTTCCAGAGCTGTACTGATCTGTGTCAGGAGTAAGAAATGAAATTGCAGCAGTGTGTGTCAGAGCTTGAAGAGGAGGGAAATATAAACTGCGCTAGGTGTATCAAAAATAGTTTTCATCTCCAAGTGAAGCTGAGGGAATCAAACCAGTTAGTCTTGTTTTTATAGCTCTTTTGATCATATTAAACAACATTAGCGGGTGTTTCTAAGATGGACAATGCTCATTTTAATCTCTGCCTGGTTCACTGCATATGGGAATTGCAATGTTTGCATGGTGACAGAAAATGGGGTTTTAAAAAAAACCCACAAGTATCATAGCATGGTAGTGGTTCATAAATTGGTAAATTCCACAGCCCTTCTATATTCCCTTAAATGTGATGCTAAATCTTTCTTTGCAACACATACAGGATCACCTTATCAGACAGGGCATGAAAGCTGAACATGCTGCTTCTCTCATTGAATTGGCATCTACCAAGTGCAGCTCAGTGAAATATGATGTGGAAATAGCAGAGGAGTACTTTGCTAGGCAGGTAGGTTGGTATGAATACTGGATACATAGAAGAAGGTGTGGAGCACTGATCTTTGTGTGGCGCATTGCTGTTACAAATGTTATCATTCTGTTTTAAGATTTCCTCTTTCTGTGGGATTGACTGTACCACAATTCTCCAGCTGCATGAGGTTCCCAGCTTGCAGTCCATTTATACCCTTGATGCTGCAATTTCCAAGATCCAAGTTTCTCTAGATGAGCATTTTTCCAAGCTAGCTGCAGAAACCGACCCACACAAATCATCTGAGATAACCAAGAATCTGCTGCCTGCTACGCTACAGCTTATTGACACTTATGCTACATTCACCAGGTACGCTGCTGACTTAACTCCTCTAGAGGGATATTGTTTTATTTTCTGTACTTGGCTCTTCATTTTGTGTTAGCTCCCCATCCCTGTAGTGGTCCTTGTTTATAGTCCAGAATAATGGCTCTATTTTATAGCACATAGAACGTACCATGTTAAATCAGTAGACTTCTAAAATCCATAGATTTTATTATTCTATTTCAAGTAATCTAATATCTGATTTTTCAAGACTTTCCTACAAGCTGCAAAACAGCTTTCTCTCTGAAAGACAGAGAGCAGCACAGGGCTATTTCAGTGAGTTATTCTTGTGACTGTCAGGGTGACTTAGAAGTGAGGTGGTTTAATTGTTCAGTGGGAGTCCAAAGCCTTTTAAACTGCCTTTGGTTCCTGTGCAGAAGAAAGTGAAAGTAAAGCAGCCCCCCGCCCCCCCTTTCTCCCCATGCGGCCACTTCTATTGGTAAGTAACTTAAAGGAGCTTAAAAGCCTAGAACTCGTGGAATGGTATTGTAGGATTTATGGGATAACAATTCAGAGGGTTGGTTCTTGACGTTTGCCTTCCCATCTGTCATCGTATTGGCATGTTAGTTCTGAAATGCAGAGCTGCCCACTGAAATGAGTCCTTTCCACCCCCAATACAGATCTTACTTACTGCAGAGCCTCTCTGAAGAGGGGTCCACTGAGAACAAACCTTCTGAAGAGAAGCTTCGGGGATATGCTGCTGTCCTGGCTATTGGATCTAGCCGCTGCAAATCAAATACTCTGGGTAAGGCTCTTGCGGAGTTTAGTCGTGTTCCGAGATTTGTTTAGGGGAGACTTTTTTGATACAATATTGTAAAGGTTCAGCTTCAAAGCTGTGCTGGCAAAAGGTTCACTCCCCTGCCGCCCCCCCAACTATCACCTCACAGACTGGGGTATTCATTCTGTGTAGTTCAGTCAGGTACTTGCACCTGTGGATTCAGAAGCAGTGGTAGTGCAGCAGTCTAAGGGGATATCATGAAAACAATAACTAGATTAAAATGGTTTTGCAGCTGTGTTGGCAGTCTGCTGGCATAGCTGTCCTTTGAATTTCCCTGGATTCTCACTGCGTGAATGTGTTCACTTATGGGATACGCGGTATACCGTGTAGCAAGTGAAACTTTCAGAATTCCTCACAGGAGGGATTGTTGTTGGTTAACCACTTGATTAAAGCATTTTGACAAGTTAATACTGTTGAAATAACAACTTTTCACTGGAGGAACTGTCTGTTGCATGACTGAGTTGCCCGAGGCTGTGGAGGGTAGTGCCGGGTTTATTTTCTGAAGACCAACATGACTTAAGAAGAATGCTAAACTGGCTTCACCACCAGAATTACAGTTCAGACAAACCTAGCTATCCAGTTTCCCATCAAAGTTAACTTACCTAATTCAGTTGGAAATGTTCTGTTTTTTTTAAAACAGGGCCTTACTGCATTCCAGCTTCCCTGTCAACCCCTGTGAAATTCCTTATTTTTACTGTCTCATTTGGTTGCAGGCCCAACGCTTGTACAGAACTTGCCATCAGCAGTGCAGGCTTTATGTGAATCCTGGAACAACATTCATACTAATGAATTTCCAAACATTGGATCATGGGTGAGTCCAGTCCTGTGTAAAGGCCCTGAAATAGCTCTAACTATGTAACTTGGTGAGAAAGTTGTCTACTATATTTTTTTTTGTTCAACTTTCATTAAATTGTAACAGCTAAACATCTGACAGTAGGGAAATAGTCTTTCTTATGCTAGACATGAGTCATCTGCGATTGCAAAGGTATCCAAATTTTGTACAACCAAGAGCTGCAAATTTTCCTACGAAGGGAGCAGATTTACTGCATCCTTCTCTTTTAATGTAGAGGTTTGGCCAGTGGAAATTAACAAGTTCCATTAGCCATCAGAACAGCCCTGCTGCTTAGTACAATATGGAGGATTGCATGTTGGTGCGTGAAGTCTGTCTGGGTCACACATCCATATTAAGATGATGGTGACCATAGGCTGCACTGTCAACTTCTGCAAACTGCAGTTCTACCACCCTGCAGCTATTATGGCAATAATGTGGAGGTTTTAAAAACCCAGAAGGTGAACTTCAGCCAGAAGACTGCATGACACACTTAGTTAATTCATATATGCTAATTTTTTACGCACCAATTGTGCTTTCTGTGCTATGTATTCATCCTGACTGAACATGAGTTCTGATTCTTTTTAGCGCAATGCCTTTGCGAATGACACAATCCCAGCAGAGAGCTACATCAGTGCTGTTCAGGCTGCCCATCTGGGCACACTCTGTAGCCAGACTCTGCCCCTCGCAGCCTCCTTAAAGCGTACCCTCCTCTCCTTGGTCAGACTCACTGGGGACCTCATCGTGTAAGTGAACATTTGTGTTCCGTCTGGTTTTGCTTGTTCTTTTGAACATGACTTGCAACTGACCATTCCTGTTTATGGGGAAAAAAGTTGGGTAAAGGACACTGTCTTTCTGAATTTGAGACTGGGAACTGTAAGAGTGAAAAAATAACCACCGACTCAGCATTAGATCTCTAGAAGCCAGATTTCTCCCTAGAAGGAATTCTTAGCCCCTTCTTCTTGTAGAATTGGTCACAGAATAAACACATGTCCCACAAAATGGGGAGAACAATGGAAGCAGTATGGATTGCTTTTTAGATTGTGATCACCAGGTGTGTCCTCTTAAAAATATTAATACTAGAAAGGAAAACAGTAACAGTTCTTCTGTGGTGACTTTTATTCTCCAGGTATCCCAAAGCACAGACCAGGGTTCTGATACTGCACCAATGTCTGGGACATACTAAACGATGCAGTGACTACCTTGGAAAACATTGCAGATACCTGTATACCATAGGGCGGGGGTCAGCAACCTTTCAGAAGTGCTGTGCCGAGTCTTCATTTATTCACTCTAATTTAAAGTTTTACGTGCCAGTAATTCATTTTAACATTTTTAGAAGGTCTCTTTCTATAAGTCTATAATATATAACTATTGTTGTATGTAAAGTAAATACGTTTTTTAAAATGTTTAAGAAGCTTTATTTAAAATTAAATTAAAATGTAGAGCCCCCGGACGGGTGGCCAGGACCCGGGCAGTGTGAGTGCCGCTGAAAATCAACTCGCGTGCCGCCTTCAGCACCTGTGCCATAGGTTGCCTACCACTAACATAAGGGCTCAAATATAGTTTCGGCAAGGAGAACTGTTGTGTTAAGAGAGAATAGCCAGGACAACTGAATTATACCCAACTATTTGAAAAGGGCTTTGTACCTAACAATTACGTAGTCTTCCATCTAGATCAGTTTCCCAGCTCTGTGCCTGCTAAACTATTTCATTGTGTAGATCTTTTACTGGTGTACTAATGGAAATGTTTCTGCTGTTTCTCTTCTCCCTTCAAGCTGGTCAGATGAACTGAACCCACCACAGGTTATTCATAGCTTGTTGCCCCTGCTGTTGGAGACCAGCATGGAGAGTGTGGCAGAGATCAGCAGCAACTCCCTAGAAAGGATCCTGGGACCTGCGGAGTCTGATGAATTCCTGGCTCGTGTCTATGAGAAGTTGATCACAGGATGTTATAACATTCTGGCTAATCACTCCGACCCCAATAGGTATCAAATCACACACAATGTATCCCTTCATCGTGTGACCTGCCAAGCCTGATGGACAGGATTATCCTGATCCATTTGTTCATCAGTGTTTTTATTTGTTCTCTGGAAAGGCCACATATTAGCTTGTTCTTTTCTGAACTATGCTATTTAGTTAAATACAACAACTCGCAGTTCCTTTAAAGATTACTGGCGCTTTGTGAATCCATGAAGTTGCACTCTGCCTCTTTTTCAGTAAGCATCTGAATCATCCTCTTTCCAAAGAGGTGGATGGGGCGAGTGTGTCAGTGCCCTCTGCAAAGTTAACTGCTAGTTTGTTCTGATGCTGTGACTGTCACTTGGTTATGGTCTGCAGCCTCTTTAGTCTGTACTTTTAACTGTTTGCAGGATTTCTTAACCCTTTTTGTGTCCTCCAGACACAAGACCGTTACATATATTTCTTCAATACACCCTTCCTCTGTATGAGAGTTTTTATATTTTTTGTTTACTACATTACTCTCTAAGGTCTCCTGAGCCATGTCCCAAGGTTCTTCCTTGGCTAAGGCTTTTCTATTAAATCCTCCTCCTCAAAAGAGATTATAAATTGTTTAATGTAGTGCTCCATTCTGAGAGCCTACTTTCTTATCTGGATGTTTTCCAATGCCCTGGCTAGGGCCTCCCTACAACCATATGTGGCTTGTTTACCCGGAGTCTTAGATTGCAACACCAAATGTGACAATAAGACATCTTGGAGTTGAGCCCACCTAAGGTGGGAAACTGAGGCATGATCAGTTTAGGCTTAATCAATTTTTTATTTATTTATGAATTGTCAAACCATCGTTTTCACATATAATTTCTGATCCTATATTTGACAGATAATAAACAGATAAGACGGAGCAGGTAGTGCACCTTTCTTTATACTTAATCTTTGATCCACAGTGGCCTAGATGAGTCAATTTTGGAGGAGTGTTTGCAGCATCTGGAGAAGCAGCTGGAGAGCAGCCAGGCCCGGAAAGCTATGGAGGAATTCTTCTCAGAGAGGTGAGGTGATGGAATATTGCATTCTAAGTACTTATTTTCTCCCCTGTTAATCCTTGTCTTGTTGCACTTAGCATTTGTGGAATGCTGTTGCTTCTGTACAGGAAAGTGCAAAGTTCATATAATCTGCACAAGGAACATGTCGCCCTTTGGAGAGATGAAGGGTTTTGTAAGTGTGAAAAGATTCCCATGTGAGAGAGAGAGTTGTTCTGCTTTGACACTGCAGATAAAATGTTCAATTAGTCATTTCAATGACTCGTTGTGCGAGTCTTTGGATACATCTGTTTTGTCAGAGGCAGCATAAAGAACCTCTTGAGAGAGGCTGTATTAATTTGCCTGTCAGCTCTACTTGTAAAGTAGCACCTGTTCTCTCAGTGCTACCCCAAGATAGCATTGGCTTGGTCTCCTGAAGGATGCCTTTTCCTGTCTTAGAGTATGAAGACAGGGTAGTGCGGATGTAAAACAGCAGAGCACAGCAAGCGTGTAGAAAGAGATGAACCAGGGGAGAGTTAATTCCAATTGCAAAGCTGATTGACAACCTTTACATGCTCTCTACTTCATTTTGTTCAGCCCAAGCTAAAGGAGCATGATGGGGGAGTTGGCTTGGTTGGTGTGCACTATTGGGATGGGAGATAAATGAGAAAAGAGTAAGCAAGAAGATGATGACAAAAGATGTTGAGATCAGCTTTGGCCCTTTTGTGATAGAACCCTGGTTTGTAACCAGATGGCTCATGATCTGTGAGCTCCTGAGGTTTGCATATGCCTCAGAATTTGGAGCTGAGGCTCTGATGGCATTGCTCTTGAAAGCATTGTATATAGCCAGATTGAAAAAGCATGTTAATGTTGTGCTCCTAACCATGAGTTAGTACCTCAGAGAGTGGAGGAGAGGACGATATGAAAAAGATGTGATTATTTTACCAGCAGGCTGAAATTGCTTCAACCTCACAGCTGCAAGCATTTTTTTAACTAGGCTCTTCTGTTAAGTAGCCTTAATTTTTAGCTGACTGACTACAGCATGACTCTGTGTGGCTCTAATAAACATTGAAGGGAAGTAATGTTGGCACTTGTTTGATATTTCCCTTTTGACTGTCATTGCTTTGCTTCTTCACGGACAACCCATTAACGTGTTCTGCTGTCATTCTTTTCTGCTGAAACTAGGACTGGAATTTTAAGAATGGAAGGTAGCTGCCTGCAGTACTCCATCCTTACTGTGCTGGGTGCAGGGTTAAGAGTTTTGTCTTGTTTAGGTGTTTATCCATCCGTGTCTCCTCTCCCCCGGAAGTACTCTGCAGCATATGAACTGTTTCTGCCCTGGCATCTAAGTTTGATGTAAATAACAGTGAGGAAAAGAGATGAGTGCATTGTTGAAAGGTTTGACCTGATGATTTCTTTTCTCTCACTCAATTAGTGGAGAACTGGTCCAGATCATGATGGCAACAGCCAATGAAAATCTCTCTGCTAAATTCTGTAACAGAGTTCTGAAATTCTTCACCAAACTCTTCCAGTTGAGTAAGTGACTGTGTTTAATCTCCACATCAAAACTTTGATGTCCATTTAACATTTTTCTTGTTCTGCATATATTGACCTGCAGTATGAAAATGCTTGAAAGAAAATTTTTGGGGAGATACTGACGACTACGTGTACTCATTCCCAGTCATCTTTTGTGTTTTGTTGTCTTCTGTCCCCTTCTCCTCTCTAGCTTCAGTTTTCAGTTCTGTTGCTGTCCCTCCCCTGACAGCTGCCCACTGTGCACATTTTTCCTTAACTATTTGCCCTTTCAGTGTGTAGGAAAAGCGTATTCTGAGTTAACTAGTGTTTCGGCCGTCCCTCTTTTGAAGGTGAATGTTTGCTAAGCAGACCGTTTAGCTCTCTGGAGGAGCAGGCACGAGGGGACTGTCTGGCAATATCTTCAATATGCATATGAACAACTAGAGATGACTACAAGCTGGAAAATTACTCAACTCACTTTTATGTCATGCTTGATTTAGTTACCCCCAGTGTATATGAGAGAGAATAAATGTCTAGGGGGAACGAATGGAGGAATAGAATTAAAATGATGATGATACTAACAAGGATAGCTGTGGGACTGTCTCCAATTGCATGCACTTTAGGGAATCCAGTGAATTTTGCTTTTAATAATAGAAGGAAAATTGTTGTCAGGCATGTTCAATTTACAGCCACAATATCAACCCTGATAATTCTGTCTCCTAGCTGAGAAGAGCCCCAACCCCAGTCTGTTGCGACTGTGTGGCTCCTTGGCCCAGTTGGCCTGTGTTGAGCCTGTACGCCTACAGGCCTGGTTAACTAGGATGACCATGTCACCACCTAAAGATTCAGATCAATTGGATGTTGTTCAAGAGAACAGGCAGCTGCTGCAACTTCTGACAACATATATTGTTCGGGAAAACAGGTAGGGAACAATCTTACGTGACTTGCATTATATATTGTTGATAAAATACATATTCCATAGACACCTTCTAGTCTGTTAAATAGTGCTGATCTCTCATGCTGTAAGGCCATTGTCTTGCTATTGTTTTCTAGTGTATATTAATGTAGTACTATTTGAAATGGGACTATATTAACATACCCTAGGAAACTTTTAGTGTGTGCCAGCAGGGCCCATATGGGGCAGTTAATGCGGGACACACTAGTGCGTGCTAGAATTTGCACTGATCTGGTGCCGGCTAATATATTGCTTGGATAACCCTCTGAAAAGTTGAGCTTAAACTGGTGTAGATGGGTGATTTAATGCATCTCAAACTTTCTTCTTGTTGGTTAGCCAAGTCGGAGAAGGCGTGTGCACAGTTCTGCTGAGTACCCTTATACCAATGGCAACAGAAATGTTGGCCAATGGTGATGGAACAGGCTTCCCTGAGCTCATGGTTGTGATGGCAACTCTGGCCAGTGCTGGGCAAGGTGCTGGACATCTCCAGCTTCACAGTGCTGCAGTTGATTGGCTGGGCAGATGGTAAGAGGAATGAGTCTTGTATTGGTGATTGATTATCTTCATGTGTTGGACTTCTTGGGAGTTTGGTAGTGGAGAGGGGAGAGCGAGGGGACGCTGTGTGGTTGCCCCATAGTTCAAAGTGCCACCTATTGGAATATGTGGTAGTTGGGATAAGTGCCTTTATGGAGACTTGTATTGGAACTGTGGAGGTCCTTCCCTTTTTCCTCTTGATGATTTAGTGGCCACTACCTTAATGATTTCCATATTGCTGTTGTAAAACTAACCAACTAAATACTTGGAATCATCATCAGTGAGGATTAAATTGATAATTTTTAAGAGCTGGTTTCTATAACGATCTTTTTTTTAACTTTCCTTTATCCTATAGCAAGAAATACCTGTCTCAAAAGAATGTTATAGAAAAAATGAATGCTAATGTCATGCATGGAAAGGTAAGAAGCACAGGCAGTTCTCAGTCCTCAATGTTTGGTCTGAGCCCTGGTCTGCATCAGAAAAGTTATACTGGTGTATATATAGTGGATAAGTGTTTGGTACCTTGTAAAATCTAAATCTTCACCTGGGAATTTCTCTGATCTTCCTTTTATACATGGTAGTGAATTTGCTTTTGCTTTTGCTTACAGGCATACACTGTAGATTCAGACCCAAATTAAAGCCTTACACTCTGCCCTTTTCGGACTATATATAATTATTGTTTTAATGTCTCCCTGAAACTGAAAATTCATACCTCTAATGCAAATACTGCAAGCGGATAAAATCCCAGTTTCTTTTCTTGGCATTTTGCTAACAAAGGCAAGGTGTTGAATTTGATGTGATTCACCAGTGAACTGAAGATGTCATCTACTCTCCACTGTCCATTCTGTTCCTGTCATCTGGCATGAGGTTGAGACCTATTTGTATTTGGTAGTTTTAGTATCCTACCAGCTCACAAGAACTGGATAGAGTAGCTAGTGCAATATGCATGCCCACAAATCAAAGCTTCTCAGGCCTCTCACCCTTGAGAGACCTTCTTAAATGTTTTAGAGAAAATGTCCTGTCCCCATACTGTAGCAATATGCAAACCACCTTGCAAATCCCAAATCAGTTATGTGCTGTGGTAGAATTTGAGTGCAACACAAATCCTTACAATCTGTGTCATTAAGAATTGGAGATATTTTCACATTTGTGCTCATTTAAACATAGATGCAGGAGGATTTAATTATTCCTTCTCTTTTTTTTTTTTTGCAGCATGTTACTATACTGGAGTGTACATGCCACATTGTCTCTTATCTGGCTGATGTCACTAATGCTCTGAGCCAGACCAGCGGCCAAGGACCCACTCATCTTTCTGTTGATGGAGAGGAACGGGCTATCGAGGTGGATTCAGACTGGGTGGAAGAGCTGGCAGTGGAAGAGGAAGATTCTCAAGCTGAAGACTCAGTAAGTTCTCACAGTGTGATGTTCACAACTAGTAGCTGAAAGCAGATAATGTTGCATGGTTGTAACAGGTGGACTAAGTAATCCATCATCTCCACAGTCTCCCTTATACAATCAATTAAATTGTTGCATGCAAATAGTGAGAGTCACAATAGCCTTCTAGATTTATATGTGCAGCTTCCAGATCAAATGTAGAAAAATATTGTGTTTTGACTTATAAAGAGTATAATTTCATATTGGACAATCTTAACCTGGGGTCTTAAAGCCCATCTGTATCCTCTCTCTTAAGTCACTGTCAGCAATATAGATTTTGCAGTTAGAACGTAGCTACATAAGACAGAAGAGAATCCAGCTCATCCTTGTGCAGATAGATTAATTTTTCAGTGTTGACAAAGGTAAAGACTTTTTTTGTCAGTAAAACAAGCAGAGATGAGCTGAAGACAGAGAGCAGAAATGTTGAGTAAGCTGTTGCTGGTCTGATATAGCTGGTTTTCAAATGTGAATTTATCAGCGAATGGGTTTCCTTTGTATCAAGTGACTCCAGAGTAGGCAGGTAGATATGTAATACACTGACTAAACAATCTTCCTTCCTAAACAGGATGAAGATTCTCTCTGCAACAAACTGTGCACCTTCACCATCACACAGAAAGAATTCATGAACCAGCACTGGTAAGAGCCCTCCAGGTCTTCCTAGATACAGACTATCAGCCTGGGTTTACTGGCCATTCAGAATTGGGGAAGAGATGATGTGCTAAATCTGAGGGGCTATAGTTTCTAACCTGTCTGGTTTCTTTTGTACAGGTACCACTGTCACACTTGTAAGATGGTGGATGGGGTTGGTGTTTGCACGGTTTGTGCTAAAGTTTGTCACAAGGACCATGAGATTTCTTACGCCAAATATGGTTCATTCTTCTGTGACTGTGGAGCGAAGGAAGATGGCAGTTGCCTGGTAAAGGATCTTCATGGCTAAATTTAAACTGTCCTGCAACTATTACAGGTTGCCTAAGTTTGGCTTTGCAAAGTCTTATATTGCACAATAGTTATTCTGTGATATCAATATATGGGAGGGGTCTACTTTAGAATAAGCTTCATCACTCCCCTGTAATTTGCAGCTTTCTACTTAATGATTTCACCCCCTTCACCAAAAGGATCTATATTGGCAGGTCTCTTAATACTAATTAAGACTTTGAACCTACATAACTAACTTGTGGTTTGTAGGTCAACTTCAAGTTGCCCACTTACCAGATCTCTGCTGTTTTGATGTTTCCCACCAGCTGCCAACCATGTTACTTCCTGTCTAATACAACGTCTAAAAGGAAAGTGACATGTAGGGTACAGGATTATTGCTGTCTTATCTCTCTGAAAATGTACTCTAAAGAATTAATTTTGCTCCAATTGAAATCATTGGGAGTTTTGTCATTGACTTAAATGGAAACTGGATTGGGCCCTCAATATTGCTTTGTCTTTTCCAGGCTTTGGTGAAGAGAACTCCCAGCAGTGGCATCAGCTCTACCATGAAGGAGTCTGCATTCCAGAGTGAGCCCAGAGTGCCTGAGAGTGTCATCCGCCATGCGAGCAACTCCCCTGCTGATAAATCCAAGGTCACCATCAATGATGGGAAAGGCCCTGATGAAGAGAAACCCAAGAAGAGCAGCCTGTGTCGAAATGTTGAGGGCTGTCGAGAGGAATTGCAATCCCAGGTATTGTTGTCACGTTAAAATCTCATTCAAGCGTCAGGATCCCTCTGTGTAGTAGTTCTTCAGGTTTCTTTGTTCTCCTAGAATGAAGCTGTCTTTTTGGCAGCCAGTGCTTCTAACTTAGAGACTTTTACCATTTTGATTTAGTGTTATGCCAGTACAGTATTAGTGTAGGGGATATGTTCTGTGTTGAGAGTTAACACTGGATTTTTGTGTCTAATGCCCGTAAGAAACAGTCAGTGATTGTGGAGTGGGCTGTACTGGTAGTTATGTTACACTAATAAAATAATACCAACGGGATCTTATAAGAGGGATAAGGCAAAATGCCGCGTTTATTATAAATACAGAGAAAGAGAGAGAAATCAGGATATGCACTACTATTCCTTATTTATTCACACACTCATTGAAACAAGTTCTGCAGAGTTGTTATAGTTACCAGCCTAAAGGTTGCTCGTGGCAGAGTACTGGCCAGGTAGCCTGCACATAAGGGTGAAGCCGAGTCCTTGTCAGATGCGCGTCAGATGCTCCTGAATGGTGGTTGCAGAACCAGATTCAAAGTTTTCTGCCTTTAGAGTTCGTTTTTATAGGATTTTATTCCTATACCAGTCTATGAGAATTGCTTCATCATGCTGTTACTGCATTTGAAGTGTTAATCACTGTTCTCACGTTTGAAATAAGTCCCTCATGCAGACGGCACAGCAGCGACGGCTGTCAGGTGTTTATCTTGTTCTTTTGGTTCTTTCATCCTTGGGATCATTGGGTGGATTCCAGTTTGCCCTCCGAGGGTCATCCGGTTATCTCCACTCTGCGCGTTCTTTGGCCAGTCGAGACTGAAGTTGTAATTCTTAGGCTGGCACTTCTCTGTCCATTCATCCTTTTTATTTTAATCAAGCATCCATCCACATCAATTCTCTGTTTTAACATACATTTATCATTATTATTACTTCACTATCTCTTAACTTCTAACCACTCTCAGGATGTCACAAATCTACTTAAACTTTAACATACATAACAAACAAGTTAAAAGCTCCAAAGAGAGGGAAGCTGTGTTCTGTTTTGAAGAACAATTACAGTTGTTTTTGCAGAGCCTTATCACTCTTTGAGATGAGGCTTTCTGTCTTAGGATGTGTTAACACAATTAGCAGTTTGGCCTTGCATGTTTCTCACCAAGAGGGGGAGAGACAGAAATGAAAAAGCAAGAGGCTTGTTCTGTTACCAATATCTTTGAAGTTTAAGCTGTGGGGAATTCAGTCTTACCCTTTGTCTCTCTTGGCCTCAGACTTGTTACACACGCAAACTTTATGGTTCTAGTACAGAAATTCCCTGGTACGGTCCAACAGTTAGACAACTGAGAATCAAGTAACTTGTCTTTTGGGATAACAGTGCTGTAACTGCTTTTCAAAGACTTACCTGGCCCGTGAAATGCTGCTGCTATGGAGGTTTCATGGGTATGTCTTGTGCTTTACTTGCCACATGTGTTTCTTGTAGGCCAACTTCTCCTTTGCTCCGCTAGTGTTGGATATGCTGAGCTTCCTAATGGATGCCATTCAGATCAACTTCCAGCAAGCTTCAGCCATGGGCAGTAGCAGCCGAGCGCAGCAGGCTCTGAACGAGCTGCACGCTTTGGACAAGACAGTGGAAATGACAGATCAGTTGATGGTATGATTACTGGCTGGTTTGCTGGTTCAAATGCTTGTTTTTGGGCCAAGGGGAGGGATCACTTTTGCCTCAGTTTTTAATAAGGATAATGAGCATCTTGGGGGTAGTGGGAGGGTGGCCAATGGGAACAAGGACATGGAAGTAGAAATTACCACAACCAAGGTGGAAGTCAGACTCAGTCAGCTTAATAGGACCAAACTGGGGAGCCTGGATATTCTCCTTCCAAGAATATTTAAGGGACTGACACATGAAATTGTCAGCCTAATAGCAAGGATTTTTAATGAATCTGTAAACATGGAGGTTGCACCCTATGACTGGAGAACTGAAAATATAATACCTGGGTTTAAGAAAGGGGGGGGAAACGTGATCTGGGAAACTGACCTGAGTTTATACAGGGTCTTAGAACAAATTTTTAAAGAGGGAGTAGTTAAGGACATAGAGGTAAATGGTAATTGGAATAAAATACAGCATGGTTGTACAAAAGCTAGATTGTGCCAGACCAACCTGATCTCGTTCTTTGAGAAGGAAACTGATTTTCTAGACAAAGGAAATGCAGTAGATTTAATCTACCTGGATTTCAATAAAGCATTTGATACATTTTCACATAGGAAACTATTGGTTAATTTGGAGATGATGGGGATTAATATGAGTATGGAAAGATGGATAAGAAATTAGTTTTAAGGGGAGGCTGGGTCATCCTGAAAGTAATTTGTCAGGCTGGAGGGAAGTTATTAGTGAAGTAACTTCAGAGATTCCTCAGGGACTGGTCTCGCGACCCGATCTTATTTAACATTTTCATTTTATGACTTTGGCGCACAAAGTGGGAGTGCGCCAATAAAATTTGGAGATGTCACAAAGTCTGGAGGTATGGCCAAAACAGAAGAGGACCGGAATGTCATACAAGCAGTCATGGGATAACAAGGAAGGTCCACTCATGGATCAGTGACTGATTGATTAAAGACAGAAACAAAGGGTAGGAATAAATAGTCAGTTTTCAGAATGAAGAGAGATAAGTAGTGGAGTCCCCCAGGGATTTTTACTGGGACCAGTGCTGTTCAACATATTCATCTAGAAAAAGGGTAAACAGTGAGGTGACAACATTTGCAGGTGATGCAAAATTACTCAAGATATTGAAGTCCAAAACAGACTGTGAAGAGTTACAAACGATTGCACAAAACTGGGTGACTGGGCAAGAGACTGGCAGATGAAATTCAGTATTGATAAGTGCCAAGTAATGCACATGGGAAAACATAATCCCAGCTATACATAAACAACGATGGGGTCTGAATTAGCTATCATCACTCAAGAAAGAGATCTTGGAGTCATTATGGATAGTTCTTTGAAAACATCCGCTCAATATGCAGCAGCAGTCAAAAAAGAGAACAGAATGTTGGGAATCATTAAGGGATTGATAAGAAGACAGAAAATATCATATTGCCTCTACATAAATCCATGTTACGCCCACATCTTGAATATTGCATGGAGATGTGGTTATCACATCTCAGAAAGAAATATTGGAATTGGAAAAGGTTCAGAAAAGGGCAACAAAAATTATTAGGGGTATGGAACAGCTTCTATATGAGGAGAGAGTAATAAGACTGGGACTTTTCAGCTTGGAAAAGAAATGACTGTGAGGGGATATGATAGAGGTCTATAAAATCATGACTAGTGTGAAGAAAGTGTATAAGCAAGTGTTATTTACCCTTTCATATGACACAAGAACCAGGAGTCACCCAATGAAATTTATAGGCAGCAGGTTAAAACAAAGGAAGTACTTCTTCACACATCCTGTGGAACTCATTGCCGGGGATGTTTATAAAGGGCAAAACTGTAATTGGGTTAAAAAAAGAACTAGATAAATTCATGGAGGATAGGTCCATCAGTGGCTATTAGCCAAGATGGTCAGGGATGGAACCCTGTGCTCTGGGTGTCCCTAGCCTCTATTTGCCAGAAGCTGGGAGTGGACAACAGGGGATGGATCACTTGGTGATTGCCTGTTCTGTTCATTCCCTCTGAAGCCTCTGGTATTGGCCACTGTCAGAAGACAGGATACTGGGCTCGATAGACCATTGGTCTGACCCGGTATGGTCTCTCTTATGTTTGTAAGATTTGTACAACCTTGAAAACAGGAGTAATAGAAACGGAATGAAACTTAATAGTGCATAGTGCAAGTTCATGCACTTAGACAACAAGAACTTGTGCTATAAGCTGGGGCTATATCAGTTGGAAGCAACAAAGGATGAGAGAGACCTGTTTGTATTGGTCAATCACAGGATGACTATGAGCTTCCAATGTGATGAGGCTGTGAAAAAGGCTAATGCAATCCTAGGATGCATCAGGTGAGGTATTTTCAGGAGAGAAGGGGAAGTGGTTTCACCATTATACAAGACATTGGTGGGACTTCATCTGGAAAACTGTGCAAATCTGGTCTCCCATGTTTAAAAAAAATTAATTCAAACTGGAATAGGTGCAGAGAAGGGCTGCTAGGCTGATCAGCGGAATAGAGAAGCTACCTTATGAGAGAAGACTTGAGGAGCTTGGCTTGTTTAGCCTAATAAAATGAAGAATATGGGGGGAGATGATTGCTCTTCCTAAATACATCAGAAGGATACATACCAGGGAAGGAAAGGAGTTATTTAAGTTAAAGGCCAATCTTGGCACAAGAACAAATGGATAGAAACTGACCATCGGTAAATATATACTTGAAATTTGGTAAGGGTTTCTAACCATTAGAGGAGTGAAGTTCTGGAACAGCCTTCCAAAGGGAGTAGTGGAGGCGAAAAACCTAGCTTGTTTTAAGATTGCGCTTGGTCAGTTTTTATGGAGGAGATGGTATGAGGTGGTCTACGATGGCACATGGCCCATCCGCAATTGCTGTTAGCAAATATCTCCAGCAGCTGGAGACGGAACACTAGAGGGGGAGGGCTCCGAGTTACTATAGACAATTCTTTCCCAGATGTCTGGCTGGTGAGTCTTATCCACAGGCTCAGGGTTTAACTGATCGCCATATTTGGGGTTGGGAAGGAATTTTCCCTGGGACAGACCCGGGGCGGGTTTCACCTTCCTCTGCAGCGTGGGGAATAGGTCACTTGTAGGTTTAAACTAAAGTAAATGGTGGATACTCTATAACTTGACGTCATTAAATCAAGATCTAAGAACTTCAGTAACTCAGCCAGTGGTACCTTCATGAAGATACGGTCACATAAGCCTATTACAGGAGTGGGTGGGCGAGGTTCTGTAGCCTGCAGTTTGCAGTGGGTCAGATTAGGTAATCACAATGATACCTTCTGGCCTTAAATGCTATGAGTCTAAATGAAACTATTACAGTTATTCAATCTCTGCTATTTGTCTCTACTTCTGTGTTCTTTGTGCTCCACAATGGCTCAGGTCCCAACTCTTGGCTCTCAAGAAGGTGCTTTTGAGAATGTCCGAATGAATTACAGTGGCGACCAGGGGCAGACAATCAGACAGCTGATCAGTGCTCACGTGCTGAGGCGGGTGGCAATGTGCGTGCTGTCCTCCCCACATGGGCGCCGCCAGCATCTAGCTGTGAGCCACGAAAAGGGCAAGGTGAGTGCTGAGAAGGGGATGTGCTCCAATGGCACAACAACCTGACATGCATTTTAAAGTAAGATGAAATGATTTTAAAATGTTCCATAGTGACTAAAGAATCAAGCAGACTTCCTACGGTCAGACTCACGGACTCTGTAAATGACTAGACACGTTTGGAAAAGCCTCCCTGAGTGATTGTTACTTCAATTGTTTCATATTTTAGGGAACAAAAATCTTGCTTCTTGCTACAGAGATGCCGAGACAATACATTGATAGAGTCATATAAGAAGCTAGATACTGAGAATTTCTTTTTGTGATACCAACATTAGAAAAGTGACTTGTTTTCATTATTTTGTAGATTACAGTGTTACAACTCTCAGCATTGCTTAAACAAGCAGATTCCAGCAAAAGGAAGTTAACCCTTACCCGCCTTGCATCTGCACCGGTTCCCTTCACTGTACTGAGCCTAACAGGAAATCCTTGCAAGGAAGACTATCTAGCTGTGTGTGGGCTGAAGGTAAGGGTCTGACAAGCAAGAGAGTTCCTTTACCTCAAACTAAGCTGTGCTCCTCTCTCCCTAGGCGATGGCTTGTAGAGTTATGATTGGCTATCGAAGATCTGAAGTCATTGTGGGTGTCACTAATTCTAGTTCTTGAATCACCTGCTACTAGTTTTAGCTGCAGCTTCATTTAGTATGTCAATCCTAGTTATTATTTTAAACCATTCTTGATAATGCTCAAAATAACCACTTTTCAGATAACACTCAGGCCGACTGTCCTTTGTGCTATAGAAACCAAAGAGAGTATTCATGTAAATAAAACTTGACTGAAATGGATGTGCTTAATCTTAATCTGCAGCCACGTCTAGTACAGAGCAATGAGTGATCATTTTGTATTTTTTTCAAATCTCTGCACAATTTCCACAATTAAAGAAATATGTCACCCAAGAAACCAGTAGTCTCAAATATTTGAAAAACCTGCAGAAGAGGCACAGTTCTCTTGCAAAGTCATTCACCCTAAAAACAGAGATGCTTGATTCCTTCCTATATGAATCCATCATTTGTGTTTGGGGCTAGGGAAAGGTCAATGGCTCTTGAATCTGTTTTTGCATAAATATATATTTAATACTTGACATCTTCTATTTTCTTGTCCCAGGACTGCCATGTGCTAACATTCAGCAGCTCTGGATCAGTTTCCGATCACTTGGTGCTCCACCCCCAACTAGCAACAGGAAACTTCATCATTAAGGCTGTGTGGCTGCCAGGATCTCAGACAGAACTTGCTATTGTGACTGCAGACTTTGTGAAGGTGTGGTCACAATTTGTGGGTGATCCCTGATTGACTTGGTGCTGTGTATTGCTTTTCATTTCCTGTGGAGCTGATGTGGGGTTCTGGCGGTCTCCGGAGTCACCAGTGTGTCAGAATAACACAGTGCTCTTAATTTACTAGGAAAATTTGAGTTATAGGAAGGGCATTACTGTTATCTCTAGTTTTCTAATATGTATTGCTGTTCACCACTGTCAGTACTAGACTGTTCATTGAAACACAAAAACAAAGGCCCACATTTTCATAAGTGACCTCTTATTTTGGGTGCCCAACTTGAAATATTTAAGATTTTATTTATTCTCTTCCACCCCACCTCTCCCAAGATACTGAACACCTGCAGCTCCCTTTGATTTCAGTTGTGGGTGCTGATACTACTTAAAATCTGTCCTTGATTGTCTAAATTTGGACACTCAAAAGTGAAGGTCATATTTTAAGATGGGCCAACATTTTCCCCTCTTCCTAACCTGACGAATACAGAAGAAAGAGATCATTCATAGATCTGAGGTTATCTTTATCTTCGTATTCTGGTACCTGAATAATCTGCCCTCCGGGATCTGCACCGTTGTAGGAATAGTTTCTGTGTTTATGCTGTATTAAGAAGAGCTGTTCTGTGGGCTCACTGCTAATTCCCTCCCCTCTGTTCCCACAGATCTATGACCTTTCTGTAGATGCTTTGAGCCCAACGTTCTATTTCCTTTTGCCAAGCTCCAAGATCAGGGATGTCACGTTTCTGTTCAATGAGGAGGGAAAGAACATCATAGTTATCATGTCTTCTGCTGGGTACATCTATACTCAGCTCATGGAGGAGGCGAGCAGTGCCCAGCATGGACCATTCTACGTTACCAATGTGCTTGAAGTCAACCATGAAGACTTGAAGGTAATGGTGGCTTTCCCTGCTAACTTTTTCTCTCCCTCTGCTGCAGATGGTAAGAAGCAGCAGTTTCCTTTTCTTTCCCTGATCTAGATCAATGAGGCTGCACTTTTTTCTGCACAGAGAGAGAAATTCTGACACTGATTCTGACACCACTTGGAGGATGGTGGTTGTGGGGGAAAGTTGAAATTAAACTTGTTGATCCAGTCATCTAGAAAATTGAGCATGTTTTCCATGCTTGGATCTTAAGTTATGCCCAGCAGGATTTCACAGCAGGAAGATGACTGCAGAGCAGCGTTACTGTCAGTATAATGCACTGCTAATGGTGCAGTAGCTAGAATGGATGGGATCATCGCCCTTACGCAAGGTCTGCAGAGACACAAGCCTTTGTTTCTGTTTGGTGTCAACGCTGCTGGGGGCCTGGTGTGCACCACCCAGGCTGGCTAGTTTAAAATATTTCCAACTTCCATTCAGCATCACTATCCCAGTCCACTATGAAATGGGGAAATAGAGGAACTACAAGTCAAGAAGAAACCGCTTCTGGGAGCTGGAGATGAAGAGGGGTTGGCATGCAGCATTCTCTCACACAGATGCTGTCTCGTCCACTACATATAGCCTGTGGGTGCGCAAGCTTAGTATCTTGTTCAAAGGCACTTGGAGTATCTCACGGGTGTGCAGCTTGGTGGTAATGTCATCGAAGGCTGCATTCTCCAAAAGCCCTTTGCTGTGTTATGTGATAGGTGAAAGGGCAGATATTGAAATATTGTACTGACCACCCTAGAGCTCTGAAGATGTGTGTGTTTAAATACCAGTGTTTTTCCCTTGTCCCTACAGGACAGTAATGGCCAGGTGGCAGGAGGCGGCGTGTCTGTGTATTATTCCCATGTCCTTCAGATGCTTTTCTTCAGTTACTGTCAAGGCAAATCTTTTGCAGCAACAATTAGCAGGGCTACCCTGGAGGTACATCGGCTTTTCCCGATCAACATAAAGAGGTGGGACTGAGGGGTTGCCCCCCTCCAATTTCTGTTTCTTATTAGCTGCAGTGGCTGTTCCCAGTGAAAGAGCCCAGCTCCCACCGCCCAAGGCTTTATGTAGAGAACCTTCCTGCAGTTTACATCTTACCGTTTTATACGTCACCTCCTGTTTCTACCCTCTCTGCTTGTAGAACAGTGAGACCGAAACCAAACCCAGCTGCTTTTGCAGTGGGGTGTATGTTTATTTTGCTCACTAGGATTTCACAGCACAGAGGTGCCTTCGGAGCAATCTTGCTGTCTGAGTGCAGAGCTTCCAATGGTGCAGGAACTGGAACTGATGGGATTATCCACCCTCGCAGAGGCTGAGGAGCAGGAAGCCTTTGTTTCCATTTGGAACCAGTACTGCAGTGGACCCTGAGCATTGTGTATATAAAGTCTTATTTTCAGGCTGCCTTGAGGGAAACCAATCTCTTATGCTATAAAAATGTCAAGGAGAAAGTTCTTCTGTCATCTGTTCTGACAATCAGAGCTGTGCATTCAGGCTACAGAGTCTCACTAGCTTAGCATGAGGCAGCTGTCTTGCATTCTATTTTCATGAATATCAGTTCCCAACATCTCCCTCACTCCAGTCAGACCTCGCCTGGTCATTTTGCACAGGGGCTTTCACCACTCTGAGAGTTAGATCTCAGTGAGGATTATGTTCTTGGGGAGTATTTTCCTGTGTTTGTCTGTTTCCTTTGTATTCATCACATGGCCGTGTAGAGCATGGAGCGCTGTATCCACAAACACAGATGCTTTGCTCTGAGACCAGTGCTCTTCTATTCTGTCTGCTAGGATGTGCTTACAAGTAATGTGGTGTTCTGCTATCACTCCCCTGCCAGCCTGATAAGAGAGCTCTTTAGTATAAGGTTAAATAGATACTTCAAATCTGGTTCAAGAGTGATTTTCCTGTTTTTATGGTAGTGTCACTAGAATTTTATATACCAAATGAATAGGGAAAGAGGTTAAAGAACAGGGCTGGGTGTCAGAACTTTTGGGCTCTCCATGCTGCCACTGACTCAGCTGTGCAACTTTTTGCACTTCAGTTTTCCCATCTGTAAAGTGGGAATAATACTGACCTACCTGCCAGGGATTTTTTGAGGTGGCTTAATTAACCAAGTGCTTTGAGATCCTCAGACGGTGATGTTACTTGTCTTGCTAGCTGGAATGAGAATTTTATTTATTTATCTTGACGCCCCTTGCAGCTGTTTCTTGAGGTCATGTGAGCCTGGCTTTTCTCTCTTGCAGTTCAAATGGTGGGAGCAAGACCTCCCCAGCACTGTGCCAATGGTCTGAGGTGATGAACCATCCTGGGTTGGTGTGCTGTGTTCAGCAGACCACAGGTATTCCTCTGGTGGTCATGGTGAAGCCAGATACCTTCCTCATCCAGGAGATTAAAACCTTGCCAGCTAAAGCCAAGGTGAGTATTCCCTATCTTTTGCCTTTCAAATTAACTTTCCTGTTTCTCTATTGCTGCCACTTCTTCCAGGTTTCCCTTGCAGTGGTGTCTTACAGCAAAGTCATCCTGCTAATAGCCACCAACACTGCACTTGAAAGTATTGTTTCAATACACAAACTGACTTTCCCCATACCCACCCATGTTTTTAAGGTGTTTTCAACCTCTGTTTACTCTTCATTCTCTCTGCAAAGCCATTGAATCTCTTGCTCTATAGTAGCCTGTGTTGGCTTGAGTACCTGCTGTCCCTGATACTTGTGTGATAGTTAGGCAACAAGCTTGCTCTCTGAGGCAACAGCTTCTCTGGGCCTTTCATTTGCTGGTGTGTAACCTGTTTCAGATCCAGGACATGGTGGCCATCCGTCACACGGCCTGTAACGAGCAGCAGAGGACCACCATGATCCTTTTGTGTGAGGACGGCAGCCTGAGAATATACATGGCAAATGTGGAGAATACTTCCTATTGGCTCCAGCCCTCCCTTCAGCCTAGCAGTGTCATCAGCATCATGAAGCCAGTTCGCAAACGCAAGGCAGCTGCTATCAGTAAGGCTGCTTTGCTTTCATATCATGTCTAAGTTGCCAGTAAAGAAATTAACAATGGAATAAATACATGGTCTGTCACCTTCTCCCCAGAAATGGGATCCTTTGCAATCCACGTGAAGTCCCAAGCAACTCCATCAAAATTTTCCATTTAACTTCCCTTCATGAGGACCCTATCTTACATAACTTTTCAAATGTCCTTGCCCATCATTCAGAAGTAGGATAGCTCTCTTCATAAAGATGATAGCTAATGGGGGCCTGGATGGCTAAAGGAGTTAGTAATGGAATAATAGAACCTTTCATTTCTAAATTGCTGGTTTGAATCTAGACTGGGTTGATATTGAGCAGAATTCATTACCATCTAGTGGTGGTTTGAGTCTGTCTTATCCCTAATGGACACACATCCACATCACACATCACACAGTCATTGCTACAGCTGGCTGCTTTGTTGGCTTCTCAAAAAACCAAGGACTGAATGAGCATGCGG
This sequence comes from Gopherus evgoodei, assembly GCF_007399415.2. Classification (NCBI taxonomy): domain Eukaryota; kingdom Metazoa; phylum Chordata; order Testudines; family Testudinidae; genus Gopherus; species Gopherus evgoodei. The sequence goes on along the minus strand of NC_044339.1, from coordinate 7,854,971 downwards.
ATTAGATTACCCCCTCTTTGCTAGAGGCCAGCATTGAAGCATGTTGGTGGGGTAATATGGGGAAGTGCATGCTGCCACTGCCCATGCTGTACCTGTTCTGTAAAGAGAACTTCAGTCTTCAAGACTCCCAATTCAGAACCTTTTGCCAGCACTAGTTTCATATTTTTTTTTAAATTCCCCAGTGTCTAATGTGAACCTGTTACACCAAGGTCACTTCTGAAAATAGGTTAGCATCAGGTAGGCACTTAGACATTTGGTTCTAGTAATCACCTTATTAGTAAACACTGGGGTTGGGTGTTATGGGGTTAGCATGGGATGATTTTAATCTTTCAGCACTAATCTCGTTTGTTTGAGCTGGAGATAAACTGAGTAAGAGGACCTTTCCCTAGAAAAGCTCCTCTTATTCATGGCATAGCATATGTATCTGATCAATGCCTAACTAGTTACAAAGCTAGAGCATTCCCAAGAGATGTGCAGTCAATCTGCAGTTGGAGCACTCTAGCTTTGCGCGTGTGTGTGTGTGTGTGTCTTTTTTTAGCCATTGGTATCCTCTCTTTCAGCGACTCGTACCTCCAGTCAGGTGAACTTTCCCATTGACTTCTTTGAACACAACCAGCAGCTCACAGATGTGGAGTTTGGAGGCAATGATCTCTTGCAGGTTTATAATGCCCAGCAGATAAAGCACCGGCTCAACTCCACTGGCATGTATGTGGCCAACACCAAGGTAAATCAGATGCTTTGTGAGCTCTCTTAAGTATTTACGTAATTCTGTCAAAAGGCTGCTGTGCTCTTCATCACAGCATGAGCAGTTGTTTTATAAAAAGTGTTCGTTCTCATTCGAATGACCCTCTGCCAATCCTGGAGACTGCTGGCTAACCAATCCCATCAGTGACTGGAGGATGTTTGTGTACAAATTTTGGGTTGGTCACCCAATCTGAGTCCTCCTAAGAGCCAGCTTGGCATCAAACTTACAGCCAGTCATCTGCCACTAGGAGCTTTAGTTCTGTACCTCACCTGTCCCTCTCTTTCACTATTTTTGTTGTTTTGGGCCTTTTCTTTCCTTGACTGCTATTTTTCTCTCTGGCTCCATTTTTCTCTCCAGCAACAGAGCATCCCTCTTCCCAAATAAGTAGGCCTTTGAGCCCCATTTATCTGCTGTTCCACCCAGTCCTTCCCAGCAGGTCCACGGAGTTGCTACTAAAGCTCGGTAGTGTAAAAAGACAATTCCCAGGAAACATTCTGTTCCTGTCATGGTGTAAGCAGGCCACCGGCATTGCAGTGAGATGTGCATGGGCCTTCCCATTCCAGGGTGCTCGTTGTTAGAAACACCCATCTTCAGCTTTCTCTTCCTCAGTAATGATTATCTCCCGCAGCCTGGTGGCTTTACCATCGAAGTCACTAACAACAACAGCACAATGGTGATGACAGGCATGAGGATCCAGATTGGCACTCAAGCAATTGAGCGAGCTCCCTCCTACCTGGAGATCTTTGGCCGCACCATGCAGTTGAACATGACCAGGGCTCGTTGGTTTGATTTTCCTTTCACACGGGAGGAAGCCCTGCAAGCTGACAAAAAATTAACCCTCTTCAGTAAGTCTTTGGTCTTGGTTGCATGCTTTAACTACCTGCAAGCTAACTGGGGGTGTCTGGGGGCTGTTGCACTTCAGCTGTTATTGGGCAGAGGTTCCACCAGGAGTTAGTTTTACAGGGACATAGCCATGATTCTAATAATTCTGGACTTCTGTAAAGTAGCTATTTTATAGTGGGTCCAGCACCCCATTGCAGAGGGCACTTGCAGCACCTCTAGTTAAGTTACAGGGATTCTGTGCTGAGGTAACATGGAGGGAAAGACATTAGAAAATAAGACAAAGCTGTGTTTCAGAACGGATGAATGCTAGGTAAATTGAATGTAAACCCTCTCTACTTGTTTGTTGGTTTCAAAGAGAAGGAACCTTACTTCTGGGAACCTGCAAAATCTCTCTTGCTCATTGCAGTTGGGGCCTCTGTGGATCCTGCTGGAGTCACAATGATGGATGCTGTCAAAATTTATGGCAAGACTAAAGAGCAGTTTGGCTGGCCTGATGAGCCCCCAGAGGATTTCCCATCTGCCTCAGTGAGCAATGTTTGTCCCCCGAACCTGAATCAAGGAAATGGTACGGGAGACTTGGAGTCTGCTGCCCCTGCTGTTGCCAGTGGGACTGTCCTAGAGAGGTATCTATATATTTCTATACATTATATATGTATAGAGTTTTTATTTGCCTTTTAAAAGTTACTAGTTATACTGGTGCCCTGAATGCACTTGCGTAGCATTCTTAGCTGGGAGCTTTTATACTGGTAATGAAGTGTTGCTCATTTTCATATAACGTGACAATTCTGTCATGCCAGTAAAGAGTCAATGTGCATCTTTTCCAAAATAGTTTCCTGCTGCTTCCCTCTAATCTCCCATATGGAGTTGAGGATGGAGCTCCGTGTGTTCTCCTTCACATTACCAATTGAGTCTGTCTGCAGCAACCTCAACCAGCCTCAGATGGCTTCTGCCTTCTTGGCACCTTTTCTTATTTAAATCTGGGATCCTTTTACAGCCACCAAAGATCACAAAAATTAGAGGCTATTTGAACCTAAGTTCACTTCTGAGGAGCTGCTCCTTCATTCCTCTTTTTGGTTTCTGTGACCTGGCCCTACATATGTTCTCTCTTCTTTCTCTGTAGCGACTACTTGTGTGGTAACTTCCTCATAGGCCAGGGATCCCCAAACTTTTCAGTCTTGCAACCCAGATATTATAATACTAGCTATTGCATGAGAGCCTGTCCTGGGACTCATACAATATCCAGGTGCAGGACATACCATGAACAGGAGTTGGGGATGTATTTGGTAGAGGACAGAATTTCTGTTCCTTTCTTTTCTTTTCTTCTACACTCCATTGTCTATCCCCGCCTCAGGGTCTTAAGAGTCCATGCAGTCCACTGTGTGTAGCCAGGAAGCTAGTGGAGACAGAAGGCGGGAAAGTAAAATAAAGATAGATCGGATGACTCAGTGCAGAGAGAAACTAGTATGACTTTAAAAACTAGCCAAATTCATTGCTGGTGTAACTTAACTGACTTCACTGGAGATGCACAGGGGTTAAGTGGCTCTTTGGAGGAAGTTTTCAAAAGCCATAGTAGGCACTTAAGTCCTGTTGAAAGTCACCTTTGAAAATCTGCCCCATGATCAGTACTTCTTTTTCTTTAGGCTAGATCTTTCTTTCTTTCTTTTTCTTTCTTTTCTTTCCTCTGCTGCCCTGTCTCCACCAGGTGTCTCCCTCTGTATGGAAACTTGAGCAGTGGGACTATAAAACTTAAAGCTAGACTGAGCAAGTAAAGTATTTTTCTTGCATCCATTTTATGCACTATAAAATTCCCAGCTGCCTGGTGACCCCAAAAAAGGGTTGTGGACCCCTTGTTAGGAACCACTGTTGTAGGCAAGAGGCAGTTTCCAATGGAGAAGTTGAGTGTCTAGACTCTATATCCTTAACCTAGCCTTCAGCAGTGCTTTTAACCAATGTGCTTGGCTTCTCTGTGCTAGATGGCCGCGATCTCCTTTAATTTGTTTTGCTGTTAGGGAAGTGGTGGCTACCCAAAAAGGAGGAGTCCTGCTTGGAATTACTGTATATATCGCTCTCCCAGCTTCCTGACTCCCCATTTAATTTGCCTTTTGCTTAGAATGTGTTCTAGGTAGTTTTCTGTGAGCTTCACACATTTTTTTTTTCTTTTTCTTTGCTCCCCAAAAGTTCTGAAACTGAGTCCCTAACCATCCTGGACCGGTTAGTATGCCATCCTTTTCTCAGCACGAATGAGTGTGTGTCAGAGACAGAACACATGATGTGGCTTTTGTTGAGTGTCTATTTTTTTTAAGTGACATTTGCTTCTTTACAATCTGGTCATTGCATGGCAGAAGATTTAGCAAAATGTAAAGGTGTTGTGGATTGAGAATTTCGGCTGCATACAGTATAACTGTTGCTTGTTGATACTCCTCAGCTCACTTTGTCCCTCCTTGTGCCTCTCTTTTCCCCTCTTCTATTTCCCCACTGGTTTTGTGGGTGTATGAGGAGAAATAGTGTTCAGTTGTTTAACTGTCAGACAAGTGACCAGAGAACTTGCCCAGTCCTTATATTATTTCTTCTACCCAGTTTTTAATCTTATGTTCTGCTCTCTCTCCTTGTTCTTTATGCTGTCTCTCTTCCCTTTCCCCTCCTGATCTGTGTAGCTTGGCCTCTGTTACTTGGTTCTGTGTTGCTCTCTCCTGCTGTGTGGCAGTGCTCCTTTCGATGCATCTGTTGAGCATTTCGGGCAGTTTCATTGCGAGGCAGAGAGGAGTTCAGCAAGGGAGAATTGGCACAAGACTGCAAGTTCTGAATAAGACTTTCCCTGTGGGCGAGCATTTTACTAACATGCCTTGCCTAGGGCCAAAAGTGATAGACTGAAGGCTCTTGGATTTGGGTCTCTTTTGTAACTCATGTTTTGACATACCTAGGTGCATATCTAGTTCAGTTAATTGAACTGCTGGGGCATTTGGGATGAAACCCTAAATTGGAAAGCGTGCCCTCTGTGAAAATAGCAAGTGAGTACAGATGCTCCCCGGGTTACGCAGACCCCACTTAAGGAAATCTGGACTTACAGGAAAAGTTCCGTAAGCTTTTTTTTCTTTTTGCGAAATTGTCGGAGATATGTTCCCGACTTAGGCAAAATTCGACTTACGCTAGGTGTTCCAGAACAGAACGCTTGCGTAAGTCGGGGAGCTTCTGTAGAATCTTGCTCCCTTAGAAAAAACATAACTGACTTTTCTCATGTGTCATACCAACCCTTGATCTGCAGTCATATACGTCTGTGGGCCATGGTGAATTGGTACTGTCAAGACAATCCAAGTTATCCTTGCTGCAGGCAGCATAAGGAAATGTTTTATCCTCTTTGGTAGAGAAAAGCCCCTGTCTTTCAGCTGTGGATTATTAAAGCAGTCCTAAGTTTGTCTGTGAGCATGAGCCAGGTTTAACTCTGGTCTGTAACACAATGAAATGATATGCATGGTGCCTGTGGCAGGTTTTATCATGCTTTGATTTTGTACTTGGCATTCGTTAGCTGTTTCTGAGCTACTCATGACTGTAGCCTGCATAAAGCAAAGTGCTAAGGAGAGAGAAGGGTTGCTGTACTCAAGCCTGCTTTCCTTTCTCCCTTCAGGCTAGTAGTGAGTTCTTTAGAAGCACTGGAAAGCTGCTTTGCTGTAGGACCAGTCAACGAGAAGGCAAGTAACTTTTTGAATACATCTTGAGCTTTCAAAGATGGGAGGAGGAGTGAGATCAGCAGCAGCTCCTGCAGCCCTAGGGACCTGATACCAGAAGAGAGCCGCATCCGTTTTGCTCAGAGCAGAGATCTGAAACTTGAGTTAGTGAAAAGCATTTGAAACTAGTTTTGAATGACAATTGGCATTTGCATTTATTGCTGGTGGGGATTTTCGTGCTGCACAGTGACCTGGTTTGTGAATACAGCAGGGTGGGAACCCAGCAAACCAAAGAGGAACTTTCTGATGTATAAACCTAAAACGCTGTCTTAATAATAAAGGTAGCCTCATGTCAAAGCAATATTGAATCGAGGAGGAAACCTGCTTTTCTGGGAGCGGGAGGTAATGCAAGAAGGATGAAGCAGAAGTGGTTGAGAAGTCAGACTTGCATGCCATAGCACTTTCAGTGTCAATTTACTGAAGGCTTTTTGTCTGTCCCTGGGAACAGGAAAAGAGCAAGGCTGCAGCTCAGGAACTGGCTACCATGCTACTCTCAATGCCAGCTCCCTCCAGCGTCCAGCAGCAAACCAAGAGTCTCCTGGCTAGCCTTCACACCAGCCGCTCAGCATACCATAACCACAAGGTAAGCTGTTGGAGGGTTTTCCAAGCCTGCTGTAACCACCCAGTGGCATGGCTGACATACGAGGTGCACCCAAAGGCCATCTATTCCAGGCAACATGTGCCTGCTGACTGTCTACCTTCAGCATCTGCTGCCTGCCTGGTCTGTCTTTCCATCAGAGAGTTTTGTATTCGTGACACTTTGAAGATTTGGGTGTGAATCCATGTTTTAAATAAAGAGCGACAGTTAATCTGTGGGGAAACACATGGGTATCTTGGGACATGCTGAAGTTAGTCTTCAAATTATAGACTTATAGACTTTAGGGTCAGAAGGGACCAATGTGATCATCTAATCTGACCTCCTGCACAAAGCAGGCCACAGAACCCTACCCATCCAGTTCTATAACAACCCCTAACCTATGTCCGAGTTATTGAAGTCTTCAAATTGTGGTTTGAAGACCTCAAGCTGCAGAGAATCCACCAGCAAGTGACCCATGCCCCACGCTGCAGAGGAAGGTGAAAAACCTCCAGGGCCTCTGCCAATCTGCTCCGGAGGAAAATTCCTTCCTACCCCAAATATGGTGATCAGCTAAACCCTGAGCATGTGGGCAAGACTCACCAGCCAGCACTCAGGAATTATGTCCTGTAGGTCTGATGTCTGCAGGGCAACCAGGTTTGAATCAAATACTGTAGAGCAATATCAGGTAAATCATGCTTTGACCTGAAAAATCTAGTCATACCATAAAAATGTAGATTATTGCATTGTCTAACCCAGTAAACTGCTGTTAAGTTATATAGAGAAGTGAAAATCCATTCTCCAAGTGGAATTCGTTCATTGCTGAGTGACTTCTGCTGCTGCTGACACATGTGATAGTGAGGGTGGTGAAGAGTTAACAGGGAGTTCGCTTTTTAGTGAAGGCTAAGTTGTCCCATCTACTCCCTCCCACACTGGCTCTTCAGACGTTTGCTGCTGCTGTTCCCTTGTTTGTCTTTAATAATCCTTACTTTGCAGGATCAGGCCTTGCTGAGTAAAGCCATCCAATATTTGAGCTCCTCCAGCAAAGAAGGGAAGGACCTGGACCCTGAAGTGTTTCAGAGGTTGGTGATCACTGCTCGATCCATCGCAATTATGAGGCCGAACAACCTGGTTCATTTCACGGAGTCAAAGTTGCCACAGATGGAAACAGGTGGATAAAGCACTGAATTGCTATTTTTGTCTTTATTGAACTTTTCCCTTTGGATAGTTGTACATATTTTATGTTTGTTTGTTTTATGTTGTACAGCTGCTTTATATAAGGGCTGGCAGTTCCCATGTGCATTTTATCCTCCGTGGTTCATGAGTGACCAAAGAGACTTCAGCTCACTGAGATGTAAAGGCTCATATGTTGTGTATTCTCTCTCCCAGACTTTTTGGGGTCTGCTGCCATCTGTTCTATATAGAAGTTGGGAGTCATTGTGTGGTTATCTAATTCAGAAACATACTATAGAGTGGTGCTGGTGGCAAGTGTCCCAGACTAGATCCAACACAAAGATTTTCAAGAGGTCAGTCGACACTGACAAAAGCCCACTGTTACTGGCCTGGGAGAGACAAAAGTCTGAACATTCATTAGACATTTGGTAGCTCTTCTGATCAGGGCATTGGCTGCCTTTCAGCAGTAGTCAATATCAACTTAACTCAGTGGTGCCTTGTTTGCTAACAAACTCTCTTCCCCTCCCCTGCCACTAGTAATGGTAAGCTCAAGGCTGAACTCTGACAGTGAGAGATGTCCAGAAGACTTTGTATCCCCTGACAGATAGCTGGAGAGTGGGGAGACAGGGAAGATGCAATTTCTCAGATAAATGGCTCTCAGGCTATTTAGAGCATTATACGTCAGTATCGAAAAAACAGGCACCACTTTAAGCTCATGACGTGAGTTCCAGATTTAAATTAATTTTTCACCTTTTCCCCCATTGCGTAGAACAGTGGTATGAGTGTTAAAATTTTCCTGACTTTCTGTGACCAAAATCCTGCTTTGTGAGTCTGCGTGGCTCTGATGGTTACTTTTCTCCCTTCACAGAGGGAGGTGAAGGAGGACAGGAAGCCCAGAAACACACTGAAGGAGATGGGTGTAGTTTTATCACCCAGCTGGTCAACCATTTCTGGAAGCTACATGCATCAAAACCGAAAAATGCCTTCCTGGCTCCTGCCTGCTTACCAGGTATATTAAAGATGAACCTTGTCATTTGCCTAAGTGTAGCTTGTGTATTTTTGAAGCAGCCCATCTGAAATGAAGCTAGTGAAGGGGAAAAAGATGTTTTAGTATTTACTTGCATATTTCCCTGTTAAATGGTATGAATAAATGCTGATCTAATACTTTTATATCTTGTACAAATACAAAAGCATAAGAAGTGATGGCTTATATACCTTGCCACAAGGATGGAAGTTTGTTGTGGTGGTGGTGGAATGTTTTCCAAGTAATTATGTTTTTATACTTTTAGGGAACTCATCTGTATAAACTTCTTTTGGTCTTTATTTTTTATAATGCCAACAGTGTGCTAGTCTGTTTACAGACCGGTAGGCCCTTCCTGAAGAGGTTAGTCTAAAAAGTAATTCACAGTCCTACACTCTTGTTTCTACTTAGGTCTGACGCATGTTGAAGCCACAGTCAACGCTCTGGTGGACATTATCCATGGATACTGCACATGTGAACTGGATTGTATCAACACAGCATCCAAGATCTACATGCAAATGTTACTCTGTCCTGTACGTAATCTTGCTCTCATTGTGTGCTGGTTTGTCCTGTACCACTGACAGTGTGAGGACAGTCTAACACAGGCAGGGTGGGATGAGAAGGCTAGTAGTTTGCTTGGTGGAGGCAGTATGATCAAAGCCCCACGTACTCTGTAGCAACTTCTGCAGTTAACTTCTACAATCAGGCCCCTAGATTCTGCACCTCTGGATATCCTTTGGCAATCTCAGATACATTATAAAATGGAGGTTCTTGTTGAACTAAATGTAACTGCATAATGCAATCAATGCAGTATCTCTGGTTTTATTTATTTGTATATTACATTCAATTTGTTTTATTTTGCCATTGACTTAATTTTATTGAGAACACAACTGACTTTATGGAAATTGGCAGGAAAGAAGCTGAAGTCTTCGGCAGCTGGGGCTTTTGGCTCCTGGAAAGGTGTGAGAGGTGGTTTAAGTACACTAACTGTTTTGGCTATGAACAGCAGTGAAATAGATGAGTGTTGACATTTTAATCAGTACCCATTATATGTCATAACCAGCACCTTTGAAAGGAGTGGAGCAGTTCATAGGCACTCAGAGGAGCTATTGTTTCACACTCTCTGCAAATTCAGACAGCACTGAGTTGCTTTTATACTCCTTTCATGTTTTTAAGGTCATCTTTGCAGCCGTAAGAGCTATAGATGCTTTTTTTTTAATTAATAAATGAAGCTTTTAGATGAGAGTACCTGATTTGGGATAAAACTCTAATGCTGGAATCATGAATTACTCAGGGCCCTTTTTATAGTATGTCCTTGGTCAACCTGTGAATTCCTAGTTTTCTAAAAGCAGCCATCTGATATCCAACAGTATTGTCCTTTGCATAATATGGGAGAGGGTGTTGGGGCAGGAGAGGGCTGAAAGACTCCTGCTAGAGATTTGATACCGATTCAACTGCCAGTGTAAAGTTAGTCACTCCTCACATTCCCAGTGATGAAATATAGAGATTGTAATTTCAAAGTTGGTAGAAAAAAGTACAACATAATATGTGCATGGGCAGAACGCATGTTTGACCCAATGCTCAAACCACAAAACTGCTGAGGAAATGTGCTTACGAGCAGGAGGCAGACGTATTGTGAAAATGTCCTATGCATTTTCAACAAGGAGTAGTGGGACTAGATCGCCTGTACTATTGGCATCTTGTGCCAGAGATTGGTATTATAAAGGGGTAGAAATTAATGGTAAGGAATAGAGGTGGTAGAGAGGGAGAAAGCATATACTGTATGCTTGTCATGTGGTGGAATATGCGTGGGATAGGTGATCATAGTTGCCTTAGGGAACAGTGAAAAGTGTTTTATAATGGGGAAGACAATAGCTGTGCTATATGTTTGCGTGATGACTAATAGAGAGTCCGCTGGGTATTTCTTAGGTGGATTCACAAGGACTGTTAATGTACAGGTAAAGCATGAGAAGGTTAATGACCAATCTGTTTACATTGCAGGATCCTGCAGTGAGCTTTTCCTGTAAACAAGCTTTAATTCGAGTGCTGAGGCCGAGGAACAAGCGGAGGCATGTGACGCTGCCATCTTCTCCTCGCAGTAACACCCCCATGGGTATGGCCACCTTCCTCTGTGCTTTTGACTAGTCTGAGCCACCTTATGCACAATAGTTCATATAAGATCACGTGATATGAGCTCACCCTTAGCAAGGGGAAAACCCAGTCCTTTAACAACAACCCACAAACCTAGGATGACCAGACAGCAAATGTGAAAAATCGGGACGGGGTGAAGGGTAATAGGAGCCTATGTAAGAAAAAGACTCAAAAATCGGGACTGTCCCTATAAAATCAGGACATCTGGTCACCCTACATAAACCTGATTTCTCAAATTGGCATATTGGGTAACGCTGCAAAATGTAATGCTGTGTGTAATGCCTCCACTTACTATATAGTTCCACACTGTTTATCCAGTCTAGACTGCGATAGTGCAAACAGTATCAACATTTCTATCTGTACTTTCGTAGGTTTAAAACTTGACCGTAAACTTTTGCTCCAGGCTAAAATTAGACAATCAGGTCTCCATCCAAGAGAGAAATATTTTTAGAACTTAATGGCTGGTGGAAGATGCCATAGTAGAGACAGAAGTATCTGATCTGTGGCTAAATGGAGGACAATGCAGGTTTCCTTCTCACCGTTGTACCTCTGCCCTGTTTTGGAGTAGCCACATCTGTGTAAAGAGTATGAATTATCTGCCCATTCAGTTCTTGGTATGTCTGCTGAGACTAGAACAGGGACCACCCAGACAGCCAATTTATTTCATGTTGCTATGGGTGGGGAACCTTTTTTCTATCACAGGCCATTGACACACATCAAAAATCAATTGGGGGCCACACACAGCTCCCTGCTTGCCTGCCCTGGCTCCATGCTGCTCTGCTCCCTGAGGGGCCAGGTGGCTCTGCCTGCACCTGCTGCTCCCATTGACCACGGTTCACTGCCGATGGCAGCTGCGGAGCTGGCACTTGGGGTGGGGGCAGCACGCGGAGCTTCCTTGATCGCACCTCTTCCTAGGGGCAGCAGGGACATGCCAGCGAGCCAGCTCTCGCAGCTACAACCCCGTGGGGGTGGTGCTGAGGCTCACGATATCCGGACGATGTAGGCCAAGAAACAGTGATCTGAACAATTAGTCACTGCCAACCTGGATGGGTTTGAACTTGGCGTAAGACTCTTTCTCCTCCTCCTCTCCCTCCCCTCAATTACCAGGCCCCTGGCCCATCCATGTGGGTTTCCTCTCCCATATGCAAGAATATTATTTTCCCAAAATATAGGTGGGGGGGAGAGGTGGCACGAGGGATTCTGGAAGTTCTCTCTCCTTCCCTCAACTTTGTGTAGCTCAGAGGTAGGTAACCTATGGCACGGGTGCCAAAGGCAACATGCTAGCTGATTTTCAGTGGCACTCACACTGCCCAGGGCCTGACCACCAGTCCAGGGGGCTCTGCATTTTAATTTAATTTTAAATGAAACTTCTTAAACATTTTAAAAACCTTATTTATTTACTTTACATGCAACAATAGTTTAGTTATATATTATAGAAAGAGACCCTCTAAAAAAGTGAAAATGTATTACTGGCACGCGGAACCTTAAATTAGCGTGAATAAATGAAAACTCGGCACACCACTTCTGAAAGGTTGCCGACCCCTGGTGTAGCTCATCCTCTAAAATCTGAAGTTTTCTTCGATGGATTCCTAAGGATTGTTACTATACAGTTAAAGCAGGAGAAGGTTAATGATCAGCCTGTTTACAGGAAAAGGTCAGTGCAGGATCCTACAATGTAAACAATTTTTTTCTTCTCTTCCACTCCAAAAGCACTGTATTGTGCTGATCATCCTGGCTGCGGAAAGCTGGAAATGGCTTCCTCCAGGATTGGGCAGGGAGTAGCCACAGAGCAACTTGAGTTGTTCCTTTTTATGATACCCTGCATCTGCAAGGACTTAGCTTTTTCATTTTGAGGGTGAAACATAACCTGAGTCTCATACTCCTGACTTCTCCAAGCCAGCTTGTTAGTCACTTTATAATTGAGTGACTTAGGAACAGTGGCATTGTGAGAGAGGTCTTTTTGTATTATAGAGCTTTCTCCTATTCTCCCTCTGTTCCTGGGGGTCCTCTGCATCCCTGAAGACGAATCTTTGCATTCCCTCACCTTGAGGCTTCATGTTTGCCTCCCCTCACAACCGAGGATAACTGTACGAAAGTCTCTATGGAGTCCCATCAGTGCTGCTCCTTACATAGAGAGTGTACAGCTTAGAAGCACTCAGGTGCTGAGCACTCTACCTCAGTTATAGTCGTCCCAGTCTTTGCCAGCCAGCAGAGCAAGAGAGTGGGAAAATACCTTGGGTCTCCCACATGGCTCTGCAGCACTCTGCCATTGCGGACAGCACTGGTGTGTTGGTCAGCCTTGCCCACTGCTCCGCACATTAGTGTGGAGAGAAAGCGATGAGGAAAGGGTGTGTTTGTGAATGGTATTTTTGTGGCCCAGGAGATAAGGACGATGACGACGACGATGACGCAGAAGACAAAATGCAGAGCTCTGGGATAGCAAATGGCGAACATATTCGACAAGAGAGCCAGGAGCAAAGCGAGGTGGATCATGGGGACTTCGAGATGGTGGTGAGCCCAGAGCTTTTTTGTTTGAAGTCTTTTATTTTAAAAAGTACTTAGGTTTAGTTTAATTACAGTTCTTCAACCCCAAGCACTCCACTGGATGGGGGTGATCTGGTAGAAGCTCTGTCTGTTTCCTTCTCCTTAGTCTGAGTCAATGGTGCTGGAGACTTCTGAAAATGTGAATAATGGCAACCCTTCTCCTCTGGAGGCTCTCCTGGCTGGAGCAGAGGGATTCCCACCCATGCTGGACATTCCTCCAGATGCAGATGATGAAACAATGGTGGAGCTAGCCATTGCCCTGAGCCTGCAACAAGACCAGCAAGGTAAGATGTGCATGTTATCTGAGACCGATTTGAATCCCGATTTCAAAGGGCCTTGGGGATTTAGAAACCAATATTGCCTTGAATTCCCTATTTGAGAAAGACACTTAATTCCCTAGGACCCTTTTGGAAAATCTCAGCCTACCTGACTTGTCTGAGGCGGCATAAGAATTTGAGGCAAAGTTAGAATTGAACCAAGATCTCCTGACTCCCAGTCCAGTGCCTTAAAAACACGATCATCCTTCCACTCCCAAATGATCATTGGGTGCAGTGGATTGGGACTGGAACAGATGAGACTTATTAAGTCACGAGAGGCAATACTACTCTTAAGGGGTGCGGCAGATGTTGGTTATGTGTATTTTTAGCTTTTGTTCACATACATTTCTATCATTGCCAAGTTACAACAAAGAGCCTTTGTGGAGGAAGGGTTCTCAAAGGAGGGATTTGAATGAGTAGTGGGTGGCCAATTGGCATAGGAGATAGGCAGACTGCATCAAGGATAAGAGCTGGCATGAGAAAAAATACTTAGATGAATGGGGAGCAGTTAGCTGAGGGGCTTGTGCAGAGCAAAGCCAGCAAGATGGAATCAAGACGTGAGGATAAATGTAAACCAGCTTAAAGTTAGTCCACTGTGTGTTACCTTGAATGTATTCAAAGCGGAAGGCTTAGTCATACTGAAAAACTGTCTACACAATGCCGCAGTCTGCACCAACTGGCCTGTAAATTCTAATGAGCATCAGCATGGCATGCGCTAACTGGCCCATGTGGACTCTGCTATTCCCTAGGGCATGTGCATCTAATGCTATTTCAAGACAGTATTACACTAACCTGCACTTGAGAACTTTCCGTGCACACCAGCAGGGTCCACACAGTGCAGTTAGTGCGTGTCACACTGGTACTCATAATTTACACCCTAACTTGTGTGGACTAAGGTGCTTTGTAGACAGTTCAGGGATTTATTGACAGTCAGTGTTGCGTGTTCACCTCTCACAGGAAGCAGCAGCAGTGCACTTGGACTACAGAGCCTGGGACTGTCTGGCCAAGCTCCCAGTTCTTCATCTCTTGATGCTGGAACTCTCTCTGACACCACAGCGTCAGGTAACTGTTCACAACAAGATATTAAACTCTCTGAGGGCGTCTTGAACCCTATAGCAATACTGCCTGCACAGCAGTATTTCCTTCAGGTCACTTAGTAATTTTGCCAAGCAGTCACCATCTTTAGGTTATTTGCTTTAAAAATGAACAATCAGCCCCAGAAATGTGGAGTTCAGGAGGAAACTTTTCCAGCAGCGTTCTTCCCAGATTGCACAGCTAAAATGTAGATTGTCAGTGAAACCTAGGAGTCAGTTAGATTCCATTAGCATTCTGCTTCAGAGCTCTTGTGAATTTTTCACTTCTGGAGGAGCACCTCTACTCAGTTTGGATATTTACACTTAAAAGGTATAATGGCACATCAGCAGCTCTAATTATTAGGCTTTCCAGATTTTTTTTTTTTAAATTAGAAATGTTTAAGGGTCGTGAACACAGCATATTTTTTTAACCCTTTTTGATCTGTCTCCAACCACAGGGCAACCCTTTCAAGAACTTATTCTACATTGTTTGTGAACAAAAGCTCATGCTCACCCTTTTTTGGGCACTACCACTTGTTCTAACAGATGATAATTGATACTATTCATTAAGGGGGCAAATAATCCTCACTTGTGCATGTGGATATTAGATTTAAAGCAGTGCCCAAGCAGAGGGATGATTGTACAGTGAGGACTAGTCTGTGGTCCCTGGAGAAAATTTGTCCCACAGTTTCTAACCTAAGAAGCAGAGCAGAATTTGCTTCTAAGCTCAAGTATCGAGAGCACTACTATTATAGTTGGTTTCAGATACGTTTGATAGTGTTATGTTCCTCCTCTGTTCTGAAAGGTTTTAATCTGAGCGTAATTATAGCAAGAGATTCTTCCTTCATATAGTAGAGCTGCTGAAGTAATTTGCATTTGATAAGCAACCAAATGTAACTCTTCCCGGTGGTTGATAATCCCTTGAATTGGTGGGGAAGTTTTCTTTTCTGTAGTTAGACCCCCAGACTTCTCATGACACCTCTCTAGTCAGAGCTGTCCAGCCGACTCGAGAAGTAGTGAGGGACATTTCCATATCCTCATGATTGGTTACTGAAAATAGACACAGAAACCTGGAGTTGCTCTTGGCTTTTCTCTAGAGCATGCTCTTTTAGAGTTGTTTAAAGACGGTGTTTTTACTTGTAACAGCTCTCGTTACTCTCTTAGCTCCAGCATCTGATGATGAAGGCAGCACAGCGGCAACGGATGGCTCTACTCTTCGGACTTCACCAGCTGACCATGGCGGCAGTGTGGGCTCTGAGAGTGGTGGCAGTGCCGTGGATTCAGTGGCTGGCGAGCACAGTGGTAATAGCAGTCAGTGACTTATTTGGCCAGTGCCTACATGTTTTGGGCACTGTTTAGATGATTGCACTGTAGTTATTTTATAACAGTGTCTGAGAGAGACAAGAATATTGTTTGACAAAAAGCAAATCTTTAGTGCATGGTAAGGGTATGTGGACTATCTTAATGTTCATCTGTGCTTTATAAACTGCATATGCAGGATTCATTTAATAAGTTTCCTGTATTGACTCCATTTCATTTAAGCTCTTGTTTTGGGTGAAACCTATATAATAAAAATTGACCATTCGCGCACACGGTTGCTATGCGGTGTTAAAACAATTTGTACAGAAGTAAAGCTCTTTTTTGGCCTTGGAAGATAGCCACAGATACCTTTCCCCCTTCCAGAATCCAAAGAATGATTATCCCAAATGGTCATTCAGCTTTGCAGTTTGCTCTGAGGTATAGTGGAGATGGTGTTCAGTTGTGCTCACGTCACCTTTCCTTCTTCAGTGTCTGGCCGCAGCAGCGCGTATGGTGACACTACAGCTGAGGGCCATCCAGCTGGACCAGGCAGTGTCAGCTCAAGCACCGGTGCCATCAGTACCACCACAGGGCAGCAGGAAGGGGATGGTTCAGAAGGAGAAGGCGAAGGAGAAGCTGAAGGAGATGTCCACACCAGCAATAGGCATGAAGCTTTATTTTCCCATGGAGAAATAGATCAGAGGGGACCCACTCATGTGCCACTGATATTACATTTTCATGGGGGGGGGAAATGGGCCTAGGAGATACTATAAATCCATAGAGAATAATGAACAGCTGTGGTAGAGATCAGAGGCCAGAATTCCATCTCATTGGTCTGCAACAATTATTGTACATAGAGCAAGCCATTGTTTGCATCCATGCATCTGTCATTCTGCCTTGTCACCTGTGTCCCCCATGAGAGTTCATCTAGGGAGTTATACTTGCAGGGTTGAACAAGCTGAATGTTAGACACATACATCTAGTGAGCCACTCACTAAAACTTAAATTTTGGTGTCTGTCAAGCATGCTCTATACTTAAAAAAAAAAAAAAAAAAAAACCCTCAGTCTGCAACAATCTCACTGCAGTTTCTCATTGGTTTTCCCCTTTTTCTTTGACCTGGCAACAGATGATTCTGCAAAATTCCACTTTCCCAGGGATGCTCTCTGCAGATTGGAATGGACTTGTGATATATGTCCCTGGTCAGTTTCATTCTGCAGGTAATTGTGCTGGGAAAAGCACTCTAAAGCAGAGTACTAATTTGATTATTTCTCTGATGCCAGAGTTGATTTTTGCCCTTGACATGACTTGCCTGTAAAAGGCCTCTCTGGCATCTGTGATTTGGCCTTTCTAATTTGGTCAGCTCAGACTTGTCAGGAAGTGAATTTTTGCCGGCACACCAGGGTGTCCCATTTGTAATGCTTTTGGGTTTCACTTTTATTACAGGATGTCTGAAACTTAATTGCTTCATGTGTGATTCTTGATATCTTATTTTCTAGACTGCACATGGTCCGTTTGATGCTTTTGGAGAGGCTGTTGCAGACCTTACCCCAGCTGCGTAATGTTGGAGGAGTCCGTGCCATTCCATACATGCAGGTAGCTTACTGAGGAAAGATCAAGAGACCCTGTTGTTTGGTGGTTAACAAATATCTAACAATTTTTTCAACAAAATTCTGTGTACATTTTCCATCTTCCTCACTCCCCCCCCCCCAACCAAATCATATTAGAAGACCTTTCTCATTTGATCTTGTAGACCATTCTTTATACCATTGAGTATGGTAGGCAGTGTTTTGTCCCCATGAGTTTCTGCTAGATTTATATTCTACAGATTGTTGCTCCCCTTCAGCATTCCTTTTCTCTTATCAATATGTCTAAAACCCTTTTGAGTATCCTTCGTCACTTAAACCGATATGATCTTTGCTGACCATTCCAGATGTTAATAATCAGATGTGATGGTCTAAGCATGATTCATGGAAGAGAGAGTATTGGAATCTGGGATTCCTCTGTGGGGTGTTTTATGGAGATAGTCCATCTCTCTCGCAGTGATAATGGAGCCTGACTTCACTGCCTCTCCAATTTCTGTGTTTCCAGGTTGTTCTGATGCTCACAACAGACCTAGATGGTGAAGATGAGAAGGACAAGGGTGCTCTAGATAACCTTCTGTCTCAACTCATCGCAGAACTGGGCATGGATAAAAAGGTAGGGTGGAGTGAGCAAACACTCCCAGCTTACTAGAGCTTATGAGTTGAGTCCCTTCCCATTAAGGGGCATTTGAGGCAGAGGAGTTGTCCAGGGAGCAATGCATTTGTTTTAAATAGACTTGCTTTACTTTGTGAGGAGGAAAATGGTATTGGAGCATAACTCTCCGCTGGTAAGGCCGGTATCAGTAAGTCGATATGAAATGTAGTTATAAATTGTTACCTTTTTATTCAGACTCCTAGACCTGGCTTTGGCAGTGATCAGGAACATCCAAGTTTTATTCAGTATAACTGTATACTTTGGGGTCTGTGCTGCCATCAGCACCAGGGGGATTTACGCTAATATCTATTGTTGCACATCAGGGGGATTTACACTAACATCCATTGTTGCCAAGGTGTCATTTATAAACAGGTTCCCGGGATCTTAGAGTTGGAATGTAGCTGTGTAAAGTGACCGATCTCTCTCTGCAGGATGTGTCTAAGAAGAATGAACGTTCTGCCCTGAATGAAGTTCACTTGGTGGTAATGAGACTGCTTAGTGTGTTCATGTCCAGGACCAAGTCAGGATCCAAATCTTCCATTTGTGAGGTACGATCTGGTACCTTCAGAGTTTCTTTGCAAAGGGGCTATACCTTCAGGAGTTGCCGTCCTTCACCAGGTGAAGAGTGGCTGGTGGGGATTCTCTGGAATGGATATTCTGGAACTAAGGATGACTGGATGTGCATTGGTGCATCCTTGTGGGGAGTGTATAATGTTGCCACAACTTGGTTGTCATGGAAAAAGACCCCAGCTGGGGTTAGAGGGGAAGCCAGCAGGACAGTGAGACTAGATGAGTTCCTGTGGCAGTAGCTGAGTTAGATTGCATTGTTGATTTGGAGTAAAGGCAGCAGAGAGAGGTTTTTCTTAAAATGGCCTAGCAGAGTTAAACCACCTTGACACTGAAAGAGTTAAAGGGGATTTGTAATGTGATTATTGGGAAAGCAATATGCTGCTGTGTCAACGTAAAAGTCGCTAAGAGGATTCCTTAGATATTTGTTGCTAAAAGGTACAGTAATAAGGCATAAAAACAGTATGTGTGGTGGGAAGGAGATTAATAAAAAAGCATAGAGGTTAAAAATTTAGTCTGAACTGCTTCAAATTTTAATGAGCTTATGAGCTGTGGGGTTTGTTTGGATTTACAGGGCTGCTTTAATAGTTTTATTTACAGTAGCTTTTTCTCTAGCCTTTTGTTGTTCACTTGAGCTTCCCACAGAAATGAAAGCTCATCGTCTTGCAGAATGCAGGTGGAGTAATACCTCGGTGGGGCAGAGCCTCTGAGTGGCATCTGCAGCAGCGACTCTTTCTTCAGCGGCGCTCACCCTCAGCTGGCCAAATCCCAGATAAACAAATAGAAATCCCAATTTAAAAAAAAACCTAGTCTTCTAATCCACAGCTCAATGGCCTCTGGCACATGTGTCGAGGGGAGATTAGACTTAGAAGGAGATTGTTTGTTTGTTTTTCTTTACTAAGCGCTTGTTCAAAAGAGTCTCTGTAAATATTTCAGTTGATGATTTTTTTTATCTTTTTCAATAAACTCAAACCCCAAACATGAAAACTGCCCGTAAAGTTTCAGCAGAATCTGCCCTCTTACTCCCAATGCCTGCAAATGGCTGTTTGGTGCTAATGACTTTGTCTGCTTAACTGAAACAGCTGCTTCTTAGAAGTGAAGTAACCTTTGTATTCCCCTGTCAGTCCTCTTCCCTCATTTCCAGTGCCACTGCTGCAGCATTGCTGAGCTCTGGCGCAGTTGATTACTGTTTGCACGTTCTGAAGTCGCTGCTGGAATACTGGAAAAGCCAGCAGAATGATGAGGAGCCCGTAGCCACCAGCCAGCTGCTGAAACCCCACACTACCTCTTCTCCACCTGACATGGGCCCCTTCTTTCTCCGGCAATACGTGAAGGTGAGTTCCGCACCATGCCACCCTCATAACCTGTATCAACATCCAACCGCAGGCACGGAGCTCTTCCTTGCCAAGCTGCTGTAGGAATATCTAGCATCTGGCCTGCTGTTGTCTGTCTCTCCATCGATTCAAAATTTGTCCTCCTGAGTTCTAGAGTCCTTACTAACATCTGGGACTACTTGATGCTCTCTGACAGTGGAGCCATGTTTGTTGCATTCCTGCTCCATGCAGTTCTTTGGAGCTGTTGTCTTTGTCTCTTGTTTAAACATGAATCTTTCTGAAGGGATGCTACTCTGGGGTGAATTCTTTTGCTTGGCAGGCAAAGATCCACAAACCACTGCTGTTTACCCCGGCAAGCATGCCTTGCAGTTGTTTGCCCAATTGCGGTCATGATTTACAAACTAAATCCTAGGCTTGTTTAACCACCATGGTGTCTTTATTGTAAACTTCCACTGGCATCAGGCTTTGATTTTATGCATAGATGTAGTACAATGGAAGCCTAATTAAATGATAGAATGCTTTCTAGTTTGAAGGACAGAACATTAAAATTCTTAAGGGCAGAGAGACCTGTTGCGCCATAACCACTGCATTTTATTATCCTCACCATAGGGGTGTGCTGGTTTTGTGTTCATCTGCCAATCAAGGGTTTTTATTTTCATAGAATCATAGAATATCAGGGTTGGAAGGGCCCTCAGGAGATCTAGTCCAACCCCTGCTCAAATCAGGACAAATCCCCAGACTGTTTTTTTTTTTTTTTGTTTTTTGTTTTTTTAACACCTCAGTTCCCTAAATGGCTCCCCTCAAGGAGGGAACTCACAACCCTAGGTTTAGCAGACCAATGCTCAGCTGTAAAGGTGCATTTGAGAATAAATCTTCCATGCTTGGAAGATGGGTGTGTTCTGTGCTCACGCTCCATATCCTTAGCTAACCCACTGAATTTTTCCACTTCAGGGTCATGCAGCAGATGTTTTTGAGGCCTATACTCAGCTTTTGACAGAGATGGTGCTGCGCTTACCTTATCAAATCAAGAAAATTGCTGACACAAACTCCCGGATCCCACCACCCATCTTCGATCATTCCTGGTTCTACTTCCTATCTGAGGTAGGTGAAGAATGTATGTTGCTCCTGGAAGTGGGATGTAGGATTTATGGGTGGTAAGAAAAGGAAGTAAATAATGGTATCCTCCCTGGGAGAGCCCTAACTTTGTGTGACTGATCGGAGATCCTTCTCTCGCTCCCCCACTTTAGAGCTAGCTCCTCAAAACTGTGTATGTCTATACTGAACAAGCATCTATGGGAGCGCATGCTCCACAGATAGCATTGCCATTGCTATCCATAATTCAACATTGTTTGCTGGTCTAGAATCAAGAGCCTTCTGCTGGATAGTGATCTAATGTGAAAATGTGTTGCTAGTACTTCGCTGATGTTCTTTAGAACAAATTATGGGTTTGGGGTCTGCATTTATTTCAATGGGCAGCTTAGATTTGTGGGTTCCCCCCACACATGTACACACATACCGATTTCCTCAGGCAGCCACACATCATCTTACGTTTGTCGTAACCTGTAGTGCAGCTGTTAATTCAGTAAAGCTTGTTCAGGCCTTTAACCAGAGCTCATAGGTCGCTTGGATAACTGTGCCATGGAATGACCCTGCAGGATATCACTTCATAACCACTAGCTCCAGTACTACATAGCACTGCTGTGCAACTTCTCTTCTGCCTGAGACTTGTTGTGTTGATGGTCCAAGTACCTTAGAATCATAGAATATCAGTGTTGGAAGCGATCTTAGGAGGTCATCTAGTCCAACCCCCTGCTCAAAGCAGGACCAATCCCCAGACACGTTTTTGCCCCAGATCCCTACATGGCCCCCTCAAGGATTGAACTTACAACCCTGGGTTTAGCAGGCCAATGCCCAAACCACTGAGCTATCTCCTCCCCAACTGAAAAGCTGCTAAATGCATTTCCATTTCCTCTTTACCTGTGGAAATAATACTACTGTTAGCTTGACTCACCTTGAGATCTTGTGATTGCTGTGATGAAATAGGTCAACTATTGATTTCACACCATTCATGTTGAATGCTTTGTCTAGTACCTGATGATCCAGCAGACTCCGTTTGTACGTCGCCAAGTCCGCAAACTCCTTCTCTTCATCTGTGGATCAAAGGAGAAGTACCGGCAGCTCCGAGACCTGCACACTTTGGATTCTCATGTTCGCGGTATCAAAAAACTCCTGGAAGAACAAGGGATTTATCTGCGGGCAAGTGTGGTCACTGCAAGTTCAGGCTCTGCCCTACAGTATGATACACTGATCAGCCTGGTAAGGAGAATGGTGTTCCAGTGGATAAAACGTGTGCCTATAGTGAGAGAGGCATGCTGCATTTAAAAATGATGACATCAGCAGAAGAGTTGACTTGCTGCTAAATCCCATGCTACTCTGCATTTCAGATGGAACACTTGAAGGCTTGTGCAGAGATCGCCACGCAGCGGACAGTGAACTGGCAGAAATTCTGCATTAAAGATGATTGTGAGTTTTCTCTGTGACAGTATTTTAAAGAACGGAGACAGTTCGGAGTAAGCTTAGAGTTGATCCAGGGTTTCTTAGCTCTTTGCTGAAAGAGAGTGTCTGTTTTGACATTCAGCACAGGGGACCTGGAAGGGATAAAGAAGAGACTGGAGTTGCCCAGGGTTTCTTTCTGACACTAACTATCAGTGTTTATTGGTAGCTTCTGTTCTGTGGCTAGAGAAAGTAAAAAGAAATGAAGTAGACAGTGTGCTCTAGTGGAGGAGCACTGGACTGGGGAACGAGAGACATGAAATTGACTGTGTGTGCCTGCCTGCCTGCCAGTCAGAGACAGACTGACCTGTGGGGCTTCCCTGGCTCCCCGCCCAGGGCAGGTGGAGGGTCTGCCGTGGCTGCCCACCTGGCTCTTACTATGACTGGGCTGCGGCTCTGAGAGCCACTCTTGCGGCCAGCTGTGGGGAGCTTGGGTCCCTCCCCCTGCCCTAGGCAGGGGGCCCAAGAAGTCTCCAGCCCATGTCCCTGCCTCCAGATCCCCTGCTCACTGTCCCTGCCCCACAGACCCCCCCACCTAGGGCAGGCAGAGGCACCCAGGCTCCCCAGAGCTGCCAGCACAGCTCTTCCTGACCAGCCTCTGGCCAGAGAAGCAGGGAGGGGGCAATGGCTCTTGAAGCCGCAGCCCAGCCATGGTAAGAACTGGGTGGGGAGCTGCACCGGACCCTCCACCTGCCCTGTGAGGGAGCCCAAGCAGCCACCCCCCCTCGTGTCCCTTTTTCTCAGGCCCCCACCCAGGGCAGGTGGAGGGTCCGCTCCACATTCCTCACAGCTGCCCGCCTGGCTCTTAACAGTCAGCCCTTGCATCTATGCTAGCTGCAAAAATGGTCCATGGATATGAAGCGAACACCCACAGATTTGCAGGGCTGTACTTCTCGGGTGATTTTAACTTACTTTATTCAGACTTAAACTTTTTCCTCTCCTTTCTCCGCAGCTGTTCTCTATTTTCTCCTTCAAGTCAGTTTTCTGGTAGACGAGGGAGTGTCACCAGTTCTTCTGCAGCTTCTGTCCTGTGCTTTGTGTGGCAGTAAAGTGCTGTCTGTGGCTTCATCCTCTGGATCATCCAGCACCTCTTCTACGTCTGCTCCAGCAGGCACTGGGCAGCCAACAACGCAGAGCAAGTCCTCCACCAAAAAGAGCAAGAAGGAAGAAAAGGAAAAAGAGCGAGAAGGTGTGAATCATAGAATGTCAGGGTTGGAAGGGACCTCGGGAGGTATCTAGTCCAACTCCCTGCTCAAAGCAGGACCAATCTCCAGACAGATTTTTGCCCTAAATCCCTCAAGGATTGAACTCACAATCCTGGGTTTAGCCGGCCAACACTCAAACCACTGATTTGCGCCTCCCCTAAACTGTGCTGCAAGCTGTTAGCCTATTTGTACCACAATCCAGTTCTGCAGGACTCCTGGTAATAGAAATGCACTTCTCCCCGGCTCTGAGACATGCACTGCTCTTGGGGCTCTTGCCAAGTGTGCAGAGCAGAAAAAACACTTACGGACACATGGCCAATTTGGGTGTAGTTTGCATGTTTATTGGAATGGGTCAGGAATGGAGCCAAGCTTCCATAAAATTGAAGTGCTGAGGAGCTCTCAGACCCTTCACGAAGGCCTAATAAATTGGCTGGGTCTGTAATTCTAATGGAGATCATAATATATCACAATTCTTACCATGCAGACTCCCTAAGTGGCACTGGTGAGAGTTGAAGCAGCTACTGGGGCTGCACATTCAGCCCCTAAGCAGCAGCTCTTACATATCTATGCTCAGACTTTTCCCCACTCACGGTCTATGAATGATTTGGGGGGCCTATCCCTCACCTCCTGGCTTATGTGCATGGGAAAATATGTTTAAAGTAAGTTCCTGTAAGTATTGAACCTGCAGCTCCAAGTCCCTCAGCTCTCCACTGTGTAACACTCCAGTGCTCTGCATCACGTCATTACCTAGGAAGCCTCCCATTCCACGGGCTCCCTTGTGGTAGGGAAAGCCCTTGGGAGGTCGATTGTAGCAGCAGGGTGAGCTGCTAGTATGGATCTTCCTGGGAGTGTAGTAAGTACATTTCTAAAACTCCCTGGCAAACCTTTCAGACGTTCACTGCTTTCATTAGTCACAGATGCTAGCTTCCATTTTCTGGAATAAAAAATGGGGGGCACACTCAGTCAGAACTACAGTAGAACCTCAGTTATGAACACCTGGGGAATGGAGATTGTTTGTAACTTTGAAATGTTCGTAACTCTGAACAAAACATTGTGGTTGTTCTTTCAAAAGTTTACAACTCAGCATTAACTTAATGCAGCTGTGAAACTTTACTCTGCAAAAGAAGAATGTTGCTTTCCCTTTTATATATTGATTTTTTTGTAATTTACGTTTAACACAACGCTGTACTGTATTTGCAGCAAAGAGTCCTGTGGCACCTTATAGACTAACAGGCGTATTGGAGCATGAGCTCTCGTGGGTGAATACTCACTTTATCAGATGTATTCACCCACAAAAGCTCATGCTCCAATACGCCTGTTAGTCTGTAAGGTGCCACAGGACTCTGCTGCTTTTACAGATCCAGACTAACACGGCTACCCCTCTGGTACTGTACTGTATTTGTACTGCTGCCTGATAGTGTACTTCCAGTTCCAAATGAGGGGTGTGGTTGACTGACTGTTGAGTTTGTAACTATGGTGTTTGTAACTCTTAGGTTCTACTATAGTTTCAACCCAAAAACTTGTTTTCTGTCAACGAACACTTACAGTTCACACAGTTGTCAGCCGGGGATCGCTCTCTCTCTCTCTCTCTCTCCATGCCATCCATGAAACAGATACATCTGCTGCACTTGTGATGCATTTGATCCATCTGGTTTCCTGTGCTCTTTTGACTTGTGCCATTTGCTATTCTCCAGGTGAGAGTGCTGGCAGCCAAGAAGACCAGCTCTGCACGGCTCTGGTGAACCAGCTGAATAAATTTGCTGACAAGGAAACTCTTATTCAGTTCCTGCGCTGCTTCTTGCTGGAGTCCAACTCCTCCTCTGTGCGGTGGCAGGCACACTGCCTGGCCCTCCACATCTACAGGTGTGTGTTTAAAGGGCATATTCAAAGCCACAGTTTTTCTCATAGATGGATCCTTTGTAGCAGATCAATTCTGTGGTGAATTACAGTGCACAGACTTGTCAATCACTGCTTTCTAGCACTTGAGTTGTGCTCTTGAGTCTGTGTTCAACATTGTGCAAGTCACAAAATAGACTATCCAAAGGAGTTTACAGACTGAGATGGACAGACGACAAAGTGCTTATTTGTCTGAAGGCTTGGTGCTCAGTTGCCCATTCTGCAGGGGTTTTGAGGCCTTCAGGCTGACAGCGTCATCTTGAGGATTTGTTTCCACCATTTTTGCAGTTAACTGCACTTGTGGCCCATTCACTGCCATGGATTTTGATCATAACCCAAAGGAAACGTTCAGTTTCTACTGTGTGGAGTCAGGGCTGTCTGTTCCATTCTGTACAACTTGGAAATCATGAGAGAATCTTTCTTCTAGAGAGGTGCAGACTATCATTGTTATCAAGTGATGCACATATTATTGAAATCATGAAATTAATAGGCAGCAGGTTTAAAACAAATAAAAGGAAGTATTTTTTCACACAACGCATAGTCAACCTGTGGAGCTCCTTGCCAGAGGACATTGTGAAGGCCAAGACCATGACAGGGTTCAAAAAAGAACTAGATAAATTCATGGAGGGTAGGTCCATCAATGGCTATTAGCCAGGATGGGCAGGAATGCTGTCCGTAGCTCAGGGGTGGGCAAACTTTTTGGCCCGAGGGCTACATCGGGGTTGCAAAATTGTATGCAGGGCTGGGTAGGGAAGGCTGTGCCTCCCCAAACAGCCTGGCACCCGCCCCCTCCCACTTCCTACCCCCTGACTGCCCCTTCAGGACCTCCACCCCATCCAACTATTCCCTGTCCCCTGACTGCCCCCCGGGACTTCCTGCCCCTTATCCAACCCCGCCGCTTCCTGCCCTCTTACCATGCTGCTCAGAGCAGCAGGACTGGCTTACTGGAAAGCCTGGGAGGTGCACAGGTGCAAGTTGCGCTGCCTGACTGGCGGCGTGGCTGCAGGGGACAGGGGGACAGCAGGGGAGGGGCCGGGGGCTGGCTAGCCTCCCCAGCCGGGAGCTTAAGGGCCAGGCAGGATGGTCCCGCAGGCTGGATGTTGCCCGCAGGCCATAGTTTGCCCACCTCTGCCCTAGCCTCTGTCTTCCAGAAGCTGGGAATGAGCGACAGGGGATGTATCACTTGATGTTTACCTATTCATTCCCTCTGGGGCACCTTGCACTGGCCACTGTCGGAAGACAGGAACCTGGACTAGATGGACCCTTGGTGCTACCCAGTATGGCCACTCTTATGTTCCTGTTTATGCATAGGGCAAAATTCTGTGGGCTGAACTCCTTAAGCTTCCTCTATGGTTAGTTGTCACAGGACCATTCAGCAGGATGCTCGACTTAGTTCAGTGGAGAGAAGAGGAGTGATTAAACAACATAGGTGATTTTGTTGTGTGTACTTTGCAGCAGCCTAGACTGACTGCAGTATATTTCTCACCTGGGTAACTCCTGTGAGAGCTGGATACGAAAAGCACATCTAAACTAATCTCCAGAAACTGATCTGATTTGTAATTTGTTCATCAGGAACTCTAACAAGTCTCAGCAAGAGCTGCTGTTAGATCTCATGTGGTCAATATGGCCAGAACTCCCAGCCTATGGACGGAAGGCTGCCCAGTTTGTGGATCTCCTGGGATACTTCTCTCTGAAAACACAACAGACTGAGAAAAAGGTATGATGTCACTCTGGAACAGCTGAAGTGAGGGCCTCTCCCTCACTTTTTTTTTTTCCTTGCTTTCTTTCTAAATGTGCGGCCATTTTCAAGGGTTAAGAGTAACTTTAATGGTAGAGCTGATCATATTTGCTGTTGAAACATTTTTTGATGGAAAACTTTTGTGTTGAAATTTTCATCAAAACTTCATTTTAATTTCCCCCAAAATGGGTTTTCTTTAAAAAAAATAAAAATAAAAACTGAAAAACATTTTCTCAATGAAATCTGAAAAACTGAAAAAAAATTTTTGACAAGAGGAAAACAAAAGGTTTTTTGTTTATTTTTCACAGAAGAAAATCATTTCCCAACCAGCTCTAATTTACAGGTATCAATCTGCTTCAACCCTAAGAAATACATTATAGTAATTAGTGTTGACCTAAAAGAAAGGCAAGTGGTATGGTTTCTGAGGGGCCTGTGGTGTCATGGGCTGCTCTGATAATTGTGCGTTTATATGCACAAGAGGTGAGAGCATTCCACAGACATTTGACAGTAATCTCATTTGTTAGCCAAGGGTTGCATCATCACTTCAGTAGAAGTCTAATTTTAATATCAGTGAAAGTCTGCTTCTCGTGGGTATAGAGTATGCATCCACTGTGGAACTAACAGGCAATAGGGAGGGAGACTGTATGGCCTTTGTGCTGTTAAAAACCATAAACTTGCTTTAAATTGGAAGGTGCAGAAAAGATGATATTTCTTGCCCGAGTCACTTGTTTAACTTATCTCTTCACCAGCTGATGTTGGTCCAATAAAAAGTCTTTCTTCCTCACCTTCTCTCCTTTGTTTAACTGTATTTCAGTTGAAGGAGTACTCTCAAAAGGCTGTTGAGATCCTCCGAACCCAAAACCACATCCTTACCAACCATCCTAATTCCAACATTTACAAGTGAGTTCTTCCTGTCTTTCCTCCAGCACGTTACAAGGACATTTCAGCTGCACTCCACCAGGGAGTGTAAACTTGTTTTGTTAAAATAGTGGTGGGGCTGGGCCTCAGCTGAAATCACAGACTTGTTGCAGCAGGTCTTAAGAAAGTACTCAAACTAAATCTGTTCTGCTTCTCTGAATGACTTGTGTTTAAAGCAGAGGGAATGCCAAAGTACAGATATTTTAATGTTTTCTCTATCCAGCACGCTGTCTGGCCTGGTGGAATTTGATGGCTATTATTTGGAGAGTGATCCTTGTCTTGTCTGCAACAATCCAGAAGTTCCATTCTGTGTAAGTGATCAGTGCTGTTTGTCTTCCCTTCAGACTGTAGAGATCCCAGCCTTTATAGCCATCTAAATTGCTGTATTTCTCCATTCATTGGGATCGGGTTGTGTTGGCTGAGGATTTTAATGGCACTTTTGTTTCTCTTCCCAGTACATCAAGCTGTCTTCCATCAAGGTGGACACACGGTATACCACTACCCAGCAGGTGGTGAAGCTGATTGGCAGCCACACCATTAGCAAAGTGACAGTGAAGATAGGAGATCTGAAAAGGACCAAAATGGTCCGGACTATCAACCTCTATTACAACAACAGGACAGTGCAGGCCATAGTGGAGCTGAAAAACAAGTATGTACTTCTCAGGTTTGGCAGTGGTGTCAGGATATTTTTCTTGGCCAAAATACAAGTTTGATATGAGGCTGACTGTTTCCTGGCACAGGATATGACACTTACCTGAATTAGAGAACTTCATTTCACCTTCCAACTCCTCAGCTAAGGACACTTATCAGGATGTGTACTTGATGAAACTCCCTGGTCGCTTCTGGAGGGTGGGGAGAAGAGAATCAGTGATGGCCGTGGCAGTAAAACTCCTGTAGCTGTTTGATCCCTGAGTGAAGTCTGTTGGCATTAAAATTGCTGTGCCCGGGACAGTGTAATGTGATCTGGGAATGAAGCTGAAGTGAAAATGAGGATAATGAATATTGGTTAAAATCCTATTCACTACTGAAGATTTTGATAGCATCCCATTGAAGAAGTTGTCTGTGCACTGAGCAGATGATTCTTGTGAAGGAGACCTAGAAAGGGAGATTCTTGCTGCATACTAACTACCCCTGTGTTTTCCTTGGGATGTTTGAATAGAGAATGCCCTCGCTGACGCAGACTAGTCTCTTGATGAATCTCAGATAACCAGCTTGTTCACCCCTGTCTATAGGAAGCATTTTTTTTTTTTGGCACATATAAAATAACAGATTTGAGAATGTAGAAATTAGCCCTGTCCAGGCATCCTGATGTGTCTTACAAACTGAAGTTGTAGCAAGATTTTGTCCTTGAGCTTGACTTACAGAGAATCATCTTTTAGTTCCTCTGTGCTGAAAGTCTTTATTTCCTGATCTAGTTGAGGAACTCAAAATGCCTAAGTGCCTCTGATCTGGCTTGGTTACCCTACATGTCTTCAATCTACTATCTTCCAGCCCTTTGTCATATACATCTATGACTGTCCTGGATTCTGATCACATCATTAAGCTGCTAACCCTATAATCATCTTTCTGTGAGCAGGTATAAAGCATTCTAACTGTAGGCCTCTGAATGTAATGCCCTGGCTTCTGCTGAGATGAACAGATTCAAGTCATGTTCCTGGCCATTCCACTACTTGGCTGATTTTGTCTGGCTGGCTGCTTGTGTTTGTATTCCCTTTGAGAGTATTATCTGTCTCTCCCTCGGTTGCACCATTGAGTGGGACTGCACTGGGATCTTTGTTTTCTAAAGTGCCAAAGAAACCATCCAAATTCTAGGTTTTTCAAAACCTAGAGTCTGATTTGTGCCTGCAAAACTTGTGCGCGCAGATACAATTTAAGCAAATAACTTGCTTGTTTTTTGAAGATAAATATTAAAGCCACTGACACGTCATGAAAGCTTGTACTTTGACTATCTCCATCTCCATCCCTCAGAAGACATTAAAGCCCCTTACCAACATAATGAATTAAACATAGTCACACCACTGATGAGGTAGGGTTACCTCTTTTACAGATGGGGCAACTGCAGTACAAAGAGATTGAGTGAGTGGCCCGAGGCCACACAATAGTCATTAGTAGAGCTAAAAATAGAATCCAGATCATCTGACTCCCATACCCTGCTTTAACCACCAGAAAATGTTCCTTTTTAACATGTTACACAGTCTAGCCCATTTCTACTTATATACTTATTTTCTTCTTTCTTCTTGAGATGTTCTCGCCAGAATCAGATCTTTTTGGTTTAGGAATTAATCTATCCTGCTGCTTATTTGAATTTCTGATCCTCAGTGACATCACAAGTGGCTGCCTAGGAGAGGATTATGATGTCACAAAGAGCGGATTCTAACTTCAGGTTGGGAATAAGGAGGAGGAGCAGATGAGATCTTTAGAAATAAATATCCTGTTTTCATACCGACGTCTTTACTAATAAAGAGGTGAAAATTCCTAGAAAAAGGGTCTGTAAAATTAGTTTTTTCCATGAGGCATCAACAGCTCTTTAACCTAAACAGTCTCTTGCTACGAAGAGGATAATGGCTTAAAGTGCATTTCTGGCTACATATCATATCAATATACAAGCTAAGAAAATGAATCCTAGAACTGCTCTCTATTCATGCTGATTAAAGTAGATTCTGAGTTGAGATGGTTGTCTTGGGCTTCTGTGTGTGTGAGTGGGAGGTTACTGTTCTGTTAAATGAATGTTTCTTCCTCTCCTTCCCAGGCCTGCCCGTTGGCACAAAGCCAAAAAGGTACAGCTGACCCCAGGCCAAACAGAGGTGAAGATTGATTTGCCACTGCCCATTGTGGCTTCAAACTTGATGATTGAATTTGCAGATTTCTATGAGAATTACCAGGCCTCCACAGAAACCCTGCAGTGCCCTCGGTGCAGCGCATCTGTCCCAGCCAACCCTGGGGTGTGTGGGAACTGTGGCGAGAACGTGTACCAGTGCCACAAGTGCAGGTGAGTCTATAATTTCTTCAGCCAGAACCAGTAATTTGTAGGGCCCTAGCACTGCGTACCATGTCAGATGCTTAGCAAACAGCCTCCTGTTGAGTAAAACTGCGCATTCCTATAGTTGAATCAGAATCATATAGTCCACAAGTATAAAACAGGCTTTCAGGGATATAATGTGAATGTAGCCAAACAAAAACCAAACATAACATCTAAAAAAAGCTACATTTAAAAAAAAAAAGCTTGCAAAGACAAGCCTTCCAAAATTAGGAAATGCCAGAATTAAGGTTGCCCAGGGAATCTTAATTTGATGCCTTTGTTGACATGCATTATGATATAGACTAATGATCACATACTGTTGTTTTTTGCCCCCACATGACCTGTGTCTCAAATCATTTCGCAGGATGGATGGTGCTCACTGAATGAGCAGTTAGCTACTCAATATTTTGTTTTAGCCTCTTTGTTCGCAGTCTGGCCACAGGTCTTATTTACTGCCACTGTTCAAACCCTGCTCTGACTATAGAATTATTAATTTCCTTCTCTTTCCCTCAACCCCTTGTCCCATACCCTCCCCTCCCGGAGGCTTTTTGTCTCATCTCCTTGTCCAGCCAGTTTCTGTCTCCTCCCAACTCTGAAAAGTCCAAGGTGCTTTGCAGATTCTTTAGAGGGATCCTGTTGGTGTGTATATACTGAAATGCTTCCACCTACTGTATAGAAATATGACAGGCATATAACAGCTCACAGCCACACTACACTACCGGACAGCAGGACATGAAGACAAAATATTATTGTTGAAACACACGCAATGTGTTTCGAGTGGTCAGGTGTTTGTGAGGCTATCAACTGGTATTATGGCAGCTTGGGTGTTTTAATGCCCATCCATCTCATTTGTGTGAGCATGTGCGCGTGCACACAGAGAAGTTAAAGCCTTCCCCACTGTCATTCACACACGCACCCCAATAAAACAGTTTTATTGCCCTCTTTAATTCTTCTGGTTTGCTTTTCAGATCCATTAATTATGATGAGAAGGATCCTTTCCTCTGCAATGCCTGTGGGTTCTGTAAATACGCTCGCTTTGACTTCATGCTGTATGCCAAGCCTTGCTGTGCAGTGGATCCAATAGAAAATGAAGAGGATCGGAAGAAGGTGAGACTAGTACAAGTAGTTTCCTAACAAAACACAATATCCCTTAGACGTGCCAACAAACTAGTGATGTCAGAGGTGGTATCTCAGCTGGGAGCATTACGGAGGCAGTGTGCTTGGTGCCTGGAAGGAAGGGGGGAGTACCTTATGTCACTCCTTAGTGGCTAATGCAAAACGTGATATTGATCATGGAGATAAGTTTGCTTTGGCACTGTGCCTTGTACAGAATCCCCTTCCCATCTCCAGCATTTCAGGGGATGTAAAGCGCAGTGTCTCACTTAGAGGTGTCTTCTGCATCAGGCAGGCAGCTCTATTAAAAAAAAGTAGTAAAATGGCTTTTCTTCGCTTGGCAAAGCAACCATCCAGTGTCATGTATGTAGCATCCATCGGTTCCATGTATGTAGGGCTCTGTGGTGAGAGGGATGTTTGATTACAGTATTATTATTTGTTGTTCCTATTAGGGTAGTTCCTAGTAGCCCCAGTCATGGACCAGGGCCCCATTATGCTAGGTGCTGTATAAGAATAGAACCAAAGGACAGTCCCTGCTCCAAAGTAATCTAAGTATAAGACAAGAGACAACAGAGGGGGAGTACAAGGAAGCAACGAGCCAGTATTGGTCAGCATGGGAGGCAGTGGTATCTGCACACCAGCATCCTAACCAATGTCAAAGTTTTTGTAGCCATCATGGCAAAGGAAAGTTTAAGGAGGTTTCTCAAGGAAGATAATGAGGTAGCTTCACAGATGTTTATGGGAAGCCCCTCCACCCCTACCTCCATCCCCCTGCCCAAGTGTGTGGGGCAGCATGGGAGAAAGCACAAACAGTCCTGGTTCTGTACTGTTTTCCACATGCACAAATTAAGTTAGTCTAACTAGATGTTGTGTGCTTAGGGTCTGACTTGTGGCCATGATAACTTCCAGGAGCCCATATACCCAAAGCCTTGTAGGTAGCACTGCCTCTCAGTCAGAGACGCAGAACTGATGGACGAATCAACAACTGTTTCTGCTGGTGAGTGTAACGCTATTGAAAGGTGGAATAAAAATCTTCTCTGAATGTAAGTGACATCCTTTTTTTTAACTTTCTTCCAAGGCAGTAACAAATATCAACACTCTTCTGGATAAGGCTGACAGAGTGTATCATCAGCTGATGGGACACCGGCCACAGCTGGAAAACCTGCTGTGCAAAGTAAATGAGGCTGCTCCTGAAAAGCCACAGGTAATGTGGGATAGACAAATCCCAGTATAAGGCACAACTGACCTTAGCCAAGACCAGGCTTAATAAGACACTGGCGTTAATGCTGCATACCAGAAAGCAGCATTATTTCAATCAGGATTGTGATGGAAGGGAATGTAGTGAATGTGTTTTTGCTAGTCCTGTGGATCCGTAGACTTTGCTCTTAGGCTGCCTTTATCTAACCCGTCCTCTTCTACAACTGAAACTGTCATTCTGGTTTCACACTCCAGGCTTACATGAAGCAGCTTGCCAAACCAATTGCGTGTCAGTAAACTAGCCAGTACCGTAGTGTGTGGTCTACAGGTACATGAGTCTCTCTGGTGTTTGCCAGAGAGTGTCCTTGTGTGTCTTTAGTCTTGCCTGTTTTGAAGAATATTCCTCTTGCCTGATTAGTATATTGCAAAGTTACTGCAGAGAATGGCAAAGGGGCCTCTTCTCTCCAGCAGGTTTTCATAGTAGAAAGCTTAATGTTTGTATAATCCTCTCGTGTGACTACTTGTTGCTGTAAACTTGCTGGTTATTTTCCCCTGCTTCCTGTGTTTCAGGAGGACTCCGGTAGCAGTGGTGGGATCAGCTCCTCCTCAGCTAGTGTGAACAGGTACATACTACAGCTAGCGCAGGAGTACTGTGGTGACTGCAAGAATTCTTTTGATGAACTCTCCAAGATCATTCAGGTAAGAATATTCACTTCGTTGTGAATCTGGGCAACCCAGTGTCCTGAATTGCTTCCAACGATTGATATAAAAAATGCAAAGTGAGCTGTGGCTGTTCTAAATTGATCCCCGGTAGTAACACTAAGGGCTGCACTGCAGAAGAAAGGTAGCAGGTTTTCAGTAAACCCATGAGCTACCTTTCCTAAATGTTATGACAGCTATTAATTCTCAGGCACTGCAGACCAAACCCTTAAACAACATAATGCATGTAATGGGGAGAGTGGTGTCTGGGAGTCAGGATTTCCCCCGTTGTCTTGTTAGTTCTGCCACTGATGTGTGGTGACTTTGTCCAGGTCACCTTGCCTCTCTGCTTTCCCCTTCTGTCAGATGGAGATAAAAATTACCTACCTCATAAGTGCGGTGTGAGGTTTATAAATTACTCGTTTTAAAGTATGTTGAGATCTTTGGGTAAAAATGTCTCTGTATGAAATATATTAAGTGACTATAACCGGAGACCTGGATAAATTAAAAAATCATGATCATATGCTGCTTCTCCTTTTTCTTCACCATTTTGCATTTAGTTCCATTGAAATACAACATTTAAAAGTTAGTTTAGAAGGGGTTAAATCCTGCAGTTTTAATTTCTTCTCCTTCTCTTTTGTATGTTTACAGAAAGTTTTTGCTTCTAGAAAGGAGCTCCTGGAATATGATCTCCAGCAGAGAGAGGCAGCAACCAAATCATCCCGAACCACTGTCCAGCCTACATTTACTGCCAGCCAATATCGTGCTTTGTCTGTCTTAGGCTGTGGCCACACATCTTCAACAAAATGTTATGGCTGTGCTTCAGCCGTCACTGAGCACTGCATAACGCTGCTCCGGGCCCTGGCAACCAACTCTGCCATCAGGCACATTCTTGTGTCCCAGGGCCTTATCCGAGAACTGTTTGATTACAACTTGCGCCGGGGCGCAGCCACGATGCGGGAAGAGGTCCGTCAGCTCATGTGCCTTCTGACCAGGTTAGACTCAGCTCTGCATTTGCTTAGGGCGCTTCATATCTGTTGGTTCCAATTTTAGTGAGGTAGATGCACTAACGGAAAATCATTTTGAAGTAGCCATAGAGTTAATGACACTGAGACCTGCTTTAGTTAACCCAGTTTCATCCAAAGACCAGTTGAGCTCTCCCACTGCCATGTTAACTGTGGCTCAATCACTTTGAGTGCGTATTGGCATTGTAAAGGATTTAGGGCTTGTCCATCCAGCTTTTCTGTAAGCACTCCACTTCAAACAAACATTTCTATGTTTAACAGCTGAGCTCTGGGAAGCTCCATACTTGCGGTGGTGTATGAGTGTTCACACATACTCCTACTTGTAATAAGATTGTTCCTAGTGGTTTTAATGGAATGGGAGCTGGACATCCTGAACTCGATTTCTGCCATTTACACTGACTTTCTGTAGGTCAACATTTTCAAAAGTAGCCACAGGTTTTGAGTGCCTCAGTTTGAGACAGCCTAAACATGTTTTTTAGGAGGCGCTCAGTGTTTCAGCAGGAGTTTTGGATGCTCAGCACTTCAGAAAATTGGGATCAGGGTCTCCCAAGTTTTTGCATCCTAAATAAATTAAAGTTTGACATTAGTATGTCTTTGTCTCAGTTTCCTCCTCTGTAGAAGTTGATTTGTAAGTTGTCGTCTTGTGTCAGAAAAGTGCTGATTGGACAGGCTTGCTGTAAATTTTAGATGAACCAGACTGAAGTGAGAGGCGCTTTGTATATCTGAGAAATGTCTGCAAGCAGTGTTTAATAGTATTTATTTTGCTTCTGAAATCAGAGACAATCCAGAGGCCACACAACAAATGAATGACCTAATCATCGGGAAGGTTTCTGCAGCTCTGAAAGGACACTGGGCAAACCCTGATCTGGTGAGGAATTGCAGCGTTTTACTATTTGTTTTCTTTCTCCCCTACCCCTCTTCAGTGGCCTTTTGATTCTAATAATTTATTTCAGCAAAGTGGCGTTCCCAGTCAATCCATAGTTGAGGGCATTTCTGTCTTGATAGGCACTATGGCACAGGCTGGAGTCAAGCATAACATGATGTGATGGTGGGCTAGTTTCCACACTCAGCACTGCCAATACATCTCAGTCCTCACTTTTAGCACTCTATCCTGGGCCTCTCTCAAACAGATTACCAGTCATCTCAGATAGAGGCTTTGAGTTGAGATCACCACAATTAATGTACCCCGAACCCCAGCCTCCAGATATTGAAGAAGCACCAGGGACTGTACTCTGTCCCCGAGCCTTCGTAAAGCTTTGTACATTTTTCTGTTGCAGGCTAGCAGCCTCCAGTATGAAATGTTATTGCTGACAGATTCCATCTCTAAGGAGGATAGCTGCTGGGAGCTGCGACTGCGCTGTGGTACGTTCAAACAGCTAATAAGGGAGTTTAATTTAAAAAGCATGAGTTAGGTGTCTGTGAAAATGGGAAATTCCTGATACAGTGTAGTAATCCTAGCACAGATGAGCTGGTAACTGGGGTCAGTAGTGGGGGAGTCAGCTATAGGCTTTATGGGGGCAGTATATACAACAGGAGTGCTAGTAGGAGAGCATGGAGAGGGTAGAACTAGAGGCGAAGGGAAGTGGGATCTTTTTCCTATCACGGGCATGTTTCTCTCTGTGAGAATGTGATGGATCAACCCAAGGGTATGAGATCTTGCCTTCTGTTGAAGACTCTCTTGATTTGTATATATGGCAGTGGTACCTCTTCCAGGGATTTTCTTAGCCTTACTGCATACTCGTGCATGGCATTAATCCCTGTGTCCTCCTTTCAGCTCTCAGCCTCTTCTTGATGGCAGTGAACATTAAAACTCCCGTAGTTGTTGAGAACATCACCCTAATGTGTCTGCGAATTCTACAAAAACTGATCAAACCGCCTGCTCCAACCAGCAAGAAAAACAAGGTACCTCCCTTGACACTTCGGGCTGAGCAAAGAGACAGTTAGCTGACTGAAATCTGAGACACTGTAGTGTGTGTCAGAAAAAAAATACCATATGTACGGGTTTCCTGTTCCTGGTCACTGCTGCTCTAGAAGCACAAGACCACATGCACTGGAATCCAGTGACGGGGTGGATATATCTAAGTCTCTCCACTTTCTCCTGCACAGCTTTAAGATGCATAGAAAGAGGGTCCTCAAGGCAATGACTGTGTTACTTTATACAGGTTCTTACAGGACTTGATCTAGTTTTTTTGAAGCAAGTACATCTATTGATTTTTATCTCAACTGAACATTTGTACATGTAGAGCTGTAACAAGTTTAGACCAAAAATTGATCAATTTCTCTGTGTGACCCATTCACAACTGGAGCATGTGTCACGACCCTGCTGTCTTACTTGGATCGTCAGACTTGGGATATGGAACTCCATAGCAGTATCAACCTTTTACATTAGAATAAAGCATCTTCATTTAAATGATAGGTCATCAGTGCCATGGGCAGGAAGCGGGGGATGTACACAGATAGCTCAGTATCATTTGCACTGAAGTAAAGTGGTCTAAACTTACATAATTGAAACTAGTGTTCTGATTACATTGAACACAAACCTTGCTGCTATAGTTGCCTCTCCTCCTGTGTTTTACCTATCCATTGTGCAGGCATGTCTGATTGTTCTGCCAAAGGAATAGTTTGTTTCAGGAACAAAATTTGCTTTTTGAGGCTATCACAGACTTTCCCTTTGCTTCCTAGGACATCCCTGTCGATGCTCTCACCACTGTTAAACCTTACAGCAATGAGATCCATGCTCAGGCTCAGCTCTGGCTCAAGAGGGACCCCAAAGCATCATATGAGGCCTGGAAAAAGTGCCTCCCTGCCAGAGGTAGAATCCTGTCCTTTTACTTCTCTTTTCTAAATGGAGTGAAATTGTGCAGAGAACATTTGTATGTGGCCAGGGTTGAGTGCTGACTTAGTTAGCGGGTCCTAAAACTGCTGCCTGTCTCCTTCCCTCTTGTTCACAGCTGATATAATCTCTGCTCTTCTACTTCAGCTGCAGAACGGGCAGACTCAGTGCTGCCATCTCTGAGGATCCGCTAGGCCTGTGGCTCAACCCCTGCGGCTGAGAGAGTTCTTGGAATAAAATCAGACATTTGGAGGCAATATGGTCTAATGGTGGGAATACAGGGTTGGGCCCCCGGGACTGAGTTCTACTTCAGGCTCTGCCACTGACTAACTTTGTGGCCTTTGGCAAGGCACTTAATCTCGCTCTGCCTCAGTAGGCCGTCTATAGAATGGGTTGATGCCACCTCCCTTATAGAGCTGTTGTGATGAATAATTGTCTGTACATCATTAATTTTGAAAACTACATCCCTTGGTAATATAAATTACAAAATCTCAAGGCTCATGTGCTGAGCAATTCCCAGTTTACCAATATGATTGTCAGTGTACAGTATGATTATAATACGCAGGACTCACCTAGTGAATGGATCTTCTTTACTCTCACTTGGAGGATTGATTCATGCCTCTTTGTTGATTTGGGTGTAAAGTGCTATGCACACCTGTGTACTATAGAAATAATACATTAATGCAACTTGGGTACTTAAAGGGCCAACTCTGTGCCTTGGTGTCAGCACATTGCAGTAGCATGAGAGGAATTGGAATTCCGGACTCCTTCAGACCTGACACAGCAGTGCTGCAGAGGCAGTGGGCATATTCTCTGGGAACATCAGGAGGGAAGTACTGCAGAAATCCTCACAGTCAACTCGAGAGCAGTACTGATGATTTCCCAAGGAAGTCATGTATTGCATTTCTTGGCCAGAAGGAAGGTTGGCCCAGTGGAAGGATTGAAAATGGCAGCGGAAGCGAGCACAGGAGGATTCCCGGTGCTCCTAGAGGGGTTTGAAGGGTTCCATCAGGAAAAAGAAACAAAACTACATGGAATCCTCTATTTCCTCAAAGTAGGGGAGTTGTATTCACAGGGAAAGATAACTCTTTGAGCTCCTCTGCACAAGGTGTGTTTATAGGGAATGGGAACTGACAGTTCCCTTAAGCTGTGTTGATATTGTAGGTACAGAAGCCAATGGGAAAGCTCCCAGCAGAACTGAGCTTCGCCAGCTCTACTTGTCAGAAAAGTATGTTTGGAAATGGAAACAGTTCATGAGCCGACATGGGAAGAGAACCTGCCCTCTGGATCTCAAACTGGGACATAACAACTGGTTGCGACAGGTAAACGTCCTGGAGGCATCCAGTACACAACCCAAGAATTGTAGCATTCTTTATCATTGATGGTTTTTGTCTCACTGCTCTGCAACTGGCTATTGCTAGTGTCTCTTCAAGCAAGCCATGAGGTGTCAAAGGAGCTGTGGTTTGGAGACACACTGCCCACTGCAACCTTTATGCAAGTGGGGTCATTGTTGGATAGCTGAAAGAAAAGGGGTGTTGCCCTTTTAAGGACTCCTTTACAGCAGGTTGGGGTTAGTGGGGAAGCTTTCAAGAATGAAAAGGAAGGGCAGGAAGCAGCTGAAGCTGGGACAGGACAAGGTCTCTGCATTGCCCTTCCTGCTGACTGAAAGAGTGGGATGGTATTTATACCCCTGCAGACCTGTACAGGCCCTACTGACTGATTGGCACACAAAACCTCCCCTAGGGCTGGGTCTATGTAAGTGCCATTTAAAAACATAACTCCCAGCTTTCTGCCTTCTTTTAAAACTCTCTGGACCTTTGAGTGACCTTGTGATCACCACTGACCTTTTTCCTGTCCAGTCACTACATTTTGGTTACCATTTGTTTCAAGAGTCCTGAACAGAACCCATCAGCTGGCATTGAACAGTGCGAGGTAGTTTGTTTTCTGTGTTAGTTCTGTGTGACTTAGCCTTCTGCCTACAGGGATCTCACACCTCACCACATTTTGGAGCAAGAAAGATTCAAATCAAATCTGAAGACTTATCTGCAAAAACACTTTGTTCCCAGCAAGCTTGGGTGTCAATCTACTCTGTACTAGTCTGCTACACGCTAAGTGTCCATGTGGATACTGCTGCCACGCACCAAAAGTTCTCTAGTGCTCTTTGATCTACCTGCTTTGAAGCAGTGTAGATTTTTACACCCCAGCTTGCTGCGAAGTAAGTGTTTACGTTGACAATCCCTAGGTCTTTGGCATGGCAATACAGAGCACTACTGCTAGGCCACCAGTTGCCCCCATGTTGGTCTCCTTTTAGTGACTGTCACTGGTTTACCTATCCACTGCCAATGACATCATGTGTTTTAATTTCCCCACCTTAGGTACTGTTTACTCCTGCAACCCAAGCTGCCAGGCAGGCTGCATGCACTATTGTGGAAGCTCTGGCTACCATCCCCAGCCGGAAGCAGCAGGTCCTCGATCTCCTTACCAGGTATCTCACAAGGCACTTAGCTTTGTAGCATCAGAGTGAATCACATAATTTGATTTCTCTGATCCCCACTAAACTTGCACATCACTCCTTTAAGAATTCTCACCACAATCCCTAGAGTATGTCTTCCCTGGGCATTTACTGCTTTACAGGAGCAGCACTTAACCCTGGTAGAACTGGTATTGAGGAGAAAAAGCACAAATGGGGAAAGGCATGCTCCTTACAGCTCTTCTCCAACCTTGTTTCCCTACCATGTATCACAGTTACAAGGTGAACCATGCCTGAAATCACTTTCAGTTCCTCTCCAGTGCTGCACCCCTTAGGTGACAGGCCTAACTTCCTGATCCTCGCTGTGGGTGGAACCACATAGTCCAGCCACTCTCGGTCTGGATCCTCTAGGCCATTCCCCATCCATGTTAATGTGACTAGCTTAGCTGCATTGGACACCTGTAAGCCCTTTCATTCCTAGGGTCTGTGACTGGCACGTTGATAAAAATGACTTAAAACAGTCTTCAAAACAAAGCATTATTTGTTCTTTCCTCCAGAGGTACAATGTGCACAGGGCAATGGGTAAAATCAATAAGAGAGTCTTATGCCATAATCGATCCTTGCCAGGTTTTATAAGTTCCCCTCAGCTAACCCCCATCTCTGGGAGAAACAGACCATCCTGCTCACAGCATGCTCTCTCTGTCTGTGTGTTCCTTTGCCAGCCTGTCAGCTTCCACTGACACTCTCTGGGCAGCCTGTTTGTCCACTCAAGCACCAACCTTTTCTGATCCTCTAATGGTTTGATGTGTTCCCTTTGATCTCTCTCTTCCCAGCCTTGGCAAAACAGCTCTGTCACCAGGTTGGAGTTTGAGGAGTTGCTTCTTCACAGCTATAAACCTGGCTATTGTTTGGAGTGTTTATTGGGATGCTCCTTATCTAGGCCATTATTTTACCATTCTTATTTGGTTCCTTTAACAACCCCCTTTTGAGCTAAGTCCCTGACAAGTAACCCATCATAAACACACACAGGCATGCACCCTATTTGTAAAAAAAATTATAGCTATTTCCCAGGGTGCCGACCCATGCTTAAGTTTTGAGTGCTTCTTGTCACTAGGAAGCAGTTAACTTCTGTTTCCCTGTGTTAGCTACTTGGATGAGCTGAGCATTGCTGGAGAGTGTGCTGCCGAGTACCTGGCTTTGTATCAGAAACTCATCAAGCCCGCCCACTGGAAGGTCTACCTGGCAGCAAGAGGCGTTCTGCCCTACGTTGGCAACCTCATCACTAAGGTACGGATCTGTAAGAAGGAAGCAAAGTACATAGTACAAGGAAGCTGGTGCCAACCTTGCCATAAGTGCTGACTCTGTGGGTGCTCCAGGGCTGGAGCACCTACAGGGAAAAATTGGTGGGTGCTCTGCACCCACTGGCAGCCAAACTCCCCTCACCCTCCCAAGCGCACCGCATTCCCACTCCTCCGCTTGCCTCCCAGCGCCTCCCCCTAGCTGCCACCAAACAGCTGTTTGACGGTGTGCTGGGAGGGAAGGGGAGGAACAGGCAAAGTGTCATGCTCAGGGGAGGAGGCTGAGCTGGGGTGGCGATTTGAGGAAGGGGTTGGAATGGAGGCAGGACAGGGGTGAGAAGGGGCGGGGCTGCATGGAAGACGTGGAGTGGGGGCAGGGTCAGAGGGAGGGGTCGAGCACCCAGGAGAAAGCAGGGAAGTCAGCACCTGTGAACCTTGCAGCTCCCCTCAAGCACCACAATGTCAGTCTCCTAACCTGGTTTCTGCACTCTAAGAGCTGCACCCATTTGCTTTTGTGCGTGATTCTGAATCTCTTTCCTCCCCATGGTATCAGTTGTATAAGGTTAATATTTCTGAGCTGACGCCTATCACTATGGGCGGAAATGGCTTATAGTAATTCTTAACCCCAGCTGCTCCATACCTCGATGTGAGCTGGCCACTTCCCTTTATTTAAATATTCCATGGGTAACTGTGCCAAGGAGCAAAAATGTCTGGTACGTTGACTTGGCAGCAGCTCTGTGCCATGTCCTGGCTGATGGACTGAGAGGCTCAGAGAGCAGATAGTGACCGCAGAGCAGAAGGATTAGGTCTGCTCCAGTTCCTCCAGCATGAACTATGGGC
This sequence comes from Gopherus evgoodei, assembly GCF_007399415.2. NCBI lineage: Eukaryota > Metazoa > Chordata > Testudines > Testudinidae > Gopherus > Gopherus evgoodei. The sequence goes on along the minus strand of NC_044339.1, from coordinate 7,812,568 downwards.
TATTTGGAGGGAGTGTTTTTACGTTACAGTTTTCAAGTCGTTGAGTTTCAGCAGCCCTTGATACTCAAGTTTATTGCAGTGAAATCCAATCCTAGACCATAGCAAACCCTACTGGAACCTGAAGAGGCTGAATAAAATGTTACAGGCACAGTTGTGTACAATACCCCTGCTGTGCAATGAAACATACCAGGTGTATCCTGACATCACATCATTCATAATGAACAATGCCAGCACAGCGTGTGCGGTGGTTGACCATCAGAGAGATGGGTAATAGAAATGAGATGAGTAAGTGGAAGAGAATAGGAATACAGCTTGGGCACCAGTGGACAGATAGTCGTCTTACTTTGTTCTGCAGTTCTGGCTTTTACATAGCCAGCCCCAGTCCTCTGTGTCCATTAAAAACGTGGTGTTTTTGCTTTGAGTCTGCTGAGCACAGATCAGCCGGTCATTCATGGCACCTGTAGTTTGTTTTACTGCTTTGTCATGTAGATAGTGTTTGTTCTTTTTAGGAAATAGCTCGTTTACTTGCCCTGGAGGAAGCCACACTCAGCACTGACCTGCAGCAGGGATATGCCTTGAAGAGCCTCACAGGTACCTAGTTGCACCCCCATATAATGGTCACATATTAAGATCTGCAGCATGGTTCACTGCATTTCAAAAGCATGTAGCAGTGTTTCAAACTGTCCCCCAATGTAGGTATAAGTGTTAGTACAGTCATTCACCTGCATATCATCAGAGCTGGCTTAAACATAGGAGGTCAGGGGAGTAGCCAAGAGAAAAGGGCCACTGTGGAACTGCCAGTCCCTTCTCAGACACACTCCCTAGGCTGGAGAAAAGAGCCCCCAATCCCATAGGTGGAGTTGGGTGAGGAAGTTATAAGCCTCACACTTGGGAGATTGCTCCCATCCCTCTCCTCTGATCACATTTGGTCTTGCTTACAAGCCATCCCCATCCCAAAAATTGGCCCGTCTTTTCTTCCTAAATCTTTTGGCTTATATAGGTGTAGGCTGGGTAAGTAACAGAGTGGACACCAGGAGTCACTGCAGGCCATTTCATTTTCTTCTTCCCTTCGCAGGATAGTTCTAGATTTGCTGGCCATGTGTAATTCATAGCTAACAAAGCAAATAGAGTCCCCGGTTCCTGAATCTCTCCTGTTTTCGTAGGTCTTCTCTCTTCATTTGTGGAAGTGGAGTCCATCAAACGACACTTCAAGAGCCGTCTGGTGGGCACAGTCTTGAATGGCTATCTCTGCCTGAGGAAGCTGGTAGTGCAGAGAACAAAGCTGATCGATGAGACCCAGGACATGTTGCTGGAGATGCTGGAGGATATGACAACAGGTAGAGACAACTGGGTTCCAGGAATCCTGACTATAGGTCACCTGAGAAGACAAGATCTGTCATGCAGCCCCACAAAGGAACAACTTCAAGGGCTCCACAACAAGGATTTTCATGACTTTGACCACCACATCATGTTGGTTTTAAAGCACATCGTACAACATTTCAAAACTATGGCATGATATATACTAGCCATGGGGTTACAAAGACTAATGTAGGTCAATGGTTCCCTCACCTCTCTCCCTTCATCATGTAATAAACTTAGCAAGCAGAGCCCCTTGCCATTCCTGGCCACATGGAAATTTTAAAGAAAATGCCTGTAAGAGACCCTTATTAATTCCCAGGAATTTCGTGCTTTGTTATGAAAGGATCATTTCCCTGTGGCACTAGCATGAACCGATAGCGGTTTCTCCAGCTATGTTAAACAGATAGTTTTCAGAAGAGAGGTAGCCTTGAAGTGTGCTACTTACTGCAAGAGAAGGTGGTGTATATATTGGGCTAAAAGGAGCCCACCGAAAAGTTAGATTAATATGAAACACTCCTTTCTCTTTGCAGGCACAGAATCTGAAACAAAGGCGTTTATGGCCGTTTGTATTGAAACTGCTAAACGCTACAGCCTTGATGACTACCGGACTCCTGTCTTCATCTTTGAAAGACTTTGCAGTATTATCTATCCTGTAAGTGAGCAGATGCCTCATTTGCAGGTCTCGTATATGTCCTCAGAATGAAACGAGCTTGTCAAAATAGTCGAAGTAGTTGTTTACACTTCAGCAGAACAGATCCCAAAGCTGTGCTGATTCCACTGATTTTTGGTTTGACGCTAACCAGTGTAGAATTGTATTAGTGTGTTGTCCCCATTCTGGGACCCCATACCAGTGCTGGGTTCCTGTGCCATTGCTGAGCAGGTGAGAAGCCTCAGGCTTGGCCTTAGTGTGCAGTGGGGAATTTACTTACAGAAGATCATCTGGTATTATCAGGTCTCCTCCAAGGTCTGTAGGCACAGCAGGGGGAGCTAGTGATTCTACTGTCTTAAGAGAAAATCCTGGTAATGGCTAAGAGGATGAGAGAGACGTGTTTAGGGAAATCTTCACTCACTCTCCCTTTGCTTTTGCTCTTAAGGAAGAAAATGAAGTGACTGAGTTCTTTGTAACACTGGAGAAGGATCCCCAGCAGGAAGATTTCTTGCAGGGAAGGATGCCAGGGAACCCCTACAGCAGTAATGAGCCGGGCATTGGGCCGCTCATGAGGGACATCAAGAACAAAATCTGCCAGGACTGCGACCTTGTGGCTCTATTGGAGGATGACAGTGGAATGGAGGTGAGAATGCACAACTGCTGACCACATGCTGAGAAACATGGGGGCTGGTGATCTGCATCAGCGATGTGGTGTGAGCGTGTGCTCAGACTTCGTTATTTCCCCCTTTTCAGCTTCTGGTGAACAATAAGATCATCAGCTTGGATTTGCCTGTGGCTGAGGTCTACAAGAAGGTCTGGTGTCCCACCAATGAGGTATGTGCTTGTGTCCCCCTGCTCTGTATTTTAAAACAATACCAGATGGGGTCAGCTTTTGTCTCTGGTGCCTAGTTGCTCAAGATCTCTCCAGGCACTCATTTGGGAACTGGAAAGCACCTCTGTTACTCATCCCTGCAATACTGGTGGCTTAGAAGCACAACACTGACTCAGCTAAGAATAGTGACTATGTTGTGCTTATGCATCTGCAGAAATCTGAGCTGGCTTCTCAGACAAAGACTCTTCTGACCCTCCTTTAAAAAACAGCTGCATTTTATGTGACTGCCTTTCAAGGTTCACTTTACACTCCATCTGCACATGGCAGCTTGATATATGTATCGCCTGGGGCACCAGATTGCTCTATTATTCTGCATTTCAATGTCTGTGCAGAAAGAGTATCTGATATCAACAGTATTTTATGCTGCTGTAGTGTCTTTCATTTAAGGATCTCCAAGAACTTAAGACATTAATCCTCACAATATGTCTTTGAGGTGATGGTAGGTATTGCCCCATTTTAGTTCTGCAGAAAAAAGACAATGAGTTTAAGGGACTTGCCCAAGCTGTCACATCAGAAAGGAGTTTCTCTGTTCTATTTCCACTCTGTAGTCACCCTACTGTAACACCCTGGGCATCTGTCAAGACGTGTCTGCCTTGTTTGTGTGGGTTTAGTTTAGTGGATAGCACTAAAAAGGAAGCTCTCGGTGTACATCTTGCATGCAGAAAATGTGTGCCTTACTGCTCATGCTAATAGCACTGGAAATTAGTAAGGCTGACTGAGTTTTTAAAATCTTATTTTATATTTCTTGTTTATGCACAGTTTACTCTTTGCATTTTGCTCACCTTGGACAAGAAAACTTGACTGGTCATTTTCACTTTCTGATCTCAGTGTTTTATTTCACAATACTGTTGTGGCAGATTCAAATAAATCCTGTTCTCTTCGAAATAATACCAGTGCCTAGCTCATATGCAGTATGGTGCTGTTCATTTGGGGCAGCACCTCTGATCAGGCTTGTGAGTAAAAACTTTTGTGGTGCAAAATCAAGCCTGAAGCTAGTTGATGGTCACCTTTTTCCATTAAGAAGCAGCATTGGTTGGGGAAATGAGTTCTGATCTTCATGGTGCATGTGAGTTGCCCAAAAAAGCAAGGCTGAATATTCCATGTGCTCCCCTCAGACCCCTTTTATGTATTCAGCATTTGGAAGTGCTGTTTGTGTGCGATGTTCTTCTGTAGCCAGTGTATTGCTTTCCCAGAATGCACTGCTGGGTGTGAAAGGCTGAGTTTGTTCAGCATTACTGTCACTAACAGCTTTCATCTGTCTTCCTTTTGTGTGCATCGCTCCAAAGCACTTCTGGAGCTCCATCTTGCGTTCCCTAGGAAATAGACAGGCTCACAAGAAGCTAACCTCAGGCCTGTTTTGTTTCCCTTGTCTCTCTCACTAGCTTTTTTTTGTTCATCTTGCCATTTTACCAGGGCCCCTGTGGTGTTAATTGCTGGTCTCTAGCATGGCCTTTGAGCAGATCTTCCCCCAGGGTTTTCCCTGTGCTTATGTATTTGCTATGACATTAAGCACTGCTTATTCCACATTAGGCTTAGTGTGCTCTCTGACAGGTTTTTTTCTCAAGGTCTCCTGTTCCCAAAGCTACGGGTTTTTTCCTTCTTTGTGTTCAGACCTATATTGTTAAGATGATAAGTTTGGTGATACACACTCAGCCAGTGTTTTCTGGCAGGAAATGCATCCTGCTACCTGACTCGCTGCCCGCAGGAAGGGGGCAGCTAGTCCTTTATGGTGTTTGCACACTGCTCAATACCCTTTTTCACTTGAAGCTCATCAAAATGCCATTTACTCTTTTCTTCTTCATTTCCCATTGCTAGGAGACTTGTTTGTTTAAAAATACCAGTCTAATTAGCCTCTTTCTCCCTGATTCATTGGGCAACACCCCATCCAATTTATTTACCAGTCTTTTCTAGGGTTGTGCCATGGAATCAGCCGAGAAGGTTGATTATAGAGCAGGTACCCTCTCTGAGGACATACATGTCTCATCACCCCCCTTCTTCTTGGCTATGTCTTTCACTGATGTGATACCAAAGTGCAGCCTGTTACTAAAGGAATCTGTCATGAGGGCAGGTGATGTAAGAGGGAGAACTGTTAATTAGACATACAACTTGGTAATGGGCCTTGTTAGGAAACAGACTAGACGAAATGATGGTTTAGTGGGGTTTTATGAGGATAGGGTTTTGGAGACTCTAGAAAAGATAAAAAGTGGAGAAATGAGCCATTGCAAGAATTTCCCTGCATTACCTTCTGTTTTGGGGTGAAAGGAATCTGAGGCTTAAATGTCTGTCATCCCCTCTAAAGGAAACATCGTTGGACAACTGGACATTTTCAGAGACACAGCATAGCAAACATGACACTTGTCTAATTCTTCTCCCCAGGGGGAGCCAATGAGGATCATTTACCGCATGCGAGGGTTGCTAGGAGATGCGACTGAAGAATTCATCGAGTCGCTGGACTCCACTACAGGTAAGGCATTTGTTCCTTAGAAACTGGAATTAGATTTGGAGTGAGGGCTCACTACAGAAGTAAGGCACCATTAACCTTACAGCACTGAGCTTATTTGACTGACAAACATTTCTTTTGCTATATTTATCTCCTGTGCCAGGAATAGATTAAATAATCAATACTGCCTTATAATGTCAATGTGGATACTGTCAGTGTGGATACTACCTCATTGTAGTATCTGAGCACATCATAAACATGAATTAATTTATCCCCACAATCCCCCTCTGAGTTCAGAAAGTATCATTTCCATTTGATAGATGCAGAGAGATTAAGCAATTTGCCCAATATCTCGCAGGAAATTTGTGGCACTTATTGGAATCAAACTCAGTCCAGTGCTTTAATGACCAGACCATCTTTTCTCTGACTTCAGACGTCCCTGATATTAGAGCAACTGTTTATATTGACGTTCAATTCTGAAGTTAGTTGGTACACCGGAGCTTGTGGCCAGCAGCACTTTGGAGTTTTAGACTTCATGTTAGACGTGGAAGGAACTTGTGTGTCAAAATCATTTTTTAATATTCTTGCTCATGGTGATTTTTCTCCGATTTGGCCCAGCTGCTTAACTTTGACTGTATCTGGCATTGGCAATTGTAGCTTAATCTCCATTTTTTACTTCAATGCCTCTCTCCTTATGGGCAGCTGTATAGTCCTGTTGCTGTCACTGTCATTGCCTCCCTTCTGTCATAGTCTTTCTTTCCTGTAGATGAAGAGGAGGATGAGGAAGAGGTTTATAAAATGGCCGGTGTGATGGCGCAGTGTGGCGGCCTGGAGTGCATGCTGAACCGACTGACTGGAATCAAGGATTTCAAACAAGGTCGACATCTCTTGACAGTGAGTCTGAGCAACTCATGGCAAAGAGACTGTGTGTGGTAGAGTAAATCCATAAGCAGTCAAGAAAGCTGCTCCTCCTAGAATAGCTGCCTACAAACTGCAGTCCTGTACAGCAGCTCACATATTGCAGCAGAGTTTAAATTCACTAATCCATGGCTAGTAAAATTATAGCCGTTTCCTCCTTTCTCCTTGTCCCCTTTTAATCCTCTCTGTTAACACTTCTTCGGAAAAGCCTTTGAAGTCTGTGGGAGTTGAGGGCACTGAGCAGTTTGCGGGATCAGGCCCCAGGTTGTTAGCATGACTGTTTTATGTTTGAGACTCTTACTGGAAAATCTTCTTAAGGTTAATGTTTTTGGAGGGGTCACATCTTGTGCTTTCCAAGGGGTTTTGGAAAGTTAGGTATCTAGATTGTTTGGAGCTTTTAAGTTTGCTTACATCCTGCCCAACCCTTTCATGGATATCTTGTAGGTTACAGTCTCTGTTTCTTTGAAGGTGCTGTTAAAACTGTTCAGCTACTGTGTGAAAGTGAAAGTGAACCGTCAGCAGCTGGTCAAACCTGAGATGAACACTTTGAATGTCATGCTGGGAACTCTGAATTTGGTAAGGAGGAATTCTGGCCTAAGGTGGATTTTGGTACCCTTGGCTCACCTTTTGCTGGATGGTAAATCATGCCCAAAGCCAACAGTGTCGTTTGATGGTGGCATCAAGAACACAAATTTGGAGTTAGTACGGAGATCATACCTTTGGGTGATTAGCGGAGTTATCTGGAGAGTAGCATTCCAGGTAACACAACTTTTTTATCCACACCTTAGCTGAGATCACATTTGTGTCCTTCCTCAGTAATGAACAGGATCCTCTTGCACAAATTTACCAGGACTTCTGAAAATTTTTCATCTGCTCAGTTGTATTTAAGATGCCCAAAATTTCAGTCATACTTGCCTCATAGCAGCCAAAAGAGAGCTTAAATATCCTCTGGTCTAAGCTAAGGACTATCAGCCCTATTTTCCCTCTGTCATCTATTAGTGATAGCAGTTGGTGCTATAGTGAGTAATGTCATCTTTTTTGCAGGCCCTGGTAGCTGAGCAGGAGAGCAAGGACAGTGGAGGAGCAGCTGTGGCAGAGCAGGTGCTTAGCATCATGGAGATCATATTGGATGAGTCTAATGCAGAACCACTGAGTGAGGACAAGGTGAGTGTTTTATTCTGGGTGCCACGGAGAGGGAAATACTGACTGGAATCCAAGGCTAAATGTCTTGTTCAGTGGTACAGACCTTCCATGGTCTGTAAAGGAGTCTAAGCTGTGTCATGAAACACAATAATACTTGGCAGATTCAGTGTTGGTAAAGATTGTGTTGGGGACAGGAGGAGGAAGAGCAACATTGAACCAAAAGCATTGTAAAATTCCTACCAAACTCTTTTGCATTGGGTCAGAGTGCCTGGATCAGCTGACATGGAAAGAGGTGAATCTGCCTTGTCCTTTAGAGTGCCTTTTTATGAACTCTGAAACCACACTGTTTTCTGAATAACTGGCAATGTGAACTATGTGGTTACACCAGAAACACTGAGAAATGGGGCTTCTCTCCCTCCCCTAAGGGTACCATTAGCCCAGTGGATCTGGTAGAACTACTATTGCGTGAGTCAGACCTCCTTTGGGCTAGGGTTAAATTGTTTCAACCCGAGAACATTTTAACAGCAGTTGCAGAAAGCCAGGTATTGATTAGATGGGTTGATACAGCTGTTCCATTAGACACCTGGAAATGTGCTAAAAATGCAGTTTCTCCGTGACCACGAGACTTCTACTTTTGCTGTCTTTGTTCTTTATCACGCTGTCTTACTGAGATCCAGAAGCTCTGATTTCCTCTGGATAGGGAACAGTCAGTAAACCACTGAAATAGGAGGATTTTCCTGAAGCCTGTAGATTAATCCTGAACATAAATCATTCTCCTTTTTGCAGGGTAACCTCCTCCTTACTGGTGACAAGGATCAGCTGGTAATGCTGCTGGATCAGATTAACAGCACTTTTGTCCGCTCCAATCCCAGTGTTTTGCAAGGCCTGTTACGCATCATCCCTTATCTGTCCTTTGGGGAAATGGAGAAAATGCAGATCCTGGTTGATCGATTCAAGCCCTACTGTAACTTTGACAAGTACGTTTTGTGATGTCAGCAAAGGGCACCAATTAAATTAAAATTCTTAATAAATCAGCATCCTTGATGGTCCTGTTAGTCTAATGGATATTTGCAGGAGAAGAGGAGTCTGGTTGGCGGGTGGGAGTTCTGAAGAGCTTATCTGGGCTGATGTATGTGTGTTAGTCTGCAGAGTGAACCATTATATCTGCTGGGTCCTTAGGGGAGAGCCCTAAATTCACTGCTGTTTCCTCTTCCCACTCAGGTATGATGAGGAACACAGTGGAGATGATAAAGTTTTCCTGGACTGTTTCTGTAAAATAGCAGCTGGCATAAAGAATAACAGCAACGGGCATCAGCTGAAAGATCTCATCCTCCAGAAGGGGATTACACAGAATGCACTCGACTACATGAAAAAGCATATCCCCAGTGCAAAGAAGTAAGGGTAACTTTGTGTTGTGTGGTAACCATGTGTATCTTATCTCATTTCATCATCACCAAATGGAATGGTCTTCCAAGGAGAGGGTTAGGACTTCCATCCCTGGAAAGATTTAGACTCTATGAATCCCTGGTGAATGAACTCTTGAGGGGACAGAACTACAGTGGTTGTACATGTGGATTAGATGACCTAAAGTCTCTATCAGCTCTAAGCGTGGTTATTCAGATGCGCCAATTGGCCTCATTTCCTGGCTGAATCTTATCCACAACCCTAAAACAGAGCACTCACATTGAGGGTCATCTCATGGGCCTAAAACAAAACCTGAAGCTAACAACAGAATGAGGAACTGGCTGATAGTGTGTGCAGTGTGGATGAGGGAGTGTCAATGTCATTTCAGTTACCATATTAAGATTTTATAAATAAACATCTAAAATTTGAATTAAATATTTGAGCTCAGACAGAAGGGAACAAAGTAGCCCTTCTGGTTGTAAGTTTATGATCTGTTTGTGTGGAGGGCATGAGGGAAAGATGGCCATCTTTCCTAGAAGTTTGTATAGTGCAAGCTGGCTGTTGGCTGGAAGCTAGATACCTTTTGGTGCTAGCAATTCTCTTTCAGCGGCTGTATGTTTTTTGCCTTCTCTCTGTAGTTTGGATGCAGACATATGGAAGAAGTTTTTATCTCGTCCAGCACTTCCTTTCATCCTGAGGCTCCTTCGAGGGCTCGCCACACAACACCCTGCCACACAGGTAAGGAGAGAGTCTTGGAAACGGATCAGGCAGCAGGTGGCTGGCTTGTATCTGAGAGCTTATATGGTGTCTGTAGCTAGATCAGTCTTTTCATAGTAGTACTGTGGCTGAGTTTAGAGAGCAATGTTGTTCTCATACCCAGTTGATCCGTTAGTCAGTCCAATAGTTCTTTCCAGGCTATGCCCATTGAAGTAGAGAGAGTCTGACTAAGTATTGTCTGGTTCTCTATAGCTCAAGATAGTTCTTTTCTGTTAAATTTTCCAGTTCCTTGAAGTGCAAGGTAGAACTATAACCTATGGCTGTGATGGGTTTCCCATGGTCTAGGTGTTTTATGGGCTTAACTTCAGTAGCGTATATGACAAACTCCTTTTAGCTCTTGGTTACTCAGTATATGTAGCCTTGGCATGCAGTTTTAGGGTAAGATGCAGATGCATTGTGGAAGACTGAGACACACCAGTCTTGGGCGTCTGTAGCATTGCAGTGAACTACTCCCCATAAAACTCTTGTAGTGGCCTAAAGCTCTAACTAGTCAATCAGTGACTGCTGCAGGCTGGGTTAGATGAAATAGTTCGGGTCTTGCTCACATTTTTCCTGAAGAAGCTGCTGTATTTTAATCTCTAACAGGTACTAATAGGCACAGACTCTATTACAAACCTGCACAAATTGGAGCAAGTGTCCAGTGACGAAGGTATTGGAACGTTAGCTGAGAACCTGCTGGAGGCACTGAGGGAACATCCAGAGGTGAACAGAAAGATAGATGCTGCCCGAAAGGAGACACGTGCAGAGAAGAAGCGCATGGCCATGGCAATGAGGCAAAAAGCCTTAGGCACTCTGGGAATGACGGTAATGCCAATCCACAGTAATGGATTCCAGTGGTCTATGGTGGATGTTGTATTCCTGTCTTGCTAAAAATGCTAAAAGAATTTTTTTTTTAGTGCAAGACAAATATTGAGTGACCAGAGCTCCAGCCACATGGTCTTTGCATGACTCTTGGAAGAGTGAAGGTCATTTATCTGTCTCAGGGTGGGAAATCCTTTAACTCTGATGCTAGCAGTTTGGGAGCTCCAACCATAGCAGTGTTATGCCTGAAAGAGTCCACTGACCATAATCTTGTCACCTAGTGTTCGGTATATAACAGCTTTCCATGCGCTGGTGGTTGCCTTTTGTAATGTAGAACTGCAGAAATCTCTGAGGTCCGATAATATTATAAATCTGACTTCGTCTTGATTGGTAACACTCAGTAGCAAGATTATGGGAGCTTCCCAGTTGTGCTCCGGTGTCTGTGATAGCTGTACAGCTTGAACAGCGTTCCGTGCTCCAGTGTTCTCTGCTTCTGGTAACTGAGATGCTCAGATATTTAACAAATATAAATTCCTCGCTGGTTTTATTCTCCTAGTGTGTTTGACTTGTTTTCTCTTTCAGACTAATGAAAAGGGCCAGGTGGTGACAAAGACTGCACTCCTCAAACAGATGGAAGAGCTGATAGAAGAGCCAGGACTGACCTGCTGTATCTGCAGGGAAGGATATAAGTTCCAGGTACAGCAGAACAGCAGCAGGAAAGCCCTAATTTGACGGGAGGAAAATCACCAGTGTGTGCCCTAGTGCCTGACAGACGTGATGCAGTGACACTGTAGGGCCAGGTGATCTCAGGCCTTGGCTACACTCACACTTTACAGCGCTGCAACTGGGGTGTGAAAAAACACCCCCCTGAGCGCTGCAAGATACAGCGCTGTAAAGCGTCAGTGTAATCAGGGCAGTAACTTGCAATATTGCAAAAATGGCAGATTCCACAATATTAAGCTTCCACCGCAATTTTGAAAGCAGAAACCTCACCATGGGGGGCTGACAGTAGGAGTCCTGGCTGTCTTGGGACTAAGAGCAGGAGCCTCTGCTGTCAGCCCTGGGAAGTTGACAGTGGGGAGCCCTACCCGACTTCGTCCCGGACAGCCGACAGCAGAAAAGCAATAATGGACTTTATTACCACAAATAATAAGGTCCATTATTACTTTTCTGCAATTCTCCGTGGCTTTCCCACAAATCATCTGCAATTTTTTGACAATTCAAATAGGACCTTAATCGTCTCTAATAACCCTTTGGTTTGTTACAGCCTACAAAGGTTCTGGGTATTTACACTTTCACCAAGCGGGTTGCCCTTGAAGAGTTTGAGAACAAACCCCGAAAGCAGCAGGGATACAGCACGGTCTCTCATTTCAACATTGTCCATTATGACTGTCATCTTGCAGCTGTGAGGTAAGGTCTGATCAGTCTTTTGGGTCATTGTTCTTGAACTTACCTATCGTGGTGCTTTGTATATGCATTTAATGTCCCTTAAGCATCCAACACAATGCAAAATGCAACTCAGCACGAACATGCTTATCCAGAGATCGTTGTTCCATCATCCGTCCAACAGCTGCTGTCCTCCAGCTTTATTATGGCCTCCTTAGTACGGTAATTTCAAACTTTTAACTAAAATCAGTGCATGGTGCTGTGAAGTTGGAAAGCACTGTTTATAAAGCATGTTTATGGAACTAAGCAGCTACAAAATGCCACTCTATTCATTTACTGCTTCGAGTAATAACAAGGAGTCCAGTGGCTCCGTAAAGACTAACAGATACCCCCTGATGCTTAGAGTAATGAGAGGGAGTGTGGCCAGTGCTGGATTAAAACCCCGCTGTCTGGGTTCTAGTCCCAGTTTAGCCATTGGCGTGCTGGGTGATCTTGGGTGATTCATGTTCCCTTTTTGTGCCTCAGTTTCCCTATCTGTAAAAGGAGGATAATGATACTGACCTCCTTTTTAAGGCATTTTGAGCTCTATGAATGAAGAGCGCTGTATAAGATCCAGGAGAGTGGGATGCTGGTGGTATTAGACAAAAGCTTAAATAATTGTGACCCCTCTGTGCATAACCTCTTTGTCAATACAGACTGGCTCGTGGCCGGGAAGAATGGGAGAGTGCAGCTCTACAAAATGCCAACACCAAGTGCAATGGTCTTCTACCAGTGTGGGGGCCCCGTGTACCAGAGTCTGCTTTTGCAACCTGCTTAGCAAGGTGAGCATAGAATATTACTCTTAATGGTGGTTTGTATTCAAAATAGATGAGCTGGGGAGTTACTACATGTTAACAAGTTTGACTGTCAGCCACAAGTGAAGTTTCCAGTGCTACAAACAACTAGGAGCCATTACTGATCACCAGAGTCTACACCACTCCCTGTCTATCGGTGACGTTCCAAATTCAAGTACACATGTAACACATCATGCCATCTTGCACAGACTAGTAAGGTAGAAACATGGAAAATTAAATCCACCACTAGCTGAGCCCAAAATTATAATCATCATCATAGCAACTCTTATGGTTAGTAAGCCCTGACTGCTGGCATTGCAGGGTTGGTATCTGTCTTTGCTAAGAAATGCCACTGGAGATTGTTATACCTCTCTCCCAAAAAGAACTCATCTCCAAGCACTGGTGTGTTAGTGATAGCTGCAACGAAGCTGTATGCAGCGCTCTCACTGAATTACTAAGTGTTTATTTACCTTTGTGTTGTGGCTCTGTTTTTAATCACTCTCAGGCTTTGTTTGAATCTCCACTCTGCATTGTATTTTTAAGGAAGTTTAGTACTTGCAATTGGGCTGAATTGCTAGCAGTGGAAAGTAAAGGGAGGATAAAGTAGTTTAATCTTCATGCTGATGAAGTTCTCATCCTCTCTACTGAGATTATTAAGAAAGGGTACCAGTTGTGGTGGTGGTTTAGAGGACAGACCTGAATGACACCAACAAGTCAGTTGTATAGATTGAAAATCATTTACCATCTGACAGCAGTTTGGCAAACACTGCTGAATTCTAACCACTGAGCTTGGGCGGAAGAAGTCCGTATTCTATTACCAATTCCCTAAGCCATCTAGTCCTATCCCTTGCATTTGTCATGCTGTGTTAGATATTAGAATCAGTTGTACCTCTAGTCCATGTCAGCCAAGGAACCACATCCCAGGGCCTTGCAGTGGGGAAGCAGTGCTGATGTTTATGCTCAGGAAATGCACACTGAAATGGATTTGCCCAGGAGAGATGAGAGAGCTCCCTTTTCTGTGGTGTTAATCCAAGGAGATGATATTTGCATTTTAATTCTGAGCTCTGACTTGTTTGCAGTGTGGGAGTCAAATTTTGACCTGCATTCCCAAAGAAGTGAATTTATATGCAATATAATCTATTACTGTTTTTCCCCAGACACAACACATACCTCCAGGAGTGCACAGGGCAGCGGGAACCCACCTACCAGCTCAACGTCCATGACATTAAGCTACTATTTCTCCGTTTCGCTATGGAGCAGTCATTCAGTGTGGACACCGGAGGAGGAGGAAGGGAGAGCAACATACACCTCATTCCATATATAATTCACACTGTGCTTTATGTCCTTAACACGTCAGTATCTCTTTGTGTGTCTTAGCTGTCTTTCCTCCTGTTAGTGACAGACTGACTCTCCAAGGGCAGGTCTCCAAATGATAAATAGATGCACAGCTGCCAGTGGAGTCTCCTGCTGCGTATTGCTGTGGGAGGTGGAAGCCTTAACCAGCTTGTTTGGAACAGGGGAAGATGGCAGAGGGAAAGGAGATAAATCTCTTAGCAGTAGTGGTGCAGTTCTGGAGTATTAAATGCTGAACAGTTGCATTCCAAGTTGACACTGGAACAGTGAACAGGAGAAATCTTGATCCTGAAGCTAACATCCAGGATGCGTTAGTGCTACAGTGCATGCTATCTGGTTTACAAGGGAGGTGGTGATGGAAAAGGTTGGAAACCACATAAAAGGTTTAAAAGGAAATTAAGTAAATCCTTATGGCAGGTTGTTACAGCTGTGTTTCACAGAAGACACAGCAGCTTGTGATCATGTAATTTGGAGACTGATTTAACAAAAGCAAATTCCATTCTGTGTGCAATAATTATCTCTACGTTGGACAAAGTTAAAGGTTTTTCAGTTTATTAGAGATTAAAGGGATATTGTCAGGTTGTCATATTTTTGGTGAAAAACCCCCAGCAATTCCCTCACCTGTGTTTGTGAAAAATGTAAATCTACTTAAATTTTTCACCACTTCCCCTCTTTTTACCTCTGATCTTGGATAACAAACTAGTCTGTTTTGCTTCCAAGCTAGTTCTCAAGCACTAGCACTGTGGTTTGAGTTGCTGATACTTTAGTGAAATGTTTATACGTCTACATGGTCTGCTCCATTGGAATTTAAAAACAAAATAGAAACATTTCTGTTGATTTTAGTTTATATACAAGCTTATTTTTACAAAAGTTAAATTCCAAGCCCCGTCTGAGCTGTCAGTATGTCTAACTGCACACACATGTAGACAGCCAGCATCTAAAGTGTTGCTAAACAAATGGGCTTGAGGTAATATTACTTTGCAAAGTATGGTGCACAAAAATAAGGTCCATAGTCATCCTATTTCAGTAGCAAAGAGCAAAAGAGATATTAATTGGATAAGGCATCTTAGAAAACCAGTGTTAGAATCTAAGCCCTTCATTCCAGAGTCATTCCAAATCAAATTCAGTGGAACCACAGCCTGTCTGTCCCTGGAGCAGTCAACACTTGGGCAGTGACACAATTTGTGTATTGCTGTTAATATCTTTTTCTCCACCGTTCATTTTTTTCTCCAATTCCCTTGTGAGAAGACAAATTAAGCTAATTATGTGATCTTATAGCTCTTCTTGGCAGCATTTGAGAGCCTTGCTGTGTTAGTTTGTATAAGAGTGTGTTATACAGCCTTCTGAAATGATTCGTTTAATGCAGCCAATGAGAAGTGGACATACCATGGACAACCTGCAGACAGTTCATATCTGCTGAGGATACTGATTTATCACTCATTTGATTACAGGGGTTTGTTATTAATTTCAAAATGCTGGGTAATACCTAGCAGGCAGCCTCCTTCTCATCAAGCCAGTGCATTGGGTTGTAGCATTTTATGATCACTGGGTACAGGGCCCACGAATCTCTTAGCTCGGGTTGTCTGTACAGTTGAAGGCTGTGATATAGTTATGTTTTTGATTCCCTCATGAGAGTGGAATACAAAGGAATGTTCATAAAGTGTATCTTTGTTTCTGATGTTGGCCTATATCTTACCCTTGATATTACTATAGGGAGAGATAAATAGCACAAACTGATACAAAGATCTAACCATGGAAAAATCTGTGGTTAAGTGCTGCCTGTGGGATTGGTTATTTTAGCTCTTGTGGCTGGTATCTGATTCTTCCCCCATACCCCCAAAAGGGAAGGGATTTTTTTAATAAACATTGCCCTCTAGTGGAGAGGGAGGGTTGCCTTAGGAACCTTTCTGCTGCTTTGTACTGCTGGAGGTAAAAGCTAGTCTGCAACCACTAAGTATGTGTTTGGGAAATCTGAGACGAAGGAGACATTTAGGGGGAAACGGACTCCAGTTAGGAAATAAAATGTTGGTTGGTTGTGTAGTGCTTCTCTCACACACACATCTCAAAGTGCTTTATATAGTTCTGAGTTGCACATAACAGAGCACACTGCCTGGGCTAGTTGTTCACTGTTCCCTTGTATTCCAGGACCCGAGCAACTTCCAGAGAGGAAAAGAACCTTCAGAGTTTTATGGAGCATCCCAAGGAGAAATGGGTGGAGAGTGCCTTTGAGGTGGATGGGCCCCATTACTACACAGTTCTGGCACTACACATCATGCCCCCAGAGAAGTGGAAAGCCATGCGGGTTGAGATCCTCAGGAGGCTGCTGGTTATTTCACATGCACGTGTGGTGTCGCCAGGGGGAGCCAGCAGGTCAGTAGTAATCACCGCTTTGCCGCCCTTCCATTCACTCAGAAGCTGCCCAGTGAACTTACTGGTGTTCCCTTCCTAGTGGTTTGAGCTGCATAGCAACAGGTCTGGTGTAGGGCTGTCAATTAATCACAGTTAATTCAAGCGATTAACTCAAAACAAATTAACTTGATTAAAAAAATTAATTGCACTTTTAGCCACACTTTTAAACAGTAATAGAATGCCAATTTTAAATGTATAAATATTTTTGGATGTTTTCTATATTTTCAAATATATTGATTTCAGTTGCAACACAGAATACAAAGTGTGCAGTGCTCACTTGATATTTTTTATTACAAATATTTGCACTGTAAAAAAGATAAACAAAAGAAATGGTATTTTTCAGTTCACCTCATACAAGTACTGTAGTGCAGTCTCTTTATTGTGAAAGTGCAGTTTAAACGTAGATTTTTTTTTTACATAACTGCACTCAAAAACAAAACAGTGTAGAACTTTAGAACCTGAAAGTCCACTCAGTCCTACTTCTTGTTCAGCCAATTGCTAAGACAAACAAGTTTGTTTCCATTTGCGGGAGATACTGCTGCCCACTACTTTTGTACTATGTCACCTGAAAGTGAGAACAGACACTGTAACTGACGATGCAAGGTATTTACAGGCCAGATATGCTAAACATTGGTATGCCCTTTCATGCTTTGACTTTGTTTATCTTTTTTTACTATGATTAATTATGATTTTTTTAATTGTTTGACCGCTCTAGTCTGGTGCTAAACAAAGGAATATTTTTTTTGGAACAGCCAAGATGAACCTTTTCTAAATATGTTTGTATTTAAATCCACGTGGATGGAGGCAGGCACATATATAATTAAATGCACTCGTTATGATGCATTTATGCACATGGAGTTTCTTCTGCTGTCTTCCCTATGGTCAGAATTGGTCCTGGTACCAATAGGTTAGATTAGTACACACAGATTTTTCCCAGGGAGATTGCTTTTAGTAGTATAACCTGCTTTACATAGTCAATCCCAAAGAATGTATCTCTTTCTAGGATGATCTCAATGAGAGGAGAATCAAGTAGGTGAGAACTGGGAAGTTACAATCAATGAGACAGCAGCAAAGAATCCTGTGGCACCTTATAGACTAACAGACGTATTGGAGCATGAGCTTTCGTAGGTGAATACCCACTTCGTCGGATGCATGTCGTAGTCACCCACGAAAGCTCATGCTCCAATACGTCTGTTAGTCTATAAGGTGCCACAGGACTCTTTGCTGCTTTTACAGATCCAGACTAACACGGCTACCCCTCTGACACTTGACAGTCAATGAGACAGCATTGTTGCTTTTATGCAATGGTGCTGGCTAAATTAGTGGATGGTGTTGGGTACTGAGGTGGTGACACTTGGCTGTTTTATCAGAGAAAATCTGCTAAGAAGGCTGTGTGAAGGAATTAAATGAAGGTTTAAACTCCAAGAACTCCTCTTTTATTTCCTTCTCTCCTAAAGGAAGCCGTTCAGTTTAACTTGTTGAACTGCAATTTAAGAAGCTGTCAGCTGTAGCTCACTTAACTGACATGGTCCAAACCTATAATAACTATAACCAGAACATGAAAGATCAGGTCAGTGAAGCATTCAAGTGATCCTGACAAGTCTAGAAGGCTCAAAAATTGATCCAACTTCTCTCCTGAAACCTCACCACAAAAGCAAATTATGCTTCCTTTAACAACCCCTCCCCCACCAACACGCACAATATTAACAATCAAGCATTTGAGCAATACTGTAACAACAAACGACAGCCCCTGCTTGGTGGAAGAAAAACTGTTTGTTTGCAAGAAGGGGGGGACGAGAGAATTCAATTGCAATTTCCAAAGGTGTCATTCTAAATAATAATTCATAATTAAGAATAAAATGATTCTATTTTGGGAAATGTCCATTAAGATGACTTATCAGTCATTCTTCCAATGGTCTGTCGCATAATCACACGCCTGGTAAAAGTCATTTAGGTGCAGCAGCACACAACACAGCAGACATCTAAAGAGTGTGTTTCTGTGTCATTTAAATAGTGTTGAAGTGGTCTTCTAGCCTTGCAGGGATGTTAATCCTCAGTACTGATTTCTTTGTTTCTGTTGTTCATGCTAAACCTACCTTTGATTCATGTCCACTATCCATTTCCACCACTTCTGCTCTGGAGTTCTTGAAAAGTAGGTTACGGGAATGTCTACATTGCCCACGTTACAGCACGATCGCAGCAGTGCTGTGACACAGGCAGTGTAGACGCACTTAATCGCTGGGAGAGTGCTCTCCTGGCTATTTAAAAAACAAAACAAAAACACCTGGAATGAGTGGTGGTAGTTTTATCACCGGGAGTGTGGCTTCTGGCAATAAAGCACTGTCTATACTGGCGCTTTTCAGCGCTAAAACTTTTGTTGCTTGGGGGGGGGGGGTGTTTTCACACCGCAGAACAACTAAAATTTTAGTACTGAAAGTGGCAGTGTAAGCACGGCCTTAGTGTAGGAGACAATCTCTGGCAGGCTGCCTTCAGCACAACCACATTACAACTAAGAGTGTGTGAAAGCTGCAGGCTTTATGAAAAAGTCTAGAGAAAGCAAAATCCTGCAGTGAGTTGATATGAGTGTCTCATTGGTTTAATGCTGCTGAAAACCCCCGGAGAAAGTAACATTTTTTTCCTTTTTCCAGTGTATTTAGTGCACCTGTCAATATTTGAGACTGTATACAATACAAGCATCTTGAAATGGGAATAGCAAGAAATCTACATCCATCTACCCTGCCCCAAAGCCTCAGGAAAAGCCTCAGTGACAGGACAGCATTCAGGGCAAGGCTTATTCAAGAGCTCTCTCTTTCCCTTAGTTTGAGAGAGAATTTCAGAGTATTCAACTGATTACACTCAGCCCCTCAGATAGACAACCCTAGGGACTTTTTGCTTGAGGGTGCTAGCTGACCTTAGCTGTTGGGATGGAACATGGAGATATGGTGGCCTTTAATGCAGTAAAGTGATTTATAAGTTAAAACCAGCACCTTACATTTTATGCTAACCCTAACTGGAAGCCAGTGCAGTGTCTGGAGCATAGTGTGTGTGCTCCGTGCGTAGGACAAAGCACAATAAGCCGGCGGCTGCATTCTGCGCTAGCTGAAGTTCCTGGGTACTTTTTAAGAATAACACCATACACAGCACAATTGAACAGTCTAATCTGGAGGGAACAAAGGCATGTGTAACGGGCCAGGATGCAGTCTCCTTTCCAAGTGAATATGGTGAGAAAAGCACTTTGCTACTGCTGCTGTTTGTGCATCGAGAAGCAACTGAGGATCTAGTAGTGTCCCTTGATTGCAATCCTTACTAACAAAGGTACATGCACCACCCACTCAAGTAAGAGCAAATATCACCTGTGCCGCTGCCTCTGGCTTGTTGTTTCCTCCAGCTGCTCAGCATCACTTTGTTCTGATTACGTTTCAGTCACATACAGGGAAAGCCAACTGGGATCGCTCTGTGGGGCTGATGGAATGCATTCCATTGTGTCTCACTGTCGTGTATAGTGAGGGCAAAACCAGAAACCCACCGTATCCGGCATGAGAGCGTTTGCAAGCCCCTTAAGCCATTGCCCAACAATACTGTCCATGTCCAGCCAGAGAGCAATTAGGAACGGCTCTAACCCATTCCCATCCAGGAGCCACAAGGGTCACAATGTAATTGTCAGTGGTATCAAAGGACCTGATCCTCAGAGGTGATGAGCACCTTTGTTTCCTATTGACACCCCAGATTGAGGCTCAGAGGTTGCTGATAAAGCTAAAAGAATCAGTATAGACAATGAGGCACTTTTGAAAATTTTAGCCTTTAGTCCAATGCCAGGAAGAGATTCAACTGGTGGGCCTCATGTGTTAGGTTATTACTGAACCAAGAGTTTTAGCCAAAAAAAACCCTATAAACACGATTCGCAGTGTGGATCTGTTTGAAATTGGGAGGGGTGGTAGTGGTGGGATCTTTTGAATTTTTTTCCGTGCTCCTGACTTTAACCTTTGTAAAATATTCATGAGAGAAGTGAGGCTTCCAAACTGCTAATGTCCAACTTGCAGCTGGAAATCCATGCGTAGCTGATGAGCCTGAACCAGCTTACGTTAATGCAAATATAGCAGCTATTGTATTGAGTAGCCATTCCAGATGGCAACTACATAGACTTAACCCACAAGGGCCTTTTAGTTTTCAATTAAAGGAACAGAGTCCAATTATATCAAAACCATTTAAATAAAAAGAAATTCTGTCTCAACTCTATTTGGGAATCCAGAATTAGCCTCAGTCTAAGTTGCTCTTCTTCCCGTGGAAATTTAGTCACCTTTACTAATTGGTTTTTCTTTAAATAATTGAGTCTAGCCGCACAAGCAGGCTCCCACCTACAAAGCACATGTTATAAGGAGAGGGAAGGTCTCTGACACGCACGTGGCTTATAAAACAATCTCAGTGTATGAAGCAAGACCTATCCCTTTGGTATATTTTAGCTGTGTATGTAATCTGAGGATGCCCTTTTGTCTCTTGCTGATCCACAGCAGTGGCAGATGAACTGGTTGTAAATCTGTACAGTACGGGGAGGGAGATGTCTCTAAACTTTAAAGTGACAAACGGGAAGCAATATGTGATGAAATAAGGCAGATGTACCTATACAAATGATGCAAGAAAATTCCAAATCCATTAGGAGTGTTGGCAATACATCCCACCTTGCCACAGGCTATTGGTGATTAGTTTAATTCTTCCTCTTAGCTAAAACAATCCCTATCTTTTCCCCCTTCTTCTCCAGTTACTGGAGTGTTGAAGGCAAGCTTAGGACAACTCTTGGGACAATACTAGAGAGTCAGAATCTGACCAGAGATGGAAATTCCCACATTCACTGGTGGGTTTTTCTGGGGCCAGGGAGTGTGATGTAATCTGACAGAAATGGAAATACTTCACTGGAGTTTTTCAGCAACACTTTACTACTGAGTACAGCCTTGCATGGAATGTGTCTTTCTGAGACAGCTAAACAGACACAGTATGGATACAGCTTGAATCCTGTATTTGGCCAACTCCACAGGCTTCCAGATGGTTATCTATCAGTCAGTGTTGTTCTAAATGTTCAGTGTCTTTGAAGGACTCAGTTCAACTCTCACTTATCTGAATGATTTTCTAAAGGTACCTGTAATACCTGCCAGACTACATAACTAGACATTTTTTCTGTGGTCATTTGACAGCACTTTATATACAGTCCCTCTCCCTCTTTCCTCCTGTATGGTAAGTCACTCCATGTGTTCTTAACATGTCTGAATCTTTCACAAGTGACAGGAGAATGTCAGAACTCCAGGACTTGGTGGGGGACTCAGGCGCAGCTGTAGTGCTGTAAATATAATACATTGAAAACAACAAATTACAAGTTTCAAGTTAAGTGTCATTTTAACTGGCTTAAAACTGACCAGGGTCAGGCTCCTCTGGTGTTAATACACTGCTCTTAAAAAGACTTGTTTGAGTTTTTAAAAGGTGGCAGATATTCCAGTCAAAACTACAGCTGAGTGTCAGGCTCTTTATCTATGTAAAGGATGTAGACTGTCTGCTGATAAGCTTCAAGCACAAATACTGTAATTATTCATTTTATCAGAACGACTGAATAAAGAGCGGCGGGCAGCATGGTTGAGGAGACTGAGCATTGAACTGGGGACTGGAGATTAATTCTTTTTCCAGGTCTGCCACTGACTTGCTCTGTGGCTTTGGATGAGTGTTTCTCCCTCGTGCCCATTTTCCACTTCTGTAAAAGGGAGTGTTGTTGGCATCCCTGCCTCAGAGTTTAGTTACAGCTTGTAAAGCAGTTTACAAGTGCTAAGAATCACAGTGCACAGAGGTCTAAGCCTAGGCCGGCATGGTAATGCAAATGTTTGTTCCACATGCCAAAGCACAGAACAGTGCTTATTCACAAAACCATTTCCCATGTGTATTATTGATAGGCTTTTGGCTGTTACAGCATTCATGCTATTCATCAAATGAGTTACAAAGCAGAGTAAAGTGATTAACTCACAGCTTGATTTCATTTTCCTCCAAGACTGACCGATAAAGCAGTGAAGGAGTATTCAGCGTATCGCTCTGGCCTTCTCTTCTGGGCCCTAGTAGATCTCATTTACAACATGTTCAAGGTAAGGTCGGTCTGGAATCAAGGTTGTTGGTTTGTTTGAGGTTTTTTTTGTTTTTGTTTTTATGGATGCTGTTAAAATCAGTCTGCTCCGTTCCTTTTGAAGGGTAGACAGGGCTTTAAATCCCTTCTAAATTTCAAACTCTGCTTACTCATGGGAAGAGGAGGGGTGGTCCAAAGTCTGTCTACTTGTGATCACCCCTCTCCCCAGCTGTTGTCCATCTGAAGTAGTAAGGCCTTATGATTTACAGCCCCCCCCCCCTTCCCTGTGTCCCCTCGCCCCATTTCTCTTTCTGTTTTTCTGTCTTCAGTTCAGGCATTGTTTCCAAGAGCGTCAATTCTGCATTAGAGCAAATGGTTGGACTAGCCTTTGTTGCTGGGGTGGGAAGGAAGTCCTGGCCTTGGACACTGCTTGGGGTGTCTGACCCTGCTCAGAAGGGATAGAGAGACAGTCTTCTTTTGGAAAGTGTAAAAGCAAAGCCCAGTTAACATATAGCTCTCTCCCCAAAGAATGCAGACATTCAGTTAGGGTGATGTGGAGAAGGAAAATTCTCAAGTGGTTTTTAAAACTCTATACAAGAAGGACAGAAAATCTGAGTATTGGGCACCTTTCCCATGTGGCATGTTTACAGGAAACAGGAAATCTCAGCCCAAAGGCAAGGCTTCAGAATGAACTAACATTTTTAACATGAGGCATCAGGTTATTGAACTCTGTGTTTTCTAAAGGTTGTAGGCAGTGTTGTTGTAGCCATATTGGTCCCGGATACTTGAGAGACGTGGTGGGTGAGGGGTCATCTTTTATTGGACCAAATCCTGATGGTGAACAAGACAAGACTTCGAGCTACACAGAGCTCAGACTCAGGTCTGGGAAAGGTACTCAGAGTGTCACAGCTCTGTCTGACCATGTATTTAGCTGTGACACTCTGAGTACCTTTCCCAGACCTGAGTCTGAGCTCTGTGTAGCTCGAAGTCTTGTCTTGTTCACCATCAGGATTTGGTCCAATAAGAGATGTTCCCACACCCACCTTGTCTGTCCATTTTCTAACGGGTTTATTATTCTACAGGCTAAAACAAACTGACTTGTCCCTTTTCTCCTCCTTGTAGAAGGTGCCTACCAGTAACACAGAGGGAGGCTGGTCCTACTCTCTGGCTGAATTTATTCGACACAATGATATGCCAATACATGAAGCTGCAGACAAGGCCCTGAAAACTTTCCAGGAGGAGTTTATGCCAGTTGAAACCTTTTCTGAATTTTTGGATGTGGCTGGTCAGTATTAACTTTACCTGTTAAAGGTTGTTTTTGTGTAACTCATGACTGGAAATACGTAATTTATGTAACTTGCTTATAGACATGTTTGTGAGGGGGATGGGGGGAGTGACGGGACCTTAGAGCACCGAGTGCCTCCTAGGTCACTTTGAAAAGCAATTTTTTTTTTTTTTTGAGAGTTATCTGTTTCTCTCTGCAATCTGCGTTCACCTCTGTAGGGATGTGTGGGTGAAATACACTTGTTTCCTAAACATTCATCTTCTGCCATTTCCCCATCTGCAAAATGGAGATAAATGAGACTTGTCTTTGTAAAGGGCTTTAAGATCTGCCAGTGAAGAATGTTGTAGGATATATATGCTGCTGCTGCTGCTTCCACAACTGAATTTGTAATGACACAATTATTACAGCAGATGATTCCAGTTTCAAAAGAGGATTGCATAGGAATTAACAGGAACAGATGAACTTCTAAGCCACAATGTTCCTGTATTCATTTAAACATAAGGACCAAATGAAATGTAAAACATAAGCTATAGGAGTGGAATTGTTTAACATAGAGTGGTCTTCCACAAGGCAGCGGTCAGGGCTTTGGACACCTATTCTATTTTAGGTCTTACCCTTCCATATTAACAGGGGCATTTTGCTGCCGTTTAAGTTGGTTTATATTTTGTGGGATTCTCCCTAGTTTTTACAAATCTATAAGTATTTGATATGAATCCTGTGGCAGCAGTATCCTATCTCCAGGAAACCAGAGAAACTCAGCCACTGGGGAGCTACTCTTAATCATTTTATCCTGCCCAACTCCTGTCCTTACTAATTAGCAGTCGTTATTACTCATCATCCAGCCTCTTAGTAGAAGAAAGCACTATCCTCAAATAACTTTTTGACTGCACTATCTGTGCTACTGATGCTCCCCACTCTTCTGCATCAGCTTCTAAAAGTATTTATAGTGCCAATATTTCCTGGCATTTCTACATCACTTCTGTAGGTAGGTTGTGAAGTTAAGCGCCAGACTGAACTTGTTACACCTAAAATGAGGCCGTGACTGAAATCCACAATTTTGATATCGGTGCCAGTCATTGATGTAGCTGCACCATTACAAACCCTTTGTAAAGGCAGGATAAACAGCTGTACACTGCAGTTTGCCCTGGTAACTGCACTGGTGCAAATAGCAGCTTTGCTTGTCTACATTAGAGGTTGGCACTGACTGCTCTCTTCAGGCCTTGTGAGTCTGTTAGCCAACTTGATTGACATGGGTCTGCTATTCTCAGATCTCAGCCTGGCATATATTTGCTTTAAAACACTATTCTGAGTGGCTGGTCTGTGATGAGTTGTAGCTTGTCTGCCTTTTGAATCCAGCGCCAGGTATTCTGATGGTAAAAGATGCCTGTTGATTCAGAAGAGCAGCAGCTACTGACTAACTTATCTGTGTGCTATTTTTTCAGAACTATTATCAGAAATCAACGATCCTGACAGCTTCCTCAAGGATCTTTTGAACTCCATTCCCTGAGCACAGAGAAGCAACTTGCAGAGATCTACAGTAGCTTGCCTTCCATCTCTGTGTGTCCCTCCTTGTGCAGTCTTTCCCTCCCCTAAGTAGTTCTGCATTTTTTTATTTTCTACACCTTTTTTTCTTGGAGTGATTTGACATTTAGGCTTCTTGTTTTATCTGGTACTTCAGTGCTTCTATATATAAAGCCTCGTGTATTCCAGGCAATCGAAGGAACTTGTACAGACTGAGAAATCCCAGCCAGTGAATCTTAACACTTTTTAGTGTGCACCTCTTTGAAATTAAATAAATTAAACACAACAGGTCAAGGTGGGTTTGACTAATAATTTAATCAGGCAGTAACAGCCTAAACACCAGGTTCCCTTTTGTCTCGTATCTCCAAGCTTCTTTGTTACTGCAGTTCACTTGGGTTCAGGGTTGTTTCTCTTTTCAGCCCCTAGTGTGGATGAGGAGCATGTAAAAACCAACAGAGTTGTAGTGCTCAAGGACTCAGTTTGTGACGCTACATTTACTGACTCATTTTTCATACAGCATAAAACAGGTTTTCTCTTTTTGGGGTGTTTGAGGTCAATGGAATACAAGGACAGCATGTTATGCTTGATTCCCTCATCGTTATTGTGAAGAGAGGATCGCTTTCACCACTGCAGTGATTTCTCTTAACGCCTTGTGTGTTTCTCCTTTCATTGAGCCTACTGGAATTTAATATTATAAATGATTGATGCATGTTTTGTGTACCGAGGTCTTTCTAGATTCCATTCACTCTAGGGATGTCTTCAAAACAAGAATGCACACTAGTGGGTTGGGTAATTTATCGTACAGGGAGATCTCACCCATGCAGGGGATGGAGTTAAGGAAATGGGACATTTTTGCAATTAAAACCTGTTCCTTAGTATCTGATAAAGTTTTGATTCCTTTGAGATCTATGTGGGAATAGACAAAGTAGGCCTGTCAAGATGGCTGCAAGTCTTTTTAATGGTATCAGGCTTGCATTCTGTGGTGTGTACCCTAGCTTGAATCCAGGCATCAGTCTCTTTGAACACAGCCTTGGCTCTTCTCAGCAAGTTATGCATGCTGGTAACGTCCCTTTGCCATCATCTCTGCTGTCGTGTAACCAGCTTCAGTCTGGTTAACCTGGTATCCAATAAAGCTTTCCCCATCATTCTGTCTCTGTATGAACTTGAATTTCAACGGATCAGACTCAGTCTCCTACTTTAGCATTGGGTGACCAGTCAGCAGTAGTTCAGAGACTGAATAACTGAACAGATCATCTGAGGCCATGATTAGCCTTGGGCATGTATTAATAAGAAGATGGGTGGCGGAACACTGCGTTCTCCCCCACCTCCATGGGAGTTGTCTCTGGGTGCGCAGTCCAGTTCCAGTTGTCGGATTAGATTCATGGGGGCAGGGTTGGAGTACAGAATAGCCAACAGAACAGTGGGGTTGTTTACTAAGAATAAATCAAGGCAAAATATCTCAAGAGAAATGCAAGGGACGTTTCAGAGGGATAAATTAAGCTCCGTCTGTCTATAGATCTTCCTTGCTATCAGTGCCTTACAGAGCAAGGGTGGAGAATGAAGTATTCTAAGGAAGTCTGTCTCAACATTGCTCCCTGTTAACAAGGCTAGTGCAATGTAATAGTTCTGTGCAGTTGCGGAGATTAACCGCTGGTGAAGCACTAGACCAGAGATAAGAATCTCCTCTTCTTTGCAAAGCACTTACTTGCAAGGACAGACTTGACAGTCTAAAGTCTGCTTTTACTGTCAAATCTAATACAAAATGCTTAAACCCTCAGAGATAGGAGTACAACTCCAGCACCAGTATGGTTCAGTACTGCTTCAGATGCCTGTCCGTCTCCCCCCCTCGCCCCCCAGGTTATTGCTGTCAGGAGTCGGATGCTGCTAATGTCCAATTCCTTGCGAAAGGAAAGGACCTTTCACGCCAGCGTAATCAAGAAATTCATGAGAAGGTGTTTGAGAGTAACTTGTAGAAAGCAAGACTCAGCTTGTATCAAGAACCCAAATGTGTGCTGCTGTTCCCATCAGCTTCTGCTTTCTGTGATTCTAATGTGCCAGTCGTCATGGTATCTAAGGAACCAGGTGCAAAAATACTGTCAGTGTTACTACTGCATTTACACTGCCCACTTCACATTAAAAAGGAGCCTATTTATTAGCTGAGCTCATGATTAAAATGTAACCGCTACAAAACATTGTTTATCATTTGACAGTGCTCTGAAGGAAATTAACAACTGCTTGCCATTGCCACGTGTCTTTCTGTAATGTTCTCAAAAAGCTATATTCTCCATCCCATTTTTGCCCTCTCGCCATAAATAGAGCCCACCGCCTAATTTCCCGAGCTTCCAATCTGTAAATAGACTAAGGTTTTATTTGTCTGTGTCTTCATTGTATAATGTTTGGCAGATCTTGCCCTGAACAAGGTGTACTCTTTTTGTGGTTTAGCAAAGCTTGGGGGTAAATTGCCTGTGTAAACAGAGTTGGTACTCTACCTGCTCATTATGTATTTTCACATGGCTCTGTGGTACAAGCATCACGTTTCCTTTTCATCTATGCCGAGTTAGCCCGCCGGGCACTACTGCTGCTTAGAAATAATGCGGCCGTCAACAACAACAACAAAAAAATCTTCGAAATATGTTACCAGCTCCTGCCCATTTACATGGCATTTTTCTCTTGTTTTTCCTGCTACATAACGGTAATGCTTGGGATTAAAGGTTGGTTCTCTCAGTATTGATATGTGATAGGCCTTGTCGACACACAAACTTGCACTGGTTTAATTAAAGGTGTGTGTTTAAGGTGATATAGTTAAACAAGACCAAAATCTTCTGTAGACCTTTATTTTGGATTATCTTGATGCATCTTAAATAGGTTCTTTGGCAATTTAAAGTAAATCGCAATAAACCACTCAACAAAAAAGTATCTATGTAGGATTTTGCACTGGTTTCATTATATTTTATTTTTAAACCAGAGCAGTTTTTGCCATGTGTATAAATCACAATGTCCCAGAGGCAGGATTATGACTTGACAGCAGGCATAGAATCCAGTCTGTGATGAGACATGTCAAATTGTGGGGAAGTCTACAACTAAGATTGATAATTGGTCTGGTCTGTCTTAAATATCTTAGAGGGAGTAACCAGTGTGTCGACCCCCTCTACAGAGCATAATAACTTGAGAGGGACTGACCACCAGTGAGGAGATAAAAGGAGCTAGAAGATTTAGAAATATGCAAAAAAAAAAAAATCAGCTTGAAAAAATTCTAGCTAACACATGTAAAGAAAACTAATCTGAAAGACAGTGGTGCTAAAAGACTAATTTGCTTTCCACTGTCACCTAAGACATGAGTTTGCAGTGCATTCTGGCAGCAGTAATGCCCAATGTAATTTTAGTTACACATGCACCTGACTCAGAGAGCAGGAGCCAGAGCCACTGCTAGGCATAAGCAGACTAAGCAATTGGTTAGGGCCCCGAGCAGTTCAGGGGCGCCCCCTATTAATTACTATGGGGTGGGGGCAATATTCGAGGGGCTCGAATGGGATAGCACAGGTACTGGCAGGGCCATATGAGTGGCACCATCCTTAGAATTTAGTGTTCAATTCTGGGAATCGTGCTAAGACATTGACAAATGAGAAGAGTTTCAGAAAAGAGCAATTGGGGGCTGTTGCAACTGACTTCACCAAGCCTGTTTATTCTTGATTGATGACTTGGGACAAGACATGACAATTGTACAAATGTTAAAAGGGGCCAGACACCAAGGAGAGAGAGGAGTTATTTAGGACAGGAAAGAAGGGCTACAGCTAGGAATAACAGGCTGGAACTAAGAGAATTTAGTCGGAATATCAGGGAGGAAATCCTGACAGTGAAATTGAAGGCTATAGAAGAGTTGTGAAGTGGTGGATGCCCCATTGCTTGGGACATCTAAAATGACTGGATAATACATGAGTTAACGTGTTACAGTGAACAATGCTTCACTGACTGACCTGGGATGAATGTGTGACCTATGAGATCTTCATTTCTGCAGCTATGAGACAAGCACTTCCCCAAACCAAAGATCTGAAATGGTTGCAATCAGACAAGCCAGGCAGATTTGCTTATTATTTAACATTTGTAAATAGTGCCTCACAGCGAGAACAAAGACAGTCCCTACTCCATTAACATCAATATTCTCTTCTTTCACACCTGCTCTACTGGGCAAGCCCCGTTAAACTGAATGAACTTGTTGCCTTTGCTGAAGTTGAAACGCTGGATTTTGCAATTGCAGCAAATGATTCTGTGACTCGTATTAAAACCAAACCATGCGAACAATCAAGAACCTGAAAGTTGCTCATTTGAAAAGACCTAGCAACTTGGTTTCCAGCTGCTAATAGAATGTGACTTTTTTTATTACTTTGTCTTCATTAGCAATTTTAAGTGGCGCCTCTGTTCATATGCCAGCAGTTTGAGAACTCTAAAAACTTTTTGTTTCTTTCCCTCCTGCCCACCCTTGCAGACAAGGAAAGTTTAGAAGTCCTGGATTTTATAATCAGATCATGACAACACTTACATTGATGAGGCTGAAATCCATCAGCTCCTCAAAGGCTCTTCTTCCAACAAAGTTTTCAGCCCTTTTGTGAGTAATTGCTCTGGTATGTTTCTGGTAATGCTGCAGGAGATGAACACAGTGTACGGTGTGCCTAGCAATCGCTCCATCTGGATTTTAGCAGGGGTTTCGTCGGCCCAAATCCCCTCCTCTCATGTTAGTGTTTGCACTCTGCATTTGCTCCAGTTGTTATAAACAGCTTTGCTACTTCTGTCATGTTATCTTTATTCCAGAATACTAACTTGATGTTTTGCGAAGAAATTGCACGCTCGACTTGACTTTCCCTTAGCTTAATTGCGGCTCCTTGTGGCTCACAATAGTTTTCTTACACTTACCCTGGAGAGTGGTCTGGTGTTCTCTTGTCTTCCTGGAGTCAGACGTGCAGATCTGTTCTCTAGGCTCTGCACACTGAAATCCTCCTTTTTGTTTCTCTGTTGTACTTACACGTTTTTTAGAAAACTAACCTTGTGGTGACTAGAAGCACACACCTTACTGCTGCTATATCATCCCTGCCCCATTGCATGTTAGTATTTCCTTTTAAAAATGTGCATCCTACAGTTTCCTCTCTGTTTTGTCTCACCATCTAGTTGCCTAGCGTATTTTCAAACAAACACTGAAACTGCTATTGGTGAGCATAAACATATACATCGTGAACTGAAATACCTTACAAAGGTTCCGAGTTTCCAGTGCAATAAAGGCAAAGAGTTCATCTTCAATAGACAACAAGCTAAGGGGACTCGGGAGATGGGGGTTTAAATCCCAGCTATGCCATACAAACTACCTGCTTGGGCAAGTTGCTGAATCTTTGAGCCTCAGTTTCCCATCTGTAAAATGGGAAAAATAATCCTCCATTTCTGTCTTATCTGTTTAGAATGTAAGCTCTGTGCGTGCCCAGTACCAAGCTCGGTGGGTCCTTTGGCAGGGGCTGTAGGCACTACCGTAATACAAACAAAATCCCTTTCATCCGTAACCATCATCTCTTCCTCCAGTTCCTCTAGCTAAAGCTGGGTCACTTTCAAAACGATGCGCCACCAGCAAAAAGACAAGGAGATACACATGAGCCAGCACCCTCAGAGCCATGTGAACACATCTCGTGTAGTTGCCTAGCCTGTACATGTGTTTAGATTGGCAGAAACCTCCCACCAGAGCTTTGCAGGACTGCTTGAAGCAGTTTAACAGCACACCTTGTTCACCACAAGATATACCAATTGTTATAGAACAAAGGGGCCGGGAGAACAAGCAGCTCAGTCATTTAGGTTTTGGAAGAACAAGCAATTATTGTAAACTTGAGAGGAAATACAGGAAGAAATATAGCAGTTGTTTGTCTGTTACAATATGGCTTGAAATGATGCAGTCTCCTTGCAATGGCTGATTTAATGAACCAGATGTTGTATCTGCCTCTTTTTTTTTTTTTTGGTCAGTACTTTGGGTGAACTTTTCAAAGGAGCCTAAGGGAGTCAGCCACCCAATTTATTGAAATTCCACTTCCCTTAGGCTCCTTTGGAAAGCCCAGATGCAGTTTAGAAAGTTTTATCTCCACCAAAATAAACAGGCTGCCACCTTCCTCGTCCTGAGTCAAAACGCAATTTGCTCTTCAGTATTTCAAGCTCAGGACTTGCCTGCTCCTACTGTGCTTTGAGTTCTGTTTGTTGGCCGTAGCATTGCTCCATTGGCTACACCAAATTATCTGAACCACTTCTCTGCCTTCTGCCACAAAAAAAAATGAATGTTACTGTTGTTGTCTTGTGCAGAAAGTGATGTCATCCACAATTGCGGCTGCCAGAATAAACCTCTGTCCATTTTTTCCCCTACCTACATTCATTTATCTAGATTTCTAGATTCTTATATGGACACTTGTCACCATTTTATCTGAGCACTTCTTCCACTATTTGGTCTCTCTCTATATCCTAAAATGTGTATGGTATCTCTGCTTATGCTGATCTGTGTGTGTCCCTTCCTCCATTACAAACTGTTCATGGTTATAGCGACTATTAGCGTTTAATGATCCAAACTGCTACGGTAAAAAGTTATGGCTCTTGTTATGTGAGTAGCTCACAGGGCCAAGGCCCTTCATAGCCAGAGTAGGCTGACAACTCTGCAATCTGTGCGCTAGCGTCATCTGATCCCTTAAAGAATTCCCTTCCTTTTGTCATCTATTTACTATTCCCATTGGTCTGCAGCAGATTAAAATCCTTAATTATCCCTGTTGTTCGTAATCTTTAATAGGACCTATCTCCTCTTGCACTTCCTAGAATGCTTCAGCACCCTGATCTGGAAGGTAACAGAGATTTGGCTTCTTGCCATTCAGTTTATATCACACTTCCTTTAAAATCATCTCTTATCCGCCACTTGTGGTTTATTACTACTGTGTTTATACTGCAGTATTGTCCAAAGGCTCTAGCTGGAGCAGGGCACCAATAAGACACGACAGCCCTTGTCATAAAGGCTTAGCAACCCACCATCCTTCTCCTTTCCCTATTATAAAACAATAAAATCGTTCAATTCTCTAACACAATTGCAGCCGCCACCACCAGCAGAAGTTCTTGTTGAAATACATACATAATTTGCATCTCCTCATGGGCAAATACAGCTAGTTTCCATATTGTATTAACTAGACTACAGGCATTGATATAAAGACAATTCTACACAGTTGTGGAAGTTGTTCGCTGTCTTAAGAACATAAGAACAGTCCATGCTGGGTCAGAGCAATGGTCCATCTATCCCAGTAGCCTGTCTTCCAACAGTGGCCAATACCAGGTGCTTCAGAGGGAATGAACAGAACAGAGCAATTATTGAGTGATCCATCTCCTGTTGTCCAGTCCCAGCTTCTGGCAATCAGAGATGTAGGGACACTCAGAACATGGGGTTGCATCGGTGACTATTTTGGCTAAGAGCTATTGATGGCTCTATCCTCCATGAACTTATCTAAATCTTTTTTTGAACTCAGTTATATTTTTGGCCCTCACAATAGTGCTTGGCAATGAGATCAATGGGTTGACTGTGCATTGTGTGAAAAAGTACTTCCTTATATTAATTTTAAACTGGGTGCCTATTAATTTCATTGGATGACCCCTAGTTTTGTGTTATGTGAAGTGGTAAATAACACTTCCCTTTTCACTTTCTCCACACCATTCATGATTTTATAGATCTCTATTATATCCCCACACACCCCCTTAGTCATTTCTTTTCAAAAATGAACTGTCCCAGTCTTTTTATTCTCTCCTCAATGGAAGCTGTTCCATATCCTTAATCACTTATGTTGCCTGTCTCCAGTTCTAATATAACCTTTTTGAGATGGAGCAACCAGAACTGCACACAGAATTCAAGGTGTGGACGTGCCATGGTTTTATACAGTGACTTGATATTTTTCTGTCTTATCTATCCCTTTCGTAATGGTTCTAACATTGTTTGTTTGCTTTTTTTGACTGCTGCTGCACATTGAATGGATGTTTTCAGAGAACTATCCTCAATGACTCTAAGATTTAGTTCTTCTTTGAGTGGTAACAGCTAATTTAGAACCCATCATTTTGTATGCATAGTTGGGATTATATTTTCCAATATGCACTACTTTGCACTTAAACACAAGTCTGTCACTGAGTAGTTAAAGAGGTTGAAGTGTTCTCCCACTGGTTTTTTCAATGTTATGATTCCTGATGTCAGATTTGTGTCCATTTATTCTTTGGCATAGAGACTGTCCGGTTTGGCCAATGTACATTGCAGAGAGGCATTGCTCCCAAGATCCGTGAGAGTGAGGGATTGACAGAGCCAGAAGAGTACCCAGAAGCCACCTACTACAGGACAGGCCCAACAAAGAAAATAACAGAATACTACTATCTATCACCTACAGCCCCCAACTAAAACTTCTCCAGCACATCATCAAAGATCTACAACCTATCCTTAAAGATGATCCCTCACTCTCACAGATCTTGGGAGACAGGCCAGTCCTCGCTTATAGACAATCTCCCAACCTGAAGCAAATACTCACCAGCAACCGCACACCATACAACATAAACACTAACCCAGGAACCTATCCTTGCAACAATGTACATTGGCCAAACTGGACAGTCTCTACGCCAAAGAATAAATGGACACAAATCTGACATCAGGAATCATAACATTGAAAAAAACAGTGGGAGAACACTTCAACCTCTCTAACCATTCAGTGACAGACTTGAAGGTGGCAATTTTGCAACAAAAAAACTTCAAAAGCAGACACTAAGAGAGACTGCTGAACTCGAATTAATATGCAAATTAGATACAATTAACTCAGGCTTAAACAGAGACTGGGAATGGTTGGGTCATTACACTAATTGAATCTATTTCCTTATGTTAAGTTCTCCTCATACCTTCTATGGGTCATCTTAATTATCACTTCAGAAGTTTTTTTCTCCTGCTGATGATAGCTCATCTCAGTTGATTAGACTCTTCCTGTCGGTATGCATACTTCCACCTTTTCATGTTCTCTGTATGTATAAATATCTCCGGTCTGTGTGTTCCATTCTATGCATCCAAAAAAGTGAGCTGTAGCTCACAAAAGCTCATGCTGAAATAAATTTGTTAGTCTCTAAGGTGCCACAAGTACTCCTGTTCTTTTTGCGGATACAGACTAACACGACTGCTACTCTGAAACCTATCTTTTAACCAGTTACTGATCCATGAGTCGACCTTCCCTGTTATCGTATAACTGCTTACTTTGCTTAAGAGCCTTTGGTGTGAGACCTTGTCAAAGGCTTTCTGAAAGTCCTAGGACACTGTTTTGACTTATCTACATGCTTGTTGACACTCTCAAATATTCTAATAGATTGGTGAAGCATGATTTCCCTTCACACAAGGCAGACGTAATCCCTTTGACAAAGAATGTAGATGAACCAAATAATTCAAAATGTTTCTTGTTTACCGTTTTCTGGTGTCTTCCTGCTGTTGCGTTCATGGGCTGAGGGAGTAATACAATACTTTGCAGTCCAATAATGGCTTTCAGTGAAGGATCCCAAAGTGCTTAAAAAACAATAACTACGTCTCATGACCCCTCAGGAGGTAAGATAGATACCTTCCCCATTTTGCAGATGGAAGACAGCACGAAGTAAAGTGACTTCCTAACATCAACCACTAAGTCAGTGGCAGAATCAGGAGCAGAACTTCTGACTCACACTTCTGAATTATGCTCCCCTTGACAGAAGAGAAAAAACCAACATTTTGGGGGCATCTGATCTGGTCCTCATCTAGTATGGTACAATAGAGCTACTGGCTGTGTAAACTATAGAGACCTAATGCACCTCAGCTAAACTGCAGCACCCATTGCTATCACCAGACCAAAGTGTGGTGAGTCCAGCTTTTCAGGTTGCTCCCAGCTTAGAGTTGTTTGTTTAGAACATCTATCCTAAAAGCCATCGAGTGCAGAGATGAGGTTTCCCAGTTCTTTCCAAGCAAGGTCTAGGCGTATCTGGAAAGACCCTCTTTAGAAAGCCACTGTCTCCAAAATGTATCACGTTTGATACGTGCCTGAGTCTAGATTACAGTCACATTGGCCTGTACATTCGTCTCTGTGTTGATAGGTAGCCAAGCCTTACAACCAAAAAGGCACATTATTGCCATAAGCAAGGATGATTAAGAGAACATGAAGGCAAAGAGAAAACGTGATATTTGGCTTGGAAGTAAGTGTCGAATTATTTTAAAGTATCTTTTATAAATCATATTAGATGAAATCACCACTTTGTCTTACCAAGAATGTACTGGGGAGTAAAACTATTTATCTTCCTCCCCTAAATCAGGCCGAACACACACAATCTCAGTCAAGGTCAGTAGGACAATTTTAAAATGCTTCACTGGCAGATTGTTGGGCAGTATTGACTCCTTGTGCAACTGGAACGTGGCTGAAACCAATGATCCATATAGCCCAGTATCCTGTCTCAAAGGGGGGCCAGGCTCAGATGCAAGAAACTGCATAATGGATCATTGGGAAATAGTCTTTCCCACAGGAGACGGTTCCTCTTACCTCTTCAGTCAGAGCTTGGTTTGTGTCCTGAAGGATGATGGTTTAGAATAACAAGAACCTCTTTAATGAGGTTTGGAAGAGACGAAACAGAAAATTCACAAGGTGTGTAAACAGATTAAAAGAAAAGGCAATTCATCATGATTTCCCTTTCAAGTCAAATGCCGTGTTCTCCGGCTTGCCCTCATTTCTCGACACGTGCTCTGTTTACTCACCCTTGCTTCAGGCGCTAATGTGCACTGCTTGCCACAATAAATTTCAATTACCTGTCTGCCCACAGCTTGCTACACCTTGTTAATGTTACCAACTGGTAGCATCTTGCTTTGAAGGCATGTATGGTAAACGTGAGGCATGTTGGAAAATGCTTACAGTTCTGATGAGTAGAGAGCCATGAGATTAAACACTGGGAAAAACCCAGAATCAAGATTATAAAACCCAGGCAAGCAAGAATGCTGTGCAGAGACTAGGAGCCATCTCCACCATGGATAAGGTCTGCAGAGGGTCAAATTTTGAGTCAAAGAATTGGAGCTGTTAGTAGCTCTGACTCTAAGAACCTGTCATGCTATTGCCTGCTGCTCAGGTAAAATATCGGGAACTAAAACTGCACCCTTTCTTTCATGGTGAAAAGGTCACATCCTCACCACTTCTAATAAACAGCAGAACAATGTTGGTTGTTCTTGTTCAACAGAGTGAGGAAGTGCCTGCTAAATCCACTTAGCTTCATTTCATTAACATGTTGGGTTAAACCTAGAGTCCCTTCTTGGTTTCCTAAAGGAAATCAGGGTGTTTGTATTAGAGGCTTGTTAGCTAGATTAACATTTATCCCAAAATGTTAAAATGTGTGGAAATTTCCATACCTCTGTGAATGGTTCTGGCTTTACTTGGTGTGTCTTTTTACCTTGGGTTTGACCTAGGAAGGATATCCTCCTAACCCTAGTACATCCCTCGCTCCTTCTTGGTCCTCAAGCCTTGTGCATGGTTCGTTTCCGAGCACTCTCTCCCTGAACCCTGAGTATCTAGGACGTCCTCGTGAGCTCCCTTTCCTCTGTTGTTCTAGGCAAGCATGTAGGCCCCTCTAACAGGCCTGGCTCTTTTCCCTATGAAAACCAACCTTCATTCTGTTCTGAACATTCCCTGGCTGGCTTTCACCTGACTTTGCACGCCCTGGCCCTAGAGAAGGAGATGAGATGAGCTATCATCAGCAGGATTGGCCTTTTCCAGTTAGTATGCGTACTTCCACCTTTTCATATTCTCTGTATGTATAATTATCTTCTGTCTGTGTGTTCCATTCTATGCATTTGATGACGTGAGCTCAGCCCACGAAAGCTTATGCTGAAATAAATTTGTTAGTCTCTAAGGTGCCACAAGTACTCCTGTTCTTTTTGTGGATACAGACTAACAAGGCTGCTACTCTGAAACCTGTGATATCAGTGTTAACTTCTGCTTCCTCAATACTACCACCAGAGGCCTAATCAGATAGCTGTGGTACTAGCAGGAGTGTGGTTACTATTGTGGCCAACCTCTATTAGTGATCTTTTGCCCCTGTACAAGGGACAGAGAAACAAGTGCTCCTCGGGCTAGTGTGCTGCCAAGTTTGGTTCTGAATGTTGCTGGTTCAATTTTTCCCAAAGGTAAAACATTTTTTGTATTGCTTGCATATTAATAAGGCTCCCCATCCCCCAGCTTCTGCTACTGAGCGTAGTTAGGGGCAGAAATGTCCCCCAGAGCCTGGACGTAGTGGGGAAGAGAAGGTGATATGTTTCCCCTACACGCACCAAGACCAGGTGATGCGTGCTAACATGAGTGAGAGCCAGGAGCAGTAAGCTAGCCACCGTCCCAGCAACAGGGCTAGTACCAAGGCTAGGAGAACGAGTGTGCACAGGAGCTGGAACATGGGGCTGTTCCAGAAACAGTGTGGTCCTTTGGACAGGGGCTGGGAGTCAGGGCACCTGGAGTCTATTCCTTACTCTCCCACTGACCCGTTCCAAGGCCTTGGGAAGGCACTTCATGTCTCTGTACCTCAGTTTTCCCTCTGTCAAATGGAGATGATGATGGATCTTCTTTGTAAGGGACTACGAAGATGCATGGATGGGAAGCACTACGTAAGTTATCAAAATACTATACAGCCCCAAATACTGATGTTTAAATCAACCCTGCCAGCCTCACAGTGAATGCACAAACTGTAGCTGTCACCTTTATTTGTGACATCTTAAAATGTTTTGTATTCTCCTAATGTCTTATTAACATTTTACTAGCGAGGATAATATGCTGTTCAGTAGTTTTACACACATGCAGCCACTGTTTCTACAGGTCTCAAAGCCAAACGGAATTATAACCTCCCTCCCTCCCCCAGATTCCGTCATGTTTTTCCTAACACATACAC
The DNA here is from genome assembly GCF_007399415.2 of Gopherus evgoodei. NCBI lineage: Eukaryota > Metazoa > Chordata > Testudines > Testudinidae > Gopherus > Gopherus evgoodei. The sequence continues at coordinate 7,774,359 of NC_044339.1, read as the reverse complement.
CACCCTCTGCTCTCTGTCCTTGATGTGGGTCTGAGAACTTCAAGGGGTGCCAGGGTGATGTTAGCACGTTAAATAAGCATCATCTACAAAAACACACACCTAAAGCACAAAATCTCCTCTCTGGTAAAAGATATTCCCATTTCTTTTTTCCTAGTGAGCCCTGGGGCTGGAGGAGGAGGGAGGAGAAGGGAGTTATCAATCAGAAATGTTCCTTGTTTCCTAGCTTTCCACTTATACTGGGTGGGGGAGATGATACAGAATACTTATATAAGCCTGCTCCTAAGCCTCACTCTGAGCATTAAGGAATTTAAGGAGGTTTCCATACTACAAGAAAGCAGATCTTCCTTGTGGGAATACACCACCACCTTAAACCCCATTTATGGGATCTCATGTATTTCCTTCCCTAGTAAAATTAAAAGTAATTTTAACTGCTAAATCAAAAGTATTATTGAGTTTTTATTCCGTCCCTTTTGTGCAGCAGCTCGTAGCCAAAACCAGCAGTCCCACATAGCAGGTTCTACCTCATCTCACAGATCCTAAATTCATGATCTGCTCCCACAGAAAGTCTGGACATTTAATGCTATTGACTTCACTGCTGATGTTGGAAAAACATCCCAACTGCTAGCAACTAGGCATCAGAACCAATTTAGAATTATTGAGCCAAATTCTGCTCTCATGGACATCGGTGTGAATTCAGAGTAACTTTGTTGAAGTCAGCGGAGTTACTATAGATTTACATCAGAATAACTGAGAGCAGAACTTGATTGCATTGTCTTTAACCTTGTAGAAGAGAATTCTGAGTGGTTTCAGTTTGAGGGAACTCTCATATCCTGCCTGGACTAGTTGTCTCAATTGAAAAAATAAGGTGAACAGATGGCATGAAAGATAAAGTTCACATAAGAAAATTGGAGAGTTCTTAGACTCTCCAAGGTTATAAAATGGACTAATTATTAGAGAGACTCTGATATTCATGACACAAGAGCTTTATCTCACTTGGCATAACTCCTCCACAATAAAGACGATGGCTTTTGTTGCAACAAAGAAAGCAGTGAGAGAATTTAATAACATCTGCAAGCAGTTTCCATATGGACTTTCAATGGGGACCTTTGTTTATGTTTTGGAGATGTAAGAACATACAAAAGGAACAGTGAGGGCTAAATCTTAGATTGGAAGCAATCTGATTTCCTTTAGAAGATATTGTGGTTCCCTTTTCCTATGGCAAGTGCAAAGAGAGTAAAATGCTTCTTTATTGAGAACTGACTAGGAGCTCAGTACTATATAGAACAAAGAAGAGACGTGGGCCCTCCCTACGTACTGTTTATGTGCAAAAATGAAACGACAACATTAATAAGGCTACACCCAGATAATGCACTAGGAAATGGGCGGGTGAGAAAAACACAGGGTGGTGCTGAGGGTTGGTGGGGGGTTTGCTTGGACTGACAGAGGAAGGTATTTCCAGGAGGGATTTGCAGGAGAGGGTGCGAGCATGGTATACCAGATCAGAAATGGAGTTCCAGGCACAGGAGGGATCCTGCAGGAGGAAGGCCAAATAAACATAGTGCTAAACTCCTTACCCCAAATGACTCCTCTATTTCCCTTAGCCCCACCACCTCCCTCAGCTCCCCACACACCCCACTTCCTCCCCAAATGACCCCTCCTTTTCCCTTAACCCCACCCCTCCCTCAGCTCCCCACACCCCACTTTCTGCCCCAAATGACTCCTTAATTTCCTTTAACCTCACCCCTCTCTCAGCTCCCCACACACCCCACTCCCTGCCCCAAATGCCTCCTTCATTTCCCTTAACCCCACCCCTCCCTCAGCTCCCCACACACCCCACTCCCTGCCCCAAATGACTCCTTCATTTCCCTTAACCCCACCCCTCCCTCAGCTCCCCACACATCCTGCTCCCTGCCCCAAATGACTCCATTTCCCTTAACCCCACCCCTCCCTCAGTTCCCCCCCCACGCCACTCCCTGCCCCAAATAACTCCTTCATTTCCCTTAACCCCACGCCCTCCTGCCCCTCAGTCTCCTTTAGTCCTCCTTCACCTCTCCACGTGCCACCCCCTGCCCCATCCACCCCTCAACCTCCTTTAACCCCCCCTCCTCCCCGCTCCTCAATCTCCCTTACCCCTCTCCCAACACAACCTTCCTTCGTCGCTCCCCAAGTGCTATTTCTCCCCACTGGTGCCCAAAGTCCCCCCTCCTCATACCTGGAGCTGCTGTTGGGCAGACTCACCTCCCTCCTGGAGTGGGCTCAGCTCCCGCCCCATGGGCTGGGCCCCACGGGCCCTTCACTGCCTGCCTGAGGGCTCCAGGAGCTGGGAATTGAAGCGGTTCCTTGCGGTAAGAGGCTGCATCTGCATCTGCCTCCTCTCTGGTCAGCAGGGATCCTAGAACTCCATTTGCCACGGAAAAATGCGGAATTTGGGTTTTCACATTTTGTGGGAAAAAACCCAACATATACAATAAAACCATGTTTATCCGAGCCTCTATTATCCGGCTCTCCCTGTTAACCGAACAGGGGCTGACAGCCTGAGCCTGGGGCTGCACGGCTCGGGATATCAGTCCCACGACCCGGGGCTGACAGGCCAAAGCCCCTTAAGCCCTGCCACCCAGGGCTGACAGCACCAGTCCTGCTGCCCGGGCCTGAAGCTGTTTGCCCATTCCCTGGATTATCCGAATTTTAGATTATTCGATCTGGCCCTGGTCCCAATTAGATCAGATAAACAGGGCTCCATTGTATATTGTAGTTTGGGAAACTAAAGTTCAACGTTTCATTTTTATCTTGGAAAAACGTGGATTTTTATGTATTTTTATGAGAGAATTTTGGGGGGTTTATCACAGAAAACTAGGATCCCTGCTGATCATCCCCTGCACAGCTGCTGGAGGAGGAGCATGTTGAGCTGCAACTGGCCTGGAGCCTGGCTTCCCCCCAAGTCGGGGCCTGCAAGCTGTGGGGAGGGAAAGTCTTATCCCCTCTCCAAGTGAAATTTGTAAGGGAGCTATCCCCACACTCACTAAAATTACAGCCAAGCTTTTTCATGAATTGTTTGTCTGTACGTGCCATTTACTTTGGAAGCTGGCAAAGGCAGAAACCCTCCTCGGGCAGGTTGTCTCCAAGCTCACATCCTTGTTGGCGAAGTCACTTTTAGGCTCTGAACTGACTTCTTAACTGTCTTATTTTCTGATGAGATCTCTGAGCGATTCCCTTAAGCCCTATTAGTAAATGGAATTGTCGCTCCAGCTGAATATTTTAGAGACACAAAAATTAAACTTGCTATAACATATACAACAAATCATATCAGATGGCCAGCCTTGGGCCAGCAGTAGTACACAGGGAGTGATTTAGGTGTGTGGATTGGATTAAGCAAAGGGAAAATGGGGAGAGCAATAAGGGATGAGAGCTGACATAAGGGCAGGGTGCAAAGAGCTTGACTATAATGCAGGAAGGAGGGAGGGCGATCGTAGAGGGATATGACATGATCGAAGTGGGAAGCCCAAAAACATTTTAGATGGACTGAAATGGGATGAAATGAGAGACCAGGAAGCGGTTTATTGTTGTATATGTTGAGCTTGAAGCATTTAGATGTTGACATTTTTTTTATGACGATTAATAATAATTCGTAGCGCAGTCATTTTCAAAGAGCTTTGTAAATTAACAAAATAACCCTTGCAACATCCCTCTGAGTTAAATATTATCCCTGCTTAGCAGATTGGGAAATGGGATAATTAAGGACCTAGTGCTGGGGCTCAATTCCTCAGAGGTTTGAAATCACTAAGTGACTTGCCCAAGGCCATGCAGCAAACGAATGGTAGAGTCAGGACTAGAACTCAGGAGCTCATAGTTCCCAGGCCTATATTCAGCCTATTAGTCTTTCACTGCTTTTATGCTGAATTTTAATTACATGTTTTCTCTTCTGGTTTGTCACTGATAGTTTCGCAACCATTAGGTCAGCCACCAAGTCTCAGCGGTTCTCAGACTGTGGGTCAGGACCCCAAAGTGGGTCACAACCCCATTTAATGGGGTGGCTAGGGGTGGCATTAGACTTGCTGCGGTGGAAGCCGAAGCCTGAGTCCCACCGCCCAGGGCCAAAGCCTGAGCCCAAGGGCTTCATCCCTGGATAGTGGGGCACAGATTACAGGCCTCGCTTTGGCTTTGGTGCCCTCGTCTGAGATGGTGGGATTCTGACTTTGGCGGCGCTTGGGTGGGCTCAGGCTTCGGTCCCCTGCCTTGGGGTCGTGTAGCAATTTTTGTTGTCAGAAGAGGGTTGCGGTGCAATGAAGTTTGAGACCCCTGCCCTAGGCCATTGATGGTTCCGTGCTCCAGAGACAGAGAGAGCCAGGGGGATTGGTTAAGTGGCTGGCTACACTCACACTTTACAGCGCTGCAACTGGGGTGTGAAAAAACACCCCCCTGAGCGCTGCAAGATACAGTGCTGTAAAACGTCAGTGTAATCAGGGCAGCACGCTACACCCGTAAGGGATGTGGTTTACATGCAGCGCTGGGAGAGCTCTCTCCCAGCGCTGCCGCTCTGACTACACTCACACTTCAAAACGCTGCCGTGGCAGCGCTTTGAAATTCCAAATGTAGCCATACCCAAGTTGTTAGCACTAAACACTCAATAAGAGAGAGAATCAACCTCACTATCAAAAGCTTACCTCCCCCCCCCCAGGGTGAAAGATTGATTTGTGAACATACTTTTCCTTCCATAGTATTCCCAGAAAGTATTTGGCAATATGAGTCTAATGATCTCATTTATTAGTGCCTTCAGATTTGATTGCTTATGTGTATTCAGGATTCCTGCAAATTCAGGACCAAATTGTGCTATCCTTTCTCCGTTTGAGTATTACCCTGTTGGACAAATAATCCTGTAAATTTCAGTGGCTCTGCTCATGGAGTGAGGTATTACTGAACCTAACTAGTGGGACTTTTTGTAGAGTCAGATACTATACAACCTGTGTAAGTGTGACAGAATCCAGCTTTCAGACCTTGAGAGACACATTTTATTACCTATCTTCTTAGATATTACTAAGACACCTTCACCTTGGTCTAGAACATAAACATTTGAATGTCTCAAGAAACTTGAGAGCAATGTTCCACATATTTAATTTCTTATGAGAAGTAACTCATAACAATCCATGTTTAATCATTTATTTTTAAACAATCATACATGATTAAATCCAACCCAATCCAACTCCTTAATACTTTCCCACATTTGCTGACAAAAACAACATTCTAAACTATTCAGATCACCTTCAAGTATTTTTCTCTAGATTTCCCTGACACACTTTGTTCCTCCCTTGGTTCAGCGTGTTGCTGTTTTGTATGTTGTAAGCAGTTCTGGTATTATGAGCTAATTGACATATATATTGCGTGCACTAGCACAATAGAAGAGTCTAGCTGCTATGGGCCCTCACCTGTAGTGCAGGTTTACAATAATTGAAGACTGGGTGTGTATCTTTCAGAGCACTCCACCCAAAGACCTCTCCCTGCTAAAAAGCACACCAAGGTGTTAGAACATACCAAAGAAGAGCCATGCCAACAGCTGCAGCTAATGGACTCAGTTTGCTGACACAACATTTCAATTCGGCTTTTCTGTGTTACGCATTCTGAGCAGCCAATTTAGCCTAAAATGGGATAAATCCCGTGAACAAGCTTCTGCTAGTTAACAAGTTTGCTGCTTTTGATGTCAAGCCCAAGCAGTTCCATTTGGCGCAGCCACTGCTTTGTGGTGCAGGAGAGAGGGACTTGCGAGTGACCGTAAGCGGGTTCACAAAGCACATTGCAGAAACAAAACATGATTTCCGGGGGTGAGAAGCTGTTATGACAGTACTTTGTACAAGTGCCTCCTGCCAGCTGGAGGAGGGAGGAATTGATTAAATAAGGATTCACAAAGTGGGAGCACGCGGGTCCCTAGAATGAAAGAGTGAGGGATACTTGGTTTCATATGGATCTACTGTAATGGGAAGAACCAAACAATCCAAGGCTATCATGTATTTAGTCTAGAAAAGCATAACTAGAGAGCAATGAATGGCTACAGTATTAGCTCCCACTTCACTTATCCAAGCAGTGGAAGGAAGTATTCAGAAATCTTGACTAGTGTGGCAGTCCCCAAGAAAGACTTTGACCTATCAGTTCTCTCCAGATTCTTCTGATTATGTCTGACTTAATCACAGGCCTGGGCTACACTACAGAGTTAGGTCAACATAAGCTGCCCTACGTCGACCTAACTCTGTAAGCATCTCCACGACAACATAGCTCCACCAATGTAACTCTCCCACTACACCGACTTAATAACGCCACCTCTGCAAGAGGCGTGGCGCTTAGGTCGATGTTATTAGGCTGATGCAGTGTCAGTGTAGACACTGAATTGCTTATATCGACTGCTCCTGCCATTCAGAAGCTGTCCCACAATGCCCCATGCTCAGTTGAATCGGTGCAAGAGCTTCTGGTGAGGACGTGCACCACCGACACAAGGAGCGTAGTGTGGACATGCAAAAGTGAAAAGTGATTTCATTACTGTGGTGGCTGTACATTGACGCAGACTTGCCCAGAGAGTGACTTGCCCAAGGTCACACAGGAAGTCCGTGTCAGAACAGGCATTTGAATTTCAGTCTATGTCCCAGGCTAATGCCCAAGCAACTGGACAATTTTTCCTCTCACCAGGATGACCCTCATTCATCATGGCCCATGGAGTTTTGTCAGAGTAAAAGCCAAATGAGAAGCTCAGGATTTGGCTCCTTTAAATCAAATCCAGCTTCAAATCAGCTGAAAAATCTGCAAAATAACCCCCCCAAAACAAAATGCCCAGCTAACTATTGCTGAAATAGGGAGCTAAAAATACATCTGATCAGCCCACTGAGCTCAAGGATCACCGCAGTTCTGGGTTTCAACTGCAGCTGAATGCATCTTTAAGCTCTACTTTAGTTAAAAAAAATAGTAGGAAAGACCAGGAAGAAATCTGTTGAAATCAGATCAGCCCCAAGACATGAATTATCCAGTGGTTACCTGCTCAGCACTCACATTCATCAGACCAATATTTTACTTTATTTAGGGTAAGAGAAAACCTTAACAGTGATGAGACTCAAATGATAGAGACGTGTGCTCAATTAGAGATCTAACTTCCCACCATTATAAATGAGAAATTGCTCAAGTCATTGCCTGTGTCCCAAATACATACCTGTGCAGTGACCTATATAGCCTCATTGTAACTAATATTGCTGGGGGATTCATCTGTATCCACTCTCTACAAACATAAATAATTGGTTACTAAAGAAACAATGAATATTAAGGAAGCCTCTAAGGAAATAGTATTGCACAGAAATGTGTCTCAACCATTGTAATTAGTGCTGTTGCACAGTCAATAACACCTTCTATCTTACCTGCAGAATCCTTTCCTACTGAAGTCACCCAATCATCTGCTTGGGTCTATTCCAGATGCTTCTGTTTCCAGACTGTTTATCATCGCTTCACACATCTCAAAGGATATAGAGATACCACTGAAATCTAAAGTGCACCAGGAATAAGACTGACCCAGTCTGAGATCAATGCTTTTAGGAATACAGAATCTTTTAACAGTTGAAGAGTCACTGATGTATGGCAACATTCTTTTGTTGGGTTTCAGAGTAGCAGCCATGTTAGTCTGTATCCGCAAAAAGAACAGGAGTACTTGTGGCACCTTAGAGACTAACAAATTTATTTGAGCATAAGCTTTTGTAGGCTACAGCCCACTTCATCAGATGCATAGAATGGAACATATAGTAAGAAGAGATATATATATATACATACAGAGAACATGAAAAGGTGGAAGTTGCTCTACCAACTCTAAGAGGCTAATTAATTAAGATGAGCAATTATCAGCAAGAGAAAAAAAATTGTAGTGTTAATCAAGATGGCCCATTTCAGACAGTTGACAAAAAGGTGTGAGGATATGTAACATGGAGACCCCTCACAACTTTTTCCAACTGTCTGAAATGGGCTATCTTGATTATCACTGAAAAACTTTTTTTTCTCCTGCTGATAATTGCTCATCTTAATTAATTAGCCTCTTAGAGTTGGTAGGGCAACTTTCACCTTTTCATGTTCTCTGTATGTATATATATCTTCTTCCTATATGTTCCATTCTATGCATCTGATGAAGTGGGCTGTAGCCCACGAAAGCTTATGCTCAAATAAATTTGTTAGTCTCTAAGGTGCCACAAGTCCTCCTGTTATTTTGTTGGACATCTTCTAACTTCATTTTAAATGTGTGGTACCTTCTCTAGTATACTAAGCTAAATGCCCAAGGATTTGAAGAATTGTGAGCTGAGGTCTGCATTTCATCCACAGGTCAGTAGTGTATATTTCCTGTGCCCCTATCTGGGTCAGTATTTCCCAAGAGGAAACCAGAGTTAATGGGTGCTCAGCACTTCTTAGCATCAGTATTCAAAAAGGAATTCAAGGAGGAAGAAATCATGTTGGACCGCTCTAAAGAAGCACTTACCTCTTGCTAGATGACTCACTTTTATTAAAGCACCAGCCAAACCTATGATACAGTCATGATCAAATTAATTCTAGAATATTGTTCAAGTTGAAACACAACCTGGGTTTTGAAGGCCAAACTGTGTTGTGTCTATAGGTGCTGGAACTAGGGGTGCAGGGGGGTCCTGCAGCACCCCCTGGCATGGAGTGATTTCCATTATACACGGGGTTTACAGTTTGGTTCAATGGCTCTCAGCAACGCCAACATACAAATTGTTCCAGTGCCCCTGGTTCTGTCTGGCTTGTGTAGTAGAGATCCTGCACATCAAATTCTGCACTCCCTTAGGGCTCAGTACAATTCCCATTAAATTCGGTGGAGCGACTCTTGTTTAATTCAGTGGGGCTTGATCTATCCTTTCTATCTGTATAAGCCTTTCATCATCACTAAGGAGGTGGAGGTATAACTGAGGGCAGAATTTTAAGCACAAAGTTGAATATTGAGACTGCATGAGCCAGAATCGAATTCTGCTCATGTGCTTCCATAGCTGCGTTTGGTTCTGCAGTGCTAGCGTGAGCGAAAACCAAATACTTCGCAAAACAACTTATTCCCCCAGAAAACTGAGCAGATCACGCACTCAACACACACGGGGAAGGTCTCTGTTAAGTAAGAAGCTGCCATTTTTAACACAATAACATTACCTGTGTAAATTTCACACCTAGACACAATTTGTATTTAATCAGTGGAAAATATAAGGGCAAACCCACTTAAAAATTCATATTTTTGGTGAGAGAAATATCATATATGGGCAAAAAGGAAACCAGAGGAACAAACAAACTAGTTGTACCTGCATACTCCCCATACTACATCCTCCTGGAGATAGTTACCAACACAAAAAACAATTGTGAAATAACCTATTGATGATGTAATTAATTCTTTCTGAATTATCAATAGTAATTGCTTGGCTAAAGGTGCCAGGTATTTTTTTAGTGTGATGATGTAAGCTCCACAGGAATTTTTGAGGCAGCCTGACTGTATCCCTTATAAGGCAAGGAGTGATTATCTTTGTGACTAATCTGCCCTTTCCTTTCCCCACTGAAGCACACCTTGCCTGTTAAATTGTCCTGTAAAGCACACAGGAGCAACCCACTTGTCCTAGTGAAATAACCACATTGCGACTGCAGAGTCTGAGTCACTCATTAAGTCACCCTGGCCATGTTCTGTAACATGCATATTCTTGTCCGTTTTCCCACCTGCCCACCAATTTCTTTCCTCCTTGTTTGCTCCTTAGTGCCTCCTGCTTTGTGTCAGGGGGCAGGTGAAGGCAAGATCCTCGGAGCTTTACGGTCAGGCTGCTGAGGTTGGAGGAGGCCTGGATTTAACAGAACGGCAAGCCACTGTGTAGCTTTGGACAAAACATGTCACCTCTCTTTGCCTCTGTTTCCTCTCCCACCATTTTTCTGTCTTGTCTATTTAGATTGTAGACTGTTCAAGGCCTGCAGGGACTGTCTCTCACTGTCTTTGACCAATGGAGCCACTGCTAGACCAATGGAGTTCTTGATCTCAGCTGGTACCTCTAGTTGCTACTATATGCAAATAATAATGATAGGGCCTGTTCCTGAGAGAGGTGCTGACCACCCTATGGGCAGGTGGCGTATATGTGGATTCAGTGCAAGGAGCTCTTGGCCCTCAGAGACCGTGTATGGACTTTGGAGACCAGGGTGGCTGAGCTGGAGGAGCTAAGGGAAACAGAGAGGGACATAGATGAGACTTTCCGGGACACAGTGGAATGGCCCCACGCCCGGTCTGACAGCCTCTGTGCTGCTGGAGAGGATGAAAGTCTCAGGGAAGGAGAACTTCCAACTGAAACAGAGGAAAACGATCCTATAGTTGGAACCCTTCTACCAGATGATGTCGTGGTATCCTTTCGCACTGAGGATACCTCTCCTGGGGAGGGAACTCCAGTCATTAGGAAGAGACAGGTAATAGTTATGGGGGATTTGATCATTAGAAACATAGATAGCTGGGTTTGCAATGACTAGGAGAACCGCATGTTGACTTGCCTGCCTGGTGCAAAGGTTGTGAATCTCTTGAGACATCTAGATAGACTTATGTGTAGTGCTGGGGAGGAGCTGGTGGTCATGGTACATGTGGGTACCAGTGACATAGGGAGGGATAGGAAAGAGGTCCTGGAGGCCAAATTTAAGCTGCTAGGTAAGAGGTTGAAGTCCAGGACCTCAATGGTAGCATTCTCTGAAACGCTTCCAGTTCCACGCACAGGGCCAGGTAGACAGGCAGAACTGCAGGGTCTCAATGCATGAATGAGATGATGGTGTAGGGAGACGGGGTTTAGATTTATTAGGAAATGGGGAAACTTTTGAGAAAGGGGAAGGATGGGCTCCACCTAAACCAAAATGGAACCAGATTGCTGGCACTTAAAATTAAAAAGGTCGTAGAGCAGTTTTTAAACTAAAAGCTGGGTGAAAGCCAACAGGTGTGGAGGAATATATGGTTCGGACAGAGACATCTCTTAGAGGAGGCTCTATTACTGGAGATTTTCTATATCCTAGTAAGGAGGAGAGGACAGAAGATGATAAAATACGGGTAAGATCTGATAAGAAACAGTCAAATGAAAAAGAGTTGCCTTCAATTACATCATGTAATCACAGAGAGGTAAAAAGTGACAAGGTTTTAAAGTGCTCATATACAAATGCTAGAAGTCTAAATAATAATATGAGTGATCTAGTGCCTAGTATTAAATGAGGCTAGTGATATAATAGGCATCACAGAAACTTGGTGGAATGAGGATAATCAATGGGACACAGTCATTCCAGGGTACAAAATATATTGGAAGGACAGAACAGGTTGTGCTGGTGGGGGAGTGGCACTATATGTGAAAGAAAGCGTAGAATCAAATGAAGTGAAAATCTTAAATGAACCAAACTGTACCATAGAATCTCTATGGATAGTAATTCCATCCTCTAATAATAAGAATATCGCAGGAGGGATATATTACTGACTATCAGACCGGGATGGTGATAGTGACTGTGAAATGCTCAGGGAGATTACAGAGGCTATAAAAATAAAAACCCCAATAATAATAGGGGATTTCAACTATCCCCACATTGACTGGGTACATGTCACCTCAGGACGGGATGCAGAGTTAAAGTCTCTTTTAAGCAAAGTAAGCTGTCATGGGATAAGAGGAAAAGTCCTCTCATGGATCAGTAACTGGTTAAAAGATAGGAAACAAAGGGTAGGAATAAATTATAATAAATATATAAATTTCTTCGGAGGCTGCTTCTTTCTTAGTGTAATACCATGACAGCTGTGATCAGTTGAGATGCCCAAACTGCTGGGATCAGGGTTAAATGGGAGGAACTTTTCAGTGAACTGGCATTTATTTCTACCACATTCCCTTGATCTGGCAGAGCCTGGACTTGTTGCCTTTCAAGGCCTGTGTGTTCTCCCAGGCTTTCTCTTAAGAGGGTGAGATGACTGATCTACGGACTGGATTTGGCAGGGAGAACCTAATCTGTGGTGTAGGTAACCTATTTGCAGATACGGGATGGAGCAGAGGGGGAACATTTTTGAGAGGTTGAACCGGAGAGTTTTGTGGATGTTAATCCAATGGAATTTTTGTCTGTGTCTTTAGCACCTAGAGCTTTAGGAACTGAAATAAATAAACACTAACTAATGCTGCAGTACTGTGATATATAATTACATACACTTAAAGGAGTGTCCATTAGTAATTAGTACAGGACTCCTGGGCTCTGTTCCCAGCTCAGCCACTTTGTAATTTTAAGCAAGTCACTTTCCTCACTGTGTGCCTCAGTTTCCCCATCTGTATAATTAGTGTAATTATCTCCTGTTCCCTACAGAGGGTGACAAAAGCTTTGATTATCATTTCTAAAGTGTTTCTGATATGCTGGATAAATAAAGTATTATATGTCATTATTAGTGGCCTGCAAAGCTCTTTGAAAGAAGCCTCACGATGTCCTGTGAAGTAGGTAAATATTAGCTCCATTTTACAGCTGGAGAAACTGACGTACAGAAAGGGAAAGTGGCACACTAAAGATAAAGCATCAAACCAGTGGCAACATCAGATATAGAATGGGGGGATCTGATTGTCCATTGCACTGCACCTTGTGCTGCCACAACCAGGGCAAAGTGACTTAAAATGATATCACTCTATGGTGTAGGGTGAGTCCTGAGTGACAGTCCCTATTAGAACCACTGGACCACTTCCTTCTTTGGATAAAACAACTGTAGTATGACTGGCTTTGTATTAATTCTTATGATTTTATTTTTATTTACTTTTTAGATAAGCACAGGTACAGCTAGGTAGTTATTTAAAAGCAAAATTCTTTCCTATTTATTTTCCTCTTGCTCCAGTTAAATAAATGCTACTCAGAACACCATTATTTAAATCTGCTATTGTCAGGCAGTGGAGATCCTTATAACTGAAAGAATTAATGGAATCCCTATAGGAATGTCCTCGGCAGTAATGGGGTATTCCGGGAGCTGCTAATTCTGCATTGCAAAGGGTTTTTAAAGAATAGCCCCTTGCGAACTGTGGCTGCTTGTCAGAAATTCTGTGGCAGCGAGTTAGGTCTGTGGTTATGCAAATCCTTATGGAACAAAGCTTTCTGTTTCTCGGAAGAATCTGAACCTAATCCTAATTAATTGTTCCTAGGGTCGTTAATTCAAAATGATTCACTTTCAGGAGACAAAATGAAACAGTAGCCCAGTTAGCAGCAGCTTAATACTACCCTCTTACTGAATGGGCTTAATTGTCTCTCTGCCTCCAAGAACCTTTGAATTGAACTTGCCAGATAAAGAGCGGCTTGGGAACCGAGTCCAATTTGTGAGCCGCATCTTACACGAACCCTGTTACTGTTTGGGGAAGGCATCCCATCCTCCTGTTGAATTGTTCTACGGTACATCCAGTGATTGTCCATGAACTGGGCTGTCGTCTGTTACAAGACGTGACATTATGCAGGAAGAAGGGCATGATCCAAAGTCCACTAAAGTCAATGGAAAGATATTGAGCGACTCAATGGGCTTTGGATCCAGCCCCAGTCCATCTGTTCACCCAGATTCTACAGTGATGGTTGCTTCATAAATGTACCTCATAAACAGCAATAGTGCACAAAATCTCACAGGACAGGTACCAAAGATCACCATTAATTACATTGATTAGTTACTCATTTTGCCACCCTCCCAAACATGGGGACATTCTTGCCCTCTAATGGTTTCCTGCCTCCTTGAAAAAAATGCCAATTTTCAACAGAAATTTCCTAAGTTTTTCATAGGGATGTTTTGCTGACTACATTTTCTCCTGAGATCACTCATCTCTCTCTAGTACCGTGTACACCACAGTCTCCACAGATAGCATAGAGGAGACCTGGGAGGAAGTTGGGAGGTTGCTATGTATGTCTCAAAGGGTCAAATTCAGCCCTTCGATATGCAGAAAGGCTAAAAACTCCTTCTTCTGTAATGAAAGCTTAGATTCTGGGGAATTACCCAGATCATGAGAAAAGCCTCAATCTTCCAAATTAATGGGTTTTGATTGTCCCTGCTAATAACCTGAAACTTATCACTTGCAGCTTTACTAAATCCTCACATTTTGTAACAATTGCAGAAAATTTACAGTGCAATATATGCTGAGGATGGAAAAGTTCCCTGGTGAGCTACTTCCTTTGCTTGTTGTCCCCTAACATGTATTCTCCTCCTGAAATACTTCAGCGGCATGACGACAAGAAGCTCCCATGCTGTCTCCTGCATTCACACAAATTGGCAACTGAAGAGCACCCGGAAGTACTAGAGATTAGAGCCCAGATCATGGGGAAAATGCACAGGAGGGCCACAAGTCAGTCAGAAGCTTTGGAGATTTTGCTACACCGTGGTGGTGGTGTTGCCTCCCCATCGAATGGAGAGGAACCTGTGAACCTGCAAACCTTCTAATATTTATTTCCAGATCTTTGAACGTCTGTGGAGGACCAAGACATTAATGAGGAAGTCTCATATGTCTGTGCTATCCCTTAGGACCTCAGTATGGTTTCTTCAGACTTCCCACTTATGCCTGGGACAATCATCTCCGATTTCACATCACAGAGTGGAAGTTCACTAACATAATGCCAACAGGGTCAGCATGATCTTACGGGGCAAAATCCCCACAAGTTTGATGTTGCTATGGAGGGTGGCTCTTCTCCAGCTTCATTCACACAACCATGTCCTCCGGCAACCACAGAGCCGCATACTCCTGGAATTTGCATCGACCGACTTCAGTGAGTTTAGAGAGAAGAGCTGGGGGCTATCACATTGGCTCAACCCTCCTCCCTCCAACAAAATGTTGACTGTAGCAATGGATTTTTGGCTCCTTTCAACCCCCCCATGGAGGGGATCATCAGCCCTAGATTATAACACAGAAAATAACCATATGCATAAAAAAATCAAATACAAAGATAATTTAGTTTTATGGGTTCACTGCTACCCAACATCATTAGTTCTAGGTAAGGGTAGTTTAAATATCAAATGGTGAAAGGTGTTTTATTGTAGCCTCAAAAATGAACAAGACTTCAACATACATCAACTGGGTTTTATGTTTGATGCGAGATAATCATGTGAAAGTGTATCTTTCAGCCATTTCTTTAGCACAGCACCTCCACCCAGCGCAATTAGATCCACAAAATGTCACATTTTTTTTCCACAGCATGAGGCCAGGTGCAGAGAAAACATGGAATAATAACAATAACAACACTGCACTCCTAGAACGCCTCCCCGTTGGTTTGTAAAACAACCTGTTTGCAAATCCTAGCCCCACTGAAATCAATGGGAACACTCATTGTGCTGCCTTCCCTGTGTATTGTGAGGTTGTGCACTGTGAGGCCTGTGTGACTTTGAAAGGGACTCGAATCCTTCTCCCCACTTGCAAGGTCATAGAGCAGCCATGGAGCCCTTCCCCAATGTTGCAGTAACCCCTCAATTCTATAGCTGCCGTGCCCCTACCATTTCTGCAAGGGCTGGATAGCAGATCTGTTTAGAGGTGACCTAGTGTTGGTCCCAGCTGTGGTGTGTTAAAATTGTAGACTGTCACTTTAAATTCCTGGGGGGTTGCCTGGTCCTGCTTGCCAGTTAGGCGCACTGTATGGAAGCTGTGATCCGGTCCTTGCAGCAGTCAGTAAGAGTAAGGTGGGGTGAGTTGTTGCTCTGTCTAAGGGCCAATTTTCTCTTTCTGTTCTTGTGTGTTGTCATTCTGAAGTCTAAGAAATAAAGTAGTGTTAGGGTGCAACTTTCCAGCAAGAGCATTTTATGTTTTTATCTAACTTCTTCCTGCATACGATGTGAAACATACCACCCCCTTGCCTCTGTGCCCCCTCCATGCCAAATGCAAGAAAGCGGCAAGGAGCGCTAGTCTGCAGTACATCAGGAAGGAGGAAAGCGATGCATTTGAGCAGGTTCCCCACATGCTGTACTACTTCTCCTGCAGCAGAATCACAGCAATCAGTGCCTTCAATGAGCTATAGGATTTAGTCGTTTAGTGGAAAATTCTGCACTTGCTCATGCAGTCCCACTGATTTCTGTGGCTCCTGATTTCACTGGGAGCTTTCCCTGTGTGAGAGTTGCAGGCATGGGCTTTAGTGTGTAAATATTGCTTTGTGTAGGGTCCATTGTCATGTTACTATGTGGCAGACAGCACTAGGCTCACTGAAAAATCAGTAAAATGCTTGTGAAATAAGGGGCCAAGAAAGAAAAAAATATTTTAAAATGATAAACTTATCCCATCTAATGCTCTTTTACATTACTCTTAAGAGAACTCATGTGACTACTAATGCCTATACAGCGCTATGTAATTTTTGCCTATTAGGCAGATTTAGCATATCCACCCTAAATCATTATTTAAGCAAACAGACAGAACAGGTTTTATTTTATGACAAATGTTTGCACGTCTAAGGTGCATTGTGAGGCATAAGGCAAAACTGCATGTGTGTGAGTGTATCTGTCCATTTGAGAGGATGTGTTCTATTTTGAAACCCAGATCTCACCCAGCATGTCTTTTTGTCAACATGATAGGTGGTTAGATTTCTCAAAAAAATATTTTGTTTAAGAGCTTTTGAAAGAGTAATATTTGAAACATACCTTTCCTACCACATAAAGAAACTATATTTTATATACGTAGTTCTTTAGTGCAATATATTTTACATAAACAAGAAGCTGAATAAAAATATTAATATTGCCACCAAATTTTTCTTCAATGAAGTAAAAATGAATAGGAAAACCAAGCTAAAAATCTCCTTTTATTTACAATGGAGTAAATCTGGATTAAGATTGCTAACTCTGTTAAAGTTAATGAAATAAATCCAAATTGACATTAGTGTGAGATCAAAACCTGGCTCCCAAGGTTTTTATTTTCCTGTAAAGTGTCATGCACACCTATGGTACTACATGTATAATACAATTAAACAATATCCCTTTGATTTTTGAGCAGTTCAGATGATCATGTGGAAATAACAAATCTGCAGCAGTAGGGAATGTTTATTTAATAATAACATAATTGTAACCATATAATATCAATATTAGTTTGCAAATAAGGCTTCACTCTCAAAGCATTATAGAAATATTAACTAAATATGTCATTATATAATCTAATCTTATTGATTAAATAATTGTAGTAAGTCTAACACTTAAATAGAGCAGTATGATAAATCTTTCATAGACCACAGTCCTATTATGTGACTTATGTAAACCAACCCTTCCAGGGTTAAATGCTGAATGCCTCCTGACCACTGGCAACTCCCAATGTGGCCTATTTGCAGCAGTGTTCCCCGCAGCTGTTCATAAGCAGAACCAATGGTAATGCCCAAGCTCTGGACCCTCCTCTTTAAAGCAGGGGCTGGTTGCCCCTTGTGAACCCCAACCGGCCTTGTACCCTGGCCATGCATAGCCTAGTGGGCAGATTCCCCCCACGATCACGGGGGAACCCGGCTCAAGCCATCACGCTGTAGGAAGCACCAGCTGGGCCGGCCCCCGGGGCAGAGAAGTGGGAGGGAGTTAGCGCGTGCACATGACAAGGCACGGGGAGGGGAGGAGCCATCGCCTGTGGGCGGGGCTAAAACTCTAGGGGCGGGGCCGTTTCGGAAAAGACGGCGGTGGCCGAGGCGTGCGGCAGCGCTGGGTGGGCGGGGCCAGTGGGGCATTGCGTGCGAGGCAGAGGGCGGGGCCTGCCGCCGTGGCCGGGGGGAGGGGGCGTGTCTCGCGCGGGTGCCGATGCCGAGTCCCGCGCCGCGTCGCCGGCCCCAGTCAGCCAGTGGCCGGGCAGCGGCGCTGGATGCGGCAGTGGCGGCTGGCGCAGGAGCGAGCAGCCGAGGCCGGGCGGCCCCCTCGCTTGGAGACCGCCGGAGTGCGGGAGGGAAGCGACCCCGGGCGGGTTTTATTTTACCTCAGACACAGCCTCCCCCTCCCCCGTCTAACCGCCACTTCCGGTTGAATCCCCCCCGCGAGCCGGGTAAATACCCGCCCGCCTCCCCGCTGCCAGGGCGCCCGGCCGGGAGCAGGATGATGAACTCGCTCCTCTTCGGTGAGATGGCGCGAGCCTTCTCCGCTGGCCAGGCCCCCGGCGCCTTGGGCCCCGGCAGCCCCGCGGCGGCGGCGGCCTCCCCGCCGGTGACCACGGCGCTGCGGAACGACCTGGGCTCCAACATCCACCTGCTGAAGGGGCTGAACGTGCGGTTCCGCTGCTTCCTGGCCAAGGTGCACGAGCTGGAGCGGCGCAACCGGCTGCTGGAGAAGCAGCTGCAGGCGCAGCAGAGCGAGCGCGACCGCCGCTTCCGCTACAAGACCTTCTCCCGGGACCAGGCCGTGCAGACCGACTCGGGGCCCCCGGCTGCCGGGCCGGGCGCCCTGCCGCCCGGCCCCGCTGCCGCCGCCGCCGCCCCGCCGCCGCAGCACTACGGCCGCCTGCCCGGCACCATCTGGAGCTACACCCAGGTGCGCCGCACCGGCGGCGGCGGCCTGGAGACCCTGCAGGGGCCCGGCGTCTCCTGGGTCCACCCGGACGGCGTTGGGGTGCAGATCGACACCATCACCCCCGAGATCCGGGCCCTCTACAACGTGCTGGCCAAAGTCAAGCGGGAGAGGGACGAGTACAAGAGAAAGTGAGTGAGTCGGGGGGAGCGGCCCGAGATGAGCATTGGAGGGGGGAGATGCCTGGCTCCCCCGTCCAACTCGCTTGTTGGGGTTTTTTTTTTTTTTCGCATGGGGGAGTTGATGGAGGGCGAAGGTTTGGGGACCCCTCCGGGCAGCCGTCCCAGGCTGAGGCAGGGGGAGCTAGGCTGAGGAAGCGGAGACCCATGCGATAACGTGGCTTCCCTTCCCCCACACTTCCTGTCTATGCAGAGGCGGCCGATGGATTTGGAAAACTCGGGGGATCCTCCTCGAGAGAATTTGTCCCTCCCACCAGCTGGTTGATTTTCCTGGGGGAGAGTGGGTGATATTCGGAAATCCTAGAGGCCCTTTGCAGGTTGAAGGGCCACTTTCAAGCATTGTGTACATCCTGTCTCAGAAGGAGCATTGCAAGCTTAAGATTTTTGTTTTTAAACCGTCCTTGGAGAGGGAAGCGATCTACTATTATTTGTTGACATAATTAGCCCTAAATTTAGCTTGGGAGATGAGAACAGGTTCTTCATTTTCATAGTCAATTTCACTTTCTGGCTCTTGTGAATGAGCTCAGTTCTGCAATACTTGGGTTGCGAACACTGCAGGGAAAGGTTTGCGTCCAAACAAAAGCTGTTTCATTGAAATGTTTAAAAAAAACCCCACCAAACACATACAGCTTGAAAAATTTACATTCATCTTAAATTTTTGTTAAGCCTTGGGAGATTTTTATGCAAAATTAAACCTGTCTAAATACACTAGACATACAGAGACAAGTCTATGTGGGCTGAGGGTGGGAGGCCAGTAAAAGTCTGTAGCTGGGATCCTGGAAACAGATTTCTATATGCAATGAGTGCCTCAGGGCATCCTGGAGGACAGACCTGGGCAACCGCTGCTAAATTCTGTTGCCTTTTTGGCTTAAATGGGGTCTGTCTCTGGCAGTTTGGTTTTGTAGGAGGGCAAATTCAGACAACCCTTTTGTGAAACAGCCAGGTCTGGGCCATGTGGCATTCAGCACATTCTGATTGCAGTGCTCTGCATGGATGAGAACACTGTGTTCCTTATAAGCTGTTAGTTTGTCACATTTATGGTTATGTCCTTGCAAATTACTTGTCTAAAAAAAACCTTCACATTTGGAAGGTGTATGATACATGAATCTATCTTTTGGGGTTGCTCTAGTTTGTCCCTGTGTGTCATGTAATAGACTGTTGAAGCTGGAATATGGCTAAAATATATTTTCCTCTATTTTAAATGTGTTGGCTTAAATTGGAAACAACACAGTAAAATCACTTGTAGATGTGTGACAGATGCAATCTTTCTTTTACTACTTTTAAAAATACCCTTTCACTCCTGATATTTCCTTGCATCTAGCTGAACCATGAAAATAAAATTATCTGGGAAATCTCAGTTCCAACTGGTTTCTATTAAGTAGCTTTCAGTAGTATGACTACTGTGGAGTGGGAACTCAAATGTAATGCTGAAAAGTAGTTGATGGCTTTTATTCCAGGGACATCTCTCATTTGGCAAAGCAACTCTTTTTTCCTTTAAGGGCTCATATCTGAGTAACTCAGCCTTATCTATTCAATTCTCAACTCCCAAAAAATCGTACCAGTTATACTGGTTATGTGATGTGGATGTCTGTACACTATGAAACTATCCTCCTGTTTGATAACCTATGTTTAAACCAGGCCTGGTAATAGGCCTTTAGAAATGTTACAGTACTAAGCTTCCATTGGCAAGAGTTGATGTCAAATTTGATTTGATTAAAGGGAAGTTGGGCTGTATTTTTTGTCTGCAATAGTAGTCACATTATGCCATGGGCTTGTTTTTGTTTTCATTCTCTGTACTAAGAAGCTGGATGGTGACATTTGGGAGAATATGTATTCAACCACACTTCATTTAAGAAAGTTATCCCTAGGGTGTAGGTTGTGTCATCAGTGTCTAGTGCAACTTTTATTTTTTTTTTAAATAGAATCATAGAATATCAGGGTTGAAAGGGACCTCAGGAGGTCATCGAGTCCAACCCTTTGGATGAACGCTCATTTATTCTGGAGGAAAAGGCCAAGGTATAGTCTGCGCATAGTTTTGCACTGCTTTAACTTTGTGTTTTAGAAATTGATGAAGTTAAAGTGTGAATGTAGTTATACTTGTATAAAAGTGCTTATACCAATATAGCTGCTTGCGATCTAATCACCTTTATACCAGCATAACTGCATCCACACTAGCAGGTCTTACTGCTTTAACTAGATCTGTTTCTAAACTGAGGATGTCAAAGCAGTACAAAAATTGTGTAGATAAGTGCTAAATGTGTACAATTGTTAACATTCTGTTTCCCCTTGGAAAGGCTTTTTTTGTAATATGTCAGAATGAAAAGCTTAAAAAGGCAACAATCAGGCTGAAAGTAAATAAAATATCAAACTTGCATTTTTAATGTCTTATAGACTTTAGGGTCAGAAGGGACCAATATGATCATCTAGTCTGACCTCCTGCACAAAGCAGGCCACAGGACCCTACCCATCCACTTCTATAACCAACCTCTAACCTATGTCCAAGTTATTGAAGTCTTCAAATTGTGGTTTGAAGACCTCAAGCTGCAGAGAATCCACCAGCAAGTGACCCATGCCCCACGCTGCAGAGGAAGGCGAAAAACCTCCAGGGCCTCTGCCAATCTGCCCCGGAGGAACATTCCTTCCTGACCCCAAATATGGTGATCAGCTAAACCCTGAGCATGTGGGCAAGACTCACCAGCCAGCACTCAGGAAAGAGTTCTCTGCAGTAACTCAGATCCCATCCCATCCAACATCCCAGCACAGACCACTGGGCATATTTATCTGCTGTTCAATATGTGTATGTCCATTACTAAGTAACTGATTATTACAATTCTTGTTTGCCTTTCCCGCCCCCCCCCCCCCGCCCACTGTCCTTGTCTGTTTATGCCCTGCAATAGTCAAACTTAGATTTTATGTGACCTGCTCTTTGATGTTGATTGTCTTTTTCTTGAGACATCAAGCCAATTTTGTGTGATTTAGAAAATATTTATACAGTTTACTCTTTCACTCAGCTCTAGCAGTAATAATAGATTTCAGTTTTACTTTTCCATGCACTACCACAGTATGGAAATACTTGCATTGCAAACACCATAGGGACTTCTTACTTCCCAAACTATTATCTTTTTTTTTGTTTGGTTTTTTTTAAATGAAAACACTTAGAATCATAGAAGTGTAGGAGAGGAAGGGACCTCAAGAGATCATTTGGTCCAGTCTTCTGCACTCAGGGCAGGACTATTTTTAATAAAAAGTTGGCTGCCCAGATGGGTTAGAATCTTGTCCCCTCAGATTAAGAGCCTGATGCTCTGCCTACTGAGCTAGCGGTCATTGCCAACACTTCTGTTGTGTGGCTTTTTTGTTTTGTTTTGTAAAATCACATTTTGGGTTTAAAGTGCCTGATTGTGCCCCCTGATGACTGAATTACTCCTAGCACAGTGGTCTCCAAATAAAGAAGCCAGTGATTTTTGTTTCTGTAACTTTTGGAAAAAACATTGTCAGCAAAGAGTTAAACATGTGCATAAGTCTATGTGCCTCTAGGTCTTGCTCTCCAAAGATGTAAGAGGAATCTGGCTAGCTTGCTTACTGTTAACTTGGAAAACAGACCTGTGTGCAATACTTTTTCTCTCTTGAAAGGCTACTATCTAGAGGTGGCAAGATGGAGAATCATTACATGAGTGCTCTAAACTACTGTTAGCAAACTTCAGTTTCCTTGGAGGAAGAGAACTAATATTATAGTTACCAGATGTGTTATAGTGCTCTTAGATGCTTTCCTCTTAGGTCAAGATGGTTGATATCTTGAAAAGGGGTGCCTTGCACCAATGGCAATGATTGATTCTAAGCCTTTTTGAAGGGATCTGTTGTCTTACGGGCTGTAAGATACTGCTTTCCTGTGCAGAATGTGATTCTGAAAGTAGGATTCAGTGTGTTAATACCTTTTTGTCCAAAGCAGTATATTTATGCTCTGGTGGGTGTGACCACCTAATCAGTCTGGGCACAATTGTCAAACACTTCTTCCTTTGCAGAAGAACTGAATAGGTGGTGAATATGAATTCTGAGATTCAGAAATAAATTCACCTGCAGTTTCTTATAGCATATTTGCCTTTCCAGTATGGAGTACTTCGGAAAATCTATTTTGAAGTGACTTACTATTCATATTGTTGGTAAGATATTTAAATTTTGGTCCATGCTCTTTTTAACTTGGAGAGCTAATAATGCACTGGTGGATTTGTGATAACATGCTAATATTCCAGGAGCGAGCTTAACCATAAGAACATCAGGATAGTCATACCTGATCAGACCAATAGTCCCTCTGGTCCGGTATCCTGTCTTCCAACAGTGACCAATGCCAGATGCTTCAAAAGAAATTAACAGAACAGGGCAATCATTGAGTGATTCATCCCCTGTTGTCCACTCCCAGCATCTGAAAGCATGGAGTTGTCCCTGACCATCTTGGCTAATAGCCATTGATGGACATATCTTCCATGAGTTAATCTAATTCTTTTGTGAATCTTGTTAGAGTTTTGGACTTCTCAGCATCTTCCTGGCAATGATTCCACAGGTTGACTGTGTGTTGTGTTTGTTTTTAAACCTGCTGCCTGTTCATTTCACAAAGGGGTAAATAACATTTCCCAGTTCACTTTCTCTACACCATTCATGATTTTATAGTCCGCTACCATATCCTCCCATTTTCTAAGATGAACAATCCCAGTCTTTTTATTTCCTCCTCAGATGGAAGCTGTTGCATATCCCTAATAATTTTAGTTACTCTTCTCTGCGTCTTTTCCAGTTCTAATATATCTTATTTGAGATGGGGTGACCAGAATTTCACCTGGTATTCAAGGTGTGAGCATACCAGAGATTTTTATAGTAACATTATAATTGCAGTCTTAATCTGTCCCTTTCCTAGCAGTTCCTAACATTGTTACCTTTTTGACTGTCGCTGCACATTGAGTGGATGTTTTCAGAGAAATATCCATGATGATTCCAAAAACTCTTTCTTGAGTGGTAACAGCTAATTTAGACCCTATCATTTTGTAAATATAGCTGGGATTATGGTTTCCAATGTGCATTACTTCACGCTTATCAAAGTTCTGCCATTTTGTTGCCCAGTCCCCTTGCTTCTGAAAATTCTCAAGGAGATATTGTGAAGGAACAATAAGTTTGTAAACTATATTTTCTGGTGATCTTCCTTTTTTTAACTACAAAACAAGTAAAATTAATCCTACTGGTAACAAATACACATTTCAAAGTAGCAATTGTAAAAAGTATCAGCCCTTAAGTATACATCTTATAGGAAATCACACTGATACCAAGATGAGTGACAGATGACTACATTACTGAGTTGTGCAAATACCATTGCTAGTAGTCATGTTTTGTTTGTTTTGTTATACAATGGTTATACAGTCTCTGTACCAAGCAACCAATTCATATAAGGCTTCTGAGTTTTGGTGACAAAAATATTGAAATAATTGACTATTTGCAATAAGCTCCATGACTGGATTGCAAGGTGTGGCTAGCACAATTTCCTCTTGAATGTCAACGTCTTGTAGTTCATGTGTAGCTTGTTTAATGCTAATAGGAAAAAAATCATGTTCAAATTTTTTTTTTAAAATTTGAACTTCCTTTTGCACAAATATGAAAATCATGCCATAGTCACAAGCTGAAAAACACAGCAGTCAGATTGAGAGCAGCTTTTGGTAAAGAGGAGGTAAAACTGTCTAAAAAAATCTGAAAGTCATCAAAGATACTTTATCAGATGAGGCTCCACAAGCAAATTTTGAAATTACAAATGGCTTCCCTCTAAAACAGACTACTTAATTTCCCATGCCTTTTTTCCACCCACGGAAGTCTAGATTTTCTTGGAAGTGCAGCAGCAGCTTATTGTGATATAACGTTGAAACATACATAACCTTTAGCTAATATTTTATCATCAATAGAATGTTGTGATTTGTTTTAAAATAACAAATGTGAGTAAAATCTGGAGCAGAAAGAAATGAGCAAAAGTTCCCATGAGGAATCAACTGACTAAGAAATAGGCTGTGTAGAACTAATTATTTTTTCCTGCTATTATTTTATTCAAGCATACGTGAAAACAGCCACTTCACTAAACCTTTTTCTGTTTCTCTTTATCATTCTGAATTATTAATTTCTGGATAATCAATAAAAGTAGTTTCTAGATTCTAGATCTGCTCACAAGTCCTTTGGTCAGTTTTTGACATCTGATAACACTTTATCTCCTTTTCTGTTGCTATTTGAAAGACCTATATGCAAGCTGGAGAAACTAGCCCTAGGGTAACTTAGATGGACTGTATACAAAGTATCACTTTTCCAGTCTTTCATTAGATGTTATCTTAAATGTTACTTCTAAACATTAGAAATAAAACTGTTCATGCATGTGTCCTTTATCATAGGAAGAAAAACTTAGGAGACATGAGAAGAAAAAAAATCTTTAACATTTTCTTTGAGAGACAGTGGTTATATAAATGTGATTTAAAAATATATATGTATTGGATCAATACAGCCATTTTGCATATGTATAACCATTTGCCTGGTTACACAAAGGATGATCAGCTGGTTTAATGGCAGTGATAAGATTGCTGTAGAACTACAAGGGAGCTCTGGCTGCTCTGGTCAGCATAGCTTGTTATTAGAAGAATCCTGTTTCAGAAGAATGGCTAACGATGCAAAACTGTAAACAATGTTGTCACAGTTTAATCTAGTTACTGTGTTAAATAATCACTGCCTTAATATGTTAACACTCTAGGATTCTTGTTAGGTTTTAGAAAGTGAAGTAGTGTAGCTGGTATCTAATCAATGCGATTCAAAGAGATGAGCTTAACCACATACCCACACATTGAAATGTATTCTCCCCGACTGTAGGAGAACTTTTCTTGACTATTTGAAGAGGCAGTGTTATAAATCAAGGCTAAACATAGGAGAGTGACACCCCAGTTTATGAAATATACCAAAATGTGCTCTGCACCGAATTTGGTTTCTAATATGGTATAAAAGGCAAAAATGCACACGTTGAGATTTGTTTTTTATTTTGAACTATAACAGTTCAGCTTCTCACCTTCTTAGGTTCTGAGATGCGCGTGTGTGTGTGTGGATCACCCATTAAGATCTGGGTGCATTGCTGTATATTTTGACTGTCCAAATATTCCTGTATGTGGCCAACAAGTCTGCTGAGTTTGTGAAAACCCTCTTGCAGTCATTCCATATTCTTCTGTCCGAATAGCTTGGGGACCACTGGTATTAGGACTTAAAGGGGAGCCAACTTATGATCGCATTATATGCGATTTTGCGTTATGGCGGGGCATGTTATTGCGAGGTTTGACTGTAGTTGTTTTTCCTCAGGATGGTCTTTTAATTTTGAAGATTAATAAAGTCCAGTTGAAGAACAAGAGATTATCTCAAATTTGCTGCAGCTGAACAGAGTTTTCCATTGTCAAAGGCAAAGTATGTCAGAACAAACTAAATCTGTGGGTTTTTTTTTGTTTGGTTTTTTTAACTTAATAAAATTGTGCTTAGGACAAACTCTGTAGGAATGTCTAAACTTTTAACTTAAAAATCAATGATAATATGAAATTTTTTATTAGGTCTCCATGTATTATAACATGGTGTGTGAGGTGAACAGAAGAATTTCTTTAAGGTACTAGATTTTTCTCCCCTCCTTGTTTCAGTTTGTTACAGAGCGAGTAATGCTTTCTACCTGTAAATTAATGTTCTTCCCTCTAATCTAATCTAATTCCAGTGTATTTCTGCTCTCCTTTGTGCAGTTTAAAAGGGCCAGTTGGCTTTTCAGTAAAAGTGCTTAGTAGAGATTTTATTACCACTGGGACAAACCAAATTCAGATACACCTCTACCTTGCTATAACGCTGTCCTCGGGAGCCAAAAAATCTTACTTCATTATAGGTGAAATCCCGTTATATCGAACGTGCCTTGATCCTCCAGAGTGCGCAGCCCTGCCCGCCGCCCCTCCCCCCCCGAGCGCTCCTTTACCGTGTTATGTCAGCGTTCGTGTTATATCGAGTCGCATTATGTCGGGGTAGAGGTGTACTTCTTACCCACCCTTGTTGAAGGAAAATTCTGAAATAAATGCTCATGCTTGTGCAATTGAATGTTAGTGTTAAAGAAATTCTAGCTGTTAGCAGCAGGGGATAATTTCTGCTTGAGGAAGGGAGAAAATTATCTGATTAATGCTAAAAACAATAGCTGTGCTATAGAATACGTTAATTATTATTACTAGAAATTAGAGAAGCAGGCTGTTTTTGCTTCCATAACTCTGTCTTTCATTACTTAAACCAGTGACTTTCAGCCTTTTTTCATTTGTGGACCCCTAAACAAATTTAAATGGGCTCTCAAGAGTCTGTGGGTTGAAAACCACTGACTTAGACTTTTTGTAGTCTGGGTGTCAGAAATGTATTTGTCTCTGAATTGTGCTACTGTGCTATCCTTAATGTTGATATTGCATCATTGTCCCGTGTTTGTGATTTAGTGTTTTTTGTTTTGTTTTTTTTGAAAAATCTGTATCAAATCTTTCAGATTCTGGATTCTAATACAAGTAGAAATTAGAGTAATTGGCCAAGGAGTGAGGGTGCTCATGCTTTTGGGAAGAAGGCAAGGTACTGTTCCCTTTCAGTTCTTCCTTATTTACATTGCAATAGGGCCACAAAGACCCAGTCAGGGTTGAGTCCCTTGCCCTGAAGAGTTTACTCATGTCTTGTTTAAATTTGATTGTCCTCCCTCAGATTTGACCTAGTTTATTACAGGGGTGACAGTAACAGCCTATGTAACTATATAGAACTAACAGTGTGAATTCTGAATCACACTACTTAAAATTCCCTATTTCATTACAACTTCTCTATGCCCCTTTAATGTTTGCCCCCTTGAAAAAGTCAGGCTGGGTTTGCAGTTTATCGTCCCCAACCACCCCTTTATCTATTACTATTGGTTCTCCTTTAATTATTGTTTAAGTGTAAGCTAGCTTTTCAACTCAGATAACTGTCCCTTCCCTGAGGTGTCCCTCCCATAAAGGGATAGGAGGGGATAGGGGTTCCAGAGTTCTCTACTCATTGTTTTATCGAGTAGGTCCCTGCAGCTGTCAGATACAAAAAAGAAAAGTAAATTGATGAATTATGGAGCATGTGCTTGGCCACTGTGGTCTGGGGTTATGGAGGTGCTCTCTGGAGTCCTTGTTATATCGTGGGGTAGTTCAGCCTCTGGGAGATGAAAGGGGTACCTCTCTTCAACACAGCTGGGTGCATGAGGTGTGGCAGCTGGGGTATTGTTCCATAGAAGGGGTTCATCTTCCCTCATCATGATGCCCCCCCTCTGAGGAATTGGACAAAGAAAGTTCTAGCTGGGCTCCACACTGGTGCCTGGGGTTTCATTCTCCCTGTTAATGAGGTGCTTTCCCTGTCACCCCATGAGGCTAGGACAGGGGTGGACTTCTAGGGCTCTGGAATGGAAGGAAATCTCCCTTATATTCCAGTTAGGGTGGTTGAGGGAGACTTCCATGCCTTTCAAAGGATGGCTGCATCCATGGATAATAGTGCCGTACTTCCCCTCTAGTTTATAGCTTTTAATACACCTTTTCAATATTTTGTGAGTCCACATGAAAGTAAGTCAGGTCTTCCAAAGGCTGAAAAAACTGATTCTGAAGTACACATGATAGAGCAAAAACAAGCTCTTAATCTTAAACCCAAATTGTCTCTGAAGACATGCAGTGTAGGAGTTAAGAAAAACAGAACCTAGGAACAAGATATTTCTAGCTATTCATTATGTGTAATCATAGGTTTAGACTGCTGTATGGTAATGCATTTCAAGTGCTTGGCTGTCTGTAGCTAAGGAGGGAATGGGACTAGTGCGGAGCTCAGCAGCTGCTTTTTTGTGGTTCAGATTTTTGTGGTGATACTCTGCCAGGATTTTGCATTGGCTTCCTGCATATATATATATATGTATATATATCTTTTGTCCTGTTGACAGCTTGCTGAAATCTTCTCAGGGTTCTGTTTTTAAAGCTTGTGTGTGTGTGTATATTTGTGTGTCTAGACGACACTAAATTCAAAGAGGTGGAGAAACCAATTTTTTCCATTAATACAATAATTGGAGATGTTTATTACCCACTGGGTTAAAATCTAAATTGTGTGTGCTAAAATTGGAGCCATTAACTGAAGCCATTTTGCAGCTTGGAATTCCATTAAAGTGTTCCCCCAGACATGCCTCCTTTGCTTAGTAAAAGGTTATCTAACACTGTTCTGTGAACTTAGTTTGTGGTAACAAACAGATCAGCCGGCTTCAACTGGGATTTGGCTCAGTAAGCAGGGCAAAGAACCAGCATATCCCAAGGCTATGCTTGTAACAGTCAGTTCTCAGATGAGCTTGGTTCTTCCCCCAAACAAATGCTCTGATATGAGAGGGAGAAAAGGATCTGTCACTCAGAATCCCCACTCTCACATGTGATATATAAATTCTTAAGATTTTAGCATCAATTAAGTCTCATCCTCTTCTGTGTATCTCACAATTTGTATGGAAGCCTCTTTATTTTTGACTTGTGAAGTTTAAAGAAAAAACTCTTCTTTTTAACCTCAGTTTTGACTAGCAGAACAATGTAAGATTATAATAATGTATGATGGCAGGTCAGATGAGCACATGACAGTTTCACAATATATCTGAACTCTACTGCCTTGTTTGGGATCCATGGGTGAAAGTGATTGGCTAGTGACCCAGAAATCAGTATTCATGTCCGCTCTGGAGAAGTGCTATAAGAAGGAGTGTGGGGTTTCTTCCCAAAATGAAGGGTGGGATAATGCTTTGGCTGCTTTTCAGACTGAACTTTATACAGTTGCACTGTATTTATTCTTGTTGCACTGGCTATGTCTTTATACAGGTTTCCTTGTTGTAAATGCCAGTGTCTAGAAATCTAGTGGTTTATCAGATTTTCAGCTTGTTTACGCATGCGCATGTTCAGATTTGGTGTGCAAGCAGATAGAATCTTCTGGAATGTTGTGTTGGAGGACTAGGTATGCTACTTCCCGCTATGGAGCGTGGAGTCTTCAGTAGCAAGATCCTCCAATTTGTAACTGTGTTTTCACAATCATGACATTAATATGGCATCTGCTTAAAATAATTTTTAATAAAACTACTCTCATATCTGGCTGTAATATTGAAAATGTATTTAAGTCTCTCTGTTTGCCTTGTATGTATTCATTGAGTTGTTGATCCATATACAAAACATTTCATCAATCCTGCCCCTGGGTCTACTTCAATAACAAGAACATAGAGAGGCCAGAAAGAATGGTGCTCTGTGCCCATTAACGATGTGTCCTGCTTGTTAGTGACCACAGAACTCCAATCTAGTTGAATTGTTACTGTGTGAAATTGAATCACAGATGATGCATGTCTTGAGTCTTTTTGTTTGGGCACTTCCATCCCTGCATAATTCATAACCATGTGACTGACAATGACTGGACACAGAACTCTAAATCTGAAACATCCTGCTGGAGTTCACGTATCCAACGCGCACCAGCGATTATTGCTTGGAAAAGGGTTCAAATTAACACAGTCTAGTAAAGGAAAATTAGTTGCATCTGTTAGGATGGCTGTTTCTATTTAAAGTTTTATGAACTAGAGCTTGAAAATAAGCATTTGGGTTTGGATCAAATTTCTGGTTAAATTAATGAAACCCAGTACTATTTTGTGGATTAGAGTTCTCTCCAAAAGCAGTCTTTCCAGCCTTGGCTTCTATCATCCTGGAAATTTCCGAGGTATATTGCCTTAATAAAGGGGCCAAACACATGGGATCTAACACATATAGTTTACATCATTACTGTTCGTAATGTGGTTTCAAATTTAGTCAGTCTTTAATCTGATGGAACGTTGGTGGAGTTGCTTGGATATGTATTAAAATTATAACTGAAAGTAAAGCTTGGCATTATGGACAGTCTGAAAAAGGTAATTTAATTTTCTCTTTGGATGTTAACACAGATAAGATAATTTTTGGCTCCCCAATTTAAATTGTTTCTCAGATAGGGAGTTCAACGTGCAGAGTTACTGTAAACTATCAAACATAACTTGGGATGCAGCTAGCCCCAGTATTTTGTAAAATGCAAGTTATATGTTGATGCTTGTTGTATTAGCATAGAATAGTTTTCATTAAGGCTTTTAACGTACATTGTTTATATTCATAACTGAAGGTTAACACTGTTTCTCACACTAAAGCATCATTTAACAGAGAAGTTGGATCCAAGACAATTTCATCCCACTCCAGCCTTATGTTAAACTCAAAACAGGTGTCCCTCTGTTACAAATGGGGCATAATTATTAAAATAGTCTTAAAATATTCAAGATCTCCTGTTTCTTTACTTTTTAAAAAGAGAAGAAATAATTGTCTTCTCCATAACAGGTGTTAAATCACCTGCTCAATTTTGTTCTCAACTATAGATGCCAAATCTTGGGAAATCAAACTGTCAGTGCTTAGTATTTTTACTGATTGGCAACGTAGTGCGATTCCAGTGAATCATATCTATACATGATATCGAGCAGTTGTTGGTGTACTTTGTTGGTTTCAAAAGCTAACTGCTGGCACAAATGCAATCACAAAGAGCTACTCATATATGCAGAACCTCTTAATTTTTTTTTTTATTTTGGTGGAGGGAGAGGAAGTATTGGCCAGTTGACAGTATCCTGGAGGAGTCAGGCAACCTGGGCTTTATTCTTGGCTCTGCTGCTGCGTCTGTGTGATAATGGGTAAGTGACTTAACTTCTGTCTGTTTCCTCATTTGTAGAATGGGGATAATACTTAAAAACACTTCTTCTAAAAGAAGATGAGAATATTAAATGAAAAGCAGTTAAGTACAAGTACACCTCTACCCCGATGTAACGCTGTCCTCAGGCGCCAAAAAATCTTACCGCGTTATAGGTGAAACTGCATTATATCGAACTTGCTTTGATCTGCTGGAGTGCGCAGCCCCACCCACCCGGAGCACTGCTTTACCGTGTTATATCCGAACTTGTGTTTATCGGGCTGCGTTATATCAGGGTAGAGGTGTATTATAATACGCAGTAAAACATCCTTTCTGCTAATTTGTATTCTTATCCACAGTGCAACAGCTGCTAGTTGTCGGTGACTGTTGAGCTCTTATTAAAGGGACACAGGTACACTGGAAGTTAAATCCCGTTTTCAGGGATGCTGCTTGGTTTTTCTCCTTTTAAAGAGGTATGTTTTGTGGCTGAAATAAGCTGTTGTCTCCCTAATTGGTATTGAAATGTAACAAACTCTCAGTGGTAGTATCTTAATATGCAGATATCAAAATTCTGCTCCATAAGCTCCTCTGCCTCTCTTCCCTCTTTCTTGGTACTGGATTAGTCTATCCCTTTGTACAGCGTATTGTGGGAAGTTTTTAGTTTAAATTCCGTGTAGTTATTGAAATTTGATACAGCCTCTTCCACCTTTTTGTTTTTATTTGGTTAACACATACAAGATTATTTCCCTGAGATTCCGAGATCACCACAAGATATTGTAAGGGTAGGCTCCTGCTGTATATTGGTGTCATTGCTGTAGAGATTCACCTTTTCAGTTCTGGTTTCAAATACACAAGTCAGCTTTATTTCCACAAAATGCATGAAGCATTTATTGTGTTACTCTCTTCCTCCATTGCCCCAAACTGACTAGCAGCTTTAGCTGATTGGATAGGATTTATTCCCTGTGCCATGCTTGTGCGGCTTTCCTGCTCACTGGACTCTGATTTTGTATGGGTTTTGGACACATGACTCTAAGCATAAGACTCTTGTAATTGTATGTTATTCTAAAGACAAGGAAGGGAGTGAGGTGATTTTTCTCAGTCACTGTTCTCCTTGTCTGTCTGTGCATTAAAACAAAAAGAATTCCAGATTGTAACCCTTGCAGTGTTGCATTTGTCTTCCTTAGGGTTGGAACTTTAGTTGAACTCAGTTAATATCACACTAATATCTAGGTGTTCTTGATAACTTTAGAAATAGAAATGCATAATTCTTGCACAGGTACTTCATGCACTTGTTCCTTTCAACAGATTACATTTATTGATGAGCAGTTTTGGCTTTAGTCAGTGTGTGCATGGAACAGCAGAATGAGGTTAATCCAATTTAGGTCAGTGGTTCTCAAACTTTTGTACTGGTGACCCATTTCACATAGCAATCCTCTGTGGGTGAGCCCTGCTCCCCTTACCCAAATTAAAAATACTTTTAAAAATACATTTAACACCATTATAAATGCTGGAGGCAAAGCAGGGTTTGGAGTGGAGGCTAAGAGCTCGCGGCCCCCCCATGTAATAACCTTGCAACCCCCTGAGGGGCCGCGACCCCCAGTTTAGGTATTTGGTACTGGAAAAGAGCAGACTGTACAAACATTTTCCAGTGTAAGAGGCTTTTGCTAACTTAACTGTCTTAAATGTGTTTGTTTCTGGTAGGGGTGACCTGTCGTCTTCATCAGTATGTTTAGTGCAGAGATGTGGAAAACTTGTCTGGAATCTGTGATTTGCAGTATTTCTGGCTGCCATAGAATTAGATACTGTACTTGTTAAACTTGCTTTCACCATGTTGGAAACTTGAAAAATCAGCAATGTTTATTTGCAGCTACAATTTCTAGAAACAAGCAAACTGCGGCTCTCCTCACCAGAGAATAGTCAGGGCCACTCACATAATCTAATGTTGCTAGCTTCTTTAACAGGAAGATATCTCTATGCTGTATTCCAGTTGAGACTTTGATTACTTGCTCCTAATTCTGCTGTTGTATCTTCAATTAGTGGATACTGGATTTTGTTTGTAAATGAAGTGTTGTGAGGTTAATCTGGAATTTATAAAATTGCTGCAGAAAAAACAACCACGAGGATAGACATGTTACCTTGGGACTGATCTGCATCTGTACCAATATGCTGAAATCCTAAACCTTCATTTGGGGGCTCAAAGACCTAATTTGACTGTCTCTCTCCTTGTATTTCCCAACTGTTTACACTTCAGTAGTCTTATTATGGTTTTAAGTCTCTTCTGCAATCATTGTCTCCCCAGCAGCCAAACTGCAATGCAAAGTACCCTTATTTTCCCAAGAACTCCTTGCAGCAATCAGGTGCTGAGGAATAGGTAAGATTCAGTGTTGAAATGATCTATTGAGATCGTGATAAATGGACTGTTTTAAATGAGGGCTGTAAAAATGCAGGAAATATTAATTGCATTTTAAAAATTGCAGAATACCTTATACTAATGTTTTGTTTTGCATTTCTTTCCTTACCTCAACCTGGAAGCCTACTGGCTATTCAAGAGTCTCCTATATTGTTAGTGACACACAGTTGCAATGAAAAAACTGAGTGATTCCTTAGGATATCTTGAAAAATGATAGATTGGTGAGGAGGTAATTACCCCTTATTGTTATCCAGAAAGTGTCAGGTTAGCATCCTGCTTCCCTGCGTGGGCTCTATTGCTAACTTCCTTTTCAGGTACCGCCGTTGTAGTCTTCCAATTAGATTTCATATTGGAATTGGAACTTTCTCCCTGCGCTATAGAAAAACCACCTCCACAAGGGTCTCGGACTGGCACTTTACAGTGCTGAAACTTGCAGCACTGGGGAGGGGGTGGGTGTTTTCACACCCCTGAGTGAGAAAGTTGCAGCACTGTAAAGTGCCAGTGTAGACAAGCCCTTGCTGTTCCTTGAAAAAAATTTTTGAGTCCACATGTGGGAATGTTGTCTGTCAATCATTTTGGTGCATCCATGCCCAAGCACTTTACAACAGTGGTGGTACCAGCATATTTTGAGATCCTAAAGCAACTCTGCTACACAGCACCTAGCATTGTTGTGAGTAGGGTCTTTTAGATACCTTCAAATGCAGGGCACTCGATTGAGGGAGAGTTAGGGGAACAGAATTATTGAAACTGCACTCTTAACCAGGATGTGGATAAATCTTTGTAAGATCCAGCAAAACAGATATCGTCAAGCTAAATATCATCATCTCTGGTGGAACAACTAATGCTTTTGTAAAATACCTGGAGTTGGCAGTGACGAGAATGCAAGGTGTTATAAGAGATTGTAACCGAAAGTTTTATAGTGCTTTTCATCCTAGTATAACAGAGCCCAGGTGTCTTGGTATCTCAGTTTGAGCTATTGTCCATCAGAACTCCATGCATTAAGATGAACTGTCACAGAAACAATGACCTTTAGGATATCTCAGACTTGTGTGTGGGAAATGTTGAATTGGAATCAAATAAGATGTCACTTAGCTTTTGTACATTCTTAAATAAAGGAAGCAAGATAGCAAAGCATATTTAAAAACATATTTATAGTGAAAGCAAAACTCTCTTATTTGGAGGTGAATGGATGAAAAAGCACTAACTATCTTTAATGGCTGTGAAGACTCTCTTCTCTGTTTTTATTCCTGTAGGAAAAAAATTTAACCCTAAATCAGATTCTTTAAACTACTATGCTCCCCTTTGGTATTTGAGGAAAAGCCACGATCTTTGAAAGTTAACTCCCATGGACAAGTTGAGATCTTAGAATGTTGAATTTCAAGGAAAATCAAACTTTAAAAAGCAAAAGTATTCTTAGGGCAGGTCATTAGTTTAGTTTTAATTCTAGTCTAGGCTGATAGGAGCTGAAAATCTTATCCAATTGTGGTCTACTTAAGAGGACTGCTGAAAGACTCTTTCCTAGTTGGTATCTGCATAATGATGGAATTGTAGATGGTCAAGTCACAACTGGCATTGTTTGTTAATCTTACTACCCCTAAGGTAGTACTTGAGCTACAGAAGCTCATGCGATTTCTTACTTCTGAACAGTTCCTGGAGGACTATGCTGACCCTCCCCCACGGAGTTGCATACAGTCCCTGGCCTACACTGATACATAAACCATTCATAAACTTAATACAGTATGGTCCCCAAAGATATCGCATGGGATTGAAATATCTGTCACAGTTGCATCTTTGGTTTGTTGTTTTGTCACTGATAAACTGAGCATGGAAATATTCACTGTTGATAACTCATGTAAGCATCTTAACTTTTATTCACATCTAATTTGTTTAAATATTACAGAAAATTTTAAAATGTGCTCATGTCACGGAGTCACCGGGCGATGCTCTGGAACTGCACCCCACCAAGCCAGTCAGGACTTTGGGAAGCCTCCTCTCCCTTGGAGCAGACTTGTTCAGGGCAAGAAGCTCACACGTCTTCACCTCCTGGGTCTCTCCTTGGAGCATTCAGCATCCTCTGCCCCTCCGTGTGCTTCCCACAGCGAGTCCACCCCAGCGGGGTCCTGGGGAAGCCACCGGGTTCTGCACCCCCACTTTGCAGTCAGACGTGACTCTCAGCCAGCCAGTAACACAGAGGTTTATTCGATGACAGGAACAGGGTCTAAAACAGAGCTGGTAGATACAGCGAACCGGACCCCTCGGCTGGGTCCATTCTGGGGGGCAATGAGCCAGACCCCCAGGTCTGGCCTCCACCCTTGACCCCAGCCAGCTCCAGACTAACTACCCCTCCCAGCCCCTCCTCTCTCCTCAGCCCCTTTCCCGGGCCAGGAGGTCACCTGATCCCTTTGTCTCCAACACCTTCAGCTGGCACCTTTGCAGGGGAGGGGCCCAGGCCATCAGTTGCTAGGAGACAGAGTGTCAGGCATTTAGGTGCACTGGCCCTTTGCTCTGCCAGATACTTAAGAACTGCCATAGGGACACTGAGGCACCAACACAGTATTCAGAGAAAACATTAAGAACTTTCCCACTTCGTCACAGCTCATTTTTCCTGCTCTATTCTATTAAGCTGTAGCCTGTAGTTTTTCCAGCAATGATGAGGATACCAGAGATGAGCTGTCAATGTGAATCACGTGACATTACCAGGGCACTATGACAATAGCCTACTGTATTCCACAGTACACACTAATCAAGCAAAAACAACGAGGAGTCCTTGTGGCACCTTAGAGACTAACAAATTTATTTGGGCATAAGCTTCTATGGGTTAAAACCCACTTCATCAGATGCATTGAGTGGAAAATACAGTAGCAACTTCCTTTCTGCCTATGCTGGGCCTCTAAAAGCTTGTTTCAAGTGACATTTTCAGTTTAGGAGGTCTTAATGTATGAGAATTTCTGAATTAACACTTGCAGGCAGATCATTTCCATATGTTGGATGTTCCAAGGGATTTCAGATGTTGGGTGTTGATCTGCACGAATGCTAACTGCAAAATAGGTTTAGAAACACTGGGCTAAGTTTCTCATCTTTGAATAATATTAGAGGCCTGGAAATTGACTGAGCAACATGCATGTGTTCCAAAACACTTCACTTGTGCTCCTCAGTTTCTCCAAATACATAATGTTTGTACATGAACAGTGTATCTATCAAAATATTTAAATTTGATATTAATTCTATTTATTACAATAGGATTGTATTGATAATTTGTCTCGATCACTCAGATTTAACTTCCTTCTTTTCCTTCCCAGAAAATGAAGCTGAACCAGTTTAGTATAAAGATACTTAATTATATTATTCAGAGGTATGTTTGTCCCCAGAGACCTTGCAGTCCTTATCTAGATAAACATCTGGGGTGGCATCACCATTCTGCTCAGAAAGAAAGATTTGAGTGCAGATGACACTTCACCTTCCCCCCACCCCCTTCTTTGCAGGTGATGTAATTTTACAAATAAACATAGAAATGCATTTCTTTGGGGTCTTTAATGTCTATTTTCTGTTTACTTAACCTCTCATTAAGGTTGTATAGCACCTGTTGTTACTTCTGAGACTTTCCCCTTTGAAATAATGGCCAAGCCAGTCCATTTAATAAACAGCAGTCCTGCATCTATGTGATCTTATACTACCGCTCCAAGGCCAAATTATTAGAAACTGTCTCAAGAACACCACTCTACTGACATACTGAAATATTTCTAAAATAGTCAGCTGATGGACAAGTAGGAAAATGTATTTTGATACATATATTAAAAGCAGCTGGGTTAGCAGGCAAAATTTATCTTAGTGTTGCTTATGCAAGAAAGCGCTCTATAAATATTTAACGTGCATCCTGGATGTTTACAGTAACTTAATCTTCTGCTTTTCAGATAGATTACGAATTACAAACAGAATTATTTTGGCTCATTTTAATGTCCAGTTATGACCGTTACAATGCTATAGGAACAATGTAGCATGTATTTTTGCCCCAGATATATGATAAAGGCTTAATGGTAATGGTTTTATGTAGAAAGAACAGGCGTACTTGTGGCACCTTAGAGACTAACCAATTTATTTCAGCATAAGCTTTCGTGGGCTACAGCTCACTTCTTCTGATAGCATACTTACTTGCTAAGGAACTCACCTAGCTTTGTCTAAATTTTGCAACAGAGAATCCTGTGAAATGGTAGGAAGAGGGGGAAAGGAAAGAAATTCAATACATTCTGAGTAGCTTTCCCAGACCTGAAGAACTCTGTGTAAGCTTGAAAGCTTGTCTGTTTTACCAACAGAAGTTGATTCAATAAAAGACAATACTTCACATACCTTCTTTCTCTAATACACCAGTAAATGAGTCTAGTAAAATCTGTTTGCAGAGGTTCTGTGCTCATTCTTATATAATCATTAAGAACAATTATTCCCAATACATAAGTTATACAATTTTGAGAAAATAAAAGCTTTCCCTGAGAAGAAGAGTTTGCTTTAAATCAGTTGGTAGTTGAGGCATTTACAGTCATGATCTGAATGCAAGTTGATATAGAATCCCTGAACTAACTGGTTGTTGGAAAATGAAGGAGACTAGGATCTGTGAGGATGGTCCCTTGCTGAAACTAGAGGCCAGCAATATAGACTGCTTGACGGCTTCATAAGTTACCCATTATTACAGTATGGTCCTGAGCCAACATAAGGGATTGATTTCATGACCTTCATTCTAGACAACGCTATTGTTTCAAATTAAATTGCTATTACTTTTGTCTCCTGCTGTGAGAATCTACCATAGATGATAACAATCATGAACTTGTTGGTAAATTAAGACTTTTTCCAGTTTTCTCAGCTGACTGTCACAAAGCTGAATATAACTTGCCTTATTTCAGATACCAGTCTTAAACTTGAACAGTGCAAACTCCTTTTCAGCAAGTTGTCTCTCCACTTTTTTCTTTAGAAAATTGTCAAAAATATTGCTGAGACCCTGTAGCACATACAACAAACCGACTGTCCTACGTTGTACCAAAAAGCCGCCTTGAGTAAGCAGTTACATCTTAAATGACTGGATTCACTTCCTTCTTGTGTTGGAAGAATCCAGGTTCCTTTCTGTATGGAAAGGGACATCATCCCTCATGTTACTTCATTGAATTACCATAAAGGTCCTTTGTTTTCATACCTGAATGTCTGTTACACCTATTAAAGCTATTGGAAAGAGCATATCATGCATGAAACATTCACGTAGTTTAAAATAGCTTGAAATAATTTAATTAGTTATGAACCTTACCCATTGATGGGTGTTTTTTGCTTGTTAAAAGCATCAATATTTTATTTTTAAGAATGCACCCAAGACTTTTGCTTCTATGTGACATTAAAGCTCTGATAACCTTTGTGACATTGCTCTCATATGCTTTATGGAAGTATGCTTATGAATATGATATAACTGGAATATGCTTTACGCAAAAGATCTCTTGTAGAGTAGTATAACAAAGGTTATAAACTACTGAATATGTTCCTCTTATTTGTATGCATGTATCATTCTTGTATCTGAAGCTAGAAGTATGAAGTATAACTGTGAGGTCCTACTGTAATGATGGAAAAAGTGGGCCATTAATGGTGGTTTAGAATCTTGATGGCTCCCATTGACTAGGACAATGTGGTTGTAAATGGTTTATTTACCTGCAAGCCTTCCTGTGTATGTGTGGGCCAACCCAGGAAGAACAGAGTTTAGGGGTTCTTACATTGACGTGACCATGTCACATGATACTGGAATCTCTCTTAAATCTGGTACTTTTCCATTCAGAAGGAGGGGTGGGGACTCAGAGAGACAAAAGATTCCCACCTTGTGCCAAAGCTATAAAAGGGGGTGGAGCAGGACAAAGGGGGCTGCCAGTCATAAGCAACCCCCTGCTTACCACCTGAGATGTCTACTAGAATTAACAAAGACTGTACCTGGTAGAGGATTGGGCCCAGACTAAGAAGGAGTCTAGTCTGTGAAAGAAACTTATTGAAACATCTGAGGGTGAGATTATCTGTAATCAGTTTCCTAATGTATTAGGCTTAGACTTGCATATTTTGCTTTATTTTGCTTGGTGACTTTGTTCTGTCTGTTATTACTTGAAACAACTTAAATCCTACTTTTTATACTTAATAAAATCACTTTTGTTTACTGATAAACCCAGAGTAAGGGATTAATACCTGGGAGAGCAAACAGCTGTGCATCTCTCTCTCTCTCCTCTCTCTCTGTGTTATAGAGGGTGGACAATTTACGAATTTGCCCTGTATAAGCTTTATACAGAGTAAAACTGTTTTGTTTTGGTGTTTGGAACCCATTGGGAACTGGGTGTCTGGATGCTGAAGATTGAAAACAGCTCAGCAGGTTACCTGTTAAGTCTGCAGCTTTGGGAGCATGGACCAGACCCTGGGTCTGTGTTACAGCAGGCTAATGTGCCTAGCTGAACAAGGGAGGGTTCTAGAGTCCCAAGCTGGCAGGGAAAACGGCTCCAAGGTAATTTCAGCATATCAGGTGACAGTTCCAAGGGTGACTGAACTCGTCTCAACCTTATGCTAGGGTTCTTCTCAGAAACAAGCTGTTGGCAGAAGCAAAACCTGACAGCTTCACTAGAAGAGATTTTTATTCCAGTGACAAGGTCTGGAAGCATTTTTCCACGTAAATTTAATCACAATACATATTTGCACAATGTTTTACAAAGTGGTAAGTTTATATTTAACAGCTTATGCCCAAGGAATTCCTGGTGTTCAAAGGTCTGCGTTCTAGTATAAACAGAGCACATGTCTCAATCATGCTTTTATATTGGTCTTTAGTAGGTGGTGTGTGTGTGTGTGTGTGTGTGTGTGTGTGTGTGTGTGTGTGTTTGTACGCCACAGTGAAATCTTATCACACAGCATCCTGTGTCTTATCTACTGAGCTTACTCCACAACTGCTCTCTGGACTCATTATGTGT
The DNA here is from genome assembly GCF_007399415.2 of Gopherus evgoodei. Classification (NCBI taxonomy): domain Eukaryota; kingdom Metazoa; phylum Chordata; order Testudines; family Testudinidae; genus Gopherus; species Gopherus evgoodei. The sequence goes on along the minus strand of NC_044339.1, from coordinate 7,733,574 downwards.
TAAAACAAAGCCAGATGATTTCTAAAACCTGATAGACTGAGAAATTGCATGGTTTAAGTATGGAGAGAGCCCTTATTGCCAGTACTTGTTAACATTTCCACCAAAAATAGGATTTCCTTTCTTAGCTCACATGGGAACAAAATACAGAGGGTTCTGCTCTGTTCTGAGTTGCTCTGATTTGCTACAACCTCCTGTACAGTCTTTCAGTGGAGAGCAGCAATATGCGTTTAGTGCTGCATGTCCAAACTGAATATGGACTAGTAAAATTGACTTAAACTAAAGAAGTATCAACAGATACTGGTGAATCTGGGCAAAGGGAAATGGGTCCTGAATGAGCAAAGGAATCTCTTAATGATGGCTTCCCATTTAGAAAAGGTGTATCTGCATTTGTACCAAAACACATTTACTGGGTTTTAGCTCTGAGGATATAAATTAATCTGTCTCTTTCCAACACAGAAACCAATTACACATGAATGCTGGCCACAATAGTCTGTTCTGGGAATATGTTGTTGAGATGACCAATTCCTTGGCTAACAGGTTTGTTGTTTGGGTGGGAAAGATGAAATTGAGAAGTAGTAAGCCACAGATAACAGCTCAGCATTCTTGAATGAAATTATGTTAGAGCCAGGCTTCATGGAATCAGACATTCAGATAAAATTGGCTCAATGTAAAATGTATTCATTAGATAGCATTTATTTTGTATTTCAATAAGAAACCAGGGCTCTTGGGCCTGAAATTGGTTGGTCTCTGAGAGAAATCTGAAGAATCCCTATACAGTAGAGCAGAACCTCATTAATGCTCATCTAGTTTTTTCACAAATCCCAGTTCTTGTCCCACATCCCAACATAATCGGAGTACTATGTGCTCAGTGCTGTGCAGACCATGGAATGGGTCAGTTTCCTATCCTGAGGATCTTGCAATATAAGTAGGGGTTTAATAACAGAGACAGCACTCTGAGGTGTAATATCACACCTCAATCTTATTTTAACAAAATACATAAAAGACTTAGTGTGGCTTTGTAAACAACAAATACTTGTGGTGTTTTGACAAAATGCATCTTTTGTTGCAACATCCTTGAGTCCTCCATATTGTTTGCCAATTGCTAATGCAGACTTACCTGCAATGTATGTCCTTAGTCACCGCAATGAATTGGTGGGATTCTGGTGTTCATCTTATACACAGGTTCTTCCCCTGACTTGCCTACAATTATGGGGTTCAGTATGGGGCAGGGTTTGTGTTACAAGGAAACTAGGATGCTGCAAACTCTTAAAGGGGCTTGAGGAAGAATTTATACACTTCCACATTAGAAAATTTGACCAAGAGATTTTGATCTTTCCACTTGCTGAAGTACATTCTCCTCATAAGCAGGGGCATCCTCTATCAGAAGTAGTATCATCAATGGTCTTTCTCTGACCAAACATGAGATTTGAAACTGGATTCTTTGTATGGCAGCATGGATGCTACTCCTGGGGCAATATGCCAATTAGAATGAAATCAGTGCATCATAACCACAATTATAAACCATGATGACGATATCTAGATATCACTGGATAGATGTGGGGAGACTAGATTAATGGGCATGTTACTACAGACCCAAACATGAGATTACTATGAGTAATCTCAAACCATTAAATTGGTTGGGCTTGAACATGCAAAACATCAAATCTCATGCCAACGTTAGTGAATGATGGGGCACGCCCTGCCCATCAGAATACGCCTAAACAAAATATGGGCGTCAAAAGGCGTCAAACCACAAAAGAACAAGTGATGTTGCCACAAGAGAGCAAAAAAACGTGTCTCTAACCCGTGATTGCAGAACATCTAAGGTATAATTAACTGAGCCTGGCATAGAATGCACATATTTTCCCATCTTTGTCCTTACAGGTAGGGCACCTCACAGAGAATGCATCTTAGATGCTTCATATACAAAGGATAAGCAGTACTAGGTGTGTCTCACATACCCAAATGAAATATTGACGTCTTTGAGTTTGTTTTTTTGTCTTTTTGCAGCCAGTATTTCCACTGGTAGCATATTGATAGTGTTCAGGTGAACTCTCGTGCTTCAAAGATGTTCTTTTGTGTGTTCCCATGTACAATGACAACAAGAAAGCTTGATTATTGCTATGCTTAAGTAAGCCTCCCGTGTGGTACCCCATAGAGATGGAAAGACAGAGGGAAAACCTCAGCAGTACCATAGGAAGAGTTTCTTTTGTCTTCACGACATCTACAGCAGTGTTTCTTTGCTACATTTTTTCATATCTAAGAAATATTTTTTCTTTGAAATTATTTTGACAAAATAGGAATCCTCATTTAATGGTGTATGAAGAGTACTTCGTTATCTTTTTTGGCAGTTAAGGAGTTGATAATGTGGTTCAGACACAACTTTTGGCTTATCAACCATGCTGAGCTCTTTTGACAGTCTGGCTCTAAATGGCAATTCCCCCCCAACTCAGAATCGTACCTAAACTTTAAATGCTCACACTGGTAAAGAGATGGTGCAAGATCATGTGGCTTAGCCTTGGTGATCCATGGAGCGGGAAGCTGGTTTAGTTGTGAATTATCTGTCGATAAGAATTCAGTATAGATGTCTCAGTTGAGTTCCATTGAATGTTATGAGTAGTGGAAACTTAAAGAAATTTACACCTGGGTACTATCAAATTTCCTTGTAATCTCCACCCATTTTCTTTTGAATAGCAACTCATCTAAGTGTTGATGATCTCTTGTGTACTGTTCCATTTCCTAAGGAAACATGGGAGTTTGAAATGTGATTCAGCTGTACTATAAAAGCAGTGTTAGTCCTTGCAAGGATACTCAGCATCCTTCTATCTTGTTAGTGCAATGTCTCATATGCTAGCTACTTTCTCTCTTTAAAAGGTACACTGTTCTTCCCTTTACGCCAAGCTATGTTTAATACTTAATCACATGATTGCAGAGGCAGTTTGAGGCCTGAAACTGCAGTGATTGAATACAGTTGGAATGTAATGTTGCATCTGGAAAAATGGAAATGTATCCTGAGTTTTATCTTGACTAGCCTTTCACAGATTTACAGGCTTATATTATAGTTATTAGAACATGAATCTAGAAGGTAGTCATAACATTTAAATAGTCAGTGCTGAAATTGCCCTTTCTGAATCTTATTTTTAAAAACAATCCTAGTAACCTTGGTGTAGGCTAGCAATAGGCTTTTCTCAGTCTGTGCATTCAGGCTGGCAATATCTGCCTCTCCAGCTCTGAAAGCTACTTTGGCTGCACCTGGAAATTGTAGGAATTGATGTTTGAGCCCAGAAATAGCTATATCTGAGACTAGTAGAAGCAGCTGTCTAGTTAATATCCTGCAGCACAAATATGAGGATGGCTGTTTTCAGCCTGGTAGCCTGTACATTCACTTTCCTTCTGTGCATTATTGTTCTGGTAATTCCTGTCACCTCTATTTCTTCAGAGCAGCAAACATCACTGCTCCAATGGGAAGAGCTGATCTGGTTTCCCATTATAATCCTGCCAGGAAACTACAGGCCTTGATTTATGCTGCAGGGGTGATGCTGATTAAGCAGGCTGGCTTTCTCTTTCCTTGGAGGAGAGGGAAGGAAGCAATGTATGTGTTGAAGTGCTACAGAAGCATCTTCATAGGTCTCTAGCAGCAGCACCACTTAGGCCTGGTCTACACTACGCGTTTAAACTGATTTTAGCAGCGTTAAACCGATTTAACGCTGTACCCGTCCACACAATGAGGCCCTTTATATCGATATAAAGCTCTTTAAATCGGTTTCTGTACTCCTTCCCAATGAGAGGAGAAGTGCTAAAATCAGTATTACCATATCAGCTTAGGGTTAGTGTGGCCGCAAATCGACGGTATTGGCCTCTGGGAGGTATCCCACAGTGCTCCAGTGTGACCGCTCTGGACAGCAATCTGAACTCAGATGCAGTGGCCAGGTAGACAGGAAAAGCCTCGCGAACTTTGGAATTTCATTTCCTTTTTGCGCAGCGTGGAGCTCTGATCAGCATGGGTGGCGATGTAGTCCCAAATCCAAAAAGAGCTCCAGCATGGACCGTACAGAAGATACTGGATCTAATCGCTGTATGGGGAGACAAATCTGTTCTATCAGAGCTCCGTTACAGAAGACAAAATGCCAAAGCATTTGAAAAAAAACTCCAGGCTATGATAGAGTCCACAGCACAGTGCTGCGTGACAAGCGTAACAGAAAGCCAAAGAATCAAATGGATGCTCATGGAGAGAGGGAGGGGGTACCGAGGACTCCAGCTATTTCACAGTCTCCGCAGTCTCCGAAAATCATTTTGCATTCTTGGCTGAGCTCCCAATGCCTGTAGGGTCAAACACATTGTCCGGGGTAGACACGGTGCTGCACCAGTAAACAGTAGAATCCTCTCTCCACCCTTCCCTGGTGGCCGACGGTACAGTGCAGAAGGACTGATAGCCATCCTTGTCGTGAGCCCATGAGTGCTTCTGGCTGGCCTGGGTAAAAATAGGAATGATTCCCAGTCATTCCCAGTAGATGGTACAGAACGGCTGGTAACCGTCCTCCTCATAGCAACTGGAGGCTGAGCTCCACCAGCCCCCTCCCTTTCATGTGTAAAGAAAAGATTCTGTACTGCCTGGACTATCATAGCAGTGGAATGCTGGGCTCCTCTCCCCCACATCACTTAATGTCCTGCCTGGACTATCATAGCAGCTGGAGGCTTCCTTCCCCTCATTTTATCTCAGTAACAAGTCAGTGTTTTATTCCTGCATTCTTTATTACTTCATCACATAAATGGGGGGGACACTGCCACAGTAGCCCAGGAAGGTTTGGGGAGGACGGAAGCAACGGGTGGGGTTGTTGCAGGGATACCCCCTAGAATGGCATGCAGCTCATCATTTCTGCGGGATCTGACATGGAGCGGTTGTGCTCTCCGGTTCTCTAGTACACTTGCCCCATATTCTGGGCTGGACTGACTCTATTTTTAGATACCATAAAGGAGGGATTAACTCGGGGAGTCATTCCCATTTTTGTCTTTGCACCCCCGGCCGACCTCAGCCAGGGACACCCATGACAGCAGCAGACGGTACAGAACGACTGATAACCATGTCTGCTGTCATGCAAAGGCAAATGAATGCTGCTGTGTAGCGCTGCAGTATCGCCTCTGTCAGTGGCATCCAGTACACATACGGTGACAGTAAAAAAACAAAAACAAACGCTGAATGGGCTCCATGTTTGCCATGCCATGGCGTCTGCCAGGGCAATCCAGGGAAAAAGGGCGTGAAATGATTGTCTGCCGTTGCTTTCCCGGAGGAAGGAATGATTTGACATTTACCCAGAAACACCCACGACAATCATTGTTGCCCCATCAGGCACTTGGATCTCAACCCAGAATTCCAAGGGGCAGGGGAGACTGCGGGAACCATGGGATAGCTACGGAATAGCTACCCACAGTGCAACACTCCAGAAATCAACGCTACCCTCGGACCATGGATGCACACCGCTGAATTAATGTGCTTAGTGTGGCCACATACGCTTGACTTTATACAATGTTTTACAAAATCCGTTTATGTAAAATTGGAATAATCCCGTAGTGTAGATGTATCCTAACATGCAGAGTGTATCGGGTTGCTTAGAAGCAGAGGATTTTTAAGGGCATCTGAAACGTGCTGTGGTTGACTTGCAGGTCAGCTCTTGAAGAAAAATTGAGTGGGCAGAAATTGGCTAGCCTAAAATTCTGTAGTCTTGCTTAGTACATGTTTCATATGTCTGTGCCAGTGCACAGTAGTTAGCACCTTCCCAAGGGTATGCTGTCTTTTTTCTTTGCTTATTGCAATACTCGAAGGTACAGTAGCAGCAATTGCCTTCAAAATACTTGTGTTACTGTGAATACAGGACGATAGTGTCAAAAACCAATCTATTATCTAATTTGCTTCGAAGACTGAATCTTCACTCTTCAATTCAATCCTCATTCTTCTCTTCCCACTCCTCCCATTTTTCTCCCTCTTCTCCCAAAAAACAAGTCTCCAGAGGTTTGTGTTAAGAGTGGTGGGGAAAATGAAGACTGATTTTGGTTTTGTTTTTTCCCCAGATGTCAACTTGGTGACTTCATTTTTCCAGGTGTTACATGAGACAAGTCAGCCTGGCAGTAGGGAATGCATTCTAAAACTGAGAACAAGTTGACTTTATTGATCAGTGATTTATGATGGGAACCCTGATTTATCATCAGTCTAATGTAATTCCTGGCTTACGTTCAGAAGAAAACTTAATTTTAGATTAAAATTACCACCATATTTAAAAGGCCCAGGTTTCTTTTTCCACTGGAGAAATGAAGAAATATATGCTGAGAACGTAATTTTAATCTATTATTTAAAAGATGGCACCCTTCTTCCACTCTCCACAAAAATTATCTTTGCGTTGTACTTAAAGGAACCGGGGCTTTATGCTTCTTTTCTATGAAATGCAGTTAAATTATGGTATAAGGATGGAAAAACTAAACCAGTGGAATGATGGAAGTTAATGCTGTTACTGCATAGGCTGTGCATAGATTCTGAATGATAATTTTGACAGTTTTCCAGAGTGACTGAAGTGTTTGGGATGGAAGCTGAAGCGTTTTGCTTGCTTTTGATTTACAACTAGTTAAAAATATATGGATGTAATATTTACTAAAAATTTTCCCACAGAGCTGTGTTGTGTGTTTGGGCATGGATGCAAATAATGGGTTAAATCTCTTCACCTAAATAGAATTAGTATTCAGCATTTCAGCTTTTAAGTAATACATTTCAGAGCTCTCTTGAGACAGCGCACTGCAGTTTTCCTAATATCTAGTTACGCTATCTTGCATTCACAACTGACAGCGTGCTGGCAGCAATGCAGTATGAATGACTAAAACCATATGATACATCCTCAATGTAGCAGAAGGGGACCATATTGCATGTAGTGAATTTAATATTAAGCAGTCAGTCAGTCCAGAAGGTGAGATGGCCAAATGAGGTTTGAAAAATAAGGATGCTACTTGTACATGTGACTAGCAGCCTAAATGCAGATAGGACATTGGAAATGAAAGCTAAAATATTTGTGGCAAATACAAATTTCAGCCTAAATATTTTAGATTGTTTGGCAGTAAATAATTGGCAGAGAAAAGACACTGGTAATATCTTTCTGTACCACTTTAGCATTCAGTTACATATTGGAGAGTTAATGTAATGCTACCATGCCAAGTATCTCTGCCCTGCAGTGGTAGGGGAAGAGTAAATGCGCTCAGCCTGTCATATTGTAATGCACTAGTGCAGGGCCTAGTCAATGCTGCTGCTACTGTATTAGGATATGATAAATTCAGGTGCCACTGGTCATGGATTAAGACCGAGAATTGCAGCACACCCACAGCTGCCTTTGTTCTTCCCTGCTGAAATGGTCCTTTGGCATTCAACTGCATTTGAAATGCAAGCCTATTGCAGTCTGTGGGGGGTGGGGGGATGTTGGGGCTTATGATACACTCTGTGAATTTAGAATTGTTTAATGTGTCACAATCGTCCCATAAAATCCAGTCAGTATACTAGGTTTTTTTTATAAACTTGAAAATATGGTGAAATTATTCCTGTTGGAAGATTTAACACTGTGCTGGCAAGATTATGAAATTGACCCAGAAAATGCACTCTTTCCTCTCCTTTCAATGTTCTTAATCCTATCATATTTGGATTAAAATAAATAAATATTTTTTGGGGTAGACCTCCATATTCGTGACTTGCATCTTCTAATTTTAGCTGTAAAACTATTTGTCTGAGTGTGAACAAAAATAACATACCTTGCTATAAGTAGAGATTATAGGAATGCTTTTAATTGTCATTTGGTAGACTGTATTTACTGGATTAGTGCAGGCAAATTTCTTAATGGCAGTGATCAGTCTTACTCTGTAACTTGCCTTTCAAATTCCCAGGCTCTGTCAGGGGGGTTGTTGAGTGAAAGGTCTGCACAGATTTTGTGACCTGCTGCATTCCAAAGGTTTACATAACGGAAACTTTCTGTTGGCTGTTTAGCTGACTGAGTCAGTGGACCCTGGTTCCTTTTAACTGCTGGTGCCAGAAGCCAAGCTTCTGTTAAACTATAAAAAGAAGCTTTATTCTAAATGGGAGAATCCCTTGTTGCCTGATGAAGCTACTGTTTCTTGGGGTTCAATTGGCTTTAGTGAGCTGGTAATGCATCCGTTTTTTTCCAGAGATAAAGCTTTGGCTTTTACTAAACTTGAGTGAATGAGTGTCTGTAGGAATGTTTCTCTTCAAGAATAGTTGCACAAGCTTGGCCTAAGCAAGGTGATGAACAACAATCTTGGACATGTTAAAATCCACTGAAGAAACCTTGTTGCCATCCTCTTTAGAACTTACCTTGCATAATTCTACAGTACTTTGTTCACCACATGTAGCTTTCCATGTGTGAAGGGAAGATGATTGCCAGATATTTTCACACTAATCCAATGATGGATTCATAATTCAACCATGTTAAACTAAAGTGTCAATTATAAATTGCAGGATTAAATCTATTACCATACTTTGGCATATATTCTTAAAGGGGCACGGTCTTTAATAATTTTTTTAAATGCCTTAATGTTTTTAAATAGCACATCAAAATAGGATGTATTATAGAGCGTTTGAAAATTTAGTTGGTACTCTGTTTAAAAATAAATTCTTAATTTAAAAAGATTGTTCAAAGAGCATAACGTAATAACGTTTAATAAAACGGATTACAAAATTTTTTTTTACTCTCATTGATTGGTGGAAATATAATCAGTGTTTAGTTGATTTCAATTCCTGGTTCTTCTAGTTAGTCCAGTGTTAGAGTAAGGGTTGCATATATTGCAAGGAAGGTATAGCAAATCATGTAATTCTGCAGATATGCATTATGGGTTTTTTTGTTTTTTTTGGAGAAGATGGGATTCTATTTCTGGACTGATGGGTATTGGTCACTAATGGAGCAACTGTTTCTCCTGGCCTGTGTTCCTATCAGTATTAGACCAGACTTGTTTGCTGGCAACCTGGAAGAAAGAACATAAAACCATGCAGTTAAGTCATGAACCTTAAGACTTAAGAAAATTGAGGAGGATAATTCAGAGTGATTTGAATAAAATAGGAACACAATGTAGATGAGTGGCAAGGATAAATGAGAAAACCTGGAAATTCTGATGGTAAGCCTGTTGGTGGAGTACTTACTACCAATACCATACTTCTGCTAGTGATAAATATGGGAAAACTATCGGTGGCCATCAAGAATGATACAGGGGCTTAAAGGAGAATAATCTTAATAAAAAGAGATGGAAGATGAGAGGAAATCTTGGAAAAGAAATGAGGGGAACATTGAAGTCCCCTGGAAATTTCCACTGCATGCATCTGACGAAGTGGGTATTCACCCACGAAAGCTTATGCTCCAAAACGTCTGTTAGTCTATAAGGTGCCACAGGATTCTTTGCTGCTTTTACAGATCCAGACTAACACAGCTACCCCTCTGATAATTGAAATCCAGAACACTCAAACGGGAGACAGGTGCTAAAAAGCTATCTAACTCCATTCATACCTCCTTTGGTTTATGGTGGACATCAGCTCAAAGGACAGTGAATATTAAGCTAGCACCAATAAACCTTTTAAAAAGAAATGAACCCCCCCAAGATTTTCTTCAAAAATCTGCTAATGGAAAGGGTTGGATCTGGGCCTGATGACAGACTTCTTGGCATCTTTCCTTTCTTCTATTTCAGTGGTTCTGCTCTATTTTTTCTTGCTGACCTCCCTTGTGTTTCATGTTCAATTATTTTTGTCAGACATGTCGGCAAATAGTAGCATTTTCAGACTTATGAACTGCTGCTTTTATTGAACAGGCCCAAAGTTTGACAGATCAGATCTATAAATGCACATGAAGAAGTATTCATTTTGTGTATATTTACGCTCAATGTTGCTTATCCTAAATTGGTCCTATTCACTGGCATTAATGCCTATTTAAAATATTAGCTGGTAAGAGGTAGCGTAAGCAGCTTAGTCTATTTTTGCCTAAGCTGGTCCATGATTTTTAGCATTTTCCACATGTGGTAATGTTGTTAAACAATCTTCATCTCTCCTGGTGGACCAAATGCCCTGTTGTCGCTTACCAGCTCCCCATTTCTTATGCTTGGGGACTAGAGTTTTGAGTCATAAGCATGAGGTGCGCTGATGAGATAGAATGTGTAAAAAATCATTCAGGACTGTCCCTCCTTAAGATAGTGTTTTTAGAAATAGTGTGTGCCCTGCAGTCTGAGACTGAGGGAAAGTTTTGCCCTCCCTTAATGCCATCCTGGTTCCTACTATGATTGTGCCTCTTGCATGTGCCAGTAACAAGGCATACGTGTCATGTATTCTTAGAGCATTCAAGGACACTCGTGCAGGATAGATACTCTGCTTGGAACTGTACTTCTATGATACAACTGGAATAAATATAGGCATTTGAAGATATTGTCGTGAAGAAGGCTTATAACTAGTCCCTGGAGTTTATAGGGCTAAATACCAGAAGTAGCAAATTGGCTAACTTGTCTAGATTTTCAGCCTATTGCTGCTTCAGTGGAAATTTCTCATTTTTATATGTGTTGACATGCTACAGTCAAAGAATGAAAATAGTGTTAGCAGGTAAACTAATTTAAACTCTAATTGCTACTTTGAAAATTGGCAGTTTGAGTATGTGTGCGCACATGTGGCTGAGACTAAAGGAAACTTTCCACTCGACATCTACAATAACTAAGCTTTTTATTACAAATAGTAAGGTAAGATCTTTGTGGCTGGAATAAACTGAATCAGAAATGTTGATCTAATCTCTGTCTGCAAATCTTTTCTTCTTTCAGATGGGAGGAGGAACTGGCAAAGCGAATGAGTCTGGAGTCTATGGTGGAAACCCTGCAAGAGGTGGGTTTTGAGTGGGATCTGGACTTCCTTAGTACTGACCACCATTCGTCCAACTCTTGAGCTAGAATACTTAATAGTATAGGTTTTTCCCCTTTAATCTGGTAATTTAAAATTAATATTTTGTTTGGATTAATTACTCTTTGATCCTAAGAGTCTTGAGTCCTTGTAGTTATGGCAGCTGAATTACCTCCTGCTGGATAGAGCTGTTAAATATTTGAAACCTTAGGCTGCTTGATGTTGAATTTTATGACCGAAGCAGGAGGAGTGCCTTGATTCACCTAGTTCAGTCTTCAAGCAATGCATCTTTATTCTTCAGTATATGCAATGAACGGGATGTTAATCCTGTATCAGTTCTTTTGCAGAAGGCAATCTCTTAACTTAATGAAGGTAAAGGGGTTGCTTCTTTGGAGTGTTCAGCTACAGTAGTCCAAGTCGTTAGCCTCTCATCATCATGAGAACCCTTCTTAATAGAACAAAACCAATCCCTGAATTGGAGTTCTCTTAACATGGGAAGTTCTTAGTGTTCAGACTGAAGTAGGGGAAAATATGCTGATACGATGCAACCCCTGGACCACACTCCATCTAAATATTCTCCTCTCCTTCACTCCCACTATTCTCTTGGTTGAGCAGCAAGATAGGCCAGTCCTGAAACTCACCCATGCTCCCTCCACCACTTGCGTTTGTAGCAGAGTAGCAGTGGGGCTATTGAGGTTGGTGCAGGTGGTACAGGCAGGCTTTCAAGGCTACCAGCTATTTTCCACCTTTGTGAAACTTAGCAGTTAAGTAAATGCTTCCAGATATTTAGCTCTTTCCTTATTTTCTGTCTCATAGGAGGCTCAAGAAGCTGAAGCTGTCCAGGAAGAGTTAAATGATAAGATTGAGCGGCTGAAAGCAGAGCTTGTTGTCTTTAAGGGTCTGATGAGTGATGTAAGTACCCTGGGAAGTAGAGTGGCCCATCTCCACCTGCTTTTATGAAATCTATCTGTCATGCAAATGGCCTCATTCATAAAAAGGTTATGGTTTTAATGAGTGCTGCTTTGTAGTTAGTATTATGGCTGCCTTTATGATCTAATGCATCAGACAGATCACCCCACCTCCCCCCGCTTCCTGTCTGGTCTGTGTAGAGATGCATTAAACTTGCTGCTTAGCCCGTAACCCTGACTTCCCATTTCTTCTCACCAGCTAGCAACGAACTCATTCTTATTTGCAGCCTTTGAAATAATGCATTGGAGAATCCACATGCTATTAGGGTAAAAGTTCAACCATTATGCAGCCATTGGTACTCTTCTAATACAGGGTGATTTTGTTTTGAGTCCTACAAACAGTTATTGTCAGAAAGGAAATCTAAAACGGCAGTCCCAATTCTACCTTTGTGAAAGGCTCTTAATCGAGACTATCCTAATTCCTGTGTCATTGGTTCCAGGATATGGCTTTGTCTGCAGTGCTGCTGTCTCCTTTTAGAAAACTTATAAAATGTGTATATCTGTGGAGTTCTACCATTGTCCTCTTTGAGTCTACAATTTCCCCCAAAGCTGTGGGATCTGGTATTGTCATGACTGGCAGTTTTGAGAACTTTGTCTTACAGTCTGGCTGTAGTCGTAGCATATTGTCTGACTGTCAATGTGTAGGGTGTGTAGGGCTAGTGTGGAAATATAGGTGCGAGGAAAATGCGTAAGTAAGATGAAAGAGTAGGATTTTAAGGTTCACCTGGCTTCTCTTTTACTGAAGAGTTGCTGATGCCAGCAGTGTAGCTAAAATCATTCATGATGCATATCTAGTCTGTCATTTTATAAGAATTTTATATCCCTCCCCGCACCCCCCCAGTCTGATGCAAGCTTGCAGAACCTGCTCCCTGATGTTGCATCCATTCTCTGAGGGCTGTTAGGCCTACTCCTCCTAAAAAAAAAAAAAAAAAATGCAGCCATTCACTGGCCCCCTCTTTGGGTGGTTTATCAAAAATAGAAATAGTTGCTGGGTTAAATACAGTCTGAAGGAGAGCAATTTAGAGAGACAAGGTAGGTGAGGTAATATATTTTATTGGCCCAACATCTGTTGGTGAAAGACAAGCTTACGCCAGAGCTCTTCATGTCTGGGAAAGTTACTTGGAATGTGAGCTATTTGTTACAGCTGCATCCTTCCACTGTAATTTTCTACTGTGCATACTGAGGGAGGTAGTGAATACAACATCCTGTCGTATTTGAAGTACAAGTGCTTCCTCCACGCTTTCTGAACTCTGCAAAATGGAGCTGAACAGAGTGGTAGAGAATGCCACAAAGCTGTGTGGAAAGCCGTAACTGTTTTTGCATAGTTACCCAATGATATTCAGGAAAAACAGCCTAACTAAATGACTTGCAGGTTAAGTTTTGTCCTGTTGACAAACTGCACAAATACAAATACTCTTTATCAAAACTTTTGTCAAATGTTTTCATGTTTGTGTAAATTTTTTTCTGAACACAAACACTTTGATTAAAAACAATCTTTTCTAGTCTACTTACTTTTCATGTGGAAAAAGATTACCCTGGATAGAGGAAATTAAAAACAAAACAAACCTTTCTGATTTAGTTAGTGAAAATGGTGCTTACAGAGTAATACATGTCTCTGACTGGTGTTTTCCCAAATAGCCTGCTTTCACATAGTATCACTTGCATTCAGGCCAGTCCTTCCCAACACAGCATAGTTTTTTTCTAGCACAGAAACTCTACAGTTGTAAATGGAGAAAATCTCCTCAGTCATGCAGCAACATTGCCAATGGGGAAGGAGGAGTAGCTACTTAAAAATAATATATGTAACTTCTGTCTAATGTGCAGCACAATATGGTGCAGTGGCATACAGTTCTCTGCTGGGACAGAAGACAGATTAATGTGGGTATTACTCTTGCTCTGTACCACACTCACATGAACTTCTATAGACCTAGCCCTGTTTTAACTTTTTTTGTTATATGTGAAATTGGTGCACAATTTTTTCAGAGCAGAATCTGACTAACTTTTCTTTACAATGAAGTGCTAACTTCCTATCTGAAGTGGGCAAAAATGATGAAGTATCATCAAATCACCCATCTTGTTCTTTGCTTTCTTAACAGGTTTGTCTTTTTCCCTCCGTTTCATAGCTTCACTGAGTCCATAAGGGTTGACTTTTGCTGGCTCTAGGAGTCACTCATTCCCACAGCAGAGAATCTCAGTAGCTAGTGTTCATTCTCAAACACTTGTTTGTATTGGAATCAGATTTGAAAGTGTTAGTTCCGGTAGCTGTCTAATCTAGACTATCCTTGTGCTGGCTTTCCCTGGAGAACAGGCTCCATGTGATGTAAGAATGGTATGCTCTGGCTTTATAGAGATACAGTGGGTATCTCTTTTCTCTCTTGAACTGTAACAATAGAAGATAATCCACTACTGTCCTTCCTGCAGCCCATGACAGACCTGGACACAAAGATCCAAGAAAAGGCCATGAAGGTGGACATGGACATCTGCCGTCGAATCGATATTACAGCTAAGCTGTGCGATGTAGCACAGCAGCGCAACTCTGAAGATGTTTCCAAGATATTCCAGGTGATTAGGCCCTGAATTTTTTGTAGGGCAGGACAAGATGGCAATATGAGGGAGGGGAAAGCGAGGGAATATTGGGGAGTTTAGTTCAGGCTCAAACTTCATCTAACATTCTCAACTTCTTTTGAAATTTCTCCCCAGTAGACTTCTTTTCTTCCTGAATCTATCTCCAGTTGTAGCAATGATCCACATATTAAGACTTGAGAGTTTATAGAAAACCTTCCAAAGAGAGCTCAGAATGTCCTCTGAAAAATACTCTTAAAGTTTGGTGGTAGTTTACAAGTAACTGTACAAAAAAGCCTCCTGGGATTCCATGTTCGTCTAAATGGTTCCATCAGATTTGCTCTCCAAGTAAGAGGATTTTAACTTCATGCAGTATACTTGCATCCTGTGATCTCCAAGCTGAGCCGTTATTTTTGGCTCATATGACATGATGAGAAATAAATAAACTCTGTGACTGATGGTTAGTTAACTACAATTACTCTGATATGTGAGGGTAAATAGAATACAGTTTACTTGCCCATAGCTATATTGGCTGTGTAATACTAACAGTGGAAAAAGTGTAACTTATTTTGATCCAAAAGTAGGCAGTTATTGCTCAAAAACCAGAGCTACTGAGTGATCGAGTGCCTTTAGCACAGTCTCTCTTTTTTATCATAACTGCATTTTAAATTGGTCACTGGCCCTTCCAACTTACCTCAACTTCCCTTTCCATCTTTGAATAAATAGATCTGACTTTTTTTAAATCTTTCTAGTACAGTAGCTACTTAGGGCTGCACTGTACAAACACTTTTTAAAAAAAAAGTCCTTGCCCTTCTCTTGAGCCTTTCACGTGGATGTGTCTTAAATGTGACAAACAGTAAACTCTCCTCTAGTCCAAATCAACTTTTTAATATGTCTTATAAAATGCTAAGGTAAATGTGAGTCTTCATTAGCTTTTTTTTTTGGGCAGGGGGTAATCTGGACAGAAATTGATTCAAATTTCCTCCTAGATGGGGGAGAGAATTGCAGCTCCCCTGTGTTCATCACTATTCCATTTTTCTAAAGAAATCTTGTCTTTTAAGTTTGATAAGTGGTAAAACTGTGCCACTGCTCTAAATTGAGTACACAGTTTTGATCAAATATGCAGTGGTTAAAATCATCAGCACAAAGAGCAACACCGACAAATTAGTGAAAATTAAAGAGGAGATTTGGCATTTTTGTGCTTTAAATGTGTTAGACTATATCACACCATCTGTAAATACTCATGAATATTTGTGCTGAAGTCCCATGGGCCAAAAGAATGATCCTTCACTTTGCAGGGTTAGCTTTTGGGTCTCTTTGCACATCTATCAACTGCATTTATTTGGGTTTGTTCAAATATTTTCACAGTTCAGTTCCCACATATCTCTTGTACTGTCAAAGTGATGACTAGCAATCTGTGCTTGTGATAGTGGGGTGGGAATAGCAAAGGAATCAAGATTGCCTTTGAGTGTTGTGTACTTTCTGTGAGTATTCAGCTCTGAAAACACCAGGCTTCTGATGGTAGTGGCAAGAAAGGGAGAGACTGTCATTGCTCTCAAGCCTGCTGCCCGGGCATTCTTGCCAGCTTATGCTTGGTCCCTGTATCGTTCTAGCCTTCGCATGCTCTTCTGTAGCCCATATAAAGTTGCCAGCGAGTACATCCTGTACGTAGAGCTCTGGCAGTCTGCAGCTTGCTTTGCTCTGTGCCATTTTGAACTGCTTCCTTTTGCTCTACATTCATCACTTAACAGATGCGATTCCTGTCCTTAATGCATTCAGTCACTCATGCACCTGAATCACTGCGTACCGATGAACCATTATCTTCCAGCCAACCTAACACCTCTCCTTTCTTATCTCTGCACCCTTCGGTGCAGCACCTCAGTTGAACCTTCCAGTCACTGCCCTTCTCTCCAATTAAGGTGGCTTCCAAAAAGAAAGAACGCAAGCTAACATCTGACGAAGACCTCTCTGAGCAGGATGGAGACAACGGCAGATTATCAGATGACGAAGTCAGCTGTTCTCTGAACATTACAGATGAAATGAAGCGAATGTTTAATCAGCTGTGAGTATTCTGTAGAGTATGATGTCTTTATTGTGGGACTTTCAGGTCAACTGAGATGCCAAATTCAGATTTTTGTTGTTGCAATCCAAGACCCCAGTGTGTTTCCACAAACGTTCTAAATCTCCAGTAGAAATAGTTTTTCACCAAATATTCAGCATTAGTTGAACTCAGACTGCAGAATTTTGGTAGTGCATAAGACTCAGTGAAGTTTAGATATAAACAAAAGTGTAACTGAACAGTTTATTTTCACTATCCTCACCGAGTAGAATGCAGAAAGCAAGTAGCAATCAATGGTGAAATTAGACTTCTAAACTTTTATTTAATAATCACCCTGCTTGTAGCTAATGGGTAGCATTCTTAAGAATGAAACTCTGCCCTTATTTATATGGTCTGGCATAAATGTTAAGGATTTCCAGAGTTGAGATTTTTTTCCTGCATCTGCCTCTTTGTCTGAGTGGAGTGTGAGATTTGAATAGATGTAATTGTTTTTCCATAACTTGTTTGCTAAATGCACAGTTCATGCTATGAATACAGAATTTCTGCAGGAAGGTTTGGAATTAACTTTAGCCAACAGTCATAGTGATCCTGTCCAGGAACTCCAACACCAGAATACCTTGTTATGGATGTTAAGGACACTAATGCTGGAACAATTTTGCTCATGACTGGTGTGTTCTTGTGGATTAGAATTAGCAGGGCAAATTACTGCTTTAAACACCTCCCCACCCCCCCTGACAAAACAAACAAACAAAAAAGTTGGAGTGGTGGTAGCAGAGAGCTCTGCTATCAAACTCCAGAACCATCTTGCTGGTGCAGGACAAGGTAGTTCAGGAAGTCTGGGGCTATGAGCTCTGCAGTGTTCCTTACTGCCTCTCCAGAGAGGATTGGCATATGCTTCTCTAGCATCTGCCGCCAACTGTGGCAAGCATGCTCTGGGGGCTTTGTCATGTGCTCCCTGCACCTCCCGATCAGCTGTTTCATGGTGTGCAGGAGGTTCTGGGAGAGGGTGGGAGGAGTGAGGGCACTACAGGCTGAAGGGAGGGGGTGGGAAGGGGTGGAGTGGGGGCAGGGCCTGTGGTAGAACCAGGGGTTGAGCAATGAGCACTCCCCGGCACGTTGGAAAGTTGGTGCCTGGACAAGGAGCCACGTATTAACTTCTGAAGAGCCGCATGTGGCTCCGGAGCCACAGGTTGGCCACCCCTGTACTAGATAGTAAATTTCATAATCTTTAGAGTTCAGGCTTGTTGCTTTCTGCCCTGGTTGAGTGCTACCAAAATAGTCACTATCAGGCTTTTCAAGTCTTACATAATGGGAACTCCCTGAGCTGGAGAGCTGTTGGTGGCTCCCTTATTAATGCCACTCCAAACATGGACCTTAAGTGCTCACTATCACTTCCCTCTGGCCCTCTTCTCCTTGTCAACGTTCAGCCAACTGCAGTTCTTTCATAGTGTAATAGAAATGCATTTTAGGTTTCTTTACTACTTTCATTGCTAAAATTTCAGTGTACTTAACTGCAAACAGATTATTTTTGTGGAGTTTTTTAGTGTTTAGCATTTACAGTATTATACTGAAAACATGATACAAACAGTAATTCCAACACTAGTTTAAAAAACTAGGAACTTAAGATTTGATTTGTATGGTGAAGTCCTCTTAATACGGTCTCTCTAATACTCTCCTAATTAGCAAATAAATCTTCCAAGTCCACAACACACACACTTTACACAACTTTCTGTTGGAGTGGACTCATTTGTGACATCATTCTGAGGATCCTTGGGCATGACCCTAACCCCTCTTCATTGTGTCTTTCTTATCTCTTCCCACGCAGCCAGTCATGCTGCTGGTGTGTGTTTTTGCTTTCCTTTTTCCTTTCAATGAATTACTGACACAAGCTTTGCAGTAATTTTTGGCTTAATTATTAAAATACAACAGGCTTCTACAATGGTTGTTTTTATAAACGTGATTTAATAAGAAAAAACTCTTGTATCAGCAGCAGCACCTAGAAATCCTGTCATTAACTTCAGATGTTGTTGATCTAAATAACACTGGTCATAGGTTCATCTAAGTGACCTGTGAAAAACAAAGCTATTTCAGACTTGCATCCCCTTGAGTTTTGTGATAATGGATTTGTGGGTGGGAGGTGCGGGGGATATACACCACCAAATCTGACTCATACCAACACCAGAGATGAAAATCATTTGTTTTTTGAGCTGTAATTAATGAGGCGGATCATTAGAGCACTGTTAGTGAAAGGTCCTGAGTATTCAAATAAAACTAATAACCATCTTTGAACAATGAATACAGCTAAAACAGGCAGCAGTTTTAAACTGGCTGGTTTTTGTCTTTTCAAACAGTGAGCTCTTAGAGTGAAAAGAACTATGATTGAACAGACTGTGAAGGGCGAGTGCATTAAACTGGAAGTTTTAAAAATAAGCAAGGCTGGTCATCAGTAGAGAACATTCCCTGCCTGTCCTCTTGCCAAGTTTTTTAACTTTTTCATAAGATACGGAGTTGGGCTCAACTTCCGGCTTGATGTGATCATCTTAAAAGGAAATGAACTCAGGAAACAAAAGTATGTCTAAGCCTGAAACGAGAGCGACTATGAAACAAGAAGCCCTTTTTTCAGGCTCTGCTTTAACAAGGAAAAGAAACAAAGTAGCTAGAGTAGAATCTCCATTCTGCTGCTGTTCAAGTGTCAAGTCTCTTCTTGTAACTTTAATTTACTTAGTAACTGCCCAAATTAAAGGGACTCTGTCAAATTAAAAATGATTGCAGGCTATTTTTAACCTACGTTAATGAAACTATTACTCAAAATGGAATTTAAATGAGAAAATAAACAGGATTTTTTTACTCATGCACTTTTGTGCCACTGTTTGGCGAATGAAAATCAGTGGAGTCTATTTAAGTTGTTCACAATTGGTCTCTTTCTTGGAACTGCAACATTTGGTTTGCAAGTGCTGCAGGCGGAATGTTTGTGTAAAAACTTTCCAGTTGACACTTTTAAAAAAAAATCCATGGGAACCATTCTGTTGGCCTTTGCTTTTGGGAACATTTAGAACTACATTTTCAGTAAAACTTGATTTACTCCTATGTAACAGAATAGTTTACAGCATTCTTGTGGTTTAGCAGCTGTTCAGTGCTGAAATAGCAAACTTAAAGCACCATCTAGAGGCCAAAACTGAAATTGTCTGTTTAAAGTAGAATGAATGTTGACAAGATTCCAGTACTCTGTTGCAGGTGGGGAGAAGCCCAGGTATCAGAACCTTGCAGACAGAGCAGCAAGCCTGTTTTTAATAGCCTTTAGATTTTTCAGCTGTTGCATTGCTGTTTCTCTTCCTTTCCTCCTATAGTTTTAATGTAGTGTTTTAAGCCTGTTCTTTTGGAGGTATTTCCAAGACTGTGGAAATAATAATAATAATTGGAGATAGGTTTATCTCCTAGAACTGGAAGGGACCTTCAAAGGTCATCGAGTCCAACCCCCTGCCTTCACTAGCAGGACCAATTTTTGCCCCAGATCCCCAAGTGGCCCCCTCAAGGACTGAACTCAGAACCCTGGGTTTAGCAGGCCAATGCTCAAACCACTGAGCTATCCCTCCCCCCATGGTTTGAAATAATTTCTACCCATTTTTTTTCTTTTTACTGCTCTTTTCACAGGCGTGAGACATTTGATTTTGATGATGACTGTGACAGTTTAACATGGGAGGAGAATGAAGACACCCTGCTTCTCTGGGAAGACTTCACAAACTGCAATCCTTCAATTGACCTGCAAGGAGAAGTGAGCTGAGTTGTTCTGTTTTTCACTTGTTTCCCATTTCTTTCCTTCAGGGGATGGCATACTGCAGCTTATCATGTATAGCCACTCTCAGCCTTTGGATCTTTGGCTAGTGATCCAGTTTGCCATGAAAACTTGCTTTTTCAGATCCTCTAACAGTTTTGGCTTGCTTTCTAATACTGATCTACCCTCCATCAATCTTGTCTGTTTGCTCCCTCAAAACTTAAATATAACATTAAAAATAAAATACAGGGCAAAAGGAACTAAAAAGATATTTTAAAACTAATGCATCTCATGATCTATCGCTTTAAATCTTATCCTTCCCATACTCTCACTTGCTCGTCATCCCTTGAAGTCGTTTAAGTACCTTTGGCTGTAAGCGCCTCCACTTAGGGGCTGTTATCTCACTTTTTGTGTAAAGTGCTATGTACATCTGTGGCTCTGTGGAAATAGCTATTTAGATAATCTGTATAAAATAGTATCCACATGGCCACAGATGTGATGAGCTTGAGGACCTTGGCCATCCAGGTATTTTTATAAAATGTCTGTTATATTTAGTCCATAGAAAGCCAAAAGACTTGAATTACTGGGCTGGATAAGGTCTCAGGGAGCTTCTGAAACAATGGACTCTGTGTTTGTCTCCCCTTTTGATAAGGGCACCTGGCAAGAATCTCATGGAGTTTGCTGTTAATACACAGCTGCTTTCAAAGTCTTAGTCTGTTTGAAATAAATCTGATTGCTACAAGCTTCCTCTTCTAGAAAATTTTGGGTGTTTAAGACAGGCTTTGAGAGAAGATTTAAACAGGGGGATCCTGGAGGTGTATACACTTACTCCATTACTGAATAGCATGACAGCTCTGGGTGAGCAGGAATTCTGCCTTCCCCCACCCCGTCACCACTAGAATATAAAGCTGCTGAGGCAGCTGTCTCCTGAATATTGTCTTGTGTTCACTGCCAGAAGTGTGTTAATTTACATCTTTCCATTTGTGTATCATATGGCACATGCTGAAATTGCAGAGATTACTTAAAAGAGCTAAGACTGCAGAATACTGCATATTTAGCTATATGTCTTCTGGTGAGCCGGGAGAGTGCCAGAATGATAAAGTAATGTAGCTGTGTGCTGGAATTAGTGACAGATTATTTGCATATAGCCATGTGTGCATGTATAAGCTCAGTTATCAGTGGCATATTACAGAACTCAGACCTTCTGTGGTGTAACTCTAAAGGTTTTAAGAGGCTTAAATCCTTCTGAATGAATATTACGCAAGGAAAGGTTAGATTTGCCTTGTAGGTGGAGATTCTGAATTAAGACGGACTGTTTGAGTATGTGCCTGGGCTTTAGCATCATAGTGGTTTACATGCCTGAGTCTCTACCAGTAGAGTTCTTATTCCATACCCCAGCCACCTTCATTTGTGGCTGCCTTCCTTGAAACCCTTTTGCATGGGGAAAAAATAGAAAATAGGATAACTCTGGTAAATCATAGGCCCACTAGCCTGACATCAATCCCAGGCAAACTCATGGAAAGGCTGATATGGATGCAATAGTTAAAGAATTAAGGGATGATAGTATAATTAATGCCAATCATCATAGTTTATGGAAAATAGGTTTTGTCAAACAAAATTTAACTGTGATGGTTTACTTAGCCTTCTGTAGGGCATTTGATTTAGTCTCTTTTGACTTTGATTTCAGTATAATGCCCTTTTCTTAAAAAAAATGTTCATATTAAATGGATTAAAAACTGGTTAACTGATAGGTCTCAAAGTAATTATAAATGGGTAAGTGTTATTGAGTAGGGTTGTTTCTGGAGTGTCCTATAGCAATCTGTTCATTGCACAATGTTTTATATCTTTATCAATGTTCTGGAAGAAAATTGCAGATAATACACAGATTGGAGTGGTAAATAATGATGAGAACAGGTCAGTTGTACAGACTGATTTGAACTGCTTGATGAGGTGGGCTCCTTTGAACAATGTGTTAATAGACCATTACTGGACTCTGCTGTGTCCGTTTCTGGTGTCAACACTTCAAAAAGAATGTAGAGAAACTGGGAAGGGTTATTAAAGAGCTAAAAGAATGATTCAAGGTCTGAAAAATATGCCATTTTGTGGGAAACTTATGAAGCTCCATTTAGTTTGTTTATCCAAAAGAAGATTAAGAGGTAACTTGATAATGGTCTTCCTATATGAGGAAGAGATTTTTGATGGTAGATGACTCTGATGTAGCAGAAACAGTATAATGGAATTAAATGCTTGGAAGCTAAAACTACACAAATTAAGTCTGAGGGCAACTAACCATTGGCACAATTTACCTGGAGATGTGATATACTCAGTCATTTAAAGTGTTCGTTTAAAGGCTAGATGTTTTCTTAAAAAAACAAACCTAGCTCAAGCAGAAGTTGTGGGCTTGTTACAGAAATTTGCTGGCAGAGATTCTCTGGCCTGTGTTATGCAGGTCATCAAATGAGATGATCAAAATTGTCTCTTTTTTGGTTTTAAAATCTGTTACTTCTGCTTTGTACAACACCTAGCACAGTGGGGTCCTGGCCCGGGACTGCGGCTCACAGATGCTATGGAAATACAATACTGCATAATAATCTTTCATCTTTTTGTGATAATCCCTTCATTTGTGGAGCTTTCCTCAGTTCATGAATCAGACTACTTCCTGTTCACTCAAACTTTAAAAAAAAAAAAAAAAAGCCCATGTGGCTTCCATGAAACCTTCCAGTAATCTACCAGAATATCTCCAGTATATCATGGTTGGCTGGTCTGGCACTGGCTACACTGCTAGTGTTTATTCAGTGCAAACTCTTTGGAGCTGTGGCTGTGTCTCCTGTCTGTACAGTGCCAAAATCATGGAGACTCAAGTAAATTACTTAATCTATAAGCCAGATTTCCAAAGCAGTGTTCCGTGTTTACAAATAAAGTAACACTTGTGAACAATTATTTCAAATCATAATTAAGGCTAAGATTTTGCCATGGCTATGGGCAATAAGTAAAATTCATGGACGCTCATGACCTGTCCCTGACTTTTACTAAAAATATCCATGATAAAATGGGAAAGGACTGGGCAGCTGCAGGGTGGCTGGGAGCTCTGGGGCTCAGAGCTCCAGAGTCCCCCAGTCCCCAACAGTGGCTGGGGAGCTGCCAGGGATTCCCCTGTCCTCTGTACCTGGTGGGAAGCTGCAGGGTACCCCTGCTGCCCATGGCAGCTGAGAGCTCGAGGGCCCACTGCCTGAGGCAGCAGGGGTACCTCACAGCTCTCTGCCACTGTGGGAGGCGGCAGGACCCTGCAGCTCCCAGCTGCCAGGGCTGAAGTCATGGAGGTCTTTATTAGTCACGAAGTCACTAAAAGCCAGATTTTTAGTTCTTTAGGTGCCTAGTGGCACCCATGCCCATTGAAATTAATGAGTTTTGGATGCCGAAGGGTGTTTGAAAATCCCACTACTGCCTAAATACCTTGAAAAATGTGACTTTCTATGGGACAAATCCTGAAGCTGTTATCCACAAGCAGTCATGGTGGATTAAGGGTGGGGTAGGGAGCTAGTTGTGTAACTGAAGGGCTACATGACTGGGACCTAAATGAGCTATTTCATAAACGATTTTAATCTGTCCTCACTAACTGGCCTGTAATGTTCTTCTGTAGCAGGAGGAGAATCTGGGAAACTTGATCCATGAAACAGAATCTTTCTTCAAAACAAGAGACCAAGAATATCAGGAAACAATAGGACAGATCGAGGTGAGAGAGTGCTCTGTGGAAGAAAAATACTCTGCATAAGGATTTATTCACCAGCTTAAAAATCTGTTATGAACTTCAGTACTGTGGGTACTCTCCCTGGCCCAAATTGTGGGCTCTCTTGCAAACCACTGAAGATGATGGATTGTATATATGTAACTGTGGAACTTGACCCTCAGCATCATACACAGTAGGGCACATCCTTCCTCCATAGCGCAATAACCTACTTGAGACTACTATATAGAGTGAATGTAACGTCGTAACTAGTGGGTAAAGGACAGCTCAGATGGATATAAATAAAAATACATGGAGATTTTGCTAGTTTTCTTCAACATCCTTTCTGTGTCTCTTTGGGAAATCCCTCTAGTTGCTAAGGAATGATTTCAGAGAATGCCAGGCTGCACTAGTATAGCCTCTCAAGATATTTATGCTCCATCCATGAGCCATAAAATATAAATAGCATCTCACAGGCAGTTTGCTATTTTAAGGAATTGCTGTTCATTGAAAAACAAGATGCAAACAATTAGTAGCCGAGAGCTGTTGAAAGCAGCAAAACTAAACAGGATTACAGTATTGGGCAGAAGCTGATAAATATGGTAACCTCAGATAAGATGGAAAGTAAAGATGCCCTGTGGACCTCATGAATGTGTAAGGAATAGGTTACTGGAGTGCTTGCATGACCTTAAGCATGGCAACAACCCGTAAAACTGGACAGGACGGGGATTTAGCAAGTCTCCTTGTTATATGCTGACCACTGTCTCTTATTCTGGACAGCTGGAGCTAGCCACAGCCAAGAGTGACATGAATCGCCACCTCCATGAATACATGGAAATGTGCAGCATGAAGAGGGGCCTGGATGTACAGATGGAAACCTGTCGTCGGCTTATCAAAGGCTCAGCTGATAGGTAAATAAGATGTTCCTTGGTTCTCTGCTGTTCTCTAAACTCCTCCTGCAGACATGTTGCCTAACAGTCCATTAAAAAGCAGTTAAGGAAAATACTTCCTGTTGGTGCTTTCTTCAGTTTGGAGAGGAAGTTTTACCCCCCTTCCAAAGAGGCTTGATACTCACTGTTGTGTTGGAAGACTTGTATGTCATTTGCGCTCTCAGCTTCCGCATCCCCATCAGTAAAACGGGGCTAGTGATACTCACCTTTGTACAACACTGAGATTCTATGGATGAGAAGTGCTGGATATCACTATTAATACTAATTAGAAAATGTAAGTCCAGATAGTGACATAGGACACTTTTTTACCTTACTTGAGGATGGAAAGGGACCCTTTTTTTCTTAAAATGAACAGAGCTGTGTTTAACAGCATCACTTGCTGAACTTTATCTAAATCTTTCTCTACATTTCTCTGCAGAAATTCTCCATCTCCCAGCTCTGTAGCCAGCAGTGACTCAGGAAACACAGACGAGATTCAAGATGAGTTTGACAGAGAGGCCGACGTGGAGCCTATGGTCAGCTGATACATAATCCGAGCATTCCAGTGAAAGGGAAAATACAGAAAGGAAAAAAAAAAGTGGAAAAAATAGAATACTGACTGAACAGACTAAAAGGCCCTGGCACAGGGTTCCTGAGGACTCATTCCGATACGCATCCCCGCCCCACCTGAGGATTGGTGCTGTACATTTCTACTGTTCTACCAATTACAAATGCAGAATTCTGTAAGAAAACATGGTGTTTTAATGGTGCCTTTGCCCCAAGCTGAGCCACTTTGACTCTAATGGAATATTAATAGCAAGTGTTTTTATAAGAAAAAATTTAAAAAAGGGTGGGGGGGAATCTAGCTGCAGCAGAGAATGGTGCTGCAAATGTTTGGGTGTTTCAGTAGGCTTATGACTTACTGAAGGGCTGCACTGTTTGGCAGAAGGAACACTGTGGCAAAATGAGCATGGACCACAACACAATTACAGTTTGACGACCATAGTTCTCTGGCAAAAAATAAAAAAAATGTAAACACCTCCAAACGTAGCTCTTAACCCCATTTAAAAATAGCAGTGGGTTAGAGGCAGACTTTAGGCTCATGCAATTGTAAGGTATCCAGAGGAATCTCTTTATGCCATCGGTCAGGGTGGAGAGACCTTTGGAATCTGCACAAGCTTTTTGCCTGAGTCTAGAGTCCCAAGAAGCAGTTCTCAGCTCGGTGGCAAAGCAAATGGACAGGATGCACGGGGGTGGGAATATCACCGTTAAACTACTATGCAAAAAAAAAAAAAAGCTTGCCTTATTTATACGGAATGTTTGGTCCCTGCTGGGCTAGAGTTATCTCTTGGTGGAAGGAAAGCTAAAAACAGTTGCACATGTTAGTTATCTGTAGAGCTTCCTTTGTGGAATGTCTGTTATAATGCCTTTGTTTCCTGGGATGGGATTAGGAGGGGCATTAGCCCTTCAGTTCCTGAATTTTTTTTCACAATTTTGTTTTTTGTTTTTTTGTAAACCATAATAGTTGCAGGTCTGTCTTTACTGCCTGGGAGATAAGCAGCATAAAATGCAGTTTCATGAGCAGCGTGGTCGAAGCATCAGGGTAGACTGACACACAGTGCTGTAGATGTAGGCTTGAGATGTGACATCATTACAGACCACTATTCTTTGGAAAACTGAAAATCAGAAAATACTGTAATCCTTTTTAGGGCACAGTAAAAACGAATCCTAAACTACTGCTGCTCTGGAATTAGGGAATAACAGCCATGTGCTTTCTCTGTGAGAAAGCAAGTAGACCTAGGCCTTACATGTCTGTTCCTCTGTATTTTAAACCAGAGAAAGCAGCATCAAAAGTCTAATTTATTTACTTTCTATTCAGGGAGCTGGTGGCATGAGATGGGCTGTTCTTGGTTGTAATTAGGAATTGTCACAACTGAGCCAAGAGAAGGGGAATGGAAATCTCTGACTTTAAGCAAGCAGAAGACAATACCAGATTGTTTTGCAGGCGACTGTTGAAAACATAATAGCTCTTAGAAGTAACTGTGTAGCTAATGACCATTTTAAAAGATTTAAGAGACTAAATTTCATATCTCCCTCTCCCCCCCATGAAACTCCTCCCACAGTGGGTTTAAAAATACTGGGAGTGGGAGTGGTTTTCTTCCCATATAGATTGGACAGAGAAATGTCAGGTTTTAGCATCCTCTCAGTGTTAAGTGGTGCTATGATGGTTGTTCTGTACCCATCAACTTGAAATAAAATCAGGGGGATGGCATTGTGAGCAAACAAAACCTAGTACACATCAGAGTGCTGCTTTCTCCATAACAGAGCACAAGCCTCACTAAAGTAGTGTCTGTATTAGGCAGAGAATGGCTCTTTGAATTTTGCACAACTTGCTTCACGTTGGGGGCAGTGTAACCCTGACAGATCCTTGCTTGTAGAGTAGCTTTGTGCACAGTACCATCTTATTGACTCTGGTTCCAAGCACTGCTGCCTGTAGTTCTTTCGTCGCTCTTCCTGTTGAGTGTCCTATAGCTGACTACTTAGCCCCAGACTGAATTGTGTGGGCCATCTGAAACATATGGCCCCCCCATATCTTTCCAGGTGGGAAGAACTACTGTGATGAGACCCTTCTGGATCCAAAATGTGAGTTTAAATTATTCCCGTCCACGAAAAGAACTGTAATGCAAGGACACGCTATTAATTTTACTTTTCTTGCTGTTTGAAAC
Source organism: Gopherus evgoodei (assembly GCF_007399415.2). Lineage (NCBI taxonomy): Eukaryota > Metazoa > Chordata > Testudines > Testudinidae > Gopherus > Gopherus evgoodei. Next base: position 7,705,931 of record NC_044339.1, on the reverse strand, counting down.
ATTCAAGCCACTTGTGCATAATCTCTTGTTAGGAGCTCTCTTATCAATCATACTCTACCTCAGTGGCCTTTTTAAAATGTTTCATTACATGTGTAATTTTGTGTTTAGGTCTTCTTTTAAAGAAACCTGTATTCCAAAGTGCTCATTCCTAGCATCTCTTATCTAGCCAAAGCAGTAAGTTATGTTCACTAGGAGTGAGCTTTGTACGGTGGAATGAAAAATACGTGTCAGTCATGCCCTTTTGATAAGAGAATGGGACTCCATGTTTTCAGTTCAAGTATTTTTAAGGTTACCAAGCCTCTTTGAACCTCAGCTGCTAAATATATTAGGTTTCTCAAAAGGTTGAGAGACCACCTGCCAAAGCTGAATGTTTGTAGTGAGTACTCTAGTGACTCTGGAGGAAACATTGTTTATAACAGGAGTTTGCTCCTGTAGTGAGACAGCCTTCCTAGAGACTTCCAGTCAGCTGTCCTCTGATTATGAAAACCTCTTTTGTAGTGGAGAAGTGGAACAGTTTAAACAGCCGTCCTACTTAGCTGCTGCTGCTTTCTTTGTAAAATGCAGTGCTCCGCAAGGAGACTGGGTCAGTGTTGTACCTTTAACGGTTGGCATGTCGAGGCAGGGAAAGAGAAGAGAGTATCCTGCATTAAGAGTGAACCGCTTGAGGAAGCAAAACTTAGTTGTTGATACAAGTAATCTGTAACCTACAGTTCAGCTCATAGCCATAATTATGAGGACCATCTGTAATGAGGTTGCATTGTTTTCAAGTGGAGGAGGAGGGATATCTGTATAGTAAGGAATAAGAAATGTGTATGATGATGAAATATGTATGATGGTAATAGCAATGACTGTGGTGGTGGTTGTGTTTGTCTGTCTGTTTTTTCTATTACCATACGTAATCCATTTTTTAAATTTATCTTCATACTTGGGTTTAGGGTTATATTTTAGTCAAGGCAGTGGACTTGATAGCTAGCAGGGTCAGCCCCTTGGTAGTTATTGAGTCTCATAGACTCATAGACTTTAGGGCGATCCCATGGTCGTTTTCCCATGAGGTTTTTTGTTTAGTTTTGTTTCAAATGATGCTGCTGATTTAGCTGACAGTGGTCCCATTTTGTCTGTATTTAACACATCTGTAGTGACCAGATCAAAAGCTTGCCAGAAGAAAAATTGTGAAAATGCTGGAAATCATTTTGATGACCTCTTTTTTTCCTTTGTAAAGCTGTAAATACTTTTTTATTTTCTATTCTTAACGCAGTGTCATATTGACACTTTTTTAGACTTATATCAGTAAATCCTCATTGTTTTTTTTCTCTTTTTTTTTAAAGAGGATTTCAAGAAAGCAAACTTTTTTTTTTGCTTGTTAGCAGTATAATAAGGTAGGTCAAATTCCTAAAATGGATTTGTACAAAAACAGTGTTTTCAGTGAATAAATCTCAGTGATTTTGTGGATGCATGTTCTTCAAAAAGTCCAAAGAATCATGTGGTACAAACATTTTTCAAGGATTTAATAAATACCACGCTAGGTCAGGCAAGAAACAAGGAATGAAAACATTTTTTTAAAGTATGGGTTGGAAAAACATTAAATGTAACTCAGAGAAATGTGTAATCTAGTTATAAATAACAGTATATTTTCTGGATTTTTTTTTTAAACGTGCAAACAGAAGTCAGCAAGTACAAGTCTTCCTCTGTAAAGTATTCTCTTTGATGGGACTCCAAATTCTCAACACTTTCAAGTATCAGCATGAGAAAGAAATGTAACAGGTGTGGCTGGCTGTGAAACACTCCTCCTATCTCTCCCTCATAGCAAGAAAAACACATGTTGCGAACGTTACTGTAACTGCAGAATTATTTTTCCCCATCTTCACTGATTCCAATGCCTTCAACAAGAGGGCGACCATGGACTGGCATCATTTCTGCTCACCACAAATGATACTGCAGATGCATTTTTTACACTTTTTTAAAATTTGACCTAGAATAAGATTTGTATTTTACCCTCTAGTAAGGTAGAATATATTTGGACTGCAATTCAGACTTGAGGGGCCTGATTGCTAATTTACTCCCCGTTTATATTGGGGTAAGGAACTCAATGGAATTATACCAGTTGGAGATCGGAATCTTTCTGTATGTAGGAAGGCTTTTTAGAACTGTTGCAATTTCAATATGGTAAAGGCAATATTAACATAAAATACTTGCTATCAAAAATTGAAATTCCCATTGTCAGTCCAGACTCAGGGCAGATCTACATTACAGGGTTAAGTTGACCTAAGTTACATAACTCCAACTATGTGAATAACGACGAGGAGTCCTTTTGGCACCTTAGAGACTGATAAATTTATTTGGGCATAAGCTTTTGTAGGCTAGAACCCACTTCATCAGATGCATCTGATGAAGTGGGTTCTAGCCCATGAAAGCTTATGCCCAGATAACTTTTGTTCAGTCTGAGGTGCCACAAGAATGCCTCGTTTTTTTTTGCTGATACAGACTAACACGACTACCACTCTGATACGTGAATAACATAGCTGGAGTTGATGTACCTTAGGTTGACTTATTGCAATGTTTCCCGCATTGGTTTGATGGGAGAAACTCTCCTGTTGACTTACCTTATGCTTCCTGTTCTGATAGAGTACCAGAGTTGATAGGAGAGTGATCAGCAGTCGATTTAGTGAGTCTTCACTAGACCCGCTAAATCGACCCTCGGTGGATCTGCACCCACTGGTAAGTGGAGACAGTCCCTTAGGATGAGTGATGGCATTGGTGGCACAGGAGTGCTTACATCCATACCAGGAACACCCATAAACCTGTTGAAATGAAGCAGATATTTGCTTGTTTTCCTTATTTCTATACTGTGGGGAGATCATATTGATGAAAGAATGTTTGTACCTGGAACACGTAGTGAAGAACCTCTTAATAATGAAGGGCATCTGACTGGGCTTCATTTTTGTGAATGCTACATCTTTGAGCAGCATAATGTTTGAAAGGAAATGCTGCTGACTAAACTCTTAATGCTTATAATGGTGGAGAACTTTAAAAAGATCTTTCACCTAAGCTGTTCTATTGGAATTTAAACTCTGCTTAGATAATAATGCTGACCAAGGATCCAAGGTAATATTCAGATAATTTCTTTCACATTTTGTTTCTAGACATTCATTTAAAGGTGCTGGTGCACTAGCACAAAGATGCCGTATTTGGATTGCAGACACAGTAAAGGCATACTTAAGTTTTCCTTTGAAATTTGTATAAAAATCACTGAAACATTTGTTGGCCTTAAGTTTTGTCAGATCTCATTTTCACAAAACCTAAATTTTAGACAAACTTTGGCCTAATAAGTTTTTATACCAGAGGCGTGGGGCACTAACGGATAATACCAAGATCTCAAATCATCAAGCAAATTTTACACATGTAGGTTTGTACCAAATACCATTTTTAAAAGACTCACTTGTCAAGCTTTGAACTTAACTTCTTATTTGAGCTTAAATTTTCCTTTTCAAATGTCTTCATATGCATTTGTGCATAGCTTTGGGGTCTTGCTCTTTTGTATTTAAAGCAGCCTTTCCAAAAGCTCATCTTTTGAAGTAGCAGAGATTTTGGGAGGCTGGATGAAGCTGGATGCTGATGAGGCCTTCAGCTCTTTAAAAGAGCATGTCAGGTCTCCTTATCTGTGACTTGTGGCATTCCAATAGTGAAGCACTTTCACAAACAAGATATGGTCTTAAATCTGAATAGGTCTGTCTTTTCAGGCAGGCAGTGATGCTAACATCAGAAAAACTGCTTTAGAAATAGTTCGGTGTTTGACTTCATTGCAGTTCTTGTCCAAATGTCTTGAAACTGACAGTCCAAATCATTCCCGTGGTGGAACATACATGTACCCCTGTGCTGCAAATCTGGGCCATGTTTAGTTTGTTGGCTTCCTGAAGTGACAACCCATACAAAGATTTAATCTTAAATCTTGTTCTAGAAATAAATGTTTAAGATGGTTAAAAGCTTGGGCACTTAACCACACTTCCTTTATAATACGGTTTCACTGAAAGGAATATACAAAGTCATCTGTCCCTAGGATTAAAATATTTTTAAGCTAAATTTTGCCAAAAATGGTATTTATTTTTTAAAGTGTTTAAGTGGGAGACATTAATTAACTCCTTTCCATGCCATGTCACTTTGTGTCTGTTAGGGTTTTTTTGGATCATGTAAGAGTTTTATTTTAATACTCATTAAAACAGACTACTGTTCAGAGTGGAAATGAAACTGTTTACTGTATTGTTGTAAATATTGTGCTTTATATTCTGTATATTAGCTTATTTTAAAGGGAAAAATGACTTGAGTGATGATGCAATTTGATCTCCAGTAAGGAAAGATCCAAGGATGAAACAATTCCTAAGCTTGCTCCAGAAGGGCCATGGTTTCTTGTCCTGAGTTCAGATTTAAGTGGATTGCCCCTCTGTTTGGGAGTCTGTCCTTCAGTTCAAAAGCAGACCAGTTGGTTTATAAATTGTCCATGATTTTTGAATTATCCATTTTGGAAGGAGCACTGGAAACATGCACAGCAAGAACCCGAAGCATTGGAATTTGAGGTAATCCACTGGAACTCACAATTCCCCTATTAGTGCCAAAAACTAGCGACTGTATATCTGATCTAGCTGCCTGTGTACTGTTTTTTCTTGTTCTGTCTTGAAAGGGCAAAAGTCCAAGCACTTACTCACCTCCATCATTCTCAGCCATCCTGTGCTGTGGTACTGCTCTTCCGAGAAGCATTGGGATATTGGTTCATCTTTGTGCTCTTGATCTATAAAAATTCTAACTATGAATGTTGATTTCCAAGTCACGTTCCAAATGGGCTTCTCTGTGAAAAGAGGCTGTTCTGAAGCTCGTTGATGAAAACGGGTTATTGTCTGGTTACGAGGAAAAACCCCTTAAAATAAATGCCAAACTTCCTGGTTGTCTGTTTTGTGTGCATCAGTTCTTGTCTTCCAACACTGTACTTCCGTAACACCTGACATAAATGCAGTAAACATTTCCCTGGAATAGAAACTCATCAGCATTGAGTCACTCATCCAGCCCTCCAGCCTTCAAAGGAAAGAGCCCCTCAATGTTCTTAATGGTCCCCTTCCCCATTTTCTAAAATCTAGACACACCAACTAACCTGAGAAGCATAAGCTAGCAGCATTTTATACAGGTAAGACTAACTGCTAACTCACGCTCACAGATCAAATCCAAAGGCGCAAAGCAGATAGGGCTGTCCTACTGAGCTAAGCCATTCAAATATACTGTACCTAAACCCAAGTATTTACCATTCAGTGATGTGTGTGAGCAAAAAATGCTATAAAATTTTTGCTACACAGTTCAGTTCTCTGAAGGTGACAGGTTCCTCATACAGCCCCTCAATGTTTTGCACTTTATAGCAATTCACCGGCTTCAAAGTTCCTTACAACTATTAGTTTTCCCAGCAGCCCTGTAATGAAGGTGATATATCAGTGTTTCCTATGGGGAAAATGAGGCAGGAATTGTGTGATCTTGGCTAATGATCCCAAACAGTGGCAAAGCTAGGATTAGACTGCAGGAGCTCTGATGGCCCGTCCCATGCACTGACCTTTTAATTTAGAATGTCTTTATGCTGAAATGAAGAATAATGCTTGCTTTGTCTTGTCACTTTATATCAGCCTTCATGCAGTGCAGGACTATGGCAGCCTCTGCTATGAATAGGGCCCTGCCACATTCGTGGTCCGTTTTGGTCAATTTCATGGTCATGGGATTTTTAAAATAGTAAATTTCATGATTTCAGCTATTTAAATCTGAAATTTAACAGTATTGTATTTGTAGAAGTCCTGAACCAAAAAAGAGCTGAGGGTGGTGGTGGTGGTGGTCCGCAAAGCTATTGTAGGGGGGGTTGCGATACTGCAACCCTTCCTTCTGTGCTGCTGTTGGTGGCAGTGGTGGTGCTGCCTTCAGAGCTGGAGGGCAGAGCCACCAGCAGCAGCAGCATAGAAGAGTGGCATGGTATGGTATTGCCAGCCTGCCTTCTGCGCTGCTGCTGGTGGGGTGCTGCCTTTAAAGCTGAATGCCTGGCCACCAGCCACCCAGCACTGAAGGTAGTTTAGAAGTAAGGGTGGCCCCTCTAAAATAACCTTGTGAGCCCCCCACACCTCCCTTCTAGGTCAGAACCCCCAATTTGAGAAACACTGGTCTCCCTCATGAAATCTGTATAGTATAGGGTAAAAGCGCACAAAAGAGAAGATTTCACACTGGGAGACCAGATTTCATGGTCTGTGACATGTTTTTCCTGGCTCTGAATTTGGTAGGGACCTAACTATGAATGAGAAACTTTATTAAAATTTGAATAGTGGCAGAAAAAAGAACATGACTGCACACAACTGACATATGTCTAAATACCTTTCTCTTTTATGTATGTTCTTCCCTTCTACACCAAGCTCAGCAAAGGACATTGGTCCAACGTTAGGGATAACTTGCATCTTATACTGTCCTAGAAAATAGTCTCTGAGTTTTAAATACTCTCGGAACTAAACAAAAATCCCACTGACTTAAAGAAACAGAGCCATAGTTTTGAAGTACTTTTACTACATTCCTCCTGGTGGCTCTGCTGCTGTTTACTGCTGGAAGTTGGCAAGACTGAACTTTACTTTTTGGAAACATGTCCTCAAGTTTCTAAAAGACAACAGACCTATCTAAAAGAGTGGGCAAGATCCTCTTCACTCCTTGAAACTATATGGATCATGCTAGTGCAGGGGTTGGCAACCTTTCAGAAGTGCTGTGCCGAGTCTTCATTTATTCACTCTAATTTAAGGTTTCGCGTGCCAGTCATACATTTTAATGTTTTTAGAAGGTCTCTTTCTACAAGTCTATAATATATAACTAAACTATTGTTGTATGTAAAGTAAATAAGGCTTTTAAAATGTTTAAGAAGCTTCATTTAAAATTAAATTAAAATGCAGAGCTCCCTGGACTGGTGGCCAGGATCTGGGCAGTGCAAGTGCTGCTGAAAATCAGCTCGCCTGCCGCCTTTGGCACCCATGCCATAGGTTGCCTGCCCTGTGCTAGTGCATGAAAATTAAGCCACCTGTGTTCTGTGGAATGTAACTGAGCCTGCTTTAGGACAAGATTTCCACTTTGGGTCAAAAGTCCATCTTTATGCTTCAAAATTACGTAAACTGATGAATTACACAAAGCTTGAGCTTGTAAGCAGGACAACATTTGTTTATACAAACCTTTGTAAATTGTTCCAACTATCTACCACAAGCTCTCCATCCTCCCTCCCCCTCCCTTTTTTTTGTGTTTTGCCCATGGCCCCTGCTCATTCAAAAGAAACAGTAGCGTTGATGGTGAATTATTTCACTTCTCCATTGTTTCCTTTACTCTTGTGTGGATTAAGAGCAATAGCAAAGATTGCAGGAAAACTCAGCACTCCCTTGTTTTCACGTGCATGTCTCAATTTTAAGTGTCCATGAAGGGGAGGGAATACTTCAGAGCCAAGTTTGTAACTTAACAGTAAAGGAGTACCAAGATTGTATTTATATTTATAACAAACTGCTCTAGGTTCCTTTACAGTTACAAAAAACGATCAAACTGAAATCAGCAGCTGACCCTAGCTGAAAAAGGAAACTCTTCAGCAGACCCCTCCTCCCCCCCACAAAACCTCAGTGAAAAAACAGGCCTTGTGTTAAGCCCAGAAGACATTGCTTTGTTTCACCTTTTTTGAGGGGGAGATGAGCACAGGCTTGTCAACATTCCTCTGTCAGAGGAAGAGATTTTTCTCATTCTTTTACATGAGGCCAGTTGAGAGCTGCTCTCTAAACTTTAGACAGTGCTCCCCTTAAACATGAAACAAACAGCGTAACTTCCTCTGCCGCCTGCTTTTGTATTTACACAGGAACTAATGATGTACATTGTTAACTGGGCTTTCTAGACTCAGAAGCCAAGAGTTTCCAAACAACTAGTGATTGTGGCTGCCTGGCTTGAGACATGTCAAAAGGACCTGATTTTCAAAGGGTGAAGGCTTAGCATTTCTTAAAAATCACACGCCTTTCAGATATCTCAAGATAGGTTCCCAAAATGCATAGTTCCTTTTGAAAATCTTTGCACTTTTTTTAAAGCCGTGTAGCTTATTTGCCCTCTTCACAGATTTTGGGCAGGTTAGTGGGTGGATCTCAAATAGGCCTTGCAGTTCTGCTGCCATGCTGGGCTGTGTATTTTTTGTTTCACAGCCCATCCTGAAGCCCCGGTGAGTCGCATCTCACTTACACTCCTTGTGTGAAGAGATTTCCCCTTCAGCAAATCCACTGAGCCCTGTGTTTTTGGAGTGGGAGGACAGGAGTTCCCCTGCAACTGCAACAGAGTTCTGAGTGGCTTTGGGACACAAATATCAGGGGGTAGCCATGTTAGTCTGTATCCACAAAACCAACAAGGAGTCTGGTGGCACCTGAAAGACTAACAGATTTATTTGGGCACAAGCTTTCTTGGGTAAAAGAGCTCACTTCTTCAGATCCATGGATTTGTCCCAATAGCTAGCTAATGATTCAAACTGTGGGCCAGGAAGCATTTGTCCTGGAGCAACAGCTGCCTGTTTCTATTCTCCAGACAGAGGATACAGTTTTCATATAAATGTTTGAAGATCCAATCCTGGAGCTGTGCCCAGGTAACTCATGGGAATCTGGGGATGTCCTCATGTGACTAGTTTGGTCAGTTTCTAGTTACCAGTCATAGTTCTCATTTCCATACATCAATTTATTTTATTCTCTAATTGTTCCCCCCCCCTCCAATGGGGACCCAGGCGGGGGGGGGAGGGGGAGCGGGTACAGAGTGAAGCTGAGAGGCCTGAGCTTACCCCTCCCCCCACTGGTCTAGCCAAACTCTCTCCTTCCCCACCCCCCGGGTGACCCTTTAAAGAACTTTACCGACACCTCCCTCTTTGTATCGGGTGGTACCATGAAGCAGCAGCCGATTGGTCAGAAGGCCCCCAAGTTATGATTTGATTGGCTGATACAGCGCCGCCCTAGGACGGAACGGACTGCACCATGTGCTGGAGAGGGGGGAAGGGGTTAGCGGCACAGTATGCGACCCCTGGGGAATGGGCGCAGGGGACGGGGATTGGGACAAGCCCCACCCGGCTGCTGCTTGGGGCGCTCCGCTGGATGTACTAGCCTTGGGAGGGGCGGCAGCTGGGTCCCCTCCCGGAATCTGCAGCCGGTTCCCCCCACCCGAGATGGTACAGCCCACCTCGGGGGTCCCCTGCTTAGCGTGCGCTGCGCTGGGTCTGGCCCGTCGGCTCCGAGTCCGCGCTGCCCCCGAGGCGATGCTGCTGCCCCCGCTGCGGAGAGCGCTGCTGGGCGGCCCCCGCGCTGGGTGAGTGCGGGCGGGCGGGCGGGGCCTGCAGGGGGACCCCCCGCTGCTGGGACCCGGGGTTCCCGCGCCCGGGAGCTCCGGCCGCCCCCTTCCTCCACGTGCGGCCCAGCCCCGGGCGCCCCTGCCGCGGCGCGGGTGTGACCTGGGCCCCAGGGGCCGCCCCCGTCGGAACCGCCTCTGGGCTTTAAACCTCCCGCCAGAGCCAGAGCCGGGGTCCCCCCCCCCCCCGCCCGAGCCAGAGCCAGAGCCGGGGTCTCTCCCCCCCCCCCCCGAGCCAGAGCCGGGGTCTCCCCCCCCGCCGCCACACACCGGCTGCTGGGGGCCGGGGTTAAATCTCCCTGACCCCCCCCCTGCCCACCCAGGAGGCGCCTGGTGGGAGCTGCCCCTCGGCCCGGCTTGCTCCGGTGAGGGGGAGTCTGGCAGCCGGTCTTGCTGCTGCCCCCTAATGCTCTGCACGAGGAGCCTGGCTCCCCCTCGGCTCCGTTACATCGGGGGGAGTTGGCAGCAGCTGCCCAGAAGTCCAGGGGAGAGACAGGAATGGGGGGCAGCGGGGAATCCGCTTCTCTCCGTTAGATTTCCCTGTTCCCACCCGCCCTGCGCTCTGCCCCCGCCCTCGGCACGTGCTCCCCTTATCTGCCCAACACCTCTGCTATCTCGGGAGTGAAGGGTGAGGCTTATCTGCGCTCCCTGAGATAGGAAAATGGCAGCAGGTGACAGGCAGGAGTCTCCTGGGGAAGCGGATCTTGGCAGGTCTCAACAGTGTCCTCCTCCCTCCCCTGCTGCATTCAAAGGCTGACACGTGCGGCCCTCCCTGTGCATTTCTCCGGTGCCCCACCCAGTTCAGGGGTGACCCATGCAGAGTTGTCCCCTTTCGGGGTTAAATAGCCTCTCCCGTCTCTGGTTCAGGCAGCACCTGTGCCTGGAAGACCCCTTCTAAATGAACTGCTTTTTGGCTGCTTTGCTGACATGTGGGTGCCACCATGGGGGTGATGAATGGGGTATCACTGCTAGTCTGGTACAAGGCCAGGTTTGCCTGTGTGACTCTGGGGTTGTATTGTCACAGGTTGTGCTGTAACCATGTTCCCTCTGCAATGTATTTAACTGGTAGCTACAGGCACCAGGATTCATGATAGCAGGAGCAAGTTCTTTACCCATTTCCCCCTGCCAGGCAGGATTCCAGTTAGTTTCCTGCTCTGGTACCACTGGGTATGTCTGCTACACAGTTAACCCAGGCTCCTGCCTGGGTTTTAGTCTTCACTCCCCTAGTGTCCACACAGGAAAACCTCAGTGCCAGGTTTGGAGGTGCTGTAAGCCTGGCCCAGCTGACTCCTCCGTGGGTGTGAGTTGGAATCCAGGCTCTGCTTTTAACTTGGGCTGGAACCCACCCGCTTTGCAGTAGGTACATAGGTTAAATCACTGGGGTGCTGATAGTCCTCCAGCGCCTTCCCACAATTCTCCCCAAAGGACAGACAAGGTCTCCCACAATCGGCAGGGAAAGAATCCTAGAGCATCTCAGCACAGAGACAGGGGCTTTGCCTCCAGACAGACACAAGCGAGTGCAGAACTGGTAAGGACACGGTAACATGGGCAGGGCTTTGCCGTCGGGACACAGACCCATGCTATGCCGACCCATGCTATGCCAACCCAAGCATTCAGAGCCAGATGCCAATCACACAGGTTAATGGTGCAGTGTAGACGGAGCTGTTGTGTACTTTGGTCCCATTTGAGGGGGTGGGGGGGATGAGCAGAGTTCTGACTCTTAATAATTACAACAGAAAGAATATTGAGACTCTAGCTCTGTGGTCCCCAACCTTTTCCGGATGGCGGGCGCTGGACAATGAGACACCAAGGACTGTGGCTGGCAGACAAGCATCTGCTGAAATGCTGCCGAAAAGTGGAAACGTCAAGAGGCATCGCTGCCAAAATGCTACTGAAAATCAGCGGCATTTCAGCGGTGGTGCCTCTTGGTGACTCCGCTTTTTGGCCGCATTTTGGCGGATGTTTGTCCGCCGGCCAGTATGTGGGTGCACATAGATGCCATGGCGGGCGCCATGGTGCCCACAGGCACCGCATTGGGGACCACTGCTCTAGCTTTATAAAATAAAAATATTTTTTAAATACTAAAAGGAATACAGACAGGGAATTGTCCACAGTCTTAACAACACGATGTGTATGATGGTGTCTTTGATATGATTACATCAGATCTAGCAAATACAAATCTCTTCAAAGTAACCCAGCCTCCCTCCTTCCTACAAAATATAGGCACATCTGAATCCCAGTATCCAGGAGATTTCAATATGTCACTGCTGTGGGTTTGTAACAGACATGGACAGCGCAAAGCGTTTTGGCAATTCTCATTCAAATATTTCCAGAACTTATCATATTGACTTCCTGAATTTCCTCCTTCCTGTGTTTGAATAAAACAGTCTTACAAAAATGATTCAGATTTTTTCTGTCGTTGAAAACATAATATCTAAAGATCTGTATGGGAGAGTTGTCAGGAATCTAGCGTGCCAAAGGGGCACGTTTTTTTTTGTTACGTCTGTTTTCAAGAATTTAACTCAGTTTGTACAGTGAAAAAATAGGCTGGTTAGTTTTACTTGTTTGTCATTTTCAGTCTCTGTTGCCTCTCCCCAACCTGCTGTTGCAAGGCTGGGCTACCGGGGAATGTTTTAAATCCAAACACAATATTACTTCCAGTGGAATTGTAACCAACCAAAACATAGAATGTTTCTTTTCCTCCAAGGTTTTGTCACATCATCTTGAAGTTTGTCACAGCTAAATCAGTCTCTAAGTGAAGCTTTAGAAGGAAAGTGTCCAGCAGCTGAATTGTTGGTGTCTGTGCAGGGTTTTAGTGTCTAACTAACTTCTAGGGTCCTTTCTATTTCCGTTGCAGGATTGACCTAAGAGGTGGTCGGAGGTAAAGGATTTGCAGCAGTAGCTTCATGTTTTACTTTGTCACATGACATGGGCTGAAGATAATGTTCTTTGCTGCTTCCAAACTAGAAAGCTTGATATGTGACTGCCTTGATCTGAGCCAGGCTCTGCCTTGGTCAAGACTGAGCACTGCCCGCTGTGAACTGTCGCATCAGAGGATCGCAGCTCTGTATTAAAGTGATCATGGCTATGCTTGGTTTACAGGCCAAACTTTGACCAGCCCTGTGCTACTTACTGCCATTAATTCATCTTTCGTGGCCTTTGCTTTCTCTTGGCATCTCCCCAAACCCGCTCCTGGGTCAACATCTTTTCTCTCTCCAGTACAAGGGCTTCTCCCCACCCCGCCCTTTGGCTTTTGGTGGGTTGTTTTCTTCTTACTGCCGCTGGGAAATATTGCTGAGGTGGAGAACTTAATGCCAGACTGGGCCTGGGAAATTGCAGCACCCAGGGTAATCTGCAGCTACCTGTTGAAGCATGCACTGTGCTGACAAAACAAACCTGCCCAGCTTCTGCCCCCTGTACTCTGAACTCTTCTAAAAGCAGGAGTTGTGGTGTAGATTGATCACTCCCATGTGGAAGATGGTGCGTTCTGCAACAGAGAATCTCCCACCGTGCTGGGATGTTGGTTCAATTGCAACTCCGGTGGAATAAAGCCCCCTACTGAATTGTCAGCACCACTTCCTGCATCAGTCTTCCCTCCTTGGAAGTCTCCTGTCTGTGGTTTAACTTTATATTTTTCTGGCAGAAACTGTTCTTGCGTCCCCGCATGCATTGTCATTTTTCGGTTTATCTTGGGTCTTACGTGGGACTAGTTCAGGTGCATTGGAGGTGGTGTAACTCTATTCTGGTAGGAATTACATTGGTGAAGGGTTGTGTGGGCAGTTGGTGTAACTACACTATTACAGTTAGTCCTCCCGTTGGCATCCCATGGTGCATTGGTTTGCGCCTGGCCTGGCCTGCCTGGTTATCTATGCGCACTCCGCTGCTCCAGGAGTATTCAGCCAGGATGTCCCACCCCTGTTCAGATACCACTGGCACATTCTCAAGAATTTGCAACTCTAGGTCACTGCAGGGGGAGAGGTAGGATGGTCTAGTGGTTAGGGCACTAGCGTGGGATTCAGGAGAGCCAGGATCAGTTCCCTTTTCTGGCACAGACTTCCAGTGTGACCTTGGGCAAGTCACTTAGTCTTTCTTTTCCTCAGTTCTCCATCAGTAAAGTAAGAATGATAACATTGGCCTCTCTCACAGGGGTGTGGTGAGGATAACACTTTAAAGAGTGTGAGATGCTCTGATACTGTGGTACTAAGAGACCATATAAGACCCTAGGATAGATAGAAGGACATGGATCTAGACTCCACATCGAGAGGTCCTGGACTTCCTTGCTTCAGGACGCCACGTACTGACTAGCCTGACCCTGTCTGACTTATGCACCAGATCACAGCACAAGGCTGCTGGCAGTATTGATAAGGCAAAGGTGCAGTGGACAACGTCACCACTTGGTGGTGCCAACAGAGGTACCACTCGGGCTGTACTTTACACGGCCAGAAGGGTAATTTTCCTGGGCTCTGAGAAGGCTGCATGTGTTTTATCAATAGGATGGCAATTCAGGGAGTCTCAAGGGGTTGCATTTGTCACTGTGTGAAGCAGATGCCTTCTCTGCCTCCAGGTTACAGAAATGACACCTTGTTCTGATGATAACAAACGGAAAAGCCACACCCAGGATTGTTGTGCTGCTTTGCTGGATGTTCTCGAGGGATGCTGTCTGCTTGAGATCTAAGGCAAAATTGTCAAAAGCGATGTTGGCTTCTAAGTCCCGTTGTCTTTTAATGCGATTTCAGGTTCTCGGGGCCTGAGTCACTTTTGAAAATAGGAGTGAGGCCTTGTTTACATGTTTTTTAGATCAACTTAGTTATGTGACTCGGGGCTGTGAAAATATCACTTCTTGGGTGCTGTAATTAGGTTGACCTAATTCTTCCATCAACCTAGCTACGGCCTCTCAGGGAGGTGGGTTACCTATGCCAGTGGTTCTCAATCAGGGGTACACAGGGGTCTTCCAAGGGGTAAATCCACTCATCTAGAGATTTACCCGGTTTTACAACAGGCTACATAAAAAGCACTAGTGAAGTCAGTGCAAACTAAAATTTCCTACAGACGATTTGTTTATACTGCTCTGTAGACTAGACACTGAAATGTAAGTACAGTCTTTGTATTCCAATCAACTTATTTTATAATTCTATGGTAAAAATGAGAAAGTCGGCAAACTTTCAGTAATAGTGTGGCTGGGACACTTCTGTATTTTTAGGTCTGGTTTTGTCTGCAAGTCGTTTTTAAGTGAGGGGAAACTTGGGGTACACAAGACAGATCTGTCTCCTGAAAGGGGTACCGTAGTCTGGAAAGATTGAGCACCACTGAGCCATGCCAGTGGGAGAGCCCTTCCCATCAGCGTAGCTAGTGTCTGCACTGGAGCGCTGCAGCTGCGCCATTGTAGCGTTTTAAGCGTAACCGAACCCTCGGCTGGTGGATTAATGATGACGGACAAACACCTTCCGTTACTATAGGAAGTGTCTGCAGTGCTTGTTGTGTAGACAGCCGGTGGCACCTAAGTAACTTAGGTTCTTTTGAAAATTCTGCCCTTAGTCAGTTTCAGAAAGCAAGTTTAAAAGTGGTTTCAACTCCCGACACCAGTCCTCTGGCCAAATCTTGTGGCCTTACAATCACATTGTCCCATTCTTTCAAAATGACTTTTTTCTCTCCTGTTGCTGCATGAAAGACCCACACCACCCACAGGAAGCTGACTAGGCAGTGAAACTGACTACCCACAAAGTGCCCTCAAATGTACATAGTAAACAAACTGGGGAAAAAGAGAGGGAAATTATTATTTATTTATTTGCCACAGCGCCTAGGACCCCAGTGTGCTAGGAGCTGTACAATCACAGAATAACAACAAACTTCTCCCGACCTCTTTCAGCTCTAGCCACCTTAGTGGTTCCTTGGAGCAAACAATCATTCAGCAGGAGATGTGATCTTTAAGCCGACTGTCTGGTATAGTGTGTACCGCTGACAGTAAGGACTGAAACTCGGCAGGAGTGCCTCTATGGACGCCTGTCTCACTTCACTGGCCAGGACAGCCGCGGTATAGATTGAATGAAGACAACTGTGGCTTCTCAGTGTGTCTCTCTCTTTCCCTTCCCAGGCTGCGATGGCAACACCGTATAGCTGTAGAGGTGACCAACGAACCCATTCTGGAGTTCAAGCAGGGCAGCCCGGAAAGAGCAGCTCTTCAGAAGGTACTGTCCTGAGTTGCTCGTTGGCAGCCAAGAAACTAGGGCTCTTCTCCCCCCAGTGTGGCGTATGATCTTCCAGGCTCACTCTAAAGTGGCTGATTTTTTAGCTGAAGTGGTAGGACACCCTTCCCAACCCCTGATGGTTACCCTCTTGGGGAGAAGCCTTTCGCCCACCCCACCCTTGTTACCCCTCCCATAACCCTGCAGGTGGCCCCCATAACAAGGGGATGTTCTCAGTCTGAGCAGAACTTGGTACTGGAGAAGTCCAAGGTTTCCTTTCCCTGGGATGTGAGCACAGTGCTGGTCTGGCAGGCAGGTTCTAGAGGGACTTGGACATGGACCTTTGGCAGGGCCGTTGGTCGGACCATCAGGTCACCAGCTTTCAGAGTGTGGTGGAGGAGGAAGGCGGATCAAAGCCATGGCTGGCTGGATACCCTTCCCATCCCTGGGGGCTGCCTTCCGTTCAGCAGAGGGGGAGCTGCCAGGCTCTCACCAGTTCATTTTTGTTCTCACTCATCCAATAGGCGCTAAACGATCTGAAGGGCAAGACGGAGGCCATCCCGTGCGTGGTGGGGGGAGAAGAGGTGTGGACGTCGGACGTCAGGTACCAGTTGTCGGTGAGTCCCAGTGGGGAGCGCCTGGTTGCTAGATGACCCCCCCATGGCCTGGCAGAGCCCTGGGAACCTGCGAGGAACCTTTCGGACACGATGGGGAAATCCCAGTGTGGGGCAGTTTTATCCCCTTCCTGGAAGACATTCCTCTCCCCAGGGATTGCTCCAGCTCATTCACGTATTTCTCCCTCTGGGGTGTAGTTCTACCTAGTCTCCTTATTAAATGTTGCCGTGTAGCAAACCGGCCTGTTACAGAAATGAGGGCCTTTCCCTGAGACTTACAAAAGGTGAGCTGCCTTAGCCAGGAGCTGGTAATGGACGGCTCTTTGGGGAAGTCCCTCATGGGATTTGCCAGACTGGCTCAGACCCATTGCACTGAATCCTTTCTCTAACAATGGCTGGTTCCAGCTTAGGAGGAAGGTGTAGGAACCCTGCCATAGGGAGATAGGGGGATAATGTGCCCCCTCTCCCATTGGTCTCTTCCTGATCTCTGAGCTACCTCATTCCCCAGAGGAAGCCACCCTTCCTGGGACCAGAAAGCACCACCTGGGAATTGCAGTCTGAGCTGTTTCCCCAAACCGTCTAGGGGCCAGCGCTGACCAGCAGATAGAGGGGAATAATCACTTCCCTCGATTTGGCACAAGTGAGGCCACAGCTGGAATACTGCATCCAGTTTTGGGGCCTCCCTCGCTACAGAAGGGATGTGGACAAATTGGAGAGAATCCAGTGGAGGCAATGAAAATGATCGGGGGCTGAGGCATATGACTTAGAAGGGGAGGCTGACGGAACTGGGGTTATTTAGTCTGCAGAAGAGAAGAGTGAGGGGGGATTTGATAACAGCCTTCAACTACCTGAAGGGGGGTTCCAAAGAGGATGGAGCTCAGCTGTTCTCAGTGGTAGCAGGTGACAGAACAAGGAGCAATGGTCTCAAGTTGTAGTGTGGGAGGTTTAGGTTGGATATTAGGAAACACTATTTCACTAGGAGGGTGGTGAAGCACTGGAATGGGCTCCCTAGGGAGGTGGTGGAATCTCCTCCCTTAGAGGTTTTTAAGGTCAGGCTTGACAAAGCCCTGGCTGGGATGATTTAGCTGGGGATTGGTCCTGCTTTGAGCAGGGGGTTGGACTAGATACCTCCTGAGGTCTCTTCCAACCCTGAGATTCTATGATCCTGTGTGAGTGGCTGGTGCACACGATTCGGTCCCTGTCCACACAGGCAAAACCAAAGCATGTTGCATGTGAGTGTCCCCAACATGTGTCATTGATGCGGGACTCAGGTGTCTGGGTGAACCCAGCTTTGGAGCAGGATGGGTCCCTGGGGATGGGGCTGGATACACACTGTCTGTGCCTGGATTTGAGTCCATGTCACCCTGTGTGAATGGAGGACTGTTGTGTACACCGAGGTGTTGCAGGGGGAAGGCAGAGGGGGTGTGTAGAGTTGCGGGGGGGCTCTTTACAGCATTAATCACCCCAGGCTCTCTTCCTTTCAGCCGTTCAATCACTCACACAAGGTGGCCAAGTTCTGCTATGCGGGCAAGGTGAGTGTGGCCCATGGTTGTGCCCAGACCTGCCTCTCAATGTCTGACCTGCAGGAGGCAGGCTTGAGGGCATGTGGTCAGGGGACACCGAGCTGTCCTTTGCCGGTGACAGACTGAACCTAGGGAGGTTTCCCCAGAGCCTGCAGGGGAAAGTGACACTTATCCCCTCTGCTTTAATGTGGCTGAGCTCCTAACATGGGGCAGTGCTGTGGGCCTCTGGCTTGCAGGCTGTGGGTGCTTTAAACAGCATAACCTAGGATAGCGCCTCACGCTGTGTCCGCAGCCGCTGGGCCCGCTCCCTGCACAGATCCCTCCACCTCACGCTGTGTCCGCAGCCGCTGGGCCCGCTCCCTGCACAGATCCCTCCGCCCCTCTCTCAGGGTTCTGCACCCCTGCTCCTTGCTAGCGCAGCTGGGGGAGAGTGGGGCAGAGCTGCTTAAAATGAATGTGGGAGTGAAAGTCAGTGCTATAGTCCAGCTGCTGAGTTCAGTCGCTGCAGAAAGCTGGGGAGGCGACTCCGTAGCGGGTCGTCTTCCCTCAGAGCTGGCACTGAACCAGAGTCCCAGCCGGATGCTAAATGAATTGTAAAACCTAGGCCCTCCGTCGCAACCGATCCTCGAATGGGGTGTCCTGGCCAGATCCCAGTGTGGTTTGTTATGTAGGCAGAATGCAAATTTCCCTAGTGGTTTCAGCTGGACATGGGAATCGTCTCCCCTCCCTGCCCTAAAATGGTTACATGGTATTGGACAGCTGCTGCCTTCCGTGCCAGAGGTGGTTGCATTACACTAGTGGCTGAAGAGACCCTGATATTCAGTCCTTCCCTTCCTCGCACTGGGATTGGGCAGCTTGGGGGATGTATGTAGAATGCTTTGAAATCCCTATCCGAACACAGTGGTGGTATTTGTTTAGTGTAACCATTAGCAGGGAAAGTGGAAAATCCTCTTGAGTCTGACTTGCCTGCCTGAGTGGTTCTTGACCCCCTGGTGTTCAGAGCCCTGATGAGCCCTGGCATAATTCCAGGCTCACGCCTACGGCCTGCAGCAAAGTCTTTGGGTTATTGCTGGGACTGCATATGCAGCGGAGTTGGGGTGGGGCTGGCTCCATCTGAGCCATGAGGCTGTCGCGAGCCCTGGGGTGGGGCTTGGGGACTGAGATTCCGAGAAGCACTGATCTGTTGGGCTTCCATCTTCTACGCCTCAGGACTTGCTTAACAAAGCCATCAATGCCGCCATGGCTGTGCGGAAGGAGTGGGACCTGAAACCTGTCCAGGAGAGGGCACAGATCTTCTTCAAGGCGGCCGACTTGCTGAGCGGGCCAAGGCGAGCGGAAATGCTGGCCAAAACCATGATTGGGCAGGTAAGGCTGCAGGTTGAATGGTCCCCAGAGAACCTGCTGGGACAAATTGTAATGATTGGAGGGGGTGGGGAGAAGGGGGCAGGAAGAGCCGGGGGGGGGGAGTAGCACAAATATGAGAAACGTCTGTGACTCAATGAGAACTTGGTGGAGCCTGAGTTCTTCCTTCGTGGCTGGAGCTGTGCGTCCGTCCGCTTCTGCTGGGGACGTTGGCCGGCTGTTTTCTAGCAGGACCCTCCCTGCACCTGGAGAGCTGCGGGGGGATCTTTTTAATGGAGTGGATGTGCAGGCGCTTCTCTCTGTCCCTTCCCACGTAGCAGGAGGTGGGCATAAAGCCAGGGATAGGGAGAAGAGGCTGTTGAGTGGGGTGGACGTACCCAGGAAGTGTGAGGTGAGCAGCTGATTGGGCTCTGGCTCTGCTTTCAGCGCCATGTCGCGTCAGCAGCAAAAACTTCCCGGGCCAACCTGGGTGAGACAGTGGGTGAAACGGGGGAAGTCTGGCTAGAGGGAAGGTGATGTCCAGAGTTGGGCTGATCAGGAGCGGCCAGTGAGATCCACAATTAGGGGGTTAGATTCTAGCGGGAACCTGATTTCCCCCCCCTTGGCTTTTGCTGCAAGAAGAGGCTGTATGAATCCTGCAGGGCATCTGGCAGGGCTCTGTCCTGATGCACCCGCTTCGGAGCATGGATGGTGCCTTGAAACAAAGGAGCCCCCCACCCTCCAAAGACAAGTTTACCCTCCCCACGGAAACCCTGCAGGAGAAAAGGGGCCTCGTTCTGTTCTCTAAATCGCGACAACTCCTGTTGTGCTGACCCAGCGAGGGAAGCGGACCCCAGAGCCGAAGGCCCTTCGCTGAGCGCCCCCAGCCCTTTAAATCTGCTAGCTTGAGTGCTTCAGTTGGCATGTGGGGCTGGGAAATGGGTCACTAGGATAGCATGGGGCCCAGGCTGCATACCGGGCTCAGATCAGACAGCACTGTGAAAGGCTAGGAGCAGCCGTGCATGGAGGGAAAGAGAATTAAATCATGTATGATGCCTGGCCCGGCATTGCTGAAATGGACCGAGGGAGCAGCAAGGGGCCATCGGAGAAGAGATTCGTGGCAAGGAGAGGAAAAAAGGGGATTTCCTGGGCGCTGATGCAGCCAACGCCGCCTTAGCGATTACAGTGATAGGGTCTGGTCTGTGTTCATTGTGTGGAACAGATGTCATTCTGTGCAGGGCTGGCGACTTACTGGTGAGGGACACCTGGCTTTGATCCCCAGCCCTGATCTGGGGATGGGGGGCAGGTCAGGGCTCTGCCAGGGAGAGGGAGGGGAAAGATACTAACAAACCCAGTCTGAATCTGGGAGTCTGGCTTTCCTGCTGGTCGTCACCCACCCAGTGAGAGCAAGGGGCAATGTAGCTTGGAAGACGCCAAGCCCCTGTGTCCGTCAGCCCCTAGGGAGAAAGCTGGGCGGGAGTGTGTTTCAGGGCTGCCTGAGTGCCACTGATCTCTCCTGTTCCCCTTTCAGGGCAAAACCGTCATGCAGGCGGAAATCGACGCAGCTGCGGAGCTGATCGATTTCTTCCGATTCAATGCCAAGTATGCGCTGGAGCTGGAGAACTCTCAGCCCATCAGCGTCCCCATCAGCACCAACAGCATGGTCTACCGGGGGCTGGAGGTGAGGGGAAGGGTGGAGTGGGGTGGCTCAGACACGTGCATCCAAGGTGTTGGGGGAGCGTGAGAAATCCCAGCTCAGACCAGATGCTTTCCCTGTGCGTCGTGAGTTGCGATGGGAAGTTTTTCCACGCTCCTGCGGCCTCCCTTGGGGTGTGCACGTTACACTGTGTAAATTCTCCCTTTCCCCTCCCGCACGCAGGGCTTTGTTGCAGCTGTTTCGCCCTTTAACTTCACTGCGATTGGTGGGAACCTGGCAGGGGCTCCGGCTTTGATGGTGAGTGTGGAGGAGGGTACGTGGGTTTTCTTTACGCAACACTGCGGTTTTGGATTAAATGGCTTTTTGCCCAATGAATCGGCCCTGTATGCTACCCCCAGGGATAACCGAGCAACCAACGCTCCACAATCAGGAAAGAAATTTGCTTAAATGGAGCGCTGAGGTTGCAATTTAAAACACCCCAATGGTAGGAAATGCAAACATCAAGGTGCTCCTAGTAAATTACAACCCCCCATTCCAGTATCCTGTCTCTGACGTTACCAGACACTTCATAGGAGGGGATAGGAAACCCTGTAATGGACAACTATGGCATCAGCCGCCTGTAGAGGAAGCTTCTTCCTGACCCCCCACCCCCAATTACTGATTATCTCGTGCCTTGAAGCATGAGGGTTTGTTTGCATTTTATTCTTATTCAAGCCTTCCCATATGGATAATGGGTTATATTAAATGCTGCCCCCTCCCCCCCAAAAAAATCTTGCTAAGCTCTTGGCTTCAGTGACATATTGTGGCAGTGAGTTCCCCTGGCTTGCTATGCATTGTGCAAAAATGCATTTAATCTCTCTTAAATCTGTTGCCTGTGACCATCCGTTTGTTCTTTTATTATTAGAGAAGGTAGGTAAGCGCACCCAGCTTACCTTGGCGTGGCTGGGGTACAGCCTCTGCTACAGGGGGCATGTATTGGGGGCAGCCTTCATGCTGTCCCCTCGCTGAGCACTGCCCGTGGAAAGGTTGGCGTGAGTACTCTGCACCCTAATCAGCGTCTGCTGTAGAGCAGCGGTTGCATTACGAGACTGTGAAATTAACTTGTTAATGAGGCTGCTGATTTCACAGTCGGGCAGTGTTACACGGGCGCTTGCGTCCGATCAGCTGATACGCTGGGCTGTGGGTGAGCAGATAGGATTTCTTAGCGCCGAAGTGCAGCGAGCTGATACTTGGTAGCCTCGGCTTGAGTCCTGCCTTGGGAGTGGGCATGAGGCGGGATATACCAGGGTTTTCCTAGCAGCCGGATTGTGTGGGCTGGAGGAAGGGCAGAAGAGGGAGTGGGTCAGAACAATAAAACCGCTGCAGTTCTGTGATGCTGGGTTGGCCTGGAATTCCAGCCTTGCTTGGCAGTTCTGCTGGAGCCTCTTGGATGTGTTTACAAAAGAAAGGGGGTGGGGGGAAGAGAGAGAAGTATTAGCGTCAAGTGTCTCTCCAGCACTGAGATCTGCCTGATGCAGGGTTCGCAGGGATCAAGGAACGCCTCCCTGATTCCTCCTGGGGCATTCGCACATGCCCCTGCCCATCACTGTACATTAGAGCAGCTTAGGGGCTGCTCTGGTTTATGCCAGCTGCGAATTGGTGTGGCACAGATGCGCTTTGCGTTGCCACCTGTGCTTTGGGAGTGAGGGTGAAGTTTGGTGCAGGTGCCAGCTATGCCACCTTAGAGCTCCCTTATGCTAGCTAATTCTCAGCTGGCCTGATTTCACCACTTTGTGCTGCTTGGCGCGGTCCAAACAGATGGAGCGATTCTGGGCCAGTATTTGAAGTGTTTCTGAATGAAACTAACTAATCCCTGGCCTGCCCTGAACTAGCCAGTGTCTGTGTTGAGTTAACCCAGATTCCCCATCAAACATGGCCGAAGGACTACAGAGTCCGGCCTGTACTGGGTTTCACAGTGACTTCAACATTTTGCTGAGTGATGTAGTTTTGCCACCACTCGGAGCGGAAGAAAGCAGGAAGAGGAGGGGAGGGGAGGGTTTGTGTCGAGAGCCTCAGGAACTGAACATCCAGTCCAGATGGACAAATGTTTACGGCCCCTTGTCCCGCCTCTTGCTTTCCATCTGCTGTGACTGTTGTGTCTTGGTTCACGACACCACTGTGCTGCCGTGAGCTTCCACATAGCTTGCCCCTTGCTTGGCTGAGTGGCTGGCGTAGTGGGTGTAGCACAGAACTGGATGGAACCTTTCAAACCTGGGAGCTCACCTGGCTTAGCGGCGGCTCCAGGCACCAGCGCTCCAAGTGCGTGCCTGGGACGGGAAGCTGCGGGGTGGCGCCCTGCCAGTCCCTGTGGGGGCGGCAGTCAGGCAGCCTTCGGTGCGCCTGCGGGAGGTCTGCTGGTCCTGCGGATTTGGCGGCAATTCGGCGGCGGGTACGCTGAATCCGTGGGACCAGCGGACCTCCCGCAGGCGTGCCGCCGAATCCGCGGGACTGGGGACATCCTGCAGGCGCGATGCTGAATCCGCGGGACCGGGGACCTCCCACAGGTGCGACGCCGAAGGCAGCTTGCCTGCCGTGCTTGGGGCAGCAAAAATGCTAGAGCTGCCCCTGACCTGGCTTCAGCCTCTTACGAAGGTGAGTCAGGCCCAGGGCAATGAGGGAAAGGTGCAGCACCAGGAGAGGATTAAGGGAGCCCTGCTGCTCACATGGCTGCTTGGGGCAGAGTATAAACGGAAGGGGGAGCTGGGGTCAAGCTAAGGGGTAGGACATGTCCTCTTCCCTCCAGGCTGGCTGAAGGGGGCGGGGAGGGCACCTCTCTAGGAATTATTGCCCAGTGTCTTTCAGTTCATTCACCCTCTTCTGTGGACAATAAAATCAGCCCTGAAGAAAGCCTTAAATGGACTGAAGCTGGGAGCTTTATTTCCCTGTCCTGGCTGGTTAAAGCATCTACTGGTGTACGCTCAGCTTCAAGGAAACCTGGCCCAAGGAGGAAGTATAGTTGTGTGGCTGAAGCTGCTGGCGGAGACTCGGATCCCATTCCCAGCACCACAGCTTGCTGTGTAACCTTGGACAAGTCCCTTATCGTCTCCTGCCTCTGTTTCCCCCTTCTGTAAAACGGGGGTAGCAGGCTCAGCTGGCAGGAGATCTGCACGGGGATGGTGCTAGAGATCAGCAGAGGGTCATGATGGGATCTGCCGGGTTTCACTGTGAGTGGGGAGAAGCCTCGAGGCTTTGGCTGAGTCGGGCTTTAAGCTCAGCGCTGTTTGAAATGGAAACTGGAAGCCAAATGCAGGGGATGGGTATCAATCCCATGCACATCAATGGGGCTGGACCCCACCGCAAACACAGCTGATTCTCACTGCTCTGCCCCCATCTGCTTCGCTGGCAGACAGGGGCTTTGGTTGGATCGTTGAACTTTGGAGCCCTGGGGTCAGCAGTGAGGGGGCCCCTCATCGCCCACTATCTAAGCCCATGGCTGCCCTCTGTGATCAATTGATTTGTTCCTCCTCCTCCAGGGAAACGTGGTCCTGTGGAAACCCAGCGACGCCGCCATGCTATCCAGCTTCACCATCTACAGGATCCTCTTGGAAGCTGGTCTTCCTCCAAACGTCATTCAGTTTGTCCCGGCTGACGGAGCTCTTTTTGGAGACACGGTCACAAGCTCTGAGCATTTCTGCGGGCTCAACTTCACGGGCAGCGTGCCGTAAGTGGGCAGGGAAGCTGGCCGAGGGTCGGTGCTTCGGAGAGGTGGTTGGGTCGGGCAGGGTATGGTCTTGCTGCTGCAGCATCCTCTGCTCAGGTGTGCTGCAGCAACATACCAGTGTTTTGCAGGCACTGGAGGTTAGTTCAGGACTGGTTAATGCCCTGCAAGCAAGGTCAGGATTGGGACAACCCCGATAGAAAGGAAAAAGATCAGCCGTAAGAGGGTCCCATTGTCATCTCCCTACTCCTCATTTTCTCTGACAGTGTAAGCACAAAGTACATTTGACACATTATGGCAGCTGTGGAATGATGTTAATTTCCAGGGCATAATGAAACCTATGTGGACGTTACCAAAGCCCCTGCTTCTCTAGACTCCGAAGACTGTAAATACCTTGCTGTGGGGACTTCCTGCAGGGCTGCTGGTGGACAAATCCAGACTCCCATTTATATTGTGGCCAAGGGACAGGGCCCTAGTTAAAAGCGGTGGTGTAGATGGGACCTAACCTAGTCCATGCAGCAAACTTAAAACTCTGGAGTATCCTCCATTCTTTCCCTACAGGGACTGTGTCTACAGGCTGAAATAGAGAGCTGGGTGTTCAGATTCCTGGGTCCTGATCTCATTCTGTGTCAGGGACTCCTGACAAGGTTCTCAGCTGAGGCACAGAGAGAAGTTAACCCTCATCTGTAAATTGGGAGTGATATTTACTTGTCCCGCAGAGTTTCCGTTAATTGCTCGCAAAGCCTTTTGAGAGCTCCTTGGCAGAGCGATGCTGTAGGAAAGGGATGTGTTGTTTGTTCCACATTCACCCTGCCGACAGGCATTAAAGGGATGTGAATTAGGCCGGTGAAGGACTCCACAGCCAGATAAAGGACATTTCAAGCAGGTGCTCCCTTTGTCCATGTAGATTTGCAAACCCTCACTCGGCTCCCAGCCCTTCAGGGTGAGTTATTCCTGCGAAGGGCTCTGCTAGCCCTGCCCGAAACACTGCTCCCAAAGATGACAGACTATTAAAATCTGGGGGCCACGCTAACCAGCCGAATGACATGGTCTGATGAGCATTGGGCTTTAAAGGTGGGAAGCTCATAAATCAATATTAGCGGCTCTCTCCTTGTGGGAGCGTATTAGCATTTTTATTGTTTTGCAGCTCAGGGGTTTGTCACAGTCAGAACCAAAAAGAAGGAGGGAAAGAAAAGAACTGGAAGCTTCTGCTAGACTCTCTTTCTCCTTTATTCTCTGCTGTGCCACTTTTCTCTCCCCTCTTTCACTATCTCTCCATCTCTGCCATCACCTTGGTGTCTAGGCCCTGGTTCTCAGGTTGTCTGCCCTGCTCTCTCGAGGTATGAGCCAAAGCCTGTTGAAGTCAATGGGAGTTGTTTCCATTGGGTTCATTGGGCGTTGGATCAGGCCTCTTGGCTGGAATGGGGAGGTGAAGTTTCTTCAGCTTGTGGATCTGGGTTTTTAGGACAATCTCAAATCTTCCTGGGGCCTGAGAGCTGGAGTCTGGTTCCACCGCTGTAGAGGTCCTCGCTCCAGTGTGCGCTGAGTAACAATGGTGTGGTGCCAGGGTCTCACTCTCCTCCTCTGCCTTTCAGAACCTTCAAGCACCTTTGGAAGCAGGTGTCGGAGAACCTGGATCGGTACCACACTTTCCCGCGCCTGGCAGGAGGTAATTCCCAGACTTAGCTCTCGGGGGGACAAGAGCCATGTGGACCATGCCAGCTGCAGGGGAACTCCTCAGCAGGAACTGAGCTGCTACCAGGCAGCAAACTAGCCAGGCGTGTGTGGCCAGCTTGCTGTTCACTTCCATGGCTGTGTTGTATTTCAGGTGGTCTCCTAGCAGACACGTGCATTTGAAATAAAACAGGTGTCTGGAGAGTGACCTGGGGAGGCGTGGGCTCCAGTGGGTGCAACAGGGAATTGTGAGTTAGGACTCCTGGGTTCTTTTCCCAGCTCTTGGAGGGAGTGTGGTTTACTGTTCAGAGCAGAGTCCCGAAAGCCAGGACTCCTGGGTTCTAGTCTGAGGGCTCTGTGAGAGCCTGGCTGGGTGGGACACTTCATTTAATTGCTCTTTGCTATGCTGAACTTTAAGATGGGGCCAGTTGCCCTTCAGTGCTCAGAGTTTAGGGGAGGGCAGAGGGTGGTGATGTGGACACCACAGGGGCCTGCACTCAGGTCCCAGGCACTGCAGGGCAGAGTCCTCGTGTGCCCAGCGATGTGGAGCAGTACAGGTCTGTCTCCTGCATGCAGCCTAAAGAGGCAAAGCTGACTCAGTGGGGACCCCACGGATGCTTTCCTTCCCCTGTTCAGATTAGCTTTGCCCTAGCTGACATCCAGTATTCCCTCGGCCATCCTATTCCAGAGCGCGTCCTTAGCGGAGCGTGCTCTGCCCCAGCTGAGCTGAACAAGCCGAGGTATTTAGGGAACCCGATGTCATTTTGAGATCAGTTTGGAGAGGCCTCTTGCAGTGAACCTCTTGGGAAGAGCAGCTGGCCCCAGTGAGCCTGGTGCAGAAATGGCTGGGGCTGCTCTGACAGGATGTGGTACCCAACTCACTGCAGGAGGAGTTGGGTAAAGAGCAGAGGATGGGTGGTTGTGTGGCTGTGAGGGGCACCTGGGGCAAAGCATGGGGGGTAGGGTGCCGATGGCGGGGTGGTGCTGTTGCAGCTATTGAAGTGGGTGGTTTGTAAGGCTCTTGCTCCATGCTGGGCATGCTCCTTTCTCTGCTCACTCATAGGAGCCTACAGCAGATGCTGTACTCCCATATAAACCCATTGCTCACCTCCTTCTAATGGGCCGATGGTCCCTTTGCTTTGTACCCAGTGAGGGAGAAAGGGAAGTAGGGTGACCAGATGTCCTGATTTTATAGGTCTCTTTCATATATAGGCTCCTATTACCCCCTCACTCCTGTCAAACCCATTGCTCACCTCCTTCTAATGGGACGATGGTCCCTTTGCTTTGTACCCAGTGAGGGAGAAGGGGAAGTAGGGTGACCAGATGTCCTGATTTTATAGGTCTCTTTCATATATAGGCTCCTATTACCCCCTCACTCCTGTCCCTATTTTTCACATTTGCTGTCCGGTCACCCTAAAGGGAAGAGATGGGGTGAACCCAAAGGATTGCAAGGCAGGAGAGAAGGCTAGAACTAGGGAAACAAGGTTCAAACTCCAGTTCTGTCACTGATCTGTGGGGTGATCTAGTGTGAGTCACTGCCTCGGTTTCCCCAGCTGCAAAACGGGTTTGATAATTCCGACACTCCTCACAGGGCCGCTGGGAGACACTTGGCTGGAGCTGCTGGAGCAGAGTTAGGCAGGGTATTTATCCCTCAGATGTGTCTTCACTTAGAGCCAGCCCTGCATCCCAACGAGCATGAGGCAGGGTAATTCAGACAAGTGAGCCGGGTAGGCAGACGGCTGGCCTGGCTGATGAGGGTGCAGTGTCTGCTGCTAGAGTGTTAAGCGGGACTGTACATGAAGCCAGCTGGAGCTGGCCCTAAGTCGCTCTGTCTGGAAGGGACGAGGCAGTGACGGCTTTTCCTGCCCGGGATGGGTCGGTCTGTGTCTCCCCTCAGAGTGCGGTGGGAAGAACTTCCATTTTGTGCATAGCTCAGCCGACGTGCCCAGTGTGGTGAACGGGACCCTGCGCTCTGCCTTCGAGTACAGCGGCCAGAAATGCTCGGCCTGCTCCCGCCTCTACGCCCCCGACTCGCTGTGGCCCCAGATCAAAGCAAAACTGTTGGAGGAGCACGGGAAGATCAAAGTGGGAGACGTGAGTGGAGCTGCTGGGCTTTGCGGCTCAGCGGGTGGCTGATGGGATTAGAGGCTGCAGTAGCCGGCTGCTAATTCCTATTGAACGGAGCTTTTTATCCACTGGTTCTTCCCCCCTCATCTTTTTAGTGATTAGAAATTAACTTATAGCCAACGCTGCGGAGGAACGATTGTAAGGAACTGTTAACGCCACAGCGTAATTGAAAAAGGCTGGCTGCTCCCTCTTAGGGGTGTGGGGATGTACGATATTAAAGAAGGGACAAGTGTCACTCGGGGGATTTAGATTCTCTTTCTTCCTCCTCCTGCCTTCTGAACTACCTGCCTGGCGCTCAGAGGCAGTTGATGGCCTGTGGAGCGAAGAAGCCTGCTCACTCTTTCACCAGCTCCCCTTCTTCCTTCCGCAGCCTGCCCAGGATTTCGCAACCTTTTTCTCAGCTGTGATCGATGACAAGGTAAGACCAGTCCCCTGCCCCAGTCTCCTGGCTGGCTTGACTGCTTGAGTCCCTCCAGAGGGTGGGCCGTGGCTGCTATGGGGTGGCTCTGGCATGCAGATGGGCCTTTTGGCCCATGTGCCATTGCTCCTGTTGCCTGTTTGGCTTGCCAAACTCGGATCTCCTAAGTCAGCTTTCTTGCTGCTCCTCTAGAAGCCTCGCGTGATTTCTCCAAGCCAGCCAAACCCTCCTGGGTATTGATTATCCCTTCTCCCTCGCCCTGGGCCTCATCAGGGGCTGCACTTCCTCCCCTTCCATCGTTCCAGATGTAGCTGAGCTGGCAAGTGCTGTCCTAAGTGTGTTTTCCTAGCTTGTGGGCAGGCAGCTGGCAATACAGGTGGCTTTTTGGCTGCAAATCCCTCTCATCCACTTCCGTTGCAGAGAAGGGGCCTCTGCGGCACAGGGCCTGCCCTCATTGTAAAGGCTTTGTGCAGCCCCTTGCTGTGCCTGTCTCCCTACTCTGTCCTTGCCCCATGGCGTGGCCAAAGCACTAGCCAAATGAGACTGCAGTTGCTCATCTTCAATACAGAGGTGTAGCTGGCTATGCTACAGGTCCCAGCATGCAGTGCTCCGCTTTGTTAGTAGTCCTTGGGTCTGTCTTCCAGGGCCAGCTGCAATGTGCAAAGTGTACACAGCTTTGGGTTTCTAGCCAAGTCTGGACACCCCCTGCCTTACTGCACGTGCACCTGTCTGAGACTGCCGTCCTTAGGGTCAGTCATCATGATCTTGCCCAGAAGGGGCCTAAGATTCTAAGTGCAGGGATGCTCATGGGGCATCTTCCTGAAAGCAAACCCCAGGGCATGCAGCGAGATGCGGACCTAGCACTGCCTTCTAGGCAGCACTCCAGCAAGTGGCTTTGTGCGCTATAATGGCACGTCTGCCACTGCTGGATCCATGGCTAGTGTCGCCGACGGGCAATGGCCCCTTTCAGGCTCCTCCTCACACTGTGGTTTTCAGTCTTTTGCACGTATTAAGAAGTGGATCCAACACGCCAAGACGTCGCCCAACCTCAGCATCCTGGCGGGGGGGACATGTGACGACACCGTTGGGTATTTTGTCGAGCCGTGTATCGTGGAGAGCAAAGACCCAAAGGACCCCATCATGGAAGAGGTGAGTATCCCTTTTCTCTCCTGCGGGGTTCGAGGCTGAATTGACAGCGAGACGAGCAGGAGGAATAGCCATTGCGGAAGCACAGATCGTTGAGAGAGAAATCTGGCCATCTAAGCCAGAGATTCCCATCCTCTAGGACTGATCCCATAGGACGCCCTCCCCTTAATGAGTAACCTGCACTGCTCCTTGGTGTGCATGTTGCTGCCTCCTGCCTAGACTTGTAGCCCTCCCGTGGGCCTTGAGGTGCTCACACGACTGGGCCTCAGAGCAGCACAAGCTCCCCGATGAGCGTGCAGTTAAATAGGAGACCACCGGTGCAGCATGGTAACTAGTGCAGGATTGTTCCCCACGCTGTCTTTCCCAGTGCCGTTGCTGCTCGAGTGACGGAGCATCCACAGGTTCTGGGAGGGGCTGGTTGTACGTGCTAGGAAGCCCTTCCTGAGAGCTCGCTGAGTGTCATTCCACCGCTCCTCTTGGCTCACCCTAGTGATGGACAGAAACCACAGCAAACAAAGACGAGGGCTGTGTCTGTGAAAGGCCAGCTGGGCGGGTTCCTCTAAAGCGCCTAAAACTAGAGCCCAGTGAACTAAAGGAGAAGCAGCAGCCTCATCCCAAGCCCGGGGTTAGGGCTGGCTGCTGCCGGGCCTAGTGTTCCTCTTCCACACGCTGCCACTCGCTAAAGAAGCAGGGGCTTATAGGAGCGCCTTTCGGGGTATGTCTACACTGCAAGGAGAGACCAGTGCCAGATGACTCGCACTCAGGGCTCTGGCTGTGGCTGTTTCATTGCTGCGAAGACTTCCAGCCTCAGGCAGAGCCTGAACTCTGGGACCCTCCCACCTCACAGGGTCCTTAGAGTCCTGGCTCCAGCCCAAGCCCAGACATCTACATAGCAATGAAACAGCCCGGCAGCCAGAGCCCTGCCAGCCTTAGTTGGCTGGCACAGGCCAGCTGCGGGTGTCTAATTGCTGTGTTGACATAGCCTGTGACAGCCAGCACTGCAGTGTAGGTGCAGCTGTTTCTTGAAGGGGATGGAAGTGTGTAGGGGAATGACTCTCTAATGAACATCCATCCATCCAGGTTGGGAAGGATGGGGTTGTGTGGGTGGGAGGCTGGCCCAAGTATAGGACCCTAAACACCTTAGATAACAATGAAGGCACACTGCTGGCCTTGGCAGGACCAGGAGGGAACTGCCTGCCAAGCAAATGCTACCGATGGGCTGGGAGATGGTGCTCTGCCTTCCCCCGGCGTCCTTCCCTGCAGGAGTTGATTGTGCTCCTCCTGCTTTCACAGTGCCAGTCATTTCTCCCGTTTCACACCGGCGATTTGTTCGAGCAGTAGGCGCTGCCATCAATAACAAGCAGCAATTGTGGGCCGCGCTCGCCGGCACACAGGCTCGGCTGCTCCTTCCCTGACAGCTTTTGTTTTGCTACGCAGGAAATTTTTGGCCCAGTCCTGACTGTGTATGTCTATCCAGAAAAGCAGTACAAGGAAATCCTACAGCTCATAGACACCACGTCCCCCTATGGCCTCACGGGGGCAGTGTTTGCCCAGGATAAGTAAGTGCCTGAATTCTCACCGCACATGCTCTAGCAGTGTGCGCTAGTAGCTTGCTCTCCGCTCTCTTTCTTTCCAGGGTGCACTAGGGAGCGAATCATTTTAACCCTTCGGTTTCTGTCATGCAGAACCAGCACGTGTATTAGCTCCATTTTCATCACTGTCTTCTGCTGGAAGGAAGTCCTGGGCCAATGGCCCCTTACCCCTTCATGGGTAGGGCTTTGCAGAGCGTGGGCCAAGTACTGATTTAGGGCAGGGAGGCTCCTTGGCTGAGCCCCTTGCCCCTTTTGCCTAGAGGCTCTGAAGGGTAGTTCAGGGGGATTGTTACTGTTTGAGTCTTCAGGGGGTTTTCCCTCAAGACAACACTCCTGTGTCCTGCCAACCCCAGATGGCTCGTTAGGGCTGCCCCATGGCCATCAGACGTGGTGAACTTTAAGTGGTGCAACTCTCTGGGACTGAGTGGTACAGGGGATGGGTTTGGAGCATTGACACACTTCACAGCTAGGGTTGAGCCCAGCCTAGGGCAGCAGTAGCTAAGAGTTGACCAGCTTTGTTGTCTGGTTCAGCACAGAGGCCAGGGATTGACTGGGCTCTGCAGGGTACCGCAGGAATGCTGAATCTTCTAGGCCAGAGTAATATTGGCAGGATGGGTTACTTTGCCGGGGGTAGATGTTTGGCTGGGACCTCCGGCCAGCACTACGTTCTCTTGCACCCGGTATGGGTTCAGGAGACCCACAGCAGATTGAAAGGATGATGCCCTGAGGGTGGCCTCCTCTGCTGTGTCACTGCTCCCCCATCTCTCCTAGGAACGTCATCCAGGAAGCGAGGACGCTTCTGAGGAATGCAGCTGGCAACTTCTACATTAACGATAAGTCGACGGGTGCAATTGTGGCCCAGCAGCCATTTGGGGGCGCCCGTATCTCAGGTGAGAGAGCCCTGTGCTGGGGCAGATGTTCACATGAGAGGGGAATAGCTGTCAGCTGATCCATACACAGTGGGGTGTGAATGTTCCTCTCTGGGAACTACAGCCAGGCGCTGGGAGTGAGCAAGCCTAGGCTCTATGCCGCCATCTTCTCAGCTGTGGGATGGGGATCTCTCTAAGGAAACTCCTGCAGGGCAAAGACTGGAGTCTGCTCTCTACTGGGGAATGACTCCTTCTCCCCGTAAAGAGCCCTTCCTGGCTTTCCTACAGGAACCAACGACAAACCGGGCAGCCCCTACTACCTCCTGCGCTGGACATCTCCCCAGGCCATCAAGGAGACACACGTGCCCCTCGGAGACTGGCAGTATGCGTACATGCAATGATCGCGGCCCAGCGCCTTCCATGCTGGGAGAACACCCTCTTACTACTGACTCCCAACGCAGAGCGTAGTTGCTGATCTCATTGCCAAACTACGGCTCTAATAGTATTTAAAGCATTTTGTTTTTTCAAACAAAATTTAACAGACTGTTACCCAGCAACAAGAGCAGCCCTTGTGATTTCTCAAGCCTGATGTAGAGGATTAGTCTAAAGCAGGGTTCTTCTGTAGGCTGCAGTTTGTTCACAGTCCTCTAGCAGGAGGAGGCTGCTCATCAAGGAACCAGCGGCCTGCGAAACAGTAGAGGAGAAACGTTCTGGCAAGAATTAGATAACGGGGATTCATGCTGATCTGTGCTAAACAAATCCATGAAGCTTGCCCTCCTACTCCACATCCCATAGAATCAGAGGAACGTGCCATGCCCGTGAAGATGCTCTTGTCCATTTCTCCCCATACGTTGGTCTATGCATGATTGTGGTTTTCCATCTAGATCTCAGGGGCAGAGTGTCTCCTGCTGCAGGTATGAAGCCAGTGCCCAGTCTGCCATTGGAGAGGGAACAAATTGTTTTCTTTAAAGGGCTTGGCCATACGGACACTTATTTCTCCGCAAGCTGTGGTGTAAATCTACCCTGCACAAGCCTGCTGGGCACTAAGAGTCTGGGTGAACCTTGCTGCTGCCTGCTAAAAATTCCCTACTGTGCTTTAATCTACTCCAAGTAGGGGTAGATCTAAGCTCCGTAGGAAACTTTTAGTGCATGGTAGCTTATAGCAAGCTGGGATGTAAATCTAAGTGTTTGTGTGGACAAGCCGTGTGTTTTATCATCAAACAAACACTGTAGGTGATGGAATGCCTTGCATAAACACTTCTGCTGTAAAATCTTTGCAGAGTTTAGAGGGAAGAGGCATTTAGGGAAAGTAAACACCCATGTCCCTCTCTGCCAGAATTGGGACCAGTTTTGCTTTCTCCCCCTGAGCTGAGCTTCCTGAAATAATTGAAGCAAGAGCTATGTGACTTGTACTGGAGTAGATAATGGCATTAACAGGATGGGCTTCCCTCTGTTACTTTCAGAGCTGTATTATTTTCCAAACACTTGTTTTGTAACCTGGTCCATGCATTAAACTAAAATCATGCTTGTTAGTTAAGAAGTCCTATTGCGGGGAGTGGGGGGAAATGTATGTGAACTCTGGCTTGAATTGATCCAGAGAGCTACACCCCTGGACTCTAGCTGTGCACTTTCCCAGAGTTCCTTTCTGTTAAGATCAGAGGCTTTAGTTTGGCTTAGGCTCTAGTTTGAATAGCATAGTGACAGTCGCTCTATTTTGCATGTAGCACTGAGGGGAGGCTGGTATTATGCATACCTCATGGCTATTTTGCTATTAAACCCTTTGATTTAAAAACTGATTCAGTGCTAGGCACGTGTTTCACATTAGTACAGTCACTAGCTGTGCTAAGCCAAGCCAATGGCAGGGGTTAGCCATATAAATACTGTTTTGCAACTGCATCAGTAATAGGCGCATTAAGACTTTTTAGGTCTGCGATTCACTAGCAGCTATCCAGTTGGGCAGGCTACTCCCCGGTGAGGTTACCTGAATGGATCCAGAGCGCATCTCCTTTTCCCTGGGGTGGGTCTCACGTTAGTAACAAGTGCGTGGCAGCAGGAATCTTATCGACTGCTCAGAGGAAAAGAGATCTGAGCACAATGGTCAGAGTCCATTTTGCCTCTCTTGGCCTTAGCCGCTTGCCATGTGTACAGTGAATACCCCTGACTGTATGTTCCTGTACAGCATGGGTGACACACACCCACCTGTTCTGAGGCGCAAAACTGCTCTAAATTGCAAATGCTACTGCACTCTTATGAGTAGGTTCTTACGACGTGTCCACTAAGCTCTCGTATCCAACTTTCCACGTCCTGATTGGACAGGACCGTCTAAGTTAGAATGTTCCTTCAATAGCCAGCTGTTAACGGTTGACAGTTCCACAGCCAGAATTGTGAAACCGTAGATGACTGACAGTACGGACGTTACTTGTCTGAGGTGGACAGTCAGTTCAATGTTAACCTCTACTGTGCCTTGACTAGTATTTAGCTTTCAGGTCAAGAACTGGCAACTGCCACTGAAGTTAATATCCACTTATTGCAAAGGTCAAATGCTGAATCATGAGACAGAAAAGCTGTTGCCATAACTTAGTTACACAGACTTGTATGCATTTTAAAAGGTAACTCTTGAAGCAAAGTTTTAATGACTGATTCTACTAGCACTTTTTGGTTCTAACTGTGTAAGCTTGAAGGAGTCTTCTGTGTTAGATTAAGTATTTGATTCAAAGAAACACATTTCAGATACTTATTTACCTTTTATCACTATGTAACATAATACAAAAGTAATATTAGACAAGATTAATGTGTACCAGTATGCACAATAGCAATAAGGTTTTGCATATTGAAATAAATCCGTAATTTATCCAGTAAATACAAACATTCATGTGATTGATAGCTGAAGCTACTCTGTTTTATATAGGTTTGTGAGGTAAGTTTGCATAAGGCTGCCGATGAGAATAAATTTTCTTCCGCTGATTCTGCATTTAGTGCTTGTCTACACAGTACGGCCTACAGAGATGTGAACTGTAGCACACACTAAAGTTTAGTGCTGTAATTACCCCACGTAGATCTTGCTAGCATGAACTAAAAGATACCCAGTTTGCGTTAGCTGATTTAAATGAGACTACACTGCTATGAAGTAGGTACCTTTTAGTTTGTGGTAGCAGGGTCTGCTTACAGCATAAAACTTCAGTGTGGGCTGCAGTTTGCGACCCTGCAGTCTGCACTGTGGGGTCATGTAGACAAGTCCCTTTAGAGTATGTCTACACTGCAGTTAGATACCTGGGGCTGGCCTGTCAAGAGATGATGGACTAGGCCATGCTAATGCTGGATCTGAGCCAAGATCCAAGTTCAGGGCCTGTTTAATTGTGGTGTAGACTTTTGGGTTTGGCCTGGGCCCAATTAGACAGTGTCTGACCCCAAACCCTGGTCACCAACCACTATTTTTTAATTGCAGTGTAGACGTACCCTTAGTGCTGAGTGACTTGGGTATCTGTCCTTCTAGCTCTTACCTCCTTCTCAGCTATCCTCACCAGGTCCTCACTCCCTTCCTAGCAGCTCTCCCTCAAGTGCTCGCTATAGACTCTACTACACCCTGTCTGTCTGCTTCATGGCTTGTTCTAGCCCTCATTTCTTGTTAAACTTAGATCAAAACTGCTGCATTAGCTCAGTAACTCCCTGCTGTCCCAGCCCTATGGCTCCTAATTCTACCACCTTCCTATTGCCCTGGTGTAGTTTCCCTCATTTTATCCCATTCCTTTCCACGTACACATGGTGGAATCTGGGATAGGAGATGACCTGGCTTTGTACCTCTTAAAAACCAGTGAGCTTTAAAAGACGAAAAGCTTTTAAGCAGGGAATGACCCTCTTGGAATAACAGGTGTTTCCTAGCATAAGGATGAAATAAGCAGGATCAGTGAGTCCAAAAGAACCACCCGATCATGTAAGAAAGCACC
This sequence comes from Gopherus evgoodei, assembly GCF_007399415.2. Taxonomy (NCBI): domain Eukaryota; kingdom Metazoa; phylum Chordata; order Testudines; family Testudinidae; genus Gopherus; species Gopherus evgoodei. The sequence goes on along the minus strand of NC_044339.1, from coordinate 7,669,757 downwards.
TGGGTTTGTTTTTAGTTGCAAACTCCATCCTGTTTCAAACAACCCTGCCCCAGTTTGGAAGCCAGATGAAACTCATCAAGTTAGCTAACGTGCCACTTTGATTTTTTGGCGGTTCAAAGGAACCTGCACTCAGAGACTCAAGTGGTGCAAATCCCATGGATCAAAACCAAAGAGGTCACTTGCATAAAACCCTGTGGATGCAAACAGAGCCACTGCCACAATAAGCGTCCTGTCCCCTGTGCAACTCGCGCTCCGGCCCAATGTATTGCCACAGTAGTGATGGAGACATGTGAAAAACAATTGAGTTTTGTTTTGCTCCTTCCCAACTCTACACGAATGTCTTTCTAATATTAGAAACTGCGGCTAAGAATCCTTTGCTATGTTTGCCACTCTGCCACACAACAAAGGGAAGTAATAACGTCTTGTTTAATTCTATCCTCCAGTTTACCCATTAACTCTACCTTCCCTCGCCAAACACTGGGCTTGCGTGATCTGTAATGGCAAATCTCCACCTCCAAAAGCTGGGAAGGGAACCAGCATTTTCATACTCATTATAAGGAGCTGGGGCTCCCGTTGGTTGATTTTTTTTCTTAGTAATAATTTGAATGCTGTTGTCTACACAAGAATGTGGTCTGTATCCTGTTGATGGCATGTTAACAAAATAGGTCTTACCTGAAATGCACTGTACAGAGAGCAGGGTTGATCAGACAGAAAGCTGAGTGGGTGACCAGGTTGTTCATAGCGGAAGGACTTCAGTTTAACTAGGTCAGTGGTCTGGCTGATCCAAACAGCTGTGAGTGTTTGCAGATGATTCACTGGTTGTGCTCGAGCTGGATTGCTCTTTGCTGCAGCTCAACTCGGGCTGAATGCTGCAAGATATTTTCGAAGTGAAAGGTCGCTGCTGCTGTCATCTCACCTGCATGGGAGAATGTGTTGTGTTGAGGGATGAGAGTAATACTCAGGATTGGGCAAGTACTGCTAATAAAAGACTTGCAAAGCATGGCCATGACCTGAAGAATTCTTTCCCTTGCCCCAAATCTAAGTTTGGCCTGAGGGTTGGGGATTATTTCTGCCTGACCAATCGGCCACAGGGCCAGCTTTTCAAAAGGTGTTCCAGCACCTAAAGAGGCAGATGGATTGAAAAATCCCAGTAGGTGTGTGTCTGCCTTTTTAGGTGCTGAAATATCTTTGAAAATCTGGCTCTCTAAGCAACTGTTCCTGTGAGCTCCTGGAGTTCAAGTGGATTTCAGAAGGGTAATAGGACACCATCCCAGTGCTGTTAACCAGTGCCTATGGCGTGGGTGTACTGCAGTACTTATATTAGTAGGTTTGGTTAAACAGCTCCTCTCTGCAATCCACTACTCCCCAAGTGAAAGGCAACAGGCCACCATTCAGCCTTGATAAATTGTCATGGTTACTTTTGATGACCTCATCTGTTGTTTCAGAGGGTTTGGAATCACAGAGAGAAAATCCTAGTGTTATTTACCGGGCGAACACAAGAGATGATGTACCAGGCCCTGCTAATGTTGGAGCTTAGCCAAGAACCATCAGGGAGCATCTAACAGCTCCTTCTGGTTTTCATGCTCCTGTCAAATCCTTTCAAGTAGCATCTCACCCTTTTAATTCACACATTAGGATGATCGACGTTAATGGCACAGCAATCTCTGCTAACACCTTCTTGGGATCTGGCAGCGGGTTGCTCAGTGCTTACGAGAGAAGCCGAACTGCATACCGACACGTTTCTCATCTTGTGGGCAAATGGAAGTGCAAGGAGAACTGGGCTGCTAATGGATTTATGGTTTTTTGGTTCAGGGGCAAGTCTGAAAAAAAGATACATTTCAGGTCAAACCAAAAAACCCTGAAGTTTTCAGCAAATCAAAAAGTTTTGGCTGGACAAAATGCTTCATTTGATTTTGACCTTTTAAAACCTTAATTTCCGTAATTTTTTTTTTTTTGGTCACACAGTAATTTTGTACAAAAAAAAAATCAAAAAAGTTTTGTTTTGAAAATATTGTAACAAGTTTTAATTGTGGAAGGTTTTTTATTTGAACTGAAACGGTTTGGTGAAACTGACACAAACCACTTGGGTGTTGCTGAAGCTAGATGGTTTACTGAACCATTTTTTTGGTTTTAAAAAATTAAAATAAAAAGTCACCCAATTCTAGGTACATGCAGTAGCTAGTCTCCGCTTTCCCTATATAAACATCACAAAAGATTGGCCTGCATCTAAAAGGAAGTTCATGCTGTAGGCCTGGGACCTAACTCACCCCCATACTAAACTAGCCTTGACTGCGTGCCCTAGATTCTGCAGATAACAAGCTTAACATCCACCCCCCCAATGAAGTCAGTCACCTAAGCAGAAAATTTACCCTAGATTTCTAGATTGATCTTGTGCTCATAAAATGCTTTTTCTCCAACCACATCCCAAATGCCACTGAATTAAAACCCAACACCTGTGGAAGGCAGGTCTATAGCAGCCCATTTTATAGAGGGAGAAACAGGTTCAAATTTTCAAAACTGGTCTCCAAGTTTGGGTGACTAATTTGTGGCACCAAGGGCTTGATTTTCAGAGCTGCAGAGCACCCACAGCTCCTGTTGATTTGACTTGACCTTGTGGGGGCTTGCTGCGTCTGAAAATCAGATGCAGGGCGCCTCATTTGGGAGGGGCAACCAAAAAACTCTCAGAAGCCATCTTTGAAAATTTTGCGCTAAGTAACTTCCAAGGTCACATGGCATGGCATGTCTGTGACAGAGCCACAGGAAGCCAGGGTCCCGGTCGAGTGCTTCAACTCCAAGATCGCCCTTTAAGAATATGAATTACACTTAATGTAACCATACAATAATCTCACTTACCCAGCTCTGCTGTCTGGTTAAATTGGAAGGCTCTCCTCAAAGAGCTTTTAGGATGTGCGTCTCCCTGACAGTAGGTTTGGTTACATTCAGACTGGAATTGTAGTTCGTCTGAAAAACAGAATGGCCTTATTTCAATTCATGGTGCAAAGGTGTCCACAGCACAAAGACCATCTAGGATTTTTTCCCCCCTGCTGGCAGCCACAAGGGGAAAAGCAAAGACTGAACTGTTCTTTTGTTGTATGTACAGCACCTAGCGCAATGGTGTCCTGGTGCAAGACTAGGGCTGTAATTATAATACAAGCAACAATAAACTGACATAATTCTTCCACTCTACTCTGCGCCAATTAGTCCTCAGCTGGAGTATTGTGTCTAGTTCTAGGCACCACATTTCAGGAAAGATGGGGACAAATTGGAGAAAGTCTAGAGAAGAGCAACAAAAATGATTAAAGGTCTAGAAAACATGAGCTCTGTGAGGGAAGATTGAAAACATTGGGTTTGTTTAATCTGGAGAAGAGAAGACTGAGAGGGGACATGATAATAGTTTTCAAGTACATAAAAGATTGTTACAAGGAGGAGGAAGAAAAATTGTTCTCAACCTCTGAGGCTAGGACAAGAAGCAATGGGCTTAAATTGCAGCAAGGGTGGTTTAGGTTGGACATTAGGAAAAGCTTCCTAACTGTTGGGGTGGTGAAGCACTGGAATAAATTGCCTAGAGAGGTTGTGGAATCTCCATCACTGGGGATTTTTTTAAAGAGCAAGTTAGACAAACACCTGTCGGGGTGGTCTAGGTAATACTTAGTCCTGCCATGAGTGCAGGGGACTGGATTAGATGAGCTCACGAGGTCCCTTCTAGTTCTATGATTCTATGAAGATACTGAACTGTCTTTTTTAGTCCTAGAGGTACCTAATCTAGAATAGCAAAGCACTTTACAGGGAAGGAGCTGGCATTGCTGCTGCCTTTGCTCTGTCTGGTCTTCTGTTTGCCGGCAGCCTTTGGGCTCCATGGCTATCGAGCTCATTTTCTTTCCCCTTTCAGGCAAAAAGAGTGCATCCATTTCATGCTCACACGCCTCTTGCAAGAGAGTGTAAGAGAGATGACTCACCCCTGGGGCAGCAACGCAAGGGACTGCAAGTAAACCAAAATGGAACCAGATTCATAGAATATCAGGGTTGGGAGAGACCCCAGGAGGTCATCTAGTCCAATCCCCTGCTTTAAACAGGACCAATCCCCAACTAAATCAACCCAGCCAGGGCTTTGTCAAGCCAGGCCTTGCTGGCAGGTAAAATCAGAAAGGAGTTTTGAAACTGAGGGCTGTGGGGGAAAGCCAACAGGTGCAGAGAGGCACACGGTTTGGATAGTGACATCCCATAGGGAAGGCTTTATTAAAAGGGATACTCTATATCCTAAAAAAAGAGGAGAGTTGAGCAAAACAGACAAATGAAAGGGAGTCCCATTCGTTTACATCACATGAAAGCAGGCACCTAAATATTGACAAATTTTGTAAGTGCTTGTACATAAATGCTACGAGTCTAATTGCTAATATGGGTGCTCTTGAATGCCTGGCATTAAAGGAGGATGTTGATATAACAGGCACCACAGAAACTTGGTGGAATAATGATAATCAATGGGCCACAGTAATACCAGGGTACAATATATAGGAATGACCGTAAGATGTGCTGGGGGGGGGGGGTGGAACTATACGTGAAAGAAAGCACAGAGTCAAATGTAGTAAAAATATTAAATGAATCAAACTGTACCCTAGAATCTCTCTGACTAGAAATTCCATGCATACAATATAGCAGTAGAAATATATTACTGACCACCTGATCAGGATGGTGATGGTGACCGTCATAGACTCATAGACTTTAAGGTCAGAAGGGACCATTATGATCATCTAGTCTGACCTCCTGCACAATGCAGGCCATAGAATCTCACCCACCCACTCCTGTAACAAACCCCTAACCTACGTCTGAGTTACTGAAGTCCTCAGATTGTGGTTTGAAGACCTCAAGATGGAGAAAATCCTCCAGCAAGTGACCCATGCTGCAGAGGAAGGCGAAAAACCTCCAGGGCCTCTGCCAATCTACCCTGGAGGAAAATTCCTTCCCGACCCCAAATATGGCGATCAATCAAACCCTGAGCATGTGGGCTGTCAAATGCTCAGGGTGCTTAGCGAGGCTACAAAACAGAAAATGCAAGAATAAGGGGGAATTTCAACTATCCCCATACTGAGATGCAGAGAGAAAATTTCTGGCCACATTAAATGACGGCTTCTTGGAGCAACTAGTCCTGGAACCCACAAGGGGGTGAGGTAATTCCTGATTTAGTCATAAGTGGAGCACAACATCTGGTCCAAGAGAGGTCCCATTCGGTAATAACGCTCATAATATAATTAAATTGAACAGCCTTGCAGGGAAGAAGAAATACCAAAGAAACCCACCACAGTAGCATTTTACTTCAAAAAGGGGAATTTCACAAAAATGAGGAAGCTAGTTAAATGGACCTTAAAAGGAACAGTCACAAGAGTGAAATGCCTGGAAGCTGCATGGAAACTATTTAAAAAAACACCATAATAGAGGCTCAAACCAAATAATCTCCCAAAGAGGGGAAAAAAAAACCATATGAGACACCCCTGCCCCCCCAAATGCCACCATGGCTAAACAGCAGAATAAAAGAGTTAGTTAGATACAAAAAGGCATCTTGAAAAAATTGGAAGTCAGAACCTACTGAGGAAAATAGAAAGGAGCATAAATTCTGGCAAGCAAAGTGTAAAAGTATAATTAGGCAGGCCAAAAGAGAATTTGAAGAGCAACAAACAAGCGTGACAAAAACAAACAGCAATTATTTTTTTAAAATACCTCAAAGGCAGGAAGCCTGCCAAACCATCAGTGGGGCCACTGGACAACTGCGTTGCTAAAGCAGCACTCATGGAAAACAAGGCCGTGGCAGAGAAGCTACACTAATGCTTTGCAATTCTTCACTGAAGAGGATGTCAGGGAGATTCCCACACGGAGCCATTCTTTTTAGGTGACAACTCTGAGGAACTGTCTCAGATTTAGGTGTCAACAGAAGAGGTTTTGGAACAGGTTGATAAATTGAACAGTAATATGTCACAAGGACCAGAGGATATTCACCCAACCGTTCTGAAGGACGTCAACTATGCAATTGCAGAACTACTAACTGTGGTATAAATTGCTTAAATCAGCCTTTGTACCAGATGACTAGAGGATAGCTAATGTAACACCGAGTTTTAAAAAAGGCTCCAGAGGCGATCCTGGCAATTATAGGCTGGTAGGCCTAACTTCAGTACCAGGCAAATTGGCTGAAATTATAGTAATGAAAAGACATAACTACACAGATGAACATAAAATATTGGGGACCAATCACCACGGCTTCTGTAAAAGGCTATCGTGCCTTTCCAATCTATCAGAATTTTGTGCAGGTGTCAACTAGCACGTGGATAAGGTGATCCAATCAATATAATGTATTTGAACATTCAGAAAGTCTGTGACAAGATCCCACATCAAAGAGTATTAAGCAAAGTAACCAGTCATGGGATAAGAGGGAGGGTCCCCTCATGGCTCAGTAACTGGTTAACATATATAAAACAAACAGCTAAGAATAAATGATCAATTTTCATATGGAAAGGAAAATAGCAGGGTCCCCGAAGGATCTGTACGGGGACCAGTGCCATTCAACATATTCATAAATGATCTGGAAAAGTAAGTGTGACCTGTGAGGTGGTAAAATTTGCAGATACAAAATTACTCAAGACTGTTCAGTCCAAAGTTGACTGCGAAGAGTTACAAAATGATCTCACAAAACTGGCTTACCAGGCAAGAAAATGGCAGATCAAATTCAAAGTGGATAAGTGCTGAGTGCTGCACGTTGAAAAACATAATCCCAACTGTTCATACAAAATGATGGGGTCTAAATGAGCTGTTGCTACGCAAGAAAGAAATCTTGGAGTCCTAGCTAGCTCGCTGAAAAGATCTGGTCAATGCCAAACAAGCTAACAATGTCAGGAACAATTAGGAAAGGACTAGCTAAAACAGACAATATCATAATGATACTATATAAATCCATGAGATGCCCACACCTTGGAGACCGTGCAGATCTGGTCACCCCATCTCTCATATTTTATAACTGGAACAAGTACAGCAAAGGACAAAAAATGATTTGGAATGTGGAACAACTGCCATATCAGGAGCGATTAAAAAGCCTGGTACCGTTCCGCTTAGAAAAGAGCTAACACAGGGGTGGGGGTGGTGCTAGATATCTATAAAATCATATATGGTATGAAGAAAGTGACTAGGGAAATGTTATTTACCTCTTCACATAATACAGGAACCAGTGTGTGTGTCAGTCACTCAATTAAATTACTAGGCAGCAGATTTAAAACAAACATAAGGACATGTTTCTTCAGATAACGCACAGTCAGCTTGTGGAATTTGTTGCCAAAAGTATAATTGGGTTAAAAAAAGAATTAGTTAAGTTCATGGAGGATAGGTTCATCAATAGCCATTAGCCAAGATGGTCAGGGATGCAATCCTATGATCCAGGGGCCCTAAACCTCTGACTGCCAGAAGCTGGGACGGATGATAGGGGCTAGATCACTCGATAACTGTCCTGTTTTATTCATTCCCTCTGAAGAATCTGGAACTAGCCACAGTTGGAAGACAAACTATTGGACTAGATGATTGGTCTGACTCAGTATGGCCAGTCTCATGTTCTTAAGTAGCTAGCTGGACCCAGGTAATTCAAATACTTCAGGCATGTGTGCAGGACAATATACAATCCTAGCTACTTGTGGCTCTGAAGAGGGGTTATACTGTTATATAGCCAGTGGAGATTTCCCATTGTTCTCTAGCTCTGGGCATCTGATGACTTGGGCTTGGCAAACATGAGGAGGGCTTCAGATGCAAAACAACCAGAAGTGTTCCACCATTCTAGCGCAGGGCCATGCACACAAGCAATTATTCTCTACTTTGGAAACCACCACTTACTGCACGTTGGATGCAAACTCGATATCACTTCATTGAAACTCCTGTTCAAAGGGGTAAAAGATAAACTTTGGGGGCTGAGTGGTGGACTCATGAAGACAGTCTCCCAGTTTTAGGGCTCTCTCCACAAGGAACTAAAGATGCTATAAAAGCAGAGGTCTCAAAGCCACTGAACAGGCAGTCGGAAGAAGCCAGGAAAATATCTGTGCCTCTCAAAATTCTCATCTCTGTGCCAAAGATCAAATCCTGCTGACCAGGGAAATTTATGCAAATATCCCACATCGTTTGACGTTTATTCCTGGGCTAGTGGAACATTCTGGTAACACTGAAATAACCTTTGGCTCTTTAGAGTAGTGGGGGGCAGGGGAGCTTTTGGTTAAGAACCCTCTCCTCACCCTACAGCACATGCAGTTACTGAGTTGACCTTTTTAATAGCAGTGCTGCACCTCCTGCCAGCCAGAGACTGGGAATGTCAACGGATGTTTTGATACATGTAGGACACTTCCCAGAGCTGAAGAAGAGCTCTGTGTAAAAGCTTGGAAAAGCTATGACTGGGGGGGGGGGCGGGGGGACATGATAGAGATCTAATAAAATCATGACCGGTGTGGAGAAAAGAAATAAGGCAGTGCTAGTTACTCCTCATAACACAAGAACTAGGGGTCACCAAATGAAATTACTAGGCAGCAGGTTTAAAACAAACAAAAGGAAGTATTTTTTCACACAAGGCACAGTCAACCTATAGAACTCCTTGCCTGAGGATGTTGTGAAGACCAAGACGATAACAGGGTTAAAAAAAGAACTAGATAAGTTCATGGAGGATAGGTCCAACAATGGCTATTAGCCAGGATGAATAGGGATGGTGTCCCTAGTCTCTGTTTGCCAGAAGCTGGGAATGAGTGACAAGGTATGGATCACTTGATGATTACCTGTTCTGTTCATTCTCTCTGGGGTACTGGCCACTGTTGGAAAACAGGATACTGGGCTAGATGGACCTTTGGTCTGACCCAGTATGGCTGTTCTTATGTAAGCTCAAAAGCTTGCCTCTCTCAGCAACAGAAGTTGAGCCAATAAGAGATACCGCTCCCACCTTGGCACTCCCATGGAACGTGTAGCCTCATGGAAAGTCTTAATCAGGCTAGATTTTGTATAAACCAACCAACCTATATACAGATCAGTTCCGCCAGCATTCGAGGATATGGCTAGGAATACAGTGGGAGGGGATAAAAGACTAGAGGCAACATCACAGAGTGGCAGTGAAATACCTTGGTCCAAGAGATATTTTCTCCTGGGTATCAAACTTCAGTATGGAGCAGCTACCTAACAGTACCAGTGCAGGCAGCCAAAACTACAGACAGATGGGGAATCTCTGAGGTTGGGAAAATGGCAGCTATGCTCTCCTGGAGATCTCCTCTCCATATCTCTGACCCTGTCTTTGGAACAGCCAAAAGGGGAGAGATTGTGGCCCTGCTCCCTCCCCAACTGCCCAGGAGTTCAGCACAGGTTTCACACGGAGCCCAAGGCTGCACTGCAGGGCTCTGAAAGTCTAGTGGAGGCTGGGTGGTTACCCATGTACTGCAGATGTGATCGATGAAGTTCAGAGTCATGCACGTCACTACTGAGTCGCAGCACCTCAATTTAAGGAATTCCCCATTAGGGGCAACTACTGGGGTGGGTGTGGATGGTTCCACTCTTCCCGCCTGCCCCGGCCCCCAACATGTCATTTGCTCTCTCCTCCTCACACACAGATACACAACATTTTCACCGCTGGTGGAATCTCCCAGAAGAGAGCGAGTGAGCACGTGAGAGCAAGCGAGTGTGTGGATGCACATACATGTGCATGGATATAGCAGCACAAATCTCAGGATTTGGCAGGGCCACAACAGATCCACATGCATCTAGAGGAACAATCCCAAAACAAGAAGAGCAGGAAGGCCTGAGCATATTACTGACAAACCGAGAGATCCTTCATTTAGTCCTGACTCTGCTACCGGCTTCACTGCTCGCTGATTCTGCATCTCCTGCCTGTAAGAGAAGAGAGTGTGGTACTTCACCATAGCAGGCTGCTGCACAGGATGACCAGATGGCCCGATGTTCAGGGCTTTGTCTTATATAGGAGCCTGTTACCCTCATTCCCCATCCCAATTTTTCAAACTGGCTCTCTGGTCACCCTACTGGTTCAAGGTGTTGTTAATTCATGTTCCTACAGGCCTTTTCACCCCTGCTACACAAGGTCGGCCAGCTGAACATTTCACCGACTTTCAAGTTTCCAGTTGTTTAGTCACATTATTTCCTACAGCTAGTTATGACCCCAGCATCTTGATGGATGCCAGGAATTGAACCAGGGGCCTCTGAGATAAACTGTCAAGTCTCTGCAGTTTGACCAAAGATCCAGGTTCTACTGCTGTGAACAGCAGGAGAATCACATCCTTGCTCAACTGGGCCCAGAGGTGAACACACAGAATCGTGGGTTATAATAAATCTTGATCTGGGTACCAGACCACAGATCCAGGGCCCAGTTCTAACACCCTCATTCATGTAGGGCTACTCATGAATTAAAGTAGATCTCAGTGTGAATTGGGGCTGCAAAATCAGGCCCTAAATTAGCATCTCCCACTTTTTTAGACCAGGCATTCAGATGCTGGCCTCCATTTTTGTGAATGCAGTTTAGGACACTTAGATGCCTAAATTCTTAATTGCACTAATAAACCGGGCAGTTTATTATTACTTATCTGCATTATGGTAGTACCCGGAGGGCGCAGGTACCGTACTCAGATACTCATACTACGAGACAGCCCCTGTCCTGAAGCGCTTACAGTCTAAATAGCCAAGACAAAGAGCACTAGGGGAAACTGAGGCAGTGATTTGCCCAAGATCAGAGGCAGAGCTAGGAATTGAACCTGCACTGCTGACTCTTAGTCCAGTACCCTATTAAGCAGGCTGTGCTGCCTCTCCAAACTGCAGGCACAATGCAGCATGCAATAAAAGGAAGGTCTGGTTATGTCTGCACTGAAAATGTAGGCTTTAAAACACAACTGCCTATATGGCCTCATGTCGCTTTCTGCAAACAACAACCTACCTCTTATGGATGTTCCCTACATCTAATCTATTCCCAGCCTTTGACTTCAAGAACAAATTTTAGCAGCTCACTGTCCTGTTTAACATGCACACAAACAAAATCTGATGCAAATGTGAGCTAGAAATACATTTCCATGGTGAAGGCACTGGTGCTTTGCATGCACTGGGCAAGGTCGCCCGGGGTGGGGAAGTGGGCCAATTTGCCCCAGGCCCTGCAGGGGCCCCCCATGAGAATATAGTATTCTATAGTATTGCAACTTTTTCTTATGGAAGGGGCCCCCAAAATTGCTTTGCCCCAGGTCCCCTGAATCCTCTGTGTGGCCCTGGCAATGGGTAAAAAGGCAAGGGTCAATTTAGGCTGAAGACTTTGATTTTATTATTCTTGTCTTACCATAGTGTCTAGGAACGCCAGTCACGGCCCAGGACCACATCCGTGCACAGAACAAGAAAACGAAAGCAAGTTTTTAAGAAGTTGGCTAAAAACAAGGGTGTTAAAAAGCATTCTGCCTTCAAACTGTGCAATTCTGTGTTTGCCTTAGTTTCACTTTTCCTATTCAGGGGGAGAGAGGGCTGGTTTGGGTCTGTGTGGTACAGGTGTAAGCAGGGGAATAGTCCGGCTATTGTGGGGGACTTTCCTGGTTTATACACGACCCTGGTGAAATGGGCTAACGAAAGGATCCGAGTCCTCGCTCCCACTTCCTTTACCCAGAGGCCTGCCTGACCACAAGGACCTTCCCCTTCCATTCTCCTGGGTGGTTGGCAGAGACCTTGTAACCCTGACAAGGCTGGGCCCAGGATTGCTGGGGGGCTTGACCCCCAACCTTGTCATGGTCACTTAGGAAAGGGGCTAGAGTGTCCCCCACTCCAGGGTGCTCTCTCTGCTCTGGACACTTCCCTGACCCACTGATCATGGCACGCAGTTCAAAGCAAATACAATTTATTAAACAGCAACCAATTAAAAAAAATAAGGAAAAAAACAGAAACGGTTAAAGAAAAACTCATCACCCTGCTCTGTGGCACGGGGCCATCATAACCAGCCATCTCTGGAACATAAGGGAAGTTCAGTCTGTCCCTCACATATCCCAGGCCTTCTCAGGCCCTGGCTGTGCTGCAAGGATGCTGCGGGTCGGACACTTGCTCGAACACATGCTGTCAAGGGTGGCAAACTTTTTGGCCCGAGGGCCACATCTGGGTGGGGAAATTGTATGCAGGGCCATGAATGTAGGGCTGGGACAGGAGGCTGGGGTGTGGGAAGGAGTGCGGTGTGCAGGATGGGGTTCAGGGCAAGGGGTTGGGGTGTGGCGGAGGGGTCAGGGCAGGGGTGCAGAAGGGGGTGCTAAGTGTGGGAGGGGGCTCAGGGCAAGGAGTTGGGGTGCAGGAAGGGTGCAGGAGGGAGCTCATGGCAGGAGGTTGGGGTGCAGGAGGGATGCAGCGAGCTCAGGGCAGGGGGTTGAGGGCTCAGAGCAGGGGTGCAGGAGGGGGTGCAGAGTGTAGGAGGGGGCTCAGGGCAAGGGGTTGGGGTGCAGGAGGGATGCAGCAGGAGCTCAAGGCAGGGGTGCAGGAGGGGGTGCAGAGTGTGGGAGGCAGCTCAGGGCAGGGACTTGGGGTGCAGGAGGGGTTTGGTGTGCAGGTTCCGGCCCGGCACCACTTACCTTGAGTGGCTCCGGGGTGGCAGCAGCGCACAGCAGGGCTAAGGCAGGCTCCCTGCCTGCCCTGGCCCTGCACCGCTCCCGGAAGTGGCCAGCGTGTCTGGCAGTGGTTCCACCATGTGCTGTCCTCGCCTGCGGGTACCATCCCCGAAACTCCCATTGGCCGCAGTTCCCAACCAGTGGGAGTTGTAGGGGGCAGTGCCTGCAGGCGAGGGCTGTGCATGGAGCCCTCCACCCTGCCCCTCTCCCAGGGGCCGCAAAGACGTCGTATCAGCTGCTTCTGGGAGCGGTGCAGGGCCAGGGCAGGCAGGGAGCCTGCCTTAGCCCTGCTGCGCCATGGGGCTGGCAATCCCGTGGGCCGTAGTTTGCCCTCCCCTGTTCTAGGTGGCAGGGCCCTTCTTCTCAGCATCAGCCCCGCCCCCCCACCCAGTCTAGCCTGAAAGGCATCTTGCCTGGGGGCATCTCCCTAAGCTGGGCCCACTGCCCAGGGTCCCCCCTTGCTAGAGTGACCAGATAGCAAGTGTGAAAAATCTGGGCAGGGGATAATAGGCACCTACATAAGACAAAGCCCTGAATATCGGGAGTGTCCCTATAAAATCAGGACATCTGGTCACCCTACCCCTTGCTCTCCCTGGCTGCTCCAGCCCCACTCTGCATCCCTGGGCTGCTCTTCTGGCCTCTGGCTCTGGTTGCTGCAGCTCTGCTCCCAGCACTGACCTCCTCCCTTGGCTACTTCTCTAGCTCTTGCTGCTGCTCTCTCTAGCTCAGGCTGGCATGGGAGCAGCTCTGCTCCCCAGCTCAGCTCAGTCTCCTGCTCTCTCCACAGCTCGGCCCTGGCTAGGCAGTTCTAGCTCACACATGGAGGATGGGACCCCTGGCCTCCTGCCTCTCTCATTAGCCTGCCTGCTTTGTCAATCAGGCTGATCTGGAGTGTTGGCTTCTCCCCACTGCCCCTGGGGACTGCCAGTCTCAGGGTCCTGATTTCCCATTGACCCTTCCCCTTTCTTTGGTACTGGGATCTAGCCAACCAACCCCGCCACCCAAGTAAATTTTAGTAAAGGGCCAACAGTCCCCTTACACAGGGGTTTGGAGTAAGGACTTCTACTTATCACTTACAACAGCACCCAGAAGTCACCCAGATCAGAAAACAGATAGTTTGTCCTGCAAAACATTTCAAAATATTGAGAGGAAAAAAACTGGCATGAAACTACATTTTGACATTTTCGTTTCCCCCCTCATTTTTTTCCAAAATGAAATTTTGTTAAAAGTGAAATGATCGTTGGGAAAAAAATTGATTTAATCAAAGTGACTTTTTCTGCTAAGAAACATCTCAGCCACTGCCCACAAGAGCGGCTTTGAAGAGCTGCGGTTGACCTGCTCAGCCATCAGTGCACAATATCAGCCTGGGTTCAGGGTTGGATATCCTGAGCGCACACAGGGTCCTGCATGAAGCTTAGGGTTAGGGTTGATGAGGGCCTGATGGATTTCTGCAGAGCACTGGCAAATGCACAGGCAGAGCAGCCCCTTAACAAACATCAGCATTACAATAATTGCCTTCTAAAAAGCATTTCCTCTTCCAAGCAAGGAGTGTCCTCTCTGATGCACAACCCTGCTGGCTTTAACTGCCCATGGCAATGCAATAGTCCATGAAAAATGTAAACACACACAAATCCTTTCAGGCTGGCCCCTGAAATGTATGTAAATAAGTCAGTAGAAATTTGTGAAAGCACCAGACCCAGCAACTGGCAGAGCCTGGGCAAGAAACCGACTCTGGGTGCTCACCAGCAGCTGCTTATGAAGGCACCATAGAACCATGAGGAGCACAGGAGGGATAGCTATGTGCGTTAGTGTCTTGCTGACCATGGCAGGCTCACAGACGCAGTATTCCGATTTCCATCTGGCGGGGGATTACCTCCTTGGAGGGCTTTTCTCGCTGCACATTGAAACTAAGAGCAGCCCCCATCTCAGTTACTCAGCGGTGCCCACGTGTCAAGCGTAAGTAGGAAACGGGTGTCGCCGGGGCTGGGGAGGGCAATGAAATAGTTTGAGGCCGCACTGCGCACAGCATTGGTTTGTTCCTGGTGTAGGTGGACAGAAGGAAGGGTTTTTGTGGCTGAGGCACCTGGCTGGGACTCATAAACCTGGGTTCTGTTCCTCACTCTGCCACAGACTTCCTACATGTGACCTGAGACAAACCATTTATGCCAAAACTTTTACGCCTACGTGCTGGACTACAGGCACTTAAACCAGCAGCCCCCTTGTCAGAAGTGGTGAGTTCCCACAGCTCTCATGGGCTTTAATGAGAGCTAGGGGAACTCCGCCCATCAGATAAGGAAGCCATTAGGTGTCCAAAATTAACCACCCATGTTTGAAAGTGGTGGCCCTCAATCTCTATTCAAATATTGTGTGTCACCGCAGATGCTTCAAATGAAACAAAACTGACCAGCTGTTTAACAGTTGAAATGGATCTCTCATGATGCTTTGCTAGTCTATTTATCTGACCATCAGGATCACTGCCTCGCTATGCAAGCCCTTTTCCATCCCACTCCTTAAATAAATGGCTCTTGCTCATCCAAGCAGACCCATTCAGGCTAATGGGACTGCACAGGAGGAGGATTGCTCATCATGGGCCAGTGGATAGGCTATTGGATTGGGAGCCATGAGACCTCAGTCCCAAGCCTGGCTCTGCCACTGACCTGCTGTGTGACCTTGGGTAAGTCACTTTGTCTCTTTCTGCCTCTGCTTCGAATCCCAGTCATGGTCTGTCTTATCTATTTAAATTGTGAGTTCTTCAGGGCAGAGTCTCTTGTGTGCTATGTGTACACTCAGTACCCAGCACAATGAACAGAGGCAGAAGGCTGGTTCATGGGAAGTCAGGAGACCAAAGTTAAATCTTCTGCTTTGCCACCGATTCCCTGTGTGACCGTAGGCAAATCACTCAGGTTTTTAGGCATAGCAGTGAAACTGCAGCAGCGTGAGTTTCAGTGGAGGCTGTACGAGCCTGCCCAGGACCCTGGGTACTTATTCAGATGGCTAGTGTAACCCACACACCTCCTGGATGTGGTGCTCCCTCCCCTCTAGTGGCACTGAGGCCACATAGAGATTAATGAGCCTCTACTACATGAGCTAAAAGACATGTGGCTCTTAGCTAAGGCTGTAGCAGACTCATTCATCTCTAAGGGTACGTCTATACTATCTGCTGGATCGGTGGGTAGTAATCGATCTGCGAATCGACGCCCGTACTCCACCTCGGCAGGAGGAGTAAGCAGCATCGACGGGGGAGCTGCAGCAGTCGACTCACCGCCGTGAGGACGGCCAGGTAAGTCGAACTAAGATACTTCGACTTCAGCTATGCTATTCGGGTAGCTGAAGTTGCATATCTTAGATCGATCTCCCCTCCCTCCCCGCAGTGTAGACCAGCCCTAAGTGGTCTCGGTGCCACTAGAGGGGACAGAGCACCACACCCAGGAGGTGTGTGGGTTATACTAGCTACATCAAATCTAGCTGGGTATGCCCTACTGATGCTGCAATCATACCTCCAGTGGCAGTGCAGACATACCCTTAGCTTGCAGCCTACTCAGGTGTGCACCTTGGCTGCTGGTGATGGCCAGCATTCCCGAATCAGACACTCCTGAAGCTATTCATCGGGACTTTTGCTCCCAGGACACATAGCACAGCTGAACTCCTAAGCGACGCTTCCTAAGGTCTTTACTCAGGCCTGTGCAATTTCTCCTCTCACCTCCCAACTTTTACCCGGGCACATCAGGCCAAAAGGGGAGCCCTCCCCATCACCAAACTGACTTCAAGAGAAGTTTTGCCTGATGAAGGACAGGACACCAGGCCAGATTGTGCTATTAAGTCACAGGTTCCATGCTGGAGGCAGTGGGGAGCCGCTCGGCCTCAGGAGGGGCATTCACAATGTTTCCCCAGAGCTCCGCAAGATGCAGCAGGAGCACACAAGCTGTGCCACTTCTTGGATGGGGGCAGCATGTACCCTCCTTTGCAGCCAGCCAGCTCCAATCAGAACACTTTTCACTTAGTCTTATGGGGTGAAATGCAAGCGCAAAGGCTGTGCACCACCCCAGTGGGGCTTAAGTGGTACATAGGCCCTGTTAAGGGCTGAATTTCACTACATTGCATTTCATCCAAAGATCTCAAAGCCCTTCCCAAGCATGAATCCTTCATGATCCTCCAATGACACCCATTTTAACAATGCGATGGGAGGCAGGGGGTAGGATGATGCCCAGAGAGGTTAAGTGCTCAAAGGTCACACATTTGCAAAGTCATTCTAGAAATCAGAAGTTCTGGCTTCCAGTCATGTGATCTTAACCAGAAGATAATCTCGGCCCAGATGGTGGAGAAAAACACTGTTATAATCCTGCCTTTAGTGGCAAGCATAAGACACTAGCAGAGTGTGTGTCACATCTCCCTACTGATGGCTAGACCGCTAGAGGATAACAGCCTACTACACTAACTAAGGGAGTTACTCCTGTAGTTCAACTGGTAGAGGCCTGTGCTGAGGCGTTGGGGTTCAAAGCCTGATAATAAACTAACTCTTATATGGAACTTTTCATTAGTAGATCCCACAGCACTTTACAAAATGATGTCATCATCATTATCCCCATGTTACAAATGGGAAACTGAGGCATGGAGAGACATGACTTGGCCAAGGTCACCCAGCATGCCAGTGGCAGAGCTTGGAAAAGAATCCAGGTCCCCTGGGTCTCACTCCACTGCTCTGTCCAACAGACCACGATGCTTCCCATAATGATGGCCCATTACGCACCTGGCTCCCATTGACTCCTATAGGAGCGCTATATTCAGGGTAGAATTTGGGGTCCAATCCTGAAGCTAGTGGGAGTTACGCGTGCTCAGCACCTTACTGAGTTGGGCCCAGGGTCCTAAGACCGCAGTGCTATGCAACACTAAGGGAGAAGAGTCCTCTTTGAGCCTTGCTGCATAAGCCCAAAGGCAGACGCGGTCTCTCACTGGAGGAGTTCCTGCACCCATCGCTCATCGTTTTACACTCCTCCCAGGTACACGCTGAAGAAAGCAAGCTACAGCCACCTCCGGGCCATGAGGTTCGCAGTGGAGCAGATCAACAATTCCAGTACTCTGCTGCCTGGTGTCTCCCTAGGCTATGAGATGGTCGACGTCTGTTATTTGACCAACTTCATCCACCCCATCTTGTATTTCCTCGCCAACAAGCACTCTGTGGTGCAGCTGCACAATAACTATACACACTACCAGCCCCGGGTGCTGGCTGTTATTGGCCCAGACTCTTCACAAGCAGTTGTTATAGCGGCCCAGGTACTGAGTCTTTTCCTCGTGCCTCAGGTAAGCTGGTGCCCATGTTAGGGCTGGACAAACCTTCCAGGGCTTGCCTCACTAATGATTTCATGAACATATCCCCCGCGCTTTGGTCTGAAGCGAGTCAGCCCTCTGTAGCTTCAGCATACTCAAATCAACCTGTGTTACATGCTCCCCATTGGGTGGCAAGCAAGAGGTATCCCATATTTTCATTGGGATAATCTGGTCCCTTTATATGTAAATCATACCAGATGTGCAGAGTGCTGCTGCTGGACGGCTCACTTGGGCACCTCCTGGCTTTCTGGAACTCAGACACGCTCCGTTTCCGTAGTTAGACCAGCTCCTAATTTGAGTATTATGACAGCATTAAGTCTGCACTCCAGAGAAAGCCAATCCCTACATCAGTACACCCTGTACAAGTCCAACAACACCAAAGCTGTTATACCGGGTGTAAGTCATGTCTGTCTATTCACGTTGTCCCTTCCCTGTTCCTCCCTGCCCCTAGATCTCCTACACGGCAACTACTAATGAGCTGAGCGACCGCAAACGCTTCCCTACCGCCTTCCAAACCATTTCCAGCATGGAGCAGCAGATTGTGGCCATGCAGCTCCTGCTGAAGGAATTCCGCTGGAACTGGATCAACATTCTGTACAGCGACGATGATTACGGGCGCCAAAACCTGAAGCTCCTGCGGGCCAGGGCTACCGAGATCTGCGTGGCATTGCAGGAGGTCATCCCAGTGCCCCAAAGCAGCCAGATGCTCTCACTAGAGTTGCAGGGAAAGATCAAGTCCGTTGTCAGAAAGGTCATCCACAGTACGGCCAAGGTGGTCATCGTCCTGTCCCTGGAGCTGATTCTACCGTTCTTCTTCCAAGAAGCTGTCCGCCAGAATGTCACGGATTTGGTGTGGATTGCCACCGAAGCCTGGGCCACTGAGCCCGCCCTGTACAACATCACTGACCTCTGGAGGTTGGGCACCATTCTGGGGGTGGCAGTAAAAGAATTCTCCATTCCTGGTTTGGACGACTTTAGGGTCAGCCTGGCAGAAGGAGCCAACGAGCAGGCGAGTGACCAAACTACATGCAACCAAGAGTGCGACCAGTGCCTCAGAGCTGCCCGAGACGCAGAGCACAGTATGAGGGCCCAAGGGGAGCGCACAGACTTCAGGGTCTACTCTTCTGTTTACATCGTGGCTCACGCTTTGCACAGGCTGCTGGGCTGCAATACCACAGGATGCCACAAGCGGATGGTTTACCCCTGGCAGGTTGGCCACATGCTTGCATTAAGAAATCCAAGCCACGTTTTAAGGGCGTGGGACTACATGGCTTGGGGCATTGGGAGAATGCTAGTAGAGCCTTTTCCCTCCAGCCCATATGGCTAGGAACAGAAAGGTGTGCATCTCTGATGGCTGCTTGGTGATTTGCATCAGATGAGTCAGATGACCCCAACCTAGCTCCTAGCAGACAACTGTCCATGTTGCAGAATAGCTTGCCCACAGTTCCATGTGGTTGTCCCAGAAGCACAGTCTCCTTGCTTAGCAGGGACAGATAGATCGTGCCTGCATCCAGCTCAATTGGTCAAATGAACTTTTGCAGAATGACAGCAGGTACTGAGTCCCAAACTCACGCTAGGGCAGAGACACAGCAGCAAAGAGTCCATCTCTACGCAGGTACACACGCCCTTACCCGAGTCTAATTTTGGGCCCCCAACCAAAAGACGGCATCTCTGTGAGAACAGTGCCCACCTCACACAAACTCCGCACTGGGCATGTGTGGCAGGGGTCAGCAACGACTCGGAGGAAAAGCACCACTACTGCATTTACCACGACCACTTCCTGCAGGACCTGTTGGAGTGCAGTTCTGTTCTGCAAAGTGGGTGTCAAAATGGCAACATCTTGCTCAACAGACTTGCGCCATGGTCTTCAGAGAGTCAGATCCACTTCCTACAGACCAGAGCGAGGATGGCAGAATCGGCCACTCTCTCCCCCTACTCACCCACCAGTCCCATTGTGATCAATGGGATGTAAGATACTGCTCAGCGTGAACATGGGTGGCAGGGTCTGACCCTAAGGATTTTTAGATCTCTTGCAAAGTCAACATAGCTCCAGGGGGGCGAGCTGACTTCTCTTCTGACTCATGCATTAGCCTGGTTGATTGAGTCCCAGTTGCAGAATCTCTAGGTATATGTAAGCCAGAAGAGCCCAGTTTGACTTTCTGATCCAAGGGTCAGTTTGCCATGCTGGGTCTTAGAAGAAAATTTCTGCTGACTGAGAGCATTTGACCTGGAATCACCAAGTAAAATACCCACGGCTGCTCCTTCGGCAGCGTCTCTTTTCAGAGCAGAACTAGACTTTCAGGAAGTGACCTCAATCTGTAACTTCAGTGCCTAGCAGTACGTGCGCATTGATCATCTTCTCCTTCTCCATTTGCAGCTAGTGCCAGAGGTGAAGCGCGTGAACTTCTCTCTGCTCAACGAGAGGATCAATTTCAGAGAGAGAGGCACTATTCCAAACAGCTTCGAGATCATCCAGTGGAAGTGGGACCAACCCAACAACCCTTTTCAGAAAATTGCCTCCTACAGCAGAAACAAAAAGCTGCTGTTCAACATCCAGAACATCTCCTGGCACACCCCAAACAACACGGCAAGTTCCTTCCACCCATTATCACACATGTGGGGAAGTCATGGAACCACATGAGCAAAACCCAAGGCAGTAGGGCTTAGTCAATAGAGTACAGAGTTAGACCTGGATTCTATTCACCACTGGCATGCTGGGTGATCTCAGCCAAGTCATGTCCACTCTTTGTGCCTCAGTTTCCCCATCTGTAATACAGAGAGAATGATACTCACCTCCTTTGTTAAGTGCTTTGAACTCTTCAAATGTAAAGTGCTATATAGAAGCTAGGGTTTATTGTGCCATAGTTACACACACAAATGGGACTCGAGCACGCAAATCCTATCACTTGGGCAACAAAATGACAGGCGACCAAAAAAGCGGCCAGAATGGGCTGTGTGTGCCAGACTTGTGCATAAATGAACAAGGCCTGAAAGTCTGGCCCTTGGCTTTAATAGTCTAAATTGCCTCCTGCCAGAAGAATGTTCCTCCAGCTGTTTGTCTGGTACAACAGCGACATCCAGTGGCTCGTTAGGTTATTCCCAGATGACTGCTGCCTTTGGGCTTGTCTACATCACAAAGTTGCAGCGCTGGTGAGGGGGTTACAGCGCTGCAACTTAGGAGGTGTACACATCTGCAGGGCATCACCAGCGCTGCAACTCCCTGTTTGCAGCGCTGGCTGTACTCCTGTTTTGTCTCGGGTGTAGAGGATCCAGCGCTGGTGATCCAGCGCTGGTAATCAAGTGTAGACACTTACCAGCGCTTTTCTTGACCTCCGTGGAATAAGCAGGTATCCCAGCATACCTGAGGATACCTCTCTGGTAATCAAGCAGGTCTCCTTCCCCGCGGTTTGCTCCGGTATTCTCCGAATCCCCCCCCCCCAAGCGGGTCTCCTTCCCCGTGGTTTGCAGGGGGGTTCGGGGAACGCGAGAGCAAACCGCGGGGAAGGAGATTTGCTTGCAGGGGGGTTCGGGGAACGCGAGAGCAAACCGTGGGGAAGCAGGTCTCCTTCCCCGGGTTGCTCCAGTGTTCCCTGAACCCCCCTGCAAGCAGATCTCCTTCCCCGCAGTTTGCTTTCGCGTTCCCCGAACCCCCCTTGAAGCCGCCCAACAGCGCTGCAGTGTGGCCACATCTAACACCACTTGCAGCGCTGGTTGCTTTAAGTGTGGCCACTCTGCAGCGCTGGCCCTATACAGCTATACTAATACAGCTGTAACAACCAGCGCTGCAAAATTGTAGATGTAGACATACCCTTTGTGGCTATGTCCATCCCTGTTCTCTATTTAAAGGTGATGCAGTAGTTAGATTGATCCTAGGAATGTTTTGCTTATGGCCATTCCAAGAAATCAATCCCTGGTTCTCTGCCATTGGAACATGGTAAACTTGCTGGTAAAGTTATAGCAGGTATGTATAACTGATGGCTGAATCCCAAGAGCACCAGTCTAAACCCTGTTCCCTATTTAAAGGTAAAGCATATTGTTTGGCTGGCTTTATCCTAGCTGTGTATCCCCTTTCCTGTCTATACTGTGGCTGAATTGGAATTGAACAGCTCAGTGGTTTGAGCATTAGCCTGCTAAACCCAGCGTTGTGAGCCCAATCCTTGAGGGGGCCATTCAGAAAACTGAGGTTAAAAAAAAAACAAAAACAAAACAACTGGGGATTTGTTCCCCTTTTGAGTAGAGGGCTGGACAATATATATGATCGGCTGAGGTTCTATTATGGAACATTTAGAAGTTCTTCCAGCTCACTTGGAAGTTGCTATGAGATCGTCATTGTTTTCCTCCAATTCCCCTTTTCCCAGGTCCCCATTTCAGTCTGTTCCCAGCAGTGTGAGTACGGACAGCGGAGGAAGCCTGTAACTGTTAGCAGCTGCTGTTTTGAGTGTATTGACTGTGAAGAAGGGACTTTTCTCAACAACAACGGTAAGGAAAATGCAACGTAAATGCACCTTGTTTTCATATCAATCCGACAGTGCTTGTTCCCAGCAGAAGGTCTATAGTTAAGTTACTGGGCTCTAGATAGGGGTAGCTGAGTGAGACTCTCTGCCTGCGCTATCCAGGAGGTCAGACTAGATTATCTAATGGTCCCATCTAGTCCTAGAGTCTAGGAAAGGAATGAATCTCTTACCCAGAAGAGTTGGTTTCAGTTCCTGGCCTTGCCACATTTCCGGTGTGCCCTTAGGCAAGTCACTTAGTTTTCTCTGGGAGTCAGTCCCATATCTATAATATTGGATAATAAATCCTTCCTTTGTCATCTTCTTTGGGATTGTAAACTCTTTTGGGCAGGCACTGCCTCTCACTGCGTGTTTTTACACCAGTTGGCACAACGGGGCCCCAGTCTCAGCTGAGATCTCCATTGCTGTAACAATAATCCCCGCAAGGCCATGTTTTCGCTCACTGATTCAGATTCTCTGTGCGTGGCGTGTGTGTGTAGGGAGCGGGCGCTGGCATGGAGGTAGAGGTGTAGTCAGAAAAGGGGATGAAGAGTCAGAAGACCTGACTTCCATTGTCACTTCTAACAGTGATTCACCATTTGACTGTAGGCAAGTTACATGGCATCGCTGTGGCTCAGTTTTTCATAATACCCTATCTTAAAAGGGAGCTGTGAAGCTTAAATTAATGTTTGCAATGTCATGCGAGATCCTCAAATAGAAGACCTTAGGTGTTATCTATATCTTAAATTTGCATAGCACCGTCTGTCCTGAAGGATTCCAAGAAGCTTGACAAACTATGTACTTTGAGGAACCGTGGCCACTGTTGAAATGCCGTCACCTCTAGGATGGAACACAATAGGGTAACGGTGCACAACGAAACTACTCCACGAGGAAGGGAAAAGGAACACTGACTCCAACATCAAGTTTAGGGGGAATTTTGGGATATAGAATGCAATTACCCAGATTGGAATTTAGCCAAGACACTAGGGTTAAAATCCCAACACTTGCAAAGAAAAACAAACCAAAACAAACCCATGGGATCGCTAAGGACCGTAAGTGGCTTTACCTCTCATTTGAACGACTTCACCTCCAACAGCACAGTGTTCCCCTAAGACCAAGCTTACGGCTCTGGTTCACATATTAGTCAGAAAGAAGAATTTTAGCAACTGTACAACCACCACTACTTTGGGGTTCCCACGGAGGTCTCCCAATCCAGAATTGACCAGGTCTGACCCTGCTTAGCTAGTGAGAGCTTACAAGACAGTGGCCTGAGCTAGTATGGGTACGAAACCTTTAGCATCACTCCCATCAGTTATGCTCTTACTAGACATATTGACTATTTACAGATAAGACAGCCTTTGGTAGGGTCTTTCAGAAACACCACATTTTGTTTTGCAGACCTGTACAACTGCCAGCCTTGTCCAGCTGACCAGTGGTCCAATGCCAGAAGTCAAAAGTGCTACCCAAAGCTTTTGAAATATCTGGAATGGCAAGAAGGCATTGCAGTGGTGTTGCTGCTATTCTCGGTGCTGGGCCTTGTAGCC
Source organism: Gopherus evgoodei (assembly GCF_007399415.2). Classification (NCBI taxonomy): domain Eukaryota; kingdom Metazoa; phylum Chordata; order Testudines; family Testudinidae; genus Gopherus; species Gopherus evgoodei. The sequence goes on along the minus strand of NC_044339.1, from coordinate 7,645,778 downwards.
ACTGTAGTCATATCTGTCATATTTGCCATTCATTTGCACACACCCGTGGTGAAGTCTGCAGGAGGCAGGATGTGCTTCCTCATGCTAGCGTCTCTGATCATCGGTTTCATCAACGTCCCCGTGTACATGGGGATCCCAACAGAGTTCAAGTGCATGTGCCGGCAAATAGTGTACACCCTCTGCTTCACCGTGTGCATCTCCTGCCTCACCGTTAGGTCCTTCCAGATCATCAGCATTTTCAAGATGGCGGCCCGGCTGCCCAAAGCCTACAGCTACTGGATGAAGTATAATGGCCAGTACATTTTTATAACCGTAATTTTAGCTCTGAAAGTCACCATCGTTGTGACGAATGTCATCATCCACCCTTCTATTCCAGTTCCGTTAGTGCTGGAGGACGATCCCTCTACAGTAGAGCTGCAATGCAACAAGAGCTTCAAGTTGTCCTTGCTAATGAACAACAGCCTAGACACATTTCTCTCTATTCTGTGTTTCTATTTTTCCTACATAGGCAAGGAGCTTCCCAAGAACTACAACGAAGCCAAGTACATCACGCTGTGCATGACCTGCTATGCTGTTTCCGAGATTGCCATTTTCCTGGCCATGTCTGTGTACAGAGGGATGCTGGTGACCATCTGCGATGTCATAGGAGTGGTAATCAATTTGCTTGGGATCTCCATCGGTTACTTTGGTCCCAAGTGTTATCTGATATTTTTCCATCCAGAACGCAACACGGCTGCTTACTTCCAAAGCGTCATCCAGAGCTACACCATGAGGCAGGACTAACCAGGTACTTCGTCTTTGTACGGAGACAATCCCCATAGTGAAAGAAGACCCAATTCCAACCTGTCTGGGTTGGAGGAGAGTCTTTATCTCCTCAAGAAGTGCATCAGTGCTTTGTAGATTGTACAACTGTATGAATCTTGCAAATTTGCCTCCTACCCCCTCAAACGAGGCAACATGTACAACAACTAGGGCTGGCCGGAAAACAAGAGTTCTACTTCACAAAACAACTCGAGGTTTTGACGTTTGTTTTTTTTCCTGCATCAGAACAAGAACTAGACAAAGTCTTCTGCAAAAAGAGAGTAAGCGACTCACTCCAGACTAGCCAACAGCACAGGAGTGAGGGCACTCACATGGGATCTGGGTACAAGGTGTGTGTCCCTGCTCTGAATCAGAGCCTCATTCCCATATCCCAGCTGAATGCCCTCACCACCAGGCTATGATGTCAAGTCTCTGTCAGTCTCTCCAGTTGTAGCGGTTCCATTTTGTATAAATAATTAAATATTTATTGGGCCAGATACAAAGAGACTGACTCTATAGCCCAGTCATGACGCCGCCCCACCGAATGTAAGACCTAAATTCCATCCTGGACCAGAGAAACCTTCCCAATGGAACTTCCATCCAAAGCAATACGTTTCCACAAAGAGTTTTGCTTTGGCTGAATTGGCCCTTCCCAACAATAAAGTTGTCATGAAGTTCACCCCAGGTCAAGACATTAAGGCCCAGCATTTCCAGAAGTGGCTAGTAATTCTGGGTGCCCCAGTTAGAGGCCTGTGGGGCGTTGTGTTCAAAGCTGCTGAGCACCTTCAGTTACCATTGAGTCCATGGACTTGTGGGTTCTCAGCATCCCTAAAATAAACCGGGCCCCCAAAGACTGAACTGAGCACCGAAACTCAGTGGCCGTTAGTGAAAATTTTGCCTTGAACAACCAAAGCTGGATAGCCGTATCCATATTTTGAGTTAGTTTCTTCTAGCTGATGTGCATTGCTACATGACCCTATGCAACTAGACAAGATACTATTAGCTTGGAGCTGGCATAAAAAACTTTTGAAAGCAGCCTGGCAAAATGTAGGATTAGCAGCTCATTCAAACCAACAAATATGGCTGGAGCGTAATGGACTTCCTTGTTCTAGGTGCACGAACCTGATGCTGTTACATTTTTCTGTTTGTTCCTCTACCATAATAAAGGTTTTAAATCTGACCTGATTTGCTCTGATAATGTTGCGATTTTGCTGAAGGGCTAACGGTTCCAGATTTAGGATTATGATGGCATTTAAAGCTCCTATCTGATATTGGAGTACCGTTGTGTTAGGCACTGTAAAGTCATAGTAAGAGACAGTCCCTCACCAACAATCTAAATAGGCAAGACAAGCAGTAGGAGAAACTGAGGCACGGAGAGAGGAAGTGACTTGCCTAAGGTCACCCAGCAGGCCAGTGGCCTAGATCTCCTAATTTGCAGCTTGATGTTCTACCCACTAAACCACACTGCCTCTCCTCGTACAACCCTGCAATCTCGGGCTCCAAGAGAGAGGAGCGCACATCACAAATAACCTGGATTCTGGACTGAACCATGGTCCTGTGCTCTCAGAGTTCACAGACTGACAGGAGTTGGAGCTGCTGGGTCTCAGCACCTCTCAGGACTAGCCCCTGGGGAAAAAAATACACTTTCCAGCCCAGTTCCCAGACCAAAGCGGTTCGGATCAGTATCCCAACGCTAATCCAAACAGCATCTCTGAACCTTCTGAGTTCAGGCCATCAGCTCATTTAAATCTCATTAAGGGATCTGACTTGCATCCCTCTCCCAGCCTGCTCGGAAGCCAGTCAACTCTGAGCACTCAGCTGCTGCCTTTGACTCATGCCTTTTATGACTTAAGGCCAAAGTGTCAAGTGGATTTTTAGCCTTAACTCTGAATTTCATGGCTTTTGTGACTTTAAATCAGGCCCTTAATGCTATTTAAACAGTTCTCTTTTTGAAGCTGATAAATGCTACTGCCTGTGTTTGGGAAGGTGGGGCAACGAGAAAGAGGGATGGGAATTTCCAATGTTCTGATCAGACAATTGAGATGTTCTCCTGCCTGCTCAGATGCTTCTAACATTCTGCCCAAGATGGGGGAACAGAAATTCTTATACCCCAGGGGAGGGGAGGTTGCAAGGGAAGGACAGCAGGGGCTAGTGGTGCTGCTTTACATAATACCAATGTACAACACACACAAAATAAAGAGGAAACAGGTTAAGGGCATCTCCTTCGCTCATGTGCAATGCCATACCTGTATGAAGCAACAGCAGCCACCAGCCTTCTACCAACCTAGGTACTTACACATGTCCCCACTCCCCTCTCCATCACCTTTGCATCAGAGCTCCCTTAATTGCTCATCCTCACTCCTGCATATCTAAGACCTGCTGCTGCCTGGTGATTTTAGGAAGGGGCATTCAGCCCGGCTCTCCCACTCTCCAGGAAAATGGGAAGTGGCAGATTTTTCCATACGATAATGTATTGATCCATCTGCTTTCGGTTAGCAGCTCTGACTGAGGCTAATTGGCAGATCAAACCATGTGATGTACCATGTTAGGTAAGTAGTTATAAGAGCCTAGATTGAGCATGACACTTCTTGGATGGATCCCAAAGTCATTCCTCCCCCTCCCACCTCCGCCAACCACAGATTGATCGTGGTGCTAATGCAACCCAGACTGAATGCACAGAAGCTGCAGGGGTATTAACAAGTGTCAAAACGCTTTGAATTGTTCCTGGCAAAGGGCCACGCTACATTCTTCACAATGAATGGACCTTCATGTTAAATTTCACTTGCTTGTCTCGGAACCTAAGATTTAAAGTAAAGCAAATGAGAAAGCAGGGGGTAGTGCACATCCAGTAAGATGGGGACAATACATGGGAGAGATGGAAAAGAAACGGTAAATTCCACCGTAGAAGACATCATTTAATTTTTCTACCAAACTGAGGGGATCATTTAATTTTTCTACCAAACTGAGGGGATGGTGTTTTTCTGGCTTCCAGAACCATATTGCCTATACCGAGCAGGCAAAAGGCATGAATCAGGCACCAACAATCATGAGATTGGTTTACAAATCATGAGATTGTCAAACATCATAAATCTTGGGGTCACTGAATTGCTTTCCAGTTATTGTACCGCTAGGAGTCATGTTTTCAAGCTTTTCTCCACAGCCACAAGGGCTAGATTGTGGTGGATTCTCCATCACTAGCAATTTTTAATTTAACATTGGATGGTTTTCTAGAAGATATGCTGTAGGCTCAAAGAGGAATTATTATGGGTAAGGTCGGATCAGATGATCACAATGGTAGCTTCTGACCTTGGAATTTATGAATCTAAATATACTTTAAACAGTGGAGAGTCTCACATAATCACATGACTCCAGGAGCTTCAGCAATGAGAAAAATGCCAAATACCATGAGATTTGCAGTAAAATAACAAGTACTGGCAACACAAAAATGCATAGATACCTCTAGCAGATCATATTTACAGCTCAAGTACCAATGCAGTAATTATACAGACACACACACAAACATTGACTGGCTGCAATGTCCATACCAGTGAAATATTGTCCAGGGGGCAGGATAACCCCTGAGACTGTGGCATATGAAGTGCCTGAGAGCACAGCAGACAAATCCCCATTATCTCATTGCCTTGTGGGATAGCTAAAGCTCTTGGTAAATCAAAAAAATGCACTTCAGAATCAGCAACAGATATGCAGTTCAGAGAATCGGGGTTGAGCTAACGGGGTTTCGCTGTATTACATGGAGGGGGATCATCAGACTGGGGTCTCTCTGCATTGGACAGTCAGGGGGAGTGGGGTCACCTAATCAGGATCTCTGCACTTCACTATATGTGTGTGTGTGTGTGTGTGTGCGTGTGCGTGCAAGAGGTAGGCATGGGACGTTCAGCTAATTGGGGGGCTTTGCATTGCATTCTTGTGTTAACGCAGGGGAGGGGAGATTTAACAATTGCAGTGCCTCAAGAAATAGGTTGCCCAGAGATAGCACTTTATGTATGTATGTACGTACTGTGATCAACGCTGGAGACTGCTAGGATTCTCATTAGGATTTCTGGGGCATCCTGCTCTCTCCAACTACCTGTTGGGAAAGAATCTTGGGGCTTTTCCGCGTGGCAGGGGGAGTCTGCAAGGTAGAAGAAGCAGGATCTCACCCCACAAGAGCAGTCATTATCCAAGGCCCAAGCACTGAACAGAGAAGTCTACATGACTTGTCCTACACCACAGGAGCAGTCCCGGGGAGGAAGCTCCTGTATCCTTTCCCACCTTGCAACAACTGGGCCTGCTTCAACAAGGCAGCCAGTTTCTTTTCCCTTGGCCTGGGTGGGTGAAAGTGGATTGTGTAGCAAGCTCCATTTTGAGCTGCTTGGCCTAACTGCTGCACTTAAGGCAGCCCTGTGACATGTTTGTGCTGTAGATGGTGGCTGGCTCGCTAAAGCAGGGACTTGTGCATAGAGGTTGCTGCAGTAGAAGATTTAGTCTGTAACCCTGAAGTCTAGGCATTGCTTTTGGTTCTGTGCATGTGTCTCCCCCTCTCTGGCTCTTGCAGAGGTGAGATGTAACTCTTGATGATAGTAGGGGAGGCAGAATTTAAAGGGGGGCCATATGACTGCCCCACGCATCACTTCTGGCCCCTTGCTCACCCATCTAATTACCCATTGCACCTGCCAAATGTTGGCTGACCTTAAGAGTGAGATTTAACAGTACCAAAGAGTGAGATTCAAGGCCAAAGAATACTTCCCAGGTGGAGGGTTAGGTCATTGCTTAAAAAAGGACTCATCTTTGGTCCTAGGCAATATCCAATAGTCCATGTTTTTAATCCAACCAGTATAATCAGAGTTTCACAAGCACACATGTTAATAATAATAATAATAATAATAATAATATACAAACAGTGAGTGGACTTTTTTGTGATAAAAGGATTGCAAGTTTGCGTCTATGTAAGTTTTAATAGGTACCACACTGTATTGTAATAATCCTGTTGCCTTAGATAAAGGGTCTCAGCTAAATTAATTAAATAATATTTAACGCTCATCGGGACACATTGAAAACTGTACAAGAACCAGAAAATCTTGGCTGCAATAAAAATTAATTCGTAAAAACAATCAAAACTTTCTGAAAACATTGCAAACAGAGTTTCTGGCAAAGTACTAGGAATAAATTACTGTACTACCAAAAAAAAAAAAAAAAAAAAAGTCAGCAAATTACTGCTGAGAAACCCAAGTGCCCTGAAAGCGTTAATAAATAATAATAATAATAATAATTAACAATAGTAATCATAATTATTAAACATATTTGACTTACTTTATCAGAGATGGGATTTGCCACGGGAACAAAAGGAATTTGTGGCTGTAAAGCCATTGCTCTGCTATTTCTGCAGTGTATTTCACTCCCCAGATGACATGTTATATCTTTTTCTCCTTGATGACCACAGCACAGCACCTGGCAACACAGCATACATTTAAAAAAAAAGAGAAGCCTTGCCTGCTACCAGGACAATTAAGGGCCCTGAATTTGTCCAGTGGAGTTTAAATTTTGAACTGTATTTTGCAGAACCAAATAACTTTCGATCAAGTCCTGCTTGTTTTTTTGGACAAACTCATATTTTTTTGACTGTCAAGTGTTTACATCCACCAGAAAACCCCTTGTGTAGCCTCCTCTCTCCTGCCTACAGACTGCAATCTGCAGCCCTGTAGTCTCCATGATGGCCACAGTCCATAAACTTGCAAAGTAGCTTTCCAAGCTCTAAGCCCCATGCTTGGGGCCCAGGATCTATGGTTGTCTCTTGCAGTGCCTGAGTGAAAAATAGTTTAAATCTTTACATATTTTCTCACGAGTGAGATAAGCTTAGAAACATGTGCGAGAGTGAGCTAGCATGCTAGTGAGCGAGTCTCGCACCCAATGAATGAGGCTTGAGGTGTCTCCAAACTGGTACCACCTTGCTCCCCACTTCTTCACAGCTCCTTCCCCACTTCTCCCATTGCCTCCATGCTTGGGCAGCGTATGAACTCCCACTTTGGGGAGGCCAGCCCCCCAGGCTTGCCCCTTCCACCTGAGGCCCTGCCCCTACTGTGCCCCCCTCGCCCACCGGAGACTGGAGGTCCCCCCACCAGTGGCCGGAGGAGCACAGGCCCACCCACCCTAGCTGCCCCGAGCCCTGGGCTGCCAGCCAGCCCAGCCCAGCCCCACCAGCCAGCTTGAGCACCAGCCTGCGCCAGCCCCTGGTTGGACAGACCCCCAGGCTGGCCCAACTCCTGGACCAAGCACTGGTCTGACCCCCAAATTGGCCTGAGACACCCCTAGGGTGACCAGATGTCCCAATTGTATAGGGACGGTCCAGATTTTGGGGTCTTTTTCTTATATAGGCTCCTATTACCCCCTACTCCTTGTCCTGATTTTTTCACATTTGCTGTCTGGTCACCCTAGCCACCCCAGGCCCAGCCCACGCTGGGCTGCTGGCCGACTCGAGCTGCCGGCCTGTGCTGAGCCCCGCCCACCGTGGGGGAGGGGGCAGGAGGGCGGGGCCTCAGGGTGGCGCATGGGTGGGGCCAAGGTTAGGAGAAGCTTAGCCTTCCCTAGCCTATTATATCCACTGCCAGCTCAGTCTCTCTTCCCTACTCCTGACACCTGCTAGCCGGACTCTGCGGGAGTGCAAGGTGCTGGTGCCTTTCCCAGGCATGTCCCCCTCAGCCGCGCTCAGCCCGATTCCCACCCCGGCAGAAATTGGGGGGGCATGTGACCCCCACATGTCACCTCTGCGCTCTAGCTATTTCTGCCATTAAACCAGCTGCAAGGCACGTAACAGATCTTTTCATGCTGCAGCTGGTGTTCCCTGTCAACATCTGAATTCCCTTAGCTGAGTCCTGGGCATCAAACAGGTCAGTCTGTGTTTTAAAGGAAATGATTAGCTGCCGACAATGTTATTAGCCCCCTATAGGGGCTGTGTTATCTTTAGCTTGGGCCCAAGCCAACCCCCTGCATATGAATCCCCTGAGCTCTGCAGCCCTGCTTTTCCTTGTTCAGATGCCTCCTGGAGATCCATGTCTTCCAGGAAACCTCTCAGACCACGTGCAGCTGCACTGGTTCTGTAAGCTATCGCACTGCACCACACCACCCCAGCCTTTGGGCTGTAAGTCCTCGGGGGCAGGGACTCTGCTGTTCTCTGGGCATATTTATGCTCTGCAGGGCACCAGATATATGTTTCTTGGATATAAGTAACCATGTGCTGTGTGCAGATTCATCCTGGACCATCAGTAATGACCCAACACGTGACCCACTGGAGGTGAAGTGTAGAAATGTGCTCCCTTCCTCTTACAGGCAGGGGCAATGGGATCTGCTCTTTGGGACAACCTCATTCTATGGCACCCATCGTTGTCACAGCATCAACAAAGGTTGCTATCCCCGTGCCAGAAAGAAAGTGTTATGCTCCTTTGCACCCACCCTTCCTACCCCCCGGTCATTCTGGGATCAGTTTAGTCCCACGCAAGCATAAATTCTTGATGTGCCTGCTCCAGCATGTCCCCGTGACTAGAGTGTCATTGTGTATGGCTATAACGCACCAAACTGTGCCACCGCAACTGTATACGTTGGTGGAGTGGTAGCTGGCGATGACCCCCGCCCATAGCTGGAGGAGCCCAGCGTCCCTGGCGGGCATCAGAGGCTGAAGTGGAGCTGCCAGGTGGAGGACAAGGAGAAGGGGCCGGCCTTGAGAGACAGCAGCTCTCAGGTCAGCTGGAGGAGGCTGGAAGGTTCGCAGCCATCCCCACTCTGAGTTGCTGCACCCCACGATCCGTAGCTGTTGGGCCCCCTGGAGTATCAGCCCTGGGGCTTCTCCTGGGACCAGGGCTCAGCAATGCTGCTCTGTTTCCACCTGACAGTGCCGTGATCGGGCCCATCATAGGTAACGGCCAGGCTCAGCCCAACGGCCTGCCTCTGCTGGTGCTGGTGCCCCCGACCCATCCCTCATTCTCAGGCAGGAGGTGCCTGTGAGGCACTCCAGGGTGCTGGGTGGGTGACTGGGGCAGGGCTGCCAGGTGACCAACTCAAAGCACTCAGCGGGCTGCTGAGGTGGAGGGTGAGGGCAGGAGCTGGCTGTAGCACCTGCCTGGCCCCTTTACCCTCTCACTGGCCCTGGTACCTACTGAGGGGAGTCCTGTGCCCCGCACGACTACTGTCCCTAATGGAGTGGGCTGCAGTACCTATTGCAGCTGCACGGGTGGCCCTCAGGAAAGAAAGGTTGGGGACTCCTGCCTCAGCTAAACACTCAGTCTGAATGCCTAAGCCCCTGTACTGAGTGGTATTCCACCTGCCTCTCCTGCTTCCCCAGAGAATGTCCCCCCAGCTCGATGTGACAGTCTGAGGCTCCCTGGGGAGGAATTTTCCTCACAGTCACACCTGTCAGAAAGTGTCAAGCCAATTTCTTCCACCCTTCACACTATGCTGTCAGTGAATGGCTCGGTTTGGGTCCATTTATGGCAGAGGTTTTCAAATTGTGGGGCAAGCGGCGATGCCAGGCTGTGGGGTATGGGGAGGGAGCGCCACCTCCACTCCCTAACTCACCTCAACAGGCCACCCGGCTTGTGGGTCAGCTGATTTCTGCTTCCGGCAGCCTCCAGAGACCATTGCACGCAGCTTCCCCAACCCTGAAAACCTGAGCGGGAAGAGGCAGGTATTGGCCCTGCCCTAGCGGTGCAACCTGGGTGCAAGGTAGAAGCAGCCCACTGCTGAGGAAGCTTTGGCTGTGGCTACAATGGGAGTGAGGAGATGACAAATTCCATGAATGGTAAGGGGGTGGGAGGCGATTGGGAAAGTTTTCACACCACTGATCTGTGGGCATTTACCATGGGTCAGCTGCTTCTGCACAGGTTCATGAACATGCCCTGCCCTCTACTGGATGGGATATGCCAGGCCTGCTCACCTGTATTAATCAGTTCCTTCTAACAGCCAGAGCCCGGGGGCTTAATCTCGTGTTCTCCAAGTAGAGAGGCATGGTTTTCACAGTCACAAACTGCACGTCATATACACGGCTGTCACAACCCCATAGGGCGCTAAAGCTCTCCCTGTCATGCATTACAAGGTGCAATAGCTCTGGTGGATCAAACAGTGGTTCTGAGATGTTCTCAGGCAGGAGAAGAAGAAGGGGGAACCCTTTCTTGGTTGAGAACAGCTCCAGCAGCCAACTGTGGAGCACACAGGCAGACAGGAATGCCCAGTCCTGTCCTGGCCGAACTGGTGTTTCAGGCTGATAAGACCCTGAGGCTACTGGGAGGAGGGGATAGGAGAGAGACTTCCCAGGCCTGTCCCTGGAAGTTAGAGAGGAAGAGGAGAAAGTCATAGAGGGTGCGATAAAAGGAGGAGTGTGGACCACAGACCTGGGACAGACTTCCTCCATCAGGTTGGTACCTGCAGCACTTCCCTGGGACAGCATTTCAGAGAGCCCAGCTGGGTGCTAGAGGGGTTTGATGTGAGAGGGGAGGGGTGCAAGGGGGTGGAGGAGGGACAGAAGAATGGTGAAGGGGAAGTGATGGAGGGAAGATGGGGAAAAGGTGGCAGGAGAAAGCAGAGCTGGATGATGAAGGGGTAGAGGGAAAGGGGAATGAGGAAAGGCAAGAGAGAGGAGGTGGCAAGGAACATGCTGGGGGTGGGAATCAACAGGGGGAGAAAAATATGAAGCGGAAGAGCAAGAGTGAGAGGAGAAGCAAAGGAGAGAAACAGAGAACAGAAGAAAATGAAACACAGTAGGGGAAAATATTGGGAGTAAAATACAAACACTGGAGAGGATTTGCTAGGAGACCGAAGGCCTCGCTGTCTGTCTCTCTGTCTTGTGCTTTCTGCGTCTCCCTAGTTTGTTGTCTGTTGCTCTCCCTCTTCCCATCTCTGTGTCCCTAGTCTCTCCCCATGCTGTGCTGCCACCACTTCAGTCCTCAACACCTGGAAACCTAAATGCAGGGAAGTGGTTTGATACCCAGTTTGGGGAACTGTCAAGGACTCCAGCTGCATACAGTGCTGGGATCAGACAGCAGATGGTGCTCTTTACCCCATTCTCCACCAGATCAGGGAAAGGTGGCCTGCAATCCAGCCCTCATTCCGATGGAAACTCGGACGCCGGACTCTTACCCGAGAGCGGCTCAAGGTGCAAAGTTAGGATCAAACATCTCTTGAGTCTGACGGGACTGGATCTGGGGGTACAGAGGAGTCGTGGGTCAGCCTGTTATGGAGAGTTAAGGTAGCCACAAAGATCTGCTTAAGATCCAAATGTTCACATAGTTCTGGGGCAGTAACAAGAACTGAGGCTGTGACCCAGGGATGCACAACCTCTATGAGTAGAGAAATAACCCTGGGTAAGAAAAAGCAAGGAGGGGACAGGGCTTTGATGAGCCAGTTTCCCCTCCACAACAAGCACCGATTCTAGGGTACACTGAAATTGGCTGCCTCCCCCATTCTCTTTAAAACACCTGTGTAGTAACGTTGCCAGACTCGTGTGAATTTATTTATTTATTTGGTGCTTTTCTGGAAGCCCTCATTCCTGCAGTCACATAAATGCGCCAGCATCTCACCTTTCATTACCAAACCAAACGAGAAAGTTTCTAGCCCTTGTGGCTGTGCAGACAAGCGGTGAAACGTGATCCCCAAAGGGACAAAACCCAGAAGGCAAAGCAGAATCCAAGCTTTTCAAACCTTGTAATTTAAAGCCAATCTCATGATTATGTTGGGGCTTGACTCGTGATTTTTTTTAACGCTTGAGGTTGGCAACACGGGTATGTAGAGCCCTGGAGATCAGAGTCTCCTAGTCTATCCACAGGACAGATATAGCCAGAGTGGCATGTATGTTTCCTGCACATATCACCCTGCCAATATGCCTCTTTGTGGCATAGAGGGAGAGTGTCTGTGGCCTCTCCATGATGGTGGTTTTGGGGATGCAGCCACTTGGTGGTCAGACGATTCAGTCCCAACTCACCTGTGCTACATTTGAACCCAAGGCAAAAGGCAGCACGGCTAGTTAACAGTGCCCCAAGTCTCCCAGTCCCCTGCACATCTAGAATAATGTTATCTGAGAGTCTTGCTTCCCTGACGAGTTGGGTCCCTGCTTGCAAAGACCTTGCTAGATGCTGCTGCTAAGCCACAAGGGACAGAGGTGGGGAGAAAGATCCAGAGGCTACACCCAGCTTGCATTTAGGGCAGACAGGTTATGGGCTCATGGCGACATAGACTAACTCTAGTCCGACGGGTGGGCAAAAGATACCCAAAGGATATTACCTGTGTGCACGTCTCCCCCTGCTTCAAAGTTGTTCTTGGGAGCCTAAGAAACAGAGGGCCAAATTCACTGCTGGTGTCAATCGGCAGAGTTCATTAAATCAGTGCAGCGGATTACACTGGCTGGGAATTTGCCCCTCAGTTTGCATGTTGAGAGGCTGGGTGACTCAAGGGATTGTCCGGGGATGCAGAGCTTTTCAGCTCCTGGTTGCCAGGTTAAATCCAGCCCAGGCTGGTAATGTCTGATTGTATAGTGTTGCCATTTGATAGCTCTTTGGTGGCTATCATGAAATAGGTGTGTGTGTGTGTGTGTGTGTGTGTGTGTGTGTGTGTGTGTGTGTGTTTCCCAGATGGCACAGTTGATGGTAACTGGCCTCCTTGTTAGCCGTGTATACAGAAAGGCTGGGGGCAGAATGGGCCGTGGAGACTGAATGGCCTTCTCACGTCCAGTGGAAGCCCCTCCAGGTTAGGGTTAAGTAACATTGGTGGGGAAGCTTGAATTACATTGTGGTACCTGTTCTGGGGACAGTCTCTGGGCCTCCATGAGTGCTAAATTCACTTGATATTTGCATCCAGGGATTTCTGTTTGGGGAATGGCTGCTCCTTTGTATGAACACCTGTGGTTTCTATTCAGAAAATTCCAGCTGTCTAATCAGAAAGCAGAAAAAATATCAGGCTACCGGGAAGACCAAGCACACCGCACAAATACTTTGACCAGCAAGTGGTCGAAGCGGCTGATTTGCAAAGCGCAGCTCAGGATGAGATTTGTTCCTCCAAAATGGCTGTTCCTCCAGTAATTACAAAGAGATTAGACAGAATCAAAGTCACTTTGCTACCTTTGCTAACCATTCCCAACCTGATTTCCTGATCATTATGGAATCCAGCTCATATGCAGAAAGATGCGCGACACACAGAACCTGGCCATCTGACACTCTGAGTTCTGAAAGGCACTGACTGCCATGGAGAGGTGGGCAATGCTGGCCATGAACCATCCTCCAGAATGGAGGGCTGAATTTCTCAGAGGGGCCTGCTCTTTGAGCACAGAGGTGGGAAGTCTCTGGGTGTGGACTGGGAAGGGGAACAGGAGAAGAGCATACCTACCCCCATGTTTCTCAGTGTGCCCCAGGGAGGCCTGTCTGGATTTCTGATGCCTCGGAGCCAGCCTGCTTGAGAAGAGTAACAGGTGAATGCCGTCTGCTCCGCTGCCAGCAGATTCTGTCTTGGAGCCTCTCCTCTTATGGCTCTCCGGGGAAACCCCCCAGGAGATAAATTATTTGTTATTGTCTAAAGACCTCAAGGTTGGTTCACATGGCAAATAAAGAGGCTTCTGACAGCCCGGGAAACCACAGCAAAGTTGGCCCGGGGCGGCTTGGGATTAAGAGCAAACTTCTCCATCTGCCAAGCCTCTGAATTCCCCCCGGTGCCATCATCTCAGCCTTTCCTACACCAGCTGCGCAGTGTGTTGGCTGCTTCCCCTGTCACGTTAAGGCAGTTTTGCATGGTAGCTGGGGCTCCCAGGGCAGGGGCCGGGGGCAGTGGATCCTAACACTTCGCCAAGCCAAAAGTCTATAGAAGTGAAGAGTGTTTACTTAGTGCTGAGAGGCAGCTGTAGAGGCAATCAGGGCCGCATGGGGGAAGTGATAGTCGGCCAGGGGCAGCCTTGAGAAGACAAGGAGCTGTTGAAGTGAAATGGTGAAGAGGCCAAACTGTCTCCTGGACCCAACTAGCCATTTGAATTCTGGGCTAGTGAAAGGCTATTGCTTAACTGCAGGGGAGAAAGTCCTCCTTTAACTCGCAGGATGGGTACAGCCTGGTCAGCAGTAGTAAATCTCCCTGCCCCACCGGCCCACCAATGCACCTTTGTCCTGACTGAGAGGGGCCATGCCTCCATGTAGTCATAACCCTTGGCCTTTCTGCTGAGACTGCTAAAATGGCAGCTGGTGAGTGCCAGCGGCGAAGGCAACATATGTGACAAGGACACTGCCCACTGGGAACTGGCCTGAGATCCACCAAATAGCCAAGAGATGACAAATAGCTATAAGTTACTCCTAGCCTGGTGACCCACCAGTGACACGATGCGTATCCAGGTCTCAGTATACCAAACCCCCTGGAATGCCCAGGGTGAAGCTGTCTCTATGCCTGGGAGTAAACCTGAGTCAGCTATCGGTGGTGCTGCACCATTGCTCACTGCTAAGGGTCAACACGGGGAAGACGAAGAGGTGCCCTGATGGAGGCAATAGGGATATGCCCCAAGGACTGGGAGGAGCTCCCCGTAACATGCACAAAACTAACTCCTCCTCCTCCGACCCTGCCCTTCTGCTGACAAAACTTGACAACAGTTAGGCTGCTGGTGAGCTGAGACCATTGTCTGTGTTGTTGTTCCTTATACTCCTGTCGGTCTGTACCCCTCTTGTCTTATGCTTAGATTGTCAGCTCTTTGGGGCAGGACCAGCTTCTTTTTCTGGGCTTGTACAGCGCCTAACATAAGGGGTTCTGGTCCATGACTAGTGCTTCTAGATGCTATAGTAATAATAATGATAAAGTTAACCTTGGTGCCAGGCCCTGTAAGTGCCATCAACACTTTGATCTTAGTCCTGGTGCAGCTACGCTGATCGCTGGCTACAGATGAGTGCACTGGGGCTTTTCCCAAGTGCACATGTGGCCTTAGATTAACAAACTGGCATCAACACCTGCCTTTGAGCCCAGCAGCTGGACGAAACAGCTGGCAGCCGAGTTTGAGAGGCATTTTCATTCCATCTCACAAGCAGGGCTGATGTTTTCACGTTGTCCCGTGGGTGGTTCCGGTGTTCTTAATGCCGGCACTGGGGTGGCATGGCACCCGGCTGGCCTTCGTGTTTCTACATTGGTTTGCCCCAGTAAATGAGACTAGCACTAAGGAACTGCATTCATAAGGGCCTCTCTCTAGCTCCTGCTGCAGTCATGCCTACAATAGACACCAGGGCTGCCCGCTAGGGGGAGGGGGAGAAGTGGGGCAATTTGCCCCAGGCTCCAGGCCCCACAGGGGCCCCCACGAGAGTTTTTTTGGGCCCCTGGAACGGGGTCCTTTACTCACTCCGGGGCCCTCGGAAAACTCTCGCCAGGCCTGGGCCCCCAGAGTTTCTTCCACTCAGGGTCTTCGGCGGCAATTCGGTGGCAGGGGGTCTTTCTGCTCCGGGACCCTCTGCCAAAGTGCCCCGAAGACCTGCAGTGGGGGGTCCTTCCACTCCGGGACCTGCCGCTGAAGTGCCAGGTCTTCGGCAGCAATTCGGCAGCAGGGCCCCCCCGCACCAATGACCCCAGACCCCCTGAATCCTCTGGGCAGCCCTAGTAGACACATGCTGGCAGAGACATAACTCTGCTGTCTGTCAAGCTCCTGCAACAATACTGATGTTTAACCTAGAGGCTGTCATGTGGAGATCCAAGTGGCCCTGTGCTCCAAAAGAATCAGCCAGACTATTAGCCCAGAGAGGAAGAATGGCCAGGGGTTAGGACGCCAGCCTAGGATTTTAGAAACTTGGGTTCAATTTCCTAGTCCATCCAAGACTTCCTGAATGACTTAGAGCTAGCTCCCATGGGATTTAGGTGCCTAGATACCATCAAAAATCTGACCCTTCGTCCCTTTGGGCTTTAGTTCCCCATCGGTAAAATAGAAATAACAGCACTAACCTGGTTCATGAAGGTGTTGCAAGGATAAATACAGGAAAGATTGTGAGCTGCTCAGATACACCTCTACCCCGATGTAACGCTGTCCTCGGGAGCCAAAAGATCTTACTGCGTTATAGGTGAAACGGCGTTACATCGAACTTGCTTTGATCTGCCAGTGCGCGCAGCCCTGCCCCCCTGGAGCGCTGCTTTATCGTGTTATATCAGGTCGCGTTATAGCAGGGTATTTGTAAGTACCTTAGATTGTTAAGACAGATGGATCATTCCTTAGACTGCAAGGGCAGGGATCATCCTTTCATAATGTGTGTGTACAGCTCCTAGCACAGTGAGCCGTGATCCTGAATTGGAGCCCCTAAGTGCTACTGTAATACACCAAAATAATCACAATGAGATTCTTTTCCAAAGGGAATAAATGCGCTCATTCATTCACTCACTTGTTAATCACCAGCCTCTGGCTCTGAGTAGTAAGCTGTTCATAAATAAATGTAGGATAAATTGTTCTTTGTGTACATGATGGTCAGGCGGTTCCAAAGCCCTTAATGACTCTGTCTTTCACTTCTGGCTTCCCTGTGTATATAACAGAATAACGGTGATTTGAACACAACGATGAGAATGAAAAATCCCTACACCTGCGTGTACCACATCCGGGAAGATCTGGGTGCACACTGCAATTGGGTTCGGAAGTGACACGAGTTTGCTGGTCTCGGGCTAGCTGCTCTGTTTCTAAACCGCCAGGCTAGAATGGAAGGCTAGCCCAGGGGTAAGGTCATGGGGAAAACAGTTCCTGCTCTGCCCCTGACTTTGTGTGACCTTGGGTAAGTCACTTAGGAACGGCTACATTGCAATTGCCATATGCATGGGCTTGCCCAAGCCAGCTTAATACCAGAGGCAGCAAAGCCAGGCTAGTCCCCCGAGTAATTACCCAGGTTTCTGGGCAGTCTTATACAGCCCATCCTGCTGCGACCCCATTGCTAGCAATACCTGGGCTCGCTCAGGCCTGTTTACTCCTGCTGCAGTCGCACTGCCCCATTGCAGCGTCTCTACTCCTAGTCTTTCTGCGTCAGTCCCCCCAGCTGTAAAGTGGGGCTCAGCACTTCCCTACCTTGCAGGGGTGTTGGGAGGATAACTAGATTAAAGGCGCTGAAGTGCTCGGGTTTTATAGGATCGGGGGCGATAGAAGTACCTAGGCTAGACAGAGAAGCGTGGGTGTAGGCAGCCCAGAACTAGAATAACATGGTAGGACCGAGGGCCAGGGGCAGAGCTTGGTGAGGCAGGGTCTGCAAAACTAGTGCCAGACAGAAGCCAAGTCTTTTAATCCCTCGCCAGCTCCAAAATTCACTCTGTTCTCCCCCCAAATTAAAAAAAAACAAACAACCTTCTCCCTTTCTCTAACCCACTGGCCTTAAACTCCCCCTTTGCTTGGCTTCGCTGCCTTCACTCCTGGGCCTGAGGCAACACAGCTATCTGCTCCAATCTAATGCTTAGTCTCAGTATCCAAACGGAAAAGTGCTTTGCAATACAAACTCTTCCCCTGCCCCATGCTCCTTGCTTCCTCCTCTGCCCCCACCTTCATCTGAGTGTTTAAAATGTATCTAAAGTTTCATCTCGGCTGCTATTTTCCATCCTTCAGCGATAAGGCATCTGTGTGTGTACACAGCACCCAGAAAATTACTTACAGCCATCAGTCTCCTCCATGACACTTTTTTTTGGTATCAATTATTAATATTATCATCTCAGCTCCCAACCTGCTCTAGTGTTGTTTTCATTTAAGATTTCTCCCCCTCTCTCGCCCCCACCCCGATTTAATTCCCCCCCCCGTGTTGTGGTTGCTGATTTAAGATCACAAACCTGACATTTCAGGGCCTGCTTCACAATGCCAGGAGGGCAATGCTGCCTTGAACAATTGATTCTCTCTGCATAATCTATCAGTACCATCCAAAACATTTAATCAACGCAAGATCACCCCTTCCGGCATCTCTCTCTCCTCTCGGTTTTTTTCCAGCCCATGAAAATACAAACCAAAAGATACCCCAAAATGAAGCCTGTTGCACAGGATTTAATTGCAGGGCTCTGCATCTTGAAATTTAAGGCTGAGAAGGGGAGACAGCTGAAATATTTCAGAAACTCTGCTAGGGGTTTACGGGTCAAATGGATCAGCTGACGGGGCCTCATGGGGTCCCCTAAACGTCCATGGGTGGCTTCTTTTTCTGGAGTCACTTCCCCCATCCCACTCTTCTGTGCAGGAAACTCCACCTTTTGGATGAATCCAGACTGTGTTATTAATCTTAATCTATCTCAGGTTGGGCTGCCCTTTTTGAATCAGGAGTGAGAATTGGACTAGGGTAGGATCCAGCTCTCAATGGTCATGCTCCCTTTGACTTCAGCGGGGCAGGATTGAGAGCCAAGTGAGTCTGATCTGGATAGCACATGTATCTATCATAATATCTGAGCATCTCCCAGTCTTTAAGGGATTTAGCCTCATAACCCTGTGAGTGCTATAATGTTTATTATACAGTTGGGGATCTGAGACACTCAGAGGCTAAGTGACTTGCCCAAGGTCACACAGGAAGTCTGTGGCAGAGCAGGGACTTAAACCCAGGTCTCCCAAGTCCTAGACTGGTTCCCTCCCCGCCTTTCTCTCCCCCCCTTTGCTGGTGGAATCACTCCAACCTGCACCCCCACAGCAGCTCCTTGGGGTGTGGCCACAGGCTAAAATGGCGAAACTCATTTCACAAGTGCCCGCCCCCCCTTTGTAGCTTGGCTCATGCAAATGGGATGGTTTCCTGTGCAGCCCAGGGAAGTTCACAGTTGAGAAGCTCCACTGACATGTTTTGTCACTTTCAGTCTTCAGTTTACACTTTTTAAATGGATAATAATGAATTAACAAAACCAATTAAGATTTCATCTTGCCCGCAGTGGACCCTTTTAATTTATTCCTCTCCTCCCGCCTCCCCAGGCAACTTCCTAAAGTCTAGATAATTCTGCCCTAACGTGCCTAACAACCACTGCTGAGGCACCAGTGGATAGAAGCACTTAGCAGAATCCCTCACCCCCCACAAAATGGATTACATGGGCGTGATTTTCCTCACACACTGGTGTAAAGCAGGACGAGAGCCACTAAAAATGGAGGAGTCAAACGGATGCAAGGTCAGAGTTAGGCCCAGTGTGGTTATAATAATCTCACTGCCCTTGGGCCACCCGTGGAGTTTGAACCCAGGTTGTATGAGCCTCTATAGAAACCTGCCAAGCTGTCAGCCATAGTAGATGATTATCCTCTTAGTGGACCAGACACTAGAGAGGGACCAAAGACTCATTCTCCTAGTAGAGATTACTAGATTACATGGATCCTGTGTTGGCACAGTTGGTTTGAACCTGGATCCTAGCCATCTAGAGGTAGCGGCTGAACTAAACCCAACTCTCCTAGTCACGTCAGTAGGCTCTGGGTTAAGCTCATCTCAGGCTTAACCCAGATGCTCTTGCAGAACTTACAGCTAAGAGAAGGTGAACGTTGGATTTTATTTCTTAGCCAGGGCTGCATTCCCAGACTTTCACGTGGACAGCTCTGAGCTTCAAGTCTGATGGCTGCTTCAGAAGCTCTGTGGTTACCTGGCTTCCCGTCCAGGCGCCTCCACACTCCATGCGAAACTAATTTGGAACATATGCCCCTAAATAAAAACCCAAACTGGATATGGGCTGATCTGGTTATTGTGCCATGATATACTCAACCTAGCCTGCCCTCTTCTGCACAAAGTAATGTGGAGTGCTACCCTAGAGACACTCCCTCCTTTTGGATCTCACACATCATATAACATGCAGAGGGCGTGTATGTGTCCATATTTAAACATAATAAAGCTATTAAACTCAGCCTCTCTCCATGATTCGTAAAATCTATACAGATATGATGCGAACATTAACAAATCTATGACCCATAGCACATCCTGGTTGTCAATATCTTGCACATTATGGCCCATCTGAAATTCACGGCACTAGAAAGCTCAGTCCCCAACTACTTGTGCTAAAGGAGAATCTTCATTAACTATAGCGGGGCTATGACACACAACAGAATCGTCTGAGTCTACACCACAGTGGGCAGTGACACACACACACACACACACACAAGCAAGTTCGTTACAAAAGATGCATCTCTCCCCCACCCCACCTCTGGAAGAAGCTGGTAACATCTGAAAATGGGCAGGTAAAACTGATGCACACTTGGTGCTCTCTAGCACAGGGAGTGTCTCTTTGACTATGTCCGTACTTCACCTGGTACTATGGGGCCGAATCCTTGGTTGAAGCCCCTGGGGATTACTGGAGTACAGATAATAAAAGCTCTCAGAGTCAGCTCACAGCTGCAGGTGACAAGCAGACAGTATCTGCCCTGAGGAAGCAGGGCCTTGTCTTGTCTGTTCTGAAGAACACGGGGGCTCTTTGCTCCCGATTTTGGTTAGGGCCAGGGGCCCAGAAATCAAGACTTGCTGGATCTGCCGCACAGCATGTGGGCAGCACCAAACAATCACCGTGCAGCCATCGCAATGCTCTGGAGGACACCAGCTATTTTCCAGTTGGAGCTAGCTCTCAAAAGAGATGCCAAACGCCACCACGCTGGTTCGATGGGGAGTTTCCAGAGAGAGGCAGGGGAAAGATGCATTTTAGTGATGCTTCACAGCCCAGCCTGCGTCTACCCCCACTACAACCGTGCCATGGGAGGGCACTACCCTGTCTGGTCCCTTGTGAGTTTCCACTGGGGGCGAAGGAGAAATTCCTCAGGATGTTTCACTCCTGGCAAAGACTAGCCCTTTCAGAGCTGGGCATCTGGGTGCCTGAGGGGATTGTGCGTGGGACTTTCTCCACAGGTTGCTGGTCTGAATCTGGTCCATCTCAATGCTTGGAGGTGGTTTGGCAGCTGCATGGCATGAGTTTGGGGGGTCCCAGGCTAGTTCCTAGTGCACAAATCTCCATCTGCATAAAATTCCACCATCACAACTGGCTTCTCGTCTGCAGGGGCAGGGCCGGGCTAAGGACGTGACTAGGCCACAGAAACCAAATGAGCCTCTCAGGTGGCCCTTTATGAATGGGGATGGTGAGGCAGTGGAGGGGAAGCCTGCTGTCTTGGTACCTGTGCTGTGCACAGAGGATTTCAGGGCTTGACTTACCACTCACTTAGGGCATGCCCACACTGCAGCTGGAGGTATAATTCCCAGCTTGAGCAGAGGGACCTGTGCCAGCTCCGAGTGGGCTAGCATATGAAAAATCGCTATGTAACCACGGCTGCATGGGTGAAAGGATGTGCTAGCTGCCCCCAGTACATCTCTAGAGTCTTGGGCAGGATTGTCCTGGAGGCAGCTAACCCATCCTGCTGCCCAGGCAGCTGGGACTACACTGGCACAGGTACTTCAAGCCGAGCTGGAAATCACATCCACTGTAGATACACATTGTGGCAGAGCTCTGACCTTGCTCCCGTGGGTCCTGCACTTCTAGGCGGTTTATGCTAGCCTCAGTGGCTCACTGTGACCCTCCACGTAGCCCTTCTCTCTCTAGGGCCAGGGTCACAGTTTACTGAGCCCTTTTCATCATGGGCCAGCAAGGAGGTTGGTGAGAGAACTCCCACCGTCTCTGTTGCCCCTGGAGCTTATTTCAGAACAGTTTAGCCTCCTGTCCTGACAGGGGCCTGACTTCCCCTCCCAGATGTTCCTGTAGTGGTGGGTTGGGGGGAACCCAGGCCCACCCTCTACTCTGGGTTCAGGCCCAGGGACCCTGATGGTAGCAGCTGTTGGCAGCCAACCTTTCACTGCCAGAGTTACTACATTTCCCTGGGCCACTTCCCCACAGCTCTCCTGCTTCTCCCTTCTTCACCCTTACCTTAGGGCTCCCTTAACGATGGTTTGAGGGTGTCTTCATTAACCAGCCCTTCAGCCGCACTTCCTCTCCTCTGGCTCCCTGGCTCTTCCCTGCCTGACTGGAGTGAGCTCTTTTTATAGTATCAGCGGGGCGTTAATTAGAGTCAGGTGGTCACATTAGCCTAATGACCTCATCTGACTCTTTACAAGTTAGAGTCAGGTGTTCTCATTAGCCTGGAGCAGCCCCTGCTCTGGTCAGTCAAGGAAGAGAAAACTGTTAATCCAGTGGCCAGTATATCCGCCTTCTGCTATTCTGCTGTACCCAACCAGCTTGGGTCTGTGTATATATACACACATACACCCCCCACCATACTCATTTTGCTCCAGGGTAACCATGTTAAAAATCAGTGATTGGCACCAATGTAAACAAGGGGGAATAGGGCCTGCAGCTCCTGAATTGTCAGGCAGCACCTTTAGCCTGTACTAAACTCACATTCATGTATGTTCAAAGGCTACAGGGTGTGCAAGGCCACGGGCTTGATTCTCCACTGTCTTGCACCTCTTTTCATCATTTACACTCAGGCCAAGAGTGTGCTCACAGGCTGTAGGCCACTGCTCAGGGTGGTGGAGCATTACACCCATTTGGCACACGCGGGGCCTGGATCTCCATTGCCCTGCAGCTTGTGGAGTCACCGTGCACAGGTGTAAATGGCTATACACTGTGTGAGGCAGGGAAGTATCAGACCCTCTGTCCCTTTTCACATGTCTCCCTGCCTGATGGCTGGGTCATAAACCCTTCTTCTCTTTCTAAGCATGCCTTGCCTTCTGGCCCACTTCTGGGGATCTTGCCATCTCCTGCCTTATTTCTGAGGATTGAAACCAGTCCTGAACATCTAAGGCCTTTAGGATTTTCGGCTCGTCATGGGGTTCTCTCAGTAAGAGTGACCTATTTCTTATCAGGCAGTAAACCACAGTCCGAATCTCTCTCTCCTGCTTTGACCTTCTGCTACTTGTTCCAGGGAAGAATCCTACATGGAGTTCCCATCACTGGGGGAGTTCTAGAGAATAAGGATGATCGGTGAACACTGGACACCTGAGGAAAGGGCCACTGGATTTTGTAGGCTAGGAAGGAGGGCACTCCCCTGGAAAGGTGGGAAACGTAAGCGATCGTGGAATGTCAATTTCATGAAGCCAGCTTTGGAGCTGCCTGAGTACATCAATTGAAATGTAAAACTGCTGCTCTGCACTGCCGGACTGCAGCTGTTCCTTCCACCTGCGGAGTGCGCTGCTGACAGACTAAATGCCCGGCCATAACGGGCTCAGCCAGAGAAGGAGCTTGTAAAACAATAAGAATAATGATTAAGACTTTGTGATTAGTTACAAATACATGATTTAATGGAGACAGTGGAACAAAATACAAATAGGGAGAGCATGATATTCCCCTCTCCCCCACCGGGACACTGATATTATGACCAATACGGTATGACATGATAGAATGCACCCCAAAACTCGCACGGCCAGAGTTTGAGATCAAGCTTACCCAGCACAGCCAGGCAGAGAGCTACAGCCTGGTTCTTAACCTTTACTGCAGCCTGCACCCCTTTGGTTCTCAAAATATGTTCTCGCACCTCTTAAACCTAAAACATATGTTCTCGCACCCATTAAACCTAGATATACTTTTTGTTTGTATACTACAGTAATCGTTAAAAAATGTACGATGTTAATAAATACATAGGTTTGATGAAACAAAGTAGTTGTACTTATGTGCCTGTGCTTAGAACATAAGAACATAAGAAGGGCCGTACTGGGTCAGACCAAAGGACCATCTAGCCCAGTATCTGTCTACCAACAGTGGCCAATGCCAGATGCCCCAGAGGGAGTGAATCTAACAGGCAATAATCAAGTGATCTCTCTCGTCATCCAACTCCACCCTCTGACAAACAGACAGAGACTAGGGACACCATTTCTTACCCATCGTGGCTAATAGCCATTAATGGACTTAACCTCCATGAATTTATCCAGTTCCCTTTTAAATGTTGTCGTCGTCCTACCCTTTACAACCTCCTCAGGCAAGGAGTTCCACAAGTTGACTGTGAGCTGCGTGAAGAAGAACTTCCTTTTATTTGTTTTAAACCTTGCTGCCTATTAATTTCATTTGATGACCCCTAGTTCTTGTATTATGGGAATAAGTAAATAACTTTTCCTTATCCACTTTCTCCTCATCACTCATGATTTTATAGACCACTGTCATATCCCCCCTTACTCTCCTCTTTTCCAAGCTGAAGAGTCCTAGCCTCTTTAATCTTTCCCCATATGGGACCCTCTCCAAACCCCTAATCATTTTAGTTGCCCTTTTCTGAACCTTTTCTAGTGCCAGTATATCTTTTTTGAGATGAGGTGACCACATCTGTACGCAGTATTCAAGATGTGGGTGTACCATGGATGTATATAAGGGCAATAATATATTCTCTGTCTTATTGTCTATCCCCTTTTTAATGATTTAAATGATTTAATGCTTAATCTGTGTTTTCGATGATTTACCTTCTAAAAAAATCTGGCATGTCTTGCACCCCCAGAAAGGGCATTTCACACCCCCAGGGGGTGTGTGCACCCCAGGTTAAGAACCACTGCTCTAGAGGTAAGAATTTAAGGTACTTATACAGCCCCTGTCACCACAATATGTGAGCACCTCACAATCTTTAACGCATTTATCTTCACAACTTCCTGTGAGGTAGGGAAGTGCTATTATCCTCCTTGTACCCATGAGGAACTGAGGCAGAGAGAGACTGAGTTGGTGACTGGTCCTGCTTTGAGCAGGGGGTGGGACTAGATACCTCCTGAGGTCCCTTCCAACTCTGATATTCTATGATTCTACGGCCCAGATCCCAAAAGTGACTTGCCCAGGGGAAGTTTGTATCAGAGCAGGGAACTGAATCGGATTGCCTGGCTAGTGTTCCAACCACTAGACCATCCTCCCTCAGGTGGGGCAATTCCTATATTGCGACCTCTCCCTGTCTGTCTGACCCACGGGACAAATGTGTACATCCCAGCGTTGCAATGCTTGCCTTGAAACCTCATGAAGCTTCCTCAGAAAGTCAGCGCGGTGCGTGGTAACTGCGCAGGGTGATAATGTGGTGGAATGGTGCAGCTCCCCAAAAGGATATTTGGGGACTTTCCTGATAACCTGTGTTTATTGTGAGCGGTGTTCTCAAGACATGGACTTGTTCCAATTTAGGAGGGGTAAATCCTGAGCACCTCACCTACGCAAATTCCCATTGGAGTCAATGGGCCTTGCTCCGAGTTAGAACGGAGTAAAAATCTGAATAAAGATTTGAACCAAAGCAGCGAGCGTCGGCTGGGTCTGATCTCCAGAGCGGCCGAGCACTCATAAACTCCACTGCTGCTAAGAGGAGCAGGGGCTGCTCAATGCCTGTGAACCTGAGACCCTAAAAAAGAGGAGAAACTTTAACGCCAAGTAAACCAGAGAAACGATTACACACAACACACTCAGACTGCTAGTAGTATGGGCTGAGACTGAAGAAGGCAGAAGAGGCAGGTCCCTTCTGTTCCTCTTCAGAAGGACTCAGAATCCCAGAAACTGATGTACAGTGCCCAGCTATGTGCCCCTGGATTATTTTTTCACCAATGAATTAGAGTTTGGTAGCGCATTCTAGTTGCTTAACAAAGCAATCAACAGTAAAAGTACTTTGCCTTTGCCTAGCACCTTTCACTTGAGCATGTGAAAGTGCTTTGCAAACAGTGACCTGTTAACCCTCATAGCGCCTCCCTAAACTAGGTGAGGGATCTACAGCGATTGGTTTCTCCAGGGCAGCCTCCTCTGGGGTGAGCTGCTGCACGTGTCGAACAGGGCACCGCAAGGCTTGCTTCTACTGTGCATTTCCTGTATGGGGCCCCTTTTCAGGGAAAGAGATCAAAGCGCTTTGCAAAGATGGGCAAGTATTGTTAATCCCATTTGACAGATGGGGAAACCGAGGCACAGAAGGGTTAAAGTCATGGGCTCGAGGTGAGTCGGTGGGAATAGAAACCAGCAATCTGGATTCAAAGTCCCCGGCTCTAACCTTTGGGCAGCGACACCTTCCTGCTTCACATACGCTAAGATAGGAAGTGAACAATATTTGCAGGGTGACTTCAGGGAGGCAGGATGCGATTACCTGAACTGGAATTTGGTCAGGATAAAAGTCACAGAATCTACTGAAAGCGCCACGAGATTTTTAGTGCCCACCTGCCGTGAGGATCTGACTCTCAGCCGTAAGACCACACCGCCAATGGCGCAACCATCTCTCAACACCACGGTTCACCATTGGCTCAGTACTAATTCATAGCATGGTGGCTGAAGGCAGAGGAAGATTTGGACACTGGATCTGCACTTCTCCTGCTCCCGGGTGAGCTCTCTCCTGCCTGGGCAGATGGCTGCAGGGATTGGGGTATCGAGGGCTATCTGCCCACTTACATCACCACTCCCCCATCCTTGAGGGCCACAGGGCTTGAATCACCTGCTTCTCTGCACTTGAATAAACTTCTTTCTGCCCTGTTCATGTCTCAACGCAGAGGCGTGGGATTCCGGACTGTGCGGGGGCGGGGTGTGGGACAGGAGTTTGGGAGCCAGGTCACATGACTGAATAAACACACACACACCCGCAAATCCCAAGGAAAGGGAGAAAAAGTGCCAAAGTGACGTACGTCCCTGAAGAATGCGTTCCTACCCTTCCTCCTGGAGTCTCCCCCCTTCATCCTAATCCTGTGGTGGCAACAGGATGGCTGGAGACAGCTGTGCATGTTCCCATTAGCCCCCTGACATCACAAACCTGCTATGAAGGCCCGAGAATGAGCTACACTGGCAGAGGCTGTGCATCTCCTATTTTTCCATCTAAGGAGGAGGCCGAGGGGGGGCTATCGCACACATTAGCCCTCGCTGGACAGACGGAGTTTCTGTTTGCAAGGCGCCTTAACCCTGTGTTTGCCGAATGGCTCTCAAACACATCAGGTGCTATTTAAGCCCAGCGGCTGGAGAATAAAGAAAACCACCAGCTGATTTGAAATCTACAAGCCAGGCTGGTTCCTGCCTGGGAGCCTATTGCAGCTGGAGAGAATGGCCTTGCTTTGAGCGGAGTGCGGGTCTATAACAACGGACCGTGATGCATGCTTGGGCCATCACATTTATAAAATATGGACTGACTATTTAGGAACATGTACAAGGGATATTACAGAGAGGCCTAAAATTCCTCAACGTGTCCGCCCACACCCAGTGCTGTGACCTCTGTTACTCGAAAACCAGCTCCTGGTGCTTTCTATCAACACCAGGCGCTGCTGGTTGATGCCTGGAAGCAGTGCTGCATTCACTGTTTGTGGCTATTGAGGGGTGGGTTTGGATCGGAAGAGGGTTGTGTGTGAGCCCGTCTCATAAAAATCATTCTGAAGTCTTCAGTGATACCCCCGCCCCCTGCAAATAGACTTGTACTTGTTTTCTAAAGGAGGAGGGAGGAACTGTCCACAAATACCAAACATAAATAAAAACTGGCTTTTTATTCAGGCAACCCCAAACCCTCTCATCACAGACTGAAGAAAATGCAACAGCCAAACACAGGAAACACCCCGGAGACACCTTCCAACTCTGCAGATGGAAAGAAAAGCCCCAAAGCACCAAACAGACTCAGGAACCCAGAGAGGAAGAAAGATGTTATTATTCAAGGCCTGGACTCTGGGTGTTTGCTTTTTAATCCCAGCTCTGCCA
Organism: Gopherus evgoodei; assembly: GCF_007399415.2. Classification (NCBI taxonomy): domain Eukaryota; kingdom Metazoa; phylum Chordata; order Testudines; family Testudinidae; genus Gopherus; species Gopherus evgoodei. The sequence goes on along the minus strand of NC_044339.1, from coordinate 7,618,466 downwards.
CATACTCCCTGTGTGGCCTTGGGTAAGTACCTGAACATCTCTGTGTCTGAATTCCCCACCTGTGAAATGGGAATAACAGTCCCTCCCTTTGCTTGGCCTGTCTATTTAAACTGAAAACTCCCTGGGGTAGATGCTCTCTCGTGCTTCAGGTTTACATAGTGCCTGTGGGGCAATGATCTAACTGGGGCCCCTAAGTGCTACCGTAATCATTAGAAAAGTTGTTCCAAAACACAAGCAGTGAGAATAAAAACATTCTCTGCAGGGTTCATTGACTGCCAGTCTCGCTTCTGATCCCACTTACACAGATGTAAATCCAGACCAACTCTATTGACTCAAGTCAGGATCTGTCCCCCTGGAATTCAAGTCCCACACCACTTCAAACTGAGTATGAACAGTACACAGCAAAGGGAAGGTGTTGCCAGTGGAGGCGTCTTTCCAGGTGAGACGTTACACCTACAATCCCGTAATGGGTGTGACACCAGAGATCAACGTTAAAGGTACCAGGGGAAGCGGAAAAGCGGGCGGGCGGCTTGGTTGTTTAACCTTAACTTTGTAATTTCATAAACTGGAACCTTCATATTAAATTTCCGCCTGTTTGAAGTGTAGATCTGATTGATTTCTAACTGATCTTTAAGTCATTTCCCAAAGAGATTATATCTGCTCAACCTCAGCTCCAGTTTAACCAAGGTTCTTTGCCCAGGAATTGTACAGTTCACTGGGTGAGGAAAGTACTGTATAAAACCACAGAACCAAATTCACTCCCACGCTACCATTACTGACCAGATCACGGACTAACAAGTATAAGCACACACATGCGAACAGTCTCCTTTCAAAAACCAGCCTCAGATAGGACACCATAATCAGGCAGACATTTCAAAGGTCTCTCCTCTGGGCAGTGGGATATTAGAAATGTGCTCAGTTCCATTGTCCTGGCTTCTCAAGCATGTTGGATTCTGGATAACACTGCAGCACAGGCAAAGTCCGATGGTTTAATAGGGCTCCTCCTGCAATCCTTAATGCTAAGCTGTTTTCAGGGAAAAACTGAAGGGGACACACTGAAAATTTTTTTCATCTGAGTAGCTTCACCAGTTCAACCCCATAGGAATACACTCTGCCCCCTACTCTGGCTCCCATATGCCACCTGGGTGGCGTATAGGGACTTACAGAGAATGCGGCCAACGCACGCTCTAGTACATACTGCTGTGGAGATTCTGTGCAGCTCAAGATGGTGGAGCAGCCCTTAGGTGTCCTCAGAAGGTTGCCATAAATTAGAGCCTGGGGATAGCAGCCCTGGGGCTGCTCTAATTTACACAACAGCTGTATTTGCCCCTGAGAGTAACCAGAATCCTGAGGTGGAAAGGTGGCTTACACCTTCTGAAACTGCAGCACCGAATCTCAGTCCTTGCGTGGATGTGCTACACGGGTGTAAATAGAGACTTGAATTAGTACCTCTCACCCTGTGGCACTGCTACTGTAGCAATGTGCACCAGTATCAGTGCAAAAACCCCAAACCAATCTAATGCAGATAAACTCCTCACACTTAATGAACTAAGTAGAAAAATATAGCACCACTAGATTCATCCCATGCAAACAGGAGCGTGATCTAGTGCTTTGATGAGGGGAGAAGAAATCAGGATTCCCGGGTTCCATTCCCATCTCTGTTGCTGACTTGATATGTGCCATTGGGACAGTGGTTAATAAACACCAATAATAGTATTAGGAACATAACATTGGTCCATCTAGGCCAGGATCCTATCTCAAAAGCATTCAGCACCAGACACTTCAGAGGAAGATGGAATATGTTTTCTGATGGATAAACATGGCATAACTTGCTCACGGAGAAAGTTTCGTACTAATCCTAATCAGTTAATGGTTGGTGAACTAACTCATTTATATTTTATACAGTCCCATTTATACCCGGGCACTGCAAAATGCTTTAGAGATTACTCAGCAGTTTCAGTCAAATCAATGATTCATAGATACCAAGGCCAGGTGGGACCATTCTGATCACTTGATCACTTGCTGTATGACACAGGCCATAGAACTGCCTCAAAATAAGTCCTACAACAGATCTTTTTCTAGAAGATCCATTCTTGATGTAAAAACTCCCAGTGATGGAGAATTGGGAACACCACAGAAACATCCACTGGCATGTAACTCACTGGGAAGGCTAATGACACCCCTGCTTTGTCCAGTCACCTGGAAAGGGCATTTCTTCCCACCATAGACAGCATTGTTTCCCTGTTCTCCCTTTACTGAAGCAGCCAAGGAGGTACAATGCACCAGGGGGTTAAAGGGACAGTCCTTCTGTTTTAAGAAAGAAGCTGGAGTTCTTCTTCGAGTGATTGCTCATATCCATTCCAGTTAGGTGTACGCGCCGCGCGTGCACATTCGTCGGAAAACTTTTACCCTAGCAACTCAGTGGGCCGGCAGGTCGCCCCCTAGAGTGGCGCCACCATGGCGCTCCATATATACTCCTGCCGGCCCACCCGCTCCTCAGTTCCTTCTTACCGCCCGTGTCGGTCGTTGGAACAGTGGAGCGCGGCTTAGCTGACCTCCACTTCCCTAGCTACTCGTTTTCTCGTATATAATTATGCAGTTATAACACTTTTATATATATATTTGTATGGTTATACGTGTTTTCTTTGCTAACATGGTTAGTTTAGTTAGCGGGGTTCAGGAAGTAGCCCCTTCCATGAGCCCAGTGCCGGAGCCATGCATGGCTCACGGGGTTTTTAAAGGGGCCCGGCTTGCCAGAAGCCGTGGCCGAAGAGAGATCTACATGACTCCTGTTTGAAGTGCCTCAGGGAATCACACTTGACAGATAAGTGCCCCATTTGCAAGGCTTTTAAGCCGAGAACAAAAAGGTGCGGGACTTTCACTTATCCCTCCACCTTGGGCGCCGAGCGATGTTCAAGCGGCGGGCAGAAGCGCCTCCTCGGCACCGGACCCCGCCGGTACCACCAAGGCCTTTCGGCACCGACCGTCGCCGGCACCGATGTCGACTCGGCACCGCTCCCTTCTTCTGAGGTCGAGAGAGTCTACGATTCCTGCTGGTGCCTGGCGGCTCCCCGGCACGCGCCGTGGTTGAGCCCCCTGCTCCCGCTACTTCCGTGCCACCTGCATCGCAGCCAGAGAGCTCGCCTAAGTTGCGTTATCCGGCACCGTCACCTGCAGAGGCACCGATGACTTCGGCTCCGTCGATTCCAGTCCCCCAGGACCATGGAATCCGGTGCCTGGCAGCTCCCCGGCTCGCGCCGTGGTAGAGCTTACTGCTCCTGCTGCTTCTGTGCCAGCTACACCACAGCTAGACAGCTCGTCTAAGATGGCTCGCCCGGCACCGCCGACGTCGACACCGTCGATCCCGGTCCCACGAGGGCCGTAGAATCCGGTGCCTGACGGCTCCCCGGCACGCGCCGTGGTTGAGCGTATTGCTCCTGCTGCTTCCGTGCCAGCGGCACCGCAGCCAGAGAGCTCGTCTAAGTCGGATCGCCCGGAGCCGACACCTGCTACGGCACCGATGACGTCGTCACCGTCGATCCCGGTCCCACAAGGGCCGTAGAATCCGGTGCCTGACGGCTCCCCGGCACGCGCCGTGGTTGAGCGTATTGCTCCTGCTGCTTCCGTGCCAGCGGCACCGCAGCCAGAGGGCTCGTCTACCTCGGATCGCCCGGCACCGACACCTGCTGCGGCACCGATGGCGTCGGCACCGTCGATCCCGGTCCCACAAGGGCCGTAGAATCCGGTGCCTGACGGCTCCCCGGCACGCGCCGTGGTTGAGCGTATTGCTCCTGCTGCTTCCGTGCCAGCGGCACCGCAGCCAGAGGGCTCGTCTACCTCGGATCGCCCGGCACCGACACCTGCTGCGGCACCGATGGCGTCGGCACCGTCGATCCCGGTCCCACAAGGGCCGTAGAATCCGGTGCCTGACGGCTCCCCGGCACGCGCCGTGGTTGAGCGTATTGCTCCTGCTGCTTCCGTGCCAGCGGCACCGCAGCCAGAGAGCTCGTCTACGTCGGATCGCCCGGCACCGACACCTGCTGCGGCACCGATGACGTCGGCACCGTCGATCCCGGTCCCGCAAGGGCCGTAGTATCCGGTGCCTGACGGCTCCCCGGCACGCGCCGTGGTCGAGCTAATGCTCCGGCTGCTTCCGTGCCAACGGCACCGCGGCCAGAGGGCTAGTCTAAGTCGGATCGCCCGGCACCGACACCTGCTGCGGCACCGATGACGTCGGCACCGTCGATCCCGGTCCCGCAAGGGCCGTAGAATCCGGTGCCTGACGGCTCCCCGGCACGCGCCGTGGTTGAGCTCCTGCTCCGGCTGCTTCCATGCCAACCGAAGCCTCTGAGGCACCGACAACATCGGCACCGTCGATTCCAGTCCCACAAGGGCTATCGAATCCGGTGCCCGACGGCTCCCCGGCACGCGCCGTGGTTGAGCGTATTACTCCCGCTGCTTCAGTGCTGACGGCACCGCAGCCAGACAGCTTATCTAACTCGGTTCGCCCGGCACCGGCTCCTACCGAAGCTCTGATGACCTCGGTACCGTGGATCCCGGCCCCACGAGGGCCGTCGAATCCGGTGCCTGACAGCTCCCCAGTACGCACTGTGGTTGAGCCTGCTGTTTCCTGCACGCCGGAGATGTTACCAACGGCGAGGGCTCTCAGTGCCATGACAGAGTCAGTGCTGCCTGACCCGGGCACCGCCGGTACGGGTAATACAGTCTCTTCAAGGGACTGTCCCCTGTCAGTACAGCAGAGCGGCACCGTTCATGATCACGGTCCCGCAGACACTCCAAATCCTGTCAGCACGCCGGACACCACTGGCAGTCCCGGTGCTGTTTTCCTCGGTACTGGTCACACTCGCTGCACCGGTCGGTATCCCGTTCGCCGACCCGCTATCGGCACCGTTCCGACATCTGGCACCGGGGCAGGTACCTTGACTCCTGTAGCTCTTCTCCGAGCCTCGAGATCTCGGTCGACCTCCCAACACCGTTCTGGTTGCGGGTCTGGATCTCGTTCCAGGTACCGATACGCCTCCCGATGCCGGTCCCCGGTGCCGAGTTGGGCAAGGTCCGAGTGAGTCAGAGACTCGGCCCATGCCTTCTTTTAGTACCTCCATGGCCGTCCGGACACGCATTCGTGTCAGCCCATATGCGCAGATTTTATGCTCAGGACCACGATCCTGATATGATGGCCAGCGGGCGCCAGCCCCGAAGCAGAAAGAGCCTTGGCGAATGCAAGGTGTACTCTGCAGGGGCCCTGCACCTCTGGGTAGCAAAGCAACAAGCCTTGCTTAGCTGCGATAATTATAGCACCTGGGTGGAGGAGTTTCTCCCTCGAACCTCCCACCTGGAGTTCGCTGCCGTCTTGGAGGACGGGGGAAAGAATTTACCCTTTGTTGGAAAAGGCATCTTCGCGGCAGAGACAGCCCCAGACTGCGAAGCCTGCTGGACAATAGGGTCCTAATGCGTCTCAGCATGTATACGCCAGCGACCAAACGCAGGCCTTTAGGGCCCCAGCCGCCATACTCTGTGCCTAGCCAGAGGCAGAACTCTGGAAAACGGCAAGGCCAAGGTGGTTGCAGACAAACGTCAGGCCCCCTAAAAAGCCAAAGTCAAGGTCCCTCGCAATTACCACTGGGACCAAAGACGGACCTTCCAAGGTTCGCCGGAGGGCGGTGTACCAGTCGCAGGACGGGATCCCGATCCCGCTTTCTCCTGGCATGGCCCCAGTTACTTTCAGATCGCTGGGTCCTGCGCACGATGGAGCATAGGTACCACCTTTAATTTGCTCCAGCCCTGTCCCCCTTCAGCGGACGAAAGGGGCAAGGGGTTTTACTCCCGTTATGCCCTAGTCCCCCACTCGAACACAGGTCTCAGACCTCCCTGGTCCTGCATGGACTCAACCGGTTTAGGATAAGGTTGAAGTTCTACATGGTATCCCTGGGAACCATTATTCCATCCTTGCCTCCTGGGGGCTACTATGCCGCCCTGGATATGAAGGACGCGTACTTTCGCAGTGCCATCTTCCCTCCACACGGGAGATGCCTCCGCTTTATAGCCAGCGGTGAATACTCCCGGTTTACGGCCATAGTCGCCGCCTTCCGTCGCTGATGTCGGATATGCGTTTTTCCGTATCTGGACGATTCGCTTATCCGAGGAGACTCTGAGACACAAACCGCTCAGCCGTGGGCATCGTCACGGTCTTATTCACAGATCAAGGCCTGATGATTACTATAGAGCAATCCACTCTGGTTCCCACGCAGAGGTTGGGCTTCCTAGGGGCTATCCTGGTCTCCTACCTAGCCGGAGCCTGCTTATCACAACTGCGGTTTTAGGCGAGGGCAACAATCATCTGAGGTCTGAAGGCTTTCCCAACGACCTCAGCTCGCTCTTGTCTCAGTCTCCTGGGTCCATGGTTGCCCGCAAGTTTGTAACCAAACACGCCAAGCTCCGCCTCCGTCCTCTCCAAGTCCGGCCCACCTCGGCGTACCGCTTGGATAGGGAGCCAATGGTCATGGTAGTCACCGTTCCCTCGAACGTCTTAGGCTCCCTAGAGTGGTGGCTAACTCCCTCCTTGGTGTGGACAGGGATGCGGTTTCATCCGCCCCAGCCCTCACTGCCCCTGACGGCGGACGCATCATCTCTCTGCTCGAGTGCCCATGGTCGCCTCCGAGCTTAAGGCCTTTGGTCTTCTAAGAAGCTGGCATTCCTCGTTAATGCCCCAAAAATGAGAGTAGTCCGCCTGGCATGCCAGGGGTTCCAGCGGCAGCTGCGAGGCCGTTGTATCTCGGTGTTTACAGCCAACACAAGGGCCAGGTGCTTCATAAGTATTCAGGGGGGACATAGTCCTCCCCCCTTTTTTGTCAGGAGGCCATCCATTTCCGGGTCTTTTGCATGGCCCACTCGATGGAGCTGGCGACGTCCTTTCTCCCAGGCGTTCGGAACGTCTTAACTCTTTGACTCAGCAGGTTTTTCCTGTCTTACGAGTGATCACTCTGCCCCATGTGAGGCGTCCCGCTTTCCGGAAGTGGAGATGTTTCCTCACACAGACCTGTTCGCTCACCGCGAGAGCAGGAAATGCCAGGTGTTCTGCTCCTTCCAAGGTCTCTCCTCGGAATCGATCTTGGACGCATTCCTGATGCCGTGGAACGGCCAACTGCATTATGCCTCCCCACTGTTCCCACTGGTTCGTTACGTCCTGCTCAAACTCCGCAGGGGCAGAGCGTGCATCATCATGATCACTTCAGAGTGGTCCAGGCAGCACTGACATACCACGTTGCTCGGCCTGTCAGCCCAGACCTCATCACTCAGGGCAATGACAGGCTTCGTCACTCGGACCTGCAGCCTCTTCGCCTCACGGTGGCTCCTGCGTACCTGAGTCGGGGTGACAGGCAGCCTTCCACCTGGTCAACGTACCGAGCCAGGTGGAAGCGTTTCCTTTACAGCTGCAGTACGCTCGATCTTGCTCCTGCTGAGGTCTCGATCCCCTCTATTTGGCCTGCCTCTGGCCTTCAGCGGCAGGATCTGGCGGTATCATCGCTGAGGATACTCTCAGTGGCCATCCCTACCTTCCAGCAGGCTAAGATGGACGTTCAGTTTCCCACGCTCTATGGGTTCGAGGTCCCTCAAGGGCTTGGAGCGCTTGCACCCTCGGGTGCGCCGCCCAGCCCCGCCCTGGGACCTCAACCTAGTCTTGGCCAGACGGGTCTCTGAGATCAGAGCTCTTACGAAGGTTCCACAAAGACAAGGTGCAGTTATGACCGCACCCGGCTTTCCTCCCTAAGGTGTTTTGGCCTTTCATGTTACCCACAGCTCAACGCAATGGGCATAACCGTTGCACTCCTTGGACATCTGTGGAGTGCTGAATTATATTGTGCTGACAGAATCATTTCCTAAGGTGCCCCAGCTCTGCCCCGGTAGCGGGCCAAAGGGAGGGCTTGCTTGTTTTCCTCTCAGAGGATCTCATCTTGGGTGATGGCGGACATCCCCACTTGTTATGATTTGGCTCATATTTCCCCAAGCCACATCACCGTGCATTCTACCAGGGCTCAGGCTTCATCCGCCGCCTTGCTGGCTCGTGTTTCTACCCACGAGACCTGTCGCGAAGCTCCATTGGTCCTCGGTCCTTACCTTTGCTTCGCAGTATGCCCTGGTTCAGCAGTCAAGAGAGGCTGTAGCCTCTGGCTCGGCAGTTTTATTCTGCCACATTTCACTCCGACCCCACCGCCTTTGTAAGGCTTGGGATTCACCTAACTGGAATGGATATGAGCAATCACTCGAAGAAGAAAAGACGGTTACTCACCTTTGTAACTGTTGTTCTTCGAGATGTGTTGCTCATATCCATTCCGCACCCGCCCTCCTTCCCCACTGTCGGAGTAGCCGGCAAGAAGGAACTGAGGAGCGGGTGGGCCGGCAGGAGTATATATGGAGCGCCATGGTGGCGCCACTCTAGGGGGCGACCTGCCGGCCCACTGAGTTGCTAGGGTAAAAGTTTTCCGACGAATGTGCACGCGCGGCGCGTACACCTAACTGGAATGGATATGAGCAACACATCTCGAAGAACAACAGTTACAAAGGTGAGTAACCGTCTTTTCCTGCTGGTGCTAGTCATACACATGGGCATTTCTGAAGAGGGGTGGTACATCTTTAAATCCGGGCTGGAATGCCAACACATTGTGTATTGGTGGTGGTTATGCAACGCTACCTCCAGTTGTATGACAGGGAAAATGAAAAGTGGAGCTTGTTGCTCTGCTTCGTAAAATAAACCCCTGCCATATTGAGGGGTCAGCTGGAAGCTCCTTGGTAGGCAGCAAAGAATCCTGTGGCACCTTATAGACTAACAGACGTTTTGGAGCATGAGCTTTCGTGGGTGAATACCCACTTCCTCAGATGCATGTAAAGGCAGGTAGGCAGGTGATACAGCTGAAATGATTGGAAGCAGGGTCGGGGTGGGGTTAGGGATAGACCTATTCATAAGGCTTTCTGCGGCTAGCCCCTTAACACAGAGGTTTCTCCTCTCTGATAATGAGCACTCAGGTCCACGCATGCCCGTGCCATAGGCAGAATGGAATCATGCCAGTGCATCCAAACCAAATGCTTTCTGACTCTCTGGGTTGCTCTCCGCAATTGGACTCCTTGTGCCTTCACATTGCTTCTAGTGCCACCGCCCAAGGCCAGACAGAGCAAGTGAACGGTTTGGATGCCCTGGCATGATTTCCACCAAACAGATGATCCTACTGCGGTGGGGGTTTTCCCCTCCTCTCTTGACCTCCCTCCGCTGCTGATTTGTTAGTGGTGCAACGGCGACAGATCCTGGGTCGCCACTGGGCTGCAAGGGCGGATAGGATGTCAGCCGTCTGAGCCCTTGAGAATCTGATCTTTCTGGGTCTATCTGCCTGATGTTTACTTTGGGACCATCAATCAGCGCATGAGACATGATCATATTTTATAGCCAGAGTTGCTTGTGAAACCCAAGCCCTGCGGCAGCCCCAGGTTCTGCTGGCTTGGCAGAGAAAGGCAAAACATGGACACTTCCTTAACCCTTTGTGACGGTCCCTTCCAGCTAGGATTCTTTAGTAGCTTCAGCCATTTTCTTTGCACCATTCCTGCCCTGTCCGATCCTCAGCTTTTTCAGAGGCAGGACATCTGTGGTGAGACAGAGGAACAGGATGTGTTGGAAAGATGTGGCCTGGGGTAGATCCACACCCATCCGGTGAGCCCACCTGAAATATACCCAGAGTATTCCATGCTAGCTTTGAGCATTCCTTGTAGAGATTTCACTCATCGTCTTCCTCCTGCGTGCTTTGCTTCGTCCTTTACAGGACCCATTCCAGTGCTTCACCATTCTCCTAGTGAAATAGTTTTTCCTAATATCCAACCTAGACCTCCCCCACAGCAACTTGAGACCATTGCTCCTTGTTCTGTCATCTGTCACCACTGAGAACAGCTGAGCTCCATCCTCTTTGGAACCCCCTTCAGGTAGTTGAAGGCTGCTATCAAATCCTCACTCACTCTTCTCTTCTGCAGATCAAACAACCCCAGTTCCCTCAGCCTCTCCTCATAAGTCATGTGCCCCAGCCCCCTGATAATTTCCGTTGCCCTCCACTGGACTCTCTCCAGTGTATCCACATCCTTTCTATAGTGGGGGCCCAAAACTGGATGCAATACTCCAGATGTGGCCTCACCAGTGCCGAATAGAGGGAAATAATCACTTCCCTCGATCTGCTGGCAATGCTCCTACTAATGCAGCCCAATATGCCGTTAGCCTTCTTGGCAACAAGGGCACACTGCTGACTCATATTCAGCTTCTCATCCACTGTAATCCCCAGGTCCTTTTCTGAAGAACTGCTGCTTAGCCAGTCGGTTCCCAGCCTGTAGCAGTGCCTGAGATCCTTCTGTCCTAAGTGCAGGACTCTGCACTTGTCCTTGTTGAACCTCATCAGATTTCTTTTGGCCCAATCCTCCAATCTGTATAGGTCACTCTATACCCTCCAGTGCATCTACCTCTCCCCCCGGTTTAGCGTCATCTGTGAACTTGCTGAGGGTGCAATCCGTCCCATCATCCAGATAATTGATAAAGATGTTGAACAAAACCGGCCACAGGACCGGCCCCTGGGGCTCTCCGCTTGATACCAGCTGCCAACTAGACATCGAGCCATTGACAGCCCAATGATCTTATGTTCTTATGATCTAGCCTGCATTCTATCCACCTTATAGTGCAGTCATCCAGCCCATACTTCTTTAACTTGCTGGCAAGAATACTGTGGGAGACCGTATCAAAAGCTTTGCTAAAGTCAAGGGTTAGAATATATCGAGAATATAGTCGAGGTTCAGAATCGATCATTATTCCAATTCTTTCACAGAAAGCCTTTAATGGCTCTGGCCACTTGACCCAGCTCCGGCTTCAGAAAGTTTATCCTCATGTTTTGTTGCAGTTGTTTTCCTTCTCCCCAAGAAGCATGTACAGTCCAGCCTTTCCCATATAGAGAGACCGCTCACCCCTCTGCGAGATGGCCTGCTCTGGAAATTGTGCTGGGGTCTCTGGTTACAGTTGTCCAGGAACAAAGTGGCACTCTCGAAAGGGAGAGGATCTTCCTGGCAGGGGGAAGGAGGGCGCCTCTTTGAGACGAGGGACACTCAGGAGGCCAGGTGACACTTTTATAGCCTGCTGTGCCAGGCTGATGGATTGCTGCTGGGAAATCAATTGTCTGAGGCTTGATACAGCTGTAAGTGGTAATGAGAGACCACAGTTCGCACAGGGTGGGAAGGGGTCCAGAGGATAAGGAGTCCCAACAACCTGAATGGGCCAGGCGGGGAGGGGAGACTTTTCCAAGGTGTTGGATGTGGATGGAATTTGTTTGTTCTTTTTTATTTTAAGTTTCATGGTCCTGGCAGATGCTCCAGTAGCAGCTCTGGAAATCTTTATGGGCAGACAAGGGCTCAGCACACGTTTCCCATGCATTCTTCCACCCTGTATCTCTGCCTGGCCCTGCGAGATCTTTCAGTTCTTGGTCTTTTGACTGCGATGTTCAACAAGGGGGCATCAATCCCCCGCCAGCTTCTGTATGGTGAGCTCTCCCAGGGCATCTGGCATATAGGTCATCCACGGAAATGTTACAAGGACACCATCAAAGCCAATCTGCAGTACAGCAGTATCAAACCTAGGAACCTTGAGGACACCGCCAGCGACAGAACACAGTGGCGTGCAACAGTCAGAAATATCTGCATCGCCTTTGAGGAAGACCGCTGCCGGTGTCTACAAGAGGCACGTGAACGACGTCACAGAGCATCAGCAGCGCACAATCCGCTGACCGCGAACCTCCCATGCACCTTCTGCAGCAAAATCTGCACCTCTAGAATTGGCTTGTACAGTCATCAGAGGGCACACCATGAGACCAACAATAGACGATCTGCACAGATTTGTCATCATCGGATCGATGGACTACCAAGACACCAAGAAACTGTGTAGGCAGACACTGGGTGCCCTAGTAATACAACCAGGGGGGTTATGCAGCCTTTAGAGAAAGATAGTAGTGGCGATCACTGACTCTTTCATTGCCTGGGACAAATTATATTTAGGGCCGAGCTACTGGGCACTAGCCTTTATAAATTTAAAGAGCTCATTGGAGCCAACATCTGTCTATGGGATTACCCAAGAGAAGGACCCACTGAAGCAAAGGTAGACGAGGGGATACATCTTGGAAGCTGCAGGTTGGAAGACTGTAGTGCCACATGGGAAACAATCGAATTCCTCCAAGAGTAAGGGGTTACTCTGAGGAAAGTAAGAACTTTCAACATGGACTTCAGTATTTAAGAAATTGAAAATAAAAAGTAACCCAGTGCATTTCTATCAAAAATCTTTGTACATCTTTAGCTTTGGCATGCACCAGGTATCCCAGTCCCTGAGTTCCAGGAATGAGATTAGCGGTGAACCCAAATCAGGACTCAACATAAGCCCTGCTGCTCTAATTCCTGACTTCTTAAGAGATTCCTTAGTTTCCCTTGACATCTTTAAGAGCATCAGTCCAATCTGAGGACCCTTCATCCATGCTCCCATTCAGCCAGACCACCACCTACACATCCCATGTACTGGAGGGTATGTGTGTGCAGGGCCATTATGCCAACTCTGTTCCACACATGGACTCCTCTTAGATTGGGGCAATTCCCCAGTGGCTGGATTGGCTGGCCTCACAGCCCTTGTGCTCCCAGGGGCTGTAGGGCAAAGCAGAATCAGGCCCATTCACTTCAGTGGGTAAGTTCTGAGGAGCAGCCAAGCACATGCACCTTCCAGTGCAACGATGGGGAAGCACAGATGTTCACCCACACACCCGTGAGGAACGGAGCAAGGACCTCACCGCTGCACATTACACACCCAAGAAGAATATCCTTCCTCCTGCCCTTTGTTGGTGTTGTCTACTTCGGCTGTAAGCGCTTCAGAGCAGGGACTGTCTCTTATTGGGCACAATGGGGCCCTGCTCTCAGCGGGAGGCTCTGGTGGGTAGCAGAATACACTTGGTAATCCCCTCTCTCTTTAAGACCTGCCACTCCCCTTATCCTTATTACTTTTCACCCATCCCTCGTCTCCCCTCCATTTCCTTTTCTTTCTCCAGCCTCACCCCCGTTCTTTTCTTGTCCAATCCACCCCTCTCTTCTCCCTTCTTTCTCTCCCTCCTTTTGCCATCCACCTCACTTCCCTCCCCCCGGTACATTTCCCAGCTGAGCCTATGGTAAGAGTGTGACTAAAAGCAGTGGGTATGTTGTGGGCACATTGCACAAACATGGGATTTCTGCTCCTCCCTGGGGAACACAGCTGGGAGTCAACAATAAGTAACTATGCTGCTTTCACCCACCTCCTCATGATTCATTTCTAGCAGCTGGCCGGCTTTCCAAGTCTCTACAGGCTGAACATCAGGCTGGGCATCTGCCCCTTATCTTCAGGGATGTCCTTCAGCTGAGCTACCAAACAACTGGGCTGAGAAACCCCTTGCTCCTTCTCGCTAATTTATCTCTCTATGTTGTGCTCAGGCTGCACCCAGAACTAGCATCAGCCTGTGGCCAGAGGGCGAGCTGTTGCATCCTTGAGTCGGGAAGCCACCTGGTTCATCACTCAGGAGTCTAAGCCTTATCAGCTAAAACATCTGTCCTCAATCAATGGAGGCCGAGACGGTGCCACAAGGATAGAGCCCATCATAAGGGGTGGCACAAAGCCCCCTGGAGAGACCGAGGGGGCACAGTTCCATCCCTGGGTGATCGTGGGCATGTGTGCTAATTTACTGCAGCAAATTGTATCGCCCCTTCCCTTTAACAGTGGAGTCTCTCTCGAATTGCAGCCTTATAATGTACTGGCTCTGCGTAGGCACGTGTGAGGTTATTCTCCAGTGGCCCAGGAAGGGTTAAGGACTTGCTGATTCCACCAGCCGCGGAGGAGTTTTTACTCAAGTGGTTAGGGCCAGTTTGGGGGGGGGGGTGTAAGACCAGGGTTCTATGCCCAGCGTTCCAGCTGTGTGTAGTCATCTGTTGACTGCAGCTCCTGGAACTATTACAGCATGAGAGAGTGGCTTAGGCAGAGGATCAGGAGTTCAGGCTCCTGAGGCCAGATTCTGTTCTCATTTACACTGGTGTAAATCCAGAGCCACTCTATTAAAGGCCATAGTTACGCTGCATTTACACCAGCATAAATGAGCAAAGAACGTGGCCCTCTCCAGGTCTCAGTTTCTGCACGTGCGAAATGGGGTAAAGCGATCGTTACCAGCCTGCGTTGAGGATTAACCAGTCATTCATTGACAGAATTATTTAATTCCTTACAAAGCAGAATCCTGGGGCTGTGGGATGCCCAGGTGTGCTGCATAATTCTCTCCACACATCTCAAGGGGCTGAAGGCATTCCACTTCCTGCTTCCAACTTCACAGACCCGCCTGCCGAGCACAAGTGCTTCTGTAGACAATCTGTATATATCAAGCCATATGACTTCTGCAGTCACAATGAGACCCGGCTGGCAAATGGTGGATTATAAATGAATACGTCTATTGAAGGAATAAATTGAATGCACACCAAGGAGATGAGCTGAAGTGGTTTCCATGCTATCAAAAATAGGAACCTGCTGATTAAATCAGGCCTTATTTCTGTTGGCTTTAGCATCTTGTTTGAAGGTTCAGGGATTGCAAGGTTACAGTTTATCGGACTTTAAGGCCTGCCGGGCATGCAATCCCAGAGGGGAAAGTTCAGCAGACTGTGCCAGGTGGAAAGCATTCTCTAGCAAACAGGGTGCTAGACTGTCAGTCTGGGGACATGGGTTCTATTCCTGGCCCTTGGGGCATTTACACTGGTTTTAAACAAGTATAACGTCAATGTAGTTACTCCTGGGGTACCTAAATACACTGAGACTTATGTGAACTCTGGGTGTCTCTCACCATCTGGCAAAGAATCTGGTCTGCATTGGTGTACAGACCAAGAATGGATTTGGAGTACAACCTCCAGGAGATGAACTTTAACGGACTTGCTTGGGCATTAGGGACTCTCATTAGTGGTTAGAGTCGGAAACTCAGGGTTTCACTCTCCTCTCTCACTCCTGTACCTTCAGTGAAGTTACTCCCAGTTTACACCAGAGTGAGGAAGAGGAGTCAGCTCTGCGGCTGTCTCCCACTGGATAGGTACAGACGGAGCTCCCCGGCCTGTTGGGAGGATTTGGGGCCAGATTCTCAGCTGCTGTAAATTAGCAAATTTCTGCTGAAGTTGATGGAGCTGTGCTGATTGACACCAGCTGAGGATCTGGCTCGTGGACATCAGTGAAGCTGCCCCCCTTTTGCATTAGCTGAAGATTTGACCTCTATGCTGCAGCAGGCCACACAGGACTCCAAGTCTGGTTTTTAACTGGAAACCTCCGCCAGCCTAGGATGTCCTTTGCACCAAATGTGGCACCTTAGCAGCTCTGATTTACTGCCCTCCGTGCTCCAGGGATGGCGATAATTCCTTGGTAACACCTGCGTTTATGGGCCTTGCAGTCACTCAGCCTCCCCCTGTTCGTCAACTCCTTTTAACTGCAGCCGATAACTTGTGGGGGCTCTGATTCCCCCCAACCCCCCACCCCCAGGGTTGGCAATGTGGTGAGCAGCTGCACATGTAGAAAGTCTCATCTTTCTAGTCAAGCCAGGGAGAATCCTTCCCTAACCTCTCAACCTCTCGTTTTCATTACAAACACTAAGACTTTGGCAGCACTTCAGACTTTCTCTCCTTTCCCGGCCTAGGATGGGAGCCAGCTGCAATGCCTTCTCACAGCCTGGGAAAATACTTCAGGACTCAACTTTTCCCTGAGACCCCTGAAACCTGAGTGGCTGGCTCCTTCCCTCTACTACCCTCCCCAAACGCTTCTCCCCCCTTGTCTCTGCCCTTGATTTTCCCCTCCCTTTTCTCACCCAACTCTCATCTCGCTTCTCTCCCTCGCTTTTAAAAATTAAGCACCCTGATTAACTCACGGGAGGGCCAGACGGCATCACTCTTACCCATGCCTTATTCTGCAAGGATCCCCATTGGTTTCAACGAGGGGTCAGGTACTAGGGGTGGCATGTTCTAGCCAAAGTGTGTGTGAGGGAGACACAGGGTATCATTAATAAATATTAACCCCATCCCCTTCATCTAAGACAGTCATTCTCAACCTAGCCCATTCTGGGACCCCCTTTTCTTTAGCAGTGTAGGAAAGGCAGGTTGGCCACAAATCCCTTTCGATTTGCAATCCCCAGATCTAAGACGCTCCAAGTTCTTCACAACCTTTAATGAATCAAGCCTATCGATCTAGTTCAGGCCTATATCGACGTGGCCCCACCCCTGTAGTAACTGAGCACTCACAATCTCTAAAGAGTTTATCCTCAGCACTTCCGTAAAGTAGGGCTGGGCTATCATACCTACTGTACAGATGGGGAACTGAGGCCCGGAGAGGCTAAGTGGCTTGCCCAAGGTCACACAGGAAGTCCATGGCAGACCTGAAGCAAAGTCCCCTAAGTGCTAGGTTAATGTACTAACCACTGGACCATCCTTCCAAGCCCTCCTCCAAATGATAGGAAGTATTATTATCCCTATTTTACTGATGAGGAAACTGAGTCACTGAGAGGTCACAATGCATCACCAGTCAGGGCCGGCTTTAACAAGTGCGAGGCCTGATTCGTACTCACCCGGCAGTGCTCTGGGTCTTCGGCGGCACTTCGGCAGTGGGTCCTTCGCTCGCTCCAGGTCTTCCATGGCACTCAAGGATCCGCTGCTGAAATGCCGCTGAAGACCCGGAGCGAGTGAAGGGCCTTCTACCAAAATACCTCTGAAGACTCCCAGAGCGCCATCGGGTGAGTGAAAATGAAAAAGGCGCCAGCGCAGGGCCCTCTTAGGTGCTGGTGCAGGGCCCTCTTAGGCATGGGGCTCAATTTGGGGGAATCAGGCCAATCAAGCCTAAAGTCGGCCCTGTCAGCAGTAGAGATAAGAAGAGAACCCAGATGTCCTGATTCCCCATCCTCTGCTGCAGCCACTAGACCATCTGATTTGAAAGAAAAAGTGAAAAGACGCCCAATTGTGTCCCTCAACATTCTTCTCCAGATGTTTGATTTGTCCTGCTTCACTGCCCTTGCTTAAACTGCCATGGACTGCGAGCACAGGCAGAGCACAAAACTTTTGCAGCAGAACCTCCTGAAAACCATGTGAAACTTTGGCTCTTCCGGAGTGGGCTGAATGTGAGAATTGCCCCACCTGAATTTTTGTGGCCAGTGACCCATTTCTCAACTCAGATCGCAATGTTTTGCTGCCTCCGGATGGGCAGACATAGTTTGAAACTGAGTTTTGTGGTTTCATGATGAACATCTGGTCGCACTCACATGATAGGTATTTTTGAATGAGCAAACCCTTAAATGAGCAAACCTTTGGGAGCCTATGTGCACTGTAAAGCCCTTCGAAGCAGCTGTCACCAGCTTCATTTGGAGCTTTGCCATCCCCACACTGTGTTCGAAGAGAAGGCTGATGCTGTTTCGAAAGCACTGAGCCTCATTCTCCATTGCCCTGCACCGTGTGTGGTTATTTACACAAGTACAAAATGCTACCGGATCCTCCTAGCAGAATTTTAACACCTACTTTACATGAGGTGCAGGGCATTGGAGATTCAGGCCTTGAGGTAGACATAGGAAGAGAACCCAGATGTTGATTAAACCGCCTTGACTGTGAGCACAGGTGGTGGGAGAGACATGGGTGACAGCATGTTGGACTTATTTGAGCAGGCACTCAGAAATCAAGGAGAGGAGCATAGAATAACTGTCTACATCGGCGGTTCTCAAATGTTTCTATATCATGACCTTATGCTACAACAGAATCATAGAAATGTAGGGCTGGCAGGGACCTTGACCGGTCATCTAGTCCAGTCCTCTTCAGTGAGGCAGGACTAAGAATTATCTAGACCATCTCAGGTGTTTGTCCTTGGAGGTTTTTAAGAACAGGTTAGACCAGGGGTAGGAAATCTATGGCACGCGTGCCGAAGGCGGCACGCAAGCTGATTTTCAGTGGCACTCACAGGGCCCGGGTCCTGGCCACCAGTCCGGGGGGCTCCGCATTTTAATTTAATTTTAAATGAAGCTTCTTAAACATTTTAAAATCCTTATTTACTTTGCATACGACAATAGTTTAGTTATATATTATAGGTTATAGAAAGAGACAGTCTAAAAACATTAAAATGTACTAGTGGCACGCGAAACCCTAAATCAGAGTGAATAAATGTAGACTTGCTCACCACTTCTGAAAGTTTGCTGACCCCTGGGTTAGACAGAGTGTCCACAACCACCCTAGGTAATTTATTCCAATGCTTAACTATCCTTACAGTTAGGAAGTTTTTCCTAACATCTAACCTAAATCTCCCTTGCTGCAATTTAAGCCCATTGCTTCTTGTCCTGTCTTCAGTGATTAAGGAGAACAATTTATCTTTCTCCTTTTTATAACAAGCCTTTATGTACTTAAAGACTGTTATGTTCCCCTCCAGTCTTCTCTTCTCCAGACTAAATAAACACATTTTTTTCAATTTTTCCTCATAGATCATAGTTTCTAGTCCTTTAATCATTTTTGTTGCTCTCCTCTGGATTTTCTCCATGCATTGTCTTTTGTGACAGGACAGAAGAAAGAGGAAGAGACAGTAGCTAGATGGAGCAGTTCGTACATGAATTAAGCCCAAACATTAAGCGAGCACCCTACCAAGGTAATGATTTGCCTTGATTTGTCTGCAGATTTGTGATTTTTCACAAATGTTTTTCAGTTTTCCTGCAAAACAGTTTCCCAGAGTACAAGTAGTTCCTTCATTTCCATGTTTCTCAAGCAGCCAAAGATTAGCCAAACCATTTTGAACAGGTCCTTTTCCATCTCTAGTGCTACCCTTGAGGTCCTGTCTTCACTGAAATTCCTACCAGAGTGGGGAAATTGATTTACAGCATGATAGTCCCTTAAACCAGATATGATGATCTCTTGCAGGGTAGTTGGGACTAATCTATATTTTAGCCATGGTCCTGAACAGTACAACTCTATTAAAGGCTAAGGATGCAACAGGTCGAATGCTTTGCACAACCGAACCATATTTCAGCTGGATCCAGAATCGACTGTTTGTAATTGTGACGGGCATCTTATAGACTGAGATCTGCCTGTATAGAAACCCATCTTTTCCTGTTATCCTGGGTCTGTCCAAAAATATCCCTCTTCCTCCTGGTCTCTCTTTCTCTCTCTCTCTTTCTCTTCTTCCAGCTGAGAAACATGACTGTTTTAGCCACAAGGAGTTTGATTTCTTATTGGAACAGACCAATGGTCCATCTAGCCAGTAGCCTCTCTCCAGCAATGGACAGCGGTAGATGCTTTGAAGGCACATCTGTGATTTGCATCAATGTCATGGGCATTGTACGATTTAGATTAGAGATTGGCCAAACCAGATTTTCAAATTTCAGGAGTAATAAGATAGCTCAGATGTGAGTCCTTGGACCCTAACCTACCTCTATGGTTTTAATGCCAGGTCTGATCTAAAACCAGAAGGGCCTTGATTTCTGATTCTGGTTCAAATGCAAATGAAACAGCAGGACAATAGCCAATATCACAGGAGCATGGCTCAGTAGGACAGCAATCTGGCCAGAACGATGACTCTGTTGGGGTTTCCAACATTTGAGATCAAAAATTTGCAGGACAAGCTTGGAAGTTTTTGGATCCAGTGAATCCAAACCTCAAGGTTCAGCCAGTACTTACTCAGCAAGTGCACACCACTGCGTGAGCCCACCTCTGCTGTCACTGAGAAACCAGCCATCGGCCCAAATTCACTTGAAGTTGGGCCTGGTTTTGCACCAATGGTTCATGAACTTTTCAGTGAACCTGGTCTGATTTTTCCCCTCTGCAGAGAAATTAGGTAAGTTTCATTTGGTTCCACATTTTGTACAGCTCTCGGTAAATGAGGGATGATTTCCTTTCTGTTACATCGAGGGCAGTGGCATCCCCAAAACATGCAAGAGCCCTGGGTAGGCATTTACCTTTTCATGGCTGATATGGCCCAACAAGGATTTTTACTTCGTGTGGGCCATTATTTCTAGGGTACAAGACTCCCAAGAACCTCACCAAGCAGTGGCCAGCAGCAGACAGAATGCCAAGGTCCAACAAGCATGGAACATATCTGAGAATCTCAGCTGGACAAGAGTTAGTTGGCTGGATCTGTTGTATCTGACCCCTATCCCACTCCCCAATTCCTGCTGTTTTCCATTACTCTGGAACCTTCTTTCTTTTTAATCTCCCTCTGAATATCTTCCAGCATTATCTTTAGCCGAACTGCCAGGGCACTGCGGAAGGGTGGAGGTTGTACAGCTTTTGTGAGGTTGGCATTCCTCTCTGCTGACCTCCCCCTCACTGTTTGGTAAGAGGAAGTCTCCCCCATGTCCTTGGCACATCACTTGGATCTAAGCTCCCTTGCATGGGAAAGGCACATCTGGCTGTTGAGAAGAATCCAAACTCCTGGACTCGCTCCGATGACCCCAGCTGGCAGGGCTCAAGCAAGTCCTGGCACTGAGACACCAAGGGGATTTACTGTAACGTTTCCTTCCATTCCACTCCTTACCCCAGCCAGATGTTTGCCAAGAAGACATCTCAGGAAAGGTGGGAGAGAGGAGGGGAGGTGAGCTGATGAAGACCATTTATATATTTAGATTGTGATCTCAAGGGGCTCTCTCAGTTGCCAGGAGGGGGAGGGTGAATGAAAGGGAGAAAATCAGACCTGAACTGAATGAATGGAGAAAGAGGTGGCCAAGAGAGCTGAGCCCATGTATGGGAAACAACCTTTGCAAATTAATTCTTTCTCAGGGCAGGGGGGAGACATGGGAAGATGGATATAGATGCCTGGTGTCACGGAGTGTGGGAGAGTTAGGCCCTGCACCCCTCTTCCTGGGATTCATCGTGACTCTCAGCCAGCCAGTAAAATGCCAGTAAAATGGACAAGAGGAATGCAGTCTACAGCAGAGCTTGTAGCCACAACCAGGACCCCTCAATCAAGTCCTTCTGCGGGTTCAGGGAGTTTAGACCCCAACTTGGGGTTCCCTGCGATGCACCACCCAGCCCAAACTGAAACTAAAAAGTTCCTCTAGCCGCTTTTCTCCCCTCTCTCCTCTGCTCCTCCTCTCCTTTGTTCAGTCTCCCAGGCAGAAGGTGTCATTTCTCCCAACCCGTCAGTTCAGGTTACAGCTCAGGTAGCTTCCTTCTCATCCCCAATGTAACTCCCCTGCAACATTCCCAGGTCAAATCCTCCCCACTCCCTGCTCCGTCACACCTGGCCTTGCTGAACTTCGGTATATGTATCCTAGACCCTGTGTGGGGCTACGAAGAGACACATCTTTCGCAAGGAGGCTGAGGGGAGCTCCCACCTACTTTGTGACACTGGAGAAAACAGTCCTGTTCCCAGGGAGGCAGAGGGAAACTGGGTCCCCGGTAGAGCTCAAGAGAGAGATTTCTTTCACAGAGGGGAAACTGGGTAGACGAGCGTGGTTCTGGGCTGGATGGATCTATGCACCATGGCAGCCCAGCTCCGAGCCATCACGCTGGGAGGCACTATCAGGGCAATGGTAAAGCCACATTGCGGTAGGGCAGGTCGTGGCCCTGCAAACAAATTCCCTGCAACAGGTGAGTGTCCCTCTGGCATCTGGCCTCCTCTGGCAAGCTCAGGGGCATGGCAGAGATGAGCACAAGCAACTCAGTCAGATTCAGTTCAGTTCTGAACTCCTCCCTCCCAGCTCCAGAGGTTAGTTTGGCTCATTATAAAAAGAAGGCCAGATGGGTGCATGAATTTCAACCCTTTCCCCCCCAAACAGCACGTGGGCTTGGGACTGGGCTTTGGGACCCCTCTAAGGAGCAGAATCTTGTCTTAAAGGAAACGGTAACAAAGAAACAAAGGCTGGAAAAGAAGAAGAGAAAACCCGCAGGCCCAGGCAATAGAGAGACAAGACCATAGCCTCCTCGGACCCAGCCCAGCCCCTGACCCTCTATAAAGCATCAGGCCCCAGAGCCATCTTGAAACCTGACAGCAGTAATGAAGGCTGAAGGCTGAAAGGCCCTTCGTTAATTCGGGCCTAATCACCACAATAGGAGGCGGCAGCTTCTAACAGCTGTGAAATGCTACAGGGATCAGAGTGGCGGCTTTCTCTTGCCAGCTTTCTGCCTCGCTCCCACTGTCTTTCTAGCCCTGGAATTTTTTTATTTTTTTTTTTTGCTGGGGAGGTGGGGTTGCAAAGAAGTAACTTGATCCCTCAAGAAAGCTGCCTTGGGGTGTCCTACACCTTGCACTTTGGACGTGTTCAAAAGCCAACTGGCCCAATTCATTTCCCCAGCCCCCCCACCCTTCTCCACCAGCCTTCCTGTTAAGGAGGTGTGAAAAATGTAGCAGGAAGCTGTGAAGGCCAAGGGCCTGATCTCTGCTCAGGAGAGGTGATTTGGAGAAGGTTTCTGTTCCTCTTCACACATGCTGGCTAATTGAATTTACACTAGAGCACCAGACCTGGATAACCAACAGCAGGGATGTTTCTCATGTGCTACTGAACATGACAATAACTTCTGAGAAAAGTATTCCATTTCCCCAGGAGGGGTGGAGTGGAAGGAGGCAGGTCTTGTGGTCTGGGGATGTAAGGGGAAGGCAGGCTGCTGTGAGGTTGCTCACAGTGGTATGAAGAACAGACCAAACCACAAAGGACCCATCTTGCACTGCAGAATTAGGCCTTGCCTACACTTTGGTCAAGGTTTTCAAATGTAACTAATGATTCTGGGTGCCTCATATTTTTGGATACACAGCTTGAGATGCCTTAAAGGAGGGTGATATTCAGAAAGTGGGTGCTTAGTAAGGAGGGCACCCCAGATCCCTAGTCACTTTTGAAAATCATGATCCAAACTTTTAACCGGCTTATGACACTGTTACCACTCAAGAGAGAGATCTTGGAGTCATCATGGATAGTTCTCTGAAAACATCTGCTCAATTTGCAGTGCCAGTCATAAAAGCTAACAGAATATTAGGAACTATTAGGAAATGGCTAGGATAAGACAGAAAGTACCATAATGCTGCTATATAAATCCACGATACACCCACACTTTGAATACGATGTGCAGTTCTGGTTACCCCATTTCAAAAAAAGATATATTAGAATTAGAAAAGGTAGAGAAAAGGGGAAGAAAAATGATTAGGAGTGTGGAACAGCTTTTGTATGAGGAGAGATTAAAAAGTGTGAGGACTGTTCATCTTAGACAAGAGATGACTAAGGGGGGATATGCTAGAGGTCTATAAAATCATGACTGATGTGGAGAAAGTGAATATGGAAGTGTTATTTACTCCTGCACATAGCACAAGAACGAGGGGTCACCCAATGAAATTTACTTGGCAGCAGGTTTAAAACAAACAAAAGGAAATAATTCTTCATACAACACACAGTCAACTTGTGGAACTCATTGCCAGGGTATGTTGTAAAGGCCAAAAGTATAACTGGGTTAAAAAAGAACTAGATAGGTTCATGGAGGATAGGTCCATCAGTGGCTATTAGCCAAGAGGGTCAGGGGTCGCTCTGGGTATCACTAAATCTCTGATTGCCAGACTCTGGGACTGGACAACACTGGATGGATCACTAGATAATTGCCCTGTTCTGTTCACTCCCGCTGAGCTGTCCGGCACTGGTCACTGTCAGAAGACAAGATACTGGGCTAGATGGACCATTGATCCGCCTCAGTGTGGCTGTTCTTATGCACTTATGACATGGTCGGCGGTGATCACCTTTATGTCCACATGCAAAAAGATTAACACTAGGTTAGTAACCATGGCAGCCAGTCATGTGTCACCATAGCCTAGCACAGGGCTGTCTTCTGGCAATCAGGAACATTGTTATTTTGCTGTGTAGATGGGATCCACCCCCCTTCACTGTCCCAGTATAAACAAGAAGGAGTCCTGTGGCACCTTAAAGACTAACAGATTTATTAGGGAATAGGCTTTCTTGGGTAAAAAACTCACTTCAGAAGCAGAAGTAGGTTTTTTAACCCATGAAAGATGCATCTGAAGAAGTGGGTTTTTTACCCATGAAAGCTTATGTCCTAATAAATCTGTTAGTCTTTAAGGTGCCACCAGACTCCTTGTTGCTTTTGTGGATACAGACTAACATGGCTACCCCTCTGATACTTGTCCCAGTATAGTCAATCTGGCTGATTATCCCTCCTTTCAGTTCTACAGGCAGTGGGACATTGCCACCTGTTCTGCCGGTGCTGCTGTGTGTGCATATCCTCTGTGCAATCTTTCCAAGGATGTGCAGAACAGCTTAGGTAGCCCAGCAGGTGTGGCTGCACAAACTGTGACTTGTGGTTGTGTTGTGAAACACCTCCCTGCAGTGTGGGCACAACTTTACTGTGTGTGCTGTAACCAGCTCAGAGGAGCAGGCTGTAGCATGGCTACAAAAATACTCTCTGACTTAACAGTGTTGAGTTTGTAACATGGGCGACTCTGCACGTGGTTCCCACCTCTGCAGGTGGTACTATGCTCTGACCCTGCGCCACTATTGCCATGCTCGGGGCGGCTCCAGGTACCAGCATGCCAAGCGTGTGCTTGGGGCGGTAAGCCACTGCGGGTGTTCTGCCGGTCGCCACGAGGGTGGCAGGCAGGCTGCCTTTGGTGGCTTGCCTGCGGAGGGTCTGTTGGTCCCGAGGCTTAAGCGGACCCTCCGCAGGCAAGCTGCCGAAGGCAGCCTGCCTGCCATGCATGGGGCGGCAAAATGCCTAGAGCCGCCCCTGACCATGCCATAACCAGGTTTCTTGCCCTCCTTGCTATGTTTGTATTAGGCGGGTGGTTTGGTCACTCCTTTTACCTCCCAGTTGTGTGTGTGTGGAAGGACATCCCAAAGTGCCTTGCCCCATCTGAAAAACACTCACAGGCTTCTGCTGATGTCACCTGCCCAGATTTTCCCAGAATGCACTCCTCAAACACAACTGGCCAGCATGATGGCGTGAAAAGGCCAACATGGCATGACCAAGGGTTGTGCCAGGAAAACTCTACTTGGATGGACGTAGTGATCTATGTTAACTGCAGCCATGTCAGAGACAAGATCCTGCAGCAGACTGGGATTCAAGCATCCAGGGCTGGGGTTCAGAGAAACACCTGAGAATTCAGCTGTGTCTCCACCCTAGCTGCACCTCTTGAACTGGCTAAGCTGGGCTGAGAATTTGGTGAGATCCCCTCCATTGCCTCCCCTGAGACTTCACCTTGCAGCCACTCTTCCAGATGGCAGTTGCTGAAAGGATCATTGTCAATACATTCTCCCCCACTGCCTGAGTGCTCTGCTTCTGTGGAGAAGGAGGCGTGGTGGCGTAGAAAAGTAAAACTGGCACTCTTCTTTTGATATGGAGATGTACTGTTTCATAGAACTAGAATGGACCTTGAAAGGTCATGGAGTCTAGTCCCCTACCTTCACAGCAGGACCAAGTACACTTCCTGATAGATTTTTGCCCCAAATGGCCCCTTCAAGGATTGAGCTCATAACCCTGGGATTAGCAGGCTAATGCTTAAACCACTAAGCTATCCCTCCCCCCTGGAGAGGCATAACCGCAGCAAGGTAACTATGCCCTACAACGAACCTGAAATGGGCATCTGGTCAAGCATTTCTCTGGCCTCCAAGCCCACAGACATGACCGATTTCCGCATGTGTTGACCAAGTTGTATGGCAGTTAGGCACGTGACCACCATTAACTCCAGTGGGATCATATTCTTATGTTCTGTGTGGCTATCTCCCATGAAACTCTGAAACTTTAGGGATCTCTGTTCCTTGTTGGGGCAGTTCAGGAGCCTAATTCTCCACTCACACTTATTTCACCCTAGGATAACTCCCCAGTGAAGTCACTCCTGATTTACACTAGTGTAAGCAAGCTTAGAATCAGGCCTTAGGTCTGCTCTGTTCCCAAGAACGGGGCGTTGCTGTCCTCACATCATCACTCGGATAGGGCTGTTTATCTGGGTGCTTTCAAAGCTCTGTGCACCTGGTGTGGAGAATATGGACTAGGAGATGATGGGGGAAGATGACAAACAAAGCAGAACAATGCATCTGACGGCCTGTGAATTAATCAGAGAGCGGGGCCAGCGGGCCGAGCAAACAAGCATTGGAATTGTGTCTCTAACCTTGATTAAATTAGAAGGCTCTCCAACTAATACGAACCCCCTTCCACAAACAAATAGGAACAGGGCTAATGAAGTGGATAAGAAGCAAGTTGACAAGTGACGGGGGTTGGCTAGTGAAAGGGAGGAAGTTAGCAGCAGGAAGGGAGAGAAGGTGGAACAGAGAGAGAGGGAGAGAAACACACAGGAATGGGGAGGAAAAGGGACAGAGGCAAATAGAGGGCGACTGAGGGCTGAAATATAAAACAGAACCTTTCCCCAAATAACCACCACAAATTCACATATGACTTTACAGACTCAGGACTAAGCCACATGTTAAATTATACATGAATGCCTCAGGCAGCTTTAAAATAGCTATAAAAATTCAGTAGAAAAGGTTTCCCACAGCATTAAAAAAAATGGACACTGGACACTTTCGGCTCACCAATGAAACCACTGCTAAAGCAGCAGACGACATAATCCAATCCCTTCTTACCGGAGAAGAGCACATCTAAGGTCAGATAACAGCAATAGGGCTGGAGTCCGCTCTCACCAGTGTCATTCCATTAACTCCTGATTTACACCAGTTTTTGTGAGATCAGAATCAGGCCCAATAGAGTACACTTAGCAAAAAGCCCAATAGAAACCTGCTGCTTACCGTTCTGCATATAAGAGTTATGTGTTCACAAGAAGACTCCTAATGGAAATTCGTCTGCTGATCACTATGTAAAAGGAATAATCTATTTCTGGTGCCATGTCCATCAAAACACCATACAGTCCATCCATCAATCATGACCAAATTCTGTTCTGATGTTCCTGTTTACGTTTCCATTGGCTTAACTGGAGTTGCATCAGCTTACTCCAAGACCATGGCATCAGAAATAGAGATCTGGCAAGCACACAACTCTGATGTAAACATCACTCCCTAGTTTCAACAGCATTAACTTCCTATCGCCCTTGATCCAATCTCATCTCTTAGTCACGCTCTCTGACCTGGTATTCTGAGATGGTTTGCTATCAGTTTAAACTTAACCCAGTTAAAATTGAGCGCCTCTTCATCTCTCCTATGTAGAACACTTGAAAATGCTAATTATTTTTTCATGGTTCTGTTTTTTTTTAAACTTTCCTCTGAAAAAAATGTAATTTTTCCCCCCAATGAAAAATTGAAACCAAAACCCAATATTTTGTTCCTGTTTTTAAAAAAATGTCTGGGTTCAGTCAAGTAGTAGTCTAAACAATAAACACTGATCCAGAAAATGAAAATTTTAACCAAAAGGTATGTAGGTGTTCTTTTGCTTTTAAATACTGAAAATTAGACTTTTTTTTTTGTAATTCTTTTGTGTTTCCTCCCACTCCATGGAAAACTGGAAAATTTCAACTAAAAATGGTCAAAACTCATTTTGATCAGAAAGTCATTTTTCTTTAAAAAACAAGTTTATGAAAATGTTTTGATTAGTTACACTGCCAAGTCCTGTTCATTTCCCCTTTCTCTGTCTCCAGCTCTCCCCCACATCTTCTCCATCACTCAGGCTCATAACCCAGAAATCATCTTCAGCTCCTCCATTCCCTTTGTACCTCACATCCGAGGTCATGTCCAAATCCTACCACTTCTTCCACAGCATCTCCCAGACCTGATCTTTGCTGTGTGCGTAGATACCAGAACCTTTCATCCAGGATAACATCATCTCCTTTAATGTCTCTGGCTTCCCTGAAGCTCACATGCCCTCCATCCATCAGTCAGAACCCCACCACATATCAGAGTAGCTGGAAAACCACATGCCATCTTTATTAAAATGTGACCAGTTGAGAATGGAGGGCCAGATCTTCAGCTGGTGTAAATCAGCATCACTCCAGTATCAATAGAACTATCCTGAATTATACCAGTTGATGACCTGGCCTGGAGTTTCCTCTTCCCTCCCACCCCTACTTCTTATTTGCCCCTTAGAACTATAGTCAGCTTTGGATGACCCTCTGTCTGGAAACCAAGCAGAGCCTCACTGATCTGAGCTACAGAAGTCTCCATTGCTCCTGTCCCTCCGCACTGGACACTTGGGTCTCCTTGTGGTAGCAAGTCATACTTCCATCATCACCTCCTCCCTGTAACTTGTCCACTTCCCAATGTAGATATTAGAAGGGACTGGAAGACTCATAGGAAGGAACATAGAGTTTGGGGGCTCTTGGCTTTAGGCCACCCCATCATTACAATTGGGTGGCTGCCTGCGTGAAATAAGATGCTGGTTCTCAGTTCACTTCTTGGAGGAACGGTGTCCACACCATACCACCAGATCTGGCCCTGTTATTGACAGTCTCAGTCCAGAGACCAAGGACATGGAAACGGCTTTATCGTCTCACACTAAACGTGATTCTCTGTGGGAGGCGCATTGGCAGGGCATTGCCATGTGAGGGAAGCTTACTCTGACATTATCTGCGCTTTATCATTTCTCCAGTGCTAAAACTAACCACATATTTCTTTGTGTCCCATTTGTTCAGAGGCAGCTTATGTTTGATGAGCCCAGATTCCTGACTGAAAGCTTCTTAGACCTGAGAAAGATGAGAGGATTTAAAACAAAAACTCCACCTTGCCAAAGGCTCAGGAGCAGGACTCTTGCAGAACAGGACTGGCCAGGTGACGACTACCAAAATTCTTCTGGCGTCCGGATGTTGCCGACTCGAATGGCAGAAGAATTTTGCTTAGTCAACGATGGATTCCGACCCCTGCCGTTAGAACTGCCAGGTTAATTTCAAGTTGCAGACCTCTTCGAACCCTTCTGCTGCTGTTGCATTAGAAAGAGTAGGAGTATCTTTCCTTCTTTTTCTCTTCCTTTCTTCCTCCGGCGCACGGAGAACCAGGAAGCAAAGCAAGTAGGTTCGCACTCCTCCCCACCTCTGCTATGCCAGTGAATTTCCAATTTTCAGCTAATATCAAGGTCATGACAGAAAGCGCAGAGGCCCTAGTAGGACATAATGGCAGAAGAATTGTAAATGTTGCTTTTAGTGAATGCCGAATGAGGAAGGGCCGGGGAGGGGAAATTTTCCATTCAGCTCTGGCCTCTGAATAAGCGAATACATTTTCTCTTCGAGTGTGTCGCATTAGATTTCCAGAGGTGCTCGGCGCCAGGTACATGTCATTAGTAACAGTTTGCGTGGTAATGAATCCTTTTATTTCTCTTCCACACAGCTCATGAATACATAAAGAGGCTGGTTTCAGTCGCATCTGGTTCAGCTGCAGGAGCCTCACATAACTTAATTTTGTGTCTTCTCTAATACTGTAGCAACCCCAGCTGGGGCCAGCTTTAAAGGGGCCGTGTGGCTTTTTAAACCTAAGTAGAGCTAGACTCAGACACTCGGTTTGCTTTGGGTGCGGTCTTTACTTTGTTACACTCTTTTATGAGGGATCAAATTAGAGATTGGACATTGTGCGTTTTCACTACGAGGAATGGGATACACTTTGGTTCAACCACCAACTGTTGGTCTGGATGCAAGAATCACGGGGTTAAATTCTGTGGCTGAGTCAAGAATGAGCTCAGACTAGAGGATTATAATAGTCCTTTCTGGAACCCCTTCCAATGTAGGCACAGGACAGCTCAGATGCAAGTTATGGGCTTGTGTGAAGGGGTTCCCCTTGCTGCAAGTGAGCCCCCTTGTGACTAGGTTGGGGAATTAGCTCTCGCCTTGTCTGGTTGCTCATAGTGTGGCTCCACCTCTCTCCCTGAGACTCAGGGGTGATCCCTCTTTGTGACTCCACCCTCTGGCCAGGTCACTGTATAGTCCTCCACTTCTTGGGTATCAAAGCCCCACCGGATGAGTGATTTGGAAGACATCTCCATTCCATTTCTACATCCAGTGCCACTTTCCAGTGGCTGGTAGGGGAACCCAGGCCCACCCACTACTCCATGTTCCAGCCCAGGCTCCCAATGGCTAGCAATCCACTCTGCTCAGTCTCAGTTGCTGTTTCCCTGGGCTCCTTCCAACTCTACCCTCTATTTCCAGGTTTACTACTGGAGCTTCCTCTGCTTCCCATGGCTACTTCACCCATCTCGAACTCTTGACGGACTTCCTAGACCAGGACAGGATTCCAGGACTTACTGTCCCCCTGGACTTCCTCCTAGTCCCTGATCAACTCTCTTCCCCTGTAGCCTCCTCCTGTGCTCACTTCCTGGCTCTATACTCCTCTCCAGCTTGGCTTCCTCGGCCATTAGGCCTTATCAATCCCTTATCAATCCTAGTTCCCTTGCAGGTGCAGCATATCAGGTTACCCGCCTCCTTCTAGCACACATTAACTCACTCAGGGCTTGTGTGGGGTGGACAAACCATCACAGCTTGATACAGGAATTACTGGATGATCTTCTATGGCCTCTAGAAAGCAAGAGGTCAAGCTAGATGATCTTGGTGGGTTCTTTTGACCTTAAAAATCCATCAGTCTATGAAAACCAAAAGAGGGAATGAATCATGTAAATTCCAGATGGAAGAGGTCACTAGAGCTCATTTTAAAGGAATATTGAAAGAACACATTTTGTGTCCTTCCCCAAGCCAGACATACAGGGCAGACCCTCACCTAGTGTACATTGGAGTGGTTCCATTGGCTTCGGTGGGAGCTACACTGATTTATACCAACTAGGATTTGGTCCATGGCTCTGACATAAAAAGCTAAGAGCATCCCCTCTCTGACTAGCAAAGGGAAGACCTCACTTCAGAAATGGGTCATGATGCTCTCTTTAGAAATAATGTGCACCGACTTTGAGAACTATATTACGTGGATTCTGGTAAAAGTCAACCAATCAATGGGCTATAAAACAATAATACTACCTTAGATGTATAAAGCAACCTTTCACCCTGGGGGATCCCAGAGAGCTTCAAAAACTCCTCAGCCTCCACAGTAATACAGCCGCTTCAGGGGTCGAATGAAGAGCAACACTATTGAACAATGTAGGATGTGCAGGTAAGAGGAATCCCACGGCCAAATGAAACTGCCTGGGGAATGTATGGCAGGGTTAGTTAGGCCCAGATTTTCAGAAGTCCTCAGCACCTACAATCAAGGGCAGATTTACAAAACAGTTCAGCTACCATTTAGGCATCTAAATAAATTGACATTGGAGCTAACGATCTCTTAAGGAAAAGTGCCATGGGAGTTTTAGTGAGCCCAAGTGCTTAGGATCTTGAGTTGTCGTTGCACCTGGAAGACAGTACGTAGGGCCCCCAAAATACATAGATTCGGTACAGAGAGAGGGAAGAGCATTGCCTCCTGAATGATCACTACCATTTGCAGTAGCACCTGGGCATCTGGATTCCTATCCAAGAACTGACCAAGCTCAGCCTTGTTTCAACTGGAAGTGGTGGTGAAATAAATCCTTTAATCGGCTGAGTCCCTTATCTTCTGCAGCTAGAGTAAAGAAGAAATGACCCGAGAAGGCTCAGAAGTTCTAAGAAGTTCTCGTATGCCTGTCTTTTTTCTGCAGACTCCCAACCCAGTGTCCCTTATAACGAACCTGGACCTCCTGCGAAAGGCTCAATTCTACTCTCAGAGACAAGGGAAAATTTTGCTGTTGAATTAAACAGGAGCAGGGCCAGGACACTTATAAGAAAGAACTTCAATCTTTAAAACTGTTTGGGTGCTGCAGGCCTATTTCCTATCCTGCTGAGCTGATGCATTTACAAGCCTGAGATGGTTTACAGTTCTGAAGTGTAAGGGTTGCTGTGCACTATTTTGGGTACTTCTGATGTATCTTTAGAGTGCTATCCTCAAACCAGGTGTTCTGGTCCCATTTCCATAGTACTAGGATTACTGGTCCCTGTGCTCTCTATAAGCCTCCTCCCATGTATTCCTGGGGAACCGCAGCATTTAAAAAATCTCCAAACACTTGAGCAAACAACTGGACGACAATTGCAGAGCTGTCATTTGTGTGTGTGTGTGTGAGTTTGAGAAGGGGGGGGGCATTTAAATCTCCCTGTCCATTTCTTTAAAAAGAAAAAAGTGAATTTGTGAATTTGGTGCTAGTGAAATTTAGGTACCAGACTGACGGCTCCTGAGAAGGGAAGGCCTCTCTATTCTCTTCTTCCATCTGTGTAGCTCCTTGTGTAGGTCCCACTACAAAAGCCACATTAGCTGCTGCTGCAACCACTGTGGACATCAAAATTACAGATGCAGTTTGGTCCATTTTCCTTTATTGTAAATCATATGTTGAGGGGCAACCATTTTTTTCCCAATGTTGCAACAACTTCCTTGCCTCCATCCATCCATCCAATAAATGTTACAAGTATCACATTGTACACTGGAGACCACCCTGTGACCCGTAGACTGTTCTCAACTTGGTTGCTAGTTTTCCATTCTTGTCCTTGGGCTGTCCCAGTGTTCCAGGGAGGCTCCTTCATTGCATGGGAAATTACTGTGAATGATCATGCAACATAGGATAGCAATGGACGCAAGGAGGTGCCCAGTGCACATGGTTATGGTAGGTGGTAGCAAAATGGATACTACACACAGTAAATTAGAGCTGGTCAGAAACCAGAATTTTCCTGTTCAGTGGGAAATCCCATTTCAAAATTTTCCTTCTGAATTGGAACAAGTCAAAATTCTGAAATTTCTTGTGGAATAGAAATTTTGAAAAATTTATATTCAGAACCATTCAGATGTTTTGTTCTCGCAAATTTGAAATGTTATAATAAATCATATTTAATATCTAAAATATAATCTAATATAACATAATATTTTAATGTAACAGTTGGAATTGAAATGATAAAGTTGAAACTTAACTTTTGCCATAGCAAAATGAAACAAAGATAAAACAATTTGTTTAGACATTTTTCCAATGAAAACGTTGTTGAACTGACATGTTCCCTGTAAATCCTGAGCGGTGCTGAACAGTGACCTTCGTGCGAGGGGTGAGTATTCCCAGGATCGGGCCCTTCCATAGTATTTGTGACAGGCATAAACCTTCCAGCAGAGTTTTATTTCTATCTTGTGAAAAGGAGAGATGAGCAGAACCAGACTCTCAGGGCTAAGTACGCTGAACCTTTAGGGCTGTTTGAAAAAAATCTGTATCCCAACTTTGTGGGGTAGGTGCAGCTGTCTATGAAAGCAGAGCTTGCTATGCAGGTCAGATACTCAAACATTGGGATGGTCCTGCAATTTTCAGGAAGTCGGACACGAGACTCCTACCCCCTCAGACTAAGAAAGGGGAGTTTGGTGCATTGCTGCCTTCACAGAATTCCCATAGATGTGAAATGTGGCAGCTGGCTGGCACCAGCCTCCCCAGCAGTGGCTGCATTTCTTTCTGTACGTAGTTAGCAAAGTATTTTGGCCTCCTTTAGGTTGAAAGGCAAGTGAAAATACATATGTAAACTATTCTTATGCTTCTTATTACAGGCTCAGGAGATTTGTAGCTTTTGATTTGCCAAGAACTCGACACTTCGGCGACCCATTCGTTTGCAGCTTTAGTTAAAAGAAGAAACTTCCAGTGCATAAGGCAGGTAAAATGCAGGACTGTGCAAAGCTGATAAAGGAACAAATCTGAGCACTGAGCCAACCCACATTCCATAAAAGGGTTGAACTCCTTTATAGGAATACTTGCTCATTCAGGGAATAGAGCCATCACGAGGAACTATTTGCTTTGTGCGCTAAACAGGTTTCTGCTGGAGATTTTCCTATAACTAATTTCATAATTCCACTCTCTGATAAGAACAGGAAGAGTTCAGCTAGCCCTGAATAGCTGATCTTAATCCCCACCTTCCTGCTTTGTATTTTTTTCCTCTAGACTCCTTCAGTCCTCTCCTTCTTTAAGAGAAAAATCATGTCTCTTGAACTCATTTATGCTCTTTGCTTCAATTGCCTTCTCGGGTAACTTATGCCATATGTTTATTACCTTTTGCATGAAATAGTTTTGCTCAACTTCCCCCAGTTATTCCTGGCTGATGTTAATCAGTTACAGTCACAGAAACGGGTCAGCAGTAGTGGGTGCAGCAGAATTTGGATTGGAACTGTCCAACATACAAAGTACTGGGAGGCAGGAATAGGTCCGGCTAAGATATAAATTGCACCCCTCCAATAGCCAAATGGAGGTTCTGAAACTAGATAAAGTTGTGAGTTTTTACAAGTCTTTCCTTATTCACACCCATGCAACCCCACTGCAGGCAATGGGATTGCACACGAATAGCTGAAGGTTGAATGGTTTCAGAGTAGCAGCTGTGTTAGTCTGTATCGCAAAAAGAACAGGAGTACTTGTGGCACCTTAGAGACTAATAAATTTATTTGAGCATAAGCTTTTGTGGGCTACAGCCCACTTCATGGGATGCATGCAGTGGAAAACACAGTAGGAAGATATATATATATATATATATATATATATATATATATATATATATATATATATATATATATATATATATATATATGCACAGAGAACATGAAACAATGAGTGTTACCATACACACTCGAATGAGAGAGATCAGTTAAGGTGAGCTATTATTAGCAGGAGAGAAAAAAACTTTTTGTAGTGGTAATCAAAATGGTCCACTTGCAGCAGTTGAAAAGAAGTTGTGAGGAACAGTATGGGAGTGTGGGGGGGAATAAACATGGGGAAATAGTTTTACTTTGTGTAATGACCCATCCACTCCCAGTCTTTATTCAAGCCAAATTTAATGGTGTCCATTTTGCAAATTAATTCCAATTCAGCAGTCTGTTTTTGAAGTTTTTTTGTTGTAATATTGCAACTTTTAGGTCTCTAATCGAGAGACCAGGGAGACTGAAGTGTTCACCGACTGGTTTTTGAATGTTATAGTTCTTGACGTCTGATTGTGTCCATTTATTCTTTTATGTAGAGACTGTCCAGTTTGGCCAATGTACATGGCAGAGGGACATTGCTGGCATATGATATCATTTTGGTCAGATTGTCATCTGTTACGCCTGTAGAAATCCATGGTGTCTCCACTGAGATCAGTTGAATTACTCCTGATTTACACCTGTACACTTTAACTGAGCTCAAAAGCCTGCCCCTTCATGTTTGGCAGCAAGTATTCCAGATGACTGTGGAAGGGGCTGATGAAGTCAGGTGCAGCTGAGGTACACTAGCTCCTGATAAGCTAATTCTGACGGGTGAAATGAGACCCAGACCCAAGCCTGGATAAATTGGAGAGTCCCAATGCAATTCAATTCTGTCTGGTATAAGGGGGGGCAAGAGGAGAGATGGAGCTGAAGCCACACAAATTTACTTCAGTTTGTGACCTCTGCTTGAACTCATGCTCCAGCAAGAGAGGAAACAGTCTAAAGCAGCAGAAAATCTGCTCAAACCTTTGCCCCCTCCGGAAGACCTGATCCAAATGCTACCTCCAGTGCAACTGGTGGCACCATAACTGACTGCCCTCCTATGAGCCCTACAGACGTTCACATCCTTGAAAGCTGGTCAGATTAGTTTTTCAGAAACTTCTTTTTCCTGACCAAAAATAATTTCTCAATAAAATGATTTTTTGGGGGGGAAAAATCGATTTTCATCCACATTTTGAGGGGTTTAATCAAAAAAAGAAACCTTTGTTTGTTTTACATTTTCATCTGTTGAAAAGCAAACATTTGCGGTATTAAACCTAAATATTGTGGCTTTGAGTTTTTTGACAAACTCCTGAAAAATGTCAAAGCAAACGTTGGAGGAAAATGAAAAATGTTTTGCAGGGAGGGAAAAAACAACCACCACCACCTTTGACCCTTTCTAGTATTTTTCGCTCTAGAAATTGTCTGGCAGAGAAGTCAAAATTGAGAATTCTCCACCGAGAAACTCACATTACTCCCCAACACACAGAATGATCATGTTGTGCTCCTCTACGGAAGATTTCCTCTAAGAATCGCAAAGCTTCACATAGCCCCATTGAGATAGGTAAAAGACACAGGGAACCCTTAATCTATTGCTGAAATGAAACCACCTTTGAAGTGGAATAAGAACACCCTCTCCTACCCCCTTCACCCCACACTCAGTAGGTTAGAACAGGAAGTGAATAATACTACTGTGTCCAACAGAAACTGCCATTAAATCTTGAACGACCATTGGTCAGAGTCTCCGTTTTTACTCATATAAATCAACGGTGTAACGCTGTTGCAAAAAAAGCAAACACCATTCTAGGCTGTATTAGCAGGAATATTTTAAGCAAGACACGAGGAGTAATTCTTCCGCTCTACTCTGCGCTGATTAGGCCTCAACTGGAGTATTGTATCCAGTTCTGGGCGCCACGTTTCAGGAAAGATGTGGACAAATTGGAGAAAGTCCAGAGAAGAGCAACAAAAATGATGGCAGGTCTAGAAAACATGACCTAGGAGGGAAGATTGAAAACATTGGGTTTGTTTAGTCTGGAGAAGAGAAGACAGAGGGGACATGATAACAGGTTTCAAGTATATAGAAAATTGTTACAAGGATGAAGGAGAAAAATTGTTCTTCTTAACCTCTGAGGATAGGGCAAGAAGCAATGGGCTTAAATTGCAGCAATGGAGGTTTAGGTTGGACATTAGGAAAAACTTCCTAGCTGTCAGAGTGGTTAAACACTGGATTAAATTGCCTAGGGAGGTTGTGGAATCTCCATCACTGGGGATTTTGTAAGAGCGGATAAAACAAACACCTGTCTGGGAGGGACTAGATAATACTTAGTCCTGCCATGAGTGCAGGGGACTGGACTAGA
Source organism: Gopherus evgoodei (assembly GCF_007399415.2). Taxonomy (NCBI): domain Eukaryota; kingdom Metazoa; phylum Chordata; order Testudines; family Testudinidae; genus Gopherus; species Gopherus evgoodei. The sequence goes on along the minus strand of NC_044339.1, from coordinate 7,581,673 downwards.
TGACCTTGCGAGGTCCCTTCCAGTCCTATGATTCTTCTGAAAGGCAGTGCCTCTTAGCAGCACAGAAGGGCATTGTTTCCTCACTGACTCAGAAGCCAGTCCTCCTGCTGTGCTGAATCACCATCATTTCTTCCTTCCGTACCACAGTTATTCTTGGAGGTCTCCCATTCCCCAAAATGATCCAGCCTAACCCTTCTTAGCTTGTGAGAGCTGCTAGGATGGACCCACACTGTGTTTCAGTTTAATAGCTGACAAGCCCCACCCTGCCCCCCATTGCTAGGAACTAACGTTGCTCCATCCTATGTTCTTTGCCCTTATGCCCTTGGGCACACCTTGAATCTCAGCCTGTCACATCCAAGATATGGTCTTGCGAGGGCTGCCAAACCTCCAGGATTGTCCTAGAGTCTCCAAGAATGAAAGATTATGTCATGGTGATGATGAAACTTCCAGGAATACGTCCAGCCAAAGCTGGCAACCCTAGGTCTAGCTCACTCTCTTTGCAGTTTCGTGAGACTCCTGGGGCCAGAGTCAGTTCCCTGCACCTGAACTCTGAAATATAGCGCCGTGCCTGAGCTTGTGTAACTTGTAAGAAGCATTCACTGGCAGCAAGATGTAAATGAAGCTAGGCACAGACCTGGTGTCAGCCAGGATGGAGGGAGCTAAATTTGCATGCCACACCCACTTAGCATCAGCACAACCTGAGACTAGTCTTGAGAGGATCCATATACTCAGGGTGGGGGTAACCGGAGTGAGCAGGGAATGAACCCGGGAAGCCACGCTGGTTATAACGCTCACCGCCTTGCGAATCAGGTCCATTCCAGCTGTCCCAAATTGAGTAGTTGCTAATTTGACATTTACAATGTATTTCCAGTTCTGGCAAGATACTTTTAATGCATTTTCTAGTAAATGTTTAAAATGTGTGTTTCTCTGCTATGAGGCCCCATAGATTCATAGATTCTAGGACTGGAAGGGACCTTGAGAGGGCATCGAGTCCAGTACCCATGCTGGTTTTAGACTGTGTGTGAGACTCTATATGAGGTTCCTTTGCGCAGTGTTTTGAGCAGCAGGAAGGGATGCTGCCTGCCTCTCACAGGTGCTGCCTGCTGGGCTAGCAAACAGGGCCAGCTCTATGTATTTTGCTGCCCCAAGCATGGAAGTTAGGTCACCTTCGGCGGCATGCCGAAGGTCTGCTGGTGAGGCGGATTCGGCGGCACGCCTGCGGGAGGGCCGCTGGTAAGGCGGATTTGGTGGCATGCCTGCGGGAGGGCCGCTGGTCCCGCGCCTTCAGCATACCCTGCTGCTGAATAGCCACCGAAGCTGCAGGACTGGCGGACCTCCCGCAGGCAAGCCACAGAAGGCTGCTTGACTGCCTCCCTCGCAGCGACCGGCAGGCCGCCTCCCTCCCACGGCTTGCTGCCCCAGGCACGTGCTTGGAGCGCTGGTGCCTGGAGCCGTCCCTGCTAGCAAACTATGGGTAGGGCCCTCCCAAATTCACGGTCCATTCTGGTCAATTTCACAGTCATAGGATTTTTAAAATAATGAATTTCACGATTTCAGCTATTTAAATCTGAAACTTCACGGTGTTGTCATTGTAGGGGTCCTGACCTAAAAAGGAGTTGGGGGGAGGTGGCAAGGTTATTGTGTGTGTGTGTGTGTGTGTGTGTGTGTATGTGTATGTGTGACGGGGGGGTTGTGGTACTGCTACCCTTACTTCTGTGTCGCTGCTGGTGGCACCGCTGCCTTGAGAGCTGGGCAGCTGGAGAGCGGTGGCTGCTGGCCGGGAGCCCAGCTGTGAAGGCAGAGCCACCGCCAGCAGCAGCGCAGAAGTAAGGATGGCACGGTATGGTATTGCCACTCTTACTGCTGTGCTGCTGCCTGCGGAACTGGGCCCTCAGTCAGCAGCTGCCACTCTCCAACCGCCCAGCTCTGAAGGCAGTGCAGAAGTAAGGGTGGCAATGCCACAACGCCCTTTAAATTAACCTTGCGACCCCCCTGCCACTCCTTTTTGGGTCAGGACCCCCAGTTTGAGAAACGCTGGTCTCCCCCGTGAAATCGGTATAGGATAGGATAAAAAGCCCACAAAAGACCAGTTTTCACGGTCCGTGATGCGTTTTTCATGGCTGTGGCTTTGGTAGGGCCCTAACGATGGGACTCTGCAGGCAGGTGGGGCAGGACTCCTTTCCTATTGATTGCCTTGTTCTGGATCTTGCACGTAGCAGGGTCTGCCCCACAGAATCCTTGCTTGATTTCATAGCCTTGAATGTGACTGTTGTGGGGCCGTTTTAAACCCCATTATGGCCCAATGTGTTTGATATCCCAGCCCTCTTCCTTCTTTCTTTGGAACCCTTCTACCCTAAGGAAGAATTTGACATGCGGTTCGATGTACCCACAGTTAGCAGCACTAGCATGAATTGGGGGGAAGGGTCTAAATGAAGAGGGTCTGGTGCCCACTTGCAAAATTTTGGTGCAAGTACTTTACTGACGGGAATCGCTCTCTAAATTTAGCATAGAAGCTCTTTAGTCCACCTTCCCACACACTGAATGACACTGAACGGCTGTCCCAGACTCAGGGCTTTCTTAGAAAAAAAACAAAACAAAAAACCAAACCACCCAATGCTTCTGCCTCACCTGCTTTGGGGGAAACCCCTTGAAAACGTACACTGAGCTCAACCGAATTTCTCTTCTCAACTATGAAACATTCGAATAGGCTTTCCCTCTCCCACTGGCTAACGTGGCGCGTAGATGTGTTTTGAGAGAGGATGGAGAAATAGGAATTGAAACAAAGTTCTTTTGTTGGGTGGAGGTGCTGCTCCCCAGCTGTAGGGGAGGCAGGAGCTGCTGTATGAGGGCTTTGCCTGCATTAAAGTTTGTGTGTGTGTGGGAGGGTTGACAACGTGGTCTCTCCTTTGGATGAGCCTGATGATACTCTGGTGGAAGAAGTGGGATGGAAAAGTGGGATTCCCTAGATACCACTATATATAGATTTTAAAATGTATGCGTTGATTTGGAGGACTCAACAAGACAACAAACGTATGATACCAAAAATAACTATCACTGAGTCACAACAAGGATAGAGACAGGACTGACAGAGAGGATCCTGAGTGGGGCTATAACTGAGCTCAGCACAGCTTGGGGGGTATTCATGTGGAATTAATTTGGGTGATTGGCACTCAGGTCTGAGTGCACAGGTTAGTCCTGGGAGGGGGCTGGGGCAACACCCGAGTAAGAGCAATGATTAACTCTGCAGTAAAGACAGGACCTAGGAGTGTGTGTATGTGAACAGGTGTCTTTAAGCCCCCTCTGAGACCCTTGGATCCCAGCTCACAACTCGTCTTCCTTGCAGAGTTAACGCCTGTTCATACACAAAACCCTCTCACCCAAGTTAAGTGATACTTTACACCCAGGCTTGCTGATCCCTCCTGGGCTATAGGCTAAAGCCCAAATACTGTTTACACTGAGGCCTGTAACCTGCCCACTCTGCTGTGAGGATGCAGGCTAAACTGCTTGAGAGCAGATAGTCCTCCAACGCCTTCCCACAATTCACCTGTGTGCCCAGAAGGACAGACAAGTTCTCCCACAATGCACTTCAAAAGAATCAAAGCCGCTAGGTGCACTGCAGCGCTAAGACTGGCATTTATTCCACCACCCCATGGCACCACCATTTCAGTACACTAGAACCTTTGCCAACACACTCCGTTTCAATTCAGCAATACTGTCAACCTCAGTGCACACACCAAACAACCGAAAAATCACAGTGCAGTGCATACCCTTAACTCTGACCTGCCAGTTTGGTATTTTGGTGTATAACGTATTGCGAACATACCTATGAAAGACAATAATTATTATTCAACAACAGCACTGGAAAGTTGGAGGTAAGGGTGAGTTTTGCAGTGTGAAACTTTGAAACTAAAATGACACACGGTACATATTTACTGTAAAATCTCCAGATACTTCACAGGCAACAATTAGACCTCGGCCAAACACCTGTGATATGGATGAAAGATTGTTACAAGCCATCTATAAAAAGGACTAACTGAGAAGCAGAGATAAGACTTGATTCTGCTGAGTGCTCTAACTCTGATTTAGCAAAACACTGAAATCCCTGGGTTTACACGTGCTTAAATTTAAGCATAAGTTTAAGTACATTGCTGCATTGGGGCCAGGGTGCTCAGCACCACGCAGGATTGAGCTCATAAAGAAATTCCGAACACTATTTTCAAGATTGTGCATCTAAATTTAGGCACCTAAATCCATAGGCACCTACTGGAAATAGTTTTCAGACTAGATGAGGAAATTGCTGGGAGCTCTGGGTTTTTGGGACTGCTAAACATCAGATCGCTTTGAGGTCTAAATACAGATTCGGGTGGCTAACTTTAGCCATCCAAGTTGGAAATTTGAGCTGAAGTAACTTGCCTAATTTATACTTGGGCAGTGCTGGGAAGATTCCAGACCCTTGTCTAACCATTAAACAATATTTCCTCTAATAAAGAGCATTATCCATAGCTAAGAGTGCTCAGAATACATAGACCAGGCTTAGGCAGGACGCAGACAGGCCGGGGAGCAGATCATCTGGCTGCAGGCTGCTCCTGTCTTGGGATCACCAAACTTGTCACTTTCACGCTGCAGGGAGGCAGCAAGTGCTTCTTTTACATCCCTTCCCTCCTCCTCCCACATCCCCCTATTCTCCTCTCCCCACTCCTCCACCTACTTCTGCAAAGTTTCACTTTCCTTCTTTTTTCTCATGTGCGAGCCTGTGTCATAATTTCTCTGATTCGCCTTGTATCTCCAGCCACAAAAAGAGGACATCATGGAAAAATAATTAAAAAATAAAAGAGGGGAATAAAAAAAATCATTTTAAGAGAGGAAGGGGAGGGGGGAATCTGCAAAGTTAGTAGATAACCAGCAGATGTGATTTTTGCAGATAAGCGTAGTAATTTAGATAAATCTGGAGGCTTTAGAGCCCTTCTCTTGCGTTCTCTTTCTTTCTTTCTGTAAGATTTCTTTTTTTTTCAATTGTATCTCGCAACTGGAGGGGAGGGAGAACGAGAAGTGGTGGGGGGAAGCTTAATCCTTGGGTAGTTTTTCTTTTCTGTTTAATGTGTTTTCCCCCAGAAGGTGGGATAATGCAAGCAGCGCTCACACACACATACACACACAGAAGCCGGGGCTATGTTTTTTAAAAGCGGCGGACAAAAATCAAAATATTTGAAAATGTATTTCATGGTAATTATGTCATATTTCATGGACTGATGCCACTACTGAAAGAGCGCCTGAATGCCTTAATTTGTATAGAAATTGTAATCATTTGTTCATTTCAAGGTGAAAATTGCATTTTTTAATTTAAATTGTATCCTGCGTGATAGTCTATTATCTAGTAAAATTGTCTCCGTGTCTGAATGCCTTATATGCAGCTGCAATGCTTGTTACAAATCCAGTTATATTCATAAAAGCTTGGTCGACGTCTCGGGAAATGTGAACAATTTCTTGTGGGTTTCTTCTTTTTTTTTCCTTTTTCCCTCCCTTCTCTTCCTCCTCCTCCTTCAGCTCCTTATTTTGCTTTTTGTTGAAATAAACTCATATCTGCTATTAATAATAATTAGCCTGGATGTATATGAAAGACAATCAGAAGTGGGTTGGGGATACCATGGGTGCCACGTTTGTATAATTTTTGGTGGTGCCCAGAACAGGCCCAAGCAGAGCCGTCCTGTCCGTAGGACGGACTGGTGCAGCTGCCCAGGGCCCCACGCTTTGGGAGGCCCTGTGCTTCAGGGGGACGCGGGGTCCAGGGCAGCCTGGGGGCTTAGTGGAGGGCCTGGCTCCGGCAGCAGCGAGCAACCTGGCCCCAGCCAACCCCTGCTACTCCCCCTCCCTGCCCCCATTCCAGCCCTTCCTCCAAGCCCCCGCCCCACCTCTTTTTGGCTTTCACCCCCTCCCCCGGTCGACACCAACGGCTGCCAGGGTGGAGTGGAGCGGGGCAGACTAGGGCCAGGCCCCCCGCTAACCCTCCAGTCTGCCTTGGACCTGTGTTCCCCTGAAGTGCGGGGCCCCCCAAAGCATGGTAAGCCCAAACACTGGTGGAGCCAGGCCCACGTCCCTAAATATAGGTGGAGCACGGGCACCACGGGCCCATATAACTCGCTGCCTATGGGAGATGCGTAGAAAGCCTTCCCTGTTCCTGCTTTTTTAAGTGAACATTTTGAGGTTGCACTGGATGGGAACAAGAGGCAAAAGAAAAAAAAAAGCAGCTCTCTTTCCACAGATGACGAAGGCCCCGATCCTGCAATGAGTTAATGGTCAAGATTCTGTGGAGTGGCTCTTGGAAATAGAGCGCACACAGTCTCAGCGCAAGGGGGAGGGGGACATGGTGGCTTTCGGTCAGTGTTGTACCCTGGTGAGTCTGGGCCAGCTGGGGACTAGTGTGGCTCCCAAGCCAATTTTAGGGGACCCCCAATGGCTGCTCTAAGTTATGACAGTACTGCCTGGGGTGCATGTGGGCAGCCAACAGTGCATATTAGAACCACCCGTGATCCCCATCATAACTCTGCAGGGACTGTCCTTCTGCCCCCCACAAATGGCTGGCGCAACCCATTAGGTGACCTAGACAGTCACCTAGAGTGCTAACATTTTGGGGGTGGCAGCCGGATCTTCGGCCGCCCCGGTCGTTGTCGGTATTTCAGGGGTGGGAAAGGACCTTTCACCGCCTCTGTCAAGGGTAGCATTTTGGGGGAGGGACCTTCCACTGCCTCTGTCGGGGGTGGCATTTTGGGGGCGGGACCTTCCGCTCCTGCCCCCACATGGCCGCCCTCCAGCATTTCCCCTGTGCTGAGGATCCTGAGGCAGGTGGGGCTTGTGCAGGGTCACTCTGGCCATGCTATGTAGTGTCCGCTCTGGGGGAATTTTCCCTCAGTAAGCCGTGAGGATTCCCCCCACCCAGTTCTCCCTCCGTTGGCTGCAATGGCTTGTGAGGGCTCTAGACAGGTGTGGGGCCACTCATCCATCCCAATCTGCACCTTCTTTCCCATGATTTCAAAACAGCGCACAAACGTTATTTATTTGGGTGTCACTGTCCCCACTCTGAGGTCAGTATTAATTATCACCATTTTAACGAGAAGGAAACTGAGCCTGAGAAGTTAAGTGTTTTATCCGAGGTCCCACAGGGAGTTGGGCAAAGTGATGAAAACCAGGTCCCCCAACTCCTTATATTATACTCCAACATCTAGACACTCTGTAGTGCTCAATACCTTGACTGTTTAGAAAGGAAGTCAAATAGGGTATCTACATCATACTTATTCTTGGTAGAGGACCAGTCACTTTTCTATAGGAAATTGTCCACCTCTTTCTCCTCCTCTTCCTCAATCACATCAACCTTTCTCAGGCAGGTAAAGATGGATGGGTCACCTCCCTCTCACACCTCACATGGCCCCAGGGTCACTGCACAGGAAATCCCACCTCTCCAAAAGGCGGTACGCTTCCACAGACAGTTCCTAACCCCATCTTAGCCCGGAAGGTGAGAGACTGTGTCTGCAAACCAAATCAGAGTCTCATGGGATTAACCAGAGGGCTATATAATGTGGCCTTACTAACAGGGTCCTGTTCTCCTGCTCCACCATTGTGATCTTGGACAATTCACCCTCCCTGTGTGTGAGTTCAGTAAAATGGAGTGGAATATCTCCATCACTGAGGTGTGGTGGGGATTAAAGTTTCCATACTGCTTTGAATTCCTCAGAAAGGAACATAGGAATTGCCACACTGTGTCAGACCCAGGTATCCAGTCTCTGTTGGTGGCCAGCACCCAGCTGCATCAGGGGAAGTTGCAAGAAATCTTGCATCAACAGCTATGGGATAACCTGCTTTGAGGAGGCTTCCTTCTTAACCCCCACTAGTTAGGGGTTGGATTAAGGATGTTATGTGTTATAGATATGCAGGATAAGATTCTCAGCTGGTGTAAGATCAACCCAGCAAATTGACTTCTTCGGAGCTAAGCTGATTTATGCCAGCCAAGAATCTGGTCCATAAAGTACAGAATATTAATTATATTAAATGTCAGAAAATGAGTCCCACATGAAAATCCTTTTAAAGTCATTTAATTCTCTTTCCATGTACCTCTCCCTGCTCAGAATGCCCTTATTTTATGCAGGTGCACAGTCTATTGTAATAAACTTTTCTATACCTATTCAGAAAAGAAATTGATCATGAAAAGTAATGCTGAAGGCTTCCAAGCTAAATTTGATCACACAGTAACTGTATGATATCTTTTTCTGGGCTAGGAAGGAGGTTGGGGGTAAGGGCTCTGGCAGGCTCCAGGGTAGGGCCAGAAATGAGGGGTTCAGGGTGCAGGAGAGGGCTCAGGCTGGAGGAAGGCATTGGCATGTGGGAAGGGGTGCGGGCTGTGGATGGGGGCGTGGGCTCTGGGGTTGGGCCAGGGCTAAAGGGTTTGGGGTGCAGGAGGGGGATCAGGGCTGGGCCAGGGGATTGGGGAATGGGAGAGGGTTCGGGATCTTGCTGGAGGTGCGGGCTCTGGGGTGGGGTGGGGATTAGGGATTTGGGGTGCAGGTGGGGGCTCAGGGCTGGGATGGGGGTTGGGGGATGGGAGAGGGTTTGGGCTCTGGCTGGGGGTGCGGGCTCTGGGGTGGGGCGTGGATGAGGGGTTTGCGGTGCAGGTGGGGGCTCAGGGCTGGGACAGGGGGTTGGGGTGCAGTAGGGTGTGCAGGCTCCGGGAGGGAGTTTAGGTGCAGGAGGGGGCTCAGGGGGTTGAGGTGTGGAAAGAGGTTTAGGGTGTGGGCTCCGGGAGGGGGCTCAGGGCTGGGGTAGGGGGTTCGGGTGTGGGCTCTGGCTGGGCGGTGCTTACCTAAGGCGGCTCCTGGTCGGCAGTGCAGCAGGGCTAAGGCAGGCTCCTTGCCTGCCCTGGCTCTGTGTGGCACCTGGAAGTGTCTGGCATGTCCAGCTCCTAGGCAGAGGGGCGTCCAGGCAGCTCTGCAAACTGCTTCCGCCTGCAAGTACTGCCCCTGCAGCTCCTATTGGCCATGGTTCCCAACCAATGGTAGCTGTGGAGCTGGTGCTCGGGATGGGGACAGTGCGCAGAGCTTCCCTGATCACACCTGCACCTAGGTGCTGCAGGGACATGCCGGACACCTCTGGGAGCTGCTCGGCGCCAGGGGAGGCAAGGAGTGTGCCTTAGCCCCGCTCCACTGCTGACTGGACTTTTAGTGGCCCTGTCAGTGATGTTGATCGGAGCTGCCAGGGTCCCTTTTTGACTGGGCGTTCTGGTCAAAAACCAGACGCCTGGCAACCCTACCAATCTTAGATGTCTGAGCGACATGTGACTGAACTACAGGAGGTGAGTGAAAAGTGGAGCATAGTGAGAGGATAACACAGTGGTTATCTTGTTTGTTAGAAATGGAGCCGATTGAAGACCTTGGAAGGGGTGGGATTTGAGCCCCAGTGGCCTCAACCAGGAACAATTTTTTAGGAAAACACCTGCTGTTTGAGGCAATCTGGTCCATTCCAAGAGTGAAAGATCCCTCCTTTCACAGGTTTTATGAGCCCTTCAGGATAAGCCTGGCCTGGCTGAGATGACTGAGTAGCATCCGCAAAGAAGGGAGGTTACCCTAATCCAGTGGTTCTCAACCTTTCCAGGCGACTGTACCCCTTTCAGGAGTCTGATCTGTCTTGCGTACCCCCAAGTTACACCTCACTTAAAACTACTTGCTTATAAAAACACAGAAGTGTCACAGCACATTACTACTGACAAACTGCTTACTGTCTCATTTTCACCATATAATTATAAAATAAATACATTGGAATATAAATATTGTGTTTACTTTTCAGTGTATAGTATCTGGAACAGAATAAACAAGTCATTGTATGAAATTTTAGTTTGTACTGACTTTGCTAGTGCTTTTTATGTAATCTAGTGTAAAACTCATATCTGGATGAGTTGCTGTACCCCCTGGAAGACCTATGAGTGCCTCCAGGGTTACACGTACCGCTGGTTGCAAACCACTGCCCTAATCCAGCTTCTGTTTGAGAGCCACCTCCAGCATGTCATGGGCTCCTGGAAGTAACTATTGTCTTCAGAGGAGAAATGTCTTTCTTCCACTACCCTGTCCTCCATTTAAGAAATCCAGTCCCCCTAATGTGACCAGCACAACTCTCAAGGTGCAAGTGAAGGTGGGCAGTACCCCGGATAGTCATATCTGGCCTAGCTTAAATCTGGCTAGCCTGGGTAACAATAGTGATAGAGATGTGGCCATGCCGGCTTCAGCAGGGCCAGCCACCCAAGTACGTACACAGGTGCCCCGGTGGGCCAAAACTTTGACTGCTAGCCTGTGCCACCACAGCTCCGCTCCTGCTGAAACTCATGCTAGCTGGAGTAAAGCTACCACAGATAGGCTTCCATATGCTACAATCACACCTTCTCTTGCAGTGTAGACACACTCTCAGAAGATGGGTGCAGTGGAGAGCAACCACCGACTATTTTATAACCCAGGGTGGTGGGGAAGAAAGAAAAGTTGGTTGGAACAATACCCCAGTGGACTATGTAGGCTACTCCCAGTGTATTCGTATGTGGGTGTATGCTAGTCCAAATGGTGACGAGATGAGGTTGTGACTATAAAGAGACCCTGGACATGGCAGTTCCTACACTGCAGGTGCAGCATATTTGCAAAAGTTGGCAGCTGGTGTCAAACTGACTCACATTTGGCTTAGCATCGGTTTATCAGCAGATTATAGCCAATGACAGCTCAGAGCCATCACTGACCATTAATACTGGCATAAGGAACTTTCTCAGTAAGAACAGCTCCCTCATGTGATCGCTTGTGCCCTTGAGGTAATGGATCAGAGGGTAATGGATCGAATCTTGCCAGGTCTGGCAAATATCCTTTGCCACTTAGATAACAGTTGGCGTCATTAGCCAAAAGGAAGAAGAGCTCTTAGGACAGTGGGGGGCAGTGTTGAAACACTAGCAATGGCAGGCCTGAGGCAACACACATCTAAGCACAACCGTTGTCAGAGCCAAGATGCGGCCGCAAAGAACCACGAGGCGGCACAAGGACGTCGCCTTTCCACAGTGGCACAGGGCAAAGTCTTTGTATTATAAAAGGGCATGCAATTGGAGGCCATTTTCTTCATTTCTACAGTTATTGTGTAATAATCATCATCTCTTGTTTATATGGAGCCTTCCATTCAAAGAGTTTTCCGAATGCAAACTCAGCAAGCGATCACTTCAGTCCCCCCTGAAGTGCAGCCATCTCTGGGGTGAAACACGACAGCTGTTACAGCAGCACACAGACACATTAGGGCAGGGAGAGAAGACCAATCATGTCAAATTTGCAGAAGCAGGATGTAATTTACCCTGGAACTTGGCAAGGCCAGGGATGATTCCCGCTCGTACATAAACTCCTGGGGGATCATTCATAGCTGCAACTTTCCGAACCTCAATTTTACATCCTATCACAAAACCATCAGGTCTGATAGACAGCACAATGCCCCTAACATTAGGGTAGACCATTGATTTAGAGGGAAGAGTGCCCCCTATTAGACCAACACTATTTACTGTAGTGCCTAGGTTTCTCTTGGAGGTCTCTCATCCAAGCACTGTCTCAGGCCACGTCTACACTACAGCATAAAATCGAAATTATTAAAACCGGTTTTATAAAACTGGTTTTATAAAATCGATTTTACGCGTCCACACTAGGGCACATTAATTCGGTGGTGTGCGTCCATGGTCGTAGGCTACCATCAATTTCCGGAGCGGTGCACTCTGGGTAGCTCAGTAAAAGAATGAGACCAATAACTTCGATTTCTGTCCACACTAACCCTAAATCGATATAGTAATATCGATTTTAGGGTTACTCCTCTCGTTGGGGAGGAGTACAGAAATCGATTTTAAGAGCCCTTAAAATCGATTTAAAGTGCCTTGTAGTGTGGACGGGTACAGTGTTAAATCGATTTAACCCTGTTTAAACCGATTTAACGCTGTAGTGTGGACCAGGCCTATGTCCTGTCCCGCCTAGCTCATTGGAGCTAACGGGAGTACAAAATGGCATACCTGCAACATACTAAAGCCTTGTCAGAGCTGTCTGCCATTGCAAGGCACCCGATCAAGCTGTTAGTGAAAAAGGGGCACTGCACAGAATAGGGGGGTGGCATTATTTAGAAACAGCTCAAACTTCTCTTGAGTGTGCCCCCCCCGGCTTGGGAGGTTTTGGTGCATTCCGACCCCAATACTCTGGGGAGAGGCAAAATGGAAAGTTACTGGCTCAGGCCCAGCTCTACCCAATGTGGTTTTACAACATCCTGCTTAGATAGATGCAGACGAGGTGTCGCCAAAATAGAAGGGCAGGAAAATCTGACCTTTCATCTCTGGCTGTCGTCTCTCCTGCTCATCCTCTCCACCTTCTTCAGTCACAGCAAAGGGCAGGATTTATACTCTAGTTCAGTGGTTCCCAACCTCTTCTCTGCCCTGGCACACTTTATTATTTTGAGGCACAGCATCATATTGTCTCCGAATGAACCCACTCTCTTATCACCTCAGTTTTAGCTCTTTACTACCCTGGCCATTCACAGTCTGTAGGGAGTGTGTACAGGGAGGGGGTAAATAAGGGCTGTGCGCGGAGAGGGGGTAGCTCAGGATGCAGGGAGGGGGTAGTTAGGGGCTGAGTGCGGAGAGGGGGTAGTTCAGGGTGCAGGAAGGGGGTAGTTAGGGGCTGTGCGCGGAGAGGGGGGTAGCTCAGGGTGCAGGGAGGGGGTAGCTAGGGGCTGTGTGTGGAGAGAGGGGTAGCTCAGGGTGCAGGGAGGGGGTAGCTAGGGGCTGTGTGTGGAGAGGGGGTAGCTCAGGGTGCAGGGAGGGGGTAGCTAGGGGTTGTGTGGAGAGAGGGGGTAGCTCAGGGTGCAGGGAGGGGGTAGCTCTGGACTGTGTGCAGGCAGGGGTAACTCAGGGTGTAGGCAGGGAGTAGCTGGGGCAGTGTGAAGAGAGGGGGTAGCTCAGGGTGCAGGCAGGGGCTGTGTCCAACGGGCTGCTGCTATAGGGCCCGGCTGTGCTTTCTCCCTAGTTGGCACAATGGGGGCAGCTCTGCTCCTTGTGGCCGTGTGCTCGCCGGGCCAGGCCATGCCAGGCCATGCTGTCCTACACAGACACCATGGGCACCAGCAGCCAGTGGTTCACGGGCACCAAGGACTACATACCTGAGCCTGGAGGGCGAGGCGGCCTTTACCCAGCCCAGGTGTGGAAACTGACCTGGACACATAGAGCATCTGGTGTCACCGCTCACCCTCCACCCCCGCGAACATTCCTCTGAGCCCTCATAGGAGATGTGGCTGGCCTGAGCCCCTTCGAGGGGAGGGGAGCACAGGGAGGCAGCAGGGTCAATGGGAAGGCAGAAATCTGCCCCCCCCCCATGTGTTGCCTCTGTGACGTATTCAGTTTAGGGATGCAATGCCCCCATACCCATCTCTGCCTATGCAGTTGGGGGCGGATGTCCTCCATTGCCTCCGTAAATGGGCCCCCTACTGCCAGCTCCTATCAGTTCTGTCCTCACCCTCCACCAGTTCACCGCCCACCTCACCACAATTCAGCCCCACCCCTATTTCAGGGCTTCCACACCCGTGAAGGGCCACAGCCCTGATCTCAGGGCTCCTGCGAGTGGGCTCCTCAGGCTTCTCTGCCTGCAAGATCTACCCCTGCTGAGTGCCTCCAGGATCACCCTCTTGGGTTTGGCCTATCCCTGGCTGAGCTGGTTCTTCCCCCTACCCTGCATGAGCCTTCTTCCTGGCAGGTTCCCAGGTTTGGCCAATGCTGTGACCTCTTGTCTGCACCAGCTATTTTCCCCTAAGCAGCTTCCAACTACAGCTCTCACGGTATTCATGCAGCTGTCTACAGAGACCCTGCTGCTACTTCCTGCTATCCCTTTCTTCTTCCTCTCCCCTCACTGCTCCCTGGCTCTTTAAAATAGCCAGATGCCCTCCTCTTGAGAGGCAGCTAATGAGTCTTGGGGGAACTGGACTGGGTCCCTCTTAAAGGGGCCAGTCACTCTGTGACAGGACAGTTGTCCAAAATGAGAAGTTAGTTCACCCTTTGCACTCATTCACAAATTGTTCCCTCTGCTGAGAGACAACTGACAAAGAAGACAATTGTTGTAGTAGTTTTTGTGATGTTGGCCTGTGGAAACTGGACTAAAACAATCTCATTTCACAGACATAGTGCAAGAGTCATCAGATGATAATGACTTTTGCCCTCTATCTTCTGTATTTGATTTAGAGGTGAATTGCTCCATTCCCAAATGCCAATCCTATGAACCACTTATTCCATCATTTGTGATTCCCTATTAGAAACTTGAAAATACTTTCCTCCCATTGATTTTGTATTTTTCCATTTGGCAAACTCCAGTTTCTTGACTGGCACTGAAATTAAAATGGTGGCTTTTATTCAACGACGTATTCAACTCACATACTGCCTTGCCAAGCCAAAACACATTTGTTTTTGCACAAAAAGCATTGGTTGCATCTAGGCCTGGTTGGAAAAAATTTTTTTCCCCCTTTGAAAATTTTGATGCAAATGAAAATTGTTGATAAAACTTTTTGTGGAATTTTAAAGATTTTTTTTGTCTAATAACAAACAAACAAATACACAAGCAAGCCAACAGCCTTGAAAATAAAAATTGTGGTTGCCAGCAAAAAGTGTATAATTTTCAACAACAAAAAATTTTTGGTGAAAATTTCTGATTCAACAAAAAGCCGTTTTCCATTAAAAAGCAACAGAAAATAAAACCAAAAAGCTAAAAAAGAATAACAACAAAAAAACTTTCTAATGGAATTTTTTTTACTCTAGTTAATTATTTAGAGCAGGGGTAGGCAATCTATGGCACGCATGCCGAAGGTGGCACGCGAGCTGATTTTCAGTGGCACTCACACTGCCTGGGTCCTGGCCACCAGTCTGGGAGGCTCTGCATTTTCATTTAATTTTAAATGAAGATTCTTAAATGTTTAAAAAACCTTATTTACTCTACATACAACAATAGTTTAGTTATATATTATAGACTTATAGACAGAGACCTTCCAAAAATGTATTACTGGCACGCGGAACCTTAAATTAGAGTGAACAAATGAAGACTCAGCACACCACTTCTGAAAGGTTGCTAATCCCTGATTTAGAGTCTTATGTTGTGCCCATCACCATGGTATCTGAGCCCCTGCTGGCTCTGAGAAGTGTGTGGGTTAATGAACCCATTGCTGCTGAGGAGAGGTCAAATCAATGTGTTGTCGGTCCTATGAAAACAACCACTTTGTGAAAATGCATTTCTTTGCCTTTTCTAATGTGTGTTAATTTGACTAAATTAGGCATTTAGGGCCTGATTTGCCCCTCACTTTCAAATGACCCTATTATTATACCAAGTACCCATAAAACTCCAAAGTCTTTGTTATGCAGCTCCCATTTGATTGTGTGTGACACACTGCGAAGTGAATTAAATAATTTCTCCAAAGACACTTTTAATTCTTTTTCTTTTTTTAATGTATAACAGTTATGCCTGAGTTACAGAGAGACACCTACAGGCAGCAGGTAGTTAAAGCAAATACCAGTTTCTCTTTCTATTCTACTACTCCATATAGCTGAATAAATTATGGTGCGATTATATATATACACACACGCACGCACATCCATGCACGCGCACACACACACACACGCATACACATGGAGCAAAATGGCTATGAGTCAAACACAGAAGCAACATATCCGCAGTTACTAGGAATAAGGAATGTTCTATAGTGCTATGTAGATATTCCCCAGATGGGTATATGGAGGTGTTAGGGGTGATGGGGTTAAAAGCATTAAATACACAAAGTCTCTGAACAACAGGGGCTAATCTGCTGAACTGCAGAACATGGTGAGATAGTGACCAGCATGGTCTCAGAATGGTGCCAGTGGGTGGGGAGATAAAGCAAATCCGTTACTTCTTTTCCCCAAGGATCGTGTTCACAGGCCTGGAAAAAAATCAACCTGGGAGAACGTCCATTGAATGTGTCCTTCAGTTGGTTCGTTTTTATTAAGCACGGGATTTGTTTGGGTTCCCAGGTATCCCTGCATCCCCATGGTTGGAATGTCTGCTCATGGCCAGTTCATTTCACTTCAAGTGACTCTGACCTGGCGTTCTCCAGGCTCCTGTGAGTCTGATGCTTGCCCGTTGCCAAGAGCCGCAGCTCCACCCTTCCTAGCGTTTCGCCTTTAGCTCATCTCTCCCTCCATTTTGCTTCCCCACCTCATCCCCCAAGTTTGTCTTTTTTTCAGCAGAACTGAGGTTGGCAATCCATAAAACAAAACAAAACAAAACAAAACAAAACAAAACAAAACAAAACAAAACAAAATCTTTTGACTTTCATACATTAATGTACCTTAAAAAAATTAAAACACAAAAAAAAACCCACCCCCCACCCACAAAAACAAGCCCATCCCACCCCAAAGATTCTGGAATGTATTTTGAAAACACACGATATGCAAATTTCTACGGTTTGCCCCTTTTTTTTTAAACTAGCATAGCACTCACTGTGTTTTTAGTATATAAAAAAACTCAACTTTCTATAAACATACAGCACATGACCAAATATCCAACTAATATACATAAGTGCGACCTCAGGGAGAGGGTCAGAGGATAGCTATTCGCATGGGGCGTTTTTTCATATTCCTCTAAGAACTCTATTTACAACAGCAGCCAGGATATTCATGGACTTTCTGGTGAAGGTAATTGGTAAACATTTCTATAACGCTGCCTCTTTTTAAGACTCTTTATCTTAGGCTTCTGCACTCTGGCTCTTAGCTTAACTGAAGTTGTCTGTTAACAATATACTTACTACTAGAACCTGCTGTATGCTGTTGAGGGCCACCTTACAGACTGGGAGCTGTTGCGTGTCTGTTGCTTTTGAATATATGCCCACACAAGTATACAAGAAAACAAGGTGGGGAAAAGAGGAATTGCACCTTTTTGTGGGCGGAATCAGTGGCCAACCGTTTCTTGTTACAAGGTGGGTCTTTCCTGCTGGTTGTATCGTGTGGCAGGTGATGAGAAATCACTTTAGTCAAAACTGGCTTTAATTAGTTGAAGTATAAAATGGCTTTTGGGACTTGGCATATTACCAGAGCTTTTTAATTGGCCGTTAGTGATAACAATGCTCAGTTAATGCAGGGGGCTAGCATTTTCCTCCGAACGTTACATTTCCTAAGAGCACCAGGACACGCCAGGCTGCAGATTTCTGGGGCATGACAGCCCTTCTTGAGCTTATGGGCACTCAGCCATCAATATTTTTTGCTGATTAATGCAGCTTATGGCATACACTAACATCCCAAAATGCACATGTTCTTCTGCTGCAGCAGTACTTACTGGTGTCTGTTCAAAAACCACAGGTAACCATGAGGTACTAGAGCAGGTTAAAATGGCTGTTTCAGTCACGAGCTATCTCATGGAAACACCCTAGCATCTGCTTCGAGTTTCCAGATGTTCCTTTGTTTCTCCAGTTTAGATGTGGTTGGGGTAATAATGTTATTATAGTTACTGGGAGGGACAGTCAAGCCAGAAGTGGGATTCAAAAGTTGCTCTTCCTCATTTCAGATCCAAACCAAAAGCACATAACTCTCCATTTTCCTTTTCTATCACACTAGCTTTGGGCAACACCTCTTGTCTATCATATCTCAGTTTGCCAGTAACCTCTAAGAAACGAGTATTCTTGTTCTCATCAACTCCCATTTTATATGCAGTATTTAGTCTTGGAAATGGCATTGTGAGATGCAAGAACTAGGATGTTCTGTGATCCTGGGAAATTCTCCCGTAGTCAAGGGGAGGTTCTGGAATCACAGTTCTTTTCGTTGCAGAGTTGGACAAGCAAAGGAGGGATTTGGATTCTCTGTACAAGTCATTGCAGAGGAGTCTATGTGTGCAATTGTCACCATTCCAGCTACTGAACAGCAGTGTGTGTGTATAAATAAGAGAGGTGAACCTTCTGTGTTAAAATGCTTTCAGGAGTTCAGAACAACAAAAGCCAGTGAAGCAGTGGGCTGGATGAAAAGCCATGGATGGTGTCTGTTGAAATGCAGAGCAAATCATGAAGCAAAAGTCTGCTTTGACTAAGACCTGGCAATTTGCCCATGTGGGCTGCCATGTCCACAGGAGTTGGCAACTTTGTGGTTAACAATTAAATGCAGCCAAGTGCCAGGCACCAGAAAGCCTGAAACTGCCCAGAAGATGTTGCTCCAGGTGTAAAGACAAGGACTGATGGTTTGAGGGAAATGCAAAAACAAAGAAGCTGAAGGATACAGGAAAGAAATCTGTCCCCTCACCCGCCCTTTAATCATCTGTTACTGGGAGGCAGAAACTAGGTCCCCCCACATCTCTCAACTCCCCTGAGGGTATGTCCAATGTAGACACCAGAAAGTTGTACCTGACCGACCCGGCATGCAGCATCTGCTGCCAATCCATTGAACGTTGGACATTACAAATTAGTCACTGGCTGGCACAAGATCATGGAAAGGAGGGGAGCAGGATGGGTTGTTTCAATGGCAGCTTTCCCCATCCTCTTCAGGGTGATGAGTAAACAGTAAGTGTGTTCTTGGAGGTGAGCCATTTAAATGTAGTCAGAGGGTGAAGAAGGTCTAAATGTTTAGGGACCCGCTACAGCATTTTATCGGGATGAGTGAAGTTTGTTATAAATAAAAAAATAAATGGTAGAAACCCCATGTGGTTCGTGACTCATATATAACTTGCATGGTGTCAAGTATCAGAGGGTAGCCGTGTTAGTCTGGATCTGTAAAAGCAGCAAAGAATCCTGTGGCACCTTATAGACTAACAGACGTCTGTTAGTCTATAAGGTGCCACAGGATTCTTTGCTGCTTTTACATATATAACTTGTTATTCCCGGCTGGGTTTATCTGAACATTGAGTTGAGCAGGATCATGGGTTGGTACAGAGGAAAGAGTGCTGTATGCTACAGAAAAGAGGGAGGCAAATCTGAACCAAAAAAATAAAATAAAAATCTGAGGCCTAGAGAGAATGCAGCTCCAAAATAAAGAGCACAGAAATATGAAGAGAATAGACCAAGACATCAACCTGTCCAGAAAAGCACCAGATGATGGCGAAAAGGATGAGTTACTTAAGGTAAGACACAAGTACTTATGCTGGTAAGTTGCAAAATAAAGAGTTGTGTGCATAAGGGCACAAGAGTCTTTCCTGTGCCACACAGTACAGCACAAATAGGTGCATTATGGGGCTTTATGCCTCCCTCTCTCTCTGGCCAGTTGGAGACAGACTGTCGTGGTGAGACCATTCCCACAGCCCTCTGTCTCCCCAGCGCGTGACGCCCACTGCAGTTTTGTGTGGCACTGTGCCTTAGCTAATGCATCTTCTCCGTCCCAGCGACTAACTTGGCACTCAGCCCTTCGCTTGAGGGGAGACATCCCTGACAGGCGCCATCAGAACGAGTCTCGTTTCATTTCAGTCATGTTCTAAGCAGCAGAAGGACCCAGTTCTGAAAACTGAAGTGTCTCCAACTAGGCCAGACACAGGCTCAGCTACAGCACAGCTGGGCAGCGCACCTCCCTTGCTGACATACACAGCCACTCTCCCTCGCGGCCAGGATCAAACTTGCAGAGCTAAGGAAGGTCATTGTTCA
The DNA here is from genome assembly GCF_007399415.2 of Gopherus evgoodei. Taxonomy (NCBI): domain Eukaryota; kingdom Metazoa; phylum Chordata; order Testudines; family Testudinidae; genus Gopherus; species Gopherus evgoodei. The sequence goes on along the minus strand of NC_044339.1, from coordinate 7,562,023 downwards.
GCTCTCACTCTGCACAATCAGACACCACCTGGCCTAAACAGTGTCCATGCCAGCCCTCCACAAGCACATGCGCCAACATTTCTTACTGAATCTCCTGCTGCTATGGGATGCAAGTGGTTTTCAGTCAGCCCCACGCCATCCTGTCAGGATCTAGTTGGTCCCTAAGAGGAAAACTGAGTGTTGCTCACACCTGTCCCCAACTTCTCCTAACCCCGCTCAGCAATTTACATTTACACTTTCCAAAGGTTCCACATTGGAGCATTTATAGCATCCATCGAATCCCACCTTTGCTGAGCAACATCCCTGCCTGCTTCTTCCTTGCTATGGGATCCTATCAGCAGCGTGGGAAGTGGACAGGTTTGCTGTAACTTTCATTTGTTTTTTAAACACCTTCTTATATTTGGTCCAAAGGTCTTTTGGTCCTGAATGGCATCACTCTTAGTGATCAGCTTGGTTACTCCTTCTATACAACATCCACCAAGTTACTACAATATAAAAGAGGGGGAAAATAAAAAAAAATATTTTACAATGGAAAAAGAAATTCAGCGTTGACTGTGCCAACTACCGAGATCAATGGAAAGTCAGTGAGTGTGGGCAATATGCCAAGCTGACCAGGTGGGCTGGAGCGAGGACATGAACATTAGGGTTAATAAAAGTATCCAACCCATTGTCTCTCACCACAGAAGGAGTCATGGTTAAAGAGGCTGGGTTGGCATCTTAGAAGAGTGCTCGGTAAGGAACTGGATACATGGAGAGCCCTCCCCCCATCTTTCCCGTCTCCTTCAGAGCTTGAGTTGGTGCAGGGTGGTGAGAATTTGGAAAGGAGCGGTGTCCGGGCAGAGGTGGAACCCTGGAAGGCTGCTGGTGGTGTTTTATGTGGTGGTACCAGGTTGCTGGAGTGGGTTATTGGCACAGATGGGCTCTTCAGTAAGCCTGGCCTGTTTCTACTGGTAGGAGGCCCAGCACGGCTGAATGTTCTCCCAGCTTCATCCTGCGCTGTGTAGACAGGCTCACATTCTTGGCCAAATAGTCGACAGCAGCTGGTGGGCGAGAGGGAAAGGAAGGGGAAAGAAATATAGCATGAGGATTGGGATTTGGGGGGCATGAGGCATTTTACGTCCATTTAAAAGAGGATAATAAACAATCCCTGCCACAAGGGGAATCACCGACAGACAGGCCCAGCTATGGGGGGAGTTGCAGATGCATGAGCCTGGCCATAGGAGGGCACAGGAGGTGTTTTAGACACACGTGCCCCACTGCGGGGAGCAGTCACAGACAGGCTCTGCCACAGGGAGGCGTCACAGACACATGGGCATCACCACAGAGGGAGATGGAGATGTGCATGCCCTGCTGTGGAGAAGGCTGTGTCACAGACACAAAGGGTTCCTCTTTGGTGGTTGGGGGAAAGAGACAGGCCCTGCCATTAGGTTAGTCCCAGACGGACCCGGCCACTAAGGGAATTGCAGACAGGCTGGCCCCACTGTGGGGGTAGTTGCAGGCACACAGGCCCCCACCATGGGAGGGGAGTCACAGACAGATAGGCCAAGGACCTGCTAGAGCAGCCTGACAGAAGAGAAAGCCCTGTTGGAGCTAAATACAGCGGTTGCATTCACAGAACTTTGCACACACATTGCTATAGATTCACTCGTCTTCTCCAAACCTAGTGAAAATGTTTGGAAAACCACAAGAATTCCCCATCTCCCATAGACAATGGCATGTCCTGGGTAGCTGCCTAAAGATGAAGGCTGAAGAGAATAACACCTGGTAGGAGTGCTGGGTGAGTGCAGAGATCTCCATGCTCAACAACCTGTGTTCCCTCACAGCCACAGAGCCCACCACTGATCTGAGTGACGCTGGTGTAAATTATTTCACTCGTTTCAGTGGGGCTAGCCCAGGGTGAGTGAGATTAAAATCTGACCCAGACACTGTATGTTGATACATCTCTGATAGTTTCACTCCTTGCCTCCTTCCTCTCCTTCTGGGAGAAGCCTCTGTTGATCATCATAATGGAAGACACATTGGCAACTCCCGAGGTAATCCGGGGACTCTCCATATCCCAAGTTGTGATCAAGTTCCAGCTCAACAGACTGCCCCATGGACTGAAGGAGAAGAGGGACAGGGCAGGATGGTGACACCGCTCGTTAGCAAAGCTTCAGTCAAAGTCTCTCCCTCTCACTAGCTATAATGTCTCAAATTAGATTAATAAGGAGCTGGCAGGAGATGTACCATCGGTGCCAATGAGTAAACAAATTTCAGCCATCAACATCTTGTCAGATGCCTGCCCCAAAGGGGGTCTCTTCCAGACACAAATTCTTATTAGACTTGTCATATCTATTAGAATTCCTTTCACGCTTCTGCGTTCCATCACCGGCATCATTAGCATGGCTCCGGCCTCTGGGAACTGTAAGGACCACATTAATTTGGCACCCCTGCTCCACACCGGCTGGGACAGAACATGCTGTGCTTTGCCTCTGTGTATGAGTGTTCATGGCTTGGGACACGTGAGCGGAAAATGGACTGGGGCACAGGATAAAGTTACATTGAGGTGTGAAGGGCAGCATGAAGCCTATGAGGGAGTTCAGACCCTGAGGTGGAGTCTGATGGGACCACAAGACTGGGAAATGGGGGGTGGATTGGGGTGCATGGAAGATCCCGGAAGAAAGAGATTCCCATGTCCCTAGTTTGCCTGGTCCTAAGGCTTAGCCCTGTAAATTTGTGCTGTGGTGCATGTGTGTTAGGTGGGTGTGTACACGTGAGACGGGCTAGTAGACCACATTCATTCCTGACACATGGCCATATTGCCAACACAATTAAGAGTGCTGTGTGTGTGTGTGTGTGTGTGTGTGCTGGTTTTGTGCATCCATCCTTACGTATGCGGCCCCCCCACGCTGACATTTGTGCAAGGCATGAGCTCCGACATGTACTTGCTGAGGGAGGAAAAGCAGAGTGAGCTGGGAATAGCAATGCTTCTGGGAAATTAATACTTTCTGAAGGTTGGCCAGAAGTTGTTCTTCCTGTTTTAGTCATCACTTGGTGTTAGAAATGTGGTGGTCTTATTATTAAAAACCAACCAACAAAAGCCACCTTTCTACACCTCTGGGAGGGTTCACTGGAAGTGGATCTTTCCCTGCCAGAAATCAGAGTTGGTTTAATACAGAGTGGAAATCAAGACAAAAAGAAATGCACAGGTGTGTGTATGAGTGGGACTGTATGTGCATGCCTGGTGCTGAATACCCACAGTTCTCATTGACTCTACCAGGTATCGCATGTGCTCAGCATCTCTTGGACAGACAGATAGATCGTGTTCTCTATGGACCTGATCCAAACCCTATTGAAGTCAATGGGCTTTTGAGCAGGCCCTGCACAGGGCATCATGTATATATAGGGAAATTGAAGCTTCAAATGCATCTCATCTTAACACACATAATGTTGGTTTGTGGCCACAGTTGCCATCCAGCACCGCATTGAAAGGAAACAGTTGGGCTTCACTGGCTTGTGACTGGAAGTGAATCCAGTTCCCAGCAACGGGACGAAGTGGTGGAGGTTGTGTGTGTGTGTGTGTGTGTGTGTGTGTGTGTGTGTGTGTGTGTGTGTTAAAAGCTTCTCACCCTACCTTCACCTCGGCAACAGGAAGGGACCCTTTGTGGCTGGCTACCTGAATGTCTCTGGGGAGCGCGGCACATCTGGTCTAACTCTGTCAATCGTATGAGATTTGCTGCTGGGCACAGAACGTTTGGGAGCCCGGGTTCTGATTGAAATAAACCGGAAAACGGTCCCACTGCAAACCGAGCCCGGTGGATTGAACCGTAAGCTCAAAACCAGACTTTGAAATGGGATGAAAGTCTAAACACTCTGCAGAAAAGAGGGAGACACGAGACAGAAACAAAAAAGGGGAGACAAATAAAAGAATATCAGGGGATTTGAGCGGACCCAGAGAGCCCCAATAAGAATTCCTGCAGCAGACCAAGACAAGAGTTTCTTTCTCTTCTCTTCTCCTTTTTGATCTTTCCCTTGTCTTTTCTCAACTCCTTCTTTTTATTTTTAAAATATATCCCCCCCACCCAGCCCCTACTGTTTTTACACACATGGGGTGTGACTCACGTCCTGCCCAAAGGGATCTTTATTGGAAATACATGGTATTGGAATTTGTTTAAGATTTTTATCAATAGCACGTGTGTCCAGCCTTGCATCCAGAAGCGAGGGGAAGGTCAAGGGGTCGCAGATCAAGCTCCCTAAAAACAAAAAGAGGAGGGGCGAGGGGGAAACTGCTATTGATCCTGTCTGCCACCACAGCCGGTTCTCATTTAGCCATAGAAGTTAAAGACATTAAAGGGCTGTGACGGAGAGGGGAATAAAAAGCCACGGCCGAATGGAAGGAAAGGTCACCGAGGACAAGCCATGGGCAAGCTGGAGAGCTAGGGAGGAAGAGGATGCACCTTTAACCCATTGTGGGTCACTCTCTCACAACATACACTTATTATTAGTTTAACACCGGCAGGTGAGCCCTCTGCCAGGGTCTCTAGTGTTTTTGTGACCCAGCCGTTCTAGGCGTGAAATCAATCCTCTCAACCGCTGCCTTTTGGGCCTGATCTGTAGCCCATGGAAAAACTCCACTTAATTTCAGAGAGCCTTGGCTCAGGTGGCAGACCTTTGACACCAGCCTCGCCTCAGAGGCAAGCCGGGATGCTCGGGATGGCCTTACGCAGGCTTTGCTGCCGAGATGAGCCAATCCCCCAGCCCTCAAATCTTGGGGGTTCAAACAAGTCACAGCTGGGTTTGGGTCCAGATCTAAATTTCACAACAGTTTTGAGTGTGTTCACACCCAGGGTTCTGTTTCTGGCCTATCTCTAAGTTTCCTAGAACCAAACCTGGCTGACAAGCTTTTGCCAAACTGAGCAATCCCCAGTGTTGCCCAGCGGTAGTAGCAGAAGTCACAGATTTCCATACAAAACCCTTTGCCCCTCTCTCTCTCTCTCTCTCTCTCTCTCTCTCTCTCTCTCTCTCTCTCTCTCACACACACACACACACACACACACACTTCCAGCATTTTTCTTGACTGAAGCAACAAGTAAGGTTTGATGGGCCAGGTCTGCCTTGGTCTCAAGGAAAATGGTGGGCTGGAGACATAAAAGGCCCAGTGGTTGTGAGGCATTGGAACTGGCACCAGGCTTGGAATGGACACTTCAGTTCCACCAGGGCTGGGACTCCGGGATATAATGTCGCCTATGAAACACACACATGCCTGGCAATTTCCCCCCGTCAGCACCGATTTCAAAAGACCTCTGTATCAGCCACTGGGTGGCCATTTCCTATGCTATCTTGAGTCAATATTTCTGGAAGGAGACTCCCTGAAGGGACATTTCAGGAGAATCTGGGGACAGGTAGTGTGGTTGTAACATTTTCACAGTCAGCAATTTCTGAATGTTGGGAAAGGTGTGTTATCTCCATTCATCCAACCACCCATCCTTGTCCTTGAGGTCAAATTGAGGCCATAGCAACAATAATTCCTATGCAAATTTGGAAGTGGGTGGTTGCATTAAAAGTACCCAAAATTCCAGAACCTACCTGCACAACCTGTATCTGCTGAAGGGATGTCTAATTCATAATGAAAAGGCTAGAGAAACTTTCTCTCTTTCCTTCTTATTTCTTTGCTGCTTGGATTCTGTTCCCAATAGGGCTGCATGTGCAGTAGCAAAGTGGCCATGTATCCCACCTCTGTGTGTTTGGCATGAGTCTCAAAGCCCCAAAGGCAAGAGGGTTTGTCTCCTTAAGCATCTACTTGATGGAACCCTTGGTAGTTTAAAGAGATGGTGGGTGTGTTGGCAGTTGGGTCAGAACTGAGTAAAGGGGACTGTAAATTGTTTGACTGGGATGGTTTTGGCAGCTAAGGAGCCGTGGTGTGCATCAAATGCGTTTTTCTAATGATCGATCCAAGCTGTGTTGATATCCACCCTATATTTTTATTGACAGGTTGGGTTGGTGGGCTAATGCCTGTGCAGCTGAGCTCGTTCTCTTGGCTAGGGATGTCATGTCTACATCTCCTTGGACAGAAGCAGGGTCACCATGATGTAGGGCCTCTGAGGGTGCAGGAGTAGGAGATTGGGAAGCAGAGGGATCCTGGAGGTACCCCTCCTTCTCTTACAATATACATATTTCTATTTAATATCTTTCATTCAGACTTTTCCAATAGATGGCAAATGAGTGGGGGACCCTGTACAGAGCACAGAAAGAGTGGAACAGTGTCTGTTTGGTTAGTCCCTAAAGAATGATTCTCTGTACAGACAACATCCATGGGAATCCATTCCTGAGTGCAGAGCCAACACCCCATCTGACTGCTGGCTCCTTTACCCCAGCTTCCCCTGCACCTAACTCTGCTTATGTCCAGCCAACTCTCTGGTGGGCTCGATACTCACTTTGTCCATACTGTCCGTACTGGTAGCTGGCCACGGGGTCCACGCTATAACCGGTGGTGCTGTAGGTGGGAGGGCAGTAGGACTGCGAGGTGGGGAGGCTGTCAACAGACTTGATGGAGTCGCTCCGCTGGCTGCAGCTGGCGGAGATGGAGTTGGTGGTATCCAAACCACCGTGGAGGGGAGAGATGGAGAAATCAGCCTGGGGCTGTGGCGGAACGCCACTCGGGTTGCTTAGGATGCTCATCACCTGGGGAAGCAAAGGGGGAAAGCATTGTCGATGGGCACACGAAGACAGCATGCTTAGACCCAGCAGGATCTGCCTCCAAGTGGCCTTGTGACAGCCAATATCTATGGTGGCTTTTAAATCAGTTTATGTTTGCCAAATGGTGCCAGATTGAAGACACTGGAGGATAAAGTCAAATAAAGATAGAATAAAGGTCATCAGATTTCTGCCGTCTTGGGCTCCCATCTGAACCAGATCTGAATAGTAAGCTCCCGCTTTTGGATCCAACCCGGAAGAGTAGGTTTTGATCTGGGGATGTGAATTCACCCACCCCCTATTCAAAAGCACAGGTAAAGGAAAGGGGGTTAAATTGCTGGTAGTAGCTCAGCCCATCTCAAAATTAAGGCTGCACCTAAACTATCTTCCCACTTTGGGACTGTAACCACAGTTGGTTCATTTTGCAGAGAAAATGCCTGTTAGAAGAGAGGTGTTTGTAAAGCAAACGGGACCAGGATGGAGTGAGTCAGTTTGCCTATAGGACTGGGAACTGGGGCCTTGATCCTACAAACCCTTGTGCACCTGCTTAACTTTACTACCACATGCAGTCCAATTGAAATCAGTGAGGTTCCTCGTGGTTGTAGAATGTGTAAGTATTTGCAGGCCAGGAGCTAAGGACCAGGAGATGAGGGGAGGAGAGGTGTCTTTGAAGCATCTGGGCTGATCTCGTTACCTGTCACTGGGTAAGTGTAGGCTTGCTGCGTTTGTACTGGCAGCTCACCCGGGGGGGGGGGCCCAGTGGTCACCTTGGGAGCCAGCGTGGAGCTCGAAAGCAGAAATGTTGAAAATCTCCACATTTAGCATAACCTTATTGACATCAATTAAAGTGGCAAATTGAAAATATTTGCAGCCCAGTCAGAGGCAGAATAAACTCTTTATCCCCTGCCGGTGGCCTGGGGAGCTATTGTGCAGAGGGTTCATTCTTCGGAATGACACAAGAGGGGATTCCATAGAACAGCTATTTCCCTCTCTACTCAACCCCATCGCCCTCTTCCCCTCCCTCGCTAAGGCAGGAGCTTATCCTGAATGATGTGGGGGTGAATTGACATTTGCTTTTTCACCCTCCCCCTCCCCTGGAAGGACTCAGGAGTCCAGCAAAGACCTTTTCCCTGGATGTAGTGTCACCTCCCGACTCAGGCAGGCTGAGTCCCTTCTAGGGGATTTGTCTGAGCGTTGGATTCACAGATCAGCAGTGGCTGGCCCCCCTGTGGAGAAGGAGGTAATGGGGGATTGAAGAGGGTGTCATCTTATCAGCTGGAAAATCAGTATAACCCCCGTCCCTGCGGTCTACTGGGCTGGGGGCTCAGAGTTCCTCCTCTTCCTTGCACATTATTTCAGCCCCAGGCTGTGTGAGGCAAGGCATCACGGAGCCAGCAGCAGTAACTGCTCTCTGTACTAAAGCCCTGTACATACTATATGGAGTGTCCATATATGTATCATCGAGGACGTCATCATCTTTTCCCACAACATTTTTGGAAAGGGATGTGAACCCTCCTGCACCATGGCTTATGCCAGCCTGTAGCTATTGGGGATTAGCAGAGAAATTTCTCTGGGAGCAGGTTAGCCCGTAACTGCTACTGCAGGGTTTCTTGCTCCTTTCTCTGAACCAGCTGATACTGGGGACAGGTTGCTGGACGAGACAGATCACTGGCCTAACCCAGAATTGCAAGTCCTATATTCTTGGGCCATCCCTCTGGCTCCAGACGCATACTGCAGCCTGTGATTCCAGGTACACTACAGAAAAGGGGGCTCTTCGCCCTGGGATCCCAGGGGTTTCCATCATCTTTGTCCCAAGGTGGATAGCACAGCCCCCTGGAACTCTAACAGTCTCAGCTGGGAGCTCAGCTGATTTCAGATGACAGGATGGACTAATGCAGTGGTGTCAAACTCCTGTGGTGGAAAGGGCCAAATTCCACTTTAAGTCCTGGCCCGGATGCCCAATGGGATCAGCGGTAGCATCTGGCCTTTAAATGCTAACTAAACTTTGAGTTACTATTGGATCCCTCGGTAGAAAAATAAGTCTCCCTTTGGGCCACTACTACTTCTGCCCTTCCCTTCTCTTCTTTCCCCACCCTCCTTTCTCCCCTTCTTCCTTGTCGTTGTGTCTCTCCTCTGCTCTTCCCTCTATGTTTCCTTACAGCAATACCTGTTTCCCCAACCTCCTGGGGCGTCTCTCCTACTCCCTCCCACATTCCCCCTGCTGAAATGATCAGCTCTGCAGTAGTTCATCTTGATGTTCAAGTGTGCTCGTTTGAGTTTGACGGTCTAATGAGATTTATAGGGGACTGGGAATTTTACACCTCTCTGAGCCATTGTTTTAGGCTCTCTGAAGACTCAGGAAGGCAACACTGCATTGGTTTTCCTTCAGTTCATATTTGGAAGTGTTCTTCACCATCACGAAGGTCAGACCCCGGCTTTTTCCCTTTAAACAGATGCTGAGATCCTGCTTTAAGTGGAATCTGACTAGGACACGCAAGTCATATAAATACATCAGGCTGGCTGGATCAGGCTGGCAGGCTGCCTGTTTGACACCCCTGGTCTAGTGTAACCTGATTTCATATGGTACGGCAGGAGCTTCATGATTAGGTGAACTGGCTCAGAAGGAACTGATCATCAGTGGCTATTTATTATTATATATATATCTAGGGCACCTGCCCCAGGCATATGTGGGGCCAGACAGAGATATTAAATTCAATTCATGGCTAGGATCAGGTGCACAAATGGCTGGTGTTAATTATTTTTGGAAAGCATTAGCTTAGTTAACTGAAGGCTAAGCTATCACGTCCTCTCTCTTCCTATTCTCTTTAGTGAGCTGTCCAGGCCTTGCAGTGCTGTACGAGTGAAGATTTGGTCATAGTATAAATTCTGAGATGTTGTGTGTAGAAATCATGTGGAATTGAGAGGTTTTCTTTCACTTTGAGGTTGAGGGATTCAATGAGTTTTCAAAACCATAAGGTGATGCTCAGGCTGAGCCTCACTTGCACTCTGGCAGCGTAAAAGGTCCTCAGCGTGGGTACCAGTTACATCTACGCTCACTTTCAGGTACTGTGACCAGATGGAGTGAGGTGAAGTGGTCTTAGAGTAAATGAGACTCAGGCCCACAGTATCCCAACCTGTGAGAGCTGAAACCAAAGAAAAGTGAGGGTGACCAGATGTCCCGATTTCATCGGGGCAGTCCCGATATTTGGGGCTTTTTCTTATATAGGTGCCAATTACCCCTCAGCCCCGTCCTGATTTTTCACACTTGCTGTCTGGTTACCCTAAGAAAAGCCTGCACAAATCCCTGCAAAAAACCACAGCCAAGTTTCATGCAGCTGAAGCCAAGACTCCTGCGCTCGGTTCCCAGCTCTGCCCCTGACTTTCTGTGACACCTTGGGAAAGCCACTTAACTTCGCTAAAGTTTCCCCATTGCAAAATGGGATTGATACTATCTCACCAGGGTGTCGAGATCCTGAATTCATACATGCCTGTAAAGAGCTCTGAGATCCTAGGACATAAGATGCTGTGGGACAGAAGTACAATTAATTACTGTTATATTAGAAGCCAAGAGGGTCCCAACATATCAGCACCCAGAGGAGACAATGGCATCATTCTGAAGCTCTGTGCCCCATGCATTACATACTCAGGTACTCTTAGGCAAAGAACATCGGCCAAGAAGACAGCAGTGTGTTCTAGACGGATGCTCCCACATGGATCTAAGGGAAGAAGGAGAGTGGTGTGTTTCAGGTAGTGGGCTGGTACCAACAGCTTTATCAGAGTCACTGTGTGAGCTTGGACAGATCTCTCAAACTCTCCGTTCCAGGGTTCCCCATCTGTGAAATGCTTTTTTTGGTCTGTCTTGTTTATTTAGCCTGTGAGCTTGTTGGGGCAGGGATTGTCTCATCCTATGTTTTTGTACAACCTAGTACATTAGGGATCCTTATCTCGTCTCTAGTTGCTATTGTAACAGAAATAACTAGAGGTGGACCCTGGATTCTTACACCCCAGCTGACATCATCCATCCACCGTTGACCACCCTCCACAAGAGGGGGTGAAGAAGAGGTCTCCAGCTTGGGGGCAGGCCAGCACTATCTGGCATTTCACGCTGACTGGTTAAACTCATTTTCCAGCAACCTTTTGAACTTGGTGAAGTTGAGGGCAGATGGAGTAATCCCCTTCTTAAGAATGCAAAGTCCTTTTACCTTTCCTTCCTTGACCTTCCTTTCCTATAATTTATTACTTCTTGGTGCATTACCACCACTAACTAAAAATCAATACCCACTCCACATCTGTAAGGTTTTATCTGGAGGGAAATCTGTTACCTGTCAATCATGGCAATGGACAGCGTTGCCTTTTCCTCCCTCTTGTCGATTCCTCCCCTGCCATCTCCTTTTCCTTTTCTGCTGCCCCAAATCAGTCACAGGCTTGGCATGAGCTTGCACTCCATGGTGCTATGAGCCTTTGGCCTCATTTCCACCCTTTTAGGAGCCTGCTTGTCATGGGGGAAAGGAGGATCTCAGTGTGTTGGGGGGTCGCTGAGGATAAAGTAAAATGGAGCCTCCTGGATGAAATAATAGGCCCCTCCTTTCCCGCCACTGCCCCCCCCCCATCGTCTCTACAGTTCCCCCCCCGGGACGTTTCATCACTCTCTCCTGTACTTTAAAAGAAGGGGAGTTTAAAAAATGTAATTAATTCCCTCCATTTCTGAGCTGGCCCTCAGGGCCTGTGGCCGTGGAAACCGTAGCAGGGGAAATGTGCACCCTTTATGATAAACGAAGGCGGCTTTGGAAAGTGATGTGCAATTAGGAGCCTCAATCTCTGCAATCGGGGCTCCAGATTTGGAGGTTTGGAGGTTGTGGGGGGGTGTTGTGTGTCGTAGGGGAGGAGTTTGAGAGGCAGCGAAGTGATGGGGCGATATTTTTTTATATACCAAAGGAAGCGGGGGCGGGGAGGGGAGAGAATATTATGTAAGTTTCAGGCTCTGTAGAAATGTGAAGAAAGACAACCTCCAAATATCCCCTTTCTAAAGTTAACTCTAGAGACCACTGCAGCACCCCGAGGCTGGAGTCTCTGCTTTTGGCCCTGTCTTGTTTTCACTGATATTCTCCCTCTCACTCCAGCTGCTTATTGCCAGGATGGGGAAGGGCCAGGTTTGCAGGGCCAGTCCTTGCCCACCTTACTCGGTGTGGAAAGGGAGTACAAGCTTAGGGTGCTCCCACCCTGTGAACCTTGAGCCAAATCCCCGTCTGCTTCCTTCCCAACACAAAAGTGCCTTTATGGCAACTCAACACACAAAATACCTGCCAGAGCTTCTAAGGCACTAGAAAATGAGTCAGAGAAGGACAACGTGGAAATCTGTCAGCTGCATGATGACTGACCTTTCCTTTGGAAGGCAGTATATTGGGGCGCACTGCCACAAACTTTTAAACAAACAGGATCGGGATCCACTATCCCTCGCTCTGGAGAGGAGACTGGCCGCAATGAATTGAGGCTGCTGGACACAGACAGACTCTATGGTTCTCTCTAGTTCTCATCCTGGCTAACAGCTTGCATTGGCTGATGCCATTGCACAGGGTCTGGGGAAAGGAGCCATGAAAGGGACTGTAGATATCCTACAGGCAATCACTCCATCAAGTTCTGCACTTTGTCTCTGGCAATGGCCAGTATGACACTGGCAGACCAGGTGCCAGCTCATGCTAAAGCCCCAGGCCAATTCACTTGTGAATTAGCCTAGATCAAAGCGATTGTTGAATGTATCAGAGTGTATTTGGTGTTTAAACTTCAGGAAAAATAATGGGATGCTGCTTGCATTGTTTTCATGTATCTGTATCCTGTAGCAAACATTTACATTGGGTAGACCCCTGAAACAAAATAACTCATCAAAGGAGAAAGAAGCCTTGTAGAATGCAAATGAAGAACTTGAACAGAAAAGAGCTCATTTCAAAGCAAGTGGCCACCTTGAGTGATGATTTGAGGTCAAAGACTCCAAACGCATTCCTCACCCTATGTCATCAAAGGAAAAGCCCATGTGGGTAGTGACCCTGTCAGCTTGTTTTCTGTGAGAAGACGCTAGATGCATGGATTCAAGGAAAGATCCATCCTCTCTGGACTGTTTGGACTCTTACAGGGAAGTGTACCAGATGCAAGGCGGAGCTCCCCAGAGGCAATCTGGGTACCCTGAAAAGACTTTTGGAAGATGGGCAGTTTATTGCATCACTGCCACCAATTGGAGTTTCAAACTGAGACTCATCTGTGCATTTATTTTACTAACTTTAACCTCTCAATAACTCTCGTTTCCTTTTCTTAGCTGATAAACCCTTAGCTAGTTTACTCTAGAATTGGCCGCTAGTGTAAGATCTGATGTACCAATTGATCTGGGGGAAATAACTGGTCTCTTGGGGCCGGGACCAAGCTGATGTGGTGTGATTTTTGCAGGGAGTGGACTTTTATCACAAAATCCAGTTTGTCTGGGTGGCAAGATAGTCTAGAGATTCTAAGGGGACTGCCTGTGACTCCATTATAAGACAAGTATAGCGCTCCAGGAGTTCACATTTGTTTCTGACTAATTATAGAACATGCCACCAGTTTGGGGTGTCTGCCCTGTATTTGATAGTCTGCTCTGAAGTAGGCATTCACAGCGTGAGCTGCTCCAGATAGCGTGACCGTCCACTTTTGATATTGCAGAACAAAGCAAAAAATTCCTCCCATAATGCATCTTACCAGTGGGGGAGAAAGGGGCTAACATCAATTCCTTCCTGACCCCAGAAGATAATCAGCTTATACCCTGAAGCATGAGGTTAGATTTCCGTATCATAGTCTTACGTTGCCTAGCTACAAACTTTAATGATGGTCAGAAAATTATCCAGCCCCCTTCAAAAAATCTCACCATTGTGAAAATTATATCCATGGTGTGCAGGGAGGGTCAAAACAGGTGGCTGGGTGCCAGCAGTTCTGGATTTCATTTCCAGTTCTGCCAGACTCACTGTATGACCTTACCTAATCTATGTGGGAGAGTTAGTGTGAACTAATGGTTAAAATGCAGGCTTGGAAGCCAGGAGACTCGGCTTCTAAGTGTGAGGTTTCTGATAAGCAGATTGCTAGACGGATATAACGTGAAGGCTAAACTGGTGTGACACCAAGACTAGATGAGCAAGATACTAGAGAGAAAAGATACTAGTGGTGCCGGGTTTGAAGAACTAACGGCAGACAATTGCACCATATGATCATTCCTTAAAGAGCTGATGAAGTAAATCCTTACTGGTTGTGGGCATAGACGTGGTCATTTTTTTGATACCCAGGGGAAGGGGAGCAGGGAAGGTTGATATAATTTTAGGTGCATTTATAGAAACATCACATCATGTAGCAGGACAATGATGTTACACTTACCTCTGGACACCTCATTACCAGAAAGATATGAACAAATTGTAAGGAGTTCAGAGAAGAGCAGCAAAAATGATCAGGAGGCTGGAAGGATTGGGTTCTGGAGGGAAGGAGAACAGAGCTTAAGGCTAATAGTTTCTCAAGTGATTCTGAGTGCCTTAGTTGTTGGGTGTCCATCTTCAGACATCTTAAGGCATCCAAAATCCATGGGTACTTTAGAAAATGTTGGCCTCAATATGCATAGCTTGGCTAAATTGTGAATAAAGGAAGGACATAACAATCTACAAATATTTGGAGTGCAAACTCCAACGAAGCAGAAATCTGACACAGGATTGTATGAGAGAGTGTAACTTGGAGTAATGGGAAGATATTCACAAAGGGAAACTTTAGGAAGAACATCTTGACAGAGAGATGTATTTATAGGGCAGTGGAATCATCTACTAAAGCATGCAGCGGAAAGTCCATCACTTGGGAAAGATGGGAAACCCTATCACCTGGAACATTTAAAACTAGGTTAGACAAATCACTAAAGGATTCCCTGTAGGGAAAAATCCAATTTTGACTTCTATGATGACACCTGTAAACCTCTTTCCTTTAGTTTCACTTATCTCAGCATTTGCAAAAGTTGTTGGAAGAGGAAAAGGTTGACAGAGCCCTACATGTATTCTGGGAAACATGTCAGTTCCTCCAGTCCCACTACCTGCGTGGAGCAGGTTCCTTCTCTGTTTTGAATCCCAATATGAGGAGCTAATCCTCACCATCAGTAGAGGTCACTCAGTTCCCGCATTTGGAAATTCATTCTCTACTCTCCAAGTCATTTCAGAGATGGTTTATTTGTATCTAACTTAATATTTCCCATTTCTACTTTGAGATCCTCTCACCTCCTCTCACGCCTCTCAACTACTGAATAAGCCCGAATCCTTCTTCATAGCAATATCTTTCTAATAAATATAAAACAGAATAGAATAGAATAGAATAGAATAGAATAAAACTGGGTTCAAAAAAATCACTCAGTGATTGCCCTGTTTTGTTCATTCCTTCTGAAGCATCTGGCTTTGGCCACTTTTGGAAGCCAGAATACTGGGCTAGATGGATCATTGGTCTGACCTAGTGTGGCTATTCTTACAGGTAGAATAGGTTTATTTTAAACCTACATTAAACAGTAGCAGAAGGGAAAGGTTACTGTAGAACCAGTGAAAGACTTGGGAGGAGATAAATAACTAAATAAATATGGAGACCCAAAGATCTTCACGTTGGAGGAAGTTGACTATAACCAAATGTGCCCATGGGTAGAGAAATACGATGATTATATTGTAATCATTAACACTTTACTTACAAAACCAAGCACTAAATTTTGAACTTCTAAAAATCCCCAGGCTCAGATGAATGGTATCCCAGCATATTGAAGGAACTCTGTGAAGAGTATGGTAACCTATCAGGTGTACAAATTAAATATATCCTTGCAATCAGGCATGGTAGCAGAGGATTGGATAAGGGCTCATATTCACCACAACTTGAGAAAGATCTGACCAAAGTGATCACAGGCCATTTGGTCTAACTTCAGCAAATAGAGTCAGCCCATTGCCCAATGGAATCAGTGGGAACCAGAATGGGTCCACATACATTATCTTAAAAGAGTGTGTTTTATTTCTGGAGATTTATATTATATAAAATGCAATCAAGCTTTTAAATGAGATTTTAAATGACTGGGGTGAAATCCTGGCCCTAATGAAGTCAATGAAAGTTTCAGCTCTGACTTCAGTAGGGCAAGGTTTCACCCCTGGAATCTATTATGTTATAAAAGATAGCTTGGTGGAATGGGCTCTGTCTAGCTAGATATTTATCATGCAACCATCAGCATGGGATCTGACCATTAGAGCATGGTGTTTAGGGCTGAAGAGAATGGGAACCAATGTAGTCTTACAAAAATTGGATAATTCTTGATCAATAAGAGGCCAGTAAGGCACCTGATAAGGGAATGGTTAAAATATTATCTATCCGGAATTTATTATAACGTTGGATGAAGCACTGCACCAGTGTTTGACTCCTATACTAGTCAACCTGTTTCTGAAACTCGGGTATCTAGTTTGGATAAATATTTATTGAATGGACAGAAGTCAAAGTTAGTTATTGCAAATGGCACTGCATTGCAGTGATGTCTCTAAAGGGAGAATCTCAGTTGCCTTCAGATAACAAACCTTTGCTTTTATAGCGTTTTCCATTTGCAGATTTCAAAGTGCTTTCCACAGAAGGGCAAGTATCATTCTGATGCAAAAACGTGCACAGAGAGGTCATGCTCAAGATCATGGTATGAGTCACTGACAGAGCCAGGGCCAGAACACAAGAATCCCGACTCCCACTTCAGTACTATGACACTAGACTATGCTGTCTCCCTTTTCAATGTTCTCCTAAGTGGCTTACTGTGGACCTGTGCATGTGGAGTGGTATAATGTGCCAGCTAGCAATAAAATCAGAAATACCATTAACACCGTCAGTGACTGAAAACATCTTCAGTGTTATTTAAATACATAAGGGGAGTGGTTTAGGGAACAGTTGATGAAATGGACATGAGTGGTTTTATTTTTGGATCTAAAAATCCTAAAATGACCTATTCACTGATGGATGAAGAATTGGCATGTACTGACAATGGAAGGGATTTATGGATTCCCATTGGGAATGATGTGGAGTTAAGAATACAATGATCACTTGCAGCAAAGAAAGCCAGTAAGGTTCTAGGCAGCAGCACAAGAGTATTAGAAACAAGGCAATGGGAAGTTATTACCTGATTGTTCAAGGCTACCATGAGGTTCCACCTGGAGAACTGCCTCTTGGTTTGGGCACCCTGCTTCTGCAGAGATGTACAAATTGTGGAGACGGTCCAGAGACAAGTTGCTAAACTATTCCAAGGTGGGTCTTAGCTATGATGATAAGATGAATTACTGGAGCCCGGACAGTTTGGAAAAGAGAATGGGGATCTCCTTTCAGAACAAGTCCCTAAGTAAGTAAGAAGGGCTATGGGGAATCTTCTCTTGCAGCTTAAGAGTAATTTCCCGGGGCATTGTTACATGTGGGGTTTGAACCCAAAACCTCTGGATCTAGAAGCATGAGTCTCTATCCCTTGAGCAAAAGGACCAAATCCATTGTATCAGAAGTAGTAGCAGACTCAACAACAGACAGCCACATTATGTTAGGTTGCGTAAGGTGAAGGGGGATCCCAGTTATATGCATATGATTTATGGTAACTAATCAGAGATGGACACACTTCCCCTGGAGATGGAAGAAACAGAGGCCAAGAGATTCAAAAGTGACTAAAGATTTTGGCACCCAACTTGAGATACCTGAAATCACCCTCCTTCTGAAAATTAAAACTTCTTTCTTTAAGGTATTTCACGTTAAACCATCTACAGTCACTAGTCACTTCTGAAAATCTTGGCCCCAAGATTAGTGAAATGCATACAAAGGGTGCCCCACACCAAAGGGTCAATTAATGTGTGTACACCCCTGCCCAGGAAGCATTCTCAAACTACAGAACAAAGATAACAGGCCTGACTCTCCTCTCCCACTGGTTTTACATCAATGTAACCCCACCGACCGGAGCAGAGTTACATTTACATTGGTGTAAGTGAGAGGAGAATCTAGCACAGTCGTATCTCAGGATAAAAATGGGATTCACTGATAGACAGCAGTGTATCTGCACATAGCACATGTAGATCTGAACAGACTGATAAATTTAGAATTGGGATGGAATTTCCCCTGTGGAACAGGAGCAGATTTTCCCCCTCTATTTGTAGAGCCCTGTGCGGATACAAAATTTGTATCTGCATCTGCTCCGCCATCCACAAGCACAGTCCGCGGATATAAAGTGCATATCTGCAAATTTTCAGGGCTCTATTCATCTGAAGCTCTGAGCATAGAGCTTGATAAACTGTTCATCACCAAATTATGGGACACATCCTGGAGATATGCTAGCTTATATCAGCTGAGGATCTGCCATATCAACTTCAGGGGAGCTACATTGATTTATACCAGCTGCAGACCTGGCCCGGTTTCTGTTATGAATTTATTTCCCCTTTTGGTTAGTGAATTGCTCATGAACTACTCCTGATTTCCTTCAGACACGTTCCCTATCTGTAATGGGGTCACTGAATAGCTTTTTCAGCGTATGAGTTGTTTGTGAAGTTAGTTATTTGTGTTGTGTGGTTGGTTACCTAAGTCACATGGTACTTTTTGTGCTCCTTGATTGGATGGCTAAAACATTTTAAACAAAGGAATAACAAATAAGTAAGGTGAGAGGTTCGGTTCTCAAACTGTGGCTTGCCAGAGAGCTGGCTGGTCACATAGGGCTGGCTCCTCCTCCTCCTTTCCAGCTGCTAGATTGCATTAAAAGAAGCTAAACAGACATTAAACACTCCCCTGATGTTATTTCCCCCCAAAACAATTTCCATGTAAAATACCACATGGGTGGAGTGGGAGGGGAGTTGTCCATGGGACACCTCCATGTGGTCCATGTGGTGCAAGTATGAAAAAATCTGAGATCCCCTGAGTTAGGCAAACAGGTTAGGCACTTTATCCACAAAATGATTAATTATGAATTTAATTGTTTCCAGGTTCTGACTGGGAGACAGCTGTCTGGAGAACAGTCTTGCTCATGGCATTTCAGCACTCACAGGGTCACCAGGGATGCAAAAGCAGAGAAGAACAACGAGGAAAAGCAAGAACCCCCAAACATTTCAGAATCTTCCACAGGGTTTAGTTTGGGTTTGGCTTTAGAGATGTGCAAAGGTTTGGGGATCACCTTGTTCTTATTTTCTGCACCCGTTTGTCCATCCTGGGCTGATCTCTGGAATGCTGGCGGGAGAAGGGGCTGGAGAGAAAGGGGTTGGCAAGAGATTTACAATACCAAGAAACAAAAAAGGTTGCCCACTAAATCTGTTGCGGTGCATCGGCCTGATGTGAATAATGGCTGGACGTGGAGCTCAAACAGGATAGCTAAGCCCTGGCAAATTAAACCTGTTTCATAAACTTTCTTCTGTCATTCAACCTCTGAGAACTCTCTCCTATCATCAGCTCCATACCAGAGATTAACAAAACCAAACCAAAATTCACAGAAGTGTCTCCTCTCTTCTCCCTTCCTTGCCATTTTTTCCTCTCTCTCTCTATTTTTTTTCTCAATTCTCAGCTAAACTGACATGTGCTCATTCACTATCACAACCCCCCGCGGACACTGCTAATAGAGTGTGGGTGCTGACTTGCTGCTTCCAAACAAGATTTCCTGAGATCCTTTGAGTCCTCTGCACACCTCCCCTCTCTGCTTCTCTCTCTCTTTTTTTTAGGAGCATGGAGGAGGCATGGAAGCTGCACTACAAAGAATCCCCCGAGTGGCATATCCCAGCCTCAGGCAAAGCTGCCTGGTGCACTGATAGCCCTGCGTATCTGCTCTAGAACGCCTCTCTCCCCCCTCTGATCAATCAAGGGCTGTAATCAGTTAAGGCCCGGCTTAACTGCACTGAAAGATACACTAGTTAAGTCAAGCCAATGCCTTCAGGGTCCCCATCGTAAATACAGAGAGGTCATGGGGAGATGAAATAACCCTGATAAGTTCAGCCACTGCAATGCTAGCTAGACTCAAACCAACCATTTAATAACTCAGGCTGGCAAACGAATGAAAGAAAGGGAAAATTAGCAGCATCTCATCCTGCTGGGCTGCCTGTTCATTTGCTCTCTTGCTCCCAGCTTTCTCGGGGCTCTTTGCATTTTAAAGGTAGGCCGGCTCCTTTTCAGCTCATTCACCCTAACAAGCTTGGAGCAACTTGAGAGAATTTTAGGTTCTTGGGAACCTGCAGCAGGGATGAGTTTTAAAGTCAAGTGTCTTCCCTCCACTCCTGCAGGACAAGCCATGAATTCAATGGAAGTGGCTTTTCGCAGTCCCACAATTGGTTTCTATGGTCCTCTCTGCTGCGTGAGGCCGAAACAAAGATTTCAGGGAGAGATTTTCAAAGTCCCTCTGGTGATCTATGCTCCCTGTCCACCTATACATTAAAAAACACGCTCAGAGCTCAAACATTCTCAGAATATTCAAGACAATGGGGCTGTCGCTTTGCACCACCTGCGGATCTGACCCTAGAGTTTCACTGGGATAAAGATACCACTGTAGGTAAATAGGAGAATGATGATCTTAATTGAGATCTTAGTCTTGTATGACTAGTTTTCTTTTTATCTCATAGTCCTTCTCCCCATCCAGTTCCAGTTAGAAAGTGGAGTTTTTTTGCTTCTCTCTGACTGGGTGAATAGTTACTAGAATGGGCTGGAGAAAAGAACCTTGAAATTGAGCTCCTGTGCCTTCATTTATTATTTAATGTGCTCAGCATTGTACCAGGCAAAAAATACAGACAGTCTCAGATCTGAAGAGCTTAAGATTGAATGATGCTTTAAATATTAGGAGGGCTTGGATTCAGCTTTGGATCTTCAATCCACCCTTATGTTCTTGGTTCTGGGTTGGAAATGGGGGAAGAACTGTTTTCCAGTTACAGATCTGATGCAACTGAAACCTCATGGGATTTCAGCCCAAGATGGCAGAAATCTAGTCAGAACAGCTGATTTCCACTCTTCAGGATATCAGAAATCTGGCAAGATTTTGACACAGTGGAATCCTGACCCAAACTCTTAAATTCCAAATCGCAAACTAAACCTAATACAGATCTGGATCAAAATTCCACTGCATTGGCCTGTCTCTAAGATTTCTATTGCAGATAGGAATGAATGACTGCAATATACTAAAATCCCCATAGACTCCCAGACAACCCTACAGAGTCCAAAAACTCTAAAAGGTTTCAGGGCTTCAGCTGAGATAAGCATCCACTGTTTCTCTGAACCATCCAAACCTCTTGAGCATAGTTGGGCTGGAAATCTCATGACAATAGGCTTTTTTTTTTTTTAAGCTTACTAGCACTTCTTGCCTCAGATGGAGGTGAGAATACCATGGAAAGCACCTTCCCTTGATATTTTGGCATTTTCACCCCCTGCTGGGAGAAGGAAGCACAAAATGAAAAGGGGAAGAAATAATTAAAAGAAAAAAGTTGAGCAAAGTTTTACAAAATGAAAGTCAAACCCAGTTCAGTGCACGTTTTAGGAGAAGCTGCGGCTCAGCTGGCTCTTTATCTGAATTAGTCATATTTCCCTAATTAGTGCTAAAAATATCACCATAGAATAACAATACTGTTAATGGAAAAAATCCTGGAGTCTTTACGTAAGTCTTTGGTTATAAGACTTCAGACCCATTCAGCAGTTCATCTCTCTTCAGGAAAGCACTAAGCACGTGCTTAACTTTTAGGCACATGCTTAACTGACGTCAATGGGCCTACAGACGTGCTTAAATGCTTTCTTGCAGAACAGGGATGGACATGAGCATGTGCTAAAATGGTTGGCTGAATTGGGGCTTGGTTCTATACTATGAAAAAGACACCATCGGTTTATCAAAATCACAGTGCCAGATTCTCTGTTGGTGGAAATGTGCTTTGATGGGGCTGAGCAAGGTGACCCCAGCAGAGAATACAATCCACACACAGTAATCCACACATCACTAACTTGCAGTAGCCTCTGAATTTTGTGAATTAGCAAGTAAAAGAACAAGCACAATTTCAAAAGCCAGGGTAAGACATTACAGGGTACTTTTCTCATTTGTGTCAATGGTGGTTCAGTTTGGGTTATTTCTGATGATATTCCATGGGATATTAGTATTTTAAGCAATAATAATGAGAGTTTTCCAGAGTATACTGCCTTATTCTAAATCCTGAGATCACAGAAATATGAGATCTCACAACCATGGCTGTTATTAAATCTTGGCAGAGGGATAGGCAGAGACCGTCGATTTTTGCGTGTGGATTATGAAGTGTACCTTTGAGAGAATTTCAAATGAGTGAAGCACCGTATATATTTATAAAATTCCCTCCCTCTCTTACTAACATCTCAGATTGTTAAAAATGGCATGATGTGAAGCATTTCATTTGTTATTTGCCTTTTAGGTTGTTTGCTTCCTTTCTGTGTTTCACTCCATTTGGACAATGAACATCACCTCATCAGTTTAATGACCTAGGTGGTTTCACCTTCATGCACTTAAATCTAGTCTATCTTGGAGAATTGTACAATAACATTCCCATTGGTGCTACCGTTAAATCGGTAATAGTGCTGGTGGGAACCCTAGTTTGAAAACACTGAAAGCCCCCGAAGGCTCGTTGATACCAGAACTCCCAGAAGGGATTTCTTGTTAGTCAAGGCACAGCCTGAAAGTGTTGGGTTGTAAACAATGCGAGGAATTGTTCAAATCAAACCAAAACCAAGCAAACGACCCCCCCCCCATTTTCATTACAATTTCTACTCATTTCTGTGAGCTCTTTTTTGTTACTATTGCTATTACTGCAGCATGTAGACGTTCCAGTCGATACCGCAGCCCAGCTAACAAGAGCGTTGACGTTAAGGCAGTACAAGGCCCCTGGTGTAGATGCAGATAGGCCTGTATAAAGGTGCTCATACTGTGATAGCTATCCCCATATGGGAGGGGGAATTAGCTACAAGACACCTTTATCCTGATAGATTTATGTCTACGCTGGAAGACTAGTATAGCTCTTTCACCAAAAAAAAACAAAAACACTCCCACCCCGCAACACTTATATTGTTACAAAATGTGTGTCTAGACCAGGCCCTAATCTGACCTGGATGGCACAAGCCCAGGACCCTCATGCAATAAACTCGGGATCAAGCCCGGAACTTCTGTCAGAGCTACAGCATGTCTTGTAGAAAGGCATCTTGATGTAAAGACCTCAAGTGATGGCAAATCCACCGTAAAGTCAGAGATTCATAGACTTAAGGTCAGAAGGGACCACTATGGTCATCCATTCTGACCTCCTGCACAACGCAGGCCACAGAATCTCACCCACCCACTCCTGTATCAAACCCCTAACCTATGTCTGAGTTTCATGTCCCTGCGTAAGCTTGGGCCCGCTTCCTTCCATCCTAACTGTACTGTGAAGTGATCTGACTGATCTGTTACACCCTGTGTTACTCCGGCAAAGTTTAAGGCTCCTCGCGCTGCAGAAGTTTGAAAGCACACAAGCTTCTGCTGATCCAGAGATAAAGGCAGGAAAGGGGATTAGAAGCGACTTAGTGGAGGAGAGGGAAGACTCAGGAAGGGCTGATTATTTTAAAGATAAGACTATTTAAAGATAATGATTGCATAAATTTAATTAATGCATTTTCATGCCGCAAATGGCCATTTTGTAATTAATGTATCTGGCCTCGCTAAGCATGGGAGATCACATCTTCCAATCCCCCCCTCCCTTCCGATTACCCCCCTCCGCCTCCCGTTTAATGAAAGACAGAAAGCAGATGACAGAAACAATTTGTCAGCCAGTGCGGGTGTCAGATGCCTAATTGGCCGCGCTGAGTTAGTGGAAAGTAAGGGGGGCGGTTGTTTCTTCTTGGGGCCTCCTATGCTTCGGGGTGGGTGCATGTGTTGGCGGGGGAGAGGGGAGAGAGTGTTCCTCATTAATTGATGGAGATTAGGACACAGATTGGCTGTGGCAGGGACTGGGCAGTGACAAGGAGGGGACAGGAAAGGCTGATTAACACCCGTGCAAACAAGCTGCCATATCTCACAATACGTTAAGTCCCAGCAACATTGACAACATCAATGCTGATCACTCATTCTCTCTCTGCTTCTCTCTCTCACCCACCTGATCCCTGGTCCCCCTCACCGCTACTGCTGGTGCTGGGCCTCGTGAGGTCAAGGTTGGTGAACGGATACATGCTGCGCTGTAGTTCATGGCCCACAGTGGGTGAGCCAGATTCTGACATATTATTCAGGGTCAGACTGCACCCTCTGGGTCTACCCATGGAGGCTACCCCGGTCTCTGTGGCCTCTACTAACCGCCCCACCCTGCTCTGGATCCCTTGGAGGGAGACTTGATAGTGGGGAAGGAAATGGCTGAGGACACGCCCATGGCGAGAGGCACTGGCCATGTGCTACGGCAATCCAAGGGGAAATCATGACAATAGCTGTCCGCACTAGCCTACGGGTCACCCCGATTTCTCAGCAGCTCCCTGTGCACAAGTCCTGGTTATGCATCATTCTCAAATATTCTTCAAGATTGTTTTATGGACACTCATCAGAGTCCTCTTATTCACCTTTAAAACACATTGTATTGCCTACCCCAAGTATTCGACAATCATGTCAGCTCCCCCACCCCCGAAAATTCATGAGATTGGTGTTAAAAATCATGAGATTTTTAAAAAAAAGACCCTTGGAATTCATTTTATTTGCATCCTGGTTTCTGAGCCTCTAGGATGTGTTCTGGACACTAGTCATAAAGCCTTCAGCCAACCATATTCACCCTCACTCTGCCATTGCATGATGAGAAAAGCCACCTACCTCTTCAAGTCTGACACATTCAAACCAACTGGTTTGGGTGCTTGAAATCTTTCCGAATTATGGCAGAGATTTTCAAAAGACTCTTCAGGAGTCAGATGAGTAAATCCCATGGGAATTCAATGGGATCAAAATCCTATAGACACTGAAAACCCCGCTCACTTCCTTCCAGTCCAAGAAATGCCCTTGGGTAACCAACTGCAGCCCATACGCACAGACGCCACTGCTGTCAGCCTGGACAGAACTCAGAGCTGTAGCACAAAGTACAACTGCCCCCTACCACTTGAGCTAAAGAAGAACTCTTCCGGCTGTAAACGGTGGGCTGGTTTTAGTCTCTGATATAGCTTTACTGCCACAAAAGAGTTTTACCCTCACCAATCCACAGGGCGCTGCAGCATTTAAGGGTCTGAGCGCCTAACCCACCCAGAACACTCAACCCAAATCTCACAGCTGAGCCAGCATTACAACAACAGGTTACAATTCTGCAGCCCTTTTTGGTGGCCCCCATCCCTATAGTATCTGAGCAAGTCAAATTTTAAGGAAATTTAAATTTATCCTCATGGCACCCTGGGAAGTAGGGAAGGACTAACAGGCCCATTTTACAGAAGAGGCACAGAGAAGCTAAGTGACCTGCCCAAGGTCACACAGGAAATCCGTGGCGGAGCAGCAGGGATTTGAGTCCAAATCCTTGGTTAGTGCTCTAACCACCAGATCATCCTGCCATTCATATTTAATGAGCATTAAAGGAGTAATGAGGTGAGCCTCACAACAGTGCTGCCATATAATATAATATTAATCATAATAATCTACTCTTATACAGAGCTCTCATCCAAAAAGCTAAGAGTTCTTTATAGATAGATGGACAAACTGAAGAACAGAACATGGATGGGCATGAAGAAGCAGCAGCCAGGAATAGACTTGTCCGAATTTCTGGCTCCCATTCCCTTCCTCTTATCACACTTAGACACGCAATCTATGAAAACTCACATGTTACTAAGGACCAGTTTTATATTAAGTGGTGTGTAAGGGGTTAATATGTGAGGAATAGATGTTACAGACAGAGCTGGTCAACATTTTCTTCTAGATGAAAACTGGACTTTAAAATAAATGATTTTTGGTGATATATTTTAGTTTCCTTTGAAAGGTTCCATCTTTTTTAATAAAATGATTGTCCTATTAATTGGTAGGGTTTTCTAGAAAAGGGAAAAGAGGAGATAAAGGTAGAAAAAAAATAAAAATCAAAAAGGGAAACATTTTTGGTTTCCAGATGCTGAAAGAAAATTAAATTTTCAATTTGAAATGAAACCAAAATGTTTGGTTTGAAACTAAATGAAAAAAAATTGTTTCACTCAATAAAAAAATTGGAAAAGTCCTGAAAAACTTGAAATGAAATGAAACATTTTTCATTTTTTTTTTCAAAATTTGGAACGGAAAAGAGTTACCTTTTTCAAACCCAGAACAAAAAGAGTTTACTGTCTAAGCTCATCAGCAGAAGGTGTTATACGGTTAATCAGTCCTGGTTATAAACAACCTACTGACCTAAAACATCTGCTCAACGTTTATTAATAGAGCAGGGGTAGAAAATGGAATTTTTCAATGCAAAAAATTTAGTTTTTGAACAAAAAAGTCAAAATGTTCCACAGAAAGCAGACAATTTCAGTGAAAAATTGCATTTCATTGAAAACCCCATTTTCCATTTAAAAAGTTTAGATCTGCATGTGCAGAGAGGTGGGCCTAACAGGCAGGTACTTTCCATGCATCACCCCTTTATCAAACCCAGAGGGGTCCCTACTTATGTTAATATTGACAGAGCCCTTCACTGATCTCCCTCCTTCCATCAAAGGAAGGTCCAGGCAGCACATCTCCAAGAGAACCCAGGAGAGAAGGGGGCACCCGTGGAAATCTCATTAGAATCTTTGCACTGGTCTCTCTCGGTGTCTGCAGGGGGACCAGCAGCGCAGGAACCAGCAGGCTGATAGCTAGTTACTGTTGCCAAATTGAATGGCCAAGTAAGAATAGGGTGACCAGACAGCAAGTGTGAAAAATTGGGATGGGGTAGGGGGTAATAGGCGCCTATATACGACAAAGCCCCAAATATGGGACTGTCCCTATAAAATCGGGACATCTGGTCACCCTAAGTAAGAATCAGTTGGAAATGTATGTCTGGAATTTCCACTCTGAGAGGGATCGCCTTGGCCTGTCATACATCCCTGAGATTTGGGAGATTTGCCTGTTCCAGTGAAAACCCTCCTCCCCTATCCTTAGAGCTCAAACCCAGAAGAAACAGAACCAGGAAAATCCATCCGGTTCCTATGTCCACCCTTCTGCAAGGGCAAAGCAGTCGGAGACCAGTTACCAAATGGATGTTACACTCAGGACCACCGAGTTCAGTTCGGGTGAGTCAATAAGGAAGAAGAAACCTCAAGGCCAAGAGTTAAGATGGGCACAAACTTTCAAAAGTGGCCTTTGATTTGGAGAGGCTCCATGTGTAGATTCCCAGGCCTGAGACACGGGGGGCTGTGGGCACTCCCAGCTGCTGAAAATCAGGCCTAGGGTGCCTGAGGTAAAAAATGGTTGAACCCAGAATTTGGGCCCAATTATATAGCTATATAATAGACACCGATCAAATGCTTCGGACGTAGACTAAGTAAATAGGAAGCAGATCTCTTCCTACGCAGATGCTTGAACACTGGGATCCGCATAAAATGATTCCTTTCCATCCAGCTTACAAACCCTCACAAAGAGCTTGTGGGTCAAATCAATGCCTGGTGGTAGTGGAGTCATGGCGGGGAGAGATGCGATTTTCTGTATATAAAATAAATAGCAGTCGATGACAAGCACCACATTGGCTGAGGATGAAGAAGCCTGTATCTGTCACATCACTGCTAAGTGAGTAAATTTTAGTGTACAATTGATAGTTATTAGATGATATACAATAACTGTCTCATTAAATCAGAGTTTGAGTGCGGGTTGGGAGTCTTAATTTAAAGTGCCACTGGTTGCAAGTTATTGAAATCAGATGGATTGGGCAGAAAGGAGGGGAAGAAAATAGGGCCTATGGAAGTGTAAGATAGCTACAGGTTATAACCCACACACCCCAGGATTTTCTTATTTCCATGCTGCCATGGGGCCTGGTGAAAATATTCGTTTTCCAACTGCAGTCATTTTTCTGTCTCTTTCCTACCCTTCTCCACCCGCACTTTAAATCGCTACCTAATAAATGGTTGGGCACCTTTCTCTGTGTTTTAAATGCAGCGTCAAAAGCAAAGGTTAATGCCTGAGATTGCATTCCAATTGAAAACGCGGCCACCGGTAAATTTGGTTTGTTTAGAGTGGAAATGCTTGAACTGCTGTGGACGGGTGGTGGGGTGCAAGAGCACTCGAAAAGGGGGGGGACTCCTCCATTCCCGTGCCTCTCCTGGACAAAATTTAATTCCAAAGTTTAATGAGTTGCGAAGGGCACTGGATTAGAAAGGCCAGCTTGCGCCCTGCCAAAGCCAGAGCGCTGTGTTAGCGGCTGCTGCAACGAGAGAGAAAAAAGGGACGGGGATGTGGGGAGAGAGAGGGAGCGAGAGAAACCAACAACTCTGAAAACGTCAGGGAACAGAGCAAGTGAAAAATGTCAGGGCAAATTGCTCTTGACAGTGTTAATATCTGCACCTCATAGCAATAATTACATGTAAATAAATAGTGAAATAGCTCTCAGCTGGAGTCTGCACTCTGAGTGCAGATGCCGCTAACAGCCAGCTGGGGACCTTTCGCTCTTCGGCTGCTTATCCCCCCCCTCCCCTTCTTCCCTCCCCCAAGCTCATCCAGGCTGGAGCTGAGGGCACGATTGCCTTCATCTGAAGAATTCTCTTTGCTGCCTCTTTCCCTCCTACACTGAATGTACCCCGTCTTTACTCTGTCCTTTGCCAGGCTAGAGATGCCTGTTGATCACAGGGTTGTGTTTGTGTGTGTGTGTGTGTTATGGTGTTTTTTCAGTGTTACAGAATCATAAAGTCCAAGGCCAGAAGGGACCAGCAGATTGTCGGGTCTGGCCTCCCGTATATCACAGGCCACCAACCCCACCCAGCACCCGTACACTAAACCCAACAACTGAAACGATACCAGAGAATAGGAGAGACTGAGATGCACCAGTGCCCGAGGCCCCTGCAATCTGGCAAGTGACCTGCACCCACCTGCTGCAGAGGAAGGCGAAAACACCTCAAGGTCACTGCCAATCTGACCTGGAGGGAAATTCCTTCCTGACCCTGCAGATGATGATTAGCCAGGACCAGCCAGCTAAGCTTCTGAATGCTCAGTGCCACCTCAGAACCCTGGCCCTCTCTGTCCAGTGTCCCACGTCCAGCCACCCCTTCCTTCAATGCAAGTGAAGGGAAGGAGGCTTGGCGGCTCCCCGGTGGGCCCACCTGCAAATGGACCCAAAGGGTAGTTAACTCACTGCCTGGATCTTCTGTTCAGCATTAGGGCCCTCTGCAAATCTGAAAGATGCTCCTGCTCTCTTCCAATTGCTGGGCAGAGAAGGGAGGTATCTTCTACAAGCACTGAGATTACATCTTTCCTATTACTGAAGTGGTCCATCTTTTAAAAGCGTGTAGGAAAGTGTCTGTCTGTGAGCTGGCATAAAGGAAGAGCAGATGCTTGGTTCAGCAGGAGACCATTGGGGTACAGAGTTTAAGCCAACAAGGAAGGTGTTTTCCCCTGGCTTCCATTATTCTCAGTATCACCCACCTTGCCTGAGAAACCACATCGCCCATTGTTTCTCAGAGTCAGACTGACTTTGGGGGAACCCCTTCTCTTTTCAAACCAGTTACCACGGCACCCCTCAGCCCTGCAGCCTCCACAGGGCATAGGACAAACAGCATCCTTCCCTCCCAGATACAGGAATTCCAAAGCTCCACCAGGCTGAACAAAGAGATTTCAGCTTGTCCGTGGGAGGATTTTCACCTCCGCCTTTTGGCAAGTGGAAATGGTGGGCGTGATCCTTTCATTTTTCCACTGTATGTCCAACCATCTTCACCGTGAAACCCGTCATTTCGACTGCAGATGGCTGGATCTGACTGCCCTCTGTGTGTCCCATCAGTGCTGCGTTCTAGAGGCAGAGGGGTCATTGCAGAAAGACACAAAGGTCTGCATGCCCAGGAAGCCCCCATCCCGCCGGCTCCAATGAAGGCATCATATTCGAGTCACTGAGTTTCCCATGTGAACTGACAGAGATCACGTTAGGGGTCCCGATCAAGAGAGGCAATATGGTCTCGTGATTAGAGCACTGGCCTAGGCCACAGAAAACCTGGGTTCAAATCCCTGGGTTCAAGACTTCCTAGGTTGGGCAAGTCTCTCTGTGTTTCTCTTTGGTAACACAGGGATATCTGGACTATTCTACTTCCCCCAGTGAGGAGAAATACATTAAGGATTGTGAAGGGCTCAGATAGCACAGTAATGGGGCCATATAAGTGCCTTAGAGACGAGTACTATATTTTAGCCTCAGCCTACTCCCCCTATAGCCAATTCGTCAACATACCCCCTTGGTCAGGGGAGCCAAATACTTGTACGCTGAGGGCTTGTGTGCCAGCTCTCCAGGAGCCCAAGGGCTGCATGTAACATGCCATGCAGAAATAAACAGGCTTGGCCATAATATTTGCTTGTGTCTGAATTGGCCTTGCTGGGTGAATAGAAATTGCATGTGGATGGGCACAACTGGCCATCAGACCTGCCATTGATATTACTTGCCTGCACAAGGAGGTAGCACCCCCATATTTAAATGAAGAGGATCTTTCTGAACTATATCACCTCCTTCAAAGCCAGGAAATGATCCCTGCAGCAAAGCCTGGCTACACGTGCGGAGATCCCTCACTTCTCAGTCTGGCTAGCGCCCTGGTCCTGCAGCACAAGCCGCTACCTCGTGAGCTAAATGAGTAACTCCAGTAGCTGCTGAGTGAAGAGCTTATCCTTGCTGGGCTGAGCCACCAGAAGAATGCACGATCTCACCTGGTAGGCCGATGTCTGACAAGACTCAGCTGATTAGCCACTTCCTAATCACCATTGCCTCTGGGCTAAACCAGATCTAGGGCGAGACCAGAGCCAGAGCAGGGTGACTCAAAAACCCCAAACCTTTGCCGCAGACAGGAGAGGTTCCTGTCGAACTCCTGCCTTACGCAAGGGAAAAAGCTGGGAGGACTTTCCTTTTGGCTAATGAAATTCACAACATCATCCCACACTGCACTCAGCAGCAAACACAGCTCCATTCTTTGGAAAACAAATATGTTCTTTAGAGCTTCCTGGTTGTCAAACACCTTTCTGTTTAGCTCAACAACTAATCCACTTATCGGAGGATAAAGCTGCCAGTGAATCACCAGTATGATAAAAGCATGCACAAAATTAGCAAAAATTTGCCTACGGCTCCTGCACTTAACAAACACCAGCTCAGAGAAAAAATATTCCTTTTTTTTTAATATATAACTGAGATCCCCAGGAGAGATTCTGTCAGATAACAGCTTTTTATTTTGCTTGCAGTTTTTTTTCCCCTCTCTCTCCGTATAACCCAATCACTGAAGCTAGAAGATGATGAGAGATAATATCGGATCCACAGTGAAACTGACAGCATTTGAATAAGCAAGAAAGGCAACAGGGGCAAGATTTTAATAAGTTTTTTTTTAAAAAGAACTCGCACAAACCAGAAAGAACTGAGTGCATCGGGGGCTTCCGTAGGTGCTCAGGATTGCTGGATGTGTCCCTATTGGTGAGGTCATGAAACATGCGGGGGTCAGAACGTGTCCTTGTCTATTACCTTTCATCTAAGGAGCTCAAGATGTTTTATAAACAGTCATGATTTCAGCCTTGCAATGCTCTTGTGAGATGAATCAGTACTATTATCCCCATTTTACAGATGCGGAAACTGAGGCACTGAGAGTTTTTTTTTAGTGACTTGCACAAGGTCATGCAGCCAAATCAGTGGCAGAGGAGATAGCTCTCATGGCTCTCAGTTCTATATTACAACCCCTAAATCATATTTCCTCTTTAACTCATCTTGAGCCCAACTACTTAAATCCTGAAAGGGATCTTGCTTCTTTCTAGCGGATAGATTGGTGTGGGATGCTCTGTGATGCTTATCTAGCTCTGCAAACCTTGTGAGTCTCTACAGCTTGGCTGGAAGTCCTCTGAGAAAAGACTTTTTCATGAGATTTCCAGCATTTCTGGAAACCCGTAGCAGGGCCGCCCAGAGGATTCGGGGGGCTGGGGTCTTTGGTGGCAGGGGTCCTTCTGCTCTGGGTCTTCGGGGCACTTCGGCGGCAGGTCCTGGAGCGAGTGAAGCCCCCGCTGCCAAATTGAGCCAAAGACATTGAGCAGAAGCAGCTCTGGGTCTTTGGAACAGCGGGTCCTACACTCGCTCCGGGTGTGTGCCGCAGCACTAAAGGACCTGCCACTGAAAACTCTCGTGGGGGCCCTGTGGGGTCTGGGGCCTGGGGCAAATTGCCTCACTTGTCCCCCTCTCTGGGCGGTCCTGACCCATAGAGGGAAAACTCCTTAGAGATGAGCCCAAGCTACCATGGAGTCCAGATCCAGATCTGTACATCCCCAAATGTTGGGAGTGTTAAGAACATAAGAGTTGCCAGGGCGTCAGAACAATGGGCCATCTAGCCTAGTATCCTGTCTTCGACAGTGGTCCGTGCCAGAGCTTCAGGGTTGTGCACAGAACAGGGTAATTATGGAGTGATACCACCTGTCTTCCACTCCCAGCTTCTGGTAGTCAGAGGTTTAGGGCTGTCCTGAGGATGGGGCAGCCTCCCTGGCCATCTTGGTTAATAGTCATCTGATGGACCCTCCATTAACTTATCCAGTTCTTTTTTGAATCTAGAGTGTTCAGATTGTGGTTCTGGTTTATTTTCAGAATTAGCATCGGATCCTGCAACTGGCTCCACTGAAGTCAATGGGGCTCTGCACTGGCATTGGTATCCACCTGCATCTATGATCTATTCGCAGGATTGGGGCCATGGGCCTGCATCTGGAGTCTGGATCTGGTTTTCTTGTCTAACTTTCTCCACAGTCATGGGGACTCAGAGCCAGCATTATGGATCCGGACCCATCACTCAAAGAACCTCTCAGAACGTTTCAGCATTTGAAAAAAAAGTTTGGTCCCAGTCTCCTTGTAGAAATGAGAGAAGGTTCGAGTTGGGAGGATAGTTTGGTGGGGGTGGGGGAAGGCATAGCGTAGTCAGCAATCCATTCTGTGACCGTTTAGTCTGGGCCAGGGCTTAAGAAGGTCCAGGCAAACACCAGGCAGCTACCAGGCAGCACAGGTTGGGTCAGGCCTGGAGCTGGACAACACCAAGGAACCTGTCTGTTTCCTGCAGCCTCAATAAAAGATCCCCATCGTATTTGTTACATTGCAGTCCAGTCTCTTCTCAATCACGAGAGAGACCACACGAGGACTGATATTCTTTCTGGGCTGGTTTTTGCCCATCGCTAACTGGCAACCAAGACAATCACTCTTCAAACTCAAGGACCAGAGGCCAGAAGAAAGGACTCACTAACCTTTTTGAATCCCTATATGTGCCCCATTATTGCAAAGTGATGGTGGTTTACAATGATTCTTTATTGAGTGCCAGCAGGGTGCCCAGAGGGCCATGCACACATAAGAGAAGACACAGTCCCTGCCTTAAGGAGCTTACAAGCCACTTCAGAGACCTATCTCAGAATAGCTCCTACCAGCCCAGGTGGACAGGATGCTGTCTTGAAAAAACTGCTGCCCAAGGATGATAAGGATCTTGGGTTAAGCCTCAACGGGATGCTTGCACAGCCTGTGGATGGGGAGATTAGATAAAGCCACTCCAGTATCTGGGCACCATTGGTGGCTAACAAGATATCGGTGTGGAAGTCCTCTCCTTTGTCATCATAGATGGTGGCTGGTGAGAGAGGCAGATGGCTCATAGTGGAGAAGCCATCACAGGGATGACCTTAGGGGGTTTAAAATCCCAGTTTGGACCATCTCTTTATTTAAATGTAGCCTGGATGGAAGGCGCTTTGTAGGGGAGAATCTGAAATGATTCCATTAGTCCAATGCATTAAGTAGGTGCCATTCCAGGAAGCTGGCTGGATAAAGCCCAGTGCATTCAAATATCACTTTTTTGCTTTCTTTCTTTGCCGTGGCAAGGGCAAGGCAGGAGCACATGATGATGGGAACATTTAGGGGAGCTGGGAATTAATCAAGAGGCACACACCTGTCAGGCTGGAATCTGGAACTAAACGGAAACACTTGCTAGTGGGTGACCTTTCACCCTCCAGACAAGCCTGCAGCTCTCGAGCTGTTTGAGAAGCCATCTCACTGTGGTTGTGGTTCTGAGACCCCGGATGAAATACAGCAAGAAGGGAAAGCAAGAAAACAGCAGGGAGTGGGGCTGAAACCACTTTCTAAGAAGTAGGGTGGGGGGAAAGAGGCCAGGGGCTGGGTGGGGGGTACAGGGGCAGTCCTCAGAGAGGGCTGGGAGAACATAGTCTAGAGGTTGACCTAATGACATAGAGATGTTGGGAAAAACCACAGAAGATATTTGGTCAGCCAACAGGGAAAAAGCAAGATGGAGCTGAAGGCCGATGTTGAGGTAACCAAGGTGGGATTTTCAAAAGCACGCATGTGATTTAGGGTCCCAAGTCCCACTGACTTTCTATAGTTCTCCTGTGTCGCTTAGGCCAAAACTCTGCAGCGACTGAGGTTCAAATGGCAACCAGCAAGGTAATGTTAACCCTTCCAGCCAGCCAGCCAGAATCATGGATAGGTGGCTAGAGGAGCCGGAGGCATTCTCAGCTCTAAATGCTAAGACAAGATGTGGGGTGTTGGCACTTTAAAAAGTATGGGATCTATTTTCATCTGATGTAAACTGGCACAGTCACGTTGTGGTGCCGATCTCGACGCCAGGCACCCTGGGGACTAGGATGTCAGAATACCCGGGATCCTCAGGTTTTCCAGCTTGGGATTCTTTGAGGTAGGGTCCCCCAAGGGCGGTGTAATTCCCCTTCCTGACCTGGGCTGGAGGCAGTGTACCGTTAAGGAGGTAGTGGCTCAGCTTGGCATGTGCCATAAAGCTGAGTGGGGAAAATCAAGTGACCCGATTCGGACTCATTAATTATTGTTGATTATTTGACTCTAGGCATCTCTTGGGCACCCATCATCATAGCCCTGGCTGCCTTGCAAACGGATGAAGTGAGCTTTGCAAACATCTTACCCCAGTGAGATAAGCACTCGCTGTTATCACCCACAGGAAATCTGAGGCACACAGAAATTAAGTTCATCAAGCAAAAATTTCAGATGTGCCTGGTGATTGAGGAGCCTAAATCCCATTGACTTTCAATTGGGCATAGGCTCCTGAATCATTTAGGCACTTTAGAAAATTTTGCCCATCTTCAAACCCAGGCTCCTCAGATTAGGCACTGAGACATATATTTAGGTACCTACACCATTGACCTGATTTCCAGAGGTGCTTAGTAGCCAAGTCTCCCAAAGACATCACTGGGAGTTGGAGTGGGCCTCAGTGACTTGCTAAAGATCACAGAGACCATATTCCAGATCTTCTCACAACCAGGCCCAAATCCTGAGCTGGTGTAAATGGGTGTAGCTCCATTAATGTCAAGGGAGCCATGCTGATTTACACAAGCTGAGGATCTGGCCCTGCAGTGCCCAGTGTTTTGTCTATGGGAACAGCCTTTGCTATGAACTGGGACTGAATAGATTAGATTAATTGGAGATATACTTATCTCCTAGAACTGGAAGGGACCTTGAAAGGTCTTTGAGTCTAGCACCCTGCCTTCACTAGCAGGACCAAGTACTGATTTTTGCCCCACATCCCTAAGTGGCCCCCTCAAGGATTGAACTCACAACCGTGAGTTTAGCAGGCCAATGCTCAAACCACTGAGCTATGATGTTGCTTCTGGGTCCCACCAGCTGTGACAACATCCCATAATAGAAGCTAAGATGTCCAGCCCAGTTTTGCTAATCCAAGAGCTAAAGCAAGTGTTTCAAATAAGCATCTGAACTCCTGGGTACTCATCCAAAATGAATCTCTCCATTTTTTTGAGGATCACTCTGACTTCGAAGGAAGTTGAAGGCATCAAGCACCTAAATTACTTAGGAGCCTGGGTCCCATCTACAGAAGAGTCCGACGCATTTAGGAGCCTAAATTCCACTGACTTCCAATAAGACTTAGGCTTCTAAAGTGCTTACGTCATTTTTGAAACAGGCTAGATTTTTAAACATATTTAAAAGTTAGTGGGATTTTCAAAAGCATCGAGGCCCAGATTTTTAAAAGGATGTAGGTGTTGCTGGGCTCAGCGTTGCAATGCCTACCTGATTTAGGAACCTAAATCTAATTTTCAAATTTAGGATTTAGGCACTTAGTAGTCTAAATGCCATTGACAGTCAGTGGTCCCCTGTGTCCCTCTGTGCCTAGAAATCTGACTTACCAAATGCTCACGGAAAGTGGCTACAAAAGAAACATGAACTGAGATGGAGCAAATTCCTTAAAAAACATGATTATTTGCAGCATTTTGGGGTTTTTTTGGCCATGATCACCCAGGGGTCCTGGTTCTTGACCCTGCGTGCTTGACAACAGTTACTCATTGTTGTATTCACGGCAATCGCCTCTACTTGTGAGAGTGTTACAGACACCATGTGCTGACTAGCTAGATTTCATTAGTTCCTACTTTTTGCCTACGGCAGTTACAGGTAAACTCTAGAGTGGATTTTTGTGCCCACTTGGAACAGATCCTGGCCACTTCCCCTGGCAAAGGCACCAGTTTCGATTGGGGTGTGAAGTTACCCAGTCAAAGATGTCGTCTAATTCTTCTCGGCACAAGCAGTGGTGTGACGGTGCTATTATCAGCACGCAATGCCGAGAGATTCATTATATCCAATGAGACTGCACTCCCGACTGAGCCGCTGAATCCGGCATTGGCTTTTGGGGTCAGGGAGACCCCATGTGGCTCCTAATTCGAGCCTGGATTTGTGCTCAGCTGCACACTTTAATCATTAATTAAAGGTTTGCCATCATCTTCAAGCAGCTGTGAGTGTCCTCCAGGTCGATCCCCAAGCAACACTCTGCTGATCTGTAGTAGCATATTGGAAAGTTCACTGGACGGGTTGCCTCAAATATGAGCCCCTTCTTATCCCCCCAACACACAAGCTAACTAGTTCCCATCAGAAAGAGTTCATAAACTCAGGTATTGCTGGTTGACCCCTCTCCCTCTCACTTCCTCTTCCCCTTCCCTGCAATTTAGCCAAAGAAATATTTTTCCTTTCTTTTTTCTCATTCTTTCCTTATTTTTTTTTGAATGAAAAATGCTATTTGGTGCCTCCTGAGCCGCTCTAGCTGGGCTCGGCGTCCGTATCAGCTGGAGGAGCTTAGAGCCTCGTCTCTTCGGATTTAGACTGAAATTTTGATTTTCTGCCGCGCTCAGATAATGTGGAAATCCCGTTCCCCGATATTTACTGTTTATCAGCGAAGTGCAGTGCAGTTCTGGGGAGGGGGGAAGGGAATCTCACTCTTTCTTTCGTGCTACCTCTGTGCCTCCTCTTGTGTCCCCTCGCTTCCCTTTCTCTCCCAGCCATCCCTATTATTCCTGCATATTAATGGTGTTTGACTTTAGAGCAGCCAGCACAACAATAGCCTCATTATTTCAACCAGAGAAAAGAAGGAGAAACTCTTTCCAGAGGCTCCACACTGCCCCACAGTGAGCTCCGAATTCCAGTGCTCGCCGTCCCCTTTCACCTGCAGCAACGAACCAGAAGACCACAATCCCCAACTGCCTGGGCTACCTTCCCATGGCCATGGATGATGATGCTCAAAGGATCACGACCTCTCCAGGCCCATAGGCTGTGAGATCTCCTCTTTGTCTCATGGGGTTTACTGCCTGGCTAGCGCAGATCCAACTCCTTTGTGGTGTGTTTAAACTTGGGGATGGGGCAGCGTGATCTGCCCTTGCCAGCTAAACAAGGGATTGCCTCTTCTCCCTCCATCCCCTATTTTCCTCTTGCCACTTTGCAGCCACAGTCAATTTATCCTCTTCATCTGCCCAAATCAGCACTGCCTGGCCACGTCCCACTGCGAAGGTCCCACTAAGTTCCACCAGACATGGACTGTCCCCTCTCCTAAATCCCATTGCTCTGAGTTGAGGGATTGTCTTGACTGACAGGGAGATTGGATCTGCTCCCATCTGAGGGCCTCATCCTGAGGGGAGTTTGGCACCTTTGGTTAGGGTTGCCTATTTTGGTTGGACGCATTCCTGGAGGTTTCATCATGTGACATAATCTTTCATTAAAGACTAAGCTGTAATGCCTGGAGATGCCAGGACAATCCTGGAGGGTTGGCGACCCTAGCTTTGGCTGCCTGGTGCTTCACAGGGCCAGGCCTGGTCTTTGCATTGGTGCTTCCTTGTGGCCCGAATCTGATCAAATTCCCTCCCCTGGCGCCTTCCTGCTTCCTCAACCATGAATAAAAGATGGCGCCATTTCCTCAAAATGCAGATTAGCGTTGGAGATGCACCAAGCTGAGCCCTGCCAAACTCATTCCACTGAGAACCCCAGAGGGGTAAGGAGAGAAAAAAAGGCTCTCTGGCCTCCTGGGTAAGAAACATCAACTGTGCATACAAACTCAGGACTCCTCAGCAGCAGGGGAATAGCTTTGAGGGCCACTTAGCACCTGGCAGGCCGTAATGCCCTGCTAATAATGAGTAGGCCTGCTGCCGATCCCTAAAAGGATTGGTTATTGTCAGATAATGTAAAGGTTTTTTCCCCTCCTACCCCTTGAATGCAGGCATCTCCCTGTGGTTAGGATAGAACAGAATAACCCACTGATGTTATTGCCACCTGCAAATTCGCTGGGCTTTCTCTGCAGCACGTAATTAAACTCAGCGCTGGGGTAACCGACAGCCTCCATTGCAGCTTATTAGAAAGCAGGGGAAGAAAATGAGGGGGGAGGTGGTAGAAAGAGGGGAAGACGGGAAACACGATAAACCCCAGCCAGGCTCTCTCTGTATTGCTGTTCTCTGTGCAGCTTGGCTGCTGCCTGGCTCTTCTGGTTTAAAGTGACTCTGCTTCTTATGGAAACGGAGAGGAGGTATTAAAAAAAAAAACACCACAAGACACAGAGAGCTTCCTTATCTCAGGGAGACAGTTGTCAGGAATCACTTTGACTGAGTCGTTTTGTCTCCATGCTTTTTTTGCTGTCAAGCAGGCCTCAGGACATGGATCAAAGGAGAGGCGCCGAGCGTGCGCTGAAACTTCTCATCCCTTCTCGGTACAGACGGTAGAGTGGCAGACAGCTCTCCTCAACATCAAATGGAAGGAGAGGAGAGGGAGGAAAGAGAGAAGGGAGAGGGAGAGAGGAGGAGTGGAAGAGAGGAAGGAGCAGAAGAAGGGTTTTCTCAGTGTGGGGTTTTCTCAGTGCCACATCAGATCCCACGGGTGGGAAAGCATCAGCTTGGGCATCTGGCCCTACTCTCTCCTTCTCCCCTACACGGTCTCACTGGTGTCTGGGGCACCTCTGAGGGGTTTCTCCGGGTCGCTCTATATAAAGCCACTGGAGGGTTAAAGAGGCGGGAGGGGCTGTTTTAAGAGAACTGCGTCAAGCCGGGCAGTTGGCAGAGTGGGCAAACAGAGAGTCTGGCACCTTTGTGGGGGTGGATTTCCAGCCGGTGTGGAGGGGGAGCTGTCCGCTCTCGGGCAGACTGACCATGGGAGATGTGGGGTTGGGTTTTCTCCCCTCATGCCCTTTTCCCTGCTCTGAGCTGCACCAAGGGGCTGGAACCCTGCCTGGATGGGGGTGTATGGTCCGTGAGGAGCATCCTTTAGCTGTGTGTGTGCAGCACCTAGCACAATGGGGCCCTGGTCCATGCCTAGGCGCTACGGTAACACAAAAAAGACATAATAATAGTGATAGCAAGAAAGGCATGTTCCTGAACCTCGCTTGGGAATCTGGAGGTGAGACTCGACCAGACAGGACCTGAACCATTCTGCGCTTTGCTTCCATTGCTGCATCGTATCAGCTTTCACAGCGCTGCCCAGGCATTATCCTAGTCCTAGAAAAACCAGGTGCAGGGGAAGCAGGGATGAGAGTCACGGACACAGCTCTGCCCAGGCTCACCCCGTGTCATTGAAACGGACTCTGTGGGAGAGGCCCCTTCCATCATCCAAGCAGGTGAGCCCTACTCCGTGCTTGCGAGGAAGGGGAGCCAGCCATCCTCACTCGCTGCCACTATGTCTCGGAGGGGGAATGCCTCCCAGAGCCGAATGGGGACCAGCGTCTTTACTGCAAAACATCTAGTCCCTTTGGGCGCCAAGCTGTTCACTGGCTTGGTGGGCTTGCCATGGCTCTGGGGCAAACTCTGGTGATGGCCTTTCCCTGCCAGCAACAAACCCCTTGTGTAGACCTTGTATATTTCCTTGCAAATTCCCAGGAGTATCCTGTGGATTTTCCTATTGCGGCTGAGCAAGATTAGATCCTTCCTCCACCAACCCTTTGCTGTGTGGCTTATGATCTCCTTTCAGGCGCTTATTCCCTGCAATAAGATCCCCCTCATCTCCCAACTGGATAGGCTTAAGGACTGACTCCAGCTTATCACGGGAGCTAAGACCATCCACACCTTTGATCACCTTACTAGTTGCCCACCCCAAGCCCTGCTAGAATTTCGGATCTTCAGCCCCTGCTGTAAATTGATCTCTTGCATGCCTGTCTGATGGCGGGGGGGAGAGGGGAGAAAGCATCTTTCAGGAGGAGGCCCAGCTGCACGCAAGCTGCTTCCCTTAGGGCCATCTCTGTGCCAATGTCTATGCCAGGTGGCGAGGTCCTGCACAGCCCACCCCACCCCACAGCTCCTCAATATAGGTCCAGAAAGGCTGGGCAAACTGGCCCCATAGTGGGCAAGGGCTGAGCACTGCAGCGCCATCTTGCATAGATCCTGTCGTGTGTGTGTTACAGAGGGGAGGACGCAACACAAAGCTGACAACACAGACTTCCTCTAAATTGCTCACCCACAGCCCCTCCCCAACGCAACCCTGCCCTTTTATACCCCCCAGGGGATGCAGGCAACACTCATGACCCTCTGCAACACTCCAAAGGCTAATGTCACATGCAACCTCCCCCCCCATGGCACACCCACCCCACCCACCCTACCTGTGCGAGTCGCACAGGTAGGGTGGGTGGGGTGGGTGTGCCATGGGGGGGGAGGTTGCATGTGACATTAGCCTTTGGAGTGTTGCAGAGGGTCATGAGTGTTGCCTGCATCCCCTGGGAGGTATAAAAGGGCAGGGTTGCTTTGGGGAGGTATCATCCCCTGGGAGGTATCCCCTGGGAGGTATCCCCATTGTCACAGAAGGAGGCGCTCAACATCAGTGAAAAATATGCTTCCCTATGAAGGCCAGTTGCAAGGTTCTGGCTGATGCAATGGGGAGGGCTGGCACCGCAGCAAAGGAAAATGCTTCTTCTGACCCCCTTCCATTACCACGCCTCACCAAGCCCCTTTATTAACTCCACCAATGCTGGGCCTCGGCAACACATCACGGCTCCGGGGAAAGCGAGGCTCCGGACTCATTGCACAGCGCGGCTTACCGCTGGCACGGGGACGGTGAAGGGGCACAGCTGATGCTTTATGAGGTGGGAGGGACTTGGGTGGGAGGGAAAGCTACTGACTCTTGCAATGTACAGTCTGGGCTGTGCCCACCTCTGCTGCCCAGTAGGACTGGCTCTGTGCCTGGCCCCTGGCCAACGCAAGAAAGCTGCACCGTAGCATGTAGGGCCTGATCTGAAGGGGTGCTGAGTAACTGCAGCACCCAAGGAAATGAATGGGCCGTGCACACTCATCTGCGTGTAACCCCTGAGCATCAGGCCCTGCTCATGCAAAGATAAGGAGCAGAGCTGGGCTTAAAATGGAGTCCACTGGAAGCAAGCTGCCAGCACGATTCTCTCTTTTTTCTCAAGGACTACTGAAACTGGAACACGCATGTACATGTGCTTGTGTCCCCTCCCCCCATGCATGCTGGTATACACATGTGTGCACTCAGGAATGCACACACACATACATGAACTCACACACGCACTACAGCCTTTAGAGTCAAATTATTTATCTTCTTGCATGCTTTCTGTTTAAGCGTCTCCATCTAGGCGTCCTCCTTCCTGGGCAACCTTCCTCCGCACTGTGGCCTTTCTGATCCCTTTCACAGCTCAGCACCAGCTCCTGAGTCCCTGGGCTATTGAAGCCCTGTGTTAAAACGTTCGCCTCTGAATTCCAAAGGTCGCTTGGCAATGCCTGTCACCCGTCTGGAGTCGGTATTAATTGCTAATCTCTCATTTTCTTTCCCTCTATCTGCCCTGCCTGCCTTGTCTCAAGTTCCCTTAATAATCATAAAGAAGGGCAAATCCAGCATTTGAATTCTCCAAGCCCATGTCTACCAGCCAAGTCAGGGGCTCAATCACTCTTAACCGCCCCCGTGCAGAGAAGAGACAAAACCCAGAGGACCTGGCGAAGAGCTCGAAAGCTGGTCTCTCTCACCAACAGAAGTTGGTCCAATAAAAGATATTTCCCTCACCCATCTTCTCTCTCTATAACCCAGAGGAGACAGACTTCAAACAAGCCAACCTACGGGGGGAAAAAACACGCAGCTCGTGCTTAGATTCAGCTACTCCCGACCATATAAATGCAGTTCTAGCTGTCCAGACATGATCTGTGCTACGTTGGCCTGGCTTCGCATCATAAACCAAGATCTGCTACGATACGAGGCACAGGAAGTATGGTTTAAATGTGCAGGGAAATTCATAGCTCTGAGTGAGTCAGACCTTTGGATATTAAGAAACGGGCTCAGGATTCCTCGAGGAATCTGATTCAGATGCTCTACAGGAATGACTGTCTATAGAAAGAGGAGTAATCATGGGTCATATGAGGATTGCACGTGGGATCTTTTTCTCTTTTCCCCTTCATCCCTTCTGTCCTCTTTCATTCCCTTTCCCCTTCCTTTATTTCCTCTCCCTTTCTCTTCGCCTCTTTCCCCCTTTTCTTGTTACTCAAAGCTCCCATTGCATTCAATGGCTTGGGCTCAGGTCCTATTTTCTCAGTGTTCATAATGCTTGTATGCCTTAATATTCCTTCAAAACTCTCTTTCTCACTCTACGGGCACACGGGGGTGTGTGTACATCTGCTGCTCATTCACACAAGGCACTAATGCATGTTTACTCTGCCAGTGTAACATAAATGAGGATCAGGACATATATATGTCTGTACCTATATAGGATAGATCTATATAAGGCCTAGAATACAAATCACACTATTCTGAATGTATTTAAAGTAATATTTTAGGGTGAGATGCTCAAAGCTGCCTAGGGCATTTGGGTCCTCCATTTCAAGGTGCTTCCTATGAGAACTGAGCCTCTAAATCCTGTAGGCCAGTTTTGAAATCTTGGCTGTAGTTTCACACCTAGTAATTCTTGGGTGTGATATGAGACGCGGGGCCAGACTCCGCAGATGCTTTTACTCACATGGTGCGACTTTACTCTTGTGTGGAAGCTTTTCCAGAATCGGGGCTGCTGTTTGTATGGGTCACCTGGGTAATATATAGCGAGGTAATAACATTGACTGGGCCTTTGGGAAATATTTATGGTTTGATCATATGGGAAACATTGAAAGGAAATATGTAAGGGTTGCAACGGTGCCTCGGACCCCCCACATCTGAATCCCCCCCACTCCTTTCGCCCCTATAAACAAAGTAATTAGAAAGCAGTCAAATAAATACTTGTCCATTTTCACATAAGAAAAATACTCTGTTCTCCCTTTTCCTCACAGCCTGTAGGTGAGGCGTCTAACTGACAAGAGCAGATGGCTTTGTTTGGTAAAAACTTTAGCGGAGGGGGTGGAGGGGAAAAGCTTTGCAGGACCACGTAGGTTAAAAGTTTACAGAGACAGAGCTGTATTTGATACTGAGCAATTGAGGGTTTCAATTCCCCCCCACACTTTCCTAAAAGACATTGATTTGATCACATGCACCCACTCCACAAAATGTCGCATCTCGATGGGTTTTGCATATGCTCTCGTCTCTGGGGAAAAAAGCAGCCCAACCTCTCAGATCAAAAAAACATAGGAGCGGTAGCAGCTTTCCAAGGGGTCTGGTGACTAGGGCCAGGCGTGTGATGGCCTGTGCATCAGAGAATCCTCAGTTAGTCCAGGAGACTAATGTTCCCCCAGAGACACAGGAGATAAATACCGGGCATAACAGCAGGGTAGGGGGGCTACAGAGTGAATTCAAAGGTGGATAACGGACAGGAGGGAGGGGAGGTGGCTGCGTGTGCAGCGCACATCCAAGGGGGAAGAGGAGAGAAAAGGAGAGAGGTAAATGGATAGATAGAATGGGAATGGGAGAGAGGAGAAAGCAGGGTGGGAGGGAAGAAGGGGAAACAGGGTTAAAAGAAAGGGAAAGGAAAAGGAAAGGCAGAAAAGGGACAGCGAGGAAACCAGGAGAAAAGTGGGAAATAAAAGCCCGTGTGGGATGGCACCGAAGAGTGTCAGAGTTAAAGACTATTAAAAGAACATGTTTCTACACTAAGATAAGCCGGAGAAATGAATCCTTATCCTTCCAAACCCAACCCTTTAACATTGGAGCGAGAGAAGGGTCTCCTTTCAGGGAATCCTTAATGCGTCCTCCCTCAGCAACCGTAATGCCAGGATGTTCCCAATCTGCTTTGAGGGATGGAAAGATTAAGAATAATAAAAAAATGGCAATAAAATATGTGTGAACGAGGGGGTAATTGTGGACAAATGCAGCATTCAAATTCATTTTTCAGCTCTTTTACGCACCATTTCAATCTTATTTTCTGCTTGTTAATGAGATCTTGTTGGTTGGGGTGGGCCAGGCTGCCCAGTAGCGCTTGGGTAATTGCACATAATTTTCTCTCTACTAGTGATTTGCATCAGATTTTTTTTCTAATTCTTTGCTATTTAACCCCCCCCTCCAAATCTTGCCCCCTCCTCTATTCCCCTCCCCCGGCCCAGTAAGACTCATTTTAAATGCTTATTATAGGCGCAGTGTCTCCGACAAAAAAAAAAGAAAGAAAGAAAGAAAAGGAACCAGAAGGAAAGGTTTCGTGTCACTGAACGAGCGAGCACTGCCTCTCTGTGCACTAACCCCTCTCACCACTAGGCGCCGTGTCCCTCCCAATTGCCAGGCTTCTCGAAAAGGACTTAGTCGGCTAAACCAATCCTTCCTCCAGCATCAGCATGGTTACAGCCAGGAAGCCTCCGGTCCATGACCGAGCGAGGTTCTGAACCCCTGCAATCAACAGAAACTGTATGGTGGATTGCTGTGGGAGCAGGACTGGACCCTAGATGAGAGAAGCTGAAGTGTAGACTGAGCTCATGC
Source organism: Gopherus evgoodei (assembly GCF_007399415.2). Classification (NCBI taxonomy): domain Eukaryota; kingdom Metazoa; phylum Chordata; order Testudines; family Testudinidae; genus Gopherus; species Gopherus evgoodei. The sequence continues at coordinate 7,517,162 of NC_044339.1, read as the reverse complement.
TGCAAAACTGGTGTCCAGACCTCAACGATGATGGAGGGCAGAGCTGGGTTAATCTCTAGGATGGAGGATCTCAGTCATCTCTCTACTGCCCCCCTCCCTCTCCACCCACTCACTCCTTGTGCTAGCTGGAGGGACTGCAGGAGATGGTTCCTCTTAGCAAACCAGGAGCCTCTCTGAAAAACTCAGGGAATGGCAGAGAATGTCCTTCCTTTCCAGCTTCTGCTCCTCTTCTCGCTTCCAGGACAGAATGCTGACTCCATCCTTTACAGACAGTGCAAGGAAGCAGGCAGTGGAGCGGGGCTTGAGGATGTCTCTCTCCAGTCCCACCCATTGTTCTATTTCTTTGAAACGATGGTGCAATGGGGAGGGGGGAATGGTCAAAAAATGGAGGCAGCCTACAGTGAGAGGTGGCCACAGGCAGGGGACAAAGCAGGCAACCAGAAGAGGGGTGGTCAGGAGGACAGAAGCACTAGATTAGGGGTAGGCAAACTTTTTGGGTATGGAAATTGTATGGCGGGCCATGAATGCTCACAAAATTGAGGGTTAGGGTGTGAGGGGCAGGGTGAGGGTGCTGGCTGGGGGTACTGGCTCTAGGGTGGGGCTGGTGATGAGGGGTTGGGGGTGCAGGAAGATGCTCCAGGCTAAGACCGAGGGGTTCGGAGGGCAGGAGGAGGATCAGGGCTGGGGCAGGAGGTTGGGGCACAGGAGGGGGTCAAGGGTGCAGGCTCCAGGCAACGCTTTTCAAGCAGCTCCCAGGAGCAGCAGCACATCCCCTCTCCAGCTCCTACACAGAGACTCAGCCAGGTGGTTCTGCACTCTGCCTGAGTGGCCAATGGGAGCTGCAGGGGCAGCGCTTGGGGTGGGGGCACGGTGCAGAGCCCCCTGGCTGCCCCTATGCATAGAAGCCGGAGTGGGGACATACTGCTGCTTCTGGGAGCCCTGCGGAGTGTGGCGGGAGCTCGAGGACCAGATTAAAATGTCTGGGGAGTGGGGGCTGCAATTTGCCCACCCCTGCACTAGATAATGATATGACACATTGCATCGGGAGACAGATTCAGGAAGGGACCAGGAGGGATGTGGGTTTGGAGATGAGGACAGCACCATGACCTCAACTCATTGTGCAGCTCCCCCGTCAGAATCCTGTGCTGCTAGGAAAGGACGCCCCCAGAAAGTTGGCAGCCTTGCTGAGGTTCCCTCACAGCCTGTGCTACGTAGCTTCCTGTGTAGCTCTGAGTTTGTGGGCTGTCATGAGAGAATCTTCACACAGCTTTACAAACAGGAACACAATGTGAAGGAAATACAAATGGCTGGGCTGAATTATGCCTGGCGTGATCAGCAAAGGTCACCTTGAGGCACCATCCAGGGCCATCCACTCAAACGGAGCCTGGAAAGCCAGACACTTGGGGGTAAAATAAGGAGCAGAAGCAGCCCATTCATGAGGGTGAGTCTGCCCGCAAGGCTCCGCCACTTACCCCTCAGAAAGGTAAGGTGCATGAGCATCAAAATCATTGACAAACGCCAACTTTCAGATCCGGGCTGCAAACCTCTCTCCGGAAACACCATTAAGGCAGCACTGCACTTCCACTACACTGGCCACACGCAGATCGCAAAGCACATCAGAGATATTAAACAACCTCAAAGGTTGCTCAGCGGTGTTATCCTCATTTTACTAATGGGGAAACTGAGGCACAGAGCGGTGCTGTCACTTTCCCAAGAAATGGTGGCAAAGCCAGACATGGTGGAACCCAAGTCCCACAACATTCAGTCTCATGGCTTAGCCACATGATCACTCAGTGGTGGAGCTGCACTGGGGATGAATGTGACACGTGGAGTGAAAGCCACCCATAGCCCCGAGAAAACAAAAGCAACAAACACAGCGAGAGGGTGTCTGAGCTTCCTGCTAATCCTGATATTGTCTTGCTCTTTCAGGTTGACTTTGTGGGTCTGCAGAACACTTTAGAGGACTCAGAAAGAATCATAGAATATCAGGGTTGGAAGGGACCTCAGGAGATATCTAGTCCAACCCCTGGCTCAAAGCAGGACCAATCCCCAGACAGATTTTTGCCCCAGATCCCTAAATGGCTCCCTCAAGGATTGAACTCACAACCCTGAGTTTAAGCAGGCCAATATTCAAACCACTGAGCTATCCCTTGCCCCACATCAAGGAAATGTGAGTCTGGCCATCCAAAGGCTCAAAGGCAGTCAAGCTGAAGTACCGCCCAGCTTTGACACTACCGTTGTGAGTACCAGTACAAAGAGCTAGATACATCAAGTGCCTTGTAAAGGAAACGTAGAGAAGAGGGGTTTTGCAGGTAAAACAATACAAACATTATGGTATTTTCATATTTCTGTTGATTCTGTGAAACAACTAAACATGTCAATTTAGCTGAATGTAAAATACGTCACGTAGCCTTTTTCCCTAGATAACCGAGAGATGTTGGCTAAGACAAACACCAAGCTATGCTGGTCATCTCCCGTTTCCCCAGCCTGGCCCCTTTATATAGCACAGGGGTAGGCAACCTATAGCAAGCGTGCCGAAGGAGGCACGTGAGCTGATTTTCAGTGGCACTCACACTGCCCGGGTCCTGACCACCAGTCCAGGGGGGCTCTGCATTTTAATTTAATTTTAAAAGAAGCTTCTTAAACATTTTTAAAAACCTTATTTACTTTACATACAACAATAGTTTAGTTACATATTATAGGCTTATAAATAGAGACCTTCTACAAATATCAAAATGTATTACTGGCACGCAAAACCTTAAATTAGAGTGAATAAATGAAGACTCGGCACACAACTTCTGGAAGGTTGCCAACCCCTGATCAGGGCCGGTGCTACCATTTAGGTGAACTAGGCGGTTGCCTAGGGCAACAAGATTTGGGGGCGCCAAAAAGCGGTGCCCCCCCAATTTTTTTAAAGCCATTTCAGCGGTCTCTGCGCTGGGAGGAAGAGGGAATCTGAGCAGCTGCCGGCAGCCCAGAGGTTCCCCTGGGTCAGCGCGCTGCCGGCAGCCCGGGGGTTCCACCGAGTGATCGCTGCTTCACTTCTCCTGCCTCCCAGGCTTGCGGCATCAATCAGCTGTTTGGCGCCGCAAGCTTAGGAGGAGAAATAGAGCGGTGACAGTGTGCTCGAGGAGGACGCAGAGCAGAGGTGAGCTGGGGTGGAGAGGTACCGCACAGCTCCCCGGGCCAGGGCGTGGGGAGCTGCTGTGGGGGATGAGGCGCCTCAGGGTGGAGGGGGGGCGGGTAGCTGCTGCAGGACTCGGGGGGCACAAGGTGGAAGTATCGCGTAGGGCGCGAAATTTCCTTGCACCAGCCCTGTCACTGATATAGACCAATATAATGACAGATCATTTTCTACCTAAACCATCTAAAACCAGTTGCATTGTATCAAAGACAGATGGATGGGAAGGGCAAATGACCCACTATCCTTACAGACATGACACCCTATTAGCTAGCAAGCCATCTTGGTGAGTACTCTCGTTGCCCATTCATTGCAGACATAGCAAATAGATACACAGTGATCAGAAACGTTTGCAATAAATCCAGAATCCCTTACATTTTAATAGCCTTTTCCATCCCAAAAGATCTCAACGTGCTACACAGCGATGTCTTCACCCATCACTGAATGGTACCTACATCTGGGGTGGAAGCCCAGCCATGACAGGGTAGCAGGGACACCCAGCCAGGAAGTGGAGAAAAACATCTCATTAAAACTAGTGAGGCATTTAAGCAGACAGAATGTAATTCCTCAATTCAGACAGCAAGCAACACAACCAGAGCTGCTTACTCTCATGGAAGGCACCATGGACTCTTCCATGGTCATGAGCGGCTGGATACTCATTTTTATGTCTTGTCAAGAAGACAGCAACACGGTGCTCCGTCCCTCTGTGCTCCCTATGCCAGTTCCTGCAGTGCCATGCACTTCTCTAGGAGCTCTGTTAACCAAGCACTGCTCAGGCCCCAATTACAATAAACTAGCTAGTGCTTCTCCTTAATGGATAGACTCAGTGCTGTGTGTCATAGGCCCTATATTGGTGACCACAAATGGAGATTCTCAAGTGGCAGGGGTCTGGGTTTCTGAGCAGAAGGATCTGAGTTCTATCTTTGCTGTCAGTGTGAAGCTTGACATAGTTGTGGTGTGATGCATGAGGAAGGTCAAGGTGTTTAGCTCGGTTATTATTGTAGATTATTGACATTTTTGGAATGAATTTTGATTTCATTGAAAAAATGACTTTTTTTCAAAATAATTTTTTTTTCAAAAATCTTCCTTTTCAGATGAAATCAGAAAGTGAAAAAATGTTGCCTTATTTATGGTTTGGGTCTGGTTTTGTTTTGTTGTTTATTTTGGTTTATTGTTTTCCCTTTTCTTCCTTCTTTCTCCCACTTTTTCAGTTGCAAAAAGGAAAAGCGGAAAGGGGAGGGGGAGAAGAAAAAGGGGGGGAAAAGAAAGAAGGAAAATTTTCAAAAATGATCATTTTTAATATTAAAATTGCAGGAAATTTCAACCCAACACAAACTTGTTCCTTTCTGGAATCTGTGGAACAAAAATGATTTGGAATCTTTTGAAACTTATTAATGAAATTCTCACCCACCATTTTTCAACCTGCTCTAGTTCTGAGGCTTCATGGAGTGGTGAGATCCCAGCTCCAGCTGCTGGGGGCTGCAGCCCATTTCTTTAAGAGCATTAACTTGTCACTTGATCTTATTTTTTAATCTCTCTCTGGGTTTGTCTCTCTTCCTCTTCTCTGCCTTGCTGAGCTCTGCTCAAAATCTGCCTGGTGGAAGGATGTTGCGAGTCACCAGTTCAGCCCGAGAGACTCTCTGACTTCTGTGGTTCGAGGTGCAACCTTTAGAAACTGATGGATACCTAGCTCTTGAAGATCCAAATTCTGGGTCGCTATGAGCTTCTCCTAACTAGTGTTGTAGTCACTAAATCCAGTCTGACACATGCATGATGACTCATCTGGTCGCAGCTGGCTGGCCTATGATGTTAGGTTTGTTGAACAGGCAGCCTTCAGAGCATGATCATTAGTTGCCTCTCGCTTATCAAGGCCGCCCCAGCATAAAACCATCACAGATGAGTTCTCAAGTTACCATAAGCTCTATCATTAAGGATGGGGATGGGGTACCAAATGGGGGCTGGGTTGAGTTATGTAGTGGTTTACTGATGTCGGACTATCCTTCATCTCATTGTGATTAGTTCTCTTATGTGGATTGTCATATGTAAAATGAGGATTTTTTTGGGGAGGAGGTCTTAATCCAGCCTCTGTCTAGTGGTGGGAGGAGAAAAAGGGCTCCCCTATAGATTTGGTGTCTGCCCAGGAAAAGCTCAGGACAGAAATAGCAAAGGATGCTGCAGGTCAAGACAAAGGTGCTTTGACACAGCTGTGACGAGGACCTTGCACCAGAACATGAAGGGTCAAGACTGAGGTGCAACAGCGGAGCGGTTGCCCTCTGGAGGTCCCAGGACTGGAACTCAGGGAAAGCTGCAGGACAAGACTGGGAAGTTGTGTAGTGACCTAGGGCCAGAACTGGACTAGCACAGTGTGTTGCAGGCCAGGACTGCAGAGCCCCGGGGCGGTGGGGAGCAGGATCAGACAAACAGGGGATGTGGTGACTGAGTATGGAGGTGCTTTGGCAGTGCCGCTTGGAGGCTGATTACATAGCCCATCACTGGTCAGCGCTATCGTTCCCTCCTTAGCACTGGCATGCACCGGGTATAGAAAAAACAAACACAAAGGACTGCCACTTCCCACAGGCTCTAGGCAAAACTTTCAGCAGCTTCTGCTCCCTCTGATGGGGGCATGGGGTGTATGTGTCAAGCCTGCAGAGGCCAAATCTAATCCCCCTTCTCTCTTGTGAGAATGGAAAAACCGTGCCCGGCCTATAGAATTTCAGTTACCAGCACCAACCACGTCTGGTGGATTCTGGCTGGGATATCCAATCCAGGGGTAATCGGATAGTGATCCCTGTAGCTGCAAATGCAGAGGGCTCTGGCTGTAACTTAGGGTCCAGTCCCCACCCCCCCGCCATCGGTTTCTCCTTGTCTAAACTGCAAAAAAAGCTCCCCCCTGCTGCTGTTGAGGGATGAAACCGGAGAACTGTCTGTTTGCAGCTCATACAAATCACCAACCATATCTTGAGTTTCTAACTTTTTTCAGTCTCCTAAAACCCCTTTCATTTGGATATTTACTCCTACTGACAGCGGCCAGATGCCACAATGAATAAATAGAGAGACAGAGAGACGGATAGAGAGATAGAGGGGTTGTATGGGGATAGGTAAGTAGAGGGGGGAGTGTATGGGAATAGCTAGCTAGCTAGCTAGCTAGCTAGAGAGATAGAAGGGGTGTATGGGAATAGATAGAGAGACAGAGAGAGAGAGAGAGAGGAGGTGTATGGGAATAGATAGAGATATAGAACGGCATAAAAGGTTTATCTGTAGGGCTGTGGTTGCTTGCATTACCCACAAGTGAGTTAGGCAGGTCACCCCTAGATGAGTACCAATAAAACCTTTACCCTACCCCACCTCATCATGTATTCTGCATGTGCCAAATATGTTAGGGGAAAGGCATTTGATGAATGCCTTGCAGACTTTTTATTCCCATTACTGAGACTCTTTCTTGTATCCTTCCGCCTGTAAGACCCAGGGCCTTGATTTATCACCTGGATATTGCCCCCATGTATGTCCATGTCATAAATTACAAAAGCACTTGATAAACTTGTGCCTGGGATCATCTAACCTGTGCTCTGCCCATTAATCTCAGAATATATACTTGTATCTCCAGCTTTACTCAGCTGATGTTTTTTTAAAATTCCAACTGTCAGAGAAATGTTTCCTTATTTCCCCCACAAAAATCGCACCAGAGGTAATATTCAGCCCTGCCCCAGCGGAAGGTTTAACTTTACATAACTTATCATTTTGACAGCCTACACATACCACTATTGACTGGAACAGGACCCATGACTATGCCACATGCCAGCACCCATTGTGCTGTACCACCATGAGAGTTATAACCACCTAGAAACGGGAGTTTTATGCCATTTGGAAGGACTGCATTGGTGCACACTGGTTGCCTTATAATTTGCACCTGCAGGGCCTCCATAGGACAGTTCCAGCGCAGAATGCTAGTGCATGCAGGGGAACTGGAACAATTTGTGTAGTGTGTGTGGGGGGGGGAGGGAGGGGGCTGAGAGCCATTGAACCAAACTGTAAACTCTGCCCATAATGGAAACTACTTCAAGCCAGGGGGTCCAGCAGTACCCCTACTTCCAGCAACTACACGTGCAAGCTGCAATTTACATGTCCATAATCCAAACTCCATATGACCCTTTTCAGTGGCAAAATGGAAAATGGAAAACAAGGGCAGCAAAAGGTGGGGGGTGGGAATGGGGAGAAGAGAAGAGGAGGAAGAGACAACTTTCTAAATCAAAAATATTCATGCCAAATCTTTGCAAAAAACAGTTCAAAACAATGAAAAATCATTCCTTTTTGAAACCTGTGCAATGAAAATCACTTTGAAATGTTTGAAGTTTTCCATGATATCCCCCTCCCTTCCCCCACATTTTTGGACCCACTCTAATTTTTAGAGGATTCTAAAATATAGTAGTTATACCTTTTTCACTCTGTCAGCTCTGTACAGCACGACTTAGAGCCAGGAAGCTATGAAGAATGACAGGGAGACAATGGGCTGAGCACCATACAGAAACTCAGGAGAGCTGGGTTCTGTTCCTGGCTCTACGACTAGCCTGCTGGTTGACCTTGTTCAAGTCATGTCCCTGCTCCGTGCCTCAGTTTCCCCATATATAAAAAGGTGACAATAATACTGACCTCCTTTGTATGGTGCTCTGAGATCTATGCATGAAAAGTGCTGTATAAAAGCCAAGTACTATTAATACCAGTGATCCTTTAAAAAGCATTTCTAAAAGAAGTTTTTCCATAACAAATTGGGGAGAAAGAAAATATACTGTGGTGCAGTGTAAATGTTGTATTGGAATGCATTTGAGATGACCTGGGCAGCTCACACACGAAGCTTCTTCACTTGCCAGTAATGTGGTTATTCCCAAATCAGGCAAATATATTTAGATACATTAGATGACATCATACCGTCATCTGTTCTCTATATGCAAAGTCATAAAGGGATCCCTACCCAGACTCTTCTTTTTTGTTAGTGCATCTCTTGAGCAGTCCAGACTCTGGGACAGCTTCTGTAAGTTGTCCCATCTCCAAGGAGATCAATGATCTCTTGTGGCAAAGAGTTCCACAGGCTAACTATTGGAGATGGGTGGAGAACAGAAATTTCATTTCCTGAAGAATCTTGAAATTTCAAAATGTGGCTTTGCTTTGAATCAGAATCAAACCCAAACATTTCAAAATTCTCCAAGCCGGAAAATTCAGAAAAAAATATTGGTTTGGATCAATTGTCATATTTCATTTAGATTTTGACTTCTTAAAAATATATTACAACATATAATATAATACACAACAATTGAAAGGAAAGATCACTTCAAAACAAAATATCAAAACATTCAAAACAAAAAAAATTCTAAACATTTAGTTCCAAAAATCTTGAAAGAGGAATTGTTTTGTCCAGTAACTATTTTATATACTGCTATTCTATCTTCTTATTTGCCTCCTCTCTAAACTAAACAGTTCCAACCTTTTCATTTCAAACACCTACTGAAAATCTCCCTGTAGTTTCAGTTAAATAAATGATCCTGCATTTCCCATCTTAAACAGTGCTGCTGAGCACTCTTTTACTGTATGATACAGTACTATGTTAAAGCACACTAACAAGCTTTCCGTGCACACCAGCAGGGTCCACATGGACCAGTTAATGTGCAACATATTAGTGTACTATAGAAATCACACCCCTGTAACGTACCTTACTCCATTGTGTAGACAAGTCCTTAAATAACAGCCATATATCACCTCCCAGATAGCTGTATTTCAGTGATAGGAAAGAGCAAGAATGCAACACACTTTGGTATTCTTCAGGACAATGGAAACTATGCGAGTACAAGTCATTATTGTCACCCATTAACATATGATAAGTGTCTTATTACCTCTAAAAGTAAACATGCATATGGGAGCCAAGGTATGACATGTCAGAGAAGAGAATTGGAGCACATGACTTATGAGGAGAGGCTGAGGGAACTGGGATTGTTTAGTCTGCAGAAGAGAAGAATGAGGTGGGATTTGATAGCTGCTTTCAACTACCTGAAACGGGGTTCCAAAGAGGATGGATCTAGACTGTTCTCAGTGGTAGCAGATGACAGAACAAGAAGTAATGGTCTTAAGTTGCAGTGGGAGAGGCTTAGATTGGATATTAGGAAAAACTTTTTCACTAGGAGGGTGGCGAAGCACTGGAATGGGTTACCTAGGGAGGAATCTCCTTCCTTAGAGGTTTTTAAGGTCAGGCTTGACAAAGCCCTGACTGGGATGATTTACCTGGGGATTGGTCCTGCTTTGAGCAGGGCGTTGGAAGAGATGACCTCCTGAGGTCCCTTCCAACCCTGATGTTCTATGATTCTATGAGTCTAAGAGAATTAAATGCTCTGTCTGACAAGGCTGAGGGTACGTTGGACTGATAGAAAATTAGCATTAATATTCCAGGTGAGCCAGTGTAAGAGACTGTTGGGCCAAATTCTCAGCATGTGTAAATCCTTATAACTCCATTGACTTCAATGACGCTTACCAACTGTGGATCTAGCCCTGTGAATTTTTGAGCCCCCAGAACTTAGTCTAGTGGTAGGTTAATCTAGTACTTGGGGCAGGGGACTGGTTGTCAGGAGTCCCACATTCTATATGGAGCTCAGGGAGGGAGTTTGAGATCAGTGGTGTTGCACCAGGTATGAGTTTGGCCCAGTACGTTCAATACAGATGTGCTCTCTTCTTATTTGAACAAATATATGGGGAATATGTGTTTTCTCTCTCACACTTCATGTGGCTCTTCTTATGTACGATGGGGTCGTAAAGAAAATCGAGTACACCGCAAGTAGTTCCTGATAGAAACTGGAATCAAAATCCCAGGCCCAGATATCACTGAACTTTGAGGAAGTTCAGACCCTGGTGGGCATGGGAACGTCAGAGCCGGGCCCACCTCTGTAATGGGCTGGAACAACCCCCCTAACGCTGTTCCAGCCAACCCTCAACTTAATGACTCAAGCCAGGCTCTAGATACTTGGGAGCAGAGTGTGACATCTCAAACACAGGATCTGAACTTTCTTACAGGTTGCAGATGCTCAGAGGCTGTGGCAGTAAGCTCAGGATGGATGGATGGACAGACAGACAGATAGATCAGGGCTCCCTGAGAGCATGCAACACCTCGTTCAGTAACGGTGTTGGACAGCAATCGCATAGAGCCTGCCCTCTCCCATAGGGTCTGGGCTCACCGAACGCCCCTGGCTTGGAGAAGAAGAATGGAAGCACACTGTGTACCTGTGGAGAGAGGCCGTTGCTGACAGGGTTCATGTGATTGGCGGGAGCTGCAGGGTTCATGAAACTGTCTGAGTAGCTGGAGAAGCTGTGTCGGGCCCCGTAGGCAGAACTGGTATCAGCGGCGGCAGCAGCTGCCAGCCCTCCCTGGTGCATGGTGGATGGTGGCAGGGGCTGGGGTCTGTGCACGGTGCTGCTCCCATCTGTGAAGAAATCATTCATAGGAAAACATTCATGAGACATGACCAGAGGCCACGCCTGCATCATCAGGCAGTGGGGAAGAGCCCAAGGGCTGCTGGGAATAAGAGCAGGGAAAGGAGGGAGCTGGCACAGACCAGAGAGGCATTTCCATATAGTTCCCTCTCTTCTTTATTTTTCCCAAAATTGTGATTGAACGTAATGTTCTCCAAACAATAAGGAACTGACCCTGGCCAGCACCCAGCATTCCTTCATCAGCTCTGCCAATGGACCTCAGTCCTGATCGGCACCCCTGCTAAGGTGTGCTAATGCAGCTGAGTCCTGACCTGCAGCCAGCCTGGCTATCCCAGACCTGGGTCTCGTGAGCACAAACGAAGAAATTGTGTGGCAGTTTTCTGACCTCCTTGGAATACTTTTGGGAGTCTGAGATGCACCCAGCAAACACTCACCCCCTGCAGTTGTGCAGAGCAGGAACTGAGCTCTGTTCTCCACAAGGCCACCTTGCTCCTCAAAACCTCTCTTTTTTTTACAATACCAGCCTCCCTGTTGCAGGTAGGTCTAGCGCAGAGGGTTACAGATTTTCTCCATTCAGGGTTCTCTATTCTCCTAGGGCTGGAGATCGAGTCGCCTGAAAAAGCTACAGTAGCGTTTCCCCAAATTTCCCCCAATATTTTTAAATCTTCCTTCTCCAACGACACCCTGCTCCCCACAGTTTGCTGGGCAGGAGCAGGTGAGGGAGAAAGGGATGTTATGGACAGTTCAGTCTATAAAGAAATATGCAGGAAACACAAGGCAGGAAGAGATGTTGGTCTGAGATCCCTAAGATTGTGAGATCCTTTGTAAGGACCCAATCCAAAGCCCATCGGAGTCAACAGGGGACTTTCCACTGACTTGGACGGCCTCTGAATAAAACTCCAACATCCACCCCCCGGCCAGAAAACCAGCTCTGGAGCCAAATCCAAGAGCTGGTGAAAGGGGCTTGAATCCAGACTTCGGTGTTGGCGCTTACCTGCCGCTGCCCAGTGCCTAAAGCCTTGTGTGTGTGGTTGCTGGTGTCCAACTCACCACAGTGCAAAACGCTTTGGTTGCTCTGTTAAACGAGCTCCAATACTATTCTTGTGTGACCTTCCGTGGCTGCTGCTGCAGAACTGGACAGAGCTGGGCCCAGTTTTTCAAATGTAGATGGTAGTTTGGAGATTATTTTTAAAAAATGGGAAGTATACAGAGGAAATGTGGCACATTCTCCCACCTGTTCGGTTTCATGGTCAAAGCAGCTGCACATGTCAGTTTGCCCTTGGCTGGGAGGCCAGCGTTTCACTCAGATGAGCCATAGTCACCAGTCCCACATAGAATTCACTTTGGATTCATTAGTCTCCACTCTCAATGACGTGGTAAGTGGAGCAGCCATCGTCATGGGAGACCTTGATGCAGGAATAGGGACCAATGGATATTAAGCAGACCGGCTGTGCTTAGTATCAAGAATGGAAACTATTGAGTGTCCATCAGTCTGAATCAAACGTTGGCCTCCCTCCCAGTCGAGGCCAACCTGCACAGAGCAGCTGCTTCAAAGGAAGGTAGTGATGGAATCCAGAATGGTAGGATGGTCTGGCTGGCGGAGTGGCATAATAGATGAGAACAGACCCAGAAATAACCAGCTCTGGTAGTTGGTGCTCACCTTGGGAAATAGTGGTGGTGGGGTAGGTGGAATCTGGCAGCTGGTAGGGTGGTAGAGTCGGCATTCCAGTTGGCGGAAAGCCCCCTGGCAACAGGTGATTAAAAGCTGCCAGCTGATTGGCTCCTGCTTGCTTGCGCCACCTGGCTCTTCGGTTACTGAACCACACCTACGATGGAGGACAGGAAAGAGAGGGTGAATCGCATTGAGTTCCATCCTTTGCAGAGACTGTCCTGTTTCACCGTGATCTCTGACGCATTTAGGGTGACCAGATAGCAAATGTGAAAATTCAAGACGGGAGTGGGGGGGGGGCAATAGGAGCCCATATATAAAAAATCCCCATATATCAGGACTGTCCCTATAAAATCAGGACATCTGGCCATCCTAGATGAATTTCCTGGTCAATAGTGACCATGGCACCAGAGGAATCATAGTGAGAGAGAGAAAAGGTGAGCGAGAGAGAGGGAGAATGGTTCGGTGGTTAATGCGCTAGCCTGGAACTGGGCTGACCTAAGTTCAAAGTTCCTGCTTTGCCACAAGCTTCCTGTGTGACCCTGTACCTCAGTTCCTCATCTCTAAAATGGGGATAATAGCAGTGCCCTGTGTCAAAACAGTGCACAGAGAGTAAGTACCTTAAACACTGGTTTGTGCTCAGACCCTCTGGTAGTGGGAGCCATATAAGTATCAGCGTGAGAAAAAGAATAATTACTAAGCCTGTGCGTTCCAAGAGGACCCCTAGGAAGTAGAGGTACGGCTGTCATCTGGTCAATCTGCCTCATTATCTGGCAACTATGTGAATCAGGCTGTAGGATTAGGTTACCGTAATGGTTACACTGGTAGAGAGGGTAAATAGATAGATGAGCATTGCGGCTCCTGTGTTCGACAAGCGAAAAAGACAGAATCAGACCAGGAGGAATACAGAGTTCTCCTAGCTTCTCTGTACTGCAACCAATCAGCCCTGTCTGTGGCCCAGCAAGTGGCCTCCCTGCAATAGGTGCTGCAGCCCATCTAAATTACTGTTCGTGAAAATAAGACCAGTATTTATGCATGTGCAAAGATGGGCTTGCATTGCCCTGTTTTACCTATGAGACTCAAGGGAGCTTTTTTAAAGGCATGAATCTGCCCTGATGTGTTTTATCCCAAGCCATCTCCCTCCTGGATAGTGTGAAGGGCGGCATGAGCCCCCTTTCTAGGGTCTGGTTTATTGTGTTTAATCAGCAAGGCTTTGAGGACCGATCCCTGTTTGGGGTTGAGAAGTATGCGGATAAGCTTTCAGACCAGATGAGAATGCAGCTGCTGGACTCTGTGAGGCCTAAAGGGCTAGAAAACATGATTAAATTTCACAGGGACAAGAAAAAATGGAGCAAAAATCAAGAGTGAACAGCGTTCGGGGTTGGGAGAAGGCAGGGAGTCCATCAGGTTTTCAGGCTGCTCAGTGGCAGATTAGGAGCTGGGGTGACAAGGGTGGGGGGTTTAGTTCCCAAGAGCACCCTCTGTTTTGGTGATCCAAAGCAAACCTCTCTTTTGTGCATGTAGTGAAGTCTCTGGATCTGATTCTCCTTTCACTTAGGGTCTGAGTCAAAGCCCTTTGAAATCAACAGAGATCGTTCCACATGCTTTGGATCAAGCCCCTAATGAGTACGGTCCCTCATGGGCTACTTTGTGTCACATTGGGTACGTTTAATTCCCCAGGGGTATGTGTGTGTGTATGTGTGTGTGTGTGGAGGTGGGGAACAGGTTTTCTTTACTCTCGTCCTGTTTCATGCATTGCTAGATGTCTCTACGTGCATGCGTTCTGCTAGTGACTGGGTTGCACACTGGGGGGCAGTGACTTGGGGAGATTACGGCAACAAGTGAGGTTCAGGGTAGGCAAGTGTATGGACGCACGTATGTTGGGACCAGGCCTGAGGCCAGACGGCAGGGGAGAGTTGCAGGCTGCAAGAGGAAGGATATGGGTTTGTTGCAGGAATCCCTGTGGAGATGCTCTGGCCTACGTTATGCCAAAAGTCAGTCTAGATGATCATAATGGACCTTCTGTGATTAAAATCTATGACCCTGCAAAGGGATGGGGGTAGGCCAATGGTCTTCACTGATCATGTTGAGTGCAAGACAAAGGAGAAGAACTCAGAGATGTGTTTGTGTTTGTGGGACATTCATATGAACTCGTGATATTTTGGGCCTGTTTGTTATTTAAAAATAATCAATGAATTTCCTGCACACACGCCCCCATCTCATTTACTGCGTGGCTTGTGTTGCTTTATTATGATTGGTCACATACGTCACATGGTATTGTTTCTGCTTCTTGACTGGATGAGTGTAACTCCTACAGCCAGGTTTCGGGCAAGGACACTCACAGAAAGCGAATTTTAAATTTGCTTTCTGTGGATGTTGGAGCATGGAAGCTTGACATTAATTTGGGGGGCGTATTCATTCTAGTGACACTTGAGAGCAAAGCGGACACAAATGGGGTGCAAACATGGATGAAATTAATTGATTGAGCAACACAGGAATTGCAATAGAGGACCAGGGGTCCATCTAGTGCAGTATGCTGTTTCCAACAGCGGCCAGCATTGGCTTCAGAGGAAGGATCCTTGCAATTGTAGTTATGGGATAGTCTTCTCCCAGTGCAAATTTCCTCCTATATTTAGAGGTTGACTTATGCCCTGGAGCTTGAGGTTTTATAGCTCTTCTAAAGATCTTGACTTTTGTAATATTTACTATTCTAAATCAGATTATTCTTTTTATTCATACAAATGTCTAATTCTTTTCTGAATCCTGCTAAGCTCTTGGCCTGAGTGATATCTTGTGGCAATGAGTTCCACAGTCAATTGTGCACTCTGTGTTTAATTCCTGGGCAAATTTCTGCATTACTCACAACTCCACTACAATATTGTTATTATATCCATAGGTAAACTGAGGCACAGAGAGCTTAGATGATTTATCCAGTGCCACACAGTAAGTCAGTGATTGAGCTGAACACAGAACCTAGGAATCCTGACTTCCAATTCCTTGCTTTAATTTTACACCCCACCCTACTCAGATTCCCCATGCACCATTTCTGGCACCCATTCCCAAGCATTACCAGCTAAATCAGGGACAGAGTGGAGGGTCAAGAGGATGAATTTACATCAAGGTTCATAACACATTGTAAACTCTTTGGGGTAGGGACTGTCTTTTTTCCCTGTGTTTGTACAGCACCTAGCACAGTAGGGTCCTGGCCCATGACTAGGGCTCCTTCATGCTATGGTAACACAAGTAATAAATAATACTAATAATTTAATGTTTTGTTTTTCATTGGTCAGACAAAGTAGATGGTCCTGTCCTTTCCCCCATTTGTACTCCAAACACCTCACCCCAAATACACTCAATCCCTCTTCATTCATGCTAACAGGGTATCTTTCCTCTGCTTATGACATCACCGGCTCCCACGGCAACAGTTGACAATGACCCAAGAAGTTTCAGAACATTCTGATCAATGGGTGTGCAGTAAGACAAGGTCCCCGGCTTGAAGAGCTCCCATTCAAACCCAGAGCTGGAGATGGCGAAGAGATGAAGACAACACAGGAGAGAAATTGTCTTGGTAAAAATATAATCAATCAGTCAAGATCTCTGAGTCCGAAGCGAAAGAGAGCTTGCACTCCAAGGGAGTAAAAGTCGCTTCATTGAATTGTGACACTTTGCTGAAGCTGGACAGGGTGGGAAAGTTCCCTTTTATAACTGAGCGCCAGATGCCGGCAAATCCACTGTGGATTAGGAGTTTTAGAAGAAACACATGGAGTGGGATGGGCAAGCAACCTACCCACAATGACTCCCACTCCCCCTAGGGTGATGTTGTCTGTTAGATTGGCTAACAGATGATCAAAATGCAATTTCGGAGAGATTTGCCTTATATTATGTTACATCACCTATGGTTATTGTCTTCACTCTCACACACACGCGTGTGCACACACACATACGAGTTCAGCAGCGTCAGTGAGTAAACCAGAGCCAGCTTATGACTGCGCAAATATTGTGAGGGCCTGGGAATCCCATTCCAGATCCCCTGCTCTACCCTTCACGGCTCCACGGGCCTAATACTGTACTGTCATTGGAAATGTGACCTCTGACTTCAATGCTAGCAAATCTGCTTACGTTCCTACTCTCATAGCATCCTGCTGCCTTTACTGATCTTTCCCCGCTCTCATCTTTGCACATTTCATTCATCCCACCCACCCACCCATGGAAGGATCTCCAATCTCCAAAGACCCTCCCTTTTCTCCTGAAGATCCCTCCCTAAAAGCCTCATCTTCCTCCAGTCCGTCCCACACCCATCTGCTCCCCAGTGTTGTCTTGCAACACCCTCTTAAGCCCAGTGTTTTGTTTCTGTTTGTGTTGGAACTAGGGTGACTAGATGTCCCAATTTTATAGGGACAGTCTCGATTTTTGGGTCTTTTTCTTATACAGGCTCCTATTACCCCACTCCCCATCCTGATTTTTCACACTTGCCGTCTGGTCACCCTAGTTGGAATAGACCGTGGCTGCTTCTTGATATGGAGACCTGCCACCGCCCTTCACAGAACCATGCAATTATCAGAATGGTCAACGGTTAATTTTGTTTGGATACCCCTGTCTTCCTGCCAGCTGCACTGTGTAGATGTGTTCCACGTTTCCAACTAACAAGTGCATGTCCTTGGAGAGGAAGGATAGCCTTGTAGTTAAGGTACTAGATGAGCATTCAAGAAATCAGTTCCCTCCTCGGCTCCCTGTGTGACCTGGGGGAAGTCACTTAGCCTCTGATCTGCAGTTTGTGGAAGTCTTTACATCAGGGCAATAAGACTTCCTGTTCTCTGTCCTTTGTTTTGTTTTTTTAGCCTGTAAGCTCTTTGGCGCAGGGGCTGTCTCTTACTGTGTGTATGTGCAGCACCTAACACAATGAGATCCCAGTAGCTGGGGTCTCTAGGCCCTGTTGTAAACCAAATAATAAATAGTCATTATAACGAGAGAACATAGGTGCACCCAAGGATCTTCATAACTGCACGCTAGTGATTCCGAGCCGAGGCTGGCTAGTGGATGATATTAGAGCCTTTAAAACAAAACCAACAGACAAAACCGCTGAAACCATCTACAAAGGAATTTATAGGATTTATCTCCCTTTGCAGAGGAAAGGATGTTTCATGGCTGATACAGGTTGATTCTGCCCTTTATTTATAACCCACCGGAAAAAAAAAAAGATACATTCCAGCTAATGACGTTAGCAATTCTTTCCTTCCTCCGCTTAAAGGTGGCTCAAGGCTTTATGCTTAAAAATCATTTTATTGGTAGTTAAAATACACAGGCTAGAGCATGGAACTGCAATGCGAGGCTCACTTCAAAGGGAACCTGCTTTCGCTTCACAACAGTTAAGGTTTTATCAGCCGCTAAAGATTCTTCTGCCTGAAGATCCTGTTACCAGCATGTTAAGCCCAGGGTGAAGGCCATGGCTGCTAAAACCAGACCATGGGGGATGGAGGGGAAGAGGAGGAAGAGGAAGCAGCCTTGAAGCTGTGGGTCTGCCAGCTGCAGTATTGTTCCCATCCATAGGCTATTGGGATGGGCTTGGGCAGAACTGCATAGCTAGCATCTTCCTTTAGGACAAGCTGTCTGGCACTTGGAAAAGAGGCTGCACAAGGTACCTGGAGGCAGATGGACATGCGTGTCTGTAATCTGCCTCTTTCATAAAGAAGTAAAAGGTACCTCGGGTTCTATGTCCATTCACTGCAGGAGAATCCCACACTGTAAATTCACTGAAGATGCATAGGACACGGGAGCAAAATTTAGGTAATTACAGGCAGCATTTTGCATCTGATAAAGACATTTGGGGTCTTTGTCCGAGCACAACGTCATCAGTGCAATGTACAGAAGTGAAAGGTTACAAAGAGCCGATTACTGTTCCAATATCTTCGTATGATGTTTCTTAATCCAAAAATGTATTTAATTTTGGGTAGAGCCTGAACAGGGTGCTGTGGCTTTTCATTTTACACATGATGCTAATAGGGACGTTGCCGCTTGTATTATCCCACGTTGCCTCTCTTGGATTTATAGTCAGAAAAGTGATTGTAAATACAGCAGCTCAAACTCACCCTACTGGAAGATAGTGGGGGGATTTTTCTAACTGTCTGCATTACGGGCACCGCAAGGGATCTGAGAATCAACCCGACTTGTTTCCTTGTCTGGTATCTCTAACAATAGCATAGATTCCACAGCTGGAATTCAGTTGGGCAATTTCACTGAATGTGCCTGGTGCAGATTAGAATCTGGCTTGCTCTCCCATAGCCGCACTGACTCTTTGGGGATCACCGGTAAGGAAAACAGGCTCATTTCAGTAAAGGTAGTTAGTGTGGCTTGCCGACATGTGGGGAACAGATATGTGGAATGGGGAAGAGCCATTTTTACACAGTCGCTTTTTGGGCGAGCAAACGCAAAGCAAAATCCACTCCCCTTTCTAGTCTCACTCTCTCTTTCCCATTTGCCCTCACTGCAGTGATCTTCATGGCCTGTCAGGAAGACCAAAGGAGACCGCCTCCCAGCGATGCTACGTAAATCACACCATGGGGCATGTGCTTGCAAAGGAGCAGCTGGCATGGCATTCCACCCTGGAATGCCCAAGCCAGTCATGGCGGGGGCAGCTCGCCCCCGTGCAGAAAGCCCATGAACAAGGCCTATGCACCAATCAGCCTATACCCCACTTAAGTCCACCACCTCTAGGCGTAAGTGGTGCATAAGCCTCACGTAGACCTTCTGCATATGGGTGAACTTCCCCCACTGTGATTACCAACACCACGGTTGTGTAGGGACCCAAGCTTGCTCATGAACATAGGAAAAAGTTATCTGAACTTATTACTGGTATTCCCCTACTTGCCATCAGGGCCCTGTTATATTGGATGACGTACATACACATAGTCAGAAACAATCCCTAGCCTAGAGATCTTTTGTTCTAATTAAACAAAGGGCGGGAGAAACAAAGCATTCTCCTTCTCCTCCCCATGTTACAGATGGGGCAATGAGGTGCAGAGCATCTAAGAAGCCTCCCCAAGTCATTCAGGGAGGATGTCGCAGGACCAGCAATTGAAGCCAGATTTCCTGCATACCAGGCCGACGCCTTACCCACAAAACCACCCACCTTCTGTCTCTGCAGCTCAGCTAGCTTTGGTTTGAATTTGGGACAAAGGTTAGAGCTGGTTCTTATTTAAAGTGAACCCATGCACCCCATCCTGCCAATACTTCCACTCGATGTACTAGCCACTTGTCTGTGCACCCAGGACAGCCACATGACCGAGACAGCTGCCTGCCAGGGGAGGATGGACTGAATTATCCCAGCAAACATCGAGATCTGGGTCAGCTCCCACAATTTGTCAGACAAGGAGAAGGAAGGGAGGTCAGGAAGAGCCTCTCATGGGAAAGAAAGGCCGCTGTGTTCCTCCTCAGCCTAATAAGGACTCGATGTTGAGGGAAGATGGATGGGATGAATGAGCTGGTAAATGAAAACAGGGATGGAACAATCAAGTCCTGCCCTCAACCTCAGACGGCAGGGAAAAGGCACAACATGCGTTTGCTTCCACATGTTCAGAAATCAGGGATGGAAAAGACCTATTTAGCCATATACGGCCCAATCACATGAAGAGTCTACAGAAGTCAAAGTGGTAACTTTCTGGCATAACTAAGGATGCCAGCCTTCCAGGATTGTCCTGGAGTCTCCAGATTAATCTTGCGGGCATACACACAGTAAAGCTAGTGAGATGCACAGATAACAGTCCTGGGGCCATGTAACTACCTAAGACAGCTACCCATGTGCTTCCTCTGTCAGAAGACAGGAAACGCAGGGAAGATAACAGAGAGGTAGAAGCGCCACTCAGATTATCATCAAAGATTATTTAGATTTTGAGAAGTCTCTACAGATTTATAAAGCGGCTTATAAATATGTTTGGATCTTAAGCATGTACATTTTCAGCAAGGCATTGTATCTACCTGTACAGGTATTGCTATGGAGCAAAAGCTGTGCACGGGCTATGCTATGGGAGCTAGCTCGAATCCAGCTAGAGGGGTAACAATACCAGTGAACACAGCACAGTCCAGGCTTCAGCTCAGAGAGTTCAAGCCTGCCATGGACCCTGGGTACATACTTGTCTCACTAGCCTGCCCTGCAGGATATGGTCACTGCCGTTGTTGCATGTGCTAGCTGGATTCAAGTTAGCTCAGGTAGGCCAGCCTGTGCACTGCTTTGGTTGTGTAGACAGACCCGATGTCTATACAGCACCTTGTGCAGTAGGGCCCTACCACTTCTGGGCGCTCCCACAATATAAATATTAAATAATATTATTAGACCTGATCAAATTATTTTTTACAAACAAATTTATCCAATTAATGTAGCCGATTTTTCTCTTTGAATGTCCTAGTACCTGTGAATGTATTAGTTATTGGTAAGTATCTACTGAATGGGTTGGACTGAATACTATGGCTTGTTTGAGAACTGTTCAGTTCAGTTATTCGCTGGTTACCATTAGTTATTCAAGATGTGTGACTGGTCATCTAAGCCTCATGACATTGTTTCTGATTCTTGACTGGATGCCTGAAATTGTTTTTAAACAAGAGGATGGGGAATAATGAATAGCAGAGAATGAGCAACAAATAATAAATACTATTGGCCATTCACGAATACAGTCATTCACATATAAGCACATGTGTGAATACAACAAGTAACCCAGTTCTCAAGCACTTATGCAACCAGTGATTCATCCATCTGCTTATACGGTTCTAATCACCATGGTATCTGAACATCTCACAATCACTAAGGGATTTTATCATCAACACTCCTGTGTCGCAGGAAACTATTTCCATTTTAACAGATGGGAAACTGAGGCATGGGATAAATTAAGTAACTAGCCCAGCATCAGACAAGAGATCTTCTGTTTGAATCAGGAATTGAACCCTTGGCCCTGGAGTCCCCATCCAGAGCACTGCAGACTGGTGCATCCCTCCTACTCGTCTTATGAAAGATGTTACTAATACCTGCATCTAGCAAATAAAAAGGACTAAAATCATGGCTGGACCGAACAGCTGTTTGGAATATGAATGAACATTTGTGAACATTGTTTTTTCAGCATCTTCCAGCTCTACAGTGTATATACAGAATTTCTCAATGATCATTTCAGTGGTCAAAAGAAATGCTGTTAAGTCACTAAAATGAAGAATAAAATCGCTGTTTTCAGTTATCTATTTATCTCCCCTATAAATTGTATGTCCTGGGGATAAATGGGGAAGCTGAAAGACACTAGAATAAATTCACTGATGGCATAAAGCAGTTGCATAGCAGTGTGGGTTTGTTTTTTTTTACAGTGCCTGAGCTCGGCTTGAATACCTGCTTCTTAGATGGCCCAATCGTAACAGTGTTACAGTTGCATTTAAGCCTTCCAAAACAGGCTTTGATGCACACACCTTGCTGAGGTGAATAAGGTGTTGGGAAATAGCTTTCCCACTGCTATTGTTTGGCTGGTGACAGGCTTTAACAACAGAACACCAGCACATTGATTTATATTGTGGAGATTTTCTTTGCGACAGAAAAAGCTATGCATCGTCCTTAAAAATAGCTTCAATGCTGTGGGAAATAGATAAAAGATTAAAATATCTTGGCAAACACCAGGCTTGATTCTAAGAAACATTTTCCATTGTTAACCCCAATGAAATCTGCTAAGTTGGTGCCCTAATAAATAGCAAGACCTGCTTAATTGGGGGAATCGCCAGGAGAACAGATTGAGTACCGTGAATTTCACTGGCTCTAAGCAATGGATAAGTGGCACACGTATTTGCTTTAAATGGCACATGGGATGGTGGCTGAGGTGGAACTAAAGGTTCAGTTTAGAGAAGGGTGTAGCTTATCTGAACCTTTTTGGTCTGATAGTTAAAGTAAAGTAAGTAAAACCGTGTTCCAGTGCTTATTTCATCTGAACGGGTTCCTCCATATCTACACTGCAAGCTTACGCTCAATACTCAACCAGTGTGAAATGAATCACTATTTGCTGCTGCAAATTACCTCTCATGTTCATTTCATATGGATCTAGGGTGACCAGGTGTCCCAATTTTATAGAGACAGTCCGGATTTTTGGGTCTTTTTCTTATATAGGCTCCTATTACCCCCCATCCCCGTCCTGATTTTTCACATTTGCTGTCTGGTCACCCTATATGGATCCCTTGCACTGTGAACGCAAAACAAGTTGATCTTGCCTAATTATAGGTCCTGAAGTTCTTATTCAGTCCTGGCTCCCACTGACATCAGTAGGGGTTTTGCTTGGACTAGGACTATAGGTTTGGGCCTGTGACGGAGTGTATAAAGTTTTCACTGACAGGACGGGGCTGGGGAGATGCCAGGTGCGAAAGTAGCCCCTCCCTTCCAGCACTGCCAATCCTGCATGGTAGGGAGGAGGCTTTTAAAGAAGAAAGCTGCAGTACACAAGGGGGACGCACTACAAAGGGAGTGACTAGCTCCTGCACCGGCAGGATGAGCCCTCCCAGCAGAGACCTCTCAGCTCTGCGAGGAGTCCTGCAAACCCCAGGGGTGACCCCGCTAGGGAGGGACTGACTCGGCTACCCAGCCGTAAGGACTCCAACAAAGCCGCCATCTGAAGTAAGGCGATGCCTCGGACTTCTTTTTTTGCCTTGTTACTGACCTCAGGAGGGGCTTGGTTTGTGTAGAGCTGGACTTTGGCTTTTCCTCCACCCAGAAGCAAAGTCAACCAGCCCACAAGGGCGAGGCCACTACCAGGAGTGTGGCCTGTTCTAGGCCAAAGCCATGCTGGAAACTGGGCATGGCGAGGGGCCCCAGCCCAGGTGGGGCGACACCCCTGGGAGGCTCTTTTTACCAGGGCCGCTATGTTTTTTGTAATGTTCAATGCACTTAATGAAGTAGGAGAGACTCTAGCCAGGAAAATAGCCTCCCCTCAGCCTCAGTCCCCTAAGTGGCATCTTTCTGGGGGGAGGGAATCGCTCAGTGGTTTGAGTTCAATCCTTGAGGGGGACCATTTAGGGATCTGGGGCAAAAAATCTGTCTGGGGATTAGTCCTGCTTTGAGCAGGGGGTTGGACTAGATCAGTGGTCCCCAACGCGGTGCCCGTGGGCACCATGGTGCCCACGGGAGCATCTTAATGCGCCCGCGTCCTGGCCCCTGGGAGAGCAGCCGCCGAATTTCAGCGGCATTTTGGCGGGGACGCCTCTCGATGACGACGCTTGTCGCCAACAAGTGACATCATCGAGAGACGTCACCCCCAAATTTCAGCGGGAACACCTCTCGATGACGCTGCTTGCCGTTGACAAGTGATGTCATCGAGAGGCGTCGCTGCCGAAATTTGGCGGCATTTCAACAGGTGCTCCACTGCCGCATGGTCCTTCGTCTGGCACCCGCCAGACGAAAAGGTTGGGGACCACTGGACTAGATGATCTCCTGAGGTCCCTTCCAACCCTGATATTCTATGATTGATTTGGGGCTGCACCAGTTACCGTATTACATATATGTCTGTATTACATTATATGTAATTACATATATGTCAGAAACCAGACTGTATTATAAATATGTCAGAAAGGCAGGCATGCAATTCTAAGCTTATCCACAGATACACACACAGCTAGGAGGTAAGGGACAACCTTGCAGTTCTTACAGATGATCTTCAACTTTGCCAAATCCAGGTGGAGAAGAACTGCCATCATGGTTTGGGTGACCTTGGAGAGCAGAAGATTTGAGATACGGTACAGCCTAGTGCACCGAGTCTCAAACTTTTTTTACTGGCGACCCCTTTCACATCGCAAGCCTCTGAGTGCGACCTCCCCTCCTTATAAATTAAAAACACTTTTTTATATATTTAACACCATTACAAATGCTGGAGGCAAACAGGGTTTGGGGTGGAGGTTGACAGCTCGTGACCCCCCCATGTAATGACCTCACGGCCCCCTGAGGGTCCCAACTCCTAGTTTGAGAACCCCTGGCCTAGTGGCTACTGGACAGACGTGGAGATTATTTGGAGAGTGTGGCTCGGGACAAGAGAGTTGTGGGCTTTCCTTTTATGGGACCCATCTCCATGTCTATTTCTAACTCAGTCTGGGGAGGTGGGAAGGACCAGCTACAATCGAATGAGTAATTCAGAACAGTCCTTACTGGCTTGGCAGAGTGGAATGCTCCTTTTGACTTGGCTGGGCAAGTGTTTTAACCTCCTCTCCATGTCCCCCAAACCCCCGACCTTTTCCCGGGAGCTGAATGTTGACTGACATGCTGTGCATGTATTTCATTGTCAGCCTCTCACAGTGCATGGGCACACACAGGAAATGCCACTGACATGGCTGCTATAGAGCCAGGGGCTGCTCTATTTGGCCCCCCGTGTGTGAGAAAGCCACTTAGCTGGCTGTGTGCCACAGAGAATGAACACGCCAACCTGACTTCTGCCAGGAAGAGTCCCTGATTCTAAGTGTAGCCTCTCACACAGTTCCTGAGCACAGTCTCTTCTGGCTGCTGCCAAAGACACAGGGCAGCTGTTGTGTCATAACCTCATAGTGCCCACCCCCCTTGCAAGAAATGCAAACGAGTCAAACCCCGTGGAAGAAAGAAAACGTGCTCCACTGGCCTTTGAGAATGAAGGGATTGCATTAACAGAGCCCATTTGGAAAAGTCTCAAAGAACTTTGGAATCAACTAGTCAGGCATGCTGAATTAGACTCAAGCAGCCTCACATGTCTCAGATTAACGCTCAGATCTGGGGAAGACATTGACCATCTCCATACGACGACTCCAAGCACAGAAGGGCCTCATAATGAATCCTAACAGACTCGGCAAGACGACTGGGTGTGGTCACATCTTTTACTGGACCAACTTCTGTTGGTGAGACAGACGAGCTTTTGAACTTAGAGTACGTCCACACTACCTGCCGGATCGGCGAGAAGCAATTGATCTATTGGGGATCAATATATTACATCTCATCTGGACATATAAATCGATCCCCAAATGCACTCCCATCGACTCCGGAACTCCACCAGGGCGAGAGGTGGAAGCGGAGTCGATGGGGGAGCCGCGGCCATCGATCCCGTGCCGTGAGGACGGGAGGTAAGTCGATCTAAGATAGGTCGACTTTAGCTATGCTATTCCCGTAGCTGATGTTGCGTATCTTATATCGACCCCCCCAGACCAGGTCTTACAAAGAGCTCTTCTTCAGGTCTGGGAAACTAACTCCACCTTGTATTTAGCTGGGATGCTCTGAGTTAGTTTCCCAGACCTGAAGAAGAGCTCTGGGTAAGCTCGAAAGCAGGTCTCTCTCACCAACAGAAGATGGTCCTTGTCTTTCTAATATCCTGGGTCCAACAACCCCGCATATAATAGACTGCTGCATAGACACATGCAATCCACTGACCACAGAGATTTCTGACTGATAGAGCACTGGGCTCCACCAGCACCTTGACACATTGCAGGCTTCTGGGATCCTGTTTTGCCAGCTGGGAACTGGATTCCAGACTAGAAGTCTTTCTATAGCTGGAACAGGAAGGGGACTGGATTTTATGGGCCAGACGTTCAGCTGCTGGAAGTTGGTATAGCTCCACTGAAGTCAATGGACGCCATTTCAACCAATGGAGCTATTCCGACTGGAACCACCTGAGTCTCTTGCCCTGTGTTCCCGCCTTACTGAATTACGCAGAACATCATTCATGGACTCATTTTAATGGCGGGAGAAACAGAGCCCAGTCGTTTGCGTCGGCCCCTGTGTATCACTGCCCACTTTTGAAAATGTTCTCATTGCTCAAAGCTCCAAATCTGCTGAGAGGCCAATGCCCACTAATTCCCCCCTTTTAAGGGGGGATTTTGGTGCTTTCTGGTGAATTTAAGCTTTTTTTCCTCTGTCTTTTCTTCCAGTTAGTGAACTAAAAAACCCAGAGCAGCACTTAGATACCACAGTGATGTGCTCTTTAGAAATACTGCTAGATAGATCAGCAGGCAGCATTATATCAGGGAGGAACCATGACCCAGGAGATTGGGCACAGGACTGAGAATCAAGACATCTGGGCTCTGCCATTTGCTTCCTGCGTCACCTGGGGCAAGTCACTTCAAGAGCTGGTGGGGAAGTTTTCATTTTGAAATGTAAGTTAAATTGAGGTCAATAAAATGACTTACAAAGGTTGAAATGGAAAGGAATCATTCTGAAATGATCAAAATGCAACATTTCAATCAACCTGCTCCAACTTTTATTTTATTTTTTTCAGATTTTTTGGCTCATGAAAATTTCTGAGTTGTCGACATTTTGTCCTGATTTGGGATGAGAAAAAAATACAAAATCTCTAAAATTCTTACAGGACAGGAAAAGCATTTCCCACCCAGCTCCAGTCCCTTCTCCTCTCCAGGCCTCAGGCTCTTCGTCTGTGCTATCGAGTGCCTAATGCTTATCCATCTTCCTGAAGCACTTGGAAAGGGAAGGTACTATATAAGTTCAGTATAGGAGGAGACATTCAGCAGCTTGCAAGTGAGTCTCACGTGACCTGGGACTTGCCTACCTGAGAGACCTCCCCTTCTGCTATGGTACATGTCTATAGTTGAGATCAGTAGAGGCATCTGACCTAAAAGCCTCATAGTTTAAATGAGAGAAAGATGCTGATTGGCATTTTCTCTGAAGAGGCCCTTGAACCTTGATTTGAAATCCCCTGCCCTCACCTGGTAGCTTGATTTTGCTGATTTTCAGGGCACAATCCAAAGCCCCTCTTGTTTTCCTGGGCAGTGGGAGTGAGACTTGGAGGCAGAATGAGGAACCTATTTACTCTGTTGATATACACCAGCTAAGGATCTGGCCCTAAAAGCCTGGCCACTTGATGGTGGTTACTAACCAGGAAGTTAGACGCCTGTCATTAACTGCGCCCATAGAACTAGATGCTGAGTTTAACCTTGGGCCCAGGAAGCCTACTGAAAACAAGGCAACATAACAAACCAAAAAGTTCACCATCCTTAGTCTAGGTTTTATAAAGCCAAGACCTCCCTGGCTCTAATCCAGTGTCAGCTCAGCCCCTCCTGCTACCATTGGGATCAGCCGTGCAGATGCCCCAGCCCGGCCTCTAAGCCATGAGGCTAAGGATATGTCTACACTTCAAGCGGAGGGCGTATTCCCATCTCAAGGATGCTAACTCTGGTCAGGCTAGCGTGCTACAAATTGAGCGTGAGCAGCAGGAGGGGCTAGCCGTGCTGAGAACAGGCCTGGCTTCTCACACAGGTACGTACTCAGGGTGGCTAGCCCCTCCCACCATCGCAGCTACACTCTCTTGGTAGTGCCCGAGGCTGGATCAGAGGTAGCACGGTACATCTCCTGGAACTGGGAATGACATTCCCTGATTAGCAACCAGCACTGCAGTGACCTCACCTGAACATCTGACCCCTTGGTACAAGGAGCTTGACTGGATTGGGGACTAAATGCAAACCCTTGGCATGCGTGGTCCCACTTGACTCCCAGTGGTTTGGCTGGTTGGGGTGGGAGTGGGAGCAAATGAGGAGAGAGTGACCCAGAAAAAGGAACCACCCAACTGTACAATTGGAGTAGAACACACAGGCATTGTCCTGTTCCCATTCAAGTCAATGGGGATTTTGCTGTTGCTTTCACAGGCAATAGGTTCAGGCCCTAAGAATCTGATGCAAGGCCCACTGAAGTCAGTGGCAGCCTATCCATTGACTTAACACTCCTCTACATGCCATGTACCTTGGACACTGCATGCAGTGCCTGCATTTTGGATTCATGCACCTTGACTGCACTGAGGTTGCTATGGCCCTATTGAAAATATCACTCATTCTTCCATGATCTTTTTAGCAGATGAGAAACTGGTCCTTCCTCCCCTTCCCCTTGTTCTTCAGCTTGCAAATTTTTGTTAGCTGTCAATGTGTCAAACTTCCACTTAGCTGGACAGCTGCACGACCGGCCAAGTTCCGAAGCCTTGCCAGTGAGTTTAACAGATCTAGGGGCTTCTCAGGTAGAGGGAAGTGTGTGGGTAAGGGATCAGAGACACTAAATGAGGCAGGGCAGGGTTCATTCCACAGCCTCTCTTGTGCAGGAGGTCAGACTAGCTGCTCTGGGAGGCAGTGGGACCCAGTGGATAAGGCACTAGATGGGACTCAGCAGATCTTGGGTTGGCTGTGTGACCTGGGGCACTTCATTTCTCTGTACCTCTTTTTTTCCTTTCACCCTTTGTCTGTTTTGCCTTGTAAGCTCCTTGGGGCATGGGGAGAAAGAGAGAGAGAGAGAGAGAAAGTGTGTGTGTGTGTGTGTGTACGCGCGCACAACATCTAGCACAATGAGGTCCCAATCTTGGCTGGTACCTCTAGCCATTACTGTAATATTACTATAACTACTGCTAATAAACATCCGTTCTGGCTGCAGAATCTGCGAAGAGAGGAGAAAAGGGCTGCAGGACTCTTCCTGTTGTGTGTGTGTGTTTTCCACAAGAACTTGATTGACTGATGTTTGTGGCTCCTGAGAGCCAGTGAAAGATCCGCTGTGATATCCAGAAAATTTTACAAGGGGCGGCAGGCTTAAAAGCGGTGGGAAGAAGCCGAGCCTGCCAGGATGTTGGAATGAAAAAGCCATCAGGAATGTGCCTCGGAGAACAGCTGCTACTAGCACTCTGGCAGGAGCCTTCCCCACAAGCTGCCTGGGAGCCAGGAGAGGGATTCGGAGATCACAGCTTGAGCCGAGGGAAGGGGGTTATTTATTTATTTGGTTGGTTTTGCTTTCCTCCACCCCCTTGTCGCTCTGAGGTCGGAACTCCTCAGAAGGAAGGAACCTGCCACAGGTTCACAGGGCAGCTCTTCCAGCTGCGTGGGTGCCTGGATTAGAAGATTTGGCAGGGGCTGTGGGGAGGAATCTCAGCTCTCTGGCACTCCTCGGGCTTTCTCTCCGCTCCCGCAACTGGCACCACAGTACACTGAATACAGATATATTTTTCACCGTAAAAATGTGTGTAGGGGTCTTTGCCCAAGTAAAATTCCCCCTCCAAGCACCATTCTGTGGGTGGGTTTGGCCAACCGGCACCTTCTTACTTCTCCTTGTTTCTCTACTAGGGTCTGCATCAGATAAAGTAAATCAGAAGCGGAGCATGCAACCCCCACTCGGTATTTTATCTCCTGCACAAGCCCCTGCCATCCAGGGTGGGTGGAGCAGGGCTTGCTTCAGGAGCAGGTAGGAGAATTTTCAAGAGGTCAAATGGTCTCATGGTGCAAAGACGACCCCTTCTTGCTGGCTAGCGGCTCTCATGGAGACTTGAGGACAGGAAGCCCTGTGCTTCCTGTCCTCAAGAAGAGTACTTAGCACAAACTGGGATCCCAGCAGGGTGATTTTGCTGGTCTTGCCCAGAAGGAAATAAAGCAGCATTTCAGTGACGCAGCTGCTGTGTTTCTGCTCTAGACCAGTTACCGTAGACTGGCTTTCACCACCAATGTGCCCTAAACCAAGAGAATGAGCAACCCAGTGTAATGCAGATAAAAGGATAAACTCTTGGAACAGCACAGGGTCTGTTCCAATGCTTGTTGCAGGCATTGGGGTTTTTTCTTGGGTTTTAGTGGGAGGTGGATTGGGCTCATCATGAACAAATGGCATTATTATTGCAAAAATCTCAGGAAGACCTTGGCTAAAGTCAAGTCTAGTATCAAGGAATCACAGAAGATCAGGGTTGGAAGAGACCTCAAGAGGTCATCTAGTCCAGCCTCGGTCAAAGCAGGTCCAACCCCAACTAAATCATTCCAGCCAGGCCTTAAAAACCTCTAAGGATGGAGATTCCACCACCTCCCTAGACAACCTATTCCAGTGCTTCATCACCCTCCTAGTGAAATAGTTTTTCCTAATATCAAACTTAGACCTCCTTCAGTGAAACCTGAGACCATTACTGCTTGTTCTGTCATCTGTCACCACTGAGAACAGGCGAGCACCATCCTCTTTGGAACCGCCCTTCAGGTAGTTGAAGGCTGCTATCAAATCCCCCCTCATTCTTCTCTTCTGTAGACTAAATAAGCCCAGTTCCCTTGGCCTCTCCTCATAGGTCATGTGCCCCAGGCCACTGTCGGTCTAATGTCCACTACATCTCCTCTGCTGGGGCAGTACAGCCCATGTTCATGTGGAGAAGGATTCACTCTGACACAGGGCATCTTTTGTGTCTCAAGGTACGATGGGTCAGATCTTCCCTCCCCAGGAAAATAATAATCATCCCTCGCTCGTATATAGAGTTTTTCATCAGTAGATCTCAAAGAGTTTTACAGAGGCCAATATCATCATCTCCACTATACAGATGGAGAAAATGAGACACAGAGAGGCTCAGGGAGACACGCTGCAGTCATTGAGCCTTTGCTACACCCACGCACTGTGAGTCTCAGCCCCTGCGGTGGCAGCTTTCAGAGAACATGAGTCGGGCAGGAAAAGCCAGCGGGAGGCAAAAAGACACACAGGAAATGCTGTGAGCTGTAGCATTGCTGCTCTCCATCTCTTTTGATGGCTAGGGCAAGACCATGAACTGGGTGGGTGTCCGAGAGGTGTGAGGCCCGGTTTTGGGAGGATGCAGCCATATGGCTGGGCTGGCCTCGGAGGGATTAACACAGGTCTGTTATTATTCTGCAGGGAATCTCAGATAGAAAAACGCCTATTTTGCTTCCAAAAGGTCATTTAACTGAAGACCTATTTCACTGTCACGAGATGGAGTTGCTCTTTCCCTCCCTCCTGCGGCTGCAATTCCACTCCAGGCTCAACAGGCAGAGCCCCCGATGCTGAGGCTGAAACCGAATAGCGCTGCCCACACTGGCTGTTGGTGTCTCCATTTCACTTCTTTAACCCAGCACAATCCTCAGCACCCCCCCCCTTCCCTTTCCCCAGGGGACTCTATTATACCCACCGATCTGTTCACACTCCTTATCCCTCTGCATGTTTGCACACACTGCTGACCCAGGCTTTATCTGGAAGACATAAGGGTCTGTGTGCGGAGTTCCCACAAGGGCTATTAATTGTGTCGATGTCATAGCTTTCTCCCTTCCTCCTCCTCTCCCCTTCCACCCCCGCCCCCACTCACAAACTCTCAGGAGATTTGCAAAAAGAAAAACAGATTCACATATAGAATTTGCAACCTTTGCAAAATATGATCCAAACCCTTGGGCGGGGAGAGGGGAGGCTGGTGTATGGTAAATAGTAGAAACAGCCCAGACACTCCTAGCTAAATGGGATACAGCCCCTTCCCCACTCAAGGCACTAAACACAGGACTGAATGTCCCATCAGCTTTGGGAAGGTTTGGATCATGATCCCAATCTGGATTGAAATTTTGCAGCTGTAATGGGCCAAACCAAAATCCCAGATAGGAACAGCCTTGGGCTATGGGGAAACTTTGGATCTGGATCCAGATTATGCATCTCAGCCCCGGTCACCTGATCATATAGAAATGGTTCATCCACCGTGTCATCCTCCAACTTTCAGCTCCTCCTGCTCCTAGGTCAATGGACCTAAAGAGTCCCTGGCTGCTGTGTTATCAGGGGACTCAGCCGTGTCCTGACTTTCATCTTTACCTGTACTCGGGCCTCTGTGAGTTTGGTCCTCTGGGCTAACTCCTCTCGTGTGTAGATATCTGGGTAGTGGGTTCTCTCAAAGGCCTTCTCCAGCTCCTCCAGCTGCTCGGCTGTGAAGGTGGTCCGGCTACGACGCTGCTTGCGTTTCAAGGGGAGGTCCGGTTCAGACTCAACATCTGAGCCTTCATCCAGCCTGTTACCTGGTGAGGAAAAGCGAAGGACTGAAGCTTAAATGGCAGAAAATCCAGAATTGAATAGCTACAGGGAAGGAGAGAATCCAATATAGTCATAGAGTTTAAGGCCTGAATAGACCATCAGATCATCTAGTCTGACTTCCTGTAGATAATAGCCTACTAATGCCTCCCAGCCACCCCACAACCAGAATTAGAGCGATTCTACTGTGATGGTGTCCACCAAGCCAACTTCTACTTCTGGGTAGAACTGGACTGGGAAATTCTGACAAAAAATTTTTGTCAGAAAAATGTTGATTTGTCAAAACTGAAATGGTTTGTGGGAAAGGATCAGTTTTGATGAACCTCCTGATTCGAAAATTGTTTGGGAAAAAAAGAAAAGTTTCCAAATGGTAGAAATGTCCCATTTTGATATTTTTGAAACAAAACATTTCATTTGACAGTTGGGAACTATTTTTCTTTTTTAAATGTTAATTTCTATTTTTTATAAAAAGGTTCAAAACAAAAAAAGGTCAAAATTGAAAAGAAACACCTACAAATGATCAAACATGTGAGTTTGATGATTATTATAGTTTTCGGATGATCAGTTTGTGGACATTTGTGAACCCTTGGTCCTGATTTGGGACATGGAAACACACGTGAAACCTCAAAAACTCTCATGGGGCATGAAAATAGTTTCTACTTCTGGCCTGCCCAGAGGACACAGGGCTCCTGGCTTGATTCTGATGGAACCAGCACTGCTTCTCAGTGGCTGAGAGAAAGCACATCCTCTATAGATGGCCAGAGCTGGGTAGGGGCTTTAAATGGAGGGCAGAGGACCTAACATCAATATCTCAGGCTCTAGGACCCTGCAAGGTGGAGGATCCCAGAGCTCAGGTTGCAGCCTGAATCCAGTCTACACTGCAGTTAAACTGTCCCTTAGCCTGAGTCAGCAGGTGGCTGTTTGATGCCCCTTTGTGACATGAGTTTAGGGGCCTCGGTTTAGTTCCTTGCGAACAAGCATCCATTTCCCCCCAAACACCCCACAGCCGATGCTCATTGTTGGCCATCTCTGCAGAAAGACCGTGAGCTGAGTGGATTCCCCTGTCAACCCTAGAGGTGGTCCCTTCTGGTTGGCATGATGCCCTTTTGCTGGGCACAGTGCACAGGGAGATTTCATGGCTGCTGCCCAGGTTCCACCTGTCCCATGGATAAAGGGAGGGTTTAATCCAGCATATTTATCGGGACCAAATTCACAAGAGAGACAGCAAAACTTCCCCAACAGCCCATCCTCAAAAGTAGCATTTGGCCCCCTGACTTCAGTGAATAGGGCACCCCGAGCCCCGCTTTGAGGGAATTATGATGGGTCCATAAAGTAGCATTTTTAACAGGCTAAAAGCATCTTAAGGGAGACACTAGGAGTTTAAAGAACTCCCACAAGTTTCAAAACAGCTTACAGGGAAAGGTTTCCTCTTAAGTCAGTAGCTGCATCTCCTGTCAGCATCGTACAAGGTTAAAGGGAGTCACAACTCACAGAAAAGGTCCTCGGCTCTTGGAGGGGGCAAGCAAACAAATTTTCTGTTCTTTGCTCATGTTTTGGCTACAGTCCTGGCTTTCACTCTATCTACTCTGTCTTCATTATTAGCTCTGATACCCCACCTGCTACAGTCTTTTATCTGGGAGGAAGGGAAAAAGAAAGAAGGAGAAAGAAAGAAAGAAAAATGCTGAAGCATTTGCTTGAGTTGTATTGATGTGGATCTGCTGCCAGTATCAAGTCTTTGCTGTGTATGGGACGTACCATTAAACAACGAAACCAAATAGATCATACCTGGCCAAAAGAGTTTGCCCCAGAGCTAGTGGGCCTGATTCTGGTCTCACATACACAAGTGCAAATCCTTAGCTGATGTCCACAGAGTTACCCCAGTGTAAATACACGGCCCGATGAACCTTACTGGGAGGGGGTGGGAGAAAGGTGCTAGACTGCATCACTCTTTAGTGCTCCCTCGAGGCCACTCACATTGCAAAAGTGTTCTCTCAACAGATGCTGTGCGACCTTGCCACAGGTTGAGTGGTGCAGATACCAATGCACAGAATGCTTAATCTAGGCCGGTACCCCACGTCGCTGCTGTGTGGGAAAGTGAGAGACAACTTCAACTCTCTTGGGATATATGCCCTTGCTCAGTATGGAGGCAGACCGGAGAACATGATGTATAAAGCCTTAGGTCTCCTCAGTGAAACAAGCAATCTGCTGTCTCTGTCTGTTTCTCTTTCCCTGTCTCTCATTAAGACAATCAATTGTACTTAAATGCACATTGATTAACTACAGGGACCTGATTCTGATCTCCCTTACACCAGAATAACTCCACTGACTTCAATGGTGTTATTCCCGATTTATACTGACGTAGCTGAGAGCAGAATCAGGACCATAATCTATTTCAGTGTATAGCTCACAACCCCAATCTACTCCTATTAGGCCAAACCTTTATCAGCTATGATTAAATGCACGAGTTACGTATGCAGGGCCAAATCCATCCTTGGAATAATCCATATAAAGTCAATGGAGCTGCCCCTGGGATGAATCTGGCCCCTTCTCTTCACTGTGTTCTTATGTGGTGATCGGAACTTTCCACCAAAACCTCTTTTTTCCCCTCCCAGGACTGGGAATCCCAGCTGTGGTGTTCTCAACAGCTGCTGAACAATGCAGACGGCCTGTGGGGCATGAGGCAAATGTCCCAGTGGGGGCCAATTATTTATAACGAGCAGGTCAAACATGCCATTGGAGCCAGCGTGCTGCAGGGCAGGATGCTTTCATTTCTTGGGTCTATGTGAGGAGGATGCATCAGGCCAATATTTTTAGGAGGCCTTTAGAATCCTGACTGTAGCACAAATCTGGTACATTATCAGCTTCGTTGGTTCTGGTACATGATCAGCTTCACTGGTTTTTGCATTTTCAGGAAAATCTCTAGATTCTTAAATAGTGCAACATGCACATCTGGGCCAGGTATAGGTACATCTAGGCTCTGGGGAACCAGACTGTGCACAAGCACATCTGGAATCCAAGAACATATCATTAATTTACTTAGCATAAATATAATTGTATATTTCACAAGCAACTGTAAGTTTCATTAGTTGGCATTCTTGATGGAAATAGTTTGCATAATAGAAGTTAGGACAGAGGTAAGTTTGGGTCTAAACTGAAGGCTGTCCCTGGTAATGAGAGGACATTTGAGAGTGTTTTGTCCACAGCATATAAACAGAGATGTTAGATAAAAAATGTAAAACACTCTTGCTGGAAGGCTGCAGAGGAACACTATTTTTGTTCCTAGACTCCAGAACAATGCACAGTAACCCAAAACAGAGAGAGAGAGAAAGCAGGCTGCTCACTAAGGCAGCAAAGCACAATTCACCCCACTTTCCTTTAAACTGGCTCCTTCCAGACTGACTCTGCTCACATATTATCCGAAGAGCCTGCAAGCAGGACAAGGAAGCTCCCCCACAGCCTGCTTTTAAAGTGATAGCTTGCAATACAACTGAGTCCTCAATACACCACAGACAGTTGTGAAGGCAAATTAATCAGATAGAACATTATTTCAGTGTTGTATAGATAAATACACACACACATAGCAACCATACTCAGGCTGTTGCATAAGGAACAGCTACTTAGTGACGCTCTTTTCATTGTGAAGTAATTATACGGAGTTTCAGATTTACTGTGTTGTAGGGGTGGAATGGACTTGCTGGCCGTTAGAAAACATGCAGGCAACCTAACCACCTGAGAGGACTTCCAGAGTCCTCATCGGCTTTGTGATCACTGATCCTGACCCTTAGAATTGCACATATCCGATTATTTCTGTTACCCTGCCTCCCCCACCTCTTAAACGTGACCCCCTTTTTTTGTCTCCTCCACATGTTACTTCTTGTCTTTCAGACTCTAAGTGCTTCAGTCCAAGGACTGTAATTTACTATATTATTGTACCCGTGCCTAGTGCAGCGAACCCCCTGATCTGGACGTATCCCAATATAAAGGTGACGTTGATAATAAATTATAATATTTTCCTCCAGTTCACCTGTCCACCTGGGAGTGGTGCTAGAATATCTATAGCAGGGGTAGACAACCTATGGCACGTGTGCCGAAGGTGGCATGCGAGGTGATTTTCAGTGGCACTCACACTGCTCAGGTCCTGCCCACTGGTCCAGGGGTCTCTGCATTTTAATTTAATTTGAAATGAAGCTTCTTAAACATTTTTAAATCCTTATTTAGTTTACGTACAGCAATAGTTTAGTTATATATTATAGTCTTATAGAAAGAGACCTCTGAAAAACATTAAAATGTATGACTGGCACTCGAAACCTTAAATTAGAGTGAATAAATGAAGACTCGGCACAGTACTTCTGAAAGGTTGCCGAGCCCTGATCTATAGAAAACGGAGCTGGCTCACCTGGCTACCTGGTGGTCATGCTTGACTATCTATGAACAAAACATCCAACATCCAGGTGTTTTATATACCTGGGGTTAGTGCTACAATATCGATGGATAATGAATCCAACTCTTCCAGCTATCTGGTGTTACTGCCAGAATACCTGTCACTAATTCATACAGCCCTGCTGCAACCCAAAATATCACACACACACACACACACCCCAGTGTAGGAGATGGGGAAGTAGAATGAGAGAGCCTCCCAAAACTCAGATAAGCTTCATCCCCCGCCCCCGTTTGCTTCCCCACCTAGCCTCTTGTGCATATTTTCCATGGTGGTCTGGAATGGGAAGGAGCCAAACTTCTTTAAACATCCGCAAATTGGCAGGTGAAAAGCCCCTCACAAGGAGCCTGGCAGGGAATAGCCAGTTGTCATGACACCCAACTCATCAGCCTGTCCCTTGGGACTTGCTGGCCATCTACCTGGCTGCAGTGCCAGATGGGAGAGCGCCAAAGCTGTCATTACAAAGTGGCGGCAGTGAGACACTGGCCTTGCAGAACACTCCCTGTCTGATCATTTCCAGAAAGCGTTCGATGACAAACGGGGCATGGAGAGTGGAAGGGACTTGCCTATGGTCATGCAGCAGAGCTGGGAATACAACTCAAAACGCCTGATGCCAAGTCCTGTGCTTTAACCACGAGACCATATGGAACAGACCAGGGAGCAAGACAGATCCCAGGGCACGTCTGGAACCAGCTGGTCTTAGCAGGATGCAGCTGCCACTGTCAGGCACAGATTTTTTTTAAATAATGCGGGCCGCCTTCTGGCTAAGACTGAGTGTAGTGTCAGCTGATTAGCCAATGCATCCTGTATTATCAAGGGGATGATCTCCCGTAACTACAGAAAGATGGCCTCAATACTCTAACAGGTCTTTTCCTAGTCAGAGGGCTCCTATGCGGGGGACTTACTTCTATTATTCTCAGCAAAGTTCACTCACAAAAAGATTAAGAAACCTGCAGGAATAACCACCCCCTGTGTATAACGCAAAAATAATGCCCCCACCCCCCCGAACCACCAAGAGCCTTCATCCAAAACCTGAACCAACTTTTTTCCCCAGTTTGAAAATGTTTGGATGCCTTCCCTGCCTCCCCTGTTTATTACTGTTCTTCTGAACAACCAGGCTCCAGCCAGGATAGGCAGCAGAAGCAGCAAAGGAGTGCGAGACAGGCTGTTCTGGAGGTATTTCGATCCTGGCTGGAAAAAGAAATCGTGCAAAATACCCAGCCTGATTATCACAGAAATGTCGGGCTAGAAGAGACCTCCAGAGGTCATCTAAGCTATCTCCCTGGGCTGAGGCAGGACCCAAGTATACCTAGACCCTCCCTGACAGGGGTTTGTCCAACCTGTTCTTAAAAACCTCCAAGGATGTGGAACCTGAGATACTGGATAGTTTTGAGAAGCATCGTTTGATTAGAGCCTCAGATTTTGCATCGGTATTACTGTGTCAATTACAGCTGTGGGGTTTTTTAATCATAATATTTATACTAGTACAATTCCTAGTGTAGATACAGTTACACTGTGATAATGATGTCTTATACTGGTCTAATTTACCCACTTCCCTTATAGGAATAAGCCGTAGGGGATAAGCACGGTTAGACAGGTTTAATTGCATCCACACTAGGGCTCTTATCTTGCTTTAAACACTACCAGTCTAGATAAAGGGGTACAACTTTTGCATGTAGACGTAGCCTCTGAAATATAAAGTCCATGAGCCTGATTCTTCCCCCCTTACACCATGTGTCATCACGTGCACCTGAGGAAAGGTGTGTGAAGTGGGTGTATAATGTCACCATTGGTGTGAGAGGTGGCAAATCCCACTCTGGGCTGGTCTACACTGGGGGGAGTCGATGTAAGATACGCAACTTCAGCTACGAGAATAGCATCGACGTATCTTATTTTGACTTACCTCCAGTCCTCATAGTGTGAGATCGACAGCCGCAGTTTCCCCGTCAACTCCGCTTCCGCCTCTCGCCCTGGTGGAGTTCCGGAGTTGACGGGGAACGCGTTCAGGGACTGATTTATTGCGTCTAGAAGCCAATCCAGCCGGTAGTGTGGACGTATCCAGACTGTAAACTTTTTGGGGTGGGAGCATCTCTTTGTTATATGTTTGTACAGCGCCAAGCGCAACGGCACTAGGGCTTCTAGAGGGTATTGCAATGCAAGCAACAGTGACTGGGGAGCATTTTATGCTCCCTCTCTCCAGGTATAATTGACCACCCTTAACGCAAGGCAGTGGAAAAAACAGGCAGCACCTTTTGCATGGGTCACCCATCACCCCTTGTAATGAGGGACAGGGAAAGATTAGCTCGCTCGCTTTCAACCCCTCGAGGATGTCTGGGGATTGCCTGTGAAAGGGAAGGAAGAAGAAGAGAAGAAGGGAGAAAAAGCCATGGGAAAAATGGCACAGAGAGGGGAGATGAAAGAGCAGCCCCTCTAGGATATATTCTAGATACAGGACACGCACTGGTTCCAGGCTAGTTTCTGAGGGGCGAGTCTATCTCTCACACACAGCACAGCTGCCCTGTAGCTAGAAAAACATTTTTCTTCTCTTTAATTGGCTCGCCCTTGGAAACAAGCAACAAATGTGGATTTATAGTACAGGAGAAAGTTTGCCAACTTGAAAATTGGCAACACTTCTTAAGTCCCCTCCCTCCTTATTTAGATTCTTGGCCCTTTGGGGTAAAGTCTGGCTGGGTCTCTGTTTGTGTACAGCACCTAGCACAAAGGGGCTCCGCTCTCAGTTGGAGCTGGTGGGTGTGACTGTAATACAAAATAATTGGTAAAGATAGTAATGGGTTGCAACCTCGGCTGGCGTCAATCAGCGTCGCTCCACTGATGTCAGTGGGCCGGATTCTCAGCTGGTTTAA
The DNA here is from genome assembly GCF_007399415.2 of Gopherus evgoodei. NCBI lineage: Eukaryota > Metazoa > Chordata > Testudines > Testudinidae > Gopherus > Gopherus evgoodei. The sequence continues at coordinate 7,477,790 of NC_044339.1, read as the reverse complement.
ATCAGTGCAGACCCACCGAAATCCATGGAGCTCTGCCAATTTGCGGAAGCTCAGAATCTGGCTCAGGAAACCCTAGCCTAGCGGCGAGCAGAGATGAGCCCAATCGGCAAAACTTGAACTAGATCCAACTTGTTCCAAAGCTGGGGGCATTCAGATCGGGGCTCATGGTCCAGTCCTTCGCTGTAGCATTAACTTTCACCACGAACAAAATCCCAGGAACAGCCCCACACCACCACATCCTCCCACCCCCAAGAGGATGGAGAAAAGAAGGTGAGGAGAGGCTAACTGGAGATTTGCATGATCCACCTCAAGCCCCAGGTTTGAACTGAGGATTCGAGGGATGAAACAAGATGGCTCCTCTCGGATGAAGGGTACGTGGTCAAAGCAACACACGCAGGTGCGTTGGCGGGGCAGGGAGGGGGTCTGGGAGACGGGAAAGAGCTGGAGGGGTGGGGGAGCTGGTTTTACAATCCAGTCTAGCATGAGAAAATGTGTAAATTATGGCCCGCAAACGCGCATTCCTGGGTAACAAGGCCAGCGGAGGTGGGGCGTGTAATTAGGAGGAGCTGAGCAGAGGGAGTTTGCAGGAGTTTGAAAGGGGTGGGAGTGGAATGGGGATGTGGGAGTAGGGGAGGAAGAAGAAAAACCCTCAATAATTAAGGGGCATGCTTCTCCTCTCTCTCCCCAGCCCCTTCCCCCTCCCTTTCCCTCCATTACTTCTGGGAGCCTCTTAGCCTTGGAGTTAAATTAATCAACAGGATTAGGTGGAATCGGCCACGGCGAGCCCCTCCAGGCTCAGACAGCCCTCGGTGCTCTACAAGGGCCCGCTGCCTCTTCTTGAAGCACCTCGGTGCTTTCTGGAAGGATTCGCAGACAGGATTGGACATGAAGATGCATTCATTATAGAGGAAATCAGATTTGGGCAGGGGGGAGGGGAGGTAAAAGGGGGGCTGCGTGTTTTCTCCTATGATATTTCTCATCTCTCTCTGTCACCCTCTCTCCTTTAACTCTATTTCCTCTCTCTCTCGCTCCCACTTGCCCCATCCTAAAAAGTGACTGAGAGGAAGAGAGAGGGGAACGGATTTGTGAGTCGCTGGGAACCTGCCGGAGCCCGTCAGGGCGCTGTCCGCACACAGTAAGTCACGGCATCAAAGGGGCTGCATCCCAAATCACTCCAAAGTCACGGGGCAGTTGGGACATCCCCAAAAGACTGTACCAAAGGCGCTGCGGTGCCTGCTCACTGGGAAGCTGGTTAAGGCGTCGGGAAGCCTCAGATCAACAGCACAACGGGGGTGGGGTTAACCAACTTTAAAGACTTGGCCGTCCAAACCCTCCGACCCCAAAGCCCCTCAGGAGGCTGCATGGGATCGGTTCCTGGGCAGGGTGTGAATGGAACTCGGCCACCTGTCCAGAAATTCTGCTCTGAACCTTCTGAGTTTGGGCCATGGCTCTTCCCACCCTCATGCTCAGGGGGAAATTAAAGAGCATTATTCTGTGGTCTGGTTGGTGACACGGGGAGCAGCCCCTGCTGTGAGGGGATGGTTTCCTCACATCACACTGCTGTCTCAACAGCTGGTGATGTGGTGTCACGTTGCCACAATGCAGCCAAGAGGCACTCCAGGGAAGAGCTCATTGGATGGAAATCTTCACCACCACTGGAGCTTTGGGCTGGGTACAGGTTCTGGTCAGGACCCCATGACACATGCACAGGGCCAGCCTGTGAACCTTTTCCTCATGCTGAGCGGCACCTTACACCATGAGCAGCCCTGCTGAAATCAATGGGGCTATGCATGGGGTTAGGTCCTACTCCATGTGAGCAAGGGCATCACAATCCAGCTTGGCACCAGGAGGATGCTCCATATCATAGAATCATAGAATATCAGGGTTGGATGGGACCTCAGGAGGTATCTAGTCCAACTCCTGCTCAAAGCAGGACCAATCCCATATATATGTATGGAGGCCATATTCCTCCTCTCCATTTGAGCCCTCCTGAATTGACTTTTCGAGGCTCTAATGGACAACGGCCTGGATCTTTGGCTCCGATACCTTGCTTTCTCCTCCTCCTACCTCTGGAAACAGACTGTTGATGGCACTCCGATGCTATGGAATGGGTGGCAGTATAAAACCCCAACATATGGCCGTACAGAGATTTCACACACTGATTTGCATTGATATCAGAAGACTGGCTTTGTTTGCCAGGCAGGCTAGTTATTTTTATGCAGGAAAATGAGTCTGTCAGGGATAAGAACAGCCCACGGTGCAGCCCGTATCTACTTAGTTTACTTACCCAGACAAGTGTTCATGCTACACCTAGTACTGCCACAGAAGAGCAAGAGTGTTTCTGTTCTGCCCGCTGCATCAGTAGCAGAGTTGCTGGCTAGAATGCAGAATCAATATTGATAGGGTTGGAGGAGGAAGCAGAAAAAACACGGCGTGGATGCCAAGTGCCAAGAGGGGACAGCAGTGCTGGGGTGGGGTCATAAAATCCCTATTTTGATTCACCAACTGACCTCAACTGGCGATGGCAGCAATTCGGGAGGCTCAATAAGGCACAGCAAGATGCATTTTTTAAATTTGCAATGAGTACCCATTTTCTGACCACAATTGATGGTTCCCTCTGAGCAAGAGCTGGGCAGCCCTGGGAATAGAGTATCTGCCTCTCTCTGGAGCAGGAACAGGCAGAAAGCAAATAAAATCCATCAAAATGCAAACAAGACCATCTAAAAAGTGAGTTGAGGAGAGAGACGGCGGTACTGCAGGCACAAAAGAATTATATTTCCATGAGATTTTTTTTAATACGAAAACAAAAATCACCCTCCCCACCCCCCGTCTCTCTTCTTTGAGGCCGATGAAGTGTTGAGCCCTAAATGTGAGGGGTGGGATTTTAACTAAATAAGATTTCTGCAGAATAACCCTTCCTCGCTCTCCCCTCCCAACCTATTTAGCTGCAGATGTGTTCAAAAGAGAGCCAGAGAGATAGTTCAACTCCAGATGCATCCCCCCAACCTGGCCCCATCCACAAAGAAACAATAACCGGCGCATACAATATAGCCTGAATTCTTCATTCTCCCCAACCTGTAAACTCCTCTGTCTCCCAGTTCCCTCCGCCCCTCCTCAGCTATATTACAGTTTAACATAGTTTAGGGGCTGTGGTGTGAAGCGACAGCAGAAAACTGAATCACGTAATAGTTGATATGCGTTTTAATCAAGTAATTCGGTCCAAGCCGAGTGATGGTGCGTATTGGTGGGGTGCCCTTGAATACCAAACAGACTGGGTAGCAGGGCTAGGAAAATGAAAAAGTCATTTACAGCTCAGCTGGGGACCGCAGTGTTCAGCACAGCATTAGTATGGGGCCTTAGGAGATGAGGGTTTTGTTTTTTTTATTCAGGCACTGAACTGGTCAGCTGTAACTAAACCACAGATCGAGGTAATGTCCATTATGGACTTTACAACTTGGCAATAACACTAACAATGAGACTGATGCTCCAGAAGGACGGGGGTGGGAGGGAGGTATTTCCCTTGCCTTCTCTGAAGGTGCAAAATTGTATTGGGGGGCGTGAGAAGGGAGAAGCTAGTGAGAAGAGAAAGCTGGAGATTAAATAGCCTGAAAAAGAAGCGAATGGAAAATCAAATGTCATTCCGAGCTTTCTTCTTAATGTTTGGATCATCAGGCAGCAAACCTAAATGCAGCTAGAGCCGTGCAATACACAGAGATTTTGGTCTGCAGCAAGTGATGAGTTTCTTTTCCAATTTTGGGTCCCCTGGATTCACACTGCAGTTGAAATAATGAATCTGAAGATTCCAAGTGAGACTTGGACCGGACCTCCACGCTGTCCCTGGTTCCGGTTAAAAACATGGCAAAACCGCCCCAGTTCCTCCAGAACTCAGGCCTCACTTTGCAAACAGAAGCTGGGATCAGGTGAGAGGGCGATGGCTCACTTGATGATTCCCTGTTCTGTTCATTCCCTCTGGGGCACCTGGCATTGGCCACTGTTGGAAGACAGGGTCAGATGGACCTTTGGTCTTACCCAGTATGGCTGCTTTTGTGTTCTTATGTTGTGGGCTCATAACAAAGTCAAACTGGAGTGTATTTCATCAGCTGCTTTGGCATGAAATGTTCACACAATTGTGGCACCGTGGCTAAGGCACTAGCTTGGGACTTAGGACATGGCAGGTCTATTCCCTGCTCTGCCACAGACATCTGTGGGACCTTGGGAAAATCACTTAGTCACTCGGTGCCCCAGCTCCCCATCAGTAATAAGGGGAGATCTAGACTTCTAAGGAGTGATGATAAATACATTAAAAAGATTGTATGGCACGGGGGGGTCATATAAGCACCTAAGGAAGATACAAGCAGCACTGTTTCAGTCACATTTTCAGCTTAAACTAAACAGCAGCCCAAAGCTGCTGCACCTCTGTGTTTTATGGTAATCGTCTCCCTTATGCTGAGACCCAAAAGTCAATGCGAGCCTCTCTCCAGCCCATGGGTCAGCCAGGGGAAGAGTGGCACAGGGTGTCATGTGTGCTGGATTCCACTCCTTCCATTCTAAGCGGAAGCGAGCGGCTGACCTTGCAGACACACATTGGTTCTGTCGCAGGTGCTGTCCAGAGCAGGATTTTCCCAACAGAACACCACATGACTTGGGAATGACAGGTCAATACACAACAGACTGATGTGCAAGGGGAGCATATTGCTGAGGCAGCCCACCCAATGTCACAACACCCGCAACGCATTCAGGCATCCCACGCTGTCTTGCACGATAGGACTCGTGAACTGTGGAGCAACAGACCGGTGCATGCATTTTGGAATGGAAAGTGGGAAGCCTGACCATCAACTGCACCACCCAATACTCCAGCTTGGAGACATGTTTGTTTTGATAGAACTAGGGAGATCAACCCTCACAAAGAGTTTTCACTGCTGCTAATCCTGGATTTGAGTGAAGACTTGGTCAAGGACCTTTACTCTGGAGTCCTGCCCATCCATAGCTCTCTGTCTGTCTATCACCATACAGTCTTCTCTCTCCATCCATCCATCTAGCCTGGTTCAATTGCCTTGGAGATGTACATAAAGCCCATTACACGAGCTGTGTTTGGGCTAGATCTCTAAACCACTTGAACATTCATATGTTACAGAACTGACAGCGATTCGTTCAGAGATCTTTACCAGTTAAACGTTTGCTTCTCCAAGAAGGGTCTCGGGGAGGCCAGGCAATGCAGAAGGGTGCTGCTTAACATTTCACCTGGACAGACCAAGTCCCCTGCGGCGCTGACATAAAGCAGTGTAGCTCATGGCACGCCCATGGCACTGCACGCAGGGGGATCTAGTCCTGGAGTCTCCGTCTTCTTCTCGGAACATGAAGGAAATAAAAGCCATCAGGACCCCTATTAAGTCCCACTGGAAGTCCGTGCTTGGCAGGGCAGCTGCCCGCTGCCGTGCCCCATGGAAAGACCCCTGGCCATGAAAACCGATTCTGTTACGTGTGAGCAGTGAACAAAACCGGAGCATCCAAACCATTTGGGGAGAGACGGTGGGGGAGGGGGGAGCAGAGAGAGAGAGAGGGAGACGATGCCTCTGACAGCCTTTGTCAATTCCCTGCACTAGCCTGAGCATAAACAGATGGAATATCCATCAACTCCGGTCTCTTTTCTTTTCTTTCAACTTTTTTCTAGTTCTCGCCTCCCTCCCCTCCTCCCGCCCCCCCTCTTTCTTCTGGCTTTTGTTTGGCCTTTTAAAGCACCCCGAGGTAAAGGGGCCCTTCCCGACTCCTCAGCACATCTGTGAAGTCCATAAAAGGCCCTTTTCGCTTCAATATTCATAGCTGCGTGCTTGTGGCAGGCACAGGAACCAGCTGAGGGCTGCATAAGAGGGACCGTGGGGACTTGCCTGCTCCTCCACTCACTGCCTCTCCTGCTGCAGCATCTCACTTCAGCTGGGCTCCCAAAACTGGGCAGCAAAGGTAGTTTGCAGGAGGAGGATGGAGGCCAGGGGGAGGATGGAGGCCAGGGAGCAGGAGGGTCCTAATTATTTAACCTGGGAGGTTCCTCTCACGCTCTCATCCTTTGCCTGATCTACCTTGTTAATTCCCTTTAATCATTTTTCATGCACATAGGACAAGCCTCTGGGCCAGATCTTGAGCTGGTATAAATCAGGACAGCTCCATTGCAATTTACACCAGCTGAAGCTCTGGTCCTCTGATGCTATCCCAAAAGGATGGCAAAAGAGAATTGGGCACAGAGGACCAGCGTGCTTAGCCCTCCAACAACAAAGGAAGGGGATTTTGGTAGGACACAGAGGGGAGAGCATTACAATGACCTGGACTTTGGTTTTGAAGATGTGGCCAGACTCAGAAAAAGCCATTTGACCAGTGAGGCAGAACGCATGGTCCTCAGTACCAGCGGGAAATTCCAAACTTACTGGGGTCAGGGAGAGATGTCGTTGCAGCGGGTGATGACTGGAAGGGTAATGTATTGGCACAGGTAGTTCATTTTGTTCTACACTGTGTGTTTTGGTTTGATAGTGATCTGTGTGTGCAGATGCCATCGCCAGCATGCACAATGCTCTGTTGGCAGCACAGCCACTTAGCCCTGGCCCCAGGAGCTCACAAGCTAGGCAGTAACCTTGTTCAACTGATCTCAGAAGCTTATCGTTGATTCTGAGCCTGCTCTGGTCTGGGCCCATTCCCCTGCATAAGTTAGAGTAAGCTGAAGGGTGCTCTAAGTGAGGCCATTGCTCCAAGGGGCTGAAATGTCAACTGGAAATTGGAGGTGGGTGTAGGGACACCTCAGCCATGCCCAATTTGCTCTCTCTACACCTTCTGTGCTCTGTTCACACCACTTCCACCACAAGCAGGGGTGGGTGGCATAGGAATCTCTATGACCCAGATTCTCACAGGGATATTTAGGCTCCTTAATTCCATGAGCCTAAATATTTTTGAGGATCTGGGCCTACATCACTAGGGGAGCCCTCTACACCGGAGCGATTCTTCTGCAGCCCTATGTCCCCATTCCTAAGACAGTACAGTGCCAAGTGGCCACATCAGACCCCACATCGTGGCCCTGTGGCCTGAGTCTAACTGCAGCTGCAGCATTAGTATACTGGGCCAGATCCTGGCCCCTCTCATATCAATGTGTGTTTTGCAGTTGAGTTGACTGGGACTAGAGCTGGCTGAAACACAAGATGCCTTTCTTGCAAAAATCATCATAAAACTGCAGAGGGTTTTTTGCCTTGAACGACGCTCAAATTCATATTTTGGGCCAGCTCTAAATCAAGCCAATGTTTGGCTTATTAATGATTGTTATTTGTCCTGGGGTTGTGCCTAGAAAGCCCAGTCAGTGTGCTAGGCACTGGACAATGTGTTTAATCCCAGGAGCGCTGGGGACAGAAGATGACGTAACAAATGCCTCTCTAGCGCCGTCCCGCTGAAGATGTTGGAGTTACACAAGGGACCAGATTGGCCCTATGACTTTACTTCAGTATGTGTCGGGCAAGAGATTGGTCAGCATGTACACACATTTCAGAACGGCTGCCGACAGCTCTGTTCCGAGGTCAGGGTCCTCGAGTGGGATCCTTGAGGTTCCTTCCCGCTCCCGAGCTGCTGCCTCCATCAGGGATCAGTGCAGATCTGGGTTTGCTCATGATTTGGGTGCTGGAAAGAGTTGGGTGATTTTCTTTTAGGGTTTTCGGAGGATTTCAACATTAAGGAAAGATGAAATAGTTCTCCAACACCTTTACTCCTTCACAGCGCATGGTAATTCAAGAGCAATTACTGTATTAGGGCTCATAGCGAGGTGTTTCAGGTGCCAATACTGGCACAATAGGGACACAAGGCACCCTCTTAACTCCCCACATGGGCAATTGCATCACCAGTCTGCGCATATAGTCAGGTCGCTACTCTCCTCTCCACACAGGCAGGGACGGGGAGTGGGCAGAGCCTCAGCTCCACTTCCCCAAAGCACCCGCCAGCACAGGTGAGCTGATGCAGTGGGAGAGGTAAATGGGTAGCGGAATGGTTCAGCTTTCTTCCCCTGGAGCAAGAGGGAGCAGGGACTGAACTGGGACTCTGAGTCACAATTCAAGCCCTGGCTTGTTCCTGGAGCAGTGCCCCTTACGAGGGGCTCATGGTGGTATCTCTCCCTCCCCCAGCCCTTAGAGAGGCAGTTCTCACTGAGCAGAGAATGGTTCCTTACAACCCTCTTATACCTTTATCCTTCATTTCTACAGGTGGGCCCATTACTGTTCCATATAGGGTGCCACCCTCAGACAAGGGCCCTTGTGCTGAGATAGCTGGTTGGCCTGATCTTGGATAGAAGGCACAGCTCAGGGCTAAATACAGCCACACTGAAATCAACGGGAAGACTCTCAATGGATTGGGCCCGTACTAGGCAGCAAAGCAGATAGCAGAAAACTGCTCCTGCCTCCACCTGCTGAGGGAGGATTCGCAGAGCTCAGCATTCCATGGTCTCAGACCCCAAGTCCCAGTAGTACCAGCAACCCAGGTTAAATCCACCCAGTGGCAGAAAACCAAAAGGTACAAGTTGGTTTTCCCCTGGTGGAGCAGTTGCTGCTCTGGTTGACTCAGCACACGCAGTGCAGTTTCTGGTAGGTAACCTAAAAACAGGGCGAGTTGCTTCCATTGAATAATACTCCACAGCAGGACACACACCTGCTGAACAGAGGGGAGAAGGCAGAAGGCCTGAGGACTCAAGCAAGGTGCAAACTATTTATCCTATAGGAGAAAATCATGTCTTCACATTGTGATGTTGCATGGTAACCACACAATGCTGTATTGTGACACCCTTTTGTCCCCTCTTTCCCCTGAACGTTGGTGCGTTAGAAAGATAGATCTGAATTATTTGGCTTAGATTTTTCTCTAACAGCAATGCAATATCACCATCACTATTCAAAAATACGTATCCTGTGCCATCAATTTACCCACTGCACTTTGCTGAATACAGAATAGCTGTGGGCTTAGCCTTGGAAAGCTAAAATGTAGTAGACACAAGACATCAGGCTGGCCTCAAAACACACCGGCAAAGCTCACATATGCAAAAATCCCTCATTCGTGTGTTGCTGTCGCCACGGCATGCACACATGTTCATCTGAACATGCAAATACAAACATGTTTGTGTTGCAAAAATCTGGAGGTTTCGCACACAATCAAAATCGGGCAAGGGCATTTCTAGAGGCCTATCTGAAAAAGCAGCTCTGGAATTTCAAGGATCTGGGGAAATCTTTGCCACACTAGAAGTTCCCTACCGTCAACACAGGAGGAAATGTGCCGTGAAATAATCTCCAGAGACCCCTCATCTGCTCAGGATTCTATTCCTGGTTCGTGCCCAGTGTGACCTAGAACAAGTCACTTTGGCTGAGCTTTTCAAACTTCGGTGCTTAGAGTTAGGCACCTGAATATGAGTGACCTGGTTTTCAGAAGCGGGATTGCCCACAAAGCATGCTGCCGTCCGTGGGTGCTGCAGTCACTCAGTGCCTTTGAAAAGCAGGTTGCTCCTATTTAGAGGCCTAAATATGGATCTAGGGGCCTAACTGCAGGCACCTCGGTTTGAAGAGGTTGACTTACAGTTACCTCTCTGTGCCTCAGTCTCCCCATGTATAAAAGAGGGGTAATAACATGCCCCACCCGGCCTCACAGGGGGAGTTCAGGTGCTTTCCTGAACTGTGTTTGCAAAAGCACTTGGGGATATATTTAAACTGCAGGCATCTGGAAGCCTCAACCAAGATCGGGACCTCCATTGTGCAGGACAGTGCTACGTACACAGTCCCTGTTCCGAAGAGCCAGGACAGACAAACAGTGGGCAGGGAAGAAGGGGCCCCACTAGGGGAAGTGACTTGCCCAAAGACACAGAGCAGGGAATAGACCACCACCTCCGTAACCCTCAGGCCAGAACCTGCCCATTAGGCCACGCTGCCTCTCACCTTGGGGATGGGGAGCGTGTGCGTAACACACATTCTGACTTTGCAGGGCTACATAACTAATAATGATAACAATGCAGAGGAAAGGGGCGATTTAAGTGCAAAGCGCCATCGCTGTCCCTCCTCTCCATTCGCACAAAGATAGCCTCAGGGGGGGCTTGTTTTGCCTCAGTTGTGATAAGTCCCCATGTCCTGTCCCACATGGATATAATGGGGGAAGTTCCCCCTGCTTCCCACTCCTTCCTAATCATCCCAGCCAGGTGATGGCAAAGGACCTTCATTGGAGAGGCCCATTCAATCCCATCCCCAGCTCATGAAGCCCTTGCCAATGCACCTCAGCTCTCCTCCAGCCCCGAGCTCCTCACCCTAACCTGACAATGCACCTTAGTCCTGGCTTGCAGCACCTTTGTTATTCCAGTCTTGAAACACTCCCTCCCCGGATCTGCCGATGACCCCCATTCCCAAACGGCCTATTCCCCTGCTATCCCACACGACTCATGCCAACAGATCGTCCCATGCTCCTCACTCATGCTCTTCCAGTCCTGGGCCCAATATAGTTCTGTTGAGTTACCTCAGACTTGACTTACAGCATCCCCCGCTATTCCAGTCTTGGGCTTTCCAAAAACTCTCCCAATGCACCTCTATCCTGATTGCAGCTGCCATCTTCCCACCCTGGGCTCCCCACAGAGCTCTGTCGTCACACCTCCATCCTGATCGGCAACGAGCCCCTTCCGGGTCAGTCCTGAGCCCTCTCTACAGCTCTGCCAATGCCCCTCACCCCTGTCCTTCGGCACCCTGCTATTCCAGCCCTGGGCCTTCCCTAGATCATACCTTTCCGTATAAATCTCTTGCACCAAAGATGCACCAATTTCAACCTCATGAACCTTTCCCACTCCTGAAGAACCAGCCGGCAAAAACGAGATGCTGGAGACCAATATAGCACATGTGAAAAACGGGTTCCTCCTGCTGCCTGCAGGCCTTGGTTCATTTATCTGGGCGTCAGGCTGCCTGTCTGAAGCCAGGCGGGGTGAGCAGAGTGGAGTGTGGGGATTTTCCGTGGTTTGCCCTTTCTGTGTCCCTGGCTGCTGGGCAGCAAAGCAAAGCAGCACAGGTTGATGTGACCATGGAAGACACACTTACTCCTGTCTGTTTTTCTTTCTCTACCTTCCATCTTCTTTGTCCATCTGTATCTATCCCTCTTTCTCTGCGTCTTTTCTCTCTCTGCTCCCTCTACTTTCTCTTTCCCTTCCTCTCTCTCCTTTTCTGTCTCCTCCCTTTCTCTCTCCCTCACTCTCTCTGCGCTATGGTTCGCCCCCTCCTCTTTCTGCCTCTCCTCCCTCTGTATCTATCCTCCCCTCTGTGCTTTATGTTAATTTTAGTCCTTTGGAAAAAGCAACAGTGATGTGAGCGTAGAGAACTCCGGGAGAAAAAAGGGGCCACTAGCCCAACACCAGGCAGAGGGTGCCCTCAGGAATCCCTCATCACATTGGCCAGCGGCACCTCCACTGCCATTAAAAATGCCTTGCGAAGCCGGACTGTGACATTCGGCTGCAAATGAACCGCTCGGCCTGTCTCTGATGCTCTCCTCTCAGCCGAGCTGGGAGAAGAAAGAGGAGAAAGAAAAATCACAGGAGAAGAGAATGAAAGTGACAGAAAGAAGGATTGAATGAAGGAGCGAAAAGAAAGCAAGATATCCCTGCGCTGCTGGGCCCTTTCTCAGCCCTGTCATCTGGTGCAGAGCCCCGATCGCATTGTCTCACCTTGGACAAAACGAAAAGGCGTTTTTGTGCAGATTCCTTTAGAGCTGCCAGAGCCGGCACCTTAGGGGGCCGTTAGAGCCTGAATGTGCAGCTGACAGCCCTGTGCAGCCCGATGTGATATCAATAAACTCCGGCATGTCAACTCTTCAGGGCAGCTCATGTGGAAGGTATGGCCTGAATATTAAAACCCTGAGCGGCCTGGAAAGAAGCTTGGGGTGGAGCGGGGCGGGGGGTGGGGAGGAGAGGAGGGAGAAGAGAGCAGGACAAAGATCAAGGGGGTGCTTAGCAGAACTTTGGGGGGCAAGACGACCCAAAATACATTTTCTGCTGCCCAGCTAAATGAGTCAATGAGTGTTTGCTTTTATCCTCAGCCATAGAGACCCCCAGGCAACAGGCGCAAAGGAGTCACCAGACTGGACTAGATGAGTCTCTGATGGCAGCCAGAATCGGATTATTCCAAGGAAGGTACATGAAGTCTGCAATGGCATGACAGTACTGCATGGTCTGGCCAGGGGAGGGAGTCCTGAAGCTTTGCCCCCACAAGGAGCAGAAGGGCCATCTCTCCCCTAAATTATTTATTTTATGGTAGTGCCTAGAGACCTCCTTGCGCTAGGCACTGTACACACGCATAATAAGAGACAGTCCCTGTCTTAAAGAGCTTTCAGTGTAAATAGACAAGACAGGCAAAGGCTGGTAAGAGAAAGGAAGAGCTATGATCTATATTTTGCTGATGAGGAACTGAGGCAGAGATGACTCGGCCCTCCTGGTGCCTAAACAAAATGTCACTCCCAGAAGACTGCTCAGACCTTTGTTAAATGATCACCTCTCTTCTTTCATGGACGTTTGGATCAACAGAGAAATATTTTACATTTTTGACATGTTAAATCACACCATTAGGTTCCAGAGTTAACGCGCCCAATTGCAATGATATGGGGCAAGTCACAGCTGGCAGAACCTTTGTGTCAGGCTGTCTGCAGACTCCAGCAGACCTTGCTGCATCAGTTTTCACTCAGCTTATCATTGGAAGGTTTATCTTTGTGCCCGTAAGAATTTTTGCCTTGAACTGAAAGCTTAGGTCCTGGAATGCAAGATGGGGCCCTCTGGGAAAAACGTACAGGCTCAATGAATCACCCTGAGACAGCCTAATGGAACTTCAGGGTGTGGAGCTGGGCTGAACTCAGTGGCTACGGGAAGCGACATGAACACTCCCCTTTAGTCTTGATCAAGCTGGGTTAACGCGTCCTCACATTTGCTCTTAGCTCTGATTTCAAAAGCAAAATGCAGCTGAAAAAGGAGAGTTTCAGCAGGTGTCATTTCTTTCGTGCCTCCCGGGGCACACAGCTGCCACAAGGGGTCATGGTATGAGGAGTGGGGCAATTGGGGAGCCAGAGCCGATTCCATGGGGGACCTCAAGCTGGACTCTGTTTAATGGGGAAGCCAGTGCAGGACACCAACAACCAAGGTGATGTCTACATGCTGACCCTTTTCTCTGGACAGAGGGACATCATCCACCTGAACAATTGGTGCTTTTCCCTGGCTTGAAGCCTGGCCTGAAGACACTGGCAGGGTCAAATGGTGTTGGAGGCTGGTTTGTGCTCACTTCTGAATTAGCTTCCTTAGAAAAGGGAGGTGAGACACTAGATGGTGGTTAGCAAGATCTGTACCATCAAGCACTGGTTCCTTCACTATTATTGATCATCTCTTCCACAGCTACTTGTGCACCTGGAATGAGAGTATTTGTGGCTTTGGTCCTGTGTGCTGCCTATTGTTCTCTGTGGCTCATGAAACCATAGCTCATGCACTTCTCTACGACACAAGATAATTCCTCACGGTGAGGAGAGTATGTTGATGGGTGCCTAGGTACACCTAGTTGGTTAGATGCAGGGATAGACAGACAGGCACCTGCAGTTAGACAAGCAAACAGATGAAGAGTAGGGATGAGTGGATAAAAGAAGAAGAAATCTCCCCTCATTACAAGCCTCAACCACAAACCCAAATCAAATCTCCTTTAAGATTCTGTTGGGACCAAACACAGCATGAGAAAGGCAGTTCTCACACCAGTTCTCTTTCCAGCCTGAACAGAGACAGCAAGTGCACAAAATTCCATGAGAAAATCTTTGAACTCCATAGGTTTCCAGCGAATGATAAGCCCAGATTGTAATCACCCCTGACATTTGATGGTACAGGTGAAATGATACTTGCATCCAAACCACTCAGGTTTCTTCAGCCAAAACCCAAGCACTGAGAAACCTAAGTCCCTTCACTCATCTCTGTTTCTAACCAAATGTTGCAGATCAAAGAGTCTAAGCAGCATCCAAATCTTTGGTTGTTTCAGGAACCTTTAGATGTTCACCTCTTTCCAGTTCACAGATAATTTCAGCTGCTCACTGATGAGATTCTGAGTTCAGAGATGGATATTTTCTCTTGAGATAGGGACAGCTGGTTTGGATAAATTAAGAACTTACCTTAACAGAACTTAAATCTTTCCTGAAGTTTCTATTATGTTGGTTTAACTCTGGTTGTCTTCATCTTCCTGCATTTCTGTGTTTCAACATTTATACATTTATTCTTATCTATATTCTAGTAGTCCCTAAAGTCCACAACTGTTGTGGTAGGCATTGTATGCTATCTAAACAGATAAGGGCGGAAAGGGTAGGACAGGAAACAGAGAGGCAGGGGCAGCTCCAGGCACCAGCATGCCAAGCGCGTGCTTGGGGTGGCAAGCCGCTAGGGATGCTCTGCCGGTTGCTGCGAGGGTGGCAGGCAGGCTGCCTTCGGCGGCTTGCCTGTGGAGGGTCCACTGGTCTCACGGCTTTGGTGGACCAGTGGACCCATTGCAGGCATGCTGCCAAAGGCAGCCTGCCTGCCGTGCTTGGGGCGGCAAAATGCCTAGAGCCGTCCCTGCAGAGAGGTGAGGTGAATTGCCAAAGGTCATGCAGCAGATCCGTGGCAGAACTAGGAACAGATCTTGGGTCTTCTGACTCCCAAGCCAAGCCAGCGTCTGATCCATGGACCACACTTCACAGATGTTATGGCCAGAAGGGACCATTATAATGCTCTAGTCTGGCCTTATGTATAACCCAGATCCAGAGAACCTTAGCCAGGATTTCCTGAATCAAGCCCAAGTTCGGGTTGAGCTTGCGCACGCCTTATAGAAAGGCATCCAATCTTAATTTCAAGACTTCAAATGACAAGGAAGCAACCACACACACACAATGGTGAATTACCCTCACTCTTAAAAATCTGCCACTTTTATTGCAATATTTCCCTCCAGGCTTAGAAAACCCACTGTGCACAAGATGAAGGGCTGCATACGTGGCGAGATAGCCCCAGAGCTGTCAGCAAGGCATACCACCCTCCCCAACACCAGAAGAAGCATCAGAATTTCATCTAACAACGTTTGAATCTCATCAACGGTTTGGTCTGGGGGATGATCAAAAATGTAAGTAAGTTTGGACGTTTACCTGGACCAAACCTCTGTATTTTTGGATGCTCACCACCAGTCACTAATTTTCACCCACTGCGAAGTAGAAGAAAGCACCGTATATATGCAGCATTTTTCAGTGTCTTAATTTAAACAACAAACAGCCTTCTCCATGCATCTAAACAAATGAACCTCCCAGTCAAATGATTTGAAGTGGGGGCATCACACTTGGATGGGGAGCTTTAGCCAACCATGAGTGAAAGGGTTGGACCACACCCTCTGGGTTTAATTTTAACCCTAGGAGTGCTGTAGATTCAAGGGAGAAACCCCATCGAGAGATTCAGTCATTGGGCTGCGACTGGTGACAGTGTGAGCGGACCCTGTTCTGGGGATGGCAGGGCTGCTCGGGGTGTCATGGACACTGCTCAGAATGCTTCTGCTACTTGTTTAGAACCTTGCCAGGGAGCCCAGCACCAGATATTTCCAACTGACTTTAGTAACATGGTGGGAACTAGGGGGAGGAGACTTGTCAACTCATTGTCATGGATATGTTCTTCAGTGCAATGCTTCTGGCTCTGTTGCTCCACCAGAATTTTCCACTCCCTTTTCATCCATATTTCGTCTGTCTGTATTGTCCCCATGGGGACAGCTGACACAGACACACAACCCATGGGGTTCCAACAAACCCCACACTTCCTGGTGGATGCCACCATTGGGTCTCTGTAGGTATGTCTACACTGCCCATTAAGCCCAGGTTCTGACTCAGGCTTGCATCCAAGTCCCTCTCCCATCCACACACAAATCAGCCCGACTTGGGTCAGTAAGCACTGAGAACCTGAGTCTAGAACCCTGCTGGGGGAGGGTAGGTGGTGTCAGAGCCCAAGTCCCTCTGTGACTCATATCCAAGCCCTGGCATTTTACAGTGTGGATGCAGCTCAGTACACAAACCAACGTCAGAAGGGCTGCGCAGTGCAGCCTGGACGTGTTAGCACAGCTGTGAGACCTCAGTCCACCAGCTGTAATCCCAGCCTTACAATGCAGTGTGGACGCTCAAACCCAGGCTTGGGAACACCAAGTCCAGAAGCCCAGGCCTCACAGACCCAGGTTTACAATGCAGTGTAGACATGCCTTTAAAGACACAGCCCGCTGCGCTCTCTACCTCTGTGATCTACAAAGGACACTGATATTCACAGGGGAGATTTCCAAAGGCACCCAACTCCCATGGGAAAGCAACTGGAGTAAGGGGATTCCCTCCCATTTCTGCCTATGTAAACCAACCCCTATCAACTATTATTATTAAACATTTACATTGCAGTCAATCCTAGGGGGCTTTGTGGTGCTAGATCAGGGATGGCCAACCTGGGGCTTTGGAGCCACATGCGGCTCTTCAGAAGTTAATATGCAGCTCCCTGTATAGGCACCGACTCTGGGGCTGGAGTTACAGGTGCCAACTTTCCAATGCGCCGGGGGGCCTCACTGCTCAACCCCTGGCTCTCCCACAGGCCCTGCCCCCACTCCACCCCTTCCCACCCTGTCCCCTGAGCCTACCGTGCCCTCTCTTCTCCCCCACCCCCCAAGCCTCCTGCATTCCACAAAATAGTTAACTGGGAGGTGCAAGGAGGATGGGGAAAGCGCTGATCGGTGGGGTTGCTGGTGGGCGGGAGGCGTGTGTGGGGTGATGGGGGGCTGCTGATGTATTACTGTGGCTCTTTGGCAATGTACATTGGTAAATTCTGGCTCCTTCTCGGGCTCAGGTTGGCCACCCCTGTGCTAGATGCTGTGAAAACACATAAGACGACGTGGATCCTGCCCCCAGCAGTCTCCAGTCTCCTGATTCTGCCAGCAGCGTGCCCAGTAGAGCCCTGCACCCACTCAGAGCACCTTTCGAGATCCCAGCCAAAGACTTTCACCCACAGTTTAGCTTAATGGGTCCATAACCAGTGTCCAGAGAGCAGATCCTAGCTAGTAATATCTGAGTGGTATCGCTCTCTGCTCTTTACTGGAGGAAATCAGACCTGCTTTAATGTTAATCAGTTACAGGCACTTAGGACTGTGTGAAAGTGTGATGCCCCCCCCCCCCGGCAAAAAATGTTCACAATGTTATTTTGGTTGATTTCATGCCTGGAAAATGTCAAGATTTCTTTCACAAAAGTTAGTCTTTGCTTACAGAAAATTAAAATGGGTGGACGTTTCGGGGCAAACATTAATTTTCCTCTGAGAAAATTTCAACAATGAAGGATGCTTAAGCTCAGAAAAGGTGATATTGGGATTGAAAACTCTCTTTTTCTTAGTAGTCCAATGCAATCCTATTTGCGAGCAAAGAGCTATAAAATGTCACTGGATTTTTGTTTAAATCTGGCCTTTTCTTTTTCAAAATCTCAGCACATTCAAAACACCTGACATTTCAAGGATTTTTGAGTGTGACTATTTCACACAGCTGCACAGTGTCTCCCTCTGCTGGCTGGAGGACTGAGAACGTTAACATTACGGTTACAGAGAGCTAATGCGTACAACTCCATCTCAGGTCACAGACTTGCTTCGTTGTACCTCCTGACACTCATATAAAGTGTTAGAGTATCAGAGCTACGGAGACTAGAAAAGAGAAATACAAGTTCACAGATTTCAGATACATACACATCCCATTCTCTGGGAACTTGGGCATAAAAGTTCCCCAAAGATTTCTGTGTTCTTTGAAACAAGCCATGAACAGAGTGTGCCTGGTATTCTCTTTATATGACCTCCTTTCTGGACAAGTTCTTTCCACAAGCTGGTAGACGATCCCTGTTTAGTGACAGGAAAAGCACCAAGCCTGAGTGCCAAATTGGATATGTTCAAATAGAAATGGCCTTATTGGGTCAGACCAATGGTCCATCTGGTGAACTGTCCTTTCTCAGGCAGACACCAGGACTAGATGCTTCAGAAGAAAGTGGAAGAAATCCAGGAGTGGACAATTAAGCAATAACCTCTTTTTGGAAGGGAAGGAAGGGTCTGCTCAACATGCTCCCTCCAGCCCCCATCAGTTCATGGCTGGCTTAGGCCTGCAGATTTGTATCTCTTCTTTCTAAGAAAAAACATGCTACCCAGAGTGCAGGTTGCATTTGGATAAGGATCTAAAAGCTTTGACGGATGCTTGTTAGCACTTCTTGGGTTTGACTAACCAGGCTGGAGAATCTCACCAGAACACCATTGATAGTGAGCTTTCTAGCCCTTGCAGTGTCAGACAGCATAAATGAAAGAAAACCCCTCCATTACCCCCAACCCCACTCCCAGAAAGGGGGATCTGGACACTTCATAACCTCCAAACAAGACTCTGTTATGGAAACCAAAGGTTGAGGAGGAGCAGGGCTGAGTGTGCAGGGGGTGTAAGTGGGACAATTTGCTCCAGACCCTGGGCCCCACAGGGGCCCCCACAAGAATAGAGTATTCTATAGTATTGCAACTTTTTTTAAGAAAGGGGCCCCCAAAATTGCTTTGCCCCAGGCCCCCTGAATCCTCTGGGTGGCCCTGTGGAGGGGGGGATTATATTTTATCCAAGTCAGGTCATTCACCCAGATTCTGCATTGGTAAGATGTTTTCCTTTTATATTCATAATATGACCAATGGCAGAAGAAAGGCCATCACTTCTACCTACCTCTGGCTGGCTGTCTATGCTGAGATGTTAGCCTGAGTATATCAGTGGCCTGTCCTCCTGCTGAAGTAGGTTAGGACATTCTTTTAATTTAAAATTGGCCTTCCATTCCAAGCACTTTCTCGAGAGTGCAAACGGTCCCAACTTGGTGCATGTGAGTGGATATTCGAGTTGAACATTTTCATCTAGTTCCCATGGTTCCAGTTGGCCAGCTGGTTTTGGAACAGAGCAACAGATGTATTTGTTGTCCATACTGATTTGCTAGCCATGCTAGCAGAAGTGTCAGGATAAGTACGGCTTGTGCAAGGCAAGATAAGGATCACAGTTTATATGCTGGCATCATAATTAGTAAAGGATAATCTTGTATATTCCACGCAATCATCCTTGCACTTATATTGGCATGGATGATCTCTGGAGCTACTCAATCTCCATCTGAAACCAAGAGAAACTGCTTAAAAGACTGAAATGGAGTCTGAGTTTCTGTTTGGACTGGTGACACATCTTGGGATCCTGTCCCAGACCCCTTCCTGACAGGCATGAGATTGTGCCATGAGCGAGGTCAGACCTCAGGCGATACTGATGAATCATAGAATATCAGGGTTGGAAGGGACCTTAGGAGCTCATGCTCTGGTTATTCATGAAGGAGAAGATAGGGAGGGAAGTGGAAGGAGGGACACAGGAAAGGGGCAATCGAAGGAAAGGCTTGTACTGAAGTCACACTGGTTTCTGAATGGGGTATTTCTTCTTGCTGTTTGAGCTCTTTAACCCCTCCGAGTGCGAGGTGAAGTGGCATATACATCACTCCCTTTGGTTCCCGCCACGGCATGGAGACAACTGGCTCTGCACCACAACGGCTCGTGGACTGGGTGTGCCAGGGCATCTCTTGAGAGTTAATGAAAGCAAAGGTAGGATTGATCACAAGGAAGCTGGGAAAGTTGAAAAGCCTCAGTCTGAGGCAACACACCCAGGTGGTTTGTAAAGTCAGGGAAGTGAGAAGACTCCAGTGGAGAAATGAGACCCAGAGGACTCACAGATGGGTGGATCGTTCAATGGATGGATGATGGGCAAGGGGGGACGAGGTTGTTCTTTCATCAGCAGATCTGCCAGTGGATGGAGGAGTGGGGGGATCAGGCCAGCTGAAAGCAAGTGCTGTGCTTGAATGGCCAGACTTGAATCTCGAGGTAAAAACGAGGGAAGGATGAAGAAAGGCAATCAGGGCCAGATCCTAAGCTGGTGCAAACAGCCATTGCTCCATTGGTCAATGGGCCACATCCTCAGCTGGTGTAAATCAGCATCGCTCCCTTGAAGTCAGTGGGACAGATCCCTAGCATGTGCAAATGTAAGTCAATGGAGTGACTCTGATTTACACCCGCTGACATATAAATGTACTTATGTACTTATGTGCGTGGACCATATGCCTGGAGAAAACTGCCTCCCGCGGCTCCCTGTGTCTCCCCCTCCTCCTCTGCCTGGGGGCTGCAGGATGCCTAAGTAACCAAGTGATGGAGCTGGACAACAGACAAGGCCCAGTGGAGTGTTTCCTAACCCCTCAGCTTTCTCTGAAACGAACCCAACAGCAACTCAGCTGGGCTGTTTCTATTATATTTGTTGGAGTCACTCTCCCCCGCCCAACCCCTCCCGCTCTATGGATCTGCTGCTAATCAGACTTGTGTAAGTTTGTTGTACAGCTGCTAAACGTTCAGACAGGAGCAGGAGCTGGCTTGCGTCTGTGTGTGTGTGTAGAATACTGTAGTAACATGAAAATGCTGTGGTAACAATCCCAGAAGACAGGGCCCTTTGCACAATTGTTACAGGACACTGTGGTACTATTTTGATACGGGGGAGGGAGATAATGGTGGAATGAGACGGCTACGCTTGCATTTGCCTTGAGGATCCCTGATATTGTCCCTATTGACGTGGGAATCTGCTTGGACAGCCTGTATTTATTCCATGCACATACACAATATTGTCCTGCCAGGTGGATGGGTGTGCGTTTGTACTCACTACTGCCCCCTTTTGGTGGGACACCAAGGCCCAAAATTCTATGGAGACTGCACTGCAGTTGTTTGTTCCAGGGGGCCTCCAGCTGTGACTACAGCCTGTGGGCAGTAGAAGCAACAAAGCAGGTGCCCCAAGCTTTGTCCCTGGCCTAGAGAGGGAAGGTTCTAACCCCCGGCAGCCCCTGTGCATGACTAATCGTTTCTGCCTTTGGGCCTCATGCTGCTTCCGTTGAAACCAACGGCAAATCTCCCAGTGACTTCAGGGAAGCAGGACCAGAGAATCGGTGTTTGGTCTTGTCCTGAAGCAGTACCTAGTATGACTAATGAAACACAAGCAACCAGTGCCCCATGAAACTGGGCCGCAGCACGGAGCGACAGAAATACAGGGACGACAGCAAGACAGACAGACCCAAACAGATCAGATGCAAAGTTAACAGAAAAGTTTGTGCTCCAACGAACACAGGTGATGCGGGAGAGACAGTCTAGCGGTTAGAGCAAGTGACTTAGGAGCCAGGACTCCTGGGTTCCATTCCTGATACTTTCCACTGACTGCTAATATGAACTCGATAATAGGGTAACCAGACAGCAAGTGTGAAAAATCAGGACGGGGGTGGGGGGTAATAGGAGCCTATGTAAGAAAAAGACCCCAAAATCAGGACTGTCTCTATAAAATTGGAACATCTGGTCACCCTACTTGGTAAGTAACTTTCCTGGTGTGGAGAATGGGGCTAATATTTTGTCTCACAGGGGCGATATCATTTAACAAAGTTTTCATTTGAAAATAATTTTAAAAAAATAAGTTTATTCTTTTTCCGATTGGGGAGGAAGGAGTACTTCGTAAATCACGTAGGGAGCCTGAGCAGGATAAAGTTGCACATATGGGTCGAAATCCTGAGGTCACTGAAGTCAGATTTCACCCATGGTTCCTCCCCTAAAGAGGTTACCAATTGCATGTT
This sequence comes from Gopherus evgoodei, assembly GCF_007399415.2. NCBI lineage: Eukaryota > Metazoa > Chordata > Testudines > Testudinidae > Gopherus > Gopherus evgoodei. The sequence goes on along the minus strand of NC_044339.1, from coordinate 7,456,093 downwards.
TCACTTTCACTGCTGCCCCCCGGCAGAGTGTCCTTCTTAGAGACAATATCCAGCTATTTCTCTCTCTCCATCCATCCCCCTATGTTGAAAGCCAAGGTCTTTTTGAGTATGAGTATGAAATAAATTATTTTTGTTTTGCCTTAGGAAAATCAGATAAACGTACTATATATGACACACACAAAGACTAACACTAGCAAAGTTGTTATTTTACAAAACAACTGCCCTCGTAACAGAGGTTCAGTGCAACCAGAAAGGCAACTGACAATAGATTCATAGACAATATTGTTATATAAGTAGTTTTATTGAAGCCCCTATCCTGCAATCTGATCCAAGGGGATGGAACCCTGCATGTGTGCAAGGTCCCATTAGCTTCAGCGGGACTCCAGCCACAAGGATCAGCTTTGCAACATTGAGGCTCGAGACAGCACCATGAATTCACACAGACACGAAGCCAAACCTGAATCTCATTTCTCCTCCATTATAGTCTGTGCAGTTACTCGGGATTTACTCTGGATCATACCTGAGATCAGAATTTAGCCCATAGAGTAAGACACGTTCCCTGAGTTGCTCAACCTACAGTCTAAGGACCCAGTCCTGCCAACTGTTTTGTATAACTGTTTGCAGGATTGGGTCTTATGACACACAAAGCAAACTACAGATAAAATAGGTGACAACCACTGAAGTAAAGAATGGAGTGGAGAGGATGCTGGAGTGCAGAACAAGGCAGGAAGGGCTCCTGGAAAAAGCCATTTAAAGGAGAAATGTCAAGGAAGAGTGATGACACTTGCTGGGAGGTCAGGGAGACCATTCCAAATGTACAGGATGGCATGAAGGGCAGGAGAAGAGATAAAAAACAGTAGGGAAAGAATATTGGGTGCAGTGCCGGGAGCAAGAGGGAAAGGCAGAGGGAATGTGGAGCTGGGGCCTTGTAGAGGAAGAACGGGAGCTGGAATTTGATGCTGCAAGAAGCAGGGAATCCAGTGAAGGGATTGGAGAAAGGTGGCAATTGGAGAGGAAGATCATTTCCACAGGAAGGTTTTGGATAGACTGAAGGCTGGGGAGGGAGAAGCAATGAGGGGAACAGTAAAGACCTGGTCGGGCATCTCATCTATAGCTCAGTCAGTGCAAAAGGGTTCCCCGCAGAGGGCCGTCAATCGGGAGCTCTGCATAAAAAAAGATAGCCCAGTATATGTCCTAGCGCTTCGTCCAGTCTTAAAATGCCCCAGAGCTGGAGCACTGAAGCCATTTGGGCCTTTCTAGTTCGCGGAGAGCCAAACCCTGAAATCCTTGCTCTGTCCTCCTGAGTTCTCCTGATTCAGACAAAACTCACATCGAAGCCTAATGTGCCAAAGGCCAAGGCATTTGCTCAAAGCTATTCTGACCTCACTGCGGTGTAAAGCTGCAGCGACTCCATAGTCCTCAATGGGAGTTTGCCTGAGTAAAAACTCAGCAAAATCTGAGTAAAGACCTCAGGATTTGGCCCTACAAAAGGCTTTTCACTCAGGGCTACACCAGACTACCCAGAGAAGAGGGATGGTACAGTGGTTAGGACGCTAGTCTGGGATTTGGAAGAAGGTTCCGTTCCCTGCTCCCCCAGCATCTCCCTGTATAGTGGCCTATCTGTGCCTCAGTTCCCCATCTGTACAATGAGGAGAATAGCCCTGCCCCGCCTCATGGGGGTGTCATGAAGATATGTACATTCAAGAACGGGAGGCTCTTAGGTGCTACAGTAATGGAGACCACATCAGGACCTTAGAGAGGTTATTTATAGTGAGTACTTTGCCCCACACGTCATTCCACTGACATCAGAGGACTCCTCTGTGTACGCGCATCAGGATCTGGCCCATGGAGTTAATTGTTGGACAGCTCCTTACTCATCCTTTACCAAGGCGAAGGCACCATAAACGAGCTGGTATAGGTCAGCAGAGCTCCTTGGACCTGGCAGTGCTCTGCTGGTTTATGCCAGATGAAGATCTGGCCCAAAGGCTTGTAAGCACTGAATGAAGACATCAGGATTTTGCCCCTGCAGGCAGGACCTACTGTAGATTTTCTTCAAGTTTAAACATTAAAAAAAAAAAAAAAAGGCAAATCAAAACAACCCAACATCTAACTTCTCTCTTGGCGGTGAGAGAAGAAAAACGCAGATAAAACACAACACAGGCAGCAGCCTTTTCTTCCCCCCGCAGGTCTGATTCAATCACATCTTTCAAAAGAAACTCCTGTCGCCACAAACTGCCTTTTCATGCCGGATTCCTCCAGCTCCCCCTCTCTGCCTTGTCCCCGCAACTTCCAACAGCACCGATCAATCTACATGCGACACCCTGCCCCCTCTCCCTGCTGGCTCCAGCCACCACCGTTCCCAAGCAAAAAGGCGGCTTCACCCAGGAAGGTGGTGGAAAAAATGTGGACAAATTTCTGATTTGCAACACTCTGGGAATGGGTTTATTGCCATTGTTTGAGTGCAAATGTATAAATAAAGCAAAACGAAGATTCCAGGGTGAGGCCGATGAAAAGCAGAAAACAAGAAATTTTATGGCCATAAGTGGCGTGGGCTAATGGTGATTTTTGAGGCACTGGACCATGGTAGTTACTTAGCTAAATGATTGCTGTGAAACCGGGCAAGAGGCTTATTTCTTAATTACTGTTACATATTATGTCAAGCTGACACTCTGAGGCGTGCTGGTTCAGTGACAAAAAAGTTAGCCAAAAAAAAGAAGAAGTAGAGAGCCTGTTTTGAAAGCATGTTACATGGGGGTAGAGGACGACTCTGGGGAAGGGGAGGGGGCTAACTCCCCAAAAAGGGCATATTGTGATCTTTAAGCCAACAACTCGCTCCAAGCAAGGAATCCAAGATAAAAACTGAACCAACGCTATTCAAGCACATGGAGAATAGATCCCTCTGCTTCGCTAACTTTGTGCTGAATACTGCATAAAGTGGATTGTGAAGAGGATAATGTGTGTGTTTTTTCCACCCGGAGAACTTTAGCGTATCTGACCTAACCCAGGCCCAGATTAAAGATCATAAGAACGGCCATACTGGGTCAGACCAACAGTCCATCTAGCCCAATATCCTGTCTACCGACAGTGACCAATGCCAGGTGCCCCACGGGGAGCAGGGCTGCCCAGAGGATTCAGGGGGCCTGGGGCAAAGCAATTTCAAGGGCCTCTTCTATAAAAAAAGTTGCAATATTATAGAATACTATATTCTTGTGGGGGACCCTGAGGGGCCCAGAGCAAATTGCTCCACTTGCCCCCCCCCCCGCCCCTCTGGGTGGCCTTGAGAGGGAGTGAACCTAACAGGTAATGATCAAGTGAGATCTCTCCTGTCTTCCATCTCCACCCTCTGACAAACAGAGGCTAGGGACACCATTCCTTACCCAGCCTGGCTAATAGCCATTAATGGACTTAACCTCCATGAATGTATCTAGTTCTTTTTTAAACCCTGTTATCGTCCTAGCCTTCACAAGCTCCTCAGGCAAGGAGTTCCACAGGTTTACTGTGAGCTGTGTGAAGGAGAACTTCCTTTTATTTGTTTTAAACCTGCTACCTATTAATTTCATTTGGTGGCCCTTAGTTCTTATATTATGGGAACAAGTAAATAACTTTTCCTTATTCATTATCTCCACATCACTCATGCTTTTATACACCTCTATCATAGCCCCCCTTAGTCTCCTCTGTTCCAAGCCGAAAAGTCCTAGCCTCTTCAATCTCTTCTCATATGAGATCCGTTCCAACCCCCTAATCATTTTAGTTGCCCTTCTCTGAACTTTTTCTAGTGCCAGTATATCTTTTTTGAGGTGAGGAGACCACATCTGTACGCAGTATTCAAGATGTGGGCATCCCATGGATTTATATAAAGGCAGTAAGATATTCTCCGTCGTATTCTCTCTCCCTTTTCAAATGATTCCTAACATCCTGTTTGCTTTTTTGACCGCCTCTGCACACTGCGTGGACATCTTCAGAGAACTATCCACAAGGACTCCATGATCTCTTTCCTGATTAGCTGTAGCTAAATTAGCCCCCATCATATTGTATGTATAGTTGGGGTTATTTTTTCCAATGTGCATTACGGTCAGTTGCGGTTAGTATGACAGAACACTCAGGGCACTGCTTACTTCAAGGGCTACAGGATAGTGACGACAGCGCATAGCCCTCTGGGAATCGGGCTCCCTGTCAGCTGGCTCATTCACGGCTACTGTGTCACCCACTGTGACTCTGCCTTCCTTTTTGATGCTCCGAGCTGGACTAGTGTAGCTACTGCAGTTTGTGAGTGGAGCAAAGATATATATAAAGGAGGGCAACCAGCAAGCAGGACTGAATCCTCACGCGGGCACCTGAAAAGGGATCGGCAGGGCAGAAGGTCGCTCCCCTCCACACAACCATTTTGATAGATTTATAGCCCAAACCTGCTGTGATCTACTTAGTCCTAAGTCAATGGAGCTCTTGCCAGCTGAGTAACTGGGAGCAGAATTTGGCCCTTAGAGTTAACACGAAGGATCAGAGAAAGGCCAGCTTATTAACTGAGTTAAATCAGCATATCTCCATTGAGCTCTACAGAGCTACTCTGATTTATACCGGCTGAGGATCCGATCCAATAGATGCACACACCTTTCTAGAACAGAAATCGCTCTAGCCAGACACCCGCCCAAGCCCATTCTCTCTGTGTCAAAAGATTTGGAGTCAGTTTCTCATGGTCCCATGTCTCTGCAGCGCTGCACTGCACACAGCCCTAGGCAAACCTGGCCATTTGGATTTAGCAGCACTTGTGTCGCTGCTGTAACTGACTGGATGAGTATCAGAGGGGGAGCCGTGTTAGTCTGGATCTGTAAAAAGAGTCCTGAGGCACCTTATAGACTAACAGATATATTGGAGTATAAGCTTTCGTGAGCTAAAACCCACTTCATTGGATGCATGCAGTGGAAAATTCAGTAGGAAGATATATATACACAGAGAACATGAAAAAAATGAGTGTTGCCATACCTACTGTAACAAGAATAATTAATTAAGGTGAGCTATTAGGTGAGCTATTATCAGCATGAGAAAAAAAAATTACATTTTCGGGTAACATTAATGGTGGAGGATTTGACCCAAGAGTAGGAGTCCCCTGTGCCCCCTCGGTGCTCTCTTGGGTGGGGCTGGCTCAAGCCTGTGTATAAAGTGGTAGGCTAGAAACCCACTGCCGGGGGAAAAGGTGCATCCTTTCTATGATTTCCTATACCCAGCTCTTTCATTCCACTCCTTTAACTGGTCAGAGATAAGTGTATCATTGGGTGTGCCCATGTATTGATGGTATAGATGCACGTCATTACTTACGTCTCTGGCAGGCAGGCCAAAGGTCTGTCCTTCACTACTTTACTATTTCTCTTGGGGCAGCACCCAGGAGCCCCAAACACGGGCCAGGACGCCATTGTGCTCATGAACAAAAAGACAGTTCCTGCCGCCAAAGAGATTACAGTCTAAGCTGTAGTGATTGCATGGGCGGAGGTGAGGACAGAATTTTACCAGTGCAGTTGATTCCATAGTGGGGCATTTTTGATGTTGGGGACTCACAGCAAAGGAAACCCTATTTGAAAGAAAAGCACCTACATAGCAAACTATTAATCATGGAGTGCTTTTGTCTCGCGAGTTCCCCTATCATCCCCCCTTGCGTGCAGTCTGAAAAGTAAGCAGTCACCACACTAATAAATACGAAGACATCCTCTCACCACGATGACATGCCCCCCGATTCCAGACAAGTTTGCTCCAAAACACAAAGCACAACTACAATGCTTTAAAACAACTGGCACCTTTCTATCTACTTCACCATGGCCTAAGGCTGGATGTGAACGAATCCTTCTGAACATTGGGCAGGCTGGGACAGAACTCTGGACCGGGGATCTAAATTTCCCAAACCAGCTGTGTCTTTCTCATGAGCCAAATCAAAGACCACGAAGCTGTACCCCTCCTCAAATCTGTGACATTCAAAGTCCAAATCTGAATTTTGCAGCTCAGTTTGATTCTCAGAGAGTGGATTTCACGGGCATAAAAGCTCATTGTACAAGAACGATCAAGGCCCAATTCATATTCACCGTTTCTTTGCCACCCATGCCTGCGTAATAACAACTAGGTCTGTCTTGAGGTTTTTACTTACGTTTCGTGTCACAGAAAATTACTGTCTTTAAAAAAAAAAAGCTGCAGGAAACTTTATTTCTCGGACTTGAGAAATTTCATCCCTTTAGAATCGTTTCTGTTCTTCAACCCCCCCTGCACAAATGTAATTATTTGTAAATTGTGAGGCTCACTTCATGACTAGCTGGCTGGGCTCCTGAAAAGTCATTAGTTGCCCATTGATGTTGGAGAACAAGTAAGGGCACTCGTTCAAAACTTTGAGGGGAACAAACCACACACGCGCGCACACACTCACACAGTCAGACGACGACTTCTTTTTTTTAGTTCCTTCTTCTTTCCCTTTCAGCTTTTTGGAATCATTTGCCTCTGTGAGCTCTGGATTTGCTCCAGTATATTTGAGGTAGGAAACATGCGGAGGTTTGATCCTTTATTGACTCCATCAGGTTCAGGTTACGTGTTGGGGTATAAAATTATAAACAAATGGATGGCATTTACATTTCTGAAGCATTTCCAGTCCACCCCCCTCCTCCGCCTCACTTAAAGGTACATCGCCTTAAGTAGTGCCTGATGGAACAAGGCAGCCAGGTGGCTTATCCGATAATCCTTTATGCCCCCTTTTTAAAAATGTTCTGCCTTCCCCCCCAGGTCCCTGGCGTGAGTCCAAACTGGTGTCTCACATGCGATGAGTTGGTCGGTCTCAGCTTTTACCCCTATTTCCATACGTTTAAGTAATTATAATTTAGAAGTCTCGGTATTGTGGGAGACTCAGGGCTGAGCAAGCCATCCCTCCCCGGAGTGGAATGTAGCCCCTCAAAGAGATGGGATAGGAATGGTTGCAGTAATCCTCCCTGCAGTTTCCAGGCACACTAAACACATGGGGCCAGACATAGGGCAGTGTAGCTGTGTTGACTTCCATGGAGCTATGCTGGTTTATGACAGCTGGGGAACTGACCCATGTGGTTATTTTCTCCTAGAAAAGCCAAGTTCACTATTGGAAACCAAGAATAAATTGTTCTGTCATCATTTTCGTGAATGGAAAGTCCTGGCAGGGAAATTGTAAAGTCTCACGCTCTAAGCAAGGCTTGAGGGCCCAGATCCTCAAAGAAATCAACAGGAGTTAGGTACCTAAATATATTTGAGGATCTGGGCCAGGGTCCTTGGAAAGAAGACAAAAAGGGCCCCAGTTCTTGCTACATCATGTTTTGTCCCAACACATCTAAAGTAGACAATCCTGTCCAACCCTTAAGGTCCATGGCAAAGATCACACGCTCGGGTTCCAAGAATACCTGAGTAGATAGAAGGAATTCTGCAAAGCCAATAAGGCCTCACAGGAGTCACTACCAGTCAGAGTTTACCAACAATACAACGATTTATTCTAATTATTTAGAAGTACAACACTTGCAATACTAATGTTTAACCTTACCCGTGGTGCAGGTAGGGCCTCACCCTATAATTAACACTTGTAGCCTTCTTGCCAAAGGATCACCAAGCACTTTACAAACTTAAAGGATATACAAATTATCCAGAGACATTGCTACACCTGTGGCTGAAAGGCGACCACCTCTGGGGTGAAATGCAACTGCCGTGCAACTGCTAACAGTGCTCCTCGGGAGGAAGCGAAGCAAAAAGCCTCTAACTGCAACACCTCTTCTCTTCCAAATAAAACCATGGGATGTTTTGAGCTATCGGGATGTCTGTTTTGTGCCTTGTTCAAAATACAGCAACTCCAGCAAAGACCCGCTAGGATCATGGTGACGTTAGTCCAGTGCTGATTCAGAGGGAAGAATGCCAACCGTTGAATCACTAACACCACCTCTAGTAGTACCTACATGTTCCTTAGAGATCCTCCATCCACCAGCTGATCAAGACCAGGGCTGAGCTGTTTTATTCTTAGTATTTATTCTTTGTATAATAGAGATCCCAACCAAGATTGGTGCCCCATTGTGCGAGGCATTGAACAGATACATAGTAAGAGATCGTCCCTGATCCACAGAGCTTACTAACTAGACAAGACAGAGGTAAAGCAACTCACCTTTGGTCACATAGCAGAGCCAGGATTAAATCGTCATCTCTCCATATTCCCACTCCAGTTCTCATTCCATTAGACCAAGTGCCTTTAGAAAGCAGATGGGATCATAGCTTAAGGTAGTATGATCACAGGCTAATGGAACTAGCACACAAAAACCCCCTCACTTGTTTTCTGATACTAATGTTAAGATTTAACCAGCAAAATCCACAGCTGGTGTAAGTTAGCATAGCTCCCCTGACTCCGTGAAGCTCTGCCAATTTACATCAGCTAATGATCTGGCCCTTAAGCCTTGGACTGTATAAAGAGCCTCTACAACAAGGGCCGCAAAAGTGCAGCCATAAAACCTAGGAAATATCCCCCCAAGAGCCGAACGAATCCTCTCTATGTCAACCTCGTTCAGGGAGACTCTGGCAGAAACACCTTTAGTATAGCTGCTGTGTATACCATGCCCGCTGGGACTGCTCGCATGCAAAACGTTAAGCATATGCATAATTAATTTCAGGTTTGGGACGTGAGACTTTAAGGACCAAATTTTCAAGGCAGCCTCAACCCAAGCCTCTGAAGTTGCACGCCACAAATTAGGGAGACGCAGTTATAAATGACTACGTTTTCATACGCCCACCCTGCCCTGCAACTCAGACCTATACCCGTCATATTTCTATGCACAAAACTGAGTATTGAGGGTACAAAAATGGGGCCCACGGTTGTAAAGGGGGTAAAAATGGCTACATTCTTCTCTCTGATCCACATGAGGGATCTCTTGAGATGCAGTCCACTTTCCCTGCAGTTGCAGAATCCCTTGCTGGTGTCACTACACATTCTAGGTATGTGAACAATGAACAATACTCAACAGTGATGTTATGCAGCCAGGCGAATAATTTCCCCAAACATCAAAGGGCCAGTCCTAGAGGTATTCAAAAATAGGCTAGACAAAGCCTTTAGGGAGAGTGTACACCAGGGGTCGGCAACCTTCCAGAAGTGCTGTGCCGAGTCTTCATTTAATCACTCTAATTTAAGGTTTTGCATGCCACTAATACATTTTAACATTTTTAAAAGGCCTCTTTCTATAAGTCTATAATATAGAACTAAACTATTGTTGAATGTAAAGTAAATAACATTTTTAAAACGTTTAAGAAGCTTCATTTAAAATGAAGTCAAAATGCAGAGCCCCCCGGACAGGTGGCCAGGACCCAGACAGTAAGAGTGCCACTGAAAATCAGCTTACGTGCCGCCTTCGGCACGCGTCCATAGGTTGCTTATGCCTGGTGTATACCAAGGGATCTGGAGCTGATGATCCGAGATTCCCTTCTTATCTCTCTAGATTATGGCCCATCTCCTCCAATGATGTAAATCAACACAGATTTCCATAGCTAGGTCAATTTACACTAGCTGAGGATCTAACCCTATGATTGGGATTGGTCCAGCCAAGGAGAATGATTGAGTTATAATCTTGGCATTGAACTGATTTGTGGGTAGGAAGGATGGCTAGCACATAGGGTGCTGGATGGGGGATTCAGTCAACCTGGATTCAATTCCCAGCTCAACCACAGAATCCCTGCGTGACTTTGGAAGAGTCATTTCATTTAACCTGTGACATGGTGCCCCATTGGTAAGATGGGGACAACACTTCCTCATCTCACAGAGGTTTTGGGAAGCTAAAATCCATTAGTGATCATGAGGTGTTCAGATACTACAGTGACAAGGGCCATATAAGCTGATCATGTTACCTAACCGGTCATGTCTCTTAGTGCCCTTTTAAGTGGGTTTCACTCTGTGACAAAATGAGGCCCCACCAGGGAAGAAGCCAGTGGACCTTTTATTCACGACTTGCTCGCAAAGAACAGAACAACATTCGAAACAGATACAAGTGCTGACGGGAGCCTTGAAACACTTCGGTGTTTGACTGTGATGTTGCCTGTAGCTCTTTACGGCACTTTTAAAGCATCAAAGCTCAGATTTGTTATATTGAACCTGGAAAGCTTCAAAAAGTTTGTGCAAATTAAAATTAAAGATACCAAAAGCTCTGAAGTGGTATTTTTTTAAGATGGGGATATGCACTGATTTCAGTTAATGAGAATAATACTCCCTTCCCTCCCCCACACATCACCCCCAACAGAAATTTTAATGCAGCAGAAGGGGGAGTGGCAAATAAGACATAAATTGTCTCAGTAAACAAGTAAATAGTGTCATTTAACTCTTCCCTTTATGGCTCTTTGCTGGAGTTCTGAATGAGTTTATGGCAGATCTCTGCCCCAGGACCCCCGCCCTGGAAACAGAGGTGAAACCTCAAAAGCCTTTGTCTCTTTAGTTAATTAATTGAGGTAATATTGAGTTGAGCTTTGCTTCTAAGTTCGAGGAACCCAGCTGGGGGCAGCAGCCTCTTGTTTGATGCCATGCACACAGTGGAATGAGCTCCAGGCCCTGCATTAAAATCCAGAATCATTTAAAACATTCCAGGGGGGAGAGGAAAAAAACAAAAAGCAAGCCCAATGTATGCAGCTTTGCAGCAGGTCGAGCTGCCACCAAACAGCTACAGGGGGCTCCCCCTTTGCATTAGACATCAAGCCAGTACCCCCGTTGCCCGAGCAACAGCCAGTCACATCCCACATGGCTTGGATTTTAAGGCTCAGATAAATAGGAGGTGGCTATTTCATTTTTGAAATATAGACCGTCCTCTGAACTAAGTGAAATCACGAAACCTGCTAAGGAGGCTCTTTGCAGAGCTGGGTTAATACCATACTTGGTTGCAACAAGGGAATACGTGGTGGTAACCTGAGGCCCTGAGCCCGTAAACATGGTTCATGGGCAGTTTTACTCCCATGAGGAAACATTCCAGCAAAATGGATGGAACGACTTGTGTGAATAAAGTTACCATTAATACAGGCATTTGCAGGACTGGGTCTAAAACAGGCGTGATGTCCGGCTATCAACAGTTCTATTTCTTTTAGCTCTAATGAAAAACAAAGTCCATATCCTGAGGTCCTTATTCAGTCCTTCTTTGGACAATAGTCCCATCGATATCAGTGGCGGTTTTGCCCGAGTAAAGACTGCAGGGTTTGAAGCCAACCCCCCCCCCAAGAGAATAAGTAAGAGATAGTGTGATCTAGTGCATAGGGCCTGTCTGGTGACTAAGGAAATGTGGGATCTATTCCTGCTGCAGCTTTGCTACTGGCCTGCTGTGTGACCTCACCTCTTCGTGCCTCAGTTTCCCCTCCCATCCTTTGGTTGTCTGGTCTATTTAGCATGTAAGTTCTTCGGGGTGGAGATTGTCCCTTATTGTGTATATGTGCAGTGCCTAGCACAACAGGGTTCCCATCTTGGTTGGAAGTGATCGGCCCTCCCATAACACAATAATAAAACTATATTTCTCACTACCACCTGTAAGCCAGAATGAGACCCTTGTTCTGATCCATCCCTCATTCCGGGTCCTGTTCCCACATTTTAATATGGTTTTGTCTATTTGTTTAAAATCCAAAGAGGAACCAACAAGTTCCATAGTTCAGGATTTGGAGCATGCAGATTGCATGATCTTCATGGATTTGAACCTGTTCTCCCTCCTATATATTGAGTATTATCATCCTTCACTGAGTTAGACCTAATTTAATTTGATACCTTCTCAAGGCAAGGATCCCGCTTTCTATTTGCCTGTCAATAGCACCGCATAAAAAAAAAAACAACAGTGATCGTAAAGAGCTAGAAACACCTGCTGGTGTCAAGCTGTCAACAAGTGATAATCCTGTGGGTAGTTAAATAGGAGGTTTGGGATTCTGTAGATGGGCCTGGTTACTGGTTACTCACATGTGAATAAGGGAACTTGAGTATTTCTGTTTATATTTTTCAGATTTTGTTTTTTTAATGCCTCAGGGAGTGACTTCAGGGACTGAAATTTTGCAAGATTGGTCCTTCTCATGGCACTTTTAGTTCCTTGTCTTATTTTGGCCCTAGAAATGCTAGCAAGATGGATGAAAAACCTACAGTCAAATGCCAAGATATTTGCAGATCTCCAGAGGAGAACCTGAGGTGCCGATCCTGCAAATGCTTATGCACAATGCTCAACTCTGCACATTAGCTGTTAGAGCAAAGTCATCGTGTTCACGTATGTAAAGTTAAGCCTGTATGTGTGTGTTTGCAGGATCAGGGCCATAATATCTACTAGCATGGGTCAAAAACCTGCTTGCCTTACTCACACAAGCCATTCCTACTGGCTTCAGGCCATCAGGACTGGGCACGGGCGTAGGTTGGTTTTGAAGCAGCTGAGCTAATTTGAAGCAACAGGAGATTACTGATGGGGTATGCGCCTGTGTGTGTTTAACCTGTCGCAAACTCAAAGACGTCTTGAGGGTGCAAATATTTGAGCTACTAATTACTGCTGCCGCTAGTAGCTTGGCTTCAGATCTGCTGAGCATCCACTGATCCCAGTGGGAGCTAGAGATGCTCAGCAAATTTGGGGTGGGGGGGTAATCAGACCACAAAGCTGTCGAGAATTGATCTCCCCCAACTCCCAAAGAACTTCACTCTAAGCAGAGATTTACTATCACCGCAATTGCAAATTGGGCTTCCCGGTTCCTTTCAAACCTCAGCTGGGAGCATTTCTTTTCTCCTTGGTCTATACACCTCTTCTCTCCCTCTTTATATGGCACCGTTCACAGGAGGTTCTAGGAACAAGTCCCTCTGCTTACGGGTAATGTTAAACTCTTGCACTATTCCCTCTGTAAAGCATTTGGGAATACAGCTTGTACAAAGGACACTACATAAAACAAAGGCCTGAGCCTGCAAGGTGCTGGGAATGAGGGACTGAGCAATCTCAGCTCTGTATTAACTTCACTAGGAGAGGAAAGCACTCAGCCCATTCCAGGATCAGGCCCCGATCTTGAGTTGAACTAATTCAGGAACTTCATTCTACCTTATAAACGGGTTCCATGTCTATATAAAACATGAACTGAGAAGAGAGAAGAAGTTATGGGTCCTATTCTGATAGTCATTGGGGGCATATGAGCTGTTCTGGATACCACTGGGTTAGTCAATTTGAGCGGGCATCTTCTGTAACTGGGAAACTCTTCTGGTTTTTCACTCAGGAGTTCTTTTCTTTCCCATTGCTGCTTTTTTATAGCCTTGATTTGCCCTTGTGATTTAGTCTCTGCTCAGGTCATCTCTCTAGGGGTACTTGTCCCTTTTGAAAGTTTTAAGTACAGGTTACAAGGGTCATAAGTCACAGAACCCCCTTGAGGGAAGTTTGACTTGAGTCAGTCATGAAATAGCAACCGTTCCATTGGTAGGAGAAGGGGGATGTGTGAATTTTTTTTCTTTATTATTATCAGCGGTTGACCTTCCAACCTGGCACTCAGAGCTGTCTCTCATTAGGATTGTGTAAACAGGCATATGGCCCAGCAATCACCACAGTGTAACTGTAGCCATTCATCATGTGAATTATCACTCTGAAACCTGCTCTCCTCCACACCCACTCAGGCAGCTACTGGCTGAGATGCAACCACTGAACCAGACTCGCCTCTCATTCACATCATTACAAATTGGGGGAGTGACTCCAGATGCACACTGGTGAGTCTGAGAGTGAAATCTAGCCTACCATCTGCAATAGGTGGCTTGGGGGGAGAAGAGAGAGAGAATGGGACCCTCAAACTGACAAAGAAAACTTGGAAGAATGTAAAAATAATCAGGGCTGTGCATTCAGACTAGGAACCAAGATCAAGCCAAACATGGTGGCATTCTGGTGTACTGTAATATCTGTCTCTCTGTTGACATTTTTCCATGGGCTATTTGTTATGTTTCAATAAGTTATTGGGAGTTAAGACCCAGATCTTCAAAAGGTATCTAAGCTCCTAACTTCCATTGGTTTAAATACCTTCGCGGCTCTGGGCCTCAGGTAGTACGAGATCTGCTTTCTCATAGGAACTGAGATACTCCAGGATCATAAACACTGAAACGCCATAAAATGTAAATACAAATTAACACGCTAGAGCCCCTGCATGCACTTTTAAAAATTAACCTTAGCTGACCAGCAGCAGAGAGGGGAGAGTGTGTCTGTGGTGGAGGGAGAAGGGGGGTGGCTGTGGGAAAAAAGGCAAAAATGCAAACACACAGGTCAATCTGATTTAAAAAGAAGAAACCATGTTATGACCTGTGCAAGAAGTGACAACACTAATATTACTGTTTTATTAAAAACCAGTTCATCCCCTCCTCTGAGCTTGCCCGTTCATTCTGGCTACTCTCTGTAAGCCCTGTTCTCAGTGTAAATCAGGAGTAACCGGGGACATTAATGACAACCAGTGAAGGCAGGGAAGTGCCAATGAAGGCAGAAAAAGCAGATCCTGGGTAAAATCCTGGCCCCAATAACACGCGATGGCATTGACTTCCCTGGGGCCAGGATCTCATGCTCTATCCCTATCTTGCTTCATTCTGGGTGGAACATATTGTTGTTACTGAACAGTTACAATAAGGTGGGAGGCAGAAAATAAGGTACTCGGATCCAGCTTATGAGTATGGCTTATGGCCCAGCACCCTTGGTTTCAAAGCCCCTCTACTCATCCTCCTGACTCTGATTTAATATTTTTTTTCTTTTTGCCTCTTTCCCCTTTGTTTATTTCATCTCACCTCCTTCTCTGATGGGGATCCATCAAAATTCCCCACCCCTGCTCCCCTCCTCCATTCCCCCAAATAGCCAAGGGACAGAATCTTGCCCAGCAGGGGAAGAGGATGGACAAAAACCACGGTCTTTTTAGAGTCCTCTGCTCGCCCATTGTCCGGCCCTTCACTGGACCTTGTACTGCCCACATCTCGCCAAAGAAAACGCAAACAATTCCTCCAACCCCCCTCTCTGCAGAAACTGAAGTGGCCATGAGGGACTCTTTGAAAGGAGCATGTTCTAAAGTGGCGACTTTAACAAACCACCCAAGTTTGTGATGGCTCGAGCCTCCTGCCCTAGGTAGAGATCTGGGCCTCTGAGCTGCAGCATATGGTGCCAAGCAGCATTGGGAGAGTGAGGGGTGGGGACACACACAATCCCAAGGAGCTATTTATTCCTCCCCCTGCAGATGTACATTAATGCAGGAGAGGTCGGGGGAGCCGCTCTTTGGGCTGGAAAAAGAGAAACCGCACTCCTTCCTTTTAACATGCTGTTGTCTGGCTTGATCTTGTCACTCCAAAGGAGCCCATTGAGAGGTATTCATGCATCTGCCTTAAAGGGACAATGGGCGCCTGGTTTATAAACTGGCTGTCCAGTTGCCTGCAGCCTTTAGTTCTTTTGTTTTCGCTTCTCTTAATAAACTTTTTTGGGGAGTTCATCAATACGCTTGAATAGCTGCTGGTCTCATTCTCAGAGAGGGGGGATAACAGAAGGGCTCGGGTTGTTTTTTTAAAGGGTGGGTGGATGGGGGGGGCGTTTCTAAGAAGGGCACCAAGCCTTGAAAAGCATCAGACACCCCTTATTTAAAAAAAAAATCAACCCAAAACAAAACTCCCATTCAGAGAGACATGGGGGGGAGGGGAATAACCAACATTTATTGGGTCTCTCTCCAAGGTCGTTTTTATCCAGCAAACTAATTTTAAAGCTCTTAAAATATTTTAGGTGGTTGGGATTGGGAAAGAATTTCTGAGACCAGGCTCATTGACAGAGGATTTAGGGTTGTCTGCCCCCCCCACCCTTTTTCAAGAGATTGCAACAACACAACACGCCCCCCCCCGCGCCTCCTATGTCTAGCAGCATCGCCACACGAAATGCATTTCCTCACCTCCCTTTCGCTCGGGTTCCCCCCCCCCGCCCCGCTTACTCACACACACACACACAAATACGAATCTCCCCTTTGATTAGCCCTGGAGCTCGCCAGACGCAAGACACATCCACGCAACGAGACACGATTAAAGATCAGACTGGACGCGCCGCGGACCCATGGCAAGTTCCCAGGCCAGTCATTTCATTGCACCGCTTGCAAACGGAGCTGGTTTTTTTCCTTTCTTGCAGTGGGCAAACCCCAAGCTCTGCACGTTCCCAAACCGTGTCCACCCCCCGCCCCAATAACTCACTTTAACCAAGCAGCTAACTATTTCCCCCCTGCCGAAAAGAGCAGAAACCCGCGCTACTCTGGGCTGCTTCTCTATCCCCTCCCCAGATCAGTTTCCAGAGGCACTCCCCAGCGGCCCCAGTTCAGGGGTTTAAAGCCCTAATGAGTGTTGACAAGTTTAATGAGTTTGTTTTAAAGAGGAAAAAACTGGTCAAGTCGAGATTTCCGAGTCAAATCCATTATGGGATCCCACCCCCGCCCTGCCTGACAGCTCCGCGGCCCTCACACTTCACTGCGCCTTTCATCAGCCCAGGTTTGCCTGGCTGTTCACTTTGGCCTGGAAGGACCCCCCCCCCCGCCTTCCAGACATGATCCCTGCCCGGGCAAACAAACCCGGGGTGCAAAACGCCGCAGCGGGTGCAAACAGCGATTCATAAACAATCACAACCGCCTGGCCGGCGCTAGTGTGTGTATTGATTGCCCCCGGGGTCGGGACATGGTTAGCAGGGGTAAGTGCCAGGGCTGAGTGGGAGGCCAAGTGTGGCAATTTGCTCCAGGGCCTCAAAGGAGCCCCACGAGAATATAGTATTCTATAATATTGCAACTTTTTTTTATGGAAGGGGCCCCCAAAATTGCTTTGCCCCAGGCCCCCTGAATCCTCTGGGCAGTCCTGGTAAGTGCTAAAAATAGTCTGTGGGGCTGGTGTGTGGGGGTCGGAGGGTAAGGTTGGTGGGCAAGGCAAGGTCCCTAGCTCAGGCTGGACCGCGAGTGCTTTTAAGGGGTGTGTGTGGGGGCGGAAGGGGGGGGATAAGGAAAGACAAGTACCTCCCCCTCCTCTCCGCCGCCGGAGCAGAGCCCTCCCTGGCCGGGAGCTGCAGCGCAAGAGCGGAAAACCGCGCGAGTGGGCCGCGAAGTTCTCTGCGGGGCCCGATCCTAGAAGGCCGAGTGAATGGCAGGGCCGGACCCGGCTCCCCGTTGGAATTGGGCCGCTGATTTATAAGGAGGAGCCGCCGCCGTCTCGGAGCCCCTGGCGCTGCTGCTAGTCGGGAGAGCAGCGGACGCCAACTCGCCCCAGCGCTAGTGGCAAAAACTCCCCGGGATCGGGCCCCTGCTGCAAAGAAAACCTCTTCTGCTCACCGCGCGGCTAATGGGGAGGGGATGGGGGTAAATAACGTTTCCATGTAGGAACAGGGGGCGGGGGCTGCTGGAAAGTGGCAAGGGAAGCAGCTTGCCAGCTCTCCACTGTCCCCCACTCCCAGTCGGGTTTGATGTGGGTCCGCTGTCTGCGACCCCCCCCCCCATCCCTCCTTTCCTAGCCGTGGCAACTATTCGTCCTCTGCTCGCTGGTTAGCAAACTCCTCCCCGGGCGCAGGGGTTTGGAGCTAATCTCCCCCGAGGCCCAGCGAGTCATGGAATACGTGTGCAGGTCTATTGGGAATTTCATTAAATGCTCTGGTGTCTTTCTCTTCCCCCCCAAGTAACCAGCCCTCTGAAGCCGAGGCTGAAGGTCATGTTAAGTCATGCAGTCTGACTTGGTGAACTTTGAGCCGGGCTGATTAGAAAGCGGGTTCTCCTTTTTCAATTTCTCCACTTCCTAGGTCTCGCTATTGTTCCAATTCCAAACAGCTGCTGGTGCTAATCTTTCGGTGATTTGCAATCAGGGAGGAAGAAATACGCGCAACCCCTCTTCTCCCCCCCCCAGTGCTCTAATATTAGCTCTTCTCCCCCCTCCCCCCGCGAAGTAAAGAACCCACCGGGAGCCGAGAATAGGGGGGCACCAAACAAAGCCAACTTATTAAACGCAGTTTGATTCTGAGCCGTTCAGGTAGCTCTGAGTCCGAAATCCTGGCAGGCAGGAAGCCAGGGAAATTAGATTCTCAGGTAAGCACAGCACTTAAGGGCAACCCTGATTTTAAAAAGGTTAAACTCCCCCGACCTACTGGAAGTCTGGCCAGACTGGAGGCGGGGGCCTGGGTGTGGAAGAGAATGCGAGCTGGGTGCAAACTGGAATTAAAGCCGATTTAATAATAGTCAGACCAAACCAAAGTTGTTGAAAAGAAACCTAGAGAGAGAGGGAGACAGGCCAACCGATGGAAACTCGAGTTTGGACTGGGTGGGACTTTCTGGAAAGGTGAAAGCGATTCAATGAGTTAACTGAAAAACGCAGCGTTCCCTGTTTAAAACATATATAGTGAAACAGGCGCATAAATACACGCGGATTTGCACCTCCACACACACACGCGTGGGTGTGCACACACAGTCACACCGTTCAGTCATGCCAAGGTGTTTTGTTTGTTTCAAATCAGGGAATAATTGATGTACCAGTAAATGGTTTTCTTGTATATAGAAATGACCAAAAGCAACTAATGATCTTAGGTGTCTTAAGGCAGTGGCTCTCAACCTTTCCACATTACTGTACCCCTGGCAGGAGTCTGATTTGTCTTGTTTCACCTCACTTTAAAAACTACTTGCTGACAAAATCAGACATCAAAACACCAGTGTCCCAGCCACCCAACGGCTGAACAAACAGCTGACTTTCTCAGTTTGACTGTCTCATTCTAAAACCAGTTGGAATAACACTGTACTTACATTTCTATGTAGGGGTGGCATCTAGAGCAATATAAACAAGCCAGTGTCAGTATGAAATCTGCGGCTTGTACTATCTCCTGTTGTAAAACTAGGCAAATCTCTACGTGACCTGATGTACCCCCTGGAGGACCTCTGGGTCCCCTGGGTTGAGAACCACTGTCTTGGGGGGGCTTCCTTTTAGGGGGGCGCGCTGCACTTTTCAGAGATTTTTTTAAGTGTCCTACATTGGACTCCCCAAAATCATGCACCACTTTTGAAAATCTTGCCTGTCTCTGTTTGCGACCAACGATCTAAATAGTAGCTAGCGTCTCTGGGCTTGATCAATGCGCGGCCTCAGCTCCGAAGGAGGCGAGGGCGGGGGGGGGGAACAAACCCCATTGGTCCTGGATTGTCTTTTAAAAGCTCGAGCTGGCCTGCAGCCTTGTTACCAGCAAAGCGGGGCCTTCATTGGTTTACTTAGGTGTTAATCCCTGAACAATCAAGTTGTCTGACCACAGGGCCCTGTCTGTATTCTTGTTTACATCTAATTATGCCTCCGAAATGCTGCTTCCCCTGCGCTTCCCTCCCAACGCATTTTCATTCCGCCTAGTCTGAGCAGGTAAAGCTGCTCCCCCTCCCTCCTCTGCCAAGTTCTCCAAGGAAGCAGCTGAAGATAATTAAAGCAGCTCAGGTCACGTTGGCTATGTCCAGGTGACCAGGAGCTGGAAGGGAAGTTGTGGGGGGGGCCACCCAGAGGATTCAGGGGGCACAGGGCAAAGCAATTTCCGGGGCCTTTTCCATAAAAAAGTTGCAAGACTATAGAATACTGTATTCATGGGGGCCTAGGGCAAATTGCCCCACTTGCCCCCCCTTCCGGCGGCCCTGAAGTTGCGGGGGGCTGCGCCCCCAGGGATCAAAGACCAACCTCCGCCTTCTTCCAGCGTTTGATCCGCTCTCCTTCCAAAATCCCAACGGGAGGCAACCGAGGCTGGACGCGGGCTCAGAGACGCAGCCCAGGGTGCAGGACCAGCCGCCTAACTTGGGGGAACGGGGAGGGAGACGCGCCCTATTGGCTGCTTGTAACTTGGCCCGAGATCAGTCCCTGGAGTAAAGGGCAAAGTGGAGCAGCTCCCGTCCCCGTGTTCCCAGCCCCGGAGAGATTCGCTTAATTCAATTAAGCCTCAGAACTCCAGGAAACCAGCCGAGGTCCACGCAACCGAGTCAGTCGCCAGTGCTGAACAAAGGCACCTTTATTTGCAGGGGGTGACAAAAAGCCCAGCTATATATAGACCATGCGCCACCCCAACACCCCCCCCGCCTCCTTCGGGGTTAACAACTCAGGCCCCCATGCGAGCTCTGGGACTGCAGCTTGGCGGAGATGGTGTCTCCGCCCGGGGGCAAGTCTTCTAAATCAATTTTTAAAACAATCAGGTTAGGGGCTTTTAATTAAGCTTTAAAGCGGTGGTTAAAAATAGCCATTTGCTTCTCTGGGATCCTTGCTAGTCGCCCGAAGCAGGATGGCGGGGCGATTACCCGCCAGGGTTCAGGGAGATCTATGTTCCTAGATGGCCCAAGAGATTCACAAAGTTACTTTCTTGCATGCGCAACTGCTATTTTCCCCAACCGCAGAGTTGCGCTGGCCTTTGGAATGCCAGACCCAGAATAAAGAACAGGAGCACTTGTGGCACCTTCCAGACTAACACAGTTATTTGAGCATAAACTTTCGTGGGCTACAGCCCACTTCTTCGGATGCTGGAGCCCACCAAAGCTTATGCTAAAATAAATGTGTTAGTCTCTAAGGTGCCACAAGTGCTCCTGTTCTTTTTGCGAATACAGACTAACACGCCTGCGACTCTGTGACCCAGAATAGTTTCCAGGCCTCTTTCAAGGGCTGTAGTGGCTTTCCAGGCCGCTTTCAAGGGCTGTAGTGGCAAGAAGCTGAAGATGGAGAAGGTTTAGTTACATCCTCTAGTCTAGTCAGATTGGGGCCCCTTTCCCATGTCTTTGTTGTTATTTGTAGCCTGATAGCGGGCAGATGGATGTGCTAGGCGCTGCACATCACTGAGACTTGCTTCCCGCCCCTACAGTCAATTTCCGTAGATGAGGGATAGGAAATCCTTGTTCTAAGGATGCGGAGGGCTCTGTGCTTGCAAAGAGGAAAAAAAAATATTAAAGGTCTTTGGTCAAACTTGAACCTGATACATGGAGCTTGAAAGAGGCTCCTAGAGACCAGGGTGATGGACGCTCTACAAATGCCCAGACAGAGGCATCTCAGAGCGTCTAAAAGACTTCAACCCCCTACCTCTCTAGCTGTTTGGAACCCATCTGCCCCCAAAGAAATTAAACAGGAAAAGAATACTCTGAAATCCAGATTAGGTCGAAAGTGCCCTGCATCGCCTCCTTACCCCCACCCTTGGTTTCTGGGTGGAGTGAGAATTTCTAGCCTATGCAGGTCTTTTATAGTATACAACAGCTGGGACAACTAGACCCAACAGGGTGAGGGAAGAGTGACGGGGGCCCCCCTCTTTCCATGTCCACCTTGTTGTCGTAACAGCGGATCAGTTTTACAGCACATCCCCCACATTATTTTGGGGCGTCCCTCCCCGGTTTAAAGCTCCTCTCAGAAGGGAAGCTTGCTGTGGGCCAGCGTGAAAGCATATGCTGCCACAGTTCCTGCACACCCAAGAATCTGTCCGAGCGCAGATGCTTTAACTGAGGGGCTTGTACCAAAGGGAGCTCTTAAAGGGACCACTGGGTTGGGTCGACTGAAGAGTAATTAGGGGCAGTGGGGCTCCTTCAGGGCTGCTTGGGACAGATTTCTCCCTAGGTGACCCAGATACATTGCAGATATGGTTGGAATAACTTTTGTCCCGTATGGGCTGGGATAGAAACCCCATGAGCTCATACTGCAAATCCCTACACAGTAGCAGCTAATTAAGCACTCCTGCAAAACACAGCAAGGTGAAAAGAAATGGCATGGAGATAGAGCCCTTTTCCACTTATAGCTACTGGACCTGTAAGGACATTAGCTGATTTTAGCTGGGGTTGGTCCTGCTTTGAGCAGGGGGTTGGACTAGATACCTCCTGAGGTCCCTTCCAACCCTGAGATTCTATGATTCTGGGATAGGTTAGGGTTAGTTCATCGCATATTTCCAAATGTCCCTTGTTTCCAACCCCGGAGCAAAAGGTAAAAGAGATTCCTGGCAACTTTCGCCCAACTAAGACACCCAACCTACACCCTAACCTCATCAAAACAGGGGTAAATTCAGATTCACTCCAGCGGGTATACTCTGGTGTAACTGAAGTCAGAACCAGCCCTTCCTTCTCTCTGGCTGGGCTGATGGAGCATGGGAAAGCTAGGCTTTTCCACCCTCGCAGCCCACCTGATTTTGGAGGTCCAATGAGACGCCCTAAAGAGTCTGGATTTTTCCCTGGGAAGATGCTTAGCAATCAGCTTTCTTTGACGTGTCTCAAGTTGGGTACCCGAAAATCGCCAGCAGCTTTGGAAGATTTCGGCCAAAAAATGACATTTTTCTGTCAGGAGCTGACACTGCTATGCCTTCCTCCTCTTCGTTACTCCCTTGTCGGTTTCATGAAAAGGGCGAGCAGCAATTCTCTTTGCGATAGGGCTGGGGATCCCTTTGAAACTGACTAACCCCAATAGAGATCAGTTGGATTCTGAACCAGAAACGGAGAGGGGAGATGCCACTTTTTTCACGCAAATGAGATCAGGGCTTTCCAGGATAGGCTGGAGGCAAAGGAAAATGTGGGTATAAGAATTTATTTTTCCTTTCCACCTCTACATTTACTCCCATGTCGGTTTCAAGCACATTCTGCTACTTTCCTTGGCTTCTGCACTAGATTCCCCCTCCCCCCCCTTTCAAACCGCTTCCCTCCCCCTTTAGATCTCAGCGTGTTTGCTCTTGACTTCATCCACTAAGTCAATAGTTTGAAGATGCCCTCATCCTCAGAGCCCAGAGCCCCCTTGTCCCCTCCCTGTTTTCTTCTGGGGATAATGGTGCCCTTTTGTTGTGTAATCAGGCTCCCGAGGGGTGGGGAGACAGATATAGATTCTTGGCATTTGTCGGTGAAAATGAAAGCTGGATTAGGCAGAGCCGGCTGCACACTCCATGGTAAAGGACAACAACTATTCCCCCATTGAAAGTCCCATTCTGATTTGGTTACTTTATCTTTAAAGTTGTTTGTATTTCTAAAGTGGCTATTGATGCCCTCAGAGAGTGTAGCAAGCGGTAAAGGCTCCCTTTAAATGAAAGGAGGACCAAAAAAAAGGAGGTTAAGGGGAGAAAAGAGAGTGAGAAAAAATACCATAATAGGAGGAGAGGGGAAAAGATTTTTAAAAAAAAGGATCAAATTCAGCCTTGTATCAAGTTTAATAACTAAGGAAAGCGGGTCATGAAGTCACACAACAGCACGAAAAAGAGCAGGGGCTCCTGATTAAAGAGTGTTTGGTTTTTTTAAAGCAGCAAGGATATTTATACTTCTCTTCCTTCCCTGGCAATCTGAACCCCTCCTTTAAAAAAATGCATTTTCAATATTTGCGCTGCTGAAGTATTAGTCTGTGGATCTGTTTTGACTGGGGGATTTCTCCCTACCCGGGAAACTTGACCCTTTGCAATGGAAATCAGAACTGATCCAGATCTGTGTTCTTCAATGAAGCTATTTTCTTCTCTACAATTGATGTTGATAGTGAAAACTTCTCCTTAACACGGGCTGTGGCCAAGCCTAAATGGGGAAGGTTGTTTATCTGCCTACGATTAACCTTTAAGCACTTTTCCTTCTGTAGAATGGAGATTCTAACAGTATATGGTTCCCCCCAAACATCACTCGAATGCATCAATTCTGGGCTAATTGGTTCTTCAGATTCCTTTTAATCCTGGACATTCTCACCCATTTCTCCTAGGCAGTGACTGATTCTTTTTTCCTCTTTCCAATAAAGAGAAGATATAAAGAGGAATTAAAAAAGTTTGCTGCTCTCTTTGCTGGAGTTTGAGGGAAATAAATGACTGTTTACCCGCTGCGAGGATATTCAACAGAACGCAAAAGAGAGGGTTTGCGGTTGGAATGAGATTAAGGGGAAAGCTCCAGGAAAAAGCAACAAGATACAAACCAAATATTCGCAACCCCTGCCCCCCCCCAAACTCCCAACCCACGCAGAAGGGGGCTTCAAATAGCTAAATTGGTTGCTTTTTTTTTTTTTAACAACAAACAATAATCATGTCTCGGGCTGGGGCGTGGATTTGAAAGAATTTGAAAGCGTTTAAGTTTCTGCACGGAAATAGTGAATCCAAAAATCCCAACGTTTCCACCCAATATATTTCTAGTCCCCAAACGTCTATTAATTGGCAGCTTCGACTGTCTACTATTGTGTCTCCTCCTGACCCGTTGGAGAATCGACTGCCGGGGCTCAATGATTTACAATCTCGAAAGGTCGTGTGGTTGTCTTTCCACCCCTGAATTCCTCCCATGTCCACGTTGCTCTTTCCTGGCAATCAAATGGGTTGGAAAGAATCGCTTAGGGTTTAACCGGGAGTATCTTTTGAAATCGAACCGCCCTTTGTATATTTCACACGCTTTTAAAAAGACCTCGCTCGATCAAAATGATTCCTGCTCGCCACAATTTTGCCGATCGTTCAGGAAAAGCGAGTCATTAAGAGTCCAGCTGCGTGGATTTCTCTGTAGTCCCCGCAAACAAGGGAGGTCTTTTCCTTCAAAAAGTTTGCTTCAAATGAAATTACGTTTACAACAAATATCGACGTTTCAAAATCAACTTGAGTAGCTTCCTTTCTAGATCTGTTTTCGGAAAGCCTAAAATCCCCCAGCATTCCTCCCCCGCCCCCCACACTTGCTAGAAAGTTGCAGAAAAACGGCCTAAATAATCTTGTTGAATCAACTTTTCTGCTCCTCCTTTAATTCCCAATATGTATGCAAATCAATTCGTCTCCATAACAGAAGCCAACAAAATTATTGCGATCATCATCTGACTTTTTTCACCCACTCCAAATTTGGACCAAAATGTAAATTGCCATAGATCGGGAGGGGGGGAGGCGATTTTTCCCTCTTTTGCCAGCTGTTCACTGGAGAATAGTAAAGTAAAATCATCATAAAATACCCTAAAGTTTTTGAGTGGAGCATTTTCAGGGGAAGGTACCAGGGGATTGAAACAAACGCCTGATTAAAAGGCGTTCTGGCAACACACAATTTAGGAAGAAGTCTTGGAGCAGAATTTATTAGCATGATTAAACTTTGGACCTCATTTCCCATTTGCCCCACTTAGTCATGAGGACAATTAGAAAGGGGGAGCTGGGGAGAGGGAGGAGGAATCAGATCCGTTAGAAACCCACAACCACTCCAAACGTGATGATCCGCGGAAGAGACCCTCCCTCGCTGATGCTGGAGAGAACTAAAACCAGCTACCCATGCCGGCCTTTTCTGCTTGATGGTTTCAGAAATCCCGAGCACCCACAACTCCCAAGTGGTCCAGCCCCCGGGGGGGAATCAGCAGGAGAACCAATTCCAAACACCGAGGAGTTTCATAACTAGTTTTCCCCTCCCCTCCCCCGTCTCTGTCTTTTAAAGAAGCGACCAGGTCACTTTGATCTGCGATCTTTAGGGTCTTCAGACAAAGAAGCCAGTGAAGGCGAAAAGACTCCGAAAGTGTCCTCGCCCCCAGCTTCTGTACCTAAACCGCGAAAGCACCCTTGCAAAGGAGTTGTGCCCTCAGTGATTATACTCCAGGGTCAGGCAAAGTGCTTCCTTCCAATTTTAGCAACAGCAACAAAACACAGAAGGGAGTGAAAAGCAAGCAGGGCTTCCTCTCGCGTCCAGACAGCCTAGGGGCAGAGGGACGGCGGGTTTCAAGAGGAGTCTGTGTGTAAAGGCAGTTTACTCTTCCCCTTCCGATGCATTGCTCCCACCACCGCCTCAACACCTCGCTGGCTCATTTATTCACCATTTTTTTTTCTGGCAGCGTCTATGCACCGGGTAGTTGATAAGGCAACTCCGGTCCTGCATGATTCAAAGGCCTGAGTGAGGTTGGACTTCGAATTGGAACACTGGGGAAAGGATGTGACTCGTTCATGGGAGATTCGCTTTTAAGTAACCCCATCTTTTTAAATAGTAGTTTAGCTTGATGTTCAAAGCATAGGGTGACCAGCTGTCCTGATCTTATAGGGACAGTCCTGATATTTGGGGCTTTGTCTTACGTAGATGCCTATTCCCCCCCCCCCCACCCCGTCCCGATTTTTCACATTTGCTGTCTGGTCACCCTATCAAAGCAAGCTACCATCACCGCAGCAGGTGTAGGTGAAGGAGGAGCCCGGAGGTACTGCCAGCAAACTTAGCTGTCTGTGATTGCTGGGTTGAGAAGAACGGGGAACTCTTTAAAACGTGTCTCTTGGGCCCCCAGGATGTCATCTCTCAGGAAAGGAAAAATAACAAACTAGTAATAGGAAAGGCTTTATAGATGAGAATTTATTTTCTGAAAAAAAAAGCACTCTCTCTTTTTAAGCACGAACAAATGTCCCAGAAGCCAGGACCACAAAGTCTAAGTGGCCAGAGCAGAACCGCCTGGAATTCTTTGAGCGTATGTGATAATTCCATACAGACATAACGAACGAGCAAAGATGCTTCCCTCCATACATATACTTTATGAATGAGCATTAGGAGCGTTTCTCCTTCTCCCCCCCCCCAAAAAAAAATCCCAACCTCCTCCGGCTTCTTTGACCAACCCTGCAGAGACTAGAAACCGAAATGGCCCTTTTCAACAATTCATCACAGGACCCAGAGCCATCCAAGCAAGTAATATGTAGCCTCAGATCTAGTATGTCCCACAAGACAGATCGCCTGCTAATTAACAGTCCTGCGAGCTGCCCGAGCAGTCTGTAATATGATGAACTTTCTTTGTACCGGTGTCACCACAAATGTTTCTGATAAGGAAAAGCAGCCAAGGATCAAAGACTATAAGCTTCTCAATTTCCTCAAACTGCCTCTCCTTGTCCTCACCTCTTTCTTTCCCACTCTCCCCTACGAGTTGCCACTGCCTCCTCCCCCCTGTGACAACTCGGGTCTTCTCAGAATCAGAGGGTCTTCACAAAATAATAATTACACCTTCATATTCCTTCTTCAATGGGTTTCCTTCGAGGTCCCCTCCCCCGTCCCATGCTCGCACCTCTCCCACTCAGGAAGACAAATGTCTTTATAAACTGTCATTAGCCGGCACCTGATTTCCCTTTTTTTTCTGCTGAGGGGGAGGATCACAGAAACTGCAGCATAAAAGTGACCCCTCCAAACCAAAGGCAGATTCATCCGCTCCCCTCGAAACATGCTTCGCAACCAGCGAACTCGAAAGACAGGCGGGAGGGGAGGCGGGCAGGCACAAGTTGATTGTTCGCAGCCACCAAATGGTGACAATTATGATTAGTAATAAAACTAAATCCCAAACCTCGCTGCTTCAGCAGCCCGCGGCGTGTTATACAGGATCTCCCCCCCGGGTGTGCTGATCAGCCCCGGGGAGTTTAGCTAAAACACCTGTCCGCCCCTCATTCCGTGCTAGTCATTTTTCTCTGGCCAGGTGGGATATTTTGTCAAGCGCTCCCAGAAACTCCCAAGCATCTGGGACACCCAGACTGGAAAGTCTCTCCCTGATGCACCCAAGCCTTGCAGCTGAACTTTCAGGGAAAGGCCTGGAGCGTCAGTTTTGGTTGGGATTCAGGGTTACACACTCTCTCTCTCTCTCTCTTCTTTTTAATGGTCGCCCCTCCCTCCCAGAGTGGGGAGGGCATCTTGAATGAAGACCAAAATCTCCTAATCAATATCAGGAAGCACTGATAATCCTGACCCCACCCGCGCCAATCCGGAGCCTACATCATAGCGCAGTGCAGATTAAAATGACAAAGCAAAACCCAAGGGGGGGGGCATATGTAGCGACTGATTGAAATTGCTTTTCCTTTAAGGGAGGGAGAATAGCCTGTCTATAACATCTCAGAAGTTCAGGTCTCCAGAGGTCCCTTATTTGCTTATTCCATGTGTAACAAAGGTAATTTTCAGCAAGCCCCCCCCCATGCTAAAGTGAGTACCTTACCGCTTTAAGGGTCGTGTTATATGTGCTTTAAAATCCTGCCATGTAAATTCCACTGAAAAATTTGGCAAGCGGGGGGGGGGGGAGTGAGGGGAAAGGGGAGGTTAATCCGGGTTTAATGCTATGATGCAGTCACAGGACCGGGCCTAGGCTGATTGCGTTATCTCTTCTCAACATTTGGGTCTCCCATCTTTCACCCAGCCAAATAGCTGCGAGGGGAAAAGTGCGTATGGAGGCACTCCTGACGCCTCGGGCAAATATGTTATTAATATCTAAATAACTTCCCAATACTGTCGCTAAATCTCCCCCGCATCACTCCCCAGAATGAATTCGTTTGAAGTATTCTCCCGTCTCCTCTTTTCAATGTCTCTCTCCCTCTCTCTCTTTTTTTATACCCAGGCTTATTTCGAACTGGTAAACATCTGAATTCCTTTAACCACAAGGCAGCCATCTCCACTCTCTCATTTAGCTGGATTCCCTCTATAAACCCCGTTATAGCCCCTCACCTCTTTCTGGAAACGTATTTTGGGTGCAGGGGCTTGCTAAGGATGCACACACACAGTCCCGGGTCAGACGTATCTGCCTTCGAGTCTTCCTACCCTATAATTGAATGTATCCACCCACCCATACAAACAAAAAATCCGTGGGTTGTAAATACCGACTCCTTCTATTGCCTTTCTTTTCCCTGGTTTATCTGGTTGAACCTAACCCCATTCCCCACCCCAAATCACGGATCATAACTACCGGCTTCATATTTTTCCTGGTCTATAATTATGCTTCCCCATCACCAAAAAAATGCTGGATTATTAACATCTTCCTTATAGTATTCCTCTTCCTGCTGTAGAAGGGAACCCCCCCCCCCAGGCCCTCGTTCTCTCCCCGGCATCCTTGTCTTAAGTTTGTTTTTTAGAAGTGCCTTGTAGATTATACTCGTGTATTCCTCCTCCAACCTTATCTCGCCGCCTCTCTTCTCTCCTTCCCGTCACACTCGATTTAGGAAGGAGTTTATCTTGCAAACATTTGCTGACTTCGTTTATGTAGCCCAGGTTCTCCAGCTACTTGTTCCCAAAAGCCACTGTTTGCCTTTGTAATTGTTATCTGTGTTTATTGTTGTACCTCATTTGTCTCAGCCTTTTTTGTGACATGTAAGCTCTGTGTGTGCTCAAACATAGCCCCCCCCCGCTTCCTGGGTTTTTTTTCTCTCTCTCTCCTCCTGAAATATGCACAGACTAACTGAACCTAAAGCCAATGAATTGCCTGACACCATCCTATCTCTCTCCTGCCCCCCATTATTAGCGCTGATCTCACTGCGAACACTCACAAATCCCGCCTGGGCTCTGTTTGATTAGATTGCCAACCTTAGGTAATCCCTTGATTTGATGAAGTGTCTGTTCCCTTTCCCGTCTAAACACACATTTACAGAGAAGGCGCTTGTTGGTTTTAAATCAATGCAGATTGCTGGCTGATAAACCGCCTGAGACCCTCCCCTCCCCAACGCCGACCCGGGGAAACAATCCGGCTTTCCAGGTGTGCCAGCAAAAAAATGTTGCCGGGGGGGGGCGAGGGGGAAGGAGTCCCCTCTTTCGCCTCATTCATTCACTCCCCCGGAGCCTAATTAAATTTGGCAGGTCCTTGTACACACAATCAAAACAGCTTCCTTCAGTGTCGCAAGCCACCGAAAACCACATTAGCAGCGATTGCTGCTGCCAAATTAAATTGTTACCACCTTGAGCTGGAAGTGTCTAAATATCCACGCCTTTTTCTCTCCCCCACCCCTCCTCCCTTGCTCCCGTTCACACCTGTACATGGTTCCTTCCCGTTTTCTGCCATTCTTTTCACAACCTTCCCCCCCCCCCCCCGAAACAATACTGATACGGGAACCCAGAGAGTTGTGTCTGGATCTTCTGCCATAGCAAAATGTTGGTATTGATCCATTTGTGAAACCCTGTGCCACACACAGACCCTTAGAAGAAATCGACTAGGTTACAGTCTGGGGAAACAGGCAAGCACACGGGATCTCTGGCTGTGCGTGAACACACACGCACCGAGAAATCATCTTCCTCTATACTCCTCTGACTGTAACCTGGTCAATTTCTTACGCCCGCTTAATTATATAATTAAATATTTCCCACAGATCTCCTTCGTTCATACAGAAGCCTCGTTTTATACACACACATCTATATGATTAAGATACATTTATATACATATATTGCTCAGGGTTTGAAAGAATTGGTCACACGTGCATTTTGCGGTTGCAGAGGATGCAGATAAAGCGCGCGCGCGTGAAACTGACGAGGTTATCGTATGGGGAAGATGTGCCCATATACGCCACGCATATATGGAATTGATCTTCACCTGGTCCGTTCTTTCCAAGCCTTGCATATCTAAATACTGCACCCAGATCATCCCCCCCATCCCATCAACTCAGCCATTCCTTGAGCGAGCCAGCCCCTACCCCCTTCCCCTCCTATTTCCATTGATTGTGGAGCAAGCCCACGCAATTAATACCGTTTGCATGAGGCCTTGCCCCCTCCCTGCCCTTCTTAATTAAACACTGGGCATCTTCCCCGCGCCCTAAGCTGCTGGTTGTGTCCACACGCATCCTCGCCACAGCCCTCATCACCAAAGCTCTGCAGGTCTGGTTTACGGGAGAATTTGCAGGACCCCGTGACGCTCCCAAATGCACCCCAATAACAACAATCAATCACAACAACTAATAATAACTCGGTTTCAACAAGGCTAAAAAAAAAAGAAAAAGGAAGAACTAGTGAAGCCTCATGAATCTACGCCCAGGGCTAGTTGGAGTGAGCCGTTTAAAGATGAAAGTGCAGAGAAATAAAGGCTCAATTTAATCTGCCTTAAAACCCTTCAACTTAACGTTTGTGCTTGGAACTCAGAGAGTGAGCACTGATTGGGGATAAATACATTTCTTAGCATGCCTGGGAGCTATTACACCCCGCTCCAACACAGCTCCCTATTCAGCGGCCACAGTTTTCATTACCAGCTCTAATAAGTCTTAACGTTATTAAATGCCAAGCAGATGATAGAAAGAAACAGGCGCAGGGTGGAATCTTTCTTCGGCGCTGAAAAAGGGAGAGCATTTAGGGCTGTCTTCCCCCGGCTCCCTACGAGGAGCGTCCACAAATAGAGCAAAGGCATTTGTCACGAGGAAAAAGCCCCAAAACAAAGTTCTCTTCCCCCCGTCTCTTCTTTCCCCCCCCCCCGGCTTTTTTTTAAATAAAGACCAGAGCCTTTTGTGGCTGTTCTTGGAAACTACAGATCCTAGTGGCAAGAGGTTAAAAAAAAGTCGTTAAAAAAGTTACAATTTTGGTTAAGTCGAGGTGAGATCTCTAAAGATTATTAAACTGGAGCCAGACTGGAAGTCGCTCCCCCTCTCTCTGTGGTGTGCGATTAGTTACTTTCATTGGGGCCATTGAAAACTTCCTCGCACTTCGACAAAAGACGTCTAGATTGGGGCGAGATTTTGCATCTTTTTTTTTTTTAAATCGCCTCCCGTCGTGGCGAGCAGGTTAAATGCATCCGATCAGCTGCTGAAAACAAACGGGCTTTCCAAGACGCACCCGCAGAGGCCTCCTGCAAATGGCGGGGGCTCTATTTCGCTATTGCGGCTGCGGTGAGGTATTTCTTTTAAGAAGATCCGGGGAGCCTGGGCTGCTCTCCAGAGTCAGGGTCACCGCTGTGAAAAGAATCTAGAACTATAGATTCGGTTCTTCCGAGTAGCCAGCGGTGGAGCAAACTGCCAGGGAACTTTCTTTGGCGTGTGTGTTCTCATTTCAAATCCCGAGATGTTCTCAAATTCGCCGTTGCTGGAAAATGAACTGGGGTTTTTCCCCCATACATCAATCGGGGACCAGTTTTCGTTGATCATGGAAAAAAATGTTTATTTATTTGCCGATTGAAATTAATTTACCTCTTAGTAACAGGGGAAGGAAGCTGACAGCTATGTTTATCCTTTATTCTTATTTTTGGGGGGGGGGGGAGGAGAACGGGGGAAAATATGACAGGTTTCAGAGTAGCAGCCCTGTTCGTCTGTAGCCTCAAAAAGTATCCCTGTTCTTTTTTAGGGGGAGATATATTTGCAGCTTTCTCACGAGTGTCTTTATTATTTTTTTCAAGCAATAAACTCAAACTAAAATCTTAAAAACAATATATCGTAAGGGGGAGGAGGGATCGGAGACACAATAGGACTGATTTGCAAATGAGCTTTGAATCCTTCCAAATCACACGAAACATTTTGCAGCGTCCAACGGCTCGCCTTTTGCCAACAGACGGTCCTATAATATTACAAAACTATCTAACAGCAGGGAGTTTTGAATAATTTATCTCCTTTTCTTCCCCTCTTTGGCCCTTTGTCCAAACTTTTTCTCCTCCTTGCAGAATTTTGAATGAGAATGGACAACACTCCCCCCCCCCATCCTTTACTCCATTTTTTTAAAGGCAGCCTAGATTTAAAAAAAAAACTGTTTGCTTTTGTGGCCAGGAATCTTTTGCTTATAAAGCCTCAATAGACTTGAAGGTCTTTGTAAGTGAAACTCATCTTCAAGGTTGTGGGGGGGGGGGAGGATCGGATCCTTAAAGCCCCCCCTTTTGTGCACCTTTATTTCAAACTTGGAGTAACGTTTGATCGTGGCACTTGGAAGCTTTTTCTTCCCAATTTTACCCTCCCGGTTTCAGACCAAAATCGCTGGATTTCGATATTCCGAGTCACTCGCCTTGTCGCAGCTCGGGGAAATGTTATAGCTGGTGAAAAAAGATTGCCCGAGTGATCTCTTCCCGCACACACTTTTTGCAGGCTTCTGCGACAGAAAATAGCTATTTCCCCACCCCCCAACCCTAAATTCTGTCACTAATATTACGGCTAAATCGTCTGAAGAAACCGCAATCTCTTCAAATCAAACCAGAAACCAAACCAAGGGATTAAAAAAAGACCAATCAAAACCAGAACGCTTCAGAAGTTGCCATTTTCCAGCTTTCTACGTATTGCACAGAAAAGGATCGAAATCCATTGGAAGGTTTTTCCTAAACTGACCTTTCTCCTCAGAGAGCTGGTGAGATCCCTACCTGCAGAAAAGAGCGGATTTCCCTTCAAGTAAATGCACGGGTTTCTCGCCCCCACCCCAGTGAGTCAGGGTCTAGTTATGATTCAGAAGCCGAAAATATCCTGATTGGAAAATCCCAAGCTGGATCTTTCCCTTTTCTCTTCAGTGAAAAAGGACCCGCGTCCTTCCACCAAGTTCGTTGTAAGTGGGAAAGAAACACAGATTGAAATGTACACACGACAGTCCTCTCTCAAACTTTTCATTTAACCGACATCCAGTTCACGCTGTTTATTTTATAGCCTTTCTCATGCTTGTTTCATGCCTGCACTGACATTTTCTTTTTTGGTTTTGTCCCAGAATCTTTTGGAATCAAAATCTAGAAATGGTTTAGCTGCAAACATTTTGTTTCTGCAAACTTGTCTCCCTTCTCCCCTGCAATTTCCCTGGGCACAAGAACTGGTGTTTATAAAAGTTTCCAGAGGCGATTGGAGACGGGAGATTTCAACATACATTTCAAATCCTTCCCACCCCGCGCACCGAACGAACTCAAAAGCCTTTCCTCAATCACCGCAGGTTTTGTGTTTTAAAGGGAAGATTTCTTGCTCATCTGAGCACCAGTCACCCCCAAATTGGTCCCTCTCTGATTAGCAACGGTGCTTTTTGCTGGTGCCCCCAAAGCAGAACATATCCCAGCCTCTCTAATTGATATTGATTGCCCAAATCGCTCAACTGTCAGCCAGAGTTTCAGGGGACCACTTAGATAGCAGGAGAAAAAGCTGTTTAACAAATTCATTTAGGAATCTCTGATTCCTCCCCCCCAGCCCCTCCCTCCCTTCTCTATAAATAATTGATCCACAGTGACTGCAAGGAAAATACCAACATCTCTTTCCCGGCATCTCAGATGGCTCGGAGAGAGGGCAAGGTGTGATACAGGTACCCCATTAATACCCCACGCGCCCCCCCTTTCCAAGCGCCAGTCTATGTACAATTGCATTAAGGCCTTTCTCTCCATTTGTCTGCTTTCCTCTTAGATCTTTTAGAAAGGGCCCTGGGGACAGCTTGTGTCCTAGTTAAAACAAAATTGGGGTGATGGGAGTTAAAAAAACAGGAGGGGGGAAGGAGGGGGGTATGCCTTGCCCCAAAGCGCCTCTGAAGCACTTTATTATATAGTCATTAGCTTTTGAGGTGGGGGTGTGGATTTCGCAAACGCTTCATCACTAGGAAGAGGCGGAGAAGGGCAAGTTTTGCAGACTTTTGCTGGTGCAGGGGCCGTCCCGCTTCACCGAATTTTGCCCCGAACTCCAGGGACAGCAAGATCTGGCCCAGGCCAAACCCAGCAGGGAACAATACGAAGCAAGTGCGGCCGAATGCAGCGGCGGAGCTCAGGCCCGGCTGCCCGTCGAGTTACCTTTGTCGCCCAGAATGCCGTCTATGCTGTGCTTGGCCTTTTTCTCCCCGTCTTCCTCCTTCTTGTCGCACTCCTCCTCGTCCTCCTTCTTCCCGAATTTGAGCCTTAGCACCCGGCTAATCGAACTCACTAAACCTCGGCCAGTCAAAGACAAAAGCGCGAGCATAAGCTGGGTTGGAAAAGGGGTCGAAGCGAGACAACCCGCCAAGGCTTCCAAAGTTGAGCAACAGGAAGGCAGCGGGTCGGCAAGCACGCACACAGACACACACACAGAGACACACACACACAAAAACTTGCAAACACAAACACATAAATAACCCCAGAAAACACACACACACACAAAAACTTGCAAACACAAACACATAAATAACCCCAGAAAACACACACACACACACTTGCAATCACAAACACCTAAATAACCCCAGAAAACACACACACACACAAACTTGCAATCACAAACACCTAAATAACCCCAGAAAACACACACACACAAATTTGCAATCACAAACACCTAAATAACCCCAGAAAATACACACACACACACACACACACACACAAACTGGCAATCACAAACACATAACCCCAGAAAACACACACACACACACACACACACACACACACACACACACACACACACACACACACACACACACACACACACGGACTCCGAAACAGACACTCGAAAAATGCACAGGCACCAATTTACACACTAACATGAGCTGTGCGCCCACTCAGGAATAGACACCAGCACACACTAGTTCCCGCGCGTTTCAAGCCCTCTCCGTGCACAAACACACCGATCACAGACGCGCCCCCCTCAAGTCACAAGCTTCGACACGGACACCCGCGTGAACACGAACGCACACTTAGCACTCACCGGTGTGCGAGCACACGCCTGCAGGCATGTATCACACACCCACGTGTACTTACCTCTCTCTCTCCCACATCTGTTACACAGACACAAATGCACACTTATCACACACACACGTGCAAATCACAGACACCCACATACAGAGGTGCCCACACGGAAATACCCACTTAACCCACCCACGCTCCCACCCTCGACAACACAAATACATACACGGCATCTCCTTCTTGTTTTGTTTGTAATTGTGAAAAAACCGAGCACGGGCTGGCCCTCTCATTTGCTTTCCCTCCCTGAAGTCAAGGGGGGGATCAGGGATTCAGAATCGGGCCCACTGCTGGGCTCCTTGAAACTCTTGCTTTTGAACTACTCTCAGGGAGGGAAGTTTGGGCGTGGGGAGGGGGTTTGTCCTGCGGAGACAGAGAGCCATTGGTGCCCCAAACCTTTGCTGATTGATTTTAAACTGAATTGAAAGACACTTGCCCCCCACTTCCTCCCCCATCAGCTCCGGACATCATCGAGGGGAGAAAATGATTCTTCCCCTTAGCAACTCAGAAACCCACCCAGGGGCGATTGAAGGAAACCCCAGGATGCTGGTGGGTGCTCTCTGTGCACCCCCTTTCGACTGTGCGCGGCTCCCTTGCTGTGGGATGGAACAGGTAAAGTCTCGACAATGAGTGTCATAAACCTGGTCTCCTTTGAACCGTGGGTTTAATGTTTGCCTTAGTCCATGTGTTTGTTTGTTTTTGGTTGCGGAGAGAATTTAAACGTGCACTTTCCTGCTTTCTAGGTTCCTTTCTAGGGAACCTTTAAAGGATTTTTTTTTACATCACATTTTTTTGGAGGCAGCCCCTGAGAGGATGTTTCGTAGCCTTTGGATACAGGCTGGGTGTCAGTTTGTGGTGACTGCAGATAATCATTTCCCTAGATCTATTTCTATCTGGATGTCTTTTTTTTCTCTCTTTCTGTGTGTGTATTTCTTGCCAAGCTGCCTTCTCACCTGAGGGAACAGTGCTCCTGTCACAGTGCCCATCCTTCAGGAGTCTATCTCGGATTTCCCAGCTAAACATCCCCGGATTCTCTCTCTTGTATTCCTCGATTTTCTTTTCCACGTCGGGAGTGGCAACCTGCTTTTGGGATCAATGGAGATCAGTGGGCGGAGGGGGGGAAGGTATGTGCAGAGAACGGAGGCGGGGAGGGAGAGAAGGGAAAAATCACTTTTAATTTAAAAAAGAACCATAGACTTTCCTAGACTCAGATTTCCCATCGAGGTCACTATTCTGGTCTAACAAGAAAGATATTTCATTCCAAGTAATGGGTGTGTGTGTGTTAAACATGCCTATATCCCCCACCTCCCCCAAGAAACAACTTGATGCCCAAGATTCTTTTGTCCCAAGCTCTTCGCCTGAAATTGACGAGGGTAGATTTATGGTGCGTGTATGAAATCTAGTATTCCGAGGGGGGCGGGGAGATATTTAGAGGAGATCTAGACTCACATCCACACCACACCCGGATTGACCCCATGTAAAGCATCCCTAAAATGCAAACGGGGCTCCCCCCGGGAGGCACCGGGAACCGGAGCAAATGTCGGAGTGTGCCCCACTTGTTGCAGGAAGACAATCCTCCCAGTGTATTCATTGCCCTCAACCCCGCACTGCCTCTCTCCCCATCTCTCCCCGCACCCCGGCCCCTGAAGATACATTTCATCCAAACAATGCATTTTAACCGGGGGAGGCCTCTTGCGTTCAGCGTGGGGGCCCAGTCACCGATGGGAGAGTGGGTGCGGTCAGTGCCCAGGCTGCCCTGGAAATCGGAGTTGATGGGAATCGCGTGGCGAACGCAGCCATGTGTGTTGATACCGATGGGCCCATCCGAGAAGGCAGTTTGAGGGAACTGGGCTCCGTCTGGGGAGAGCTGAACAGGTAGGGCCGGATCCTGCTGCCGTGGAAGCCAATGGGAGGAGGAGGTGGGGGTGTATTTTTCCCATTGGCTTCAACCGCAGCAGGGTCAGAGCTGCCCGGGCTGGAGCTACCTTTGCACTCACCCTGGGTTTGCTGCCTCCGATCGCTCCGGGGCGGATGGAGCCGGTCTCCTGATACCGGCAAAGGATTTTGGAGACGCAGCCGTGGGAGACCCGTAGCTGCCGGGAGATCACGCAGGGTCTGATGCCGTGGTGGGCCATCTCCACTATCTTGTGGCGGATATGGTTTGGCAAAGGCCTGCCGTTAATGAACACCCCCCCGAGCTGGTTCACTCGGCCCTGGCCCAGAGGAGTCGACACTAGAATTCAGAGGGGGAGAAAGTTGGGTCAGGTCGACCATCTCTATGCATGTAGCCCCCCTCTCTGTGCCTATGTATCCCGTATAGCTACACGTGTTTCTATTTGTCTCTGTGTCCTCCGCGTTTCTTTGGGAGGCTGTAGATTTCTCTCTATTCCTTTCTCTAAATCTTTCCCCCTCTCTCTGCCTCTATAGACCTGTGCCTGTATTTTCGTCTGCATCTATATATTTCCACCTACCCCCTGTATCTATTTGTATTTTCCTCGCTATAGCCATATGATCGACAGCTAATGCAATAGTCGCCTATCTAGCTCGAGGTCTTGTTCAGAAAATAAGTGCACGTTTTTCTATCGATCAATAAAGATCACCCTTCTCCTCCCCAAAACGACCCATGTGTCATCACGTTATCCGGCCGTTGGTCCCCAGATTTTAAATGCTATTGCAAACCGACGAACCTCGCTTGGAAAAACGATTTTAACCCAAAGTTTCCTTGCGCTTTTTTGGGGCCTGATCCAAACCACAGAAAAGCGCATTTTTAAAAAAAAGAACCCCATACTGCTAAAATCACCTCGTAAAAAAAAAATCCTCTTTCTTTCTTTGCTTGATGTCTATCTGGGGAGAAAGGAGGGGGAGATTTTTGTTACTTTCAAGGAAGCAATGCGACAGGAACCGGCTTAATATTTGAACGGCGAACTCTACCAGCAAAATGCTGGTTCTTTGGTTCTTCCCGTTTTAACCAGGGAACACCTTGCGGTGGGCACGCATCCGCCACAAGATCCTAAGACAAAATCTGGAGCATTTTCTTTCAGGGCCATGGGGGCAGCAGGCTTTCTAATCCCGGTCTGATATCCCCCCATTTGTTTAATACCTGCCAATGTATATCTTGCAGATTAATACAATTTCACAGCCTGGAAAACACCGAAGAACTCAGATGCATAATTTGCCAAGAGGTGACGGCCATGGGGGGGTGTGTGTGACAAGGCCGAGTTTCTCTTTGCAAAGAACAACCGAGTCCAGAAATTGCCTCCCGATTTAATAAGAATCATGCACCACTAATTCAAAGTCACTGGGCCAGCACTCGCTGGCTACCTCATTAGCGGCAGATAACACTCGAGTGGCCAATTTTACATTCGAGAGGTACCAAAAGCACCGGCCGCTCTCTCTTTTCATTATTCCCAGGCACGGTGTGCAAATATTGTTGTAATCCTTTGATCCTTTCCCTGTCCGTCTGCTTTACTTCATTTGCTACAGAAAAGCCCTTGAGCAAATCCCCCTAGCTTGTGTGTTTTGCAGCCTGCGTGGGTTTCCATCGGTGTGAGTTTGGCCACTTGATCACGGCTTGCCTGAGATTCTCTGCTTTAATAAATGCGGGGAGAGGGGTCCCACTCTGAATTTGCCTCTGCTAAACAGCCAGCAGGCGGGTGAGAAATAATACCGGTAATGAAGGTAACGTGCAGACAGACACACAGTGCAAAGGCAGATACGTCTAGAATTGAATTTAGCAACGCTGCGAGGTGGGGGGAATGACACATCCTCTGACAGCTTCAGGGGCCTTTCCGGAGCTCAAAAGCCCCCAAACCTTCGGCGGCTTGTTGCAAATGGGTCCATTTCAGCCCTGAGCAGTGACCTCCCCTCCCTCGAGCCCGGGGTGGCTAAGGTCTCCGATTCTTGGGAAGCCGCTTCCGAAGTTTGAAGCGACCCAGTTCGGGAAGGAAACAGAAAGTTTGGGGAGACGCTCGGGGTCGTGTCCGTCTAAGGGGGTGAGATTTGGAGAGACAAAAAAACCACCCCACGTTTGCTAACGTCAAGGAGCTGGCAAATAATCACTGCCGGCTGTCTCGGAAAGTCAGATGAGGAGATCTGCCCCCAGACTCTATGAGGGTTGAAAGTTACAGGGTAATTAGCTGGGGATCTCACAGCCCGTTGCAAGTTTTCCCTTCCCCCCTGGACTCCAGTGCTGCATTCTGGCCCTGGCAGGGAGGGAGATGTCCCCACACGGCGATCGGCTGTGTAGAAACGAGCCATTTAAAATCAAGACCTACCTTCCAAAGGGAACCCGGTGCGGGGGTAGTTCTGCCCTGGCGCGGGGCGCATCATTCTGGGAACTGTCCCGGGTAAAGTTGCCATCCCGAAGTCAGTCTGGAGCGGCTGGGTTTCAACCAGACTCACAGATCAAAGCCAGGCCACCCGCTTGTCTGGGCTGAGCGAAACGAAATGAAGTCCGGCGACCTGCAGCAGCCTGCCCTGTCTTCTCGGCCTCTGCTGCCCAGCCCTGGGCTGCACCAACAACGGGGAAATCTTTTGCTCCGACAGGGAAAGGAGGGAGGGGGGAAATCACCCCCCCAGAAATTCTCCTTAAAGTTCTAGCGAAGTGGCTCAGCTGGACCGAGCTTACGCTCTTGTGGAATGTAACAGACAGACTAGAGGGGGAAGTGGCCACATCCCCAGTGGTCTCTGTGCTGGGCAGGGCTTCTGGGGGACTGATTCCCCCCCCTTCTGTTTTATTGTGGTGTTGTTGTTTTGTGTATGTGTGTGTGGCAGTTGGTGATCGCTTAGGGGATGGTTGTTTTCGGGAGAGGAGGATGATGGGGCGGGGGGGCTATGTCAGCTGGAAGGTTTGGAAGTTAAAGCGCCTAACTTTGGCGCATTGGGTAGGAAGAGGGAGAGCCCCGAGTGAGCTGTGATAGGCTCCAGAGTCTTTCTTTTATTCATAAGCAGGGGAAGGGGCACTGCCGTGGGGGCGGAGGGAAAGACAGCAGAAAGCAGCTTCCAAACGCACAGGCATATCTAGGGCTTGGGGGTTGGAATTCAGTCATCGGCTTGGCCTCGTTTGCAGGGCAGGCTGGGGATTTGTGTGTGTGTGGGGGGAAACTTTGGGAAAGCACCTCCCGGTGGTAGGCAAGTTCCCTCCCCAGTGCACGGGGCTTCAGCTGAAGGATCATTATGCGCCAGCACGATCCCCCCTGAAGTGTCGCCCAGAGCCCCCGGCTTGGCTTGGCCGATGCCTGTCTCCTTTAGTGGCAACCGAGCCGCCCCCTCTCTCAGCCCATCAGGGGAGGTTTTGCCACTACTAAGGACTCCAGAAGAAACCTACAACCCAAGAAACCCTCCTCCCCAGCCTGCAATGCGCCCGCGCCTCTCCAGCTGGCCCGCGTTAGGGGATCTCTCTCTGGCACTCGTTTGAATCCGCTGACCAAACTTCTCCCCGAAGCAAGTTGTAAATTAACCGCTCCCCCGACCCCCCCCCCCACAGATGCGGGGAGCAAAGAGATGGGTCCAGGGCGAATGTGCCTGGTGGGAATAAATGGCCCAGTGGGTTACAAGCCCCGAACGCGACCGCTTTGTGTGTGTGGACATAAACCACCCTTGACGCCTTCACAGCCAAACGATGTAACCCCCTTTCCCTGCTTCCTTCGCTGCCATTTAAACCCTCTTCAAGTTTAGGGGGCGGGTTTTCTCCTGTTTCATCCCCCTTCCCAAGTGCCTGGCCCGTGGGAGTCCTTACTGCTCCTCTCCAGACCTGGGGACACATTTCTCTCGTGTCTTAGGGGACCCTCCTCACGCATCTGGAGGCATTTTTGGTGGGGGGGGCGAGGACGCGAATGGGGGAAAGGGCAAAGTCAGTAGCCAG
This sequence comes from Gopherus evgoodei, assembly GCF_007399415.2. Taxonomy (NCBI): domain Eukaryota; kingdom Metazoa; phylum Chordata; order Testudines; family Testudinidae; genus Gopherus; species Gopherus evgoodei. The sequence goes on along the minus strand of NC_044339.1, from coordinate 7,415,033 downwards.
GTGGGGTGGGAGAAGACCCAGGGAAGTTGGGTAACACCCTCTCCTAAGGATCCGGGCAAAGATCACGCCTTGGTCTGTGAACCCAGCCCCACCGACCTTGGCTTGGCGTGTTTGTGAGTTGCCCTGTATGGCTGGCTCATCATTAGTGTTTCAAACCGAGGAAAGGCAGGTTCGAAACAACCTGACTCCGGAGTCCCCCCCCCCCTTGTTCTTTCTTCCCTCCCGTGGGCAAACAAAACTCCAGCCAGGGGAGAGCTGCCTCCAGGGAAAACATTTTGCAGGATCGGGCCCTGCTTTGAGAGGCGCTCCTGAGCGCCGGGGGGGGGAGGGGAGGGTTGCCACAGAGCTGATTGCTCGCCCAGCCCCCCCGTTCCCCCCCCAGGTGCGATCCACTAGCGTGAGGTGGAGCCTGGGCTTCCCCATGGGGGATCGTCCCGCTGACCCAGGACAATTTGAACAAACAGCAAATGTTTCCCCTGAAGGTGGCTGCTTTGGGACTTGAAGGGAACAAAACTCTTTCTCAGCAGGGAACGACGCCAGGGCTTTGCGGACTCTTTTGTTTGCAGCTGTAAAAGGACTTTTCCTGGAAATCACGGAAAACTTTTTTTTACCCTACACTTGCAGCTTTTCTTTCTTAAAAAAAAAACAACAAAACTTTGTTGCAACCAAAATCAGGTCTCCCAAACCCTCTCCCATTCAATCGGACCCCCTTCCCCCAATGAAAAAGTATATTCCCGTTGGAAAACCAGCCAGAAGAGAGACAGATTCCCAGGCAAATACAGGTTTCTGATCACTTTTCCCTCCTGTTTTGTCTTCTCTAATAAGAATTAAGACGCGGCTAGACACAGGCTGGATCTCAATCTCTCTCCCAACAAGGCACGGGCGCATCAGTTTCTTCCCCCCGTCCTCATAAAAAGCCCCCTCCAGCTAGTAATCCGACCTCCCAATATAACAGTTCTCCCTGCCTGAGACGTTTCAGGTTGACAGTTTAAGCTGCAATCCAACAATTAAAAGCGACTGCCCCCCTCCCCTCACTTCTGCTTCAATTTTTCTATCATTCACACATCTCCCATCCCCGGCCTGATAGATCTCAGACACTTTGCAAGGCACAGAAGAAAATCCCTCCCGTTAAAAGCTTCTTTGAGTTGAACCATGGCAGCTCTTTTTTTTTGAGGAGGGGGGTGTTTCCAAAGCTGATCAGTTCCCAGATGCAATAAAGACCTTGAACCAAATGATGAGGGGGGAGAGAGGGTTATTTGCTCGGTGATGTTTCTGTTCCAGCCCATTCTTTCTCAGAAGGGAGAGAAACAAAATCGATCATGTCAATTTCTTTCCAAAGAGTCGAAACGCTTCAAACATTTTCTCTCTCATCCCTTCTTTCCCCCTACACGTGTCAGCTCCTAAACTTTTAGGGGAAACACACAGGAAAGCGATGGGGGGGGGAAGGGGATAAAACAGACCAGTTTGAAAGGACTTGGAGACCCCTATTAGCTGAATTTCTTGAGGGTTGCTCCAATTCATTATTTTCATTTCAACTGGACTGCGCTTGGTTGGGGGGGGGGAGTTGAAAATGACGCGGCTCCGATTTTGTAGCGCCCCAGCTGATTAAAAAAATAGGGAAAATCTTGTCTCCACTAAACCTCTTGCTTAGGACACCTTCTTAGAGAGACTATAGCTATAGCCCTACGATTATTTGAGAAGCGTCCTGCCTTCCCTGCTACTCTAAGGTTACCTCTCTCGGATAAAAATTCCAGATCAAAAGTAGGATTTGTTTTCCTTACCCTGCCCAAAGGAGCAGGGAGAATTGAAAAAGATTTGACACTAGAAACTTCAGATCCCCCCCCCCACTCCCTTCCTTTATCCCCTCATCCTTTTGTCCAATGTATTTTTTGGAATAATCATCTCCACAGACAATGCGTAATCTAGCTTGATGAAGGCATTATGGCCAAGCAGATTGAAGGACCAGCCGCCCCGTCCCCACCTCTCAGGGCCAGGTTGGACTCTTGATTTCCAAATTTCAGCTCTAACGATTGCATCTAACCCAAAGCAAGAACCCCAGAGCAGGAGTCCTGGGTCCACTGGGCATTTATCAGGGAACCAACGAGGCAAAGATGGCACCTGGCTTCTTTTGTGCTGGCATTTTAAGCAGCCTTAACTTTTGTAAGTGTGTGTGTGTGTGTGTGTGTGTGTGTGTTTTGGGACAAGTAGGTTTATACTGGGGGAAGCAGGTACTCAGCATCCTGGGAACTCCATGCCTTGGAAATGCAAGGTGGTGTGTGTATATGTGTAATAAGCGTGCACCGCTCTCCTGGTGGAAAGCAATTTCACAAATAATTTTTCCAACAATTAAGGAGTGTGCGGGGGTGAAATGGCAATTTCACACGCAGATCTGGGGGCTTGCCGGGTGAAGGGGGGGGCTGTTACCTGAGCGCCCAAGCGGAGAGCTAAGAAAGGGGGGGGGACCCTTTTTTCCCCTTCCCCCAATGCCTTGCTTCATTACCCATGTGCACAAAGGAGAGCCCCCTTCTTTTCTCTCCGGGGAGCGCTAAGCGATAGATTAAAACAAGCATCAATCAAGAAAGGGACCCGATTAACTGCTTAAAGCAACAAGACAGAATTCCTCGCGTCTTGAAAGGGACTCCTCACTTCTCTGCGTATCTCCATGGTTTCCCAAGGTATGTTTCTGGTTGATAAATGCTGTATATCAGGGCTCCCTTTGGAGAGATGGCTTGTAAATCAGCACTGAAAGACCACTCTTAAGGATAAGGGAATAGGGGTGTTATTCTCTCTCCCCCCCGCCCCCCCAGCAAACTCATCTTCCTTTTACTTCTGGTGGAACTCAGAGCCACTCAGCAGAGGGGCGGCGTATGTAAATTGCGGAGGGGCTGGCTAACAGGGCGCTGCGTCCTGTCAAGGTCTGGTTATTAAATTCTCGACTTGAGGAAGGCAGCTAGGTTAAGCTTGCCCAGGAAAAATCACTTAGGCAATGCACACGCTGCCAAAAGCAAAACTGCCCCCCTTCCTCGCCAGCTTAGTCCTTGCGCGTTTTAGAGACGGGCTATCCATTATGGCTTTAAAAAAAAAACCCGGCTTATTCTTTATTTATTGGGATCATGCGTTTGAACGTCTGTTTTGACACTGCTCCAAGAGAGGATTGAAAGGGGAGAGCTTCTCTGCAAAAGATCATTCCAATCAGCCGTGCTTTTTAATATGCACTTTTGAAAATATTAAAAGCTGGAGAATTTGATCGTGATTTTGTTAAAATGTAATAATAAGAATAATAATTAAAAAGGACCGCAGGGGAATTATTTAAGGAGAAGTTACTCCCTTCTCCTGAAATGTACACGGAGATTATCCGTGTGAGGGGTTTTCCACTTGAAATTTCTGTGCGATGAGCATTATTGTAAAGCGATTATTCAACGAATCGCCCTTGCAGAGGCAAGCAATACGCCTTGAAAATTGGGGATTTAAAAAAACAACAACAATATTTCGGAAGGGCTTCGGCGTTGTTTGAAAACGACCATTGCAAAAAAAAAAAAATCTCAAGAGATAAGTATCACGCGCGTTCCGCAAATGTTTTCCCACGGGGAAGAAGAGAGACTGAATGTTTGCAGCGAGCATCGAAGACAAGAGGCAGGAAAACTCGTTTGTTATTTAAAAGGCCAGTTCAGGGCTGAAAAGCTACGTGTCCTTAAAGATGGTATCCAGGGAAAAGTCAAACAAATAAATAAATACAAAAAAAAAAAATCTAAAGGACACAAAACAGGACACATGGCAAAGACCTGATTTACTGCTTGTGTAAAACCGGAAACGAAATTGACATGAATATTTTCTTGCAGAAACTAAGGGCTTGATCCAAAGCGTATTGAAATGTCCCAGTGATTACGATGGGCTTTAAACCAAGGCCAAGGGTAAATTATCTTAATGTGTGTGTGTGTGTGTCTAGCTCTAGTCTAGTCTCGTCTATATTGATTCTTAAGTTATAACACACTTTATCACCTTAGTATCTACATATATATCCCTGCTTCCTGGCCAGAAAGATCTCCCTTCAAGCAATTCTGTGTTCAGATGAATTGCCTTTAGTTTTAGCCTGTGCTTTTTATGTAGGTGGATGGACTGAGAAGCGGGAAAACAACCAAACAAGCAAAAACCAGATTCTGAACATTTAAAATCTGCTGCCACTGAACTTCCTGGCTCCAACGGGAGCAAGATGCGACCCCTCTAGTTGGTATGGAGAGAGCAGTGCTGGCCTTTAATTCTCAGTTTGTGTTCCTGCTTCCTCTGTCTTTTTTTTCTTCTCCCTCTTTGGTGGGAAAACAAGGCTCTGTTTATTTGCCAGAGAGATGCTCTTAGCTTAATTGCTTAAAAAACAAAAAAAAAAAAGTTCCATGCAATCAGACCACAGGCTTTTTTTTTCAAGCCCCAAGGTGGAAGTGAGAAATAGTTTGACCTCCAAGACTGTATTTAAAAAAACAAAACAAAACTGTTTGCAATTTCTTGCATGTCTCCACACTGTGTGTGTGTGAGAGATACAGTCCTTGCAGACTCACAAGGAAGGCTGTTAATTTGTGTGTAATGGGAATTCATTTATTTTCCCAGGAACTTTCTCAAGGGACAGCAAGAAACAAACTCCCCGAATCAAACCCCATCAAGCTCTGCTCCCTGACAGGACCCTGAACAAAAGGCAAAGTGTCACAGCACTCTGGGCTGGATTCCACAGAGCTCCTCCACGCTGGCTTTCCATTGGGCCAGGTTTAATTTGCCCAGAGTGCGGTATTAATAAGATGTAAGCTGCGCCCTTGAACAATTACCTTATCAAAGCATAACATCGATGGAATGAGCAAAGTATTTTCATGAAACAAATCAAAATAATAAGGCGGGCCCTGGCCTTGTTCAGTCTTTGAACCCATAAGTGGCTTTGGAGAGATTCAGCAGTCCCACACTAACTTCTATCCCATTGGCAGTCCCTGCTTAGTTTTTCTAAAGAAGATTAAATACTCCTTGCTAAAAGGCTCAGTTCTACTTGTTGTCAGGGTGCAACATCCTAATTGGGTTTTCTCTGCCTACAACATGCTTTCTCTGTACTCTTGCTGCCAGGCTCAAACAGGCATCAAGGCAGGAGCAGGGCTGGGGTTACTTTCCTCATTCTGAGTGTTGGGTTTAGTCACATTATATGGTAAAAGGGTAACTGGTAATAAAAGAAGCTGATTGAGAGAAGCTGGGAATGGGCCACAGGGAATGGCTCACTTGGTGATTCCCTGTTCTGTTCATTCCCTTGGGGCACCTGGCACTGGCCACTGTCAGAAGACAGGAGACTGGGCTGGATGGACCCAGGAGGCCCATTCTTATTTTCTTATTGCATCTCTCCTCTTCAGCAGCGACCTGGTGGGGCTTAAGCAGGACACTCCTGCGCTGATGCAGAAGGAGGTGGGGGATTGTATGATCCATTCCTTTGTGCTCCTTACGGGGGGGTTGTTGCGGGTTCCATGTGTTGGGGGGCGGGATGTGAGGGACATGGATGGATTCCAGCTGCCTACAAGTTGGGACAGTGTGTCTAGTAGTGAGAGCAAGGGACCAAGGTTTTCAACAGTGACTAGTGGGCAGCTCCATTTTGGGGGCCCACAGCTTGAGTGAGCTGAAAGGAGTCAGGGTTTCAAAAAGTGCCAAGCATCTGCCCTCTAAATATCTAGCTGTCTCCACTTGGGCACTCAACATCACTAAGCACTTTCTAGGGGCCAGCTCTGCCCCTGATCTCGCCACTCGATTTGGTCTGGCCTATCCTCTGGATTAGCCCCAGTTCAGCAATTCATGACCAGCAATGGGGCAAGTCCCCATGCTTCTGCCAAGGAAGTCTGTGATTTCCCCCTGGCCCGGCTTCCTCCAGTTTCAAGCAGGGTCTGGCTCCACCCTTGCAAATGGGCTATGCAGCAGGGGAAGCTAAACCACTTCTCCTGGGCAAGCCACTTGTGAAGTGGGGCACCTGGATATTTACCACTTTTTGGAAAGCGCTTAGAAATCCTCAGCTGAAAAGTGGCTGGAGTAAATGCAGAGCCTAGCTATATTCTACAACGTGGTCTAATCCTACCAGGAAGACACTGGCGCCAATGAGAAGGAGGGTGAAAACTCCTGGGGGAATGTGGCTGCGGAAAGGTTATGGGAACGATCCGAATGAAGAGCCTGGTCTTCATTGAAATGGATGGAATTGGAAGCCCAGCCGCACATTTGTTTAGGTGAATTAAAAGCACAATTCGTGCTTCCCAGAGGGATCACTTGGTTCTAGTTACACAGTTAGTCTTACAGGTGTAAAATAGGTTCCCTTTATGCTTACAGAATCATTTTTTTCCCCATTTGAATTTCAAGGCTTTATTCCCTTCTTTAGATTCAAGTCTCCTACCTGAACCTGATTCTCCCTAGCGCCATTAATTCCTTCATCACGGAAATGAATTCCATTTAATTCTCTATCGTGGTTGTTAAGATAGATCAAAAAAAAGTGCATTTGCAAAGGTTCCCCCCACCCTTGCTCACTCTCACTCTCTCTCATAGTTCCCAGCTCACTTGTGTCTTGAAAAGGCTCAGAATCAGAAACCTTCTCATCCTTATTCATGGTGGGTTTTCTCTCCCTCTCCTTTTAGAAATGGGGCCATGGGTGTTACTTGGAACTGGCAGTGCTGGGGGTGCTCTGCACCCGCTGGCTTGAAGTGGTTTCCGTTGTATACATGTTTACAGTTTGGTTTCCTGGCCCTGAGCAGCCCCCGCCCCCCGGCACACACACACTGTAAAAATCCCCTGAATGGGGAATGGCTCAATTAAAAAAGATCTTTGTGGTTTCATAAATTCATGGATTCCAAGGCCAGAAAGGACCATTGTGATCATGTAGTCTGACCTCCTATAACACAGGCCAGAGACCTGCTCCCAAAATAATTCTTAGGACAGATCATTTAGAAAAAAACACTCAGTCGTGATTTACAAATGGTCAGTGATGGAGAATCCACCGCACCCTTGGTAAATTGTTCCAACGATTAATTACTCAATGGTTATTTGCAGCACTTTAGAATTTGGTCCCCATTAGGAGGGCCATGGGCCAGGTCTTCCACTGGTTGAAATAGCATGGCTCTGCTGGCTTTAATGGAGCTACGCTGATTTATGCCAGCTGGGGAGTACGTTGCCCTCAATTCTTTTCTTCATCTCCAATCAATCAATTGAATTTGGCCCAGGGAGACACACTTGGAAACCACTGGGATAAAACCAGAATCTAGGTTCTTTGGGAGGTTGATAGGTGAAGAAAAAATAATATCATCAAACTCAGGCACAAAACAAAATCAAAGCCGCTTCCTCACACCAGACAGAGAAGTTCTGATTGTTTATCAGAGTGGAGAATGAAGAGGAAGAAACAACTTTTATCCCTGGCCATAAAGATGTATCTGCTGAGCAGAAGTGTGGGCTGGATTCTCCACTCTGTTCCACCACTTTCAGGAAAGTGTAACTCCATGGAAGTCAATGGATCTGGTGTAATGCAGTGTGGAATCAGGTCCTTTGTCTTTAAATGCATCAAATAGAAGGTGATTTCAAGAAAACTGCCCTGGAGAAGAGCTCCCAGGATTCTCCCACAAGAAGATCTATCCTCTTTCCCTGACAATTGCCCAGGAATTACTGACCATCCTCAGCTGCCATTGACTTCAATGAACTCAGTCCGGAGGTCGCAGAGTCAGGCTGCGATCCCAGCTACACTGGTGTAAATCCAGAGTAACTCCAGTGATTTACTCGAGATTTACACAGTAATATGAGTGAAAGCAGATTTCAGCCCTTGGTTCTTACTTGTCTGTCCCTAGTGAAAACTCCAGTTGAAGTTTTTCAGGCAATTCCTTTTGGTTCCAAATGGCAACTAGAGTTAAGGATGGATCAACAGACCCATTGGTCTTCTGGGTCCCGGAGCTACTGGTCTTGCAGGAGAAACCAGTGAAATCCAGGTAGGAATCTGCAGTGACCAGCAGAAACTAACAGAGATCAGGTGAAAGATTCTAATGGAATCTACTGTTGTTTCTCTTAAGCCTTACAGCCGTTACTTAGGCAAACTTATCTGGACCGCAATGGCGAACAAGCACTAATTAAAAATGGAGTAAGGAATGTGGGATTTGGCCCAATGGCAAAGGAAAGCGCACAGCAGCCCTCAGAATCAGGCCCCAATTTTGCTATGGGTAGGGCATCTAGTGAAGTCAGCTGCAACTTATCCCATGCACCATCCATTTTTTAGCAAACCCTAGCTCATCTTTTCTGAATCAGTTTCTGAAATACCACAGATAAACTCTGGATATGTTTCTCTTCTTGCTTTATCCTCTGAAGGCTGAGGACAGCTAATGTCTCCAAAGATTTCTTTGCATATCTTCCCAGCCCTCCTCCCCAAACTTTGTTAAAACAAAATGAAGGTTGAGAATTAATTTCCCTTTAAAACCAAGAAGCATTCAAAGGTGATAGTTCAAAAAACAACATTAAACACAGAGAAGTTGAGTGCAACTTTTCCCACATTAACCTTAACTCTGCCCCACTAACCTTAACGCTATCCTCCTTTATCCTCTGATATCTTCAGAGTCAGCTGGCTGGCTTCTTTGGCTGCTACTGGGGAGGGCAGGGATTGTGGGTAAGCAGGCAATGATAGGAATGAGGAAAAGGAATGGGGCCATGTGATTCAAAATGAGGTGGAAGCAAACAGTTTCTGGTATCTGTAATTGGTCTGAGGGGGTCTCTCAGCTCTCGAATCTTATCAGGGGAACACGTTAGGGTAGCTCTGGAATAGTGTTGGTGTAAGCCCTAGCGCTCATCTCACTTAGCCACTTTCACATCCATCTGAATCCACGGACCAGTAGCATTAGTCCAGTGTAAATGTCAAGAGAATCAGGCCCAATATTTCATAAGAATCGCCATAATAGCTGCTGTTTGAATGGCACTATGCTGCAGCCCTGAATGGTGAAGCAACTGCAGCAGCAGAAGGCTGGTCTTGTGGTTAAGGCAGTGGGCTGGAACTCAGGTGAAATGGTCTCAATTCTCAGCTTTTAGTGAGTCACTCAATTTCTGTGTCACCTCTCATTTAAATGGGGGCAATACTATGATTACCAGTCTTATTTATTTAGCTCTTTGGGGCAGGCACTATTTCTCATTCTGGGCATTTGTACAGCACCTGGCACAAGAATAATGCCACCACCTAGCCCTTATGTAGCACTTTTCATCAGTAGCTCTCAACATGCTTTACAAAGGAGGCCAGGATCAGTATCCCCATTTTAAAAATGGGACAACTGAGGCACAGAGAAGTGAAGTGACTTGACCAAGGTCACCCGGCAGGCCAATGGTGGAGGACCCAGATCTGAGTCCCCAACTAGTGCTCTAACCATGAGCCCACACTGCCTGACTGGGTCCCTGCTGTCAGTTGGGGCCTCTATGTGCCACCGTAACGGTAAATATGGTTTGTGTGTAAAATTACCTCATGTTTCGTGACGCTGGATCAAACGCACGATTTGGCTAGTGCTTTGGACAACTGCCCCCCTAACACATTGGTAATGAATAGTTTTACAGTTTATTTTCCCTGGTCCTCTCCCAGACCTGTAAAACCTGTACAAAATGCTCTCATTTAAAACATCAGCACCTTGAAGCATCGCTGTCTCCTCTTGGCAGGGTCTGGGGGCTCATGCTAACATGGCGTTTGTTTCTTTGTCAGTGTTGTCTCCTCCCTGGCATGTCACCTAATCCTGGCAGGGGCTGTTTTAATCCTCAAGAACTGTAATTCTGTCCTTTCCAGGCTGTAATTTGCGAGAGGCTAAGAATCCCTTTTTGAAAGCAAGTCTGAATTTCAGGAACTTTCAGAGCTGGAAGGGAGGCAGGAAGTGGGAAGGAGGTTGAAGCCCCACCGAGAAAACTTCAGTTCCCCGCTTTCCATTCACACCAGGTAGCTTCTAATTACACCAAATGTAAAAGGTCAGAAGGTGGGTGGAGGGATGCCACAATAGGAAAGAAAAACATTTTATTAGCTAGTAAACTAAAGAAGAGGACACCTGCCCCCCTGCCCCCTGCAGTCAAGCAATACCACTCCATACAAACAGCTCTTTGTGTCTTTTAAGCGTTGCAGTAAAAAATGAAGCTGAATACTTTTTTCTAGCCTTTAGTAGTTGGGCTGGCAAAATATTTTGCATATCAGGGTCATGGGCCTGCTTTGTACAGCTGTTTCTTGGATGAGTTTTACTCCATCCTCACACCATCAAGGCTAATTGTCCTCAAATACTGGTTTCACATGGGCACAATGCCCTTAGCATCAGTGGAGTTATTCCTGATTTACATCTTCAGGCTGCCAGCTTTAAAAGAGATGTATTTTCCTGTGTCCGTAGGGTGCCCCGTGCAATGGGGCCAATCCCCATGGGGGCCTTTGGGTGTAATAGGTATAACGATGACAATAGTGGGGGCAGTGTGGGACATTGGGTAGGATCCTGAGTGAGGAGCTCCCAAACCTGGATTCTACTTCCAGCTCTGCCACTGGGCTTGTGAGGGACCTTTGGCACATTGCTTATTTGTGCCTCAGTGTCTCCATCTGTAAAAAAGAGGTCGTGACATTTCTTTCCTTTGTAAAGCACTTTGAGAACTACTGATAAGAGCTAGAAGCGCTCGGGATTTGGCTTTTGTTTTGGAGATGCAGTTGGTTTTTTCCCCCCTCTTCTTTTAAAATATTATTTAAACCAGTGGTTCCCAAACTTTAACAACCTGTGAACCCCTTCTACTAAAACGCCAAGTCTTGTGAACCCCCTCCTAAAAATGAGTATTTCCAGGGATTTTCTCCTTTACCTGAGTATAAATTATAAAAGCAGTGATCTTGGAAATGTAAAATTTGTTTTTATGACATGCTTATTACACACTATTTATTATTAATTATTATTTCATTACAGCATTTTTATTACATTATGAAAACTGCAACACTCTTCCAAGATCTCACTTTCGTAGCTTGTATCACTTTGAATAAGGCTGTTATAAGACAAGGCTCCTATATTTCATCAAGGAGTATCAGATGTGAAACAGCGTGAAGGTATTTAAGAAACTAACTCAGAGTTCTTCCTATACAAGCATTCAGGTTTTGAGCGGTCCAGGCAAACAACGCACATTTTACAACAAAGCTTAATCTTGTTCTTCATAATAATTTAAAAAACACGACTAGCTGCCTATTTAATTTTAAAAACAGCAAAAAATATCCACCTCCTTTTCCATTTCTCATAAGGAGTCTTGAAGTTTTAATCTCTTCAGTGTGATAGATATGCTTGCTTTGACCTGCTAAGCTCTTGGAAGTCCAGGGGCTCCAGGCTGCTGGCCCCAGGCATCTCGGCGTGGCTAGGGACAGCTCCGTCTGCCATTAGGGAACTTTTTCCCAAGAACCTCCTGTAACATTTTGCGACCTCCCCAGGGTTTCACGAACCCCAGTTTGGAAACCACTGATTTAAACCATTTTATTTATTGTGTCATAATAATTATGGCACCAGTTCACAATAAGGCAAATGATATAAAGGGGAAAACTCTCCCTTTTCAAATTCATAACATTTTTGTCAAACACAAAGAAGTCCTCTGAAACATGGAAGGAAATTTACATGTGGCTCAGCCTTATAGCACTTTAATCTCCTGCAACTATCATTTCTTCTTGGCTTAGCATAAGAATAATTAAATAGGCATTACAATTAAAATCAGATCCCCCCCTTTCCCCCCAGATCTGATAAGGACTCTGTTACATCAACATCTGAACCACAATCCAGAGAAATGGACCTGATCCAAAGCTTATTGAAATCAATGGGAGTCTTTCTACTTACTTCACTGGTTTGGAACAGGTTGGTTTTTTGTTTTTTTTTTGGTTCTGAGCGGCCCAATTCTATCATCCTTATTTGAATTAATAGGACCCAAATCCTGCAAATTCATCCATGCAGGTATTAATATATGGAGATATACCTATCTCATAGAACTGGAAGGAACCCTAAAAAATCATTGAGTCCAGCCTCCTGCCTTCACTAGCAGGACCAAGTACTGATTTTTGCCCCAGATCCCTACGCGGCCCCCATCAAGGATTGGACTCTCAATTCTGAGTTTAGCAGGCCAATGCTCAAATCACTGAGCTATCCCATCCCCCCCATAGGATACTCCTTGGCTGGGGTAGAACCCTAGAGACCATAAGGTTGCAGCCATGTCGATTTGTTTGTTGGACTGGGGCCCTGCTTTAATTTCAGTAGGGCTAGTGGTTTGGTAAAGCACTAATCAGTAAGGGTGGCAGAAGTGGTTTTATATCCGAGACAGAGGGGTAGATTCATAGCTGATGTAAAATGCCCTAAGCCTATGAAAATTTCCACCAAAGGTGAATCTGTCCCTTAAGGCTCTTTCCTCTACTGCAAAATTTGCACCAGTGTAATGGACTGCTTTAAAAAAAACACCACACAGACACACCTGTGCAGGGCCCCTAATGGAGGCCCACTCAAACTGGTTTAAACCATGCTGATTCTGGTTTCGTTAATTCACTAAACGATTATGTTAAAGCATGATTCGAACCCATTTGAGTGTGTTTATGGTAGGGGTTTGCTCTGGTATAACTAAATCCAGTTAGTTGACAGTGGTGCGAGAAATCCATGTGCAGACCAGCGCAGTGTGACCTATTCTGATCATAGTTGTGCCGGTGTAAGTCAGGGGTAACTCCATAGAAGTGGTGGAAGTGAGAGAAATATCAAGACCAGGGAAATTAAGCAGAAACTCCACTGACTTAACAGACTGTGAATCAGGCTCTGATACAACAAAACTCTGTATCAAAAACTGCAGCCAAAGAAACTTTTGCAGCCAATATAACAGAGGAAGCAAGCAAACAAGTTGGAGTTGGAGGAGCTCTTAGGTATGTATTTTTGCAGTGCCTGTTCTCTGGGAGCTCTCTTTCATTTGGTGCTGACTTCTGACAAAGAAATTCTCCAACTTCAGACCAGTTCAGGGCTCTGAGATGGAAGATAATCTAGTTACTAATACACCATAAAGTTGAATAAATATCTGCTGACAAACCCAGAAAACAATGCAGAAGGGTATTTTTTCAAGAGTCAATTTTCATTTCCTGAATTTTCATTAGAAAGGTAATGGTTAGGTTATTCCTCTCCACTTCGTTATTTTTTCTCTATAAATCAATTGTTTGTTTAATCCTTGGTGTAGCAGGCAATAGATGGATGCAAACACATCATATTTGTTTTCATTTGGAGAACTGAATTTTACTTTCAAACTTCTGGATATGAAAATTGAGGGCCTGCTTCTGGTCCCCTCGAAGCCTGCGAGGGTTTTGCGATTGACTTCACTGGCAGCAGGATTGGACCCATGTACAATATTATCTATTAAGAGCTAACTTTGCAGCTTGCTAGATTCTGACTTTAATGAGAGTTGAAGGCATGTGGTGCTTCACAGGGCTGAGCCCCCATCTGTTATGAACACAGAACCTGATTCTGATCTTCTTTGTACTGGCAAAAATTCAGAGTAACTCCCATAGACTTTAATGGAATTACTCTAGCTGGATTTATGCCATTTTGACCGAGATCAGGGTTTGAGCCACGGTTTTTTAAATCAGTTTTTTAATATTCACAGGGTATTTTATAGTCCCAGGGAAAAAAATACCTACCTACCTTGGGAAGGTCTTACCCTCCCTCCCACTAGCAATTAAAAAGAAACAAGTCCCAATTTTTTCCTTCATTTAAAAAATATTTTCATGGTTCCCTGATTAGATTTCGAAACAGCTACTTACATTATTTCTAAAGCCCATGGTTACGTTTCTTTTATATGATGCCATACCTATAAAGGAAGGGTCTTTTGCTTTTAACATGCAGGCTGTATTTGAATGTTTGGTATTGATAGGAGATAGAGAGCTGCATGAAAATTAGCCTTCCCAACCCCCAGTACGGAAAGACAAGTTAGCAACTATGCTCAGCATATAAAGTGACCCATTCCCTTATCGTAATCCATAGAGCCACTTCCCTAACATCACCTCCGCTATTCAAGGAAGGGAAAGGTAGAACTATCTCCCAGGCTGTAGCTTACTAGATAGTCGACGAGCCATATACTTATCACAGAGCGCAGCGGGCATAATGGGAACTGGAAATTGCTCTAAAAGTTACCAAGGAATTAACTTCTAAAGGGTGGAAATCCTCAGAGGTGGTGAACGAATAGCACTGACCGAGTGGTTGCCATACAGAATCAAATTCAAACCCGGAGCTCACTCTGCTAGAGCTGCCCCTGGCTTTGTTCATACGAAGTCAGTGAAGGCCCCCAAGTCAGCAAATCACTTAAACACGGGCTTAATAGGACTTCCAAGTTAAGCACATGCTTTGCTGAATCAGGGCTTGGCAGCCTATCTTTAATTAAAGAAGGGAATGGAAGATACAATGAAATGGAGAGCCATACAATAATCATATTGGATAGTGACACAGCCCGTCTTGGGGCCAGCCTGGCTGCTGAGTGCTTCCTTGTGTCAACTCCAATGAAAGCTGAAAGCATGCACCACTTTGCATGAGGTGCCCCTCATCGTATAGGATCTGTCCTTGCTCCTGAAGGATCTGAATGTCCCACAGTGCTGGGGCCCCAACCCTGAAAGCTCATTCATGCGAGCAGACCCCTGAGGCCTGTGTGAATGAGCCGGCAGGAGCCGGGGCCTTGGCCTTGGTCCTGCAGTCAGATGAATAATCCTCAAATGAGTGAGGATTTAGACCTTGGGTAGGAGTGGTGGGGAATGGTGCTCTCAGAGGCAGCTGAACTTCCCTCCGTGGCTAAACAAGAAAGCAGAAGAAGCAGTGAGAGGCAAAAAGGCATCCTTTAAAAAGTTAAATCCTAGTGAGGAAAGTAGAAAGGAGCATAAACGCTGGCAAATGAAGTGTAAAAATACAATTAAGAAGTCCAAAAAAGAATTGGAGGAACAGTTAGCCAAAGACTCAAAAAATAATAGCATTTTTTTTTAAAAGTACATCAGAAGCAGGAAGCCTGTTAAACAACCAGTATGGCCACTAGACGATCGAGGTATTAAAGGAGAACTCAAGGACAACGAGGCCATTGCGGAGAAACTCAATGAATTCTTTGCATCAGTCGTCACAGCTGAGGATGTGAGGGAGATTCCCAAACCCGAGCCTTCTTTTTAAGTGACAAATCTGAGGAACTGTTCCAGACTGAGGTGTCATTAGGGGAGGTTTGGAACAAATTGATAAATTAAACAGCGATAAGTCACCAGGACCAGATGGTATTTACCCAAGAGTTCTGAAGGAACTCAGAGATGAAATTGCAGAACTACTAACTGCAGTCTGTAACCTGTCATTTAATTCAGCTTCTGTACCAGATGACTGGAGGATACCTAATGTGACACCAATTTTTAAAAAGGGCTCCAGAGGTGACCCTGGCAATTACAGGCCAGTAAGCCTGACTTCTGTATTGGGCAAACAGGTTGAAACTATAATAAAGAGCAATATTGTCAGACACATAGATGAACATAATTTGTTGAGGAAGAGTCAACATGGTTTTAGTAAAGGGAAATCATGCCTCACCAGTCTACTAGAATTCTTTGAGGGGGTCAACAAGCATGTAGACCAAGGGGATCCAGTGGATCTAGGGTACTTAGATTTTCAGAAAGCCTTTGACAAGGTCCCTCACCAAAGGCTCTTACGCAAAGTAAGCTGTCACGGGATAGGAGGGAATGTGCTTTCATGGACTGGTAACTGGTTAAAAGATAGGAAACAAAGGGTAGGTATAAATGGTCAGTTTTCAGAATGGAAAGAGGTAAGTAGTGGTCTGTTCTGGGACCAGTCCTATTCAACATATTTATAAATCATCTGGAAAAAGGGGTAAACAGTGAGGTGGCAAAATTTGCAGATGATACAAAATTACTAAAGATAGTTAAGAAAATTAAATTAAGAAAATTAAGAAAATTTAAGATAGTTAAGAAAATTACTAAAGATAGTTAAGAAAGCTGGGTGACTGGGCAACAAAATGGCAGATAAAATTTAATGTTGATAAATGCAAAGTAATACACATTGGAAAACATAATTCCAACTGTACATATAAAACAATGGGGTCTAAATTAGCTGTTACCACTCAAGAAAGAGATCTTGGAATCATTGTGGATAGTTCTCTGAAAACATCCACTCAATGTGCAGCAGCGTCAAAAAAGCGAACAGAATGCTGTGAATAATTAAGAGAGGGATAGATAATAGACAGAAAATATCATGTTGCCTCTAAATAAATCAATGGTACGCCCACACCTTGAATACTGTGTGCAGATGTGGTTGCCCCATTTCAAAAAAAGATATATTGGAATTGGAAAAGGTTCAGAAAAGGGCAACAAAAATGATTAGGGGTATGGAATGGCTTCCGTATGAGGAGAGATTAATAAGACTGGGACTTTTCAGACTGGAAAAGAGACAGCTAAAGAGAGATATGGTAGAGGTCTATAAAATCATGACTGGTGTAGAGAAACTAGATAAGGAAGTGTTATTTACTCCTCCTCAGAACACAAGAACTAGGGATCACCAAATGAAATTAGTAGGCAGCAGGTTTAAAGCAAATAAAATGAAGTATTTCTTCACACAATGCACGATCAACCTGTGGAACTCCTTGCCAGAGGATGTTGCAAAGACCAAGACCATAACAGGGTTCAAAAAAGAACTGGATAAGTTCATGGAGGATAGGTCCATCAATGGATATTAGCCAGGATGGGTAGGGATGTGTCCCTAGCCTTTGTTTGCCAAAAGCTGGGAATGAGCAACAGGAGATGGATCACTTGATGATTACCTGTTCTGTTCATTCCCCCTGGGGCACCTGGCACTGGCTGCTGTCAGAAGACAGGAAACTGGGCTAGATGGACCTTTGGTCTGACCCAGAAGGGCCATTCTTACGTTTTTATATGACCTCTCTGTGTGTGGGTCTAGGGGGCACAGTCTAACAGACGTGCTGGAACTAAGGGTGCTCCAGCACCCTCTGGCTTGAAGTGGTTTCCATTATATCCAGGGTTTACACTTTGGTTCAATTTCTCTCAGCCCCCCTACTATAAAAATAGCTCCAGCATCCCTGCAGTCTAATCACCCAAACTGGAGTTGGACCAGCCAACCCCACACCAGCTTTTGTAAAAACTTCCCTGGGTTCTATAGGTGCTAATTCAGCAAAACATTTACAGCTATCCCTGTTCAGCCAAGAACGATTAAAGGACGTGAGTGGTCCCACTGACATCAGTGGGACTTCAGCACCTGCTTAACTTAAGCATGTGTTTATACACTTCTCACTAATCGCAGCCTAAACGCATGGAACTCCCAGTAGAGATGGCAGGATGTTTCGGCTTGACCCCGGCAGGATGCCGAAAGGGAGAGGTGCTATGCAGCGTGTATGACAAAGTGTGTTGTGTGTGCGGTGGTTGACCAGGCTCAGTGAAGACAGCTAATCTCTCTCCAACATAATTCTATTGAAATATTTTGTGGATCTTAGCTTCTCTACATTGATTGGGCCACATCTTCAGCTGGTGTTGATCAGCCGAAGCTGCACTGAAGTCAGAAGCTGACGGACACCAGCTGAAGACATGAACCATTCCCCCCCTCTTAAAACAAATTAGGGCCCTGTAGTGGGGTGGTCACCCTACTCATGCCCTGAAGGGCTTAAAACACCCTGGGAGAGGGGTGGGGCAGGGGGAAAGCTGGGCTGATTGGGAGAAAGCAGCCACAGGTGGGGCCATGCCCCAATCAGGCCACGGCTGGCACTATAAGAGGGCTGAGGGGCAGAGGCTGGAAGACACACTCTCTCTCTAGCTTTGTGAGAGAGAAGGACCTGGCTGCCTGGGAGCTGAGAAGGTTACCTAGGGTAGAGCAGTGCTGGGGAGCTCTGGCCTAGCAAAACCTCAGGCTGCAGGCCTAGTTAAAGGCCTACAAAAGGGTACTGGGGCTGCAGAGGGGCAGCTCAGAGATAGGCAAAGGCAGCAGGTCCTAACCCCCTTGCCGATGATGAGTGGTTTACAGTCTGCTATCTGCCCCAGGGAGCAGGGCCTAGATGGGGACTGGCAGTAGCCACTGAGGCAAGGTGGTTTTGGAGGGTTTGGGGGTTCCCCTGGGAGGGGAAACCCAGCTTGTGAGTTACTGCTGGGGGGAAGAACCCTGACATAGAGGGGCACCGGAGTCTGGGAAGGACACATGGGCAAGCAGCAGGCAGGACACTGGCCTGCAGAGGGCGCTCTGGGGTGGAAAGAGCTAATTCCTGAGATGGCCAGCAGGAGGCGCCCCGCAGGTGAGTCGCCGCCCCGCCGCAGACCTTGATTGGTGTTTGTATGTACCACTGTGTGCTTTAATGCTCGTTTTGACTAAGGATGCTGTCCTAAATAGCAAAATATTGTGGGGTGGGGACAGGAGGTAAAAACCAGCCACTAAAAAAAGCTACAAATATGGTTAAAGTATTTTTAATTTTAAGGGGAATTTGTATTTTTGGAATATTCTTAGGCACAAGCCATTCATGAGATGATCTGCCAACTACTGTAACAATCAATAATCCCATATTTGGAATAGCATTGTTTGTTGGTTTGGGTTATTTTAAAATCAAAATGATTCAGTTCTATAAATGATAAAAGCAGAACTCTGAAATGTTACACGTTTTCCACAACATGATTAATTAAAGTCCCCTAAACGAGGTAAAAAGATACCATTTTGTAACCAATCCAATGAGTGGAGGGGGGGGAAATTAAATACATTAAAAATATACGGGCAGCTATAAGAATGAGTGGAAGTGTTTGAAGAATATGGGCTGGGTCATCTGCTGGTTTAAATGGGTGTAGCACTGATTTACATGAACTGGGCTTCTGTTCCATTGATTTTAATGGAGATACATTGATTTGCACCAGCTGGGGACCTGGCCCGTTAACTTCAATAGAGCTACAACGATTTACACGAGCAGAGGACTGGGCCCAGAATTTATACTTGGTTGTAAGTTATGGTACATTTCGGACAGGAGTGGAATGATTAAACTCAGATGTCTTTATTAGGTGATTTCCTTTCCAAGTTTCATGTCTCCTTGATGTTTAAAAGTCTCAGTTGTGAAACAAATTCAGTTTTGTAGCCAGCACTGAGATCCCTGCGCCAGTCCATAGGTGCAAAGAGCCAGAACCTGTGGATTCTTGCTGAGGTGTCTGTGGAAGAGGAGGCAGGAGTGTTCTCCGCTCTGCTCTGTTCTCTGCTCCCGTCTGCTGAACCCCCCAGGTGGATCCAGGTGTGAGGGGCAGTGCCAGGGAAGAGTCATAGTTTGCCTTACTTGAACCTCCACAGGTTATGCTTCTTTGAGTGCATCGAAGTTGGGCCCCGATTCAGCAAACCACTTAAGCATTTGCTTAATTTTAAGCATGTGCTTCAGTCCCCTTCAAGCCAACGGTGCTTAAGATTAAGCATATACTTAAGTGCTTTGGTAAATCAGGGCCTTAATGTTGCAAGAGGGACCCAGAAAAGCAGCATGTAGGAGATAGCTCTCCATGAGCCAGAGATATTCTTCCTTGCAACAACCTCTCCTGTCCCCATTTGCTTCTAGAATGGTGCAGACAACTGATTTTGAAAGCAAAATTGAAAGGAAAAAAAACACTTGGGGATCGATCCAAAAAGCCCAACATTTTCTCAGCTGTTCAGTGAAACAAAACATACATTTGTTTCAGGTCAGGCAATTGCTTTGTTCAACCCAAAACGAAACGTTTCAATTACAAGTGTTCTGCATTTTTGACATTTTTTAAAAATAAAACCAAAAGGAAAATTTGAAACATAAAGTAGTTTTGATTAAAACAATCGAAACATTTGTTTTCAAAAGGTCAAATCAAAACCTCGATTTTTTTTTAAGGTTTATTTTGATCCAAAACAATGTGGTGAAAGTAACACAAAGTCAGGCAAAGCTTCAATATTGCCAAATCTGTATTTTTTGCCAAAAAACATTTCAGACAATGAAATTCACCCAGCTCCGCTAACACCCCTTCTGGATCCCACCTGCCAACTCCCTATCCCTATAAAGGAGGATTAGTTTTGAAACTAGGGGATTCAGCTCTACTCCTGACTCTTTGTGACCATAGGTGAATTATCTGTAAAATGAGGATAACAGCACTCACTTCTCATGTCAGTTTAAGAGTTTGTACAAGGCCTTGAAATTATTGAGCCATGAGCAATGTTAGGAGTCATCTCTCGGGCTGGGATGATGATGCAGTTTTGCATTGTGAGCAGTGTCCCAACCTCCAAATAATCCACAGGGCCAAAAACAAAGGGCACCCCAGATGTTCTGAAAATACTAACAACTGGCAGGCGATTGACATGGATGATCAAGGCTTGTTCAGCACAATCAAGGATGTCCAGGAAAGAGCAAAGATAAACAGCAGGAATTAAGTCACAAGACTATATAACACAACAATTGCAAATTATAACCAAAGATGTTGATACATAAGAGAGAATGTAACCTCTTTGGGACAGGGACTGCCTCTTATTAAGTCCCCTATTCTACAAAGACTTACACATACTTTCAACTTTCGGCACAGCAAGTCGTTCCAATGGAAGTAAAGTTAAGCATGTACGTAAATTATTGGAGGATCAGGGTATAGGTGTTTCTACAGCTCCCAACACCATGGGACCCTGATCCAATACTTTGAGAAGATTTAGTTTACATTTTCTCTAATGAGTTTGTCTCATTGATTCTTTTATCCAAATTGCTTTGTTACATCCATGTATTATTATGTGCACAATGCATTGATGCTTATGTTCATCATTCAATAAGTGATGTTGGACGTGCTGTTATACAGTAACGCTCTGCAAATAATAAAGCTTTTATCAAGAGGGAAAATGTTTCTTCTTCACAGAGATACATTTTGTAGTGAGAGGATACTTTCAACTACCTGGAAGGGGTTTCCAAAGAGAATGGATCTAGTCTGTTCTCATTGGTACCTGATGACAGAACAAGGAGTAATGGTCTCAAGTTGCAGTGAGGGAGGTTTAGGTTGGATATTAGGAAAAACTTTTTCACTCAGAGTGGTGAAGCACTGGAATGGGTTACCTAGGGAGGTGAGGGAATCTCCTTCCTTAGAGGTTTTTAAGGTCAGGCTTGACAAAGCCCTGGCTGGGATGATTTAGTTGATGTTGATCCTACTTTGAGCAGGGAGTTGGACTAGATACCTCCTGAGGTCCCTGCCATCCCTAATATTCTATGATTCTATGATAGTTTTATTTTACACTCATTTATTCTGCCTCTCCCTGAGGGCCAGCGTTTGACCATCCTGCCTACAGAAATCTCTCTGAAATCTCTGGCTGCTTGAAGACCTTCAAGTGGCTTCTGATCACCTTGCTGAAGAAATGAATCTTCAATTAAATATGTCTATGGTCCCAGGTCAGCAAAGCATTTCAAAATGTGCTTAAGTCCATCTCTATTCTGCAAGGTTCTTAAGTAGGCATTAAAGATAAGCTGGTCAGAAAACTGATTCTGTCCTGCAAAAGATTGTTTTTCTTTTGAAATGACTTTATTTTATATTTTAAAATGAAAATGGGTCAAAGCCGAAACAATGTTTTGATAGACCTGAAATAAAAAAAAAATTCATGAATAATTTCAGCATTTTGGCTTTTTGTCCCAACTCAGAACTATTTTTTTAAATCAATCAAAACTTTTCATGCTGAAAATGTCAACACAATGCATTTTGAAAACATTTTTTTCTTCAAAATTGAATTGTTAAAATTGATACTTTTTTGGGAAAAAATGGGGGGTCTGGTTTCAACAAGACAGCATTTTCCAATGGAAAATTGCTTTGATTAAAGTTTTCCGATAAGTTCTAGTTTATGCACATGCTTAAACACACACGAGAAGATAATGGAACTTAAGCACGTGCTTAAAGTTAAGCATGTGCTTAAGTGCTTTGCTAAATAGGGATGGACTGCTGAATTGAGGCCTAAAGGAATCACTGTACTCTGGATATCAGGTGCTTTGGAATTTTATAATGTCTAAGAGGTTTATAACACCAGGAAAATGACCTCCCTTCCCCACACTCTGTTGGCAGCTGACGACAAGACGCTGATCTGCAGATCTTATTTTCTTATCCAAAGCCATCCTGCCTTCCCCAGTGCACCATTGGAGACATGTTCAATGCAGTCATCATCCACTCAGAACCTCCTGCTGTTCTCTGAGCCTTCACCCTCACTCTACTCTGCTGCAGATCAACGCTTGGGTTATTTACAACCTGCAGTTGTGTTCCCCGGGCACACGGTTTTGAAGCTGTGGAGGCCAGAGTGGTGGTGATAGGGAAACCTTCATTTCAGAGAGGCTAGGCTCTTCCCTGGCTCTCCCAGAAATGTTGACCCTTCTCTTTATCTGCACAAAACTTAGTTGCACAACTGCCTGTTCTCTGAAATCAAACCGTTCATGTTGCAACAGCAGAAGGTTGCTGCCACCTAAAGGCCAAGGTTAGCAAGAGTTCTTCAGAGAAAGGACTAGTTAGAATTGTTCTGGGGACCTCTTTGAAAGGGCTGATGAATGCACATAAGTTGCATCCGTTTAGTTACATCAGTTTAACATCACACCTTTGGTTAGGGTGTGGGTACAGGGCATGGCTACATGGGGCCACTCAGGAAAGCTGAGGCGACTCAACTAAAACCCACACCTCCTAGCCGACATTTACGCCGGCAAAACCTCCAGTGTAGTCACCGCTGAGCCAATAGAAGAGTGCTTCTGGCAGCATATCTAGTGTCATTTGGGGAGGTGGTGTTACTATACTTGCAAATAAACCCCTCCTTCTCTCAGCATATGCTTCACCTACACTATTGGGCTCTGCTAGTACGGCTATACTCCTACAGCCATAGCATCAAAGCCTGTGCAGTGCAGATTAGCCTTTAAGCTTCTTCCATTACAGCAAACTCAGGTCACTTTTACTCCCGGATGAGAGCATCCCCACAGATGTTTAATGCACTTTAACTTTACACCTTTAGTTGATTTTGCCTTAACTTTCCTGAGTGGCCCCATGTAGACCTCAGATCAGTATAACTTTGTGTGCAGACCAGTGCAAAGAGGGAGAGAGAAATATCTTCTTGGCAGACCCTAGTTTCAGCTGCTTGGTCATCAAAGTGATTCATTATGGTGAAGGGTTCCAAAGAGACCCACTGCAATGAAAGAGGTGAAACAGGGACTAGAAATATTTTAAACTGTTACTTGTTGCTTGGCTTGTGTCATCTGTGCCAGATACCTCCATCCCAGACCAACTGCAGTTGTTCCTCCCAGCTCTGATCCAGATTTCACACTCCATGGCAGAGCGGATGTTGTTTAGGCTTGGCTGCCACTGTGGTCTGTCGGTCTGAATTGTCACCTCCATCAGATTAACACTATGGGCTAGAGTCTGAATAAGTTTTGCCCCTGGAAATCTTTCAGCGTTTACTTCAGATTTACATCAGCATAGCTGAGATCAGAGTCTGGCCTCATAGCTACAGCCTCCTAAAGTAAAATGATCCCAACACACTTCCAGAAGGTAGAGATTAGAGCTACTAAAGTTTTCACAAAAAATGTCATCCCTTTTTTGGTGTCAATTTTCATTTTTTTTAACTTGAAAAGGGATGACTTTTTTTGTGGGGAAAAAAAAATGACCCATTTTCCCACCAAAATTTGAATCACTTTTGAAGAAGTTTCACTGAAATTTTGAGTTTCTAAAATTTTTGACCCATGTTAGTAGAAACACCTGGCAATTTGTTAATTAATAAGTTGGCAGAGAATCTTTTCTCTATTGTCCCCATGTGTGTCTGCGCATCACCTAGCACACAGCTGGAGCTATGGAATAATACAAAGAGGAAGGCCCAGAAGAAAGAGCCAGTCACCATAACATATACTGTCTCTGGATTGGAAGTTAAAGTTGTCTATGCCTGCCAAACTTTGCCCACAATAGTCCCACCAATGCTCTGGCTTGCCTGTATATTTAAAAGCAAAGGTGTTCTGGGGACGAGTGCCAGTCACATAACCGTAAAAGCAGCAAAGAATCCTGTGGCACCTTATAGACTAACAGACGTTTTGGAGCATGAGCTTTTGTGGGTGAATACCCACTTCCTCAGATGCATGCATCTGAGGAAGTGGGTATTCACCCACGAAAGCTCATGCTCCAAAACGTCTGTTAGTCTATAAGGTGCCACAGGATTCTTTGCTGCTTTTACAGATCCAGATTAACACAGCTACCCCTCTGATACTTGTCATATAACCTGTCAACATTTGCCTTCCATGGTTCATGGAAGAGGGAATAGTTAAGAAGGGGTGTGTGTGTGGGGAGGAGACAGGCTTTCAGATGGAACGAGGAAGTTGGCAAGGAAGATATTTAGCACAGAGTTGTCCTGCTCTCCATCGCTGATCATAGGAGAACGCCAGCTGAGTGAACAAGAACAGGGTATCAGGAGGTAGCCGTGTTAGCCTGTATCCACAAAAACAACAAGGAGTCCCGTGGCCCCTTAAAGACCAACAGAATAGGGTAGTATCCCTTTAAATAGCTTGTGAGCCCTCTAGTGATGCTCACTGTGTTCTATTTTTCAGAAGCTGCCAGCACCAGCCAGGCAGCAGTGTGTGAAGTCCTGGCACGATTTGTGTATATTCTGTAAACACGGTTCTTTGAGACCCAACTATACCTGTGTGGTTTCTTCATACTGTTTCGTTCTGTGAAGAGCAAAAGACACCAACCAGCATTTCCTGACATACCTAAAGCCATTTAAAGCTCCCCTAAAAAGGTATTATTTTCTCCAGTCAGTATATAACTTGTTCCCCTAAGAGTCATATGATACTGGCCATTATTCCAGCCTAAGAGTTATGATTGTCTTGTGGCGAGTGCAGCTCAAACCTTGGGAACTTGGGTTTGGAGTGGGTCTAGAACCCGTTGCTTCTCCAGATTATCTGGAATCCCTGAGTCTGCAGCATTAGGTGGGGAGTCATGAGATTTCCAGGACTCCTGCTTGCGTGGGATGGAAATGCCAGGCTAAGTGCCTTTCTGCTTCTGGCCCAGAATGTAG
Organism: Gopherus evgoodei; assembly: GCF_007399415.2. NCBI lineage: Eukaryota > Metazoa > Chordata > Testudines > Testudinidae > Gopherus > Gopherus evgoodei. Next base: position 7,390,017 of record NC_044339.1, on the reverse strand, counting down.
AAGAGAAGAGGCAACCAGGAGAATGAAAGAAAGAAGGAAAGAAACCCAAACAAAACAAGAAAGCAAGTTAACCAATTTTTTCAAATTTCCTTAAAGGTTTGGTTTGAGTTTTTGTTGGATAGCTCTGGAGGGCTCTTATTTTATTTCAATCTTCTTGTCCACCCCTAATTATAAATGAGTGGAACCATTTATTGTAATTAAAGCATGGGCCTGGGTGTCCAGGAAGGCACCCACCGCTCTGCTCACTCTCCTGTCACAACTCTTTCCCTCACTTGTGACTATCTTCTCTACTCAAGGCCCTTTCTGTTGATTTTGAAGGGTGTTGGATCTGGACTTTATGTTGCAGCTTTTCATGGGAGAGACTGGGTCAATTTTCAGAAGTGCCTAAGTGACTTAGGAGCCTGAGTCCCCTTGACTTTCATTGGGAGCCAGGGCTTGTCTACACGGGAACATTCAGGAAAGTTAATCTGTGTGTGAATGTAAAGTGGTTTTGTTAAACCATAATTAACTTCTTAACTGATCCACTTTGAAAGTTAATGCAGATTAACTTTCCTGAGTGTTCCCATGTAGACAAGAATTTAGGTTCTTAAGTCACATAAGTACTTTTGAAAACTCTCACCCATTGATTCTTATTATCTGTTTGTATAGCACTTACCATAGTGGGACCCTGACCCTGACTGGGGCCTTTGAGTGCTATGGTGGGACAAATGCTAAAAGTAATATAATAACAAGGGGCCTGACTGATCTCCTGTAGGTTTGATTTCCAGAGGTAACTCCATTGATTTCAGTGGAGTCAGCACAGCACAGTCAACCCCATGGACGTTACTGTCAAACTGCTTTGCCATTTCAGGGAGCAGCAGAAGAGGAGATAGCGGTGTGGGAATGGCCTTTATTGTAAGACAGTCACAAGCAGCAAAATCCCAACTGGAATATGGCTGTGTCCTGGGAACCCCCTGATGTTGAAGGGTGGTTGATCTGGGGTGTTTGCTCAGGACCATTCCTCATCTAAGTTCCCGATTAATCAAAGCATGTACTTAAGCCCCAACGTACTTGTTGTCATGTGCTTAACTACTTTGCTGAACTGGACCATAAATCCAGAAATGGGAATTGAATATTTTGTAATGAGGTTTCTTGATTTTATGTGGTGGGGGCAGGGGGTGGATTTGTTTTACTAAACCAGCCAGACTCCTCAGAAGAAAGAAGTGCAAGCAGTGGGCTGTGGGCTGCAGAATTCTGGCATCCCACCCATCCCAGACACCTTTTCGTGCGCACCCCACAAGCTGCCCTGGACCTGGCCACGGTGCCAGAGTCCTTTCTTCTGCTATTGCACATGCTCACCGGCAGGGCAGTCACTCTTTCCCTCGGGTTCTCTTGTAAATCAGGCGCTGATTGCACAGCGAGTTCTGAAGGAAACAGATGAGCCTCAAGCTTCACTCACATGTCATGGGAAGTCACTCATTTCCTGCCCTGGGCTCTCTGGGGAGAGAGACTTCTCTTTGACAAGACTCTTAATTAGCCAGAAAGTTGGGTCATAACCATTGCTGTGTCTCCTCTTGTCATGGTTAGACTCTAGGGGGTGTGAAAAATTGAAACAGTACAATGAGTGTTTAGAGCAACTCATGTTAATTTTAGAGAATGAAAGGAGGATTTTTTTCCCCCTGTTGATAATGATTTTCAAACCGTGAATACCCCCAGGAAAGGAAGAGAAAGGGTCTCTCTCTAAACAGCTCTAAAAACATATCCCTCCTAAGCACCTGTGGCTTAGGAGGTGGTGCCAGGCTGCGTTCGATTCTTGTGGAATAAAGACTCCAGCCCAGCTACTGGAACTAAAATTTAGGCCTGTCTGTCATGTGTTTCCACAGAGCTTGGAGTTTGCATGACTCTTCCTCCCTATGCGCGGGTGACAGGCACGCCTCACAAGCTCCACAATTTGGGTTCGGTGGGCGGGAGAATCCAATGGAGGCAGACAGAGACCACCTAAGTTGGAAGCTGTAGTTCAGCTCGCCTGGTGTGAAACATCACCCGGGCTGCTGAAAAGGGATAAGGAATCTGCAGACATACTTGTTAACTGGGAAAGACCTTGTCAGGTGCTTTTCAGCGAGGACGTGCTGAGAGAGAGCACTGCATGGAACGGTCGCAAGGGGACTTTGAAGTAGCTAGGGCTCCAGTAGCTTCTGTTTGTGACCCAAACATATTGACAAGCTCAAACAAGAAATGCATCTTGAAGGGCCTTAAAGACACTGGGCCTGAACCTCAGCTGGTATAACCTGGCTTTGCTCCATTGAAGCTAAATGGATTTATACTAACAGAGGACTTGGCCAACAGACTGTTTAAATCTCATCCAAGCTGCCTGGGAGGTAGGTATTGTCCTTATTTTAGAGATAGAGGGCTTGATATGGGCCCCACTCAGACTTACTGGAGAAGGGCAGCAGGTAGTCTGCTGCGGCTGTTAGATCCTCAGCCACTCAGCCTTGGCATATATTAAGGATGTGTAGCAGCTGCTTTCATTTATGCCAGTGGCAAGTGAGGCATCCCTCAACCCATGCCAGACCCTCAGGATGACTTTGGCATCCCCCCGCTCTCCTCACTCAGAAGCAACAGATCTGTTGCCACCAGCGTTCTGCTGGCAGAGAGTTCTGCTCAGGGGAAATTCTCTGCCAGCCACTTTAAGGCCTCTTTAAAGCTATTTACAGGACGCAAAGTGAACATAGCGGACCAGGGAATCCAGTGCAGAGAATCGCTGAGATAGACGGGAGTGGACTAGTGTCTCAGAGGCCCTGGATCAATCCAAAATTTGGTGACCCTTCCCCCCTTTCAACCCTACCACCAGGGCCCCCTGCAGACTTTGTGATCTCCCTTTTCAAACTTCGCTCAAAAGCAATTTCCTGGAACTTCTCAGGACTTGCTGCATGGTCAAAATGGGAGGACCCTGATCCTGCAAAGGGGCTGTAGTAGGACCACTGCTTCCAGAGCACCCTAACATGGCAAGGGGTGGCCACACAGGTACTCCACCCTCTGTTCCCTCCTGGGTCTCTCAGTAACTTTCCATAGTCCAAGGTATTTAACCCAAGATTTCCCATCTGTGGAATAATTCATTGAGTCTTTGCACAGTTTCCAGGGGCCCTCCAGGCCCAAATCCTTCCCTCTCGGCTAAGAGATTACATAGCCAACTTCCAAGGCTCATATGGGGTAGTGCTTCTCCCTGGTGCCTCTGAATTGCCCTCCACCAGTTCCACCCAGGGTTGGCAACAAAGTCTTTCAGGAATGAAAACTCAAACCTAAACCTTCATTACAACATTGGGAGAAGTCTTCCAGCCTTCCTCTACAGCCTTGGAAACCAGATTGCACCACCTCAGTCCCTTCTCCCCTGGGCTGTCTCCTGCAGGGACCTTCCTGCTCTCAGCTCCTCTAGGCCAGCTCACTCCCTCATTCCAGGCCTCTCCATTATCTACACTAGAGGCCTGATTGGGTCACAGGATCCTCCTCTCTCTTGACCTTCTTCATTTTCCCCAACCGGGGAGGTGAGCTCACTGTGTCACAGGTGGGGCTCCCCTTAAAGGGCCTGTCTCCCCATGACAGGGTCCCACATGGCTTCCTAAACCTACATGGAATTTCCCCTTTGGCTTTTCTGGGCCCACACAAAGGTAGAAGTGTTCACTCACCAGCACTGATATGTGCAGGCCTGTTGCCATAGTTTTGATATTCGTTCAATGGTCCCTGTTAATCAGTGCATATAGGTTATATATATACCACCCCCACCACACTAATAGGTGTTATGCACATGGTATTAGAATAACATATACATCAGGGGTTCTCATACTGGGGGTTGGGACCCCTTAGGGGGTCATGAGGTTATTAATGGGGAGGGTCATGAGCTGTCAGCCTCCACCCCAAACCCCGCTTTGCCTTCAGCATTTATAATGGTGTTAAATACATTAAAAAGTGTTCTTAATTTATAAGGGGGTCACACTCAGAGGCTTGCTATGTGAAAGGGGTGACCAGGACAAAAGTTTGAGAACCCCTGATATACAGATGTGTGTTGGCTAATTGTGCTAAATTGTACTACATTTATTCTTGCCCTCTTATGCTACAACACGTATCCCACGATGTCCTGGGAGAAACATAGCTCAGCATTAGACGCAGGCAAATACGGAAACGGTCAAAAGCTAGGTGGATGACTGTCAAGAAACAAAGGTGCAAGGTGAGAATGTAAGATGCTACGTATTAGGGACTATATTCACGCCCCGTAACATTTGGAATTTCCAACATTCAAAACAAAAGATGGAGAAGGGACAGGAAGGTACCAAAGGAAAAGCAGACACAAGCTGGCAAGTTAAACTTCAACGTTAAGTAACTTCAACAGCATTGTGTAACTTGTAAGCCGCCATGCTATGATGGCTAGTTTAAGAGGGCATTTGGGGCGCATGACCTCTGTGTAAGGCGAACTGAACACACTGGGAAGGACTAACTCTTCCTTTCTCGTACCATATTGCTTTGTCTTTAGACAACAAATTTGGCGGAGCTTAGTTATTCAATCTCTTGAACATTCTTAATACCGAACGGCAAGTATAGTCAATATCGCCCAGGCCTTAGAGGCCATTGTGGGCAGCCCTGGTTGAGAAGGGAGAGTGGTTTAGTGGTTAGAACAAGGTATGGGCATCAGGACTCCTAGGTTATATTCCCAGCTTTGCCACTGATTTGCCGTGTCACATCCTTTGTTTGTGATGTGCCCGTCACACAAAACGTGGGCATGTTCTGCAGTGCAGCCTAAAAGCAGCTAAACTTATTGTCGAGTCACTGCGGTCCTCTGTGCCTCAGTTTCCCCAGATGTGGGAAGGAGGTGACAATACAGACTTACTTCTCAGGGTGGTTGGGAAGCTGACTTAATTAATTCATGTCATGTAAAAGTGTTTTGAGATCGGTGGTGCCATGCAAGTGCAAAGATGTTCTGCAGAGACTACAGGAGAACTAAGGGCTAAGATCCAGACCCAGAGAGGTATCTAGGTACCTAACTCCCATTGATTTCAAGGGCAGCAATGTACCTAAATACCTTTGAGGATCCAGGCCTGAGTGACTGGTGCATAGGTGGGCTTGGGAACCCAGGATATATGCACATACTTAAGTGCATGTCTCTATCTCTACATCTCTCTCTTCCAGGCAGTACTCTGTGCTTCAGTCCATCATCTCTCCGTGATGCTACCTAATCCATCCTACCACTTCATACCAGGCCTGCATCTTCCCCCCTTGCCTGCAGATTGTCTCTCCAGCTCTTCAGCTGTAGCGTCCACCTCCCGCCCCGCTGGATTTCAGTGAGACTGATCAACTGCTTTGCCATGTCCCTTTGCCTCACCTGGACATTCCTGCCACATTCAGGACAAACTCACGGGCATCTCTAGCTCTGCAGTGACCTCCAGTGGCAAAAAGTGGCCAAAGGAAAAGCAGCTCCGCTCTTAACTGATGGGACTGACAGGAATCATCATCATCATCTGACACATGTATACAGCCCCTGGCAGGAAGGAGGACTGACCCTCTCTATGCTTTATCAGAGTGCAGGACCCAAGACATAGCGAGGACCACTTCGCCCCCCCACTGACAACAAAGGAAGAGGGACCAGTTAGGGTCAATAAGGTTATTCCACTTAGGGGCATAACCAGGGATGGACCTGGGTGGGAAGCAGGGCCCTTACCTAGCAGCCCGGCCCACCCAAATCTGAGCAGGGGTGTAGTGCTGCCGAAGCATCACTCGGGCACCTGAAATCCAGGAGGGAGCTATACGCCTGTGCTTCAGAGAGCAAAGCTCCGGCAGCTGTGCCTGGCCGTTTTCTGAGCCGCCCTATGGCAGGTGAAGCCCTGTGTCTGGGGGCACCAGGCTTAGGAAGAGGACGTGGTATCGGGGGAGACGGTGAGCTAGCAGGTGCTCGGGGGCTGCCCGCTGGCCAGCAGAGCTCTCCGCACGGCTCACCCCTGCATGGCTGGAGGCAGCAGCAAGGCCCATCTCTCTGCAGCGCTCCCGGGAGAGGATGCCCTTTGCTGGGCAACTTAGTACAGAGTCTGGGACAAGTTCCATGCAGAGGCAAGCCGCTGTTCAGGTCCCTGCAGCGCAGCCAGAGCTGACCCTGAACAGGAGCCTTTGGCCCACAGGAGATGTGAGCCCCCAGCTGAAAGGCAGCAGCGCAGACCCTGAAATGAGGCAACGGATCCGTCTCTTCCCTCACTGCAGAATCAGGGTGCAGCCAAGGGGATCAGCGCTCCCCGCCCCGGCCAGGCTGCAAGCCAGCTGGCATGGCCAGTGAACAGCACAGTCTGGCATTGCCCGTCCACCCAAAAGTCGGGGCCCATCCAAATTTCCTTTCCGAGCTACACCGCTGCTTCCACTTCTCTGCTTTATTTCCATAACTCTCTGGGCTCTGCTGAGTTTGGATCAGGTGCAGAAACTATCTGGAAATGCAGACTTGATCAACTCAGACGAGCTTTGGCTTTGGCTAACCACCCAGAGTTCTGATTATCATCTAATCTAATCTATCGATCTATCTAATTGCTTATGCTTATGTCCCATTGAAGTCAATGGGACTGAAGCAGGTGCTTACAGTTCAGTGCTGTCTGGGCCTAGTTACTCTGAATTTTCACTGGTGCAAGTGAGATCAGAATCTGGGGCCCTATTTTGCAGAACTCCACCTATGATATGATCAGCTTGGTGCAAAGGGCAGTGATGAGTGTGTTCATCTGTGTTCATCTGTCTCAGCCTTGCCACGCAGCTCCCGTGTGTTCCAGAGAGAAGGCGGTGAGGCACTTGTCCCGCAGGGTTTATTTGGCTCCCGCAGCAGGAGCCCCAAACTGAACGAATGAGATAACCCTCTCCCTTGGGGCGGTGCGAGTGTTGGGAACGGGGCAGAAGGCAGTGAGGCGAGGCAGGGAACGTGTCAAAGGGGGGAGCAGTGGCTGAGCAGACGTGTGAGAAAAGGCGGGTGGAGAAAGCGCGGCTAATTGCATTTCTGAGAGCCCCCCCCCCGATGGCATGACATCATCGGCCAGACGCATCGACAAGTCAGTCCCTGGAGCATGAGCCCCCACTCCCCTGCAGATTTATAAGGAAGCCAGGGCACTTCTGTCCATGCTGAAACCTTAGTTCCGTCTGCCTTTACATGAAAGCGTGACCGGAGCGGTAAAAGGAACCAGTTCCAGAAGGTAGCTCTGATTTTATGGGGGGTGAAGCAGGGGGTTTACTTTCCACAGCTGTGGATCTGGGAGAAGGGCGGGGGGGAAGCTGTTACACGCCAGCTTGACATCTCGTGGGGATTGGGCCCAGCACCTGTTCTCAGCTCTGCCTGTGGAATTAGCCATCGGGGTGTGTGGAGGGGAGTGGGGAACCCCGGCTGAGGAGCAGACGTGGCAGGGAAGAATTCCAGAGAGCTGCCACTGTGCCAGGCCCGGCTTCTTCAGCGCAGGCCTCGCACTCCGTCTCAGGGCCTGAGCAGGAGCGCACCCAGCTCCCACCACGGTGCTTGTCAGGAGCTGCGGTTGCCCAGCCCCTCCCCGGCTCGCCCCCTGGTTTGTGCCGATTTATAGGAATACTGTTTGGAGCCATGGGCTGGCTCCTCTGCTGGCATAAATCAGCCGAGTTCCTCTGAAGTCAATGGAGCTTCACTCGGTCACTGCAGATGAGGATCTGCCCCAAATATTTCTGGGGACCCCTGCTTTATTTTGCTGTTGATCCCACCCTTTTGGCTTTTGGAAGGCGGCAGGGCCCAGGATGGGAGTCAGCACACCAGGAGTTGAACTCCTGGCTGTGACGTCTGCTCTTGCTGGGTGCCCTTCGCTCCCATGGAGATGGTCTCCTGCAAAGTGCTGGTCTCCCCGATGAGGCGCTGAGCACCATGAACTCCCGGTGAAGCACCTGGGAGTATCTGGCCCTTAATGTGTGACCTCTGGCAGATCTCATGGGCTCTGTCTACTCTGCAGCTGGGATGCTACAAATCTGGATCCTGCTGTATATTAAGGTTCCATTTATAAACCCTTGATATATACTATGCACGCCATACAGACAGAGAGCCCCCAGTATCGGAGCATCACATGATTTTTAATGTCTTTATTCTCACAACACTCCTGTGAGGCAGGGAAATACTATTACCCCCATTTCATAGATTTGATAAGGCATTTGTGATTCCTACAGGAAATTTACAGCTAGGAACCTATGTAAATGGGGATATCTTGACTTTAATGCCTTGACTTTAGTAAGGCTTTTGATACTGTCTTGTGTGACTTTTTCATAAACATAGTAGGGAAATACAACCTAGATGGAACTACTAGAAGGTGAATGCATAACTGGTTGGAAAATCATTCCCAGAGAGTAGTTATCAGTGGTTCACAGTCATGCTGGAAGGGCCTAATGAGTGGGGTCCCGCAGGGACCAGTTCTGGGTCCGGTTCTGTTCAATATCTTCATCAATGATTTAGATAATGGCATAGAGAGGACACTTACAAAGTTTGCGGATGATACCAAGCAGAGGGGTTGCAAGTGCTTTGGAAGATAGGATTAAAATTCAAAATGATCTGGACAAACTGGAGAAATGGTCGGGAGTAAATAGGATGAAATTCAATAAGGACAAATACAAAGTACTGCACTTGGGAAGGAACACTCAGTTGCACACATACAAAATGGGAAATGACTGCCTGGGAAGTACGGCAGAAACGGATCTGGGGGCCATAGTGGATCACTAGCTAAATATGAGTCAACAGTGTGACGCTGTTACAAAAAAAAGCAAACGTGATTCTGGGATGTATTAGCAGGAGTATTGTAAGCAAGACACGAGACGTAATTCTTCAGCTCTACTCCGTGCTGATTAGGTCACAGCTGGAGTATTGTGTCCGGTTCTGGGTGCCATATTTCAGGAACGATGGGGACAAATTGGAGAAAGTCCAGAGAAGAGCAACAAAAATGATGAAAGGTCTAGAAAACATGACCTAGGAAGGAAGATTGAAAAAATTGGGTTTGTTTAGTCTGAAGAAGAGAAGACTGAGAGGACATGGTAACAGTTTTCAAGAATGTAAAAGGTTGTTACAAGGAGGAAGGAGAAAAATTGTTCTTCTTAGCCTCTGAGGCTAGGACAAGAAGCAATGGGCTTAAATTGCAGCAAGGGTGGTTTAGGCTGGACATTAGGAAAAACTTCCTAACTGCCAGGGTGGTGAAGCACTGGAATACATTGCCTAGGCAGGTTGTGGAATCTCCGTCTTTGGAGATTTTTTAAGAGCAGGTGGGACAAACACCTGTCAGAGATAGTCTAGATTATACTTAGTCCTGCCATGAGCGCAGGGGACTGGACTAGATGATCTCTCAAGGTCCCTTCCAGTTCTATGATTCTAAGTGTAAGTGAAAACAGGCATAGAGGTTTCAGGCATGGAATTATCACATAGAGGTGAGTACAAAGGTACGTGGTGCTATATAGTCTGCATAACACTATGCACAGGCACATGGTGCCCCATACAGGAGTGTAGGTGCAAATACCTTATGTACTCATAAGTTGCCAATCATATGCTTGTAGAATAGTGTACATTGGCATGATGGGGTGTATAAACCCCACACTAGCAAACCAGGGCTTAATCTGGGCCAGGGCTGAGCCCCAGGAGCTCTAGGCCTGGCAGTTCAGAGCCAGCACCGCTGGGCTTGCTGTGGCAGTTATGAATGTAAAAAAATTGCTTGAGCCCCGACATCTGTTTCATTACAAACTAAGCACTGTAGGAAACAATGTGTTAATAGGAGCCTGTGGCCTAAGATCCCTGTGAGCGACGTGGCTGTGCAGCAGGCTATAAAGGGCCATGCAGCCATACCGCCTGGAGAGGAGAGAGGTAGGGCATGGGTGGGGCTGGGGAGGGGAGCAAGTTGGGGCATGCAGAGCTGCCACAGCCCTCCCCCCCAGAGCTCCCTGCTGCTGGTGGGGAAAGGGTTAGGGGGAATCCTCTGGCTCCAGAGCAGCCTGCACCCCAAATTCCTTATCCCTGGCCCCCACCCCAGAGCCTGCACCCCAATCTACAGCCCTCATCCCCCCTACATTCAAACCTCCTGCCCCAGCCTGGAGCCCCCTCTTGCACCCCAAACCCCTCATCCCCAGCCCCACCCCAGAGCCTGCACCCCAATCCAGAGCCCTCATCCCCCCTACATTCAAACCTCCTTCCCCAGCCTGGAGCCCCCTCTTGCACCCCAAACCCTTCATCCCCAGCCCCACCCCAGAGCCTGCACCCTCAGCTGGAACCCTCCCCCACACTCCTGCCCCAGCCCAGAGCCCCCTCCTGCACTTCAAACCCCTCATCCCCAGAGCCTGCACTCCCAGCTGGAGCCCTCACCCCTGAACCCCAAACCTCTGCCCCAGCCCTGAGCCTCCTCTCAAGCCCCTCAGCCCCACCTTCACTACACATCACCTCCATATTGGTACACATAATAAAGTTCAGTCTACACATGCACATCAAAACTTAGAGGTAACACTGCCTGTGGCCCAATTAGCCCAGTGGCTGGCACCTGGAGGGAAGGCAAGGCCCAATTTAGTATTAGGCCCAGCTGGGGAGGAGCTGGGTGGTTGCAAGAGGCAGAAAAGCTGAGGGAGGGAAATGTGCTCTAGGGGTTTCTGGTAGAGGAGGCTATAGTGCTCAGGAGGGCTTTGGCAGGGTCAGGGTGTGACCTATGAGGGGAATTGGAAAAGTTGCCTGCAGTACAGCAAGTTGTGTGGCAGTAAGTCTGGGAAGTTCTCTGCAGTGGGCCAGAGAGAACAGACTGAGAGAGAGAGAGACTCAGACCCAGGCTGAGCCCAGGCAGACAAGAGGTTGTGCAAGGCAGGAAGTGGTCCAGGGCGATGCACCTTGGCTGCTTGCCACAGGGTCTGTGAACTGGAACCCAGATAAAAGAGAGGGGCTGGATTCCCCTATGGACCCACAATAAGGGCTATTGAAACCTCCCCTGAAACAAGTGGGAAGGACTAGCAGGCTAAGAGTCAGTGCGATGGCTTCACTCCGTGTCTTCAGCCTCTCCTGCTGTTGGATTCTTGGCTTAGCCTGGAAGAGCGAGGACAAAATGTGACCTGGCTGGAGAACCACATCACAAGATGAAGTAGAGTCTAGACCACCAGTAGATCTGGAGGGCCATGTGGCTGGAGCATCAGAGAGAAGACCTTGTAAGGCTGTGCCTGCTGACTGGTGAGTAACTTTGTCACAATGGGTATTTGGTGCAGGCTTTTGGCATTCAGGCAGGAGTGTGGCTGCTCTTTGTTCAATATGAGTCCAGTGCTGCTCCCTTCAAAAGCACTGGCATGCCTCCCCATGGCTGCCATAACACAGGAGCAGAATAAGAGTGGTGGTGTTCCAGGGGTGGGTGGTGCAGCTGGATGGAAAAGGCCTGAGCTTTTAACCAACATTAAAAAAACTCTTCCTGTTATGGGCACCAGGCTGGCTTGTCCCACCTGGTGCTGGTCCTGTAATACAGCTAGGGTGACCACCTTTGAAATGCAAAAAAACTTGGCACCTGCCCCCAACAAAGTAAGCATGCTGTAGCCCCAACCACCAGACAGCTCTTCAGCCCCCCTTCAACAGCTGTTTATAGTACCGAGAGAGAAGATTGGGGGGGAGTGATAGCTCAGTGGTTTGAGCATTGGCCTGCTAAACCCAGAGTTGTGTATTCAGCCCTTGAGGGGGCCATTTAGGGATCTGGGGCAAAAATCTGTCTGGGGATTGGCCCTGCCTTGAGCAAGGGGTTGGACTAGACAACCTCCTGAGGTCCCTTCCAACCCTGGTATTCTGTGATTGCACATCTCTTCCCTCCTGTGTGGCTCAAACCCTCTCTCACACCCCTGTGTTTGTGTGTTGGTGGGCAGGCAGCTGCTGTATTCAACAGTTTTGGTCTGTTATTGATTAAGCTGCAGAAGTGGGAACACTGAGACTGCAACATCTTAGCTGGACATAGAAGCTGCTCCTCAAGCAACCTGCTGCCATAGGCTCCTTATTGTTCCTTCAGGGAGGCTCTGGCCTGGTGAGCAGAGCACAGGGGCCACTGCTTGTTTGGTTGTGGGGCTTTAGCCTCTTCTGTGGGGTCAGTGCATCTCCTTGTAGTCAGCGAGACCTACCATAATGCATGGCTTCTCTCCATGGTAACCTGTCTCTGAGGGGCTTGGTGGGGTGTGTGTGTGGAGGGTGTGTTAACGGCTTTATGACCTAGCTGAAGGTGCTGAAATCATAGCATTTATTATCCATCTATATACCCTGGGGCAACATTCAAGGCAGAGTATTGAAAGGAAACAAAAGTGTGTTCCCTTGTAGGGCTCCAGGTTCCTGCCAGCTCAGCTTCTATTGTTGGCACTAAAACTCAGCCATAAAATTGATTGTTGATCAGCTGCAGTTCTTTAAATTGTTGCTGTGAAGGCCTCTATGCAATGCTTGCAAACACCCAGTGTTCTCCTATCCCACCATGTGCTGGGCCCAGTGTAAAGTCTAGGGTAGGCTCCATTAGAATCATACAATATCAAGTATTCATGCTAATTATTACTACTGTCTAGTACAAAACTAGTTGAAGGTCATATGTACGTGTGTGAGCATGCCCCTCCGGGTCTGATTTGCTGGCAAAATGGCTTGTAGGGTTCGTGCCTGTGTGTTGAAACAGTTTTTTCCAACAGGGCCCAAAAGCACAGCAAGAGTCTTGCTCTGCACCCCTTCCCCCAAGATTTCAGTGGAGACATTTCTGCTGACCGATCACAAGATGATAATTAAATTAAACCCTTGCTTCCCACTTGGCCTTTCAGTGAAAGCCAAATCATGATTCCTCATGTGAACGCTCTCACATCACATGCCCATGCCCACGCCCACACCCCGACACACTCCTCACATTTACCCTTGCTAGCACAAAAGGCCAGGCTTGGTTTGAGAGGCCTCTTTAGATAGATTGGTCCCTGGTGTGATGCTGTTGACTTCAGTGCAATTACGCAACTGATGCATTTGACCTGGCATGCTTAGAATAAGACACTTCATGTCTTCGCAAGGTTTCATTTTCTTGCCCCACTGTTTCTGTTGCAGCTCCGTTTCTTAGATGCTCTTAAGAGGATCCAAGGAAGGCACACCTGTAACTAAGAACAGGCAGTGGGAAATGCTACCAACAGCAAAATAATCACATGCGGTGATTTTGATATTAAATCAGCCAACAGAATTAAATGTGGGATGCAAGGGGGGAGGGGAGTGCACTGAGGTACTGATGGAGGAAGGAGCAGATGCCTCTGCACCTCTAAAAGAAAGCTGCTACCCAGCTGTCTTACCATCCATGAGACAGTCTTTCACCCCCAGGGATGGTGGTGGGCTGGAGGTTAGAACAGCAATCTGTGAGGCTGAGATAAAGGATATTGTAGTGACACCTTGAAGAGGAAAGCATGAAAGGACCATTTGTAGCAGACCGGACGAGAAGGAGAGGCAAGTGGGGTCAGATCCACCAATCTCAATTGGGCATAAGATGCCAGTGGACTACCAATTGCAATGGGTCATAAGGGGTGCCAATGGATTAAACTCACCATTTGCAATGGGCTATAAAGAGATGCCATTGCAGCAGACCCTTCCATAGACTAAGCATTTGCTAGCCCAAATATCCAGTTCTTTATATAGCAATGCAAGGCATAGATACTGCACCAAGTTACTGTCGCCTTTAGAGAGATGACCTGGAGAATGATGGGAAGAACAGATGTCCCATTATCCAGGTGGCCCAACGGTCACTGAAATATGTAAAGCCGCAATTGCTCTTCAATCATAGAGAGAGCTTATGTAATGCCAACAGACCATGGTTGCTGGCGGGTAGGATTGAACCGGGGGCCTCTGTAGCTTTGTGTGTGAGTCAAAAGCCAGCTGGCTGTTGGCGAAGGCTGTAGAGCAGACTCATTAAGTGGTCTCGGTGCTGCTAGATGGGCCAGAACACCGCACCCAGGAGTGTGTGTGGGGGTTACACTTAATGGTGTAGCTATTCAGTGTACTGAACAAGCAGTCATTATTCAGCACCTCAGGAGCTGGCTGCCTTAGGATCATGCGGTGCGATGCTGTGTGCGTTGACCAGGTCGGAAGCCTGCTTTACCCCTTATGTACTGTGAATTCTGGTCACGAGTCAAGCTTTAATTAAAATGGCCATTGGTGAGCATCCTGCCAGCTCTGCTGCTGATAAAGTGTAAGGACTTTGACCTTGGCTGTGCGGGATCCTCATTGTCGGACTGCAGACAGCACTCCGTCTGGCTCTGGATGTGCCTAACTACAGTTCCTGCTGTGGTTTCTATTGGCTCCAATACTCTTAGATCCCTGGCTTTTAATCATCTGTATAGAGTTGTTAGGCATGGTTAAAACCATTCTACCCTAGAGGTGGCTGCATTTCAGTGGTGGGCAAACTGATTCCCGTATAGTCTGTTGGTGGAGTTTATAAAGTGTTTTGGGATCCTTCTATTGCCCATTAATGCCTCAGGATGCCAATCGTACAAAATCTGAGAGGTCTGTATTCTTGTCTCTAGAGACTGAGCTGGTTGTTGCTACTACAGTAGCACACAGAGGCCCCAGGTAAGATCATGGTGCTAGGTGCCCTTTAGACCTATAGGAGACAATCTATAGTCTGAAGAGTTGACAGTCTAAATAGACAAGAGACAAAGGGTGAGAGGGTAAACTAAGGCACAGAGAGGTGAAGTGTCTTGTCCATGGTCACATAGCAGGTCAGTGGCAGAGCTCAGTTCTCCTGAGTCCTAGTTCAGTGCCCCAGCCCCTCGATGAAGCTGTCTCTCCCCTAGTATATGTTGGGGGAGGGGCCCCACCTCCAAAATCCCCAGCTGAATGACCAGAAGATGTGGCTGGGAGGGCTCACTGGATTCCGTCAGGTGTGTGAAATTACAGTGCTGGTGAATGCCCTCTGCACCCATTTATCACTGTCTGGAAGGATGGGGTCTGGAGAGACGGGCAATGCCAGCTGCCGGCGGGGTCTGCTCGCTAGCTGTAACGAACGAAATGAGTAATGAAAAGCAGACTCCCTCCCAGCACGCTGACTCTTGCGCTCTTCCTTCTGCTTTTTCTTTCCTACCCCTTCTCCATTTATCACCTGCAACATCTTCTGCTAGCAGATATTTAGCAAGAGCGGGGAAAAAAAAAACAGGCTTTTCCTCTTTCCCTCTGTTCTCATTCACATCAGGAAAATGGGTGCTACTGGGCTGCCCTAAAAATATCCTCTCTCCATTCTTAGTGCTAAGCCTCCTCTCGGGGGCCGGGGAGGGGGGGGGGAAATCATTTGTTTTTCCAGGAGTGCAGATAAGGTCTCCTTTGCCAAAATTATGTCAAAGTTGGGCAGGGGGGAGGGAGACAGAGAGAGAGGGGGAGTGGGAGAGCAGAGCCCTCACCTGTGCTGTCATGTTAATGTCAAGAGGCAGAAAATACATTAGTGTGAATAGATATCAAAATTGCAAGCTACTTAGGGAAGAAAAAAAATGCAGATGTTAAAACCTTTTCCACCATTCCTGAGACCTGGTGAGCATGCATGTGCCAACAGATCCTGGATCAGATCCTCAGCTGGCGCCAATCAGCGCAGCTCCATTGTAGTTTGATCACACCAGCTGAGAATTTGATACATTTATCTCCCTGCAAAGGTCGTGCACCTTTTTCTGTGGTATGTCGCTACGTGCCACCCCCAGTGTAGGTGAGGCATATGAATGGGAGAACTGCAGGATTCTACCCCAGGTATGAGGCCCTACGCCTGAAGGGTGGTGCTCAGAAAGGGGACAGAGGGGCAGCCAGCCCTGTAACCGTGGCACTGTTTGGAGGGAATGCAATGCAGGTGCAAAGTTCCCTAGTGCAGCGAAGGCTGGTGACCTCTGATATCAGGTAGGAAAACCTGGTGCAGGGGATGCTCGGAGCCGGCTTACGGTAGTGTGTAAAGCCTGCATTCTGCAATCTGAACAGGGTACTTGCTGCCTGCCCTGAGGAAGCTCTGCTGCCCGATGGGTGAAATAATTCTTTCATCTGTCCACAGCACAGGCTGTCAGAACAAATTTCCCTAATACCAACCTAGCTATGTGTCTTTGCTCCAGTGTGGAGGGCTCCCCTCTAGAGAGTGTGTGGAGAGGTCCATCTGCTGGGGCTTTGTTTTGAAATGCTCAGCACCCAAACTCCGGGCAGAATTTAGCCCAAGAGCCTCAGCAGGGGTAAATCAGCCTTACTTCTCTGCAGTAAATGGCCTACGATGATCTACACTTGCTGGCCTGGAGACTCTAAGCATCCTACAGCATCTAACTGAGGCCCAGACTTTCTCCACTCTTCCTCTCCCAGGTCAGTGGGGTTTCTTGTACCAAATCATACCCCTCAGGTGGACGTGCTGTACTGGTGTAAAAATGACTTGCCGCTAGCCCCAGACTGAAACCACTTTGTGTGCTGGTACAGCACCTCTAACCTAGGGCTTTGCACTGAGGTTCATCAGTATAGCTAAACAGGTGCACTCCTCCTTTTTCCCCCTCTCCCTCCCAGTGTGGACAAGGTCTCAGTCCCTGCAATGCTCAGAGGGGGGGTGTGTGTGAGTGCAAGAGAAATTTGGGCCTCACTGAAGGCAATGGCAGTTTTGCCACTAATTTCAGGGAGGCCAGGATGTTACCTCAGGTCTTGACTCTCTGAAAATGCAGAGAAATCCCCTTCCACCTGAGCAGATCAGTTACATTCACTGTAACTGTAACAGATCAGTTACATACTGTGTGTTACCTTTGAGCTCCAGCGATCCAAGAGGCTCCAATGGATAGAATCTGTTACCACTGGGTACTGCCCAAGGCTGCTTAATCTCACTCTGTTGTGGTCTTCTTCAGTACTGCAACAATAACTGCTCTCCTTTTCTTCCCTTTCTCCCCATCTCCTTCTCCATATTCCCAACTCTGGATTCTCACCAGACTGCTCCATATATTTGCTGTGCTTCTCTAGTTACTCCTCCCTTTATGGCCCGTGAGCAGATGGCCCGTGCCTGTCTATTCCAGGGTGTGGAGACCAAATCTTGGAAATTCATTGTCTGTGGAAACTCCTCCTTTTTGGTTCAACAGCATTAACAAGCAGAATAAATCCATGAACTCACTATAAAATTGATCAAAACCAAGCTATTGAGAAATTGGCAAGATATACCGATGTGACCACAGTAACTGTCACTTGTGTGGTTTTTGCCTTGTTTAGCACAACAACTGATGACTGAGGCCTTGTGTTCCAGAACCATACAAATCTGTGAAATTTTTTTTTTTTGGGTAAAGTTTATTGAGGCTAGGAGAAACCTCCTGAGATCTGAAATGCCTGTATATGCTTGTTTAGGCTCTGTAATTGCATGTTCCTTGGTTATGGCTGGGTTGTTTTGAGTAGATAACTTATTTGCATTACTACATTTCTGCTAATGTCTGTGGTATTTTTGGTCTTTATGCCCAGTGAAAAGGACACAGCATTTTAAACTGGAATCCTAGTTCAGAAACTTGGGTTGGTAGATGAGCCATTGAGAGTCAAACAGCCAATGGCAGAGATTTGGCTTATTTTATTGGGAGAGATGAATCTAGTTATGAGAAAAAGATGATTGAATTCAGTGACTTAGCCACAAGGACTCAGGGTTCCTGACTCTAACCCAAACTTCCAGTGCAACTTCGGGCAAGTCACTTGGACCCACAAAGAAATGTAGGCACCTAAATCCCATTTTTAGGTACCACTGTGGTCCATAAAACTCACTTGGCAGCTGCTGCTTAACCCTATAGGCACCTAAATTTTGGGCTTTCCAGTGGTCTGCTTCTTTTTCTTCCAGATCCCAAGGACAATCTGGTTTCTTCTCTTTGGGCCTCGGTTAGCCCTGGCAAATGGCAAGATTGCCTCTTCAGCCTTTGATCAGTCAAAACCTTTCACCTTCTTTTTGTACCCTCAGGTTAAAAACTTCTCTCCTGTTTCGCTGTTCCGTGGAGTGCAGTATGTCTCCGATCTGTGTGCTGCTTCATAGTGATCCCCTTCTTGCTGAGTTAACTGAAAACTGCTAAGCACATCAAGTGCACCAGAACCTCCAGAAATAAGGCTGCTTACCTCTGAACTGTCTGGCTCTTCAATGGCATCCACTACTGGCAGCTATAGCGTGAAATGCTGCTTAAACCTCTCCCAGTTGTTGTCCATATTTCCAGAGTTTGAGCTTTTTAGCAGCTCCACTCTTCTGCTTATTTTCCATGTGTTCTCAGTGCCACGTGGTGGTCGGTAGCTGGCATTAGAGAACATAATGACCGCTTGGGGGGGTGGGGGCAGAAATCAACCTTCAACTCTTTCAACGGGGGACATTTTAAGTCTTCAAAGATCAGAAGTATCTGCTTCTTCCTCAACTGCTAACACCAACCTGCCTCTTACCCACAGCTAACATTATAATTTTGACTTTTTTTTTTTAAGTCGTGGCAAAGGATGAGAGGCTTTGGAAAATCTGTCTGACATATGAATTCCGCTTGATCTTATGAAATTGCTGAATCATTGACTGCCTTGGTGAACGTGGAGGCAGCCGAAGGCTGTCAGGACTATCTCATGTATTTCTCCCACCCCACCCGAGACCGGAGACCATGGTAGGTGGCTGAAGCTTGATGGTTTCCATTCAAGTGAGAGCTCCGTAGGGCAATGGGATGGCTGATGCCTGGGGAAACCAGTCCTCCTTGCTGACCAACTTGGCTGGGGTTTGGAGCAGTGGAATTTTGACCCCCCACCCACCCACGGGCTTCAGAGCCTGAGCTCCAGCCTAGCTGCAACTTCAAAGCACTGTTTACACAGCTATTTTTGGAGTACCAGGATGCCCCCTGGGTCTGTCAGCCCAAACTGGAAGGCTTACTGCCACAGGTGGTGTGGATATAGCTTAAGAGATTCAGAGGTACCAAGTCACAAGAAGCTTGAGAGGGAGGGAGGGGCATGCTTTCTCAAGAGGGATCCTGCTTAACTGTAGGACCAACTGAGGAAGAAGGAAAGTGGCCACAGAGGAGCAAGGCCCTCCATGATTTGGAGACGAAGCCATTTGCAGGAGGGTGATCCTGGACTCAGTAGAGGATGTCTACACTGCAATTAAAGACCTGTGGCATGGCTGCAGCTGGCCTGGGTCAGCTGACTCACGCTTCTAAGGCTCATGCTGTGGGTTATAACACTGCAGTGTAGGCATTCAGACATGGGCTGGAGTCTTGACTCTG
The DNA here is from genome assembly GCF_007399415.2 of Gopherus evgoodei. Classification (NCBI taxonomy): domain Eukaryota; kingdom Metazoa; phylum Chordata; order Testudines; family Testudinidae; genus Gopherus; species Gopherus evgoodei. The sequence goes on along the minus strand of NC_044339.1, from coordinate 7,370,835 downwards.
AGACCCCATGAGGAGGGAGGGTCTCGGAGCCCAGGTCCCAGCCCGAACCTGAATGTCTCCATGGCAATGCCATAGCCTAGCAGCCCCTAAGCTCTGTGAGCTTGAGTCAGCTGACTCAGGCTCTGAGACTAGGTGCTCTGGGTTTTTTATTACAGCAGAGACATTGATCCAAAGAACGCACCAGAATAGTGAGAAAACAGATGCCTATGCACAGATCCCTGCTTCAATCATTTGCTCTAGATTTAGATATTTCTTGTGCCAGTCTCTTTGGTTCAATTAATGCACATCCTTGAAGAGATGAACTGTAATGCAGAGTGCCCACAAGGTTGGAGGTCTGCAAAAGGATGTACATGAGCTACTTGGGGAGTTTGGGAGGGCTCAGCACTGGTCCTGGTGGCCTAGGGGATTGATAAAGGTGGTCCCATTTCTGTGATGGGGTAAGAGAGGGCTGGTGCCTGGAAGTGGGCCCAGAGAGGCTGAAGAAAGACAGTGCTGTGGCCTATTTAGAGCAAGGGACGCTTAAGAGCCCACGGTCCCAGTGAGGTGGGACCTGATCACAGGAGGCTGTGTCCAGCTGTCAGGGCTATGTGACACAGGATAATTAGTTCCACCCCCAAAGCCTGTAGGAGTTACTGGAGAAACTCCCACAGACCCCCATGAGTACGGGGTCAGGCCCTCAGCTGCCTCAAAGATGCTTCTCCATAGGGAAAGGGAGGCTTATAAACACCTCCTGAATGGCTGGGCTAGAGAGGTGGGGACCAGAGCTGTAGCTGGTGGCAATAAGCATATCTTGGTCCAAGTCAATGGGGCTAGCATGCTTTACACCAGCTGAGGATCTGGCCTGGGTTTTCCTTGGTTTTTTTGTTTGTACTGCTCTAACTCCCTTATTAGGATGCACTTCTCTATGATTTTTCTCTCTCTCCTCTCCCCGCCCCCCACCCCAGGAAGCGTTTAAGAAAATAATCCCTTGTCTCCAGTCTTCTGGCTGGTCTATATGAGCTTAGTGGGAGGCCGATAAAGTCACTGGTGGTCCGGACCACATATAACTTTATTGGGGTTTGGTTCTCCACTCCACTGATATCCATCTTGTAGAGTAATCTGTATCTGTGCAAAATGGAGGTACGGTGCTAGCAAAGCAGGAGCCAGAGCCTCCGCTAATATAAATACAGCAGATCTTTGAAGTTAAATGGTGTCTTGCATCTGGACCCAGAATGGCAGCATTTTGAACCTACTCTACTCAGGCATAGATGATCTCTCAAGGTGCAAGCGAATGGAGAATCAAGCCATGGACATCTGTGTCTGTCTCACTTCTTGTGTCCTGTAAAAATAGAGATCAGGATGAGCAGACTGAATAGCCTTACACATGATTGTACTGCAATTTGGGGTACCCCAAAATCTAGCCCCCAAATTCTTGCCTTAGGATCTCTTAGGGGGCTGGTCTATCAGCAGCTATCTACTTGGGAAGCAAATGTTGGTATCTTTCCACTGGCTGCTTTGACCATCAAAAGCAGTTCAGAACCCTGATGGTATTTCCAGACCTAAAAGAGCAAAGGGACCGAAAATTGGTTGGAGTTAAGTATAAACCTCAAACGCTAGTTCAAACAGGCCTTAAATAAGTAGGCGCAGAGAGAAGCTAGAATAGGGCAGTTAAGCTGGCTGAGACTAGACTGTATACAAAGATCATGATATTGGCAGTATATATTTTTTTCCTCCCCTCTGTCTTATTGGACCACGAGCCTCTGGGAAGTCCTGATGTCTAATTAGCATGCTGCCCATTGAACAAACAGCCATTTGTGAGCCGGCATGCCTAGATGCCTGAGTGGCAGAACATGGAAAAACATGACTTAAAGAAACTGGAGAGTTCCAGACGGACTGAAAAGAGGCCGATTGATAAGTGACAGCTTTCTTTGGCTCCAGTGGCATCCAGTCCAGGAGGATGTGGAATTGCAGTTTGTGGATGTGTTTTTTTTGCTCTGGGGGAAGGAGGGGAGGCAAGAGGGGAAATGCCATGTGACTACCACTCATTTTATAATCTGAGAGGCCTAGTTTAATTCCTCAAAACATGGGCATTCTTGGAAAATAATACACTGCTCTCCTGTACCACCTTTCAGCGGAGTGTCTAGCATGTGTTGTAAACATTAACTAGATGCTCTTGTAGAGCAGGAAAGAATTATTAGCTCCCTGGAACTGATGGGGAAACCTGGACCCAAAGCAGTTAAGTGTCTGTCTGGCCTAGGTCCATAGACTAAATTGGTGGCAGAATAGGGAATAAACCCCAGGTCTCCTGATAGCTGCTCATACTCCTACACAACACCTACTGGGCGTGTTGCTCTGTCCCCTAAGACTTGGGTAATACGCATTTTGGTTTCATGAATGGGAGATTTATTTACTCTCATTTTCTTGGGCGATGAAGAATTGTCTCCTGATCACAGCATTACTTGTTTGTTGAATGAATGAAAAGGTTTTCTGTGTGGTGATTTCACTTATTGGGAACACGTAATGGTTAGCATGGAAGTGTCACATTTGTACTCAATCTTTTCGTAAACTATCCTGTATCTAAAAATATGAGTTGAGGCTGTCTGGCCTGAAGGTGACCTGTAGGCTAGCCCTAGGCATCTGAGTTCTATGGGCAGGGAGTCATGTTTGTCATTGGTTGAGGGGGCTGAAAACTTTGAAGACTGTATTCATTGGACTAGAGCTGAGTGAATAAATGGTGTGGGTTTTTTTAGGTGGGTGAACTGAAGGAAAAAATGGATTATTTTTTTTGTTGCCAAACCAAAAAAATTGCAATACAACAAGAAAAATATCTAGCTAAATGGAGAAATCATCATTTTGAAATGAAAAAGTTTGAAACACATTTGGCCTCTTGATGATATTTGAGTTTCAGTCCTGAAGATATTAACCAGAATTTGTGAATAGTTTGGTCAACCCAAAACTGCATTCCCCCCCCCCAATCAACAGTCTGTCTAAAATGTCACCTAGTGCTACACAGACTTTCAGATTTCTGAAGTGTCAGGCTGATGGATGCCGGAATGGTCCATTAAATGGAAAGAGAGAGGTGTTTCTCTCCCCCCCCTCGCCCATTTCAGTGTCGAAGATGAGCCTGAGCATTTGCCAGGAATCCTTGACTAACCTGGCACTGAATGGATCTCTAGCTTTTGGATGAAGCAAGTCTTTCAAGTATATGACCAATAGGCCTTAGGTCACTAGCTGCAGAAAATACTGTGGATTTCTAAAGAATCTATAGCAGAAATTAGCAAACCCTCTAAAGAAAAGTCCATTATATTCTTTTGGCTCAATTCACTTGTAATACATGCACACTCCTGGGTATTTTAGAAAAAGTTTACTGGCTAGCTGCAATAGTGAATTTTAAGCCAAATTTGAAAGTTTCTGGAGAAGCAAATTTAAAACTCCTAATAATAGGAACTTGCACCGGAAATGGGATTATAAAAGTTACACCCATCCCATCAAGGAATGGAAACATGGCATGTGACTAGTACCATCAATGGAGCTTGACAATTTACATCAGCTGGGAATGTAGTCCTATGTGTCCAGCTTTAATTTTTAATATCAAATGCTGGTGGCAAACTGACTGTGACCAAGCTTCAGATCCAAGGGTTAGCCACGCAGACTTCATGACCGGTAATTTTGAATAATAAATGGATTTGAGAAAAGCACAATCTTTTCGTGGACAATTTATGAACAGAAAAGATTTATTAAACACCATTTTACAACTGTTGCAAATTACTTGCCTGCCTCTAGTCCGTGGTTATGTTGCGGAAATCTAAAGAAAGAAACTGATTTATCCATTTATGTTCTTGCTGAGAAGCCTTAAGTAAGGTTCCTATCAAGGAAAATAATTCTACATGTAGTTGTTGTCTGTTAAATAAATGGTAGCTAGCCTGGTTCTGCAATTCTGTTGCATGCACTTCACTGTGTTGATAAAATGGAGTTGCATGATAGGCGCATTTAACTTGTATGATTTTAACTATATGCACTCGGCAAAACAAAAAAAAAAAATTAACAATTTTAAATACTGTACCTGTAGTGCGGGTTATTCCAGCCGCTATTCCATTCAATGAGCATTTGGCTATATACAACTTTTCACCTTACACGCTGACTTCAGAACTTAACCCCTGTGTAAGATGCGACTCTTTTACCACAAGTGGGACAAGTCATGGCCTTAACTTTTTAAACAAGTGCATAAGAGTTTGCAGGATTGGGGGGGGGGGCCTTCAGATTATTAAACTCTTTGGGGCAGGAAATGTATCTGACTTCCCCTACCCCCCTTGTACAATTGGGTGCCAGGATACAGAGTAGGCACTACTGGAATACTAAAAGTTATGGAATAAGAAGAGAGACATAACAGAGGCCTGATGTTCTAACTCTCATGATGAGTAACGCTAATGCAAGTAGCGCCTGACGTTGGGGGGGTCTACTAAGCTTGAGCAAGTGTTACAGAAATAATCTGAGTTATAAAAACACATTAGCACTTAGCTGCTGAGGATTCTTAAGCTTACAAGCTACAATATGAGACTGTTTCTTATCTCTTACTCAACTGTAGGACAGACCCTCAACTGGTGTCAGTGAAGCTCCATTGAACTCAAGAATTGCACCAGCTGAAGATCTGACCCATTTGTGTGTCTGCTGCCCTGTCTGCAATAAACTGACTTTCATAAGAATTCCTGTCTGTTTACCGAATGGGGCAATCAGTGTGCACTAAGTAATTTCCCTTACTTTGTGGTTACTTGGGGTGCTATGTAGGTGGTTGCTCTGATATGAATTCCTCTCGCATTTCTCCTCTAGCATTTTCTTGGTTAGGACAATTGAAGCTTAAATATACATCAATATATGGAACGCCACTAGACATCCAAAGATGTAGAATGCCCTTCCTCGTCTCCTCACTCCTCCCCCTCAAGCTATGCATGTGACCCAGTCTCATTACTGGACAGACCCATTACTGTAGTAGCTTGGTCACAGTGAAGTTTTCTGCAACTGAGGAGACACATGATAAAAGATGTCAAAGCATCATCAAAGTCAGCTTTACAGAGGGTGACCTTGTTTGCAGAGAGCCCTTTGTGGACTGCAGCATTAAACGAGTCTTATCAGGCCAAGGGAGGAAAGCCTTAAACATCCAAGATAAATAATAAAAAGAAAGCCCTCTGGCTGTTATCTAACATGCTGCATTAAGGGAAGCAGGAACTCAGGCCTTCTGGGGGTAACTGAGGTTTTCAGTGACTGACCTGCTCAACATGTGGGAATGTAGAGAGATGTGGAGGGGCTGTAGGCAGAAACTATTCAAGATAGGCACAAGGTCATCTTCAGTTTCTTCTCAGCAGCAGCACCAAAACTTCATTCCAAAATAAGTACTGAAAGCTGTTTCAGGTTCTCTTCCCTCCTAGGAGTTCATGCCGGGAATGAAAATATCTACCTAGCTCAAATATATCACCATGATAGCTAAGCTCCAAGTGTCATAGTATCTTTCCCCAATCTGAACCTTAGAGTCCAAAAGTTGGGGTACCAGCATGAATTCCTCTAAGCTTAATTACCTGCTTAGATCTGATAAGCTGCCACCAATCAGGAATTCCAGTGCCTGATACACTCTAGTCCCCCCCAAAAACCTTCCCTGGGGTCCCCAAGACCCAAATTCCTTGAGTCTCACAACAAAGGGGAATAAACCTTTCCCTTCCTCCTTCCTCCCAGCTCTTTCCCGCCCTGGGTACACTAGGAGATCACGGTGATTCAAACTTGTTGAACACCACACAGAGGAATGTTATCTTCCCCCCCACCCCTTTTCCCTTCACCCAGAGGCAATACAAATTCAAACTCCGTGAACTTAAAACAAAGAGGAAATTCACCTTTCCCTTCTCCCACTGCTCTCTCTCCCTTCTCCCCACCAATTCCCTGGTGAGTACAGACTCTGTTCCTTTGAGCCTTAAGTAGGAGAAAAAAATCAAACAGGTCTTAAAAAACAAAACTTTTAATAAGAAAGAGAGAAAGTAAAAGTTGTCTCTGTACTTTAGATGGTAAAAGTTACAGGGTCTGTCAGCTTACAGAAACTGGAGAAAAAAGCCTCCTCCAGCAGAAATACAATTTAAAATACTTCCAGCCAAATACACATTTGCAAACACAGAAAACAATTAAAAGACTATAACCGCCTTTCTTACTAAAATACTCACTATTCTGAATATATAAGAGACTGTAGCAGGGAGATTGGCAAGAAACCTGGTTGCACGTCCAGTCCCTTCCAGGACCCAGAGAGGACAAAGCAAAACCCAAAAAACACACACAAAGGCTTCCCTCCACCGAGATTTGAAAGTATCTTGTTTCCTGATTGGTCCTCTGTCAGGTGTTTGGTTCCCTGTTTGTTAAGCCTTTACAGGTAAAAGAGACATTAACCCTTAACTATCTGTTTATGACACCAAGGGCCTGGGCCAAAGCACACTGAAATCAGTGGAAAGACTCTTATTGACTTTGATCAGCTTTGGGTCTGGCTCCAGAACCAAGAATAGGTGATGGCTCTACATTTTCCCCTTATTCCATCAGTGCTAGCCCAGAAACAGTGTTCACATAGAATCATAGAACTGGAAGGGACCTTGAGAGTTCATCTAGTCCAGTCCCCTACACTCATGGAGGACTAAGTATATCTAGACCATCCCTGACAGGTGTTTGTGTAACCTGCTCTTAAAAATCTCCAGTGATGGTGATTCCGCATTCTTCCTGGGCAATTTATTCCAGTGCTTCACAGCCCTGACAGTTAGGAAGCTTTTCCTAATATCCAGCTTATCCACCCTTGCTGCAATTTAAGCCCATTGCTTCTTGTCCTAGCCTCAGAGGTTAAAGAGAATTTTTCTCCCTCCTCCTCCTTGTAACAACATTTTATGTACTTGAAACGGTCCTCGTCTTTTCTTCTCCAAACTAAACAAACCCAGGTTTTCAAGCTTCCCTCCTAGGTCATGTTTTCTAGAACTTTAATCATTTTTGTTGCTCTTCTGGACTTTCTCCAATTTGTCCATCTTTCCTGAAATGTGGTGTCCAGAACTGGACCCAATACTCCAGTTGAGGCCTAATTAGCGCAGAGTAGAGTGGAAGAATTACAAGCTGGAAAAGGGTTTAATCAAACAGTTGTTGGTGGGTTTTTTTTTTGTTAGCTAAAGTTACATATTACAAAAGTGATGGGATCTCATTACACAAATATAAACCAGGATTTGCATTTTGCTCACCATTCTCACTTGAAAGGAAAGAGCTCTTCTAAAACATATTCCTCTCCCACTGCTTCCTCCCCAAGCTAATCTGCATCTCAATCGTCATTAGGTTTTGAAACTGATAAAAATATTTTTTTTGAATTTTTCACAATAGCATCACATTTAAATTTGAGTCAACAATTTGTGATCCACTAATAATCCTCAGATCCCTTTCTGTAGTATAGTGGCTTCCAAACTGGGGTTCACTAAATGTTACAGGGGGTTCTTGGGGGTGGGGGGGAAGAATTCCCTAATGGCAGACAGATGTCCCTAGGGACCCTGGGCAGGATGGGGCCAACAGCCTGAGGCCACTGGACTTCCAAGAGCTAAGCAGATCAAAGCAAGCCTATCTATCACAGTGAGGAGATTTAAACTTCAAGACTCGTAAAAAATGGAAAGGGAGGTGGATATGTTACTATTTTAAAACTGGCAGCTAGTATTGTTTTTAAAATTATTATGAAGAGCAATCCAGGCGAACAACGCACATTACAACAAATCCTAAACTTGTTCAAGACCTGAATGCTTGTGTAGGAGGAATTCTTTGAGTTGGCTTCTTAAATACCTTCCTGCTGTTTCACATCTGATACTCCTTGATGAAACCTAGGAGCCTTGTCTTATAACAGGCTTATTCAAAGTGATACAAGCTACGAAAGTGAGATCTTGGAAGCGTGTTGCTGTTTTCATACAGTAATAATACTGTAATAAGCATGTCATAAAAACAAATTTTATGTTTCCAAGATCACAGCTTTTATAATTTATACTCAGGTAAAGGAGAAAATCCCTGGAAATATTTGTTTTTAGGAGGGGGTTCATGAGACTTGACGTTTTAGTGAAAGGGGTTCACAAGTTGTTAAAGTTTGGGAACCATTGCTGTAGTATGACTGTTTAACCAGGTTATTCCTCTGTTTTGTATGTGGGCATTTGATATATTTTTTTCCTTCCTAAGTTTAGTGATATGCACTTGCCACGCAAATTGTTGAAAAACATATGCCAGTCCAGGTATAACCTCTACTAGCCAGCCCTCACCATGACAAGGAAGAAACATGATGATGGACGAAAAACCCATTTGGAGTCCATGGCATTGACTTCAATGGTTGTAGCATTAGATATCTTGATATTTCACTTGCACGTTTAAAAACAATGATCTCAGGTGAGCAGAACTTCGGCAAGGCTGAAACAGATGTGCCCTTTGATGGGACAAAGATATTGTCAAAGTTTTGCCAATAGTCTGTCCTTCCTAAATTTAGATCATCGGGGCCTAATCCTGCATTGATTTACACCCTGTGTAATCCCATTGAATTCGGTGGGCCTGGCTGTTAAGCTGAACTTGAGCTGGAGTTTAGGGACAAAAGTAGTTTGCTTGGGTTTGCCCAGCCACCAAACCAGTCCCCCGAGTAAATCTCAAAGTTGCTCTACTTTACATCGCTACTGATGGCTTGCAAAGGCTCTTTTGGCAGCCAGAAATCATAGGGAATTCCCTGGCACTGCTTCTTTTTGTCAGCTCCAGCCCCACCCACACCTGAGTAGGGGTATTGGGAATAGGGATGTAGATGCTTCTATGGAGACTGAACACCTCTGGAGGATTTCCCTAGGTAGAGAGAAGCCATTGCTATCCAGAACTTCCGGATGTATGGCTGCTTAGGCCTGGGATACACGAGGAAGTGGGGGTTTGAACTAAGATAAGTCCAAGTATCCCGGTGGCAAGTCGACTGGCACAGCTCCCCCGTCGATACCACTTACTTCTCCTGCTGAGGTGGTGCACAGGTGGATCGATTTATCGTGTCCAGATAAGACATGATAAATTGATTCCTGATACATTGAACACTACCCACCAATCTGGCGGGTAGCATAGACGTACCCTTAGTGATGGTAGATTGGCACAAAGCAGCTACAGTGGAGCTGAGAATCTGGGCCAATGGCACTGGCTGATTCAGACAAGAAACTGGGCTTCCAGTATTTTGTACAAGGTCAGAGCAACATGTCTGTCAATTTGGACCAGCATAGCCAGTCCGCAAGATGCCTCAGACAAGGGCATACTTGGCTTAGTTTCTGAAAGCTTCTCTTGTTGGCTCTGGAACGAAGAGGGAAGTAGGCTGCTAAATCTTTGTTCCTGAGGGTGAAGGTTCTAAAGGCTCACTCCAGATCTCGAACTTCTGCTCCTACGGACCTGGAACCCAAGCGCCTGGATTCCTAGACTCTCAGGCCAGAAGTGATCACTGTGATTGTCTAGTCTGACCTCTTGGAGAACCCGCTCCGCATCACTTTCCTGAGTTAATTCCAGTTTGAACTAGAGCATCTCTTTTAGAAAAAATTGCCTGTGATAAAGAATCTACCACAGCCCTTGGTTAATTGATCCATTGGCAGAATTTACCATCACTGTTAAAAATGTGTGGCTTATTTCCAGTCTGAAATTATCTACCTTCAACTTCCAGCTATTGGGTCTTGCTATAGTTTGGTCAAGGCCATTATTATTATTATCATTCCCCCCTGCAGGTACATATACAGTAGAACCTCAGAGTTACAAACACCTTGGGAATGGAGGTTGTTTGTAAATCTGAACAAAATATTATGGTGGTTCTTTCAAAAGTTTGCAACTGAACATTGACTTAATCCAGCTTTGAAACTTTACTATGCAGAAGAGAAATGCTGATTTAAACTATCTTAATTTAAACAAAACAAGGAAACTTTCTGTGTTTATCTTGTCAAATCTTTTAAAAAAAACACGTTTTCCCCTTTTTTTTAGTAGTTTAACACAGCACTGTATTATAACTGCTTTCCTTGTCTGCTGCTGTCTGATCTGGAACTGGAAGTACACAATGAGGTGTGTGGCTGACAGGTCAGTTCGTAACTCAGGTGCTCATAATTCTAAGGTTCTGCTGTAGACGGTGATCTAGTCATCTGAAAGAGACCAGCGCATGGGTTTAGAAGCTGACTGGAGTCCTGAGAGTACTCCGTTTTGCTGAAGTGAGATGATTTTTGAGGCGATGAATCCAGTGCACAGAGCTGGTAGCAAAGAAAGTACAACTGCCACAGATCCAAAGGCCCTTCAATGCCAAAAGAGCCCTATGATGGGAGGGGGTTGGCACATTGGGTTTCTTTGATTCTAGGTTCCTTGAAGCAGATTGCTAGTGGATACTCCCGTTCTTCTCTTGTTGCCAGTGGGGTTTGGAGCCATGGCCATCCTTGGTTTCATGCATGGAGTCATCTAGGTCTCAGCCTGTGCTTCGTTCCTATCAGCCCAAAGGGAACATCTGCTGTTTTTGGGGAATGATCAGTGCTCAGTTGGCTGAAAGAGTGGAAATGAAAAGCCTGCTTTGCCTGGAGAAGAGAAACAGGCTTAACGCCAGCGCATTAAGAGTGGCTACCCAGGGATTTTTACAAAGGCTTGTTACTCACCGTATGTTTCACCACAGTCATGCCAAAGAGAAACCTGATCTATGCTGGGAACTTTTTGCTTTGAGAACTGGACTCTGTTGACACCTCCTGAAACTCTTTTTCAGAGCTAAGGTTGCACTCTTTTATTAGCTAAGATTGGTTTGGCCTGAAACCTTCAGGAAAACACTTGCCGCTACCACAACCTGGGCAGCCTTCAATGGATTGAGAGAGACCAAAATCCTGAGCTACCCAGTACGGGGTGGAGGGGAGGAGCCAGGGGTGTGTGAGGTCTTTGCTTTTTGTCGGTTTGATTTTGTTTGCTCACTGTCTATCTGGTCTTTCCCTGGCTCTTCCTTATTTCCCACACCAAGTTTTATGTGCCTAATAGGTGTGACTCTCACAGAACCTCACGCCGTGCTATTTTGGAGTGTAACAGTGCAACCCATATGATCATAGATCTGGTCTTTGTCTGCTCATCTGATGCCCTCTCCACTGGCCCTTACCACTGTGTGAGACAGGAGCGAGGAGTCCGCTTCTCCAACAGCTGGACCTTGCCTCTGATCAGTCTTCCAACCTGATCTCAGATGAAGCAGGAACCCAGCCTGCCCTGGGGAAGAGCTGCACTTCCCCATCCCCATTGGGAGGGGTGGATGCGGGGCACCAGCCTAGGAACCGATTCTACTGGGCACTGGCACGCTCATACCCTGGGAAGTCTCACTTGGCCTGATCTGGCTGCTTTCTGGTCCCATATGTACCACCAGAGTGGCACCAAGGAGCCAGGCTGCAGGAGGAACATAAGATGTTCCCTTCTGCTCCTGATGCTCAGATCTGTAAGCCTTTGAAGCCCATCAGGATTGGAATCAAAGTTCTGCTGCCTCGCCCTGGAGCCTGCCCAAGTTACCATTGCCTGTCCCCAGCTGCCTACAGGCAGAAGTGTTGCCTATTAATTGAGGCACTGAGACCCTACCCCTCTGAGCTCCGTCCCTATAAAGGGTTTGCCTGGGGACCCCCAGAAGACAGCCTGTTGTGCAGTACTCTTAGTTGTCCAAGGTAACAAAAGTCCAACTTAGCCTGGTACATGAAATTGTTTATAAAAGTCAGCAAAAGTTGAAGGCCAATAGACTGGGGAAAACTGGATTGTTTAGCTTAAAAGAATTGTGCTCCGAGGCCTGCAAGGCTCCTAGAAGAGTTGCAGGTTGGCATGACGACAAGCCGAGAGATTCTAGAAATGGGAGGGCGAACTCACTGTGAATGTTAATGGGATGAGGTTGCCACCCGCTGTTGGCCGCTGTTGGCGGGATGGGTGGACAAGAAAGAGGGAGCTTCACCATTATGGCTGCCATCCTTACCATTTCTGGGTCCACCATGTCACCACTGGGACTTTATTATCCTGATCAGGAGGCATCCTGACCAGACCAGGGAGAAGGAACTTGTGACCTCACCACCTCCACTGGCTTCAGCTAAATCTGGAACAGCACCTGGAATGTGAGGTGTGGGTCCCTCATGTCCTTTTCCTCTGCCACCTCATTTCTTTTTCTGTCTCTTTTTCCTTTTGTCTTCTGTTTTGTCAGTCTCGCTTAGCTGGCCAGGAGTGCATCTCTTGCAACACAGGCGTGAACCTATGATTAGTGAGGCAGCTAAAAGCAATGCACTGAAAAACCTGAAACTGGTATGAGTTTGCCAGTTGAAGGGGCTGATTGGACCATACACAGGAATCTTGTTTCTCCAGTTGCAAGGAAGAGGCCACATCAGAGATGGAAGCTGGACCATCACAATAACTCAGACATAGGTTAGGGGTTTGTTACAGGAGTAGATGGGTGAGATTCTGTGGCCTGTGTTGTGCAGGAGGTCAGACTAGATAATCATAATGGTCCCTTCTGACCTTTAAAGTCTGAGTCTCTATTGTTCTGTTCTGGCTCTCTGTGTGTTTTTGTTTTATCTTTGAGGCAACAGAATGAGACTTTAGCAGCAGCTCCAGACCAGCTCAACTCCCTACTACTTCTTCCTGTCTTATTAATATAAACCAAAAGACTGTCAAACAGGGCAGGAGGTGGGGTTGGTTGGTTCCTTAGGAAAAAACCTCTCTCTAGCTAAAGGGAAGGAGGGATAACATTAAAATGAAAGCCTGACTTAATACTTTACATTTCAGACTGCAGCTCTTTTCCTCTTTGTGTCTTCATTAAAAGGTTTAAAAGACACCTGCCTCTGCCCCCACCCCTGCAATGGCAGTTGTGTTACAATGGGAGTCATCAGCTATGACCTTGATGTGAAACCTCAGACCACATGGGCCAGTTTAATGTTGTAACTGCGAGCTAACAAATTTTCAACACAACAGTTTATTTTCCTCAGGGGAATTCTCCCTTGACTGGAGCCAAGGCCTCTGCAACTCATGTACGCTGACCATTGTACAGGGGCCAGTGTAGGGATGAGAATCTTGCCCTCCACCTTGGCCGTTCCAGGGCTACACTCTCTCTTCCTCTTTTTCTCATTGGAGCAGCCGGACACAATGCCTTCGCTCCTTATGCATCTTTTGCTCCTCTTTCAGCAGGGCTTTCATGACATCAACCCATGGAATCGGCTCCATGGCGATCCTTCTGGATAAGAACATACATGCTCACCTCTCAAGTGCCCCCAAGACTATTTAGTTTCATCTCTTCCAGGAGAAACCTCTCCTCTTGTGCCTTGACCTCTCAGGCATAGGCGGGGAGAGGAAGGCATGCAAGCAAAGCAGACTTACAAAGAGAAGATCCATGATGGGGCCTGAATAATTTGAACTATGATCTCTCTCTTTTGGCACAGAGATTCCCAACGCTGCTCTTTTGACCATCAGTGATGCCCGCTGGGGTGGGTGTAAGGAAAGCCAACACCACCTCCTTGTCTTCAAGTGGGTCAGCATCTTAATATTTGGTGTAGCCCCTAGCCTTCCTGTTGACATGGCGAATATTGCTGTAGAGACAGTGGACTATTGAGACACCCGAGACCTTGGGTGGAGTCCCCTGTCCCGCCCACCCTGGTCTCCTCAAGCACATTGTATGAATGTCTTCCCGCATCTTCCAAGTGATACCATCTCTCCTTTTATCTGTCACACAGATCCTCTTTGATTTTTTGCCTGCCTGGCCATGCCTCATCAATTTGCTAAGCTGCATTTCCTCTGTTAAACCTCCCATTCATTTTATTTCATTTTTATTTCATCTTTCTAGAGAATCAAAACATCATCTGCACCAGAAAAATCAAGTTTGTTTGTTTTCCCTGGCCAAGAGCTTCAGGAGAAAACAGCTGCCCCCTTATATTCCTGTAACCTTTCAAAACTGGAGAGAGGGGAGTTACCTTTTGGTGAGGTCACAGCACTGGATTGGGAGACCTGGGTTCAAGTCTCCGCTCTGCTACTGATCAGCTGGGTGACCCGGGGGAAGTCACTTCTCTCTTGGCCTCCATTCCCCATCTGTAAAATGGAGATGAACAATTTAAAGAAGAATCATTAAGAGAATCATAGAATATCAGGGTTGGAAGGGACCTCAGGAGGTATCTAGTCCAGCCCCCTGCTCAAAGCAGGACCAATCTGCAACTAAATCATCCCAGCCAGGGCTTTGTCAAACCTGACCTTAGAGGTTTTTAAGGAAGGAGATTCCACCACCACCCTAGGTAACCTATTCCAGTTTCATGAAAGGCACTGTCTCTTACAACATCCCTGTACATCATCTAGCAAATGGGGCTTTGATCTCCATTTGGGCCTCCAGAGGCTACGGCAGCACATACAATAATTCCCTGTGATGGGCAGAAAAATGTTCTTTCATGGTAAATGTAATACGAGTCAGTGACTAAAGAAGACGATGAAAGCAAAGGGTATAAATAAGTTCGAGACCCAGGATGAGCTATGTTGCAATGTTACCTCATTTGACACTGGTATAACTCCATCGGTTTCAGCGGGGAACCAGGTCCATAAGCTTCTTTCTGAAGTGTTGGACTTGGTGAAAATGCAGGAAAATCAGACTAGCCTCAGTCTATAAAAAGCAGGTGTTTGAGGCTATTTGAGTGTTTTCCTGTTTCTAAAATTTCTTGGGGCATGTGGGGGTGGAATGGACCATATAATTAGTTCGTCTAGTCCGATATTTTGCCTCTAGCAATATCCAGTACTTGAGCTACAGAATATCCTGAAACCCACCCCCCTGCAATGTACCTGGCTGCTTGGATGATGAGGTTGAGAGGTGGGCACAGGAAGGAATTTCCCACCAGACAATCGAGATCAGACCTGAAGTGTTTGGCCATATCTCTGCTAGCAGCTATAACACCAGTATAAAGGTTTGTTACTTGTCACAAAAGGAAGTTTTTCCCTGAGGCTCAGGTTCTACATGCTGGGAGCTTAATTCTCCATTTCGAAGCTAGTTGCATGCATGCAACTATGTCAGGGAGATATCACAGGGTGGCACGTGAGTTGAGTGGGTGTTCCCATCTGGCAAGTACTGCAAGAGTTGGGAAAAAAATTATTCCCTAGCAGAACAATTTTTTTGTAGCAGCGAGGTGGGGACCAGCTGCCTGACTTTCCTAGAGAGCCCCAGTCCTGCTGGGGGCCAGCAGGAAATCTTCCAAAGAGCCTCAGAGCCAGGACTTGCCCAGGGGGCTGCCCCGCAGTCAAAGAGACAGAGCTTCCAGCTCCTTTGCATCCTGCCTGGTGGACTGCCATGGGGCGAGGGACTGTGGAAGCCCTAGGAACCTTGGCTGCCAAGAAGCTGTGACCCTAGGAGCCACCGTTCCTGGGCTGTTGGCTCTCCATCTGCCCACCATGAGGGCTACCAAGGAGCTGTGTGGGCAAGCTGGCAGGAAACTGCAGGCCCGGCAGGTTTCTGGCATATTTTGAAATGTGCTTAGTGGGCAGGATTCTGTCCGAACTCTGCCTGGTTTCCATTGGAATTTTGGCAAAATAGACATTTCCGCCCCCCGCCAAATCCTGGGCTCATCGAAATGTAGGGCTGGGAGGGACCTTAAGAGTTGCACCTAATCCAGCCCCCTGCACTGAGTGCCATTCATGATACCTAAGACCAGCCCTGTTTTGTCTAACCTGTTCTTAAACCTCCAGTGACAGGAATTCCACAGCCTCCCTTGGAAACCTGTCCCAGAGCTTTAACTACCCTTTGAGTTAGAAAGTTTTTTCCTCATGTCTAACCTAAATCTCCCTTGCTGCAGGTTAAGCCCATTAATCTTGTCCTACCTTCAGTGGACGTGGAGAACAGCTGATGACCATTTTCTTAACTGCTTTTAACAAAGCTAAAGACTTTTTTTATCAGATCTCCTCACTCTGTGTTCTGAAGACTAACCATATGCAGTTTTCTTAACCTTTCCTCAGAGGTCAGGGTTTCTAAAACCATTATCTTTTTTTTGTTGCTCTCTTCTGTACGTTCTCCAGTTTCTCCCCATCTTTCTTTAAGTGTGGCATTGCAAATGGGACGCAGTACTCTGGCTGAGACCTCACCAGCGCCAAGCACAGTGGAACAATTCCCACTCATGTCTTACATCCAACACTCCTGTTAATACACCTCAGAATATTAACCTTTTCACAACTGCATCAGATTGTTGGTTCATATTCAATTTGTGATCCACTGTAACCCCTATATCCTTTTCTGTAGTACTAGTGCCTAGCCAGTTATTCCCCATTTTCTATTGGTATATTTAATTTTTTCTTCCTAGGTGTAGTACTTTGCATTTGTCTTTATTGAATTTCATCTTGCTGATTTCAGACTAACTCTCCAATTTATCAAGATCATTTTGAATTCTAATCCTATGCTCCAAAGTGCTTGCATCCCCCTCCCAGTTAGGTGTCATCCACAAATTTAATAATCATACTTTCTGCTCCATCCTTGTTGCTGAAAATATTGAATAGCACTGGACTCAGGACTGACCTCTGCAGGACTCCACTAGCTATGTCCTTCCAGTTCTGTTCCACTGGAAAATTTCCAGCTAGTTCTAACAGTAATGATAGGTTTATTTGTAGTGTATTATTTAATCATGATGTCTGTCTGCTATATAGAGTTCTAGGGAGGATGGGGATCTTGGTAAACAAAGGAGATAAAGCTGGGTCTCAAGTTGGGTGGAAACTGGTTTGTTAGTTGTAATAAACATCTCCTGTTTAAAATGAACTGTGATTCCCTATATCATGACATGGATTACAGGGTTGTTTGTTCACACTGGAAGTTTAAATAATGTTGCATTTGCATCAGCCCTTGCTGTTCTTGTTACAGTAGCAAGTAGAGGACCAACCTGAGGTCCATTGTACTGATGCAGTCCTTGCCCTGACCAGCTGTACAGTTTAAACAGACAAGATAGTTAAAAGCTGGGAAAGGAACAGAGTGGTGAAGTGCCTTGTCTCAAGTCAGGGGCAGAGCAGGTCAGGGATCGAGGCAGGAGTAGAATCCAGATCTGCAGTAGGTCATACTGCTTCTATGCTCAAGAACTGCCTGTCCCTGATGATTTTGGAGAGGCTGTGGGTCAGATCCGGAGAGCACTCAGCCCTTAGCATGAGGAGGCAGTGGATGTGGAATCATGCCCTCCGTAAAGTCAAAAGACATCTTCTAATTGACACTGATAGGTGCTGGATCACACACTATAATCCAGCTATTAATAGCTGCTTTGGAGATGAATTCCTCTAGACCTGGGCAGAATCTTCTGTCCCCTCAACCAGACTCCATTATAGCTCTTCACTCCTACATGCCCTTGTCTATCTGTCTCCCCAAATACAATTCGCTGTGCCATTCGTCATTCAGCAAATCAATTGTTTGCTGCCTCCACTTCGCTGGCGACATCTTTATGAGCAGGAAGGGTCAATAAATACAATCTGGAGCAATTTATTAACTAATAAAACCGAATTCACTGCACCATGAACCCTCCTGCAATGACTGCCAGAAGGGTCTCCAATACCTTTAGCAGCAAACTCCCCACTGGATGCTCTGGGTTATAACTCCCCACCCACACACACACTCATGTCTGCCTCCATGCTTCATCTAGTCTCCACAGGATGTAAGCGGTCTCTTGGCACTGCTCTCTGCCTCCATGCCAAGTAATAATGTCAAGTGATCAAGGATGACAGTGGGGTAAAGCCAGAGTGACCCTGAGGCAGTTGTTCTCGAGCCAAACTAGCTTGGTAGTGAGTGCGAGTTGGAGCCAGGAGGTGGCTCCTTCAGTCCTCCTATGCCTCTATATAAACCCATGGCACACCCACTCCTGGAATATTGCATGCAGATCTGGTCATCCCCTTCTCTAAAAGGATATTTTGGAATTGGAAAAAGTGCAGAGAAGGGCAATAAAAACTGATTAAGGGTCTGGAACAGCTTCCATGTGAAGAGGATTAAAAAGACTGGGACTTTTCAGCCTGGGAAAAGAGCTGACCAAAGGGAGGATATGATAGAGGTCTATACAATCTTGATTGGTGTGGAGAAAGTGAATAAGGAAATGTAGTTTACGCCTTTACATAACACAAGAACTAGGGGCCACGTGATGAAATTAATAGGCAGGTGGTTTAAAACAACCAAAAGGAAATGTCTTCGCACAATGCACAGTCAAGCTGTGGAATTCAATGCCAGGGGATGTTTGAAGGGCAAAACTATAACAGGTTCAAAACAGAACTAGATAAGTTCACGGAGAATAGGTCCATCAATGGCGATTAGCCAGGATGGTCAGGGATGTAACACTGTGCTCTGAGGGACCCTAGCCTCTGTCAGAAGCTGGGATGGATCACTTGATTGCGTCTGCTGTTCATTTCCTCTGAAGCAGCTGGTATTGACCTGGTTAGAAGTCAGGATTCTGGGCTCGATGGACCATTAGTCTGACCTAATATGGCCGTTCTTATGAGTTTCTCTGGTTTCAGAGCAGTCCCTTGGTCAGACTCTTCCAGCCTATTGGCCGCATTTGGTCACCTTGAACAGGAATTTCCTACTGGATCAGACTCCAAGACTGACCCACTGAGGGCTCTGTTGCAGTGCAATTGACTCGGGAAGGCACCAATTAAAAGTTCATTGGGATTTTTTTTTTCTGTGGCTACAGCAAGAGATCAGAAGGACCTTACAGGCTCATTGACGCAATACTGAGGCTCTTCTATGGTGTGAGCAACTTCCAGCTTAGGAGTTCTGCTAGCTTAGGGAGGGGAAGACTTTACCTTGAGGATCTCGATCTGACACCCATGTGCACTGGTGTGGCACTGATGTGGTGAATTCATAGAATATCAGGGTTGGAAGGGACTTCAGGAGGTATCTAGTCCAACCCCCTGCTCAAAGCAGGATCAATTCCCAACTAAATCATCCCAGCCAGGGCTTTGTCAAGCCTGACCTTAAAAACATCTAAGGAAGGAGATTCCACCACCTCCCTATGGAACCTATTCCAGTGCTTCACCACCCTCCTAGTGAAAGTTTTTCCTAATATCCAACCTAAACCTCCCCCACTGAGAACAGTCTAAATCCATCCTCTTTGGAACCCCCTTTAGGTAGCTGAAAGAAATGATCAAATCCCCCCTCAGTCTTCTCTTCTGCAGACTAAACAATCCCAGTTCCCTCAGCCTCTCCTCAGAAGTCATGTGCTCCAGCTCCCTAATCATTTTTGTTGCCCTCCGTTGGACTCTTTTTTTTTTTTTTTTTTTTTCCAATTTGTCCACATCCTTCCTGTAGTGTGGGGCCCAAAACTGGACACAGTACTCCAGATGAGGCCTCACCAATCTTGAATCGAGGGGAATGATCATGTCCTTCAATCTGCTGGCAATGCCCCTACTTATGCAGCCCAAAATGCCGTTCACTGCCTTGACAACAAGGGCACACTGACTCATATCCAGCTTCTCGTCCACTGTAACCCCTAGGTCCTTTTCTGCAGAACTGCTGCTTAGCCATTTGGTCCCCATTCTGTAGCAGTGCATGGGATTCTTTTGTCCTAAGTGCACGACTCTGCACTTGTCCTTGTTGAACCTCATCATGTTTCTTTTGACCCAATCCTCTACTTTGTCTGGGTCCCTCTGTATCCTATCCCTACCCTCCAGTGTATCTACCATGCCTCCTATCCATTCAGCTACAGGATGGGAGACTCCTCCGCTTGACTTAATTCCCTTTGGAGAGTCTGAGCACTAGCTGGCAAAGATGATGTCCTGAAAGAGCTGGAAAAGCTGGCTATACCTGGTGGACTTTCTGAAACCTACTCGTGGCCCTCCAGGTAGCCCTGGATCCCTGGTTGAGAACCACTGCTCCAAAGTGTTTAAATGCCCACAAGGCATGCAGAGCCCTTCTTGGAAACAGCTAGGCTACCCCAACTTTCTCTGGGTAGAGAAAAGGACTAATGGGGAAGATCTCGCCCTACCTCAGTGGGACAAGTACCTCCCCAGCATGCGTGTCAGAGGCAGAGCTGATTGGAAAATGGGTTTTCCAGCCTGCACAAACTTTCAAGATTTTGAATTTGTTTTTCTTGCAAACTGGGACAAAAAGGGGTGGGGGGAGAGAATATTCTGAATTTGATTTGTTTTGGGTCAATCAAAATGGTTTTGTTTTTATTTGGACTCAAAAAAATTAAGCATAAATTTTGAAATGAGAAGTTGTTTTGAAGAGAAAAATTGGAAATTTTTTCATTGCAAAACTGTTGAAATGTGGCATTTTCAAAACATTTCTCCCCCCCCCCCTGTTGCTGAAAATGAGGCCTAGAAACTTTTCCTTCACCTTCTTTCCTCCCCCTCAACTCCCCCCCACCAGCCCTGTAAACTTAGATTCTCCCACTATCACCTGATCTCTGGGGGCTGTGCCAGCTTCTGTAGATTCAGGGGGCCCTTCCATTAGAAAAAAAAAAGTTGTAACACTATAGAATACTATATTCTTGTAGGGGCCCCTTCAGGTCCTGGGGCAAATTGCCCCACTTGCCCTAGCCCTCTTTCCCCCCCTCCCCGTGACCCTGGAAGCTAGGGCTTTAAGAAAACACCAAATATTGCAAGAGCCATGAGACTATTGTAAAAGTTGGAGACAGAGTCTGGGTGGTGAAGCATCCCCTGGGTTGTGAGGATTGTTTAGGGGTTCTAAGCTGCCCTGTCTGTAACCCCACTCTTCTTGCTGACACAGCTTCTGCAGACTTTTGGAACTGGGGTTCATTTGTCAGGGGCTTATCTTTGCTTTGTTGATCATCCCCAGCTGGGATGGTCTTTAAACATTTATTAAACTCATAAAAGGTAAAGACAGTGTGTGTGTCGGCGGAAGGGGGGATACAGCCGGTCAAAACCATGTAAAGCTCAAACCGCAAGGAGGTCTTCACTGTAACAAACTCCCTCACTTCCCCCACTTCTTATAACTTTTAAATGAGGAAGATTCCTTGTTCTATTGCTTTAAAAGTCCTTGTATTGAGGCGTGGGGGAGTCACTTTTCCATCCAGATCCTGCAAGATGATCCCTGGCATGTGACCATGTGGATCTGGTTTCAGCAGGAGGGGCCTGGGAGTAGTTCTCAAACACTCTTGTAAAAGGCTCATCCTGTTTCTTAGAAGAGAGGTTGTGTCCTCATTCTCTGATACCTGCAGGTTAGCTGCTAGAAGACCAGGGCTCATGATCAAATTAGCCTCTCCTCTGAGCTTGGCCTCAACTCTTGGCCATACTCTTCTTTCTTCCCTCTGGCCAGGCTGTGGAAAGACAGTTTTACTATGATCAGGCTGCTCAGGAATCGCTCTGTCTGTCCAGCTGCTGCGAGGTTACGTTTGCCCTGGTTGGCTAAGATGGGTAGAAGGAAAACAGAGAGAGAGAAGGGCTATAAGAAAATGGAAGAGGGTGGAACCTGATACAATATGATGGTAGTGGGCAGAATAGGAAGAGCCTTAGATGAGGGAGGAATCATGGAGCATCTGCTCAACGAGGATATTCAGAATTCCCTAACTGCTGTTCAGAATATGTGAGACAAATGACAGAGTGTGCTGAAGGTTAAAGCTGGGATTTCTGTTGAATTCCAAGGAGTCTCAGGTGCCTAATTCAAAGCAACACTAACCCTATACCCACCCCAGACTATGTAATATGGCGGGGCAGGGGGAGAATAACTGGGTGCCTCAAAGTCCCATTTTGAGTCCAGCTTTATCAAAATAGCTGGGGCCGATGTTTCCAGTCCGCTAGTGCCACACAACGTGGATCCAGCGGCCTCACAGTGTGAGCAGCACTTTGAATTCAGAACATAAGAACGGCCCCGTGCCTGGGGGCTCCACTGCTGGCCCAGTGCCTGGGACTCTGCTTTCAGCCTGCATGCGAGGTCCCAGGGACTGGCCCCATGCCCAGGGCTCCGCTCCTGGCCCTGCGCCCAGGGTTCTTACTATATGTTCCATTCTATGCATCCCATGAAGTGAGCTGTAGCTCATGAAAGCTGATGCTCAAATAAATTTATTAGTCTCTAAAGGTGCCACAAGTACTCCTGTTCTTTTTACGTAGAAATAATGACAAATGTAGCAGTTCATCCGAGCTGGAAGAGCTAGAGTTACAAAAGAGCCCACACAAAGCTAGTCCCCGCTGAACAAAACAAACCCTTTGCTGCTACTTAAAACTTTTCCTCCACTTCATCTTTTGTTTTTCCCTTTAATGCAGCCTGTAATTAAACAAATGGCCACTATATGGCACAAGTATTCTGTAGTTCTCAACGATTAGCACTTTACTGGGGCTGCATCAGGGAAATTCCCCATCCCAGGGAGGGCCATATAGAAAGCTCTGTGACAGTTGTCTCCTGAGGTCTTTCCTCTCCTTGATATTTCCTCCCCCTCTCCCCATGGAATATCTGATCTGAATGCACCCAAAGCCTCACAGCGAAGCTTAGCTTAGAGCTGCCCTGTTTTGCTTGAGTTCAGTTACAGATGATCGATCCCAGCCCAGCCTTCCTTGGAAAACGTGCCAATCTCTGCCACCCGGTTATCGAATCTGGCCCAAGATTTGCAAGGGGGAACAAGACCAGGCTGGTTCCAGCTAGTGCATGCAGCTCTTGTGCAAAGCCGTTCACTGACCGGAGGCATAAGAGAATAACAGGGAGGCCCAGCTTTTCAGAAGTGCTGGGCACCTAGTGCTCCAGCTGAAGTCAATGGGAGCTTTAAAAGATCAGGCCTTATCACCTGCATCTGAGATGCAGACTGGCCCTTTCAAAGCTCCTTCCCTTAGGTACCTCGACCCCAGAAACCCTCCGTTTGACGCCCTGTCGCTGCTGGGTTCCAAAGCCATGCTGTGTGGGGTATGCAGCTTGAAGAACCACCTTGACTTTGAGTGGGTTAGGACACCTGTAAGAGCTGACGCTGTTGGAGTTGATGGGGGGGATTGAATCGAAGAGAGAAATGGGGCTGGATGCAGCTTGCAAGCAAATTCCCTGGGTGAATGTGGGAGATGTGCTTCAGACACATGTTGTACTCCCAGTCCAGGGATGGTTTTAAAACTGAAGTTTATTAAACTTAATATGCCCCCCCCCCAAGGCTCTCCTTCCCCCAGCAATTGCAGCTGCCATAAACCCTATACGCCATGGGGACCATACCTTACTCCCACTGTTTTTTTCCTCTTCAGCTGTGTTCCAACCCTTAAAGGAATAGGACATGGGTAAATTAACCCTGATATTCCCTATGAGTGCTACACAAACACAAATTTTTGGGCTCAATACAGGAGTCACTGTGTGAAATTCTATGGCCTGGGCTATTCAGGAGGTCAGATTAGATGGTCTACTGCTCCCTGCTGGCCTTAAAATCCATGAACATGGTTGTTCTGCTGTTACTTGATTTTTCTCCATTATTCTGATCCAGGTAGACATTAGAGGTCAACTGAAAGGCATGATGGGAGGGCTGGATTTTCTGGAGACATACAAGTAGCTGCACCTTTATATTTCTATGAACTCTGCCTGCAGCATACAACTGAGGGCACATCTACACTACAGCCCTAACTTGACCTGTTAGGTCAACTTACAGCCACTGCAGTAATTACTGTGGTGGCTGACATCCACGCTACCCTCCTCCTGCCGGTGGTGCGTGTCCTCACCAGGTGCACTTCCACTGACTGAAGGGGGGCACTTTTGGGGGCTGAGAGCCTCCAGGCAGCAACCTGGCTGGCAGGGATGCTGGAACAATTTGTATAGTGGGGGTGCTGAGGGCCACTGAACCAAAGTGTAAACCCTGGCTACGATGGAAGCCACTTCAAGCCAGGGGGTGTGACAGCACCCCTAGTTCCAGCACCTATGCCAGCTGGGAAATTGACAAGATCGCCAAGAGCCGATGTAAGTAATGCAGTGTCAACGCAGGCACCGCATTGCCCTAACTACACTGGCCTAAGCCCCGTGCCTCTCGTGGAGGTAGAGTTATGAATACAGATACATCAGCAGAAGCACGGCTGGAGTTTGGACAGTGACATCATTAGGCCAACATCCACTCGACTATGTAGTTGAGACCAGGCCTGAGTGATGCCTGAGAGATAGGTGCAACAGTACCAGACCCTGAGTGTCGGCGGGTGAGATCGAACCTGGGATCCCTGGAGCTCACTGCATGAGCCAAAAGCCACGTGGCCCTTAGCTAAGGCTGTAGCAGACTCATTAATCTCTCCCTCTCTCTCTAAGTGATCTCGGTGCCACTAGATGGGACAGAACATCACACCCAGAGGTGTGTGGGTTACATAGGCACCTAAATACTTCAGAGGCTCTGGGCCTATGGCAGAAACATAATGACTAAGAAGCTATGGATGGACATTTTTAAGTCTCCTACTGCCTCTTAGCTAATGGACCTGGTCTTAGTTTGGGCAGTAGTGGTGTGTGCTTTTTGGTCCTGAGGTCCCAGTTTTAATGCCTGCAGATAACTCACCCAGGGGTGTCGTTATACCGAGTTTTGGGGCGTGATGATTCCTGGGGCGGTATTATTCATTCTCCACAAGTATTTAGATGGCTGCTGGGAACTGGAGAAAACAGCCATGAATCCCCAGTGACCCCCCAGCTGCTAATGTGAATCTGGAAGCCCCCACGGGAAAGCATGTCATGTGTTACTCTCCTGTTTAAAATGATTGTCATCCAGTCAAGGAGCAGAAAAAATGCCACATGATTTAGCTGGGTGACTGCATGACACAAATGAAGTGGAGTCTGCACCCAGCTCAGAGATTGAGTATTCTGGCAAACGCTAATCGTGAGGAGGTCCGAAGGGCTTGCCACACCAGCAAGGGGCCTTCCCTCTGCGCCAACGGCTCTAGATGTGGTTTGCCTCTCCTGTGATTCTGCTAGGGCCAGATTCTTAGCTGGTGTAAATCAATGTCGCTCCACCAATTACAATGTCATGATGCAGATTTACACCACCCAGGGTCTGGCCCCTAGATTCTACTCCACTTCCTCGTGGTCTTCCCAAGGGCTGCTTTCTGTTCCCTTGTCCCCAGGGTCGCTGATGTTCCTGTCTAACAGTGTGCTGCTTGTTTGAAGGAATGATTGGTTGTTTGGAAAGGGACTGGGATGAATTCTGCACCCAGTTCAGCCAGTGGGAATTTGGACACTGACTCCAGTAGATGGATGGTTTGACCTTTATAGGTCTGTATAAAGATAGACTTATGTGGCTTAGGGGAATCTAGTTGAAGTTCTTCAGCCAGAAGTTGCATCCAAAGTTCATTCCAGGGCCTTTTTAGGATTTTCTCAATCCAGTGGGATGCAGGGCTTCATTTTAGCTGCTTATCCCAGGTAATCCATGCCAGCAGTTTATCATCTTTTCCCAGCGCGTCTAGGACTTTCTACCGAGAGTCTGTCACAGATGAGCACAGGTCACTCCTCCTCTTCTCTTCCCAGCAGCCCTACCCCCAGGATGGCAGGAAGCCCGAAAAGGCCAAGCTCCCTAGTTCTTGTTGTAGGACCTGGGAAGAGCAATTGAATTTTCAGACCGTTCCTCCAGTTGGCACATTCATTTTCCACTAAAGGAAGCGCTGATGTGTGGAAGGGAATGTTGCGGTTTTATGTGTTTATAAACTACTGAAGACATCGCCGATCTGTGCTTTGCGGTTTTATTGGCCGTAAATCCATGTTACAGCAGCACTTTATTGCTCCATAAGCAGACAGGTGGCTGCCCCTTTTACAACCCTTAAAATGCTGTATTTCTCGGCGCTTGTCCTTTTATGCATCTTCCAAGAACAGAAATGGGGGTGCCGGGCTCCTTCGAGGCCTGTGGTCAAACGCTTTAAAAGCGAAAGCCCTTAGAGGATGGGCATCACCTCCACAGACGTAGATGTGGACACTGGCTTATCTTGCAAAGGAAATGAGGTGGGTGCTTCCTGTCTGAGCCGGGGGTGATAACGGTCCTTGTGGCCCAGGATTAAACAAAGACTGTGAATGGCTAGCCAACTACAAAAGCAGTTTCTTCTCCCTTGGTGTTCATACCTCAACTGCTAGAAGAGGGCCTCATCCTCCCTGATTGAACTAACCTCATTATCTCCAGCCTGATTCTTGCCTGCATATATATATCTGCCTCTGGGAATTTCCACTACATGCATCCGATGAAATGGGTATTCACCCACGAAAGCTCATGCTCCAATATGTCTGTTAGTCTATAAGGTGCCACAGGACTTTTTGCTGCTTTTACAGATCCAGACTAACACGGCTACCCCTCTGATACTTGACAATTCTTCTCGGCTTGGGGGAGCCCGGGAGATGGTACTGCAGGTCCGGAGCATAACTGTGGGGAGGATCCAGGACTGGAACAGGTGGAGGTGTTGCTTCTCCAGAGCAAGGGCCCCTGGAAGTGTTGTGTGAGAGAGCTCCTGGACTGCAGTAGCCTAGGAAGAGTTAGGAGTCCTAGAACTGGGCTAGCAGGCACGGTACGGGGCAGGGTCGCTGTGCAGGGGCAGGGTTGGTGGCAGGCTGAGCACTGGGCTAGCAAAGGCGCTGTCAGTCAGGAATAAAGGAAGCTAGCCAAGCTGTGACGGGGAACAGAGTTGAGCAAACCGTTGCAGACTGTTTGGTGACCATCACCCTCTGAAAATGATCCCCCTCCAAATAATTTTTTAAAAACGAATTTGCTTGGCAGACGCTACAGATGAACTTCAAAGCCTCGTTGTCATCCTACTGGCTAATGGTGCTCTGACGTCACTGGTTTTCAGGAGTTTAAATGCTCATTAGTTCTTGTATTTGTTAATTAAGCACTCTCCTGCAGCGCTTTCTGTGCTTAGGTCTCAAAGCATTTTACAAAGGTGCTCAGGAGCGTTATCCCCTTTTTTACAGATGGGGAAACTGAGGCACAAAGCTGCAAAGTGATTTGCCCCAGCTCACCCAGTAAGGCCACTAGCAGAGCCAGGAACAGAACCCAGGTCTCCTGAGGGCTAGTTCACTGTTCAAGCCACTAGGCAACATTGCCTGACCCTATGTCAGTCATTAACTGAGCTTGTGCTGTGATGGTTCTTGAAAAATGAAAACTCTTCCCTTCTGGATGTCCACCTCAGTGTCTGTCTGGCTACAGCGCCAATCACTCTAGTATCTAGGGACTTTGCCTGTCAAAATCTACACTCCAGTTGAATAGCCCACTGGATATTGAGGATTCTCGTAAGTCTTGTGGCATCATCCCCGGTGTTGTTATTGCTTTTGCAGTGTACATTATTCCTAGGGGGTGATGGGGAGGGTGAATGGAACAAGCCATCCCTACTGATCAGTATCTGATAAACCCTGTCGTTTCTTTAGTTTCCAGTCTCTGTCAGTGGGCAAACTACCCTTTCTTCCCCGTCGTCCTGGAGGCTTCTGAGAAGCTGGGCCTCCAGCCTGACTTGGAACGCTAGGTGCAGAACGTATTTCATTTCCAAGCCAGTCATTTTAACAGGGAGCATCTACGCTGAAAATACTATATTGTGGGTCGTAGCCTATAGGCAGTGCAGTCTCTAGATCTGCTGTTTATAGGGCAGGGTCCCCAACTTCCCAACTCTCTAGAACAGAGCAGGGATTAATTCTGCAGTTACTCGCAGTGAGAGAGACTGGGAAGGAGAGAACCTGAATTATGTTGTGTTAAAAGGCCCTACACCACTAGGGTGCAGCAGAACCAAAAGATTGGGAAGAGGCCCTGCCAACCTGGCTCCTTGGATGGTATGGTTGCATGCTATTGCAGGGACTGCTGCCTGGTCATGGTCCTAGGAGAGCATAGTTGTCTCCTGTCTTATGGCCATTTATGTCACTGCTTTGTATGGTCCTACCATTTAAAAGAGAAATTTGTAACGATCTGCACACTGATGCAGGGAACTGGATGGACAACGCTGAGGACTCCTGTTATCCCCACAGAAGGCACAGCATGGGTAGGAGCAATACGAGTGTCCCGCAGCAGAGGAACGTCCGTCTCTATAGGTGTTAGAGAGAAGTTCAGTTTCTAAGTCCACGTGGTCCTTGGTCACCAAAGGTGCTGATTAATGTCAGTGGCCTCTGACCCTCCCGAGGTATTTACTGGTTGGTACCTGAATATAATTACAAAGGAAAATTGAGGCCACCCGGTGTGCAGATGTTAAAGATAGGGAGGGTTTGTAACTTCAGGGATAGCGATGACTTAGCTCTCATGGGTTATAGTGGCAGTGGAAAAATAGAGCCTCATGTAATAATCCCCTGCCTTTCTCTGACCCCGAAGATCTCAAGTGCTTTGCAGACATTTAGGGTGTGTCTGTACTGCAGTCGGGCTGTGGACTTACCCCAGTTAGCTTTAATCTAGCTAACATGAATGCAAAGTCAGTGAACTAGGGCTGTGGGGGTGGTGCAGCACCCTCAGCTGCCGGCCCCGTGCCTGAGGGCTCCACTGCTGGCTCTGCACCTGGGACTTCTGCTTTCAGCCTGTGTACGAGGTCCCAGCTGCCGGCCCCACGCCCAGGGGCTCCGCTGCTGGCCCTGTGCCTAGGGTTCGGGCTGCCAGCCTTGCAGCCGGGGCTCTGCACCCACCCCCAGCTGTTGCCCCAGCCTCGGTCCCCTTACCCTGTCCATGTCTTCCCCTCAACCCCTTCCGAAGCCACGGCCCTGCTCCCGGCCCCAGCTCTAGGGGGTGGTGAGGGGCACGGACAGGGGGAAGGGCAGGCGCAGCTCAGCACCCACTCTAAAAGTTGTTCCGGAAGCGCTGTGTGAATGCCACTAATGGGGATTCCTCAGCAGCAGAGGCTTCAACGCTGACTCGTCGGCCAAGCACCCAGGGTCCCAGACATGCTTATGCAGCCCGGGCTGCTGCAGCGTCGCTGGCTTTGGTATCCATGCAGGCTAGATCAACGCTCGCTCGGCGGTGTCTGCATGTGCTGCAGTCGCACCTCCGATTGCCGCCTAGACACTCCCAGAGCGAGCTGAGCCTCAGAGAGAATTGACTTGGATTAGCCACAGAGCTGGGTAAGTGACATAACGCACCCAGTCTGTGGCAGAGTCAGGAATAAGGGGCCTGAACTCCTGACTCCTAGTCTTGTGACGTAGCCACAAGCTTATCCCCCTCACTCCGGTCCCCAACACTGGGCTGTATTCCTCGTTCGGCTAGTCCTTCTCGCTGTTTGCCAGGTCTTAAAGGGGCAGGTACTTGTCAGCACTGACATCATGATGCATACAGCCTAGCTCGGTAACAACAACAGCCGCTCCGGACCAGCTCTCTATGCCCTGACCCTGATCCGGCCTTCTGGTGAGCCGACGCTTTGAACAATGCTTGGATGGTGAAGGCTGATTTCATGCACAGAAATTGGCCGCTCTGGTGCCAAGTTGGGGACCCGGAGCAGATGGTGCTGCACTTGCCAAACCTTCTTGCTGGCACAGGATTGCGATTCCCGGGGGGAGGGAGCAACACGAACCAGTTGCTAACTAGTAATTAAGCAGTGAACTGTGGAAAAGCAGGAGACCTGGCCAGATGACGGAGAGACAGGTGGAGGGACAAACAGGCAGCATCCTAGGGACAGGAAAAGCCCAGGAGGATGCAGAGCAGTGCTGGCAATTTGCTTTAATGATATAAATCTGGGATAGCCTGTGTACCCACTTCTAGTCCCAACCCCCTCATCCATTTCCTGAACTGCAGCCATCCAATCTACTCTAGCTGCCCAGTGCAAGTAGCTAGCTGCACAGAGCATGGCCCCTTGCCTGCATGCTCTTCCTCTTTCATTAGCTGGAAATCTTTGGAAGAGTTTAACGAGAGCGAAGGGCTGGTAGCACTGGCTTGAGTCTGTATAGATCAGGCAAGTATTTCTTCAAGCTTTTCCTGCACCAGCTTTGCTGATGCATCTCAGTGCTAACCTCCTGCAGCATCCCCTGGCTATTGTTGGTCTCAGCTCCTCCATGCAGGTCTGTTTGGGCAGGCCCATCTGGTGGGCCGGTTGCCGTCCGCGGGCCGTAGTTTTCCCCACCCTTGGAATAGATGATCACAGTGGTCCCTTCTGGCCTTGGAATCTAGAGCTTTGTCTGTACTCGCTGTAGTCACATGCTGCCGTCACCCCTCTGATTGCAGTGTGGATGTACCTGGGAGTAGATTGAAACTTTCGTCTCCCCTGTGTCCTGATGAAGTGCCCTGGTAAAGTGACTATTTCACCTAGAGGATACCCACCTAGAGGTGTTGGTTGATTTATTCCTTTAGCTAGAGTGGTGGAGGCCTGGGCCACAGTGCTGCAGATCCATGGTTCAAACCCAGCTAATGTCACAGGATGGGGGTTGTTACTTAAGTCAGTTTCTATGTTTGGTGATCAAACTTCCATTGATTTCTACCAGAGCTGAATGAGGCCACTGCCAAGGGCCTTTCAAAACCCCACCCAGAGTATCTGGCTGATGCTGTGGGCAGAGAGGCAACAAAGGAGTCCGTTTGGCCCCATGGGGCTAGACCCCAGGCCTGGCATCTCCAGGCTGCCATCCAGCAACAGCTGTAACCAGCTTTCACTCCAATTTTCATGACCTGCTGTGGACACAGACCATGGGCAGTTCCACCTCAAGAGTTTGACCGACAACAGCCCCATGGCTCCTGATTGGCCCCTTGACCTATATCAACCGGAAGGGTGTTCCAGGAAGTACCCAGGCAACAATGTGGATTTCCTGTCGCTGTCACAACTGTGCTTGCTCTTTGCTCCTGAATTCCTGACTTTGACCTCTCCTTGATCTGGACTTGGACTCTGACCCTTGGTACTGACCCTGACTACGAACTCCTCTGCTACTTCCAGCCTCAGGTTTGGCCCTGCTCTGACCTGGCCCTGGCTGGGATCCTGACAGGGTGTGCAGCAGGGACAGGAAGATGTAGCATCAGCAGCACTTTTGGGTCTTGAAAAGACTACTAGTCAAGGACAAGGAGTTTTGTGATGCGGTTTTCAAAGGCGGTGAAGTAATTGGACATCCACCTGCCATTACAATTCCACGGGACTTGGGCCACTAAATCCATGAGGCACCTTGAAAACCTGTCCTTAACATCTACATTCCTTCTTTTAAATCAGGAAGTAAGGCTGGGATCCTTCAACCTCAGACAAGGAAGCAAGGAACAAATACCCTGGAACTTTTCTGATGCATTGGTTCGAAGTATCTGACAAAGGAAGATCCTTCATCTTTGGCTGACACCAGCTAGGAGCCAGCAAAGAGCAGGTCCTGAACTTTTCTGTATTTTAATAACACATCCCTACAAGAATGACAGATGGAGTGGACAGGGCTGCCCAGCAGCCATCCTTGATGGCAAGACAGATTGATGAGAGGAGAGCAAGAAGAAACTGTCTGGCCCTTCTGGCCTATTTGTTATTCTTCCTCGAGCCTTGAAAGACACATGTTCCAGGGGAAGTACTCAGCACTAGAGATAGAGATCATAAAGCTCTAAAGTCTGTTAACAAGTCTGGAGAGACACTGACATTGACAGAGGTGGAGGGAGGAGGAGAATTTTTCACAGTGAGACTGAGTGGTAGGCTTGGAGATGCTACCAGTGGAAGGAGATAGCAAACCTTCCCTTTTGATTAGGTGACTAGTCCAGTGCCAACAGTTCCTGTATTCTGTCCATGGCATAATCCATTGCAGATATGCAGACAAGTCCAGTCCATGTTCTTCTCTTCCCAGGCGCTATGTCCAATCTCCAATCCAAAGTAGGCCTAGAAATCTAGATGAAGTTCTACTTCTCCTGTGGGCTGCACCATTTAAAGTGGACACAACTATTCAGTTTAGGTTCTCGCTTTCTCTGGGGAGTAGCCCATCCAGTCTATCCCAGAGCCCATTCTAAGCAGGGACAGTAATTCATTTCCTGTTCTCCTTCTCCCTTGGGCTACACTAGAAGTGACGCAGAAATCCAGTTCAAGTTCTTATATCTCTGGGGGTTTTATAGCTGGCACAGGAATCCTGCTGTGGGTTTCTCTCCATTTCCTATCAAAGTAAGAGAGTTCTTTGTGGGCTGGATGTTAGTGCAGAATTAATTGGCCTGTTCTACTGGGATCAGTCTGAGGAAAAAACTCCCCCCCTGCCAGAATGTCAGAGGCTACCTGCAACAGGACTCCACTGTTCGTCTACTGCTTGGCTTCGATCCACTGACTTTCTGAAAGAGGAAACATCAGTCTGGCCTTCTTCAACCCCCTTCCCATTCTTGGCTCCCTAGTGCCAGGAAAGCCAAACAAGAAAAAGTATGTAAAGCCGAAGTGACAAGAGTGCTGAGGCAGCTTGATTATGTGTTGATGCAGCTTGTTGAGATGGTAAGTGAAATGAAATAAGCGCCTAATGGATTTGGACAGTGGAGGGAGTGCTGATGCTTTTCTCGCCTACTTAGGCCCCCAGTACTAAAGCTGAGAGGGAAACCACGCTGAAAGGAGCGTTGTACAGCTCTGCTCCCAGCCAGCAATTTTAACAAGAATCCTTATTCTCTCTGTCCTCCAGGGGTCTGCGTAGTTCCTGGCTTTGGAGGGCTCCCCACAGCAAGCGGTCCCATGGTGGCCAGATGCGGCCAGCATAGGTGGCCAGATGGGCCAACCAGATGTCTTGATGTGGTTTTATCATACACAGGGTTTACAGTTTGGTTTAATGGTCAGTCAGCACCCCCCGCGAGACACATTTTCCAGCACCCCTGTGGTCCAGGGAAATAGGGCACTGACCTATAGTGAGGAGAGTGGGATTTGATTTCTAACTTAGCTACAGACTTCCTGAGAGACCTTTGGCATGTCCCTTAGCCTTTTTGGGTATGTCTGTGTTACCAAAAAACACCCTGCAGCAGCAAGTCTGAGTCTGATTCTACAGACTTGGGCCCCTGGGCTACATGATCTAAAGTAGCGGTGGAGATGGTTCTACTTGGCTCTGAAAGCTGGGAGCGGGTGGCTCTCAGAGCCTGTGCTCCAGTTCAAGTGGGAATGTCCTACACAGCTGTTTCTTAGGGTGGGCCCCAGTCTGTAGACCCACGCTCCGAGATATGCAGCAATGACTTTTTTGGGTTTGCTTGGTTCTGTTTTGCAGAGTGGATGTACTCGTTTCTAAATTCCCCATCTGTAAAGTGGGGTAAACTCCTCCTTGCCTCCCAGGGCTGACTGTGAGCACAAATGGCTAACGCCTGTGAGGTGCTCTGGTGATAGAGTGTGGAAATGAACTTTACAGATAATCCGTTCCAACTTCCTGCCCTCACCAGGGATGTGGGGTTCCCCAATTCAGCTTCTTCTCTTGGTGTCTCGTCCATGCTCTTGTGTAGAGCAAAAGGCACCCCCGTGCAGGGTCTAGGCACCTCCTCCATCTTCCTTTTGGGGGCCCATGTGATGTAAAATCCTTGTGCTGATGGATGAATTTCACTTCAAGGGATCACATGGAGCCAAGAAGCCACTCTAGAGCACCTGTCCCAGGCAACCGACTGACTCTAGGCCACAAGGTGTGGGTGGAATGGGAAGCCAACGCTGGACCCTGATACATAGAAAACTGCCTGCACCTTCCCTGCTCCAATGGCCTCATTCTGAGCCTGCTGACAAGCACCCAGAACATGGGGCGAATCTGCCCCTGACTCCTGTAGTTACAAAGCAGTTAATCCAGCCTGGGTGAGGGTTTAAACAAGGTCAATGACAATTTTGTCTAGGACAATGGTCTCCAAAGTGGGGTGAGCAAGAGGATTCTTTGGGGTGCATAGCAGGAGGAGCGGGAGCAGGGAGTGCGTGCTCAAATTTTTTTTACTGCTGGGGTGCACGATCAAAAAAGTTTGGAGACCACTGGTCTAGGGCAGCGGTTCTCAAACTTTAGTAATCCGAGGACCTCCATTCTGATTTAAAATTTTTCATGGAAGCCCCCAAGGCAGCTTCTAATTTCCCCCGGGAGTGCTCTGCCCCTGCCCCACCTCTTCCCAGCCCCTGCCCCTCCTCCTCCCCTGCCCACTGATTAGCTGTTCCACGGCGTGCAGGAGGCACAGGGAGGGAGCGGGAGGAGTTGATCAGCAGGGCCGGCCGCCCCGGACATGACTCATGGACCCCCTGGAGTATCCTCGTGGAGTCCAGGGGTCCACGGACCCCAGCTTGAGAACCGCTGGCCTAGGGTGACATACTTCAGCAGTGACACATAGCACTGAGCTTTCAGGCCGAGGTGTATGTTGAAGACAGAGCTTTCCAGTCATACATAGGTGTGTGGTGGGGGGACGTGCAGGGTGGTAGAGTAGGCAGAGGAGCAAGAACAGAATCTAACTGTATCCTTCTGCTAGGATCCATCCATCTTTCACCACCTCTGGTACAGTGAGGGGTAGGGTACATTACCATGGGTCACTTGTCCGCTTCGACAGTTGGAATGGGAAAGCAGCTTCTACTCCAGTTGTTCCCAATCAGTGGCGCATGCAGCGGTCCTGGTATCTCAGATTTTTAGTTTCTATCTCCTTGTGCCAGCTGGAGAGCCCAACTGAAGACAGTGGACCAGCTTCTGTTGACTTTAATAGGATCAGGATCAGACCTTTTAATGCTGAGCTCCTGTTTTGGGGTTCCAGCGTGTAGCCGCTGCCAACCTCCCTGTCCAGCTGCGTGTGCCATAATCCATCATGGGAACTTAGTTGCAGCAGATCAGGGTTCAGATCCTACAGTGTGGAAGGTCCTAGATATACACAGGTAGAATTTAGTGGAGGTGGCGGCTGGCACTAGCTGGTCCATGTGGAACTCTTAGGCTGGGGGAAATAGAAGAGAATTGTCC
Organism: Gopherus evgoodei; assembly: GCF_007399415.2. NCBI lineage: Eukaryota > Metazoa > Chordata > Testudines > Testudinidae > Gopherus > Gopherus evgoodei. The sequence goes on along the minus strand of NC_044339.1, from coordinate 7,336,193 downwards.
CAGAAAGTAGTGATCGGCCCAGGCCCAAGCCCTTGGATCCAAAATCTGAACCTGGAGTCCAATTTCACAATTGGCCCCTATTCTAGATGAGGCCAACCAAAGTCTGAGATTCGGTTCCCAAGGGTTTGATCTGAAGCAGTTGTTTTCCAACTTTTTATATTGGTGATTTCTTTCACACAGCAAGCCTCGGAGTGTGACCCCCCTGTATAAATTAAAAATGGGGGGGTAAATTTAATGAGGGGTCAGGGCTGTCAGCCCCATGTAACCACCTTGCAACCCCCTGATCGCAGTTTGAGAACCCCTGAGATTCAAAAGTTTGTAGCTCAGGTTTATCTCTGTAGCAAGGGCTTAACCATAGTCAATTCAGAGGCTGCTGAATGCAGACAGACCTTGGGGTTTTCTCTGGTTCCCAGACTGGCCTAACCCAGCCCGTCCCCTAAATCCTGGCCTCAATTCACCATTCATGGAAGGGATTGCAGATGAGTGGGTCTTAATCCTGGCAGAGGTGTCTGGGAAAGTAGGGAACCACTGTATTGAGTCTTTCTAGGCCCATCCTCTGCCAGCTTGCTGTAAATGCTTACCGGTGTGCAAACAGAAGAAATCATCCAAGTATCATTCCCTCCCCAAGCAGCTGGACTCTGCAATGCGACATTTTAGCTCGCTGACCCCTTTTCAAGCTAGATGGGCTTGGAAAGAGGCCCTGAAGTGTAATAAACTGGAGCAGCAAAAGTTTGTAATCCTCCCAGGCAGTTACTTCCATTCAATATGAAAACATATGGCTAATTTTAGGGATGCCGTAGCCAAAGTGTATCTGAAACTTCTAACCAGCCGAGAGCATTATCATAACAAGATTTTATTCTTAATCCGATATGGCATGAGCTGAGCACTCGCACTCCACCTTTGCCAGGTCACTGTGAATACTTTCACTTCACAATACACAGGGCGACAGGGTGGTTACAAGCTGATAAGCAACTCCGCGCATTCATTAAGGCCTGCTGCAAATATCTCGCCTCACAGGATCATGCGAGGTTGGCTTTTTGGCAACCTCGCATGATCCTGAGAAAGTGAGCTTAAAGGAACAGCGTCAAGGCTGGTGGGACCGAAATTTGACCTGCCTTCTGAAAACTCTGACATCGGTTTACAAACGTCACAGTGTGATTCAGGTAGTTGTATTTCTTCAGAACACATGCTCTTTATCTTCAGCACACAAACAGTGAGCAATCCAGTACTCCTAGGCTACCCTACAATAATAAACCAATATTTACAGTCCAGCACCTGTAATAAGATGACAGCCTCTGGGGCCCAGTTCTTTTGTTGAACCAGCTTAAGTTCAGATGCCAAGCCCTGAGTAATTAATGCAGCTGACTCCTGCTCACGGATGGGTCTTAACTCCAGCCAGTGGGCAGATGATGGTGGAGGCGGCTGGGGCAGAGGAAGCTAGGACGTCAGACGTGCTGCACGGAAATCTTAGGAGTGGCTGAACTTGGGCTAAGGTTTATGTTTTGTTCCTGTTGTTTGAAGTTGTTCTCATTAAGGGGGTAACATTTTACCATATACACTGTGTATATACTGTCTTTGGAGCAAGGTCTTTGCTCTCGGCTACGCTAATGGCACAGACCAACTCTCATGAGTCACCCGTAAAAATAATTAATGGGTTCAGTCCAGCATTAATGAGCTACCCTGCAATAACAAGCCAGTATGTGAAATCTGGAAAACAGGCAGTGGGGGAAACCATCCCCCACTATACTATAACAGCACTTAAAAGAGAACTGGATAAATTCATGGAGGTTAAGTCCATTAGTGGCTATTACCCACGATGGGTAAGGAATGGTCCCTAGCCTCTGTTTGTCAGAGGGTGGAGATGGATGGCAGGAGAGAGAGCACTTGATCATTACCTGTTAGGTTCACTCCTCTGGGGCACCTGGCATTGGCCACTGTCGGTAGACAGATACTGAGCTAGGTGGACCTTTGGTCTGACCCAGTATGGCCATTCTTATGTTCTTATCCCGTGTTTAATAAGGCACAGATTCTGTGTATTAAATGTTATTTTTATTGCCATTGTTTTTTCAGCCATCCTGACCTGCTGTTTCAGCCATCATATATCTTCCCAAATGGGAATGGGAGAAAAACAATTAGCGGAAAATGCAATCCTTGTAACGGCTGCGTTTGAATTCCAAATGAAAAGCTCCTCTCCAGATAGGCCTATTGTGCAGAAATAAAGAATTTCTGTTGCTTGGCTAGGTCCAGATGCTTTTCTTTGTGATGCTTTTCTTTCTTCGTCTCTCTGTTTGTTGTGGGAAGGAAAAAAGAAAAACCCAACCAACCAGCTGCCTGTCAGACTTGGCGATCTCTTGTTGCCTTGTACATCTGTCACCAGACTGGGTCTGTCACTGATAGACAAGGCCTGTGTGGGGGGAATCTGATACGGTCGTTGAGCAGCTTGTATTGATTGTCAGAGCTCAAGAAACAAGGCACTTGCAGAAGGCAATGCGGCCTATTGGGTAGGGGAACTGACCTTAGGATTAGGAGCTCTGGGTTCTGTGGGAACTGGGGTAGGTCATGTCCCCTCTCCATTCCTGTTTTCCCTCCTACCTCTCATCTATTGTCATCTAAATAGACACAAGTGCTTCAGGTCAGGGACTATCTCCTACTATGTGCTTGTACAGCACCTAGCTCAATAGGGCCCTGGTCTCAGGTGCAGCCTTGAGCATTGGTGTAAAGCAAATAAATAATTATTACTGTTGAGAGGGAAGAGTCCCCAGCCCATGCCAATGGTCTCCTCCAGAGCCATCGATGTCTATAAACAAGCAGATGTAGGTAAGTGCTAAAGATGGGCCCCAAACCCAACCCTGGGACGTTTCAGATTCATGCTCCATGGAGCAGGCGTTACCTCTCCCATGGGTTTGAATTGGAAGCCTGGATCCAAATGGCCCTGAATGTGGGGAAAGCTCAGGCCTGGGTTCAAACTCCCCTCTGGTATTTCTGCTCGGCTCAGCATCTCGAATGCAGTATTGAAGCCAGTCTGCCCTATGGAAATGGAGGATGATACCAAATCAGGCAGATCCCTTCAGAGATCCTCACCTTCCAGTGCTCCTGTCATCTATGTTAGCTCAGGGGCGGGGCTGGGACATCGCTGTTAGAGTTAGGGGGTGGGAGAGGGGAGGGAAGGCTGGAGAGAGAGGAGGAGGTTGCCCTGTTCACACTCAAATGTCTCAAGAATTGGAAATACTGATGAAATATACAGCACCAATATGTGTCAGGGTTTAAAAGACCAGCATTGTTTCAGATTTTTGAGATTCACGTCTCACCTTTAGGAGAGTCCCGAGAGGGAAAGCAGCCAAGTGATTTCATACCAATGTAGCACAGACACACATAACACAGAATACTCTGCTTCGGCCTACTGCCTGTTCCCATAGCCAGAGACAATCCCAACTTCTTCTATCCTTCATTAGACTTCTTAAGATAAGGGATCTGGTGTATTTTGACACTAAACCCAGTGACTGTTTTTTTTCCCAAGGCACAGGCATCTCAGATTGGCTAATGCCATGAAAAGCCTCCTGCAGTTGGGTTGAGCTTTTAGGCACTTTTGAATGGGTAAGGGCATGGGAGAAATCTCTTGTGGGGCACAGTTTGGATCTAAAGCTGAACTTCCACCAACGTTCCACCAAAGAGTTTGAGATCATGATTCCAGATCTAAAACAGCCCAGCTTTTTAATAGGGTCATCAACCCTCATGCTTCAGGGGATCAGAAAAAAACTTTCCCTGAAGGTAGGTTATGCCATAACTGCTTGATGTGGGGGTTCTTGCACTTTCCTCTGATGCAGCTGTTGTCAGCCACTGTCAGAGACAGGACGCTAGGCTAGCTGGACCTTGGGTCTGACCCAGTGTGGCATTATAATCAAGTTGGACCATTATAATCAAGTTTGGATCTGCATCCGCATCCATATCCACGTGTCCCCAAACTTCAAGCGAGGCTTTGGATGTAGCAGGCTGGTTCTTGCCCATCTCTGACTGATAGTTTCCCTGAGCATGACAGGGGGGCTTTTTAATCTGCTCAGCTTCTGCAGCTGTGTTTCAGATACACCCCGTGGAACACACTCATGGTGCAACTCTGCATGCCATCTGTGCCGCGATGCCCCATTGATTTCAGTGCAATGCATGGGCAGGGCTCCTGGCAGCACGGCGGTGAGACCTGTGTGGCTTGCTGGCTGCGTCCTGGGCCTGAGAAATACGCGCTGGTGGGAATTAGAAAGCAAAGCAGAAGCGTGAGGGTGGGGAGCAGGGCTCGCTCCTAACAGCGGTGTGTATTTTATTACTTTAGGTTAAGAATCTTGGGCTCCAGTTCAGATCTCTCACTGAGCAAACATGGCCTGGTTCTGTTAAATATAAATTGATTTCCGTCAGAACAACTGGTCTGGGAAAACCTATCTGCTTCAGCAAACAAACAGCAGCGCTTACACGGCTGCCGCTGTTATCACTGCACTGTGCAGCTGGAGTTCTTACTTAAAAGGCTCTCCGCTCGGAGGCTGTGTTGTAAGCGCTGCCGGGGCCAGGTTCAGGGTGTCCATGGAGCTGTCCATGCAGGAGTAAGAGTCAAGGCAGGACAGGTTTGTTTAATGGGGGGTGATTTTTAGTCCTCATGACATGGAGGGGGAGCTCACTTGAGGCTGAAGAGGGGAGATGATGAGCAAATTTCCCCCACCCTGTTGCTCTGCTAATGCCTCTGATCCTTGACTGGAAGTCCTCTCTGCTGTTCAGTTTCTGGGGTCCCCTGCAGACTAATCGGGGCACCCCTATCCTCAGCTGCAACACCCTCTGTTGCCTCAGCCCTTATTAGCTGTACCAAGTTCTTTCTCCTGAGCAGATGCTGTTTAGTCATGCGGTGGTTGGCGTGAGGTGAGGAATGTCCACTGCACTGATACCAGGAAACTCATGTCACTTGAGAAAGACCCAGTGATGTTAGTGGAGGAGAAACCAGTGAGAATGTGGCCAGGGTACAGAGAGATTAATCCAAGTGCTGCCTCTGAAACCAGCTCAGACTTTTTGCCCCTAAAGCAAGAGCCCTTCTGAAATCCTCAGCCCCATGGCAAATCACGAGCTCTTCTCCTGCTGTGTCTGACCCGTGCAGGCAGCATTGGACTCCCAGGAAGGAGTAGGCTGGGCAACAGTGGCTTGTGCTGTGTCTGCTCATCACCATCACTAGGGCTTGGGAGATGGGGAAGAATCGTCTCTCTCTTCAGTTATGGGGGTAGGGGAGAGAGATGCTAATAGGGCATCATATGATTCCCCAGTGAGTCCAGCTACCTCAGTGCAATCGTAAGACTGGAAGGGACCTTGAGAGGTCATCTAGTCCAGTCCCCTGCACTCATGGCAGGACTAAGTATTATCTAGACCATCCCCAGCAGGTGTTTGTCTAAAAATTTCCAATGACAGAGATTCCACAACCTCCCTAGGCAATTTAGTCCAGTGCTTCACCACCCTGACAGGACTATTTTCCTAAAGTCCAACCTAAACCTCCCCTGCTGCAATTTAAGCCCGTTGCTTCTTGTCCTAGCCTCAGAGGTTAAGGAGAACAATTTTTCTCCTGCTTGTAACAACTTTTTGTGTGCTTGAAAACTGTTCTCATGTCCCTTCAGTCTTCTCTTCTCCAGACTAAACAAATCTTGGCAGCTGCTGAGGCCCTCCGTGGTATGGGAAACATGACCATCCTCACCTGCACGTAGGTAGTAAGTGACCGCGATCCTTGTATTTGTGGTAGCGCCCGCTCTGTGTGAGATTATCTATTATCATGATTGTTTATTTATATTGGGGTAGCATCTAGGACCCCAACCATGAACCAGGCCCCCATGGTGCCAGGCACTGTACAAAACATAAATGCAAGGAGGAACGTCCAACCCAGGATCAGACACACAGACCGAGATTAGGGTGGAAGTGAAGATTAACATTCAAGGCTAGATTTAAAAATCCATGGGGCGCATGTCTTCTGTTGTGGTCTTAAGTGCAACATCAAGTCTAAATGTCAAATGGTTTTCTAAGGAAACCACGTGTAGCATTGTGTGTATCACTTATGGTGTAAGAGCATCATCGCTTTTGCAGCCTGGGTGTCAGGAGCACTTAGTTTCATGGTTCTCACACCTAGACCACTTAGGAGGTGGCAAAGTCTTATCCGAGGAGACGCTGGGCCTGACGGTATGCATTAATTCTGAGATGCCGTGCGAAAGGCAGCGTCAGCCAGAATGCATGCCAGCTGGGTGCCTGTGCAGCGTGTCTTGTCAACCACTTGGGTTGCTCCTTTGGGTCTCATGTTCACTAGGAAAATTACACCTTGCTGACAACAGGTGGTGTTGCCGATGGGTGCAGCTGAGCGTGGGCCACCCCACTGCTGAAGCCTGTTGTCTGCAACGTGAAATTCTCCCAGCACAGACCAGGCCGACACCTATGTCTGCCCTTCCTAAGTGACTCAGAGAACAAATGCCCCCCTGCCCCATCAGTCTGAATTTCCAGATCCCATGTTCCTTTATTTCCTCCTGAAAAGGCTCATCTTCAGCCATGGGAACTGGCACAGGAACAAAAAGCCTCGCATTGAATCCTATTACCCCTGGGGACACCTGGCTTTGTCATGCCCGGCGCAAGGTGCGATGCACGCATGAGAAGAGACCACGCAATCGGTAACAGGTTTCCTCCTGTCTCTCCTCCTTCCCTTAATGCCTTCCATTTCACAGTTTCCTTTAGAAGCCGGCAGCTTTAATTTGGCATTTCAAACTTCCAGGATTATCGTTATGTATGTTCCTTTTCTAACGCCATGAAATTACTTTTAACAAGGAAGTGCCAATTAGTGGATTTGCAGGGTAGGTGTGAAATCTGCAGGCACTGGGGGAAGCTGGAGGAGAGCTAAAGGTGAGTATTGTCTGTCATTTCTCGGCCTCTGCCTTGGTGGGGCATTTGTGTGAAGCCACCTCTCTGAACATGATGAATATGGGGATGGAATTTCGTATTTCCCTTGAGTGATGTCTGCGACCATTAGCTGGAGACAACTGACTCTACTAATTGCTCAGTTCACGGGAGAAGGAGGTGCGCAGCTGGTTCTTCCTAAATCAACGCCTCCCCTCGGCAGCTCAGACCCAAAATCCTTGCAAAGGAAACAGAAAGGCAGAGAGGGAGAACAGTGGGAAATGAAACATGGGCCATTGCTAGGATGGGTTACCCAGGGTAAAAGGTTCCTGGTGTTCCTTCTGACTAGATCCATCTTCTTTTGCCCCACATCCTCTTAGTGCATTCCAATTAGGCACAAAAGTCCAGACTAGGATTTATTATTGATATTCTCAGGTCAAACGAGAAGTCTAGGGAGAACTTAAAGTGCACTCAAGAAGCCATCTTTTGGAGACTTTGAGTTTGTTTTAGTCAGCCTGCTGCAGATTAGGAAAAAGGTCATGGGCCACATCTGTGCAGATGACAGAGGGGGTCGAAATAAAATTATGGCGGGAAAGGTCTTCTGCTGGCAGTTATCATCTCTATAGCTGGTGGCATCTCACCAGTTTACAGCATCCCTACCTTTTCTATCATCCCCAACTTCAGTACAATAGATTAGGGCAGTGGTTTTCAAACTTTTTTCATTTGCCGGCCCCTAAAAATATTCAGATGGAGGTGTGGACATCTTTGGAAATCTTGGATGGAGTCTGCGGACTCCAGGTTGAAAACCACTGTTTGTTTGGTAATGACAACCTTTCACAGACCCCTTAGGGGTCAGCAACCTTTCAGAATTGCTGTGCCGAGTCTTCATTTATTCACTCTAATTTAAGGTTTCGCGTGCCAGTCATACATTTTTAACATTTTTAGAAGGTCTCTTTCTATAAGTCTATAATATATAACTAAACTATTGTTGTATGTAAACTAAATAAGGTTTTTAAAATATTTAAGACACTTTATTTAAAATTAAATTAAAATGCAGAGGACCTGGGCAATGCGAGTGTCACTGAAAACCAGCTCGCGTGCTGCCTTTGGCACCCGTGCCATAGGTTGCCTACTCTTGCCTTAGGCATAGTCTGTGGACCTCCAGGGATTCATGGATTGCAGGTTGAAACCACTGTATTAGAGTGATGCTGGAAATACTGATGCACCATAGGGATAAGATGTAAAATACTCTTGCCTCTCTCTCACAGCAAAACAGGAGAGATCTCAGAAAAATTAGATATGTTGGAAACCAGCTAGATTCTTCTGCTGGTTGGGATGTAAAAGCAGCTACCCTGTTGCAAATTGTGGAGACACTTTTGTGCTGGAGCGTGCGATGTTAGCCCAGACTGCAGGGGGAAGTAATTTTAGGAACAACAGATGACACTTGAGATTCAGATTAGACATTCATCTGTCCAAATCCCAAGAGTATCAGCCATCAGAAGAAACATGGATTGAATTGTTCCTGTGATTCTCATACATGAAATTCAGGTGGGACTCAATTTTTCTGTGGAAAGGGCTATTTATACTGCAGAAGATGCAGGTTTTCCCAAGCCTGCCTAGGGGAAGTTCTTGTGATGATCAGTGAAAAGATGAGCTGCTGAGACAAAGTGCAAGAGAATCAGGAAATATTTACAACAGGGAAACTGCTAAATTCCCTTTTCAACGGGCCACTGTCCAGCATCTCAACCCAGGCAAGGAGAGTTTGCCTTTTTATGCAAGTGAATGGAGGGCTTGAGACAAATTCTTTGCTGATGTAAATTGGGACTGGTCCATTGAAGTTAATATATAATTGTCAATTTGCACCAGCAGAAAATTTGGTCCCTTAATTCTATTCCTATTCAAAATCATTTTGGATGAATTCATCATGACTAGAGCTGTGCATGGTCAGGAAGGTTATATGCAAAAATGTCGCAATTTTGTTTGGTTTTGCCCATTCCTATTCCCATTTTCATGAGAAAACTCTGGTGGGGGAGAGCAGGGAAAGTCACAAGTTCACATAGTTTGACACCAGATTTGATCTCCAGCCAAATAAAATTTCAAATTTTAAAAAATGTGGTGGGTTTTGTACAAACATAGGCCTCTTTTTTGGAGTGAAAATGAGAGACAAGGATGGTCTGATTTTTCTACTGGGAAAGAAATGTGTGTTTTGTGTTTTTTTTTTTTTTTTAAAGACAATAACAAACACAAATCTCTGCTACGGTGATGTTTTCAAATGTCACTGCTAATATTTCACTCAGGGCTCAGCTTTCCCCTAATGTGATCTGTAAAGAAGCTGTATATCTAGGGCCTAATTCTGATCTTACGTAGAAGGGTGTAAATCAGGAGGCAGGCCATCGAAATCGATGGCATTACACTAGTGTGAAACTGGCCTAAGTGAGAGGAATCTCAAACCTTTATTGTGTTGTCTGATCCTTTTAATGGTTAGTAATACTCATATTGATTGCCGGTTGGTCAGAAGGTGATAAAGTTCTTGTCCCTGAATCAGGCTATGCAGAGCTAAAATCAATCAGTTCAATATCTTGTAGGGACCCTCGGGGTGTATGGCAAAGACACACACCAAGGGTGAAGTAAAGCCTTTGAGATTTTTATTGGGATCAGTAATAAAGCCAGAAAAGCTCCAAGCCACATGAACAGATAGGAATAATACAGCATTGGGGATATCTGTGATATTGTTCTTTGCATACGCTCTTAGATTTGCATACTTCCACCCTTCCTTGAGGACCTAATGGTAAGAGACAAAGGACCGGCACTGTCTCTGGCATGCCAAATGAGGTTCCTCAACGACCAGGACTAATGGTAGATAAACACAGAGCAGAAGGATCAAATGGTGGCAGTCTAACAGTGATCGAAAAGCTCCTCTCTACATGGTGGTTTGCCCTGTTATAAGGCCTGAGCACCATTATGACTATTTATGCTATTCAGCCTGCCATGCCCAAATCTAACTTCCTCACCCAGATAATATTGGGGAGCACTTCTCCAGTAGGGTAACACATTAATACCTATCAAAGCCACTTAACTTATTATCATACCCATCGCTTCTTGCTTAAGCAGATTTGCAGTTATTACCTCCATGTTCCTGCGATTGTCGTTTACCATTAATTTTCAACTCCTGCCACTAAGCAAGCTATTCCTAATTCCCCAAATCTAAGAGGAACCATTAGGCCATATATCTATGCCAAAGCTTGCAGGCAGGGCTGGCTTTAGACCAAATGGCACCCCAGGTGAGGAGTGTCTTTGGCGCCCCCCCCTCTATTTATTTGTTAAACTTTTGAATACCTTATGCTTTATTGCATTTGTAGCCCATTTTATGACTTCGATACATGATTTATCCTGGTAGAATAAGACGATCAGTTTGCATGCTAGGATCTGTAAATCTGTATTTATTCTTGCCATATATAAACGAATAAAAAATGCACTTCCTCTAAGCCTATAGAAACTTTAATTTTAAGAGTAACTGAAACATACTAATATCAAGAAGTTGTACAGTGCACCAACATTGGGTGGGCCATGATTAAATAGAGTTACAGTAAGTGACCACCTTAGAATGATAACCCTTGTCCTTTAGTTCAAAAGGTCACCTTTTTCGCCTTTGCCCTCACAAACTGAAGCACAGCGTCTGAGAGATCCAGAGACTGGCCAATGGTATTTTCAGGTGATAAAATTGCAGTTGATGTCAGTCCTCCATCAGCCAGCATCGATCCAAGATATGTTTTAAAGAGTCTGAGCTTTGAACAGCTGAGCTCACCACTCGTGACCAGCAGTGTGACCAGCAGTGTGAGTAGAATTCTTAAAGCTATCCACACGTTATGAAAAGTGTTTTTCAGCTTTGCATTGTGAATGAAGTGGAGAATCTGAAGTGAAGAGTGCTCCCCATGTTGCAAAATGCGATGGATGTTATCCAATTCGACATAGAGTTTTTTATCATTTATGTCCGAACATTCCCCATGTGTCAGCGTCCGGTAAAGGTCAATACAATTGTTCAGCAGTGTTTTCCTGTCCACTGGATGCTTACTTAGGTCATAACCCAGGTCTTTTTGTAGTGCTTCATTTGTCCAAACCTTTCTTCAATGGACACTTGAGCAAAAACCTTCCTCTTGAATTTTTCTTTTGAGCTTCCCATCACCTCATCTCTGTCCTTGTTACCTGTCTCTTCTTCCAATGAATATGAGTTTCCTTGAAGACAAGCTCAACTTCTGAGTTTTCCTCCATTTCTTTGGCAGCAGTGATGGCACCTTCAAATCTGTTTAGGCCACAAAGAAATCAAGGCAGCTTCTTGTCAAAGTAGTAGCGGTATTGATGTCCATCAGCTGAGTTTGTAATGCTTTACTTACAATGTTACAGGATATCGTGCCAAACCATAAGTGAGACCAGAAATTGAAAGTCAGTGATCTGGTTTGCCAGGCTTTGCACCTCATGTCAGATTCCAGCCTCGGCTTTATTCCGCTATGCCAGTTCCATCAGGACGTGGTAATGTTCATAGATAGTTCTGTCAGGCCTTTTCTAGTAGAGTCGTCCACAGACTGGAAACAGATAAAATGTTCCTTTTCTTGATTACAAGAATGGCTGTATCCAAGTAATCTTACTGTAAATGACATCTTTTCACTGTAAGTAATGTCAGGAGTGCAGGCCATTATTACGGCATAGTTCTTCGCTTTGCTGAGCCACATCAATACATTATCAAGTACCTTCCTTGCCATAAGGGCAATCAATTAATTTTGAATTGTTTTGCTGCAGTAATGGGCCATAGCTTTTTTATGAACTACTTGACGTAAGTGCTCACGCATGACATAGTCACATTTTCCAAGGAGCTCTACCAAACCAAGGAAATTACCATTATGTTCAGTGAACAACTTATCCAGCGAGCCCCGGAAAGCCAAATTATTCTTTTCAAGGAAGAGGGTAATTGAGATCAAACGCTCGAGCACGTTCTTCCAACACTGTGTTTCTACATTAATAATGCACTGGTTTTCTGCATCTGTGCGTTTATTCAGCTTGAGTCTGGACTCGACCTCCATGCAGTTGGAGTAGACTGCAAAATGGCTGGATGAGTTTTCATGTTGCTTCAGAGCATTAGATAATATGTGCCAGTAATTGTACCTGGAAAGTGCATGCAATGACTTGGCACTCTTGTAAAATATTTTGCAGCAAAACCAGAACACTTTGTCAGTTGATTTTGAGTAAACTAGCCAATGCCGTTTCAGTTTCTCACCATTCTTGAGCACCCTTTCGCAGTGCGACGTTGAGAAATGTCGCTCCTGCTCATTTACTGGAAATGTCGTATCCTTGATTTTTCCTGGCCCGTTCAAAATGGTATGACAAATATCGGCAGAGTTTAGGACCCCTGGCCATAAAGCAGGATCTGATGTATTGATCTGTAGCATGCAGGTTTTCTCACTGCTGTTTCTGTTGTGACGTGAGGTTGATTCTTCATTATCATTTCTCTCCTTTTCATGTGACCCAGATCATCTCTCTTTTACACCACCAGAAAAACTGGATGATTCCTGATCACTTTCCTCACACTTCCATTCCTTATCTTCAGGTAAATCGGCTAATTCCTTAAGAATAGGACTGCCATCATTTGTGCTAAACTCCTCCTCAATTTCTTCTGCACTGGGACAATTGCTGCTGCCTAAAAAACGGTCTACATTGTGCTGTTTCAGATATTTTCCCATCAAATTTTCCCCTTGCTGCAAACTAAATTGCAGTTGAGCTTTTCGCATTCCTATACTAAACTCCTGAGTGCTTCTTCGGGAGCATCTTTTATTTTCTACGGGGGAAAAGAGACAGTATTAGGGAGAGCAAAAGTCTATGTTTTGCAGTCTTAGGAAGTTGTCAAACATTACGTGTTAAGCATGGCAAAAGATGTAACAGTATTTCTTTTATATTATGGCGTAGATTGGACTTCAATAGATCTCTCTGGCATCTCAATAAATGTGTCCTTTATTAGTCACTACTTACACTCTTCAAGTCTTAAAACCACAAATACGCTTTCACAATTGCACAATAAAACAAGGTTCACAATATCACAGCTGGGCTCTCACTTCATTCTTATCTCTCGCTGACTGGCTGCTGGCATCCCACCTCTTATATACCCACAAGGGCATGGCTGACACTTTCTAGGAGGTTCAAGGAAAACATGGTTCTCAGGAAGTCTGGAAGGTTCCATGGAATTCTACAAAAGTCCAGAACATTCTAGGAGTTAGTGAAAAATGAATCCACATATGCAGGAGCGGCTCCAAGCCCCAGCATGCCAAGCTCCTGCTTGGGGCGGCATGCCGGGAGGGGGCTCTCTGCCGGTTGCTGGAAGGGCGGCAGGCGGCTCCGGTGGATGTCCCGCAGGTGTGCCTGCGGAGGGTCCGCTGGTCCCGCGGCTCTGGTGGACCTCCCGCAGGCCGGAGGTCCACCAAGCTGCGGGACCGGACCACGGGACCAGCGGACCCTCCGCAGGCACGCCTGCGGGAGGTCCACCGGAGCCGCCTGCTGTCCTCCCGGCGACCGGCAGAGCTTCCCCCCGCCGCATGCCGCCGTGCTTGGGGCGGCGAAATGTCTAGAGCCACCCTTGCACATATGGAATACCCGACACATTTTACTTCAAACATTCCTTTTCCCTTTTATTGCTAACAACAAAAATAGCACCATGAGCCTGACACCGCCCAAGTCTGGCACCCCAGGTGATCTCCTGTGTTGCCTGCCCCTAAATCCATTCATGGTTGCAGGCCTACTATATTTAGCTATACTTATGCTAACTTGCTTAAGCTAATGTCTTACAGGATACACGCCTGTAGTTCCTTGCATTACAACTGGGTATAATAAAGGCTAAGCTAGCCCTATGGGCTACAGTTGTAGGGGATAAAAAAGAATCAGCGTTAAGAAGAATCAGGCAGGAGAAAAGTGATAGACTAGACTTGCATGTCAGTGAACTTCTATTGTATTTGTTTTCTAAAGATTTGCTGCCGACAGAGGAATGGAACATAATTGCTGCCCTCTTTTTATCGACAGTGAGCACAAAAAGCCTGTTTCTGAATCCAGTTAATGCTGTCATCACCACGACCAAATTGTAACGCTGCCTTGGAAACCCTTGTCGTTTATGCTAGCGGGTACCATACGGGGTGCAGAAAGGATGCCAGGGTAGACATCTAATTAACAGAGCTGGGCAGGAAACATTTTTCATGTCCTTGGAAAATTTGCAGGATTTCAAATTTTTTCCCATGAAATGGAAACCTTTAAAAAGTGTTGGTGAAAAAGCTGAGGGAGAGAACCTCCGACACCACCCCGGAATATCCAGGAGCCTGGTGGTTAAGGTGTTCATGTGAGATGAGAGATGCTGGTTCTAGTCCTTGGTCTGAATCAGACAGAGGATCCTACCCACCAGGCTATTGGGTGGTGTATCTGACTGGCAATTCCATCCTGGACGTGAGAAACCTTCCCAGTGAAACTGGACCATTCCCACTGAAAGTTTTTTGGTTCTGACAAATTGGCATTTTCCGGTGACTCTGCCCCCACCCGGCTCTAATAACCAGTACCGTCTATTGAAAGCGCTAGTGGGCCCCATCACCCCAGTGTCTGAGCATCTCAGAGTCATCAATGGATTTATTCTCACAGCACGTGCAGGAGGTAGGACGGGGCTATCACCGCCATATGGCAGCTGACGCACAGAGAAGTTAAATGATTTGTCTGTGGCCGAACAGGGAATCAAGCCTGGGTCTCCCAAAGCTAGACTAGCACCCTAACTACTGGACCATCATCCTCTCTTACAAGAGGAAGATGCGACAAAAATCAGGCCCCATTGTGGCGGGCTCTCTACAAACACAGTAAGAGACAGTCCCTGCCCCGAAGAGTTTATAATCTTAGGCCATGATTCTAAACCACCTTTCTGCTCCTCTGGTGCTTGGCCTGACCTATGCCCTGGCATGATTAGGGCTTCTTGTGCCACCCTGCTGGCTGAGGATTGCTGGAGCACAGCAAATTCTGGCTCCACTCTCTCCCACTGCACCTGGGAATGCCCCCTTTACTAGAGGTCGGGCATTGAGTGGCAAGAGCTCTATTCTAGCTCTGCGCCACTCAGGGATTCCTGTCAAATCGATTGTCCGGTTTTCACTCTTTTAGGCTGGAGAATGCTACCCGGCTGCACAGAGAGGCCACAAGCATCTGGAACTGGAGTCCTGCCTGCAGGGGATGAATTTCTAGGAAAATAACATAAAATGTGCTGGAGATGTCCAGGATTAAAATGTAGTTATCCGGAGCAGCTCCAGTTGCAAAAAGGGCCCAAGTTGGGTGTCCAGATCTGGCCCAAGGTTTGGATAATCTGACCCCTGGGTCGCCATTTAATGAAGGACACGTCAGAAAATATTTGCAGGCTGTGCTGAGTCCAGTTGCTCTTTGTGAACAGACGGGAATCTAGCAAACTATCCCTCGCTGCTTGGTCTACCGGCTTGTAGCTTTCAAGCGGCATCAGCCCAAAAGCTAATTCTCTGCAGTTTCCCGTTGTTCAGCTCTGTTAATTGTACTTGACACTGAGAATGCTCTCTCTATTGATTCTTAGCTATATTAACTTCCCCTCCTTTCCTCCCCATTGACTGGGCACCCGGCTTTCCAGAGGCTTTCTGAACAGCAATTAGGTATTGATGGTGACAACATGGCTACCACTGCCTTTGTTTTTCAGTTACTATCATAGTCAATACAACTCACTCGCCTTCTCCACCTCGGGATCTTCTCCTTCTCTGGGAAAGAGGCGAACAGCTCTCAAATTGAACACGTGGCAGTATCTGCAGCTGGCTTGAGAAGGGGAACCCAAGACCCAGATTAGCCGCCACTGATTGGCCCTCCATGTCACCAATATTTCCATCAGCAAATAAGACCCCTTATTACTAACAATCCCTCCGGTTGGCACCTGTCCTCAGTCACACCCCAAAGTTCTCCAACCACTTATGACTCTGCTCCTGGTAGTAGCTCCCCCTACATTGTTTCTAGTTGGCTGGTTTTCATTCTGGATTCTGTGAGAGGCCGAAGTGTCAGGCACTGGAGTTTTGGAAGCAGGGGAGGAATGGCTGGCTGGAGCAGAATGTGCCTGGAGGTGACCGCATTTTGATACTGAGTGGGACTTTGTCTCTAACCTTGGGCTGTGTAGTGGACCCTCCATGTCAGACTCAGAGGGAGGCCATTCTGACATGCTGCATCAGGCAAAAAATAAAAGTGAATTAGCAGGCTCTAGCCCAAGCCACCTGGCTAGGGCAGACAGTAATCCCAGACTAGGGGCTTGCAGTCTTCCGGCTGGGGCAAGCCACAAACAAGGCACAGGCCTTTTGGCCTAGGGGGAGTAGGCAGCCACCCCAGAGTTGGGGTTGGTAGCAGGGAGGTCGGGGGACCAGGGCCCACCCTACTCCACTGTGTCCCAGCCCAAGGCCCTAACAGTGGAGGGGATCCTCCCGAAACACGCTGACTTGTACTAGGACAGCACAACCTGACCAAGGTCTGATTCCCCTGGGCTACTCCCTCCCCCAGTCCATTGGTGTGGCTCCATAGCCTGCGAATTCTCTGTCTCCTCAGGGTAAGTGGTGGACGGCAGTCCCAGCAACAATTCCCTACTCTCTGGGGACAGGATGCTGCATGGCTTGGGGTCTGGTCTGAAGTTCTGCAACAGGCTAAAGATGTCTGCCTCTTTCGCTGACTCTGGCCCAACTGAGCAGAAGGACCTGCTTCTTATACTTCTCTCCCCTCTGCTTCCAGCACAGGGGGTGGGGCTGGCTTGGCTCCACCCACCATGAAGGGGTGGGGTTGGCTTGGTTCCGCCCACCATGAAGAGTGCAGTTGGACCCTCCATGTCAGGTTCGGAGGGGGGCCACTTTCCTCACTACAAGCTCCTGTAAACTGGGTGGGATGAATGCAGGGCAAAGAGAATGGCTGACCTGGGATCTCAGAGCACTTTTAAAACCTTGCAAACAGGCTATAGATATGTACATGTTGCTTTACCCACCACTGAAATGCAGCCACCTCTGAGGTGAAACATGTTCTCTGTGTGAGTGCAGGAGTGCCTCCGGTTGCACCGTCACCTGCATTGCAGCCTTGTCTCTCCAGCATGAATCCTGAATTCCCTTTCAATCAACATTTCTCTTGCTGGGCACGTCCTGGTTCCTGTAGGTCTGATGCAGAAGGCGGAACTGGGCAAAGCGCTGGCAGCATGCAGGGACTACACGGATACACAGAGCAGGGTTCGGTGCTGGCACAGCTCGCTACAAGCATTTTCCAAACAGATTGCCAAGGGGCACAGAGAGTGAGTGTTGCTGGGTTGTCCTATCTGCAGCAGGGAGATTGCTGCTGGCCCATCAGAAAGCTCTTGCTGCTCCTGGCAGCATTTGAGTTCATTGGGAATCTGACAAGAACATGATAGGAGTTTGCTGTGGCCATTTATTCTCTGTCTATAATTATTATTATTGGATTTGTTAAACCCTCCAACATGAGGGGGTTTGAACTGGGCCGGATCCAGTTCTCCAGCCTCTTGGTATTTTTCTCTGAGCCTCTATCACTTTTGGCACTGGCTCTAAACCCTTTATCAGCAGTGGCCAGTCCAAGTACGTGTCTCTGCTCTGCTGCACACTGAGGGCCTGGCTGCATTGTCAGTTTACGTTCTGATTGGATTGATGTAAAGAAGAGAAGCGGCAGTGGAGGAATCCTAATTTGCCCAGATCCAAGGGCTTTGCATGTTGGCTCTTTGAAAACAGAGGTGTAAAGGAGGCACGGACCGGGTTGTCTTGGAATATGGAGGCTCCTTCAGGTTGACCTTGAACAAAAGGTTAATGGCTGCAGTGACTCGCTGTAATGAACTCTCGTCCTGTAAGGAATCACAACCCTGTGCCTGTATCCTGCTTTCAGCTACAGCTAGGCTGTGCACCCAAGAGCCTGCTAGTAGGAAAGTGCTCTCTCTGCGGGTGATGCCAGGAGTAGGGAATCAGGCAGGCTGAGAGTTTCTTGTCTAGCGGAGCACCCCTGAGAGAATGGCCATGTGGGGTCAGACCAATGGTTCATCTAGCTCAGTATCCTGTCTTCCGACAGTGGCCAGTGCAAGGTGCGTCAGAGGGAGTGAACAGAACAAGGCGATTATCAAATGATCCATCCCCTGTTGTCCAGTCACAGCATCTAGCAGGCAGACTCTCAGAGCACCGGGTTGCGTCCATTACTATCCTGGCTAATAGCCATTGATGGACCTATCCTGCATGGGCTTATCTAATTCTTTTTTGCACCTAGTTATACATTTGACTTTCACAACATCCTCTGGCAATGAGTTCCACTGGTGACTGTGTGTTGTGTGAAAAAGTACTTCTGTATGTTTTGTTTTAAATCTACTGCCTGTTAATGTCACTGGGTGACCCCTGATTCTTGTGATATGAGATGGGGTAAATAACACTTCCGTATTCACTTTCTCCATACCAGTCATGATTTTATAGACTTCTATCATATCCCCTCTTAGGCGTGTTTTTTCCAAGCTAAACAGTCCCAGTCTTTCGAATCTCTCCTCATATGGAAGCTGTTCCAGACCCTTAATAATTTTTGTTGTCCTTCTCTGTACCTTTCCCAGTTCTAATGTATCCTTTTTGAGATGGGGTGACCAGAGCTGCACCTTGTATTCAAGGTGTGGGCGTACCATGATTTATATAGTGGTTCATGATGTTTACTCTCTTATTATCTATCCCTTTCCTAATGGTTCCTTACAGTGTTCGCTTTTTTGCCTGCTGCTGCACTTTGAGTGGCTGTTTTCAAAGAACTGTCCACATTGACTCCACGATCTTTTTCTTGAATGGTAATAGCTAGTTTAGACCCCATCATTTTTGTATATATAGTTGGGATGATGTTTCCCAATGTGCATCATTTTGCATTTATCAACATTCAGTTTCATCTGCCATTTTGTTGCCCAGTCACCCAATTTTGTGAGATCTCTTTGTAACTCTGCACAGTCTGCTTTGGACTTAACTCTTTGGAGTAATTTTTGTATCATCTGCAAATTTTGCCACCTCACTGTTTACCCCTTTTTCCAGATCATTTATGAATACGTTGAACAGGACTGGTCCCAGTACAGATCCCTGGGGCACACCACTATTTCTCTCTCTCTCCATCCTGAAAACCGACCATTTATTCCTACCCTCTGTTTCCTGTTTTTTAACCAGTTACTGATCCATCAGAGGATCTTCCCTTGTATCTCATGACTGCTTAGTTTGCTTAAGAGAATAATACAATGGGTTTCCTTGGTTATCTGGTTCCTAGGGTTGAACTACGTTCTTAGTCTATATGAAGCCCATTGTGGTATTACACGTGCATGGATAGTATCATGCATGAAGCACCATGGGCCAGATCCTCAGCTGGTGTAAATCAGTGTAGCTCTACTGAAGTCAAAGAACCAACTGTGTATGTGTTTGTGAAGCCTGAGGCCTCCCCATTCCCATGCCCCATGTTCTGCATCAGGAGCGAGCAGAGCTGGGATCAGGCTACCTCGTGGCCAAGCTGCCCAGGCAACGTGTGATCCCGGGACCTTGTCTGATCAGAGGTAGAAGGGAATCGGCCACAGTGCCCAGGGCTGCGTTCCCAGGGGCGAGCCGGTGGGCACTTTGCAGCGTCACAGCTGCCACTCCGCATGGCCAGTGAAACAAGCTGCAGAGGAGCAGCGGGACATAGGGAAGCAGCAGCTTGATGCCTCCTGTCTGCCGCTCATCTCGGCTCAGCAGCTCCCTCCTGTTTTTCAAGCTTGCGTCTCCCTTGGAGTGAGAACGCAGGGAGGAATGGAGGCTGTGACAGAGACTCAGTCAGTGGCGAGTGACCTCTGGAAGGGCTAATCACAGCTGGGAAACAGGTGGGCTAAAATTCTTGTCAAGAGCCAGCAGGACCAGTGGGAATCCCCAGTGAGAGAAGATGTCCGGGGTAGGAAATCCTCTGTACACAGGGAGCAGCACGCATGGCAACAGCCTGGCACACGGCAGCGCTGGTGAGAAACTGGACGTGTTTCCCTGGCTCCAACCACATGACTGGGGCCTGGCTGCCAATGGTCAATAATCCCGCGTCACATGGCCTGGGTCAGAGGGCAGCGATGCCTTCATATGGAGCAGAGATTAGCCAAACTCATGTTTGATGTGGGCAGAGCTCGATCTGTAGTCCCCTGAGAGGTGAGGTGCCTGCAACCAGAGACTGGGCATGAAACCTAGTGGCTCGAGCCCTTGTTGCCAGCGCAGCGCTAGAAAGGAACAAGTCACTCAAAGGGAGGGATCCCGCCAGCTTGGTCAACCAGTGTCTGCGGAATCCAAGCTCTGGAATATCGAATTTTTGCCCCTAGTGAGTCTTTCTACAAGGCAGCTCTCTAAACTGTTGCATCTGCTGCTGGGTAAAGTCAAAGATGCCTTGAGCCAATGGCTTATGGGGCTGATGATAAGGCATGCCAGTTTCATCGCCAACGCCACACAAGGGAGTGGTGCGGCCAGCATCACATCTAACCACCTTTGATTGCCCTAACCCAATGGGCCCATTTTCAGTCTTCTTTCCCTCCCCTTCTCCCCTGGCCACCATGGTCTGGTGGCTGGGATTACTGGGCCAAAACAATCTCTGATGTAACTCAATCAACCTCTGTGGTACAGGGATGAATGGTGTCTGCATTATGGGGGGGAAAAGTGGGGCAATTTGCCCCGGGCCCCACAGGGGCCCCGTGAGCCGCTCCAGGTTTTCAGCATCACTTCAGCAGTGGGCCCTCACTCACTCCGGGTCTTCGGCGGTGGGTCCTTCAGTGCAGCGGGAGACTCGGAGTGAGTGCAGGACCTGCCGCTGAAGTGCTGCCGATGCCTTGGAGTGCCGCCCGGTGAGTACAAGCACTGCAAGCGTCGGGGGGGGGAGGGGGAGAGAAAAAAGCTGCCATCGGCTGCGCTTAGGCTGCTCTACCGCTTCATTCTTCAGTTGCATTCGGCGGCTGGTCCTTCCCTCTGAGAGGGACCTGCCGTGAATTGCCGCCGAAGACCCAGCCCTGCCCCAGGCCCCCTGAACCCTCTGGGCGGCCCTGCCGCATTATGCGTGTATTACTGCAGCTGGGGCTCTTGTGGTGTGTGGACAGCAGAGCTAAAGGAGACCGCATCCTGCTGACCCTCTCCTGGGCTGTGAGCAGGGCTGGATTAAGGCATAGGTAACCTAGGTGCATGCCTGGGGTCGGGGCAGGGGAAAACCTGAGTTCTGCTGTGAGCCTGTGTGCCAGGTCGCAGTGCCACTCACTCAGATTTGGTCTTGCCATCCCCTGTCATGACAGAGAGCTTGGGGGGGGGGCAAACGTGAGTGGGCAGTGGGCCAGCCAGTGTTGCTCCTCCTTGCTGCTGCTACGGGGCCAGCTCCAGCTCCCTAAACCAGCCCAGTCGGAGCTTCGCTGCTGTCACCTAGGCACTGGATTGGAGCTGTGGGGAGTGCCAACGTGGGGGAACAGGCTAGGAGAGGATCCCTTGGGAAAGTGGTCAAGAGAGGGTTAATAGGACAGTGTTCATGTAGCAGAAGCCAGTCACGGACTGACCAGGATAGGAGAGGGTTAACTAAGCAACAACTGTGCATGTTTGTCTAGGGCTCAGAGATGGATTAATCTGGCCTTGGATGTGAGAAGTTTCTCTCAGCTGGAAACTGCTCATATATACAAGACAAAGGTGCCAGGCTGGGTGCTAGATCTGGGGTGAAGGTTTGCTGAATCCAGACTGATTATGGACAAGAACTGTTTGGGATCACCAGAAATATCCAGCCATAACATGGAGGCAGGCTCGGGAAGATATTTTTCCAGGTGCATCCAGGTTTGTGTGTGAATCAGGGCATATGAAGTCCCACCAGCTGAGTTCTCAGGGATGTCTCCATCCTGACTAGGGAAGGTGAGTGGGTCAGGCAGGTGGAGGAGCAGTTACCTGAGAAGAATGAGGCGGCCAGATGAGCAAAAGGGGAATGGTTAGAGAGGGAGAGAATTGATGGGACACTGGGTCTTGTATGTGACTGGCTGAATACGAGTGTCCTGGGTTTTGCATGTCACACTGGTCTCTGGGCTGATGTGCCTCACCTCTGGGTCATGCTAAGGAGTCTCATATGTGACTTCACAGGCAGATCTATTGGCTGGTGTGTCTAATTCCTGGGTCAAGTCACTGATGGGCCCCACCCCCGGTTACATCCACTCGATAGGGTTCACCCCTCTGTTAGGAAATACATTGGCACAAGTAGCAGTATTATGGCTCGTTGTTCTTTCCAGTCTGGGTATCTGCTTTCATGGCAGATAGAAGTTGTTTCATTGCAAATTGGTTATTTGGAGAATGTCTACTGCAGGGCTGCTTGTACCTTCCTCTAGTGCAGCTGGTACTGGCCACTGTCAGAGACTGGGCTAGATGGGCCTCTAGTTTAGTCCAGCCTGGCCATCCTATGTTTTTAGAAAAAGATCACCCCAAATCAAGTGACAGACCAGAAAGCTAGTGTGGGGAACTGTACCTTCAAGAGGCCATGAGCCACTTGGAACCAGTTCTTTTGTTAGATAGCTCATGTTATGCTAGGCTGTTGAGTTAGAACACCACCACTAGTTCCCTCATAACTCTAATCCCACCAAGCAGCCGGTTGCTCCTAACTAAGCAGGTCACCATAGATATCAACTCAGAACCTCGGTACTACGGTTTTCACCAGCTTCTCCACATCCAGATGTCAGCAAAAGACTTTATTTCTGCAGGCAGACTGGGAATTGTGTGAAGGGAAGGGGTTCCTGAGAAGTCAGCCATTAATGAACTGGCTGCATGGTCTGGAGCGCTTCAGAGATTAAAAGGAGAGCTTTAGACTAATTCTCTCCTGATGTTTGATTTCTCCTGGGGACTGTGTTGGAATGAAACCAAATTCTGGGGGGATGGGGGCTGTGTTCCAGAGGGGGATGCTACAGGGACATGTTCTGTGGTGTTGCAGCCCTAAAGGAACACAGAGGGGCTGGAGGTCCCCGTGGGAATGTTTGTACATCTCCTAGACTAGCTACATATTAGGGCTATGTGTGGTAGTGAGAGTTTGTATTTGTGTTTTGCCTCTTTCAGAGGCTTCTTTTTAGTGGAGCCAGGGAAGAGGGTGTAATAGCATGAGATCTTCTTTTCGTATGTTGCTTAAGTGTGTGGATGGATGTGGGAAGACTAGATCTTGTACTCCCTTGGTCCCATCGAGCTCCATAAGGCCAAGGAGACACCTACACAGAAATGCCCAAACAATCTGCTTTCTTAGGGTGCCAGTGGAAGCCAGAGTTAGATGCTCAGCCTGTATTTTCATTCACACCCCCACCTTGAGGTCGTCTTCTTTGCACAGGCCCCATCACAAGGGACATGCACGTGAGTTATGGTGGGTAGTGGAGTATCCGAGGGGTAGCCGTGTTAGTCTTGATCTATAAAAATGGCAAAGAGTCCTGTGGCAACTTATAAACTAACCGACGTATTGGAGCATGAGCTTTCGTGGGTGAATACCCATTTCGTCGGATGCATGTAGGGGGTGAGCATGCTCAGAGAGGTGGGACTTCAGCTTCAAACCACAATATTTAGGAAAGCTTCTAAGGTAAGAAGAACTCATCCTCTTCTTCTGCTTGTGTTTTTGAGAGAGGATCCAACATCAGATTGTTCTTAGGTCTCTTTCTCATGCAGCCAGGTCTCTCCTCGTCCCCAGACTCTGGGGATGAGGTCCTTGATTGAATTCTCCTTGCCTGTCTGTTTTCTCAAGTAGTCAGCCCTCTCTTCTTCCCCATGCTGTGGAGATGGGGTCCTGGACCTGCTACACATGCAGCCAGGATGGGATCCCAGACCATAGACTTTCCCCACGCAGCCAGCTCTCTCTTCCTGTTAGCCAGCCTCTTCCTCTCTTTGGCATTCCTCTCTCCTAACCTAGGTAGCAGTTGGTGTATCCCAGACTGGGCTTCTCTGGATTGGCTGCTTTCCAAGCAGCTGGCACTCCCCATGACTGATCAGAGAGGCTCAAGGATAATTGTGCAGTAGTGAAGATGCACAGGCATGGCAAGCAATCAGCAGTAATTGTGCGTGAAGCTAACTGCCCGAGCGAGTCGTCTGCCGATCAGGTAAATGTCTGCCCCGGGGCTAGTCCTGAAATCTTCACTCTTTGGCAGAGGCGTTTAACGAGATCATAATGGAAAATAATAGTCCTTGGCCGTTCCAGGTCCTGCCTGTTATCTTTCATGACCTGCTTCAATCTGTCTTAAACCATTCACAGGATGTTAATGGATTTTTCTCCCTACTCCAAAGGGCTGTAGAGGCCGAAGCTAGTTACTGTCTCCCGAGACATCTGCTCACACGTCTGGGTTCGGTATGTCTGGGCTGGTGGTTCCAGTTAGAATGATTCCCAGTCAAACTGGATATTTTCCTCTAAACAAAAACATAAAAACTTTTTTACATGGGAAGCAAAGATTATTTCCGTTCCTTACTGCTGTCAGTGTTGAAAGCCGAACTAATAGAAAAATGTGAATTATTTTTTCTATGGGAAATCTCTAATGTTTTTCTAAATGTCTTGCAAAAATAGTGGTTTGGTTTTTTAAAATCTAAACATTTGATACCTGAATTTTTTGGGGGGAGCTGGAGATTAAAAACCATTTTTGGATTTAAAAAAAATCAGTTTTCAGTATCAGCTATTTTGTTTCTGAAAACAGAACATTATGTCCTCCAAAAATTTGGAGTGTCTGTTGTTGTTGAATTCTGGAAAACTTTGACTGAAATGAAGAAAATTATTTTGGCTGAAAATAATTTTGGGGTTGGTTGGTTGGTTTGTTCTGTGTGGTTTAAAAATAGTTTTGATGAGAAAATTTCACCCAACTCTGTTGGAGTGGCGAACCGTAGACTTGAAAGGCCCTGCATCCTGTTATCTGCCCCCTGAGTTAACCAGCCCTCCTCCTGTCTCTCACCTCTAAACCAACAGGCAATCCATGAATCTCAAAGTAAGAGGCAGTTTGGATATGCCTCCATGTGCTCTGGTTCTTACCCAGTTTCCTCGCCTGACCTCTTGCTCTCTGGAACGCAGTTCACGGTCTCCTCCCCATCTCTGCAAGCTCCCTGACTCCTCTTCAATTAATATACCTCTCCTGGATTAAGTCCACACAGGCATAGGTGCTCCCTCCCATCAATCTATGAAGATCTATTGGGGATCTTGCAAGGCTGCGGATCTCTCCACTGGGATTCAGGGTGTTTGTTGCAAAGTTCCCTGCTGTAATGGGTGTGTTAAGGTATGATTTCCCACTCTGAATCTTAGTGTCCAAAAGATAGGGTACCTGCATGAATCCCTCTAAGCTTAATTACTAGCTTAGAACTGATAGAGCTGCCACCACCCAAACATATAGTGTTTTGGGACACTTTCTGGCCCCCAAGCCCTTCCCTGGGGATCCCAACACCCAAAACCCCTTGGGTCTCACAACAAAGGGAAATAAACCATTCCCCGTTCCTTTCTTCCTCTCAGATTCTCTCCTCTCTGGGTAACACTGGGAGATCCCTGTGAGTCAACTCCTTGAATTTTAAAACAGAGAGGAAATTCACCTTCCCCCTCCTTCTCTCCCCCTCCCAGACTCTCCCTGAGAGAGAGACAATGATCCTAACACAGAGAGAAATCAGGCTTTTCCTCCCCCCTTCTCTCCTTTCTCCCACCAATTCCCTGGTGAGTGCAGACCCCCTCCCCTTGGGTCTTACACAAGAAATAAAAAAAAAATCAATCAGGTTCTTAAAAAGGAAAGCTTTTAATAAAAGAAAAAAAGTAAAAATTGTCTCTGTAAAATCAAGATGGAAAATGTTACAGGGTCTTTCAGCTTATAGACACTAGCGAGAATCCTCCCCCCAGCACAAATACAAGTTGCAGCAAACAGATACAATCCTTCCAGCAAAATACACATTTGCAAATAAAGAAAACAATCAAAAGACTACACCGCCTTTCTAACTGGTACTTACTAAATTGAACAGAAGAGGCTGTTTCAGAAAATTGGAGAGTCTGTATACATGTCTGGTCCCTCTCAGAACCCAGAGAGAACAAAGAAAAAAACCCAAAAAGCACAGACAAAGGCTTCCCTCCACCAAGATTTGAAAGTATCTTGTCTCCTGATTGGTCCTCTGGTCAGGTGTTACAGGTTTACTGAGCTAGTTAACCCTTTACAGGTAAAAGAGACATTAACCCTTACCCATCTGTTTATGACAGGGGGTGAGGGGAATCCAAAGTCCATAGTATAGTCTTGATGGGGTTGGTTTTGGAAGGTAAGTGGGAACTGGATTGGGGCGCCTGAGAGCCCAGCCCTGGAACAGAAGGGGTTACTGTAAAATGATCTAATCTATAGGGA
Organism: Gopherus evgoodei; assembly: GCF_007399415.2. NCBI lineage: Eukaryota > Metazoa > Chordata > Testudines > Testudinidae > Gopherus > Gopherus evgoodei. The sequence goes on along the minus strand of NC_044339.1, from coordinate 7,309,924 downwards.
TTCTTATACCTCATCCATCACCATGGGACCTTAGCGCCATTGGACGGGATTAGGGTGCATTGGCTGAGTTGTTCAGGGAGCCCAGGAGTAGAAGAGCAGAGGGTGCCGATGGTCGGGATGAGGACGTGTGGAGAAGTCACTATGTTAACATGGAATTGTGTGATAGGAGACGTCATAGGATTTTGTAGTGGGACATGGTGTGGGATGAAGACCAGGAAGATTGTTTGCCGGTGAATGTAGAGCGTCACAGAAACTTGGACTCTTGGATGGAACGTCCACCCAGATGGCCCATTTGGATATTCGGTGTGAGGGGAGGGATTGAATTTAAAGGGATGGTCGGTTGGCTCCTGAGGGGAGAGGGAGCAGGATCGCAGAGGGGGTCTGGGACCGGGATCAGGCAGGAAGCGCTGCCTGGGTGCGATAGGATCAGGCTTTCCCTGGCAGAGTAATAAGAAGAAGGGTTACGAAATGCCAATGCTAGGTTTACTGTGGTGAACTAGTGGAGCACACAGAAAAGCTCTTGTTACCTCACTCTAAGTGAGACCGCCTAGTATTTTACCCACAATCCCTTTCATCCGCATTGAACAAGTATTTCTGCGGAGAGGATGCTTAAGTGTTGATGCAGAGGGAGGGTTGAAGGTGTGTGTGGGGGGAGCAGGACCCGACAGAGCAATATTCGCTTAAGTGTGCATTTGAGAGGGGCAGGGCGGAGGTTACAGAAGCTCTGCAGCTATAATTGGGAATCATTTTTCTTCTTCCTTCCCTGCTGCTGGGAAGCCAAGGGAAGCAGCAGCGAGAGCACATCTTCTCCTTCAACCTTCCTCACGCCATTATGGCGTATGGTCTCCCTGGCGTGTGGGAGTAGCCGGGCTGCTCCGGTAGCTTCTTCCTAATGGCCGCAGCCATAATGAATGGCTTGCCTGGGCCTCCACTCCTCTGCTTAAGCATTCTCACTAGGGCTGTGGCAGGGAAATCAAGCGTTCTGGCTCTGACATGTGTGGCTCTCCCGGGAGCTCATTTAGGCTGTGCTTGCTCATTGCAAGCTCATCTTCCTAAATGTTAACTGCTAGGACTTCCCAGTGGCCTGGAGAAGGCTCTGTTCGCAGTTCTCCCACTGGAGGCCATGATGAAGGGGTCCCATTTAGGCTACAAACTGCTCCAATTAGGCGATTCCTTCTTCTCTTCCCTTCTCTGTTTTATATTTCCTGGCAAGGAAGCACAGCGCTGGCTCCGCTGGGAACAGCAGGCCTTGCCTTCATGTGCAGGGCATCTTTCAACCCTAATAGGGGATTTGGTGCTCACTTGACAGGGTACTTTCCTCTTCCAGGCTATCTAGTCCCAGAACAGGCAGCTGCCTTGTGGGCTGCCCATAGGCCTCAGCGCTGACCGGGAGGAACCTGCACTGGGCTGAGAAGGGCGTTGAGGTACCATGGTCCATTCAGAACTTGTCTGAGACTGTGACAACAAACGGGCCAGTTGTGACCCTGCCTCATGGACACCTCCTTACTGGGATCTAGCTTGGTGCACGATCAGATTGTAACAACCCATCACTTCAGAGCAGGAGCTGTCTTTGGACCTACAACCTCAGCTCTCTCCCCCATGACCCTTCCCCTGAGTCACCCAGTCCTCTTGCCTGGTGTGTTTTCTGCCCCCCAACCCCATTCCATCACCTTGGTGCTTCAGGCATATATTTAAAACTGGCTCCTGCCAACCCAGAACAGGGAGGAGAATGGACAGGTAAGGAAGGGATTTAAGCGGAAGCCTTTTGCAATGGTGGAAAGAGATGACAAGATGATTTGTCTAAGCCCCCGAAAGGAGATCGAATTGTAAAGCTGCAGAGATTAAAGGGAAGCTTTTGCAGAGTTGTCCCTGGAAAGCTCCGACGGGCTAAGCTGCAGGGAGGCTGAACATTCGCTCAGGTGAGCATCGCTGCCCCCTGCTGGATTCGAGCCTGGGTGGGAGGTTCTAACGCAGGGTGGGCCCCAGACTGCACCCCTCAGCCATGCTGCTGATGGCAAGAGTTTAACCCACGGCAGGGCTCTGGCCAGGGAGACTGTTGATGGGAGGTTAGGCTATGGGGAGAAACATGTCCTGCCCCATGTCGATGACCGCAGGACCTGAGAGTGAGATTCAGCTGAAAGGGGGAAGGATGGTATTTCTGGAGTATGCAATAGGATTCCACATCTGCCCTGTTGCTAAAGCCATTTTTGAGTCATGCAAAAGCAGAGAAAAAGACAACGCTCTCTGGAGCTGTTTCTTTCTGAGTTGCCTGTGAGTTAAAAATGACTGTATTGATTTTATTTGGCGGGGAAGAAAATATCTCCTTTGGTCTGAGCCCTCAGGTGGCAAACTCCAGCCAGGGGTGGATTTTTTTTTAATAGCATTTCTGATATGTGTTTATGATGCCACCGCTGACACATTCTAAACTATCTCATAGCTATAACCCCTCGGAAAACTCCCGGCAGGATTGAAATAGTGTTTGGCGAATGCTCTCTCTTCGCTGTCGCTAGTGAATCAAAAGCCATCAATGGCTTAAGCAAAGGCCAGAGCATAAAAAGGGGAACTTATGCTGGAGTCTGGGCATATTTCATTGCTGTTCTTATTCACTCCGAGCCCTTCTCCCTTGAAACGCGGTGCAGATTTTAATTAAATAGTCATTCACAAGGCTGTTATTCTGGCTTGGAAGCCCTCCAAATGGCTCTGTTTGTTCCAAAACTATCACGAGGGGACATGTTCCCCTCCCCCCACCAATTCCGTCTCCTACCCGTCGCCTGCCAAGGTTCATCTTCTGCAAATACTGCTAATTATGTTTGGCTGGCTGCAAGCCGGCTCCCCGATAGCATCTTTCATTAACACTGACTTCTCCACACATGCAAGGAGCTGCCTGACGTTTCCAGAGCATTTCCGGGCTCGCTCTGGCCTATGACATTTAACCTGCCGTGACTGACAGCGCAGTAGTCAGGCCTGCGCTAACTTTGACCCCTGTGCCCACTCACTAAAAATAACAGTGAAGTGATGATAGCCTGGGGGATGTCATGGGAAAGGTACTTACCTGAGTGGCTACTCTATACCACGACAGATGCTGCTGTTTTTAGTGAGCTAGCTTGGGTTTGCCAATGTATGCCGTCCTGACTGCTGTGTAGACAAACGCTGTAGCAGTAAGGCCAGAGGAATCCATCAGAAAACCTTTTCTAATGGTATTTCCAGCTCTGTTTTGCAGACTCAGATACCTTCTACACGCTACTGAATGTATGGAGCCTTATGGAAATAAATAACGCTGCCAAATCGCATGATGATTATCGTGGGTCTTGCGATATTTGAGGGGTTCCTTGCACCCCTACCTCCTGGAGTCACGTGATATGTGAGAACTTCAGCTTTCAATTTTTTTTAAAAGTAAGCTCCTAATCCTCATGATTGCAGGGAAAAATATGATTCAAGTGCACCCTAAAGATTTAAAAAACAGAAGCTACATATAAAGAACTCAACATGTATTAAATCTTATGGTTTTTAAGCCAATCTTTTGATCGGGGGGAAGGGGGGCTGACTCCTGGCTTTTGGAAAGCCTGGGGTTGACAGGCCTATGGAACTAAGCCCAAATGTCGAAGTTTGTGCTCATGTCTAGTTCTAATCCACTTCCATTTAGCTAAGGCTGAAAAATTATTCCTAGGGCCTTTCTGTCCCTTGGACCATCATGTATGTTCACTTTCCCCTTTCCATGAGCACATGTAGCTCCCATCATTATTGTTAATGGAAGTTGCACAAAGGTTAAAAGGAGAATCTATCCTATAGTTGCCTTTTAAAGGAAACTAGATTCTGAAGCCATTCCAGGATTTGTATTTCTTTCACTGAAGGGCTTTTTCAGTCTCTCTCTCTCTCCCAAGTGCCTCTTACAGTGGCACTATGTTTACAAAAAAACATAATTTTATCCATATCCACAGATCTGAAATGGAGCGTCATACTTAACCAAGTGACAGAGGCTCATAAGCCACTTGTGGATGCTGGGGAACGGAGGAGTGCTTGGGGGGTTCTTTTGCAGCAAGGCACTGATTGGGAATAGGCAAACCTCAGAAGTTTGGTTCCCAGATGTACCCGAAAAAGTGAATACTAACCTAAAGCTGTAGGATTTGCAATATCCATCTGCAAATCCTGTAATAACAGGCTTTTCTCAAGACATTTCTGCATCTTGTCATGGTCATCACCTGGAAGATCAAAGGCATGTGAACATGCAAAATAATGAGGCCGTTACCTTACCCTGCAATGGATTAATCCATGCAAATTATGGGAGAAGGCTTAAGGCATCATTAAACAAGTGGGTGACATCCAGCAGTCATGAGAGGAAAAAGGATAGGCAAAAGATTTCCCAGAAAATGTTTCCATGATTGAGTCTGACAAAGCCTGGTACTGTGTTAGGGTTCAGTGTATGGTCTCTAGGGTGACCACATGTCCCGATTTTATAGGGACAGTCCCGATTGTTTGGTCTTTTTCTTATATAGGCTCCTATTATCCCCCCCACCCGTGTCACCATTTTTCACACTTGCTGTCTGGTCACCCTAATGGTCTCCCTTCTCCCTGAGCAATTGGCGTAAACCACAAGGGATGAAGGCAAGTATTATCTCTTCCTGTTCTTATGTAATGGCATGCTAAATTGTATTAGCATGCTAAATTGTTCAGCCATTAGGTGGCACTGTGTATAAAATACCTTATTTAAGCTGACTTCAGACATGCCTGGGAAAGCATCTTATGATGAGTGCATACGGTTTGTATAAGCAAGCTCTGTAGACAGTCCATATCTGGTACATGTCCTTCTCTGAAGTAAACTAAGTACAAAAAAGAAGGAACAAACCAACAAAGGTTGCAGGAGGTCCTCAACATGCCCCAGAGATCTTCCGCTTTGACAAACCTTCAGAATGAACAGACTGGGAATGATATTTTTGCAAGATTTCACATTGCTACTAAGCTCCACTTAGAAACTGGAGATATACAGGTATCTTTTAATGGAAGCTGTGGAGAAACAAGCAGGTCATATCTTTAAACCCTTTGACTTGACCGAAGATAGTCACAAATGACTATGAAAGGATCCTGGCTATATTTGATGCATACTTTGTACCTCAGAGAAATGTGATTTATGAAAGAGCATGTTTTCACCAGAGATTTCAAGGACCAGGGAAAACCATTGAATGTTTTATAAGAGTGGTGCATACACTGCCTGAAAACTCATTTTTGCGAATGTTAAAACACGCAAATTTCAGAGACAGGCTGGTTACCAGATAAAAACCTTCCTCTGCAGCTCAAATTAAGAAGAGACTTAACCCTACACACAGTTGTTCGAATAGCAAAACAGTCTGAACTGGTGAAACAGCAAAACCCAGAGCAGTGGTTTACAACTTTTTTTCATTTGCAGACCTCTAAAAAATTTCAAATGGAGACGTGGACCCCTCTGGAAATCTTAGACATAGTTGAAAACCACTGTTCTATGGTAGGTTTCAAAGTAGCAGCCGTGTTAGTCTGTATCCGCAAAAAGAACAGGAGTACTTGTGGCACCTTTGAGACTAACAAATTTATTTGAGCATAAGCTTTCGTGGGCTACAGCCCACTTCATCAGATGCATAGAATGGAACATATTGTGTGTGTGCACACACACACACAGAACATGAAAAAGTGAGAGTTGGCCTACTAACTCTAAGAGGCTAATTAAGAGAAAAAATTTCTATAGTGATAATCAAGATGGCCCATTACAGACAGTTTGACAAGAGGTGTGAGGATACTTAACATGGGGAAATAGATTCAATTTGTGTCATGGCTCAGCCATTCCCGGTCTCTATTCAAGCCGAAGCTGATAGACAACCTTTTGGAGACCCCTCAGACGTAGTCTGTGGACCCCCAGGGATATGGGGACCACAGGCTGAAAACCACTAACCTAGAGCAACTTGACAAACTTGAAAAACCTGAAATTAGCTTAGAAACGGTAAACAGACACGAGTGTTAAAAGTTGTTGTCATAAAAGTCCTGAGGCCAGAAAAGAAAACTCCCACACTAAAGCTTTGTTTACATTGGCACTTTGGCTGCAAAACTTTTGTCCTTCAGAAGTGTTAAGAAAACACTCCCCCGTATGACAAAAGTTTTACTGACGAAAAGCACTGGTGTGAACAGCGATTTGTCGGCAGGAGGGCTCTCCTACATTCCAGCCTACATGCGCAAGGTGTGCAAAAAGCCGCATGTCCGGTCAGGGACACTTAACAGACTGATATGTACTGAACTTGAGACAATGTCCTATTGTCAATGGTAGGAACCTATTGTCAATGGTAGGAACCTAGAACTTAAGGCAGAGATGCAATGGAATGCTTACATTGTATTGTACTGTTCCGTCACTAGGTGGCACGGTGTGGCAAAATACCTCATTTATACTAACTTCAGGCGTACCTGTCAGAGCACGAAAGGATCCTATGACGAGCGTATCTGGTGGATATAAGCAAACTCTGTAGCCAGCCCAGATCTGCACGTGATTAAAGGGTGGGCAGATGTGACAATTTTAGGCTCAGATGTTCAAAGGAGCTCAGCTCCCAGCAACTCCCATTGAGAACAATGGAGAATTCCAGCATGCACTCAGCCATTGACTCCTGTTAGTGGCAGCCACAGGCAGCCGAAAGAATCAATCTCTCATTGATTCTAACGTCAAAAAAGGTTTGGATTGAGTTCTGGGCAAAGTTACAGAGCAGTCTCTGTTTTCTCTGAGCGGCTTTTACTGAGCCTTCAGTATTGCCAGTGTGACTCCGGCACCTGATTTTATGACTGTCTTGGCCACAGGCACCGACTTTCCAATGTGCTGTGGGGTGCTCGGCCCCAGGCCCTGCCCACTTCCCCCAAGACCCCACCCCCACCAGCCTCTTCCCACCCCCACTCTACCACCGCCCCACCTCTTCCTGACCGTTCTGTCCCTCCCTCGGGCACACCACATCCTTGCTCCTCCCCCTCGGAACCGCCTGCATGCTGCAAAACAGCTGATTGCAGTGGGTGGCAGGTGTGGGGAGGAAGGGGGAGGTGCTGATTGGGGGGCCTGGTGTTGGGCAGGAGGTGCTGAGGGGGGAGGTTTTTATAGGGGGGCTGTTGGTGGGTGCTGAGCACCCACCATTTCCCCCTCTTCCCTCCTTGGATACTTCAGTCCCAGAGCACCTGTGGAATCGGCACCTATGGTCTTGGTCGACTGTATATTTCTAAGTGCCCAGTAGAGACTTGCTAAAAATCCTGTTTGATGGCTAGGGGCAGAAGCAAGCAGAAATGATCTCCCTCCACACTGGGCATCACCTTGAGACTGCCCAGCTGAAAAGAGCCGGCTGCAGCTTTGATGGACAGGGCGGCTGAGGAATACAATTATGTGTATTATTGAAGTGGAAGTCTCTCTCAAATCACATAATGTTTTCCTTGCGCAGATAGGAGGGATTGATTTTCCTCTTGTAATCGACCTGACATTTTAATGTGATCTGCTCTCTCAGCCTGGCTGGGTTTATTGTGTTATTTCACTATTTATTGTTATTTAAACTTGTTTGGGGTGTTTTGTCACTCTGCGATGCACACGTTGGAATTTCATTAAGTTATTCAGCTATGGGCATAGAACTGTATATTTGCAAGCCTCTGCACTTTGATACATGGTCTCCATGACTCTTTTCTCTTCTGACCCTTTTCACATGAGTTGGTGAGATTGTTCTGCTAGTGGAATCTAAGCAGTGTGAGTGGAAAAAACCATCAGTAACAAGACAACTTCCATGTTGCAAACCCCAATGAACTTCTGAGCACCGACAATATCATCTCAGGAGCCAGCGGCCTGATGTGCAAAGGTGCTGAGCACCAGCTGCTCCTGTTGATTTTAGTGAGAGTTGTGGATGCTCAGCATTCCTGAAGATCAGACTCCAGAATCCCACCCCGCTCGGTGCCCATTACACCTTGTAACTGAGGTCCCCTCCATGTGTCACCAGGGCTGCTGCATTGCCTGCCCAGGAGTCCTGGCTTCCTCCCTCATGTCAACTGATGTGCTGCTGAAAGCCATCAGGTTACGGGTACCAGCTTTTCATCTCCTTTTCAGAGGGCTCCATGTGGCTGTTAGTGCAGGACGCACTGTGGTACCTGAGAATTATTTCTTTCCATATGACATTTGTTTTCTGTGCCTCTCAATTTCCAGGCCCCTCTCTCTCTGCTGGAGGCAGCTGCTGTTTTATGTTCAGTTCTGACCAGGGGTGAAAGTAACTTACAGGACTTACCGATACTGCTGTAGTCCTGTGGGAGGGGAAGGGGGCGTGACCTCTCAAGATTTAAAGGCCCTGGGGCACCGGCTATGGCTGGGAGCCCCAGGGCCTTTAAATCAACCCGGGGCTCCCAGCTGCAGAGGTGGTTGGGAGCCCCCGGGGCTCAGGGGCAAATTAAAGGGCCCGGAGCACCGGCTGCTGTGGACCTCTGGGCCCTTTAAATCCCCACCACAGCTCCGGTGGGGATTTAAAGGGCCTGGAGATCCTGCTGCTGTGGGGAGCCCTAGCCTTGCTGGGCTGGGGCTGGGATTTAAAGGGCCCGGAGCTCCCGCTGCTGCGGGGAGCCCCAAGCCCTTTGAATCCCGGCCCCAGCCTGGCTGCCGGAGGTGTGGGGGGAATTTAAAGGGCTCTGGGCTCCCTGCAGCCACGGGAGCTCTGAGCCCTTTAAATCTCCGCAGAGGAAGCTGGTGCGGTCCGGCACGGTGTACTGGCTCTTGCCGGTACACCGTACCGGACCATACCGGCTTACTTTCACCTCTGGTTCTGACACAGCCTGTAGCAAGGGGGACATACACACAGTCATTTAGATGACAAATGCACAGGTGCTTTTTGAGCAGGGCTAACTCAACATGGTTTCCTGACATCTGCCCAGCGTCCCGCAGCATCCAGGTGCCTTCAGAACAGCCCGTACTCAGACGCAGAACGTCCCTCATGCTCCTCATCTTACAAATGTGGCCCCAAGCTAAACAGAATGCCTAATAATTGGGAGAGTGCATGGGTGGGAGGAGGGGAAATTTCCCATCATGTGCCTAGCGTCTAGTCAAAGCTATTAGTCCCACACTCTCATATGAACTGGAGATGGGAACAATCCATTAGTCTCACATAGTCTGCACTGGGGGTGGCCAACCTGAGCCTGAGAAGGAGCTAGAATTTACCAATATAAGTTGCCAAAGAGCCACAGTAATATGTCAGCAGCCCCCCATGAGCTCTACTCCACTCCCAGAGCCTCTCGCCTACTGGCAGCCCCACTGATCAGCACCTCCCCCTCCCTCCCCACACCTCCTGATCAGCTGTTTCGTGGTGTGCAGGAGGCTTAGGGGGGAGGGAGGAGCAAGGGCCCGGCAGGCTCAGGGGAGGGGGCAGGAAGGGGTGTAGTGGGGGCAGGGCCTGTGGCAGAGGCAGGGGTTGAGCAGTGAGCCCTCCCCGGCACATTGGAAAGTTGGCACCTGTAGCTCCAGCCCCGGCGTCGGTGCTTTTACAAGGAGCCGCATATTAACTTCTGAAGAGCCACATATGGCTCCGGATCCCCAGCTTGGCCACCCCTGGTCTATACAATCCAATGAACTCTTGTTCTCTCTGCTATGGTCTCCAAAGCTGTTCTGTTGTTTTCAACTAAATCTATCTAAGGTACTTCTGTCTCTCATTACCACAGCATCTGAGTACCCGCGATCATTACTGTATCTATCCTCGCATGACCACCCTGAGGTAGGGCAGGGCTATTAATCCCATTGTACAGCTTGGGGAACTGAGGCACAGAGAGGCTAAGTGACATGTCCAGGGTCACACAGGAAGTTTGTGGCAGAGCAAGGACTTGAATCCAGGTCTCCATGTCCCAGGCTAGTGCCCAAGCCGCTGGCTTATCTCTTAGGAGATTCTTCTACCGCATAATAGATCTCCTGGTTAGGCTGGTTTTTGATTGGAATTTTCCATACTGGATCAGACCCCAAGAGAGAGGCTGCTGCTAGATGCTTTAGAGGAATGTGCGTGAAATGCCAGTTTAGGCAGTTTTGGGATAACCTGCCCCTGGTGAAATCTCCGCCCAACCCCCAATAGCTGAAGGTTGGCTTAAACCCGACATTTCATCCTAAACGGTTCTTTACTTGGTTTCATCCTATCACCCTTAGTTGTTTCCACTACATTGTCAATAGTCGTCCTTCTTTGCATTTATACCCTGCAGACATATGGGCCTTGCTCTTCCTAACACTTATACATGTTCTTAACTTTACGCACGTGAGCAGCTCCTTTCAAATCAAGGGGGCTACTTGCATGTGTAAAACTAAGCACGTGTATAAAAGTCGGCAGGATCAAGGCCCTGGAGGGCACTTTGCTATCCTCTTTTAGGGGCCAATCCAAAATCTACTGAAGTCAATGGAAACCTTCCCCCCCTCCACCTCCCCCCCCCCCACTGATTTCCTCATGCATGCTCAAAAAACACTAGATCTCCCTGCAAATTAAAAACTTGTGATCACTTACCACACACGCCTGATTAATTGCTTTTAGTGCTTTGACAAAACTGTATTTTGAAACACCTGGGATGGAAAGCGCATTAATGATTATGGCAGGTTATGGATCTTAATTATGCAATTTGGGGCATTTACAGTAATAAGGATACCGTAATAGGGCATGTGATTACACAGTACTAATCTTTGTAAAATTGAGATGCATGAATTTAAAAATTAAAAACTGCATCAAGGCTATTTCCACATTCACACCCGCAGAATGTACTTTTAAAGAACATTAACCTTGGGTCAAATATACTGATATCAAAAGTGAGTAATACATAATCATACTCTGCAGTACCACTTTTCTTTTTTTTATCACTAAGCAATTTATGAGCTTTCTTAATCCTCAGCACTCTGTCCTTTGTGAGCCAGGTAAGGCATCTACCGGAGATCCCTCCCCCACCATGGAAATGCAACCACCTCTGAGATTGAGCATGGCAGTTGTTTGACAGCCCAAAGCAATGCTGTGTAGTAGTTTCAGAAGGAGAATTAATGAAGAATGATTCCTACAACTGAAAGGATAGGGGAAAGTTTAGAGAGACATAATTGTATAACCCAGCTTGGAATTTTGGTCAGGACTCCTGGGTTCACACTAGGGCTGAGTGAACCACTCTGTAGAACCCACAAAACTCTATGCACAGTCAAGAACCCATACTGACTCTCTCACATTTGCTAGCATTGGTTCAGGGTTATGAACCATTGATGAGAGTTGGGTGACATTGTTGGCCAAACGTGTTTCTTTTTTTTTTATTTTTTAAATTTTTTTTAAAAGGCAGATTCAGCAACGCCAAAACATGTTGCAAACTCGTGTTGATTTTGCCGAATGGTTTCGGTCGAACCCCCTGAGAAGTACAACTATTTTGTTTGGCCATTTTCAAAATCAAACACTTTTGATTTTTTTTTAATTGAAGCATCTTTTTATTTAGAAACTTCCTTCAATTTCATTAATTTTTTTAAAAAAAGGTTTTTAAAGGTTCAAAATGGAAAGATTTAATCTGGGGCTGAATGGAATGCTTTTTTTGACCCCCCAAATGTATTTTTTTCTTTTTGATTTGAGGAAAATTTAAAAAAAAAAATTGTTTTCAAATTGCCCCTGATTTTTTTCAGAATTACCAGCTCCAGGAGCAGCTCAAGCTAGCCGCCATCTGGGGCAGGCAACCTTGGACCTTAGGGGTTAGTCCAAACCTCAGCTGGAGCTGCATCGTCCACACTGTTATTTTTAGCCCAATAGCTGGAGTGAAGCTAGCACAAGTCTGTCTACCTCTGCTGGGAGACACACTTCCTTGATTAATTTCAGTGGGCTTTGGATCTGGGCTTTGGATCAGACCTTGATATCTTGAATATCACCATTCCCTGGTTCTCCTCCTTTAGGACGATGATAAAATTCACACCTTCAATTTTACTCCTAAAGTTTCTTTTCCTTGTGTTGGATCACAGAAACCCGCTTCGGACTGCCACTTGGTGTCCTGAGACTACCTCTGCCCCTGCTTTCCCTGCCGGCTTGGGACTTCAGTGCCTTGCCTTGTTTGAGCCAGACATGCTTGCCTGCTACAAACACAGACCCAGGTCTGAACCACATAGGGTGACCAGTTGTCCCAATTTTATAGGGACAGTCCCGATTTTGGGTCTTTCTTGTATAGGCTCCTATGACCCCCACCCCCTGTCCAGATTTTTCACATTTGCTGTCTGGTCACCCTGGAACCACATCCCCCACAAGCTGCAGGCTTAACTGAAAACAGCTTAAGAAGAGCTCCTGTTTCCAGCATTCAGATACCCAACTCCCAAACCCCAAATAAATCTGTTTTACTCTGTATAAAGCTTATACAGGGTAAATTCATAAATTGTTCTCCCTCTACAACACTGATAGAGAGAGATGCACAGCTGTTTCCCCCCCCCCCAGGTATTAATATATACTCTGGGTTCATTAATAGGTAAAAAAGTGATTTTATGAAATACAAAAAGTAGGATTTAAGTGATTCCAAGTAATAACAGACAGAACAAAGTGAATTACCAAGCAAAATAAAATAAAACACACAAGTCTGAGTTTAATACAGTAAGAAAACTGAATACAGATAAAATCTCATCCTCAGAGATGTTTCAATACGCTTCTTTTACAGACTAGCCTCCTTCTGGTCTGGGTCTAGCAATCACTCACACCCCTCTGGTTACTGTCCTTTGTTCCAGTTTCTTTCAGGTATCCTTTGGGGGTGGAGAGGCTATTTTTTGAGCCAGCTGAAGACCAAATGGAGGGGTCTCCCAAGGCTTTATATAGTTTTTCCTTGTGAATCTAAACATCTCCCTCCCCCATGTCGAATCCCCTCTACAAGATGGCGTTTTGGAGTCACATGGGCAAGTGACATGTCCGTGCATGACTTAGTTCCCTTTAGGGACGTTCCCAGGAAAGCTCATTTGTGGATTGGCATCCATCAAAGTCCATTGTTTGCCAAGTACTTCCATTTACTTGAATAACCCCTTCCCACACTATGGGCTTGTCTACATCACAAAGTTGCAGCGCTGGTGAGGGGGTTACAGCGCTGCAACTTAGGAGGTGTACACATCTGCAGGGCATCACCAGCGCTGCAACTCCCTGTTTGCAGCGCTGGCCGTACTCCCGTTTTGTCTCGGGTGTAGAGGATCCAGCGCTGGTGATCCAGCGCTGGTAATCAAGTGTAGACACTTACCAGTGCTTTTCTTGACCTCCGTGGAATAAGCAGGTATCGCAGCATACCTGAGGAAGCCTCTCTGGTAATCAAGCAGGTCTCCTTCCCTGGTTTGATCTCGCGTTCCCCGAACCCCCGTGCAAGCAGGTCTCCTTCCCTGCGGTTTGCAGGGGGGTTCGGGGAACGCGAGAGCAAACCGCGGCGAAGCTGGTCTCCTTCCCCGGTTTGCTCTCGTGTTCCCCGAACCCCCCTTGAAGCCGCCCAACAGCGCTGCAGTGTGGCCACGTCTAACACCACTTGCAGCGCTGGTTGCTGTAAGTGTGGCCACTCTGCAGCGCTGGCCCTATACAGCTGTACTAATACAGCTGTAACAACCAGCACTGCAAAATTGTAGATGTAGACATACCCTGAGTTGATCAAATCTGCCTTAGGTGCTTTCTACAGCAAACACTTTAAATACAAGTATAAAGCCAACACTCATAACTTCCGATATAAGAATGATACATGCATAAGAATAGGATGAATACATTCAGTAGCCCATAACCTTTGCAGAGGTATGTTACATGGCATACCTAGCATAAAACATATTCCAGTTATATCATATTTACATTCAAAAGCATATTTCTATAAAGCATTATGGGGTGCAATGTCACACCTTTGTCCCAGCCATCATGTTAAGGGACTCATTTGCTCTTGTTAAAGGATTTTACCTTGCAGTGCCTCCTTCAAAAGCAGATGTAGACTTGTGCAATCCCTTCTGCCTGAGATAACTGTCACACTTATACCACAGCATCTGCTTGACCGATAGACAGCTGCACTGGCTCCATTTGCAGGATGAGATATTAAGGCAGTTGTGCCTATTAAACTTTTTGCAAAGACGTTCTTGTTTTAATTTACTAACTCACTTCAGAATATTGTTACTGTTCTTTTCCTTTCTTGTAGCTTCCATTACAGATTTTAAAAGATGCACAACCCAGTCTTGGTTAGCTTTATTTAATACCAAACATTTGTACTTCTATAGCATTTAGATAACAAGGCAAGAGGTGCTTTGGATATCCCGAAGATCAATAAAGAGATAGCATCTTGCACGGAAGGGCTTTCATGTTCTTCCCTGACTTGAGTTAGCTTAGCAATGCTCTGTAAGGTAGCTAAGTATCGTTATCCCTCTTTTACAGCTAGGGGAAACTGAGGCACAGAATGGTTAAATGACTTGACCAAAGCTCAACAGTTAGCCTTATGTTGCTGTTCATCCGTGGGGACTGATCCAGACTGGAGACTCTAGGTGCTACCGTAATATAGAGATACTGCAATAATAATCTATGCAGCAGAGGGCTGTTTGAGATATGAAGGCACTGGGGGTAAGGGCTAAAGAGGGGTAGAGTGACCAGGTGTCCCGATTTTTATAGGGACTCTCCCGATTTTGGGGTCTTTGTCTTATATAGGCTCCTACTACCCCCCACCCCTGTCCCGATTTTTCACACTTGCTGTCTGGTGACCCTAGTTGGGGGGCATACGTCCCCCCAGATTCTGTGGCTGCCAGGGGCTGGTTTGGACTCAAGTGCCTGCTGGTGGATTTTTAACTTTCACCCAGTTGCCTTATGCCCATTATGGCGGGCAGGGAATCACCTACCCCAGCCACATGGCCCTCCTTCCCCCTGACGTGCCCAGAATGCCCCTTGTACCTGGAGCTCTCGCTGAGGAGGAGGAGGGGGGAGCACAGACAGCTGTAAGGAACGCCTTGTGCACCGGGGGGCTGGGCCTTGGGGCTATTTTTGGAAGCGGCCCAGCTCTCTAGCCTTTTAAAACGTATCTTGCTGTTGGAAAGCGCTGTCTTGGCAGGCCCGGCGGAGGCTGAAATTCTCTTTACTCCGTCAGTGATCTTGGCCTGAGCATAAACAAGGCCCGCTCCCCCCTTGATGCCCTGCCAGTGTGCCATGGCCTGAGCTGGCTCCGCATTCAGCTCCCGACCTCCACACGGGCACTTGGGGGTCGCAGCACAGCTGCTTGCTTTAGGTGATGATGCCAATGGCCGGACCCTGCCTCAGTTCCAGCCCTCCCAGGCAGCTGAAGTCCTTGGCATGGTACTGGTGCAAAGGACACAGTCTGGATGCTGTCCCTTTCAGATTCCCCATCTCCACCTGCATACTCGAAAAACCTCCAGGGAGTTTCCCCTTCCAGCTGTCTTTCTGGTACATAAGAAACACCCCTTGCTGGTAAGTCATAGCGATGTATCGCCCAAAGCACAGTAGGGAATTACTTTACAGTGGTGTCCCAAACTTTGCTCCACCCACGGCCACTTTGGCAACTTCCCAGGAGTCTGAGGCTTGCATTTAATTTGCACCAACGTTTACAGGTATTTAAATATCTCCCCCAAAAAATGCACTCACCCAACCCACTGTTTGCATCTTCTGTGTCTGCTGAACGGGAGCTACTAGTGGGAGGCGTTTGCCAACAATGGAAATATACAGTTAGCCAGTTTCGTTTCTCCTGCTTTTTAGTTAGAGAAGGGCTTGAACCAAGGATAGAAGCCCTCCCCCAAGTCTGGATCCTAATGCCACAGTTGGATCATCTCTATAATGGGTTGAATTAGAACCGTGGAAGTGAATATCCCTGGATTTCAGGGAAGTCTGGATTTGACAGGTGCCGAGTTCGGTGGCTCTGGAAGCTGCCTTTGGCCCTTGAGCCCAGGACAAAAGAAAAGAGAAGAATCAGGGTTTTTTTTAGCTTCTCATCAGACCCTTGTTTGCACCATGCCTCTGTCTGGCAGCGCCAGGACGACGGGGAGGAGGGTCCCTCGGGGGGAAGGGAAAAGCTGTAACTCCTTGACTCCGAAGCGTGGCGAGACATGGTCAGCCAGGAACCTGATGTTGAACTGGTGGCTGATGCAATAGACCAGGTTCTCCACCACAGCACACTGGAAGCAGGGTGGGAAAGGCATGCGTTTGGTGGCACACTCGTACCACAGCTTGGCTTTCGGGCTGCAGCGGTAGACGCTGATGCCCATGCTGCGGTTGAGGTCAAAGCGGTAGATGAAGCCACCGGCGGTGACCATTTCGGTGGTCCGGTCCTTGCTCCCGCTGGTGATGCTGACCTTCCAGCTGTCCGACCGGCTGACGTATCGGAGCAACGTGTAGCGCAGTGTGCCCCCGGTCACATAAATCTCCCCGTCGCACGCCGTCGCGGTGTGGGCGACAGCAAAGGTATCATTGGGCAGCGGCGCGGTGAAGGTCCACCGGTCCTGGCGGGGGTCATACTTTTCCACAGTATAGAGGCACTCTCCCCCGATCGCATACAGGTATCCATCCAAGGCGACAAGCTTGCAGTGAGGTCTGGCTTGGTTCAGTGGGCAGATCTCCTGCCAAATACTGGTCAGGGGGTTGTAGCAGAAAACCCTGTTGGAAGGCTTCTGGTGCTGGCCCAGCCCTTTGCAGCCAGCCACCACAAAGAGGTAATTGAACATGCTGCAGATAGCGCAGCCCCTAGAAACCGCCTCCACTGGCATATAGGACAGGGGATGCCAGATGTCGCCTTCATTATCATAGTAACAGAGCCTGCTGGTGTGCAAGCTCTGCTCCTGCGTGCTGACATCTGCTACGGTGACGTACTTCCTGCCCTTCATCCTCCTCAGGAGGATCAGCTCCCTCTCCCTGGCATTGAGGCGCCCGAAGATAGACGGGTTCTTCAGGACCTGGAGGTAATTGTCGCTCATGACCTTATATGCTGCCTCCTGGAGACTGTCCAGTTTCTGCTTCTTGGCCATGCACAGGACATCATAGCAGTTCCCCAAATCCAGGTGGATGTCCACATCAGACTGCAAGCTTAATGGGACTTTGAAGAAGTTGGCACCAGCAACAAGTTCCACTCTGGGTTCATTGCCTGCATGAGGCTGGAGGCTGTGAAATGATTCCACCGGGGAAACGATGGATCTGGAGTGGAGGGGACTGGCAGGGGGAGTGCTTGAGTCAGATCTTCTGCCAGCTGGCGTCAAAGCCCCGAACCCTTCCATCTGCACCTGAAGTTCGGGGTTATCTGCAATTTGATGGAAACTCTCTTTCCTGCCAAACTTGCTTTCCGGTTCAGCTGTCTTGTGGGCGGGCGAGAAGGAGCTGCCCAGATCAGATGCGCCACCCCAGTCTGCATGCTCCATGCTCTCTGCGGGATGTCTGAAAGGCAGGAGACGGGGAGAGATGGGTGGGATGTTTGCTGTTGGTGAAGCTCGGTCTTCATCTCCCACTGCTGACTCACTGGCTGGTTCTTGGGGCGTAGACAGGTGCAGCCAAGTCTCACATTCACTTAGCTCTTCGTGGATTTTGTCTGGATGGTAGAGTGAGTCGGTGTACGAGCAGGGCCGCTCCTTCGACACAGACTGCGAGGTGGACTGGACGTAGTAGTCATAGACCTTGCCTCGCAGGCTAGTAGTGGAGGATGTGGACAGCCACGGCTTTTCCTCCCTGGGCTGCCTCTCTGTAATATAGTTTTCCTCCACCTGTATCTTTGCAATGGAGGAGAAAGTGTAGGAGGCATCAGACCTCTGATCACTTTGGTTGATGGCTAAGCCCATGTCCGATGTAGCATTGAGGGTCTGAATCCTCTCCTGGCCAGCCGAGGCCTCCTGGTTCCAGGCCAAACTCTCACTCATGTCTCCTGCTTCCTCCTCCTCAGTGTCCGGGCTGGATCTGTCAGTTGCTGTGAGCTCAGCAGCATTTCCTGCTTGGGTGCTGTAAGGATTGTGCCTGAGGCTGACGCTACACCCAGATTGCTGCGAGGCTACGTCCCAGCTGGCCCCCCTGCTGTCATCGATGGAGCTGTCCGGTTTGCATGCCAGCCTGCAAATGTTACGCTTACCCCTGGCTTCTGTTCCTGCCACCGGTGCCTCCTGCTCTGCACCGTCTGCTGTCACCACGTTCAGGACTTCACCTGGACTTTGCCCCTGTCCCTCAAAAACAGGCTGCTTTTTGTCTGGCTGTGATTCGGCGACCAGCTGACAAGCCTCTTTTCCCTTCTCTTTCTCCTCCTCCTTCCCCTTTGGCAGCCTTTGATCTTCCCTGGGCGGTGTGCTTTGTGAGCCCCATGTTCCCGCTGTGACCGTCCCACCCAGGTGCGCACTTTGATTCCCTTTGCTGGTGCTTGGCCTCACCCCATTGCTGTTGACTTGCCTGTTCCTGAGTCCCCGTGGTGTTTCTTCTGCGCCTCCCCTTCCGGATCCAGCCTGTTCTCTCTGCTCCGTCACATGCTCAGCGTTTCTGATCCCGCTGCTGGATGGTCGGGACTTATAGAATCTATAAGCCAAAGTCAGTAGGAGCAGAGCCGCTGTGGAAAGTGCCAGCTTCCCAGTGAGCTGCATGTCTGACAGCCAGTCCTGGCTGACTTGAGCCCCGTTGGTCATTCTTCCATAACAGGCCAGCAGTCAGGAATGTGAAGAATCTGATTAATGATTGCCAAGCTGGGACAAGCTCAAGGCAAAGCAGGCCTCTCTCTCTGAGCTCCCCGAGGCGTTTGGGGGCAAGGTGACTTTCACCTGCAGCAGGTAGACTGGCAGAGGCTTCCAGCTGACGGCTGGAGCATGCAGTGTCTGCTTTCCATAGCAGCTTTGCATATTTGAGCAAGGTGGGTTGGGCTGGGCTCCGGTGCAAATGTGCATGCCAGGCAACAGACAGCGAGTGACATGGGGCTGGCTTTATTACCCGGGTAAACAGAGAGACTTAGAAAAAATACAAGTAGAAAGGCAAAGGAAAGATGAAAATAGCTTCCCAAGGCAGCCCACAAACTTTTCTAAGTGCCTTTCAATGATTTTTTTTTAAAAGGTCCCGTTTGTTTTCAGCTTATCACGAATATAGTAGCTGGGGAAAAGGGCCGGCCTCTTTAAATCCTGGATGGTGGGAGGAGCCCATGAAAAGAATGAAAGCCCCTGCTCCCATCTCAGGTGAGGGAGGGGCCAGGAACTGAGAATTTAACTGATTACTGAGGACAAAGAATGAGCAAACTGTGTGTGTGTTGCTGGGGGGGTGGGGAGGCAGGGTCACGGTGTCAAATTGAGGGATGCCAAGAAGAGAACCATAGACAGCCCACCGATGTGAGAAGGAGTCCAAGGAGATGGGATACCACCTACAGGACACATGCCTGGACAAGGGGCTGGAAAAAGGCCACGCAGTCGCAGAGGACTGACCTCCATCCATCTCCCACCTCCTGTACTGATGGACGGCCAGCTTGGCCACTGCCAGGAGGAATTGATGAGGCCCTCTTAGGGCTTGGTGGGCCCGTGGATGGGGAGACAGTAAAGGAACAGGGGCAGGATTGACAGTCCTGGAGCGTGAAGTCCCCTGTTTACCCACCCAGAACAGATCACTTTGAAAAGCTTCCCTGCATACTGCCCCGCCAATGAACCTCACTCCTGGCCTTGGAGGCATGCCCTGTCTTGGTGAGAGGACAGTCCAGCTTCGTGGCCTGGCTAGTCCTTATCTGCTGACGGCAAGGGTGCCAGTTGGGGTGGCGTTCTCATGCGGTGGACGCCTGCCTGCTGAAAACTGGGCTGACGGGGAGATCCTCTTAGTTCCAACTTAGAGGTATAAAGGGTCCAATCTTTCTTTGAGGCAGGGTCTGTGTCAATCAATCCGTCCATCCATCTTGGAAAATCCCGAAGAATAGCCTGAGGTTTCTGTGGTGGTGGTGTTCAAAAGAACCATAAAGGCAAATGCCCAGGGGAGGGGAAAGTTTGGGCCAGCGTGTGAATGTGCTGCTTTAGGAGCAGGGTGGGAATGCCAGCTGCTTACAAGCCTTCAGATCATTCCCTCGCTTCTAGGGGGATAACATCACAGTGGGCTCTGCCCTGCAATGGGCGAGGATTGGCTAAGCACCCCAAAGTTCAGAGGCAGATTCAAGACTGGCCATGTACCACAATCTTGCATCCTCTAGCTTCCTTGTGCGAGGCCTCTGCCTCTTGCAGCCGGAGCAGCTCTGGGAGCAGACTGGCTGCCTTTCTAACCTTGCAACTAGCATTATAGAGCCAGATCCCCGGCTGGCGTCAATTGATGTAAAACTCCAGTGACGTCAATGGAGCAATGCTGATTTACACCAGCGGAGGATCCGGCCTGGGGTGCTCGTTTCCAGATGTGGTTCACAGCCCCTCCTCCCCCTGCTCCTCATCCTCCCTCCCCAAAGCACTTGTCGGGGGGTGGGGGTGGAGGGATGTACCGCAACCCGTTCCCATCAGGCGGAGCAGGTGGTGGGAACGCTATGTCACCCCTCTCTGCACCAAGGCTCCGTCGGTCATGTGAGTAAGTAGCCATGAATTTGAGTGCCCTGGGCCAGGGAAGGAGGCAGGGGCAGGAATGGGCAGGGAGGCATTCCCAGTCTTCCTCCTTTCCAGGGAGACCTGTGACCTGCAGTTCAGTAATGGCGAGTGAAGGGAGCTGCTTGAAAAGTCACAAAATCCTCTTGCTACAGTGGGCTGAGCATGGCAGGTGCAGCCAGTCTCCGGAGCAGCCATAGCCAGCTTGGAATGAAAGAAATTATTGCTTTTAAAAAAAAAAAAAGTGAAATGAACAAATGAAGACAGGAGCGAAATTAAAAGATAATTGGAAGTCTATATTAGGCCGTGTGTGTGTGCCAAGCCTCGCGTGCTGTGTCATGTGAGAGTAACCAGGGAGCTCCTCAGTTTGCTCAGGGGGAGGATAAAACAATCTAATGCAATGCAAATAAACAGACCTATCTTAAATGGGATTAGCTTCTCATTTAATCCGGAGAATGTTTCCTGGCTGTTTGTTTTTTCTCTTCCCTGAGCGGGATGATTTTTATTCTATTTTTTGGGCTGGGTGAGGGCAGGACATGTGATGTGAGTGTGTGACTGGAGCAGGGAGGTCTGTGTGTGCATTGGTAGGCGTGGATGGTGGGCAGTTGTTGGCGTGTGTAACGTGGGTGTATAGGGACTTGGGGCGTGTGGTATGTGTAGCGGTGTAGGATGTAGCTCTGGGGAGATGGGTGGGTAGCTGTGGTGTGTGTGTGTGTGTGTGTGTGCACACATAAACGTGTGTGAAGTAAGTGGCTGGTGAGTGAAGTGGGTGAGTAGCGTAGGGGACATCCTGTGCACTTGTAAAATGGGTGGGTAAGGCTAAAAGGGGTGGAGGTGTATGTGACTGTATGGTTGTGTTGCGCAGGATCCATTTGTGCTGGAAATCTGTGGGAAGTGTGTATTGTGTGTGGCCAATATGTAAGCAGTGTATGCGGTGTGTACTTGTGAGAGGGTTAGTTTGGGAGGCGTGTGCGAGCGTGTGTGTGTGTGTTACAGCTGATGTAGAGCTGGGTGTGAGTGAGTGTGTATGTAGTGAAGCAGGTGAGCACTGTGTGTTTGTGAGGTGAAAGGTTGGGGCTGTAGTTGTTGTGGTACATGTGGATGAGGGGTGCACCAGTATATGCGTGCACAGGTGTTTGGGGGATGGGGGTGGGATGTTTGTGGATAAGTGTGTATAGAGGAAGATATTTGGTATGTGTGTCGATGAGATGTGGCTGGACAGATATTTGCTAAGTGTGTGTGGGATCTTTGCAATGTGAGTGAATAAGTATTAGGGGTGTGTGCATGTGGTGTGTCTGTGTGTGTGTCCAGGAGACGTAGGGGGATAGGTGTTCAGTGAGTGTGTGTGTGTGGGGTGGGTATGTGGTGTGTGTGTCCAGGAGATGTAGGGGGATAGGTGCTTGGTGTGTGGGTGTGAGGTCAGGGCCGGTGCTTCCATTTAGGTGACCTAGGCGGTTGCCTAAGGCACCAGGATTTGGGAGGGCAGCATTTTGCTGACCTTGGTGGCAATTCTGCAGCAGGGAGTCCTTCCGCGCTCTGGGTCTTCGATGGCAATTCGACGACGGGTCCTTCACTCGCTCTGGGACCCGCCACCAAAGTGCCCCGAAGACTGGGAGCGCGGAAGGACCCCCCCAACCGCAGAATTGCTGCAAACAACCAGGAGCGTGGAAAGACCCCCACCTAGGGCTCCAAAAATGCTGGCGCCGCTCCTGTGTGTGGTGCGAGGGGGTTGGTGCCGGTGTATGTGAGTGAAGAGGTGGGGTGTGTAGACGGTGGAGGCTGTGCTGGAGCAGGTATCTATGTACATGCTGTGCCTCTGAGGTGGACTGGTTCAATGTGTGACCAGTGTGGGAGGCGAGGTTTGTGGCTGGAGAGACTCCACCATTCCTTTGTCACTGTCTTTGTCTAATGAGCGAGCGCCTGGGAGCCAGCCTGCTGCTCCAAGTCAGAGGGAACAAACATCAAATACGCAAAGGACACAAAAACAATGGGGTGTGGTGTGGGGAACTCCGCCGGTGCCATTAGTCATTCCGCTCTACTGCGTTAATTGCAAATCAACAGCTTCAGCAGGTGGGGACCCAAACACAAAAGAAGACCTGCCAGGTGAAGCATTACATCTGGATGTAACCAGCTATCAGGATATAGACCGACTCTGAACTTCTCCCTAGAGAACTCAGCTCGCCTGCTGGGACTGGAGGCAGTGCAGCCTAGTGGCTAGAGCACTAGACTGGGAATCAGGAGACCTGGGCTCAATTTCTAGCTCTGCCATGGGCCTGTTGAGCGATTTTGGGCAAGTCACTTCCTGGTCTATGCCTCGGGGTCTGTCTACACAGCATTGTAAACCTGGGCTTCCAGTTGCTGGACGCGGGTCTCACAGCTGTTACTGTGGCTGTAGGCAAGATGTGATGGGACATACAATCCCTGCACTGGGCGAGGAGCAGGTCTGGGCCCAGGCAGCTCCACCTAGTCACACCTGTGGGGCATGCCGATCTTGGAGGAGAAGCCTTAAAAAGGGAGATGCTCAGCTCAGAAGGGCCCAGCCTGGGGAGAGGGACGGACCTCTTTTATCCTCAGCTCCCAGAGAGTAGCACAGCAGAGACCCAAACTGCCTGTGGCTGCCTGTGAGTGCAGAATGGTAGGACATGGGTACAAAGGGATCAGGACAGACAGAGGTGGTAGGACAGATGGCTGGAGGATCCAGATAGGACAGAGAAGCTCTTTATTTCTGTCAGTGTCTTTTCCTTTGTTTTGTTGAGGACTGAGGCTAGGGGTGTGACCCCAGGGCAGATGCCACCTGAGAAGGTGAACACACAGTGGGATGTAGGCCAGGGAAGAAGCAAGAGGTCTGACCCCATAGACCTTAACCACTTGCCACAATGATCTCTGGGCTGGAAGCCAGGGTAGAAAGGGAGGGCTAGAGTTCCCCAACAGCCTCGGTGGGACAACTACCTGGAAGACCCCAGACACAGGGGACCAGCAGGGCTACTGAACTCAGAGCACGACTGACGACCTGGTGTGAAGGCCTGGGACTATAGGTGAAAACTCTGGTTCTGGGGCCTGGCCATGGCTTGGGCCTGTCTCACTCTCACCTGTTATATTTGACTAATGGCTTTCCTGAGTTGATGAGTTTGACCTCACTAGGCCTGTGGCATGTACAGTACCCATGGGCTGTGTTCTCAGAACAGCTCTGATGCTTAGCGGAGTAGGGTTAAATAAAACTGCACGCCGAATTGTGCTCCAGCTCCTCCTGGGAACCTGAGCCAGGTTACATGTTTACCCACAGCTCATTGAAACCTGTTTTTATAGCTGCTGTGCAGAGTCTGAGATTACAGCAAATGAACAATTCTTGTGCCCCATAGGAGCTGGAATCTTCCTATAGAGATTTCATTGCTGCACAGATAGATAGACGGCTCTCCTGGCTGCTCTTCATGGCTTGGAGAAGGAGAGCAGGGACGGAGACTGGGATGATTTAGTTGGGGATTGGTCCTGCTTTGAGCAGGGGGTTTGACTAGATACCTCCTAAAGTCCCTTCCAACCCTGATATTCTATGTTTTGCTGGTTGTGAGTGACCCACAGGCAAATTCAGTTGCAACCTATTCCCTAGAAGGGGAGAACAGAAAATAGGTGGAATTGTGGGGTATTGCCCCCCAAGTCTATGCATCTCTAGGCTCTGGCTGGTGGGATGAGTCAAACTCTCTCTCAAGAGAGGCTGCCATCCTGAAACATGAACATTTCAGCAGGGAGCCTGCGCCAGTGAGATACCCAGGCTACTTCTGCAGAGTCATGAGATGGGCTGTCGAGATGGACCCTAACCCAACCCCACCTGGGATCTGGCTGCCTTCCGCCCACCACACCTTCAAAGGGGGAGGGGTTTGGGATCCAATCCCCAATCTGTCTCTTGGGTCTCAGGCCCTTCCCTGGTCTGAAGCGCTCTGATAAGGGTCATATGAGTGTCCAAGATTTTGAAGACTTCCCTGACCTGACCCTCTTGAAGTTTGCCCATCACTCAGTATTTGGTAAGGTCTCCAGCCTGGAGGTAAATGTTGAAGGAGCCCAGCCTTTAAAATACATATAATGACTTCACAGAGCCTGCTGTCCTTGGTACACTGTGACTTAAAATCCTTTACGTGTGCAAGTTGTGATTTTGCCCAGGGTCAGAGCCAGGAACTGAACCTTGGGCTGTCAAGTCCCAATCCACTTTAGCTACAAAACCAACCCTTAGCATAGCCCACCTCCTTCATCCACCAGCGTCACTTCTTAGTCAACCAGGTATCTCCATTTCTGGTAATAAGTTGCCTGTAACGGGATGAAATCTTGCAGATGTTTGCGCTAGATGTGTCTTCAGAACAGCACTGTCCTGATTACAATTTGCGGTTTGCATTGTGGTAGCACCTCTGGGGCCCGATCAAAGGATCAGGACTCCATGGTGCATAACTCCCTGCTCCAGAACATGATGACTCTACCTTCCATATGCCTGCTCAGCTTCTGTTCCTGCATTTCAGTTTGTTTCCAGCATAGTTTTATAACCACTAGACTGCTGATTACATGGCTTTTCAGCTAATCAGGAGCCGTAAGAAATAAAATTGCAGCATAACAATCAACCTCGGTCCTGATCCCTTTGTACCCCTGTGTTTCTAGAAACAAGGTAGCTTGAGATATTCCCCCAAATTCTCAGGGAAACCTCAGCATTTTCCTTGAACCATAAGTTTTTCTGTATTAAAAGGAAAAATAAAGCCAGTCGGACAGAGTTTTTCTGTATTAAAAGGAAAAATAAAGCCAGTCTTTGATAGGAATTGCACACTACGCCGTCCAAGTATCTCTTGGCTTCCTGGGCGGTAGCTGGTTATATGAAAAGAAAAATGCAAAGATCTCTGGGAGAACATTATACACACTGCCACCAGCAATTCACTCAGCACTGTGGCTTGTAAATAAGGAAGCAAGCAGCTGGGAATCTAAACACCTGTGCATTTTTATCTCCTGTGTAATAAAGCCCAGAGATGAATGAGAGTGTAGCTGAATCTCACCATTTTAATGGGAGTCTGACTCATATTTGGTATTTTTCTTAAAGCCCTCGCTGCTGGAGTCGGTTACTTGCCTCAGAAGTTCTGCTTTTGTTTAAAGGAGAACGTTTCTAGTCTTTATGGCTGCAAAGAAGAGTTTGCATAAGTGACCCCCAAAGGCTCAGCTAGAAAGGACAGAAAGTTTCCTGAGGTTTGAAAAAGTTGGACTTGCTTTCTCCCCCTGATTTTCCACTCACGCTGACTCTGGAGGTGGTGTGGAAGAGGGAG
The DNA here is from genome assembly GCF_007399415.2 of Gopherus evgoodei. Taxonomy (NCBI): domain Eukaryota; kingdom Metazoa; phylum Chordata; order Testudines; family Testudinidae; genus Gopherus; species Gopherus evgoodei. The sequence continues at coordinate 7,284,169 of NC_044339.1, read as the reverse complement.
CCAAGCTGTCCTAAGAAAATCTGTTTTCATGGTAAATTCAGCTCTACTGGGAAGAGGGAATACTCAAGATCTTGTGAAAACTCCTGTACTCAAGAGATTTCCAGCCTGTCTTTGCCAGCTCCAGGGTAATTCTACTAAGGTTTGAAGACGCATCCAAACTTTGAGGGTATTTAGCAGATTCAAACTGTTTGAGGTTCCCCTATTGTGGATGTCTTATAGGCGTTCCATTGCTTTTCCTGACAAATCCAATTTCTATTTCTCTCTCACACATCCTATTTCCTGCCAAGCAACCACCGAGGTGCGTGAATTTAAACACTGCAAAGCTCAGCTATCAAACAATAGCACCCAAATTAGGGCACCTAATTCTGCATTTGGGTGCCTAAATCAGTATCGAGAAGCCCAAAACATCTGTGTTAAGCTCCTAGTTTGGGAATCCAATTATGAAAATGGGCACCTAGGCAACAAGATCTGAAACTTGGGCTCTCTTAATGGCCACTGTGTGTCCCCCTGAGCTTCTCAATGTCTCCAAAAACCCAACACTTCATCCGTAATGTGAAGAGGTTCAAATGCAAACAGTGGGGAGTTATTCAAACGCACAAAGGACTACATCCCAAAGAAAGCCAATGCATGCTGGGTGCCCAACTCCACTTTGGGCCTTTAATTTTTTTCTCTCCATAATGTTCCCCTCCTTTCTAGTTTAACTTTTCATGCTTTTTCTGTGCTTCCCCCTTAGGGTGACCAGACAGCAAGTGTGAAAAAATCAGGACAGGGAGTAGAGGGTAATAGGAGCCTATATAAGAGAGCCCCCAAAATTGGCACTGTCTCTATAAAATCGGGACATCTAGTCAACCTAGTCTCCTTGTCATTTGGGCCTGGAAGCAAAAATGCCAGAATGTCACAAAGCGGGTGACACTTGCTGTATTCCTCATGTTAAATAGTTGCCGTGCATAGATGCGACGGGGCCTTTTCCAAGGTGCTGTGTGCTCTTCGACATAACTCCCATTTACACGATGTGAGGGGAAAGGCTGAATAGGTCCCGCCATCTTGCAAAAGTTCAGTGCCAGGAAAGTAATTGGGCCGTGCAACACATGAGAATAACACAGCCTCCCTAATAGAAAGAATGGCTCCTGTCTTTGAAGCTGCCAAGTCGGTCTCCTTATCAGAAGCAAGACAACTTGGAATCCTCTGTAATTTCTTCTGAGCTCCTGCCTTAGCTCTTACTCGGCCATCTAGCATTCTGTCATCTACCCAGCCTACATCTGTAAGAGAGCAGGTCTTCCACTATTGAAGTAAAAGAAGGGCTAAGTTCACCATGCAAGGAGAAAAGAAACCCTTCCAGCTAAGATAGAAGAAGTCTCTCTTTTTTTTTTTTTTTTTTTTGAATTAAAAGTCCAGGCTGTGCTTCAGCTTGAAAGAGTAGGTGACGTCAAAGGCTCGAGAGCTGCTTTTCATGGGAGCACATATCAAGTCTCTTGATGTGTGGGGCCGTGGCTTTGAAGTGCTGGATGGGATTAGCCAGACTTTTGCTGACAAGCGTTCCAGGAAGCGAAGAAGAGATTGAGAAACACTAGCTAGTGTTGATGACGGGCTTGGATGACATGAACTGCTGGGGAAGTTGCTGCTGAGAAGATAGCAGCTCTCTGATGAAGGCGCGTGTGAGGAGATGCAAAGCAATGGGAGAGGACGGCGGTAGCTCAGCTGTGAAAACGGAGATTTTTTTTTTTTAAATCATGTCTTCAATTTTTCCTTTTCAATGACTTCCCTTCCCCAAAACTGGGCTTCTATATGCCTCTGGAGAAGGCTAGCCCTCCTAAGGACAGGATTGCAGATGGAGGACCATTGTTGGAAGTCAGCAGATAAAGGCTCTGATACTGCTGGATGCCATCTTGGATAGTCTTGATATTTAGCACTTCCCCTCTGTGGATTTCAAAGCACATTGCAAAGGAGGGGAAGAATCCTTATCCCCATTCTATAGGTGGCAAAGTGAGGGAGAGACGACAGACTTGCCTACTCTCCGACAGACTTGCCTATGGTTGTCACACAGTGCTTCTGTGGCAACATCACAAACAGAATTCAAGTGAGAGGACGAGTGGATGGTCCCATGGTTAGGATGCTAACCTAGGACTTGGAAAACTCAGATTTAATTGTCTGCTATGCCACAGACTTCCTATATGACCTTTAGCAAGTCACTTAGTCTCTCTCTCCTTGCTTCTCTTCCCCATGGGCAAAACAGTGCTTCCATATCTGACAGGGGTGGTGAGGATAAATGAGTTAAAGATCAGAAGGTGCTCATATACTACATTAGTGAGATCATATAAGACTCTCCCATACTGATCGAAACTTTTCAGAGGGCCCTTAGCAATGTAATGGATGGGACCACCAATACCTCCAAGCTGTGTGGAGGGCAGGAGGGCTATGAACCTGGATCTAAATGCTGGCTTGTGCCCATCTCTAAATCAGACACAGGAAAACATGGGACACAAGCATGAGCTGATTTGGAGGATGTGTGAGGAGCCAGCAGAGACCGTGTTTGAAAGGCTCCATGCAGGAAATGTGTTACAAGGAAGGCCTGGGCAGAGAGACAGTGGGTTTTCGGGCCTCTGGGAAGGGCAGGTGGCTGTTCTAAGAAGGAGAGGTGGCATGAAGACTGTACAGATGATGTACGTGAAAAGGAATTCCAGGCAAAAAAGGTTGGGGATGAGCTGAGGTTGGAACAATTCGGTCCCCGTTCAGATCTGGATCCTCAAGTCCATCCCTAGGAGGTGGATTCACAGCCAGACACTGGATCTAAACTCCCTCAGCAGCTCAGATCCTTCTCTAAGGCAGCTCCTAATGGGTTGTTAGGCAGGATACTTGCTTAATGAGGAGCTTTGCTGGCTTCCGAGCATGGAGGGGTCCTGCTATGAGTCTGGGCTGTGATCAGTGTCATGTTTGCACACACATCAAGTCCAGACACATGTTTTGGGACTCTGCTAATTGGCTGCCTGCCTGGAGGGCCTGGCCACCAGTTGGCAGACACAACCCCTGGTTGTCAAGTATCAGAGGGTAGCCGTGTTAGTCTGGATCTGTAAAAGCAGCAAAGAATCCTGTGGCACCTTATAGACTAACAGACGTTTTGGAGCATGAGCTTTCGTGGGTGAATACCCACTTCCTCAGATGCATGTCAACCCCTGGTTGCGATCATGTTTTTTAATCTACACGCAGACCTGAATAGAAGGCTCTGAGCTCTCATGATTCGAGAACCATGAATTATGCATAAAATTGTTAGTGGCCCCATGAACTCAGTCAGGCATTAACTGTGCTTGGTAATTACATGGTGGAGAGAGAAAGAAAAGCACGAGAACAAAGTCCTCTATCACAAAATCACAGCACTGCTTGGTACAATTCAGAACAAACCGATTAGCTCTTGTACAACAGGAGCGAGGTGCATTGGCAGAGCTGAGATGTGGGGGAGGCGCAGAACAGCAGGGAATGTTGCTGGGAAGAATCGAGGTGCATCAGCTGAGCTACCCTTGGGGTTCAGGACTGGAATAGCAGAGGTGCTGCAGCAGGTCAGGGCTGAGGTGGGACAAAGCCTTCCCCAAGGCACTAAAGTCGGCAATTGCAAAAGTCTCCACTGATTTTGAGTGGCTCAGTTCTGGGGGGTCTGATTTCCACCCTTAGCACCCGTAGCTCCAGGGGGTCAATCAATGGGTGCTCAGCACCTTGGAAAATCAGGCCTCGTGTGTGTCAGATCAGGGACCCAAAAACCAAGCCACTCAACATTAGTAGATACTTGTGGCTTGTCCTTTTCTTGCCTGTGGGCCGGGCCCTGGATTTCTTACACAGTAATCAGGCAAACTCTCAGTGTGCGTGAAAACTAATTAAGGATCTCGGCATTCACTCCTGCATGAACAGGGGTTCTCCAAAAGTCTAGGTTTGGTGTTAAAGCCTGATGGCTGCACCTGGAAGGGGTCAGGAGGACTTAGCCCAAGGGCATTCTGGGGCTTCTAAGGGCAACAATATAAGGAAACCGCTCCCTTCCCTTGAGAGGGGCATTCAGTGAGCAGCAGACTGCAAAGCCCAGCTTGAGGAGTACACAAATCTTCCAGGGTCACTCAGTTGGTAACAGGAGGAAAGCTGCACTGTGATAACAATTCTTAGCACTTATAGGCTTCGTATCATGCAAAGATCTCTTCAAAACTTGTGCGCTCCTCACCCCCTACAAAATAGTCCAATAACCCTTACTATTGTATGTGTCAGTAAAGACGCCCCTGGCTCTGACTTTCCTCCACTTGGCTTTGCATTCAGATCTGAACTGCACCATTTGGGGCTATCTCCAGTGATTTTACAGCTAGGGAAACTGGGACAGAGAGGCAACGACTTGCCCAAGGCTAACCAGTGAGTCAGTGGCAGAGCTGGGGTTAGGCCTTGGGAGTTAATAGCTTCCGGCTCTATACCGAGCCCAATAGACCTTGTTGTCTCTGGGGCTGCCACTTCCTTTTATGGGCATCAGATTCACCTGCATGTGTTAAACACCTGGCCCCCCGTCTCATTCTTAACTGATGTAAACTGGTATAGAAGCAACTGGCATAAATGAATATAGCTCCATTGAAGTTGTATTTGTGTAATATATTAAAAATGTTGGAATTACAAGCTATTGCTTTAGGAGTGTGTGGGTATGTGTGGCAGGGTGGGGGTTCCTGGTCCTGTTGAAGGCTAAGCGGCTTTGTAGGGAAGTGTGCATCACAATCAAAGTCAGTCTGGAAAGAACCAGCTTAGAACAAGGGAGCAGCCTGTTTTCTTTCTCTTTGGTTTTGATTATTGTGTGTAATAATTCTGGATTCTAAGAATAAAAGTAGTGTTGCAACCTTCCAACTGATTATTTGAGGTTTTTACTTAAATCCTTTGTGGGTATGCTATGAAACATCACAATTTGGAGCTATGGAGATTTACACCAATCTAGGGTATGGCCCAGAAAAAAAAGAGAGGTTCTAATGTCCTTCAGAAAATGGCATGAAGAAAGCCAGGGATCAGCAGACCATATATGAAGAAGAGACAACACAAGAGGGAACAGATAGCTTGCAGAATAGAGCTCTTGGGAAAGGAAGCCAGACTGCAAAACAGAAGGGAATGATGAAGAAAGAGATTTAATGGAAACTGGTGAATGGGATGGTCCATAGGAGATCTGGCGGCAGCAAGAAGAGGCCATTCCCAGCAGGAGAAGATGTAATGGCAGGATGATGAATATACCAACCATGAAACATAAGAATGGCCATACTGGGTCAGACCAAAGGTCCATCTAGCTCAATGTCCTGTCTTCTGACAGTGGCCAATGCCTGGTGCCCCAGAGGGAATGAACAGAACAGGTAATCATCAAGTGATCCATCCTCTGTCGTCTATTCCCAGCTTCTGGCAAACAGAGGCTAGGGAAACCGTCCCTGCCCATCCTGGCTAATATGTTCATGGAGGATAGGTCCATCGATTAGTATCTAGTTTTTTTTGAACCCTGTTGTATTCTTGGCCTTCACAACATCCTCTGGCAAAGAGTTCCACATGTTGACCATGCGTTGTGTGAAGACATACTTCCTTTTGTCTCATCCCTGAATATTTTGAGGTGACTTGTGCATTTAGCACACTGGAGAATCTCAATATCATCTGTTCACTGGATTGGCATCATTCCCAGAATCCCCTGCCTGGCTTTGGTTGGGTTGGGAGAAACAACTGAACCTGTTAGGAGAACCGCTAATCCTTTTAGCATGCTGCTGCAATTCTGCAACATGCCCTCATGTCCTTGCATGATGTCTCTCCACCTGCACCAGTGAAAGAGGTGGGCGGGGAGGAGGATGGAGAACCATGTTCCAAAAGATCTGACCACCTTGGAATTACTATCTGGGTATATGCCAAGGATTACAGTGGTTATTCATGTCCTCTTTCTGTGTGCATTTTATGTGACTAGGAAGGGTCTGGTGGGTGAAAGACAGTGGGTACAATATATGATCTCTGGCAAACTCTAAGGGAAGTCGTAATCCAAGAACAATTTCTCCATGGGCTCAATCCAGCTCCCGGAAAGACTTCCAGTGACTCCAAAGAGAGTTGAGGTGAGCTGATTATGTATTTTTGGCGTTGCGGTAGAGCTTAGAGGAACCAATCAGGGACTGGAGTCCCATTGCGCTAGATGCTGTACATCCATATAGCAAAAAGAGGTTTTCTGGCCACAAAGAGCTTATTAGCTATGCATAATGCAAGAGACAACAGGTGGCTCTAACAGACGACAGTGGGGAGCACACAAGGCAAGGGTGGGAACTCTGATAAGCCGTGGTCAGAGCACACCTGCTCTTCTAGCTATTGTATGTTTTGGATGCACAGTACAGAAAGAGGAGACTTTTTCCCCCTTGCTGTGTTGAGCCCACATCTCAAGAATGAGCTTTTGTAATGTGAATCCAGCAAAGCAAGTGCAGACAACATGACCTAAACAGAAAGGATCTCTTCCCTTCTTCTTACTCTAAACTGTTGCCTGATGTTTCTGTAAGTTGTTAGACAGCTGCTGCATCCTACCCCAGACCTGGCCGCATTTCAATGGTAGGGGAAGTGATTTTTCTGTGTGTGGGGGTGAGGAAGGGGGGAAAGAGAGGATTGAGAAGAGTTTGGGGATTCCAGGAAAAGAATATAAAATTAAATATCTCCTCTAAAGCTCACACTGTGGATGGTCTGATGGTCTATAAGGACTTGCGAGACTTTAATCAAAAGCAAGGAGAGGGGATTCTTGTTCCGGGTCAGTGCAAGTGTAACTGGTAGGAGTGGGATAAAACAAAGGGCTGGGTGGTGATTTGAACTCCACCTTGTGCAAGGCAGCAAGAGGGAGTCAGAATGCCCCTTATGCTGGACCCTGGCCAGGCCAAGGCCAGGCTGTTTGCAGTGTCCTCCTTCCCAGCAGCAAGAAGTGGGTGGGGCATAGGCAGAAGCTTGGCTCCGTGGTCTCCACTCATGGAGCAGGGTAGTGTGCCATGCAGTATGGAGGGAGGTGTGGGGGGGAGGTGTGTCTCTATGGCTCAGCACTTCCTGGGCTGATCACTGACGTAGTGGGAACTTACCCACTGCCCCTTGCTCAGGGCTGTGCCAAGGCCCTTCCTCGCTCTAATATCTGTGAGTTCTGGGGTGGGACTATCTTTCCCTAGAAGAAGGAGAACTGGGGGTGGAGTAAAGACAGGCTGAGCTACAGATGGGCCCATGAAGGGAATAGGTTGCAGCAGGCTGGAGAATGCTGGACCCCAGAGTGCTGCATGGGAGCTAAAGAGTGAAGGGTGAGATTCTTGGAAGGGCTGAAGGGAATTAGGCACCCATGGAAAGTCACTGGGAGTTGGGTGCCTCACTCCATATGGTGCTCCCTAGCGTCTAGTGGGAATGCTCATCTCCTTGGGCCCTGCGGGCACCTATTGGCTGGATTTGTCCCATGGGCTGTGCGAATCAAGCAGCGCTGCAGATGACTGTTCCCCTCAGGCAGGCCCTGTTAGGCAGATCCCAACGTCTGATGTTAGGCAGGTGTGTGACCGTTCTCCTCCTCTCCCGTCGCTTGTGGGAGCTGGGAGCACTTGGAACTGAGCTGCAAGTGACAAAGAAGTAGGAGGATGCTGCTTCCCCTCCAAGGCGGTTTCTGGGGAGAGGATCCATTTGCCCCAGGCTTGTCCTTCCCCGGATCGGTGCCTCGGTGGGTGTCCTGCACCTCTCCGTCTCCTAAGGGCAGGGACGTTTCAGTGCTTGAGATGCTAATTGAACGTAATGGTCTCCTCCAAGTTTCTCTACAGCCTTTTCAAAGTCCCCTGAAATGAGGGGACATTGATAACGCTGCTCCTTGGGGTTTTCATCCCGCGTCCTCCTGGAGAGCTGCAATTAATTTTTTACAAGCTAATCATATCTCTTAGGCAGATTGTCAGTGGAGGATCTGTCATCTCTCATCAATAATGGAACAATCTGAGCAGCTCCTTAACCCTGCAGCTTCCTGCATTATTCACCACTAGGTCGTCAAACAAACGGGGGGCGGGGAGCCCTGGTGCTTTAATTGATGTCCTTTGTAATTGCCCATCAAAAGTTGGATGGGAGGGAAGAGGCAGGGATGGTTGTTGGGAAACTGATTTATGATTTGCAGCTAGCGCATCTGTCTCTCCCTTCCTATATCTTTCTTTCTGGTGCACTCATTCTTTTTGGTCTCCCTTTCTTTTTCCGTTCCTCCCTGAATTCCGTTCACAGGGACGTCAAAGCATGCCAGGTGAATCAAGTCAGGGTTACGGCTCCCAGGGTCCAAGTAAAGGTGCAGAGGGAAAGAAATCCAGGTCCTACTGTCCTGTGGATGGCCAGAAGTTCACCCTCCCGAGTCCCGCTGGACTCTGATGCTCTCCTTAATTCGGTTTGCAAGGGAATGAAGAATTGGGCGTGGAAGATCAGGCCATGTGATCACTTGGACTTCTTCAGGGATCATTCTGCCTCACCGGGACAGGCTGGACAGTGGGTGTCACACGTATCCTAGATACACACAATGGCAGATAGCAAGATGCCTGGTATCGAGTGCCACCAGCCACACGTGAGCTAGGCACTAGAGATACTGAACGGAGGTTAGCAAGGAAGGGGTTAACCCTATCCCTCTGCTTAGAGGAAGGGGAAAAGTTGCTTGCTTACCTTGAGTGCAGTATTTCCTGCAGCAGGGCATAGCCAGCTGTCAGCAATTACATTCATTCCACTAAGGGAGGCTGAGGACATGCTGTGCCCTGGTCTGCACTTCCAGTCAGCATCCGCTCAGCTAAACTGGTGCTGTTTCCATGAGCAGGCAGGGCCGGAGCGGAGAGCCAGGGGGAGCGAGGCTGGTGCGGGGCAGGATCCAGAGTTGCCTGTTCTGTGGCTGTGGCTGAACCAAACCACGGTCTTATCCCTTCCTTGTGGGTGTGGGGAGTGCTGCTGGCCTGTATCTCAGGAGGCCTCGCAGAAGAAAGGAAGATGATTTAAGGGAACAAGTCTTGGAATTAACTGTAGGCCAATATCCAATAGCCACCTTCTAAATTGGCATCTCCCTTTGCTAAGAGGGGGGCATTTTCCAGGCTTGATTGCAAACAGCAGTTGGTATTGCCTGCGAGTGCATAGAGATGCCTAGCTATGAATAGCTTTAGCTTGCCAGTCTCGAGCCAAGAGCATATGCCACAGCTGGCATGCCATGCCCTCAGCTGGCTGGGGGCACAGAGCGTGCCAATTGGGGGGGAAGGAAACCGCTTTTAAGACATCTTGGCTTTGGTTAGTGAGAGCCGGGCTGGGGTGGAATGAGGCGAACAGGCTTCAAGGTGAGAAACCAGGCGTCTTTCTCCCTGCCCTGTGGATGAAAGAGAACAGGATTGGCCCATGTATTTACAGGAGCCTTGCATGGAAATCACCATGTGACAATTGGATTCCTGGTCAGATGCTGAGTACATCCTTTGCTGCACTTTCAATGACAGTAGCTTGCAAACCCCGCCGGAGAAAAGAATCCCCTCCCAGCTGGCATCCAGAACTGCATGAAAGCAGGTGGCCTCGCTGCCTTCAGCACCGAACCTTGGCACATCCTTTGTCATCTTCTGAACGTTTCCAGGCATGCAGTGCCAGGGTGGGTCAGCGTGCCCGATATGTGGCTTTACATACCTCCCATTCAGAGCAATGGACTTTCAAGCCCAACCCCGTAGGTTACATCAGGGAAAAGGTTACCTTTCATAGACACACGTCTCCATCAACAAAGGGGGTGGATTTGAGACCCAGATATAGAGCTTTGCACCAACCAACTCATCAGTCCTCCTCTGGCAGCCCAGCCTCCCCAGCAGATCTGTCTGTCACATCACTTCAGTACTTAGATGGCGGGATTAAACTCTATCTCTGAAGTCGCCTCAATGAAGTGGAGCCGGTGCTGGTGCCACAGTGTCTTTAAAGAGCTTCATTTCCATGGTTCCAGGCTAAAACGTCACATTTGCATTTAAATGGAGGTCTGGGAGTCTGTAAATCTCCATTTTCCTAGCGAGTGGGCTAATGGTTGTTTAATCATGTTTAGATGAACCCCCGGAGCATGAATCCGGCAATGGGTTGGGGCAACGTTAATCCAGCAAAAAGGGTGAGAAATAGCCAACTCGCTGAGGGATCAGGTCCAGGCTCACCCTCGTCGTGGCTCTGCCTGGCCTGCTGTGAACAGGAGAAGGCATAGACTGTGAAATGAGGAAGGATGGCCTTGTCATTCAGTCTGGAGCCTGGCCTCAATTTCTGGCTCTGTCAAGGACTTATGTGACCTCAGACAACATTAGGGTGACCAGATGTCCTGATCTTATGGGGACAGTTCTAATTTTTGGGTCTTTTTCTTGTATAGGCTCCTATTACCCCCACTCCCACCCCCTATGCCGATTTTTCACATTTGCTGTCTGGTCATCCTAGACAACATTGTCTCTCTGCCTCTGTTGTCCCATCTGCAAAATGGGGGTATAAATGCTCTCTTCATCTGCTTCTGGGGGCAAAGACTCTCCTTTACTCTGGGTATGAAGCATGTGTATGGGAGAGTGGGAGTTGGAACTCCTGGGTTCTGTTCCTGGATGTGGGACGGGTACGTGGGGTCTAGTGGTTCGAGCAGGGTGGTTGGGGCTTCTGGGTTCCATGAAACCTCCTGCCACTAAATACTGAATGGAACAACAATGCCGTTAGGAGGAATGAATTGGCTGGAGGATGGGGTTAAGGTAGCAATGGTCCTGCTAAAGTAATGACAGCGATGTCTCTGGTCTCCGTTTTGTACAATGGGTAAGAGAGAACAGCTGGTTTCGTGGTTCAGTACCAGGAGATCCACTGCAAGAAAATTATATTCTCTAGTATTTACATTGGAACGGTCATTCTAAGAGTTACACTAACCCAACTGAGGAATAGAAAAGTACCATGTGACTATAGTAGCCTATCAAAGCAGCCTGAACTTCTTACATGGCACTGCATGCAGATGAGCAAGGCAGACCAAGAATTCTTTCCCGAAAGTATTTTGTGACTAAGTGGGAGAAAAATGCAGCTTGTTTTCTGGAGAATTCACGAATGGAAAAAGATATGATCAAAGGAAGAAGAAAATGAAACTGTGCCTCTGCTAACCGGTAACTTTTCCAAAGTTTTTGAAAGGTTACAGAATAGCAGCAAGAGAAAATATAGAGTGAAAGGACCCGCAGACCTGGCCGTTGCTCATTTTGTGGCTCTCAGTGGGGGAATAAAAGGGTGGAGTGTGGACTGGGGCGGGGGAAGAATTAAAAATTCAAAATCCCCCTCCCCCCCCAAAAAAGTCACAGTTTTTTGAGGAGGGGTGGGAGAGAACAGAAAGAAATTGTTCTGTTTCAAACTTTGCAATATGGAAACAACTTTGAACATTTTCTCAAAATTACTTTTCTCTTCCTTCGCCAGTTCTGATTGTGATATTGCCTCTCAAAGTCATGTCTCTGGCCCAGCCAGAAGCAGTCAACGATCAATAAATACGACAAATAAGTTAACTGGCTGGGATTTCCAGGGGACCTATGGGATTTAGGCACTCGAATCCCATTGGCTTTCAATAGAAGAGGGGTACTTCCTCCCCTTAAATACCAGCCACTGTAAATCTCTGGAGAAATCTCATTCTCATGCAATTTCCAGACCCAAATCACAGGCCAAAAAGGTTCCGCTGGTTTCAAGGAGCATCTAAACTGGCAAATGTTTATCCTGTCCTTTGAGGCTTGACAATCACTAGTGGATGTCAGGGTTGGGAATGACTAAGGTGAACAATGCTAATTAATAATGCTGAGCTCTTGCATAGGGCTTTATCTTTTCAAAGCACTGTACAAACACTAGCTAATCCTAGGAGTTTAATATCCCCCAAGGTATAGGATAAGGGGTTAAGCCTGTGTGTAGCTTGTGTTTGCCTGCCGGGGACCTGACCCTTCCTCCCCAGGCAGGTGGAGAGGGCAGGATGGACAGTGCAAAATGCTGAACAAGATAGGCAGTGCTATTCTCACATGACTCAGCAGGCTGCAAGACTCCTCTGCCTGGTAGCAGGCCTGAGATCTAAGAGCGGGGAGTACTGTCTTGAATGCCTGGCTTGCATGCTGAAAATCATCTGCCCGCATCTCCTAGATGTGCCTATTCTCTGCCCACATCCTGTGCCCTTGCACATGGGTGTGCAGGGGCCTTGCCACTCCCCCTCTGTGCAGAGGACTGTGCCCAGCCCCTGTCCTCACTTTCACCACTGCTGGCGCCTGCCATTGAGCACGTCACCCATCGCACAGGGACCGATAAGATCAAGGTCTCAACCAGGGGGATCGTCATTCCGCTGACCACACGAAATGCTGGATCTTGCATAATATTCACAGTGGCTCTCTGCCCCACTCCACCACTAACTTCCCTAATCCCCTTAGGATGGGTCAGTTTGGCAGCTCCCATCAGCAATCCTTGTGTTTTCTGGACAGCATGCAGCTCCCCCTTCCTTTGGTGGGTCAGAGGGTGTCTGAATAGGCCGGGCGTGTGTCTCAGAAGCAGCCCCTTGCACTCCGCCTACCCAACCTTTCTGCTTTGCCTCTTCAAAACCAAACAAAATGCCCCCAAACCCAATTAATTGTGCCTTTCCCAAGTAAGCCTTGCTAATCTCCAATCTGCCTCTCCACCTGCTGAGCCCAAGGAGTGAAGGGGAAGCGCTACTGAATGGTTACTGCTTTGCATAGCCCAGGATGGGATATTTTCATAATGACTGAAAACTGGAACTCGGCAGATAGGAAGCCTGGCTCCAAGCCAGCTGATGCAGCCCAGCCCAGAGCTGTGCTGTGTCCCGCCTGTGTGGTATTTCACCTCTCAAAGGCCTTTTAACTCCTCATCAGTTTCCTCCTGCAGGAGGGGATCCAGCCAGTTAAACTCTGGCTTTGCAACTCAGTCAGGTGTTAACTTCATTCCAGGAGAAGCAAAGAATCCCGTGGCACCTTATAAACTAACAGACGTTTTGGAGCATGAGCTTTCATGGGTTAATACCCACTTCATCAGAAGCATGTAGTGGAAATTTCCAGGGGCAGGTATATATATGAAAGCAAGCTAGAGATAACGAGATTAGTTTAATCAGGGAGGATGAGGCCCTGTTCTAGCAGTTGAGGTGTGTCAATACCTGATACTTCATTCCAGGGGTTCCCTTGAGATCCTGCAGTTCTATCCAAGCAAGTTGCTGGATCCCACTTAGTCCCCCACTCCAGTCCACACCCCACCCTTTTTTCCCCACTGAGGGCCACAAAATGACCAATGTCCAGTTTTGTGGGTCCTTTCACCCTATACTTTCTCTTGTTGCTATTCTGTAACCTTTCAAACACTTTGGAAAAGTTACAAGTTAGCAGAGGCACAGTTTCATTTCATTCTTCCTTTGATCAGGGGACTGAACACGACAAGGCAGGATCCTCACCTCTGACCGCAACAGAGCGATATCAATTTATACTAGCTGAGGACCCGGCCTATGGACTCTCCAGGAGTATCCTGAATTTTTGGCTCATCTCTGCAGGGTCCTGAGTATCCTGCCAGGCACCCCCAGGTTTCCTGAGTCTTCTATGGAATTTTGCGTTCAGCCAAAGGCTGAAGTACAACTAGCTGATCAGGAGGCCCCTTTCTGGCCTTAAACTCTGTGACCTGAGTGGTGTCCTTTGGGATCCCTGAATAATCACCCGAAGCATACAGGAAGCCTGTAAATTCTGTGTGGTCTGAGCAGCCCAGGAGTTTTATCAAATCCTGTTCCGCGCTCTGACTCAGAAGCGCTCCTAGATCAGGGGCCTGGGACTCGGATTGACAGGGAGCCAGCGGGATTATTTTATTAATCTTTATCATGTCAGATATTTCTCAGTCTTTGTGGATCAAACAAAGCCTACTTTCCATTGACTAAACAGTTGTGCAAACACAGCAAAAGGCAAGATCATCTGCAATAAATATTTGATGAGAGTCGAGGTGCCTGCCATACGAGTAGCTCAATCTCTAGTTACAGCTGAATTCCAGCTTCCATTCTGCATCCCTGCCCTCTCCGCCCCCCAATGCATGTTCTCAAGGTTCTCAAACCAATTGTTTTGGGGCTGATATTTTCTATGCTTTGTCTCAACCAGGAGTTTTTATTTGGGGGGGGGGCGGGGGTTGCAAATTTTTTTTTTTTTTTTGCAAAACTTTTGCTCAAACACAGCATAAATAAAAAAACACTTCATCCTTCCTCACTTGTTCTGATCAAACATTTTGTGTGCTGACAACTCAAAAGTGGGTGAACCAGTCTTGCTCCAACTTGGCTGCTTTGGTAGATCTCATTCATTTAAAATATATATTTAACCAATTACCCACTTTTGTGTCCGATAGGCAGCTCCGTATATGAAATTGCCACAACGAGGTGTATGCTAACAAAGTCTCAAGAGAATGATCAAATGACTTTAGGGAATCCATGGCTCTGACAGGTAAACAAGGAGGTCTGGAGAAACGCAGAACCGTCTTCCTCCAAGATTGCCCGTCTCTGACTTGGATTGAATCGGGGCTTTCATGTAACTGCTCTTGAATTGTGACGCTGGCTTCAGTGCTTATGTGTTCCCATTAGGGAGAGAGAGGCTGAAATACCCTCAGTGGGACAGGGTTGGTCCTGTGCTATTTCCCAGGGATGATTACTACAGTGTAACATTGGTAGATGATGCCATAGGCGGGCTTTACACAGATGGTAAAGACGTTGGGTGAAATCTAGCCCTACTATGAGGGAAGGATGGCCCAGTGGTCAGGGTGCCAACTTGGGTGTGCTGCATTCAATTCCCTGCCCTGCCCTCATTTCCTCGCTCATCTTAGGCAACTCATTTGGGCCTGTTTAAAGGTATTTAGGCATTGTGCCATTCAGCAGTGCAACACTTAAATGACCTAGGAGGCTATGACTCATTGAAAGTCAAAGGGATTTAGACTCCTATGTACCTAAGTCACTTTGGAAAATAGGCCTTGCAGTGCTGAATGGAGCAACATTGAACTACCATTAAATACGTGGGCCTTCACCTCTCTGTTATAATAGCCCTGTGCTACTTAACAGGGGATGTTCACTGCTATCGGAATGGGGGCCATATCAGTATCTTAGGGAGATTTTGTCATTGACTTTATCGGGGCCAGGATTTCTCCCTAGATAGTTGGAAGAACGGACTTACTCTTCTGACATTCACCCCAATTAACTTGTAAGCTTTACCTGTCCCCCATCGATAACCGTTGCTGTTATATTGCTTATTATTTGGTGTCACACCCCAAATGACTGAGGTTTGTTCAGAACAAGGTTGAGTCCCGGCCCCTAAGCTTCCAACCTACTGGAGCCAAGGCAAAATATGGGTCAATGGTTCAACTGAAGACAGTGCAGGAAGGATTCACAGGAGACATTGGCTCTTAAGGAGGAATTTGCAGAAGACATAGGGCTTGTCTACATCAGAAAGTTGCAGCGCTGGTGAGGGGGTTACAGCGCTGCAACTTTGAAGGTGTACACATCTGCAGGGCACCACCAGCGCTGCAACTCCCTGTTTGCACCGCTGGCCGCACTCCCGTTTTGTCTCGGGTGTAGAGGATCCAGCGCTGGTGATCCAGCGCTGGTAATCCAATGTAGACACTTACCAGCGCTTTTCGTGACCTCCGTGGAAGGAGGAAGCCTCTGGTAATCAAGCTGGTCTCCTTTCCCGGTTTGCTCTCTCGTTCCCGGAACCCCGAGCAAGCAGGTCTCCTTCCCTGCGGTTTGCTGGGGGGTTCGGGGAACGCGAGAGCAAACCGCGGCGAAGCTGGTCTCCTTTCCCGGTTTGCTCTCGCGTTCCCGGAACCCCCCTTGAAGCCGCCCAACAGCGCTGCAGTGTGGCCACATCTAACACCACTTGCAGCGCTGGTTGCTGTAAGTGTGGCCACTCTGCAGCGCTGGCCCTATACAGCTGTACTAATACAGCTGTAACAACCAGCGCTGCAAAATTTTAGATGTAGACATGGCCTGAGGGCTTGGCTGTAGACAATGGATCGTGTGATGTGTCCTGGATGGAAGCTGGAGGCATGTAGATAAGAACAGCAGTCAGTAGGTTTCCGGTATAGGGTGGTGTTTATTTGACCGTCACTTCCTCTAGGAGAGCGATGTCTGGCCCGGTGGGAGACCAGCAAAGCATGACGATGCAGTCAGACTGCTGGCCTCTGTAAAGCTTTTGTGTAACTCTCCAGGCGTCCTGGGTATAATTTCATCTGCCCCTGCCTGCAGAACAGTTTTCTCTTGGGAGCGGGGGAACATGGTGGTGCCCCCTAAAACAAACAATCTCCAGAGGACAGAAAGCTCTTAGTTCAGTCCTCTCCTCTTGCCAGAACAAATATCATGACTTCCATGTTCTACAACCATTATCGTAAGAGCTTTAAGAAATCCTGTAGTTCTGCTAATCTGCAGCTGGCTTTTCCCTGGGTGGTCTCCCAGCCAGGCCTGAACCAGTTCAGTGCGACATGGCGGAGGAGCTCCCAGCATGCAGTGCTACGGCTGCAGGGTTCTGTGCAATCCATTTAATGAAATCTACAGTTGACCGCATTTAGAGGGACTTCTTATTGTTCCAGAATGGAGGGCAGTGGTGTGAGATGCCTCTAGCCCCAGTTCGTTTAGAGAGGCTCTGTCTGTCTGCTGCGTTTTTAGGTCTCTCTGGTATAGAAGCACTGTACAAAATGAAGACAGATCACTGATCCTAACCCAAAGGGGAGCTATTTCCTCTCTGTTCTCCCCTCCACTGGGTGTGTGTGTGCGTGTGAGACTAGGAATTTTTAACATGCCTTGTGTCTGGGTTGTTTACCATCACTGTGCATGGGTAATGGCTTACCTCAGAAAGATGTCTTATACTGGATCTAGATGCAGCTAGGCCTGGGCTGAGTCAGACCCTTTCCAGCAAGGGTCCTGCGCCTGAGCGGGCCCTGGGGTGGATTCCCTGCTGCCTTGCACCTTGAGAAGGCATTATGCCATGGAAGGTCAATGCAAAGAAGGTGTAAAAAGGAGCCTTGCATTCCCCCTTGCACAGGTGTAAATGATGATGCAAGGTGCAGTGGAGAGCCAGGCCCTAGTGCTTGATTATCTAAACCAGGGTTTCTCTGGCTTTATATCACTGTGGATTGTATGTGTTTTACAGCATCAGGCAGGGTCTGAGGCAGCTAGATCCCCAGCTGCCATGGAGCAGGCAATGGACTAGCGCCCAGGAGACCTTGGTCCTGTTCCTAGCTCTGCTATTGGTTGATTGTGGATAAGTCAGTTCCCATCTTTGTGCCTCAGTTTCCCCATCTGTAAAATGGAGCTGGTGATACTGCCCTCCTCTGGAAAGTGCTTTTAGCTCTAGGGCTGAGGCACAAGGGTAAACGCTCGGAATTTCTATCCATTCAGGGTTTTATAGACCAAGGCTTTTGGGCCAGGTTCTCGTTTCCGCTAAGGCCCTGTTACACCGCTCTGGCAGGTCAAAGGGGGCTTAGCATAAATGAGAACCAGGCCCTTGGTTTGGAAGTGAGGGAGGAGCCTCATTCCTTTCCAGATCAGTTTCTCCTACTGTTTCTGCAGCTTCTAGCCAACTCCTCTGAAATTCCTCTAGTGCCTAAGCCCCACCGTGTCTGAAGTGCCTGGCCTCTTGCATCTGACTCTGTCCTTGAGTGGCTCTGCTCTGCTTCCTTCTGGAGGGTGCCATCCGCCCAAAGGTCATTCAATCGCCCCTTTCTAAAAGCCGCAGACGACATCGCTGTAATCTTTTGAAATGACTCCCCGTCTCCTCTTTGCCTTCCGCTGTGCATGCTCTGTGTCTGTAACGTCCCGTTTATAACAAGGTGACCTGAATAGTGCTCAAAGTGTATCTGACTTGATCGTTTCCCCCTCCTTGCCACTGGTGTTACACAGAGGGGTTTGGAGAGGCACCCAGCATAGTCCGTCCGATTTTTCTGCCTCTCACTTTTGGCGATAAGTAGCAACTGAATGTTCGGTATTTGCCTTTTCCTTGATTTGCATCCCTAGCCCCGTTGCAGTGTTGCCATCTATCCTGCTTCATTTCCAGGGACTGTCCTCCATTCGATGCATGCAGAGTGGTGCGAAATAACTTCCGGGACATGGTGTTTGGATGTCAAATAAGGAGTCTACCTTGTGACATCATTGTCACTGGCTCGCATGCTGTCCCAGCCTTGGGATGCATCCTGGCCTGATGGTGACAACACGTTTATCCCATCGGAGAAACCTCCACGCTGGCAGCCCTGCTTATGCGTCTCAAGACTGAATTTGAGTGAAGGAGTCAGCTGGGCTTTGCCTCCCTATGGGGTGAAGTCCTGGCCCGATGGAAGCAAATGGGAGTTTTGCCATTGGTTTTCATGGCAGCAGGATTTCACCCAGAATGCCCATCTCTTCATTCTGAACTTGCTATGTTGGCAGAGCAAACCCCAATTCCTCATTTTCAGTATGTTTTATCACCTTATTGAATAGCTCTTATTCTAAGGGGCCTAAAATCAGACCTCATTACACTCTGTCTAGCCCATCTTTCCACCCTCTGCTGTTCCACTTACGGGGAGTGAACTTTTCCCTCAGAAGGACTGCACGCACGCTGCAGGCACAGTTAAAATAATAGAAACTGGGTCACACAGGCTGTAATTTAAAGTCCTTGGCCTCACACCTTCCATCTCCTAGCTTTTTACGGTGCCAGGATTATTTTACATTTCAGGAGAATGAGGCCAGTGTTTTAACATTTTAAAAAGTGTTTTATACACTATTAAATGTATCATTTGAATATAAATGGCAAGACTTTTTATGAACCATATAAAATTTTTATGGCACATATGTACTTTTCCCTGATGAAGTTCTACAAGTCTTGGGCACGAAGTTCTACCATGCAGGACATGATCCAAAGCTCAGTGAGGTCCATGGGAGTCTTCACTGGACTTTGATCAGGCCCGCTGTTTGGATCATGTACCACACAACTATCTGAAGGGAGTGAACACCGAGGATGGAGGAGAATTGTTTCAGTTTCGTTCTTTGTTTTACAGTAGCACCTAAATGAGATTGGGGGCCAATTGTGCTAGGTACTAAGCAAATATATCGTAAGAGACAATCAAGTGCTCACTGTCTAAACGGACGTCACAGACAGAACAGGGGAAGGAAATTGGAGGTGAAGTGACTGGCTAAGGTCATAAGCAGGTTAATGGCCCTACTGGGAATATAACCTCATGTCATGAGTCTGAGCCTTATTCACAAGCCCTCTCTGCTTCTTGTGTTATAGACAGGAGTCATGGGCCAAGATTCAGAAAAGGAAATTCGCTGGGTGAGATCAACTGGCTTGTGGGAGAGCCTCCTGCATGGTAGTGGAAGAGCCATTGCACAAATCCCTAGAAGATACACAGAAGGAAATGAGCCCTCATTGGACTTGGGAGGTAAGATGGGAGGGGGACTCGAAATGCAGCTCACATTCCTAATGGTGTCCTGAGAACCAAGCAGTGGAGGGGCTGGGTGTGGAGATGCGAAGATGATCCATCGCAGGGTTTGTGAACCTCTGGGGCTGGCCACTTCTAATTTCTTCAAGGCCACAGTTCTAAGAAGTGAGGAACCGGTTTCTGTCCACTGATGGGCTTAACCTATAAAGTTTGGATGTGGAGCCAAACTCTGGGTCTGTTCAGCTCCTGGTTTGATTCTGGGTCCATACATGAACTGATGTAAAAAAACCCAACGTGAGGGCTTTATTTATGTAATGTTTGTTCTGCGGGATGCTCTGGGGACATGTACGGATGTGCACACTAAGAACAATCTCTCCATTCCCCAGATTTCTCATGTGAAGGCTTGGCAGAGTTCAGTTAAATTTTTTTTTTTAAATAATTGTGACGGATAATATTGATGTTTTTATTGATTTAAACTGTCAGCTGCAGGAAATTATGCGGGAATCAGGTAATGGGGAGGGTGAGATGATCATTATTTAATGGCAGTAGATGCTGAGATTCTAAAAGCTAAGGTGGGTAATGTAATACAGTGGATCTCAACTGGGTGTGGGGCCACAAGCAGATTTCAGGGGAGCTGCCAAAATAATCAAGAGAGCAGGGCCGGTGCTAGACTCACTGGGGCTCAGGGCAGAAAGCCGAAGCCCGAGCCCCGCAGTCCGGAGCTCAAGCCAAAGCCTGAGCAACTTACCTTCATAGAGCCCGCCGTGGGGTGGGTACCCAGGCA
Source organism: Gopherus evgoodei (assembly GCF_007399415.2). Classification (NCBI taxonomy): domain Eukaryota; kingdom Metazoa; phylum Chordata; order Testudines; family Testudinidae; genus Gopherus; species Gopherus evgoodei. The sequence continues at coordinate 7,263,999 of NC_044339.1, read as the reverse complement.
GCTGTCCTACTTGCCACCAGCCAGTGCCGGCCCTGACTTTTCATCTACTGGCTCTGCAGAAAAGCAGTTGCTGTGGCACAAGTGTGCTGTGGAATTTTTATAGCACGTTTCTGGGGCCCAGAAAGAAAAAGGTTGAGCGCTGCTGAGGCAATAGCTTTTCTTGGGCCAACTTCTGTGGGTGAGTGAGACAAGTCTCCAACATCACCTGCCAGAACAGGCAAAGTAAATATCCTTACATCTAATCCTAGCAGGTTCCCAAGCAGCTTTTTCCTTATTTTGCTCATCTGGAAAGTTCAATTATCATCCCTGGAAATATTTTTTGCTGATCCATGTGCGGTGGAATTGACGTTTACTGACAAAAATCGACTCCTTCCAAGCCAATTCGTGTGGCATTCACAGCGAGGGAACTCTGAGGACCCTGTTTCTGTGTACGGCACCGTTAATCTGTGAATTCCAGAGAGACGTGGTAGCCATTCTGTGCTCAGTTTGGCTGGGGAGGTACGCGCACTCTCTCTCTGGGGCAGATTCTCTGTTGCTTTGAGCCTTGGGCAAACATCTGCACTTTTCCCTGGCATACACAAGGTACAGGTCACTTTCCTATGGAAACGTGACTTTGATTCTCTCTCTCCATCCAGAATCAAAGCCAGTTTTGCTCTTGTCACGGGCAGCAAAGAGTTGACGAAGTTCTCCAGGAGCAAGGGATTTTTGTTTGGGCTCTTTTTTCCCCCTGGAAAGGGAAGAAACGCCAGCCCTAACCTCCCACCACACACTGCGTGAGGGCTGATACACCTCAAACCCAGCCCTGCACACGTGCCTGAGAACTGTGCGCCCACTCATGGGTGCTCGCCCATCAGCTACAGACAAATGGGAAGCCCTTTTTTCATCCCTTGGTTGGCAGAGCTCTGCAATAAACTCCTGGTGCAGTGCAGTAAAAGCTTCCTTCCTCTAACATATGCTAATTTGATTTTAATGGGATTCACATTTTCCAACAGTAGTGCAGTGTTCACCATGTAAGTTATAATCATATCTAATTGGTAATTCGAACATAACAAATTTCTAGGATAAATTATTCTTAGATAATAGCCCCTGGAGAACAACTAAGGTGTATGTGTGTGTATATATATATATGTACATTTTATGGATCTGTAAAATAAAGAATCGGTCGATGAGTGAGTTCAAGAGAAGGACAGTTTTTAAATAGGGGCTTATTTAATGAATGTTTCAACTTGGGGACCAGGGGTGCAAAGGGAACCCACAGCCCAAGCCCAATACCAGATTGACCTATGCAGTGATTTGCAGGCAGGGCCTTGGAAGGGAGGATTTATGGGTATGTGGCAAATCAAAGGGAACCAACCCGTTCTGAATGAAACTGGGTGCTCTCCATAGCACCACTCAGCCTGCAGGACCTGAGCATGATGAGGTGGCTGGAGAGTGGAGCGCTGGGACCCGTTGCCTGGGTTTCAGCTGTTTGTGTCAGAAAGTTGATGGGTTTTACGGAAACCTTGTGCGCTGCAATTTTCCTCATTCGGTGGCTGCACAGGAGAAGCTGTTGTGAACATACTGGACAGGATGCATCTCCAGCCATTGAGCCAGCTAGCACAGATCCTGCTGGGGGAAAGTCCATTCCTTTCTCTGGGGGGGAGGGGGTCATTGGATAATGCCAGGAAATGGATGTGCCAGAGTGGCTTGGCATGGATGGATCATTTCCTCTCTCTGTCTGTGATCCCCCTCCACTAGGGTGACCAGATGTCCTGATTTGTATAGGGACAGTACCGATTTTTGGGAGCTTTGTCTTACATAGGTGCCTATTTACCCCCCGCCCCCAACACACACCCACACACCCATCCCAATTTTTCACACTTGCTGTCTGGTCACCCTACCCTCCACATATGACAGCAGCCATGATGGGGACTCTGGTCACATGGTTGTTTCTCTACACAGCTAAGACATAGTTGGGCTCTGCAGTGTGGACAGAACAGACCCACATCCCCAAACCAGGCAAAAGCCAGGGCCATGTGAAATCGCATCTACACAATAGAACCATGTTATCAGCAGGTCACTAGCAACTCCAGTTGTGTCGTGGGGAGAAGGGATGTCGGAGCTGTCTGACTTTGCCACTAATCAGGGTGAAAATGGATGAGCTTGCCCTAAAGACCAGGCATTTCTAGTCTGGGGGTTTGTCGTCACCATTCCACCCTAGCCGTGTATGTATAGAAAGGCGTTTCCTAGGCAGAATGGTACCTTTGCAACGGACAGACAGATGGTTTAACAGCGATGCATCCCAGGCAACCTATTTATTATAAAAAGGGAATATGGTTCTGCAGAGCCCACAGTCCCTTTTTGGCACTGGACCCCATAATGCAGAGGCTAGGGAAATCTTAAATGCAGAACAAAAGCCTACTTCGTAGGAAGGCAGCTTCCTTTGCAGTGAAACCCTTAATGTGCCAGGGCTTTGCCATCCTGGGGTGAAACATTGCAGCTCACAACACCCTTGCTGCTTGCTTTTTGTCTCCTCCTGTAGCCATGTTTTGTATGAAGATTTGTTTCACTTTCTAATGGTGCAAACAAATCCATTGGGATAGAGGGTGAGGATTTGTGAGCTGGATCCCCAGGTGGCTAGATCCACTGACTTCCATGATCTGGCCTGTGTGTGTATTTTTAATTACGTTATGGACTAGATTCCCCAGCAGTGGCAATCAGTGTAGCTTCATTAAAGTTAATGGGCCAGATCCTCAGCTTTTGTCAATTGGTGTAGCTCCACTGAAATCCCTAAAACTCCCCTTGGATTCTTTCTGTCCCTCTGTTTCTGCCTCCTCTCTTTCCTTCCTTTGCTCTGTACCTATCATCCTGTCCCCACATACTCTGCCAGGGATAACTAGCACGTAGGGCTTTAAAAATCCCAACACCCCCACGCAATGGACAATATTAACCCCCCCCTCCCGCTTTGCAGATGGAAAAACTCAGGTGTGGAGCAGTTAAATGACCTGTCTAAGCTCACACAGGATTAGAGCTGGAGAATCCTTGACTCGGACCATTAAACCATTCTGCCAGCTCTGCTGTGTCTTCTGGGAATTAGAACCAGTTGGAAATTTTCCAGCAAAGCAGAGTTTTGTCAGAAAATGCCAATTCTTCGAACCCAAGATGTTTAGCAGATTTGACAGATCAAACACAGGTATCTAAGGGAATCCTGCCAGCTTGCTGGGCTGCTAAGGACCCTGTGTCTTCCAGTGTCTGCAGCTCTGGTGCAAAGCATGCCAGGGCTTCCAGGCTTCTGGTTTAAACCTAGGGGGTGCAGGCAGCTGGGGTCCAGTGTGAGACTGGGGTTCAGAGTTAATCATAGAATCACAGAATATCATGGTTGGAAGGGACCTCTGGAGGTCATCTAGTCCAACCCCCTGCTCAAAGCAGGACCAATCCCCAAACAGATTTTTGCCCCAGTTCCCTAAATGGCCCCCTCAAGGATTGAACTCACAACCCTGGGTTTAGCAGGCCAATGCTCATGGTACAGAAATTCTACAAACTAGCTGTTAACATTCTGTTGCCCAAAGGGCAGAGGTTTAGTGAGCTCAGGAGACCCAGAATAGTGGAACTCTTGTACCATTTGAGGCTGAAATCTCATGTCAGTGATTCTTTGACTGCATCCCAACTGGATTAAACAATAAAAAAGGAGATGTTCAGGCCCCTTCTACTTTGGTATCTGACCCAGAAGTGAATGGTGGCACGTTCAGATCTATGGCTTCGAACTTGAATTTCTCCTCGCCAACTTTGGAAGGGTTTGGGGTTCTAGATTCTAGTTTTGGCTAAGATCAGAGACCTGATCACTGTGCTTGTTGCAAGCCTCCCTGGAAATGTAATAACATCCCTAGCTGGATCAGCTATGGGGATTGAACCCGTGACTTCTGGATGTAAAATCTTTATCCTGTGCAGCTTGACTTAGAGAACCAGGTCTGTTAGTCGTCAGGCAGTAGCAAACTCAAAAATCTCTACATGTGGTCTCCCCACTAGAGGGGGACACAATGCCACTCTGTATTAGGATGGATTACAAAAGGCCATGGGGCTTGTAGGATATGGTCAGTTTAAAATGTGCGATCATTGGGATGCTCAGCGAGCAATAGATATTTTTCAGGGCTGGTTCAACAGTCTCTGCCAAAAAAATGTGTGTTGTTTTTTTTTTAATCTGAAAATGTGGTTTGGGCAAAATCAGAATTATCCACAGGAAAATATTTGTAACCAAAATATTTTGATATTTCCAATTACTTTTGCCATGTCACTTGAAGCTAAAATGCCACCGGGAAACAAACCGTTGCTGTTCAAATTGATGTTTCGTTGACACTGAAAACATTGACATTTCATTCTGACCTTTCGTATTAAAAGTCTCTGGTGCACAGAAATTTTCACTCTTGTGACTTCCTGTCCTGATGTATTTTCCAACCAGTTCTAGTCTTGCCTAGCACTGAACGCCGCCTTGTATTGTCTGCCTTCGCGGGCGTTCTTTGTGCGAAATCCATACGAATGAGGTCAGTAGCCTTTAGAAAGCCAGGTTCACAGGCAGTGCATTTAAATGCAAATCCTGGAGCCGTGGATGCTCATAAATAAGGAAGTCTTGCAGGCCCTGGTAGGCAGGCATAGGCCGAGCCCTTTGTGAAGCCGTGAGCTATTGTCCCAGCAAGGCTGTTCTATACCTCAGTGCCTCAGCACAGGGTAACAAATGAACTATTATGAGCAGTGTGAGAGCTCACAAGGGCTCAGTCAGTGGGGTGTGATTTAGTGCTGGGCCTTTCTGGGCCCATGAGCGATTGGGGTATGAAGCAGCATTCAGCAGCCCTCTCAGGCACACTCATGTCCATATCCCACCCTGAAATAGAGGCCATGTCAGGGGAACGGTTAGCTCCGGCTGTGGGGGTGGGTTTTCTTTTTCTAATGCGTCTGGTGTAGGGTGACCAGACAGCAAATGTGAAAATTTGGGATGCGGGGGGGGCGAGGGGGGTAATAGTTGCCTATAAAGACCCAAATATGGGAACTGTTCCTATAAAATCGGGACATCTGGTCACCCTAGCCTCATGTGACTTTGTTTCTCTTGCTGGTCTTCCTCCCTCCTTTCCCCCATGGCTTGGTTCTGCAGTTAGACCCCTTTGTAAAGTGTGGGAGCCCCTGTGGCTCTAAATTGGGGGGGGGGGTGTCTGTCTCTCTGTCTCTCTCTCTCTCTCGCCACAGGAGAGTTTGAGGGCCATGCATATTATTGACAAGTCCAGCTTCATGCACAATGGACTGAACTGGCTGGCTGTGTGGTAATGCTAGGGCGACCAGACAGCAAGTGTGAGAAATCGGGACAGGGGGTGGGGGGGTAATAGGAACCTATATAAGAAAAAGACCCAAATATCGGGACTGTCCCTATAAAAGTGGGACATCTGGTCACCCTAGGTAATGCTGGCTGGGATTTGCAAAGGGACCTAAGGGCCATTTATGCTGCAGTAGCAGCTCCCAGCTTAGGGCTCCATTGTACGAGGCACTGAAAAAAAACATATTGTAAATGACAGCCCAGGCCGCAATCTCAAGGCTAAGCCATGACAGGTGGCAGAGGCACCAGTGCGTCTGGTGGGGCTAGGGGAGGGGCTGGAGTAACCGAAATAATAGGGTACTTTAGCACAGTCAGGCTGCGTCTGCATTTCTTAGCCAATCAGGAGCATTGAGCACAGCTCACCATCTGCTTAGCTGCTATGAGCTGGCAGGTTTCTGTGTGCATCACATCAGGGGGGAGAACTAGGAGGAGGTGTCGGCTTTTTATTATTTATACAGGAGTAGGTGGGGGAGGTTCTATGGCCTGCAACGTGCAGGAGATCAGATTACATGTGGGAGGAGGGGAGAGGGTGTCTCAAACTTTTTTTGCTGCTCCCCTGAAAATATTTCAGGCTCTAATGACACAGCCCCTCTTCCCCCAAGTGATAGCAAATTACTGTACAGGAGTGAGTACTCATGGTATCACCTCTCTTCCTTCTGTGCTGCTGCTGGCGGCAGCGCTGCCTTCAGAGCTGGGCAGCTGGACAGTGGCGGCTGCTGTACCCCACTGGTGCCAGAACGGGGGTGCCAGAGGGCCATAATGGACCCTGCCCCGTCCTCTTCCCCTCATGCCTTCACCCCCTGGGCTCCCCACCCAGGGCAGATGGAGGTGGAGGGGGTAAGAGCCATGTGGACAGCTGTGGGGAGACGTGGTGGACCCTCCACTTGTCTGCAGTGCAGGAGGCCCGAGAGTAGCCTGTGGTCCCACCCCCAGTGTGTCCCACCCAGCGCAGGTGGAGGTTCCACGCTGGGCTCCCCACAGCTGCCTGTGCAGCTTGTACCATGGCCAGGCAGTGGCTCCATGGCCCTCCCTGCCCAGAGTGGGATCCTGGGGGAAGAATCACATGGACAGCTGTGAGGAGCCTGGGTCTGCCCACCTGCCCTGGGTGGGGCCATGGAAGGGGGCTGCTTTCAGCCCCCACCTCTGCACCAGCTTCTGGCTTGGTTGGGGGCAGGACCTCTGGGGGGAAGAGTAGGGGCCTTGGTGGGGGAGGGCCTCAACCGAGGGGGCAGGGCCTTAGGGAGCAGGGCCCCCTGCACCCTCGCTTTTGGGAAGGTTCTGCTGCCCTTTCTGTATCCCCCTTTTTTCAATTCACCTCAGGCAAGTACTGTAATACAATCTCTTTATTGTGAAAGTGTAACTTACAAACATAGATTTTTTTTTTGTTACATAACTGCACTCAAAAACAAAACAATGTAAAACTTTAGCGCCTACAACTCCACTCAGGCCTCCTTGTTCAGCCAATTGCTAAGACAAACAAGTTGATTTAGATACACGGGAGCTACCGCTGCCTGCTTCTTAGTTACAATGTCACCTGACAGTGAGAACAGGCATTCGCATGGCACTTTTGTAGCCGGCGTTGCAAGGTAGTTACGTGCCAGATGTGCTAAACAGTCATGCCTCTTCATGCTTCGGCCACCCTTCCAGAGGACATGCTTCCATGCTGATGATGCATGTTAAAAAAAATGCATTAATTAAATTTGTGACTGAACTCCTTGGGGGAGAATTGTATGTCTCCTGCGCTGTTTTACCTGCATTCTACCATATATTTCTGCGGATGATGACCCAGCACATGGTGTTCATTTTAAGAACCCTTTCACTGCAGATTTGCCAAAACACAAAGACGGTACCAATGTGAGATTTCTAAAGATAGCTACAGCACGCGATCCAAGGTTTAAGAAGCTGAAGTGCCTTCTGAAATCTGAGAGGGACGAGGTGTGGAGCATGCTTTCAGATGTCTTAAAAGAGCAATAGTCTGGTTCGGAAACTACAGAACCCAAACCACCAGAAAAGAAAATCAACCTTCTGCTGATGGCATCTGACTCAGATGATGAAAATGAACATGCGTTGGGCCGCTCTGCTTTGAATTGTTATCAAGCAGAACCTGTGAACAGCATGGACGCACGTCCCCTGGAATGGTGGTTGATGCATGAAGGGATAGATGAATCTTTAGCGCATCTTGCAGTGCCGTCTACAACAGTGCCATGTTCTCACTTTCAAGTGACATTGTAAACAAGAAGCAGGCACCATTATCTCTTACAAATTGTAACCAAACTTTTTTGTCTGAGGGATTGTCCACGGAGTGGACTTGTAGATGCTAAAGTTTTACACTGTTTTAGTGCTGAATGCAGTTAATTTTTGTACATAATTCTACATTTGGACCATCAACTTTCATTATAAAGAGCTTGCACTACAGGACTTGTATGAGGTGACTTGGGATTTTTATAAACAAACATCTGTAATCAACAATATATATTGAGCGAGCACTGGATGCTTTGTATTCTGTGTTGTAATAGAAATCAATACATCTGAAAATGTAGACAACAGCCAAAAATATTTAAACAAATGATATTAACAGTGCGATTAATCGCACAATTAATTTTTTTAATCGTTTGAGCGCCCTTGCCACAATGTAACAGTTGGGTGTCTTTGCACTGTATGATGCTGCTCAGCGGGTTACATTCCAGACAAACATTACGAGGCACCTAATTACTCTCAGCTGGCCCACTTGTTCGATTTCATTCCAGTCAAGTTGTTCTAGTGAGCCCATCATCCGGACTCTGAGCCCCTCACCTTACCACTATGGGGTGAGGAAATCCTAGCAAGACATAGAGTCAGCCATCCCCTCAGCTAACAGGCAGCTTGGTGCCCTCTGTAAATATGGGACTAGATTCTGCTCCATGCCCAGGTCTTTTCTGCCACACCCCTAATGTAAAGAGGACTGCGAGCTGCCATCCATGGGCTGCCGAGGATTCCTCTGGAGTGGGAGACTCCCTGGTTGAGCCACGGCCAGAATAGCCAGCCTTATATGTCCCCCATCCCCTGCGCCAACATAGGTAGCCCCATGGGCGCCATGTTGGGCTTCTGTGATCCCTGTTGTTATAACAGGTTATTTGAAGCCAGTGTAGCTGAGAGCAGTCCCTGGGCTGCTCCATGCTTGGGTTGGGAACAATATAAACTGAAACCCAGGGTAATGGCGTCATAAGCATCTTGTCTTTGGCATGCCAGCTACGCAGCATCCAGCATAACTGAGGATTCACCCCCTTGGCATTGCCACATCTACATGAGGTCTGGCGGGACTGTGCTGAGGCCTTATTCCAGTGCCCAAGGGAGGAAATGGGTGCGTGTCCATTGATCAGTCCAAAGTATTGCAAGATAGAAGACGAGCACTCCCTTGAGTGGGGGCTCTTGATATTTGTAACTGGATAAAAAGCTATTCCCCCCTCCGCCCCCCCGGAGTGCACTAGAGAGTCTGGGGAACCCCAAACTCACTGCCTCTTGCAAGCAAAAAGCCAGGCCTTGTTTGTTGCTGCAACAATAATAAATATTCAGTTTGTGTTTGAGCAGAACAAGAGAAAAATCTTACAGGCCTCACTGCTTTTCCCCAAGCGCGGCATGTTTGCACAGTGTTATTGCTAGCGCCGAACCAGGGCTGCAAGAGGAAAACACTAAATCCCACTCCCCCAGCGCTGAAACAGCCACGCGATTAAGCACCAAATCCCAGTTAAACAAAACCAAGGGGAGGGGGGGAAAAAAATTGCAGGTGTCAGAACAAGGAAATTAAATATTCATTTCCGAGCAGGGTTTCTTCTTGGACTCAAATGAGGCATCATGAATAAATGATGCTGGAGCATAATTAAGGTATTCTGTCTGTCTATTAAAATGCGTTTTCAGGAAGTGACCTTTGCTGGTGCTCCCCCCCCCCTCCCTTTCGACTAGCGGCTGCTTTTTATTTTATTATCCTGCTAAGCGTGTTAGCGCCTCAATCTGTTTAGCTGGTTCCAGCCTGCAGGCAGTGCAGTGCAAGGCTGGCGCCAGACTCCAGCCCACGCTTCACCTCCAGCTGTCCTGGAGCTAGGGTGACCAGACAGCAAGTGTGAAAAATCAGGATGGGGGGGCGGGGGGTAATAGGAGCCTATATAAGAAAAAAGCCCCCCAAATCAGGCCTGTCCCTATAAAATCGGGACATCTGGTCCCCCTACCTGGATCTAAGGTGCTGTTTAATGAAGTCAGCACTCATGCCTGGTTGAGGTGCTGGCATCGGCCATTGTCTTCAGTGGCTGAGTGAAGGGGTAGGGCTGCGGTTAAGTCTCTGGGCTGGGACTCAGGGGATTGCCCTGCATGGCATGGACCTTGGGCAAGCCACTCAATCTAGCCTCTCAGCTACGATGGAGCTAATACCACCTGTGCTCGCCCCTTCTTTGTCTGTCTTGACTCTTTAGTTTGTAAGCTCTTTAGGGCAGCGGTTGGCTGTGTATGCTGCCTGGCACCATGGGACCTTGATCTTAATCAGGGCTGTCAGGTGGACCTGGTTGGGAATGTTTTTCCATAGACTCTGGAAGGGAAGTCGTGAGGTCTTCTAGTCCAGTCCCCTGCACTCATGGCAGGACTAATTATTATCTAGACGATCCCTGAGAGGTGTTCATAGAAGATTAGGGTTGGACGAGACCTCAGGGGGTATCTAGTCCAAGCCCCTGCTCAAAGCAGGACCAATCCCCAGCTAAATCATCCCAGCCAGGGCTTTGTCAAGCCGGGCCTTAAAAACCTCTAAGGAAGGAAATTCCACCACCTCCCTAGGGAGCCCATTCCAGTGCTTCACCACCTGCCTAGTGAAATAGTGTTTCCAACCTAAACCTCCCACACTGCAACTTGAGACCATTGCTTCTTGTTCTGTCATCTGGTACCACTGTTTGTCTAACCTGCTCTTAAAAATCCCCAATGATGGAGATTCCACAACCTGCCTAGGCAATTTATTCCAGTGCTTCACCACCCTGGCAGTTTGGAAGTTTTTCCTAATGTCCAACCTAAACCTCCCTTGCTGCAATTTAAACCCATTGCTTCTTGTCCTAGCCTCAGAGATTAAGAAAAATGATTTTTCTTCCTCCTCCTTGTAACAACCTTTTACATACAGTCTCTGAAAACTGTTATGTCCCCTCTCAGTCTTCCCTTTTCCAGACTGCACAAACCCAATTTTTTCAAATCTTCCCTCCTAGGTTATGTTCTCTAAACCTTTAATCATTTTTGTTGCTCTTCTCTGAACTTTCTCCAGTTTGTCCCCATCTTTCCTGAAAAGTGGTGCCCAGAAACAGACATAATACTCCAGCGTGGAGTAGAGGGGAAGAATTACTTCTTCTGTCTTTCTTACTTACAACACTGCTGCTAATACATCCCAGAATGATGTTTGCTTTTTTTTGGATCAGAACATGCCATTTCGTTGCAACTGAAATTATTTGTGAGAAAGGACCATGTGTGACACTTTATTTTTGACTGAAACAAAGCTGAAACCAAAGCTTTTTGACAGTCAATATTATGTTTCGCCGTTTTTCTAAACCAAGTCCAGATTTCTGGCTGAAAAGGATGTTTTGTTGAGAGCCTTAAGCTAATTACAGAAAACAAAGCAAAATATACAAATAAATGGGTGCAATTGAAAACAAAATGTTTTGATTGCCCAGAACCAATAAATAAAATAAAATAAAATTTGTCCTTTTTGGTTTGCAAATGTTTTCAGGCTGTTGGTTAGTCAACCTGCCTCAGGAACACTTTTCTATACATTAGAAATGTTCATGAAACAGGCAGGGCCGCCCGGGGGTGGATGGGAATTGGGGCAATATGCCCCAGGCCCTGCAAGCCCTGGCCCCGCGGCGATCCGGGTCTTCGGCAGGATTTCAGTGGTGGGGGGCCCTTCAGTCGCTCGGCGTCTTTGGCAACACTGAAGTGCCCCCCACCTCCAAAATGCTGCCAAAGATGTAGAGTGACTGAAGGGCCCCCCTGCCGCCGAAATGCCGCCGAAGACCGGGACCACCGCTGGGTGAGTACAAGCACCACAGCTCCCTCGCTTTTCCCCAGGTCCCCTGATTCCTCTTGGTGGCCCTGGAGGCAGGAAAACAGGTTCCCATGCAGATCTCCCTTTGCAGGGGTGAACGTCGCAAATGTAATAAAGAACAACAACAAACGCACATGGAATATGTACAAACTTGGGCACTCAGCAACCGAGGGTTAAAGAATCTGCCCTTGGCCTCAGAATTGGCCTCTGTTTTGTACTAAACAAACACTTGCTTACCATTCGTTTGTTCTCCTCTGCTCGCAAGAGCCCAAGGGCCAAGCATTAAGGGCAGCAAACATATTCTGATTTCAAGCCAAGTATATCATGCCTGGGGTAACTCCACTGAAAGCCACGGGGTTACGGCACAGGCGGATCTGGCCCAATCTGCAGTGAGGGAAACGGAGGCAGAGAAGTTTGCATGTTTTCCAAGGTGGCCACAGCTTTTGAGTAAATAACGTAAGGCACTTGGTGTCTGATTGTCCCCAGGGCTAAGCACCTTTACCTCCAGCTGCAATCAATGGGAGCTCAGCACATCTGGAATGGTGGGGTGTGAACCCAAAATCAGTGGCTACCTCTGAAAATTTCGACCAAAACGACTTGTCCAAGGTGTCACAGAATTGGTGGCAGAACTGGGGATAGAACCCAACTGTCCTCGCTCCCAGCCCCATCTTCTATTAGACTTTCTGCCTCCGTATGGCTAGATGGGGTGACTTTTGCCAATATCGGTGCCTAAACTGCATCTGCGAAATATGCGCCTGGATGCATTCCCTGTATGTGCTTCTGTTTGTCATTACCGGCTCTTGTTTTCGCATGTGCAAGGACCAGATTGCTCTTTCTATAGGCCAAGGATTGCACATGGCAAATAATACGCACTGCCTTTTAGCAGGGGGACCTTTTTTTCATTTTAATTAAATCGACCAAGGAAGCCAAGACACAGACAGAAAGAGACTGAGGACAAGACTGTAAATAGTTTAGAAAAAGAAAAAGAAAAAAAAGAAGAAAAGAAAACCAATTGACAGAGATGTAAATGCTGGGTGGAGCTGCTCAAAGGAGGAGGAGGAAGAGGCAAGCCTTCACGTCAGCTCCAGGATCACTGTTAGGATGAGCATCAAAATTAGCCTGAAGCCGCTGTGGCTGGTCACTGAACCTAGACAAACCAAGGAAGGGTTAGGGTTAACGATGTGGTGATCAATGGTGTCCTGGAGCAAACAAAGAGACTGTTTGTTTATATATCTCTCCATATAGCACCAGGCATGGCACCTTACAGACAAATAGACCAGATTCCGCTCACAGTCATGCCGCTGTAAATCTGGGGTAACTCCATTGATTGCAGCAACTTTAATCTGGATTCCCACCAATGCTAATGGCGTTTAATATTCATGACTTGTATCATTTTAGTAGCTGGGGACCCCCAACTGAGATCAGGGTCCCATTGGCTTTACAATCACATAGCAAGAGACACTCTTGGTCCCCAAAGAGCCTACAGTCTGACTAGCCAAGACAAAAGGTGGGAGAATGGAGGCACTGGTATCCCCATTTTGGGGACGGTGAAACTGAGGTTACACAGGGAGTGTGCGACAGAGCCAGGAACTGAGCCTAGCTCTCCCAAATCCCAGTCACCTCCCTTAACCACAAGATCAGCCCTTCTCACAGTGGTTGGTTCAAGATCAGAATCTGGCCCAGAGCCCTGCCCTGAGGTGCTGACATGCTAAGATATGATAATTGCAAAATGGTTGTAACTGATACACAGCTGTAACTTTCGCTGCTTTACTGATCTGGCATTCACTGGGTGTGCCAAACCAGTGCAGCTTAAACACTGGGGGAGAGGAGGTGTCTGCTATAGGAAAACCAAGTAAGTGGAGGGTATAAAGTAATGCAGAATCCCTACCAACATTTGAACATATCCTGCACCATGCACAGGGCTACCAGGGCCAAATTTAGCAGTGTCAGAACTAGGCACAACCCTTACTGGGGCAAATTCTCTGCTCCATGTACAGCTGGCTGGGAAATGCTTTTTTCAACTCATGAGAGTTTTCAAAAAAAAATTCCCATCCTGAACTGGGATGAAAAGTCAAAAATCTTAAAAATGTTCCCAAATCAAAAATCCAAAATGGTTTTCAGGTCAGATCAATCAAAGCGTCTTCTGTAGATAATTTTGAAATGTTCCAGTTCAGTTTTCACTTTTCTTTTTGGTTTATTATTTATAGCAGAAAAATAAAGTAGTTTTGAACTGGAAAACAAAACTTTTTGTTCAGAAAATGTCAAAACACGTCCCATTTTGACAATTTCAATTTTTTTTTCCGAAGTAGAAGTTTTGATGAAACTGAACCTGTACTGCCAACAGTTTTGGCTTTGACGCACCAATGTTTTCTGATGAAAAATATATTTTGTCACAAAACTCCCCACCTGCTCTTGTGGGGAGTGCCCACAATGCCTCGGGGTAGGGAGTGAACACTACTGCAGGAAGCAGTGTAATTTGTGCTAGAAAAGGCAGGCTGGTGGCTGGAATACCTCAGATTGCAGTGAGAATGGAGGAGAGCTGATTCAGGAATGATTTTTTCCCCCCCTTGTGATAAATCTGGATGAAAACCCAACATTTTCATTTTCTGAGAAATGTTACGGCTTTTCATCAAAAAACAAACTCCCCTCTCCTGCCCTCAATTTTTGGGTCTTGTTTTTTCAATGAGAACCTGAAAAAGTAATAGACAAAATGGAATTTGTTTTTTTGTGCAAACTTCCGTGCTGTCAAAAATTACTTTTTTTTCATTGGAAAAAAAGTTTAGATGAAATTTTTTTGACCAGCTCAAGTGATTATAGTGAAAACAAACTTCATTGTCTATACAAAGGAACAACCATCATAGTCAGCACAGGTTGTCTTGTGGCTTATTGACTGCTAGTGGCTCACCAGCTGATTAGTAACACTACGGATCATAATACAGACCAGTGGTTCTTAACCTTTACTGCAGCCTGCACCCCTTTGGTTCTCATAATATGTTCTCGCACCCCTTTGGTTCTCAAAATACGTTCTCACACCTCTTAAACTTAGAGATGTTTGTTTGTGTATTGCAGTAATTGTTAAAAAATGTATAATGTTAATAAATACATAGGTTTGACAAAACAAAGTTGTTGTACTTACATGCCTGTGCTTAATTTGTGTTTTCGCTGATTTACCTTCTAAAAAAACATCTGGCCTGTCTCGCGCCCCAGAAAGGGCATCTCGCGCCCGTAGGGTTATAACCCCTGCGTTATAAACTGCCAGAAAATGTTTGATCCCTTGGGGCATGGAAGATTCCCTAGACTAAACACACAGTTTTATCTATGCATGGCGTCCTAAGAACATAGGTGTTCAGTGCTCTCCATCCACCCTAGAAGCAACTGAGAAATTAGCTGTAATTTATGATGAAATGCAATATAGGATCCCAACTTACCATTTGAGTCTTCTGTTCCTCTTGGAATATTTGGGTTTTCTAATTAAAACAAAATATACACAGATACTAATTAGAATTAGATGCTAATTTCAGATGGGATAACATCAAAGTGCACATATATCTCGTGGGATACGGAAAGCTAATGTCTCTTTCACACCACTGTTGCACTCTGCCTTTCTCGATAACAAGGGTCACTCATTGATCGGTGCCCCGCGAAGTGAGAAACCCTAAAAAGGGTGGTCTTGGGCAGCTCTGACTCTTTGGATTTTCTTTCATTGCCGAGTTTCATCAGCAGGAACAGAATTTCATCTCTCTAGCTGCTCCTGACTGCAGGTCAGAGAGGAATTAGAGGTTGGATTTTTTACTCAAGAGTCTCTTTCTCATTTCTAGACCCTTTCCAGTCTCCATACCGTGGGGAGGACAATGGTTACCATTGATTCTCTATTCATGGTCTCTCAGCAGCCCAATATATGAAATAGATAGTCCTGTCTCTCTCTGCAAAAATTTCAAAAAATGTGTTTTCAGTTGATCTTAAATGAATTTTTTTTGCCCAGAACTGGCAGAGAACCAAAATAATGAATTATTGTCCCATATGCATCATAAACAACTCTCACCAATGTCATTTCTTGATCATAAATTTTTCAGGACAGGGACCCTGGGCTAGTTATTTGAGCTGTAAAATAAATAATATTAATGATTATTCTCAGCTCAGGGCCTGAAACGAGCTGCTGGCAAACATCCATACAATCAAAATGCCAGTCACACGGGGAGTCGCAAACAGCAAATGACAAGGCAGCATGGCCAGGCCAAAAGGAAAGCCAGTTTGTATTTGGCCAGGGGTAGTGAGGACATTGTGAACAAGCTAGAGTAATGTGGGACAGAGGAGGGTTCCTCCCAAGGGTATGTACCGTACCAAACACTATCAGCCTGGTGTGGGTGTCCGTGGAGCCCAGTGGGTTCTGAGCAGTGCAGCGATACATGGAACCGTTTAACTCAGCCGGCACTCTTTCCAGGACCAACTCCTTCCCATCATGCTCAGCGCTGCCATCCAGGAGCCTGCTCCCGACACGGGTCCAGGTGAACAAGGGCTCAGGGAAGACTTCATTCTGTGGCCAAGATGGGGAAAATGGCTTCAGATTGATGGGTCATTTTACTAAAACAGAGTCATTTTCATTACTACAGCCTCTGCTGACCACTCTGATACTAACACAGAGCTAATCATTGGCATTGCAGATAGCACCTTTCCTCCTCCCAGAGATCCATGGAGTCAGCCATTAAGGCCAGAAGGGACCATTACATCTTCTAATCCAAGAGTTCCCAAACGGTGGTACAAATACCCCATGTGATATCTGAGCATGACCTTCCAGCCAGTCACCTCACAATAATTTTTTAAGGAGGAGCTAAGTGGACCAGGAAAGTTTGGGAATCATTGATAGTCTGACCTCAAAGATCCCAGCGAACTTCACAGATCCTCCAGGTGATGGCATGGATCACCCTGAGTAACCCCTGAAATGCTGGTACTCAGCACTTAGGGAATGTCTACACTGCAATAAAAAAAAACCTGTAGCATCAAGTCTCAGAACCCAGGTCAATTGACTTGGTCTTGTGGGGCTCAGGCTGGGCAGTGGGGGGGAGGGGAAATGGGGGCTAAACAGATGACACTAAACTGGGAGGAGAGTTAGATACGCTGGAGGGTAGGGACAGGGTCCAGAGTGACGTAGACAAATTAGAGGATTGGGCCAAAAGACATCTGATGAGGTTCAACAAGGACAAGTGCAGAGTCCTGTATTTAGGACGGACAAATCCCATTCACTGTTACAGATTGGGGACCGAGTGGCTAGGCATCAGTTCTGCAGAAAAGGACTTAGGGGTTACAGTGGACGAGAAGCTGCATATGAGTCAACAGTGTGTCCCTGTTGCCAAGAAGGCTAACAGCATTTTGGGTTGTATAAGTAGGAGCACTGTCAGCAGATAGAGGAACGTGATCATTCCCCTCTATTTGGCATTGGTGAGGCCTCATCTGGAGTACTGTGTCCAGTTTTGGGCCTCACACTACATGCGGAAACATTGGAAAGAGTCCAGCGAAGGGAACAAAAATGATCAGGGGGCTGGAGCACATGACTTATGAGGAGAGGCTGAGGGAACTGGGATTGTTTAGTCTGCAGAAGAGAAGAACGAGGGGGGATTTGATAGCTGCTTTCAACAACCTGAAAGGGGGTTCCAAAGAGGATGGATCTAGACTGTTCTCAGTGACAGCAGATGACAGAACAAGGAGTAATGGTCTCAAGTTGCAGTGGAGGAGGTTTAGGTTGGATATTAGGAAAAACTTTTTCACTAGGAGGGTGGTGAAGCACCGGAATGGGTTACCTAGAGAGGTGGTGGAATCTCAATCCTCAGAGGTTTTTAAGGCCTGGCTTGACAAAGCCCTGGATGATCCAATGTAGACATCTGGGCTCAGGCTGGAGTCCAGGCTTGGAGACCCACCCCATTCACAGGGTTTCAGAGCCTGGGCTCCAGCCCACGCCCGAGCCTAAATGTCTACACTGCAGTTTTTAGCCCTGCAAGCCAAAGTCAGCTGACCTGGGCCAGCCGTGGCCGTGCCACGGGTCTTTTATTGCAGTGTAGACGTACGCTTAAAGGCTCTGTGGCACGAATACATTAATTGGCATAGTTATATTTTAGCTTGCTTAGCTGGGTTAGCCTTGTAAGAACAACACAGGCAGGCGCAGATACAAAGGCATGAAGCAGATCTCAAATCCTCCACAAGTCATTTACCGTTAAAGGCATGAGATTAAAAACTCAACTGGCAGCAGGCTGGATGCACAGACAGCAGCTGGTTCTACAGTACTTTGCATCTTGAGTCTGTGCAGAACACGTGACATGTGGGTATGAAATGCTACCACCTACAAGAGGAAGATTTGTGGGGGGATGCTTCACAACTCCTTTGAACAAATGAGAAGGGCTGCACCAGGTGTCAGGCCGTAGAGAATCTGTCCCATAATAACAAAATACTAGAGCATAACGCCTGTCTGCACCAGGAAAAAAAAGCTGTGTTCTTAACTCAGATCATCTAACATGGTAACTAACAAGCTAAAACCCTAGTGAAGGCAAGGCAGACAGTAATTATTGTAGGCATTAGCAGGTCAATGCATTGCCCCGACCTGCCAACATGTGTTAAAACAGGGGTCAGCAACCTTTCAGAAGTGTTGTGCTGAGTCTTCATCTATTCACTCTAATTTAAGGTTTTATATGCCGGTAATAGAGTTTAACATTTTTAGAAGGTCTCTTTCTAGAAGTCTATAATATATAACTAAACTATTGTTGTATGTAAAGATTTAAAAATATTTAAGACACTTCATTTAAAATTAAATTAAAATGCAGAGCCCCCTGGACTGGTGGTCAGGACCTGGGTAGTGTGAGTGCCACTGAAAATCAGCTCACATGCCGCCTTCGGCACCCATGCCATAGCTTGCCTACCCCTGTGTTAAAACTGCAAACTGCCTTCTCTTCACTAGGACTTTCCCTTGTGTTAGCCAAAAGGAGTTAAGAACACAACTTGTTTCCTAGTTAAGATATCCCATAGATGTAAAAGTCACATATTTAGTCTCTGTGGAGAGCACCCACCTCTGTCCCATTAAGTCACAAGCTAGGTTCATAATTACTGCATTATTCATCTACAGAATGAATACGCCGGGCCAAAGGTATAGAGAAGCGTGGGTCTTTGTTTAGTGCAGTGATTTCTATTAGAGAAAACTCCAAGTGACAACAAATCAATTTCGAACTGGGAGACAAAAGAGCCAATTTTCAAGAGTTGAAGGTGTAATTGAGCACGCAAAATCCATGAGGAATTGCACGCCTTATTTATGTGTGTAGTTAGTATGACACTCAAGGAACGCTGCAAGCCAGCTACCGTTGTTATCCATCTGTATGCACAATTCCCTGCTTTGCGTGTGCAGTCGCAGAACCTGCAAACAAAATGAGCAGCTCAGTTGAGGGCCTGATTGCTAGGGGAAAAGAAAAAATCAAATCCTAAAGTCAAACTAAACTATACCCCACCCCCAATCTGCTCCTTTGCCAGTCTTCGTAAGTCTGCTGCATAGGAAGACGTATTACCATCTGTCAGTATAACCGAAACCAGGCCCTGTTGCGCTATGAGGATAAAAAACCTGCAGACCTGAAAGCCGTGCACCAAGATCCGAACTGTGTCTCCAACACGGGCTCTTGTTGGGGTCATCATGATTTTGGGGCCCTTGGGAGCAACTGCAGAGAAACAAGAGGGGGAAAAAGAATGGATGTCAGCACAGCATTGAATCACCAACTTAGACAAACACTGCCATAGTGAGTAGCCCATATCGGTTAATAGTCATACCTTGAATAGATGGTGCAGTACCACAAAGAAAAGTGTGGGATCAATGCCCAGATGATATAGTAGCTATAAAAAATGCTTACATGAGTGATAGAGGGATAGACAGCTGTCTACATGATTAATAGACAGCTACCTTCATGACTGATAGATGGATGGACAGTTGTCAAGATGACGGCTAGACAGCTTCATGAACGATAGATGAACAGATAGATGCCTTCAAGACTGCTAGACAGACAGATGCCTGCATGAGTGATATATAGACAGACAGGTACTCAAATGCTCAGCCTTCCGCTTGGTGAGTAATGATTTTTTTAAATAATGTATTTATTTAAATTAGATTCTTACTAAAGCAAATCAAATGTTTCCTACAGCATTAGAGGTCAATACCAAAACACTTTTAATCTTTTTTTTTTAAAAAAAGGAAAACCTCCATATTTTGATACCAAAGCCCAACATAGAAGGAGTCACCCGTTCAGTCCTACAGTCAAATCCATGAGGCATTTAAGATAGAAAAGAGACTCGTTAAGAATGGTTTGCAGGGTTCCCACTGAAATCAATGGAAAAACTCCCACTGGTTGCAACAGGGGGAGGATTGGGCCCTTAAACAATTCCACAGATAAACAATCGCTATCTAGCCCCACTGTTTATTGTTCTTTCCTCTGGTGCCTTTTCCTTCTCTTCTCTCGCCTGACTTTTCCTTCCTCCTCCCCCGTTTTCCTATTGGCGTGGCATCCAGCGAATCCCCCATACAATCGCTCTCACACTGCTCCATTCAGAGTGAGGCCAGGCAGAAAGCATCGTTTTAGACAGGAGGATCTCTGCAAGCTGCCCCATGCCACCCAACCCCACACACCGCCCCTGAGAATGCTGCCAGCAGCCCCCCCCCCATGTTTAATTCCTCCTTCTGGAGCCCTTTGTTTGCATAGGTGTCAGATTCTGCTGCAGGAGGCTCTGCAGAAAATTGGCACAGTGCCCCCTCCCCTGGGTCAGCCCGATGAGCACCCCTCCTTTCAAAGTTGCCTGCTTTTCATTTGTAGTGGCTCTAAAATGCTGGTTAGTTATTAAAATAACCAAGTGGCAGGTAGTTGGCCGCTGAAGGGAAGCCGTGACCCCGTGCACACGGGGACTGTCGCTCGGCGGAGGTAATGGGCTTTGCTTGCTTGTTAGTGCTGTACGGCAGATGGCGCCCGGTGCGTGACATGAGGCGATGTGCCGGAAAAGAGAAGGGGTGAAGCCAAAGGTTCAGCTGGAAAGGTTGCCTGTGCCATTGCCATGGCAATGCCATGACAACTTCGCCTCCTCCTCCCGGATCATACTGGCTGGGGCGTTTTCGGGTCAAGATGAAGCAGCCGAGCAGCGGCCTCAGTTGTGCTGTGCTACCACTAGCTGGGGAACTGGCTGGCGGAGTGAGCAGATGATGCTGGTGCTTTGTTCTACCTTCGCCTCCTGTTGCCCGCCGGCCCGGCCCGTTCGCTCACTCCAACAGCTCGCCTTGTAAGTGCCACGCTCAGGAGGATGGGGTGAGCATGAGAGACGCTTGGAGAAGTGGCCACATCTTCTGGCCTCTTGCTCCCTGGGTGGGGGTGGGACACTCTTCAACTAGGGCTTGAGCCTGGGATTTGAACAAGGCTCTCCCGCTTGCGGGATGTGATACACCCATCCATCTGGAACTCCAGAATGGCATTTGACATGCAGCACCTCAAACTAGCCTTTGCTCTGATCTTTCAGTGGCAGGGTCCCACGTGGCCTCCGAGACAATCTGGAGCAAGGACGTCATCCCTGGGTGCATCAGAGTAGCTCCTGAGAAATGAATGGAACACAGATGGGAAAACATCTGCGTGTCTGTATTTGCATCAAGAAAAATAATACATATCAACAGCTAGGATGGCTGTGCCTGTTGGGCACGTCCAATTGAATCCATAGGAGAGACAACTCAGCAGCCAGTCAGCCAATGACAATGCACACACTGCTGAGGGAGAGCGAGGCCAACGGAAGCGCTTGTCCCGATGTCTCCATTTGCCTTGGGAAGTAGGTGCCAAAGCCCATAGTGGCCAACTGTGTTGCATTTCTCAAGCTGACCATCCACCCAAACAGGGCTGGCCAAGTCACAGCACTAAGCCACAAGCCCAGGCAATGAGGACCAAGCCCCTTCCCCAGTGCAAATACCTCTCTTGCCCAAGGAAGGTGTTCTCTTGAAGTCACAGGTTTGCCAACTTCATGAAGTAACTTTTCTGTCCTTGTTGCTAGCAGGGCTGGGGATTTCTGGCACCGTGTCCCCTGCATCCCCATGTCTGCAGAGCTCAAATCAAATCCCTTCCAGGAGACAACAGGGTAGCACTCTACAAGGCATTGCTCTGAATAAATCAGAGCTGGGGAGTGGCTGAATAAATCAGAGCTGCCTGGCCTGTTCCCTCTGATTGCTTCTGGCAGCAAATTTATTTTAAACGTGGCCTTTAAATATGAATGGCACCACGAGGGGGCTGCCTGGGGACAGCAGGGCTTCATCAGCGGGCAAGGTGGGGAGGGCTGGCAGCAGGCTCTGCTGAAGGGGACGTGGTGCGTATCCACAGGCAGTTCACCAGGACGGGGGAACCTCATCTCTCTGACGCTGCGGATGGAACCCAGGTAGTGTAGTGGCCCCTTCAGCTGCTGCACAGACATATATGCCAGGTATATGAATTGGCTCATTGTCGTCCTCCCGGCTCCACAGCTGGAGAATCACAAGCACTTCGGGCATAACATCCTGAGCCTGTGGGACGAACTAACCCTAGAGACCAGTGAACCCTGCCTCTCCGCAGGGCCTCTGGTGAGACCTTGCTGTCCCGCCTTGCTGGAAATACAGGACGTATGTATGGAGGTGCTGCAGAGAGATACAAGATGTGGAGAGATGGAGGGACCCGGGGAATAGACATTGCAGGCTGGAGAACATGGTAGGGGGTGGAAGGGAGCAGCCGCTAGAATGTGGGGGCAGGGAAGGAACTACAATGGGGGCATATTCTGCCCCAATGTATACCCTGTGCAACCCCCTGACTGCACGGGGATTGCAAGGAGTGGGACAGTGGAGTGCCCAAGTGCGCACGGGACTATATATTGCTCACCATTGCTAGCTGAGTTGCCAGCATGCCACACCTAGGAACATCGTAATCACCACATTGGATCAGACCAGTGATCTCTGATGGCGGCCAATGCCAAGTATGTCTGAGGATGGTGCGAGAATGATGGTGGGGGATACATAGTGACCTGCCCCATAGGGGAAGTTTCTTTCTGACCCCGTCACTTAGTGCCGGGTAATGCCCTGAAGCATGTGGATTTTATCCCATTGTTTTACCCCATCTACCATGATTTTGGATGTCCTCAGTATCCCTATCAAGCACTTATAGTAAGCTCTTAGCCTCAGTGGCACAACCACTGGGCTGCACGTTTGTTTCTCTGGGGTGCCAGGGGCAGCTGCTGGGCCTGGGCAGAGATCAGCAGGGACACGAGAGCCAGAAACCGTGAATCACTGAGATATCATCAGTGCTTCTTGAAACTTGCTCCCCTATTAATAAGCATGAGAGCGAGTCACTCATTAGCCGGCTCTGGCCTTCAGAGACAGCAGGCATTGGCGAGCTAATGAGGCAGAGACTCCCACCCCAGCCACAGCCTGATGGGTGGTTAATCGCCTGTGATGGCCTGACATGATGTCCTCCGGTAACAGGGAAAGACGGCGGTGGGATATTTGCCTCCTCATCCATCTTCCCAGAATCCATCTGTGTCGCTTGATTCCCCACTGCTTAGAAACACCCCTCTGGCTCCATCCTCCACACGCACCCCCAGGGCTGTGATGTGAGCCAGGGTTCCTTAAGGCCCAGCAGCAGGAGGGCTCCCTGCCAGGTACACGTGCAGTGGCAGGAAAGAACACATGGCAGCCATCTGGTCACGCTCCCCAGGTGAGGGCCCTGGCACGCTCTGTGCCGCAGCCACCCCGGTGCTTGGCACAACTGTCTCATCTCTTTAGCTCACTGCCTGTCTCCTGAGCTTGCTTGGCTCAGCATGGGCTCCTGACATTTGGGTTCTGGGCTCCTCCTGGAGCTGGGAGAGCGCTTAAGCCTGGAGCGAGGCAAAATTTGTCTGCTGAAATGTTTTTCGGGGTAAAATGAAGAATTGGCGACACCAAACTGGTTCTCGAATTTGGGTTGGTTTTGACAAATTGCTCGTACTGGAAAAACCACTCTCAAATGGTTGTGATTTTTTGGGGTTTGAAATAATGCTTTGTTTAGAAGTGTCTTTGAATTTTAATTAATGGTTTAAAGAAAAGCATTAAAAACCACTCAACATTGGAACAAAAATATTTTTTTTCTTTTCCATATTCTAAAAATGTTTAAAAAAAATCTTTTTTTCAGTTCCACCCAAATGGATTTTGTTTTTTCAGATTTTTTGACATTATCAGCAAACTAAAAACTCCATTATTGGCCCAGCTGTGCTCAGGAAGGGGAGGCTGCTAAGTGCTCCTACCCCTGCCGGAGAAAGGAGGTTGCCTGGCTGGGGGACCTGCCAGCAGTTCAAAGACAGGATGCCACCAGCAACCTGGCTACGAAGGACCAATGTCAGCTCCCCGGGCAAAGCCTGTCTACCTGAGGATCAAGGCTGGCCCAGCGTAGTGAGGGCACACGCTATATGCCTGAGAAAGGGCTCCAGGGGAATTTCCAGATGGAAGTTCTCACATCGGTTCCAACTGGCAGCTTGAATTAGGAAGTGAGCAATGGAGCTACTGGGGAGATGGGAACTCCAACTGGAGAAGTCTAATGGAGTCTACTGGGATTTCCAGCATGTCAACTGTCCAGGAAACACCTGGTGAGGGGAAATAGCCAACTGCTGCCTCCATGCATGGAGACGCTGGTCACCTGCAAGATGCAACAGTGTGGGAAAAATCTATCCTTCAATGTCTCCGCATGATCTACCAGCACAGGGTGGCCACACAGACAGCAGCTGCCAAGCTCTCAGTACTGCACCATTCGGCTAGTTACTCTGGAGCGGACAGCTGTAAAATCAAGCTGGATCTTTGATCTGTTGCCAGCACAAGGTCAGATAGTGCCAGTCCCGACACAGGCTCTGGCCACAGCCAATACAACGTGCTCATCCCCTCCTCTCCACTCTGACCCTGCAGAGAAAGACACAACTTCCACAGAGCAGACCAGGTGCTTAGCTGATGTATATGAGCTTAGCCCCAGTGTTCTTATAATGCCGTAGGCAACAGCACTGGAAGAGCCATCATCATAGGCTGCCTTTCTCCTGTGGGCTGTTTATAGGAAGGGGACAGACACAAGGCAGAGCACGGGTTTGTCAGTTGCACCAGCAGATTAGCCAAGATGCCCAAATGCTACCATTTGGAGGTGTAGGTTCATAGATTATTAGGGTTGGAAGGGACCTCAGGAGGTCATCTAGTCCAATCCCTTGCTCAAAGCAGGACCAACTAAATCCCCAAATGGCCCCCTCAAGGATTGAACTCACAATCCTGGGTTTAGCAGGCCAGTGCTCAAACCATCGAGCTAGGTTTGATTTTCAGACCCTGCCTTTTGGCTCATAGGTGGCCAGGGACCGAGACCCTGCTCCCCGTACTGTGGGCAGCTGTACGTGTTGCTGGATGGTTTATGGGTGCCCTACCCAAAGATAGGTCTGAGCTGCAAAACTCAGATCTGGAGCCAAGCATCCCCGATGTTCAGATATTGGAGGTTCTGGTTCTAGTTTAGCTGCAGGACTGACTCCTTTGGGGAGCACTGGGCTCACTACTGGAGACAAGATGACAGCAGCAGGGCTGGGATCTCTGTGGGTGGGAAGATGGGATGGGAGGAGTGGAGAGCACCAGCAGATGTTTTTACATGTCCCAAGTTTACACTCAAGAACACAGCTGCCCCTTGGCAGGGTCTGGATCTGTAGCAGGAGCGCAGCGCAGCTGCCCTAACAAATCCCATGTGCACTGACCAGCAGGGAGGTGGGCTAGGCATGGGATGGGATCTGCTTCCAAGCTTTCATTTTGCTGAGATTCATTCTCCACAGATGCAAACAATCACATCAGCAGCAGCTGTCTGCCTGGTCTCTCTCGCTCATCACGATGTCACTTCCGGCAGCCGCTGTCAACAGGATAATCAAGCCCATTGGTTCCACTTGCTGTTTGAGGGGGATGCTCCTCTGCTAGCTAGATGGTTTCAGACAGGAGGAGAGCTCCATCATTTCCTTCCACTACATGGGCTCCTGGCCCTTTGATGACAATCGGTCACAGAGGTTGGGAGGAGAAGAGCAATGGAACCTGGCTCTACAGGAACTTCCTGACACAAGATCTGGATTTCAGGCTGGTGAGGAACTCTAAAGCTTTGGTGTCCGGGAGCAGATTTCGGTCAGTCCATCCTACATGGATTCCAGTCGCTATACCTGTCTCTCCCTTTGTTAATATTTCATTGGGATATGTCCCTGGACTTGTGTCCCAGCAGAGTGGTGGAACAGGGGTACCTTCAACAAGTCCTCTCTCTTTCCTGCTGCTTCTAATCTTGCTCTGCATTAACTCATGCTGACTTTACCAACCTGTTGCAATGCAAATCTGATCATGTTACCCCTGCCCTTGGGCTGAGGGGAAATGCCTTTAGGTATACGTAGGGGAGAAGAGGCACCTACAAGACCTAGGTACTCAGAGCAGAACAAATCTTGGAGGAGAAAGGCAGACACACAGCACTTCTCAGGGAACTAGTGATGAGTTAGAGGCCCAAGGTTTGGGGAGATCCAGAGTTGGGAAGTGCCTGATCCAAAGTCCACTGAAATTAACGGAAAGCACTAACTTCAGGGAGTTTGGGATCCCTCCAGGGCCACTCACTGGTTTGAATCTAATCCAGGATTTCGCAGGGACAGAAAGCTGTTACCATCTGATAACTCAGTGATGATCTATGAGCAATGAGTTTGGTGCCCTCTGTTCTGTGCTTTGGGAACCCACGGCTCCTGCTCCTCAACAATCCCAGTTTAAGAATTTCACCCCAGCACCAACATTACTGGGGCTAATGTACATGTATGGTAAGTGCTGGAAGAACAGGAGAAAGGTGCACTGGCAAAGCAGCATAGAGGAAGTTTGCCCATTCAACCACAGCTGTTTGCTTTTGAGAGCACCACAGAAATTCACTCTCTCCAACAGTTAGAGGGGAAGAAATTAGGACTTCAAATCAGGACTCTCCTTTACACGACATCATTATAAATACAGTCTTACCCCATACACCTCCAGTCAGGCAGAGGTTGCACATATTGTCACCAATCAGAGCTACCCTGGGGAGCATCTCCCCTGTTAATTATTCACTCCCTTGTTCATTATTCAGGGGAACTATGAAAGCCTCTCCTTGTCCATTTCTGGTTTTCGGCACCCTGGGCTGACAGAACATGTTGGAAAGTTAACCAGGCAGGTGTTGGCTTGAGCTTTCCCTGCTTTTGACGGAGCAGCACGCCATGCCTGGTGGACATTCTTATGGGGTGTTGGGTAGTATTGCCCGTCCCACCGCACTGGCAGAGATCCAATAAGCCAGCATTTAGCACCTCTGAGGTTATGCTTATTGAAGTGAAGGGAGCTCCAGCTGGCAGTCCCACTTCCTCTTTTTCATCCGTTTGGCAACATTTGCTTTGCGAGGCCTGCAAACAGTCCGAGGCATTATGGAATGGCTGTGATCTCAGTCATCGGAAAAATATCTGATTTTTTCCACAAAAAAATCAAAATCCAAACTTTTTTTGGGGGCAAACGTTTTTGATTTTCTAAAATGGAGCATCTTTAACCAAAAGCAAAATATTTTTACCGAAAATGTGTTTGGTTTTAAAGTTTTCAAAAACCAGCTGTTTTGTTGTTGTTGTTGTTGTTCATTGGTTCGTTCTTCTGTTGAAAAAAATCTGAAAACGTTCAGGATAGAATGCCGTAAACGTTCCCAGGAAAACCAGTTCACCTTTTTTGGCCAGTTCTACTGAGACTAATTCTCACCATAACTCGGACTCCCAGCTGGAAAAAGCTCAGCACTGAAAGTTCAGATGAACAATCTGCTTCTCTCAGCACCCGAGTCACCTGAACATGGGTTCTGCTCTGGCCTGTAAACC
Source organism: Gopherus evgoodei (assembly GCF_007399415.2). Classification (NCBI taxonomy): domain Eukaryota; kingdom Metazoa; phylum Chordata; order Testudines; family Testudinidae; genus Gopherus; species Gopherus evgoodei. Next base: position 7,236,730 of record NC_044339.1, on the reverse strand, counting down.
ACATGGCTGGTTATCTCCCAGAATTCTTACACGTGCACCTCTCCTGGATGAACCAGTCCAGTCAGGCCTTGTCCTCAGCACCAGGGATATCTACCCCTGCTACAGATCCGGGATCTGCCGTGGATTTGGGAGTCTCATTAGGGAGTCTCCCATCTTATGGGGTTGTTTTGAAGGGGCTCTCATTGAAGAGTGAGTTGCTTTACAAGCAAGGGGTGGGGCAAGGAGCCACCTTCCTATAGTCACCACGATTTGGAGCCCATCAAGCTTTGTTAGCTCCAGCGTTAGTTGCTAAAGACAACTGAGAGCAGAAGATTCCCCGCCTCCCTCCCATAATCTCCTTGCTATACGGAGTTTCCTGTGATGGAGATAGGAGTGTGTGATGATAACGGTCAGGAATGAGGGGTACGGTCAGCCGGGGGGTGGGCAGGGGGGAATGGATGGCTCAGCTGATTGGTCGTGCGCTAGGAAGCCATTTCATTCTGCAGCGGCTGATTTGAATCCAGCCCAGATAGTGTGAAGGAACATTATTACCCTCTGATGGTTGTGATGGGTCCAATGAGTTTCGGGGGGAGGGGAGAGGGGTTCTCTTTCTGGTTCCTGATTGGTAGAAGGCCACATTACAAAAAGCCAAACATTCCTCTCTAGCTGGGTGGCAGGAATGGATCTGCCCGTTGGCTCCCTCAGCAGATATGGACTCAGGATGGCCTTCTGCCCCAGGCTGGGATGCATTTGTGGGGTTAGCACAGAGGGGGATTGTTGCTGGCCATGCTATGCCCACTCTCGGGACCGAGAGGGACTCCAGGGCTGACCCAGCCACCATGCAGAAGGGTGAAGTCCATGCCGGAGAGGATGCCTTGAGTGGAAAAGCTGGAGGATGTGGCTAAACTGATGAGTCTGGGCAGCACTCTCAGTACCAATCCCCCTCTTCCTTTGCACGCATGGCCAGGATCCCTTCTCAGCCTCCCAGGGCTTCCTAACCCTGGAATGCAGCTGGGCGCGAGGGGAGGATTTGCTTTGGCTCCTATTGGATAAGGGCTGTTTTGGTACCCAGGGCAGAGCAGTGCCCATGAACTGAAATAAACAAGTAACTATTGGGCTCAGCATCATTTAAAAGGTCAATGGATTCTTGCCCGTGAAGCAAAGAGCCTTGAACCGCTCCCAGACAGAGGTGCTCTGGGAAACAGGTCAGCAACTGGCTCCGTCCATCCAGGGGCGGCTCTAGCTTTTTTGCTGCCCCAAGCACGGCAGGCAGGCTGCCTTCAGCGGCGCAGATTCAGCGGCTTGCCTGTGGGAGGTCCGCCGGTCCTGCGGCTTCGGTGTACCCGCCGTCGAATTGCCGTCGAATCTGCAGGCGCGCCGCCGAAGGCTGCCTGACTGCCACCCTCACAGGGCGCCCCCAGCAGCTTCCCGCCTCAGGCATGCATCCATCACAGCAAGGGCAGATCTAGATGGGAGGATCCCTTGCCAAAAACACCCCCTGCCATGAGGTGCTAGGCCCATAGACGCCAAGATCTGGGCGTGGCCAGCTCAGTGGGCCTCTGTGGTGGGGATAGAATGGAGGAGCAAGGCAGAGGAGAGTTGAAACCTCCCAGGGCCGCCCCACAAAGGCGCCGTAAGCTTTGGAAGAGCAGGTGGTGCTGTGGGCCCAGACTGAGGAGCCCCAGCAGGGCAGAGCCAGCCACCGACTAAGCCTTGCCTCTGACCACAAGGTGTTGCCCTTCCTCCACTCTTTGCTCAGCTGGGCAGCATTTCTCTGGGGACAAGGAAAGGGTGTCCCAGCCCCCCCTTTTTTGTGTAAAGGAGCCAGCGTGGCGGTTTGGGGCTGTGGGTGTAACAGTGAACTCTGCTCCCTCCGACTGTGTGCCACAGCGAAAGGTGCTCGGGGCAGTGCCAACCCTCCCCCTCCTCTGGGAGAGACACTTAGACCTGTGGGTCAATGAGGGCATGGAAAGATGCCGGCCACAGTCGGCTTTAGGAAATGCGGGGCCCAATTTGAACATTTTCGGCAGGGCCCTAGCAGGGATGACTAAAAAAAAAAAAGTGTTAAAAAAAAAAAGCCTTTCATTTCTTCCATTATCATTTACTTTCCATAACTATATGAATAATAAAATTATATATTATATACATTGCATCATATATGCGGTTGATTGGTTATTAATGACAGCTGTGTCACATGAGTGGGTCCCGCCACTCCTGGGGGGTGTGCACGTGTGGGTCCCAGCTGCTCCCTGCCCCCCTCATTGAAGCAGGTGTGCAGGGTTACTGCCCTGGGAACTGCAGGGCAGCAGTGGACATGGGGCTGACTGGAGGTAGGGTCTGGCTGCAGGCAGGGCCAGGGGTGCGGGGCTGGCTGGAGACAGGAGGGTGTGGGGCAGACTGGCTTCAGGCAGGGCCGCCGGGGGGTGCAGCAGGGGTTGGCAGGGCTGGAGATAGAGGAGTACGGGACTGGCTGGCTTCAGGCACGGTGGTGCAGCAGGGGTTGGCTGGAGACAAGGCAGGGGCTGGCTGTAGGCATGGGGTGCAGAGCTGGCTGCAGGTGGGGAGGGGAGGGGCTGGTGCAAGCAAGGCAGGGGGTGCAGCAGAGGCAGCCGGAGCCCCGGCCCTTTAAATAGTCCCCAAGCCCCTCGCTACCCCAGGGCTCTGGGGGCTATTTAAAGGGCCCGGAGCTCCTCTGCTTCTACCCTGCCCCAGACCTTTTAAATAGCCGCCAGAGCCCTGGGGAATGCATGGGGGCGGCAGGGCTCCGGCGGCTATTTAAAGGACTGGAGTTGCAGAGGCAGCTGGAGCCCTGGCCCTTTAAATAGCCCCCAAGCTCCCCACTACCCCAGGGCTCTGGGGGCTATTTAAAGGGCCAGGAGCTCCAGCTGGGAGAGCAGGACTGCAGGGTAGTGCTTGCCGCGCTCCGGCCAAAGCTCCAACTGGAAGAGCAGGGCCGTGGGGCAGCTGCACTCCTGCCGGCACTTTGGTCAGGGGAGCAGGGCCACGGAAGACCCTGGCGGAGCTGACCTCTGCCAGGGTAAGTAAAAAAAAATTAAAAAGGCACCTAAGACCTTTAGGCCAGGAATCGGGCGAATTGGCCTAAAGCTGGCTCTGATGCCGACTCCAGGTGCAGTGCTGACAATGGAGGCCACCGAGGCAAAGTCAGCCCTTGCAGACATAGTGGTTGCCCCATTGCTGGTGGCTGCCATGAGACTGGGCCCGGGAGCCAGCGCCGTTCAGCACCATGGCTGCGTCACCGGGGGAGACAGCTGAAATTCCCCTCCAGCGCAGAAAGCCAGGTAAGAGGAGTTCAAAGGGCCGCGCCTTGGCCCCTCTGCCCAGTGTGGGAGAGCGCCCCACGGGCGTAGCAGAACAATCTCCTCGGAATTGGTGAGTGGCCAAGGCACCGAGAGAGAGACGTGAATGAGGCACAGGGCAGGAGGGGAACTGAGCAATTTCAGGTCTCAAACGTTTCCCTGGCTTAGCAGAGGGTTGACCAAGGGGCTAAATGAAGCGCGTGCTCAGAGCAAACAGGCAGCCAAAAGAAAGGGAGCATAAGAGAGACTGACTCCTGGAGCAGCCCACACAGGTGTGTATCTACTCATCACGCAGCCATGGTTAAATGCAACCCCCTCTGGGGAGCGTGACAGTGCAGCTACACCACACAATGCTGTGGGAGAAACGAGGAACATGGGCAGCACAGCCGGGGTGATGCCCACTGCGGCAAAAAGTGCCAGAGCATCTTTCACGATTGCAGATGGTCAAAAGCTTGGTTTTAGGTCTCATGCAGGACACGGCCCCTCTAGCAGGACAGCCTCTCCCAGCACCCCCACTGCTGACTCATTAGCTCTGGCTCAGAGGGAGGAGCATCCTCTGATGTATATCTAGCATTACTGCTCCGTGCACCCCAGGTGTGTGCCTTGGGGGTCACCCTTCCAAGAGCTGACTAGGCCCAACTTGGCTCAGCTCCTGAAAGCGAACAGAATCACAGCTCGAGGTGCAGTTCATCATCATCGTAAGTAGCTCTTAGCTAGCTCTTATATTTCCATCTGGGGATCCCAAAGTGATTTACAAAGGAGGTCAGGATCATGATCCCCATTTGACAGGTGGGGAAACTGAGGCAGGTGTCTTGCTCAAGGTCACCTGAGAATACAACCAGTTTCTTGAATCCTAGTCCAATGGTTTCTCCACTAGGCCATGCTCTGTTGCAGCAGGCACAGGATCACGGGGGGGTGGGGTGGGGGAGGGCGCTTGCCCTAGCTGATCACAGAACCCAAGAACCTCCATAGACCCTTGCCTGATAGAACCCAGGAACCCAACCCTCTAAGCTTGAGTGTGCGGGTTCCAGCTAGAGCCCTGGTGACCACACTGCTCTTTTTAGTACGCAAGCTCGAGCCCCACTAGCATGAATCTTCTACCCGGGCTGGGAGACTCACCCCAAGGGTCCTGACTGCCACCCCCTCCCGTAAACAGCAGACACAGCCTCCTCCCAGACCAAGTGGAAAGACTTGGAAAGCAAAGCAAAGGGTAGGAAAGAGAGTGGGCGGGGAGGAGAGAGATGAGTAAGAGGGAGAAAACAGGAGGTGTGGTAGGAAAGAAAGGGTGGGGGGAGCTGGAAGAGGTGGGATGGGAGGAGGAGAGAGCGGGGATCAAAGAGAGAAGGTGCGTGGGGCCGGAGGGGTCTTTGTCACTATAAACCAGACAGGCAAAAACCGAGGGCACAGCGAATGACACATGACATTGTGCCCCTTTAAACCACCCCTCTCCCCCACGTGCGCCTTACCTAGTGTGACCTCGGCCTGCATGGGCATGGAGAGGGCAGGGTGCTTGACCTCACAGCTGAAGAGTGCCTCATTGTCTATCTGCGGGTTAAGTGTCCACATGAGCATGGCCCGCACCTCCACGGTGCCGTCGCTGAGGGGGATGTGCGTATGGTGGTAGTAATAGACGGGCTCCATGTTGTGGACCCACCTCGGGAACTCCCGGCTCACCACAGTCTCTGGGATGATCTCTGTGGCCGGGCTGAACAGAAGTCCCGGGTCAGGGGTGAGGCTCTTGAGGGGGTCCTCTGTGTAGGGTCGCCCACCCCGGTCCTCCACGTCCAGCAGGGATAGGGACTTCTGCATCTTGGTGTCGTCCAGGTCACGGTTCAGCAGGTTCCGAGTGGCTCGGCTGTCCTGTAACCCGGCAGCGCTAGATGGAGACTCCAGGAGGGGCACCACCTCAATGAGCTCCCCGTCTCTCTTAAAATACACCTGGGGAGGGAAAGAGGGAGGGCCTGGGTTACTGCTGGCCACCCAGCCTGGGTCCCAAAGTATCCCCCCCTCACCTGCCAGGAAGCACACAGGATTCACAGGAGCAGCTAGCGTCCCGGAAACAGGGGGACTCGATGGTGCCGCATTGGCAGCTCCTTTCTGTGCCAAGGAGCCTGCTCCATTCTGACCCCCGTCTGTCCCTGGGACCAGAGGGTAGCTCCACCCAGTTGTTGGCCTCTGCTGGGGCTGCCTGTTGGACAGGCACTTGTCTGCTAGGGCTCGCAGCAAACACAACCCATCCCATCCAGGCCAGTAACTTCTAGCTGAGACCTGCCCTGGCTGGATTTCAACCAGCAACCTGTGTGTGAAGGATTCTGAGTCACACTGAGAGGTGCTATGAGATGGACTCTCCCACCTTCAAACTCGCTGAGACCCCAGACACCCGACCTACTCATGCATACGGGGACCTAAGTTGGTGTCACACCAAGCAGCCAGGAGAATGGGCAAGTCAACATGGTGGGAGGAAAGGGGGTGCTACATTAGCTTCTACCTTCATATCCCCTCTTGGTCTTTTCTGGTTCTTCTCCATGGGGCTAGAAAACCAGCCTTCCCCTCTGGCAGAGCTGAGCCGGAACGACAACCTGGGGCCTGCTAACTATCTAAGCCTTCTCCTGGCCGCTGAGCTAAAGAAACCGCCCTGCCAGTAATAGCCACAAGAGACACTGTGCTATATTACCCACTGCCTGCACAAGACATTATTCATCCAGCACTGTCTTCTGCCCACCACTTCTCTGACCCCAGCCTCCTCACTGATCCTGGGACACAGAATGTGTGGGCAGGGCAGACGGGAGGGTGTACGTGAGAGAGAGAGGGGGGTGCGTGCCGCTAGACACCTGAGAAGGTGAATGTGTGCAGGGGTGTGGGCGTGTCTGAGGTGATCGTGTGAGGAACTGCTGTGTGAGCAGGATGCGTGTGTACGTCAGAGTGCTCACGAGGGCAGCAGCTGTGGGCGCGTGCGTTGAGATCTCGGGTGAGTGTCCCTCGCAGACACAACAACGCCTGCACAGGGATTTTGAAAGCCTCTCTACGGCGGAACTGTATTCCGTTTCAAAGCGTTCCTTCGAAGTCTCTGAAGTCTCAGCGTAATGTAAAGGCTGCAGGATGCTTTGGAGATAAGCGTTTGAAAAATGACACGATATTTTTATTTAAATGCCTTGAACATCGGAATACAGAGGTTGGAATAACTCCTGATCCTTTGAGAGAGCAGAGAACCCCCTGGTCTCCTCTGTGTGTTTATTTAAAGGAAAATCATTCACAAAATAAGTTCACAACCTGCCTTCAAGGAAGCTTAGACAATAAAACCTGCTGAAGACATCACCTGATGCAATAGAACATGGCCTTTGCTGTGAGTCTGTATGTTCATGTGAGTGCAGAGCAAACCAGAGCATCCAGCAGTATTTCCCTGGGGAAACAGGAGGCCCTGAGGCTGGGAAGAGCCAAAGAACTGTTCACTTGTAGGTTCCACTTAGAATCTAGCCCGAGTTGGCAATGAGCACGTAGCACATGTGAGATGAGTCTGGTGGATCTCAGCCTCATTCCCGTGGGCAGGTTTGAACATCAGTACAATCTCAATCATGATTTGAGCGACCGTGGCGCACACCCAGGGACTATTTACCTTTACAAGTGGGCCGAGGTTTGGGAGGAACATCCCCTTCTGCTGTCTAGGCTGGACCTGCTCTGGGCCACCCAGAGAGCTTTTGTCTCCAGAGCTGTCAGTCTGGCACCTTCCCCCAGAGCTCCACTCAGCTGAAAACAATCCCTGCTTTGCCTGGAGGAACTCCGAGTACCTCCCAGAAGCCTCCTCCACCTCCTCACAGCTACTCCCACCATCCTCACTGGTGCCCACCACCATCCCATCTGTGCCTGCTACCTCCACACATAGCCTCTGCCACCCCCACTCCCCCACTCCACCTGTACCCACCACTGCCCCCACTCTGTCCATACCTACCTGTAAACATCAGCACTACTTGTACCCTCTGCCATCCCACTCTCTCCACCACTGCCCCACTTCACCTATACCCACCACTACCCTCACCCCATCCATACTTACCTCCCACCTGTGCTCGTCAGCACTACTTGTACCCTTTGCCATCCCACTCTCTCCACCACTGCCCCACTTCACCTGTACCCACCGCTACCCCCACCCCATTCATACTTACCTCCCACCTGTGCTCGTCAGCACTACTTGTACCCTCTGCCACCCCCACTCCCTCCACCACTGCCCCACTCCACCTGTACCCACTGCTACTCCCCATTCCACCTGTACCCACCGCTACCCCCATACCTACCTCCCCACCTGTTCCCGTCAGTGCTGCTTGTACCCTCTGCCACCCCACTCCCTCCATTGCTACCCTCGCTCCATCCATACCTACCTCCCTGCCTGTGCCCATCAGCGCTGCTTGTACCCTCTGCCACCCCCACTCCCCCACTCCACCTGTACCCACCACTGCCCCCACTCTGTCCATACCTACCTGTGCCCGTCAGCACTACTTGTACCCTCTGCTATCCCACTCCACCTATACCCACCGCTACCCCACCCCATCCTTACTTACCTCCCCACCTGTGCCCGTCAGCACTACTTGTATCCTCTGCCATCCCACTCTCTCCACCACTGCTCCCACTCCACCTGTACCCACCGCTACTCCCCATTCCACCTGTACCCACCGCTACCCCCACCCCATCCATACCTACCTCCCCACCTGTGCCTGTCAGTGCTGCTTGTACCCTCTGCCTCTGCTACCCTCCACTCCACCTATACCTAGCATCGTCTCCTCTCCGTCCATACCTACTTCCCCACCCGTGCCCATCAGCTCTGCCTGTACCCTCTGCCACCCTACTCCACCGCTACCCCCACTCCACCTATACCTAACATCACCCATGCTCCATCCATACCTACTGTCCCCACCACCTGCACTCACACCCACTCCCTGACCTATCCCCACCCCCACCGCCGTACCTCCCATCCTTCTTGGGAACTGACAACATGGTGCTGCCTTTCTCCTCCCTCCCCAAGGCAAAGGCAATTCTCCCAAGAGCCTGTGGCCGCACTACTTCCCACCTGAACCTCCCCCTAACACACACCCTTTTACACACCCATCAGCGTGTCTCCAAGGGCAGCAGCGCTAACAGAGACCAGGCCTGGCCATTTTTACCACCCATCCCACAGCAGGTGTGGATGACTCAGTGCCTGGACACTAGTGTTCCCACTCACAGCTGGCTGGTGTAGACTGGGGGTGGGGGCAATATCACAGCCTTCAACAGCCACCAGTAGGGGGCAGCAGCTCCACCTGGTCTCCTCCATGGAAGCCTTTGGCATTGCCGCAGAATTTGTGCATGGCGGGCAATGACATTGGTTTGGTTTGTTTGCAGTTTGCGGGTGATCAGGAGTGGATTCCACCAGTGGAGCGAGCAGAAGTCCACCTGTCAGCTCTGCTGATGAACCTCACACCTGACCTCCCCCGCCCCCCGTTAGTCCAGTCCCAAGCAACTCCCTTCAGACTGCGCTGCGAGATGAGTCTGTAAAATCAGGAACTAGCGTTTCCCTTGTGGTTTAAAACTAGATTTGACCCCAGGCCTTCAGGGCACCCCAGCTGGGCTGGACGGCTAGCCCAAGCCGAGGCCACTGTTCTTCCTGACGTCCCTGCCAGCGGGACGGGGTCCCAATCCCTACCGGACTGCCTGGGGGCAGATTTCTTTGTTGACTGGAAGAAAACGGAACCTGATTCCGCTTGTGGGGTCGGCTGCTGCCTGGCAAGCAAAGGGTAAAACCCATTCATCTCCATCTCCTCCACACCAGGCCAGTTTGAGTCAGGGTCTCGCCAACCCAGGATGCTCAAGAGGCTGAAAACATCCTGGTTCCTGGCTGGCACCTGGTTTGTATTTTTACTTGGTGAGGCACAAACCTGTGCCCAGCCAGGTAACATACAGGCCGGTTAACCTGTCTGATCCCAGTAGATTCCTCTGCAGCGTCACTACGGACAACGAGACACAGCTTCAGAGTTCACGGCAGCGTCTCAGCACCATGCTCAGCATGGCGTGGAGCTGCTGGGACCAGAACTGAAGATGGCAGGGAACGAGCACACTGAGGGTGGTGGCAGCTGGGGAATCCTACAAGGGAGATCAGCCCTGGGAAGGAGGCCGGAGTGGAGAGTTACTATCTGCACTGGGGAGAAGGGTCCCTGGAGGGCTGGGGAAGCACGTCTACTCCAGGGTGCGCTCCAAACAAAGCATCAGGCCCATTCGCCCATCAGCCTGCATGCTCTCAGCTTTGACCGTAGCGATGCAGACACATGGCCTGTAGATAACTCCACTGCTCCTGATTTCATATCATGCCTTCTGCAGGCTCTGCAGATGCCACCCCGCTGTCCTGGCAGGGCAGGTTGGCGCTGCTGCTCCTGCGCTCACTGTACCAACCCTGCAGTCACTGCACGCGTGCCTGCACTCCATGAGCATGGCTTGCATTGCGTGTGAGTGGCTTGCAGGGCTGGAGAGATGGACGGCTCGGCAGGCAGGCAGGCAGCACCAGGTATGCGGGGCAGGAACCAAAGTGCCACGGGGTCTCCTGTGCGCTTGCTGTACTCACCATCGGGGCAGGCTTCCCTCCAGAGACTATGCAGACCAAGGTGAAGTTCTGTGCTTGGTAGCGGCTGAAGGGGGCGGGCGTGTCCGCAGCAATGACGGAGATGGAGATGGGAGGAGCTGTTGGGGAGAAAGACAGGGTTATTCCCAATGACCTGCTATCACGCCCCGAGCCGCACCAACCAGAGATCATACAAGGAGCCTGTCCTACAGTGCTCACCAGCTGGGACTGGCACAGGGGAAGTGGGTTGGGATAGGGCTACCCCCAGAGAGCACGTGGAGACTCAATGTGCCCCCCTCCCCAAATACACAAGCACCCCGTATACGCACCCCACACGTAGCACACTAGTGCACACACACACACTCCTGACCCACACTTCCATACAACCCACTAACACGGGCCCAGACCTACTTCCCCCCAAGCAACCCGTAATCACAAGTGTGTGCATGCTGTGTACACACTCATGCATGCACAACAAGGTCAGGCTCCACCTAATGCACCCCATGCAAGTCTGTGTACACCCCCCACACACACCTGTGCACACAACACAGGCACACATATACAGTATGCATACAAACCCATGGGACCCCTCCGTGCACCAATATACATGCATACATCACGCTAGATCACCCATGCCCAACCCCTCACACCCACACACATGTACAAAACACACTGCAGAACCTCCCCAGAGACGCATGGCTTCTCCAACACCGGCCACGGTACATCCATCCCCCTCCCCATGCCCGGATGCCCACACACTCCTTTGCCCTCTTGTTCTGCACACCTACTCCCAAGGTGTGTTGCAGAGCAGGTGTTAGCATATGCAGTTGACCAAGTTCTTGGGAGAATAGTGGTTTCCAGTTGTCCAGACTGTGACACCTCCCAGCCCCAAATGAGAGTGGCACAGGCAGTCTCCTCCCCTGCCATTACCACAATACGCCAATGTGAGTCACAGCACCACGGCAGATGTCACTTCAGATCTCTCCCCTGCTTCTCGGCAGAACAGCCTCACCTGAGCCCCGGGCTGCCCTAGCAAAGAGACTGTGGCATGGCTCCCACCGCTGAGCTGCCAGCTTCCAGGAGCTGGCCTTCCTCCTGTCACTGATCACCCTGGCGGAAGGTGGACAGGCAGCCTCTCTCTCTGCTACCCACATGGGGCCTTTTCTGAGCACTCATCCCAGCACAAATCCTCTGGGCAGCACCCATGGACCCCCCGTGACTCTCCTCGGAGCAGATCTCCTCAGCATCAAGTTGGGATGGGAGCAGCGCCCTCGTTAACTCTGCATTCATTATTAATTGCTACCTCCTACCTACTTTTTGGTAGCATCTTGGCGGCCAACCGAGATCAGGGCCCCCTGGTGTGAGGTATTGTGCACGCAGAGTATGGGACAGTCCCTGTCTTGGCAAAAGGTGGGAGAAAGTGCTATTGTCCCCAGTGTACAGATGGAGAACTGAGGCCTGGAGAGATTCAGTGACTTGCCTGAGGTCACGCAGTGAGTCTGTGGCACAGCTGGGACAAGAACACAGAGTGCCTGAGGCCCACTCTGTTGCCTTAACCGCAAGACCCACTCCCCCGCTCTGAAAAGCTGCTTTAGTTTAAAAGCAAATAAGAAGAAGTGTGACAATAATACTAAGAAACTCTCGGGCAATCTGACCTTGACTCTCACCATAACTGGTGTTTTTATCCTGAAAGCCCCAACTCCTGGAGTCAGGTGATCATGTGAGAATCTTGGCTTTCATCAAAAAAGTTTATAGTTCCTGTGGGGTTGGAGAAAACTTCAAAATGTGACCCGAGCGTGACCTAAAGGCCAAAACCCAGAAGGCAAATACGAAGACCCCATGGGGCTGGCAATACAGCAAACTAATCATGAGTGATGCTTAGCAGGTCTGCCACATCCTTCAGCCAAAGTTCCCCTAGCCTGTCACAGACATTAACTGTGTAAGTGTCACTGCCAGGTAGGTAGGGATTGTTATCCACCTGTTACAGGTGGGCACACGGAGCCTGAGTGGCCCTGGGTTCACCAACAAATTGCCAGCCAAATGGTGGTTTGCACTATTGTTTGCTGAAGGGATAGGTCCTGATTCTGCTCTGAGCCCAACTCTTCACCCTCCATCCGTCTATCTCCAGAACGTGCGCACTTCAGGGCAGAGACAATGGGCCACAATCTCTGCTGGTGTAAATGGACATTGCACCCCTGGAGATACCCCAATTTACGCCAGCTGAAGACCTGGGCCTTCCTCTGCACAGGTACAGGGCCTAGCGTATGTTGGATGTGATGTATACATACAAATGTGTTGCCCCATTGAAACTGGGGGCATTACAGGGCTGCAAAGCCTATAAACCAGAGAAGGGCCCGATTGAAAACCACAGAGCTGAACTCCCCCAGACTCTGCCTCCGGATGGGCGGGGAGCTTTGCAGCATGGATCTGTCTCTGGAAGGGCTGAACCAGATCCCAACGCGATTGGACTTGGAAAAAGTCTGACCTCAGATCTGATTCCAGAGCCAAAGCCCGCAGCTTGGGTAGGTGTGTAACGGTGACAGCCCCAGTGTGTTTTTGTGGCTTCTAGTCACGCAGAAACTTCACGAGGGAGGTGCTGCCCAGATCCCACACCCATCGCCTTCCTCTGCTACTCATGCATTCACTCTCCTGCACCTCCACCTCTCCATTCCCCCACATTACGTTCACACAATCTAGTTAATCTAGCTCCACAGTGCCGACAACACCCTCCCTTCCCACTGCGGCATCCTCCCGGTGCAGGGGGAGCGCAGTGGGGCCTGGTACCGGAGGGGAGGAGAAGTGGGATGATGCTGCAGTGAAACGCAGGAGGCTAGTCTCTGAGGCCTGGGAAAGAAAGGCCACGCCGTGCGGCAAGCTTTAAATTTAAAGCTTTTAGGCAGATCGGAGGCGGCGCCAAAGAGATTTTAAAAAAACATCCCCAAAACAAAAGGGGGTAAGAAAAAAGAAAGCACCAACCCTCTGGTTTATGTGAAAATGAACTATTGAACTGAGCAATAACAGCAGCCGTGCCGGGGCCCCAACTGACAAGAGAGAGAAACGCAAACTGCCGCATCTGTAGCAACGGCTCCTTTTATGTGGCAGCTGCTCCGTAGCATGTGCAGCCCCTCTGCTGCAGGCTTCCACCTTCCCACGCAAGCCGGCCCCTCCTGCCCGTTAATTACAGCCGCGCAGAAAACTTTTTACGAGGGCTCGTAAATTTCTCATATCTCTCTCTCCACTCCCACCCGTGGGTTACCTCTCCGAGGCCATTCGCTCGCTTGGGGAGAGAGAGACACATCTCGGAACGCATCGTCAGCCCCACTGCGCCTTCATCCGTTCCCCTCGTGTGGCCCCGGTGGCCCCCGCCCTTTATGGGCCAGTAAATCAGCACACTCGCCTCTTCCCCGGCCTGTGAGAGCCTGTTCACATGCAGGGCCGGTGCTTCCATTTAGGTGAACTAGGTCACCTAGGGCGCCAGGATTTGGGGGAGGTGGCATTTTGCCACGTTTGCCGGCAATTTGGCAGCAGGGGGTCCTTCCGAGCTCCAGGTCTTCAGCGGCAATTCGGCAGCTGGTCCTTCACTCACTCCGGGACCCACCGCTGAAGTGCCCCAAAGACCGGGACCATGGAAGGACTCCCCCGCCGCAGAATTGCTGCCAACCAGGTGCATGGAAGGACCCCCACCTAGGGCGCCAAAAACTCTGGCGCCGCTCCTGTTCACATGCCACTTCCATCCCCTCTGGGCAGCGGGAGGGGAAGCCTGACCACGGCTTAGAGCAAAACACAAACAATGCCGAAAGACTCCTTCTCTCGTCAGCGATTGGCTCTTAAAAATGCGAGCTCCAGGGCCCTCGTTTACAGGGTGCTGGTCTGAGGGAGACAAGTGGACGGCAGCACTGACTGGCGGTAGCAGAACTAGCTAGCTCTCTCACTCGTGGGGTGAGACCATCGGCGCTCTCTGGGCTCACACTCTGATCGGTGGCAGGGAAATGGTGGCACTCTCTGGTGTCATGAGACCGTCGGTGCCCGCTGAGGGGCGGCACGGGACCGCCGGGGCCCTCTGACTGGTATCATGGCATTCCTGCCGCAGCGACTAGCACGTCAGCCTGTAGCCAGGCTCTTATCGAGGTGTTTGTTCAGCAGTTGGATGGGAGACGCCCAAGGGAAATTCCAGCCGCTGTTGCAGGAAGTGCAGGTGATGACTCAGTAGGGGGCGCTCTTCTCCCTCTGTCCATACTGACCCAATACCCCCACTGGGCCGCATCTACAGACAGAAGTGGGGCCTGACCCTAATGCTTAGTTTGCCAGGTGCTATATTCGGCGTAGGATCAGCCCCTGAAAAACGTCTCTCGGCTTTTGGTCATAAGGCAGAACAGTCCCCATTAATAGTCATCCTCACTTGTATAGGCCTTACAACAGGTGGGGTTGCCACGGGCTAGGTCCTAGCTGGTGTAAATCTGTGTAGTCCCAGTGAAATCCAAGAAGCCATGCCAATTTACACCAGTTGAGGATTTGGCTCTGTATGTTTTACCTGCGATGAGAATTGCTAGCTGCACTTTTAGAGACGGAACGGTTCCATTTGTCAAACACGTGCTTGATTTTAAAGGTTTTTTCCCCCCCTCCTAATAAAATAAATTAGCAACCGCAAAACAAGCAGATTGTTCTGCTCGGCAGTCTCCTGAAAGGCATCTCCTGGGCTTTAGTTTGGAGCATTCTGGTTTGAAAGAGCAGTCAGCACGACTGTCACTGTCTTCTGAGCGCAAGGTGTAGTAATCTGTTTACCCTCGGCTTGGTGCTGACTTCCCAGTGATTCAATAAAAACAATGAGGCGGCCAGTGGCACTTTAAAGACTAACAGATTTATTTGGGCATGAGCTTCCATGGGTAAAAAGCCCACTTCGAGACAAAAGCTTATGCTCAAATAAATCTGTTAGTCTTTAAGGTGCCACTGGACTCCTCACTGTTTTTGTGGATACCGACTAACACAGCTACCCCTCTGATACTCAGTGATTCAATGTTCCTCTTCCATACAGGCAGTTACATTTTGGGAAGGCCCTTCGATTCTTACCAAAAAACATTTTCTGCTCCACTTGTCTCCCGACAAACGTATGATTTCCCAGAGTAGCGCCCCTCCCCGGCCGTTAGCTGGGAACATTATGGAGTCGTTCTGTTTCGCTTGGGATGTTTTTCTGACTATGCTAGGAAAACAAATGGCCCAGTTATGATTATTTATAGCACAGTAGTGCCTAGAGGCTTGGACCCGGACTGAGATCAGGGCTCCACTGCGCTAGGCGCTGTACACACATGTAGTGAGAGAGACAGTCCCTGCCCCAAAGAGCTTACAGCCTAAATAGATAAGACAAGGGGCAGGAAGGGGGATCAGAGAAGGGAAACAACTTGCCCAGTGGCCACTGGCACAGCCAGGAGTGGAAGCCAGATCTCCTGAGTCCCAGCTGAGTGCCCTAGCCACTAGGTTATATTGCCAGTTTCTACAAGCTGTTCTGCACCATTAATTCCTGTTGGCTTGCAAGTCAGTGCTAGCAGTGAATGTCTCTCTTGGGGTTACCACCATTCACCCAGACCACTTAGACTGAGGCCACCCTCCCACCGCCTGATACCAGCAAAGATCCATTAGCATTGATGGAGGCCCAGATGAACTGCTGTTGCCTGAGGCAAGAACCCCCTTCAGCCCCTCCTGTGGGGCTTAAGCTTTCGTTTTAATAAGTGCCCTATGCTGCCCTGCTGGTTGCCGAGTTACCCCTGTGAACATCCCCCATGCAGTCACTCCAGCATACCAGGGAGGCAATGCTGTCTGGTGGCAGGGTATCAGCTAGGGAGTCAGGACACCCTGGGACCATGACCTTTGTGCATGTCACTTTCACCACCCAATGCCCGTTTCCACGCCTGCATTTTGTCCTTTTCAAGTGCAGGCTCTTCGGGGCAGGCGCTGTCTCTCGGATGATTAGGGGGATGGAGAGCCTGTCTCACCGGAGGGGACTGAAATTGCTGGACTAGACAACCCAAGCTAAGCGAAGGCTGATTGCTCTCCATAAACACATCAGGGAGGGAACCCCGGCTAAAGGACAACACTGGTCCCAGAACAGATGGGGATAAACTGGCCAGGAGTCAACAGAGGCAGAAATTAGAAGCAGGTTTCTAACCATGAGGAGGTTCTGGAGCAACCTCCCACTAGGAGCAGTAGAAGGAAACTAGTTTTAAGATGGATCTTGATCAGTTGAGGAATGGGATTATATGACGAAGTTCCCTGCAAGAGCAGGGTCTGGACACGTTGACCCAGCAGGCCCCTTTCCCGTCCTACGTTCCGATGTGCATGTACAGCACCTAGCACTGGGCGATTCTGTAGTTAATAAATAATCATAATAATTGTACCACTGGAGTCAGGCCACAGTGACTCAGGTTTCCTGTGTCTAGGGGGGATGGAATGGAACCCCGGCACTGTCAGGTTACAGGAGATAGGCGTATCCATTGATAAAATGCCTCTGAGTTGGTATCTTCCACTTTGAGGTGTGAGACTGAGCTTCCTTGGGCCCATCTCTCCCCCTTGCCTCTGGCTTCAGAGCAGGGAAATGCCATTCGCCTTCCCTCCCAGATTCTTTGACAGAGCAGCATGCATGGCGTGAATGGCCTCAGTCCGCCTTTGCTACGTGTCGTGCTCCCATCATCCGTCTTCCCGGGGTGTCTGGCAGGTTAAAGGCCTCTGCAAAGAAGCAAGTGAGAACTGGGAGAGGTGCCCAAGGCCATTCCCAGCCGTGGCAGCAGGTGGACGCTCCCTTTCACGTGTGGATCATTATCGGTTGTGATAAACTTGGGACTTGGCGAGTTCCCACAAATTGTTCTCAGAGGAAGTGCGGAAGCAAACGGTATGCAAATTGCAGCACATGCAAATACTCCCTGCAGCTGAGATCAGACTTGCTAAGCAAGGCGCGGGATTCCCCCATGGCAGCTTCACAGAGGGCAGGACGGAAAAGGACAAAGGGGAGACTTAGACGCAGAATGGGTAGCTTGATTGGCAGGGATGAGATGGCCTCAGCAGTGGGAGATGCCGCTGGTAGCAGAGGGGAAGCCAGGGGATGCTGCAGCTCCTAGCTGTTGGCTTTCTAATTAGACTGGTGAGGAGAAGCACCTGCACAGCGATGACTAGCTTCAACTGTGTCCCAGCAGAACCAAAGCCCATGGGCACCGACTCCGTGGGTGCTCTGGGGCTGGAGCACCCACAGAAAAAATTTGGTGGCCCCACCCCTCCCCCCTGCTCCAGCTCACCTCCACCTTCGCAAATGCCACTGCATCCTGCTTCTCCGCACTCCCTCCCAGTGCTTGCGCCGTGAAACAGCTGATTCCTGGGGCAGGGAGGGGGAACACAGTGCACTGGAGGAAGAGGCGGGGATTTGGGGAAGGGATCCAGTAGGGACAGGGAGGGGGCAGAGTTAGGGTGGGGATTTTCGGGATGGGGTTGGAATGAAGGCGGGGACAAGGACAGGGATGGAGTTGGGGTGCTGCCAGGGGTGGGGAAAGGGGCAGGGGGCACAGGCACCCACCACACCGGAGAAAGTTGGCACCTATGCCAAAGCCACCTTGGTTTCTGGGCTCTACAGGTCAGAGTGCTGCTGAAACACTTGGTCACTTCCCAGACCCCCAAGAGACGGGAAAGGAGATCGGCCAGTGCAGCACAGTCAAACACTCATAGCCCAGCCGGCCGGAAGGGACCATCATGATCAGCTAGTCTGAGCCCTTGCACATTGCAGGCTGCAGATGGCTGACCTTGAACCCAGAGGGCAAATCCTGCAGTGGTGCCGAGCATCTGAAGTCTAAAGGGAGCGGACTGCAAGAAACTCGCAGTGCCTTGTGGCTGGGCGCCGCCTGTGCCAGGGGGGTATGGTTGGCGTTCGGCCTCTCGGGATTTGGTCCGGCGGGATTCCAGCTGCAGACACTCTGTCTCTGGAAGGCCCTCGCTGCGCTCTGACTGCGGCTACGCTTGCTTTGCCATGGGGACCAAGGTTCAATATGGAAGGCGAGGTGCTCACTGGCATGGTCACAGCGGGATTGCTCATGCCATGGGGGTGCCATGCAGCGACTTCGGCCGGGAGAGCAACCCTGGGAGCAGGAGAGGTCGGGGCTGGTGGGTGTTAATCTGAGCCTGCCAATAGCCTCCCAGTATCACAGAAACAGTGCCTTCATCTGGACTTCTCCCTTTGCTTTCTTCTGGGGCTGGGTTCCTCACATTTCCCCCTTCACCTCCTGAGGACGGGAATGAACCTCAAGCATCACCCCAATCTTTCTTCCCGGTGACACGGGCACGACAGATGCTAATTGTGCTGCCTAGCCTGCTACCAGGAGCCACTCAGAGTCCATCTTCCCTGCAGCCGGGAGGCTGGGAATGGCAGCTCGTGTCGACAGACCCGCGCTCAAAACAGAAGGGCGGTCACTGTGGTGCGGGCTTCGGGGTGGATTGCACAAGCACACGTGACCCACTAGGAACTCACCTCTGCAGCCCACAGTGAAGCCCATGTCGCAGCATGCTCACTGCTAATTTGAGAGAGCTAGCGGGAGTACACACCCTCTGGCTGCAACGCGGACATGCCCTCAGATACGACGGACATGGGCGTGGCATAAAAACCTCAACAGAAGAGAATTCCTTCTAGCAGCCGTATGTCTCGTGCCTATGCTAATTAAGCGATGCCCCAAGGTGTGTGTTTGTGCTCCTGGGAGATAGTGCATATGTCTGGGGAGGCGCTTTTTCCTCATGCCGTCAGCCACCTGGGGAAGCGCATTATCTCCCGCTCACACGAACCTCCCGGGGCGTCTTGCCCACCTCCACACAAACAGTGGGAAGCACATTTCCTTGCCTCTCCTGGCGACACTCCCCTCCAAGTGCTTCCCCCTCTGAGTACAAATCCGTCAGATATTCCCGATGTCGCACCTCACTGATGTCCCTAAGCCGAATTCGCCACAGCTGACAAAAGCTCACCCAGGCGCTTCTGTCACAGCAGAGATGGGAGGGAAAGTTTCACTGGGCGCTCGTTTCTGGCAGAGGGAGAATAGGAAAAGGCAGGGGAAGCTGCTAAGGGATTTTTGGTTCTTTGTCTCCACTGACGCCTGAAGTTTCATTCGGCTCTGAAAAGCCTCCCCAAGGAAGAGCCTCACTTGGTCCGGGGCAGTGGTTTGTTTTGCAGGCCTCTTTGAGTTTCTGGGGATGGTTAGCGTTACACTGCTGGTCTGGACTCAGGCCTGGACCCAGAAGGTGAGCCGACAGGGCCAGATTCTGCTCTCAGGTACACCAGTTTCACTCTGAGCAACTCCACTGTCAGAGACAGACATTCGAAACTCACACTAATGCCTCTGAGTGCAGAATGTGGACCGGAGTCACTCACCTAGAACCCACTGGCCAGCTGAGGCTCGACACCTCCAGAGACCCCTGTCTGGCTTTCCTCGGGGGCGAGAGAACCCATCCAAATGCCATTGGGAACACAGACTGGAGGAGTCTGTGCTGGGTGGGAGCTGGAACCAACACAACCTGCTCTCACAAAGGAACAGCACCGGAGGTCACAAAAGAGTTTTGCCTTCTCCTCGCTTGTCTGTCCGTGTTTGAGCTCCTGCAGAGAGAAAGGAGAGTCCATCCACGTTCCCAACAGCAAAGAAGAGGGTTGTCTGTCTCGGGGTAACTCCTATGGGGAAATCTTCTTTCCAGCAAAGCAGCTCTCGGAAAAATATGAGGTTAAAGCAGCATATGAAAAAGGAATTCCATGGAGATCCTCACATGTTCTGCCTGGAGCAGAGACTTTACTGGTGTCAGCCAGCGCTAATGCAAGCAGGGAACACACCTGGCCCCAGTTGCTAGCTGCATATGTACCTGAGACTAGGAAATCGATGTCACCAGCAGGTGCTAATGTGATGCCCTGGCTAAGTATGATTATGTCGCCCTCTAGTGGTCAGATGGCACCCAGGATAAGAGCCTTCTACTTGCTCACACTTAAGGCTGAAGTACTCTTCTAGCTCAGGCAACAGGGGCTTATGGCTGGCCATGGAGTCTTTACAATGTGGAAGGACCATGTGGACCAGAACAAAAGAGCAGAGTCCTGGCTCAGTCACATTTGGGGTTGGAAGGCAGGGAAAGAGATGGGTTCAGCTCCTACAGGTGATTTGGTGACCCATGTAATATAGACGTCAATGGAAGCATCTGAGCAACAGATTTTGCAAAGTACAGACCCCAGTGTCATGTAATGTGGGGTTTCTTGCACTTTCCTTGGAAACATTGGGCACTAGCCATTGTTGGTGGGAGAATACCAAAGTGGACAAGCAACTGGTGGTCTCATGCAATACTTCTTATGTTCGTGTTCTTACGCGCCAGAAAATATCCTCTCCACTTTGGAACAACCAAACCAGCGACAGTCCCCTAAGAAACCATTTCAGGATGCTGTGGGGCCTGGACAATGCCACACAGACAGGGAATCACATTCAGTAAGGCAGCTGATTCTTCTGGCGAATCATGACCCTTAGGAGTGTTCGTGCCAGGCTCCTGGTGGTCAGAGATGCCAAACCTGGGGAAAATGAAGAGCTCTCTCCTAGTGACAGCTGGTTGGGTGGGGAGCAGCGCAGACATCTGTTCACCTCACATATATCCCAGGGACATTGCTGGATATGCCAATGCTGTAGGGGAGAGCGCTGGCAGTGGAATAAAGGAAGAAGCCACTCTTGTGTCTTATGACAGATGACAGGAGCTTGCTGCTCAAGATGAGACATTCCGTCACGTCAAAACATTCTTCTCCGGAACCTTTGGTAACAAATAACCAGCTCCCTCCTCCCCCGATTCCAGCACGGTGGAGGCTCCAGAGTAAAATCCATAGATCTGTGTCACGGCGGGAGAAAGATGGACGTGGCGAGCCAGGAGAGAAATTGCTCCAGATAGCAAAGGAGAAAGATGGGAGATGGATATACAGAGAGCAAATTACAGCAACATGCAGGAAATATAGACACCAAGACAGAGGAAATGTGAGAGTTTTAAATAATTGAACTCCCCCAGCCTAATCCTGGCCCTGCCGTGGAACTTGACAGCTGCTGAGTAGCCACCCCATGGAAGATTTGTGCTGGTTTAAGCAGCCAGATCTGATTTTGTTGTGTCAGTTTAAGGGATAATAAAACAGAAGCACTGCACCATCAGACAGTTGCTGCCAAGCCTCTCCACTCACATGAGAACCGGGGATTATTGTTCAGAGTCTGGTAGCACCTACAGGACCTGAAGGAGATCAGGGGCCCATCACATGAGGTGCTGTATTCACACATAAGAAAGAGTTCCTGCCCCAAAGAGCTGACAATTTAAATACAGGTAACAGAGAACACACTTGGGAAGAAGGGCAATACTCCCACCCTCATTTTAACAGATGGGGAGATGAGTCCCAGACAGATGAAGTGACTTGCCCAAGCTCAGTTAGGAAACCTGTGGCAGAGCCAGGAAATGAACTCCCATTTCCTGAGCTCAAGCCCAGCACTTTCC
Organism: Gopherus evgoodei; assembly: GCF_007399415.2. Lineage (NCBI taxonomy): Eukaryota > Metazoa > Chordata > Testudines > Testudinidae > Gopherus > Gopherus evgoodei. The sequence continues at coordinate 7,215,349 of NC_044339.1, read as the reverse complement.
CCCCAAGCCCATCCTTCCACCCAGCTAGTAAGAAAAGCAAGTGCAGGGTCCGGCTGCGTCCCAGCCTCTCCGGACCCAGATGCTCTTTCCATTGCCAGTGGCTGGGTAAGGACTTACTCCTGCTAGCCAACTCCCACCGATTTGGGGGGAGTTGAGGTGTTAAGCCCATCTCAGGGGCAGGCAGCACTCAGTGCCCAGTAAGAGTGAAGGGAGCACAGTGAACCTTGGTAGGGCTTCCACAAGAGTCCAAAGGCAAGAGAAATCCCCAGCTGATAGAGACTAGCCTGGAATTTGTCTTGGCTTGACAGTCTCTTGTAGCAGTGAGTTCCACCGGCTGATTATGTGCTACACTAGTTACTCCTAGATTCTCCAGCCATTAATGCCAAAGCAGTGCCCCCTTAGTGGGACCCTGGGACCCATGTGAAAAGCCGCTCATTGACACAGTGAAGTATACACTCTCACAGCTTAGCTAAAACCACCCAGAGCAACAGCTAAGACAGCCTGTGCAAAGAGGATCTCCATCAAGTGGGAGGACTTAATGAGCCCTCGTTCAGCCACGCTCTGTCTTCGCTCAGAAAAAGGAGACAGCGGGTAACTGGAGAGGAATGGGTGACCTACGAGGCCTTTCTGGACTTTGATTTTCAGGAACCCAACATAAAAATAACCCCCGGGCCAGGCTCCTCAGCTGTCGTGAAACCACATCACACCACTGACATTGGTGGAACTGCCTTCCTTTACATCAGCTAGCAGATCAAGTGCCCTGCGTGTTGTCAAAAGTGGCATCTCTCCTGCAGCCAGACAGGTTCTAATAAGAGAAATGCCAGGCTGCTTAGCTTCACTGGCTATTTAGGAGTGGCAAAGTGCTTTCTCACTGTCTGCCTCTGCCTGCCTCTCTCCATCTCCTTGCTGTCGTGTCCCTTGTAACCTTCCCCTTCCCCTTCTCTTCCTTAAATCATCCTCCCTCTTCCCCAGCCCCCGCAGACCAGAGTCACTTATCATATGCAATTAAAGGTGCCATCCGGAGGAAGGAAACTTTACCTAATGCTGAGACCTCTAAATTTAGAACCAGCCAGCAGGGAGTTGTAAAGCATCTCTGCTGACCTAAGGATTGTCAGAATTTAATGATGTTGCCATCGGCCTGGCCCGGGATGAATTCAGAGAGACTAGGAGAGAAAGTGAGTGGAGAAGAAAAGCCAGTCCCACTTCTTGAGGAAGTTCTACCTTTTGTCTCTCTGTGGGAGCAGCGCTGATTAGAGAGGAGAAATTTTGCCCTGAGTTTGTTTCTACCATCAAGGGATATCTGAAGGGAGGACTGAAAAAAGGGAGAGTTTCTCTTGGATTCAACAGAATTCATGACTTCAGACACTGTTTACTCCACCGAGAGAAGGCTGTGTTCATGGAGAAAAGATGGTTGAGATAGAATAATAGAATCTCAGGGTTGGAAGGGACCTCAGGAGGTATCTAGTCCAACCCTCTGCTCAAAGCAGGACCAATTCCCAACTAAATCATCCCAACCAGGGCTTTGTCAAGCCTGACTTTAAAAACCTCTAAGGAAAGAGATTTCACCACCTCCCTAGGTAACCCATTCCAGTGCTTCACCACCCTCCTAGTGAAAAAGTTTTTCCTAATATCCAACCTAAACCTCCCCCACTGCAACTTGAGACCATTTCTCCTTGTTCTGTCATTTGCTATCACTGAGAACAGTCTAGATACCTCCTCTTTGGAACCCCCTTTCACGTAGTTGAAAGCAGCTATCAAATTCTCCCTGAGTCTTCTCTTCTGCAGACCAAACAATCCCAGTTGCCTCAGCCTCTCCTCATAAGTCATGTGCTCCAGCCCCCTAATCATTTTTGTTGCCCTCCGCTGGACTCTTTCCAATTTTTCCGCATCCTTCTTGTAGTGTGGGGCTCAAAACTGGACATAGTACTCCAGATGAGGCCTCACCAATGCCAAATAGAGGGGAATGATCATGTCCTTCAATCTGCTGGCAATGCTCCTACTTATACACCCCAAAATTGCATTCCCCTTCTTGGCAACAAGGGCACACTGTCGACTCATATCCAGCTTCTCATCCACTGTAATCCCTAGGTCCTTTTCTGCAGAACTGCTGCCTAGCCACTCGGTCCCTAGTCTGTAGCAGTGCATGGGATTCTTCCTTCCTAAGTGTAGGACTCTGCACTTGTCCTTGTTGAACCTCATCGGATTTCTTGCCCAATCCTCTAATATGTCTAGGCCCCTCTCTATCCTATCCCTACCCTCCAGCATATTTACCACTCCTCCCAGTTTAATGTCATCTGCAAACTTGCTGAGGATGCAGTCCACGCCATCCGTCAGATCATTAATGAAAATATTGAATAAAACCAGCCCCAGGACCGACCCTTTGGGCACTCCGCTTGATACCGGCTGCCAATTAGACACGGAGCCATTGATCACTACTCGTTGAGTAGTCTAGCGAACAGGGTCTATTCCTGGGTCTGCCACCAAAAATGTCTCACCTGGGCACTTTGCAAAGGTGTATTGGTCCAGGTTAGCAGATCTCCATGCAGGATCAGGACCCTGATATAATGTGATGGCCAGCACCCGATCCAGCAAAAGAAGGAAATTTGAAACCACAGTGTACTTACTCAAGGTTGCAACATTGTAGATGGAAGCAAAATTCCTCCTGTATCCCTATGAGTGATCATTTTATGCCCTGAAGCACAAGATTTGATTGCCCCTATTATCCTGGCTTGCATAGCTTGCATAGCTGCAAATGTTATTAGCAGTCATAAAACTATCCTGGCCTTTTTAGAATCCTGCCACAGTATTTGTCTCATTGCCCTCTTCTGGCAGCGAATCCTCCAGGTTCACCACACATGGCATTAAAGAAGTAGTTCCTTTTATTGGGTCTAAATGTTCTGCTCTTTACTCTCATTTCAGCCTCCACCTGCTCTTCAGTTTACGGGGCAGGTACAAGGGAAAAGCAGGCATGGATCAGTTTTCACCACACACTTTGCAACTTTAAGGGCCTGGCTCACATTCTTCTCCTGCTCAATAATCTTTGGCCTAATTCTTTTTTCAACTGAAGGTGCCCAAAGTTAGGCACCCAAATCCAAGGGTTGACATAATCAGCTTCATATTCAGAGGGGCTTCAGATTACGAGTGCTCAGAATCTCTGAAAAATTAGACCACATTTTTAGGCTGAGATTTTCAGAAGAACTTCCCTATCCACGATACAGCTATGGTCCCCACTGGCATAGTACAGGGGCCAGCAACCTTTCAGAAGTGCTGTGCCGAGTCTTCATTTATTCACTCTAATTTACGGTTTCGCGTGCCGGTAATACATTTTAACGTTTTTAGCAGGTCTCTTGCTATAAAAGTCTATAATATATAACTAAACTACTGTTGTATGTAAAGTAAACAATGTGTTTAAAATGTTTAAGAAGCTTCATTTAAAATTAAATTAAAATGCAGAGCCCCCCGGACTGGTGGCCAGGACCCGGGCAGTGTGAGTGCCACTGAAAATCAGCTCGCATGCCGTGCCATAGGTTGTCTACCCCAGTGTAATATCTGAGCATCTGCCAATCTTTAATGCGTGTATCCTCACAAGCAACCTGTGAGGCAGGGCAGTTCTGTTATCCCCATTATACAGATGGGAAACTGAGGCACATTGAGGAGAAGTGACTCGCCCAAGGAGTCTGAGGCAGAGTAGGACATTGAACTCTCATTGTTCAAGACCCAGGCTGATGCTTCAACCATTGGGCCACCCTTTTTGTTTCAGTCTATGGCATTTAGGTGCCCAATCGCCATAGAATTATTGATAAACTGGCGGTGGTTTGCAGGAGAGCCAGGAGAATGATTAAATGATTGGAAAAAATGCTTTATAGTGAGAGACGCAAGGGGCCTGATCTGCTTAGCTTAACAAAAAGGTTAAGGGGTGACTTGATCACAGTCGACAGGGACCTACACAGGGAACACAACACAGGGCTCTTCAGCCCTGCAGAGAAAGGTACAACAAGATCCAATGGCTGGAAACTGAAGTTAGAAACATTCTGATTATAAAGAAGGCACAAATTGTTAACCACGCGGGTAATTAACTATTCCCAGCTCAGTCACCAACTCGCCATGTGCTCCCATGCCTGACTCCATCCCCCTTTCACTGAGGAGCATCTTGCCACAAGATCTCAATGAGACTGTTCACCTAGTATGATGCTCCATACTGTAGGGATGGCAGGATCAGGCCCTTAACTGCGGCATGCCTCAGTTTACCCATCTGTAATCTGGGGATGGTAATACCTGCCTTGCAGGGGGGTTGTCTGGTGCCTAATCAGTTAATTAGCCAAATGTGGCTCTCCACTTGCTGGCATCAATCAGGTGTCACTCCATTATCACACACTGATGGACTCACTTCAGAGTCACACCTGGGGTAATGAGAGCAGCATGCAGCACTTAATGTTTGTAAAGCTCTTTGAGATCCTCCGACAGATGGGGCTAGAGACAGGCAATGTCCTATCGTTACCATGCGCCTGATTTTCGGATCCTCCTCTTTCAAGATGCTGAGCCAGAGCACCCACAGCTCCCAGTGATGCAGCTGTAGAGGAGAGCACTCAGCATCTCTGAAACTCAGACCCTGTTATGCACCCTAATGATTTAGTACCACTGGCAGATGCCCCCTCCCAGATACCTGTCTGCGGAGGCCCCTCTCCCCCTCACAGGCGGCTCCAAAAGGAGCTCGAAGCCCGTGCTATCGATACACATGAGGAAGCAAATGTTAAGATGTTGGCTGACGTCTAAAAGCCGCACTGAAAAACCCAGCCGTTCCGTACCAGCGGCCCGCTTCTCTCTCCGCTGCAGAAGACCATTTTCCCAGCAGGGCGTCTTACTTCATTACAGAGAGGCTTGTACAGTTAAAGTTGCAAAAATGGAACAAGAGGCAGGGCCTCCAGGGTTGGTGGTGGTGGTTTTTTTCACTTTAGTGGGGGCTCTCTGGCTAATCTACATGCTGGGAGGCTTTTCGACTGGTGATTTGCCAGGGGGTGGGGGAAGAGAGAAAGAGAGGTAGAACTAAGGAGGGGGAGACAGGATAAAAGGGGAAGGAGAAAGATCCAGGGGAGAAAGGAAAAGGGTGGGGGAGGGAGAGGAGGAGGAAGAGGGAGACTCCTGAGCAGCTACAAGCAAGCTGGAGGAAATGTAGATCCCTTACTCCACGGGGGAGCTGAGAGGGGCCAGTGCTTCACCCCAATCTCAGGCATAGGGATAGCTGTTTCAATGCAAACTCCTGCTGCAGACAGGCACATCTGCGGCTTGGCTCGCTGGGCCTTTGCCGTGAGTGAAACCAGGGGCAGTGGGGCAAATGGCAGCTTAAATCCGGCCTCTGCATCACTGCAGCGACAGTGGTGGCTGGAATCAGGGCACACCGCCCAGCACAGACAAGGCCAAAGGCTTTAGTAAAGATCAAGTGACACGGAGGAGACCCTAACCCTAACCTTTATTATTCTCATAAGGGTCCAGGCAGTGCCCACCTGCACCCTCACCCCGGCCTTGCTTTCAAGACGGTGTTGTCAGATGCCACTGGTGTGGTGCTCTGCCCTGTTCAGTGTTGATATCACTCGGCTGTGTGAGTGTGTTCCCTCCGAGTGCTGTCCCAGCTGTGCGCAGATAGCTGACACAGCAGACCCCGAGAGAACCCCCAATGACCACAGAGTCTCCTAAGGTACGAAGGCATGTCGGCCAGGTTTATTGCTGTATGGACACAATTGTTACTCTACAGGGCATACTACGAGAGAGTGCCTCTTGGCAATGGACTCAGCTCAGTCCAGCGGGACTTTCCACTGCCCCCTCGGCCGGACAAAGACACCGCCCCAGGGATGCATTCTTATACACAGGTACAAACAAGTTACACATCACTCCTGACGTATGAGGTGCAACCCCTCTATGCTGCAAGGTACAACCCCTCTACGTAGTAAGGTGCCGCCTCTCACCTTGTACATGTTTGTTCGAACAAAACAACTCTATCCATCATATTACCCTTTCGGCCCTGTCATTGGGATGGGTCAGCCTGTTCCTTGTTATCTGTGTGGAGTGTACAAGTATGTGAACGTTCTGATATCTAGTGTCCAGTACCTTTTAGGTGTGTCTCTTTCTGCAGCATTAGCCCTTTCCTTGCCAGCTTCTGTGAGCAGGGCTTGCCTCTGGCTCACAGGTTAACTTTGCTTTATGTTAGCAAAGTCTTGACCATTACTTCAGTTTAGGCCTCAGGCCTCATACCAGGCCTCTGATACCAAGGTTTATATCTCAGGGCCTCCTCCAAGCAGAGGTGCGTGCTTTGGCACTCCAGAGACCCTCAGAGTGCTGCACCCGGGGGGTGACAGGCTGCCCCTGCAAAGAGTGAGGCCCTAGAGAGGGCGTTCTTCTTTTGCTGCGTGTCTGCACAGCACCTAACACTGCAGGACAATGCAACTACCCAACAGCATCATCCAACATGTGTGCCACACTTCCCTGCACCCCAAGAGGCCGCTTTGTCCTGAGGAGCCGGTGCTGCCAGACCGCGCCGCTTCTGCCTTCCCCCCATGCTAGCTGCACACAGACTGACTTAGTGCTCAGCTGCAGACAGGCAGCTAGGGAGCTCTATTAGCATATGTCCATGCTGTGTTCAGCAGCGGCCGCTGCTGTGCCTGGAGATGGGGTGAGGCTGCAGAGACCATCCACAGGTTGTCTTCTATTTCAGAAGGTGGAGCAGGGGGCCGGGCCAGCTGTTTACACCAGGATCTGGTTTCTGAGTCAGAAGTGACTCTCTTTGCTCACATAATATGCACCAGGTTGGGCTTGACACGCCTGCCTTTCCCACTGCACCTTGGCTTTTCCAACACAAAGACAGAGCAACATGGACATTTTCAATAAATAAATAGGATCCTACCAAACCAAGACAGCCCCTGCACATGCCTCCCCCTCTGGGGAGCGGAGAAGAGAACAAACCTAGCAGAGGTTAGTCACGTTTCTTAATGCATTGCTACGATGACGCGTGCAGCAGAAGAACTACATACAATAGACTAGACCCTCACGGCACGAAATCTCCCTTGTTGTACAGATCAAAATGGAAGTGACTAAGACCTAGGATCTAGAGGTGGGAAATGACTCGCCCAGCACAGAATGATTGGCAGATGCTGCTCAGCAGAGCAAGTACTGCATAGTGGAGGTTTCACAGGCAATTGCTGTGAACGTGCATTGGCTGAGCTTTGTGAAAGGCGCAGGATTGGCTTAGTAAGAAACCGATTATTGCTCATTCCTTGCATTGTGGTAGCCTCTAGGGGCAGCGACCAATGAGCAGGGCCTTGTCATGCAGGACAGACATGCAGGAAAACGCCAGTCCCTACCTGAGAGAGCTCACAAACTAGGTTCAGTTGTAGGGGTCGGTGCAGGGTGGGATTGAGGTGCTTTGGCAAAATTTTAGGAGGAGGGCACTGGCAGGGCTGGAATAGCCCTGGGTGCTGCGGGACAGGAGTGAGGGGCTTCGGCAGAGCTGTGCACAGGGAGCTCGCCTGGCATTGCACTCCAAATACCAGCAGCTGTTACCAACCACTCCACCCCGTCCTGAGCGAAGAAATGCACTCGATCTCCTCACTTAAAAACCTGCAAAGAACAAGGCAAAGCCCTGTGGCCCATACTCAGCCGTGGAGTCAGGCTGCCTAAGCAATCGCCTAGGTGCCAGGATTATTGAGGGGCAGCATTTTGTTGGGGGCGGGGGCCGCAGGCGGCTCTGGTGGACCTGGCGCAGTCGTGCCTGCAGATGGTCTGCTGGTCCGCAGCTCCAGTGGACCTCCCGCAGGCATGGCTGCGGCAGCTCCACCGGAGCTGCGGACCAGGGGACCCTCTCCGCAGGCACGACTGCGGCAGGTCCACTGGAGCCGCGGACCAGCATGCGGGGCGGCGAAATGGCCGTGCACCTAGGGCACTAAAAACACTAGCGCCAGTCCTGCATGGAGTCGGCCTCAAAGCCAACAAACAGCTGGGAATTGCAGGCCCTTCTCCTCCCCGGAACCGGAAGGGAGGAATCCCACACTGCAGCCTCTCAGAAAGGGCAGCCTGGCCTCAAGGAGAGAGAGAAGGGAGGGAGGGAGTGAAGGACATTCCCTGCTGGCCTCTGGCTCCTGTGCCATTCCCCTCAATTCAGGCGGGTCACAGAGGCTCCTGTGGCACCGTGCTGAGCTGCAGTTCCGGTGACTAGGAGTTAATTATTCAGCCAGTTGCCTCAGTGCCCTGCTGGGAGCTGAGGGAGCCCCTCAAGTGGCCACCAAAAATCCCCTTCTTGTGGTTCCCAGGCTCCTTTGCAGCCTGCAGGGAGGGGTCTCCTCTCCTCACAAGTGGAGGGGTTCACTCTTGCTTCTCTTTCGTGGGTTGGGCTAGGTGCCTGGTGTCCTCAACATCCCCGCAAAAGAGGGGATATTCCTCCTGAGGAGGCGACTGTGGGCTAACGGGTCACCTTTGGGGGCTGAACTCCTTGGTGGCATCAAGGACGGCTTTAGCTGTAGCTCCTTCGGAGCAGGGTCCATCCCTCCTTACCACTGTGGACAGCACCTCACACAGCTGTGGTGCACCCTGAACAGTAATTTAATGCAGCTGCAGTCTGAATGACACCATCCCCCTCTGGGTCAGGGAGGTGCTATCAGACCCAAGGAGCTGAGGCCCAGAGAGATTCGGGGAGCTTCCCAAGGGTGCACAGGAAGTCTGCGGGTTGGCGAAGAACGGAATCGTGGTCTCACGTCCCCGGCTAGCACCTCTAACCATGGGATCAGCCTTCTGTTTTGTTTTGCTGCTCGTCTCAGCCTGACATACCCACTCTCCCCACTCGTTCTTGCAAACAGCTACCCCATTTAGGCTGAAATCTTCCAAAACCGTTCAGCCCACGTCAGACACCTGGCTTGGAAAGTTTCCGTCCAAAGAGTTAAAATTTGACAAAGAGGGCGTCCCATACACCAAGTCTACAGCTGCAGCCACCATTGCTTTATGAATCCCATGCACACAGGGAGCTGGGAGTAGAGCCCAGATTTTTTGCTCCAGAAAGACCAGCCTCTGGCATTTGACTTCAGCTGTATCAACAATTCCCTTACTGGCTCTGTGGGCCCAGCCACGAGAGGGCAGCACCAGTTACTCAGAGACACAAGGCCAAGACGTCATCCATAACTACTAAGAATAGACTGAGAGGCGAGAGGCCCGTGCTGGTACACCTAGCGCCTTAATCAGACAAATTGGCAGAGTTGGTTATAAAGGCTGGGAGCTGCTGTGTGACATGGTTACTGCTCCTAGGCCTCGGGGCTGCCATTAATGGATTTTTCTCTCTGAAAGCAAAAAGGAAAGAGGCAGCCAGAGTCGATGCGGCTGAGTCTGCGCTGATTTCCCTCCACTCGTTATACAACTTTTTATTACTAATTGAAGTGCTCTAGGACACAGATGAACTTTCTTGGCTCGATATTCATTATAACTCCATCCTCCTTTGTAGAGAAATCGTAGTCGCTCTGATGATGGCTTGGAAACTTCTTGCTCGATTTAACCAGTGCTGGCTCCAGATGCCTGTGCCAGAAGCATGGCTTTCCTCCGGATCCAGCAGAGCCCGTCCACCTCCAAAGGTTGGGCTACATCACAGAGCTGCTAGATTCTGATCCAGAGTCACTCCACTGAAGCTACGCTTCCTGGTGTCCTGAGTGCAGAAGTTGGCCAAAAGGATGGCGATCTAATGCTAAATCCAGGTAGGTTGGAAACATGCTGCTGGGTTCTGGGGGTGGGAAGCTGAAGACCGAATGCCAAGCCTAGGTGGTCTCAATATCTAAATCCTGGAGACGTGGTACTGAGCCCTGGCAAATCCTGCAATCACAAAGCTCCTGGGTGCCGGTTCTTTGGAAACCCAATGCCACATCATATAGAATACCATCTCCATAGACTATGGATAATTAGGAATTATCTCAGAACAAGACAACTCTTCCGTGGGGTGGACGATGGGACGCAAAGGGGAGAAGTAAATATGTGTTGGGTTTATTTTGCTGATGATGATATCACATCATTTGAACATACATCTCTTCCCCATAAATGAACATATCTCCCACCGAAATGCACCAGCTCCTTTTTCATCCGCTGCCTCCCTTCTCCACGGAGGTCGGTCACAGGCCCTGTATCGCCGCACACAGATGAAATTAATAAAGAGCTTTTCCAGAGACGGGCCTTCACTTAATCACTAAACACACTTACTTCCCTGCAGACAACTCTGGCCCAGCTCCCCTGTGTTTCCAGCATGAGCTGTCTTTGTAATTTCACTAAGAAGGTTAACTAGCCAGCTGCGTAGAGTTAATTTGTACATGCAAAGCAGGCTAGCTCTAAGCACCCTGGGAGATGACAGTGAGAAAGGAACAGGCTCTGAGCAGGGCCACCTGGAGAGGGAGGGAGGTGGAAGGCAGCCACTCTTGTAGCTGATTCAGTGAAAGGCAGCTTTGATCGAGATGAAATGGATTTGGAGAGCACTGATTCTGCAGACATGTTTGACCGGGCCCTCAACTGGACACAGGTTGCAAGAGGCTCCAGATCAAGTTCCTATTTGCCCAGGTTAAAGGGTTTGCTGGAAGAACCAGACACAATCAGATTTGCCTAAAGCTGCAGGCTTGCCTCCTGCATGGCAGTGGGAGAGAGCAGTAGGATTTGGATTGTAGGAAACGTCACGTGGGTTCAAATATGGTGACATAAGCATGGGGTTCTGAACCTAATCTTTACAGAGCTGGTGGATTTGTCAGCAGAGCTGAGTGGGAAATGGTGTTCCCAGCCTGCAAAAATTGTTGAGATATTGAAAAAATTTCCCATCTCAAAGTGAGACAAAGTTTAAATCTCAAAATTTTTCACAAACGGAAATTCCAGCACCCCCCCCCCCCCAACCCCCTCAAAAAAATTTCAGTTCAGGTCAATCAAAATGTTTCATTTAGACCTTTTTTAAAAAAAAGACTTGTTACAATTAACTTAAAAATTGAAGCAAAATGTCATTTCAAACCAGAAAACTGGGATTTTTCATTTCGAAAATGCCCAAACAAAGCATTTTGATCATTTCAAAACTTTTTTCAAACAAACAAACAAACAAAGTTGAAAAATTGCTCCAAACCAACCCTTTCCCACGAGAAGTTTCAGTTTCCCTTAATCAGCTTTTTCTGACCAAAGTAGTTTCGCTAAAAAACTCCTGATCAGCTGTGTTTGCTGGCTAGGGCAGGGGGTTATGTAGCAGACCTAGCCGAGACGCACTGGCAGAACTGTGCAAGGGGCCCTATGGGACAACAGCAGAAGATGCTGCAGGTCAAGATTGCACAGCTGTGTGGGAAAAGTTTCCCAATCCCTGCTTGCATAATGGGTTCCTTTTACTTAGCGCTGCAATCCCTGTGATGCTAATGCAGGATAATTTTTCGTTATATTTTTGCGGCTTTAATTGCCAATTTAGTTTGCCTCCAGTGTGTGAACTGAACACAAAGAAACTGCTGGGAGTAGATGCTTTTAGTTAATTGCCCAGGGAGGTCTCTGCATAGACTCCAGTGGGCCTTTTGCATCAAAACTCAAAGGTTTGCAGCCATGTTTTCAAAGTGTCTTTGGCTGTGGGAGTCCCTGTTGCCCTTAACTTCTCAAGCCCAGCTTGGCTGTAAGCTAGCAGGCTCCAGTGGTGGATACTTTTTGTATCTGAACTAGCTGCAACCATTTGGGGAAGGGAGATGGCGGGGACACTTCTTGCCCCTCATCCCAGGTTGTTTAGTAGGCCTTCAGTGTCCCTACTTTAGTGTGGCTTCTAGTCACCCCACCAACACATTTTATGTTGTGTGTCTAGTCCGCATGCTTAGTCAACCACTGGGATTGAAGCGCCCAAGAGCCGAAAGCACAAGTCCCTGTAACTTGAACTAAAGAGGCAGACTCCCCAGCGATGGCGGTAACAGACACGTCCCCTCTGTAGATTGGAGACAGAGGATGATGCATAACGCACCGACTAGTGGGCTGTGATTCACCTGGTATGATGGAATAACGGGAGGTTCTGATTCATGCTGCCCCTGGCAAGAGAGGTACAGAGCAATCTGCCTTTGCTATCGTCTTACAGATCACGCCTTCTGAGCCACTGGGCTCTCTCCAATAAGCTTCTCTGAAAACAAGGGTCAGCGTGGAGAACAAAATAAGCGCCGGCGCTCTCAAACTCCTCCCACAATCCAGGCTCCTCCCACTCGGGGCACCCAAACGAGATGTCATTCAGTAGATGGCATCTTGCATGCTTTGCTCGGGAGCGAAACTGAACAATACTGGCACTTAGGTCGGCATTAGTAGGCTTCAGAGTTGGCAGCACATGGCAGTCCTGACTTGTCCCCGAGCTGCCTTTTCAGGCTGCCTGCAGTTTTGAGCAGACTGCATCCCTGATGATAAGACTTGCTCTTCCAGTTCACCTGGTGAAAGAGTTGCTCCCAGGGCTGGAGGGATGGGAGACAGGGATCCACCAGCACCAGTCCCAGGGGATTAGGTTCTACCCTTGCTACCAGAAGGAGACGCAGCAACCGTCTCTTAATAAAAAAAACCCACCTCTTCTTCGCAGCAGCTTGGCTTGCTACAGCCTTGTCCTGTCACTCACGGTGAGCGATTCCCCAAGATCACTTGAGAGAGGCCCCCTGAGGTATGTGACTCGTTATCAGCGGTAATTCTCAATTACACCTCCTGGACCGGCTTTGGAAATGACAGAACTCCGCCGAGGCCGCTGCCATCTGTCTGTAAAGCCCGTGTTTGGCACCTCGCATGCTCATTGAGGTGCCTGCTTCAATCCCGCGCTTCCGGTGCCCTGACACCTCTGCACAAGCAGCAGAAACAATCAGTCACCGGAAAGCGCGCGGAGGGGGCTGTGCTGAAGAAAGCCACGTCTGAGGCCTGCAGCCTTCACAGGTAGGAGCGAGAGATTACGGGTCCCTGTACGCTGCAACAAACGACCCAGAGCTGCAAGTCTAGGAGCCCAGGCCAGCTGACTCGGGCTTGCAGGGCTAAAAATAGCAGTGTAGACGTGTGGGCTCAGGCTGGCGCCGAGGCTCTGAAACCCAGCCAGTGGGGAGGACCTGAGCGTCTGCACCGGTGGTTCTCAACCCGTGGGGGTACGCAAAGATCTTCCAGGGGATACACCAACTCATTTAGATATTTGCTGAGTTTTACAACAGGCTACATAAAACGCATCCGCCAAGTCAGTACAAGCTAAAATTTCAAACAGCGACTTCTTTGTACTGCTCGATACGCTAGACACTGAAATGTAAGTGCAACAGTTACATTCCAATTGATTTATTTTACAATTATAGGGCAAAAATGAGAAAGTCGGCGATTTGTCAGTAACAGGGCACTGTGCCACTTTTGTATTCTGAGGTCTGATTCTGTAAGCAAGTTGTTTTTAAGTGAGGTGAAACTTGGGGGTACGCAGGTCAAGTCAGCCTCCTGAAAGGGGTCCAGTCGTCTGGAAAGGTGAGCAGCCCCAGACATACCCAGTGGCGGGCTCTGTCTCTGTTGTGGTGCAGGGCATCAGGAAACCTGGGTTCTAGCAAGCACCAGTCTAAACATTTTGGACTAAACATTTTTTCCCTGAAAAATGCCCTTTCGTCATAGCCACCGTGTTCTGCAGAAACCTATCTTGTCCGGGCTGAAACGCGGCCAGGAGCCACGAACCCTGCAACAGCCAAGAGCCTGGCAGTTAGATCATTCGCTCAGGACACAGGAGAGGCAAGATTTAGCTGTATCAGATTTGGAACAAAAATGAAGTTCAGTCTCTCGCAAATGACAGCTGCGGTTGGCTGGCCAGCCCCTGCTCTGCCCCTGACTCTGCTTGAGCAAGCCACTTCCCCTCTTTGTGACTCAGTTTCCCCGTTACTAACGTTGGGGGGGAACGAGACTCACCTAGCTCTTTAGAGCACTTTCAGATCGCTGGGTTGACGCCTGCTAGGGACGAGATCAGTATTCCCATTTTCCTAACTGCAGAGTTGTTCCCTCATGCCCTCAGCTCAACCCCCACGCTGCCGGCAGTTCCCCCCAGAGCGGCTGAGCTGAAGGGCACATTGCCTAGTGGGTGCCTTGGGCAGTGCTCAGTGATGACGAGGTTAATTCCAGTCTCACCTGACTCAGTCCCATGTTTGTTCTCTACCCCGTCTCTTGCTGCAGCTCCCGCTGAAACCACCAGCTCCTGGCAGGAGAGTGGGGAGCCCTCTGGAGCAAATCCCCCACTCCAGATCATGCCATATGATAATTTCGAGAGTGCCTTTGTCAGAACGGGCAGGGGAGGTTCTCCAGGGAGATCCTGACAAGGGCAGAGCTGTGGAAAACAGCACGTCTCCTGGGAGCCCCTGGACCTGTCTAACTCAGAGCCAGCAGCAGCACAATCGCTGTCAGAACAGTGCCGGTCCCTGCTCACCTGGCATGAGGCTGGAAGGAGGGAGAGTGGGCAGGGACGTGTTCATACCAGAGAAGGGGAGCATGCAAATGACCTCGGTGCTCTCCAGTCCCAAGAGAAGTAAAGGCAAGGTGGCGCTTGGGGTTGAGGTACAGGGCAAGGACTCAGGAAATCAGCATCAGACTCCCTCGGGCCCCATCTACTGTGCAGTAAAAGACCCGTGCCTGGTCCAGGGCAGCTGATTCGGGCTCACGGGCCAAACAGCAGTGTCGATATTCAAGTTTGGGCTGGAGCCTGGACTGCGAATCCCCACGAGATAGAAGGTCTCAGAGCCGGAACATCTACACTGCTTCTTTCAGCCCGGCAGCCTGAATCACTTGACCCAGGCACCAAGTGGGGCTGCCGGTTATATATTTCAGTGCGAACACACTCCGGGTGCCTGCAGCCACGTCACTTCATCTCTCCTTGTGTGTCAATTCCCCATCCACACCCGGGGGATATAATCTTTCCTTTGACTATGCCGATTATAATTAAGGCTAAGATTTAGGCACATGGGGTTTTTTGGTCAAAGTCATGGACAGGTTACGAGCAATAAATAAAAATTCACGGCCTGTAACCTGTCCATGCCTTTGACCAAAAATAGCCTTGACTAAATCTCTACTTCTGGGGCCCCACTCCAGGGGCCCCCTTCTGCGGGGACCCTGCTCCAGTGCTGGCAGTTGACTGCCCTCCAGCCGCTGCTCCCAGGGCCCACCCTCTGGACCTCCTAGGGGCTCTGTGGCCGCTGCTGCAGCCACCCCAGGACCGCTGCTGCTAGGGCAGTCCCCAAGGCACCCCCAGGACTGCTGCTTGGGTGCTCCCTGGGGCCAGCCACACTGGCTGCTGTTTTGGCAGTCCCCGGAGCCAGCTGCCTGGGGCTGCCCAAGCAGCGGCTAGGGCAGTTGCTCCCATGGCAGACACCGGAACTGCTGCTTGGGCAGTCCCCAGGACTAGCCGCACCGGCTGCTGCTCCCCAGAGCCAGCTGCTCAGGCCTCCCAAGCAGTGGCTGGTGCAGCTAGCCCTGGGGACTGATAGAGCAGCTGGCCCCAGGTTGCTCCAGCAGTGGCTGCTTGGGCAGCCCTGAAGTCAGCCTCCCCTGCAGCTGCGGAAGTCACAGAGGTTGCGGAAAGTTACAGAATCCGTGACCTTCCGTGACCTCTGTGAAAGAATTGCAGCCTTAATTATAATCTCCTTGGAGTCTGGGCATCTCTCACCAGGCGCTCATCCATATGAACATTTAGTTTGTGACAAGCCAGGCTGTCAATCTACCCCACAGGAGTGCACACTAACTGGCCGGGTGGACACAGCTAATGTGGACTAACAGCTCCTTAGGAACTGTTAGTGTGTGTCAGCAGGGTCCACACAGACAGTTAGGATGCATCTCCACTTACAGCGGTGTGGAGAATACATACTGCACACCCAGCTAGCATGGGAATCAATAGCAGTGGAGATGGTGATGCACAGCAGGGTAGAAAGAGCAGACAGCCCTACATGCCTGAACCCCAGGGAATATACACTGCTCTCTTCACACCCAAGCAGTACCTCCCACATCTATGCAGCCAGAGTCTTTCCCCGCTGCCTCCCACTCAGCCCAGCCAGAGCCTTTCATTGCAGTGTGTAGCTACACATCTAGTGCCTGTATGCCACATATCACCACAAGTGTTAACACAGCCTTAGTTTGAGGCAGGGTAGATGTACCACCCAGCCTGCCGCACACTCAGTGTATGAGTAGATAAGCCCTATGTGATCGGGGGGGGAGGGGAGGCTGATCTTCGCTTCAGCCTCTTGTGCTACCGTTGTATAGATAACAATAATGTCACCTCACCCTGGCACTGGAGGCTATAAAATGGGAAAAAAAGTGGTGGGAGCTGGTTTTCATCTCTAACTTCTGGAGCAAAAGGAGTCTGTAGCAGTAGGACAGCAGAGGGAGAGACAGGACTCCAGGGTCCAACATGTGACTCACTGCGTGACCTTGAACAAGTCACAGTCCCACTCCATGCCTCAGTTTCTCCACCTATAACAAGGGGATAATAATCCAGGTCGTGCTCCCAGGAGAGGATGATATGCCCTAATTCACTAATAATGTTTATGAAGTGCTTTGAGATCCGCGAGCAGAACGTGCCAGAGGAGAGCAGAGGATCATTCAGAGTCTCGGAGCAGAGTGTGCTGTTAGCAGGGCCATCTCGGCTGGCACACCGGGAATTTTCAAGTGATTAAGCACTACGGATCAGCATATTAACAGACACAGGGCACTCCATTCATTAGGCTCCAGGGGCTCCGAGCACCGGGCACGGTCAGGAACAGAGAGACATGCTTTATGGTGAGGTTGTTCTCCACAGTTGCTCTGAAGGTTACATCTAGCTGCCCTACTCACGCATCCTTGTTGCTTTTAAGGC
Organism: Gopherus evgoodei; assembly: GCF_007399415.2. Taxonomy (NCBI): domain Eukaryota; kingdom Metazoa; phylum Chordata; order Testudines; family Testudinidae; genus Gopherus; species Gopherus evgoodei. The sequence continues at coordinate 7,198,524 of NC_044339.1, read as the reverse complement.
CAATTTATAAGCCCAGCAGCCTCCGAGGAACAAGGTGTCCCAGAGAGCCTGACCTCATGTACTGCCATCTTCTCTGCTATAAAACAGGTCGAATATGGCAAGCTGTCCAGGAACAGGGCTTTTACTCTTCTCTGATGGTTTCTCGTACAGTTTATCCTTGGTATCTGGCTTTTTCAGACTCCTCCTCCCTGACAGAGATCCGTGTCTTCTTGGAAGGGCCTGCTTTATGGGCGCGTGAACTGACAATGCTAGGGTAGCCCTGTGGTGAGTGTGTGCTACCGGCGCTCCTTTGCACCCAATCCACAGAAGTGATGGGTATGGTAGAGGCCCCCACTCCTTAGTTCAGGCAGTAGCTGCTCAAGTTTTGACGTCTGGAGGTCCCGAGCGTGTCAGCCAACACTGGTGACTATCCCACTGCTGCCAGGCACGGGGCAGGCAGCAGCTACCCTGCGACACCAACGCCCTGTGACTAGACTTGGTTACAACTCCTCCAATGAGCAGTTTTTTAATGGGAATGCTGTTTTATCCCCACTCTCCCTGGGGAAAACGCCCATTTCAACGTGAGGTTTCCGTTTGCCAAAGCAATGTTTGGACATGTTTTGTGCCGATGGTTCTGAACTGACATTTACAAAACTTTTCAGCCCTCCCACCTCAAATTTCACTGTTGTGATGTGCTGTCCCAACTGGGGACAGAAACAAAAGTCGAAATATTGACAGTGCCTGCACGAGGGAAATACCTCTTGCCACCCAGCTCCACTCCTGACCTGGAGCACCTTCGCACCTTGAGCCAGACCTCAATTCTGACTGGCAGCACCCCCTGCTGTGCCAATCCAGGGGTCCCCCAAGACGTCTCAGTGCCCCTTGGAACTGACAAGCAGCGCCCCCTGCCAGCCGGGTGACGAAACGCATGGTCGGTTTTGTCCATTAGACAAACATCCACAATGGGCAAGACGCCAACCTCCAGAATTGTCCCTCTTGAGATCTGAGCTAGAGATGAGGGCTGAGTGCTAAGACGCTGGAGACAAGGTGGCCTAGTGGCCAAAGCATCAGATGGCGCACTGGAAGACGTGGGTGCTGGTCTCAGCTTTACTGTTGTGTGACCTCATGCACTTCACTTCCCCTCTCTGTGCCCGAGTCCCCAGATCTGGGGACAACGATACCGAGCTGCTTCGAGAGCTACTGCTGAAAAGAACTCGGCACTATTATTCATTCCCAGTACTGATGCCTTTGAAGTGGCCTTGAGTTTTTGAGGAGCATTTCTGATTTAGATGCAAGAGCAATTCTATATTTGGCTATTCACTCAGCACTCCCAGGACATGTCGAAAGCTGCCAGCCCTACCCTAACCTGAACAGAGTAACTCACGGTGTATATATAGCCATGGAAAGGACACAACATAGCAATCTTCTAACAACTTCTCCCTACAGCTTGGCTGTTCCCGCTACCCCCCAGTGCCACGCCCAATCCCTCTTATAGAGTAGTGGCACCTGTGAACATGAATCAGCAAACATCACTGCATCTTTATGCCAGGTGCTAGAGCCTGGGTTTAGGATGACTCAGCAGCGAGGAGTCCCGCATTCATGGGCACGATCCTCAGTGCTACAGGAGCAGATTCCAGCCTTTGCCTATGTTGACACCACTTGCACGGAGATGCCCTCTTCTGCTCAGGCTGAATTTGACCCTTGGGTGCACTGCAGTTGTCATACTGCATCAGAGCATTGGCCCAACCAGGCCCCCATGTCCTGCCTCCAACACTTGGTGCATCAAAGGAAGGCGAAAAACAACTAAGTTAATTGTGAAACATCCTATGGGCTAGATCTGGCGTAGGCAACCTATGGCACGTGTGCCAAAGGCAGCAGGTGGGCTGATTTTCAGTGGCACTCACACTTCCTGGGTCCTGGCCACTGATCTTAAATGAAGCTTCTTAACATTTTAAGAACCTTATTTACTTTACATACAACAATAGTTTAGTCATTATAATAGACTTATAGAAAGAGACCTTCTAAACGCTAAAATGTATGACTGGCACGCGAAACCTTAAATTAGAGGTGAATAAATGAAGACTTAGCACAGCACTTCTGAAAGGCTGCCGACCCCTGGGCTAGATAGTGAGTGGCAGGCAGGTGTTTCAGCCAAGCAGTTCCCATGGAAGGCTTCCTGGGTGTTAACCCCGATCCTCCCATTTCCTCTAGCCATTAGAAATACCTCATTTGACTCTTGCTCTCAGGCTGCATTGTTGCTGATATGAAGGATAGCACGAGCTTTCATTGTTTAAACGGGCTCTTTATCTGAACAAGCTGTCCTAGCAGGAAGGATTCAGGCAAGAGGAAGCCAGTCGATACCAGCCGAGCATTAGGCCTTTTGAAAAGCAAAGAGCCTGTGGTGATGAGCGGTTCTGTTACGCTCCGCTACAGCTAACCCGTCTCCGGGCTGCTTCCCTTCCTCGCAGGGCCACTGCTTGCCTTCCCAAAGCCCTCTGCGGAGGCATCTCGGACCCTTCTGAGGTCTGACAGCCAAGAGAAGGAACCCCAGTCAGAACAGGAAAGGTGGCACCTGGCCCAGAGGGAGCAGGTGGGTAGAATGGGGCAAAATAAGTCCCTGCCCCAAGCTCAATAGCTTTGGATTTCTATAGCCCTTTTCATGCCAGAATCACACGAGCCACAGGGAGGTTAAGTGACTCACCTTGGGGCATGCAAAGCAGTCAGTGGCAGAGCCAGGGACAAAACTGCAAGGTGAGTCCCTGCTCTGGACACTAGAGGATGTTATGTGAGGGGTCCCCTCTCCCTGTCCCATGGGCTGGCCCCGGTGGTAAATCTGCAGGATAATCGGCCTTCCCCATTGCTGCTGCAATGCTGTTTACAGAGTCCTTAACTTTTGGAAGAGTGAACATTTACCTGTCCAGCCAAGCAAGCCAGGCCCTGAATCTAACAGAGACTGTGCAGGCAGCTCCTTGTCCACTGTGGACTCCCAGCTGGGCCATGTCACAATGCCCAGATCCCAGCTTTGCAAGGGGCCACAACCTCTATCACGGATAGACACCAGCAGCCCGGAGCTTTGCAAAAGTTCAGACTCAGATCCCAGCTTTCTAAAGTGCGGCTCCCTCTCTACCAGGGTGAGGCAAAAATCCAACCCCCGCCCGGGCCTGCCGATCTGGCTCCGAACCTGGCGCATCTGGGGGCAATCTCTGCTGATGCCTACCGTGCCCGCCTGTAACTGCTAAGAACAGCCACTGTTGTGCGTGGAACAGATGGTCATCTCCATAGCAACAAGCCGTCGGACTAGTAACTCCTTAACACCTCAGGGAATTATAATTTTTTTCTTTTTCTATCATTACATCATAACGATCTCTGGTCAAATTCCTCCAGTTGCTCATTAACGGCCAAGAAATGTCGTTCCCCACTGGTCATTACTGTCTTATTTGAGACATGTACAGGTACTTCAATGGCACTAGAGCTTATGTAGGATACAAGAAGTTTCAGGCAACACATATGCAGGTCACTACAGACCACAAAGCACCATGGGTAAAGCTGTGCCTGCTGATATCTATAAATGGAACCATCCCAAAATGTGGCCAAGCAAAGAGACTTCTGCATGTCCATAGCTCACACCCATTCCAGGCAGGCACAGAAAGTCAAGTCCAGGATCCAGGAGGGAACCTGTTTTCTCTTTGGCCCCAGCTCGATCAGCTAGCACCTTTCAGGCAGGAGACAAGTGGACTCATCTTTTGTGCCTGCTGTAGCCCAGACACGCAGGATGTGATTACGATGAGAGAATGGTGGTCAGCATCCCAAGCACGTCTTCCCAGATCACCACCCATCAGCAGGAACTACAGTAGAACCTCAGCGTTAGGACAGCTCGGGACTGGAGGGTGTTTGGAACTCTGAACAAAACATCATCGTTCTTTCAAAGTTTACAACTGAACATTGACTTAACACAGCTTTGAAACTTTACTATGCAGAAGGAAAACACAGCTTTTAACCATCTCAATTTAAATGAAACAAGCACAGAACCGGTTTCCTTACCTTGTTAAATCTTTTTTTTGTAATTTCCCCTTTATTTTTGTCTAGTAGTTTACGTTTAACACAGCACTGTACTGGATATTTTTTTGTATTTGTTTTGTCTCTGCTGCTGCCTGACTGAGTATTTCCCGGTCCAAATGAGGTGTGTGGTTGACCAGTCAGTTTGTAACTCTGAGGTTCTACTGTACACCCTTCTCCCCACAGGGCTGGGTGAGGCAGGACTGGCTTCCCCTACCTTCCAGGTGGGACCCCTCTTGGTCCAGCAACTGCAATTAGGCTTAGCCTCAGCGAGCCACCTTAGGCAAGTCACTTTGCCTCAGTTTCTTCTCCCCTCCCTTTCCCTGTATTTAGATTGTAAGTTCTCCAGGGCAGGGACTGTCTCTCACTAGGTGTCTGTACAGCACCTGGCACAATGAGGCCCTGATTTTAGTTGGGGCCTTTGGGGGCAACTGTAATACCAACAATGATGCCACATGACTGGCAGACACACTACAGACAGGGAGGGAAGAGGCTACATCCCTCTCAGATGACAGGGGAGGTGAGGCTGGCAGCAGGAAATTACTCAGCATGGAATCTAAGACACGAGTGCTGCCACAGAAGCTCCAGTACCCACAGCTGGTCAGGATTTACATGCTAGTCAAAAGGCAGCTCCTCCATGGCAGCCCCCTAACGCCACGCAAGGGCACTAGTTCTGCGCTCACTCAGAGGGAAGAGTGCCGCCTTCTAAATCAGCCCCATCACTTCGTTGTTCCTCCGAGGGCCTGGCATCTAAAGCAGAGACCTCGCCAGATCTACCAGCTTCTCCTGCCACATGGAATAGTATCGCTTTAGCAAAATCCTGCCGTTAGATGAAGTTCATGTGTGTGGGAGTGTGTGCAGCAATTCCCCCCATAAAAATCCCTCTGCGAACTTTCTCCTTCTGCCTGGTGCCCTTCCTAATGACATGCTGGAGAGGAGCTGCCTTCCGCCGGTTGTCTCCTCTCTGCTCGGAGCAGCAACTACTGCCATCGTAGAGGAAGTCCCGGGAACCACAAACCCCAGCCCTAGCTGATGCCCATTCATCAGCTTTCTATTTCTCCATGGTGGGCTGAGCACTGCTGAGCAGCTCGGTAAATACCAGTGCAGTCGGCTCTTCTTCTGACTGCCCCTGAAAAGAGTGGGACTTTTCCCCACTCCCTTAAAATAACATATCCGGAGAGACCACATCCGTCAAGCAGGACATACCTGGCCACTTCAACCATGCCCAGCCCAGCTCCTTTCTCCTTTGCTCTGTACTCAGTGGCTGGCACGATGCTACATTGCACCAGGCTACCTGGGAGACGTGGGCTTCAAACCATCTGGGGATGTGCTGGCAGCAACAGCAGAGGGTGCTGAGAGCAGATGCTCTCTCTGCGTATCTGGTGCTCTGACTGCGTTAACACAGGACTTTGCTTTCCCTCGGGAAGTACAACTTGCAGAGAATGGACATCTGTGGGGCGAGTCACCCTCCACTGGGACTTTCTCATGCAGTTTAATGCTCCATTTCCGTTATGCCCCCAAGAAAGCACTGTTCTGGCCATGTTCATGCTTGGAATGCACACTGCATGCTGGGAGCAGGTTAATGATCCCAGCATCCTGGCCAGGGGTTACAGCAGAGCAATCCAGCTGCTGGCTTTAGGTCTGGTTTGTGCAGAGATTTCAGAGCAGGACTGATTCCTTACCCACTGCCACCCATAGCTCCCATCCCTGCCACCCCCAGCCGGGGAAGAGGCACTGCACTTACACATCACGTTGAGGAATATGTTGCCAGATGCCAGGACCACCTTCTCCCGGGTAGCTCTGTCGTAAATGCCCACATGACACTCGTACGGGCCGTTGTCTGAGATCCGAACCTCTGGAAGACTGGGAAGGGAGAAGGAAAAGGAAATGTTACGGTAACATAACTGATATCTTACGCTCACATGACATCAGTAATTCTTTAGGATTCTCCTCTGCTTTACAAATCAAACACATTTCTTACACAGCAGCCACAATATCCACTACTGACTTGCACCCACGCCTGCAGCTTTCTAAGAGTGCGCTACATGACTAGAAATGAGCAGAATGGAAGTCCAGCCCCGAACTTCATCAGAACCTGAGGTTCTGCTCAGATCCGGTGTCACTGGTTGGGACCACCTCTGTACACGGCAGCTTGTAACAGAAGGTAGTAACTAGAGATGGTTGTAAAACAGAATCTCCATGGGAAATACTGACATCTCTAAATTTGTTTTCATTCTGAATGGAAAGTTAAAATTATTAAAAAAAAAACAACGTGCCATGGGACAGACATTCTGGCAAAAAAAAGTTTTGGAAACAATGAAATATTTCACTTCAATAAGATAAAAAATTATTTCTTTTCAACAATGCTGGAATGTTATTGTAGAATATAAAACACACATGTATATTATAATATTTTAATATAATACCAACTCAAAATGAAATGAAACGAAACAAGAAAGTGGAGCCGGAACATTTTGACCTCATCAAAACAAAATGTTTTGGCATTATCAAAATGAAATGAGGAAGCCAAAACAGCTCTTTATTACTGTCTCCCGTTGAAGCTGAAATCGACACATCCCTGAGAAATGTTTTGATTCTGATGAAACTGCATTTTTCAGTCCGGCTGAAGTGTTTTTCAGCCAGCTCACCTGGTGACCATGACAGTCACCTGAAACTTTAGGGTTGCAAGGAGCCAGAAAGTAACTGGTCTGCACATTGTCATGCGGCCAGGGCACTTGGGCTAACCCCTCCACACTTCCTAAGGGCGTGCAGGCTGAAGCCCGACAAGCCCGAGTCTATCGACCCGGGTTGGGAGGCTCACTCCTAGCTTTGGTGTAGACGTAACACCCACGACCAAGGGTGGGAATTTCAAAAGCGCTCCGTACTGGCCAGTTGCCACTCCTGCTGGGGTCAAGACTAAAACACGTGTCATCTTAAATGGGTACAAAATGAGGCCGGCTGTGAGGGATACTGAACATCCCATCTAATCATCAGCAATCAGCCCGGCTCCCCCTAGCACCAAAAGGCTCTGGTCGCTCTAGGAGGAAGCATGCTGCCTACTGAGGCACTAGCCGCACTTCTTGAAGCATATACCACAGGTACTTATGGCCCCGATCTCGAGAACATCAGGCAGCCTCGCAATCCTAAATGGCAGCCTTGTGAGGCAGGGAAGAGTCATTATCCCCATTTTATGGAGGAGAAACTGAGGCCCAGGTCACAGATATCTATAGTGCAACAAGGACTGAAACCCAGGTCCTCCAGATCCTAAGCTAGTGCCGTAACCGCCAGACTATCTCCCTTCCCCCTACCTCTCGGTGCTTGATGGACTCCCAGCACAAGGTGGTACAGCTCATTCAAGTTAGTGACCCACAAAGCTACAATGCCGAGTCCACGGTAACAGGCGACACCAGTCTCTCCCCATTGGCGTGAGTGGAGAAGCTAGCAGCATAGGAAGGTGTTCCTTCAGGAGAGAAGCTGGCAGCGATCACTAGAGGCCTGCAAATCTGCGGAGATCCACTTTTATAGCTGTGCATCATGTTTGCGGATCCCGGATGGGATGCACATACGCATTTTGTAACCACACAGGGCTCTGGCGATCTCCTCTCTCTTCTAGTGTGCAGCTGAGGTTCTATTCTGTCACCTCTCATCACTGAGCCTTGTGCAACTAGTCACGTAAATCAGTCCATGGGCATATTAGAAACTGTCATAACATATTTCCCCGATTTGGACCTTAGCGTCCAAAATATGGGGGTTAGCATGAAAACCTCCACGCTTAGTTACCAGCTTGGACCTGGTAAAGCTGCCACCACCCAAAAAATTAGAGTGTTTTGGGGCACTCTGGTCCCCCCAACAACCTTCCCTTGGGACCCCCAGACTCAGATTCCTTGAGTCTCACAACAAAGGGGAATAAACCATTTCCCTTCTCCCCTCCAGGTGTTCCCTCCCTGGGTTCCTGGAGAGATATACAGAAGCAAGCTCCGTGAATCTAAACAGAGGGACTCCACCTTCCCTATTTCCAGTCCTGGAAACAGAAGTACCGAGAGGTCTAATCCCCCCCCGGCCCCTTCACCCAGAGGGTATGCAAAGTCAGGCTTAGTAAATCTAACACAAAGAGATTTCCCCCCCTGACTTCTTCCTCCCACCAATTCCCTGGTGAGCTGCAGACTCAATTCCCTGGAGTCCCCACTAAAGAAAAAACTCCAACAAGTCTTAAAAAGAAGGCTTTATATAAAAAAGAAAGAAAAGGACATAAAAATGGTCTCTCTGTATTAAGGTGACAAATACAGGGTCAATTGCTTAAAAGAAAAATGAATAAACAGCCTTATCCAAAAAGAATACAATTTAACACATTCCAGCAACTACACACATGTAAATACAAAAGAAAACAATATAAACCTATGGTCTTCCTATCTCTTTGTACTTACAACTGGGAAACAGAAGATTAGAAAGCTGGAGATAGAAAAATCACTCTCATAGCTGAGAGGGTCAGACCCAAGACAAAGAGCAAGGAACTCACACCTAAAACTTCCCTCCACCCAGATTTGAAAAAGTCTTGTTTCCTGATTGGTCCTCTGGTCAGGTGTTTCAGGTTACTCCTTTCCAGGTGAAAGAGACATTAACCCTTAGCTATCTGTTTATGACAGAAACACAGCCGAGCTTTTTTTTAACTGTGTGAACAGAAGGGAAGTGTTTGGCATTTCCTAGAACTCTGCCTCCTAAACTCTCCAGCAGGATTCGAGCAGAAGGCAAACCTGTCCCATAGTGCATGAGGACAATTGCACAGCACTGTACCATAGCGAGGTGGATGTTTCTTCCTGACTGGACAACAATCAGCATTAGGGTGGGAAGCCCTAGGGTGGATGATGCTTATTCTTGTTACCATTGCTACTCTTAGAATAGTGTGATCCTCTTCTGCCTTACACTGAGACATTTGCTTCAATTGTGTCCAGCAGCAGGGAGTTCCATAGGTTAATTATGTTCTTTAGAGGATTATTTATTGTGTCTCTTTTCTAAGTACATCACCTCTTGATTTATTAACACACACAGGCTGCAAAGCTCGGAGAGATCTGGGATAGGAGGTGCTTGTGAAGAGCAAGGTCTTTTCTCAACAACATGCTCAGACGGTTTAAACTTTTCCTTCCAATGCACCTGTCTATGCTGAACATCTTCGGTACAGTTCAGAGGGATAAAGTGTGTGCAGGTGTAACGGGAAGCAGCAGGCCACATCCCTCGCGCTGCAGGAAGGGCATTGGCCAGATATGGTGCATTAACAGAGGGGAGAGAGATAGAAACTTCTGACAAGTTCTGGCCAGGGCACTATTGATTCCAGCAGCTCCTCCAAACCAGATCCTCACATTTGTCTACTCTGGGATTAAATTGATCTGGTGACATGGCCTTATCCCAGCCCAGGAGGCCCTGAGAAGGTGAAGTAGAAAAATCAAAGTGCCCCTTACGCATCTCAGCAGCCAACAGAGAAGGAAATAAATGTGAATCTCGACTGAGAGCAAGGATGAAGGTTTATTGGTAAGAGGGATCGATTGAACTGGCCACGGGGGCATGTGACTGTGAGTTAATCAAACAAATGCCTCAGGGAGACTCAGTGGCAGGAGGGGCGAGGGGGAGCCGCAGACCTGATATGTCACCTCCGGAGCTCAGGACCAGAGAGATAAGGGGACGGGAAGTGAGTCCTGACCTCACCAGCGAGATGAGCCCATCAATGTCAGTTCTCCCCTGCCCTGCGTTGTCGGTTACACACCGTGCAGAGAAGTGTAAAATCAGATCACAGCCATAACGTCTTGCACCCTATTTGCACACGGGGTCATGGTGGGGAACCGGCCAGATTCCCAAAGAGCTCAAGGGCCAGCACTTAAAATTGGGGCCAGGTTTTCAGAAGAGCCCTGCCCCCAACCTGCTCCCCGCTTGCCAAGTGGTTCTGAAAGCAGGTACTTGGGTGCCTAAAACAGGAGCCGAGCTCCTTGGAAAATCGAGCCCGCTGGGAGTCGGCGCAAAGCAACAAGAATGCGCGGGCGATGAACTCTGCTCACGAGGAAGGCAGGATGGGAATAGCGGGGGCTATAGATCAGGAATGAGGTGCATTGGCAGGCAGGGTGGACAGTCAGGACTGGGAAGTAGTGAGTATTGCAGGTCAGGATTCAGGGGCATCAGCAGAGCTGTGGGGACAGCCCGCTTACTGCCTCTCTCTATTTAGTCTGTTTTAGCCAGAGGTTTGCTGTCTCATTTTGCTTAGCCTTAAAGCCCTCGCTCCAGATCATCTTCGCAAAAATCTCTCAGCCAGTTTCATCTGTGAAAATCTCTTGCACCTTTAGAGAGCTCCAAACCCTGCAAACTTTACTTGCCTGCCCCCTGCAGCTTGGTAGGGTCGATAACCATTACATCTCACAGAACGAGGGTCAATCCATCCTCATCATCATATCCACTCATTATACTCCACACCCGAACGTAGCCACTTTATGAACTTCATACCCTCATATCTCAATGTCTGTACTTTGACCCATCAACCTTTTACCTCCAATTGGGAATACTGCAGATTACGTATTCCTTATGTTACCTGATCTTAAACCAAACTTTGCACCCTCGATAATCTGTGTGTTATTCCCTGATAACCAGAAACTTCTATGCTTAACTCTGTACCATTCACTTTTTCTTAACATCATCTTAATAAAACTTTTAAGGGAGTCCCTACAGGCTTGAGCTCTTCCTTTCCCCTGGGTGATGTATGGAACCCAGGTTCTTAACCCGCCAAGGCAAAAAATTCCATTTGGATTCTCCTGAAGTAGAATTTTTTTTGATAATTTTCCTTCCACACAAAAATTCAATTTTTTGACTTCTTGTCCCAATATGAGTCGATTCCCTCCCTCCTACTCCCCACTCAGCAATTTTTCACAAGAGGGAAATTCTGTTGTCTGGCCAGTTCTGCCTACCGTGGACTTCTGTGCCACTCTGCTGCAGTGATCCGATCTGCCTCCAAACATTCCCAGGTTCCAGGGGTATTTGGATCTGAGCTTTGGGCCCACCCTGAGGTCTGGTGTCAATACCTTACAGTTGCCTCGCACACTTCTGCGCGCACACTGCAGAGGGGTGTGCATGGGGGAAAAAAAATCAATGGGCATTTATAGGTGGTGCTCCTATGACACCTGTGGTCTGAGGGTTTCCCAGTGTCCTCTAAACATTAACCAAGTCTCAGGATTCCCCGGTAAGCCACACTGACCCAATGCCACTCTTTGCCCCCCTCTATTGGACAGACCACGCAGAGAAGTTTGTGAGTTGCCTACTGCCCCTGCTCTAACAACCCTGATCTGTTAGCTCAGGCCGTGGACTCCTCTGCTTTCCAGCTTCCAAGGTTTCCCAGTTTCAATTTCTGGGAGTGTTGTTGCATGTGCAATTACCCATTGTACAGATGAGGAAATTGAGGTGAAGAGATTTGCCTCAGTTCAGCAGCAGATCTGAGACCAGGCTCCAAGCATCCTGGTTCTCCCCTGGACAAAACAAACTTACATCACACCTGAAGTGTGCTTAGCAGAGCAGGACCGGCAGTGAAATCCTGATGGAGAAGATCAGAGTCCTGACTTTGCCTGTTGGCACTTTCTTTGTTGAACCCAGTTGCACTCAGGTCACAACTCTCCTTGGCTTCATATTTTCACCACCTAATCCAAACTCCCCCGAGCTGCCAGTGCCTTCTTCCTAAAGTGGATTAAGCAGGCAGAAGAGCTTTTCCCCAGGGGCTTGAGTGGCATCGATCGGCCAGCTGGTTAGCAGTCAGTATTCAGATAACAGGAGCCTGGGATGGAGATTCTTTTCACCAGCAATGGGATCAGGATCAATAAACTATTAATAACTGCACAGATTTAAGGAGAGATCTGTGTAATGCAGTTTAGCAGCTGGAGTTTACCAACACTGACTGCTCCTCAGAAGGGTAAGTAATTGTGTTATTGAAAAGAAAAGTACGTGAAAAGCAAGGACACTGTCAGAACAGCAAAGACAGCTCACACACTGATACTGGTTAAGTTAAACTCTAAGCAAAGCAGTCTCTCTACAAAAGCACACTCTCCAATGCTGGTGCATCAGAACAGCACCTCCCAGGCACAAGTGAGCTGCAGAGTAAAGTGCCTGGGATAGAATAGTGGCTCTCAACCTTTCCAGACGACTGTACCTCTTTCAGGAGGCTGATTTGTCCTGCGTACCCCCAAGTTTCACCTCATTTAAAAACAACTTGCTGACGAAATCAGCCATAAAAACACGAAAGTGGCACAGTGCGCTATTACTGACAAATTGCTGACTTTCTCGGTTTTATCCTATAATTATAAAATAAATCAGCTGGAATATAAATATTGTACTGACATTTCAGTGTATGGTATAAAGAGCAGCATAAACAAGTGTGGGAAGGCACCTTCTCAGTCTCCCCAGCCTCTGCTGCTTTTGGCCCTGGTGAGACAGGCTTGGGTAATGTGGTCCCCCTTGGGACGCAGGGGAAGTCTGCTCCCCGTATCTCCACCAGTCCTGTTTAGAGTATTTTTCTCCCTTGTGGGAGAGAATACTGCCTCTTCTCCTGGTGAGGTTTGCTGTCTTGTTACTCCTGGTAGCAGGACTCCTTCTCTCTCTGCTCTCCCCCTCTCCTTCTTCCCAGGGAAGCGTTTAAAAAGGTCTCAGGCAGCCCTAAGTTGGATCAGCTGATCCCAATTAACCTCAGGTAGCTCCCCCTCAGCTGATTCTAATTGCTACCTTGGTAACCCTTTCTCAGCTGAACCTGATTGACCCATAGTTGCCTCCCAGTTGATAGGGAGGAGGGCCTTTTAACTCTCTGGGACTGATACCTACCCCTCCCTTGCAGCTGTCTGTCCTGAGTTTATCATACAAGTCCTCCTCTGCATGAAGTTTTAGTTTGTACTGACTTCGCTAGTGCTTTCTGTGTCGCCTGCTGTAAAACTCGGCAAATACCGAGAGGAGTCGCTGTATCCCCTGGAAGACCTCTGCATATCCTCAGGGGTACGTGTACTCTGGGTTGAGAACCACTGGGATAGATCAACCCAAGCCTCACTCCCAGCACTGAACCAAGGGAACAGAGGTGGGTCCACATGGTAAAATTCAAATCCGGAACCAAGTCCTCCAGATCCAAAGTGAACTAACACCCAGAGATTGTCCAGGCTTACTCCCATTCCCGGCATTTGCCTTTGTTAAGTAACAACAAAACCCTGAGCTTGGCTGTTCCCTGGGATATTTCTCTTTGTCTCAACCCCTCTCCTGCCTCAGGGCTTGTCCAGCCGAGGAGACAAGGGGTGATGTTAGCACACGTTAGCTAACACATGCTAACTAACAGTCTGAAGTCTAGTGGGCAAAGCCCACTGGCCTTAACAGATGCTAAGCTAGGAGCAGGCATGGGTTTTAACATGACCCACTTAGCCCATGTCTACCACAGGGGTTCTCAAACTGGGGGTCGGGACCCCTCAGTGGGTTGTGAGGTTATTACACGGGGGGGGGGGGGGGTCGTGATCTGTCAGCCTCCACCCCAAACCTCGCTTTGCCTCCAGCATTTACAATGGTGTTTTATATATATAAAAAAAGTGTTTTTAATTTAGAAGGTGAGGTCACACTCGGAGACTTGCTGTGTGAAAGGGGTCACCAGTAAAAATAGTGTGAGAGCCACTGGTCTATACTGCCTTGTCTACACTAGAGGTGTGTTAGACTGTTAGCCAACACCTTGTGACATCACACCTTTTATCTGAGCCCAGACAGGCTTTGGAGAGAGACTCTCAACCCTCTTCTACTCTGGAGCTGATGAGGCACATCTGATCTGACATTCTGGGGTAAGTCTGCAGAATGGCCCTGCACCTCTGTGCAGGGTGGAATCCCCTGATGCACTGGGATTTTGAAGGGGGCACATTGTTGAGAATAGAGCCAGAGACAAAGTTCAGAGCTGTATCTGAACACTCCCAAAGTTCAGCCCTTACAGGAACGTCCTATAGAAATAAATGGTGATAAAACCAATTGCATCCTATAGGAATCGGGTTTAGTAGCGAATGGGGCCTCTACCATCACATTTTACAGCCTGGCTCATATATTTGATAGAAAATGGATTGTTCCCTTTGAATTCTGTAGGACTTTTCAATTGGAGGGGGGGTTGTCTTTAGATCAGGAGGATTTAGTCTGACCCAGCACAGAGATAAAAACTGTATGTGGAAAATCAGGTCTTATGGAGCCAAACCCACAGTCCCACCTCCAGCGGCACCAAGCAACCTGAGAGTCAGCTGAACGGGCTACCTGGGGATTCCCCAGGCACAAACAACCCCCCAGATGGCATAATGCATCCTTATAGCATCCTGCACCTTGGGATGCTGGCTTGATATCTTGCTAACTCCCCCCACCCTTTGCATAGGATCCAGGGATCCCCCAAAGCCACCTATTTCCCAGTCTCGGTGATTTATTGCAAGCTAAAAACAATAAAATAACCCACTGTCTGCTCGGCAACTTCTCCCAGATCCCCGGGATGTGGCTGATTTTAACCTGTTTGGTTTAGCTGAGCATATTTAAGCATTGCCAGCTAGTTGGCGATGAGAACACAGAACAGAGCAGTCACTGAGCCAGGGGAAAGGAGCAAGAGAAAAGAGCTTCAGGATGTTGTAATCAGAGCGTGGTGGAGTCAAGCGTCTTTATTACTCCTTTCAGAGCATGCAGAACTCTTCCTTTAAATCCTTTGAAACTTCCCAAGTGTGACGGTAATAAAACCACTCAGTGGGTGAAATGGAACCAGAGCGTAGGATCAAACCAAGGGCTGTTAAAACAACCAGACAGCCCACCATGGAGGCCAGAGAGGGGGAGAGAGAGCGCGTGTATACATGTGGTGGGTGATAGAAGTGGAAATGGGGCAGTGTTGCCGGAGATTGAAACACTAATGCACCCCGCAAATGGAGCCGTGTCTCCGTAATAGTGCCCAGCTCCCAGAACCGATGGCATTTTTGATTGGCAATTACAGCACTTCAGAGCTAATGTTGTTATAATTAGCAGTGCTATTGCTGCTGTTCCATTACCGACATCTCATTATGCTGATAGCAGAGCTCCAATGACCCATTGGAAACAGATTCAGGCTCTCGCCTGCTTTGCACCAAAGGTTCATTCCACCGAAGCTCTCTCAGGAGCTCACTTGCTCACTTGCTTTCT
The DNA here is from genome assembly GCF_007399415.2 of Gopherus evgoodei. NCBI lineage: Eukaryota > Metazoa > Chordata > Testudines > Testudinidae > Gopherus > Gopherus evgoodei. Next base: position 7,183,317 of record NC_044339.1, on the reverse strand, counting down.
TAATGAGACAGAGTTTTCTTTCCTTCTTTCTTTCCCTCGCTCCAGGGGGTGTGTTTTGGGATGAAGACAAGAGTTGCTACCAACCGTTGCCTCTTTGTTCTGGTTCTCCTCCAACAGCTCCTTCCTCTGCATCTCTCCCTTCCTGTCTTCCCCTGTCTTTAGCTCCCCTCCCTCTCTAGGGTCCAGATCCTCAGCTGGCATAAATCAGGGCAACTTCATTGATGTCAGTGGGCCAGATCCTCAGCTGGTGGAAATCAGTGCAGCTCCATCACGTCCATAAAGCTTCAGAGCTGGGTGTAAAACATTGGAGCGCCACTGATCTCAATGGAGCTACGCTGATTTACGCTAGCTGAGGATTGGCCACGTCTCTCTCTTTCTGTACCCATATACCCTCCTGCTGCTCTTCTCTTCCTGCCTCTCGCCCCACCCGACAGGGGTCATTTCGGGCCTCTGCGTGTGGCACACGATCTGAGTGTGTGCGCGTATGCGTGCATGTCTCGCTCTGAATCCATGCACTGTGTACACGTGACATTTGTGTGCCTTGTGTTTCTCTGTGGTGTGCGTCTGCGTGTTTATTTGTAGCATCAGTGTGTGTGTATAGTTTATAATATAGTGTTATCCCTGCCTCTCTGTAAGAGTTCAGAGCGCTTTGCGGACAAATACAATCACACAAGATCCAGGCCTGGAAGAGCTTATGATCTTAAATTGTGTGTATGTATGATTTAATATACGGGTGGGTGAGTGTACAGTGCATGTCGTGTATATACATCTGATGTGTATATTTCTGAGGACTGTGCAATCTGTGTGTATGTTCCATTGTGTGTCGGTGTAGGCATTGTGTATACAGAGTTGTGTGTAGCCATATGTGTTGTGAAATTGCAGAATATATACTTGTGTGTTTGTGTATATGCTGTATATGTAGAATTTAATGCATGTTTGTGTGGATACGGCATGTGTGTGTACCAAATGTGTGTATATGTTTATATATAGGTGAGTGCATATATTGTCATATATATGAATTTGTGTGCATTGTGTAGCTAATACAGTATCCATGTATGTTCAGTTGTGCATAGGTGTATTCCATGTCTATATCTAGTTTTGTGTACATCTATTCATCAGGTATATGCACGGTGTATATTTAATGGTGTGTATGAGCATATGTAATATTGTGTATGTGTATTCATTGTGCATAGAGCTGTGTGCTGAGATATGTGTTTCATGTGCTTGTGTATAGGTCCATCAGAAGTGTGTGCGTGTGTGTATGTATGTATATTTGTACAGATTTGTCCCACTCTGCCATGAAAGAAGATAGAAGTGGCTGGGTTTCTCTCCTACAATGCACCAGGCAGAACAAGAACCACATAAGAGGCACAGTTTGGGAGAGGAATTCAATCCCAGCAGGAGCGGAATGAAAGGAGTAGCAGATAAAGCAGCTCCTGAGGGGATGTGGCTGTGGGGCTGAGGGTCTGTCTTCTCCCCAATACGCCTGATCTGCTAATGTGGGTTTGACAGCCTGTCTCCCCCGGTGAAGAGGGCATCGGAGCATTGCCACCGCTTACAGGAGAATTCGCTAGCGTCTCGGCAGTGACTGGGGGGCTGGATTGGTGGATGGTGGGTGGGCTGAATGCAGAGCCCAACACCTGCTCTGCCTTTCCGGCCAGTCTGGAGGCCTTGACACAAATGGTAGGGCCCAGCTGTCTGCCTGCGATGGGGAACCTGACAAGCCGGTGGGGATGATTCTAATTTTGGGGGGAGATAGACATGGAATACACCTATGCACAACTAAACATATATGGATACTGTATTGGCCGCACAATACACACATATACAGATCTCCAATGAGACTCCTGCTTTTCCGCTCAACTCTCTTTGTTTGATTACCCCACCCACGGGTCTATTTGTCCTGCCCTTCTATCACATTCTGGGTTGCAAGCTCTTTGGGGAAGGGGCTGCCTTCTTTGTTACTTTGCTGCTCATCGCCTGGCCCACTGGGGTCCTGAGCGGCTGGTAGTCTTACCCCTACTCCACAGCTCTACTGTTATCCCCATCGGTCCTCCACCTCCAGAGGCCCCTGTTGGTCTCTGGACACACGTGACAATCTCTGCCCTGAGGAACTTACAATCAAAGCAGCACTAGAGTCATTCCTTCCCTCACTCTTGCTCTCTCTTTGCTGACTCAGAAGTTGTTGAAGCTGGGAAAATGGCCCTTCCCCACTGAGGGTTGTGGAGATTATAAGGATTCCCCAGAGTTCGGCACGGTGGGAAGGGCCTGATTCTTGTTTACTCCGCCCCTGAGCTTAGAGCAGGATGGGGCACTAATGTATGGGCTCTCTGTTACAACACTCACCATCTCAGAGCGCCTCCTCATGGCAAGACCGGGTATTGCAGTGCTCTGCCTCAGTTTCCCCAATGTCAGTCTTCAGCCTATTCCTGCCAGAGGGATGACTTGGCCCTTCCAACAAGCCACTTCTGCGAGTTTCACCCCTTCCGGGAATATCCAAGCCCAGTTGTAACTGGTCAGGCCCCAACCTGGCTCCTTCCAGCTGGACTCTTCAGAGTCCCTTTGCCGGCTCCTCTGGCCTGACAGCAAAGTCCTTCCACATCACCATAGAACTCAACAAAATTGCACTTTTCCTTCCAGAGCAGCAGGAGCCAGAGCTTCTCCCTAGGCCCCTCTGTAGAGCTCTGAAGTATCAAACTTCTGCCCCTCTCTGGGCTGGAGCCGCTCATCTGAAGAGCTCTCCATTCCTCTGCCAGAACGGCACCCCAGGACTGCCTCTCTGGAGCCTGGCCCTCAATCCAGAGCCCACCCTGGGAGCTAGCTCCGCTCCGGGGCACAACACAGCTCCGCTGCTCTCCTCTTCTGCCAGGCTCTAGCTGCTGGGCTTCCTTCCTCTTCCTCTGCCTCCCTGCACAGGTGCAGCAGGATGGGGATCACTGAAGAGGGCCTTAAAGGAGCAGGCCGCCCAGTTAGCCTCTCTCCTTGCTCAGGGGCAGTGCAGGGGCCTGCCTGGTTCTCAGTGTGATTTACACTGCCCTCCGTTTCCCGTGGGCCCTTATGGTCCCTGGGAAGCAGGATGCAGCTGCAGCAAAACGTATGGCAGCCCTGTATACGCCCTGCCCCCTGCACCAGGAACAGAGCTGTTGTAAAGGCCTTACTCCCCTCTCTACGTGGGCCACGGTGACTCCGTGTGCAAAGCTATTCTCAGGGGGCTGTCTGTGCTCACTTTACTCCCCCCTGTGGCCTTAGCATCACTATGACTCTGGCCCAGGAACTCCAGCATGTCACTGTTCCCATTTCCTGGGAGCAATCCCAGCGTCCCTCTGCCTAAATCGTCTTCCTGGGCTGCGACAGGGTTGGGGGCGACCGCGGTTGGTGATATCCCAAGGTAGGCCTGGGTGCCACCCCAAGAAAGGGCACCACCTTCTCCCCGTGGATGGTATGGGTGGCCGCGTGCACCACAGTAATGAGTCTCACCTCTCAGGATGCATTCGAGTCAGCCGGTGTGTCACATTCACCTGGGGGCCTGCTCGTCGCCACTCTGAGCAGGCTCAACAGCCAGTCACGAGGCTGCTGGACACGTTTCACAACTTCGTTTGGTAGGGATGATTTTTAAATCCCCTGTGCATGGCTGTGTTAAGCCAACTCAGTGACCTATGTGGGATTATTTAAAATAAAGGGCTGGATTCATTTAGTTTTATAGTTCAGTGTCTACTCCCGACACATTGTAGTATCCACGTGGGTGATATCATCACCACTTTATAAGTGCAGCGTAATAGTCTCACGTGTGACACCATCAGAGTGACCTCTCTGACGGCACGGTGGACGATTTTCAGGCGTGATGTCATTATCGCTAGACGTCGCTCCAACGGTGCAACATCGCACCCTCATATGCTACAAGAGTCTAGGTGGGCACCTCTCCGCCAGCGCAGCGTAACATCCTCGTGCGACACATCTCTGACAGTGCATCATAGCCTCCTCCTTGCCCGTGACTGGGCTCTACAATCCAATCATTAATGAATCCTTGCGTATGGCACCATCAGAGGCTGACATCTCTCTGATAGTGATCAAAGAATTTTTGGGATCGTCAGGGGATGACACTTCTCCGATACTGTACTTTACCTGATCATCGTCACTTACAGCCTGGTCTCATGGAACATCAACACCAGGTGACACCCCATCTGACTGCACTGCGGTCAGCATGGGTGACACTTTGTCCATTCCAGCACGTTACATCGCCAAGCCTTTCTGAGCGGCTGGAGGGAACAGAAAGAGCCCGGCTCATACAGCTGTTAGCTCATCAAAGTTTTACCTTTCCTGGCGTGATTTGTTAGGAGGAAAAAGCTTCAGAAAGCATCATTTTCATGCAGTCATTTCATTAGAAAAAAGCCCGGGGCAGTTTCTCTCAATGGCACCAAGGGGGATATTGTCAGCGCTGCGTGCGAGGGCGCTCGCTGGTAACTGGAACCGTGTGTGTGTAATGAGCGTTGTACGCGTAACTTATTGCACAGCATGCTGAAGAAAGAGCAGTGTGGTGTTTGTAAATCCAGAAACAACGTCCTGTTTAAAACCTCCCTGGATGGCTGAGCTAGGCTTTTGCCTGGTAACAGAAGGCTGGCTTTTCACACAGCATTGTTACCGCTTGTGTGACATTGTGTTTGTCATCAAATTTCCCCCAGTAGATGGGCCATATACCTTTCCCTTCATTGCTAACAGAAGGCTGGCTGTTTCAGCAGCAAGGTTTTGGTGCTTAGGGGACCTCGTGTTCATGCTGCAGAGAAGAGCAGCCCTGGCAGAGGGAAAAGAGCAACTGGCACGCAGGATCAGAACAGAAAAACGATGGCTGAAGAGGAGATGAATTTTGCAGCCATTAGAAAGTGACAGGATGTGACTTCTGAAACAGAGCAACAGCATGCTGGGTCACCACTGGTTTAGAACTGGGGTCAGCTGGTGATGCTAGAGTGCATCTTCCAGCATGCGTCAGGGCCACGCCGGAAAGCTTTAGAGCTGAGAATGGGAGGCTGGCTGCCAGGACTCCTGGGTTCTATTCCTAGCTCTGGGAAGGAACGTGGTCTAGAAGCAACAGCAGGAGATTAAGTGCCAGGGCTTCTGGGGTCCGTTCTGAGCTTTGGAAAGGGAGCCTGGCCTTATGGGTAGACCAAGGAATTAGGAGTGGGACCTGCGGGATACATTTGGGAGGGGAGTGTGGTCTACTGGTTAGAACAGGAGAGTAGAGTCAGGAATATAGAATTAACTCCTGAGCATGCGGGCAAGTAGATAATCTCTAACCCCAACCTCAACGATAGGTGGCACTTTGCATTGCTTTTCTCTGCCACAGGATGACAGCGTTACAGTGCAGTCAAGGCTTAGGAGCTCTGAATCAGCTGTGATTCCCTCTGCCAAGCACATGGCCCATCCTCTACACCTCCCTGCTCTGGCTAGCACTGCTGGCCGGCTGTGTGCCCCACACTGGGCAGACTTTCCAGTGGCTGGTGCTCTGCACTCTGGGTTATGCTGGCAGGAGGGAGTGGGACTCAGCCGTGAATTAATCCCGGCATCTGTTAACTGGGTGTCGGGAGATGTAATTAAAGCTCTTTGAGATCCGCAGATGAAAGCTGCTCCCATCAATAACTAGTGGAGTGCAATCAGCTGGCTTGGGCACTGCGATTGGGCTGGGGAGACCAAAGCTCCAAGTTCAAATTGTGTTCGAGAATCTTCTCTCTACCGCTCTGCATATGGCTGATTGCCAACCCCTGGTACTGCACAGGGAAACCTACTCCAGACGTATTTGCAAGCACTGCTAAAAACAAAACTACTGGAAAACACACCAGAAGCTGGGTTTTTTTGTGTGTGTTATTCAAAAGCAGTCACTCATAAATCTCCCTCCAAGCTCTACTTGTCTCATAGTAGGACAGGAGCAATTATTTTGTACTACGCTGAGCACCTCATGGCTGGATGGAAGGAAAAGGTCACAGGAGTCGGCTCCTGCCCAAAGCAAGGTCTTTGCATCTTGGTATACAGTATGATGAGGGGTGATACTTCCATTTTCCCTGTTGGAGCGGTATTCAGGGCCAGCCCTGAGAGGCTGTGGAACTAGTGCTTGTCAGAAAATGAAGGATTTTTTCCCCATAGAAAACTTTGCTGTTTTGACAAAAAAATTAAAACCTCAAATATTTTGGATGAAAATAAAAGTATTTCAATTTGGAAATGCCCCCATGGCGCCCCATGGGAGTTGTAATTCAAGTGCCTCATACTCCCTTCCTTCTGTATAGCCTGGGCTCCCTGTTCAGACTACAATTCCCATGATGCACCACCTCTGGGTGAGGGGAGGCATCCTGGAAGATGAAGTTCAGCCTTCATAGAGAGAATGGGGACATGAGCCAACTGAACTACAACTCCCATGAGGCATTGCAGTGGCATTTCTGAATTGAAATATTTCAGTTTTTGGGCATTCATTATTTTGATGAAAAGTTAAAAATTCCACAGGAAGCAGATATTTTTATTAAAAACTGTTTGGTTAAAACCCCAATTTTCCTGTAAAAAACCCCAGGTTAGATGGAAAATGTTCGAGCAGTCCTAAGTGGAATCTTCTCTCTCAAATCCTCCCCCAAAGCCCCTGGATTGTTTATTGTGGATTTTAGCAGAGCCAAAACCCTGTTAGAGTAAACAAGCCCTCTGACTTGGCATCTTATTTTAATGGACACATCACTTTAAACTAAGCCTCAGCCATCTGTTCCACCTTCTAATTACCCATGCATAAAAAGGAGAACAATTCACAACTGCATCACTTTACAACACAATAGAAAAGCGAGATGCAGAGTAAGAGATTGAAATGTCTGTGCTTTGCAGGTGAGGTAGGGGTTCAGGTGTGTGGAACCTCTCCCAGGCCTCACCTGATGGAGCCCCAGGTCCCCAGACAGATTTTCTTATGGCCTGGAGGAATTCACTGCAGGGTTTGTCAGGGACCATGCTAAGTACTAGTCTGGTTCTCTCCCTGAACCAAAGAGTCTCCAGAGGAAGGAAGCTGGAGTGGTCACAAGGATTAATTTTGTCTTCTCCTTGGTGCTGAGCCCATATGAACAAGCTGGGGGGGGGGGCATGTCTCTGCAGGGGCTTGGGGAAGGGAATCCTTCAGCTCTCCCCATCCCACCCCACCCCGGTGCTTCCCGGACTGTGAAGTGGTAGCAACACTGCTTTGCAGGTGCTGCTAAAACCTGGACCCCGCAATAGCTCCTGCGCTCCCACTCTGCACGGCTCAAAAGACAGGTGCCCACTGGCCCTACTTACCCTGAAAAGCCAACCGAGCGCAGTGGTGCCCCCTGAAAGTGGTCCCTCAGGAGGGTTGACCCCCATACCAGCTCCCCAAATTCTCCCACCATCTTCTCCACCAGGTCTACCAGCACTGCCACAGAAGAAGGGGAAGGATCTTCCCCCTACGGACTAAAGCACAGGAATCATAAAGACGGTCTAACTGTTAAACCATAGGGGGACTATGGTTAGGGTGACAATATGTCCCGATTTTATAGGGACAGTCCCGATATTTGGGGCTTTTTCTTATATAGGCGCCTATTACCCCCCACCCCATCCCAATGACGGTGTGGCCTCACAAGCTGGGAGGATGGGCTGCTTTATAGAGATGACTTGGCAATCCCCAGGTGAAAGGGGCTGCGTAACTACGTAGCATCATTAGGATGCTCATCAGCACACAGCACATTGCATCCCCTCTGCCCCCCCCCACAAAGGCAGCCAGAGGAATCCCAGGGAGGGAGGAAGCAGGAGCAGATATAGGGAGAGTGGTCGCATCTCTACTCCCTCCCCACTGCTCTTCTCCTCTGCTCACCACCCAGGCCTTGGGATTGTTGCTCTCCACCAGCAGTACTAGGTAATGAAGCAGCCCAATTAGATAGCAGATCTGCTTCTCTGGCTCAAACTGCAGCAACTCATGCTCAAAGATCCTGGGGTCGCTTTCCACGAATGACCCAATCCGGGGTGGTATCATATTTAAAATCTAAGGGCCATATGCTGAGAATTGCTGCGGATAGCTGGGTGGGAAACAGTTTCTGTGTTCCACAACTATTTTGAAGATCTCAAATTTCCTTTCCTGAGTCAGGATGAAAAGTTGATGTCCTGAAAATTTTCACATTTTTGAGAATTTTCACATTTTTATTTCCATTTCAACCTTTTCTTCCTTTTTTTAAAATCTAAATTTACTAACGTTTCAAAGAAAAGTCATTTTGACTTTAAGAACCAAAACGGGACGTTGTGACAATTTTGAAACTTTTTTTCCCCCCGCCTGAAGTTGGGAGATTCAGTTAAACCAATCATAGATGGTTTTTGCTTTTAAGAATCAGAATATTTTATTGAAATGCAGTTTTTCAAGAAAGTCTCAAGCAGCTCTTGTGCTAAGCGCCTCCAGCCTAGGAGTTAAGCACCCTCAGCTCCCACTGAAGAAGTCACCAAAGGCCCTCCCTACTTGGCAAGATCCGATACAGAAACGCACTGGGAGATCCAGAGAATAGTGTTCTGCTCTTTATTTAAATAGCTAAAAGTAGTGTTGACAGACCCCAATCAGGGATCAGGGCCCCGGTGTGCTAGGTGCTGCACAAACATATAAACCAAAGTCATGCCCGGGAGAACTCAGAGTCAAGGCTTATGGCAAGGCACTACAGGTTGGAACACAAGTCATGCTAGCTTAGAAAGCCTTGGTTTGTTCAATGTTAAATTAGAAGCAAAATGAAGTTAAAAGTAAAATCCAGGCCTGAATACCTTCTTTCTTCTTAAAAACTTTGTAACAGACTGGAATTTTCATACCTGTTCTTACCACCAGGAGTGGACAAAGTGTCACACTGTGTTAGCATGGATTACAGAAGGTCCTCAGAACAAGGACCATGTTTTCCTTTGTGTCCTAGAGCTGGACTTGTAATAATAAACAGTCACCATTATCCCAGGCTGTCTGTGACATACAAAACAATGACAAGGTTTTTAAGAAGAAAAAAGTAAAATCAAGGCCTGAATATCTTCTAACTTCGTTTTGCTTCTAATTTAACATCTGATCCTATACATTTCAAAGCCTGTTTGAAAAAAAAAAAACCTCTCTCAATACCCTCTGTACAGTTCAGATAACAGCCTTGATGAGTCTTCCTGGATATGCATGATAACACTTCATTAAGACACAGTTAAAATTGTGTAAACGGCTATCAGTTAAATTACAATGTCATAAAAAAAAGTCAGAAAGTCTGGAAGGTCAAAGTTAGAGATAAAAAGAAAGAAAGAAGTTTGAACGTTAGGAAATGAATAATTAAAATTCCACAGATAATGTTAACCCTGACCCCGGATTAATATCTACCTTCCATGTGTCTATTTACATATGATGCAAATGTGGCTTTTAGCCATTTTGCCCACAGTAGAGTCAGCTGGTGGTGAGTAGCTAGCACATTGGACTGTTATCCAGCCTGGTTCTGCCACTGGCCTGCTGGGTGACCTAGGGCCAGTCCCTTGCCCTCTCTGTGCCTCAGTTTCCCACTCTGTAAGATGGGGATAGTGACGGTGCTCTCCTTGGTAAAGGGCTTTGAGATCTACTGATGAAAAGCATGGTAGCCGTCATTATTCTATGGAGTGGGAACGTCTCTGCACTATTTCTTATCCTGGGCTATTCGAGTTCTCACAAAGGAAATTTGCTGCATCCAACTAACATCAACATGACCCACAAATTCTGCTGGGGCCCAAGATCACCCAATTTCAGGTGTTTTCCAAGAAAATTAGAGGACTGTACCAATTAAAGAGCTAGTGTAAATCAGCACTGACTTCAATGGAGCTACACCCAGTTTCGCCAGCTGCCGATCTGGCCCTGGCTTTAAAATGGAAACAACCATGGTGTCACAACCATGCCTCTATAATACCAGAGACTGCAGGTGATGAGGCGCAGAGCTCAATGGCTGCCATTACACTCTTGGAGGTGGCGGGATGGCACCATTTGCATCCAGGAGCAACTGTTTAGGCTTTATTCTCCGCCCCGGAAGCCAGACTCTGCTGTCACATTTTTGAGCAGGCCTATAAGAAAAGCTGTTGTCCATTTGCCACCCTTCCACGTGTACTAGATTCTTGTCACCATTATCACCCCAGTATGTACTGGCCTGAGCGGAGGATTCAGGGACCAGTTAATGGGGCATTTCTTTGGGAGATGCCTCAAACTTAACTGCCTAATTTGAAATAAAACATGGAGGTACTTTTAGGATCGTCCCCCATTTCCCAGGCTTGATGTTTTCGGCTCAAGCACGCGGTTTACAACCAACCATTTCAATTTTCCAGTCTGTCTTTGCAAAGAAACAACTTACAGCCCAAATCCTCTTCATCCTGCAGCCTCTCTATGCCTGCTCTTCCCCCGGAGACCTTCGCATGGCATCTCTCCACCTCCACGCATGCACCTCATGGCTGCTAGGAGACTGGATAATACTGATACTTCTGGGCTTGAGAAGTTTCTCTGCAGCCGGCTTCAGGCTGGATAAAGTCTCTGCTCTGGCAGGTGCTTTCCCTGATCTCATGACTGGAATGTTGGTGTGGATGAGTATAGTTTGCTCAGGAAGGATAGATAGGGGAAAAAGGGAGGAGGCGTTGCCTTATATATTAAAAATGTACACACTTGGACTGAGGTGGAGATGGACATAGGAGACGGATGTGTCGAGAGTCTCTGTGTTAGGATAAAAGGGGTAAAAAAACAAGGGTGATGTCGTGCTAGGAGTCTACTACAGGCCACCTAACCAGGTGGAAGAGGTGCATGAGGTTTTTTTTAAACAATTAACAAAATCATCCAAAGCCCAAGATTTGGTGGTGATGGGGGACTTCAACTATCCAGATATATGTTGGGAAATTAACACCGCGGGGCACAGACTGTCCAATAAGTTCCTGGACTGCATTGCAGACAACTTTTTATTTCAGAAGGTTGAAAAAGCGACTGGGGGGAAGCTGTTCTAGACTTGATTTTAACAAACAGGGAGGAGCTCGTTGAGAATTTGAAAGTAGAAGGAAGCTTGGGCAAAAGTGATCATGAAATCATAGAGTTTGCAATTCTAAGGAAGGGTAGAAGGGAGTACAGCAAAATAGAGACAATGGATTTCAGGAAGGTGGATTTTGGTAAGCTCAGAGAGCTGATAGGTAAGGTCCCATGGGACTCAAGATTGAGGGGAAAAACAACAGAGGAGAGTTGGCAGTTTTTCAAAGGGACACTATTAAGGGCTCAAAAGCAAGCTATTCCGATGGGTAGGAAAGATAGAAAATGTGGCAAAAGACCACCTTGGCTTAACCACGAGATCTTGCATGACCTACAAAACAAAAAGGAGTCATACAAAAAATGGAAACTAGGTCAGATTACAAAGGACGAATACAGGCAAATAACACAGGAATGCAGAGACAAGATTAGAAAGGCAAAGGCACAAAATGAGCTCAAACTAGCTATGGGAATAAAGGGAAACAAGAAGACTTTTTATCAATACATTAGAAGCAAGAGGAAGACCTAGGACAGGGTAAGCCCACTGCTCAGTAAGGAGGGAGAAACAGTAACAGGAAACTTGGAAATGGCAGAGATGCTTAATGACTTCTTTATTTCGGTCTTCACTGAGAAGTCTGAAGGAATGTCTAACATAGTGAATGCTTATGGGAAGGGGGTAGGTTTAGAAGATAAAATAAAAAAAGAGCAAGTTACAAATCACTTAGAAAAGTTAGATGCCTGCAAGTCACCAGGGCCCGATGAAATGCATCCTAGAATACTCAAGGAGTTAATAGAGGAGGTATCTGAGCCTCTAGCTATTATCTTTGGAAAGTCATGGGAGACAGGAGAGATTCCAGAAGACTGGAAAAGGGCAAATATAGTGCCCATCTATAAAACAGGAAATAAAAACAATCCAGGAAACTACAGACCAGTTAGTTTAACTTCTGTGCCAGGGAAGATAATGGAGCAAGTAATTAAAGAAATCATCTGCAAACACTTGGAAGGTGGTAAGGTGATAGGGAATAGCCAGCATGGATTTGTAAAGAACAAATCATGTCAAACCAATCTGATAGCTTTCTTTGATAGGATAACGAGCCTTGTGGATAAGGGAGAAGCAGTGGATGTGGTATACCTAGACTTTAGTAAGGCATTTGATACGGTCTCGCACGATATCCTTACCGATAAACTAGGCAAATACAATTCAGATGGGGCTACTATAAGGTGGGTGCATAACTGGCTGGATAACCGTACTCAGAGAGTAGTTATTAATGGCTCCCAATCCTGCTGGAAAGGTATAACAAGTGGGGTTCCGCAGGGGTCTGTTTTGGGACCGGCTCTGTTCAATATCTTCATCAACGACTTAGATGTTGGCACAGAAAGTATGCTTATTAAGTTTGCAGACGATACCAAACTGGGAGGGATTGCAACTGCTTTGGAGGACAGGGTCAAAATTCAAAATGATCTGGACAAATTGGAGAAATGGTCTGAGGTAAACCGGATGAAGTTCAATAAAGACAAATGCAAAGTGCTCCACTTAGGAAGGAACAATCAGTTTCAAACATACAGAATGGGAAGAGACTGTTTAGGAAGGAGTATGGCAGAAAGAGATCTAGGAGTCATAGTGGACCACAAGCTTAATATGAGTCAACAGTGTGATACTGTTGCAAAAAAAAGCAAACGTGATTCTGGGATGCATTAACAGGTGTGTTGTAAACAAGACACGAGAAGTCATTCTTCCACTCTACTCTCCGCTGGTTAGGCCTCAACTGGAGTATTGTGTCCAGTTCTGGGCACCGCATTTCAAGAAAGATGTGGAGAAATTGGAGAGGGTCCAGAGAAGAGCAACAAGAATGATTAAAGGCCTTGTGAACATGACCTATGAAGGAAGGCTGAAAGAATTGGGTTTGTTTAGTTTGAAAAAGAGAAGACTGAGAGGGGCCATGATAGCAGTTTTCAGGTATCTAAAAGGGTGTCATCAGGAGGAGGGAGAAAACTTGTTCACCTTAGCCTCTAATGATAGAACAAGAAGCAATGGGCTTAAGCTGCAGGAAGGGAGATTTAGGTTGGACAGTAGGAAAAAGTTCCTAACTGTCAGGGTAGTTAAACACTGGAATAGATTGCCTAGGGAGGTTGTGGAATCTCTATCTCTGGAGATATTTAAGAGTAGGTTAGATAAATGTCTATCAGAGATGGTCTAGACAGTATTTGGTCCTGCCATGAGGTCAGGGGACTGGACTCGATGACCTCTCGAGGTCCTTCCAGTCCTAGCGTCTATGAATCTATGAATCAATCCATCCACTTGCCGCAGCTTCTGCTTTGCTCATCTGCTGCGTGGGATGGATGTTTCTTCCCCCTCTCAATCCATCAGTGTCAAACATTGGCTCCGGACTAGGTAAAGGAGGAGCTGCAGCTTGGATCTGGGCAGCCACGGGCGGCTCCTCTGCCAAAGAAGAGCTGAAAGATCCCATCCACCTCTGCATGAAGCTGCTGTCACAACCAAGCAACAAGTCCCTTCCGCTTGGGGGATGACTACCACCACTGTTCAGTTTCCAGATGGCCCACTGGACTCCAGTTGCCTAGATGGTCCGTTGGGCAGGCATGCAGCACCAGGTATGAGCGGCTCCCAGAGGATCTGGCAGATAGACGGCTCTGGCCATATGGAAGCACTGGTATCTCCACAGCACCCAGGAGCCACCATGGGTGTGACTGAATCCCATTTTAAATGCCCTCCTTGTAGTAGGAGCACCTCTCTTGCTTTGATGCACACAGGCTGCTGGCTGTTGCAAGAGCAGCTTGCTGGGGAGGAGAGTGGGCGGCAGTTTCAGCACACAGAGCAGATGCTCATGCTGGCTCAGCTATCCTAGCTAAGGTCCATCTACACTGATCCTAACCAGGGTCCTTCCCTGGAAAGCACGGGAATAGGTCCCATCCTCTTCTGAGCTGGAGTACCCCTTTGCTGCACCCACAGAGGCCAGGTAATCCTCATGTGGAGAGTAATGACCTGGGGACACCCCTCCACATTCCTGAGTGGGGCATTGAGACTTTAATCTGTGTTGATCGGATCCCCACACAGTACAGCCGTGACCGGTAAAGCCCACGGTTCATGAATGAGTCTCAGAACCTGGATTTAAGGAGCCCCCAGCAAACAGAGACACAACAAAGCATGCATCGCTCACATCCACGTGCCGTCTAGGGGTGGAGAGGGCGAAAGCAATTTTCCTTCTAACTATAAGGCCCTATGGACTTGAGCCCCAATTCAAAACTCAGCTGGGGCCCCATGACGTGCATCTAATGCAATGAGGCCCTGTGAATTCCAGATGCACAGAGAGTGACTTGCAGCTGAGACAAGCTTTACCTACCTAGGGCAGAGAGACAGCTCACCCAATAGGTCTGTTGGCTAAAGGCCTTGAGGGTTCTGGTTAAAATCCCAGTTACAGACAGTGAATCCAGGCACTGGAAGCTGTTCAGTTGGTGTCTGAGATCTACAAGACAGTCCTGCAGGGAGAGATTCTATGACGCTCTTGCAAGGGGGAGAATGGTGCCTGTGATGGGGGCACTTAGAGCTACCGGGTTAGGTTGCAGGTTCTGGAAGCGGCGGCTCCAGGCACCAGAGCACCAAGTGCGTGCCTGGGGCGGCAAGCTGCGGGGGGCACCCTGCCGGTCCCTGCGAGGGTGGCAAGCTAGCTGCCTTCAGCGGCGCGCCTGCAGGAGGTCCACTGGTCCTGCGGATTTGGCAGCGGGTACGCCAAAGCTGCAGGACCGGCGAACCTCCCACAGGCAAGCCACTTAATCCGTGGGACCAGGGACCTCCCACAGGCAAGCCGCCGAAGGCAGCCTGCCTGCCGTGCTTGGGGCGGCAAAAAATCTAGAGCCGCCCCTGGGTTCTGGACACTACTGTCATAAACGCAAACAATTCTCCTGCACCAGGATGAGAAGAATCTGCCTGCGGGAGTTGATCACAGTGGGAAGGATGCATAGGGATGGGAAGCGCAGGCTTTGAGGTACAGAGACACTTGCACTGGCAGAGCCGTGGTGCCAGAAAACAGCCGACACATGACATAGGCAATCAGCTGGCTACTGACTTACACGCAGGTTCTGTTATTAGCTTAGTACGAGTAACCTGAAACTTGCTAGGCAAAGAGGCAAGCTGTAACGTCCGCTGTCTCTCTGAACTCTGCCCAGCAGCCATAGCAACTCCGCCACTTCCTCTTTGGAGGAACAGGTAGGTCAGTCTCCATGCCGGTGTAATCTCTGGCTCCTGCTGCCATTATTAATGAGATAGCACCAGGAAAGGATGTTTTGACACCTGTCCTTTGCAATCTGAACCAAGGCTCATTACCCGCTGCCGTCAGAGAGAAATGAGTCATGTGTCAATCACTGTCAGCCAGGGCTGGATTTGAATAGCTGATCCAGTAGCAGAAGGCGCTGTGTTGTATTCCTCAGCCCCGGAGCCATCCAGCCAGCCTTCAGGTGACAGATATTGTCACTCCAGAGAGGAAGGCAGAAATGAGACACGGTTCTCACTCTGGACACGTCCACCTCATCTTTGTTCCAACTGCTTCCCTCTGATCCAGGAGAGAGACGACTAGGAGATGCTTCTTCTCTATACTGGGCCAAATCCTGCGGTCACCACTCAGTATTTCCTCAGTTAAAACTCCCAGTGGGCATCCCCTTACAGGGCTCCGAAGCACCATGCTGCCAGCAAAGGAAGCCATGGACCTTGCCCCTTAACAACAGAGGCTGAACCAAGCTGCAGGGGCTTCTTCTCCTGTGTGTGATGGAGGATTCACTTCCCAGCACCCCTCAGGGAGATGCATTTACCCAGCAGAAGGTGGGGGCAGTTCAGGCTCACTGTGCATATCTCCCCGTTCCCCTCCCTCAGCCTCACCCAAATGGAGCACAAAGAGAGGAGAACAATCTCGCGCTGGCCCTGGGGAGTGAACTGGGCTGCCCAGGCATGTCAACGCACACGCACACGCTCCTCCCGCTGGGATGGTGGAGCGGTGTGGCCGGCCAGGCTGGATTTCAAAGGGCCCACGGGAGTGCAGATTTTGCAGATGGCTTGAGGACACAGATCCTTCTGGGTGGGGGACGTTACTGTCTTGCCAGGCTGATGCTTTTGGATGCAGCTGCCAGTGCTTTGACCTGCGGTTATGGCTCCCCTTGTGGGGCTCAGGGGAATATAACCTATGGAGGAAACTATTTCATTTACACAGACCAGACCATCCGTCCAGAGCTTGTGATCTCCCCTGTAGCAAGCAGCAACTGCTCCTTACTGTCCCTGTCTGGGAGGGCAGCCATCCCCTGGCCTCCCCACATTACAGGGAGCTCTGGGTCTACCCCTTATGCTGGATCTCAGGCCGACATCTGCCTGCATCCCCATCTCCCATTCAGAGGTGCATGACTTGAACGCATAACAGCTCTCAGGCTGTCAAAACCCCAGAGCCTGGCGACCTTCAGGGCCGGGGTCTGGAGCCGCTCCAGCTTTGCAGCATGCTGGAAAGGGCGCCAGCAAAAGGGAGAGGGCAGCAGTAGAGCTCCAAGATGCTGCCCAGAAGTTCATCTTTCAGGGCCCAGTTCTGACAAAGCTGAGCACCCTCCACACCCCCTGCTCCCAGTCCTCAGGTCTCCCATCACAGCATGTTAAACCCAGCCCAGGGTATGGATCAGAGCAGACTCAGGGCCATGCTTGTCAAGCCTCTTCCCCACCACATAGGCCCCTTGCCTGGGGAGTGTTCTCAGAGGGCCGAACCCAGAGTGGTGTCAAGGGGCCCAAGGATGTGATTGAGAATCTGGCCCATTGGCTTCAAGCTCATTGAATGTCATGATGCTGCTCACCCCCTTGCAGAATAGGGCCCTAGGGCCAGGAAGGAGGAGGATCCTTGTTACCTCTGAACTGAAAATTGGCCCTTATAATATTGAATTAAACAAACAAAAAGCCTGGAAAATCCCGGCAGGGCCTAAGTCACTGAGCACGCAGGCCCCAGGCTTTTACTCTACTAGGCGGCACAGAGCTGGGATTTCCAGACAGCGCTCAGCTTCCATCGCAAGATTACTTCAAGCAGCATCATCTCCAATTTACTCGCGTGCCTTCCCCTCCTTCGCTTGGGCTGTGGTGGCCTGGGCAGATTAACAGGCCTTTCAGGAAGGCTCAGGGGAAGCAGAAGAGCCCAAGTACACATGGGAGCAGGGCACAGAGAGGTCCTGGTCTGCTGGCAGGATTTGGGAAGGCACAACGCTGGCAGGCAGACTGGCTCGGGGTGACCTCTGAGGGTACCAGGGCCTCACTCTGCCATGGGTCCACTACAGCCACTGCCGCGAAGGAGACCAGGACCAGAGGAGAGCACCGGCTGGATCTGACTGCGCCATGGACCAGCCTTGGTCAGCGTTCTGCTTCCTAACATCATCCCTGCCCACTCACCTCCGCAGCCCAGGCCTGCGCCCAGCCCCTCTGACCTTCCCCACATTGTATCAGCATTGCCAACCTCAAACATGCAAAAATCACAAGTAAGGCCCTAAAAAAATCATGAGATTGGCTTAAAAACCATGAGAGTTTTTTTTTGAAGACCAGACACCAGGATCTTTGCCTTTACCTTCTGATTTCTGAGCCTGTCAGTCACTCGGGTAGGGTTGCGTTCTTGAATTTTTCTCCTCTACCAGGAGAGCTAGAAACATGTGGGTGGGGGGTGTTAAATGAAACCTGAGATTCACCTCTAATCTCTTGTTTCTGGGAGAGTGACTCTCAGAAATACACCAAATATTGTGAGACTTGGGATAAAGTCGTGACAGTTGGCAATCTTGCCCTGTTCTCTTCACCTCTCCATGGGCAGGTTCCCTTACTCCAGATCTTCAGAGGTCTATAGGTTCAATGGTTTCAATGGCAGTGAAGTCTAAATGCCTTTGATGCTCTGCATGAAGTGCTGTTTTCAGTGAAAAATGCAGATTGGAGTTGACTTACACGTTGCACGAAGTTGTGTTGAATTTGCTGAATTGTTGCAATTGGGGGCAAAAAAAAGCCTCAAAAAAATTCAGAATCAAAATGTTTCAAAATTTTCTATTCAAAACTCAACATTTTCAATGCCTTTTTTGTTTAGAAATTTCCTTCAATTTTTTTTAAATAACCCCCCCATAATCAACTCCCACTTGCAATCAAAACTAAATGTTTAATTCAACCCAGCATCATTTTTCCCCCTTCACTTTTCAACTTGCCAAAAATTTCAAAAGATTTCATTGCTGGGTCGACCCACAATTAATTTTTAAAACAGTGTTTGGAATTACCAGCGAATCGAAAAATTAACTATTGGCTCATCTCTGTATGCTGTCCCCGTCTACCAGCAATTCTCTCTGCGCTCCCACACTCATTTTCTCTGCTGTAACTGTGCTCCGTAGTTCTTTAGCATGAGCTGGCTCCTATCCTGGGCTTCCCTCTGTGCACACAATGCACTGACCAAACCCACTAACACAAAACCATCTCTGGTCTCAGTCTTTGCCTAGAACTCATTCAGAACCTTCCCTGAGATTAGCTGAACCTAAGCAAGCTTTGTTACTCACTTCCTCGCCCTGCACTCAGATGTACTCACTTCCCTGTCCCAGCTGGGACGGGATGTGCGGAGATATCGCAAAAAGGCCAATTCTCCTAGTGTTTCCAGCCCAACCAGTGGCCAAAGAGCCATAATGCAGCAGGGCGGTCTTCGCTCATAAGCTTTCCAGCCACTTTTGCATCCCCAAGAAGATCATGTGGATGCCAAAAGTTTTGCTGGTACGATAAGAGCACCAATGTCAACTGGACCTCCAGACAGAAAGCTTAAGAACCTAGCTAGAGGACAATCCGGGTGATGCCCAATCTATAATGATGCCATCCTTCCTTTGGGATTTGCCTTGAGGATGATGATGATGATGAAGAAGAAGAAGAAGATGATCAGACAGGTTAGAAAAGACTTGACAAAGCAACTGCATTTTTAGGATTTCTCAAAATGGCAATGCTGTCAACTCCCACCATTTTATTGCAAATCTCGCTATATTTGGTGTTTTGTTTAAAGCCCCAGCTCTGTGACTACAAGAGGATCCTCTGCTTTCATTAAAAATAAATGGTAGTCCTCCTAGTTGCATGAAAATGTGACTTGAGTGTGACCCCAGAAAGCAGAAGGCAATGGAAAAGTACTCAATATATTTTAATAGTTTGAAAATCTTCTGATTTTTAGGCCAATTTCGTGATTGGTTTTTTTTTGGGGGGGGGGGAAGGGGAGACTCTTCATTTTGGAACCCCTGGGGTCAGCAGTGTTGAAATCGCACTATTTACCCAGTGCCTGTCACTGCTGTGCCCAGGCCCAGCAACCTCAGGCCTTCTATGCTTTGTCCGATCTCTTCCCGCAAGGCACGCACGGTGCATGGCTATATCTGGGCCAGGACACACAGCTGTTGTGTTTGGTCGCTCTTACAGCTGTCACTCCATGCTTTCCCTGTTTGCCTCACAGGGCACTTCAGGGAGCAGCTGGGTATGGATGCGCAGACAGTTCTGACCCTGCATCTTTCCCTTTTGCTCTTCAGCGTAGCCTCTGAGGGATACATGTAGGGTAAAGCAACGCTCAGCATTTCAGTTCTCTTTTAGTGATGACAGCGCTGGCCTGGGACTTCGGAGAGCTGGGTTCTATTCCCAGCTCTTCCACGTTTGACCTTGAGCAAGACATGTCCCTTTTCTGTGCCTCAGTTTCCGCACCTGTGAAATAGGAATCGGGATCCTGCTCTCCTCTGTAATGCACTTTGAGCTCTACTGATGAAAAGTGCTGTACTAGAGCTAGGATTTATTATTATTATTCACAGTAACGTGGATCCTCCTCATCCCCCTCCATTGAGTGGATCAGGCTGTTGTCACTGAGTCTATTCCACCTCAGGAGGTTCCCTCCCCACTCACCACCCCCAGCTGTATGGTGAGCAGCATGGAGCCGGTCATGGCTGAGCATCCACACGGCCTTTCCGGTAACGAGAACTGAAAGATGAAACCTTTCACTTCTCTTCCCCAACATCAGCCGTCAACGGAGTCTCCTGGAGCGCTCTCTGCAGGAAGCTTGGCCTCCCTGGGAAGTCACCCTGTGCTGCCTTCGCCCGTGATGTAACCGGACGTGACTAGATACTGTCACGTGAAGTAACGCAAGGCAGCAAGTCAGAAACAAGCATCCCAGGGAAAACCATTCTTTTGGCTAGAATACCCTGCTGTTAATTTCAATCTCACCCCCGACTCCCCCATGCCTGCCATTTCTCTCTTCCGGACAGCAATGGTGCAAAGGCAAAGCTATCCCTGGGAGAGTTTTGTTTGCTTGCCAGCTGGCACATAGAGCTACTAATGTGAGGTAAAGTGGAAAGCAGCCACGGCCTGGAAAAAAGGAGAGAAAGAGAAAATGGAGGAGAGGGGAAAAGGTCCACGCAGGAATTCCAAAGGTGGACTTGCCAGAACAAAGGAGCATGCTCCCTTCTTGTTAAAGTCAAAATGAAGGTGTTTGTGGAAGTGAGTCAGCAATAGCTCTGGTTTGTACGAGAAACAGTACAAAGCTTCAGGGGTGGCTCTACCAAAGCACTTCAATCCCGACCCGCTGCCATCCCTGCTATTGCAGTCCTGGGTCCTCACGGAGCGCAGCCAAGAGCCCACAAGCCTGATCTACTGCGCACTACTTTTTAATTCTTTCGCCAGTCCTACAGACAGTTAAACACTATTCAGCCAACAATTTAGTCAACATACTTTCCCCTCAATCCTTTATCCAATAAATTATTAGTGGAAGCTTTCTTCCATTATTCAGCCAGCCCGAAAGCACTTTGGGTAAAAATCACTCCTCTGCAGAGGGCCAGCACAAGAGTTATGATAGAGCTCAAACTGGGGTGGGAGGGGGGAGAAAGAGGACAGCGGTACTCTTCCAACCTCCTCCCACACCTCTCAGAACTATTGGTCAGAGAGCTTACACATCTCACTGCTACTGTTTCAGGCTCTCTGCAAACTCAGGCAGGCATTACGGCATCAGTTTGAATTCAGTTCATGTTTTCAAGGTTTCCTTTGTAACCATAACAGCCAGAGACATATTTGTTTGGTTTTGTAATGAAAGCTGAGATGCTGAAGAACAAGCAGCAAGGAGAAACTGCTGAGCTTGAACTGATTTGCAAATTAGATACCATTAACTCTGGCTTGAATAGAGACTGGGAATGGCTGAGTCATTACACTGTTTGAATCTATTTCCTTATGATAACTATCCTTACACCTTTTGTCAGCTGTCTGTAATTGACCATCTTGATTATCACTACAAAAGTTTTTTTCCTGCTGATAACAGGTCATCTTAATTAATTAGCCTCTTAGAGCAGGCATGGCATCCTCTCTGTATGTCTATATATACTCTTCTATGTTCCATTCTATGCATCTGATGAAGTGGGCGGTAGCCCACGAAAGCTTATGCTCAAATACATTTGTTAGTCTCTAAGGTGCCACAAGTGCTCCTGTTCTTTTAAAGAAGCAACTAAGCCACTGCTGAGAAGCCCAGCCCAATCCAAACTCACCTTTAAGTTAAGTGGAACTTAGCTACCGCACAGGCCTTTAGCCTATAACCCATCATTTGTAGAGCTGGTTGGAATTTTCAGACAAAGTGCTTTTCCATTGGAAAATGCTGATTGGTCGAAAGTGAAACACTTCAGGGAAATGTGTCAATTAAAAAAAAATTGGGAAAAAAAATGAAGAAAAAGCATTTTGATAAGCTTAAAATCGTCCATGTTAACATCTTCTGGAACAGAAGATTTTGATTTCTTCTTCTGAACCATTCCTTTTCAAAATATCTTTTAATATTCTACATTTTAAATTTTTTTAAATGTTGACATCGAAATAAAATAGTTCAGTCAACCCCAAATGATTTTTTTCCATTTTGTTTTCTAGGACATTTCAAATTTTTTTTGCTTTCATTCAGTTTCGAAACAGAAAAAGATTCAAAATTGCATAATCTTCCATGAGATGGACAATCCCGATCAGCCCTAACGATTTGCTCGGCTCTAATACTGACCCAGAGGGCAAAGCACCCAGGGAATGTCCTTTTGTCCGATGTCTGTACAACCCGCCCATCACAATGGCGTACGGGGCCATGACTGAGGCTCCTAGACTATGGTAACAATACTACTTCTAACTAACCTTTCTGCCCCATTTCTGAGCCAGTCTTTCTGTTAAGCAAGTGGCTTCTCTAGAATACCGATCTGGGCCTGACTACACAGACAATGCCCAGAGGAGCACCACTAGAACTGTTACGATATCCTGCATCCCGGAGATGCCTCTTGTTTCAGTGAGAAAATTTCTTTAGCGAGGCTGTTGAGAGTCTGTAAACATTTTCCACCTCTTCTCCTGCCCCCCTTGTACCCGTATGCAATGTGGGTGTGAAACACTACCAGATCAGCCCAGCCAGCTCCTACATCCACTTTGCACTGGGGCAAACGACTGTCTGTACTGGCAAACCGCATCGTGTCAGAAAACGTGCTGACTGGCTGTTTTTAACCAGCACCTGTTAAAGACGAGTCTGCCTCTCATGAGGACAAGGAGAGTCATGTTTAAAACTGTCAGCAGGTTGTGGCTAGCCATCGCATCCAACCCCTCTACAGACAAGGCCAACATGCAAGGCCAGGGAGAATCCTGCCTTTTATTGTCCCTCACCGTGCTCCTCCAGTTGTAAAGTCAGGCTGCCTTAGCAGAGACCTCAGATGCAATAGGACATTATAGCAACCCTGCAAAAATTAATTAAAATAGCGGGTTTTAGTGATCAAAATGTCACAGTTTACAATGCAGTATCTCTGGACCTTCCCAGAGGCAAAGTCTGTGCATCCCACCTGAAAGCAAGGAATCTATCTCCCCTTTCCCCTGTCTAGCTTGCCAGGGCCACAAGAGATCAGGCTTCAGACCTATCATTGGTTCTGAAAGAACCATTGTCCAAGCTGGGCCTCTGACCAGTAAAAGGCGGGGGAGGAATTCCACCTTCAGAGGAGAAGGGAGGGAACATTTCTCAGAGAAGCTGATTAAAAAAAGAAAATGGCGCCTGCGCAAAGCCAGTCAGAGGCTTGGCACGTTACAAGCAATCCCTGGCGGAGTCAGTGCCTTCGACAACACCTCAGCTTCCACTTCTGGCCCTATCTAGATCTTGTTCTCTGTCCCCCTCCGCCTCTCCCACCCACCCTCTGCCAGTTCCGGACTGAAAGTAAGCAACCCAAAGTGCCCCAGGGTCATCCTAAGAAACCAGCCAGCTCTGTGTAGTCACATACCCAATTGCCCCCCCAGATCTCACCCACACTCAGATCCTGAATCCTGCAGGTTCGCGCTACCCATCTTCAGAAGTCACCTGCTGCTGTTGCCACCGCCTCTGCTCATGCTACAATTCGAGAAAACAGAGCGGCAGCATGAAGGAACACAAATGGAGTCAGAGCAGCTGCCCCAGGCTACCGCACGTCTGCCGTTTTTATCTTTAACCGCCGGTGCAAAGAGTTTAGAAACCTCACTTCAGAGCCTTGGCAGTCTCCCCTGACTAAGCAGCCTTTGTGTGTTCCATACCAAGGCTTTGACAGTTCCACGCCTGCCCTGTGCAGCTCTCTATATTGCAGCTTGCTCTGGGGTGCAGAAGGCAGCTAGCTCACAGGAACATCGCAGCCCAGTGGGGTAAAGCTTTAATGTCTATTCGGGGCATACTAGACTCAGTTTCTACGGGCTTGTCCGATGGTGCATATGGCTATTTGAAAACATGGCTATCTGCTACCGCTGTCAGGTATTAGAAATCAGACCTCCAAATCAGCGTTAGTGTGGCTATCATTAAAATGGTTACATTTGGCCTATTGCCTGACTGACACACCATCGCCGTGGCAGCATTCACTATGCGTCGCACCACCGTTTAGTAACGTGACTGCCACTGTGTTTAGGATTTGCGTATATGATGTCAGCGCCTTCCAGTCCTCAGTCAGGATCAAGGCCCCATCGTTGCTAGATGCTGGACGAGCACATTGGAAGCCCAGGGGCCAGATCACTAATGCTGGTGATGCAAAGGGGCCGTAATCTGGCTGCAAGCGGTCAGCAGAGGATTCCACTATCGGAGGGCAAAGCCCAAATTGGCTGCAGCTGGGTCTTGTGCTGGCAGCGTCGAATCCTCCCGGCATAGGAGGGATGTTGGGGGAGCAGGTAAGTTGGGGCGGGGTGGTGGCTGAAGAGTGAGCTAAGCTTAGAGCAGCTACTGGCGCTGATGCTTCCTGTCTCCTATGCTGATTGAGCTTGTACCAGGAGAGAATCTAGTCCAGGGTCCCTGCCCCAAAGAGCTCAGAATCTACTATAACATCAGTTAGCTGCAAATGGCATTTGCATCATCAACCAGGAAGCGTGCCCCATTGCAGAGCCACTGCAAACAGTTCTAGAGACCATCATCTTATTAAAGAGAATCGGGGTGGGGGGAGTACAGCAAATGGAGCAACCTGTTTGGTGGCTGTTCATTTCAAACCACTTCACTGATGTATTAACAACTGCGTGTGTCGGAAATACGTGCCCCCACGCCCTCCTGAACATCAACATAGGCAGGAAAAACGTGGACCAAAAATGGGATTAGCTTTTCTAATTTTAGGCCGGCTTGTTCTTTCCTTAGAACAGATGTAAACACAGTACGGGCTTTGCAAACTCACAGAGCGTCAGGATCCTGCAAAACAACCTGCCTGAAAAAAAACCGCAACATCAGTCACACAGACACCAGCGGAATGAACAAAGCACGTACCGAGCTCCACGGCTTAGTCATTTGCATGTTGTTGCAGCCACAGGCCTGTGTATAATGTGACTATGGGCTGTTTAGTTTACCTTTTTTGGGAAGATGCAGCATAAATCTCTGCTTTGGCCGAATGAATCCAAACAAGTGACTATTTCTCCTGCTAGTGTAGCTTGTCCACCAGCCACTGGGAGAGCTCAGCAGGGGTGGGGGCACTATGGCAGGGAGAGTGTGGGTTGCAAAGAGCAGACTTCTGCAAGGGTGGCAAAAGAGGCTAAAAAACTGTGTGTGGGGAGGCTGCCAGGAGGAGATGGTAGTGAAAGCTCCTAAACCGTGCAACAGCTGTGCCAGGGGGCTTTGGGGCTTTGCTGGGCCACAGAGCATAGCTGATGCATCCCCCTGCCACACAGAATTTAAGAGTTTATCCTTGCTGGGCTTAAGAGTTCTGCATGGCTGGCACCTTTCTCCGCTGCACAGCTCCTAAGACATTAAAGCATGGAGCCACTCCAGCCAGGCTTCTGAGCTCTGTATAGCAGGCCCCTTCCCCATGGGCACAGCTCTTGTGCCATGCAGAATTCTCGTCTCCCCGCCAGTTGCCATTTGCTGCAAAACCTAAATGTGCTGCAGAATTCAGCGCAGCTCTGTCACATAAATCACAGGACCCTGCTGCATCATTTAGACCTATTGTGCCATGCGCCCCGCAAGGCTTTGGATATATTCTGTGCTCCATCCTTCTTCTGTACCTCGTCTATTGAGCCTGACAAGCTTCTCAGCGCAGGGACCTAGCACAGGGCACGCACCATATAAATAATAACCACCATACAGGAACCTTGCACTCCTGTGATCCATTCGAGCCAGGCCGACAAATGATCCTGCCAAAATTGTCACACAGCCGAAAGATCCAGGTTTTTATGGGGGGCGGTGATTCAGAAAATGGTCTCTTTAACATCCTATGAAAACTGGTAATATTTCACTGTGAAGGAGGAATGTTGCTGTTTGCCTCTGAAAAAGGCAAATGCGTGAAACTACTTTTACCACAAACAACCTCTGTTCCCCGGTAATTCAGACAATTTGCACAAGCCATGCTGACAATTACGGATGCTTTTAAGTGCTCAGTATTGAGCCAGTGAAATTTTCTGGCTGCAAATTCTATTAGTTCTACAATATACACAGAGAGCGGGAGAGAGAAATTTCCAAGTGAAGTTTCTTCTGGTGGAGAGAGATGCTGCATTGACAGCTCTGGAGCTGGGGAATTTGTATTTCTATGTAATATGGGCAGCAATGGGGACTTGAATTCACTCCTTTGCTTTCCGGTGGCTGTGGCTGGAGGTGGCGCGGGAAGGGAGCCTTGCGCTGCAGTGGTTCCAGTTCTGGATGGGAGCTGGTGAGGATGAGCCAGGAGGAGTCACTTGAGAGACAGCATGTCAATATAGAGGAAATGCAGGATGTGGGGTTCAGGAGAGGACCCCAGTATGAAAACTGCCTGTCCTTGGCACTTTCCATCCCTTCTCTTTGGTCTTTCCGTCCCTCCTCTTCTCAGGCGATTGGTCCTGCTTTGAGCAGGGGGTTGGGCTAGATGACCTCCTGAGGTCCCTTCCAACCATGATCTTCTATGATTCTTGGCCATTGGTTCCACTGTCGTCAGGATGCTGAAAACATCCCAGCCTGCTTGGTAAATGGCCTGCATCTCAGCCATGTGAGGGACCCTGTTTCATTGCGTGAGGAACGTGTGTGGCTGTGAAGAGGGTTCCCTGCCCAGAGTGTATAATTAGCCCTGGGCGCCTCCAGGCTAAGCTTTTAAGTACCTTAATGTAACTGGCAGCTTGGGAAACACCCAGGCTCTCTCTGTACCTGAAAGACTAGGATAGAAGGAGAAGTTATGCTTGACGGCATGAGCAGGAATCTTCCTCCTGCAGTGCCCATGATAAAGCTTTACTCCGCTAGCTAAGAGGATGGCATGACAGTCACTGCCAGAAGCAGTTCTTAGCTGGCATCTCCTATTTTCCTATGTAGGAGGGGATAGACGGTGGCTAAGGATGTGGATTTGTGTGCTCACCCCTAGCAAAGTAGTCCCACAAGGGAGATGGAGAATTAGTGAGGCATTTCAGAAAGCTCTCCTGGCCTGTCACTGCTCTCTGCCATTTCCCTTCTTCCTCTCAACTCTGATGCACTGGCCAGAATCTCAGGCTGAAGGTAACTTTACTCTGCCCCCAGCTTGTCTCTGAGCTGCAATGTGCCCTGGACTTGAACATCTCACGGCCTGTTTTGCACATGATAATTCAGTACATTTTTGCAGCTCCTTCAATTCCGCACAGAGTACTGTAGAGGGATCAGTTCACCACTCCAAGATAACTTCCGAGCCACTGGGCCTCTGCCTCTCCTACCGCAGCATCAATTTCACATCACTTTCCGAGGTGGCTAAATATAGATTTGTGCCTAACTTTAGCGGCTTCGCTTTCATAGATCCTAAAGCCAGAAGGAACCCCTCTGACCGTCTTAGTCTGACCTGTATAACACAGACCATAGCACTTCCTGGAATCAATACCTGTTTGAACTAGAGCAGATCTTTTGGAAAAACCTCTGCTCTTGATTGAAACACCGCCAGCTGATGAAAACCCCACCGCACCTCTTGGTAAGCTATCCCAAGGGTTAATTAGCCTCACTGTTAAAAATACATGCCTTATTTTCAATCTGAATTGGTCTGAAAATGAGGACGTAAGCAATTTGTCCCGGACAACACAGCAAGTCCGTGGCAGAGTCAGGACAAAAACCCAGGCATTCTGCTTTAACGGCTAGCTCCTGCTGGCTCTCTCTATCCTGTATCGCTGTGTAAAACAGCGACTAAATATAGAGCAAAGCAAAAAGACAATGGTTTGGTAACCAAACCCCATTTGCATTCAGGAAAAAAAAATCTGTCAAGTCAGGGAATGTGTAATCAATTAGTAAAGCCTCAAAAACACTCTCAAAACAATAATTAGTCATGTCAGAAAATTCTACAGCAATCAAACCAGCAGATGAGCAGAACACACACTACTCAGGAAACCAAAATCCTAAACTATGGGAGGAAAAAACAGATTTCTTGGTGCATTTCTCCTGAGATCGCAACTTCCACGTTAACCAGAGAGATGCTGGAGTTGTCATGGTATATTAACCACTTCATTGCTGCCGCATGGGCTGGGCATGACATGTGGGGCAAAACGTATTGCCGGAAGGGACCCATGCGCAGGGCCGGCTCCTGGGTTTTTGCTGCCCCAAGCTGCGAAAAAAAAGCTGCGATCGCGAGGGACCGAGGGACCCGCTGCCTAATTGCCGCCAATGTTCCCACCGATGGACGTGATGTCCCCTCCCCATGGCCGCCCCAAGCACCAGCTTGCTCCGTTGGTGCCTGGAGCCAGCTCTGCCCATGTGCTGCATTAAAATTCCTGCTTGGCTGGCTGGTCAATGCCAGTGGTAAGTGTATTTAAGCGATCCAGGTAGGGGAGTGCTTGCATCTGGCACTGTGCATCCAGAACTAGGGTGACCAGTCAGTAAATGTGAAAAATCGGGACAGATGTTGGGGGGTAATAGGAGCCTATATAAGCAAAAGACCCCAAAATCGGGACTGTCCCTATAAAATTGGGACATCTGGTCACCCTATCCAGGAAATAGAGGAATACAGACTGGGGCACATCCCTGTGTGAGGTGGCCGAACTAGTATACTTTCTGCTCTTTAACATAGATCCCTACCCACTCCAGACCCTCAGCCAGCCTCTAGTGCAGTGCAGATCTAACCTTAACCCTATTCCTTCCTTGAAAGCCTCACCCAGCCTCCTCCTTTCACTGGCCTCTTTGCCAGCCAGGCAACCCAAGCAAGCTGCGGTCATCCCTCCTGACCAGTGTATGCTGAACACTGTCCAATAGTCCTGTGCTGAGTATTGGGATTTTCAGGTCTCACTTAAAGCCCAAGGAATGGGCTGGGAAAAACAAACCCAAAGCTGCCCCAGTCCTCGGGCACTGCTGCAACGGGTGCCACTCCGTCGGGTGGGCTGGAATCGCGGCTGCTGTGCAGACATTCCCAGCCACTGGGCCTGGCTCTGCAACATTCTGAGGGCTGAGCTGTGGCAACGGGCCATCAGCCTGCCTTGTGAACAAAGCTAAGCTTCTCTGCTCTGCATCAGGGCAAGGGAGCTCCAGAGACCATTCCTCTCCTAGCTTCCCCTTCCTTTAACATAGTGAATCCGCCAGAGCAGAGAGAAGGAGCACAGCTGTGGGACGGTTGGCACCCCCCAGACATGCTGGGGAGAAGCAACCCAAGGGGCGATCTAGTCCCAAGCACGTTACAACTAACAAGAACCTGATGCCAGTCCCAAAGGGAGCTCCCCGAGTGCCTCTGATTCTGCCAACTCCTTTCTCTATATTCAGGTTTAGCACCCAGGCAGCACCCTCTTCCAGCACACCTGCTCCTGGATATTAGCCAGGTCCCCAGGCAGCTAGCTGAAAACAAGGCATGTGTGTATGTGCATGTGTGTGCACACAAATACATGCATGGGCACACACACATGCCTGCATTCACACAAGAATGCCCATGTGTGGGGGCGCTCACAAAAGCACCTGCAACGACATGGGTGCTCACACATACATGTACGAGCAATGCGCCCAAGAATGACCACACAAACGGGCCCACACACATGAACACAGTTCTGCATATGAGCACAGATGCACAAGAATGCATCCGCAGATATGTTCCGTTGTTGTCTGCAGTGGTGTTGTAGTCGAGTTGGTCCCAGGATATTAGAGAAACAAGGTGAAGGAGAGAATATCTTTTATTCACCAAACAAGGACACTCCACCAGAGAAGTATGTCACATTATGGAATGGACCACCCGAAGACCCTGACAAAACCTGCTTCAATGTAGAAAAATACCCTACAGACCACACACCCCTTGTTGTCAACTACCACTCCACACTGGAACCCCTCTGGGGTATCATTGAATAGTTACAACCTAGACTCAATGGGGACCACATCCTGAAAGCAATCTTTCCTGAACCCCCTCTTCTGGCCTTCAAACAACCCCTCAACCTCATCATTGGAAGCAAACTCCCCACAGACTAGGACACATCAACTAAAAGTGGTGCCAGATCCTGCCAGAACACCAGATGCTAAACCTGCAGGCGCATCTCCATTGCTGAGATGATCAACTCCCCCCACAACACACCTTTGAAGATCCATGGCTATCACAAGGACACAGGCCTATCACAACATGTGGGGTACCTCATTCAGAGACCTCAATGCCCCAACAACAACTATGTGGATGAAACCAGACAATCACTATGCTCTCAAACAAACGCACACAGGAAAATGACAAGACAAAAACACTGTATCACTTTGGCGCAAACACTCTTCACAAAACAATCACTCAATATCTGACCTCTCAGTCCTCGTCCTCAATGGGAACCTCCACAGTACCTTCAAAAGATGAGCCCGGGAGGCTCATAACACTCAAAATCATGGTCTTAATCAAGACACTGAATTTATGGATTATTAGGATAATCTGTAACCCACTAACCCCACTTCTTGTCCTATGACTGCAGGAGTGTTAATGGACCACTTCACCCTGAATGGTCCCTTGGAAAATGTGCTAATTACTCATGCTAAACAATCTGTTGTGAAGTATCAGAGGGGTGGCCGTGTTAGCCTGGATCTGTAAAAGCAGCAAAGAATCCTGTGGCACCTTATAGACTAACAGACGTTTTGGAACATGAGCTTTCGTGGGTGAATACCCACTTCCTCAGATGCATGTAGTGGAAATTTCCAGGGGCAGGTATATATATGCAGGCAAGCTAGAGATAATGAGGTACTTCAATCAGGGAGGATGAGGCCCTGTTTTAGCAGTTGAGGTGTGAAAACCAAGGGAGGAGAAACTGGTTTTGTAATTGGCAAGCCACTCAGAGTCTTTGTTTAATCCTGAGCTGATGGTGTCAAATTTGCAGATGAACTGAAGCTCAGCAGTTTCTCTTTGAAGTCTGGTCCTGAAGTATTTTTGCTGCAGGATGGCCACCTTAAGGTCTGCTATAGTGTGGCCAGGGAGATTGAAGTGTTCTCCTCAGGTTTTTGTATATTGCCATTCCTAATATCTGATGTGTGTCCGTTTATCCTTTTCCGTAGCGACTGTCCAGTTTGGCCGATGTACATAGCAGAGGGGCATTGCTGGCATATGATGGCGTATATTACATTGGTGGACGTGCAGGTGAATGAACCGGTGATGGTGTGGCTGATCTGGTTAGGCCCTGTTGTGATACTCTTGAGTACCTTTCCCAGATCTGAAGAAGAGCTCTGTATAGCTTGAAAGGTTGTCACCTGACCTTAAGAAGTTGGTCCAATAAAAAATATTACCTCACCCACCTTGTCTATACCCCCCCCCAAACACGCAAATAAAATCACATGTTTAAGTAACCAGCAGCAGTCACCCTTGGGGAAGCAACAATACATTCCTGAGGGTACAGGAGTGTTTTATTACCTAGCGTGCAGAAAACAAGAGTTGAAATACCTTTAGCAAATTCTAATTTTAAGAAATATTGCAAAACTAAATACTTTATCCTGGTCTTTTTAACTTAAATTAAGTCTCCTCCTGACATTTTTCAGGCCCTGGTTTTGTTTTCATAACGCTGGCCATAAAGCAAGTGTGTAATTAGTAATAAAGGTGACGGGCCTCAAAGTGATTTCTTGCTCAGAAGAGAAGCAAAGATGAGCTTTTCTGCCTTTATTTAATTTTATTTATTTATTTATTTTTGGCCTCGTTTCCTCAGTCTATTTTTGAAGATAGTTTACGTAAATTCACCTCCCGCAGCTCCATCCCCAAATTATGGGATGGACACAGCCTCCACAGACAAGACGGAGCCCTCTGTTGTTAATGATCAGGTAATTAGATCCAGGGATTATCACAGCTGCATGAGTGGAATCTAGCTGGATTTGCAATAGCTTGGCAAATTTCACCTCCTCCTTCTTCCCTCTCCTCCCTCTCTGAATGACCAGCACCACTGGGCAGAGTGTCCAGGTTTTCCCACACCCCTGCCATCCAGCCCAGCTCTGTTCAGTGTATGAGATATGGACGCCTGCTCCAGGCGAGCTATATTTGATATCACAGGAGGGATTTTTTTTTAGGACTGGAAATTCGGGCACATTCCTTTTACTTCCCGCTTCCATGTATGCTCTTATGTACCCAGAAGCTTTTGCTCCTGGCAGCTCCTGCC
Source organism: Gopherus evgoodei (assembly GCF_007399415.2). Classification (NCBI taxonomy): domain Eukaryota; kingdom Metazoa; phylum Chordata; order Testudines; family Testudinidae; genus Gopherus; species Gopherus evgoodei. The sequence continues at coordinate 7,151,362 of NC_044339.1, read as the reverse complement.
TGACTGGGAAGGAGAACAGTGATCCGTGTAATGACCCCACTAGGGTGGCCAGATAGCAACTGTAAAAAAAGAAAAAACAAAAAACCAGGACAGGAGGTGGAGAGTAATAGGAGCCTATATAAGTAAAAGCCCCCAGAATCGGGACTGTCCCTATACAATTGGGACATCTGGTCACTCTAGACCCCACCAGCTTTTAAAGAACCAGGGCTCCCAGAGAATCCATCCCAGGTTTCCCACCGAGCCCTGTGTCACGGAGTGTGGGGGAGTCCGGCCCTGCACCCCTCTTCCTGGGACCCACAGTGACTCTCAGCCAGCCAGCAAAACAGAAGGTTTATTGGACAACAGGAACACAGGTTACAGCAGAGCTTGCAGGCACAGTCAGGACCCCTCCACCAAGTCCTTCTGGGCTTTCAGGGTGCTTGGATCCTAGCTAGGATACCCTGAATTCCACCCACACAGCCCCAAGCCCAAACTCAAACTGCTTCCCTCCTGCCACTCCCTTCTTTTTTGACCTCCTTCCCGGGCAAAGGTGTTGACCTTTCCCCTCCCTTACCTAGCTCAGGTTACAGGCCCTGGCATCATCCATCCCCTAAAGTCCTCCCTTGCTCTCCCACTCCCCACACAGACAGTCCCTACTGCATCACACCTTGTTCATGCTGGGACAGGACTTGGGGAGTTTAGTCAGATGGGGTGCAGTGCCGACAGGCTCAGGGAAGCTCAGACTCACTTATTGTGTGAATGAGTCTCCAGGGCTTTGCGTTTGGAGCTCAATGCGTTATTGGGACGTGACAGCCAAGTCAACCCCAGCAATGCTGCTTTGCAGGGAGAGTCACCTGCAGACAGGCCAGTGTGAGAATGGGGCCGCTTGTCAGAGGAGTCTGCTGCCAGTGCATCCCCCTTTGGGCCCAGTAACCAAGGACGTGAGTCTGTTACAGCTGCAGGAAAGGTGCCCGGCTCTTTAGCTCAAGCGATGACTGCATGCTCCTCGCTCCGGTGGTCCTTGGTTCCCTCTGTAGCGGTGGCCATTATACACCCAGTGGCTTGTCCAGAGACAGTTCATAACTCATAAGTGAGCGTGTTGTGTGTTCTAATCTGTGCCTGACCCACACAGGATGAGAGGCTGCGCCAGCCCCGCTACAGAGCCTGGCTCTTCAGCTCAAGCTACAGAGACTCACGTGGTTAGCTCTGCAGATCCCTGCTGCGAGCCAAGACGGTGGTGGTCACACATGGAGCCTTGGACAGGAAAATATTCCAAATGTCAAGGCTGCAGCTGAGCCTGGAGCCCATGGGGGGAGGTGGAGGCTGTCACGGAGTATGGGGGAGTCAAGGCCCTGCACCCCCAGCTTCCTGCGATTTTGACTCTCAGCCAGCCAGTAAAACAGAAGGTTTATTTAGATGACAGGAACACAGTCCAGAACAGGTCTTGCTGGTACAGACAACAGGACCCCCTTTCGTTAGGCCCATCTGGGGGCCTCAGAGAGGCCACAGCCCTGTTGGTCAGGTCACCTCTCTTTTTCCCAGCCAGCTTCAAACTGAAACTCCCTCCAGCCTCTCACTCAGCCTCCCCCTAGCTCCTCCCCCAGCCTTTGTGTCCTTTGTCCAGTTTCTGGGCAGAGGTGTCATCTGGCCTCCATCCCCCCTCCTGGGTTCTCAGGTTCCATGCTCAGGTATGCTCCCTTCCCCAATGCAGGCCGTCCCAAACTCCCCTGCAACCTTCCCAGGTTAATACTCCCCATCAGCATTCACATAACACAGCAAGAACATTCCCACTTTGTCACAGAGGCAGAGTACATCCTGGTGCCTACCAGCTGCCAGGCTGGAACTTGGAAGGGTACTACATCAGAGTGCACCCCCAGAACAGCTTAACTAGGGGGGTCCTGGCCTGCAGGGGAAGGGTACTAATGGCATGGACAGACCAGAGCCTCCGCACTCAGATGAAGGCAGAGTGGAAGGAGCAGCTCCAGAGCCCCAGGATTTTGTCTATATTACCCACAATCCCCTGGAAGAGAACACTGCGCACAAAAATCAAGTAGAACTGAAAAACACAATAGTGTCTGATTAGGAGTCCAAGGCCAGGCTTTAAAAATAGGGAAACAAGCGAGAGGTAATTAATTAGCAGCTCCTCTCTCCTTTTATGAGTGTGTTACAAAGAAAATGACACTCAGCAAGGAGTGAACAAGAAAGGGCAAGGAATGCAGGAGAAAAAGAAAGAAAGAGGAGACAGCATAGTGGGAAGGTTGGCTGCTAAAGGGAAGATATAAAGAGGTGAAAGGATAGACAGTAAAGAGGTGGAGGGAGAGAAAGAAAGAAATGAGGCAGAAGTAAAGGCGGGTGGAAAGGGGGCCAAACAAGAGAGAGAAAAAGGACGCCAAAAAGAAAGAGGCGCATTAGGAAGAAATAATTTATTTTCAGTATTTGGGGAATTGATGTGAAATTGATGTAATCAGAGCAGGCGAATTTAGGTGATTTTGTTTCCGTTCAGCAGGCAAATAGGTGGCCTGGCCTGGCCTCCCAACACTTTCCTCTCCCTCCTGGAAAAAGCGCTTCCATTCTCCAGCAAGGAGCAGTACAAATCGAAAAGCAAAGCTCTTTTTAAATGGTGAGGCCCGTGCAGGTGTCTCTCTCTCTGGGGAATGGCTGAATGGCTACTAGTGTCCTAACAAACTGCTGAGAAAGAGGCTTTAATTGTCAACAGTCTGTCGTGCGGTACCTTCCCTTGGAGATCTGTGCGGTAACATTATCTGGAATGCTAACTGCTGAGTGTGCGTGCGTGCGTGCACGAGCGGTGGGATTGGGGGAGACAAGAGGGAATCTATCGGCCACATGGTCACAGCGTCCCTAGTTCTATATGAAGCCCTAATGGGATCACATTGAAAGTACAGTACTGTGAGCAATTCATCAGTCACCTTATCAGCAGAAGAACGTTTGTGAGAATAGAAGGGACAGGTCAGGCCGACCAAATGATTCGGGTCTATGTGGCGTGAGTTATGAATAGGGATCGGTTACCACGTAGCTGCCCTGGCTTAGGAAAAAAGGCACCGGTGCATTTTGGAATGGAGACAAAACAGGGCATTTCATGTTACAATGAATAATTAAGATAATTATCTATGACTAATTTAAAAATGGTTTGACAAGGCAGCATGGCCTAATGGGTAGGGCCCTGGCCTGGACTCAGAATGCCCAGGGTTCTATCCCTGACCTGCCACTGACCTGGAGCAAGTCACTTCCTGCCTCAGTTTCCCCCTCCTATTCCTGTCTATCTCGTCTGTTTAGCCTAAAGCTCTTCAGATCAGAGACTGTATATGTGGCACGTAGCCCTGATCACCGTTACCGCTCTCTAGGCATTGACACAGATTCTGGGCAAAATTTCCACAAGCACCTAAGTGACTTAGTAGCACTAAGTCCCATTGACTTTTAATGAGTCTTTTAGGCTCCTAAGTGCCTGTGCCACTTTTCAAAATGGGACTTGGGCCTTGCCGACAGTACAAGCGTTTTGCTGGTATAGCTGTGCTGGTGGAGGCCCTAGTGTAGACGCAGCTGATGTCATCAGGAGCTTTCTGCTGGCACAGGAACACCACCTCCCCAAATGATATTAGCTATGCCAACAGAAGCCCTCTTCTGCTGGCATAGCTGCAGATACGCTGTTTGTTTTTTGCCAACATAGCTTGTCAGCTGGGGCGGGGGTGAGCTTTTCACACCCCTGACCAACACAGCTATGCCAACAAAACCTTGTCATGTAAACCTGGCATGACTCTTAAATCATGTAGGTGCTTTTGAGCATGTTCAACCAACTGTCCCTGGAAGCCCATGGAGCTATGCCAATTGACAGCCCCTGAGGATCTAGCCTAGGTCATCATAACTAAGTCAAGTAGCAGCTCCGGACACAAAAGGCTACCTGAAAATACAGGACAAACAGGCAAAGGAGAAACAATCAGGCAGAGCCCTTTGGACAATTTTATGCAGGAAGGACGGGGATTCTGTCTACATTACAGGTGGTTAGGGTATCTAGCTCCTCAAGCCGTTGCTAATTTCCAGGGAGATGCTCAGGCTATACTGGATGCTTTTTCCACCTTTAAATGGCCCTGACTTTCCTGCCCCAAAGGGCTACGGGCAGGGAGAAGCTATCAGAGTACGCACCGTTCTCCCCCACATCTTGCCTCTGAAAATTGCACTGTTCCTGCTGTCATGCATTCTGGTAATCTTCCTCGCCTCGTTCTCTCCCTCTCCCACTGCAAGAGGGGATGAAGCGCTGACAGCTGTGATGCTGGGATTTTTCTCTTGCTTGAAATGCATTAATTTGTAAATATCTTCATTTATATGTAAATGTGGCGTTCTTATCCCTGACGTCCTGCCGCCAATCTAGCAAAAGCACCAGCAGCCCTTGCCTCCAACTTGATTCCTCTTTGTATAATGGTTGGGTTGTTGACTTCCTCTCCCCTCTCCCTTCTCTTAATTTTAGTTTAAAAGCTTTCTTCCTCTCCAATGCCTCCCTCCCCCCTGCTCTTTGGATGAGCGCAGGTAGGAAAGAACCAATGTACCAACATTTCACATCTTGACATGTCCCTCAAAAGCAGCTGCTCTCGTTTCGCTAAAAAGCAGCCTTGCAGCCTTTCAGCTGTCATGAGACAAAGTCCTAGCATCCATGTTTCCAATCAGCCTTTGCAAAGATCGGAAGATACTCAGACTGGGTCAGGAGAGACAATGCGGAGAAAGAGAGGAAGATAGGAGGTGCCACAATGGAACTGGCAAGGCAGTAGAGAACAGGCGACATTCTCGCTCCGCTCATCACAGTCTTTGTCATGAGGATGAACATCATGATTTACAACGCATCGTTGGCTCGTTGGCCATGCTTTGCGCTTTGATTGGCTTCCAGTATGCCTCTTCCGTAGGGGTTCTCCAGGCGATGACAATGGAATGGGCACAGAAAAGGTCAGAATGACTGAGCATCCTGATTTCAGCTGCAGTCCTTGGAGACATTAACATGCTCGACATGGGCTCCAGAGGGGAGATCCCCTGGATATGAGCCCCCAATTCCCGGCACCAGGGCCGCCTGAGTGCAGAATGCTACCGTTCAGACCCAGTAACATTCCAGCCCCGGGGCACTGCTGTAAGTGACCGTGCAAGGGGCTAGGCAGTGAAGAATCGGGCCCCAGAAGGCCAACACAAACTCATGAGATTCCACCCTGGGCCACTGTGATCATGGCCTTGGGGACGAGCAACAAACAGAACGGAACTTTGCTGGAGAATGGAATGGCCCATCTCAGACTTCAGACAGACACAGTAATGTTTTACGTAACCTTGATCCCAGTCTCCGAGGCATCTTAGGTACTGGAGGGCCCTCTGCTGCCTCAGGGTGACCAGACCATGGCTGACTCTAGACATATGGGAAGCCCACAACTGTATATGGGGGCCCTACCCATTAAACTGTCCAAGTGTTCATCTATGGCCCTGCACACCTCAAAATATGGAGTTGAAGCCTAGGTGCATCCAGGCCAGGCCTGGATACCTTCCTTCGGACTCTGAAATGGCACCTGGAATGCTCCAGAGCCCACCGCTTTCTGCAGCAGGCAGAATTTCACTGGGAGTCACCATAGATGCAGTGGGGCTCAAAGTTCATCTTTCGGAGGGTGGGGGAGGGAGCGCTAGATTCCTGGATAGTGTCCCAGTGAGGAAGAGACGAGGCCCACGGGCGATCACGGAGGTTGCATCAACATGGATGAGGTTGCTGCCCGTCAGGATCTTGCCCGTCTCCTCTGCCCAGCTGCCCGATTGGGCCCCAGAACCTTGCATGTGAGTTAAGCCTGTCTTCCCTGGCTTGCAAATCGCTCTGGGGCTAAGACAGGAGATAGGAGCCTAGAAGGCGGCAGCGGTGCACGTGGTCAGAGGTAGAAACAGTGGCACAGAGGGAACTTTTACTGCAAACACACAGGTGCTGAGTGAATTTCTGAGCCTACAGGGTTTGGTGGTAGTTTTGTGAATTGCAGTGGGAGCCTAAACCTGGCACTTAAGTGCCTAAGCCTGCTGCTTGGACATCTGGGAGCATAAGTCTGGGGTTTAGATATGTAAATACTTTTGTGAATGTAGACCAGAGTCATAGAGCTGAAGGCCAGAAGGGACCACACCAGAGCCTCTAGTCTGACCTCTAGCATATCACAGGCCCTCACCACCCAGCCACCCCCACCTCACGCCCCACAACTAGAATGAGACCAAAGTATGCAGCCCTCAGGAGACTCAACAGTTGTGTGCCACAGGCAAAGAACAGGAGAGACCGTGATGCACCAGTGCCTGAGGTCCCTGCAATGATGGAGCATTGATTGGGGATTGGTCCTGCTTTGAGCAGGGGGTTGGACTAGATACCTCCTGAGGTCCCTTCCAGCCCTGATATTCTATTAAGTGAGATACACCCAGATGATCTGAGCAAGTGACCCACACTGCAGAGGAAGGCAAGAAAACCCCATGGTTCTTGCCAATCTGACCTAGGGGAAAATTCCTTCCTGCCCCCACCTCTGACAATCACTTAGACCCAAGTACTGAGTATCTGGGACAATGCCCGCTTCTGGTACTTCTATTGAATGTGCGTCAGGTATTTCATCAATATTTAGGGGTGCTGGGTCTCTGTTAGGTTATCTGGGCTGGAATTAGGGTTCTGAACCCCCCTACACTTTGGAGGCATTTCTGTTCAGATTGCAGTCTGAAGGCAGCAGTTCAGACCTATCTCTGGAAATTATTCAGCTATTTCCTGTTCCGCACCTCTGGATTATAGCCTACACTTGCTGGATGTTAGCTGTCTATATCAGTATCAGCCCTGGGCGAAGGGAGTAAATACATCACAGAGAGTACAATATATAGCACTTGTCCCAAAAATGAGTGGTCTGTGCATGCTTTGCCTCATGGTAGCTTTGCGCAGTTCAGACCAGGATGAAGACACACAATCTCACCTCCCCCGGCCCAGGCCTCAAATGTTTTAACCCAGTAGACGCCTCTGAAATTGCTCTCTCATATAACTTATGGTAGTTCTGAGCACCCTCTTCAGTGGAGGTGGAATGGCTTACCGCACTGTTGACTGGTACACCAAGTCCTCTCTCTTGCGATAATTCTCCATGTGCGAGTAGTTGGTGGAGAACATGGCGTCAAAGGTGAAGATCTTCTGTTTGATGGTACCACCATCTGTTACCTGCCAAGGACACACATGTGTATAAGAATTTGATAGCTGGGCTTGCCCTAAATGGGCAGACAGATCAGCAGCATCGTACATCTTACATTTGATTCAGAGATGGATCCAAGCTACCGAGTTCAGGGCCAAACTCCCTCAGAGTTTATGAGGTGTTCAGATCTGGCATCCCCATTTGGCTCCATCTCTACTTTTGATGCACAAGCTTTCAGGCTAAAGGAGGGGTGGCTTTTTTATTTGTTAATCATGATCCCTGCAGGGACAAAGAGACCAGTCTAGCTCAGAACCCTGCATCACAAAAACATGTTTCTCCAGCACACAGCTCTGCATGGGGCCATGGGCTTTTCCCAAGTGGTGAAGACAGACCTGGAGCCTCCTCCTTCAAAATGAATGGAAGTGACCTCTGTTGGTCAGTGAAAGTTACATAGAAAATAGATAACCATGCAGCTAATGGGGCTAGTTCCCATAGCTCGCGAGCCCCACGCCATCCGCCCCATGCTGCCTCTACGCCCCTCGCTGATAGTAAAGCACAGCAGCCAGCTAACCCACAATCTCCTGCCAAGTTTAGAGGGGTTCCAATTCAGAAGTCGCTGGCCAACCTGTTACAGTGACAAAGACCCGAGTTTGAGGGTGTTTAGATCCAGGAGTTTGGTACTGGACCCGTCTCCAGTAATTGTTTATCACAATAGAAGAGCACCCATCCAATGCTCCAGGTGCCCTCAGACAGACAGACACGTCACTTACCCCAACATCCAATGGAATCACCTAGCAAGAACAGAAACGTTCTAATCTACCTCCTTACACAATCCCCCAAACTGTAGACCACCATTACTGAGCCCTACCCAACACCCAGCTCTTCCCAGAGAAGGAAGGATGGTCCAATAGTTAGCGTAGTAGCCTCACTTTTAGGATACCTAAGTCCAATTGCCAGCACAGCCACAGACTCGCTGCGTGAGTGTGGGTAAGTCTCTCTGGGCCTCAGCACCCCACCACAGTATGGGCATAACTGCACTTCTCTGCCACCCAAGGGTGTTGGGACACTGAGTCTATTAGAGATTGTGAGGGGCTCAGACGATCTTGTCATAGGAGCTAGATAAGGACCTTAGCTAGAAGACAGGAAAGGTGAAAACCTTAAAGGTGTCTCCCCCCCTTCATCTTTTCTGTTTGCTTTTAAACTTTTATTTCCTTTCCCCACAAATGATTAAAAAAAAATGTCCCACTCTCATCTGCTAGGCTGTTACCTGTGCAAAGCTCCCTGCTATCCGATCACAAGAGCAGGGGCCTTTTCTCTGGCTTCATTTTTTATGACTCCTATCTCCAGCTAGCTGGTCTGATTTTCTCGTTAAAGGAATCTTATTGTATAAGGCGAGTGGGGATTAAGTTGCCCTGTCATCTCCGTTCCCCCTCCTCCACTCCATTCTCTGTAAAGCTTCCAGATTTATAACGCCCCCCTACCCCCAACATACACACACTTTTTGTGGTTAAGGCTGTTCAAAAACAAATTAGCACAAAATTTTAAAAAAAGTAAACGGGAGAGAGAGAGAGAACACAAAAAATAATCCAGCAGGAAAGATAAAATAAAAGAAAGAAAGAAACTTTGATCCACTATTCCCACAGTTGGCTTTTGAGGTCTGGCAGTGGGGCTGTGATTCCTGCAGACTGCGGGAGGGTCCAGGAGCTCGCCTGCACTGTGCTGGTGCCATAAGAAACAGGCCAAGGCTTTCAAAGCCTTCTCAAGCGCACGCACCTTAGAGATACTGAAATGACTTAGCCTGTCATGTGGCTGCATTTTACCGCTTGTCTCAGCAGCTTCCTGACAAAAATCAAACCCTGAACACTCTGCAAGGGACCTGGCTGCGTGTGGATGGAGATGATACCTCTTGAGTAGCAGCCCTGGGTCAAAATGCTACCCTGAGTGGGGGTACCACAAAGGAGCTCCCTGATTTTCTCTTCACCTTGTAGCCACTTCCCCCACACGCTGTCACCCCACCTACATCACCGGCTGTGATGAGAACGTAAGAACGGCCATACTGGCTCACACCAATGGTCCATCTAGCCCAGTGTCCTGTCATCCGACAGTGGCCAGTGCCAGGTGCCCCAGAGGGAATGAACAGATCAGGGAATCATTATGTGATCCATCCCCTGTTGCCCAATTGCAGCCTCTGGCAAACAGAGGCTAGGGACACCATCCCTGCCCATCGTGGCTAATAGCAGGAATTTATCTAGTTCTTTTTTAACCCTGTTAGAGTCTTGGTCTTAACATCCTCTGGCAAAGAGTTCCACAGGTTGTCTGTGCATTGTGTGAAGAAATATCTCCTTTTGTTTGTCTTAAACCTGCTGCCTGTTCATTTCATATGGTGACCCCTAGTTCTTGTGTTAGGAGAGGGAAGGGGCAAGGATGAAACGTAGGGGAGAGAGAGTCCATGTGTCCTGTGGCTCAGCAAGCAGTGGGGACTCTAACTCTCCATGGGCAAGGAGAGATTTGTGGTGCAAGAACCCAATGCTGCTGCGAATAAAAGGTGTTTCTATGTCCTTTAACCACAAAGGGAGCCTGTTGCGTATGTGGCTCCTTTCTGTACATCTCCGTAAGATGCATTAACGGGTGTCCACTGCAGGACTTTACAATTCCACTAAAGTTTCCATTAGCTTTTCCATTTCCCCTTAGAGCTTGTATTTCTCACTTAGCCCATCTGAAAATTAGGACCCAAGATCCAAACACTTTGTGAGTATCAGGAATCCAGCTTCGGGTCTGATCCATTTGGCATCCATAGCCCCGATATGAATTGCACAACAGGTGTTCATCTCTAAAACAGGCCAAATCACCACGCAGCTCCCGGATGCTGGGCTGTTCAAAGCCTAGATCTGGATCCAAATTGTGCATGTCAGGCTCGTATCTATTTAAAACAAAGGAGTAAACGTGCTCAGGGACTAAAGCGGTCCTGGCACCTTCAAGCTATTTCAGAGTCATTCAGTGGCATATATGGGAACTGCTTGCACAAATGGATCCAATAAAATCCAGGAGCAGCACTTTGCAAATACACAGGAGAAGGAGTCAGCCATGTACATTGCAGAGAACGACATTATCAATACAAAGCTACTGCCACAGAGCAGTGTTGGGAGACCGGCTAGGCTGCCTCAAGGCACTTTGCAGCAAGGGCTTCGCCTGCGTGGCAAATATGTTTCACTCTTAATTGTGCAAAGGCTGCATAGCAAACAGCAGCAGGTCTGCAGTCTGTAATTCAGCTCAGATGTGGGGCAGCGTTTGCCTTGCAGTGAGGGTTAGGACTTCCTGGAGTGGATTGACAGTGGCTCAGGTTGATTTAGAGTCCAGTGCTGGAGCTGGGCAGCCTATTTTGGCTGGAACTTCCCCCCCCCACATGCACACCAAAAATGCAGATTTAGTTCAACCAACACATTTTGCAGATTTGTGTCAAATTGTTTGTCAGAACCTCCCCCCTGAAAAAATTCAATTTGGAACATCTCTTTTCAGTATTTACTTCAATTCCATTGGAGGGCCGGGGGGGGGGGAGGGGAGGGAAAGAGGAAAAAAAGCTCAAAAATGAAATGAAACATTTTGTTTTAGGTCAAACAAAACATTTCTTTTGACATGAAATCTCCTGCCTCCCCACCTCACAACTTTTTGGTTCACTGAAAATTCCAAAACAATTTTGTGTGGGGATCAACCCCAAACGAATCTTTGTCTTTGATTTTTCAGAACAAAGGAATCAGTTATTCACACAGCTCTACCCCACACCACCCAGGCTCCCAGACCTTTCCTGTGATTGTTCTCCTAGCCCACAGCTCAGATGGGAGAATGAAAATGATCAGGGTCGAAAGTGACGGTGCCCCTAACGGCAGGAGTAATGACTAGACCACCAGACAAGGAGTTTACAGACATGAGAGCAAAAAGATGGCTGCACCACAGCAGCAACAGACTAAAACCACAGGGAGACGCTTCTTGAGGAAGGGGCTAGGAGGTGATCAGGATGCTCTGGATGGTCGATAAATGCACCGATAATGCTTATGATCAATGTGCAGATGAAGAGCGGCAGTAATATTCAGTTTTAGAATCTGCCCAAGCACATGTCTGGGTGCTTCAGAAGAAGGCAGCCCCATCTATCTCCCATAATGCAGCTAGCAATCCCAATTGCTATGGAGGAGGGGAAAACGTCCTTCCTGACCCCTACAGGCAATCGACTGTGCCTTGAAGCCTGAGATTTGATTATCCTTATCTTGTAGGGTTGGGTACTAAATGCTCATAAAACATTTCAAGTTCATCCTAAAAATTAACTTCAGCTGCAGCCTGCTGAGTCAACATCCAGCGGCTATGAATTCCATCCATCAACAACACAGGCCCTTTGTTTTACACTGTGCACTGTGTTTGGGCTCGGGGCAGGGAAGAGGCTTAGAAGGGGAAAAAGCCACGCAGGAAGGCACTTGCACGTTGGGCTTGAAGCTTGCATCTGCCTTTTTCATCCTGCCAGGTATGGCTCCTTTATCTTGCTCTTAAAAATGCAGCCTGCACTACCATTCCTATCTCAAATTTCACTTTTTTTTTTTTTATTATTATTACACAGAGGAGGAAAAAAGCTGTCAGTAAAACTGTCTCTTCAAATTTATTTGCCTAGGCTGAGGCTTTTATTACAAAGAAAATACATACTCACACATACACAAGATAAAGAACTGCAAAAAGAATTATCCAAGCCATAAATCTCCTGCTCTTTGGGGTAGGAGGGGAAATTTTCAAGGATACATGCCTTGGACCAAGCCAATGAACCTGCTCTGGACCAGCGATAAAGAGAAAGTTTTACAGTCAGGAAGCTAGTAGCAGCTCTTTCGTTGAGTATCACTGTGGGGTTTCAAGTCATTGGGATTATTTTGCGGACGCAGACTAACACGGCTGCTACTCTGAAGCCAGAGATAAACCAGTGTCTGCACATGCGTTTATCTGCAGGCCTTATTTCAGGCATAAATCCACCCCCAGCCCGCCCCTTTTACCCTTCCCCTGATGGGATGTGCATGTCTCAGAGTTCTCTAGTGACATCATGGAGACCTGTTAAAATTAATGGGAAACTTTCCATTTGGTTTCCGGGAGCTCTGGATCAGGGCTTCCATGCATCGATTCACCAAGTGACTTAAGCACCAGCACATGGATAGTCCCATTGATTTCCACAGGTGAGTCCCAGGAGAATGCGGCCTGGACTTCAGTGGAACTACCCATGTGCTTGGAATTAGCCACGTGCTTACGCATCGTAACAAGCCAGCCGGCGCCATTGTGGAGTCTGTCCTTTCACCCAGGCTCAGCTGCGGGCAACCAATCTAGGCTGGTGGTGGAGGGCACAGGGTTACCTAGCCTGCCCAGCTGCCAGTAGAGGGCTCCATCATGCCAAGGCAATGGAGGCTGGAATTAATTTTGTATGGCTATTCCTAAAGGAACAGACAAATGCAGAGTGCGGGGCGGTCAGTGACGTACAGCTCCTCTGTGCATGCTTCATGGGACCCCCAAGAGAATTCGGGACTTGTGCAATTTTACAAGTTGGTAAAGCTGCAAGCCCAGCCCAGACCAAACCAGACAATCCTAAAAGGCCCTAACGTCTTCAGGTGGGGTGAGGTGGTCACAGTAATAAAATAGGAGAAGACATGTGAAGTGGGAAAGGAGTGAAGAGGAGGAGGAGGAGAAGGGAAGTTAGGTGAGGCTGATGTGGGGCAGACCTAGGAGAGAGCCAGAGGCTGAAGGGTGAGAGAGGACAGCAGGCTGGAAGCCTCATAGGGCTGGGAGCTGGCTAGAGAGGGGAGGGCTGGGGGCTGGTTGGGCATGGGAGGGTGCCCAGGGGATAGCAGGGGAAGGGAGGGGATGGGAGGGTGGGTAGCAGGCAGGCTGGGGGCTGGTGGGTGAATAGCCGGTGGGCTGGGGAGGGGAGGGGAAGGGCAGTAGCAGGTGGGCTGGGGGGTGGATAGCTGGCAGGTTGGGGGTGGGAGAGGAGAGGAGTGGAGGGGGGTAGCAGGCTGGCTGCGGGCAGATATCCGGCAGGCTGAGGGTGGGAGGCGAGGGTGGGTGGATAGCCAGCAGGCTGGGGGTGGGAGTGGAGTGGAGTGGAGTGGAGGTAGCACATGGGCTGTGGCTGGATAGCCGGCAGGCTGGGGGTGAGAGGCGAGGGTGGGTGGATAGCCGGCAGGCTGGGGGTGGGAGTGGAGTGGAGTGGAGTGGAGTGGGGGTAGCAGGTGGGCTGTAGGTGGATAGCCGGCAGGCTGGGGGTGGGAGGCGAGGGTGGGTAGCAGGCGGACTGGGGGCTGGTGGGTGGATACCTGGCAGGCTGGAGGTGGGAGTGGAGTGGAGTGGAGTGGAGGGGGGGTTGCAGGTGGGCCGCAGGCGGATAGCCGGCAGGCTGGGGGTGGGAGGAGAGGGGAGGCGAGGGGAGCGTGGGTAGCCGGCAGGCTCTGCATTGTTACAGTTCAAACACTTGTGTCTGGGTATTTGTTTTATTTATTTATTTCTGTCAAGCCCAATTCTGGGAACCCCAACAGCGTTTGCCCCTGCGCTACCCAGAGCGCCCTCCCCAGGAAAGGGGTGTCACCCACACTCACAGCAATGCCCAGCAATGCCAGGGGGTCAGTTCCAGAGCCCATACCAGTGTGTGGTGTGGGGGAGAACTGGGCTGGAAATACTCTCCCCATAACTCCCTGTAGCCCCAGAAGTGCAGTGCCAGCTCTGGGCTTTCCTGAAGTGTGGGGCAGCTCAGATGGGGGGAGCACGGGCAGTTTCCAGCCCAGCTCTGGCTCCAAGTTACAACATATGCAAAGCTCGTCAGGAGAAGGACTGCGGGTAACAAACACCCAAGGGAAGTGGAGGAGTTGACATACACCTAGACAGTTAGCTGGGCTGGGACTCAGGTGACCCGGGTTCAATTCCTGCCTCTGCTACAGACTCCTGGGGGGTAGGGGACCATCGGCTTGTCTCCCTGGGGATGCCGAAAGGAAGGGACTCAGGGCAGTGAGTCTCACAGCCCAGGTCAGCCAACTCGGGCCCAGGCAGACATTCCTGCTCGGGCTGGAGCCAGGCTGTGAAACGCTGCAACCGGTAACGTCCACACAGCGACATTCAGCCTGCTGGTGCCAGTCCCGCGAGCCAGGCTCGGGCTCCCTGCCTCGGGTTCTCTTTTGAATGGGATCAGCTTTGGGCAGGATTTCTTGTAGGTGGGCTTGGAGCTCTAACGTGCTCAGAGCACTGACCTGCTGTGTGCTCCAGTAGCAGAGCCTAAGGCGGGGGGGCAGCAGGTACAATGCTGCAAAATCATCCCTGCTGGCTACCTCCAGTGCACAGTGCAGGACTTCAGAGGTGAATCGCAGTCTCACAACCTAGGTGCCCAAGCACCCATGGGAGCCTCCCACCACTCAGCCGGCAGTCACCACTCTGAGCCTGTGGGTAATGCTCTCGGTTAGAGTAGATCTTGATGCAATTCCCAGCTCTGCCACAGGGTCACTGGGTGACCCTGAGTTAGTCCCTTAGGTCCAGATCCGCAAAGCTATTGAGGCAGCGAACTTCTATTGATCTTACTGAAACTTAGGAGCCTAAACAGCTTATGTGACCGTGGGCCTGAGTCTCTCAGTCCCCCCATCTGTACAATGAGGGTAATTATCCTCCCTTCTTCCACCTCTTGTCTCCTTGGGAAGCTCTTTGGGGCTGAGGCTGTCTTACCCTGTGTTTGTACAGCACCTAGCACAACATTTGGCATCTATCCCCAGCTAAAGCCTCTAGGTGCTATTGGCCAATATATAGTCCGAATGAAGCATGAGACTCCCTGAGAACACCCTGAGCCCTCTCCAGCCCTGCGAAGGTACAGCCAGAGTGCTGAGTACCTCTCCCACAGCCAGCGGTGAACTCTCCTCTTGTTTATTCTCCCCTAATAAAGTTGTATTTGCCAAGAAGGGAGCTGGCAGTGTTTCTATCATGGCTTTGGCTGCCTATTGTTGTGCAGTTAATGGGTGGAACATTGGATTTTCCAGCATGTCACACTGCTCGCTGGGAGGATGAAGGGGCAGGGAGGATTGGGAAGCTAGCGCTGATTCCTGGGCACCTTCCCTCGCACCTGGAAGCTTGGTTTCCCTCTTTAGACGTCAGAGCAGCTGTTGGTTCTTCCGGTAGCCTCGCCCTGCCAACTCCCACCTCACTGGGCATGCTCACAGCTTGGAGAGGCCTGGTTGTAGTAGACATGAATCCGGTTTGCCGAATGAGGCCGTAGTACCCTTTGCCGTTAATACACTTGCTTGCCCCTTCTGGCAGGCAAACTTTGGCCACATGTGTGCTGTCGATGGCCCCAGGGCCACTGCGAGTCCCAGTAGGGGCTGACAATCTAAAAAGATACGACGGATGAAGGGTGGGATGCAAAATGACTCGCCCAATGTCACCCGCAGCCAGGAATAGAAGCCAAGTCTCTCGATTCTTCCGTCAGCATCCCACTCACTAAGCCGGGCTACTTTGTCCTCTTGGGGTTCCGGTGAATGCCAAATTCAGCAAAACTCACAGAGGGCAGGAGGGGGGCCCTGCACCCCCCAACGAGGCCGGCTCGAAGCCCGGCTTCCCAAACCGCAGGACTCTGTGCAGCATCAATCGTGATCCCAGTTGGTATCATCCACAGGCGGCTCTATCTTCTCTCCTAGCACTGGGCCACATGGTACGGGAGCAGGACAAGAATCTTCCTCCTCCTCCTCCCCTGCCGTATTGGATACGTGAGCGAGGACAGAGGGATGGGGTACGGGAGCTAAATCTCCTGTTGCCGTCTCCCCTAGTTACACTGGAAAGAGAAGGAGGAAATGCCAGTTGCAGAAACAGCACTGGAGCCCTGATCCCCTGGTGCCCATACGTAATGAGGTGTTTGGGGGCACTGCCGGTCACTGGGAAGAACGCAGCTTGCAGCATCTCCTGTTCACCTGGATCTATTCCACTGCTTGCGGAGCTACGTCCGATTCTGCAGCTCATCTCCCTTTGGAGAACTCTCCAAGCAGAACGGTGCCCTGCAGGGTATGACAACGAAAGCAAATGCCAGTCTAAGAGCCGGAGCTGGCCCTTGACCTCCTGTCTGATTCGCATGACAGGCCAATCAGTATATTCTGCATCCTCCAGCCACCATTTCCAGGCTGCAACGCTGCCTCGGCGGCGAGTCCCCAGTGTGTGAACTCCAGCACAGGAGCTCCACTATATACAGCGGTAGCCTGCAGCAAATGCTCAATACATGCATGCTCAGTACACAATCTTCTCCCTGAGGCAGGGGGTCGCAGCTACAAATGCACTGCAACAAGTCAATATAATCTATATACTCCTAATCCACCATCTGCCTACAGTCAAGTGACTTGCATCCTTCGACTGCACTGCAGTGTATTGCAGCATGCAGCACTGCACTGCTGCTGCGGAATGTAATTTGCATCCTCCGACTGCACTGCAGTGTATTGCAGCATGCAGCACTGCACTGCTGCTGCGGAATATAATTTGCATCCTCTGACTGCACTGCAGTGTACTGCAGCGTGCAGCACTGCACTGCTGCTGCTGCTGAATGTAATTTGCATCCTCCAACTGCACTGCCTCCCTGCAGTATATTGCTGCAGACGCACTGTGCTGCAGTGAACCAGTAAAAGCCACATCCTCCCGGCTCGATGGCAGCAGGCTGCTGCAGTGAAACTTTCTTCCCCACCCACCGCCGCTGTACCACGCCCACAATCCCAGCAGGACTCTACTTAAGCGTCTCTTTTTTCGTGGCCTCCATATATTGTGCCTCTGTTGCTCGTTTCCATGCAGGCTGGGCTTTGCCCAAATCCTCGTATTGATTCTTTCCAGGCTCCCTCCCGACGCCGCATTTGAAGTTGGAGAACTGAAGCGTGGTAAACGTACTTAGGTCTGTCGGTGCAACGAGCAAACGGGATGGTGATTTTCACTTGGCTTGTGCAAACAAATAGAACAAAACGCCACTAGCCTCGCGCTCTCCCAGCGGCTGCCTTCCAAAGCCATTCATCTCTCTCTCTTTGTGTTCCACAAAACCAATTACTGGTTGGAAATAGCTGCAATAAACTTGATATCCCACTTATGGCCAAATCCTGCGGCTGCTACAAAGTGGAATAGTGGCAGGGAGTGAAACCAGCTTGCGTGTTTTGCTCGAGCTGTTTAAATTACATTCTTCTATTACACACCATTCCATCTCGGAACGCGCTCGCTATCCCACTAGCGGAGGCCAGGTGCGCACTCCAGAGCTCGTGCTGGACGTATTCCTTTCCAGGGAGGATTTCACTGAGCTGATTAGACTCTCTTCTGAATTCCATATTAAAACAGAGCGGCCCTGCCATTAGCTCTAGGGGTAACAGGTTTGGGGCGGGGGGGGTTGCACCGCCGTCACTTACATTAATAAAGGACTTTGCAAATGCTTTCCTCAAGGACAGGCTCAAACAGTGACCTTTGCCATCCCAGATCGCAGCAAAAGGACCGCTTGTCATATGAATAGGCAGTTGTACTGTGGTAGAACCTCAGGCTTTGCCCCCATTATGTTAGGCCCTGCATGTGCAAAATGACCCCCGTCTGGAAGCGCTTACAATCTATTCCTATTATACACATGGGGAAACCGAGGCACAGAGCCATGAAGGGACTTGCCCAGTGGCACTCAGCAGGCCAATCGCAGAGCTGGGAATAGGGCCAAGTCTCCTGAGTCCCTGTCCAGCACTCTGTTCTCTAAGCTATGCTGGGTTGCAGATCCCGAGGGGAGCTTTGGCAGGCTGGTTACCTGGGGTGTGAGTCTGGAGATCTCAGTTGTGAAAGAGCACAGCCGGACAGCCCAGGAGACTGCAGGCAGGGAAGAGCTGCAGACCAGGACAACAAACATCCACTGGCAGATTTATGCCTGGTGCTTGCCTGCACGTTCCCTGGGCTCCATTGATCCTACTTATTCACAGAGTAGAAACGGCCACGGCAGGGGCAATGTAAATTACTCCAAACCGCCCAGCCAATGTGCCTCAATCCTGAGCGGGAGCAGTCCCCTCTCATGGCCAAGTGGGGAGTCCAGCATCCAAGGCCTAGTTAATCCTCCCCCCTTGGGCTAAGATTCCAAGAAGGTGCCAGGACACTGATTAGAAAGGGGCAGAGCTGGTAGGGGTGAGGTGTGAGATAACAGAGGGTGAAGCCAGTCTGCACTGGGGGGCATTTAGCAGATGCACGGGACTGAAACAAGAAGTGATGCTGCCCATCTAGATCAAGGCACAGAAGTACTGCCAGACAGGGACTGAACTACACTGCAGGGGTGCACAGGCAGCATCACAGAATCTCAGGGCTGGAAGGGACCTCAGGAGGTATCTAGTCAAAGCAGGACCAATCCCCAGACAGATTTTTGCCCCAGATCCCTGCATGGCCCCCTCAAGGATTAAACTCTCAACCCTGGGTTTAGCAGGCCAATGTGCCAACCACTGAGTTATCCCGCCCGCTATCCCTCCTGCCAGGTAAGACTGGCAGAGCAGAGGAGGGGTGCATGTGGAGCGGCTGCAGTTTTGGATGGAGGTGGATATGCACTTCTGTGCTCTGGTCCCCATGGCCAGCATCACTTCACTCCCCAGTGCAACTCCCCAAAGTTACTGAGAACAAGGAGCTTAAAAAAAAAAAAAGAAGAAAGAAAAAGAAAAGTGGGACGAAGCCCACCTTGGAATGGCCTGTTCCTTGAGGGATTACAGCCAGCTAATAAGGTCCTATGAAAAGGTGCATAGAAAACAGTCTATCTCCAGGGATTAGCCCGATTTGTATACCTTTATCTGAGCCCTGGGGTGGGCTTCTGAGCGAAGCGACATATATTTGAAGTCTACAGGCTCAGGAGCTCCTGCTTCCCACAGTGCCAGCCCAGGTGCCTCTCGCTCGCTTTGGGAGAGGAGATAATTCGGGGACTTCAGCATCTCCGGTGGGGCTCAGCACTGGAGGCCAGGATGGGGCTGTTTCATTACTGCGGAAAACTGATTAGCCTGGGCCCAAATCACAGACTGATCTCCCCCAGCATACACATCTGCCAACACACCCAGAACCCTCCACAACCCCGACACACACACACACACACACACGCCCCCCCCACAGTCACAATCTGCATGCACAAAGACCCATGTGCATCTCTCAGTAATTCCACAACACCATGTATTCTCCACAGCACACACGTTCCCCACCACACGACAGCCTCCAACATCACTAAACAACCCTGTCTCCCACACACAAATGACCCCCCTTGCACTCATCCCCAACAATCCCAAAACACACACACACACACACACACACACACACACACACACACACACACACACACACACTTCTAAACACCAGCACACACCTTGACACACACATCCCAAGCTCACACACAAAAAGGGCCACAGCTAACCCCATCACAGGCCTCAGCAATTCCAAATCGCACAAGCGCCTCCCACAGGACACATTCTCCAACAGAAAAAAGACACCCGCAGCCTCCACAAACATCCCTAAATAACCCCAGCACACACCACAATTCACATGCCCTACTCACAACCTCCTGCCTTAACAACCACAACACACACAGACATGCCTCAACAATACACACCTCCCCCAAGGTATACATACATATGCCCCTCATAGCACCATCATATTCACAAACCAAACACACACACACACACACAACCATTATCCCTCCCACAATATCCCTCAACAACCTAAGCACGATCACAGCAAGGCCCACATCCCTCAAGTCACCAAAAGACAGCCCTCCGGCCCTCCTTAACGTACACTCTCAGCCGAGCAAAACACACACACAAAGGAGCTGACACACAACTGAAATAATACCAATAACAAAAGAGAAAGAAGCATTTAAGGAATCAGAACTGAGCTAAGGACTGCCCGGGGCTGGAGCCTGCACCATGCATTATTTATAAACCAGAGTGAGAATTGTATTTCTGACAAAGAAAACAATTATTTCCACTGTGCCGAGAAGTCGTTAACCTCCTGCCCCTTCGCGTTGCCAGAGGCAGGATCCCCTCCTGACTCCCCTCCGGTTACTCTCGCTTCTCAATTGACCTGGCATTTTGCTTTCACTCTGCCTGACTCGCGCACCAACGCTGGGAGCTAGTCGGGGAGGTCTGCTCTTGGCAGAGACAGCCAGTGCGGTGTCTCTTCTGGGTCCCCTGCGAGGGGTGGATCAGGATCTCCAGGATCCCAGCGGAGAGGGTTTAAGAAAGTAGGAGGCTAACAGGCTAGCAAACCATGCCCCAAGTCCCGCAGTGATGAGATCCCCCCAGTGTGCAGCTCTCCTGACAGCTCATTCTGTAGGGGGTTTGGCTGAAGGACCCAACTAGTCCAAAGCCACTCTGGGCTTGTGGCTTTGAATCCTCTACTCAACGTAGCATTGGCTGGCGAGAGACAAACAGGGAGAGACACCAACGAGCCACTGAATTCTCAGCTGCAGGGAGCATGTGGTGCATTGCAGAGCATGCAGTCACTGTCCGGAGCACCAAGCAGCGTAGCAGTGTGCACTAGTGATGTATAGTGATCACCGTGCACGTGGTAGGAGCATGGAACATCCCATGGTTACATGGAATACCTGGACAGAGCATGAAGTGGCCAGACAGAGCAAAGAGCAGTCTACAAATAACAGACCCCTCAAAGGTCATTAGCAGGGTTCAACACTTTCAGCACTAAAAGTATGGGCCTCTATCACTTGTGCTATAGGAGTAACTCCACTCGCTGGTAGCAGTAGTAGGCTCTTACCCTTGATGTTGACCAGTCACTAGAGGAAGACACTTAGAGTGTTATATACACATCACACAGTAGCTGTGCAGGCTACATGGGCTGCGTGCCCAGTGACAGGTGTGAATGGCAAGCAGTAGCCACACGGAATTCGCAGTTGCACTCAGGAGTCATTTGTGCGGTTGTCTTTATTATTTATTTTTTATGGAAAACTGACAATTGCCAAAGAGCAAAATGCACAGGGGGGATAAGTTACATTTCACAGGCGTGGGGGTGGGGGATTTCAGAATAGCCGCGTCTGGGTTCAGCGCTTAGGTGTGCAGCAGGGTGACAGGACAATCGCCCAACACGTGCGCTCTGAGCTGACACACTAAGATTAGTCACTCCAGGCTAGATGGTGCCTTTAATGCAAAACCTTGAAGCAGGACCGGTGCATATACTGCCCTATCCAGGGAGTAACTCCAGGAGGCTTTTTGGAAAGGATACAACTTACTTGCCTCCATGCACCTGGCCAGAGTGTAGAGAGGTGCAGAAATTCCCCCCACTCTCTGTCCCTGTCTGCTCCATCCCTGCCCACTTGCCTGCAGCCCTGAGCATCTGCTGCATTCCATGCCACCAGACGTGCGTAGGTCTTACTCAGCTCATCAGGGACGTGTGTTTGGGGGGTGGGATGGGGCTTACTCCCTGGCTTAGCCAAGGCCAAAATCTACCCCTGCATCTGGGGAGCATCTCCTGTTGCGCTGCCCACGCTGCATGGCCTGCTAAGCTGGTTGCCTGGCTTTCGCACACACAGACTAAGCCATGTTTTCCCTGAAAGGCTGGGAATGGCTCTGATCCGCAGCAAGCACCAGGGTAGGGTTAAAAAACTCACACTGCTTTGAGGAACTTTGATCAAATGGACCGTTCTGCTCCATGGAGTTCTGCCGCTCCAAGGCACAACCCGGTGGCGGCGTTTCTTGTCACTCCATGCTTCGATGCATCCCCCGTGACTTCTGCTTAAGTGGCAAAATCCACCATCCTGTCACACACCACATGAGCTGTGGTTGGCTCTGACCGGTCCCTTTCCCAGCCTTTGCACAAATGCAGCTGCCTGCTGGGCTGAGGTGAGCATGGAGGATGGAGCTACAGCATCGTGAACTTTTCCTTTGTTGCAAAAGGAGAGGCAGTCACCCAAGGGTTCTGCATGGCCAAAAAGAAAGAGATGCTACATATTCCACCTCAGCAGTCAGGGCTGAGGATCTGTCTTGTGGCTGCAAGACTCCTTCCACCGACAGCTTTCCTTTGGGCTAATCAGTCTCTCTTTCTTCTCGGTCCTGTACATCCTTTTCCCTTATGCCCGTGCTTCCTACAGTGGTCAGGTCTGCGGGGCTTGCATAGTTCCTCCAAGTGGATTCTTGGCAGCAAGGATGGAGCCAAGGATTTCCGTGCATGAGTCGTTACTGTCGGAGCTAAAAAAGCCACTCTGTTAGCTAAGAGAGTAGCAGGCTTAACCTGAAGGAGCCACAGAGCAGGCCAGCTGGCTTCAGCCAAGACTCCGCACCCACCTGACTCCTGTGCTCTCAGCCCCAACGCAGCAAGTTTGACGGCTTCGCAGCAAAGTCTCACTGTCACAGTTCCCATGGCAACAATCCAGCCCGAGCCGAGCTGTCTATTGGTCAGCCCACGGTTACCCCAGGGCCATGCCACCGAAGCACCTGGCTGAAGCCAGCAGCAGATGCCAGCCTGAGAGCCATGCAGAGCCTGCATCCCTAACCGGCTCTGGCTCTGCAGCAAGAGCAATGGGAAAAGCGTTCTGTCTTCCATCGCCCATTCACCTGTTCCTCCCGGAGTGCACGTGAATAAATCCCCAGCTCACCCGATGGAGCGCCCGGGTGCAGAACCTTCCACGGCAGGGCTCAGCTAGAGAGAAGCTAAGACGAACCATCCAGACCGCCTCTAACCCCATGAACTCTGGCAGGGAGGGATCCAGAGAAAATTGGGTTAAAGCACCCCTGGTTGGGGAGAGGGGGGATTTGCAAAATGCAAAGCCCAAACAATGAGATTTTACAGAAATCAAGCACACCTCTTACCTCCCCCTTAAAGATCAGGGGCTTGACTGGAGGTTGAGGAGGGCACAGAGGGACAGTTGTCTTCTTATAAAGTGCCAAGCACTGGCCACTGCTGGACCAAAGACACTGCAATGGATCTGCTAGAAGAAACTCCATGCGCCAGATCCCAGCTGGTATAAATCAGTGTACGCGCCACTGAAGCGAACAGAGCTACGAGCTATGCCCATTTACACCAGCTGAGGATCTGGCCCCATATTCCCAGTGGTACCCTGGGGAGCAGACGAGGCTCAAACACGCTGCAGCAAATCCGTCTCAGGTGTAACTCGGTCACGTTACACCAAGCACGACCCTGACTCCGAATACACCACTCTGCATTCTGCGCTGAAGAGCCTTTGATAAGATGAGGCTGATCTCTCTGCCGTGACATTTATCTCCATGAGCATGGAGAGCTCTTGAGTGACATAGCCACAGCTGAGTTATTCCATCTCCACTTGTGTGAAGATAAGTGTCGCAACAGAGATCAGCTGTCATGTCTCTGGTACAGTCGGGCTTCTTGCTACTATGCCAGGCTGAAATTGTCTTTGATGACAGCTACAGTTCTACACACTTGGTTCCAGTGACTCTGGGCTATAAATGGCCTGAATGGCACGGGTAGGCAGAGACATTGCTATAGTAGGGCCCTGCGCCTGGACACTGATAACCATGGAGTCAAGCCCACCTGTGCCCAGGAAACAGCCAGCCAGAGAAACTCAGCCAGCAATGAGCAGCCCAGGATGTACCTGCAGCGGCTGAACTGTCCTTTGCCACTGTCTCCATCTGCTGTGATAAGACGAGGCTGCCAACGAACGCTGCCTGGAGGATCAGTAGGCACCGTCAATATGCTGCACCCATGTGCCCACTGGAAGCGATCCGCTAGTGCCCGCCAGCGGCTCGGAACAGATCTGCACCGCTGTCCATGCTTGCTGCGGTCATTCAGCCCCACTGGTCGGACCTGTGCCCTAGCGTCCCTGCCCACTGAAATCAACAGGATCTGACCTGTGCCCCAGGGTGCCAGCTGCTGTGCTCCACAGCCCCCGCCAATGAACACACCTGTGCTCGCGCGCCCGCCTATCCGCTGCCCGCCTGCGCTGTAGCTGAGCAAATCGCATCAGATCAGTTTTCCACCCTGCTTCCTAGCATCGGCTTAAAGAGGGACTCCAAAGAACAGTTCATCCTACAACCCCCCATTAAACTGTCAAATGCTTTACCCCGCCTCCCCACCTCTTCCATCAGCGCTGATTACTGAGACACAGAGCTGTGTGCCACCCCCAGCACCCTCCTTCTCTGCTCTGATCCACAGCCTCCCACTCCCTGACATCTACCGCGATGCCCCCCTTCGCTCTAGGCACCCCGCTGCAGGGGAGCAGGCTGGGAGATCTGGCACACATGCTGACCTGTCCAGAAACAATAGCGAAGGCCAACAGTCTGCCTCAGAGGTTGGCTCGAACAGTGAAGGTAGGTTGCTTTGAGTGGCCCGGATTCCTCAGCTGGCGTAAATCAATGTGGCTGAATGGAGCTACGCTGACTTACACCAATGGTGGATCTAGCCCAATGACAACAGTACCTTGCACTCAGGCAGGATCAGTGCGGGCGGGTTGGGGGTCAGACTGCAAAGCCATATGGAGGGTGGTGCCCTGGACATTCACCTCTGTCTGGGACTCCAGAAATGGAATATCCAAGAACAACTCCGAATGGCAAACCTCTTGGACAAAGGGAGACCAAACCCCATCAGTACGAAGAACTGGACCCATCCCTAACATTACCCCAGTTTCGTCCACACTGAGCCTCAAACGATCGCTCCCAGCCAAGCCCCAGCCTGGGCCAGGTACCAGGAAAGCTCATCCAGTCACACCAGCTCGGTCAGGGACAAGCAAGTCACCTGTGTGGGAACAGCGCCCCGGCCCAAACGGCCCGGCTGTCTCATGCTCATGCTGAATGGGAGCAGATGACAAGCAGGGCTTTGTGGAGGCCCTCAGGGAGGATTCCTTGGAGAAGAGGCTATGGGTCACGTGTGAACTGCTGGCTGGGGGAATCTCGCCCCCCAGCCCTGCCCCTTCCACCCAAGGCCCCACCCTTTCCACTCCCCCCCCCGCCTCTGATACCCACCGCCCATGGAAGAGCATCTGTCTGTCCATCTGTCCATCCTTACATGGCTCTCCTCACCATAGTATCTGAGAATCCTCTGACTCTCTTCGGCAATAGAGAAGGGCCCAACTAACATCGCAGAGGCCAAAATTTCCGCCAAGTGACACTGGTGTAAATCCAGAGCAAGACCATTGGCTTCAGTGGAGTTGCTCTGTAGTTACATCATGCCACTGAGTAGAATCTGGACCCTGAGCTAAACTCTCTTCCAGCCCAGTTTGCTCAGCTGAAACCTGCTCTTCAGGCTCCGCCCCTTTAAACATGCTGCTTTCCCTAAAACTGATTTGAAATACCCCCCATACCCCAACGACTCATGGCTGGGCCGCTTCAGGTGACATCTGCGCTGGTGTGGGCCAGCTGCCAAAGTAGGTGCATGCAGAGGCCTAACTACCTCGACAGCGACTCTTTAGAGCAAAGCAGATTGGGTATAACGAGGCCGTGAGCAGAAACACATTCGCCAACTGCAGCAGCTGATGCTACAGGAAGAAAAAAAACCTCTTTCACCTCCCACTGGTAGCAGCAGACGTGGCTTGCAAAGAAATGGAGCATTTGATTTGTTTGTCCAAGCCCAGACTGTTTGATCCCGCCATTAAAATCATTACCACTACTCTTGCCCCTCCCGCCTCCTCTCCTGCTTCCCCACCTCTCCCACTCTCTATTAAATGGAGATACCAATAAATATAAGTGAGCGACAACAGATGACTCCGTCTCTCCTCCATCATCCCAGCTCATCATTGGGCTGCCGCACAGATTGGGTCCTTCTCCTGGCGTTCATGCTTTGCTTGCCTGCTAAGTGATGCCTGAAAATTACTTGCATGGTCAAATAGATATTACAGCAGTCAAAGGTGTGAGCTTTGCTGGAAGAATGATGTGTAATTTTCAGAACCGCTACCAGTGCATCAAATCATCCACCCATATCAGTTCCCCAGGAAAAAAAATGATTGATAGCCTTTATTGCGCAAGTCACTTCTTTTCGGTTTTTTAATCCTTGATAGATACAGCAATGAACGTGGTTGACGCATACGTTTGGATGGAAGGAGGAAGAGAAGAGCTGGTTCACTGTCCCTGTATAGTTACTGATGCCCCGTAGGAGTCATGGGTTTGATCCTCTTGTCTTCTCCCAGGATGCCAGGCCCTGGCATAATTCCAAGAGCTGGGTTGGCAGAATAGGAGGCACCTTTATGAGGTGCCAATCTAGGAGACCCATCAGTAGATTTGGATGCGAGTTTCTAGACAATCTTTCGTGAGTGGAGAGAGGAGAAGAAGCAGAAAAGTGAGGGTTGAAGAGGTCTCTGATAGAGGAATTTCTGACTCAGAAAAGATAGATATAGGTGGCCTATGCTACATCCACTAAAGGGATCATTTGTGAAGGCTACTGCATCCCTGAGCAGTTAGCAACCATGTCTGGTCCCCTGGGGGGAGCAGATCAGCAAATGGCCATTTATGCCAACCAGAGATGGGTGCAAAGTCAAGCCTCAGCTTCCTCTTGGACTCTGGGCCAGTTTGGTCCAGAATGTGAATTTTTCAGCTTGGCCCCATCTCTGATTCTGGTGAAAGCCTGATCCCCTGCTGGTGAACGCTGGCAGGTGGAGATAGAGAGGAAGAAGCCAGACTCAGCATTCTTCCTTTCCCAGCTTGTGCAGCTGCAGCTTAGTTCAGCTGAGTTAAAGCTCTCACCCTCGCTTGTTAGTTTTGCAACCTGCCTTGAGGCTCTTGATTGGCTTTTACTTCAGTCCAAAGAGGGCGGAGCGATACACTCCTAAGCCCCACCCCAAATGATAAGCTCCACCCATGTGAGTCACTGGAATGAGACACCACTCACAGATTGGGCAGCTGCTCCAAACAGGACCATGCATTTTCTCTGAGCTCCACTGGGCTTGGCTGTCCCTCGGCAGGGTCTGGCTATGCCCATAGGCTTTGCTGGCTCCTTCCTGGACTTCCAAGGGCCACCCACTACTGTCACCAAAAGGAAACATTGCTCACAGTAGACATGCAGATCCATGATGCTTCCTCTCTGTTCTCACATGAGGAATGAAATAGTTAACGCTGGTACCATTAGAATGATCATCGCTGGGCACGAAGCTAACCAGCCCCTGCGTGAGATGAACAGCCGAGTTCACACCTCTCCAAGCGACTGTCCCAGGCTCCCTGCAGACTCAGTCCTGCATCTGTTACGTGCTCCATTCACATTTTTGAGGTTTTGATTAGAACCAGAGCAGCTAGAGACTTAATTTGTTTTTAAATGGAAGCTGAGATTCTGGCGAACAAAGCAGCAGCTTGAAAGAGCAGTGCTGGTACAGACTATGGCACAGACGGGCTGTTTCTGAGCCATACTCCAGACTCAACAGATGTGAGAGCTGATTGACTTTGTAGCCAGTCTGATCTGATGCGTCTGAAAGGCAGAGGTGTGCAAATAACCACATTTTTATTCACTTGCAGCAACGATTTTTTAAAAATTGTTAAAATATTTATATATTTTAATTTTTAAAAAATGTTTTGGGTTGACACAATGATTTAAAAAAAATTTTGGCCAACCAAAAAGTTTTTAAAAAATTAATTTTAAGTTAAACTAAATGTTCTGTTTCAATTTCAGGGTTTTTTCCTCTACCTTCTTTTTTTTTTTTAAATATCCAGTTGAAATACATATTGAAACAAAGTTGTTTCAAATGGAAAAAATTAAAATGTCTTATTTCAAAAAAGTCAAAATGGAACAATTTGATTTTTGGGGGCGGGGTTTTTTGGGACTGAAACAATTCAAAGAAATGGACACATATTTGCAAATTGTTTCTGTCAGCTCAAACCTGCGTCTCTTTGGTGAACAACAGTTTTGGATTAAACATTTTGCTGAGCAATACTGAAGTTACACGTTCCCCTGGACCTCCCGATTCTCTCTTTTCTGGGCAGACATTTCCACTTCTCCTTGGTCCTCAGTAGACACAGGAGTGAATTTCCAGTTGCACATCTTGGCTGGGGGTGGGATGAGGGATGTGGGTGGGGGGGATTTGGGTCATTCTTCTGTAGCTCTTCCTTTCAATAAAACAACTGTAAGTAATAAGAGTCACACCCAAAGGAATCACCTGATACCTCCCCATATAGCCCTGACCAATATCGCCAAGATTCAAAGAGCTCCCCACTGTCCAATGAAGTGAGTGGCATGGCTCTGGTATAACTCGGCAGAAGAATCTTTGCTGCAAGGTTTACATAAATCTCACCAGACCAGGACCAGCTCCGACTGTCCCAGCAGGAACCTGGGAAGATCCAGTCCAACTAGGGGAACAGCCTCTTCTTGAAACCTAGTGTGGGTTCCCCAAAGGAGAGTGGTTGAGAGAGGGAGCGGGGACCTGAGGATGAACATTCAGTCCCGGTGGAAGTGGGGCAGCTCAGATGAGTCAATGGAGCAGCACAGTGGGACAGATGAGTTGGCCTCCAGATCCAGCCAGGGAGAGAGAGCTGGGCCAACAAATGTCACAAGCAAAGTTTCATTTTCTACTCCAATGTCAAAAACTCCAGGGCGCCAGGCGGTGGCTTGAGGCTCTCAGAGAAGGGTTTGCTGGAACAGCGAATGGCCTGACGGACAATACGGCAGGGCTGGGAACTGAGCCAAATGTCGGAGACGTTGGTGGGTGTCTCTGTGATGCTCAGGATCGGAAAAGCAATTTGCAGCATAGCCTGCCCCGGCTGAGTCAGTGGCAGAGCTCCTGCTGAGTGCCCTGATCAGCACTCCGCCAGCATTGCAGAAGGGCTGGCAGAGCTGGGGAGCGCTCTATCTAAAGACTGCCAGCAGGCTCGACCTCCTCTGCCCACCATGTAGGGCAAACACAGGGAGCTACTGGGGGTGGAGCTGAGAAGGACCCAGGCTTCAACGAATTTGGCTAAACATTAAGCACCTGATCTTCCTCCCACTGAAGACAGTGATCATGTTCCCGTTGACTGAAATGGGAGCTGGACTGGATGCCCGGTTGGGCATGGGATGAAGGTACTGAGCCCATATTTGATGGTAGGATTAGGGGAATTGAGCAAAAACAGCCGGGCTTTAGGAAAGGACAAGGAACCACAGACACCAACGCTGATCATTTGACGAGGGTTAGAGAAACGGCCGGAGCACGACCAGGACAGCGTCGAACTAGGATCGAGAGAACAGAAGGATGCTTACCCCAGTGATGAAGAAATATGGAGTGTCTGAGGATTTAATAACCCCGGCGTATGCACTGTACAGAACACGTAAAACAGTGATCCAACCACGCTTTGGAACGACAAGGCGAAAGTCAGATTGCATCGAGGGCTGGCCCTCAGTCCGTTGCTGTTTATCATGATAGCAGATGGGTGACTGGGCATGGAAGAAGGCAAGCTTGAACTGGAGATGCAGGCCAGGCTGGGGAGTGCTGGAATAACATCTCGGGGTACGCGTTTGATAAGCGTATGCCACAGAGACGGAAAGCCCACCCACACAGAGCAATGGTGTGCCCCGTAATGCCATATGGTGCAATAGAGAGATGGCAGGTCCCAGGCCCACAGGGCCTCAGGATGAGTTATGTGAAGAGAGAGATTTTGAAATGGAAGCATTAGGCTGGAAATCAGAGTCTATGATATGGCTGACGAAATCTAGGCAGTGTGACCTTGCTGGTTCGGACCCATACAGAAGATGAACGAAGGGAACCTGGAGAAGGCCATGGCAGCACAGGGAAGTAGGAAAGAGACCGCTAGGAAAGCCAAGGAAGCGATGGAGGGATTGAATCAAAGAAGATGGTGAACAAAGAGATGTTAGTGCCACCTCAGACAGATGAAGAGGGCAGCAGCTTGCATTTGGACCTGATCTCAGTAGATGGGATAATGGGAAGGAGAAAGATTGGATGCCCAGTTGCCACATACACAGGCTAAGGCCATTCCTTTGGGGCTTATTCTGGCAGAGATCCTTTATCTACCTGGGTGCATGGGGCTGCCCTCACTCAACCCCACACAGTCAGACATTGGGCTGGCATCTCAAAGCTGCTTGCAGACTGGGTGGCGGGTTGCTGAGCCTGCCGTGGCATACAGGACCATGTCAGCTGGAAGGCAGCCAGTGACGACTCCTGTAGCCAAGAGCTCCCTGGTGCCAACACCTCCCGCCCTCTGCTCCTCAATCTCAAGGGCACTCTCTTCTGGAATTGGGGGAAAGGGATCCCAACAATGGCCGAAACAGGCTGGGAATGGCTCTTGGCGTGATCCTCCCCGACATCCCTTCTCGCCTTGAGATGTCTTGGACGGAGCCGGGGAGGATTTGAATGTCTCATTCTCTTAATGGGCTGTGGCAGACAACCCTCTCTCCCCCCCACCGCAGGAACTGAGTGTCACAGGCTGCGGGGAGGAGTGCAGGTGGCATCTGCGAGGCCATCTTGTCCATCCCCTCTTGTCCTGTGCGAAGGCTTCTTTTCACTCACTGGAGCAGGGCTGCCTTGCCCCAGCACGGACCAGTTTGAGAAGCCCAGAATCTGAGGCAGCTAAAGAGCAGCACAGTTGCCAATGATGCCTTTTAATTAATCCATGAGCCTTTTAATTAATCTCTGCTTCAGTCCCCACTGCTCTCATAGGGCATGCGGAGAGAAGAGGACTCTTCCAGATGTTGGGGGCGGCGGGGCAGTACTGCCAAGGACCTGGGGCTCTCTGTATACAGGCGGAAAACTGTCCCATAGCGTGCTGAGCGTTTGGCATAGTTATATCGAAAGAGAGGGGATTGCACCATGGTTACAAAAATATACAGAACACATTTCCCATTTTACAATATTGTGATGGGTCGTTTAAAAATATGTGCAGTGTTTTACTAAGTGTATGGAAAATTGCCGACAGAATGCACACACAGAGTAATGTGTATGTCTGCATACACAAACACACACACAGAACATTCACACATACAGTATAGTACATTCATTCACACGTGTATACACATACAGAGCACAGTACATTCACACACACACAGTACAAGCACCCAGAGCAAATGACAGTCATACACTCACATACACACAGCACAGAACATTCACCCCCACCCCCAGAGAACACCCCTGCAGAGCTCTAAAGGCATGTATCCATCCATACAGGACCAGTATTGAGAGCTTAGCACCTTCATAGTCACACATGAAGCACCCATATGCAGAGAATGGCACATGTACCCCAGAGACGCCATACAGAACACACTATGCACACATTCAGTACACACAGAGTACAACACAGCATGCATGTGCACGCACACACGTGACACACATGCACACCCTTAGTACAAAACCATCCTTGTTAAAAAAAGCTGTGGGATTCTCTAGCAATAGACCCAACACTACAGTGTTCTGTTGAAGCTGAGGAATCCCACAGTATTTTTACAAGGGCATTCACACTACCCACAAATAGACCCTGCACACAAACACCCAGCGCAGGCAGACAGAGGGCATGGACCCATGGGGGACGCACACAGAGTGGATGCATGCATGGACACAGTATCCACATACAGAGTACACACCTAAGCATAAAACACATGATGATACAGAGAACACGGCGTATGCACCCCAGGGAGAAATTCACCCCACGCAGGGGGCGAGCACAGGGGCCCGGACATCACTTTAAACACTATTGTGAGGAAGGAAGTAGGGCTGGTTGGGAATTTTCTGCCAGAAAGATCTGTTGGTGGAAACGCAGGTACCACAAAATCAAAATATTCCACAGTTAAGCCCATTAAAAGCAGATCATAAGTGATGCTTTGGGGGTGGGGGAGGTACTCTCCACCAAACAGAGCATATACGATGGAAAAACCTCTCGGGCAACCCACAGGGGATTGAACCAGGAGCCTCCCGAACACGAGGGGCTACAGGTCTGTATAGTTGGCAGCTGAAACACCTCCTGTCCCTTGTGGGTCAGCACAGAGCGGGGACTGCTAACACATACTCACCCATAGGTTACACGTATGCAAACCCGAGCATATAAAGCAGCCTCAAAACTCACAGTTTTGCACACCAGTTCCCACGTGCCTTCAAAACACAAATGTGCATGCACTGGGTGGATATCTACATGGCTGCTCTGTGCATCCAAAGCAAGTGCGTGCCACTAGGTTACACAATGACTTGATTTTGTAGTGGCTAAGAAGGAAAGGAAAGAGAAGCCCCAAATTCTGGTCTCAGTGGGAAGCTTTATTAGACCAAGACTGATGAGAAATGTTTCCTCTGGTTCTTTGAAATAACAGTCAGTACAAACAGGCTTTCCTGGTACTGGGTTCAGTGATTACCCAGCGCAGGCGATACTGAAAGTGAAATGGATTCTAAACAGAAAAGGCTCAATTGCACTGGTAGAGCAGCTGAACTCCGAGGACGGGGTCAGCACAAAATAAATGAGTTTAAACTGGCCTGGAATCTACTTAGCTTGGAAATCAGAAGAAGGTTTCTACCCATCAGAGGATGGAGATTCTGGAACAGTCCCATAGGAGGAGTAGAGGCAAAGAACACAACTAGTTTTAAAAGGAGAGCTTGAATTTACAAATTCAATTGACAAAAGGGATTAGCTGATGGGTTGCCTGTGATAGCAGGGTCTGGACAGGATGACCCAGGAGGTCCCTTCCAGTCCTATTCTCCTAGGATTGTTCCCTGAGCCCTGCTCCTACTGAGACACCGAAATAAGGGCTGGCTCACGAGGCGGCAGCACGGTCTAGTGGGTATGGCACTGAGGCATAAGCAGCTAATCGAGGTTTTTGTCCCAGCTCTCCCACTGCTCTTTTGAGTGACTCTGAGCAAGTCGCTCGCTTTTCCCCTGACCTGTTCTCTGTTGGGCCCTCTAGACGCCGCTGTCATATAAATGATCATTATCTACCGGCTAAGGGCCAGACTCTCAACACCTAGGCATAAGGCTGGGCAAACTACAGCCCAGGGGCCATATCCGATCCTCCAGATATTTTAATCTGGCCCTGGAGCTCCCACCGGGGAGTGGGGTCTGGGGCTTGCCCCGCTCCGGCACTCCAGCTGGGGAGTGGGGTCTGGGGCTTGCCCCGCTCCACGCAGCTCCCAGAAGCAGCGGCATATGGCCCCTCTGGCTCCTACACATAGGGGCAGTGAGGGGGAACCGCACGTTGCCCCCACCCCAAGCACTGTCCCCACAGCTCCCATTGGCCAGAACTATGGCCAATGGGAGCTGCCGGGGCAGTGCCTGAGGACAGGGCAGCGCACAGAGCCGCCTGGCCATGCCTCCGCGTAGGAGCCGGAAGGTAGACATGCTGCTGCTTCTGGGAGCTGCTTGAGGTAAGCATCACCCACAGCCTACACCTCAATCCCCTCCTGCATCCCAACCCCTTGCCCCAGCCCTGATCCCCCTCCCACCCTCCAAACCTCTCACACTCAGCCCAGAGTGCCCTCCTTCACCCCTCAACCCCTCATCCCAGCTCAGCCAGAGTCCTCATCTCCCCCCTGCATCTCAACCTCCTGCCCCAGCCCAGAGATCCCTCCTGCACCCTGAACTCCTCATTTCTTGCCATACCCCAGAGCCTGCACCTCCAGCCAGAGCTCGCATCCCAACCCCCAATTTCGTGAGTGTTTATGGCCCACCATACAATTTCCATACCTAGATGTGGCCCCCGGACCCAAAAGTTTGCACAGCTCTCACTGGGACTAGATGTCAGAGCCCCTGGAGTTGCAGGGCATCATGCCTGCACCCCGCCAGCTTTACCCAGGGATGTTTTAGCCCTATGACTTGTTTTTTCCACCCTGACCGGTATTCCTATTATTATTTATTTGTAGCACAGTAGCCCATAGGAGCCCCAGTCATGGGCCGTGACCTCATCGCACTAGGTGCTGCACGAACCTAGAACCCAACGACTATTTCTTTAAGGCAAAAAGGGGGCTGGTTGACAAGCACTGCCCGCAGCAAAGAACTCGCGACCAAGGAACCGTGCCTGTGATGCGACTGCAGCTGAACCGTGCAGTATGCTCTTGGATTACCAGATTGTCGTCAGAACCCCGGCTGTGCATAAAAACTCAATGCTCCCAGCTGCCTGGCTTCCTCTCCACTGGTACGCATCTAGAGAGACTTGGTTGGATTATTTTCCCCCCTAGTTTCTCAGTGCTGCGAAAAGTAATTTCTTCATCCCCGTAACTTGCTGTGGCATGCCAGTGACCACACTAATAAGGTCTCTATCACAACTCCTAAACCAACCGGGATCCTGAGCCAGCTAACAGCTTGACAGCTTTGTCGCTTTCAGGACTCATTACAGGCTATCTTGCAGGGATGCCACTAACCTCTCTAAAAAGAACAGGAGTACTTGTGGCACCTTAGAGACTAACAAATTTATTTCAGCATGAGCTTTCGTAAGCTACAGCTCACTTCTCTCTCACGCTCAGCTCGTGCTCCTGTCTGCATGCAGCACTTGGATGAAGCAGCAAAAAGGTTCCTGAATGAAAGGAAGGGAGGGTTTCCTAATGGTTAGGACTCTGGATTAAGATCAGGAAATCTTTGTTCAATTCCTGGGTCAAACACAGGTGGTGTGTGCACTCTGGGGCAAATTGGTTATATGGAGACACTCAGGAAATTTAATCTGAGTCAGCTAACGGTGTGAATTTAAAGAGGATTAGCTCAAACACATTAAATCACGTGTGGATGCTCCCATTCAGAATTCAGGTGCTCTTAAATTGGTTTGGTTTAATTCACCAAAGTGAATTCAGGGGTTTAACTAATCCCCCTTTAATTTGGCTTCAAGTTCCTGAGTGTGCCCACGTAGGAAAGCACTTTCACTACCCTGTACTTTAGCTGCTCACCAGGCGCAACTAATAAGCATCCATGATTGAGAGGTGCTCAGATACTCTGGTGATGAACAGAGGAGATGAACACAAGCCCACCAAAACCTGGGCTGGCTAAGGTGCAGTGGGCAACACGAACCAGATCAAAGAAGAGGGACATTATTGTGTTTGGGCAGCTGGTCTTAGGGCCTTTCTACGCTCAAAAAAAATCCCCATCCAGTTTCATCCATCTGTGCATCGCTCATTGCGCCCTGGAATGAGAATGATTCTCCAGGTCCAGCCATGGCTCAGGTCCTAGATTGATTGGCCCAAAGCTCAGAGGGAAAAGAATATGCATTTTCAGGGGCCTGAACGGGAAACGCGGCTCCTATTGGCTGGAGACAGGACAGCAGGGGGAGCTGCAGGGCAGCCTGAGATGAAGTGGCAGAGGGATGCATGAGTTTAGGGATTAGGGGCAGGAGATCAGGTGCGGTGGCAGTTACAAGAGGTCAGAAGACCGAATGCGGCGGGGCTGCTGCATGGTGCCTGGGCACGGACGTGTAGGGAAGCTTGCCCCGTGTCCGCTATTGCTATACTCGGCATTGGCAGCATCCTCACTCACTTTCACTTAAATGAGAAACCAGTCACAGGGAGATCACAGCATGGAAAATAACCCCCTTCCGCCCCACTGGCTGCTGGAAGACAAACTGGCCCTTGGTATCACAATAGACAGCAAGTTGCCTCCTGCCACTCCGCTCTGGCACCACAAACACTGCACCAGCAGACTCCAAGTCTTGGAAGCTTGTCTGGGCACCTGCAGCTCCTTTTCTTGTCTCTACGTGCCTGGCAAAGACACGCTGTTTTCCTTTGCACGCCCCTGAGAGAGAACAGCAAAGAAGAGGGTACTAGGGTGACCTTGTCCGAGGCTGAAAGGAGGGAGTGAGAGACAGCGCATGTAGCTGGCACAGTCACTCTGCCCCATGCCGCAGGGAGCTGTCACTGCCTGTAGGGGGCAGTACCTTTGGCAGGGTCGCTAGGAAATGGAAGAGTTGTCAAGTGTGCAGATTTCCGCTGACCATCCGTTACCAGGATCTTCACGCCTCCGCTAGGGGAACGACACCCCCTTGCTTTTGGGGGCGACACATATCCAAGTTACAGGCCATAATTAAAGATCCAACTGGATTTCTGCCAGAGCTGAGGCACCAGTGTCCAGTGTCCCGGCCCCATTCCACATGGGGTGAATCATCCCCGTCTAAGGTCTCCCCACAGTGGATCATTGTCAGACTCCCCCTACTTGGGTGAGGCTCTGCTGAAGTCGATGGAGGTTCACCCAGGTGCATCTGGTCTGCACTGAGGCTGGCGTTCGTCTTCGCTTCCTTCCCTAGTCTACTGTTCTGCGCACTGTTACACAGATGCTGGGTTTCACTCCTGAGGTGGCTGCATTTCTGGGTTAACTGAAATTAGGAGTCGGAATATGGACAAAAAGTGGGGATGCCCTTCTCTCAGGATTCCCATGTCCCATCCACGTTCCCAGCATCCTGTGCTGGCCATGCCCAAAATTCCAGGACCCTGGCCTTTCTCCAACAATTTATTTTTCTTCTCCTCCTCCTCTTTGGCTCTCCCTCTCTGCACATCACTACCCCTCCCCTAGTAAGTTCTCTCCCTTGCTATTATTATAGTAGCACTTAAAGGCCTCAGCCAAGATTGGTGGCCAGTCTGGCTGCACATAGACGGCCCCTGCCCCAAAGAGCATGCAGCGCAAAGGAAAAAGAGGAAGGAAGAAGCATTATTTCCAGGTGGGAAGCTGAGGCTTAAGTGACTTGCCCAGGGTCAGATAGCGCATGGGCAGGGCAAACTGTCCCACCCAGGGGAGGGAAGGGGGGTGTCTACACTGCACGTGAAGGTGTGACTGCAGCACAGGTAGGCGTACCTGAGGTGGCTTTAATCTAGCTGGCACAGGTAACAATAGTAGCAAAGACATGGCGGTAGGGTGACCAGATGTCCCGATTTTATAGGGACAGTCTCGATTTTGGTTTTTGGTTTTTTTTTTTATACAGACTCCTATTAACCCCCACCCCCGTCCTGATTTTTCACATTTGCTGTTTGGTCACCCTACGCGGGGTATGGGCTACCTGGCCGAGTACCAACCCGCTAGGGAGCCTGAGTATGCCCTTGGCTTGCTAGCTCGTACGGCAGCCTATGATTGTTACCCACGCTAGCTGGATTAAAGCCAGCACAGGCCTGCCTGTGTTCCAGTCGCACCTTTCGCTGGCAGCACAGATACACCTAACACACCCTCCGAGGCACTAATATGCCGCACTTCAGAGACGGTGCTGACAGCCCGGCGCCCCTTAGCCTCTCCGCTGCTTTCCTTGAAGCAGGGTGGATGGGCAGCCTGGGGCAGTTCCCACGCTCTCTGTAGTGCTGGCGTGACTGTACTTTACTGCTGTGCTGGCTCTGGGCAGGAGTGCTGGGCGAGGACTGGGCTGCAGGGTTGCCAACCCTCCCAGTTTCGCTGGGAGTCTCCTGGAGTCGGGCTCTATCTCCTGGAGGCTACTGAAGCCAAACCGGGAGATTTTAGGCTGCTAAAAGTCCGACAGCGCAGAGGGGCTAAGGCAGGCTCCCTGCCAGTCCTGGCTCTGCACTGCATCTGGAAGCAGCCAGCACCTAGTGGGTCTCCACACATTGCCCCTGCCCCAAGCACCAGCTCTGCAGCTCCCCTTGGCCACTGGTAGCCTCACGGCGGTTGACGGAGAAGAAGGATATAGGATCCCGGCCTCGCCATGCTATGCTCACTCTGGGATAGTTACATTGCTTAATTTGTGCCAGGGCTGAGCCCCAGCACCTCCGGGCCTGGCAGGTCACAGCCCCCGCACTTCTGGGCTTGCTGTATGTTATGAATGTAAAAGTATTTGAGGCCTGGCCCCCATCATATGAGCCCCAGCACCTCTTTCATTAGAAATTTAAGCACTGGATATTTGTCCCACCTCGAAGCTAAGCCAGCAGCATCATGCCCAGCACAGATGGAGCTTACCCCAGTAGACCCAGCACTGCCAGCTCACTTTCTGTGACCTGCAGGGATTGCTGAAATGTGTGAGGGTGGAGCTCACTGTGGTTCGGGTTTATACATGATCCACCTCCTTGACTCTTCCTAAGTTGAGCCATCCCTCAGTTTAGAGCCAAATTTCCCTCCCTTCCCCAACAACTGATTCTTATCTCACTTCTGTCATAATAAACTACTTGCACCAGAGTTGCAGAACCACAAGAGGATCTCAAAGCACTTAGCAAGCATTCGGTAATGCAGTCCCACAGCAGCCTGTGCTAAGCAGAGATGACTCATTTTTACAGCTGGGGAAACTGAGGCACAAAGACAGTAAGGCAATGTTTTGTAAGGCGTCAGTTAATTTGGGGACCCTCAATAGTGGACGCCCAACTGGAGGCAGAGGCTGATTTTCAGAGGTGCTGAACACCCACATCCCCAAATGACGTCAATCTCAGCTCTGAAAATCAGACTCCCGCGAGGCTCAACTTTGACAGCCAAGGAACTGAGATGCCCACAATGAGGTGGACGCATCTGCAAAATCATACTCTAAGGTTACACAGAGAGTCAATGATGATCTCGGGAAAAGAGCTGAGGCATCCTGCTCTATCCACTGGACAATGCTGCCTCCATAAAGAGGTGTTCCTGGCATGGAGAATGTAACCACATTGCTGTGAGGCAGGTAAAAGCCCGGTTAATGGAGCTTGCTTTGCTGCAGGGGAAGTTTGCAGATGCTAAGATGCCCCCTGCTAGCAAATTAGTCCCAGTGGCATGAGCATCATCTATGCTGGATGAAGCAACCGCAGGTGCAGCCACATAGTTCCTTTCTCCAATAGGACTATTGCACCAGGATGGCATCTCTGGCGCATCCCCATAGGCCCCGTGAACAAGCTCCATGCTCCTCTCGGGCATCTGAGCCAGCAGGAAATGAGCTCCAGGAAACAAAAACTTTGAGCGTATCCACTGCACCCGGGCACTGCCCGCCGCCAGCAATGTCCAATGTGCCAGGCGTGCGTAGGAAGCGGGTGCAACCCCATGCACTGGAGGGGCCCACGAATGGCACAGCCACCCGCTCACACAGGAAATGGCCTCTTTGAGCATGACCAGTACAACAGATGCATTCAAAAGCATGTCCCATGCAACAGATGTTGCTCTCTCCCATACAGCTGTGCTGACATGCACACACTCTCTCTCTCACCTACCCCTCATCTAGTTACTTAAGAGCCACACCGTGCAAACAATGTCTAGGCCAAACTCTTCTCTCAGACCAGCAGGGGAGGGGACTTCAGCTTAAATGGCCCCTTCGTGCCTGCCAAACGTTTCGAAGGCTCAACGCGCTCTTGTGTATTGCAGCGTGTCATTTTGACCCAGAGAAAGGCCCTTCCCTGGAGGTGTGCACGCTCCCGATCTCTCCCCCAGTGGTCCGTGTTGTTCACACACTTTGCTCAGTTCACCGTGGTGGTTTTACTTTTAAGAGGAAGGTTTGTTTTGCATCCTTTCCTTTTAAAGTCTGGTTAACGGCTGCTCAGCCTGAAGGCAAGCGGTGAGGAGAAGCCATGTACATCCCTGTCTGATCTGCCTGGCAACAGACCGTCCCGCAGCACAGGAGATGGTGTCATTCGCAGGACACAAACGAAGTGCCAACGTCAGGGAATCCAGAGGCGAGGGGGTTCCCACTGACACCGTGCACCAGAAGCGTCACTCAAGAGAGCCAGACGCGGCTTTCAACCAGAGCTGCTCAGTCAAAGAGGCCCGGTTCACTCGTACAACGTTACAGCCCATGCACAGGGCCAGCCGCCAGTGGCCGAATGCGAGGCAAGTGGACGCAAGGTGCAAAAAGCTAAAGCCAAGCCGACGCTGGAGGATTATTCATTGTCTCACCCACCTGCACGCTACAGGGCATGGCAAAAGCAGCGAGGAAGAGTGGAAAGCACTGTAGATCTGAAAGGCTATGTACCTTGGATTTTCATCCCAATGCACCAATCCAAGCTCTCTAAGGCGATGATGCAGCCCAGTTCAGAGACCCGACAGGAGCCCTGTGCACTGGTTTACATCCAAAGTCTATGCACCACTAGTATGTCGTGTAAACCCCTGAGGCCCTCAGCACAGAGCTGGATTTCCTAGGTGAATGTCTAAGTCAGTGGTCAGCGCAGATTACTGCACCCACATTGTGCCCAATCCACAGAGGACTGGAGTCTGTTAGAGGCAGCTCACAACTGGCTGGCCTGGTTCTTTAGCTCAAGCTGTAGAAATTCATGCGGATAGTTCTGGAAGACAGGGGTTCACCTCCTGGGACATCAGCCCAGAGCGCAGCAGATAGGTAGCCGAATACTATAAACAAACTCTGGGGAAATCACCTCAGAGCCAAGGAAGGGATTGCCGAAAACCCGGCTCGCAAAGCTGAAGTCTCCATTCCTCCAACCCATCGCCCCAAGCAATTTGGGCTTGTCTCTATTTCTACCCAAAGCAGCACCATGGGTGGGGTTGGCTCGCTGGAGACCCATGCAGGGGCTGGCTCACCAAGAGGTTTGACCGTTGGGCAAAAGCAGGCCTGAAGTTTGTACCCAAACCCAGAAAGCAATGCATTTTTCCTGGCGAGCGGCTGTCCAGGAGCAAGGTGCAGGGGACTATTGGAAGTAACAGAACGCTGTCTCTCAGCTGCTATAGAGACTTCAGCACTGATTGTCCTGGCTCTGCTCTCATCCCCTGG
Source organism: Gopherus evgoodei (assembly GCF_007399415.2). Classification (NCBI taxonomy): domain Eukaryota; kingdom Metazoa; phylum Chordata; order Testudines; family Testudinidae; genus Gopherus; species Gopherus evgoodei. The sequence continues at coordinate 7,110,776 of NC_044339.1, read as the reverse complement.
TGAAAGGGACATGTGGGGTGAGGGGGAGGTAGGAATGGGGCCTGGCTGGAACACCTTGGATGGTGGCTTTTCTCTGCTTTCCACAGCCTGCAGGGGTGCCATAGAAAGCAGAAGATAAGCTAGAGCAGCCCCAGGGAGGCTTTAACCTACATCTCAGGCCACATCAGCCCCAGAATACAGGACGTGTGAGCCCCAGGCAGTTTTGCTCAGCGCAGGGAAGAACTGACTGGGAATCAGGGTTGCACACGCTGGCACTTTAAGCAGGGCCCAGTCAAGCAGGGATGGGGCGAAGAGGGCCAAGGGCAGGCTGGGTCTATCTTTTGCCCTATGTCGCTCTCACCCATGTGCCTGCCACTTCGGCAACTGCCCGTGGAAAGGCCCTTTAATGACTGCGTCCAGAGACTGCGAACTCCCTCTGTTCTTTATCACGCGGACGCAGTCAGGGGGCAATGCAGTGCTAGCAGCATCCAGCCCCCCTTCCGTCTCTGGCCACCACTGATAAGTGCAGCAGAAGTATAAATCATCTCCCAAGGGGGGTTTTATTGTATGAACACAGCTTCCACCCGCTGGGGCGGTCAGTGCCGGGAAGAGATCTCCATGGCAACGTTCAGGGACCCAACTCTCTGGGGACTTCTTTTTTTTTAAATGGTAAGAATTGTGTCCTTTCACCTTCCTATTATATCATTGAGCTGGTGGAGCTGAGAAAATGGCTGCCTTGTGGCTTGGAAACATAGCCAATGGAGAGATAGAAAGCTCCCCCCAACGCCCTTCCCTCCATTTCTTACATCAGTAACAAGATACAGGCTCAGGGGAATATTAGGGGCCAGAAACAACCTTTTTGTGCCCCTAAAATGGCAAAAAGTGGCCATGATACTGGCTTAACCAGCTTCCTAGGAATCCCCAGGTAGCCAGCTCCCATCACCCTTTTCTGGCCCCTGTGTCGGGTACAAGGCCAAGGGAACGCGGGAAGGGGTGTAGCTTTAGAGACCATTGCAGTCAGGAGAAAGTTAGAGCAGCCTCGTGGCTACTCTAAATTGTGCTGAGGACCAAATTAGGCTCTGGATGGGGTAAGGTGGAGAATAAAAGGTGGGAGTCCCCCTCCCTCAGGTCTTATGCCAAACATATCTCAGTTGGTCCAGAGGTCTGGCTCTGGACACTTTGGGAATGATTTCCTCATTCATTTGTGAGCAGCAGCAGGTTAAAAAAAAAAAAAGAAAAAAGAGAATGGAGAGGAACAGCAGCTCCGACAAGGCTGACTCAGCATCCTTTGGAGCAAAGCTTTCGCTTCAGCCTGGTCCAGGTAAACTGAACGCCAAGCGAGAAGCTGCATAATCCTGCATCCTAATCCCCACCCTGCCACGTGGCGATGGGCAAGTCACTCAACCTGGCTCAGTGTCCCTATCTGTCAAACGGGGATGGTAATGCGCAGCTCACTTGAGGGCTTTGAGACTTAAGCACTACAGGGATTTAGCTAATTTAAAGGACTAAGTATTATTAACTTTGCAACAAACAATGAGGAAGCACCCAACACGCTGATTGACAATTCTTCTGGTTTAGCTAGAGATGAAGCCGAGCCATGAAGTTTGGCTCGAGAGCTGTCAGGTCAGCTTATTATGGAGGAACAGGCCAGTGGCTACGTTCGGACCTGGATCTGGGACCAAACTTCCCTGGTTTAGATCCATCACTGGTTTTAGAGACACTCACACACTCCTCCTTTCACTGAGGCTTGAGGCTGCAGTCCAGTGCAAGGAACAGTCTCAGCTCCTGCTTCTCCCAGGACCACCATCATTCATCCAATTGCATAAGAAACTGGAATAAACTGCCTAGGGAGGCTGTGGAATCTCCATCGCTGGAGATATTTAAGAGTAGGTTAGATAAATGTCCATCAGGGATGGTCTAGACAGTATTTGGTCCTGCCATGAGGGCAGGGGACTGAACTCGATGACCTCTCGAGGTCCCTTCCAGTCCTAGAATCTATGAACCAGTTTCTCCAACTCAGCTGTTGGCCCCACACGGCTGCAGCTGCTCAGGAGTCATTGTCCGGTTTTCCAAAGTGGCCACCTAACTTGCTCCGAGAAAATGAATGGGTGTGTTCGCTATCTAAGGAGGAGCATGCACAGCTTTGAGAATTTGCCTCTGGGTTAGTTTCTTTGAGGCTTCAATGAACTGTTAAGGGCCCGGGCAAGAGAAATGAGACCAGAATACCTTCCAACCAGGATTCAAGGTGGGCTTTATTTACTTCTACAACACACGTTACCAGGGTATATACGCACTCCAGAAATACTCCAGAGTAGACAGATAAATCCCACCCTGAAGCCCTACATTCTGGTCCAACCTCTCTGGTCCACACACCTCCTGCCGCCTTTGGAACATAAAATCACTAGGCCAGAAATCTGCTTTATCTTCAACGCCCAACATGTGTGGGGGTGGGGGTCATTTTATCTAAATGGCAAAGAAGTAAAGCTAGTTGAAGAAATTTGTATTTTTGGCTGAGCCGATCCTTCGAGAGATGCTGCAGAATGTTGTTTCTGTTACCGCTGCCAGATATTGCAGCTGCTTCACCGTGCATCACGGACGCTAATTCCAGAATCGGACCCATTGTCTGAAAGGAAAAGTCTGATTGCTCCAACTGCAAGGTGAGTACAAAGTTCTCGGTCTCAGAATAGTTTTTATGCTTGTGTTATTGACAGAGACAGGTCTGAAACAAAGCTCTGCATCACAGCTTGAATTCCGGAGCAGCGTGCATGGACAGCCAACCTCTGCAGCCCTGGTCCCACCCCTCATTTCTAAACAGCAAGCCCCTAGCTTAGTTGACGGCTTTCCTTCCAACGCTGCAAATCTCTTGCGTGGCTGGCATGTTTTCACTCTGTAATAAAAGGCTGTGAATTGTACAATTGTTCCAGCACCGTGAAAATCACCATGCCCTTTATATTACCACTCTCCTTTGTTCGGTTCTCTTCCTAGACCCAAATGGGTTGCCATTAGTTAGGTTGTAGTTTATCCACCTCTGCCACTGGTTCTGCCAAGGCTCAGTTTGGTTGCAGCATTTCTAAATCCCATCCTCTGGGTGCACCACCTAACCGGTCAGTTTGCATCTCTATGGCACTGGCTTTTCACTTGAAGGCCGAGACTCTTGTTCATTTATGGCCAGCCTGCAGAGTGGCAGATCGCTGCCCGTTTACCAGCTGGAGCAGCCGTTACAGTGGCAAGAGTTGGGCCAGATTCTCAGCTGGTGTCACTGACCTAGTCCCACTGCATCAGTTCATCAGCTGGCCTGGCATATTTTGAGCCTCTAGCTGCACTGCCAATGCATGCTAGCAGGAGCCCATGGGCCATGCTGATGGTTGGTTTATCCCTCGTCACACGGACGGAGATGTGCTGTGACCAATTCGCCCCAGCGTACCTGCATTGATTTTCTTTTCTTTAATTTTTGATTTATCAAAATGCTCTGGATCCAGACGTATTGTCTTGGCTCAGTATTTATTAGCATCTCCTCCTGCCTTGAAACAGGGAACCGCAGGCGCTCTGATGAAAGGAATGAGATCTCTGGTGCTGCTGCGTATGCTGCCTTCTACAGACAATAGCGCCCAGCAGGAGGTTGACGATGGAGGAAGGTGGGGCACAAGAGAGGAAAGATGACAGCTTATTTTCCCTGCTCAAAATAGCACTGTCGCTTTGCTACATGGATATCAGTTAAGTCAGGGCCAAATCTTGGCCTTAGAGGTGTGCATTCATCTTCCACCGAATGCACCATGTGTTCATCTGAAGTCTAGAATTCAGGCCCCTACAGGGCAGAGCTAAACCGTGCTCACCTGCTATGTCCATCTTGGCTGGAGCATCAGGCACTGAGCCAGGAATCTGGGGAGCTAAAAGCAGGACCTGCTACATCTTGAGTGAAGGTCTCTAGCTAAGCCTATGGCAGACTCATTTCCTGCACAGAGAGTTCCCTGCAACACGCTCTCACCCTTCCCAGCCCCCAAGTCAAACAGGTGTCACTCCTTCAAGTCTGAGTTCCCATGTTCCCTTTCAGCATCAGCTGAGGCACCAGACAGCCTGCGGGTGTCTCACTACCCACAGAATTGCATCGTGCACTCAGCCCCGGGCCTCTCTGCTGACACTCCTAGCAAGGAGGCCAATTAGTGCTCATGGTGCGGGCGCTCAGAATCCCGATTTGTCCCTGGGAGCTGATTTTGATGAGACAATGCCAAATTCCGCCAACCCAATCTGCAAGAGAATAAAGGATCCTCAAATAATTTTGGGGGTCTGGGTAATGGCATCCAGGTGCCCAAGTTTGCCCTGGGTGATAACTAGGGTGACCAGATGTCCTGATTTTATAGGGATCATCCTGATTTTTGGGTCTTTTTCTTATATAGGCTCCAATTACCCCCCACCCCCATCCCAATTTTTCACACTTGCTGTCTGGTCACCCTACTGATAACCAATGCAGCAGCATAAATCTGCCAGCAACTAAGCTGAGATCACCAAACTACTCTACCCGGGGCCGCAGAGAGCCATCAATTCCTAATGGCTTTCTTGTTGTGCCCCTCCTGGTCTGGATTCAGGCCAACAACACGGAGGTGAGATGCTCCATGTCCCATCGCTGTTGTTTTATCGTGAACATTTGTAGGGCAAGCGACAAGGCGGCAGAAAGGGAAAAGCTCCTAGAAACACAGGTCAAAATTGCATGGAGCCATCTGGCTTGTTCGTCTATGAGGATGTTACTGAGTGTGCGAGAGATCTTAGGTTCAAAGCCTGGGTGAGCTCGGTTTAAAGGAGGAGGAAGACCTAGTGAGTGGCTAAAGCACAGGATTGGGAGTCAGAATATCGTAGGTGCACCATCTTAGCACCCTGCGCAGCCCAGGGTCTGATCGGGGGTAGCCCTCAGGGATCAGGTGTCACCATCGCATCCATCTGCCCACATGCCAAAATCCCCAAATGTCCAGTCCTGGCTAGTCCCATGGAAAATCAGACCACTGCGATGAGAACATAGCCTTTCCCATTACCAACCCCCTCATCTCCTGTGGGGTCAGCTAAGGTTGCTGCTGAACTGATCTGCTTAGCCCAGGGAATCTTAGCATTGCTGAGTATTAAGGGAGACTGAAGGGATTTTTGGAAGTTTGAGATTGAAATCTGTTCATTACAGATGTGCCCATGAGTTTGTTATTGTAGGGTCTCTCCAGAGCAATGGATTGGCATTCACTCATTTGCTACAGAATTTTGCACATGCACGGTTATGTGTGTTATCGCAGCATTGCACGAATACTGTGCTCTGTCCCCTGTTTTGTTAATGTAGGGTCTCAGCCGTGTTGTATGGTTTGTCATTGTAGGGCTGCACAAGAATGCACCCACTGGTTATTATTGCAGGGGTGTTCTTGGGGGCTATATTTCATCTTCTGTATTGTTATTGTAGGGTTGTTTATAAGGATTAGGCTATGCTCTATGATCTATTATTGTAGGGCTGCCCATTAATTCTGGCTGCATCCCACTGGCTTGGTATTGTCGGGTCTTTCACAGGTGCTAGGCAAAGTCTTTTTTTCTGTTTGTTTGTTTGTTTCTCTAGGCCAGCCCAGGAATGTTAGGCTGCAGTCCTTGTGCTTTGTTATTGTAGCATCGCTCCTGAGACCTAGGCCCCTAGAATTACTGTTTTTAAAGGAACAATAGCTTTGAGTCCATTGTTCTGAGTCCCATCCTCTACGCCTCCTGTTTCCTTCTTCCAGACTGAAATGCTTCTAGTGAGGCCCGTCTAGGCACCAGCACCTACCGTACGCACCTAGCGTTAACCGCTGCCATGGTAGGTGCCTGCGTTTTCACTGGGGAGATGCATGTTTCGTGATGTGATCACCCCATGGGTGTCAGAATGCTGCCCTGAGCTCCCTTCGCATGCCGTCCCGCCTCCGACCCAGTTCACACTCCCTCTTATTTCTGATTCCACCTTCCTTCTGCAATAGATCCGTGCCATCCACCTTCTCAATTGTTCTCCAGATTTTTTACAGCTGAATCTTGTCCCATCTTAATCTTCTCTTTTTAATGAATATAAACTTAATTACCCTCTTCTCTCCTCGTAATGCTAACCCCAGAGACTTTTTATCAGCCCAATTACCCTCTTCTGCACCTCTTCCGATTCTTCATTATCCTCTCTGTAGTACAGTTCCCAAATATCCCAGCCGCGGTCTCACCAGCTTTTGGTACAGTGCCATAATGATTTCTTCTGATCTCAGCTCTATTGTTGGCACATCCCTGTGTTCTCTTGGAGTTCAGAAAATTATACAGATTTGCAAGCGGGGACTCTGGCTTCAAAATACAGAAAGGAACAGAATGGTCCCTACCAACCTTGATGCTGTCTGTCGATTCGTCGATATTTCAATAGCCCCTTGCACCCTACAAGGACATGCAAATACAGCTTCTTCCACCGTGGAGGGTGCAAGCAGCACTGGGGAGAAACATCACATCTTTAAGGACCATGCTACAGTTGAAGACCCCAGTCCTGCAAATACTTATGCGTGTGAGTCAAGTTACTATTCATCATGACAATGTTTATGAGGTTGGACCCTCAGACAGGAAGCAAGGAACATGTCAGCTGACACTGCCGGAGGGGTTTTGGAGTCTTATCTGCAGAAGCAAGTTCAATGGGAGTTGGAGGTACTCGGTACCTCACAGGATTAGGTTTCCAGTAGGCAGATTCCAAGGTGGAATCCGACCAGGACGTTGGGATTACACTGTTCTTCTGAAACCCTGCGATCTGTAATGACCACAGCGCGTTAAGATGCAGATCTAGCCATCTCCTCTTGGCTCAGTCCAGACAACGAGAAGCGCTGCCAACCAAACTATAGCCTACGTTGGAGCATCCAAGGACTGACATAGCCCATGCCTGCGTGGTTGAGAGCTGAAAAGGCTACAGTTCTTGGGGGTCTGGCTGCAGTTGCATGTATCCAGTAATTGCCAAACCCTGCCCTTTGGAAAAGTCCTAGAAAATACACACGGGACAAAACCAATAGGGTTCTTTAAACAGGTACTGGAAATATTTTTCGTAGAGAGGAGAAGGAAGGGAACTGCTTTCTCTGGGATTTCCAAAAGGGACCTAGGTAGGCAGAAGTAATTTGGCCAACTGTTGAACATGCTTCATCCTAGACTAGGAGCCAAAACCAGTTCTCATCACCCATAAACAAAAATCCCAGACTGAGTTTTTGGTAAAGCAGAAAATTAGCTTCTGCAACAGAAAACTGCTGCACTACCCACCCACATTTTCCTTTTCTCAATGTGACGATGATACCGTTTTTCTGAGCAAATCGCAAATTTCCACCATGGAACGTTCGTAAAATATTCCTAACTTTCCCCCTCAGAATGCAGATTCTCCTTCCATTTTTACCACTAAGCCCACAGTAGAATTGCTACAATGTTGCCCACAGTGATATTCACCAATACTTGTGGAAATGATTTCACTAGTGAATACTTGTGCAACAAAATAAATCCGCTGCCCATCTGGAATGTCCAAGGAAAATACATCCCTGGGATTATCCTAACAGCTGCATGTTGTTATCCCATTGGAGACAAAGTTGACAGTATTGATTGTGGCTTAGATTCAGGGCAGCTCCCCCTCTTAAACCCAGGTACCACCTATTGGGAAACTGGCTAAGGGCAAAGTGAAATTTTCCATAACAAAGGAAAGACTAGGAAGGACGCAGAGATCTGGATGCAATTCATCTCCTGACCCACTTTTTGAGAAACTTTGCAGCTGTCGCGTAATCTTTGAATCCTTCCAACTCCCGCAGGTAACACTTGGCAGAGTTTCTGACTGAACATGAAAAACACAGTAGGGGAAGTGGCTTCATCAGAGGAAGCGTGGCCAACTAAAAGTTTCCCTGGGTCTGAAAGCCCAGCTTTTTAGTTGTATGTTTGCCGGCAAAGGAGGGGCAGGGGACAGAGACAGCTAATTGGGCTAGTGACATCTGATGAAATAGGAGTTCTTCCTGTAGGATTTTTTTTCCTTGATACCTCCTTATTGTTCAAAGCTCCACTAATAATGGGCTCTGTGCCTTTAAGCTATTCTTCACCCAGCATATAATTCTGTTTGGTACAAAGATCTTTCCCATCCTTTTTCATTATTATATATTATATATATATATATATATATATAGTCACTGGCTTTTGTGTACGTGTGTAAGACCATTTTCATTGATCTACGGTGCATTGTTAGAGTGTAAGAGGGGTTTCTAAAGTCCTTATAAACCTTAAGAGAGATTTCAAAGCATGGTGAATAGCCTTCAGTCATAACATAGCTCTGTCTTGCCCTTCTGGAGCACCTTTCATCCCAAGCTGAAAGCGACATCAAACCTGTATCAGCCACTGGAATGCAGCCTCCTTTGGGGTGCAAAGTCGCATTTATTGAACACTCCACAGCATTGCTGGGCAGCCGAATTCGCGCTGGTTTGTGCTCAGATTCTGCACTGCTCTAGCTGTGTCTCTTCAAAAGCAGATGCAGTTAAAGCTGGTGTTAAATACACCTATTTTCCGCTCAGTTTTAGCCGTAAAAAGGTGAATCTGTCAGCATAGCCCATTCTGTAAACATACAGATATCTGCAGGGGGAACCTTACACAGAGGGCAGAACCCCCAGTGAGCTCTGCACTCCCCCGCTCCCACTTTCTGAGGACTCTTTCCCAATACTGACTCATCTCAATCAATGAGATACGATGGGATCCAGCCAGTGGTGACTATGTATTTTGCCGCCCCAGGAACAGCAGTCAGGCGGCTTTCAGCAGCACGCCTGCGGGAGGTCCGCTGATAAGGCGGGTTCGGTGGCACACCTGCGGGAGATCTGCTGGTAAGGCGGATTCGGTGCATGCTTGCGGGAGGTCCACCAGTCCCGTGTCTTCGACATACCCACCACCAAATTGCCACCAAAACCATGGGACCAGTGGACCTCCCACAGGCATGCCACCAAAGGCAGTCTGACTGCTGCCCTCACGGCAACAGGCAGGCTGCCCTGCACGGCTTGCTGCCCCAGGCATGCGCTTGGTGTGCTGGTGCCTGGAACCGCCCCTGGCTCCAGCACCTGCATTGGGGATAGCGGCTGGCTGAAATCCCTTTCTGCAGCAGATTGCTACGGAGCAGCCGTTGCCCAGCATGGGCTAGAAATTAGAGTATTCAAAAAGTCCAGCTGGCCAAGCAAGTGTCTCTCCCCATTATTCCACCACATCCACCCCATTTGGGTGACATTCACCCTGTGCCAGGGGTGCAGCACAAGCCCTGTGCATTGCTTGAGGGCTTTACTGTTGCATCAGTTCTGGCCTTTTGCACGGGGGGGCATTCAGCCCTTGGTGAGTTCTTGCTCCCGCCCCCACTCTGTTCTCTTTTTCTCATTTTGTTTCCCTTTTCCGCTCAGTCGCAGCCCTGCTCTGTAATATTGGATTAGCCCACTTTCTCCAAAGCAGATTTGCATAATCCTCCCCATTCGGAGAAGCACTCCATCCCTTGGTGATAAGATGATGAGCTGGGGCAGCCAAGCAAATTACACTCTTCATTTTGAACAGCCATCGAGAGAGGAGGTGGAAGGAAATAACCCGGCTTTTATTTTTATCTCTGAACGTTCCCCCTTTACCTGGATGCGCGAGGATGGTGGCTACTGTTCACATGTCTTCCGGCAGTCATTTTAAATACGGGGACTAAAGAGCATCCCTGGACCTCCAAAGCTGCATTGCTCCCTTGTGATGCTTTTTCCTAGCTCAGAGAAAAGGCCAGTCAAAGCGGAGTCCTCTGGTCTGTCACCTGTTTATGGTTTCTCGGGTTATGTCTACACTGCACACTAAGCCTGGGTTCTGACTCAGGTTTGAGCCCAAGCCCCACTTCTGTCCATACACAAATCAGTCTGACTCGGGTCAGCAAACACTCAGGAACTGGGGCCTATGATCTGGTCAGGAGGTGGGTCAGAGCCCTAGTCTAAGCCCTGTCATTTTGCAGTGTGGATACAGGTCAAGCCAGAGACCTGAGTTAGAAGGGCTGCGCAGTGCAGTGTGGACGTTAGCGCGGCTGAAAGCCCCGAGGCTAGCAATTGTAAACCCAGGTTTACACTGCAGTGTGGACACTCAAGTGCAGAGCCATCCCTGGAAACATGGCGTCTACGGGTCTGGGTTCCGCAGACCCAGACTTAGGGTACAATGTAGAAGGACCCTTATCCACTTCACTGCATAGGAGCCTACCACCCCCCTTTTTGGACCCATGCACCGTGCCGCTGGGACATACAAAAGACAACTCTAGACGAGTACTTAGACACAGGCTCAAGTCTCATTGACTTCCATGGGGCTGCAGCACATGCTTAAAATCAAACATGCTTTCTTGACTAGGGATGCAGGCTTTTAGAGCATGTTTTACCCCACATAACTTTCCTGCCGGGTGGCTGTGATGTACGGAGGGCAGCTTGGTCAAGTGCAGTGAGCAAGAGGCTCGGGGCTCTGAGTTCTAATCTTCGCACTTGTGCTTTTGTGGCGTTGGGCAGGTCCCTTAACCTTTGTGGCAGGGAAGAGACGAAACCCATGCTGGTATCTTCCACCCAAGCAAAATGCTTGGAAAGCAGGAAAACAAATTTGTTTCTGGGCCACTCTGATCTGGTGAAAGCAACGCGAACAATGTTTGATTGGAGACATACACAGCAATGGGCCTGATCCTCAGCTGGTGTGAACCTGGGCTGCCACAAGGAATGGCCCTTCTCGCCTCTTTAAAACAAACACAAGTGATGAAACTGCCCTGCACAACTGGTGCCAGCATCTTGCAGAAAAGCCTTGTCAGAATGATTTACAAATTGTGTAAATATAACTCCACAGCCCCTGCATCTCTGCACCAGCTCACTCAACAGCATCATTCATTTTTAAGCGAGGAGGAGACTGCGACTGGAGCTTTCAGCATCTGCCGTGGAAAAATCCATGGAAAAAAGAAGGGAATGAAAGAAGAAGAGGAAAGGAGGGGAGGGGTCACGCCTACATTGCTGAGTGTCAGGACTGCAGTAAATGGACCATCAAAAATTAAGCTAGAGATTGGATTAAAGATCTGCAGGGCCAGATCCTCAGCTGGTATAAATCTACGGTCTTCAGTTCACACCTGAGAAACCATCTCTGCCTTTTCCAAATGGTCTCTGCAGGTCGGGCTTCAAGCACATTGGCGTGGGGGCAGAGGGGGAGCGGGTCGCTACTGCTGATGCTGCCCCTGTTCTGTGGACAAACCAAGGATGTGGCTTTTCAGGGCTATCCATCCACCAATCTTTCATTGGCATTAAATTCGCTAATAAGAGACCTGATCTGCCTCCGGCTCACACTTGCTCTCCAAGGCCATGATCCAAAGCTCCCTGAAATTATTGGAAAGATTCCCATCAAATCACTGGGCCAGGCTGGAGCAGAGCGCTGGGCCATGGTGCCATAAACTGGGGAGAAGCCAGGAAGGAGAAAAATCCCCGTGCTTCGATTTAGTTTCAGAATGAGTCTGTCGTTGCAGCTCCCTTTCAGCAGAGTACATGTTCACTTTTAATCTTTCCACGATGAGGAAAAAAAACAGTGCTCTTGTCAGTTAAACACAGCATGGCTTAAGTCAGATGGAGACGGCTGGAAATCACACTTCCAGGGCTAAATTTAGCTACCTGAGATGGGCTGGCATGGACAGAATTTGAAGACAATAATCTTTGTGTCCTCATGTCTAACAGCAAACTAAGCTGCAGCTCTGATGCTCAGGAACTTCCTCCGACACATTCAAATCCTGGTCACCGATTCTGTCTGGTCCTCTCCCACGTCCCCAAGGACAGCCAGGAGTGAGAATGAATGAGGGCCAGTGCTGAGAGGAAGGGGAGTCGCAGATGATCTGAATCAATGCACAGGCTTGTGCGGGCATGTGCGGTGCAGGGTGCACTATGGTTGCAAACAAAAGCAAACATCATTCTGGGATGTATTAGCAGGAGTGTTGTAAGCAAGACATGAGAAGTAATTTTTCTGCTCTACTCTGCACTCATTAGGCCCCAGCTGGAGTATTGTGACCAGTTCTGGCCATCACATTTCAGGAAAGATGGGGACAAATTGGAGAAAGTCCAGAGAAGAGCAACAAAAATGATGAAAGGTCTAGAAAACATGATGTAGGAGGGAAGATTGAAAAAACGGAGTTTGTTTAATCTGGAGAAGAGAAGACAGAGGGGACATGATAACAGGTTTCAAGTACATGAAAAGCTGTTATAAGGAGAAGGGAGAAAAATTGTTTTCCTTAACCTCTGGGGATAGGACAAAAAGCAACTGGCTTAAATTGCAGTAAGGGAGGTTTAGGTTGGACATTAGAAAAAGCTTCTTAACTGCCAGGGTGGTGAAGCACTGGAATAAATTGCCTAGGCAGGTTGTGGAATCTCCATCATTAGAGATTATTAAGAGCAGGTGGGACAAACACCAGTCAGGGATGGTCTAGATAATACTTAGTCCTCCTGTGAGCGCAGGGGAATGGACTAAATGACCTCACGACTTCCCTTCCAGTTCTGATTCTATGACCAGCCAAACAAGAGTTCAGGAGACCAGCAGACTGAGTATCATCAGCAGGGGCCTTCCTGGATGCAGTGTGTCTGTCCGAGCCCATAGTATTAACCCTGTTATACCAAGGGACAGTGACCAGTTGAGACTGTACCAGCCTCTGCTGTCCGAGGTTGTTGGCAGAGGTTGCTGTCCAGAGTTGATGGGAATGTTCAGCAGAGTATGGGTACTTACAGCCCCTAACACAATGGGGCCCTGATTCTGGTTCTCTCTCTAAGTGCAACCATCACATGGATCAATAGTAATAACAGAGCACAATAACGAGCAGTCCCTGATATCGCTCCTTCTGCTGTGGTAGAGGATACGGTGCTCATGGCAGAGCGCATTAGGAGATGGCGTTAGTGGTCATGTCCACTGGGATGCAGTGTGAATGGCAGAGCCCAGAAAGCTCGAAGGAAGCCTTAGGCTGTTCATATTATGGTGAGTTTGGGATGGACACTGAACTCACTGCTCCGAGTCTGTGTCACAGGAGGCCAAGGTGAAGGAACAACTGCCAAGATACGCTATTTGGCTTCTTCTGCCAGAGCAGTTTCCGCTCTCCAGCCCCATTTCCCCTTAGCTTGTGGGCTGGTGAAACAGTCTTCACCATCCCATCTTCGGTCCCTTGTCCCAAGCGCCAGCCCTTCACATACCCCCTGGAAAGCAAGTCCCTAGTATTCCATGCGCATCTCCTCCAGTTCTGCACAGTACACTAGCTATCAAACCCAAGTCTACCTTGGTCGCTTCCCTGTGCCAACTACGGGGTCCGTGTTAGACACTCATGTGAGGACACACACACACACACACACACACACACACACACACAGCGCCACGTGGGGCTGGAGCACTAAGGAGTGGGGGATGCTGGGAAGCAGCAGTGTTTATCACACCAGAGAGATCTCTCTGCATTCCAGGAACGTCTGGCTTGCTGTGACCCCAGGGCAGCAGCTACTAAAACACTGAGGACAATTTGTGAGGTGCGGAAAAAGACAGACAAAATTGCCAGGTGGAGATACATTCCTCTGATGCTCTGAAGAGATTTAATACATTCCTGCAATATAAACAGACCTTTTGGCTTTTCTGCTGTCCAAGTGACCTGGAGATAAATGAGCTCAGACAGTTTGCTAATAAGTGCTGGTCTTTATCTGAGACACAAACCCCCCTCCCCCTCTCTCTCTCTCACACACACACACACACAGTTCCTGCATGCATTTACGTACACGCACATACACATAGGCAAACAGGTGCACCCATACACCCACATGGATCACAAGTGTATCTTCATAGATTATACAGCCATGGATCTCTCATACAGACAATTATGGATCTCGCACACCCAGACCACACAACTGCACATAAACACAGAGATCACACACTTGCATTTCTCACAAATGTACACACTCTCAGATCCCACATGTCCATACACAAACAGATGACATCCACTTGCACACCAACAGTCATACACAGGGTGTGCACACACACACACAAATCATGCCCTCTCCCATATGCATGACTCATCAGAACATTACTCCTGAGGGCATTCTGCGCCACTGTGCAGGGGAAAAGGAATCTCATCATCCCCAATCCAGCTGGAATAGCAGATGAGGTTGGCGCAGGGTAGGAGCCACCAGCCAGGTCTTTCCCAGTCTCACCCCCTGCCCCACAGTGATTTACCTCTCTGTCAGCTGCCCTGGGCACTCAAAACATACTGCTGGGGAGGGTCACATGACCACTCTTGTGGCTTCCCTTTGCTTACCCCTGAGAAAGTCATTTTGCTGCGGGGAAGCAAAGAAATCTGCAGGGGACATGAATTCTGCACATGTGCAGTGGCGCAGAATTCTCCCAGGAGTAGCACATCCGCATCTACATATCTGATCCATGCTCCCACATCCACAGGTAGAGATCTCTCTCTCTCTCTCTCTCTCTCTCTCTCTCTCTCTCTCTCTCTCACACACACACACACACACACACAGAGATTGATGATTTCTCTCTCCACTGTAGAATGCATCTGTGCAAACAACACTGGAAAAGGGAGAACACCTTCCCAGACCTCGAAGGAACAAGGCAGGGTCTGTTCCAATGTTTCCTGCTTACATCTCTGGATCCTCCCAGCCAGAATGCAAACCACAGACCAGCAATCCTAGCCTCATCTCCTCTGCACCTCTGAAAATCCTTGTCAGGCTGATTTCCTCGCACGCAGCCACCGTGGGCTTTTTGAAGATAGCAGTAGGGAAGGGATGGATGCACATTAGGGAAAAGTGTCTGGGGATTAAAGGATTGTGGGTTAAATTCAAGGCTGGTGGAGCTCTACTGAAGCCAATGTTGCTGTCCCATGGGCGAACCTAAACGGGTTTGTTTGTTAAGTGTTTGGGAAGCTAGGTAGCACCAGGGCTAGTGCATCCACCTTTCACCTCCATATACCTGGGCTGGGCGGTGTCACCACAGAACCACCATCATGGACGTCATCTGGCACAACTGGCTGGTTGTTTGAGATGCTCCCAGACCCCCGTTAATGCACAGCCTCCCAAGACTACGTGTTAACAGGTTGAGATATACGAGTAGTCTGTATAGCCAGGGAAACTGCAGCCTGTACAATACAGGGGGCTGAAATTAAGGAGCAAGGAGTGTCAGCAGAGCTGTGAATTCCAGCGTAGTGGAGTGGAGGCTGAGGGGCAGAGCTGGGTAGGGACCAGCCACTGGAACAGCAGGTCAGCACTAAGGTACACTGGCAGAGCTCCGTGAAAGAAGTTGGCCAGCACTGCCCTGCACAAAGCCTGGTTTACCCCAGTTTGCACTTAGCCCCTCACTTCCCTGGGCACCGGATTAGTCCATCGATCAGGAGGACGCAACTTGCTGTTCATTGCGCAATCTGTGCAGGCGAGATCCCTGACCCCGGGCTTCAACTGTGTCACAGTCCATTTAACACACGCTGTGCCGTGCGGCACCTCTGACCTGCCATCACGATGCACCGATTTCCTGTTTTAAATAGAGCCGACGCACAGCGCTTTGCATGCTTGTGCGAGCCATCCGTGCCATCCTCCAATCAGAGAGGCTCGCCGCTGTCACCCCCCCGTTCGCAGGGAAAGTCAGATAAATGCCAAGTTTGATTTCCATTCAAACACAGGCCAAGCGAGATGGGCGAAGTTGTCAAGAACGCAAAATGACCCGTTGTGGCTGGTGCTCTCCAGGGTAGAGTTACAGGTCCCAGATTTCCTTTTACTCCCAATTCAGCCCTAACCCAGCCTTCACCCATGATTCTGCCCAGCACTGACCCAGCTGCCCCCTCCCTGAAGAGAGTCTGCTACTTGCTTATGCAGAGAGGTCACTTTGGCCCGACAAGAAAGCAGGATCATGTTCCCTGGGCACAGTGCAGGTCTGTCTCTATCACTCTGAGTTGCCTCTAACCTCACTGGCATTGTGCCTAGCCTGGACATGGCATTATGGTGGGCATTTCCAGCTCCCTAGGGGGCAGGGAGATGCATACTTTGGCAGGCGACTGCCCCAGCATGGAAGTAACTGCAATGGCCAGTTTAAGACTCTTTTGGGATGTAAGGCCACACTTGTGTGCATTGGGAACTACAGAATGGTTGGAAGGAAACTCCCAGATCCAAACACTGGGAAAGTCCTAATCCAAATCAGAGCTTTGCAGGTGGCCCCTGGCTGTATAACGCCAGATCCAGATCCCTTGAACTCTGGGAGCCAAATCGATGCTTTGGAATGAAGTCTCCTCTCTCCGGTGGGGCTAACAGGAGCCCCAGCTCCAAACAGACCTGATAGCACAGAGCGTCCCTAGCAATAATCTTCCAGACACCATCATGGCCAGCGGATGTAAAGGGCCACCACTTTTTCCCATTCTTTGCAAGGCCCTGGTAGTTAAAGTGCCAAGCGCCAAAACCCACTGAGGGAACATCACAAAACTACTGGAGCGAGTGTCAGCAGGACCCTAGGGATGATCTCACAACTACTTCTTTGCCGTTTGTTTAAAAGCAAAACAAAGCCAAGCCAAGCCTTCCCGTCTCATCCCCATTTAGATTGGATGAGGAGGCTATAGCTGGGTAATGGATGCTTCCATCACAAAGAAACCTCTTGACATTTTCCTCTGACATCCCTCCAGCCCCACATCACGTCCTGGAAGAACAGCCTGCCTGACCCTGTCCCTGTCCCAGGAGGGGCTAACAGACGGTCACTTACCCGGTACCAGACTATCTCCCGCATCCTGCCATCCGTCTTGAAGTTACATTTCAAAGTCACGGCATCCCCGACCACCACAGGCGGAAGCGGCTCAATGCTGACAGTCAGGTAGCCTGTGAAATACCAGAGGAAGAGAAACACAAAGTGAGCCAAGGTAAGGCTGGGAAGCGGGCGCAGGTGTAAGTGAGCTGGAAAACTGGTCCCAAGTGGGGATGGAAATGCAGATTGGCTTCCACGTGCCCACCCTCTATTCACTCCTCGCCCTCCTCCTCCTGCAGACATGATCACATCCTCAAGGAAAAATCATTGAGCCTGATTTCCCTCTGTCCTGCCCTCAGGGAGTCATTTACACCAGTGCCAGGGGTGCGAATCACTACTGCTGCTGTGCAGAGACTACGGCCTACAGTGCAGGCCAATAGTGTCTCTCTGTTCCCTTGTACTCCCCCATTGGTCTCCATCAGTTGCCTTTTTAGATTGCAAGCCTCTTAAGCAGCAGCCATCTTTTCATTCCATGTTTGTGCAGCACCTGGCGCGATGTGGGCCTGGTTATGCAAATAATCATCATAAATGATTTGCCCCTCACTTGCATGGGGGAGAGGGGGTGATGTTTTCAGCATCGCCAACACCAAATGTTCAAAAAATAGCTCAAGTCAGGCCCTCAAAATCATGAGATTGGCTTACACTTGAGTCTATTCCCAAGCTTTCCTCCACAAACAGGAGGGCTAGCAAGCTACTTTTTTTTTCTTGAAAGCTGAGAGGCTCATGTAATCACATGACTCCCAGAGCTGGTCCCGTAAGTAAAACACTAGATATCGTAAGATTCCTGATCAAATCATGAGAGTCGGTGACGCTGCATTTTACACCTCTTTGCACTGGTTTAAATGGCTATACAAGTTGGAAATGTAATCCCTGATCAGTGTGTGGGTGTGGGTGTTATACATTCCTGGCTATGCTCCATTCACAGGGACTATGGACCGTTACGGCTTTCAGCTTAAGAGCCAGGCTCTGTAGCGCAAATTGAGTCAGGTTTATAGGAAGACTTGGAAGAATTAGATTTTTATCAGGGAATGCCAATAAATGTCAATTTCACCATACACACGCAAAGCAAAAAAAAATATTATTTCCATCAGAAATAACTGAAATATACAGAAAGGCAAAGTAAGGAAAATGCTGCTCGAGAACTTACTAAAGTTCGAGGTAGGGATATTTACTTTGTATATTCTGACCTGTGACATCCAATATTTGTGTTTTAGTGGTGAGAAAGCTTTAACTTTTTGAATCTCAGCATTTACTATCATTAAATATTTATCTGATCTCCCCCATTGTCGGACGTCCCACAATTCCCTGAAACTGTGAACATTTAAATCAATAAAAACAGAAAAATAATCATTGATACTATCCACCAAAATTATTTTAAAAATGTATATCGCTTTCTGCTCCACCAGCTTAAAGAGCAGGAGGTCCCTGGTGTGTCAATCACCACACTAAGACTCAGGCCATTCTGATCTTGCACCTTAACAGCAGCGAGTTCAATGGATTTACAGCAGGGCTGGCAGAATGACACCTGCTCCTGCAATGCGTGGAACATTTCAGAAGCACTTGGCTGTGCTTTGCTCCCACTGACTTTTACCAGACGTTTACCAGAAATGCGGACGAGATCAATGTGGAGTGCTTTGAATTGTCCAGCAACCTGAACAGTTCATCTTTCCCTGCCTCCGGATATATCTCAATGCCAAGAGATCTACAGAGAAAAATAAAAGAAGGGGGTTCTATCTCTTTAAGGCCAACAGGTCCAGTGTGTGATGGGGCAGGCTTCAGGTGGGAGGATCAGGCTGAAATACACCTACTGTCTTCTCTCAACGTGAACCTCAGGATTAATGATCCCCCCAGACAATGACTCTGAAGGTGATTGCTTGGAAAGGTGACACGTGACCCCATATCAGTTACACAGCTCGTGTCTGGCTGACAGAGCAGGTGCTTATAAAGGTACCCAGGCTTTTTGGTTAAAGAGGCAAGGAGAGGCTCAGCTGCTGGGCAGGGGCTGGCTGCTTCAAGGGAGGGCAGGGAAGCCATCAGGAATGGTTACTTCTGAGCAGACTGATCATCCATCTAATCCCATAGCCAGATACATCAGAATATACTATCTGTTTACTTGGGCTGGTGCCCTGCCTCTGGGAATGACCAGTTCAGTCTGCTGCAGAGGAAGGTATTAACAGCACACCTGATTGCAAGACACAATGCCATTCTTCCTGACCTCCTTTGACAACTTGTGTCGTGAAAGCATGAGGAATGAAAGCACTTTTCCATTTTATCCTCACTGATGGGATCTCAGATTCTGTTCCATTTGGTCTTGAATCTGAGCTGTTCACCTCACGCAGCAGTGAGTTCCACAAGTTGCATATTCCACAGTTACAAAATGAAACTGACAGCTACCAAATGAACAACACTCAGGTACTCTCTTAAAGGAGCATCCTCACCAGAACGCCATCAGGGGAGACAACTACCACATGGTCTCCATGGCTCTAATCAGGAGAGGGACTGAACCCACCTGCAGACACCCCATCACAAGATGTAGATTAAAATGCATTGCTGAGGGTTCAGCAACAAAACCAAGCAAGGGAAATGGAGGCATAATGTAAACGGGGACAGGAGCCAATCCACAAAGCCTTCCATGGAGATGCTGAAGGGGTTAAAATAACACTCAATGAAACAAACAAAACCCGCCTTTTGAAACTAATCAGCACCTGGGAACTCCAGGCAGGAGCTTTCTTCTTCTGAGCACTGCAACCATACCTTCCCGCCAGCCAGCGGGATGCAGGGAGGAAGAGTGGTGAAGCTGGTGGGGGTAGGGGAGCAGACAGGCCTGTGTTAAACAAGTGCTTCTAATTGGCCCTGACAGCAAAATCTTCCAGATCAAGTAAGCAATCTGCTCGGGGATGGAAAAAATCCAGAGGATCCTGAGACTCCCAATCCCAGCGCTTTGCTAGGGAGCGCATTGGTGCATCAGTTACACAGAGGTCTCCTGGCTTTTCAAAATGCAAAGCACCTGGGATTTTTCAGGACCATTAACAGTGACACAGGGGTCACTGAAAACCACTGCACGGCTACCAAGACTTCAAAGCGTTGCGCTCACACTAGCCTCATCTGGGTTTCCTTGCCATGGTGATGAGCAGTGGGAATAAAGTTGAGAGGTTTAAACTGGAAGCTGGGAGAGGCAGTGTATTTGGAATAGCTCCTACAGCTACCACCAGCAAACACTGGAGACGCTCAGGTCATGGGATTAGGGGTCGCATTGTTTCCCAGGTGTGTGGGTCTAAAGTAGCTAGGAAGCTGTGAAGGAGGCACAGTTCACCTCCATCCCATCGCACCAGCATTTAATGTGTCACATGATTAAAGGGATGCATTGCTTTGATTTATGAAATTTCCTGGCAGCCAGCCGATTTG
Organism: Gopherus evgoodei; assembly: GCF_007399415.2. Classification (NCBI taxonomy): domain Eukaryota; kingdom Metazoa; phylum Chordata; order Testudines; family Testudinidae; genus Gopherus; species Gopherus evgoodei. The sequence continues at coordinate 7,090,616 of NC_044339.1, read as the reverse complement.
GGTGCTATGTCCTGACTCTGCCAGGGATTTGCTATGGGTGTCTGGCCAACTTTTCCAAAAGCAATTGCTGATTTTGGGTGCCTCCGGTTTTGGCTGCCCAACCTGGAACACCCGTTAAGTACTTAGATAGAGTAGACACACACTCTCGCTTCGCGCCTCAGTTTCTCCATTTGTAAAATGGAGATAAAGATAGTGACTTGGCTGAGTGAAGTGCTTTGAGCTCTCACTTCAAAGTGTTCTCATGGTACAATGTTAAGAGCTGCCCAGTAGGTTTAACAACCCCAGCCCGCGCACTGACAGAGGGTGCGATTGCATCACAAGGCAGTGACAAGACACGCTGACACTTCTGTGGCACGATCTCACCCTTATCTCTGGAAAGAGGCCCGGTTACATGGCGACGGCAGGGCGGTAAAGCCGCCCTGCATGTAGTCAGTGCTCAGCCAAACAATAACCCCAGTGCTCTCGGTACGCAGGTCCTGCTCACCCCCCGCTCATCGCAAAGGGCTTTGGGTCAGACTCTGATTGCATGCAAAGAGGCTCAGAGTGGGGTGCAGGGGGGTGTCAATTGACTTGGGCTTCCAGGCTAACATTAGCAGTGGAGATGTTTGGGTCGGGCTGGAGCCCAGGATCCGAGACCCTGCCCCCCAGCCGGGTTTCAGACCCTGAGCATCTACACTGCTATGGTTAGTCCCAAGCCCCACGAGCTGGAGTCAATTGAACCAGGCTCTGAGACTCGGCACCAGGGTTTTTTCTTTGCAATGCAGGGGCCCAGTGAGACATGGGGCTTGTCTGCACCGCTAATAAAAGTGGCTCTGGTGACCTTGGGGAGCGACCCTGAGGTAAAAACGCAGTGGGGACAAAGCACTTAGTGAACTCGCCCGGGTCAGCTCCGTACCCTCACCGGGGGCTGCCCTCGCTGAGGTTACCATACCGGGAAGCTAGAGAGCCTGCTAGTCACTGCTTTTCACACAGGATGCTGCTTACACCAAACTAAGAAACACCAGGAGTTTAGTAGCAAAAACAAGCCTAAGTAACTCAGCTGAGATCACAACAGGAAGCCTGTATTGGAGCACGAACTCAACCTGGAGCGTCCGGAGTCCCAGACTAGCACCACCCCCGGCTGCTTCTCCTCTAATCCCGCTACTGTGAGCGGAACCCTTCCTTATGTGCTGACCGACTGCTGATGCCTCAAGGCAAGGCGGTACCCTCTGTCCCACCCACACAGACATTGTAACACTGGGTCTCAATCAGGGGCATGGCGGGGAAATGGGGAACTTCCACCCTGACCTCCCACCACACACACACAAGCATTAAACCCATGTCCAGAAGCATGAAGCCTGTTTCTCCCCCCTGCCCCAGCCTTACCACCAGTAATCCAGTTCTCTCAGCAAAGCTCTTGGAACGGTACTGATTAGCCCTGTCTCCATCACTCCAGACCTGTTTTAAAGGCCTCTAAATTGTTCAACTCCGGTCCTTGTGGGCGTGAATCCCTCAGATTAATTAGAGGGTGTGTAAAGATGTAACCCCTGTTTTATCGGCTCTGCCTGTGCTGCCAATCCATTCCAATGAGCGGTCTCCACCTCCCTCCCTCAGCAACCTGGCAGCCGGAGGCTGGGTGAGCAGACGAGCAACTGATCCTTCTTAACTCCACGCTTCATTATTCTGAATATCTCCATCACTCTCCCTCCTTTATCTGTGACAACATTTATGGCGCTCCTATTAAGAGACGTTTAGTAAAATAACCAGCGATATTTAAGAATGAGAGAGACACACACGGGGAGAGTCTGGGAGATAAATCTCTGCTCGGATGTTAAAGGCTCCCAGAACCTTGCGCTGAGCGACGCTGCAGATCAGGTAGTGACGCTCCGCTATTCCCATACACCTCTTGTCTTCCCTAAGTCCCTTTTCCCATCACATTCTCGCTTTCCTCATTGGCAGCCATTATCCAGAAGGGATTGGGAGTCAAGAATCTCAGGATCTGGCCCCAGCTTTGCCTCTCATTCCCTTTATAGACTTGTTAGCTAAGCGGTTGAGCCTACATTTCCGAAAGTGACTGGAGAGAAATTTTGGGTGCCCAACTTGCAGCCCCCTTGAAGAGTCCTGATTTTCAGAGGGCAGGTGTTTTCTGATATTCACAACCTTTTAAGATACCACCAAGAGACTAGGAGGAGATCTAACGTGAGTGCACCGATTTCAATGAAAATGAGGTGCCTGGGTACTGCTGAAAATCCCTCTAGATTCCTGTCTGCTTCTTTAGGCTCCTAAATGGCTTTAAAAATCTGGCCCTGCACTCAGATTGTGAAGGGCCTGGCCCTGCACATGACCACGCAGGTAGTCCACAGTTGAGGTCAAATGAGATGAGCCCCTGTAACCCCTTCCGGCTTTCGAATTGGTGTGTATCGAGTGGGTTTTGCTCTGCTCCCCTCCCAGCAGCCCCGGAGTTCAGCAGTTGGTTCAGCCCCTATAGAGCCCAGGAACAGTAAAGGTGCAGGGTGTTCAAATCCAAGGGCCAGCCTGGCCGATCAGCCGCTGTCTAAATCAGATGGGCGGCCAAGGTGGGATTTATGTGTGCTTGATAACGGGCGCTCCGTGCCACGCATGTCCTGAAGATAAATTCCAACACCTGCATGGTGACAATGTTCCCGCCATGCTGGGGTAGACGCTACTGTATTACCTATTATTACAACACTGGTCGGAGGAGGAAAGTGCTTTTGAAACCCAGCTTTCACTCGCTGTTAGAACAGTCTCTGAACTCTGGGGAAACAGGAATCAGTCACAGCAGAAACAAACTCGGCTAACCTTTCACTGGGCTCACAGGCCACCCTCCCGCCCCCTCGTTACATTCCCCGAGCATCCCAGGTAAGCTGGTGGGGGCACCTCTGCCGGCTGGAGGACAGCACAGAAGAGAAAGAAGTATGACAGAGATTTTAACTTAAATCAAGCCCTTTTAGTAGGGAGAAGCTGCATAGTCCAGTGGCTAATGGAAATATTTTTTCCTTTGTCTCTGTATGGTGAAATCAACATGTACCTAAATTTACCAACTTCCAAGCTTAGCTATAAACACCTGAGATACGGACCATTCATTCACTCATGGGCTCCCTAGCTCCCATCGGTCTCTTTCCTGAGACAAATGGCAGGGAAAGTTATCCCAGCCCCTCAGAGCTGATCGCATGTGCCTCCAGAAGAGCAATGTGTCTGGGTCCCAGAAGGCTGTGAGGCGGGGAAAAGCAGAGGACCAGCAGAGACATTTAAAAAATGAACGCTGCCTGGAAGGCGAGTGCTGGAGAGGATGGGAGTGGATCGAACAGCTGTGCAAGCGGACCTTGGGGAAAATACATTATGGCTACACGGAGCAATCATCTCATCCCTTGCAATCCCATTTCCCTTGGTCTGCTCTTGCCGCCCAAGCCTGGGTGACTTGCTGGCAACGCTGTGAGTGGCTGCATGAGGTGGGGGAAGCCTTCACTTTGTCTGTGTGAGGGGGCGCAGAGTCTCTTTGAATGAGGCCAGCTAGGGAGCAGAGGCAGTGCCAGGAGTTTCATAAGAGACATGTCAGTAGACAAGAGGGGTTCTCTTTTTCACACGTTCCCCCAGGGCATCTGGCACTGGCCACCGTGAGAGAAAGGATGGTCCATGGGTCTGATCCCCTATGGCAATTCTTAGAGCCTCGTGTTTTTCGCAAAATGTGAAACAACACAATCAAATGCAAAACTCACCCACAGCGGCCACTCCTGTGGCTCCTGTCTGGCAGGGCGTGGCCCAGTTCCCCACTATGGGTGTTGCGCGGCAGGGGGTTGTAACGCCACTCGCTGAGGGATGGCCTGGCAGCCCCACCTGGGAAGGGTCCCCAGGCCAAACTGAGCGGTGCTGTGGCCCCAGGCTGCATGTCTAGAGCTGGGAGCTGGGACCATCCCTGCAGGACCAGAGCGACCGGCGCCACTGCTGAGCACTAAACTGTGCTGGAACGAAGCAATCCCTCTCCCTGGCTCACCTGCTGCAGCCAGCACAGGCTGACGGCGACAGGGGATGAATCACTTGATTCCCTGCTCTGTTCATTCCCTCTGGGGCACCTGGCCTTGATCACTGTCGGACTACAGGACACTGGGCTAGATGGACCATTAGTCTGACCTCGTATGGCTGTTCTTATGTAGTTCTGCTAAACCCCTTGGCTTCAAGTTCACAGGACAATGAGCCATGTTTGTTGCCCCCAATACCTCCCTAGCAACATTTGAGTGGGGGCCTCTCTCCCTGCTCACTCGATGAGCGATACAATCCCTGCTTCCTGTTAATGCTTTATTAAATGAGCACATGCCAGAGATAGGAATCAGAGCACTGCATTCCAGCCGTTATAAAACGCTTGCTTGTCACTGGATTGCTATTTTATTCTATTTCGTTTTCCCATCTAACTTCCTCCCATCGATTGCTGCAAACAGATTGCAGGAACATTGCCGAGAAGGGGTCACGAGGTCGCCTGATTTCATTTCATTTTTGTGTGTGTATATTTCCTAATGCTGGTGAGAAAGGTTAGATTGACAGCTCTGGAAACCAGAGTCTTTATTTAACTAAAGACCAGGCAGCTTCCCTCTACAAGGCTATCTATCTTAGGTACCTGTCTGGCCCCATCAACATAGTATCTGAGCAGCTCACAATCTTTATCCTCCCAACGTCCATGTGTGTTTCACAGGTGGGAAACTGAGGCACAGAGCAGCTAAGTGACAAGGCCGAGTCACTTGGTCACATGGGAAGTCTGTGGCAGAGCAGGGAAGGGAACGTGGGTCCTCCAAGCTAATGTTCCAACCACTGGGCTCATGCCTCCTCCCTGTGGCTATGATCTGGAAATGAGATGAGGAGGGGAAAATGGTCATGTCAATCTTTGGCCTGTCTGCAGACAGCAAGGGTATCCAGTGAGAGGAAGGAGACCGAGGGTTAGTAATGGGCTTTTCCTCCACGGATCTCAAAGCACGGTACAAAGAAGGTCGGTATCATTCCTACCATTTTACAGGTGAGGAAACTGAGGCACAGAGAAAGGAAGCTATTTGCCAGAGGTCAGTGGCAGAGTTAGGAGAGAATCCAGGATGAAACGCCCACTCCAATGAAATCAAAGGGAGCTTTGCTATTGATTTTAATAGGGCCAGGATTTCACTCTCAGTTTCCTGAGCCCCCATTCCAGCAGCCTATCCACCGGGCCTTGCTGAGGGCAAAGGGGTGAGATTGAAGGTCTAGGTTCAATTTCTGGCTTTGTGGGCCCTTGGGCAAGTCACTTTGGCCCCGATTCACACAGGTATGTAGGCATTATGATGATTTCGGTGTCACAGAGCCTAGAAAATCCCAGGAACCCACGAAGCCTGAGATAGGCACCCAGGCTCCCTAGGCAATGAATGGGGGGAGATGGCGCCTTTGACCGGTTGCCAATGCCAGCATGCTAGCCAACGGGAGGGGTGTGAGCTAAGCCCCTTCCCTCTCTCAGTGATAGGCTCCTAAATCCAGGCTGCCTAGCTCTGATAAGCAATCCAGGAGCAGGAACCTTGCCCCCGGAGGCAGGCGAATCAGACTGCCAAATTGTTCCTTGCAAGAACGAGTTAGGCGCCCGCCTCGCTTCACGCAAAACAGCTGGAGAAGGAGATGGTGAGGCCGCCCGCCTGGTAACAGGGAGGAACATCGTATCACAGGGCCAGAGAAAGAGGGGGAATCGGAATGGCTCTCTACCCAGGTGGTGGACGACCGCCTGCTCCACCAATGAATTATCTATCCACCCTGGAGCAGCTTCGCCAGGAGAGACTGAGGCAGCTCTCCCACATCAGAAGATCCCATAGCTCGGAGATTAAAGAGCTTTCCTGAGAGGTGGGAGACCCCTCCTCAAATCTTTTCATCTCTCCCTGAACTCCCTCCTCCCGAGGGAGCGCACTAACCACTGGACTAATGTGTGTAAGGTGGGTACCGCTCCCTCTCCCCACCATGGTCAGATTTTGAAAGGGACCTGAGGATGAAATGTAGGCACCGAGGAGACTTTTACCCTGAAAACATAGGCGCCCAGTGAGTTTGGGCTAAGAGTTAGAGGGAGGTAAGCTGGGGGCTGGCTGCTTAAATGCCTTTGTGGATCTGGGCTTCCTTCCATCTGGATCTTAGCTCTCCAGCTGTAAAATGCTGATCCCCTTGTCTGTGTCCTCTGTTGAGGTTGTCAGCTGTCTGGGGCAGAAACTGTCAGGTACTACGTGTATCTGCAGCACCCAGTGTAATGGGGCCCTGATCTCAGCTGGCACCTCTGGGTGCTGCCATCATCTATCCAATAGTAATGCTATGAAAGTTTGTGATGTGGATTCTAGAGCGAGACGGCTAGTTCATTTCACAGAGGCAGCCAAACAGCTGCCATCACTGCTAGAGATGGGCGTGAACCAGAACACGGACTCCAATCCCGCCTTACCGCCAAACCGGTGGGTATATAGGTACCAATTTACCACTAGACAGAGACAGATTGCAGCTCTCACATCTTTAGCACACACAGAAGACTGCAATGGGGGCTTTTTTTTTCCCCCAAACGGCTGTTTGCAGCCATTATATTGCCATGAGAATGCAACACTGAGAAAGCACAAGAGATGTGTTTTGCAAAACAACAATCGCTCTGCAAATGGAAGTGTCAAGCGGAGAGCGTGAAGAAGACCAGAAAGACACCAGGGTGGTAGACACCCGAGTCACAGGGCAGAGGATAAACCTGAACTGACTGGACAAAATCGATTTCATTCTTTATACTTGGCAGGTGTTTGTCACTAGCAAAGCACGGAAATAGAACACAATGCTTATGGTATTTGCAAAACGCATTCCTATACATTTCCACACTGTACCCCACAGGTGCATCCTGCACACACATTCATACTGCAAAAGAGAGGTGGCGTGGGCTAGTGGTTACAGCCTGGAGCTGTAAACCTTGCCAGACCTCAATCTGAATCCAGGCTCAGACGTGGCCTTGGCAAGCCACTGAGGCCCACCTGTTCAAGTTAAGATTAATTTGGGATGCCACAGTTCTTGCAATCCCTGGATGCCTGAAGTTGGGGACTGAAAAAAGAGGAGACTGAAAATTAACCTCCCTGTGCCTCAGTTTCCCCCTCTATAAAATGGAAATAACACTTCAAAGGGGTGTTGCAAGGACTGATTGATAAACTTGGGCTTTTAGATAAGGAGGCGATGGGCTCTTTAGAAATCCCTAAAATAGACAGCTAGTTTGCAAAGCTCTTTGGAGATGCAAAACATTTTAAGTGAGTTACGCATTATAATTAAGAGCAGCATCTTGATGTTCTATATCTAATAGTTTTAATTATATTTAAGCAGGGAAGCTAAGAGAAGGGAAGGGCATGGGAAGGTTGTGTGGGCAGGCAGCTGATGCAAACTCCAGGTCTACAGAAATACAGGGCCGCAGGGGGAGCAGCAAGTGGGGCAATTTGCCCCAGGCTCCTAGGGGGCCCCATGAGAATATAGTATTCTATAGTATTGTGACTTTTTTAATGGAAGAGGCCCCTGAAATTGCTTTGCCCCAGGCCCCCTGAATCCTCTGGGCAGCTCTGCAGAAATAGGCTCGTAATGCTTTAGATATCAGGAAGTGGTCTCAGCTACTGTCCTAGTGAGGGTCATATAAGTCCCTGGATTGATAGATAGGAATGTATGGTGACAGACAGACAAGAATGGACAGCAATAGGCAGAGTGATCAGAAAGCTGACGCAGGTAATGAACACACAATTCCTACCCCAGGCCTTGCAGGCAGTTGCCAAGTTACCTGCCCTCCCCAGGCCCCTTCGGGCATTATTGGCTTCATCTCAGCTGGATGATGGGGGGAAACAACAACAACCAACAACAACAAAAACAGACCCACAGTTTGTATCTGTTGCAACAAACCAAAGTAAAACACGTCTCTTCAAGGGCAGCGGCACAGGAGTTCGAAACAGATTAGAGCTGATGAGATTCATTTCCTTGCTTTTCCAGCTGCCTCGACTGTAAAAGCATTCTGTAAAATTCCACCAAATGGAACAGACCCCCATCATCTGCTCGTTTGGCTTTGCATGAATCAGCTCGCACGTGGGGTGGGTATCTGATGCTGAGGAGCTGTCTCAGCTGCAAGGCCACACTCTCCCTCAGCCATTCTCAGTTGTAACACACCCAACTTGCAGGGGAAATCCAGAGCAGAGCCAGGTGAACAACAAAAGAAACCACCACACAACCAAGCGGAGCCTCCATAATTCTTTTTGGGAAAAGACTGCAAAATCCGTGGCCTAAATGATCCAACACGTGACTTCTGACCAGCTCTAAACAAATGGATTGGTCCAGCTGTAATGCTTTAACCTCCAGTGAGATGCCGCCTTCATCTCCCACTGGCAGTAACCGGAGTAGAGGTTTTCATTCCCTTGCAGGACAGGATGCTAAGGGAAGCAGTAGGCCTCAGCGGCTACAGCACTGGATTAAGGCTCAGGAGACCTAGTTTCTGTTCTCAGCTCTGCCACTAGCCTGCTGGGTGACCTTGGCCAAGTCACTTTGCCCCGCCATACCTTGATTTCCCCTTCTGTAAAACCGAGGTCACAATATTGATCTCCTTGGTAAAGCTCTTTGGCATCTACTGAGAAGAGAGTTATGTATGAGCTAGGGATTATTATTATGTTCTGGGCCATGTCTTAGATTAAATTTCACCAATGCCCCTTTACAAGCCTAGCATAAGGCCTTGTCTACTGATGTCAGCCGTCTGCAGCGGCACTGTCAACCTAGCACGTACAGGCGAAGCTGCTACAAGTTGCCACTCAATCTGGTGCAGTTTACCCTGCACTAGCTGCAAATTGCAGTTTGCTCCGTCTACACTAAGAACATGTGCCACTACAGTTAAACCAGTGGTGGCCATTGCTTGCCAAAATCCCTAGTGTAGACGAGGCCTCGGGGTCCATCTACAATGGAGCTGAAGCTGTAATCTCCAGCTGGGGCAGACATACCCACGCTAGCTCTGATTGAGCTAGCATGCTAAAAACAGCGGCGCAGGTGGCAGAAGGAACTATCCACCTGAATACGTCTAGCCAGGATATCCTCAGGACACCACCGCAACTACGCTTCTATTTTTATCATGCTCACTTGGTCAGAGCTAGTGTGGGTCTGTCTACCTGATCTGGGAATTACCCCTCCTGCTGCAGTGTGGGGACGTACCCTTAAGTGAGACGGTTAGTCATTATTTGTACGAGGGAGGCATCGAAAGGGCCCAATGGAGAATGGGACCCCACAGTGTTAGGCAGTGTAAGGGACAGTCCCAGCCTGGAGGAACTTGGGGTGGAGGCACAAAGAGCATGAAACCAATGGGAGTTAGGCACCCAAATACCTTTGTGCACGCCACTCTTGGAGTCTAACTAGACAAGACAGACAAAGGATGGGAGGGGAAACAGGGCCAGGCTCAAGGTCACACAACAGGTGAGCAGAGAACGTAGTGCAGAACGGCGATCCCAAGAGTGCCAGCCTGTCGCCCCACCTACAGGCCCGCGCTGCCTAGCGCCAGCTCTTTCCCTCGACCGCCTGTCTCATTGATTTACCTTTTCCCCCCACTTTGCTGTTATTGTTCCTGAAAGAAACATACTGCTAGAGAAAAAGGCAGCGTTCTGAATGGGCCGCACAGACTGCGGCTAACGTTCCAGTTTACAAACATCAGTGACTGCCCTTCTATCCGCCTCTGATCAAACTGGCATATCGCGGTTCCATCCTGTGCAGCAGCATAATGCCAGAACGAAACAGCTACAGTATTACAGCCCGATCTGACAAAACGGCAGGGGACAGAGGGCCGAGTGGTGCTGATCTGCTTCATAAAACTTTGCCTATTTGTTAAAAAACATTGGGAGCCGACTAGGTGAGATTACACATTTTTTTTGTTACAGATAACAGGAGCGAAGGAGGCTGCAGGAGTCAGAATTGCCAGGTGGTGAAAGATAATGATTAAAAAAAACCATCCACATACTGCCCACTCAAGGAGGCCTGGTTGTTTGGATTCTGACAACATCAGAAAAATCACAGGATTTGCTATTTATTAGTTGTTATTCTTTCCACTCATGAGCTTCAGGCATGACCAGGACTCCATTGTACTAAGCTCTGTACAAACATGGAACAAAAATACAATCCCTGCCTGTAAAATAATGATCAGCCTTTGCATTTAGAGTGACTTTCAGCCGAAGATCTCAAAGCACTTTATGAAATATTATGAATTCATTCTCAGCAGCGCTCTGGGAAGCGAGTGTCGTCACCATTGTTTATCCCTAGCGAGTAAGTGGAGGCATACGCAGCTTTGCCCAATGTTCCAGAGCAAATTGGGAACACAAGCCAAGTCCGATTCTCATCTACCCCACTGTAGAACTAGAGAAACTGCACTGGCCACAACCCAGTATAAGTCATCTGTCTAGCTGAGCACTCTTGCACTTGCTTCTCCACACCTCTGTGAAGCAGGGCAGTGCTATTCCCTGTTACCACACACACACACACACACACACACACACACCAGTCTGACTCAGGTCAGCAAGCACTCAGGACGCGGGTCCAAAGATCCTGGGTCAGGGGTGGGTCAGAGCCCAAGTCCCGCTGTGACTCAGGTCCAAGCCCTGCCATTCTGCAGTGTAGACACAAGTCAAGCCGCACACCTGAGTCAGAAGGTGTGCACAGTGCAGTACGGATACATTAGCACCGCTGTGAGATCTGGACTCAGCAACTGTAAGCCCAGATTTACAGTGTGGTGTGGACATTCAAGCACAGGCTTGGATACACTGAGTCCACATGCCTGGGTCCCACAGGCCTGGGTTTACGATGAAGTGTAGACACACCCATGGAGACTAGATGACTTGCCCTAGTCTTGTAGGAAGTCTATGGCAGAGCAGGAAATGGAACCCAGGTCTGCCCAAAGCCTGGGCTAGCACCTCACCGCTGTACGCTCCTTCCTCTCAAGCATTACCAGTGGATTTGCTGATTTCAGCCTCTAGTCGAGTGGACAGGCTACACCACAATAAGCCAGGATTTGCACCCCTGAGCTCGCCTGGTTTCAACGGGGGTTAGCCCCATCACTGCAAACAGGCCAGCATAGGGCCTCCTATTCATGGGCTGAGCTTAGAAGAGCTTCTGTTGGCCCTCCAGACTTCAGCATCAGAGCGGATGCTGCAGGGCACCTCTGCAAACGTGGGCTTTTTTCAGGTGCCTCCATGGGAGGTGGGACCTTTGAAAATCCAGCCCCAGTGGTGGGTACCGAACACGGGAAGATCAGGCCCTTAGCAATTCTGGCCAATAGTAGTTTGGTCCGTCTACACACGTGGCTGCAGTTGGGACAAATCCCCAGTGCAGTCAAGGTCTAAAAGGAGATTCAAGCCCCACTAAATTTCCAGCTCTGATCACTAAACAGCGCTTGCCCCCAACTGATTCAAAGCACTACTCTCCTGGTGGCTATCCCTCACCCCAGTCTCACCCTCCAGCCTGCTCCTAAGCAACTCAGCAGAGAGGTACGTTCTTGGGGGAGATGAACCCTCTCACTCCCTGACCCGGGCAGCTCCCAGGCCGCACCGAAGCTGTGTTACTCGTAATGGGCTGCTTTGCCTTCCCGGCTCCTCGCTAAGGCAGGGTTGCAGTTGGGTGACCTTGGCGGGGGCTGGGGAGGCTTTTTTGCAATCCAAACACACGCTGGCGGGCCAAGCCAAGGCGCCAGAGCGCTGAGTGATTTGTATGCTCTGAGCACGTTACCTCTTTTCAGAGGGGAGAGCGGCTGCTGGAAAAGTCATTTTTCAGTGTTTGACACACAGTCTCTTTTGCTCTCTCGCAAAGCCAGATAACGATCAGCAGCCTGAGCGATTAGGAAAATATATACATGGCGCGGGGAAGGAGAGGAGGAGAAAGGCGCCATGACAGCGACCTGGCAGCATTCACTGTGCACGCAGAGCTTTCGCTGACTTTTCCCTCCGCTTCATTTGCTGCACAGCGGTTGAAGGACAAAGCTCAGCGTGGTCTTTAGGGCCGGATGCTGATGGGGACGGGTGTTGGCTCAGGCCCTGCTGGAAGACATCGGAGCTGCCTAAAATTGCTGCGCGGCATCTTGGTCTTCCCCTGTATTCTCCTGTTTGCAACCTACAGCGGGAGAGCCTGCGCCCCTGCGGGTAGGGAGGAGGCTGAAACCACTTGCTCCAGAGCTCAGCACAGTATTGAACTCTCTGGCCACGTCCGAAATAGACATGACGCAAGCCTAGACTCCTTTACTGGATAGACCGCTTTGTCATACAGTTTGCTCCAGAAACCAAAATTTGACCCCTTTAATTCTAGATCTTAATCTAGATTCTGAAATTCTGGTTCCTTTATTCTGGATTTTATTCTGGAGCCGACCCTCTTGAATCTGAACACCCTTATTCTAGGATTTTATTCTAGACGCTTACATCTGGATTCCTTTATTCTAGACGCTTCTGGTCTAGGTACCTTTATTCTAGATTTTGGTGCTAGAGTCTGAAATCTAGGCTCTTTTACTAGACTCCCTGGACAATTCCACAACAGACACTGCTATTTTTTTTTTTCCTGGTAAAGGGACCACCCAGTGCAACTCACCAGTCTGCAGGCAGGGAACTTTCTGCAACTGCATCACAACAGAGTTTGGGGACAGGGGAAACTCCCATAGGCTAAATCAGGAAGTAAGGGGAGGTGGAATATGTCTCCATCTATAATATTCTGGCTAACCCAGTTAGTTGCTTCACTACAGTATGAACCTGAGATAGCTAATTCCAGTTAAGCAGGAGCGGTGCCAGGGTTTTTGGCGCCCTAGGCGGGGGTCCTTCCGCGCTCCCGGTCTTCGGGGCACTTCGGCGGCGGGTCCCCGAGCGAATGAAGGACCCGCTGCAGAATTGCCATTGAAGACCCGGAGCCGAATTGCTTCCCCCCAAATCCTGGCGCCCTAGGTTGCCTAAATGGAAGTGCCGGCCCTGCAGTTAAGAACATACTTTTTTGTGTGCGCAATGGGAACATCTACACTGGAGCCGGAGGGATAATTTCCTGCTCGGGACAACATACCTGTGGTAGCTATGAGCAAGCTAGCACACTAAAAATAGAAGTGTAGCTGCAGCGGCATAGTGGTGAAAAGGGCTAGCCACCCGAGCACTTGGCTAGGGTTTCAAACAGGATTTACGCAGGGTGGTTAACCTCTCTCACTACCATGGCTATGCTCCATTGCTAGCACATTAGCTCAGTCAGAGCTAGCCGGGGTATGTCTATCCGAGCTGGAAATGATCCCTCCAGCTCTATTTGAGAGTTATAGATGGAACAACACCTTTGGCATCAAAACTGATGCTACCTTCTATTGAGGCCTAGGAAACACTTTTCCTGAGGGCATCTTATTCCATATTTCTCTATTGCAGGGCTCCTTACTTGCATCTTCCTCTAAGGCATCTGGGACAGTGACTGTTGGGGATTGGACACTGGGTTGATTCTGTGCACCAGGTGCCACGTTCCTATAGGGGAAGCCCAGGAGATCATACCTGGAGACTCTGTCCTGCTTGGATGTTTACACAAACAATGGCTTAATCAACCCATGGATAAGAGAATAAATATTCTATAAAACAGTAAATATCATGATGCCACTGTATAAGTCCATGGTATGCTCATACCTTGAATACTGGGTGCAGTACTGGTTGCTCCATCTTAAAAAAGGAGATATTAGAATTGAAAAAAGTACAAAGAAGGGCAACAAAAGTCATCCACAGAGCAGCTTCCATGTGAGGAGAGATTAAAAAGACTGGGATTGTTCAGCTTGGAAAAGAGACGACGAAGGGGTGATACGATAGAGGTCTATAATAGCATAAGATGTGGAGAAAGTGAATAGGGAGGTGTCATTTACCCCTTCACACAACACAAGAACTAGGGGTCACACAATGAAATTACTAGGCAGCAGGTCTAAACAAACATACACACAATGCACAGTCAACCTGTGGAACTCCTTGCCAGGGATGTTGTATAACTGGGTTCAAAAAAGAATTCAATAAGTTCATGAAGGATGGAACCATCAATTGCTATTAGCCACGATAGTCAGGGACACAACCCCATGCTCTGGATGTCCCTAAGCCTCTGACTGCCAGAAGCCAGGACTGAACAAGAGGGGGTGGATCACCTGATAATTGCCCTGTGCTGTTCATTCCCTCTGAAGCACGTGTCAGTGGCCACTGTCGAAAATGGGACCCTGGGCTAGATGGATCATTGGTGTGACACAGCATGGCCACTTCTCTGTTCTTATACTCTATATATGGTTATCCTGTTTGTAGCTATCAGGAGATCTGCTCTTACACTGGCACACGAAGAAGAAAGGAGGTTTTGCAGGCTCCAGCTCTGGGATTTCCCCCCAGCCCTTACAGCTCCCATCGCAAATGATGCCACCTGTCAAGATGGCCACTGCCACCAGGAGGCTGAGAAATAACAACTTTAATTAAAAACTTGAACTTCAGGCACAAGTCCTGGTTTCTGCACAGCGGGGATGAGGGAGTTGCACTGTGCGAACTCGCACAACGCTGTGCTGAACCAATGGGGGAAGTTTGCTTTGAAAGGCAGCTTCCCTCAGCTCCGCCTTCTGTTACAGAACAAGGACACGCTGTGCTAGCTGACCTGTGTCCAGGAGCACACTTACCCCAATGCAAGTGCAATGAACACACGTGTGCCAGTGGGCGTGTTCTTCAGTGCATCAGCATGCATACAGGCCCCCCAGAGAGAGAGAGAGTGTGTGTGTGTGCGCATGTGCCAATGTATCCACACTCTGCATGTGTGTGTGTGGTACACACCAATGCTTCTGAGCACACACATGGATTAGCAGGGCCTTGCATCGGTGTCTCAGCAGGGAAGTGCGCCTGTGTTGACACTCGTGTCAGCAAAGGCACACTCGGATCGACATGCCTGCTGACGAATCCGTTGGGATACTGAGCTGAAGGCCTGGGAGGCTGGGTTTTGGCAGACGAAGCTGAAGGAATAGAAAGGGTTCAAAGTCTTAGGACAAAGTCCCATTTGTTGGAAGGGGGCTGGGGTCACACTTTTCTCTTGGGCCATCTGTGAACAATACCAGCTGCAGCAACATTCCCTCTGCCAACCCCAGTTAATAGAATCAGACTTTGCCATGTGACTCTGGCAAAAATCCCAGGAGGACAATGGAAAGATAAGGGGGTCAGTTTGCTAATCAGAGATTCATTCATAGCCCTGCAGGCAGCAGGCACAGGGAATCCTAATCAATGCCCGCTCCCCTCTGGCAGTAAAGTTTGTGGAGGAATCCTATGCTCTGGGGGAAGGTGGGTGGAAAAGGGGCTACTGGGCCAGCACCTCCACATGGATGAGGGAGTGCAGGGCATAAGGGGATGGAGGACATCACAGGGGACTTTTGAAGGGAAAAGGGAAACAACTGGGGGATGCCACAGACACAGGACTGAAGCCTAGAGTAAGATGTGCAGGTTACACAGATGCAGCCCCTCAGGTAGTTAGGCTGAGTGGCCATTTCACCCCCCTACCCCCCCACCACTGCAACACTTCCTTCTCAGTGCAGACAACTTGGGGCCAGAAATCACCCCCATTTCTTTCCCCCACAGCTCTGCCGATGGGGAAGGGAATGATTCTGTTTGGGTTGTTTCCTTTCATCATCGGATACTTTTATTTTAACAAACAATATTTCCCTCAAAGGGCGTGGGGGGGGGCTGACTCCATCACTAACACGATTACCCCTCTGATCTTTTCCATCACCATAGCAACCCTCTCACAAGCAAGCAAGGGCAGAGCTGGACCGGCCGTGGGGGGAGCTGGGAAGAGCCCACCCCATGGCATCAGGGGCTGACGGTACCTGTTCCACTCATTGGCTCCATCCAGCAGGCTCAGGAGATATCCCCGGTTGCTATGGGGTCAGGGTAGTTCGCTAAGGGGTGGATGTACACGGGAGGAGCTGTCCCACCCCTTCCCACTACATCCTCCCACACTTGCCACGTGCCTCACTCCTCCCTCCATGCCCCAAGCTCACCTGGCCGGGGGGACAGGGAGGGGAGCTCGACGCAGGGTCTGAATCATACATTGCAGCCAGTAGAGATGGTCCATCAGATCAGTGAGTCCATCAGCCCCCAGGGCCACGCAGGAGACAGGCCCCAGAGAAAGGATGTATTAGATATTAAAGGTATAAGCAGGGAGCAGGGCAAGGGGGGATGTAGAGGGGAGAACGAAATACAACAGGTGGCTTTACTGCAGGCAGCCAAGGCAATGGCCCATCTGCTTCCCAGCTGCTGGAGAGGGAAAGCGCCTTTAAAAAGGCATCATCATGTTGTACGAAGGGGGGGCGGCGGTAGGAGAGCAAATCCATAACACCCTGCCCCACCCGCAACGTTAAACCTGCCTGCTCTTGTGTCGGCAGCGACAGCCGCTCTCAGCAAGGTGGCTTGGGCAACCTTGCTTTGGCCTCAGTCCCGCTGGCGCCGGCTTGCTGTTCCTGCTCAGGGCAGTGGGGCTAGGAGTTTTATGGGGGATGTGAGCATGGGGGGGCCCTTGCAGGCTAACCCTCTCCCCCATCTGCTCACTGCCCACCGGGGTGCGCTGCACAGCCCAATTCACCCCTCCTGCCACCTGCCTGCCTCAGTTTACCAATCCTCACCGCCACCACTCTCCCCACAGGGCAGGCCTCACTGCCCTCTCCCTCCCACCATGACAGTGACACCCCCCACATCCCCCTCCTCTGCCCTGTGACAGTCCTTGCTTCTCCCCCACATGGAGGGCCCTGTGACCATACTGCCCGCTGTTCTCCCTAAGAAGCACCAGCACCCCTCCACAGATTTACACCGGCTGGGGATCCAGCCCATTGGCCTGGTGCTGATTTATGCCCTCTGTAAATCGACACACAGCAGCCACATGCCTGATCCCACCCCGCCGTAACATGCCATTCCCAGAGCCAGGCCCCTCCCCCAGGGCAGTGGCGCACACCTGGAGACAGGGTCCAATCCCGCGATATGCTGAGTGCCCTCAGATGCCACTGAAGCAATGGCCACGGAGGGTGCTTGTAACCTGGCAGGACACCTCCGGAATCTCCCAGATAGGAGCATGTACCAGCCAAGGGAACAAGCAGGGAGTGGTGGTGGGCAGAGAACAACGGCAAGACCTCCCTGCCAAGTGGGAAGGCAACAAGCCAAGGTCACCCCTCTCCTCTCCAACTGAAACAAGCTGAACTCTGGACGGGTCATTCTGGAAGTGCCATGCAGGGTCTGGGACTGCCATGGTCCTTTCCTGAGGCCTGGCCTAGTGGGTGCTGCTAGGGGTTCTGTACTCAGCAGCCAGGCACCAATGCGGAAGAGAGAAAGGAACAGAGCCTGTTGGCCTTTCTGGCCATTTCCAGAGCGAGAGGCCTGTAGGCAGAGCCCTTGGCCAGATGGCCCCCAGGATGAGACAGGACATGGGGGTCACGATGGCCCAGAGCAGTTGTAAGGGCCTCAAACTCCTCAGCAGCCAACTGTGTTCCTAGCGAGCCCAGGACCAGCTCAGCTTGTTCTGCCAAGTGAGCGGATGTGGATGGTTAATTCTCGCAGGGCCACTACATGCAGAATTCAGGCAGTAGGCTGCTGGGAGGTGGGACAATCTGCTCACACAAGACAGCAAAGAATCGTAGAATCGGAACTGGAAAGGACCTCGAGAGGTGTCTAGTCCAGGCCCTGCACTCAAGGCAGGCTCAGTATTATCTAGACCATCCCTGGCAGGTGTTTGTCCAACCTGCTCTTAAAAATCTCCAATGATAGAGATTCCACAACCTCCCCAGGCAATTTATTCCAGTGCTTAACCCCATCTTTGAGAAACGTGAGTGATGCCCACGCAGAAGGACCCTGGGGTTGGGGCAGAACAACTGGCCTGGATCAATCACAGCGCAGAGATTGTTGTGTTACACAAGGTTTGTTAATAGGTGCAGAGAACAAAAACCAGACAACCCTTGCCAAATGGGAACACACAGAGCAATGTTTACCCTCCAGCACCAGAATCCAATTTTAATCGATACCTTTGCAGGCTTTTGATGAACACAGCTACTATGTTGCTAGCCTCAGGCCACAGGGGACTTATTTCCACGAACAGCTGTGAAGTTTAATGGTCTCTGGCTCAGACACAGCATCAGGGACATCCAGGAAACGCATCTGCCCACTATGGGCATACCCAAGCGGCCACTGATTTTGGGTCTCCAACTTGAGACAGCCGGGTTCTGAGGACCAACACTTCTCACAGGCCATGAATGGAGCTGCCTGTGGGAATTAAGGCTCCAGGGATGAATTTTTTCAACTAGTTCTGGGTGCCACAATTTTGGGGATGGGCCCCTTTCGGAGTGACAGCTTGGGCCTAGTTTCCAGAGGTTGCTGAACTCCCACAGCTCCCCGTGCTTTGAGCTGGAGTTGTGGGAGCTGAGAACCTTCTGAAAATCAGAGCCAAAACGTGCCTCAAATTGGGCTCCCAAGTATTTAGGCTCCCAAAATCAGTCAAAATGTGAAACTTGTGAAATTGTAAAACTTGTGAAAATGCTGGTCCTACTCCTTCTTCAGTCAGTGCCCTGCTCGTTCTCAGACAGCGGCTGCAACTGAAAAGCCACCGTTAATCCACTGTGGTTGTGACACACGGCAACTTCTTACCTCTGCTTACAGCAGGAAATCCCTCTGGTGTCCCAGATGCCACAAAGTGGGCTAACGGTGCCTGCCTAATGACGACCACAGTAGCTGTACTCTCCATCCCACGCTGCATTGTGCTATCACAAGGAAGCCAGTCAGTAAATCTCTTCAAGCAAAGAACAGAAGACAGAGCTCCACTCCCCTTTTAAAATAGCTGAGGCCCCTCTCTAGTGTCTTCCTTGCCCCCTTTCCATTCCCACAATATCCTTTCTATAATCAGGTGATGCAAACGGCACACAGTGTTCTAACGGCAACCTCTCTCCTCTCTTAAAACGGTGCCAGACTAATTTTCTTTTGATTTATATTGGACACCTCTTTATGCAGCCTGGAATTGCATGTGCCATTGTTCATCCTTGCTTCCTCCTCAGGATTCCCCAAGGGTTAGACTGGCCAACCAGAATGATAGCTGGGCACAGGAGTCTGGTCCAGGTGCTTTGGGGTTTGGACCCTGGGATTTCTCAAAGCCACTGGGCTTTAGATGAGCTGGAAAGGGATCATCCCAATGGGCACCATACTCCAGTGAAGATTTCCCCCACTGCCACATCTCACGTGGGACATAAGGGCCTCCCTAGGGTAAAGTCCAAATTTGGACTCCAGTGAAAGCGTGTTCTCTTCCAATGCAGAGTACCCGAATTCGTGTGCTCACCATCAGCTCTCCCCCTAGCTCCCTTCACTCTTTATATGCCTTAGCTCATGTCTGAACTGCAGTCCGCAATGTGACGCCAGTCCAGGCAGACAGCCCTAAAGGTGGCTCAGCCTGGCTCAAGGTGGCAGCACACATGCAGCAGAGTGGGCTTAGGCAAGAAATACACGTCGGTAACCACGTTCAGGCACGTAGTCCACGCTGCCCTATCTCCACTGCTCTTTTTAGCCATGTTCACTGGTGGAAAGCTAGCGCCGTATGTCCACCCAAGCTGCAATCACACCTTGGGTCAGAGTGTAGATGTACCCTTAGTCTCTCCCTCTGCCTGAGAGTTCAGTTCCTTTCTGCTCAACAAGAATTTCCAGCTGGGATTCATGCAGGTTATTGGCAAAGCTTTTTGAGGCTTTTAACCCAGTGACTGCAAGATCAACAGATGTTTTCTTCCAGAGGGCACCGCATTCTGTGCATAGTTCCAGCCTGACACAGATTACAGCAGCCCAAGAGCTGCTCTAACTTGTGCCAGCTGCCAACAGTCCTCAAGAACCCATTTACCAACCAGGGCTGGATGGTGCATGCCACACCCCCTCTCTTCTTCTCCCATCCCCTGTGCCCTGGCGGGGGCAGGGGTAGTACGTGTGAGTATAGCTGTTTGATAAATAAAATTTGTCACTGAAAATAGATAGCAAACAAAACAAAAGATTTCTTTCTTTCTTTTTTCTTTGTTGCAGAAATTTTCGTTTTTTCAACGAAAAATGGGCTATTTTCATGGGGGGAGGGAGTCATTTTTTTTACCCCTTTCTTTCCAATTTTTTCCCTTGGGGAGGGCAATCGGGGGGGGGGGGAGAACTCAGAGATGAAAGTAAGCCGGTACGGTACGGTACGGCGTATGGGTAAGAGCCAGTACGTCGTGCCAGATCCAACTGGCTTCCTCATGCTGGGGATTTAAAGGGCCCAGGGCTCCCTGCAGCAGCTGGAGCCCAGGGCCCTTTAAATCGCCGCCTTAGCCCGGCTGCCAGAGCCCTGGGATAGCGGCAGCAGGGCTCCATCAGCGATTTAAAGGGCCCAGAGCTCCGCTGTGGTAGAGGCAACCAGAGACCTGGGCCCTTTAATTTGCCTCTGAGCCCTGGGGCTCCCAGCCGCCTCTGCAGCTGGTAGCTTGGGGCGTGATTTAAAGGCCACAAGGCTCCCAGCCGGAGCCGGAGCCCTGCCCCTTCCGGTTGAGGCCCACCCCTGCTCAGGACTCCAGCTTACCAGTAAGTCCTTTAACTTACTGTCACCCCTGGACGGACCTCAGATATGGCAACGAACATTTTCTGCGTCCATTTCATTTTAGTTAAAAACTTTTTTTCATTAAAAATAGTTTCACTGGGGAAAAAAAAAACCTAACCAATTCTACAGTTGCTGGATCCGCCATGCCAAGGGAATGCTCACAGCTGGGGTGATGCAGGCGGCTTCTGGCTGAGAGGTGTAAACGGAGGGGGATGGGACTCTGAATAGTGAGGAAAGATCGCCCGTGGGTTGGGATGGTATCATGGGACTCGCTTACTTCACGTGGGGCAAGTCACATGCTTTCTCTAGACCTCCGTTCCCCATCTGTAAAGGGAAGATAGTACCATTGCCTTGCCTCACATGTTATTGTATGTTACAAACTGTGAGCTGCCCAAATCTTTCAGTAAAGAGGTCCATAGATAGAACCCCCCCACACACACCCACACCCACAGGGATATATATTATATAGTCTTTTTTTTATGGCTGGTCCCCACAATAGAGTGACAGGCGCCTCTTAAAAACCAAAAATCAAAACACTGTTTCAGACACTGGCTCTGCTTAGCTAAGTACAAACGGAACCACAGAAGCTGCATCAGTAGCTGAGCTCGGTATGAGCCCAACACAGACCACTGGCCCATTGACTCCAGTCTCCTGCCAATGCCTTGTGTTCTACAGGAAAGCAAACAAACCTCTTACCGCACCTGGTCAGTCAACATTAAGAGCAGAAAAACAATCCCATCCTGACCCGCTGGGAACTGGCTTTCACCCTGAAGCATGAAGTTTGACGGTCCCCTTGCAGCACAAGGATAACACCTACCCCTGTATTTAGGTGTTCCAGAAAGATCCTGATGCCCACAAGCACAAAACGTGGGTGCATTCTGAGGCCACAAGGACCCTGAGACATACCAGGAGCCCTCTTTCACCTTATGCAAAGGGTGACTGCATACTGAGTTCTCAGATCTCTGACAGACATGGACAGCTCCGGCTTTTTTGCCGCCCCAAGCAGCGAAGCAGGAAAAAAAAAGAAAAGAAAAAGCCACGATCAGCGGCACTTCGATGGCAGCTCTACTGCACCGCTTCATTTTTCGGCGGCAATTCGGCAGCGGGTCCTTCACTCCGAGAGGGACTGAGGGACCTGCCACTGAAGAACCAGACATGTTGCCCCTTTTCATTGGCCGTCTCAAGCACCTGCTTCCTTTGCTGGTGCCTGGAGCCAGCCCTGCTGACAGAAGTGGCCAGATTTAAAGAGAAAAACCAGATTTTTTTTCCAAATCCACAACACAAGCCCCTCTTGGTCTTCCCGTGCAGTGGCTGTGGAACTGGGCCTAAGCTCAAATCCCAGATCACATCTTTGGGGAAGTTTGGAAACAGATCCAGTCTTCACAGCGTGGTTCCCTTTCTCCAGTATGTTTGCAACATTTTGTTCCATTACAAAAAAGTGGCAGAGAGTGCTTGAATCTACAGTTGAATTTTAAAGGTTGTTCTGAACAGCAGGAATGGGAGTGGGTTCATATCTCTCAGAGGTAGCCCAGTCAGTCGCCACTGGCGACTTCAATTCATCAGTGTGAATCACAAACCAAACGCTGCAGAAGTTCTGGGTGTTTTTTTTTTCCCCCCTCTTTTGCTCTTTATAAGGAACTCGCGTTTTGCTGCCAAGATGTTGCATGTGAAATGTAAACTTCTGATTAGATTAGAGCCCATGGAAATACAGCCCTCTGATTAGATCGTGGCCCATGGAAATACAGTCCTCTGATTAGACTGCATCCCAGGGGGATAAGACTATCTCTTGATAGCGAGCAGGTAGGAATTTTTGCTAGACACATAAGAAAATAAGAGAGAAAAATATAATGTCCTTTTAAATCAGGAGTGACACATTAATAAAAGGAAGCATAAAGCAACATGCTCAGTGTTTTCAATTACAAAGCATCTATGGGGGAAAGGATGCAGGCTCCATGCACACCCTCACCTTCTTAGCCACATACAGGACTTCGACAATGGCTTGCATTGATAATGTCTGTATTGAGGGAACTAATGTTCCTCCCATGCACCTGTGTCGATTCCGTGAGTCACTGGGCTTCCATAGGGAGAGACCAGCTGTGGAGCATGGCCCTGGGTGGAATTTAACCCTGGAGCATATGCAAAGGGGGCTGGCCAAACTAGGAGATCCAGAAAAGAGCTGTTCTGCAACCACAGGTCTTATTACCCAGATTGCCTCTGGTTCCATGATCTTGGAGGAAGCCCTGATCGATGAATGGCCAGAGCCCTCCGTGATCAGACATATAAACAAAGACATTTGCTTCCCAATGCTCAATGTGGAGCTCTGGCAGGGACGCAAGCAATGGCAGCTGACTCCTTTGCTGCTGATGGACCTAGCAGCTCTCCTCCCCTGTAGCTGTTTTCTGTTCAGTGAGATAAGGGAGCAGGGACCCACAGCCGGACGTCCTGGCTCAGGTCCATCTCTCACTCAAGTGTCTTGTGTGGGACTAGGTATTGCTGGATGAAGCCACCTTGAGCCTAATTTTTAAAGATGCTGAGCACCCACAATTCCAATGGAAGTCAAGAGGAGCAGCAGATACTGGGCACCTCTGAAAAAAAAAATCAACCTCAGGTTCAACAGCCTGACACTGGGGCACCCAAAATCAATGTTTACTTGTGAAAATTTTGGCCTGAGGGGATACACGCTCAGAGGACCTCCCTACCACTGAAATGCAGCCATCTCTCACTTTGGATGTTGCAACTGTTTAAACAGCAACACGCCAAACAGTTTTATTGCAGGAAGTGAGAAAAAAATATTCTATCCAACTGAGGCCCCCGGGAGAATTTGAGAAGGCAGGCTGATTCCATCTGGCTGTGATTAATAATTCTGCTCTTTCTACAAATGATTGGGCTGTCACTTTTCTCCATCCTCCAGAAGCATAATGGCCCAAAGCACCCAACTGGTAGATTGGTTCAGTGCCAGCTGCGGGGAAGAGTACCATATCCTGACTAAACAGGAACACTTTGCCTCAAACACATTTTCCTAGGCAGTCTCTCACCCAAACAATGACGATGCCCAACTCTGCTCCGACCATGAGAGCCGTAGACACCTCCCTCTGAGCAGACGCATCTCTGTAGAAGACAGAGACAAAACCAATGTTTCTCTAGCAGGCACAAAGCAGATAGCCCTTCGAGAGACCCCTCTCTTTTAAACATTCCCACACTCTGACTGATGGAGAGAGAGGAAGGGGATGTGTGGGTTGGACAGATGGTGACAGATGGGCTGGCAGCCTCTGGTCCCTTCCACACAACTCCCAGAGTATTTTCTGTTGGGATTTTTTATTTTAAATAAACCTAGAGACACTGTTAATCTAATATTAATATTTATTTGCTGACTCCTTTTCCTCCTCAGCTGCCGGAGGTTTCTGAAGGCTAATTTCAAACAGGTGACATGGGTAGCTAATGTATGGCCTCTTGCTCCGAAAGGAAAAGGGAGACAACACAGCAGGATTCCTTGTGCCTCTTTGTAAGGCTGGGAATCTCTCCTGCACCTGCCTCATCTCCCTGCCCAAAAGAGCCAGTACCCTAGGCTACAGCAACAGGCAAATCCTATGGATAGGCAGTGTGGTCCAGTGGGTAGGGCCGTTGGACAAGCATCAGGTCCTGGGTCTGCCACAGACTTGTTGTGGGACCTTGAACAAGACATTTCCCCTTCATTCTCCGGTCTGTAGAACAGGGATATTGATACTGGCTGCCTTTGAGACGCATTTTGTAAGAGCTAGGTATGATTTCTTCCCGGCTGGAGAACTGTAGTTTTGCGGCAGGGATCCGGTTTCTAAATCCCTATTGTGGCAGCTGTAAGGGGACAGTGATTCTTCAGCACCTTTCTATCTTTGCAGGCACATCCACACCCACGCCCCCCTCCTGGGAGTTCTTGTCCAAGCTAGAGGAGCAGGCTGTTGACTTATGTAGTAACTGGCATGATAGCCTCTTTGTCAGCTCCCAGAGCAGGACACAAACACACTTGGCCGGCTTGTGAACCATGTTCTAGCCTGCGCTGTGCAGAACCTGGGAATCGGCAGATGTTGGGAATGAAAACATTTACCGTTGCACGTAAGGAGAGCCGTTCTGAGTGCAGTTGAAAGGCAACGTGGACAAAGCTGGTCACAGGAGGATCTTGCGTAACCACGATTGCACCTTCTCTCCAGCCAAAACAATGGTCCAACCCACCGGAGTCCTTAGTGACCATGGAGTGAATTCACCGCAATGGAGGAATTCGCATCTCCACGGGCCACATCATCACAACACACCTGGTGCGAGGCAGAAAGGCCAGGAGTGAAGCCAGGAGAGCACATCAAGCAGTGGGCAGTAAATCTAGTCCCAGTCTGAATCCCCAGCCACTGCCAGTGTCTGCTCCTCCCTTACCGCACACCAGACCATCTTTCCTTCCACCTCCTTCGGTGTTTACTCCCTCTGTTCAGGGGTTTGACTGAGCATCCCTGACCTCTACCTGGTACTAACAGGGACAAAGCTGGCAGCCTCCCTACATGAAGGCCGCATATGCTATTGGCTTTGCAATGTGCCCCTCAAGACTGCCACCTCCTTCTCAGCCCAGCCCCTTGTGACATGGGTGAGCTACACCTTAAAAACCACCACTGTAATTGGTCCTGACTGGGATCCCTGCTGGCAGCCAAGGACTGAATCAGCCCTGGAGATGGGCTCCTCTCTTAGCCCAGAGAGACCCCTCCAGGTTGAAGCACATGGTGGGATGAGATGAGGGAATGTTGTCCTGATGCTTATCACACTGTACCTGTTCTGTGGATCAAAGTCACCTGCAGTTTCAAGGCTGTCCTGATTAGACACCTTTGACTCCCCAAATCCCACCCCTATCATTTGTTGTCCCTCACACTCGGTTGTTTCCTAAATCCTGTGGCCTCTCCCCAATCTGAGGTGTCCCCTTAGTTCCTCTGGGCTTTGCCCACCTCCTCCTAGGATTCACCCAGGCTGGTACTGACAATGCACCTCTGACCCCCCACTCCCATTCCTGTTTGCTCATTTGTTGACCCCCCTATTGAGTTGATTGCTGGCTCTGTGGCCCCTCCCCTATTTGAGGGGGCAGACCTTTCGTTTGGATGGGCTCTGCCCACCTGCCTGGCACTGACTATTGTGACAGGGCAGAAGGCTCTAGAGTGACCAGATGTCCCGATTTTATAGGGACAGTCTCGATTTTGGGGTCTTTTTTTTTTTTTAAAAATATAGGCTCCTATTACCTCCCATCCAAGTCCCAATTTTTCACATTTGCTGTCTGGTCACCCTAGAAGGCTCTAAACCAGCACAGTCCTGTCATTCACCATGTTTTGGTGACACAACTAAAGTCATCCATGGAGCGTGAAACATCTGCCAGGAATTCACAGAGCTGTGCCAGGGGCGAGGCACAGAGGCGGTTGACGCCAATATCAGACTGGTTTCTTCCTACTTCCAAAACAACGTCATCACCCTCCCCACCAGAGAGGTGTCCTGCACTGCGGGCTCCTCGTATCTATCTAGAATGGGCCTATCACCATGGCAACACAGCAGCACGTTATTTACCTGCAACCTGGGGGCTTGCTAGCTCCCTATCCCACTTGTTTCCTTGGCTTGAGCTACCTTCAGTCCCTTACAGCTTACAGAAAAAGGAGACGTGTTTAACAGGCGACTGAACTGGATTTGATTAGGATCAGCACCTGCTGCTTCAGGTGGTTAATGCTTGCGGCTGTGGGGAGCTCACCCCACATTGGTATGATGGTGCCGTGGGACACGGGTCTCTCTGACTGGTCTGGCAGGACTGTTTGAATACCCTCTAGGTCAGGATGGGTGGCAATCCTCGCAGTCTCCCACCCACAGGAGTCCAAGCAGCAGTTTGGGTCCCTGTCATGAGTAAATGCACATGGGCCCCTCCGGCTCTAGCATCAGACCCAGTGAGGGGAGAAGAGTCTTGATGAGCTGGGATAGGTCTGGCTGTTCATATCATAGAATCATAGATCATTAGGGTTGGAAGGGACCTCAGGAGATCATCTAGTCCAGGGGTAGGCAACCTATGGCACCCGTGCCGAGCTGATTTTCAGTGGCACTCACACTGCCCGGGTCCTGGCCACCGGTCCGGGGGGCTCTGCATTTTAATTTAATTTTAAATAAAGCTTCTTAAACATTTTAAAAACCTTATTTACTTTACAATCAACAATAGTTTAGTTATATATTATAGACTTATAGAAAGAGACCTTCTAAAAATGTTAAAATATATTACTGGCACGCGAAACTTTAAATTAGAGTGAAAAAATGAAGACTCGGCACACCACTTCTGAAAGGTTGCCTACCCCTGATCTAGTCCAATCCCCTGCTCAAAGTAGGACCAATCCCCAAATGCCCCCCTCAAGGATTGAGCTCAGAAGCCTGGATTTAGCGGGCCAATGCTCAAACCACTGAGCTATCCCTCTCCCTCGTGCCACCGCCCCTCAGGTGTCCACAAGTTCCCCTCTGCTGAGGTGCCAGAGATAATATTAACACATCATCATTTTAATCAGTGCATGATTAGTAGGGCTCATGCATAATTCACGCCAGTTCATTTGCTGGCTTCCGTCACTCTCTTTTAGAACTGACAGCACAGCACGTGCTCGCCTGGATTCCGCTCCCTCCTCCTGCCCCCTGTCTCTGTCCTTGCGCCGTGCCCCAGATGCTCAAGCAAGGGCAGCCAGGCTCAGCCCCGGGTGCCAGCCTGGCAAGGAGAGAGCACCACAATCAGCGCCAGGCTGGGCTCACTCCTCAACATGACTAGGCTGTAGCTGATGTCAGCAAGAATGAGGAAGGAAGGAACCACCTAAGATGCTGTCTTCTTATTCACAAGGCACCCCAGGGTGCTGGCTCTTCTTTTCCAGAGTAATTTTATGGTGGGAAGGAGAACTTGGCCTTTAGGAGCTGAGAGAACCTGTATAGGAACTGCGTGTCACAGAATCATAGAGTATCAGGGTTGGAAGGGACCTCAGGAGGTACCTAGTCCAACCCCCTGATAGATTTTTACCCCAGTTCCCTAAATGGCCCCCTCAAGGATTGCACTCACAACTCCGGGTTTAGCAGGCCAATGCTCAAACCACTGAGCTATCCCTCCTCCACTTTCTTGGAAGAGACTCTGGGTGTAACCCCTGGGAGGAGAATAGGATGAGCAGATAGCACATGTGAAAAGTCGGGATGGGGGTGAGGGGATAATAGGCCTCTATGAAAGACAAAGCCCAGAATGTCAGGACTGTCCCTGTAAAACCTAGGACATCTGGTCACCCTAGAGGAGAACCACTGAGACTGGATGTGAGATAGCAACTCACTTAGCTAGCAGGCTTTTTTTCCCCTTCTCCAACACTGTGATAAGCGTCTACTGCTCTTACAATATCTGTTGCCTTACATGGTCTCACAGCTTCCCCCACACTGCCACAGACATACGGGTCAAATCCTCCGCTGGCATCAACGGGCCATTGACTTCATGGAGCAATGACCAGCCTGGAATCTGGTCCATTGACCTCAAAGGAGTTACGCTGATTTACATCAATGAAGAATCTAGCCCACAGGTTCGTTCATCACAAAAGTAATTCTCTGTTCTTCAGCAATTTAAACAGGCACACCCAGGACCCAGGTACCACACAGGAGAATCACTCCGCAAAGCCCCACCTGGGTGACCTAACCTGACCTCACTGCATTGTGGGCATGGCCTGCCATTCATAGCTGCCACTTTTGTACTCCAGCAAACGCCAAACGTCTTGGGGACAATTTGGAAAGCGTCACATGAAGGAACCCGTTTCCCCGCTGCTGTTGTGCTGCGCTCTAGGCTGGAGCAAGCAGTGAAGAGGGAGAGCCGAGTAATAACCCAGCTGAGCAGGTAACATTTCTAGGTGGAGGGCAACCTACATTAACCCTTTTGGTGCTTTCCAGCACATCCTCCCCTCTTTCAGCTGCAGAAAGGCATACTAAATATTGAAGAGCTCAACGAGACTAGCTCTAGAGACCTTCCCGGGCGGCCAGGGAAGACTTTGAGAGCCTGCTGAGAAGATTATTCTGCTTCGCATTCAGCTGGCTATTAATAAACCTGGCATCTTTCTTCTCCTGATCTTCATTTTCTTTTACAGCCCTTTTCGCCTCTCTTTTTAACTCCAGGTCTGCCCTCTTTCCCCTTGTTCCCCTGAATCTTGTGCTTGGCCTCTCTCACCTCCTTTACCTCTTTG
The DNA here is from genome assembly GCF_007399415.2 of Gopherus evgoodei. Lineage (NCBI taxonomy): Eukaryota > Metazoa > Chordata > Testudines > Testudinidae > Gopherus > Gopherus evgoodei. The sequence continues at coordinate 7,061,823 of NC_044339.1, read as the reverse complement.
GCTCTAGACTTAACCCCTCCCCTGGCCCAGGCGTGGCCCCCGCTACTTTGCTTTGGCCTTTCCATTATTCTCTTTAATTGTGGCCTCTCTCTTCCCCTATATTTTCTCCACTCTGACGATGGAATCTCGCCAGTTCTGACACAGTGCTGCGATGCAGGGGGCACCAAGAGGCCCATGTGTCTGGAATTTAATTAGAAATGACCCAGATGCGACATAGACAAATTAGCACTGATTCTGGGTGCCATGGGAGTCACAGCGTTAACTCCGAGTCCCTCCCAGCATAGACACGACTCTGCTGAAATCAATGGTTTTCATGTCCTTTGCTTTTAAGCAACAGGTGTCCCAAGCTCTTTACAAAGGAACCTAGGATTTGCCCTCCCGGATCAGTCCATTGGTCCATCAGGTCCAGTATCCCACCTCTGGCTGTGGCCAGTATCACTGTGAAGGAAGACAAGACACCCTCACGATGAGCAATGTCAAATGTGCAGTGCTGGACTGGGGACTAACAGTTCCTGCCCAGCCTGTGCAGGTGCTGAGCTTCCTTCCTCCCTTTTTCTAGTGTGTGCAACCAGCAAACTGCTTAGATGCCAGCAGTGTGTTGGCTGCTGAGGCGAGTGCAGGAGACGTTGCTCTGCTGCAGCTTTAGAAACAATCTGGGACATTTATAGAGGGGAGGACCACTGGCCAGGTACCTATATTACATGGAGCTGTTGCAATAATTAATTCCCACCTGCAGTGGCCAGCAAAGACTTCAGTCCAGCTTCCTATCCGGAGGTCAGCCAGACTAGGCATACTTGTTAGTGACCTGCTATTGATCCAGGAACGGATCAATGACAAATCCTGCACTGTGAAGCCTTAAGGAGTTGCTAAACCAGCAGTGACTCAGATGAAGTGTAGGGATGTAAATGAGGAGAATCAGGCCCCGCAGGTGAAATCCAGGCCCCACTGAAGTCCATGCACATTTTGCTATGGACTTCAGTGAGGCCAAGATTTCACCCGGTGGAAATAAAGCACAACTCAAAAAGAGAATCTAGGCTGAGATGTGACACCACCACGATACCGGACATGACCAAGAGGGTGGGGGAACGTAAAGGCAATGAGAATACAACACTGCAACTGTATAACACAAAGCCTCAAAGTGGGGTGCAGGACTTGACCCCACAACCTTCTGAGACCAAGAGGCACAACTGCTACCGATTGAACCAAACCAAGATGAGAGCAGAAATGGTTAAGTAAACATATCTTGACTTGCAATGCTTTGTAACATCTTGTTCATTAAAGATTAAATGCCACCAATTCTCTTTCCTGTGAGCATGGCAAAATACTCCTCTCTCTCCCCTACTCTGTCCCTGGCTCCAGAAATGCCTTATTTATGATCTTACAAGCAATTTACAATTCAAATGTGTCACTGCCTCTCACTGTTAACTGGGGGGAGAGGGGAAGAACACATGAGGGGTGGAATAAAAAAAACCCAACAAAACAGCCTGATTCTGGGAGTGTCAAATCTGTCTATTCTTGGCGCGTTGCTCTTTATTATCGTGAGCAAAGCGCTGGCACACTCCTAGCTGTAACCTTTTTAACGGGGGAATAAATATTTTAACGCAGGTTAAATGACGCCAAGTGAAATCAGATGTGGCAGACAGACCAGGCTTCACACTTCCAAATAAGCGGCTGCTTTTGTAAAAAAAAGAAGGTGGGGGAAGAAAATGTGTGTGTGTGTTTGCTAAAGACTTTAGCCGGGAGGGTGAATACATGCAAGTCTGCCTCATTAATATTGAGTGGCTTGGCAAGCTTTGTGCCCAGATGCACAAAAGGCAAGGAGGCGGAAACGCCACCCCCAGCAGGGAACAGGTTAAAAAGGATGATCTTGTGCCCATTGAAGCGGATGGCAAAACTTGCGTCAACTTTAATGGGGGAAGGATCGGGCCCAACTCATGGATCCCTCCCACCTGAAAGCTCTTTAGAATGGCAGCCCCAGCACACTTCCATTTCCAGCCCTGCCCTCCCTGCCCCCACAGCCTCTCCTTCAGTGTTCATCCTGTAACGTAAAGGCAGTATGGTCTACTGGATAGGACACAGGCCATGAAGACAGCACAGCCCTGGCTTTGTTCCTGTCATTTCATCTTTCTATGCCTATGTCTGGTCTGTGAGCTTCTCGTACCATACAGCTGCCCAGGACTTAACACGATAGGGGCCCTGATCTCAGCTGGGGGTCTCTGTGTCCTACCAGAACACAGAGTTAATAATCACTTAGTAGTATAGTTATCCTAATATTACATATTTCCCATGCACATGAAACATTCCCCTATCCTCAGGGGATTCCAAAACTCTTCATAAACTATACACAGGACATACCAGACCAGTGAGATGCAGCCATCTCTAGGGTGCAGGCAGGTAGCAACCAACCAGCACAGGGTTGTAGCAAGGGGGGGGGTAGAGGCTAAGGAGAATTTTGGCCAGTCCTGGAGCAATCCTCTGCTTGGATGAGAAATGCCATGAAACTTTTAATGCTTCCAAAGAGCAGAGTTTAAGGACCCCACTAAGATTCCAAGCTCCATGAAGCTCAGTCAGCGGACCTGGGAACAACTTCTCCTAGGAGATGGCTCAAGGTTTCAAGAAGGTTGTTGAAAAATGAGAGAAGGTTCAGAGAAGGGCCATGAGAATGGATTTAAAGGATGAGAAAACATGTCTTATAGTAACTGAGCTCCTTGAGTCTATCTAGCATAACAAAGAGAATCACAGGACTGGAAGGGACCTCGACAGGTCATCTAGTCTGCACTCATGGCAGGACTAAATATTATCGATTCTAACTATTCTATTCAGGTGTTTGTCTAACCTGCTCTTAAAAATCTACAATGATGGAGATCCCACCACCTCCCTAGGCAATTTAGAGAAGGTGAAGGGGTTACTTGATTACAGTCTGTAAGTACTAACACAGGGAACAGATATTTAATAATGGGCTTTTCAATCTAGCAGAGAAAGGTCTAGCACGATCCAATGGCTGGAAGTTGAAGATAGACGAATTCAGACTGGAAATAAGGTGTATATTTTTAACAGTGAGGATAATTAACCATGGGAACAACATACCAAGGATTGTGGAGAATTCTCCATTGCTGACAATTTGTAAATCAAGATTGGATGCATTTCTGAAAGATATGCCCTAGAAGTTATTTTGGGGAAGTTCTATGGAGTGTGCTACATAGACGGTCAGACAAGATGACCACAATGGTCACACTTCTGGAGTTGGAATCTATGAATCTAGTGTTCCCAGCAGCCTGCTGTGCATTGCAAATACAATACCAAAGACTATGCCAAACCACTTTCTGGCTATTATGGCAAATTTCAGAGCTTCTCCAGTTCCCACCATTGGGATCCTGCATATAAAACCTTTCCCAACAGAACGAGGATGATCCTTGCTAAAGGCCCTGCTGGTGAACCAATTAAACCAGAACTGGGTCACGCATACATTGCAAAAAGCTTTTTACAGAACTCTGCTTGGTTGATAGTTTGCAAAACTTGTGTGAAATGGTAGCATTTCTGCATACATACATCAAAGCCAACCTGAGGCAGATTTCCCCATGAGCTATTTACTGCATGTTGTGAAGTGGAAAAGACACTTTTGCTCAAAGGGTCTCATTGAAGTGAAAGCAGCCAAGTGTTATTTATTCCCATATTCTAACAAGTTGAAGAGGAGCTAAGTGATCCCGAGTTCTAATCCCACCTCTGCCAGTGGCTGTGCTTGGCAATTACACAGTTTGCTTTGCAAACATAATTGAATTAAACCACATGACACTGTTAAGAGCTAGATAAGTAAATGTTACCCCAGTTTTCCAGTTGGAGAATCTGAGGTTTGGAGAGATTAAGCCCAAGTTTTCAAAGGTGGCCACTGATTTGGGGGTGGCTTCTGTTTCCAGATACCAGATTTGAGATGACTTGGGTTCTCATTTGAAGTCCATGGGAGTAGCAGATGCTCAACACTTTGCGAAAAGCAGGTCCCAGGTATCCCAAGTTGAACATCCAAAAACTGTAATACATAGACTCAGAGTACGCCAACACTGTACACTAAGATCGGGTCTGTGTGATCGGGGCTGGTCAACTTGGCATTTCCAACCCCATGCTGGAACGTCCACACTGGAGTTGTAAACCCTGAATTATAATTGCTGGGCCCGGGTCCCACAGCCATGCTAACACATCCATACTGCCCCATACAGACCTCCTGACCCAGGGCTGTAGTGTGGGCTGCAGCCACGCTGCAAAGACAAGATTTGGATCCGCGGGTCCGCAGGACTGGGGCTCTGACCCACCCCCCCAGCAGGGTCCTAGGACTCAAGTCCTGAGTGCTAGCTGACCTTAGAAGCATAGAATCATAGAAGATTAGGATTGGAAGAGACCTCAGGAGGTATCTAGTCCAACCCCCTACTCAAAGCAGGAACACCACCAACTAAATTATCCTAGCCAAGGCTTTGTCAAGCCTGACCTTAAAAACCTCTAAGGATGGAGATTCCACCACCTCCCTAGGGAACCCATTCCAGTGCTTCACCACCCTCCTAGTGAAATAGAGTTTCCTAATACCCAACCTAGACCTCCCCCACTGCTCCTTGTTCTGTCATCTGCTACCACTGAGAATAGCCGAGCTCCATCCTCTTTGGTACCCCCCTTCAAGTAGTTGAAGGTGCTATCTAATCCCCCCTTCTGCAGACTAAATAACCCCAGTTCCCTCAGCAGCTCCTCATAAGTCATGTGCTCCAGCCCCCTAATCATTTTCATTGCTCTCTGCTGGACACTCTCTGATTTGTCCACATCCCTTCTGTAGTGGGGGGACCAAAACTGGGCGCAATACTCCAGGTGTGGCCTCACCAGTGCCTAATAGAGGGGAATAATCACATCCCTCGGTCTGCTAGCAATGCTCCTACTAATACAGCTCAATATGCTGTTGGCCTTCTTGGCAATGAGGGCACACTGCTGACTCATATCCAGCTTCTCATCCACTGTAATCCCCAGGTCCTTTTCTGCAGACCTGCTGCTTAGCCAGTCAGTCCCCAGCCTGTAGCAGTGCCTGGGATTCTTCCATCCTAAGGGCAGGACTCTGCACTTGTCTTTGCTGAACCTCATCAGATTTCTTTTGGCCCAATCCTCCAATTTGTCTAAGTCACTCTGGACCCTATCTCCACCCTTCAGCATATCTACCTCTCCCCCCGCAGTTGAGCATCATCTGCAAACTTGCTGAGGATGCAATTCATCCCATCATCCTGATCATTGATAAAGATGTTGAACAAAACCTGCTCCAGAACCGACCCCTAGAGCTCTCGCTTTGATACTTGCTGACAACTAGACATGGAGCCATTGATCACTACCTGTTGAGCCCGACAATCTAACCAGCTTTCTACGCACCTTATAGTCCAGTCATCTAGCCCATACTTTTTAAACTTGCTGGCAAGAATACTGTGGGAGACTGTATCAAAAGCTTTGCTAAAGTCAAGGTATATCATGTCCACTGCTTTCCCCATATCCACAGAGCCAGTTATCTCATCATAGAAGGCAATCAGGTTGGTCAGGCATGACCTGCTCTTGGTGAATCCATGTTGACTGTTCCCCGAGTCAGACTGATTTGTGTGTGGACAGTGGGGAGGCTTAGGCTAAAACCTGATCCAGAGCCTGAGTTTAGTATGCAGGGTAGATATATCCTTGGTGGCCACTTTTGAAAATTGGCACCTAAACTACTCAGTGAACCAGCATTACAGCCAGTATCTAAACCACTTAGTTCCACCAGGCCACAGCATCCTCCACACTGACTCCCTGCATATGCTTCCCTGCTCATGCCTCAAGTTTCCACATGGGAGCATGATATTTCCTTGCCTCCCTCTCAGACACATCCACCCCGCGATCCTTTGCTTTAATGGCAGCGCTGAAATGAGCCCAGTGAGCCAGAGAACACAAGGCTGCAAGTGTGGGCTTGTATCATCTGCAGTGCAGGTCAACCAATGATCCAGAAACAAGGCTGCCTTTCAAATCCTGGCATCCCTGCAGCTTGGGTGAGAGAAGGTGGAAACACGCTGGATTCACTCACTCTGAGGGCTTGTGTGTACCTCGTGTAACAAGTGATTTGCGTTTTTACTGCCACAAGACACTTTTTCCATTGGCCGGTGCATCTCCCCTAAGGGGCTGCATTGGTGCAGTCACAACCCCTACCCCCTATGTAGGGCTTCGGGGAGATCCAAGTCTCCCTGCTTGCCCTGTAACAGGCTGCCAGAACCCCGATGCTGCGGCAGGCCAGGGAGAAGAGCCTCATTAGCGCAGAGAGGGAGAGCCCTGCCGGCGGAGAGCAAACTGCATTAATACTGTGTAAACAGGATATTAACAGGCCGACCAAACAATTAAGAGCCGGTAATTAAAATTCATCTTCCTTCACACCGCAGCATATTAAAAGTACAAACATTTAATTATATGCCTCTTACCTCACTGATTTGCATAAATGGGAAGAAACACTTATCAGTTTGCACCTCTAATTATTCTTTGTGCGTTTGCTGGGCAGGGCAAGGAGGAGGCATTCGGCTCAGAAGGTTGGAGAGAATCGACGTGGAGGAGGAGGAGGACGCGGCTTGATATCCACACCAAAGCACCGGCAACGCAGAGAGGCTTGAGAACAGATCAGGCCACGCACCCAGGAGACTGCCTGGCCTAGGCGCTTGCCGTTCGCAGCCTTGGCGTGAACCATTTGATTGGTGGGTGTGGCTAGCAGGCAAGGATCGGATCAGATCCAGCAAGGAGCCTGCACTTTCGGGGCGATTTGTAACATGCTAGGCCTTGGCAGGCTGTGGATTTGCTAGGTCTCCGTAGCTTTGAGGTGTCCGAAGGGCGAGATGTCCCTGGCAACGACTAGACATTTGAGAGTCACCGTATATCATGGAACAGCAGAACTCTGTCCAGCACCCAATGGTGGCCCACAGACAGCAGGCTGGTGATCTTGAACTGGCTCCTCCTCCTTGGTTCCACCTTCTTCTATGGACCTCCAAGCTGCAAAGAGCAGGGGTGCTTGGAAGAGCTGTTGCAAGCCAGGAGGTGAATCCACCCAAGCTGCCAGTGCTATGGGCTGCTGATAGGTGCGAGCGGGAGGCAAGGCTACAAGGAGCTGCGCTCAGAGAACAGAGCCCAGAGCAGGAGGGAAATGTCCAGTGGCATCTAGCACTTGGGAGGGGGGTAGGAGGAGAGGAGGACCAGGTGACTGGGCAATATTTCCAGGGGAGAACGGGCCAGGTGTCCACACCTGTGCGGGGAAGCAAGCAGGGGAGAAGAAGCCAGAGAAGCAGGAAGATGAGGTGACTGGCAAGCACGTGCCCAGGACCAGAGAGCTGGAAAGCATGTGTCAGGAGCCACCCAGAGAGCAAGACACCAAGGCCAGGAAATGTGCCGGGGGAAAGGAAAGGCAGAGGAAGGGAGACGCATGACTCCATTCTGAGATAGATTATATTTCCCACAGTAGTCTTGCCAGCAAGTTAAAGAAGTATGGGCTGGATGAATGGACTATAAGGTGGATAGAAAGCTGGCTAGATGGTCGGGGTCAATGGGTAGTGATCAATGGCTCCATGTCTAGTTGGTAGTTGGTTTCAAGTGGAGTGCCCCAAGGGTTGGTACTGGGGCCGGTTGTGTTCAATATCTTCATTAATGATCTGCAGGATGAGGTGGACTGCACCCTCAGCAAGTCTGCAGATGACACTAAACTGGGCGGAGTTGTAGATACGCTGGATGGTAGGGATCAGACACAGAGGGACCTAGACAAATTAGAGGACTGGGCCAAAAGAAACCTGATGAGGTTTCAAGAAGGACAATTGCAGATTCCTGCACTTAGGACGAAAGAATCCCATTCACTGTTACAGACTAGGGACCAAATGGCTAGGAAGCAGTTCTGAAGAAACGGACCTAGGGGTTACAGTGGATGAGAAGCTGGATATGAGTCAACAGTGTGCCCTTGTTGCCAAGAAGGCTAACGGCATTTTGAGCTGTATAAGTAGGAGCATTGCCAGCAGATGGAGGGACATGATCATTCCCCTCTATTCAACATTGGTGAGGCCTCACCTGGAGTACTGTGTCCAGTTTTGGGCCCCACACTACAAGAAGGATGTGGAAAAATTGGAAAGAGTCCAGCGGAGGGCAACAAAAATGATTAGGGGGCTGGAGCACATGACTTATGAGGAGAGGCTGAGGTAACTGGGATTGTTTAGTCTGCAGAAGAGAAGAACGAGGGGGGATTTGATAGCTGCTTTCAACTACTTGAAAGGGGGTTCCAAAGAGGATGGATCTAGACTGTTCTCAGTGGTAGCAAATGACAGAACAAGGAGTAATGGTCTCAAGTTACAGTGAGGGAGGTCTAGGTTGGATATTAGGAAACACTATTTCACTAGGAGGGTGGTGAAGCACTGGAATGGGTTCCCTAGGGAGGTGGTGGAATCTCCTTCCTTGGAGGTTTTTTAAGGTCAGGCTTGACCAAGCCCTGGCTGGGATGATTTAGTTGGGAATTGGTCCTGCTTTGAGCAGGGGTTTGGACTAGATACCTCCTGAGGTCCCTTCCGACTCTGATATTCTATGATTCTAGGATATAATTATTATAAAGGGCAAATGTTCCACATCCCCTCACACAGCTACAATTCCATCAACACTTTTCTCCTGGCTGGGATTTGAGTAAGGGAGAACGGAGAAGCACATCTTTCCCTCCTCCACTAAAGGCAGAGTGACATTCCCTCTCCTCTCCAGGGTTGGGGTGAGCCGCAAACTCCCACCCTCTTCCTCCTCAATCTACACGGTGCGAGTTCCCACCTGGGTTTCACTCTCCTTTGAAGCCTGTTCTCAGGGTAATTTGCCATGCAAGCAGCTGCTGCAGGGCTGCCAGGAGTGGAAGTGCCCAGGAGACACTGTCTCTGTGGAGATGTGAAGCCGCCTCAGATGTCCTGTCAGAGAAGGTGCAGGGCTGGCGTGGGCTCCAGGCTCGTTCCCCAGCCCCTGCACATCGCAGAGTGGCAGGCTGCATCTCAGCTACTAGACCAAGTCCCTGTGAGTCATCGTTTGGATCCCACAAAACAAAACAAAAAAGCATCAACCCATCTGACTCACCAAAGCTGGGAATCAAGTGGGAGCAGAGCAGTGAGACAGACAATACTCCATTGTCTGCAGGGCTCCACTTGGCCAGCTAGCGTGCACATGTACCTGGCTTGGGAGGTCTGTTTGTCGCAAGGACACCAAGAGGCCAGAAAGAGAGAGATGCAAACAATAAATAATGCTTCCATTAATTAAAAGCTAGCTATAGAGACACTTTGGCCGACGCCCCTGGCCAGTGGAAACGGCGCCAGGAGCTCTGCCAGCTCTGCACAAAGCAGCCCGAGCATTGTTCTCCGAAAGGTTAATGGGCTGCCCCTCGTGCCAAAGAGCCAACAGCCAGGAAGCACAGCCCTGCCTCCTGTGCAGTTCTCCTCCCCACAACCTGCCTCCTCACCCTGGTACCAGGGACGGAGAGGTGCCCAGCTTACCCTTTTCTTATCCCCGTAAGCCCCAACTCTGGAGCTCTCCAGAGGCTCCTGAAGAAGCCACTATAAACACCAGCTTTCTGCTAGAAGATAAACTGCAGCAGAATCTGCACAGCCCTGATAAATTAAATGAGGCAGGAGCTCCCCTAGACCCATGGAGGGACACCACCACGTGCATTAGAACGAGCTGGGCTACCAGGCTGTTAAAGTCAATCTGAGGCCTGAGAGGACATACAGCCGGCTGGCAGGAGGCACTTTATCAGTGCAATAGCTTGTTTGCTGACATGTCTCTCTCTCTGCCCTCCCTTTCCCCAGCAGCAGGTTTGAGCTGGGCCATGGAGATGGTACAGTACGCCACTGACTATACTGGATGCAGGAATCGTATGCCGTCTGGACTGTCAGCAGGAGCAGGGGTGGGTAGTCACGTTCTCCCCCAGAGCATGAAGTTTGGGGCATGGGATGCCGGCTGGAGCAAAGCCGGTAGGCACCCAATGACCGATGCAGAGACAGCATATGCCAGGAGGCAGGTGTTCTGATCAGGGTGCTGCGAGGCACTGCATGCCCACAGCTAGCAGCACTCGAGGTAACAAGGTGCAGCTGCAAAGACCAGAGGGTTTGGGGTTCTCTGGAAGCAGAGCATCCACATCAAATAGCTACACAGTTTTCCCTCCCCAGACCTCACTTCCTTCCCTCCCCAAGGCTCATAGGGACCCTCATCTGTCCTTCCATGTCCAACCACTCCAGCTCCTGCCCCAGCAGAGGGAGCCTGAAGACACCAGCAACCCCACCAGGCAGGCCCCACTTTCAGAGGTGCTGTGGATCCAGGAGTCCCCCTGCAACCAGGGGGAGCCGTGGATGGTACTTAGCCCTTCTGAGGACAAGGCCAGCACTGGAGATTATGTTTCCCCTCCATTTGCTAGGGTAATCCTAACAGTGCCAAAGCATCCCAAGTTAAACCCATCTGGGCTGGGGAGAGGAGGGGAATCCTTGTCAGGCTAATAAAGCACAGGTCGGGCATGCCGGGCAGGGCAGCCGCTGCAGATTCCCGGCTATACTTGAAGAGGTTCTGCAGAGATGTGAAATTCCTCCAGAGAACAGAGCTCCCAGGCACGCTGGGGGGGGGGGGGAGAGAGAAGTGTCCCTATCCACACGGACCCTGATGGGTTCCCACAGCAATACACGCAATTGCGCTTACCTCATTTCACAAGAGCGCCCATAAATATCCCGTTCTGGGCATGCGCCCCAAGCGATTCATTGCCTCGCTCAATACCCACCTCGGAAGAAGCGGTAGAGCATCCTTCAAGGCTGCACAAAGTAACCTGGCTCGAACGGCTGCGTGGCTATTCCAGCTGCGATGGGACTAGCGGGGGGAGAACCATGCACGGTCCGGAGCCAATCCTGCTCCCGGTCTCGGCTCTGTAGCCGGAGGCCCGGGGCCCTGTCTGGTGCTGGAGAAGTCACAGCTCACAGCAAGGGGAGAATGCAACGTAGGAAGGGCCCAGCATCATTCAAGACAGGGTCGTTTCCATAACCTCGGTGCGTCTCACTAGTTCCCATCAGACCCGATTCCCAATCCCGCCGACTCTGGGTGGCACAAAGGGGCCTTGAACAGGTGGAATTGCCCCTCCTCCTTGAGATTTCCCTCCATGCAGCGGGGGCTCCCTGGCAGTGTAACGCTGGCATTGGGGCTCTACCAGCCTTGATCCCAGCTCGGTGCAGGGGCTCCCCTGGGAGCAGGGCTGGGTAGGGGTGTGATTTGTGTCCCCTGCATTCTGGCTAGTCCCTGCTTCCCAGTGGCTGTGGAAAGCAGTGCACAAGCTAGAGAAGCCCTGAGGCTGCTGTTTGTGCAGACCCCTCCAAGCTGGACCAGCACATGGGGAGGGAATAGGGTGACTTAAAGCCACTTGACCCACTCTCCTTCTCTGCCCTATATTCAGGAATGGAGAAGCAGGATTGTTGTCTTTTCTCTCCTCCTTCCTACTACCCTCATCCATTTCTTTCTTTCTTTCTTTCTTTCTTCTACCATCCTTCTGCACTATGGCCTTTCCCCAGCATTCCCATGCCTGCTCCTCTGCCTCCCCTCCCAGGGAAAGAGCAGGTGGCCTGGCCTGGAGCCGCATGGAAGAGGGTGAGCTGGGGCTTAGCATGATCGAACTCGGAAGTTCTAATCTGGGGCCCAATCCGGCATGGTGCTGATTGCTACTGACTTCAATAGGAGGCTGGGGTCCTTGGAGAGCAACTATGTGGCTGTTGTCCTTCCCCCAGGGCAGGCTCATTTCAGGCTGAAAATCTGGCCACTTATCTAAGCAAAGGGCCTATCTAGCTGTACTGTGTATACAGACACACCCCGGCCCCTCAGCCCACTTGTGGGAGCCTGCATCACACATTCTGCCAGCAACACTCCCCAGCACTCAACACCGCTGTGGGTCAGCCAGCTGGGGTCATTGCTGCAGCGGGCTCTGCCTGCCCACCCGTCGGGTGAACGCACCGTCCCTGACACCAGCACGCAGTCGGAGACCCCGTGCTGTGCTCACAGCTGGCCCCACTCCATCAGTGACTCCGGCTCCACAGCACTGCGCGAGCCAGATGAGGCACAGAGGGCTTTAAAAGCAGCCGGCTGCCTTCCCTTCTGCCAGGAGCCACTGGGAATTTGCCGACACCCGCAAATTTCCCTGGCTAATGGGTCACGGCAGGCATGAGATTAATTAGATCGGCGCGGGGACTCAGCACAAAAGGAAATGCTGAAAAACAACTCTATATTTCGGGTCCATCAAAATGATTTGTTTTGACAAAATCCTTTGGTTTCATGTTCGGCTTTTTAAAGTGTAGATTTGACTATAATAGAATAAAAGATACAGGACACCACACAAAATAAAAAAAATTTAAAACCAAAAAAGTCATTTCAGAAAAAAAAATCAAAAAAAAATAACAAACCTTTTTGTTCAGAAAATAATCCCCCTGCCCCATTTTCTTGCAAAACAAAATTCCAGCGAAATCGACCTGATTTCGAACAAACTGCCTGTTCTAATCGACTACGGTCCCATTGAAGCTTCTCTGACCAGCTCTAATCACCCCACACCCACAGGGTGTCCCCACCTCCCCGCTTGTCCTAAGCACCCATCTAACGGTCCTGCTGCCTGCCATCTGAGCTTCCTCATTTCCACAGGGGTGGGCGCTCATGCAAATAGAAATGGAAAATGAATAAAAAAGGGGCATGAAAAGGGGAGACAAACTCCGCTGAGAAGCCAACAGGATGTTCCCAGAACAATTTCTTCACTATCTCCAGCGGTATTTGTTGGAGTCCATTCCCAGCATCGCAGGCCATGCTGATGTGACAGGATACAGACTCCTAGATTCAGTGCCTAGCTCAGGCTGCTGCAGTCCTGTGCTTAAGGCAGTGGACTAACCCACAAGACACCAGGATTCAGATATCACTTTGGACACTGACTTTCTATGGGACAATCACTCAAGGTTTGTCTTCGGTCTTGTCTACACATGGAGCGCCTTGTTCTGGTTTGGCTTAATTCACGTCGAAAGTGGTTTAGGCCCAACTAGAACAAGCCACTCTCACTCCAGAATCAGGATGTCGACATGAGGAGTTATTCAGGAGCAGCCATTGCACTTGAAATTCACATCCTATCTTAATCCGAATGAACCCTCAAGTGTCAGCAAGCTCTCAATTTCTACATTTATAACAGCACTTTGGGAGGGTGTACAGCACCTGGCACGCCGGGGCCCTGAGCATGGTTGGCAAGCTGGATAATAAGGAAGACACGACACTTTGGGAGCTGTAGTGAAAGCAAAGGGATAGAGATAGCTAAGTGAGACTAGCAGGTGCCTCGGACTGACAGCGTCTGAATTCATTTCTTCCCCACCGGAGCAAACTAACCAACCCCAGCGTAAACCTCGGCAGAGAAGCAGCAGCTCCAGATGCCCAGGGATCAGCTAGGCCACCTGAAGCAGTTGCATAAGTGAATGCTAACAGGCAGCCAAAGGCGCCGGGGAGCAGGGCCATCCCTGGTGTATGACTTATTCTTGTTAAGCAATCGAAAGGGGCAGCAACAGCGCTGGGAGCCAGGCGAGCCAGACTCCCGGCCCTAACTCGAGACAGTGCAGGTAGGATAATAAGCACCTTCCACAGCCCGCTTTTAAATATTAATGGGCTGTAATGAGACTCTGCTGGACGAAGTGCTGGGCAATGATGGATTCATTAGGGATGCAGCAAAATGGAGAGCATGGAGCCGGCAGCTTGTGGCCAGGAGGGGCTGGATGAGAACAGGCCAACAGGGGGAAGAGAGGGATAGCTCAGTGGTTTGAGCATTGGCCTGCTAAACCCAGGGTTGTGAGTTCAATCCTTGAGAGGGCAACTTAGGGATCTGGGGCAAAAATTGGTCCTGCTAGTGAAGGCAGGGGGCTGGACTCAATTACCTTTCAAGGTCCCTTCCAGTTCTAGGAAATTGGTATATCTCCAATTATTACCTTTGGGTGCAATGTACAATTCGCTTTGTGCTCCCCGCTCCCAGCCCTGCATCCCCATTCAGACCCATCTCTACCTTACACCCCCAGCTCTGCCAGCCCCCCAGACTGGTGCTTGACCGGCACAGAAGTAGCAGAGCACTAGGAGCAAGGAGAGCCTGGAATTTCATCCTGGCTCGGACACTTGACTCCCTCCTGGGGCAGGTCATCTCTTTGTGGCCCAGTCTGCTCATCTGTGAAAATGGGAGCGGAGCAGGAGGGCCAACTGCCAGACACGGGGCTGAGCCCCCAAATCAGGATTTCAAGCACCCCAAAGATGGGGAGTGGCTGGATCAGAGGCCAGTCTGCTAGAGAGGGAGGATCTAGGTGCAGACCCAGGCCCTCCTTTGAGTTTGTGGGCCCAGGGGGTTGATTCAGGAACATCTCACTAGTTAATCATTGAAAAGGGCTTTGAAAGAGTTAAGGGTAGAGGCGGACTGGCGACCAGTCCTGGGATCGGAGCCCCATGCTCCCAGCTGGGTCCTCCCTTGTGCCCGCCTGGTCTAGCAAGTGGCAGAGTTGGAGCACTGATTAGTACTGCCTGCTTCTAGGTACTAGATTACGCCTCAGCCCCAACCAGCCTGTGCTCTCCTCATCCCCATTTGGCAATACCAGAGGCAGCCAGGCCCACACCCCGTTGCAAGCCATGGGGGGCGGGGGAAGAGAGGGAGTCAGTGCCTTCCACCCCACACCGGGGGGGCGGGTGAAGGGGGGGGGAGATGAACTGTCTGCCCAGGGAGATGCATTAGAACTCTCAACCCCATTAGAGCTAGGGTAAATCTGATAGGTGCAAGGCCTTATGTAGGATCTCCTGGGAACCCTGCAGCCTGTGTCACATTCGCCCATGAACCCAGAGCACTGCCTAAAGCTGCACAGAGATTTCAAAGTAACTGCTTCACAAACCTCTTCTACGGGAGCATGTTTCTGCTCTGGAAGCCATCGCTGCTGCTCTAGCAGGGATGGGAACAGACTTAAAAGGCAGTGAGGAATCCTGCCTCTTCCATAGGATGCTGTGAAACAGGCCTTCTGATGCTCACACACACAGTATGCCTGGAAGGCTACGGGCCAGGCATGGGGTCCGCAGGCAGGACAAAGCAATATGGCATTTGTTCAAAACATCTGTGTTCAACAGAGATCTCACCAGCAGGGCTCCTCCTCCTTCCAAGGGAGAGGAGCTGGTTGCAAAAATCCCATTAGAGACAAAAGGATCTGGGGAGAGAACTGAAATCGGGGCACTGGGCTCCAGCAAACACTGGCTCAGAACCTCACCTCGTGGTAATCGGTCACCGCCGTTGACTTCAGTGGAGCTACATAGATTGACACACGCTGTCAATCTGTCCCCTCAAGTACGGAGCCAAAGGGCTGCTGCCCTCCCCCGGTTCCAACCATGAAGCCGGCTTTGGCTGAAGGAGGAGAACCTCAGTGGTTGGAGCCTCGCACGTCTCCAGAGGAGGGTGTGACGTGCTTACCATGTGGGTACTGCCTCCCTGCAGTACCAGGGCAGGGTCTGGGCACTGCAGTGGGCAATTCAGTCTCTGTGGCCAGGGTAAATCAACAATTTAAACAGCCTTAGCAGTACCTGGTGTTTGACGGCAGACATCTAGGCCAACAACCTGGATCAAACCAGAATCCTCCAAAGCTAAAAGCGTCGGCTGCTATAGCTTGAGCTAAAACTTGCTAGCCAAATAGTGAGTCACTGCTTCATTATAACAGATTCCTAGTTTCTGGGGATCGGCCACAGAGTGGGACTTGTATCACACACTCACCAGTGAGTTAGGCATGCACCAGCCTTCGGCCTTCCCCATTTCCTCATGAAGAAATCCCAGTTTATTGGTTTTCACTCACGGACTCTGATCTCTGCTTTCCTCAGTCCTGTACCCAGCCAGGTGCACCCTCTAGCTTTCAAGGTACGGTGGGGTGTGGGGTGTTCCCGTACATTGTAAATATCAGTGATCATGTACAGAACACCACCCCGGCTCTCAGCTCTGCAGAACACAGCTGTAATTCCAGTAAGGGGTTTCGCAGAGTCCATAAAACCAAAGCAAGACATCTCCTCTTCCCGGACATGGAATGACAGGCTTGTTTAATGGAACCTGCGAGAGCCCATTATTTAAAATTTACTACGTGCTTAAAAAAAGCCAACATCCTGCTCTAGAATGCATCTTCCCCCCCTCACCCCCCCCTTCCTGTATCTTAGGTAAAGATGGATAAACTCATTCGGGCAAAATAAGAACTGGCATGAGCTCTCACTCAAGCCCCAAGCAAAACTCAACCATCTGGTTGGGTCTGGATCAAAATGGCTGACACAAGTCATGCCTCAGCTATGTACTTGAACTAGACCTTGGTATCTTTCTTCCAATTCCCATTCATTTAGACTACCTGCACGACTCCCACCATAACATCTCAAGCACATGGATGGATGAAGTATTTATTCCCGTGCTACAGATGAGGATCAGGGTTGCTAAGGAATCAAGAATAGAACCATGGTTTCCCGAGTGCTGGCCTTGTTACTTGGACTCTGTATCCTCTTGGCTTATGGGGAAAGGCACAGAGTTGGGAAGGAGAATAGCCTCAGATGGCATCTGCAAGTTTCATTTAATCATCTGCGTCTCCACACCAACCCATCACCCCTACTCCCTCCTTCCGCTGGTTCCCTTCACCTGCCCCCCTCCCCATGTTTCTGGCCTTGCATTTCTCCCTCCTGCCTTCCTGAGCTCGATGATGTGAACGCTAGCTCCACAGATGACTTTCTGATTAGGACACTGAGTAGTACCCAATAATAAGGATGTAAACACCTGCTTTTGATAAGCCTTCTGTGTGCTGCTAATGAAAAACAGATCCTCCCCAGACAGAATCATCCATAACAGTTACGTGCTTTGTTGGAATGAATGAAACAAGGAATGAAACAAAATCCTGTTAACGTCTTCATGGCTCCCTCTACGGCTCATGATAATTGGCAGGGCTGTTCCAGTTCATCCAAGCACAACAGGAGGAAGCCTGGCTCCACAAGGCGTGCCATACGCACCATGGCCCTCGCTCCTGTTTCCACTAGATCTGAGCCAGTGTACAGACCAGACTGCTTCAGAAATTCACCCTCCACATAATTAGCCCACATGGCTAGACACTGACTAGGGTCTCTCTCTTCTGGAGATGGAGGGCTTCAGCCTTGAGACAGGACACACACCAGGCTCATCCTAGTTTCAGAGACATCATTTGGCTACCTGTTACAGGCCAAGCTGTGACGAAGTGGGGGGTTTCCTTGGGGTTTCCTGTGTTTTCCAGTGGTTTGCATGCACAGGGGATTGGACTCAGTGTCCCTGGGTATTACTGATTCAACGAGGTGAGGGGAGAGGGAGTTTGTTGGTAAACAGGACTGGAGAGGGAACTTGGGACCCCAGCTGGTGGCCTGGAGGATCGAGACCCCAGTGACTGGTGACCCGGAAACCCAGCTCAGGAGTCACAGCCGGTTCTGGCCAGTGGGAGGACAATGGGCTACGACGAGAGGACCCCGATGACCTGACCAGCCAGTTCCAGCCAGAGGGGAGCTGAGAGGAGAGGAGACCCAGGCCTTCCTGTTTACGACCCTGTTTACCTGGAGAGAAGACAATGGACAGAGGCGGGGCTTGGGGCTGGGGATATCGCATGCCCAGCTGGCTGCAGGGGAACTTTGGGCTGGAGTGGGGGAGCAGGCAGAGCCCACCTGGATGCAGGGGGACTGGGATGTGCTGGGCTGAGGGAGGCCAGGCCTGAGGCCCTGAGAGTTTCCTGTGCTGTGTTCAACTCTCAATAAACCCTCCCTGTTTTATGCTGGTTGAGAGTCACTCTGATCTAGAGAACAGGGGGGCATCAACCCCTTCGGGGGGTGAGGAGGCTGGGGGGGTCCAGAGCGCGTGGACTCCCTAAGGGGGCCCACGGCAGAGACAGATGTGCTAAGGCTCAGAGAGGTGTGGCTCCAGAAGGTGGAGGGTCCTGACCCCGAGAGAGAGTGGACCCCCGAGAAGGTCTGTCACACTGAAAGGGGCACCCCCTATGGACCGCACGGGGCCCAAGAGTGGGCACGATCTGTAAGTCCGTGACACAAGCACACAATTTGGCAACAATGAACTGGCTGCTCAGAGGAAGGATGGTCTAGTTGTTCAGGACACTAGCTCAGGACTTGGGAGACCTACATTTGATTCCCTGCTCCACCACAGACTTCCTGCGTGATCTTGGGCAAGTCATTTTGCTGCTCTCTCCCTTAGTTTCCCCTGTAAAATGAAGATAATAGCACTGGCCTATGACATAGGGGTGTTGTGAAAATAAGATCATGAGGTGCTGCAGAAGAATGAAGAGCTGAGGGAGGACCAACGGTGGAATGGGTGGGACAGAAGTGGCTTTTGAATTTGGTTAAAAGGCTCTAGGGAAAAGGCCAAGGGCCACAACTCTGATAGAAATGTGAAATGGAAGAGGAGCCCAGCAGGAGCAGAAGTCATATCAATGACCAGTGTCATGAGGTACACAGTCCAGGCAGGCTGCCACTACCCAAGGAGAGACTTTAAAGGGAGCTGGATAGAGGAAAGAGTCATGAGAAGAGAGACCACCACAGGTCTGGAATGGCTGTCAGCAAGGGCTGCTAGATGACAAAAAAGAGTTGCTATGTCATGCCTGGCCATGACAGGGTACCCTCATGGTGAATCAACTTTTCCAGACAACAGGGCCATAACCAAAAGACTTTTTTCAAAAAGTACCAAAACTTTTTAAAAAGCAAAACAAAGTCAGTCAAGAAATGCAGCCAGCCGCCTCATGGAGAAGATGCAAGTACATGAATAGGTCTGGTCTACCATCCTCTATCCAATCTACATGCAAATTATTACCAGCATTGCATTTGCTGTATTGATAAGTCTTCTTGATAGATTGTATTTTATTAGCCACTACCAGTCCCCTCTGTACGGCTTAGAAACCATCTACATAAATTATAGATTTAATATTTATCTCTCTCCACCACACAGATGTGAAGTATGTTTAGCAGCATTTACTCTAGTGCAGTAAAGTTTTATTTATAAATTTCTCTCCCTGCCATCAGGGTGCTTAGCTGATCGCTGTAAAGCTAACGGAGTACATCCCAAGCCTTCATCTTACTGGAGTCCTTTAACAACATGGGGTGGGGAGGGGGCATATTTTACTACCGCATCTTCACATTACTGATTTTGCCATTAAAATATAATGCCTTAGCGCGGTAATAAAGCACCCAACTGTGGTTTATGGCTGCAGTGATCAGTCTCAAAGTGGTAGCAATGATGGCAGAGGTTTTTTGGGAAACTTGGGTTTTTCTCGCCCTGCTCTTCCGCACCCCTGCCCTGGCCTTGTGTTGCTCAGCAAACCAGTTGGCGTGGGTCCGTGGGTGTGTTGGAGAGCCAAATGATTTCTTGGGAATGAGGGCTGTTTCTTTGGAGGGGATGGACTCTTACCAGGCAGATGTTTCCCTCAGCCTATGCACACACTGAAACCAATTTCAATCTGAGAGGTTTTTGCATATGGGACTTAAATTAAAAAAAATCAGAAACACTTTGCAACTCTGCAACATTGATGCACGTAATAATAATAATCAAACAGATGCTTTAACAAGGAGATAATTAATTTCAGGGCCAGGCCAGGGCTTTCTTGGTCTTTTGGGAAGACAGCTCAGAGTTCTCTTCAGTCTCAAAAGAGTAGCATTGACTAACACAAGGAGCAAGCTTTTAATCTGAAGATCACTGGATCAAGGTTGCTGGTTCAAATTCAGCCCAGAGCAGGTTGTTACCATCCAATGCCTCTTTGCCGGCCTGTGTAAAACAAGTTTGTCCAGTTCCTACCAACGTTGCTCCCCAACGAACTCATGGCTAAAATTCCCATAAGGTGCTGGGTGACCCTTGGCCATGTCACTTTGCTGCTCTGTGCCTTTTCCTTCCCACCTTTGGGCTTGCCTGTCCAGCACACGACTACCGGCAAGTCAGGATGTGACTCTACAATGCACCATCCGCTCACTGGTCTGCCTGGTCTCTTTGAGGCAGGGACTGTTGTTGAATAGGTGTCTGTACTGTTCCTAGCACACTAGTGCCCTGATCTCGGCTAGGGCTTCTAGGTGATGCTGTCATACAAGAGATGGGGGAAGAAGAAGCTGTTCATTCCATGTGGCATTTGGTTGGGAGAATGGACAACTTGTCTGCAATCTCAGCAGAGAGGCCCAGGACTAAGCTAGCCGTGGAGACTCAAGTCTTTCCCCACCCTTTCCAGGGCAGGGCTGCGACATGGGCTGTGTGGCAGAACCCTGTGCTGCTGTAGCTATAGTCTGTGAACCCCAGCATCCAGGGCTGTCCCTCTGGCACCTCCAACTAGCCACTGCCTTCATTTTAAAACGCACCAACAAACACCCTGTCTGCGCCATGCCACTGACATTCTGCAGCTGAAAGGGGGATAGCTGCAATTACTCAGCAAGGGCACGGACCGGGCATCAGGCCCAAGACCAGGGGAGGCTAATCAGGCAATGCAAAAGCCCCCCCCATTCAAAGCAAACCTGTAGCCTTTGGGAGGGATGCAAGAGAGGAATGAGGCAGGAGCTGGTGTTACCACCTTGCAGAGGCAGGTTTCCATCCATGGGAAATTGCTTTAGGTCTGCAAAGCAGGCGCAACATATTATGATCCTCTGTACTTCTCATCTGCAGCATGCTTTGCAAATAGGCCTTCCCCTTCCTCCCCTAAGTACCTGCTCAGGGAATTGCTGAAAGGAGCACAGCAGGGCAGCCATCTCCCCTGTAGCTCATTCCACAAGTACGGTGGGATGAGAGAGAACGATAAGAGCAACATTGGAAGGAGCAGTTTGGCACAAGACTTTTCTTAACACAGCTGGACTCTCTTTCTAAAATAAAGCTGGGGAGAGATATTTAGTTGGGGATGGAAGATAAGAAAGGTAGGGTTTGGTGGGTCATGGGAAAGAAAAACAAACAGGATCCAGTAAGATCCCACATGCCTACAAAATATGTGCAAAACTAAGGCAGACTCTCGCCAAATGCAGAATTACCAGAGGTGGACACTGGAAGGCACGAAACGAACCCTGAGAACAAGAGATGGTGCAGTCACTAACACAGAGGAGAGGGTGAGACAAGGAGATGCTTTCTGCTCCAACGTCAGCATGAGACAGAGATTTCCCTACGTGAAAAGGCATCGTAAAAGACGTCGTATCAAAAGCGTGGGGGAAAGACTGTGCCTGACCCGAGGAGAAAGGACAGAGAGGGTGTCGCATCAGGTCATACACTGGATCAGGGATGGATGCTGCTGACAAATGGAGACAGGGGATCAAACCAGACAGCTCGTCTCTCCTCTGGACCAATACCTGCAGCCCCTGTCTTTCTCGTTACACTTGTATCGCTTGTCATGCCAATTGAGTTTCCTTGGATTGAACTGAAAATGAGTGAGTTCGGGGGCTCCCCTCTCAGAGATAAGCTACATGGTAAACACAGGCCAACCCCGCCTCCATTCCTCACCTCCCAGCACTGATCCCCTCAGATCTCCACACGCTGCCAACCCCTGCTTTATCCCGGTGCTATTTGCCAGCTGCATATTTTCCTCGGGCGTAATCAAGCCAATGAAGAACAGACCCACAGCAGCTCATGAAATCACTGGCGCAAAACCGGCTGGGCAACGGTCAAGGCCGAGACAATCATCACATGACATCCACGGGCAACATTCAAACGCACCTCGGCATCCCCAGCCACTTGGGCAATCCAACCGTTAACTGGGGTATGGCGAGGAGGCATACTGCAGCCGCACGGCACTGTGGGAACTTTATGCAAATGACCACACAGGCAGCAACGCTCAGGCTGTTAAAAAAAGGTTAATCTGGGCCACAGGGTCCAGCAAAGCCTTACCCATTGTGAGATGCATTGTCCCTGCCTCTCCTCCGTCTGCACATGCAGCTGTTCTCACCCTTAAAGAAAGTCACAGGCTGAGACACAACTAGGTCAGACAGGGCCCCTAAATGACCCACTTTGAAGAGATCGTCTGCTCTTTGTTTACATTTATGTAAATCCCGCTCCATTGTCCTCTACATGGCACGCTGTTTATTTCTGCTTGGTTGCAATCGTGAAACTGGCTCTTTGGGGCAGCTTTTCCCTGACGAAGCCCAAATCCCTCTGCTTCCTCGTAGCACGGGAGATGTTTTCTAGTCTGGACAGGCCCTCTGCGTGCAAACCACATGGGCCCAGAGCCTTAGAAATATTTCAGCAGACTCTCATTGAAGTCAATGGAAGTTAGAAGATCTTTCACAGCTCTTAGCTCCTTGACAAGCCATCAGCTTCACTCCTGCCCCAGAACATGGCAAGTTCTCCTGCCTTCCACCCTGTGTTCCTCTCCTCTCCTCTCCCACCTATCCCAGCCCCACCTTTCTCACTTCAAGTGCTGCCTTGCAGTATTTCTATACCGCTCCTATACTGCTTACAGGTGTGGGGTGTTTAATAGAATATCAGGGTTGGAAGGGACCTCAGGAGGTATCTAGTCCAACCCTCAGCTCAAAGCAGGACCAATCCCCAACTAAATCATCTCAGCCTGGGCTTTGTCAAGCCTGACCTTAAAAACCTCTTAAAAACCTGAACACAAGGAGGAGCCAGGCTGCAGATATAATTAAAAACAGCTAATGCTACTTCTCACCCATATATCTCCGGGTGCTTTCTGAATGGCAGCCAAGCATTGGTAGCTTCATTTTACAGTGGGGAAACTGAGGCACTGAGCTTTACCACAGTGAGCCAGCAGCAGAGCCAAAAGAAGGCAGGTTTCCTGACTAGGGTGACCAGACAGCAAATGTGAAAAATTGGGATGGGGTGTGTGTGCGGGTAACAAGAGCCTATATATGAAAAAGACCCCAAAATTGGGACTGTCCCCATAAAAATCAGGACATCTGGTCACCCTATTCCCGACTCCAAGCCTGGTGCCACTCTCTCATTCACAGCTGCGCTGGCGTGGGTGCCATTGTGTGTTATTTCTTAATTGCTGACAACTGTCCTTATTTCTAAACTAGTTTTCTTCAGATGCACTAAAGCAACTCGTCTTCAGAGAGAATTGAATCTGCGACAGACCTGATATTTAGGAGGAAAAAGAAAAACCGTTTTTGAGTTCTGTGAACACTCACACAGAGGTCTCTGGGAAAGAGCAAAATGCACGCTTTTCCCACACTCGACTTTCTCCGGGGGAGCTGGGGAGAAAACAGTCACATGGAATTAGAATCAAAAAGTCCCAAGAAAAAGCCACCTCTGGGCTGAGAACAAAAGATGAGAAAATTCAGCCCAAGTGGCAAAGCAATATGGAGGGCCTGAAAACAGCATATGAGCGTGAAAGAGCCTCTGTCCTCACTCCAAGGCTGGCCAGCACAAGCCATACCAGCAGAGGAAGAGGATTCTGCTGCTCTCTTCATCTCTGATCAGGTACAACCAAGTCAGTTGCCCTCCGGTCCTCTGCCTTGCCAATCACAACTCTTCATCCCTTTCCCCCAAGAGCTGGTTAATGTTCCTCCTGGAAATTATTCCAAACCCAAACCTTCGCCTGCTATAAATAAAACAGCTTTCTTCCAACAACATCCCTCATCGGCCATGGCCTCCGCCAGTGGCTTGTCAATGCACATTACACAGAGCAACTACAACGAGGGGGAAACTTCCCCCATAGCCAGAGACTCACCAGAGCGCTCTCCTCTGCTGCGAGGAGGATTTAATCCCCATCATGAGGCATGGCACCAAATGATCATCACAGGAACCCATGTGATGAAAGGAGGAAGTCAGGAGACATCCAGGAACATGGTATGAAAGGAGCAGACCCTGAAATCCAAATCTCTGTTTAAATCCTGTTATTGTTAATTCCAGGCTTGTCTCCACGGCGGTTGATGCATTCTACAGGGGTATCATTTCTGAAGCACACTAATGTGTTGTGCATTAACTGGTCTGTGTAGACCCTGCTGGTGTGCACTCAAAGATCTGTGTGGACAAATCCTAAGCCTTTGACGGTGATCTCTCTACGTACTTATATGGCCCCCTATCACCATTGTATCAAAATATATCTTGTATATTTTGCATCCCAATAGCCCAGGGTGGTACAGAGGTGACACAATCTCCATTTTTACAGATGGTGAAACTGAGGCACAAAGAGGGGAAGGGGCAGGGAGTCTGACAGAGCTGGGAGTTCATGCCAGAACTGCAGTCCAGGGTCTTTAGCCACAGAGTCAGCCTTCCTCTCAAAAAGCAGAGCTTACGCTAGACCCAGGTCTCCCAATTGGAGTTCCAAGAGGTTCTCAACCCGCGGTCCGATCAGCACAATGCTGCGGCCCATGTGACAGTCTCAGGGCTATATAGCTAGCATATATCTATTGTGTGGATGCAGCCCACATAACGAGCTGCATACGCAGCCCACAATAGTAGATAGATCGGTTCTCAACCTAACCCCAAGTCCAGCCACTCAGAAAGCTGCAGAAAGAGTAAAAGCTAAAGTCTCCTCAGTGCCACATTTCACCACGCCCACGTACTTCATTCCTTGTCTCTCTCTGTATCGCCCAGCAGCCACGGCCTGTCCCTGAATGCCACCATGACACTGCATCTCGCCCCGCAATGGCAAAGCTTGTCCCCTCACTGAATTCCCCAGGGGGCACTTTGCTCTCCGCTGGCAAAGAAGCCAGGCAAACACCAGGCCTCTCCTTTTCACTCTTGCTTTACCAGCTGAAGAGCACGGGCCATCTTCCAAGCAGAACAGCACAGCCGACGGGAAGCTGCAGCGAAATAAAAGCGAGCACCTCATGGCCATAGAAGAGAACGGGCCAGCTAGGGCTGCTGATGTTTCCTAGGGGGATCATTCATACTCAGGAGCAGAGCTTGGGGGAAACGCAGCACTCCTCTGAATGCGAGAGAGCGCCGGTGGTCAGTACCACACCTGATCCCTGGCTAGACGACTCCACTCCCTAGTGTGGATTGGACTGGGGGTTCCTGTGCCTGGTCCATGAGTCTGGTGCAGCCCCCAGAGGCAGAGGCTAGATCAAGCTGCAGACACACATGCTTTCAGGTCTGGTGGGTCAGAGAGGATGGAGGCCATTGCGTTACCATGAGCCTCAGTCCTACATGCCCTCCACACAAACACAGCGCTTGCATTGACTGCAAAAGGGAGGAATCCAGTGTGTTCCTGGAGGGGCCAGCCGTGAATACGGTGACCAGCTGTTCTGATTTTATAGGGACAGTCCTGATATTCGGGGCTTTGTCTTATATAGGCTCCTATTACTCCCCCACCCCCGTTCTGATTTTTCACACTTGCTGTCTGTCCCCCCGTTGCACAAGCAGTGATACGTGGGAACTGCCATCTAGGCCTTATTACCTGGCATGCCCACGAAATCAGCGACTTTAAAATCCTCCTTTATTTTTTTTCCCAAATCAACAGAACAAAAAATGAGTTCCTGGAAGGAAGAAGACCTGGGGAGCCTCAAAGAATCTGCGTCTCGGAAAAGATAGATGGAGGAACGCAGCCAGAAGTAGGGGGTATTGGTCTGGCCATGAGAATAATGAGATTGTGGGTAGAGCGGGTAGCAGCAGCAACCGATTGCTTAAATGTTTCCTGCAGTCACTCTGAAGAAATTAGGTCTCTTCATCCAGACACTGAAACAACAGCGAGAGCAAACACAATGGCCGCCCTCTTGGCAGAAACCCTGGGGACAGAACTGGGAACCTTCGGAGCATGACCTGTCATAGCCTGAAATAAAGTAGGCAACGGCTATAGCTGTGGATCAGCACATGGGGGACCCATCACAAGGCCATCCCTAGGGAGCTGCGGGGCCCAGGACAGAAGTGACAAATCCGTCACTTCCAGGACCGACCTGTCAGTTCCGGGACCGACCACGCCTAGCGCCGGCCCATCGCATCAGCGGGCCACAATTTGCCATAACCAAGGGTCGGCTCTGCCCATCACACGCACATTACATATGGTGCTGAGGCCTCGAAGAACTCGTATCCTCTGTAGCTCGGCACAGACAAGGACCTGTAACACGCAATCACCACACACCAAACGTGGCAGGGTGAAAACCCAGTCAGAGGAAACCAACCAACAAATCGCCAGACCCAGCTGTGGGCGCACTGGGGTCCTCAGCAAAGGCAAGACTTGGGGCCCCTTCTTCCTCCAGAATCATGCCTCTGCCCTTCCATCTACAGTAGACGCCTTTTATCCCCCATGGCCCCCCAAGTCCTTTACACCAGCAGCAGCGCAGGCTCAGAGGCAATGCCGGAGAGGAGTATGGTTTAATGTAAGAAATGAAATAATAATACGCAGCTGTTTTTATTGGTAGATCTTCACAAAGGTGGCTATTATCCTTCACTTCACAGATAGGGAAACCGAGGCACAGAGAGGGAAACAAACTTGCCCCGCACTACACGGTGAATTGATGGTAATGCAAGGAAAGGAACCCAGGAGTCCTAGACCACACCTGCTGTTAAAAACAGTAGCTTCGAATTCACAGAGCCCCAGGACTCAAACCAGGGACTTCATTCTGCAGAGCTGCGAACCCTCACAAATCTCATAATATTTGGGCTTTTTTTTCTTCAAGTTCCAGCCACTGGAGTCAGGTGACTATGTGAAAGTTTCTAGACTCCATCATTTTCATGCTTCTCTGTAAAAAGCTGAGGCTGTAGGGGAGGGGGGACACAGGGGAGGGGCCAGGGGCCTCCCCATCCGGGAGCTCAGGGACTGGGAAGGAGGGTCCCACGGGCCGTAGTTTGCCCACCTCTGCCCTAGGGCTGGGCTATCTCTTGCCTGTTCACACACCTAGTCCCATTGGCTTCAGGGGGATTCCCTGCCCCCGTGCTCATCACTATGGTGCATTCATTGCTACATCCTGGGAACCACCTTTGGGAATCTGTCATTCCATCTCCCACCGGCATCTTAAACACTGGTGCCCTGCAAATGTCTCATTGCAAACTGGAAGTCACCCCTTAGACTGCCCTCCATCTTGCCCCTCTCCACCCACTGTTGTTCCCGCAGTGAGGGAACAGGCTGGTAGTCAGCCCAGTAGTGTTTAAACGGCACCTTCAGAACATCATTCACAAGACAATGCAGGCTAACGCTCTAGAACAGGATGCGCTGCTGTCCTCTTACACTGCTAACTTTAGCAGTTTCCCCAGGGCTCGTGTGCATGGAAAATTACATCCCCTCTGCTTTTTAATTATTTTTAATCAAATGGAATGACTGCGAGGCCAGCAGGATCTGCTAATCTCCGCATAGAGTCGCTCCCCGCTGAAGCGGGGTGGGGAGCAGAGGAGAGGGGTAATCCAGAATTAATTGTGGGAAGAGAAGGAGAAAATGTACTGTCATTCTAGCCAGGCGTTAGAGCACTGGAAACAGATTCCCCCCCCAACCTGTCTCGAGCCGCCGCTGAGCTGAGGTCACCCCACGGGAGTATCCTTCTGAGATCTCTGGCTACCAACCTTCCAAAGCTTTGCAAACAGCCGGGGCTCTACTCCGAACGCCCCATTGGGGAAACATCATGAAGAAGCCACAAGACTCGGGCTGGTTTCACGAATCTCACCAAGATCTGATGAAGGCCAGGGCCCCCTGTCACTACAGTCTAAGGCACTGCTCCCACCAACTTGACTTGTCTTCTTCAGGGCGGGAAGGAAGTTCAGAAGCCTTGTAGCATCCTCAAAAGGGTGCTCAATCCTTCAGAGGCAGGAGGCATTTCCCGTGACACAGTTGAAGTGGCTGCCAGTGTGGAAAACACCCACCGAACAGTTTTCCCTTAGCTTTTCTACCAGAGATTCTACAGGGTATGTTGCCGAGTAGAATAGGCCCGACAACATTTCAGGCCTCCCCTCTCCGTGCCTCAGTTTCCCCATGTAAAATTAGGATCAGCCTCACTGCCAGGCCTTTGCACTTCTATATGCCAAAGAACCTTGAGCAGACTATGCGTCCAGACAGCCCAATGTCCTGTCTCCAGCAGAGGCTAGGACCAGCTGCTTAGGAAAGGTGGAAGAACCCCTGTAGTTCTGGGCTAACACCTTTGGGCTGTAACTCTGTGGCTCTCAGTTTAATCCAGGCCCCAAGTGTCGGAGAGGGTCCATGCATTTGCTTGTACCTTTAATCAAGAGACTAATTCAGCTGCTATCTCGTTATCTAACCTACGCCCAGCCTGTTCGTGCGGGTGCGTGCTCCTTTCACAGTACATATGTAACTCATTAATGGTAATTATATAAACACCCAAGCTCCACAATCTGAAAATTACAGCCTCTAATTCCGCACAGAGCCTGGTTCCTTCTCCCCGGTTCCCACGTTAACGAGCGCTTCGGAGGCAGGGCTGCAGCTTGCCTCCCCGTGCTCCTTCCTCCCATGCGGAAACAAAAGTCATGCTTGCCCTGAGGAATACTCGGGTACAAAGGAATCTCCTCTCCTTACTTTACGAGCTCCTGTCTTCCAGTGCAAGGCAAGGAACCTTCATCTGACTGCATTCCCCTCTCCCAGCCCCGCTTTGGGGAAAGGATGCAGAGAAGCCCCTGAGAAAACCAAGATTACAAGGTAACACCAAAGGCCCCAGAGACACCACGAATGAGCATGCACCATCTGTTATTTATTTGTATTGCAGTCGCATCTGGGAGCCACGGTCATGGACCAGGCCCCCATTGATCAACGTGCTATATAAACAGAACAAGAAGAGTCTCTGCCCTGAAGAGCTTAACATGTCGCCTGTTCCCTTCTCCGATTTTCCGCTCTAGCTTCCCGTGCTGATTATGGTGCTATTGCTATGGTTTCCTGAAGTCAAACACATGAACCAGCCAGGCAGGGGCCTGCAACATAGACACTGATAAGAAAGTGTTGCCTAGTAGGTAGCCCACGGCTCAGACGATCTGGGTTCTATTCCTGGTTCTGCCATGATTTTGCTGGGTGACTCTGGGCAAGACTCTGCCCCTCTCTGTGCCTCAGTTTCCCCCGTAAAATGGGGATAATGACACTGACCTCCTTTGTAACATGCTTTGAGATCTACCGATGAAAAGTGCTATGTCAGAGCATTGTATGATTATAAGCAGGGATCCTAGTTTTTCGGATAAACGCCCCAAAATCCACATTTTTCCATGATTAAAATGAAACCTGAACTTTAATTTCCCTAGCCACAACACTCCTAGGTCTCAGTTGAACATGTTTTATATTGATATATTTACTATTTTTAAGCTGGCAGCCCAAGCCCCCAGCCCTGGGTAGACAGCTGAATCCCCCCTATTCTCCTGATTATCCAAATTTTTGATGATCTGATCTGGCCTAAGTTCCAATTAGATCAGATAATGGGGGTCCCACTGTACATGTTTTCATTTTTTCACAACATGTAAAAATCTAAAGATTCTCTGTAAAAGCGCAAATTCCATGTTTTCCATGGCAAACAGATTTCTAGGATCCCTGATTATTAGGAAGAGCTGCACTGGGCAGGGTTTGAACTCTCAGGCCATTGGTTATGAATTTTTATTTATGATACACCAGAGTCCTAAATCCCCTCGTCTATTTCCAGATTTAGCTAGAGTTACGCAGGCTGGGAGGGAGCGGAAATTAAATTTCACCGAAGAGCGAGTATGTGGATTTGGATTTAGATCTTTGCCATCTTGTTCCGTGCCAAATTAAGAGCCCCGTGGAATAATCAGCTGGGTTTTTAGGAGAAGGGAGGGCCAGTGTCAGAAGAGATGTGGCCCAGCTGATGAATTTTTAGGAAATCCAATGATCCCAGAGCTTTGATTGGATCAGTCTCTACTATTGATTCTTCCTCCCCCTTGGCACGTTTCATATTTAATGTCTATGCCTGTCATTGATTCTGCACATTGCGATCGGAAACAGATGATTATTCACCCTCCCTTTTAAAACTTATCCACAGGCTGCACGATCCAAACGGTTTGAAATAACAGTTCACTTGAAGGGCACTCAGAAGGAGGATGGGTTTGTGATTAAGGCTCTGGGACACAGGCGACTGAGATCCAATTTTTGGCTTGATAGCAGGTTTTGGACAAGTCAGTTAAGGCCAGAGTGATAGGTTTGGTGCTGTGGACTTTTGAATATTTTGCCTCCAGTTGTGGGTGCCGAGCAAGTCTGATTGGAAATTTTGGCAAAAATCAGCTGTTTCGTCAAAGTTGACATGGTTTATGGAGCTGTGTCAGGTTCCATGAATCTTCCACGGGAAGGTTTCTGGGTCAGCAGAGAGTGAGCAGTATGGGGTGGTTAGGGCACAGGCCTGGCATATGGGAAACCTGGATTCAGCTCCCTGCTTAGGTCTGATTTGGAATGGTCTGGGATAAAACCCTTTATTCTGAATCAGCAAAGACCCAAACCTAGGGTCTCCTGCATCTTCTAGTCTACCCCCCACACACACTTTTGCAAAAGGGTTTAAAAGGTTTTTCGTTCCAATGCAGAGTGAAAACACACTCGGAAACCTTGAAAGCTGCCACAAAAAACAAAACTGTCAGCCTGCCGTCAGCTCTAGCGTCAAGTCCTCGATTGCTCTGTGCCTCAGCTTCCGCATTTGTAGAAGGGCGATGATAATGTTTCCTTTCTCCCACCTTTGTCTGTGTTGTCTATTTATACTGCAAGCTCTTTGGGGCAGGGACTTTCTCTCGCTATGTGTATGTACAGCAGCTACCACAATGGGATCCTGATCTTGGCTGGGACTTCAAGCATCTCATGGTTTTGTGTGTGTGTGTGTGTGTGTGTGTGTGTGTGTGTGTGTGTGTGTGTGTGTGTGTGTGTGTGTGTGTGTGTGTGTGTGTGTGTGTGTGTGTAAAACAGGACTCCCCCCCCTCAATAAAAACCTCCTAGATCAGAACCTGGTGCTTCCTGTTAGGATGCACAGCTAGCGACAAATCCCAGGAAATAGAGTAAAAAATGGCCAAAGGGATAAGACCCCTTTAAACAATCCCAGAGATATTGAAAGCTGCTTAGCAATCTCCTGTGAAGCAACCGATTGTTCAATTTGGGTTGTGATGATTAGTTATGGGAATGTCCGCTAGCATGTGGCTATGAAACCTGGATGCTTTTGATTCTTGTGTGCTGCATCTTTATATTTCTAAGCACCCTACCTGCAACCACTTCTGTTCTCATGACTGCTGCAGCGCATTACAGAGTGACACACACACAGCTCACTCTTCTGGGGACTTTACTTTCGTTCTTTTTTTATTGTGGCCTTTTAACATCTAAACCATCAACCATTCTGGATAGAGGTGAGTTTTGAGGAGGTTGGGGGAAGGCTGTATCTCATGAACCTCCTGCAGCGTGGGCTGCTTTGGCTTAACGGAGGCAGTTATAATTCCACTCCTTCACTTAGGAGGAACCTGCGAGACGCAGTTTCGTGCACTCAAGAAGGAGCACTAATGCACTCTTGTTCCTGAGTGGGGTTCACATTTAAAGAGGGGTGTGAGCGCATCATATAATCTCAGGAGAGAAGTGGAGGAGCTGCCCCAACATACAGCACCTCTGGGAAGCAAAGTGCTGCTCTCCCATCCCCCATTTAAGAGAGAGGAGGTTGGTGGGTGCGTGGAGATGATGCCCATTTTAAGGGCTTGGGGAAAAGTATTCAGGGGTACTCAGTGACCACACTCCTGCTTTTTCTCTTTATGTACTCAGCCTCTGGCTGGTTTCTCACCTCAATTTCTGTCCCCCGCCACCCCATCCCCATTCCCCTTCTGCTGCTTTCCTGATTTTTTTAAGAAGAAAAGTTGGCGCTCCAGCTGAAGAAAAAGGCAGCCCCTGCTGACAGGAGAGACTGTCAAGGGCATTTTTTCAGCAAAGCCACAGCCTGTCAGCAAAGACATCAGGGAGGATCTCCTCGATGTCTCTATTGAATTGAGGAGATTCATGGCAGTGACTTAAACAGGTCATGCTGGCTGGCTGATGGCTCTCTGCAGATGGAGTGCCGGCTCTGGGCTCTGGCTGACACTGTGCAGCGTGTTTCTCTCTTGGCCACACTCGACTGCTCTGCATGAATTATTTTCATTTTCTAGATCTGTTGCACATGGCTTGTTGTGGTTGTTTTTGTCGTCATCACTACTTTCCCTTCCAGCTGCGTCCCCACGGTTCCTTCCACTCGCCATGTACAGTAAATAGCCGATCCGATTTGTGCAAAAAAAAAATAGATGGAATTGTGGCTTTTATGATCAAAGCATCCTCAGTGGAAAATCCCTCTGCTTCCGAGGGGGGAAAGGAACCTGATCAGAAAGGCAGGTGGAAGAGAGGCTAAGCTCCGCTCCCCTGGGTCAGGAAGCTGCCTTCAATAACTGGCCCTTCTGACTCAATGTACTAATTGTATTTTACCTGATTCTGCGCACTGCCTGGGACTGCACTTCTAGGCGTTCATCCAGAGCGGCTGCCTTCCCGAGTGCATTCTCCTTGGGTTGCTGCCGCTGCTAGAGAACCAACGCGTTCCTCGCAGAGCGGGCTGTGCGCTCTTCCAGGACCTCTGTGTCTTGCAAAGTGCATTCTGTCCTGTCATCCGTCCAGACCCTCTGCATTGCCCCGCTCACTGCTCTGCTGCTCCCACATGCCCCGACTTGCACTCCTCAGAAGCCCGGCCTTCCCTCCATGATTGCTCGAACCTCTTGCTTCCTGTGGCTGCATTTCATGCCCATTCTCAACCTGTGTTCCTAATCCCAGCTCCTGCTCTTTGTATCCCACTCCCAACCGCTCTCAAATCGCCCAGGCTTTCCCCGATTTTGGCCATTCTTCCAAAGCATATTACTAAGGTTTTCCCCGGTCAACGGGAATTTGAAAATGTGGCCTTAAGGGACTTGTCCAAGGTTACAGAGCTAGTGCCAGAGCCAGGCTTCCAGTCCGCCCCCTGCTCTGCTCACCGAATCACAAGACGTGCAGGATTCTACAGTCCGTGAGGCACAGCCTGGGAAGCGTTCCTCTCCTTTCTTTGAAGCTTTATGTCCTGGCAAAGTCCTAGATCCAAGGCAGGGTACCAGATAGTAACATCCTGCCTTTGGCTTGGTATCTCATTTGTACCAGATGCAGGAGCAGTGCCAGCTTTTTTGCTGCCCTAGGCGGTGGAAGGTCCCACCCCTGAAATGCCACCCGGAGGGGGGACAAGTGGGGCAATTTGCGCCAGGCCCTGGGCCCCTCAGGTGCCCCATGAGCCATGGCTGGCAGCAGTCCAGGTCTTCGGTGGCATTTCGGTGGCGGGTGGCCTTTCAGTGCTGCTGAAGGTACAGAGAGAGTGAAGGGCCCCCTGCCGCCAAAATGCTGCTGAAGACCCGGACTATGGCTTCTTTCCTGCTTTGTCCTAGACCCCCTGAATCCTCTGGGTGTCCCTGCCCCCGACAGAAGCAGAGGAAGGTCCCACCCTCAAAATGCCAATGACCAGGGAGGCCAAAGATCCGGCCGCCGCGGTCATCGCCTCCAAATGTTAGCGCCCTATGCGACCGCCTAGGT
This sequence comes from Gopherus evgoodei, assembly GCF_007399415.2. NCBI lineage: Eukaryota > Metazoa > Chordata > Testudines > Testudinidae > Gopherus > Gopherus evgoodei. The sequence goes on along the minus strand of NC_044339.1, from coordinate 7,028,374 downwards.
TGCTGAATGGCATGCGCCGGCCCTGACCAGAAGGTACAATGCTGGGCCCAAAGAGGGTCCCAGGCTTATTGGAAACAGTACGGCAAATCCTTACACCCTAGAGTTGCCAGGCTTCCAGATGGCATGGCTGCGTCTTGCCTCCAAACCCATGACCCTCCCGCGTTCCTGCTCATCACTCCGTTGTCGCCATGGGCATAACGTGCACTTTTGACCCACTAATCCCCCTGCTCCTCCTTCATGTCCAGTTGTTACCGTCTAACCTCGACAGTTACTTATCCTGTTATCTGCTTCTTTTTATTCTTCACCTTGCACTCCAGTGCCCGATATCCATCTCCATGCTCTCGGTCAACGCACAAAGCATTATTGCTAATTTGAAGCTACCCTCTTCTCCCCGATTTACACTCTGATTAATAATCCCTTTGCTCCCTTGGTAATGCTGTACCACTAATAAGATTAAAACATATCTCCCTCTCACAGCACCGATTCATAATGCTGATTTACCATTACTTCTCAGCGGCTACGGAATGGATGTGCATGGCTGTTACCTCAATCCCGATCTATTTCTGCGCTGCTGAGAAATAACTGCTAATTAATACCTTTCTGTCTCCCAACTGCTTCCAGATATGACTGGTGATCAATATTCATCTGGCACCCAGCCAGCAATCCCAGTGGCTGATACTTAACTCCCAGCCCTGTTCACTCCTGATATTACTTTCTCTCTGCAAAGCAATTTGCTTTTCTTTATATTTGTTTTATTTTCCCCCATGACCCCTTCTTTTGTGGAGTGGGAAGAGGGTCTTCTTGCAACCTATTTCTCCCTGTTTCACTAGGAGGGTGGTGAAGAGCTGGAATTGGTTCTCTAGGGAGGTGGTGGAATTTCCTTCCTTAGAGGTTTTTAAGGTCAGGCTTGACAAAGCCCTGGCTGGGATGATTTAGTTGGAGTTTGTCCTGCTTTGAGCAGGGGGTTGGACTAGATGACCTCCTAAGGTCCCTTCCAACCCTGATATTCTATCTCACTCTAAACTCACTGCCCTGTCTCACCTTAATCCAGCAGGGTAGAGGGAGATCGATGGTTTCACCACACATAGTTTTGGGGCCACCAGCACGCAAACCTCAATACGGAACAAATGCAGGCATCAGAGAAGCTGGCTGAGCTCCCTCATACTGATCCTTCCTTCTGGCCCAGGAGTCTCCCTCTTCTCTTGTGCTGTCTGGTGAAGAGGCGGCTTAGATGGACAGGCTATACATCTAACTTCCAGGCTTCTTCAGCTGTTGGGCCACTGACCACCTGCCAGATCTATGGGCTGGGCAGTGGAGTGGCCATGAAAGATGCTACCCCCCCCCACCCTCTTTCCAAACCCAGGACATATCTGTCAGGGGTAGACTCTGCCTGCCTGACCCCTTTCTGTAGACGCAAGCCTCAGTAGGCTCTGCTAGGTCCCCCTGTTGCTTCTCCACTGGCAGCTTGCCTTATTCTGGGGCCACCACCTAACTCTCTTATGTGCTTTGCAGCAACAGATCTCAAAATGTTTTACAAAGGGGGTCAGTATTAAGGGCTTTGAGAGCTATGGATGTAAAGTGCTATGTAAGAGCTAGGCATTATCGTCAGCCTCCATGTTACAGATGGGGAAACTGAGGCAGATGTTCCTCCCCACCCAAATAGCTCTGTATCCTGTTTTTATTTCCAGCTGTATAACAAAGATTTTGGCCAAATTCTTCTCCCACTTCCTCTGGTGCAGCTCCGTTGACTTCACTGAGGTTACTCCGGTGTTGCTGGGAGGAGAATTTGGCCTTTGGTGTTTTGGATGGCAGTATCTGGCTTTGGAGTCACCGCTTTCCTGGGGATCCTCACTGTTTTAAACTCTTTACCAACACCTTACTCATGTGACTGCCGCAGTGTAACTGGTTGCCAAACGAGGTGGGGGTGGGGAGCTGTCTCCCAATGGCCGGTCCACAAAAAGAGAGTTCCCTTCCTCCCCGTACCCATAAAACTTCACTGCGCAAGAGGACTCGCCCTTTGCCGGCCTGAACCCATATCCCATTCCACGGTGCGGGTGGGTAGGCCAGGCAGTGCCCTCTTCCTGTACCAACCCCCCGAATCTCCAGTCGAGAGGAAGTCTTCTTTCCATCAATCACAAAGGGTTTTCTGGAGGATCAAGACGTATTTTGCAGGGGAATCTCTTTGGGGAACTATATGGGGATTTGGGGCAGGAGAAGAGGGATGCGTTCCCTTGAGATTATGTGAGTTATCCTTCCCACAATTCAATGCTGCGTGGGTCCCGCAGGACCGTGCTTCCCTGCCACCTGTTGCTCCCAGCCTGCCCTGCCCTCAGCCCCCCTGGTGCATCCCAATGTATTTGTACATCTTGCATTTTCCTGGGCTGCCGAACCAGCATCCATCAGGAGAGAACCAACATCCTGAAAAGCAGCCGTGACGCCTCCCCCCACAACCCAACCACCACCTCTAAAACAGAGGTGGGCCGCAATCCGGCCCATTGAGCCTGCAGCTTTAAAGACAACAGCGGCGGAACGGAGAGAAATTTAAAAAAAAAAAAAAAAAAAACCAGCCTCCGATCTGATGGATGTGGCAGGGGAGAGCCGACGCTCTGCTTTTAATAAAACATAACGAAGCATAGGATCGTAAAATATTTCCGTTAATTCAGTACTCCCACGAGGGTGGGTAATAGCGGTTTGGTAATGCGGTAGGCTTTTCTAGCAGCTGGCCAGGAGAAAGGACAGCTAGTGTAGTTAACAGCTGGCCTACAGCCCCGTGCATTTGTAAGTGTTCTTTTCCCAGGCATGGCCTGCAGGCTGCAGTGCCAGTGAGGGCTCTGTAGGGGGCAGTACGAGGCAGGAGTGGGGTAAAAGCCTCTCGCCACCAGTCCGAGGGAACTGAGATCACATGCATTTCAACACTTGGCTCGTCAGTCCTCTGTCTTTGTTCCGTGTTTGTGCAGCACCTGGCACCAGAGGGGCCAGGGTCACAGCACTATAGATTCACAGACTCTAGGACTGGAAGAGACCTCGAGAGGTCATAGAGTCCAGTCCCCTGCCCTCATGGCAGGACCAAATACTCTCTAGACCATCCCCGATAGACATTTATCTAACCTACTCTTAAATATCTCCAGAGATGGAGATTGCACAACCTCCCTAGGCAATCTATTCCAGTGTTTAACTACCCTGACAGTTAGGAACTTTTTCCTAATGTCCAACCTAAATCTCCCTTACTGCAGTTTAAGCCCATTGCTTCCTGTTCTATCATTAGAGGCTAAGGTGAACAAGTTTTCTCCCTCCTCCTGATGACACCCTTTTAGATACCTGACAACTGCTATCATGTCCCCTCTCAGTCTTCTCTTTTCCAAACTAAACAAACCCAATTCCTTCAGCCTTCCTTCATAGGTCATGTTCTCAAGACCTTTAATCATTCTTGTTGCTCTTCTCTGGACCCTCTCCAATTTCTCCACATCTTTCTTGAAATGCGGTGCCCAGAACTGGATACAATACTCCAGTTGAGGCCTAACCAGCGCAGAGTAGAGTGGAAGAATGACTTCTCGTGTCTTGTTTACAACACACCTGTTAATGCATCCCAGAATCACGTTTGCTTTTTTTGCAACAGTATCACATTGTTGACTCATATTTAAGCTTGTGGTCCACTATGACCCCTAGATCTCTTTCTGCCATACTCCTTCCTAGACAGTCTCTTCCCATTCTGTATGTGTGAAACTGATTGTTCCTTCCTAAGTGGAGGACTTTGCATTTGTCTTATTGAACTTCATCTGGTTTACCTCAGACCATTTCTCCAGTTTGTCCAGATCATTTTGAATTTTGACCCTGTCCTAAAGCAGTTGCAATCCTTCCCAATTTGGTATCGTCTGCAAACTTAATAAGCGCACTTTCTATGCCAACATCTAAGTCGTTGATGAAGATATTGAACAGAGCGGGTCCCAAAACAGACCCCTGCGGAACCCCACTTGTTATACCTTTCCAGCAGGATTGGGAGCCACTAATAACTACTCTGAGTACAGTTATCCAGCCAGTTATGCACTCAAATTATAGTAGCCCCATCTAAATTGTATTTGCCTATAAATAATTATCTCCCATTTTATTTATACCAGTGCTGGAATTTCATGGGAAACTTTCAAAAGTCACCAAGGGAGGTGGGTGCCCAAATCCCATTGGTTGCCAATAGCAGTTGGGTGCCGACCTGCCCTTTGTGCTTTCAAAAATGTCCCCCTTCGTACCTAACCCACCTTCCCAGAGCGGTGCAATGCAGCCCAGGCTCTGAAAATTGATGTGGTAGCTCACACAGACAGACAGGCTGGGGGGCGTATTGCTGGCGAGTACTGCCAGCTTGACTGTCCTCCATGTAGCCCAGCTGGGATGGGCAAGGCAGGGTGAGATCCTCCCACAAGGCTCTCTCCATCATTGCGACTCCAGACTCACCACTAGGGAGGGCTGAGGCAGATCCCTCAACCTTTGCCTTCCCCACAGATTGCCAAGAAGGGGCCCTTGGGTGCTAATGAGGGCAGTGGATTTTGTGCTGTAGTTACCTGTCCGCACCCAGCCTGACTTTCAGACACTACCATGCTGGGTAATATCTCGTCATCCAGGTAACAGGCTCTACACCCTGTTACGGGCCCTGAACCATCCAGCAGCGAATCCATACTCTCCAAGCAACGCAGCTCATGTTAAAAGCACTATGCATTCTAGCATTGCGGAATAACCTTGGCTCAGGATGAGTCCTGCTACCCTCTCTAAAACTACAAAGGAACAATCTCATAGACCCCATAACGAACCATTGCACCCTGTGGCTAGAGGAAGGTCCACAAGTCAGGTTGAATCGCACATTCCTTGTGGTACGATAGGGTTAGAGGTGGTCAGAAGGTTCTTTGTGTGAAGTTGTACAGATTTTGATGACCTTTCACTTGGGCAAAAGGTTGGTGAAAAAACCATTTTGAAAATGTCAAATATTAACTTTTCATCCTGAAAATGTTGAAACAGGGAGATTTTATGATTTGAACCCCCTTTTCATTTCACAATTACTTTTTTTCCATATAAAAATTTAAAAAGTCATAATCAAAATGAAACATTTGGATTGACACTTAAGGAATTTCTGGAGGAAATTTTGTTTTGTGAAGAACTTCAGAATTTTCGGTTTTCTCCCAATTCAGGATGAACAATTTAAAAAAAAAAATCTGAAATATTTTCCTGGGACAGAAAATCCATTTTCCGATGATCTCTAGAACATAAAGGGGATTTGATCACCTAATTCCTATAGATTCGTTTGAAAGTCCCACTCTAAAGTGATTTTCCCAATGAACCAGTGGCCGAATCAGAATATTGATTTGGGGATCCCAAAGACATGCTGAAGTCGCTAGACTCCAATGGTTAGCGCTACACGTCAGTGGTTCTGATTCATAGGAGGCTCCAGAGGACATATCCTTTGGGTGCCAAGCCTGGGAAGTTCTGTCCTAAAAGGAATACCATTATGTAGCATAGCAAAGAGCAACAGGTCCCGCTAACTCAGAAAATCTACAGCAGATCAAGATGGATATAGGGTGATAAAAAGTGGAGTGCAATAACACAGGCCCACCTATGCCAGCCCAGTATATTTCCCCACTTCCCTCCCTCTCCAGCGCCCCAAACACCGTACCTTTCTCTTGGCACACTGTGGCAGAAGTGATTAACATTTCTGGTATCTCTGTGTTCGAAATCTTGCTGCATCTGCTTTGTCCTACATTGAGCACTAAATATAGCTATTAAATATGCTTTCTCCTTTCCGAGAGAGATAAGATTGTTTAAATAAGCCCTTTAAATTTTAAAGCATTTGGGTTATTTTCTCTCTACGGGAAGCTTTTAGCAGTGTGCACAGGCAGCCGGGTGCGGGGAGGTGGGTACCTCTGACAACAACTCAACACATCCACTCTCCACGGTAACTCAGAAGGTGCTGGAAGGTAACCCAGTAACATCCTATTACAGTGCTTCATCAGCCTGAGAGATGCAGGGGGGAGAAACCCAGCCCACTTACCCCACCAGCCCTTCCTGCTATCAGGGAGACATCTACACTGCAAAAAGAACCACAGCAGTGAGTTTCAGAGTTTGAGTCTGCAGACTTGGACTCAGGCTACGGTGCTAAAAACAGGTGTAGACCTGGGCTCTGAGACTCACTGCCACAGGTGGGTTTTTCCCCCTTCTTCCAGTATAGCCCCCTCCTGGAGATCAGTTTCAACCCCATGTTTTAGCCCAAGGAAATTGCTCTCCTCTGCCAACCCAGGTGCACATCCAGTGCAAGTCAACATGGGCAGCCATGTATAATTAGCACTGGACTTTGTACCTTCAGAGCCCTTTGCAGATATCAGTCTTCACGGCACCCCTCCGGATAGCACTTTTCCAAAATGGATGTTTCTTACCCATTTTACAGATGGGGAAATGGAGACATGGCGCCTATGGCTGGGATCTGCAGTGGGAACTAAAGGCGTTAGACACCAACCCCCGTGAACACCAGTGGGATTTGGTTGCCTAATTCCCATAGGCTCTTCTGAAAAATCTCACTCAGTGACTTTCCCAAGGTCACATTGCGGCAGAATCAGGATATTAATTCAGGGATCCCAGTCACGTGCTTAAACCACTAGACCTCACTGCCCCTCCAAGCAGCCAAGGATTAGTGCTAAGTTAAGCCATTTTGATTCATGGGCACATTTCCTTTGAGTTCCAATATCTGGGAAGCTCTGTTCAACAGCAGATGCCACGGGCCTTCCCTACTCTCACCAAGATGCCACTCATGAGCACCCACTCTCTGAAAATAAGGCCCTTTTAAGGTGTCAAGTTGGGCACTTATCAATTGAGGCATCCAAAATCAGTAGTCGTTTGGAAAGCCTTTGCCACTGGAGTTAGCGATCTGGAAGACGGACATGACCAGCTGCTGCTAGAGTCTTTCATTCTGCTACTTCAGGCTGAATACTGCATGGTCCTGTATTTCTTTGAACAGCAGTTGTCATTTGCACATCACAGCTATAATTATGGCAAAGTATATCCTCTCACCGTCAGAAGAAAATAACTATCTACAGCAAGTTTGCCCATATTAAAATGTTTTAAAATATTTTCTTAAAAAGAAAAAATATCCCAGCGTAACCCCCTCCAAAATGCATTAAGATACAAAGATAACTAAAGAGCTAAATCAGTTAGTGCTTCTGAAAACATTAGACATGAAAAGTGTTTCAAAGAGACAAAATTCGGAGGTGACAGTAAATGTGGGGGGGATGTTTCCTCCCTTCCTCCCCGCCCCCCCCCCACAATTCAATGTTTGGAAATTCAGGGCTAGTGTTCCAAAACCCTTTACCCTGCCCTGGAATGTGCCACAAAACTGCCTGCTCCTGCTGGCATATATCCCTTCCATCTATATACAGCATCCTTTTCTGCATTTCCAGTCTGAGTCATGGATCATGTCAATACCTATTTTATTAGATAGCGATATGCTTGGACAACTACTGATGAACTATCATTATTCCCATTTTAGAGACAGGGAAACTGAGGCACAGAGAGGCAAAGTGACTTTCCCAAGGTGACCCAGCAGGCCAGTGGCAGAACCAGGTCTCCTAAGTCCCAGTGTTGTGCTCTATCCACTAGGAAACACTGCCTATAGGCCTTGCCCCCAAAACCCCACCTAACAACATATAAATTTTGCTCTCACTACAACGGAGCTGCCTACTCAGCCTCAGACTCTCCTGCAACCCACCCTCCCAGAGCGAAGTAACAACCACCAGTTCTCTTATCCAGTAGATACAGAACTAAACCCTGTCCCTCCCTCCCCCACACTCCTGCCCTAGCTGGGGGACAACAATGCCTTCATCTCTTACCAGCTACAAACCTTCGCCACACATCCACCCCTGTCTACTGTTAGCATTTATGATGGTAGGGCCTAGACACCAGCCACGAACAGGGACCCATTGTGCTAGGTGCTGGACAAACATGCTGCCCTCCCCATACCAATTGGGCATCCTGCTCTAAAGCACTCTCTCTCTCTCTCTCCTAATGAGTAAGTGGCTGGGACAACACGTTGCATGGCTGAATACCCACTATGAGCTCATACAAATCCTAGCTGCAGGCGACAATATTCAGTGCCATTCTCTGGCACACACGTATGATCGTGTCTTATTCTAGCTGGAGGAAAAGGAGTTGACAAAGACTTTAAATGTACTTGATTTTCATGGTAAAGCTGCCAGTCTTCTGGAGTGCACTGGCTGTAGGAGTGAAAAAGAGAGAGAGAGAGAGAGAGAGAGATGTTGCCCTCTAGTGGTTGCACAGAGAGAAAGTAAGGGACCTACTAATGCTGCCAGATAGGGGAATTTTCCTTTAGCTCAAGTGGTAGAGAACTTAGTTTGGGATAATGGAAGACCTGTTCTCCCCACCCCCCACCCCCCCGAATCCTGGCTCTGCAGAGTATTTACCTTGTGACTGCATGTGCTGTACCTTGCATGCAAGCCATGGATCATGCAGTAGAGCAGGCCAATGAGCAGAGTTACAATGATTGGTGGAATTTAACTCTGTATTTCAGACTTTCACATGATTCCCCCTGATCCAGCTCCCCCAAGATGTGGCCAAACCAGAACACCCAGCTCCAAACCCCCAACTCCAAAATACTTGGAGAGCTCTGGACTGGGAGCCAGCTCTGAACTCTGCAGTTCACCCTCTTTTCTGGAGCAAGCCTGCCTTTGCACCCTAAAAACAAAGGTGGACCCCCCCAAACTCCATGAAAATTTTTGACCAACCTGCATGACTCAGTGTCCTCACTCTCATGTTTGGGTTGCTTTGTTTTATAACTTTTACATTTTACAAAGGATTTTAGCAGCAGCAATTCATTGGAGACTGGCTCCAACAGCAAAGATTTCAAATGAGGTTTGGGCTTTGAGTTAAGACCCTTCTCTAGGACCAATTAAATGATGAACTCTTTGGAACAGGGACTAACTTTTTGTTATGTGTTGGTACAACGTCTACCACAATGGAGGGCAGGTCCATGACTGGGGGTCCTAGACGGTAGGGTGATAAACAACAATACTCTGAATGAGGTAAAGATTATTTAGTGTGGCTATCAAAGTACTTATATGGGTCACACTCCCTATCTCTCTGGGTACATTGTACGATGCACATTCTGGTAATACCAGAGCACCTCCCAAATATATATCGTAACACCTCTAATGCAGGCTACCATAAACCCCATCTTACATTAGGGAAACGGAGACAAAGGTATTTGTGACAGACTGGAAGCGCTTAGTACAATGTGGTCCTGATCAGTGATGAGGGCTCCTTGGTGGACTGTGTGCGTTTGGTTTGTGGCAGAGCCAGAAATTGAAACAGATCTCCGGAAGTCCCAGCCCAGTGTCCACTCCTTCCTGCACCACACTTTTTCCCAGGGGAAAGGACAGGAGGGAGAAAAGTCAAATCATCCTTTTAAACCAGCTGCAGCGACATGAGTGAAAGAGAATATAATGTGCAGCCCCTGCACCTCCTCCGTATTTCACAGCTGAGGACAATAGCTGCTCCTCAACTGCAAGATTTTAAAGCCAAAAATGATTTGGTTGATCAAGGGCCACAAGATGCAGGTCTTTCCCCCCACCCCATTTCCTGTTCTGCTTAGCAGAAGCCATTGGGATGGGACAGCTTTTAGCATGACAATCTAGGGTCCAGATGCTCATCCTCCCAAGACATGCTGCAAACAAACATGCCCAGGTGTGCTACGTTTACAAAATGGAAATGCACTGACAGAGGGGGGCTGGCTCGGAAATCACCCTGTCACTAGGAGAGGCGAGATCCTTCCCGTGCTGGTCATCCAGAGACCCGCCAGCCATGGCTCTTTCAGGCCACCTCTCTGGCTAAGCACCAGGGTCCTAACACATAGGTCTAGGGGCTGCTTCCTTCAGGCACTGCACCTCAAAGGTTTTAATTTTTCACTGAATTTAGCATTGGCAAAAGAGTCCAAAGACGGACAGCCCTGGAGATAGGAATCCTCTGCCACAGCGCAGGGTCCCACACGCTGCCCCTTCCCCGTGGACGTCAGACATGACCTGGGCTGGACGGATCCCCTGCAGAGATAGGAGGGGAGTTTGGCCTACAGGGCCCATTCCATCCTTGGCTTCTCTGTTGTCCACCAGCAGCTGCCAGCTTCATTTATGGTTCAATCCAGGTCACTCTTTTTAGGCCAGCTGTCATAAGAAGTGATGCTTCTTGACGGGCTGATCAGTGTGGAAGGGACAGACATCAATCATAAATGTATCTGGTACCCATCAGACCACTGTGCTGTGTCTGGTCAGAGCCATCCTTACAGAACTCAAGCAATCGGCTCAGTAGATGCCCTGGGTAAGCGAAAGGTCACCCAGCACACCCCGAAGGGCAATGCACTTGGGTTGGGTTGGACTGCGGGATGGGGGAGGGAAACCCAGTGTCCAGGCCCCCTCTCTGAGAATGCCCTGCCAACGCCCTTCATGTAGGTTTGTCTGGGGGCTGTTCGTTCAAGTGCCTCAGCTGTTGAGCTGAGGATAAGACACTGACAGACAGGAGTTAAAGTAAGGGGACAGGCAACTTCCCTTCCACTGCCTGGCTTGGGTCAGCAGTGTACCCAACAGCCCGCCCTTCTCGTTGGCTGGAGCACTGAGAGCTCCCCTTCCTGCTCCTGTCTATTTTAACCTGTGCTACTACCCCAGGCCTGCCCATTCCTCACATCAGTTCTTCAATGCACCTCAGCCCTGATCGCCAACACCCCAACGATTCCAGCCCCCACAAAACGCCATGAATGCACCTCATTCCTGACTTGCAACAGCTCTGGGCCTACCCCCAGCCCCTACCCATGTAGTTCAGTCACAACCACCTCTCCCCATCCTTGAATGCCTTTGAATGCACAAGGCTATAGTAGCTGAATTATGCCAGATTGTATGATGTGGAGATACCACCACTGGGGGCTGCAGCAAAGTTGCAAAATGCACTGGTACTGTGACCGCAAGGCAAAGTTTGAACCCTGGTCTCTGGAGGTGAAAGGTAAGGCATGAGGCATAAATCCTCCAGACACCTAGCACCGCTTCAGGCCAACCTGGAAAAAGAATATTTTTATTCCTAAAAAGCCAAAATCTTTATGGTAGGAAAGAACCAATGTTCTAGATTAGGCTGTTATAAAATTGGTTTACAGCCGAGACCATATAATAATGATGTATCCTTTATATATAGTCACACTTTATATTCAACCTATATTTATAAATAGCTTATAAAGGGTTAAATGATTAATAGGTGTTCTAATACATGGTTAATCAATTGTTATAGAAGCCAACAGAGCAGTCGGTTGCTAATAACCTTGGCTTATATAACACACACGTATATCACAGACATCAGTAATGTAAGATCTATGAAGTATTAACCCTCGATAAACTATTTATAAATATATCTTTGATATAATAAATTGTAGGCCATTATATAATGAAAAAAAGATACAACCACATTCCATCATTAGTCATTATCTGTACTGCAGTAATGCCGGGCCCTGTAGACACAGTGAGAGACAGCTTATGATCTAAATAGACATGACAGACACCAAGTGGGAGGGGAAGTGACTCGACCAAGGTTACACAACTGGTCTGGGAACAGAACTCACATCTGCTAAATTGAGACTGAGTACTGCGCCCATTAAGCTGCACTACCTCAATCAGCCTCCCATTCGTCTCACAGTCCAATTTAAAGTTGTCCCGTTTTTTAACATCTCCAACAGATTCTTTCCACTTTTACTCTCCTACTCCAGCTCATTTAGCAAGGACCTCCTCATTCAAGCAATTCCTATCTACAGACCTTTGCAATGCAACTGTCACGACTAATTTTGTCTGCAAAAGAACCGAAAGTCTCATCCCTGTGAGAAGGATGTTGATAAATTGGAGAGGGGGCAGAGAAGAGCCACAAGAACGATTAAGGGATTGGGAAACATGCCTCACAGTGATAGACTAAACTCCTTGAGAAGGTTGAGGCGTGACCTAAATGCAATCTACAAGCACCGATGGGGAAGAAACAAATATTTGATAATGGGTTCTTCAATCTAGCAGACAAGAGTATAATGGAAGTTGAAGCAATTAGCCACTGGAACAACTTATCAAGGGTTATGGTAGATTCTCCAACACTGGCCATTTTTAAATCAACATGAGCCGGTTTCTAAAAGATCTGCACTAGTTCAAACAGGGATTATTCTGGGGAAGTTCTGTGGCTGTTATGCAGGTCAGACTAGATGATCACAGAGCACCTTCTGCTCTTAGAAGGCATGAATCTGCTCTCCAGTTCGTTGAACATCTCATCTGACAGGATTAAAACTCCCCTCCCTTGCCTGTCTCAGCTGCTCTGCTGTTATTTCTTAAAGGCCCAATCCCACTCCATTTGAAGTCAGTGGCAAAACTTCCATTAGGTCCAATGTGGCAGGTTCAGGCCATACATAAAACTGATTTTTACTTTGCAAGACACTTGGGGATAGAGTCTGTATGACAGACACGGTACAAAATATCTCCTATTGTATCTGATACCTCTTGAGATTTCAAAGCAGCTTCTCCTCTGCCAAATACTGGCCCATTTTGGGATCCCTTTTAAATGCCGCTCCCCTCCTGGCTGTCTGAGGTTCCAAGTTTCCAGCCAGCATGGTCTCTCTTCGAGCACAGGGCCAGATTGGCAACAGGCCGGCAGCCAAAGGGCTGAGCCAAATATGTGCAAAAAGGGAGCAGACTGCAGCTGTCTTGTGACTACTGCGCACAGGTTCTGGTGTGCAGGACTTCAGCAGTTTTGATCAAAAGGGAGCAGTGCATTCTGGGATTTGTCATCCCCAAAGTTCATACCTCTGAACCTGGGCTGGGTGTAAGTTCAACATGGGGCCTCGTTTTAGTCACTCTTGGGATAATGCTGCCTTCTCCCCTTCCCCATCCGGCCATGAGAGAGGCACAGAGGAAGAATTCGTAGGATATTTTTCTCCCTCTGATTCTATTCCCCTGCTCTGCCCCCTTGTAAGAGCCATCGTCTCAAATCAAAGTCATCTTGACTTCTGATTTGTTCAATATGTGATGCTGACAAATAATTACCAGCCTAAATTGCCCCTTTCACTGAGAGCAAGAATCTTGGCTTCCTTTGCTCAAACACAATCTCCACCGTGAATAATCTGGCCATTTCTACCTCCTGGCTGGACCATCCTCCCCCTGCAACCTGGGTGCATTATCGGACACTAGGCTATAGCCAGCTGGGGATGTCACCCTCCCTCTCCACCAGGGTTCTTGCTCTCTAAAGGGATCCCCTTCCCAAAACAGTTCTCTGTGCGTGTGTGGGCGCATTTAAAAGACAGCTGACATGCCATTTCAGGCCAGAATCACACACCATGAGTAGAAGAGGTTGGGAAAAAGGCCGTGCCATGGTCAGCTCCCCCTTTCCATTGGGATGCAATGGAGTCCCACCTTTATCTTTCTCTCTCTCTCTCTCTCTCTCACACACACACACACACACAATTAATGGCTCTCCTACTACCACCCTCTGGGTTTTCCCTCATCATGAAAAGCCCTAAATTCTCCATAAGCGACTGGGGATTCTGGGTGCTGCTTTTTCAGTCTGAGGCACTGCAAAGGGCCTGGGACTGTCGGGAAGTGCCGAGCACCCCATCTCTGGAGATCAGGCTTCTCTAGGGTGCCTCAGGTTGAGCCCCTCAAAAACAGAGCCCCCTAGAATCACTAGTCACTTTGGGACATTCCCCACTCCCAGCCCATCCCACCCATCCTGGATCCAGCCTAGAGGCACCTTCCAGGAGCACGGACTGAGACCTCTCTCTTAGTCAGATGACAGAGCCGCCAGAGGCCTTGGTTTTCTTCCAAGTCCCAGCAGTAACTTTCAAAGTGGATCAGAGCCAGGCCGGGGCGGAGCTCCCACCGGCAGAGCGAGGGGGGAAGTCAGAAAGCAGCGGGATGGTGCCGGAGAGCTGCGCCGGGATGCTGCGGACGGTGAGGAGAACGCAGAGACCATAGCTCAGACAGATGAGACAGCAGCAAGGAGCAGATGGCCCTCAGTCCAGGGCTGGGGCTCAGGGGCCACAGTAACCAGCATGGTGACGGATGCTAGGGAAGCTCCTGTGGGCTAGGCAGCACAGACTGAACCCATAGAGTAAAACTTAACCTTGAAAGGCCCATCTCACCCCACAGCAACAGTCCCTCCTCTGCTTTCTGCTCCTTTAGGGCCTGATCCAAAGCCCAGTGAAGCCATAAGACTGCCAAAGCCTGTTGAAGTTGCTGGATCAGGCCCTGCAAGATACTGAAATGCCCTCAAATCCTAGTCAAGTCAACAGGCGCCCAGGGCGCTGAACAGATCCTGCAGAGCCCAGGCCAACCCAACTCACAGGATGTACCAAGAGCAGCCAGCAGCTCCGTCCCCGTGACCTACCGGGGGGAGACACTGGGGCCTGACCCAAAGCCCAAGGAATCCATTAGGTTCTGCCCCTTCTGCTTCCATGAGCTTCAGATCAGGGCCTGCCGTTGGGAGCATTTGCTGATCCAAAGAAATCAAATGTATGTAAATTCATATGCAGATTAGGCCTGGCCTCACAGCTCCTCTGCACAGCCCTCGGTGTCTCATGGTCCCAGTTTCCTGGGATTTGATAGTTCTTGCATTCATCTCTGTGAGGAGAGGCAGGGGAGGGATGGAGTAACTATTGCTAATCTTCTTCCCCCCACCCCCTCTCAGGTATTTTGTTAAACACAAATTCTAAACTGTAAGTTATATATCGACACTTGGTCAGAACAGAACCAAATCCCCATCCCCCTGGTACATTTTCAAAGACACTCGGCCCTCAGAGACTCCTTCCCTTTCAGCTGATGAGGTTTTCACAGATGGAGTCTTGCTTCTCTCTCCGGGATAAACAAAGCGTGTTGTCTTCGGGATCAGAACAGATTGGCAGCTCCATGTGCTGCTGGGAGACAGCACTCCTCAAACCATGCGCCATTGGGGAAAGGAGCCTGTCAGGCCAAGGCAGATGCAACCCCCTCCTCTGTGCCCGCGTGTGAGCCCACTGGCTGCACTGCCTCTGGAGTGGCTTCTGGGGAACCAGAAAGGAAGAGCATTGGAGAGGAAGGTTGGTTTTGTGGCCTTGCAGATAGAGCACCAGACTGTGATGGGGGAGACATGGCGTCTATTCCCAGCTTTGCCACTGGTCTGCTAGGTAGCCTTATGTAAGCCACGTCCCTGCCCCGTGCCTCAGATTCCCCCTCTGTAAAAGGGAGATAATCCTATTACCCTCCATTGTAAAGCACTTTGAGACCCACTGATGCAAGTCACTAGACAGGAACTAGAGATGATTATTATTGTGGCTGATACAGGGAAGCAGGATTCTGATGAGCTGGTTCAGTTCCTAGTTTTGCGAAGAGCTTCCTGCCCGGCCTTGGCCAAGACACCTTGTCTGTGCCTCAGTTCCCCCGTCTGCAAAATGGGGCTCATAATCCTTTGCAGAGGGCAAGCTCTTTGGGTGCAAGGACTGTCTCCTACAGCGTACATCAGAATAAGTTCTCAAAGCTGGGTACCTCTCAGCTTCAGCACAGCGGGGGGAACTTAGTGAAGTTTGGCATCCAATCTTTGGGTCAGCCTTCCACCGCTATCCACCCACATCCCTTCCCACACCTCCCCTCCTCATCCTAGAATTCAACACCGTGTAGGATAAAGACAGAAATATACGTGTCCTTTGAAATCCTTGGATCAAACAAGACGTGCTGCAAACAGACCCAGTCGCATCATCTTAAAGCTACACCGTCTTCCCTCTCTTTCACCTGCGTTACGTCTCTCTACTCATGGGCAACCCTCAACTGTATCCACACAAACCATGGCAGATGTGGATAAATACTGCACAAGTGGAAAATTAAAGACTCACCAGTGTGCGGCTGGGGTCACCCAGAACAGGACATGGAACATATAACGACTCAATGCCCAATCCACAAATACGAAGGAATCATCAAAGCGATACACTCTGCTACTCCAGATGCAATTATCTGGCCTAACCATCTAAATGTAAAGTTTTAGCTGTTGAGTAACAGCTATATCAGCCATAGGAAGAAGTCATCTTCTCTCCAGTAAAGAGCCAAATCCTCACTGAAGTCAATGAGATTGATCCTCAATGGGAAATCAGAAAATGCCGATGCATCAAATCTAAATGGTCAATAGGAATGTGCAGGTTTTGATGAATTGCTTACAGAAGTTAAGCTAACCTCTGACAAAACCCTGCCTGTTACGCAGATTCCAAAACCTGCCTGGGTTTCCAACCAGGTCACCTGCCTAGCTCTGCAGCAGCCCCCTGGAAGGCTTCTGGGAGACCAGGCTTCCAGGCACCTTAGCAGCTTAGACTCCCAGGGTGGCCTGCCATGCAGTCAGCATTCCCAAGATCCCTGAGCTGCCCAGCTTCCTGCCTGAGCCTCAGAAAATGTTTCTGAAAGGTCAAAACTAAACGGTGCTTCAGCTTTCTCTAAATAAAAAGTTTTGGAATTCCTGTTCTGTGGGAAATCCTGAAAATTTATTTTTTGTTGTTTCTGAATATATATATATATATATATTTTTAATTTCACAATTTCTTGTGGAATGGGAAGTCCAATTTCAGGCCCACTCTGGCTACTCCCGGTAGGTCAGCTCATAAAGTCCCTTCGTTTTTATTAACCCCAACACAGGCAAAACTTTGACTGGAGTCAAACAGGTGAGTAGCTGGTGTAAGGCGGGTCAGGATTTGGCAGTGATAAGGGAGGCGAGGCAACGGGGTGCTGCGGTGAGGAAAGCATGCACTATGTTACATCACTGCTGCAGCCCAGATGGCTGCTTCTCCAGAGGAGCAGCTGGGGTAGCCCAACACAATTACTATGGTGGTGGAGGAAGGATTGCTGGCCTGAATGCTCTGGATATACTGGTGGATTTTTCCAATGCATCCTGACAACGCTCTTGTTCTATCACAGCTATTCCTAGCAGGTGGTCAGGTCCTCATGCCATTGACTTTGTGGGAAGCAGGATTCAATCCTCTGTTTGGAGCCGTTAAATTGGACAGAGGTGACTTGGTGGGTGCGGGAGGGAAGGTGTTTCCTCCCAGCCCTGGCCCAGGCAGGAAGGACTATGCTGTGTTTGTTACCATGAGGCACTGAAAACCCTGCTTCCTTTTTTAAAAATCCCACACACTCAGGCTGTCATGGCGATAGCCCATTAATGCTCATCTCACTTCTAGCTAATATGGCTCTAATTACGTTTGAAAGTAACAGCTCGGAACTTTATTCCCATTGGTGCCTTATAAACCAGGCTTTAACCCTTCACAGTTCGCCTTCAAAATACACAATTACGATGCGGGGAGACGTTGATGAGATCTAGCAAGATGCCCCAAAACTCCCCATAGTTCAGAGACTAGTGAAGGAGTTGGCCTCCATCTTCACCAGAAACGTCTCCCAGAGTTACCCTCACATCCGCATACTGGATCTCTTCAGATCTGACTCCACACAGGAGCAACTGGCTGTGATTCTCTGGCCTGGGTTAAACCACAGGTCAGATGAGAAGATCTTAGAATTTCTGAATCATACATGTCCCGTGAGTTATACACCCCCGCTACAGCAGATCCCCGAAATCCTATGGACTGTACTCTGAGCCTCTTCAGAGCCCCCGGACACAAGACTCAAACACCAGGTGCGTAGCAGCACCACAGGACTAGAACACAGGATGTAACTGCAGCAGAGGGGTGCAGTTGGATCACCCGGGCCAGATTATGACATTCTGAGGCCCTAAGCTACGTCAAGTGCAAGACATACCATAAAAAAATGAATGTATTATTATTTTCACAGAAAGGATATTGACTATATAAACATGAAAGCTTTCTATCTGCATATACGCAAAGGCAAAAGTTGTGAAGGTTCTCGAAACTGATGGAGGGAAGCCAACACAAATTTATCCTCCTCAAAATCCCACTCGACCCAAGTCCATAAAACGATCGCCTGCAAACTCAATCACGTGAAGCAAGGCTAGCGCATGGCGCAGAAAGCAGCGTGTGTAGCAAAACACACAACTGTCCGTATGTGCAGATCAGAAGAACGAACCTACGAACACTTAAGAAAACGAAGGAAAACAGGAGTGAAGGCACTATACAGCTGTGCGTCTGGACCGTAAACAAAAGATGGTGGCCTTCCAGATATTACCAGCCAAGGAGGATTCTATATGTGACATCAATCCTAGGATGAGTCCCATATGCGTATGAGCTTGGCAGGATTGCGTCACGACACTGCCATCTCCTACCTCACATTTTTCCCAATTTTATCAGCAGTGAGATTTATTTATTTATTGAAATAAGTTATGAACGCACGGTCAGAATTTTACCAGTAGCAGCTGGCCAACAAAAGGCTGCCTTAGGAGACTGATCACAGACTTACTCATAGAAATACTAATTTTACAAGTGCAATTATCATTTTTTCCTCAGCCCTGACCTCCCGTCTGTCTATAATGAACAATTAGCGACGGCTAAGGGTATTTGTGTAGCCAGATGTGTATATTTTTGTCATATTTGAATGAAAAGGTCTATATTTAGAGAGAATCTTCTTTTTCCCATATCTTCTTTATCAGCCAACGTTAAGAACATTTGAAATGGAGTCAGATTTTTCTCTTTTTTAGAGGCCCCTCATACTGCAAGGCCTTAAGCTGTAGCTTAGTTATCTTATGCCTTAATCCAGCCTTGCGGATCGCCCAGGTAAAAAGTTTCATTTCAGAAGGAGTCCCCCTTTACGAAGAAACAACCCTCTTTTCTCAGCCACACGTAGCTCCACCAAGGGCTCCAGGGAATGAAAACTCCCAAGAGAAACTCATCTTGCCAGGGTCCTGACTTGGAGAGAGAACAGAGAGTGTGGATGTGCGTGCGGGCTGCTGGGCACACACCAAACCAGGAGTCAAGAGTCCTGGCTCTGCCACTGACCCAATGCATGACCTTCAGCAGGTCACCTCCCCTGTCTGTGCAGACTGTGAGCTTTTCAGGTCAGAGATCGTCACTCATGTACGTACAGCACAGGACACAATACAGCCCTGATCTTGGCTGTGGTGTCTAGGCACCACTCTAACATAAATAAAGCTATTAAATGTACAAAGAGATAGTTGAAAATCAGTCCCCTCTATCTTCTCCTTACCCCCCAGAGCCATACAAGCCCTATCCCAGCCCCCTCCCTTGTAATTCCTGTTCTGCTGAGTGGTGCAAGAGAGATTTTACCATACTTTCCTCCCAAATCTTTCTCTGATGTCTGGTACTGGCCGCCAACTGGAGTTTAATCACCTGGTTATTATAGGTCTAGTGCCTGCTTCCAGCTATTGTTCTTATAAATATATGGTTGGCAAGACCAATAGTTCCACGGAGAAGCTCTGCATCTGGTTATTGTCCTTGCACTTTGCTGAGCGCGCTCCGGCCCTCTGTGCTCGTGCAATGAATCCGCATCCCAAACGCAGTCAAAGCCCCATGCTGAAAACAAGCCCGTGATTGACGGTTTATTTTAGGAAGGCGCCGAGAAAGCGGGAAGGAGATAATGCAGAGGAGATAATGTAAGCTCTAGTCATTAGTTAAAAACAAACCCCATCAGCGCGGCAAGTGCCTCTACAAAAAGCAAACAAAAGGGCAAAGAGAGCAACTTGGCAAGGGAACAAAAACCAGACAGATCAGCTGCATCCTCCCAGCTCCGCTCCCAAGTTCTGCTCGGGTGATTTACAAGCCTGGATGTTTGCAAGGCAAGACTTCCGCCAGCACTGTCCTCCCGCCCCCAAAAAGGGGCTCTCACATGGACCTGTCCCCTCCACTCCAAACATATTCCTGGGCCTTCTGCACTGGGGCCTTGCTACAGCACTGCTGAAGCCAAGACCAATCTGCTTGGCTTTGATATCCAAGGCAAGCACAAGGAGGTACCCCATGAATTAATGCCATACTCTGCCCAAAACTCATAGACTTTAAGGTCAGAAGGGACCATTATGATCATCTAGTGTCTGACCTCCTGCACAATGCAGGCCACAGAATCTCACCCACCCACTCCTGTAACAAACTTCTAACCTATGTCTGAGTTACTGAAGTCCTCAAATTGTGGTTTGAAGACCTCAAGCTGCAGTGAATCCTTCAGCAAGTGACCCAGGCCCCATGCTGCAGAGGAAGATGAAAAACCTCCAGGGCCTCTGCCAATCTGCATTTAGACTGGTGGATGCTCCCATCCTTCCTCACAGGCAAAACTACAATTCATTCCCAGGGCTCCTGGGGCTAGAAAGCGGCCAATCTCCATTTGCGTAGGACGCACAGCATTAGGCCACATGCCTTCTTTTCAGTTTAATGTAAGGTGCTACTATCGCTCTGCCTCAGATAAATTTCAGCTTGTCGAAACTGTTGAAACCTTCTGCCTTTGTAAAGTGCTTCGGATCCATGGAAGAAAAAGGCTTTACAAGTGCTAAGCATTATTATTTCATCCCTTGGCTGGCTTCAGTATAATTCACAAACCATGGGTTTGCCTAGACTAGGGATATTTCCTGCAGTGTGCATATAGGAGGGGGGTTGTACGGATGTAGCTGCATCCGTACAACTCCCTCCTATACTCGCACTGCAGCCGCACAAACTCCAACCATAGGCCCACTGCATTAGCGCTCCCAATTTACAGATGGGAAAACCAAGGCATGAGAGGGGAAGTGATTTG
Source organism: Gopherus evgoodei (assembly GCF_007399415.2). Taxonomy (NCBI): domain Eukaryota; kingdom Metazoa; phylum Chordata; order Testudines; family Testudinidae; genus Gopherus; species Gopherus evgoodei. The sequence continues at coordinate 7,007,678 of NC_044339.1, read as the reverse complement.
CCCAAGGCCACCTAGCAGATGAGCTGGGAATAGAAGCCAGAGTTCACTTCAGTGCACGATCCACTCGGCCACACTGCATCCTACCAGCTGTGATGACAAATGGAAGTGGAAATTAATGATCCCTGGGTGTACAATGAAGAAATCCAGAGACGACTTAGTTTGTAAGCAATTCTGGGCAGCGACTACAATGTCCAGCACAATGGATCCCCCCAAGGATCTTAGAGAAACGATGCTAGTCAACTCACACAATCTTTTTAAAAATCTCTCTTCCCGGGCACAACATTGTCTGCACAAGCACTGATGAAGGGGGAGCACGTTTAGAACTTCTCTTGTTTCGGTTTTTGCTCTTCAGTGTAATAAAGTTTGCAGAAAGAGCAGGGTGTGAATTTTTCAACACACCATCGTTTATTACACACACACACACACACACACACACACACACACATCCCATCCCTCCCAAAACTCTGCTTCCCAGCATGTCTGATACTATCCCTACCAAGCAGCGCTGCATTCTCTGGGTGCCATCGGCGCGTAACGCACCCTTCCCCAGCTGTGCTTCTGCTAACCAGCAGCTGGATTTGTGGGGCAGGGTGCTGCAGAACAGCTAGATCTATGCAGTCTCGGGATACCCCTCACCCGCGACTTCAAATCCATCATTGTTAATCGACTCGCAGAGCACAGCTCATAAGCCTCACAAAGCACTTCAGAGGATTAAGCTACAAACACATGGTGCAGAGAGCACTTTCACCTGGCTGTGGGATGCTGCTGCTGCCGGGGCAGAGCTCAGCAGCTGGCTAACAGTGCAGGGCCATGTCACACCGCAGTTTGACATCTGTTTGGGGGAAGGAGGGTTTTGAGGACTGCGCTGGAATTGCAAGCTATCACTTCAAGAGCGGGGCGGGGGAGGTTTCCTGGTGTCTTTGTAGCAAATAGCATGAACAGAGTCACTGAAAAGTGCCTGATTAAAGTGGCGGGGGGAATGAGTTGTCAGCTTTGCTGACTTTAGGAGCAGCCTGCTTTGTCTCTCTCTGGCTTCTTGTGTGTTATTGTTCTGAATTCTCAGAAATAAAGTTGAGTTACATTGCAAGAGTATTTATATTTTTTATCTAATTTCTCTTTATGCCATGAAACATAAAAAGAAAACTGGTGAGGAAAATGGGATTATAAAAAACAACAATGGGCAAGGATGGCGTCCCTAGCCTCTGTTTGCTTGGAATGGGTGACAGGGGATGGATCACTGGATGATTGTCTGTTCCGTTCATTCCCTCTGGGGCACCTGGCATTGGCCACTGTCGGTAGACAGGACACTGGGCTAGATGGACCTTTGGTCTGCCCAGTGTGGCTGTTCTTATGTAAAAGAGAAAACAGGCTGCCCTGGAGACGCAGCGTAAGTGATAGTTTGCAATTCCAGGCCAGTCCTCAATACAACACGGGGACAAGCAACTGGACTCTGGGAAAAGTGGGTCAATAAACAGGCTAGACTGCTACGTATTCCTGTGAAGACTGGGCCGTGTACTTAGAGCACTAGCCTAGGCATTGGGCGGCAGGGGTGCCAGTCCTTGCTCTGCTACAGACCTAGTGTGTGATTTTTAGGCATGTCACTTAGGCCCCAGTTCCCCACTGAAGTAACCTGAGGTGGGGGGCGTGGGATAGCTCAGTGGTTTGAGCATTGGCCTGCTAAACCCTGAGTTCAATCCTTGAGGGGACCATTAAGGGATCTGGGGCAAAAACCTGTCTGGGCATTGGTCCTGCTTTGAGCAGGGGGTTGGACTAGATGACCTCTTGAGGTCCCTTCCAACCCTGATGTTCTATGAACTCTGATGTTTCAAGCTTTCTGGATAGTTGTGGAAACATTTCCAATCTGAATACTCAAAAAGCGATATCCATGGCTGGATTGGCAACATTCTCTCTTCCCACCAGCAGTTTTGCAAACCAACATGATTCTGTATGAATATTTTATACTGGGAAACCCTTTCCCTCCATATCTGCATGGTGAGTTGGAGGTTTCTATTGGCATGAATCTTCAGAGCTGGGGGAGAGGGCACATTTCCCCAGCGCTATATCTGCACAGAAGCTCCACCTTGCCTGACTACCTAGCTGCAGTGCAGGATGCAAACACCAGGTAGATGGTCACCAAGCACAGAAATGGGAACCAGAAATTAGGCACAAAGCTGGGGACACCTGGGAGGTTCACACCGAGGGATGGGGGTGGGAGAACGAACAGCACAACAGAGGAGACACAGAAACAAGGAGGAACTTCCTATCCCCATGTCCAAAATACGAGGTGTTTCCTCCGAGTGCTAAAAGGCTTTTCATTCAAGGCGATGAGGAAACGCAGGGCCTACCCCAAGGAGAAGGGAGGGAGACACACACACTAGGCACTGCAGCAACCTGTCACCAATTCAGAAGTGGACAGCGTATGACAAACGGTCACGGAAGAAAGCCCTCCAAACGATACAGAGAAGCCGTAGCTCAAGCAGATGCTCAGAGGACTGTAACCACTTCTGACATGGACTCGATGGCTCTGGCCCCCTTCTCCACTTCAGGAGCACACAGATAGATTGTCACACCAAGGAAGATATTCAAATGTGAACATTTGTCAATTGGAGGCAGAGTGTCCTCAGTGACTCACAAGGGGAGTTGTTTGAGGAAAGAGAAGGAGGTAGAAAAGGGGGCACACGTCAATGGGAGATTATGGAGCAAGGCATGCAGGGAAGGGAGGGTGCTTTCTCTGCACACACACACAAATACACTCCTTGCAACATCTCACCCCGGGGAAAATCCTTTTTAAATAAGGTGGTTGCAGATCAAGATAAGGAACCACAGAAGAGAAATATTCTGGCTCCGCCGCTACAGATGCACACGAATAGTCCTGGGGCTAGGAACAGTACGAATGGCTCGTGCAAGCGAATTGGAGATCATAGAATATCAGGGTTGGAAGGGACCTTGGGAGCTATCTAGTCCAAGCCCCTGCTCAAAGCAGGACCAATCCCCAACTAAATCATCCCAGCCAGGGCTTTGTCAAGCCGGGTCTTAAAAACCTCTAAGGAAGGAGATTCCACCACCTCCCTAGGGAGCCCATTCCAGTGAGTCACCACCCTCCTAGTGAAAAAGTTTTTCCTAATATCCAACCTAAACCTCCCCCACTGTAACTTGAGACCATTGCTCCTTGTTCTGTCATCTGGTATCACTGAGAACAGTCTAGATCCATCCTCTTTGGAACCCCCTTTCAGGTAGTTGAAAGCAGCTATCAAATCTCCCCTCGTTCTTCTCTTCTGCAGACTAAACAATCCCAGTTCCCTCAGCCTCTCCTCAGAAGTCATGTGTTCCAGCCCCCTATCATTTTTACTGCCCTCTGTTGGGCTTTTTCCAATGTTTCCACATCTTTCTTGTAGTGTGGGACCCAAAATTGGACACAGTTCTCCAGATGAGGCCTCAACAATGTCAAATCGAGGGGAATGATCGTGTCCCTCAATCTGCTGGCAATGCCCCAACTTATACAGCTCAAAATGCCGTTAGCCTTCTTGGCAACAAGGGCACACTGTTGACTCATATCCAGCTTCTCATCCACGGTAACCCCTAGGCCCTTTTCTGCAGAACTGCTGCCTAGCCACTCGGTCCCTAGTCTGTAGCAGTTCACGGGATTCTTCCTTCTTAAATACAGGACTCTGCACTTGTCCTTGTTGAACCTCATCAGATTTCTTTTGGCCCAATTCTCTACTTTGTCTAGGTCCCTCTGTATCCTGCCCCTACCCTCCAATGTATCTCCACTCCTTCAAGTTTAGTGTCATCTGCAAACTTGCTGAGCGTGCAGTCCACGCCAGCCGCCAGATCATTAATGAAAAAGTTGATTAAAACCAGTCCCAGGACTGACCCTTGGGGCACTCCGCTTGATACCGACTAGACATGGAGCCATTGATCACTACCCATTGAGCCCGACGATCTAGCCAGCTTTCTATCCACCTTATAGTCCATTCATCCAGCCCTTGCTTCTTTCAGTGCACAGTGTACGTTCACAGTGCTGTGTATCCCGCTTGCCCATCTCAGCCTGCTGCCTTTGGAAAGCAGAGGCAGGGCTGGGACCCAGCACTGCCCCATTGCCCACTTTCATCCTAGAAATGCCTCTGTGTATCTGAGAATGGCCACACACTCTCAGGTTACTCCAGGCTTGTAAGCATCCAGCCAGCTGGTGCCAGAGGGTGGCATCAGGATGGCAGAGAAGTCTAGGCTGGATTGCCCCATCCCATGAGGAACCTTGCAGAGTTCCCTGCCAAGGAGGTATGGGTGGATGAGGTCTCTTGACTCCATGGGAAAGGGGATCATTGGGGAAGGATCCCTACCCCCCCCCAAGAACTGCCAGTACAGGAGCTGCCCTGCCTGAGCACACTTCCCAGAGGCTGTACTGGCCCTGCTCCTCTCTTTGCAGCACAGCTGCTGTTGGCAGAGATTCTCTGCAGCTGTTCGGTAGTAACCATAGTACTTCAAGAGGCACCGATATGCTGAGCCAGTACCTTCTCTTTGGTTCCACTGACCCAGCCCCAGCCTGTATTGGAGAGCTGAAATCTAACCCTTTAAAGTACAGACAGCCAGGCTTGTCTAAGATCTTTCTGCAGGATGCTTCGGACTTGACTGGATTAACCAGCATGGATGGCAAAAATCTCTTCCTCCTGCACCAAACCCTTCAGTACACAGTGGAAATGGCAGGACTCTAAGGATCCAGGAGAGCAGCCTTGACCTTCTCAGAGACACGTCCCTCCTGCAGGATTAACCTCTCGTATGCCAGGCTGTCAGGGCCAGAAGGCCTTTGCCCCCAAGACAGAAAGGCCCGGGAACCTGCAAAGCCTGTTCATAGAGAGCTGGCGCAGGTTGCCCAGCTTTGGTCCTGCAGGACCAGCTGCTGTGGAGTTGGTGCCAACTGCCCAAGCTTGCAGACACTCTTACCTAACAGGAGTGAAGGGAGAGCAAGGGACAGTGGGAGCTCAGGATCAAGAGGGGGTCTACACAGACTACCAGCAAGTCTGGCAGAAGCTGCATGACCTCCAGAGCAGAGTATCTGGAGGGGGCTTGAATGCATGTGGGGAGGGACAGCCTCACTGGAGGTTGGAGAGCCCATTCCCTGGAGAACATGTGATTTCTACTTAGCCCTGTTCACTAAGTGGACCTGGAGAAAGTGAGGAACCTAGTTTGGTGGGATGTGAGGGGCTCAGCGGGATTACAAGCTGGGGGCAGGCTGCTTCAGTACTGGACCTGCACCAGCCTCTAGGCGTGTAACGCTGGCCTCTGTACATGCAGATCTCTCCCCTATGCCTCTGCCTTCTGCATCACCTCTTGTTAACAAGCAAGCCCACTGACTACGTGATATATTTTCCTGCCAGACGGCTGCTCCTCTGGGACTACCGGATTCTTCTCCACCCTCACAAACAGAGCTTTTGTCTCTCTCATTAGTCTGGGATTCCTGGCTCCCAAATAAATATAAGCTCAAAGGACTGATTCACCATAAATCAGAGCTAGCCACGAGGGGAGGTTTTGTCCAATTTGTTCCTGGCTTCCCTGCATCTCATGTAGTCATTTCCGTGAGTGCAACATAACATCCCGCCCCATCCGAATGGGAGCATTTTGCACCCACTTCATAAACGTTTGCACTGGTGATTACACAAGATGTAGGTCAGCCATAAACTAAGCTCTCTGGCCCAGATCCTCAAAAGGTATTTAGGATGGAAGTTAGGAGTCTAATTACCTTTGCTGGCGTTCATGTCTGCAACTGTCCTGGCCAGAGCGAGGCGACAATCTGAAAATATTTCCCCGGAATGGACAGGACTTTCTGATGTTCAAGTGACCGCCAAAGCGAAGGAGTTTATTGGCAGGAATGTTTGAGGAAACTACATATTGTGAGCCAACCTTGCAGAATATTGGCACAAAGGGAATTTCAGAAGCCTAATAAACTTGTGTTCATCCTGTGAGGGGACAAACACACAGCAGGCCTGTCCAATCTAACCAGCTCAAATGTTGACTATCAAATAGAGTGACTTGCTTGCAAATGATCTATAGGCTGAGAATTATTTGCAGAAGTTATAACAAATTAGACAAAAAAAATCACTCTGTTTGGGACTAATTTGCAAACAGAAAAAGAGGTGAAAAATCAATGAATAAGTTGTCCTTAGTGAGTTCTTTCCCCAGATCTCCCCTTGACCTTAAAGGTAAAATGCAACAAGAAAAACGACTCTTTATATCAATGACACTCAGGACTTCAGTGGTTCAGGAGCCAAATTAGGGATCAACATTACCCAAGAGCCACAGCAGCGTGAATCCATTGTTTCATTTGCTATAGTATGTTATTCTCCCAGCAAAATAACTGACCAAGTATTATTATATCAACGACAATTGGTTAACACCACAGCAAAAGCATCCTAAGTGGTTAATAACTTAGACCGGTTACTAATTAAAATCACACAGTGTTTTAATATCGCGTGTAACAAAGAGCAGCAGGAGACACTTTGAAGAACTAATTGCAGCTCTCAAGCCTCAGTCTGGTATCCCTAGTTTATAGTATTGTGATGCCTAGAGGCCGAAACTGAGGTCAGAGGCCCGTTGCACCTAGGGTGACCAGATGTCCGGCAGAGAAGGGCAATCCCCTGGATGTGGGTCACATGACCCTATTGCCCTGTGAAGTGAGGCGATTCCATAGCCTCCGGCCAGTGGGCCATAAAGCCCTGCAGATCAGGACATCTCTATGGACTCCTGCCTTTAGGTCTCACAGCCTGGTAGGGTGACCAGATGTCCTGATTTTATAGGGACTGTCCTCATTTTGGGGGGCTGTCTTAAATATGTGCCTATTATCCCTCACTCCCTGCCCCGATTTTTCAAACTTGCTGTCTGGTCACCCTAATTTAAAGGGTGACCAGACAGCAAGTGTGAAAAATCAGGACAGGTGGTGTGGAGGGGTAATAGGAGCCTATATAAGAAAAAGGCCCCAAAGTCAGGACTGTCCCTATAAAATCGGGATATCTGGTCACTCTACTCTAATTACTCCATGTGCTGGACACAAAGATAGCAACAGACAGCCCCTGCCCTGAAGAGCCTCCAGCTGAAATAGACAAGGCAGACAAAGACGGGGAGGGGACACAGGGCACACCCTGGGCAAGTGACTTGCCCCAGGGCCATGCAGTAGGTTGGTATTAGAGCCAGGACTGTTTGCAGAAACACTGCGTTTGCAGCCAGTGTGGGTGTAAGTCTACCCCGCACTAGCCTATCGCACACTGAGCATCCGGGCGGAACGGGTTCCCTAGTGCACTTTGCTGAATCCTGCTTGGAAACTGATTAAAGCACGCAAGGGCACTTTAAGTGTGCAGCAGAAGGGTCCACATGGATACTTAGTGTGGGGTAGATCCACACCCCAGCTCTCCACACTAAGGGCTGGTCTACAATAGAAAGTTAGCTCAGTTCAGCTACGTCACTCCGGGGTGTGAAAAATTCACACCCCCCCCCAAGACATAGTCAGGCTGATCTAAGCCCCAGTGCAGAGAGCAGTAGGTGGACAGAAGAATTCTTCCATCAACCTAGGTACCACCTCCTGGGGAGATGGATTTAGTAGTGACAGGAGGGGTTCTTCTGTCACTGTGGTCAGTGTCTACACCAGGGGTAGACAATCTATGGCACACGTGCCGAAGGCGGCACGCGAGCTGATTTTCAGTGGCACTCACACTGCCCGGCTCTTGGCCACCGGTCCAGGAGGCTCTGCATTTTAATTTAATTTTAAATGAAGCTTCTTAAATATTTTGAAATCTTATTTACTTTACATACAACAATAGTTTAGTTATGTATTATAGACATAGAAAAAGACCTTCTAAAAACGTTAAAACGTATCACCGGCATGCGAAACCTTAAATCAGAGTGAATAAATGAAGACTCGGCACACCACTTCTGCAAGTTTGCCGACCCCTGGTCTACCCTAAAGCACTACCGTGGTGCCATGCCACTGGAGTGTTTCTAGTGTAGACACACCCTAAACGTTCATGCAGACAAGCTTGAAGTCTCCTAACCCCAATCTAGTGTCCCACAGGACCACACTACCTCCTGAAGTGATTAGCGTTTTCTTATGTCCATTGCTGCTCTTTCTGCAGCACAGAAATGGCCTCAACAGTTTTCTCTTTTTCATATACACTTTTTTGCTTCCCCTCTCCAGCTTATGAGCTCTCAACCTGCTGTCAGAGGATGCTCTGAAGGGCTGTAGCTGATCTCAGCCCCTCTCTCTCTAACCATTAGACAAGGCTCCCTGCTGCAGCTGTCTATGGTGCACCCTACCACAACCCTCGTGTGCACTGGGGTCACCTTCTCCGGGAAGGAGAATCCTGCCCTGACATTTCTGCTGCATCAAATGGGGCTGGCTGATGTGGCCTGCGGCCTCCAGCCATTCCCCTGAGCCACGAACCCAGATTGTCAAATTTACTTCACTTGGGAGGCTCCGTTTAGGCTGGAATCCTGGACCAAGAGACCCAGAGGCAACAGAAAGGCTCTTAGGTGGCTTTATCCCCTCAGCATAGCATGTTTTGTAGCCAGGGCAAATACAATCTGCAAGATCCTTCCCAACGACACCTTTATTTATTATTTGTACTCTGGTAGCACCAAGAAGCCCAACTGGGGATAGGGCCCTGTTGTGCTAGGTGCAGTACAAACATATGACAGAAAGGCGGCCTTGCCCCAACCATCTGACAATGTGTCAGAGAAGAGACAGTAGGTGGGTATAGACAGATGGGGGCAGCACAAACTGAGAGGATTGAGAGCAGCATGACAAACAGTGTTTGCAGCACACCAGTTGCCTAGCTTGGCTGGGTTTTTTTTAAAAGCTTGTTGAATCAGAAGAGAGAGGCCCAGCGGTTAGTTCATTAGCTGGACCTGGGTTCGATTCCGCCATGAGCTCCCTGCAAGTCCTTCTAAGCCTCAGTTTCCCCATCTGTCATAAGGGATAACAGCACTTCCTTCCCTCACAGGGCATTGTGAAGTGCTCAGCTCAGACACCATAAGGCCGGACCTTTCACCAGCACTAAGATCCCCTAAACGATAACCGAGACGTGCATTTAAAAAGCGGGCCCTGATCCTACGCTCTGCCCCAACCCAATACAAAGCAGGGGCCTAAGAGTGTGTCCCTCGGAGAAGTTACTGGACCCTGGCTGGGCCTGAATCCCTCTTGCCCTGCACTTTTCACAGCTTACAAAGCGAGCATTAAATGCCACTAAATCTGCATTCTCTGCTCACTCCCCTGGGGTTGGGGAGGGGCATTTAACACCTCCCTTCACACTGTGCAGGGAGAGTCCTGCCCTGACTCTGGACTGTGCTGCAGCTCCTAGGCCAGCGCCAACTCTGTGGGCATACAGGGAACACAACGCCCATGGACCCCCTGAGCAGGGAACCTCCCTAGCGCAAGGGGGGATTCCCTGGAGACATAAAGCCAGCAACCAGCCCCACACTGCTCCCCCTTGGAGGCCTTGTGGCATGCTGCCCGTGTGGCTGGAGGGGTGGCAGAGGAGGGAGGAGAGGTGGCCAGTCCACACTGGGCAGCTCCTTGGAGAGAGGTTGCAGGTGAGGCAAGTCAGAGCAGTCCCTGGGCCTGGTCTATGTTATGCCAGGGACTGCGCAAGTTCCTGGCAGCCTCCAGAACCCAGGAAGTGCCAAGATGGCACAGAGCCACCCTGTGCTGAGCTGAGCAAATGGACTTCAAGCAAAGAAGAAACAGCCCCTGTATGTCAATCGTTAGGCTGGGTGGAAAGCAAGTACCTCGCTCCCAGGAACACTTGGATGCTGCAGCTGACAGCAGCCTTCCTGGCGGGTGGAAAGCACAGCACAAAAGAAACCCCGCAGGCCCCTTTCTTTCCTTCTTGCCCTGGTGTTCTCGGGTGCTTTCCAAACCCTGAGAAAGCACAACTCAGCTCTCCTGGCCAGGTTTTGATGGCCTTCCCTTGCCTTCCACCTCTCCCCAGTGCTGATCAGACTACAGCCACCTGGGCCCAGACTGCAGGTGACTTCCATGAAAGCTGGAGAAGGGGGCCGTGGCGGGTGAGGTCACTCATGGCATGAGAACTGGGTCACTGGCTGCAGCCGGGGAAAGGCCGTTGGAGGATAAAAGATCAAACCAGACACCAGGGCAAAATGAACTCAGCACGGAGCAAAGCAACCTGCTTCCCCATCTCTGGGACCAAGCCATGTTAAAGGTAGGCCCTGCTGTGACAGCTGAAGGGGGCCTTCTGAGGGCAAACGATTTCTCTGGGTTGCTATGGACCCTCCAGGGTAGGTCAGGACAAGGAGGAAGAGGCCAGGTGAAGCACTTGAAGCACAGCTAAGGAGAGGAATGGGGCTCCCCTCCCCCTGCCATTCCCAGTGCCCCGGTGAAGGGTTGGGACGCAAGGCTGGTTTGCCAGGATAGGCGCCTCATCTAGTGCCGCTGGATGTGCAGGGCACGACCTCCCTTCGCCCCTGCACAGCTGGGCCCGCTGGGTATTAGCGATCAGCGCCGACACTCTTGGCTTCCTTCCCCAGCTCCCAAGAGCTCGGTAGCTTCAAAGCTTGACGCTGCTCCAGGAGAACCCTTCACCCACCGCGTCTCCCTCCTAACCTAGAACCAACCCGCCCCAGCGTCCGCACTGGGGTGCGCTGCGCCGAGCTGGAGACACGGAACGGTTTCCTGGCTATTAAACTTTCACCACCCCAGGGCCCGCTTGAAAGAAGAAGGTCCCAGCCCAGCCGGGTTTCTATTATTCAAACCCCAGAACAAAGCCGCCGGCCCGGCCCCGAGAGAGGCACAGCCTGGGGCAGGGGGGGGGCGACTTGGTTAGGGGCCCCCAGGAGTTTGCAAACTTTGCCCGGCTGGCTGGGAGCCCGCGCGAGAAGGGCGCCCCCTGTCGGATCCGGGCGAGCATCGCCGCAGCCGGTGTCCCCCAGGAGCGCATCTCCGGCAGGACCGGGGGCGCTCAGCGGGCGGCTCCCCCCAGGCCACCTCCTGCGGGCAGAGACACGCCAGGGAGAGCAGCATCGAGCCAGCAAGGCTCCAGCTCCCGCCTAGCGCCCTGCCAGGGCCCCAGAGACATCCCCGGCCCGGCCCAGCAGTCCCGGGCAGGGGACACGAGCGCGTTCTTCGTTCCACGGACGGGGCGTTTCACAGCCGCCCACCGGGGCATCTCAGCAGCCGCTCCACAGGGAGCGGCCGGGTCCCCCCCAGCTGTGCCGACTGGCAGCTCCGAGAAGGATGCGATTAGTTTGCAGCTGGAGTCGCCTGCTGTCTCCTCTAGCCTCTGCCCAGATGTTGCGCGGCAGAGCCCCAGCGTCTGCGTGGCCGGGCGGGAGCCCAGCGCCCTGCATCTGGGTGTATGGGGGGGGGGGTCTGCTTCCCTGCTATCAGGACAGCCTTCACCCTGGGGGCTCGCCGGTCGTGCCCCCACACACACTCTCCCGAGGCAGAGTTGCCCTGGGTGGCGCACGGGGGAGGTTGCAATGCGATCGCGGGTAAATTTGCAAACGCCCCAGCGTAGCGCTCGTTTGTTTAAAAACCACCTCGACCGAGCAGGGGGGGCGAAGAAAGGAGCATTGAGCAAATCAGCCACCTGACCCCCTCCCCAATCAGCCTCTTCCCAGCCGCAGAGGAGGAGGAAGCAGCGTGGCAGGGCAGCTGAATCCCAAAGGGTTGGTTGAGATTTAAGATCCTCTTGCCCTGGGCTGACACCGTGCCCGGGCAATGCTCCCCCGCGCTGCTCCTTTTAGGCGGAAAGGAAAAGGGGGGGGGGGTGAAGGATCGGAAGGCAGCGGATTGGGACGCCGCTGCCACTCTCAGACCACCAGCTCCGACGCGCTTGCTCGCCCCCAGGCCAAGCCTTTGTGCTCCCTTCCCTTTAAACCGAACTCAGTCCGGATAGGCGTGTAAACCTCCAGCGCACTAACAGGTTCAGCTCCGGAGTGGGGACTCCTGCAGGAGCAGAAAGCCAGCAGCTCTCCTGCCCGGGGTTCCCTCCTTTGACCTGAGCTCTGCCCCCTCCCCCCAGCACATTTACAAACCACTCGGGCGGGTTTGATCTCCCCGCACGCAGAGTTGGCTGAGGTGGTTGGGTTTGCCCGGGACTAACCCCTGCTCATCAGCCGCAATCGGTGGGTGATTATTTGTAACTAGCGCCGCACAATGCGCAGTGATTGTGGCTCCGCTCCCCACCGGAGAGCGACTGGCAGCGCCAGAGACCTTCCTTCTGCAGCCACCAGCCGAAGGGGAAGAATGGGGGTGGCATGAAACAACACCCCCCCCCCGCCGCCCCAACCCCCCACGAAACCCCCTTGCAGCTCCCCAGCCCCCAACCCCCACGAAACCCCCCTGCAGCCCCCAAACCCCCACAAAACCAGAACCCGGCTAGCCCCAAGCGAAGCGCTGCCCGGAGACTGTCCAGGAAAGTATCCCAGAGCCAGAGCCGGCGCGTTACAAAATCCAGCCGGGGGCCCGATCCTCAACTGGAGCCAAACACTTCGCGCCGCTTTGACTGGAGCCGCGCTGATTTCCACCAGCTGGGGAGCCCCCTCCCCCGGGTCCTTTTCATTCCTTCAGGGGCTGGACTCAAAGCCCCCAAAGCCGGGGGGGGGGGTGGTTCACTCACCCAGCGCCGCATCCAGGAGGTCCCAGAGTACAAAGCAAAGGCGCAGGTAGTTCATCTTTCGCATGTTGGTCCCCGGAATAAGAACTCCATCGGGTTCAGACGCGCCCCAGCCGGCCGCAGGGCGATCCGGAGCGAGACACGGGAGGGTCGGGGACTGCGGGACAGCGGCGGGGCTCAAACATCGCTGCCCGCTGGAGCCCGGGGCGGAGGAAGAGGCAGGAGGAGGGGATCGGGGCGGGGAGGCAGAGCCCGAATCGAGCAGGAGACGCTGCACCTGGGCGGCGCGCCCGCCTCCCTCTCTCCTTGCGCTCAGGCTGCCCGAGGAATCCAAATCAGCTGCCGGAGTTGGGGATGAAACCTCCGCTCACTGCGCGCCTGCCCCGCCCGCCGTCCCTTATCCCGCTCCGGCGCACAGACTCGTCTCTAATCCTGCCCGGCTTCGGCGCGCCCGGCCTTTAAGCCGATTTATTGCAGCAAGAGAGACGCGGCAGCGATCTCTCCCCCCATTCCCCGCGTCCCCCACCCTCGGCTGTTTGTTTTAGCTTCTTAACTCTTTCTCGGCTGGCAAAAATACAGCCCAGCCCACACACACACCCACACACCCCTCAGCCTCCCGGGATAGCGCTTGTGGCTGGCACGGGCAGGGTGGGCCCCTGGAGAGACCCAATGTGCAGTGAAAGTTGTGCCAGTCAACTTGTGGAACTCCTTCCCTGAGGAGGTTGTGAAGGCTGCGACTATAACAATGTTTGTTTAAAAGGGAACTGGATAAATTCATGGTGGCTGAGTCCATAAATGGCTATTAGCCAGGAAGGGTAAAGAATGGTGTCCCTAGCCTCTGTTCATCAGAGGATGGAGATGGATGGCAGGAGAGAGATCACTTGTTCATTACCTGTTAGCTTCACTCCCTCTGGGGAACCTGGCATTGGCCACTGTCGGTAGACAGATACTGGGCTAGATGGACCTTTGTTCTGACCCTGTATAACCGTTCTTATGTTCTTATGTTCCATTCGAATCCCTTTCTTTGCAGGCTTGGAAAATAAATACCCCCCCCCCCCCCAAAGTCCTCAATGCATCCATTCAACTGACCGTTTGAGTCGAAGTTACAAACTGGGTCTGTGCGCAGTAACCCACTGGGGTTTCTTAAAAGGAGGGCCTTGCCCTGTGCTCCCCTGCCTTCTGCAATGACCCCAGGGCTTTATTCTTTATTTTAGAAAAAAAGACTGTTCTTTAGGGAAGGGAATGGCACCTAGTGGTTAGAGCAGGTTCTGGGAGACAGAACTCCCATGCCCAGCTAGGGAGAGACTGGGGTCAAGAAAAGGGAGACTGGGAGGCAGGGTTCCTGAGTTTTAGTTCTACCTCTTGCACTATGGCCTAGTGGTTAGCACAGAGGGGGCTGGGAAGCAGGACTGCTGGTTTCTATTTCTAGCTCTTCAGAGAATGGGATCTACACTGGGGCTAGAAGCCAGAGGCCCCAGGTTCCATTCGTGCAGCCAGGAGAGAATTAAGCTCTAGTGTCCCCAGAGAAGGGAAAAGCCAGAAGCAGGAATCCTGGATTATATCCCCTACTAGTGGGAGCCACAGGCCTGGGTGGCAGAACTCCTGGAGTCTGTTATTTCTGGGCATAGAGCAGAGCTGGCCAGGAAATGACTTTGTCTTCCCCTGTGAAAAACTCTGAAGAGAACAAATGTGTTTTTTTAGTCGACAAGAAAATTTCCACAAAACAGATTTTTTTTAAAATGTAAAACTGTGGCTGAAAACAAACCATGCTTGGTTTCTCTAGCATCCCATTTTTTCACCACCAAACCTGGACATTTTTGTTGTAAACATTTTTTTCATGGTGAAACCATTTTTCATTAGAAAGTGTTTTGAACTTTTCTACCCTAGGGAGCCCTAAATGTCCCCCCACCCCACTTTAAATATATAAAACAAATACAAGCAGATGTCCCCCCTCAATAGACTTTCTGTCACTGGTATTGTAACAAATCCACAGTACCTTGGACTTCAGCCTTCTCAGTATGTCGCACCATTTTTCTGTTCAAAATGCCCCAGCACCATGTCCTCTTGCTCAAAACCACCACTTGAGCTATAGGAGAAACCCTCTGGGCTGTTAGCAGAATAGGGCCTAAGACACACAGCTGAGCTGTTCCCTATTCCAGCCAGTGGAGGGCAGTGGTGCACACAGACACTTGGCCATTCATTACAGTATTGAGCTGAAATCTGTTCCCTGGAAGATGTCCCAATTAAGAGGATTTCCCAATTAAGTGGAGTGGATTGTGCAAACATGTTTGCTTAAAGAATGAGAGCCGGGCAATTCTGCATTCGATCTGATGGCATCCTTAGCTGGCCCTGCAGCACCTTCTCATCTCTGCCTCATGAAAGGCTGAGGAAAGATGCAAATACTAACCCTCAATGACAATTTAATGGCTCTGCTCTGCCTGTCGCTATTTTACCATTAAAACTGGCGGATGGTGGGGATGTTTTTAATTTAACGGCTATGATCTACACTTACTGTGCACGTCCTCTATTCATGCTCCTCTCTGACATTTCTGCCTAACACGTCCCGTGACTAGGACGCTGGGCTAGGAGGGAGGAGACATTTGCTGTGTTCTTGGCTGGGTCCCTGACATGTTGTCTCACCCCACAGCCCCCTTCTCATCTATATACAGGGACATCAGCCTGGCCAGGCTGGATCAGACCTAGGCATGTAGCCCAGGGGCCTGGCTGACAATAGCCAGCACTAGATGCAACTGAGGAAGGTGTAAGTATCTCCAGTGGGAAGGTGTGGGACAATCTACCCTCCCACACTTTAGGTCTCATCCCAATCTCTAATAATCAGAAACTGGTTTAAGACACAAGGTTTATAATCCCCCCCACCCCCCGTTTGGTTTGGTTTTTAATATAGTTAACGTGAACAAAAAACTCTGGTTGTTTGTGTGACCCATATAAACGTCCAATCCCCCTTTGAATCTTGCTGCGTGCTTGGCCTCAACTTCTTCCTGGAACAATGAGTTCCACAGTCTAATTATGCATTGTGTGGCCAAGTCTCTCCTTTGATCAGACGTTAATTTCTCTGCCTGTCCCCTTGCTCCTGTTACGAGACAGGGAGAACAGACGCTGCCCCTCTACCTTCCCTAGGCCACTGGTGATTTAATAGGCGTATCAAAGTTGCTCTGTTTAGTTTCAACTCCGTTTGAAACCCACTATCGTCAAACCTGTGCAAAACGTATACAGACACACAGCTCCAATGAAGTTAAATCAATATAGCCAGGTTTAAATCAAATTAAGAGTCTCTATTTCCCCTCCCCCACACATTTTAAAAAAAATCACACTTTCAGTTAGGTATAGCCTCAATTTCCCATCTGGAAAACACGTATAATGACACTTACACATCTTTGCACCTTTCTATTCTACACAGATTCTTCAACGGCCTTCATGGCAGTGTATGAGTGTCTTGAGAAGTGCTTTGCAAGTCATGGTGGAAAACCACCATAAGTGCTATCATGATTTTTAAATCTTCTAGGTTAAGATTTATATTTTAAATAAGCCAACCCCCTGAACACCAGCCCCAGCCTATATCAATGTCTAAAGGAGAAAAGAGAAATCAATTCGTTCTTCAAAGTCCTTAGAGTGAAATGTGTTCTCTGCCCTTTTTCATCCTCCAGTGAAAGCCTTGGTTACATATTGCAAAGGAATGAGGCAAAGGTTGTATGTTAATAAGGTCTAATTTTATTTGATCATGGATTTGACAGTTCTGCAGGTCCCCTGCCAGTGAGATGCTGCTGTAGCTTTTGAGTCTGGCATGTCTGTATTGACATGAGTATAAAGAAACAGAGCGTGGCAGGAAAAGAATGAAGGTTGAGGCTCTGTCTTCAGAATAAGCCATGTAGAACAGACTGTTGTAAGGCAGGATGGCCCAATGGTTAGGGCACCTTGGGTTCAAATTCCTCCTCTGGCACAGGGTTCCTGTGTGTTCTTGCGCCAGGCCCTAGCCCGTCTATGCCGCAGGTCCCCAGCTATACACTGGAGATAATAGCACTGCCCTATCTCCCAGGGCTGTTGTGAAGATAAATCCAGTAAAGATTGGGAGGTACTCGGGTAGCATCGTAATGGGAGTCATAAGCATCTAAACTAAACATCTAACACCAAAAGAGCAACTTTGGACACCACCAAACGTGATAAGAGATGCTACACAAATGCATACCTGTGCACCCTTTCAACCGGCCACGTGGCTTTGCTGCCCTGAAGGTACCACCCAGCAGAGGGTATTGCAGTGGGTAAAATGCCAATTGGACTGGCTGCTGCTTGGGGGAGAGGTGCTCCTCCTGAGCTGTGAAGTTAAGATGTGGATCCAAATTTCCTTCTGCTGCAGGGTGGTTCAGCTCTGAGCTGTGAACCAGGGCCTGCCTCTGAAATAGAAATGCTGGGGTTAGCGTAATGGAGGAGCTCAATTCTCCATCTGTGCTGGCCACTGCACTGATCCTGTAAAAGAAGCCAGCTGATCCATAATGCATCTTGTCAATTCTGAAGTCTTGTACCATAGGAGGGAAAATCCCTTCCTGACCCCCACACGAGACCAGCTCCCACTCTGAAGTTTGAGGTTTGATGTCCCTTATCACAGTCTGAGCTTGCAGAGCTGCAGATATTATTAGCAGTTATAGCATCCTCAAGCTCGTCCTGCACTTCAGCCAGCGTTTGTCTCAAGGCCTTCCTAAACCCCTAATTTCACAGGTTTGGTACCATAATCAGCAGGTGTTTAACTCCATCTGCTTCAGCTTTGCCATCTCTGCTTCATACTGGGCATTTCTTGTACCCAGAAGGCATGCTATAATACAGAAGCATGGAGCACACTTGGAACACCAGTTCAGAACCTCCCCCCTAACTGAAGGAAATCCTGATCCAAATCATGGCTTGGGCCTGTCTCTGTAATATAATGAACCAGAACACCCAATCCAAGCAGCCTTGAAATCTGGGAGACCAGATCCAAAATTTGGGTCTCTCTCCATAACAGGGCATTTAGTCCAACACACCCACAAACTTCAGAGCTGGATCCAATTCCAGATCCTAACTTCAGGACTCAGGCCCGTCTCTCGTTACAAAAGGGAAACTGACAACAGGTGTGGATGGAGCTGGAATTCAGAAGCTGGACGGAGTGCAGGATGGTTGGGTTCCTTAGTGACCATCTCACCTTTCATCTTGTTTCTCCTGCTTGCAGCTGGTCTTTTTGGGAAAGGCCTGCGATCCTCTGGTATATGCCATTCCCCCTCTCCTCCTTACCCATATACATGTGCTCAGTTCCTCCACCATTACACATGCATTCTCTCCAGGCAGCTAGCTGGGGTTTTACTGTCTCTCAGAGAGATACAATTTGTATTGATCAGTCAGAGCTGTGGGAGTCTCTAATACACCTCAGCGGATAAATGGGCACTTTGAACAGACCAGTCTACCCCATCCTTTCCTGGCTTGCTTGTTTTTCCTCCTCTCCATTCTCCCTTGTTCACTCATTCCTTTATGCAAGAGGCCTCGTGAGAAGCAGACAGCAAAGTCAACAGCAGGTGAAAAAAAAAAATCTCTGGAACTGGCTCAGAATTAGAGATGCAAAAAGGAAGGTTTTTTTCACCCTGGGAAAGTCACACTGTCCTTTAAGAGAAGGCAAATGTGCTGGCTTGCTAGGGAACATGCAGACGTTATTAATGCTCTTATGATTTTGGTGGAATCTGCCTAATGTAATGATGTAAAGAGGACTTGTTTAAGCTCTGTGTGTGTGTGTGTGTCTGTCTCTCTCTCTCACACACACACACACACACACACACACACACACACACACACACACACACACACAAGCAAGTGGAGTGTCTCCTCTTTCCACGGAGGGAGATCTGGCGATGGATTAGCAGACGAGGACTGGAAAGATTCCTGAACAGTTCGGACACCCTGTTCTTCTTGCCCAGAAGGGCCTTTTCTATGTAGCTGACGTTTATTTTGTAGAACACGAGCCAAATTCTTTCCTTGCGTAATTCGATTGACTCCAATGGAGTTGCAGCAGCTAAGAATTTGGCTCCATATTTTGTGCTGTGAGGTAAATAGCAGAGAATAAGCTTGAAGCCTGCTCTGTTTTTCATGACAGCTGGACAGATCTTGACTCCCTGCCTTTGTTGCCCCCTGGTGGCCCGAGTCAAGAGGGAACTTAACCAATTAGCAGAGTTTCCGGCCTGGTGGGGACAGTTTTGACTATGGCCTGTCCATCACTGCAGCCCAGAGAAACAGAGACCCTCTTGGTCCGCAAGGGAGCAAGAAGGGAACCTCCCCACTGGCAGAGCCAGGCGGAGACAGGCTGACCTCATCCAAGCTGATGTCATTCTTCGTCCATTCATGTACTGAGCTGAATCAGGTTTCAGCTAACTCCCCAGTAAACGGCCCTGGGGACAAAGCGTCTGCACTTCCCGGCATGAGCTGCTTGTGGTGCTGCTGGTAAGCAGCATATTCCATTCCAGAGGCGGGTAAGGTCCAGCAACAGATGAAGTGCTACTTGCACAGGGTAGGAGATGCTCTCCTCCAGAGCAATGGGACAGGTCGTAGCATCCAGGGGACTCCATTGATGCAGCTGGCCACCTTGGTTAGCACCCAGGAGACACATTCCAGAAGTGCCTCTGGTTGAGCCAGGTAACATCTGGAAGCCATGCTTCCAGGCCAGGTTACATCCGGATGTGGCGCTCCTGGTGCCACTAAGGGAACGCCCAAGAGACGTGATCCCCACACTACCTCCAGGTGGGCTGGGTGTTGCCCGAGAGATACATGCTCCACCTGGACAGCCAGGTATGATCTCACATGTGGACAAGCAGCCAGGCCCACTGGCAGAGAAGGGGTTAATGAGAAGGCAGCCTCCATCTGTGAGAGGCTCATCAGCAGACAAAGACGACCTCCTTTCCTCTCTCCTTGCCTTTATCAGGCAACTCTTCCAGGAGCTTCCCTCCTGGAAACAGAAGGTGCAGAGAGTGTGGCTTTCATCTCTCTGCTTCCCCAGCTTCGATAGCACCTGTAAAGTGGGCTCCCACTTCGCCAGAGTGCAGAGCCCAGCATCAAGCCGAGCACTATGGTATCAAAGCAGCGCTGTCACCGGGGGAGGCTCTTCTGGTTCAGGGAGGGGTGACCCCAGCTTTCCCTGCCCCGGGGTAGTAGGGGATTCCCCTCCGAAAGGAAGTGGAGAGTACAAAGGCGACTGTGTAGGTGACACTGCCTGCAGCCTAGTTCACACTTAGGCTCGGCGGAGGCTGTCATGGCTTCCTCTACACTCTCTGCCCGGGGCCGTGGGGGAAGCTACAGCTGGGGGGTGGAGGGGCAATGGATTGAAACAGGAGAGGGAGCACCCATGAGGCCAGCCCAGGAGGAATGGGTGCAGTGGGGGAGCACTGCTTACTCCAGCCAGCGTGAAAATGAAGAGCGCTGGCTCTGCTTTAGCCGAAAGGGGCCACCCAGGGCTTCATTTGTAATGAAAGAGCTGCCGGAGCTTCACCAATTTTTTTACGTTCATAACTGACACAGCAAGCCCAGCGGCTCCAGGGCTGTGAACCGCCTGGCCCGGAGATTTCAGGGCCTAGCCCTGGCACAAATTAAGCACTGGGGCCACCCCAATCTCATTCTTTAACCCCTGATTACAGCAGTCCACACCGTGGAGCAGTGTGTCTGGGGCTGCACGTTTCCTCGCTGCCATCGGCTCCCAAGAGCCTAGGGAGCCAAAGTGCATATGACTCGCAGAGGCAGGGCTTGGGGCCACTGCCCACTCAAGCTGTGCTGCTGGGCTGCTCCTTCCATCTTGGATGTCTTCTCTCACACTCGGTTTCCGGTAAAGGCTGGGAGCAGCTTTCCAGAAGTCATGGAGTCCGGGAACACACTGGGCTTGGGAAGGGAGGGGGGGCAACGATTTGTCAAAAATATGAACAAAAATTCAAAAATCTGTTCAATGAAAAAAAGGCTGGTTTTCAAAATGAACATTTTTTTTTCCTGGAAAACTGTTTCATCTGAAATCACCTAGTTATTTTCTTTTAATGAAACTGGATTTAATTTAACAAAAGGAATATTTCTATGGAAAATTTAGGGGGCAAATTAGAATTTTTTCCTGAGGAAAAACTCCCCCCCCCCCCCCACCCAACCTGTGTGGTCTGGAATATCTGTCGTTTTGAAACACAGATGGAGCCATAGAAGCTATGTTCTGGCTGCTTCTCCACACTTGCAAACCCAAGGCAGATTAATTCTTAATGACTGCATTAATCTCTGAAATAAAAAAAATAAACAGCCCCTCAGCTGAAGAGGGAATGCTCCAGAGAGCCATTCCTGAAACAAACGGATGTCTCACGCTTTGTGATGCTGAGGTATTAACCACAGAATAGCCTTGGGGCTGGCGAGGGGGCTGACAATGATGGAGCCTTCCAGGTAAACCCAAGTCCACTGTGTACCAAGTTCTTCACAATTTACAGGGAAGGTGCCGGTAAATTTACTACAAATATGGCCTTGTGGAAGAACCTACATTTGTCTGTGTCCAGGGAACTGGCTCTGATGCAAGGCTGAGTTGAGCAAATAGGAGAATGATGGTAAATCCATTGTGTCCAGATAACCAAGCATGCCTGACCCATATGGCTCCGTTAGCCTTTGTAGAAGGCATTCCAAGATGTCTCCTTAGGGAGCATATTTCCACATTCACTTCATACTTCACCCCCTGTTAAATAGAAACAATACTGCCTTATTTTTAGCATGCACCTCTTGCCCAGAAGTCATCTGTGGGCTAGAATTGGCTTACCAGTCCTCCTATTGGGGTACTGAGATGTTCAGGGCAGGAAATGAAGAACACATGTCCAGTGCTAGGGTATTTAAATCCTTCTGCTACTTGTAGTCATCTGGATTGGAGATTTGGCCAGGACACGAAGGCTCTCATGCCTTCTCTTGCAGAAAGTATGGTGGGCTCCTTAACAACCAAAATGAGTCAGATCTAGAGCAGGTTGGAATTGTTTTTATTTTTAGATCAGAAAATGGCAATTCATCGAATCCGATACTTGTCCTGCAAAATGGGAGGTTTTGATGAAACTTTTGTCAAGAAGGTTTCTCAGGTCACAATTGCTCTAAAATGTGTCAGCAGAGACCTTCCTGGGTGATCCTGACAGTGAAACACATTGAGAACCAACCAGCGGGACCTCTGGGTGCTGGATCCCACAGGGTATCCATCTGTAGAATAGAAACCCTTGCTCGTTTGCTCGTTCTTGGCTACTCCAGGAGGCTCTGACCTAGCTGCTCTTTGTGTCTTTACTAACAAATCAAGTGATTTCTTCAGTCCAGTGCATTAATCACAAAATCACAAACCTCTGAGCACATAGCAAGAGACCCAAATCCCAGTGAGTTTGACGCAACTTGGGGTCTCCTGGCAGATGCATAGTGTAGCTCTTGTATGCTGCCCTCTCTCTGGGAGAGCTCCCGCATAACCTAATCCTCTGACACAACAGCAACACAACAGTGCAGAGGAGAAGTTTGAGATGTAGATTTTTGTCCCAAAACATTTTAAAAGAATTTGTTGTTTTCCTGCAGAAAAATACCTTCGACAGTCTCCAGATTTGTAGCACAAGAACATGCCCAGAGAAATGCGCAGGGCATCCACCAAATTCCAGGACATTAAGGCAGACAGTAAGTGATGTAAATTGTTGGATAAAAATATTGCTGTTTGTATTAGATGTTTGGCTTTGTTGTTTTCTGCTTGGTTTTTAATTTTGTGTGAATTCTGTGGCTGGGGAAAGGGGCTGGATTGACAGCCTGGAAACCACAGAACAGGCACAGGCTGTAGCAATGACCATAAGAACGGCCATACTGAGTCAGACCAAAGGTCCATCTAGCCCAGTATCCTGTCTTCCAACAGTGGATAATGTCAGGTGCCTCAGAGGGAGTGAACAGAACAGGTAATCATCAAGTGATCCATCTCCTGTCACTCATTCCCAGCTTCTGGGAACAGGTTGATTCCATTGATGGACCTATCCTCCATGAACTTATCTAGTTCTTTTTTTGAATCCTGTTATAGTCTTGGCCTCCACAACATCTTCTAGCAAGGAGTTCCACAGGTTGACTGTGCATTGTGTGAACAAATACTTCCATTTGTTTGTTTTAAACCTGCTGCCTGTTAAAAATGCAAGCTCTTGCCATGCTGCCACTCACCAATGTGCAATCAATCAATCAATCCATGACCTGGAGTGATCCCCGCTAGGGCTGAGCAAAGCTTTTGGGTCAAGATTTTCAGGTTAGTGGGAGCTGCTGGGTGCGCAACCCTGTTGAAAATCCAGCTACCTAACAGGGGGCCTCCATATCAATTTAGGAGCCCAATATTAGGCTCCTAGATGGAAACTGACAAAGCTGCCTAAGGGATTTAGATGCCTGGTTTCGCTTACATTGGGGGCCCAAATCAGGACACCTGGCTGAGACCCCGGTTCAAATCCCCAGTTTGCCTGGGTCAGTGCTAGATATGGGGTTCACTCACTCTAGTTCTGACCCGAAATTCCATTCAGCCTGGGCCTGGGAAACCTTCTCAATGAAAATGTCATTGAAACAGACATGTTTTGCTGAAACATATTGATTTCCACAAAGTGGCATTTCTCAACAGGAAATAGTTTAGCTGGAAATTTTTCTACCAGTTCTCCCAGCACATTACTCAAGTGCTTAATCAAGTACTTTTTTTTAAGGACACATTTTTCCTCTCCTTAGAGTGAATTGTGTGTGTCCTTGTCATTTGCTCGAGGAGGAGAGCAGGGCTCAAGAACCAATTCAAGGATGTCCTGGGCCCCTACTCTGGGAAGAAGATGTCACCCATTTGGGGGCCTGGTGATCTTTCTCCACCTCCTACCTACCAGTGGTACAGCTATAACAGTAGCTGTATATTATCTGCTGTGGATTTCAGAGCTGTCCCAGTTAGTGATGAGCCTAAACCAAAGCCTGAAATTCAAACACGCCCCTCCCCACATGCTTTGGGGATGTTCCAAATCCAGATCAGAATTTGGCATCTTCGTCCCCCATCTTTGTAGGGAGCTGAGCGTCTCCAACGTTCCTCTTGCTACATATGACAAAAGAGGATGTCGTCCTACTGGAAAATCTGAAGTCTCTAGCCTTCTCTCTTCTGACCTTTTCAGAAGAAGCCTGTATACTAATTAGCAGTGTAATAATGTGGCAAGGATACGATCCCTCATTAGCTTTTGAGAGATTCCCAGCTACATGACTGATATGCATCTACAAGAAAATTAACTTCAGCATGAGGGTTCCATAATCAAGATTAATGAGGAAGCAGAGGAGAGAGCAGCAAACAGCTCCACTTTACTCTTTTGTCTCCCTCACGCCCTTCCTGGAGCGGGAAGCAACTCCCAAAATGGGGCCTTCTCAGGGCTGCCCCTTCACAAGAAAAGTTTGTGCTCATTATAGCTTCTTCTCCTGCAGGGGATAGGTCTAGGTCGCTGGTTCCAAGCCCCCTCAGATCTGTAGAGGACAAAAACATGTTCCTATCTAGAGATCCTACGTGGAATGAGGTTATGGGTCCAGGCTGGTTCCTAGGGAATGGCTATCTGCCCCATACTTGGCACCTTTGCCGGCAATCTCAGCTGAGGAACAGACAGTGATAGAGAGACATCCTCTCCTGGGGGTCCCTCTAGATCAAGGTGGAGAAGAATTGGTGTGGGAGGTTCTGCAGATCCTTGCATTGAGGTTTCACTTGTCTTTGAGCTGCAGTCTTCTGGGGCTGTCTCTCCAGCACCCTCCCACTTCCTTTCTAGTCTTCCATCCATCGCCACACTAGAGCTGCAAGAAACTCATCAGCTTTGGCTCTCTGAGTCCATGGGGAATCTTTTTCTCTGTTTCTCCTCACTTGGGCTCTTGCTACCTGGACACAGAGCAGAGCTGGGCCAAAACCAGCATACTGCTAGGATTTGCAGCATGTGTTGGTCCTCTGTAGAGTAAATCTTGCCACCTAGTTATGTGTGGCCTGAGTCACTTTGTAACTAGTGTAAATACACCTGTTTGCCACCGGAGGGAGATACACGCTTCCCTAAACTAATAGTTGTGAGCACAATTAAAGCCTTAGTTAACCTGGGAGAAGTCAGTGGTGGGATTAGAACCCAGGTCCCTGATACTTCACAGGTGAGATGGCTGCTTTGCATGGTAAGAGAAAGGAGCAGACTAGCAAAGTTCAAGGCAGCATGGGCTAGCCCCAGATTGGGAGTCAGGACACCTGGGTTCTCTTCTTGGCTCTGGCACTCACTCAGTGTGAGTTCTTGAGAAGGCCTTTGCCTCACCTATTTATGCAATAACCTTTTGGGGGCAGATAGTGAAATATTATGTGCACGTACAGCACCCAGCACCCTAGGTCCTTGATCTCAGTTGGGGGTGCTAGTCCCCACTGGAATAAAGACAATGGTGCAGACACGTTCCTCACAATTCCTTGCAGCTGCCGCCTCCCCACTGTTTTCAAGGTGTGGGGTTTACATTTGGGGGCAGGCAATTGAATCCGCAAAGAATAAAGGGGAAAAAACAAGCTCCTTTCCCCTGCCCAGGCTTTGATGAAGTCACTTTCCATTACTGAAGATGCAGCACAAAGGGGTAATTAGCCACAGATAATTCCCATTAGCATTAATGGGGATTTATCCTTGCCTAATTACCCCATGCTGCAAACCACAGGTTGTAATGTCTGCGCATGCCAGCCCACAACCTGACGTAGCACTCAAAGCCACCGCTAGAGCTGCAATACGTACGGACCCTTTGCCCTTCTCTAGCACCCCTCGTGGCAGGACTTTGCAAACATCAGGGAGCCAAGCCTCACCATGTCCTTGTGGGGGGCTTACCCCCCATTTACAGGTAGAGAAATTGACAGATCCAAGGTTGCACTGGGAGCTCGCAGCAGAGGCAGGGAAAAGACTCTCGTTGCTGCTGGGTGCTCAGTGACAGGCCCAGCCTTGGTTTCTGTCCCGTGTGGCTAAGATTCACAGGCCTTTCATGGGAACCTGGGCCACCCTCTGGCTTAGAGCTCAAGCCACGCAAGGTGCTGCCCCGCACCGAGCCACAGTGGGAAGCCAGGTGGAGCCCGGCTGAGTCAGCCAGAAGTTCCCTTGGAGAGAATGGGTCCTTCTAGGACCTGCGGCTCAGAAGCTTTGAAACTTTACGCAGATCTAAACGGAAGAGGATACTCCTTGTGAGCTCAACCCCCTGAGTGGTGCATGGTGCCCCAGCTGACTACGTCAGGGTCACTTCCATGGCAACGGACCATTGCCTCACCCATGAAATAGAGGCAGTCTCAGCAGATGGGTGGAGAAGGCGGGGTCCTCAAGGCCCATTTCACCAATCCAACTGCAAGGGGAACATACTTGCTAGGAAAGGCTGCACTCCTGCCCCTGGAGGGACCCTTGGGAATCTTTTTAGGCCTGAACACACCCTAATGGGAGATGCTGTTACCTGGTGGCAGACTTCGAACGGAACTGAACAGATCATCTAAAGTGGCAGGGTGCCAGGATTCTGCAGAAATGTGCCTGGTAGAAAAGCACAGAGAGATGGAACGTTCCCCTGATTCTAACGATATGCCTCAAAATAGTCCAACCCTCCCATAGAGGAATAAGAAAAACCCGGCCAAGAGAGCTGCTAGGACTTGCATGGTTTCTGTGTTGTGCTGCCAAGGACCCAGCAAAGGGAGTAGTAAGAAGGGGTGAATGCTAAGAAATATGGTGCTGGGGAATCCATAAAACCCAGGAGTCCCAGACCTTTGTCTTAACCATCCTTGCATCGACACAACATTCTCCCCTTCCCCCCAGCATGGCTGCTCCGCTAACATGGAACAATTGTCAAAAACCAGAGCATGCTGGGAAAATGGACAGAGAGCAAGAAGAGGCAAAGGCAGCCAGAGGAGAGGCAGCCAGCTAGGGTCCCCTCCGCTGCTCTCTCCCGTGAATGTCCCATGGGCATTCAGACCTGTCTGTCATACTGGCTCAGGCCATTAAAACAGTGATGTCTCTCCACCTCTCCCACGTCACTTCCCAAAGCGCTGCCGACACCCAACCACGAAGGGCTTTGCCTTGTGCCAGGGTATCACTAGCTCACTGCACAGCCGCCCGGGGCACCCGAAGGAAGAACAACCTGGCAGAAGCCTGCCATTGTGGGGCTCAGTGGCTCTGACCGCCGAGGGGTGGTGTGAACAGGCATGGCTGCATTGCAGGCCAATTGGATGGTTGGACATACACAGTACGTCTATATGGCGATAAAAACCTGCTGCTGGCCCAAGTGCAGTGTAGACATTCAGGTACAGCCTGGAGCGTGGGATATAGGACCCTGCGACATGGGAAGGTCCCAGAGCTTGAGCTGCAGTCTGAACCAAAAGTTTCCACCACAGTCCAAAAGCCTCTTAGCCCAAGCCCAAGTCAGCTGGCCCCGGCAGCGATGGGTGTCTCATTGAGTGTTGACAAACTGACAGATGGAACTTGGCCTGTTTCCTCAGCCCTCTCCCAGGATCTCCCAAGTCTGCCTCTCTTCTCCCTAACCCCATCCCACATGGGAGCCACGCTTTGGCAAGCTTGCTAGGGCCCAGAAATGGGACCAGAGGAATATCAGAGGCCCTGTTTCTCACCACATTAAAGTGTCCAACCCTTCACCGAACCCTACTGAGCTCTCAGCCCCAACGACCTCTTGTGGCAGTAACTGGTTAGTAACAACCCGAGATTTCTGAAGTTCAAGGTCATATTCTCCTTTATTCAGGAAAAAAAACACATAAAGGCCAGGAAACTCCATGAGAATGAGCAGAGCTTCCTAGAGACTGTTTTGTAAGAGGGTCGAGATCTGCTCCCTCCACCCATCACGAAGATCAAACTTCAGGTTCCCCTGGGCGAACTCTTCACTAAATAAATGACACATCAGTGAAGTCAACGGCTGCATTGATTTACAGCTGCTGGGGGTCTGTCCCCGTAGGGCCTAGACTAGGGTGACCAGACAGCAAGTGTGAAAAATCAGGATGGGGGTGGGGGGTAATAGGAGCCTATATAAGAAAAAGACCAAAAAATCGGGACTGTTCCTATAAAATCAGGACATCTGGTCACCCTAGCCTAAACTGTCAGGGCTGGAGCCTCCCTCAGAACAGGAACATTGCTTCTTTCAAAAGGTCGTTGCACCCAATAGAGCTGCGAACGTGCGTGCCCATGAGCATGTTCAAACGTGCACGTGGGATGGTGCTGTGTGTGCAGGTGTGAAAGGGGCGTGTGAGTGTGCGTGCCACATGCCACATACAGACTGGGGGCTGCATGCACAGGTGCTCAGAGCACACAAGTGTTTCTATGCACCAAGGAGTCGCACGTGAACTCTGAAACACTCCAGTACGAGCCCGTTAAACTGGGGGCGTATTCAGCATCCACAACACATGAGCTATAAAAAAAACCCTGTGTTAAAAATAAGCCGGAGTAGCCCTCTTGCTCGGAGTGCCTTTTTGCCGCTCTGCTTGTCAAGTCATTAAAATGGCATCAAGGAAATTTCTTTAATTTCCTTCTTAGGCTCAGCTGGTGCATGGCCCTGTCTCAGGCACTTAGCATTACCTAGCCAGATTCTCCCTCTCTGCTCATGCTCCTCCAGAATCCTTTTCAAGACCATTCCAGCCAGAGCTGGGCCTGATTAGGGTTAAGTCCTTGTTTCCTGGCTCCTTCCTTTCCCCACTCTCCCATCTTTTGTTAGACAGTTCTGGCTTTCTCTCCCCAAAGATGGAGAGTGGAGGGAACTATTGAATCATCCTGCTGGCATATTTATAGATCTATCTCCATTCCTCCCCTCCTCTCCCCTCCCTCTGATTTTCTAATCTCATGAGGTGCCCCCTGATGGAATATGCCTGTGGTCTAGAGAGCCGTATCTTGCCCTTACTCAGGATGATAAAAACACGAGTAAAACCAGCCACAGCCCTGTGAGGAAGCAAAGTATTAACGGATTCGAAATCTGCATGAGTCTGAACCTAGGTTGTCAGCTCTTTGGGTCAAGGGCACTGCCTTTTTGTACCGTGTTTGTACCTAACCCAGTGGGTCATGGGCACTACCACTACACAATAACACACTGCCAGCTGGAAGGTGACAGCTTGCATTGTGATACACTCTGCGGCCACCGGAGACTTCACAGCCACAGCTGGAATAGAACTCAGATCCCATCAGTCTATAAGTACAGGTGCCTCCTACTTATCATACTACAGAAATGTAAGGCAGGACGGGATCTCGAGAGCCATCTCGTCCAGCCCCCTGTGCTGAGTCAGGACCAAATATACCCAGACCCTCCCTGGCAGAGGTTTGTCCAACCTGTTCTTAAAAACCTCCAGCGATGGGGATCCCATAGCCTCCCTTCAACGCCTATTCCAGAGCTTAAATACCCTTACAGTTAGAAAGTTTGTCCTAATATTTAAATCTCTACCTTCAGTGGGCAAGTCATCACCGTCCTCTTTATAATAGCCCTTAACAGATGTAAAGGCTGATCAGGTCCCCCGCAGTTTTCTTTTCCCAGACTAAACATGCCCAGTTAAACCTTTCCACATCAAAGGTTTTGAGAATCTGATCTACCATTTTTCTTCCTCTCCTTGGACTCCCCACAGTTTCCCCCACATCTTTCCTAAAGCATGGCCCCCTTAACTGGACACGCTACCCCAGCTGAGGACTCATGAGTACTGAGGAGAGTGGGACAATGACCCCCCGTGTCTTACATACGACACTCCTGTTAATACACCCCAGAATGACATTAGCCTCTTTTGCAACTGCCCCATGTCGTTGACTCTCATTGTTTGTGACTCACAGTAATTTCAGCAGTACTGCCGCCTAGCCACTTCTTCCCCATTTTGTAGTCACGTGTTTGATTTTTGTCTTCCAAAATGTAGTATTTTGCACTAGACTTCACTGAATTTCATCTTGTGGATTTCAGACCTGTTCTGCACTTTGCCACGGTCGTTTAGAGTTCGAATCCAGGCCTCCAAAGTGTTAGCAGCCCCTCCAATGTAGTCTCATCTGCACATTTTATAATCACTCTCCACTTCATTATCCAAGTCATTAATTAAAATATTGACTCAGCACAGATGCCTATGGCACCCCACTAGATACATCCCCCTAGTTTGACTTCAAAGCATTGATAGAATCTATGGATCTATGTCAGACATGAGGTCTGAAAAGAGAAGCAGGTTTGACTCCTCTCAGCAATTCTCTTTGCCTCTCATGTATGGCAAAAAAAAGTAACTCAAATCTCTGAAATCCCTCGCAAGGCCTCCAGAGTGGCTGGGCCATGGTGGAGTCTGGGGGGGATTCTCCACTCTTGGGTCACATGGGTTGGAATTTAACCAGCCAGGGTATCCCCACCACGGTACTGGGAAAGGGGGAGGACATTAGGCAGGCAACTATGGGGCAGAGAACCATAGAAACAGCCAAGAGTTTCTAAGGCATCATGGTAACCATGGCAATGAACTGCCAATGTCTACACAGCTTCGCAGTGTCACTAGAGTCGTCTATAACTGGGTTAGGCATCCCTATGGCTGTTTCTTCATGTATTATAACATCATAACATGTCAGCTTAACACGTTCCCCTGCTAGGATGGGCACGGGGGTCGCTCTTCTGAATTCTCCCCTGGGAAGACGCAAATCTGTTCAGTGGAAATAACCCAAGAACTGGCATCCCGTATGGGAAAACCCTCTGGAATGGGATGGCGCATGATAACCTTTCTGTAGCATTTGCTTCAAACTAGGGTAGTCTAGAGAATTTCCAAGAGAATTCAAACCTTAGAACACAATTCTAGTGAGTCGTTAGGGTTTTTAATGTGCCTATGGAAAGCTATTAATCTCTCTTCAATTCTACAGCTGCTTAGAATAATTTCTAGAGAATCCTGTTTGATTGCTAGAGAACCTCATTGGTTTTATTCCTATTAAATTCTACAGGACTGATCCATAGGGGTCTTGATGTTAAGTTGATAGCTGGCTATAGCACTGAATGGCTACTCAGTTAAACTGATTCTATCCCTCCCCGCATCACCATAACATCTGAGCAACTCATAATCTTGCGTATATTTATTCTCACAACATCTCCATGAGGGCAGGCCTACCATCCCTCATTGTACAGAGGGGAAATGAAGGTATAGAGAGACTGAGTGACTTGCCCAAAGCCTCATAGGAAGTCTGTGGCAGAGTGGAGAACTGAACCTGGGTCTCTTAGGGTGTAAACCAGGACTCTGACTGCTGGACCATCCTTCCCCTGGGTTCCAGGCCTTTGTCTGACATGGACCTGCAGGGTGGTCACGGGCAAGTCAGCGTGCTGCTCCGTATCTCATTTCCCGCTCTGTACAATGCAGATGATGATCCTCTCACACCATTGTAAAGCCCTTGGAGATTTATACCTGAAGAGAACAAAACATTATTATAAACACTGCGGTTTGCCTCTAATCTAAGAGGGCCACTAGCTAAGTGTGTAAAGGGCTGACATTTTCAGTCCTGATTATTCATGTGACTCTGTTCTAGTGTCTAAAGCTTTTTAAAAGTCCCTATTTCACAGCTCCAATGTGATCTGGAGTCGAGATATTTGCTTTAGTTAAATTATTGCTCTCTGGTGACATTGTGAAATATGACTCTGTCCCCACAAGTTGGCAGTGGGTTTTTGTCCATATACATTATGCATAGATCTGTATAAATACAAAGGCATTAGGGCAGCATGTGAGTGGAGATTTTAATCTCGCAGCACTCAGCACATTCAGATCCAGAGGGTTGGATTCTGCTCCCTGTTACACCAGTATAAATCCAGCAGCACCGCCAACATCAAGAAAGTCACTCCCAGTTTACGCCAGTGTAACATAGCAGAATTGGGCCTTCAGGCACCCCAGCTCAGTCTGCTGTCACAACAGGATCTTATAGTTAATGTGACTACAGCAATATATGGTGCTTAGAGGAGGGATGCGGGTACTTCTGACTAGTATTTGCAAAAATAGTCCCTTTTTGAGCTGTAATTTAAATCCATGGATTTCCCCCCAGCATGATTCAGGAAGGATTAAATGACTTGCCCAAGATCACACAGAAAGTTGGTGGAAGTGAACCCAAGTCTTGCTTTTCTATCATGGTGGCTTCCTCAACATAGATCACAGAATCATAGAATATCAGGGTTGGAGGAGATCTCAGGAGGTATCTAGTCCAAAGCAAGTCCAATCCCAACTAAATCAACCCAGCCAGGGCTTTGTCAAGCTGGGCCTTAAAAACCTCTAAGGATGGAGATTCTCTGGGTGCCAGATGCTATATGTACACATAGAAAGAGACAGTCCTTGGCCGAAAGAGCTTAGCTCACTGAGACGGATGGGGGGGTGGGAAGAGAGGCAGCGATAGATGAAAGGACTTGCTAAGGTCACGGAATGGAGCCAGCAATGGAGAACTCAGATCTGCTGACTTTCAGCTCAGCACCCCACTCACCAGACCTGAAAAGCACCTTAACCACACCACCACCTTCTTCCCCAAAGCAACCTTTCCTTCTAGTTTCCCAGCCATGGGGCGCCCCAGGCTGGGCAGTGGAAGTTAGGCTGGCACTAACAGGTCCCCCGCACGCAGCAAGCCCACTGTGCACTTTGCCAGTCCCTCTCTGATCCCCTGTGTCACAGTCGCTCCGTGTTTGTTCTTCGCTCCGCTGCTCCCTGCTCTCTTTTCACTGGATTTCTTCCTCCCACTTCCCCTTTGCCCTGGCAGTCTCTCCTAGGGGTGCAACTTCAGCCGTGAGCAGCGTTGCCTCGCCTGTCTTCCTGCCCCCTCCTCACAACCCCCCACCCAGCTCTGTCTTCACTCCTCTCTCCTGCTCCCGGACAGGGCCGGCGGCCCCTTTCACACAGCTTCTCTCCTCCACCCAGCACCCTCTCTGAGTTCCCCTTTACTTCCCCTTCCTCCCAGTTATATCTCCTCCCATTATGAAGCCAACGACTTCATTAGCCCAATAATCCCCACCAGGGACAGGTTGGCTGTTCCCAGTGAAGCCTGCAGCCTCTTCTGGGCTGCAGCCCCGCTGGGCAGGCTGCTGTGACCAGTGCTCGGCCACAGGTTGAGTCAGAGGCAGGGCTGTTCCCTCTTCAAGACAGAGCAACAACACGGTGCTCCCTGCGCAGCTCTCAGGCTGGACGAAAAGGTGCAGCTGCTCCTCTGCAGTGTGCCCTGTGCTGAGGCGTACTTTACAAGGCCCACTGAACCGGGCTCATGTATCTTAAGCCAACTGTTCTGCAACCACAGGGAAATCGGACTCCAAGTGGAAAAACGATCAGCAGATACGTTCAGCTCCTCTAATAGAAAGTGCCTCTCCACAGACCTGACACCAAATAACCACGCACAAGGGCACAGAGAAGATCTCCTGAACAATCTCAATAAAAACATGTTGTGGGGAAAAGTCACAGCTCTGAAGTCACGTCTGTGGGTCTCGATAACATCTCAGCCCTGAAAGAGGAACATCTGCACTCCCTGGCAATGAGGCTTTCGCTGGACCTGTTCAATGAGGATCTGCGTGTGTTGTTCAGACAGTACTGCTTCCTGGCTAATGCATTCACAGCCCTGTGCAAACCTTACCCTTTGCACCCCTGCCCTGGGAGGGAGGTGAGTATCACTGCCCCCGTTTTACAGGTGGGGAAACTGAGTCACAGAAGAGCCCTGCGGAGATGAGTTTAACCCCCCTTGGACTTCGAGGAAGTCTGGATACAGATTTAAACTTGACAAATGAGCTTTTCTCTATCCTGGTGCAGAACCAGCCCCCCACATCCAAATGCCCCTAAGGATCTGGATCTGAACTTGTGGCTTGAACCCCATCTTCAATTATCAGAGGATTTACCCAAGGCCACGCAGCAAGCCAGTGGAAGAGCATTCAGTGTCCCTGGCTGCCCAGCTGCACGCTTAGCCCACTTGACCACACGCTACCATCAGCAGCCAGGAGACCCGCCCTCTACAGCTCCATTGGGACGTTCCTAAGCAAACAAAACCCCTTCCCACTTTCAGGACGACCGATTCGCTCAGCGATGTAGGGCCTCCATAGCTTGAAAAGTTCCCTTCACATAAATCCCTCTCCAGGGTGGATGTTTGTCCAAAACTTCTACAGGCTCCTCACCATCTAACCGAAACCAACCGGGACCTACTCGCCTCTCCTCTCCCCAGCCCCTACCTGGCCCCTCTACTATAGGTCACAAGCCTCTGGGGATGGGCGGGCAAGGCTCCTGAAGGCCTGGCGCTTGCTCTCGGCTCTGCTGAGCTCTTGGCAGGATGGCTGTAGGATCTGCACCTCCAGGCCACAGCACAGGCAACAGGATGTGGCAAAGCCCAGGGCATTAACTTAACCGGCCACGCGGCTACAGGAAATAAGGGCCTAACAACTGTTATGTGCTGGGCAGCAGTGAGTGAACGCCAAGGAGTTGTGAGGGGGCGGAGCTGCTCCTGGTGGTATATGAAGGGGCTAAGTGCCCTCTGCTCCCAGCCAACTCCCCATCAGTCATGGAGTTTGTTATCTTACACGTGGCGGTCACCCTTTCCACAGCGGCATGTCCTCGCCGGGCTATTTCTGTCCCCAATCAGATACGGTGCCATGATTTATTGATTGCAATAAAGGTTGCTTAAATGCAGGCTTTATCCACCCAGCCTGCAGCATCTTGAGCTAAAGGCAGCCCTGACCCTGGGGGGATGAAGGGGGGCACTGTAAAAGGAATGGCCGGAAACAGCAAGGCCAGGGCGGGGGGGGGAGGGGGGAACGTTAAATGGATGGCCTCAATTGGTGCGTGGGGATTAACCCTCGCTCCTTCTCCTGCTTTCTGGCTTTCTCAGCTCACCCTCTACAAAGGTTCTGCCTCTGGCTTGGGCTTTGCTGCTCAGAGGAGATTTTGCTGCTGCTATTCATTAGTTTTCCCAGTTTGCTATAGGCCACACTTCTCTTCAGCAGACAGAGCTCCCCCCACCAGCAGCCCTGCCAATGCCCCTCACTCCCGACCCACAGCACCTGCTATCCCAGCCCTGGGCTCCCCTCCAGCTCTGCCAGTGCTCCTTAATCCTAACCCGCAGCGCCTGCTATCCCAGCCCTGGGCTTCCTCCAGCTCTGTCGATGCCCCTCACTCCCAACCCTCAGCTCCCTGTGCCCGGGAGTCCTGCAGGCGCATCAACCTCAGAACCAGAGGAAGAAGCTCATGTCTCAGAGCTCAACGGGGTCCCCTCTAGTCAATCTCAGAGCTGGTGCGGGGAGACCTCACTGCTGGTCAGGAAGGGTGGCACTGAAGAGGTGGGAGCTGGAAGGTCTCCAACTGGCTGGGAAATCAAAGTCACCCCTTGGGGCCTGAGGTTGCATGGGAAAGGGGGAGCCTTGCTATGAGTGACTGTTGAACCCTCAGCATGTGTAATGCCAATAGGAGAATTATCTCCTGTATTCTCACCGCTCCAATGTCAGCTATCAAAAGATCTCCAGTCACTTTGCTAAATGAATCCTCCCAGGAGCTGTACAAATATAAAACTGCATATTATATATATATATATATATATATATATATATATATATACACACACACACACACACACACACACACACGTATGTATAACACACATATGAAAGGGGCATCTCAGAATCTGTATAAATAGGCTGATGACATCAACCAGGTAGATAAAAATAAGAACAAAAAGTTACAGGCACTTTATGTCTCTCTCCAGCTGTCAAGCTGCATTCTTCATAACTATCTTCCCCCATCCTTTTCTGTGGCATGCATGCGCACACCTAGTTTGCTGTCTGCATGCCTGCAGCCTGCAAGCTTTGCCTGGAGAAAGGTACTACGGTACGGCCAATTCCTTTCCTGAGGAGGAGAAATGCCCCACTAGAAATACTTCTGCAGAAAAGAGGTCTCCCTGAGACTACGCCACAGATGAAATATGCCAACGGCAGGGCCAGCTTTATGACCCGCGAGGGCCGATTAGAATACTCGGCGGCAGGGCGTCCGCTCCGGGTTTTCCGCCGCACCAAAGGACTCCCCGCTGCCGAAATGCCTCCAAAGACCCCCGGAGTGGATCCCCCGCTGCCGGAGTGCCGGTGAACACCCCTGGAGCGGATCCCTCGCTGCTGAAATGCTTCCGAAGACCCCTGGAGTGGGGCCCCCTTAGGCGCAGGGCACTCTTCAGCATGGGTCCCGATTCCGGGGAATCGGGTGAATCAGCTTAAAGCCAGCCATGGCCAACAGGACCCATTTTGGCAACCTAATGGTCAGTACTCAGAACTGTGCAGCAAGCAAAAATTCAAAGAGTAGCTTTTCTTACCCACGTGCTAAGATCTAACAGAGGTTATGTGCAGCTGGGGAAAGAAAAGGAAGAGAGTGAGAAACGCGCACACACACACACACAGAAACACACACACACGCAGCGTCACTAACTCGCACTAACTGATGAACAGTGCTGAGGGGACACCACAAAAAAGTTCCCACGAATATATATTTGAACTTGTAAATGAATCCTCCTTGTCCAGGCTAATTGCTCTTTGGTGCATCGTCGCCATGATGGAGTGCTCTGGTGGGACCCATCCCTCCAACATCAATCAAAGCTGGCTGGAAAACAGGAGAGTGGCAGGGAGGTGGGTGAAAACACCCCAATCCAGTCCAGGGACATGTTCTTGCCCCCACTCTTTCTGTTGAAATTTGGACCAAACTTTTCATCCACGTCCCATCATTCGCTATATTATAGCCAGCTCAGGAACAATAAATGCTTGCAAGCAGATTTTTTTCCAGTTTTTTGGTTGTTGTTGAAATTTCAAAATTTGAAACATTTCCAAGCAGTCCGAACATTGATGCTAAGACACTTCCTGGACAGTGAATCCAAATTGCCAAATCTTGCACTTACAAGGTGATTCTAGGGACTGGTGTACACACTGATTTGTACCAATCTAACAATGTTAGGGGTCATTTGTTTACTGAAATCGTTCAATCTAGACAAGCCTTGGTGTGAACGCAGTTATCCTGGTATCAAGGTGCCTTCTAGGATGTAATATTGCCTAGTGGGTAGAACACTAGACTTGGACTCAGGAGACCTAGGCTCTATTCCTCACGCTGCCATTGGGCTGCTGGACCACTTCCTCTCTCTGTGCCTCAGCTTCTCCATCTCTAAAATGGAGATAATGATACTGACCCGCATTTATAAAGCGCTTTGAAATCTACTGATGGAAAGTACTCTATAAGTGCCTAGGGATGATCACTATAATAATGCTAGTATAGGTTATGCCCCTACAGTTATGAGAATAAGCTCTGTGGTTCTATATTCCATTATAGTGGCATAATCAAATCCCACTAGGGCCTTGTATCTCTTTAACCAGACTAATTTCAAATAGATAAACATTAAAGCCCAGTACAAAACGTGTGTAAAGCAACCCTGAGAGCTACTCTTACCCAATCAGGGAACAGAAACAACTAAATGTGACCCAGGCAGCCAATCAACACAGGTTCAGTTTCCGAACATGTGCCTGTTTTGGAAAATGAGACCAATCCCTGATTCCCAGGGCAGCTGCAGGAATCCAGGAGCATTTGGGAAGCAATCGCTCCACCGTGCTCTGACAGCAGATGCTAGATGATTGCCCGGGCTGAGTAAGGCCATGTTTTCAAACTCTCACGTGTTTGATGCCACCATGGAACCACAGAACCCATTAGATGAAGGGTTCCCCAACCTTTCCCTTCTGCAGGCCCCTTTGTGAGGCACAGACTTGCCTGTGGACCCATCCCTTCAAGCCCCTAATAATGATTTGTATCCTGGTCCAGAGTCTTTAGTAGAATCATTGGACTGGAAGGGACCTCATGAGGTCATCTAGTCCAATCCCCTGCACTCACTCATGGCAGGACTCAGTATTATCTAGACCATCCCTGGCAGGTGTTTGTCCAACCTGCTCTTAAAAATCCCCAATGATGGAGATTCCACAACCTCCCTAGGCAATTTATTCCAGTGGTCACATCTTCAAGGGTTTCTCTGCGACCATGAGCGCTAGAAGCTTGCTTTTAAAGCAATGAAACCTGAGATGCTAATCTATCCTAGGACCATACATTCCTATCTAATCTATCTATATTATCATCCATCACCATAGAATCCAAGTGTCTTCTGTATATAGTCAATAGCAATACTAAAGTCCCCACTGAACTTCACTGTGTCACTGGCTTGTTTCTCTTTTCAGAATCAAATTGCACTTGGGATAGGCAGGTTTGCTGGGGTTTCTTAAGCTATATTATTTTCCTCTTTGGGGGCAAAGTAGGTGGGGATGTTGTGCATGTCAGTCATATGGTGAAAAGTTAAAGTTTCCTCTGAAGAAGGCGGCTTTGCAGCAGTTACTATAGACAGACAGACTCTGGATTCACTTGATCTCAGAAAGTTTGTTCCACAGCCAGATCCTAACATGATTCCAGGAACTAGAGCTTTAAGAAAAGCATCAAATATCACCAGATGCACAATAAGATCATGACAGTTGACAAAGTTGGGCTCCTCTGCGACTGAAACCCAACCCACCCGGAATCCTACGAAGAGGTGAGCGGGCACCGAGGTGGGTCATGCCTTCACCGGACCCTGACTCTGCTGATGCTCAGAACCAGCGTCAGCTGAAAGTCCCATGCTAAATAGCTGACAGGGGAATTACAGAGCAAGAAGAAGAGGGTTTGGAAAGAAATTGGAATAACTCTCCCTTCCGCACTTCATCACCCTGGGAAGTCAGCCATTGGCAGTGAGAATCAAGCAGACATCCTGAGCTAGTGAAGAAACGGGCATTGCCTCTAAATAGATGAAAACCAAGCAGGAGTTAGCGGGGCTCAAGGCAAAGAACATGGAAAAGCCATGGAGAGCATTTTCCAGCTCAGAGAGGTTTCCCATTAAATCCACTGCGTTCTAAGCTCCTTAAAGCTGGCCTGCAGCGGGCGGTCATTTCAGAAAGCAAAGGACAGACTGTCACTAATAAGAGTCAGTCTGAAATTGCAGCGGATTGGGCCGGGAGGTCTTGGGGAGGGGAACTGAGTGTGTGGGGGCGTAGATTTGCACTGGGTTGTTATAACAACAGTCCGTCGTCGGGGAGGTAATGTAAAAGGCAGGCTTTCTGTTTAATGCCATTTGGTTGGAGTGGGGTTAGTGGGTGGAGCTAATATTTGGTTAGAATGTAAAGAGCAGAAGCACTTGAGGAGATTAAGGGTGTTGAGATCTGGTTTTTAAAGTGATTGCGGAGAGGGGGAGGCTGCTGAGTCACAGACTTAGACAGGGAGACAGTTCTGAGAGACGAAACAACTGCACTTCCTCCAGCCACCCCAGCTCCTGTGTGCAAGGGACTTGTGGGTCTTGTTGGGGGCACAGCCAGAAGAAGACTAGCAGCTTTGTGTGAGATTTCCCTTTGCCCCTCCACACGGGCGGCTCTAGCTTTTTTGACGCCCCAAGCATGGCAGGCAGCCTGCTTTTGGCGACTTGCCTGCGGGAGGTCCCTGGCCCCGCGGATTCAGCAGCATGCCTGCGGGAGGTCCCCGGTCCTGTGGATTCGGCGGCTTGCCTGTGGGAGGTCCACCAGTCTCATGGCTTCGGCGTATCCGCCACCGAATTGCCGCCAAATCTTCGGGACCGGCGGACCTCCCGCAGGCAAGCCGCCGAAGGCTGCCTAACTGCTGCCCTCGCAGCGACCGGCAGGGCTTGCCGTCCCAGGCATGTGCTTGGAGCGCTGGTGCCTGGAACTGCCGCTGCCTCTCCAGCTCTACCGAGGCCCATCAGTCCCTACCTGCAGCCGCTTTGTATTCCCGTCATGGACAGACATGCCAAACCCGGAAAAAAAACACAGAAATGGGCTTGTTTGGGGCTTAATTGGCTCGTGAGTTGCTTGTTGGCTAGTTTTTGGCTTGTTGGGCTTGTAGCTTCTTATTTTCCATCGGCTTCCAGCAAGTGGGGGCATGGGGGGGAGAGAGTCGGGGTGCAGGGCGGGTCCATCACAGCCCCAGACTGCAGGCCGGGGGGATCTAGTCCCACAGAGTGTTGAGGTTCTTAGGGACTGGCTTGGTTTGGCCTTGTTTTGAAATGTGATTAGCTTGATGTTTGGCTTATTTGAAAGTCGCGGGGGCTTATTTACCACCTGAAAGTTGGCCACTGGGGTCCTGGGCTCCCATATGCGGCTCTGCCAATACCCCTCAGTCCTGAACCGCAGCCTCCCTGCTAGTCCCATCCAGGGCTTCCCCCCCTCCAACACCTTACTCCTGGCTTGTCCCCAGCCTGGTTTGTGACCTGCTATTAAAGCCTGTATCGTAATGCAGAATACTCCCAAGGGGAGGAAACAGAGCTTGCAAATGCAACCTTAATTTAGCAATCTCCTAACGGTGGAGGCCTTGCCTTTGCAGCCTTCCTGTGCCTTTAATCCAGGGGGTCTCAAATTGGGGGTCGGGACTCCTCAGGGGGTCACAAGGTTATCACACGGGGGGTTGCGAGCTGTCAGCCTCCACCTCAAACCCCGCTTTGCCGCCTGCATTTATAAAGGTGTTAAATATATTAACACATGTTTTTAATTTATAAGGGGGTTTCGCACTGAGAGGCTTGCTGTGTGAAAGGGGTCACCAGGACAAAAGTTTGAGAACCCCTGTTTTAATTGCTGTACCTGACAGGGCCCCATTGTGCTAGGAGCGGCACAGATACGCAGTCAGAGCCAGTGCCAGGCCCAAAGAGTTGACAGTCTAAATAGGCGAAGCAGAATAGGGAAGGATTCACATCCTTTTGCAGCCTGGAGACTAAGCCCAGGTCTACACTAGTGGGGAGGTCGACCTAAGATATGCAACTTCAGCTATGCAAATAGCGAATAGCGCAGCTGAAGTCGGTGTATCTTAGGTTGACTTACCTGGCTGTGAGGACGGCGGCGAGTCGAGTGCTGTGGCTCCCCCATCGACTCCCCTTCCGCCTCTCGTGAGATGGAGTTCCGGAGTCGACGGGGAGCATGATTGAGGATGGATTTTATCCCATCTACACTGGACGGGATAAATCGACCCCCGATTGATCGATCATTACCCGCTGATCCAGCAGGTAGTGAAGACCTGCCCTTGAGCTTGTCTTCATGTACGGGGCTGTTCCTGTGCCACTGCAACACGTTAGGAGAGATGTAACCACCCCCACCGGAGAGCTTTCCCCATCAGCATAGTTACCCCACTGCCCCCAGTGGCTTCTCCCCGAGGTCGTGTGGACTTGGCCTCAG
The DNA here is from genome assembly GCF_007399415.2 of Gopherus evgoodei. Classification (NCBI taxonomy): domain Eukaryota; kingdom Metazoa; phylum Chordata; order Testudines; family Testudinidae; genus Gopherus; species Gopherus evgoodei. Next base: position 6,966,864 of record NC_044339.1, on the reverse strand, counting down.
GTACAGAGAGATGAGATGACTAACCCAAGGTCACAGCGGGAGCCAAAAGCAGAGCCAGGAATTGAACCCACATCTTCCCATGCCCTGCCTTATCCGTGAACCCAGACTAGCATTGTGCTAGGAAAGCAGGATTAAAAAAAATAAAGATCTCCTGCGAGGCACAATTCTTACTAGGGACAGGACCCATGTAGTGGTTAGAGCACCAGGGAAGGAGCCAGGAGACCTGAGTTCTCTTTCTAGCTCTGCCGCTGACCCGCTGTGCAACTTTGGGCAAGTCATTGTCCCCCACTCCGTGCCTCAGTTTCCCTATGTGTGCAATGAGGATCATGCCCTGCACAGAAGAGGGGTGAGACCTGTGCAAAGCATCCCTGCAGGACAGTCACCGACGGCTTGTGCAGTCTCTGCCCTTTGTCAGATCCTTCCTTGGCTCCGCATTCTGCTGTCCCCTCTCTGCTCCACAGCTCTCCCTCCAGCTGACTGGCTCTCAGAGCTCTCCTCTGGCTGCTCCTGCCAGCAGGGCATCTGAGCAGCGAGGCTCTCCATGCACCCCTGAAATCTGTCTCCTCCAGGTAGCTGAGCACTCTCGCACCTGGGAGTAAGGGCCCAATCCTGCGTGGTGCTGTCTGCCTCCAACGAGAATGTAGGAGACTCCTCACCACACAGGATTGGGCCCTCAGAAAGGGACTGTCTCATTCTCCTCCCGAAGGGTAAAACTTCCTTTGACTCCATTGCCCGTGGGTGGGGACTCTAAGGCTTGGAAAGGCACCGGAGTAGGGCTCCAGAGACCTGGGTTCTATCTGTCTTTGCCACTGATATGCTGTGTAACCTTGGGCAAGTACACTTCCCTGTTCCCTGCCTCAGTTTCCCCTCCCAGGCATTGACAGTCTAGACTGGGAGTGCTTCAGGGCAGGGCTCCTTCTCCTTACGTGCACGTGCAGCACCTAGCACCATGGGGCCGTGCTTGGGTTGAGGCCTACTGGTTTATAAATATGAATTTTCATCTTCCCCACAGTAGCCCTGAGCATCTGTCTCAAGGACACCAACCTACCAAACGAAAAGTAAAAACAGAGCAACTACTCTGCTCCTCCAGTTCAAAAGGAAAGACCAAGGTCCCCGGGCTCAGAAGAAAGGTGCTGGCAAACAGCTCCAATCCCCTCCTACTCCTGGAACAGAACGTTCCCCGGAGGACCAAAACCCCTTGCTAGAGTCTCATCAGAGCCACTGGGCCATGCTGAACAAACACATTACCATCCTTCCTCGCTCTATCCAAGGTGAACAAATAACAAGGGGTCGGCGATGGAGTAAATTACATCCAACGGGGGGTGGAGAGGGAAGAATATAAAAGTGGAAGCCCTGAGCTGAGCTTCCTCCATCTTCAATGACTGGAACAAATCCGGAGCCTTGATTGAAACAGTATTAAGTATTCCAGGAGACAAACGCCAAGGCCCGGAATAAAGATCAGCTGCTGGCGTTTATTTCCATAAGGTAATAATAACTTGTTCCTTTGCTTTATGAAGTAGAATTTGTTACAGCAGATGAGCTGTAAAAAATGGCAGAGTAAAAAAAAATACTATAAATAAATTTGTAATTTTAACGTGCATTACCATGTAATTGAGAGGGTAAGGATGGAACTGCTGGTACAATCAGGGGCTACCTACAATCTTCCTGAGACATCTGCCTGAGAGGAACAAGCCAGAGAGCTGCTTTCCAGTGGAGGGGCTGAAGGCTTCTGGCCAAGGAGAAGGGGAAGCCCCAGCAAGGAGCATAGATGTTAGAACAGAAATTGGAAGAAAACAGAAGGATTAAGCCCCAAGAAGAACGTGAATATTAAGGGAGAATGGAGCCAATAAAGAGGATTCAGCCTGAGAGTATTTCTTTATAGGCATTTCTAAGGCACTTAGGGCTGTGTTATCTGGCTCCCAATGTATACTGATAAAATGTCCCTCAGTGTGAGGAGTGGCACTGTTATTATCCCCATTTTACAGATGGGAAAACCGAGGCACAGAGCCAGGTTGTGACTTGCCCAAGTTTATGCAGCTAGTCAGTGAGAGAGCTGGGACTAGAGCCCAGGTCTCCAGATCCCCATTTACGCACAGGTGGCAGATAGTGGAGGCAGCAGATTTTGAGCGAACTGCTTAGTACATCCACACACTTGGCTAGTGGCAAAGGCACTTGGTCAGGTTTACTGCTGATGAAGCACAGTGCCAATGCCCTGCCTCAATGGAAGGGTAGCTCAGTGGTTTGAGCATTGGCCTACTAAACCCAGGGTTGTGAGCTCAATCCTTGAGGGGGCCATTTAGGGATCTAGGGTAAAAATCTATCTGGGGATTGGCCCTGCTTTGAGCAGGGGGTTGGACTAGATACCTCTTGAGGTCCCTTCCAACCCTGACATTCTATATGCTTGTGACAATGGACCGGCTTAGTGAATGGCAGGACTTTCCATTCTCTCCAGACAAAGACGATACGTCTTTATACATGGATACAAACCAGTTACATGTTGCTCCCTTGACGTGGCTAGTTACTGACATACCTAGATACCACCCTGTGATGTAGCTACCCATCACCTTGTACCTGTTGGTTCAATCAAAACATCTCTATCCATCACGCTGTCATCCCGAGCTCACCTTTAAGAGGCGTCAGTGTGTTCTCGCTACCTTTGAGGGGCGTGTTTGTACCAGACTGGGTATTGGGGTGTTCTGGTACCACCCTTCTGGAATGTGTTTGCGTGAGGGTCCTGGCGCCTAGCCTCTCTTTGGAATGTGTGTGTATTTGCAATATTGTATTGCCAGATTCTGGGAGCAGGGCCTGTCTCTAGCCCAGAGCCTGAATTTGCTTGATGTCAGCAAAGCGTTGACCACTGTTTAAGCCCAGGACTCAGGACTCTGAGATAAGGGCTTATGTTTTAGCCCCTCTTTCTGCTACAATTGGAACCTTGCCATGAATGGGATTTGGCTCAGCCCCTGCAGACCTCAGAGGATATAGCAGGGGTCAAGCTGGGCTCCTGCACACTTTGAAATGAGTGGAGCCTTCCATGTACGCACCCTAGAAGCATTATAGCTAGGGGAAGGGAAGAGCCTAATCCCCGGCAGGAGGTGGGTTGTCTCCTGCAGGTTCCCTGCTGTGTATGGAACAGGGCGTTTCTGCAGAATCCAACCAAATTGCTCCACATTCCGGAACCCGCACGTGCTGTTGCCAGCAACGTTCTCGCTCAAATTGTCCAGGCGGCCGCCCCTCTGCACCCTGCAAAACTCCCCTCCGCTAGCACACCTGCAGAAAAACAGCCAGCGGAGGCCAGCTAGGCAGAGGGCGAGTTATCATGTCTACTTCTGATGGGCTGAGAATCACCTACCCTGCCAGAGTGGCTGACAACTTGTGCACACAGCTAGCCCCTGATTGGCTGGAATCACTCACACTGCCTGATCCTAATTAGCTAAGAATTCTGCATGGAGTCAATTTGTGCTAAGGCATCCTATTATTGTCCTCCCCCATCATTCCCTCCCACATCTGTCCTGTCAATTTCCCTGCTCTTTGGAGCAGAGAAAGTTGCTTGCTCTATAGTTGGACAGCACCTAACACAATAGGGCTCCAGACTGGCGGAGACCTCTAGGAGCTACCGTAATGTAAATGGTTAATAATAATAATTCTGCAGAACCACAGAGTTTAGACGTCCTGCAAAGCTATGCTTCTTTTGGTGTGGTTCTTTCCCCCGCATCTTTGTGTTCTTAAAAAAAAACCCTAGGAAAATCCATACAGCAATCTCTGTTAATGTCTCAAAACATACAAATCAGGAAGTGCCAAAATAAGGTTTGCATACACATGGGTGGAGGGACAAAGTTAAGGAAAACACCCTTAACTCTGCCCTCTTTGTGTGTATGCCTCAGCATACAATCTTTAATTAGACAATCACATCCTATTTCTCAAATGATACCATCATACAGCATCACCTCTTAGGGGCAGGAACTGTCTCTTTACTGTGTGTTTGTACAACGGGACCGGATAAAGGACTGAGGCCCTTAGGTGCTACTCTAATACAAACAACAAATATTAACAGTAACACAATGGCTGTATCGATAAAACTTTCCAAAGTGGACAGATATGCCACTATTATTTCTAAGAGCTGCTCCTCTACTGCAGAGGAGCAAGAGGGAGGATGGTCTTGTGATTAAAGCTCAGGTTTAGGCTCTGGGTTTTGATTTTCACCTCTGCTACTGACTCCTTGGGTAGCTGGGAGCAACTCACTTAATCTCTCATTCCTCAGTTTCCCATGTGTAAAAGGAATCCTTCTGTCGACCGAGCTGCATCTACTGGTCAACCTAACTAAGCTGTGCAGGGCACAACATTTTTCACAGCCGTAGGCACTGCAGCTAGGTTGATATAATTTTTAGGTGTAGCCCAGGTTTTAGACCGTAAGCTCCTCAGAGCAGGGAATGTCTGTCCCTAAAGACTTGTCTACCCAGAGTGCATTGGGTTAACTCAGGGGTGGCCAAGCTTCATCCACGAAAGCTTATGCTCCAATACTTCTATTAGTCTACAAGGTGTCACAAGACTCTTTGTCACTTTAAACCGATTTAGTTGAACTGGCGCCAAAGGCTGTGTGGACACTCTGATAGATTTGTAGATTTTAAGGTCAGAAGGGACCATTATGATCATCGACTCCAACCTCCTGCACAACACAGGCCACAGTTTATTTCAGTTTAAACCAGGCTTACTTCAATTAGACCTGGTCGATACACAAAGTTGTACCAATTTAATTAAGGCCTTGTCTGCCCACAGAAATGGCACCTCTTTAACTATACTGGTGGAATTCAAATGCTTCAACCCTGCTCTGTGTTTGCGCCTAGCACTGTGGGGTCCGGGTCCATGATGAGGGCTCCTAGACACTACGGTAGTAAGAATAATTATAACAAGGATACAATTGTAGCAGTATAATGGTCCCCTGTACTAGGTCTTGGCTACACTGGTACTTTACAGCACTGCAACTTTCTCGCTCAGGGCTGTAAAGCGCCAGTGTAAACAGTGCCCCAGTGCTGGGAGCTCTGTAAGCTAATCCCCTCGGGGAGGTGGATTACCTGCAGGGCTGGGAGAGCTCTCTCCCAGCACCGGCACCACAACCACACTCGCACTTCAAAGCACTGCTGCGGGAGTGCTCCCATGGCAGTGCTGTACGGCTGCAAGTGTAGCCATACCCCTAGAAGGGAAATGAGCTAAACCAGTGCAAGATACCTTTACATCAGTATAACTGCATCTACACTACAGGTTGTACTAGTATAACTATGTTGGTGGAAAACCAGCACAAAAACCATGTGTAGACCCAGCGTAAAGGTGTAATTTTACAGTGGGCCAATTTTGTGTGTGGACGCTCTTAAATCAGTTTAAATCTAGAGTAGGCCTGGTCTACACACAATTTTTATACCGGTATAACCATGTTGGGGAAGCTGTCAGACCCTCTAAGGCATGACTGCAGCAGAGTGCAGGGGTAGTCACCTTCCTTTTAAAGCATTTTGTGATTTACCGGTGAAAAGTGCTAGAAGAGGTAGGTATTATTATTAACCCTCATTCATAAAGCTCCCAATCTTATGTTATCAAAAAGAACCCCACGGTCTGGCGATTTTGTTGGCTTGTTTTTCATATTCTATAGCTATATTTTTAGGATCTTTCATAAAAAGAAACTGCTCCATCATCATCATTCTGGTTCAACGACAGCTGGCGAGCTGGGAATGGCTGAGGTGAGCTGTGGTGGATCAGAAGGACCTGTCAGCAGCGAGGCCTGGAAGACATAGCCAGCACTACGACAAGGGACAAAAGGGAGAAGGGAAAAAACCATCCCGAACAGCCACCGTGCAACTGGGGAGCAGTCACTCCGAACAAAGCAGGCGAGACAGTGCTGTGGTAAGTGATTAGCAGGGACGCAGAGATAAGCAGACGAGGCTCAGAGCTCAGAAGCTGATTAAGAAGGGGGGTTGGGGATTTTTTTTTCTTGATGAATAATTGTGAAATTACCCATGAAATATGTTAAGGGCCCCGTGAAACAATCCTGCCTCCGGTTCTGCCAGCCATCCCTGTGACCTGGGCCTCGTTAGGGATGGCCTTCTGCCAAGGGAGGACAGCTTTCAAAATCCAGCCTGGGGGTTTCCGTGGAAGCGGCCTGCGAGATGCCCTGAGTCCAGGCATCTCCCAGCCGGCTGCCCCCTGATGGAGCAGCTTGTGCCATTGCAACCCCATCTGTAGCTGTCAAGGCTCAATCCCCACTCTGGCACCTCGAGTGCAGAAGGTGGGGGCCTGCAAGGATCTTAAAAAAATAATACTGACCACTCCAGGCTTGTATTAAACTCCCAAGGTTACAGCTTCTCTCTGACCTTGGCTTGGTAAATGCTGCCACCGCCGAAATGCAAAAAATACCCTTTGAACCCTGGAAAGAGCACTTGGGAATTCCTCCCTCTGGGGTACCCTCAAGCCCTTTCAGACACACTCTCCCCGAAGAGCTGAGAAAGAAAACAAAGGAAATTAGCTGTGGCTATCAGCTAATCAAACAACATGCACAAACCTCTTAGGACACCAAACATCCAATCCTGTTCTTAAAAAAGGAAATTTTATTAAAAACAAAAAGGGGAAAAATACATCTGGAACTTGGGCTTTTTGCTACATCTTAAAAGAAACAATTACAAAAATTAAGCACCCAAAACAGCTTTTTTGGGAGTTCAGCTTAAAGGTTATAAGCACGCAAAAGCATCTGGGGCTAGCACAGAGGAGAGCCACAAGCCAAAATAAGAAATAAACCTGATGGCGTCTAACTAAACGTTCCCTGTCCAAATTATTTCTTCTTAGTATGAAAGATGAATTTTGATACCTGGTTAAAGCCTGACACAGCATTCCTGCTGCCTTCCGTCCCTTCCTGCTGCCCTCCAGCCCCCTCTTCCCTGGAGAGACACTCACACAAACAATGGGAAGTTTTTTTCCCCCATTTTAAAAAGTTCTAGCCTCCCATTGGCTCTTTTGGTCAGGTGCCCGTTCCCTTGCTTTTACCTGGGGAACTTTGTCACAGGTAAAGCAAGCAGGGAACAGCCACCAAGAGTGACTTTATAGCTAACTGGCTGGCTGGGTGTCCATAAAAAGAAGCTACCCCCCTTCATTTATCACAGTAGCCTTGCCTGATGGACTTTCCATTGCCTATGTCTCATTATTTTGGTTGAGTATTTAGTATTTAGCCCTAAGAAGCTGTTACAAATCCCTGGTCACAGAGCGCCAGACACCACAGTCATCAGATCCGTGTTATACATGTGGACTAGCCAAACTGAAAGAGAATCTCAGTGATTGCTGGAAAGTAGAGGCTCTGTAGGTCTCCAGCCACCAAAGGGCAGCAATCGCAGAGACACACAAGTCTGATCCCAACCAGTAGGGGGCGGTGGTGATACACACCGGCGAGACCACCTTTTTCTTGTGGTTCTAGAGGTTATAATACTACGCCCGGCTCACGAGACAGCTCGTGGTGTCCGACACCATCAGGTGGTCCAGAGACATCTACACGGAACACATCACGGGACACCATCAATACCAGGTTGAGTAAACGAAACCACCGACCAGGGAAATAACCAACTTCCTTCCCTGACAAACCAAGGCACACACCCTACCCATGGACTTATTCGCGACAGTGATCCTGACTTAGACTCTTCATACATTCCATGGGTGGCGTCCCCGAGCCCACTTATCCACTGACACTTTAAAACTCCCGCACCCCAATCTGGGTTGATGCTGGTTATGTGATATGTATGTATCTCGTGAACCTTGTAACCGATCCCTGTAATCCCTCATAACTCAAGCCTGACCCCAGATGTACAGCACCTTCCCTCTTAACTTGTGTCTTTTTCATTTTAAACATTAACTTTAATAAAATGTTCAAATTTCTCACCCTTGAAGAAATTGGGGAAAAGTCGCCAGAGGAGGAGAAAGCAAAAATGTTTTGTTCTCCTCTTGGATTTTCCCCAGATGTTAATGTTGTTGGACAGAACACCCAGCTGACTGCACAAGTGATGATATTTCTTTAGGAAAGTGGTAAAATTTTCACCGGGTCAGGAAAAATCATAAGCCACCGGAATTCATCCTGCTGTGAGCCGGCGGGGGGTTGTAATTCAGGCACTGACGTGAGCCAGAGAACATCTTGATTCAATTCCCAGCTCTACCACAGACCCAGTGTGTGACCTTTGACACATCACGTAATCCTTTTGTGCCTCAGTTTCCCTATCTGTGAAATGGAAATAATAATGCTTCCATCATCTGTGCTGTCCATTTAGACTGGAAGCTTTTTGGGGCAGAGACTGTCTCTTACTGTGTGTATGTATGGGCCCTCAATCTCACTTGGGGGGCTCTTGGCACTATGGTAATACAAAGAATTAATATTTTTCCCCCTAGAGGATGGCTTTTTGCCATTTTCACCAGGAGATGTTGCATTTGCTTCCTATTGGACAAACAATGACGATGTCACCAAACCACCCCTGCTGGCCCCCTCACTGGCAGACTCCATAGAGGAGCCAAAGTTTGATTGGGCCCTGGAGACAGATGTGAACCCATTTAGTGGTGCTCCCTCCATGACTGGATTGGGAGGTAGGGTAGCCTGGAGGATAAACAAAGAAACACGCTGTCCGGTGACATCGATCTGACATCCTTCATCACCATTACCTTCCCTTTGAACTAGACAAGTGCCTAATCTGAACAAGTCTGATGCAGCTCTGGAGTGAGTCTAAACTTCCTCCCATCCCAGGGATATTGGAATATGGGGCATGGTTCAGAGAGGTGGGAACCAGCCTAGACTCATGCCTGTGCTAGTATCCAGAGGGTACGGGCTGCCTGGCTCGGTTTCTGTACCTTGCTCCCCACTCTGGACCAGGCCTATTAAGCCCTCTAAGGGGATAAGCCCAAGGAAGAGCTGGGCTTTGCGTGGGAACGGTGATATTTCACTTGCTGACGTTGGTGAACATTAGTGGGACCATTTACTGCTGGTGTGAAGAAAAAAAATTCAACCTGCTTCTGGCAGAGAGTAGGGAGGGGGAAACGGTCACTTTCCCACAGTGCTCCCAGCAAGCTCCCATGTCAGTTGCCACTCTGAGCAAGTCCCCCAGTCTCTGGTTGGCCCTGCCTGAGAAAAGACCAACCATCCCTTCCAAGGCAGGCCAGGCTTTAGGGTCAGATCCAAGACCCATTGAGATCAATGGCAAGACTCCCGTTGACCTCAATGGCCTTTGGATCGGACTGTGTAGCAGCATCAACTGGGTTAGTCTAGGAGCTAGAGAGAACCACGGGGTCTGTCTGTGTCCAGCCAGGGCCACCCAGAGGATTCAGGGGGGCTGGGGCAAAGCGGGGGAGCTGCGGCGCTTGTACTCACCCAGCGGCGGTCTGGGTCTTCGGCGGTATTTCGGCGGCAGGGGGCCCCTTCAGTCGCTCCACATCTTTGGCAGCACTGAAGGGTCCCTCGTCGCCGAAATGCCGCCGAAGACCCAGACCGCCGCGGGGCTAGGGCTCGCGGGGCCCCTGCGGGGCCCGGGGCAAATTGCACCATTTGCCCCCACCCCCTGGGCAGCCCTGTGTCCAGCAGCTTTAGTACTGAATGCCCAGTACATGCACTGATAATAGAGTCTATCAGTGGTTCTCAACCTATTTACTCATCCAATACTACCTGTGGATGTCACATGGGCCGCAGCTATGTGCTGACTGGGCTGCAAACAGCCCACGGGCCTAGGGTGACCAGATGTCCCAATTTTATAGGGACAGTCATGATTTTTGGATCTTTTTCTTATTTAGGCTCCTATTAGCCCTCCAGCTCCTGTCCCATTTTTCACATTTGCTGTCTGATCACCCTACATGGGCCACAGGTTAAGAACCACTGCATCAGACTGACTGTTGCCAAACTGATGAGAGAATTAAGGCTGGGAGCGCAAAGCCGGGGTGCTGTCAGACAAGAGATAAGGCGCAGTGTTCTCACAATGAGGGTATTTAACCACTGGAGCAGTGTCCCAAGGTTCATGCTGGATTTTCCATCACTGGCGTTTTTGCAATCAAGATTGGGGTGTTTTTCTATAAGATACGAACTAGTTCAAACAGGAGTTAATTCAGGGGAAGTCCTGTGGCCTGTGTTATACACAAAGTCAGAATTGAGGATCACAATGGTGTCTTCTGGCTTTATAATCTAGGAATCTATGGACAGCCCCCTACTCCTTATCATCCATCAACAAAGAACAGCAGGAGAGAATCCAACTTGTACAGAGTCAAATCCGACCTCACAAGGCCCATACTTCCCTGGCGGGAGAGATAGACTCTGGCTGTGGCTAATTATACAGTAACTGACTAGGAAACTTTCAATCCCTGTGGCGCAAAGGAGAAGAAAAGGGATTTCAAAATCAAATGGCAACAATGAAACAACAACGAAAGACCCCAAGACAATGAACAAGAAAGGAAATGAAAGTGTCCAGAGAGAGAGAGAGAGACAACAGATGGGAGAAAGGAAAAGGCTCCCCAGAGTACAAGGATTATAAAGAAGCTTCTACATGGTTTTCAGAGCCAAGATCTCCCCAGTCGCTGCATCTGCACCCAATCTCTGAGCTGGAAAGCTGGGGTCAGCAGGTAGTAGCCCTGTCCCCACACAGTCCAGGGACGTATCAATGGAGCAGCAGTGCAGGGGTAGTCCCAGAGAACAAGTGGCCATGACAATGTTGGGGAAGTGGAAGTGAAAGGTGTGGGTTATGGCATTTGAAAAGTCCCAGCCAGTGGATGGTGCAATGATAGATTAACTTTCAATACATTATTTAGCCGTTAGATGTCTCTACATGCTGTGAAGAGTTCCAAGCATGATGTGGACCCTGATAAACAAGAGACACAAAGCTGGGACTCAAGCTGTGTGGAATCTGTATGTTTATGGCTGTGGCTGTAGCTGTAGCTGTAGCTGTTTTCTTTCATAGACGCCTCTTCTTTAATGACAGATTTTGGCTCTTTATACCTCGACAGAAAGGATGCCAACAGTTCTCCAGAGCCGGGCACTCACAAGAGTGGGGCTGTTAGATAAAAGAACCTCCGTTTCTTTGAACCATTATGTGTCCCTCAAGCCATCTCTAGGCTGCGTTGCCAGCTCTCATGACTTTACCGTGAGTCTCATTGTATCAGGTGCTTTTATTAATGCTCCAGATCCTGAATTCATATGAATGTGCATGAATCTCTGCATTCATTTTTTTTCATCCGTTTCTGGCCCTGGCGGTTGCAGTGAAAAGCTTGGAAATGTGACCCCCTCCAGGCTCTCGCACCATCAGGCCAATTAAAGAGACCCCAACTGCAGCACTTTCAAGATCTCGTGATTTCTAAGCCAGTCTCACAGTGGGTTTGGGGGTCTGACTCATGCTTCTGGAAGTGACAACACTGGTGTCAGGAGTCTGGCTTTCCCTCTGCTCCTTTTACCTTGTTTCTCTCTGGGCGCTGTTGTGCCATGACTCATGCAAACATTCCCTTCAGTCCAGTGTAATGGAGCAGAGCCCTGGTAGCACATCAGCCTAGATTCCTCGCTCATCCTCTTGCTCCCAGCCCCTCACCGTACGCTCCTGTTGTCGGAGCCACGGTGGTAACCCCAGCTGGGAGCAGAGCCTGCCAATTAGTTCTGTCACCTGTCTGCCAATCCACCTATCCATAAATGATTCTGACAGTACTTCAGGAGGAAAGAGAACCGCCCCCCACAACATAGCCTCGCTGTCCCCCTCTCCCATCCCCCTCGCTCCCAAGGCTTGTCTAATCAGGGCTACAAAGTGTAAATTAAAATATTTTATTAACGGGCAGGGGCGCTGGAGAAAGGGATGCGATCAGTAGCCAGAGGAGAGCAGTAGTAGAGCTGGAGCTGAGATGGCCTCCCCTGAGCAAGAATCCCGGTGGGTCTTGCACGTGGGGATGGCCTGACCTGCCACTGAAATGCAGCCACCTCTGGGATGGAACATGGCAGCTGCTCAACAGCCGCACAGCAATGCTGCACAGCAGTTTAAGTTCAATATCTGAATTTGGCTTCTTGCTCCACAGGACCAGAGGAGCTTGGCAGCATGGGGAAGGTCTGAACTAGTGAACTCCTATTTGTGACTAGGGAGCAACACTGATGGGTTCCGAACAGGTTCCCATCCAGGCCTCCTCGGCCACGGGCTGGTAGCCGTGATGCAATGTGACCTCACGAGTTAGAGAAAGTGTGAAGCTAGAGGCTGGGGGAAAACCCAGCTACTCAGCTGGGCAGCTGCTGTTCCTTTGGCTTCTCCTCCTTCCTTCAAACACCCCACCCATTGGTGCGGCTGCTGTCCCGCTGTTGCAGGGCTCCTGCGCGTTCACTCCACCCCGTCCTGTGGCTTTTCTCATGTGGTTGCACTTTTCCATTGCTCATGCTTCACTTGGCTCTCGAGCAGCCTGGGTTTTTGCATCCACTGACAACTCAGAACAAAGCAAGGCGGCAATCCAGCAGGTGCGGGAGCTGCCTGGCTGGCTTGCCCCACCTCCCCTCTCCACTCCATTAGTCATGCTGTCGCACTTCCTATTAGTTCCTTTCAATATTTTATAAAGGCCCTTTCCCTAGTAACAATGCCAGGGTCAGCAGAACCCAAGCCACAGCCGCCGTCTCCAGCCCCATCATCTCCATTAGGTGTTTGCAACGCACGGTATTATTCCTCACTTGCATTGCACAACGGAAAAATCCTAGCAAGTCCTTTTTTTTTTGGTCTCATGGGCTGCTCCAGTGTGCTGAAGGCTCACGCGTTCTCTCTGGTGTACAAGGAGGAGGGAAATTAGGTCTGTGCTGATGGTGGTAGTCATCCCACCACGAGCCACTGGGTTCCCAGCAGAGCTCTGGTGTAGACCAGTCCCTTTCTTGGACCTTTGCATAGAGAGGCTGCTGTATAAAGGCTCTTTCTGGCTCTTGTGTCTCTGCTAGTAGGATCAGGATAGAGGCCAACAACATTAACCCTGGGAGTATCAGATCTGGTGTACTCTCTGCGACCAAATGGTTTCCCTCAGTCTAGCAACTAATGCAACAGGACATGAGGCATTTGACTTCAGGGTCTGCCGGGTATCACTTTTCTGGACAGGTGCAGAACATCCACAGGGCACCAAAGAGGTTAACCCAGTTCATTGAAAGCTATGGCGTAAACCTGAGAAGTCTAGCCAAATAACCACACCCTATGGTTCATCCCTAGTGCAGATCTGTTCTGGACAGCTGGCAAAGCACGGCTTGTTGGACTGATGGCACAGCAATGCTGGCCAATCAGCATTCTCCGATATGGTGGTGCAGTTCCATAAAGGGTGGAAAAACAAACACAGCAGCAGGATCTGTGGCAGATGGGTATTGGCAGCATGCAGCAAAACAGTCACCTGCCCAGAGACATGGGACCATGCCAAAGCATGGAGCCAGATTTAGACTTCGGTGTCTCCAAAGTTTGAAGGAGTTTGGCTGGCGGTGGCTGTCTGAATCCACCTTGTAGGGATGGATACGAGCAGTGAATCTGGGGCCTGCTTCAAACTTCCCTGAAGTCTGAGGGAGCTTAAATCTAGTGTTGTGAAAAGATCCACCTCTGTGGTCAGAGACGTGAAGATCTACTCTACCGTTGTTGGTCACTTCCCAGTCCAGCCACCGTACCGACATACACACCTTGCTAATCAGTGAGCAACAAGAAACAGGGTCCTGAGACCAGTCAGCAGCCTGGAACCTCTTTCTCCTTAAGCCCAGCCAAACAATCCATCTGTGATTTGTCCTTCTCAGACCTCCAGTGGCTGCTCCGGCACCCAAGTACCTGGGCTGGAGTAACTCAGTGCAGGGCCATTACAGTGACTGATTTACACCAGCTGAAGATGGGCTCCTCAAGGAGGCTCCGGGATGCCTTATTTTTTGCACTGTTTGGCTTCTCTACACCCCACTGGGTGAAGCCGCCCAGCCCCATGAAGCAGAGATGAGCCCGAGCCGTAATATTTGGATGCAGCTCTGAATTTCCCCAGAGCTCAGGGGAGAGGGGCTCAGAGCCAGAGTCCTGGTGCTGGCCCCTCCCTCTCACGTCCTCTCAGTCTCCCTTGGCGGGAGAAGCTCTGCCTGAAACCATATGGGAGCCTGCTTTTCCGAGGCATTGCACAGCTGCATCTTCTCTTGACTTCAGCTGGCGCTGCGGGTGCTCAGGACCTCTGAAAACCAGAGATGTGTAATGACCGGCTTCCCTCCAGCTCCCTCTCCCAGGCCTCACCTCGGTGCCAAGGAAGCAAGAAGTGGTGGAGCAAACAGGCACCGAGCCAGCCTTCCTCCCCACCATGCACAACCCCACCCCCCTTCTCATAGGAGCGGAAGCATGTCCAGCTGAGACGCTGCAAAGCAGAAACTTCAGCTGCTTTGTGCATGTGAACGTCAGGTTAGGAGCACTCGTGTTAATGCTGCTGAGTCACAGAGAGAGAAATCCAGAGGCATCTCCATCTTAAAGCAATTTGTCTCCCATGAACACGTGGTTGCATGTTGGCTGCTCCTTCCCGAAGTGACACGCGCTCACGGCCCACAGAGCAAGGAACCACCGATCCGTCCCGTCTTCACTCCAGCATCGCCTGGCTGAACGCCTGCAGCCCTCTCGCTTCACGGAGTCTGAGGGTTGCCAGCCCTCCAGGATTGCACAAAGGGAAAACCCTGTCAAGTCCTTCCTTTTTTTGATCTCACTGGCTGCTCCAGGAATTGAAGATTGATCTTTAATTAAAGATTGTCATGTGATGAAAGCTCCAGAAATACATCCAATCAAAACCGGCAACCCTGCTGTGTCTTAAGAGGCTGGACAAGGAGGAAAGAATTCTAGGTCAAGCCCCCTGTCCGGCCTTTGAGAGACTGGCCGTTGGCGCTGCTGGAAGCGAAGGCTGACGCTCCGGGAGGCTCATCCTTTTCTTAGTGCCGTACTTGGCAAACCCAGAGCCTGGAGGGCTCTAGTTACCCCCAGAATGAGGACAGGAGGGGCACACACAGTGATAGTTGAGCTTGTGGTCAAGGCACTGGACTGGGTGTCAGGAGACCTGAGTTCAAGTCCTGAAGGCTCCTTGGGAGAATCATTTAACCATTGAGGGCCTCAGTTCCTTGTCTGTGAAGTAGGGATAACATTTTCCTCTATGTGACGGCTGGGAGGGGCTTATATCCTTCAGAGAAGGGCTGTGGTACACAGAACACGTTATTGGTATCGTAATAGCACCCAGAGACCCAACTGAGATCAGGGACCGATTGTGCTAGGCATGTTACATGCAGTGAGAGACAGTCTCTGCCCCAGGAGATTGCAATCAAAATGGACAAGACAGGCAAAGGGCAGGGGGAGGGGAGTGACTTGCGCAAGAATAGAACCCAGGTGTCCTGAGTCCCAGTCCGGCCCCCTCCAGGTGTCTCAAACTTGCTTTGAAAGGACTAGCTCTGGGATGAGGATGAGGGACACTGGGTGCCCCCAGTGGTATCTCTGTTGGTTATCTCTGTTCAGTGATGCCCACTGAAGGTCAGTTAGCCCAGTGACTGAAGGATGAACAATATATTAGCAGCCACCTAGAGTGAGACAGATTGAATACGGATGAGGATAGCAGTGAACGGAGAACAAAAGGGGAGGAAGATCCAGCTTTTGCTCTGCTCCAGACCAGGTGAGGTGAAAAAAGGGCCAGCCCCCAGGTGGATGGCTGGGTGGTGGTTTCTGGCACACGACAATATACACCACAGCAGCTCAGCTCCCCTGCAGACAGGAGCGCAGGGTACCATGCTGGGTGCAAGGGGCACCACTGGACTGGACTCGGCATCCTAAACAGTTCTGCCTGCTCCCAGGAAAAAACGTCAATCACTCCTGTCTAACGGGAGGCTGTGCCTGGCCAGAGCACCTACTGCGACCCACCTAACACAATGCCATTCTGATCCTCCGGAGGTACTGCCTAGCAATTCACCGTTACCCTCCATTGAAACCCTGACCCGCACATATATTTACAGCACCAGGAGGGTAAGAAATCCTTTGTTGTTCTCTGCCTCATTAATCTGACATCTACTTTCAAATCTCACATGAAAACAGCTCTTTTCTCCTTTGTCCAGGCCTCTTAAGTTCTCTCTGCTAAGTGTCATTGCTTTAAGTTTCTAACTGGTTTCATGCCATCCGTAGATTTCAAGGCCAGAAAAGACTGTTCGGATGGTCCAGTTTGACCTGCATATAGGGTTGCCGACTTTCTAATCACGCAAACCCGAACATCCCTGCCCTTCCCACTGTCCCTTCCCGGAGGCCCCTCTCCTTCCCTTTCCCCAGACCCCGCCCCTTCTCTGAGATCCCGCCCCACACTTGCTCCATCCCCCCTCCCTCCATCGCTCACTCTCCCCCACCCTCACTTACTTTCACTGGGCTGGGACAGGGGTTGGGGTGTGGGAGTGGAGTGAGGTCTCTGGCTGGGGGGGGCGGGCTCTGGGGTGGGGCCAGAAATGAGGGCTTCAGAGTGTGGGAGAGGGCTCTGGGCTTGGGCAGGGGTTGGGGGGGAGGGCTCCAGCTGGGTTTGTGGGCTCTGAGGTGGGGCCAGAGATGAGGGGTGCAGGGTCCCAGTGACTTTTACCATGGTTCTCAGGAAGTGGCTGTTAGGTCCCTGCAGCCCCTAGGCGCATGGGCAGCCAGGGAGGCTTGCATGCTGCCCACTTGCCCACAGGCGCCACCCCTGCAGTTCCCATCGGTTGTGGTTCCCGGGCAATGGGAGCTGCAGAGCCGCCACTCAGAGCGAAGCCTCCCTGTTCCTACAGGCCGCAGGGACCTGACTGCCACTTCTGAGAGCTGTGCGGAGCCAGGGCAGGTAGGAAACCCGCCTTAGCCCTGCTGCGCTGCCAGCCAGACTTTTAATGGCTTGGTCGGCACCCGCCAGGGTCCCTTTTCTACCAAGAGTTCCAATAAAAAACCAGACGCCTGTCAACCCTACCTGCATAGCACAGGCCAATTCTTGCATCTAGCTCAACTGCTTGTGCTGGGCCTAGAGCGTATATTTGAGAGACATCCATCCCTGCGCTTCATTTAACTCTGCCTTAACTCACAATTTGTATTGAAGACACTGTGCAAACCAGACTTGCCTTGTGATCAATTACATCATATTAGAACTGCAGCTCTCTGAGAGCAGAGACTCTAACAACAGTAATTTGCACTTCTACCACGTCTTTCAACCAACATTCCCAAAGCACTTTACAGCGATAAATGAATTAAACCTCACGTCGCCCGTATGGTACGTAAGTCATTCCGCACACACACACTGTTACAAGCACAACTGTGGCTCAGAGACAGGAAAGTGACTTGCCTCCAGGTCACACAATCAGTAGCAGAGTTGGGCCCCAAAGCCAGTGGTCCTGAAGTCCAGTTATACCCTAGCCTTTGCCCTGTTTCCCTGAAACTCTTCTCCTCCTTGTCACCCCTAAAAAGCTCTAGAACTTTGCTGGTTGGTTAGCAGCAGCTAACAATTATTATATATCATTGGGGACCTCTTATGGTGAATGTGTTAGCTTGGGAGTAGAAGGTGTTCCATGAAGCATGGAAGCTAGCATTTGTTTGTGGTCTAAATGCTGGCGTTGTGTCCATTAGTAGGGCTATTGAAATGCATGTAATAGGAAATACAGGTCACAGGCAGCGTATGTGAAGAGGGTGAAATCCTCATTGAAGTCAGGGGTAAATTTTGCATTTATTTCAGTGGGGTCATGATTTCACCCAAGGAAGCAAATTGTTTTTATTTCTCTTTTTCCAACCAGCTGACTTGGTTTTGCTTGGTGCAGCCTGAAATAATCCTGAAAGATGCAAGTCTTACCCTCCGGCAGGGAGAATATTGGGTAAAATTAAGGCATCCAAAGGCTGTCATCTGTACCTTTAAGAGTACGTTCAGAAGAGGTTTACTATGAATGGTTTGTCCTTTCTGAATAGGAAGCTGAGCATAGAAGTCGTGTCTCCTATGAAAGCCAGAGTGTGACTGTCATTTATGTCCTGTGAAAAGTACTTCAAAGGACATAAAAGCAGCAAAGAATCCTGTGGCACCTTATAGACTAACAGACGTTTTGGAGCATGAGCTTTCGTGGGTGAATACCCACTTCCTCAGATGCTTTTATCTTTTATGTGCTTGCATCTGAGGAAGTGGGTATTCACCCACGAAAGCTCATGCTCCAAAACGTCTGTTAGTCTATAAGGTGCCACAGGATTCTTTGCTGCTTTTACAGATCCAGACTAACACGGCTACCCTCTGATACTCAAAGGACATAAGAATTGCAGGCTGGATCAGAGCAGGGGTCCATATAGTCCAGTATCCTGCCTCTGGCAGTGGCCATGCTTTGCTTTAGAGGTGTGGGATAATCTGCCTTCATACCCCAAAATAGGTCTCAGCCTGATCTCTAGTACAAGATGTCGTATCCCTTCCAAAACTGCTGTTAGCATGAACTGTTCTAACGCTGAAATCCATCCCCCTGTCCAATCCCTTTTTGAATCTTGTTAATTTCTTGGTCCCACCAACTTCCTGGGGCAACGACTTCCACCCTCTAGTCATCTTGTTGGCTGCTATTTGTAAATTATGTGTTTTGCTTATACAACATAGCCACTGAGAGGTAAAAAGTGCTCCTTACCTGAGGTGCCCACCTTGCCTATTAAGGCTCTGATTCAGCAAGGCACTTAAGCACGTGCCTATTTTTAAGCACACGAATCGTTGCACCGAAGTCAATGCAGCATCTGTTCCTATTCCAGTTCTGGGACCCTGCCATGCAATCAGCGGGATTGCTTGGGGGCCTAAAGTCCGGCACATATTTATTGAATCAAGGCCAAAAGCAGCCCTATACCCTACGTGTGACCTGAAATCAAGGGCTTTAGATTGAGTACTAGGAACTATGACCCCAGGTCAGTGCTCTCCCGGGAAATGTAGTTCTATAATTGCCTGATGGTTTTGTTGCAGGCGTTGTTGTTTGTCTTGGATTGGCTACGTTAAAGAACGTGGTTTTACTAAAGGTATTTTTGTATTAAGGATCGGTGTTAAGTTTCCTGGAACAAGGCAAGTGAGTTGTGGGTTTTTTTGTTTTTGTGGGTTGTTTTTTTTTTAATTAAGAGAGAGATTTTAATTCTTTGAGTCACAGCATTCTGGGAAATCTCCAGCTAATCCAGAGCAGGTTGACATGAATAGTCAGAGCCGGTGACTTCTTGGTAAATTGGGTTTGCTAGAGGTAGTATGAAATCAGCAAAAATCTGAGTTCAGCACTCAGCAACATATAGGTTAGGTTTTATGACTGATGCTAACTCCTTGCTCTGGCTGGTAGGCCTCTGAAATGCTAATGCATTTCTACAGTTTTTGAAGTCATAGAATCATAGAATATCAGGGTTGGAAGAGACCTCAGGAGGCATCTAGTCCAACCCCCTGCTCAAAGCAGGACCAATCCCCAACTAAATCGTCCCAGCCAGGGCTTTGTCAAGCTGGGCCTTAAAAACCTCTAAGGAAGGAGATTCCACCACCTCCCTAGGTAACCCATTCCAGTGCTTCACCACCCTCCCAGTGAAATAGTGTTTCCTAATATCCAACCTAAACCTCCCACACTGCAACTTGAGACCATTGCTCCTTGTTCTGTCATCTGGTACCACTGAGAACAGCTGAGCTCCATCCTCTTTGGAACCCCCTTCAGGTAGTTGAAGGTGCTATCAAATCCCCCCTCACTCTTCTCTTCTGCAGACTAAACAATCCCAGTTCCCTCAGCCTCTCCTCGTAAGTCATGTGCCCCAGCCCCCTGATCATTTCCGTTGCCCTCCACTGGACTCTCCAATTTGTCCACATTCTTTCTGTAGCGGGGGCCCAAAACTGGATGCAATACTCCAGATATGGCCTCACCAGTGCCGAATAGAGGGGAATAATTACTTCCCTCAATCTGCTGGCAATGCTCCTACTACTGCAGCCCAATATGCCGTTGGCCTTCTTGGCAACAAGGGCACACTGCTGACTCATATCCAGCTTATCATCCACTGTAATCCCCAGGCCCTTTTCTGCAGCACTGCTGTCTAGCCACTCGGTCCCTAGTCTATAGCAATGCATGGGATTCTTCTGTCCTAAGTGCAGGACTCTGCACTTTTCCTTGTTGAACCTCATCAGATTTCTTTTGGCCCAATCCTCCAATTTGTCTAGGTCCCTCTGGATCCTATCCCTACCCTCCAGCATATCTACCTCTTCTACTAATTTGGCAGAAAAAAACTGATTACTTTAAATTGGTGCAAAAAGTATGTGTAGACCAACCCTTAGTCTGTGAAGGGTAATTTCCTTTGTTCCAGTTTCATTGCTGACCAAAGATAAAATTTTCAAAGGTCCCCAAGGGCCAGATTTTAAAGGTATTTAGGCACCTAGAAATTTGGTGGGATTTCCAAATGTGCCTAGAAATGCAGGGGAATTAGGCACTTGTATACCTTTGAGGATATGGGGCTTAGAAAACTATCTCCAGTTAATATTCAGTGAAACTTAGGCCAGGTCTATGCTAGAAAATTAGGTCATCTTAACTGCCTTGCTCAGGGACATGAAAAATCCACACCCCTGAGTGACCTAGTGAAGCTGATCTCAGTTCCTGTGTAGACAGCGCTAGGTCAACAGAAGCTAGCTACCACCTCTTGGGGAGGGGAATGACCTCTGCCAACGGGACACCTCCCACCGGCATAGGAAGTGGCTACGCCGAAGCTCTATAGCAGCGCAGCTGCAGTCTGTCAAGTGATGACGAACCCTCAGGCTCCTCAGTTCCTCAAGCTCTTTTGAAAATAGGATTCAGGAGCCTCAGTGACTTCGACATGTTTGAAACTGTTACTCTGGGTGTTTCATAAGCAAAAGGAGAATCTAATTCTGGCTCCCAATGGGGCACACGCAGCCGGTGGGGATTTTCACACAAGTGTTCGTTTTTATTTGTCAAGTCTCGGGAACTTGGGACAGGGAGGGGTGATGGGGAAGGAAAGTGAAGCATCCTTATTGCTTCCTACATCTCCCATTCTCTCCACTCACCCCCAGCCCCAAACGTGGTCCCATTGCCAGCCTTGTGATAAGCCTCCCTCAAATTCCCTGGGTTGGGGGTGAGATTCTGATCCGGGCTCTTGGTTCATCTCATTATAAACCTAGGGCTCAGCAGTGACCTGATCTGAATCCAGACCTGCAGAGCCCAGAAAGTGGGTGGACCCAGAGTTTTGCTTCAAGCTGCGTCTATAGCTAACTGCCCCTGAAATATTCAGCCAGCCAGCCCACAATGGCAGTGTGGTAACTAGCAAAGTGATTGCCACTCCAGCTAGAAGATTCTCTGCCATGTAACCTCTATCTGTCCTGCTTCCTTTCCGCTTTAAGGATCCAGTCTTTCCACCTGCCTCGCTTCCCAACCGCCCTTGGCTCCCTGCACCGCCTGCCTCGGAGAGTCAGAACATGTATTTAATGTGTCTTTATGCCGTGTTACCCCTCTCATTGCTTTGTCTGCCAGCAGGACTGCACCATGAGCGAGATGTAGCAATGCGGTTTGTGTATCCTACTAAAAGATATTTAATAAATATGCAAATCACTCCTTGTGTCTCCTCAGGCAGGTGAGATGGGAGAATAGACTGTAGTTAAGTATTAAATCTATTCACTGCCAAGTACTTCGAGAAGTGGAGCTGAAGTTCACAAAAATAGGAGAAAGAAATCCATCTGGCAGGAGCAGGCAGAATGCAGAGTTAACCCTTTGGCTCCCAACCTGGGAGCACGGTGTTGGCAAAGGTGCAGGCATCAGGGCTTGGAGTGCTATGGCATTGCACGGTGCATGCAGTGTGTCTGCAGACAGCGTGTCAAAGGCAGATGGTGCATTTTGCAGGAGGCAAATGCATCAGCACTCGCCATTGGGAGAAATCAACCATCAGCAGAGCTGAGATGGTATGAGCTGAATCATAGAATATCAGGGTTGGAAGTGACTTCAGGAGGTATCTAGTCCAATCCCCTGCTCAAAGCAGGACCAATCCCCTGACAGATTTTTCGACCCAGATCCCTAAATGGCCCCCTCAAGGATTGAACTCACAACCCTGGGTTTAGCAGGCCAATGATCAAACCACTGAGCTATCCCTTCCCCCAAAACAGGAAAGGAAGTAGGAACGGGTCACATTGTTTTCGAGGCATCAGAGAGGGAGCCTATCAAGTCCTGCTGCTTGGCCTGGTCTTTGCCTCATTTACCTTCTGTCCCTCCAGTTGGGCATTACTACATTACCTTTACCCTTTGGCTGAAGGGGGTTGTAACAGGTTCCCCCTGGGGTGGCACCTGGAACTGGGGTATCACTAAGCCCCCTGACCCACCAGCCTGAGCTCCCTCTCACGCTACTGCTGTGACAAGCTGCAAAGCCCTCCCAGCCTGCACTTCCACCAGCATTCACACAGGTAGGGACGCACCCAGCTGCAGTCACATGGGGGCTCTCCGACCACCAGCCTCCCAGCCTCGGACCCCAGAGCAGTACCGTCCTGCCCTGGTCAAATCTGGCCAGTATATGAGTTTAATACCCAGTCCGCCTCTCCCTCAGTGTGACGAGGACCATGCACACTTGTGGCAACCATGCTGAGATTCTCCCCAGACACCTTAGTCAAATGCACACGGGTTTGGATTAAAACATAAAATACTTATTAATTATAAAAAGATAGATTTTAAGTGATAGCAAAGAGATCAAAGCAGATTACCTAGTAAATAAAACAAAAATGCAAGCAGAGCTTAACATACTAGACAGGTAGGATTTGAACTATCAAATTCTCACCCAGAGTGATAAACAGGCTGGCAGATTCTTAAGGCACAAACTGCCTTTGCTTTGCAGCTTGGTTTCCCAGGTTTTCATACACAGGCTAGAAATCCCTCTCGCCTGGGACCATCACTTCCCCCCGTTTAGTCTTTGTTCCTTTGGTGTTTCCAGGTGTGGCGTTGTAGGGAGAGTGAGGACCATCCATGATATCCTTTCCCTCTTTTATAACTTCTTCCCACTTTCTGGAGAGCTCTTTTGCTGTGACCTGGGTCAAACAGTTCCCATTGTGTAAAGCCATCTCTGAGAGGTTTCTGTTGTACATAGTTCCTGGGGTAATCCTTGTGCTTGTGTGCATTTCCTCCGTAAGCCATTAACATTGTTTGGCCTTTCTACTATTGTACCTGAAAGGCTGCTTGTGGGTGTTTTCAACCTCACAATATGTTTCAGTAACATACACACAGCCAAACTTCATAACTTCACATACAACAATAGCACAATCCAACGAGATATTACTGCCTAGCAGATCAAGACTCTTAGAATGATACCTCACAAGACATACTTCATGCAAAACATATCCTAATTATAGGACAGTGGTGAATAAGGGGGATGCCAGGGTGTCACAGGAGGATTCTGCCCTTTCCCTAAATGACTTCCAGTGCGACTCTGCTTGAGGGAATGGATGACTTAGCAGAAAGGCAAAGCAGAGATGAACCTGAACCAAACCATCTCCAAATGGTATGGGGCAGAGAATGGAAATCCAGATCCAGATTGAACCCATCTCTACTACAAGAGACAGAGTCTTCTACCTCTACCACAGTGCTCTGAGTACAGGCTTACTTGGTAGCAACCAAACATTGCTACCAGGTCTTGCATCAATTAGGTAGTGAGCAGCCTAAACTAGACGCTGTTCCCTTCACCTCTCCCCTGATCAGAACCAACCCGAATTCTGGGTTTGAATTTGCGAAACCAACACCATTCCAGGCTTAGCTTAGCTCAGCCAATGAGTTGGTGGCATCAGTCCACCTTGCTGACACAAACCTAGTCCTCTAGCAGCCACAGTTGGTGCCCTACTCATTGCAATTTCTGCACCAGTTCTGCACATGGTTTGCATGGACCAGAGACGGGACTGGAATGGCGCATGCCTTTACCACTGTAATCCAATCACAGGGCAGGTGAGTCAGCAGTGCCACACTGGTGTTTGCTGAATCCTTGTACATCAACATCGATGTGAGACTCTATCATCGTCATCCATCCTCCAAAGGCCCAGCGCCAGTTCCAGACAGACTGGAATACACTGACAATCCTGCTGTCCAAATACCAGGGTTTCAAACACAAACTGCTGCAAAGAATGTCTATCAATCAACAGATTACAAGAGGTGACAGCGGACAAATCAAATTCATGTTTTGTTTCACAGTGCGCGGTAACTATTATCAGGGCCCTGTTTCCAAGCATCGTTGACATGTTTTCACCAGTTGCCCAATAATACATTTATACAATAGTCTCCTGTGTACAATAGTACGCACCTGACTGGATTTATAATTGTGGGAAAGGAAAGGAAGAACCCTGTTTAAAACTTGTCTCCTGGAGACTAGCACCTTGTAAAACATGCTTGTTAATCTCAGATGCCAATGTCCTATGCAAATCTCACTTCTTGTTTACAATTGGTAAGGAGAAGAGCTTCATCATACACTGATCACATGTGTGAACTGAGCTTCCGACAGACCATCCACCTTCTCTCCATCTGTGTTTCTGGGAGACAAGATTTAAGAGTGTCAAAGAAAGAAAAAAGCATGCAACAAATCCATGACTATCTAATACTTTAGTGTCGCCACCACGCTACACACCAGGGACCTCTCCCAAGTTCACGACAGCAACAGGGCTAGAAACTCAGATCTTCCTTCTCCAAAAAGTACAAGGCCCTAACTCCTCAGCTTCAGCCGCTCCTGGCCCCCAGTGGGAGGGGGCCTAAGATACACAATCAAGCAGAGGGCTGTGTTATGTGTGCACAGTAACCTGATCACAGCAGTGCTTCCCAATTCAATAATGCTTTTCAGCCAAGGATCTCAGACATTGGCGTAGCCAGGTTCTAAGAGCAGGGGGAGCAAACATCAAAAAGGCACCCCTCTTGGCTCCTCCTCTGGCCACGCCCCCTTGGCTCCTCCTCCAGCCACTCTGCGCCCCCCCCCCACTTTGCTGGCTCCTCCAGCCATGCCGCACCCCCTCCCCATGGCTCCTCTGGCCATGAGGTGCCGCCCCCGTGGTCTCCCCCATGGCTCCTCCGGCCATGCCCCCCTCCATGGCTCCTCCGGCCGCGCTGCGGGCTGCCATGCTACACCCCCCCTCCTCCAGCCGTGCTTCCCCCACCCCATGGCTCCTCCAGCCGCGCTGCAGGCTGCCATGCGGCACCCCACCCCTCGCTCCTGTGGCCGCAGCTCCCCCCCCATGGCTCCTCTGGCCACGCTGCCTCCCCATGGCTCCTCTGGATGTGCTGTGGGCTGCCATGCTGCACCCCCCCTCACTCCCCCGATCATGCCACACACACCCCTTGCCTGCAGGAGCCCAGTGCCAGTGTAACAACACAAACAACTCCTGCTCCCAATTTCCTACTTTGAGTGTACTGAGCATGCTCACCCGGACTGAGTATGCCCAGCAACCTTCGCTGTTGCCACTGCCCTCTCTCTGCAGGCTCAGCAGGCCAAGTTTCAGAGCAGAGTGTGGGTCCCACCTGCTGGCACCATGGTAAACCCCTAACTAAGGCACTGCTTTTGGGGAAACGTGCTGAGGGGAAGCGGCGGCTTCCCCTGCACCCCACTAGCTACGCTACTGAACTCGGAATGCTTTATAAGTCTGAAAGAAGCCATTTGTCCTTGTCAGGGCAAATATACCTATATTTCCCCTCAGCGATCGAGCAAGGGCACCTACCCTAGGCATCTGGGTCCCCAGCTTTTAGCTCTCTTGGATGGAGCTGTGCGCCCCTCTCTCTTCTGATGAGGGTATTTCCAGTTGAACATTTCCCTGAATACTCTGTGTTACCCCCAGAAAAAGACAGGCTGCCTAAACAGGCTGTTTTGCCTATTCTTCAGAGATGATGTACAGTATAACTGACACAGTGAAGCTACCATATAGCTATTTCTAAGCAAGCACATTTTATTCTTAAGGTAAAAGCAATCCAGGGAAAACATTAAAAACAATAAAAGAACCTACATGCATGTAAACAAGCTTACCAGAGCTCACCCCAACTCCAGCAAGGGCTCTGTTTGGTGATTAGCCTTTCAAACCCCAGACAGGGGTTTTGCCTGCGGTCACAAGTTCACCACAGCTTCAGCTCAGAACAAACACCCTCATGACTCCTTTATCCAGTTTGGAGACCGTGACCAGGTAATCAGTCAGAGAATGGTTTTCTGATCAAGGAAAGATTCAAAAAGCAAGGTTGGTCATTTGAGTTCTCCTTGCCCCCAAGTATTTTCTAGGAAATCAACTTGACGCGTGTTGTCCCCCAAAGTCCTCAGATGTTCCTAATACTTCCCAGGAGATTTCATTAGTCAAATCTCCTAGAGAAGTTACATAGAATTCCACAGTAACACAAACAATTGCAATTTTAATACAATGGACTCCTAAAATGCTTATTTCCATAAGGTTTGTCCAGGAAATTGTCTTATCTGTCACACTCCTCTGTCCCCCAGGAGGTAGGCTATCAATTGTTCATTCACCTGCACGTCCACCAATGTAATATACACCATCATATGCCAGCAATGCCCCTCTGCTATGTACATCGGCCAAACTGCACAATCCCTACATAAAAGGATAAATGGACATAAATCAGATATTAGGAATGGCAATATACAAAAACCTGTAGGAGAACACTTCAATCTCCCTGGACACACAGTAGCAGATTTAAAGGTAGCCATCCTGCAGCAAAAAAACTTCAGGACCAGACTTCAAAGAGAAACTGCTGAGCTTCAGTTCATCTGCAAATTTGACACCATCAGCTCAGGATTAAACAAAGACTGCGAATGGCTAGCCAACTACAAAACCAGTTTCTCCTCTCTTGGTGTTCACACCTCAACTGCTAAAAGAGGGCTTCATCCTCGCTGACTGAACTAATCTCATTATCTCCAGCCTGCTTCTTGCTTGCATATATATACCTGCCTCTGGAAATTTCCACTACATGTATCCGACAAAGTGGGTATTCACCCACAAAAGCTCATGCTCCAATACATCTGTTGGTCTATAAGGTGCCACAGGACTCTTTGATACTTTTACAGATCCAGACTAACACAGCTATCCCTCTGATAATCGTAAGACAGTGGCACCCAACTGAGATCCACTACTCATAATAAGAGACAGTGTCAGCCCTCAGTAGTTTACAGTCTAATGAGACAATACAGACAGAGGAGTTACTACTATCCCTCATCTAAAAGGATGGTCCACTGGTTAGGGCCCTAACATTAGACTTAAGAAACCTGGATTCAATTCCCTGTTCTGCCCCAGACTTCCAGTGTGACCTTGGGCAAGTCCCTTATTTGTCTGTGCTTCGGTTCCGCAACTGTACAATGGAGCTAAACACTTAGACCATAGTGTAACAATCAGGAGTGTGTGCATGGGGTGGGGGTTATATCAGAGTGGGGGAGAGCAAACAGGGGCGGGGAGGGTTAACCCCATGCTGGCCAGGGCTTTTGGCAAGGCACAGAATGAAACCACTCAGTGTGGGCAATGTCTTTTTCCTGTTCAGTACAATGTGACCATGTAACACAGGCTGCTGCTCTCACTCCATCACATTTTAAATTGAAATTCAGAGGCGAGAGGCAGTGGTGAATGCAGTTCAGGAAAAATAAATTCCCTTTTCAGGAAGCTTAATCTTTGCAGTTACCCAAGGTTCCACTCCCCTTCCTATCCTCCACTCTGCTATGCCCTGGGTCCTCTCCCCCTCCATACTACTCTTGCTTTAACGATGCGACACTAAAATACTGTCTCATGCAGTCAATTCTGGGTTTACCAGAGTTTTTGCCTCCATTCTATCTGCATATTTATCAGTCCTTATGCCCCAGGCCCTTCTACTTCAAAGAATACAAAGACGAAATGTGTTTAGTGATTTTTCTAATATTTCCAAACTGTATTTTCAGACTATACCTTTCAAAAGAAAATACAATCTCCAGGCTTGGTCTGAGCTGAGTAAAAGCACCCAGCGTGACTACAGTGCCATGGTTACAGCAGGGGACCATCTGTGGAGCAGAAGCAAGCACACTTCATGGGACAACCACAGCCTATTGCATGCAGGGAGAACTGTGCAAATAACTGACTTTTTGGTTCGATGACCAACCCCCACCAAAAAAGTGTGGCGGGAAATATTGTTTCAGGTCAACCCGAAACAAAAGAAGTTCTTTTGAATTTTTCAGAGAACTCCAAAATTAATTTCAGGGCTAACAAAAAACATTTTGTTCAACCCTGAAAGAAATGTTTCATTTTGTATTTGAGAGATTTTTAAATCTTTAAAAAATATATTCAAAATAGAAAAAAAATCAAAAATGTCAAGATTCAACATTTGATTTTTGTTGTTTTTCTCCCAGCTGAAACAATCTGGGGAATTTGATGTGACTTTGGGAAATGTTGTTACAACCTCAATGTGAGGGCTTTGGGGGGAAAATTGCATCCAAAATTTTTTGCCCTACTCTACATGTTGAGTGGCAGGACAGAGGAGAATGCAAGCTGAACGGCCGTCACTTGCAGCCTACAGAAGGGTTTGTGAGTTTACTTGGAAGGTCCAATGGACAGGGCCTGATTCATCTAGAAGTTTGGGGAGCTGAGTGCTATCCCCATCTCTTTCACTGATCTGGGGTGTGACTTTGGGCAAGTCACTCCCTGTCTCCGTTCCCGCTCTCTGCCTTTTCGCTGTGTCATTATTTAGTGACGTTTTTTGGGGCAGGAACTGTCTGTCAGCATGTACAGCACCAAGCACCACAGCCTCCAGGAAGGTGCAAGAGTCCCACAGTGGCAGATGTGGGATAATCTCACATGAGGTCTCATCCTGATCTCTAACAGCTAGAGATCAGCTTAAGCCCTGAAGCACAAGGTTTAACATCCCTTCTAAAATGCTTGTTATCATGGGCTCTAACTCTGGATATTCAGATTCTGTGCATAAACAGCCAATTCAATTCTGAATCTTGCTAAATTTATGACCCCATCAACATCATGTGGCAGTGAGTTCCACAGTCTATTTGTCTTTGATCTAGGGCTTTGGAGCTGTGCTCCGGCTCCGCTCCAGGCAAAAACCTGCAGCTCCACTGCTCTGGAGCTGCTCCGTGCTCCAGACTCCGCTCCAAAGCCCTGCTTTGATCAATATTGAATTTGTCACCTTTTAATTTTAATCAATGTCCCCTTGTTCTTGTGTTAAGCGAGGGTGAAAATGGAAGATCCCGCCCTACATTCTCTAGGGTTTCAATATTTTAATTGACTTATGTCCCATCTTATTCATCTCTTGGGGAAACAAATCAAGTCTTTTCCACCTTTCTTCATAGGACAGTTTTTCCTGGTCCTTGATCATTCTCTAGTCCTGCATTATCTTTTTGGAGATGGGGGGTGACCAGCACTGCACACAACATTCCTGCTGAGGCCATATCATAGCATGACGATATTTTCCATATTATTCTCCATCGCGAGTGCCTATGCCTGGTAACAGGCTGTTCACATATTTGACCATAGCTTTGCACGGAGCAGAGGTTTCTATTACACTGTTTGCAATGACTCCCAGATCCCTTCCTTGACCTGGACAGAGAAAGAAGGAAAACCTCTTTGGGTACCCCAAGCTGCACATAAGTGAGGGGACAAAGGCGTGGCCTCCACACAAAGCTCACCCCCAAATGACGCAATCTGTAACATTCTGCATCTGAACTGAATGCAAAATGGCAGCGTGTCTACAGTTCAAGGTGCAGTATCCAGAAAACAGAGTGGAAAGTATCTCCTTCCACTTTTAGAGTGACAGGACGCAACCGGCACATGGCCCCAGAGGGATCGTTTCGGTGGGAGCTGTCACTGTCGCTGCAGAGCTGAGGGGGCCTTGGCTGTTACGTGGGAAAGCCCCACAAAACCTAAGCTTACAGAATTCAACCTCGGAAGGATGAAGGCTCAGAGAGGAGCTGCTGGAATGGCCACCATGGGCTATATCTGAGTGGAACCAGAGGGCATCTGTGACAGATGCGGGTGGGACATTTGGGAGCAGCTGTGTTTGGTCCTTATCCCACAGTATAGACTCATTATCCAGGCTCTGCTGTGTGGTGATGTCCATGGCATGGGGATGCAACCTGAACTGAGACTGCACCTTTAAAGCACCCGCCGGGCTCACGCCTAAGCAGAGCATCTGTTCCACAAAGGCAGCTGCATGTCTTTCCTAACCAACGATCCTTTTTTAAAAAGGGCTTTTCATTAAGACTCCAGCGATTATGAGATCGGCGCGCAGCAAATTAATCATTTTAGCTGCTTTACTCCTTGGGCAAGGGCAGCTTTGAGCGAGTTTCAGCGAATAGCTCATGCAGCCGCGCTCTGCTCAGCCTGCCTGGTGCCAAGCATAGGATGCTAGTTCTCAACTACATATGTATACACAGGGACTCAATGGATTATACCGGGGAAATGGGCTGGCTCAGGTGGAAACGTGGCAGGAGTGGGTAGGAAAAAGGGAAAACTCAGCAGAAAGACTGGCTCCTAAAGTATCGTAACAATGAAGAGGAGGACAGGTAGGATGTTAGCATAAAAGGTGCTGGCCTGTAGGCTGTTGCACAGAAGGGGATGAAATCCGCAAGGATTTTAAGGCTTACAGACTGTCTTGAAATTTGTCCAGTGAGTACAGCATCAGACTCTGGGGATCACAGACCCATCCCTAGCTCTGCAGTGTTGCCAATTGTCATATTTGATGTTCTTCTTTAAAGCCTCAGTTCCAGGAGTCATGTGATTATGTGAGAATCTCTGATTGCCTTTGTTTTAAAAGAAAGTTTCTAGTCCCTCTTGGTTGCAGAGAAAAGTTTGAAAATGTGATCCCAGTGCATGCTATATGCTCGGGAACCTGAAGACAGAGACAAGGAGCCCAATATTTATCATTTTCTAAAATCTCATTCTTTTTCAGCCAGCCAATCTCCTCGTTGTTTGGACTGGCAATACTGCTGCTGACTCACTGTGTTACCTTGATTAATCACAGCCCCGTTGTGTGCCTCAGTTTCCCCACATGTACAATGATACAGGTGCATCTCTGTGAAGCAATGTGAGATGTATAGACAAAAAATGGCTACAGAACTGCAGGCTGTTAGTGTTCATAGAATCATAGACTTTAAGATCAGAAGGGACCATTATGATCATCTAATCTGACCCCCTGCAGGCCACAGAATCTCACCCACCCACTCCTGTATCAAACCTGTGTCTGAGCCATTGAAGTCCTCAAATCATGGTTTAAAGACTTCAAGGTGCAGAGAACCTTCCAGCAAGTGACCCGTGCCCAATGCTGCAGAGGAAGGTGAAAATCACTCAGTTCTTCTGCCAATCAGCCCTAGAGGAAAATTCCTTCCTGACCCCAAATATGGCGATCAGCTAAACCCTGAGCATGTGGGCAAGACTCACCAGCCAGCCACCCAGGAAAGAATTCTCTGTAGTAACTCAGATCCCACCCCATGTAACATCGAACATAGGAATGGCCACACTGGGTCAGACCAATGGTCCACCTAGCCCAGTACCATATCTTCCGACAATGGCCAGTGCCAGATGCTTCAGAGGGAATGAACAGAACAGGGCAATCATCAAGTGATCCATCCCATCACTCATTCCCAGCTTCCATTGGAGGTATAGGGACACCCAGAGCATGGGATTGCATCCATGAACACCTTGGCTAATAGCCATGGATGGACCTATCCTAGTCCTAAACCAACGTATGATGATTATCCTCTTGGCCACTACACAGGGGCCATCCAGAGCTGAAAGTGTGATCTGCTACAACCAGAGCTCACCAGCCAAGATTCCATAGCCAGGGGCTGTAACAACTCTTTTCCCAGCTCAGAGTGGGCCCTGTAACACACTCTCACCAGTGGGTTTACAGAAACGCTCATTCAAATCACTGGGAGATCTGCGTGAGGAAGGACTGCAAGACTTTGGTCCTTAGTTTTGTTTTGGAAAGTTTTTGTTCTAATATAATGGTAAGTGTGCTCATCCCCAGGTGACTCTCCACCTGAAATGCTGGCAGGTGTGGAGCCGCCACCTGCTTGGCAACTCATAATAATCTTCCTTCAGTGCCAGGTGCTCGAGGATAAACTCCAGAAAAGCCCCATCACATCCAGCTCTGCTGGCCCAGTATCCGTGGCATCTGGCAAGGAGAGATTCAGCTGGAGCCGTGTCACCTGGTATCACCTGTGCAGCTCAAATAGTTTTGCCATTTTTTTTTTAATTACAAAGCCCAACAATTGTAACTGGAAACTCTTCCATTTTCTAACCTCCCAAACGGCCTGTGTCTCAGTTTTTGAATGAGTTTCAGATTTTGAAACCCAAATTATACATAGATGCAGCTTTCTCATTGGAAAGCGAACATTTCTGCCAAAAACAGATTAAAAAATATGAAAATGTGTCATTGCTTTTGAAATGTTTGGCAGAAGAGACAGGTCACTACTGAAGGGAATGTTGCACTGTGGGATTGGTGCTGGAAGACTTCGTATCCTGCTACAGTTCCATGCATTTCCATACTGGTCTGGCACGGTACGAACAGAACTGTATTGGGGGAAGAGTTATGTTGCTCAGAAAGAGAAATAATTATGCTGGCAAAATTGGAGGATTTTGTCAGTAGGACACAAAATAAAGTGTGAATGCTGTGGTGTACTGAAAGCTGTATTAAAATTCTGAGCTATCGCTTTAAATCCCCAGGGGGTTTCCTGGTCCTGCTTGCAGACTAGGGGACTCTGTAAGGAAGCATGTGATCTGGGTCTTGCGCAGTCAGTCTGCAAAGAGCCTCCCTAGAGCAAAGCGAGGGGAGTTGTTCATCTCTGCCTTAGAGAGCAGCCTGCTTTCTCTCTGTGTGTTTTTGGTTCTTGTGTGTTAAGGATCTGGATTTTAAGAAATAAAGTAGTGTTATGTTGCAACATTCCTAAGAAAGACTATTTTTATGTTTTTATCTAACTTCTGCTTGTATGTTGTGAACGTAACAGCTAGATGCCAGGCACAGCCAAAAGAAAATGAGTTTTGTAGATAAAATGTTCTAATGTGGAGCATGTTTAAAGTGGCATTGCTAGGACTGGAATGGAGATCCTCTGATGCTCTGTCCAGGACATTTTCAATTGTGTTCCATTTTCAAACAGATTTTTCTCTTCTTTTCATTACAAAAATGGACAATTTTGAAAGAAATCCAAATGTTTGTTTTGGGGGGAAAAAGGCCATTTTTGATCAGAAAATAAAAGTTTCAGCTGAAAAACCTCAAACAGCTCTAATCTCCCGCTTCTCAGATCAGCAAAGTTTGATTGTCCCAGTGAAACGTTAGCTAAAAGAACAAAGTGTCTCTTCTGGAATGCTCCATTGTATTGGTAGTGGGGAGGGGATTGTGAACGTGGCAAATGGGCTTTGAGAAATTCAGTAATAATGAATCAGAGTGTCTTTTAAAAGAAGGAACCCTACTAAAAAGCAGAGACAAAAGGGAAAGAGCAGACCATACATATGCACACAGCCTGGGGAACAGGGAAAGAGAGACAGAATGAGAAAGAAAGAGGGGAAGGCAGGAGGTGAGCAGATTGCTTTTCATTGAGACCTCCTGTCCCTGATGCAAACAAACTCCCTTATCTCCTGATCCCCCTCAAGGTATCCTCCCCATGACAGTGAGAAAGAGCCGAGGTTCCACAGACCAGGAAGGGGCTGGTTTCCTGCAGCTAGTACAGGATTGTACCCCAAGGGGCCCTTCTGTGCTTAATGGAAAAGGTTTAGGGTGGATACCCTCTCAATACAGCCCCTAGCTTTTACATCTAACAGAATGGAGGCCTCCTGACACTCAGGGCTATGCTTTAAGCAAATGACAATCCTATTGCCACAG
The DNA here is from genome assembly GCF_007399415.2 of Gopherus evgoodei. Taxonomy (NCBI): domain Eukaryota; kingdom Metazoa; phylum Chordata; order Testudines; family Testudinidae; genus Gopherus; species Gopherus evgoodei. The sequence goes on along the minus strand of NC_044339.1, from coordinate 6,933,095 downwards.
AAAACAAGCCCTCTTCAAGACATTGGCTCAATGGTTTCTTAGCCAAGCAGCAGAGAGCATCTCCGGCAGGCCAATGGCAGTGGGCACATTCGCATTCAGCACGTATTGCCAGGTTGGCCGCAGCCCCAGTGGAATTAGCCAACATTAGGCTGGGGATGCTAAGCCCAAACAAGACAGAGATGAGCATGGGTGGAACCCGCAGACTTCATCCCAAGCCAGCCATTCAACTGCCCCAGGACACGCCTAGCATGAGCGACTCCCTCAGAGTCACATGGTGTATGGAGCGGGTTCCCAAGCCACTTGTTCATCAACATCATCTCCCAGGTGGTGTGGCCAGGTGTCTCCCAAATGTGATCCAGTGAAAAGCAGGTCACTGAGACAAACATTCCAGAGCATCCCTCTGGGGAAGAGAGGAGAGCACCCAGATCCCCCCAATTTAGTGCCTGACTCTCAATGCAAAGGTGCTAAAATGCCAACAGCTCCCATAATCATTCTTGAGCTGGAAGTCAGGAGCAGCAGGACTGGAATGAGCATCAGGTACCTTTAAAGCCTGAATGGCAGCAGCAGAGCTGGAGCAACGGGGCAGCTGCAGGTCGAGATTGCAGGTATGCAGAGAGGTTGTCCTAGCACAGCTGGGGTACCGTGAGTCAGGCTGCAGAGGGAGGGGCATTGGCAGCATTCCTTTGTGCCCTTCCATCAGCACTGAACTCGCCTTCACATTTACTGACAGAAGAAGACAACGACATGCCAGGCGGGAGGGAGAGAATGAAACAGCAGCAAAGAGATGTGCTTTTCCTTTCAGAGCAGATTGAAGAGACACATGAAACAGAGTCCTGGTCTCTGGTGGATTCTGAACGCTCACAAAAGACCTCGTCTTTCTCCAGCCGTCTCCCAGCTGACTTCGTGCTTGTCTCTCATACAAACCTGGCCGGATTCCATTCACATCCACAGCTTTGGACCAACACAGGACTGTTTTCCCAGAATCCACTGGGGCATGACCTTGGCCCATAATAGGCAATTAAAAAAATAATAACACACTTTGTAGACTTTGTGAAGGGCTATTAAAAAAAAACCAAAAACATCAACCTGTCTCCTGGACTTGGCTGATCAATGCAAGCTGCTTTCTCTCTATTAGTCCTTCTCACTCTCTGTGACAGGCAGCCAAATAAAACCTGTCACTAGCAGAGCCATCTTCTCTGAGATCCCCATAGGACCTCTTGTCTCAGGCAGTCTGTGGGTCTGTCCCTCTCTCAGCAGGGTCAGAGGGACGGGGGAAAGACCAGCACATGCTATAAAATAAGACTGTCACTGACACTGGAAGGGAAGTGGCAAAGGAACTCGCCCACCAACCTCTATTACCCTCAGGAAGGTGACAAATGGGGCATGGCCCAGTGGATACGGCACGGGGCTCAGACTCAGGAGACTTCAGTTCTTGGCACATCTCTGCCACCAACTGCAGGGACTGGCACATGGGCAGTCAGGGGCAGTGCCAGAGCTGGAGAGAGGAGTCAAGCCATGTCAAGGCTGGAGTTAGGGGCCTAGGCAGAGAAGCAAGAACCAGGCGTGGAGGAGGATCTGGCCTAAGGAGAGCAGGGTCAGGGTCTGATGTGGCAGCCAGGCTGGGATCCACCAAGCTGCTCAGACAACCTCCTCCTTCTGGCTTAAGTAGTATGCCTGAGCCAATGGGTGGGGCTGGACGTCTCCTCCAATCACAAGCTTTGTGGGTGAAGCCCTTGGTGAGCTGGCCCTCTGGTTGCCTCCTTCTCCCTGGGACCAGTGGAGCTCTTGGGTGGTGGTTGCCGTCGGAGCACTGCCCGCAGGCCTGGGTTTGAGACCTGCCGTCACTCACCCTGACCTTGGGCTAGCTGAATCACCTCTCTGTGTTTCGGTTTCCTCTTCCACCTATCGAACCTATTCGTGCCTCAGGGGAGGGAGTGTTTTACAGTGTGTCTGTGCAGCACCTAGCACAATAGGGCCCTGATCTCAGAGGGGGCTTCTCGGTGCTATTATGCCACCCATAATACAAGTGGAACCCCGAGCCTGCCATTGGTGGGTGATGCCACCTAGCGGCTCTGTCCAGCTCAAGCAGCAAAGGAGGGGAAACCCCATGACTCAGCAGCAGTGATGGGTTATTCAGTCTCTGCCAGGTAGGGTGGCTGCTGCCTTGTGGCTCACCCGGCACTAATTCATGGCAGCAAGCAGAATAAAACAACAAAAAAAACCCTTCCAAATGGATTTTGTCTCTTGAAAACAGATGAATGAGAACACCCCCACGACTGGAAAAAGAGACACACATTTTAATGGGCTTGCGGGGGGGGGGGGGGGGGAGGTGCTGTCTAGGCATTTGCCTCCCACGTAAGAGCCTGGCTGTAAAGCTGCCAGGGCAGAGTATTACAGAAGGACCATAAAGCCAGCTGTCCCCTTCCATTGCTGCTTTCCGTGAGAGTTACGGTGCGATTACGCAGGGTGCTGGGCGTATCACTCCTGATAAGACTTTTATAGATCTGGCTGTGACAGTCAAGAAAGCAGTAATTAAATTTTAATGCACAAGAAAGCGTGTGCCTGTTTGTGTTTCGGAGGGAAGCTGCCTCTATAGCTACACTATTTAGGCAAGTCAGCAGTAAAGCCTGGGGAACATTAGGATGGGCCATTGTTAGGGGTTTTTATTTGATTTAAGTGAAAGCATATGAATAAAGCCTAGAGATATACGATGCTTTCCAAGTCATTATTAGAAAATGTCTCTCCACTCTTACCTGATAGTTAAAGCTGTTTCAATATGCAACTGCTGGTTGTTTTGAAAATTATAATACTTAACACTTACATGGCCCGATGTAGCATTGAAGGCAGTATGCTCCAGTTGCAGGTAGGTTCCTGGATTAGCAGTCAGGAGGCCTGGGTGGTAGTCGCAAAGCCCATTCCTCTAGTGGAAAAACTGGGGAAAACCTTCTTACAGAGACCCTCACAGCTTCTCCTTCCCCTCCATGGCTCCACAATTGGAACACCCCAAGCAGAGACAGTCCTGAAGGCTCTAGCCCAGATTTTGCACCAGACCTGGTGTACGCTGTGGTGAGACATTAGGCGTATTCTAACCACTTCAGTTCTACATTCACCTCCAGCCCAGCTTGATATTTCCAGTGAAGCTGCTAGTTCTTTACTCATAGGCCAAGGCCTAGTATATTGACTGACAGTTCTCAGGCACCTCTGAGATGGAGATGGAGGATGAAGGAAGTGAGAATAGGGTTGCCCACACTCTAGAACTGTTCTGGAGTCTCCAGGAATTAAAGAGTATGTCGTGATGAAACCTCCAGGGATACATCCAACCAAAACTGGCAACCCTAAGCTAGAAAGCTCAGACAAGTAACCAAAAGCTTGCTGGATATGCACCCCTCTTGCCCAACTGATGCACCATTAACACTAGCCTCTTGCTGAGACTTATGAGGAATAGCCCCTATTCAGCAGCTGCTCTGGCTGTTTTCCTACAGACTTCTAACCATTCAAACCAGTTGCGAATTTTTCCACAAAATCTTTTCTTTTTTCCGGTCAAAAATGCCTATTTATCAAAACCATCTGTGAAGTAGGTTTGGGTTCAATAAATCCCTTGATTAAAAAAATATTCATGAACTGAAAGCCCCAAAGAAAATGTTTTGTTTTGATGGTTCCAGAACTTCTTGGTTTGTTTGTTTTTTTGATTGATTTTTCCCTCCTGATTTGAGATAGGAAAAAATTTAAACTCCCCAGAATATTTGAGGGACAGAAAAGGCATTTCCCGCCAGTTCTAACTACGGACTAAGAGGAGCCATGCTATTCCTGAGGGCAGGGGAGACCCTCGGTAAGATTCATTATTATTATCCTACTTTTGAGTATTTAATAGTCCCTTTTGATCACTGGTGCAAGTGCCGCAAAGGCTTGTTAGCTCCAAAGGGATCAAATGGGAGGAAGATAATGAGCAATTTTCAGGTAGTAGGTGCAGGATATGAGGTGACAACCCAATTTAGTCAGGTGCTTAATCAACGTGGGCACCCTGACTTGTCTCTATTTACAGGGCCTATTACTCCATTATGCTGAGTGCTTTGCTGTCTACAGGCTCCAGCCTTCCAGTCGTTAGGAGGTAGTTATCTCCCCACAATTTAATTAAAGTCTAGTGTTTAATGATACAATGTGTCACTAATTATTTTTCGCTGGTTGCCAAGATGGGATTTTTTTTGTTTTGGTTCTTCCTTTTTGCAGTAAAGCAAAATCTAATTACACCGATCGCAAGAAAAAGGAGCAAGGTGAGTGGGGCCGGGGAGGTCCGAATGGGTGAGAGTCCCACGAACAAGAACCATGGTGGAGAACTCTTAGACATGGATAGGCAGAGGGGTGAATGACTGGTCCAGAGATGCACTGTGAAGTCTAGTGACAATATTCTTCTCACACATTCATCCTGTATGTTGTCTCTATTGCACAAAGTCTTCTGTGCTTGTCTACAATGGCCCCATGCCCAGAACAAGTGCACAAGGGATAACAGGGAATTTAAATTGACAAGATCAGGATCCATGTTCCTTTGAGCCAAATGTCTTTCTTCCCTCCAACTTGACTGAACCTGGTCACTGGCAGTGAAGAACAACTAACCCAGCAGGTAGAAACCTCCAAGAATATCGTGGATAGGTTTGTCTGTCAGCTGGGGATAGAATTTTGGGTTTCGATACTCTTATAAGTGTAAACAAAGGACAGAGACTGGGTATGTTGCTTCTGCCCAGTCAGATGGGTTTGTTAGTCCAATGGGAACAGAGAAGAACAGTTAAGGTGTTACTCAAGCACACGCTTTAAGGTTTCCTCAACCCCTATCTCAAGGCAAAGTCAAGCAACCAGTTGGGAGGGGCGAAGAGGTGGAGGGTTTAAAACACTAAAAGACCAAAGAAATGCCTGTCCCTGATTGTAGCACCACCTCAACTCCTTAGCCTTCCCACGGGGTACAAAAGGGGTGAGCGCGCGAGCGTGCACAGGTATATTTGGGCCTGCTAAGCAGGAGGAGGTGAGAAGATGAGAATAGGGAAGGGGACACAGGGAAGGCTCTGCAGCATCAGAGCTAGGAAGGGGACAAGGGGTAAATACTCTGCAGTGTCAGAGCTGGGAACGGACCATTGGGAAACAGACTCTGCAGGCGTGGAGAGCTCTGGATGCGCTTGTTTGGAACTAACCCCACTAAACATCACATTGCCCGCACTTTGGACTTCTGGTCTTCTGCTTTCTGTCTGCAAGACAAGAACCAGGGGAGGGGGTGAAGGGAAAGCCCTCTAACACCAGGTACCTTAGAGTCTAGGTATGTGTGTTATTACAGAAATTAGCATGAACCTTGGGCAGGGTGCCAATGCACAACATCAGCACTTGGTTTTGTCGCCTCCAGGAGGCAGGCATTTTGGGTCACTGTGACAGACCCAGGCCAGTGGGGTACAGGAGCCTGGTAGAGGGCAAATATACTGGTCACTGGATAAGTAGTTTTCTGTTCCCTGAGTGACCAGAGCAGGGGCTGCACTAGAGTAATCAGGAACCTGCTAGAACCAATTAAGGCAGATAGGCTGATTAGAACACCTGCAGCCAATCAAGACAGGCTAATCAGGGCACCTGGGTGTAAAAAGGAGCGCACTTCAGTTTGTGGGTTGTGTGTGAGGAGCTGGGAGCAAGAGGCGGTGCTGCTGGAGGACTATGGAGTACAAGCGTTATCAGACACCAGGAGGAAGGGCCTGTGATGAGGATAAAGAAAGTGTTTGGAGGAGACCATAGGGAAGTAGCCCAGCGAGTTGTAGCTGTCATGCAGCTGTTACAGGAGGCACTATAGACAGCTGCAGTCCACAGGGCCCTGGGCTGGAACCTGGAGTAGACGGTGGGCCCGGGTTCCCCCCAAACCTCCCAACTCCTGATCAGACACAGGAGGAGTTGATCCATACTGTGGGCTCCACCAGAGGGGAAGATCACTGAGGAACAAATCTGCCAATAAAGCACAGGACCCACCAAGGTAGAGGAAGAACTTTGTCACAGTCACCTTTGGTTATGCAGCATTAAGGCCATCCAAGTAAAGCAATTGTTCACACAGAAGGAACTGTTGTGCTAATAAATGCAACATTAATTTCTGCTACTTATTAAATCTCTCCCTAGCTCAGTGTAACACAGATTTGCTAACCAAATACTGAGTCACACACTGTTTCTAACAGAGCGTCGTTAATTTCTGAAGTGACATCACCACTCAAACATGCACATTCACACGCACACACATGCAAAAAGCACTTTACGGAAACAAGCTGGTTTCTAAGGGACCAGGAAAGGAATGGTAGTAAGGTTCTCTCATAACACAACAAGATCTAGTTTGGAGTGTTTACAATAATAATAAATTAATACACTAACAAGGAATTCCTTCCAGAACATGACTCCAACAGACCCAGCATCCTCCAGGTGACCCTTCCTCCTGCAATTCTGAACTCCTAGCTGGAAGCCAGAGAGTTTTATAGAGGGCTTCCCTACCCAGAACCCTTTGCAGAGAAGACAAGCTCCTCCCCTGTCTCTTTGGGTGATTGACAGGCTATCCAGCAAATCAGCTCTCTTCCCCTCACTCCTGGCTCCACAAGTGCTTTAGCCATCACAGGGACAATAATACAAAACCACCGAAACAAGGACAAATGACAGCTGAACACCCCCGTACCTCACCTGCTCATATATACCTACCCCGACTCACAGACCTATTATATATCTTACATGCAGCTTCCACCCACAGACAAACATACTTTGCCCATTCCCCTAGGAAACCAAACACATTCTCTAACAGCTGCCAAGGTCATACCCAGACAGCCTTAGTTCTACCGTCTTTATGAAGCCAGAATATTGATCTTTATTTCCCTCTGTGGCTTTAAAGCTGAATTATTCCCAGTTCACTAGTTATCATAAAGGTGTTCATTTGTTTGCAATAGCAATACTCTTAACATGGCTTTGAGGATAGGACAGTGGACTGGAGTCACCAGACCTGTGTATTATTCCCAGCTCAGCCACTGGTTTGTTGAGTGGCCTGGAACAAGTCATTTCCCCTCCCTGTGCCTCAGTTTCCCCCTCTGAAAAATGAGAATAATGATACTGATTCCTTTGTAAAGTGCTTTGAGATCTAAAGATGAAGCACTATGTAAGAGCACTTATTAATATTAATATTTTGAAGATGTGTCAAAATATATATTTTGAATGCATTCTGTAAAGGATTTAAAATGAGAAATCTGTACATAGTAAGATAGCATGTGGAAGTCAGTTAACTGGAGTGTTGTGGTATGAATTTGGAGATGACCAAAGCCATAGGCGAGTACCACAGGTCAGTAACTGCCACTAAACTTTGGTGCAATCACCCTGCATATGCCACATATTTATCATTTTATTTATATATTGGAAATTGTTGGGCACCAAGAGATGTTCATTTACTTACAAGAGCACAACCAGCAGCCTGCAGCTCTACACCTGGGCGTGTGTCTTAAAAAGACACAAGCAGAATCTATTTTGCTGGTGATAAGTTCATCTTCTAAAAAGAGCTAAACATCAGGTTACTAGAGCGATATCTGCCTTTATGTATGTTCCTGGAGCATGACTGAATAATGCCCACCCTGCTTCTCAGGTTAGGGGAGTTAAGTGGAGGAAAAATCTGAGTGTAGCAGACAAAGGCAGAATGAGCTCCAAAGGCTGATCAGGAGGTACAGATTTTTAGCAGTCATTGTAAGTAACCATTGGAACAACTTTTCTAGGGGAGGGGTGGGTTCCCCATCACTTGAAGTCTTTCAACCAGCACTGGCTGTCTTTCTGAACAATACACTCTAGCTCAACTAGAAATTATGGATTCAGACACAGCTGTTTGAACATGCTGATGGCACCGGCATGCCAAAAGTAGTTCTGGCAAAAAGTAGATTACTGGGCAAAGTGCTGGTGAGGTGGTCAGAGGAATGCATCAACAATGACAGCCTCTTCTGCTTGCTTTCATGACACAGGGTCTAAATCCTGGCCTGGAGCAGGGAGCCACAGAACACTATGCTCACGTGAAAGTCAATCTTCTGGGACGAGGCTGAAGTTGGTAAAAGCAGCTGGCTTTGTGGCTGATTTTGCTCACAGTTTTACATGACACTTACTATTCTGCTGCCGTCACAATGCCCAGAACAAAGGGATGGCTCTTAAGCTGCCAGATGCAGAATGGATCTGTAGTTATGGCACCTGGTCCAGTGTATTCTGAGACCGGTGGCTATTCCAGCATGAACATTTCTCTGGTGACAGGGAGGGATCAGGACTCCACTGTGCTAGACGCTGGACAAATTAGTATAGTAAAGACAGTAAGCATGTTTAACATTGTCCATTTCCCTCTGTCCAAAACTTTCCTCTACGAGTCTCTTATCGTCCCATCCTGACCTTTTGTTTCTCTTGAAGGTTTCTACGCTGCTGGGACAGGCCTGTTTGTTAGCAGGGTATGCTCTACTGCAATGAAAGAAGTCGTCTTCAGTGTCTGAAGACCATGAGACCACTGGTAAGAGAGACAGCATTGATGACAGCTCAGATGTGGTTGGAAACCTACTGGAATTCAACTTGCTCCAAAGGCATTCGTGCACATGTTTCTTTGAATGCCACTTGTTCTGAGAGCCTCTTGAGTATGCCAGCTCCACGGGAATCATGCTGGGTGAAATTCTGTGATGATTGCCCTTAATGCCAGCAAAAAAAATTAGGAAAGAGGGAGAGAGACTGAGAAAAAAGAGAGACAGATGAGCAAAAGAGTGAGATGGAGGGAATGAGAGAAAATTGAAAAGGAAGAAAGAGAAGGTGCATGAGATGGTGAGAAAGGCAAGATAGCACATGAGAGAATGGGAAGAGTGAAAGAATAAAGAGGTGAGAAAGAAAGACTAGAGGGTGAACAAGGCGGTCTCCACAACCACATGTCCCCCACCCCCAAATTACCCACTCTCAGCATCTGCCATTCACAAGCCAGCCCTCGGAAGGCAGACAGGCAACAAGATTTTGCTGACCTGCTGTTCAGGGCCCAAGCTGTTGGTAATCAGGAAAGAAAGAGAAGCTAATGTTGGGAGCGGGGGAGGCAATGGAAGTTATTTTATGGGAGTGGAGTGTGGTTTGAGATGCACTTTGAGATCCTTTGTGGATCTCTAATGAACCTTTAAACCTGCTAAAAAATGGAAGTGAAATAATAAGTTCTCGTTAAGGGTTCTGGCATATCTAATTAGTGGCTTTAAAGAGTCCTGAACAGCTGTTTACTGGTAAATTTCCCGGCAGCCAAGAAAAGAAAGTTGCAAGCACAATGGAGACCAGTCTTTTCTTGCTGCTTTTTAGAGTTGTTCCTGTTCCCCTCCTCTTGTTCCCAGCATCTAATCTTGTCCATCCTGAGGGATGAGATGGTCTTTGTGAGAGCCAGGCAGATGCTCATCTTCTGCCAGTAGAACCAACCAAAACATCCCCACTCCACAGAGGGATCAAGAGAGGATGGGGAGGGAGAAACGGAAAGAGAAGGATGCATCCAACTAGATAGCTTGGGACAATAAAAAACAAAACAGGGATGGGAGTGAGGTCAAGGGTTCAAAAAAAATGGATCCAGAGGGGACAGACAGATCAAAGGATCATGGACAGCACCCAGTGCTCCGGGAAGATAGTCTATACCTCCCAGAGAAGCCTACCCAGATGCGTAAATGTAGAAGTACCGGGAACTATGCCCCAACGTCACAGAGAACTAGAGCAGAACATATGAGATTTGGGACAAGAAAAATATAAAAAAAAAATCAGGACAAAAAGTCAAAATTATGAAAATTTTCAGTAACCAAAAATTGTGGATTCAGAGGGGGCGGGGAGGAGATCAGTTTAGGTCATTCATTTCATTTCAACTTCAAACCATTTACTGACTTTCTACAAACATTTAAAAATAAACAAACTATTTTACAAATAAAAAACTTATCAACAAAAAGTCATTTTGAATTGGGAAACCAGCATTTTTTGGTTAAAAAAAAAATGTTGAACCAGGACATTGACAATTTAAAAAAAAAAAAGCCAAGTTAAGAAATGTGTTGAAACCACAAAGAGTATTGGTTTTGATGAGTTAGCATTTTTTTAATTAAAAAAGGTTCTGTCAGAATTCCCAACTAACACTATCCATAGTGGTTCCTTCTGGCCTTGGAATGAAGGAATCGATGGACGTCCCTGCTCCAACTCTCTGAAGAATGACAGGGCTGGCAGTCTAGGATGGAGGCCCAAGTCTTGCATTAGGAGTGGATTTATTCAGCACCTTCCATCCTAGGAGCTCAAAGCACTTTACCAACATGGACATGGTTCAGATTTACAGCCTCCTCACGTCTGGTAGGTGCTATTATTAGTTGCATGATGGCACAGAGGCAGCAGTAGGAAGCTGGCTGTCCAAGGTGCTGAACACACACATAACCCCAATGCAAGACAGGTGCTTACAGTCTGAATAGAGAAGATATCCGAAGGGTGGGAAAAAGTGGGGATTATTATTCCCAGTTTACAAATGGGCAACTGTGGCCCAGAGTGATTAAGAGACTTGTCCAAGGCCACCTAGTCAGTCTGTGGCACGGTTCGGAACTGACCCCTGATCTGTGGATTCCCATCTAGCGCCTCCCCCGCAAGATCGTCCTCCCCCTTGAGGTGTTCTGCCACTATCTCCATTTTACAGCTGAGGAAATCGAGTCAGAGAAAAGCAAATGTTTTCCAACTTGCGTGCCAAAGGTTAGGCACCTCCAAGCATTTTCAGAACCTGATGTTTAAAACTGCCAGGCACCCACAGCTCACACTGGCTTCTGTTGTGGGTGCTCAGCTACTCTGAAAACTGGCTTTTCAGCACCTAAAACAGGAGGTTTTCTTTGAGAGGTGCTGGGCACTCGCAGCTCCCACCGACCTCAATGAAAGCAGAAGGTTCTCTGCACTTTTGAAAAGCAAGTATCTAAATGAGTAGCCTAAATACAGATTAAGCTTTTGACAGCCAGATGACCTGCCCAAGTTCCCAACGCCAATCAGTGGCAGAGGTGGGAACAGAACCAAGGACTTCTGCCGCTTGGTCTGTTGCTGTAACCACCAGACCATCCCACAGCTCACGATTCCCACATTTGGCAGCACAAAGCCAGTCGTTTCAGGCCATTGCTACACCTGTGTGCCCAAGCTATCATGGGATTGGCCTGACCGACAGAGGCAGCCATCTTTGGATGCCACATGTGGAATGAGTAGACCAAAACAGGCAACTGCAACATCTGGTAAAAGCAAAATAGGCGGAGGGGCCGGGCTGCCTTCACAAGTAGGCAGATGGATTCTCACTCAGGAAGCAGAGTGGGGCAGCTCTCCTGCCTCTCATGCCCCTGTCCCCACAAGGAGACATCTGGGTGGGGGAGGTATGGCCCCTACACACTCCCTCCCCTCTCCAGGTTCAGTGCTGTGCCCATTTTCTTAGCTCCTCAGCCAGCAGCCAATGGCCTTGGAACATAGTCTCTGCTCACGTTAACGACGAGTTGGCCAGGGCACTAAGATGTGGCTGCTGCTGCTGCCACCACTGCCAAGTGCTGACTCACTGATTTGCTTCTATCCACGTGCCAACGCTGCCAGCATCACAGTGATCTTTCAGCGGCCGCTTCGTCCTCTGGGCTGCTGCCTGATTTACCAGGGTAGGATCCAACCCCCAGGGAGTCTGATGGCCAGTAGGTTAAAATGCCACTAAACATCTAATAGGCTAAACATTGCTCGTTTCTCTGAGCCATTATTGAGCCCATGCTACAGGGCAGGCCTGGGGCATGCCGGAGGGGCCAGATCTTAGAGGAGACATGAGACTAAAGTGCAGACAGCCTGGGCCATCAAATACCCAAGACAGCTGTTGCAAGGGGAGGGGACGTTAACTAGAAAAACGTTTAGCCGGAGAGGCAGACGTCAGAAAACGCAGTGTCCTTGAAACTGAAACATTTTACGGGAACTGATTGATTGTGATGACATTTCCAATGAGAGAAAAAGTCAATGTTGAATCCTTTGGACTTCCATGTTTCATTTCAACGTGAGCATTTCAATTCGACTTCTTATATTAAAATATTCATGTTAAGGTATTTATATATATGCTTGTCAATCGTACATTGATTACATTTCATATGGTATAATAACGTTCCGACATTATCAGATGGTTCTGAATCAAGAACAATTTGAATGTTCATTTCTTGGGAAGATTCAAATTTTGGCCTTTCATTCCAGTTTGGGTGGGGGCGGGGAATGGAAACATCAGGATTTCCTGCAGAATGAGAATTCTAGTTTCCAACCCTCTTCGATGTTCCCCTTGGATTTTGCCAGGACGCTGAGGCTTTAGGTTCTGCCTCCCTACTTTCATGTGCTGCTGAACCAGCAGATTGATATTCTTCACATCCTGGCCTAAACTGTTGCAGTGTTGCTGTGCATGGTTACCCAAAGATGTGCTCCATCCCAGAGGTGGTAGCATTTCAGTGGCATATTTAGTGGTCCCCATGTATAGGAAGAACATAAGAACGGCCAGACTGGGTCAGACCAAAGGTCCATCTAGCCCAGTATCCTGTCTTCCGACAGTGGCCAATGCCAGGTGCCCCAGAGGGAGTGAACCTAACAGGTAATGATCAAGTGATCTCTCTCTTGCCATCCAACTCCACCCTCTGACAAACAGAGACTAGGGACACCATTCCTTACCCATCCTGGCTAGTAGCCATTTATGGACTTAACCACCATGAATTTATCCAGTTCCCTTTTAAATGTTGTTGTCGTCCTAGCCTTCACAACCTCCTCAGGCAAGGAGTTCCACAAGTTGATTGTGCACTGCGTGAAGAAGAACTTCTTTTTATTTGTTTTAAACCTGCTGCCTATTAATTTCATTTGGTGACCCCTAGTTCTTGTATTATGGGAATAAGTAAATAACTTTTCCTTATCCACTTTCTCCACATCACTCATGATTTTATAGACTTCTATCATATCCCCCCTTAGTCTCCTCTTTTCCAAGCTGAAGAGTCCTAGCGTCTTTAATCTTTCCTCATATGGGACCCTCTCCAAACCCCTAATCATTTTAGTTGCCCTTTTCTGAACCTTTTCTAGTGCCAATATAAGAAGAATGAAAGTATTTTTGCTATTCTGAGCCAATTTGCCACAACTCTGAGTCAGGCTGCCCCCAGTGCCCAGCTCCCAACCCCAGCAATTCCCACCCCCATGGAAATCACTGGCAATAATTCCCATCTGTCTCCAGTTAATTTTCTCCACAATAGCAGAGAATCTTTCTGCACCCACCAACCTTTGAGGGGGAGACTGGAGTGGGAGTTGAATGAGGGAAAGGGTCGGGGAGGAGGAGCTGCAGATTCCCTTCTGCAGTTTCACTTGCCTTCCCAAGAGTCTGTGTAATGGAGCAAGGGCAGGACACATTCACTCAGAGCTTCTTGTTGCTGTTAGGCAGGCTTAGCAAATCTGCTTAAATCCTTTGTTTTTGCTATCGCAGATAATACTGTCTGGATGACTAACCTGGGAAATGTTTTTGTGGACTTGTTTTGCTAAAAAAAAAAAAAGGAGGCTGAAATACACAAAGGCAGGCAAGGATGCGGAGAGGCACACAGAGGATTTGCCAGTGCACACACTTGTATACAAGTGCCAGGCAGACAAATACAAATACGCACATTGGACTGCGTACACCTCCACCCCAAACATGCAGCGAGAGCTGCAGAGTTACAGACTATAGCACATTCAGGCAAACACACGCAGACGCCTGCACAAAAGATTTTTGTTGTTAAGTTAAAAAATTGGTTATACCTACAGGAAGTGATTTTTTAATTAGCCCCATTGTTGACTCTGTATTCTGCAGCACAAACACCCACTGTAGGAGAGGACTGGGCAGGAATTAGTGTGACAAGGATAATGGGGGGGTGGGATTTCTGCTTTCATCCTTTCAATTTCAGTGCATCATCCTGCACTGCTTTTTATACCTCTCCTCCCTCTGCTAAGCCTACACAGCGATATTTAGGCTAGGAGGCATCTGGGAACTGAAGAACCTGACCTTTGAGGGGAAGAAACTTTTTTGCATTGTTATTGTTTGCACTGGAGTAGCGCCCAGAGACTCCAGCCAAGATCAAGGTTTCATAGTGCGTAGAGTGACCAGATGTCCCGATATTTATAGGGACAGTCCCAATTTTGGGGTCTGTTTCTTATATAGGCTCCTATTACCCCCCACACTCTGTCCTGATTTTTCACACTTGCTGTCTGGTCACCCTAATAGTGCCAAGCATTGTACAAACACAGCTTTAGAGACAGTCCCTGCCCCACAGAGCCTAAATAGGTGAGACAGAGGCGAAGTGACTTACCCAAGTTCACACAGCAAGTCAGTGGCAGAGCTGGGAACTCAAGCCCAGACTCCTGAGTTCAGTAGCTCTCTACCCACTAGACCATGCTGCCACTTATTGCCACTAGTGCCAATCACTGGCTGTCTGAACATGTAGGAATTGCATTAGCTCTCTCACCACCCAGATCTCCCTCTTGTTTTGACCCCTCACTGGACTCCCATCACTGCCTCCTGAGCCATGCAGAGCTTGTCAGAAAGGCCATGACCATTCCCCCCCCGGAGGCGGGCAGAAATGGAATTTACACACACAGATCAGGCAACATCTTTGCTAGGGTACAGGAGCCCAGTTCAGAGCGCAGTTATGCCTGCCACTGTCTCACCCAGCCCTTCCCAAGACACGTGCAACAGACACGGTGCTGACCATCCTGGGTGTTATACTAGGGATCAAGGCTAGCTCTAGAATTTATGCAGCCTAAACAAAATTCTGCCCCTTCCAGGCCTCAGCCACTTGCATACCCAGGTCCCAATCCTGCAGTCCTTGCACAGGCAAACCTCCCACAAGGGATGCAGGCTCAGGACCAGATTTAGAGAGGTGCTTAGCACGTCCAAAGTTGCATAAGGGAGCAGAACTACAGCAGCAATAGCAATAATGCTGTACCACCGGGGACATACCAGCTAGACATGAGGAAGTTTGGGGGAGGGGAAAATATGAAACCACAGCTGTACTGTGCATCCCCGAGGTCATTCCTGTGCTGTAGCAATTTCCATCAAATCCCCAAGAAGCCACAACCATGGCTGAGACGTCGCAAGCCAGCCTGTAAGCCAGGAGGCTGAAATGGCATCTAAACTAAGGACTTCCTTTGCAGGTCCCATTTAAGCATCACAAGCACCTTTTTATTCTGCAGCAGCCTGAGCTTTGGGGCCATAATCCAGAGACAACAATGCTCTTGAGCGTAGCTGAGCAAATAACTCAGGGGGACTAATTTACTTGGCAGATTTAGTGGCTCTTTTTCCTGCTCACACACACTGTTCCGGAGCAGACTGCAGCCTTCTCCGATTTCCTCATTATTCAGAATTACTCTGAATTTTAACACTTCCTTTTCAGTTCCCTCTCAGTATTACATGTTTGATATTTGAAGCTATTGTGGTCAGTTGGGATTGGTCTCATAAGTCACATTGTATCGTTGCGATTCCCTGACTGGGCAAAGGCAACTCCCCGATGAAGAGGAAGGTTTGAATAAACCACCGAGCCCTTGACTCTCTCTGGGCTCAGATAAGCAGGACTTTTCAATAATTTAAAAGCTTTTTCTTTCTGGGTCACGCAGGCCCAGCCTGATGGCTCATTCCAAAATTAGGCTACTGAAAGATTTATCGACCGAGTGCAAAAACACATTGAAATGTAATTCGTCCTCAGCACATTCACACCTAGTAATGGTCTGTGCACACCCAGCCCTAGCTGGAAAGGGTGCTATCCGATCCTTGTCGGGTTCCTTTAACTGAGCCAATGCCAGGGCTCTGGGGAGGGCTTTGTGGAAAAATCAATGCCAGCTGGGCAACCAGATGGTTGTTCACGATCCCTTTTTGTAGGTTGGCTACAAGAGTTTTAACACAGTCTCCCTGGGTGTGGCCTCCTCCCTCCAGATTGCTAGTGAAGGCTTTAAATATTGTGATGGCACCAAGGCCTTTCTGGCGCCTCTCAATCATTCATCAGTCTCTTCACTTTGTTTTCCTCTTCCGCCCCCGCCAAGGCTTAGGAGACCACACCAATAGTCACGCAGGATGCACCAGCTCTTAAGGAGACCTCTGGATGCACTTACAGAAGAACAGGGACCCTTATTGACTCTGTGACCGCTCCAGAGCCACAGCAGGTCTTTTTAATTAACTGCACTGATTTTAACTGGTGAGCCCAGCAACCAGAAGAAACAAAAGCACCAGCAAACATGAGTCAAGCGAGCGCAGTGAGAGCAAGCTTAGTGACAAGCCCTCAGTTCACTCCTGCAGATGGCTTCCCAGTCAACTCCAGCTGAGCTACTGCGTCTTTTGAATTCTGCCTGCCGAGAATGCTCTATGCCTGAAAAGGTGCAGCGGCCATGTGCAGTCGCCACAGGTCTGAAAGCCCCCCCTTGCCAATGACACAGGCTGAAAGCCATCAGCTTACATCTTCCAGTATGACTAGGCATTTTAGGAGCCTCAGCTTCTGAGTGCCCAGTTTGGGATGCCTTATAAAGGGGCCTGATTTTCAGAGGATGGGTGCTCAGGGCTTTCTGAAAGGCAGGCCTCTTAAAAGGTCTCAGGCTGAGCACCCCAATAACTGAGATGCCCACTTCAGAAAATTCAAGCGATTTGATTTTGGATTCCATCATCCCAGGATGATCACTGACACTGGGGACTTTGCTGGTTTCTCAGTGTCAAGAGCTCTGTGGCTCCTCTCAGCATCCCACCACAAATGGATCTTCGCAATCCCTACTCCTCTTAATCCCCCCAAGTTACTGACCCTTCAGACCTAGGGTTCAGAGACTTTAAGGCCAGAAGGGGACATTACAATCAGCCATAACACAAGCAATAGAATTTCAGTCAGTAATTTCTGCATGTCATAGACTCACCCATCCCGAAGCACCTCCTTGTAGCAAGACCCAGCAATGCAGCACCTGTGCTGCCTCCTCCTCTGGCTTTCAGAGGTCCATGCTGTGGTTTGGCCCTCCATCCAGATCACATTAAAAGTCCCATCCCTTTGAGGATAATAGTGTCCAAACTCAAAGGAACCAAAAAAAAAAAAAAAAAAAAAAAAAAGAGAACACCTCTTCCATCCTTCCCAGGCTCAATCCTCCACAGATTCTTTGCTCCTCTCCCAGGCGCTGCAGAGCGCTTACAGGGTGCTGCTTCCCAGGGCTTTTTTCCAGGGATCCCCAGCACCTCTTGAGCTTCAGATCCTCAGGGCTGCTCCTCTGGAGTCTCTTTTCTCCAAGGACTGCATTAGGAGTTTCCTTCTCCCCAGCTACCCACTTTCTTTTTTTCTTCAGAGAGAGCCCTAGGGTACAAGCTCCATCCTCTGGCTCCTTTCCCAGAGAGCAGAAACTTCCTTCTACCTCTTTCCTTGGTCTCCTCTTCCTGCACTGCTTCCATTATCACAGGGGTTCTCCAGCCCTCAGGGGGTCACAAGCTGTCAGCTCCACCCCAAGCCCCGCTTTTCCCCCAGCATTTATAATGGTGTTAAATATATTTTTTAAGTGTTTTTAATTTATAAGAGGTGGGGGGTGTCACACTCAACCTTGCTGTTTGAATGGGATCACCAGGACATAAGTTTGAGAACTGCATTATCAGAACCACCTAGTCTGGTTCTCCCCAGCTGGGCCTAATCCTTAATTATCTGTCTCCCCTCCAGATGCCACAGAATGTGTTAATTGGGCTCTGCAGTTCCCTTTAACCCTGACACTGCCAGTGTGGGGTTTATGCATCCCATCACACCGCCCCAATCCCATAACTTCTGGTGGAGGTAGAATAGGAGGGTGGGTGTGACGCTTCCTCAGGAGGATGGATGCTATACCCCACATAGCCGTATGCATGTTATGCATGGTGTGTACCTTTCGCAGGGGCAGGGCTACCTTGGGGACCGGGTAAAGGAGGGAGAAGTGGCAGTTTGCCCTGCACCCCCTCTTTGAGAGGTCTTCCAAACCAAGTGACATTGTGACCTGGGGTATCGGAGGAGGGTGCCACTTAGGTTTGGCCCGGGGGTCCTTTGTCAAAGTGGCTGCCAGGCCAAACCTGAGTGGTGCTGCGACTCCTGAAATGAGAACAGTTCAGTTGTACACACCATGTGAAAAATTTCGGGGGGCGTGCCTGCTGCCAGCTGTCATAGAGCCTACTGTCATATAGCAAGAAGTTACACCAGGGGCAAATTTGGCCCTGTGTCTCCCTTTTCCATCCTTGGCCTTGAATGTCCTTTGAGCTCATCTTAATAAAAAAAGATTGATTACTTCAGAATTACTTGAACTACTCTTAGCCAGCTCTGGTTTCGACATGGGAAAAAAAAAACAGAGAGAGAAGAATTACTGTGACTGAGTCAAACCAAATTAATTCTTTACGAGATATTGTTTTGGATTTCAAGTATTTTTTTAAATATAATACAGCAAGGAGTAATTGTATGATTAGCACTGCATTACGTAGGTGAATGACCCATTGTTCTAAATTAACACGGAGAAATGTTTTAAGGCAATTGTTTTTTAATAATATGTCCTGACATGGGAAAAGAAATTGAAACCAGAGTGGAGAGCAGCGGTCCTAAAGCTGACAAAATGCCCATCTCGAGCTGTGGAAGCAGGCCACAGAAGGTCAAAGTGGCAGAGTATATTCAAACCATGGGATTTTTGTTGATTCACACTCTGTTTCCTTTCAATGTTTATTTAAAACTCTCTTTGGCTTCCATCTACTTCCTTGTTCCAAGGACCTATTAAAAAAATACAGGGAAAAGTGAAGGGTGTCTCTGAATGTTGCCTTCTATGCATTTGAATAAATCTTTATTCAAAGCACAAGAATTTTTCTAATCTAGACAGGCAAGAGGAAAACTGCCGCGGCTCCCACATTGGCCTATTATTCGGCACAGTGCCCAGGGCTGAGCCAATTTGCCTCCAGTCGCCTTCTGGGAACTTCCCCTCTTCAGAGCAACTTGCACCTTGGAATCATTCCTCCCCAGAGAGACTGAGCAACTGCGTCTGCTGCCGCCATCTTGAATCCACTTCTCAAAGCTGATCTGTCGGCTGCGGTGGCCATCTTGGAGCCCCTCCTTCCCAGAGCTACGGTGCTTGCGGCTGCCATCTCCTTCTCAGGGCAGCCGCTGGCTGTTCCTGTCATTTTACCATCACTCCTCAAACAACCAAGGCCCAGTGGAAATTCCAGTTCCGCTAGTCCCAATCGGTCAACTGGGCTTTGGAACAGAGCAACAGGTCTACAGGGCTACTGGCTCCTGGGATTATTGGTCCTTCTACTGAAGGGGACAGAAGAAATCAATAGCGACTAGTGAAAATCAGAGGCCAGAGGAAGTTTTCTACTGGAATTTCCACCGATAGTCTGTTGCCTCTGTCCTGGCATCATTAAAATCAACTATTGTCTGAGAACTAAAGTCTTATTTCTCCCTTAAAAAGGGATTTGAATGCAGTTGCATACTGTGCCCTGTGGTCAGGTGCTTTCTGTTACAGATAAAAACATTCCTGGCTGTTTTGAGAATCCACAATCAGCTGCTCTGGCATGCCTCACTGCTTCAGAGATGGCTGTAACTCAGGAGTCGGCCCATGGGCTTGCTTTGCCACACCGCTGTGCCTTTTGCGCTTTCTGGCCCATGCCATAAAGATGTTCTCCAACACTGCTTAGTCAGCATTACACTGGGAGGGACATCGGTTTAACAGTCCCTGACAGTGGAGGCTCTAAGTGGAGAACCACCACTTTCCCGTCCGCTGTAGCTGAAAAAATGGTGCCCGTACACCCATCAGGTGACAGCCGTAGATACGTCTTCCATTGCAGAAACACAGGCTCTTACTGCCAGCACAGACCCTTTTTTCGGTGTAATGGTAGCAGATCTCATGGCATAATCCAGCAAAGGTCGTTGGTCACACATAAATAGCAAGTACTTTAATACATCACAGAAGGTTTAACTTGCTCCCAGTCACACAGCGAGGAAAGCGAGAAGAGAAGCCAGGTCTCTTAACTCCTCCCAGTCGATTCCCTGATCTAACGAATAGACAGTACTGCCTCCTCGCTTTGTTTTCACCAACACTGCTCAGGTTACATGTAAGGAGCAATGCCCCTTCTCTGCTCTGATCTTTATGAAAAGAGAAAAAATGGTCTTGGAGCTAAGGTCTGTCTGCACGGGGAAATTGTGCTAGTTTAAATTCAATTGTTTTTTAAACCAATACAGTTGAATCAATGCAAGTGGACCCTCTTAATCCCAACCCCAAGGGTTTTCCTTTGGGATTGAGAGTTTCTACACTACAACTACTTGGCTAGCATAGCTGTACCAGCAGAGTTCTGCCAGCACAGCCGCCGACAGAGACACAATTTACACTGACAAAAGGAGTTCTTTTGAAGGCATAATTAAATCACGTCCCCAAGCGAGAGAGATGGTGTTCCTAGTGTAACAGAGCACAGACCCACCACCGCGGCGCTTCCTGCCAGTCGCTCTGGGAATTTGCTCTGTCCAGCTGTAGAGCATCCTCTGCAAGGGGTGGCTCACCCGTTGTCTGCTCTGCAGTGCTGTCTGGGACCTGCAGTGCTCCCTGGCTTGCGGCTCCTCTTCTGGACAGAGCCCTCCAGCTGCGCCCCACTCGGTTCTCCTCCCTTCTGGGGGTATCCACGGTCCTCAGTCTGCACCTGCCCTTGTGGCCAACTGCAGCCCTAGAGTCTAGGGCTTTGCCTCAGGGGCCAGCCACAGTCTGTATCGGGCCGCTCTCCTCCATGGCCAGGTGGACCCAGGCCTGCCTACCACTCTGGGTCCTGGCTCAGGGACCCCGTAGCTGCAGCCATGACCTGCTCTCCTTCTCTTCCCCTCTACTGCTCACACTTCCTGGGCCATTTCCCTTTGGCCCTTGCACCTTCTCGGCCATTTCTTTCAGGGGTCTCAGCCTGGCAGGGATCAGGCTGGAGCTTTCCCTCTGCTCCCCTGAGCCTGCCCAGCACTGGTCTAGCTAAGGTGCAATCCCTGGGAGCCAGTCCTCCTCCCTTGCTTGTCAGGGGGAGACTGCCATCTCCTCTGCTGTGCAGCCTTTATATAGGGCCCAGCCTGGATCTGATTGGCTGCCTTTCTGCCCTTCTCTGAGTGGCCAGGTTCTGCACAGGATCCCTCCAGCCTGCTTTAATCCCTTCTCTGCCAAAGTGGGGCAACTGCCCCACTACACCTAGGCTCTGTTTGCCAGAAGCTGGGAATGGGCGACAGGGGATGGATCACTTGATGATTCCCTGTTCTGTTCATTCCCTTGGGGACTTTTGGCATTGGCCACAGTCGGAAGACAGGACACTGGGATAGATGGACCTTTGGTCTGACCCAGTATAGCCATGCTTACGCCAGCAGAAGGACTACGGCATTTGGCAGCATTACTGTGTTGATTGGTGGTGGGGTGTTTTTTCACATCCCTAACTGACAGAGCAATGCCAGGAAAACTTGGAAGTACAGACCTGCCCCAATTTGTTTAAGCTAAACCAACAAAGTCACTTTCAAATACAAATATGAGTGTTTAATCCATGCAGGGGGTTGCACCAGTTTTAACTTAATAGGTTTAAATTGATACTTATGTAAAACATTCACGTGTAAACAAGGCTTCTAGCACTGGAATAGGGCTTAAGAGATCTGGATTCAGTTCCTGGCTCTGCCGCAGCCTCCTTGGGCAAGTCGCTTGAGCTACCGTGTGCCTCAATTTCTCTATAAGTAGTCTGGGAATACGAATACTTCCTCCTCCTCCCACCCACTATGTGTCTGTCTTGTCTATTTAGATTGTGAGTTCTTTGGGGCACGCACCATCCCCTGCTATGTGTATGTACAGCTGTACAGGGCCCTGATCTCAACAGGGGCCTCTCTAGGTGTTCCTTTAATAACACTAATATGGAATGCAGTGCGCACTGCCACGTGAAAGATTCCTCTGAAGATTCTGCATGGATTGGACTCCATCACGGCCGTGTTCTCCACCTTTTCCATGTTGTCTTTGCAACAGTTGAATGACTTAAAATACAGAAGCTGACAAGGAGATTGGAAAGATAAAGGAAAAGGAGTGGAAAGGACAGATGATAATTCTAGCGCCTGCTGGCTGGTCGCCACAGCCTCTTGAAATCACATTAGACAGCCACTGCTGCATACCATCCTTCCGCAGAACTGCTGCTAATGCATTAATGCACCACTTAGGATCAGGGCCCATTGATTTTTCCATCTCCAAATAGCTAATTCACTACTTGATTGGTTAATGCAATTTCTCAGAACTCGGAATCCTTCTTATTACCCATGTCAGTCTTCCCAGGACATCACTCTTTGCTGTTCATGCCTTGTCTTACTACCGCCACCCATGACAGGTTCACTGCCTGTTTCGTCTTGGTTTGCTTCTGTCTCCGTGAGCCTGTGCACCACCGATTCTGGTGCATGGTACGTTAATCATGAAGACCCAACATCCAAAGAGGGTGGTGATGATAAGGGGATTGCTTTTCAAATGTGCCTGGATAGTGGGGGGAAAAAATGAAGACTAAAAAGTTAACAAATGTTTGCTGCAGACCGCCTGGCTTAGGCATGGTATTGAGAACTACAGTTTATTCTGTGGCTAGTTCAACTCTAGCCTAGGTCAGTATTAGATTTGAGTGAAAAAAACAAGCTTTTTCCGTTTATTGGCAATTCTGAAAAATGGGCTGGGGAGAGGATGTGTTTCAGGTCAAACCGAAAACAAATTTGTTCAACATTTTCAACAACTTGAAAAATTTTTTTAAAAAAATGTTTTGGATCATTTGGTTTTACCTGACACAACATGTTTTCATTTCCATTGTGGGCATTTTTACAAATATTTTTCCATTTTCTAAAATAAAAATCAAAGGAAATTTCACGACGAAAAATCTCAATTCAAATTGAAAAATCAAAAGGTTTTGATTCTTTTGGAATTTTTTTTAAAAACCAAAAACGTCTGGTGAAATTGATGTGAATTCATGAAACATTTGGGTGTCACCAAATCTACATTTTTTTGGCCAAGAAAAAGGTTCTGTTGAAAACTTTCACCCAGCTGTAGTCAACAGTAACCCAAAGCCCCTGATTCAGTGCATCTTCAAAGTGGAGATCGGATCTTTGAGATTTGGGCCCATTTCTAGTTAGTGGCTCATTGCTCCAAGCACCAAACGTCATTTCACAATGACTCCCTTCTAACAACAAAAATGACTACATGTCTCCAGGAGGCGAGACTCAAGCCTGAGCCTGCCCGAGCCCCACCACTCAGTGCTAAAGCCCTCAGGCTTTGGCTCCAGGTGATGGGGCTCAGGTTTTGGCTGTGGCCCCGGGTCCCAGCAAGTCTAACGCCAGCTCTGGCGACCCCATGAAAACGGGGTCGTGACCCACTTTGGGGTTCCGACCCACAGCTTGAGAATTGCTGTGTCTAGCTTAACGGTAAAAGAACCCAAATGCAATATGAGATCATCGGGATCACAACCTCGTACTCCCATAGCTTCACCACTTGTGACGACTCTCTCAGCATCTCCCACAAGCTAAGCGGAGTCAGGCTTGGCCACGAGGAGGGTAGGTGCCCCTAAAAGAAACCCCACGTACTGCAGAACTCATTGATTGGGCTTTAGCAGGTGGCATTCTTCTGTCCACACCAGCAATACTAACCCTCCGAGGGGAAGGGGGCACTCAGCACCTGGAGGCTCTTGTCAATGAGAAGCGAAATGTAAGTCCTGACCAGTTCTGGTTGTTAGTCAACCCATTGTATTTGGGAGGCCTAACCTCAGCGGCGTATTATCACCTAGGCCAACAAGGCCTAGGCCTAGGGTGGCAAATTTGCTCACGTCCCCTTTCCAGCTCTGCTCCTTCCCCAAATCCCTGGCCCGCCGCCTCCCCCAGGTAAGCCACGCTTCCCTCTTTCCTCCCAGGCTTGCCGTGCGAAAGCGCTGGGAGGGAGGGAGAAGTGAGTATTGGCATGCTCGGGGAATAGAGGAGGTGACCTGGGGCCGGCGGGCGCAGGGAGTAACTCTTCGGGGGGCAGGGAACCGCTCCCTGCCCCAGCTCACCATCACTCCACCTCCGCCATCCCCCAAGTGCGCCACAACTCCCTCCCAGGCTTGCCGTGAGGGAGTGGAGGTGAGCTGGCGGGGAGGAGGGGGGCAATTTTTTGTGGGCCTAGGGGCGGCAAATTTGTTAATCCGCCGCTACCTAATCTTGATGTCCTGGCCAATTTGCAGTTCCGACAGTTATACCTTTTTCATCTAAATTCACCCTCCCTCTACTGCTTCAGCTGGACGCTGGACTCCTTTTCCTGCACTGTCCAAAACAGTTGGGCAGCATTTGCTGTTCAACAGTTGCCAATTAACTTTCTACTCCAGAGATGATCACACTGCACTGGCGGGTGAAGCAATGCCTCTATATTGACAGCTTATAAAGTGCTTTGGCGTGAAAGCCGCCAGATAACCAGATGACATTATGATGATTTGGGACCCATGTCAGCTGTCTATAAATAAGGAATGAAAAAAACATGACACGCCAGTCTAAGAAGCAGCCCCAAGCATAAAATCCTGGCTCTGAGGACTGCTGTGCTCAGGGCTAGAAAAGAAGGGAATCCTCGCAGATAACAACCAGAGGATAACAAAGATTGCGGGGGTATGTGCTGGTGTTTCTAGTCTATTGATTCCAGCAGGCAACCTAGTCACTGACCTGTCCCCAGTGGCTATGCTCCAGTGGCAGAATCTATTTGCGGGGAAGAAATTTCATTTTTGCTCTCTGCAGCATGTAGCCTGTAACCATTGTATCTGGCTCCATACTTAGGCACTGTGTTCTGCTGCTCACCATGGGACTTTTTAAAAATGTGACCCAAGTGCAACCCCACAGTAGCTGAGAAACTCAGGTCAGGAAAGCAGCTGCATCTGGAATTAAGGAAGACCCATTGGTTCGGCTCCTGATGAGTCAGCTGGGTCCTAGCTGCCTAGCGAATATTTTGTTGACTTCTGATGACTCTGATGAGCTAAGGCAGTTGGGGAGTCTACCTCACACATGGTCACCGAACAGGCCAGCTAAATCCTTCTGCCGGAAGCGTTACTGTTTGGGGCACAGCATGGAGGATCTTGGCTTATCCTTGCTTTGCAGAATTATATAGTACTTTAAGTTTGGGGCCTGACCTACTTGCTGTTTATATCAGTCTGATGGGAGTGTGCACCAAGCCATGCAAAGTTATGGGGTAAAGTTTCCTCCTTGAAACTGGGGCAGCAGAGACCAGGGCAAGGACTTTTTCAAACGTTCTTGTTGTTCAATGTCAGGCTGTGGGGGAGTGCTCGCCTTGTTTCCCCTGCCTCTGATTGGACAAAAGGTGGCAGCCCAATTTCCCAGCATGTGATCTGTTGCTTGGTGGGCTGGATGGTCTAATAGTTAGTGCACCTGGCCTCCAGTCCCTTGGCTCTGTGTTGGGGGCAGTAACAGAGCCTGGTTCCTGACCCTATGCCAGAAGGGTTTGGGTCTCTCCCCCATGACTGGGTCTTTGCCCTTAAGTGGGGTGTGAGAGGGGAATCCAGGCCCTCCCTCCCACCAGATCCCAGCCCAGGTCCCAGTGGGAAATCACACAGCAGATTCCTCCCCATAGAAAGCCTAAATCTGCCACCCTGGGCCAGCGGCATTGGAACAATTTGTACAGTGGGGCGGGGGGGTTGAGAGCCATTGAACCAAACTGTAAACCCTGCATATGAGGGAAACCACTTCATGCCATGAGGTGCAGCAGCTCCCCTAGTTCCAGCACCCTTGCCCTAGGCTACTTCCTATCTATAATCTCCTTCAGTTTGGGGTGTGGCCCTTCTAGTCCAAACAGTCTTTAGCTTCACAAAGTCCAGAGGAGCAGCGGGCTGCAAGACCTGCTGGGTCTCAAAGTGGGGTGGCTGGAGAAGGCTCTGCCTGGGGGCCTTACTCACCACGGGTCCCCTCTCAGGCTCCATCCTGGGTCTGTCTTCTTGGTGAAAGCTCCCTCTCTCCTGCAGTCTGGCCACCGCCCCGTTGCTGGGCTTCTGAGCTTCTTTGAACCTGCTCCTCCAGCTGCAGCATTCAGGGCGGGCCTATGGGGCAGGGCTACCTTGGCCCAGTACTGTCCTTCAGCCTAGTCAGGCTCAGTGTGGGGTCTGTAAACTCCATCTGGCAGCCCCAGCTCTGGTCTGGTGTCTTGTTCTTTCTCCCAGCTTCATCTGGTCTCTCTCATTCCTTCTGCTTCCCTCCCCCCACCATCTTTCCCTTCTTTCCTCCTGCCCTGTGTTCAGTGGTGTGAGTAACCCGGTACGCTCAGGTACGCTGCACCATTAAGATAGTTATTGCTGGGACGCTGTACCAGAAAGACACATCCAGTATCCGGCACAGCAGAAGAACAGAGCCCCCCCCCATTTCCCCTATCCCCCCAGCCACGTAACATGGGATGAGGGTAGGGTTGCCAATTTTGGTTGGCTGTATTCCTGGAGATTTCATCACATGACATAATCTTTAATTAAAGATTAATCTTTAATTCCTGGAGACTCCAGGCCAATCCTGGAGGGTTGGCAACCCTATATGGAGATGGGAGGGGCGAGCACGGGGGCCCTGAGCTGGAAGGCAGGCAGAGTCACATGGCAGGGGTCATGTGGTGAGGTCACATGTCTCCACACCCCCCTTTAGCTGGTACCCCCCTACGAGTTACCCATTCTACAGGTAAGAGTTAAAATCTACTTGCACCCTCCCTGCACGTCTGCTCTGCTGAGCTCATCTATCTAAGGGCCCGTCTACACGGCAATCAGCGCTGTGATGGCAGCAGGGGCTGGACTCCCTAGCCAGCATGGCTGAAAGTAGCAGTTAAGGTCTGGGAGCATGGACCCTGGTGCAGCCGAGCAATGTGAATATACACCCAGGGGAACTTGTATAGCCCAAGCTGAAGCCCATACGGTCACCCCTTCACTGCTATTTATAGCCCTACTAGCTCGATTAACGCTAGAGCAGATCTATCTAACCGAGCTGCAGTCACACCTCTGATTGCAGTGCAGAATTCTCTGGCAGCTCTGGTCTGAAATTCCCATGCAGAGAAGACACTGCTGCTGGGGGACACAGTTCAGGAACAGGCAGAGAAGCAGTGAACATGCATTGGTCTGGCAAGGCCATAGCTTCTTACCATGCTTAAAACTGGGACGTGAAGGAGAAATTCACTTGGCAGACAAGCAGCCATGACTGTGCCCTTGTAGCCTGATGACTTGAAGTGGTTTTCCTGTGCAGGGGTTTCAGTTTCAGTCAACGTGAACCATCACCCTGCAAGCTCTTTGGGGAAGGGAATGATCATTTATTGCCTGTTTGCCCCCTAAGCTTCTCTTTGAGTTTCAGGGTTTGACTCTCCCCAGGCTTCAAAGTGAAAGTCACAACTGCCGAGGTTCCCGTTGAAATGACGAATGAAACCTGGGTCCAGTGCAAATCACCACAACATCTGAAGGCAGAGATGGATCCCCCTCCCCCTGCCTGCGCCCAGAATCAGATCCAGAGCTGGGCGTCCCAAAAGAAGGTCAGTCAGTTTTCCTGCCTGCTGCATTATAGAGGTGACCAGAGGGCTGAATTGTGAGGCTTAGATCTGGACCTGATCCCAAAGTTGAGTAGTGGGGATGGGCGGTCAGTCCTGGTGGGCAGGTCTGGGCCTCTCTGTACCTGCCAGACTCTTGAGATTTATTCAACCTTCCTACAAGCCCAGGCTGAGTTTGTAACCAAACCTGGATCCAGGTGAACGTTGCACAATCTCAATGCAAATGTTTCACTTAAGTGATGGTTTTTAAATGTGTCCCTGTTCCCCGGGGGCCATTGGGCTGCTATCAGTATCCAGTGCGTGGGGCTGACGTGAGCGGTTGGACTGCAAGCTCTTCAGCGCAAGGACCATCTTTTCGATACGTCTGCGTACAGCACCTAGCCCCATGGGGACTCACTCCCTCATGGCAGCCTCTGGGAGCTGCTGTAATAACATTGGTTGGTCATTTTGAGCAGGGAAGTTCCATTTTTAGATATTCAGCTAGCAAGATAATCACAAGAGCTCAGCACCTCAGACTCACTAATGGCTTCATCTTCCAGCATCCTCTGTGCTGTAAATAAAGAGTTTTTGTCCCCATTTAACAGATGGGGAACCAAGGCACAGAGAGGCCAGATGACTTGCCCAGGGTCATGCCAGAAACCTGTGGCAGAGCAGGGACTTGGATGTGGTTCTCTTCAGACTCAGGCTGGTGCCTTCACCGCAAGCCAACCAGCCTTGCCCCCCTGCCCAAGCCTTGCCGTTAGCACAGAGAGTAAAACTTCACCTGCATTTGTCCCATCTGGGCAACTAAATGTGCTGAGAAAGTGAGCAGAGGGGAATAAAGTGCCTCTGAAATGTCAGTAGAGTTTTTTATCTGGCCACAAAGCTGCGGGGGATTGGAAAAAGCAGGGTCACTGCTTGTGGCTCCTGGCGGAGGAAGGTTAACAACAGGCATCAAGGCAGAAAGACAATTAGGGAGACGGAATCTTTTGGAAAGAGCGAGTACACTGCGGTTTGTTCCCAAGTTCCTTTCACAGAGCCGAGGAATCTGTTATTTAAAACAAAGTTACTGAGATCAGCCAGTGCGAGCCGGCGGAAGGACAACCTGTGAAAATGAATATGCCAAGCGGCACTTGGGATAGGGGAGAAAAAAAATGAATTTGTGCATATGAATGGCTTTGGGGGAGGTGGGAGATGGCGCTTGGCCATGCTGTGAAACTTGATTGTGTGGCAATCCAGAGCTGAAATGAAATGAGTCTGCAGGGACTGAATTTAATATTGCTTTGAAACCTTTGTCTTCATTTAGGACGATGGAATTGCATTTATTGTGCTTTCTTCCCAAGTTCTCTCTTTAAATGTATTTTGGATTTATTCACTTATGAAGCTTTGCAACAAGAAGTTGAAATAAGTAAATGGACATATTCCCCCCTCTTTTTTTTTATTTCCTGAGCTACATTAATTTCCAAACAAGATTTATTCCCTCTAGTTTCACTCCTCTGGTTACTGATGAACCTCTGTGGCTAGGGAATTGGCCACTGGCATATTTGTGGGGCTCCTTTGTTTTATTACTGGAGAAGAACGATGGGAAAACTGGTTATTATGGATGTAATGGAAGAATTTTTTCAGGCTTTAAGCGTTAAATCTTTCAGCAAATTCCTATCATCACCGTTTTAATATTGAAAAAGAAAGAGGTGCAGAGGGACAGAGGTCAGCGCTTGGGCTGTGGCATCCAAGCTTGGTTTATTCAATTGCCGCTAAGATTGAAGGATCAGGAATGGATCCTGAGCTGGGGTAAATTGGCTTCCTTCCATTGACTCCAATGAAGAGAGATCGATTTGCACCAGCTGTTGATCTGGCCCAAAGTCTTTCAGGCTGTCTGGCAGGCAAATGTCAAGTCAGTCGCTGTTGCTCCCCGGGAGGCGAGGGAAGCAGAGAGCCGTAAGCCTGTGCTGCTTCAATAAAAAACAGGATATGAATTTATATTGTAAAATCTCATTTTCTCTCCCCCACTCAAGCTCCGCTAGCTGTCGTGTGTGCTTATGGATGCAGGGAATGTTGCAGAAGCCTCTTAGGTGTTTGCATAATAATCTACCCTGCTGTAATTGTTAAGTCCTCCACAAGTTCCTCTTCTCTTGTTTTATTTCTGCCGCTCGTGGCAGGGGTGGAGGCTGAGGTACCTGGTAGCCGCAACAGCAGCGAGCACGCAGGACTGGGGCTCAGGTCATTGCCATCTGTGTTCAGGAAAGCGCCAGCATGGGCCTTCCTAGGGAGATCGGCCCGTGGTGTACCTCTGCAACATTCCACGGAAAGGAGGCAGAGGATATGTCTACACTGCAGTCCCAGGCTGTGATGACAGCAGGAGCGGGCAGACCTGATCTAGCTTTAATCATATCCAGTGACTGCAGTCTAGGCAGACCCTGAGGCTCCAGAGGAGCCAGGCTTAAATGACAGAAGCACAGCTCCTATCCCTGCAGCCTTGTGTGCAGACCCATGTGCCCACACAAAACCCCACCTCAGTTTTAGGAGGCAGTGTGGCCTAATAAACAGTGCACTGGACTGGGACTCAGGAGACCTGAAGTCTATTCCCAGCTCTGCCACGGGCCTGCTGGGTGACCGTGCGCAAGCCACTTCCACACTCTGTGCCTCAGTTTCCTCATCTGTAAAATGGGGGTAATGATCCTGACCTCCTTTCTGAAGTGCTTTGAGATCTACAACTGGAACGTGCTAGAACAGCTAAAGATTATTATTAAAATCAACATTTTCCCCTCACAGCTGTCAAAGCTTAAGGGCCAAGTTCCAGTATCGCCAACCCGGAGTGTTGAAAAAGCATGTCTCAATCTCCCCCAAAGTCATGAGATTTTTAAAACCTCACACATTTGGGGTTCTTTTTATTTGCCTTCTGGCTTTTGAGCCTTGGGGGGGTGTCACATTTTCAGGCTTAGCTCTGCAATCTTAAGGGCTAGAACCATACTATGATTTTTTTATAATGAAAGCTGAGCATCTGAGGGTATTCACCTGACGCCTGGAGCTGGGGCTTTAAGAAAAAATACCAACTATCATGAGAGCATGACAAAATGGTGAGCATTGGCAGCGCTGCAGTTTTGGAGTCCTCATTCCCCTTGAGTGGCACTCAGTCATTGAAGTCATGGGGAATGCTCATGTCACTAAATGCTTCTCAACATGAGCGGCAGAATCGGACCCCAACGATACTGGCTTGGGGTGGAGATCCTGGCTAGAAATTTGCCCTTTAAAGTCAATTTCATTAAGCAAGGAAGCAAATAACGATAGTTTGACCCAATCAAAGCCCAAGAATCAGAACTGTACTTCCCTGCACTGGCAATCCACCCCCCAGCTGCTGTTGGTAGTTCAGATGCTGAGCAGGAGTGTCCACAGGCCCTGTATTTTGGGGGCTCAGTACACACTGGGTGGAAGGCAGGGTGAGAACAGCTGCATTGGCTTCTAGCTCCTTACCTTACCGGGACCCTACTTCATTCCCCTCTCATTTCTGTCACCCTCCCTGGATGTCTCACATTCATCCCACGCCAGGACTACGGCTCTCAAAAGCCCTCTGATCCTTACCCCCAAGTCCCAAGGCCTTGTCTAGTTCAGATGACCCCATGGGGAGACATTCTGTCTGTGGTTGGGACAAAGCCTGATTAAACTGGATCCTAGGATCATGCTACAGTGCTGATAACACTGGGTAAGCCAAGGCCCTGTTAGAACATGAGCAAGCAGTGATGACACTGGTAGAACCCCACTCCTTCCTCCCCGGGACATGAAATCTATAGCCCAGAGGGGTCTTTAAAGTGCATCCTGCACAGGAAGCCTCTTGGCTGGGTTGAGAAGCAGCAATACCCGGCCATGCCTGCAGGAATCCATGGTACCATGGCGGCAAAGCTGCGACTGAACGAAGAATATGTCACCATAAAGGAGGGCACTGATCCCTTCGCTCCACTGCCAGGAAACTTATGGCCAAGACAAAACGTATTGCGAGGGGATTATGCTCTATCATTTTCCTGAAGCACTGTCATTAACCTTCACCCGACATGGAACCCTGCCCCCCTGTATGCTCCAGTTACAAGCAGAGCCCATGCAAACTAGAGGCTCCAGCCAGGTCCCTGGCTGTAAATCATCCCCATTTTCCATTGTGCTGGAAAGCCAGGTGAAGAGGAAAGGCTGATTTAAGTCTTATTTAAACATTTTGTAAGTCATTTTGGTGCATTTAAGTCCTTCTTCATCTTCTTGTAAGTCTCTCTCTTGCTAAGCCCCTGAAAGGAAGATGGATGGCAGAAATAAAAGGTCTAATTGGCAACTTTTTCCTTGTCTTTGGCCAATTTCAGGACTTAAACATGATGAATATGATTAAGACCAGGGCTGAGTGAGTGCTTAGCCGGCAGGACTTTCCCAGCAGCTGGACCCTGGCAGTGGAATAGGATCCTGCAAGAGGCAGGAATGGCCCCACGCCTGGCTGCCTTCGGAACGAACTGCTCTGCCGCTCACCCTCCCATAGATAGATTCCTCACCCAAACCCACTCACCCCAAAACGACTCCTCTGAAAGTAACGGCGCTATTGCTCCTATATTACGGCCAAAGCCCTGCGAGTACCTAGACATCAGCCCTTGGGGAAACGCATGCAGAGTAAGTCCTGCACAGCCTCCTTCCATTCCGGCAGGCGGCATCGAGTCTCGCAAACGGGCCAATGCTGAACCAGCTGATGAAAGGAGGAACAGCCTGCAGCATCTGCCTCTGCAAAAAGACAGCAAGCCCCGAGGGGCTGCCCACAGCTGCATTCGCCGACAGGAAGCAAACGGCCTGGCACCCCAGGGAATGCCCACAGCTATACAGCAAACAGACAAGTGGCAGAGGCCGGCGTTTTCAACAGTCTAAGGGAGTTAGACACAACATTCAATGGGATTTTGCCTGTAAGCCTCTTAGGTGCCTTTGCAAATCCCAGCCAGAGACCAATACCCCTGGGGCATGCGCACAGATAGAGGACTGGGATCTGCCAACGGACTCCACCCCCTGGAGGGAGCACAAAGCAGTTTCCACAAATATGGGGCAGACTTCCCTGTGCCGACAGGGGAGCTCCATTCACTGAGACAGGGAGTCTACAACACCTCCCCAGGGGGACGCAAGCATAGGGGTACCGAGAGCTCCACTAGGTAACCTGCCCAGACAGTAGAAAGAACCATGCTTACAAGGCTAAGCACCCAGTAACATACCTCCTTATCGTCCCCGCAAGAAACCCTGAACACCCGGCTGAAATTCTCCCCCATCCCCTGGATCAGAAAGTGCCTCAGGCCTGGATGCTGGACCTCAGCTGCTGGATGTCAACTGGTGTGTGTGTGTGCTGGGAAAGGGGGACTCCATCTTAAAGGGGTGGTCACCCCTACAGCCCTGGGGAGTCCTGGTAGGTGAGTAGGGCGGTCAGTGCACAGTGCAACTCTTGTTCACCCCATGTTTTAGGGTAAGGTGGATGGGTGAGATTCTGTGGCCTGCATTGTGCAGGAGGTCAGACTAGATGATCATAATGGTCCCTTCTGACCTTAAAGTCTATGAGATCATTAGAAGGAGGATGTCTCCTGATCTGACCCACCTGGGATGGGATCATGGGCCCTTTTCCTCTCTCACTCTGGTCCTCCTTCACTTCGGTGGCCTGAGCCAGTGGTGCCCCCTTCCCGTCTGCGGGAGCGAGATGGGGCACCCAGCCAGATTCCACGTGGTTGGCCAGTGTGCCAACTCATCCAGCCTCGCCGTCAAAGGTTGGCTGGGGGGTGAAGGAGGAGAAGCACTGAAGCCCAGCTAGACTTGCATCGCTTCTTCTAATTTCCCTGGAGCATAAGCCGCAGAGGTATCTTTTCCATTCACTTCCATTGTCTTTATCCGCCTGGGAACTCATCTGGTTTTCAGCTATCAGGATCAATGAAAGATGCTGTGTATTTCCTCCTGATTGCCATCTCAGTGGAAGGCTATATCTCCCAGGGATGGAGTTTGAGTGTCTTTTTCAAAACTTAAACTCTCATCTTCCCTTAGGCCCTGGGGAATGCAAGCCAGAGAAAAATGGAAGTAGCAACTGCAGGGGATTCATTTTAATGCCTGGATCAAACCAAAGCCCATGTTTTAGCATCCTTTGCAGCCCAGCGATTCTTAAGAAGGCACCTCCACTTCTGTGCTCCAGTGCCAAGACATTTCAATGCCATGAGGCCTGGTAGAGGGAGGATCCAGATAGCGGACATTGAGTAGCTCTCTCCGAGCAGAGGAGTTGGGTCACTAAGTATTGGGAGAAAATAATGCAGCTCCAGCAAACTTCCCTCACCCCCTGCTGCCTTGTGTGCCTCATCCTAGGACTGTAGGGTTGTGGGATGTCCTAGGAGGTGGAGAAAGCTGCCCCAGCTGCAGTAAGGAATTTTACTAGCCAACTGAGTGGTGGGCAATTAGAATGATGTTCATGAACTGGGGATGAAATCGTTGCGTTATTCCAGGGGAACTCAATCATGGGGATGTGGCAGAGCCTGGGGGCACCAGGCCACCCAAAGTGTCCCTGCTTCGGGTACTAGGACCAGCATGCCCATCCTCTGGGCCCCCACAGGTCTGCTGCTTTGCCTGGGTAGCTCAGCATGCAATTCCACTGCCTTAATGCCTGGCCAGCTGGCTGCAGGATCCAAGGTCATTTAATTAACCTCAAAAATGTGTGTTTAAGCGACTCTAGTGCTGGTGAAAGGTGCCAGACTGGCAGCTTCTGAGGCAAAGCCATCTTTATTTATCAGGCAGGTAGCTACCGGGGACCTGCAGGCTGAGCTATCCCTGGGCAGCCACCCTCTCACACACCTAGGAGCCTCAACCCTGGCCTGCAGGATCACCTCTTGGGGCAGATGGAAGTAGGGCCTTCCCTGGTCCATTGCAATCTATTCATAGATTCATAGATTCAAGGGTCAGAAGGGACCAATGTGATCATCTAGTCCGACCCCCTGCACAAAGCAGGCCACAGAACCCTACCCATCCAGTTCTATAACAAACCCCTAACCTATAAGGCCTTCTACAAAGACAGGGTGCCAGTTCAATGGTGCTATATTATTTTGCTTGTGCACACACACACACCACAATCCAGAGGTGAAAGACCCCAGACAGCTTAGTCCCATTCCTTTGGCCATATTAGTCCATCATATCTTCGCTTAGGACATTCCAAACACCAAGGTTTTGGGGGGCTCTTTTGAGACACCACCACTGCCCTCACTCACCCAGGCATTTACTTAAGCCCCTCCCAGAAATGCCTGTCTCGGCATCTTGGCACAGCTCTCCCAACGTGCAGTGTCTCACCGGCTATGGCACTGAGCATCCCTGCAATGCGTGATGCAGAAAGAAACACGTTTCTAATCACCTGTTATTAAAAAAAGCCCTCTCCCAAACTAGGTCAGCAAGCATCTCTCGGTCAGTTTCCCATGCCAACACATAATGGATTTCCTAGAAATAAGTCCCTCTTTTAAGCCTGGGTTAAAAGCATGTGGGCCGGTGGGTGGAGAAGGGAGCTGATTGTTAACTAATTGAGAGGAAGGGTGGTTTTGTGATTTCAGCCATTAGCCTGGAACTCAGGAAAGCTGGGTTCAAATCCTAGCTCTGTCCCTGTGAGCCTTCAGGCAAATCAGCGTAGCAGTGAAAGTCCATTCGGCTGGAAAGAGACAAGGTGGGGGAGGTAATATCTTTTATTGGACAAACTTCCACTGGCAGAAGAGAGAGGCTTCTGAGTGTGACAGTCAGCAGCGACCCCCAAACAGCTAGTAGCCTTATAATAGCTGGCAGCCATTAGGGGAAATTGGACACCTCACAGACACAGTTGCCTGAACTTTTGAACTGTCTTCCCTTATCAGTCTTGAGGCAGTTGAAGCTGGTCCTAAGCAGGTTTTTGCTAAGCAGATTGCAGAAGTGCAGGGTTTGCTAACCACCAATTCAATGCTAACATGACCGAAGCCTGTGTGTGAGTGTGTATACAAAATTTTTGGTTTTTGATGGAGTAGAATCTTTGTACCAAGATACAAAACTCTCCTTTCTTCTGCAGAATAAAGCAACCTTTCCTTATCCCTGTCTGGCTGTCATTGGCTCTCAGCTAGGCAGACCCAACATTTCGGTAACATGAGCATCACAGAGAACTTGTCTCTTTCACCAACAGCAGGTAGTCCAGTAGGAGGTATTACCTCACCCACCTTCTCTCTCATATTCTGGGACCACCATGGCTACAACAGCCCAGCAAACAACAATGAAACTGGAAGACCACCCTGTTCCCTGTTGTTGGGGCATTCAGAGAGATTCCTCCCTGCCATACGAATGTGACATCCAGTTCTCCTGAGTATGCAGATTTTTAATTTCAACAGTATTTTTGCCTTCCATTTGTCAGGATCATAGATCAATTTTACTTTACACCTGCTCCAAAAATCCAGGACATTTTGCTGTGACATTCTAATCACCTTGTTAATAGTCTCGCATCAGATACTGCAGAGCATTCTGGGAGGAATCCATGGTGAGAGACAGAGAAAGGCAAAACACTCTAAAAGTCAAGCTTTACTATCAAACCAGGACCCTGATTCTCCTCTCACTTACTCCTGCTTTACACTCGGTGTAACTCCACTGAAGTCAACGGGAGAGCTTCTAGTATGATTTGCTGCGGATACGACCAGTGTGTGCCGTCAATGGAGTCACATCCACCGGTGAAAGTGAAGTCAGAGGTGCACTTTGGGCTAGAATATCCAGAGTAAAACATTGATTATTTTATGCTTTGTTTTCTCCAAGCAGAGGGTTCCTTCTGTTAGAACTCCCCTTCCCAATGATTTTTCCCCTACTCAAAATTCCATTTCCCCATCCCAATCTAGCATCCTGCTTGACCTACATCCTGTCCATGCCCTGCCTGAATCGCCAGAAGGTGGCACTACAGAGCAACAGGAACATCTCTCTCCCCCCACAGGGGTCGAGTGATGCAGAGTGTGCTCCCCACGGGGATGGAGTGCTGCAAAGCCTGGAAAAGAGGGGGTTGACTCAGATTCTCCCGGGGGGGACCTGTCCCTCGGTCACTATGGCAGCAGAGATCAAGAACACTCAGATCCAAATACTGATGAGGCCTCTAAGAACATGAGATGAGATGTGATAGGAGCAGAGATCAACAAATCCATCTCCTGAAGGGACAAGCCTAAGCTTTGGTCTCAAAGGAGCCAAGGGCGATAGCTGCAGAGGGTACATCTCCACTGCAATTAGGCGCCCGCGGCTGGTCCGTGCCTGCTGACATGGGCTTGCGGGGCTCAGGCTAAGGGGCTGTTTAACTGCAATGGGCTGGAGCCTGGGGTCTAGGACCTGGCGAGGTGGGAGGGTCCCAGAGCTCAGCTGCAGCCTAAGCCAGAATGTCCAGCTGCAGGTCTTTAACTATAGTGTAGAGATGCCCCAAGACACTCTCCCCGTTGCAGGGCCCAGGGACTGCTATGCCTCCGACTGAAAGTGAAAGACCACTTCTTCCAAAGTGCAGCCATGCCTCTGTGCCGACACAGGCCCGACCTCGCTGAACAGGCACAAGTCAGGGTTTATACCCGTAGAACCCACTGCGCTCGGGTGGATGGAAGCATTTGACTCTGGGAGTCACAACACTACAAGTGTATGCTTCTCCTGCTGGAGAGACAGCCCATTACCTAGGAGCAGAGTCATAAAGCTTGTTATGAGGACCAACCACTCCAGCAGTCTGGCTTACACATGTAAAACAGAGATGGCAACAATTTCTAACTTACACGACCCTTTTTAGCTGTAGATCTCAAAGCACTTGACACAGCAATATCATTACCCCCATTTTAAAGGTAGGGAAGCTGAGGCCAAGAGGGGAAGACACTTGCCCATGATCATCTAGTAGCAGAGCCAGGAATAGAATCCAGCTCTCCTGAGTCTCAAGCCAGTGCCTAAGTAACTTGAGGCACGTGGTTTGCACATGCACTGTCGGTGGGCACAGGTACCCGGATGGAGGCACTAATGAGGGTTTGTACCTACACATCCCTGCTGTCCAGGTGAGGGTGCAAACCCAAACATGGACACTCACACCAGGACACTTGCAGCCCTAAATTGCAAGTGTGGAAGCATGAGCTTTGGAAGATCCATCGTTCCCTCCTCCCAACTTTGAGTTTACTGAGTCTCAATTTCAGTTGTTGCCAGATTACTGCATAAACACCCCTAAACATGAAAATGTAACACTGACAGACCCCAGGCGTCAGCGAGCGGGATCAAACCTGAGACCTCTGAAGCTTAGCGCATGATCCTCTACTGCATGCAGGGGCAGCGCTGGCTTTTTTGCCACCCCCAGCACGGCAGGCAGGCTGTCTTCGGCGGCTTGCTTGCGGGAGGTCCCCGGTCCCTCGGATTCAGCGGCTTGCCTGCGGGAGGTCCGCCAGTCCTGCAGCTTTGGCGTACCCGCCGCCGAATTGCCGCCAAATCGGTGGGACCGGTGGACCTCCCACAGGCATGCCGCCAAAGGTGGCCTGACTGCCACCTTCGCAGGGACCGGCAGGGTGCCCCCAACGGCTTGCCACCCCAGGCATGGGCTTGGAGCGCTGGTGCCTGGGGCCGCCGCTGACTGCATGAGCTAAAAGCCAACTGGCGGTTAACTAAGGCTGTAATGGACTCATTTAACTCGCTAAGTGGTCTCAGTGTGTGACGAACTGGGAATGTTCTTAATGTTTTCTCTGAATACTGTGTTGGTGCCTCAGTGTCCCCATGGCAGTTCTTAAGTATCTGGCAGAGCAAAGGGCCAGTGCACCTAAATGCCTGACACTCTGTCTCCTAGCAACTGATGGCCTGGGCCCCTCCTCTGCAAAGGTGCCAGCTGAAGGTGTTGGAAACAAAGGGATCAGGTGACCTCCTGGCCCGGAAAGGAGGTGAGCAAAGAGGAGGGGCTGGGAGGGGTTGTTAGTCTGGAGCTGGCTGAGGGCAGACCTAGGGGTCTGGCTCACTGACCCCAGAATGGACCCGGCCGAGGGGTCCGGTTCACTGTATCTACAAGCTCTGTTTTAGACCCTGTTCCTGTCATCGAATAAACCTCTGTTTTACTGGCTAGCTGAGGGTCACGTCTGACTGCGAAGTGGGGGTGCAGGACCCTCTGACTTCCCCAGGACCCCACTAAGGCGGGCTCGCTGTGGGAAGCGCACAGAGGGGCAGAGGATGCTGAATACTCCAAGGAGAGACCCAGAACGTGAAGCCATGTGAGCTTCTTGCCCTGAACAAGTCTGCTCCAAGGGAGAGGAGGCTCCCCAAAGTCCTGACTGGCTTGGTGGGGAGCAGTTCCAGAGCATCGCCCGGTGACTCCGTGACACAGTGTCACTAGATGGGCCAGAACACCACCCCCAGGAGGTGTGTGGTTTACACAAGCCCAGACTTGCAAATGAACTCAAAACTCAGCAGCTCCATTTCAGAAAAACAGAGGGTGCCGAGTGCTGAAAATCAGGCTTGTAACCACAGGAGCTTCTGTACCTTCTCATTCAATTGTCTGGGTCTTCTTTGGAGCAAAGCCCACAGCAGCCTTTCAGCCCCCGCCCCCGGCCTTGTTCATTGTTAAACATCTATGTTCAAACCCTCTGTCTTTAGCGCAGCCCCACGATAATGCCGTTCCCAGCATCCTTCTTCGTTAATCAAGCATTTAACTCTCAGATAAATGTCCCATCTGCTGGCTTTGGTCTGCATTCCCCATGGATCAGCTGAGCTGCATTGTGTTTGGAAAAGAGTTACATGTCTTCCGACTCAAAGTGTGCAACTGGTTCCTAGTTCCATAAGGTAACAACCCCAGATTCACCTTCCCCCCCGAAATAACTGAAGGAGTTGAAATCCCAATCCAGAGCAGACTCAAAAACCCAAATGCCCCCAAATGAGGATACTCTCAATATGCACCTCCAAATGCTCTGCTCGGGGCCCAGCTTTTTTCAAGGTATTTAGTAAGATGTTTTCAAGTTTTATTTCTTATGATTTATATTTTAATAGCACCTGCAGGCCCCAGTGGAGATTGTGGCCCCCTGTTAGGTGTGGGTCACTCACATTGTCCTTGCTCCAAACAGCTTACAGCATTTGTACGCAGGGGAGACAAAGCAAGCGTGATAAGTTCCATTTTACAGATAGGAAAATGAGGCACAGAGAAATTAAAAGCCACACAAGGCAGCAGCAGCTGAAGTGCAACCGAGCCCAGTGACAGTCCAGTGCCTTAATCACAACACAAGGACAACCACGGGGGGCCATCTAGCTCCGTAGCCTGTGTCTGACAGTAGCTAAAACCAGACAAAGCCCAGCCCAAGGCCGATGCAGTGATCCCATTTGGGGAAAGCTTCCTGGGATAGTTGCATCCAAACCCAGCAGCCTCTGCAGACATGCAGCAACTGACAGTGTTATAACCTAGACGAGAACCAGGTCCCTGACTTCTCCTCTGATACCTTAGTCCAGTGGCTCGCAAGCTTTTGTCCTGGTGACCCCTTTCACACAGCAGGCCTCTGACTGCGACCCCCCTAATAAATTAAACATACTTTTTAATATATTTAACACCATTATAAATGCTGACGGCAAAGCGGGGGCAGGGGTGGAGGCTGACAGCTCGTGACCCGCCCCCATGTAATAACCTCATGACCCTCTGAGGGTTCCTGATTCCCAGTTTGAAAACCCCTGCCTTAGCCACTAGACCAGTGGTTCTCAACCCGGGGTACA
Source organism: Gopherus evgoodei (assembly GCF_007399415.2). Classification (NCBI taxonomy): domain Eukaryota; kingdom Metazoa; phylum Chordata; order Testudines; family Testudinidae; genus Gopherus; species Gopherus evgoodei. The sequence goes on along the minus strand of NC_044339.1, from coordinate 6,892,871 downwards.
TGTACCCCTGGGGGTATGCAGAGGTCTTCCAGGGGGTTCAGCAACTCATCTACCTTTGCCTCGTTTTACACCAGGCGACATAAAAAGCACGAGCAAAGTCAGTCCAAACTAAAATTTCATACAGAGAATGACTTGTTTATACTGCTCTATAGACTAGACACCAAAATGTCAGGCCAATATTTATATTCCAACTGATTTATTTTATAATTATACGGCAAAAATGAGACAGTCGGCAATTTTGTCAGTAACAGTAACCTGTGCCGCTTTTGTATTTTGATGTCTGATTCTGTCAGCAAGTCGTTTCTAAGTGAGATGTAACTTGGGGGTACGCAGGACAAATCAGCCTCCTGCCAGGGGTACAGTCATCTTGGAAAGGTTGAGAGCCACTGCATCTGACCACACAGCCCGTATTCCAGTTTTATGGAGAGTGCTATGGATCGGACCTGGGTGTTATGTTCTCCTCGCACCTTCCTCCACTGGTCTGTGGCCCTCTGCCCCATCCGAGGGTGAGGGGGATGCCTTCTGCCCACATCTGTTGTCAATCTCATTAAAATAAAAGGAAAGGCAATTAAAATAATGAATAGGCTCTAACCACTATTGATTGCTCTTCAAATACACAGGAGGGGCTGGGAGGGAGCCAGCTGTGGCTGGGAACTCGCTAGGTGCTGCGCGATTTAAACACTCCCTTCCTGAAGCAAGCCACTGTGCTGAAGAGGTGTCTTGAAATTGCTGGTGGAACTTTTAACCCACTCTTGCCCTGCAAGAGTCTCCATCTTCTGGCTGTGGGGTGAGCATAGGGTGACCAGAGAGCAAGTATAAAAAAAATCAGGATGAGGTGGGGTTAATAGGTGCCTATATAAGAGAAGGCCCCAAATATCAGGAAGGTCCCTATAAAATCAGGACATTTGGTCACCCGAGGTGAGCTAGAGCTGACTCAGCAAGGGCTGATCTTCACAGGGACGGAGGATGAGGACATTGTTGGGTGTGACTGGGGATCTGCGCCACAAAACCCAATGGCCACATGTGTGGAGGGAAGGCAGTTGTGGTTCCTGTTTTCAGTGCACCACGACAAATGGGACACCCACCTTTTTCAGGGCAGTGATGGGATCCCAGGCCTGAGCAGCAGGATCAGCGCTGGACACGCCATTCCTGTACATTTGGAGCAGGAAGCCAGGCAGGAGAGAGACTGGGGGCTATTCTAGGGAAAGGGTCCTATAAGAGCCTTAAGGGTAACACCCCCCACCACACACACACACACACACACACACACACACACACACACAAACCCTCACTATCCACTTCCCAGTGGAACCTCTCTCCACCCTGCTCCACCAGTGATGCTGAGGGGCCTGGGGCTGACCCGATGATGGGTCTCTGCAGTGTTGCGTCTCAGCCCCAAGGGGACCCAGCAGGGCTGGTCAGCCTGAAACAACTGCAAGGATCTCAGAGCATCCCCTCTGCCCTAGGATGCCCCCTCCTGAGATCAAACAGCCAGAGGGTCCAGGAAAACAGCAGCATGGTGGGTGGCCCAGCTGGGGAAAGCCCTGGGAAGGGCGGGGATCGCCTCATGGGCACCCACAGGGATTCTCAATGGACACTCCCCTCTTCGACAGCTGAATTGACACTGGCTCAATCTGTGCAGAATTACCCCTCTCTCCCTGGACTTCCTCCAGCCTGCGTATTTCACAGCCCTCCCCCTGGAACGCCCTCGGCTTGGCTAAGGCTGACTGCCACCCCTGGTGATCTTCCCTCTGCTGCTATGAGAGTCACCATCCCTGGCCTTGTTGGTTGGAACAGACTCCTGCACCTCGTCTCACTTCACATCTGGCCTGAATACAGACCTGGCTTTCCTCCCTGGCTATCACCCCTAAATCCCCTCCCCCTCTGCTGTTAACTCTCTGCAGAGCATTTTGGGGTGGTTAATTTCAAAGACACTTGGGGGAGAGCGGTGGAGAACCTGCTCAACACAAGCTTCCCATGTGACTCTGTGTCCAGAAGAGCTAACGAGAACCTGGGATGTATCAATTGGGGAATCTCAAGACAGAGCAAAGAGATTATTTTGCCTCTACATTTGACACTGGTGTGACTGTTGCTAGAATCCTGTGTCCAGGTCTGGTCCCCACAATTCAAGTAAGATATTGATAAATTGGAGTGGGTTCAGAAAATAGCCACGAGAATTATTCAAAGGATTAGAAAACCTGCCTTGTAGCGATAGAGCCAAAGAGTTCAATCTATGTAGCTTAGCACAGAGAAGATTAAGAGGTGACATGGTTACAGTCTATAAGTATCTACATGGGAAACAAATATTTAATAATGGGCTCTTCAACCTAGCAGAAAAAAATCTAGCATGATCCAATGGCTGGAAGTTGAGGCTAGAGAAATTCAGACTGCACACAAGGCTTCAATTAATAATAGTGGGAGTCATTAAGCAAGGAAACAATTTGCCAAGGGATGTGGTGGAACCGCTGACAATTTTTAACTCAATATTGGAGGTTTTTTCAGAAAGGTTTGCTCTAGGGATTGTTTTGGGGCCACTCTCTGGCCTGTGTTATCAGGGAGGTCAGACTAGAGGACCACAATTGTCCTTTAAGAATCCGTATTTATGAATCTATGCATAGAATAAAGCAGAGAGGAGGGAGAGTTTACTGAAAGCAACTGTGATGCAGTAGGGACTGTCTGTGTGGGGAGAGGGAGAGCAGGGGAGGACTTTAGGGGATGGACGATGCCAGGGCCTGTAACCTGAGCTAGGTAAGGGAGGGGAAAGGTCAACACCTTTGCCCTGGAAGGGGACAAAGGAAAGGAGTGGCAGGAGGGAAGCAGTTTGAGTTTGGGCTTGGGGCTGTGTGGGTGGAATTCAGGGTATCCTAGCTAGGATCCAAGCACCCTGAAAGCCCAGAAGGACTCAGTGGAGGGGTCCTGAATGTGCCTGCAAGCTCTGCTGTAACCTGTGTTCCTGTTGTCCAATAAACCTTCTGTTTTACTGGCTGGCTGAGAGTCACTGTGGGTCCCAGGAAGAGGGGTGCAGGGCCGGACTCCCCACACTCCGTGACAGCAACACAGAGAGCTGACCAAATTCCTGTGTCCAGGTAGCCCTGTGGCACCAAGAGCGATCTTCAGAAGGATGGTTTGGAAATGCTACACAGGGAGGAAGGCTGAAGACCTTCTGCTAGCATCACACACTTGCCTGCAAACTCGAAGGGTGGCATCATACCCTTCCCCAGCTCTACCTGGCAGGGAAGAGATGGGACAGGGCCCAGCTGAGCTCCTGTGACCCTCAGCTCAGCTTCCCCCGCCTCTTGAGCAGATGCTCCGGGAAAGAGTTATAAGGGAGACAGGTCTGAGATGTTACTTTCAGAGGGTAGGACCAAGAAAACTGGGCTGAATCCCCATCTGAGGAGTCTCCTGGTCCCCTGTCTGGTTATAGTCACTTATTGGTACAATCACTCTCCCACGCAGCAGCAGTGTCCGAGTCCGTTCCCCCAGCTCACACAGCAGCAATAAAGCAAGCCACTTGGGGCATGCAGCGATGCCATTCCTGGGAGTCCCTCCCCAAGGCAGGACTTCCTTGGACAATCCTATCCAAGCCCTCATTGATTCAGGATGGATAGTGTGGGGGGCTGCATGAAGTCCAGAGGACACTGGGCACCAGGAAGCCAAAGCTCCCATGGAGGGGCCTGATTCTGAGTTCACCTGCACTCCCTTTATGCCACCGTAGCCCCAGTGCAAAATGGGATTAAGTGAGAGACCTGATGTATTGCTCTCACTAAAGATGCCCCTGGCCCCAGAGCAAAGGCATAGGCAGGGAAGGTGGTGGTGGGGGAGAGAAGCCAAGGAGTCAAAAATCATCCCCATCCCTCTACAATGTTTTTAATTCCCTCACCCTTATTTTTCTGTAATGTGCATCTGCCACCACTTTATTCATGAAGATTTGCATTGATTTTGCCATAAAATGTTATGAATTCTGCTTGTGGAAAAATAACATTGATCCCTCTGCCTCTAAATTTGTCTCCCCGCTGCCTGGTCCCTTAATGGCTTTCACCAAGATTTACACTGGGGATTTCAGGGACTTGGGTTTTTTTCCTTCTCCTTGCTAGAAAGTTTATTCTGTGTTTGGGAACTTTGTTTTTCTGTAAAGTCATCTGGGGGGGCCTGATCCTCTATTACCATGCACCTCATGGGCAGTGTTCCCTCTAATTTTTCCCACCCATGTGTGGAATGAATTTTGTCTCGTGCACCAATAGGGACGTGATGTGTGACACATAAAATTCATGTGGTGGGGCTGGGGCTGAGCAGTTTGTAGTGCGCAAGGGGGCTCAGGGGTAGGACAGAGGGTTGGGGTGTGGGGGGGGAGGGCTCCAGCTGGGGGTGCGGACTCTGGGGTGGGGGCAGGGAAGAGGGGTTGGGGTGCAAGAGGTTGCTCTGGGGCTACAGCAGGGAGAGAGGACTCCCCCAAGCTCTCCCTCCCCACAGCAGCCCCTGGGCTGGTGTGGTGGGGGAAAGAGGTGCCTCTCCCTGTCATGGCAGCTCCGGGACTGGGGCTGCAGGATAGGTACCCCTCCTCAGGCCGTGGCAGATCTGGGCCGGGGCTGGATTCAGGCTGCCTTTCCCCTGATTGTGGCAGATCCGGGGCTGGGTTGGGGCAGGGGGAAGGGTCGCCACTCCCCCAGCTGTGGCTGGTCATGGCCAGGTGGGCCCCTTGAGCGTCTGCACGGTGCTAGATAGGCTGCTGTGTGGCCACGCAACTTCCAGGGACTTTAGCTCTTTGGCCCAATCTGTGGTCACTCTGCACCTTGCACCTGGTTCTCAGCTACACCATGGTCTCTGTACACCAGCCTGGGGTCTAAGGAGTGGTGTGAAGCAGTACCTGTCAATGAGAATCCAGCCCCCTGAGCAATTCTGACAGCAGCCATCTTGGCAGACAAACTGGGGATTGAACCATGGGCTTCCAGAGCCGAGAGCAAAAGATGGTCTAGCTTGAGCTAAAGAATTAGGGGTGGATAGTTTTCGCCTCCAAGAGGCAGACCTGCAACACACTCACTCGTGGGTTATACAGTCATGTCTGCAGGTGGAAAGGGAGTACAAACTACCCCTGTTCCCATCTGCCTCCCACTTTGTGCTGAATCGGGACAGTTTTAGCTGTGGTCCATGAAGCCAATGGCACATACAGAAATCGGGCCCAGATTGCCCAGCGTGTACCACACAGGGCCTCTCACTCAGGTTTGGTCTGGCCACCTCTTGGTTATGATGGGTGGCTGGGCCAAACTTGAGTGAGCAGCAGGATGACCCCGTGCACCAGGCTGCAACCCCCAGAGTGGGGAACCAGGCCCAGCCACTGCGGGGTGGGCTCACTCTCCAGCCCTCCCACCCGGAGCTGCCTTCCTCACAGGGCAGGGATTAGGGGCACAGTGCGGGGGTGGAGAGTGCTGCTGCGGCTGGACCGTGCTCCCTCAGCAACCATTGCATCAGGAGGCGACCAGAGCTGAATTGACACCATTGCACATGAGGACAAGGCAATAGTGAATTGGGACACTCAGGTTTGACTTCTCATTCACACTACAGGCCTCTGTACCCCATTCTGGCGGCGTGAGGGAGCATCTGGCCTGAAGCAGTTCCAGTGGCGGAGAACACGCCCCAGTCCGGTCAGAATGCTGAGGGAAAATTGGGCATCTTTGTGAGAGCTTTCCCAGGGCATTAGATCCTCCTTCTCTGCCAAGGAGACAGCAGGGAAAGGGGGTGTCATAAACAGATAGCTAAGGGTTAATGTCTCTTTCACCTGGAAAGAAGTATCTGAAACACCTGACCAGAGGACCAATCAGGAAACAGGATTTTTTCAACTCGGGGTGGAGGGTTTTTTGGGTGTGAGTCTTTTGTTCTTGGTTCTTCTGTCTGCCTGTATGCTCTCTCAGCTATGAGGGGATTTCTATTTCCTGCTTCCTAATCTTCTGTTTCCCAGTTGTAAGTACCAAAGATCAGATAGGGATTTATATGTTCTTTTGTATTTACATGTCTATAGTTGCTGGAGTGCTTTGAATTGTATTCTTTTTTGAATAAGGCTGTTTATTCATATTTCTTTTAAGCAATTGACCCTGTATTTGTCACCTTAATACAGAGAGACCATTTGTATGTATTTTTCTTTCTTTTTATATAAAGCTTTCTTTTAAGACCTGTTGGAGTTTTCTTTAGTGGGGGAACTCCAGGGAATTGGTGGGAGGAAGAAGTCAGGGGGAAATCTGTGTGTGTTAGATTTACTAGCCTGACTTTGCATTCCCTCTGGGTGAAGAGGAAGTACTTCTGTTTTCCAGGACTGGAAATAGAGAGGGTGGACTCCCTCTGTTTAGATTCACGGAGTTTGCTTCTGTGTATCTCTCCAGGAACACCTGGAGGGGGGAAGGGAAAAGGTTTATTTCCCTTTGTTGTGAGACTCAAGGGATTTGGGTCTTGGGGTCCCCAGGGAAGGTTTTTGGGGGGACCAGAGTGCCCCAAAACACTAATTTTTTGGGTGGTGGCAGCTTACCAGGTCCAAGCTGGTAACTAAGCTTGGAGGTTTTCATGCTAACCCCCATATTTTGGACGCTAAGGTCCAAATCTGGGACTAAGTTATGACAGGGGGAGGCAGGGACAGGTCATGCCAGGAGCAAAAGGAGAGACCTCTCCCCTGGGGGGAGAGAGAGCTGATAGTAAACACTGGGGGATTCAGGTTCCTTAGCATCCATGTCTCAACCCTTGTCATTCCCAAGTCCCTTTTCCATGCAGAGGAACCTTCCCCACCATTTCTATTTAGCTGGGGTCTAGCCAGGACTTCCCTCCCATTTAGTGCTATTGCAAAGGCCCGGTGGTCGTGCACCCTCTGACACCGGTCCACAGTCCCCCTGGAGGCTGCCACCACCTGCCTGAGCACCAGTGCTCTAGGCTGCTGGTTTAACGACTCAGCTTTCAGGTGGGGCCAGATCTGGAAGGCAGGAGCCCAGCTCTCCACTGCCTGGGGTTCACTCACTGCTGTGCCCGGCGGGTGTGAGATCCTTTAGTTCCATTGTAACACAGGCTGCTCTGGCAACTTTGCATCAGTGTAAACGGCCCCTCCTGGTGATGGAGAGTCAGGCGACACAGGGCGCCCTCCAGAACCCAGCTTCAGACCAGAGGTCTGAGGAGGAGGGGAGACAGGGAAAAGGTGAAAAGAGGAGACAGCAAATAGGATGAGGGCAGAGCAGGGAGGGGAGGGCAGAGGAGTGGGGGCCTGGAGATCACCATACCTAGGCAATTCCCAATAGCAAAGCGACAGGCAAGACGGACATTCCTATCTGTGGGGATGCTCCTGGGGTACAGCGATAGGCTGGCACAATGTTCAACATGCATCAGTAAGTGCACAGCAGCCACCCTAATTTGGCCTGCTAAACCCAGGATTGTGAGTTCAATCCTAGAGGCAGCCATTTGGGGATTGGTCCTGCTTTGAGCAGGGGGTTGGACTAGATGACCTCCTGAGGTCCCTTCCAACCCTAATAATCTATTATTCTAATTTCCACACACACAACCCAAAAGGGTAGACTGTGGAAACGCTGAGGCCGGCCCACCCCTTTTCCTCTGTGACCACGCAAGGCCCTCTGTAAATCTACTCTGGTGCCTCGACTGCCTATACAAGAGAGGGCCCCTTGACTGCAGGCGGAGGGATTCGTTGCATGTGGTGGAGCCCCAGGCCTCCATAACAGCCCTCTCTACCTGTCATGCTGTGCTCGCCTGTATTTCAAGCCAACTAGACAGCATGTAAATTCATGTAAAATATTGCAAAATTGGCCCATTGTTTTCTATATTATGGGCCAGAGCTTCACCTGGTGTAAATCAGCCTCACTCTGTTGCTTTCAAAGGCGTTACACTGGCTGACATAGGCTGAGGAATCTGGCCCCGTTTCTGTCTTTGTCACATGACAGACCAGGGCGATAGGTCTTGTGGAACAGAGAACAAACATGTGATAAATCAAGGGGCGTGTTTCCCATGGGGAGACACACAGGAAGAGTGGTGGCAGTTGCTTTTAGCCAACATCTTACAGCAGCGGCCATTGATTTATCTAGCAACGCTGGGCCAAAACATGCTCTCCGTTGCACTGGTGCAAACAGCACATAACCGGTTGCCTTCCATGGGAATACTGCCTGTGTGAGACACAGCACGAATCAAGGGGCTGAATGGGCTTTACTCACATAGAGTAGCACTTACTCTTCACTATGGAACAGTTCACCAGAAAAGAGGCAGTATGGCCCAATGGCTAGGACTCAGGAGACCTAGATCGGCTACTTTTTGGCTCATTTTAGGCAAGTCATTTTCCATCCCATCCTCTGTCTATGGCCTGTTTAGATTGTAAATTCTTTTTTGGGGAGGGAGGGGGGCTGTAAGGCTGGGCCAGAGGTGGTCTGGCCTAGTGGTCAGAGAAGGAGTCTGAGCCAGGAACAAGAGCCAATGGTCAGAACCGGATTACCTGGAGTCAGGGAAGGCAGAAGCAGGGCTGGTTCTGAGGGAGGAGGCCTCCCAGGCCAGGTGCAGAGCAGGATCGAGGCCAGAGCATGGCCTGGAGTGAGGCAAGCACAGGAAGGCAGAGAACCCATGGGTACCTGCACTGAGCAGCCAGTAAGCCACTGCTGCTGGGCTTAAGAAGAAGACAGCTGCCTTCTTTAGCCAATCAGGCAGGGCAGGTCATCAGGCTGACTCACTTGGCTATCAGGAGACTGAACAGGAGCAGCTGTAGGGCCTTATTCCTAATATGAGCACAGATTATCTCTTATTATTCACATACACAGCACCTTGTGCAAAGGAAGCCAGACGGTGGTTGGAGCCTGCAGGCACTACCATAATAAAAATAATACGCAGAGCTGGGCAGAGGACTGAAGTTCCATTTCCCAACTGGAACAAACAGAGAAAAATCGCTGCCCAGAAAACTTCTGAAGAAAAACTGCTTTGGGGGTCAACTGAACTGTTTCATTGGGACAAAATGGACACCTGTCAATTTGGGCTGTTTTAAAAGTTTTGTGTTTCTCGGACAATATCTGCTACAATGCAAGGGGTAAAAAAAAAAAAAATCCAAAGAAAAAGTTTAAAAATGGAAATATCAAAACCGTTATGTTCGAGAAAGTGTCCGAACAAGATGTTTGGACTTTGTCAGAACCTTTTTGTCCAGTTTTCTTCCTAAACAAAATGTGGGTGAAATTGAGCAGATTTTGCAAAGCATGTCAATTTCAACAGGACCACATATTCAAGGGCTGTGGGCAGAACCCTAAAAGTCTCACTCCTCCAAAAAAACACTTTTGATGCCCATATAGCCCATTGTTCCAGGCTCTCCTTCTGTCCCTTATCCTACAGAGGCCAGCTAGAGGGACTTAGGTACCTAAAGATGTAGATAGGTGCCTACTGCAATTTTTAAAAGCTCTGAGGTGTATCGCTCCCACTGAAATCAATTTGAGTTAGGTGCTGAGACACTTGAAAATTCCTCTAGATTCCTATCTGAATTGCAGGTGCCTGATACCTTAAAAAAATCTGACCCTAAAAGTCCTTTAAAATAAGCTGTGGTGAGTCATGATCTTAGCACTGAAAGTTCAGGGTGCAGTCGCTGGTGAGGACACTACAGATTTTGAGCCCAATCCTGTGAAACCTTATGACACGACTAGCCTGCTGATAGCAATAGGAGTACGCTAGTGAGAGTCTGCAGGATCGGGCCTCTTCAGCACGGCTTCGAACTGCCTTGTTCCCAAGGAGAGCGTTCAGTTCTCTCTGCACGAGGCCTAAGTGCATTGTTTAAATACAGCATATATCACTGTGGATCAATAGCGCTCTGTGTTACTTAATGGGCCTTAGCTGCTGGCTTGTTTTAGAATCATCTGTTAAAAATGTATCACCACTGCACTTTCTGATGTGCATTATGATAAGTTATTAATGCTCCCAGCTGCATTTATTAATATTTTTCTGAAATATTGATAAAGCTTTTTATAAATGGAAGCTTCGCTCGGAGCCTAGCACAACAGGCGTGGGACTGCTGGCTCTCAGCTCACCGAGGCGACGCTGAGCTGTTTTCCATTGGAAGCGGCACCGCCTGTTCATTTCACTTTTATCTTCTTGTTTGAAGCAAGCACATCTGAGCGCCTGACTGACAGCTGTGGAAATTGGTGTCTGCTCCGAGGGCCACACAGGGGTGACAGCAATGCAGCCCCACCGGCAGCTCCTCATATGAGATCTTAGGGGGGGCTTGTGTGATGTGAGGGTAAACTGATAAATACCCAACCATAACTGGGAAAAAAAGCATGGATACAGAATGGAAGGCGGGGTTAAGACACCTTCCAAAATGAAGCCCTTGGTCATGACTATCTCAGTGGTGAACGTGGCAACCTCGTTGTGAATGACCCCATCCTATCACTGCTCCCTGGTAAACATCTGCCCCTCCCAAAGGTGACCCTTTTCCATCCATTGCCCATAAGCACATGTCCTAGCTCCCTTGGACTGAACAAGTTTGAATGCATGGGAGCATGTGTCTGCTTGGAAGGTGTGAATGAGTCTCCAAGACACCTGAGAAGATGTCATTTCATGGCCAGATGCCCAGAATCTGCACCAGTCACTCTGAAAGACCAGCTATCTCCCCCAGTTTTTGAAACCTGAGTTCTCTTAAGGCCATCACACTGGAGGGTTCTTCTTCCCAGCTCCTGTGTGCAAGACCAGTGGCCAGCGCACTGCCGAGAGGGTGGAGGAGAGACAAACACTTGGACACGGCAATGGGTGAGTTCCTTACGATACCCACAGCAGCAGCACTTCATCCCTGAACTCAGCTGGCAAGATACTGTCCAGGCGAGAAAGGAAAAGGGAACCACTGGAGCTGACTGGGCAGTGGTAACTAAGTTTCACAAACATTTTCTGGAAAAAATAAAAAAAAGAACCACTGTCTGGAAATTGTCCACAACTAAATTTCAAAAATTTCCCTTTAAAAAAATAAAATTGGGGGGGGAGGGGAAATGAGGTTTTGAAGCTATTCTTTTTCTTTGCCCTCGCCTTTTTTTTCATTATGACTGAAAAATGAGAGGAACAAAAATAGAACAAATGAAAAAATTTCATTTCTTGGTTCTTTTTGTCAAAGGAATTAGAAATTTTCAGAAAAAGTGAAGATTTTCCACCCACAAAAATTTGTTTCAAAAAAGGCTTGTGTTGGCTGGACTTTAGCAGACTAGGCTCTGTGGGTTTGGCTGCAGGCCTGGCACTACTGGGAAGCCAAAGGAGACATTTCCCCCCTCCAAAAAAAGCCAATCTTCAAGGGGCTCCAAAGCGAGAAAGACCAAAATACATACAAAATTATCTAACGTTAAGCAGTGGACGTGACAATAACAAATACTGACACAGTCGCCAAATTTTACTTTTTTAAACTTTAAATCTAAGATTTTCCAGGGATCTAACTAGCCCCTGGACACCTGGAAGGTTTACACAATGACATACAGGGCCCCCAAAATATCCACTTGCCCCCCAGAAATGGGACCCTGGAACCAGCCCTGTTTGGCTTGAACCCACCCTATGAGAATCAGAAGAAGCTGAATCCTTTCACAAAGTTCCAATTCTGACCCGGTCTGGGTGCAGGACTGTCTGGATCTGAGATTTTGGTTCTGCTCATTACAGAAATGCAGGATCCAGCTCTGGCTCCACATTTTGGGCTGGAGATTTGATTTAGGGCCTGTCTCTCCCTTTCATAGGGGATGCATTCGATAGGACTCTTAAGAATGGGAGCTGGGCATTAGAGGGTGACACTCTCCCAAGAGGGACCCCTGGCAGGCAGAGCAGACCTGAGGGCTTTGCAGAGCACACAGGAAACTTCTAGCCAACCCACTTAACTAAGGAACCCACAGACTATTTTGTTTGCAGGAAGTGAGAAGAAAGGGCTGAACAGGGGCTCAGGGGCAATCTCTCCCACGCAATGCAAGAGTGAGATTCCAGCCTGGCACTCCACGAGAGATCAGGGGATTAGCTACTACCCCCACCCGCAGTGCACCACGGGCCCCAGCCCTCTAACCTCCCAGCACATCCACGTGTAGCTGGTGCAGTGGTAAGGTCCCTTTTAAAGGCTCAGGAAGGAGCACTCCCCCAGGCATCCCCACCTCCCCATTGCCCCACGCCACAGGCAGCACTCTGCTCCCTCACGCCGTGGCTTTACATAGCAAGGGCAGGGCTCTGGTGAATTCAGCCTCTTTGCAACACTTGGTTTTCTTTTTTTCTCCCCTCTCAATTTTCTTGCTCATGGATTTTTCCAAGTTAAATATACAGCAGAGAACAGAGCCGACAGTGAGAGGATGCTGTGATTATAGGGGAGGCACGAGAGGGGGTGCGGAGGAAGTCCAAGAAATGATTCCCACGCTGCTAGCATAATGCAGCACCTTCCACCCTGGACTGTGACCAGCTTTAATGGCTTCAGGCATGGACTTCGTCACTGGCTCCTGAAAGCTGACATTGGATTTCAAAGGCAGGGGACAAAATTGCAAAGGACAAAGAAGAGTCCAAGAAATATTCCTGCTACTAACTACTTAGACTGTCGGCTCCCAGGGGGAGGGACCATCATTGAGTTCTGCTTGGACAGGGCCTAGCACAACGGAGGTCTGGTCCCTGGCTATGGCTACTGGGCACTACCTCAATGCCAATGCTTAGTAATAATTGCCTAGAGGGTGCTACGGGGAAAGATGGCTTTAAATGAAAGCTCAAGCTCCAATCTCCTCCACTTCCCACCCAGTACTTCAGCAGAATGTGATACCCAAAGCTGGTCAGTTGAGCATATGTCTGAACAAGAGCATCACCATGTGGTCTGTAGCCTGTTCATGACATGGCTAACAAGGAGAGGTAGCACATGTCAGTTTCCATGTGTCGGTTTCAGGGTAAGTATCCACTCCAGAAGTGCCCAGTCAGGTCTCCAACCATCACCTGTCTCTGGGACCGGACCTGTGTCCCACTCCCTTCTGACCAGGCACAGCTCCCTGCCTGACACTGTGATATCCCAGCAAGCCAGTCTGCTTAATGACCAGCACCTGTGCATTGCTTTCTCTCTGCAGTCTCAGTGCCAGCAGCTGCAAGTGACCACGGAGCTTTTTCTAAGCAAGCACCTTTATTCTTAAGGTAAAGGCACTGCAGAAAAACATCACAATAAACAGATTTAACCGTACACACTAAACACACCAGGAGTCACCCATCAGTCTCTTGGTGCCCAGGAAGTCAAAGTTTTCCCAACCCTTCTGCAAGGGTTGGAGGTCCCCTGTGGGAAGAAGGTCCTCTCTGTTTGCTGGATCAAAAAGAAGGCCCTGAGGCAGCTTAAACCCAGCCTTTTCATATCCCAAACCTTTTCCTCATTGGTTGGTCTCTGGAAAACCCAGTTTGAACCAGTATAAATCACCCTTCACTGGGGGGGAGGGGATACCTCTCAGGAGTTGTTTACAACTGGGTGTTTCATCTTAATTACCCCACCCACACAGGTCTGGGTTCCTGGAGGAGCTGTGGCAACCTTCCCCCTGGAAGCTGCATACAGTCCCTGGCCCGCCGTGATACATAAACCGTTCATACACTTAATACAGCCTGGGCCCAAAAACTGTGGCATGGGATTGAGATGTCTGTCACAGTGTGCGCTGGCGGAAACAGCACCAGATTTGGAGTCAGGAGACTTTGCTGGTATTTTCAGCTCTTGCTGCACGCGCTCAGGCAAGATGCTCCAGCCAGAATTTTCAAAAGCGCTCAGTGATTTTAAGTGCGTCAGTTTTCCGCGTGCCCGACTTGCGGTACTTTCGGCCAGCCGCTCAGGAAGTGCTGAGCGGTGCCCACAACGCCAATCCACAGGGAGTTGCAGATTCCCAGCCCCTCGGAAAATCAGTGCTAGGTGCCCCAGACAGTGAGATCGCCAAATCCGAGGCCCCCTTTGGACTCTAGCCTCTGCCTCTAAAACAGGGCTAGCAGCACTTGCCTGTCTTTGCAAAGGGCTTGGCGGTGTGTGCCTGGAACTAGCGACAGGGATGCTAAGGAGTGTTATTTATAACAAGATGCTTTGCTTACAGGCGATGGAAATAAGAGGCTGGCCTTCCCACCCCCTAAAACCTTCTCTAAAACACTGTCACAAGAAAGAAGAGACTAGATGGAGAATAGGCGTGAGGGACACCAGCTTGGCAAAGGAAAAGTTCCCATATGTTCTCAGATTGATTATACTTGTTCTGCAACCTGGGTGCTGTCTCTTCCAAATGTCTCCATGCTAATGACAATCCAGGAGACGTTGGCTCCGGGTAAATCACACCCTGGAACGGAGCACAGTTTTGGTGCATTCATTAGGCAATCGCTGTTTCTCATTGCGGTTGCTCCCTCCCTCCTACCCACCCCCTAGCTCAAAAGAACTTCATTGCTGGAAGCAGTCCCAGAACGTCTTGTTTTCCAGGCGCCTGGCTCTCTCTGATGTCGCACCTGCCCACGCTGCACAGTCAGTAGGCGGCTGACGTTTCAGCTAGACGACACAGTGAGGGGAAGAGTCACAATGTCACGCCCTGCGCACAGAGAACTTTCCCCTAGCCGGCAGGTTTGTGCAAAGCCCCGTCTGCTACTGGGGTTCTATGCTGCTCACGAGACAGGCTGCAGGGTTAATGAGAATACATTCCACTTCTTGCCCAAGGATCTCAAAGCAGGGGAAAGGAGCATTATCCTCATTTTACAGATAGGGAAACTGAGGCACAGAGCCATTTTTGTGACCTGTCGGTGGGCATGTGAGAGCTTAGTGGCAAAGTCAAGAGTAGCACCCAGGTTTCTTGATTCCCAATCCAATCGATTGAGCCAAATGGGATGGCCAAGACCCCTCCTATTTCCTTTACCTGAAAAGGATTCTTCCACGGGCCCAGGAGGTCTGGCGGTCCCTCTGGAGTCCATCAGAACCATTCCACCACAGGATGTTGATCAAGAATGACATGTCATGCTCCCCCCCTGCTGACAGTGCTCAGATCTGAACACACGAATGCAGTTTTGTACTGGACACTGATGCAGTTTCCCATCAGGGCGTGTCTCTTTCATAAGTCATAGGAGTTTCCTGCCCCTTGTGCGGGTGAAGCAGCAATAGTGTACTTGTCCTCGCCAGTTTGTTTCTGATATCTCCCCACCCGCCTCACCCGCCCCCCTGAGCATTTCAGGCTGCAGAAGGTGGCATGTGAAATTTAAGCTGCACAAAGAGGATCAATATCGGCTCTGCGCTCAGGTGATCACCGTTACTCATTTGGAATCTAGATGCACAAAACTGTTCATGCATCAACACCACCCAAAAGGAAGGAAGAAAATGGAGTAAAAGAAGGTCACGTCTTCAGAAGCAGCGTGCGGGGCTGCAGCATTTGTTCGCTAGCAAGAGGGAGGAAGACTCAGTGCTCAAGTCACATCTCCCAAGGTTCATATGGGGAGGCCGGAATCCAAACCCAGATCCAGTTCCTAATTTCATAGCTGGGCTCTAGCTCTGTGATGGAACAAAGTGAAACCTCCAAGATGAACTTTCCCCTAATTCTGGGCATCTGCACTTTGCCCCTGGGGCAGGTTGGAATTCACAAGCTAACCAGGGTTGGATGTGGCTAGCAGACCCCTAACAAACAGCAGGGAGTGGTGGGCGGAGACGTCCTTTGATACAGGACTATGTCAGTGACAGAGCGAGTGATGCCTTTTAGAGGAGATGTAAAACTGAGACCACCTTTGTTGATTAAAAGACCCAGGGGGGAGGGATAGCTCTGTGGTTTGAGCATTGGCCTGCTAAACCCAGGGTTGTGAGTTCAATCCTTGAGGGCGCTGCTTAGGGATCTGGGGTAAAAATCTGTCTGGGGATTGGTCCTGCTTTGAGCAGGGGATTGGACTAGATACCTCCTGAGGTCCCTTCCAACCCTATGATTCTATGACATCCTGCAGAGAGTTGTGGCGGGGAGCAGGGATGCCCCTTCCCCAGCTTCTCTCAATTATCCAATGTAATTCACACCCCTGATAGCCAGGGGTGAATGTGTACCCATTGTCTAACACATTGTCAAGCTGCCGCAGGTGATGGTGCTCCATAGCTCATGCCGATGTATCAATTCCAGAGGCAGCTGTCTGGTTACTTCCTGTGAAATCCTTACACAGAACAGGGGTATAAATACCTACTGCAGATAAAAAAATCAGCTGCCTTCAGGCTCCCTTTGTTCAGTAATGTGATGGGCACCTGGCAAAGTTAGTCCACCTGCCTGGGACGGTGCTGCTGGGCAGATGTGAGGGGCATTGGCGGAGCCAGGCTGGAATAGCAGGAAGCGCTATACAGCAGGCTTGAGGTGCACCAAGATGGCAGTGTATGGCCTCTATAGGCAGTGCAGTCAATGCACGAGCACTGACTTTACCCGCCCATGATTCTTTCAAGAGCCCACTTAACCTATACACCGCCATCCCTGCAGAGCAGCGCCCAGCTCCATGGAACAGGAAGGAGTCCGGTGAGTCCCCAAAATCCAGTTTTCAGAGGAGAACGCAGAGCTGCCCCGTTCTCGGCATTCCAAGGGGCACAGAGCCCATGCAGCAAAGCCGGGCGGGCGAGGAACTATTTTCGACACTCCATTCCCATAATGGCTGTGAAGGGAAGAAAAGCTCAGTCTGCCTGAACACCTTAGAGGTAATGGCCCGTCGTTCCCAATCTAAAGAAGCCTCCTTGGGAGAATTACGCTTTTTTATTGCCGTTGCGTATCAGCGAAGCTGCTCAAAGCGGCACTTCAGGAGCTAATGAAGGGGCGGATTGTTAAGCGCTAGGCTGGAGGATGTCAGGTGAGTTCTGAAAGAAGTTCTGGCCAGGAAGCAGCTGAACGGAAGAGGGGCAGCGGAGCGGTATTGGCAGAACAGACGCGATGGGCGCATTTCCCTTCGATTTTGCTAGATTGGGAGGAAAGAGATTTGCCCGGTAAAGGATCGGCGCATCGCAAGGCAGCCATTCAAAAGCAATCTAGGACGAACGTATGTCATTTAAAAAACTCTCTTGTTTGCTCTCTTAAGGTACAGTTAAGCAGGAGATTGCATTCCTACCCTCCCCATTCCCTGCACAGAGATGTGATCTGGGGGATCTCTGCCAAAGGGGGGTTATTTTCATTTGGCACTTCAAAATATCACGAGTGGCTCGGAAAAGAAAAAAAAAGCCAAGCGCCGCTGGTGTGGAATCCACAGCCAAGCAGTGTCTATTCATCCTTTTTAAAGGGAACCAGTTTTCATGGGGCCACTTCTCATTATGTCCCATCTAGCATGACATTAGTGCTTTCTGCCACCCTCCAGGGAAGTGAGAGAGAGATGCCCCGTTTATGCCATACTCTACCTTTTCGCAGTAGCTGGAAACTCAAAGTTTGGGCAAAGGCAAAGACCTCCCCTTAGGCTAACAAGCCAGCTGTGTCCAACCATCCTGTGTCCAGGGGAAAGAAGAACAGGCTTAAATCAATGGTACCATGGAAGGTATAAGAGATCACATTGCCAGGCAATCAGACATGGGCTATACAAGCCTTTGCCCCTTACATGCATGGCAGTGGGTCTTACCACTGAGGCAGATCTGAAAGGGGAAGGCCAGATATAGACATCCAGGCTTATATTTTCAAAAGTGACCAGTGATTTTATGGTCCAGGTTGAAGCACCCCCTAAAGCAAGGATGGGGAAACTATGGCCCGGCCGCATCTCACCCTCCAGATGTTTTAATCCGGCCCTCGAGCTCCTGCCAGGGAGTCGGGGCAAGGGCTTGCTCCACAGCACGTGGCTCCTGGAGGCAGCAGCGTGTCCCCCCTCCGGCTTCTATTCATGGGGCAGACTGGGGGGTGAGCACGCCCAAGCACCACTCCCACAGCTACCACTGGCCATGGTTCCCAGCCAATGGGAACTGCGGGGGCGGTGCCTGTGGACGGGGCAGCGCACAGAGCTGCCTGGCTGCGCCTCAGCATAGGAGCTGGATGGGGGACATGCCACTGCTTCTGGGAGCTGCTTGAGGTAAACACCGTCTGGAGCCTGCACCCCTGACCTCCTCTGTGGCCCCAAACCCCTGCCCCAGCCCTGATCCCCCTTCCGCCGTCCAAACCCCTTGGTCCTAGCCTGGAGCACCTTCCTGCACCCCCAACCCCTCATCCCCAGTCCCACCCCAGAGCCCGTAGTCTCAGCCGGGTCCTCATCCCCCCACAAACTCCCTAACCTCCTGCCCCAGCCCAGAGCCCCCTCCCGCACCCTGAACTCTTCATTTCTGCCCCACTCCAGAGACCACACCCCCAGCCAGAGCCCTCATCCCCTCCCGCACCCCAAGCCACAATTTCGTGAGCATTCATAGCCCACCATACAATTTCCATAGCCAGGTGTGGCCCTTGAGCCAAAAAGTTTGCCCATCACTGCCCTAAAAGGGCCTGATTTTCAGAGGGTGGGGGCTAGGCATTTTCTGCAGATCAGGTCCTTTTAAGGCACCTGAGCTAGGCACCCAGCCTGGCTAGTAACATCTAAAAATGCTGACCAAGGGGGCCGGGTAATTCTCATCTCAGGACTCCCCAAACAGGGGGAAGTGCAGGTTTAAATGCCCAAGATGTGGGGAGCGTATTTGATCACCCCGTTTTTGCAGGAAGTCACTCTGAAGTTGCCTCTCTTAGGTGTGGCATTAGGGGGCGCTGTGCTGTAGGAGTCACCATCCTTTAGCTGGGCGATCGCCCAGGGCTCGACGGCTCATGGGCATTACAGACTCCACGGTACTCATTCATTTAGCCAAATTCCTACCTGGGTAACTACATTCTGCCTGCCAAGAACATCTTCTCGTTTCATCTCAGCTCAGCGTATTATTGTTTATGGCTGGGTGCAGAAGAGTGACTCACCGGCCAACATGCCCCCTCATGGCTGGGCGTGGTTCTCCACACCTGGCACTCCCACCAACAGCTGCTCCAGCCCTAACATGACCTGCTTCTTCTCATAACTTAGCCCTCCGGCCACGTAACATTAAAGTCTCCCTGCTTCCAGGGCATTGGTGTCTCATACAGTGTCTCACACAAGTCCAGTTATCAACCCAGCACCTTCCTCCATACCAGCAGTCCCACTCTTCTCTGAGAGCAGCAGGCTCCTAGGCTTCACCTAACAGAACTCAACCCCTCTGCCCCTCAGCCAAACCAAAGCCAGTTAAAGTAACCTTCACCCATGCTGGCTTGAACTCCGGATCCTGCCAGGCTCTCCCCAGCTCCTGGTGAGGAACACCGACTCTCAGGATGGCTTCCCTGGAGCCCTGCCCCTTTCCCCAGGCCTACCATTGGGGCTGGCTCCTCCTACAGCTTCCCTGGCGTTCCAACCCTCTGTGTCCTGGGTCTTTCCCCTGTAGCTTTCGCTTCCTTCCTTCATGAAGATGACCCAGCTTATTCCCAGCTGGGGCTCATGATGAACCAAGACTGACGCACCCACCAGGTGTGGCCAGGTGGCCTAGCTGAGCTCAGACTCCTGTTTACCCCTTGCTCACTGGTGTGGGGTTCACACCCAACACAGTGGGATTTTCAAAAGCCCCTAAGGCCCAGTTCCTCAAAGGGAGCTAGGTGCGTAACTCCCATTGACGTGGTGGCACGCTCGAATTGTGACATCGCTGTGCACCATGCAGCCACCAGGTTTCAGGCAAATCAAAACCCCTTGCACGACTGTGGCAATAGTGTGTGTGCCATCACACTCATGTGCTCGCCTGTAGTAGGAAAGTGCACGCCAAAGTAAGCCATGACCTGCAATAGCTGGGACCTTCTTCCAGCTCCTCTGTGGGGGTGACACTGGCTTGCAGCTGAGTTCTTACATAGACCTTTTCCTCAATGGATCTCAAAGCGCTCTGAAAGGTCAGTTCCATTATCCCCATTTTACAGATGGGGAAAAACTGAGGCAGAAGGTAGGGCAGTGACTTGCTGAAGGTCACCCAGCAGCAGAGTCACGAATAGATCCCCAATCCAGGCCCGTCCCCCACAAAGCCAGGCTGCCATGCCCAATATGTGCCCCAGACAGGTACTGAACCCAGGACCATCGCTTTATTAGCACCACCTGCTAACTAATGGGCCTAACGCAACAAAATGGGTGACCTGCTTTAAATGACACACTAAGGAGTGGATGTGGGTGTCCCAGAGTGAGTCTCGCTCGTGCCACTTCTGAATCCAGCCCATAGTTTCATCCCACGCCATTGCTTCCTGGGTCCAGCAGGAAGACCCTGGAGGGGAAAGCCAGAGAATGAAGGAGCTTGTTTACAAGGTGAGTTACAACCCCTATTCCTCCCGCCCACCCCAACAAAAACCCACCATAGGGCTTGTCTACAAGGTGAGTTATGGCACGGCAAGCCAGGATGAGAACCTGCGGTGCATCAGCTTGCCGCACAGTAATGTCCCAGGTGGGCCCTGCTGCAACGTGGTGAAAGTCTCCGAGCGCGGCTTGGTGTACTGCAGCTTGGACACATGGGCACAAAGCCACGCTTCGACTCTTTCACTGCGCTGTAGCAGTGACCACACGGGTAAGCTGGCATGCTGCAGAATCACACCCTGGCATGCCATGCGGGAACTTGCCGTGTAGACCTGGCATTAGAGTAATACAGGGGGTCTGACCTCCTGGCTGCTGGCAGGGTTTGTGCTGGATTCTAACGTTACTAGAAGGGAACAGGCAAAGCAGAGGGGACATGTACCAGCACAGCTCCAGAACCCCAGGACTGGAGCAGCAGCTGGTATATACCTCCCTCCTCCCCCAGCCACTGTGAGCTGCTCCCACACATCCCCCTCCCTCCCCCATTCATATCATCCTTGACACGCAGGCTCACGTGCGCCAGTGACAAAGTGACAGGGGGTATGAAAGGCAGGCATCGCGAGCGCTCGCTGCTTTGAGACCGCAGCTCCCCAGCTCCCTCCCGCTTGCAAAAATATAATCACATTATAATTATAAGTTAATTAAAGCAGAAGAGATCAAAGCCACTTTAGACAGATTAATGATACGATGAGTGCCAGAAATGTCTCTGTTTTATGTATTAACCACATTGTCGTCTTCCCTTTCGCTCTTCTCCGTCTTTTGTGTTCGCCAGGCAGCCCTTTCATTCCCCACTCTCTTTCTCTGCCTCTCTTAATGAATGAAGGATTTGAAGACCTAACAGCTGTGGAGATTTGTGCAGGGAGGAGAGGAAACATTCAAAGGATTATCAGAAAAATCAACACGCTTTTAAAAAAAGGGAGAGATGGGGAAATTGCAGGCATATAAATATAGGCTTGGCAGAATTCAATTTTTTTATATAATTTTGACAGATAATATCGATCTTTACAGTTAGACTTTTTTTCTATCTTTATCGATCTAAATTTTCACAGTTGTGCAAAATTAAGGGGTTTAGAATTTATTTTTATCAACTGAAATTTTCACTGTTGCGGGAAATTATAGACAATGGGGGAAGGGGTCAGACTATAATTATGTAATGGCAGTAGACATTGAGATGCAAGACACTAAAGTTGTATGAGCATTTATGACGGGGTGGGGAGACCCTGTCCCGTGCGGGGTGAGTTCACCCTATCCTTCAAGCTGCCTTGGATCTCCAGGCCGTAGGGTGACCAGACAGCAAATGTGAAAAATTGAGACAGGAGATGGGGGGTAATTGGCACCTATATAAGAAAAAGCCCCAAATATCGCGATTGTACCTATAAAATCGGGACATCTAGTCACCCTACCAGGCTGTGAGACCTAAGGGCAGGAGTCCACAGAGATGTCCTGATCTGCAGGGCTTTACGGCCCACTGGCCAGAGGCTATGGAATCGCCTTGCTCCACAGAGCAATAGGGTCACGTGACCTACATCCCAGAGGGTTGCCCTTCTCTGCTGGGCAGGAAGGCCTAGTGGGCAGAGTCCATAGGGGGTACTCCAGGGTTTGCAAGGCAGTAAGGCCTGATGGCCAAAATCAATAGCAATACCCTGGGTCTACAGGGCAGTAAGGCCAATCAGCCAGAGTCATTAATGATCCACTGGGTTTGCCAGCAGCCAGGTTTAGTGGCCCAAGTCAATGGAGATACCCCTCCAGGCATGGCTGAATGGCCTAGCGGCTGGAGTCAATAAAGTCGCCCTCCATATGGGGCTGTATGGCATAGTGGCCGGAGCCAATAGGGTCACCTTCTGGGCATGGATGTCTGGCCTAGTGGCCAGAGTCAATAAAATCATCCTCTAGGCAGGGTTGCATAGCTTAGCATCAGGAGTCAATACAGCGGGGCTGTATGGTCAAGTGTACGCTTGGGGGGCGGGGAGGTGGCATCCAGGTAGGGGGACCTGGGCCCTCCCTGCTCTACCGGGTCCCAGCCCAAGGCCCTTGCAGTGGCGAGTGAATCTGCCACTAGGTCAGCGGGGATCCATCCACAACACACTGACCGGCCTCGGGCTACTTCCTACCTTGTCACTCCAGTCTGTGATCTGTGCATCTTCGAGGTCTCTGGGTTCTTCGGCTGGTGCAACTCCCTGGGGTGTCCACAGGTAGCTGGGTGTCTGTGTGGGTCTTGGTGCCTCTGGCTTTCTCAGTCTGGGGCTCCAGTGGTTCCTGGGCCAGAACCAGAAAGGAGCATCCTCCCTCTCCAGCGGTCAGCCCAGACTGAGCCGGACTATTCCCTCTTATACTGCTGCTACACCTGGAGCATGCCCAGTAGAGACGTGGGGGCATGGCTTCCTCCACCCATAGTGAAGAGTTAACCCTTCCCTGTCCAGTATGAGGTGATTTCACCCGTCACACACCCTCCCCCACAAGAGGGCACTCGGTGAGGGGAGTTCTTCCTTTCCCCTCTCCCCTGCTATCCTTGAAAAAAAATCATCATGCACTTTTCTGGGGCGATGTAGTACCTGAAAGTCATATGGTTGCAGGACAAGATACCAGCACATGATTTGTGCATTTGTAATCTTCATGCTATTCAACCATCACAAGGGCACGTGATCAGTCAGAATGTATTTCCTAACAGATAATGCCACAGAGCTTCTATGGCCCACTTAAGGGCCAAGGCTTCTTTCTCAATAGCTGAGTAGCGGGTTTCTCTGGGGAACAGCTCGTGACTTGGTTACAGCACAGGGTATCCTTCCCCAGCTACTTCCTGTGATAATACTGCCCTGAGGCCTACTTCTGAAGCATCTGTCTGTAAAATGAAGGGTTTCTGAAAATCCAGATGCATTAAGACTGGTCCGCTGGTCAGTCACTCTTTCAGTGTCTGCAGGGCTGTCTCACACTTGACGGACCTCTGAGGTTGTGAATTTTTAGTTAGGTCCATCAGGGGGGCTGCCAAGGTAGCAAAGTCTCGGATGAAACTATCCGGCCAGCCAAGGAATTGCTGCACCTGCCTCTTCATTGTTGAGTTGGGCCAATCTCACAGGGCCTTTATCTTGTTGACCAGGGGCTTTAGTTGTCCTCCCAGCAATAGTGTATCCTAAGTACATCACCTTGCTCTGTCCAAGGTGACATTTTGTTGAGTTGACCGTAAGTGCAGAGTCCTTAAGGGCTTGGAGTTCCTGGGATAAGTGTTGGAGACGGTCTTCCCAACTGGTGCTGTACATGATGATGTCGTCAATGTAGGTGGCAACGTACTGGTCATGGGTTTGTAACAACCGATCCATGAGCCTCTGGAAGGTGGCCGCGGGTCCATGGAGCCTGAACAGCATCGTGATAAACTGGTACAAATCAAAGGGAGATGGGAACGACTGGGACAAGCAGCAATGCCAGGCAACGTGGCAGGGACTGCAGCCGTCCTACCAAAAGGCAAAGGAGGCCAACAGAAAATCTGGGACTGCCCCCCAGACCTGCCTGTACTGTGCAGAGCAGAATGCCATACTGTGCAAGGACCCCACAACACACCTCACGATGCTTGGAGGAAGGAACTGCAGCGGTGCACCCTGATGATGAGCTATCGAGGCTATCGGCAGTGGCTGGAGCCGGGGTGACTGTTCTTGGGGACAGGTGTGTGAATCTCCAGCTCCCCTCAGTCTGTTTCCTGTCCACCAGCCAGCAAGTTGTTGGGTTCTTCACAGTCAGAGCTGGGGGGGCAAGGACACTACTTGTACCCAGTGGCTGCTTTTTCAGAGAGTAGAATCATAGAATCATAGAAGATTAGGGTTGGAAGAGACCTCAGGAGGTCATCTAGACCAACACCAACTAAATCATCTCAGCCAGGGCTTTGTCAAGCCTGATCTTAAAAACCTCTAAGGAAGGAGATTCCACTACCTCCCTAGGTAACCCATTCCAGTGCTTCACCACCCTCCTAGTGAAATAGTGTTTCCTAATATCCAACCTACATCTCCCCCACTGCAACTTGAGACCATTGCTCTTGGTTCTGTCATCTGTTACCACCGAACTGAGCTCCGTTCTCTTTGGAACCTCCCTTCAGGTAGTTGAAGGCTGCTATCAAATTGCCCCTCACTCTTCTCTTCTGCAGACTAAATAAGCTCAGTTCCCTCAGCCTCTCCTCGGAAGTCATGTGCCCCAGGCCCCTAGTCATTTTTGTTGCCCTCTGCTGGACTGTCTTCAGTTTGACCACATCCTTTCTGTAGTGGGGGGCCCAAAACTGGATGCAATACTCCAGGAGCCGCCTCACCAGTGCCGAATAGTGGAGAATAATCACTTCCCTCAATTTGCTGGTAATGCTCCTACTAATGCAGCCCAATATGCCACTAGATTTCTTGGCTACAAGGGCACACTGCTGACTCATATCCAGCTTCTCATCCACTGTAATCCCCAGGTCCTTTTCTGCAGAACTGCCACTTACTCAGTCGATCCCCAGCCTATAGTATTGCATGGGGATTCTTCCGTCCTAGGTGCAGGACTCTGCACTTGTTCTTGTTGAACCTCATCAGATTTCTTTTGGCCCAATTCTCTAATTTGTCTAGATCGCTCTGGACCCTATCCCTACCCTCCAGCATATCGACCTCTCCCCCCAGCTTAGTGTCATCCATGAATTGCTGAGGGTGCAATCCATCCCATCATCTAGATCATTAATGAAGATGTTGAACAAAACAGGCCCTAGGCAGACCCCTGGGGCACTCCGCTTGATACTGGCTGCCAACTAGACATTGAGTTGTTGATCATAACCATTGAACCTGACAATCTAGACAGTTTTCTATCTACCTTATAGTCCATTCAGTCAACTCATATTTTTTTTAACTTGCTAGCAAGAATTCTGTGGGAGACCGTATCAAAAGCTTCGCTAAAGTCAAGGTATCTCATGTCCATCACTTTCCCCATATCCACAGTGCCAGTTAGCTCATCATAGAAGGCAATTAAGTTGGTCAGGCATGACTTGCCCTTGGTGAATCCATGTTAACTGTTCCTGATCACCTTCCTCTCCTCCAAGTGCTTCAAAATGGATTCCTTGAGGACCTGATCCATAGCTCCATCTTCATTTTATCCAGTCAGGAAAGGTCATTAAGCTCAGCACAAATGCCACCTCCTGTAAGTGAATACACAATATTAACAATCTTGGTATGGTTGGGGGAGAGGGGTGAGACACACGCGTGTTGAACAGGGACAGAGCTATTTATTGCCCAGCTTACATGGAAATTTTGGCTCTAATGAAACACCTGGGACAAGCAAAACGGTCGTTTCAGATCCCCAAGCGCTCCTGTCTTTAGCCTCAATAATAGGGCTGAGCCAGAACAACCAGTGAGGCAGAACTGAGTGAAACTAGGAAACTGCTTTGCCTGCGGGAGGGAGGCAATGGAGCAAACCAGAACTCTCCTGATGAATGGGTGGAATTTCTTTCAGCTACTCAGGCATTTCTGTGCTGCTCGTCAGGGCAGCAATCGGGAGCCTTTCAAATATCGAGGAGGCATTAAACTCCCAACTACAGGTGGGTACATGTTGTTCAATAGATTTTTTTTCACCCAAAAATGCATCTTGGGGTGAAACAAACCCATTAGTCACTCAGCTCCACTCACAGCCTCTCACCCCGTAGGAGACAGGTTATTATTAGCGCTATCCCATTTGGCAGAAGGAGAAACTGAGGCATGGAGGGTTTATGTGATTTGCCTGCATTGCAACAGTGAGTCTGTATTAGAGGCAGGAATCAAATCAGATGTAACCACACATCCATGGTCCTGCCGCTTGCTCTAAGGAGCGTTCTGCGTTACTAACAAAACGACATCAGCAGAAGCACAAGGAAACAGGCCTCTTAGACTTCAAGTCAGTGCCTGCCAATCTCTAATCAGCATCCCCCACCCTCTCCTAGCATATTTTTCTCTTTCCAAACCCCCATACCTGGGTATGTTCCATTCCATGCATAAGTTCTGAGCGTCACCCCCACCCCAGGGTAAGGTTAGCCCCTGAAACCCCAAACTAGCTGTTTCACACAGCCCTTGGCAGTCTGCTGCCCCATCGCATCTGTGGGTGCTTCATAATTATCTCAGGAATCCCAGTCTCGCTCTCTCTACCTTGGGACTGGTGCCACAGGGAAACAGAGTCTCTGTCCCAGATAGTATCAGAGGGTAGCCGTGTTAGTCTGGATCTGTAAAAGCAGCAAAGAATCCTGTGGCACCTTATAGACTAACAGACGTTTTGGAGCATGAGCTTTCGTGGGTGAATACCCACTTCCTCAGATGCATGTCTGAGGAAGTGGGTATTCACCCACGAAAGCTCATGCTCCAAAACGTCTGTTAGTCTATAAGGTGCCACAGGATTCTTTGCTGCTGTCCCAGATAAAAAGTAGATTAATTGCGGTGGGAGGGGAGGAGGGCCTTTGGCTTCACCCACAACCTGATTCTTTAAAAGCCATTTACAAACGCAATCCTTCCCCAATGAAAACTCTTCCCCTCTGCCCTCTGGTAGCCATTCATTTGTGGAGGCAAACGACTGTACTAATTTATTTGTGATCGGAGGCATTTATACTATATGAGACACGTGCCCCTGGGGAAGATAACTTCTCTGAACTAAGGGATCCCGTGTGACAGCAGGATACCCGGCTTTGTCCGCAGACGACATGCTGAATGCAGTATAGGCTTGTTAGAGAAGCTACGCTGTGCACAGAATTCTCCCTCATTTTCCAGCAAGCAAAAGGTTTACTCTCCAGTGTAGACATCACAGAAGCATCAGGAAGAACAATAAGGCAGGGCTGGGGACTGAAGGCTGAATTAAGCTTTCAGAGAGCGTGAAAGAAACTCAGTTTATAGAGGGTCCAATGCTTTCCCTCTCTCCTTGGGCCCCCGTTCGTCACTGGCCTGCAAGTCACGCAGTAATTTACCCAGGGCAAAGTGGGAGGAAGAGATCAGGGAAGGAAAGCTACATTGTCTAATGGGATCAGGTCACCCCTTTGAAAGCAGCCTGGATTGGTAAGTAAGCCAAAGCTGTTCAGTTCTGGGAATTGTGGACACATACCACTAGGCTCAGCCCGATCCCTGCCGCGCAGGTGCCTGCATCAGAAAACCATCGCTGGGATCAGCACCAAGCTTCATTGGGAGTCCCCCCGCCACCACAGGGAGGCCAAGGAGCGAATAAGATGTGGTCTTACTGCTCTATTGGCAGAGTGGATCAAAAAGCAGGACTTCCATCTCGCAGGAAATGTCGATATTCATTTTCGTCCCCAAGTGCAGTGAAAAGACGAGCAATGAAACATCTCGAGGAACAAACAGTTCCAAAAAGTTTCAGTTCATGAATGTCGAAATTGACATTAATCTCTGCCTTGTTCTGAGCCACCATGGTGCCTGATGGGAGCTGTAGTTCCAGGACTCTCATGCCCCATTTCTCCCCTATGGGCCCAGGTCCCAGGACAGACGTCCGTGGAGTTCCATGATAACCTGACATCTCAGCAGGGTGAGTCTATGCCGTATCGTGGGAATGCAGGCCAGCCCCTGGAACTACAACTCCCAAGAGGCTCCGTGACAGTTCAGAGGTTAACATCGACCCAAATTCTTCAATTTCAGTGATATGTTTGGTTGGCAAAATGGATTTTTTCCCCTGGAAAATTCCTGATTTGACAAAAAAGTCTAATTCCCTATGTGAAAATGTTTCATTGGAAATGTTTCTATCATCCCCACCCCTGACTCCTAAAGGTTGGCCTTCCCTGACAGGCTGACGCACAGGGCAGTGTGTGTGTAAGTGTTCTTGCTACCCACTCAGTACCTGTATAAGCTCATTCAGGCATTCCAATTACATGAGCATTCTGGGAATTTTCTCCCTTGCAGATGAGAGTAGCCCAAATCCTGTTACTCATCTAATAACGATTTAAATAGTTTTCATCGGCGCCGATAAATGTTTCAGTTGTTTCATATGTTTCCCATCTTCAAGATAGCCCTGGATCCATTATATTATAAAGCCGAACAACTGATGGACGGCGGTAAATTTCGCAGAATTAATTCTGTCTCGGGGAATGAGCTACATCCTTCCGGTTTATGATGTGACCAGAAATCCTCCGCAAAATCATCTCCTCATAAATCGCTGCATTCCATTCATTATTTCTGCTGCGTTATGAATAGATGTGATGTCACCCCTGTGTACCCATCAATCACACCTACATAATAAGGAGGGCTGATTGGCAGCTCGGAAGGAGAGAGTAAACAGAATGCACAGCAGACGGAAACATTCTATCCATATAGCATTTTAAAATGAAAGAGAACAAACAACAGCCTAATGCAAGGTTATCATGCAAAATGTGGATGCTGGTAAGCTGGTTTGAAGAGGGAAATCTGCTGCTCACTCACAAACATCCAGCAGCCCAAACCAACGCTCCAGGCTAGCGACCACACAAGCTATTGCTTAGTATTTAGCCTCCCTTCTGTAAGCAAAGAACCATCTCCAATGCCACTGGTCAGCAGCCAGAGCACCTGGACTCCAGGCCTTGGCAATGAGACAGTACCATAAGTCAGATTGGCTCTGACTCTGCCCAGGTTGGAGGCATCGGGCCAGATTGCTTGGTCTGGCCAAGCTGTATCTGGCATAAGATAAAGGAGAGAGAGGAGACTTTAAACCACCTGTGCATCCCCTGGGGCTAATGTGAGCCAATTTGGACTGACAAGTTAGAGCAGCACAAGGGTAGCTCTAAGTTATGCCAGTTGTTCTGCTGTATGCTCGTGGCTCCCAGGGGGGCTATTCTAGCACCTGAGGATCACTGGACCATAGAGATACACTGCCCACATGCCTTTTCTCCTGGACACTGCCAGCAGCAGGGACTATGAAGGATAACAGCACAGGAGTGGCTATGACAGCTCCCCACTGCTAACTGGGGAAATCCCACCAGGGGATGGGTTAGCTGCCATTATGTTTGCCCTACACTGCCAGAGCAGCTGAAGCGGAGCTGAGGATCAGGCCCATCTTGGTTACTCTGGTCATGCTCAGACACTAACACAGGCACCTCCTTGCACAGTAACTCTCCAGATCTGTCCCTGGATCTTGCTTGAGGGCTGGGTGCTCCAAGTTCTTCCGGAAGGTATCCCAGGGGAGCCAGAGGCACAGGGGTGTGAAGGTACCATGGGCAGGGCTCTGAAGTGCATTTCTGGAAAGGGTGATGCCAACGGAAGAAGCTCAGAGAGCCCAAATGCCATCACATCTCTAGACAATGGACTCACGTCCATTGGTTAGCCTGGCCTTGCACAGCTCAGCTGCCCTCAAGCACATGTGCTCTTGCACCCAGGAACATTCACCTTGGCTTCCAACCCACACGGATGCCATGTGCCTCTCCTGGTCGTTTGGGCATCATTAGATGATCACTGACACCTCTTCCTTGGAATCTCCCAGAAAGGCCAAGCTATTTCTTGGACTCTAGGGAGGGGGAGAGGACACACAGCATGGCCCAGAACAGATTTTTTCTTTCAAAGCCGAATCTCCATGAAGAAGGTGACAGTGTTGCCAGAAAGGTTAATAAGTTCACACTTGTCCTGTGCTCCTCACAACAAAACGCCTGCAAGCTTAGAGATGACATTTTGTCCACATGAAAAGCACCGGCCCTCCCTGAGAAAGAGGAATTAGCTGCTCCCGTGTAGATCGTATTTTATAACATGCTCAAATAAACACCAATTTTGGCTCCCTGCCCAGGATGTCGGAGGCTTTTATCTCCGAAGAAACACTGGGGACTGGGTGAACTTTAAAAATCATAATCCGCCGTCCCCTCACTAGGCAGGTTTATTTTCTTGGTATCACATTCGTGTCTCAAAAATATTAATCACTCAGCCTCCCAGAAAACTGCATTTCCCATCCTGCTCGGCCAGTCTAGCATGTAGGGGGCTGGGGGTAGGGGTGGTGAAAAGGAGACACACTTAGCAAATGTGTCCCCCCCTCCTTTTATTCTAATGGACTCCTCCTTGTTATTTTACTGTGGTATCCCAACAAAGATCAGGGCCCCCACTGTGCTAGGTGTGTACATTCACCTAGTCAGAAGCAGCTCCGGGAGTCTCTCAGGGAGGCGGTGGGATAGAAAGTAGTTGAACCCAGATCTCCTGAGTCCCAGCCCACTGCATTAACCTGACGACCATCTATCTTCTAGCTTACTACAAACCTGGGCTTTAAAGAAAGGCCTGGAGAGACTTGGAACAACACTGATTTAATCTCCTGAGTCCCATGTTCAAACGTTATTTCCCAGTCCTAAGTGAAAATTCATCCTGAAGCTGATTCTCTGGGCTGCTGGGCCTCTGCCGCTTCCACTGACCTCCAGGGGAGTTGTGGGAAACTCGTCACGTCTGGAAATCAGGTCGTTCTCTAGCCACATGGCAAAGCCACTGTGCGTCCTAGCAGCACTTCGCCGCAGAGGGCAGGGTCTGCTGCAGAGAGGCCAAGGAAGGTGCAATGGGTCAGGGCTGAGGTGCATTGGCAGAGCCATGAGGAGGAGCCAACCCTGCCATGCGTGCTGCAGGTCTGCATCTGCATAGCTAGCGCAAGCTTTGTCCAGCCTGCCCGGCCCGAGACGCTAACATTAAAATCCCTCGCCGCGCTCACTTAATTATAACAATTATTTTGTAAAGAACAGCAAAATCCCTCATCTTAGGCCTAAATCTGCCAGGCTGGCAGGCAGGGCCAGGATCTACGAGGCTGCCACTATGCCAGAGAAGTTGGCTCTTTCTTTCTCCACTCCCCCACCCCCATTCCTTTCCCTTTATGCTAATTTATGGAAATCAAATGGAGCCTGTTCCAAGTCGAAGATAATAAAGGAGAGGTATTAAAAGGGGAAGGGGGGAGGGAAGAAAAGAGCAAGGGGGCGGGGTTGTAAATACTAATTGTTCTATGAGGAGAGTGCATTTTATTTTCTTGCTAACGGGAAGGTTATGTTTAATTAAATCTGCTTGTTCTCTGCTTATGGGCCTGGATTTCAAATGAGCTCTGAGCTGCTGTTACCAGGCAGAAGGAGGACACCAAGGTTTTCAAACACACTCTCCGCCCCTTGGGGCCAGAGCTCTGATACTTGTTGCAGACGGTGCTGCAGGTCAGGCCTGGCAACTGGGCTAGTGGTTATCAGGACTGAGGTGCATTGGCAGATTTCTAGGCACTCCCAGTTACCGGAATATTGTGTATTAGGAGAAAGAGGCACTGGGAAAGCTCTGTCGGTGTCGAGTTACTGGAATAGGAGGGGTGCTGGAGATTGGCCCTGTAGTGCATTGGTGGAATAGAGAGGTCTGAACTTGGACTGTCACCTAATGCAGCTTCCCCTACCTCAGTGGTTCTCAACCAGGGGTACGCATACAGCTGGGAGTATGCAGAGGTCTTCCAGGGGGTCCTCAGCTCAACTAGAGCTCAAGTGTGCATGACGCCCAGAGGTGGTTGCAACTGCAGGGCCGGCATTAGGGTGCAATAAGCAGGGCAACTGCCCAGGGCTCCAAGCCACAGGGGGCCCAACGAAGCTAAATACAGGCTCCAGCGCCAGACGACGGGGCTAGGTTTCAGCCCAGGCTTAAGTCTCCCCCCTGAGACGCCCATACAATATTTATATCCCCATCGATTGATGGCGTAATCGTATGGGGAAGACAAGAGCATCAGCAACTTTGCAGTAAGAGCGCGCTGTGCCATTTTTGTATTATGTTTGATTTTATAAGCAAGTCGTTTTTAAGTGAGGATCCAGGGAGGGCTCCCCATCTCCCACAAGCCAGGATTCCCCCCATCTCCAACCAGCACCTTTGCTAGTTTTGACATGCTCACTACTTCTCCTACCCTGATGGGCATCAACTGGAAGGCCAAGGAAGTGCACTCTGCTTGGGAGGGGGCGTATGCAGGCCCAGTTGTGTCACTGAGTACAAGCCTATACAATTGCCTCCCTGGGAGCCTAGTGCAAATCCCGGCACTGGGGCGCATAAACGGCTTGATGAGAGTGTTCTCTGTGCAGATTTGATTCAGAGACATCCCAGCTAGAGAGGAAAATAGAAGAACGAGGCTGTAAAGCAGCTGTTCATTTGACTTTCCCTGGCACTCTATGAATACAATGTTTTGGGGGGTGAAAAATTCATTTCTCTGTCTCAGGAGACGCTAGTCAGGAAAACAACAAGCTGTTTATTCTGACTGGAAAAATCTCAACAGTGGGGCGGGGTGGGGGGAGAGAATTACCAGCCCTGAATCAGAATTCAGTTCACTCGAGGACAGATGGGCCATACAGCGGGGTGGGCTTAGAGGCGTGGTGCTGCCGTGCTGGAAGGACGCAGCGTTCAGCAGGAAATTCCCCAGCTATCCCTCCCTCAACACGGCAGGGACTGGGGTTCGTTCTGAATGGGATCCTCTTGATATTAGTCTGGTCGGGCGCTGTCTCCAGGGCCTCAGTGTCCTGCGCTGAAGCAGCAATGGAGAGCTGTCTCTGAAGTCATGCTTCCCACTGTTCCCTACCTAATCTATTCTACCTGTAAGGTACCAATCATCAGGGCAGGATGGAAGCACAGGAACACTGAAATTGTACTGGATCAGACCAGGAGCTTGTCTCTGCAGTGGCCAGGACCAGCTGCTTCTGAGAGAGGTGCAAGAAACCCCAGATGGCACAACCTGCCTAGAGAAGATTCTTCTTGACTTCAGACAAACATAGTGATCCACTATGACCCCCCAGATCCCTTTCCACAGTGCTCCTTCCCAGGCAGTCATTGCCCATTGTTTGTGTGCAACTGATTGTTCCTTCCTAAGTGGAGTACTTTGCATTTGTCCTTATCGAATTTCATCTTTTACTTCAGACCATTTGTCCACTTTGTCCAGATCATTTTGTATTTTAATTCTATCCTACAAAGCACATGCAACCCTTCCCAGCTTGGTAATCTAGGCCTTTGTGTCTCTGTGCTTCAGTTTCTGTAAAATGGGGATGATAATAATGCCTAGTGCTGATCTACCACGTTTCATCAGCAGATCTCAAAGGAGGTAAGTGTGGCCATCCCTATTTTGTGGATGGGGAAATTAAGGCACAGAGAGAGGACGTGACTTGGCCAAGGTCACCCAGCAGGCCGGTGGCAGAATCATAGAATCATAAAATGGGAATAGAATTCAGGTCTCCTGAATCCCTGTCCTGTGCTATGTGCACTAACTTTCATGCCCTACCTCACAGGAGATACGTTTAACATTGTGAAGTGCTCAGATATAGGACTCTGAAGACCACCGTAAGTACCTAAGATAAGCAGAGTTTCACTCTTTTATTCTCAGGTTGCCCTCCCTTCCCACTCATCTCTTATGTGAGCAAGAAATGAACACTGAGGCTTGGTCTACACTGGGCGGGGGGGGCGATGTAAGATATGCAACTTCAGCTACGGGAATAGCATAGCTGAAGTCGACGTATCTTATTCTGACTTTCCTCAAGTCCTCATGCCGCGGGATCGACGACCGTGGCTCCCCCATCGACTCCGCTACCACCGCTCGCTCTGGTGGAGTTCCGGAGTCGACGGGGAGTGCGTTCAGGGATCGATATATCGTGACTCATCTAGACGTGATATATCGAGCCCCGATAAATCAATCGCTACCCGCCGATACAGCGGGTAATCTGGACGTACCCTGAGAAAAGATGGATTATTAACATGGCTTCAGAACTGTCATGCTGCAGAAGGATGGCTCCGACATCCTCACCTACTCCTCGGGCATGTGACACAGCTGATTTCCAGCTGTTTTCAGAGAGTCACCACCATATGCAACAGCTTCACCATGACCCTGCATGCTGAGTATATTCACTTGCTGTCATAATATTGTGACAGAGCCTGGGCCGCTGAGGTAGTCATGGTTCTCGCTAGAGTTCAACAAAAATCGGAATGTCCATTCCATAGGAAATTCCAAAATTTGTTTTATTCCAAATTAGGATGAAAAAGAAATGTTGACATTTTTCATGTAATGAGAAGCTCTGGACAAAAATTTGATTTTGAAATGCTGAAATGTCTCATTCTGAGTCAGTTTCATGTTAAACTGCATTTGCCTAGGGTGCTTCAATACCTCCTGGGAGTTTGTGTGCTTCATGCTCTCATTCTTCCTGTAACAGGGTCAACACCTGCCTCTTGCTAGCTCCCCCTTTTCTCTGCCAATGTACCTGCAAACAGAGTCTTTTCACGGGACAATCCCCACCTCTCGCAGGCAGCCCCACTTGGTTGGTTGGGTGTGAGCCTGCTTCTCTTTTTTGGTGTTATATCGGGATGGCACCCACCTCTCGCGGCTGGTCTTCAGCAGCTCAGCCCTCCGGCCAAGCCACACATACTGTCCCCCCTCTCAGGGTATACAGTCCAAGTGCTCAGCACTGGTATGGGGCTGTAGCTCTTAAGGCTTCTCCCAGAGGCACTACCTTCTTCAACCACCCAGCCGCGGCATATCTCTGTACCCACAGCTGGTGGCATTTCAGCAGGCCTCCCCGGGCTCATTCTGCAACCAGACCAGCAGAGTCCATCTTGGTACCCTCAGTGGCCTGGCCAAGTTCTGTGCTCAGACCCCCTGGGCTTCAGCCGGCCTTCTGCTGGCCCTGCTGCTCTTCCCACCAGCCAGACACTAGGTCTTCAGCACCCTTCCCTGGGCTTCAGTTCTGTCTGCAGTGAGCTGTCCGTGGTACTGCAGCTCTTCCAGCCAGTCACCAAATCTTCTCTCCTCAATTCCACACTGCAACTGAACTTCCCTGCTCTGCTGCTTGTCTTATATAGGGCACTTCTGGCCCCCGATTGGCTGCTCCATCAGCCCCTCTGATTGGCTGCTCTTCTGCAGCCACTCTAGGCAGCCAGGAGGACTTCTCTCTGCTCTATTTTGGGGCAGGACAAGGCCATGAGGTCTCCAGCAGGGGGCCTCTGGACCTAATCCACTTGCCCCACTTTCCCATCATGTGGGGTCTCTGCGTAGACTACTACTCCCATGAGGCACTTCAGTTACACAACTCCCATAATGACCCACACAGCTCAGTCAATGTGGGGCCCAGGCCATAGGAGAGAATGAGGTCACAGAGCATCTGAACTACAACGCCTATGAGACTCCGTAGCGCCAAAGGGAGATGCTGTTTAATGTCAAACTGACCTGAAATGAAAAGTTTTGGTTCAGTTCCTCAGACAAAAATGTTTTGATTCTGGTTGAATCAGTGGAAACCAGTAGAAAATCAGAACATTCCGTCAATCTAAATTTTCCCCCAGAAACAGCATTTTCTGTCCACACTCCCATGTTGATGGGACATTTCCCTCTAGCTCCCATTACCGCAGTGCTGCTGCTGGGCGATGGGGCTGCCATGGAGACACAAGAGGTGCATGTGCACTGCAGCTGGGAGAGTGCCTCCCAGCACAGGTAGACGAACGTCCGCTAGCGCTGCTTGAGCTACCGAGTCACACAAGCAGCGTGACCATGGCTGTGGCATCACACTCAGGCCAGCAGCCAGAGTATAAATGTGCCTGAGCCCCTGAGTCTGTACAGGACTGAACATAGCCCCACCAGCTCAGCCCCCTCCCACTTGAGGGAAAAGAGAATGGCTAGCAGTATAGGGCCTATGATACATGGCCTTTGCTCTCTTTCATGACCAACTATCATTAGGTATGTCTCAAGCTACTTGATGTCATACTCGACCACCACTAGGAATCCTCAGCCAGTGCAGAACATAGCTGCCTGCTCATTAACTGGGATTTTACACAGGTCACACTGCGCTGGCTCACAATTGGTTTCCAGATACAATTTTGGGTTTGGGCCTATAAAGCTGTCAGTTCCACTGTGCTCATAACGCACCTCAACAGCTGAAGCAGTTGAGCTGACAATCCCTAGATATGTAGGACGTTATTACTGAGTATAAAACAGTTGCAGCCCCAAACGGTGCCCCCTTGGATGTCACAGTCCCTGCCCCAAGCGCTTACAGTCCTGTGACAGGGCCACTCGCCTTCTCACAAGCATCTCCTATCTGGTGGCACGTACCTGCACTGTCTCTCGCTGCCGTCTCTGGTTGGCACCCCCTGCCGACTAGGGTTGCCACCTTCCTAACTGCTGGTAACCAGACCCCTGAGGCCCCGCCCCTTCTCTGCCTCTTTCCATGAGACCCCGTCTCTTCTCTGCGTCTGCGAGGTCCCACTCCTTCTCTGCCTCTTCTCCCTGTTCCTCTCCCCCTTCCCACCATCACTCGCTGGATCGTCTCCACGTCTCCCACGCCACCCAGCTGAGCTTCCTCTACTCTGGGGCTGGGACAGGAGCTGCTGCAGCCTGACAAGGAGTCTGCCAGCAGGTAGGAGGTGGCCCTGGCTGAGCAGCAGCAAGTGCAGGTTAATGACCTGGCATCTCTCCTCGCCCCACAGTAACCTGGATTTTGGTATCCAGCCAGCACATCTGACTGCAGGCTGCCAGGTCCCCTTTTCGACTGGACTTTCCGATCAAAAACCAGGCACCTGGCAAACCTACTGCCCACAGCTAGCTTTTCTCAGGCAGGTTTTCAGTGACACAGCCCTCCGGCCAAGTCGCACACAGTTCACGTGTGAAACAACACACAGACCCCTTCTGGGGTAAACAATCCAACAGGGCCTATTGCGGTACCCTCAGCTGGTCTCTTTATCTGCAGCCCCATCCCTTGCCTCAGTCCTCGGCGATCTGTCTCTCAGCCCCGTTCTGGACTTTCTCTCCACAGTCCCTGCTCTGATATGGAGCAGTGCCCCCAGGGCTTCCTGCCTGGAGACGCTTCGCCTTTCAGTCCTCATTGACCCCAGCTCAGTCATTCCTTCTGGTTCAGTCCACTCCCTTTCCGGGGGTATCAAACTCCCACAATTGCTGGCCTCCTTCTGGGTCTTCAACCTCTTCCCTGTGCCACTTCCTTTCTCAGGGAGTAAGTCACTTCCCTAAGGGCTAGAAGAGGGCGGGGTGAACCCAGGCCCACCCACCACTCCAGTTCCTAACCCAGGGACCCTATAAGTAGCCACCACCTGCTGCTTCCCTTTAACTTCTTGCTGCTGCACTTTGCTGGGCCACTTCCCTTCTTAGCCCCAACATCTTC
The DNA here is from genome assembly GCF_007399415.2 of Gopherus evgoodei. Lineage (NCBI taxonomy): Eukaryota > Metazoa > Chordata > Testudines > Testudinidae > Gopherus > Gopherus evgoodei. Next base: position 6,855,568 of record NC_044339.1, on the reverse strand, counting down.
TTTGCTCACCTGGCTCCAGCCACTGATCCATCCAGCCCTGCAGCCAGCCAGGAGCCCTGTGCTTACTCCTCTGGCTCCATCCAGCAAACGGAATCTGCTCAGACCCTGCAGCGCCTTTTAGCTGGGCCCACTATGCACTGATTGGCTGTTCCCCCCCAAAAAATAAGGGCCGGATTTTCCAGTGTGTTCAGCACCCAATGTGCACCCAGCACCAAATCTGGCCCAGGAAGGCTGGGAATGGAGTAGATGAGTGAATCCAGCCCCTGCTAGGATAAGCTGAAGGAAAGGTGGATGATCCCAGCGCATCCCAGCTGAGCCAGGGAGTGGGAATGCTCTTAGAGGGATGAAGTTGTATGAGTTTGTGCAGCACTGGACCCATCTGCCAGCACAGGTTTCCCTTGGTCTCCCTCCGGAGGGTCCTGGATTTGTGTTCTTCCAATGTCTCCTCTTCTCCTGCCCTGATCACTAACATCTACCTCTGTGATCCCTTCACCATATACCTTTCCAAAGCATCCAAGTGCCAGTCTCAGTGCCAGCTTCTCCCTCTCTCAGACCTCCCTCACCACGGCTGCCAGGTGCGTGGCGATGTTCAGCTGTGGGTTTGTGTCAGGATGGTTTTTTTTTAATGGCAAGTAATTAAATGCATGCAGTTGGAGCCATAAAGCAAGGAAATGACTCCCAATCCCCCTCGATAACATTGCGGATCATTCAATTCTCATTGCTCCAATAATCCAAATCTAATTTGCTGGGAGCCCTGTGCGGAGTCTTCCAGCAGTTCATTATGGCGTGTGACTAGCATTTCATTACGCCTCTTAACGGGCTGTGTGGACGAACTCCTGCTAGCAGCAGCAGCCGCTGGCCTTCATCTCTCCACTGGATGCATCTTGGTACGGTAAATCCTCCCCTGTCGCTGCCCACACCACACACCTTCCTGAACCAAACCCTAGTTCTCAATGCCCAGGGCACAGTGGAAATTTGAACCCAGCTGAGGATCTGATTGTTCCTAACACACACACACACACACACACGTTCATGCATGTACACACGTGCACATGTATGCACACTTGTGCTGCTGCATGAACACACACACACTCTCTAAACTTGGGCCTGTTCAAAAATCCAGATCAGGACCCCCCAATCCTAATATTGCAGTTTGAATCCATCTCAGTCTTCCCCAAACAATTTCTTGTGGTGATATTCCTGTCTTCCCCACCCACAGCCACAGCTCAATGCGACAGAGGACAAGCCATCTGTCCAGAAATCATTATTACATATTATTTGGCATTATAGATCAGCAGGAATTATGAAGGCTATATGGTCGCTGTGGGCCAGCCAATCAGCTTGCGTAAATTCTCTTTATTGACATCACTGGAGCTATGGCAGTTTATACCAGCTGGGGATTTGTCCCTGAGTCTTTAAAATTTTTTTAAAAATGAACCAAGTTGGCTTTACTCTCATTTAAGGATGCCCAGGGATGGGAGAGCCATTCTTGTGCAAAGGGATGTTGTTATATCAAGGTGCCGGCAAAGCTGCAATTATCCGCACTAAAGCCAATTCAGATCAGCCTCTGAAATTAACACGGAAAGGGACATGTGCTGAACCTCAGTCTGCTCCATACAAGACCAAGTCAAACTGGAAATATTCCATAGCTATAGAATCAGCACCGACCCGACCGCCAAGCTGGCACAGGTGAACCTCCGCCCTGCTGTAGTGCTAAGAGCCAGACAGTCCGAGAGAAAAGCAGGACGCTGGCAAATGTCAGACGAATATGTCCTGATTTCTTGGCCCCTGATGCTGAGCTGGTGGAAACTGCTGCAGTCCCACTGCCTTCAACAGAGGCATGCTGATTTACACCAGCTATGGGGCTGGTGCCTTGCCTTAACAACAGGGGTTTGGGGCAGTAGGAAGGAGACTACAGGGACAGATTCTCTGGTGGTGCAAAGTTTACATCGATGGAGAGAAGCTCTTTGCTGGCAAGAAGCTGGTAGAGATCATGCTACTGCCTCCTGCAGCCCCTGATGCAAGAGGACGGAGTGCGCCTGTGAGCAGCAGGGCAGGGTGGGCCATTCTGCATCTTCGGATGCTCCACCGATGGCCATGGCATGAGTTAGGCCTGATCCTCAGTGGCTCTGATTTATGGTGGGTTCTCAAATTGGCTCCTTGCAGTCCTCTACCCCTCCTAAAGACCTAGGTAGGGATGATTTTAATATCATTTGTCTTTGAGTTCATTTGCTTTTTCTCCTATTTTTTCCTAATCAAATGTGTTTTCTTTAAGAACATTGGGTCCCACAGTGTTCGTGGTAAGTCCCGTGATCCTTCTGAGGCGAGGTAAATGAACCTGAAGTCTGTAAAGAGAAGTAACAGCGCAGGCGGGGTCTCCAAACAAGAGGGCAGCCAATGAAACTGACAGAAGTTACATTAAATGGATACCAGGAAATACATTTGTTTAATCCAACTACATGACTGACCTGTGGAACTCACTGCCACAAGGTCCTTAAAGTCAATAGCCCAGCAGGAACCAAACAAGAATGAGGCATTTGAATACATAAAGAGAAAATCCACAGTTCCGTTAGACAGGATAGAAATGTAAAAGGGACATGAACCCACCACTAACTGATGGAGCTTAGGGAGAAACTATGGGCAGGTTATTCCAAAATTATCCATTACAAAGTTTCAAGCACCTTCTTCTGAAGCAGCTAGTGGGGGATAGGGTACTGGGGTAGCTGGACTCCTAATATAATCTGGTCTGGCAATTCCTGTGCTCTTAGGCCCACTTGTGTTCTCAGGCAAAGGGCCGGACCACAGAGAACTGGGAAAGAAAGCCAGAAAGGAGCTGGAGAGATACTAAAGGAAAGGTTGCGGATGGGGAGAGAAATGAAGAGCACAGGCTGGAGTTATTTATAGAAATGGCTTTTGTGAGGGGAGCGATATCAGTGCCAAACAGAGATTGTAAAAATAATTCCGGAGACAGGCGCCTCTGCCTTCGCCGAGGAGGAGGCTGCATGACAATTATAGTAAATGCGGTTGGAAGAGATGCCAGGTGGGGGGGGGTGAGCAGACGATCTCTCTCCCTGTTGATCTTGCTCTGCATTCGTCCAGCACGAACCACACAAACATTGTAACATTTTTAGCCTCTCCCTCCACACTCCCCAACAGCTGCTGCTCACAAACCTCCACACCAAACCGTTTCCTTCACACCCACTCCTGCCTCCATGGGGAAGGGAAAGAGGAGATATTAGCCTGGCAAAGGTGGCAACTGAAATAAGGGGCTCTTGGCTTACGTGTCAGAAAGGACTGTGCCCTTTAAAGCACATCTTCACTGCAGAGTTACTCAGGTGATTGGCACCTGGGTTAGCCTAGCCAGGCTGTGAGCAGCGACACTGCCAAGCCATGCTTGAGTTACTGTGTAGGTCTACCCTGCACTCAACCCCCCGCGGCTGGCCCAGGTCATCTGACATGGGCTGGTGGTGGGGTAAAATTGCAGTGTAGACATTTGGGCTCTGGCTGGATAGACCTGGGTTCAAATGCCTGCTTTGCCACAGACTTCCTATGTGAACTCGGGCAAGTCACTTAGCTTCTCCGGCCCTCAGTTCCCCACCTATGATGTAGGCATGACAGCACTGCCAGACCCCACAGGAAGGATAAATTCACAAGGTGCTTGAAGACTGCACTAATGGGGGCCGCAGAAGTATCTAAGATAGTTTGTAGAATTAATGAAATGGTCCCCTCCACCATGCCCAAGAGCTGCGCTGGAGTCTAGTTCTCTCACATACCCATGTGGGGCCTGTATCAGGCCTTTGTTTCTTGAACAGCCTGATGCTAACTCTGTATCCTATATACTTAGTCAGAGGAGGGCAAAACTGCTGCTATATAGAAACCAAAGCCCATTACCAATCCGGGGGAAAGGAGCGTGATCTGTGAAAAATTCCCTCTTGAATTCCCAAAGGACATTTGCCCACTCCAAGCAGAGAGTTTAACATTCTTCTAATGTACTGTTGCAAATTCCATGCAGTCATCCAATTTCTGCTTCCATATATTAGTACCTCTTGACTCCACTGTAGTGTTCCAGATTATCCATGGCTCTGTAAATTAATGCACCAAGATCCAGTATTGAAGTTGCTATCACACTACATTTATTAGAGCCAGTTGAAACTGACAATTGTTTTCTGTGGGAAATGTAGAAAAATGTTGGACTTTCCAGTGAATATTTTTGGTGTTTTCAACTACAGCAAAACGGGGCTGAAAAATCTTTGATTTCTGAAAGCCATTTAAAAAAAAATTAAACCTCAATTTTTTTTTGCACTGAAAATTTTGTCTAAAATGAAAATTTTTCAGAGACATTTTTTATTTTATGATGAAAAGCCATTTTCTGTCACAATTATTTTTGATGAAAATATCTGAGCTGGCTGTGTTGAAGGATATCTGCACTGTACAGCCGTACATGGTTGACCCATGCCCCCAGTACAGTGGGAGGTTTAGGCTGGACATTAGGAAAAAGTTTCTAACTGTCAGGATGGTTAAACACTGGAATAAATTGCCTAGGGAGGTTGTGGAATCTCCATCTCTGGAGATATTTAGGAGTAGGTTAGATAAATGTCTATCAGGGATGGTCTAGACAGTATTTGGTCCTGCCATGAGGGCAGGGGACTGGACTCGATGACCTCTCGAGGTCCCTTCCAGTCCTAGAATCTATTAATCTAATGGCAGCCTGGGACTCAGGACACAGGAGTTGAATTCTCTGCTCTACCACATGTTCCCTTTTTGACCAACTCACTTATTGTGTCCGTACCTCAATTCTCAGCTGTCAAATGAGGTTTTGTGAGGCTAAATATATTACAGCTTGTTAGCTGTGCAGATACTGGGGAAGTGGTGGGCAGATAGATAGATAGAAATCCTACCTTATGATTCACAGTATAAGCCAGCTACTTACTAACAAGGGATAGGAAGATACATCACCAACAGGCAGAGAATTCCATTCGAGATATTTTGCAACTTCTTGTCAAGTGTCTGGTACTGACCATTGTCAGAAATGGGTTACTGGACTCACCTGCTATGGTCGTTCCTAATTCCTCACTTCTATACATTTATACCACACTCAGCTGAGCACCTATTCATCCATGCAGGTCCATGCAGCTGCTACAGCAAAGTGTTCCTATTATTTATCATTTGTACTTCAGTAACAACGGAGATTATGGCCCTATGGTGCTGGACATTGTCCAAGTGCGTTGTGAGAGATGGTTGCCCATGCAGCTCATTCTCTAAATGGACAAGGCAGCTGAAGGAGAGGAGGCAACACAGCAGAACCCGGAACAGAACACAGCTCTCTTACCTTGCAATCCAGTGCTCTAGCTACTCAATCATGCTGATCGTCCAAAGGGAGTTCCTGCCAGAGGTTAAACACAGATAATCAGAGGCCTTTGTAGAACCCATAAGATTGAAAAAATGGCTCCCACTTTGCAGACCATAGAGAGAGCAAAGCCCAGATCATAGAATATCAAGGTTGGAAGGGACCTCAGGAGGTATCTAGTCCAATCCCCTGCTCAAAGCAGGACCAATCCCCAACAATCCTCAAATGTGTTTAGACATCTAACTCTCAGAGTATCCTTCGAAGGTCTGGACTCAAAGGGCCCAGGACCAGCCCTTTAGCATTGACTGTGTCAGATCCAAAAGAAAGTTTATCAGAGACTCTGACAGGATTTCCCAGAATCCTGCAGAAACTATGGAGTGGATTAATCATTCTGCAAGGGAAGGTAGGCAGAAATCAGGGATGGGGGCGTTTGACACTTCAGTACAGAAGAAGATGGAACTGAATAATCAAGGGGAAATATGCTAGGAAAATGCCAGACTGCCTTCTTGTTACTTCTTTTTTTTTTCTTTTGCCCAAATCTGTCTCTGCATCCTCCTTTCTGACCAACTTTCATCAGCCTGTCACTGGGTGACAACATCCAAGGCTGCAAGAGGAAAGCAACAACAGCAGCAAAAACCCAAAACCACACAAACAGAAAAACCAGCAACCCACCCACCCCAGGATTCTCTGTCTGAACTGTGAGGAAACTTGTGAAGATATTCATAACAAACGCGCCCCATTCCTAGCTGGAGAAGCTAATAATTGCTGCTTGCGGATGGCATCAGCCAAGCAATCTACAAAAAAAAAAATAGAATGATGAATCTTGCAGAAGGTGTGAGGGATAGGACACACTTGTTCCCTAGTTGGAGTGACAGCAGAGCAGCTGGCAGGCAGATGGTGGAGTGAATCTATTTTTATTTGTAAAGTAGACAAAACTTTGTATTAATAGGCTCAAAAATGAGAATCTGTTGGTGATTCTATGTTCTCCCCAACATCTATCTCTCAAGGACATCGCACCTGCCTTAGTCATGAACTGCCCCCCATCACTCCCCCACGCACAGCATGTGGTGCTGGTGCTGGGTCCTGTTAAATTAGTATTGTGTATCTAGGGGCACTGTCTGCACTGACATGACATCCAGACCACTCATCTGGGATTACACGCCAGCTGTGCCTTGTTAAGTCTAGAGAGGAGCCCGCACCAGCAAAGCTCAGATTCAGATCCCAACTCTGCCAGGGTTCAGGTTTGTCCGGAACTGAGGTTTTGGTTTAGGCCCAGCTCTGCTTTAGACCCAAATTTACCTCCGTACCTGTTCTCTTCCTGCTGGTAGAATACTGAAAATACAGAACTGTGGAGCTCGGATAATGGAAAACATGCATGTCACAGAAATGAAGCCCACAGCATTGCCAGCTTCCTCCTCCTTGTGTTACCATCCCGATGTCTCTCCTTTGAGTTTCTGTTATACATTTTAAACGTCCAGTCCCACGTCTCTCCTTTCGGCCGTGGCAGGCTGAGAGATATGAGCTCCACAGCGGTCCAGCTGCTCTGCTGATCACGCAGTGGATTTGTTGCAATGATGAAGGTGGCATGCACAGCTTCCAGAAAAGAGGACTGGGGAGAAGGCCAGATGTTTATCCCTCAAGCAGCGATTCCTGCTGGTTAGTCACAGTACAGTACAGTCTACAGAGCCCTCAGTTCAGTGTCACAGGCTGGGGATGAAGGCAAAAAGGGTCTGCAGGGGGAAAGTGAAAAGAAAGGGCATTAGCAAATGTGACTCCAACACTGATGACAAAGGGAAGGCAGCAGTGGTCTGACACCACATTGCTAAATGACGATGCAGAAGAACACCCTATCTAACTGAAATTACAGGGTGATTGAGGTCCATGTCTGGGTCCCAGGCACCACCGCAACACAAATTCATGATACCAGATCCCATGTCCCATTATCTGACTCCTCAGCCATTCAGGCACCCTTTGCATCTTCCTCGGCTAGCAGCCAAAGATCCTCCTTGCCTGCGCTTCTCTCTCAAATGCATAACGTTTAAATGAATGCTTTGGAATGCCCCCAAAGCCCAGACAATACAGCACACTGCTCTCTGGGCATTCCTTTGCATCAGTCACAAGATCCCTACCTATGATTTTCTGGTGACTGCATGCCCTGTAGCCCCATTACGTGACTATTGCTAGTGGTAGGAGACCCTGAGAGTTCAGAAATCCAGAGTGAATAAGCATCCCAGGAGCTCGGCCATTTCTTTAGATTGGATCCAAACTCTTTGGATCTCCCGAATCTGCAGAGGGTTGAGAATCTCATTAAAGTAGCCTCTCATGAGATTTCTAGCACTTTCTGCTTCTGGTGAGGCTGGAGACCTGCAGAGAGAATAGCCTCTGTGCTGCTATAGAAGCAAAGAGGCAGGCCAAACTTTCAAGCTTTGCAAAAGAGTTTGGTTTGAATTTTGAACCAAGGTTCAGGTTGGTTCTTACTTCCTTCAACCTTGCTTATTTCTCATGTGAAGGACAAACTCCAGGGAGGAGCCAAGTTGCCTTTAAGCATTTAGGAGACCAGATACCTCGTGTATTTTATTATCCAGCCATCCCTGCATGCAACAGCCCAATATTCACATCTGGTCTGAATGACTGGGCCCGAACTAAGATCTAAATGGTAAAAAGGTGGTAAACATGCTGAGACCAAACACAGCAATTTGAGATCCTCCAGGAAAATCCGATGCAATAGTGCAGATTATTCATTATTATTATAGTCTCTTTATTCTGCAAGGCAACCTTGTGTTACCTTCCAAGAGCTAACCATTTCTTTGCTAGAACATCCCAGCACAAAGCAAAACCAGGCCCGTATGATGCCTAATCATGATGTTAAGATGCTGTGACTTACATGATATCTATTCTGTCTGCGATGGATTCCTTCCAGCGCCATCCTACACATCATCACACCCCAGACACGGTTAGTCATGTGACTTTTGACATAACTTGTACAATGCCCCACCTATCACTATCTTAAAATCAAAAGCGAGGTGGTCCGGCATTGTGCCATGCAAACTGAAAACACAACATTCCTCCTCCATCGTTTACAGGTAAGAACTCCATGGAGCAGTCATGCTGCCTGGGGCTTCCAGAAGTATCAAAATGACTTAGGAGCCCAAGTTTCACTAAAAGCCAGTCGGATTTGCACATCTAAGTCACATGGGTGCTTTTGAAAATCCCACCCCTTGCCTTTAAACGATGAGGAAACCAGATGTCTCATTTACCTAGGTTCGTATGTGAGAGCCCATCACCGTGGTATCCGAGTGCTAGCCAAAATAAGGTGTGCTTCTCTCTCTTCCCTCCAGACAGCAGGGACTGGGGCTTCTGTTGTTCTTGGGGTTTTCTGTGTGTCATAGCAAGCAGGCACAGTTGCAGATGAGGGTGTTGCATTTTTCTCTGAAGGCGTTGAGGTTCAAACTCATCTGATCCCCTCTGGGAGAAAGATTCACAAGTCAGTCTCCAAAAGACCTCTGTCCCAAGCATCTAGGAAACTCACTCTTGAAGCTGATGGGGCCACTGTCTCAGTGGAAAGAAAGTGTCACGTCTCGTGAGGACACAGGTTGAGAAGACCCTTCAGTAACATGGATCGGGCCCATGGAAGGCTTCACGATCAATGCCTTGAATTTGTCCCAGTGCTCACTGGGTAGTCAGTGAAGAGTGGAGAGCCCTGGGAAGGGCAGTCTGTTTGGCTGAGCTGCTGTGCCGAACTAATTGCAGCTGTTTTAAGGTTGGCTGCTTCATTCCTACGCACAGAGCATTACAGTAACTGAGCCCAGAGGCCCTGGCTCTGTGGAGCACTGTGACTATGTCTGAACAGCTGCGTTCTTGCCAGCCAGAGCCAGAAAGCTCGTGTTTTGTGGCTGTGGAGCATCCTAATGATGTCAGGCCAGATGACCTCAATGAAGGAGGATGTTCTGGAGGCCAGGAGTTCCTTGCAGTGCCTCCCTCTCCTTGTCTCATCATCTCAGGCCTTCCCAGGATTCTGCTTCTCCAAGTACATCCAGTTGCTGGTCTCAGCCAAGCTCTTGGGGGATAGCGTGGCATGAGCCTGTTGTGGGCACAGTACAGAGCTGGGTGTCCTCCGTTTACTGCTAGCATTTGCATCCAGGCTAGTGGCTATGGATGGATGTGGAACAGGATGAAAGAGAGGATGGATCCCCGTGGGACTGCACAGGTCACAGCTTGGGTGTGAAGGAGCCAGTCATGATTCTCTGGGGCAGCTTGAGAAGGGACAGTCGACGCCATCTCAGTGCAATCCCACCAGCCCCTGCCACAACTCTGTGGCTTGGCAGCAGAAATAAGTGACCATGTCACTTGGCTAGACAGAGGCCCAGCAGTGCAAACTGGGAGAACGGGCCCTAGTATTTGGCCAAGAGGACCACCTCCTCCAGTGCCACCAATGTTGCCTTGGTTCTGTCTCCTGGCCTGATGCCGGATTGGGAAGAGCACAGAGGCTAGATGGAGCTGGGGTAACCCTGGGCAAGCCCACAGGGATGGGAGGTTAGGCGTGGGGTGGCAGCTGGAGAGGACTGGGGTGTGCAAGGAGTGCTGCAGGATCACAGGGCATTGGGAAGGTTTTATGAAGCCAAGATTGCACAGCACTTCCTCGCATCATCCTTGTCCGCATGCACAGCCTTTATTCTCTCATCTCTCTGGCATTAAAATTCACCCCCTCATTTATTTCCCACAATGCCACTTAAATCCACATAATGATAAAACATGCATCTTAATACTGTATCCTCAGTGCTAAGTGCCAGGAACAGCAAAGATCCATGCAAATCCCCGGCACTTCAGGACAAAGGCTTGAGTGTCACATTGCACTGTTCACACACCAGAGCTCCCCATTCAATTTCATTTCAATTTATTTTCTCCATTTCTTTAATATACATAGAGAAGGGGACGCATATAAAATGGCATTAAGAACCTTTGTACGAACGGGAGCCAGCGTCTGCATTTAGACTCTTCCTCGCCCCACTCAGGCTGAGCGGTTTTCCAGTTAATGAGTCTATGGGACTAGGCACTTCTCTGGCCTCTGTCACAGCAGGAGATGAACACCGCCCACCCGTTCATGAATTGATCTTCACGCAGGAAGGTAGGGAATGATTATCCCCCCGTTTCACAGATGGGAAACAGAGCGTGATTGAGTGACGTAGCCAGGGGCTGATGGAATAAATGGGCCAAAGGTATTAAGAGAACCCAGTTGCAGTCTATCATTAAACAGCGCTAAACAAGGCTCGGGGTTTGATATACGGAGCCCAGAGCCTGCTTAGTACCATGGCAAACACCATTCAAAAGCCTTTCGACTTTTTTATTTCAGATACCGAAAAGCAGGTAAAGCCTCTGAAACGTAAAGTATGGAATAAAATAAAAGCCTTAACATCCTTTCCCTTTAGCTGGCGAGAGTTTTAGAAGGAAAACCCCCTTGTCTGCAGGGCCGGCTCCAGGCACTAGCTGACCAAGCTTGTGCTTGGGGCAGCAGATTCTAAGGGGCGGCATTCCGCCCAATCCTAGGGTGGCACGGCCACTTTTTTTTTTTTTTTTGGTTCGCCGCCAGCCGCCCTGCACCCTGTTTTCTCGTTGTTTGTTTCTTTGTCTGTTTTTCTTTTGTTTTGCAGATGACTTTCAGTGCGCCACTTTAGGGGACGGCAGCGCGGAGGAGGAGAGCTCCTTGCTGGGAGCAGGCAGGCTTCACGCTCCGTCAGCCCAAGCCGGTGCCAGGTCTGCAGCAAGCCCGGCAGCCCATGTCCTTCCCTCCCTGCCAACCGACGACTTTCAATTCACCTGTGGGCGGAAGCAGCGCTGAGCCCTCCCCACAAGCGCCCCGCCGGAAGGAAGCCCTGGCTGCCCCCCTTCTCTCTCTCCTGTCCTCCCTCTCCCCCACTAGCCGGGGCACTCCGCACTCCGCTGCCCGGGGCATGTCTGCAGCACAGGAAGTCCTGCTAGCCAGAGTGCAGCCACTGCCCACTCAGAGGCTCGCCAGCGCAGCCGGGGGAGGCAGCTGCGAGCTGCCAAGTAAGTGGCACCGAAAGTTTGCACCCTGGTGGGGTTTTTTGTTTGTTTGTTGGGTTTTTTTTGGTTTCCTGCACCCTGGTGTTTTTTTGGGTTTTTTTGCTTGAGGTGGCAAAAAAGCCAGAGCCAGCCCTGCTTGTCTGGTTGGTCTAGTTTCTTGGATGGCCTGAAAGATGACAATTCCTGCCCCTTTGGCAGGTGCTGCTGCAGTTTGATAAAGTCAGATCCAGTTTTATTTCAGGAGTTGTTTGGGATTGAGCTGGAGCTGGCAGCGAGTGACGATGTCATCTGGGTCCCTTTCTCTGCCCTGAGCTGGTCAGGACATCCCTCAGGATTACGACAAAGAAGGCGTGGGGGTCCCAGAGGGGTGGGAGCCATGATGGGGAAAGCTTGGTCCAGCAGCCTCCATTTGTTCTTTTAAGGACCCAAAGACAGAGTAATGGATGGAATATCTTATCCCTTATTAAGTGGCTATCACTTAGCCTGACTATACCGTTATTTGGGAATCTCCAGTTCCATATCATCTGTTTTTACCAAGCATGATTTTAACACAGTCTTTGAGTTATATCAGTTCCTCTCCCTTCTGTACCTTTTCCCAGCAGCATTTGTGGTTATAGGTTCTTATGACAAGTTAGGAACTCTCATATCCTTTTTACAGGTGAGCTCACCCTTATCAAACTGGGGGCGGGGGGGTCTATGGCAGAGCCAGGAATCGAGCCCAGGTCTCCTGAATGGTAGCTTCATGCTGTAGTTTCAAGAACATGCTTCCTCGGAGGCTGATCAGGCAGTGACTACAGGTGAAATTTTGATGACAAAGTTGTTGTTTCACCAATGTCGCCCTCTTTCCTGTTCACAAACTGTCAACGAAGCAATACGGATCTTTCCTCCTAATTCCTAACTGGTCCTTATATCATTTATCCAAACAAAGGGTAACCTGTGGGTTATCCCAGAACATGAGCATGGTGGTTACTTGGGATTTGTTTTGTGTGTTGACTGGTCGCCTAAGTCACCTGGTATCGTTCCTGAGCCCTGAGTAGCTGATTGAAAGTTTATCAACAGGAGAATAGCAAATGCTCTTATTGGTGCAAAACTGCAACCAATAAAAGGGAATGCTTCTTCAGAGAGTGAAATGGACTTCTGTACCCACCTGGAGTGGGCCCTGGGAAGGAGATGTACCTGAGCTAGATTTCTGTGCCCAACGGGAATAGACACAGGGCCCAATCCCATGGGAGGAGATAGAAAATCTGCGCTGGAATACCAGGCCCACCTCTCTAGGTACAACCCAAATTGGAGTCTGTGCCCACCTGTAATGGATTCTATGCTCAATCCTGGAAAGAAGAACTAAGCAGAACTTCTGAGCGGAGTGGCATGGGCTCTGGTTACATTATCCCTGGAAGGAGGAAGAGTAAAGTCCGAAATGGACTGCTACACCCACCTGGAATGGCCTCTGCATGAGCTCAGAGTGATTATTGGCTTTGGCCACACCTTGCCCATTTCTTTCCGGGCATTCCTGGTTGCAAAAGCCAGTCTGTGTGTGGGAGATGGTGGGGTAAGTGCCATGTGTCGTGGGGCTGGGAAAAGCAGTGCTGTCCTCCAAGCAGTGTTCGGTAGTGCATCCCCGTGAGTACAGCAGTGTCAGAGGTGAGACTGATGGTCGGCAGGTTTTATATGGCTCTTACCAAATGCTGGAAGAGATTAGGGGAATGTCAGGCGCACGGTATCAGAGGCTCTTTGAAGTCAGCCTGAACTGGCAGCTGGCCCTCACTCCAATGTCTTCTTTCTTAATGACTGAGACGTTTAGCTGAGTGAGAAGACTAAATGAACATGGGCTTTCTCTCTCCTCCTGGCTTTGGTCGGACAGGTGGTGCCACCCCAGGAACCAGCTCTGATTGTGATCCTGGTGAGCCACGTAAGGGATCAAATCACTATTGTCATTGTTACCACCACTAACCTCAACTAGCACCAATGACACGATCCACGAGCACCACCCACTGCCACCAACACTATTACCACCCACCAACACCACTAAAACCATCCCCTACCCCCAGCAACAGCCTCCACTACCACCACTTGCTACCACCGCTAACCCCCACTAGTGTCAAAAACACCACAACCACTCAGTAACACCAACATCACTACCACTGCCAACTCAAACACCCACTAACAACAGTACCCACTACCAGCAACACAACCCACTTCCTGCCATTAATAGCACAACCACACCATCACCACCACCCACTACCACACCGAGACCACAACAAATGTTATTGCTCACCTGAGCCAATGGTCTGGGAGGGGCTGGAGGAGGGATGGGGGACCCCACGTGCCCCAAGCAAGAAAGGTTTCTCTGATCCACCTCTCTCCTGTCCTGGCCTCTCATGCTCCTGGGTGTTACTGTGTGGCTAAGCAAAAACCCTGACTCTCCACTTTGAATCACTTTTTTCTCAGAGGCTGAGGATGTGGCCGAAGATTTATTACTGACAATCCCAGAACCTGTCCTGTCCTGGAATGTCTTTATACAGGATCTCAATGTAATTCAGTGGAATTCACCCTGCAGGCAGGAAATTCCCTACTGGAGGAGTAAGATTCTAATGCACCAAGTCTGTATTCATTCCTGTTTGCTGCATGCTAGTGGCACGTTTGGTGCCGTATGTCACACTTTTAGGATAACTGCACCAGTATTCCTCCCCCACTTTCATGCTCTACTCCAGGAGTAGCCAGCCAGATCTGAGGCCTCCAGCTGTCTCCTGGGTAGGGACCCTTGTCCCCCTCCCTTCTGACCAGGAGTTTTACGACTGCACAGCTCCCTGCCTTGCACTGTGATACCCCCAGCAAGCCAGTTTGCCTAATGACCAGCACCCGTGCATTGCTCTGTCTCCCTGAGACTTATGAACAGTGTGCTGCCAGCAGTTACAAGTTCCCGCACAGGTCTTTCGAAGCAAGCACCTTTATTCTTAAGGTAAAAGCGTCCCAGAGAAAACATGCTAAAAACAGCAAACAGATTTAAACACACACCAAACATGCCAGGAGTCTCCCATCAGTCTTGTGGTGCCTAATAGCCCAAGGTCTTTCCGATGTTTCTGCAAGGGTCGCAGGCCGGGGAGGGATCAGAATGAAGGCCCTGAATCAGTTTAAATCCAGCCATTTTATATCAAAATCTCTTTTTTTATCTGATGGTCTCTGGAAAACCCACTTTGAACCAACACAGATTCACCTCCCCAGGGGTGTGGTACCACTCTGGAGGTGTTTACAGCCTAAGCAATTCACCTTAATCATCCCCCCACCCCCACAGCTGTGGTAACGCTGCCCTGTGAAGGGGTTGACTCACTGCTGGCGCCTCCTCATGGCCGGGCGTGGCATGGCAGCTCTCTCCCTGATGGCTGCTGCACCTCTGAACCTGCCTGTTCCTGGGACTTGGCCCTGTGTCCAGGTCACTTTAAAGCCTCTCTCCTTGCAACGTAGTCTGTGGACAAAAAGCAAGGGGAATTATGGCAAATAAATGGAGTTCCTAGGGAATAGAGAGGAATGATGCCCTTCAGGGTGCATCAGAATCCGTCCCTGCCTTCCCTCAGGGAGTGGCCATCGGGGAAGCTCCTACCTTCAGTCACCCCTTTCCTCAGGAGCTGAAGGTTTGTTCTCTTCCCTGGTCTGCCCACAAGTGAGCAGCTCTGCTCATCCTGCAGCCTGTGCATGCCTTGCAGGTGTGGAAGGGTGGGGCTGGCTGGCTGAGTCCAGAGCAGCTCCTTAACCCTTTGTTGTTCCGTGTGGAGTTGGTACACACCAGCACACACGCCCTGGAGTTGCATACAATTCCCGTCCCCCAGTTATACTTAAAGGGAGAGCAACTTTCTACACTCTGGTCCCCAAAGATACTGCCTCAGATTACAATACCTGTCACACTGTACACACACGGAGGAGCACACTTGGCCCCCTCCCTCAACAGGCTTTACAGGTGAACTCCCAAAAAAGTACAACAAGATACAGATCCAGCCTTGCACTGGCATCCCATTCTTGGATCACGATGACAGAACTCGCACTACATTTGGGGACTGACGTAGAGGCTCAAATCCAAGCCTTGGCCCCCATCACCAAAATATGTGAGCACCTCATCATCTTTAATGCATGTGTCCTCCCAACATCCCCATTGGGGAAACTGAGGCCCAGGGAGGGGAAGTGACTTGCCCAAGGTAACACAGCAGGAAACTGAACCCAAATCCAGGCACTGATTTGATCTCAGTCCCATGCCCTAATCCAGATCTGACAAGACATCTATATCTGTCTAGCTAGGTGTTTACACCACACTCCTCAGTGTGGTATCTGAGTGCCGGCCTGGAGGGATAATACTGATCAGCCTCTTGAAAGATGAGAGTGCAAAGATGGAGATTGGAAAGAGGGGAAGATTGACGACCAGCATGCCAGGAGCAAGGAGGGCATAATGCACTAAACACCAGGATCCCATCAAACCTGCCAAGACTAACTCATTTGGAAGGAGGTGATCTCATAAATGGATTAGTTTTAAGGCTGTTTTAAAAGTCACCCCCCCCCGTGATTAAAGATTGAGAGTTCAATCCTTGAGGGGGCCATTTAAGGATCAGGGCAAAAATCTGTCTGGGGATTGGTCCCTCTCTGAGCAGGGGGTTGGACTAGATACCTCCTGAGGTCCCTTCCAACCCTGAGAGTCTATGATTCATAGGCAGCCCCTGCATGCCTTGCTGAGTCTATGACAAAGTATATCCTTTTTCTTCTCTCAATGGGTCAGTTCTATAGTTGATGGGCCATCAAGCAAGTTAGGCAGTGCTCATGCGAATTTGTCTGGGGTTGTCACCCAGATGCACAGCACAAGTTTGGAACTACAGACATACCCAGGGCCGCCAAGAGGATTCAGGGGGCTCACCCGGTGGCGGTCCAGGTCTCCAGCAGCATTTCAGCGGCGAGGGGGTGCCCTTCAGTCGCTGCGCATCTTCAGCAGCACTGAAGGGCCCCCCCCGCCAAAATGCCGGCTCAAGACCTGGACCACTGCTGGGCCAGAGCTCACAGGGCTCCTGCGGGGCCTGGGGCAAATTGCCCCTCCGCCACTCTGGGCAGCCCTGGACATACCATACATATAACTTACAATACAAAGGTGATACAAACACATAAAGGAGATCATCACACTCAGCAAATTATCACACTTTTGCAGATACATCACATGGCATATCTGGCACAACCCACTGCCATTTTACTATATTGGTATTCAAAATACCTAAAGTGTCCCCCAGATTCCATACAGTGTCAGTGTCTGATGATTTGCTGTGAGTTTCCAAATTCTGAGGCCTCTGCTGGTCTTTTTCCAGATGGGGGTAAACTTGCTGTTTTCACTGCGGGGGGAAAGGGCTACCCGCCTCTTGTGCAAAATCAAAACCTTCTGAAGCTGGATGCGTAAAGCAAATGACTGCCTCTGTGGAAAAAAAACTTTGTGAAATTGCCCAACTCAAACAAGCTGAATTCTGATCTGACTTGCACAAAAATTTTTACTCCATCAGCTTCAGTAGAAGGTCTTCTGACTTACACAGGTGCATGAGAGATCAGCTACAGGCCAGTGATTTCCCCAGAGCTCCTGAGCTCAGCAAATGCGGAGCCAGTCCCAATACTGCCACACAAATGTGCAAGAAAACCAATCAGACAGAAAGACAGGGCTGCAAAGCCAAAGCTTCCCCACATGGACAATTGCCAAAGCAGCTGATGAATTAAACCATCAGAAAGAGTCAGCTCCAGGGGTTCTGTGGCCTGAGGCAAACTGGCAGGTAGCCACCCTGACCAGCCTGAAGCCACCCGCATTTCGCTGCCCGAGGCAACCACCTCTTCTGCCAGTCTGATACTGCCCACCATGAAGAGTTACGGTTACCGTACATCCTGGTTTTCCCAGGCGCTGCCTCTTTTTTGAGCCTCTGTCCTGGCAGATTTTTCAAACAACGCAATATCTTGGATTTTTGCAGAGCAGACGCGGCAGCTCAGAAAGAGCCTCGATTGCTCCACTTCCCGGTTGGTCCCTTCCCTGCATCTGCAGCTGGTTGAGCCAATCCCCTGCAGCCACAGCTGCTGGATCCCGTCCACCCAGGCCCCTGGCTCCCAGCCCTGGGGAAAGGGTCCTGCAGGTAGGTGCTGATTGACGCCAGCAGCCCTGCCATGATGACCAGGGCCATCCCCCACGGGGGCCCCCATGAGAGTTTTTTGGGGCCCCTGGAGCGGGGTCCTTCATTTGCTCCAGGGGCCCCGGAAAATTCTCGCGGGGCCCAGGCCCGCAGAGATTCTTCTGCTCCAGGTCTTCAGTGGCAATTCAGTGGCAGCGGGTCCTTCCACTCTGGACCCGCAGCTGAAGTGCCCCGAAGACCCGCGGCAGGGGGAGGGGGGTCCTTCCGCCCTGGGGACCTGCCGTCGAAATGCTGGGTCTTCAATGGCAATTCAGCGGTGGGGGGCCCCTGCCGCTGAAGACCCCAGGCCCCCTGTATCCTCTGGGCAGCCCTGATGATGACAGGGAGTGACACTGCTCCCCCACCTCCAGCGAGTACCATTACTGCAGGTAAACCCCTCCTTCAACTGCACCCCCCCAGCTCCCTCCCTATCCCCCCCCACAGTGTCTTTTTGGTGGGGGGGAATCTGAAATATGGTAACCCTATAAGAGTGGAAAACAAAACCATGAAGCAATCAGATGCAGTTCCCAATGGTGTTTAAACCATAATGGCATCATCTCAAACAGTCCCCCTG
This sequence comes from Gopherus evgoodei, assembly GCF_007399415.2. NCBI lineage: Eukaryota > Metazoa > Chordata > Testudines > Testudinidae > Gopherus > Gopherus evgoodei. The sequence continues at coordinate 6,837,435 of NC_044339.1, read as the reverse complement.
GGAAAGAACAGGCAGGCATACCAAAGAATCAGCCTCGATATAGTCAAGGGAGAAGGCTGGATCCTCTTATTTTAAGGCCCCTTTGCATAATTCTGGCATTGCATTTAACCTTTGGCTAGTGGGGGGGCGAGGGGCTGGGCACAGCATAAGCTGTTACAGCAGGATCAGAATGAAGAAGCAGCAGCAAACCCTAGGAACCCCACGGTGGGCAGCCAGTAGCCAGCGGCCCCTCCCTTTCTGCCCGAGGTCCCACCCCTTGCCCTCCCCTTCTGCCCACCTTCCCTGCAGGAACCCAGCCTAGAGCGCGCACGCACACACACACACTCCATAGCTCCTGCCCTCCACAACCCCAGCCCAGGGCTGCCCAAGTGCCCCCAACCCCAGAGCCCCGAGCGAGCGGCATGCCCCCCAGCACCAGCTGCCAAGAGTCCCACTGGCCTACTCCAGCCAGCCTGGGCTAGGGAAGAGTGGGAAGGACCAAGGAACTGCAGGAAGCGGTCTGGGGGTATAACGTGGGTGGGGCCATGCCAGGCTATTTGGGGAGGCACAGCCTCCCCCAGTCTATGATACCTGCCACCCGTGAACCCCAGCCTTCACTGCAGCTGGGCAGAATAGACACTAGCCCCTGTCCTGCTTGCTCCTATCTCTCCAGCAGCTCAGGACCCACTCTCAGTCGAAGGAGCAGGGAATCGTACTATTATTATTCATTATTTGTATTATCACAGCCCTTAGGAGCCCAGCTCACAGACCAGGACCCCGTCATGCCAGACACTGCCCAAACACGGAACGAAAAGACCGTCCCTGGGCCAAAGCTGAGGCTGCCGCTGCTCCGCACACACGCTGCAGCCTTGAAGCTCAGGGTAAACGAATTCCGATTGGGACCAAAAGAAGCCGAGTGGAGTCATTAGCCGGGCTCTGGTGAAAGCACCATCACGGAGTCCAGCACTCTGTTTATTATGCCCCATTCAAAGCCTATGAAAGGTGCACTCAGAATGCGCCGATATTCACGATGCAGCCACTTGTGAACGGGAGCACATCTCTTTCTCTCCTCTCTCACTAGCGCACACCTTGAATGAACAATTTATCCCATTGACCTACACTCTCTGCCGGCGCAACAAAAGGGTCCCCACTTGGGCGCGGCCTGGCTTTGAAAGCCTTCTGTGGCACAGGAGCCTTGAATGCCACCGAAAGGAGAGAGAGCAAGACCACCGCGAGTGTGATTCCATGCAATTGAGACAGTTGGATAACATCCCTGGAACGAGGAGCTGCCATCTGCTGAAGAGATCGTTAACCAATTTCCCTAACAAAGCCAGGTGATTGGCTCTATTCTTTGGCACAGCAGAGGCGCTTGTCATGGGAAGCCAGAGCACATGTGTTCAGGGGAAACCTCTCCATTCCCTGCCTGCCCTCTGACAAGCATGAGAATCTCTCTGGCCCTCTTCTATGTTTTCGGAATTGATCTTGCTCTGCATCCTGCCCCCATCCACCAGCTGTGCCACTATCTAATAACCCCCACTCACAGCATGATGACTATCATCATGGCCAACACAGTCGGAATGGAAGGGGAGCATTGGCCTGCTAAATCCAGGGATGTGAGTTCAATCCTTAAGGGAGGTATTTAGGGATCGGGGGCAAAAATCTGTCTAGGAATTGGTCCTACTTTGAGCATGGGGTTGGACTAGATGACCTCCTGAGGTCCCTTCCAACCCTGATATTCTATGATTCTATAATTCAGTTGTAAAATACTCACATCGTATTGCAGGCAAGTCACTGACCAAGCTGGATTGAAACACTCGCCCATAGGTGCTCAGGCACCCACAGAAAAAAAATTGTGGGTGCTCAGCACCCATTAGCCACAGCTGTTCGGTGGCTGGCAGGAGGGCTCAGGGGCAGGAAGAGGTGGAGTGGGGGCAGGCCTTGGGGGAAGGGACAGGAGGGTGGGGCCTTGGGATGGCAGGGAGCACTCACCAGGAAAAATAAAAGTCAGTGCCTGTGCACCCACCAGCAGTGTTTGAACCCAGGGCCTTCAGCACTGAACCGAGCACTAGAGATAAAGAAGCAACTCCATCACCTGCTACCAGGTGGTAGGCTATCATCGCCTCTGTGCAGCAGCCAGTAGAAATGGGATGTGGCTGTAAAATGGAAATCCCCATCCTTGAAAACAAAATAATGTTGTTGATATTTTTTCATTCCAAATCAGAACAAAAAGTAACAAACATGAAATTATTCACATGAAGGGATTCCCAGAGCTGGCTGTTCAGAGAGCCCAGGGAACTGGCCAGGTGAACTGCTGGGTAGCTCAGGGAACTGGCTAGCTGAGAAGCAGGAAAACCCAGGGAGCTGACTAGCCATCAATCTAGCAGCCTGGCTCTCTGAGAAGCCCACAGAGCATGGGAGACAGTATTGCCTAGTGGATACAGCACTAAACTTGGACTCAGATGACCTGCATTCTATTTCTAGCTCCACCACTGGTCCTACTGGGTGACCTTGGGCAAGTCATGTCACCTTCCTGTGCCTCAGCTTCCCCAGATGTAAAATGGGAATAAAGATCCTGACCTTCTTTGAGGGCTACTGATGAAAAGCACTAGATAGGAGCCAGGGGTTACTAGCTGGGGAGGCAGCCAGCTGGGGACCCCTGGGACCCACGGGGTCAGGAGTAGCCCACCAGGCTGGCTGCCACGGAGCTGGGGAGGCAGGCAGGCAGGAGAGAGAGCAGGAATACAGACAAAATACTACCAGAAACCTGCCTGATTTCCACTGAAAGGTTCAATGGAACTAACACATCCCCACAGCACATTTCAATCCCATGGAATCAGCACCTCTGACAGAGAACCATTTCCATCAGAAAACTGCCAGCCAGCCCTCACCATGGCACCAATGCATGTCCCTTCTGTGGTGAGATGCCGGGATGGCTGTTGTGGGGCATATGCCTGCATTTGGAAAGGAGAGTGGGAGTGGGTGATTAGGGAGGGTTGGTGGTGGAAGTGGGCAGGGTGGGGAGGTGCAGACAGGGAGGTTTTGACAGCTGGATAGCAGGATGGGGTTAAAGGGTTTTCATTCCTCCCTCTCCCAGAGACCTCAGAATGGCTATAGTCTGTCCATCAACTTCTCCTCACCTGAGAAAGAATCCAGCCCAGGTATTACGCACGTGGCTGCTAAGACAGGACATCTGGGTTGAAGCCTTCACTCATCAATTATTCCCTTTAACGTGCAGTGTTAAGAGTCGTCACACTTTTGGGTGCTCCTGGAGGCAAGTGATCAGGAGAGCATCTCAGCTTTCATTTGAAAAGAAAAGCAAGTTTCCAGGCCTCATGGTTGCAGAAAAATGCTTGACAATGCAGCTCTACAAGGCTCCAACACCAGATGGCAAAGAAAAATAATCCAAACTTTATTAATGCTTAAAATCTCATGAGTTGGGGGGTTGCAATGCTGAATATGGAGTATTACAGCCAAGTTTAGAAGCTTTGTCGATGGTGAGTGCGTGTGATGGGTCCCTCTCTGTGCCTGATCCAGAGAGGACATGAGTCTGTTATAACCCCTGCTACCGATCCTGACTCTTTAGCTCAAGCTACAGAAGCTCATGCTCGTAGCGCTGGAGATCCCTGATCAAGGTGGCGCCTGTTTACACTTAGAAGTACCTCCCAATTTACTCCAGGATGTAGCTGCTCTAGTGCCGAACCCTACGTACAGACGAAGGCAAACCAGTTTGACTGATGAAGGTGACTTACCCCTTCTCCCAACTCCTTCCCCAGGGTGGGCATTCAGCCCCCTTACCCCTTATTTAGACCCACTCAAGGTTGCAGACACCCACACACACTCCCGCCCTCCTCTCAGAATTTGGCTCATGGTCTAACCTGGCGTGATTCTCATGATAAAGCTCCGGAAGAGAAGGGATGGGGGAAGCGACTTCCAGGAACGGGGTGGTCATGGGTGGTCTCACTGGGGCTTGGTAAGACTCCCATGGATTCAGGCTCTGGCCCTTGGTGAGGGCAGGGCCCTGGCTGTGGGTTCAGTGATGTACCAACACCCCGCACTTGGCATGGGGAAACTGACTTCGGGTCTCTTGCTCATGAATATTGATTCGAAGAGGAAATGTAATCATTTCTGCTCCTCAGAGAGGTTGAGCAAGTGCATGTTGGTGCATCTCATTCCATTTCCCTCGCACACCCCTCTGCATCTGGCTCCCTCTCTCTGCTCTTCACTCTCACTTCTCCCTCTGCCTCTTTCACTCCCTCTGACACTCTCGAATCTCTCTCACTGACATCCCAGATTCCCCCCCCCACACCATCTACCCCCTCTCCTCCCAGTCCCTCTCTACTGCCCTCCCACTCACAGTCCCTTTCCCCCTCCTCCTCTCCCTCCCTTTCTCCACCCTCACGGGCTCTCTCTTCTTCTCTTCCTCCTCTCCCTTCCTATCCCCACCCTCACAGCCCCGTCCTCCTCCTCTCCCTTCCCACCTCCACCCTCAGAGTCCCACTCCTCCTCCTCCTCTCTTTTCCCTTCTCCCCCTCACAGCCCCTCTCTCCCCTCCTCCTCTTCCTTCTTCTCTACCCTCACAATCCCTCCTTTCTCTCTCAGTCTCTCCCTTATTCATTCATTCCCCCCTCCCCAGCGTTCCTCCATCTCTCTGAAAGCACATCCAGCTCTCCCCCTTTCTCTCTGTACCACTCAGCCCCTCTCCTCCTCCCTCTCTCTCTACTTTCTCTGCCTGCTGCCCCTACCCCACTACTCTCTCTTCCCCTCTCCCTCCCAGCCGCTGCTTTTTGGCAGTCGACACCGTTTCCAGTAACACGCGCTGTCGTGTAACCCGCTAACCACTTTTACAACGCCACTAAATCACCTGGGCTGCCGGCGGAATCACTGTCATCTCACAGATGGGGAAATTTGTCCTTTTTGTCAGCACTCGGCGAGACGTGATGGCATAAATAGCAGGTTGCACTGCCTGCAGCTTGGAGATGTGCTGTGCGGAGCGGAGCACGTCATCCCCAGGGGGCTGAGAGAGCAGAGTATGAAAGTCAAGAAGGCATGATTTATTTTATGGCACAAGTCTCTAGGGGTGCTAAGTTTTCAGGGCAGAGCTGCTTTATCCAATTATCCCATAAAACCCACTCCACCCAAGACTGAAAGTCAACAGTCTGGTGGGCGAGGAATGCCCAACCATGCCAAAGTGACATTCACAGCCTGGAACGAAACATGAAAGGCTGGGCAATATTTGGCACAGTAGCTGTGTTGACTCATCTGAGAGCCCACATACAGGATGAGTTTGGGGTTCTCAACTCCAACAACATCAATAAGGTTTGCACACTTTGAGATACTGCAGGTCGCCTGAGGCTGGCAGAGGGCCCAGGACTTGACTGCTGGGTAGAATGTGTCTTTAAAATGGTTAATTATTGTTCAGCGGCAGATATGGGAAGTGAATAGAACTGGTCAAGATTTTTTCTTCGTCCTATTTTTTCTCATGAAAAATGATTTTTTGTTTTAACCAAAATTTAATTTTTTCACAGGAAAGGCAGCCCTCCAAGTTGCTAGTTAGTCACCTTAGCATGCCCTGCTGCCAACTCTCATGATTTTGGGAGTTTTTCTTTAAGTCCCAGCTTCTGGAGACATGTGCTTATGTGAGACTTTCAACGTCTGTTTGAAGGAGAAGGCAGGTTTTGTAGCTGCAGAGGAAAACTTGAAAACGTGATCCCTACAGACTCTAAAACCAGCAGGTGAATATCAAGACCCTCCCAGATGATGAATTCTGAAAGTTTTATGATTTGTCAGTCAATCTCATAATTTTGTGGGAAATAGTGGAAAAATCCATTTTGGTTTACATTTTCCATTTTTCATTGAAATATCAGAAACATGTTTTGATTTAAAAAATCACTTTTTGATTGAAATTTTCATTTTTCTATTCAGTTTTCTTTTTAAAAAATTCTCTTTTTAGTTTTCAAACCCTGATTTATAAACAATTTTCAAAAACCAAAATTAATTCTTGGTTTGAATTTTTCACTGAAATACTGAAAAAATTCAGAAGGCATTTTGGAAAAAAAGTGATTTTTTAAAATTCTTTCTCACAAAGTATTATCATTTTTAGACTAGCTCCAGGCATGAGTTCCCAAGTAACAGACAACGTCCAAGTTGTGGGAAATGACAAATTAGCATTGCAGAAGTTTTAGTTCCCATGGGAATGAAAAGGTCACTATGGGTCCATCCCAGAATGCAATGGAAAATCTGAGCCTCGTTTTCCAGAAGGCAGTGGAATGCTCCAAAAAGGGCACCTCCTTGCAGGGCCATGGAAAGCTTGCATTGATGGAGAAAAACCCTGCCAGAATTCTTTAGGAAGTTCTGAAGATGGTGGAGCATCCCTCGGTCCTTGTGAAGAACTTCAAGTTCAGAGAAAGGGACTATGTTGGAAGGAACAAGAAGCTTGGAGAAGACAACACCAGCACCCTTTCTGTGCCCTCTGGAATCATGGGGTAACATGAGAATGCTGACAAGCAGAGCTGGTTATAATGTTCTCAATTACAAAAAAATCAGGAAAAAATATTTTGACTGCATTTTCACCATCCTTTCTCTCCTGTTTTTTGACCACGTCAGCTGCTCCTCAGCAGGGATCTCAGGTCCCATAACAGTAGTATCTGGGCACTTCACCATCTTTCAGGTATTGGTCATCACAACACATCTGTGAGGCAGGGAAATGCTGTGATCCCCATTTCACAAAGGAGGAACTGAAGCAGAGGGAAATTCAGTGTCTTACCCAGGTCACACAAGAAGTCTCCCAAACCTCAAGCTGGGGACTAACCATTCTTCTTGTCAGGGAACAGGGAGTTTCACCTGCTGGGTCAGCATTGCACAACGAGGTGCCTGAGGAAGGTTTCATGCCCCTTTTCTGAAGCATCCTGCAGTGGTTGCAGACGGAGGCAGGATAGAAGACTACATGGACCTTGGGTCTGTTTCTCGTGAGGCAATTCCTGAACCTCCATCTCCTCAGGGTTGGGGGATGATTGTTTCAGCCAAATAGAATGATTTGTAATTATTATCCAAGGGCTGGGATAATTCCACAAGCCTCTGTTAAACCATTTCCTGCATTAACATTGCGTCCGAGGGGACTGTTTGCTTCTTTCCCTTCTAATCAGATTAGTGGAAGCAGTTCTACACTTCCATAATCACAGTCCTCATTAACCCTCCTGAATGCTCACTTATTCCCTCTCATTGCTCATACTCATCAGGTGGCTCAGAGAAACCCCCTTGCCAAGGGGAAATTCTCTCCACCTCCCACTGGATTTGGCGGATTACAAAAGACATCTCCCCAGTTTGAGAAGATTACATTTCAAACCATACAAGAAAGGTATATATTTTTCCATATGGCCTGATGCCACATATCGGCTTAGACCCTGATTCTGCACCAGTCAGATAATTGGGAGTTTTGCTATTGACTTCAGGGAGTGTAGAATCCAGTCTTTCGGCTGTGACATGGCCAGACCTTCGGGGCACAAATGGGCTGAGGCAAGTTGGTACTTGGTTGAGAAGCCGTGTACACAAAACTGGAAAGTAGTGTTAGTGACCCAGGAGGTGGCATGCCTTCCTGTGAGCCAGCCCTGAATCAATGCACTATCATGGGATTAGGCCACTGTGCTCCTGCTTTCTGCAAAAAGAGAAGGGTTATTAGTGGTTTTTCCATTTGCTAGCTCCCTCCTGCAGGCCTGAAATTCTGCATGCTGCATTTTCAGCTGGATACAGTGTTCTTCTTCTCTTCTTGACTTACATTATTTTGCAGCACTACTGTATGCTGTTAAGCAAGTGCAGGGTTCCATCCCAAAACTAACCGCTTTTCCGTGGTGGGTGGAGGAGCAACGTTTTCAAAGGATCTTGGGATCCTTAGGGAGGACGAAGTTCTACATGATGGGAGCATCTGAAACAAACCGATAGGAAATAAATGCATGATATTGCTGATTCATGTTCAAGGAAGCAGCTCTCCTGAGCCTTTATTTGAGCAACAGAACAGAAAACTGGACCACGCATCATAATAAGGGCACTGTAATTAGGGTTGCCAGGTGACCAGTTTTCAACCGAACACCCCATTGAAAAGGGACCCTCTCCCCAGCCCTCGCCAGACTGGTTTAAATGAGTGAGGGAGTGGGGGTGGGGGAGAGCGCGCGATGGAGGGAAGGGGGATGGAGTGAGCAGGGCGGGGCCTCGGACAAGGGGCGAGGCAAGGGCATTCGGTTTTGTTCAGTCAGAAAGTCGGCAACCCTAAAGTCTGTACATAAAGCGTAATTACCTTGTAATTACAATGTACATATAAAATGTTATTACAGTGTGATTGCCACTGCTTAGTCTAATTGGAAAGTTCACTATATAAGCAGGAATAATCACAGTGCAAATACACTGCAGTTACATACCTGGATTCTAACAGCATATGTGTTAAGACCACCACCAAAAGGCTAAATATAAATAATTCGATCACATGCTTAGCCTTCTGGGTATATTAATGGGTGGTAATTACTCTGTAATTACAGTTCACTTACTGTAACATGGGACTGAAAGTGGTTTGCGTCTCGCTACTGGAGATGAGATTTCTCTCTCCCCTACCTGGGAGAGGTTTCAAACGTACACCTTTACTATCTCTGCTCCATAGATTTCTTGCCACGCTGTTTCTATTAAAGCTGCCTGTGTTTAAACCAGAGCTCTGTCTCTTCCCAGCCTGTCTCTGCTTGCCAGTGGGGACCACGATGATCACCGTCAACAGCCACATTTCACTGGAATAATGGACTTGTCCAAAAAAGAGAGACGAGATAGATTAGATTAGATTAGATTAGATTAGATTACATAGCGTGGTGAAGTGATAAGATTCGGGTTCTTGACATCACATCCATTCCGGTGGCAAGCAGCCAACTGCAATGTCACTAACACAGGAGTATTGATGACTCTGCAGTGGTGCATGGGAACAAGTTTATCAGTCAAATACCAATGTCTAGAAAGAGTGGCCAAAGAACAGAAAAATGGGAAGAGGAGACAGGGGAGGCGAGGAAGACGAAAGGAGGAGACAGACATGCTGAAGAGAACAGGGAGGGAGAGAAGGTCGTTAAGTACTTAGTGCTACACCTTAGTGATTCAAGTTCCAAACAGCATATAAATTAAGAGTGTAATTCTGTCCTAGGATTCTGGTGATCTGAGCTTCACGCTGGAGGTTTATGATACTGCCTAGATCCTTTGATGGAATTACAGCCTTAGAGCATTCAGTTGGGGCTACATTATTCCTGAGGTTTCAGCTTCCCCATTTCTTGTTATGACATCATTACTGAGGTGATAAGGATGTAAACACCTGTTTAGTACAAATCCAATTACAGCCCATACCATGGTATAAATCACTCCCTTAATTCCACTTCAGAAACATTTCTGTCCTAAGTGAGGAAAATACCACTATTTATTTCCATCATGAATCCTCAGTGCTACACGAATATTTATTAAGGATGGCCAGGCCTGTCCATACTACTAAAGAGGAGGACTACACGGCAGCTCAGCCCTTCTTCTGAACAGAACTCAAACTCCTTTTAATAGCGTGGTTCTGCTCTGAGAGGTGACACAGCAAAGATTTGCACCTTCCCACTCAGCAGACGTGCTCTGTGTGCAGTCAGCGTCGTGTCTGCTCTCTTTGGGGATTAAAACACATTTCCATGGGGTGTTTTTATTTCTTATTTTTATTACATGTAAAGTGAGAGGCCTCAGCTGAGATCAGGGACCCACTTTGCCAGGCGCTGTAGGGAGACATAAAAGACCTGCAAAACTTACAATCTAAATAGGCAAGACAGACAAATGATGGGAGAAAAGCTAGATTATTATCTGTACAAACGAGGAACAATGATAGCGGGTCTACACTAGGAACTTCTATCTTTGTACCAACCTAACCCACTGCTGTAGACTGACCTAGGTTGATGGAAGAATTCTTGTGTGACATTGAGCAAGCAACAGCATCTCTCTGTGCCGCAGTTTCCCATCTCCAAAATGAAGATAACAATCTGCCCTGTCTTTTCCGACTGTAAACCCTTCAGAGCAGGCACTGGGTCTTGTTTCACACTTATGCACCACAGTGGGACCTACTCTCAGTTGGGGCCAGGATAGGCTCCAGGGTTTTTGCCGCCCCAAGCAGCAAAAAAAAAAAAAAAAAAAAAAAAAAAGCCGTGATCACGATTTGCAGCTTTACCACCATTGCTTCAGTCTTCGGCAGCAATTCAGGGTCTGGTCCTTCGCTCCGAGAGGGAGTGAGGGACCCACCATTGAAGAGTCAGACGTGCTGCCCCTCTCCATTGGCCACCCCAAGCACCTGCTTGCTGGGCTGGTTGGAGCCTGGTTGGGGCCTCTTAAATTCCATTGCAGAACACATAATAACAACGGTAACACTCCGGCAGGTTCAGATGAGCATGTTATTGCTAATTTTAGGGGAGGTTATGTCAATCGACCCATCACAAACCATTTGTGATGTGTCCCAGACTGGTTGATCCTCCTCCGTGAACATCTTCGCCAGCTTTCGGCAAAGACCCAGCGATCAGTATTTGCACAGACATATGGGAGAGAGTGGGATCGTACAGTTAAAAGGCTAAACTACCGGAGAGCCAGCAAGAGGCAGAGTGAGCTGCAGCCCCGGGCATCGACTCAGAACTACAGCCTGGAGAATTGGGCTGTTTATTTTTGACTCATTATTGATGCCATTAAGCACAGAAAGGCAGAATGCTCAAGACAGATTTGGGAAAAGGGAGGAAAACCAACTTCAGAGAAGGGCTTTTGCGCTGAGATGACATGTGAAAAAGAGAGAGCAATTATGCCAAAATCAATGGCCTTTACCAGTAATTTTCTGCAATTTCTTTGTTACAATGGCAGATATATGTGTCTGGAAAAAGCTTACGCACTTACAATCCAGAACAGCAGCAGGTGTGGGCCCACGCAGCTTAGCCAAAAACACACAAGTCTCCAGCTCCCTGCACCATGCCGGGCCACCAGTCCGGGGCACCCTCCTCAAATCCCCAACTCCAGCCCAGGGCCTGCTTCTCTGCTGCAGAGTGGATTCCCTAACTGCCTCTCCCATCTCCCTGCTGTGCAGTTCCACTCCATGCAGCACCCCAGCCAGCATGGTGACTGACTTGGATCCACAAACACACACACATACACACACACACTTCCTCACCCATGTCTCTTTCCTCTGCATTCCTCACACACTGGTGAAGCAAAATCCAGCCAATGCAGAAGTGAGGCAGACCACGCATGGTGATGAGCTACACTCCACTTGCCAGTGTTGAAGGCAGAGCAATTCTCTGTGTGTAACAGAGCAATCTTCTTATCTCAAACAAACTGAAGGTTAAATAGCAGCGCTTGGCCATTCTCACTGCATATGCAACAGGGTCTCTCTCGCTAATGTAAAACTGTCCTTTTGCTAATTCCCGGTTGCTGGATGGGACACTGACAGCCTGGTTTTCCCCTGCCCTGCGCCTTGTGCAGCCATCTACAGCTGTGCAGAGTGGCTGTCTGCTATGTAAGCATTTTACACCTGTGACACGCTGGTGTGAAGGACTCCACAAGGTCAGTGGGGAGCCTTTAACGCCTCTTCATTTGGGGGAGTTTTATTGAGTAACTGAAGGAGTTGAATGGATTCACTGCAATAGGCTGTGGGTTTGTATGGAGCAGGAGATATGTTGAGATTGCAAAGTCTTGGTGATCTGACCATCTCCTGAGTCTGACTTAAGCTAGGGACATCAGTTAAAAATATTTTAATGAGTGCTGGAAAAGAAGAGGAGCAACTCTAGGATTTTACAGCTATAGTGGTGACTAGATAGATAGATAGATAGATAGATAGATAGATAGATAGATAGATAGATAGATAGATAGATAGATAGATAGATAGATAGATAGATAGATAGATAGGGTGTATGGGGGGGGGGGAAGAGAGAGAAGTCTGTGCTGTGCCTGAAGTTGCTCAGCACAGCTGGGGTGTGGTGCAGATATGTAATGATGGCTTTAATCCAGCGCTGGCCTGACCATGAGGCGACCTGAGGTGGCCATCTCAGGTGCTAGACTGGGGTGGAAGAGCGCCACTAGGACCCAGAGTGTAGAAAAGTGTGTCTGCTGCTGGTGCATATGTATTCTCTCTGCTCTAGATGCACAGAGATGGTGGAGTGCTGTGCTGGTGGAAGGAGGGCACAAGAGACATAACAGGCAGGCAGGAGAAAAGGTGAGAGGGAATAACAGAAAGCAGCAGGAGCTGCAGGGAGAGAGAGGAGGGGGAGTCTCTTATGTACCTCTCCAGCACTCCCAGGAGCCTGGACTGATTCACACCAGCTTCTCAGGGAGCTTCCTGTTTCCTGCTGCTTCTCTGAACCCACCTGAAGAGAACAGGCAGTCAACTGAAGTAATGGGAGCCAGTTAGGCCCTTAAGACGCTGATATCTTCCCTCACTCAGGCCCTGCAACCAGCCTAATTATTTGCCCCCTTCAACTGAGTGTTGAGAGCCACTCTAGCTGGCACAGAACAGCAGCCATGAGTGAAAGAAGAAAACGCCCCTCTGGGGCAGCATTCAGAAAAAGAAAGCAAGCAAAGGAAGCTTTTCTATCTAAGCAGGAAGGAGCTCTCCTGAGATACACAGACACAAATGTTCACGGTGAGCCTTCCAGCTCCAGTGAGGATGTGAGTGGTGAGGAGATGCCTGATCTTCCAGTTAGTCAGAGTGCAGGTGACCTGGCAGCTACTGCAGCATCCATATCTCCATCTCAAATGGATGTAACCATGCACATTCCTGAAGAAAAGTGTAGATCAGAGAAGAGTGTGGTGGAGGCGCAAGAAACAGCTGCTGCTGAGTTTAGTTCCTTAAGTCAAGATGATCCAGGACTGTGGACCCACTTGAGCAGTAGCCTGAGGGACTTCCTTGTACTGCATGGGCCACAGCAAGTGAAAAACTCCATGTTCCCCGATGACAATGAAAATAGAACTTTCCATCCAACACATTACTGGCGTGAAATCCCCAAGGGTGACAAAGTGGAGAGGCCATGGCTTATGTACTCAAACCCCCAGAATGCTGCATACTATTTTTGTTCCAAACTCTTCCAGTCTAATGTTCCAACCACATTGGGTTCTACAGGAACAAAGGACTGGAAACATCTGGCATGCAATGAGAAGGCAGCAAATCATAGAATATCAGGGTTGGAAGGGACCTCAGGAGATCATCTAGTCCAACCACCTGCTCAAAGCAGGACAAATCCCTAGACATTTTTTTAACCCAGTTCCTTAAATGGCCCCCTCAAAGATTGAACTCACAACCCTGGTTTTAGCAGGCCAATGCTCAAACCACTGAGCTACTCCTCCTCCAATCACCAGAGAGCATTCCATAGGTGAAAAGAGTTTGAGATGAAGCTAAGATTAAAGGCCACCATAGATGATCAGCATTAAGAGAAGATTGCATCAGTCTCTCTTTACTGGCAAAATGTTCTGAAAAGGCTCATGGCCATTGTGAGAATGCTTGCTACCCAAAACCTAGCACTGTGTGGCACTTCATATCAACTATATGTGCCAAACAATGGAAACTTCCTTAAAATTGTGGAGCTGATGGCTGAGCTTGATGCTGTACTCCAGGAGCATCTAAGAAGAGTCACCACCCAAGAAATGTACACACACCACTACCTTGGAAAAACAATTCAAAATGAGATCTTATAGTTACTGGCAACAAAAGTCAAACAGAAGATTGTGGCAGGTCTGAAATCAGCAAGATATTACTCTGTTATGCCGGACTGCACACCTGACATCAGCCATACAGAACAAATTACTTTAATTGTGTGTTTTGTAATAACAACGATGACTGTCCGAGAGCATTTTCTAGAATTTATTGACATTGATGATACTCCAGGAGCTGGTATGACATATGTGCTTCTTAAAAAGCTGGAAGATACGGGAATTGCGATAGCCGAAATGAGAGGTCAGGCCTACAATAATGATGCCAACATGAGAGGAAAGAACAGAGGACGGCAGACATGGATCCGAGAATTAAATCCTTGAGCTTTTTTTGTCCCATGCAGTTCTCATTCATTGAATTTGCTGGTCAGTGATGCAGCATCATCTTCTAGTGAGGTTGCTGAATTTTTTAATGTCATTCAAAGCATCTCTGTATTTTTCTCTGCATCGACTCATCGATGGCAAATTTTGAAGCAACATCTGGGAACATCCTCTCAGACACTGAAACCACTGAGTGTCACATGATGGAAAGTCGAGTGGAGGCGATAAAGCCTATCAAACACCAAATTGGGAAGATAGATGATGCCATAGTTGCCATTATGGAGGATAATGCTATGACAGGAACTGTTCGTGGGAGAACAGTGGCAGAGGGAAATGGAATCACCAGAAACATACAGAACTTCAAATTTCTGTGTGGCTTAGTGTTGTGGCATGAAATACTGTTTGGAATAAACGTTGTAAGCAAGAGACTCCAAGATGTTGGCCTTGACATATCTAGAGCAATGGAACACCTGGACAAAGCAAAGTCATACCTACAGTCTTACCGGTCAGATGAGGTATTTCAAAGCATTCTGAAGAGTACACAGAAGTTGGCGGAGGAAATTCACACTGAAGCTATTTTCCCACCCCTTCAAGAATACAAGCGTCACCGAAGAAGACGACATTTTGATTATGAGGCACGAGATAATCCCATAAGAAACCCCAAACAACAATTCAAAGTTGAATTTTTTAACCAGGTGCTGGATTGTGTAATATTCAGTTGAAGAAGGTTTCATGCAGCTCAAGGAACCCAGCAGTATATTTGGGATGTTGTACGATATTTCAAAACTCCTCACTATACCTGAAGAAGACCTACACCAGCAATGCAGGGCACTAGAGACAGTGCTGACACATGATGACGTGCGATATTGATGCGAGTGATTTAGGTGACGAACTGAAAGCCCTTTCAAGATACACTTCAGCAGGATCAACTCCAAAGGTTGTTCTGGAATATATGTACACGAATAAGATGACCACCCTATATCCAAATGCTTTTGTTGCTCAGCACATACTTCTACCACTTCCTGTAACAGTTGCCAGTGGAGAACGCAGCTTCTCCAAGCTGAAGTTA
The DNA here is from genome assembly GCF_007399415.2 of Gopherus evgoodei. NCBI lineage: Eukaryota > Metazoa > Chordata > Testudines > Testudinidae > Gopherus > Gopherus evgoodei. Next base: position 6,822,347 of record NC_044339.1, on the reverse strand, counting down.
ATAAAAACACATCTACACTCCACAATGACACAGGAGAGGCTTGTCGGCCTTGCAATGATCTCAACAGAGCACGAGCTAGCCCAGACTGTGGACCTTCAGGAAGCAGTTCAAATCTTTGCAACCAAGATGGCACGGAAAGCCCCACCTTGATTATTCAAACAGATAACAATGCCAGTGTTTACTATGCAGGCAAGAAAAGTTACATTTGCTGTTCAGGTATTTGAAGGTTACATGTTACTTAACATTTTTGAACAAGGCATTTTAAGTTGTTCGTTCTCCTTTACTGGGATAGGTAGCAGAGCAGTACCATGAGAGGAGCAGAACAGGAAGAAGGCAGAATTGAGACCTTTCAAAGTTTGGCCCAAGCGAGGGGGCATGAGGGCATCATTTGAGCTCCCCGCATCTCTTGCATTTCCCCAGTGCTGGGGCTGATGTGCACTGGACCAATCGCCAGGCACAACTGAGAGCAACCCAAAGGCTGCCCTAAATTACACCAGCTGCCAAGAGACTCGAGAAGCCAGCCTTCCAGATCAGGACTGCTAGAACATAAGGGAACCCCAGCTACACCTCTTTTCCCCAGGCCATGTCACCTGCAATGGAGGTCGTGAGTGGGGTGGAGACACAGCCTTTACAGTGGCTGAACCATCCAAGGATTCCTCTACATGGGGAGAAGGCTCCAAAGGCTGGATCTGCCAGCTTATACAGGCACAAAATAGTGGTAACTCCCCAAAGGATCCGGTTCCTTAGAAAGGGGGCGTCTGCAGGGATTGTGCAGGGGCTGGGACTTAATACACAACCTTTCTAAATACCAATGTTTATGTCAATGCCTTAAATCCTTTACCATCACCTGCTTTTTCATTCCGAATAAAACCATGTTGAAATAAGTGGATTTTTGAATGGAATGACCCTTTCAAATTTGTATTTTACTTTTTCTTTTTTAAATGATTGACTCCTAAGCAGATTCCCTCTCATTCTTCAAAAGCACTTGGCTAGCACAATTTCAACTAGCCGCTCCCAAGTACATTGGTATAAAACATTTTAATTGTGGGGCCATGAAAAAGCAGAGAATAATAGAGTATAAAGAGTTATACAATATAATTAAGGCAGTAAATGCCAATAGAAAAATTGTTGGTCAAGGGTGATGCAAGGAAGTCTTTCTATAAATTAACTGTGCTCAGGTCTATAGGCAGCTTTGCTGAATTAGCAGGGAGAAAAGTACATCATGGTCCTGGGAAATAATAGCAAAGGAGGAAAGGAAAATTAAAATGAAGAAGGTATAACAAGGAACCAAAGCCGTCCTTCCAACCTCCAGCCTCATTTCCACCTGTATGCACTAGCTTACATTTCTCATTTCCCTTCCTTGATCTCCTCTGTCCCACACTCAGATACCATGCTGCTGGGCAGATAGATAGATCAGTGGTTCTCAACCAGGGGTACCCAGAGGTCTTCCAGGAGGTACATCAACTCATCTAGAGATGTGCCTAGTTTTACAACAAGCTCCATAAAAAGCACAAGCGAAGTCAGCGCAAACTAAAACTTCATACAGACAATGATTTCTTTATACTGCTCTATATACACTGAAATGTAAGGACAATATTTATATTCCAACTGATTTATTTTATAATGATATGGTTAAAAATGAGACAATAAGCAACTCTGCAGTAAGAGTGTGCTGTGAGACTTCTGTATTTTGATGTCGGATTTTGTAAGCAAACAATTTTTAAGTGAGGTGAAACGTGGGGATACGCAAGACAAAGCAGAGTCCTACCAGGGGTACAGTAGTCTGGGAAGGTTGAGAGCCGCTGAGACAGACTAGATAGATAAGCATTTGAAATGAATTTATCACCCTGCTCCTCTGAATGCCCCACTCAGTCCAAAATCCAATCTCACAGCACTTCTGGGCCACACAGCCCTAGCATCCCATTACATAAGGGGTCCTCTGTATTTTCTGATCTCCCTCCATTCCAATTACTTGCCTCCCCAATTTCCTGAGGTGCTCAGTGAGCAAAGACTGCTGTAATTTGATACAACAGCCAGTCCGCAACGCGACCAGGTCAGCTGTATTATTGCAGTGGAAGTTGATTTCCTAGTTTTTACCTCTTCCCTGCTCTTCTGTTAAACCAATTTGTATTATCGCTGGTTGGCTCTTGGGCACCTGTAATGATACTAATGCTCCTTGGATGCTTCTGAGCCACTTCAGAGCTGTGATGGGGGCTAATGCGCTGTCGGCTGCGGTGCGCTGCTCTGCACCATTTGCTGTAATGAGCCAGCTGCATCCTCCCTGTGTTGGTAGATCTGCGCCTGCTGGTGGAGTCTTCCTCCTAGGCGGGGGCTGATTTTCCAGAACTTGCCGTAGCTTTAAAGTGACAGGGCAGCAATCAAGCTAATCTGTTTACTGGATGATTTCTCAGCAGGGAATAGACTCATAGACTTTAAGGCCAGAAAGGGCCACCATGAATTGTTCCCTCCATGCAAAAATCTCACTTTGTTCGCCCATTTCTTCACCCCCACTTGCAGTTTTGTCCTATCTTGACATCACCAAGGATGCTACCAGCATAAGGCACAAGCCCCTGGCTCAATCTGCTTTGCATGTCTCTGGGTCCCTGGCCCACCTCAGCATCAGGGGAGGTGGAAAGGTATCTGAGATCCTCCCATCCACTTTGTCTCCTACACTTTGTTCAGCTGGGCCAGACCAGGACCTGGCTGTATAGGTGCTATAAATATCAAAAGTCTAGCCCTAATGTCCCTTCTGAAGTCTAATGCTTATAACTAACATTAGATACCAGTGTCCAGGTTTTCAAAAAAGCTCAGGCCCTGATTTACTCACACCCACAAAGGGAGCCAGATATTGATGGGGACTCAGCTCCATTTAAATACCGAAAACATGGCTGGATTTTCAACAGTCCTCCACACCCGGCCATGATGCTGGCGGCCAGCGTTGCAAAAGGGCTCAGATCCCAACGTGCGGAGCTCTTTTGAAAACCAAGCCCTGATTCTGGCTGCCAAGAACACTCTGGAAACTTCCGGCCCTATCTCTGACAGCATTTCCAAACTCGACAGCACTGGGGCGGGGGAATGTGACAAAGGTGCATGAACCGTGCATGGGGGTTGGGCAGAGCTGGATCCCAGACGTCCCACTGAGAGCAGCCTTCACAAAGCAAGGAGTCTGTAGCATGCAGCTGGGTACACTATAAGCTGTACTTCCTCAGGGCCTGCCACATGGCGGTTGTGCCATCTAGCAGGAACGTGTGCCTGTGTTTGTGAGGAAGACTTTGCCGTCTCTTATTTAAAAAGATAAAAGTTCTTTATTTATTTGATCTTCACAGGCCCCCGCAACCATAGGCACCAACTCCGTGGTTACTCTGGGTCTCAAGGACCCACCGAAAGAAAAAATAAGGGGTGCTCAGCACCCACAGGGCCGGATTAGTCTTTTGTGGGCCCTGGCATCCGGGTTGTGGCCCCACCGCCCATGCTCCGCCCCAAGGGCCTGCGAGGGTGACCAGACAGCAAGTTTGAAAAATCAGGACAGGAGGTGGGGGGTAATAGGAGCCTATATAAGAAAAAGACCCCAAAATCGGGACTGTCTCTAGAAATTCGGGACATCTGGTCACCCTAGGGCCTGCTTCCACTCGGCTGCTTCCTCGAGGCCCCGCCCCCATTTAGCCGCTTCCCCCAAGGCTCCACTTGTGCTTTGCCCCAAAACCCCACCCTCACTCAGCTCTTCCTCATGGGGCGTGGGGGGGGGGGTGTGCGGAGAGGAGCACCCACCGGCAAAAACAAGTCAGCATTTGTGCCTTCGACTCTATTTGCTTCCTCCCTGGATCTGATTTTAACATGCCCAGGGCTAGATTTCTAAGTGCACTCAACGTGTTCTTGGAAACTTGGCCATAAGTGTCAAGAGCGCTGCCATCCAGACAGCAACAACCGTCTACCCCAGCAACCCTCGTGGACTGAATTCAAACCTGACGCCTGTGAGGAAAAGGCTCTATATCTCTTTCCAGTCCCCCTGAGTCATCCATTGCCTCCCATCCCCTACACAGTCTCTCAGCTCTAAGGTGGATCCAAAGCAAAGAAATCACCGAGTGCAGGCAGAACCTTGGAGTCTGTAATGGGAAATCAAGGGGAAAGAATGCAAAAAGGAAACAGAGCAAATGGTCTCTTCTGTGCATCCAGCTGCCTGTCTTCGGAGAGAGGCTGTGCTCGAAATAATCTCCAGGAAATACCAACCGCCTGCGAGAAATTAAAGAGAACGCCTAGAGTTCTGCACATTCAAAGCGAGAGGCTGTGACAGACAAGGGAGAGAAAAGAGTGTGTGCAACTCTTCCGATATGGGGAGATAAAGGAAGAGAAGCTGTTTAAATGGCAATGCACATTAACACCCCCACCCCTCTGTCTCCCAACCCCTGCTCATCCACTTCAGAGACTTTGAAGATGGAAGGGAAAATTGCATCAAAGAGCTGAATAATTTCATTAAATAGGAACCTCCGAGGAGAGGACGAGCACTAAAAACAAGAACTGAAGATGCTGCCAGGAGCCTTTCAAGTTGGGGAGGATGCAAAGCTGTGCCAATCATTTGCCCCTTGTCAAGGTTCCTTCCCCACTCTGAACTTTAGGGTACAAATGTGGGGACCTGCATGGACACTTCTAAGCTTAATTATTAGCTTAGATCTGGTACACTGCCACCATCCAGAAGTCAGTGTCTGGAGCACTTCCTGTCCCCCTAAAACTCTCCCCTCCCTGAGTGGCCTTGAGGGACTTCACCAATTCCCTGGTGACACAGATTCAAACCTCTTGGATCTTAAAACAAGGAGAAATTAATCATCCCTCCTCCTTTCCCCCACCAATCCCTGGTGAGTCCAGATCCAATCTCCTTGGATCTTCAAACAAGGAAAAATCAATCAGGTTCTTAAAAAGAAAGCTTTTAATTAAAGAATAAAGGTAAAAATCATCTCTGTAAAATCAGGATGGAAAATACTTTACAGGGTAATCAAATTCGTATAGCCCAGAGGAACCCCCTCTAGCCTTAGGTTCAAAGTTACAGCAAACAGAGGTAAAATCCTCTCAGCAAAAAAGGACGTTTACAAGTAGAGAAAACAAAAATAGAACTAATCCGCCTTGCCTGGCTGTTACTTACAATTTTGAAACATGAGAGACTGGTTTAGAAAGATTTGGAGAGCCTGGATTGACGTCTGGTCCCTCTTAGTCCCAAGAGCGAACAACACCCAAAACAAAGAGCACAAACAAAGCCTTCCCTCCACCAAGATTTGAAAGTATCTTGTCCCCTTATTGGTCCTCTGGTCAGGTGTCAGCCAGGTTTACTGAGCTTCTTAACCCTTTACAGGTAAAAGAGGCATTAACCCTTAACCATCTGTTTATGACACCCCTCCATCAGGAGACAGGAGAACGGAGCAGCACAAAGCTGTGTTCCCCACCTAGCCTGGTTTGTAGCGAGCACCTCACAGCCCAGAGCTCTCAAGAGCAGGTTGGATGATGCCAGTCTGGTCGTTCCCGTTTGCTGGGACATTTCAGGGCAGAACCAGTGAGTGTGAGGAGTGGATGGATGGGGTCTGCAGAACCGGGCTGAAACATCCCACAAGGAGACACTCATGCTATTTTGGGACTTTCGTCTAAACCTAGGAGACAACGGCAAACAGGGGGGAGGGATAGCTCAGTGGTTTGAGCATTGGCCTGCTAAACTCAGGGTTGTGAGTTCAATCCTTGAGGGGGCCATTTAGGGATCTGGGGCAAAAATCTGTCTGAGGGTTGGTCCTGCTTTGAGCAGGGGGTTGGACTAGATACCTCCTGAGGTCCCTTCCAACCCTGACATTCTATGAAATAATGGCCCCAATCCACAGAGTCTAAATCTTTTCAGCCCTTCCCAAAGGCCCCAGCTGGGGTTAGAGTTCAACGTGAGTTAGGGGAGGGGAGGTTCAAGCTGCTTATTATAACTATCTGACATGCTGATTTCCCTGCTTTCACAGGGACTAACAAGACATGTGATAGGAACGCAAACCATCCCACCTCAAACCCACTGCCTCTCATCTAGCACCTCCAGTTGGTCCACCATGACTTCAGGGGAAAGTAACCCATTGCTCAGTGCCTGAGTGCTGAGCCTTCTATCTGTCATGGGCAGAGAGCACTGGATTCAGACACTGCCCTTGCTGCTGAAGTAAGCTAAAAAAACTTTACTCATTTGCTTATTCTACAACAGCTCAACAGGGGACTGGGTTAAGCGCGAGGGCTTCGTCTATACCCCGAAGAACAGAGACGGGAGGTTGAATGGTAAAGCCCTTTCGTGGCAGCCAGCCTTGCAATATTCATTCAAGGCAGTTGTCCCACATCAGTCCGAACCTGTCTCCAAACTCAGGCCTGCAACGTCCTTCCGTGGGCACCAGCTGCAACCGGTGAGTCACTCTGTGCATCTGCTCTCGGCATACGCCTGAGATCTGGGACATCAGATTGCAATGCCAGGAGCCCGATACTATTGGGTTCTGGCTGTTTGAAGATGGATGGTATCTGCATTAGAAACCCGCAGAAAACAGAGTCTTGTTTCTATCCTCCATCTGTTGACGCTTGTGCATTCATGCTTGGCAGGACTTCGTTGGGAAAACTGCTCGTATGCACAGCAAATGGAGATCGCCTCCTATACCTGATGGCTGGCTCTTTGGCATCGCATCACACAGACCAGGGAGCCACAAATTTCTGGGGACAAACTGAAAACAAAGAGACTTGCAGATGAAATACCTTGCATTATCAAAGACCCAGCTTAATTCCGCTGAGCTTCTGCTTAAGCGTTTGTTCCCGTCTCTTCTAAGAGCTGTTTGTTTCTCTTCTGATGAGTTTAGTGAAAACAGCTTCTCTCTAATGGACTTATCCCAGTTAGGAAAAGGAGGTAGGGAGGTACCCCAGGATCGCCTCTACCCACAGGGATACTCCCGCCCAGAGAGACACACACCATAGCCATGCCAGGGCCTTGGCCACCAAGGGGATGCAACACGCAAGGTGGGGTTTGGGGGGGCAGACTGCACAGCCCTAGGGACAGCTCTGCCCTGGAGACTGCTTAATGGAAGGTGTTGACTGGGACTGGAGATACATTATTTTAGCCAAGTAAAATACATAGTGACTGGCGCAGTGGAAGAGCCAAGTGTGAGCTCAGGCCTGGAATAGCCTGGGGTGCTACCTCTGAGGACTGAGGCGCATGCAGAGAGCTATAGAGGGGAGAAGGCTCAGAAGACTGGAGCTACAGCTCATTTGCTACACAGTGATGAGTTCTCAAATGCATCCAGATCCATGCAAGCAGCTAAGGGCAGGGACCAGCATATCACAGGTCAGATCTTCAGCTGATGTAGACCAAGGCAGCGGCAGTGAAATGAACGGACCAACGCCCATTCAAAACCCCCTAAACTGGTTAGGTGCTTCCCAGAAAGTCAAAGGGAGTTAGGCACATGACTGAGGTGCTTTTGAAATCCCATCAAAGAACTCTTTGAGTTGATAGAGCACCTTCCACATGAGGATCTCAACAAGCTCTAAAATGCTATTTATGGTAGCTTCCCCCATCCCACCCCATGACAGAGGTCAGTGTTGTTATCCCCAGTTTTCAGAGGGGGGAAATCAAGGCACAGACGGGGTGTATGACTTGCCTATGACCACCAGGAAGGCAAAGCCAGGAGTAGAACCCAGTCGTCCTAACTCCCAGACCTTTGCTTTAATCCGTAGTCCGTCCTTCCTCTCGCAGTGCACTCCTCTTCGTCACACCATTGACATGAGTAGGCTTGATTGAAAGACATAAATAAGTTGTTTGGTTTGCCCACGTTCAAACCACTTATTTGCTATCCATATAATTGAGGTTTTTGCACACACAAATGGGGATGGGTGTTCTTTGCTGCAACAGCAGGATTCACATGAAAACAGGGGACTGGTATGCAGACCAAAGTATTCATTGTTCAGCATCCATTGTCCTTTAATCTTAGCCACTGGGGTAGGGAACCAGAAACAATATATCGTGACTTGTCTAACCAGTGAGCATACGTACAACTAAGAGCTTGTATACACTTGGAAGTTAATGTGGATTAAGGTACGGTGTGAATTCAAAGTGCAGTAGGTGTTTCCGAATAATCGCATATGTGGACACTCTTATTCTGGAATGAGAGTGCCTTGCTCCTGTTTAGCTCAATCTACCAAAGTGGAGTAAGAGTATCGACACGTGGAGTTACTCAGGAATAGCTATTCCTGAGCAATTCCTTGGGCGGTCATGTCCTAAGACACCTGTCCAAGAGGTAGGTGGTCCACCATGAGTAATGAATATTGAACAGTTTGTGATCCACAAGTAGGATGACATACGTTCACATAAACTGCCCAATGAATCCTTGCTAATGCTAGAACTGGCAACAACAAAAAAAATTTCAAAAGGTGGAAATTTTGTTTAAAAAAAGGAAAATCATTGACATTTTCAGATCCCTCCCTCCTTCCTCACTGTGTTTTCATATATTCCAAAGCCAGACGGGGCCTCTAGAGCACAAGCTAGAGAACTGCTCCAAAATAGTTCCTAGAGCAGATCTTTTAGGAAAACATCCAATCTTGATTCAAAAATTGTCAGTGATGGAGACTCCACCATGACCTTTGGTAAATCTCTCCAAATTGTTTGTTACAGCAAGACACACTTTTTACAATTCTCAATTTTGGGAAGGAAAAAGAAAGTCGAGAAAATGTCCTCACATCCCTTCCTCCCTGTTTTTCTGTTTTGTACAACCAGCACAATTGAAAAAGGGTACATTGGCTAAAATGTGGTTAAAAGCCAACCCTGAACAGATATAAGTTCCTGAAATTTAGTTGCAATGGCTAACGCAACCAGATCTCCTAAAGTGAGCAAGATGTCTATTTAAAGCCTCCGAATAGCTGTAGAACCAAGGAGCAACAGCTCTCTAGCAGAGCAAAGATTGCGGAGTGAGTATTTATTAATAACCACCATCTAATTTCCTTACCCAGTTGCATTAGCGTTGATGGGACATCACAGAGCCATGTTGGTATCGCTGCGATGTGTTAGGTCAACACTGCTGGGACTTTTACGAGATGTAAACAGCATCAGTGTTAATCTTGTATTATGGAAGAGAACAAATAGGCCAAGCTGTAATACAAGGACATTCCGTCTCAGGACCCTGGGGACTCTGCTCTCATGAAGCATGATGGGTACGATACACTTCCTGGAAGAGTTCTGTGTCTTCTTCCTATGGGCCATTGCTAGATGCTGCCTCATGGTTTGACCACTGCCAGATGCTGGATGTTCATCCTGATGGATGAGTCTGGCCTTACGTTCTTAAGTTACCAGATGCCCTTGCTGGAAACAGACCACAAGGGCATAGACAGGTTACTTATTTCCTGTGCTTATTATAACTCAGCAGGACACACACAGGCAGGCATTTCTGCTCCATATACTGCATGTGAATTTTTATCCTTTTTGGTCTTTGCTTCTTGGGGTTTGAAAATGTTTCCAGCGGCAAACCAACATCTCCCCGAATCTTGTTTGCTCTTGGTCTGCTGACTCTCTCCCCGACCCTTGACGTCAGGATCTTGCCTGCATAATTCAAGCCCCTTTGGACTGTGCTCACATCCATGCCTCACCGCTCTCTCTCCCAGCCTCTCATGGTTGCCTGTGTGTTTGGTGCCACGGTGAATCTCCAGTTTCCATGGAAATAGAGAGGATCCCCCAAGAACGGAGCTAGGTTCACTCCACCCAATCCCATTGCTATACGCGTCGTGATCCAGCTGGCCGCCTGCTGAATGGAGATCTAACCCTCCCAAAGGAGGCTCAGCAAGCAGTGTAGCAGGCTCATGGATTTTGCTCTCCAGAGGAGAGGAGCTTGGCACCTGGGCTGAGACGTAAGAGGTCACAGCTACTCTGCACAAAGGGAGTGCTCATCTCTATGCAGACGCAGCGTCCATAATACAGACAGTAATTCAGGAAACTGTAGCAAACTACGACCGAAAGGCACAACGGCCCGGAATCAACAAAGCACTTACGCACATGCCGAACCCGAAACAAATGAATCGTCCCATTGATGTCAGTGACTCACATGCTTCAAGTTATAGCACGTACATTGCTGATTCAGGGCCTAGATGAGCAGTGACTTTGATCCTTCTGGGCTCTTGGGTCTTCTGGGAATCCACATTGTAACGGCTGCTTCTTTTGGCTGCTGAGGTTGATGCTTCTCAATGATACAGTGGAGAAGTGAAAAGTGCTGGCGAGTTCCAGCAGGTGGGGATGATCCAGCTCGCCCACCGATTTCAGTCATTGGTAACGCCATTGAAACAATGCGAGTTTACACCCTTGTAACGGGTGTATTGGCCCCTAGGATCCAGAACACAGGCCTTGCTGCTCAGTGAGGATTTTAAAGGTGAGGCAAATTTGGAGCCTAATCTAAATGACTTGACAGTTAAGTGACATATAAAGAGAGGGGAAGATTTGACTTTGCGAACCCCAGGGTCTACCTAGTGTCCGTGGGTGAGCTCAGGAAGGAATTTCCCCCCAGCTCAGACTGGCAGGGACCTTTGGAATTTTTCACCTTCCTCTGCACCATGGGGGTGCAGGTCACGTGCCAAGATCATCTGGGTACATCTCACTTAATCAATTGCCTGCCACTGTAGGTGCCTTGGGCACTGGTGCCCCTGGGTTCCTCCTATTCTCTGCCTGTGGCACAGAACAGTCTGGTCTCCTGTGGGCTGTGATACCCTGGTCTAATTTTGGTTGTTGGGTTTAGTGTGCAGGTGCCGGGTTGTGTTGGTGACCAGTGTTATATAGGAAGGGAGACTAGATGATCTGGCTGGTGGTGCTTTCTGGACTTAAATTCTCTGACTTTACGTAGCCAACTAAGAGTCATACAGAGAGGAGGACAATCCAACCTGGGAACGGAAAGAAGAGAAGTTGGGCCGACACGCCAGTTACCAGTATCTAGGTCACAAACCTAAAATGCTTCTTGCTGCTAAGCCAACGGAGGGGAGAGAACAAAAAGGATTCAGTGAAGTCCAACACACTCGTAAGGCAGGAAATAACAAAATCCATCACGTCCTATCCACTGCTGACCAGGCCAGCGCTGCTAACAGACAAATGGGAAAATTGCAGGAAGGTGCATGGTGACCCAGAGTTATTTCAAAGTGATTATCTGGGATAACAGTAATTACGTTCAAGAACAGAGAAGGTCAAACCGTCCTGTCCTGCTGTTCAACTCTATTGCAAGCGGCGCTTTAACACGTGTGCGTCTGTCTAATGCAAAGAGCTGGGAACCAGAGAGGAAATATTCCCAAGATGCAGTCCTCTGACATGATGGAGGACATGATTCAGCAGTAGAGCTGGTTAGGAATTTTCCAGCAATCTGTTTTCTTGTTGAAAAATGTCCATTCAGCCAACTCAAAACTGTTTGCGAAAGAGGGTCCGTTTGGACAAATTTCCGGTCTCAAAAAAAATATTGAAAATGTCCAAATTTTCAAAATGTCCCTTTTCAATGTTTGTCAAATGAAAAACTTCTGGTTTCCCAGTTCAGAGCTTTGTTTCAAAACTTGAGCTCATTACAATTAAAACAAGGAAATAGGGTCAAAAATCAAAACAAAACCTTTGACGTTATCAAAATGAAACATTTCAATGGACCCAAACTGACATTTTTTCAGTTTCTTGGTTGGCAAAACATTTCGAGAGTCTGGTTTTTTTCCCCATCCCGACTTGGAATGGAAAATTGTTTCAAAATCTTGAATATTTTCCTGGGATGAAAGAACCATTTCCCGCCTCTCTCCTGGCAGCAGGTTAATCAGATGGATTTGTTCATCGGGAGATGAGGATAAATGTAACCCTAACAACGGTGCTGTGCTTTTCTCAAGTCACTATTTTTTTACATGTGTTCTAGCAGAGCTGGTCATGACTGCATTGTGCCAGATGCTGTACACACACCTTATAATAGACAGACTGTATCATTGAGAATTTACAGTCTGAATAGACGAAGGTGGGAGAAAAGAAGGATAATTCCAAGGAAATATTGGAACTCCCAAGGTTAGACTTGGATGCTCCATTCTTGATGTCATCAAAGCAAGACTAGATGCGTTTCTGGGAAATATGCTTAGCCAAAGCAAAGTTCCTCGGCTCAGTATAGGGGCAAGCAGGTGCAATTTATGGCCTGTGTATATAATGTCATGGCCTGGACTACACAGGTCAGACTAGATCTAATGGTCTTTTCTGGCCTTCAACGTTATGGCTCTATTATCCCCATTTTTATACATGGGAAACCGAGGCACAGAGAGATGAAGTGACGCATCCAAGGTCACACAAGGGATCTGTGGCGGAGATAGCAATTGAACCTTGCTCTCCAGAATCCCAGCCCAGTGCCTTAACTATAGACCAGTCTTCCTCTCCATTCATTGGGAACAGCCATTCAATAAATCCTGCCCTTGCCATCCACAGACAGTTCACAGCCCGTGCTACTCACAGTTGCCTGAGTGCTAGTTTTTAGGAGCACTCCAGGGCACTGTGTTATTGGCCCTGGCTACTTGCCCCTCTGCACTGGGGATCTCCAGGCCACCTCACTTGGGCCTTTGCCAAACGCTCACCCTCCCCTCTGCTGCCATCCTGGTGATCTCACCCCCCTTTGCTCTCTCAGCTGCTGCTACTTGCAGACCTGCCTGCATGGCCGGTCTCTTGCAGATCTCAGGCCAGGAGCCACCCAGATCTGCAGCCCCATTTCCAGTCTACTCCTAGCCTCTGGCATGTGGCCCCTCAGAGAGACACTGACAGCTAGTCCTGATCTGCCCAGCCCGCTGCCTCTGCAGCAATCTCTTCTGGCCCCTCACTTAGCCTGCTTTGTTCACCAGTTCTCGCTTTTCTCCAGCAGATGCGCTGTCCCCTCCTAGCCCTATGCAGCTCCGCTTTGCTCCCGCAGCATCCGTCCCCTTCCCGGCTGCACATCTGCCCCACACAGCTGCTCTGCCAGCACTCTCTGCTGACTCCCCGCCCCAGCAGCTGCTCCCTACAGCTAGTCAGCCTGCTCCGTAGCTGCTCCTCCTGGCCCTGGATGGGGCTTGCTGACCAGCTCCTTCGATCCCAGCGAAGTGGGCTGATCCTACCTGAGCCATGGGTCTGCTCCCGGGAAGACGGGCCTCTGCTAAAACCAGCCCATTGCCTCTAGGATGAGTGACCTGGGCCTTCCCCCAACCCCCCTGCCACCTTCAAATGCTCTAGGATCCAACCCCTGTGGGGCCTAATCTATGGAAAGACTCAGTGGGCTTTGGACCAGATGCTCAGATTGAGATACCCGCAGGACCCAGACCTATGCAGAGCTCAGGCTTCCAGAGGAAGAATCCTCCCAGTAGAATTTTTTTCAGCTCCGCTCTCTCAAAGCTCCCATGCTGCCCGCTCACTGGCGTCCCTTGGCTTGCTAGGATATGGATTAGCCCATGCAATGACTCTTGTGCCCCCTCCTGCTTCGACAGGTAGGAGAGCCAGCAGATTGCCAATGGGCCCCATCACCACCCCTCTGCTGCCCCCACACCAGACTCCTGCAACAGACAGAAAAACATCCCTTTCCTTCACACCAGCGACGGAGAGGCGGCTCGTGATGTGGGGAGCCTTTGGCACTGCCCCCTTTATTCTTAAATGGGCAAAGGGCACTTTCATTCCTCCTTCCCCACCCACATCCACACATTAGACTCAGCAATGGGAGCATCCAAATCCATATAAAGGCTCCCACCCTTAATCTGGCTGGAATTTGAGTGATGAATGTAGCCAATGCCTTTAGGGGAGCTGCAAGATTTTCTTTACACGATATACCTTCAGTGGGGTGCAAAAGTGGGACCCACCGCTGCAAAAACACAGGGCTTTACTGTTTGGGCGCAAGGAGTAGCAGGCTGTTACAGTAACTTGGGCCAGCCTCTAGGTGGTGACAATCACCCACACAACTGGTGAAATTTGCCCGCACTACAGGTGAATTTGCCCCACGCAACAGGCCAGCACAGAGCACATGAGCCTGGTCACTCCCCCTTGAACTCTCAGGCACATGGCAGAGCGTTGCCCAGCCTTTGTGCTGGGCCTCAGCCCATGGGTGAATTCTGCCCTCAGCCAATGCGTCCCACGCACAAGATGCAACAAGCAGAAGCCTATTTTCAAGCTCACTCCTAGATCGCTGACATCTCCCTGAAGCACTACTGAATTTTTCAAAACCGATCAGTTCTCCCCGGAGCCGCACGAACACATGAAAATGAACAGGCTCCTGCCTGCTTCACCCTGAATTTATCACCAGCCACACGCCTTAAATTTTTAACTCTGTTTGGATTTGTGAATTTGTTATCATGCACCTGCCAGAGCTGGGACTTCTGCGGTCTCCCTGCAGACTCGTGAATTGGGCTGGGTCGAAACAGGTCTGAGCTGCGGCACCCGGCGATGGTGGGGGACGAAGGCACGTATTTGACAGTAATTTCATGCAGGGCATATGCATAGATCCATGAGCACATTCATACACAATACACGTAGCCCCGAGCCTGCTGCCGTTAAATGAACAATGTTCCTTCCCTTTACCCAAACTGGAACCAAACAGAATTAACTCGAGCCATGATTCTACAACCCAAGCACTGAGCATTCAAGAAATTGTATGTGATAACTGAGATAGGAGCCATCTTTTTGTTCCGGTTTAGTACAGCCCCTTGCACAATGGGGACTCGGTCCATGGCTGGGCACTGCTGCTAGGCAGTACCGCAACGTCAGTAAAATAATGCAAGCAGGTAGCTCTTCCTTTGGTACGTGGCCGGGGTTCAGTGACATACACTTCTCTAAGCATCCTCCAAAGAGATGCTCTTGTTGCATGAGTAGTAATCTGAGACGCAACTCTGCAGGCTGTCACAGTCGGGTCTGTCAACAACATAATTAAACAGGCATCCTCGAGTTGTAAGTCTTGTTTTTCCACGGGGCTGTAATCAGGGCTGCCATAAACGTGGTACAGTTCATCTCAGCATCACGTCGGCCTTTTCAGATGAAATTATTAATGAAGCTGAGTAACAAACACAGCACAATTCAGGTCATTGCTAGTTTCCCTGCTTCCATGACGGGGCTAGGAACTTTCTGAAGGAATGCTGGCCTCATAGGGGGTGAAACGGACTATTATTATTAATTATTGGCAATTAAAAAAGCACCTGCCTCCCCTAAGGGAGATCAGGGGCCAATTGTGTTAGTCCCTGCCCTGAGGAGCTTACAATTTAAATAGACAAGACAGACAAGGGCTGGAAGGGAAACTGAGGCACAGAAGGGGATGTGACTTGCCCAAGGTTAGAGACAAAGCCAAGAATGGAACTCCTGAGTCCCAGCCCAGTGTACTATCCAGGAGACCTTCCTGCCTTTCTGACAACCACTACTATGACACCAGCACTGCTAGCAAATGGTCCTGAGGTCAAGAAATGGCAAAAGCAAGGAAACAAGGGGAAGAGAGAAGAAAATGGCAGAGAAGGCAGGAAGTCGTGGCCAGAGAAGGTGAAAGGACTAACGGGAAAGAGGAAGCGAAAGATGGAATCACTCGAGATAAGACAGGAGAGACGAAAGGGGGATGTTCCTCTCGTTTGGCTGTGATGATCAGCCCCCCAGCTGGGAAAATGGTCAGTGGAAAGAGGTGGGAGGAGAGATCCAAGATGTAAAGTGGAGGGGGAGAGAGAGACACGTGAAGGGAAAATGAAAAACGTAAAGAGGGAGCCATCAGCAGGGCGCCCAAGGCAACCGGGAATGGGAGTGGGGCCGGAGGGTGAAATTCACCCCGGGTGAGGTCTGGTGTGAGTTCCATGTTCCGCTTCTAGGGTGACCAGATGTCCCAATTTTATAGGGACAGTCCCGATATTTGGGGCTTTTTCCTATATAGGCCCTTATTACCCCCCACCCCAGTCCCGATTTTTCACACTTGCTGTCTGGTCAGCCTACCCGCTTCTGGCCCACTTTGCAGACACAGGGGTGAATTTCACCAGCAGACAGCAGCCTGCTAAGAGTGGCAGATGGAGAGACCCGAGCGGCGTACACGCTTTGCCTGGGTTCTTTGCACAGGAGGGTACTTCACCGTGAATGCCTGGGGCACACCAGGTCTTACACGGGAGCAGTAGGTTAATGTGAGCGTTGGACAGGCTGAGGGTTAGGGTCCAGAGGAGGGACGGCAGAGATGTCAGGCTGGGTCCGGCAGGCTGAATAAAGTGGCTCCCTGCCTCCTCTGTGCCAGACAGGAACGCTGCGCTGCAACCTGCCTTCTGCTTTGATGAGACTCTAGCCGCTCGGAGAGCCACCTGACAGCTTAGCACCAGCACCAGGGTGCCACTTGAGCTAACTTGTCAGCTTTGCAATCGGGACCCAAGGCGATGGGTGACTCTTGCGTGCAATGGTGCAGCAGTCTGCTTAAATCACCCTCCCCCCAGCTCCCTAGGAAAGCGCTGGGGCCCGCTGATTCCCACGGAGCCAACAGAAGCTCGATACTCGTGTTCCCGCGCTCATGCCAGCGGTGAGAAATCCCAGTGGTGAGCAAATGCTGCATAAAAACACACAGTTGCTTGAAGGCAGAATTCAGCTTGGCTGCTGCCCAATGCTAATGGTTGATGCTGTTGAGAAGTGTCCGAATTGGTTTGGTTCCCAATAAATGAAGCGAGATGGGGAGATTTATCCAGTCCGCAAGCACTGGGAAAGCTGGGATTTCACACACAACCAGCCCTGAGCCTAGGCCATGCAATTTGAGAGCAAAATTCCCATGGATGTCAGTAGCTGCAGGACTGAGCCAGGGAGCTTTTTTGGAATGAAAGTGGAGGAAGGCTGGCTGAGCGGTAGAGCACTGGTACCAAACTTAGAGACCTGCTTCAAGTCCCTGCCCTGCCACAGACTTCCTGTATGACCTTGGGCAAGTCACTCAGTCGCCGTGCCTCAGTTCCGCAGGTGTACAATGGGGATATATATTAGCCCTGTCCTGCCTCATGGGGGCATTGTGAGGACAGATCCACTACAGAGTGTGAGGCTCTCGGCTACCATGGAAATGGGGTCAGATGATGACTTGATGAAACACGTTCTACCATCAAGAGTTAGGTAACGGGGGTTGAGAGAGGATCCCTACTCTTGCTGTGGGCCCCACTGCTGGCAGGGGCAGCAACTTTATTAAATATATCCACATTGGCGGGACAGCTACGAAGTACTCAGCCATGGCCCACGACGCACTGGGTCCTGTGTAAAACCTGGTATAGTGTCTGGGGGTGATCTCCAATGGGGCTATTGCAGGGGGCTGGAGGGGAACACACAAGGTGGGCTTTGCCGGAAATTATTCATTATTGTTTGCATGACAGTAACATCCAGAGACCTCCAGCTGAGCTCCAGGCCTCCACTGAGCTAGGCGCTGCACATACACATAGTAAGAGAAGCTCCTCAGGGCAGTGATTCTATGATCTAAATAGACATGGCAGACAAATAGCATGGGGGACGGGGGAAACTGAGGCATGGCAAGAGGAAGTGACCCGCCTAATGTCACAAAGCAGGTCAGTGGTAAAGCCAGGAATAGAACCAAGTCTCCTAACTCCCAGTCCAGGACCTATCCTCTGACTAGACATCACTGCCTGCCTCTTTACGCAGTGTAGGCCTCGGGGTCATGTCTCATCTAACACACAGCACTGCCAGAAGCACAGGGCTCCCTGCACACATGCTGGGGCATTGGTACAGTCCTGACTCAGCAGAAAGAGTCATTGATTAACTGATTCACCAACTCACTCTTCTAGCAAAAGGGAGGTCCATCCACCGCACCACATGGAGATCAGCACTCAGAATGCAGAGAGCTCGTGATCTGCAAGTGTTTGAGTCATGTTCCAAGATGAGTAGATCGAATCTGACCTTCTGGGTCACACAGGCCACGCAACTTCGCCCACTGCTTTCTGCATCCATGCCATGACTTCTCTTTGAGCTACAGCATCTCTTCTCTGAAGGAGCCCAGTCTCCATGTCAAGGTTTCATGTGATGGAGAATCCACCACAATCCCTAGGTAAATTCTTCCAATTGTTAATCGCCTTCACTGTTAAAAACTTACACCTTATTTGTAGCCTGAATGTGTCTATCAGCAGCTTCCAACCCTGGGGTCTCATCTGGCTTTGGTGGCTAGATTAAGAAGCTGGCTATTATTGAACATCTCTTCTCTCCAAAGATCTTTGAAGACAGTGATCAAGTTATCTTGTCACCTTCCCTTGGATAAATCAAACAGTCTGAATGTCTTTAATCTCTACGGGAAGGAGTAATGGTCAAGTAGCAGTGGAGGAGGTTTAGGTTGAATATTAAGAAAAACTTTTTCACTAGGAGGGTGGTGAAGCACTGGAATGGGTTATCTGGGGAGGTGGTGGTGGAATCTCCTTCCTTAGAGGTTTTCAAGGCCTGACTTGACAAAGCCCTGGCTGGGATTATTTAGTTGGGGATTGGTCCTGCTTTGAGCAGGGGGTTGGACTAGATACCTCCTGAGGTCCCTTCCAACCCGGATATTCTCTGACGGCACAGTTTCCAGGCCCTTGCAATCCAGAAGAAGGGGATTCCAGGAGGATGAGCAGATGGGATCACACAGACAGGAAGGGAAATGCAGAATGACGAGGCTGACTTTAAGGCTAGAAGCACTGAATACCATGCGCACTCTATCCACTTCCACTTTGTTAAACTCTCCCGTTACGAGACTTTAATTTTTATGGCAGAGCACGCTTGCTTGCCCGACCAAAAGAATCATTTAATTAATGTGGAGAAATGTAATTAATTGTAATTGTTTGTGATAATTCATTGTTTAATATGATATTCATAATTATAAAATCCTAATACCCAGTAACTGTCCTATAATGTAATAATTAAACTCTCATATAGGAGGCAATTCATTTAAAGTGCTTTGAAATTGCTCCTGGTCTACAGAGCCAAAATCAGTAACCCAGAGAGACAGAGCACCCGCATATGCACCCCCCGGACTGCCAGGAAGCTGCGGCTTCTTTAATTATCCTGTGCAGAAGAGCCACACTAAAGGCTTGTCTACATGGGAACACTCAGAAAAGTTGATCTGAATTAGCTAAAAGTGCAAATTTAAAGTGGATTAGTTAAACCACATTAAGCCCCCATGTGAATGTTCTCATCAAGAATGAAAGTGGCCTTAATTCAGTTTATTTTAATTCACTTCCAAACTGAATTAAGCTGAACCAAATTGAGGACCCAATTGAGAACCATACATACACATACAAAGGCTGTGTCAACACAAATCAACCAAAGACAGGAAGTCAATGCGCTTAAGTTAAAGCATGCTGAACCCCGTGTGGATGCTCTGATCCAGGAATAAAGGGGCTCAAGAAATAACTCCTACCCCAAGGGGCTTCCAAGCTAACAAGAGTTATACCCATTTTACAGGTGGGAAACAAAGGCACAGAGAAACTAAGTGCAGGGGACTGGACTCAATGACCTCTTGAGGTCCCTTCCAGTCCTAGAATCTATGACTTGCCCAAGATTTGTGGCAGAGTGAGGAAGTGAACCCCCAAATTCTGCATCCCAGTCCAGTGCCTTACCCACAACACCATCCCCGTGCAGAGAGGCAGCCCTATATTTTGCCCTCTTTGTGAGAATTCTCCAGAGCACATGCTTAGCTGAAGCAAGTCTCTTTAACATGGTTCTATTGTTTCAGTCTGCACTGGCCCAGAACAAAACATATGTTTTTGCTACTTTTACATTCCCACCCCGGGTATTCATAGCTGCCTGATCAATTTCCGTTCTGATCAGCACAGGCCACATCTCACACACTCTGCCTAAATTGATAGACACTAAAATTCACCTTTACTTAACAGACATATTCTGCCTAGCATGTAAGCTGGGCAACCGCAGGCTGTGATCCTGGAACTGTGTCCCATCAAAAGAACGGAAAACAACAACAAACCACCACTAAACCCATTGGCTTCACGCTAGACACGTTCTCTGAGCTTCCAAGCAAATGGTGCTCGTGATATCGGAAAGCTGGTTTGCAGCTGCAGCTCCCTGAAGGACGAGAGGAACATATTTCTGCAGAGCCAGGGTGGACGCACGCACCTTTCCCTTTTGAAATTGACCTGAAGACAAAAGAAAAAGGCAGTATGCACTTGCAGTTATGACACTGGACTGGGAGTCAGGGGGCATGTGTTGAATGTTCCTCTTTGCGCCTGACTCTGGGCAAGTCATTTAACGTTTCTGTGCCTCAGTTCCCTGCACACACAGTGAGGACAGAAATCTTTCCCTTTGTCTTGGCTAGTCCGACTGTAAGCTTTGGGGGGCTGAGTCTGTACGTGTACAGCACCTCGCACAGTGAGGACTCAGTTTCCGTTGAGGGCACTAGACACTATCGGGGTGGTCTGAAAGGAGCAAGAGCCAGTTTTCCTGCAGCAGGAATATACCCCCTTCCCAGCTGGCATAAATACAAGAGCTAGGGCGACCATACACCCATTTTGGCCAGGACAGTCCCTTTTCTAAGCCCTGTCCTGGCCGTCTCGACCTCTTTGGCAAAAGTGGGCATTTGTCCTGTTTGCTCTTGCCGACTCGATCAGTCGGGACAAACGACCCGGGGGAAAGGCGATGCCAGCTCTGTGCAGAGGAGGAGGTGGGGTTCGAGAGAGAGCGATACCAGTCTCAGCATCATACCGGGAGGCAGGCACAGCCCGGACAAGCGGCGACACCGGTTCTGCCTGAGGAGGAGGGGGTAGGGCTCAGGCCAGACCTCTGCCGGGTGAGGGCAGGAAGGAGGCTCGGGCCAGCCCCACGTGGTATCTTGTTTTCTCTTTGGGGGAATATAGTCACCCTAACAAGAGCTAATCCCCAGACCTGAGCTGGTGGGTTCCATCAACCGGGAGGAGGGAGAGATGAATCAGCCAGCTGATACCATCCCCACTCCAGCCCCATCCATGGAACTTGCCTTTGCTGCCTTTGTTTCCTCCTGCCAACTTCACGATGGGAGAAATAACAAGTCCAGAAGAACACAGCGGTGGCGAGTCTAACCTCACCGGTCACCTGGGAAGAAAACAAAAGGCGCGTGAGCCCCAGCTGCGCTCAGGGAGTGGATCAGAAAGATGGCATCATCTGAAGCCTCGTTGAACTTCCGAAGTTTGAAAACACTTATCTAATTTCCATGTGCCGAGTGTCCTCCGCCACTCTCATAACCATCTTACGTACTTAAATATACAATTTACATGAAGGAATTATATACTGCTGGCTGCTTTTTAAAATAGGGAAAGGACCCCCCACGGAACTGTTTGCTCTCCTCTAGTGGTATAATCTTGTGTGAAGAATTTGTCCTTTCCCTCTAATTGTGCCATCTGTGCCTTGGTGGATGGGCTTCTGCTTTTTTTTCCCCCGTTTCCCCCCTCGCCTTTCCTTCCTCCTCCTCCTCGTCTCTCCGAAGAAATTTGCAAGCGACGCTTTTTCATTGTGAGCACAAAGGCGGCGGGTGATCGGAGCGGAGGGTCTGGGCAGATTCAGGTTTTTATCTTGCGAGCGCAGATGTCACTGAGAAATGCCAAGGCTGATGGGGCTAGACAGACCGCGTGCTCGCTGCATGGCGGAGGCAGCGCTGAAAGGGATTTGGGAAAGCAGTGAAGGCGATAAACGTCGCCCTTTGATGTACTGCGATTCCAAAAGCCGCCCTTCCCTGGCCTTGCCGGTGTAGGTGGGCCGGCTTCCACTTGTGGAGTGGGAAGGCTGAGAGTGGAAGGGATTCAATTGTGCATCCACCCCCCCCCCCCTTTGATACTATAACTTGCATTTCTAAAGCATTACAAGTGCGTTGTAAAATCAGAGCCGCGTCATATACCTGTAGACGCAGAACAAGCCTCTTCTCTCCTTGTGAGCTGGTGCCTGGCCTAGATCAGGTTGCAATGTGGGGTTTGCTGAAGAGTCAAGTCTGGTACCATCGTCCCTTGGTCTAACTGGGTGCATCTCGTGCCGTGAGAGCCAGATTCTTGCAGATGCAAGTCCCATCAGTGTCAGCCGTGGAGGGGAGTAGAGAGAGGGGCAGTTACCAGAAGAGCTGGTCTAACTCACACCTTGGTTCGGCAAAGCACGTGCCGATTGTAACCCACTGTTTGCAGGTTGCCCTCTGGGCCGATCACAGAGGAGATGAGTTGTCATAGCTGTGGAGCCTGAACACTGTAGCTCCAGCGGCAGCGGGTCATGCTGGGTGTCCCAGGTCCAATCCCTGCTGTGCTGGCCAATGGAGTGGCCACCACACGCTCACAGGTCACCGGCAGGGTATGGACACAGGACCATTCGCACCCACTTCTGCCGCTGGGTTTGAAGGAGTAACGTAGTTAGTGGCAGCACACGGATTGCTTTGCCCATGTGTCTCAGCAGCACATTCTAGGCTGAGCCCGAGCTGAGTCAGCCAAAAGCGCAGCACCAATTCCCATGCCCCTGCGAAGTCATGTTGGAGTCATGGCACAGACCAGCTCTCCTGTGCAAAGCTACAAAAGCACCAGGGCTGCCCCTGAAGAACAGGCAAACCATTATTATGTATATTAGCACCCAGAGGCCCCTGCCACAGTCAGGCTCCATGACCCTAAGCACTCTGCAGACACAGACTGGCGAGAGTCCATGCCTTAAAGAGTTTACAGTCCAGACAGAGGGTAGGGAGGGAAGCCAGGGGCAGGAAGAGATGGAGGGAATTCTCCAACATCTCAGTGAGGAATAAAGCCAGGTCTTCTGACTGCTTGTGCAATGCCCAAGCCATTAGATCAAACCGCCCCAAAGCAAGGAAGGGTCACTCATAAACACACTTCTCCATTATCATCTGGATTATTATTGCACCTAAGAGCCCCAGTCACAGAGCAGCACCCCCCCCCATGTGCCAGGAGCTGTACAGACACAGAACAAAAAGCCAGCCCATTCCCCAAACTGCTGACAATCTAATATACAGCCAACTCATCGAATCCGTAGAGAACATTTCATGGGGAACTTTGCCAGCAGGGATCCAGATGTGATCGTGAACTAATACTGGCTGCCTATCAGAGACTGTGAAACCTCCCACCAAGGCACTCCCTCTAGCCCCAAGACGGGAGGTCATACTGAAGCCTTGTTTTCAAACTGGTTCATCTCCAGCATCCTGTGGGGTACAACCATGTTCTCATGGACAATCAAACCACCTTACCAGAACATCTCCTGGGCAACCTCCAGGATCCAAAGGACCCAGAGGCACTCCAATATAAACATTTGAGTTGCTAGTGTATTGCTAAGGGTAAATCTAGGAAGAAAAATGTTTTCCAAGAGAGCGTGAAATCACCCAGCTCGGCTAAAGTCCACGTGGAGCTGGGCAGAATGTTTCAAAACTTTTTTTTTTTTTAATTTTTAGACACAAACGGGTCTCTTGATTCTTTTGTGAATGAAAAATTGTCATTTCTTTAAAAACGTTCAGGCTTTTTGCCACAACAATGAAAGGCTGCGGGTTGCATTTTTTCATAAAAAAAAGTTTCCACTTTTTAAAACAAAATTCATTTTTCCTCCTTTTTTCATCGAAAACACAGCATTTTCCAATGGACTCCAGGTCTCAGCCAGTCTTTGACCTCGAAGAAATTGGCAGCTGTGGAAACAGAGTGGCCTGTGGTTTTGCATATAAAGGAGGGATATTTGGAGCAAGTTCTTTACCGTAGACAGAGAGCTCCGCAGTTACCTCCTGTTCGCAATGGTGCAGCCTTACAGAGGCCACTTGTAAATACGAAAAAAGGAGACCGAGTGGGGAGGTAAGTTGAAAAATGTTTGGTGACGCAAGATTCCCGGTCTCCCCATCACACCATCCTGTGCAGAGCCTGTCGAGTTGAGACCCTGCAACAGCAGCTGGCACTGACTGAGAACTGCAGAGAGGAGATTAGCACACAATCTGCACGTGTGAATTTCAGAGGACCATCCCTTCTCCCTGCAGCCAGCGCTGTGCATGAGAACACATCCGCTCCAGGGAGCAGGGTGGCGTTCGGGCATGTTTTTAACTGACAGATGACAGATTGAGATCACAGGGGGCAGACAGAGAAGCGAAGGCTTCCAGTGACAGAGGCCGGCTAAGCTGTCTATTCGAAGGAGCCGGCAGACGCAGCAATTCACAATACACCTGCAAACACGCAGACACTCATTCTCACCGCTAGACTCTGTCTCAGGAGCATTGTACTGTGCTCACCTGTCTGAATGTCACACGGGAGACAGTAATTGTGCCACTGCCGTTATATGCCTCATAGAGACTAAGAACAGTCCAACGGAGCAGAGCGCATACGTTAGTAATGCCGGATGAAGACTGCAGTGTTTCAGCCAGGATAGGAGGATTATTATGAATTGTTATTATTTTATTGTGGCAGCCTATAGGAGCTGCAGCCATGCACCTGGCCCCCATTGTGCTAGGAGCTGTACAAAGAACAAAGATCCAGTCCCTGTCCCAAACAGTTTACAGTCTAAGACTTCAGGATCATTCAAAACCACTTAGCATTGGCCTAACCCTGCTGCCAGTGAGGTTGATGGGAGATTTAACATGGAAGCAGAGGTAGGCCAGCACGGAGCACTTTGGAAAACTGCCCCTTTGCGTACAATATCTTGCAATATTGAGCTGCTCTTGGGGCTCAGGTCATCGCTGGTGTCGCCGAACAATATGACCACTGGAGCCAGCCCTCCCTCAGCAAATTCTCCAGTTAGGACCCTAGTCTAAATTCTATCACTGTGAGAGGGGTTATGCGGGACAGCCAGCCATTATGCTGGTGTGCATGGGTGGGGGGGGAATTCTCTTCTCACTTGGGAATAAATTTAACTCTCTGCAGGTGAGTCAGAACCAGGATAGTTAACACCCGCTCATACCCCTCATGATACTGTTAGTGCAGGGCAACATTTTCAGACTCGGGTACTTAAAGTCAGGCAGCTAAATCCATGTATTCACAGCATGCTACATCCCCACCCCTCCTATCTGTGCTCATAAGCACCAGACAGTAGTTCCTCAGAGCGCCACGGGGATGTCTGAGGCCACGTTAAGGCCCTGTGCACTGTCCCGATGGTGCAATGGGCTGCAATCTGGCTGCAGTGCTCAGCAGAGAATTGCTAGGATCCCGAGCCGGCAGAGGGAGGGGGTTGTATAGCAGGGGACAGGCACCCTTAGCTACATTTCCCTGGCACAGAATGACCATCGGACTCTCTGGTTCCCACCCTTCTAGCCCCCTGGGGTCAGAGTGCACCGTAACCCACTCCCCGCTCCTCCCACCGGTGAGCCAGACGGCGAAGCTCAGCATGCGTCCATTACAGCCAGCTGCAGAACAGAAGCGTGTTGCCGCATTTCACCCCTTTAAACTACCTGCCTTTTTTCACTGGGGCCCCAACCCACTTTCGGAGGCCCTGATATTGAGGGCAGCTCATTGAAAAAACTGCCTGGGGTGAGGATAAGGATGAGGACCAGAAGAACGGGAGTAGGGTTGCTCAGGATTTAGGAGCCCTGGGACAGCTGAGTTGGGCACCCAAGACCGGGATCCTGTTGGGGAGGGGGGGAGGCAGGCTGCAGGTTAGGGCTGAGGTGCTTTGGCAGTGTGTGTGTGTGTGTAGCCGGGGGGACAATTGGCAGAACTATGCGCGAGCCCAGGACTGGAATTGTAATAGGGGCTGCAAGTCAGGAGTGAGGTGCATTGGCAGAGTGGTGGGGGTGCATAGGACTGGAGTAGAAGGATGGTCAGGTCAGGATTATGGGGCATTGGCAGAGTTCTTAGAGATCTCAGGACTGGACAAGCAAGGCTGCTCTGAGGTATATCAGCAAGTGCCTAGGACCAGAAAGGTCTGAAAGTCAGGACTGAAATGCATGTATTGGCAGAGCTGCGGGGAAAGAGACACTTGCGTACCGGGCTGCTCACCTCTTGCCTGATGCTCACCCGAGCAGCCAATCCCTTAATGAGTTACAGTCACACTATTAAGCCTTGCATTATTAAAAACCCACTGCAAACTATTTAAATAAGAAAAGGATAAAAGTTAATGAGGAGACTTTTCAAACACAGCGTGCTCCGAAAGCAAATGTCTAGGGAAAGATTTATCGCCTTTTCCCAGCAGTTAAACACAGGTGGACGACCCAATCCCACCTCACGGAAGTAACTTTATGGGTGAATTTTTGCATTTGTCCAATTCATTTCATAGTCTCCTCATCCCCATAAAACTTCTGTCTCTTTCTTTTTTAAGGTCTGTGCATCTCTCTGTAAAGCTTCCAGCTAACTAATCAAAAAAACCCACGCGCACACAATAAATCTCTGCAAACTCGTGTCAGGTTTGCTGTGAGATCTAGGCAAATGCAGCCTCACGCAACAGATAAAAGGCACAAGTACGAAGTTGCAATTTTGCGCTATCATAGGGAGACTTATCACTGTTTTACAGTAGCATCCAGAGGCCACAATCAAGACTGTGGTGCTAGGTGCTGGACTAACAGCCAAGGTCTTCACCATAAGACCATTGCCCCAACTGTAGTGAGATTGACTTTCAAACTCCCACCTCTGAGTGGCCCATACCACCCTCCCCCGAGAGAATCCTGCAAATAGCAAGATGTTCTCTCCCTATATTGGTGTCAAGTATTAGAGGGTAGCCGTGTTTGCTGCTTTTACAGATCCAGACTAAGAATCCTGTGGCACCTTATAGACTAACAGACATTTTGGAGCATGAGCTTTCGTGGGGGAATACCACATGCATCTGAGGAAGTGGGTATTCCCCCACGAAAGCTCATGCTCCAAAACGTCTGTTAGTCTATAAGGTGCCACAGGATTCTTTGCTGCTTCTCCCTATATTCACATCCCAAGCCTTTACACTTAACATATTGCAAGAAAATAGGTTAGGAAGAGGAAGCTGTCACGTCCTACCTGCATCCTTTCTGATTCTACCAGGATAGAGGAATTGTCTCTCTCTACGCTCTAGTAATAACGTCAGTTGAGGACTTGGCCTACTAAATGAGGAATGGAAAGAGGCACACATGGTCAGTGGCTGCTAACGGGGAGAAGTTACCACTCAAACCACTAGAACTAGATTGGTCCCAGAGCTATCGTAACATCCCAGTCGAGGGGATGAGCTTTTTCCTTCTGAAGCGGAGCTACAGGCTTCATTACTATTCTACTGCACATCACGCTCAGCAGCTGCATGAAGGACAGCTCACCTGCGGAAGCCCCCCAGGGTCTCATCCTCCATGCTCCAAGCAACGAGGGGATGCTCCTGCTTCCTGACACGCTGAGTTTGTCAGTCTGCTGGGCACTTGAGTCAAGCCCCCAGGTAACTGTAAAACAAAGGCTCCAAACCTTTGCAGGAATGCAGCTTGCATAATTCATTGGGCTTTTTCTGGCCTGGAAACACCAGACAGCTGTTTCACACTCCGCGTAGCCATTTGAATTGCCCAGCTGGCCAACATCCTCTGCGTGAGGAAGTACAGGCTGCCAAAGAAAAAGAGGAAGGATGGTCTTGTGGGCTAAGACTCAGGAAACCAGGCTTCAGATCCTGCTCTATGCTACCACAGGCTCTGAATGACCTTGGGCTGTCAGTTTAATCTCTCTGTATCATAGCTATAAAGCAAGGATAAATCACCCTTCTTTTGTCTGTCTCACCTCCTCAGACTGTCAGCTTGCTGGGGCAAGGGCAGTCTCTTATGATGTATAACAAGCAGCTACATTCTCACCCCTTTCCACAAGCCACGAAACTGGCCCACGTCCGATGCCACATCTGGGGGAGTACAGGACGCAGGGCTATGCGGGTAGAGTAGAAAATCCATAGCTATTAGCTGCTTTCTGTGCCCTGACTGGCTCAGCCGCAGGCCACCCTGAATGCAGCTGGATGGTTTTCAGGAAACTCTCCTCCAAATCAATCAGCCGCAATTAGTTAAATTCTCCCTTGAGCAGCTGAGCACGCCTGGGCTGCTAGAGAGACTTGACCTAACACCAACTTGGACACTTGTGAGCCTGCCACCTCTCTGTGCGAGTAGGCACTCAACCAAACAGGTCGGCTGAATACAGCAACACTCGCTCACCTAATCACACCAACCCGTCATGCTTTTCAGCTTGACCTGTGGTCTCAAACCAACAAAACTGGGGATCAGGGCTATACTAATTCAAAGTGGTTTTTTTTAAAGAAGATACTGACTTCAGTACGTGACTTTGTAAAACTGACACATTACTGCAAGAATGGAGCTAGCATGGGCACCACAGCAGTGCCAAACCTGCTTGGCTGTGTGTCACGGGCCCTATACTGTGGAGATTCTCCTGAAGCTCAAGCAGCAGGGGCTTGCATTTCTGTAGCAGGAAGATCAGAGTTCTGGTCTCCATAGTCACCTTGAAATTTTAAGAGGCATTCAGTGGGTTCTAGTATTTTGTTCCTCCTGCCTTCCTCTTTTTCAAGTGCCAGGGATAGGAAAACTTTGCTGGCGAGGTTGGTTGGTCAATAGACACCAAGTAAGAAGAACTGGTGCAAGTGACCCAAAAGGGAACATGAACCCATTTGCTTCCTCCTTTTTATCATGACGTTAGCTAGCCACAAAGCAAGACAGAGAGTCTCATCCAACTCAGCAACATCAATCGAAAGGCTCCCAGCGGGTGTTGAATCAAACTCAGGACCCCGCAGTGCTATTCTTGGCCTTGCCCTGCACTCACTACAACCTGAGTTGATCTTTGCCTGAGTTCTCTGCTCGTTCAAGCCAGGATAGCACTCACCTGGATGATTTAGTTGGGGATTGGCCCTGCTTTGAGCAGGGGGTTGGACTAGATACCTCCTGAGGTCCCCTCCAACCCTGATATTCTATGATTCTAGGATTTGCCTAGCTCTTGGGGAGCAGCGAGGTCTAGCCGTGCCTATTCATAAGATGCTTGGACCTCGTTGTATAGTAAAAGGCAGCCCTCAAGGCCAGGTGGTACACAGGACAAAGGCAAATGCAGCTGCAGAAGAACGCACCAAAATCAGGTACGTTCCAAGCATGAAGCCAGTTGCTAGAGGATCATTCAAGAGGTAGATTCAATGGCAGCAAGGGCTGGAGCATCCAGCTAAGCTGATTCCCAAGGGCCACTGTGGAGAACTCTGGAACCCCACAGCATAATGGTACCAGGTCTGCCCTGCCTGATCCCGCCCACACTTTGCAAATGCATTTCTCCAAGTCTGAAAAAGCTGATCACGTCCATGGAAACCCTTGTTCGGCAGACATTTAGCAAAGACATTACACTAGATAACAGCTGTTCAGAGAGGGCCTGTTTAGAAGATAGACTCCTTTACTGTGTCTCAGGTTTAAAGCCAGCCTGGCTGAGCCTCTGAGGAAAGAAACACACAGATCTGCTACTCTAACTGCTAAGTTTAAGTTCTGCGTAAGTCTTAGGCTTTGGCTAAAAATACCTCCATGCATTTGAGTTTTACACTGTTCGCTTTGATTGGACCAGAGGAGACAGCTCCTGGCTCCCAGTTCCCTCTGTATTCAGGAGCCATTATTAACAGCCTACATGGAGCTGACTAGCAGTTAAGTAGCTCAGCTTCAGAGTAAAGCTGTAAAGAGCTGAGTTTGTTTTATTTCCAAGAGCGGGAATTGTTGCTGCAGACTTAAGAGGAATTTGCTACAAATGCCAGTTAATTCCATTTCCACCTCCCAGTTAGATGGAACTAACAAAGGAATAGGAGGGATTGAGAGACATGGAGTAGGCCAGCTTCTGGAAAGGTTTGCTTGTGTAGCCAGAACCTGATTCTGTTGGTCTGGCAGGGCCAAGTCCCACTGGAGTGGCAGATATGGCTGCAGGGTAATTCAGCCCTACCACCTCAGCTGCTAGGAGTTTTCATCCCCCTCCATCTTTCAGACTTCCACTTTTGCTTTCAGATAGACATACAGGAGCCTGGGAGGAGCATGGCACTGGCAAAATATTAAAACTAGCCCAGGCCAGCCTATAGCCTAAATGGGGCATCTCTTTCCCTTGTGAGGATCCTTCTAGTTCTTTATAGTGCTGGCCTGCACCACAAAGTTATGCCAGCATAAGTCTGCAGGGTTTGAATTGTTTTACATGGTGTCCACACCTAAAATTTGTCTCCTTATTACAAACATACATGGAGAGTCACCAAGGATTTCTGTTGACATTAAAGGTATCTACATTAACATTCACCCGGACAGGCTTCCAAGCAGCTGTCCCAGGAAGTGTGTCTGCTTTGACCAAATGTTGATCTCCAGTGCCCAGGGGTCAGAAAGCAGAAGCCCTTTCACTTCCCCCTTTAAATCTTCAGTGTGTTTTAGAAATGCTTTTTCCTAGTTGCACACTATGCAGAACATCAGTACAAGCCCCCTTTTCTGAGCTACAACCATGGCCAACAGCTTTTGCTGTCAAAAGGACTGTGATATTGCTGCTTTTACTCCAATGATCAAGCTTTTTTGCATTAGCCAGAACAGAGACATTGGACATGTATCTCATTACATTCCCTGTGGAAGCCATGTTGTTCTTTGCTAGAAACAATTCAAGGACACAAGACTAAATTAGGCAATACTTGTACCCTTATGCTGCCCCTGATGCAGAAGGAAGGCTAGCAGAGGTGGTGGGAGAAAAGGCCTGGCCTCTAAAGGAACAGCTTCCCTCTATAGTCTCACAGGAGAGAGAAGTTTTAGTTCTGAAGCCTTGCCCATCCCTTCCCACCCAAATTTCAGAGTCCCTGCTATGTGCAGAGACCCAGACCACTAACACCCTGTTGAGTTCTGGTGTCTAGTCAGACCTGGTAAGATGTCTTCCTAGAAAGTACTGAACAATCTCTTAGAGACTAGGATCCTTTAAATCATCCCCAGTTGGGCACCCAGGGAAGGGGGGGGGAAAAATCTGCCTTCATAGTTTGACCATCAAGCTTCAGCCAGGTCTTCCTGGGGAGGTTTCTTGACCATCTGTTCACACTTCGCTAGCATTCTGGGCTGCAGGACTGTGGTATGAAACTGACAGCAGCATTGAATTATTTTTTTTTTTTAAACTAAGAGGAAAGTTACTCAGCAAGTCAAGTGCTAAAGATGTATGTGTTTGAAGGCGAGGCAATTTCAACACTAAGCTTGTTCTTAATTATGTGCTACATTTTGTTCCATGATTAGATGTAAAGGCTAGATGTTGCCTGGAGTATTAGTGTAAAAAACCCACCCCCAATGTCCTGGTCACATTCTCCCACTCCAAGCTAAAGAAACCCTCATACCAACTAAGACATTTGCCCAGCATGTGAAGTCCTGCAGGGGTGAGCAATGCCTATTAATCCCAGTGCCCAAAGTGCTGAGCAATTGCAGCTATTAGGCTGAGGTTCAATTTATGCAATTGAACATGGTTTGGGGGGCAGTGCCGTTATGCAGGGCACCCTCCACAGCAGGCATGGAATGAAGGACCTCTGAACCTCACTGCATGAGGCCCCACTGCCAGAGCTAGAGCAGCAGGGGTCTGAGCAGGTTCGATTGCTGGGTAATTGGGTCCCAGGAGGTGGTTGATCATATCAAGTCAGAACGGTTTACAGGAGTTTTAGCACCAGAGTACCTCTAGTAATCTGGCCCCCCCAAGATGCAGGTGGCCATCAGGTGGGCTTTTCATTTGGAGATCTCTAGGAGTTGAGATCCTGAAAAAAAAATCCCATGAGGCACTTCTGTTTTAAGGCATCTAATGAGTCCTTAACAAAAAGGCCACCCTGACCCTTGTAATTACACTGCTACAGGATGCTCTGAAGCTGCCTAGAGCTATTTCAATTTAGGTTCCTAAAATCCATCCCATTCCTCAGGATTGGAGTGGGACACCCATGAGAAGCCCAGCCTTCAGGCAGAGTTTTGAAAGTGGGTAGCTTGTTAGTTTTGATCCAGATTTAGATGCTTAAGGCCAGGTCTACACCACTTACTTTGGTATGACTGTTGCTCAGGGGGTGTGGAGTTAAGATTGGCATAACTGTCTACATGGCAGGGAGTAGGTAGGTCTACAGGAGAGAGTTTCTCCCACCAACCTAGCTACTGCCTCTCACAGTGGTGGAGTTGAGCTGACGGGAGAGCTCTTTCCTGTCAGCTTAGAGCATCTTCACCAGAAGCATGACAGTGACAGATGCACCAGTGCTGATGTAGGTTTGTAGTGCAGACCTGCCCTGTGTGTCAGTTTCCCAGAAATGCAGAGCATTTGCAGTCAGCCACTGGAGGCTCAGCACCTCTGGAAAAAACACCCAGCTGCTGTTTAATCATGTACCTTTGTGAAACTCTTCAATGACCTGAGACCCCACCACAGGAAGCTGATGTTTCCTTAAATCAGGTGGAATTGTCAGGACAAGCAGCCCCTAGTGTTTGCTACTGCATACCCAGATCTGCCACCAATGACTCATTGCAATGTCAGATAAGTCATTTAGTCCCTACCTCCCCTTCCAGGAGGCTGGAAAATGAGTGAGTATCCCTGTTCAGGGTGTAACATTTGATCCTTGACCAAAGGAGTTGTCCTTCTGAAAGCAGACTTAGAGTTTTGTCCAAATCCCTTCCCCATCCATTTCCCAAAGAAATTCAATCAATCCTGCAAAGCACTTCACATTTATTTTTAAATTTCCCCTTATCACAAGACTATCATTGCATGTTACAATTCTCCACTTTGCCTTAATGACCATACAAACTCTTAAATCTCCCCAATGTACAGAGATTTTCTTCAGATTAGGATGAATACAATAGCTTGCGCATGGAGCCAGGAGTAGCCTTCAGCCCCATGGCTATTTATTGGTACAGTTGGGTGGAAAAAAGCAGACAGGCCCCTTAATTCTTGCTGGTACAGCAGGAAGACAAGTGGCAATTAACATTTGCACTTGCCAGCCCCCGAAGAGGAATTACGGAATAATTACTCAATCTTTAGATGCCTGACCTTGAGTACATCTTGCACCAGTCTCATCTCTAGCCCTGAGAATCTGACAGTACAATGACAACAAGGAGTGCTATAGTCAGCGACGGATCCATAGCCTCACATTAGCGTGGTTTTACCTCTTAACCTTGTGATGAGTCACTAGCATGAGGGGTTTAGCACATTTTTACAGGTGATCACTGTGTGTTAGGTTATGTGATGGGACTTCTGTTTGGATAGGTCAAAAGCAATGTTAGAGAGGATATGTTAAGCATACAGACAGCCGTTGGAAGAGCTAGGAATAGCTTTGGAAGGAATATTTCCATAAAGGAACAATCTATTGTCCAGCCACATTTGACACTTCCATTTTGGAACATGATTCAGAAGCATTTCCTGTGAACAATGGACGGACCAGCCTCGTCATATTCCTGCTTACTGATCCACATCTGCTGGAAGGTGGAGAGAGATGCCAGGATGGAACCGCCAATCCAGACTGAGAATTTGCGCTCCACTGGGGCAATGATCTTGATCTTCATAGTGCTCGGGGCCAGGGCAGCGATTTCCTTCTGCATGCGGTCGGCGATGCCACCGTACATGGTGCTGCCACCAGACAGCACTGTGTTGGCGTAGAGGTCCTTTCGGATGTCAATGTCACACTTCATGACTGAGTTGAAGGTGCTCTCGTGGATGCCGCAGGACTCCATGCCCAGGAAGGAGGGCTGGAAGAGGGCCTCTGGGCACCTGAACCGCTCATTCCCAATGGTGATCACCTGCCCATCAGGGAGCTCGTAACTTTTCTCCAAAGAGGCAGACGCAGCAGCTGCAGCCATCTCCTGCTCAAAGTCCAAGGCGACGTAGCACAGCTTCTCCTTGATATCACGCACGATCTCCCTCTCGGCTGTGGTAGTGAAGCTGTAACCCCGCTCCGTTAGGATCTTCATGAGGTAGTCAGTCAGGTCACGCCCAGCCAAGTCCAAGCGCAGGATGGCATGAGGCAGTGCGTAGCCTTCGTAGATGGGCACGGCATGGGTCACCCCATCACCAGAGTCCATCACAATGCCAGTGGTACGTCCAGAGGCATATAAGGCCAGAACAGCCTGGATGGCCACATACATGGCAGGGGAGTTGAAGGTCTCAAACATGATCTAGGGGAGGGAGAGAGAGAGAGAGATGTTACTGTACTGCAGGGATCAACTGTCCCCACCTGCAACCAAATACTGATTGCTAAATCTGTAGCTAACCAGGGCTAGACCCAGACACCACCATGATTAGACTATTCTGGGCTCAAGCATCAAAACCCAGGTCTTCCCCACCCCCTGTGAGCTAGAGGGACTTCTGCTATGAACAGTATGCAGGTGTAATCTTGTGCTGATATAAGATTACACTGCACAGGCAGCCAGATATTATGCTGATTGGTGACTAGAGCAGGTCAAAGACACCTGGACAAACTTTCATGCCAAAGATGACTCAACTCTGTACATTAAGTTGTAGCTCACCTCCACCTCCCCTCCCTGTCCTTTTAGAAATTCAACTAGTAGAGGAAAGTGAATTTCTGAAGTCTTGCAAGTTTTTTCTAGAGATAAGCTCTTGCAGGGTTCAAACAGACCTGAGATGTTTGACATGTCTCATGAAGTGCTGTTTGACTGGTTCCCTGGAAGACCTTAAACCTGGACACTCTGGGTATGTCTACACTACCCACCAGATCAGTGGATAGCAATTGGTTTATCGGGGATCAATGTATCGATCCCTGAATGTGCTCCTGTTGACTCTGAACTCCACCAGGGTGAGTGGTGGTTGCAGAGTTGACAGGGGTAGCTGTGGCCAATTGATTCTGTGCTGCGAGGACAGGAGGTAAGTCAAAATAAGATCAACTTCAACTTCAGCTGAAGTTGAAGTTAAGTATCTTACATTGACCCTGCCAGTCCTCAGCATCAGACAAAAATTGAGACAGCCAAGAGACTTAGAATCAGAAGTGCCAGGGCTGCCATAAAAGATCAAGGATGCAGGGGTAGAAAACTAAGACACTCATTTAAGGCAGCTGGAAGACATGCACAGCAGATACACATAGTTGCAATACTGCACCTGGGTCATCTTCTCTCTGTTGGCTTTGGGGTTCAGGGGAGCTTCTGTCAGCAGGACAGGATGCTCCTCTGGGGCAACACGGAGCTCGTTGTAGAAGGTATGGTGCCACACTTTCTCCATGTCATCCCAGTTGGTGACAATGCCATGTTCAATAGGGTACTTCAGGGTCAGGATGCCTCTCTTGCTCTGGGCCTCGTCACCAACGTAACTGTCCTTCTGCCCCATCCCAACCATGACCCCTTGGTGCCTTGGGCGTCCGACGATGGACGGGAACACTGCACGAGGGGCGTCATCTCCAGCAAAGCCAGCTTTACACATCCCAGAGCCATTGTCAATGATGAGAGCAGCAATTTCTTCTTCGGCCATTTTGGTTTGTCTGAATAATGAGACAGAAAGACCAAGCTTTTGGTGAAAGGCAAGTCAAGTGCTCCTGCTGAGGGACCATCTCAGGGCATTGGAAGCTAGTAGCTGGTTGGTTTAAATATATGCACATCCTACAGAAATGCTTGGATAATGCTTGACTATAGGTGTGATTGTATCTCACGAGGCATGGGTCCCTATGTAGAAGGGACAGACTAAGGGGAGGCTTCAGAAGCTGGAACTGGGAGTTTGGAAAGGATGTTGTACCTGCCAGTGTTTGAGGGCTGCTAAACACCTAAGCTCTTTCCAAGGCCTCTTTGGCCAGCTACAGGAGGGGAAGTGCCACTCCTCACCCTCCCTTAAGGAAGGAAGGGCCTGTTGAATTAAAAGCCAAGTGTGAGTTAAAGCTATTCGACCCTCCAGCAAGCCTGGGCAGGCTGAGTCCATTCAGGACAATTATTGGGGATGGGGGTGTCTTGTAATTCATGCAGTTCAAAACCCCACATCCTTGAGTGTCCTGGGTTAAGCTTTGGAAGCTACTGATGTAGTAGGGACCCTGGGTTGGCTTGTCAACATCTGGCCAGTGAGAAAGGCATGATATGCCAAGAGCCAGGTTTGGTTTTCTAGAGTTCAGCACAGACTCTCATGTAAGGGGGGCGGGAGTGGAGTTTCCACTTTCAAGCCCGGATTTCATAAGGGAAGAGCCCCATGCTGTGTGTGCGTGGAGCTCTTAGAAAGTCAGGCCCACAGAATCCGCATCATGAGGTGCCAACATCCCATTTTGGCCCTAGTGTGACCATCAGCTTTGCCAGTGAGAGCAGGAAGCATTGCCCTGTGATGAGAAGCCAAGTACTGTTCAACCCACAAATCCTTCATTTTTGTAGGAAGGAGGAGAGGCAGCTACTGTAGAAAGCTAGTTGAGCCATACACAGTCAGACTCCAACAGCATCAGAAGGGTTTACTGTCTCAGCTCCACACTGACGATCGGGTCAATAGGCCAAGTACATAAGCCAGAGAACACGTATTTCGAAAACCACCTGCTTGTTTGACTGAAAACTACCACCAGCTTTTTCATGCTGAAGGCTTTAGGCTTAAAAAGGTCTTCCACCCAAGCCTACTACTCCTTAGTTTGCTGTAATGAACAGATTTCTATTCCAGCCTTTGGTACTTGTCTGAATTATTCTTCCTAACCATCTGTCCCAAAGCAGACTCATGGTAAGTGACCATAATGCTATTGCATTCCAGTGGTTAGGAAGGGTGGGAAATGGGGTAGTCTTGGTGCAAGACCCATGGATTCTTTAGATGGTATCTTGGGCCTTTTAGAGGGCCATTCCATGCAGGGTCTGGATGTGAGAGCAAGTCTCTCCCTCTAAACAAATAAGCATGCAATGAGGTATTGCAGGTCTTTCCTCCAATAAGCCATTCTGGTGGGGACAGACTGACCAAGACTTGTCTCCTTAGGTAGGAGAATTGGAGTCTTGTCAATTCACTGATTTTCCCAGTTGGGGGTGGGGGGAGAGAAGATGCCTTCTCCCCAGTGCACACCACCTGAGAACTGTGTAGAGAAGACAAGCCATATGAACACTTATCCAGAAGTCCTCCCTCTAAGGAGCTTTGGAAGTATGCTAGTCTCCCAAGCCAGTACTTCCATCCAGCTACCTCCAGGAAGACAACAATGCAAGGCATCAAATAAGTTACCTAGCTTCCTGCCAATGGGCTACATCATGCTGTTGATGCTAGACAATATGAAACTACTCCCACAGGAAGTCCTTGAAGCTATACACCTTTGCTTTGTTACTTAGCCCACAGGATTTCAGCTAAATTTACTGCCTTATCCAGTTAATATTACACCAACTGGGTTATTGCACTGCAAACAAGTTGTAGATTTGCTCTTCCTGCTCCAGAGATCTTAGCGTTACCCAGTTCATGCCTTAAGGAATAGGCCAAATACTGAGCTAGTGATTTAAAGCCAAATTCATTCCTGATCCAGAGAGACAGTTTAAGTCACAAGACCTATTGAAAGAACAGTCCTTATGCAGCCAGTCATTCTGCTGTGCTGGAATCCCAGCATCTAAGTTCCCCCATTAAACCAGGTGTGGGTGAGGCCAGACTAATAAACCAGAAGGAAAGTGTGGTAATGTTTAGGTTCTTTGTAGCAGAAGTTGCCCAATGATCTGAGATGGTCTCTTGACTCTGCCAAGGCAACCATGAAAGCTTTGCTATCCAGTATCTTTGACAGGCAAAGCCTTCAGAAGATCTTGGCATCTCCCTGTTGATTGGTTGTTATAGTCACCCAAACATTTTAGCTTGTAAGTATGAAGTTTATCAAGCCCCAAAATAAAAAGGTACAACATCTTCCATGCACTTGGATGTCAAATGCACAGGCTTTTCTTGCTAAGCTACTAAAGAGTAGTGCTGGAGGTGGCTAATGTAAACCAAGCAGGCTGCATTTGAGAAATTAACCATCTGCAACTCTAGCTAGGGTGACCTGATGTCCTGATTTCATAAGGACAGTCCTGATTTTGGGGTCTTATACAGGTTCCTATTACCCCTCCATCTCAATTTTTCCACATTTGCTATCTGGTCACCCTAACTCTAGCTGTGTTAGTTTTCAATCTGATACTGTGGTTGTGTAGTTACCTAGAGATGCCATGTGTTCATTAGGTCTTTAAGTACTTTGTAGGTAAAATGCGTAAGTGTTTTTATGAGGGTGAGTGTTGGGTACTTTTTGGCCAGCATATGCTTCATCAGAAATTGCTTAAGGGGAGTTATGGTAATATCTAGATGCTCCAGCAACAGCATAGGAGTCAAGGCTACTGGCAGAAGTGTGCTATGAATGGTGTTGTGACCATGGCTCCTGATGCTTGTACATAGGAGCAGCCTGCATGGAAGAGACTTGCTAGGTGAGACTTCTGCTTGTGACTCCAGCACAAAAGTCTTCTGGAGAAGGCCTAGCAGGAGGTTTGGTGATCTGCAGAAGTGCTTCCTTAAGGCTACCCAGACACTAGGTTAGGTGCCAGCTTTGATCTTGGGCAAGATCAGTAACCTGGGATCAACAGGTGGGGCAGCTACTGGTCAGGACAGGAGCACAATCAGCAAGGAAGGAAGTGAGGCAGCTTTCACCAATGTCTACTCAGCCTGACCCTAGCTAGAACCAGAGAGCTGCCTGTCCATGGAGCAGTTAATAGATCCCTCTCCCACATGGCAGGTGCCTATTTTATAGCATGGCTCTGCCAGGAGCAGATGGACTGGAATTTGGGAGCATGAATCCTGTGTAGGATCTGATGTGCTACTGCCAGTTTCCTAATGAACATCTGGGTTTGCTGTGTGTTGCAGAGGGAGATGTGCAGGGGAGACTAGGCCAATAGCAGGGACCACCAAGAAATTTGCTGGGAGCAAGGAAGGGAGTAATTAAAGCTCTGCCTAACCTCACTGTACCTTGGAGGTATTTTAAACATTACTCTCTGTGGCAGCAGGGGGATTGATTGATCACCCCTTAGCATGCTGAATTCCTGATTAATGTAAAGCGAACCAGTCCCTCCAAACTCTGGGGAATCAATCACTTAAATGTGGAAATTACTCACTAAGCCATTCATATACGCAATAAACCAGGCCATTAAAAATTAATCGCTTGACATCCTTGCCATGTAAACATAGCTAATAAGATTCTGATGGAGGGGATGGTGTGGGGGAGGGATGACTGCCAGGAACAGACAAGGCTACTGAAGAAAGCAGAGTCCAGGTGAAAGCCAACTAGGTGTCTAAGGGCAGATCTTCAGTCCTCATTTTGACATTTTTGCAGACTCTGGTGCCATGCGCTCTCCTTTGGAAAAGTTGTCAATAGGGCCCCAAGAAGAGACCTCTAGACACACACAGTCAGGCATATGCCAACAGATCTCCACTGCTATGTGATCAATAGCCCCCACAACATCCTTTTCACAATTCATGGGTCCTACCAGGGCTGGTGCAAGGATGTTTTGTGCCCTAGGTGAAGCTTCCACCTTGTGCCCTCCCCTGTCCGAGCCCTGAGGTGCCCCTCCCCCCACAGCAGCTCCCCACCCCTCCTCTGAGGCACCCCCCACCACCACAGCAGCTCCCTCCTCTGGGGAGCTGTGCAGCAGCTGCCCACCCCAGCTGCTTCATGTCTCCTGCCTCCCAGGCTTGTGGTGCAAGTGAAGCAGCCATGGTGTGCTTGGGGAAGAGGTAGAGCAGGGGCAGGCAGCTGCCCTGCATGCCAACCCCCCCTTACTTGCTGTAGGTGGCCCACCCCACACCCCCTGCCTAAATGCTGACAGCAGCTGAAGATCTGGCCACTGCAGTCCCTGCCAAAGAAAATGCCACCCCCCAAATCCTAGAGCCCTAGGTGACCTCCTAGGTCACCTAATAGGTTGCACTGCCCCTGGGTCCTACACATGCCTCATCCAGTGCACTACATGTCCCAACAACTGGGTTGGTGGAGCCAGGCAGACACTATGCTCTGATGAGCTCACACAGAAGGGTGCTAAGACAAAAGGGTCCCCATCACCCATGAGCAAACACTTCTCACAAAACAATCACTCTGTATCTGACACAGAGGTGTCAAGTGTCATGGACTGGAGACCCTGGATTATGGCCCATTACAACAATCTAACCTGCCTTCTGCCTGTGACCACAGAGGTGTTAACTGCCCACTTCACCTCGAATGGCCTCTTGCAACATGCGATAACTCCTTCAGCATAATCTGTCCCACCTTGTATTAGCTTTGGTGCAGAGTCCTTTCCCAGACTTTATGGCCTCTATGCAAGTTCAAATGCTCATCTCCCTGATGGAAGTTGGTCCAATAAGAAATTAACTCACCTTGTCTCAGATGAAAAAAAAAAAAAAAAAAAAAAAAAAAAAAAAAAAAGGTGACTGAGGTTGTTTTTAATTAGCAAAGTGGGACTGGGAAAGCCAGCCTAGAGATATTTGGACAAGGCTGTGAAGATAAGCCCATCTCCTCCTGCAGTGGAGTTGTTGTGAATGTGTGACTGCTTTGGAAGATGGGCTGCATGACTAAATATTTTAGTTAATCTTTTATCTATGGTGCCTGTAGATCTATATTCCAAGGACCTGTATTTTCAGGGAGAAATTGGTGTGCAGGTTGGATTGCTTACCCATTCTCTAGCAAGCCCTGGTTTTGTCGGCAGAAAGCCTCGCCTTGTGAAGGAGAGATGTGCAAATTTTGACTGAACTATTTGGCAAAATGCAGGTTTGGCAACAGCCAAAATTAATAGTTCTGCCAAATTGTTTTAAATCTGAACATTCAAGCTGTTTTTAAATTTTTGAAGTGACTGGGGGTTTTTTGGTTTAACTTTAAGAAATGCTTGAAATCAAGACAAGAGGTTTTGATTCAAAACAAAGTGATTTTTGGGTAACTGCCAGTGAGCTGAAAAATTTGGTATTCACAGCTGTCCTCATGAGACTCATCCTGCCAGAGCAGTCAGTCTGGGGAGAACAGCTGTATAGGAAAGTACCTTCCTATCTGGTTTTCCAGTGTTTTGCACACTAGAATTTTCAATATCAAAGTGAAAGAAACCTAAACCCCCCCATGCCTGGTTGTGATAGCAACAGAAAACCAACTGCCAATTATCTGAAAGAGTATTCTAGTCATGGCCAGTTTTGCTTTCTGGTCAAGTGTTCTGACAGGTCTGGCTGGAACTTGGAAATTCTATTTCCTGGGAAGTTTCATCAAGAGATTGTGGGGGTGGGAAGTGGGGAGAACCATGCATGTGTCATACAGGACTTTGCTAGAAGTTCTCACTAGATCTACATTTTGATCACTGCAATGCAATAGCCACTGATTTCCTTGGGAGTTTCCATGGAGCCTTGAGGCTACATCACCTCAATGAGCCTTAAGGGGTTGTGCAACTGTATTTAGGCAAGTTGAGTCCATCTTCAGAAAAAGGCCACCCAAACCTTTACACCAAGGCCTGACAGACTCTAGTTGTGAAGCAGGGATGCTAAAAACAATCCTGGCTACAGTGACATTTGCCAAGTCAAAAATGCAGTTTGATGCTAGGTCACTACTTCCTGAAAGGATTCTAGTGTGGTCAATTTCTGGCATCATGGTCAGCAACCAAGAAGCTTCTATTACCTGGAATTTCTCCCTCAAACCATGAGACCAAGACTGACCCCCCAAGGATGGTCGTGTGCTTTTTGGCACAGCAGCTAAGCACCAGCTACCTCTACCTAGAGAGTGTCAGCAGCTATGGTACGTGTGCAGGGACAGGAAGCAAGACCCCAGATGACACTTCAGGCCATGTGAAAGAAGGACAAAGGTTAAATGGAAAGAGGGCAGTGCATCGGTCTACCCCTGTTCACAAAAGTGTTCCAGCCACGCAAGCAAATAAGATCAACTCCACTGAACTGGCTTCAGTTCCAGTGTGAAGAAAGGGCTTTTTAAAATCCCTTCCCTCCCGTGATGCATCTGACACTAATCAGGGATCCAGCCCTGTGGGAATCAACAATGATTAATGATGTTAAATATAGCAGGAGATTGCCAGGGTAAAATTAGGCACCATGCATAAAACATCACAGCTCCTCGTTAGATTGTCAAATTAGACTCTAATAGTTTGATGTTCATCTATTCACACTGGCCCTGTAGTTACAGATGGACTGGCTAACCCATTCCCCGTCTATGTATCTAACTTTGATGCCTGTGCCCAGAGATGAAATCTTCCAGTCTTCAGTCTTAATTGGAACATGGCCCTCAATTTATTAGAGTTATTGCTATTAATGCAGGGTAGAATGTCAGTCAAGTTCTTAACAGTTTTACTCTACAAGCAGATCAGGAGGCCTGAAAGATACATGAGCATAGAGGGGCACAGTGTAAGTGGAGGCTAGTGTCACTAGACTGATTCTGTACTTTGGTTTAGATGCCACCACTGCCTGCTGGAGGACATCACATGGTGTTTGCTATAGCCCTGTTGAGACACTGCTATCTCCTTTGTAGCAAATAGGAGCCTTTTGGAGACTGCTTTGAAGTGGGTGACTTAGTCTGGAATCACTTCCTAACATACAGCCAAGCACTGAGTCACAGGGAGCCCAGCCTACCAGGGAGAGATTGAACTAAGTGTGTTAACACTTAGTGGTCCAGCAACATTTCAGTGAGTGGAAGATGCTGGAGCTATACTGCCTACTGGTGCCACTCCAGCTTTGAACCCAGCCTGTGGGTGCCACTTGGTAGTGGTGATGCATCCAAGTCTTGGTGGTTTGCCAGACCTTCAGAGAGTCCACCCCACCTGCAAAGCCCAAGTGGAGTGTGGGGTTCCCTCCCTAGAGGAACCCGGATGCATTCTAGCCATGAGTACTGGCTACACTAGTGCGTACTAACCGCTTTGAGAATGCGGGTCACTCATTTTGGAACTGAAGCCCACTGTGGCTACAGTGTCTGGAAGCTCTGATACACTACCCAAGATGAACTAGCCACTGACCACATGGCAAGGACAGCCATATTTGTTCTCTTCCTCAAGGAGGAGAAGGCATAAGGTAGGGTAGCTGCAAACTTGTGTGGCCTCACTCTAGAGGAGGTCCTGCAAACTTGCTACCTCATAACTAGGTCTGGTGAATAGTTTCATGAATAGCCAGGGTCCAGGTCTGTACTTTAGAGTGACTAAAGCATTGTTCGAAGGACAGCACCATCTTTAGAGACCGCCAGATTCCAGTAAAGCACGAGCGCTGGGTTCTAGGTGATTCAGTTCTGAGCCTTGTTCCTAGAGATATTTGCCTGTTTGGCTAGGGTAGCCCTATTCCCATGCCATGCATTTTATTAGTTTAATAAAAAGCCATCACTGCCTTTGCTTGAGACAGCTTTTCTCTGCCTGTCAGTTTGCTACCAATTGACTCAGACACCCATCTCTCATTTTAATAAGCCAGCTAGAGTCAAGTCCTTTGCTTAAATCATGTTTTGACTGCTGACGTTTAAAGCAGATAAGCTACCCAGGTTACAAACTTGGAGCCTCACTACAGTTTAATGCAAAGCCATCTTCCCCCCTGGAAGGACCTCTTCTCCCCCTCAGTCCAATTACCCTTCTAGACACTAATTAGAAGAAAAGGAGCCTGGGGGAGAGGGGGAAGGGAGATGAGATTAAGCCAGAATACAAAGACAAACTGCAGAGAATGAGGGAAACAGTCAAAACTATAACCAGTTCCTCAAACACACCATTGAAAAGACAAATCTCAGTATAATTAATCTCATTATCTAGAGAAAAAAAGACATGGGAATGGTTTCAGTTCTTGAAAGGGCTGTCAAAATTCTGATACAGAAGGATAATCCTTTGTGAAAGCCAAGCTTGGGTAGCTAGCAGAATTCAAGAGACAGTTTATGGAAGATCAGAGGATAACAGTGGAATAGATACAGGAAGCCAGCCCACAGGGACCAGTTTAACAAGGGTCTTATTTCACTGCATCTTTCCTAAGGCAGCCCAAAATAGCCCAGAAAAGCTTACTGCACTGAGCCTGTCACTAAATTTCACTAACCTTTACACCCCACCTCTAAGGAAACAGTTCATTCCATTTTAAAAGCTTGCCATCTTTAGGGCCCTCTAGAAGTCTGAAGGAGACAGACAGTAACCCTGGCTTTGATGGCCAAGGCAATCATGAGTGAGAAATGAAGGGTGGGGAAAGTCAGTACATAAGGACCATTAGTCTGATGCAATATGGCCAATCTAGCCCAGTATCCTGTCTTCAGTGACTGGTGCCAAGTGCTTCAGAGGGAATGAATAGGATAGGGCA
Organism: Gopherus evgoodei; assembly: GCF_007399415.2. Classification (NCBI taxonomy): domain Eukaryota; kingdom Metazoa; phylum Chordata; order Testudines; family Testudinidae; genus Gopherus; species Gopherus evgoodei. The sequence continues at coordinate 6,778,355 of NC_044339.1, read as the reverse complement.
AGCAATCCATCCCCTACCAGAAGCTAGGTCTGGATAACAGAGGTTAGGGACACCCAGAGCATATGGTTGACCATTTTGGCTTATAGCCATTGAGGAACCTATCTGCCAGGTAATTCTCTTTTGAACCCCATTATAGTTTTGGGGTTCACAACATCCCTTGGCAAGGAGTTCCACAGGTTGACTGCATTGTGTGAAGAGGTACATTCTTTTGCTGCTTTAGGCCTAATGTCTTAATTTCATTGGCTGACTCCTGGTTTTTAGTATGAGAAAAAGTAAATAACTTGTCTATTCACTTTCCCTGCACCATTCATGATTTTATGGACCTCTGGGTATGGCTACATTTGGAATTTCAAAGTGCTGCCGTGGCAGCGCTTTGAAGTGTGAGTGTAGTCAGAGTGGCAGCGCTGGGAGAGAGCTCTCCCAGCGCTGCATGTAAACCACATCCCTTACAGGTGTAGCGTGCAGCGCTGGGAGCCGCGCTCCCAGCGCTGCTGCCCTGATTACACTGACGCTTTACAGCGCTGTATCTTGCAGCGCTCAGGGGGGTGTTTTTTCACACCCCAGTTGCAGCGCTGTAAAGTGTGAGTGTAGCCAAGGCCTCTATCACATCCTCACATTCTTGGATGCAATCCTGACCACTGGGGCTGTGTCACCCCTCTGACATCTTGGGTCCCTCACAATCATTTGCAGTTGTAGCTTCTAACCTGCACTGCTCACCAACAGCCTGCAGGTCACACCTTGAGTGTCTGACCTGCCACAGTCCTGTCTAGCAACTCGACTCCAGCAGCAACACCTGTCACACCCTGGCCTCCACCAGCTTGATTACTTGCAGGGTGATCAGACATGTGATCAATCTGTCCATGAGAGGGCTGGGCAGTGTAGAAAGTCATTTGCCTCTGTAACAGGCAATATTTGACAGTTGGCTACTTGAATTGGGGTTACCAAACAGTTGTGTTTATATCAATCAAGTACAAGGATTAGGTTTTAAAGTGAGTACAAGGTATTAGAAGTGGTTACAAGTGCTTAGTAGCTAAAGCTGAAGGCAGAAATCCTCACCACATGTTCAACAAGAGGGTGGACCATCTCCCCTCCTGCCACCAAAATCAAAAGGCTGCTTCCTCTGCCTGAGGGGCAAATACTCAGGCTCTCTCACTTCTACACTCCACTCACCCTTTGAAAGGCATTTGGGGGGTTAGCCCTAGATAAAGGGCATTCCAGCTGCAAGAGCAGCTGGAAATCCATATCTCTGAAACTAAACTACAGATGCCTCTGTTCCTGCCCCCTTTGTTGGGGTTCTTTGGCACTTGACAGGTGATTGCCAATCACCTAGGGACACCTGGTTGGAGGCATCAGCTTGTCCTTGGTCTTTGAGGAAAGTTTTTCCCCCTCCCCATACTCCTCTGGTAAACGTGTCAATCTCAGCTTGCATTCATCATTCTGGAGACATTTTGTCTCTACACATTAAAGATCAATAAGCAGCATTTTATCAGTTTAAGTGATAACTCACCAGGTATATTTTGCACCAAGATGACACTAATGGCACGTGACCAAACACACCTCTCATCACCTTTTATAAATAGATCGGTCCCACCAGTCTTTTTAATCTCTCATAAGGAAGCTGTTCCAAACCATGTGTCCTCCTAACTTTTCCAAGTCAAGAGAGGTGGAGCAACCAGAATTGCACATGGTGCTCAAAGTGTGGGCATACCTTGGATTTATATAGCGGTATTTTATAGCCACCTTTTTCCTAATGGTTCCTCAAGTTAGCCCAACCAACAGCCTTTGCCCAAAGGAGATTTTGAGCTGAGTGTTACTGTTGTATACCTCAATTTGCTGGGTTCTGCCATGAAACAAGCAGAATCTAGCCTGGTATGTAGATACGCTGAGTGGATGGGAAAGTCAATGGGAATTCTGATTACTTTGGTCACACCCCAGAGGAGTCTTATTCTGTAGGCCACCAGAATGATAGTGAAAGCAAACTGACAGAGGAAAGCTTTAATCTTGTTCACAGACTAAGGGGAAGTCTATGCTAAGGAGTTATACTGAGCAATGTAATTGGGTCAGTCTGAAAAAGCCACACTCCTGAGACAGAGTTAAGCCAACCTAATCCCCCTGTTGATAGCACTAGATCAGCGAAGACTTTCCTTGCCAGCCTACCTGTGGCCTCTCAGGGAGGTGGAACAATACTGATGGGAGAACCCCTTGCAACACTGCAGTGAGTTTCTACGGTGGAGCAGCTATAACTATGATGCTATAGTGCTGAAAGTGTAGACAAGGCTTTAGAACGACTGCTGCAAGACTTTGGATTTGCAGGTCGAACACTCAAGCAGGACATAAGCCTGGCTGGGACCAGACACAGAAGCTCAGCATTCCTGCCACAAACTGCCAAGTTCTTTGTTTTACAGGCCTCGTACCCCCTAGTTCAGAGGGAGAACTTCTCTGGAATCCTGCAGTTCAGACTGTTCCTGTGTACCTTAAGGGGTCACTTGCATCCACTTTGCACATGTAAGATGCTACCAAGTGCTAGTGAAAGGTGGATGTGGAACAAGTGACCACACAAGCTTCAGGGCAGAATGGACTCAGTGTTGTTCTACAGAAGACCAGAATTTCTTTTGCAGCAACTTCAGATTAGACTGTGGTCTTGACTCCTGGCCATGCTAGAGGCCATTACCCCCATCTTATAGCACCAAGCATCAGTCTGATCTGACACTGGATAGCAACAGTACACCAGCAGAACTGTTTTGGAAGAGTCCCTTCCCTAGGGAGGCAATTGGATGGTCAAACGCTTTTCTCCTTATGAAAAAACACTGAAAATTGCAGATGTCTATTTTGTGCCATTTCAACTGAAATTGTCAATTGTTTCAAGAAGGGTAGATTATAGGCTGTCAAGCAACCTGAAACCGAGCCAGCTAGGAAGCTTCAGGATGTTAAGCCCCTGAAAACTAGTCAGTGGATTCAAAAAAATTATGACAAATGCCTGTATTTCTCCTCACACCCCCTTGGCTATAGATTGACAATAGCTGTAGAGAACACATTAGAAAGGGAGTATTCAGATACCCCTATTCCTGTTTAACTCTGATTTGCCTGCCACCTCAATACAGGGCACTTATCCCCATCCTGCTTTAGAGTTGCCAAGAGGGATAGGCTAGGCCACTGGTTGTTCTGGAAAGGACAGATGTCAATTTGGGCAATAGAGGATGCAGAACAGGGACCTGAAAGAGGCAGGAGCGCAATGTCTCTTTAGCCCTTGAGGTAGCAGCCCAAGAGCGGGTTGCTAAGGGGAGGCTTGGTAAGCAGCCACAGAAAGCTTGTGAAAGCTGGGGTCAGGGACAAGAGACTAGCTAGAGCAGGGATTCTCAGCCAGGGGTATTTGTACTGTGGGGATATGCTGAGGTTCTCTGTGGGTACATTGACTTATCTGGATACTTGCCTAGTCTTGCAACAGGCTACATAAAAAGCACAAGCAAAAATGTCATACAATGACTTGTTTAAATAGCACCACACTGAAAATGTGAATGTTATATTCCAATTGATTTATTCTATAATTATATGGTAAAGTGAGAAAGTCAGCAATTTCTCAGTAATCCTGTGCTGTCATGCTTGTCTTTTTAGGTCCGATTTCGTAAACAGTTCAAGTGAGGTGAAACTTGGGGTATGCAAGACAAATCAGACTCCTGAATAGGGGACAGTCATCTGGAAAGGTTGAGAACCATTGGCGAAGAGCAAAAGTGCCCAAGCTGAGAAGCTGAGCAGTGTTGCAGGCCTGGGAGAGACTTGTTAGTGTGGGACAGTATTTGTGGAATTAGCATGAGTAGCTAAATAATCTGTTCAAACCTCATATTTAGCAGTGATGCTAACTAGCAGTTAGTTTCCTAGACCTGAAGAACTCCTCTAAGCTCAAAAGTTTTACTGGAAGTTGGTCCAATTTAAAAAAAAAAACAAAAAAAAAAACAGATTTCACCCACCATGTCTAATATCTTGGGGCCAATACTGCCCCAACATTGTACACCTCCTGGTAAGATTAGAAGTTGATATCAGCTGCTAGATATCCCCTCAGTTCATTTAGGACTTGTTGCAATGATGCACTTGTTGCACATTTCCAAGCTTCTCTGCACTGGACAACCACAAACTTGTTTAAAGGGAAAGCAGAGATTGAAAGCAAGAAAGTGTTAGGGAAGTCGAGACTTGGTAATCACCAAGTTGCTTTTGGTCTGACCTTGTAAACCTAACATTGACACCTCTTCTTCCCCAGAGGTGTATGAGTCGGAGCTAGACTAAACCGGAGGGATTGGCCTTGCACTTCCAGACTGCCCTCTATAGGTGAAGTTTGGAAGTTCTTTGTTGAGAGCCTCCAATGTTTTTTAGGATATTTACACTCAGTCTTTCCTGAGGCCCTAGTAGAAGATACTTTTGAGAGTTTACAGGTGACCCACTTGGGCCAGTTGAGTCCAGTCACACCAGCTCATCACTAAAGATCTGCATCTTGACACAATGGCTGCATCCCCCTCCACTCACAAATGCCAAGTCTATTGGGGAGCAAAAAAGTACATCTAGAGGGCAAGCCTGCCCCACCTGCCAAGCATTCTAGTTCAAGTCCCGAGGCTCTAGGTAGAGCCAATGGTTAACAGGAACCATCTCACGTAGGCAGTGTCATTCAGTACACCCCTTTGGCACGGTGGCAGTTCCTGCCTAGACCATAGGCAGAGAATCATGATTCAAGAGGAGAGAGGCCAACTAGATTGGACAAGTGGGCATTTGCTTTTATCAGTAGGGGCAAAAGCAGCATTTCAGAGTCAGCCCCAAAGCTTCTTTCCCAAGCCAGTTGGGAGACTGCCCTTGTTTCTGTTAGAGCTTGTTCGACATGGCCAAGAGCCCACTGCTGAGATAGTAGCAGGGAACTGGTGCAGAGACAGCAGCATCATGCAGTGCTGGGCTCGATCTGCAAGGAGGCAGCCTTAATTATGGGCAAATAATGGGAAGTGTTTTAAGCAATTCTGCAGTTCACTTCTGCGAGGGAGGAGATGCCCATACCACCTGCATACTCAGATTAGCACACCCTCTATGCTGGGAGGGAAGAAGAATGAACACCCAAGAGTCTAGCAGCTTGCTGGAAGGCAGCGTCAAGCTGTGTTAAGGGGCAGCTGTCACAAGAGGCAGCTGCTCAGGAATGCAGCTGGAAGCACTGCCCTCCCCACTCCCTAGCGTGCCCCCAAACATGTTGTGTACTTACACTGCCTGAATCTAGGTTCAGCCAGCATTTGCTGTGAGCCAGCACATTTGATATGAGACTTCCTCCAACATGTCTAGTTTGATTTATAGAATGCCACTGGGCCAGGGCAAGATGCAAGATCCTTCAATTTCATCAAAGGAAGAAACTATCCTCCAAAATCCCAGCAATCAGGCATAGATATCATGGTGCTGATTTTTACGATTGCTCTGTGGCTCAGGATAATGAAGACCAAAAAACCCACACCCAACATTCACTGAGAATCTCAGCATTCAGCTGAGGTGCTACAGAGAATTGTGGAGGAACCCATCCAGGGGTTCTGATGTCAGCCTCCATTCGGAGCTCAGAACCCAATTACAGGATGGAATTTCTTAGATGCAGTTCAAAGCAGCCTAGATCTCTTCTTCAGACTGGGGTTTCCCATTGTTTTACTCCAAACATGGTTGTGTTGCTGTCTGAGGGACTGCAGATCCTCAGGACAAGCAGCGAGTATAAGTAATTCAGCTACAGGGAAACCCTGCTATAACATGCCCTGCAATAACGCAAATTTGGATAAAGGTGGCTCTGGCTGCCCCAAGCAAAAGCGCGCCAGAGCACCGAAGCGCAAAAAAAACCAAACAAAAAAAAAAAAACACACACACTATGCCAGAGTGCTGCTGAAGCACAAAGAGGCTGGAGTGCCACTGAAGAAAACAGAATGTGCCTTCCTCACTGCCTCTTCCTCCCTACCCTTGCTTCTTTTGGGGAGAAGATCCGTTCTCCTCCCCAGCTACTCCTCGATCTTCCTCTGCCCCTTGCACATCTCCTCTGCTGTCCCCAAGTGTTTACCCTCTCGCTGCATGGCTGAGAGCTCCCGCTGCTGGAGTGCACCCTTTCAGTTACTGTTATGGGCAGTTCACAAACACAAGTCATTCTCTGTCCAAGCCTGACAAGAAGCTATTACGTTCATAGTGGGGATTAGGTTAAGAGCCCTGCCCCACTGAATGTCTGGGGATTGTGCATCCAGTGTCCAAGTTGGAGTGACAATAACCAATTGACTTATTAAAAGTCCAATAATGGCTGGGAGATTGCAGCTTTGATAAGTGCAGCTGAGGTCAGCTGCATTAGGAAAAGTGTAATTAGACTAATAAATTCTTGGCAATTTTTTTTTTTTAAAAGTCTCTCAAGGGGAGGGAACAGCTTACTGTGCCTCATTAGCTATGGAAGCCATAGATCCCAGGCACTGGCATCAGGCTGGAAAAGTGCTCTGGTGGATTTCACACTCATGTTAAGTTTGACATAAGCATGTGTTTGTCAGGGAGGGGGGAGGTCTTTAGCACCAAGGAAAGCAGTGTGCTGGGTTTATTGCTACATTCTAGAAGAGAGTTAACAGGGACCCAGCTTAATCTGTGCTTGCCTGGCCTAATTTGCCATTAGCTGTGGCTTGAAAAAGCACCTCTGGCTTATGCATAATGCAGAGAAGGCTGAACCTCCTGTAAGGACCAGCTCTTGCATGGAAATCAAATATTCCTGATTAAAAAAAGTTATATTTACTGATCTCTACAGCATGCTTTCCAGCCTACTGGCTGCTTCCTCTTGTACTGCCACTTTCCAGCTGCCACAGCAGGAAAGCTACTTCCTTGATGTGGAAGGAGTGGATCACAGGTCATGACTCCATCCCAGCAATGGGCAACTGAGTGATTTTAATAAGATGCGTGCCTGAGGCAAGGTTTGGGATAGCACTATTGATTGCATTGCTTAATATTTCATAAACATCTGTTGGAGAAGCTCTCCCCCCCACCCCATGCCTCTCAGGAGTTTGGAGTGAGCTTTCTACAGAGCATTTTTTCTGCAACCTTCACCCAACTCCACTCCCAGGCAGCCTGGTCTGTATGTTTTTTAATACTACAGTGATGAGAGCAGCATATTAAGCATTGGGACTAATTGGTCCCATGCTTTGTTCTCTCCTTGGGGAGAAGCAGGGGCAGGGGAGCGTCTTGTTTTGGAAGCAAGTGGTTTTAAATAGAACTGTTTGAGCCTTAGTGCAGCCCTTTTCCAGGAAGGGAGTGGGTGTATGCCCAGCAGTCCAGCTTTTGGAAACAATGAAGCCTGATTAAAACAGCTGCTTAATATCCCAGGGCAGTGAATAGGAAGCTCTTCCCCTCAGTTTTAAGCTTGAGCATTCAAAGCAAAGAATCTTGCACTGTGTCCTATTTAGCTGGACTTGCACTCTGGCCAAACCTGTTCCACCAGATTAAGGTACAATACAGCACAGATGTTCATGGCAAAGGTGACATCTGTTGAAGATTTGCTGTCACGTGAAATATTTTGGTGGAGACAAGATGTCTCAAGCACGCTCGAGCTCAGCTTCATGTTCACACTGATGCAGGGAATACTGGGTGAAGTTACAGCTCGTGTTATGCAGGAAGTGCTCCTGGAGTATGACCTGGATCTCCTCTTTTTCCAGAGCAGAGATTATTTTGGTGGTTAAGGGAGAAGACTCCCAAATCCTGTAGGCCAGCTTGGCTGCAGACTCATGCAAGCACATAGACAGCTCCCCACCCTTAAACAGTCCCCTGCCAGCACAGAAGCTATGTGGACAATTTGAGAGAGAGTCCAGCGGAGGGCAACAAAAACGATCAGGGGGCTGGGGCACATGACCTATGAGGAGAGGCTGAGGGAAACTGGGATTGTTTTGTCTGCAGAAGAGAAGAGGGGGTGGATTTGATAGCAGCCTTCAGTGACCTGAGAGGGGGTTCTAAAGAGGATGGAGCTCAGCTATTCTCAGTGGTACCAGATGACAGAACAAGGAGCAATGGTCTCAAGTTGCAGTGGGGAAGGTCTAGGCTGGATATTAGGAAACTATTTCACTAGGAGGGTGGTGAAGCACTGCAATGGGTTATTTAGGGAAGTGGTGGAATCTCCTTCCTTAGAGGTTTAAGGTCAGGCTTGACAAAGCCCTGGCTGGGATGATTTAGTTAGGGTTGGTCCTTCTTTGAGGACTAGAGACTTCAGGAGGTCTCTTCCAACCCTAATATAGTCTATGTTCAGTAGCCTGACTGCTTCCAAGGATAATCAGCAGTCATGTCCCTTTGTTTATCTGCTGGCACTATTGCAGAGGGTGTTCCCTTATCATTGACTGCCAGAGAGATCTGGTTATGAAAACCTCCCTTCCCCAGCCCATGTGTTTGTGGGGCCAGGATGCTGCAGAACAGCTCCCCCCACCCCCATGTTTTTCCATTGTTACCACAGTACTAGGCTTTGTGCCCCCCTAGGAGCATAAGGGCCCCAACGTTCCAGGAACTGCCCATCCATGGCAGCTGCTGCCCTTCTGTGGTGGGGAAGCTATTTAACAGGACAGGCAGATGTCCCATTTTAAGACTTGTGGGGACAATATTACCTAGCTTCAGGACTGATGAGGGGACAATTTTATCACCCCCCCCAGCTCAAATCTGTAACCGGCAATGTGGGAATGGGTGAGGCCCTAGACAGGATGTATCAAGACCCCAAAAAGTCTCTCAATGGGCTTGTCTAGCTCTTAACTCAGGAGTGAAGTCAATATTGTCATCCCATTTTACAGATAGGCAAATGGTGTCACAAGATAACATAGCTTGCCCAAGGTCAACCAGATGGCCAGTGGCAGAGCCAAGAGTAAGTCCTAGTTGAGTACTCCATCCACTAGACCACAGAGCACCTCCAGGGTAGGACAGGAAGGAGCTGGAGTAGCTGTTAGCTGTTTTCATGCAGCCAGTACCCAGAACTCTCCAGCCTTACATTTGGGATTCAATCCATGCCTTTGTCAGCAGCATGTCAACAGAAGATACTCTAGAGGTTAAAGTAAGTAGCACAGTCAGGCTAAATGAGGAAATGGGTCTTGAACGCCCTGAATATCGGCCATCCCTATTTAGTCTTCCCAAGATCTAGGGCAGAGAAAATTGCTTTAGGAGATACTGGAGATCAGTCTCATCTACTGCACCATGCAGTGTTTTTAGCCAGGGCACGACAACCCTGTGCTAGTGCATGGGAACCAGACCATGAAATTGACTGGCTGCAGACTGGTCTTGTTTGTCAGCATAGACAAGAACACAAGTAGTTGAACAGCTTAAGGGGTGAGATGTTGAACACCCAAGTCCAATTTAATGCTTTGAGTATTAGTAATACAAGTTAAACAATATGTTCATTTAGCAGGGACACAATGAGATTGCCAGATGGAGTGCTCAAACCTGCAGCTCCTGCTCAGGGCAGCTGTGGTTAATGTGATGGCAAGTGTTGCCTTAACACAATTATTTGAAGCTCTGCTATAATTGTCTGACTGTTCAGATCCCAGGATGCTGTGTACAGCTATGGGTGCCCTTACGAATGCTCCTTGCTTTCACATACTGCCACCCTCTGAGCTCAGCCAAGCCTCAAGTCAGCCAGTTCAGCTTCCCAGTTGCCCACCATTATGTCTTCACTGGAGCTGGAACTGGCATGTCTGCTGCAGTGTTTAACAAGACAGGTGGGTCTGATTAAGGTAAGAAGTGACTGTAGACTAGACAAAGCTCCAAGCTAAGCTGCCTATTAGCCCAGGCTATGGTTACAGATCTATGCTGAAAGATCCAGTTTAATGTAAAAAGAAGGAGTACTTGTGGCACCTTAGAGACTAACAAATTTGAGCATAAGCAATTTGTGGGCTACATCTAATTTCATGGATGCATCCGATGAAGTGGGCTGTAGCTCATGAAAGCTTATGCTCAAATACATTTGTTAGTCTAAGGTGCCACAAATACTCTTGTTCTTTTTGCAGATACAGACTAACATGGCTGCTACTCTGAAACCAGTTAATGTTGATTCACTAGGACAGAAGTGAATCAGGTCAGAGATCAAGGTGTTGCTATCATTCTCCCAGCTTCCTTGGCTGAGGGGGCTTCTGCCATTAGAAAGGCCAGGCCAGGATCTCATCTGTTGTCCCACTATCCTTGTGAAATGGAAAGTATCCAGCTTAGAGCTGCTTGCAATTAGCCAATTCAGGAAAGCAGTCTTACCTAGGAACTCAGTCATGTAGCAGACCCATTTAATGGTGTGCTATTTAGCTTTCAGGACCTTGGGTAGTTCCCTTGCAACGGATGCCATCACAGCCTACCTACTGAACATGTGGTGTGTACCCATGTGATAGAGACATGGTGTTTGCACCTCTAGCAGCTAGATCCGAGTAGCACCTGCCAGACAGCTGCCAAACACTCTGAGAAGAGCCTGTTGGAGCCAGGTGTGTTATGCACAGAACTCCCAGCCAGTGGTACTCCTATTAATTCTTCCACTACCAGCTCTGCTTCAATAGATAAGGTACCAACACTTTCCTGGGATGTTCTCTCCCAGGCAGAAATTAAAATGCAACCCAAGCAGTCCTAGTGTTGTCTGACCACAACCGTTCCAAGGACGGCATGGTATTGATGAGCCACCTCTGCATGAGGAAGTTGGTTCTTCTGGCAGATCTTTGCCTCTCCAAGCCCCAGCAGTTGGAGTCTAGGACAAGAGGCACAGGTTCCCCCGACTGTTTGAATGAGAACTTGAAGATACTTTTCAAGTTGCATTGAGGGAAGACAGCTGCTCTGGCTCCCTGTACCTAGGCAGCATGAATTAATTCCATCCTGAACTCTAGATTGATCACCTCCCTTAATCAAATTAAGAAGAAATGAAATAATGACACCACTACAGCTGTCATTATGTGCAGTATGACATCTCAAAATTTCTGGTGTAATAAAAACCAGATCTTTAACTGTCAGTTAGAATTGCATTTTAAATGCACCAAGTGCCTTTTTCATTGATAGTTGATTGGAAGGAAAGGAAGAGACCTACCCTGGAGTTAAAGGATTGGCTGTTTTATCCAGGGTTTGAGAGGATACATCCAACAACTTGCCTCACTGGAAAGCAGGAAGTCCCTACTAGCTTAAGCCAGCTAATGCGGCAGGCTTAGCTAGAACACTAATCCAGAATCTCCACCCATTCAGTCCTGTATATTCCTTGGGATGCAGAGTCCAGTCCTGGAGGTGCTAGCACCCTGCTTGAAAATGGCTCCCTCTAGGGGTTGGCCAGTGTACTGCAACTCCCATTGGAAAGGTTGCCCCTTTGGGTCAGGTAGTACTGAACACAGGCTAGGTTCAAATGCCAAATACACTAGCTAGGAGTAGTTATGTCTACTACACTCCATAATTCAGGCCAGTTGTCTCCCTGTTTTGCCAAAATTTAAGCTGTAGTTTAGTATACCAGTTTGCTTTTGGTTGGTTTTATGGTCTTGCTAGTTTACAACAGCCACCCTGACTAGAGACTCCACCGCTAAGTTCTACTGTAGTTGGGTTTTTGCAGCACCTAGTCTCAGGTGCCAGAGTTCTTGTCTTGAATTAAATGGTCTCTAGAGTACTTGAGACCAGCATCAATGATTTGTGCTTAGCCTTAAGCATTTTGTTTTAGGGAAACCCCTGAACAAGGCTTCCCCCCAGAGAGTGTGTTGGTTCTAGCTACACAACGAGTGGTTAAACTTTGGTTCTTTATAGCTTTAGATCACTGTACAAACACCAAATCCTTTACTCTATAGCCACGTCCAGCACTGCCTTTTCATTGGCTAGGATGAGGTAGCCAGGGAGTTTGTTCTAGTCCCGACTTTGGGAAGAAAGTTGGAGTTGCATGCTAGAACCCCTTGTAGTGCCACCTGCAGGTCCTAGCAAGCAGTACTCCAATTTGAGCCACATGCCAGGTAGACAAAGCTGTGATACTAGGATCATATCTTACAGGTTGCAAGTTCATGTTGAAAGTGCCCTGTGCAAGGAAGGGGGAAGAGATGTCTGTGTGCCTCAGGCTCTTCTGACTAAAGAAGCCAAAAATACTTCATGCATCCTGATGGGAGGAAGAACAGGGAAAGCCTGTTCTGCCATATTAGAAGAAGTTCAGGTCCCATCTCATTAAAAGGTGTTAGGGAGATGATTGCTATCACACCAACTGTTCAATGATCACTTTTGATATGAGCAGGAACTTAAGGTGTTCATTACTGGTAATATCTTTGAGGATGGCTGTTTCAGTTAGAGATTCACTCAGTCCTTTAAGGGGAGTTTGCAATACATGTTGTGCAAGACCTCATAACAAATCCTCCATGCCTACAGCTGGCTTTGAGGTTTCTAAAGTAGATTAAGCAAGGCGGCCCTTCCAAACCCTCTTCCTATATGGAAAAGCTAGATTGATGCCCTGAGAATAGGTGACCTGATGTTATAGGGACAGTCACAATATTCAAGGCTTTGTCTTATACAAATGCCCCAACCCTGTCCTGATTTCACACTTGCTCTCTGGCCACCTTACTTCTGAAGTCCTTTGCAGGCTACCATTAGTGAGGACATTAGGCTAGGACAGAGGTGGGCAAACTACAGCCTGTGGGCCACATCTGGCCTGTGGTGCCATACTGCCCAGCCCTTGAGCTTCTGGCTTGGAAGGCTAGCCCTTCCCCCATTATGCCCCCTCCCCTACAGGTATGCCACAGCACAGGCAGCACTCTGGGCAGCAGGGCTGCCCACTCCTGCAGAGCAGAGTGGCAGTGTCTGGTTCTGGCTGGGTGGTGCAGCTGCCAGACATGCTGCTCTGTGTGGCATGGTAAGGGGGCCAGGCCATTGGCTAAGGGGCAGGAGGTCCTGGGGGTCAGTCAGGGGACAGGGAGTGGTTGGAGGTTCTGGGGGGCACTAAGGAGAGTGGATTGGGGTCAGGGGATGAGGAACAAGGGGGTTGGATAGGTGTGGGGTCCTGTCAAGGGATGGGGGTGTGGTAGGCGTTAGAGCTGTCAGGGGACAAGGAGTGGGGGAGATTGGATGGGGGGCAGGGTCCAGGCTGTTTGGAGAGGCACAGCCTTCCCTATCTGACCTGCCATACAAGTTTGCAACCCCAATGAGACCCTCAGGCCCCCCCCCAAAAAAAAAAGCTTGTCCACCCCTGGGCTAGGATACCTATAGGTTCCTGAAGCCATCATGCTGGTTTCCATTCTTCCAGAGCATTAGGATGACCATACAGCAAATGTGAACAGTTGGGAATGGGTGCCGGGGGGAGGTAATAGGAGCCTATATAAAGAAAAAAAAGACCCAAAATTGGGACTGTCCCTATAAAATCAGGACATCTGGTCATCCTACAGAGCATCCAACTTCCAAGCCTGGGGCAGAGTGGAAGTTTTGTGATTAGAAAAATCCATGCACTGGACCATCCAAGTGTCATTTGTTGCAGCAAAAAAAGTTTCAAAAAGCTGAAGTCACAGGAGGCCGCAAGATAGAGTTTCAAATGTTCAGGACTTACTTATTTCCATGAAATATGCTGATCAAAATTCAGCCTCTCCACACATGTGGGAAACCCTCAATTGTCTAGAAAAAGGGGGAAATTGCTCAGGGCAGGCACTGGAAATGTCACTAGAGTGGTAATGGAAAGATTGAGCCATTTGCCTACTAAAAAGACATTTTAAATAGCTTTAAGAGGAGAGGCTTCTGCAGCAGCACAAAGAGTGACAGCTGATGGAAGCCAGGTGGGTGTATATTTTAAGAAATTTTAGAGTCAAAGTCAGTCTCATTGTTATGCCTCACTGCAGCAGTCACTTGCAACAGCACTGCTAGACTTAACCCAAGGAGGTGGGCAGATCACCAAGTCAGTGTGCTGCCAATTGCAGCAGCTTTGGCACAGTGGAGAACAGCCCTGCCTGCCCTCCTAGCCTTCCCCCCTTCTAGGCAGGGGCATCTCATTTACACACAAGTGCCTAGGAGGACTGCACCACATCATCGTGCTTACTGTCAAATGAGCGTTTGACTCCTAGTGAAGTGACCAACCGCTGGCTGTAAACAGACCAGCAAGGTCCAGGGAGTACAGGCACTGGAAGCAGCAGAAGCCAAGGCATGTCTAACGTACTTTGCAATCACCATGTGTCATGAGAACTTCCACAAGTTTAGGGGGATGATCAAATCCAATGCTTTGCCACACCCATGCTAGTTACTTGTATCTGGAAATACTTTCTACATTCAACTGCTGGCTGAATGGTGTTTAACTACACCCTCCATCCCAATATAATGTGGCCCAACACAACATGAATTTGGATATAACATAGTAAAGCAGCAGGGAGCCCCGGGCCCTTTAAAGCACCACCCAAGCCTGGTTGCCAGAGCTCTGGCAGTGATTTAAAGGGCTCCAGGCTCCCTGCAGTGGCTGGAGCACCAGGCCCTTTGAGTCACTGCCAGGGAAGCCAGTCCAGTCCTGCATGGTGAACTGGCTCTTGCCAGTACACTGTACTGGCCTGTACCTGATATAACATGGTCTCACCTATAAGGCAGTGAGATTTTTTGGCTCCTGAGGACTGTGTTATGTTGGGGTAGAGGTGTAGTTACAGTAAAACCCTCAGTTATGAACACCAGGGTTATGCACTGACTGGTCAACCACACCCATCATCTGGAGCCAAAACTACAAAATCAGGCAGCAGAGACAAAAAAGCAAATGTAGTGCTGTGTTAAATGTAAGCTACTAAAATAAAAGGGAAAGCAGTATTTCCCTTCTGGATAGAAAGGTTTCAAAACTGTATTAAGTCATGTTCAGTTGTAAGCTTTTGAAAGAACCACCCTAAATGTTTTGTTGGGAGTTAGACAACCTCTGTTACCAAAGGTGTTTGGTAACAGAGGGTCTATTGTACTTAGTCATGATAACATCTCCAGCATTGAGCACAGGTTCCCAGTGTGCTATTCCCAGCCTCAGAACTTAAAGCCCCAACAGGACAGGACAGGACAAGAAGAAATAGCTCCACTTTATAGACGGGACAGAATGAGGAAACTTGTGCTGTTACACAGGAGTCTATGGCAGCTGAAGCTAGACCTTCCAAGTCCCAAGCCAGCATCTCCAGCCACAAGATTCCCCTTTCTCAGAGAGGGTAACTGCTACCTTCCCGGAGTAGATTTAGGACTGGCAGATGCCAAGAAGCTAGCCCTATTACTCCAATATAGAGCTGGGTGAAATCTCCCCCTCCATTATTTCTCAAGCAAAAGAACCAAAGACATTCTGAAAAATCTGTGCTCGAGAGTTATGCGTTGGCTACACTGGTGCTTTACAGCACTGCAACTTTCTCGCTCAGGGGTGTGAAAAAAAACACCCCCCAGCACAGCAAGTTACAGCACTGCAAAGCACCAGTGTAAACAGTGCCCCAGCACTGGGAGCACAACTCCCAGCGCTGTAAGCTAGTCCCCACGGGGAGGTGGAGTACCTGCAGCGCTGGGAGAGCTCTTTCCCAGCGCTGGTGCCGCAACCACACTCGCACTTCAAAGCGCTGCCATGGCAGCGCTTTGGAGTTTCAAGTGTAGCCAAGCCCTTAGTGTTTGCCCTGGCCAGTTGTTAGAAGCCTAGAAGTTTGGTAATGTTTTGTGTTGACATGGATTTTTGCCTGAAGCCTGTTTCAAGATTCCCTTTAGTCTGGTCCAAAAGAAAAAACAGTGTTTAATGGAAAGTTTAAGAGTGTGGTTTACCTGAAATTAAGGATTTGTTTTCGTTATGCCAACAAGCCACACATACACACACCCACCTTTATTTTTCCCTTACTATGGAACACAAACCCTTTTGAGATTCAACTACAACTGATTTCCTTGTATAGGAAATCCATTGGCACTTTGTCACAAGACCTCCATCTGCTTAGGAAGTCAGCTTGGATAGAGAGTTTTCCATGGCTTGGGTCCTTCCAGGCATCCCCAAAATAAGGACAGAGTCTAAAAAAATTAACACACAGCTGCAGATGATTAGGTGGTGTGAAAGGCAGCAAAACTTGTGGGAGCATGGAATAAAGGGCTGGTTTAAAGATTAGCAATGTCTTGAAGTGAGCGGAAGGCAGGCTAAGCTGTTTGTGGGGACAGGAAGCAGGGCTTAGGGCCAATGGAAGCTGGTGTTGCTCTTCACCATAACCTACAAGAGGAGCTCAGCACAGAGGCTGTGACAAATAAGCACTTCAGGAGGAAAGCAACATGGTGCTTAGGTCAGTCAAGCCTAACCTCCACTGATAGGCAATTGCACCAGTGCATTGGGAGCACGCTGACTATGCTGTTGTACATACAGTAATCATACACCCATTACAAGAGCACTGCATTGGCACATCTAGCCTCAGCTCCCAACATGACTGCCACACAGCCAGCCAGCACCCCATTAGAGCACCTATGGGCCACAGGTCTGCTCTCCCTTGCCACCCCCCTCCTGGAAAGTGGAACTGAACAATGAAGGTACTTTCCCCTATAGACCAACTTCTCAGGAGGCCCAGGGAGATCTCCTGTCACATGTGGTCTCCTGAGCCACTCCTTCCCTCTCCAGTCTGGATTTCCAGCACTCAGCAGGAGCTAGTATTTATTCTCATTCAACTCCAGAGGAGTTTAGAAAGCAAGATGCATGACAAGAAGCTATTCCAGGTCCCCTCCCCAACTCCATTAAGGGAGCTGCCTAAAGCCTGAGAGATGCAGATCCTCTGATGCCTGAGTTTCAATCTGGCAGCATGTAAACAGATTCAGATACATTCCAACTCATGTTAAGTTAGGGGATCACTGCTGAGATTTTTGTCCTTTCAAGAAATGCTCTAGAAGGCCAAGGCATGTTCCATTCTACAGAGTTGCCAACTAGATCCTTCCTAATCCAGAATCTTGACAACTGACATTGCAGCAGTGGATAAAGCAGACAGAACAGAACTGGATATTCAGGTAACATGCAGAGCCTGTACTTTGGAGTCCAAATGTGACTTGAGAAAGCCCTTGAAGGCTTGATCTCAGCTAGTCTTCTGAAAGTAGGCTACCAGACTCAGATCTTCAGATGATGGTATGGTTAGCAGTTTGCTTTCTCCCCCCGCCCCTCCCCCAACCACCGGTGTGCTCAGGAAGGTATGGGACACCTTCTGTTAAAACCTCCTGTTATCCTAGCAAGGGACACTTGCTCTGTTTGGAGAGCCCTGCCAGGAGACAGCTTGTTAAATGGAAGAGCAGGTAAACTGAACACTGGTTTTAACCAGGGGCAGCTCTAGGTATTTTGACACCCTCAAGCACTGCAGGCAGGCTGCCCTCAGCAGCTTGCCTGCGGGAGGTCCATGTTCCCACAGATTTGGCAGCATGCTTGCAGAAGGTCCGTCAAAGCCATGGGACCAGCAGACCCTCCACAGGCAACCTGCCTGCTGCCCTCATAGCAACCAGCAGAGCACCCCCCACAGCTTGCTGCCCCAAGCATGTGCTTGGCATGCTGGTGCCTGGAGCCACCCCTGTTTTAACTCTCTTGCATTAGAGGCAAAGTTCACTTCTAGGAATAGTTGGCAAGAATTGCTCATTTAGCTAACATGCAGATGCAGCACCCTGTAGTTGGACATCAGTCCACTATAGCATTGTCTAGGCTAGGGTTTAAGGTGTGAAAATAGAATATCAGGGTTGGAAGGGACCTTGGGAGGTCATCTAGTCCAACCCCCTGCTCAAAGCAGGACCAATCCCCAACTAAATCGTCTCAGCCACAGCTTTGTCAAGCCTGACCTTAAAAACCTCTAAGGAAGGAGATACCACCTCCCTAGGTAGCCTATTCCAGTGATCTTAGTACAGGAGTAGGCAACCAATGGAATGCATGCCAAAGGCAGTGCCCAAGCTGATTTTCAGTGGCACTCACACTCCCTAGGTCCTGGCCACCAGTCTGGGGGCTCTGCATTTTAATATTAAATGAAGCTTCTTAAACACTTTAAAAACCTTATTTACTTTACATAAAATAGTTTAGTTATATTATAGACTTATAGCAAGACCTTCTAAAAATGTTAGAAGGTATTACTGGCATGTGAAATCTTAAGTTAGAGTGAATAAATGAAGACTCAGCACACCACTTCTGCAAGGTTGCCAACCCCTGTCTTAGCACATTGTAATTGACATGTCTTCACCACTGTTTTGAAGATGTAGGCTTTAACTTGACCATCTTACTGTATGCCTTGTCTACATTTCCCCATTGAGCTTGGGTAGTTTCACAAGTATGGATGATGGTCACAAACACTCCGTTTAGTAATCTAGGGCTGAGACACCATTCAATCCTAGTCTGGATAAGGCCTGATGAATGGTTAAAGGTAGTAATTCCCTGACACAGGTACCACATCAGTAATCATACCATGCCCAGAGCCAGCTCCAGGGCTTTTGCTGCCCCAAGCAGCAAAAAGCTGCAATTGTGATCTGCAGCTCTACCACCACCATTTCAGTCTTCGACAGCAATTTGGCAGCTAGTCCTTCGCTCCAAGAGGGAGTGAGGGACCCACCGCCAAAGACCCAGACATGCTGCCCCAAGCAGCTGCTTGCTTGACTGGTGCCAAGCCTAATCATGCCTCTGGAGATTCTTGACCAGTGGTCTCAACTCCCTGCATTTGTAGTGAGAGGGGAAACAGCCTGTCTTGTTTCAACCATATAAGCCAAGACTTGGTCACTAGTCAAAAGCATCAGTTTGTATTCATGTATGTTTGTAGAAACATGCCCATCTCAAGGTCAGGCACCTCCAGAAGTGACATGGGCTCTTCCCATGTAATCCCCACCCCTAGTTCTTCTCCCTACCCACCCTAAAAAAGCCACACCTAAGGGTCACCAGCATATCGGTAGCTTTGCTCTTGGACAGTCACTGCCAGCTGGCCACACAATCGGGGATTGACAGGTTACTGTTCCTTCTGCACCCCCACTGGAGCTTCAGAGGGTTGGTACACAGAAGAGATTCCACCCACTCTGAAGTGTTCAGGTTAGGTGTTACAACTAAGCAGACAATGCCATTAAAGGAACAAAACCAGGACCTACTGAAGTGTCTCTCACCCCTAAAGTTAACCACCACCATGAGTGTTCCCACCAAAAACACTTTCAAAATGACATTGACTGGGGGGGAGGGAGACAGAACTGTTGACTAGCTCTAGTTACAGTCTGTTGATTGAAGGGTACCTGAATGGGCCAGGCTGACCTGTACTGTCTGAGGGACTAGGCTACAATTCCTGTTGTGTTTGGGGCAGGAGGCAGCAAGCCAAATGCAGACTTTGAAGTACAGCCCCACTCCCAGAAAAGAGATCATGGGGTTACAAGCTTTGTCTCAGCTGCACTAACAGCAACACAAGTAGGGAGATTTCCTAGCTGCTGCTGGTGGTCCCTCCTGCCCCCCAGTCCAGATGCCTTCTGACTGTTTCACATGCCACACCTGTGGAGTGCAGGTCAAATTATGACCAGTTCAAACACCTGCAAACCCATTGTCTTAACAGACAGAATCAGGGCTCAGTTTGATCCTGCAGTCAGAACTTCAGTGGAGAAAGTTAGAACTCCCTCATTAAAGCAATCAGAAAGAACTCAATCAGCTCATTTAGAAACAATGTTCATGGGTTGCTTTGGTTTTTTTTTTTAATAAAGGTAGCTGCTTTTCTGTGTATTGTGGCATTTTAAGGGCAGCACTAACTCAGCAAAAGCTGCAGCAGGCAAGGGGTTAACCAGCCAGCCCCTCATTAAGGCATTCAAATGAATCTCTGCCTTGTTTTGGACGGCTGCCCTTCTGCAGCTCAATCAAGTTAAATAAGCAATTGGAGCAGGTGAAGGACACGAGCTCCTTGAATCATTAGGAAGGAAAACAAGTGCTGAAGTGCCTTTCCCAGGCAGGTTTAAGATTTCCTTTGCCCTCCTAAGGCTGCAGCAGCAGCTGGATGCAGTGGAATGTAGCCCTCAGTCCTCTTTAGGGAGGGGATGGTTATTGAGCAGCTAAGCTACAGTGCAGTCAAGAACTACGCTGCTCTAACCAGAGTGCTTAGTTATGCTTCTGTGCCATAATGGGGCCCAGTCTGCTTTGCACAGGCCACTAGCCACCCAACAGGGAACTCAAGCCCTCCTCTGGGTAGGCTGCAAGTCCCTGGAGGAGGAAGCCAAGAGGGCATATTAGACCCATGCTGATCATAGAAGATCAGGGTTGGAAAGGACTTCAGGAGGTATCTAGTCCAACCCCCTGCTCAAAGCAGGACCAACACCAGCTAAATCATCCCAGCCAGGGCTTTGTCAAGCCTCACCTTAAAAACCCTACAAGGAAGGAGATTCCACCACCTCCAGGGAACCCATTCTTGTGCTTCACCACCCTCCTAGTGGGATAGTGTTTCCTAATATCCAACCTAAACCTCCCCCACTACAACTTGAGACCATTGCTCCTGATGTAGTTCCAGAATCTAATTGGGGAGCAGTTCACATAGCTTCACACAACATCCCTGGCCAAACCTGTTCTCAGGCAGCCTTTCACACTGAGCACCAGCCAGGCAAAAATTTCCAATCAGAGAGAAGAGAAAAAACCATTTCCTAGCAATTCTTAGGCTAGGAGACAAGGCTCAATCAGTCTTGGTAACTAATATTCCCACCTGCATAGTCTCATTTAAAGGTGAAACTCATAAATCTGCCATTAAGAAGGTAGATCAGATGCCACTGAAACAAACAGGTTAATAAATAACCTGCCAGGAATCCTACAGCCACTGTTCAGTGAACAGCCTTTTCCCCAGGCCCTCAGCAACCAAAGGAAGAGACTAAATGCCACTCCTTACCTGCTCAGCTGCCCTCACAAGGAATGGAAGGATAACCTTTCTGCAGCCTAGGGGCCTGCTTTTATGCAGTAAGTCTAAGAGGGCCCCACCTCTCTCTTAAAGTGCCAGTGTCCCCCATTTCATTTGGCTACCACCACCGTCTCCATTGCCTTCCTTCCCCGTTGTGTCTACTTCGAAGGCAGAGACTCTGCTGAACTAGTGGAGCAGCAGTGTGGCCTAGTGAATAGAGCCAGCATTCGGGAAGCTTAGTTTCCATTCCGGGCCCGGCTGTGCGACCTTGGGTGAGTCGCTCGGTGCCTCTGTTTCCCCTCCCACTCTTTGTGTATTTAGACTGTGAGCGCCTCAGGGCAGGGACTGTGTTTTACTGTGCGTGTGTGCAGCACCTAGCGCAGTAGGACCTCCGAGTGTAACTGTTGTACAAATAATAGCCTTGAACCCACATTTTCATCAGCCCAGGCTGGGGAGACTGGTCTGGATGCTAGACAGTCATTCCGGTGGGTAATTAATCTCCAGCTTGGAAATGAGTGGCAGAGGATACAAAGTGAGACCGTCACCTCCATCACTTGTTGTTCCTGCTGGGGAGAGATCCGATGCAGGGCTTGCCAATTAGGACTGTCCCCAGCCCAAAAGCAGCAATGTCAGCCAAACAGCGGGAGACAGCTCCTTCCTAAGGCATGCAGCTAACTGGAGCAGTTCTGCTTCCCCTGCCCTGCCCCCCCTCCCCCCCAGCCCCATGAAAGGCAGAGAGAGAGGATCGCTCTCTCTTATTATGCATTTCCCTGAGGGCACAGGAGGCTTTTCAGCAGATTGGAGGTGAGACCAATGTTAGAACTCAGGAAGGGAAGAACATGGGTTTTAAGAAGACAAAGTGGATGCCAGGGCCCCAGACATAAAAGCAAGAAAAGATGGAGGTGGGGGTGGGGAATATTTGTATAGATTAGAAAAAAGAAACAAGCACTTAATTCAATGAACCAGAAAGTCAATACACCTCTAGATATACATGCAGGGTAGAAAAATCACATCCCATTTAACTGTAAGGTGCTACCCTCGACTGAAAATTTCCCACCACCACCATTGCTCAGAACTGGGGTGGCTCAGCTGCACATTAGCAGAAACCCTGTGCAGTCTCCTTCACAGTTAGCCCCGGCTAGAGGGTGCCTACTATAGCAGAAACAAAGGTCCACGTGATGAAATCCTCATCTAATAGCAAAGGGCCCAGTCTCTGGGCCAACCAAAGATGAACGAAGGCTCTCTGAGAAGGAAGGAGCAGCGCAAAGTCCAGCAGGCCTCTGAGATAATAAGCTGCTTTGACAATGGACTCGCAGATGCCCTCAACTTCGCGTGGGGATATTGACGTTGCCAGTTAGTAAAAATCCAGCAGCATAATTTCTATCTTCGCTGACTTGAGCATAGTGAGGTGGCTCTGCTCCAGGACCTTATCTCTGCCAGCTGGTAGCGGAGAGGAATTCACGGGAGTCATCGCTGCTTATGGGAATTACTAGTAATGAAATTCGATGGAGGATAGTCTCTCAAAGAAGTTGGTGGAAACCCCATTACTCAAGATGGACAAGGCACTGAAGAAGACAGTGTATGAAATAACCCTTTGCTGGCTCAAGGGAGGCATAAGGGGAATGAACAGATCATTTTATCCATAACTGCAGCTATAGTTCAAAACTCAACAAGCGGGGCTACTGGTGGGCGACAATTGCTTCTGCCCTCTAGTGGTGGAGCGTGGTGTTCCTACCGCACTGGGACGCTCTGTACCTCGGGGGAACACCCTACACCCCTGTGTTCATCTTTATAAAATGACTGAGTGGTACCCACTGCAAAGTTTGTCATGTCGGGTGTCTTCAGAAGGCTCATGATGCACTGACTATGGTTGTTATAGTGATATTATAGTAATTGTTACAGTAATATTATAGTAAGGTTATAGGTTATAATTTCATGTATATAGTTATGAGGCTGAAAACGTGTCCTCATGGCTTAAAACAAGCCCAGGCAAAAACTCTCCAAGAGCAGAGAGGCAGTTCACACCTCATCAGGGCCTGGATGGGACAAACCCAGCCCAGCCTCACAGGAACAAAGGACGTTGGCCTAGTCAACAGCAAAAGGATCTGTTAGACCAGTGGTTCTCAAACTTTTGTACTGGTGACCCCTTTCACATAGCAAGCCTCTGATTGAGACCTCCCCCTCTTATAAATTAAAAACACTATTTTAAATATTTAATGCCATTATAAATGCTGGAGGCAAAGAAGGATTTGGGGTGGAAGCTGACGTCTACATGATAGCAACTATACCAGCATAGCTATGGCAGCATAGTATGCTGGCAGAACCTCGGAACTCCGCCTTCTCAAACAATCGTAGCTACGTCAGTGGACGCAATCTTCCATCGACACAGCTGTGCATCCACCAG
The DNA here is from genome assembly GCF_007399415.2 of Gopherus evgoodei. NCBI lineage: Eukaryota > Metazoa > Chordata > Testudines > Testudinidae > Gopherus > Gopherus evgoodei. Next base: position 6,755,183 of record NC_044339.1, on the reverse strand, counting down.
GAATTAGGTCAGCATAGCTCAGGGGGTGGGTTTTTTTCCACACCCCAACATACTGTAGCTGTGTTAACCTAATTTTTAAGTGGCCAAAGGCCAAAATTAAAAGCCTTGAACCTCTGCCGTGCTGCACCTTAACTAGTCAATTATGCTGGTGCAAAGTGGGTGTAAAAGGCTGCTCTTCTGATGTGGGAGTGCTCTGCACCGCCTTTGCCCCAGTGCGAATGGTTGGAGTAAATTCACTGGTGTAAACACAGAAGGTGCAGGGTGAGGGTGAATCTAAGCCCTGAACTTCACCTCCAGTGATGCTGCGAAGAAAACTGCTTGACTGGGATGGCCAGTGAGTCTGCAGCCAGACAGGCTAGAAAACTAGCACTGAGCAGTGTGAACGGCCCCAGCACTCTCAAGGATGCATTAATCATGAAGCCTAGCGTGAATCAGTTAAACATCAACCCTGCTATCTAGTTCACGGCAGTCGCTTTTAGCTTGGGATCACGAGAGCCGTGTCACCACGCTTATCCCTTTCATTCTGAGCCCTAGCCCCCACCTCTTCTGATCTCTGAGGAACACGGGGAGAGATTTCAATCCTTCTCTCACACACGACAGTGCAAAATGTTTATCTTTATATCTTTTTATTCATGTATTTGTATGTATGCAACTGCTAAGAAGGGCAGCTATCCAAACGATCTAGTGATTGCTGGCACAACTTAAACATGCAGCTCAAAAACCCTAATAAGGATCATTATTTGTGATACAGCAGCATCAGAAACTCCAGCTGAGAACGGGGCTCCATTGTGCTCGGGGCTGCACATGTGTACATAGCAAAAGACAGTCCCTACCCTGAAGAGTTTGCAATCTGTTTAGACACAGAGACAGGGGAAAGAGAAGCAAATGGATGTGAAGTGATTGGCTAGTTACACAGAGCAGGGGGTAGCAGTGCCTGGGTTAGAACTCAAGTTCGTTGGAGTCCCTATCATAGGGTCATAGCAGTGTAAGGCCTGGTCCACATTTCAGAGTTAGGTCAACATAAGGCAGCTTACATCAACCAAACGCTATAAGTGCCCACACTACAACGTTGCTCCCGCCGATGTAAGTCGCCCACTCCACCGACCTAACAACTCCACCTCCACCTCCACCAACAGAGGGGGCCTAATGCGGATATGAAAAAACCACAGGCATTACTGCGGTGGCTGTCCATCAACCTAACTGAGGTCAACTTAGTTTTGCAGTATAGGCTTCCCTTGGACTGGAAGAGCGCTCAAGGCCACTAGAGCAAGTCATGAAATGCAAGTGCTTCCTGCCACGAATGCTCCCCACGCTGGCACAAGCTAAGGCCTGGTGCGCAGATGGAGGAACGTGGATTCGCCCGAGCTCATAAGGAAGTCTGTAACCTTATTTAAAAGTCACTTTTGCTCATAATTGGAGGCACTTACCCCCTCAGATACAACATTCGCCTTGCATCAGTTTTATTACTAGTAATAACTCTTGTCAATTCCTCAACAGATGGAAATTTTATTTGCCTAATCATTGCCGTTTGACTTACTGTGGAGCTGCATACGGCAGCTCAGGGCAGAAATGTTCCGGCAGAGGTGATGGCTGTGGGAGAGCCGGGAACGTGGCATTTATTGCCATGGCCACCTGAAGATTTGTGGATTTGGGAGGCGGCTCAATAAAGTTGCTTCTTTCGCATTCCCTCCACCAGCAACAGCAACCATTCAAATTATTATGTGCAGCTGGCTGAAGAGCTGCTGCTCAGGGGTTTATTCCGTAATCCCTACGGCGAGCCTCGGAGACAGCTCTGCTCTCTGTTTAATGGCACTGCAGTGCTTGGTTGGGTTAACAGAGGGTGCACGTTTCCTGCAGATTGCCCAGGGGATATCCCTTAGGCCCTATTGAAATGGCATGTTGTGGTGTCGTAGGTTCCTCTCAGGTGTATCTCTCCCCAGACAATGCCGGGGGGCTCTGCCATTAGCAACGGCCTTGGAAGACCTCTCGCCACGGCGCCACGCTAGAGGTAAGATGGCATCTTGAGCAGAGCCGGGCAAATCACAAATTTTTTTCAAACCCATGAATCAAAGTGTTTTGACCTTTGGGGAATTTCTGGGTGGTTGTGGTTTTGTTTTGATGGGAACAGCTGAGGGAAATGGACACACGGCATGTTTTCATGTCACCGAAGCTGCATTTTTCACTAAAATAAAAACTTGGGCTGAAAAATGTTGCCCAGCTCTGATCTTGAGGTCTATTGACCGGCCAAAGATATAGGCTATATGGGGGCATTATTCTGCCTTCCAAGAAGGGGATCGGGCACTGCCTGCCTGACCGCTCTCCAAACCCCACCAGCTAAGCCTGGAGAAATGAGGCACTTATACAGCAAGCTAGTTAGACACTTGTCCAAGTAGGGGAGTGGTCCCATAGCCTCCACAAGGAGGACTTTATGCTGCCTCAGGCATTTAGATTACTGGGTCTAACTCCTCTAGGGAAGCTTTGGCAATCTCAACCTAAATCCCCAGCAGTACAATCACGCCTCATTTCCAGCATCTGGCATGTGGGGAAGTTCCTAAGAGTTTCCAGAGTCACCAGCCGAGCTTGGTAAGGAGGTCCCCTTCCATGGTGGCAGCTCTCTTCTAGAGACCTTCCCTCCCCGTCTCCCCAACTCCCCTCTGTGCATAGTGAGATGTTCAGTTATTGCTGCGCACAGATGTTGGCAACAGCACCGCTGACTCTTGGCACAGATCCCTTATTGCCATGACCTCACGTAGCTGCTACATTTTCAGTAAAGTGAGGCCTACTTCCATGAATATTCCATGGGATTTTAGGGGCCAGGCCATGCACTGGATTTTTTTCCTGACTCCGTGACGTAGTTTGCATTTGTCTTTGTTGAATTTCGTCTTGTTGATTTCGGACTAATTCTCCAAATTGTTGAGGTCAGCTGAATTCTAATCCAGCCCTCCAGCGTGCTAGGAGCCCTACCCAGCTTGATGCCTTCTGCAAATTTTACAAGCGTACTCCATTTTCCAAGTCATTACGGAAATATTGAACAGGCCTGAACCCAGGACTGACCCCACTAATTACACCCTTCCAGTCTGAGAGCAAACCATTGATAACTGCTTCTTGAATATGGTCTTTCAACCAGTTGTGCACCCACCTTGCAGGATAGCATAGGAGCTGTGAGGCCAAAGCTCAGAGACCCTGGCCAAATGGGAATGCAGACAATGGCCGAATCTGGATGGAATTTCACCTCCTCCTCCTTTGGCGCACCTGACCCCATTCATAGGACTGGACTTGAAGTCAATGACTTTGCTTGAAATGAAGGATTTCCCCATGATTAGGGCCCTAGCGTGGGACACAGAAAACCCAGGTTCAAGTCCTTCAGCTACCACAGACTTGTGTGACCGTTGGCAAGTCACTCAGTCTGGCTGGGCCTGAGTTCACCACCTCTACAATAGAAACAATTGTTCCTTCCTCCTTCATGGGGGCACTGTGAGTAAAGGTTGTGAGATGCTCATCTCCTACATTAATGGGGGCTGTATAAGTACCTTCAATAGATTTCCGCAGCTCTGGCAGAACGACCCTCCACAACAAGACTCCATCATCCTGATTTTGGCTGCCCACTGGCAATTAATGAGGCTGCCTTTCATTACCATGGCTACTGATCATGTTTCCTGGCTAATGACCTAACTTAACATGGGATCTTTGAATCAGGGACCTACTCTGAGTGATGCAAATGGCATTGAGAGAATAATTATAGTAACATCTCTGCTTTTCTATTTATTTTAAAATGAGGCCACAACCACCCTAGAGGCACAAACAGTCCCTATTTTTCTGCCACTCCTTCCCCTCCCACAATCCTCCTTTTCCTCATCCTAACTAGGTATTTATATAGCCCCCATAACTACAGTATCTAAGGCCAAGATTCTTATTTAGGCACTGAAGGCCTATTGAAATCAATGGGTGTTAGGTGCCTAAATACCTTTGAGGATCCGGACCTAACAGACTTGTTCACACTAGCCCTGTGAAATGGGGAAGTACCTTCATCCACATGCTATAAATGATATCGCTGAAGCGCTGGGAGACTGAGTAACATACCCACGATCACCAAGGAAGCCTACAGAAGACACAGGAAGTGAACGTGGATCTTCCAAATCTCAGCCCAGTGCATTCACCACAAGGCCAACCTTCCTCCGTTCACACCTCCTTGGAGCTTCCCACTAAATACTGAATTTAAAAGCAGCCCTGAATTCAATGGCAATCACCATACCACAGTAGACATCCCAGACCCTGAAGTTAGAGGGTAGCTAGGTTGGGCTCAAGGCCCATTATAATGAAAAAGGGGACCAGCTCTTCAAAGTTTTGGTGTGGGCCCATTTCTGGTCAATAAACCAGATCCTCAACTGGTGTAAAATTAGCACAGCTCCATTGCCTTCAAAAGAGCGAGGATGATTTGCACCAAGCGAAGGATCAGGTCCATATATTGCAAAACTCAACACATTTACATACATTCTACAGTTGCCCACCTGTTAAGCAGGAAAATCTGTGAAATTAATATTGCATCTTCTTCAACCTATTCAAAGAGCAAATGAAATGGTGGCACATCATCTCTGGGCGAAATTGTTTCATGTTTCAATTACATTTTTTGTGATATTTCCCCTGTTTATTGACCATTTATTTGAGGCAGGAGAAAGTTTCAAATCTCCATGAAATTTCAAAAAAATGGTAAACAACCTCTCCTGCTATCCCCCCTTCCCACCAAAAACAAAACATAAGAGCAGCCATACTTGGTCAGACCAAAGGTCCATCTAGCCCAGTATCCTGTCTTCTGACAGTGGCCAAGGCCAGGTACCCCAGAGGGAATGAACAGAACAGGGAATCATCAAGTGATCCATCCCCGGTCTCCCCTTCCCAGCTTCTGGCAAACAAAACAACAAGAAGAACATCACACCACCCACGTGGTGGCGGAAGGGATTGTGAGAGATTTTGACATTTTATGCAATTTTTTTCCCCAACTAGCTCTACATCAAGGGTGGCCAGCCTGAGCCTGAGAAGGAGCCAGAATTTACCAATGTACATTGCCAAAGAGCCACAGTATCCTGTACCTTTTGCTTGGGAATCACCTAGTGAAGGCAGGGACTGTGCAGTCTGCAGATACCCTGGTCCAGAGGGAGAGAGCGACACACGTCTCCACACCCTAGAGAGGCGACGGCTGAGGAGCCTGGAGCCAAGAATGGGTGCCCTTGCTGGACACAGAGAGGGGATATGGGGCAGTCGCCGTGAAATGTGACCCAGGGCTCGGTTCACCCACAAGCAGCAGCAAAGCACCTCGCAAATGGGGAAGGCCACATCTGCTGGTTTTCCCAGTATAGATCCAGAGGATGGCGGTGCCCTTCCATTCTATGGACCAGTTCGATTCTCAGTAGCCATGCTGCCTGAAGGTGAGCAATTGCCCCACCAAGCGTATTATTCCCCCATTGCTTCCTGTACACGTGAGTAGGTCTGGGGCTACCTGTGCCACTTACAGGCCTCAGCACCACAGACTCTTTAATGTATTTATTCTCATAACACCCCTGTGGGACAGGGAAGTGCGATATCCCCTCTGTATAGATCACAGACTAAGACAGAGAAAGGCTAGGCCAGGGCTGAGTAGGGTATTGTACCCAGGTCTCTGCATTGGATGCTGGGGGGAGGGATAGCTCAGTGGTTTGAGCAGTGGCCTGCTAAACCCAGCGTTGTGAGTTCAATCCTTGAGGGGGCCACTTAGAGATCTGGGACAAAATCAGTATTTGGTCCTGCTAGTGAAGGCAGGGGGCTGGACTCCATGGCCTTTCAGGGTCCCTTCCAGTTCTACAAGATAGGTATATCTCTAGTATTAAAATTACCAAAACCCCTGGGCCTTCCTTCCTTCCTCTTCCATCCCCCTTCAGCCTTCTCAAGCATGCAGCAGTGGCTGCTCCACACAGCTCTCCTGGAGGCATTCTGCTTCCTAACATTGGCTGCAGGGCAAACACCTCCAGCTCTGTCTGGTCCAGCACCCCTCAGTCCCCCCTCTCCGGCTCACTCCATGTGTCAGTAACTTCTGCAGCACCAAGGTTAGAGTGGGAGCAGTTTGCGCTGGTATAACTGACTGTGCAAGGTGCCAGGTGGTGAAGAGTCAGGCCTAGGTATTTAGAAATGCAGATGTCAAACAGTTCTGTATAAAACTCTCCACGCCATGCACAACGGATTGCAGACTTTTCCCCGAAGTTTGCTTCCTCCAAAAAGAACTAAATAGCAAAGTACAGTGAGCCAGGTTTGGAAATGTTGTGACTCCAGAGTGACTCCACTGCATCTGAGGGCAGAACATGGTCAAGTACAAAACCATTGTCTAAAGCTCCTGTAAGCCGGCGTAGCTTCACTGAAGTCAATTTACGAATGCTGATATACACCAGCTGAAGATCTGCCTCACTGCATATATAACAAAACAGGTTAAGGGCACACTACTTATCAGCTGCTTCAATAACATGCTCTGTATTCAAAAACACTCATCAAAAATTGATTAAACGGGTTGAAAAAATGGTGACAGCCATAATTTATAATGTTTCCCTGTTGTGAGAAGGATTCTAAAGGGACCAATTTGGATCTCACCTCAGGATAAATCTGGAAGAGCTCTGTTGGCACCATTGTCTTACTCCAACAACACACTGGGGTAGCAGAAATCAGAATCTAGCCAAGTGATTACTGTTTGGCACTAAGAACCGCTAAGCCTCATGGGATGCTGGGAGCTGTAGTTTCTCTAATGTGGCTTCCTCATAGTTTTCTTCCCATCTTTCACTCTACGTGCAAGACCTCCCTCAGCATGCCCTGAGGATTCGCAGTTCTTGGCCCTCAGAGGGGCAGCAATTACATTGGATACAATTTGACTGGTGCGACGCTATTTCAATTTACTGGGATACCTCTAAGATGCTGCTCATTGGACATTTTACCTGCTCTCTGGACTCATGATCCTCTGCTGATGCCATCGGACAAGTAAAAACTGGTTTCTGGAGGTCAGTAGGTGGCAATAGCTCTGGGGCTACCTGCTTTGGAACACGTAGAGCCGGGATGGCCAAACTGCTGCTCTTCAAAAGTTAATATGCAGCTCCCTGTATAGGCACCGACTCCAGGGATGGAGCTACAGGCACCAACTTTCCAATGTGCTGGGGGGCCTCACTGCTCAACCCCAGGCTCTGCCTCAAGCCCTGCCCCCACTCCACCCCTTCCCGCCCCCTCCCCTGAGCCTGCCGTGCCCTCGCTCCTCCCCCCCCCAGAGCCTCCTGCAGACCATGAAACAGCTGATAGGGAGGTGCAGGAAGGGATGGGGAGGTGCTGATCAGTGGGGCTGCCGGTGGACAGAAGGCACTGGGAGCGGCGGGGGGGAGCAGATGGGGGGCCTAAGCAGCTTCCTCCATGTCTCTCCTCCAAGGTGTTACACCAGCTAGTTTCTCCCAGGTTTAAGTTACCACCCAGCTCTTCCTAAGCAAGCACCTTTATTCTTAAGGTAAAAGCACAACAGAGAAAACCTATTAAAACAATACAAGAACCTGCATGTGTGCTAACAGGCTGACCAGAGCTCTCACACACCCCAAGTCCAACCAGGGCCCTCGTTGGTGTTTAACCCTTCAGATCCCAGTGAGGGTTTCTCCCAGGGATCATAAGTTCTTCACAGCTTCAGCTCAGAACAAGCACCCAAGTTCTTGTGGGGCTTCAGTGGGCCCAAGACCTTCCACTCCTTCCCTAAGGATGAGGCCCACCTTGGAGCAGAGGTCTGGTCCATTTGCTGGATCAGAAAGCAGGCTCTGAGCCAGTTTGAATTTAGGCTGTTTAACCCAAATCCCTCTCTTTGTCCTGTTGGGCCCTGGAGAATCCAGTCTGAACCAGTATAAGCAAGCATCTCTCCAGGAGCTGGTAGCTCTCAGGAGGTGTTACAACCTGAGTACATTTTCCTAACCCGTCCCAACTATTCTTAGGTCCTGGAGGGCTGTGGTCCCCCTCTCCCCTGGGATTACATGCAATCCCTCAATAGCACATACACATTTGCATTTTTAATACAAGAAACCCTCAAAACACTTATACCTAACTCAGGAAGGTTTGTCCAGGATATTGCAGGAGATTGTGAATCTCCTTCCTAGCCCCAAGGAGGGGGCATCACTCCATGTGATGCATGCTGGGAATGCACCGCCTGACTGTCGCGGGTGTGTGGCTTTCTGCTATTTTCTCCATCAGTGGCTCAGGCAGATCTTGTCTCTGAGTCTTTCTCGGCTTGCTGTTGCATTTAATTATTTTTTTTTAAAGAGCCAAATTAGATTAATCCATCTCTAAATTAATTTGTGGGTTGGTGTGGAAACCGGATCGTCATCTTGGCAGCTCCTAGGGACAAGGGGAAACAAACAAGGGCTCATGGCTTAGTTTGTCTCCTTTGGTTGTGTGTGTGTGTGGTTATGTGAGTATATTTGTGTGCATTATGTATGAAGGCATCTTTCTGCATGTGTGTGTATCATATGTAAGGCTACATTTTAGTCATGGGTATTTTCAGTAAAAGTCATGGACTGGTCACAGGCAGTAAAACAAAATTCACAGCCTACGCTACATTGATGACATTGATGACATCTGGACCCATGGGAAGGAGACTCTGGAAAAATTCCACCACGATTTCAACAGCTTCCACCCCACCATCAACCTCAGCCTCGACCAATCTACAAGGGAGGTCCACTTTCTAGACACCACGGTGCAAATAAGTGATGGTCACATTAACACCAGCTATATCGAAAACCTACCGACCGCTATGCCTACCTTCATGCCTCCAGCTTCCATCCCAGACACATCACACGATCCATTGTCTACAGCCAAGCACTGAGGTACAACCGCATCTGCTCTAACCCTTCAGACAGAGACCAACACCTACAAAATCTCCACCAAGCATTCTCAAAACTACAATACCCGCATGAGGAAATAAGGAAACAGATCAACAGAGCCAGACGTGTACCCAGAAGCCTCCTACTGCAAGACAAACCCAAGAAAGAAATCAACAAGACTCCACTGGCCATCACATACAGCCCCCAGCTAAAACCTCTCCAACGCATCATCAAGGATCTACAACCCATCCTGGACAATGATCCCACACTTTTACAGGCCTTGGGTGGCAGGCCAGTCCTCGCCCACAGACAACCTGCCAACCTGAAACATATTCTCACCAGTAACTGCACACCGCACCATAATAACTCTAGCTCAGGAACCAATCCGTGCAACAAACCTCGATGCCAACTCTGCCCACATATCTACACCAGCGACACCATCACAGGACCTAACCAGATCAGCCACACCATCACTGGTTCATTCACCTGCACATCCACCAATGTAATATACGCCATCATATGCCAGCAATGCCCCTCTGCTATGTACATCGGCCAAACTGGACAGTCTCTACGGAAAAGGATAAATGGACACAAATCAGACATTACGAATGGCAATATACAAAAACCTGTAGGAGAGCACTTCAACCTCCCTGGCCACACTATAGCAGACCTTAAGGTGGCCATCCTGCAGCAAAAAAACTTCAGGACCAGACTTCAAAGAGAAACTGCTGAGCTTCAGTTCATCTGCAAATTTGACACCATCAGCTCAGGACTGAACAAAGACTGTGAATGGCTTGCCAACTACAGAACCAGTTTCTCCTCTCTTGGTTTTCACACCTCAACTGCTAGAACAGGGCCTCATCCTCCCTGATTGAACTGACCTCGTTATCTCTAGCTTGCTTGCTAGCATATATATATACCTGCCCCTGGAAATTTCCACTACATACATCTGAGGAAGTGGGTATTCACCCACGAAAGCTCATGCTCCAAAACGTCTGTTAGTCTATAAGGTGCCACAGGATTCCTTGCTGCTTTTACAGATCCAGACTAACACGGCTACCCCTCTGATACTTGACTTTTACTATATATCCCTAACTAAAACTTGGGTGGGGAGGCCTCGGGTGCTCTGGTGGGTTGGTCTGGGGTCTCTGTTGGTTCTGGGGGAGGTGACCCAGGACCTACGCTGGTGCTGGGGGTGGGGGGCGGCGGGGAGGGCTGTCAGGCAGTGGCACCCAGCCAAGTACCCCTGCTGGTGCTGTGGGCGGGAGGGTTGGCATGGCTGACAGGCTCCCTACCGAGCTCCGTGTGTCCTTGCAGCTCCTAGGTGGTGGAGGGGCCAGAAGGCTCTGCGCACTGCTCCTGCCACACGCGCTAGCTGCGCAGCTCCTGTTGGCCAGGAACTGCAGCCAATGGAAGCTGCAGGGGCAGGGCCTGCAGATGTGGGCAGCACACAGAGCCCCCTGACTCCTCCACTTACGAGCAGCAGGGCCATGCCAGTGAGAGCTGGGGAGTCCCTCACCCCAAGGTAAGCACCCCCCCGCACCCTACAACCCCCTGCTCCTACCCTTGAGCCCCCTCCCATACACCCAAACTGATGCTGCTGAGCCAAGGGCTGCCCCCTGAGCCAGCACCGGCTGCTGCAGAAGTCACGGATAGTCATGGAATCCGTGACTTCCGTGACAGACTCGCAGCCTTAATCACATGCCTGTGTTTGTGTCTAGCTGCATATGTGTGCGTATGCCTATAAATGTCTGTGTGTGCATTGTGTATAAATGTGTGTGTATGCTGTACAAATCCATGCAAGTGTGTGTGTGTGCGGTCTGTATTTGTGCATACTTTTGTGCACCCTCGTGCATGCATTTGAGTATATGCGCGTGTGTGCCTGCACTCTTGTGTGCGTCTGCAGGTGCATTTTTGCATTAAAACTCAAAACGACCAGACTAAAATAAACCCCTCAGGTCCAGGCCAGCCCTCTGAGTGCACTGCTGTTACGCCAGGGATGAATTTGGCTCCTGATTTTTTAACTAGATCAAATTCAACTCTGAACCGCACCCACTTCCATGCAGCCAGCCTGCCATTATCCCACCGCATCAGATCCGGGCCTGTGCCTGTTCCCATTTCAGTCACTCAGCGGCAGATTGCACAGGCTCTAAATTCTGTGCTGATGCCTCACCTGGGATTGCAGAAGGTGTAAAATCAGTGCAGGATTTGGCCCTATTCACTGCAGTGATGCCAGGCTGGGCGTTCAATGGGCGAAGGTGTGTTGAAGGGAGCACAAACTGGCATACCTGACACCGTGAGGGTCCTATCCTCAGCCCCAGTCTGGCCACTTTACACCACTCTGGTGGCACAAAGCAGCCCTGGACCAGCTTCCCTGTCCCACATTATTACTGTTACGTGTATTACGGTAGCACCCAGGGCCCCATACGAGATCAGCTCCCTTTGTGCTAGGCGCTGTACAAACACATAGGGAGCGACAGTCCCTGCCTTGAAGAGTTTATCATCTAAATAGACAAGGCAGACACAGGAAGGGAGGGGAAACAGGCAAAGTGACTTGCCAAAAGTCACACAGGAAGTCAGTGGCACAACTGGGAATGAACTCAGGTCTTTCTGAGTCCCCATCCAGCCACTAAGATCACACTGCCTGCCCAGGAAAGATCCCCCAACGTTGCCTCATGTGGCATAAATGGGGACTCCTTTGCTTCCTTTCCTACAGGGCCGAATAGAGAGAATGCTCCTAGGTGAAGGCTGGTAACAGTTATCTGCTGGCACAGCCTGGTGAGTATATAAGGATCCATTCTGTGCCAAGTTCATTTCAGCAAACCGGCTTTTCACGTTTATTTGCATTACCAGCGAGCCTGACGACCGGATTCTATGCTTCCCCATCCCGCCGCTGGTGAGCGGAGAAGCTGTGCGCCATCACAGGCACCAGTACAGAGAGGCAACTTAGCCACAGATGAGGAATTTAATTTGTTCTCTGCGTAGGGCTTTATGTATTTGTCTGAGATTTACAGTAAGCGGGCGGCTCCTTGTCTAATCTGCTTTCGTTCCCCTGATGCTTGCCTCCAAGGGGCGGCAGGATGCCAGCTAGGCCGGTGGCGGGGGATGGCGGCTCTCTCTCGCTGCGTGGGTATACACGCTTGGCTTGGCACCCCCTGGTAACTGTAGCCGGATAATAAACGCTGTGCTGGGAGCAGGCTGGGAGTGATTAAGAACAGGTCGTCCCCCCTTGTCGAGCGAGGATTCGCGTAATCCGCCTTTATGGTGAAAGATGGGCTCGTTTTCAGGTTAACGCTCCAGCAAACTGGCCATTGTGCTGTGAAATGACAGGTTTTAAAGGGCTTGCGTCGGTGGTAAACAACTGTTGCCGGCGGCTTATCGCAGAGCCGCCACTGGGTTTGCTTCTCGCAGCGGGGAGAGCGCGGCAGGAGCAGCAGTGGATTACGAGCCTCTGTTTGACCCAAACCAAGCCACACAAAAATAACACACGCCAGTGCTTTTGGCAATTTGATTTCACAGCGTGGGCTGAGAGTCGGCGATTTTCCCGCAGCTGGGGCAGGTGAATGGTGCTGGGCAAGCAGAAGCCCTGCTAATAGTCTGAGATCAGGGCCCTCGGTCTGTTTGTGTCAGCAAACCCCATTACCATGGCTGGGCATGTAAATTGGGCAGTTGTGTGCACAGACTGCTCAGGATGTGGCTGCCCAGCTGGCCTGCACACTCACAGTAGTTTGCGAGAAAAGAACAGGACATCCCCAAGCACATGGGCTCCCTCACTCACACAGCCAGGGGCTGGAGGGATTTAAGGTATGAAAATGGGCACTGTTTTTTTTAAGTCTCAGGAGGGGGCAGCTGCGGATGGTGCTGGACAGAAGCTCTTCAATGAAAGGGATTGAGAGAGGTATTCAGCCCCATGCACATAGAATGCCTGTACACCATGGAATTCCTCTTCGATTTAAGTAGGACTTCAGTGGTTCATAGACCTCGGGCTGTTCATTGCTCGTAACAAATCTCCACCAGTTCTTGTGCTAGATAATTTCCGAGGGGAATAATTCTATTCTACCTCTTTCTATTCACCCCTCAGGCAGTGTCAGCTGGGTGTAATGGGCCAGATCCTCCGCTGGTGTAACTCTGTTAACATTACTGGTGTAATTTATGCCACTGGAGCATTTGGCCCATTGTATCCTCTTATCTCCTGTCCTGGACAAAGGTGTGGAGTAATTACTGCAGGCAGATAAACCGCCTTCATCTCTGAGGTGGCTGCATTTCATTGGCAAGCAAAGCAATTCCTTTGTGAGGCTCACTCGCCTTTAGCCAAGCGACAATGTGAAGTCGCTATCCTCCAGCACAGAACAAGGAACTCTGTTCGAATCAGGAAAACAGACGACAACTCTAGCAGAACATCAGCATGGAGTGACGGCAGATCAGTGCTGGCTCACAAATATAGGGGGCAACCTACAGAGCCACATCCCCCTCTTCTAGCAGCAGCATGGGTCTTCTGCTAATTATGATTAATTATCGTTACACTAGCCCCTAAAACAGGACAGAAATTACGGCATGGAAATGGAGAGGACCAGCACATCCATGGAGGACAGAGCTGAGTAGCAAGCCAGGCATTGGACTGGAACCCTCAGGGCAAAAGGCAGGCGTGGCTAACATGGAAACGCACAACAGAAGCAGAATTGAAAGCTCTCAAAATGACCCTGCAGCGGAGGAAGGGCAAAGATGGAAGGCAGTAGTGAAGGCCCTGTTTTCTGCATGGACTAGACAGGCATGAGAGTGAGCGGGAGCGGTACCAGGTGAGATCAGGGCCCTGTTGTACTAGGTGCTGTGGAAACACATATGGTGTATCCACACGGCAGCCAGGGGTGTGATGGCAGCACACGTCACTAGCTTTGACCTAGCACAGGCAACAGGCCCAGGCCAATAGCACTAGTTACCTGAGCTGCTGTGGATCTAATCCGGCTCCAAGGGCCACAATCACACCTACCAATGGACCCATAGTTAATATGGAGATATACCTATCTCATAGAGCTGGAAGGGACCCTGAAAGGTCATCAAGTCCAGTCCCCTGCCTTCACAGCAGGACCAAGTACTGTCCCGGACCGTTTTTGTTTTGTTTTTTGCCTCAGATCCCTAAATGGTCCCCTCAAGGATTGAACTCACAACGCTGGATTTGGCAGGCCAATGCACAAACCTCTGAATATCCCGCCCCACAAGTTACAGATGGTCCCTGCCCCCAAGTGCTTACAGTCTCGGGGCAGGGCGGGGGGGGGGAAGGGAGAGGGGAGACAGATGCACAATGAGATGATGACGTGACTTGCCCAAAGCTCTTTTCCCAGCACTGTCATCAGCCCCTCTGCTTCTGTCACAAAATCACAGCTCAAGGGGGACTGACATCAAGGGCTGCAAGGAGCAGGTGTCTGACAAAGACATTGTAAAGCACTGCCGATCCTCAGCTGGGGTAAATCAGCATAGCCCTACTGACGTCAACAGCACGATGTTGCCTTCCGCTAGCTGGGGCTCTGGTCCCTTGTTCCCAGGATTGATTGGGGACCATTAATATCACGTGCACAAGCCGTCCTCTGCAAGCCGGGGGAAAAGGAAAAGTAGGGGGCAGAGCTCCCTGAAGAAGGAAAGTCTAGGTGTGGATCAGACCTCAACAGGCCGAGTGCTATATTCTGACAGCCCCGTGGACTTCAACTGGGAGCAGAACTGGGCCCATTTTCCAGCTGTGCCTCTGGTACACCACAATGCATGGCTTTGTTTTCTTTATTCATTATTATGATTATTTCAGTGGTGTTGCACCAAGGAGCCACAGTCTTGGGCCAGGACCCCTCTGTGCTAGGCCCTGTCCGAACCCAGAAGAAAAACAACTCTCCCTGTCCCCCCAGATTTACTTCTTTCTGCATTTCCCACGTGACAGGAAACCTCTTACCCAGCCACGAGCTGAGAAACAGGCTTGGAATTTCATCGCTTCCCACTGAGATGGTATTGGCCAATAGGCCAAACTCCTCCCTGGGGGAACTCTGCTGAGGTCAAAGGATCATGTGAAATAGCTGTGGGAGAGGGGTGCGCCAGGCACCTTGGTTCACTAGTGCCCAGCAGCCATTCAGGGGTGGGGGCAGTCAGTGTGAATTAAATGCAGCTCAGGCCAGCTCCAGCGTTCTTCTTTGGCCCTTTCGCACCACCTAGACGGGTACAAAGGGAGCGGGAGGTAAAAGCTAAGCACCTTCAGGAGTACCCACCGCCCAGAGGTCATGCCGGGTGCATTCTAGGGTGGTCACGAGGAGGCAGGGGGTGCGTCAGGGTGCCTGGCTGGAAGGATCATGCACCCTTGCAGTTCTTTGCAGGTGTGAGCCCCACGGGGGCTGTGATTACAGAGCGTGCAAACACTGCCCAAGCCCCCACCAAACCTTAAAACGCGTGCAGGGTGGCCTTTGCTCGCTGGGCTCTAGAAGCCAGGTAGCTATGGGGCGGGTGCAGGCAGAAAAGGCAGCAGGGAAAATGCAAACAGGGGCATGCCCCTGACACATGCTTCCCTGTCTGTATGACCTCACCTGCAGCCCAGGTGTCTGAGGCAAACTACCCCACCCCATACTGTCACAGCCTCTTTGCACCCCAAGCTGTGCAAAGCCGAGTATCCCAGCACCGTACACTCCTCCCAAATACTGCCAGCTCTCTGAGCCCACCGGGCTGGGTCTGCTAACCCTGGGCTTTTCAATAAATAACACCCCAGCAGCATATGATAACCCAAAAGCTCCAAACGGGAGCATTCAGCACACTGTGCCTGTGAGCTGCCCCTGGATGACACGGATGGTATTTGAGATCATCACCCACGACAGATTCAGTGCGACAGCCACATTGCCCTGTCTGTTCACCCAGGCAGAGGTCAGCAAACTGTCAGCAGAGGCTGTAAAAGGGAGCAACTGCCTGGCTATTTAATCCTGGAAATCCAACCGGATTCCCCTCTGGAAGATGGCACCACAGCGGGATCGCCTCCCCAGGGAAAGGGGATTTGAATTAGGAGCATATGACAGGAAGGCTTTCTCAACCAGAAAGGCTTTGCAATGTTTCCTAAGGATGGTCAGGCTCTGGGTTCACCTGAGCCACAGCTGGATCCCCTCAACAGGGAATGGTTTACCCTCAGCTCTTGCACTCTCCCGTCTTGGGCGTTGTGATCTGCATTGTCCTGGAGGAGAACCCCTGCCCTGAGGCCATGTCTACACTGGAAGTGTTACACTGGCACAACTGCAGTTACACCTCTATAGCGTAGTCACTTGCTGCCATGAAGTGAAAGGGTTTTTTTCTTCGCGGTAGTGAATCCACCCCTCAAGAGGTGGTAGCTAGGTAGAGCGAAGCGTGTGTGCAGACCAGGCCTCGTTCCCCATTGCCTTGCACTTTGTGGGACCACTGGCACCGGCCGAGGGAGCGCAAAGTGCATATAAAATGCTACCAACTCAAAATGCATCTGAGACCCACTTTGCACTGGTGTAAATGACTGCACAAGGTGCAGGGCAGTGGTGAACTGGGCCCATCCCTGCAGGCTGTGCTGACTGCACCTGCCGTGCAAATTCAGCACCACCCATCAGAGCTCCTACCAGGTCGATGTACAACTTGCAGCTCGCCAAACGCATCCGGTATGTTACGTTCTCCTGGGGGTCTGGCTTAGCCCCAGATCAGGTGCTCAGAGCACCATGGCTCACAGCTGTCACAGAAAAGTCCTCCTCTTGCTGCAGGTTTGTGGGGCCGGGGCAGGGGTGGAGGGTGGAGGACAAGGAAAGGCTGGAATTAACAAAAGGTTCTTAGATTCCCCATGAACCAGTGAGCTGGGGGGAGGAGGGTGTTAACACCACCAACCCAGCAATGCAGGTGCAATCAATCAGTCATCCTCAAGGGATGAAGTTTATGATCAGAAAACAGGGCAAGTTACCACAATCAAAGGGTACCGGAAAACTCCTTTGTGGAGTTCAACCCATCCTGGGACCCAGCCGTCCTGCATGCCCCCAGGGATTCTCCCCACTCTGGTTCCCAGGCAGACAGCCGTGACACCAGAGAGAAAGCAGAGGCTGAGCTGAGGTTAATCCCTTGTTTGCCAGCAGGGCCGATGCAAGGATGTTTCGCGCCCTAGGCAAAACTTCCGCCTTGAGGCACCCTGCGGCAGCTTCCACTCTGAGGCACCCCCCACCCCCGCTCACCCCTGCTCCGCACAGGAGCACCCCAAACACGCCGTTGCTGCTTCACTTCTCCCGCCTCCCAGGCTTGCAGCGCCTAAGCTGATTGGTGCTACAAGCCTGGGAGGTGGGAGAAGTGAAGCAGCCACGGCGTGCTTGGGGAGAAGGTGGGGCAGGGGCGAGGTGGGGCAGAGAGTTCCCCTGCATGCTGCCCCCCCCCTTGCTACAGGCGGCTCTCCCTGTGCTCCTCTGCCCCAGCTCCCTCTGCCTAAGTGCCGGCGGCAACCAGGGCAGCCGAAGATCCAGCCGCCGCAGTCACTGCCAAAGAAAATGGCACCTCCCAAATCCCAGCGCCCTAGGGGACCACCTAGGTCGCCTAAATGGTTGCACTGGCCCTGTTTGCCAGGGACCAGCTCAGGCCCCTGCCCCTTCCTGAATTCCAACTAATATCATTTTGTAAATGACTGCCTAGGCACATCCATAAGAGTTGCTATGTGTGCGTATCTACAATGCATTGATTTTCCTGATCTCGTTTTCTTCCCTGAAGTAGAGGGAGAAAGAAAGAAATGCAGCCTGTCTACCCCAGAGAGGTTAGAGACATTCACATTCAGGATAAAACATACTTTAATTTTTTTTTATTTTTTGTTAAATTGCCATCTCTGAGTTCCCCTCTCTCTTATTTTGGAAGCTGAGCACGACAATTTGCCATCCTGTTTGTTAGTTGGAGGCTTTGCCATAGTCATGGTGTGTGCGCATGTGAATAATCCCTGACAAAGAAAAAAAGTAGCTGTGGAATCGCTTGCTGCCTCTGATCCCAAAAGGGAAAAATTCCATCTTCGGAGTGGTGAATTTATGCCTCCTGCTCTGGAAACCGCTGCAATCCCTCTCTCCAAATTACAGACTTTTGGGAGGCTCTCGCCCTCCAGGCTGTGGCTCCTCTAGAGGCATGGGAGAGAAGGATGCTTTAACACATTGTTATTTTAAAAACGAATGCAGAGCTGGTTGAGGGGCTGGAATGACAGTGGTGGGGAAGGGAAGCATGTCTCCTACCAGAGCCTGTAAGGGACGCACAGAAGCACTGCAAGCTTCCTGTGCATCAACTGCTCACTACTTCTTAGGCCATGTGTACACTGCAAACTTGGGCCAATGCAAACTACGCCAGCATAAAACCAATAAAGTGATTATATCGCTTGCGTACGCACCTAGTTGTGTCGGCTCTGCGCGTACTCCCCAGGAGCGCCTATGCTAACACACAGTGCCGTGTACCACAGGCAGAAATCCCTCTCCGGGGCACTGTCTTCAAACCCTCTTCCTCCTAGCAGGTTCTATGGGCCCTTTTAACTCGGTGGCAGAACTTCCTCTTCTTTTCACCTTCAGCTAGGGTGACCAGACAGCAAGTGTGAAAAATCGGGACAGGGGATGGCGGGTAACAGGAGCCTATATAAGAAAAAGACCCCAAAATCAGGACTGTCCCTATAAAATTGGGACATCTGGTCACCCTAGCTGCAGCTGCCCTTGGAGGCCAACTGCTCAGCACCTCTGAAATTCAGGCCCTCGGCATCTCAAAACGAGGCTCATAAAATTAGCAAAAACTGACCACAGAGGCTGTGGCAGGAGCAGGAATACGGCGCAGGGCTGCTGTCTCCCAGCACTGTGCTTTAACCCTGTGCCCTCCTTTCCCCCCCGGGCTGAGGCACTCTGCCTTTGCTTGTGCAAAACCTGGACTGGTTTGTGATTGCATGCTGAACCCACGTGGGACTTCAGAAGGAAAAGCCAAAAGGCAGCTCTGCATTCAAATGTCCACCTGTAACGAGGGTAAGATCCACTCACTCTGCAGACCCGACTGTTCCCTGCCTTGCCTTGGTGGAGCCATTTGGACATGGACAAGTGAAGCCGAAAGCATTGACAAATCTGAATTCGCCACTCGCTTACACCGAGGGCAGCAATTTACTCCCACTTTGCACTGGCGTCAACGACCACACTAGGCACAGGGTAGTAAAGAATCATTATTAATTATGAACTATTCATTATTTGATTAATTACTAATTGTCAATGGTTAATTATTGAGCCTTTTATTATGCGTGCTGTGCTAGCAGGTGAGGGGCCCGGTCATGGGCCAGGCCCCCATTGTGCTTACAAACACAGAACAAAACAATGGTCCCCGCCCCGAGGAGCTTCCAGTCTGAGCCTGAGACGGGACAACAAATGGCTAGAGACTGATAGCGGTGGGGAGGGGCAGAAAGAACAGAGACAAGGCTGGTTAACGCGATAAGCCACGGTCACTGCATTTCAGTTGCCTTAAGTATCGCTGCGTAGCCACTAGAGGGGGGGACGTATTTAGCCAAAATCTTTTTCCCTGGACCCAAAGCGAAAAAAAAATAAAAAGAAATAAAACAATTTTTGTTGACCTAAAAAAAGTTTTTGTTTGTTTGAATATCTGCCAGTGAACTGACAAATCAGTTATTTACCCCACTCTGATACCCACCCAGCCAGGTTACTGTATGGGGCAAACTAAGGGGCAGCCCACAAATTCTTTTGAATCCTTCTAGCGCTTCCCAGGGAAGTGTGCGAAAGTCCTTTCACTGCTTCCAAGCTCCCCCTAAGCCAAAAGAAGCCAGAGAACCTCAGGCTGATCCACCCAGCTCACCCTTTCACAGACAGCATCAATCCATTTACTTCTAAACCAGGCTCGAACCACTGCTCAGCAAAAGCCTCTGCCAGAGGGATGCCCCGTTCGCCAGGATTTAAGGGAGCAATCCCAAGCTCAGTGAAGCCACTGGAAAGACTCCCTCTGACTCCAGTGGGACCAGACTCAAGGAGCATTGTCCCTTCTACCCTCGAGAAGTGGAGAATTCCAGCTGATCTGCATGGTAGCTCCGGTCTCACACCTGTCCAGCTTTAGCTCTTTGATTACTAAGGATCCTTTTAAGTCAAGGCTGCGAGGGCAACGCTGTCTCCTTCTGCCTGGGCAGGTAGGGTAGGATGCAGGGGTTTTGCCAGCTCTGCGTTAATCCCAGATGGTGCCAGGAGCCCCAGAAATATCTGGTCACAGAGGAGACAAGTACCCAGAAAGTGCACTAGATATGGGGGCAGGGGGGAGGGAGAGAAATGCAGGGTTAATCACACAAAAGTGCCATAAAGTTAAACCACTCTGCTCGGGCTGAGGGGAAGGCATGTCCCAAGCCCCTTCAAAGGGTGCACAGATGCATGAAAACTCCTCCTACCCCTGCTCAACGCAGAGGCGGAATCATCTGTCCTGTGGACTGCTCCATTCTGCAGCTCCTCCGGCTCTCATCTTCCTAGCTGATTCCTGCTGTCTTCAACAGGCACAGCCCCAGCCCCTCAATAACAGCCAGCTGCCATGACCCTCTCCTGCCTTCCGCTTCCTGCCTCCACTCCGCTGCAGGAAAACAAAGCAGCAGGCTCCAGCTTTCATCTGGCATTTGCTGCCTGGACTACAACTGAAGCACCTTGCGCCCAGGGAGTGGCTGTGAACAAAGGACTGGTGGGCCCAGAAGGCAGTTCTGGAGCCGGATCCAGAGACAGGGTCGGAGTTTGGAATTCAGCCTACCTCAGGATCTTGTTCTAGATCTGATGGCACTAACAGCCTGCCAGCTGCTCTGGGGAGACCGTGCGAGAGCTCGCAGTAGGTCAAAGTCGCTGGAGAACACCTGCAGCCAATGATTTCATTTTGTCTTTCATTTATTGTGTAAGGTCAGGATTAACGAATATGTTATGTCAGATGTAATCATTGTATGGGAAATAGAAGTCCGCTGGACGGTTACAGAAGAAGAAGATTGATCAGCAGTTAGAAGGAATAATTAGGTATTTAAGTAAGGAGGGCTGAAATGCAAAACCTATAAGCTCAGGCCTGTAAGATTTTAGGCCTTAGAGTTAAGTAATGCTGACATAAGTAAGTGACCGAAGAATTATTTGATGCCATAAGTTACAGGAAAAGATACACCAAGGGGTAATTTTGCAAAAATTTAGCTGGAAGATTAATTTTAAAATCACAAAAATGCTCTAACATGTGCCTTAGCCACAGGATATAGGTTGGGAATCAAAGCTAACGAGAATAAAAGGAACTATACACAATCTGTAGGAAACAGGGTACTCACCTTTCTTGGGGACACCAGACCAATACAGAAAAAGAGGGTTGACACTTATGTACACGCACAGAATGTCGGCATAGGCAGAATCACATTATAAAAAGCACGTGCCCTGTTTGGGGAAATTGCGCTTCCCACAGGAAAACTCCAGCAGGAACCATCCCTCTACTGATGATCAATCCAGGAGAGACCCATCTGACCCTAACACTGGCTAGAGGATGCGAGTTTGTCTGTAGCTAGATCTGGTGCATGGATATATCTAGGATTTGTATATGCTGTGACATTCATAACTTTGCTGGTAACTTTAATACAATTGATAAAAGAGAGTAGACTTTGTTCTTATGACTATGTTCTACTGCCCTTGGCCACTATGTGTCCCAAAGAGCTGCAGATCTAAAACACGGGGCAGAGAGAACAGTTGAACTCGAGACAGCAGCCACCAGAGCCAAACCCTCAGGGATGTAGTACATCATCATTAAATTTACTTTAAGTACAATAAAAGGCTACACAGCTCTCCTAGGGAGATCCCAGCCACCTCTGAACTAGAGCCGGAGAACAATGTCCCTTCCTACTGCGGATCTGAGTCAGAGCCAAAAGGCATCAGGGGCTGGGCTGGATTCAGAGATTCAAATTGCAGCCCCCTCCCCTGGGTTGCCAAAGGTTTTCATCTTGAAGCGCCTGACAAGAAGTCAGAGGGAGACAAGGCGGCTACAGGTGACCAGATTCCGGCCTGCGGATAAATCCCCTTGTAGAAGGGAATGCCCCACTGCAGGGCCACTTGAGCCACTCCTGTTCCCACCACCATCTGGGTGTGCGCCAATCCTCTGTTAGTGCCAGGTCCCTCGGGGATTTACACCAGTGGCATGACTTACAGTAGCCCCTAGGCTGCTCTGACTCCTCAGGGCCAACACAGACTAAGGGAACTATAAAGGGCTTCCTGACAGCCCCTCATGTGCACCCAGGGGGGCTCAGTCACAGGGGAGAATTCAGCTCTCTATGAAGATTAGAGAGTGGCTCCAGTTCCAGCAACTGAGGGTTGGCCACCAGTGTAACTGCATCGGTGCAAATTCTGGTGCAGCGAAGACACGGGAAGCGACAGTTTGCACTGGGATTGTTAGGCCCTGCTAAACCAGAACTAAACTTCTCTGCCTTTAGGGCCTGCACCACGGCAGCACCACTGGTGGCAGGATATCATTGGCTGGAATCAGGGTGAGTCTCCAAAGGAGACAAGGACTAAAAAGGGGGACAGAGAGAAAAGCTCATCCCCAAAGCATCCATCTCAATCCAATTGTCATGATAGGAGAACACAGCTGGAGAAAGAGACCCATCGGAGCCCCACCAGAGCCTCCCAAACAGACTGCTGGGGCAACCTCCTCCCTGCCCCAGTCCCTCACAGTTATTTCTACCAAGGCAAGGGGAATGCACGCTGCATGTCAACCACTGCCATTATCCTTTCAGCAAGAATCCCATGCGTCCCCTTCTGAGGGGAATGGTAGCTTTGCACATCTGGAGCAGAAGTTGGTAACCCAAGGAAAGGGGTTTCTCACACCTGGCGCTCAGGGAGGTTGAGATGGCTCCGGGTCCTGGCTCGGAGTGGTAGGCACCGCTCG
The DNA here is from genome assembly GCF_007399415.2 of Gopherus evgoodei. Taxonomy (NCBI): domain Eukaryota; kingdom Metazoa; phylum Chordata; order Testudines; family Testudinidae; genus Gopherus; species Gopherus evgoodei. Next base: position 6,732,435 of record NC_044339.1, on the reverse strand, counting down.
GGTAATGTGCTCGAGATGTAAATGGTGCCAAATGGGACAGGTAAAGAAAGCCTAATTGCAAAACTAAAGCGAAACCCCCTTAAAGATTAATTTATCTTTTAATGAAGGCCTAATCGGAGGGAGCTGACACTCCAGAGGGAGCGCATCAATCACAGCATCAGGATTACTTAAGAGGAGGGGGGACACAGAGAGCACCACAGAGGAAAGACGCCAGCTGAATCCATAACCAATGCCATCCTGCGGCCTGGATCTGCCTATCCCAGCCAGCCCCAAGAGCAGGCCTGAGTCCTCTTAGATCCTTTTGAGATGCTCCGACAGCACGTGTGTGACGCACTGATCGGGGCTGTTACATGTCGCAGGCTGGGCTCAAGCCACAGAGGAGACGTGGTTAGATGGAAGCTGGCTCTTCGGCTTGTGCTGTCGTGACTCTAGAAGCCCCTGGTGCTGGCCAAGACGATGGCCACTGAACATGCTGAAAAGAACAAACTCAATGGGGTTTTTTTAATCCAGATTCAGAGGTGAAAGTAAACTGGTACGGTCCGGAACGGTGTACCAGTAAGAGCCAGCACATAGCCGACCATACCAGCAGGGCCGCTGATGAGGGGGCCAAAAGGGGCAGCGGCCGGAGCCCCTGGCCCTTTAAATCACCGCCAGAGCCCCAGGGCTCCCGGCCACTGCTAGCGTTACCAAGGGGCTCCCGGCCGCCGCTACCATTACCATGGGGCTCTGGTGGTGATTTAAAGGGCCCGGGGCTCCCGGTCGCTGCTAGCGTTACCATGGGGCGCTGCGGTGATTTAAAGGGCCTGGGGCTCCTGGTCGCTGCTACCCCAACCAGAGTCCCAGACTCTTTAAATCACCACGGGGCCATGCTGAAGGGCTGGCTGAGGGAGTCTGGCCCCAGCTCTGCCCCTTTCAGTTGAGCCCCGCTTCCCTCCCCCCTTGCTCAGGACCCCGGCTGCCCTGTATACCGGTAAGTCCCTTAAATTATTTTCATCCCTGTCCACATTAGAACAAAAGAAGAGGGGTCCGATGCCCCCCTCAGCCTGGCACCAGTGAACTCAATGAGCCAGATCCCCTACTGGTGTCAGCTGGCACAGCTCTGCTGAAATCAGCGAAGTGGAGCTGATTGAGAGTCTCTGCGGTGCTGACCCCTTACGCTTTAGAGCCTCTGGGTCTGATCACGTACCATAGCTGGGACTCAGGGAACTGAGGGACTGAAAGACCCAGGCCTGGTGCAGCTCCACCGCTCAGCCGAGTCCTGGCCTGGAACAGGCCTGCCATTCTAGTGAGGAGATCCCGCACCTGACCTGACCCGCTCTGGCCATTCCAGGCTTGCTCCTCTCCCCTCCACCCAGTCCTGGACCCTGCACAGGATGTGACCAGCTCCCTGTCACGGTGTTCAGTGGGGCCCACCGCTCTGCCAAGGCCCCTGGCTCCTCTCTCGGCCCTCTAGGAGTTTTCAGTTCTTCCTCTAGGTGGACAGAGCAACGTGATGGATGGAGGCAGCAAAACTTCTAGTTCTTCAATTTGGCCTGATCCTCCCCCACTTTGTCCCTTAGGGTTCCTGCAGCTCCGATGACCACCTGGTTAAGCAGTGGGAGCGTACTGAAGTGACCCAGCCCTGAGTCGTTGTTCACTGCTGTGCAAACTGGGTGTCCATCATCACAGAGGACCACCTGGGCAGGTCTCACCTCTCAGCCATTCCCTGCCGGCACAAGGGCACCGGTGACCCCCTCGCTCTTTCCTAGTCTCTTCCTGAGGCATGCAACAGGGTGACCCCCGTAGGACTAACGGGCTTTGGTTTAGTTGATGTCATTGGGCTCAACGTAGGGTGCGTGGCTGAAATGTAACGCGCCGCAGGAGGTCCGACGAGATGATCTAGTGCGTCCCTTCTGGCCTTAAACTCAATGAGGTGTAAGTGACTCCACAGGGCCTGCTGCTCAGTTACAGCCCTCTGCCCCGGGAATGAGAATCAGCTCTTTTCACTTGCAAAGCTGGGCAAAATCAGATCCCAAAGGCGAGTGTCAAAAGAGCTCAGCTCCCAGTTAGGCACCAAAAGAAGCGTCCCAATGAGAGCTCTTGGGTGCTGGTCCTAAGTATGTTCCTCAGAGTCCCATTAACTTGGAACATAGCCTCAGTGACTGAACTGGGGTGCTGTGAAACCAGAAATCACCAAGGATGTTCCCATCCTCCTCCCTTGACTATGTGCGCTCTCTCCAGGCGAGCGCGCACACACAAAACACACACACACACACACACACACACACACACACACAGAGCACGCTTTGGACAGGCAGTGCAGTGTGTGCGTGTGAAATTTCATCTCATTTTCTACTTTGCCTGGCAGAAAAATGATGCCTTTTGCATGTGCCAAAAACCCAGAGCTGCTCAGTATTTCAAAGACAGAAGTGCTTGTGCAGGACCCTCCTCAGCTGCAGCTGTCCAAATTCCCCACTCAGCCTCTCTCGGACAACCCCATTGAATCCAATGGAACTACACAGGGATAGCTGGAATTTGACGCATTACCGCTGCAGCTAACATCTCCCGTTTGTCTATGGCCTTGGGACCAGCTGGGACTCAGGACTCCTCTTCTGACAATATCTGCAAACTTGGCAACCACCCCTGGTGGGACCCAGTGCCACCACTGCACCTCTGAAAAGTCCTCCTCCAGGCCTTCACTCCCTCCAGGCCTTCACCTCCCCTGGGATGAACCATTGCAGCTTCTCAATTGGCTTCTCCAATCTTCTGCTCTCTGGCATGGCCTAGCTCCAACTGAATTTTAAGACCTGGTCTCTTGGTTCCTTCCACTCACCAAGCACCTGCTTCCTCCCTGGCCCCCTCTGGATGATCACCCTACTGCTGGCACAAGAGCCTTCTCCTCCGCAGCTCCTGCTGGCTGGAACAGCTCCATGTGCCACCCCAGCTTATCGAGTCACTGCCACTTTTTGGATCTCAGCTGAAAACATCTAACTGCCTTTGTGTCTACACTCTGCCCTCCCTGCGCTGTTGTTCACCGACTGTAATGGTGGCTCTATCATTGAACCGTGCCAAGCAATATAGTCTGCCCATGGGTGTGCGACAGGAGGGGAGGGGCTTTACTCACCACAGGATGGCGCCTCCTTCTGGCAGTTCTGGGGATTAGCTCTGCCAGGCCGATGCCCCTTCCTGTGGTTGCACTCTGTCTCCTCCTCACTCTGCGGCCCTCTCTCAAGCCCAGAGCTGCAGCTTCCTCTTCATGACTCAGCCCTACAGCCAGGTTACACAGCGGTTCCCCCTTCCAGGGTGGCTTTTCAAAGTCTATTGTGTCCAAGTGGCATCAGGCTGTCTTGACGTCCGCTGCCCTCACCCTGTCTCCCCAGCGGTGCCTCAGGCAGCGTTCCTGTTCACTGCCCACAACACCACTCTGCATCAGCTGGTGGGGGAACCCAGACCCATCCTCTACACAAGGTTCCAGTCCAGAGCCTGTAGTGAATAGTTCAGGTCTGCATCTCCACCACCTTACTGCTCTCACCCCTGGACTCCTTCCTACCAGGCGTCTTCTCCCTTATATCAGGGAGAGGGACTGCAGGCTTCCTCCCTGCCGCCCTCACATGTGAGCTTCCTTCTAGTTGGCTTCCCCCGTTTGCAGCTGATTAGGCCCACTTGGCCTAATTCTGCTCTTGCAGGGCCCATGCGGGAAGTACCCCTCATCACAGGGTGACTGTGCAAAGAAAGGCCCTGTTGCTTTTTTGGGGCGGGGCGGGGTGGGGAAAACATCAGAAATGCCAGATGCTCCCCAATCATACTCGCATTGCCGGGGGGAGGCTATTCCATTCCAAGTCTTGGGAGGCTCTGCAGCTGGGGGAGGGAAGGGCAAGCCAGAGATAACTGTTTCCTCTCCCCTGCAGATGAAAGCCCTACCGGAGACCTGCCGCGTTCTGATAAAGTAAGTCTCCCGCTCCGGGGGCAGGTTCGGCGAGGCATGCGGGCACCCAGCGAGGCGAGATAAGGTTATTAATTTGCTGATCGAGCCATATTTAATGCAGCTGTAATTGCAATCAAATTAGGCTGAAGGGAAGCATGGCCAGGCTGTAACGGGGGGCCCCACGCCCGCCAGGCTGTGTATTGGGGGGAGGGACCCCAATGGGCACAGACGGGGAATCATCAGAGGGACAGAAGCAGCTTCCCCATACTGGGGCCATCGCTGCAGGAACATGAGCTCAGTTCACCTGGCCAAGGGCTAGAAAACACTTTCCACAGGCTGGAGCACAAAGCTGCAGTGAGATCTGGATGAGGGGCGGATGTAACCAGCCGGGATCTGGGAACGCTGGGGCTCAAACCCTGGCTCCTGACAGAGTCTCCCTGTGTGAGTCAGTTAAAAGGCCTGATTTGCAGAAGGATTCTTTTCATGCTCAAATATGGATTTAGAGGATTAACTTTCGAGACTCAGGTTCGAGCAGGATGATTTTAATCACTCGGTGCCTCAGTTTCCCTGCCTGTAAAACTGGAATATTAATATATCCCTTCTGTCATTACAGACAAGTGCTTGGAGATCCTTCAATGGCAGACGCTGGCTCTGTTAGGATGATGATGTATGGTGTAGCCATGCCATCTGACAAAGAACACAAGGGGAAACTGAGGCACCGAGAGGGGGAGTGACTTGCTGGTGGTCACAGAGCAGGTCGGAAGCAAAGCTGAGCCTAGAGCCCACATCTTCTTACCCCCAAGAAGTGTCCTGTCTTATTAGATCTCACAGCTTTCCACTTCTCTATGCTATCCTTTTACTGCTGAGGGACTTCCCATTCATTGCGGGAGAGAACATGCCTGGCCTGAGCTCCAGGGGCTTTACCACTTTAGACAGAGGAGCCGGGGAAGGGAAAACATTTATAAATAGGGGCTGGTTTGTCAAGTATTCATTTTTTAAACTAATCTCCCTTTCATCCCACCGGAACACCAGCTCCAGCTGAGCGCAGCCTCGCCTCTGAAATGGGGGATCTGCTGCCGCTCAGCTATTCATTTGTTAGGTTTGATAGACTAATATCCCTGTAGGAATCCCCCTCACCACCCAGGCTGCATCCTTGTTTGCAGCTCGAAACTTAATAAGCAAACTGCTTAAGAAGGCCCATAACCTCATTGCTGGAGAATTTGATTCTCCTCCTGTATTGCTTCTTTGAATGGGTCTTTGGCTTTCCTCGGGTATAGTTAGGTTTGATGTTCACAAAGGAAAAACCCAGCTCCTCTCCAGAGCACTCATACATTTGATCAGTTTAATTTCCTACTGCGATTTTGCCACGGGGAGTTTTATCCTTTCCCGGCCAACTCCGAGATTCATTTTCAAAGGGCTCCTCGTTGTTGACTTTTATCACTGTGCATTTGGATGAATCGTTAGCTGAGATTAACCCAAGACCACAGTGAGGTTTGGGGTCTGGCTGGCACATGCTGTGGGAATAATACGAGCCCAGACTAGGAGGGCCAGTGATTCTAGAGCGGGAGGCGGCTAAGCTCACCCTCCAACGAGGGCTGAAGTTTGGGCCCAGATCCTCAGCCTACGTAAATGGCTGTAGCTCCATGAACAATCCAGACGTGCTCCTGTTTGCTGGAGGCAGCGGAGTCCTTTCTGCCCAGAGGCATTGGGATGGGGTGCTGCAGCCATGCAAGCCCAAAGAGGTAGAATAGGCTGCAAGTGAAGGAAAGCCACGGTGGGACAAGGCCTAATGGCTGCTTGTGATGCAGTAGGGACTGTCTGTGTGGGGAGTAGGAGAGCAGGGGAGGACTTTAGGGGATGGACGATGCCAGGGCCTGTAACCTGAGCTAGGTAAGGGAGGGGAAAGGTCAACACCTTTGCCTGGGAAGGAGGACAAAGGAAGGGAGTGGCAGGAGGGAAGCAGTTTGAGTTTGGGCTTGGGGCTGGATGGGCGGAATTGAGGGTATCCTAGCTAGGATCCAAGCACCCTGAAAGCCCAGAAGGACTCGGTGGAGGGGTCCTGACTGTGCCTGCAAGCTCTGCTGTAACCTGTGTTCCTGTTGTCCAATAAACCTTCTGTTTTACTGGCTGGCTAAGAGTCACTGTGGGTCCCAGGAAGAGGGGTGCAGGACTGGACTCCCCACACTCCGTGACAACTGGTGGCAGCGGTGGGATATACTGCACCCTGTGGACGGCGCTTCCTGCAATAAGTGACTGGGGAGCAGTAAAACGAAGGGGTGGTTAACCCCTGGGAGTGTGTGCCCAGTGAGAAGGACTTTGCAGTAACAGGGTCCCCCGGGGGATTGCAGCGAGCGGTCCCAGGGGCGGAGGAGTCTGCAGCTCAACCCTGGCAGAGAGGTGGTGACCTCAAGAAGGGCTGGTGCACTAGGGGTCCCCCTGGAAACCGTGGGGAGCGGCGAGCACCCCGGCCTGTAAGTGGCCAGCAGGAAGATGTATGCCAAGCGGCGCAAGTGCGACCTGCTGGAGCTGTGTAAGCAGAGGGGGCTGCGCCCGGGGAGGCTCAGCAAGGACCAGCTGATTGCCCAACTGGAGGAGGGAGACCGCATGAATGAACGGAGCCCTGTCTCTGAGGGAAGCAGCCGGGCAGATGCAGCGCAGGCACCAGGGTCTGTCCCCACTGGGAGTGGTCAGCCGGCGGACGAGGGCTTCCCGAGACCCCCCCCCTTCCTAGGCCTAGGGGAAGGGCGGGGAGGAGCCCAATGTATACCGAGGCCACCGTGACACCCCCGGCCAGCAGGGGATCCTCCCAGCGACGCTCAGCATCCATGGAGCAGATGCGGCTGGAATATGAAAGGGAGCTGAGACGGGAAGAGCTCGAGTTAAAGAGGAAAGAGCTGGAGGAGAAGGCGAAACAGCGTGAACATGAGCTGGAGGAGAAGGAGAAACAGCGTAAACATGAGCGGGAGGAGAAGGAGAAACAGCGTAAACATGAGCTGGACCTGGCCCAGCTGAGGAGCAGTGAGGCCCCGGCTGCGGTGAGTGAGGGGGGACCCAAGCCTACAAAGAGCTTTGATAAGCACTTGCTGCCCCGGCGTAAGGAGGGGGAGGACATAGATACCTTCCTGACGGCCTTTGAGAATGCCTGCGAGCTGCACAGGGTTGACCCTGCAGACAGGATCGCAGTTCTCACCCCCTTACTGGACTCCACAGCTGTGGAGGTGTACAGCCGACTGAAAGGGGCGGAGGCAGGGGATTACGAACTGTTCAAACAGGCCCTGCTCTGCGAGTTTGGGCTGACTCCTGAGATGTACCGGAAAAAGTTCCGGAGCCAGCGTAAAACCCGTGAGGTCACATACCTACAACTGGTCAACCGGGCGCAGGGGTATGCCCGCAAGTGGACAGGTGGGGCCCAAACTAAAGAGGACCTGCTTGACCTATTCATACTGGAGCACCTGTACGAGCAGTGCCCGTCCGACTTGAGGCTGTGGTTGATGGACCAGAAGCCGGAGAACCCACAGCACGCAGGCCAGCTGGCCGACCAATTTGTGGACAGTCGGGCAAGGGATGGCAGGGAGGAGTCTCGAAGGAGCAGGCCTGCCTCAGCGCAGAGAGAGAGTCATCATGGGACCTCCCAAAGGGGGCCTATGGAGAACCCCCCCAAAAGGGGAACATCCAGTGTCAGGTCCCTCCAACCCACTCAAGGGGACCCACGAGACATGGGCTGCTATCGCTGTGGCCAACGAGGCCACATACGGGCCCAGTGTCCCAAGCTTAGGGACAGACCAAGCAGACCCAACCCGCAGAGGGTGGACTGGGTAAAAACCCAATCGGAGGAGATCCTACATTCCCAGGAAAGGGGGGCTGGCAACATACCACCTGTGGATGCTCCAGGCTCTGGGTTTTTGGTTTACTGGGTGGCGCAGGGCTGCCCCTCCGGAAAGAGTGCATTGTTTCCCTGGAGGTAGATAGGAGGAAGGTCACTGGGTACTGGGACACGGGCGCAGAGGTGACACTGGCCCGGCCCGAGGTGGTGGCCTCAGATTGGATGGTGCCCGACACCTACCTGACCCTGATGGGCGTGGGCGGGACCCCATTCAAGGTGCCCGTGGCAAGGGTACACCTGAAATGGGGGGCCAAGGAGAGCCCCAAGGATGTGGGGGTACACCGATATTTGCCCACTGATGTGTTAATGGGAGGGGACCTCGAGGACTGGCCTAATAACACCCAGAGTGCCCTGGTCATGACTCGTAGTCAGAGTCGGCAAAGGGCACTGCACCCCGACAACGGGCAAGGTACTCAACCCGAGGTGCAGGACCCTAACCCAGGGAGCGGGGAACGCCCAGGGGCACGGTTCAGAGAGGCTGTGGCCTCAGACCCAGCCAGCAAGAGAGAGCCGGTCCCCATCCCTGTCCCAGCTGCTGAGTTCCAGGCCGAGTTGCAGAAAGATCCCTCCTTGCGGAAGCACAGGGACCGGGCTGACCTTAGTGCGGTACAGACCATGAGGAGAGGTTGCAAGGAGAGGTTCCTGTGGGAGAAGGGGTTCCTGTACCGAGAATGGGCTCCCCCAGGGGAAGTAGAGTCATGGGGGATCAGGAGGCAGCTGGTGGTTCCCCAGAAGTTTCGTCACAAGCTGCTGTACCTGGCCCATGACATCCCTCTCGCAGGGCACCAGGGAATCCGGCGCACCAGGCAGAGGCTGCTACAGAACTTTTATTGGCCTGGGGTCTTTACCCATGTCCGACAGTACTGCCAATCCTGTGACCCCTGCCAGAAGGTGGGGAAGGCCCGGGACAAGGGGAAAGCGGCTTTGAGGCCTTTACCCATCATAGAAGAACCTTTCCAGAAGGTGGCCATGGACATAGTGGGACCCCTCAGCAAGACGACCCGGTCAGGGAAGAAATACATCCTGGTGGTGGTGGATTTTGCCACTCACTACCCCGAGGCGGTGGCCTTGTCCTCTATCGAAGCAGACACAGTGGCAGATGCGCTGCTGACAATTTTCAGCCGGGTGGGGTTCCCCAAGGAGGTCTTCACGGACCAGGGGTCCAACTTCATGTCGGCCCTGCTCCGGTCCTTATGGCAGAAATGTGGGGTCCAGCACAACTGGGTCTCAGCGTATCACTCCCAGTCCAACGGGCTGGTAGAAAGGTTCAACGGGACGCTGAAGATGATGCTAAAAACATTTATGAACCAGCACCCGCAGGATTGGGACAAGTACTTACCTCACCTGCTGTTCGCGTACAGGGAGGTACCCCAGGAATCTACCGGGTTTTCACCTTTTGAACTGTTGTATGGAAGGCGGGTAAGGGGACCCCTAGACCTGATGAGGGACGAATGGGAGGGGAAGGCCACTCCCGAGGGAGAGTCAGTGGTGGAGTACGTCCTGACCTTCTGGGAAAGACTGGCCGAGCTCATGGGCCTGGCCAGGGAGAATCTGGCCCAAGCCCAGAGGAGGCAGAAGGTCTGGTATGACCGCATGGCACGGGCCCGTGCCTTCACCACCGGGGATCAGGTGATGGTTCTCATCCCCGTGAGGAGAAAAACTCCAGGCCACCTGGGAAGGGCCCTTCAAGGTTATCAAGCAACTGAATGAGGTAAACTATGTGGTGGAGCTGTCAAACCGGGCACATCACCGTCGGGTATACCATGTGAACATGATGAAACCATACTATGACAGGGGGAATGTGGTGTTGGCCGTGTGTGGACATTGGGAGGGGCAGGGAGATGACCCCTTAGTGGATCTATTCCCTGGGACAAAAGCTGGTTCCCCCCTGGAGGCGATTCCCCTCTCTGATCAACTGACCCCGGGCCAGCACGCTGAGATCAGAGGGGTGCTGCATCTATACCGACAGCTGTTTTCCAACCAGCCTGGACGCACTAATTTGACTGTCCACCGAGTGGAGACCGGCTCACATCCCCCTATAAGACGCTCCCCTTTTCGGGTCACTGGTAAAAACTGCCCAGGATCTTGAAAGAGAGGTCAGGGACATGCTGGCTTTGGGGGTGATCCAGCCGTCTTCCAGCCCTTGGGCCTCGCCAGTGGTGCTGGTCCCCAAGAAGGATGGGTCAATCCGGTTCTGTGTGGACTATCGAAAGCTCAATGCCATCACCGTATCTGATGCCTACCCTATGCCCAGGCCTGACGAGCTCCTAGACAAGCTGGGAGGTGCTCGGTACCTCACCACTATGGATCTTACCAAAGGCTACTGGCAAGTACCGCTGGACGCAGATGCCAGGCTGAAATCGGCCTTTATCACCTCTCTGGGGCTCTATGAGTTTCTGACCCTGCCCTTTGGCCTCAAGGGAGAACCGGCCACCTTCCAGCGCCTGGTGGATCAGCTACTGAGGGGGATGGAGAGTTTTGCCGTGGCGTATATTGACGACATCTGCGTCTTCAGCCAGACCTGGGAGGACCACATGTCCCAGGTTAAACAAGTCCTGGACCGACTCCGAAAGGGTGGGTTAACAGTAAAGGCTGAGAAGTGCAAGGTGGGGATGGCTGAAGTATCTTACCTGGGCCATCGGGTGGGTAGCGGCTGCCTGAAGCCGGAACCAGCCAAGGTGGAGGTGATCAGAGACTGGCCTGCTCCCCAAACCAAAAAGCAGGTCCAGGTCTTTATTGGGATGGCGGGGTACTATCGAAGGTTCGTGCCCCACTTTAGTGCCATAGCCGGCCCCATCACTGAACTGTGCAAAAAGGGGAAGCCAGACAAGGTGATCTGGACTGAGCAGTGCCAGGAGGCTTTCCGGGCGCTGAAGGTGGCTCTGGTTAGTGGTCCAGTTCTGGCAAACCCAGATTTTGACAAACCCTTTATGGTGTTCACCGATGCCTCAGACACGGGACTGGGGGCGTTGTTAATGCAAGAGGATGAAAAGGGGGAGAGACACCCCATTGTGTACCTGAGTAAGAAGCTGCTACCCCGGGAACAAAGCTACGCGGCCATCGAGAAGGAATGCCTGGCCATGGTGTGGGCCCTTAAGAAGCTAGAGCCATATCTCTTTGGGCAACACTTCACCGTGTACACCGACCACTCTCCCCTGACCTGGCTGCACCAGATGAAAGGAGCCAACGCCAAGCTCCTGAGGTGGAGCCTGCTCCTGCAGGACTATGACATGGACGTGGTCCATGTGAAGGGAAGTGCCAACCTGACAGCGGACGCGTTGTCCCGGAGAGGGGGCCCTGAACTTCCCCAGATCACTGGGCAGAGTGACCCTGCTCAGTTCAGTCTCGAAGGGGGGAGAGATGTGATGCAGTAGGGACTGTCTGTGTGGGGAATGGGAGAGCAGGGAGCACTTTAGGGGATGGACGATGCCAGGGCCTGTAACCTGAGCTAGGTAAGGGAGGGGAAAAGGTCAACACCTTTGCCCGGGAAGGGGACAAAGGAAGGGGGTGGCAGGAGGGAAGCAGTTTGAGTTTGGGCTTGGGGCTGGATGGGCGGAATTCAGGGTATCCTAGTTAGGATCCAAGCACCCTGAAAGCCCAGAAGGACTCGGTGGAGGGGTCCTGACTGTGCCTGCAAGCCCTGCTGTAACCTATGTTCCTGTTATCCAATAAACCTTCTGTTTTACTGGCTGGCTGAGAGTCACTCTGGGTCCCAGGAAGAGGGGTGCAGGACTGGACTCCCCACACTCCGTGACACTGCTGAAGGCCAGCTGGGAGAGGAGCTGGATGAGGCTTATAGAGAGAGGACGTTGGTGGCAAGAGAGGGCTGTAGGAAGGTATTCTGCAGTTGTGCACTATAGAGGAAGGGAGATCGGCTAGTTACAAGGAGGAGGTCCAAGGCAAGAGTAAGCCCTGGGAGCTCCCCTCCCACATCCAAACTCCCTCCGGAGCCCTCAACCTGCACCCCCCACACACCCCAACCCCTGCCCCAAACCAGAATGCCCTCGCACACCCAAACTCCCTCCTGTAGCCCACACCCCACTCACACCCCAACCTCCTGCCCCAGCCCCCTCCTGCACCCCAAACTCCTCATCTGAAGCCCCAGCCCAGAGCCTGCACCCCAACCCCTGCCCCAGCCCAGAGTCACCCAAACTCCTTCCCGGAGCCCTCACCCTGCCCCAGCCCGGAGCCACCGCCTTCATCCTACACCTCTCATCCCTGGCTCCACCCCAGAGCCTGCACCCCAAGCTCGAGTCCTCACCCCCACACACCCCACCCCACCCCCTGAACCCCTCCTTTCTGACCTCAGCTCAAGCCCACACCCCCCAGCCCAGAGCCCATCCTCCCCTGCATCCCAAACCCCTCATCCCTAGCTTCACCCCAGAGCCCACCCCTCCAGCTGGAGCCCTCACCCCCACCCCAGCCCGGTGAAAGTGAGTGAGGGTGGGGGAGAGTGAGCGACAGAGGGAGGGGCGAATGAAGCGAGCAGGGGTGGGGCCTCAGAAGGGATGGGGCCTCAGGAAGGGGTGGGGCTAGGGTGTTTGGTTTTGTGGAATTAGAAAATTGGCAACCCTACCCCCTGGCCACTGAGAAAATAGCACAGAGTGGCAGTGGTTCTTCAGTGGGGCCATTACCCCGCAAGGGGGAGGATTTTACAGATCTGGACATAGGGCGTAGCTATAAAGACAGAGAAACTGAGGCCAGGGAAAGAGAGAGAGAGAGAGATACACACACACAGACAGACTCTCTACAGGGTGAGTAACCAAAGGGGCAGGTGGGGTGTCAGACTGGCGGAGAGCTAATCCCCAGCTAAGCCACAAGGAGGCGCCCCAGCGGTGAGTAGTAAAGCCCATGCCAGGGCTGGAGTCTCAGTGTTTGCAGGCAGAGCAGGCACACGACAGCGGTCCTCCAGCACAGCTTCACCCCGGGGGCCCAGTGGATGCTGTGGGCTGTGTTTCAGCTCTAGTATACGGAAGCCACCCCTGCTCAGCGAGGCAGGCTGTAGCGGTGGATGTCTCTACCCTGCCTGAGTTTAACAACGCAGGTCTCTTAGCCAAGGCTGTAGCTCCATCTATGGCCACCACCAGAGGGGGACTGAGTGGGTTACACTTAAATGGGACCAGTGACGCCAGTGGCAGGTAGAATTTAGCTCCTGGAATTCCTCTTCATGTGGGTGAGAAATGAATCCACGGGTGCCTTCAAGAGCAGAACCCCACACGTGAGTCCAGCCGGGAGACGAGGCTGGTTCAATGCAAACGGCAATAGCACCCCAAGATATTTTTGCCTTGCTCTCATTAGAAAGCCACAAGCATTTGCAGAAGTCAGGCCTGGATCGCAACTTGGACTGGGAACACTCCAAAGATCTGGGCAGTTCAGAGCTGGGAGTTTGGTTCAGGCTTAGCTCAGAGGCTGATCTGCACCACAGCAATTACGAACGCTCAGTTTGCTGCCCGCCTTGTGGCAAGGTCTTTCCAGCATCTGCCTTGCAGAAGGCGCTCCCCGTGTCAGAGAGTAAGTTCAACCCTGCTATGCAAGGCCATCTTGCACATCCAGGTTTTTATGTTGCTTTCTTTGGAGACCTTCTGCCTTGGCATCTTTCTACACTCCCACTTTGTCCCCTGCCCCAGTTGCCTGGTAAGCACATCTTCAGAGCATCCACTGCGCCCTTCAATGCACCTTCCTCACAGCCCCGCTTCTCCTGGGAGCCCCTCACCACTAACGGGCCTTTTGAAGATGCTTTTTCTCTACCGAGCTGCATCCCCCATGGGGGAGTCGCCTTTGTGCCCTTTCATGGGGGGACCTTTCATCTCCAAAGTTCTCCATTGGCCATGGAGAGTGTGCCGAGGAGGAGAAACCTCTCTTCATGCTGATCAGGAGTTTATGCAAATGAGAGAGATAGCTCAGTGCCCGGAGATGAAAGACGCTTTCAGGAGGCAGTTTGCAGACGACATTTGATTTCTCTCACTGTGCTATGCCTGGGAGGAGGGGGCACGTGGAAGCTGGAAGAAGTCAAAACGATTTAATTAAAAAGAAAAAATAGATATAGTCAACGCGAAAACAAAATACTTCGCCTGCAGCTCTCGGTGAAGAAGAGACAGCAAGAAAGAACAGAACCTTTGCCGAACTAACGGGCGAGGGGTCAGGCAGAAAGCAGCAGCAGAGTTCCCCCAAGATGCTAGTGGAAGGAGAAGGCCAAGGAACAGTCTCGGAGGACACCCCCAACAATTCAACAGCCTGTGCTATGCAGGAGGGCAGACTTTGGTCCCTTCAACTCTATGAAGTAGCATGGAAAGTTAAGGAAACACAAGGAAAATTGTACATGCTTCCTGGATAGTCACAGGGTGCGTGAAACAAAGCCTCATCTAAATAAGTTGTTACCGTTCAAGTGATCGACATCTATAAAATCATGAACAATGTGGAGAAAAACGTTAATTACCCTTTCACACAATGTGAAACCAGGGGTCACCCCCTGAAACTAACAGGCAGCAAGGTTCATTCTAACAAGCAGAAGTACTTCTTCACACAATGCATAGCTAACCTGTGTAACTCCTTGCCACTGGATGTTGTGATGGCCAAAAGAATAACTGGGTTCAAAAAAGAACTGGAGAAGTTAATAGAGAAGTCCATCAAGATGGTCAGGGGTGCAACCCTCCGACTACCAGAAGCAGGGAATAGAAGACAGGGATGGATCACTTCATAATTTCTCCGTTCTGTATGCTGCTCCTGTAGCTCTGGTACGGGCCACTGTCAAAGACACAATACTGGGCAAGATGGACCATGGCCAGACCCAGAATGTCAGCTCTTATGTCTGTACTACAGCTAAAATAGAGTCAGGAGATCTTGGTTATCTCATGGTAGCCCCTTGCTCTGTGAACTGTGAGCTGACGGTGCTCAGCACCCACGAAAATCAGGCCCACAACGTATCAAGAAGGACCCTTGAAAACAGATGCATCCAAAAATGGACAAGATGGCTGAAAATGTTTGATGAATCTATGAAAATAAATGACAGCCAATGTTAAGGCCAGAAGGGACCATTGTGATCATCTAATCTGACCTCCTGCATAACCCTGACCCAATGATTTCTGCATCAAGACCATAATTTCTGTTACTCTATTTTATTTACACCATGCTCATCACCACTGCATCTTGGTGCGTTGCTGAAACGTACAACTGGCCTGTATCAGATCAGTTTAGATTCCACAGCCTCTTGCCTCCTCTGCCCGTTGGCTGGGATGAATCCCATCAGGAGTATTAAGATAAAGTTCGTGCTTAAGTGCTGCGATGCATCGGGAAATGGAACCTGATCCAAAGCCCACTGAAGTCCCTGCAAAGACTCCCAGTCATTTCACGAGGCACTGGAAGGTTCTGTGTATTTCAAGCGAGGCGCCCAAAACATGGAAGCAGCCAGGATCCAAGGCCAGTTTTGAAA
Source organism: Gopherus evgoodei (assembly GCF_007399415.2). Classification (NCBI taxonomy): domain Eukaryota; kingdom Metazoa; phylum Chordata; order Testudines; family Testudinidae; genus Gopherus; species Gopherus evgoodei. Next base: position 6,717,219 of record NC_044339.1, on the reverse strand, counting down.
ATGTTGGCATTCGTTACACCATCAGTTAGCCCGTCTTCCTTACCGTCATTAAGCACGCTGAGTTCTCTAGATGAAGACCACCAATAAAGAACTCTGCATTGTCATCATCATCACAGGGCATTTCCTCCCACCCCCACAAAAGCGATGGGGATGAAACAAATGCACCACACACCTGGGGGCAATGGGGGTCCTTGGTGTTACTGGGACGGATAAAGGATGAGAGGCCTCCCTCTGGAGCTGGTCAAAAATAGTTTCCTTCAATTACTGAGGCCAAGTTCTCCGGCACAGGGATTTCCACAACTGGTGCCAGTGAGGGAATCTCTGAGCAGCCGCTACTGGTAATTACAGCTGCAGGGCCATCACTGGCATGGCAGCCCAGGGAGTGCCATGTCTGAGCCCAGTGGGTTTCCTCCCCGGGATACGTGCCCACAGCCCCACCCCAGGAATGGAGATCACAGCTGACAGAGGAGGCTGGGACCGAGGAGAGAAAGGACACCATAAAGAGAACGCCCAGCTAGCACAAAGTGTCCTACCACCACTGCCCTGTGGAGTGTTTCAGACAGAGTGCACTGGCATCTGGGGTGCGGCACAGGGACAATGGAGTTTGGGCAGAGCCTGGAAACTAAGCTGCCATGATGGACACCTCCCTTCCAGATCAACCCCCTTCAGGTGGAAGTAGTTTAAAGACCCCCTGAACACCTAAGCCTGAGCGATGATGGTCTTTGACTTTAAATCTCTCCCTGCTGCCCCGCAAATCCAGGAGCACGAGCATAGATAAGCACTGGTGCATCTAACCGTGAGCTGAGCAGGGTGGTTAAAATTCCCATGCTAAGCCCAGGGCTCTATTTCAGTCTGGCCTAGCATCGAGACCACTAGTGTGGAATTCAGAAGCCCTGAGTTATAGGTTTGGCTCTGCTATTGACCAGCTGGACAACCTCAGGGAAACCACCCGGCTTTTGTGTGCCTCAATTTCCCCATCTGTAAAATGTGTAATAGCAATCCTGACCTCCTTTGTAAAGCGCTTTGAGATCTACTGATGGAAAGTGCTGTATGAGAACTACAATATTACTGTGCTAAAAACTGCACATACACAGCATAGAAGGCAGTTCCTGCCCCAAAGGGCTTACAATCTATACAGACAAGGCCCAAGGTCACCCAGTGGCCTGTCAGAGCTGGGAATACAGCCCAGGGCTTCCAAGTCCCAGGCCCGTGGCCTTACCCCCTAGACCTCACCTGTGAGAGCACAACAGTGGGACACGTTTGTACCCAGGTATTTCTCTTACAAGCTTGTGAATGGACCGGATGCATTGGCAACATCTGCGGACGCAAGCACTGCTCAGCAGAGCCAGCGCTGGCACAGGTAACCTCCCCTCTCCTCCCAAATCCTTTCTTATTCTCCGCGTGAGAACAGGGCGTGCATCACACAACAATGCACTGCAAACCATGGCGCTCGGGGTGGGGGGGGCTATGACTTTTCAGCACAATGGGAGCTTTTGTGTGGTGGGGCGTGATTCATTCTGCAGCTGCAAGTGAGTAACAGCGGTTACAAACGGGGCCCGTCATTAACACGGGACGTGAGCATCCCAAAGGGTCATGTTTGTTCACGGGAGGGGGCAGATTCTCCCTGATGGTGCATGGAATGGACTCTGTGTTATAATTATTTGAATATCTTAAAGGGGCATCATTCCCCCCTTCCCCACTCTGAAGCCACACAGAATCACAGAATATCAAGGTTGGAAAGGACCTCAGGAGGTATCTAGTCCAACCCCCTGCTCAAAGCAGGACCAGTCCCCAGACAGAGCTTTTGCCTCAGATCCCTAAATGGCCCCCTCAAAGATTGAATTCACTCATAGCCACTGAGCTATCCCTTTCTCCATGTATGACTGTCTCTGGGAAGACTGGGATCAGAGTGGGGAATAGCTCAGTGGTTTGAGCATTGGCTTGCTAAACCCAGGGTTGTGAATTCAATCCTTGAGGGGGCCATTTGGGGATTGGGTCCTGTTCTGAGCAGGGGGTTAAACTAGATGACTTCCTGAGGTCCCCTCCAACCTTGATATTCTATTCTATGATTCTAAGGGAGGGGTTCTGCCTGTAAGCCTCGTCGGGGTCAGGGTGTTTCCGGGGCAGTGCAGAAGCATGCAGAGGACTGTGCTGCAAATGTATATACATGAGCTAACGGCCCTGGGACTCTGCCAATTGACCAGGAATTTAACATGGTGCTGAAGTTAAATGCCTCTTTAGCGGCTGCCGAGTGATCATTATGCAATGGGAGGAGGCGGCCCAGGTGTCTAATTGAAATATTATTTGCAGGGGTTTCTATTGTTAGGGTTGAAATGCTCTGAAGAGCAAGTAATTGTAGGGCGCGGGAGAGATGCTAGCAACGCAGCAATTTATTAAGCAGCAGTGTCATTAACAAACGCCCATTGAAAGTGCTCCAAAATCTCCACTCTGCAGCCACTGCCACTCAGACAGACCCAGCCTTCCGAGGCCCTTGTCAACACAGTTCCATTCCCGTTCCCCTCTGGACCGGGCTAAAGCAGAGCACTATACGAAGCTGGCCACGGCACATGTCATGCCTCTAATGGGTTTCTCCGAGAGGTGAGAAACACCCCAGGGCTGACTATGACAGTTGGGACCAGTCTGACCTGTTCTGGGAGGCCTCAGGGAAAAGCAAGAGCCTCTTAACAGTCAGAGCGCGAAATGGAACGTCGGAAAGAACCCCCGAATCTGGTCCCTGATTCACCATGATACTTCGTCCCAGGCCCATGATTAAATATCAGGCTGAGTCCGGCCCTGAGCCATGCAAAAACAAGTCAAGTCAAGAGTCACCAATTTCTCCTCTTTTGATATTTTTATGTGCATTCATCCAGCTCCCCAGTGCAACATACTGCAAGTTGCAATCAACAAAGATGACCCCAAAGATTTAGAAAACTTGAGCTACGAAAGATCCAGACTAACACGGCTACTTCTCTGATACTTGAGCTACGAAGAAAGGTTTAAAAAAACTGAGCATGTTTAGTTTTGAGACAAGACGACTGGGGGGAGGAGGGGCGTCTGATACGTCTTTAAATATGTAAAGAAGATGGTGATCTATTGTTCTCCATGCCCACCGAAGGTAGGACACAAGCAATGATGGGCTTAACCTGCAGCAAGGGAGGTTTAGGTTCGATATTAGGACCAACGTTCCCTGGAGAGACAGCGGAACAGGGAAGGTGGGGAGTCAGCCCTCTGGGTAGAGCCACACACAGGGTTGAATAAAAGTTTCACTTGTTCAATGTCGGCTGCATTCAGCGTCACAAACTTGTGAATGAAACATCTCCCTCCCCTGCTGCAACAGCCATGCACACGGAAGCTGCCAAAGTCACGGACCATGCTAGCCTTCACTTTGTGAGTGGCGGGAGGGCACCGCGTGTTGTGTCTCCGGCATTAGCCTATCCAGCTCTGAGGCTCAGGCTACCAGGCAGCTCTGCCATATAAATCTTCCAGATCAGAGAGACATGTGCCAGATGCGGAGAGTGAGATCTGGAGCAGAGCAGGCTGGCCAGCTGTGCTGTGCATATGCTGGAATTTCAATCAGGAAAGACTCTGCAAGGGGTGCAGGATGGAAGAGGGGGGCATGCGGTGCTGGCAGGGGCACATGGGCCGTATAGCGAAAAGGTATCAGAGCCCTAATTTCCCTCCCTTGTTCTGCAACATGGGAAGAGCATATCCAGATTATTCTGATCCCAGAGCAAGCCAATTCCAGCCTCATGGTAGGGCATTTGAGGACTGTTCATCTTCGCATGTTGCTTGGAAAACAGACACACAGAGAGAGACAGAAAATCCCAAATAAACTAGGAAAATGACCCATTGCTCATGCACCAACTCCTGGTACATACCACCAGAAGGTTTGAGCCCAGAACATTCAGCATCAAAGCACAGCCCTCTACCACCTGAGCTAAAGCAGTAGCTCCATGATCTAGTAACAGTAGTAGGCTGTTATCCTCTCTGTGGGCCAGCCACTAGAGCGTGGAGTCACACATTGCAAGCATATCACAATGAAGACAGAGACCTCCCATTGTCAGCAAACAGCGGTTTTGCTGCTGTAGATGGACCCCAAAGCAAGCAGGAGCCAAATTAAGAGGAAGGAAAACAGAGCACTAAAATACAGTACAGTGTCTTGATTTTCTCACTCCAAGGTTTTCAGCTCAAGTCTGGCTTCCCAAGCTGAATCCAGACTCAGCTCCCTACTACTTTTCCCTGGGAATCAGAGTTCCCCCCCTTGAGTGCCAACCTCAGGGCAGACTGTCACAAAACAGGGCACGAATTTCAAACTGGTTGTGTTATCTAGACGTAGATTTCACCAATCAAGTAACATGCGTGAACTTCTCAGGCACAATCACAGCCTTAATAGGGAACCACAGACAGTCCCCCTGGGTACTTTGGTCTGTCCTGCCACCCAGGCAAGGCTGCCTTTGAGACAGATGGCCCCTTACACCAAAAATCACAATACTATTCAGGTTACTCCCAGTCCCAAGGCACCACTCACTTACCCCAGGTGAAGTGCACCCAAGACTCTCACCAAAGGCCATATTTGTGGCCTATCCTATAACAGACCAAGTAAAGGTTTATTAACGAAGACAAGAGGTGAGTTATTTGCAAGGTTGAAACATGTCACAAATGAGATACCGTCTTAGGTTCCAAAAGATGAGAGTAGCTGCTAGAATATGCAAGTTTTGTGTGGCTAACCCAAGCTAAACAGTTGGGGAGCTCTAAAATCTTCACCCCTCATGGTTCAAGCCGCAAAGGGATAACAATTTCTCCTTAACAGGCATTTTTTATGCCCTTCCTCCTGCAGTACCCTCTTCAGTGGCATGGCGGAAGCCAGCAACAAAGCCTTTTGTCCACAATGGCTTCTCGGATGTCTACAGACCTTCTTTTGTTGGAGGAGGAGATAACACCTCCTGGGGTAAACTAGCATGTCAGACTCGGTTATGCTTCGTTCCTGACTGGAAGGGAGGGGGATTTACAGTTTAGCAAACATTTTCATAGCTACAGAGCAAACATTTAAACATCCCCTTCTAACATGGGATACAGCTATTATAAGGAGGATTAATGCAGGCAGCATCCTGCAAGCATTCCATAAAGTCTAAGCATCGAACACACTCTTATAACTCTCATCTCTATTTTAACAACACTAACACGCAGAGAACCAGACTGGTTTCCAGCCATGCATTTATCAGTGTAGCCTGGGGCCTTGGCATGAGCTGTCATCAGGTCTGCCAGCATCACGACCCCCCAGATAGCCTCAAAATTCAGAACTGAATCCAGCTTTCTAACATCCGAAAGGTTTAGGGCTGGCTGGATCTGGGGTTCCAGCTTGGCCCAATATGGAGCTAAATATCAGCTGTGAAATTCAGATTCCCAACCCACTCAAAACTCAAGGGTTACCAGACCTCTCTATGCTTAAAGGGTCGCTCCACAGAAGTGCCCATGATCTGGCATTCTCCTTCTTCCAAGCTCCTAAGCATCCCCCTTTGCCTCCAGCAGGATCACCATCCCCTCCAGCATGCAGAGAGTCTCCTGCACGTTCGCAGAGGTCATCAGCAAGTTCACAGATGACACAAAGCTGGGCGGGAGAGGTAGATATACTGGAGGGCAGGGATAGGGTCCAGAGTGACCTAAACAAATTGGAGGATTGGGCCAAAAGAAATCTGATGAGGTTCAACAAGGACAAGTGCAGAGTCCTGCCCTTAGGATGGGAGAATCCCATGCACTGCTACAGGCTGGGGACCGACTGGCTAAGCGGCAGTTCTGCAGAAAAGGACCTGGGGATTACAATGGATGAGAAGCTGGATATGAGTCAGCAGTGTGCTCTTGTTGCCAAGAAGGCAAACGGCATATTGGGCTGCATTAGTAGAAGCATTGCCAGCAGATCGAGATTATTCCCCTCTATTCGGCACTGGTGAGGCCACAATTGGAGTTTTGCGTCCAGCAATGGGCCCCCCACTACAGAAGGGATGTGGATAAATTGGAGAGAGTCCGGGGTGGGCAACAAAAATTATCAGGGGGCTGGGGCACATGACTTATGAGGAGAACTGAGATTGTTTAGTCTGCAGAAGAGAAGATTGAGGGAGGATTTGATAACACCTTCAACTATCTGAAGGGGGGGTTCCAAAGAGGATGGAGCTTGGCTGTTCTCAGTGGTGGCAGATGACAGAACAAGGAGTAATGGTCTCAAGTTGCAGTGGGGGAGGTTTAGGTAGGAAATTAGGAAACACTGTTTCACTAGGAGGGTGGTGAAGCACTGGAATGAGTTACCTAGGGAGGTGGTGGAATCTCCTCCCTTAGAGGTTTTTAAGGTCAGGCTTGACAAAGCCCTGACTGGGATGATTTAGTTGAGGATTGGTCCTGCTTTGAGCAGGGAGTTGGACTAGATACCTCCTGAGGTCCCTTCCAACCCTGACATTCTGTGATTCCCTTCCCACCTCCTCGGAGCCATCCACCTCCTTGCTTATGGCCGGTCTGAGCTCCATCCCCACCAGGAACGTTCACGCCAAATGTGCTCCTTGCTGGTTCAGAGGTGGGGAACTGGCCAGCCAAATTGGGAGCACAGGCTGAAAGGGGAGGTGGGGCAGAACTCTCAACCCAGCCCTACCTCCCCACGTTGACAGGGCACGTCCACCAGGGAATGGACAAATATCAGAGCAAGCCATTCATCCAATGTTTTCTAGAGGAAACCCAGCTGTGCCCTGCTAATGAAACGGCCCCATTACCTTAGAATCTGAGCCACTCACAGTCTTATGTATCAATCCTCCCTGTGAGGCTGTGCAGTGTTTTCATCCCCATTTTACAGATGGGGAAACTGAGGCACAGGGAGGCTAAGTAACTTGCCCGAGGATGCACAGGGACCCTGTGCAGAGCTACCTGAACCCAGATCTCCCAAGTCCAAGGCTAGTTTGCAAATCACTGGCCACCCTACCTCTTACTTAGGGCTCTTTTGCTCATCCCCAGCAGCTGTGAAGGACGCTGCATGTGCGCGCATCACAGCTAGTCTCCACCTTTCTATTCCTCCGCACCTCCTCCAGTCTCACCTTATTTATCATGTGGATGCTTGTTTGCTGGTGCTATGGCAAAGCGCTGGGAGACACTGATTGATTCAGAAAGAATTTGAGCCACCGAGTTTGAATCATCGCAGCCGAGCTGGCGGCAGCGCAGAGCGTGCCACGAGCGCACGTTCATCCTAGGCTGGCTGGGAGCAACGCACTTCCTGAGCCATAAGGCTAGGGAGGCGAAGGAGATGGAGCAGAGCTGGGGCATTGCATTACGGGAGGGCAGTGGCTGCTGCATGCCCAGGCTCCCTGCTGGAAAAGGGGAGACATGGGGAGCCAGGATGGGGAGACTTTTTGCCAGTGCTTGGAGCCGTAAGCATCTCTCCATCCCCACCTGGCATCTTGGACAGGGGATCAGAGGCCTCAAGAGATGGCACATGAAGCTCGTCTCTGGCCCTCCCCAGGTTGGCAGAGACAATAGCTCTTCAGTGGCCTGGGTGACGTTATTCGGTGGGTCTCCTTCTAGTGTCTGCTGAACAAGTGTCCACATTGCAAAACCCACAGTTGTCCCTGGCACTAGCTGCACCACACACACACACACACACACACACACACAGCTGGTAGTCTCAGCAGTGAGGCCAAGGGCTGCATGGGCCATGGAGACTAAAGTTCTCAAACCCCTCCAAGGAGCTAAGGGACATAAACTCCAAGGGTTGAAAGGTGGGAATCCATCAGGTCCCATCCAGCCCAGTACCCTGCCAGGACAGGATCGTTCCCTACCGCCCCATCTCTAGTATAGCGTCCAGTCTAGTTTTCAATACCCCAGCTGGCATGCCCTGAGTTGCTGCAATCTCTAGACAACAGGTCTTCCAACACTTTCCATGGGCGATTCTCCACCAGCCCACTACAACTCAGCGTTCCTTCCAGCCGCTCAGCTTACATTTCCCCTCAATTTCACCCTGTTGCATCTAGCTATGCCTGTGCATGTTTCCCCCAGTCGCCTCAATCACGTTTCCACACCTCAGATATCTGCAGATGTGTCTCTTCACACTTATCTCCCCCAGTGGCCAGAGCTGGCTGGGGAGGCTCATAATGCCACTATGTTCGCAGTGTTCATTCTGGAGTGTGACTGGGGGTCTCCGGGGCTGCCAATGAGACCGGCACTAAAATCCACTGAATATGAAGGAATTAGCAAGCCCTGCGCTTCTACTATGCTGCCCAAGATTCTTGCTCCTCTATCTTCTCTCTCACTCTTATTACAAGTCACTGCCGCATCTAGGCACAGATTTAGCTTGTCACAAAACTGCTGCTTCTTGTAAGGACGCAGAGCCTGAAAATGAAAAGCAACTGAAGCCAGTGGCAATTTAAGGAAGTAACCAGGAAGCGCAGACCCCTACCTAGCAACAATTTCTGCATCCCAGACTCCAACAGGAATCCATGATCCTTGTGACACACAGGCAGGTAAGATACAGAGGGGGCAATCTAACTCGTCCACCCGCTGAGCGGGAAAGCACCATCCCGAGCTTCATCTCAGTGGGAAGATGTTCCAACATGCTGCACATCAGATGCAGCAGCTTTTCTTGAAAGGCCTAAAAGGCATGGAGGCTCAGTAGAAAACGGGATTAGTTTTCTGAAACAGGCTATTAATTGTTAATATCAAATGACCTTCTAAATGTAAGCTAATGAGGAGGCACAGCACTAGGTAGCACTCCAACAAGCTGTGTATTAAGTACCTGAGATTACAAGGTTCTGACTGCCTGAGAGTGGGTGCGTCACCTTTTCTGCACTGCATACAAAATCAAAGCCTCGTTAATGTGGAAAGTGTAATGAGCAATCAGGCTGCATCTAGACAAGGGGCCAAATTTGGCCATTGGTGTAAGCAGGTCAATTGGCTGGGTGGGAGTTGTGGCCCCTGACCTAGTTCGGCTCTGGGGCTGTGTGAAATATCATCAAGCAAATCTTGAGGTTTCCGTATTTCATTGAGATTTGACAGAAAAGTATTCACAGCACACACCCAGAGACAACAGATAAAAACAAAAAGATTCTGGCTAGAAGGCTGCAGCGTATGTTGAACGATAGCACAGAAGAACCAAAACCAGAGAGAGACAAAGCAGGCTGCTCCCTAACGTAACAAGGCACGCTTCAATCTGCCTTGCTCTAAGCTGGCTCTTTCCATACTCACTCAGATTGCATGCTTTGCTACAGAGCCCCCTGCCTGCATGCAGGACCAGGAGCACCTCCCCCTCCACGCAAAGTGATAGTTTGCCATTCCGGTACAGTCCTCAATACACCATAACCAGTTTGGAGGTGGGAAAATTTGGATGAGACGGCACGGATGTTCAGCTCAGCTCTGGGCGTGAAAACAGCCCCACCTGCCAGATGTTTGGAGAAACGTCCTTCCCCTTCAAGCAGCTGGAGGTAGCTTTGCCAAGGAGATCATTTCACCCACAATGCCTTCTCACAGCCCATCCCGCAGCCATGGTTTCTAAAACTGGGATTCTACCTCTTGGGCTTTCCCTGAACTGACCAGCCCTAAGTCAAAATGCAGTGAGCTGGGGGAGGGTGGGTGAACAAAAGAAACCCTGCCAGAGGAGCAAGCGGTGTACGCCACAGGTGTGGCGGCACCAGGCCTTGCACCAACCATCTTGCTGCCATGCAGGGTACCCTCCCCCGCTCAAACAGCTCGCGTCGCTCCCTGTGTTCCCATCCATCCCAGGTGGCAGGACAGCTTCTTACATCAAGACACAAAGTCAATACTGACTCACTGTCCCTAACCCAGGAGCACTAGGGGTCATGTCTTCACCACTCCCAAAGTCCCGCCCCCAGGATGTGCTGGGCTCTGTGTAGTACCTGGGGAGGATTCTTTGGCTGGGGGAGTTACCTTTTCTTTGGTTATTTTTGGAGGGGTACATGCAGGGGACATTATGGAAGAGGGTGTGAGGAATTGTCTATGCTGCATAGGAGGTGTGAGACAAGGGTCAGCTCTGGCAGCCCCATCTCCACTGCCCAGGTGGAAAATCCAGAGCTGCGCTGCATTCGCTAGGCATGCGTCCAATGTATATCTTAAATAGGACAGAGAGTTCACGTGGAACCACATCAACATCCAGGCATGATCAAGAATGATCTTGACAAGCCTCCCCCCGGCTATCGTACACACAAACCCAGCAGCTGCATTGCAGATGAGAGGCATTTGTTTCGGAGGCAGAACAGGAGAATGTAGCAACCTAAAAATACCATTACAAAAAAAAACCCCTGAAGACAGGTGCTGCGGTGTCTGACACAAACGAATGATGATGGAATTAAATACTCCATTACAGCTGCCTCAGCCGCACGGTGATTTCACGTGATGGGTTCAGCAGAGACACAAAAAGAGGAACAAGGTGGGGGGGGGGGGAAGGAGGCATAGCTTGGTGGAGAAGCAGCATCCACTGAGCTTCTCCACCAGGAAGTTCCTGGGAAGATCACGACACAGATGTCAGGGGGTTGCTCCCAGGAAGATCACGACACAGATGTCGGGGGGTTGCTCCCAGGAAGATCACGACACAGATGTCGGGGGGTTGCTACGGGAAGTTGCTACATGGGGGGGAGGGTTCCAGCTGGATGGGAGAAATGTTCCAGTGTGGAAAAGGGGTTCCCAGGATGGAAAGGATTGAGAACTGAAGTAGGCCAGAGAGCTCGATAGAACACTGCTCTTGTGACAGTCGAGCCCATGTGTTAATGGTCGAGAGAGGAAAGCAAGGAATATAGCTCTATTTAACAAGGCCGGTCTCCTTGCACTGATATCAGCTGCCTGGGGTGTTATCGATCCATTTAAGGGTTCATCTTCCCCTCGCACACCCTGTTATCCCTGCACTAACTACTTGTGGGCCCCTCGCTGGGTCTGCAAGAAACAAGCAATGGCTGTGGCTCGAATGGAGGAGATGCCAGATCTGAGCCGGTTTGTGCTAGACCGGGCTCCCAGAGGGAGCGCTGACAGCCCCGCTGCTCGGGACAGTCAGGGATGAAACACTTCCAGTGCCATGTAGGGAACAATTGTGCAGGGACAGAGAGAGGGGAGCGGATGGCTAACACATGGGTTCTTGGGTACCGTTCCACCTGTCCTATGGTGCTAAATGGGGTGAAGGAGTTTGGCTAGATCCCAGCTAAATGGGAGTGAAGAGGGTCACGGTAGGTGATAGGTTGAGAAGCACGAATCTCACAGGCCTTTGCCATCTGAGACTTGTAGGGTGGTCATGTGGTAATTAAGATCTTAGGTACTCCTGGCAAAGAGCAGATCACATCAGCCCTGCTGCCCCTGGAAAAAACAAAATCTACTTTGGGCAACCGTCTCTGCTTCCTTCCACTCCCAGCTCTTCACTTCCTGTCCTAAACTCCTGGGCGCCACCAATGTGTGCTGCTGAATAGATGCTGTGTGCCTCCCAGTAAGTGGCTGTATTTCCATGGCAGGGGGAAGCCATTCTTGCACAGAAAACAATTTGTGTGTTTTCAAAATGTCTTCCAGGGGACTCGCGGTGGCAGGAGCAGCAAATCATTCCCAGGCTAATTCCAAGCGTCTCAAAATGCCAAGGAGGGAATAAGATTACTGTATGGAATCTGAATTCAAACCCAATGTTTCCAAGCAATAGAAACAGGAGCTGGGATCCATCTGGCAAGTAACCTCAGCATGACACTGGGTCTTGCAGCTTTGCTCCGTCCATGTAGCTTCAGGGAACAGCTCTTCAAGTTGGCTTGGGGGCCTGTGGCAGAAGAAGAAATGAATCGTAACTGAGATGAAATTCTCAATTTCTTCCCCTTTAAGCACAAGCAGGTTCCAAAGGCTTTCAGGGACCCTCCAAGTTCGCCTGCATTTGACCTCTCCTCTCTGTTTCCGAACAGTAACCCTGCCGTCCAGCCGGGACTACGGCGCGGATCCCTATCAGCATTCCCTTGTCAATTCACATGCCAAGAAAAAAAATCCCACCGCGGCCTTCAGGGAAAAAACGGCTGAAGGCTGAAGCGCGGCCATGCATAATTCATCCCTTGACCTTACGCCAGAAGTAGTAACAGGAAAAGGTACTTGAGCATCTTTAATCCCCTCGCCTGGGAACACAGCACTGCTTTGGACACAGTCCAGTCCAAACCAGGATGAGATTTAAATCACTAAGGGCTGTAGGTAAAGCAATTGGTCTTTCAGTTCTATCTAACAGACAGCTGGACAGTCCAGCTAGCACTGAGGTCTGAGAAACAGCTACTGCAGATACCGCGAGGCTGGTGTGTGCGTGTGTATAGGCAGGGGAATGGGGCGAGTGTCACACCCCCTTTGCTGGATTCATTTTGACCAATGGATGCCGCTGTTTAAAGCTGGGACCACAATGATCGAGTCTGAAAATGCGGGTGTAGCCCCACTTGGTGCCCAGGTTGTCCCATAGTATGGAGCCATAGGGAACCTCCTTGTTTTCCCTCTTGTTTTAATCCCACCTGGTCTGGGACCCTCCTCCCTTACACACACACACACACACACACACACACACACACACACACACACACACTTCTAGTCTCCCCCACACCCATCCTTGTATCCTACCAGCTGAGGACTGAACCTGCGTCTGAGTCCATTGACCTCACGTCCGAATCAGCACCGGACTTGGCTAGGAACCTGCAGCACTCTCCAGCCACTCAGCTCCCCGCTTCCTTCTCCCCAGCCTCTCCAGGCCGCCGGCAGCAGAGTGGGGCAAGAGGTTGGGAGCTGGGGATTGAAACCAGGTCCCTCATGTTGCAGAGCAGCACGTCAGCCATGCACTACGTCACCAGGGTGCCCAGTGGGACTTCACCTTCTGCCTCGGTTACGGACTTCAGGGACAGATGCTGGTAGAGTGACAGAGCTCGACACTCATCATAGACTACGCGTCCTGGGCATCTCTCAGCCTCTGGGTGACAGCAGCAGGGAGGTTGAGTGGCCTGTCTGACCACGCGCCCCCACAAACACCCAACGCAACCACAGCTGCTCAAGGCCTGTGCCCAGAATGAGATCAGTGAGGCATCTCCCCTCCATGCTACACGTTCTGGAGTGACCTCTCCATTGGCCAAGGAAAGCAGTCCCTCACAGCAATGGCCTAAGCAAAGTGGGAGAGGCATTCTTCACTGGTGTTCTTCAAGGCAACCACCAGGGCCTGTCTTCACACCTAGGCTAGTCTAACCCACCCAGGTTAACTGAGTAGTGAACATCCCCACTGCAAAGCCTTACCCAGCTCACTGTGTAGGGCTGCACTTGCCCGTGTGCGTCTGCAGGCACACGCTGTCGTGTGCGGACACACGCTAGGATTCTTTCCCAGTCAGCTGTGTTGGGAGAACAGGTCTGTTCTTTCAGGGGTAATTGGGGGATGATGTCGGAGGATTATCAGCACCGGTGATTTTGCCTGCGTCTTCACTGCGAAGTGAGCAGGCCCCAGCCCGAGAAAACCAGAGGCCGGTTGTTTCAAATATGTCAAAATGAAACATTTCAATTTTTCTCTGATTTGTTGTTGTTTTAGCCAGTGGAAGCAATTCTGCAAATTCAACAAATTCATGAAACGTTTTGTTAGAACTGAATCTGAGTTTTTCAGGGCGCGGGGGCAGGGGAAATGTTTTGGACGATAAACATTACCCAGCTGTAAAGGAAAGACTGATCAGTGCCCATTGCTCACCCAGCCTGTGGGCTCTCTGCTGAGGCTGCCAACCAAGGGGCTCGAGTCTGGGCCAACATTGGCTGCGATCACGGTGATGCTATCTCCTAGCCGCCAGGCGCTGGCCAGACCCTCTGACTCTTGTCACACGGGACGCCAGACAGCCAATGGATTGCAATGATCATTGCATCCTACCAAGCAGCCAGTGCTGAGGTAGGGTCGTTCAGCCATCTCTCACTACATGAAGTTTTCTTAGCTGCCTCCAGTGGATTCCCAAGAAACCAGTAAAGCAGAAGGACGCCAGCTTTAGCACGACCTGATTTCCAGCCAGGATATCAAATCAGCAGCTAGTCCCGTGCACAGGCTACGAGAATTTAGTCTTTTTATTTCACACAGAAACAAGGAAAAACATTTAGCGCGGAAAGTGGAACATATGGTTGTGAGTAATGCTCACGTGCTGCTCCCTGCTGCCCGCCCCTTCCAGACTCCTGGATCTTCTTTCACTGGCCTTCAAAAAACACCTAAATAGTCCAAAAGGATGTAAAAAAACCACAAGATGGGGAGCTGGGGGCTGAGGGGAGGTTTTTGCAACTTAGCCAGATGCCCCTTCCATAGGTTTAGGGAGACGACAGATGGGGAGACAAAAGGAAATCATGAATTACGCATCTTCCGTGTCCTTGAACTTGAAGGCCATGGTTCTATGCATGGCACAAGATGCTCTTCAGCGTAAAGGAGCTGAGTTTGCATTGGCTCTGGGGGGGGGGGTGGATTTCACCTCACTGACCCACCTCCACCCTATACCCCATCCCACTCCACCAGCAGCATCAGAGTAAGCAGGGGTTCTCTACACCCCGGGGCTGGGAGGGGTAATTCCCAGCTGGGGCAGGCGTACACACGCTAACTCTGTTTGAACCAGTATATGCCCGCACTGCTGGGGCCACACGGCTATTTGTGGACGCTAGCTCATTCCGAGCTAGTGTGGGCACGTCTCCCCACGCGAGGATTTACACCTCCCAGCTGCAGGGTAGAGGCAGCCTCAGTCGAGACACCACGACCTCCTGAACAACAGGCTCCCTACATGCCTGAGAAGGACTCAGCCCAGCAAACAAAGGAAAAGAAAGCACTTAAGTTGACCCTTCATCCTCTCTCCCTGACAAAAATGTGTTTCCTTTGAGAGCATAAGATCTTGGTTTGTTTCGGAGTCAAAACAGTCTCTCCTCTCAATCAGCTGCTCCCCTCCATCCTTCACCCTGAGATCAGACAGTGTTGGTGTGCGCACACACAGACACACGCACACATGCATACGTGTGTACATGCTGGCAGCAGCCCCCTACGCACAGCCTGTAGCACGGTCAGGTGCTGTTGTTAAATGACTCTGGTGACCCTCTATCAATCTCTTGCATGATGCCAAAATTCACAGGCCACCTCCAACTCAGCGGGGAGCCATCAGCCGTGCCCAGCACACTTCTAACATCTCTCCCCTGACCTGGGCAAGAACCTTCTCTCCTCCCTGACAAAGGGGGAAGAACCTGCCCTGAAAGTATCACTTAAAGGGACATCGCCTGCACGTTTAGATTCTGTAGGAGCAAGGCTTTGCAGAGTCTCAGGCCAAAGGAAACATTTCTACATGCTGCTGTGTTCCATTCCAATGAGAACAGCTCTTTCATTTGCAAAGCAGTCAATGCAGTCCTTTTTACAGCCCAAATATTGCACTGATGTGCTAATGTAATGTAACAAACTGTGGGTCATTCTCTTTCTAGTGGTTAGTCTAAATATGAGGATAATAGCCTACTATAGCTATCAGTTAACAGAGTTGCTCCTTTAACTTAAATAGAAGAAGTTGGCACTGAAGTTCCTAGGTTTGAATGCTACTACCCGTACAAGGGAAGTAACAGGCATCAATTGTAACTTGATATTCTGCTTCGGGATCACTGATATATTTGCAATGCACTGACACATTCTGAGTGTGGGGTAGCATCCCAGCTGGTCAGGAAATTAACAATTTTTTTTTTAAACTTCTAAAATTGAGGACCAAAGTTCACTTTCGCTCTTTCAAAATGAACAGTTCTTGGCTTTTGTTTCAAAACAATTTTTCATTTTAAAAATTCACTTAGTTTACATTTAAGAATGGTTTCTTTTTTTTAAAAGGGCAAAAGTAGAACAAAACCTTGGGAAATTTTGAAATACAATGACCTGAATCAATTGGTTTTTTTTAATTGTTGGTTTGTGAACATTTTTGACATTTTGACTTTTCATCTGATTCAGGATGGGAAAAAAATTTCAAAAAACTCAATATTCTCAGAGGACAATAAAACCTTTCTCCGCTCAGCCCTAGGTAGCATGGTCCAGTGGTCAGAGCAGGGCAGTCGGCAGGCTTGGGCTACAGTGCGCGGCCACTGATTTGCTGTGTGAATTTTGGAGAGTCATTTCACTTTGTACCACAGTGTAAAATTACTTTTGTTATTTGTATATAGCAGCCTAGAGAGCCCACTGTGCTAGGCACTGCCAAAACACAGAGATAGTCCCTGCCCTGAAAAGTGAGAAAGGATGGGTTATCCCCATTTTACAGATGGGGAACTGAGGCAGAGAGAGATTAAAGCGACTTGCCCATGTCACACAGTGAGTCAGTGTAGCAGGGTGCTTACCCGGCTCCTGCCCTGAAGGGCTTAAAACAGCCCTGGGAGGGGGCTGTGGCTGGGGCAAGAAGCCTGGGCTGATTGGGGAAAGTAGGCTCAGCTGTGGCCATGCCCCAATCAGGCCCAGCTGGCCCCTATAGGAAGCTGTGAGCCAGAAGCCCAAAACAGTCTCCCTCTGCCTGTAGAGGGAGATGGACCTGGCTGCAGGGAGCTAGACACATGGTACCTGAATGGAGCAGGGCTGGGGAAAGGCAGAGGAGCTGGGGAGCTCCAGCCTAGAAAGCTCCAGGCTGTGGCCTAGCATTGGGCTAAAAGGTACTGGAGGTTGCAGATGGCAGCCCAGGGGTAGGCCAAGGCAGCAGGTCAAAACCCAACCTTGCCAGTGATGAGTAGGCTGATACTGCGGTCTGCCCCAGGGTGTGGGGGCTAGATGATGACTGGCAGTAGCCATATACTGAGGAAAGGTGGGGATAGAGGATGGGGGTTCCCTGGGGAGGGGAGACCCTGAGAGAGAGGGGTTACTGCCAGGGGGTAGACCCCATGTAAAAGGGCACCGGGTCCAAGGAGGGACATGAGGGCCAGAGGACAGGCGGATCTCCGGCTTGCAGAGGGCGCTCCGGAGCTGGAACCGAGCTAATTCCCAGAAGTCATCAGAAGGAGGCGCCGCAGGGGTGAGTCCACACGTCTGCAATCAGTAACAGAGCTGGGAATTCAACCAGATCCCCTGAGTCCTACTCATGGGTCTAAACCACAAGACTATCCATCTAGCATTATGGGATCCTTATGAACAACGCCATATAAATGCAAAGTATTATGAGTAACAACCAATATTGCTCTAAACCCAAGAGCTGCAGGTGCACTCGAGGGTCAGAAGGCAGTGGGAAGTCACCAGCTCGCCAAATCCCCCGTGTCGGAGGAGCCAATATTGTTCATCTCCATTCCCTCGCTCCGTGTTTGTCACACCGCTCCTGTAAATATCTCCTCTCGTTATCCTCAGTGGAGTGCTATAAATCCAACCCTCTCTCCCTGCGACGGTTCATGAGCCGTATCACTGAAAACGGCACGGCTCAGGGCTCAGAAAAACACCTGCAAGTCGAAACCTGAGAACTTTATTCTGCTCTTTAGATTCCTGCCTACTGGACAAACCGTGTTCTGGGGGATTAGGGACCAGAGACAGACAATTATAGCCAATTGCAGCCAGCTAGTGGATTTGCAGACGATGGGCAAAGGGGAATTTGTAGCTAGTATTTTGCACCGGTTCAGAGTATTTAAGAAGCTGGAATGTTTGTTGCAGCGTAGGCATGTTATCTCTGCTTGCTCGTCGTCTTTTTTCCCCTCTTTCCCTATACGTTTTGGAGTAGTTTGCTGTCTTAAATGCTAAATGGAGCTTGCAATCTTTAAACACTGGTAAGCTCACGTTGCATAAACAAGGTGGTAAAACTTAAAGGCCTGCGCGAAGATAACCACAGGGCTCGAGAGCAGGAGCCTGCTCTCTCTAGGGAGTGAACACGGGATGCCGGTCCTTTAAAAGGTGGGATAAAAATACAGGAGAACTACCAGGGCAGATCTAATAGTGGGGGAAGTTGGCAAATACCAACCAGATCCTTCCCCTGCTGGGGAACTCTGAATAAAGGTCTCTAGCAATAGGTGCCCCAGTTCATTTGCCATCTAGATCTTTATCTTTAAATCCACGTAAAAAACATTCTACCCTACGGATTCAGCTGGAGACTCAGGCTTAGATACATAGGAATCACCAGGCAGGGTCAGCCTCAGGGTCCATCCAATGCAGTATCCTGTCTCGGACAGTGGCCAGCACCAGATGCCTGGGAGAAAGGCATAAGAACTCTGCAGAAGGCCCAGGTGTGATAATTTGCCTCCCTAATGCTAAGTTTTTGCTGATCTCTAATGGAGAGATCGTGTCTCAGAGATACCAGCTGGCACAGAAACATAGCTACAGACGTCCATTCGTGTGGCTGTTTGTGTGGGCATCCACCTCTCTCTACTGGATGGTGGCACTCGGATACCATGGCGATGGCTGCAATGTAAGAACCCAGACAGATGATCTCTGCTGCGTACGATCATACTACCTACTGGCTGCTCTCATTTTCCTAAAGGGAGACATACAAGCCCTAATTCGACACTGGCCACCAAAAAGTTTTCTTCAGCTCTCGCGTTCGGCCCTTGGCATGGGATTAATGGACAGCCACATGGTCTGTGTGGCTACGGGACCATTGCACGATGCTGAGCCAGGCACAGCGCTTGGGTAGGCAAGTCCGACCTTGTCTCATTTTTGAAGGGGACACACCGCTGCAGACGACAGGAGGGAAGAGAAGTGGGGCACTGGCAGGGCCGGCTCCAGCTTTTTTGCTGCCCCAGGCGCCAAAAAAAAGATAAAGCCGATCTGCAGCACTTCGGCGGCAGCTCAATCGCGCCGCTTCATTCCTCTGCGGCAACTTGGTGGCAGGTCCTTCGCTCCCTCTCTTCCTCTTCGGTGGCAGCTCAAAGAGGGACTGAGGGACCCGCCACCAATTTGCTGACGAAGACCCGGACGTGCCGCCCCCTTCCATTGGCCGCGCCAAGCTTCCTTTGCTGGTGCCTGGAGCCGGCCCTGAGCACAGGTCTCCGTCCTCAAAGGGGAGGCTTAGATTCCTTTTCAACAACTGAGTTTTATTTTTAATCAAAAATGTCACACACCTGGGAGCATTACAAACATCCAAATGGTTGTGCTGGGCAACTTCTCTGCACTGGGGCCTACCTGCTCTCCCACAAAGGAACAGAGGGACTGTTGATCAGAGCCACAGCACAGTCCTTTAGGTCTCCCCCTAAATGAAATCTGCTGTGAAGAGTGACAGATCCACTTACAGGCTACAGTCTTTACACTGTATCGCACAAGTGGGGCATGTGCCAATCTGCCATTGTGGGACACGGAAAGGAATATGGGCTGCAAAATGAAATGATAAATGCTACATTTATATGCAGAGCAGGCCTGCTCCTCCTCCTTCTGTGAGGTGTGCTGTGCACATCTATCTTGGCTTCCTTCTGTTCTTGACAAATCACGCTCGGCAGAGGCAGACTTCCTGTTTTTCCTCTCTCATGTCGTCCCCTCCACCTACTTTTGAATTTCTTGCACTGTCTGTTATCTGCAGTTGCCCTGAACTCTCAAATGGCTTTGTATTGTCGCAGCGAAGAGCCAGACAAAAGAGCATCGTGTGGTTTGCCATGTCTCACCAACTAACGGTGCCATATAGTCCAAGGAGACATTCCTACCCTCTAGTAAATAACTACAGAGTTAGATAAATGGTGCAAAAGTGCACGCACGTTCATCTGGATTGTTAAGTGAACTCCCATTGGCTGAGTCATTATCCCTTTCCTGGTCACTTTCCACAAACAATAGAGCAATTGAGTTGCTCTAGCATGAATGCTTGTGGCAATCAAATTTTAAGTGTGCACAAGAACAGAAAACAACTTTAAAATGTGCTCTCTGTGAGCATTTATGAGAGAGAAGGAGAGAGACACACGCTCTGTCCATCTCTCCCAGAGGATGCGAGTCTGCTACAGCTCCTGGTTACAAACCCTAGCTCTTTGGCTCATGCTCTGAGAGATGGTGCTTTTAGCTTGGGAGGTTCCCCAGTTAAATCCCTGGTGTCACACATAACCCTGCTCACAGAACTGTTTTTTCCAAGAGGAGTGTAACTAACAAACCGTATCATGAGACCTACAAATTGCAAGCCACTAACAGCTCTGCTTTCAGATTTTTAATGAGGACACCGAGACCTCAAGCTGGTCCAAAGAACAGTAACAACAATTGTGAGGGAATTTTGAAATTTTTTTTTTTACTTAAATTTCAAAAAAGAAGTTGACATTTTAAAATTTCAGCAAATTTTTTCAGTCATCGAAACATTTCAACAAAAAAAATCAAAAATCTTCAGGGGTGGGTTTTTTTTAAATCCATCCATCTAGAATCGTATTTTCAAGGAAAATTCAAAGAGGGTGGAAGCTGTATAAACTGAGACCCACCCTAATGAGTCAGCCACTGGCTTTTTTGAAAGGATACAGAGGAAATAAAGCCCTTCTCCTGCGTAGATCTAAATGCATTTTCCAAAAGGAAGCAAGGATTGGTGGCCCCCATTTTACAGATGGGGAAACTGAAGCACAAAGCCGTGAAGTGATTTCCCTGCGGTCACAGGAAATCCGTGGACGAACCAAGAATAGAACTGAGGTCTCTGGATTCACTCTCCAGTTCTGTCTCCATGGACCACTGAAAGGATTTTTAAAATCTAATTTATTTTTTACCATTGAAGCTGGTTGTTTCTGTTCTGCACTTCATCCAGCTCGAGTCACAGAAACCAGACAGTCCTGTTTCACCTGCTGTTTATAATCAATTTTGCTTTTCTAGTTCTCTGCTACACCAGATGTTCATGGTAGGGTCATAAACTTGCATGTTTAAAGCAATTGTGCGTACACACACACACACACACACACACACACACACACACACACACACACACCAATCATTTCTATTCCTGTTGCTATTTGTACTGCTTTAGCAAAAATCTCCATTTTAGGCTTAAAAGTGACTTAACCACTGTTGACTTAAGTGGGGATGGGGGTGTAATTTTTTGTTTTGTTTTAAGTTCCAGCCCTGAAATTAACAATCTCAGTTGTCATGTAAAGAAGGAAGGCTCAAGGCCTCACATTAGTGGAGAAAAGCTTGAAAACATATACTGAGCATGCCCCAAATACCTGGAAACCAGAAGGTAAATAACCTCAATTTTATTTTATTTTTAAATTTGTGATTTATAAGCAAAACTCGGGATTTTGGCTGCTAGCAAGGCTGTTCAACAGTCTGCCTCTCTAGGTACTTATATGACCGTTATCACCAGAGAATCACAAATATTAACGAACCTACTCTTGTGACACACTTACAAGATAGGACAGTAGTAGGGATCCATTTCACAGATCAAGAATAGTGCGACTGAGAGCTACACTAGAAAGGCTTTTCCTGTACAGATATAGCTCTTCTGGCAGAACACCCTAGCGGGGAGACAACTCATATCAGCATACCAAGGTCTTTGGCCGGTAGTTATGCCATCTCCTTAGGACTGGTTATACTGGTAAAAAAGAGACTCTTGACCTTGGCCCACAGTCAGACAGGCGGCTTGTGTCAAATGCAGGAACGGAACCCAGTCTGCAGAGCCCCCATCCACTGCTTTACTCAAAGGCATCCTTCTTCCTACTTTCCTTTCAGTGGGTTATCACCCACATGCACTTCTCTGCCTGCCCCCAAACATCCCGCTGTTCATATGAACATATCATGTCCAGTATGTTCCCAATCCCTGGGAGAATGGATGAGGTTGTGCCAGGGGACACAACCCGCTGTAGTCTACACTGTTGATTTTCACTGTGGCGGTCCTTTCTTCCCCTCTGATCAGGAAAATGCCCCAGCAGGGCAAAGATTTCTCTAAAACTGGGGTCCATAATGTAGTTTTAAGGGAGCTACCCAAGAGAGGCGACAGCTGAGCCTAGGGTGTGCGCCCTCAAGGAACCACAGAGGGGAAATACAAGTGGAGGAATCCTGACCTATGACACGTGCTGTGCCCACACCACCTCAGTTTGTTAGATACGGTGCAGCTTCACCAACTTTTCTGTCATTTTCCCTGGCAAAATTAACCACCCACTGCAATAGTATAGTGGTGGGTGATACTGTCCCTAGGCAAAAATTACACTGAGCTAGAGTTAATGCTCAGACGACAGATCAATAATTTAGGACAAAACAACATTACAGCATTACAATTGTCCTCAAAACAAGCATTTCAATGGGGGAGGCATATATAACCCCCTATTTATATATACAGTTTGCAGATTATGTGTCAGGGCCTTTCTTTTGAAGGCAGCATGATCTAGTGGGTAGGACACCAGACTGGAATGTCAGAGACATGAGCTCCAATTCACCTTCTAAACCATGGTCGCAGCCCAGCAGCGCAAGTTACTTCCCCTCCATTTACCCTCCCATCCGCTGTACATCTTGTCTACTTAGATTGACCTTGATCCTCATTATGAACAGTGCATAGCACAATGGGGCCCCAATCGTGGTTGCAGCCAGTAGGCGCTATCACAATACAAAGGATAATAATTCTGTGACTACAAGTGCCATCCCAGTGTTGCCTTGTGGGTTGCCAGAATTCTTTCTATATATATATATGAAACAGCCCAGAGACCTTCTCCTCTGGTAGAAGCCACAGTCCAGGTCAATTCCTCCTGTGTTTAATCAGGAGTTGGGAAGTTTGGGAGGAACCTGGGCCCGCCCTCTACTCTGGGTTCCAGCCCAGGGCCCTGTGGACTGCAGCTGCCTAGAGTGCCTCCTGGAACAGCTGCGTGACAGCTACAACTCCTTGGGCTACTTCCCCATGGCCTCCTCCCAACACCTTCCTTGTCCTCACCACTGGACCTTCCTCCTGGTGTCCGATAACGCTTGTACTCTTTAGTCCTCCAGCAGGATGCCTACTCACACTCAGCTTCTTGTGCCTCTTGCTCCCAGTTTCTCTCACACACTTCCTCTCCTCTGACTCCCTGGTTCCCTTTGGGCTGACTGGAGTGAGCCCTTTTATAGCATCAGAGGGGCCTTAATTAGAGTCAGGTGCTTAACAGCCTCACCTGACTCTTAGCAGGTTGATTGGAGTCAGGTGTTCTCATTAGCCTAGAGCAGCTCCTGCTCTGGTGACTCAGCGAACAGAAAACTGCTTATCCAGTGGCCAGGATATCTCCCTTCTACTACTCTGCTGTTCCCAGCTGGCCTGGGTCTATCATAATACATATAAATACATTTTTGGTAATTTCAACAGATAATGTTCATTTTTAAGTCTTTTTTCTATTTTTAATTTAAATTTTCAGTTGTGTAAAATTATGGGGTTTCAGCCTTTTATTTGTATCAATTAAAATTTTGACAGCTGCGGGAAATTATAGAGGGTCAGACAGTAATTATTGAATGACGCTAAACCTTGAGATTTAAAGAGTTAAAGCCCCAATTCTTGACGTCACATCAAAATAGACAAAGTAAATATGCATAAATCTAAGTCCAATACGTTCTCAGGCTGCCCTTTTCATAACTTGCCTATCTGTATATTTCTACGACCACCAGTGGGAATATTTTTTTGTTCTTTGCATGTGTATGGTGAAATCAATGTTTACCGACATTTACTGATAAAAATCTAATCCTGCCCAGCCTAGATGTGATGATCTGTGTGTGTCCTATGGGGGGTCAATATTCATTTTTCTTGGGTTTATTTAGTCTCCCAGCCTGGTCTCCATAGAGTTGAACTATCCGGGCTGTGCCTGAGTTCTTAAGAGCTATTTGACCAAGAAAATAAATTTACCTGAAAGCTTCAAGGAGTTCAGTTGCATCTGCTGAGTGTCCTGGCTCATCTCTGTTCACTTCTGAGTAATGTTGACTCAAGGCAAACCAGGAAGGTCGTTTCCTACCCCCTTCCAACCATGTCATGCACCTGTTCTTCTGAAGATTAATAGTGGAAGCTGGGCATCTGTGACGTAAGAGCAATCCGTCAGTGGACAATCTCTCTTCTTTCTGCCTTTTTAAAGAAGGAAACACAGGTGGAGCAATGAAAAACTACCTAATACCATGCAGGGCAGATAGACTAAATAACCCACAACATCCTTCCAACCCTAATGCTTAAGATGACCAAAGGAGAAACTGGGTGGCTCAGGGAATGGGTAACGGACAGGTTTCTGGCTCACTAGTGTCCATCCAGAGCTGGTTTGGTTGTGGTGAATTGTGGGTGGGGGTCTCCCAATGGACTCACCACAAAAACACACAACTGGCATGGCTGGCATGTGTCAGCCATCTCAACAAAGAGAGTGAAAGCTAAGCTATACACTGGAGCTGGTTGGAAAATATTTTTTTCCTCCATCAAAAAAATTAGATGAAGAGGGGGAAAAAATCATTTTTGTTTAAGTTTTCCCATGGAACATTTCAATTTTGCAGCAAAAATCAGAATACAGAAGTATTTCAATTTGGAAATGCTGCCTCCTGGGAGTTGTAGTTTGGGTGCCTCATGTTCCCATTCGCCTCTATAGACCATGCTTCACGATCAAACTATATTTCCCTTGATGTAGCTTGGCCTGAGGGGAGGTAGTTGCATCATGGAAGACCATAGCTGTGGGAGATGTAGTCTGGACAGGGAGACTGACCCATTGGGGACTCAAGGTAACCAAACTACAATTCCCATGAGGCACAAGAGCAGCACATCCAAACTGAAATATTTCAGTTTTCAGCTGTTTGGCAACACGAGGTTTTCCACAGAAAGCAGAGACTTGGTGAAAAAAAGTTTCCTTTTAGTTGAAAATCCAATTTTCCATCAAAAGCAGTTCAGACGGAAGGGACCTGCCCTATGGCACAGTCCCCGAAAGGGGAGTTCCACTGATATCAGTGATGTGGGCACCAATCAGGCTACAACCCTTTTATCTAAGAATGGGATTTTGCTCTCAGTCAGCCACCGTTTGCAAACCTTAAACACTGAAGGACATTGCAAGGGGACATTGCACTGTGCAACTCCCGGGTGGCATGTGCACTGCCCTTTCAGGGAAGCTATCCCCCGGCACCACCCCTCTTCCCTGTTCCCCCTCCCCTGCCATAGCCCTGAGCCCCCCACCATGGCCGACAGGTGCCCCTCCCCAGCCCTGGGCCGCCGGAGGACCCCCAGTTCCAGAGCACTGAGCTGCATGGCCCCAGCCCCAGGCTGCCCGAGCAACAGTTCCAGCCATCCTGAGTCCTGGGCCACAGCACGGCCACCCTATCCCAGGCCCGGGCCATGGGGGAAGAGCAGGAAGCAGGAGGGGGCCTGGTCGGAGCATGGGCAGGGCCACGCCTGGCTGTTTGGGGAGGCTCAGCCTCCTCTGGCCTGTGATACTTGCCACCCATGGCCCAACTTCTGCTGATTTCCTTTTTTTAAAAAAAAAAAACTGGATGTTACGAGAAAACACTGCAAATTCTCATCTACTGCCACAATGGGGACCATGTGAGAATCGAAATAGAAAAATACCTAGATAAACAGAGGCATCCAAGATCATGTTGATACAGTATTTTTATGCTTCCTTGGTGATCTTCATCTCCTGGTGAACATTCAATCCTTCTCCACGGGCCACCTGCTCTGCCTTTTTCTCTAAAATCGTGCATTGCAGATGGTTAGAGCAGTTTTTTTTTTTTTTTACATCAGAGCCCTATATGCTGCGTGCTCTGTTCTTTCCCTGGTCCTGTCATCACTTGGAATTCATTTTTCCCCATTTTCGACCTACGGTGCATCTGTTTCTCATAAAAGCCCAAATTCATTTTTTTGCATGTGCGCTTTTTCCAGGTCCCCCCCACCTGCGCTGCCTCACCGTTGCTGAATGAATTTCAGGGCTCATAAAAGTTGAAAGCACTCACTGCGAACAAGCCTGCTGCCAAGCTTCCACTCTGACGATGCACCAGACCCTTGTTACACTGCTTTAGCCCTGACCTCAGAGGCAAATTGTGCCAGGTTACGAACCAATGCATATTTAGGAACAAAGCAAGACCACTATACACAGTTCACTCTGGAACTGAGTAACGCACAGGAAACCTGTGGAACTCTTTGCCAGAGGATGTTGTGAAAAGAACTAGATAAATTCATAGAGGATAGGTCCATCAACGGCTATTAGCCAGGATGGGCAGGGATGGTGTCTCTAGCCTCTGTGAGTCAGAAGCCGCCAAAATCAAGAGATTGGCTTTACAAAAAAAAATTGAAGTTTGATTGGAACAATCAACATTGGGTTATTTTATTTACCTTTTAGTTTCTGAAGCTCAAGGCATGCTTTCAAGTTTTTTTTCCTACTATCCTGAGAGCTAGGCACTTCCCTTTTTAAAAAAATGAAAGCTGAGGTTCTTGCAAATTCACATGACTCCAGGAGCTGGAGCTGTAACCCCCACAAACCAAGCAGCTTGAGACTTGCGATGTAATCAGGAGAGTTGATCACTAGCATGTCTGAAGATCAGTGCTGGCATAACTGAGAGCAGAACCCAACCCCCATCTGTACACTGGGAGGAGATAAACTGAAAAGCACCAGCCCGAATCTGCCTGTAAGACGTGGAGCTTTGGACTGCAATTTATATGTGGGTCTCACACCCCCATCACCCATCTAGAGGTGAGAGGTAGATGCAGCACCATTGCTGAAGGTGCTAAGGAGTATGTTAGAGAGAAGACCTGGAGGACTAATGTAAAAAGCATCCAGTGCTATGCACAGGGTTAGCCAGGTAGCCGTCCCTTCATCCTTTGAGTCTAAGACCTGCTTCTCCAAGAAGTCACAAGGTTGCTTTCAGGTTCTGTCCGATGCCACAGATGCCCCAAGGAACAAACGAGAATGACTCCACCCAGGCTCCACCGACATGGGCCCTGAGGCCCAGAACCCCTGTTCGCTGGAGGAGAGCCAGCTGCCCAATGCCATGGCACACACTTATTGCTGTTTATTCTGCCGTTTGCTACCAGAAGCCGGGCGGTTTCCTCATTCCTTCCACACGCGCGTTCCTCTGATGAAAGGCACCAGGCAGGCAGCAAGCAAGGGACAAACCTGGCAGCCTGCCGGCGCACAGCAGGCTTTGAAGACATGGGATTACACCAGGCCTTCTTAGCCCTCCTGAGCCTGCGGGGTCGCCTCAGGAGGAACTGCCTCAAAAGGAGAAAGCACTCTGAGAAGCCCAGGAAAGTGTCATGAGAAAAGGGTGCCAGGAGGGGTGGGGGAGAGTTGACCTTCATAGGGAAAAGAGGGGAAATAATCTGAGCTTGCTTCTGTAGGCAAAGTCGCTCAGCCCAGACAGGGAATCCAAAGGAACAGCTGACGGAGCTGAATGCGCGCCGGGCGACGGCTGTCACCGTGTGCAGCTTCTCTGGATTTAAGTGGGACAGATCAGCCTTCGGGGTTGCTGCAGCACCTAGCGCGCGTGGCAGGCAGTTTGACATGCAAGCTCCCTCGCTTCTCGTTTGTTTCCTCCTCATGTAAGGCAGCTTAGAGACCACTGTGCCTGGGAGTCCAAAGCCCAGAGGAGACATTTGCTTACAGGGAGCCTGACACCCTTCTTCCCTTCCAACCCAACTAGATTACACCCTAGATCTGCTTTGTTCTGTAGCTCCTACCCCACCGTTGCTGTTTGCCCGGCTATCTGGGTATAAACCAGGGGTGGCCAACCTGAGGCACCGACTCCGGGGCTGGAGCTACAGGCGCCAGCTTTCCAGTGTGCTGGGGGGAGCGCTTTCACTATTCAACCCCTGGCTCTGCCACAGGCCCTGCCCCCACTCCACTCCTTCCCGCCCTCTCCCCTGAGCCTGCCCTGCCCTCGCTCCCCGAGCCTCCTGCAACGCACAAACCAGCTGATCGGGAGGTGCAGGGAGAGAAGGGGAAGCGCTGATAGTGGGGGGCTGCAGGTGACCCACTGGTGACCTGACCTATAGGAGATTTTATAAACATTATCTCTGCACAGCTACAAGTATCGCTATTAAATCTCATTTAAAGCCAGTATTTAAATTATCACCCTTCAGCCTTCCACAAAATCTTCTACTCACATCAGCAGGCAGGTGCTGGATTCCCGATGGACCTTCCATCCTCCAGCTCACAATTAACTCCTGCTCCCTGCCCCTCTCTGCCAGCGACAGCAGAAGACTCCTTAGGGCTAAGGCCATAAATATCTGGCCATATTTGAAAGTGAAAATAGGGTAAGATTCCCTGGCTGAGCCAGGAAACCTTTTACCACAAAGCACTCGGGAACGCAGGAACCAGCAAACTGGGTCTGTCTAATAATCATCTTTAGCTCTGATCTAGCCCTTTCCATCAATAGATCTCAGAGTGCTTTACAAAGAGGGGCGTGATTTGCCCACGGTCACCTAGCAGCAGAGCTCAGAACAGAACCCCAAGTCTCATGTCCCAGTACAGGACTTTACCCACATGGCTGCTAGGCCAGCATCCGCTCTCTGAAACTGACCTATTGAGGTAGCGCTTAGGTGCCCCAGTCACGGACCAGGACCTCATTGCGCTAGGCCCTGCACAAACATTGAACCAAAGGACAAATCTCTGCCCATGCTGCGGAAGAAAATGTGAAACTCTGCAGTGGCAGCTACGGAATAACCTGGGCATCCTGAAAAAGGATCTCCCTTTAACCTCCATTAATTAGGAGCTGGCTTATGGGATGAAGTTCTCTCACTGACTCCTCTCCATTGGGGGCCTGAGGCTTGGCTGGAATCCTTGATGCTAATACATATACACACTATAACCCCTTTCAAAATGAATAGATTGTTTGTTGATATAACTCTGGCTGTTCTTGTTAGCCATATAAACACCCAGTTCTTTTTTTAATCCTGCCTCACATATAACATGTGGCAATGAGTTCCACAGGCAAACTGTGAAAGGTATCTCCTTTCACACTTTTTGCATTTGTTGCCTTTCACAATTTCATCCAACATCCCTTTGTGTTTGGCTGATGAGGCGGCGTGAATGGCAGAGCTCACTTTGCTTTCCATAGATCATTTATTATGTTGTATCCCTTTATCAGGTCTCCTCCCCATAGTAAACAGCCCTGGTCTTTTGAATCTCGATTTGTCCAGAAGTTTCCCATTCCATTTTGGCCAAAGTACATCATGCTTGAGTTGCATGCGAGCACAACAGGTCAAAGGCTGGTTGTTCCTAAGAGAAATTGCTGGGAAGAACAGGCACAGTGTTGCTATCCCCTCAATTGCTAGCACAGCAAGGAATACCAGTAGAAGACGTTTCCAGTCGCATCATCATCATCATCATCACCCCCACCACTCCCATAACCACATTGGTCGTTGGGGCACCGTCACTGATGAGCAATCAGCCAATTGTCTCCACTCCTAACAATTGTGTGTCAGTGCCTGAGTCTTGGCGAAGTCCATTCTTGTCCACTCTTATGTTGTCAATCCATCTCTTCTTCTGTCTACCTCTTCTTCTCCTCCCCTCTACTGTCCCTTGGAGGATGATCTTGGATAGGCCCAATGATCTTGTTACATTGCCATACCACTTCAGCGTGTGCTCCTTCACAGTCAGCAAGAGGTCTCATATGACCCAGCGCATTGGGCGACGATGTTGCAGACCTCTTCATTAGTGATGTGGTTGAAGTAGGAGATGCCCAGGAATTTATGGATGTCTCTCATCTCTACTACCTGTATTTTCAGCTCAAAGTTCTGCTCTCAGAGTCCACATCTCGCACGCATAGAGAAAAATGGAGATGTCTCACATGCATTGGTGATGGACCCTTCCAGTCTACAGCACCTTCTCCTTGGGTAGGATCAAACCACGTGTGAGAGTGAGAGACAGCACAAGAGAGATGACTGCTCCTGCTCAACACGCCAAGCATTTCCCCCCAGTACCATCTCTCTGCGTTGGTGCAGTCCCATGGCATTATGGTCTGGAAGCATGCAACATGCATGGTCACTTCTCACTACTGCCAGACAGGCATATTTAACATGCACAGCAGCAGAGAAGCAAAGAAATGCACGAGGATAATCAGTCCTAACTGAAAACTGCTTGAAGCAGCTCTGTGGGGTGCTCGCAAGGAACTGATGTTGGACCATGGGTCCCAGCTACCCACACAGCTGAGGCTGAAACAGATGCTCATGCAGCCCCCCATAGGTACCTCAATATAGTTCAGACACAGCTCTTTATTTTTTGCCAGGCGAAGGGTTTTATAGTTTCCTTGTGAGAAAGACTCAAATTGCTACATTTCTAGATCACCATTACACTGAATAACCAGAGACCTTTCCCACACAAAGCACTCTGTAACTCAAAAAATTTCTCCCTGTTTGCTTCCCATATACCCCCTTCTCAACAGCTCATGTCTCATTCCCCATCTTCCTATTCAGATCATCAGGACAGGATGCTAAGGGGGGCTGGGTGTGGGAGGGAAGGCACAGCAAAGAGAAATAAACTCTTGATCCTCCCTTCCTGGCAAATGATTCCTATTGCGCACATGTCATAATACAAATACATGAACTACGCTGTAATTTCAGTGTGGTTGTAATCTTCCATCCTGACGACCCATGCCCCCTTCTATTCTGAAACCCCTACCAAAAACAGAAGCTAATAGAATCATCCAGATCAAAATCCGTGCTCAGGCAGAGTTTCCCTGAAAAGAGAGAAGTGCCAGACGCCCCATGAAGTCCACTAAGGTCTTTGCGATGCTACTGACTTTACATGGAAGGTGCCCAGAGACCACGGTGGTGGGCAGCAGCGTACACTCCTAAGATCTTTGACACATGTAAATACCATTAATTCGTGTAACTGGAAGCTCTTCTGTAAAGCCCAAGGCCCGGATCTGCAAAGGTATTTGGGCACCTTTGATTTCAATGGGAGTTGGCTGCCTGAATCCATTTGAGGATCTGGGCCCGAGTGACTCAATATCACCCATCTGGTTTCATTCTCGAGAGATGTGCAGGTTTACCTATTAGACTTGACACTACGCTTTTCATCCATAGATCTCTCAAGGGCCAAACAGTGTCATTACCTCTATTTTACTGATGGGGAAACAGCTGCCCCAAGACGGTACAATAAATCAGTGCCAGAGTCTGGAGCAGAACCCAGACATCCTGGTACCCTTTCCACTGGGCAACACTGCATCCCATTAATGAGTTAACCAACCTATTAAGCGGTCCAGAGATCTTCACTTTTGCACCAAAAAAAGTTTGCTGTTAACAGGGACCAAACAAACGAGAAAACAGGATAATCCCATCACTCACCATGTCCATTTCCACTCCCCTATTACTGGGCCAAGCCTGCGTTACCACCAGAGTTCCAAACCTTTTATTCTAAATATCTTCTTCTAAAAGAGGCTCATTCACAACCCATGGTCCAGCAAATGACAATTTCACCGGAGTGACAAGGTGCGGGAGGAAATCTCTTATCGGACCAACTTCTGTTAGTTAAAAAGACAACCTTTCGAGCGTCCCAAGTCTGTGTAGCGCCAAAGCTCGTCTCTTTCACCATCAGAAGTTGGGCCAATAAAATACATTATCTCATCCACCTTGTGTCTCTAAAATATCCTGGGACCGACGTGACCACAACAATTATGTAATTATTATTAATATTATTATTAGCAGCCATAAAGAAACCAGCTGGTCTATTTAGTCCAACCTAAGGCTCTCCATTAAAGGCAGCTTTCTGTTTAACATCATTAGGCAGGAGTTTTCAAACGCCGCCTGTGACAAGCTCGCCTGGTGCTTGTCATATCAGCATCTCGGAATGATAATGAGTCTGGAGAAACCGATCAATAACGGAAATATTGAAAAACAGGGAGAACTAGGATCTTAATTCATAGCTGTTCAGGCCAGCCCTTCCAATACACAGATGTCAAATCCACTGCCTCCTATAGCGGTCTCCACAGTTTAGATGTTAGAAAGTCAGATTTATTGTCAGAAACATGCCATAAGAGGTGTTTACAAGGAAATACTTCCAACCTTTACAATACACCAGATTAATTTTTTTTTTTAAGAGTACAAGTAGCATTACATCCTCCCCAGCGCTCAGAGAAGCTTTTTGGAACTTGCCAAGAAATCTTGCCAGCTAGCATCTGAGAGTCTAGCTATCTTCTCTGTACAACACTGGCACCCCAGTGTATTTAAATCAATATGGGGTATCTATTAGTGGTAGGGAGGCAGTGTGCATACAGCTGGACTGGGACTCAGCAGATGTGGGTTCTGGTCCTAGCTTTGCCCCTGGCCTACTGGAGGACGTTGAGCAAGTCATTTCACCTCCTTGAGCCTCAGTTTTCCCATCTATAAAATGGGAAGAATGATGCTGACCTGCTGTGTAAAGCACTTGGCAATTGACTGATCGAAAGCTCTGTTTAAGATCTAGGGATTATTACGACTACTGGAAGCAGTTTTCTTTCAGCAGCAGAGTTGCCCTCTTGCAAATCATTATGGCTCCAAACTTACCATCAGATGCAAGGGTCGTTCTGCTCGGATCCGATTGCGGGATCGGGGCCTAATATCGCAATGAAATGACATCAGTAGAATCGATTTTTTAAAAGTCAAGATTTTGGCCACAATTTTTTTGCAAACTTTCAATTTTAAATGAAAACGTGGCTTTTTTTTTTTTATCAAGGGGTGGCTAAAATAAAATTCAAAATTTTGCAATTTAGATGAAACGTTTTAACACAACATTCTTTGTGAAAGTCCTTCGACCTTTTTCAACCAGTTCTAGTGACCCATCAGTGCATCTCGGCCACTTCCGCCAGGTGGAAACTGCTCCACCACTCTCAGAAGTTACTGGAAGTTCTGAGACATTCAGATGCTATGCTGATTAACAAGGCCATGAATACCTTCATTAATCCAATCGTGGGGGCTCTTGGCATAGGAGGAGCATTGTTTAATCACTGCTGCAGCTGGGAACAAGGACTCGGAGAGGAAGGATGACCCAGAGGTTAGGTTCCCTGTTCTGTCCGTGTGACCTTGGACTCACGGATTCTTGGTCCCTCAGCTGTTAAACGGGGATCAGATCATGCCCAGGGTGTCTGAGGATAAATACAGTATGATGATTTTTTGAGGTGCTCAAATAGAATAGTAATGGGGGTCACTTCAGATAAAGCAACAGGTCTGGAGCCCTAAAGAGTCATGACTTTGTTACCTGCGTTGTAATAAATCAGTGGCCACGCCACCAACTGTTGTCCCATTCCTTCAGGAGATATAACAGCTTACCATTCCTCTGCTTCCTAGAGCATAGCCAGCTTGAAAGCCTTTGACTCTGACCTTGTGGTCCTCCTCCACTTCTTTTTTAAGGGTTCTGCTCAAAAGCCATTTGCAAATTCAAGTTCAGTTTGTTCATCATTCGTGAACTCCTAACTCGCCCTATGCAGTTCAGGAAGTCAGAGAGGCCATTGCTGGCTTAGCCTTAGGCAGATGGGGATAAAAGGCAGTGTGGTCCAGGCACTGAACTATGATTCAGAAGACCTAGCTCCTATTCCTTGCTCTGCCCTGAACAGGTGGGACCTTGGGCAATTGGATTCTGATTTATCTATTTGGATTATAAATGCTTTGGAGGCAGGGACAGTCTCATGTCCTGGGTCACCCATACATGATAAATCATCACTTCACCTCTAGTTTCCCCATCAGGTACAAGGATATTTATCTTCTTTGTAAAGCACCGTTAGGGATCAGGATGTAGGTGGCGTGGCCTAGTAGTCAGGGCTAGTGGGCGGAGCAGGTGTCCAGGCTGGGGAATGAAGCCAAGGGTCAGCACTAGAGTCAGGGTGAGAAGTTAGAGGCCGGGGTCAGAGCCAGGACTGGTGGCGGAGGATTAGAGATGAGGTGCAAGGGCAGAAGGAGAGGCAAGGACCAAGAATGGAGCAGGAACACAGTGGGAACAGGAGCAAAGGCAGGTGCCAGGAATGGAGCTGGAATAGGGCTGAGTGCAGGAAGCAGATACAAGCAGGGTCCCATGCAGCCACAACAGAAAACCCCTCTGTTGCTCGGACAAACTTCCCGTGCCGCCTCCTGGCTTAAATAGAGCGGTTGGATTACGCAATCAGTGGAGCTGGGCAAGTCTCCAAATCAGAGTGCCTGTGGATGGTGCTTTGGCAGGGTTGCCAACCCTCCAGGATGGCCCTGGCATCTCCAGGAATTAAAGATTGTGTCATGTGATGAAACCTCCAGGAACACATCCATCCAAAATTGTCAACCCTACGCTTTGGCTGGGGCTGTTGTCCTGGTAGCTTCTCCGCCCAGCAGGGGTCAGTGGGCATTGGGTGGAGGCCAGGAGGCAGCAGCTGTCTGGGCACTTCCACACCTGGGTTCAAGAGCCGGGACATCATACACATTTTGAGCGCTCTGAACAAGCTGTGCTAGACAGGAGCTAGTTACTATAATTACTAGCCTGGGCCCTGGTTCTCCTCATTATCCCATTGGTACAGAGGTTCTGCAATTGTACAGCCTCAGACATCGCGGATGAGCAAATAACTCTCAATCAAAAGCCAGGAAAGAAGAATCTCCTGTGACAGACCCTCAGGTGGCGTAAATCCATGTCAGTGCCCTTGAAGTCAATGGGGTGGCTCCCCAGCCACTGCCAACGAGCATAGCACCACTGTAATCACTCGAGCTACGCCGGTTGAGAAGCCGGCTTCCCAGAGATCACAGAAAGACCTTGCATTTCGGCAGCCCCTTTGCAAGGCGAGAGGGATTTATGCAAACAGACCAGCTCACGCGGCCGACCTACCTGCACGTTCCATACAGCCGATCTCATTAAAGGAAACAGGAATTAGTTTGTTCGCTTTGACGGTTTCAATCTGCAAGACCCAGCTCCTCTCAGAAGTGCAATACTTTCCTTATTAGACAGCAGGCAGAAAACGAGGCGCTGCGAAATGTCTTCATTACACAGCCGCGCCGGCTAAAGTACATTAATTTGATAAAAGATAATCAAGCCCTCCAGAGCCCAGCTAACAATGTAACACTGAGCAGCTGCTGCCGGAGCCTGGCTCAGAGAGAATCCTGATCAGGCCCTGAACTGTTTGGTCTGACCGTAAAGGGTGCAGACAAGGGGCCAGGAGCATCCCTCTGGCTCTCACGTTCACTTAAAACCTCTTCGTTTCAGGCCTGCCCCAATGCCCACAAAGTCACTGGAAAGACCCATGGACTGGAGTGAGCTTTAAGATGGTAACCTTGAATGGGCTTTGGATTGGTCCCCTTATGCCCCCTTATTAGACAAAATTAAACCTTGCACCCTCCACCTTGCTGTGTCTTAGCTGAGTCCCAGTCCAGGGAGGCTAAAAGTTCGAACGGGCTAGAGACCACATATGGGGTCTTTACTCTTGCCTCGGGGGATGATCCCTCGGTTCCACAGCTGCTGAACTCAACTCGATGGGCAATTTCTAGTCATCGATCAAGAACGTTCTCAGGTGCAAAGGGAGCTGATGGCTGTGTCAGATAATAATGAAAAACATTGCTATATAGACGGTCAGGTGCAGGCTCTGGGAACGTTTCCAGCGCTTCTCTAGTTTAGAATCACAAAATTCGGGCCAAAAGGATGGGTTTGTGGTTAAGGCATCAGACAGACTCAGGTGGCCGGGGTCAAGTTCTTGGCTCTGCCACAGACTCCCTGTGGGATCTTGGCCAAGTCACTTAGGGCCAGATTTTCAAGAGCTCTGGTCCCATTTCTGCACCAAAATAAGTGACCACGTTTTTCAAGACAGCACAGCACATTGGGTGCAGGACTCTTGAAAATCTGGGCATAAGCTTCCCAGTAGGAGATGCCTAAATGGAGCCAGCGCTCTTGGGAAAATATGGCCCCAAAGGTGGGTGCCGAGTCCTTGAAACTCTAATTTTGCCGCACCTCAGCTCCCCCACTGTGCAATTCCCCACTTCTCAAGGAGGTTGTGAAGATCATTCCATTCCTGACTGTGAGGGCCTCAGATACCCTAGGAATGGGGGGGAGGGTGTCACATACGTGCACAGATAGGACCTGCATTGAAGGCCATTCCTTGTGATGGAAGGGATAGCCCAGTGGTTGGCCCCCCTAAACCCAGCATTGGTTAGCATTGGCCCCCTAAAACCAGGGTTGTGAGTTCAGTCCTCTGATATTCTATGAGTCTATGCAGGGTTTCTTGCTTAGTGTCATCTCTGGGGAGTTGTCAAAAGGCTGCTCCTCAGCAGATTTGCCAGGGCAGCAGCAGGTCAAGGCTACGACAGCAATTGCACCTTCAGACTGAAGTTTGTGGGAGTTGCAGCAGCATTTTGTAGAAGATGGTTCGCCTGCATACCCATTGCAAAGGCATGGATGAGATGGCAAGTGTCTGGTTTTTGACCGATGGTGGGGGGATGAGGGAGGGGACGGGGCCTCGAGGGAAGGGGTAGGGTCTTGAGGGAAGAGGCAGGGCAGGGCAGGGGACGTTCTGGTGCTCAGTGTCCGGTTTTCACAAAATGGAAAGTTGGCCACCCTAGGATGAGCTGCAAATTCCTCCCCCCGCGCTCTGCTCAGAGTTCTAGTCATCTTTGGCGTTACATGTAGCTACAGCAGGTACACCATTTCCAGGCAGAACTGCGACTTTCAAGGGGTCCTTTTAAAGGCCCCAGTAACACATCACTGAATCTGTCAAGAAACAGGCCCTTGCATTCTGCATGGCCAGCACAGATTTTTCTGCAATTCACTCCGCTCGTTTCACTGCGTTTTAAATTGCTTGGATGGTTCTATGAAAGACGCAGCCCTTTTGTTTCTGGCAGGTTGATCAGAATCCACTGCTCGTTGCACACCGAACACCATAAACTTTCCTTTGGGGC
Organism: Gopherus evgoodei; assembly: GCF_007399415.2. Taxonomy (NCBI): domain Eukaryota; kingdom Metazoa; phylum Chordata; order Testudines; family Testudinidae; genus Gopherus; species Gopherus evgoodei. The sequence goes on along the minus strand of NC_044339.1, from coordinate 6,680,611 downwards.
AGCAACTGGTTGGTGGGGACGAGGTTGGTATTGCAGGAGAACCAGATGCTGCCTTCAGGTGAGGAACACACAGCTGGCCAAGAGCTGGGCCATGCTACGATTGTCACACACGACTGGGGATTTGGGGTGTCTGGTTTGAGACAGGTTGAAAGGGCCTGATTTTCAGAGCATGATGAGCAAGCCCTCTCTGAACACTAGACCTCTCTAAGATGCCACCACTTGGACCACTCACAGATTAAGCCACCAGAAATCACGAGTCACGTTTCAGAAGTCTGGCCCCAGAGCCTCAAAAGTATTTAGACACCTAACTCCCCTTGATTGCTACAGGGGTTAGGTGCTTAAATACCTGGCCCATGTTGAAGAGAGATGTAGGAAATTTAAAAATATATATACTCACACTGATGCCGTAAGGTAAGGATCCATCCCCATGTTCCTTCAAGGGAGCTGTGCTTATTTATACCAGTGGAGGATTTGGCCCCAAGATTGGCCCAAACCTCCCCAGAATCCATGAACTAACCATGCTTCTGTATGTGACAACAGCTGAAACGCAGGAAAACTTATTAAGAAAAGGCTGTGCAAAAAAAAATAATAATAATGCATGCAGATTTGATGTCTAATTAGAAAAATACTAGGAAATTGGTGTAAGCCGGATAATCTCTTTTCTGATAGTGCCGGCCAAGCTGTCCCATTTCAAGGATGAATAGCTGGGAATATAAATCTGATAATTGCAATGCTGAAAATGAAAATCAAATTGAAGCCATCAGAGGATCCTATTTTAAATTGATTTAGTCCTCACACAAAATTTCCATCTTCCCCTGTCCAGGATTCCTCTAGAGCAGACGGCTGGATGGAGCAAGCTGTCGTTAATGGCAGACACACACTGCAGCTGAATGAATTGTCCTGCTTAAAAAATTTCTGCATTCTGCTGCCTCTTCCCAGGACCAGGGTTCCACACAGTCCCAGCTGGTTAACCACTAAGCGCAGTCCAACTGGCATGTTTGGATGGTACCAAATCAATGATTTTCAGAATTTTATTTCTTGCAGGAAATTTCAGAAGTTCAGCTTTGCGTTCCAGCTTGGGGAAGAGGAGACCCCCAGTCTACAGGCCACCAGAGCAGTGTTTCATCCCAGGCAGAGCAAGGACTTGAAGCCAGGTCTCCCGAATCACCAGCACATTTGTGCGTGCACACAAAGTTCTGTTTCCACAAAGGCATTCGAAAGATTTTGGTTTTGATCTAATGCTGCGACTGGGTAACAGAACGGTCTCCCTCCGGCCAGATCGGCTAATCGACTCCTTGGGTCTCTTCCTTCTCCACAGCCTGACCTTCCTCCTCTCCTCCTGACCAGCAGCATAGTGGGCAAAGACTGAAAGACCAATTTCAGCTCCAATGCATCACTACAATCCTATCCACTACATGGGGGAAGGGTTTGGCAGATTTTGCAACAGAGTATGGCAGCAAATGTTGATCATATTAAACCGCCTCAAGGTTTAGTGCAGAGATATTTTAAATCAGCATCGAACCATGGCCGGCCAAGCTGGGAACCGGAGTTTGATTCTCTCGCCAGCTGGTCTTATAGCTATAAAGGCAGCACCATTCAATCCCTGAGCAGGGGGGCATGATCCTGAGTTCTTTCAACAACAACAACAAGCAGCAGCTCCTTGGGGGTCCCATCCAGTCCTCTGCCCAGTTTGAAGAAAGAGCACGACAACCCAGGATGGAGGACCAGGAAACAAAAGAATTTGTTGAGGGAGAAGAAAGACTATTTTAGAGCTCTGGAAGTCTTTGATAGTGATCCCTGACAGCCACTCGGTTACCCAGTGCCTCGACTCTAGGACTCATTTTCCTCCTCTTGGTCCATCCGAGGCAGGATTCATTCCGGTTTCGGAAGGTTCGCCCATTGGCTGCTGCACCCAGAGGATATTGGTATTGCAGAAAAGGACTGAGATGTCACCTTGAGCTTCAGCTAGAGGGGTTGGAGGGGGTGGGAGTGTGATGGAGTAGGGACTGTCTGTGTGGGGAGTGGGAGAGCAGGGGAGGACTTTAGGGGATGGACGATGCCAGAGCCTGTAACCTGAGCTAGGTAAGGGAGGGGAAAGGTCAACACCTTTGCCCGGGAAGGGGACAAAGGAAGGGAGTGGCAGGAGGGAAGCAGTTTGAGTTTGGGCTTGGGGCTGTGTGGGCGGAATTCAGGGTATCCTAGCTAGGATCCAAGCACCCTGAAAGCCCAGAAGGACTCGGTGGAGGGGTCCTGACTGTGCCTGCAAGCTCTGCTGTAACCTGTGTTCCTGTTGTCCAATAAACCTTCTGTTTTACCGGCTGGCTGAGAGTCACTGTGGGTCCCAGGAAGAGGGGTGCAGGGCCGGACTCCCCACACTCCGTGACAACTGGTGGCAGCGGCGGGACATACTGCACCCCGTGGACGGCGCTTCCTGCAGTAAGTGACTGGGGAGCAGTAAAACGAAGGGGTGATTAACCCCTGGGAGTGTGTGCCCAGTGAGAAGGACTTTGCAGTAACAGGGTCCCCCGGGGGATTGCAGCAAGCGGTCCAAGGGTGGAGGAGTCTGCAGCTCGACCCTGGCAGAGAGGTGGTGACCTCACGAAGGGCTGGTGCACTAGGGGTCCCCCTGGAAACCGTGGGGAGCGGCGAGCGCCCCGGCCTGTGAGTGGCCAGCAGGAAGATGTATGCCAAGCGGCGCAAGTGTGACCTGGTGGAGCTGTGCAAGCAGAGGGGGTTGCGCCCGGGGAGGCTCAGCAAGGACCAGCTGATTGCCCAGCTGGAGCAGGGAGATCGCATGAATGAACGGAGCCCTGTCTCTGAGGGAAGCAGCCGAGCAGATGCAGCTCAGGCACCAGTGTCTGTCCCCACTGGGAGCGGTCAGCTGGCGGACGAGGGCTTCCCGAGACCCCCCCTTCCTAGGCGTAGGGGAAGGGCGGGGAGGAGCCCAGTGTATACCGAGGGCACCGTGACATCCCCGGCCAGCAGAGGATCCGCCCGGCGAAGCTCACCCCCCAGCAGGGGATCCTCCCGGCAACGCTCGGCATCCGTGGAGTGGAGGCGGCTGGAATATGAAAGGGAGCTGAGACAGGAGGAGCTCGAGTTAAAGAGGAAAGAGCTGGAGGAGAAGGCGAAACAGCGTGAACATGAGGAGAACCAGCGTAAACATGAGCGGGAGGAGAAGGAGAAACAGCGTAAACATGAGCTGGACCTGGCCCGGCTGAGGAGCAGTGAGGCCCCGGCTGCGGTGAGTGAGGCGGGGCCCAAGCCTACAAAGAGCTTTGATAAGCACTTGCTGCCCCGGCGTAAGGAGGGGGAGGACATAGATACCTTCCTGACGGCCTTTGAGAATGCCTGCGAGCTGCACAGGGTTGACCCTGCAGACAGGATCGCAGTTCTCACCCCCTTACTGGACTCCACAGCCGTGGAGGTGTACAGCCGACTGAAAGGGGCGGAGGCAGGGGACTACGAACTGTTCAAACAGGCCCTGCTCCGCGAGTTTGGGCTGACTCCTGAGATGTATCGGAAAAAGTTCCGGAGCCAGCGTAAAACCCGTGAGGTCACATACCTACAACTGGTCAACCGGGCGCAGGGGTATGCCCGCAAGTGGACAGCTGGGGCCCAAACTAAAGAGGACCTGCTTGACCTATTCATACTGGAGCACCTGTACGAGCAGTGCCCGTCCGACCTGAGGCTGTGGTTGATGGACCAGAAGCCGGAGAACCCACAGCACGCAGGCCAGCTGGCTGACCAATTTGTGGACAGTCGGGCAGGGAGGAGTCTCGAAGGAGCAGGCCTGCCTCAACGCAGAGAGAGAGTCATCCTGGGACCTCCCAAAGGGGGCCTATGGAGAACCCCCCCAAAAGGGGAACATCCAGCGGCAGGTCCCTCCGACCCACTCAAGGGGACCCACGAGATATGGGCTGCTATCGCTGTGGCCAACGAGGTCACATACGGGCCCAGTGCCCCAAGCTCAGGGACAGACCAAGCAGACCCAACCCACAGAGGGTGGACTGGGTAAAAACCCAATCGGAGGAGGGGCTACATTCCCAGGAAAGGGGGGTTGGCAACATACCACCTGTGGATGCTCCAGGCTCCGGGTTTTTGGTTTACCGGGTGGGCGCAGGGCTGCCCCTCCGGAAAGAGTGCATTGTTTCCCTGGAAGTGGATGGGAGGAAGGTCACTGGGTACTGGGACACAGGCGCAGAGGTGACGCTGGCCCGGCCCGAGGTGGTGGCCTCAGATCGGATGGTGCCTGACACCTACCTGACCCTGATGGGCGTGGGCGGGACCCCATTCAAGGTACCCGTGGCAAGGGTACACCTGAAATGGGGGGCCAAGGAGGGCCCCAAGGATGTGGGGGTACACCAATATTTGCCCACTGACGTGTTAATGGGAGGGGACCTTGAGGACTGGCCTAGTAACACCCAGAGTGCCCTGGTCGTGACTCGTAGTCAGAGTCGGCAAATGGCACTGCTCCCCGACAACGGGGAAGGTACTCGACCTGAGGTGCAGGACCCTAACTCAGGGAACGGGGAACGCCCAGGGGCACGGTGCAGAGAGGCTGCGGCCTCAGACCCAGCCAGCAAGAGAGAGCCGGTCCCCATTCCTGTCCCAGCTGCCGAGTTCCAGGCCGAGTTACAGAAAGATCCCTCCTTGCGGAAGCACAGGGACCGGGCTGACCTTAGTGCGGTACAGACCATGAGGAGAGGTTGCAAGGAGAGGTTCCTGTGGGAGAAGGGGTTCCTGTACCGAGAATGGGCTCCCCCAGGGGAAGTAGAGTCATGGGGGATCAGGAGGCAGCTGGTGGTTCCCCAGAAGTTCCGTCGCAAGCTGTTGTACCTGGCTCATGACATCCCTCTCGCAGGGCACCAGGGAATCCGGCGCACCAGGCAGAGGCTGCTACAGAACTTTTACTGGCCTGGGGTCTTTACCCATGTCCGACAGTACTGCCAATCCTGTGACCCCTGCCAGAGGGTGGGGAAGGCCCGGGACAAGGGGAAAGCGGCATTGAGGCCTTTACCCATCATAGAAGAACCTTTCCAGAAGGTGGCCATGGACATAGTGGGACCCCTCAGCAAGACGACCCGGTCAGGGAAGAAATACATCCTGGTGGTGGTGGATTTTGCCACTCGCTACCCCGAGGCGGTGGCCTTGTCCTCTATCGAAGCAGACACAGTGGCAGATGCGCTGCTGACAATTTTCAGCCGGGTGGGGTTCCCCAAGGAGGTCTTCACGGACCAGGGGTCCAACTTCATGTCGGCCCTGCTCCGGTCCTTATGGCAGAAATGTGGGGTCCAGCACAACTGGGCCTCAGCGTATCACCCTCAGTCCAACGGGCTGGTAGAAAGGTTCAACGGGACGCTGAAGAGGATGCTAAAAACATTTATGAACCAGCATCCGCAAGATTGGGACAAGTACTTACCTCACCTGCTGTTTGCGTACAGGGAGGTACCCCAGGAATCTACCGGGTTTTCACCTTTCGAACTGTTGTATGGAAGGCGGGTGAGGGGGCCCCTAGACCTGATGAGGGACGAATGGGAGGGGAAGGCCGCTCCCGAGGGAGAGTCAGTGGTGGAGTATGTCCTGACCTTCCGGGAAAGACTGGCCGAGCTCATGGGCCTGGCCAGGGAGAATCTGGCCCGAGCCCAGAGGAGGCAGAAGGTCTGGTATGACCGCACAGCACGAGCCCGTGCCTTCGCCACCGGGGATCAGGTGATGGTTCTTATCCCCGTGAGGAGAAACAAACTCCAGGCCGCCTGGGAAGGGCCCTTCAAGGTTATCAAGCAACTGAATGAGGTAAACTATGTGGTGGAGCTGTCAAACCGGGCACATCACCGTCGGGTGTACCATGTGAACATGATGAAACCATACTATGACAGGGGGAATGTGGTGTTGGCCGTGTGTGGACATTGGGAGAGGCAGGGAGATGACCCCTTAGTAGATCTATTCCCTGGGACAAAGGCTGGTTCCCCCCTGGAGGCAATTCCCCTCTCTGATCAACTGACCCCGGGCCAGCACGCTGAGATCAGGGGGGTGCTGCATCTGTACCGACAGCTGTTTTCCAACCAGCCTGGACGCACTAATTTGACTGTCCACCGGGTGGAGACCGGGTCACATCCCCCTATAAAATGCTCCCCTTTTCGGGTCACTGGGAAAACTGCCCAGGATCTTGAAAGAGAGGTCAGGGACATGCTGGCTTTGGGGGTGATCCAGCCGTCTTCCAGCCCTTGGGCCTCGCCAGTGGTGCTAGTCCCCAAAAAGGACGGGTCAATCCGGTTCTGTGTGGACTATCGAAAGCTCAATGCCATCACCGTATCTGATGCCTACCCTATGCCCAGGCCTGACGAGCTCCTAGACAAGCTGGGAGGTGCTCGGTACCTCACCACTATGGATCTTACCAAAGGCTACTGGCAAGTGCCGCTGGATGCAGATGCCAGGCTGAAATCGGCCTTTATCACCCCTCTGGGGCTCTATGAGTTTCTGACCCTGCCCTTCGGCCTCAAGGGAGCGCCGGCCACCTTCCAGCGCCTGGTGGATCAGCTACTGAGGGGGATGGAGAGTTTTGCCGTGGCGTATATTGACGACATCTGCGTCTTCAGCCAGACCTGGGAGGACCACATATCCCAGGTTAAACAAGTCCTAGACCGACTCCGAAAGGCTGGGTTAACAGTAAAGGCGGAGAAGTGCAAGGTGGGGATGGCTGAAGTATCTTACCTGGGCCATCGGGTGGGGAGCGGCTGCCTAAAGCCGGAACCAGCCAAGGTGGAGGTGATCAGAGACTGGCCTGCTCCCCAAACCAAAAAGCAGGTCCAGGCCTTTATTGGGATGGCGGGGTACTATCGAAGGTTCGTGCCCCACTTTAGTGCCATAGCCGGCCCCATCACTGAACTGTGCAAAAAGGGGAAGCCAGACAAGGTGATTTGGACTGAGCAGTGCCAGGAGGCTTTCCGGGCGCTGAAGGAGGCTCTGGTTAGTGGCCCAGTTCTGGCAAACCCAGATTTTGACAAACCCTTTATGGTGTTCACTGATGCCTCAGACACGGGACTGGGGGCAGTGTTAATGCAGGAGGATGAAAAGGGGGAGAGACACCCCATCGTGTACCTGAGTAAGAAGCTGCTACCCCGGGAACAAAGCTACGCGGCCATCGAGAAGGAATGCCTGGCCATGGTGTGGGCCCTTAAGAAGCTAGAGCCATATCTCTTTGGGCGACACTTCACCGTGTACACCGACCACTCTCCCCTGACCTGGCTGCACCAGATGAAAGGAGCCAACGCCAAGCTCCTGAGGTGGAGCCTGCTCCTGCAGGACTATGACATGGACGTGGTCCATGTGAAGGGAAGTGCCAACCTGACAGCGGATGCGTTGTCCCGGAGAGGGGACCCTGAACTTCCCCAGGTCACTGGGCAGAGTGACCCCGCTCAGTTCAGTCTCGAAGGGGGGAGAGATGTGATGGAGTAGGGACTGTCTGTGTGGGGAGTGGGAGAGCAGGGGAGGACTTTAGGGGATGGACGATGCCAGAGCCTGTAACCTGAGCTAGGTAAGGGAGGGGAAAGGTCAACACCTTTGCCCGGGAAGGGGACAAAGGAAGGGAGTGGCAGGAGGGAAGCAGTTTGAGTTTGGGCTTGGGGCTGTGTGGGCGGAATTCAGGGTATCCTAGCTAGGATCCAAGCACCCTGAAAGCCCAGAAGGACTCGGTGGAGGGGTCCTGACTGTGCCTGCAAGCTCTGCTGTAACCTGTGTTCCTGTTGTCCAATAAACCTTCTGTTTTACCGGCTGGCTGAGAGTCACTGTGGGTCCCAGGAAGAGGGGTGCAGGGCCGGACTCCCCACACTCCGTGACAGGGAGCAACACCTTGAAATGAACAGGACTGTAGCCGCCTGTGGGATTGTTCGGAGCTGTTCCCCTGAAGAACAAAGGACAGAACCCCAGCTAATATAAATCCAGATCACTCCACTGAAATCAACAGAGCTATGCTGATGAACTTCCATTAACGAGCAGGCCTAGAGTCTTTAAAAGGCTAAGCGGTGATCTACCCTAGAACAGCTCCTCCATACATGCACCCCAAAAACTACCCATGTTTCCACATTGTCTGCTCCCCCTTTCCTCCCGGGATCTCTGCTGCCAGACACGTCACTGATGGCAGCTGCCCCGGGAGCCTTCTTGGGTGGGGTGAAGACAGAAGGAAGGGTTGAGTGTCTGCAGTCACTGGTTGGGGATAGCTGGATTCTCCCTGCATATGGGGCTGAGCACTGCTGACCCCCCAGCCCTGCTAGCTGGGAAGAGTGGAATCTCCTATTCCATTGCAGCTTTGCTGGGCGAGGAGACAGCTGCCGCAGCGGTTGGTGGTCTCACCTCTTGCAAGAAGGCAGCCAGCTCGTTGGGAGGAAGAGGCTGAAGGACCTGCGAGGTTTATAGACGGAGGTGTGGAAAACATGTGGCTGCTCTGCGGTGTGCGTCCAACAAAGGGGCAGGAGGAGGCTGTTTAAACTCCCCAAGCTCCACGGCTCATTAAGTAACGAGCCCTCGCTAAGTCTCTTAGAAGCGAAACCCATTCAATGAAGAGGTTTGTTGGTTTGTCCTGATCCTTGGCTTCCTTTCCAAAGACCTGAATGGCCAGCCACCAGTGCTATGCTGAAGGCTTTCGTGCCCACAGGTCACACCAAAAACGGCATTCCAGGGTTTGCAATAAGAACTATTAACGGTGGGCACCTCCAACAGCGCAGAATCTCTGCTGAGGGCACCAATTCTAGCACCATCATTAGCGACAAAGAGGTAGATTACTCCCATCTGCGTGCTGGTTCTCATCAAGAGTTAATTTGTGGCGGGAGGGGAACATCTCCCCCCACTCCCCCTATGAGCCTTCCGGATCTTTGGGCCTGGCTAGAGATCAAGCCTGTGTCAACTGCTCTGACACAAGCCACGCAGAACTCCCAGAAGCTCAGGGAACTGCGTCACTTCCCAGCACAGCTCACTTCCCAGACACCAGAGCCATCGCGGCACCCGTCCCATCATCCACACTAGTCACGAAGGGGGCCAACAGCGAATGGCCTGAAAACAGCAGCTCGGCGCCACAGAGCACTCAGAAGAGGATCCCAATCCAGCTGGAAAACACACAGGCTGGATGGAGATAACCAACGTGTAGGAATTTGGCAAGACAAAGCGGAACAACCGCCTTCTTCACACAAAAGCCCCTGCTGGGGATCTCCAGTCACCACAAGGACTTAGGTGGTTGGATTTATCCCAGACAGAACCTCTAGTATCATCAGCCCCCATTCCCTGCTTCCAGTTTTGCAGATGACCAGGTCATCCACACACGACACCGGGCACACAGACTACGGCCTTCGCCTCTGAAACAGCATGTCCTTGCTGTCCGAGTTAAAGGAAATCCTCCGTCAGCCATAGCAGGGCTCTGTGAGGGAGACGTTCGCACTTAAGCGTTCGCACTGATGAGATAGGTGTCGGCTTGGCAGGCCTGGAGACTGGAATTCTGTGCCAACAGAGTCAACGACAAAGCAAGCTTCCCCCAGCGTGTTCCCCATTGCCAAGGTGGACCCAGTCCCCTCTGCTCAGGGCTGAGGGGACAAGGTGATCACACTGGACTTGAATTCATTGCAGAATTCACTCACGTGTTGCCCCCGACTCAAGTCCCACCCACACACAAACACCTCACTCCAGCTGGATGGCACCAGAGGGGGGTAGAGGCTCAAACTCAAGTGAGGTCAATGGAGCCGTTTCGAACGCAGCCACTCTGGAGTGTGGCCCCAGCCTAGTGTCATGCGAGTGCAGCAACTCCTCCAACTCCTTCCCACGGTTCCCACCGTGTGCCCAGAAAGCCAAGATGAATTTGCTGGGAAAACTCCTGGCTCAGCTCCCTGCAGTGCTAAGAACCATGGGATATGCCCCCCACCAAGTCCGGGCACCACACACGAGTGCAGTGTCAGCATAGAGGGGTAATTCGAGTAATTTTGCAGTGTGGCTGCTCTCACTCAAGCTAGACCAGGTGGAGAGGAATAACTCGAGTGTAGTCAGCTTGAATGAACTCTGCCATGAAGAAAGCCCTAGTCTCCAAGCTTGATTAAGCCCAGGCCTTTGCTGTCACACTGACCACAAGGACAGATGGATCTCTCAACAAATTTCAGCACCTGCCAGACAGAAGCCTTATGCAACCAGAGTAGAGCTGGTCAGGAAGTTTTCAATGAAACGTTTCTTCATCATGGAATGCCGGTTTCTCAAACCTGAAACATTTCCTGCGGCAGAGATCGTTTCAAGAGAACTTTAGTCAGAAAGCTCCCTCTGGTCCAGAATGGGATTCCAGCTCCAAACACCCTCCTGACCATGCAGCCCCATGGTTATGGCGCTCACCTGGGATGTAGGAGAAGAGGAGAAAATCACATTTAGAAAACCTGACCTATGGGGAAAGGTTAAAAAGTTTGGGCATGTTAAGTGTTGAGAAAAGAAGTCTGAGCAGAGACCTCAAACAGTCTTCAAAGACATCAAGGGCTGTGATCACTTGTTCTCCGTGCCCACTAAGGTAGGACAAGTAGTAATAGGCTTAATCTGCAGCAAGTGAGATATAGGTTAGATCTTAGGGGTATAAACGTAGTTAAGCTCTAGAAGAGGTGACCATGGAAGGCTGTGGGATCTCCATCTCTGGAGGTTTTCAAGAACAGGTTGGACAAACACCTGTCAGGGACGGTCTAGGTTTTCTTGATCGTACCTCAGCACAGGGCCTGGACTTGGTGACTTCTCAAGGACACTTCCAGCCCCATGCTTCTAAGTTTCACGTGACCTAGGATTAGGTTTCCCACATCCCAGCTGAGGGCCCGACCCCTGCTATTTCAGGAGAGGGAGCTGTCTGGTTTGTCATGGGAAACATCGAAAGCTTGCGGGGTTCGTCCCTATGCCAAAGCAGATATCCTTTGAAAAGCTGTAAATCCTCGTGGCTGGGAAAGCCCTTTCCTGCCTACCTCAAAACCAAGGCCCAGAGGTACAAGGACCACATTATCCGCCGGGCGCCCCAGATGAACCACATGCGACCAGACAACAAAGCTCGAGAGAACATAGTACCCGTCGGGCTGCAATGCACGCCTCCTTTTTATTCCTGTGCCTCCGGATGCCACAATATATACAGACGGTTTTATTTATACATGTAATAATATACAGAATTAGATTTATATATTCATATATTCACACACAGACACACAGACGCTCACGCCCCCTTTGGAAGGGATGCGCCCAAGAGCTCAGCAAACCTCCTCAGCCCGCAGGGAGGGTGCTGCTCCCGACGCACCCCAAAACGGTAAAAGAACCCCCCAGAAAACAAGCTGGTTTCTCAAGAAAAATAATAGTACATTTGAAAAAAGTCTTTAAAAAACGGGGAGTGAGGAGGGGTGTTCATTTGTTTGGTAAGCGGAAGAGGCTGCCCCCCTCCTGAGCAGTGGGCAAGACATTCCCTAGGTCGGCCTGGGACGGTAGCAGATACAATCCCAGCATTCCCTGGTGCAGGCCACTCCGCATGGGGCTTGGCACGAGTCCGGAGCCAGAGTTAGCCACCCTACGTGGTGCGTTGTGGGTAGCGGATGCCGTCGACGCTATAGCATCAAAGGGACCTGCCATATGAGAAGAGTGCTGTCCGTCTCGCTGCAGGCTGGCAGCTTGCTGCTGGGGTTGAAATTCCGATAGCCCCGACCACCAGAGATGATGGCCACTGAGGAGATCTCCTTGCGGTGAGCGTCCCGGGCGCATGGCCTGCTCCGCACCCAGACGTCCGGGTCATCGGCCATTTCGTAGATGGAGCCGTCCTCCTCGCTGTGCTCCAGGGCAGTCCCACCTGGCACCGGAGAGGCCTCTTTCACTGAGAGCAGCTGCCCGGGCAGGTGGGAGGTGGAGTGGAGACGGTACTGCAAGAGGATCCCCTTCTTTCTCATCTCCCTGGCTGGGGGCTTGTCGAGGGCAGATGGCTCTGGAGATGGACCGTCTGGCTTCTCCTCCTGGCCACCTTCCTCCTCCTTGTCGTTCTTCAGCACGTCCGGGGCCAGGGTGCTGATGGCCACGGCCAGGAATTCCACAGGGCCACAGTGGCCATTCAGAGAGACCATGCCTTTGCCTGGGAGAGGAGTGGGGAGGAGAGCGAGAGAGAGAGAGAGAGAGAGGTTTTATTAACAGTAAACACTTCAGAAAACAAATCAAGTTCATGCCTCATAAATATTGCAAGGCTCGTCTGCCGAGTCCCGGCGGCTCCTGGCTGCCTCGATAACTAGAGCACGTTATTCTGAGATGCACAGACGTGCCCCGAGCTCGCCATTAACCGTGCACCGGCCAGGAGAGCCGGGGCCAACGCGCTCAGCCCTCCACACCATGCATGAGCTGCATAGCAGGGCCCAATGGCCCAGGTCCTCCTAATTTCCACTGAAATCATTAAGAGGATCTGGGCCGACATGCTGCATGCGCCTGCTGGCTCTGGCTATGCCTATGCCACACCCAGCCTTTCCCATCTGAGCCAATGGCTCCCCATTCCAGCCCCTCTGATTCTACCCACGGTCCAAGTCCCCTCCCACTCGTGGCCCCTGGAGCACCCTGTTCCCTGACTACATGCTGTGCCCCCTGGGCACACACCCCCCCACGCTGTGACTCAACCTTCCTATTAATGGGGGGGATGCTGGGAAATCCCAGCGGCCGGCCCTGAATGGGAAGCGCAGCCCACTCGCTGTGGTCATGACGGAGACAGTTTTGACCCAGTGACGGTAACGCGTCCTCTCAGGGATCAGATGGTGCCCAAGCTGTTTGCTGACATTTAGCAGCACCTGCTAGAGGGGGGAAAAGGGAGGAGAGACAGAGGGGAAATACAGAGCGTTTCCAGCCCTGGTACCCACAGCACCACCAGGGCAGGCTAGTCCTGACCTTCGAATTCATTCCTGGCATTCACCATGCCCTCTCCTTCCCCAAGTGCAGTGAAGCATGACCCTGGCTTCCAATGGCTGAGCCAGGGAGCATGGGGCTGCTGCCTGAGATAGGACCCGGGGGGTTTCATTTTGGCCTTTTGCCCCACGTGTCCCATGCTGGAAGGGGCTAGGAGGTACGACGCACATTAAGGTCTCCTCCATGAGCACCCCATGGTGGGCGACAGGACAACAGATCTCCACGGTTCCACTCAGTTTGTCCGGGGCTCAGCCCAGGGAGGGAGCGTGCCCATGAACACAAAGCAACGCCCTAGGACAGTGCACCTGATGGCCATAAGAGGGCACAGAAATGCACTGCCGCACCCATGTGCCAGGGTAGGGGGGGTTATGGATAAATAGGGGACATTCCAGAACAACCAGCGTTTAGGGCTTCCAGTCCTGACACCCATGCAAGTGACAACACTTCCAGCAGAACTGCGCCCTCTAGCAGCGCATCAGGGCAGCGATTTACTGCTGGTGCAGAGCACGGCTTGAGGCACCGGTACCACCGAGAGCAGGGCCGGGGCTTTTCTGGGAAGTGTCCCACCCCAGCACCTAGCTGGCCATGCTAAAGCCCACTGAGCTGTGAGATCACGGTGTGCGCTCGCAGGGGGGGCGGAAACACGCTCCGGGGCTAGCGAGGCAAGCTGACAAAACAGATGTGCTAGCCCAGAGCCCGCAGTGCGACAGGCTGGATTTCCAGGGCTGCGTTTGGTCTCAGCTGGGATCTGTGAAGGAATCCAAGGGAGAGATGTGCCCAAACGCCACGGCGCTGCCATGGGACTTGAGGGCCCTGGTCCCTTCCCTTCATTTGCAAATCCCACTTAGCGTTTTGCTTGCCCTGCGGGCCATGAGAAGGAACCAAACGCAACATCTCTGCAGTCCCCCAGCGATTTGCTACCCGTCCCCCGGGTGCTGCTTAACCCTAGCTCAGCAGGACTCCACCAGCACCAAACGCAGAGCTGACGAGCTCCCTCTTGGCCCAGCTGAGAACCTTCTGCTCTGCCCAACTCCCAGGGGCAAGCCGGAGCAGAAAAGTAGACTCACCGGTGATTTTGGGGATGCCTTCCAGCCTAGGCACAGGCAGCAACACAATGATGCCCTGGTCCGTACCAACCCACAGGAGCCCCTGGCAGATCAGCAGGCTGGTGACACGGACGTTCTTCTGGCCTGTTGGGGTAGAAGAGGGAGTGAATGTTGGAGGACGGTGGGGGAAGCAGAGCACTGCCTGCGCCCACCCAGCGCCCCGACCCAGCGTGGCTCTGCCAAACAGCTGGGGCTAGGAGACAACAGAATGCAGGACGTGGCGAGGGCCCCAGTGCCAGTGCTAGCAATTTCCTGGCACAGTTTTGAAGACGCGATTCCAGAGCCATGTTTTACATTCTGAATGCATGAGTGCCTCTCCTTTGCAAGAACAGAATACCCTGTTGTTTCTAGGCACGGACAATGAGACGGATAATTCGCTGCCATGAATTAACATGTTTTTGATGTCAGTCCAGATTAGCTCTTCCCGCATGAGCAGTGCTGCGCTGTCTTTTCACTTTAGCGGCAACGTTCGGGAGAACAAGGCAGAGGGAGCGGGCGGCTCAGTGAGGATACCTGTCTCCTCTCTCCAGTACTGACACACCTGAGGAAGGACGGGGGGCTGGGGTGGGGAGGAAGGAGGCCCTAGCAGAAAGAGGGGCAGGTGGCAGGGCGAGGCTCCATAGGGCAACCCAAACGGAGGAAGATTTTTCCATTCCACCTGGGGCCCGGTCCGGCTGGTAAAAATTCACCCTATGTGATCACTTCATGGAGGGGGGTGTGTGCCAGGGCTGGCTCATATAACACACGTGCAGGGCAGGGCTCCAGCAAGCCACCCCGCAGGGCAGGATGAATGACGAGCGGGATGTTTAGTGCACCGTGCTGGGATGTACAAGCCAACCAGGGTCCCTGTGCTTGTGATGGAGAGTCCCCTGGGGAAATACAACATGCCCCCCTTTATCTCAGCCCAGGATGGGGTGCCTCTCAGGAATCCTCACTCCGCTGTCTGTCTCACTAACTCCACTCCACTCCAGGGCCGGGGGAGGAGGTTGCAGGCTGCGTCTCAGGTCTTGCAGAAGCAGGTAGCAGGCAGCTGAGTGGTAGCGTGTGGGGAGAGGGGGGGCATAAGAACGGCTATACTGGGTCAGACCAACGGTCCATTTAGCTCAATATCTTGTCTTCCGACAGTGGCCAATGCCAGGTGACCCAGAGGGAATGAACAGAGCAGGGAATCAAGGGATCCATCCCAGTTTCTGGCAAACAGAGGCTTAGGAATGCCCGGATCATGGGGTTGCCTCCCTGCCCATCTTGGCTAATCACCACTGGTGGACCTATCCTCCATGTACTTATCTAGTTCTTTTTTGAACCCAGCTCTAGTTCTGGCCGTCACCACATCCCCTGGCAAGGAGTTCCACAGGCTGACTGTGCGTTGTGTGAAGAAGAACTTCTTTTTGTTTGTTTGAAATCTGCTGCCTCGTAATTTCATGGAGTGACCCCTAGTTCTCGGGTTATGAGAATGGGTAAATCATACTTCCTTATTCACCTCCTCCACCCCATTCACGACCTTACAGCCCTCTAGAAGCTGTTCCAGACCCTTAATCATTTTTGCTGTCCTCCTCTGTACCTTTTCCAGTTCTAATATATCTTTTTTGAGATGGGGCGACCAGAACTGCCCGCAGTATTCAAGGGATGGGCGTAGCATGGATTTATATGGAGGCATTATGATATTTTCTGTCTTATTATCTCTCTCTTTCCTCATGGTTCTTTACATTGTTCGCTTTTTTGCCTGCTGCTGCACATTGAGTGGATGTTTTCAGAGAACTATCCACAATGACTCCACCATCTTTTTCCTGAATGGTAATTCAATATTGAATTTCATCTGCCATTTTGGTGCCCAGTCACCCAGTTTTGTGAGATCTCTGTGATTCCTCGCAGTCAGTTTTGGTCATATCTTGAGTAATTTTGTATCATCTGCAAATGTAGTCACCTCACTGCTTCTCGCTTTTTCCAGATCATTTGTGAACATGCTGAGCAGCACCGGTCCCAGTATAGATCCCTGGGGATCTCCTCTCTCCAGCCTGAAAACTGATAATTTATTCCTACCTTTGGTTCCAGTCTTAACCTTTCACGGATCCATGACTGGTTAAGACATTGCCTGGTTTGCTTAAGAGCCTTTGGCGAGGGACCTTGTCAGAGGCTTTCTGAAAGTCCACGTTCATTATGTCCACTGGATCCCCCTTGTCTACATGCATGGGAGGGGAGGTGGAAATGGCCATGAAGCAGAGAGGTGCTATTATCCCAGCTGAGCAAAACAGCTGCTTTGTATCTCAATGCCCCCTCACCCCCTGCAATTAGTACAGCCGCAAGGCTGCCAGCTGTCCCCAGTGGGGACGGCTCCCACCAGAGATAAGAATGCAGGATGGAGGGAGGGAGAAGGGTTATGTGTGCTACCCAATGACTTTCTCCTCCTCCCTGCCCATGCCACTGCTGCTCCCCACACAGCCTGGCTGGTGCTCCACTCGCAGGATGCGCTGCTGTCACCGGGCCGCCTGAGCGGGGATCCAGCCTCCAGCACCCTTGTGCGAGACTAGCCTGGAGCTGGGAGCTAACTGCTAGAGCCAGAGGCACTGGCTGACTGGCAGAGGATAAGCACAGCCACAAAGGAGGCCCAAGCCCTGGGTGGAGCCTGCCTCTTCAGACCCAAGCTGGAGCCGATGCTTTGTTCCTCGATTGCCAGTAGTTCATGTCTGTTTGCCCGGGAAGGAAGCATGGAGCAGACAAAAGATCGTGACCCCCCAGCGGCTCCACATCAGGGGCCCTGCATGGCTGAAATGGGGAAGAGGCTTCGGGAGATATGCATTAACCATGGCAAGTAACCAGCATGTGCAAACAATACAGGACAGTGCACAGCCTTGGCGCAACAGACGAGCACCGGCCATGACCAGCATGGAGCAGACAAGGGGTGGCAGAGGGGCTCTGAGACAGGCCATCCCCACCTGTGTCATCTCCGGTTGAAAATCAGCTTCCTGCAACCAGGAAGCAACATGTACCTGGATTCTACCCCCAGCTCTCCCACTTGAGCTGGCCAGGGGACAGTGTCCTCTCCGGCACCCTCTCCTCTGGGTGCCAGAGGGCAACCCCCCCCCATCACCGTTAACAGAGGGGGCAGCAGAGAGGAGCAAGCGCTTCGTCCCCCCCCCCCGCCACTTTACAAAGGGCAGAAGCAGAAGGGGGCAGGAAGAGAAGCCCTCCCAGGTATAAGGTGGGGCAGGGTTGGAGCAGTGGCCAGGGGGATTAGCACTGTCTGTAGCTAAATAAGTGCTAACCCCTCATGCAGCCAGACCCCACTGACACCTCCCACACTGGGGGTCCCCCAGGCATGGCTACACCAGAGAGGACCCCCCCCCAGTATGCACTGGGCACAGGAGCACCAGCAGGGTGCAGTAGCAAGGGGGCTAGAGAGGAGCAGGCAGCCTCACTGAACCGCAGAAAGGGAGGGCGCCAGAGCAGGACAGGTGGCCACGCCCCATTCCCAAGCACCGCAGGAGAAGGGCAGCTGCTCTAACACACACACCCCCAGCAGCCACCTCCTCCAGCTGTGCATCCTGCCCTCCCCGACCCCAGCTCAGGGCTGACGGCTCGGATCCCTGCCTTGCGGGAACTGTTCTCAGGACACATTTGCGCCAGCGGTTGTCCACCGCTGCCCTGCTCCCTGCCTCCAGCTAAGCTCCCACCATGCCCAATCCACGATCAGCCCCCTCCCCACCCCGTCTAGGAGCTGGTTTGCAATTAAAGCGCATCACCTCAACGAACAGTAAACAAAACATAAGGCGTGCCAGCAGAAGGAGGCTTGAGAGCTCTGTTCTGAGCACCCTTCCCTGACCCCCAGTGACCCCTGGTACCCTCTGTTCATCTGATCTATTTAGACTAAGCTCTCTGGGGCAAAGACAGCCAAGCGAGGCAACTATTCTGGTTAGGGGTACGATTTTTCTTTGTCACTGAAACAGTTCTCCCAGAAGAAACGGTTATATACCAGGACCAAACCGAGCGTGGACATAGTTACAGTGACATAGCGGTGGCAGTGTGGGCCAGTGGCTACAGCACTGGACTAGGACTCAGATCTATTCCTGGCTCTGCCACTGGCCTGAGCAACTCACCGCCCCCCAGCCTCAGTTTCCCCATCTGTAAAATGGAGATAATGGTACTGACCTGGGGCTTTGAGGTCTGCTGCTGAGCAGTGCTGTATGAGAGCTAGGGATTAGTAGTAAACAGTTACATCTTATTCCCCCCTTCCTGTCTGGGAATAAGCAATATCAGTATAATTGTGTCCACACTGGGGATGGAACTGCTTGAACTATACTGGTATAGTTTAAAACGGTTCCACTTGCTCATACCAGGCCTCGGCATCTATGCTGTACCTAGGACAACGGAGCCCCGATCTCTGGTGGGACCTCTTGGCACCACCGTTACGCCAATCCCATTAATAAGATCCTTAACTCCTCAATGCTCTTTTGCAGCTGGGCTCCCCCCACTCCAAGAAAGGGAAAGCAAGACATCAAAAGAGTGAGATTTCTAACGGCAAATAAATATTTTAATCACCGCGATGTAACACTGCGGCGTTGGATTCACCGAAGCAATGTATCTGCTGAGCTACAACGCGAGAAAGCCGGGGCTCTCCACAAAGACTTTATTAATGACCTGTCGGTTCAAAAGGATGAGGGAGCTTAAGTTCAAAAATGCATTAATGCCAGAACACTCACTCTCCCAGGAAGAAAAGGAAGTGATCAATTTTTTATCATGCCCTACAAAAAAAACCCCAAAAAACAAAACACCCACCCACTTACACAACGACTGCCTTTATTACTAATTAAACACTTACTCCTGTTCATCGCTACAGTGAGGGGTAGGGCGACGGCCCTTCAAAGCAGAGAGTGGGGGAGCGATACATTTCAGAATTCTTCCCAGCTCATTTCCCTGCTCTTAAAGGGTCGTTGGCGCTTTAGGTGAAATGAGCAATGGGGACGGAGCAGAACTTCTCTATTCCAACACCCCCTTTGGCGTTTGGGTCGGCGCCCGAAATCTGGGGCTCCAGCCCGTTTCTAAAGGCGAGCCTCAGGCCTGGTCCTCACTGGTGGGCCTCCCTGATTTTAGCCAGTGGCGAAGCTGCATCAGGGCACTTCTAGACAAAATCAACAGAGGGTGTGTCTGCAGGACAATCCTAGGCCGTGACTGCAGCTCCAGTAGGCACACCCAAGTTAGCTTTAATCTAGCTAGCTCTGGCCCTGGAGGTGTGCTGAGGCTGGACGAGCCCAGCTGGAGCCCTGCGCAACCACTCCTTTGGCTGCACCAGCTCGATTCGAACTAGTGGGTGCATCTGCTCGAGGGCAACCGCAGCCCATGACTCCAGTTCAGACGTTCCCAGAGCTGGATCAGTGCAAGACAGCAGCTTCGAGCAGTTTTACCCTCTGCACTAAGCATCTGCATTAGTGCCATGGTGTCGGGGGCTGGAACCTGGGCAAACCCCCCCATGTAGGAAAGGCCTTAAAAGCCAGCTTTGATTCTATTTTCGGATTTTCTATAGCCGCAGTATCTGAGCACTGGAGGCTCAATCCACGAGAACTATTAAATCAGAAACAGCCCCTCGTTAGTCTCAGCAGAGGCCAAGCGATGAATGGGGAATAAACCTCTCATCCTTCCAGGAGCTCAAGTCCTTCCAGGTCAGGACGGTTAGCAGGGCAGCCGGCGGGGGGCAGGAGGGAGAAGGGGAGGGCATGACCTATTGCTATTCTGTGAATAAGTACAGAACTTCGCTCTCAGGGACTGAGAGCTCACAATAGCCTCTGTTTGGGAATCAATCCCCCAGACTGCATTTCTCATCCTTGCAGCCTACTAAAAGAAACCCGTTAGCACTGAAAAGTATTCGCATGACAACAGGATCTTTGTTTCCACTGAGTTCACCAGCTCCTGACTTCTCATTGGCCCATTAGCCGTGGTTAGTTTTTGCGAAATCGCAATCGGTTGCCTTGAAAACAACTGACGGCACAAACGTACGTTTGCAATTTGGAGAGGGGTGGGAGAAAATGGGAATAATTGGCAGATGAGCTGGTGAGAAGCGAGAGATCCTGTTCCATGCGGATGACCCTGGTAATAAAACAACGGCAAACAGATGAGAATGCAGAAGAGGTGATCTCTTGGGACAGCTTTCTCTGGGAGGGATCAGTAAAGGATTTTAAGATCTAAAGCAGGGGTGGGCAACCTATGGCACGTGTGCAGAAGGCGGCATGCGAGCTGGTTTTCAGTGGCACTCACAGTGTCTGGGTCCTGGCCACCGGTCCAGGGGGGCTCTGCATTTTAATTTGATTTTAAATGAAGCTTCTTAAACATTTTTAAAACCTTATTTACTTTACATACAACAATAGTTTAGTTCTATATTATAGACTTAAAGAAAGAGACCTTCTAAAGACATTAAAATGCATGACTGGCACACGAAACCTTAAATTAGAGTGAATAAATGAAGACCTGGCACACCACTTGTGAAAGGTTGCCGACTCCTGATCTAATGCCTTGTCTAGATTATGGAAACTTGCAGTGGTGTTAACTACAGCAGTGTGCAAACTTCTAATGTGTGTCCATAGCAGTAGTGCAAAATTGTGACAGGCCCTGGTTCAAATTCCACTTTGCACCAGCGTAGGGTGTCTGCACTAGAGGTTTCCACCAATGCAACTGTATCGATGTTATGACACTGGTGCAATTTTCCCAGGCAGCCAAGTACTAGGACTTTGTGTCTTTTTAAACAGTGCATGAGAATTGTGTGCTCACAAAAGATGCCAGTCTGACAACCAAACAGACTTGAGTTCTGTATGTAACCACAGAGCAGGGACCAGACAAACTTCCCCCGGCTGCCCTCTCAATGTGCCTCACCGTAACATGGGGGGGACCAGCCCTCTCTCGGGATGAGGAGGGAGCTCAGAGGATGACTCTGCACAACTTGACTTCTCTGCAGAGGCTGCCAAAAAGCGAGGGCGGTTCCACCAGGACCCAGACATAGCCTGAAAATCATTTCCCTCTGCGCTGAACAGCCTTCCGCAGGGCAGGCGTTTGGCATCACCAGCGTCTTCATCAATTTTAAATGCGACTGAGTGAAGTAATTAGGCCACACTGATGCTGACAGAGCGTTTAACAAAGCCGAAAGAAACGAAGCTATGCTTGTCATAACACCTCCCTTCTCCACAGACCTCAAAGCACTTGACAAAGGTGGAGAAGGACCACAAGTACTATTTTTAAACTGGGGAAACTGAGGCACGGGAAACGTTCCCTAAACACTCAAGGTCGCACCGTAAATAAATGGCCGAGCTGGGACACAGAACCTGAGTCTCCTGAATCGGACTGAAGCCGCACTGCTGTGCAGCATCTGCTCCGCAGCGCTGCAAGGAATGCAGAGTTTGTGTGCAGCAGACAGGTGGTGCTTTCCTGAAACACGAGGTTGGGGCCGCTGGACCAGAGAAAACCAAGGGCAGCTGAACAGCGACACCACCCGTCCGACTGGTGGGCACTAGCACCTCAGCTCTCCAATAGCCTCCTGCAAATCCACAGCCTCACACCAGCTCTGAGGGGGTGGCAAATAAGTATCATTCCCATTTTATAATAGGAGAACCCAAGGCCGGGCGCTTGAGTGACCCACTCCAAGCCACAGAGGGAGAAATGTCAGAGCTAGGGTCAGTGCTCATTTCCAGCCTCCCAGTTCTGTGCTTCCACCACAGAGCTACCCCTCTGTATCAGTCAGGACAGGCATTTGGGATCATCTTGCCTTCTACAAGCTAGAGGACTTGCCAAGGATCCCAATGCTGCTGTGGGCTTGGGGGGAAAGGGTCCTGAGTCTCCCTCTCTGGTTAGCTGCTGACCCCGGCTCTAGGGAGAGGGTACGATGACAGGTTGCTCCCGCACAGACGTGCTGGTGGGGGGACAGGGACCAGAGACAGAACAACCTTCTCCCCGAGGGAAGGCAGACGAGGTACAGGCAGCTGCAGCACTCGAAGGATCACTCTGGTCATTTTAATCTGGGGGGGGACCAGGCCCCTTTTCCAGATAGTCCCTTGCTGGGGTGCAGTCCTGGCCCTTTAAAAGTCATCCTAGAGAATCCACCCTGCAAGCAGCTCCCTAAGTTGCGGTTTGAAAGGTAAGATGAGAGACTGGCAAGAGGAAATTTAAAGGGCCAGGCCTGTCCTTTTACCACAATCTCCTCCTACCCTCCCCGCAATGCTTTGCAAGGGTGAGCATGGGCAACAAGGATCCATGCTCAGAAGGGGGGGTGGATTTCTCCCCCCATCCCCTACACCCCAATTTCCCCCTCCTTTCTCCATTCACCCTTCCCACTCCGCCCTCCAGCAAAGCAGGCTATAAATACTCTGCAGACATCCAGCCCTGGCTGGGGAGGAGGCAGAGGAGGACATCAGCTGTAGGTGTTAGTCCAGAAAGGAGTCTCATCTGTCAGGCCACTAGTAAAGCGGGAAACAGCTTTTCGAATCACCCACTAAGAATCCAGGCCAAACGCGCGGCAAGAAAGATGCTTCCTCATAGCAGCAGCATATGCAGGCATCAGACAAAGGCCGTTTCCCACAGCGGCAGTCACAGCCCATCTGGCTCCATTCGCCGAGCAATTAGCTGAAGTTCTGCAGCGTGCCCGGCCCACACACGTCTTTAATGATAAACATGGCCCCTTCCCAGCACTGCTTCGAGGCTCAGGCAGGGCTCGGGACAGAGATGCTGCCCAACGGCTTTTCCCCCTGAATGTAGGGGGTTGTTTATTTCAAGGGGTGAATGTTCCCCCATTCTCCCCAGGGAGGGTGGGTTTGGCCCAGCTGCCGTGCACGTCCTGCACCAACGGGATGCTCGCAAAGGTTATGGGAGCAGGGTTGGAAGAGGTTGCTTCTCTGCAGATCTTTACCCTCTGCCAGGAGAAGCCACCGATATGCTGATCCTCATGCAGAACTGCCTCATTCCCAACACACATCCTCGTGACAGCATGGGTGGGATGTGGAGGCGGAGAAGGCAAACTCCTCTCCAGCCTGCAGCTACATTGGTAAGATAACCTGGCCCAAAGCCCCACAGCCGGCCCCGCTGGAGGGGTGTGACTCAGTCAGCGTCTGGCCATCTGTACAAAGCAGTGTTCATTCAAGCACAGCAGCTAGCTCAACTGTAGGAGGCACTACCTGACCCGTTAAGCCACACAGGGGAAGGGGTGGGGGGCAAGTAGAGACATCAGTGGGAGCACAGAACTCCTCCGGGGCCAGGGCACGGACAGCGAGCTCCTCTGGTGAGAGATGACAGCTCCACCAGCCCCGGGGTGAACCAGCTTCTCCGATCGTGCAGAGGGCACAGAAAATGCCCCTCCAAAAGCAGCCAAATTTTGATTCCTGTGCACGCCCCCGGACAGGATGGAGGGGAGTCTGGAATGGGAACCGACCATGTGAACAAAGGGAAGTGGAGAGGAGGCGTAGAGCAGAAAGGCTCTACAATGCAACAAACTGGTGTGTGCGCACCACTGCTCCCTAGTGGTTAGTATCAAAACTGCTCAACTGTGGGTCATAAGCCCTACACAGCTAACGGGAGGATCAGGGTTCAGGGATCAGGCACAGCATAGCAACAACCGTGAAGTTCCTGTTGGGCCCTGGGTTCCTGGCAATAAGCAAGGGAGGGGAAGGAGAATCTGAAGCTGAGAGAAAAATCCAGCCAGCCTGCTCAGAACAGTGCCTCCTGCTGCTCGTAGGCAGGAAGTGCTCTCTCCAGAGAGACAATGGATGTCTTGGGACTGGCATTAGCACCGCAGAATCTCTACTCCCCTGATCAGGGCAGGGGAGAACACGGTCTTGGCACTAATGGTCTCAGGCTGATTTTCTTTGCTGGTTCATAGGGAGGAAGAACAGGTCTTTCCTCAAAGATTGGCTTTGCAGACCTCAGCAAACTCGCCTCCTCCCTGCGGTATCTCCCTGCAGTCACACCCACTCCGCAGCTACAATGAAGTCCGGTCTGACCCCGGCCACTGGACACCACGGGAGCTAAGGCACCTCCCTCACTCCAGACACAAGGGCCCCTTCCATGCAGACTCATAGCCTGGATGCTGGGATGAAGAGGCTGGAGGTGGTCACCAAACACACACCTCCCGAGAACAGCTGGTTCCTGGCCACCTGGGCTCTGCCAGCAATTCTTACTGTCACAGCACGTCACCAAGACAACATCCAGCCTTCCTGTTTTCCTAGGGTCAAGTTCTTTCCATGGAGATGCTCCCCCGCTCCTCACGGCTTCTCTACCACTCCAAGCATATAGGGAGCAGCCTTCCCCACGTACCCACCAGCCCTGGGGCTGATCCTCAGTGGGCTGCCCCCTAACAAACAGCCCAGTCCTCCCCCACTCCCCTACCTGGCAGGACGAAGGTGGTCCGCGTTGCTATATTAATCTCCTGCAGATGCTCCAGAGTCTCGGTGTGAAAGAGGCGAATGGAGGACCCCGAGGAGAAGGCCATCCAGACGCCACTGCCTGCCTTGATCATGTGCGTCACACTGGCTTCCTCTTCCGGGTGGGCCTCAAAGGTTTGCTGCACAGAGAGGACGAAAAGAGGAGGGTTGAGAGGGGGTGTCGCCGCAGAGCACATTATCAGGGGGCAGGTGCTGAAGGGCCCATAACACAGGGTACACAGAGGGAGCTCCAGCACCAAAGGTGGATGTGGTGTCTACTTCAATGGTCCCCTAGGGCAGCAGGGGCTTGGAGCAGTCATGGAAGTTGGGCTATCCCAACTCCTGCCTCTTGGGGAGCACCACAAAAGTTTCACAGGGGCTGCTTTGCACAGGCCCTCTCCACACAGAGTCTGGCCCAGCTGGCTCTAAAGACGGAAGGTGCTTTGAGATCTTCTGAAGGGAAGTGCTAAGTAAGAGCTCGGGATTATTATTCATTGGAGGTGGGGCATGTCCCAGATGCCTGCAAAGCAAGGGGGACAACAATAATAGTGGATCCCCAAATTACAGATAGGATCAACCCCACCCTGTCCCCCATGGGGTAGGGGAAGGAATGGCTAGTTGCTATAGGCATGAGAGCGGAGACCAGTCAGTGTGACCAGGGGACAGCAGGCCTAAGAGAGGCGCCCCGGGGTGCAGCAGGAGCACTTCAAAGCAGGGGAATGGTCTGGGCTGGTTTCTAATTAACCAGGACTTGATTTTAACCACCTCCTCCAATCGCAGTGCATGCAGGCAGCGCTGTTCCCTGCAGTGCCCGTAGGGCGCAGGAATTCACAGCCTCTGCTCCCATCTTCCTGCGACGCAACCCTAGCAGAACCGCCCTGTGAGTGCAAGAGAAACAATGCCCCCTCCGCCAGCGCCCCCCATTCCACACGGCTGCTGGCCACACACACAACTACGACCAAGCAGCCCAGCCTGGCCTGCTGCCCATCCTAGAGACGGCCCCTGCGCCTAACTCCTGGATCCAACACTCCTGCACTTAGGGGAGGGGAACTGAAAAGAAAATCTCGGCCTCAGTTCTGCAAATGGCCCCTACCTGTGTAACCGGCGCAAACCAGAATCTCCCACTCGCACACCCTCAACTTGTTGCAGAGGCTTCGGAGGTGGAGGCGCTACCTGCCTGGTTAACCTGGTTCACTTTGGATGTTGAAATAGGAACGGTTCACAGCTCTTCCACCCCGTGCCCTGAATCCACGCCACGCAAGAGGCCCCATTACTCGCTAGGACTGCCTCCCACCCTGAGCCACCGGCATCCTGCTAGGACGAGCATCCCCAAGAACAACAAGCTAGAGACTTCCCTGTCTGTTCCCAAGACTCAGGTCTCTCTCGGCCTGGGAGCCGGCTATTGAGCTGAATGCTCTCCCTCCGCTGGCAGGAAAGGCTGGTGCTCAGCCCTGCCCTGAGGGCTCCAGTGCTTTCTAAGGGGAACTGGATAAGCCATATGCCTGGGGGGTGGATTTTTCACACCCCTGCATGACATAAGAACGGCCATATTGGGTCAAACCACAGGTCCATCAAGCCCAGTATCCTGTCCTCTGGCCGTGGCCAATGCCAGGTGCCCCAGAGGGAACGAACAGACCAGAAATAATCAAGTGATCCATCCCGTCACCCAATCCCAGTTTCTGGCAAACAGAGGTGAGGGACACCATTCCTGCCCATCCTGGCTAATAGCCAGTGATGTAGTTATATCAACCTAATTTCCTAGCGTAGGCCAGGCCTGAGGTCGTGTGGAGAGCCACTGAATGGACACGAGAATGGGACAGTCAGGAGATGGGGCCGAGATCCAAAAAATTGGGTTGAACATTTTTACACCAGTGTAGTGACTGCACTAGGGCTAGAGGTTTGCACTGGTGTAACTACGTCGGTGTAAACATGCCCAGCGCAGGCAAGTTCTTCATTCTTCTTCCCTGCCTTTGCGCAGACTTTCTCCAAGCACAGGGAATAGCTTGTTAGCTTGGGCTCTCTCTAGTGACCAGCTCTGCAGCTGCAGAAATGGGCCACGGAGTCACCTAGTGAGACCCTCATCTTACAGCCCACTTCCCCCTGCAATCATCCTCCGCATGGGCAGCTGGTCTGTTGAGTGGTACTGAAGCCAGCTGTGACTTCCCCAGTTACCACTAAGGGAGAGAGATGGTGCCGGGAGGGAAACACCAGTAGCAAGATGGTGACGCTGCTTTAGCACCTACCATCTGACTCACCTGAAGTTCCATTCAATCGCCCCTAGGTACCCAAGTTAGTTCCATGCTGGGGCATTTCAAGCAACCAAGGAAGCTGCTTTCTCAGCATCACCCCCGTGTCCTGGATGGAAACTATGAGCAAAGATCGGCTCATATTCCCCCCTCCTCCCCACACCGGAGGCCTGAGTGGCTTCGACCCAGCCCAGCTTGAGAGGCAACAGCAGCAACAATCGCAGCCCAGATCCTGGCTGTCAGAATTCAATTAAAATAAAGATTCAGTGCAGGAAATGGATTTGTTACACAATTCCAGAGAAACAAGTCTAGCTGAGACCCCTCTGGGCTCTTTTAAAAGGCATCAGCAGAGCTACTGAACTTTACAATGCTTTAAAAACAACTCTGCCCCCCAGTTTCAGGCCTTCACAATTTATGTTCAATAAGAATATAACTTACTGACCATCATGGTTTAAGTTACTCGCCCTCACCCCCTCCCATGGCCTGGGTCCCCCCGAACCCGCTCATTCTTCTATTACAGTAGAGAAGGGAACGCCCTTGCTCACGAGAGGATGCTGCCTCCCCCGGAGGACAGGGGCTTGGAGAAGATGAGGCGAATTGGATTCACCTCCAAGAAGATAAATATTCCAGTGAATGAGAAACAGGGCCGAGCAGTTCATGAGTGGGTTCTAAAGCAGCACCCGGTGGAATTAGGAAGGAGAGAGAGCTGCAGCGAAAAGGACAAGCTAACGGAAACAAACTCAGGGAGACCATTTAATAGGTTCCAGTGGGACCCACAGCTAGAGAAAGGACAGATTCAAGCGTTCTCAAGCTTGGCATCCCGATGGTGCAGGCTTTCGGCTTGCTAGGAAGTTCACAGGTTACCCTAATTTGCTTGTTTGGAACGAGCTACGCTCTTTTTTTAAATGTGCCCATCACAACAGCGGCTGTCCAGCAGGTGACGAGGTCGCTGCCTCTCTTTTTTCTAAGCTCTCTGATTTAGAACCTCCACACTGGACCACTGGGGTTTTAGGATCCAGTGCCCCAAACCCAAGAGAGTCAACCAGCAGGATTTTGCCTCTCTGAGGTCAGCAAAGATGCCTGCAGCACCTTCGTCCAACGCTTCAGGTCTGCCCCATTTAGTATATCTACATTTGGAGCCGGGAGTGCAATGTCCTGCTCTCACTGAGCTAGCGTGCTAAAAACAGCATGTAGCCACAGCAGTGTGAGCAACAGGTGAGGCTGAGTACACACCCACGAGACGCTAGCCAGGGGCAGCTGGCCAGTCCCGCAGCTCACGCTGCTGCAGCTATGTTCTATTGTTAGTGCACGAGCTTGCTCAGAGCCAGCATGGGTAAGCTCCCGGAAGCTGGGAATCACCCGCCAGATCCAAGCATAGACAAACTCCGTGTCCTTTCAGGGGGACTATCGGTAGGGACCACTCTTCACCGGGGTGCTGCACAGACACAAGTGGCTCACCACCAACACCCCTTCGCAGGGAAGCCACTGCCCATTCAATCAACCTTCTGACAATTTCTCTGGTCAGCCCTGAAGAGATTTGCCGTTCCAATTTCAGTGCTGTGCTGGTGTCTTGCTGTCTAAGGGTTTTATACTGCTGTCCATTACCCCAGCCTCTGAGTGCCTTCAGCATAAAATCCACAGCAACAGTGGATTTTATGCCCCTAGTGGATTTTATGGACTCATAAAAACTGCATTCCCTCTATTCCCACCTAGTGTAGATCACCCATGCCCATATCCTTCCCGTACTCTGCATACAAGCACTCGGCCTCCTT
This sequence comes from Gopherus evgoodei, assembly GCF_007399415.2. Lineage (NCBI taxonomy): Eukaryota > Metazoa > Chordata > Testudines > Testudinidae > Gopherus > Gopherus evgoodei. Next base: position 6,652,181 of record NC_044339.1, on the reverse strand, counting down.
TAGTCTAACCTGGCAGGAGTGCGACGCAGGGAAGGGGTGGGAATGATTTTGTCTAGAACAAACAGACATTTCCAGGCCTAGTGGCAATTGATTTACACAGGGTCTTCACAACAAAAAGCTCAACTCCGAGGTTAGATTTACAGCACAGCTTTCAAGATTCTGCTCTGCAGGGAACTGTGCATTTGTCTAGGCTGTGATACTCCTCTCTCCCCCCGCCCGGCACCAAGTCTGAGCCCAGGTAAGCTGACTCTGGCTTGGGGCTGAAAATAGCAGTGTAGATGTCTGTGCTGGATCCTGGGTTCTGAGCCCCCGCGAATCTGAATGCCTCCACTGCAATTTTATAGTTCCATGGCCCAAAAGCCCGAGACAGGTGACTGAGGCTGGCCTCAGCTGTGCCTCACGTCTTCTACTACAGTGTAGACACTGCAGTCAGGACTCCTGGGTTCTGTTTTTGGCACTGGGCAGAATGAGGTCTAGAGATTAAGAGCGAAGACTCTTCCATACTCTTCCTGGCTTTGGAAAGGAATTTGAGTTGTTTAAAAAGACGGCCTGGAGTCAGGGCTTCTGAGGTCTTCCAGGAAGTCAAAGCAGCTGCTCACAATGATTGAACAAAAATAAGCTATGAATCAGAAAGGGCAAAACCATCTCAAAAGCATGTATCTGAGCAACCGTTCCACACAGGAATATGGCAACAGGCATTGCAGAACTTTTAGTACCGTTAGCGCGCGGCAAGCTAGTATGCTGTAGGTTTATACCATGGCTGGTCATGCAGAGAAACCCTTAGACGCTTAGGAGCTTACCGTTCATTGATGCTTCCACGCTTAAGTGCCCCAGCCACTTCTGAAAGGGAGAATTAGGTGCTTCTAAAACTTTTACCCAAAACCTGTCACTCAGTTGGGATAAAGCTGCTATTTTTGCAAAAACATTTCCCATGGCACATTCCAACACACAGAGCTCACCTCCAATAACAAAACATCAGCGTTCCAACTCACCTAAAAAAACCCACGGCCCCAGGCAGTGAAAATCAGGGCATGAAATAAACCTGAAGATTACACGCTGCCTCTTTGAGTTATGGGAGGTCAAAGGAAGTTAGAACAATTTTCAAAAGCCACCAGCTTTCCAGTGTCAGAACTCAGCTGGCTCGTCCCCTCCATCTCAAACATCTCAGAGAAGCTGTTTTGCTCAAGTGTGGAGAACACAGGGATCTTTAATGTACAAAGGACCTTTGTTACCCCCCAAAATTGGGATAATGGCTGGGGATGTAGGGAAGAGCATAACTGCAAGTCAGGCTTAGAAGAGAAGCATCACAATTATTTGTGTTGCCATTAGAGGCTCCAATCAGGGCCCAGTTGTGCTAGACACTGCACAGATATAACAAGAAAGATGGTCCCATCCCACCCACCCACAGAGCTCACGATCTAAGAGGTGGGCTCCACCCAGGCCAGAAGGTTTCTAGGAGAACGTGGATTCCATGTGGAATATGTCACCTCTTTACCCTGGAGATGGCAAAGAGTAGGGTGAAAGATTAGAGGGGACTAGCTCGGGAGTTTTGCAAGACAATGATGACTTCAGATGGCCCCGCTCAGAAAGCAGATATGCGCCACTGGTAAGTCCAAAGTGCGCCGTTTGATAAAAGACAGGCACCACCATGTTAGGATGCACGAGCCACTGGGATCTCCTGACTGCCACGCCTGACCGAAACAACGCAGCCTATAACCCAGAGCCATTAGTGGCTTGGTCCTGCTCCCCATGAAGCCAACAGCAAGACAGCCAATGTTCTAAATGAGATGCTGTCCCTTTCGCGTACGTCAGAGGAGCTGGAATCTACTTCCTACCCACTCCGCAAGTCAGGGGAGAGCGTTTAGATTCCACCTTCTGCCTGCCCTCAAGTAGCAGATATCTATTCTACACCAATGGGGCCTTCTGCATCCCAGGTGGAATCCAGGGACCTTCCCCCTCCGCCATGACCTTTGAAGTCCCGTGTCAGAGCCTCTGACTGAGAAGAGCTAGACAGGTGCCTCTTAATGTAGGTTCTAAACTGACTACTCGGCATCACCGAGACATGCTGGTCCCCTCCCAGCACCTCCCACAATCAGGCTGGTTGAGAGCGAGAGAGGGCTGGTCTTAAAGTAGGTATGACCCCTTGCCACCAAGCTATGAGCTCATTCCTCACCCCAAATGAAGCAGCTTAATGAGAACCGTGCTGACAAACTCCATTGAGACAGTAACACCGGGTAACCGGGTGTTACCATCCTTTTTTCAGGTCTCAGAAGGCACTTGACCACCGTCTTTTCAAGGTGAGTGGCTGTTCTTAAAATCCAGAAACTATGGATTGTCCCAGGAGCAACAAAGCTGTCTCAACGCAGCTAGCAGCCAGCCTGGTCCCCAGCAGCTGTTCATTCTCATCAAAACCCACCACCACCGTTCCACACCATTAGCAGTTGCTCAAAGTTAACAGGACCAGAACACGATGGAGGCTGCAGCAGATCAGGACTCCTCTTGCAGAACTGGGGGGTCTTGGAACTGGAGTAAAGGGGGCTGTCCCTCTCTCCCAATCTATGCTAGCTCAGCTGAATAGGAGGATCTTATAAAAAGACATACCCGGTGTCAGACCCCGCCGCTTCCATGAGCCCCCAAACTCCTGGTATGAGGAAGTAGGTTCCCCTGCCCTCCACCCCCAGTCTAGACATCAGGCTCAACCACTGCTGTATCACCATCTCCAGCCCTTGGGCTGGTCTTCTGAGTGGGAAGAGATCCGTTCTCAGCATTGACCTTTTGCTGCATTACGGCTTCACCTAGAAGGGACACAAACAAAGCTAGCTTGGAAAAAGGAGAAGTTACATGAAACCAGTCACTAGTGACGTATTGATCTTTGGAGACATGGGGGACAGGAGCTGCTCAGAGATGTTAATCAAGGACATGTTTGAGGCACATGCACAGAGAGACTAAATTGCTGCCTAGCTCAGGCTGCCAAGGCCACGACAAGAAGCCGATTGACTGAGGGGTCAAGTCAGGAGTAAATCTCATCGACTCCTGCACAGTACCAAAGTGCTTCCCACACTGAAATGCGGCCAGTGCTGGGGAGGAGCAACCAATTGGCACACACCGCTCTGTGTACAAAAGGGTTCCGCATCCCTGAATTACGCTGAGTAGCACTTACTCACTCTTACTGAAGTCAGTCGGGTTGCTCGCCTGAGCAAGGGGCTTCTCAATGCACTCAGGGTCGCACAGCCTAGACCCCCAAAGCAGGAACACTGGGAAGGCATTTACAACAAGCAAATCCCTCACCCACACCCTCGCCACAGCCCGGGACATGACACCAACCAACCCAAAGACACCCTGCAAACCGCTGCTCACATCCATTGGTGAAGAAGGAGATGGAGGGTGGCTGGAGGTGAGAGAGATTCTCCATCAGGGATCTATTCAGCTCCTCAAGTTTACAGGGAGTTGAATTCAGGTCTGGCAAATACCAACTTGCTATTCATTTAAATGGGAGCTTATTTTCCATCTTCTCATTGATTTCTAGATACCCTTCCATACCCCCACCTCCGCTCATGCTCTCGGGAATTCCCCCCAGCCTCCAATGCTCCATCTACTAAATTAGCTGCCATGCTGGAAAGTTACTATTCCCCAAACAGATAGGCCTTGTGAATGCTGCTCACTGAAGAAAGAGCTGGCAAACATGCAGACCCATTGTAACGAAGGGAAGAAGCTTACCAAGCTCAGCCTGCAGAGACGCGCTAGAGGATGCTGCTGTATTTCCCAGTTAAGCTACATCCTCTGTATATCCTGGGGGAAACTGAGTCAGGGAAGGCGGTCTAAGCGTAGTGCTGGGAGTCAGCCTTCATGCATGGGTCTTCCTGCCTGCTCTGCTACTGACTCCCTATGGGACCTTGGGCAAGGCATTTTGCCATTCTGTGCCTCAGTTTCCCCACCTGTGCGAATGGGGCTAATACTTACCTGCTTTTGTAAAACTCTTTGAAAGGCCTGGCAGAGGCATCCTACACAAAGGCCCAACCTGGTGCTCCCTCTGTGTGCAGCTGTTGGGACTCTTAAAATCAGGACTGGAGGGTTTTTTAAAAGATGCTAGTGATGGAGAGTGCACCACAAAACTCCAAATTGTCCCAATGGCTAATTACCCTCACTGTTCATAGAACAACAGGGTTGGAAGGGACCTCAGGAGGTCTCTAGTCCAACCCCCCTGCTCAAAGCAGGACCAATCCCCAGACAGATTTTTGCTCCAGATCCCTAAGCGGCCCCTTCAAGGATTGAACTCACAACCCTGGGTTTAGCAGGCCAATGCTCAAACCACAGAGCTAAAAATGTACACCTGCTACTTGGAAGAGCCCATTATCAGCTGTTTGTTCCCCCCTGTAGTTACTTATACACTGATCAACTCACTCCTTAACTTTCTCTTTGTTAAGCTAAATAAATTGAGCTCCTTGAGTCTCTCACTCTAAGGCATGGTTTCAATCATTCTCGTGGCTCGTCTCTGAACCCTCTCCGATGTATCAACATCCTTCCTGAATTATGGGCCTCAGAACTGGACACAGGACACCCGCTGTGGTCGCACCAGAGCCAAATGCAGCAGTAAAATAACCTCTCCTCCTACCCCAGGATGTTTATGAGGGATTCAATTCAGAGAGAGAGAGAGAGAGAGAGTGTGTGTGTGTGTGTGTGTGTGTGTGTGTGTGTGTGTGTGTGTGTGTGTGTGAGAGAGAGAGAGAGAGAGAGAACTAGAACAATGAGGTCCCATTCCTGGACTGGGGCACTAGACAACAGGAATTTAACAGAAAAGTCAGGACTGGGTAACTACCCTATGACCAGATCTCACCATCCACTCTTGGTCCTGCCAATGATCTCCCAAAGGATCAGCTCCCTTGGGTTATGCAGAGGCCCCAGCAGTTTAATCACTTCCACGGCGCTATGAGGCCCCGAGGACAATAACCAGCCAAAACAATGCACTAAAGTCAAATCTGATGCACTCAAAGACATCCTGTAGAACAGACTAATTCTTGTTTCCTGGGGAGCTAAAAGTAAAAGAGGCGGCTATTTGTTCACATCTGGGGCACAAAAGAGGAAAGAAAGAGCCGCAAGCCACAGGAAGGCCAGTCTGGAGTTTGGAACTGCTTTAAATTACCCTTTTAATGCCCCATCCGGTCTGACCCTACAGGCATCCAGCAAATGCATAAAATCTGCAAGTTTTAGAGATTTTTCAAAGCCATCTAGGGGAATCTGGAAGCTAAGTGGGTGAAAATCACAATCTTTTTAAGTAGATGATGGGATGGTATGCAGGAACATGGCTACAACTTCTGACTACGTGGATGAGCCCAAGCTGCAGAGTCTGGCATCCAGCTTCAGTTTAAAGATGTCCGGATCCAGTATTTTGGTTCAGGCCAAATGGAAATCTTGAACGCAAAGTCAGGATCTTTTCTCCTGACTGATTTACATCAACGTAACTAGCCCCCCTGGATTTCAGAGGAGTTGTTCTAACACCTTGTCGTCGTTAATGGATTTAGGGTCACAATGCCCCTGTGAGAAGGGCAGGGCTCTTATGCCCATTTTGCAGATGGGGGAACTAAGGTGCAGAGAGGTTAAGTGACTTGCACAAGGTCTGCACAGAAGTGTGTGGCAGAGCAGGGATGGACCACCAGGGTATTCCAAGTCCCAGGTTAGCGTCCTAATCCCTGGACGACCTTTCCTGTGCTCATCCTTACCTCCATAAGCATACGTTAGTAGTGTGATTAAAAGCATCCAAGCAGCTGATTTATTACCCCCTCTCCCCCAGTTTAACACTAAAACCCGTTCCCTGCCCAAGAGCCTATGCACCGTGTCCCAGCTCAGAGCAAAATTTTATGGTGGGAGTTATAAAAGCTTGAATATTATATTGGAAATGCTGCCACAAGCTTACCTACAGCAGCACAGTATTTATGGACCTAGAAATGTCTATATAAAATAGAGGCCCTATAAATCCACACCACAGCAGGCAAAGCAGGAAAAGTCATTAGTCCTGAGGAGACATCAGTCGTCCCAGGAAACTTCCAACGTGCCATTGATAAGACGATGCCTTCTTGGGAACCTGGGGCCCAGTCCAACCACCTTTAAGTCAATGGAAGTTTTTCCTGCTGAGTTTCACGGGAGCCTGGATTGAGCTTGGTATTTTGAGAAGAAAGTGAGGTTAAGGAACAGGACTCAGCACCAGATTCCAGTTCCCAGCTCTGTCATGTTTAGAGCGGGCTGGGAATTTTTCAATGGATTTTTTTTTCCCCCAACAAATACTGATTTGCTGAAACTGAAGCTGTTCAAGAAACAGGGTCGGGTTCAAGGAATTTCCCGAGTCGAAAAAAAAGTGAGAATTTTTTTCCCCTCAAAACAGTATATTTGGACATTTTCAAAATGAAAAAAAAATGCAGTTTTCCGGTTAATGACTTTTCATTTGGAAATTGAATCTAATAAAACTGGGGGGGAAATTTTAAGAGAAGGAAAAAAGGTTGAAATCAAAACAAAATGTTTCAATTGACCACAAAACTTGTGGTTTGGTTTGCAAACATCAGATTTGGGCTTTTTAACCCCAATTGAGAAAGGAAAAAATTTCAGACTCAATATTCGCAGGTGGAAAAACCATATCCCACCCGGCTCTAACAAGTCCTTACTGAGCGACATTGGGCATGTCATGCAGGCACTTTTGAAAATTTCACCTTCAGTAACTTAGGAGCCTAAGAGCCTAAATCACTTTTGATAATGGAAAGTCATTTGGGGCTTTTCAAAATGTTCCCCTTAGTTTTGCGAGGTCTCACTTCCCTACCTGTACAATGGAGAGAATACTTCCTTTCTCTGTCTTGCCTCCTTCAGGGACTATCTCTTGTAATGTGTACATGTAGCACCTGGAATTTAGGGTTTCATCTGGCCACTTGCAGGTGTCAGGAAGAGATCCCCCCGCAATGTATTCTGGGAAGGTTTTTTGTTTTTTTAAAATCTCGTTCCTCTGCAGCAGCAGGGATGGCCGTGGCTGGAGCTAGGACACTGGGAAGATGGGCCAGGACTCTGTGGTGGCATCGAGCATGCTGTGAGAGTCTTGTTTACTTTGGTCTGATTTCCGTTGTTGGGTTTTGTGAGAGGTCTGGGTGGTGGTGATGGCCTGTGATATACAGGAGGTCAGACTCGATCTAGTGGTCCGTTCTGGCCTTGGACTCTATGACTATGAACAAGGTTCAGATCCCAGCTGGGACCTCTAGGTCACATTATAATACAGATCGTATTACCTGGGAATGACAGCAGCAGTGCTAGAACTTTCAGATGAGACACTATCCATACCCAACGAGTGTTTACAGCCCACGGACCATGGGGTAACTGAGGGTAGAAACATTAAGGCCAGTAGCTGGATCAGATCAGAGAGAGTTTCCCAACGTCACTTTATGGACGTCAATTCTCAATCTTTACCTTAACTTTTTTTTTTTAATTTAGGTTTTTTAATTTGACATTTTGCATGAAAAGAAACCAGCTCTTATTAGAATAACAAACTACTATGGATTTTCCCCTCATTCGTTCTATTCAATTTGTTGTTTCTTCTGTCCAATTATGGGAATAATGTAGCAGCTCCTCATCTCCCCTGCGAGAGAACCTGCCGCATTTTCTAATGCCTCCATCGCCTGGAACATGTGTTCTTATTAACCCTCGATTTAAATATCCCCTCCAGCCTCTCCCTAGTGGAGGAGAGGTCCAAGGATGTTGAAGTGGGATTGTTTCCTCATATGCTTCTTTCCATAAGACACCCGCACTGGGGTTTTCACTAGAAACATTCGAAAAAACAAGGAGCAGATAGATGATCATTCCAACTCCAGCCATATGGAAGCTAAGCTTGGAATGAACACTCCAAGGTGCACCATGGTCTCCAAAGGAGAAGTTGGTCGAGGTGGCTACTGCATCTATATTTATGCAGGAAAATTAACCCCTTGGGTGTGATTATTAATGAACTGGGTTCCAGCAGCACCTAGAGGCTCCAGTAGAGATCAGCGCCTGATTAGGCTGGTGCTGTACAGATACACAGTAAGAGACAGTCTGTGCCCAGCAGAGCTTGCAACCTGGATAGACCAGGCAGATGAAGGATGGGTTATCACAGAGGAGCAGCTGAGCCACAGACAGATTAAGTCATGCAGAAAGGGGAATTAGAGCTAAGCTCCCCAGGGCCTTAACCCCAAGCCTATTCTAACTCAAGGCCTCCCCAGCTGTACCGTCTACAGGATGAACTCTGGGATGGCCAAAAGAACCATTCTCTGGCAGGCAAAATCCACCACACTCTCAGGTGGTGGTTTTAGGATGCCGGCTATCGACGCACGCTGGCACGATGTGAACGGCAGTTGCCAGGAAGTCATTTGTTCTTCCTTACCACCTGCAGCTGCCCTACCCAGAAACCCAGATTGGCACTGACCCCACTCTCCTGAGCTCACTAAGAGAGGGCACTCTTTTCTTCTTCCTTTCTGACCATTTTTTCAAAGAGAGACACATACAAGAGCCGATTACACAGCGCTCCGTCAAATTCTATTTATACCATAACCAGAGGGGGTTTGCAGAGATGCCATTATACTTCTGGTGGCTCACGTTAGTCATAAGAGAAGTAATAATGTGGTTAAGTGACTGTTCAACTGCTACGAGGAGGAGGAAGCTGTCAATACGCAGCGCTAACACAATGCTGTACGTCCCCAAACTGCAGTAGGAGTGTTAATTAACGCAACGCCGCCCCAGGAGGAAGGTGGTCAGGTGTTATCCACGTTCAGAGATGGGGAAATTAAGAGACAAGTGGCCTGAGTTCAAGGCGCGCTGAGTCCCCAGCTTCAGTGGGAGCTGCAGACACTCGGCACCTCAAAGTCGGCCAAGTCACCCATGACCTAAGGCCACCCAACAAGTCCATGGCAGAGCTAGGGTGAGACCTCATCCTTCCACCCAGGCACCTGTAGATGACAGTGTTTGTCTAAGACCAGGGAGGTGATACAGACCAGTCTGCAACCCCAAATCTTTTTCAGAGTTGCTGCTTCCCAGGAGAAAATCCCCCATCCTGTACGTATGGCCGACGTTCTTTGTTCCCAGATGTACACCTTAACATTTAGCCATACTAACACGTATCGCTTCCTGGCACCCAGCTTATCAAACAATCCAGATAAGCGACCTGCCCTCTTCATTATTTATCACTCCAAAGTGCGCGCCGGCTGCAAACTTTATCAGCGATGATTTTGTGTTTTCTTCCAGGCCATTGATAAGAATGTTCAATAGCGCAGGGCCAAGAACTGATCCCTGAAGGGTCCCACGAGAAACATACCCATTCGATGATGCTTCCCCGTCTACAATTTCAGGACCCAACTAGTTAGCCACAGAACGCCTGGCAAGCCATTTGTCCAATTTCAGTTTCCATCTGTCCCCCTGAGTTTGCTCTTTTCATTAAGAATGAACTAAGAGTAGAGAAAGGACTTAGTGGAGGAAAGTGAGACCTCGAGACTGCACCCCGGAGGCCCGAATGTTGGATCTCTGCCCTTTTGGCAGCTTTGCAGCCTTCCTAAAACTTGGTTAATTTCCCAGTCCACATGCCGATTTGCATAGTATTACCCAGCATGCCCCACATGGACACTTCCCCCCTGCTCCCCCTTTTCACAGAAGGTCCCAACCGGCTCATGTCATAAATAAGACAGGAGAGAGAAAACTAATACAGCCTCGCAATGTATTATTCATCGCCGGCCCCATTGTTACGATAGATTTACAGCCGCTAATACATGCAAACTAAGTTTAGGCACTAAATGTGAAATTTAAGGGCGGGAGAAGAGACTATTCAACACTCCCTTCTTAGGCCAAGCAACAAGGAGAGCTTTTGCCTTGGCTCCCATCTCAGACTGGGTAGTGAGAAGCATTGCTAGCTCTGGGGTGAAAGGCCAGCTAGCCAACAGTACTAGGCACCGCTACACAATAATTGCCAGAGCTGTAGGAAGGTAATTCACGTAGAACAGCGAAAGGCAGGTTAACTTCAGCCCTATCACTGCATTGCCGGCTTTAAACTCGGCGTGGTCTTAAAATCCCCCTCACCTCTTCCCCTATGACACCACAGCCAGGTTCTTGTTATGGCTGGCTGCTTTAGAGGAGCCCTTTGTGCAAGGTCATCCCTCAACTTGCTCTCTGCTAACTACATCAGCCCCAACCACCAGGTCTGTCTGCTTTGTCCATAACAAGCTGCACGTTTCCTTCCAGCTGGCTTGCATGCATGGAACGTGCCCCCTGGATCTGCCTGTAAGACCATGACTCCCCATCCAAGACTCTTCTGCTGCCATGTCTACAAGAAAGCCAGATAATGAAGACATTGGGTGGGTGCATGTGTGCATCTCTCTGTTATGCAGACACACTATTGCAGAGCCTCAGCTGGTGTCATCTGATGCAACTTCAGTGACCTCCCTGGAACAGCAGCAGCTTATGCTGCCCTCCCTCGCTAGTTGTCACGTATTTAGGACCATCACGCATTGTTAGCTTAAGTCGCTGAGAACTCACCACTACCCTCATCCTTCCTCATGTGGTTTGTCCATCTTTTGTCGCATCTTGTCTTCATATCTGATGGGATCTTCCGGGCAGGGACCCTGCTGTCACTTATGTGCATAACGGAGACCTGATCCTCTGTCAGGGTTTTATATTGCCCGGCGCCATAGTATCTGAGACCCTACTGCATAGCCCAGCACAAACGGTAACGCATAGTAACCTCACCGGCCCCCCGATGCTCTCCTCCCACACGAGGGCTATACAGAACACCACCGCTAGAAATCGTCTTCCTCCCTCAGGGTTAGGGCCACATCACCCTCCTCAAGCCGTCTGCTGGGCTTCTCCCGCTCACTGCATTAAGCCTACTCCTCGCACTGCCTCATATCCACAGCCTTGACAAGGCTCAGTAGCTCCGGCCTGTTTCCCTTCTCCACGCAGATGGGCTGTTTGGAGATTTCCGCTCTGATGAACAGCCCCAGCAGAGGCTAGGGGGAGACCTGCCAGAGATCATTTGGGGATCCAGACCCACTCAGAAGCCTCCTGCACTCTGCTGAAGTGCCCAGGCAGAGTTGTGGAGCAGGGCGCACTGCTGGGTTGGATGGAGGTGTACGGGTGGGGCTGTGTGCACAGCCTGGCAGTGGGTGCTGCCGGCCAGAACTACCATGCGTTGCTGGAGCGGAGTGCAGAAAAGTGCCAGCGTGTAGGGACGCAGTCCCCCTTTGGCATCAATGCCAACTCCTTCCAGCATCGGTCCAGGGGAGTTAGAAAGGAGAAGCCGTGGCTGGAAGAGAGAACTGTGCGACCCTGAATCTGCCAGGCCTTGGGGTTGGTCAGGCACAAGAAGGGAAAAAGGCAGAATCACACGTGATGGGGAGGCGACGTGGAGAAGAAGTTTTCTGCGACACATACAAATACACGTCTGACAGCAAAGAGCAGCTCCGGAGAACAGCGCTGATGATTGTCCCCGGCCTTCAACCCTGGCTGCCGCACACTGTGAAGTGCCGCAATTACAGGTAATAAGCGCCCCGGGTCACCCTCCGTCTTCCTTGAGAAGAGCTTCCCACTCCCACCCCGGCCCGCGGAGGGGTAACGGCTGGCGAGACGGAGCGTGTGTGATGTTTGCGGGGACTGTCATTAGCTGTAGCCAGCAGAAGAAAACCTATTTCCTGTTCAGTGGCCAGCAGGAGCGGCTCGCTATTAAATATGGATCGAATTCACCTCGGTCCCGTATGGAATGGAAATGGGAGGGCGGGTGTGGAAGGCCGGCTCCCCCCGTCTCGCGCACGCCTCCTCTCAACGTTTCCACTTCAGCTTGGCTGTCGACGTGCGTGTCAGTCTCTGCTCCCCCATCCCCACCCGACTGCAGCTCACCGACCCCTCCCCGGGTGGGGATCTCTAGCCCAGTGTAAATGCAAGCTAAATGCAGCATTGATCCCTTTTCAAAGCCGCTAGCACATTGCTGGTCTTAATCACAAGAGCAAAAAGGCCAGGGTCTGCAGCTTGCCCGGCCAGGGTGTTATACAGTCGCCGAGGCGAGGCTGGCAGCTCAGACCGTAGCCACCTCGAGGTGCGGCGCTGGAACATGGCTGCTCGGCCCTAGGGGCTGGATTCTAAGCTGCGGGTGTGGGCCACTGACACCTCAGCTGGGGATCCAGGACTCGATTCTTTTCTTCCAGCCAAGGCTGGCACCATGGAAAACGGAGGAAGCAGGGTCTGGCAGATAAGACCTGAGCTGAATTTCAGAACAGTCCTGCCTGTAGCTGCACCACCTCAGACAAATCACTTGGCCTCTCTGCCTTTGGCTACGACTACACAACCACTTCTGTGGGCAGAAAATGTGTCGCTCAGGGACGTGACTAAGCCACCCCCATAGTGACGTCAGTGACACCGACCTAAGAGCTGGTGTAGACGGCGCTACGCTGGTGGGAGGCACTCCCACCGTTCCTGTGGGGGTTGGTTAAGTAAACGGGCGAGCTCTCTCTCATCGGTAGAGCGGCTACACTAGGGAACTCGCGGCAGCGCAGCCGCATCATACAGCCGCGCCGCTGGAAGGTCTCTTGTGCCTCCCGCTGTACAATTGTGATAACACCCCTCCTCCCTGGAATTGCAGGGGTTAAAGAGCATTTCTCCTCAGAAACACGACACTTTGGGCTCCTATCTCATCTCCAAGGTCCCACCCTCCAGTTTACAAGTTTAAACAGAGATAGGAGTGGGGATAGAGGGCGGGATTCTATGCGTGGCCCCTCAAAAACCTCACCTGGGGCTGGGGAGTCAAGCTAGCTTCTCTCCAGTGCTCCCATCCTCCCCAGCAACCAGGGCCAGGAGGCCAAAATTATTCCCTGGGTGGTAGTTGGGCAGCCCCCATGCTAGGGGTGGGTTTGCACGGCATACCTGAGTGGCCCTTTAAGGGGAAGAAAGGAAGGAACAGGCTGCAGTCCCCTCTCCCAGAGCCAGGCTGGCTCCTTAGGGGCTCATGAGAGCCTTACCCGGTTCACCAGCATGAGCGGATGCGACTGATTCTGCCGAATGGACACACTGCCGCGCAGTCATTTGACAGGAGGTATCAGAGGGTGCCTGCGATCTGGCAGTCAGCAGCTCAGAGCCCAGGCACGTCAGGTCCGGCACCTGAGTTAAAGCGGCCAGCACAATGCTCTCTACAGGAGAGAAGGTCTTATAGCAGCTGGAGAGATGCACGCGCCGTGGGGAGTTTGCCCTCCAATGCAGAGGCGGGGGAAAAATAAAAAGCACCATAACAATGCCGCCCAGCCCATCGTCAGCTGGAAGCTTGTGCTTTCACCCCATTGACTAACGAGCTGCAGCCACGCAGCTCATCGGGCAGGAGGAATCCAGCCAAGGGCAGCTTGGCTCACATTGCAGAGGGCCTGACTCATCACCAAGGCTGCCCCGCCCTGGGAACGAACGCAGGTCCCCGAGTGCGGACTCCACCTCACCCTCACCAGCAGCTCCCGCCGAGAGCATGCACAGGCCAGGCGAGGGACTCAAATGGCAGCCTGCCAAATCCAAGTTCCAGCGGCCCGCACCAGGCCCAGCGGGAAGCCTCCAAAGCAGCCTGAAATGCCTCTTTGTCCCCCACGTTTGGGGCCCATCGAATCTCAGGGCCTGTGTCTCAGCTTGGCTCAGAGTGGAGCCCAATTACACCTCGTCAGGGGGCACCTAGCGTGCTGCCAGCTACACCAGCTTTATCATCTGAGACTTGAGTCTGCAGCATGGCTATGGGGTCCCCCAAAGTTGACCAGGCAGTACCAGCTGGGGAGCGGGGTGCCATGAGCTCTGAGGGGGCAGGCAGGGCACATACCCTGGCTCTTACTGGGCACTGTAAAGCACTGGGGAGTCTTATGGTGCTGCTGCATCTGTACTGAACCGTTTCAGAGCCAGAAAGTGCAATACACTATAAAAGTCTATTTTAAAGCCTCCGCTTCTCCTATAAGCTAACTCCCCAACTCAGGGGACCGCTGAATCCCACCCATGCCAGCCCTTCCAGCGAGCCCCACTGCTTCGTGAACTCGGCACCGAGTCCCGTGAGCCTGTCACCTTCACATAGGCATTTATAATCCCCTTCACTAGGGCTTCCCAAGCACCTGGCCTTTGTTAAACCCACACTCCATCCAAACCGGCCTCTGCTGGAGCGGAAGGAGATCGCCTTCAACCACTCGTAGTAGTAGATCCTTTATCCTCTCTGTGTGCCGAGTTACTGCAGGTATCTGTAGTATGGAAATACCCAGAGACCAGCCGTGAATAGGACCCCGCTTTTGTCTGGCATTGTACAACCACCACAAGACAGTTCACACTCACTGCCAGTGGGTTAGATGCCACCCCTGCCTTTGGGTTTGCCAAGCCAAGCTTCTGACCATCTCTTGCCAGTATGACCTGTGGAATCACTAGAACACGAGGGTGCCAGGCCCATTTGCCCAGACAAGCCGGGCCGGCCGATGTGTCCCATTCAACCAGCAAATGGTTAACTTGTCCCCGCCGGGGAGCTGGCGGGCATGGGAGGCCGGTTAACTAACAGTGCGCCCGGCGCTCTGATAGACACGAAGCGAGCATGCTCCCCCTGCACGGCGAGGGACATTTCCAATCAAATCGCAGCTCATTAGGCATGAGGTGGCAGAGAGGCTGGGGCACATGCAGTCCGGGAGCAGCCCGTCCCCATCTCCATCTCCATAATAGCATGGGAGCACGGCGAGGAAGGCCGTGGTCGGCCGGAGTGCGGGGAGTGCTCAACCGAGAAATGCACCGTCGTTAGAGGCCTGCTATTAGACAGTGGGGGAGCGGGCCCGGGATGGATCTGTCCAGAGAACGGCTGAGCCACAGCAGTTTGTGCACCGCGACAGCTGCACGCAGTGGCCAGGCAGGGCACTGCCCACAAATCCTGCCTTGGTCTTTCACACGTGAGGCAAGCCGGGGCTGGCTGAGCCAGTCACAGAAAGGGTTCTCTGCCATCTTTCAAGGGGCTGGCTCACCCTTCAGGCATAGGGGAAGGGCTGCCCCATCTCCAGGAGCCCAGCTAGTCACTGCAGACACACTGAGGGCCCGTCTACACTTGAACTGCTACAGCAGTACAGGGGCATCAGTGTGGACACTACCTAATGCCGGTGGGAGGGCTTCTCCCATTGCTGAAGTTAATCCACCACCCTGAGAGGTGGTAGCCAAGTTGACGGAAGAATTCTTCCATCTGCCCAGCACTGTCTATGCAGGGACGCATGTCAACTTACTTACGTCACTAAGGGGTGTGGCTTTTTCACACCCC
Source organism: Gopherus evgoodei (assembly GCF_007399415.2). Taxonomy (NCBI): domain Eukaryota; kingdom Metazoa; phylum Chordata; order Testudines; family Testudinidae; genus Gopherus; species Gopherus evgoodei. The sequence goes on along the minus strand of NC_044339.1, from coordinate 6,636,904 downwards.
TGAGCGAGGCAGCTGGGTTGATGGCCAGCCCCAGGGGTCTGTCTACACTCCAGTTGGAGGTGTGCCTGCAGCACGTGTAGACGGATCCGAGCTAGCCTTAACCGAACTCACACCAACAACAAGAGCGGTAAAACCACGGCAGCACGGGCTGTACCAGCCACCTGGGTCCTAGAGCAGGTACCCAAGCAGCGAGCCCAGCCTGCCGCCGCTTCAGAGCGCCTGGTATTTGAAGTTGGCTAGATGGAGTTCTGGTCTGTAGACACACTCGGAGGCACTCGAGCAGAGGCCTCTGGCTGAGGAAGTGAGCTCAGCCCATCCTTGCTGGGGGAGCATCTGGGATGAAGTCAGCCAGTCCCACTAGGTGCAAGAGATCCTGTGTGCACTGGGGCACATCCAAACAGCAACCCCCTCCCACTCCCCAAATACATTCCAGATCCTTTAGCCGGGTTGCATGTCATGCTGCCAACCTCCCCGCTCTCTACCAATCCACCCTCCCACAGCCGGTCCTCACCCACCACACTCCTTAAGTGGCTCTGTCCTCAGGCTCCTCCCTACGTAGCTCTGGTGCCATCTTCACCCACTCGCACAGTGTCACTCGCTGCCTCAACCCACACAGCCCCCCAACGTCGCCCTGGGCTCCTGGCCACCACTGAGCACCCAGCATCCCTGCTTGGCTATCCCAGGCACCTTGTCAGGGGCTGCTCCTTCCTCCCCATCTCCCTCAACCAGCAGCAGCTGCAGTCCCCTTTCCGGCTCACCAGGCCAGTGCTTTTGGCAGTTCCCTTCATTCCCCTACATCCAGTCACTCTCCAGCTGCATCCGAAGCCAGGGGTCAGAGGGACCTCACACGCGAGCAGGAGCACCGAGAGCACGAAGCTCCGCCCGGCCGCACGCTTCCACGGGTTCTGTGCCTGCTGTCCGAGTGCCATTCTCATGCCGCTCAGAGCCCCGGCGAGGGGCGCACAGCCAGGCTGCCCCAGGCACCGGCCTCTTCCCTTGTAATCCTTCCGGCCTTCACTCCGCAGGGCGTCAAAGCAAGTAAGGAACAAGCCTGAGACAAAGGTCTCCTGGAAGAGCATGCAGGGTAGGCCAGGCTCGGTCCAGAGTGGCTGGAGTTAACACTTGCCAGCGCTAAGGATGAGACTGGGGCTGCGTGGGCAGGTGGGCTAAAGCCACAGTGACCCCAAGCAGCAAGAGTCTCACCCCGGCATGTCCAGCCATCACACCAGACCCTTACCTCCCCACCCCTGGCTGCCCTCAGAGTGCAAGCAAAGCTCACCCCATCCCAGCCACCTTCCGCATCTCACAGCCAGAGCAATCTGTGCGCAGCCATACAGAGAGCACAGGCCAGAAACTCGCTGGGACGTCCCACGCAGATGCAGGAGTGAGGAGAGGAGTTGACACTAGGTCAGTGTAGCACCAATAGGAGCCTAGGCCAGGTCTCGTCTGGGCCAGCTGGTCAGTCACCCAGCACCTAGTTCGAGGAGCTGAGAGTACGTGTGGGGAGGGCGGAAAGGAAGGAACCCCCCACCCCAAAGGAGGTTGGAATCCTGGCACCCAGCCTTGCCCGTGGCAAGGGGCACTGAGCCACGGCAGTACCTGAGCCTGCAGGGTGGCAGCATCCAGCACGGTGACCTGGTTGGCACAGCTGGCCCACACGGTGTCATCCAGAGTCAGCAGGGTTTGCACCGGTCCAGTCCCCACCTCCAGACAGGTGGGCTGCGCCTCGAGGTCCCACAGCCCCCCTGCAGAAAATAAAAGGAGAGCAAATATCAGAGACCTGTCATCATAGACCAGAGGAGGAAAGGCCCCCTGGAGCCAGATCTCAGCCCGCAACGCCTAGGGCTTTACCCTCAGGAGTCTCTGATCAGACTCTGATCCCCAGCTGAAACCCAGCCCGGGGCGTTTCATGCTACGACCATGGCAGACCCACATTTCAATAGACAGCTGGAGCCCCACTCCTGCACCATCCCTCTGCCCGTTCACCAGCTCACCACTCCCTGGGACATCTGCAGCCATTCATTCCATGCAACAGTAAACAGCAGGAAAAGACGTCGCTGCCAACACCTACATCCAGGGAGCGTTAGCCACTGAAAGTGGGCAGGATCCTTCCGACGCTCCCCACAGAACCCAGGCCACGCGTCCATGGACCTGAGTTTGGAAGCCTCTGGCTTCACACTTGGCCCTCCCCAGCACATCCACCACTCTGTGGCGGCATCTCCAGCAGGGCTGGAGGCAGAAGAGGGGAGCTGGCCTGCTACAGGAATTCGGGTGGCTGGCTCAGCAGGGCAGCAACGTCTCTTCCCCCTACAAATCAAGTCTCACCTGATGCCTCCACATTCTGAATGCGGCAGCAGGAAAACAAGCACAGTTCTCTTCCCTGAAGCCTTGACAGCATGCACGGTCTATTTATAACCAGGCTGCAAGCTGCAGGCGAGAGGGGATGGCGTGGGATTGCTCACACACAGAAAACAAAAATACTGAGGAGGACTGTACAAACGTCTTTTCCAGCCAGTGACGGCTCCCTTGCCACTCTCCCTGAACTTGGGAGGCAACCTCCAGGGGACTAACTCCCTTTCCTCTGCCATCCCACGGGCATGGAGAACAGATCGGAGGGGGAGGCCGAGCCAGGTGGCAGAACTTGGCTGGCTTGCGGCCTCCTGCGCAAAGCACCCTGTTGCAGGGAACGGGCTGTTCCTCGCACAAGACCCAGTCACATTTCCCTGCCTTTGCGGTGATTATTCCAGCCTTGCAGCCCTTCCAACTGCCACTTAGCTCCATCTGTTAAACGGATCCAAGGAGAAAGGTGGGGGGTTCTCAGATGGGACAGGAGGGTGCTGGGCACGGGGGTGCGAGGGGATCACAGATAACATGCACGGCAGTGCACATCTGCCCAGTTAGAAGCATGTCTGCAGCGGCAGCACCATGCGGCTCTTTGCACCAGAGCTTTGAAATGCAATTTAAGAAACGGGCCTTGGCACACGGCTGTGCGGCAGCTTTCCTCCCGTGCCCTTCAGCACTTCCCCGCGCTAGGCCCGGCCTGTCGTTAAGAGGAACTGAACTGCCTCGGCTCTTTCATCAGGGCATCCCGCAGCGCCAATTTCCCCACAAAAGGCGCGGCAGGAATGACCTTTCCCACCCCGAGTATTTTCTGAGCGGCGGCCTCTGCTGCAGGTTGACCCCTCTTGGCACCTGCCTGACGTGAACCATGAAAGGATCCCTTTGCTGCCCAACTCCCGCCCCGCAGCGCGCATGACTCTACAAATGGTTGAAAGAGCCGGAGGCAGCGGCATCTCTTCAGGGAAACGGGGACACTCAGGAAGCTCTAATTAAAGCGACGAGGTTACGGATTAAACCGGAGACTTGAGAAGAAAAAAAGAGCCATGACACTGCCAATGGCGGGTGGTGCAGCGCAGGGAAACAGGGCAGATCAATTGCCTGCTGCCTTCGGGGGGTTCTCACTGTGGTGCCAAGCTGGGACAGAAACCCCTCCTGCGGCAGGGCACACATCGGCCTCTAAGGTCAGGTCACCTAGTCTGAGCTGTACATTGTAGGCCACAGCGGGGAGGGATAGCTCGGTGGTTTGAGCATTGGCCTGCTAAACCCAGGGTTGTGAGTTCAATCCTTGAGGGGGGCCATTCAGGGAATGGGGGTAAAAATCTGTCTGGGGATTGGTCCTGCTTTGAACAGGGGGTTGGACTAGATACCTCCTGAGGTCCCTTCCAACCCTGATATTCTATAACCATTCCCATCCACTCTAACTGGTTCAAGAAGGAACTTTACCCAGCCCCACCCACTCATGGGTAGGTTATTCCTAGACTCCCAACTTCAAGGTGTCTCACACCTTCCTTACTTCTGCTGTTGGTCACCAGCAGAAACAGGACCAGGAACAGTGAGTCTATCTGAGGAAGCGTGGGCAAGTCATTTGAGTGCCGGGCTTCTGAGAGATCTGAACTGAAGCCGCCCTGCCCAAAGGACTGATGGGCCCTCAGCCCTAGACTTTGAGGAAGTTTGGGCAGTTCAACTCCACATCCAGTCTGGAAGAACCATTCCCCGCTCAATGCCCGTTGCTTCTCTGGACTCAAAGGGGAAGTGTGCTGCAAGTCTGGGGAGGACACGCCGTTGTTCTTCAGATGAAACAGAGGTTGAATCCCTGCTTGAAGCCCCAAGCTGAACTCAACCCAAAGTATGAAACCACGAACCAGCACCACTGCGGCCGAGAGTCCAGGCAGGATGTTTCCAGCTCAGGTTCCTCAACGCCTTTGAGACATTTCCACCAGGTCATTTTTATTCACTAAATCTCTCCCCTCTTCACGCACACAATTCGCTGCTCTCCAACTTGTCATTGGCAATAATTCTCTGCCCACCACTCAGCCAGGAGCATTGTCTCACATTCGACACCTTAAAACTCTCACCATTTTCATTAGACCCAGGTCAGGTTGTATGGTTCATTCCCTGATTGGATACGCGCCGCTTCTGGTCAGGTTCCTTATGCAGTCGCGTTTGCAAAGGTTCACAGCTTTTAATGCCTGGAAGGAACCACTATCAGCATCCAGCATTCAGAGCCCAGGCCTACACTGAAGCCCATAGAAACGTAGTATTGGAAGGTACCTCCAGAGCCCAGCCCCTGGTGCTGAGGAAAGACCAAGAACCAAACAAACCTAGACCCACCCTGACAGGCGTTTGTCCAACCCGTTCTTAAAAAATTCCCTTGGAAACCTATTCCAGAGTTTAACCATCCTTGTAGTTAGAAATCTTTTCCTGACATCTAAGCTAAATCCCTCACTGCAGATTAAGCCCATTACTATTTGTCCCACCTTCAGTGGAAACGGAGAACAATAAATCAGCATCCTCTTTAGAACAGCCCTGAAGACCATCAGGTCCCCCCTACCCCAGTCTTCTTTTTTCAAGATAGCACAGGTCATAGAATTTCACCCCATCATTCCTGCCGCGAAGGAAATTTTTTCCTGCTATTGAAGTGACACTACAGAGCCGATTAATTTGCAGCTGAACTACAGAGCATCTTTTCAAAAGACATCCAATTTGGATTTAAAGCTTTGCAGTGATGAATTCACCACCACCACCACTTGCTAAGCTGTTTCAGTGGCTAATTGCCCTCACTTAAAAATTAGCATCTTATTCCCCAAATGATTTTTTTTTTAAACTGCAAACTACTGGATCTTGTCATGTCTTCATCTGCTACATGAAAGGACTTCCTAACAGCAGATCTCTTTTCCCTGGTACCTGTAGTTTGTAATCAAGTCAACCCTTAGCCCTCTCTTTGATAAGATAATGATCTTAATCTATTTAAGTCTCTCCCCGTAAGGTCTGTTTTTCAAATCTCAGATGGTTTTTTGGAGCTCTCTGAGCCCTTCTGCAATATTCACTTAACATCGGCTGTTCCAGAAAATGTGTGATTTCATTTGAAAGAACAGACCAGTTACGTGCGGCCTAAGAATCTGCAAGAGAATTTATGGAGACATTTCTTCTTGAATTATTTACCAAGCCCTCATCAGGTGCTTCACATCAAAAACCTCTGCAGAAGAACGGAATATCAGGACTGAAAGCAGCTGGTCAGCCACCTTGGCCATTTCCTGGGTTTGGGAGACCCAGAACTGGCACAGATTGGCACAGCTCTACTGATTCAGGGACGCTATACCAGTTTGTGCCAACTGGGGATCTGGCCCAAAACCCTTGGGCTCTGAGGAGCAGCCCTGGAAGAAACTACAAATACTTTTTTAGGGCGGAAAAGCTTGAGATGCTGGCGTCACACCAAGCAAGAGGAAGGGAGAGTAAACCGATGCTTTGCTAATTTCTGCCCTTCTGGCCAAGGAGAAGGAATGGAGGAAAATGGAACAGAAAGAAACTTAGCAGCTTCCTGATGCAGCGGCACAGAAAACGACCGCGGCACATGTCGAGTAACAGCGCGGTGACGTATTGTCACAAACATGACACTCACTGTTCCCTCACGCCCAGAGGAGAAGCTGAGGGGAACGCACCAGCTGGAAGAGGAAGGGATCCCCTAACGCTTACCAGCTGCTATCAACATGAGCATTGGGGTGCCCAGGCCGAGGGGAGAGCCATTCTGCGGACACTCAACCCAGACTAGCTCTTACCTCCCTCATCCCTGATTTCTCTGGCTTTCCAGGCAGCCTTACTGGTCTCACTAGGACCCCGTGCCCCTGACAAGTGCCACCAGCAGCACTGGCAAAGGCAAAGCCCCTTTAGCTCAACTGGAAAAGTGACATTCCCACCATGCTGCACTCCACCATTGGGAGCCCACTCCCAGCACCACCGCACGAGACTTCTGAAATCCGAGGGCTGGGAGATAACCAGAGCCCTTTGGCGACGCCCAGGGGTTGCTCTTCTGAGCCCAGGCCCTTAGCAGAGCTCCTTTGAGCAGACGAGGGATTGAGGACTCTGTCGGCGGTCTGGACTGCACACCCGTCTTTGGCCGGTGGCCAGGTCCCGAAGCCTTGGGAAGGCTGCACTGCCTACCTCCATGTTAAAGCCAGAGGACAGGGATCAGCAGAGACCCACATCTGGGATCATACTGCAGCTCAGGAACTAGCCTCCCTTTCTGTAACTACAAGGTTAGTGCAGCCACGTTCCCGCACACGTTCCTTTCTCCACGGCCCCGCTGCTTTAATCCGTCCCGGGAGCTGGTGGAGTCCGACCCTCTGCTGTTCTACACATTCCCTGCCTTCCCCTCAAACGCCCCCCCAAGCCAGAGCCCAAGCACGGCTCTGCCCACGGACTGGGGCGCTGCTCCCGTGTGAGCCAGGCCCCTTTCAGGGGATACCGCAGCTTTGTTCAGCTCCTGGAGGGGCAGAGGGACCCAAGCACCTTACGAATGTCTCTGTACAGACTTGCAGGTTCATTCAGGCTCTTTCCTACCCTCTAGTGGTCACACAGGGGTATTTCCTAACCCGGCGAAAATGGGTCTCCCAGGAGCAGGAGAGGGGAGCTCAACAGAGCATCCTCCCCCATGCCTCCCATAATGCCTTTGGGCTTCTCAGCCCCCTGCCTGTCCTGCAGCAATCGAGATCCATCCCCTTCCCTCCAGCGCTGCCAGCCAGAGTCACACTAGGTCTCCTTGATCACACGTGAAAGCCAGACGTAGGACCCATCCCAACTCTCTAATCTTCAGCGGCTCAAGGTGCAGCCTGAACGCTGGCATAGACACACACAGCTGTCATTGCCTCATGGAAAGCCTTGTACCCACATCCACGGCAAGGTCAGAGTTCCTCGGGGGCCATCACCTTTGGAGGCACCCACCAGAGTAGAGGCCCAGCCATCCCCAGGCGAATGCAGTGACCCGCGCTATGTGCTGGCGGTGGTGGGAGAACATCCGGCATTCAGCCCCAAACCACAGACTTCTACACCTGACCTACAGGAGTAGCTCCATCCCCTAGCAGCAGCAGTAAACTGTTCTCCTCCAAGTGGGCCTGCACCTGTGGGGGAATAGGACGCTTCACAGGCACATGGACGCAACTCTGCTTCATTCCTACTGCCCAACCATCTCTCGGTGCCTTGGTCCCTACACTGGGAGTGGGAGGGAGGGTCAGTAATTCCAGAAGTCAGGAGCTGACTTTAGCCATGGAAATCCCAGCAGGAATGAAGTCTCCCTGGGCTCACCTGCCTGACACCCGGCTCACCTCCACTGAGAGGCAGGGCCAACAGAGTGGATCCGACTTTAACGGCATCCCAGAGAAAAGCAGCACATGAATAATTGAGGCTCAGATTAACCAGAAGAGCCACAGCAAGGGCCTTGCGAATCCCTCGCTCTCTCTTCTTATGGCCTTTCTTTGGCTGAGAAAACAGGCAGAGCGCTGGCTGAAAGGGGGCACCCAGCGACGGAGCAGGGTGGAGACTGCACCCTCATGGTGAAGATGGCGCATCTCCTCAAATACCACAACCACCCACGTTCCATCCATACCAGGCCTTGCAATCAGGACCCTCGGGATTCCCGCAGACAGGGGATTCTTCCCCTCGTGCCAAGGAGAAATCCCCTTCCACGTGGGGTAAACCAAGGTGTGCTTGTGACTGCCGTCCACGCACCACAGCCATGGCACCAGGACATCCAGGCTCTCTGCACTCCAGTGATCAGAGTGCCCTGCCTAGCGACCATGGCCTAGGCAGATGCCCTGGGGGGCTCCTCGAGACTGGAGCCCAGGATCCTCATCTAGTCAAGCCCCTTCCAGCAATGAGACTAGGCTGGGTTTGCCTCTGGAAGTGGGGCCGATGTGAAGTGATGCGGAGCAGCTCCACACCAGCTGTTGGCTGTACAACGGCTGAGGGCAATGTCTGAATCCAGCTGCCAGCCAGTAGGCTAAACACCCCCCGTTGACGCATCAAGCACCTTCATCTCTGGCTGCTGGACTAGTCAAGGACCTCACAGGACTGGGCCCCACCGTTGGCTTAACAGGATGAGAACCATCCACATCGGTGCAGTTAACATGGTTGGGCTGGGACAATAGGACAGAGACCACGAGTTTCCACCTTGCAGATCCTTCCCGAACACGGGAGACCCGGTGACAGACCCTGGGTGGGGCCGACTGACCTTGGCCCGCCATCACTGTGCTTTTCACGGACACAGATTTGTCCTACCAAGATTTCCCATGGCTTCAGCAGAACATTAAAGAGCAGTGGGAGTCAGGGAGATGAATCGGTAATGAACGACACTGCGAGGGCTCTTGTTTGCTATCCCTGAAAGGCTTCCAGAGGGAATCTGCTCCCTTTATAAAGTCAAAGAGGATTTTGCAGACCACCAGCCCTGAGAACTCCAGGTGCATTCCAGAAAACAGCCAGCTTGCAGCCTCTAAAGATCTTGCACCTCGGAGAGAAAGGAACCCAGGCCCCCTCCCCAGATCCCCAGAGCCAACAGGTGCCCAAAACACGAGTAGACAGGCCCAAGCTGCCTTCCAAAGCCAGGCTGAACAGTTGTGCTCCAAAACTCCAGAGATCTTCACTGGAACCCCTGCAAACCAATGCCATGCGCTCCCTCTGGGTGCCAAACCAGTCTGCTGCCCCTTTCACCACACACCTGGACAGAAACCAGCCAAGAAAGTCACTCCTGTCCCTCCACCCACACCACCCTCCTTCAGCTATTAAGGGTAACCTCCTGCACTAGAAACAGAAGTGAACGGGGCACAGAGTGGCAGGTCATTGAAGTGGATGAGTCCCAGGGAGCCAGATCCCCCCCAAAAAAGCAAAGGCCAGCAGCAGGGGAGAGGCCGGGAGGAGGTGGAGATGTCTCAGATCAGAGGAGAGGAGTGATATGCAGAGCCGGAGCTGAGAGCTGTTCCCGCTCCGTGCGGTGAAGGGAGCCAGGTTCCCTACCATATTTATCCAACGGAGCGAGAGCTCCATGAACCCTGCAGATATGTGCACGTATTTACATTCCTACATACTCCCACCTGCCTGGGAGATGGCTTCCTTTTGCCTCTCCCCCTTAAATTAAAACCTATAAATGCCTTATCAAAAACTCATTTAAAAAACCCAACACACTGCCAAGTGGCGTCAGCATTCTGCACACCCCCCCGGTGTATAACCTTGAACGGGCTGCGATGACATAGCCATGCCAGCGGCTTAATGCAGCACCAGGAGAGGGCACAAAGCAGAGACCTCGGGGCCACAGGAGCGAGTGTTCACCACCCCACACCATTACGTACAATACCTGGCATCCAACGGCCAACCCAGAGGGGGAAATCATCCCTAGCCCAAAACTCTGCATAACCCGCCATTCAGGCATCTTCCCCTATGCCTGATCCACTGAGGCTATGAGTCTGTTGCTAATACCAGCACACGGGCTTAGTCCTTTAGCTCAAGGTGCAGGGGTGCACGCTTTGGGCTCTGAAGGTCCCAGGTTCAAGCTCTGATGGAGACCAAGATAATGGTCAGCACGTACGAACCATTTTAGGCCTATTTTGAGAACCTGAATGGCGTTTATGGCTTTGCTCTGGCCCTCGGCAGCCACATAAATCAGTCTCAGTCCCTCGTTGGACTCTATTTATTCGGGTAAATGGACATTCCTGGAAAAGGGAGAAATAAGTGATCCTGACAGATGTGTCACTTTGGCAAACCCTTGTCTAGCTTGGCAGGCCAAGAAAGGCTCCTTGGATTGAATGGCTCCAAACAAACGTCCATTGGCCAACTAGAAGTTAGAGCAAGGAAGTTTAAAAGCCATTTGGAGACAACCAGCCTCTTCTCTGCCAGAGAGAAGTGACAGCCCGTCAATAGGAAATTAGTCTATAATTCTCAAATAGGAGTTTATTTCTGCAGCTGTTACGAATCCTGAATTCCAGCAATTGCATTCTGAACAGCCAATTAACTTCTATCTATATATTTATATATTTGCAATAGCAGGAAAGAAAGTTTTCAAAACCACTTGGCAATAAACTTGGACCAACTTTCCCTATGGGGTCCAGGGATGGTTTGGACAAACCTGTCTCTCCGTTGGATCAGTTAAGTATTGTCCTGCTTGCGACGACCCCGACAGATTTAGGGCAATCCAATCCCAACTGGACCATGCAGGAAGGCCACAATTACTGTGTCTGAATAGCCAATAACTGACTGAAAACTGCAGGCCGGTAAATCCAATCAGCGCTCTAGATATCACACTAACTATTGCTGTATAGGGGACCCTTTAATATCACATCACCTCTCTTTGGTACGTCTATGGCCTTCAGTACCGCAGGAGCTGAGTGCCTCACAATCTGAGACATTTATCCTTACAACCCCCCTGGGAGGCAGGGCAACACTGTTCCTGTTTTAGAGATAGGGGAAATGATGCACAAAGGTTAAGTTACTTGGCCAAGGTCACAGAGGAAGTCAGTGGCACAGCAAGGAACTGAATGCAGGGCTCCCGCACCCTAGGGGCTAACCTATGCCCCGACTCATCCTTCCCTTCTGAACATGCCATGTTACTCTGCAGGCCACTGTCCAGAGTCCGAGCACGGCAGCTGGTAGGAAGATCCAATTCCCAGCTACACTGGGCACATTACACCCATGTTCCAGGCACGGATTCGTGGGCAATGTTCCAATGCAACAGCAGCAAAGGGTTAACTAGCGGCCCCACTGCAGCCAGGGCATAGGCATTACAAAGAGACTGGCCCTGCAGCTGGGAGACCATTCCTGTCTCCCCAACCTCATTCCAGATCCCTGGGGAAGGCACATCAAGAGCAAAGCGCCCGCCTCCCCGTGCACCACTCCCACACTCACCGTTGTTTCTGGCATAGGCAGCTAGCGTGCCGTTCTGCAGTCCGGCAAACAGGTACTCGGGGCTATGCTTCAGGCAGAGGACAGGCTGCCGCCCAGGGCTTCGGCAGCTCAGCAGGCACTGGGTCCCCATGTCGACGCTGCCGTACACCAGGATGCTGAAGAGAGGGAGAAGAAGTGGGAAAGCCCAGAGTGACACTGGTGAGCACCTGTACGAAGTCCAGTCCTGGCAGCCACCAACTGCACCAGGAGTCCCCCGTACAGAGTGGCTAGCGGGAGCAGATCCATCCGATCCACCTGCATGAAGCAAGTTCTGAACATGTCACCCCAGGCTGATCTCTCATGTTTCTGTCCCCCCCCCCCCATTTGCTCCCGGACTGAGAAAGGTATGGCCCAGCTCCGCCATGCAAATGATTTAAGCCAGAACATGCGTTCGCTCCAGGATGAAGCACACGGGAGGGAGAGATCCCAGCCAGGGAGGAAGCTATGGCTCCCACGGCTCTGTCTGAACGTGGAGCTCTTGGACTGATGACGTGCATGGCTGGTGTCTGCAATGCCAAACTCAGGGCTCCACCTTAGGAACAAGGGGTGCGACCACCCCTTGGTGGATTTTGCACACCACCAGCCTTGAGAACTTGGCCTGGCGGGCCAAGGTCAGTCGGCCCTACCCAGGGTCTGTCACCGGGTCTCCCGTGTTCAGGAAGGATCTGCAAGGTGGAAACTCGTGGTCTCCACCCTATTGTCCCGGCCCAACCATGTAAACTGCAGACAAGGGTTACCGGTTGGCAGCTACCCATAGCAATGGAGCTAAGTGACAGCAGTGAGCAAATCAACACACGCAACACCAAGATTTTCACAGCGAGACAAAGCTAAGCCTGGGAAAATCATGGATGCCCAGAGTTTGGTCCTTGCAGGCTCCTGGCTGGTGGGAGACGTCCTGCTGCTGCAAACACTCAAAACTCAGCCAGTTCCTAAAGATTATTTTTACCTGCATAGGCAGAGAAGTCTGAATCCCTCTGGCATCAAGTGGAGACAAGACCATGAGGTGCAGGAAGGACTATGGGGGATAGATGGGGAGGTGGGAATCTATCTGATCTGATTTGCAGATCCTGTCCGGGGCCTGGCCTCTGCCTTCCACTGTCCAGGCTGGAGGAGGCAGGAAGAATTTGCAGAGGAGCAGCCCTAAAAATCAGTGACCCCTACAGGAAGGGTGGAGAAGCTCAACGCCTAGCCCTGCCCATTGCTCCAGGAGTGGAGGCGGGTGAGGGGGACGTAAGACTTGAGATTTCCGGGGGGAGACGCTGGCTATCCTCAGAATCTTACTGGGGTGCAGAGGAGGAAGAAAGCCACAGATTGAGAACAAACAGAAGGGCCAGCCGGCTGGACAGCCGACAGAACTGCTAGAGCGTAGTGCAAGTGTTAGCAGGCTGGTGGCGCTTGACACGCAGCATGGCTACGGGGCGGTCGCCATGGCTGTGCTGGGGGACACCTGCCTCCATGGAGAAGGCTGCAAAGATGAGCCCCCGGCCCAACCCTCACCTGCCATCCTGCAGCCCCAGACAGATAGTGGGATGCGGTGCAGAGGGCTGGTCAGCTGCTGATCTCGAATCCTCTGCTTTGAACTGCTCTTGCTCCTCCTTGCTCTTCTCGGGAATGTATTCCATGCAGAGCACCTGGGAGGCCACCGGGAAGGACTTCACCGTGCGGGGCACCGAGCGGTTGAGTGAGAAGATCTCCACCTGGCCCCCTGCTCCTTCCTGGCCTCCTCCAACCTGTGGGGATGCAGGAAGCCACCCAGAGGGGCTTTGAACCTCTGCCCCTGCAGCCTGGAATATTCCCCCACCCCTTCGGCAAACAACAGGGTGCCCCATTTTCTCCCCCGGCTTTGCCATTGGGTGGAGACTGGGACGACAAGCTGCTTGGACCATACCCATGGCAGCTCCTCCCGTGCAGGACTCTGGGTCAGGCTCTCTGGCCAGGGGCTGGGGGGGTCGGGCTGATTAGAGTGACTCCTCCTGGTCTGCAAGCTCTAGGAGGTGCACAGGATCTCCTTAAAGGAGCATCGGTGGGTGGAGCAGGGGGGCCTGTACCCCATGCCGCAGACACACTAGGCAGCACCCAGGAGGTTAATTACTGCAATTACTTTGGGTAGTTTACACATGGCCCTGCTTGAACAGCTGATTTCCATGCAAGGAACCAAAACCCCAGGCCCAGGCATAACTGGGGCTGTGGCATTTCACTGCCCACCCCCTTGCTGCCAATCCCCTTCCCATCTGACACTCGACAACAGTGCCAGTAGCGTGCTGGCCTGGATTGACCAGGAAAACCAACTTGGTTGAATCCCTTACAAAGCATCTCTCCTCTTCACACTCCTGCCCATCACTGGGGTATCTGAGCACCTCAAGCCTGAGGTGAGTCAGACCATCGAGGGCGAGCCTCGACTGGGATTAGCAGGAAGCTCTAGCCTTCGACTCTCAGGAGCCATTCCCCACGCAGGCCAGCTCAGCCCGTACTCACCCACAGATACCCCTGCGGAAGGGAGGTGCTCACGGCAGAGAAGCCCAGCAGCGAGGACTGGACAGGATTGTGCACCACGGCTCCAAGCTGTAAGAGAGACGGGGACACAACACCATCAATCGAGGCCTGGACAGTGCATTGCTGGGAAGCATCATATGAGCATGAAGGTAAATGCAAGAGCCAAAATGCTCTCCCCACCCTGACCCCCTCCACCGCGAGTCTGCACCTCAACGTGCTGAGACGTGGAATCTAATCACATGCTCCCCAAAACACAGCAGCCTGGCTGCACAATTACAAGCCGTCAAGGTAGAGAAGATGGCCCTCTGCCCCGTGATTTGCCAGCAAACTCACTCCCCCAACCCTCTGGCAGAGCCATCTATGGTTTGCACACAAGCCTGGACCTTTCACTGGTACGCAGAGACATCAAATGCTTGATTCTTCTCCTCCTGCTCTGGCCATGAGGGATTTGGAAGAGCCATTTTTAGAGACACTGTTTTGAAGTCTGGTTTTCCATAGCCAGCTTCTCGACGGGCGCATGGGATATTTACAGAGATCTCAACTGAACGGAAGCTGTAGTGGCGAGGTGGAAGGGAGAACAGCCACTGTCCAGCACACAGCCCTCATACAAGATCTCAAAACCTGCCTCAGATCTTAGCTAGCCCACTTCCATTTGGAATCGGATGCCGCCGCGTGTTCAGATCACCACCTTTTGGAAAGGAGTGTAGGTAAGCAGCCTTATTAACAGATGGGGCAACAGAATCACAGATAGGCCCAGGGTAGGTTTGTCCAGCAGTACCTAAGCGGCTCAGGATCAATCACGTGGGCTTTTTTCCAAGTCTCGCCCAAAGCGATCTGCTCAAGGTCACGCCACAAGCTCGTGGCCCAGCCAGGAATGGAGCCAGGCGTCCTGTCTGAAGGTTTCATGATGGAACCGAGAGAGCCTCCTACAGTTACAGCTGAGCTCTGGAGCTCTTCCAACCCACAGATCAATACCTTGGGCGTGGGAGAAACGCAGGGATCTCAGCCTCGGAGGCAGAGTTTCGGATGAACTCTTGCAGCACAAACCAGACACGTTTTGTTTGGCTCCCAGTTCCCTGCTCTGACCACTAGACTAATTTTGCCTTTGCAAAACCCACAATCGTTCTCGGAGCGAGAGGGGAGCTATAGGCCCAAATTCTCTTTTACATCTTGATTCCCTCTGCCACCATCAGAGCAAACTGGCTCCACTGACTAAGACAAACCTGGGACTTTTCCTGCTTTTTCTATCCCCCAGGCAGCCTGGGATTGATATGCAGGCAGAGATGCATATTTTCTCCCCCTCAACCTCACAGAGAGAGGGACCCAGAACTGATGATCTACAAGTCAGGACAAAAGCACCAGCTCGCTCTCCCATAGCTGTGCTAACACTACAGCTCTGAGTGCAGCAAACCCTTGATTTTGGCAGCAAAACGCAGCAGAGGAGACACACAGAGGGCACAAGCAGGGGAGCGTTTAGACAAGCCTGACCCTAAATGTGCTGCAGTTTGGGTGAAGTCAAAGCATCCATCACCTCCAGGGATCAATTCCCCCAGTGCCTAGAGGCATCTGCAGACAAGGACTGGTGCATAGGGTGCCCCCCCACAATATATAGCCCAGCAAGGGCAGGATATGGCAGCACCACAGGGCCTTCAAGGAGCCCAGCCCAAAGCTCTGGCAGTGGTGGCTGGCGAGGGATGCGGCTGAGGGAGTTGCTGACTGGGTGCCTCTCCACGGGAGCCCAGCACGGCTCCTCTGAGCCCAGAACACAGCAAACCTTCGAGGGAGGGCATACTCAGCAGGGATGAAATCCCACCCTTCCCCGATGAAGCACATGGGACGGTTCCCAGAGTGGAGGCAAGATTTGCCCCATAGCAAGCCCATCCCTAGACACCTAACTGCACCTCCCCATCCTCCCGCTTGCTGTTTCCAGTAGGCACATGGACGAATTTAACCAGCCCCCACGACGCAACTCCTGTCACTAGGCCAGGGCTTCCACAAAGGGCCTACGAAGCTAAGAACTAGATACAGACAACCTGCA
Source organism: Gopherus evgoodei (assembly GCF_007399415.2). Lineage (NCBI taxonomy): Eukaryota > Metazoa > Chordata > Testudines > Testudinidae > Gopherus > Gopherus evgoodei. The sequence continues at coordinate 6,621,111 of NC_044339.1, read as the reverse complement.
GCTGGACAGGTCAAGGGGGCAGGAGGCCCACCACAGATTGCTCCGGCCAGCGCATCAGAGACTGATGGATGCTCTCGGCAAAGCCGGCCACTTGGCACAACCAGCAAACTCTTGTTCAGAGCTCCAGGCCAGGAACTGCTCTTTAGGGTTGCCGGTTTCGGTTGGACGTATTCCTGGAGGCTTCATCACATGACCATCCTTCAGTCCTGGAGTTTGGCAACTCTGCTGCTCTCCCAGGGCACACAGATGAGGGCACATCCCTCCGGACACCCCATCATCCATGACTACAGCCTTTGCCGATGGCATTTAGCCCTTTAATGAGCGTCCCAGTTAGCCTCTCATGGGGGCTCTTCTAGCCTTGTTTTAATTGACTGACGTTATTTATTCATCCAAAGGCACCGGGACGCAGTCCATCTGCTAGGAACGGGCTGGAGAAGTCGCTCTCGTAGACTGAGCGGGGAGGGGCCTGTACAGAGCCGCCTGGGTCAGGTGGTGGACGGGGATGCCAGAAGCTCGTGCGGAGAGGCCAGGAGAGTGGGGGATGGGAGGGAATAAAACAGATGGGGAAGGGTGGAGAAATCAAGGCCTTTGCCGATGATCGCCGCCCTAACGAAACCCTCGGCGCAGGGATTGGATAGGTGCCCGGGCACGCAGAACCCGGGCACAGATTTGCTGGGATCGGCACCAGTCCAGCATGGGGACCCCTGCAGGAAGTTTGCTGCAGCGCAACCAATGCTGGGTCACACGCTTTGCACTTTGCTTCAATATTCCCCCCATCCTCAAACGACGACATGTCCCTTTGGCGCCTTCCACTGTGGCGAAGCCCAGCAAGGATTTGGGCACTGCCAGCTGGGATTCACTCCATCTCCTCCCGTAGCCCCACAGGGGAGTGAGTGGGTACAGAGAGCCACACCCCTCCCCCTGCCCCCCAGACACAACCTTCCCACCTCCACGTTCCAAACACATCCACGGAGCCGGCACCAGCACACACAGTGCCAGGCAAAGCCCAGCCTGCATTTTTTCCCAGAAGGCCACCTCCCCATTGGCACCGACTACGAGCCACTTCACGAAGGAGCTGGAGCAGATCCGAGTGATGATTCGCAGCTGGTAGAGCAAGGGGGAGGGGGGAGAACCGGGGGGCTTAGTCTGAATTTGGTGAGGGATCTGGAATGTTTAAGGCTCCATGGAAAGAGACTAGAAGGTCCCCAGCTCCTGGGACCCCAGTGAGATTCGGGTAAGTGTTTGAAGTCAGAGGACACCACGAAAGCGACACAGACTCCACGGGGACAGGAGGGAAGGATGTTACCACGGCAAAGGAACTTTGTAGATTAAAGACAGAAGAAGGAGCGCTGTCCTCTTCCAGCTGGTGCCCTTGTTAGCATTTAAAAAAAATAAAAACCACAACTGCGGAGAGCAGGATCTATGGCAGGGCTGATAAGAAAGCACCGCGCCAGCAACACACACAGTCCTGCTCCCCCCGGAGACAGACAGCCCGCCATTTGGTCTAATTAGCTGGCACGGCAGCGAGGGCTCCAGAAGGAATGTGTTCCTCCGCTGACGAGGGCTCCCGCCGGAGCCAGCTGCGGGAGGGGGAAGGGAGACGGCAGCTCGACAACATCACATCTGTTACTGTCAGTAATTGGATGAAAATGCCCAGCACTGGGAGCCCTAATTCATCCCACCGACAGGGCGCTGATTGGGTTATTTCTGTCATGAATGGCAACAGGGAAGCTGGGGTGGAAGGAGAGAGGCTGTGGGGCCGGTACAGGCCGAGCCTCTTGAAACAGAAGCGAGAGGAGACAGGTGGATGCCTGAATAGCCACGCTTAGCTAGCACCTGTTAGCCATGACGCACCAAGAGACAGCACTGTCCAGGCAGAACTCCTGGGTTCTATTCTTGGCATTGCCACAGAGATGCCATGCCTCAGTTTCCCCATGAGCATGTGACTCACCTACATCAGGCAGCTACTGGGAGGGTTAATTGGATGCCATCCCCCTAAGTCACCAGCCTCCCATGCCCTCCCCATAGCACGTACCTGTGTCACTGCATTGAACCTGCAGAGGACTGGGGCACAATATGTTTTGTTCCCTCTTGGATGGTGTAACGGAGAATCCACCCCTCCCCATCTCCCCAGGACCTTGCCTGATTCATGCCCGATATCTGAGGCTCCAAGGGACCGACTCCGCAGGTGCTCCAGAGCTGGAGCACCCATGGAAAAAAAGCACCCCCTGGCCGCCCTGCAGATCAGCGCCTCCCCGACCCCCCAAGCACCTCCCACCTCTCAGCAGCCCTGCAACAGTTCAACTCCAGGAGCAAGGCAGGCGGATGAGGACCACCACATGGGTGTTTTAAGTGGCTGCTTGAGCAGATCAGCAGGGTTTTGCAGCGAACCCTCAAGCCCTCCCACCCCACACAGCCGTCAGGAGAGAAGCAGCGACGGGGTGTTGTAAAGAGTGCGTCAAGGCAGCCAAGACCAAGCAGGTTTTGTCAGCAGGAAAGCAGCATGCTACAAGGAACGGCCGGCCGGTAGATTACAGCTTGAGCTCCCAGAACAGCCCTGGAAGAAAGCAGGTCACCAGGCAAGAGCTGCAGTGGTGGTTCAATCCCGGCACTGCATTGGTTTCTGTGCGCAAGAACTACCGGGAGCTTTCAAGTGGTTTTCACTGGCTTGTTTTCCGAAACGCTGCATCCACCCACTTAACGAGGGTTGTTTGTAGCATCCTGCTACGGTATCCCCATGGATAGGCAAACTTGGCCGCCTGTCATCTTGGTTGTGCTGAGAGGCCCCAACTGAGATGAGGGGCCCATTGCGCCAGCTGGTGTCTATGGACAGTCTGTCCCTGTCCTGAGGAAATCACAGTGGAAAAAGACCAGACAGATGGAGCAGAAATGAAGTGCTGGTGTCCCCACGCTAGGAACAGAGCACAGAGAGATTAAGTCTCTTGCCAAAAGTCATTCAGTGAGTTAGTGACAAAGCCAGGTGACGGCCAGTCCGGTGCCATACCACCGAGTCTTAACTCGCAGTGGGATGCTGCTATCTACACGTTGCCAATTTGGGAGGTCACCAGGCTTGTATCACACCATGCCAAGGTTGTACCGTTTACTTAGACTACCTGCTCACCGGGGCAGCGACTGGCTTTTGGTTCTGTGTTTATACAGCACAGCAGGGGTCCTGGCCCATGACTGGGGTTCCTAGGCACTTCTAAGCCAGCTGACCAAAATATCTGTGACAGGTGAGCCAGCATCGACCCAGCACCTAGAATTTCCACTGGCCCGCAGTCCAGTTCCATGGATTCCCTCCACTTCCCTGAGCCGCCATCCCCCCTTTTGCTAGCATCTAGCCACAAAAGCCACACAAGGACTCGCCCCAATTCTACCACCGGGGACTAGTCCCACAGTAGGGGTGTTCAATCCTCTGAGACCAAGAAACCCGCCTTCACCTTTTCCTGTTAGCATCTCCGAGAGTGACATGAAAACCCCCAGTCTCATACTTAGCAGCCCTGACCGGGGCACCTGTCCCTATGTCCCTTACAAGCAGCAAAGAAAGGCACCAGAAAGACAGAGCCAGGGCAATGCATTAACGTGGGGCAGTCTAACAGCCCACCCCACATCTGCTCTCATTGGCATCCAGACAGCCTGGGGGAGAGGAGAAGAGAAAGGGTGACGCTGGGTTCTTACCTGCAGGTCGAGGGCATTGGAGGAGAAGGCAGGTATGCGGCACGCCAGAATGGGACACCAGAAGGGAGCTTTGCTTTTCTTGTCTTCGTCAGGACACAGCCATCCAGGCTGGTTCTCCTCCCCTGTGGCAAGCAGAGGCAGGGGAAGTTAACAGCTTTGCAGATCTTCACATAGACCGTTCCCTCCCACTCAACACTCCCCGAATGCTTCCAAACACGCAGAGCCGAGGGGATCAGAGCCCCAGCTGTCTGTAAGCTCTAGAGGAGGTCTTTGCCCATCGTGCCAGGAAAAAAGGTTTCAAGCCCTGCTTCTTCGAGGAAAAAAAAAAAAAAAACGTCCCCATTCGGCAAAGAACTACGAACGGACCCCGAGCCACACCACTGGGAGCTGGGTTTTAAAGTGCTCCCTGCCCTCCAGGTGGGGGAGTGCCGATCCCGCTGAAGTAGTTACAAGACCTCCAGCACAAGAACACCTCGCAAAGCAACGTATTTATCCTTACAGTGCCCCTGTGCTAGCATCAGCCCGATTTCACGGACGTGGAACGAAGGCTCAGGTGTCTGAGTGACGTGCCCAAGTAGTAGATCTGGGACGAGAACCCAGATCTAAGTCCCAGTCCAGTGATTAACCAAATAGTGCAGCCCATTCACAGAGAGGAGCAGCAATCAGTAACCGTGATATTACCATCAATAGTCCAACTTTCAAGGGTGCTGACCCAGGATCATTGATAGCCAAGGACACACTAGAAGCTATGAGCTAACATCACATTTCTCACAACATGGTTTCTCTACTTTTATTTCCTACTTTTCTCCAAGCAGCCTCTTCTGTCCCCGCCCCACAACTGTTTCAACAGTGAACCAGGGTGGGGACAGATTATATTTGCAAGATCATCATACATGGCTCAGAACGAGGTGGGGAACGCAGGGCTCCAGGGAAGAGTCTCACCCTTGAGTCCAGCAGCTCCTTCCATGGCGACCGCGCATTTCATGCATCTTATTTAGTCGTTTTCTAGACGGCCATTCCGATGTATGTGCCTTGCCCAGACGCCCTGGCCTGGAACACTGGTCTGCCCAGCCAACCATGGATAGTAGCTGCACCCACACACCCCTGAACCCCTATGTACCTTAGGGGGGAAGTTGCCCTAATTGCTGCAGGAGACTAGTTTCTGATGGACACGACAGAGGAACTTCTACAAACTAGAGAAACTTCTGCCAGCAATGCTCCTCCTCCACCACAAGGAGCAAAGTCAACAAGAGCTCCTCAGCTGACCCAACGAGCTAACGGGCTCGTTCATCTGAACGACTCCTAGGACATTCTCTGAAGAACAGATCCTTCCAGCCACCCTATCGCTCCCAGAACGGATCCTTCCTTTTCCACCTGCAGCCAGAAGACCAGGCACCTTCATCTCACCTTTAATGCACAGGGGATGGAGGGTTGGGGTAGGTCACACTGCAGCCAGAAGTGTACCTGCAGCTCAGGCAGACATACCTGAGCAAGTGTTAATCTAGCTAGCCTTGCTAAATAGCCATGCAGACAGGGTGACACTAATTTGGTGTGGGCTGCACTAGCCCACCCACAACCCTGCGTGCACACTCATTGCAAGCCAGCGCTGGGGTCCAGGCCAGCACATAGACACTGCTATTTTTAGCCACTCTCGCTAGACTGAAGCTAGCTCGGCTCCCGGCAAAGGAGCTGTTTAATTGCAGTGTAGACATCAGGCTTGGGCTTTAGGACCCTGCAAAGTGGGAGGGCCCCAGAGCTTGGGCTCCAGCCCAAGGCAGAGCATCTACACTGCAGTTCAACAGCCCCTTAGCCCGAGAACCACGGGGAGGAGTTGGCTGGCACAGGCCAGCCGTTGGCATCTCACCGCAGTGCAGACATATCCACGGAATCCAGAAAAGGGACAAAGCGGGTAACAGCCTGCCCTTTCCCTAAGAGGGCAGTGCCCTAATGCACCCCGCTTAGGGTTTGCCCAGCCTAGTTTTTAACCGTGCCAAATGATGGGGATTCCCTCCTCACGTTTCCATTGGGTATCTGTTCTACCGCTGAATCCATCGTGCGGCCAGGGCAGCTTCCCCTGGGTTTAGCTTTGTTTTCCCTGGGTTGGATTTCGACCCTCTTGCCCACCCCAGCTCTAAGACGTGTTAAGTTACTTAGCATAACTCCACCCCTTTGCACTACCACCCTGTGAATCAGGCCCAGCCTCCTTTATAACAGGACCAGACGGAACCCAAGCAAAGCCAAGGAACATCGTGTGCCCGCTGTGATCTCCGCAAGCCCCACTGACCCCAATATTCTCTCCTGTGCACGGCTGACCCCAACTCTGTTCGGGCCAGCGGAGATACTCCCAGCTTGCACCCATGAGAGAGGGTGTGAGCCAAACATGAGACAGACCCTTACTGGTCCCCAGCTCTTGCCATCAGACTAAAGCCTCCTGCACTCGGTTCATAGTCGCTCTCTGCTCAGACCCCCCCTTCCTGGAGATGGCTTCTGGACCTCAGTATCAGGCTACATTGAACATGTATGCGGAAGCCTCACTTGGACCTGGATCTGCACCGTAACAAGGGCGAGGGGAGTGACGCACTTGCCTAGGGCACGCAAAGCAGAAGGGCGCAGCCCTACCGTGATCAGCGGCGCTTCGGTGGCAGCAGCTCTATCTCCGCCGCTGCTTCTGTGGCAGGTCCCCGAGTTCCTCTCGGAGGGAAGGACTTGTTGCCGAATTGCCACCACCGCTTCATTCATTCTTCGGCAGCAATTTGGCGACAGGTCCTTCCCTCCGAGAAGGACTCAGGGACCCGCTGCCAAATTGCCACCGAAGACCCAGGAGCCGGCCCTTGCCTTGGGCACAAAATTCCTTGTTATGGCTCTGACCTGGATCCTTCCCAGCAGCCAAAGCTCCTGGTTTAGGAGCACCTCTCAGTGAGGCTTTATTTCTTGCAGCTTACTTTCCAGCTCAGATCAATAAAGCAGGATAGAGTAACTGACGGAAAAAAGATCGTTAACAAGGCTTTAATCGGGCCACTTAAACCCTAGCTGAGAGCTGCATACCTCCCCGCCGTGGAGGACGACATTGTTTTATGCTAAGAACTTCCCTGCTCTGGGTTAACATGCAGGCTCTCCTTGAATCCCTGAGTAGCCACACTAGCCCCTGGCTAGTGACTGGGTGTAACCAGAAAAGCAGCTGAGATGCAGCCCTCGCAGAACTCAGCCAGGCACAGAGAAGCTGTTCAGAGTCTAGGGAGGTACCCAATGGTATACAGACGGGCCACCACGCCCTAGCATACCGTAGGGACCATCCCCAGACTGGGCTGAGAGAGGTCCCACCATCATCCCCGCAGGTCTTTGCAGTCCAATTTCACGCATGGGAAGTCCCACCAGGGTGATAAACCTGCTGGGCCTTCCTCTTCCTCCTGCCCAGTCAGTTCTAACCGACGCAAGAAATAGGGGGAAGAAAGGCAGCCAGAAGGCCCAATATTCCAGCCGGAGTTTTCCTTTTCTCAATTCCATCCCATTACGCTTGGTTATCCAACTCCGCATTGGAAGCAGGACATTCACTACTCCACTGGGCTGACTAAGGTTATGCTATTGAATGCTTCATTGATCATCCTACAGGACAGAGATGGTGTCAGCACAAACTCCTTAAGACAAACACCACAGGGGAAAGGTTCCCTCTGCAGGGACATCTACACAGCAGAAGCTGTGCAGGGGCTAGGTCTACCTGTGCTAATTTGAATGTGATTAGCAGCGAACACAGAACAGCATGGATAGCGCGAGCCCGGAGCACACCCTGGGTGCACCCGCATGTGGCTGGCTGGGCTATCGTCACTGCTATGGTTACCCACACAAGCTGGATTCAAGGCTTTTGCTGTGTAGACGCAGACATACCACAGTTCAGCTGGGATGAGCTAGAATCTAGCATCTCTCAGCTGACTAGACTGCTTAGATCAGTGTTCCTCAACAATTGGTCTGTCATCCTTGAGATCTCCCCAACACTTTAGGAAGGCAGCAAGCCAGTCCCTGGTATCAAAAAGGTTGAGAAACATTGGCTTTGGGCATTAGGATGAAGCTCAACGGTGATTAAAATGCATACAGCTCGTCTGCTCCCAAGGAACCCAACAGGGGTGGAACCGGGGGCTGGCATTTCCAAGGACTAAGAGCAGTTCTTTCTGCTTATTTACCTTCGCTCACGCATTGAGTCCTGACTGCAGCATGGAGCAGAGACAGCCAGGCCCGAGCAGCAGCAGAAAAAATAAAATAAAAAGGAAATGAAATAACAAAACATTTCTTCACATGAAGCTTTAATGCGTTTTTATTCCTAACTGGTGGTTACAGGATTTCCCCGCAGGCATCCCAGATAAAAAACAAACTGTTAAAAACAAGAGAATCAAAACTCCTTCCAGCCTGGGGGAATCCAGGCATTCAAAGAAGATTTCAAATGAATTTTTCTTCCATTAAATTTTTTTTTTTTTTTGCAGTGGCTGGTGGAGTTAAACAGAAACACAGATAAGAAGGACGCAAGTGTCACCAGAGAACTCTCCACCGCCAGGGGACTTGAAAGCGCAGGGGAGCTGCGGCCACCCAGAATCATCTACCTGCTTTCTTTCTCCCGTTTAATGAAGAGATCAAAGGGTGACTGTGCTCTGAAAAGCAATGCTACCAATGACAGTCCAGGGTTACACAGACACCCGTAATAAACTTCCCGAGGGGATGTGCTCCATTTACAAAACAAGGGAAGATTTGAAGCTGCCCTTCGTGGCACACACCACCTTAGGGATCAGATGCAGCTTTCCAAAAGCGACTGGTGAATTTGGGCGCCTCGGTTCTGGGGCTCTCTAATTAAGACCCCTTAATTTGCACCCACTCTGTGAGGATCAAGGCCCTCTAAGACATCTCAGACTAGGTACCCCAAACCACTAGTCAGTGTTAAAAATCTTGGCCATCGCAATGGGATCTTTCTGCTGCCAGTGACATAAGTTATAGGCTGAGTCCAAGGGACACGGCACAGATTTTTGCTAAGACTATGTGGAAGATCAGCAGTTTCTGCATCTGCACCATGGTTTCACACATGGTACTTTTTAATGAAACCATCCAGGAAGTTCTAGCCCTGATCACTCAGACACTGAACCAACATTCCCTGATCCCATCATCCCCCAGTTTTTCAGACCAGACGTCTCCTTAGTCAGAGCACGTCATCTACCTCTGGTTAAAACTTTGTGGCCTTTTTGGTGGTTAAAAGCTATCCGCCTTGAGGCATCTATATATGGGGTCACCATCCACATGGGTACGTCATAACTACAGTACCTAAGGCACCTTTGCTGCCCTCTGAAAAAGGGCCAGGTTCCAACCCACAAGCTTCCATCCTTGGTCCCCTAAGATCATGAACTTTCAGAAGAACTCAGCTTCTATAAAAGCACCAAAACAAGAGTCCAGATTTTCATCGGCGCTCAGCATCGTTCGCGACGGCAGCTGCTAAGTGCAGCACTCCATGAAAAATCTGGTCTCGATGGCAGATGCCAAGCACTTGGAAATCAACCCTAAGCTCTTTGGAAAGCCTGTCACTGTTTTTACCTCATCCTTCTCCTCTTTGCACGGAATCATCTACAGAACAGACCCCACCAGAGCCTTTCCAAGGATGGCACCACATAGTGCCAGGTGGTCAGAAATACAACTCAGGCAGGAGGGCGGTTGGGCAACCGTTCTATACTCAGGATTTTCAAGGTTGGCCAGAAGGTGGCAACACTAGGAAATCTCTGTCCAAGAGTCCAGCCGTACCTGTTAGCCGTGGGCTCGGAGGCATTAAGGCTGCATGCACACAGATCCGTTCCAGGCCGTGTTGGCCAAACAAGGAAGCTTGGAGAAGTGACAAACAGCAGAATCCTGCAGTATTGCAATAAGAACCAGGCAGTCTCCAAGTGCTGGCCCATTTCATCATCATTCAGAGCCAACACAACTCAAGAAAGCCCCCAGGCAGTAGTAGCTGGAGTTATTTATTTCACTTGTTTCCAGGGTGCTGATGGTTGCGGCTGCCAGGCGCTTTAATTACAAGAAAATTAAATGCAAAACAAAGAGCCTTAATCAAATGCTGTACACAAAACGTGTCTTGCCCTGAAGGTCAATGGGAGAGCCAGGTGCAGCCTGGGAAGGAACAGATGTAGCCACGCCACTGGCTCAGGGCTCTGAAGCCCAAAGCGTGACCTGAAGCCACCCAAGATGAAACCTGCAGTCAGTTCTGTTCCTTCTACTTAGGAACACAGGATCTGCCACATTGCACCAGGCTGGGGTCCATCTTCTAGAGCAATCTCTTATCTTCAACAGTACCCAGTTCCACGTGCTTCATAGACCGCTGTGATCATCTAGTTTGTGTAAACACAAGGTGGCGTCCAAAGCTATAGCTCAGCATTTGAGAGGGATGGAAAAAAACAGGCAGGGCTGGCTGGCTGTGATCCCTCCCAAAAGGGAGGAGTAAAACTATAGTCCTCTCTATAGAAAGGAGCAAGGGGGACAGAGCAGGTGTCAGGGAAAGACAGGTGAAGGCACTCAAAGCATCCAGCCATGAAGCCCACTGCAAGGGTCTCCTAAGAGCTGTAATTTCATCTGAGCCCCCGGCTGGTTTTCTTCCATGCAGAGTGTGAATGCTCAGCGTTGACCAATAGCTGCTTGGAGCAACAGGGGCTGGGTTCCTCCCTCCTGGTTCTCTCAAACACGGCCAGGCTTGCTTTCGTGTGGACACCAGCCACGGCAGAGGCCTAGAGAGTCTCCCCACTCCCCTCCAAACAGCACAGGAAGCGTTGGCCCATAGAAGAGATATGCCAACCTCCCTGAGGCGCGATCCACAATTGTCCCCTCCTAAGACCTCCAATCAGAGACTGGATGGACATTCCACACACACACACACGCACGCACGCCCGCCCTGGGGATACAGAGGTAAGTAAATTAAATTACATAGCTCGAAACAGTCGAGAATTCCACCTACCAATTCTGGTTTTAGAGACCCAGGGAAGAGGCCAGACTGAGGCCTGCCATATGACACCGCTGAGTGTGTTCCATCTCCCGGAACATGCTGCTTTCAGGGGACATCTGCGGGTTTGGTTACTTGAACTCTGGTTTAGCTACATTTGAGCCAGGGGCGCCATTTAAATAGGGGTGGACAGTCGTGCCCCCTCCCCACTCTGCACTTCACACCAGGTAGGAGAACAGAACAAGGGGCGTCCCAAGACCCACCCCCCCGCCAAGCAGAGCCAGATGTCTTGCAACGTGCCGGGGGACAGGGACTGGGACCCCTCTGCATAACTTGTCTGCCGGGGCTGGCCGCACTAACATGCAAGCGCTGAACTGCCGCGCTGAGCCCACCAAATCCATGGGGGGGGGACAGAGGGGTGGTGCCCCAGGATGCATGCGGAGAGGGATGATGCCCTGAGGGCTGGGGTTGGGGGAGTGTGCATGCTCAGGATGGTGCCAGGGGGCTGTCGGTGTGCAGACAGATGGTACCCCAGGGGTTACTGGAGGAGGGGAAGAGATGGTGCTCAGGGAACTTGGAAGGGGCATGTACATGCAGAGGGATGGTGCCCTGGGGCGTGGGATTGTGTGCATGCAGAGGGATGGTGCTCCTGTACGTGCCGGCTGGCCGGGACGTATAGTGCTGGGGACTGTGCGCACAGAGGGATGGTTCCCCAGGTGCATAGAGCGAATTGGTGTGGTGTTTTTTTGACCTGCTAATTAGTTTTAGCCTTTACGCTGCTAGCATCAGCCATGGACATCATTTCCAAACAGAACGGCGCACTGCCAACTTAACACCTGGTGAGTCTGTTCTCCTCGTACCTGCCTGTCTTGACTAAACGAGTTGGTTAGCATAGAAAGAGATTCCTGCTATGTGGTGCTTCAGACACGAGCCCTTGCCCTTGGTAAAAATACTCCTTGTTTTATATCCTTAACTATCCTTCCCCTTCACTCTACACACAGAGGGCAGATATCTTGGAGCCACCTCGATCCCAAACTCTTTCCACTTCACCACTCACAAGCTGTAATTCTAAATGGCAGTTACACAATTTCCCCCCCAAGCCTCAGTTTGGGGGAAAAAAAACAAAAAAAAACACAAGTCTAGGCCGGGATACTATTGGCCCAGTATGAATGTAGTTTAAAATGTTGGTTTTCGAGTCTTTCCTAAGCCCTAGGGAGCAGAGGAAAAGTCACTGGCCCCTGCTTTGACCCTCTTCCAATTGGAAATGCCCTGCATCCCTATTTGGGACAGGTACTTAAGCACATATTTTAACCTTAGCACTGCCAGCAGATCTCAAACACATGCTGAAAGTCAAACATGTGCTTAGGCGCTTTCCTGAATCAAGGCCTCAACGAATTGCTGAAACTACCGGCCCGTCTCACAAGAGGCTGGCGTATAGAAAACTCTGACTATGAGAGTATTTCAGGCTACTATCCAGGACGGTTCATTTTCTGTACACTGGTAAGTTTCACCGGAAAGGTTGCCAAAAACAGCTAGAACCTTAAACAGTTTGTCCAAATGAAAATTAACATTGGGAATTTGTTACAGGTAGTTGCCTGTTTGTGCTGCGCCGGTAACTTCCTTGTAGGAAACCTGCATGAAACCACAAATGCTCCCAAAATAGACTGACTTTTTTTTTTTTTTTAAACATTTTATCCTTAGCTTCCAGAGGCCTAAGCATCCTCAGGGCTGCTGTTGCAAGCTGCCTCCTCTGCACTGAAATTGGAACCGGCACCCCGCCTTAAGCAGTTCCTCTATGAAAGTTTTGTGCATTCTAGATTTGTAATTTTATGGTGTTTTCTGGCTACCCAAACCTGCTTTCCAGTTTCTGGTAGGCACTTGCACAACACAATGCCCAGGAAAACAGGGGGAAAAAAGTTTATAAAAGCAGGTTCTTAAAAGCATAGAGGCATGAGTCAGAGAAAATTGCCCATCACATCCATCTCTCATTGCCGACACTGCTAGTGGGGGGAAAAAAAATTAGCAATCTCCCAAGAAGTTCTCCACCATCACTGCCACTCCTCAGCCAGCCTAGTGCCTCCTGCAGCAGAGAGACTGCAACAGTTGCTAACGCTTGGGTCTTAATCACTACTCAGCAAGGGGGAGCCCCATGATGAAAGACCGCACAGCTTCCATTAAAACAAACATCCCTGATGAAATAGCCCTGGTATTAGACTGCCTGCTATGAAGCAGAACCAAACATCTGCAGGCAAGAAAATCAGTGATGCCTTTTAATTAATCCCTGATGAAGCAGCAGTAAGAACAATGAAGGAATAAGCTTCCAAGGCATCAAAGGCAACAGGAAGTCACCCCGATAAGAGACCTCTTTCGAGCCCTACATCTGATGTCTACAAACCAAGCCAGACTTCATGAGCCAAGCCCACGCTGACCATGGTTCATTACCCTGTAGTTTGCACACTCATTTGCGGCAGTGCAAAGCGAGCGTGAACCACGAGCAAATCAGCATGGGAGCACTGCACGCGGGGCGAGTGCACACAGCAGCGGCAAGCCGGATCCTGTGATCTTAATGGAGCAACACACAGGACTGATTTGGCCCATTGCTAAATCCCAATTTGACTTGGATACGGGGCATCCAACACTCTGCTCTGGAGACTCTTGGGTGACAGGGAGGCGCTAAGGGCTTTTCCTAGTCAAGCTCTTTGCAGCTCTGCTGGGCTTCAACGCTCCCAAGTTCAGACCTGTGCTTGGCACGTTTCCCACAATGCCATGTGCTGGGCAAGGAGCTTTGATGCTTATTTTTCCTGACCTATCAAAGGGAACACAGACATCGACAACCCTCCCTGCCCTGCCCCTTCATTTGCATTCAGAGGGCTGCCCTGCCCATGCAAACAGAGTTACTCACGCAGTCCTATCTTTGCCAAGTGCAGGCGGTTCACCCAGGAGATCTTGCTGAGCGGGTTTGGGGTGATGAAGACCACCATGAAGCTGATGGGACGGCCGGACCTGCAGCAGGAGGATGACGGAGGCCAGAACTTAGCTCCATTCTGAGTCTGACTGAAAGTCATTGATGAACCTAGGTTCCTAGTACCACCCCAGCCCCTGCTTAGCTATCTTCTGTGCCAAAGTGCACTTCACTCACCACAGAAGTGCAACCACCCCTGCAGAGATGGGCAATAGCTGTTTAATAGGGCACACAGGGGCCACAGCTAAAAGGGTAGGGCTGGAAATGCACTGACCATACGGCGGGCAGGACGGGAGTTTACATATGACATTATGGAGACAAGGAGATCATCCTGTTGTGGTTTCAGTTACTATGTTCACAGGAGTCCTCTTTGCAGCTACTGGAGTCACTTTCGTGGTAAGTCACCAGACGTGGCCTGCGTTTCGCCCTGGAGTCACAGCTGGGAGTTGCCAGCACTGACCAGCTGAGGCAGCTGCTAGTTCTTTGGCCACGACCCCCATGCCCTGCAGAGCACAGGGCCTTGAGAGGCTTTACAGGTTATGCCCTGACCTGGCAGAGCCCGAGCTGTTAGACTGAGGAAATCCATCTCAGCAAGAATGGAGGAGGGGACCAATAATTGCTGCAATGGTCTCAGCCAGTCACCCTTCTCTCCGGACTAGATACAAGAGGATCCACGAGGGGAGGGAGGGTAAAGGGAACCAAGATTCATCAGAAACGTATTGGGCCAGATCCTCACCTGGTGTAAAGCAGTGCAGCACCACAGTATGCTGATTTCCACCAACTCAGGATCCACCATGAATCTTAGTATCTCCTCAAAATCAGGGCATAATCCCAGTGTGGAGTGCTCTGTTGAGGATGTTCCTCCTCCCACCTCACCCAAATTACCTGGGGGCCGGGAGGGGGGTTACACCTTCCTCCAAAATACTGGCATTGAACCAGGTGTTTGTTCTGGTACGTCCCAGCCAAGCCAGGACAAGACAAGACTCAAGCTGCCCAGGCCCACAGATGTGTACAGGGCACTAGGTATAAGGGAGACCTTATTACACTCTGGCATAGGCTTCCGTTACCTGAGACACGTACACTGGGGCTGATCAAAGCATTGGAACACGCTGTAGCATACAATTCTGCACAGGTCTACCAGGAGATTGGTTAGAACGGGCCAATCTCCTGGAGGTTGACTTTGCCCTCCACTTCTGTCTCCGTGCTCAGAGGGATGCAGCAGGAAACGCCCCGCCCATGGGATCTAAGAGCAGACTTACTTGTCCGTCTTCCCTGGAAGCAGGAGGCGAAGGCGGCACTTGTTGGCAGAGTGGATCTCCTCCTCCTTCACTCTCATCATCCTCTGCAGGGCCAGACACCAATCCTGGGCCACAGTCATGTTCAGATTCTGGAAGCAAGAGAGAAAAGGAAACCCCTGAGATGCAGGTATCAGAGCGTGGCAGAGACGGCCAGACAAGAGTCCAGGAGTTACTATCAAATTGCACCCAAAGACTCACCCAGCAAGAGCAAAGAGCGGGGCCCTGGACTAGCACAGGCACCCATGCCACCAAGGGTGGAGAAAAGACGGTTACTCACCTTTGTAACTGTTGTTCTTCGAGATGTGTTGCTCACATCCATTCCAGTTAGGTGTGCGCGCCGCGCGTGCACGTTCGTCGGAAACTTTTTACCCTAGCAACTCCAGTGGGCCGGCAGGTCGCCCCCTGGAGTGGCGCCGCCATGGCGCCCAATATA
This sequence comes from Gopherus evgoodei, assembly GCF_007399415.2. NCBI lineage: Eukaryota > Metazoa > Chordata > Testudines > Testudinidae > Gopherus > Gopherus evgoodei. The sequence continues at coordinate 6,605,785 of NC_044339.1, read as the reverse complement.
TATCCCTGCCGGCCCGCCCGCTCCTCAGTTCCTTCTTGCCGGCTACTCCGACAGTGGGGAAGGAGGGCGGGTGTGGAATGGATGTGAGCAACACATCTCGAAGAACAACAGTTACAAAGGTGAGTAACCGTCTTTTCTTCTTCGAGTGATTGCTCACATCCATTCCAGTTAGGTGACTCCCAAGCCATACCTAGGCGGTGGGGTCGGAGTGAGAAGTCGCGGCATGGAGCACTGCAGTTCCGAAGGCCGCATCCTCTCTCGACTGCTGGACCAGGGCGTAGTGGGAAGCAAAGGTGTGGACCGATGACCAGGTCGCTGCCCGACAGATTTCCTGGATGGGCACACGGGCCAGGAAAGCCAGCGACGACGCCTGCGCCCTGGTAGAATGCGCAGTCACACGGCCCGTAGGGACATGGGCCAAGTCATAACAGGTCCTGATACAGGACGTAACCCACGAGGATAACCTCTGGGAGGAGATAGGAAGCCCTTTCATACGGTCCGCTACCGCCACGAAAAGCTGGGGGGATTTGCGGAAGGGTTTGGTCCTCTCTATGTAGAACGCGAGAGCTCTACGGACATCCAGCGAGTGGAGCTGCTGCTCCCTGCCTGAGGAGTGAGGTTTTGGGAAAAAAACCGGGAGGAAAATCTCTTGGTTGACGTGGAAGGCTGAGACCACCTTGGGTAGAAAGGCAGGGTGTGGTCTAAGCTGCACCTTATCTTTGTGGAAGACCGTGTATGGGGGGTCCACCACAAGGGCTCGGAGTTCCGACACCCGTCTAGCTGAGGTGATAGCTACTAGAAAGGCAGCCTTCCAAGAGAGGTAAAGCAGGGAGCAAGTAGCTAACGGCTCAAAGGGGGGCCCCATGAGCCGGGACAACACCAGGTTAAGATCCCAGGTTGGAGCAGGGGGACGGACGTTAGGGAATAACCGTTCCAGCCCCTTAAGGAATCTCGACACCGTCGGGTGAGAAAAAACGGAGCGACCGTCCGCACCCGGGTGAAAGGTGGAGATAGCTGCCAGATGGACTCGCAACGACGATAAGGCCAGACCATGTTCTTTGAGGGACCAAACATAATCTAAGATTTCGGATACCGAAACTTCCATAGGGCGGAGATTTCTCTCTACGCACCAACAGGAGAAGCGTTTCCATTTTGCCGAATATGTGGCTCTTGTGGATGGTTTCCTGCTGCTCAAGAGCACCTCTCTCACAGGCGTGGAGCAGCGCAGCTCGGAACCAGTTAGCCACGCAGGAGCCACGCCGCTAGGTGCAGCGACTGCAGGTCTGGGTGACAGAGGGACCCGTGGTCCTGGGTAATCAGGTCCGGATGAAGGGGCAGGGGAACTGGGTCGGCTACGGCCAAGTCTAGCAGCATGGTGTACCAGTGCTGTCTGGGCCATGCCGGGGCCACCATGATAACACGAGCCCTGTCTCTGCGCACCTTCAGGAGGACCTTGTGAACCAGAGGGAACGGAGGAAACGCATAGTACAGGTGGGTCGACCACTGGATGAGGAAGGCATCCGCTATCGACCCCGGCTCCCTGCCCTGAAAGGAGCAGAACGCTTGGCACTTCCTGTTCCCCTTGGACGCAAAGAGGTCCACCCGGGGATAACCCCACCTCCGGAAAATGGAGAGAGCGACGTCCGGTCGAAGGGACCACTCGTGTGACAGGAAGGATCTGCTCAATCGATCCGCCAGCGTGTTCCGTACTCCGGGAAGGAAGGAAGCCTTGAGGTGAATGGAGTGGGCTACGCAAAAGTCCCAGAGTCGTATCGCCTCGAGGCACAGGGAGGAGGACCTGGTGCCGCCCTGCTTGTTGATATAATACATGGTCGTCGTGTTGTCCGTGAACACGGCTACACAACGACCCTGAAGCTGATGACAAAACGTTTGGCAAGCAAGGCGGACCGCTCTCAACTCCCTCATGTTGATATGTAGCCCCACCTCCTCCTGGGACCATAGGCCCTGCGTCCGCAGGGTCCCTAGGTGGGCCCCCCAGCCTAGATCTGAGGCATCCGTTGTCAGGGATACCGAGGGCTGAGACGGGTGAAAGGGAAGACCCGCACACAATACGGACTGGTCCCCCCACCAGCCGAGGGAATCTAAGACCTTCTGGGGGACTGTGATTAACATGTCTAGCGGTTGCCTTGGTCTGTAATGACTGATAAGCCACAGCTGGAGAGGCCTCATGCGGAGCCGAGCGTAGTCGGTCACAAAGGTGCACGCCGCCATGTGGCCTAACAGGGTTAGACATGTCCTCACTGACGTCAACGGGGCTGACCGCAAGCGTTGAACGATCGCCGCCATGGTCTGGAACCGCTGCCGAGGCAGCGAGGCCCTGCCCACAGTGGCGTCCAGGACGGCCCCGATAAATTCCACCTTCTGAGTGGGCCTCAGGGTGGACTTGTCTGTGTTTATCAAGAGGCCCAGACTCGCAAACATGCCGGTGATCACGCGGACATGGCTGTACACCTGCTGTTCCGACGTGCCCCGAATCAACCAATCGTCCAGATAAGGGAACACGTGGACACGGTTGCGCCGAAGATGCGCCACGACAACTGCCATGCATTTTGTAAACACCCTCGGGGCCGTGGACAGGCCAAACGGGAGGACCGCAAATTGATAATGACGAGCCCCCACAACGAAGCGGAGGAAGCGTCTGTGGCGTGGCCAAATGGCAACGTGGAAATACGCGTCCTGCATGTCGAGGGCGGCGTACCAGTCTCCCGGATCCAGGGATGGAATAATGGTCCCCAGGGATACCATGCGGAACTTCAACTTCACGAGGTATTTGTTGAGTTCTCGCAGGTCGAGGATAGGCCTGAGGCCCCCCTTGGCCTTGGGGATCAGAAAATAGCGGGAATAAAACCCCTTGCCTTTCTCATTTTCGGGAACCGCCTCTATAGCTCCTTTGCTGAGGAGCGTCTGCACCTCCTGCCGAAGGAATTGCTCGTGAGAGGGGTCCCTGAAGAGGGACGAGGAAGGAGGGCGGGAAGGAGGGAACGAAACAAACTGCAGGCGGTACCCCGTCTGCACCACGCTCAAGACCCAGCGGTCCGATGTTATTTGGGACCACGCCGGGAGGAAAAACGAAAGGCAGTTGGAAAACGGAGGGGAAGGATCCGTAGGGGAAACTGTTACTGCGCCCTCGAGCGCACCTTCAAAATGAAGGCTTAGGACCAGGCGGGGGTTTTGAGGAGCCTTGGTTCTGCCCCCCTTGGTTCCCCGACTGCCTGCGCCTCCCGTTCCTGCCGCGGCGCCTGTAAGGGTCCTGCCGCTGGCGGAACTGGGAAAAAGGCCGACGGTGCTGCTGTTGTTGCGGCCTAAAGGGTCTACGCTGTGTCACGGGGGTGTGCATCCCGAGGGACCGCGCAATGACCCGGTTGTCCTTTAAACTCTTAAGTCTGGGGTCTGTCTTATCGGAAAACAGGCCCTGGCCTTCGAAAGGAAGGTCCTGTATCGTGTGCTGGAGCTCTGGCGGAAGGCCGGAAACCTGCAGCCAGGAGATGCGACGCATCGTAACTCCTGACGCGAGGGTACGGGCAGCCGAGTCCGCAGCGTCCAAGGAGGCTTGCAAGGCCGTGCGCGCGACCTTCTTGCCTTCGTCCAAGATGGCCGTGAACTCTTGGCGAGCATCCTGTGGCAGCAGCTCCTTAAATTTGTCCACTGCCACCCAGGAGTTAAAGGCGTATCTGCTCAGCAGGGCCTGTTGGTTAGAGACCCTGAGCTGCAGCGCCCCAGCCGAATACACCTTACGGCCAAGGAGGTCCATCCGCCTGGCTTCTCTGGATTTGGGGGCCGGAGCCTCCTGGCCGTGACGCTCCCTATCGTTCACCGATTGCACTACCAGTGAACCGGGAGTCGGGTGAACATGTAAATATTCGTACCCCTTAGAAGGGGCCATGTACTTCCTCTCGACTCCTTTCGCTGTCGGAGGGATGGAGGCCGGGGACTGCCAGATAGTATTGGCATTGGCCTGAATGGTCCGTATAAACGGCAGGGCAACCCTGGTGGGAGCATCGGAAGAGAGGATGGTGACAATTGGGTCCTCTATCTCCGAGACCTCCTCTGCCTGCAGACTCAGGTTTTGAGCCAATCGCCTGAGGAGGTCCTGGTGCGCCCTGAGATCCAGCGGGGGGGGACTGTTGGAGGAGGTACCCGCCACCGCCTCATCCGGGGAGGAGGATGATGAGACCCCAGGCACAATAGTGTCTAACTGAGGGTCTTCCTCAGCCCTCGCCTCTGTCTCCGGAGCCCCAGCGGAGTCCTGCTGTTTGGACCCTTCGTCCCCTTCCGGGGAGGGAGGGGGGCGAGACAAGGAGGCTTCAGGGGCCCTACGCTCCGCAGTCGCCGGCCTAGCAGGGAGCTGCTGGGGGCCCTGGGCCTGATGGTACGCCCAGGGTGTCCAGAATCCCCACTGTGGGGGGCCTTGGTCCTGCAGCGGCGGATCAGCAAACAGCGCCGCCTGCCGGTCGGTGCCCAGCGCATAGCCGCTGTCCGTCTGGGAGGACACGGACGGCTGCCTGGAGGGCCACGGCGGGGCCGACCCTGGATGGTACGGGTCTGCGCGAGCCGGCACGGAGGATCGTCTCGGTGCCGGGGACCGGTGCCGGGAGTCATAACGGTGCCGGGATCGGGACCGGGATCTGTCACGGTGCCGGGCGCTGCTTCGGGACCGGGATCTGTCACGGTGCCGGGCGCTGCTTCGGGACCGGGATCTGTCACGGTGCCGGGCGCCGCTTCGGGACCGGGATCTGTCACGGTGCCGGGCGCCGCTTCGGTGCCGGGACCTACTACCAGCTCGGTGCCGGGAGATCGACCGGGACCGGGACCTGCCACCAGCTCGGTGCCGGGAGGTCGAGCGAGATCGGGACCGGGACCTGCCACCAGCTCGGTGCCGGGAGGTCGACCGGTGCGGCGAGTAGCGTCGGGACCTGCTCCTGGAGTCGCGGTGCCGGTGTCGACTGGAGCCTGACCGCGACCGTCTCGATGCCGACCGGTGCCGCGAGTGCGACCGGTACCGCTGAGGGGAGCGGTGCCGGGACTGCGAGCGGCGTCGGGATCTGGAGCGCCCAAGACGTCGGGGCCTGGATGGCGAACGACTGTCCGTGGGCGGTGCCGACATCATGGGCTTGCCTCTGGACGTGACCCGCACCGGAGGAACCGGGGGTGGCAGCCGAGTAGGCTCCATCAGGGCAATAAGGTCCCGAGCCGAGGCGAAGGTCTCCGGTGTGGATGGGACCATTATCTCAACCCCAGATCTCATGGGGGAGCTCGGCGGCACCGGACTCAACAGACCCGCCGGGCCCGGAGTCAACGGTGCTGACGGTGCCGGCGGCGCCGCGGCCGATGTCGAGGCCGGGCGTTCAAGCCGGGTCTGCCTGGCCGGAGTATTAGACTTCGACGGCCTAGGCTCTGATTCCGGTGCCGGAGAAGGTCGGTGCCGAGGAGTCTTCTCGGTGCCGGAGCGATCCGGTGCCGGTGCCGAAACCACGGTCTGCGAAGTCGACGGGTCAAGTGCCGCCTCCATTAGGAGAGTTCGGAGCCTCTGATCCCTCTCCTTTTTTGTCCTCGGCTTAAAAGCCTTACAGATGCGGCACTTGTCAGATCTGTGCGATTCCCCGAGGCACTTCAGGCACGCTTCGTGGGGATCGCTGGTAGGCATGGGCTTCTTGCAGGCCGCACACTGCTTGAAGCCTGGCGAAACAGGCATGAGCCTGGCGCCCGGTGCCGGGAAGGGCTAAGCCCCCGGCAAGAAACTACTTAACAGCTATTTACTAAACTATCTACTTAACAATACTAATTAACAACTATCTATAGAACTAGAGATAAGCGATAAACAAGCGATAGAAACTAGGAGAGCTAGGGACGTGGAGGACAGCTATGCCGCGCTCCACAGTTCCAACGACCGACACGGCGGTAAGAAGGAACTGAGGAGCGGGCGGGCCGGCAGGGATATATATTGGGCGCCATGGCGGCGCCACTCCAGGGGGCGACCTGCCGGCCCACTGGAGTTGCTAGGGTAAAAAGTTTCCGACGAACGTGCACGCGCGGCGCGCACACCTAACTGGAATGGATGTGAGCAATCACTCGAAGAAGAACCAAGTCCACCAGAAAGTTGGTATGTCTGGAGGTTCCTGGGGAAGCCAATGGCCATCCACAGTAGGATAACCACAGAGCAAGGATCTGCCTGCCTCCCCAACTAAAGAGCCAGTATAGCAACGTTGGATGTAGGTGCTGAGGAGGGGTACGTAGGACTGTGGCTAGGTAGGAGGGACAGTTGCTTTAGAAGTAAGATAGCGACAAAAATCTCATTCAGTGCCATTTTCTGCCCTGCTCCAAGGTTATGTTCTTTGTCATTTAGACCACTAACTTGGGGTCTGATTTCCAGACTGCAATGACTTTCCCCAGCCTTGGTTATGTCCAAGTCACAAACCAGCTTGTGGCTTGCTGATCACAGGGGAAATAGCTCCATTTCTTTAATAAATCCTATTCCCAACTGACCAGAGATCTGCTGGCAGGAATCAGCTTGGAGAGAGAGAGAGCTGACACTGACTGTGAAGGGGAACTGCCTGGCCATTACCTGGTAGGTGCCATGGAGGGTGCTGATGAGCAGGGTTATCTGCTCCACCACAGCCAGATCCTTCTGCAAATCTTGGAGCTCCTGGAAGAGCCGTGGAGGGCCCAGGTACACCTTATCTTGGGAGGAAAACAATGCATTAGCAGGTAGAGAGGGGCTTAGTGGGTTTCTCAGCTGACCTTCCACTTTGGAAGACTTGGTTTCAAATCCCAACTCGGGTCTCAGGGGGAAGCAAGTTCGCATTCGCCCGGCGTACAACTGGCAGACTGCCCAGGAACAGAAGAGCAGCGGGCGCTAGAGTTCAGGACTGGAGTACGTTAGCATAGCCGCACGGGGAAAGCTTGCGCAGACTCTGCCGGTGCTACCCAGCCCCACTTTCCCAAGTGCCAAAATTCACTTGTGCTCAGAGCGGGAATTCCACAGAGTCCTTTTGCCATCACCACTCTGGGTCTTCTCGGCAGCCAAGCTCATAGGTCAGCAATGTCCTAAGTGTGGGGCTGCCTTTCAGACACCCCATGGATTTTAAGGCCAGAAGGAACCATCATTGCGATGATCTAGCCTGACTCTGGGGTGGGGCACGGCTCGGCATTCATGCCACACTCCCAGTCAGTCCCCGGGCCAAGCTGGGGGAGCGAATGATCCAACCAGTGGACCAAACTCGGTGATTATTCCTGGTCACGTGCCACCTGAGGCATGTTGCGCCTGACTCCTGCACAGTGCAGGCCGGAGTCTCCCCCGATAATCCCTGCATCGGGCTCAGATTACGGTTGACCTAGGCAACATCTTTCAGAACAACCTCAAGTCTCAATTTAAAGACCCCATGTGATGGAGAATCCACCAAGTCTCAAGGTCAGTCGTTCCAACTGCTAATGGCGAGTGAGGAATGTAGAGGGGTGAGCACCTCGCTCCTGCCCAGAGGGGGTAAAGCAGCCCTGGAGAGGGCTGCAACTGGGAAAGCTGGGCTGATGGCGAAAGCAGCCACAGCTGTAGCCAGTGCAATCAGGGCCCAGTTGGCCCTATAAGAGGGCTGAGGGCCAGAGACTGAGACACACACTCTCTCTAGCTTTAGAGAGAGAAGGACCTGGTTGCCTGGTAGCTGAGAAGGGTACCCAGGGTGGAGCAGTGCTGGGGAAGGGCAGAGGGAGCTGGGGAGCTCCAGCCTGGTAACTCCCCAAGCTGCAGGCCTTGCTAAAAAGGCCAAAAGGAATGGGGGCTGCAGGAGGGTAGCCCAGAGACAGGCAAAGGCAACAGGTCCTAACCCCCCTTGCCAATGCTGAGTGGTTTATAGACTACAGTCTACCTCAGTGGGCAGGGGCTAGATGGGGACTGGCAGTAGCCACTGAGGCAAGGTGGGGATAGAGGGTTGGGGGTTCCCCTGGGAGGGGAGACTCAGAGACAGTGGGTTGCTGCTGGGGGCAGAAGCCCGATGTAACGGGCTACCGGGATGTGGGAGGGACATGAGGGCCAGCTGCAGGCAAGACACTGGCCAACAGAGGGCGCTCCGGAGCTGGTGAAGAGCTAACTCCCAGGACGACTCCCCGGCATGGTGCCTCCTGCTGGTCGTCGCCCCGCCATAATGTAGCACAAAGGCTGCTCCTTGGGGGTATAAAAAATTGGCCCTGAAACAAGTTCAAAGCCAATATTTCCACCTGATAGTCCCGACTGTAAAAGAACAGGCACGAGGGGGCTGGAGAAGGTAGAGCTGAGACGGGTCAAGCACCACCACGGGCAGGGATACAATGAGACACATCCAGGAACCCAAGCAAAGGGCTCCGGTTTCTGGTCCCATACAAGCAACTCCCAGCACGTGTTTATTGCTTGCTACATCTTCGGTTTCAACACTGCCCACAGAGGAAGTCCCCTCTAGCCGGCAAACCAAAACAAGAGGCACAGGCAACATTTGTTAGTCATCAGCAAAACATCGCTGCAGAGACCCAGCCAGCAACAGGCGTGGAGTCATTCCCGTGTTAGCCCTCATGTGACCGAGGAGTCATGGGCTCAGGCAACCTCAGTCTAACAAACACCAAGGCAGGGACCAGGTCTCTGGGTTCAAGAAAGACCCAATTCTTCCCCTTCTATCACGCAGGGGGCACTGGCTAGAGCAGACGCTGCTGAGTTCAGTCACTGATCTGAAGTCACTGGCAGACCAGTCAGCGATCTGAAGGTGGCACCATGCTCTGCCACATCACCATGGCCCAGCCCAACGGCACATGCCAGTAAAATTCCCAGATTAGGGCTTTGCTGTGCAAGCTGGGTCAATCACCCACTGCCACCACTGGAGTGAACCTGGGGGGTGACAGAACTGCACTAATGATCTCACAATGGAAATAGTGCTGGGGCTCTGCCCCCATGAACGCTGGCACACACCTGGGGGGCTGACATGGGACACGGAGGGGCTGGAGCAGCCTGTGGGGTCCAGGATTGGGCCAGGGATCAGACAGGAACTGCTGGCTGCACCACTGAGTCTCTGTAGGTCCCCTTGCTCCCCCTCCTATCCCCTTCCCTCTTCTCCTCCCACCTCGCCCATTTGAACCTTGAGCACTAAAAACAGGGCTCTGCCACTGGAGCTGTGGGAGTAACTCCATTGGCTGGCAACAGTAGTAGACTCTTATCCTCCACGAAGCAGCCGCTGACTAGAAGACGACTGAGCACACTAAGCTGGTGTGCTATAGCCCCACCGCCGAGTGGATACTCACTGGACGACTGGCTGGACGACACGTGTTTTTTGGCTCCCGCGTTCTGGATGACCACGTTGTCTTTGTCGTAGGAGCTGTTCTCCTGCCCAACTTCCACCACCTGCACCTGGGGGAGGGCAGTGTTCCATTTCACGACATACTTGGGGCCCAAAGGGACGAGGCTGCTGATCTCCAGCTGGCCCCTGCAGAGAGGGAAGAGTCTGTTATTCCCTGGAAAAAAAAGCATCCTTAGACTCCACCAACTTCCCCATCCCCAGCCAAGCCAGAACCCTGCAGCACCAAGAGGGAACAGTCAGGTCATGCTCGGAGAACACCTCTCGACCAGAAAAAAGCAGAAACATTTGCAAGCGCAGCTCCCTCTCCCTTGCTTCAAAACTTGCATTCCACACCCTGCACCAGCATGTTAACACCTTCCACCATAATCTGCACCCCCAACACATGAGGCAAACAGACCAGACCACGTGCTAAGCCTACCTTGTACTCACGGGCCTGGAAAGAGAGAAGATTAACAAAGGTCACTACCACAATTGCATGCAAGTCCTCCGCTTCTCTCCCTTCCCTGGGTGTTGCAGCTACTATTTTCTATCCTCTGCTCTGAAGAGAGAGACCTGATCTAGTAGTTCTGGAAAGCAGGAAGTCCCGAGTTCAAATCCTGGTTCTGACACCATCTGAATTCTTAGGCAAATCCCTTAGGGCAAAGTGTTCTGATTCAGGTGTGGAAACGCACATTCAGGCAGCTGCAAAGGGGAACTCGGCACCTTTGGAAATCAGGCTACTTGTAGAATGATAGAAGATTAGGGCTGGGAGTCCTTCCCCTTGCACTGAGGCAGAGCTAAGTAAATCTAGACCATCCGGGACAGGTGTTTGCCCAACCGGTTCTTAAAAACCTCCAGTGATGGGGATCCCCCAGCCTCCCTAGGTAACCTCTTCCAGTGCTTAACTCTCCTGAGAGTTGCAAAGTACTTTCCCAATATCGAACCTGAATCTCCCTTGCTGCAAAAAATAATCTGATAAAATAAGCCGATGATTTCTTGTGCTACCCTCAGTAGACAATGAGAACAACTGATCGTTGTTCCGTTGACAACAGTAAAGGGTTGTTATGTTTCCCCTCCAGTCTTCTTCTCTCAAGGCTAAACATGTCCAATTCTTTTCACCTTTCCTCCCACGTCATGTTCGCTAAACCTTTTCGTTGCTCTCCTCTGGTCTCTCTCTAATATGAGAGCCGCATGTGGGCTCTTCAGAAGTTAATATGCAGCTCCTTCTACAGGCACCGACACCGGGGCTGGAGCTACAGGTGCCAACTTTCCAATGTGCCTGGTGGGGGGTGGAGGGGGCTCACTGCTCAACTCCTGGCTCTGCCCCAGGCCCTGCCCCCACTCCGCCCCTTCCCATCCCCTCCCCTAAGCCTCGCTCCTCCCCCACCCCAGAGCCTCCTGCATGCCACAAAACAGCTGATCGGGAGGTGCGAGGAGGGAGGGGAAGGCGCTGATTGGCAGGGCTGACAATGGGCGGGAGGCGTCGGGGGGGGGGCAGCTTCTGACGTATTACTGTGGCTCTTTGGCAATGTACATTGGCAAATTCTGGCTCCTACTCAGGCTCAGGGTGGCCTCCCCATCTCTAACACATTAACTTCTTTGTGGGGGCCAAAATGGAGGCCTCACCAGTGCTGAGCAGAGCGGACCAAAGTCGTCTTTAAGTGCCTAACTTCAAACATCCACACTGAAAAGTTTTCGCCTTAAATCTTTACTCCGATCGATTATTATGCCCCTATAGACCGTCAGTCACCACATTCTCTTAACCCAAGGAGCTCGACTCAGAGGCTGTAACAACGATGGGTAAAATGAGATTAGGATGCAAATTACGATTGAGGGGGGCCCAGGGATCGACAAGCTTGCAGGGCAAAACTGCAGGCAGACACTGCAGGGCTGGAGGTGGTCCCAGTTTGCTGCAGCTAAATGCAGCAGCGACTGGTAATTTACTGAGTTATCTTCACTGGTTCTAACACCTACATGTTTATAGCCACATAATGGAGCTTTCCTGCAGCAGCTCTTGGGTAACTTGCCAGTGCCAGGAAAGTGCAATCAAAAGGCATATTTTAAAGTCAAATGGCCCATAATTTATCACGGGTATAACTCTGTCAAAGCCAATGGGATTACACCAGGGATCCATTTGACTCAAACTTGCCAGAACGACTGCAAAGAAAAATGCCAAATCCCAGCAGAGCTGCCAGCGGTTTTCCTGGAGGCAAAACAAAGGCGGCACTTTATAAAGGTCAGCCTTCATTTTTTTTTTTAAGTTGGGTTTCCTTGTGTGGAGCCTCGATACTGTATCCCTGCGGATTCCTCCAGGGCTGTGGGGACAACATTTATGACGGGCTCCTGGAGGAAATGAACGCTGCCAACGTACTTGAAGTTGATGTTGGCGCACACCAGCATGTCATTCAGCAGGAACACCTTGCGCTCCTTCGATTTAATCAGCTGGCCACGGTCCCCATAAACCGTCTCCGTCAGGGTCTCGCAAAGCAGCAGCTGGTGCTGCCCTGAATTCAGAAGCTGCAGAGGAAAAAGAACAAAGAGGTCCTTTATTAGGAAAGCAGAAGAGAGGGGAACAACCTAGCTAATCACGTGCATACGCACCACTGCCCCCTGCTGAATGGAATCAGAACTGCTCCGCTCTGTGTCATAGGCCCTATATTGCTAACAGCTATTGGGGTTTCTCCTTTAGCTCAGGGGCCTGGGCTTTCAGAGCAGGAGGATCAGCGTTCTGCCATGCAGTTCTGAGTGGGCCCAGTGCACAAAGTAGAGAGAGCAGCCCTAACGGATTCATTACGGTAACTATTTGCTCCTGTACAGAGATGTATCCAATAGGACTCCACAGCACAACAGCAATAGCACGCCGAGCTACAACCCAACAGAACCAGGCTCAGGGGCCACTTCAGAACTTTGTTCCTCGGCCCCGAAGTCTTTGAGCCCAGCTGCAGGGAGGAAAGGTGGACAGTGTCAATGACTGAGGGTACATCTATGCTACGTTTTAAAACCTGCAGCAGCAAGTTTCGGAGCCCAAAAGTCCCCCACTTTGCAGAGTGAGTTCCTTTGCTTTCGTTTCCTCCGTGGAGCAGATTGGGCCCTGCTCAGCCCCAGCACTGCCCGGGCACATGCTGTTCTGCAAATGCCTTGCTCTGGCTATTTCGAAATCTCGCTGACTTTCAGTCTCTGTCCTCTCAAGGAGTAAACGTCGAGGGTGGGGTGGGGGATTTCCACCCAATGCTCTTTGAGTTCGTGTAAACCAGAGACTCTGAGAAATAACGCAGTGTCTGGATACCAGTTAGCCTGGCCAAGAGAGTCGTGCACACACACACACACACACCACCATCTGAGAGACCAGACACCAGCAATCCATGCGGGTTTCGGCAGCCATCGGCAGTCACCTCAGCACGGACCGGCCTGTGCCTTGATGGAGTAGGCAGAAGAGCCCCGTTACCAACCAGGTAGTTAGCAGGGTAACTTGCCTGTTCTCAGAGACTGCCCTGGTGCTTTGACCCATCTATTGTAAGCCCCAGCTGACAGGAATCTGCCGGGCTGGGGAAACTCACAGATTGGCCAAGGAGATGGGGCGCTCCCTGCGGCGCCCCCATTGCCCAGCAGATGAGCTAGGTGCTGGCAACCTGCCCTCTCCATGAGATCTTCCACCTGCCCTCCACCCCCAACAGAGAGTCAAATCTATTGGGGAGGAGGAGGGTGCTTAGCTGGGGGAGACAGGGGGCTCTCTCTCCACACTCTCTTCACACTCATACTTAGCTCAAATTCTCCCCCGCTTTGCACTCTGAACTGCCACCCAGCCTAGCTGGGCTGTCACTGCACTTAGGTGGCTCAGACGAACCTCTGTGCCGGGCACCAGTGCACTGCCCCTGCCTCTCACTCAATGCCCAGCAGCACCTGAAATGGCAAGGCTGGGTACCGGAGTAGCTCAAGGGCTCACACAGCTGGCTACGGAGCCGTGGTTGGGCTGGACCGTCTGGGTGAGCCGGTAACAGCCGCCTGATGCGTTCGAGGTGCTCTCAAATCAGAGCTTTCACTTTGAATAAGACACAGCCTCCATCCCTTCCTTTGACAGGGAGCATGCCCAGGCAGACTGCCTGGTTACTGTGCCCAGGCTTCCTGGCAGAAGCCCCCTTGCAGACAGCCAGGCTGATGCCAGCCAGCCCAGGAAGTTTGAGATGGATTTTAAACGGAGATGAGCCCAAGCTGCAGAGTTCAGCTCCGGAGCAGGAGAGCGCAATCAAATCCGAGGGATTTGAGTATGAGTCCTGCTCAGACAACACCATCCAGGCTCCAGAGATCTGTTCAAGAGCCAACACTCAGGGCTATATGCCACAGGCTGGCCACACCATCATCCTGGCTACCTTGCCAGCCCTGAGAAGCAGGGCTGAGCAGATAAAGGACAAAGCCACATCCAACTTGCCAAGGGTAGTGTGAAAGCCAGCAAGCGGGGCCATTAGAACAGAGGACAAAGGGGTGGTGGAGTCTGCAGAGTTCTCACTTATGCATCCTACCCCTCTCCGGGATGCTTCTGAAGCTCCTGGTCTCGCACCTGCACCACAGAGACTTAGTGTGGCACTAACAGTTCCATCGCAGAGGGCAGGTGTATGGGGGTGAAACACAAACAGCGAGCGACTTCAGCAGGCGACCGCAGGAAAGATGTTGGGTGAAGGGAGGAGGAGGATCCAGGATGGAAGACGTTTTGGTCCTAGCACTGTAAGCCGGAGGACAGCACCATGGATCACCAGAGACAAACTGGGAGTTCTTCTGACCAACGGACACACCTCAGCCACAACCCAACCTAGTAGATTGTCTTCTCCACACCACGGTCGTAGGCAGAATCCACTCCGGGGGCCTCAGATATTCAGTCCAGGCTTTCCCTCTCCATTATCCCATCCGAATGGGCAAAGCAGATTCACAGGGACCATTGTGATGATCTAGTTTTGACCTCCCTGGACCAGTGCCTCCCTGCCCAGCCCCAGCAAAGATGCTGTTAGCAAGTAGCTGCACACACCTGGCTAGAGCCCGAGTGGGTAGATTCCTAAACTAGGGAGAGTTTTGTGCCCAGCCAGAAATGGATTCTGAACAAACCTTTGCGGAGAGGAGAGAACTACCCTTTCCAGCCATCCTAGACTACAGCTGAGGTAGGGGTGGGGATTTCTAAGCTTTTCACATACACACACTGTCATCTAGTGGGCAGAGCCGGGTAGGGGAATTTCCCGACCAGAGACGCTGAGCCCTGCCCATCGCTCAGGAGCTCAAGCCCCCACCTTGTTAAGGTTGCTGCGGTCACTGACGCTCCTGGTCAGCTGCTGGATCTCGGCCATCTGGTCAGCCACTCGCTTCTGCTCATTGAGTTTCTCCGCCAGCGTCTCCAGCTCGGTGAGGGCGAGCTGGAGCGACAGCCTATCCGGGTGGCCTTTCGGGGTGTTCTTCAGCATATCCTGGGGTGAAAGAGGGAGGGAGGAAAATCAAGTCACCAGGGAGGGAGATCATCCCCACGCACGCACCTCGCAGGCCAAGCTGTGGGCCGGAGGGAGCCCCTGATGGCATGGCACTCAGATTTTCAGAGGTGCTGAGCAGCTGTCGCTCCCAAGCAGCACTCCTGAAAAACAACTGGATTTTAGACAGGCCTGGCCTGCACAGAGACTAGGGGAGCAGCAGCCGCCCAAGACGAACATGCACATGTGTATACATAGGGACACTTTCTGCGGCCGCCAGGGTGATCAACGCACCACAGACTCTTCCCCCAAGGCACAATGTGCAGCCCCAGGACGCTCAGCTGCCCTGCCCAGGTCCCTCGCCTGGCGGCTTCAAGTTTCCCAGGCACAAAGATGTGGGAGGAAGAGGCGTTGAATTTGTTTCCTTCTCCCACCATGCTGAGCTCAGGGCCCCCGATGACAGAACCTCTGCTGAGCGGGAACTTGTGACACCCTAGCATCCCAATTTTCACCACTGTCGTGTAATTAGGATACGTTTGTACAAAGTGCGCATTGTGAAGGATCATTCTAAGAGTCTTGATCTGGTAGACAGTAATATCTTGTTGGATTGTATGTGCTATCGGCATATGTGAAGTTATAAAGTTTGGCTATGTAGGAGGTTGAAAAAAACAAAAACAAAAAAAACTCACAAGCAGCCTTTCAGGTACATAAGAACAGCCGTAGTGGGTCAGACCGAAGGTCCATTTAGCCCAGTATCCTGTCTACTGACAGTGGCCAATGCCAGGTGCCCCAAAGAGAGTGAACTTAACAGGTAATGATCAAGTGATCTCTCTCCTGCCGTCCATCTCCATCCTCTGACAAACAGAGGCTAGGGACACCATTCCTTACCCAACCTGGCTAATAGCCATTAATGGACTTAACCTCCATGAATTTATCCAATTCCCTTTTAAACCCTGTTATAGTCCTAGCCTTCACAAGCTCCTCAGGCAAGGAGTTCCACAGGTTTACTGTGAGCTGTGTGAAAAAGAACTTCCTTTTATTTGTTTTAAACCTGCTACCTATTAATTTCATTTGGTGGCCCCTAGTTCTTATATTATGGGAACAAGTAAATAACTTTTCCTTATCCACTTTCTCCACATCACTCATGATTTTATAGACCTCTATCATATTCCCCCCTTAGTCTCCTCTTTTCCAAGCTGAAGAGTCCTAGCCTCTTTAATCTCTCCTCATATGGGACCCTCTCCAAATTCCTAATCATTGTAGTTGCCCATCTCTGAACCTTTTCTAGTGCCAGTAGATCTTTTCTGAGATGGAGAACACATCTGTATACAATATTCGAGATGTGAGCGTCTCATGGATTTATATAAGGGCAATAATTTATTCTCCTTCTTATTCTCTATCCCCTGTTTTATGATTCCTAACATCCTGTTTGCTTTTTTGACCACCTCTGCAGACTGTAAAAAGGCCAAACAATGTTAACGGCTTATTGAGGAAATGCACACAAGCACCAGGATTACCCCAGAACTGTGCACAACAGAGATAGCTCCACACAATGGGAACTGTTTGACCCAGGTCACAGCAAAAGAGCTTTCCAGCAAGTAGGAAGATATAAAAGGGGGGGAAATGACATCATGATGGTACCTCACTCTCCCCACAACACACCTGGAAACACCTGAGGAACAAGGACTGAATGGGGAGAAGCGATGGTCCCAGGTTAGAGGGATTTTAGCCTGTGTATGGAAACTTGGGAAAGCCAAGGCAGCTTATGCCTTAAAAATCTGCCAGCCTGTTTATCACTCAGGGTGAGAATTTGCTAATTCATATCCCACCTGTCTAGTATGTTAAGCTCAGTTTGAGGTTTTGTGGTTAATAAACTTGGTTTTGTTTGGTCTAAAACCAGGGTAGAAATCATACTTGGGGCAGAAAGCTGTTACAGACCTTCCTCCACGTTGAGGGAGGGGGCAAAATTCATGAGCTTACGCTGTACAGTTCCCTGTGCAGTGCAAGACAGTATAAATTGGGGTTTACACTCTGTGGGGTGAGGGGGGGTGCCTTAGCTGAGCCTTCCCACGCAGAGCAGATCTCAGCACGTGTCTGAAGCCGCAGCTGGGTGTGTCCCTACCGGTGTGCGTGCGCGCTGGTGAAAGGGCAAACTTGGAGAGCTTGGTAACTTATCACCGCATCATACAGTGTGAAAGGAGCCCAGGCTGGTGGTTCAGGCTGGCTCGGTGGTACCTCAGTTGTAAGTGGCATCCTGGGGGAACCCATCACAGAGCTCTTCTATACACATCCAGACATTGAGAGCGGCCAGCCTAGGCTAAATCCTGGGCAGAGGTGCCGGAAAAGTAGGGGGGTCAGGCCCCATCACTTTTTAACGGATGTAAGGGTGAGCGATAGGGCCACGGGGGCAGAGAGAAGTGAGCAGGGGGTGGGGTCTCAGGGAAAGGGACTCAGCGGATGTAAATCCACATCACTTTGCTGACTCCTGTGGAATTACCCCATCGGACTCAGACACCAGACTGACTGTCCCCATCCTGCCAGCCCTGAGATCCGGCCACTTCCCTGCCCGGTGGCTCCATTCTATCGTCCCTTGCTCCCCGACTACCCAGTAAGAGCGCAGACTCCAGTTTAAGGTACCTGCAGCAGCAAAATGAACTGAGGGAATCTTTGGATGGGCTTCACCATCAGCCCGTAGAGCGTGACCCGGTCAGAGCTTGCCATCTGCCGCTTCTGTTGAGACAAGAACAACCCTCTACCACCTGCACTTCAACCAGGATCACTCAGAGCAGAAACCCCTGTTTGTTCTCTCCCCCCACCACACACCCACCTCCCCAAGCCATGGATCTGGGTGAGATTCTTCGTCACTCCGGCCCTCGCTCATTCCATTTTCATTCCTCCCTCCCTCACCCACTGCACCCTCTTGTCTGAGGTTAGATCAGGAAGAGATACCACAGAACTGGAAAAACTAACTAACCCATCCTCTCCCGCCACCGCTTTGAGCCCAGCTTCACTCAGGACCTTGGGTTCCTGCAGTGGTTTTCATTGGC
This sequence comes from Gopherus evgoodei, assembly GCF_007399415.2. Classification (NCBI taxonomy): domain Eukaryota; kingdom Metazoa; phylum Chordata; order Testudines; family Testudinidae; genus Gopherus; species Gopherus evgoodei. Next base: position 6,587,983 of record NC_044339.1, on the reverse strand, counting down.
AGCAAGGTTTTTGCTCTGGCTAGCCACTCTCTGCCTAACTTCACTCAAATGCAGCATTAGCAGAGAATGGTCTTCGTGGCACGTGCCTGGCGAGAGAAGGATGCCAGCATTAAGAGATGGGGAGGGTACCAATATGATAGGATTTGAAAGGACGGTCAGTGACTTTGCACCATGTTGGCATCGGCCCTGAACTCCGAGATCAGGCAGGTGGCACTCAACTGATGGTGCCCCCAGCTTCGTTCTGGGGTGGGAATCCAAGCCCAGTGAGAAAGGAGGACATGGGTATTCTGCAAGGGAAAAGGACGGGGCTAGCGGATAGGGGCTACAAGCCAGCATCATTCAGTGCAACCACAGCCTCAGAGAAGAGCAGCCACCAGGACAAGCAGAACGGATACTGTGCAGGCGAAGACCACCACACGGATCTGGAAACCCAACCCTTTGTATAGAGAGGCATCAGACAGTGCAGATGTGATGCAGAGCGGGAAAATCCTTTACTGCTCCGGGAAGCCACTGGACAGGTAGAAAGTCCTGGGTACCGGTGACCTTTGCTAAGTGATTCACCGAGTAGTTTGAAATGCATCTTCTCTCCATCTGCATCCTCTGCTTGTTCCTGGAAACATCAACCTTTATGATACCCGTCGCAAGCAGAGCCCCATGCAGCCGCAACTGCCAGGCAGTGACAGGTGCATCCTTTCCTGACTCTTCCACTGACCTTGAGGAACTCCAAGAACACGGGCTTGGTGAGACAAGCCTTCTTGATCACAGACATGGCATTGGTGAAGTTATTCACGTAATCGCTGTACACATCCAGCACCATCGACTTGGAAAACTTGGCGCATGCACAAATAACAAGACAGACAGGAGAGAGGAGAGAGTCAGATCCAGCGTCTCTTTACTTAGCACCTAGAGCTGAGGAGAAGCCAGCAGCACATGACTTCACCAGCTCGCTGCAGGCTGCCAGAGGCTCACAGCTTGCAAACCTGTCTCCTCCCCTTCCTCACCCCCATCCCGAGGTATTTGCATTCAGAAAGTCCATCCTGAAACCCAGAGCTTTCATTTCAATCTGCAAGGAGGTTACCGCCATCAAACACAGAATAAGAGGGGTACTGGGGCTGCCACACCCCACACATGGGATGGAGGTACAGGGGCGTTCCCACTTCCTTGCAATGGACAAATTAATTGTCGTCAGCTGAGAACACTCGCGTCTGGGCCAGAAGACTGCGGGTTCAAGTTCTCCGCCAAGATTTGGGCTTGTATGCAGCATCAACACTGAAGTCTGCAGAGCTCTGAGTGAGGTAATCCCCGGGATTACCCCATCGGGGACGCTGGAATTCATACGACAAGCTAAACTGAGCTTAACTCATCTCCGGCAGCTACTCCAAGGAGTCAGAGCCACGGGACCCTGACACCTTCGCCCACATTCCAGCCCCACATAAACAAGATGAGCACCGCGTGCTGCTGTGGCGGACAGAAGGACCCCTGTATTGGCACTGGGGCTGCAGCCATCTAACTTGCTATCCTGCAATAACCGGGGCACACAATGCAGTGCTATACACGGTACATTGGCCCAGGTGGGCCTAGTATAGCGAAGCTTGGAACCTGCCTGAAGACGCCAAGCCTTTCCCGTGGGCTGGTCCCATTTGATCAAGCAAACCAGCAAAATCAAATACTGCTCTCCCAGGCTTCCTCTCATTGGTCAGCTTACGGTGGCTGCTCTTAAAACCTTCCCATGGCCTTCACGCTGCCATGGTCTCATCTACACGGTGCCTATTGCAATAATCCAGGTTCCCAATGAACTAGAGCTGGCAGCAGTGGGTGTGGAAACTCTGCAGAGCACAGTGGGGGCCTGGGATGGAATAGGGATGCTGGGAAGGTCCAGACAGAAGGGTTTTGAGAGAGGACGCTTGTGCATTTTATATCCTACGTCATTGCCTGGAGGTGGCTTTGGCACGCTGGGGATAGGAAAAGGATGTGCTTGGGGGAAGTAACCCCACCACCTCTTAACCTTGCTCCAGAAGGGCATCTCTTACTGAGGCCACGAAGAGGTCCCCGATTTTCTCCGTGGCGTCCCACTCAGCCACGCGGGAGAACAAGGCGATCTGGAACATGGAGTGGCAGTGCAGGATCTCCTTGAGGCGGAAGAAAACAACCTGGCACTTCCTGGCGCTGAGGGCCTTGGGTTCCATCTCCATCAAGGGGTGTCTGTAATCCTGTAAACCAGAGGAGAGGGTTTAAACGGGCTTTCCCACCCTCCTCCTGCCCTCACTGTCCCAGATCGGGCCCATCAAAGGAGCCAAAATGAGTTGGGTGTCCCCCTGTGAATTTCCCAGCCTTAATGGTCATGTCTCAGCTCCCAGCTGTGGAACAGGGATTTTGCTGCTCCCTCTCTCATGCTCTTTGACGGTTTGTCTATTAGCCCATAAGCTCTTCCGAGCAGGGACCATCTCTTACCCCAGGTACGTCCAGCACCTCACACCCGGGGACCCTGCTCCCAGTTGGAACCCATCAGCCCTACCATAGTGAACCGGTTTGATGATTCTTAAAACACTCTCCCTTCCCCGGCTCACTTTGGCAGTTTTTCCACATTGTTCCCCACTGCTGCTCCTCCTTCATGTTCCCATGGCCCTCGCCATTCACAGTCCTCACTGTGCTTTGCAACCGTTAACGAGTTTGTGCCTCTTGGCCAAAGCCCTCCATGCGCCATGGCTGCCCAGGGTCCCCGCTTTGTGGTGACTTCAGATCAGTTTTTTTTAACGGAAAGCACCACAGAGTTCCCTGGGTGCGGGGGGCATGAATCAAAATGATCCATGGCACATTCCCTGCATTGTCTAATTGGATGTGTGATTAATTTCACGGTGCCCCTAAATTTTCAGCGAGCTACGGAGATTGTGTGTTAAAGTCATGTGAGCCATGGGGCTCAGAGGCGGGAAGGGAGAATCTGGAGCCTAGTTTAGGACTGCACGATTAGCATATTTGCTGGATGCTTCTACTAAATGATCAGCAGTGAAACAGTTTAATGTACCCATTTCAATTGTGATCATTAGGCTTCAGAGTTAACAACCCATCTAGCTGCCTGGGGGCATTCACACTCCTCAGCACTACTGTTTAAGGCTGTCTGAAGACTCAGGCAGACATCCTGGCATCTGTTACACTCAGGGCTTTCTTTGCAACCGGAAATGGTGGAAATAATTCTCTTTTTAACAAAAGAAGCTTCAATTCTACGGCCTAACACTACAGCAGCAAGTCCCGCAGCACTGCAGAGTCAAGGCTCCCCTCCCCCTCTGGCAGGTAGCCAAGTCCAGAAGCTGTCATGGCTACTCCATCATCTTGCCTAAAGACAGGGTGAAAGTAAGTTAAAGGACTTATCGGTATGCCTGAGTCCAGAGCAGGGGCATGGCACCCCCAGAGCTACCAGCTGCAGAAGTGGCTGGGAGCCAAGGGACTCAGGGGCAATTTAAAGGGCCCGGGACTCTGGCCACCGCAGTGGAGTTCCGGGCCCTTAAAATCACCGCCAGAGCCCTGCCGCCGCTACCCCAGGGCTCCAGTTGTTGCAGGGAGCCCCGGGCCCTTTAAATCACCAGCCTGGGGAAGCCAGTTGCGTCTGGCACAGCGTATTGGCTCTTGCCCGTACGCCGTACCGGCTCACTTGCACCTCTGCCTAGAGATCGGTCTCACTGAGGTTCCCTTCCCCTCCCTCCCCTACGTCTTTCCCTATTAAGGTTTCTAAATGGGATGGGGGTGGGGGGGAATGTTCCCATCTATCCCATCCTCCCCGGCCCTCCCATTCACAGACATCTGTAGTCTGTCTGTACTAGGGTGGGTGACTCAGTGGGCTTAAGATTGGCATCACCTGGAGAATCCGCTTTAACGAATCCACGTAGCTCCTCTCACTCTGCACGATGGAGCCCAGGATGTGACGTCGCACCACCTGCAACACCCACACCACGGTTACGGTCAGAAACGGGGGCAGAGCCCTTTATCAGCACACAAACACACACAGACACACACACCCCTAGCACCACAGCACAGAACATGTACATCCTCACAGATATCGGTGGGAGGAAAGAGAAGGGGCCGGGAAAAAGAGCGGCAAGGTGTCAGGCTGTAGATCCACTCACAGAAGCAGAGCTATTTTGCTCACTCACAATGCTGCCTGGTGCTAGGATCCAGCAGAGCCATGTGGAACTATTTTACGGACTTATCTTTTTTGAGCAGATTGGAGGGTGGTGGTGAGGCAATTTAGTTACTCAACACACAGCTACAAAAACACACAGGGGGGAATGAGGCCAGCTGAATGCCAGCGTATTGCAAAGTTTGAGGAAGTCTTGTAAAGGCTCTGCCCATACTTGTGTGTCTACAGCCGTTGATCCTCTTGGGCCTCCCACTAGATGAAAACTTGGTCCTCCAGCTCCCAAGCCCAGCATCCCTCCCCTTGGTCTTACTGCAGTTAATGCTCTAAAATGTTTTGGTGCTTCGAACTCCCAGGCACCCTCCAGAGCGACCCCTGCAGGACATGATAATCTCACACGCACCAAGACGGATTTCCCACAATCTCCAGCGTGCCACAAATCATGGAGACAGGTAACCAAGTACCACTGGGTCCTGCTGTGCTGGAGAGGACCAAGCGGAGTTAAACAGCCTTCCTCTCCTCCCCAGAAGATCCTGCCAACCCTTGAAGAGCTACAGCAGATAACAGGGGGGAGGGATTACTCAGTGGTTTGAGCATTGGCCCAGGGTTGTGAGCTCAATCCTTGAGGGGGCCACTTAGGGATATGGGGCAAAATCAGTATTTGGTCCTGTTGTGAATGTAGGGGGCTGGACTCAATGACCTTTCAGGGTCCCTTCCAGTTCTATGAGATAGGTATATCTCCATTTTATTTTATTTTAATGGGTAGCAACGGAAGGAGCTATGCTGGCTGGAGTTCTTGCTAGAAGATCAGGTAATTTCAGATAAGCCTCAAGCAACGGGATGCTTCACAAGTTAAGCCACTGGATGGTTCAACCCCACTTGTGACCACAAATTTGTGACCAGCAGGGGAAGCTCGCACATGGCAAGCCTCTGGGGATTGTTTAAATCCTATAGAACATAGACAGGTATTTGTTAATGTCAATGAGCGTTAGCTTTTGCTGAAACCTGGTAGGGATCAATCTCTGGGTTCCAAACATGAGATCTAATAGAACTCGCTGAAATTTTCCAAACATTTTGTCCAAAAGTGACCTTTTTTAGGCAATCTAATTTTTTCCCATAAAAATTGGATAGTCAAAATCTTTTGTTTTCATGAAAAAGATGCTCTTTGGCCAATAATTACTCCACACCTCCTCGATATTTAACCATTTAAATGACGTTTTTGATAAAGGCTTCAATCAATCAAAGATTCAAAAAAGAAAACAGAAAAACGGCACAAAACAGGCCCCATTCGGATCCTTTGAAATAAATGCAACTTTGCAAAGAGGCTTCCACCAGCTCTGGATCAAGGAGACAGCTCTCTACATCACCACCATCCTTTCGGGGGCAGTCAACCAGGGGAAGTCAAGTCCCATGTAGTCGCACCTTCACCCTATCACAGACCTGTTGAGGGCTTAATCCATCCGGCATGGGGCCAAGCTCTGGAGGTGGATGTTTCATGTCCGAGACCATGACCTCGAGGAACCCCATGTCTTCCTCCTCAGAGTCACCTGGAAGACAAAACGCACAAGCAATGAACACCTGAGTGGCGCGCCCAGCAGAAGGACCAATGACTAGTACCTTGCATGGGCCGGTCTGTGTCTTAAAGCTTCCTACAGCAGAGGGGAAGAGCACACATGTCCACTGAGCATTCTGCCCCTGCATTCTGGAGGGCTCCAGGCGCTTACCATTCAGATCACAAGCACTTTGCGGCGGGCACCACAGCCTCTCCCAGGCTGCAGACAGTGCTGGCACTTGAATATCCAGAGCGTTTGTCCACCTCCCCCCCCCCCGACACACACACACACACATCCTTGCCATGCAGGGGGCTGGGGCTGGTAATCCGGTGGTTAATGCACTGGCCTTTTCTCTCTATTGGCATCAAGAACGAACCTAGAAACTTGAATATGCCAGTCTCGTCCTATGTCTTAGGCATTACCCTGGGCGGAGAGGCACCCCTCACTGCTCCGACCTTGAGTTCCATCCTTGAAGGGGCCATTTAGGGATCTGGGGCAAAAATCTGTCTGGGGATTGGTCCTGCTTTGAGCAGGGGGTTGGGCTACGTACCTCCTGAGGTCCCTTCCAACCCTGATATTCTACAATTCTATGACCCACTGGTCAGCAGAATTGATAGCTCAAGCACGGCCCTGGGACTGAAGAGTAAACTGTCTGCCCGGGTGGCTGGGGCTCCGCTCGTTGCCACAGTTGGTTCAAGGAGCAGAGGATTCCTCTCTATGCAGCAGCATGTTGCACAACTGCTTAGTCCAAGCCGGGACTTACGGGAAACCCTGAACACTGACACCAGATACCATTGGGCTGCATTAATCAGCCCAAGGAATTTGAGAGGTAGGGACTGGAGAACCACTGAGGCCTCAGCCTGGAACGAGTTCCCTTTGGGTTTGTTATAGCCAAGCCCTGGCTCTACCCCGTGCCGGAGGGCACAGGACCAGCGAGCCAAGTGCCCCGTCTGCCCCTGAATGTCATGGTCAGCCAAGCACCCATTCTGCCGAGCAAACGCCCATAGCAGGGAAATCAAACTCACTCGGTGGTTTAAACCCAATTACTTCTGCAAAGCTCCAACCAATCTCCCATCTCAGGACCCTGCTAAGGGACTGAACAGAATGATCCCAGCAGCGGACCACTGGGTTTTTTCCATTGCTCCTCATGGCTTCTTCAGAAATCAAACTCAAGCAAAAGGGGCAAGACGAGGAATAACGGACCCCGTGCAGAGAGAAGCAGGAAGGAATGAGCAAGACTGGGGAGCAGAGGCAGCAGGAACCGAACCTACCTGAGAAGGGGAAGCTCAGAGAGACACACCTCCCCTTACCTGAGGCAGAGACCGAAGAGGAAGAGGAGGAGGAGGTGGTGGTGGAGGTGACAATATAATCATTTTCAACGGAGCACCGTTTCCTCCACATTCTGCCCGCTGCATTCTCCCGCAAGCACTGCCTGTCAACTTCCTCTCTCCTCCACCCCCACCCCAGTTCTAGTTTTATGGATATAAATAGCCTCGGGAGGAAGGGTGACTGCCGGGGACACACTGGGCTTGTGTGGGTGGAGACGGGGAGGGGAGGTGCCTAGGAACGAGGGAGATCAGAGGGCTGCAAGAATACAGCAGCTGCTTGGCTCACAACTCCCGAATGACCTTTTCCCTTCCCTAATTTTGGAAGGGCCGCTCAGCTCGCTGTCGCTCGGCTCCAGCCCCAGCTGCCCAGAGTGGCAACCACAGCGAGGGATGGGCGGGGAGACCGAGCCGGAGGGAGCCCATCTCTGCTCGGACGCTGCTCTCGGAGAGCGCCTCATGCTCTGGGTCAGGCGGCTGATCTCCAAAGCAGAGCCCCAGCCCCTTGCTGCAGAGGCAGGATCAGACCTGCACGGGGTGGGGAGGCCTAGGCGCCGACCCCGTGGGTGCTCCCAGGCTGGAGGAGAAAGTGATGGGTGCAGAGCAAGCTCCCCTCCACCCACCTCCACCCCTGAGTACGCCCCGTGCCCCCTTCTCCTCCCAGCACTTTAACAAGCTCCGGGAGGAGCGGGAACGCAGTGCGCCCAGGGGAGGAGGTGGGCATGCAATGGGGGCGGGGCAGGCACCCGCCAACGCCAGGAGAAGTTGGCGCCTATGGTGGGGGGAGGGCATAGGATGGCAGAAGACAACCAGATTTATCCCTAACTAGATGCGTCACCTAGGACATCTCTTCCCTTGGACAGGAAGCAGCTATTCACTTCGGTCACGACCCATCGGGTAACCCTACGTGCTGCTCAGACTCCTTTTCTGCTATGGACTGGAACCAAGGATGAGAGCGGATTAGAAAATGGGGCTTCTTCCACCACTAACCTGTGGAACACCTCAACAGAAACTGAACGTTTATGTCAAACAACTGGCCAAAAACTAGACAATTTCCATGAAAATCTGTTTAGTCAAAAACCCTGTTTTCCACTGGGAAAACACCTTGATGGAAACTTTCTGATCAGCCCTACTAAATATCCCTGAGTTAACACGGCGCTGCTAGTTACTCTACGCGTGCCCTCAAGGGGCGCCCCACAACATCAGCACCTCCCCAGTTCAGCATTTCCCTCCCATTACTAGAGATAAGAAGGTTCCACCACCGAAACTATGGCTCAGGGGCCTGCAACCTTGCAGGAGTGCTGCGCCGAGTCTTCATTTACTCACTCTAATTTAAGGTTTCGCGTGCCAGTCATACATTTTAACGTTTTTAGGTCTCTATCTATAATATATAACTAAACTATTGTTGTATGTAAAGTAAATAAGGTTTTTAAAATGAGATGGTATAATGGGATAGCCTAATTTTGGCAATTAATTGATCTTTTGACTGTTAGCAATAAATATGCCCAATGGTCTGTGATGGGATGTTAGATTGGGTGGGATCTGAGGTACTACAGAGAATTCTTTCCTGGTGAGTCTTGCCCACATGCTCAGGGTTTAGCTGATCGCCATATTTGGGGTCGGGAAGGAATTTTTCTCCAGGGCAGATTGGCAGAAGCCCTGGGGGGGGTTTCACCTTCCTCTAAAGCATGGGGAACGGGTCACTTGCTGGAGGATTCTCTGCACCTTGAATTCTTTAAACCATGATTTGAGGACTTCAATGGCTCAGACACAGGTTTGATACAGGAGTGAGTGGGTGAGAGTCTGTTGCCTGCATTGTGCAGGAGGTCAGACTAGATGATCATAATGGTCCCTTCTGACCTTAAAGTCTATGAGTCTATGCAGAGCCCCCCGGACCGGTGGCCAGGACCCAGGCAGTGCGAGTGCCACTGAAAATTGGCTCATGAGCTGGCTCCGGCACGTGTGCCATAGGTTGCCTACCCCTGCTCTAGCTGGTTTCCTCTCTCCTCCTTCACGTGCCATCAAAAGGCTAACGGAAGGGATTTGGTTTGGCACAGTTGTTTCCATGGAAATGAAGCAGCAACACTCAGGATTACAACAGACCCGGGTGGCAACCACGGGAAGATCCAGATTTAGTCACGAGGGGCCAAATCCTCTGCAGGCAGCAATGCCAACCCAGCCAAGGAAGTTACGCTAGTAACTCCAGCAAAAGGTATTGCCCCAGCATATTGTTCTGGTTTAGTAACAGCACCAGAAGCAATGCATGAAATAAAACAGGAATGTGATTTTTATCTTTAAAGAAAAATATGACTAACCAAAACAGGTTTTAGGCCAGAAGCATCCAGCTTTGTTTTCTCAAAACGTGCTGAGCGCTCACCGCTCCTACCGAAGACAAACACTTTCGACATTCAGGCCATTAGGGGACAGCTTTTCAAAAGACATAGGGGACAGATTTTTCAAATGCTCCCCACTCAAACTTGGGGCCAGATGACTAGTTCCCATCAAGACACAAATATTTCCAGAAGAGCATAGCCCTCAACCGGAGTTCATTTGAAAACCTGCACATTACTTTTCAGCACCTAATTGGGAGCAGTGTTCTTTGGAAAACCCGGCCCTGAATGAAGGGTGCTTTTAAGGTACAGCCTTACACTTGCATTTCCAGCTTGAGAGTCATGAAGCTTTGATAGGTTTTAGAAAAGGGATTCTGGGATGAGTTTTTAAAGGGTCCATAAAGGTTTGACATGTAAACTTCCTCCCGCTGTTGGAATCCCTGATACAACTGCCTTGCACTAGGCAAGGGGCAAAGTCTTCACAAGAACCTAAATCCCATCTTCAAAAGTTAGACGCTTAAGAGCCTAAGTCACTTCCGTGCTCTGAGCAATTCCATGCTAGTGCCCAAGAGTGAGAGAGTGCAAAAAGCATAAGTTAGAGGCAGGAAAAAAAAAATGAAATTGCGATCACTCCACCATTCGTAGTAAACGCAAAGATTTCTGGTATTTTCAGTTTGTGATTTTTCTCTCTGTAAAATCAGTTATTTTGCACCTGACACCGACCGCCTCAGCACCAGTCACCTGGGGTTTCTTTCCGGTGCAAGAAGGTCACTTTGCGCATCACTGCGATCTTCGTCTTCTCCAAGCCGTCCTTTGTGCCGCTTCTGGCAGCTTTCATCAGCTGAGTCATCTGGGGAGAAGAGACACAAAGAAGTGACCATCTCTGTCAATCCTCCAGCCCCAGCTGCTCCATCCCAGAGCAAGCAGCAGCCCACGCTCCCTGCCTCTTTGCTAGGAACGGTTCTACTTCCAAGACACAAGAGCAGCTCTCCCTCCCCATGTTAAGCACACACACACACACACACACACACACTTACACTTCATGGTGGGGCACCGACCCTCTTGGCCCTAAAGAAATGGCTTTGAAAGAATCTGAATAATTTCTTTCAATAGCAGCTTTAAACAAAAAAACAGCCACACTTTATATTAAGGATCCCTTTGTAAAGGGTTAAATTATTCAGAGATGTTATTAGTGTGTTCCAGGCATGAGTAGTACGTGCTACAGCTGGCTTGCCACACAGCACTAGAAAGTGTTCTGCATGGTTTATAAGCACTCCCTCAACCTAAGGTCTCTCTAGCAATCTGGAGCAACTGACAGGCATTTACTGAAGCATCTATTAACCCTTTAGAGATGAAACCTTAGTATAAAGTGTGATCTCTATACCTAGAGAGACTCCCGTTGGTGATACCATCATAGGAGCTTGAGGAGCAGTTTCTTGCAGCAAGTTCTGCTTTTTTCCATCTCCGAAAAAGAGGAAATGCCACTTTTTTGGTTTAAACTTGTGAATTTAGTAACGGGGTGGGGATTGTCAGACGCGCGGCATTGGCCAAGGCTGCTCCTGTCAAAGCGGAGGGCAGAACTCCAGCCTAACCTCACTCCCACTGAAGCCAGCCAATCAAACCCTTCGTGGATGCTGCTGGACAGCCCCGGGTCTGAAGTCCTATTTGCACCCAGGACAGGGCAGCAGCAATGCAAGGTTCCCCCACACCTCCTGCCAGTGTGCTCTGTGGTGGCACCACCTCCGGGATAGAGAGAGCTCCGTCTCCAGAGCCCCGTCTGTCCTCGGCCTCTCTGGACTGAGCCTCAAGAACTAACTCCACATGCGCCACCAAGCCACCAGCAGATAGTGGCATCTTCTAGGACCTGCCCGCCTGGTCAGATGCAGACGGGAGCACAGGCTCCCTTTCCCAATCTGCCAGTCTGGCACGCCAGCCTGCCCACCTCCTCTTCTGGCATTTCTGATCGGACTAGACAGCAGCAGCGCTCCGGGGTCTTTACCGCCTCTGCTCTGGGACTAGCCTCGGCCCAGCTCCGGCCACAGGGCTGCATGCGAGCGATCCTACTGACATGATGGCTTCCCTTTAACGCCAACCCCTTCGGGAGCTCCCCCGCCCTTTGGCACGCGACCCTCATTTGGATCCATCCGACACATTAAAAGGGCAGGCATCCCACATGGAGGGAAGTTGGGAAGAGCAGGTTCATGGTGAACCAACGCAGCAGCCCAGCGCACGTCCTCACAGGGCACCGCATTCCCGCTGAGGATAGCTGGAGCATAGCACACCCCTGCTATGCCTACTGCACAAGGAGCTGAAGGGAAGGCAGCCTGCTGGGAACCCCGCCAGCAAGGGGCACATTGCCATCCACGTGCGACAGAGAATTTGCCCTGTAGCGACCCATCAGATTCGGACCAGGGTTTGAGCGTTAGATATTCCGTGAACATTTAAAGCAGGAAGGGATTCTCAGGGTGGCCAAATGGAAGGGGGAAAGACTGCGCTGATCTGCTCAAGACCAACTTAGTTTCAAGCCAGAAGCACCACTAATAATTTTATGGGACATCTCCCCCCACACCCTCTTCCCTGGTATTTGTGAACCACTGTATTTGTACATGCGGGAGCTTTGCACTTGTACCTGAAAATCCAACAGCTGCACGTGCAAAGTGTCCATTTGCAAACTGCAGGGGCTAGAGATCAGTGCAGCACCTGGAGGGCAGCCGCACACACTCTGCAGAGAGCAGGACACCTGAATCTGGCCCCGATGGTTCAGAAGATACTTTAGTCCATACCCACCAATGGTGATGACTGCGAGCTGGTCAGAAAAATCTTGACAGATCCATTTTCCGTCAGAGAACGCAGTTTCCTTAAAGTTAAAACCTTTCCCGAAATGTGTCAGTTCCACCAAAGCTTGATTTTGGGTAAAACCCTCAAAAAAGTTTCAACAATTAAAAACAAGGTTCCTTTTGGATATTTTTAGAAAAAATGGTTTGATTTTTCATTTTGAAAAAACTTTGACTTTAAAAAAATGTTGTATTATAATATAAAATTTAAAAAGTTAATTAAAACAAAATTAACTGACCAAAAAAAAAAAATAAAATTGGAGTTTTCTTTCATGGAGTGTTTAGAAATTTCCAGGTTTTATTTGTAACTGAAATGAAGATAAACGTAAAAGTCCCTAAATCCTTCATGAAATGGATTTGCCAGCCTCCACACAGGTCTACCGCTGACCTCTTTCGGGTGAACCTTTGTAACCCCAACCCGGGTCCGGTGATTGCAACAAGGAGATGAAGTGCAGTCTCTTACCACCAATCTCAGGTGTTGCAGTATGACAGCATGGTACCAGCAGTGGGATTTGAACCCACACCCCTTCGCCCAGATCTGTGGCACACTACTATTACAATATGGGGCCTTCAACCAGTTGCCACGTTCGAGAATTTAACTAGTGCCCATTTTGTGCTGCAGCCCCAAATAATTTTGATGGAGGATGGCATTCAAATTCCACCTTCGGGAGGACGACTTATAGCAGGTTTTTAAGGGGCAGCTGTTTCAGGCCACAGAAAGGTTTCAAATTTCAGAGGTATCCCCTGATGAGATGGATTAATGGGCAGAGGGCAGGCGAGGCGGACAAAGGTGCAGGTTAAATGCAAGACATCAGATTCTTATTGCTCTCATGTTTTAGGAAGTGTTGTAAGCCGCAGGATTGAGAGATGAAACCCAGAGCAAAGACGGGACAATCAAATGAGGGGCCAGCCAAATACATTTCCATTTTCAGTCTTGGGCAATGGATCAGATAACAACAGTCATTTTTGTACAGAGGTTCCACCTACAAATGGTTTATAAAGGGTTACTGGACGGCTCTAAGTATGTTCGAGACATCAGCAGCATGTGCTAGGCATGGTTATAAGCATGTCACTAGCAGGCATTAGAGCAAACAGCCTCATGCCAACCTTTCACACATCCTCTATACCAGTCAAAAAATACAGGTGTTCAGAAACACCATATTCAGAGTGCTCTCAAAAACGCTAAATGTCCCTATCTTGCCTTCCCAAAACTTGCGTATTTCAGGGCTGCTGGAGGAGCTGGTATTAAGAAGTGGATTGCAGTAACTATTTGGGTGGCCAAACATTTCGAGAAAATGGAAATCTGCAATTCCTCCCTCGGACACAGACTGGCTTAGTGAGCTCTCCGCTAGCGCACGAATAGAAAAAAACAAATCCCTGTTGAATAGAAATGTTTGGGAGAGGAGGAATGAGGATGCCTGGTCACACATGAAATCGTTGCATATTTTTTGCAGTTTAGTATATATTAGTTAACATAGCTTATGTTCACGTTTATCTATTTAGTCACTGACCTGATACCCGGCATGACCTACTCAGGCTCGGGTTTCTCGTTTGATTTTGTTCCAATTTTTTCCAGGTTTTGAAAAATAATGAAGGCTGAATTGTGTTATTTACATGCTACTTCCATGTTGGGCCTGTATTTACATGTTTGGTTTCCTTCTGTGTTTATATTTTATATAAAAAAAGGTTTAAAAAAGAAAAAAAATGTTCTAGATGGTTATAAGCAACCTATCGACCTACTGGGCTCTACAGCAATCAATTAACTGCTTATAAAGGAAACTTTAATAAGAAGTGTGACCAATATTTTGCACTTATAGACAACGGCTTCCATATAAAAATCACCAGCATTTGCCAGAGCTATCCAAGATACATGGTTTACTTCTTAAAAGGTACAGAACTACTGCTCTCAGATCACTGCGCGGGAACGGCTGGTGGCTTTTTAAATGGGAGCCGCTCTCCAGAAAGAGTGACCAGACAGCAAAGGTAAAAAATCGGGACAGGAGCTGGGGGGTAATAGGAGCCTATATAAGAAAAAGACCCAAAAATCGGGACTGTCCCTATAAAATCAGGACATCTGGTCACCCTATCTCCAGTGTCTGCGAGCGTTTTACAAAGGCCAACTTACTTGTGTGCCGTTCTGCTCTGAAAAGTGACTGTACAAAACTGACATCTCCTTACGGGGCTTATCAGTCTCATCTGCCCACTTCAGCCACTCGGCGGCAGCGTTAACTCCAGCTACCTATCTCCTCCCGAGCAAGGAGCCACACTGTGAAACTCTGATCTGCGCAGTGGGATCGTATTAGTACCCAACAGCACCAGCGCACTGGAGTTAAGGAGGTCCTGGGGCAAGGTTAGGGCTCCCATTAACTCTGCAGTGAAGACAAGCCCTTAAATAAAGTTCTGCTGCTTTTTACTCCCCATAGTCATGCAGGAGCCAATGCAGCTGGCAGAGGGGGATGTGGGATCCCAGGCCATCTGGTGCAAGCCGCCTTGTTAATTAACTTCCCATCAGTGACACCTGGGGCTGCACAGGGGTCACCAAGGGCAAAATTTGATCCGCAAAACCTTTTACGGGTCACGATGCATAAGGAAAGAGGTGCTCAGATCCAAAAGGGAGCTAGCAGATAAAACCCTCCTCCTGCATCATATTACTTGGAAGCCAAGCTCATTTGAAAGAGAACAAACATGGAAATGCCATTTTCAGAGGCACGACCATGCTGTATGGAACCCCTGGGAGGCAGAGAAGGATTCTACCCGTTTTCCTTGATTTCCCAGAAACCAAGGCACAAAGGTGACATGGCTTGGCCACAGTCTATGGGTGTAGCTACACTTCAAGCTCGAGGGGACATATCCAGGCTAGCTCTGGTGGAGCTAGCGTACCAAAGACAGAAGCGTAGCTGCCCCAGGGTGAGGCGCTAGCTGCCCTGAGTACACGCCTAGAGTCTCAGATGGGATCATACTCCGGGCCACCAGCCCCTACTGCTACTTGCATTGCCACAGCTACACTTCTCCGTTCAGTCCTCTAGCTGGATTGGAGCTAGCGCGGGTACGTCTCCTCGAGCTGGGGTTTGCACGTACCCAAGGAGTCACCAGGAACAGAACCGACTCCCAGTTCTCGCCCCTGGTCCACACACCTCTGCCCCTTTAACAGAATGGTTGCAGACTTGAGTTCGGCAGGCCTGGTGTAAAAAGGAAGCAGTCATGCGAAGCAAAGAGAGCAGATGGGAGACTGCGGTGCAGAGAGAGCATGCAACCCAGGAGGGATCGATAAGGGGGTTTAAAAAAAAGAAAAAAGTCTGAAGGAGGGACAGTACCTTACAATCGTATTTCTGCTTCAGCTCCTGCATGTCTCTCCCCCCAACTCTTAAAGCCAGAATGTCCCTCTTTGTCCTGGCGTATCTCTCCTTTAGCCTATTCAGGTCTGGAGAAAGCTGCGCCCCAAGCAATCAGGTAGGAGGAGAAGCAACAGGTGGCGGGAAGAGAGGCAGAGAAGAGAGATTCAGGTAAGCAGCCAAACACAGGAAGAGAAACAAGAGGACCAGTGATTCGTCTGGACTAGCTAGTCTGAATGCAGGTGGCGCTCATGTCCCCTCCATCCGGAAGAGGAGAGCACCTGCCATGACTCCCACAGGGGGTGGATAGCTTTGGGCTGTGGATAGCTCTTGCCCTGCTCCCTGGAGGGGAGGGAGGGGGGATTTAATTGCTTCAGGCCCCTCTCTCAGGAGAACAAGCGGTCTTTTGCTGAACAGTGGCCAAGGCTCTCCCCACCCCAAGGCCGTGTCTGCAATGGTGCACCAGTACCTACTGGAGCTCCTCTGGAGATGGGGGACAGGGGCTGCAAAGGAGGGATGCTCCCCCCCAGGCACCAGGAAGAAGGGCATTCCAGATTGTGGGTCCTGGGCCCCTCCTTTAGAGATCCAGCCAGGCAACAACCACTACGTTCAGTAATTTACTGAGCTCTCCACAGTCCCAATCCCATGTCAAGGCCCCTAATGCAGGAGTCCATCCCTGACTCTGAGACCAAGGAGAACTCGCTACGGGGGCGGGTGGAGGGGGAGGAGAGGGGGCAAGGGACAGTCCCACTGCTGCATTAAGACAAGCTGCTCCGTAGCCCTGCCCAGCAAGTCATCCCACCCAGCGTGCATGTCCCCCGCAGACCGCACAGCAAAGTGGGACAGAGGCAAGCGTACGCAGGTGCCGGGGGGGGGAGGAAGGAGGGGGCAGCACAGGCTCATGCAGGGCGCAAAGCAGGATCTCAGCCACCAGGAGGCGTTGCTTGGTGCTCACCATCCTGGTCAACCCCTCTTCCCTCCCAGGTGGGCATCCCACCCCCAGTCGCAGTGCCCAGTCAGAGGCACTCTGTGGAACAGTCCGAGTGCTGGAGCATCTTATCTCCCAGCTGACCGGGAGCTCAAAGCACCGACAGGCAATAGGAACAGATGTAACCACTTTGTTGTGCACGTCTGCACCACGGGGGTATCTGCCCAGCACTGGCTGCACCCCATAGTCCTGCTCCAGTGCACACTGGGCTCAGTGTAAAACCCGGGAGGGATCCTCTGGGGGCACAGGCTCTTCTCTGCTTGCGCCACAGTCCCAGTTTGGACTCAGAACAGGACATCACAGAGGAAAAACCTCTACGGACAACACACCTATAGGCAGGGCTTCATTGGTGCTGGGGCTTACCAGGGCTGAGCCTCGGCGCCCCTGGGCCTGGCCATTCAGTTATGAAACTAAAAAAAAAAAAAGCCTTGAACCCCAGCACCCAATTGCTTGAGCTCCAGCACCTCTTCCCTTACCAATTAAGCACCAGCAATAGATCTGTGCGCCCTTTCGAGAAGGTGCCAGCCTACGGTAGGATTTCACGACTGACCGCTTCGAGAGGCAGTGTGCCAGTTCTGAATGACGGAGGGACGACCTGCCATGCAAGATAATGGGCCACTGAGGGTCCAGACACCCCCAGGGGAGAACAGAAGCTTTAACGTCCCCACCCCGCCCCCAAAATGAGCAGTTGAACTAACTGATTTATAGTACAATAATACAGTATGCAATGTGTATCGAGGAAGGTCTTTTATGGAAGCTTATAATGTTCTGAACTTGGCCATCATGAGATAAGAAGACAGAACACGGATCTGTCTCTATAAACACTGTGTTCATAACCTGCATTACAATTTCAGGTACACCTCACCGCCAGGAGGGGTGCCACTCCTGCCAGGGTGTAACAGGAATCTGGTTCCAAGTAACAACCATCACTCAGCGAGTGCTGTCCGTGAAACACTGGATCTTCCCCACGGCTCGGGGATACACTGGGAAACTGATCAAAGGCAATAGGCAGCTTGTACTAGAAAAGGGGTTTTACCTAACGTAGACAGGTTTCTCGGTAACTATGTCATCTCTGAATTGGTGGCTTTTCTAGTCAATGGCTTCACTACAAAAGGGATATGGACAAACTGCAGAGACTCCAGCGGAGGCAATGAAAACGATCAGGGGACAGGGGCATTTGACTTATGAGGGAACTGGGGTTATTTAGTCTGCAGAAGAGAAGAGTGAGGGGGGATTTGATAGCAGCCTTCAACGACCTGAGGGGGGGTTCTAAAGAGGATGGAGCTCGGCTGTTCTCAGTGGTGGCAGATGACAGAACAAGGAGCAATGGTCTCAAGTTGCAGTGGGGGAAGTCGAGGTTGGATATTAGGAAAAACACTAAATCACTAGGAGGGTGGTGAAGCACTGGAATGGGTTCCCTAGGGAGGTGGTAGAATCTCCATCCTTAGAGGTTTTTAAGGCCTGGCTTGACAAAGCCCTGGCTGGGATGATTTAGTTGGGGATTGGTCCTGCTATGAGCAGGGAGTCAGACTAGATACGCCTGAGGTCTCTTCCAACCCTGATATTCTGTGATTCTAATAAACCCTTTGTTTCTTTGCACTTCACACAGGTCTCTGGTACACAAACCGGGTGGATGCGGGGGACAAAGTCATCTGATGTCAGGGGGGCTGGTTTCACACCTGTAACAGTGATGCACCAGAGGGGAAAGTCAGCATCCGGTAGTTAAGAACTCTGAGAGGACAGATTTGGGAAGACTCGGGATGGGAAGAGCTGCTGGTGTCACTCTTCAAAGGCTGGTGGATGCCAGAGTAAGACCTTGTGCTTGTGGGCCGGCTACTGGCATCAGCGCTCTGAACCAAAGCTGCGCAGCACAAAAATCCTCTAGGCTACACAGCAGGGGGTGAATGAACCCCTTACTGGCCTGGGTGGTCCCCAAAGTGTCCCAGCTGGGATTCTTGCTGCCCCCATATTGATGAGCATTTGACTGCAGCAGAACAGCCCTGCAGCCAGCTGTACATGGTTTGCATCATGAACCATTAGCTAGCTGCAGGGGTTCCACTCCAAAGAGGACAAGATCTAGCATGCATGGCGGGGGTGACATTTCAACATACCCTGATAGCCTGGAACAAAGCCTCAGCTCCTAGGAAACTGCAGGGCTTCAGGACATCTCTAAGCCACAAGTGGAATCCTGGTTCAAATGAGGCCACAAATGGCCTCCCTAGTACCAGGCAATATCTGAGACCAGCAGCTTCAATTTCTCTGGGCAAGATGTTAAATTCAAAAAAATTAAAAACCCACCCACCATCTCCTTGAACACTTGGTTATTATATTGGGGCTTTTCCTCCATAGATCTCAAAGCACTTTACAAAGGAAGTCAGTGTCATTAGCCCCATTTTACAGATGGGGAAACTGAGGCACAGAAGGACAGGGACAAGCAGAGTTAGGAGTACAACCCACGTCTCCTGAGTCCCAATCCAGTGCTAGGCAACAGTCTCTGGAGGTCCACCTAAGTCCCTTTTCACTCTCCCAGGCAGTGGGGATTATCCGAGTGCACCCCATATCTCAGCTGAGTCAATTTTGAAACAGCTACACCCCTCCTGGTCTGCTGCTTACCCTCAAGCTATTGATACAGCAGTCCCTTAACCATGGATGGGCTATAAACATTTACAGCTGAGCATAAGCCTGACAAACCATTTAGCATTTACCATCCAGCACCCCCAACCAGTACAGCCCTGGATCATCGACGAGAGAAGTGGGTCAGAGGTTTTATTTCAAACTGGTGTGCCACCACCCCACGCCAGCCATCGAGGCAGCACCAGTTGTATCAATTCTCAGGGCACATCGTGTGCCAATTACCTTTGGCTGGAAGGACGCCTTGAGTTTGGCAGGTTCCACCTCAGGCTTGGCCTCTTCGCCAGAATCCTCGCTGTAGCTCTCAAACTCGCTAGAGCTCCAGCCTAGGTCCTCGGCTTCCCGATGTGTCCCATCCTCGTAAATCAGGTTTCTGTCTGCCCCTGTCGGGGCGGGGGAAAGAACAGAACATCATTGACAAAGGCCTAAGGCATTGACTCTTCGACCCACAACGGGCCCAATTCATTCAGCAATATCCACAGCGTGCCTCTTGGTCTCCCACACCAACCATTTCAAGAGTTGACCCAGGCCCAGATATCTCGCTGCATTCACTTGCCTTGGAAGGCGTTGCTGCAGAACTAGGCAAAACTTCTGAATCTATGGCTACACGTGTCAGTAAGCCATATGAGGGTGAAAATGAGGAGGAGTGCCGCCTAAGGAAATTGGTGGAACTCCCCCTCACTTAGATCTCTTCAAACCAGGCAGGACAGTGGATGAGAAAAGGAGCCATCTTGCAAGCAGCAAGGGGGCTGGGGCAGGCTGGAGAAGGACAAGGCGACTCAGTGATCTTTTCCCCCTCTCCGACCTCTGTTTCCAGGTGCTGTATTCAGGAGAGGCAGCTAGTGGGTCAGGCCAGGTCTCCTAACATTCATGCTCAGAGCAGCTATGAACCATGCCCAAAGGACAAGACTAAGCTCTTGGCCAGCAGAGACTAGCAGTTCTGTCCAAGCAGCAAGCTCTCCCTCTGAGAACAGAGATGGTTGCATAGACAGACCAGCCACAAGTCACCACAAGGAACTTGAGAAAAGAGGGTGGAGCAGAGGGGCTTGGACCCATGGAAAGCAAGGTGAGAAGTCCTGAGAGTTCCAGGGGAACATGATGACCCATGAGGAGCAGCCGATTCCCCACCAAGCCAGCAATAACTGTGGAATTACGAGACACAGCACACATCGGTATCAATAGGTGAGTGGGTAGGTGGAGCGGTGCTGCCCAGCAGAGGGTGCTCCTGTGCCACAGTTGAAAGGCTTCATTCTCTTCCTGGAATTGGACAGACAGGTAGCTAATGCTGATGCATCCTAAGCTAGAGTCTGCAGACCCAAAGCAGGGAGGTCCTCCCAGGCCAGGCACAGTGAGAGGCGGCATTTCTCAAGAGAGATCAGGGAAGGTGGGAGAGAGGCACGTTATTATTGCCCATTTCTGTGACTATAGTGCCCGAAGGACCCAATCGGGGTGGGGACCCCGCCGTTCTCTACAAATGGTCCCTTCCCCAAAGAGATGAGGATCTAACTAGATCAGGGCAAGGAAGAAGCATTAACCCCATTTTATAGATAGCGAGTGGAGGGCCTGAGAGATTAAGTGATTTACCCAAGGTCACAGAGGAATCAGTGTCACAGCTGGGAGAGTCGCAAGCCCTGGGGAACATTGTTGGCCAAAACAGCTCCCCTAACCACAGTGTCCTTCTTCCCCCTCCCTATTTGTGTTTAAACCTTGTCTATTTACTACTTTCCTCCTCCTCCTCTGGCCTGGACCATGTGCTTTTCCATTTCCATTTCCCAAGCCACCATCCATTTCCTATTTCAGCAGATCCATTTTCCGCTCTTCAGCCCAGAGAAGAGATTTGGTAACACAGAAGAGGGTTTGGGGCAGGATCTTGCACATTTCTGTCACGTCTCATATAAAAACCCAGCCTGTGCGACACTGCAGGGCATGCGCCACGCAGCCCCTTGAAACAGACTGCAGAGCTGCCAGTACTATTTATTTCTTATGTGCATTGCAGTAGCTACCCTGAAGCCCCATCACAACCTCATCCTGCTTGGTGCTGTACCAACACAGAACCAAAGGGCAGGCCCTGCCCCAGCCAGCTGCTGCGTCAGCCACCCCAGAGTCAGGCCATAGCAAGGTGAGCCCGAATCCAAGTTAAAAGATCCATTCCCAGGTGTATTCGCTCCTTGGCAAGCAAGTCGCCCATATCCAACACCCAGCTTTCTTGTGGCTCTTGCTGCCTCTGTTCAGCGTCTCGTGCATTGTGGAACCACAGGAGTCTCACCTCTAGTTGCACAAGAGCCAGAGTAGCCAAGTAAAGAAATGTGCCAGCTTTCACCGGACTCAGATCTGCTTATTCCTTTACCATAGATGCAGGTCTCTGGTGAAGATCAGAGGTACACCTGCACTATCTCTGAGCTTGCTACGGCAGAAGATGGCCAGGCCCCTTGGTCTTCCATCCCAGCTGATTCCACCGAGCCTCAACTACTAGGAACTTTTGGAAACTTCGCCCCAAGTTACCATGGCACCGCAGGGCCCATTCCTCCTCCAAGCTCCCGCCAGCGCACGGCGGCCATATTTAAACACAGTCCTGCTCTTCTCAGTGGAGGCCCAACAAAGACGCGCAGCTTTCATTGAGCTCTTGCCATTTTTATTTTAAAGACTGATCACCAGGCTGAAGGGCCAGGCCTGAGAGGCCAGCCACACCATTCTCAGTTCCCTGAGCTTGGCTGACCTCCTGACTCCAGTGAACTCAACAGCAACACATCCCATTGACTCCAACGGGGCCAGGATTTCAGCCCTTGTTTGGATTTCCTTGTCTCTGGTGGGCCCTTCCCAGCTGTTGGAACAGCGAGGAAGATCCCCACAGTCATAGATTCATTCATAGATTCTAGGACTGGAAGGGACTTGGAGAGGTCGAGTCCAGTCCCCTGCCCTCATCCCTTCTAGACTCCAAGGCCGGACGAGACCATCGTCATCATCTAGTCTGACCGCCTGTATAACACAGGCCAGAGACCTCCCCCAACACCATTCCTAGGGCAGATCTTTTAGAAAAACATCCAATCTGGAGTTAAAAATCATTAGCGATAGACCCACTATGACCCTGGTATGTTGTTCCAATGGTTAATTACTCACACCGTTAAAAATTTACACCTTATTCCCAGTCTGAATTCGTCTAGCTTCAGCTTCTAGCCATTGGATTAGGTTGGATCTTTCTCTGCTAGATTGAAGAGCCCGTTATTAAATATTTGGTTCCCCATGTAGGTGCTTACAGGCTGTGATCAAGTCACCCCTTAACCTGCTCTTCGTTGAACTAAACGGACTGAGCTCCTTGAGTCTCTCACTATCAGGCAGGTTTTCTAATCCTTCAATCATTCTCATGGCTCTTCTCTGACCCCTCTCCAATTTATCAACATCCATCTTGAGTTGTGGACACAAGAACTGGACACAGGATTCCAGCAGTGGTCGCACCAGTGCCAAATACAGACATAAAATAGCCTCTCTGCTCCTACTCAAGATTCCTCTTGACGCATCACAGGATTGTATTTGTCCTTTTGGCCACAGCATCACACTGGGAGCTCATGTTCAGCTGATTATCCACCACACACCACCAAAATCTCTTCCAAAGTCACTGCATCCCAGGATAGAGTCCCCCGCTCTGTAAGTATGGCCGACATCGTGTGTTTCTAGATGGACCCATTTACATGTATACTTACAGAAGCAGGTGATTGAACTGGCAACCCATTGGCCTTGCCCCTCTGGGCCAGAGATGGAGACCAAGGCTAACATCAGACTAGAGACCTCTGATGCGTGCAATGCCCAGCACCATCCATAGGCTAAAATTTGGATGGGCTCCTGCTCTTTTGTCTAGTGGTAAAGCTCAGCTTCGGACAGCTGCATTTTTTCCACTGTCGGAACATCCACTCCTAAAGCTAGGGAGGGACCTGCGTTCCATACCCAGGCTGGCAGGAGGAGGAGGAGATGCACTGGAAGGAATGCAGGCAGACAGGCATTTTAAACTGACAGCTAACACAGGATTCCAGTCATCAGGCTATTATTAAACAAAAAGATAAACAACTCCGTAGAAGAGGATTTGGTTTTGGGTAACCAGTGCAACTGGCCACGGAGAAGCAAAAAAAGAAAAACCACACCATCGCTGCAGCCGTCATGGGACAATAGCGGAATTAAGCTGCATTTCCACCTCCTGAGCTTTCCATCAAGGGGCAAAGGAAGTATGGTTGGAGATGAAGGAGTGTTCATCATCATCACCATCACGTGTAGTACTGTACCAGCTAGACTGCGCCTACATGACAGGCAGCAGCACGTCGCAGAGCCCCGGGCAACGGACTCAGACTCACAGGGCTCTGGTGCTAAAAATAGCATGTGAACATTCAGTCTGGGGCTGAGGCCTGGGTTCCGAAGCCTAGGGAAGGGGCGTGGGGTTCACAGCCTGAACACAGCCATTTTTAGCACCATTAGTGCAAGCCTGAGCCTGGGGACTCGGGCTTGGAGATTCCCTACTGTGGGCTGCTGCTTGCCACACAGACTTACCTGTAAGGTACAGGCTGTCCTTGGCCCCCCGAGCTTACAGTCCAAATAGAGACAAAAAGGGAGAGGGGTAAAGGAATTATTGCCCCCTTCCCCTTTTCACAGACGGGACACTGAGGCAGGGTAAGGGTCAGGATGCTCAAACAAACTTTGGCACTTAAGTCTGTATTTCAGGCACCTAAACTCACTCAGCCCCTAAACTGTCAAGGTAAAAGTTCCCTCAGCCCCTGTCTCTCTCTGCTGCCTCCCTGTGGGTGTGCGGATGCCTGCCGACTCCCACCCCAGGGAAGACAGGCGTTCGTAGCCTAAGTGTGTCCAAGGCTCAGTCTAGTAGGCACCCTCTCAGCCCGCCAACCAGATTGGGGCCATTCAAAACCTGGCAGGAGGAAGAGGAGCTTTTAGGGTCATTGCGAGAGGGAGAATGTCTCTGTCATCCAGTGGTTTGGGCATCCAGATGGGAGACCCTGGGGTCCTGTCCTCCTGCTCCAACCACTCTGTCATTCTCTCTCCACAGTGGACCTGCTTCAACAGGCGAGATGGGGGGAGCCCCCATCTAAATATCCCATAGCTCAGTGGTCAGAGCTGGGAGAGCCCTGTTCCAATCCTCTCTGCACTAATCACTGGGCTTAAAGCTGTAAGGCAGGTATCATGCCCCCCCCCCCCAAAATGGCATAAGGTGCCTAACTCTGAAGAGAGAGTTCCTGGCCTCAGAATTGCTAAGCAGAAATGGGCATCTCCCTACAGCCTGGACTTGGGAGCCTAGATCGTCCACCCCTCCGGTCGGCATCTCCCACTGACTAGCTTAGGCAGCTCCCTGCCACGCATGAATTGCAGTCAAAGGTGCCCAGCTCTCCCCCTGCGTTGTACAGAAGTGTAGGCGTCTAACTCGGGCTTTGGGAATCACTGTGATTTTTCCAGGCACCTAAAATTATATACCTGGTGACACTCAGTGTCAAGGTCTAATTCCTTTGGAGCATTCAGCCCGAAGTGACTTGCCTGTGGTCACAAACAGACTGTGGAAGAGCCAGGAATTGCCCCAAATCTCCCAAGTCCCAGCCCACTGCTCTAGCCACTAGGCCATGCTTCAGATCTCAACCAGAGCTTACCCAGCACCAAAAGTGACGGCGGGGGACTGACTCTCCCTTGCAATGCATCCAAGCTAGAGGCTGCCTGCAGCTCCAGATGGATATTCGAGGTCCCCAAGTCAGTCTCATGAGCCCGAGATATGATATACCTAAGATCATGTCAATATTTTCATCCTCTGGACAGATGATCTAAACTCCCTCAGATTTCCACCACAGCTTCAACAACCACCATCCATCCACTACACTCTCTCTAGAGCACTCCCACACCACCATCAACATGTTTGACATCATAAGCAGCTTCAACAATGGAACCCTACAGACAATTATATACAAAGAAACCAACGGATCAGCACACTTACCTCCACAGATCCAGTAACCATCCTAGACACACCAAGAAATCAGTTATCTAGAGCCAGGCCACCAAATATGCTCCAAGAGACCACAGAATATGCTCCCAGGAGAAAGTCCAGGACATACACCTTCACACAATTAAAAATCACCTTCACCAAATAAGGACACACCACCAGAGAAGTAAACCACATTATGGAACAGTCCTCCCTTGGGAGAACTTGCTTCAATATGGAAATACCCCTCCAGGGACCATATCCTGAAAGCAATCTTTCCTGAATCCCCGCTTCTGGCCTTCAAACCACTCCCCAACCTCATCTTCAGAAGCAAGCTCCCCACAGACCCAGGCCCACCAACTCAAAGCAGCACCAGACCCTCCAGACGTAACACACACACCCCCCCCCCAGCACACTTTTCAAGATCCACAGGTCCCACACAATGTGTGGTGTACCTCATCCAGTGCACTAAATGCTCCAACAACTATGTGGGTGAAACCAGACAATCACTACGCTCTATAAGAAACTCACACAGGAAAATGATAGACAAAAGACAAAAATCAGCCAGGGACAAATACTGTTCACAAAACGATCACTCTGTATCTGACCTCTCAGACCTTGTCCTCAACGGAAGCCTGCACAGTACCTTCCAAAGATGAGCCTGGGAGTTTAAATTCATAAACTTTGCTAGACACTAGAAATCAGGGCCCAAATAGAGAACCTAGATTTATAGCTTATTATAACAATCTGTTCCCTCCCCCCATGATTGGAGACATATTAACCAGCCAGTTTATCTTGACAGGTCCCTAGAAATATGTGCTAACTACTTATGCTAAACACTCGTCCCACCTTGTATTTTGCTGTGATGCTCGGGGTGCCTTTCCCAGACCTGAAGACAAGCTCTGGATAAACTAGAAAGCTGGTCTCACCCACCAACAGAAGATAAAAGATATGACCTCACTTGCCTTATCTCCATAATAACCCGGCACCAACACGCCTACAACAACACAGCAAACAAAGAGGGAGATGCCATCAACCGAAGGGCCTGGCTACCCTGGAGAGTTTGCAGCTGCATCACTAGAAACTCTCTAATGTAGCCGCTCTAAGTCGATGGGAGAGTGCACTCCTTTTGGCTTAACTACTCCAGCCCCCGCGAGCGGCAGTAGCTATGTCGGCAACAGAAGCTCTCCCACCGACAGCACGGTCCACACCCGCACATACGTCGGTGTAACTTCGCTCAGGGGATGGTTTATTCTCATCTCTGAGCAACAGAAGTTCTGCCGACATAAGCTGTAGGGTAGATATGGCCTACGAGGCCCTCACCTACTCACACAAGCATCTCCAAATAGCCTCTTCCTTGTGTCCTCTGGTCTTGAGGCCACTGCTCACTCCCATATCCCAGGCAGCAGGAGCTTGTTAATTCAGTGCAATGAAATGCAGAGTCCCCCTTTTCCCTTCCTGGTGCCCAGCCAGCCCTTTATGGCTCAGGCTGGCTGTGGGTACAGACCCAGAGCTGCTGTGTTTTAAAGGCATGAAAAGCTCAATTGCTTTATCCCTCCCTCTACCCAGGAATCTCTTTGAAGTGGCACAGAACACACACCCTACCCCCACTGCCAGCCACAAAGGGTCCCCTTCTCTATAGTCAATCGGCAGCTCTAGAGGGGTGGACAGGAGACGGCAAGGCAGAGACTCAGCATTGCTTCATTGGCATTAGTAAAGTTACACTAATTACCCCAACTGATGACCTGGCCCTTTGCTTCCAGAGAGATTCTGATTTAGCTCCAAGCAGGCTGAAAGGACTCGGGAGCACCAAGTAATCCACAGACCAACAGTGGCTTCTAAAAGGCCAGGGTACTCCTGAAGGAGGCAGAGAAGTGGCCCTGTTAGAGCAGAGGACTGGGAGTCAGGATTCCTGGGTTCTATTCCCAGCTCTGCCACAGAATCACCATGCCACCTTGGAGCAAGTCATGTCGCCTCAGTTTCCCAATTTGTAAAACGGAGCTCTTCACACCTACCCATCCCCTCAACACTCACGTAAGAGCTCCAAGATCTTTGGATGGGAGGGGCTATGAGAGGAAGGACAGAGGCAGGGGAGGAAGATGACAAGACAGACAGGCAAGGACAGCCTGTGGGAGTGAAGGGCGTGAAAAGCATCTCTGCTCAGAGCAAAATTCTGGGTGGTTCCCTACCGTACGGATCAGAGTCCAGATTTTCACATGGGACGTCATCATAGATCACATCTTCCTCCAGGGCCGGGAACTCAAACCGTTCACCTGGAACGAGAAGCGACACAGGGCAAGCTGTGGAGAGGAACCTGAATCCAGCAGAGAACTCGTCAAGAGCTTCAGCGACATCCCGCTTTGACTCCTGGCTGCCAAGTGGCAGCGTGGGCCGGTGGGTAGGGCACTAGATTGGGAGTCACCACACCTGGGCCCTATACCTGCCTCAACCACTGACCCGGTAGCCAAGTCACTTCACCTCTGGGACTGTTCCTCCCGCTTTGCCTATTTAGACGGTCAACTCTGGTCCAGGACTGTCACTCACTGGGTATCTGCACAGGGCCGACCACAAGGGACCTCGAGTGCAACCGGAACACAACGGATAGTGGGTCTCGTCTGGAACATCTGATGTTTCAGCACCAACCTTCAATACGCTGCTCTCAGTGCATTTCGTGCATCAACGACAAATGCTAGATCCTGTCCCCTCTCTCTGCAGCCTCTGCAAGGAGAGCTCAAAAATCTGCAGCTGAGTTTTAGGACTCAATCCTGGCTCCTTTGTAAGGAGCAACAGGCCAGGGCTACAAAGTCTACATCTCAGTCAGGGGCCTTCAGCTCTGGGGGCGTGGCCCAGATGAGAGAGAAATTGCGGCCCGCTGTGAAATCCAGGTCTAGGCCCAAGTGCAGATCCCCAACCACCCCAAATTTGGATCAGTTCTTTGGATCAGACACTTCTCCGATTTCAACCCATCAAATTCTCAGCACCCTACGTATGGCACGGTAACTGCTACACTGAAGTCTGGCCCCAGACATGCCCAGTGTTTCAACAGAGCCAGGATTTGGGATGGGGAAGCCGTGTTTTTCCATCTGTGTTGGGGAAGCAGGAATCCCAGCCTTTCCAGGGCACACCGAAGCTGATCAAACACCACATGAGACTCTTTGAAGGAATCCAGAGTCGTCTCCATCCATCCCGTCCAGCTCAAAGAGGAGGCAGAACCTTACCTCGCCGGGTGCTCTTCCTTCTCCAGCTGCAGGTCCGAGTCCCGGTGTGGGAGCTGCCCACCATGTCCCCATTGCTGACCACCGTCAGGAACCTAGGGCAGGAAGAGCACTGTGAGCGGTCAGGCAGGCGCAATAGGCAGCCAGTGTACGGGGACGTTTGGAGGAAGTTGTGAGCTGTCGCTGGGCAAGTGCAGATCCACCAACCTGATCGGCAAGGGCCAGCTGTGAGCAAATGCAATGGCCACACCCGAATCACTTGGCTGCCGACTGGGCTCCTCCATAGCTAAACTGCACCCAGAGAGGGTGACATCCACGGGCAAACCACACTAAGACACGATGGGTCTTTGTCCCCCTCTAGCGGCCAGTCCGTGTAAAAGGTTAGCGAGTCTCCTACCGCTTCCTGCTCCGAGAGTCGCCCCGTAAACGGCAGCAATAGAGGCTCACAGCTTTTAGCTCTGAAGGTGCAAACCCCTAAGCAGGGCTGCTTACAAGGGCATCCACTTACAGATACCAGAGCTGACTCCCAGCACTGGCGCCGTCCAGTTACGCTGCAGGTCCCAGCACGCCACCCCTACACCGCCAACATGTCCTTCTCGCGTGCCCACTCACCACCGTTCACTCCACTTGCCTCTCTCTTCCGGTGTCTTTTCCCCCCTTGGCTGCTTTCAACCTATTTCCTCTACTCTCCTCCTCAACAGGGCATCCCTTCCCCATTCTCTGCATTGTGCTCACTACCTCCTGCCCTGGGTTACTCTCCCCATCATGAGTCAGTCCTCTTCCTTTCCCGCCCCCACCCCAAGCTTGTTCACTCCTTGGGGCTGGAACCTACCTTCTGCCTTGATTCTTACCAGTACTGAGCTAGCACCTAAATGCCTTAACACCAGCACGCTTGGCGCTGCAGACAGATAACTGAGGCAGTCCCAGCCCCAAAGAGCTTGCGATCCAAGTTCCTCTCTTCTGAAGATCCCTCTCCAGACACAAGCAAGATTCACTGCTCAGCGCTGACATGGACTGCCCACGTGACTGAGTGCAAATCACTTTCTTTCTGTGCCTCAGTTTCCCACCTGTAAAGTGGGGACAATATTTACTTTCTCTGCCACTAGACTGCAAGTTCTTAGTGGCAGGGACCAGCTCCCACTACGGCTGTACGGCCTGAGCCCCACAAGCGTTACAAACAGCACCCTCCCGATACCCAGCAGGGCTGGACAAACAGGTTTGGATAAAGAATTGCTGTGAACCTTCAGCCAAAGCTTCAATCTAACCCTTGAGGTTGGAAGAGCTCCATTAGCTGTGCCCCTCCTCCATTATTTTTTGTGTGCAGGCGGCGGCACTGGAATCCCAGGTGCCAGATGGCAGCAGAAGGGCCAAGAGAGACAGAAAAGAACCTCCCCCTTGCGAGATTTCCAGCCTAATGTTCATCCTCTTGGAGAGTCACGTAAGCAGCCGAACTGGCGCCAGCACATCATCCCATCCCCTAAGCCCATCTGCCACCTGAAGCAGGCGACAGCAGGCTGTCCCAGGGATGTCCATTCATTTGCCAGACAACCCTGGCCCATCATCCGGCATGGAAGGGGTTAAGAATTTTTCAAACGCAGTGCAAGAAGCGGGGGGGCTTCCATCAGTATTAGAGGGGAGGCAGGTCTGTGTCCGAGCTTTGGGAAAGGAGAGGGAGGGCTGGAGTGTGCGTGGTGGGGTGGAACAGGATGTCTGAGAGCAGCGAGGGAGATCAAAGCCACAGGGGCTGTTTCCCAGACAGCAGCTGATGGAGTGTCCTGGTGACCCCGCAGAGCGGGAGGTGGGGGTTATAAAGTCTCCAGACACAAACACATTTGCTCCTTGTGCCCTCTCCCCACGGTATTATCTGAACAGCTATTATAGCTGCATCTGGGCCCTCTAAATACTGCATGGAGTGAACACACCCAGCCTCTCCCCAGCCCTACAGGGAAGCTGCAATCCAGGTTCAAATCCCCATCGTGGAACTAGGGAAATACGCAGAGTCGACATCCATCCCCTAACGTGCCTTCGCATCACAGAACGTGGCTCGCCGCAGCACTCAGGGGAAGCGTCGCAAGCAGGAGGCATCCACACCTGGCTGATGAGCTAGCATGGACCAGCCCCATACGAGCTGGACCAACACACGAACATCTCAGCTTTAAACCAGGAGGGCGGTGGGCGGACAGGACTTGGAGCTCAGACTGGCGGCTCGGGCCTGGCTTTATTAAGTGAATAAAACGTCGGGGGAAGCATCCAAGTCACAAGGCCAGGTCTATGCCCTGGCCTGTAGTTGGGGCGGGGCAGGACCCACACAGATCCGCACAGGGAAGACCCACAGCCTCCTACATTGTCTAGTGGCACAAGCAATCCCACTGTCTCAACAGGGCTCCCTGCAGCGAATCCAGGCAAGCCAGACTCCTGCAGGAGAAGCCTTTCAGGGAGCAATGCTCTGAGTATTTACGGTGCCTTTCCCAAACCAGGTAACCATTCACTAGCCCCCTGGCACGCACAAGCCAAAAGCCCTTAGGGGAGTGCAGGGAAACGAAGGTTAAAGCTCAGTCTGTCCTGGTCAGGCCAGACCAAGCTGTAACGAGCCCAGCCCCAGGCTCTGGCTGTCTGACCTTAGTCAGTTTCCAAGTGAGAAGCCTCCCCCCGCACATGCACACACACCTCTCCCTATGTCTCCTAGCTGCCCAGAGAGCAAACCTAGACCTTCCCTCCACCCACCAGGTAGCCATGCAAAATATAGGGGAAACTGAGGCACACATCAGCTATCCTCCCCACCCTATAAAAATAGCACAGAAAATCTGCACTTCATCACCACCGACGGCCTGACCCAAATCTGGGAGGGTGTCTCCCTGCCGACTGGGACGGGCCTTGCATTCAGCCCTCCAGTCAGGCCTTGTCTCACTTGTCCCCCCTTTCCAATCTGTTGGCAAAACAGGCCTGTCAAGGAGGGCTCCGTTTTCCCCAGTTTTGGTGCCGGGCCCGCATGGGGGCCAAGAGTCCGCTGTTGGATGCCTGTCCCCTGAACACCAAAGGAGCACTTCCCTACCCAGCAATGGCAATACAGCTACCTGCACGGTCAGCATGGGACTGGCAGGGTATGCACCTTCCCAACAGACTCTGCTGCCTCCATCCATTCTCCCTGCAGGCAACCCAGCAAGCGGCACCTGCCTCCTCACGTACCTTCAGAGCAAAGCAAAGAGTCCTGCTCTCCTTGTGAAAAGCAGGGATACCTACACGGCCTACCACGCACGCCAGTCCAGAAATCAGACCCCTCTCTCCGGACCTGGCAGGAGACCCATCACCACGGCTCCCGGTTCAATCCTCCCCTGGCATGATCCAGAGACCCTTCCCTTCAGCCACACGCCCACCCTTCTCTGCACTGCAGTGTGCACTGGGCCAGGGACAGACGCTGGCTGTGCTGACTGAGCGAGATCCCGACGCAGCCAGCTGAGCAATATCGCTGTCTCTTCCCTTCAGCAGGCAGCATCTCCTCCACCCTCATTGCATCACTCCCGGCTGCCTGTAACTGCTTCTGGATCCAGGAGCAACAACGTCAAGCTGACATCTAGCACCACCGCCCCGCCTCTGAAACTTCCTCTGCTCACGGCTGCCTTCTAGATGGGCTGAGGAAAGCCCGTATTGGCAGGAAGAACTCATTAACCGGATCAGAGGCACTGCATGTCCATCAAGAGCTGTGTGAGAAACAGCGACAGACACCAGGAGCCTGACAAGGGAGGAAACAGCCTCAGATGGCTACATAGTGTTAATATTGATTTTAGAATAGACAGAGACTCTGGAGTCCTAGCTTCTACTCCGAGCTCTGCCACTGACCTGCTGAGTGGCCTTGGGCGAGTCCCTTCACCTACATGCCTCTGTTTCCCCTCTCCAGGTAGTATCTGTATTGGATATTTGAACAGCAAGCTCTTCAGTCCAGCAACTGTCTCTCATTATGCATCTGTGCCACACCCAGCACAACAGGGCACTGAGCTCAGAGGGGTGGCTAGATGCTACCATAACAATCATTTTTTATGTGTGTTTAACAACAGTCTATATCTTTAATCCTACAACAAGAACGAGGAGTACTTTTGTGGGCCCACAAAAGCTTATACTCAAATAAGCTTGTTCGTCTCTAAGGTGCCACAAATACTCCTTGTTCTTTTTGCAGATACAGACTAACACGGAAACCTTTAATCCTACAGGATCACAGCAGGCTTCCACCCTTCGACCAGACATATCAGTTCCTACCTACTGAGGTCCCTTCACTCACTATCGAAATGCAGCCACCTCTGGGCTGTGGCACACAGCCACACTATGCAACAATTTAGAACAAGGGGTGAAGAATAACTTCTCCAGCTGAATCTGCAGGGGAAACTTAGGCTACGTCTACACTACAGCATAAAATCGAAATTACTAAAACCGGTTTTATAAAACCGATATTATAAAATCAATTTTATGCGTCCACACTAGGGCACATTAATTCGGTGGTGTGCGTCCATGGTCCTAGGCTACCATCGATTTCCGGAGCGGTGTACTCTGGGGGCTTGTCTACATCAGAAAGTTGCAGCGCTGGTGAGGGAGTTACAGCGCTGCAACTTTGAAGGTGTACACATCTGCAGGGCACCACCAGCGCTGCAACTCCCTGTTTGCAGCGCTGGCCGTACTCCCGTTTTGTCTCGGGTGTAGAGGATCCAGCGCTGGTGATCCAGCGCTGGTAATCCAATGTAGACACTTACCAGCGCTTTTCTTGACCTCCGTGGAAGGAGGAAGCCTCTGGTAATCAAGCTGGTCTCCTTTCCCGGTTTGCTCTCTCGTTCCTGGAACCCCGAGCAAGCAGGTCTCCTTCCCTGCGGTTTGCAGGGTGGTTCGGGGAACGCGAGAGCAAACCGCGGCGAAGCTGGTCTCCTTTCCCGGTTTGCTCTCTCGTTCCCGGAACCCCGAGCAAGCAGGTCTCCTTCCCTGCGGTTTGCTGGGTGGCTCCGGGAACGCGAGAGCAAACCGCGGCGAAGCTGGTCTCCTTTCCCGGTTTGCTCTCTCGGTCCCGGAACCCCGAGCAAGCAGGTCTCCTTCCCTGCGGTTTGCTGGGTGGCTCCGGGAACGTGAGAGCAAACCGCGGCAAAGCTGGTCTCCTTTCCCGGTTTGCTCTCGCGTTCCCGGAACCCCCCTTGAAGCCGCCCAACAGCGCTGCAGTGTGGCCACATCTAACACCACTTGCAGCGCTGGTTGCTGTAAGTGTGGCCACTCTGCAGCGCTGGCCCTATACAGCTGTACTAATACAGCTGTAACAACCAGCGCTGCAAAATTTTAGATGTAGACATGGCCTGGGTAGCTACATTAAAGGAATGAGACCAATAACTTCGATTTCCGTCCACACTAACCCTAAAATCGATATAGTAATATCCATTTTAGGGTTACTCCTCTCGTTGGGGAGGAGTACAGAAATCAATTTTAAGAGCCCTTAAAATCAATTTAAAGTGCCTTGTAGTGTGGACAGGTACAGAGTTAAATCGATTTAATGCTGTTTAAATCGATTTAACTGTGTAGTGTGGACCAGGCCTTAGAGAACACAATGTACTGAAATGCCCTGGCCTTCCCACTCCAACCACCACAAATTGAACCAGCTAACCTACTTAACCTTTAAATGCAGCTACCTGCTGCTCCTTTGAGCTTATATAATATCAGTTTTGCTTTTAGAAAGGAGACATTTGGTCAAAGACATTAAATGAAGAAGAATCACAACAATAAAAAGCAAATCCAATATCATGATGTAGCGTATTAAAGCCAGTTCCCTCTGAATGCCATTAGGGGCTCAGGGTTAAAGGGTTATCTGCCCACCGTAAGCGGAAACCAGCTGCTAACGTCTCTAACTCTTTGGGCTGGTCCACACTATGGGAGGAAATCGATCTTAGATACACAACTTCAGCTACGTGAATAACATAGCTGAAGTTGAATATCTAAGATCGGATTACTCACCCGTGCTCACCGCACGGGATCGATATTCGCGGCGCTCCCTGTCGATTCCGCAACTCCGTTGGGGTTGATGGAGTTCTGGAATCGATATAAGCGCACTCAGGGATCGATATATCGCGTCTAGATGAGACGCAATATATCGATCCCCGAGCAATCGATTTTAACCCGCTGATACGGCGGGTAGTCTGGACGTAGCCTCTGTTAGAAATCCCCTTTTAAATATTTTTGCTATTCATAAAGGAACTTATGACCTGCTGTGGATATAGCTTTGCAGACCACAGCTGTCCTTGCATCCCTCAAACAGAATCCGAGCTCTGAGCACCCGGACACGCTGACAGTGCTCAGATCTGAAGCGAAACTCTTGCAATTCAGACCGAGTGCTACCAGGGACAGAACTAACATGCTGGGGTAAATAGTCTAGGTAAACAGCCTCTGATCTAACTTGGGTCTGAGCCCATGAACCGCACCTATAGGCGCCTGCATAAGCTTCCTTCAGAATGCTCATATCTCCTCTAGCCTCCACCACCAAAACCTCCTGGCCCACCCCCCATCCCCACAGGCACTGGGCCAGGATCGCAATGTGAAAACACTCCAAATGCAGGTGTTTAATAGCAGGAGAACTGCAAGGAAGTGATGTCAGGAGAGACCTAGCGGTGGAGGGGAAGAGGTGTTGCTCAGGTGGCCCGTGGGGAGGCAAACACTAGAACCAAGCTGGCTTCTAACACCAGCAACCAGTCCAGGTTCTGCAGAGAAAAATTCACTGGGCTTCCCTGACCACCTTCGCAGCGGCACGACCAGATGGGCAGGCAGATCACCCTGCCACAGGCCCCATGCTCTGGCTGCTGGGGACTCCCCCCAGCTCTTGCAACCAGCCCCAGGCTGTCCGGTGACAGAACGTCCCACCCCTGCGTCATTCTAGTAGCCAGAGTCAAGGCTTCCCTTGCTCCTGCCTGCATCTCGCCAGCCATACTAAACAGGGTTGTGTACACACAGGGCTGCCGTCGTGCCCAACTAACGTCACCCACACTCCCACCTTTCAGGCTTCATCTAACAGCCTAACCCCAGCCTTGCATGGATACACACTCGCGTACACGTGATTCAGGTCATTCTCTGAGACCCGGCAATGCAGGGATCCCCATGCACGGAGGTTGCTGTAACATTGGAACATCAATGCATGTCAGCGACTTGCATCCAGAACGTATGTGCGAGGGCACGCCGACCCCGAGACCAGACAGACGGAGTTTTCAGTGCCTCCGGGCAGGTTTCACAGCCATCAAATTAGGGAATGTTTCTCTGGATCCCAGCTATCTCCTCCCAAGACCGTTTGGGGTGCCCAGATTGCAGGAGGAGAAATGCCTTCGCAATGCCTCTAGGAAACGTTTCACCTCGCGTCCATCAGAGGAGCTTAGCTGCTTTGCAGAATTTTAGTACAGGCTCGGAGCGGCTCTGGGGGGCATCAGGATTCTTATCCCCATTGAACAGATGGGAAGCTGCAGCAGTAAGGTTACAGGCCTGCCTCTCGGGGGTGCTCCCCTTCAACCAGAGCTGAGAGCTCAGCACTTTGGAAAATTCAGGCTTAAGTGACTGGCCCAACATCACGCCAGGAACCAAAAGCAGCATTAGCAGGAAGATGATGACAGGCATGCTGACTCCTTGGGCCTGAACTGCCCTGCTGTGCAAACACACAGGGCCTGTTTCACCACTGCCCTGCACCTTTCCCACTCGAGTAAAGCACGTGTGAAATGCTGCCGTTTCTGAGCCACAGGCCTTTCGCTCTGGGGTAGAGGACAATGTGAAGTGCAGAGACATGGTAAATTGAGGCCAAAGGAAGAAGTGCTCAGTGATTATTGCCTCAAGCATTCTCCCAGCCCTTCTGCTCCCCCTCCAAAGAGCTCCCATTGGTTCTGAGCTACCTTTTCCCAGCTGCCAGCAACAAGTCCCCTGCCATTTTCTCAGCACTTCCTGCTTTTCGCTGCCATGGTATAGGCTCAAATGGTAAAACTGCCCCCTGTCCAGCTTTTCCCAGGATGATCCCTTGTTCAAGGTAGCTGCCCTGGGAAATCCGTCAGGACGCTCAGCGCGCACTGCCAGCTGGCCAGTTTTATGGGATCATCCCAGTTTTTTGTCCCTCAGAGGTGGTAGCCAGGGGCAGCTCCAGGCACCAGCGTGCCAAGCGCGTACCTGGGGCAGCAAGCCATGGAGGGGTGATCTGACTGCCGCTCTCACTGCGACCGTCAGGCTGCCTTCGGTGGCATGCCTGCGGGAGCTCCGCTGGTCCCACGGCTTCGGCGGTAATTCAGCGGCGGGTACACTGAAGGCGTGGGACCGGTGGACCTCCCGCAGGCATGCTGCCAAAAGCCACCTCCCTGCCGTGCTTGGGGTGGCAAAATACACAGAGCCACCCCTGGTGGCAACCCTGCCAATGAGGTGAGGAAGCTGGAACGGCGGCTGCCAGCAGCGCAGGAAGGAAGGACGGAACAACTGATGCTATTAAAACACCACAAACGAAGCCCTAGAGCGATCTGTGTTTAACTGACTTCAGCCTTGTGTGTCATGTTACTTACATGCCGATGACAAAGCAAATATAGACCTGGCTCTTAGCAATGGTGGAGGCCACGTCCAGGGAAATGGGTTCTGCTATACACACCCCTCAGCACAAGGTTGGTGGTACCCTTCCCTCTAGTAGCTGGTATACTCCAGGATAATAGCCTACAACTGCTAACCACTAAGCGACTTACTCCTTCAGCAGCAGAGGTTCGTGTTAAAGTGCTGAAGTTCCTAGGTTAGAAACCTACTCGGGGGTCTATTACACATGCTCTGAATTCTAGGCAAACATGATGCATGACAGAACAATGTATTAAAGGACTAAAATTTCACCAAAATGGTCTTTTATGGGTGAAAAAAATGGATTTTTCAGTAAACTGAATATTTTGTGAAAAGTATCTGCTTTCTACAGAAATTTTTAATTTTTCATTGAAAAAAATCAAACGCCCAAAACGAGACACTTTTGGCCAAAAAATGAAATATTTCAAGCCTGAAACATCTCATGGAAGTTATAGTTCAGATGCCTCGTGCATTCATTCTCTACAGCTGGCCTTCCCAGCTGGACTTCATCTCCCATCATGCACCGGGCCACGGGACACTGCATCCTGCCACCATAAAACAAGGCTGGTGCATCATGGGGCACGTAGTCCAAACAAAGAGGCAAGCCTCTGGAAGATAATGAAAGCATGATGCACCCAAACTACAACTCTGATGAGGCAAGGTGGCAGGATTGCCAATCAAAATGTTTTGAATTTCAGCCAAAATAGTTGTTAGTTTTTTGCCCAAAACTCAAATTTTCCAGTGTGTGGGGGGGAAAAAAATCTTATTTTCCAACCAGCTCTACTAAAAGCATTTTCCAAATCATTTGGTTGTGAAACAGGCAGAGGGGAGCCTCAGTTATAGATATTCCACATGCAAAGAGCAAACTGTTCAAGTCTAAATGGATTTATTCTAAACAAGAAAGAACAAAAGTAAAGTATTGTGCATACCCATCTTTCTAAATAAACCTGTAATCTCCTCTAGAACACCAAGAAGCTAACTGTTCCCATCTCCGTATGGAGTTTAAACTTAAAACAGTAACAGTCTGCACTCAGATAGAACCTTTTGCCAGCGGATCTCAAAGCATTTTTTAAAAAGTAGGTCAGAGTGACCCCCATTGTACAGATGGGGAAAGTCAGACACAGAGCAGGGAAGACACACACAGCGGGCCAGGAATAGGACATGGGCTTCCCTGACTCATAGCCCCATGCTCTCGACCACAGTCAGCCAGCAAACGAAGACCCTACACAAGAAAATACAGAAGGAACAAAGGAAAAATCTCTCCCCAATTCTTTTGTGCATATGAATGACATAGGCCAAGACGGAGCAGGTCTTCAGGCTGCCCAAAAGGAGAATGAGAATTGCAGATGGTTCTGGTGCCCCTTTGAACCCAGTTCAGTCTACCAAGAGGCACTACTTGTGCCTTGGGGTACGTCTACATTGCAATTAAACACCGGTAGCTGGCCTGCGCCAGCTTGTGGGGCTGTAAAATTGTGGCGTAGACACTTGGAGGAGGGTCCCTGAGCCCAGAATCCAGCCTGAGCCTCTACACCACAGTTTTACAACCCTGCAGCCAGAGCCCAGCAAGCCTGAGTCAGCTGGCCCGGGCCAGGCCTGGGTGTTCAATTGCAGTGTAGACGTACCCTGCATTCCATGCCTGTGTTACCAACCCGGGTCCTGCTGCTCCACCAGGGATGGGTGAACCCAGCCTCAGTTGGGTGGGGGAGGGCAAAGTCTGCAAGAGAGGAGGCTCAAATGTGCAGCAGACGCTCCCAGCAGCAAATGCCTCCCTGAGATGGCAGATTTTGCAGCTGGGATTCAATATGACGCCAGCCCAGAGATCAGATAACGGCATGAACCAACCACCAGGGGAGTAAGCAGCAGAAATGAGAGGTAGGATGGAGAGAGAAAGAACCAGACACTCTCAGACAAGCTTGCACAATCTACTCCTGGGGTGGATGTAACAGCAGCACCCAGGGGAGACCTGCCTAAGATACTGCTCCCATGCAGGGAAAAAGTCATACCCCCAAATTACTGGAATCCCCGGTAGAGTCTCTCCTGTCAATTTCTCTGTAGGCTTTGGGCAGCCTGCACAGAGGTGCGGGGGTCTAAACGCCTGGATTACAACAGACCAGTGGGCTGGGTTGATGCAGCAGCACTAATGGGGTTCAAATAGCCTTGACACCCCAGGCAGGAGGGGACTGAACATAAAGGTCACAAGACTGATTCTGTAGCAGGCAGCCACACCCACCCCAGGAGTGCAGACCAAAGAGAAAGGGGAGGGGAGCACTTGTAGTAGGAATTTATCTATTTCAATAGAAAAGTTTAAGCAGCAAACATTCCTGTGTTTGCAATGCAAACATTGCAAAACCCTATTTCCTGCGGGGCGGTGAGCTAAGGGACATGGGAGATGAAATGGGGGCGGGGGCGAGAACTGCTTAAATGTTTGTTAACAACTAATTTGTATCTCAGAGAATGGAGCAGTTATTTGGATCGTGGGAATCTTAGTGTGGGTGAAAGTACCAAGGACAATTTGATGGGGCCTTATCAACACCAACAGACATACATGGAAACCAGAGAAGGAAACAGACTAGTCTGCTTGTAGATGGCCAAGTGGTTAGACACGGGGTTAAGACTCAGCAGAGTTGGGTTCAATTCCTGCTCTGCCACAGACTCTATGTGTGACCCTGGGCAAGTCACTTAACTTTGCCAGGTGTCAGTTCCCATCTATACAGTAGACAGCCTCATCCGTCCTTTCCCTCAGCCTTGTCTATTTACAGTAGAAGCTCTTTGGGGCAGAGACCGTCTCCTGCAATGCATGTATAGCACCATGGGGCCCTAACCTCAGCTGAGGCCTCTAGCTGCTAACCATGAATATTAATAATTTGTCCCAGCCATACAGAGTGCAAGAATGGTGACCAGGCAGTGTAAAAGGAGAAGAGTGAAGATTTAAAAACATCTCAGTGCCCATCGCTACAGAGTTCTTTGGAACACAGGACAGGAAGCCTGGAGAGCCTGCAAAGAGAACGTTTTGTAGCCTTTAAAATGTTTGCCAAGGGGTCACTTGAGATGAAGCTAAAGGCCTGGGGAACTCTCATGGGAAATGCAAATGCTAGGGTGGGAGGATTAGAAATTGGAAGCACCTTGTAAGCCTGGGGGGAGAAAGCCCTGAAATAGTTACCATAAGGTTCTAGCTGAGTCATAGCACCAAGCACAGGCCTGGGTCTCTCCCCACCCTGCGCTGCTCTCAGAGGACAAACCACAACCTGCCTCATCAACTTGGTTCAAGAAACATCCACACACCCAGAGCAACTCACCTGCCTCCCTTACCTGGCCAGGAACATCCTACGGAAGCACCTGTAGGCAAAGCTACTGGAGTGATCCATACAGATCCCAGGGCAAACCCCACAAAGGCAGCCTTTGTTCCAAGCAGTGGCACAAGCCCACCCCTCCACAGAGTTTACACAGATTCAGCTCCTTTGGGTGCCTCCCAGCTCACCTGAATTATCACCTTGGGAGAGGGAGGGGTCGAGCTGTGGGCATGTGAAACAAGCCAGCTATTAGCAGCTGGGGAGAAGGCTAGCTGAGTACCATGTTAACCCCGCAGGTGCTGAGTTAGGGGGATACGTCAAAGCCGTGCTGGATATCTTCTTGGTGAGGAAATGTCAGTGCTCTAGAGTATTATTCTTTGTATTACCATAATACCAAGGAGCCCGAGTCATTGCCCAGGACCCCACCGTGCTAGGTGCTGCACAAACAGAGAACAAAGAGACAGGTCCTGCCCCAACCAGCTGATTGTTTGTATCTTCCCCATAACATATGGTGTTTGTTCAGATTTAGGCTTGATTCCTGCAGAAGGGGGATACTAATACTGACCCACTGTCTGAAAAGTGCTTTGAGATCCTCAGCTGAAAGATGTTCTGTAGTGTCCGTGCAAAGTGCCCCCCTGCACCACCCACCTGTGGGATCCTCTCACCACCCTGGGGAGACAAGTCACCTGAGCTATCATACTGGTCTTGATGAGTGAGGGATCCACAGATGCAAAATTCAGAATCTGATCCACACTGGGAACGCTGCAGTCCCAAAGCTCGGGGTTGCTCAGATCTGGAGGTGGACCGGAGTTGCAGGAGGGGGAATGTGTGATTTGTCCCAGTACAGAGGTAGGGGCAGTCTGCCTGGGAACTCTTTTTGCTGTGTGTTCGTACAGCACCTGGGGTACTGCTCCCTGGCTGCGGCTCCCAGAGGCTGCATATAATAAGTAATACTGATTCCGATCCCAATCCAGATTTGGATTCATCCACAAAATAAATACAGGGGGGAGGAGGATATTGGATTTGGGGGGTTGGGATGAACTATTGCCAAGTGAAGATTAAATGCCCAGATAGACAGGACAAGAGGGGGATAAAACATCTGCTTCTGAGCCAGTTCAGGTGATCTTGTGGCAAAGGGGCTGTGCTGGGACTCAGGAGAGCTGGGGTCAATTCCCAGCTCTGCCACAGACTCTCTGGGTGGCCTTGGACCAGTCACTTAGGGCTTGTCTCCATGAACAATTAATTCACAGCAGGATGGGGTGTGAATTCACCGTCCACCAGCCTACCATGGACTAACTGTCCCAGAGGAACCTGCTAACACGCACTAACTCTTCAGCAGTATGCTTTGACCTTGTCCCCTTTCAAAGAGGATTAGCATGAGGTAGCTGCACATCCCATCGTGCCACAAATGAATTGTTCGTGCAGACAAGCCCTTGATCTCTCTGTGCCTCCATTCCCCATTTGTAATAATTCTTACTCCCTGCCTTTGTCTGTTTGGGCCAGGGACTATCTCTTGCTATGCATCTGTGCAGCACCCAGCACAAAAGGGCCCTGACCTACTTCTCTCCTGGCTCATGAAGTAATAATAACAACACGTATAGCAATAATCCTGTTCTGCTACCACCAGGATGGGGGCAGGATAAGCTGACTAGAGGTGAATCCCTGGGCAATCAGAGCCCTCCCTCTCCCCATGCCCGTTACTCCACCAGCCCTACAGAACCCGTGATGTCAATAACACAGTTTACAGCTGCTCACTGAGCAACTGCTGTGGATTCTTTGGCCCTGACGCAAGGCCTGGAGTCGAGCAACAATCTGACATGTGATCTGACTGCAAAGTGCCAGCCAAGCAAACTGCCCCGGCCCCTCTGGGACAGTAAGCATGGCTCCTCCAGCTAGTGCATGAGCTCGAAAGCTCGGGGTGCCGGCCTGCCCGCTATGGAGCACTCTGCAGGGTTAACGGCTTTCAATCGCCTGACTGATGCTGAGGTGGAAGGGAGGACAGGGAAAGCCGGGGGCGTATGGACAGGCCAGCTCTCTGCACTCGTTAGCGGCTATGTCCAGTCCTGCTAAGGCAGGAGGTCCCAAGGGCCAAGTACAACCCCTCAGCACCCTGACGCCCCTCAACCTGAGAAACCGGGGTGCCCGTCCCAAAGTGAGGACAGCACAGTGGGGACCAGGGGAGCTGTGCCCACTCCCCCATCACCCCAGCAACCCCACGGACCAGACTGCAAGGAGAGCTGGCTCAAGGACTACGGCAGTGAGTAAGACCCCTCTCCTGTGGGGAGATGGGGGTGGAGGGGTAACGGGCCGGGTGAAGGATGCTCCCCAAGGCAGGCATGCCCTCAGCGACCCTCCTGTTAATTTCACTTGCTCCACTGGCGGAGAGGGGATCCAGAGGCCACTCTGCTGAGGTTCCAGAACCCAGGCCAAAGCGCTGGGCGGGGTGGAAGGAGCTGGCAGTCCCCACGTTCGGGGCAGACGGTCACAGGGCTCTCCCTGGAAATGCAAGGTGGAGGCAGAGCCGGCGAACGGCATGTCTCAGGGGGTCTCCCACCAGCAGCCAGTTCTGTGAGCACTGGAGACGCACGGCCGGAAATACCACGGTACAGTTATGAATCACTCAGGCTTCTGGCAATCTGCCTGGGTAGCCCTCCGAGTCACAAAGTGGCCAATCCTTAGCAGGACCGATCCCCACTCCTTACAGACATTCCTTGGGGGCAGAACCCACTCACTCTTCCATTCCAAGCAGGCCCCAGGCCCCTGCCCTCTCTGCCATACACCCTGGACACTGCTTCCCTGTGGTTTCAACCCCTTTCAGCTGGCGTAAGTCGGAGCAGCCCGCTGGTTGCTCCAGCCCAGCCCAGAGCTGCAGGATCAGAGCAGCACACAGGTAGGGTGACCAGATGTCCCAATTTTATAGGGACAATTCCAATTTTTGGGTCTTTTTCCTATATAGGCTCCTATTACCCCTCACCCCCGTCCTGATCTTTCACACTTGCCGTCTGGTCACTCTGTGCACAGGAGTGAACTTTAAAGCACTTTTGCATCCACACACACCAGAACTGCACCGTGTGCTGGTAGCCACCACCCAGCAGCTGGCGCAAAGTCTTACAGGG
The DNA here is from genome assembly GCF_007399415.2 of Gopherus evgoodei. Taxonomy (NCBI): domain Eukaryota; kingdom Metazoa; phylum Chordata; order Testudines; family Testudinidae; genus Gopherus; species Gopherus evgoodei. Next base: position 6,544,704 of record NC_044339.1, on the reverse strand, counting down.
AACGCAAAAGGGCTGGATCCATTCATCATGAGACGGTACAGACAGGGAGTGGGGAAAGGAAGGGAGAAAACTGCAGACATTTTCCAAGTCCAGGAAGTTGGGATGTCTTAACATGCTTTTGGCCAGCAGGAGGCGATGCCCTCTGATTGGCCCCAGACATTTTGAGTAAAACCGCCCGCCCTGACGGGCGTGCCTGGCAAGCTGGGACCTGTCCTTTGAGCCGCACCTCTGTGCGAAAGGTGAGGGCAGCCGAGTTGCGCTGCAGAAATCCACGGGCTCTGCTTTGGCCACACCTGGCATTGCCCCAAACCTCCCAGGCCTCATATGCCCTGGAGGCTCAGCCTGCCCTGAAAGCTCCCACTGTGTTCACCAAACCACAAGCAAACCCAGTCACTGGGGAGCAGAAGAATCACTTGATAGCCCCGTGCCCTGGGATCCTTTTGCGCATCACAGTGAGATCCTGAAGCAGGGAGAAGAGCTGCTGGGGAGGGAGAGATGACAGAACCTCAGGGAAACTGAGGCACGGAGAGGGGCAGCGATGTTCCAGTCACAGCGGGCGAGTCAGTGGCAAAGCCAAGAATAGACCCTAGGACTCCTGACCCCCAGCCTTCAGCACAAAGCAAGAGGCACAATTCCTGCCTGAGGCCCTCCCCTGCAACCCCTTATACACGGGCTTAACTTTAAGCACGTGAGTCGTCCCACTGGCCGCAGCGGTTAGGTCTCCGGACTGGAAAAACAGGGGCTGTTGCCACATTGACTTCAGCGCAATTACTCACACGCTTAACGTGACGCACGCGAGCACATGGTTGCGGGATCAGGCCCCCACCTTTGAGCAAGCAAGGGGGAAAAGGTAAAGGAAGGTGACCGGCAGCTGCATGCCAGACTGGACTTGGACTTTACAGTCACTGGAGAGCAAGAGGCAGCATGTAAGAGCATAGGCGTGTGCAGGGGGTGTGCTGGGTGTGCCCAGGCCCACCCTAAGGAAGGGGTGGGGAAATGGCTCACTCTCCTGGAGCAGCAAGCCGCCAGCCCCTCCCATGCCTTCCCCCCTCCCCTGTAGCCATGCGACCGTGCACACAGAGCTCTGGGGGCCGGGGCTGCGCACTCCCACGGAGCAGTGTTTGGCTCCGCGGGGAGACAGATATGTTCCCCCCTCCCCTGTAGCCATGCCGCCACGCGCGCAGCGCTCTGGAGGCCAGGGCTGCGCACTCCCGCATGGCAGCGTGTCTGGCTCTGCGCGGAGCAGAACATGCTGCTAGGAGCCTCATGGTAAGGGGTCCGAGGCCGGGGGGGTTGGATAAGGGGTGGGGGCAGTCAGGGGACAAGGAGCAGGGTGGGTTGGATAGGGGGTGGGATCCCAGGGAGGTGGTTGGGGCGGGGGGATCTCTGGAGAGGGCAGTCAGGGAGCAGGGGGGGTTGGATGGGGCATGGGAATCCCAGGGTCTGTCAGGAGGAGGGGAGTGGATAGGGGTCGGGGCAGTCAGGGGACAGGGAGCAAGGAGAGTCCGGGGGGGCAGTTAGGGTGGGGGGTCTCTGGAGGGGGTAGTCAGGGGACAAGGAGCTGGGGGGGTTGGATGAGTCAAGAGTTTGGGGGGGGCTGTCAGGAGGCAGGGGTGTGGAGAGGGGTTGGGGCAGGCAGGGAGCGGGGGGAGTTGTATGGGTCGGGAGTTCTGGGGGTCCTGTCCAGGAACGGGGAGCGGTTGGATAGGCATGAGAATCCCGGGGCTCTGGCTGGGGGCGCGGGTGTGGATAAGGGTCGGGGCAGTCAGGGGACAGGTAGGGGGTAGGGTCCTAGGGGGGCAGTCAGGGGACAAGGAGCAGGGAGGCTTACATAGGGGGTGGGGTCCTGGGGGGCAGTTAGGGGCAGGGGTCCCAGGAGGGGGTAGTCAGGGGACAAGACGTGGGAGGATTAGGAGTTCTGAGGGGGGCAGTCAGGGGGCAGGAAGTAGGAGGGAGTGGATGGGGGCAGGATGGGGGCGGGGCCAGGGCAGGGGCAGGGCTAGGGCAAGGCTCCCTGGTTGCACCCCCTAATGAAATGTGCTGTGCACGCCTATGGTAACGAGACAGGGTTTTGTCTCTCCATTGCCAGCAAAGCATCTTGGGTTCTATTAACTATTTGCATTCTCATCCCCTGCTTCACACCCCTTGGATCCCCCCGTTGGATATAACCTAACAAGCACCCAGGGGTTTGGGGTGGTTTTTTAAATAAAATCTAGACTCACTTACTCTGTCTGTAGCTTTGTGTCAAGTGGATCTGTCAAAAAAAAAAAGCAGAAGGAAACCAAGTCGGTATCTTAGAGCACATTAACCCAAGCACAACAAGAATCAGAGCTGACAAGACCACAGGAATTGTCCTGCTGGATTACAGCACGGGTCCATCCTGCTCTGTTGCCTGTCTCTGAGAGTGGCTATCATCAGCTACTTCAGAGGAAGGTGCAGGAAACGCAGTAGTGGACAATTAAGGGACGACCTGGTTTTAGAAGAAGTTCCTTCCTGACCCCCATTAAGTAGGGGTTTGCTTATGCCCTGAAGCATGAGAGTTTATACCAGCATGTCTGGTTTACAAGCAGAACGTACCCTCCATGCTGGGCCACTTTTAGCAGCACCAAGAAGATCCCACTCACGCTGGCTTCGTTTTCAAGTATTCTTTGACGAGCTCAATCTAGTGCCAAGCGAATTTGAAACATGTTTCAGGGAGACTTTTAAAATCTCATCCCGAGTTTGGGTGAATGAGCGTTCTGTTCCACTGAAATTGACAGTCCCTGAGCCAGCTCTCAGGAAGGGCTTGGTCTTCGGCCAGCGTGTATGCCCTACAGTAGGATGTCTCAGGAATGAGACTGAAAAAAAAAGTTTCCCCTCATATTCTAAACAGAATTTGAGGGCAATGGTAGAGTTCTGTGACTTGAAAAGCAGGAAGCAGGTGGGTGAGGCTTCGAGTCAAGATTGAGGGACACTGGCAAGGACGTGGGGAGAGACCAGGACTGGAATAGTGGAGGAGGGGAGTGGTTGGTTTAGACTGAGGGGCATTGGCAGAGCTGAGGAGGAGCCTAAAACTGCAAGCGGTAGAAGTACAAAACAGGGCAGCCCTGATTCTCTGCACTGCAAAGGATCGCGGACCGGGTGTCAATCCCTGACAGATCAGAAGGGTAGCTTGTGAAACTCACTTTGCACTGCGGTACGTGACTGCCAGCGGGACAGGGCAACGGAGACCCAGGACCTGGTTCTTACCCATTCCTTCTGCAGCTCTGTAATGGGGCCAGTAGGCTGAGCACGTCCCATTGCAACCCTGAGTCTTGCAAAGACCCCTGAGAGATGCTGGGAGTGAAGCATCCTGCGTTAACACGAGCTGAAAGCCCTACTTACCAGCGCTGGTGCTCGATCCAGAGTCGGTCAGCTGAGCCTGCCCTGCAGGGGGCGCTCCATCCTTCTCCTGCTGGGCTGACGAATGGGGCTCAGCAGCAATTCCTGATCTATGCCTCCTGGGCGGGGCCTGCAGGGCCACTTCGACGCTGGGTTCGGTGCTAGCGCTGCTGACCCCTACTGTGGAATCCTCTTCCTCCTCTTCACTGTGGTCGAAATCAAACGCTTCCCCTAGCTCCTCCTCTCCCTCGGTCGAGGTCTCCAGGGCCCCCGGCACTAGCCCGTCTCCTGCCAGAAGATGTTACAATTAGGTGGATCAATGGATTTTGGATGGAGGGGGAAGGAAAACATGATAACTAAGCAGCCAGATCACAGATGAAAGGTAGGATCCTTTTCCCCTGGGAACCCCAGTGCAACTGCTTTCATACGCATGCTAATAGTGTGGCTCTGTCCCCCTCCACTGGCTGTACCAGGTATTACAGGTTCATAAATCTACTGTCTCCATGCTAATAATATCATGGAGCCCTATCCATCAGTAGATCGCAAAGTGCTTTACAAAGGAGGTCAGTATCTTTATCCCCATTTTATAGATAGGGAAACCGAGGCACAAAGGGGGAAGTGACTTGCCCAAAGTCTCCCAGCAGCAGAGCTGAGAATAAAACCCAGATCTTCCAAGTCCCACTTTAGTGCCCTGTCCACCACACTACGCTATCTCCCCTGGCCCTCACCCTCTAACTCAAACAAGAGAGGCTCATGCATTCAAACATTCAACCCCTGCAGATGACCCAGCAAGGAGCATCATCTCTCTGACTCATCAAGGTCTCAAGCAACCAGTTATTTTGATCCTCCCATGGAACAGAGAAAGCTCCTTTGGGTGTCTGCAGCAGGACTGGGATCCCCCCTTCCGCCCTCCATTATATAACCCAAAGCATCATCCTGGTTTCAATCAGTGACTCCCCTGAACACCCCCGCAACGGTACAGCCACCAGCGGCGAGGACAAGTCCCACTCAGGTGGGCTCACCTGAACTGAGTGCAACACATACCACGCCTTGCCCCTAAACGCTTTCCCCGGAGTGTCCTAGTGCAATGGAAACAAAACCACAGCGACACCACTTCTCCAGCACAGTTCAGCCTGGCAGAGGCATGGGGCAAGCAATGCTACACTCACATCCCCTGGCATTCTGCCCTAGGGGTTAGGATACTGAACTGGTGTACTCAGGAGGCCTAGGTTCTATTCTTGCAACGGGCCTGCTGGGCAAATCACTTCCCCTCTCTGTGCCTCAGTTCCCCCATATATAAACTAGGGAGAATGATCCTGACCTGCTGGATAAAGGGCTTTGATAGCTGCTGATGGAAAGCACGAGACAAGAGAACAAATTATTATTATTACTAGAGACGAGCTTAAATCCAGGGGAAGTCACAGGTAAAATGAGTGCGTTGGTCCAGTTAACCCAGTTTCTTGAGAGCATTTGACAAATCTTAAATTCATTGTGCAACCTCACAAGAGCAGCTGGGTGCTCAGCACAGTCCAGGATGGAGGGGTCTGCAGGACAAGACCGAAGTACGTTGGCAGAGCTGTCAGTTAGGTCCCAGCTCTGGGGCAGCCATGGGTGCAGCTGGTCAGGAGGGAATTGCATTGGGTCAGGCTGTTTGGTGACCCAGGCCTGGAACTGCGGGGAATGCTGGTTACAACAGATGTGCATTGGCAAGTGTGTGTGTGTGTGTGTGTGAACACACACTTGTCAGGACTGAGGTAGACTGGTAGTAGTATTTGGGGGACCAGGACTGGAACAGCAGTGTGCAGTGCACACACCAGAGTGACTAGAATCAGAGTAGCAGGAGGTACAGAGGGGGCAGGATTGAGGTGCACCTGCAGAGCTGTAGGGGGGCCCCAGGACTGGAATAGCAGGGGGTGCAGTGGGTGAGAACTGAGCTGCATTAACTGAGTGACATGGGAATGGAGGAGAATTCAGCTGAAGGTGCACATCCACTCTCAGCAGGGAAGCCAGCCCAGCACCGCCCATCACATGATCGGTTTGGGTCCTCATAGCAGCAAGGGCAAGGAGGGAAATTCCGTTTTTAAAAACCCCAGCAACAGCACCTCCCTGCCTCGTATTTCCCTTGCACCCCATCTGTGGCCGGGAGCCCCGAGGGCATTTTAGAACATTTCTCCAAATGCCCGAGCAACCAGCGGTATCTAATCTCAATCTGCTCCCGATTTAGCGCACAGAGTGGCCGGGAGCCAAGACTGTTAGGGATTAATTTTATGGAATAAACACAGCCACCCGCAAGCCCGCTCAGAGATAGCCCAGGCTTCTCCTTGGCTGGCTGAAAAGGGGAACAACCTGGGCCCCGCAATGGGGCCATGCTAATCCAGGAAGACAGCAGCAAAGCGGCGGGAGGCTGCTTGTCCCCTGGGACTGGGAGGCCCGTTCTGCTGCTAAGAGGGTTTTTTCGGGAGGGCCTGTCTCAGAACTGCTTTCCAGCACTTCCCCTGCTGAGGTATTAGCCGGCCAGCTGCTCCCTCGGCCTCCTGTCGCCATATCCTCTCTGATGCGCCTCTCTCTCCATTCATCTCTTTCCTCTGCCCCTCTCCCACGGCTTCCGTCCTCTGCCTCTCGCACTGACCAGTCGGAAGCCAGCATTACTGCTGAACTGGCAAAGACCAGGCCAGGGCGTATGCATGGGGAGGGGGCAGGACCAGAAGAAACACAGGGATCAACTGATTCTGGGGGACAACCAATGAAAAAATAGAAGGGGGAGTGACGGTCACGGGTTTAGAATCAAAAATTCTATTTGGAGGCTCTCCAGGCTTCCTGTCCTGTGCTCCAAAGAACCCCGTAGTGATCAGCACTGAGATGTTTTTAAATCTCCTTCACTCATCTCCGTTAATACTGCCTGTTTACTGGTCTTGCACTCTGCGTGGCCGGGACAAAATATTAATGTTTGTTGTTAGCATTATAGAAACAACTAGGGGCCTCAGCTGAGGTCTGGGCCTCACATTGCTGTACGCACACACAGGAGAAACAGTCTCTGCCCCCCCAGAGCTTCCACTGTAAATAGAGGCGGCCGAGAGAAAGGAAGAATTAGGATCCCCATTGTACAGGTGGGAACTGAGGCCCAGCAAGGTTAAGTGACTTGCCTGGGGTCACACATGGAGTCTGTGGCAGAGCAGGACTTGAACACAGCCCTACTGAACTCCACTCAGCCATTCACCCTCTGCCTAGAGCGTTACACAGCGTGCCTCTGAGAAACCGCGTGCCAGGTACATTCTGAGGCAGCGCTTCAGCTCAGAGCAGGGCAGCTGGAGAGCTGGCCCAGCTCGTTCACAAACTGCCAGTGAGTTCCCCTCAGCTCAAGCCTTCATTAGGTGGTGCAGTTTTCCGTGCAAGGAAAGACGGTTTAATGGTTAAGGCTGCAGCTTGGGACTCAGGGCTTAACTGACAGCTCCGCCACAGGCTCTCCATGTGACCTTGGGCAAGTCACTTACTCACCCTGGGCCTCAGTTCCCAGGTTTCAAACAGAGCTAAAATCTCACTTTGTCCTTGAGCTTATCTGTCTGTATCCACCTGCTGTCTCTTGTGTGATACTTTGCCTGTCAGCTGTTTGGGACAGGGACGGTCTTTTTGTTCTGCGTTTGTAGCACAACAGGGGCCTGGTCTGAGACTGTGGCTCCTAGGCACGATGCTCACACAAATAATAGCAGCAGCAGAATCCTTCCTTACTCGCATTCTTTTCTGCCTTGTCCATGTACACAGTAAGCTGTTCAAGGCAGGGCCTGTCTCTCACTCTGGATGCGGGCAGCGCCCAGCAAAATGGGGCTCTGATCTCAGCTGTGGCCTTAATGCGCCGCTGGAATAGAAATTGTATTTATCGCATTGCTTCTTCCTTCTCCAGCATCCCCCTTTGCAGTCTCCTTGTGTCCCAGAGCTCTGCGGGGGGAAGGACGGGCTGCTGCATGGACTGACTGCAGCCTCTGAGACCGGCCCAGACTTGGTTCCTCTCGGCCAGCCAGCTCTGGTTTGTAGGGAGGGTGTGTACAGCATAGCCCGGACTGTACCACAGCAGACAGGAACTGAGTCTGAATGGCTCCAGATCCCAAGCTGGCCATAAGGAGCAGGCTTGAAAACGGGGGTTCGGGGTGAGCTCCAGCCACTAGAAGATGATCCAGTGGTTAGGCCACTAGCCTGAGACTTGAAAGACCTGGGTTTAAGTCCCCACTCTCTCACAAGCTTCCCATACGACCGGACCCAGTCATTTAGCCTCTCTGTGCTTCAGTTTCCCATCTGTAAACAAACCCTGCATGCTGAGTAATCCAGCCACTTATTCTGGTGCCTACGCGGAAGCTGAGCTCTTCTGAAAATGGGGCCCCCCAATGCTCAGAGGCCCGGAGTTTGCAGGGTGATCTCTGCGGACATGCCTTCGCTGCAGTGTTAACCAGGGGGATGGACACCCAGAGCGGCCCAGCCCGGGTTTGAGTGACCACACTGCAAAGCTACACTGGCACTGCACTCACGGGAGGCACTAGGACTTGTGGGGTCACGTTCCCTGGCTCTTAGCGCTGCAGTGGGGCTGAGCTGCTCGATGATTCTTTCCCCGTGAATCGTGGGAGAACTTGTCTGTCCTTCTGGGCACATGGAGGGGGAACTGTGGGGAGGGCGCAGAGACGCTCTCAGGGTGACTCTGCAGCGCCTCCTGTAGATTCAATCTCACAGGGCTTCTTGGCTCTTCTAATACCTAGCAAGGTCTCCCTGAGCGTCAAGTGCCTGCCTGGCACCGTGTCTCGCCATTTACCCTGTTCAATGCGGGTGTAAAATGAGCGTGGGCAGGCTGCAGGTTCCAATCCAGCCGTGGTTTACAGGTTCAGACCCTGTGACTTTCCTGCCTCCCCTCCCCTGCCACACACATTAAACCGGGCACCACGTCCCTACATCGCCTTGGGAAGAATGCCACATATGGCGTTGCTGTCAAAAGTGCAGTGGGAGGAACAGGATCACGGACCTCTGATGTGGGTCGGTCCGGGGTTACAATTGCATGGGGCCATGACCAGCCTGTGCCTCCGAGTTCTGTTAGGAGCGAATGACATTCCAGCACCAGGCGATGGGTTGCCTGGTAGCTCTCGGAGGGCCCTGAAAGCCCCACATCCTGGGGGGCTGCTCTGCATTACAAAAGCCTAGATGCCGAAGGGAAACCAAGACTGCCCATCACGAGCCACTCCGCATGCTGTTATTTATGACTGACATTGCAGAGGCAGAGGCCAATCAGGGATCGCCCCCCACCCCCTTGTGCCAGGCGCTGCACTCACACATAGCACAAAGTCAGCCCTGCCCCCACGAGCCCACAGCGCGAGGGGACTGGGCTAGATCTGTTTCATTTTCTAATGATTAATACAAGTTCTTGAAGGAAAAGGGCTGGGTTTACATTACCTACTGCAGGGCTTGGGGGCGGGTTGGAGGAAGCCATCTCTCTAGGAATCCCAACGTCTCGCCTGGCACCTTCCCGGCTGCTTTCCTAGGGACACAAAGAGAGGAGATCTAGTTGGAAGAGAAACCCCCGCGTCTGTCTATTCCTGGGAGTGGGGAATAAAGCATTAGAACTCTCTGCCCTCCTTACAGCTCACGGGGCTCTGCTCCTAATTAATTATGGCTCAGCATGCCCTGGGGGTAGGGGTTACACCCTTTGATAGAAGTGGAAACAGGTCCCTGGAGATGAGCACCCGAATTTTCAGAGGTACTGGACAACCCAAACTAGGTGTGACTTGCTCCCGGTCACACAACTAGTAAATGGTAGGGCCAGGTATAAGGTAGGACCCACGGGATGCCCTGAGGCGGCAGAGCCTGGAACAGAACCCAGGGCCCCTCCCGGTTCCCTCCTTTACCCACCAGACAACGCTGCCTCGCAGGCGCTTTGCGGCTACAGACGAGGCAGCATTTCCTGGGGGCAAGCCGAGCAGGAGCCCAAAGCAGCAGGAAGCGTTAGGACACTAGCAGCACTGCTCCAGGATGTAGCAAAACCTGCTGGCAACAATGTCGCTGGTATCCAGTGGGGAAAGAGAGCCCAGATGGAGAAGCATCCTGTGCCCTCACGCGGAGCTGATGAAATGCAAAGGCAGGCACTGGCCCAACCAGGAAACAGTTCCCTTCCCTATTAGGGAGAAATGCTATAACTCACCAGCCCTTTTTTTGTGTTTGTTTGGTGCTCTGACTTGTCATTCAGCAGTTCCCAGCTGCCACGGGAAACGTGCCCCCTAACCTGCACACATCCCTTTGTTATCAGACATCTCAAGATGACCCCCCAAACTCAAGCATAAGGTGGAGACGTCTTTCTGTCTCGGTGTGTTTCACTCCCCAAGGCATACAGGGGGAAAGTGCTATCAGCCGCCGTTTGCACAGGTGCAGCGAACCGCGGTCTGCAGCAGGGCTGAGGGCGACTGGTTCAAATAGCAGCCGTGCCTGTTTGCACAGTGGGTTTACTTTGGCCAATCCCCAGGACCTCGGTTCCAAAGGGCAGGCAAGGGCCGAGCCTGGTACCAAACAAGCCATAGGTTTGAAAACAGAGCGGGCCCCAAGCCACTAAGTTTGGGTGGGATCCAAACTTCCCCCAAATTTGGAGGAAGCCTGGATGCAGGGGTTTGGTCTGGCCTCTTAGGGTACGTCTACATTGCAATTAAAAACCTGTGGCTGGCCCGTGCCAACTGACAAGCTTGTGGGGCACGGGCTAGGGGGCTGTTTAATTGCAATGCGCTCTGCAACCCTCCCACCTCGCAGGGTCCCGCCCGAGCCCGAACAGCTACATTGCAATTAAACAGCCCCTTAGCCGGAGCCCCCCGAGCCTGAGTCTGCTGGCATGAGCCAGCCAAGGGTTTGCAATTGCAGTGTAGACGGAAACGTATAAAGATGGGGCCGTCCCAGATCAAGAGTGAGACTTCCCCAGGCTTTGTGCAACATGCAAACAGACTAGGGAGAGAGGCCAATGCAAGCAGCTTTGATCCGCTTCTGAACTAAGCTAGGGGAGGAATTCTCAATTCGCAAGTCTCACTTCCACCGGAGGAGGGAACACCTGTCTAACCCGCTGGCCTCCGGAGGCCGGCAGAGTCGAAAGGGCACCAGCCAGCTGAATCAGGTGTGTCCTTTACAACTGGGCGGTATACACACAGCTATTGGAATACTAGACACGGAAGGAGTGCAGCCCTGTCCGGGGTTAGCCAGGCAAGAGTCAACTGGCTCATTTCCTTTTGGATAGCTCTGTCCACCCAACTTGCCTGTTAACCCAGCTCTTATGGAACAGAGCTATCTCACAGGCAGGAGGGCAGCGAGGACAGGGATGCCAAGCTGAGCAGTGATGGCACTCATAGCAACACACACCGAGCTCTCTCCAGTGACCTGTATTCACCCACCATCACCAACATCAGCCATTCCATTGACTTCAGCAGACTCTACATCAAATCCTGAGTTAAAACTAGTACTTTAAACCATTAAATTAATTGGACACTGACAACTTGAAATCTAGTCAGTGTCAAGAAAAGTCTGACAGGAGTTTTGGGTAACACACTTGCCCCACAGCCTATGTTTACAGTTTTACAGTCATATTTTCCTGTTTTTAAAATGCTTTTCTCTCCTCCTTGCTGTTTGAAAGACGCACACAAGCAAATGTACCCAGGAAACAGTGGAACTGATGATACACAAGGTGCCAGCAGATCACACTGACTGTACCTGGGGAACAGTGAAACTGACGATACACAGGGTGCCAGCAGATCACACTGACTGTACCAGAGGAACAGTGAAACTGACGATACACAGGGTGCCGGCAGATCACACTGACTGTACCTGGGGAACAGTGGAACTGACGATACACAGGGTGCCAGCAGATCACACTGACTGTACCTTGCAAACAGTGGAACTGACGATACACAAGATGCCAGCAGATCACACTGACTGTACCTGGGGAACAGTGGAACTGATGATACACAAGGTGCCAGCAGATCACACTGACTGTACCTTGCAAACAGTGGAACTGACGATACACAAGATGCCAGCAGATCACACTGACTGTACCTTGCAAACAGTGAAACTGACGATACACAGGGTGCCGGCAGATCACACTGACTGTACCTGGGGAACAGTGGAACTCACGACACACAGGGTGCCAGCAGATCACACTGACTGTACCTTGCAAACAGTGGAACTGACGATACACAAGATGCCAGCAGATCACACTGACTGTACCTGGGGAACAGTGGAACTGACGATACACAGGGTGCCAGCAGATCACACTGACTGTACCTTGCAAACAGTGGAACTGACGATACACAGGGTGCCGGCAGATCACACTGACTGTACCTTGCAAACAGTGGAACTGACGATACACAGGGTGGCGGCAGATCACACTGACTGTACCTTGCAAACAGTAGACCTGACGATACACAGGGTGCCAGCAGATCACACTGACTGTACCTGGGGAACAGTAGAACTGACGATACACAAGATGCCAGCAGATCACACTGACTGTACCTGGGGAACAGTGAAACTGACGATACACAGGGTGCCGGCAGATCACACTGACTGTACCTGGGGAACAGTGGAACTGACGATACACAAGATGCCAGCAGATCACACTGACTGTACCTGGGGAACAGTGAAACTGACGATACACAGGGTGCCGGCAGATCACACTGACTGTACCTGGGGAACAGTGGAACTGACGATACACAGGATGCCAGCAGATCACACTGACTGTACCTGGGGAACAGTGGAACTGATGATACACCGTGTGCCAGCAGATCACACTGACTGTCCCTTGCAAACAATGGAACTGACGATACACAGGGTGCCAGCAGATCACAGACTGTACCTGGGGAATAGTGGAACTGACGATACACAAGATGCCAGCAGATCACACTGACTGTCCCTTGCAAACAGTGGAACTGATGATACACAGGGCGCCAGCAGATCACACTGACTGTACCTGGGGAACAGTGGAACTGACGATACACAGGGTGCCAGCAGATCACACTGACTGTCCCTTGCAAACAGTGGAACTGATGATACATAGGGCGCCAGCAGATCACACTGACTGTACCTGGGGAACAGTGGAACTGACGATACATAGGGTGCCAGCAGATCACACTGACTGTACCTTGCAAACAGTGGAACTGACGATACACAGGGTGCCAGCAGATCACACTGACTGTACCTTGCAAACAGTGGAACTGACGATACACAGGGTGTCAGCAGATCACACTGACTGTACCTTGCAAACGGTGGAACTGATACACGGGACGTTGGTACAACACATTGACTTTACCTGAGGGAGAGTGAACCTGATGACACACAGGGAGCTGGCAGATCACACAGGGTTTGTTTTCCCGCTAATCATCATAGGTGCTACTGTTTTCAGAGTGGTAGCCGTGTTAGTCTTTATCAGCAAGAACAACGAGGAGTACTTGTGGCACCTTAAGAGACTAACCCATTTATTTGGGCATAAGCTTTCGTGGGCTAAAACCCACCTCCTTATGCCCAAATAAATGTGTTCGTCTCTCAGGTGCCACAAGGACTCCTTGTTGTTTCTATAGGTCAGGGGTCGGCAACCTTTCAGGAGTGCTGTGCTGAGTCTTCATTTATTCACTCCAATTTAAGGTTTCATGTGCCAGTCATACATTTTAATGTTTTTAGAAGGTCTCTTTCTATAAGTCTATAATATATAACTAAACTATTGCTGTATGTAAAGGAAATAGGGTTTTTAAAATGTTTAAGAAGCTTCATTTAAAATTAAATTAAAATGCAAAGGGCCCTGCACCGGTGGCAGTGTGAGTGCCACTGAAAATCAGCTCACGTGCCACCTTCAGCACGCGTGCCATAGGTTGCCTACCCCTACTATAGGTGCTACTGTCCATCTAGTCCAGTGTGTACCTACAGCTTCCCTGTTAATTCAAAACAAATTTTCTGCAGCCTCCCCAGGTCTGCTCAGCCACGAGTCTGATGTTCCCCACAGTGTGTTGAGGCAGGGCTCCACCCGAGCGACAGAAAGGTCTCGCAGTAACCCCAACTTCCCGCTGGCCTCCAACTTTTACTGGTGCTGAGGAATCCTGAGCTGTCTGGAAGGCAGGCCGCAGAGCCTCTGGGAAGAATGCCCGAGCGGCAGATGGTTTTGCAATGCTTCCATGCCCGGCTGCACAAACTGTTTGGACGCTGCTTACTTGCTTGAGTCAACACCACCAGCCTGACAGAACATGGCTGGAGCTGGATCAGCTGGGGCTGTTTTGGTAGCCATGACAACTCTGTGTGTGTGTGTGTGTGTGTGTGTGTGTGTGTGTGTGTGTGTGTGTGTGTGTGTGTGTGTGTGTGTGTGTGTGGAGAGAGGGGGTGCAGGAGATCTAACACAATTACCATATAGGAGAAATCTACCAGATAAATCTACTAGATCCCTCCAACTGGATCCCACTTGTTCAGACCTTTACTTGACTTGCATGACTCAATGCGAGTTAACCCTTTTCCTCCCAGCAGATCATTTATGTCAGGGCTTCTCAACCTTTGTCCTTCTAAGCTCCCCCTGACCCCCACCAACATGCTATAAAACTGCCATGGCCCACCCATGCCACAACACCTGTTTTTCAGTAGATTAAAAGCCAGGAATGGTGTGAAGGGGTAACAAGCAGAGCAATGGCCCAGGGCCTCGTGCCACAGGGGGCCCCGTGAAGCTGAATTGCCCAGGGAGGAAAGGCTCAGGATTCAGAATCAGTCCCTAGCAGCGGGGCTCGGGATTTGGCTTTCCGCCCTGGGCCCCAAGTGAGTCTAATGCTGGCTCTGCTCTTTGGTTTATTTTGGAAACCCCCCTGAAACCTGCTCGTGGCCCCTCAGACCCCTGCTTGAGAATCGCTGATTTGTATGACAATATACAAGGGATCCAAGTATTGACAATGTTCATAACAGGACAATCGGGGATCTCCCCAGGACAGGACTTCACAGCAACAATCAGTGCCTGTACAGCCCAGGGCAGTGGTTCTCAAAGGTATCTGCCCGCGCCCCCTTCTTTGTATCTGGGCTAGTTTACATCCCCACCACCACCACCACACAAGTACATTTCCCGATCTATGCAGCAGTGCTGCTTCACTCGCATTCGTTTCTGCTTCTTTGTTTCTCACTTCAGTTGTTGGGTTGGTTTGTTTTTTTAACCAAACAAGCCATTCTAATAAGAGCAAAAGCAAAACTGCGATTGTGGCCCGTGCTCACAAAGAAACGTGCACCCGGCGTCGTAGCGAGCAGCTTAACGTACAGATGGCAATGACTTTGTAGAATGCTTTGCAAGCGTCACAGAAATCCGTCCAAATGCACAGCGCCCTCTGAGGACCAGATATAGAGGAATCTGTTTGGCTGGTTAGTCATTGCTGTGGGGAACATGTGCTCACTAAGTCCTTTTTTTTCCTTAAAGCTTTTCACGCCCCACTAGAATATAGTCTGTTATTCTGTCCGTCCCCGGACCTCGCCCAAAAGGGATCTGCTCCCCTGTTTGAGAACATTTGGTCTGGTGGATAGGGTACTGGGCTGGGAATCAGGAGGTCTGTGTCCTATTAATAGATCTATGAGTCTAGGACAGGAATACCAGAAACGTGTGATATACAGTAACACACCATTCAAGCCAGTTTCCTTGACCTGGCTAGACAAGCCTGGTTTGCTTCATGTGGCTGGACAAATCCATTTCCTGGATATCCTTGGTACATCATCAGCACCATTACTATTAATAATACTTAACACGTCTGTGGCATCTCCTAGCATTTTATAGACATTAATTAAGTCTCACACCCTCTCCCCTGTGAGGTGGGTAAGGATTATGAGTCTCCAGGGCAAGGACTGCCTCTTCACTTGTGTGCCTATAGTTTCCAGTACAATGTGCTACTAAGAACACAAATGAACAATTATTGTCACTCGCATTTTCTGGATTGCAAAATTCAGGCACGGGAAGATAAAGCCAATGTCTCTGAAAAAGATACCTAGGGATCACCTTGGATAAATCAATTCAAACATCTTAACGTACAGTGAGGGGTCCAAAAGGCAAAGAGATGTGGGGCATCGGGAAGGTATATGCTACTGGCCATTACACGCATTTACAGGGCTGCCTAGAGGAATGAGCACAGAGTGGGTGAAGTCTTAAGCTAGTCACTCCACCTCTCTGCCTGGCTTTCCCTATTAGCCATTGGGGATAATAATATTTCCCTACCTTAGAGCAGGGCGGTGAGGCGAAATATGGTCACTGATTTCGGATGCCTCACCTTTTGGCTGCTGAGTTTGAAACACCTTGAGCCAGATGCACCCGCTGAGCATCTGCAGCTCCCACGGGCTTCAGCTGGATGGTGGAAGTTTAAGCACCTTTGAGAACAGGACGGCACAGAAGTCAATTTCACCCAGAGTGGAAAGAAAGAAGTTTTCAGACTCTGAAGGAGCAAGGAGTGGCTGGAGGCGGATGCAGGACTCCCCAGTGAGTCAGCGAGAGCGGTTCGATTGCAAAAGGAATTGTCGCTGCAGAAAGCTGAAGTTGCCAGGTTTGCCAGGAGGAGGGCGGGAAGCTGATGCCAGTGAGAAAGAAAAACGTTTTCCAAGGGGAGGAAAGGCGAAACCTGGACGGAATTCCTAGGGTTGCACCAGACAACAGCTGGTGAAGAAATTAACGTTACCAAACAACGGGCAAAGCACCAAGAGCAGCCTGGCTCCTTCATCGCATCTGGAGGAGGCAGCAAGAGACTGGGAAAAGTACAGCAGCTCTCAGAAAGCAGGCGAAAGGCGGCGGAGATGCAGAGATGGGATATTCAGACGACTAAGAATAAAGAAAGATTTATAACAGTAGCACATAAAGACCTTAATCAAGAGCAGGGCCCCACTGTGCACAAGGTGCTGTACAAAACACAGTGACAGACGGGTTACAGTCAAAACAGACAAAAACTTGGAGGGGAAAAGAGAGGCCCAAACTTGCCCATCGTCACACAGCAGGTGTGATTTAGGATTAGAATCCAGGTCTGTGGATTCTCCAATTCAAACCACTAGACCCACAACTTCCCTACGGAACCCAAGGGCTTGATTCTGCCCTTCTTGGGATCTTGTGTCATCATCCTACATACAGGGGTATGTGGAAAGTAGACACAAATATTGCTCCCAGATCAGGACTCTCCGCTCACCGCCAGCATCAGGAGCACTCCACACCTGTGGTGCCCAGGTTTAGGGCCAGCATTTCGATCACAGGGTTCAAGACCATGCAGAGTTGCATTGGTGCAACCTAGGGTATGATTTGAAACCAGTTTAGTGAAACCAGCACACAAGGCTGTGTGGACACTCTTATTTCAGTGTGACTCAAGTTTACTTCAGATTAGTTCAGGTCAATCAGAAACTGACTTGAGCAAAACCAAAATAAACAGTTCTTAGGGCGTATCTACATATAGAGGTGCTCCTGACTAATCGTTCCAGATTAGCCCAGTGAGTTGACACTTACTTCACAACAACAGTTCCCCTGAGCCTGTTCAGTTTCACTTTAACTTCAGAATGGGTTAAACTGGCAGGAACAACGCTCTTGTTAGTGGAATACAAGTGCCCACACATTGGGTGTGGCTACACTTACAGCTGTACAGCGCTGGGAGTTAAACCTGTCTTCGTACAGCTGAGTAGGGAAAGCGCTCCAGTCTGGCCACACTGACAGTTACCAGCGCACTGTCGTGGCCACATTTGCAGCATCTGCAGCGGCGCTGGGAGTGGTGCATTATGGGCAGCTATCCCAGCATTCAAGTGGCTGCAACGTGCTTTTCAAAAGGGGTGAGGTGGGGTGGGGTGTGATAGGGTGCGTGGGGGAGAGAGAGCGTGGATTTTTGGAGCCGACACCGTGTCAGCTCCCTGCCTTGCAAGTTCTGACCCTCTCCCCCAACCCCTCTCACTCACTGAAAGCAAACAGCAGCAGGTTTTTTTCCCTCACAGACCAGATAAGCAGCCTCCCCGAAACGGACCCGCCGCACTGCTTCTCTCCTCAAGCCCCCTCCCTCCCCCTCTCTTCAAGCAAACACTAGCTGTGGGCGTTCCAAAGGGAGCAAAAGTAGCTGTCTTTGGTTTTTTGACAAGCAGCTCCCGGAGCCCAGAGTTCACAACAAAACAACGAGAGGAACCTTCACTTAAAAGGATTATGGGACGCTTCCGGAGGTCAGTCACAGCGTAGTAAGGTTATTCCCTGTTTACACTGGCACCCCAGCGCTATCTTTATTCCTCTCGGGGAGGTGGAGTACAAGCAGCGCTGTAGCCACAGAGATACAGCGCTGTATGTGCCTTGCCAGCGTGGACTGGGAGTGAGTTACAGCTCTATAAAGCCATCAACAGCGCTGTAACTCTCACGTGTAGCCAAGGCCAATGGAGTTCATCAGGAACAGCTATTGTGCTTTAAATTCACACCCTACCTTAATCCACATTAATTTTCAAGTGTAGACAAGCCCTGAAGCTGAAATAAGAGCATCCACACAGCTTTGTGCACCAGTTTAAGGCCATGTCTACACTACTGCGGTAAATCAACCTATGCTACGCAACTCTAGCTACATGAATAACGTAGCTGGAGTCAACGTATCCTTAGGTTGAGTTATCAAGGGGGCCAAACCGCAGGGGATCAATGGGAGATTTTCTCCCATCGACTTATCTTACTCTTCTGGTCGGGGGTAGAGTGCAGGGGTCAACTGGAGAGTGATCTACAGTCAATTTGGCAGGTCTTTACCTCAGAGCGTGGATCCCTGCCATAGTGTAGACCTGCCCTAACTGAATTGTTTTTTAAAATGGTTGACGTTAAACTGGTGCAAGTTGCTCCTGGAGATGTTCAAAATAAGCCACTCTTAAACCAAAGTAAGTGCATCAACAAAGGACTTTGCACCAACTTAACGGTACCAGTTTAGGTTTTGTCTACATTACAGAACCTACGTTGGTAAAACTACCTGGCTCAGGGGTGTGAAAAATCCACCCCTGTGAGTAACATAGTTATACTGATCTAACACCCCAGTGTAGCAGCTATGTTGGCAGGAGAGCTTCTCCTGCTGATCTAGCTACCGTCTCTCGGGGAGGTCTCCCGTCAGCTTGGAGTGCCTTCATTAAAGCGCTCCAGTGATGTGCCAGTACAGCTGCACCAATGCAGTTTTTTAAGTGTAGACTTGCCCTTAATTAATGCAGCATAAATAAAGCGGTGCAAACCTTGGGCAGACAGGGCTGGGTTCCAATGCTGCTGGGCTTGTCCAGATGAAGGGTCAGCATGCAGCAAGCTGGGGTGTTAATCAAAGCAGGCAGATCACAGCACTCCAGGGAACCTTTAGTACGGGGCAGCAGAGCGCACGCAGGCAGTTAGCACACGGCAGGTCACTGCAGGGTAGGCTGACGCACCGGCATGCCGCGCACTGACAGATCAGCTAGACCAGTGTTTCTCAATGACCGGTCTGTGGACTGGCGCCGACCCCAGAGATCTCCCTCACACAGTTTAGGAAGGCAGCAAGCTGGTCCCTGGTATCAAAAAGGTTGAGAAACACTGGCCTGGGCGAGCCCAGTCAGCAACGCAGCGGTCGCTAGTTGGGTTAGTTTGCTCGTTCCCAGACCAAACTTGCATTTTCTGTGGCGTGAGGTGGGCATCGCATGAGCTGCCAGAACTAAACAATCAGCTCAGCTTAGACAGGGCCCGATCCAAAGGCCTTTGATGGCAATGGGAAGACTCTGACTGACTTCAATAGGCTTTGGAGAAGGTCCAGACTCTTCCACTGTTTAAACCAACCAGGGAAAACTCAGGGGAGCCCCACGCCTGCCTGTCCGACTGTGTCACTGGCCAGGGGAGGAGAGCAGGAATGCCGACCAGAAACAGAGCCAGACACACACCGGCCAGTGAAAAGACGGACTGTGGAAGATCATGTCTAGCAAACCCAGTGGAACGTCTGGAGACAAATAACACAAGGAGCGAACCCAGGGGTGCAGAGGAGCTGACAGCTGTAGATTCAGTCCCCTCAGCCTTCAAGAAAGGGACCTTTCAATGCACCAATCAATCACAAGGCCACTGCAGGAAGTGTGGTCCAGAGGTTAGCTATTTGAGCCAATGAAAAACTGGCTTTGATGTCCAAGACAGAGGGTTGCTTGTGTGTGGAAGTAACTCATGACAGAAGAGGGGGGATTGCTGAAGCGTCTCAAACCACTTGGAATAAAAGAATGGCTGCCTCAGATTTCCGTGCAAGCTTTCTTGGGGTCTAAATAGCTGGCTTCACTTTTTCTTGTCATTCTCAGCAACTTTTGCCACCCCTCTGCACGTCTGATGCAGGCAACAGGGAGTTGGTAACAGGACCCCATGCTGGATATTTTTTTATTGCGCCAGTCTGTAAAGTACCCTGGGGCTATATAAATAAATGCATATTTCATTATTACTGTAAATAACCAAAAGGCACAAAAATAAACATGTCTGGCCTATCCTAGATGAAAAATAAGACAGGATTCTCCATTACCTGGGCAAAAAAATCCATTTGTTTCTTTCCTGCAAGACTGAAACTCAATAACTTCAACCCAGTTTGGGACGCTCTCGAAAACTAATCCTGCAAACAGATGCTTTCTCAGTAGCGCTTTTGCAAAGAGCCTGTTTTCTGCACAAACACATTAACAGTGATTTATTAGGAAGGAGAAGCCAGGGATATTTTCTCTCTCTAAACTCCGCTCCCTAGCCCTAGAGTTGGGAGTAACTTCCCAGCCAAGGAGTGTGTATTCACTCCTCTTCTGGATACTTGTATCTGCTTTACATTATCATTTGCTATCTATGTTATAAACACACCATTTCCCTGCACGATTTTCGCAGAGGCTCACCCCTTTAAATGAATCAATGAAGAGGGTTCTCACTTCCAACGTATGACTGAATTTTATGCTTGTCAATGCAGGCTCACTGGACTATGGTAAATCCATGAATGTGCAGACCTTCCTGGAATAAACTGCTCCAAAAATCTAGGCTCCTCCCATCTGAGCTAAAGGAGAATCTTCACTAGCAGCAGTACAGAGGCTATGACACTCAGTTGAGCACGTCTGATTCGAACCAGTAGGGGGCAAAGATACCTCAGTAAGTCCATTGCTATATACTGTGTGCAATGCTCTATCCTCCCAGATTCAGGTACCTGATTCCCTACATTCAATGGGCAAGTCTTTCCAAATGAGACTGAAGAAGATCTCCTAACATGACGTGGAAAGACGCAAGCACCAGGAGGCCTCCACCTGTTCTAATGCCAACTACAGCAACGAACCACCAAAATACACCTCAAGCCCATCAAGATCATCTTGCCCCCGACTAATGACAGAGCAACATGTTCACATTCCCAGGGGAAACCCATCGCTGTGCCCAGCTCCGAGTTCTAAGGAGGGCTTGAGTAGGACTTAGTACAATGATCCCTCTGCTGGCGGATCACAACCTAAATGCTCTGCGTGGCTGGCAGCAAGAGAGGGGCGAAAGGGTCCCAGAAAAGGCCATAGGAAGATACATTTGGGAGACTTAAAGTTTATCTCAGCAAACAAATTTCTTCGCTGGTTTTCTAATTCCCTGCATTTTGACTTTTCCCCCTTCCAACGAAAACAAACAGCCCTGTTCATTGGACAGCAAAGTAACTGGAGCAACAAATACACAAATAAATACATTCTCAAGGCTTAGAATAAAAGACAGGATCAGCCAGACGGATTTCAGCAGGCTATCGGAGATGGGGAAGGCAGCTACTGCTTTGACGGCCAACATATGCTCCATCAGAGGCTGATTTCTCCTATAGCCAGTTCTTTTACCACCTGGTTCGTGCAAGCGAGCGCATTACAGAGGGGAATTAATGAGCTCGTTCTCCCTCTCTGAAATGACGGGTGAAGATACCTAATTACTACGGGGGGAGATATCTGGTTGCTATACGGCGAGTGCATTAATGCAGACTCGAAACAGCGAGAACAGTAGCAGCTGTGCAGAGTTGTACTGCACTTATGCCTCTGCAAACCATGCCTTATGCCAAATGGTTTTCCTGCAGGACATGGGGAAGGGATCTGTCCCCTCGCCTTTGTATAACAGGGTGCACAAGGTGGCAAATAACAGTTTCGTGAAAATGTCGCAACGTATAAGGGAGAATAGATGCAGAGAAACAGGATAGTGAGATGAAAAACAGGCCTGATTCCTCATTAATTGGCTTGCCCAGGCTCCCATCGCGCCAGGCGCTGTACAAATAGAGAACTAAAAGTCCCTGCCTCAAAGAGCTTTCAATCTAAGTTGGGGCAGTCACTTATACTAGTGAAAAGGGGCTGTTAAATGCTACCCTTGTGATTTTGTCTCATTGTCCCTTGTAGTTCCCTGTCTGTCTGTATAGACCTGTTTTCTCTCGTCTCTTACTTAGACGGCAAGCTCTCTGAGGCAGAGACTGTCTTTTTGTTCTGTTTGTACAGCACCTAGCGCCACAGGGGCCCGGTCCATGACTAGGGCGCTACAGCAGGACAAATAAATAATAATAGTTTTACACCCAGCGGGCTCTGGTCGCACGTCATTTGGGAAAAACAACGAGGAGTCCTTGTGGCACCTTTGAGACTAACACATTTATTTAGGCATAACCTTTCGTGGGCTAGAACCCACTTCATCAGATGCATGGAGTGGAAAACACAGTAGGGAGATATAAATACACAGCACATGAAAAGATAGGAGTTGCCTTACCAAGTGACGGGGTCAGTGCTAACGAGCCAATTCAATTAAGGTGGAAGTGGGCTGTTCTCAACAGTTGGCAAGAAGGGGTGGAAATCACTTTTGTAGTGCTATGTGGCCAATGCAATCAAGGTGGCCCATTTCAAACAGTTGACCAGAAGGAGTGAGTATCAGCAGGGGGAATTAGTTTTTGTAGTGACCCATTCACTCCCAGACTTTATTCAGGCCTAATTTGATGGTGTCCAGTTTGCAAATTAATTCCAGTTCTGCAGTTTCTCGTTGGAGTCTGTTTTTGAAATTTTTTTGTTGAAGAATTGCCACTTTTCAGTCTGCTATTGAGTGTCCAGGGAGATTGAAGTGCTCTCCGACTGGTTTTTTAATGTTATAATTCTTGATGTCAGATTTGTGTCTTTTTATTTATTTATTTATTGCATAGAGACTGTCCGGTTTGGCCAATGCACCCAGAAGAGGGGCACTGCTGGCACATGATGGCATAGATCACGTTGGTAGATGTGCAGGTGAACGAGCCCAATGGCGTGGCTGATGTGGTTAGGTCCTATGATGATGCTCCTTGAATAGATATGCGGACAGAGTTGGCACCAGGGTTTACCCTGATTACACTGGCCTCATTAGCACTACAAAAGTGATTTCCACCCCTTCTTGCCAACTGTTGAGAATAGCCCACTTCCACCTTAACTGAATTGGCTCGTTAGCACTGACCCCCTGCTTGGTAAGGCAACTCCCATCTTTTCATGTGCTGTGTATTTATACCTCTCTACTGTATTTTCCACTCCATGCATCTGATGAAGTGGGTTTTAGCCCATGAAAGGTTATGCCCAAATAAATGTGTTAGTCTCTAAGGTGCCACAAGGACTCCTCGTTGTTTTTGCTCATAGAGACTAACACAGCTACCACTCTGAAACCTGATACCATTTGGGGTCTTTCTCTTAAAGTCCCAGCCCCTGGAAGCATGTGATCAAGTGAGCATCTCAACTTTCCTTTTAAAAAAGTTTCCAGCCCTCACGGTGGCAGGAAAAGGTTACCAATGGGACCTGAATCAAAGGGGAAAGATGCCCTGTTGGAAAGCTCACCTAACCAGAGAGAGCATCTCAAATAAGCTTACAACCAGGCTACTCCCCAGGTCTGCCAATAGCCTTGGGTTTGTGAGGCATCTGACAATGCAGGGCGATTATCCCAGACTGAAGAGGCTACAGCAGGGGTCTCAAAGTCCCGGGTGGGCCATCTGCAGCCCGAGAACCTCTCCACTGCACCCGCGGAGGAGAGACGCAGGCAGACATGCTGCCGGCAATCTCAACTACAAGGTGCCACCCCCCACAGCTCCCATTGGCTGGGGGAGCGGGACAGAGATACTAGTTGCCGGGCAGAGTCAGCCTTAGAGGCAGCATCACTTTTTTCCACAATGAAAACAAGTCAAAAATACCGAACACAACTCTCTCTGATGCACACCTTGCTGCAATCCTGAAGGTTTCAACTGCTCGGCCACTGAGGCCAAACATCACCAAACTGACAGAACTGAAGCATTGCCAGGTAGCTGGCCAACTAAAAACTCTCTGGCAGGCCAAGAACTGTGTAAAGTTGTATGACAGTTTTATTATTTCTAAGAAATTTGAAATAAAAAATACAATATAAACATTTTCTCTTCTGAACACCGTCTTCAGTGACATTATTGGCCCACTGGGAGGATTTGAGGACTGGCACTGGCCCTAAGGTAAACTGAGTTTGGGATCCCTGGGCTACAGTGTTAGAAATGGTGAGATAGGATGGGTTTGTAGCTAAGGCACCAACTTCCACAGACTGCTTGGGCAACCAAGCCCTGTTCATAAAGTGGGCACAATAATCCTTGTCTTCCTTGACTATTCAGACTGTGCCGGGCAGGGTTTCTCTCTCACCACACAATGGGGCCCCCACCCTGGCTGGGGCCACCACGTAGTAACACAGTACAGCTGAGCTGTGATATGGGGGACTTTTTAGTGCAGCCCAGCGAATGCCCTTTTGAAAAGACATTTTCTCCCTAGCAAGTAAAGGGAGAAAAATTAAAAACGAGGAAAGTTGGAGCATCTGCTGCACCTTGCCAGCCCCCGTGATTTAATACTCGTCCAGGAGCAAGCTGGCAAATCTTCTTTATTCGTTTATTTTTAGCCCGATGCTTGATTGACAGC
This sequence comes from Gopherus evgoodei, assembly GCF_007399415.2. Classification (NCBI taxonomy): domain Eukaryota; kingdom Metazoa; phylum Chordata; order Testudines; family Testudinidae; genus Gopherus; species Gopherus evgoodei. The sequence goes on along the minus strand of NC_044339.1, from coordinate 6,520,488 downwards.
TTCCAGGTGTTAGAACTGCAGCCAGTGTGCTCTGCTGCCATCCTCTGTTACTTTTCTTGCTCGCTGATAATCATGAAGGCCAATGTCATCTGCCTGGGTCTCTCTAGCAAGGCTCCTATGTTAACTCTACTTGCTCCAGGGCCTTGGTCCCCTCCACTTCCCTTGAAGGCTGGGCCTTCCCAAGCAATGGATTCCACACCAGGCATTCAGCCTGCAGGGTACCAGGGGATGACTCTTTGCAGCGTGACATAGCAGAAGTCGAACTACAAACAGATTCCTTGCACCACAAGCAGATAGAAGATCAGACGTTTCAGCCCGAGCTGCCCTTAAAGATGAAGATGAAATAAAGAAAACTAGACTATTTCCGCGACTGTGTTACGTCACAATACGGCACGTCGCTAGCAGCCGTGTATATTGTGCACGGCTGCGGTCCTGAAAGAATGTCGAAATAATAAAAATATAAAAATGGAAAAAGAAAAAACTTCAATGAAATTTCAAATTTTCCACACATTTTCCAAAACCCAAATTTTTCGGAATTTCTATTTCGCGGCAAATGTCCCAATGTCGAAATTTCCCGTGAAACAGGAATTCTGAGTTTCCGTCAGCTCTACTAGAGACCATCCTCGCACAGAACCCCACTGTTCATCACAGCCTCTTCTCCAGGGCTCTGCCCAGTCCAAGGTTCAGTTCCTGGAGCAACTGGGTTTCCATCACTGCCCTTGGGACACTGCTGTGCTGCACAGGGCACCGTCACAATCTGAAAGTATTTTGGAACCAACCTCAAAGTCTACGTCTCAGTTTCATTCTTGTGTCCCAGTTGCAGCATTTAAAGCCCCCTAAAATGGCCCTTTCCATCATGGGAGCTTACAAAGGACTGCGGAAACTTCATATGGGAAATGACTATGTAGGCAGGAGTATGGCAGAAAGGGATCTGGGGGTCAGAGTGGATCACAAGCTAAATATGAATCAACAGTGAAACACTGTTGCAAAAAAAACGAACATCATTCTGGGATGTATTAACAGGAGTGTTGTAAGCAAGGCACGAGACGTAATTCTTCCGCTCTACTCTGCGCTGATTAGGCCTCAACTGGAGTCTTGTGTCCGGTTCTGGGCGCCACATTTCAGGGAAGATGGGGACAAATTGGAGAAAGTCCAGAGAAGAGCAACAAAAATGATTAAAGGTCTAGAAAACATGACCTAGGAGGGAAGACTGAAAAAATTGGGTTTGTTTAGTCTGGAGAAGAGAAGACTGAGAGGGGACTTGAGAACAGTTTCAAGTACATAAAAGGCTGTTACGAGGAGGAGGGAGAAAAATTGTTCTTGTTAATCTCTGAGGCTAGGACAAGAAGCAATGGGCTTAAATTGCAGCAAGGGCAGTTTAGGTTGGACATTAGGAAAAACTTCTTGTCAGAGTGGTTGAGCACAGGAATAAATTGTCTAGAGAAGTTGTGGAATTTCCATCATTGGAGATTTTTAAGAGCAGGTTAGACGAACACCTGTCAGGGATGGTCTAGATAATACTTAGTCCTGCCTTGAGTGCAGGGGACTGGACTAGATGACCTCTCGAGGTCCCTTCCAGTCCTACCATTCTATGATATCACCCAGCAACCTCTCCCAGACAGCACTGCTGATCTCCAAAGGCAACACTGTTCAATATTTCTCCTGGGGAACTCAGTGGCCAGGAAGCAGGGTCTGCTGGGAAAGGAGGTGGAAAATGGATGGGATTCCATTATCATTTGACGAGGAAGAAGAGGCATAAGGATGAGGTGGGTTGGGCTCCTTGGGCCACTTTAATCAAGTTACAGAGCCCTGCTTCACGATAAGACAAGCCAGCCAGCAGGGCTGTCATAATTTTACTGCCACGCTTATCCTCATGGTGTCTAGCTGCCCATCCTGAGCTGCATTTTTAGGAATACAGAGCACCTGCTACGCCCGCTGAAGCCCAGGGGATTTGCAGCTGCTCAGCACCTCTGAAACCCAACCCAACGGCACTTCCGTCGGGCACCCAAGAACTGAGATGCTCAAAATGGAGTCATCGACTTTAAACCCAGGAGGGACAATGAGATTCTCTATCTAGTCAGAGCTCCTGCACCTCAGAGGCCACCAACACCACCTGGCCACCCCCCACCAAGCCTCACAATCAGAATTAGACCCACGTATTTCAGCCCTTCGGAAACTAAAGGGTTGTGTGCCACAGACAGAGAACACCAGTGTCTGAAGCCCCCGCAGTGGCAGGGAACAGAGTAGGTGAGATATACCCAGATAACTCTGGCAAGCGACCTATGCCTCACACAGCAGAAGAAGGCAAGAAAACTCCCAGGTCCTGCCTGACCCCACATATGGTAATCAGTTAGACCCTGAGCATGTGAGCCAGAACCAGCAAGCCAAGGATCCAAGGGAGAATTCTCCATGCCACTTCAGAGCACCAGCCCACCCCATCCACTCTTATCTCGAGCCGTGACCACAGGAGACAACAGCAACAACGAAAACTGAATATAGTGGTGGGGAGAGGGGATTGCCTTCCTGACCCCTGCAGGTGAAGTCCTAGAGCATGAGATTGGAAATTTTGGAACGTTTTGACATCCTCTTCAACTAGGGTGACCAGATGTCCCGTTTTTAAAAGGGACAGGGTGGGGGGTAATAGGTGCACCTATTACCCCCCAGGTCAGCATTAAGACTGCGATTAGAACTCTTAAGTTTCCCGCCTCTGGAGGCCATGCTCCGGTGACTGGACAACACCGCATCCCACGCTGTCTCCAAAGTTATGCAATATTAATCAAGAACGCTGTTTTAAAAAGGCAGGGTTCCAGGTTCCCACGGTCCGACTGTTTATTTTAAATCTTATTTATTACCACAAAACCCCCATTAAAATCTGCCCTCCGGCTGGCTTTCCTGTTGGCGCTTGCTGTCTAATCCCTCCAAATTACAACCAGTGCCACTTGCGTCTTTCAAAGCACCTTCTCATGCACTTGAATGGTCTTTAAAGAGAGACACCCTAGAGTATTTAAAGGAGACTTTCAAGAAGGAAAAAACAATAAAATGGGTTTGTGCACTTTTCTGTTTCTGTTGTGAACACACCTGGAAAAAACTTTATTTTATTTGATTGTGTTAAGGTCTTTTCTTTCTTCTCATTGTTTTACAAGAGAAATTCATGTATTACCTGCCCGGGAAAAGTCTATGATTAGCAGGACAGTCCTGGGTGTTTTGTCACACAGGGCAGAAAACAGTCCCGATACCCCCTAAAAGGCCAAGCAAAAAACCAAACCAAAACAAAGCCAATGTAGCGCCCCCCGAATGTTGATCTGATGCTCCCGGAAGTCACTGCCCAGGTCAACTACCCTCATTACTCACCCCTAAGGCTGACCTGGATGTTTCGTGAAGACCTTAAGCTGGGCTATGCTGGGTTCTGGGGCAGCACGTGTGCCTACGTGCGAGGAGGCTGCATTTGAGCAGCTCTGTTAGCACAAGTCCTCAGTGTAAATGCATTGCACTAGTGTAAAGACAAGGTCTGCATTAAATTGCCAGCGTAAGTGACAGTGGTGTCGTTTGTTAACATAAGAGGGTTGTCCCAATGTCCCTAGTCTAGCCAACGCGAAATGAAAACAGCACGTTATGGACATTGAGGACGGAAGAGATTTTTAATCAGGCAGCTTAAAACTCTTTGATTGTTATTTTTGCCACCACCTATTAAACTACAATAACTGATACACATTTGGGATAAAAGGGTCTTCGTTAATCATTCAATAGCTCACCCATTCAAGTGAGGTGGCAGAGTTCAAAGTACAAATCCTTCAAGACTTTTTTCTCCAGCAAAACGAAAGGAGACCAGGCTAGACATCACTGAGATTTTGAAGGCTGAAATGAAAACCCCTCTTTTGCTCTCTATTATACAGATGCAAAATACAGATGCACAACCTAATTTTTTTAAAATCCTTTGCAATTCAGCTTTCATGCCCTAGATTCGACCTCCTGTATGTTGTCATTGTTCTAACATTGGGGGAGCGAAGTGGGGACTTCTCCCAATTCTAGAGAGATGGGAATGAATCACAAAATTCCAGTCTGGATTTTGATTATTCCTCCTACCCCAAATTCAGGAGGGATGCTTGGATCCATTCAGGCCTATCACACAGGTAGGAGACAGTTGTAAAAGTCGGATGTAGATTCTCTGAATCCCCTCAAAGAATTGAGAGCATTTGGATCTAGGGATATCCAGAGGAAAGATGGCCTTGGGGTTAAGGCACTGGTCTGGTTCTCAAGAGATCCAGGTTCAATTGCTGGCTCTGCTACAGCCTTCCTGTGTGACCATGGGCAAGTCACTTACAGGCCAGATTGTCAAAAGAGCTCACTGCACTGGATGCAGAATGAAAATCTGGTGCTGAAAATGGCAGCTGTTGGATGCTGATCTCTTTTGGAAACCTGACCCTGCCTTTCTGTGTGCCTCAGTTTCCCATATTAGACATTGGGTTACTAGCACTTCCTCACCCCACAATGGGATGTAGAGACAAATACAAGATGTCTGCGAGATGCTCAGATTCCATAGCAATGGGAGGCAGGTAAGCAGGCAGATTTCTGATTCGGAAGAATCAGCCTTTAAATTTCACCAAGAAATAAACTGTCATTTATCCAGGACATGGCCAAAAACCTAAACAAGTTAACATCACAGTTACACATTCCTAGCCCCATCAGCTCCAATTGTGCTGTACCCACAAGGAACAAAACTGAATCCTGTCGGCCTTTGCTCCATTAGAAACACAAAAGACCGGATCCTCCGCTGATGCCACTCAGCACAGCGCCATTGACTTCAGTGGGGCAACACTGGTTTACACCACATCTGGGGTCAGGAAGGAATTTCCCCCCAGGTCAGATTGGCAGAGACCTTGGAGGGGGAAGAGGGGAGGGGAGGTTCGCTTCCTCTGTAGCATGGGGCACAGGTCACTTCCAGGTGAGTTCTCTGAAACTTGAAGTCTTTAACTCATGATTTGAGGACTCCAGTAACTCAGGCAGAGGTAGGGGTCTATTACAGGAGTGGGTGGGTGAGGTACTGTGGCCTGGGATGTGCAGAAGGTCAGACTAGATGACCACAATGGTCCCTTCCGGCCTTCAAAGTCTATGAGATGCAGCCTCCTAGCACATGTGTAGTTTAAGAAAACTGATTTCAGATACTGAGCCCTATATATTTTCAGTTCTCTGTCCAGAGCCAGCATCTCCCCATATCAACACGCAAGTGCTGATCTTAGGAAGGGGATGTGGCTAATGCCAGGGTTTAGATAGCAACGCCCATATGGACTGCTGATCCATCCCCGCTTTCCAGCATCCATGGGCTGAAGTAAACATCCCTGGTGAAAGAGATAAGGACCTTTTTCCTTCCAGAGAAACCCAACAACAATAAACCCATGCTGTGCTCACCTCAGCTGGAGCTTCCTGATTCAAGGGCCAGCATCCAGAAACACAAGTGTGAACCCTACTGATCTAGGGGGAGGTTTGGGTGGGTTTGAAGTTTCTAGTTAAAATTCTGGCCTCTGAAAAGTTTTGTTTCAGGAGAAAAGATGCTTTGTTTCCTGCTTCCTACTTCCTCTGGGAGATCAAAGACTGAGAATGAGCAAAAAAGGCTCTGATGTGGGGAGGGAACCCTTAGCTCTAGCCTATGGATGGGAGAAATTGCACAGGGAAATTTACAAGGTTGCCGGGAGATCTGTCACGTAATAAACATGAGCTAGACATACAGGAACAGGACCTGAATGACAGCCGTCCTGGCATGCAGAGGCTCCTGATGAAACTAGAGGATAAACATATAATTACCATTACACAAGCCAAGTGGGAAAATACGTAGTTGCTGCAAATGCATCACATTGTGCAAATTGAAGTGAGCAAAGCAGTCACATCCTGGAGGAAGTACAGGTGTCATTTCAACTGAACCTGGAAACAACAGTGCCACCTGGACTGAGGACATTTTCTGGAGTGCAGCACAGAAGCAGCACCCAGGGGCACAGTGCTACACAGGGTGAACTCACACATGCATGGGTGGTGGCCCGGAGATTCATTTAAGCACTGCCACCCATTCTGCAAAGAGCTGCTTTGAGCAGAAGAAATGAGACTAGGTAGAACCACCATGCCTTCGTCTGTGCATAAGGAAAGGGCATCCAGGACATTTAGGAATAAGACCCTGAACTGAAATGTCAGCTCTGAAGACGTGCAGAAGCAAGGAGTGGATGGAGGCTGAATTCTACAGCTGAATCCAAAGCTCAGGGCATTTTGAACTTGGTGTTCAGACTCCATCCAACATGGAGAGAAGTCTGAGCTGCAAATTTGGATCCAAAGCTTGGGTGTCAGCTCAGAACCACTTGTGTCTAAAAGAAACCTCCCAAAGCTCTCTGTTAGCCGAACCCGGGGAGGGAGGAGAGATACTGATGAGGCAGGTTGTAAATGAAACAGCCAACAGAGACAGAAACGGTGCTAGTATTTTCAGAGGAAAAAGGTACCAGAGGCTATTTCTTTCTAAACCCTTCATCAATCCCTCCCCTCAGCCAATGCAGATTATTTCAGCATTTTACCCAGTCCAGTTTAAAGTGTCCCAAATGACCTGATTCTGCCTTTCTCCTTGAGATGCTGCTCCCCAGCCCCAATCCTGCAAACACTTATGCACGTTCTTCACTTTTTCAGGGGAAGTCGTTCCATGCAGGGAGGCCTCGTTCACTGCTTTATATATCTACTACTTTTAGAGGAAAGCAGTTGTGACTCCGTGCGTGCTGACGGGATTGGGGCCAACGGGGCGTTTTCTGCGTGTTCACTACAATGTGTCTTTGCTCAGTTTCCTCCCATAAGCCCTGGTCACACCCTTCGGCCACCTAAACATTTGCACCTTTCAGCTCTCCTTGGACACTGATGCTAACCTCCCCACTAGCCCTTGTTTAGCCAAGCTGCACATTTGCAGGCCACTTCCTCTTTCCTCATAAATTATATTAAAAAGAAAAAATTTGCAAGCTTTCAGACACAGCCTCAGCAACTACGAGGATACTGCACTTGGAATCCCTGCCACAGCAATCACAGGCCAGTGAGCCACGGTGTTCCAGTCATTCATTTAGAATACGGACCGCGCTTGGCTTCATTGCAGTGCCATTCAAATGCAAAACTCCCCTGCACTGAGAAAGACCCCAGTCCAAACAACACGTTTAGAATCTAAAAGGCACTTTTCAGCCAGAATGGCAGAACCCACTGCACTCAACTGGACAAGATCTGGCAATGTAGCAGGACACAAAATTCATGTCTTTGGTTTATGGGGAACTTCTTAGAACAAGGCACTGAGACTTGATAGTGAGGTCTAGAAACTATGGCCCTGATCTGACATGTGATCAGTCCCATCACACTGATGTCAAGTGGTCAGACTCACACACTTGAAGGAAGGACATGCTTAAGCACTTTGCTGGATTGGGGCCCAGGAGCGGTGCCGATGATGCATGCGCTGCATGGGTATTAGCACTGCACTCCCTGAATGCCCAGTTCCTCCTGTCCCAGCATGCAGCAGCGCAATGTAAAACCTGGAGTGGATTGCTCCCCTGTCTACCTCCACGTCTTGTCTTATGTTTAGTTTGGAAGTTCTCTGAGGCCAGAACTGTCTTTTTGGGTGGATTTGTATAGTGCTTAGCACAAGGAGGTCTTGGGCCATGCTTGTGGTAACACAACTAAGAATCGTCATAATCTAGACCGGCACAGTCTAGTTTTTTGCCTTGTTCCAAAGACCAGGTCAGCAAATAGAAATACCAATCCCAAGACAACCAACAAGTATGAATAAACCAGTTCCATCAGTAAAATGGGACCTGTCCTGATCTTTCACTTGAAACTTACATAGAACCTTAACTTTGAGGTTCACTAAGGTGGAGTTAGGTCACATACACACCCATTTTCATGTGCTTCTGCACCTCCTTGCATTAACCAGGATTTAAAACCAGAGGCGGTGAAACACCAGAGGGAAAACTGCTATTTCTGAGCAATCTGGGCCTGAAGGTCAGAAGCGGGGAGGATCTTGAAATCTCACAAAGGAGTCTGTTCTCTTGAGATTTTCAGCCTGATTTTTTGAAACCAAAGAGGAAGTCGTATGTCTAGTCGAAATAGACTGATTAGATATGCTTAGCTGAACCTGAATGTTTAGTTGTTTAGCCAAAACCACCGATTGTTCTTTGAAAATTCATCATCATTACAGGTGTGCTGGAGATACGCGAGACGTAATGGGCTTAGTCTGCAGCAAAGGAGATTTAGGTGAGATTCTCAATTTACTGGGTAATTTGAAACCCCAAGTAGCCCAAATACAGGACTAAGTGCAGTAGAACCTCAGAGTTACAAACACCAGAGTTACAAACTGGCCAGTCAACCACACACCATGGAGAACCAGAAGTGCACAATCAGGCAGCAGCAGAGACAAAAAACAGCAAATACAGTATAGTGCTGTGTTAAACGTAAACTACGAAAAAAATAAAGGGAACATTTCAAAAAAAAGATTTGGCAAGGTAAGCAAACTGTTTCTGTGCTTCTTTTATTCGAATTAAGAGGGTTAAAAGCTGCATTTTTCTTCTGCCTAGTAAACTTTTGAAAGACTCGCCATAACGTTTTGTTCAGAGTTACGAACATTTCAGAGTTTCGAACAACCTTCATTCGTAACTTGAAGGTTCTACCATTGATGATAGGGAGGGCCGGGTAGAGTTCTACTGGCTGGCATAGTGTGGTGAATGGATTAAATATAGCACCCAGTCATTAGGCAAATCACTGCTTGTCTAGCCCCACTGCTTCTCTACCTATCATCCCTCTTTTGTTATCAAGAGGTTGATTCTCTCCTCCGACCAGCCCATGCCAGCCTCCATCAACAACTTGTTAAATGTTGTGCTTTCTCCCAGGCTGCCCCTCACCCTTAGGAAGCATTTCCCGTAAGCATTGGCAAAGCTACCTCTGTCCTTCAGCTCCCGCCTTAAAATTCTCCTTTGCCGCAATGTTTTCAAAAAACTTGGCAATGGTTTGTTCAGCTGCGGGTCTACTGCAAGCACCGCCTATCCTGCTAACCGTACTGTCTCACTGTTTCTTTGGGCTCCCCCGTCTGCCTGCATCCACCTGTCATCCCTTGATACATACTTAGATTGTCAGCTCCCTGGACAGGGAACCATCTCTTTGTTCTGTGTTTGTATAGGACCTAGCACCATGGGTCCTGGTCCATGACAAGAGCTCCTAGACGCTACCTCAACAGAAGGACATCAGCAGAGCTCAGCCCTTAGGATCTTCGGCACCAGAGCACTTGTGCTAGAGGAGTTAACTTCATAAGCTAGGAGCAGTAGTAGGCAGTTATTCACTATTTCAATCAGCCACTAGAGGGGGACACAACATTCAGTCAACCTGTGGGACTCTTTGCCAGAGGATGTTGTGAAGGCCAAAGCTATACCAGGGTTCAAAAAAGAACTAGATAAGTTCATGGAGGATAGGTCCACCAATGGCTATTAGCCAGGATGGGTAGGAATGGCGTCCCTAGCCTCTGTTTGTCAGAAGATGGGAATGGGCGACAGGGGATGGATCACTTGATGATTCCCTGTTCTGTTCATTCCCTCTGGGGCAGCTGGCATTGGCCACTGTCAGTAGACAGGATACTGGGATAGATGGACCTTTGGTCTGACCCAGTCTGGCCGTTCTTATGCTCTTATGATACACTGTACATGTGACAAGCGAGCTACAGAGCAAGGGAGCAAAAATGTGACCAGAAGAGAGTGAAAAGAAATGGGGACTTGGTAAGGCAGGGAGATAGACAGGGAGACTGCTCCAGACAGCAGGAGAGGCAGGGAAGAAGGCTCTTGCACCAATAGCGCTCAGACGGGAAAGGAGCAAGGGAGGAGGCCTTGAGAAAGGCACAGTTCACAAGGAGTGTGTTCTTCCAGCAGTCATCTCCTTCTTTCTGTAGGACCAGATTCTGCCACCCCATGCTGAAGCAAAGCAGAACCTCGCCCCACTGACTCACAGGGCCAGACTGTCTCCTTTCCTTACACTATGTCCCTTGCTCAATCCCTGGAAATGACTGACGCTGTTTGCCAAGCAGGGAAAGGAGGCAGAATCTGTCCCAATGGAGTGAGGTGCATAGTAAGGCACCGCTCAGCATGGGGCAGAATGGAGCCCTGAGTGAATTCAACCAGGAGGGAGACCAGGATCTGTCCCCACCGTGGATCTCACTAACAACGCCCAGGATCAAGCTGAGTTATCACTGCTGGCAAGTTTCTGAAGCGGCTCCCCTGCCTGGCTGCCTGCAACATGGTGCTGTGACAATAGCCGATTAGAGCACCTCCTGCCAGCCACGAGGAGGCAGTACAGACTCAGATCAGGATGACGGCAGAAAAAGTGGGCTGGCAGAGGTGGGAGGATTCCTTAGATGGTAAAGCAATAGAGCGTGATAGCTTTCTAAAGCCAGGAGGCACCATTGTCACCACCTAGTCGGAGTTCCTGCACAACTCCGGCCAAAGAACCTCACCCACTAATCCCTGCATGAAGTCCATAACTTCTGGATGAGCTATAGGAGACCTCTGAGAAAGACACCCACCCACTCTTGGTTTAAAGACTCCGTAGAGCAAGTGAGAGCAACTGGGCAGAGAGGAAAGAAAGAGAATCAGAAGCAGCCCCCTCTCCTTAACATCTGCACAGCCTGCCTATGGGCCATTGAGCCTTTCTAGGGGGGATGGGGCTACAGCTGCTCCCAATCGCCCTAACCACCCCAGAGAAATTTCATCCTGCATTTGCCACAAAACTAGTTTGTTGTCTCAGGCCTTTTCCAGAAGCAGCAGCGGATCAAATCCCCAGCACAGCCTGTTGTTTTTCACCATCCATTACCCGCATGATTGAAGCTGCACAGCAGCCAAAGCCAAGAAAATAGTTGTGACATTAAGCAAACGTTGGACAGCCTGACCGAGCCAGCCATTCCACAGTGCAGTCCCTAGTAACCACCATCAGCTCGGAAAACAAAGTGAAAAGGGGGTAGAAAAATTCTTGGGTTTCACTCGCCAGCCAAGTCAAAAACACATGACCTTTAAAGTTTGATAGGAAGCTAAACAAAAGGCCATAGAAAGGTAGAGACAGCTAATGGACACCAATATTTACACATTGGTTTCATTGCTTATGAGGTCACATTTCCCTCAAGCTTCCAGGTCTGCGTATCCCCTGGTGAAATCTGCCCCTGCTCTATTCTAAATCTGTTGTTACACCACCCTCATCCCCATAATATCTGAGTGCCTTCCAAGACTGCATTGAGCAACAGGACTACCCATCTGTCACTTGTTGTTTGTTCTCTCCTTTCCCCAAGGGGAGAAAGGTGTGGAGTGGCGTGTCCTGTTTGGGTAGGGGCGGGTTGACTGTTATCTGTTACATACAGCCCTTGCTGTGTATTTGTAATAGAGAAGGAAAGGTCGGAGAAGTCTGCCTTGCACGTGGAACGGAAAGCGGTGAGGTTTGTGATAGTCCCAAGTTCTTGGGGAGTTCATAGTGGTGCACAGAGCCTAGCAACAAGAAATTTCATACAATCTCACACACACACACACACACACACACACACACACACACACACACACACACACACACACACACACACACACGCTGGAGTTCAGGTGCAAAACTTGGATGCACGCCCCTTTTGTGCCTGTGACTCAGGTCAGTGCACTATCCTAGTGCATGCACACACAAATACCGCGCGAGGCACATGGGTGTGCACGCACTGGTACAAACACAGACAGCTGTATGCACAGCCTCGGCGGCCAGGGTTTAAAATCCAGCCCCTGGCATCTAAGCCCATCGACCGCAGATAAACAGAACAAACGTGGAGCCGTGGTGAGCCTTTCGCAGTTGAACCTCAGATTGGAAATGCACTTTTCTCCCAGGCCATAAACATGCTCTTGCTCACAAAGGAAAGAAAAGGCTCCTACCGTGTTCTAAGTGACACTCAAAGCACAACTTGATTATGCCATCTAGATCATGCTGCCTATCAGAGGATCTCAGACTTTCTGAACTCCAGGGCTTCTTCCTGAGTTGGGGTGGGAGGAGTGTGTCACATACATTGGGATAAAAACACAAGGCATAATCCACATCCCTGCCAAAGCCTTCACCGATCACTAGGCGGTTGCAAACCCCAGCTTGGAAACCTGTCTTACATGGTACAGCCCCACAGTCTGAGGCAGAACCTGAATGGCACGAAGGCCTTGCACAGAGGGGAATTCCGCCCCCCGTGAATACAAACACAGGCTTGGCCGAACTCCGAGCCCACCACCGTCAACTGTTGATTCCAACGGGAAAGAGGGCAAGGCCAACGCTGAGCGTGCATGCAAACCCCACCCTGAACTCCCGCTGAAAACAGGAAGCCTTCGGTCTTGATTTTGAAAGCTATTGCGGGAGCCAGACACAGTGTTGCATGGGTCACCAATATAAAAACTCTGCCTACGCACCCTCAGTCCTGACCGACAGCACCTCCTGTCATTCTAGTCCTGGGCTTCCCCCGAGCTGTGCCAATCGGACAAGACTATGGGAGGGTTTTGTGGCATGGGTAAATCACTCAATCTCTCTGCGCCTGGAGACTAATAACACTCCTCCTTCCCACCCTTTGTCTATGTAGACTGGAGGCTCTTCCAGGCAGGGACCATCTCTCACTATGGGCTAGGCACTGTATGTAAACATTGGGACCCCACTCTCACATGGAGAGTGTTGATGCACCTATACCACTGCCAGTAAAGCTACTTTCCCCGGCTTTCTGCGTTAAAAGCTCTTCTGGGTGAACCTGCCTTGGTGGGGCAAAACCCATCGGAGATCAGCTGGGCTCGCACCTAAACAGGACTTGCAGATCCTGCATCTACAGGCTCAAATTGACAGGGCGGAAATCTGCCCTGCAATATGGAGGCACAGTGGAGTGGGGATAGGAGGGGAGGGAGTCGTTGCTGGAGCACACAGGAGCTGACGATTCACCCAGAATCCCTTTTGGAAGCTCCTGGGGTGCATGTCATGGATCGGCGGGTGCTGCACCCAGCATAGTTCCACCATGCAAAGCCCTTTCACTCAGCATTTGTGCAGGTACCACAGTGGGATGCAGAGCCAGACACGCCACAGGACTCACATGCATCCTCTTAACTCCTGCCCTCAGGGCACGTGCCCATCCCCTTTTCCCCCAGCCCCGAGGTGATCCAAAGCTCCCAGAAACTAATTAAAAGGCTCGCCCTCGGCTGTGGATCGGGCCCTAAACCCCCGATGGCTTCTGCCACCATCAGGTCCCGAGATACACTCATTCAGCTGATGAGCTGATCACAGTTGTCTCTGCCTGGCTACTTGCCTTGGATTGATTATCCAGTCCTCAGGGATTCCCCCTGAGCAGATGGCTCTGCTCCAGAGTGCCCACCTTGTCTCTGCTGTTCCCCTTGTGTTCAGCTTTTTTCTTTGTAAGGCACTTCCTCTGCAGGAGAGACACAGGCTAATGTTGGCCAGTCTGTCCCCCACTCGGTACCTGGCAATCTGACTGTTTAAAAAGCAGGGTCCTCATTAGAAATAAGGGCCTGACTCCTCTCCATTCCTTTACTGCCCTCACGCTTCGATATTATGTGATTGTTTCTTAAAGTGCTACCATCAAAAGTACTCCTGGCCATTTCAAAACAGTTTTGGGGGGTTTCGTTGCAATAAATCTTTGGAAGCTTGAAATGTAAAACCTGTTTCATCCCCTCCACATGGGTTTTCCTCTCTTATATAGACACTCTACCGGGTTGTTATTGTAGGGTGCTTATTTATTTTGATTCATAAAAATTCTACAAAGGGCATCTCTAGCCATATGCGCTAGGGTCCAGACCCTCAAAGGTATGTAGGCCCCTAACTTCCATTGAAACTATTTGAAATCAGAGGAAGTTAGGAAACTAAATACCTTTGAGGCTCTGACCCGTGTGCCTAAATTCATTAATTTATGATAACCGACCACAAATCCCTCTCCAGTAATTCCCTGCACTTACAATTCCCCGCTCACCCTATTTTCAGAGGCCCATGAGAAAATATTTACCTTGGCCCATATCCTGAAAGGCACCAGATTTTGCACTGTTTTAGCTTGCACGTGCTCACTTCAGTCCACCGATCTATTACTGTCACATTGCTCGTCACAAATGCAGGCCTGGTGAGTAATTTTTAAAAATAATAGTGCAGCATTTTTTCCAAAACACTTTGCATGTTCAATGGGCTGTGGATCCAGCGCTGTGTGACTTTGGAGTGGGAAATCAGCCCTGGCAGAGTGGGCTGGCACAAGGTCTATGAATCTGGCCGTTCCCGTTTAAGCCCTCAAAACAGGGTTTTATTTGTGGCTGGGCGTTGCGCTGGCTGTGCGGGGCTGAATTTCACCTTTGGTGAACAGATGTAAGTTACAGCCACAGCAGATAGGTCCAGAGTTTGACCCATGCACTTTGATAAGGCTTCTTTAGCACTGCAAGATGTTTAGAAGCCAGTTTGATCTTTCCCCCACCCTCCTTCCCCCAGTGGCATTAATTTGGTTAACTTTGTAAGCAACATTAAAAGGATCCAATACAGAGCGAGATCTCAGAGGTGTTTCAATATCAACCAGGTCCCGTGGCTGGACGTTGAAACTAGACAAATTCAGACTAGAAATAAGGTGTAATTTTTTTAACAGCAAGGGCAATAAGCCATTGGAACAATTTACCAAGGCTTGGGGTGGAATCTCCATCACTGGAAACTTTTAAATCAAGACTGGATGTTTTTCGAAGAGCTCTGCTGTAGTTCAAACAGAGATTATTTCAGAAAAGATCTACGGCCTGTTACGCAGGAGGTCAGATAAATGATCCCAGTGATTCATTCTGACTTTATAATCTATGAAAAAGCACCAGTATCTTAAACCATGTTTGCAGCTGGTTCCAGCAACAACTTTAAGTGTTTTTAATCTCATCTTCCTGCTGTATTAAATCATGCTAAACTCCAACCAACAAGTGAGCAGTTATGGAGCAGCATAGGCAGATCTCGGGGCAGGATGCTATTAATACGTAACTGGATGTTGTGAAAGTAGAGTGTATTATATCATAAAAGGAAAATGAATTAAAGAAATGCTGTCAAGTATCAGAGGGGTAGCATTGTTAGTCTGGATCTGTAAAAGCAGCAAAGAGTCCTGTGGCACCTTATAGACTGAGGCCATGTCTAGATCTAAAATTTTGCAGCGCTGGTTGTTACAGCTGTATTAGTACAGCTGTATAGGGCCAGCGCTGCAGAGTGGCCACACTTACAGCAACCAGCGCTGCAAGTGGTGTTAGATGTGGCCACACTGCAGCGCTGTTGGGCGGCTTCAATGGGGGTTCGGGGAACGAGAGAGCAAACCGGGAAAGGAGACCAGCTTCGCTGCGGTTTGCTCTCGCGTTCCCCGAACCACCCAGCAAACCGCAGGGAAGGAGACCTGCTTGTTCGGGGAACGCGAGAGCAAACCGGGAAAGGAGACCAGCTTCGCTGCGGTTTGCTCTCGCGTTCCCCGAACCACCCTGCAAACAGCAGGGAAGGAGACCTGCTTGCTCGGGGGTTCGGGGAACGAGAGAGCAAACCGGGAAAGGAGACCAGCTTCGCCGCGGTTTGCTCTCGCGTTCCCCGAACCACCCTGCAAACCGCAGGGAAGGAGACCTGCTTGTTCGGGGAACGCGAGAGCAAACCAGGAAAGGAGACCAGCTTCGCCGCGGTTTGCTCTCGCGTTCCCGGAACCACCCAGCAAACCTCAGGGAAGGAGACCTGCTTGCTCGGGGTTCGGGGAACGCGAGAGCAAGCCGGGGAAGGAGACCAGCTTGATTACCAGAGGCTTCCTCAGGTATGCTGGGATACCTGCTTATTCCACGGAGGTCAAGAAAAGCGCTGGTAAGTGTCTATACTTGATTACCAGCGCTGGATCACCAGCGCTGGATCCTCTACACCCGAGACAAAACGGGAGTACGGCCAGCGCTGCAAACAGGGAGTTGCAGCGCTGGTGGTGCCCTGCAGATGTGTACACCTCCTAAGTTGCAGCGCTGTAACTCCCTCACCAGCGCTGCAACTTTCTGATGTAGACAAGCCCTAACAGACATTTTGGAGCATGAGCTTTCGTGGATGAATACCCACTTCGTCAGATGCATGTCTGACTCTTTGCTGCTTTTAAAGAAATGCTGTATGTTCCTTTTAAGCAGGAATGAGGAATGTTGAGATAAAGTTGTCAGGAAAAGGAACATTAAGGTATTGAACAAAGGTCCACTTAAACTAATGGTGGAACATTAACAGGAGATTGGTAAGAGTTCATGGAGGATAGGTCCACCAATGGCTATTAGCCAGGATGGGTAGGAATGGCGTCCTAGTCTCTGTTTGTCAGAAGCTGGGAATGGGCGACAGGGGATGGATCACTTGGTGATTACCTGTTCTGTTCATTCCCTCTGGGGCAGCTGGCATTGGCCACTGTCAGAAGACAGGACATTGAGCTAGATGGACCTTTGGTCTGACCCAGTCTGGCCGTTCTTATGCTCTTATGATACACTATACATGTGACAAGCGAGCTACAGAGCAAGGGAGCAAAAATGTGACCAGAAGAGAGTGAAAAGAAATGGGGAGTTGGCAAGGCAGGGAGATAGACAGGGAGACTGCTCCAGACAGCAGGAGATACAGGGAAGAAGGCTCTTGCACCAGCAGCGCTCAGACGGGAAAGGGCGAAGTGAGGAGGCCTTGAGAAAGGGCCAGTTCACAAGGAGCGTGTTCTTCCAGCAGTCATCTTCTTCTTTCTCTAGGGCCAGATTCTGCTACCCCATGCTGAAGCAAAGCAGAACCTCGCCCCACTGACTTCACAGGGCCAGACTGTCTCCTTTTCTTACACTGTGTCCAGCTCGAGTAACCGAGAGTGCCAAGCAGGGAAATAACCCACTTCCTTCCCTGACAAACCGAAGGACGCACCCCACTCATGTACTTATTCACCACACCAGGGGTTCTCAAACTGGGGGTTGAGACCCCTTAGGGGGTCGCGAGGTTATTACCTGGGGGGTCGCAAGCTCTCAGCCTCCACCCGACTCCGCTTTGCCTCCAGCATTTATAATGGTGTTAAATATATTAAAAAGTGTTTTAATGTATAAGGGGACATCGCACTGAGAGGCTTGCTGTGTGAAAGGGGTCACCAGTACAAAATCTGAGAGCCACTGTGCTACACTGATCCTGATTTGGACTCTTAATACATTCCAAGGGTGGCATCCCAAGCCCACTTATCCACTGACGCTTTAAAAACTCCCGCACCCCAATCTGGGTTGATGCTGGTTATGTGATATGTCTGTATCTTGTAACGGATCCCTTGTGAACCTTGTAACTGATCCCTGTAATCCCTCATAACTCGAGCCTGACCCAGATGTACAGCACCTTCCCTCTTAACTTGTGTTTATTTCATTTTAAACATTAATAAAAATTTTAGACCTTAATTCCTGTACATTTAGAAGCATAAATTCGACCACGATAAGGCACCTCTATCCTGTGCTAGGGACGGTACCGATTTCACTATTGCATTTAAAAACAATCAGTCCCCTCACTGACGTAGTTAACGCAGTACAAAACCTGTGCATAGACCAGACCTTAGTGG
Organism: Gopherus evgoodei; assembly: GCF_007399415.2. Taxonomy (NCBI): domain Eukaryota; kingdom Metazoa; phylum Chordata; order Testudines; family Testudinidae; genus Gopherus; species Gopherus evgoodei. The sequence continues at coordinate 6,502,892 of NC_044339.1, read as the reverse complement.
TAAGTGGCCTCTTGTTGGCAGGCTCCGCAGAAAGGCCAAGGGCACACCAGGGCATGGAAACTGAACTCCCTCTGAGCCCTACAGGTGAGCTCTCTGGGATAAGGTTGAGGCCCGCGGATGGATTAGCACGGAAAAGCTTCCACACGTTCTGGCTGTAGAGCAGATCCTGCCTGGGCAAACGCTCCTTTTCCAGAGCAGCTGACCTGGCACTGTCTATCAGTATTCAAAGGACACGAAAACTTTCAGAGACTGTGATAAAAAATTATCGCTATTTTTCTGAGCCTTCCCCTTTCCTTCTACAACCTCAGTGTTTGCAACATTTTAATTAACCACCCCCGGGGAGGATCTGCCAGGCCCTCCTTACCACCACCGCTTGGCCGGGAGTTTGGCCCACAATAACAGGAAAGAGGCGACTTAACCCTAAAAAGATGCAACCATCCATGCAGCCATCCCCCTTCGTCCCCCCTCCCCTGCCCTGGGACAGGCCTTATTCCACCCAGCAGGGCTAGGAGCTAGTTATCCACTGCAGCCCTGCCAGGGCCAGCCGTTTGTGCTGACCTGGGGAAAGGTTACATTTCCCCGGCCTTTGTGTCTGGATTCCCAGCGTGGGGCAGTAGGGCGGTCACAGCATCGCCCCCCCAAATCCTGCAGCTGAGCAGGATTTTCAAACCAGAGGCTGGGCTCTGGGGGCCATTCCTTAGCTGGAGGAGCAGCTGGTCGAGCTGTCTGTTTTCTTGGGGGCGGGGGGGTCTAGTGGCCATACATGCAATCGACATTGCCACATCTAACCCAGGCTGGGCTGGAAAAAAGCAGGAGGGAATCGGAGCCGTCACTTACCCCAGTTACACACCAGCCTTTGTTGTGATGTTAGACAGCAGCAGGCTGCAGCAGCAGCCCCCCGTGCTCCGATTGACAAGGCAGAGCGCTCCTTGCACACGCACACACACTCGTGTGTCTCCTCTAAGTCTCTCCTCCCCCTGCCAGCTCCCAAAGGCCGGGGGGGTCTCATCCACTCGCAGCTTTCCCAGCCCCGCTTCAGTCCGTGCACGGAACCCGGCCAAGCTGCGGGTCTCCCCCTGCCACCGTCCCGCCACCTCTGCCTCCGCTCCCGGCCGATCCCCGGGCTGCTCCCCGAGCCAGGAGCCTTCCCCGGCAGCCAATGGCAGCGCGCTGCGGCCCGCCCCCGTCTGCGGGGCCGCTTGGCTCCCGGCCCCGGCCGGCGCGATGAATATTCAGGAGCAGCGGCAGGCGGGGGCGGCCCGCGTCAGAGGCCCCCGGCTGGGAAGTGGCTCGTTCCCGCTTTGCACCGGAGCGACTCCGGTGTCACTCCTGATTTACACCGGCAGGATCAGGCCCCCTGCCCGTGCAGTGTCTCTGCTCCATGGGCTCCCCAGCTGACCCCAGCACCCAGCTAGCTGAGGGTGACCAGGTGTCCCGATTTTATAGGGACAGTTCTGCTATTTGGGATGTTCCCCCACCCCACCCCCTGTCTCGATTTTTCACACTTTCTATGTGGTCACCCTACCTAGCTGTGCCTGGCATAGGGCCTAATCTGGGCGGCCTGCACCCATGGGCCAAATTCTCCCACTGCATCCCAGGGCAACTGATTTTTAGACCCTCTTTGTGTTAAATTCGGAGGCGCGGCGGGTTCAGAACACAGTCGCAGCGGGTGGACACTGGCCTGGGTGGATGGCTTCGAGCTGGCCGCCTGTTAGACACCCCCATGGGCACACACACCCCCTCGCCCCCACTTCAGGGCCTGTTCACCCGTGTCAGGTTGTCCTGGTGAGAAAAAGATTGTACAGCTCCCAACAGCCAGTTCCCACCCAGCTCTACCACTGCCCCTCAATCCTAGGGTTGCCAGTTTTGGTTGGACATATTCCTGGAGACTCCTTGTAATCTTTAATGAAATTTAATCTTTAATTCCTGGAGACTCCTGGCCAATGCTGGAGGGTTGGCAATCCTACTCAGTCCTACCCACAGCAGCCCCTGCTACCCCAGCCCCACGCTCCCCACACGCAGCTCTGCCAATGCTCCTCAGTCCTGACCCACAGCCCCTGCTACTCCAGCCCCACGCTCCCTACCCACAGCTCTGCCAATGCTCCTCAATCCTAACCCGCAGCCCCTGCTACCCCCGCCCCACGCTCCCCACACACAGATCTGCCAATGCTCCTCAGTCCTGACCCACAGCCCCTGCTATCCCAGCCTCATGCTCCCCACACGCAGCTCTGCCAATGCTCCTCAATCCTAACCCGCAGCCCCTGCTATCCCAGCCCCATGCTCCCCACACGCAGCTCTGCCAATGCTCCTCAATCCTAACCCGCACCCCCTGCTACCCCAGCCCCACGCTCCCCACATGCAGCTCTGCTAATGCTCCTCAGTCCTGTCCTAGTTTTTCTCTGTCCTGGTGTCTTCTGTTACTCAAGTCCTGGGCCCCCTACAGCTCTGACGTTGCCACTCACAGTCCTGACCTGCAAAGCCTCCCCTCCACCGGAAACTCCCACACACTATTCTAGCCCTGGAGTTTTCCTACAAGGGATAACAGATTTGGAGAGAGGTGATTGGGGCTTAGGCCTGGAAGAAGAGGGGAAAGTTTGGCCGAAGGGGTGGGCAGATCCATTTATTATCTTTATTAAGCTCTTGAGAGCCTGGCGCCCTAGAAGCAACAGTCTACGTGGGAATTAATGAATGAAAGGAAACGGGCATTTTTATAATAAAATAACATTTTCCATTTTTATAGTGTGTGGAAGGAACAAAACGGTTTCAGTCCCTATTAACCACCATCGCACTGAAACGCAGGCAGCAGCCAGCTTGTAAGGCACATTGAACAGCACTGTCCAGGGGGTAATTGTAGGGCCACCAGGGGAGTGGGGGCTAAGTGGGGCAATTTGCCCTGGGCCCCACAGGGGCACTGCGAGCCCTGGCCCGGCAGTCCAGGTCTTCGGCTGTATTACGGCGGCAGGGGGCCCTTCAGTGCTGCCGAAGACCCGGACTGCCACCAGGTGAGTACAAGCTCCCCTGCTTTTCCCCAGGCCCCCTGAGTCCTCTGAGCAGCCCTGGGAAACTGTGGCCAAGCAGACAGTGGAAAACCTCTCCTTTAACAAAACACACCCTGGGAACCTTAGCTAAGACAGAATCATGGCTTTTAAGGGCGCAGCCCGAGGCCCCACACATCAGGTAGGAACCTACATATCCACCTTTGAAGGAAGCAATATCTTCCACAAGGATTTAGAAAGCCTTGTAACCAGGGCCGGCTCCAGGGGTTTTGCCGCCCCAAGAAACCAAAAAAAAAAAAAAAGCCACGGTCATAATCTGCGGCAATTCAGCGGGAGATCCTTCGCTCCGAGTGGGAGTGAGGGACCCTCCGCCAAATTGCCGCCGAATAGCTGGACGAACCGCCCCACTCCGGAATGGCCGCCCCAAGCACCTGCTTGCTAAGCTGGTGCCTGGAGCCGGCCCTGCTTGTAACACTTGTAAAGTTTGCGGATGATACCAAGCTGGGGGGGGTTGTAAGTGCTTTGGAGGATAGGATTAAAATTCAAAATGATCTGGAGAAACTGGAGAAATGGTCAGGAGTAAATAGGATGAAATCCAATAGGGACAAATGCAAAGTGCTCCACTTAGGAAGGAAACATCAGTTGCAAACATACACAAGGGGGAAATGACTGACTAGGAAAGAGCACTGCAGAAAGGGACCTGGGGGATCATAGTGGATCACAAGCTAAATATGAGTCAGCAGTGTAACATTCAGGGCCGGCTCCAGGTTTTCTCCTACCCTAAGCAGAAAAAAACAAAAACGAATCGGCGGCACTTCGGCGGCAGGTCAATCACGCTCCATTCTTCTGTGGCACTTCGGCAGCTCAAAGAGGAAGAGAGGGACTAAGGGACCTGCTGCCAAATTCCCGCCGGATGTGCAGCCCCAATAGCAGACAGAGTGCCTCCCCTTTGTACTGGCCACCCCAAGCAGCTGCTTGCTCCGCTCTTGCCTGGAGCTGGCCCTGATAACACCACTGCAAATAAAAGCAAACATCATTCTGGGCTGTATTAGCAGGAGTGTTGTAAGCAAGACACAAGAAGTAATTCTTCTGTTCTGCTCTGTGCTGATTAGGCCTCAGCTGGAGTATTGTGTCCAGTTCTGGGCACCACAGTTCAGGAAAGATGTGCACAAACTGGAGAAAGTCCAGAGAAGAGCAACAAAAATGATGAAAGGTCTAGAAAACAAGACCTTGGAGGGAAGATTGAAAAAATTGGGTTTGTTTAGTCTGGAGAAGAGAAGACTGAGAGGGACATGATAACAGTTTTCAGGTACATAAAAGGTTGTTACAAAGAGGAGGGAGAAAAATTGTTCTCCTTAACCTCTGAGGCTAGGACAAGAAGCAATGGGCTTAAATTGTAGCAAGGGCGGTTTAGGTTGGACATTAGGAAAAACTTCTTGTCAGAGTGGTTAAGCACTGGAATAAATTGCCCAGGGAGGTTGCGGAATCTCCATTACTGCAGATTTTTAAGAGCAAGTTGGACAAACACCTGTCAGGGATGGTCTAGATAATACTTAGTCCTGCCTTGCGTGCAGGGGACTGAACTAGATGACCTCTCGAGGTCACTTCCAGTCCTACCATTCTATGGTGCTATGAAATTGACCCAGCCCCAGAATTCAACCCAGGGCCTGAGCTTCCAGTGCCTCTTGTGGCGTTGTCTTTTATGATTACTCGCACTAGTGCCGTGCAAAGCGTGGGTAAAATGCTACCAACTTAGAACCCTCCACTCTCGCACACTCGCTTTGCACAAGCATAAGTGATTCCATCAGGCAGCAGATAGAGCTGGTTAAAAATGGGGGAAGGGGGAACATGGAAAATCTTGAAATTGTTTTTGTTTTGCAGGATTAAAAAACAAACCCACCGTCCTCACCACAACCAGCCCCACCACATTTTCACAATGTCTTAAAACCAAAATCAGTGACAGCAGGGAGACAAACAACTACCAAGGCCACAGAGATCAGAGGAGACGGGGTAACGTGCAAGATAATGTTAAACCTATTGTGTTTGGGAAGAGCAACAAAGCAGAAAGATCTAACTTAGAGCTGGGCTCTGGGCACCATTCTCAGGCCTTGTCTTCACTAGGAATAAAGATGCGTTCTTACCTCATGTTAGCTAACATGGTAACTGACATGAGTTAAAATCCTAGTGAAGACAAGGAAGTTTGTAGTTTTCACACATGTGTGTTTACAGGTCAACTTAAAGCCCAGACTCCTTGACAGTCTTTACCTCGACCTGCTGACACAGGTGAAAAATGACAAACTGTCTTGTCCTCACTAGGATTTTAACACACGTTAGATACCACATGTTAGCCAATGGTAAGAAAGCACCATATGACCTAGAGAAGATCCACCCTCAGAGGGAGCCATGTCCTTGTTATTCTGAAGAGATTACTAAGTTAACTAAAACTATTTAGCAAAAAGAACGAGGAGTACTTGTAGCACCTTACAGACTAACAAATTTATTTGAGCATAAGCATGCAGTGGAAAATACAGTAGGAAGATATATATATATATACACACAGAGAATATGAAAAAAACGGGGGTTGCCATATCAACTCTAATGAGACTAATCGATTAAGGTGGGATATTATCAGCAAGAGAAAAAAAAACTTTTGTAGTGATAATCAGGATGGTCCCTTAGGGGGAATTCCCCTTACTGTAACTCAATTACTTCATGTCAGCTGTTTGAAATTGACCATCCTGTTTATCACTACAAAAGTTTGTCGTTTTTTCTTCTGCTGGTAAGTGAAGCAGCGCAAGGGAGGGAACAGAGCTGAATCCAGAAGAGAGCGAACAATTGAGCAGTGTTACCCTAATGACCCCGCTGTTTTGAAATTTCTAGACCTAATTCTGCATGAAGCCAAGGAGAAAAGATGCTCTGATCCTGGCAGCATGACTCAGCCACTGCAGGATGGGAAATACCGCTATGGGAAGAGAAAACAGGTTACCCACATAAGCAACTCTGGGAGCGGCAGGGTAAACCAGCCGGCTTAGAACTAACAAGCCAGTGAGCCCATGTGGTGGATTCTGCCATTGGCTCTTGAGAAAGGGTCTCCTGGACAGCAGATTCTGGGTAAACATGGTCGCATTAGGGCCATCTCCTGGTTCATATGAGCACAGTGGTGAGCGATTGCATCTCTTTAGGATGGAGCCCCACCATGGAATTCCACACCCCCGGGGGCTTACAGCTTATCATGGAATAAACCCGCAGCTGGGCATGCTCCAGCATCACTGGCTTTTTCCTGCCCTGTCCGAAGCCATCACGTTGCTGATGTAGAAGGGAATGGCCCAAACCGCATCACTGGAGCCGCAATCTTGCATGGATCCAGAGCACGTTTTGGGTGGAGTGTGGGTGAGGCTAATCCAGCCGACAGCATCACATCAGAGGCGGAGAGATCCTGTCCTTCGTCATGACGGCAAACCCTGCTCCCCCAGGAGGAATCATGCAGTGACAACTCTGCGTGACTCAGGACAAGAGTGGGCGAGGCAACAAGGCCAACAATTACTATTGGTCTGACAGTTCAGCTTGTGTCTTAGACAAGACTCTCAGTTAGGCCAAGGACCTTTGACAGCATTGTAAGGAAGACCTGAAGGGGTGAAAATCCACCCTCATGGTCCCCCCCGCCTTCCACCCAAAAATACAGCTGGTGTAAGGATTCTACCCCGCTCTGCTTATATCATAAGGGCGTATCAGGGTAAAGGCATGGCTGTTTTCTTCCTCCAATGACATCTAGGGACCCATGGGAACAAAGTTTATGTTAGAGCAGCCCTAAGACTGCTCTGGCCTACACCAGGGGCTTGGCAGGGTCCGGAACACTCCCCGAGTGCAAAAAGTGCAAAGAGCATTTAAAGTCCTCACCCCCTAAGCCAAGCACAAGTAAGTGAGAATCATCCCCTTTGTTTATGGGGATTAGTTGTTGTAAAAGGAGAGTTTCCCAGGCACCTAAGGGATTTAGGAGCATAAGGCCCATTGTCTGTCAGTGACATTTATGCCCCTAAATCCCATAGATGCTTTGGAAAATCTCCCCCATAAATGTTATTTTATTGGAATTTAAGGGGGCATGTTTGAGAGTTTAGGGGTGGGGATCAGTCATGAATTATGGGTTTGAGATTTGGGGTTACATTCTTCAACCTTACATAGTCCCCTTCTCCAACATACAGGAGCGTTCAGACAGGGGAAGGAAGGATTCTCTAGTAAGGTTATGAGGATTAAAAATAGATCAAATGGACAGGTAAGCAATGGATTTAAAATGAGCTAAGACCCCCCCCAAAAAAAACACAAAACAAAAAAAACCTGTCACTTAAAAGTCCGACTTGAATGGTTGCAAAGATAAGATCATGCACCAGCACACTATTGTTTTCCAGAGACATCACAGCCTGTTAGTACGTGTTGATCCTATTGGGAACATGTTAAATGCTCCAGTAAGCAACTGAGGAAGGTGGTTCCTTACTCCACGTGGTGGTTCTCAGGGGAGGATCTAGGTATTTTGCAGCCCCAAGCATGGCAGGCAGGCTGCCTTCGGCAGCTTGTCTGTGGGAGGTCCCCGGTCCTGCGGATTCGGCATCACACCTGTGGGAGGTCCACCGAAGCTGCGGGACCAGTGGACCCTCCACAGGCATGCCGCCGAAGGCAACCTGCCTGCCACCCTTGCGGAGACCGGCAGAGCGCCACCCACGGCTTGCCGCCCCAAGCACGCGCTTGGCATGCTGTTGCCTGGAGCCGCCCCTGGTGGTTCTCTATCAAGAGGATCTAGGACAGGTCACAACAAATTTGTTAGTGGCCTCAAAGTACAGCCACCACCTCTTGGTGGTGGCTGCTCTGACAATTTTTCCTAAATTACTTAATTAACTTTAGGAAAAACAAATAAATATGGACATACACATGTCCAAGTCATTGTAATTTATTTATATAGGGTCTTTTTGCAGACCCAATAATAAAAATAATGTACAATTTATTCTTTACTGGACCTAAACAGAATAGAAACACAAATAAGCACAGCACGTTCTCGTCTTTTTTGTTGTCGTTTCTTTTGCTTTTTTAGTGCTTTTTTTTTAGACGTGCTAGCTAGTAAGCCTGCTGCTGTGAAAAGTGATACTTGTATGTTAGTAGCTAGCTGCTAAGTCTGCTGTGAAAAGTGATATTAACAAACATACAAATATCACTTTTCACAGCAGATTTACTCCGCCCTGGCAAGATGAGCAGGGGCGGCTCCAGGCACTCGTGCTTGGGGTGGCAGATTCTAAGGGGCGGCACCCTCTCAAATCCTTTTTTTTCATTTTTCTTTTTGGTTCGCCACTCCGGTCGCCCTGTAGGGGGCGGTGGCGCGCAGGAGGGAAGCGCTCTGCTGAGCGGGCAGCACGCTGCATCTGCCCCAGCCGATGCCAGGTCTGCAGCAAGTCCGGCAGGGCAGCCCGCATCCTTCCCTCCCCGCCAACTGGAGTGGTGCGGAGCCCTCCCGGCAGGCGGCACGGTGGAAGCTCTGGCCACACCCCTTCTCTCTCTGCCCCCAGCTCCCTCTCCCTTCCCCCCACTGCCCGGGGCATGTCTGCAGCACCGGGAGTCCCCCTGCACCCATGCTCCAGCCACCCTGTACGGGTTTTATTCGCTCTGCCTCTCCGGCTGCCCTGCAGGTTTGCTTTTTTTGTTTGTTTGGGTTTTTTGGCTTGGGGTGGCAAAAAAGCCAGAGCTGGCCCTGAAGATGAGGGACAAATGAAGCCCTGGATGGGGAGGTGGGCAGGGAGGCAGTGGGGGGCCAGAGGTGATGGGGGGAGCCCAGGGGCCGGAGCCCCATACCTGGGGGTGAGAGCTTGCCACCGCGTGTCCAGAGCCGAAAGTCCCATGGCCTGAGCCTGCTGCCTGCCCCCACAGGGCTGAAGTCTGACCCCACCGCCTCCAGGAACTCAGTGGCTGCCTGCTCCTCCAGTGTTTCTGTCTCCAGAAGGGGATAGGGCCCAATTCCTGCTGGAGGCCCCGGGGGAGAGGCCATTGCTTCCCCCTCCCCAATCACTGCCCAGGAGGCTGTGGCTGCAAGAAAAGCCCCTGGTGACCGCATTTGAGAAATGCTGACCTAGGGTATGGGCTGAGCAGTCCTGAGAGAGGAACCTTAGGAGCAGCCAAGCCCTGGGAGGAGACTTGAGCTGATTTATTAATTTGTCTGTTAATAAAACCATCTTCAGGAAAGGGGCTGAGATTTAAATCTACATATTGCATGGATTCTCTCCGAATGGGTTGGGTGGGGCACCCACCCGGCACCCACCCGGCACCCATCCATAGACCAGTTAGAAAAGGATGTATTGGCAAGTATATTCCTACCAGTTCCAGAATTTCTTTATTTGCCTGCTAGGCAGCTGGTAGTGAGACAAGTATTAAACTCAAACACATGGAAACCTTCCCAGCTCTGCCATATCATTGTTAAGGCAGGTGAGATAAGATTATCTCTAAGTATTGTCACGGTCTCTCTGTATTAGCTTTAAGGGTAGACAATTTACAGAAAAATCAGCCTACTGCATAGATCAATGGGATTTTAATTAGTTCCTTTATGAAATACCAGAGCCGCCACCAGCAGTGACTTACAGCACAGGGACACATTCACATTAAACAATGGAAATATAAATAAAGGAGAGGAGGAAGAGAAAGCATAGAGTAAGTGATCATCAAAAGCTAAAACACCAAACCCAATCAGGAGTAAGGCCAGCATTGTGAACTGAAAGGTAGGAGATGTGGTTTCTAGCCCCACCTCTGCCATCAACTCCCTCTGTTAACATCAGGCAAATCACTTAAAATGTGGCTGTTCTCTAAAAAGTAGCTGATGAAGCAGGACACAGTTCTGCTCCCTGTGTCCCACTCTGTGGTGATACTCAGACATCTGTGGTTCAGGAACCAAATTAACAATCACCATGACCCAAAAAAGCCACAGGACAACGAGTGCACCATTTCCTTTACTATAGTACTATTCCTATTTAAACAGCGTGACGGGGAAATATTTTGCTGTGAGAATAATCTAAAACTAAGAAGTTAATTAGTTAGTGCAAGTTGATAACGTCATTGGTTAATAACATAGGAACCGCCTCCCGATTGGTTAATAATTAAATCACGTAGCCAACTGAGGAGCTAGCCTGTAAACTGAGCACAACTGAAATCTTCAGAGAGACACAAATCAACTTGCTACTTCTTTTTACAAGGCTATTTTGCAAGTGCACCCATGCATTCAGGAGCACTGGCAGCCTTTTCGGCACCCTAAGCGGCGGAAGGTCCCATCTCCAAAATGGTGCCCCCGACAGAGGCGGCGGAAGGGCCAACCCCTGAAATACCACCAACTGCGGCGGTTGAACATCAGGCCTCCGCGGTCACCGCCCCCCAAATGTCACTGCCCTAGGCGACCACCTAGGTTGCCTAATGGGTTGTACCAGCCCTGCATGTGTTAGCCCTTCTGTGTCTCAGTTTCCCATTCTGTATAACGGGGCACATTCCACAGTTGTAAAGCACTTGGAGATCTGTGTCTAAAGCGTGGGATACTGCTGCTGGGTATTCAGATAACTGACAGCTCATAAGCGAATGTTTCCGGTTTTGAATGAAGTGCTTCAGAAACAGCAGCTGTATGCATTCCCACTTCGCCTGAGCCAATGCCAGTGCAGTGTGTGACAACCACCTGAAGACACATTAGGAAGAAGTACAGCTGGTCAAACAGTGCGGACAGGAAACTTCAAGCCAGCCCTGTTCAGCACTGCTGCTAATGCGGTTCGGACCACGTCGCCTCTCCCTTCTCGAGGCGTAAGATGTCGGCTGCGATTGCCGGCACTAGTGCAGCTGGACAGTTTGTAGACACATTTTATGCTAGTGTGGCGGGATTTGCGCGGGTGCAGCTTCCCCCCTGTTTTGAAACCAAGAGACTCTGCCCCCGTGCAAATTGCAACATGTTTGTGTCTGCATTAGAGGTCTGCACAACTGGTGCAACGCCCCTGGTGATCACAATCCCAGGGTAGACGCGGCCATATTGTCCCATAGCACAGCTGATTCACTGTCCTTGTATTTCCTTTGGAAGCAATGGATAATCCCGTCCCAGCCTGGATTTCTGCTCTCATTTCCACCTCCATCTCTCCCTCCCCTGCTCAGCAGCAAGGCTGCCACCTACGCTCTCTCTCCCCTCTTCCTCACTGTGACGTTGCATCCCATAATGCTTTATAGAAATATGCTTATGAACGTAAATATGACATAACCGGAATATGTTTTATGCTAGATATGCCATGTAACATACCTCTGCAAAGGTTATGATCTACTGGATATATTCATCCTATTTGTATGCATGGGTCATTTTCGTATTCGAAGTTATGAATATCGGCTGTGTAGTTGTTTGATTTTAAGTAGCCTCAGCAAAGCATTTGGTCAGCTTCTTGAGAAGAGCCTATTCTCAGTAAGTGCTCAATCAAGAAACTCTTAAGCAGACAATGAACTTTGAGAGACACCAGTCCACATCTGGCTTTCCTGGGAGTGTGGCGTGGGCCTGCAGAGAACTGAGTCATGCATGGACATGTGACTTGCCCACGTGACTCCCAAACTCCATCTTGTAGCTGGAGGCTGCATAGGAGGGAAGAAGGGATTTCCACCTACAAGAGAAAGTCTATTTAAGCCCCTGGAAGCCCCTCCGTTTTGTCTTCAGCTGGCTCAAGGGAGAGCCTCTCCACCCCCAAAGAGATGCCTGAAAGAAACCGGAACAAAGGACAGTAACCAGAGGGGTGTGAGTGGTTGCTGGACCCAGACTAGAAGGAGGTTAGTCTGTAAAAGAAGCGTATTGGAACTCCTCTGTGAGTGAGATTTATATGCATTGAGTTTCCTACTGTATTAGGCATAGACTTGCATGTTTTGTTTGGCGATTTACTTTATTCTGTCTGTCATTACTTGGAATCACTTAAATCCTACTTTTTGTATTTAATAAAAATATTTATTTATTTATTAATTAATTAACCCAGAGTATGTATTAATACCTGGGGTGGAGGCAAACAGCTGTGCATCTCTGTCAGTGTTATAGAGGGTGGACAATTTATGAGTTTACCCTGTATAAGCCTCATACAGGATAAAACGGATTTATTTTGGGGTTGGACCCCATTGGGAGTTGGGCATCTGAGTGCTGGAGACAGGAGCACTTCTTAAGCTGCTTTCAGTTAAGCCTGTAACTTGTGGGGGACGTGGTTCAGACCTGGGTCCGTGTTTGCAGCAGGCAAGCGTGTGTGGCTCCAACGAGGCGCTGAAGTCCCAAGCTGCCAGGGAAAACGGGGTCAGAAATAGTCTAGGTGCATAAGGTGGCAGTCCCAAGGGGGGGTTCTGTGACCCAACCCCTCACACCCACCATCACTCACAGTCCCCAGACCCGCCCATCTCTGATCTGCTGTCCCACAGTGACCTTGTCTTGGTAACGCATGAGCTCAGGCTTGTCAGCAGAAGCCAGAGTTCTGGGGGTCCAGCCCTGGGGACGGGGTAGAAGATGCCAGGAAGGGCCAGACTGCAGGGTTGAAAGTAAGCCGGTACCAGTAAAAAGTGGCCGCCAGTACCAGCCCATACACAGATGACTAAAGCAGGGCTTCCCAGAGGATTGAGGGGGTCTGGGGCAAAGCAATTTCGGGGACCCCTTCCATAAAAAAAGTTGCAATACTATAGAATACTATATTCTTGTGGGGGCCCCACTTGCCCGCCCCCCCCCCGGGCAGCCCGCCCCACTTGCCCGCCCCCCCCTCCCCCCCCCCGGGCAGCCCTGGACTAAAGCACTGCTGCGACAGCACTTTAACATCGCTGCCCCTTTTGCGGCCCCTGTCGGTGGGCCTGCCGGATCTCTGCTCCTTTTGCCCCCCAGTATAAGCTCTTTAAATTGCTTCTGGGACACTGACCCCACCAACCCCACCCCTGCCAGGGGCCGGCTCGTACCAGTAAGTCATCCATGTTACTTTCACCTCTGCCGGGAAGATTTGCATCCATTTTTTATTTGGTTTATTTTTTTAGCTTACCTTCTAATTTTGTGCTCGGCGTGTCTGCCTTCCGGCTGAAAGTTGGCACCACTTGACTCCTCCACTCCCTGCTTGACCAAATGGCCTAGCTGGTTGGCTGTCCCTTCTCAATTAATTACCAGAGGTTCTTTACTCACACCCAGCCATAAACAAGGCAGTTACAGCCATAAAACTTTTATTCTTCTAAGAATAACCGTTAACACAATCAGCAAAAACTAAACTCAGAACCATTTCTTCTGACTAACTCAAGGCTAGCAAAATGCAGCATAAGACAAAAGCAGCCAAATGGAGTACAATTTTACCTGAGACCATTTTTTCTCATTAGGCGTTTGGCCTTCGTGATGTCTTGCCTTCCCCCAGAGGATCTGAGCGTGTCACCAACATGAATGGATTTATCCTAAAAATGCCCCTCCGAGAGAGGGCAGGACAATTAGTCCCAGTTCACAGATGGGGAACTCAGGCCCAGAGAGATTAAACAACTTGCCCAAGGTCACACAAAGAGACGGTGGCTAAGTCATAAGTAGAACCCAGATCAGCTAAGTCCTAGTTCAGTGCTTTAACCACAAGACCATCCTAGCTGATTTATGGGCTCTTTGGGGTTAGGGTGCATGTGTTTAAACCATGCTTCTGTTAAGCACTTCGCCCACCCTGTTATTTCTGTCTCCTCCACTGTCCCACTGACCCACTTGGTTGTCTCACCCACACCCACCTGTCCCATCGTGTCTTCTAGACTGTTACGTCTTTGGGGCAGAGACCATCCTTTCCTGTGTGTTTGCACAGCACCAAGCTCAGTGGGGCCTGACATGGCTGGCCTCTAGGCACCACCCCAAGATACACGCTGTTACAGCAGGGCACCTTCCATACTGGTCGTTAACACTGTGTATTGTATCCGTATCCAAGGCCACGCCTTGTCACTATGCCGCACCTCCGTCATGATCACATAAAACTGTATGGTCAGCAGCAGGGACAGAACTCACATCCTCCTGCTCCCAAAGGACCCCATCACTAAAGCTAAAGGAGAATCCCCATGATCTTTTAGACGTATAGCGGCTATGATACATAGCTAAACTGTCCTGATTCTCTCCAGCAAGAGGCAGTGGTGCAAAGCCACATTACTTCATTAGACTGTTTTCATGTGCACAACAGAGAGACGCACACAAACTCACTGAGGGCTGTAGCCAGTAAGGTTTTTGCTCAGTTCAGTGGACCTTGTTTAATAGGTGCTTGTTCAAGAGGGTTCTGCGGTGCTTTCCTTGCCAGCCACATCTCTGCCCATAAACAGAGACTGCTGGAAATTACCCTGCTGTACAGTCGCTATCCCACACATCACTAGCTTCTGACCAGTCACACTCAGCATTCTGCCTGTCAGACCCGACAAGATGGGTATTCACCCACGAAAACTCATGCTCCAATACATCTGTTAGTCTATAAGGTGCCACAGGACTCTTTGCTGCTTTTACAGATCCAGACTAACACGGCTACCCCTCGGATACTTGTCATAAGAAGGTATTTCATGATGCCACCTCCACCCATTTTAGCTTATAAAAAAAACCCACTTCAATTATTTCCTAACGAACCAGATAAACCAGACAGACAGCCCCAGCTAAATCGAAGGGCCCTTGGGAATGGGATCATATTATAGCAACACCCTAGCCAGAGCCACATGGTTGTTTAAAAAAAATAAAAATAAAAAAAAAAATCAGCCTCTATCAAACTAGCACCACATGGGGCTTTACTTTCTGGGTGCTCTAACCACAAATGTACCAATGCCTTTGGGGATATGTCATCTGCCTGAGTTGTTAGATTGCCTCTTCCTCTTACCTTCCAGTGCCCTGAACCTGCAATCAGATCCACACAGGCAAACCCTAAACCCCCCCATGACATCCCACTTGAGGCAAGAGATGGCCGCACATGTGTACAGTTCGAGCCACATGGATCCAACTTCATGAACGGGGCCAGTAGCACTTCAGTATTGTCCCACCTTTGCAGTGTTGCCTGCTTGCACCATTTCATAGAAAGACTCATGTTATTTGCTGTTTTTCCTACAGCTCTAGCTCCTGGAGTCAGGTGATAGCAAGAAAGAAAAGGGACATTTCTTGATTTTGTGACTGAAGAGAAAAGCTTGAAAATGCGACACACCCGCCACCCAAAGGCTCAAAAGCCACAAAGCAAAAAAAAAAAAAAAAAAAAAAGACGAACCCAATATTATTATTTTTAAAATCTCATTTTTAAGACAATTTCATAATTTTGGGTCCTTGCCTTGTGATTTTTGGTCATTTTAAAGCTTTTCTCTGCAACCAAGAGGGCTGGAAACTTACTACTTTAACAGAATACAGTAATTTTACCTAATCACATGACTCTGGCTGCTGGGGCTTTATTAATAAATAATCCCTAGCTCTTTTATAGCACTTGTCATCTGTAGATCTCAAAGTGCTTTACAAACGGAGGTCAGAATTTTTATCCCCATTTTATAGATGGGGAAACTGAGGCATAGACAGGGAAAAGCAACTTGCCTACGGTCACCCAGCTGCAGAACCAGGAATAGTATCCAGACCTTCTACAGCCCAGTCCAAAGTGCTAGCCACTAGTGCACACTGCCTCCCAAAGAAGCATACACGACAAGACTCAATAAAATCACAAGGGCTGATATCATGGGAATGTGCATATGAGAGACAGTCTGGAACGGGTTATTTTTGTGTGTTTGTTTTTTTACCATTTTCTTCACCGATTTTCTTTCACATAAATCAAATTCTGACAGGGATTTAAATGACAAAGCTGTTATACTCTCTCCATATATTTTGTTTCCTTTGCTCATTCTGAGAAGGAGGAGCATTGAGGATTCCACAGTGAGCCACAGCTCCGAGTGACTCAGGAGAAATGTTACAAGTATTTAATGCAGCAGTAAAGGGCTAAGCCTGGGACCAGAGCACAAAGGTTTCAAACCAAAGGGCTGATCCCTGGAGAAAAAGTCTGAGCACAACCCGGGCCACTCTTCCTTCTCTCATGGTCTCCCAAGTTTGCATTTCCATGGAGATGAACTTTTCCTCCTGCACTCTGGTTCTAGTTTTGTTTCCTTGTGCCAGCAAAACAAGATGAGTAAGGAGGAGAGCGGGTGTCTACGTTCATCCACTCCTAAGAGAATGCACTATCCACAAGTCAGGTCTTGTCACGTGGCACCGGTTCAAGTAAATGTCGTGAACTCAGTACCACCCTGCTATGTGGGCTCAGAGTTTTAAATCTACAAGCCCAGAGGTGCCAGGGCTATGAACTGCCTGTGATAAGTTCATTCAGAGAGATCCCCTTGGGACTGTCACCTGACATGCTTAATTTACCTCTGAGCCCATTTTCTCTGCCAGCTTGGGACTCCAGAACCCTGCCTTGTTAAGCCAGACACGCTAGCCTGCTGCAACACAGACCCAGGTCTGGGCCATGCCCCCAAAGCTGCAGGTTTTAACCAAAAACTGCTCAGCAGGTCACCTATCTGCAGTACACAGACACCCAGTTCCCAATGGGATCCAAACTCCAAATAAATCCGGTTTACTCTGTATTAAGCTTATACAGGGTAGACTCATAAATTGTCCCCCCTCTATAACACTGCTAGAGAGATGCACAGCTGTTTGCTCCTCCAGGTATTAATCACTTATTCTGGGTTAATTAATAAACAAAAGTGATGTTATTAAGTATAAAAAAATAGGATTTAAATGGTTCCAAGTAATAACAGACAGAACAAAGTAAGTTACCAAGCAAAATAAAACAGAACACGCAAGTCTAACCCTAATATCTCACTCTTAGATATGTTCCAATAAGCTGCTTTCACAGACTAGACTCCTTCCTCATCTGAGCCCAATCTTTTCACCTGGTACAGTTCTTGTTAGTTCCAGCAGACATCTTAGGTGGAAAGCAGGAGTGTTCTCATGACTGCAACCCCCTTTGTTCTGTTCCACCCCCTTTTATAGCTTTTGCAGAAGGCGGGAATCTGTTGTCTCTCTGGGTCCCCACCCCCTCCTCCTAAATGGAAAGGTACCAGATTCCACTACCCTGTGACATGGTCACATGTCCTATGAGATCTCAGCCTTCATTCTTCCAGGGCTGGCCCGCACGCACCCAGGAAGGTTTGCAAGTAAATAACCAATTGTCCTAGTCAATGGGAGCCTCTCGCCACAATAATTCGGCAGCAGAATAGCCAGGGAAACATCTTTCTCTCCCTGGAGCAGCAGGGCCAGAGAGCGCTGCAAAAGGGACTTAGCACCCACCCAGGAGGGAAAAGTATCAAAGTACTGAAGGGGAACCTCCTAGACATCTAAGGAGCAGCAGTGACCTAAAAGCCCAGCTACAGCCACAGGAGTGGGGCATAATATGTCCTGGGCTACGCTCTAATACTTTTTATATATCTCTCAATCAGTATCAGTGAATGGGGGGGCTTTGGTTTTTTACCGAGCTACTTATATCAGCGCAAGCACTAATATAATGGTGACTAACTAGGAGTATAGCTTATCCCCTTTCTACATGGGAAGAGGAGTGAGGACTAGTGGATAGCACACTAGACTGGAGACCTGGGTTCTATTCCAGCTCTGCCACTAACCTGCTGAGTGACCTTGGGCAAATCACTTCCCTGCTTTGTGCCACAGTTTTCCCAATCTGTAAAATGGAAGTAGGGATCCTGACCTCCTTTGTGAAGCACTTTGGCTTGCACTGATGGTATGTGCTACAGGAAGGGTAGGCATTATTATTTCACTGATATAACTGCATCCAGAGAGGGCAGTTGGACCCAGTCTAGTCAAAGCGACACAATTTCCTAATTAAGACAGGCTCTTAACGGTAAAAAAAAACCAGCTGGGGAATCAGAAGAGGAAGGAACTTCCCACAGGAAGTTCCCTTGCTCTGATCCTTTGATACACCAGCCAAACCACCTCAACCCAGATTTCACCAAGATCCTATCAACCACACAACACGCTCAGCCAAGCGCACTGCCACAAATCCGCTCCGCCTGGGAAGACAGACCGTAAAAAGCTTACTTGATTCCTTTCAAGTCCTCCGCTTGCCCTTCGAAGGAGCAAGCCCTCTGGTACTGCAGACAAAGCTGACTTCACTCCTGCGTACGATACTGGTTTGGTTTCTCTGATGTCCTGTCTTCCTCCCAGCTCTGGCAGTTCAGCAGAGAAACTACAGGTCTGGGCATTACCTGTCCCTCCGGAGTGACTACTCCTGGCTCAGCTTGGGCTGGGCTCTCTGAGTCAGCCAGTGACTTAGGGCTAGGAAAGAGCTGGGAATTAAAGCTGTCCTGGCACCACCTAATGGATGCCCAGAGGCAGAGATCCTTCCTCCTTCATTGTCAGCTGCAGAACCCAAGTCAGGATGAGAATGCTAACTTCTGCCTTCGGTGTCTGTTACCCGCAAGGAAGGCTGCTCGCAGAGGGCAATTAGCCTGGGTCCCCTTCATCGAGAGCCCCTGGAGAGGCCTCCATCACGCGTACACACTAATAATTAAAACCACTGTAGCAGCTTTGAACTGCGCATTGCCTAGTGCAAGAGAGGAGTGCTAGCTATATTGGCCAAAGGGGGCCAACATCCTTAAAAGTACCAGTGATTTTGGATCTCTCAGTGTTTGGGAGCAGCAGGGAGCTCTTCGCCCTCCCCCTCCACAGACACACAGACATCCCCCCACACCCAAGAGGACAAATCTAGCCCACTGCCTAGACAAGCTAACACAGGCCCTGATTCTCCAATGAGATTTGAGTAGGCAGAGCCTGGGTCGAAATTCAAAATGATCTGGACAAATTGGAGAAATGGTCTGAGGTAAACAGGATGAAGTTTAATAAAGACAAATGCAAAGTGCTCCACTTAGGAAGGAACAATCAGTTTCACACATACAGAATGGAAAGAGACTGTCTAGGAAGGAGTATGGCAGAAAGGGATCTAGGGGTTATAGTGGAGCACAAGCTAAATATGAGTCAGTGTGATGCTGTTGCAAAAAAAAGCAAACGTGATTCTGGGATGCATTAACAGGTGTGTTGTGAGCAAGACACGAGACGTCATTTTTCTGCTCTACTCTACGTTGGTCAGGCCTCAGCTGGAGTATTGTGTCCAGTTCTGGGCATTGCATTTCAAGAAATATGGAGAAACTGGAGAGGGTCCAGAGAAGAGCAACAAGAATGATTAAAGATCTAGAGAACATGACCTATGAAGGAAGGCTGAAAGAACTGGGTTTGTTTAGTTTGGAAAAGAGAAGACAGAGGGGACACGATAGCACTTTTCAGGTATCTAAAAGCCTCCAATGATAGAACAAGAAGCAATGGGCTTAAACTGCAGTAAGGGAGGTTTAGGCTGGACATTAGGGAAACGTTCCTAACTGTCAGGGTGGTTAAATGCAGGAATAAATTGCCTAGGGAGGTTGTACAATCTCCATCTCTGAAGATATTTAAGAGTAGGTTAGATAAATGTCTATCAGGGATGGTCTAGACAGTATTTGGTCCTGCCATAAGTGCAGGGAACTGGACTCGATGACCTCTCAAGGTCTCTTCCAGTTCTAGAGTCTGTGAATCTATGCAGAGACTTATTGGAGTCAATTGGACTCAACATTCACAGAGCCCATTTCAGGATTGGGACCTTACACACTTATTTTGGAAGAACTTGCTGTGTCTACCCCACCACTTAAAGCCTGTGGCCCAGGCAGGGGAAATGACTGGCTTACAGGCACTCAGCAGAATGGGACTAGATCCCAAGTCTCCTGTGACGCAGTGCACTGTCCACTAGGCCGTACTGCCTCTAAGAAATAGCTCTAAGGCTGAAGGACCTTCCTAATACTCACTAAATTCTTGGCTTAAGACACTTTTGATTTTAATTAGACCAGAGTTTTGTGAAACTAGGGCGTAGTTAAGACTTAGATACACCACCCCAATCAAAACAAAAAATAAATTGTTCCTAATGAACAGGCTATAGAAAAAAAAAGTCACCTATTACAGCAACATCTATTCATAGCCTGAGCCACTGTGTACTCACACTCCAGCCATGCACCACAAACTGCCCTGGGCTTCCAGCATGTAAATAGCCATGATACACAGAGCTAAAAACTCCACTCTGTAGCCAGGCTATCAGAAGTGGAGAGTCCGTGAGGAAATTCCAAAAAGGAAGAAAACATTTACATGCAGATGGAGGCCCTGCCACACACTGAAATACCAGGTCCAATTTCCTGCAGTGGAGAGATTTCAGACCAAGATTTGAGCAAGACTAAATAGGCAGCCTATATGCTATTGATTTAAAACTATAAATCTAGGTAAAGATAGCCTGTTATTAAGGCTGCCTGATACTTCCCAGCAGAAGTCCCTCTTTTCTGTTTATCATTTCGCCAAGCTTTACCCATCGGGGCTGAAATTGTCCATGCCATGTGTCCGCCTCAGACTGAATTGCTTTGGAAAATTTCAGCCAAAACAGTTTAGCTTTTCTGAGAACGAGGCTTGGGAAAAATACATTGTTAAAAAATGCTGGTGACATGTTTTGGAGGAGGGACTTGGAATACGGCAAGGAAGTGCCCTTTGTGTCAGGGAGATGCCTTTTGTCATTCCTGTGAAAATCCACCCAGGCTGGGCCAAATTATGAGCCTTTGAAAAACCCCAGGAAGTGAAGGGAGGGGAACCAGGTTGCCATGAGGAGGAGCCAGCAGAATCCACCTGGCCCTAAGCAGTCAGCTCTTCTGAAGCATGGTAGTACATACCCCAGGGCACAGTCAGGGTGAAGAAGGTGGTGATATAAGCAATGAGGAGGAGGCGGAGCTTAGCACAGCGCCATCTACACAAGGTTGCTTCACTTCTATCTGGGAACTGGCCCAAGCAGGCAAATGCCCAGAGACCATCAGCTTCCTCTAATGCTTCACTCTACAATTTCAGTTCTAGGAAGAAAGTGGTTGTTAACCACTGCTCCCTGGTATTTGGGAACGGGGGTTGGAGGTCACTGCCTCCATCTCTGCTGGACATGGGTTTGGAGGGAACACCTGGGGGAAAGACAGAGCTCCCTGCTGGCATTTCTCTCAGCTGCAACTGTCACCAGCAACAATCCTCCAATCCCCACCTGCAGAACACATTAACCAGACTTCTCCCTGGGTCTGGCAGCATGTCAGAGTTGATCCTCCTGGGAACAGTACCCAGGCCATTTGCCAGCTATGCAGACATAGGATCAGTCTGGGCCCTGGCCCCAAAAGGCAGAATTCACAGATGCTGAAATACATGGAACACAAATCAGAGTGCACATGCAGTAGCAGGTCCCAAAAGCTGAGGCTAGTGCCTAGTAACACAGACCCTCTTTATTATTGGTAGCTAAAAAAGGATGTGTGGCCAGCATTACATCTATCAGGAACTCCGAGCCTACACTCCTTCATTTGAGCCTGGGACTACCCAGCTCTCGGGCCAGTTAATGAGCCCAGCTGGGCTGCTATAGCATCACCTGATTGGCCATCCCACCCTATAGGCTGCAAGGAGCCTACAGGGCTGCATTTAAGCACAACAGCAGCAGAAGGCACTGGCTACTTATTCCTGACCTTGTGATTGTTCTGAGGCCGTGTTCCTAGCCTTGCTTGCTTCCTGACTCTGGTTCTGATCCTCAGTGGTGTTTTGGCTGCTGACTTCAGCTCTGACCAATACGCATGACTGCCCATGCCCTGCTCCGTGACATCACCAGCTGTCACCCCTTCTCCTGCCCACCGCCAAGCGTGTACTCTGAGCCCCTCTATAATGCAGCAAGTGCTATAGCCTCCAGCAGGTGCACATGTCTCTCGAGAGGGAACAGAGATTTTTTTCACTGATCTGAATGAACAAACACTGACTTCCCCAGGAACGAACCCAACAGAAGGGCCAGGGGTCTGGAAGCCATGGATGTAGCATGGGCTCTCAGGGCCGAGGCTCCCCAGCTTAGCAACCAGAATCCCAGAGAGCCCCCCAGTTCTAGTGTGTGAAGAAAAAGGCTGAACAAACTGTTCTGTAACAGGCTTAGAATGAATTGCAAAGAAACCGAATTGAATTGGCCCACACCCAAGTGCTCTTTCCACGTTATTTAAAACAAGCAATGAAAGGGGGTAAGGATCATTTGCTCATAGCTCTCCTCCTGCGGCCGGAGCTTTCACGGCTTCCAGGCTCCATGGAGGGGTGGACCTCGTTAGTCATCAGATCACCTGACACGATGAAACCGTAATACAGATCAGTTGGAACAATGCAAGTAAACTGGCATACGCAGATACATTTAATATCATCCAGGCAATACATCAAAGAGCTTTAAATACAAGCAATGCATTTAAAGCAGTGAACATAAATATCTGCCCATAATGGACATGTGCCTGGTATTAGTCCAATAGTTACTGAAGTAACAGCTGGAACTTTGCCTGGTAAGCCTTGATCTACAGAGTAAGACCCAGATCCTCCCAGGGGAGTTAGGAACCTGAATATCTTCAAAGATCTGGGCCAACAATCTCCAGGCCCATCTAAACACTTAAGGCCCGATCCTGCAAAACCTTTTCCCACCAGCTATTCCTATTAACTTCAGAAGTGGCTGTGTGCTCGAGTCAAGATTTGAAGGGTCAAACCCTTCATTTCTCTAGGATGACCTCGCTGTTTAATGGGCAGTAGGTTTATAACAAATAGAAGGAAGTTCTTCTTCACACAGCGCACAGTCAACCTGTGGAACTCCTTGCCTGAGGAGGTTATAAAGGCTGGAACTAATAACAGGGTTTAAAAGAGAACTACATAAATTCATGGAGGTTAAATCCATTAATGGCTATTAGCCAGGATGGGTGAGGAATGGTGTCTCTAGCCTCTGTTTGCCAGAGGGTGGAGATGGATGGAAGGAGAGAGATCACTTGATCATTACCTGTTAGGTGTCCCAGAGGGAATGAACCTGGCATTGGCCACTGTCGGCAGACAGGATACTGGGCTGGAAGGACGCAGTACGGCCGTTATGTTCTCCTGTTATGTTCTTACGTCTGGCCAAGTCCCCATCTTTGGCTTTCAGTATTTCCTGAACCAGACACTCTCGACACAGAAATGATTCAGCCACACAGTCTACTCCAACCATTCATCCGGCTGCCTGAGAGTGGCAATCAGCACAGCTCTCTAATCCAATGCCAGGGCAGGAGTGCACTTGCCTTCAGGGGTTAAGGATTTCCTTCAGACTTCCTCTTTGGAAGTCATTTGGGGCTCTGCTTGCTGCTTAAGCCCCTGGAGACATGAAAAAAAGCCCATTTTGCCAAGAAAGTTCATAGGTTTTGACGCAAGCGAGAGCGATTTTGTTTCGATTTGGTTGGATTCCCTCCCCCCCTTTATGGTACATTCTTTAGCGGCATTAAGCAAGTGCTGATTCAGTCCTCAAAGAATGAAGTGTTATAACCCAGCTGGCACTGCTCCACTAGTCTTTACCTTCCCGTTTGGTCTCTGTCAGCACATGTGTTGAGAGGAGAGGGAGAAGGGAAAGCTGCAGGGAGAGCTGATGCTATGACAGTGAGGAGAAAACAGCTGGATTTTCACCTGGATCCCATGACTTGCCTTGACTTACCCAATGGTGGTTAACCCCTTCCCTGCCAGGAGACTGCACACAATGCGATTCAATAAACAAGGGGTGCAGGGAGTTGCTAACCAAAGGACAATCAAAAGTCTGCCACAGGGCTTCACACACAGAAGAGGTGTGTGTGTGTGTGTGAGAGTGAGAGAGAGAGCAAGTGGGGGGCAGTTGTAATGTCTGTCTCACTTCAAAATGTGTGTAGGTATAGAACTGAAAATACAATAAACATATCACCAAAAACATGGGACCGGCCCACTTAGGGTACATCTGCCCAGCCCCCAGAAGTGAGTCTCAGATCCCAAACTGACACACTTGGGATCATGCTACCGCACCAAAAATAGCTGTGTAGAAGGTGCAGCTCTGGCTCCGAAGCCCACCCCAGTCCCTACACAGCTGTTTTTAGCTCAGAGGTTTGCTACCCTGAGTTGGGTGGAGTCTCAACGACCAGTCCGTGGACAAGCATTGCCCTGATGCAGTTTTGGAAGGCAGCGAGCTTGTCTCTGGTATCAAAAAGGTTGAGAAACACTGGTGTAGATGTACTCCTAAAGGTTAAAAGCCTACTGCTGCTACTGGTTAATGACGTTACTCTTTTAGCTCAGGGGCTCTCAAACTGGGAGTCGGGACCCCTCAGGGGGTCATGAGGTTATTACAGCCTCCACCCCAACCCTGCTTCACCTCCAGCATTTATAATGGTGTTAAATATATTTTAAAAAAAAGTGTTTTAATTTATAAGGGGTGGGTCACACTCAGTGGCTTGCTGTGTGAAAGGGGTCACCAGGACAGAACTTTGCAAACCCCTGTTTTAGGTCAAGTGGAAGAGGCTGAGTTTTAGGAGCTGAAGGGCCCAGTTCAACCCCTCCTGATGACTCATGGTGCAGGCCATTACATTTGGTTTTCCAACCATAGCAGCAGATAGTGCTATAGTAATGGTGCTCACAGGGCTTATCGGATATGGACACCCACAAAAGGGTTAAGCTCCTGGAAGCAGCATCCTGCCCATACCATCTGATCAACCAATGAGAGTTTGTTCTGATGATGTAATGTAAAAGGTCTCAAACTAGGGCCCATGGAGCTCGGGGACAGCTGGCTGGCCACATGGTGCTGGTTCCTCCTTGTTTACCGTTGCTTTTACATGTGCCCAGCCTGGAAGCCTGTAAAAGAAGCTGCAAACAAGGCAGAGGAGACAGCAAAGCTGCTTGCATTAGGGATTGCTGCTGGATACGCCAGGAAACGGGAGCTGCCTGTAGGCACCAGCAAGCTCGGTTAAGCCCAGTTGAGTTCATCTCTTAATTTTTAATAAACTCAGTTGTTGTTGCTCACCAAGTCTTGACTCTTTAATAACTGTTGTTCCATAGGCAATGGGGCGATGCTCCCCTTTCTGGCTCCCCAGAGAGCAAGAGGGGGGTTTGGACAGGATGGAAGGTTGGGGATCAGTGGTGTCTGGCACCAGCATACGGAACTAGGGAGTTGGCGAGATTGGCGGTAAGGGCAGTGACAGAGTGGGCATAGGAAGGGAGGGGATGTTAATAGGAAGCAGGGCCATGTATGTGAAGGGAACGGGGCCAGGGACGTGGTAGTGCAGCCGGGGAAGGAAAAGGGAATGAAGAAAATGCCACTGCAGAACCAGATAGAAAGGACCCAGGGGAGAGAAGACCTGAGTAGCTGCAACATCCTCTATTTCAGGAACCCTGCTTCTATCAGGATCTGGCTGCCCCTCAAAATGAAAGCAGTAGAGGAAAAGGAGAATGGGAAATGCACCTGGGGAGGTGAGTTCAGCTTCAGGGATGGAGGGCTGGAATAGCTGCAGTCTGACCGATCATTTAGTTCAATGTAAAGTGTATGGGCAAGATCCTGTTACAGTTACCCCTGTGTGAACCCAGGGAACTTCTAGTCAAGCCAGTGGAGTAATTCTGGATTTACACCTGCGTAACTGTGAGCAGACTCTGGCCCTTCCCCTGGAGTAAATTCTTGCCTCAAAGACAATGAGCCAGACCCCTGGTCCCTCTAGCCCCTTCCTCTCCGCCAGCACCGCATGCTTGAGAGGAAGGTGCAAAACAATCGGTCAAAAGCATTCAGGTTTTTGTCGAACTGAACACGCAAAAAGCAAAAGCAAAAAAGAAGTTTTGGTTACTGAAAACCTTCTTGTTTTTCACATTTCTGAGAAAATTTGGGATGCAAATGTTCATTTTTGTTACCTTTTGCAGGTGAAAAAAATTCATTCCCCAACCAGACCTATCTGTCTGCATTTCCAGCTGCCCATCACGGTGGTATCTCACCATCAGTGTCTTGGTAACATGATTAATGGGGAGAGACAGAGAAAGCATTTGATCAGTAAATGATTTGGGATAAAATTCTCTTTTTTACCATTTATGACCCAGTATGGGAACGTGCCTGACAACGGCATAGTGACATGGGACTGGTACCCTGTTAAAGTCCATTCTGTCATATTCCATGGAGATGATTCTGGTGCCAGGGTACCCTCTGCTGGCACTGATGAGGTAAAACACCTACCATGGCGAGAATTCTTTTTATGCTCAGCAAAAGCAATGTTAGTGCTTTGCACTGCTGCAGAACCTTTGCTTTGCAAGCGGTTCATCAATCAGCAAGCCTCATGACACTCCTGCAAGGTAGTTAAGTGTTATCATCTTATCACAGAAGATCAGGGTCGTAAGGGACCTCAGGAGGTATCTAGTCCAAGCCCCTGCTCAAAGCAGGACCAATCCTCAGCTAAATCATCCCAGCAAAGGCTTTGTCAAGCCTCACCTTGAAAACCTCTAAGGATGGAGATTCCACCACCTCTCTAGGGAACCCATTCCAGTGCTTCACCACCCTCCTAGTGGGAAAGTTTTTCCTAATATCCAATCTAAACCTCCCCCACTGCAACTTGAGACCATTACTCCTTGTTCTGTCATCAGGTACCATAGAGAACAGTCTAGATCCATCCTCTTTGGAACCCCCTTTCAGGTAGTTGAAAGCAACTATCAAATCCCCCCTCATTCTTCTCTTCTGCAGACTAAACAATCACAGTTCCTTCAGCCTCTCCTCATAAGTCATGTGCTCCAGCCCCCTAATCATTTTTGTTGCCCTCCGCTGGACTCTTTCCAATTTTACCACATCCTTCTTGTAGTGTGGGGCCCAAAACTGGACACAGTACTCCAGATGAGGTCTCACCAATGTTGAATAGAGGGGAATGATCACGTCCCTTGATCTGCTGCCAATGCCCCTAAGTATACAGCCCAAAATGCCACTAGCCTTCGTGACAACAAAGGCACACTGTTGACTCATATCCAGCTTCTCGTCCACTGTAACCCCTAGGTCTTTTTCTGCAGAACTGCTGCCTAGCCACTCGGTCTCTAGTCTGTAAGAGTGAATGGGATTCTTCTGTCCTAAGTGCAGGATTCTGCACTTGTCCTTGTTGAACCTCATCAGGTTTCTTTTGGCCCAGTCCTCTAGTTTTTCTAGGTCCCTCTGTATCCTATCCTGACCCTCCAGCGTATCTACCACTCCTCCAAGTTTAGTGTCATCTGCAAACTTGCTGAGGGTGCAGTCCACGGCATCCTCCAGATCATTAATGAAGGTATTGAACAAAACCAGCCCCAGGACTGACCCTTGCGGCACTCCGCTTGAAACCGGCTGCCAACTAGACATGGAGCCATTGATCACTACCCGTTGAGCCCAACGATGTAGCCAGCTTTCTATCCACCTGATAGTCTATTCATCCAGACAATACTTCTTTAACTTGCTGGCAAGAACACTGTGGGAGATAAATCAGCTAAAGCAGAGACTACGTCTACACTGCATTGTAAACCTGGTGAGACCCGGGCTTGTGGACTTGTTTCCAAGCCCACACTGAGCATCCACACTTCATTGTAAATCTCAGTTTACAATTGCTGGACCTGGGACTCACAGCTGTGCTTACATGTCCCTTCTGACTCAAGTCTGCCTTTGAGCTGCATCCACACTGCAAATCAACAGGGCTTGGATCCAAGACACAGCGGGACTCGGGCTCTAACCCTCCCTCCTACCAGAGTCCTAGGAACCAGATTCTGAGTACTTGCTGAACCGAGTCTGACTGATGTGTGTGTGGAAGAGAGGCTTGGGCTCAAACTTGAATCAGAGACCGGGGTCAGTGTGCAGTGTAGACATACCCGGAGAAGTTAGGTGATTTGCCTAAGTTTGCACAATAGCAGAGATGTGAATAGAGAAACCCATGAGTCCTGACTCCCAGGAGCCTTCTCTAACTGTTAGATAACACTGTTTCTCCCAAACAAATTTAAATACATGCCTTAATCTGTTATGAAATAAATCTGAGCTGCACTCAGAGCCAATGTTCACGGTCACCTTATTTTTATGATTTACATTCCAGTTGCAACTAGAGGCTCCAGCGGAGTTCTGAGCTAGGTGCTGTACATACCTGTAAAAAGATCCCCTTCCTTGCACAGTGCAGAGTCTAAAGAGACAAGACAAAAAGTTAGGAGGGGAAACTGAGGCACAATGAGGTGAAGGGACAGAAAGACACTTTCAGTCTCCTATCAGCTTGGCCATCTTACCAAACAAGATCATGTGTGTGGTGTGATGTGATCCCAGAGGAGCCTGAATCAGGGAATATCAGGATTGGAAGGGACCTCAGGAGGTATCTAGTCCAACCCCCTGCTCAAAGCAGGACCAATCCCCTGACAGATATTTTGCCCCAGATCCCTAAATGGCCCCCTCAAGGATTGAACTCACAACCCTGGGTTTAGGAGGCCAATGCTCAAACCACTGAGCTATCCCTCCCTCCACATGTGGGGATGAATCATCCCTGTGCTAGGCTCCAGAGACAATCCACAAGCCAGGAGCTGGTCTGGTGGCTCTCAGGGCAGGTATATTGCCTCACAGGAGAAATAGCTGCTCAGCCTGCTGAGACTCACTTCCTGGCTTGGACTCTCCCCTACCTGATAGGGCTGGCAGACTCCACAGGCTGTAGCCTTCTCCCGACCTGCTCCAGCTCTGCCCTTCCCTCAGCCCAGCTCCAGCTCCACCTCCACCTCCTGCTCCTTATCCAGCTCCAGGTTTGCCCTTCCCTCAGCCCAGCTCCAGCTCCAGCACTGCCCTTGCTCCAGCCTCACTCCCAGCCCTGTGTCCCCTGTCTCCCCTCCTGGGGTGGCAATACTCCCCCCTGCCCAGGCCAGGAGGCCCTGTGCTCCTTGGGCAACCCTACTGGAGCCCCATAGATGCTCTCGGTGCTCTGCCCGGAGTAAAGGCCTTTTAGGGGTGGCAACGAAATAGATCTGGTCTCCTCATGCTCTTCCCGCCTTCCAGGAGATGAAGTGCTAGGAGCATATTCAATCTCGCAGTCGGTCAGCCCCATAAACAGCTCCCTCGGGCATTAAACCCCATGAGAAAGGAGAATAATCATACAAATAAACATTTAAAAACAGGCTCCTGGAGCACCAATGACACACCTACCTAGCAGCCTTCCCCTGTGAGATGTACCTCTCGCTCCTGTTTCCAGGAAGCCTGTCACCTTAGTATCGACTTCACTTTGGAATGACAATTGGGATCCTTTGTCCAGCCTTCTGCATATGCTTTGTGATACGAGCTTCCTTGCCTCAATTTGCTGATTAAATATCCTGGCTAGCGGGGGGGTTACTTGCCTGATTTATCATATTTATTACACCAGATTACACCCATTGTGAGCCTCTCTAGCAGCTGCCCTTCCCTTTATGGTACCCAGTAGCAGTCAAAGCTTCATTTAATGTGGACTCCCTCCCCGTAATAATGCTCGACTCGGGATTGCTTAAGGCAACACAATGCAAATTTAAGAGCCATCATCTTGGGCACTGACCTCCAGAGAATGAGCTAAACCGCTTGCCTGGTAGCAGACTCCAGCTCGTCTACGGACAAGACATGAGGTATTGAGCTGAGCAGAACTCTTCTGCCAGGACCCCGAGAAGGGGATGTGATTGGACCATGTGAGTCTCCGTGTGTTCTTCGGGGAGCTGAGTCACGGACAGCGAGTTAGCACATGAGGAAGCTGACCCCATCACAGGGCTAAACTGGCAACTCCCATCGGAATACCCCCATTCCCTGGAATTTGGGGATGGACTATATAATGTTCTTCCATGTCCTTTCGGCCTGAATGATTTCGATTTTCCTTTAACAAAAGGAGAAAGAGTCAAGTCTACTGGAGAGAGCCCGCTGTTTGCACCTCTTCTGTACCATGCTGCCTCACACAGTGACGAGGCTCTCTGCTGGCAGACTCGTAAAGGCACAGCACACCGAAAACGAAAGCATAGCAGTTCCGTGACTCCATATCTGGAGGGGGAATGGAAGCTGCCCAGATCCGAACCCCCCCAAAGCCATCCCTGCCACTAATGGTTGGGTCAAACCCCAAACTGGAAGCAGGAGGCCTGTTTTCAGGGTCCAGTTCAGACATGGATGGAGCTGAATGACATCTCATGAGAAGAATTTATGAGTGTTCCCAAAATTTAACCTTGATTCAGCCCCCTAGGTTGATCTGCCTTAGCCTTAACTTGATTGGAGAACCAGCTCCCCCAGCATGGGATAAAATAGCAACCACTGACCTCAGAAGAAGTTATTTGTGCCCCGTGGCTGGAGAATAGAGCTGTGGTATCCCAGCGCTATACCCTCTTCTCATCTCTAATCCATAGGCAAGAAGTAAGTCTTGGTATGTTACAGAGTCACAGCACCATAGAGTCTAAGGCTAGAAGATACCATCAGATCTATTCTGGCAGCCTGTATATCACAGACCACCAACACTACCCCAGCACCCACACACTGAACCCAACACCCAAAATCAAAACAAAGTATCACAGCCCACAGGAGACTAGACTCTTCTGTGCCACAGGCAGAGAAGAAGAGGGACCCCGGTGCACCAGTGCCCAAGGTCCCCAGAATGGCAGGAAATTGATCAAGTGAGATGTACCCAGATAATCCTGGCAAGAGACCTGCACCCACATGCTGCGGAGGAAGGTGAAACCCCCACAATGTCCCTGCCAGTTTGACTTGGGGAAAGATTCCTGCCTGACCCCACCTATGGCAATCAGTTAGGTCCTGAGCGTATGAGTGAGAACCAGCCAGCCAAGCACCTGAGAGAGAGAACACTCGGTGCCACCACAGAGCCCTACCGCTCCCCGTCCGATGTCCTATCTCCAGCCAAGGCCAATCCTGATGCTGCAGAGAAGGTAGATCAGAAAAAAAGAAAAACTCAGGATACATTGAGGAAGGGGGAAGGGAATCCCTTCCTGGCCCTTGCAGGTGGCCGGCTGCAACCTTGAAGTATGAGCTTTTAGGAACAAAAGGCATAAGAGACTCCACTGTTCCCTCCTTTGCATATACAGCACAAACCAGACCAAATATCAGAACCTACCCTTACAGTTTTGACCTGGGAGTGCTGAGTTACTCCTACACGAAAGAGAGAACCAGAGATTCATAACAGAGAGAGCCTGGCGTTGGCATATTTTTGTTTTAGGATTAACAGGATTAGTTTTAGGACCGAACATAATTATTACATGTCACATCATGCTTTTGTATGATTAGTCTTAACCGTAACTGAGTGCTAGCTAATATGGAGCAGCAGGAGTGACTAGCAAGCTGATTATTTATTGTGTCTGTCACTGTATCAGGATCTGAAGACATCTCACAGAAGTCAATGGGACTCTCCACACACAAAGGGATCCAGGGTAGCAGAGCCCAAAGCAGGACACGGGGATAAAGGCTGGGCTATTAGCCTTCCAATAATCACACCATTTTGACCACTTCTCCCTAACTGAGTCAAAATAAAACAGTTCAGTCTGAAATTCCTCCTGTCTGATATTCTGGCAGAGGAGCAGGAGTGTTTGGGGGGAGGTTATCAATGGTGTTAGCTCACTCTGCTCCTTCCCCACGTGCACCTTCCTTTCCATCTCCTGCCCTTGGCAGGCTCCGCACAGAGACAAGCGGTGCAAGGGAGCAATCTCTGAACACTTTTAATAAAAAAAGCTAAATTAAGAGAATGAGCTTTGCCCTTCTGTGGTTCCTGGTTAGCCTCAGAATGTGACATCCAGGTACTTCCAGGCAGCAAAAAAATAAAGTTCCATAGTGAAGAGAAATTAAAATACAAGTCCCACGTTTCACTAAAGTCCTCAGGGGATTCCATTATAGATGTTCTTCCATGCAGCCATGTGCAGAATTACAGCCCTTTTGGCTACTGTCTCATAAGACAGAGTCTAACAATGGATAGCACAGGCGCTGACTTTTCTTTTTCCCGATGGGCAGAAGACACCCCCTCGCTCCTTTGCGCTGACTAGTCATACCATGTGCAGTGGGGAGAGACACTTTGAGAGACCGCTACTTCCATGGAGAGCGGATGAGCAGCGGCAAGGTGTGGGCAGCATGGCCGCAGTTTCACCAGTGCACTAGGGGAAGCCATCTGTGTCAAGTGTAGGGCTAGTGCAGATTATTTCCAGACCAGAGCAAGGCCAGCATCAGATTGTGACTGTCTGGGTTAGGATGTGCTTCCCAGTTTGCTCCCGGAGCAGCACACCTAGGCCCTGACTCTTGCTCAAGGTTTACGGCCAAATCCTCTTTGAGCAGTGTCCTGCTGAAATCAGCAAAACCACTCAGCATGAGGATGGCAGAACCAAGCCCTGAGGGACAAACCTGAGGCCTGTGGATACTTTGAATCCTTATTAGGAATGGCAATATACAAAAATCTGTAGGAGAACACTTCGATCTCCCTGGACATACAATAGCAGATTTAAAAGTAGCCATCCCACAGCAAAAAAACTTCAGGACCAGACTCCAGAGAGAAACTGCTGAGCTTCAGTTCATTTGCAAATTTGACACCATCAGCTGAGGATTAAACAAAGACTGTGAATGGCTAGCCAACTACAAAAGCAGTTTCTCCTCCCTTGATGTTCACACCTCAACTGCTAGAAGAGGGCTTCATCCTCCCTGATTGAACTAACCTTGTTATCTCTAGACTAATTCTTGCCTTCATATTTATACCTCCATTACATGCATCTGAGGAAGTGGGTATTCACCTATGAAAGGTTATGCTCCAACACATCTGTTAGTCTATAAGATGCCATGTGACTCTTTTGTTGCTTTTTGCAGATCCAGACTAACACAGCTACCCCTCTGCTACTTGAATCTCTAGGACATTTAAAGAAATTTCATGAACAGAACATTTGACAGTTAATAGGGCAAGGCCCTTAAAAAATTTAGGCGTTTGAAAACTTGGAGGAATGTAGGGTTGCTATGAGCTTGGTGTAGTGCTGTACAACCAGGGCCCTATAGTGTTATCTGCTGGCTAAGCTTGGTGCTGCAGGCACTCACTGCCTCAATTTCCTCCTCCCAAGTGGGTCCCCAACAGAGGCTGGAGCTTAGGCCTCCAGCCAAGTCAATCATTAAAACTTAACCCCTTCCAGGATAACAAAAGTCCAAACAAACAACAAATTCTTTCACCCCACTTGGCTCCTCTTCATCCAACCTTCTGGGGTCTCTTTACAATTCTCCATGCTGAGAGGAAACCCTGACTCCCAGGCAAATTCCTTGGTGTCCTTCCAGCTCCTACTTCAGGGCCTTCCATAAGAGCCCACCCAGCATGCTCCCTGGGGTTCGTCCTCCCCTACACTGACTTCTCTGCCCTTTTATGAGGCCCAGCTGTTTATCAGGCTGTCACCTGACCCCAATTGGTTCAGCCCCCTTAGGCTGGAAGGCAGCTAATTAGGGCACAGGTGGGGCTGATTGAACCCAAGCCTCCTGACTCTTAAAGGAGCAGGCCACCCTGTAACACCAGGATTTTAAATACCTTGTATTTAAAAATAAAATCCACAATGCCATCGCTGGGAAATTCAAAGCATAAAAGCAGGGACCACTGTCTGCATAACGTCTACAGGAAAGGAACATGTGCGCTCCAGTTGCCGGCTCTGTGTCAGCTAACCAGTACTCCGTTTGCCTAGGTTTCGCTAAGGACGTCCATCACCATGGTATCTGTGCCTATGCTGACCCTTATCAGGGATGGCATTATATAAATCAATCAGCTCTATTAGAAAGAGAAAAAAAAACCCAAAATAAATGTTTATCAGGTTAAAAAGACTAGATCTGCAGCATTTTATTTTCCAGCTTCCAGGAAAGGGTTTAAAAAACAATGGAAAGTAAGAAGACTGACAGTTGTTTTAGGTGAAATGGTGCTGAACTGTCAGTTGCAAGGGTACATCTGCTTTTTTCACTTGCCAGTCTGCCTGCAGAAGAGCTCTGCAGACCTCGAAAGCTTGTCTCTTTTCCTAACAGAAGTTGGTCCAATAAAAGATATATTGCCTTACCCACCTTGTCTCTCTACATTTATGATGCAGTTTCACCTCTCTTAGCCAATAAGAGCTCAGGTCTGCTGTTCGGTTACTGAACTATAACTTTATCCTTATTCCTCAGTTATGCAGTTCTCTGCATTATGACTGGCTGAGGAGTTGGGGATTTCACAAAAATTGTGCTCTTCTTTCACAATAACCATCCAGCACGCAAATCCCAGTATGCTGGCTGGCTGAGGGCCATTATTGCCCACTTGGAGAGCGGTGATTTGCATAAACTGGCATGTTTATTTGCATGGATTGCATAAGGTCCTGATTCTGTAAGGCACTTACGCATATGCTTCGCTTTAATTTGTGAGAAGTCCTAGTGACCTCAATAAGACTATTCTTGAGAAATTCAAAACATAAAAGCAGTGACCACCATTTTTGTAGGGCCTACAAAAACAAGCAAAAAACCAAAGCCATATGAGCGCAAGTGGCTGGGTTTGCATCAGCTGCAGCAATGCACTAAAAAACTGTCTATCCAGGCTTCTATAAGGTCATCCATCTCCATTGGATGAGGGCCAAAATAAGCTCCTAAGTAATACATCCAAGTGAGTTTTATAAGGGCTTGATTCGGTACCCAATAAAGGCATTGACAAACCTCCCACAGATAGATCAGAGCTGCAGAATAGTTCTTTCTCAATAACCACAAAGAGGTGATGCAAATTCCTTCTCCCCGACTGGCTACTACCCTCATAACTCCTCCCCCTGCCATCCGGCCACATCCTAGCGATAATGTAGAATGTTATCGTTTAAAATGAATTTATTCATGGTGGGAGGAAAGGAAACTAACTCTCCTCAAAAGTCCAGGAGCAACGTGGCGGAGACACTGCAAAGCGTGGGGATAGGTGGGAAGGACAAGGGGAGAAGGAGTGGGAGGATGAGGGGCCTGTTTCTATGGGTCTGCTGTAGGCGTCTGCATCACCTCCAGTGTAGTCAGGTTAGCATGGGCGGTGGTTCAGGCTAGCTGCCCAGGTATATACCTAGGAGGCCTGGAAGGGGGTTGTCCACAGTGATTAGCCTGAGTCGCCTCCCATGCTAACCTGGCTACACTGCTATTTTTAGCTCATCAGCTTAAGCAGAGCTAGTGTGTACAGGGCCAGCTTTAGGAAGTGCGAGGCCCAATTCAAACAGTTTCGAAGGGGCCCCAGCAGGGAAGACAAAAAAAACCAAAACCCCACATTAAAAAAAACACCTGGGGCTTGTACTCACCAGGCGGTGCTCCGAGTCTTCGGTGGGTCACTTCGGCGGCGGGTCCTTCACTCGCTCCAGATCTTCGGTGGCACTCAAGGACCCGCCACCAAAGTGCCGTCGAAGACCCAGATCAAGTGAAGGACCCACCGCCGAAGTGCTGCTGAAGACCCGGAGTGCCGCCAGGGGAGTAAAAATTAAAAAGGCGCCTCTAGCCAGGGAAGGGATTCTCACTGGGCGCGGGGCCCTCTTAGGCGCGGGGCTCAATTTGGGGGAATTGGTAGAATTGGCCTAAAGCCGGCCCTGAGTATGTCCTCAGACTGGAAAGCACATTCTCAGCTACAGTGTAGACATACCCACTGCGACAGCTACGGCAATTTCCTTCAGTATCTATGGAAGACCTTTTCGTATTAAGGCAGTGGTTTTCAATCAACCTTTTTCCATTTGCAGACTCGTACAACATTTTGAATGGAGGTGCAGACCCCTTTGGAAATCTTAGACATAGTCTGTGGACCCCCAGAGGTCCG
Organism: Gopherus evgoodei; assembly: GCF_007399415.2. NCBI lineage: Eukaryota > Metazoa > Chordata > Testudines > Testudinidae > Gopherus > Gopherus evgoodei. The sequence goes on along the minus strand of NC_044339.1, from coordinate 6,467,271 downwards.
TGGACCACTGATTGAAAACCATTGTATTAAGGTGATGTATTATTGTGGGCAGGGATTGTATATTACCTTCTAGGGGGGAAAATGTGACATATTTAAGACCCAAGAGTTCAAAAGACTGTACTGAAAAAGTGCCAGACAAATATGGACTTTGGGGAGAAAATGTGCTAATGGGTTTCCTGGGGAATTTCTAGGGAGAAGTTAATGCAAATTCCCCAACTCCAGTTATGCACATAAAAAACCCCACAGCCCTTTCAAGCTATGCCCTGAGGAGAGGATCATCGCCTGCTGATTACCTCTTACACAAGGCTGAGATCAAAGGCCAGAAATGACTGATCTGCCCAGTCTTTGTTCTGATTCTGAATCTAACATGAATGAACTTATAACCAATAGGAAAACCCAGTGGTAAGTTTTGAAGAATTAAAACCTACCAGAGCCCTAGGCTGGAGTTGCAGGGTGACTCTGGTAAGCTTTTTAGCATACATGTAGGTTCTTTTATTGTTTTAATATGTTTTCCCTGTAATGCTTTTACCTTAAGAATGAATGTGCTTGCTTAGAAGGAGGTGGATGGTAACTTATAACTGCAGGCGATCCACTGGTCACAGCCCATGAAGAGAAATCAAAGTGTAGGTGCTGGCCTTTTAGGAAGTCTGGCTTGCTGAGGATATCACAGTGTAGGCAGGGCACTGTGCAGCCTTCAAATCCACAGTCAGGAGCGAGTGAGACATGGGTTTCCACCCAAGAGAAGTGACGGCTGAAGAGATGGAGCCTAAAGCAGGTGCCCTCAGTGGAACCACGGAGGGGGACTCCAGCTGCAGCTGCTCTGAACTCTGGCGCCCATCAGGAGTAAGAATAGTTTAGTGGTTAGAGTGCCCTGCTCTACCACGTGTTTGTTGTGTGAGGCTGTGCAAGGCAGCTGGTCACTCTGGGCCCCAGTTCCCTGAACAAGCACTGCCCTGCTTCACAGGGAAATGTGAGGAGAAATCCACAGACGATTGAGAGGTGCTCGGGTAATACAGTGAGGAGGGCTATATGAGCACTTAGAATAGTAAAGGTGATTTGGGTACCTAAATCTCCTTAGGCTGCTTTGCAAATCCCATCCTACAAGCAGGTCTCAGTTACTTTTATTATTTGTACCATGATAGTTATTAAGATCTATGGTCCTGGTCCCCATTGTGTTTGGTGCTGTACAAACCAATCATAAAGATGGTTCCTGCCCCAAAGAGCTTGTCACCTTCTCCCCATTCCAAGCACAACTGAGAAGTGGGTTCTAATGAAAACCCCAAGCTATCCTTCACCATAACCGAAGCTGGGAACACAGAACCTTGGGCGTCCTGTTTTCGGGGAAACCCTGATTTTACTGGTCAGCACCCCTTTGAATATGTGCAACGATCCGCCTGTTTCTTACTGAGCAGCAAAAGGCTCGAGAACAGGCAGAGAAAAAAATGGAAAACCCAAATAAATGCATTGCCGGTACTCCAAAGAAATCCAGAAAAAAGGGCAGATGTAAACTAACTCGATTGAAATCAATGGAGCTGCAGCAACTACACTAGCTAAGGATCTGGCCCCCAATTCCTACTAATGTATGTGTTTAGTTCCTGGGGGAAAGGATGATTGTTTGTTCTTTGTATTGTGTTAGCCCCAGTCATGAACCGAGGCCCCATGGTGCTAGGCACTGCACGAACCCAGAATATAAAGATGGTCCCTGCCAAGGATAGTGGTGATTTAATCATGACGATAAAACAGCATCCCAGGAGGCCTTTCTGAGAGAGCCACAGAATGACAAGTGAAAAATGAATTGGCTTCCACCACTATGATGGAGCAACTCTACCTGTGTAGATTCTGACCCGTCCACCTGATTGGAGTTGCATATTAGGAACAAAGCAGCTGCCTCGTGGATAAAATGCATAATTCCCTGCATGTTTCTTTTGGGAACTCCTATTTCTTCTGTCCTCCTCCTCCTTCTTCTTCTTTTCATAATTATCCTCATCCTCATCCTCACTGTGTTGCCTACAAGCCCTAATCATGCACCTGGATTAAACAAACCCAGACAGTCTGTGCCCCAGAGAGGCTGTGGTCTAGAAGCATAATGCAGTATTGTGGCACACCCAACTGATGACTGTCCACACCCACTTCCATTGGAGAAGTCTCTGTAAGCACAGCCACAGGCCTCCTGAGATGAAATGACAATGCATATGATGGAGGCATGCAGTAGCATAACTACTCTGGGGAGTTAACAAGTAGGCCAGTTCTTCACTCTCCAAATTACTTTCCCAGGGCAGCTCAACCGCAGGAAAAACCAGTTTCTGGAAATCCACACCTTAGCATCATATGATTCTGGCGTCTAGTTGCATCAGCGTTCATGACACACAAGGGGAAAAAGCCTTCATTTTCCTGCCCGCAGCCCAGACACAGCCAGTTATGCCACATGGTCACATTGTAAAGGGGGAAACACTTCTGTAGCAGAGACCAATTGCAGTGTGCCATTTTCCTAAGGAAACCTAATGGCAATTATGTGGTAGAATGAATTCCTTGATAGTAATCTTGCTTGTGCTTGACATCGAAGCATGAGATATCATACAGATTTTCACAATAAATTATCATAATAAATGAAAGTACAGTGCTGGGTGCCATTACATATCAGATAGATAGACAGATAGATAGATCTTCACACTTCTCTAGCTCCTGTCATTCAAGGATTTCGAAGCACTTTACAAACATTAATGAATGAACTTCGTAAGTCCCCACTGAATATTGTACAACATTGTACAGCTGTGAAAACTGAGGGCAGAGAGGTGAAGTGTACTTGCCCGAGGTTCCACATTGGGTGTGCAGCAGAGGCAGACCTACAACCAGTTCTGATTCCTACCCCTGGGCTTTAACCACAAGATCATGCTCTTCTGTATAAGTGAGACAACCACAAAAGGACTCCAGGTGAGTCCCAAATGACCCATCTAAACCTCAGCACAACCTTCAGATCTGGCTTGTCAGTCCCTGATTTGAACCCCTTTCTGTGTTTTTCCCGCCACCTAAGCTATGACCTTATATCTGTTGCTGACATCTTTAGACTAAACCAAAAAAAGTTTCAAGAGGCAGTTGGTGACCCTTAGTCCGTGACCCTTAGTCCTCATATACTGTACGTCTGCCTACTTGTCTTGGGTTGCTATCGCTGGTTTATTGGGGGCACCAACCGAAAGTAAAACCCTCGCACTTCCCCAACCAAATCTAATAACAATACTCAAGGTCAGCACTTAAACTGGGATGAATCAGCATGGCTCCATTCAAGTCAATGGTGCTAGGTAGATCTGCACCAGCTGAGTTGTCCCTTAGCACTTACATGCAGCGTTATATATGCAAAGCACTATACAAACACCAGCTAATTAATACTCACCCTTTTGAGGTAGGGATATGGTGGAGAGAGTATAGAATTGGGACTCAGGAGACCCGGTAGGTATGTATTATTCTGCCCATTTTACAGAGAGGGAAACTAAGTCAGATTAATAGTCAAATTCTGCTTTACACTAGTGTAAATCAACAGCAACACATCTGAAGTCAGCAGACTTACCCCAGGCTTCCACTAGTGAATCTGGTCCTAAGTGATTTGCTCAAGGTCATAGAGTGAACCAGTGGCAGAGCCAGAAATGAGAGTCAGGGATTCCTAGCCCATTAAAGATGAGCTGTAGCCACTTCCTTTAAGCTGATTGGGATTATTTTTTACATCAAATCTTTTAATGCGGTTCCTGAATGAACATCTCCTGTACCGGCTCCGAAGGAATGGGATTAAACTGGTGAATTATAGTTCGGTATTCTGCCTTCTGACCAGAGCCTTAACAAGGAATTTTTGTGCCCAAGGCAACGGCTGGCTCCAGGCTCTTCGGCGGCAATTTGGCAGCAGGTTCCTGAATCCCTGCTGGAGGGAAGGACTCTCTGCCAAATTGCCGCCGAAGAATAAATGATCGCGGTAGAGCTGCGCCCCTCCGCTTTGCGCACCCAAGGCAAGTGCCTTACTTGCCTTGCCCTTGTTACGGCACTGCTTCTGACCGTTAAACCTTCAGAACCGGGAAGAATAAGATGTAAAGAAGGAGTGTCTCTCCAGTATTTAAAGCAAAGGCTTGGCAGATAAGATAGTCCTGGTTTCTCATCCCTAATGTGACCCTGTTTGATCACAGATAAGGCCCTACTAAATTCGCAGCCATGAAAAACATCTCACAGACTGTGAAATCTGATCTCTCACAATGAAATCTGGTCTTTTGTGTGCTTTTACCCTATACTATACCGATTTTATGGGGAGAGTTTCTCAAACTGGGGATCCTGACCCAAAAGAGAGGGTCATAAAGTTATTTTAGGGGGGATTGTGATATTGCCTCTCTTACTTCTCCGATGCCTTCAGTGGTGAGTGGCTGGAGAGTGGCAGCTGTTGACCAGATACCCAGCTCTGAAGGCAGTGCTGCCACCTGCAGCAGCGCAGAAATAAGGGTAGCGGTACCACAGCCCCCCCTACGATACTTTGTGACCCGCCCCAGAACTCCTTTTTGGGACAGGACCCCTACAATTACAAGACGGTGAAATTTCAGATTTAAATAGCTGTAATCATGTAATTTACTATTTTTTACATCCTATGATCACGAACTTGACCAAAATGGACCATGAATTTGGCAGGGCCCATAGACAATGCACTTGGCATCTGGCTACTGAGTCCGAGATAAGCCATCTTGAGAAATTTTTCTTGGAAATAGGATACAAAATCAATTTGATGAGCTATTATTTTTTCAGTCATCCATCAATGTTCTTCAGAGAAAACACTAGCAGGATCTGACTTTTTAATTTCTTATTTACATGGTAATACAATGCAATGTGCCCTGGTCACTACCTCTATAGGCGTAATTTGGCTGTCAGGTTTCACCAGTGTAAATCTAGAGTAAATCCAGAGATTTAAGCACAGTTTGTCCGGTGAGGTAAAAGAGACTGCAAAATGGCCCTCTGCGTTATGCATTTACCATAAGTCTACTTTCACACTGGGCCAGAACAAAGCCTTTCAGTAATTAAACAAGCTAAGACAGCTCTAGCAATAAAAAGGACAGCTACTAATTATTTGGAGCATAAGAGTGGGATCAGAAAGGCCTCAGAGACAGTTTTATGGGGTAGGATCGCATTTTATTCCTGCCCTGCCACACTACAAAGGCACCCTCCAATCCACTACAGCGCCCTCTCCGCTCTTCACTTTTAATTGGCCACTCTGGGCACTGTACATAAAGGAAATGGTAAAGCCAGCAAAGTGGGGATAACAACCAGTGACGTTATTATTTCTTCGCAAAGGCTCTGACCTTTTAAAATCAGGACACAGCACTGTTCTTCCGCTCAAATTTCTTCTTCTGCTCATTTTAAACTAACTCACTAGAAGAGCAAATACATAGAAGATGCCCATATCACATACATTGGAAAGCATTTGTTATGTTTCCGGCCATTTCATCTTCTCCAATGTCCTAAAATACACAGGGACCATGGTTTTGATGGGAGGCCTCCCTGAAAATTCCATGTGCCTCAGGAAGTGATAGTGGACTGGTGATTCAGTGATTCTTTCTTTCCTCTGAACCAGTAATGTGCCACTCTACGATCCATACTGGAGCCAGGGGCCAGTAGAGGCAGCCTTTTGGGTGACAGGTAAAATCAGATCCTGACCATTAAAGATTCAGCGGCACTTTTTTACAAGGTAAAGATGTTAGCACTAATGCCCAAAAGTATTCCAGTTTGGGTAATTATATTTTCTCTAGCTGAATTCCATACTGTGCCAGTCAGGGTCCAGACACTCCAAGGGAAAAACGGGGATTCTAGACCTGAAAGAGTAAGTAAGTGAATCAGCTGGTTGTATACAATGTTATTGTGTATGAAATATGTAGAGTGAGGTATTTTATGAAAACTTGTAATGTTCTGAACTTGATGGTCATTATGAGATATGTATAAAGACTGTGGTTATGAATGTATTTATGTATATAAAATACCATGCTCATGACTGGTACTACAATTTCAAATACACCTCACAGCGGAGAGGAGCTTCTTCCAAGCCAGGTGTTTACAGAAAATTTGATACAAGTAACGATCCATCGTTCAATGCAGGAAAAGACAAATAATGGACCGTTACAGCTAATATTGACCAGGTGAATAGTCTTGTATTTAAGGCCCTGGACTGAGACTCAAGAGACCTGGGTTCAGCTTTTGGATACACCAGAGCCTTCCTGTACGACTCTGGTCAACTCATTTAATCTCTTTCTGCCTCAGTCCCCAATCTGTAGAATGGTGATATTATTTCCTTTAGATCTATCCCATACAGGGGTTGATCCTGTAAACTGCTGAGCATTCTGGCCCCAATCCAGCAAAGCACTTAAGCACGTGCTTAACTTTATGCACAGGAATAGTCTTGGGGAAAGAGAGTGCAGGACTGAAAACTCTTCAGGTGAGGGACTCTCTCTCACGATATCGCCGCAAGCTTGAAAGCTTGTCTCTCCCACCAACAGAAGCTGGTCCAATAAAAGGTATCACCTCACCCACCCTGTCTCTCTAATACCCTGGGACCAACACGGCTACAACAATACTGAACATATGAAACACCAAACTGGGTCAGACCACGGTCCATCTAGCCCAGTATCCTGTCTTCCAACAGATGCATTTGAAGAAGTGAGGTTTTTTATCCATGAAAGCTTAGGCCCAAATAAATCTGTTAAGGTGCCGGTAGACTCCTTGTTGTTTTTGTGGCTACAGAATAACACGGCAACCCCCTGATACTTGTCTTCCAACAGTGACAAATGCCAGGTGCTTCAGAGAGAATGAACAGAACAGGGCAACCATCAAGTAATCCATCCCCTGTCGTCCACTCCCAGGTTATGACAGTCAGAGGTTAGGGACATACAGAGCATGGGGTTGCGTCCCTGACCATTTTGGCTAATAGCCATTGATGGACCTATTCTCCATGAATGTATCTAATTCTTTTTTTAACCCAGTTATAGTTTTGTCCTTCACAACATCCCCTGGCAACAAGTTCCACAGGTTGACTGTGTGAAGAAATACTTCCTTTTGTTTGTTTTAAACCAGCTGCCTATTAATTTCATTGGGTGACCCCTGGTTCTTGTGTTTCGTGAAGTAAATAACACTTCCTTATTTACTTTCTCCACATCATTCATGATTTTACAGCCCTCTATCATATCCCCCCCTTAATCATCTCTTTTCCAAGCTGACCAGTCCCAGTCTTTTTAATCACTCCCCTAGCAAGAAAGCCGTTCCATACCCTAAATCATTTTCATTGCCCTTCTCAGAGCCTTTGCCAATTCTAATATATCTTTTTTGAGATGGGGCGACCAGAACTGCCTGCAATATTCAAGGTGTGGGTGTGCCATGGATTTATATAGTGGCATTAGGATATTTTTCTGTTTCATTAACTACCCTTTTTCTAATGGTTCCTAACACGCTGTTGGCTTTTTTGCCTGCTGCTGCGTGTTGAGCAGGTGTTTTCAGAGAACTATCCACAATGCGTATATGTATCTATAGCAGGGGTAGGCAACCTATGGCACGCGTGCCGAAGGCAGCACACGAGCTGATTTTCAGTGGCACTCATGCTGCTGGGGTCTCTGCATTTTAATTTAATTTTAAATGAAGCTTCTTATAATTTTAAAAACCTTATTGACTTTACATACACCAGTAGCTTAGTTATATATTATAGACTTATAGAAGGAGACCTTCTAAAAATGTTAAAATGTATGACTGGCAGAGTCATAAATCAGAGGGAATAAATGAAGACTCGGCACACTACTTCTGAAAGGTTGCTGACCCCAATCTATAGCACTTATTAGCAGAACAGGGCCCTAATTTCAGTTTGGGTCCTTTGACAGTACTGGAATACAAATAAATAATAATAATCATAGAATACCAAGACATAACAAATAGGCATTTTTCCCATTAGCCTTAATTCATGCAGAAGGATTTCAATGTAGCATGGGGAAGAACTGCTCCCCGCCACCCATATTAATTGCATTAACCCTTCCCCCCCGCCCAGTCATCCTTTCCTAAAGATGGAGCTGTTTTCAAACCTGGACTTTGCCTGCCTCCTTCTTTCACAGCTCTTTCCTTTTTCTTGTGCATACATGTGTTTCTGTTTTGTATTGTAGCATTTGTTCTGGCGGCTCATATTTACATTTTAAGTGCATCTGGTGGGTGGGCGCTAGGGGAAAAAAAAAACCCTTTTCTTTACCAGGAAACAAAACTAAATTAATTAAAGCCTTTGAATTCTTTCCTCCTTTTTGTTGCACTCTTCATCCCAACCAGGTAGAGTTTTGCAATTCGAGTCTGATCTCTTTGAGAGGAGGAGAAAGTTTTTTTTTAAAGGTAGTGGGGGGGAAAGCGGATAAAAAAAAACCCTAAGAGGAGGGGGGTTGGGGTTGAATGAATAAAAAAAGGGAAGGAAGGCGGATCCACGTGGTTTAATCGGAGACAGACAGAGATCCCATTGTTCAATTTTTTTTTTTAAAGGCAGAGCAAAAGGAAAAGGGACGCTGGAGGAAAATCTAGAAGAGAAGAGCTGGAAAAATTCCTAACCTGAATCCGAAATAAACCGGCAGAGCTCCCCGGGCAAAAAAAAAATCAAAATCAAAAAGTGCTGGAAAGAGTTGGAGAAATTAAAGTTTGTTTTTTTTTCTGGATTTGGAACAACAACAAACCGAACTCCCCGAACAGGTGTTTATGGGTTTTATTTGGCGGGGGGGGGGAGCGCATCTGTTTGTGTGGTTTTTATTCTTTTCTTGAAAAGGCCTGGGAACGGATCCTGCTCATAGAAGATAAAGCTCTGAACCCTCTAGGATGGAGACATGAATCGGATTTTGTGTCATTTCTGAGCTGGTAGGGGGGAGGGATATAATTTAGTTTATTTTTTTTTAAATGAGGGGGAGGGCAGTTAAAGACAAAAGCAGCAGCAGGTGAGGGGAACCCCCCCCCTCCCCGACACACGCTTTGCGGGTGCTTCGAGGGGAGAGACAAAGTGAGGGTAAATTTGTTCTTTTAATAGACTTTAAAGCGCTTTGTAAGTATGATATTGATTCCGGCTGAGGGTCGATAACTCTCACTTATACTTTTTGGAGCCGGCCTGGATATTTGGGGGGTCCCCATTGGTTTTAGGTTTTTTTTTTTCTGTTTGCCAAGGTGTAAAACTATCGCTGGAGCTCATCACCCCCTTCTCTCGGGGGGGCAGATGTAATGCCCTGATCTTTTCGAGATTGTAAATTTTAACGGGGGAGGAGGGGGTGTTTTTCTCCCCCCCCCTTACATCTTGTCTGTGGGCCAGTTTGAATGCTGTGGGGGGAGGAGACACATTTACCCCCTAAACTTTGGCAGGGGTGTGCTATTTCCATGCACGTTTTGGTTTTCAAGGTGGCAAATTTTAATCCATCTAGGACGGGGGGGGGGGTGGATGTTTCTGTGCGATTGTAGGGCAGGGGGGGCAGTTTCCCTGCACGAGGCGCGGGGGGGGCTCTTGTGCCTTCTTAGGGGGGTTGCTGTTGCTCGATGGTGCATTTCAGGGCTGTGGGGTGGGGGGCGGCCCCCCACTTTCCCCGGCAGGCTGTAGCTCCGCCGCCCCTGACCGGCGGTGTGTGTTTGTCCCTCTCTGCCCAGCCGGCGAGATGCCCCGGAGGAAGGCGCCCGTGTGGGAGGCCAGCTCCGGCAACGGGACGGCCCGCTCGGCCGGCGGCAGGAAGCGGCCGGGCCCCGGGCCGAGGAAGCGGGGCCGGCCGGAGCGCGGGGCCGGCGAGGGCAGCAGCAGCGGCGGCGGCGGCAGCAGCGATGAGGACGGGCCCCGGGAGCTGCTGCTGGCGGCGGCCGAGCTGGACGGGACCCCCGGCGGCAAGAGGGCGGCCAGGCCCGGGCCGGGCGGCGGCCGAGCGGGAGGCCAGGCCGTGATCATCAGCGAGCCCGAGCACAGCAAGGAGCGGATCGTGAGAGACGGGCCCGGGGGGTGGGAGCCCCCCATACCCCATAGGGCAAGGCCCGGGAGCCTGGGAGCCCCCCATACCCCATAGGGCAAGGCCCGGGAGCCTGGGAGCCCCCCATACCCCATAGGGCAAGGCCCGGGAGCCCCCCTGCCCCATAAGTTAAGGCCCCGGGAGGTGGGAGCCCCCTGCCCCGTAGGTCAAGGCCCCGGGGCCTGGGAGCCCCCCTCGTCCCATAGGTCAAGGCCTGGGAGCCCCCCTCATCCCATAAGTCAAGACCCCAGGGGGTGGGAGCCCTCTGCCCCATAGGTCAAAGCCGTGGGGTGACTGAGGGCAGTCCCCACTGCCCCATAGGTCAGGACCCAGGGGTGAGGGATGGGAGGGCCCCCTGTCCCATAGGTCAAGGCCCAGGGATGCGGGATGAGAGCCCCTACTGCCCCATAGGTCAAGGCCTAGAGGCCCACCCCATATAGGTCAAAGCCAGAGGTGAGGGATGGGAGCCACCACCCCCTAGTAACCAGAGAGAGAAGAGATGACAGATAGTTCATGAGTCGGAGGGTATGGGTCCCCTTCTTCTCCCCGCCATCACCTAGTTGGGCTATGTGGACCCTCTACTTGTCCCCACTCTAGGGAAACCAGATAGAAAATGTGAAAAAAGCAGGATGTGGGGGTGGTGTATAGGTGCTCATATAAGAAAAAGCCCCAAATATTGGGGCTCTCCCTATAAAACTGGGACATCTGGTTACTCTACCCCACCCTCAAAACCAAGTGTGGGCAGTATGCCCCCCTTTCCCTGTGAACTGCTGCGGGATACACTCCTCTTGTCATTCACCTCTTAGTCTTTGTGCTAAGGGGAAATATATAAATAGCTGCTTTTCTTAAAATTGACCCAGCTGGGGGAGGAGCGGGAGGTTGTGTGATTATTTAATGCTTTTTACAAAATGAACGATCCATAGGTTAAATCCATTTAATCACATAAGGTGAAGATTTCCTCCAACCCAGTCCCTTTAACCCACCACAAAAGCCTTTTAACTATCCTCCTTCCAGTTACTCCTGATATTTATCAAACATTTTCTCTCCCTCTTGGCTTGATTTTTCTCTCCTCCTCCCCGTGTGGGGAATTTTGGCCCCTGTGATGTAAGCACCCATCTTCCCACCTCATGTGGGTCAGTCCAGGGGTTGGCCCTCTTCCTGGGAATGTAGGGGTACTTGCCTTTTGGATGGGGTAACTTGCAGGGAGAATTTGAATGATATGGGGAAGCTGTGTACCTCTTGAAAGCACACAAGCCAACCTGACTTTGAACATGAGCCCCTCCCTTGTTATAGCTACTTTGGTTTTGAGGACAGAAGTTCAAACCTGCCCTGAAAATGGATCCCTCGTTAGTGACCTAGATTAGGCCCCTTCCTGACTCAAAGGAGCTCACTTTTTTGGGGGGTGTGGGGGGCCTTCTCTCTCCTAAAGGAAAAGCAGGGCGAGAGGGGAGTTCACACACTGCGAAAAAAGTTGGCTGGGATCTTTTGAGCACCCATGTTTTGCTTGGTTCCTTCTTTATTTGGGGAAAGGGAAGTCCATTTTGGGTGGACGGGAGGGAAATCTGGTTATTCCCCGGACCAGTGGAAGAAAAATAGGTCCCCTCAAATGTTCCATAGAAAGCATTTCAATGTCAGGCTTCTCTTGGTCACTAACAGAACTCTCCCCCGTACCCTCTCACTCCTAATCCTTTAGTTTTACTCTCATGTGAGTGAATGTGCTTTGCTGGGAAGTGGGGTTCGTGATCCGTTTATTACATGTGCAGGCAGGCATTGATGTCAGAGAGGGAGAGGCTCTGCTTTTATCAGGAAGGAGAACTCATGATCTTTATTTGAAAGAGAGTCCCTCTCTGGTTGGGATGCCAGTAGAGGAGCCCAGCTTCCTGAAAGAAATTTACTGGCATTGGAAGCAGGGAGCCTCCCCTCAATTCTTCAGCTGGGGAGAAAACATAATGCTACACTTATCTGCAGTTCTGTAGCCTTGTTGGACCCAGGGTGTGAGACAAGGTGGAGTGAGGTAATATCTGTTATTGGACCAACTTCCGTGGGTGAAAGAGACAAGCTTTGGGACTCCATAGACAGGTGGAGCTGGAAGGCTTGTCTCTCTCACCCACCAAAGCTGATCCAGTAACAGATGCGTACCAGGGAAGATCCCACCCCTGCACCCTGTCTGGTATTGACCTCTCTCTCTGTCTGGGAATATGTGGGGTTGGGGGCTGCATTAGACACTCCACGGGATGTTCTTACAGGGCAAGGGGATTATCTGTTGTTTGGAGAGAGACACTGTTAAGCATTTTGAGGTTCCCGCCTTGTCTCTGGCAGTGGCAAATTAATCTGGGGGGTGGGGGAAGGAGAGGAGGCGGGCAGTGCACATGCCCAGTTGCTCCCAACCCCTTTTTTCTTTCCCTCCCATCTCCCCAGGACATGGGAGAAGCCCTGCTGCTGTAGCAGGGGTCAGGCAGGCACTGCGCATGTGTGTGCTCCTGGTGTTTCCCCTCCCCAGGATGCAAGGGAAGCCCGACTCCCTTGTAAAGGCAGAAGCAGGAGAGAGGTTGTTGCGCATGCCTGGTGGGTTCTCTCCCTTCCCCCTCCTGTCTCACCAGCAGGTGGGGAAGCCCTGCTTGTATAAAGGGGCAGAGGCAGCAGAGAATTTGATTAGCATTGTTGCCCGCCACGCTTCTCTTTTTTTCCTTTTGTCTGGGGCAGATCTGTTTGCAAGGAGAAAGGCAGGGAGCTGGAAAGTGCACAGAGCTGTTGTGGATCCCTAATTAAAATGATCTGACTAAGTGGAAAGCTCCTGACTTGCAACCCCCCAAGCATTTAGAATAAGCTGAGCTGTTCTGCTGAAGCACGGACTGATTTTAAGAAACTTTTGTAATCTTCTCTCACAAGAAACAGCATGTAAAAAACCACTGAAGTCATGACTCCTCCATGCTGCGTGCATTAGGCTGAGTGGCCTGCATTATAGTGATCGGTTTTATAGAGCAGCCAGAGTTTGCTTGGCACAGAATAAATAAGATGCAGTCCCTGCCCCCAAGAGTTTACAATATAAGCTCCAGATTTTACAATCTGAACTATGCGGGTGGACCCTTGTGCCCACGTGCAGCTCCATTGAAGGCTATGAGCGTAAGAATCCACCTGTGCGGACCCAGATGCATGACTGAGACTTAAGATTAAAAAAAAGAGAGAAAGACAAGGGGAGAGGGGATTGGCGCAACAAAATGGAGAGTAATTTGAATAATGTTAATGTGGTTACTTAGGCTTGTTACAAAAGCATCTTGGCAGCTTCTGTTTTAGTTACTGTACATTTTTGTTTGCAGTTATGAGCAGAATCTTCCTTACCCTTAGGATCTTGCTAGAAACAGCATGTCTCCCATGAGGCTGTTCAGTAAGCAAAACCTTAAACACATGACTGACTTGTTAACATTGCTTCTGCAACTGCGTTTAGCGTCTTCATGATGTTGCATTTTCATTTTTATGGGGGACGTGGAAGGGTCTCATATTCTGGGCTGACATCTGGGCAGGAGGCTGGTGCCGGCTACAATGTTAAAGACGTCAGTAATAGCAGAAGTGTCGGCGACGCCATGAAGAGTCGGGCTGGGTTTTGTTTGCTTCCCTTCTACTGACCAGTTAAGCGTGGAAGTGTTTAAAGTATTTGTTGGTCTAGTAGTTTTTCTCATAGAACAGAAGCTCGTGCCAGAGTGAAAGGTTAGTACAGTGCGGACTATTTTAAACCTCTAAAGACTACCCATGACAGAACTTCAGAAGAATATTCAAAACTTCCTCCGGTGTAAGCCTTTGGGTTTTCATGAGGCATCTATTTAAACTTTCAAACATGCAGGAAAACTGGGGCTTTGGATCTGCAGGTGCTCAACATCTCTGAAAATTTGGCCTAAAGTCTCCGCAGATGCCATGATGCAAAGGCCAACCTTGACCATTGGGTCTTTGATTTTCCCCATGGTAACCATGCTCTAACTTGTTTGGATCTTGTCAGTAAAGCCAGCTTTCAGTGTTTGACTTGTGGGGAAGGGAGTAAGCAACGGGAAATGGTTGTACTTACAAACAAGTTATGGAAAATGTTTTGCTCATTCCTTTTGAAATAGAAGTTGCTTCTGCATTGTCATGGCTTGGCCACTTCTTGTCTTGTATGTTAGGAGCCTTGGAAAGAGAGAGACCCATCCTACAAACACCTTCAGCCTGCTTTGCCAATAAGGTCTAAGCTTTGCTGTTGCACGCATGTGTAAGTCTGTTATCTTTGCCTGAGCTGACGGAATGTGTTGTAACAGTCCCTGTGCTCTGATCAAGCAAGTGAAGTTGGTCATTTAGTGGGGTGCAAGCTTAATGCTGTGGTGAGATCACACAGCGCTGTAGTGTAACTTGTGCATTCAGGGGGTTCGTGGAGTCATCACAGATTTATTTACTCGCCCTGTTTTGTAGCTGATTGCAATAATACACTCACTAATGGACAAGCACCTTGAACACCCTTTGCTAATCTGAAAGATGCAGCCCCCAAATGAGTCTGTTAAAAGGTTGAACATCAGCCTTTCAAATATCTTTTTTCCCTTAAGATACTATTCCAAAGTAATTTTACCCTGGAAATCCCATTTTGCTGATTGAAGAAGGTTCCGTATTTTTCCCCCCTTCCATCACATCCATCTTAGCACAAATTACGTGACTAAGGATCTAAGTAGGCAGCAAAGATCTAAAGAGTGGGTTTAGGTTAGCGTACAGGGATGATTTCTTTTATTGCGAAATAAATCTTTGGTATGGTCTTTTAACCTGGACAATACTGAACGTTGTGTGCTTGGCAGCTTCCCTCCAGGGAAATTTGACTCCACTTCCGATGGGTTGAATGAGCCTTAGTTTGTTTTTGCTGCATTGATGTATTCATCCTATAGCTATTGTACAGCATCTTGTCATCATGCCTGTCCTCGCAACAGACAAAAAAATCCAGACCAAATATTATTAATCCCGACTTTATTGATAAAGATGACCGTTAACTCTGAGAACGTGTCCAGTTTCCCAAGCCAATGTATCAGCTATGAGAAGCATCTGTAATTACTGCAGGGTATTACATTTAAAATAACTCTTTTATTAGCATGATTCCTGTTGCCTTACTTCTAAAGTATCTGCAGTCAAGCTGCTGCTTGGTAACAGTGTCTAGATTCTGATTGTGTGATGGAGCAGAATATCTTAGTATCTGAATAAATAAATATATGGAGATATACCCTGTCTCATAGAACTGGAAGGGACCCTGAAAGGTCACTGAGTCCAACTCCCTGCCTTCACTAGCAGGACCAAGGACTGATTTTGCCCCAGATCCCTAAGTGGCCACCTCAAGGATTGAACTCATGTCGTTTAGTACCATCCTGTATCTCCATTGTTCCCAGATGTGGTAGAGCATCAAATACTCCATTGATTTGAGTGGACGTCCTATGGGAAGCAGCTGTTAGAAAACACATTTTTCTCCTTTTTTCTATTTCCTGATCCGTTAAGCAGACCAGGAAGTTGTAGAAGTAAAGTCGGTTTAACCTACGGAGGGGTTTGCCTCAGGAAGCAGTTCCTGTTTCTTAAGACAGATACTTTGATGTAACATGTATCCAGGAAGCTTAGGCTCTGGAGTCCCTGCTGCAGAACTAAAATTCATGGCCTATCAGTTAAAGGAAAAGGGGGAAAAGACAACGGTGTGATCTGAAATAGAGCATTTGAAAGGCTTGTGTTTCTAAGCTCTCTGATAAAGATCTTTACATAATTTAAATGGAGTTTAGGTGGCCTTCTTGTCAGATTCTTATGCTGTTTCTCTTCCTTTTCATCTGTGTCTGTGTAAACTGAACTCTCCCTTCCCCTCCAGCTGTTTGTAACAGAACTTATGCTGTAATGTTGGCTTTTAGCTGTGTACTTGGGAGCAAAACCAAATGGAAACGTGATTTCCCCAGCCTTGTAAAAGTCAGAGGCCATCATTTGAAGCGTTCTCTTGTGTGCCGTGCTATTTTAGTTTTTAAGTTGCCAACCAAAGGTCAGAGTGGCTTCTTCTGCGGTTTTATATTATCAGTGATTGCAAACATAATGGCTGGGTTGTTCAAAGGAGCCTTAAGGAGCTCCTATTGTATTTCAAGGCTGGTTAGGTGTCAAAATACCTTTGCTCCTTTATCAGAAGGGTAGCTGTGTTAGTCTGGATCTATAAAAACAGCAAAGAGTCCTGTGGTACCTTATAGACTAACAGATGTATTGGGACATGAGCTTTCGTGGGTGAATACATGCTTCTGACGAAGTGGGTATCCACCCACGAAAGCTCGTGCTCCAATACGTCTGTTAGTCTATAAGGTGCCACAGGATTCTTTGCTGCTTAGCTTCTTTGAAAATCCCAACCAGTCACTTAAATTTAAGCTCTAGAATTCTTATTCCCACTCTTATTTTTTTAAACCTTCTTAACATGGGTAAGTTCAGCCCTGTGGAGTGGGGGACTCATTTGCCTTTGTGAGCGGCCCATGGACAGCATTTCAGGATGGATGATGCTGGCTTTTGTTTTATGAGCTGTGTGCTCATTCAGTGCAGAAAGGGCAGGATTTTTCAGAGGTGCTGAGTACTCACCTCTTCTACAGGCTGCAGCTGGAGACATATAGGCCCCGGGCTTGAGAAAATCAGGCCCACAGCTTTGAATCTGGCTATGCAATGTCAGCTGTAAAGGGTCAGATTTTTAAGGCTGGAGAGTCTCTGTTCCCCAAGGAACATGAGGCTCTGAAAATACTCAGTTGGTCCTCTAGTTGCCGATTGGTTCAGAATAAGTGATCTGGCTAGAAAGCCTGCTTTCTTGCCTTTTGGGACCGCCAGGAAGTGCTGTGGGGCGCGAACAGTGTTCCTGACAGCAGGAGTGCTGTGTGGTGATGCCTCAGAGTGGGGATGAGATGGCTGTGGGCTCTGAAGGGCGTCCCATCTTGACTAGTAGGATGATGGTCACAATGGTGGACCTCGCTCTGGGCGAATAAGAGCTAACGTGCAATGGGCTGCCAGAATAAAGTGAGGGTGAAGGGAAAAGGTCCCGGACGTTAATGAAGGTTTGAATCCTGTGCATGGTGCATTTGACTCAACTCTTTGAACAATTGAAATCTTAAGGAGCTAATATGTACAGTACAGGGTGTTACATCTGCTGTATCCTAATGTCTCTAGCCATGACCTTTCTAATGGCTATCCAGTTTTAGTTTTTCCTTTTTTTTAAACTATAGGCCAGTTTTATTGGAGTTTATCCTCTCTCAGTACTAGGAATGTAACCTGCAAATACCTGTACTGTTCGTTAGTTGCTGCCATGCGTTTGGTACTAATCTTCACCAGACTTTGAAAAAGAAAAATCAGTCTAAAAATAGACAATAGGTATAATTGTGGTGCAATGAAAGTGCATGCAATAAAACACTCTGCGGTTGCCAGGAGCATCTAACTGAACAGTAGCGATACTAACAAACTGTTCAGTTTCATGCCGCCTCCTCTCCCTGTTATGCCGAGGTAATTGCAGAACAGTTGCAGTTCCTATTTCCCTTTCCTGTGTGCTGACTTGATTGTTTCTCTTTACACCTGGCAGAAACTCGAAGGGTCTAAGTGCAAGGGGCAACTTCTGATATTTGGAGCAACCAACTGGGACCTGATTGGCCGGAAAGAAGTGCCGAAGCAGCAAGGTAGGAGAAGCGAAACAATTGATGCGTCTCAGTGGCCCATTATGGCTAAAATGACAGTGTTAATGATATGTCTGCACTGCAGTCAGGAGGTGTGAGCATAGCTGAGCTGGCTTTGATCTGCAGGGTCGCCTCCTGATTGCAGCATAGACATACCCTTTAGGGGACCAGCCTGATGTCTGTTGCCTTGTCTCCTTTTCTACCATCCCCATACCAAAAACAGTCACACTCTGAAAATCTTTTCCATAGTCAGGACTAAGCCCTCTGAAAGGAGGAAGCTGCAGTCTTAAAACTGACATTCTTAGGATAGCCAGATGACCTGCAAAGGAATTAAAATACCAAGCCAGTGTCCTTGAGAATTGTGCTTTTCAGAAAGGCATTGTCTGTGAGAACTGTAGTTTGCAGAAAGGCATTGTCCAAGCTAGAATCTGCCTACGGCCAAACTGTCGGAGTGCAGTGAGCTCATTCATCACCAGCAGTAGACATCATCACAACGTTGTCTCATCTGAAAGGGGGCGCAATGAGCAGTATATTCCCGCATTGTACCATGCTGTGGGTATTTGTTCATTGCCAGCTCAGAGGGAAGCGTGCCGCCGGCATCCCTTCCTTGGAGATCTCCTGGTCCGACTTTTTCGACAAGCTCAACCATGCGGACTGTTAACAAGCGTCTCTGCTGGAGACACAATGGCCATAGCTTAACATCTGTGGTATCTGAGGATGGCGGCCTATGGTGTTCCCTCTAATTTTTCCCATCCATGCGTGGAATGAATTTTGTTATGTGCACCAATGTGGAGGTAATTGTGATGTGGTGGGGGTGGGGCCGAGGGGTTTGGAGTGTGGGATGGGGTCCGGGGCTGGGGCAGAGGGTTGGGGTGCAGGCTCTGGGCTGGGGCCAGGGATGAGAGGTTTGGGGTGCAGGAGGGTGCTCTAGGGCTACGGGAGAGAGGATTCCCCCCAGCTCTCTCTCCCGGTAGCAGCTCTGGGGCTGGAGGATAGGTGCTCCTCCCCCAGCCCCAGCAGGTCCAAGTCGCACCTCGGGGAGGGCTGGGCCGGGCCAGCCGCGCCTGGGGGAGGGGTGCCCCAGCTGTGGCAGGTTGGAGGCTGGGCTAACTTGGGGCTGGACGAGGCGCGTCTCTCTCCTGGCCAAAGCAGGTCCCCGAGTGGGTTCCCTGAGCACCTGCACGGCACTAAATAGGCTGCTGCACGGCCGCACAGCTTACAGGGAACTTAGACAACCTAGAATATTTCATGGATGCCAAACAGCTTTCACATTGGCACTTGTTAGAAAGGTAGGACAAAGCTCTCAGAACACAGCCCTGCTTTAATGCACGTTCCCGCCTTTTGCTTTCCATGGCAGCATGTGGGGCAATGCTGAGTGGAAATTTTTGAAGTCCTAAAAGTTCTGAGCAAGGGCCGGTCGAGGAGTGAGTGGGGCAGAGGGGGCCTGTCTGAGTTGTGCATCAGTGCCAACTATTCACAGATGGATTTGCTTCCCCTTTCTCCAGTCTGTGCAACATGCCTATTCTCAGCCAGCAGCAAGTGGGCCTGATCCTACTATTGCAGTCGTTCTTAACCTTTATTACAGCCTGCACCCCTTTGGTTCTCAAAATATGTTCTCGCCCTCCTTATCAAAAATCGTTGAGGTAGGTCTGTTCTTTAAACCTAGATATAGCATAGCTATAGAATGAAAGAGAGAGAATTTGTTTGTATATTACAGTAATTGTTAAAAAAAAAAAAGTATAATGTTAATAAATACATAGGTTTGATGAAACAGAGTAGTTGTACTTACGTGCCTGTGCTTAATTTGTGTTTTCGATGATTTACCTTCTAAAAAAATCTGGCCTGTCTCGAACCCCCGGAAAGGGCATCTCGCACCCCCAGGGGGTTTGTGCACCCCAGGTTAAGAACCACTGTACTATTGGATACTGGGACCACTGTATCTTGTACAGGCACTCCTGTTGACTTCAAAAATTCGTATCCATGATCGGTATCTAGCCCAAGAGCCATTTGAAGCCAAATCTATGATGTCAGTGCTTTGCTGGGCAGTTCTCTGTTGTTGTGGTTAGATGACTTAGAGGGCTCCTGTGAGGCTTCTTCATGTGAAGTCATTGAATTCTCGGTGTCTGTATTTGCAGCATAGCTAATCCGGTGTCACTTATTTGAAACGCCATTTGATTTTTAACAGCCTCTGAATGTTGCCAGCGTGTAGCCGTATTTCTCACTTACTGACACACCTTAGGAAAGAAGAACTAGTGGTGAACAAGCGCTTAAAACATTTCTGGTACTTAGAGTTGTTTTAGGTGTGAAATGATAGGAATGCAACAACAGCAAGGTGATTAGACGAAGAAACGGTGGCTGAGGACTTACCCTGATTTGACCATCTGGGGGAAAATTTGTTTTCTAAAACATTACAAAAAATTGCCCTGGGGTGCGGGGGAGAGATTTATGCCTTCCTTAATTATAAAATGTTTAGACTTAATTATGTAACCTTGTAGATATGTGGAAGAGACCACACTTTCTATGAAAGACAACAGCAGGGTCCAATCTATGTATTGATGGCCTGGTTTCCAGAGTTGTTTAGTGCTTCTGAATATCAGACCAGGCATTCACTGAAATACTCTCTTTTTAAAGACTTGTACAATTGGGTTCTCAGTATCACAGGAGACTGAAGGACAAAGACACCTTCTCCGCTGACCTTGAGAACTCCTAGCCTGTCTGTTATCAGGAGGCTGCCTCCTTGTCTCAGACACAGTGTGCTCTTTGTTTGGCCTCTCTCCTAAAGGCAAACTGCACCTGTTGTGTTCAGCCCAGTAGTCTAAATGTTCAAAGTAAAAAGCATTTCTTACTCTGGAAAATTAGGAAATGTGTGGATTTTTTAAAATCTGTAATTAGTTAGCATTTCTGAACCTTGTGCTGAAGACAGCCACCAGAGAGGGGTGGTGCAGTGTTTAGAGCACTAGCCTAGGACTTGAGGGACCTGGGTTTGAGTCCGTGCTGTGCCACAGACTTCCTGTGACACCTTAGACAAGTCACTTAATCTCTCTGGGTCTCAGTTCTGTGTCTGTACAATGGGGATAAAAGCCCTGCCCTTCCTTATGTGGGGGGTGGGGTTGTGAGGATAAATGCTTTAAAAAGATTGGGATGCACTCAGATACTGTGATAACAGGGGCCATAAAATGCCCCAGAATAGCTAGATCAGAGGTGGGCAAACTATGGCCTGTGGGCCACATTTGGCCTGCAGGACTGTCCTGCTGCTTTGAGCAGCATGGTAAGGGGCTGGGGAGTGGGGGCGTTGGATAAGGGGCAGGGGGTCCTGGGGGGGCAGTCGGGGGACAGGGAACAGGAGGTGGTTGGATGGGGCAGAGGTTCGGGGTGGTCAGGGGACAGGTAACGCGGGAGTTGGATAAGTGTGGTTGTCCCAGGGGGCAGGGCGGGGGTGTGGATAGGGTTGGAGGCAGTCAGGGGACAGGAAGCAGGGAGGAGTTGGATAGGGGATGGGGTCCTGTGAGTGGGCGGTCAGGGGACAAGGAGCAGGTGGGGTTGGATGGGTTGAAGATTTTGAGGGGGGCAGGAAGTGGGAGAGGGCAGATAGGGGTTGGGGGCCAGGCTGTTGGGGGGGGCACAGCCTTCCCTACCCGGTCCTCCATACAGTTTTGGAACCCCGATGTGGCCCTCAGGCCAAAAAGTTTGCCCACCTGTGAGGTAGGTCCTGCAGATGTTCAGTGATGCTGACAGCGTGAAGAGCCCTGTGGGTGACTTTCCAACAACGGCTTGCCAAACTATGAGAACTCTGCTATTCAAACAAACGACTGATTTTTCTGACTGCTAAACGAACATCAAAATGGGTTTATAGTCTTTGGAGTGTGGGGATGTGCAAAGCAAAGGTGACGTGACAGCACCTTTCAGCAAGGTGGCTGCCTCCAATAGGCTCAGAAATGACAATTGTTGCTAATCGTTTGTAATATTAATAATACCTCGCTTTTATCTGGCGCATCTCATCTCTGTAACTCAAAGACCTTTACAAAGGAGGTCGGGGTCATTATCCCCATTTTACAGATGGGGGAAACCGAGGCATGGATTGGGGGACGTGACCTGCCCAATGCCACCCAGCAGGTCAATGGAAGAGTCGGGAATAAGATCTGAGTTCTCCTGAGTCCCAGTCCAGCACTCTGTCTACAGTGTAACTTCTCCCGCTATTGATTCCTGGTAACAAGTGATTCTTACCTTGTCGAGTCAGACTGTTGGACTGAGTAAAATCAGCATTACTTTCTGTTGTTGTTTATATCGTGGTAGTGCCTAGTGGATCCAACCAAGATCACAGCCCCATTTTGCTTGGTGCTGTACAGACATTTCTGCCCTGAAGAGCTTACAGGCTAAATAGAGGAGACAGACAAAGGATGGAAAGGGAAACGGGCAGAGGGAGATGAAGCAACCCTTGCCCAAAGACACACAGCACATCAGTGGCAGAGCTAGCAATGGAACCCAGATCTTCTTAGGTCCTAACGCTTCTCCATCTAGACCATGCTGCCTTGGTTATAAATCCTTTGTTATCGTTTTGACTACTGTACTGTCTCTGGAGCCTCCAAATTGATACCGGTTGAGATGTTCAATGTCAGTTAGAGCAGGGTTTCTCAACTTGTGGGTCAGGACCCAAAATCGGGTCACCAAAATGTTTCACAGGGTCGGTTGGCAGCTCCTTTGGGTCCTGTCCCATGAGGGTGGCTGGGCTCTGCTCCTTGCTCCAGGCAGCACAGCCCTTGGGGTCCAAGCACCACTCAGGTTTGGCCCAGCCGTCATGATGATGGAATCTGGGTAGGCCAAATTTGAGTGAGTGGCACTGCAACCCCATGAGCCAGGTCACAAGTGAGGCCAAACCTGAGCGGCACTGCAACCCCAGAGGCTGCAACCCCCGGAGCAGAGAGCCAAGTCCAGCCAGCCCCACGGCACAGGAGCCACCACTATGGGGTGAGTGCCAGGCAGGACCCAACCCCCTGTGGGGGCAGGATCTGACAAAAGCCACCCAGGGCCTCCCTCCTCCCCCAAACTAATTACTTGGTTCAGATAGGCTATAACCATTTACAAATGGGTCATGAGCTCAAAAAAGTTGAGAACCCCTAAGTTAGGGGGTTTAGGCACACGGCACCCAACAAATTTGACGGGCGTTGCGTAGTTAAATGCACTAGTTGGCTTTGTGAATTTCGAGTGCAGCGATGAACAGACTTCCTCCATCCCAGTTAGTCACGACAGTTAGTGCCGTTCAGTAGGCACTGACAGACGTACGCCATGCCAGAAGGAATTAAAAACCACAGTTACGCTGCATTCCAGAGTTGTGAGCAAATACACCATTTAAAAAGGGTGTAAAATAGACCAGTCCTGCTTGATTTCTGTCATCCAAGATAAGCACGTACAAACCACTCCCGTTGTTTCTCTTCTCCAGTGGCCAGTGCTGCATATGTCTAGTTTCACTACCTCAGTGGTAAACGGCATCTTGAAATAGAGGTGATTCCGCAAATAATTAAAATGGGGGAAAGTGCTTACCTCAGTAATCTGTCAGTCATTCAACTTCTTCTTTGCATTAATCCAGTCCACTCTGAGTCCTCTCCCTCCAAAGTGCTCTGTTCAGTGGCATATCCTCTATCACGCCATGTGCTAGCCTGTTCCCTTACGGCATCCCACCAATTTTCCTTGTCGGTCCTGTCTTTTTTCCTTCGCTCTTGATCTGTTGGACTCTCGTAGCCACATGTTATTAGGAATGCACTTTACCTGACCAAGCCATCTGAGCCTGCATTCCCTCATCTTTTCATTGCTGAGTGTTACTTTGAGCACATCTCTACCATGCACATGCCTCCCGTGGTCTTTCTTGTTTATCCATCTTAACTTCTTGTGGAACAGATTGTTCGCTCACGTTTCTTCTGTTGCGTAATGCTGAGTGCCAGACATTTAAAACTGGATGGGCCACACCGTTTTTTAGGCTTTCCCTTTAATCTTCCTGTCACATACGACACCGCTTATCTCTCTCCATTTGAGCTGGGGGTTATTATCCTACCTCTGTTTTCCCATTTTCCCAGAAGCTGGAACCCAGATACTTGAAACTTTGCATTTTTGATATTGTCTGCCCATCTGGTTCCAAGGATAATTCTTCAGTGTTCATATTATTGAAATCACATACCATATATTCATTCATTCAGGTCATTTTTCTTCTGTTAATTTTGAGCCCCTGTCTCTCCAGCACATCTCTGTATTAATCAATATCCTCTTCTGTGCAGTGACGACAGAGATCGTTTAGAATATCATTTGCAAACAAAGTGAATCAAGGTGCCTCTTTCTGTGTTCTTTCTGCGGGTATCCAGGATAAGTATAGACAGCAGCAGCATCATTCAACATTTGTCGCTAAAACAAACAGACATCATAGTTGGCAGCTGCCATTATTGCAAACTGCCAGCCTCTAACAAACTCCTCTGTGGTATTCGGTCACATATCACCCACAGACTGCAGTTTGTGACCAGGAAGCCCAATAACAAAACGCAAGTTTTGCCGTGCTTTGCATACTTACAATGCTTTCAACTAGTGAATTAAGCCTCGTAATACCCCTGTGACGTGGTGGAGGTGTTTTTAAAAAAAAAAAAATACAATGACAAAGCATTTAAAAGTGCATGAAATTGCTTCGAGCCCAAGATAGGCACTTATTGTAAATCTAAATAATACAGTGTCATAACTACAGTGCTCTGTGGTGGTAGATCATTGGCAAAGAAGGCTAAAGGCATAAAGGAAGATGGATCGAACAAACGAGATCTAATATGCATAGAGTGGAGTGTGTCCATCGGAACTCAGTTTGTAGGGAGTGCACTTCATCAGTCAGGGGCTCTCATTCCTGATGCTAAATGCCTCATCTGTCATTGAAATCGGTGGGTGCTTGATAGGTTGCAGGATTTAACCCTTTGTTCCTTATGTGTAAAATTGGATAATCTGTAGGTATCCAGCAGGGTGCCTTGAAGCTAAACTCACTGATGTTTGCAAAGCACTTTGAGATCCCCGGATAGAGATGCTGTATTACAGCCCGTTATGCTTATAGGGAAAATTAAGTCATGAAGGATCAACTGACTCCTGAAGCTCAGTATTTTCAAGCCTCATTTTATGGTATGGTCAAAGCCATCTAAGTAGGATGCAGGTAATTGCAACAGTGACTTTAATTGGCTCACTGAGGTCCCCCATTCTTTATTTAGCTCTGTCTGCTTTGTCATGGTTCTGTAATTGCTGGGACTGCTTTGTTGGGTGGATTTTGGTCTAATTAACCTCTCAATAGAAATGTTTAATATGACTCTGAAAGGTCATAGATCACCTGCTGTCCTTTCCCTCTTCCTGTCTCATGTTGGCAACCAAGAATATCCTGTAGCATGACAGAACAGTGAGGTGAACGTAAGATGTCAGTGGTCAACTAAAAACTATTTTGGATTTCTGTAATAGCAGTTACATAAAATATAACCACAAATCAGCTGAATGAGGTGAGTTGCAGGAACTACGTAGGAAAACCCTAATTTTGGATAAACTCGGGGGCAAAACTGAATCCACAAACCTGTCCCTATTTAAGTGGGTTTCCTTTGTGGACAGTGACTTGTTAGAGATGATTTTAGTGCCCTTGCTGCTGACTTCATGTTATTTGTAAGACTTGTCTGTATTCCACTTTCTCTACAGTGGCTTACCGTAACCTGGGCCAGAACTTGTGGGGGCCTCACAGGTATGGGTGTCTCTCAGGGATTCAGGTACGGAGTGTGGTTTCGGGACCATGTGCAGCTCATAGTCTGCTCATCACCACAGAGGGGAGGCTCTGGAGCTGGGGTGAGTAGTAGGCATAAACAGTGTGTATCAGTAGCCCTTAGATCATGAATCAAGTAGAGATAATGCTGGCATAAAGGAAGTCAGTGGTCTCTGCCCAGCTCTGAATTACAGCAGACTCCTAAGATTATCAGCTGTCAGTATCAGAGGTGCTGAAAACTTCGTTCCTGAAACAGCCTGGCTTTTGGCCAGTTTGGCCATATTTGGCAGTTGAAACAGTTCAGTGGGGTGGATTAGATCTTTGACAGCTAGTGGGTGACTTGCCCCTTGCTGTATCTTGCGAATCTCAAGGAGACTAGTTCAGATGCTCTATGCACTAGAATGGTGGTTCTCCACCTTTTCCATTTCACAGCTTCCACGCTACAACTGTTAAAGCTTGAAGGCAGCCATAAGGAAAGGGATCATGATCATGTCCCCTTGAGACCTGTTGCTATCCCCAGGTTAGGAACTGGTACACTAGGCAAGCTCTGCTTGCGAAGGACGGAGGAGCAGATCAAGTTCAAAGGGTGGTTTCTCCTAGTGTGAGGTCTGGTCACAACTGAGAAGGGGTACAGTGCAATGAGCAGGAAAAGGGATCTGAATCTCTGTAATATGTTCTTCCTTTTTAAAATTAAAGGTGTTCACCGGCTTATGTGTGTTTGTGTGCATGCTTCTCTCTAGGTCGTAACGAGAAAGGGCAGTTGGGACATGGAGATACCAAGCGCGTGGAGGCTCCCAAACTCATTGAAGTTCTCAGCAACGAGGTGATTGCATCAGCAGCTTGTGGGCGGAACCACACGCTCGCTCTGACAGGTATGAGAGGCTGCTGGGAAGGAGGAATTGGGCTTGGGCTGTTGATCTCCCTATAGGACGCTGCAGAATACTGGGGCATACAGGGAATTGGTGCATCAAATACTGATCCTCAGGAAATGCACAATGCACCTGGGAATGAGAGAGAGAACCTCGGGCTAGGTAGCAATGGAGAACGGAGTCTTTCAGTGCTATCCTGACCCCATTGAAGGTAATGCATGTTTTTGTTTCAATGGGGTTGGGATTTCACCCTCACCCTTTTGCTCCTGAGGCGAACAGAAGCTGATAGGGTCTTGGAAGCAGCACATTCAGCCCCTGGTGGGTAGCGAATGGCTTGTGAAGCTATGCAAAGGGAGTCCTTGACTGAGAGCTGTGTTGCAGGGCCTTGTAGTCAAAGAGATCCTGAAGAATATGAAGGCTAGTGAAGATGGTCTCAGTCTTACTCCACTTCTGAAACTTCCATCACTGGGCACGAAGGGAAGAAGCTACTTTAGGTTTGTCGGCGTGGCGCTGCAGTCTGGACTACGGACGTGTGAATTGTAGAGGGGTCTAAGTGCCCGTTGTAGACCCTGCTGGCACAAACTAAAAGATAACTAATGTGCATTAATGTTTCAAATGGGACTACGTTAGTGCCTCTTAGTCCATGCCAGCGGTGTCTACATGGGGCAGTTAGAGTGAACCATATGACAGTGCTCTACGTTTCATACCACTGTATAATGCAAACAAGCTCTTTATCTTGCTATTTAGAACATAAGACATGGCCGCCTATGCGTAGTCCTCTCCAGGAGATGACTGTCTCGATAGCAGTGCTGTAAAATGGTGATTATGCCACCTTGTTGCTAATTTCTCTTACTGTAATACATTCCTTCTCTGGGCTGGTCTGCACTACAAAGTTATGTCTGCTTAACTACATTGCTCAAGGCTGAGAGAAATTTCACACCCTGTGTGATGTAATGAAGCCAACTTTAGCCCCGATGTAGATGCTGCCAGGTCAACAGAGTTCTTCCATCAGCCTAGCTACTGCCTCAGAGAGGTGGATTTGCTACAGTGACCGAAGAGCCCCTTCCGTCGCTGTCATCAGTGTGTGTGCTGCTGTACCCTTTCTAGTGGAGACATACCCTGGGATTCTGGATGGCTTAAAGCTTGTCTATGTGGGGGCCTGGCCTTCACTTAAAAGTTAGGCTGACATAGGTCAGGGCTGTGAAAAATCCATACCCATGTCCAGAATTTGGTGACCCGACCCCCACAGTAGATGAAGCTGTGTTGATGGAAGAATGTTTCTGTAGATGTGTTCGAGGAGGTTGTGTTCCTACACTGATGGGGGGGAAAGCCCCTTGTGCCAGCATAGGCTGTGTCGTGTCTACATTATAGGGTTAGGGCAGCACTGTGCTACAGAAGCACCCAGGAAAGTTAATCCAAATTAACTAAAGCTGTGAATTTAAAGTGGATATGTTAAACCGCATTAAACTGCTGTGTGGATGCTCTTATTCAAAATTAAAGTGGCCTTAGAAGGGAATTAAGATAAACCACATTATTCCAAATAAGTGTGTCCACATGGGTTTAATACAATTTAACTAATCCACATTAAAATTCACACCTTTAATGAATTTAAATAACTTTCTTGAGTGTCCCTCTGTAGACAACTCTAATGTTTAAGTTATAGCACCTGGGGCAATATGCTTTAATTTAGCATGGTGCATTGGCATGATCATCTCAATTCTGTATTAATGGTTTTCCAGCAACTCTGCATTAACATGGAGATTTAAATTTCTCCCTTCACTGCCACCCCTCCTCCTTCCCCCTGCATTTGTTTCCCTCTTGTTCCAGAGAGTGGCTCTGTATTTGCATTTGGAGAGAACAAGATGGGACAGCTTGGTCTTGGCAATCAGACGGATGCAGTTCCAAGTCCCACTCAGGTACTTCTAATGCTCTTCTTTGGGTTTCCTCTGTCCGTCAACGGGTTCCTTAATTTCTCACGTCCTGGCTACTGCACTGGTGACCATTTTGGGGCCATATCGATCCTTAAAACCAAATTGCTTGGACTTGGTTCCAATAAGAGGAGTGAAGGTTAGGGGGAGACATGGAATCTTCATCCAGAACAAAAATTTCTGCCGTATATTTTCTTCTGTTTATTATTGACTGACTTGGAAAATAAATAGCATCACATCATGTATTTTGTCTATTTGTTGGGCAAGTGAAAAAGCTCTATCCAAATTGAAGATTATACAATATTACCTGAGTCTGTTTGTCTGATGTCAGACTGATAACTGACTAACATGGTTTACCTGGCCAATGTGGATGGTCCAACCCCTTTTAAAGCCATGCTCTAGATTAGCTCTCTATATAGTCTAGAACATAAATTATAAAGCCAGAAGAGGCCGGTGTGATCATCTAGATTGGGGTGGGCAAACGTTTTGGCCCAAGGGCCACATCTGGGAATAGAAATTGTATGGCGGGCCATGAATAGTCACAAAATTGGGGTTGAGGTGTGGGAGGGGGTGAGGGCTCTGGGGTGGAGCCAGAAATAAGGCGTTCAGGGTGTGGGAGGGGGCTCCAGGCTGGGATTGGGGTTGGGAAGGGTGCAGGCTCCAGCTGTGGGTACAGGCTCTGGGGTGGGCCTGGGGATGAGAATACAGGAGGGTGCTCCGGGCTGGGATTGAGGGGTTTGGAGGCTGGGAGGGGGATCAGGGCTGGGGCAGGGGTTGGGATGCGGAGAGAGGCTCGAGGTGCAGGTGCTGAGTGCTGTTCACCTCAAGTGGCTCCCGGAAGCAGGGGCATGTCCCTTCTCCAGCTCCTATGTGGAAGCGCAGCCAGACAGCTCTGCACACTGCCCCGTGCGCAGGCAGCACCCCTGCAGCTCCCAGTGGAGCGAGGCCATTGGTGTGCATAGGAGCCAGAGCAGGGGCCATAGTTTGCCCCACCCCTGATCTAGATCCTCCCGTAACTTTTAAGTGTGGTTTTAAAGTGTTGTTTTCCCCTCAATGGCCAGGCAATCCAGTGTTCAAACAGCTCAACTACTAGATTGGTCCCTGGTGTGGCTGGGGACTGAAAGCATCCCAAGTGAGTTTTTGGACCACCATAAGCTGAATTTTTGGTAGACAGACTCTCAAATTTTCATATCACAAAGTCAAAACAATGGTCAGACTTGTCACCTGTGGAGGAGATTACCTGTTTCTTAGACATTCCCATTCTTGTCTTGGGAAACAAAATGGATCAGGGAGGAGAGTTTTCACACCTCGGACTGGAGATTAAAGAGAGCCTGCCGCTGCCTTATAATCACTGGGATCCATTCTCTTATGGATCTGGGCTGAAGATGCAAGAGCCAAAGGGTGGCAAAATATTGCCCCAGTGCATGAAGTAAGTGAAGAGAACGTCTAGCTGAGAGCAGAGTGGAAGTTTAGCCGAGGAGCTGTCCTAAGAAGCGCTTACGGCACCGGCGGTGCAGTTTCCAGCTCGAGCAGATATAACCTCCTCTAACTGTGATGGAGCTGGTGTGCTAAAATACAAGTGTAGCCCCCGTGGTGCAAGCAGTGGGAGGGGCTAACCTAGCCACCTGAGACTATACCTAGCGGCTCAGATCGGATTGTACTCGAGGCAGCTAGCCTCTCCCACTAGCTGGCTGCACGTCTGGTTTTAGCATGCCGGCTTGATCAGCGCTAGCGAGGGATGTCTCCTCAAGCCAGAACTTACACTCCCCAGCTCCAGTGTAGACACACCCTCAGTTCCTGTTTTCTCCTTCTCCCTTCATATTTTTGTGGGTTATTTAGTGAATTGACCATTTCCCAAACCCCTTTTTCCTCTTCCCCAATATTGGGGCAGTTATTTAAATGACAGGCCAGATTTCTTCAGTTAGGTTTGCACGATTTTGCATGTAAATTGGTACACATTACACGTAGTCACTTGGCATATGCAAATGTACTGCTTAACTGTACATGCAGATACCTGATTTGCCTAGGTAATTTGGGCCTGGTGTTCGCATACGTGTTGGAAAACAACTGCACACTCCTTGAGAGCCTGGCCATATATTTGTTCTGGGAGTCTGGCAGTGCTCACTTGCAGCCTAGACGGGGCACTTGGGTCACTCCGTTTCATCTGTTTCCAAATGTTACTGTTGTCTCCTTCCTTTGTAGATAATGTACAATGGCCAACCTATTACCAAAATGGCCTGTGGGGCTGAATTCAGCATGATAATGGACTGCAAAGGAAACCTCTATTCCTTTGGGTGCCCTGAATATGGACAGCTGGGTATGATGATTTATTTTTAAAGGACTATCTAGTTTTAATGACAGCAGACTTCAAATCCAGCCTGAGACAGCCACCAAGTTTTCTGTAGACTGGCATGTTGGTATAATCTAAACAATGGGGCGGGGGGGACATCTTATCTTAGTCCCCTTCCAGAGGGGATAGTGGCCTTGTGTTTAAAGCCTATGATCTGGCCTCTCTTCTCTCTGCTCTGTTTGTATGACATTGGTCAACATGCCTTGCCTTTCTATGCCTCAGTTTCCCCAGGTATCGAGTGAGTGCTTCTAGACTGCCTCACCTGTGGGTGGTGAGGTTTAATTTGCCAATATTCGTAAAGTGCTTTTGAGATCTTCTGATTGAAAGGGAGAGAGAAGTGTGAGGCAGCAGTGTTGCAATCAAACAAAAGCCGTTGCCCCTGGAGTGGCCATAAACACACACCCCATTTGGAATGCTAGACTGTGTAGCCTGGCAGTGCTGCAGAAATGACAATCTGCGACTGTGCATCCAGGCAGCGTGTTCAATTATGCACGAGCTGTACTTTATCTGGTTAATGTCTAGTAGCTGGGATCTACAGAGCAGGGAGTGTGCATGCTTTCCTGCAGGAGAGGCTTTGATGCAGCCATGGGCTGCCTCTTCTTGGAGGGTGGTGAGGATTTCCTGAGCAGGCTCGAAGGGTCTCTGAGAGTACGTCTGCACTGCAAGAAAAGACCCATGCCTGGCCCAGGTTAGCTGACTCTGGCTTCCAGGGTTATAAAATTGCAGTGGAGACACTCAGGCTGGATCCCAGGCGCTGGGGCCTTGTGCAGGGTGGGTGGAAGTCTCAGAGCCCAGGCTCCAGCCCAAGCCTGAATGTCTATGCTAGTGTTTAGACCCACAAGCCCAAGTCAGTTGACCTGGGCTCTGGAACTTGGTGCCGTGGGTTTTTTACTGCAGAATAGACATACCATGACGTGCCGGAGGTGCAGTTTTCTGACAAAATGGGGAATGACGTTAAGTTGCCTTTAGGGGAAATCAGGTGGAAATCCTTTATAAATGGGAAAAGCTCCAGGAGTAGCTGCAAGGAATTCCTCCTCTTTTGGCCCTAATGAGAAGGGAAGCTCTTTGGGGAGGATCTGTCTCTTTGTTCCATGTTTGTACTGTGCCTACCCCAGTGGGGGCCTGGGCCATGCCAGTGCTCCTAGATGCTACTGCAGTATGCATAATAATGGCTCTGTGTAGTTAGAAGTCTTCCACACTGCCCTCTTCAGGAGGAGTATAAGCTTAGCACAGAAACCGGTACCCTGAGAAGTGTAGTAATTTAGAGTGGTGCTCCTATCCCATGGGTCATGGGATGTCTATTCAAGAGGGTTCCTGCTGAGTTACCGGGTGGCGTGGGCCAGGGTAACCAGCCACGCAGAGTTCCTTTTTCACATCTCTCTCTGCCCTGCAACAGGGCACAATTCTGATGGGAAGTTCATCGCCCGTGCTCAGAGGATAGAGTATGACTGTGAGCTGGTGCCCCGACGTGTTGCCATCTTCATCGAAAAGACAAAAGATGGGCAGATCCTTCCTGTCCCTAACGTGGTCGTGCGAGATGTGGCCTGCGGTGCTAACCACACGGTAAGGCGGGGATTTCACCTGGCAGTCTGAAGCACTGCCCACAGTAGTGCTCCGCAGAGAAACCGATTCCCTGTCTAGCGTTGCTCAGTGGCAGTCATTGGGATTCTGCTGGGGATCTGACAGAAATTGATTTGATGAGTTCCCCTCAATTTGCTGTACGTTCCACATGCAGTTAATTGACTCCTGGTGACTGGCAGTTACATCGTCTCTTTAAAAATGACTTTGATTCATGCTGGATTCTCTGTAATAGTGACAGAGCTGCATTGAACAGAGCTGCTCCTGTGCCATGAATTTTCAGAGTTCCAAGAGTTTTGGATTCAGATCTTCGTTTGTCCCATCTCTAACCAGAAGTTACACTAGACCTAGTCGAAAACCTTCCCTCATGTTTATCCTCTTTGAGGCATTAAAGCCTTCAGTGCTCTCTCTTCGCTTCTTTCCATCAGCTATAACTAAGGATATACTGATGCCTGGGCCAGGAGTCTGATTCCCGGCTCGAGGAGACTTACTCGTGCTAGCTGTGATTGAGCTGGTGCGTTAAAAATAGCGTAGCTACAGCAGTGTGGGTGGCGGGACAGCTGGCTGCCCTGAGTATGTACCTGTGGTTTCAGATCCGCACCTACTCAGGGCTGCTAATGAATTCTTCTGCTTGTCCTGCTGCAGCCTGCTTTGCTAGCTAGGAATCTCCCCACCAGCTCCAAGTACCCTAAAAGTATGTTGGTTCCAGCCTTAAGGCTGCAATCCCATGACTGTGGACCATTTGCAAAACTTTAACCCATGGCACAAAGGTTTGATCACACCTTTGTCTCGGTGCATGTTGAAACTTCTCTAGGGACAGTTGGAGTCAGACACCTTTTCTTAGAATAGGTAATTCACACAGTGGAAGGATAGGAAATGTGCTGTCCACTGGCACAAATCTATAATACAGGCAGTCGTTTGCACAAACCCTCTTTCTCCCTGCCCTGCTTAGGTTTTGAGTCCAATCTTGGTGTAATCAGATTATGACTTTAGTTTGTGTGGGAGGTGTCCTAATCCAATTTGAGTAGTTTGATTCCTAACATTTAGGGGTTAGAAATGCGTAATAATAGATTAAAAATAAACCCCTCCAAACCTGAAAATCCACTGTGTGATGGCTTGCTGAGAGACAGACAGACTAAGCAAATAACGGAGGGAAAGATACATGTGTACCCACAGGATGCCTGAAGTCTAAATGTCTTTTCCAGTTATTGTTACTGAGATGTTTTATCTGACTGAAGCTGCCATGTGACTTAACTCCTCTAGTACCGGGGGCCACATCATGGGTGGCAGCTAAATTCTAATTGTTGTGTAAATGCACCAGGCAGAGTCCTGGTATTTTATTGCCCATTGTTGAGTAGCTCTGTAGAGAGCAGCACAAAAGCTCTGAGCAGGAATCCTGGGGGAGGTGGCGGGATCCTCATCTTGTTTGCTCTTTCTCCAGTTTAATCAATATCAGAGTATGAAATTGACTGAATTACCCAGCTGTCTAGACACCTAGCCCTTTTTGCTTCTGGCTTTATTACTGGAGGAGAGGAGTGGGAAGACATGTGACTTAACAACAATTAAGATAAGAGTGGAAGAATGGAATAGTTGGCAGAGAAAATAGTGGAATGTCCTTGTATTAAGTGCATCATCTCAATGGTTTCAGCCCCTGCAGCATAGAATTTGCCATAGGTTATCTTTATGCCTCTGACACAGCTGCGTTTGGTCGTCTGCCAAGATCTGTAGAGCAGAACCATTAATCCATTCTGCAAATAGCTGCATGGTGGGGAGACGTCTTCCTGTGTCTAAACCCAAGTCCATGTCACCGTCTGTCCCTTTGCAGCTTGTTTTAGACTCCCAGAAGCGTGTGTTCTCCTGGGGCTTTGGTGGGTACGGGCGGCTGGGCCATGCCGAGCAGAAGGACGAGATGGTGCCACGGCTGGTCAAGCTCTTTGACTTCCCGGGCCGTGGGGCGGCTCAGATCTATGCCGGCTACACCTGCTCCTTTGCTGTCAGCGAAACAGGTCAGTTGCCCCGTCTTTCTTTGCAGATGGGTCTTGGTGCAAAGCCATCTTTCCGCACAAAGTCTGTCTTGTGAGAGCCACGCTCCAATAGACGGCCTTTGTCTCCATTCAGGGAGAGCTCACTTGTGAATCTTCCCAGTATCTTTAAAATAAACCCTGGAGTGATCGACCAGCATGTGTTACATCGTCTCTGCAGATCCCTTTCATAGCGTCCGTGCATGTGCGTTTCAAACGGATTTCTGTGTCCAAGAATATCTCAGAGCCTGACGGTGGTTTGTTTGCTCTGTTTTGCAGGTGGTCTGTTTTTCTGGGGAGCCACAAACACCTCCCGTGAGTCAACCATGTACCCCAAAGCTGTGCAGGACCTCTGTGGCTGGAAAATCCGCAGCTTGGCCTGTGGGTAAGTGACCGCTCCTGCCCCCAGAACTGGGGAGGGGGGAACCGTTGCCCACAGCTTGCCTGAATGACGTCGTAGAATTAGTGCTGTTAGCTGGCAGATCCAAGTACAGAAGGGAGTGATAATAGGAGCAGTGAATCTGGCCCCATGAAAGGGCTCCTCCTGACTAGTTATATTTCCATACGCCGAGAAATGATTAGATTATCCAGGCCTTGGGTCCAGCTCTGCTTGGTGGATCCAGGCAGCGGTGGTGAGTTTGTTTGCTTTTTGACCCGATGGTAGGGGGAAAGTTCTGGATACGTAGGGTGGGTGTTCTTAATAGCACTATAGAAGGAAGGGAGGTCTGAGGCCTGGTTAAAGCAAGGGCGGAGGGAATGGCCCATGATAAATGACTGTCTGGATGCAAGTCTCTCCTATTAGAAAGGTTTGTTGCCTTGTCCTGTGCTGGGAGGGAGCAAACATCTCTGTTTAGATTCATGACGGAGGGCGGAGAACCCATCATGGAATGTCTGACCTTCCAGTTCTGCTGTGGGGTTGGGGTGATGGGTTTTGTAGGGGGTTGCGTGATTTGCTGCAGTCAGCTGGGCATGGAGGAGAAACTGTCAGATCTTTAAAAGAGACCTGGTGGGCGAGGTAGTGTCTTTTACTGGGCCATCTTCTGTTGGGGAGAGAGACCAGCTGTGGAGCTTACCCAGAGCTTGTCTCTCTCACCAACAAGAAATTGGCTCTATAAAGATATGAGCTCCCCAACTGGTCTTTCTAATATCCGGGACCGACAAGGCTCCAACTCTGCATACAAATCTTTAAAACCTGTTTAATGGTCACTTGATTTGATCAGAGTATGCTAAAATCTCAACCATTCTCCAGCACTGATTGTGGCACTCCATTGTGTGCGGGGTGGGGGCGGGGATGAAGGGGTGCTATTCAGTGTTTCTAGGTTGCTTAGAGGATGCTTCTGCTTGTGTTAATGGGAGATTTTGTGAACAGCTTAAGCATTTGGCTATAGGTCTGTGAGAAATAGAATCATTTTATCCCTGAGGGGGAGGGATAGCTCAGCGGTTTGAGCATTGGCCTACTAAACCCAGGATTGTGAGTTTCAATCCTTGAGGGGGCTATTTGGGGATTGGTCCTGCTTTGAGCAGGGGGTTGGATTAGATGATCTCCTGAGATCCCTTCCAACCCTAATCATCTATGATTCTCCTCACTTCTTTAAAACCTTCTTTCTCCAGGAATCCTTCCTCCTTGGTCTCCTGTCCTCTTCACCCTCTCCCTTGTCTGGTCTGTTGTCTCATGCCACACCTATCTTTGTCTTGTCTCTCTTTGACTGCAAGCTCTTCAGAGTGGGGAACATCGGGATCTGTTTGAAAAGTCCCCCTGTAAATCTACTCTAACTAATTTTACTGTGCTGCAATGAAGAAACCCAACATGTGACCTCCAAGGGCTCTGCAGACTTGTAGAGTAAATCTTTACACTAGGACTTAAAGATTTCTTTCCTCACTCTCTTGACCCAGGCATTCCCCTGCAGGTTTTGTTGCTAAAAAGCAAGCACGTGGGCATTCATTCAAATGAACATTGATCTCTGACTTGCCTGATTGCTATTTGAGTGGGAGCATTCTATTAGTGGACATGGGCAGGGAATCCCTTTAAGACCTAATGTTTGTTCAACCTCTCCTTGACTTTCTGTTAAAGGTTTTTATCTTGAGTATGTTACAGGACTTCTGTCAGCAAATTTATTGGTGGCCTCAGAGCATGTGGCGGCTCAAAGCCGGCTCTCTATCCCTGCTTCCTGTCCCCTTCAGTGAGAGCCTGCCCCAAGGAAGGCGGGTCAGGAACTCACCTGTCACCTGCAGAGTCCCAGGCTGCTCGTGCCCCAGCCAGGTGGGAGCCGGGGAGCTGCCCTGGGAACTGAATGCCCTGATAAGAGCCACCTCTGGCGCTGTGCACACCGGCCCCATACATCTCCAGAGGCACTGCCCAGAGCCTCCGAGGAGGCTGTGTGGTGCAGGGTGCTGATCCCTGCTGGCTGTGCTAGTGCAAACACCAAGGCAGCGCCTGTTACAGCTATTCAGGAGCAATAGCTGGGTGCTGCAGGGAGGGGGCGCTGCTTTGCCCCCGATCTCTGCCAATGCTTTGGAGGCTGTCGTGGCTGCAAAAAATCCACTGGTGGCCCCTTTTGAGAAATGCTGCTTTAGGGAATGAATGATTATGGGGATCCATTTAGGGGCGGGCCTCTGACTTCAGTGAGGCTCCACAAGGATGCCGCCCCCCGGCAGCAGTATCAAGCCTTGCAGCACTTTGGAAAGCAGCTGGAGCAGGGTTTGCATCTGAGCAAGAAAGCATCCAAAACTACTTGGGGAAATTCTCTTCTGGTACCAAGCGGCCAGTTGGCACGGGAAATGTAACTAGCTAGTGGGGCTGCCGGGGGCGGGCATGAAAGCAGATCATGTAGCAGTAACAGCCTGTGTACCTGTTTCAGGAAGAGCAGTATTATAGTGGCTGCAGATGAGAGCACAATCAGCTGGGGCCCATCTCCGACCTTCGGTGAACTGGTAAGAAGGCAGCTGGGGACTTGCACAGAAACCCTAGCCAGGCTGGTCCAGTATCAGAGAAGAAAGATTGAAGGCAAAGAGATGGGGGGGAAAAACAGCTTTGCAAGAGGATTGTTGTAATCCTGTGATCGCTAATTTAGTGGGGTGTTATATTTTTAAATGGTCACTTTCCTGCTTAATTTAGTTATTGACGGGAAATTTTTTTTCCTGTAGCACGTGTTGAAAGGTTAGCCTGGAAGATGCAATACTAGGTAATTTACACAGAGATGAAATGCTACACAGAAACGCACCTTTCTACTCCTACGCACACAACTACGCAGAGTTTTTTTTCTCCCAGAGAAAATTACTAAAATATTCCTAAGAATATGGAAACAGGGAACTTGTATCAGAGGGAAGGGGAGGAGAGGATGGATGCACGTAACTCATAAACCCAAGTGAGTTCTGTATCTTGGTGAGACCTGGCTTCCCACATAGCTGGAAACACTCAGCGTTGCCTCGTGCCTAACAACCTCTACAAGTCAATTGGCTTCATCCTAATGCACCTTCTTGTGTCTAATTACCGAATGTTTTATCTTACCACAAGTGTAACAGCTCTTCCATCTCCTTCCTTAAGAGCTATTGGAGTGCTGGGATAGTGTGACATAACTATCTAATATGCCCCATTTTCCCAGGGAAATCACAGCTGTAATTGAGGACATCAGTACGTTTTTATGATGATCTCAAACTATTTTGATAAGACGCAGAATTATACAGTCCCAGTCTGCGTCTTCCCAGGTTACTAAAGTATTTGACCACTTCTGCTATGCTGGGGTAGCCAAATTGCAGCTCGTGAGCCACTGTGGCTCTTTTACCATTAAAGTGCGGCTCATGGAGCCCTTCTGTTCCTCACCTGCCAGACTGGGAGCGGGAGAAGCTCAGGACCTCTGCCTTGCGGCAGGGTTGTGCGGAAGGGACTTCTGCCCAGTGGGGAGAGAGGGGTCTTGGGCCTTCAGCCCTGCAGGGCGCACCTGCCAGAGCTCGGGGCTTCAGCAAGAGCAGGGCTGACTCCCCGGCTCCCGGCAGGTGTGCTGCCGCTCTCAAATTTCTGAAGAGTGTCGTGTGTGGCTCAGAAGGCCAGTAAATTTGGCCACCCATGTGCTATACTTTTGTATGGTGACGTATATCTGCCTCCTTGGTTCTAATTCTCTGTGTCCCGAGTGATTGGGGTAGAGCTAGCGCAAGTCTGCTTGTGGCTCTGGATTTCTCTGTGCCTGCATTTCAGTTGTTTGAATTTTCAGTGGTTTTCAAGGTTCAGCCACCGTATTGGCTTTTTTGTTTCATTTAGATACTCTGATCTTCCCCCCCTCTCCCTGAACTATCAAGTAGCTGCCTTATCAAAGTCTCATTGCTTATCACATTTGACTGTTACTCTTAGAAGTTTGGAAAACGAAGTTTCTTTGGCCCGCCTACCCCTCTTCCAAATGAAGCTGAAAATAGCATTATTCTGAGTTGTTGGTGAGGTTTCCTTCCCCTTCCTCATTCCCCACGCACATGCTGGCAGTCCGGCTTTGGGGATAACATTTTGTTGTCCTCTGCAGAACCATTTTTGTGGGACCAAAAAAAAAAAACAACCCAGGATTTTATAAAATACAAACTAGAAGTCAGAGCCTTTTTCCTCTCAGTCTTAGGGAAATTTTTTTTGTAAATGCTAGTTCTTCCTGTGTCTCTGCTGCCCTTGCAGGCAGTTAAGCCTGCCCAGGAGAGTCGCTGACCTCTGTACCTTTTGGTTATTCCATGGGGCTACTCCAGAAGCCAGTGCAAGCCAAGGGAATAGGTTAAATAACACAACCTTGAACAATGGTTAAATTGTGGTTTACCCTCTGATCTTACAAGTCCCCTTCCGCATTTCTCTTCACAGGGCTATGGAGACCATAAACCCAAATCCTCTACTGCAGCCCAAGAGGTGAAAACCCTAGATGGAATTTATCCAGAGCAGGTGAGAGCAGACCCAGCAAATAAAAACACAAGCTGTGAGCACAGCAGGCTGGATTGCACTCATTTCCGGTCTCATGCTTCCGAAAATCACCACCCTATTCATAATCCCATTCCTCATAATAGTCTGCTTGATGCTTTAAAGCATGGCAGCCAGATCCCTGTTTATCCTCAGGATACTGGGTAATAGGATTGTCGTATGCAAAAGACACCAGCAACTGGAGGCGGAGAGAAGTGTGGGGGAGCCTGTTTTCCATAGGTAATGGAAAGGCATCTGCACCATTGCTGCTCTCAGAGAGGACTGCACAAGTAGAAACCTGGCCCAGACAGATTGTTTCTGGGGTGGGTATGTGCCATGTGTATGCACAACAAGTGGGGAGGAGGGTTGTGATATGGAGTAAAATCCTGCTGCGTGTAGGGTAGATGTTAATTCTGTTAATGTTCATTAATCCATTCATCTTTAATCAGCACAGAAATTGACCAGACTCCCTACCCGATCCCTTATGCTGGGTATACCTGAGCAGGGAGATGTGTCCATCGTACGTGGCACCCAGGATAGATGCAATGAATGTGGTGTGTCTGCAAACCTCTCATGAGGAGTTAGAGGAGCGTAGTGATGGGGTGTAGTTTAAATCAAGACTGGATGTTCTAGACGAGATGCTCTAGGAACTATTTTGGGGACGGTGGTCAGACTAGATGATCGCAATGGTCTCATCAGGCTTTGGCATCTATGAATTGTGTGCTCTGCTAATCCTTGCACACTGTTCCTCCAAAGGTGAGTTGTAAGAAGCCATTGATCATAAAAAGACTTGTGATTTCCCTAGCTTTTCCATAGCGATTTTCATCAGTAGAACTCCGTGTGCCTTACAGTCTGGTCAGTATCATTACCTCCGTTTTATATCTGGGGAAACTGAGGCACAATCAGACAGCAGAGCCGGGAATAGAACCCAGGTTTCTGGAGTTGCAGGCCAGTGCTCTACGCACTAGACTTCCCGACGCAGCAGTTTGTTAACAATGGAATCCAGTTTAAGCTTGAGGGTGGCAAATGCTTTGTTCTGTCTACTCAGGTGGCGATGGGCTACGCCCATTCTTTGGTGATAGCCAGGGACGAAAGCGAAGTGGAGAAAGAGAAGCTAAAGAAGCTGCCCGAATACAACCCACGCACCCTCTGATAAGGCCAGGGCCCCGCACCCCTGCCATGGCAGCTGTCATTTCCAATGTGCACTGGGACCGAAAGAGATTGCAGATCGGCATCGAGACCTGACCGAAGCTTTTTGTTAAGACTTTCCGAGGTTCAATTTTATAAGCGATTCGCAGTTTTAACTACCTGTTACTATATCATTTCCAAAGTGTTTGGTTCTTTTAAACGTTTGACATTTGCTCCTGGCTCACGAGCTCCCATTCCAATGAAAATGGCAGGACCTTTTGGCATATAAACCCCACGTACTTTGGTGAGCAGCAGAACAGCTGCTGACGCGTAAGCATGGCCAGATGGCGCTTGTTGCATTGAATTGAGGAGAATCCCAGCTGCCACCAAGAGCTTGGGGGGAAGATTTGGAGAGGCACAAATGGCACGTGAGCACCCAATTCCCATTGCCTTTCAGTGGAAGTTTTAGACCCCAATAGCCCTGTGTGCCTTTGAAAATCTACCCCGAGTGTCTATGGGGCCATCTCTTTGGTGAAGTCAACTACTGAGATCTCTTTCCAGAAGCAAATTTACATTCTCATCTCTCTAGTTTTAATGTGCTGGTCCCTGTTCTGTGTGAGGAGTGTCTACCATAAGCCCCAAGGAGTGAGTATCCAGCTGTGTAACCCCTTGGTAGATTAAGCTGCAGGACTCTGGCTGCCACCTATTTCATGGCTGTTTCATAAGCGTTGACCTTTTTGTGCGATTAATTGTTTTCAGAATAAAAACCTCCATCGAGACAAAATCTAGGCCAACGCATTCAAATAGCCCCTGGTGCCTTGGGAGATGGGTACCCCAAAATCTGACACACTTTGGGGCTCATTTTTCAGCAGAACTGAGCACTCACAGCTCCAGTTAAAAACAACAGGATCTGCAGGTGCTCACCGACTCTGAAAAATGAAGCCCTAG
This sequence comes from Gopherus evgoodei, assembly GCF_007399415.2. Taxonomy (NCBI): domain Eukaryota; kingdom Metazoa; phylum Chordata; order Testudines; family Testudinidae; genus Gopherus; species Gopherus evgoodei. The sequence continues at coordinate 6,426,116 of NC_044339.1, read as the reverse complement.
GTGTATGTCAAGTCGGGCATCAAAACCTGTGGTCGCTTATGAAAAGGCTGGCACGAACGGTGATCCTGAGTGTTAATTGTATATGAAGTTGATTCTAAATGAGGTTAATTCCAAGGGTAGCTATGTTGGTGTGAGGTTTTCATCGCAATTTGCCCAGCTGATGTTTTCTTTAAGAGTCTGAAGTCTTCAGAGATGGGCCTAAATTAAAACCCTGGATCCAAACACCGCTGAATTTGTTGGGGATGGGAGGGTTAGATCGGAACATTGCAGCCCAGGCCTCTCCCTTTGGTTGGTGAGACATGGACCTTGATCAAACAAGTCTTATTTGCCTGCTTAATACATGCTATACATAAGAAGTCCCACTGCAGTCAGTGGGCTGCGCTGAGCACATAGCTGAGCGTGTGCGTAAGTCTTTGGAGGATCAGGGCCTCAGACTGTAGGAGGGTTGGAATTAGTCAGAAAACAACCCCTCAGCACTGAAATTTCAATAAATGTCTTTTTCCCTAAAACCTTGCGGTTTTTGACCAGATCCCTGCAGATATTTGCTAGGGGATCCTTTGTCTTCCTGCCCTTGGAAATTACTGCCTTCTGCATACAGTTCCATCCGATTCCTCCAAACTGGGTGTTGGAGCAGGTGCTGGGCCAGACTCTGCTGGTGAAAATGGGCAGCAGTTCCACCAGCAGGGACTTGGCCCTTGACTTGACTCTTGCGAAGCTGTTGAACCAAATTGGTTTTACTGGCGAAGAGATGCAAAAAGCTCCCAGCCCTGGAAGGTTCGGAAGTTTATTATTTTTCGATTGCAATCAGATACCTGCCAAAAGTTTCTTCCATTCCAGTACTCTGGACTGTGCTGGAGAAACAAAGGTGCCTTTTAACAGAGTGCTCTGCTCTGTCTCCACACAAACATGATCATGGCTTTTCCTTTCTCGTTACCCTAGCAAGTTGCACTGATCTCTAGAGGCAACGTTTGCTGGCATCCTGTTACACTGCAGTTCTGGGATTCTTGCGGTACTTACTGCAAAAAGCTTTTTTTTATTGTGTTTAGAGTAAAAAATTCCTTGAACATGGAGAGCAGCTGGGTGGAGAAGTTGTGCAATTGAATCTTTGCTTTGCTAGTTTAATAACGTCAGTCAGCCTTTCCCGTTTACAATATTGAGTAAAGCCAGTGGCCTCATTCTTAACTGTCTTCCCCCCTCCTCCAGCCAGGTATCTAGGGCCCATTTGAAAGCCCGTTGAATTTAATAGGAGTTTTTTCTATTGACTTACGTGATTCCCTAGACTTCGCCTCAGGTGGATTTCCAGAAAAGTGGGATTTCCCTTGTCAAACCACAGGTGTAGCCAGCTGCAGTGTCTGCACCTGGTTAATTCTGCATGGAGCAGCATCAAGTGTTGTTTAATGAAACTGAACTGAACTCCTGTTCAGCCAGGTGCCTACATGAGCCGTTGTTGTTATAAACCACCCTCAAGCAGTACGGCTGCAATTTTTCCAAAATATCCGACTAATTTTGACTGTTTGTGTTTATGGGAGGCTAATTTTAGCCACCTGGAATTTCTTCTGCTTTGTTTTTTTTTCTCCACAGATGCACTAGGAACCCAGAGCTCCCATTTGAAATCAATTGTTGTCGTGGGCATTCAGGGCCTCTGCCAATGGGCCCCCCGGTGTCATAAATTGAACACCTTAAATTAGTCAGCCTGAAAGTAAGAGAGATTTGTCCTGAGAATTGAAATCCAGACCAGAGGTTCTGCCACAATCAAACTCACCTGAGCCTTTTCACCCAAAACATTTGTACCGAGCTGCTGTTGCGGCCTGTCTGTGTCTCTTCTCTCTGTAATGCCAGACTCCAGAACAAAAATCTCCCTTCAGACTGTGTCCTTGGCTCACATACTAGCCCATTAACAGATGCAGAACATGAGCGGACAGAGGTTTGACTTGCCCGTGACCTGTTCCCAAGAATTTGGGCTGCAGCACTGGAAATCTTAACTCTTACTGACCCTTTCTGGGGTTGGAAGTTTGCGTGCCAGAGGGCCATGTGCTAACAGTTGCTGACTCCATCTGACCTAGGATTAAGCTGAGTTTCAGCTATAATTTTTCCTCAGATTTTTTTTTTTAAGTAATCCATTTATTCTCAAACTAGAAAAATTCTTCAGGAAGATGGTTTTGCGAAAACAGCAAAATCTACAATTCACCTTCACCCAAAAATTATTCCAACCCAAAAGGGGCTGAACCTCCCAAGGTAGGCAGAGTCCTGCCTGTGGTAGTTAGAAATCAAACATTATTCATGCTTCTCATTAACTTCTCCCCCAGCTGCCTTCTTCCTGCTCTTATCTTGGGAGAGTGAAGAAGAGTCTGAGAAAAAGGATCTTGGAGCAGTTTTTGATTTAGACGAGATGAAAGGTTCCTGGGTTAGTGCTGTAATTGTATTTTCTTGTTTTTTTATATTTCTTGGAGTAAATGTTTAAATAAACAACGTCATTGTGTACACCCTTTGGTTCACAGGCCTCTGTTGATAGTCTGGAAGTGGGCATGCTTCCCTAAGTGAATTTACTAGTGAAAAAGGTGCCATACTCTCAAACTTGTTTGATCACGACCCCCCCATTCTTTGTTTCTCTGTTTGTGTAGGCCCCTCCCCTCCTGCCACACTAGTACATATGCCATTCTATGTGCACAGCATCATCCGAGGACCTGATTGTCTGAAGGAATCAGCTTTGCTAGTTATTCACTGCTGTGGGTAAAATATATACAGTAAGGTGTTTTGCCCCCTCCAAGCTTCTCACACCCCCTTGGAATACATCCTGAACCCCTCACCCTGAGAACTTCTGACTAGAGGAACCACTTCCAATCAGAGCTCGGTCTCCTTGGCCCAATCGATCCCTGGCCTCTGCTGAAGCTAACAAGGATGCCAACCGCCAAAATGTTTGCGTTATTCCTGCTCTCTAGAAACTGAACAGTGTCCACCAACTCGTTCCACCTAGGCCACCAAACTGCAGGTAGATCAGGCCTTTCGTTCACTGCTGACTGTAGCCTGACTTCTGACATGGCAACGTAGTAGCTTTTAATGTCTTTGGCCGTTTTGTGCCTATTTCCTGCTGGATTAGCACAGTATTTCATTGGCACGGAATAGTTAAACATCAGACAAATGTCCTTTGCACTTGTCTAGCACTTCTTGCACTGTTGCTCATGCGCCAAACGGCATGAATAGCATATTAGTGTCTGTAGAGGGCAGGGAAAGCAATCCCTGTGTTGTAGAGGTGCTTAGGGCCCCCCCGTCATGGACAAGGCCCCATGGTGCTAGGCGCTGCATAATCAGAACAAAAAGGCAGTCCCTATCCCAAAGAGCTGACAATCCTAAGCCTCTTGGGCTTCCCGCCATTGTGATGTAAAGTTGTGCATTACAGGGTGAGCAATCTGGCAGGCTTATGGGAATTTTCTGTTCTCCCTGCTCCCTACCCCACTTCCAAACACTGTCTTCTCCTTAGTTCAGCTGTAGCTTGATAGGGCTGTCTGAAAAAGATGGGTTGTATAGGCGGAGCTGGGAGAGGGTTGTGATCCTACATCTGAACAGGGAGTTTCAAGAGCAGTACTGCAGATTTCACCTGCCTGATCAGTGCCTCTCTTCTTGACATGCAGTTGCTCTCTAGAAGTGACCACAGAAGTGGCAGGGCGAGGTTCCACAGTTGTGTCCCCCACAGCAACTGGCTCAGTTTACAAGTAAAAACATGGAGGAGAAGGGGTTTTCCTAGTTGCCACCGCTGCAAACTCCTCCAGGGCTCTGAGGTGTAAGCTGGGTTCCTTCCTCCCCCTGAACAGTTACACGTTGATATCAGCATAGAGTCTAGGTCGCTCTCCCAGGGCTGACCTGGCTCTGCAGGACTAAAGATTAAAAAGCCGTGTCGCTGTGCCTTGGGCACGCCAGTCAGTTATTGTACCTCCGCTGAGTCATGCTTGGAATAGCATCTGCTGAGTGAGACGTGGCCATAGAGTATTGCCAGCTGTCCCTACCATAACAGCACTGGAAGATTTTTTCCCTGATTTCTTAAATTGATGCCTCAAGCATTGTATTACCACCCAAACTGCTCCTTTCACGTTCGCTCTTTCCTTGCTTTATTCCCTCACCCATTCTCTTCAGCCTCCCCAAAAACGAATGTGACTTGTTCCCGTCGGCACATAGGGTGGATGGTGAGAGGAGACTGCCCTCTTACATAGAGAAACCAAGGGGTTAAAAAAAAATTTTGCACCTGTAAAACTAAAGGCCTCTAGGAACTCTTAGGAGCAATACCAAAAATCTGCTTGGTCCAGAAGTCTGTTGGGGGCTGTTACCGCTTGCAGTCCGCTCAACAGAACAGGTTTGTTAGATCAGAAAGTCTTTCATCTCCAGGATCCTCTGCGTTCACACTGCTTTACCCAATTAAACATGCTAAAGCTCTTCCGGGTGAAGACTCCATGTTAGAAAGCTGTTAAATTGTCAAGACAATACGAGTTCACCTTTTCACTGCCTCTCCCCGGTACTCTGTGGAATTATGAACCATGGAGGGTTGTTAGCCATGTCTTGTAATTTCCTAATCTTAAATAGAGACTTAATATACCAAATATATGGGGGATATAAACCCCTATGCTCCAGCCCCTAACTACCAGGGGCCAGGAAGGAATTTCCCCCTTGCATAGGTTCTGTTTTAGTTGCCCACTGCAGGGTGTCATGCTCTTCCTGTGAACCATTTAATACTGACCAGTAGGGTTGCCAACTTTCTAATCACAAAACCAAACGCCCTTGTCCTGCCCCTGCCCCGCCCCTGAGGCCCTACCCTCCACTCACGCCATCTGAAACACCCCCCCCCCGTCTCTTGCTCTCCCCCACCCTCACTTTCACTGGGCTGGGGCAGGGGGTTGGGGTGCAGGCTCTGTGGTGGGGCCAGAAGTGAGGTTCTGGGAGTAGGCTCAGGGCTGGGGTGGGGGGGTTGGGGTATGGGAGGGGGTATGGTCTCTGGCTGGAGGTGCAAGCTCTGGGGTGGGGCTGGGGATGAGGGCTTGGGGTGTGGGAGGAACTGTGGGGTGCGGGCTCCAGGACGGGGCTCAGGGCTGGGATGGGGGTTAGGGTGCAGGCTCTATGAGGAAGTTAGGGTGTAGGAGGGGGTTCTGGTTGCAGGTTGGGGTGTAGGTGGGGGTTCAGGCTCCAGTCAGGTGGCACTTACCTCAGGTGCTTGGTAGCACAGCAGGGCTAAGGCAGGCTCCCAGCGCTGGCCGGTACCTTTGCCTCCTCAGCGCAGAGGCGGCCAGGCCACTCTGCACAGTGTGTGCTACCCATGTCCGCAGGCACTGCCTCTGCAGCTCCTATTGGCCATGGTGCTCCTATCGCACCTGCGCCTAGGGGCCACAGGGACATGCCAGCTGCTACTGGGAGCCACGCAGAGCCAGTGCAGGCAAGGAGCCTGCCTTAGCCCCGCTGCGGTGCTGACCAGAGCCGCCAGGGTCCCTTTTCAGCCAGGCGTTCTGGTTGAAAACTGGCCACCTAGCAACCCTACCAGCCAGTGTGCCAGACGGAATGATGGACTCTATGGATCCCGGGTCTGACCCAGCCTGGCAGCTCCTATGAATGTGTTCCTACAGCATGGGAAGTGTGCTAGGCATTCTGGGAAGCAGTCCGGCTTGGTTCCAGCCCAAAGAGCTGCTTTTAGAGATGGGCAGTAGCAACAATCAAGACTGAGGGAGGATGAAGGGTACAAGAACATGTGGCTACATAAACTGGGTGTGCAGGTGCTGGAGCATGTGTATGTGGGGGTGGGAGGCTTTGGGTTGTGGCTCTGAGGCATGGGAGGTGAGAGCTGGAGAGGCTGGGTTGGGGGAGGGAGGTAGTGAGGACAGGTGTGAGGGATGGACAGTGGGAAGGTGGTGGTGACCAGCAGCCTCAATGTAGGTAGAGGGGCGAGCCAAGGCAAGTGGGTAAAATCAGCTGAGGAGCAGTGGAACGGATTAAAGCAAATGGCGGGTGGGTCCGTAGCATTGGCCCCAGGCTGCAGCCAGGTGATCGGGTCCCTCAGTGAAGGGAGAAGGTGAGGGGCAATGAAAATGCTCCTCTGATACCTGACAGCAGCTGTGTCAGCGGTGTGCGGCAGGGGGATGCAATCACGCCCCCAGTAATGCATATCAAGCCACTTTGGTCCAGTGGCAGACAGGGCTGGAGAGCAGCCCATCAGGCTGTTGTAGGAGGCGTAGGGAGGAGGGCAGGCGATGGAAGTGGAAGCAGATTTCCAGATTGACGCAGAGAGGGAGGGTAGGCTTGCTAGTTCCTGGCTGAAGTGGGATGTCGCCAATATTCTGGGCATTCTGCCTTTCTAGGGCTGGACTGTTCTGCCGCCCCTAACGACCAGGAGGAATAAGGAATCTGGACATAATCCCCAATTTGCATCTTCTGCTTTAACCAAAGGACAAAAGTCCATGCTGGGTCAGCCAGTAGAGGGCAGTAGCATCTCACCAAGCACATCCTAGCACAGTCTGCTCGTGAATCGGATCGGTTCTCTTCCAAGCCAAATGAAGCTGGTAAGCCAGGAATGCAATAGGCCCAATTCTCTTCTCTCATGGCTGTGAGTCAGGATTGACCCTACTGGAAATCAAACGAGCTGAATCTGTGTGAAAACCGACAGAGAAGCCATGGGCCCAATGCACTTACTGTTTAGATCTGCACCGGTGTATAGAAGAAGCAGCCTTTGGAAGAGTTTATCCAAAGTGGATATTGCACTGCCGTTCGGACTGCGACGGCATTGGCTAGCTCTTAAATAGCTCATTCAGACACATGCTGGCTCACAAACAGCTGGGTGAGAAAAATGCTGCATGTTTAATTCTGCCCTTTATTCACCTCCTCCACTGAGATCTTTTAAAGAAAAAAAAAGATCGTATCCTAGGCTTCCTCATTGTCTTTCCCTCAGCCTGCACCATAGGTGAAAGCTACAAGCTGCTTTGTCTTCAAGTATCACAAAGACAGTCATGTTGTGTCAGACCAACGGACCATGTCTCTGGCAAGGGCTAGTACCAGACCTTCGGGGCAGTGTATAGATCAAACGGCGCAATTTTGGAGAGATCCACCCATCTTCCTCTCCCATCTTCTGGCAGTCGGAAGCTAAGGGGCATCCCAAGCAGGGGTTGCATCCTTGACCACTTGCCTAATCCTCATTGCTGGACCTTTCCTAATGGCGTTATATTTTTCTTATTTGCATATTGTGACGAACTGGGAATGTACTTAATATTTTCTCTACAGGTTCCCTCATGCAGTTCTTAAGTATCCAGGTGGTGGGATAAGGGGGTATGGTGCTGCAGAGCAAGGGGCCAGTGCACCTAAATGCCTGACACTCTATCTCCTAGCAACTGATGGCCTGGGCCCCTCTTCTGCAAAGATGCCAACTGAAGGTGTTGGAGACAGAGAGATCAGGTGACCTCCTGGCCATGCGAAAAAGACAAAGCCCAGAGAAGGAGGGGCTGGAGGGTTTTTTTTTTCAGTTTTGGAAGCTGGCTGGAAAGAGAAAGGGATGCCCGACGGGGCTTTGGCTTCCCAATGGGGCTGTGGCCTCCCTGGGGCCCCCAGATGGACCTAACTAAAGGGGGTCCTGCTGTCTGTGCCTGCAAGACCTGTCTCAGACTGTGTTCCTGTCGTCCAGATAAACTTTCTGCTTTACTGGCTGGCTGAGAGTCATGGTAAATCGCAGGAAGCTGGGGGTGTAGGGCCTTGTGCTCCCGCACACTCCGTGACACATATCATTGCATGCCTTTCCTAATAGTTAATGCTAACATTCTGTTAGCGTTTTGACTGCTGCTGTGCATTGCATTGACGTTTTCAGAGAAATGTCCACGGTGACTAGATTTCTTTCTTGAATGGTAACAGCTAATTAAGTGATCGGTGTTAGCCACCGCAGGATAAGAACACACACTTTGTTTTGTCCTCGCAAAAAGATTTTACAAGGAGCTTAAGGGTATGACTACAGAATACACTACGCCCAGACTCTGACTCAGCAGCTATTGTCCTGCCACAAGAAGAGTTCCCTCTGTATGTAAAACCTATATGCCCCATGCATCTGTGGGGTCTCAAGACTTTACATAACACAGCACGCTGGTCAACTTCCAGCTGGTCAGAACTTTATTATCCAGTCAGGTGTTTTCTCCCAACTCAGGACGTCTGGCCATTGATGTGCTTCGGGAGAAATATTACCGTGCCTGGTCTGAAAGTTGAAGGGTTGGAGTGGAAGTGATGAAAAGTTACTTTTCACTCTCCAAATGAAAAAAAGCTACAGCCCTGCAGGCCGCTTGCCTTCTTGTAAGGCAGTAAGGTGTGGTTGTGAGGAGGCCCCTATGTTTAACTACTCAAAGAACTTCTTTGTCTTGTGTACCCCAAGTTTCACTACACTTAACTAGTTGCTTAGAGGGCCTCATCCTCCCTGATTTAACTAACCTCTTTATCTCTAGCCTGCTTCTTGCTTGCATATATATCTGCCCCTGGAAATTTTCACTACATGCATCCGACGAAGTGGGTATCCATCCACGAAAGCTCACGTTCCAATACATCTGTTAGTCTATAAGGTACCACAGGACTCTTTGCTGCTTTTACAGATCCAGACTAACACGGCTACCCCTCGGATAGTTGCTTACAAAATCAGACCTAAAAATGCAAGTATCACAGCACACTACTACTGAAAAAAATTGCTGACTTTCTCATTTTTACCCTTTAATTCTAAAATAAATCAACTGGACTATAAATATTGTACTTACATTTCAGTGTACAAAGCAGTATCAACAAGTCATTAGGTATGAGATTTTTTTAGTTTGTACCGACTTCGCTAGTACTTTTTATGCAGCCTGTTGTAAAATTAGGCAAATAGCTAGATGAGTTGATGTACCCCTGGAAGACCGTTGCATACCCCCAGGGATGCACATACCCCTGGTTGAGAACCACTGCCTTAAATGACAAACCAACCACAAAAAATAAACCACCACCTTGCATAGAAAGTTGCAGCTCCCCCAGTGAATGGGTAGAGGAGCGAACCCAGGCAGACAGGTTCAGATTTGACTACTCTCCCTAACTTGTAGCTTTTGCTTTCTGTAGCAGAAGTGGGGCCTCGTGCTTGAAGCTGGAGTTGGCTTTTTTTCAACAAAATATGTAGTTTCATCAAAGCCGACCCAGGGAGGAGGGAGAGAGACCCTGTAGCCTGGTGGTTAGGGCACGGGCTTGGAATGTGGGAGACTCAGGTTTACACCCTGAATCAGAGCGAGCTGAGATGAAAACAATCTGCTTTGAATGAGGCCGAACAGGGACTTGTCTTCTGCATCCCAGCTCAATGCCCTCCCCACTGCCTGCATCCCTTCAAAAACCTTGAAAGTTGCCATGTGAGGGAATTGTCATCCTCCAGTCAGCTGTAGTTAAGGCACAGAACTGGGACACTAGACTGTTCTGTTCCTGGCTCTGCTACAGTCTTCCTGTGTGATCTTGGCTACATCACTTAACCATTATGTGCCTCAATTTCCCCATCTGTAAAATGGGGCTGATAATACTTCTCTACCACACAGATTAGGATAAATACATGGTGATTGGGGGCCTTATAGGTACCCAGGTAGCTGTAATAAATTAGGTGAGACACACCTCTTTAAGGTCCTATATTTGATGAGAGGCAAGGAACGGGTGGGGATTACAGTCCCAGCAAACTGTCCGACTTGTGCAGCTGAGAAGAGGATGGGGTAGCTAGCGATTTCCTATGCAGGTTAGTAAGAGGTTTTTTTAGAAAGCAGTGTTTTTATTGAAGTTACAAATTCAGTGGTGGGTGAAGTGAACCCCGGGAAACTGTAGATCACATTCAGCTTTTGTTCCCTCCTCTTGAAAAAAGCAGTGAGTTTTATATCACCCCCTCTGCTCAGGGGATCATGTTCCACCACTTGAAGGAGAAGGGTTTCCTGCGGACGTTGGTGCCGCAATGGACCTCCCCTAGTAGAGTGTGGTAGGTGAAAAAGTCATTGATGAAGGTGCACGTCAGGCCCAGCGGCTCCAGCAGGGAGCGAACCTTCTCTTCCAGGCAGCACCGCCCGTCGACCATCGGCCCAAACGGCTTCGGGATGCCCAGGTGTTTCCCCAAGACGATCATGTTCACCTGCAGCCAGAAGAGGAAGGATAGGATGGGAGCACTGAATATATTGTTACAACAGCCAGACGCATTCCTTTAAGGATTTCACTTTAGTGTCTTCTGCATAACTTCAGTGTGAGGAAAGAAAGAGATTGCACAGCCAAGTGTTGGGGGATACAGTGAAGACTCAAGGCACAAAATTCGGCTGCAGATCCAGACACCCCAAAAATTGGCATAAGCCCCTCTGCTACTGAGATTTTTTTTTTTTTTTTTTTTTAAACAACAAGGTGTAGGATATTGACTCCTTGTTATACAGACCCTGGCAGGCAGTGCACTGATGGGTCCCACCCAGAACTTGGGGGTTGCTGAATATTTCTGAGCTGAGGATCTCAAAGTTGGGCCACAGCTTAATGCTGAAATTCTCAGAGGCACTAGTTCCCTCTCCTGTTTGTGAGTGGGAGAACGCTTCCCTTCCCATGCGTCAATGTGTACGGCAGGCGAGAGGGTCCATGCCACCACCCACCATCCCCGTGGCACCAAGAGCAATTGCCCTCCTGGACAAGGACAATAGGGAAATCAAGGCAGCTGAGCCGTTCTTAAATACAGTGTAGCAGCTGGAAATGGGAAGAAGCAAGAAACATGTGATCAGTGTTCTGTTCTATGCATCTGGTGAAGTGGGCTGTAGCCCACAAAAGCTTATGCTCAAATAAATCACAGAATATCAGGGGGTCATCTAGTCCAACCGCCTGCTCAAAGCAGGACCAATCCCCAGATTTTTACCCCAGTTCCCCAAATGGCCCCTTCAAGGATTGAACTCACAACCCTGTTAGACTCTAAAGTGCTACATGTACTCCTGTTCTTAGTGTAATTTCTACAGTTCCTAACTGATGGATAAAAGAGTTTTGAGTTACATGGTCTTGCCTGAGCCAATTGGATTATGTTTAGCCATCAAGCAGAGAGGGTCTCCATTCTCATAGAAAATATTGTACAGTTAATGGAACGCGACTCCCATGGGTGTCCCTGGCCATGCTGCAACCCGGGTTAGCTAGTCTCTGCTGAGGTCTCCTTGGCTATGCCTACACTGCAATAAAAACCCTGTAGCGCCGAGTCTCAGAGCCTGGGTCAGCCGACTCGGGCTGCAAGGCTAAAACTAGCCGTGTAGATATTTAGGCTTGGGCAGGAGCCTGGGCTCTGAGACTCTCCCGCCTCGCAGGGGTTCAAGCCCAAATGTCTACACTGCTATTTTATAGTCCAGTAGCCTGAACCATGTACGCCCAAGTCCACTGACCCAGGTCAGCCATGGCCCTGCCTCAGCTCTTATTGCAGTGTGACTCTGCTAGAGCGGGAGGTGGGATTTCCAGCCGCGGAGATATACCCACTCTAGCGCTGACTGAGCTAGTGCACTAAAAATAGAAGCGTCGCTGAAATCCAAGGCAGGTTCTCAGGGTGGCTGCCCCATCCTGCTTCTATTTTTAGCAGGCTGGCTTGATCAGAACTTCTCGCTCCAGCGTGGCAGAAGAGAACGATTTTGCTGTTCTGCATAGACAGGAGGCAGCGCTTCTCAGGCAAACTCTAACGTACCATTTTAGGATCCACTTTTATTTTCAGCTATTTTTAATTATGAATCACCAATTATCACGGTGGTGCCTAGGGGCTAAGATCAGGACCCCACGGTGCTGAGCACTGTCTGAACACAGCCCCTACCCTGATGCGCTCCTGACAAGGGGCCTGACCTGAAGTCAATGGAAAGGTTCCCAGGGACTTTAATTGAGCTTTGGAGTGGGCCCAGAAGATGGCCAGGCACCTAAAGGAGGCAGCATTGTCTAGTGGAAAAAGCAACTATCCTGAGACTCAGGAGACATGGCTTCTATTCCCAGCTCCACCCCTCGCTTGCTTGGGCAAGTCTCTTCCCCACTCTAGGTCTTCCTTTTCCCCCATCTGTAAAGTGGGTGTAATGATACTGGTCTCCTTTGCAAAGTGCTTTGCGATCTCCTGATGGAAACGCTCTAGGTATTGTTAATTAAAGCACCATTGTCAACCCTAAGATGAATCAGCGTGTGCATCCCCTCCCCCACAAAACCCCAAATCCTATCACACTGTCTGAAAAATCATGCAACATTGACCTTTTTTGGATTTGTCTCTGTTTTCCAAGCCATTACGGGACTTCACATGTTCAGCTTTCCTTCACAACCATGAGGCTTATGAAGCGAAAAAGCAGAGATTCTCATGCAGTCACTTGACTCCAGTGGTTGGCGCTTTAAGGAAAAACAGCTGCCCCAGAATCGGGAGTCAGCAACACTGATCCCAATAAAATTACAAGAGCTGACAAAGCTATGAAGAAGGCTGGACTCTGAAGGGGCTGTCCGAGGAGGAGGAGGACTTGTAATGAAGATTAGCCTTGTACTCAACAAGATTTGAATGTTTTCAGCGAAACCCAGTCCCTGGAGAAGAATCCAGTAGGACTGGATGAAAATTTTCAGGTGAAACTGTTTTTCTGGTGAAAAATGCAGATTTGGTAACAGAGATTTTTGTGAATTCCGGTTGGTTTGGCCAAATTGGAGAAACAAAACAAAACAAAACAAAAAAGTCTGCAGAAACTCAGTGTTTTGTTTTTACATTTTTTAAATGTTTTGATTTTTTCACTAAAAAGGGACTTTTTGTTGCAAGATTTCCTTTAGTTTTGCGTTTTTAAATCAGAACTATTTAAAAATAGTCTAAAATGAAACATTTCATCTGAGCCAAAACCTATTTTTTAAGCCCCAGAAATGCAAGAAAACGGAAGAGGCCCTTATTCCCACGACTCTTACCATGTCTGGGAAGAAAGCACTGGCTTCCTTCTTGATTACCGTGAAGAGCTGTGGGAGGTCGATGATGTCTTTCTCGCTCAGGCCCAACTCCTGTTTCAGGATGTCTCTGTTCCAGTCGATGCAGCTCTGGGGTGGAAGGACAAGGTCACAAAACTGTTCCTGCTACAGGTAGCTCTGGGAGGAGCAGATTGGAGAGGCAGCGTTTTTGCTGTCTCTTCAGTAAGAGATGATGTGGGATGGAAGTAAATTGGGAATCGAAATGGAGACAGAACCTCACCTGGAGGGATGGTTGTGGCGGCATGTGAAACCCGAAACCCAGCCATGAACCCAACTCCCCTTGCTAGGGCCTCATATCAGATCTGAGATAAAATCGAGGCAAAGTCTTCCCTGGCTACTTCACTGCTTCTCCAGCTCCACTGTGAATCTGGACATGCTCAGTGCTTCCCATGCTCTGTCTCCAGGGCCGCCCAGAGGATTCAGGGGGCCTGGGGCAAAGCGGGGGAGCTGCGGTGCTTGTACTCACCAGCGACGTTCCAGGTCTTCGGCGGCATTTCAGCGGTGGGGGGCCCTTCAGTCGCTCTGCGTCTTCGGCAGCACTGAAGGGCCCCCCGCTGCCGAAATGCCACCGAAGACCCAGACTGCCGCCAGGCCAGGCCTCATGGGGCCGCTGCGGAGTCCGGGTCAAATTGCCCCACTGTCGCCCCCGGGCGGCCCTGTCTCTCTCAGCTGCCCCGAGGGTTGCCATGCAGTAGCCCTGACCTGCTCACTGTTGGACATAGCCATTTCCGCTACTTTGGCCACAAAGCCACCTCCTCTTCCCTTCATAAATAACCCATTTTAACACAGTACTTCATCCCCGTTGAGCTAGAGCACGGCCCATTGTGTGTAAAAACGGGACAGTCTGAGTGCAAGAAGCTCAAAAAAAATCGGATTTTCTTAGTAGTGGCAAAATCCCATTTTCAACATGGCTGTGTGTATTGTGAGCAGCCCCCTTACAGCAGCCTCTCTAGGCCACATCTCCAGTCTGCCACGAACTGCTTCCAACCAGGCATTTTCAGTAAGGTTCTCACATGCTACAGTGATCGGTTCTTACACCGGCACCTAGATGGACAGAAGGATCAATCGGGTGACCAGAGTCCAGCATCCAGTATCGCTGAGTTATCACTGTCTTCTGTCCCTACCTGAACGTAGTCGTTCTCCCTCCTCAGGGTTTCATTGGCCAGAATCTCATCTATTGTTGTGGTGGTGACTGTCTCTAACTCTGTAAGAAGAAATAAATTTAACAGATGAATGAAAATTCACACGCTAAGCAGGGATGTACATGTAACCCACGTGCATCTATAGATCGATCCAAGAGCCTTGTTTCAACTGGTCAGAAAATGGTTTCTTTTTCCCAGGGGAAGTTGTGACAAAGTGTCATTTATGTCAAAATTTTTGACAGGAAAAAATTTAGAGGAGGGAGGGATAGCTCAGTGGTTTGAGTATTGGCCTGCTAAACCCAGGGTTGCGAGTTCAATCCTTCAGGGGGCCATTTAGAGAACTGGGATAAAAATCTGTCTGGGGAGTGATCCTGCTTTAAGCAGGGGGTTGGACTAGATGATCTCCTGAAGTCCCTGCCAACTCTGATATTCTATGAATACCAAAAAATTAAAACTCACTCAAAAAATATATGCTGCTGTCATGCTTCATGGTGGTTGTAATTCAGGTGCCTCAAACTCTCATTCTTCTCAACTGATTAGGTACCTTGGAAGGATTACATGTCCCATGATGCACTGCCTCCTCTCTTCAACAGGTGAGACTGCAGTGCATCATGGGAACCCCAGCCATGGTGTAGCCTGGGAGATGTCATTTATTCCAGGAGCCTAGTCTATAGAGAAGATTTGCACATGAGGCACCACACAGCACAACTAAAGAGAAATGTTACCTTTTTCTGGGGACATGGGGGGAATGAAAAATCAAAGTTTGTGTGGATAAACTTTTTCCTCAACAAAATTTCCTGCAATTGAAGAGTTTCCATTAAAACAGTTCTGACAGGAAGTTTTTGAGCGGCTCTTTGCTGAGCTGTCCTGGGCCCGTAGAACAGCTTGTTGAGGTTCACCACGGATGGAAACTTCCGGATGGTTTGTTCTAAAGTGTGAAGTGGTGCGGGAGAGAGAAAAACGCTGAGCTATCCTACCTTCAAACAGCCTGGCTTCTCCATAGCCCTCTTCCTGCTTCTCTCTGAACAGCTTGTAACAGGCACTGGGGCTGGCTAAGAGCAGCTGGAAACCCTGTCGAGAGACAAACCAGTTCAGTGACAGATCTTTGCCATTCACTCAAATTGCACATTACAGACCCTCTGCCCACTGGATTCAGTCTACAAGGAGCGGTTGCAATAGTCTGGATGAACAGGTGTGGTACCCACACTCATTACACTCTCCCTGGAGCGAGGTAAATTCAGCTTGGAAAAAGAGGGATCTTGCAGAGCAGAGTGCCACATGTTTTTACCTCCCTAAAATGTACAGGTGTCTAGAAAGCACATGGCAGTGCTGGAGCAGACGCGTGGTCTTGGGGCTTGAGGATGGAACTGGAATTCAGGAGCTTCAAACTGGACACTGACTTATCCTTTGGCATTTGAGTAAGGTACAGTTTATGCCTCAGTTTTCTTACCGGTAAGAGTATTTGCCTGCATAGTTCACAAAGGCTTAAGACAGCCAGTTCCTCAGCTGGGCTAAATCAACAGAGCTCCACTGACTTCAGCCTGATCTTCTCAGAGGCATGATCACCACCATCCCTTGCCCCCAATCAGCCTCTCAGAGCCCTTCCCCCTGAGTGCTTGTTCAAGGAGAGGGTGAAGCAGACGCTAAGTCCTTGTTTGCTGGGGTCCAGCTGGCCCCCTGCGTTCGCACATGCATTGTGCACGTGGACACATTCTGAATCATGAGGCCACTGGTCTAGCTCCTACAGCACCATGTCGATGTTGTTACCATTCCAGACCGGGTTATGCCTGGTTTGGTGCTAGACACATTCTAGGGAAACTTGGTCTCATGGAAAAGAAGGGACAGCAGGTCCCGGACATCCCGCCCAGCGCGCGGCACCTGTCTGCCCAGGGCTGGTCCCAGACGTCCCGCCCAGCGCGTGGCTCCCGTCTGCCCGGGGCCGGTCCCGGAGGTCCCACCCAGTGCGCAGTACCTGTCTGCCCGGAGCTGGGACAAAGCTCAGGAATTCGTCGACGTGACCCACACTCAGCCAGTCAGAGTAGAGCTCCACGGGGGCCTGCACTTTCTGGGCATAGAGGAAGTCCCGGACGGCCTTTGTCATCCTCCTGCCACCAATCCTAGAGGCCAAAGGGAAGCAAAGAGAAGAGCCAGACATATTCTTCAGTTAAGAACAGAATTGGGACGCAAGGTGGACAGGGCCAAATTAAGGCATAAATGTCACAGGCTCTTGGCTAGGCCCCGCCCACCCCTCCGGAAAGTCAGATGAAAGTACGTTTCAAAGCCCTCATGGCTGCAGAGAAAAGCTTGAAAACATGAGGCGAGTGTAACTCAGGCAGGGACGTCTGCCTGAGTTTGCCGAGAGCCTGAAATGACCGCTCTGAGAAGAACAGCCCCGTGCACCTCAGTGAGGAGCTAACTCCATGACCGGCTGATCTGGGGGCCCCGCCCAGCCAGCAACCCTGGGTGTGGCAAGAGGAGAAGAGTGCAGCAGTTCTGGCCTAGTCACATACCCAACAGCTCCTGGGGTAAGTACTGGGGTGGGAGTTAGGAGAGGGCTACTCTTTCTCCTGCCTCTGTGGGAGGGCAGGGTAGGCCACCCTCACTCCAAGCAGGGAGCAACACCATGAAATGGAGATGGGACACGGGCCCCCTTGTTATGGCGTGTCTGTGACCCCAGATTCCCTTCGTCTAGCACTAAAGGCCGATAAACTCTAGAGCAGTGGTAGGTGTGTCACTGCTAACCTGACCGTTCCATGCAAAGTGTAAACACTACTTGGTGGTTTGCGTAATACATTGCCAGGAAGCTGAGGCCAACAACTCAAGTTATCCCGAAATCGTCTCAACTGCACCTTGTGTAATGTGTGTCTAGAATCCGCCTCCATCAGGCCAGGGTTCCTGCTGATGCTGCTATACTTGGCCACTTCCGCCAAGGGCTTGCAGCCTGTCTTTTCATTAGCTATGTCTGTGCAGTGCCCAGCACGAGGCTTAATCTCTAGGTGTGCCTAATCTTGCCTTAGCGCAGGGAGGTGGACTAGATGACCTCAGAGGTGCCTTTCAGCCCCGCATGTCTATGGTTCTACCACGGTTGTATGCAGTGTTGTTGTAGCCGTGTTGGTCTCCGGATATTAGAGCGACAAGGCGGGTGAAGTTATGTCTTTGGTCTCTTCTTCAAGCTCTGTGTATGGTTGATTGGGCCCTCCAGGTTCTCCCAGCACGTCCTCCTCACCTCAGCAGAAAGTGCGGCCCCTACCCCTGCGTATGGTCGAAAGCGTGTCTCTCACTGGGGAATCCACCAGGACCCTTGGTAAATTGTTCTAATGGTTAATGACTCTTACTGTTAAAAAAAAAAAACTTATCCCTCACTTCCAGTCTGAATGTCCATGGCAGTCCCAGCACCTACGTTGCAAGGACACACAGAAAATCCCTAGGCCAAATATTGAAAAAAACAAGCTTTGCAAGTGATCCCTCACCTGAACGTGGCCAGATCAGAGACTTGTATCACTACAGAAGCCTGGACATAACTGTTGCTTGACCACACACTGATTAGCTCATCAGATGCTTCTGGGTAGCTTGACTGGATACTAGTTGCAGGACATTAGGCATCAAATAAGAGATGTCCGTTAAAAGACAGACCCAGTGGTTAAAATACTTGGATGTCCCTGTGGTACACAGCATGTCATGAGGTTCTTCTGTCAGCTTTTTGGCACTGAGACCAGCTTTTTGTTCGCTGTTTGTACAGCGTCCAGCACAATCAGATCCTGGCCCAAGACTGGGGCTCCTGCATCCTACCACAGTGCAAATAATAAATTATAGTCCTGATGAGTAGGTGCTCCACCAGTGTAAGACAGTTCTGTGATGAATTAAGTGAAGGACTGCAGCAGTAGGCATGGAGGAATTCGCTCAAATGAGCAATTCAGTTGTTAAATATCCATCTTGCTGTGGGATGGGAGTAGGTTGTACCCCTTTCTCTGTGTATCTATATCCAGAGCTGTCACTTTCCCTACTGCCAAGCTTCCCTTCATCCTCCGCTCCCCTGGCACTGATATTCCACTGGTGCACACGTAACTTTGTCTTGTTGCCACAACTACGCCTATTGTGTCTCCTCCTAGCTGAGCTCAATGTGTCCCGAACCAGGCTCACGCCTCTCACCTAGGGAAGCTGCTGCCAATGAGAATCCTCCCCAGGGGATACTCCTTCCCTTTGACGGTCACTGGAGGGCTGACTTCCAGGTTCCCAAAAGAGTCAAGGCTGGAGACCTTTTCATTAGAAGGTTCTCGGGTCACGTAGCCAAAATCAGGGCCCTTCCAGGGAACAAGATGACAATGAAATTGAGAGCAGTGAATTGCGTAACTCAGACAAGGTGAGGCCCAGGCCTTAAATGGGTATGTGACACCAGATACATTACACCCTGCTGCAATTGAAGCAGGTAAAGTTGCAGCCTCATGGGGCTGGTGTTGGTGCTAAAAGCTCTGTCTGGAGTGGCCAAATGAAGAGGCACCATGGTCCAGTGGAAGAGTGGTCCAGTGGACTGGGCACAGCATGGCAAGTCAAACCTACATTAGTCTATTCCCAGCTCTGCCATCAACTCCCTGTAAGACCTTTGTTGAGCCACTTTGCCTCAAGGTGCCTCAGTTTCCCAATATGTAAAATGACGGCATTCTCCCCTCACCCTTTGCAAATAACTTGAGGTCTGTGGATGGAAAACCTTACAGAGCCCTACGCTTGGTATTCTGAATACAAGTTAACATGGCTGCACATCTGGCTGTGAAGAACAGAACCTGAGTCAATCCTACAGCCCCCCAAGGAGTCTGAATTCCATCGCAGGGGCACGGAGCTGGACGGAAACCAGATTTTCTATTTCACAAAAAATAAGATACTTCAACATTTTCTGCTAAACAAAATGACCCAAAAAAGTTTGTTTTGGGTCGATCAAAACATTTTGATAAAATCCCCAACATTTCATCTTGATTTTGACCTTTAACTTTTAAACAAAAATTATAGTAAAAAAACCCCAATGAATTTAGTCTTGGAAAGTTCTTTCAAAATGAAAAATCCACGTTCCATTCTGAAAAACACTTCATTCCATTTTTTTAATGAAATCTGGTCAAAATCGATGCATTTTTCAAAGTGTCTCAATTGCTGAAAAATGCATTTTCTGTCCAAAAACCCCAAAGCCTTTCAACACAAACTTTCCGACGAGTTGGTGTGAAATGGAGGGCTGGCATCGCTAGACAGCGTCACATACCAAGATGCTCTTAAAAGGGAAGTCCTGCAGCTTTCCATCCCTGGGCGAGTCGAAGACCACGGGAAACGTTTTATGGGGAGCCTGCACGTAGCCAAACTCCATCTCGTCCTGTTAGAGGGGACAAAGAGAATGGCAAATAAATAGCCAACTAAGCCAGGCTCGAACCAGAACCTGCAGAATTGATTGCTGTCGATTTGGATGGGCTTTGGATCAAGCCTACATGGGATTGCTGTTGTACCACTGCTGAACAGACCCTTTCGCAGCAGCTTAGAGACCAGGCATGTTCTTCGCTTCATCCCAGTGTGTTCTTGGAGCGACCTCTTTAGAGTGTTCGCTCCACTGCTCCAGCTTTGAACCTCGCTGGTTTCATCCAGGGACGCTTGTGATGCAGCAGGATGTGACCAAGCTTTATGACCTGCTCTGCCCTGAGTGACTGACAAGGGCACGAAACACCACCCGGCAGCCATCAATGACTCCACAAGGCAGCAGAGACGCAGGGCCCACACATTTGGCTTTCTCGCTCCCGGCAGTCTGACCTGGATCCAGCGGTCGTTCCGGTTCTCCACCTCTGGGCAGACGGTCAGCTTGCAGCGGGCTTTCCTGGTGAGTTCACTCACAGCTTCCACGAAGTCGGCGTTGTCGCTCATGCTGGGAATGAAAGAGGGGAGGAGAGTGAGGCTTAAACTGGGGGATAGACGGACGCTCTCCCACCACCCCAAAAAGAGCCCGTCACTGGTGAGATCCCAGCAGGTCCAAGTCAAACAGTGGGGAATGGATTGGGCGACCGTTATTTATCCAACAGGGGATTTAGTATGTTAACGAAGCGCTAATCGGCTTGGTGCCTGAGAGTAGCCGAGCCCCTTTCCTGGATATCAAGAGGGAATTTTTCACCCATCAGTCTCACTGCCACCACTTGGGGGTTTTGGCCCAGGCGTTCTTGCCCTCCCATGGCACAAGGGCGTTGACGGAAATGGTCTAGGCTTTAACGAAGCTATTCCAGGCATGATGGGACCAGGGACAGCTGTAAGGTCTCCACCATCTGACTTCACGTGCCCAAAGAGGCCCATCCTTATACAGGCTGGGTCCCAAGCAGAGGTCTTTGGAGGTGGCCTCTTCCAACTTGGCTTGCTTTTAAATCCCAGTTAGGTCCTTGGGGCTTGATCCAAAGCCCATCGAAGTCAACGGGGCTACGCGCATGTTTGATGTTACGCGTGTGCTGAAGGGCTGCGCTGGACCAGGGGCAGAGGGCTCAGCACCTTGCAGGATCAAGCACCTGGGTAGAAAATAACAGCTCGGCCCATTTCCCCATAGCAACTGACCCATCCTGCCCTCACCTGCAGACAAAGACCTCCTGAGGCCTCTGAGTGTTGGGGGTCATTATCCAGGGAGCCATGTGGAAAACCACCGTGTCTGTGAAAATCGGGGTCTCGGGAAGATTCTAGGGAGGGGGAAAGAAACAAGAGGTGATTGATGAATCTTAGTCCAACTTCGAAGATCTCTCTGGAGCGGGGAGGGCGGGGGAAGATCCCTGCTTGCATCTGACCTCTGCCATCTCTCTGCTACGTCCGGTCCTCCCCACAGGGCCTGGAGGGCAGTGACGCCTTTTATCCATCCCTTTGCTGCTCCCATGTATTTTGCCCCTTTACCCACTGTAATTCAAGCCTCTCACATGGACATTCAGCGCCTCTGCCCAGAAGGAATGGGAGGCTCAGGCCTGGCTCAAAAGGCAGGATACCAATTTAGTTGCTATTCAAAAGCAGTTTCCTCCTGTTAAGAGTTTAGCATCAAAATCCTGGCTTCGGCTGGGGTAGCCCCTCATCCAGGACATTTTTGCCTTCTCCTACCAGTGTTATGGGCCCCAGCATGAGTCAAACCAACGACCTTTGCTGCTAAAGCCTGCTGTCACTTCAGCTAAAGAAGCAACTTCGTTAACTGGCGGCAGTTGTTGGTAGTTATCCCCAAGTGAACCGGCTACTAGTTGTGGACACAGCACACTCTCTTTGCCAGTGTGTTTCATTAGTACCAAGGAGGTTGGCACAGAGATCTCCATAGCAGCAGGTATGGACCAAGCTATCCACTGGGAGAGCATATCACTCATTTACCCCATTGGGCTTTGGAGACCGTGGCTGGTTTTAGAGGCTGTGGGATGTGTTATTCCAATGCTGTCCAGTTTCCATCCCCTCTCCCCAAGCCCTCCAACAAGCCTGTCTAGAAGCAGCTTTTCCTTTGGGTGACCCACCAGAGACATCAATTCTGCAAAGGCTGCACCAACTGCAGGACTGCAAAGCTGAACCGTTCCATGACTGAAACGCCCAGCTCAGGGGATGGGGACACGAGCCCTTCAGTCCCCATGGCTGGATCTCCTACACCCACGCTGTGCGGTGCTCTGGCCTCCTCCAGTGATGGTCATGCCACGTGCAGTAGTGGCTGAACCTTTGTAGAGATTCAGATATTAAGATCCAGCAGGCCGAGGCTCAGCCCTTGCTGCTGCTGCGCCACTGAGGGGTGTGGTAGACCGGCAGAACCCGCACTAGAGAAGCCGCTCGGCAGCGCTTTTGTTCTCTCCAGCCCAGACAGGTGCAGGCCAAGTGAGCGCAGCGGCTTATTGTACCTCAACTGGGACATCCAGCAGCGTGACGTGGAAGGAAACCAGCCCTGTGAAGTCAGCGTCCGGGAAGGCCAATCCCTCCACGTAGAAGGTGTCCTCTTCTTGTCCGCTGGGACGGTCCACTATGTAGGAGAGCTCATCGGACCCCAGCACGTGCTCGTACTGGTGGAGAATGTCATCGCCTACGAATGTAGAGGATACTGACATGTCGGGGGAACCACACTGAGCACGAGGGAGCGAGCAGAGGTAGCGCGGCTGTTCTCAGCTCCTGGGGATTAAGTTTCCAGACGTGACAGGAAGTGCATTGTTGGACGAATGGACTAGACCTTGTGTAGGGCCTTGTCTACATGGAGAATTAGCCCCAGCAGTGTAGCTGCACCCGTGCAAACCTCTCATGGAGACAGGCGAAGCCATGATTTGCACCAGTGGACCCAATTCCTCACAGGAGTTATCCACCGGTGTAAATTGCAGCCTACACTGGTGCAAAGACACCAGTGCTAGCAACTGGGGCCAATTTTCATGCTAGAAAAGGCCAGAGGGATGAGACTTGAAGTCTGATAACTTCAGTCACATGAGAGGTGCTTTACTGGCCTGGAAGCAGTCTTGCTGGCTGTGCATCAGCCTCTAGTTTGGGCTGGAATTTACAAGAGAAAAGGCCGGTGCTTAGAGGTGATGTTACTCAAAGCCCCGAAAACAGCTTCATAATCTTTTAGAGTAGACAGAGAGCATCCAGTCAACGGTAGCCTTGGGATTTCAGGCGTAAACCAGCCCCACCAGCTGCCCAGGGTATGTGGTTGGATGAGTGGTTTTCAGGTGCTGGGTTTGAGAACTGAACATAGAGTGCTGTTTGGGTCACGTTATTGAAACTGATCCTGGACTGGATAAGGAGCTCATGACAAACAGTGGGCCATGCATTTCAGCTCTGAATTCATGAGACTTTCAGGGTGGGTGAAGCATTTCAAAACCACCCAGGAGTCATCGAATGTTTACAGTGAATAGTCTGACCCTACTAACAGCAGCAGGACGGATTGGAGGGGTTTATTCACCATTTATTTGCCAACCTGCTGTCTCCCCCCACTCCATTATTACAGCAGACGCCAAGGGCAGCCCCAGTTTTGATCATTTTATCCATTTCCACAGCCCAGGGTGCAGTCGCACCTCGGTGCTTACTGACAATATTTAAGAGGCATCACTTAAATATGCCCATATTGGGTACACCCAAATAACGGATGCTCCCACCTGCAGAGACGCTGGGCCCAGCTAATCGCAGTGTATGGCAAAGACTTTCAGAAAAAGGAGCCTACGTCCCTAAAGCTACATTTGGACTCCTCCAGGCATGCTCTGATTTTCAAAAGTGCCGAGCCCCCAGCAGCTTTCATGGAAATCATCAGGTGGCTCAGCAGGTCTGAGAATCAGGCAGTCTTTTTCAGAGCCCAAATGCATTCTAGGAGTCGTGATGGGGGGCACTGACTGGGAAGGGGTGAATGAGGGCCTGTGGACCCATTTGGCCCTTGTCCAGTGACACTGGCAGCAGGCATCACATGTGGACAGGGAGTTAAAAGGAGATGGCCCAGCTCAGTTTGGGGCTGACCAAGAAGGAGACGGAGCTCTACCTCCCCTCTTCCGTGGTGAGGGAAGCCTGGTTAGAGTCTGGGACAGCTTGCGGACAGGACGACCGGACCCAGGGAAACCAGTTTGAACACAGGCTCTTAACAGAAAGGTCGGGTGCCAAAGCCTCCTCGGCCAACCCTATTTTGAATTCTTGCTTTTCTCTTACTTTGGGGACTTCAGTACCCCTGGAGGGGTGGGACTCGAGCCTTCCTTAGCCAGCGGGCTAAAGCACCCTGCATCAGACACCACAAGAAGGGGTGACCGACACTTGGCAACCCCACGGCAGGGTAAGTTGGGCCCTAAAGGGGCTTTACACAGTCAGTTCTGGTTTGGAATTAGTTTGACCTACATTCGGTTCCATAAGCAGGCTTGGAAAGGTTTGATTTGTATGGGGAAGCGTTGATTTCAGCACACATGCAAACCGACCACGAAATATTTGCCTATCTGTAAATTTCAATTGTCAGTGAAAAGTGAAGAAAATGCTGCGTAAAACCTTTTTTGGGTCAAACTCCAGTGATTCAGGCTTTTGAATTAGGCTGGTTACAAACAGACTAGCGAACAGATAGTAAAAACAGGTCAGAGGTGTTGATTTAAGGGTATTTACGGTACTTTCTATATGGTGACTTGTGATGTTGACAGATTTGGGGTTGAATGGTTTATGAAGCTTTAACTCCGAGTGACAGCAGCTGCTGAAACTAAGTTATTGTTTGACAACCCCCCACCGCCACAATTCCCAGCAACTGTGAAAATATTATTGATCGAAATTATAAAAAATCAGATTTTGCCAATCCTAGGCGTAAGGCACCGATCTCCACCCCCATCAGCCTCAAGCACCGAACAAAATCGCCTTCTCTCAAACCCTCACCTTGTCCTTGCCGAGGTTTTAAGTCTGAGGCAGGGCGGTCAGGTCAGTTACCTCAAACTCTCCCAAAAGCTGCGTCATCCTTTGCCTGGAGCCCAGTGCCACTTAGAAAGGGGTGAAATTCTCCCTCTGCCTTTGAAAACCATCAAAGGAATTGCTTCCACTCTGATCCTGCCAGCCAGCCGCCCCGCTCATCCATGTACATGAGATCACTAAGACTGAATTTCCCCTGTGCACAGTGCCGGGTTTACAATGGCTCCATGGAGCCAGGCCCATGCTGAGAAGGGGCCCCAGCCTGCTTCACTTGCACTGCACCCCGAGACCCCAGTGGCTCCCCGCACCCACCACTTGCTCTTCTGGCCCTGCCTAGCAGCTGCCCAGGAGCTCCTCTCCACCCCCTGCCCTACCCCCTGTTCCTCTCAGCCCCCTGGCTGCACCCCAGTGTACCTCTAGCTCCAGGCAGTCTCTGCTTCCCACCACCTGTGCGGCCCCACCTGTCTCCCCGGAGCTGAGCCACCTGGGACTGGTGCAGAAGCCTGGCTAGTCTCAGCCTGGTGAGGGAGGGAGACAATGTGGGGGAGCTTGGCTGGGCCTCTCCAGGCAAGAGCGCTTGAGTGAGCCTGGCTGGAGCAGGTCCTGGCCTGGCGGATCACGTCACTCCCGAGAGACCAGAGCAATTCCCGGCCCTGGGACCAGCCCTGGCCACGCTGCCAGCTCAGCCTGGCAGACACAGTCGCCTCCCAGCAGGGCTGGTGAGTGAGGCTATGGGGCCAGGGTGGAAGAGTGGGTCTGTGGAGAGTATGGGGGGGTGCTTGGCTGTGAGGGGGCGGGGAAGATCTGTGTGTGTTGGGGCACTAGGGAGTGGGGGTTCTGTGGAGGGGGTGCTAGGCAGTTGTGGTGGGGCTGTGGGCAGGGGAGGCGCTGGGCAGGGGTGGTGATGTGCAGGGTGCTGTGCATTTGTGGGCAGGTTGGGCATAGTGGGTCTGGGGGCCTCTGGCCATAGAGAGTCGGGGGGTGTTGGGCAGAGGGGGTGGGGGGGCTGTGTGGTGTGGCATAGGCCCACCCCCGAGGGGAAGGGACAGGCTGGCAGCACAGGGCCGGCCAGGCCACTGTGCATCTGGTGACTGCCAGTTGGTAAGTAGTGCCCTCGCCTTGGGAGGAGCAGGGCCGCCCCTGCCATGCCCTATTGCCTCTGGCTGGCCCCTCACTCCAGGGACTGACCTCCCCGCACCATGCTGCACTGCCCTCATGGGGGCCCACAAAAGGTTAATCCAGCCCTGCCTGTGCCTCTGATGTTAGCTCCTCACCGAGCCCCATGGGACTCTCTGGATTTTCACTTCCCAGACTGGAAGAGAAGCAGGAGCAGTTGGTCTCCAGGCGCACTGCCCCTTCCCTACAACACAGCACCTCTGTCCTCCCCCAGCGACGAGGTTTTAACATCCTCTAGGAGAGCCAAGCACACGCACGGCATTTACCTGCTGCCCCAGTTCTGGAGCTGGTCATGTCTCGCTGGGCTGTCTGGTCTCAGTAACTTACTAGGGTAATACTCTCCTTTTCACTGCATCAGTAGCTGATATCATATCTTCACCAGGGCCGCCCAGAAGGGGGGGGCAAGTGGGGCAATTTGCCCCAGGCCCCCCCAGGGGCCCAGCAAGCCCTGGTCCAGCGGCGGTCCGGGTCTTCGGCGGTCTTTCAGCGGCGGGGCCCTTCAGTGCTACTGAAGACATGGAGCGACTGAAGGGCCCCCCGCCGCCGAAATGCTGCCAAAGACCCGGACCGCCACTGGGTGAGTACAAGCGCCGCAGCTCCCCCACTTTGCCCCAGGCCCCCTGAATCCTCTGGGCAGCCCTAATCTTCACTTTTACTGCCCTAACCCCAGTGCACTAATCACTTATAATTCAGATCTTCCCCAAGTTAAGAAACTGTTCTATAAAACAAACACCCCCTGTGGTGAATCAGCTAGGCTGCAGCAGGTCAGCAGAGGGCATGGGGTGGATCTACTGGGAGCAGGTCAGCAGCGGGCAGTGTGCTGGATTTAGTGGGAGCAAGTCACCGGGGGAACGTAGTGGATCATGGGAACAGGTCAACAGGGGCATGTGTTGGATCTGGTGGAAGTAGGTCTCTTTTTCCAGCTGGGGAAGACACTGGCAGGAGGGCACTTGCATGTTGGGAAGGGTGGGGCTCTGAGTGGCCCTGGAAGGAGGGTGGTGGTGGGGCAGTTGGCAGAGCATCCATTGGAGGCCCCCAGTTGGCAGCTGAATCACCTGCGGCACTTGGCTCAGCTGTGGGGCATCTGGCACACTAGTGGGGTGGTGTCAGGACAAAGGCTGGCTGGCAGCATTGCGGACACCCATAATGGGCAGCAGTGACACTTGATTACACTAGGATGTTGCACTAAAAGGATGTTAAGGTGGCACGGAGGCGTACTCAACAAAAAAAGCAGAGAAGTGCAACTGTTAAGGTTGACCAGACACCCTTAACTCTGCCCCCTCCTGTATCGGTCATTGTGATACAGTATAATTACAGCACTGCACTCTGGCCATGAGCCTCCAGCGCTGCTCAGGAGCATTCTGGAGTGCAAAGATTGCCTGTGAGTTCCCCCACTCCAGGGCTAGGCCACTGTTTCTCAAACAATACAATAGAAAACTCCAACTGTGCAAACATCCAGGCACAAGTTTAAGTACCTGAATGGTCCCACTTGAGTCACTGGAAGTATTCACTCGCTTACAGCTGAGCCTGAGTGTAATAGGGTGGTCTTTCTCTTTAAAGGCTGGGGCCCTGGGACACCCCCACCCCCAGCCCTGTTTGAGGATGGAGTCTTTTTCCAAACAGGGAGGGGGATGAGCAGACCCAGCTGGGCAGCGGGCCGGAGATTCCTTGCCCTGTCCAAGCCTGAGCACTGCTGGAAGGATGCTGGCAGGCTCTGGAGTAGGAGGGAAGACACAGGGAAAAGCCACTGGAGCCTGCTTTGGCTGGGGGAATAGCTTTGTTTTGATATGCTGCGGGGTTTGTGCCTGACAAATAAAACTGTGCCCTGCAGAAAGGGCCGGGCCAGCTTTGGGGCCTGTCGTTGGTCTTCCCTGAGCTGGGGAGCCAGGCAAGCAGCATGCCGTGTGTGGAAGTGTTTGAGAGACTGGGGCGAAAGTGTGGAGGTAAATGGACATGGATGCAGAGGGCGACCTTCCTGAGGGCAGATTTAGAACTCTATCCTGCTCGCCTTGAACTCAGTAGCAAAGCTCCCACAGGCTTCACAGGGAGCAGGAGCAGATCCTTGGATGGATTCAATATTCCAGCCAATTTTTACTAAAACCCTCTTCCGCTTTCTTGCAGCAGGCTGTTGAAGTGCTACCGCTCTCCAGAGTAGGTTATCAGGTCATGAAAGACTGCAGGGTACCGCGGCGGCACACAGGCAGAGAGAATTCTAGACACTCCGCGTGTCTCGGTCCGGAGCTGTGATTCCAAGCCCGCAGCAGCCAGAAGGCCAGATACTCACCCCGAGCATGGAAAACTCCCACTTTGTCTGCATCTGACACGGAAATGTGAAGAACCAACTTGTGGTCGTCAAAGATTGCATCGGGGCCTTGAGTTCTCAAGATCATACATGACATGTCCCGAAGGTCTGAGGGTAAGAGGAGACCAAAAGAGAAAAGAGTGGGGCTTATTAAAGCAGCTGCTTTCAGATTTGGACCATCAGGTCTCTGGAACCTAACATTCAACTACTGCCTATCAGCCTGGCCCCACCGATGTCACTGGATCTAGGCCAATGTACACTCTCTGGTCCATAGTGTAGGTGATCCCCCTATAGAAACTCTACCCCTCAGGTAATGCTAGGACCGATGGGATCCTTGTATATATACCAACTGTATAAAGAAGGGATGGGGAAATCACTTCTTCTAGGCTGGTGCTAAAGGAGGAAGTTGCAGCTCATTCTGAAGCTATGAGGTTAGAGCATTGGAACATGGGACCCCTGTGCTTTGCCCACCCCTTCGGTTTCCATTGTGTTCCTTTTTTCAGGTGTGGGTTAGGGAAGGCTGTACGCTCTATTGTCAAGCCAGGTGTCTCTTGTTTAGCATTGGAGACACAGAGGTGACCCTCCAAAAATCAAAACTAGAAGTGGTTGGGTACCCAAGAGAGAGAAGAAGAGATATGCCCCCTTGACTATTCCATTCAACAGGGTTATTTTCAAGAGACTTGTGCCTTAAGCTTAGCAGCATCACAATGTAAAATAAACCCCCTCACCCCCCCGGACATCTTGAACATGCTGTTCCATAAGAGGCAGCCAACATCTAGCCTGCCCGAGAAGGTAGACTAGCTATGGGTTGAAAATTGGCCTAAGCTGGAGCTGTCTCACTGCATGACCAGTAGCCTGTGAGTCACATGGCTCAGTTAGAGGGTTACACTTCTAACATAGCCACTTTGCAAACATTTTTGCAGTTCTTATGATATCATTGAGATACCTTGGATGTACCTGGAGCTGTGTTCGGAATAAGAAAGACATCCTGATAAGCAGCGGTATGAGTGGCCTACCTGGGCATTTTCCAGGGTTTATGTTTTATAGCTCTACTGGTAGCAGTTCATGGATGTGGACCATGAAAATCTAGGCCTAGCTCTGATGAGTGGAGCCCATGAACACTCCTTGGGCTAGTGTCCAGTGTTCGTACACTCACTACTCCCTTTTATACAGGTGTAGTTTCTTCTTAGGACTCAGCTAACATCTTGCATTCTGGCCTGACCTGGCTGGCATTTCAGACATTCTGCATCATCTGATTAATGCCCATTCCAAAAGCAGTGATCCATTCCCAGCCAGTACCTGCATACGATCGAACACAGAAATCCATGTTGTCCATATCCGAGGACTTTGGGTCGTCCCTATCACAGTTCACTAGCAGGATAGCTCCTTGCCCATCTGGGCCCCATGTCCACTCTCTCTGCAGAGGCAACACAGACAGGCTTGGTACGGAAATCAGGAACAAGACCAGTTGGAACCTAATTATTTTCACTACTACAGTAATAAAAGTTGACAGGACAGGCATGTGACATAGCTACTTCCTGTTACGCCAGCCCCTATGGAAACCTCCCAGTTGTTCTCCATGTTACCCAGTGCCAAGTCAGAAATATATGAACTTCACACACACACACACACACACACACACACACACACTGTTGTAAGGCAAGTGCTATGGTTTGAGCATAGGACTGGGAGCCAGGGTCCTACTGATACAGCTGGGTGGAGGACTGTCTTCCCGTCCCAGGAAACTTTCTGATATATCAACAAAATTAGTGTCAATGGAAACACTTCAATCATTTAGAAACATTTTGGTTACTACTTTTACTATAATCAGCTTAAAATTTCTACATGAAACCCAGAAAACTAATACTTTCCATCTTGGAAATGTCAAAACCAAATGTTAACAATCTCCAAACTTTTCAGACTTTTTTTCCAAGGCAAAAAAATTGTCAAAACTGACCCTTTCCTGTGAAGTTTCTGTTTTGATGAACTGACATTTTCCAACAACAACAACAACAAATTCACTTAGGGCCTGTCTACACAGGGACACTCGGGAAAATTAATCCAAATTAACTAAAGATGTAAATTTTAAATCGATTAGTGCATTAAACCCCTTTGTAGAAGCTCTTATTCATAATGAATTCATTTTCATTTAATTAACTTCCAAAGTGAATTAATAAACTGAATTAAGGCCACTTTAATTCTGAACAAGCATGTTCACACAGGGGTTTAATGTCGTTTAATTCCACTTAAACTTCACACCTTTAATTAATTCAGAATAATTTTTCTGAGCATCCCCATGTAGACAAACCCCCTAAATAACACTGTTGTAGCTTCTTTAATGCTCCCTGCAGGTCACAAGCTGGTGCTCTAGGCTGCAGCCAACTGTACTAGATAAACCATGATCCATAGCATGTCTCCTTTACATTTGATACTTTGCTGGGGAGCTCTGGGGTGTTCAGCTCAGAATTTACTCAGCCTACTGGTCTCCCTTATTCGGTACAAAGATGAATCATACTTACCTTATCTGCTGTTTTCCTCTTCGCCGCCCCACTGCGAGTTGTATCAGCATCCAGGGAGATGTCTGCAGTGGCCCAAGAGAAGGAGAGAACCCATCAGGCTGGAAGGCACTGAGAACCAATGAACTGGACTTGACCACGTTCTCGCCAGGCTTGGGATCTTCAGTACCAAAAGCAGAGGTAGCTGAGGATCCTTCGGTGGGTACGTACCATTATAGGCTTCTTTAAAAGCGGGCAACCCCCATAGCCACAGGGCAAAACAAGACCTGGAGTGAACACAGCTCAATGGGGAGAGGTGGGAGCTACAAGGGAACTGGTCTCCGTTAAAGCACGGGGCTCAGATCAGCTAGCCTGTCCCTATGAGCAGGGCTGCTTGAACATTTTCCATCACAACTGTCTTTGACTAAATGAAAGTATTCACGAAAAGCATTTGCTTTCCACAGAACATTTTCATTTTTTTCGTTGAAAAAACAGAACACCCAAAACCTGAAATATTTCCAATCTGTGGGAATGCTGCCATGATGCCTTATGGGAGTTGTAGTCCAAGTGCCTCTTATCCCCATTATCCCTTGTGGTCCAGGCTCCTGGCTGGGCTGCATCTCCCAGGATGCACCATTGCCAGCGACAGCCATAATGCACCAGCCCCCTCCCCAACGGGGAGACAGTGGTGCTTTCTGGGAGATGTAGTTTAACCAGAGATCCTAGCCTAGAGAGGAGAATGAGAGCATGAGGCACCCAAACTATAAGTCCCATGAGTCATTGTTGCAGCATTTCCAAATGGAAATATTTTGGCTTTTGAATTTCCACTGAAAAATTGAAATTTCTGTGCCCCACTTCCACCCTCCTCCACACATATTTTTGCCAGAGTACCCAGAAACCAGCATAAAAAATGTGTCCTCCCACCCAAGGGAGTGGCACGTTGGGGCTGAGTTTATTGAACAGATGGATTCTTAGGTTCTACTTACCAACACAGGTAAGGTAGAGCATGGCTCTGTGCATAGGAGGCCCCCCATCCTGCCCATAGTATGAAATCCTAACCTGCAAAAGACACCGCAATCAGCACGACCACTTTCAGGACACTGTCGCCTGTAGCGAAGCTAAGAGTAAAACAGATAGAGGCTTGGGACATAACACTGCCACGGATGAGACCAGAATGAGAGTCTTGCACGTGGTCTTCCACTTTCGACGCTGGGAGCAACTGGGAGTGTAGATGACTCCTTCATTAAAATCCATTATTTTAAGACAGAGAGGATGGTCATGTGGCTTGGGACCTGGGCCGGGACTCAGGAGGTCTGGGCTCAATCCGTGGCTCTGTGCCATCAGGCAAGTCCCTTATTCTCTCTGTCTCTGTTCCCCATCTGTGAAATGAGGATTATACTTCCTTTATACCACTGCCTATCTTCTCCATTTAGACCAGTGGTTTTCAACCTGTGGTCCGCAGACCCTTGGGGGTCAGCAGACTATGTCTAAGATTTCCAAAGGGGTCCTCACCTCCATTCAACATTTTTGAGGGGTCTGCAAATGCAAAACATCTTGAAAACCACTAATTTAGGCAGCTCTTGTGGGCAGGGACGGTCTCTCACTTGTGTTCGTACAGCACCTCGCACAAGGCGACCTGTCAGTGCTACTGTAATACAAATACTAATGCAGATTAGAGTCCTATTGCTCCCTCATGGAAATGCACAACAGGATAATGAGGCTAAATAATAAACACCCCAAAGCAGCAGGTCCAGGCTGCTGAAATGAAGCGGTTTTACAACTGGGCTGTTCTCTCGGTCAGTGAGGTGACGGAAGTCCCGTATGAGAATGCATCACCCAGGGATTCATGGGATACCCCACTCAAACACCCAGGACGTGGGCACCCTTAGCAAGCAGACATTTCACCAGCCAAGGCACAGTGTCTGCTGACCTACTTCAAACACCCTCTTGCCTGGTCCAAGACCTGAGTAACAGCTCTTTGCTCCTGTGTTAGTGGAAGTTTGACATTGTGTTTTCCATGGGTGCGTCCCCCTCCACGACAAAATCACCTTGTTATCATTGACAGCATCGCTTGGTGCCTTCATAGTCACCACCACCTCCACCCCGACATCCAGGGGCCATCTGGGCACGCACGTCGGTACCTTGGCAACTTGAGGGTTGTGGACAATATAGACGTCAACATCAGGGGTGCCACGGACGTCGAACGACGTGGCGTCCTTCGGGGCTGATCTGAGGCAGAGGATGACATTCAGTTACTGGCGCAGCTGGAAATCCCGTCCGCTCCCGATGTCAGCTCCGTAAAGACGCTATGGAGCCAGACAACTACACTGTGGTCTTGTGACCGCTCCTGTTCTAAGGCGAGGGAATTCCGCAGTAAAGACAGACTGTGGGTGCAGTAAGTGGCACCCACGGAAGCTTCTGCTGTAAACTGCACGAATCCGTACCCCATGATGGAGGAGACGTGCTGAGCAGATTTTATTCAGTATTTTGGTGTGGGCAGGTACAGCTGAGATCTGGTGTCAAAAGCTGCACAAAAGAAACTGATGCCGGCAGCAGTTCTCAACCGGGGGTACATTTACCCTTGGGAGTATGCGGAGATCTTCCAGGGGTACAACTCATCTAGATATTTGCCTAGTTTTACAACAGGCTACATAAAAAGCACAAGCGAAGTCAATGCAAACTAAAATTTCACACAGTGACTTGTATATCGAGCAGTATAAACCATACACGGAAATGTAAGTACAATATTTATATTCCAATTGATTTATTTTATAATTATATGGTTAAAAATGAGACAATAAGCAACTCTTCAGTAATCGTGTGCTGTGACACTTTGGTATTTTGATGTCGGATTTTGTCAGCAAGTAGTTTTTAAGTGAAGTGAAACTTGGGGGAGCACAAGACAAATGGGACTCCTGAAAGGGGTACAGTCATCTGGAAAGGCTCAGAGCCACTGGTGCACGAGTAGTCTTACTGGTCCTGCAAAACCCAGGGACTATGCTACTTATCCGTGAGCACCATTAACTGTATACACACATTCACTCATGTAATATTTCCCCAATTTACATCAAGTTTTTGACCCACAATTGGGAGGCGGGGGAGTGGGTGGTAGGGATCAGCCAGTTCATTTATACCCAAAAAAAAAAATACTTAGAGACTTTACCAATCATCTCAGTGACAGACATGGCAATTTCCTGCAATAGTCTTGGGAAACCTCACTGAATTAAGTTTATGTGTTTGGGGTCCACTGTATTAAATGTATTTTTACATGTGGTTTATGTATTCTTGTGGGTTGGATTCTATGTAGCCTCTCCCTAGGAGGCAGAGGGGGCTTGAACCCTGGGAAGTGTTATGAACTTCAGAGGACTGTAATGAACAACGTGCCAGACAAGAATGGGCTTTGGGGACAAATAGTGTCAAGTGGTTTGCCTGGGGAATCTCTACGGGGAGTTGAATGCAAATTCCCACCTCTGGTTATACAAAAACCCAGGCTTTGGAAGTTGTTTCCTGAGAAGGAGATCACTGTCTGGTGATTGCCTGTTCTTGGAAGCTCAAGGTCAAAGGCCCAAGTGGTAGAAAGGAAAGATTAACACTATGTCTGCACGACATCATTCACAGCAGCGCCAGCTTCACCGATGTCACACTTCTGGTGAAGATGCTCTAAGCCGGCGGGAGAGAGCTCTTTCATTGGCTTAATAACTCCTGCCTTCGTGAGAGGCGGTAGCTATGTCTGCGGGAGAAGTTCTCCAACTGCCATGGCACTGTCTACACGGACGCTTAGTCGGTGTAACTTGCGGCGCTCGGATGCATCGATTATTCACACCCCTGAGCACTGTAAGTTGCACCAAAGTGATTTGTAGTGTGGACGTAGCCTGAGCTATTCATGATGGTGTTAATTCTTATCTAAGGCTGCTATGTAACCACACCATGTGTTGGAGTTTGAAGGACTGCCTCCTACCAGAGCCCCTGCCAGAGTTGGGGGGTGATCTCTGGTAGGCTTATTAGCGCATGTGCAGGATCTTTATTATTTTAATGTTTTCTCTGTAATGCTTTTAGCTTAAGAATGAAGGTGCTTGCTTAGAAAGGATGTGTGGTAACTTGAGACTGCTGGCAGTTACATTGTTCATAGCCTCCTAAGAGAAAGCAAAGTGCAGATGCTGGCCCGTTTAAGCAACCTGGCTTGCTGGGGATATCACGGGATAGGCAGAGAATTCTGCAGCCTGGAAAAAAACCGAATCAGGAGGAAGAGAGACACTGGTCTCTGCCCAAGAAAGATGATGGCTGAGGAGCCAGGAGTGGGTGCCCTTGAGAGACCTCGGAGGGGGAACAGAGGTGCAGTTGCCCTAACTTGTGACAAGTTTGATCCCCATTTCTCTGGGTACAGTTGTGGCAGCTTGTAGGAATTAGACGTTGGTAATACCACACTGGAGAGTGGTAATAAATCTGCCTATAAACCCGATGCCTTCTCTTGTGGTTGGAATTAGCAACGCTTTCTTATGCTCTGTAAATGCCTTATTCCATGGGGTGGTTTCCTGAGCAAAGTTAGAGCATTGGAAGTGTGCAGGGGTGCGTATAGGAATACGTGGATCTTTATCAATCTAAGGGATTTCTATGGCTAACATTGCCACAGTATCTGAGCGTCTCAGAATTTAATGTACAGATGTGGAACTGAGGCACAGAGAGATGAAGGGTCTCGGAGACACTGAGGCTTAGAGAGACTAAAAAGTACCTAAGTGACTTAGGAGCCTAAGTCTCATTAAAAATCACCAGGGCCTAGGAGGAAAGCTGGGAGAAATATCTCTGACAAATAGCTGTTTGAGGAAAAATTAAGATTTGGTCAACTGGAAAGTATTGACAAATTTGACATGACTAGTTTGAGCCATTCACAAAGTGGCCCGATGAGGAGGAGGAGGTAGCAGTGGTAGAAGACTGCTCAGCAGTCTTAGCTCAGTGGTGAGGGCCCTCACCTAGGACGGGGGAGACCCACGTTCAGAATCTCTGCTCTGGAACAAGCCCACAATGAACTTTTTCAATTCAAGGAAAAATCTGAAACATTTCAGATGCAGTTCGACTCACACCATTTGTTTCAGAACTGCCAACGCACCGAAAATCAGTTATTTGCCCAGCTCTGCATCAGAGTCTAAGTGACTTAGGCACTTTTTAAATGATCCCCTAAGTGACTTGCCCATGATTACACAGGAAGTCTGTGGCAGAGAAAGGAATTGAACCTGGGACCATAAAAAGCTTGCTGCATCTTTCACAGGTCTATATCATAGAATTGGAAGGGACCTCGAGGGGTCATCTAGTCCAGTCCCCTGCACTCATAGCAGGACTAAGTATTATCTAGACCATCCCTGACAGGTGTTTGTCCAACCTGCTCTTAAAAATCTCCAATGATGGAGATTCCACAACCTGCCTAGGCAATTTATTCCAGTGCTTAACCACCCTATCAGGAAGTTTTTCCTAATGTCCAACCTAAACCTCCCTTGCTGCAATTTAAGCCCATTGCTTCTTGTGCTATCCTCAGAGGTTAACAAGAACAATTTTTCTCCCTCCTCCTTGTAACAACCTTCTATGTACTTGAAAACTATTATCATGTCCCCTCTCAGTCTTCTCTTCTCCAGACTAAACAAACCCAATTTTTTCAATCTTCCCTCATAGGTTGTGTTTTCTAGACCTTCAATCGTTTTTGTTGCTCTTCTCTGGACTTTCTCCAATTTGTCCACATCGTTCCTGAAATGTGATGCCCAGAACTGGACACAACACTCCATCTGAGGCCTAATCAGCACAGAGCAGAGCAGAAGAATCACTTCTTGTATCTTGCTTACAACACTCCTGTTAATACATCCCAGAATGACGTTTGCTTTTTTTGTAGCAGTGTTACATGTTGACTCATATTTAGCTTGTGATCCACTATGACCCCCCACATCCCTTTCTGCAGTGCTCCTTCCTAGTCAGTCATTTCCCCTTGGGTATGTTTGCAATTGATGTTTCCTTCCTAAGTGGAGCACTTTGCATTTGTCCTTAGTGAATTTCATCCTATTTACTTCAAACCATTTCTCCAGATCATTTTGAATTTTAATCCTATCCTCCAAAGAACTTGCAACCCCTTCCAGCTTGTTATCGTCCGCAAACTATATAAATGTACTCTCTATGCCATTATCTAAATCACTGATGAAAATATTAAACAGAACTGGACCCAGAACCGATCCCTGTGGGACTCCACTCGTTATGCCCTTCCAGCAGGACTTTGAACCAGTGATAACTACTCTCTCAGAATGATTTTCCAACCAGTTATGCACCCACCTTATAGTAGCACCATCTAAGTTGTATTTCCCTAGGTTGTTTATGAGAAGATCACACGAGACAGTATCAAAAGCTTTACTAAAGTCAAGATATACCACATCTACCACTTCTCCATCCACAAGGCTTGTTACCCTGTCAGAGAAAGCTATTAAATTGGGTGTGACACAATTTCTTCTTGACAAATCCATGCTGACTATTATTTATCACCTTATTATCTTATAGGTGTTTGCAAATTGATTATTTAATTATTTGCTCCATTTCTGAGTACTGAAGTTAAGATGACTGGTCTGTAATTCCCTGGGTTGTCCTTATTCCTCTTTTTACAGACTGGCACTATATTTGCCCTTTTCCAGTCCTCTGGAGTCTCTCCTGTCTTCCATGGCTTTTCAAAGATCATCACTAATGGCTCAGATATCTCCTCAGTCAGCTCCTCGAGTATTCTAGGATGTATTTCATCAGGCCCTGGTGACTTGAAGACACGCCATAAAGCAGAGCACTTCTGGTTGACCAGAGACAATCGAGTCCATGTGAAAAGGGACAACTATGCATTCAATTCAATCATTCAGATGCATGTTTTCAACTCCCCTTCTAACCAGTAACAGCGGAATGGCCCCTTGGAGCCATCAGTGGCAGAGGACCCCTGTCACAATTGGGAGCCCTAACTTGTCATTCAGAATCCACCTTTCCTATTAACTCCCATGAGTCACGGTCTTAGCACGGTCTCTGTGCTTAGGGTGAGGATCCTTCCTGTGGCAGCCACGCAAACCTCTTCAAGAGAAAACATTCATCACATCTGGCCAGAAGCTGACCCAGGAAACAAGCTGTTGCCAAACAGGTCGAGTTAAGATTTCCTGCTAATCAACAGAGCAGAGCAAACAAGCTTATCCCAGCCCTTTTCTACAGATGGAGGAACCTGCCTGCTTGCTGGCAGGCCCTGGCTTGTGTTGCCATTTGGCAGTGCAGGTCAGGAAGGAGATAGGCATTCCAAAGGCACAGTTCTCCCAGCACATCCTCCTCACATCAGCAGAAAGTGCTGCCCTGCCCCGGTCATCGGCAGGAGGTGACAATGACCAGTAGCGCTACCTGGTTCCCAGCAAACAAGGGGTTAAACGCTGCTCAGTTTTCCCCTTGTCTGGTGCAGAGTGCGGGGGATGCCTTGGATGGTTGGAATCTGTTCCCAAAGCTCGTAGGCCTGAGCCGAGTCCCAGCTGTTTCCTTCACTTCTTATTAGTTGTGTTACCATGGTCTCTAGGAGTCCCAGGCATGGACTGGGACCCCAATGCACCTGGCGCTGGACAAATCCAGAACAAAAAGACGGCCTCTGCCCCAAGGGGCTTGGATACAGACAGGAGAGTACAAGGAAACACCAAGACACGGATCAGCAGATTGGCAGTGGTCCCAGCACAGCAGCGGCCTAACCATTGCCCAGTTTTTTGTGGGCATCGCAGCAAAGAGAGTCTGGCTTCCTCTTTGTTATAAGGATTAGCCCTTGAGGAAAAGCCTGGCTGAGCCCAGCTGCTTTTTCCTGCCAATTCATGCTGCTCCATTAGCGAGGACGACTGTTTCTGTGGTTGAGGCCCATGACAGACTCGTGTCAGCCCACTGCTTTTCCAGCTGACCGGGAGACAGGTTCCATTGCACTGAGGGAACAGGCGAGCATTGGTCACCAAGCACCGAACAAATGAGATCACATCGCAAAACTCCGTGGCCAGTATGTTGCTGCCTACGTAGATATGGATTAGCAAAGCTTTCCCCACCATGTAGCACCAGCCCCAGTGACTGGGTATTAACTGTTACTCAGAGACTCACAATGGGCTGGGGCACAAAGATGACTCAAGACAGGAGAGCCGAGATGTGAGGCAGGCAAGGAATGCAGCTACCAACCGCAGCCCCTACCTGTGGGTGTTTTCCAGGAAGTTCCCCGCTCTGTTTTGGGACATGATGCTTCTAGCAAAGGCGCCGTAGTTGGCAGTGCTGCCAACCCCAAGTGCTTAAAAACTCATGGGTCAGTCCCCAAAAACTCATTAAAAAAAAAATCACAAGAGAGGAAAAAAAGTGCACGGGGGATTCTTAATCTTTGATATCTGGTTTCTGGGCTGTTTTCCTTTACGCATTTTCCGAATGAACCGTTTTGCCATTTTTGTTTTGGAATAAACCAGGTCCTGTTGAATTGTTTTGCAATTCATTTTGGTTTGGATCTGTTTTCAAAGAAGCTGGGTCCTTTCGAACTGCCATATTCTAATCAAAGCAGCACTCCAAAAAAAACAGCATTTCGAAACGTTTCCTTCTACCCGAACAAAAAGTCTTTTTTGGGTTGTTTTGCTTCAGCAAGAAAAAACAAACCAAGAAAAGAATTGGGTTTGTTTAGTTTGGAAAAGAGAAGACTGAGAGGGGACATGATAGCAGTTTTCAGGTATCTAAAAGGATGTCATCAGGAGGAGGGAGAAAACTTGTTCACCTTAGCCTCCAGTGATAGAACAAGAAGCAATGGGCTTAAACTGCAGCAAGGGAGATTTAGGTTGGACATTAGGGAAAAGTTCCTAACTGTCAGGTAGTTAAACACTGGAATAAATTGCCTAGGGAAGTTGTGGAATCTCCATCTCTGGAGATATTTAAGAGTAGGTTAGATAAAGGTCTATTAGGGATGGTCTAGACAGTATTTGGTCCTGCCGTGAGGGCAGGGGACTGGACTCGATGACCTCTCGAGGTCCCTTCCAGTCCTAGAGTCTATGAGTCTATGAGTAAAAGAGTTTTGTTTCCGTCTGAAACGCAAACCACTTGCATTTGGGATGTTTCAGTTGGGTCACTGCACAGAAAAGCCAGTGATTCACCCAGCTCTAATTGCGTGCATTCCACATCACCTGGTGCTTGATTTCTTCAGTTTGGCAACCCTGCCGTATGCCAGTCACGCTCAGAACCGCACCCTGTGCCCCCCTTCTCCAGGCCTGGTGGTGGCAGTTACACAACAGTGACGCTCCCCTCCCTTCCTCTGATCCCAAGGACAGCCTGAGTTCTAAATTTACGGGATGAATCAGTGACACTCCAGGCCATTCTCTGAGCCATCTAGAGGGCCACCCAGATGATTCAGGGGACCCAGGGCAAAGCAATTTCAGGGCCCCCTTCCATAAAAAAAAAAAGTTCCAATCTATAGAATACTATATTTTCATGGGGGGCCCTGCAGGGCCTGGGGCAAATGGCCCCACTTGCCCCCCCACCCCCCCGGGCAGCCCTGGCCATCTATAAAACTATTAGCCCATGTACTTCCCTCTGAGGTAGCCCAGGGAAAAGGAAATGGCAGGAGAGAGATCACTTGATCATTACCTGTTAGGTTAACTCCCTCTGGGGCACCTGGCATTGGCCACTGTCGGTAGACAGGATACTGGGCTAGATGGACCTTTGGTCTGACCCAGTATGGCCGTTCTTATGTTCTTATGAAACCAAGAGCAACTCGAACCCTTTGCCCTCTATTCCCTTAACACGGACAAGGCTCCCTTCTGCATTTAACTCCAAATAGCTGCCTGAAGGGAATTGGCATCTGCAGCATATACAGGGTGACCAGACAGCAAGTGTGAAAAATCAGGACAGTGGGGGGGGGGAGGTACTAGAAACCTATATAAGAAAAAGACCCCAAAATCCCTATAAAATCAGGACA
The DNA here is from genome assembly GCF_007399415.2 of Gopherus evgoodei. NCBI lineage: Eukaryota > Metazoa > Chordata > Testudines > Testudinidae > Gopherus > Gopherus evgoodei. Next base: position 6,385,727 of record NC_044339.1, on the reverse strand, counting down.
TTTGGTCACCCTAAGCATGTAGCACAGGGAGCTTTGAGGAAGCCATAGTCCTGAGCAACTGGACAGGCTGTGGAGGAGCTTTCAGAGTAGCAGCCGTGTTAGTCTGTATCCGCAAAAAGAACAGGAGGACTTGTGGCACCTTAGAGACTAACACATTTATTTCAGCATGAGCTTTGGTGAGCTACAGCCCACTTCTTCAGATGTATAGACTGGAACACACAGACAGGAGATATTTAGACATACAGAGAACACGAAAAGGTGGAAGTATGCATACCACCAGGAAGATTCTAATCATCAGCAGGAGAAAAAAAGAAAACATTTGAAGTGATAATCGAGATGACCCATAGAAGGTGTGAGGAGAACTTAACATAGGGAAATAGATTCAATTAGTGTAATGACCCAGGAGCTGTTGTATTTATTTAGATGGAATATAGGGGCCAAAGGTGTTAACATCATCCAGTCACTGTCCAATGTTAAGCAGTGTTTGGTATACAGAGACCTCGGTCTGCTTAGTACCACGGCAAACACACCATTAGAAACCCTTTTAGCCCTTTATTAAGGATACAGGAAAAGATAGTTAAAGCATCCAAAATGTACTGTATTAAATAAAACTCTTTTTAGCAACATCCCTTGTTCCCTTTCCTTGAGCTGGAGGGAGTTTTTAGAAGAAAACCCCTTTGTTGGACAGTCTCTCTGCTAATATCAGAGATGATCATCACTGTCCTTTGGGGCAAGAGAGAAGTTAGCCGAGAGGGGCTGAAGGTGCTGCTGTTGTTAAAGTCCGATCCTGTTTCATCCCAGATGGTGGTTGGAATTCGGCTGGAGCTGGTGGAGATAGCCATGTCATCTGGGTCCAGAGGTGAAAGTAAGCTGGTGCACCGTACCGGGGTGGCCTGGCTTCCCCTGGCGGCAATTTAAAGAGCCTGGGGCTCCCAGCAATGGCTGGAGCCCCAGGCCCTTTAAATAGCCACCAGAGCCCTGCTGCCAGAGCCCTGGGGAAGCGGCAGCAGGGCTCAGGCAGCGATATAAAGGGCTCAAGGCCCCTGCCGCAGCTACCACCCCAGACCCTTTAAATCATCCCTGGAGCCCTGGGGCAGTGGTGGCAGGGTTCCAGCAGCTACTTAAAGGATCCAGGGCTGCAGCAGCCACTACAGTCCTGGCCCTTAAAATAGCCGCCGGAGACCTGCCACCACCTCCCCAGGGCTCCGGGGATGATTTAAAGGGCTCGGGGTAGTAGCAGCAGCTGGAGCCCCGGGCCCTTTAAATCACCGTCCAAGCCCCCGGCTGCCGCTGCTACCCCGGGGCTCTGGCAGTGTGGCTCTGGTGGTGATTTAAAGGGCTCTCGGCTCCCATGGCTGCTACCCTCTGGGGCCTTTTAAATCGCCACCTGAACCCGGTGCTGGAGCCTTGGGATGGTGGCAGCAGGGCTCTGGTGGTGATTTAAAGGGCCAGGGGTTCTCGGCTGACGCTACTGCAGTGGAGCCCTGGGCCCTTTCAAGCTCTGCCAGAGGCCGGGGCCCCCTCTGATGGTGATTTAAAGTGCCCGGGCTCCGCTGCGGTAGTAGCAGCTGGAGCCCCAGGCCATTTAAATCACCCCCAGGGCTCCCAGCTGCCTCTGCAGCTGGTAGCTCCAGGGGTGATTTAAAGGGCCCAGGGCTCCCAGCTGCTGCTACCCTAGCCCCGGCCCCAGGCTCTTTAAATCCTGATTTAAAGCGTCTAAGTATTTAAAGGCCCCGCCTCTTCTGGTAGAGGCCCCGCCCCCTCCTAAGGACTCCAGAATACCGGTAAGTCCTTTAAGTTACTTTCACCCCTGTCTGGGTCCCTCTTGCTGGTCCAGTCTGGTCAGGACATCTCTCAAGATCAGGCTGACAAAGGCACGGGGGTCTCAGGAGATGGTGGGGGAGGCAGCCATGCAGCTTGCTCCAGTAGCCAATTTCTCTCCCAAAGTCTCTTTTCTGAAGGTCCCACAAAGGGAGTGGTGGGCGGAGTGGCCCATTCTGTCATTATCTGGTCCACCCTGTAGGCCTCGTATCCAACACACCACACTTGGTTCACTGATTTTCGGTTCCACACTTTTCTGGTTTACCAGACATGGTCCTAGCACAGTCCTAGCGTTATAGCAATCGGCCTTTTCGTTTGGACCAGTCCAGTCTGTCTCCCTTTCTCCATCCCCATCTGTCATTGGAGGTGATTGTGACATCTTACGACCTCACACTGACTTGACGGTTGAGCTCTCAGTGAGGGTAAATTGGCAGGCCCTGTGACCACAACAGGACCAGGGAGCTGCTGCCGCCAGAAGAGGGATGGAAATAGAGATGGGCCAGGTAGCTCTAGTGTTCAAGATTATAGCAGTATGTTCAAGATTAGGCTTTAATTTGGGGCCCTGAGAGACAGGTGAGCCTGCAGAGGTTGTGGGGAGAAGACCTGAGAGAGGTTGAGCAGGAAGAAGCCCAGAGAAGTAGCCGCAACATGTAGGACTGAGCAGACCGGGGATACTGGTTATAGGATCCCCAGGCTGGAACCTGCATTTCCCTACCAGCCACTGGGATGGTGACACAGGCTGAACAAGAGGACAAAGGATGACTGGAACCCCTGAGCACAGGACGTGCAAGGACCACGGGGCCCAGAATTGGGGCCAGAGATCTGATATAACAACATTGAATGTCTGTTGGTAGGACTTTGTTACTCCAGAAATTATGAAATGGCTGGAGGACCCAATCGTGGGAAGAGGCGGACCACCAGAGGACCAGAGAGGCCGTCAGTAGGGGACACTATATGGGGAGAGCCACTATGCGACACCTGGCCCTGTAGAGACCCTCTAGCGGTGAGTGCACTCCCTTTGTGGGGGCCCCAGTCTCAACTGCGCCCACTAGGGGCTACTGTAATATACATGATGACCATGATGAAGGTCAGGGACTGGACTGTGGCCCAGCACAATTGGCTGCAGGATGAAAATGGAGAAGGAAAGCAGGAGCTGACTGGTTCCCAGAGCAGATGCAGCACAGGCAGCAACGGGGTGAACTTCCCGTATACGGCCCTGCCAGCATGCATCAGCCCTGTGCTGGGGAGACCCTTCCTAAGGGCAAGAGGAGATGGAGTTCAGTGACCATGGGCCATTCAATCCCTGGCCCATCTACTGAGAAAGCTAACAAGGATGCTTGTGTTGGCAGACACCTGTCTCCTATGAACTGTGCTCAATTCAAATAGGCCACCAAACAGCCATTAGATGTGTAATGGTTCCCTCCTGCCCCAAAAGAGGGTCTGTGGAGACTGAACCCCACATCTTTAGATCCAAGACATTGGTCTCTGCCACGTGAGCTAAAGGAGTAACTCCACTGTGTGGTAGCAGTAGAAGGCTTTTATCTCTATGGATCAGGCCCTGGAGGAAGACAGACTTAGCCAGCATGTTACCCATACTAACAACTTCTAATCTTCTTGGACTGAATTTGACACAGTGACAGTTAAGCTGTCTGGAGTGGCTCCAGGCAGCACGAGTGTCAACTCAGGGCAGACTGTTGAGCAGGGCACACAGCACAAATTGGCTATGAGCTCTATACTTAGATTTCACCAATCAAGCATGAGCTCCTCAGGCATTACAACAGCCTTAAGTTAGAGTCACAGACTGTCCCCTTGGGGACTCCAATCTATCTTGCTACCCAGGTAAACCTACCTTTGTGATACATGATCACTTACACCAAAAGTCACAACAATATTCAGGTTACTCCCAGTCCCAAAGAACTGATCATTTACTCCAAGTCAATTGCACCTTAGATCCTACTCCAGGGGTCAGCAACCTCTCAGAAGTGCAGTGCCGAGTCTTCATTTATTCACTCTAATTTAAGGTTTCGCGTGCCAGTCATACATTTTAACATTTTTACAAGGTCTCTTTCTATAAGTCTATGATATAAACTATTGTATGTAAAGTAAATAAGGTTTTTTAAATGTTTAAGAAGCTTCATTTAAAATTAAATTAAACTGCAGAGCCCCCCGGACTGGTGGCCAGGACCCGGGCAGTATGAATGCCACTGAAAATCAGCTCGTGCGCTGCCTTCGGCAATAGGTTGCCTACCCATGTCCTACTCCAAAGACAACACTTGTAGCCAATCCTCTAATAAACTATGGCAGATCTATTAACTAAGGAAAAGAAATGAGTTCTTTAACCTTGTAAATATGATAAACATACACATACCAATGAGTTCCAGCCTTAGAGTTCAAAAGGGGATGGAAGCTGCTGTAATATGCAAGCTCTGTAAGTCCTCCAAGGCTAACCCCGGGCCAAGCACTGGGGATCCCTTGCTTATGCTTAGAAATCTTTGCCCCTCAGAGTCCAAGCATCATAAAGACCCAGTTTCTTCCTGCCAGGGGTTTTTATTCCCTTCCCCCAGAGGTCAAGCTGATGGGACAATTACTCATGCACTTTCGTGGGTGGGGAGCGAGCAATCCACAAAGTCTTTTGTCCTCCGATGTCTCACAATGATTTTTGTGGTGTCGATGGGCCTTCTTTTGTTGGGCAGGACATAATGCCTCGTGGGGCAAACTGGTATATCACACTTGCTAATACTCCTCTCCTAACTGGGGGGGGTTTCCAGTTTCAGAACAAACACTTAACTATTACCCTATAACTAAGCTACGTTTTAGTCATGGGAATTTTTAGTAAAAGTCACGGACAGGTCACGGGCAATAAACAAAAATTCTTGGCCCCTGACCTGTCTGTGACTTTTACTAAAAACACCAGTGAATAAAACTTGGGGAGGGTGTGCTAGCTGCTTGGGGGAGGGTGAAGGGGAGGGGCAGGGGTTGTGGCATGGGACAGGATGAGGGGGGATCCCTGGAAGCGGTGACATCCCCCTCGCACAGCTGCTAGGCGGAGGGGTGGCCAGGCAGCTCTGCGTGCTGCCTCTGTGTGCAGGCACCTCCCCCACAGCTCCCATTGGCTGCAGGTCCCAGCCAATGGGAGCTGCGAAGCCAGCGCTCTGTGTGGACGCAGCCCACAGAGCTCTTAGGTCACGCCTCCACCTAGCAGCTGAGTGAGGGTGATGTCACTGCTTCTGGGGAGCCCCCCAACTAAGCATCATCCAGATCCTGCCTCATCCCATCCGGTGCCCCAACCCCCTGTCCCCTCTGGGGACTCTGGTGCTGGCGGGGAGGGGGGGTCCCCAAGACTGCCCCAGCAGCTGCCGGTGCTCCTGGCACAGGGGCTGCCTGAGCTGCCCCCGAGCCAGGTCCATCAGCCTCTGCAGAAGTCAGAGAGATCACGGAAAGTCACGGAGTCTGTGACCTCAGGGACAAACTCACAGCCTTACTTATAACATGGGATATGGATATGATAAGTGAGATTAATGCAGGCAGCAACTTACAAGCACTTCATAAAGTCTAAACACGTTTATCACTCTAACGCCTAGTTTAACCACACCAGCACAGGTGAGCCAGACTGGTTACCAGCTGTGCATTTCTCAGTGTTCAGGTGAGGCCTCAGGGCCCTGACCTGAGCTGTCACCCGTCTGCCAGCATCCCAGTGACAGAGAGATGCACAGCTCTGTATCCCATCCCGGGAGCCACCCAGCAGCAGCCCTTGGCACTCTGCATGAGGCTGGGGAGGTGGGTAGACCCTCTGTGTGACTGCAAGTGGCAGCAGGAAGTTGCCTCAGACAGACACTCAGTTATTTAATGTCTGGCTTCCTGCCAGGCAGCTGGTGTTGAATAATAGCTACCAGAGGCTTTTTATTCACCTCTGGGTGAGGTCTGGGATAACTCAGGTCACCTGCTCCCTGATAATGAATAGTCCCACCTGAAGATCAGTGTGATACAAGGTAGAGCTTTTCTGTTTCCCCCTGGGAGAGAAATACAATTGCAGATGAACCTTGCATGGGGAAGCCTGGAGTTCAGCTGCAGTTGCAACATGCAGCTACAAATGTTCAGACTTCCAGGGAAGAAGAGGGAGGGACATTACAGGATAACAGATAAAGACAGGTGGGTCTGTCAATAGGGAGGCAAACCTGGAGCTCGGCACTCTAATCTCACCCAACTATTCACTGCAACTTTACCTGATTTCCTACAGCCCTGGGTATCAGACCAGGAGTAATTCCCCCTTCCTTCCTGACCCCAAGGGCTACCATAATACAAATAATAAAAGATGGCACTGCTAGAGATGTTGTGCATTTGGGTCATTTATTAAGTATTTGTATTACAGTAGCATGCAGAGGCCCCAGTCTGGGATCGGTGCCCCCACTGTGCTAGGGGCTGTACATACACATAAGAAGAGAGAGCCCCTACCCTAAAGATCTTACACGTGATGGTAAAGAGTTCCCTGGAAGAAGCTGCTTCCCCTATCTGAGCTGCAGAGTTTCCATTCTAATGCCTGACTTTGCCACTGGTCTACTTCACAGTGCTGCCCGGGAGTGGGGCAATTTGCCCCAGGCCCCTAGGGGCCCCTATGAGAATATATTATTCTATAGTATTGCAACTTTTTTATGGAAGGGGCCCCTGAAATTGCTTTGCCCCAGGCTCCCTGAATCCTCTGGGCAGCCCTGCTGCTCCACAGCTCTGAGCAAGTCACTTAACCAGGCTGCCTCTGAGCTTTCTCCTCTTCCCTTAGTCTCAGTAAATTAACCCTGTGAACTTCCTCCCTCCAGACAAGGTAGGGTGCTGGGGTGAAGAAGCCTCATTATATCCCAGAAAGCTAGAGCAAAATCTCCCCTCCCTCGATCTCGGCCTCTGCTGCGACCAATATGAAAAGCCAAGCACTGCCAGCGGAGAGCTGGGCATCGAAAAGAATGGCAGAGTGCTGCAGCCAAGTAGTTCATCCCTAAGAATAATGCATGCACAAACAGTGTGTGTGCAGAGCATACCAAACAGATCCCCAGCTGGGACAGATCAGCATGGCTCTACTGCCTTCAGGGGAGCTGGGGGCCACTTTGCACCAATGAGGACAAACATGGGTGAAAAATTAGAGACGTCCTTGCATAAAACAGAGCGCAGAGAGGTGGCTCTAAAATAAAAAAAATGAGGACAAACATGCATCTGGAGCCCAACAGAAACTGCCACTTCCCTTATCTGTTTAGTAGTTCCCAGGCTATGTGGCTGGTGGCACCCAGTGTATCATTTTCAGTTTACAATGACATATTTCTAGCTGAGTTCATTCCGAGTTACTTTTAGCATCACTGTCCCCCCTACCTTCCCCAGCCCAGGGAACAGTATCCATTTAAAGCAGACCCCAGTAAAAATCCACATGATCAAACGGATCAGAGAACCGCCAGCTATTAAAGCTCACATTTCTTACCCACGTATGTCAATGGAGATTTCTGTGCCCAGCACGTAAACAGTGCTAGTATGCTGCTGCAAGGACAGCCGTATGGTTCTTTGCTGGGACATGTTTGTACCCTTCTCTCTGCTGCAAGCTTTCTTCTGCTGCTCTCTTTACAATGGATAAGCCAGCATGATCCCATCAAAAAGACATGGGCCAAGTGTCCCACCCCTCCTCTCTCCACTATGGGCTGTGATTAGCTGGAGATAGATGTAATCCCACCTCCAGGATCTCTGCTTGGTGATTGGAGGGGCAGACTGTGAAAGCAGAACTTTGCTTGCTGTGATCAGCTGTTTAGAGGTAAGCAGGAGGTGAAAGAATGGGAGGAAAGAGAGACAGGTTATCTTGGGGAAACACAAATTATCTAACGTGCTGCTGATCTCCAGGGCTGGGAGCAGATCAGCATCCTCTCTGGTGCCTGCGTGTCCATGTACTGTAGGGTTCTTTTACACACCTGCACCCCAAGGAAACAGAAACTGCAGCTGTAAGAAGAGCCAGCGTCTTAAAATATTTAGCATGACCCTGGAACAAACCTCATCACTCACCACCATGGAGCGCACTGGAGGAGGCATCTGTATGTTTGCACGTGTCTATGATCTTGCCTATAAAGCTGTAACAACACTAACTCTCAGTGGTCATGTAGTGCTTTACATCTACTAAGCCCCAAGACTCCTGGGAAGTAGTTATCCCTAATTTACAGATGGAGAAACTGAGGCACGGAGAGGCTTGGGCCTACATTTTCACTAATTTTGGGTGCCCAGTCTGAGCCACTTGATTTCGAGAGCGCAGGGCTCATGCTCAATCCATTAGGCTGCCCACTGTTCCTCATCGCTCATGCACTTTAACTTCAGATTAAGGCCAGCGTGGCTTGGTTTTTCTTGCCTTGTCTTAATTCAGTTGTAAATTCTTCAGGATAGGGGACATATCTCCCCTGCAGTTGTAAAGCACCAAGTTGTGTGTGTGTGTGTGTGTGTGTGTGTGTGTGTGTGTGTGTGTGTGTGTGTGTGTGCTACAGTAATGTTTTACCTATGGGGCACTGGTGTTTTGGGGGGCAAAGCATAGGGCTGAATTTGTAATGAAGTAAAAGAGAACCTCAGATTCCAGCTTCTTTAGTTTACACTTTTATTGTTGGGAAAAGATCTTGTCCCAAGCCATTGCCTCACAATGGGGGTTGATCCCGGGCAAAAGAACCCCAGCACTGATTAATTATGGCTAGCAGCTCACAGGCTGGCCTTAACGATGCTTTCATGGTTAAAGCAGTAACATCATGAGAGTTTAGCACACTGCCCAAAACAGACGAGTCCGGCACAGCATTCTGTAGCGACTGCATTTGGGGTGAAGTTTTCAAAGGCATCAAAGTGTTTTAGGCTCCTGAGTGCCCAAGACAATTTTGAAAATAGGGCCTAAGTCTCATTGTGAGTTAATGGGACTGGGCTAGTGCAGGGGCGGGCAAACTTTTTGGCCTGAGGGCTGCATCGGGTTTTGGAAGTTGGAGGGCTGGTAGGAGAGGGAGGCATTCCCCCCCCCACACACTTCTCGCCCCCCTGCCAGCCCACCTATGGGACTCCTGTCCCATCCAACCCCTGCTGTTCCCTGATGGCCCCCCTGGGACTCCTACCCCATCCACCACCACCACCAGCTCCCTGTCCCCTGACTGCCCCCAGAACCTCCACCCCTGACTGCTCCCCACTGCCCCATCCAACATCCACCTTCCTGACTGCCCCCCAGACTCCTTCACCAGTTCAACCCCCGTTCCCTGCCCTCTGACCGCCCTGACCCTCATCCACACCCCGCCCCCTGACTATCACCCCAAACTCCCCTGCCCTCTATCCAACCCCCATTCCCTGCCCTCTGACCGCCCCACACCCTATCCACACCCCTGCCCCCTGACCATCACCCCAAACTCCCCTGCCCTCTATCCAACCCCCATTCCCTGCCCTCTGACCGCCCCACTCCCTATCCACACCCCTGCCCCCTGACCATCACCCCGAACTCCCCTGCCCTCTATCCAACCCCCATTCCCTGCCCTCTGACTGCCCCACACCCTATCCACACCCCTGCCCCCTGACCATCACCCCAAACTCCCCTGCCCTCTATCCAACCCCCATTCCCTGCCCTCTGACCGCCCCACTCCCTATCCACACCCCTGCCCCCTGACCATAACCCCGAATTCCCCTGCCCGCTATCCAACCCCCTGCTCCCTGCCCCCTTATCAAGCTGCCTGGAGCACCGGTAGCTGGAGCTCGCAGCCCAGAGCACTGCACCGGCGGTAGAGTGAGCGAGCTGAGGCTGTGGGGGAGCGGGAACTGTGGGGGAGGGACCAGGGGCGAGCCTCCTGGGCCAGGTGCTCAGGGGCCAGGCAGGAGGGTCCCGCAGGCCATAGTTTGCCCACCTCTGGGCTAGTGCCTAAATATCTCTGGGGATCTGGGCCCACATGCGTAAGTCACTTTTGAAAATAGGACTCAAGTGCTCTGAAATCTGCCTGTAGTGAGCTCTCAGGCTCAGCTCTGGTCCACCACTCTTAAGCTCAGCCAGTTTGTCAAGAGTCCTTCAGTCTTGGCCGAATGGTCTAAGCCCGCCTCATGCTGCAACAGGGACCAGTTACATGGAATTGTGCCGTGGGCGGTGGGTATTGCGGGCCAGGGGAAGCTGAGCCTCACCGAACAGCCATGCATGGCCCTTTCCACGCTCTTCCCCGAGGCCCCCTCCTGCTTCCCGCTCTTCCCACATAGCTCCAGCCCAGGCTGCTCTTCGTCCCCAAAGGGATCTGGAGGCAGGGCTACCGTGGGCCAGCAGGCCAGGTCTCAGGGCAGCTAGGGCTGGTGCTGGGACTACCCGGCATGGGGGCCCACACAGTGGTCGGACTGGAGGGGCTAGAGCCATCCACCCAGAGCTGGGGGTGCTCGGGCTGCCCGTCAGGTGCTCCAGCTCGGGGGGCTGCGGTGCCCAGCGCTCCAGCGCTCCAGGGCTGCGGGCCGTGTGTTGTGGTGCCCAGCGCTCCAGGGCTGCGGGCCGGAGGTTGTGGTGCCCAGCACTCCAGGGCTGGGGGCACTGCTAATCTAAAGTAACTCCACTGGATAGCTAAAGTGGAAAGACTAATTGGGGTGTCACTCCCAAAAGAGCGTCCTGGAAATGGTAGGCATTTCTTCATTGGAAAACTTGATACCAAAATTCCAGGGGTTCTGAGAGGCCCTGCACAAATCATACTGAACGACATCTTCATTGTGAGGATTGCGTCCAGGAACATTAAATCAGCAGCACCTTGTTCTCCTGGGGAAATGGCATGAAAGCGATTGACTAGTACAACGATCAGGGTTGCAATTCTGCCCCCTGCATGATGTTGCTAAGGGCTAGGGTGACCAGATGTCCCAATTTTATAGGGACAGTCCCAATTTTGGGGTCTTTTTCTTATATAGGCTCCTATTACCCCCCACCCCCTGTCCCCATTTTTCACACTTGCTGTCTGGTCACCCTACTAAGGGCAGACCAATCTCTGCTGGGGAGCAAGAGTTCTCTCTCCTGAGGCTGCCTGGAAATGGAGATGATTTAATAAAGGCAGAGAAATGGCTTGAAGCACATGGTGCATCCTATGATTTAGGTCCCATTGAGTGGGAGGGAGGCTATAACACCCTGCTGGATCTTGCTGTTAAATGAGCGTTGTCCCCCAGCAGCCAGTCCTGGGAGGTCCCTTTTCATTTCCCCCCTTGAGCACTGTCTGAACCGGAGTGCAGCTCTCATGCAGCGAGCTGTGTGGCACGCTGGCTACGCGTCACGCTTCTGTCTAGCAGAGCAGCAACCTAGAGGATAACCGGCCCAGGGAGCCCCACTGGGCCCAGCACCCCATAACTCTCCTCAGGTCTGTCACACTCATTGCCCATCTCACTGTTGTCATCATCTAAATCTAAAAGGTCTCGTATGATGTGTCATAGGCACACTGGGAAAGTGCTGGCCATTCATACTGTTGTGTAATGTGTGTCTGGGTGGCGCATAGCAAATTAGAGAGGTGGGCTGGAAATCCGTTCCTCAGATGTGTTTGGCAGACAGGGCCTAAGCCCAATGTGCCCTAGCCCAAGGATGATTTTGTTGGGGATTAGTCCTGCTTTGAGCAGGGGGTGGACTAGATACCTCCTGAGGTCCCTTCCAACCCTGATATTCTATGATTCTAAGGACGGTTGTTTCACAGGTCCTGGTCTCCAGTGTAAATGAAGCCAGAGGAACCTGAGACAATGAAAAAGCGCATTTGCATGCAAGGTAAACAAAACCATCAGGCGAGCAAGTGGGGGAAGATGACCATGGAGCACCCGTCCAGGAACAACTGAGGTGGCACCCCCAGGAACAACTGAGGCTTGTGGTGGAGGAAAACTACTACTGGTGACTATTAAAATGCAAAGCAACAACTGAACTTTGGGAAGATCTAGGCAGAGGCAAAAGCCATTTTGTCACCCGTGACTGAGGGGGATGTGATGGGTGCGACACCCTTCGAGCTGATCAGAGTTGGGACCCCTAGTCTGGAGGACCAGGGATGCTGAGAACTTGAGGTAGGTGAGGAAACTGTGTTGGCCAAGACTATAACTTGCTACATGTTACTCGCCAGGACGCGTATTTTGTCTGTAACCTTCCCTATCTCTTTCACTCATGCTCGTAATCGCTTACGCCTGTGTTCTTCGCTCATAAACTTACTTTTGTTTTATTACAAAACTAGCTCAGAGCTGTGTCTTAGTGTGAGTCCTCAGCCAAACTAACAGGCTGGGGTGGGCTCTGTCTCTTTGGAGACAGTGAACTTGAGAACTGTTGTGTGGGTCCAGGCAGAGGACTGGACTCAGTACAGGGGGGGTGGTTTGGGGGAGTCTTGGGACTGGAAGGTTTGTTGGGGTCACTCTGCCAGGAGTACCCAGGCGGGAAGAAGCCATGGTGAGGTTATAGTGCGGCTGGGGTCAGGGCTTTGACCCAAAGTAGCGCACAACAGAGGCACTCAGGCTTTCAGGGAGGCTGGTGACACAACCCCTTACTGGTGTGGGTGAACCCCCAAAGAATCACACTACCGCTATTAGCTGCTAGAGCTCGTGCTTGGTTCAGATGGCTGCGATTTCTGCTTTGCAGTTGAAGGTCCTGAGTTCGAATCCTGTTGATAATCCACACTGTGTGCCAATAAGGGGCAAAGACACTCAAGACAAGTTAGTAATTAATAAATTAGCTCTTACCAACAATTTACAACATCCAAAATACAGCATGAAAGAATAAATGGAAAACAGGAGACATTTGGAGAAAGCCCTAGAAGCTAGTTGTAATGCCCACATTCTGACTGTGCAGTCATGTACTGCGTTGCCCTAAGCAGTCCTTCTGCAACACCAAGCCAGAAGCAGTGCAAACCCTGAATGAGATTTTATGACAGTTAAAAATCACTGTCCTGCCAGGGAAGTTAAGGGGAAAGATGTTTTCTCCTTGGATCTCAGGATATATAGTTTAAAATTAATACTTTGCATGACCATTGCTGCTTCTCAGCCCGGGATCTCAAAGCACCATATGAAGGAGAGGAAGTATTTTACAGACGGACACACAGAGAGGAAGTGACTTGCCCATGATCAAACAGCAGGCCACTTGTAGCGCTGGGAATAAGAGACCTGGCTCCCTCATTTGGCCTCCCCGATCGGGGACCATAATACTGGAACGTCAGTAGGTTTTGAAACTGATACAGAGGTAGGCTTTGTGGGGGGGAGGGGAGGCCAGGCTTATGGCTAAAACGCCAAGCTCTGAAGCAGGATCCACTGTAGGTGCTGAGTTTGTGGTGGATATTAAAATGCAAAGTAATCATTGGGCCGTGCAGCTGTGCATTCTGCACCACTTTGTATGCGTAGCTGTGATTAACATGCACCTCTAAAGAGCACCTGAACTCCAACTGCAGTGGCAGGAACAGGTGTGTTAGAGCAATGAAGGACTGGCATGCTAGAAAGAACTTCTAGCTTAGGGGATAGGGCTTCCTTCGATGGTGTTCGCTTTATTTACAAAACGTCTTAGATTGCCAGATTCCAGGAGCCCTTATCCAGAGTTTGTTAGCATCAGCTTGGTCCCATGTTCCCTTGTCTGGCAAAAGTGCTGAGCAGCGGGCTGAGGTTTCACCCGCTCTGCTCAGAGGATCATGTTCCACCACTTGAAGGAGAAGGGTTTCCTGAGGACGTTGGTGCCGCAATGGATCTCCCCTAATAGAGTGTGGTAGGAGAAAAAGTCATTGATGAAGATGCAGACCAGGCCCAGCGGCTCCAGCAGGGAGCGAACTTTCTCTTCCAGGCAGCACCGCCCATCGACGATAGGCCCAAACGGCTTCGGGATGCCCAGGTGTTTCCCCAAGACGATCATGTTCACCTGCAGCCAGGAGAAAAGGGACAGATGGACAACAGCCAGACAGGGTCCCACAAGGGCATCTCTTCAGTGTTTTATATGTAACCACCACTTGTGTCCTATCCTCTTAGCTAGAGCTGGGCTCAATTATTCAACCTAAACCTTTTTTTTAAACTAAAAAATGCAGATTCAGTGACACTGAATTGTTTTATGAATTTGTGTTGATTTCACAGAATTGTTCATTTAAAAAAAAAATCTTTAATCCCTCCGAAATCAAAACTTTTCATTTTGCTATTTTCCTCATGGAAATGTTTCCGTTTTTCATTTTGAAACAACTCTTTGCTTTGAAATTTCCTTTCATTTTATTTTTAAGTTGTTTTTCAAAAATTAAAAATTGATCCAAATCAAAATGAAACATTTCAAGTGGAACAAAACCTTTGCTTCAACCCCTCAACCATTGTTTTTTACTCTGTGCTGAAACATAATAATTTTCTTTTTGGTCCGACTCAAAACCGTTCTCTCCCTAACTTTTTTAAATCACCACATAACCGAAAAATCTGTCATTTGCTCTGCTCTCCTTTCAGCCTTCCTGCATTTAGCGGAGAGGTCTCGCTTCCTGTCTGAGACCTGTTCTCTGATGGCATGGGCGCTGAATGAGATCCAGGAGGTCACCAGAGGGAAGGAGAAAGTGAGGGAAATTACGGAAGATAAGGACTGAGTGCTTGGCAGGGGGAAGCAAAGTGGGGAATAGGAGTCTGAGGGGCATTGCAGAAGATGGAGCAGAAATGAGAAGCAACTGCATGAGTAGGACGATCCCCTCACCAAGTCTGGGAAGAAAGCATCCGCTCGAGAACCGTTCAGCATGAACAGCTGAGGGATATCAATGATGTCTTGCTCAGTCAGTCCCAGCTCCTCCTTAAGGGTATGTCGATTCCAGTCAATGCAGCTCTGAGGAAAGAAAGGATTGGAGAGAAGGGAGGTGACTACAGGCCAGCTGGAAAGAGTTCTCTACTGCTTTTGTACCATTAGATGCTTTAAACCACTGCTCCATTGCAGCTGGTCTTTCCTGTGCTTTTCTGCTCTCCTTTCTACACAGCACCTGGTCTGGAGTCGCTGTTACAGCAATGAAGGTTGTAACTTGCTATCCACTGGAAATCTCCCCTGGCTTTGCTATAAATGATGGCCTCCCTCAGACATGTCGCATATGTGGTCTTTAGGTAGAGGGTGTGATGCTTCATTAGGGTGACCAGCTAGCAAGTGTGAAAAAATCGGGACAGGGGATGGGGGGTAATAGGTGCCTATGTAAGAAAAAGCTCCAAAAATCAGGACTGTCCCTATAAAATCGGGACATCTGGTCACCCTATGCTGTATGGCCATTTATAATATTATTGATACCCATATTACAAAATTGCCATGATCTTACAAGATATGCCATGTAAGGTATCTGTGGAAAAGTTATGGTTTGCTAGGTATGATCATCTTGTTGATAGGTATCATCTTTGTCTCGTGAATTATAAATATGTGTGATATAGCTGTATCTCAAACTTGTGCTGTGCTTCTGGGTGACACCGCCCAGAGAGATTGGTATCAGCACTATCTACCCTGTTGGATGGCCCATCAAGGACATCGGCTTTACAAGGAGCCCATTGAGAGAAGCCAGGGGCTACACCTATGAGTCAGCAGGACATGTAGGGACAAGGGACACCAAGAGCTTTTCCATGCCCATGTGCTGTGAGTTTGTGTTTGGGACAAAGGATTTTCAAGCCACATGGCAAAGGATATAAAAAGGCAGCTGCATCTTCTCCATTCTTCTCACCTCTGGAGTAACTTCTCTGCAATCTGAAGCTTTGAACAAAGGACAGATACACCCATCCAAGCTTTGGGTGTGTTCCAGAGGGACTTTACAAGCTAACTCATCAATGCTGCTACAAACCTGACATACGGACTCTGAAGTCATATTATGGATCTGATTGCTTTGGCCATTTAACAATTCTCTTCTCTTTTCCTTTCTTTTATAATAAACGTTTAGTTTTAGATACAAAAGGATTGGCTGGCAGAGCGGTATTTTGGATAAGATCCAAACTAGTATTGATCTGGTAATGTGGCTGGCCCTTTGGGGATCAGAAGAACATTTTGTATAGTGAGTAGAGTTTTAAATAACTTCTCACTTTACTGGACCTATTTGCTGATTGGGAGCCTGAGACTGAAATGCAAGAAAGGGAGCCATGTGATTTCTTTTTGGTTGGCTTCTTGATAAGCAGTGTGGGGGATTAGGAGCACAGTTTGTGACTGGTTGGTGAGTCTAACTACAGTGTTAACCACCAGTTTTGGGAGCAGCTTGCCCCGACATTGGCATTTTCAGTGTGGGCTACCCTAGGCACCACGAGTCACAGAGGAGGTGGGGAATTTTGAGGTTAATTTGAGAAGATGGACATAATCTGACCATCCAACTAGAACATCTTAAGGATTTAGCTAGAGATCAACCAGCGTGGTCTTGATCTGCAAAGAGACTACCTCTTTTTGGGGTGTGCTGGGATGATGATGAAGAGCATTACTTAGTATGGATAGCTGACCCTCTGCACCTGGTGGAATTCATGAACTTCACCCCTCCCGCCTCCCCCAGTCACACCTCAGCCTCCTCATGCATCACATCCAAGGTGACTCTGAGACAAAGCCCATGAGCTGATCTGCTCAGGCTGCAGGACGATGCATGCTCCTTCAATAAGGGGGGAGCCATAGGACTTCTAAGATGCTGCATTTGGTATTGCTGGGGTCTTTTCAGGCCTTCCCTCTTCCCCACACCTACCTGCACATATTCACTGTCACTCCTCAGGGTCTTATCAGCCAGCATCTCGTCTATTGTTATGGTCTGCACGTTCTCCAGCCCTGGGGGAGGAAAGGAATACAGCAAGTGAGACCCACCGGCCGGCCGGCCTCTGTGAGTGCCAAAGGCGTCCTGACTGAGCCACTCACCGGCAAACTGGGCCGCTTTGCCGTGCCCCTCTCTTTGTTTCTCCTTGAACAGCTTGTAGCAGGCATCGGGGCTGGCCAAGAGCAGCCGGAAACCCTTAACGGAGAGAGTCAGTCAGTGTCTGGCCTTGTCTCCGTTAGACTTCTCCCTCCGAGATCTCCCATCTCCCTGGTTCAGCTTCACTGGTGACACAAGGGTGGGAGAGCTCATGCAGCCGGGCACTGGTGTTCACCGGCTCTTGATGCGTTCCTTCACGCAGACCTGCTCTGAGCATGGTGAGAACACCAGTGGCTGCCAGAATCCTGTCTACGCTAGAGTGTCCCTTGTTGCGATCTCTTGGGGAGTGGAACCGACAGAAGCAGCAGTGGGGAAATTGGGGCCAAAAAAGACCCTCACAGGAGGCTCTGTGGTCTTGTACACCAGGCAAGGGCCTGGGAAGCAGCGGACATGGGTTCTAGCCTCAGCTCTGCCTGTTCCACCCCACCTGCCTTATCTCGATTGCGAATGATTTGGAGCAGGGCTATCTGTCACTTTGTGCTGGTACAGCTGGCCCCCAGTTACAGAGGGGTTCCAGCACTACTAGAATCATAGAAGATCAGGGTTGGAAGGGACCTCAGGAGGTATCTAGTCCAACCCCCTGCTCAAAGCAGGATCAATCCCCAGACAGATTTTTGCCCTAGATCTCTAAATGGCCCCCTCAAGGATTGAACTCATAACCCTGGGTTTAGCAGGCCAATGCTCAAATCACTGAGCTGAAATATACATTACAGTTGAAAGCATGTGCATCTGACCCAAACTTCCTAGAACATTCCTCTTCATTTCATGTGATTTCTTTCCCTCCCCCCCGCCACAAAAATGATGAGAGATGGTGGAATTTCAGGGAATTGGAAGCTTTTTTTCCCCATGGAAGCATGAGAAAAATGAAAGGCAATTGTGGCTGAAAATCTGCATTTGGAACCAGAAATGTAACAAGCCTGGTTCTGCTGAGTGGGGCGATCGCAGAATCAGGATGCAGCCATGTGCTTGGAGCTGTACAAGGTCCCAAAGAGAATCAGGTAACAGAAGCAAAGAGACTTTCTGTTAAAAATAGATATTATTATTACATGACGCTGGCCTTTGAGGTAAGTCAGTGTGTCATCTCAGCGAAGTCACTTCCTCTGCCTCGGTTTCCCTAACCTGTAAAATGGCAATGCTATTTACCCAGTCTAACAGAGAGGTTGCGGGGCTTATTTGATATGTACAGAGAGCATTGAGAGTCTCAGGTGAAAGGCACTAGAGGAATTCAAAGTATGTGTGGAGAGGGTTATGCAAACCCACAATAACAGGAACACAGCCAAAAGTGCATCCCTGTGGCATGCAGACTAAGTTGCTGCAAGAGTGTAACTATTCTAGACACATTTTGTGACTTCTCCCCCTCTAAAAGGAGGCAGTACAGTCTAGTAGGTAGGGCACCAAACTGGAAAGTAGGAGATGCATTTTCTATTCCCAGCTCTGCCACAGACTCACCGTTTGACCTTGGGCAAATGACTTTCCCCTCCCCTCTGCCTCGATGTCCCCATCAAGCAAATGGGAGGAATGCTCCCCAACCTCTGTAAATTGCTTCCAGAGACGCAGATGAAGAACGCCCTCCAAGCGCCAAGCCTGACTGGAAGGGAGGGAAGGGCTGGTTAGAAACGTCACCTGGTGAGTGGTACCTTCCTATCGGAGGCTGGGACAAAGCTCAGGAATTCGTCGACGTGACCCACACTCAGCCAGTCAGAGTAGAGCTCCACGGGGGGCTGCACCTTCTGGGCATAGAGAAAGTCCCTGACGGCCTTTGTCATCCTCCTGCCGTCCGACCTGGGAACTCAAATGGAGGGGAGAACATAGGAGTTGGTATAAGCCCCAGAAGTCCTGACTCCCAATCCTCCCTTATAACTAGCTTTGTCTTGATAAAAAATAACCAATGCTCTGCTCTTGTGAGACAATGCCTTTGTCTGACCTCTCCAAATGCCTGAGTTTGTTCTTTTAATGCTATTCCATTCAATGCCCCACGTAAACGCCGCGCCAGATTCATGGGGTGGGTGGGGGGTGTTTATCTCTGTGAACAGACTCCTTTGTAAAGCAGGGCTCTTATTACACAAAGCACATCTCAGCCCTGTTGTTTTAGCTGAACCACCTAACACTGGCTGCCCAGAACAGCTGCTGAGTTCCAGTCACCAGTCTTTCGGGGCAGAGCAAACCAGCCTCCACTCACTCCAGGCGTTTAACCTTTTCTGAGCGCTCCCTCTTCCCATTTTAGGCCTGCCTCTCCCTTGCCTTGCTGTCTGTGGGGTCAGTCCCACCAGTGCAAAATGGCGGTAGACATCAGAATGGTAGCAGCTTACACCCATGCTCTGGAGGAAATGATCTTGCATGGGGTGCAAGCCAATGGGGAATCAAGCCCGTATGACTTTATTATATGGGGAATTTAGGTCCTGCTCTTAGCCCACTGAGTAGCACTTATCCATGCTAGCCATCCCACTCGGATCAATGGCACTATCCAGCTCAGTGTGACTCAGAGCAAGGAAGGGTCGCAGATCAATCCTATTTCCATAGCTCGAACTGGGAAATGGGCCCAAGCTGCAGAACTCAGATCCAAATGTCTCCATCGTTTGGTGGTGTCCCGATCAGGGGGATTGGATTAAGCCAGGGATCAGCAACTTTTCAGAAGTGGTATGCTGAGTCTTCATTTATTCACTCTAATTTAAGGTTTCGCGTGCCAGTCATGCATTTTAACGTTTTTAGAAGGTCTCTTTCTAAAAGTCTATAATATAGAACTAAACTATTGTTGTATGTAAAATAAATAAGATTTTTAAAATATTTAAGAAGCTTCATTTAAAATTAAATTAAAATGCAGAGCTCCCGGACCGGTGGCCAGGATCCGGGCAGCGTGAGTGCCACTGAAAATCAGCTTGTGTGCCGCCTTCGGCACGCATGCCATAGGTTGCCTACCCCTGGGTTAAGCCATTCTAAAGTCACGGAGGTCAGCTCCAACTCTAAGCGTGGGGATATTAAAAACCAGACTTCCACTCTGGTCCTTCCTCTAGCCGAGCATCATGGCTGGTGAATTCTTCCGCGGCAGGAAGCAGGATTGTTCTTCCAGACCCTGGTACTGACAGTGTTACCAGGATCTAGTGGTACTTGACAGCTGCCAGCTTGCTGAGAGTGTCCCAGCAGCCCTTGCTGGGCTGCGCTCGACTCAGCTTCATTCAAAGGCTGGATTCGAAGCAGAATGCTTTCTTGGTAGGATAACAGGTGTCTCCTAGGTCAGTGAGCAGGGATCGAAAGTAAGTGGAATCACTTCTTCCTCCACTTATGCTTCGCTATCCGCCAGCCCACACTGTAAGTATATTATCTAGCTACACAGGCTGGTAACAATGGAGGTGGTGAGGTGAGCCGTGACCTGCTTCCTTGGACAGAACACCTGTAGGTGGTGCTTGTAGATGCACGTCTCTGAGCAAACGTGACCTCAGGAGCTTGTTAAATAAGAACGTTCCAGGAGACTTCCTATTCCTGTAACTCAGGGCGGTTGGATTAGATAAGGCTCCTCCCCTGCTGCTGCCATGTTCTATCAACATGCGCTCCAGGGTCATCAAGTCTATTAACTCTGGGGATGGCTGGCGCCTAAGGTTGTGTGTTCAAACTGCAGGTCACTGAAGCGTGCTCCTCTGAAACGAGGGGCAATACTGGCCAATGGGGCAGGATGGCCTGGTGGTTCAGATGCCAGCCTGGGCTGACCAGCCTTTAGCTTCCTGCTCTGCCACAATCATCCCTGTGACCCTGGGCAAGTCACCTTGGCTCTCCCTGCCTCAGTTCTCCTTCTGTAAAATGGGGCTATAGCATGGCGGCATTGTGAGGATAAATACATCAAAGACAGTGAGATGCTCAGATACTCAAGCCATATAAGCATGGTATCTAGCTAGAAACAGCAGGGTGTGATCGTGCTGCCCATCCCCTCCCATTGCATGATAAAGCCGTTGCCTTTTAGAGGCAGTTGCGGTGTGTGTAAGTTCCTCTGATTTCATTAATGTCTCTGTGCAGAAGGGGGCTCAGATGTTGCATCTCCCCGTGGTTTAAAACAACCTCTTCCATGTTAAGGAGATGCTAACAGACCCGAAGCAGCTGAAGTGATAGACAGCAGAGGGAACACGAAAATTCTCTCTGCTGTTTTCAAGGCTCGAGCAGTAATTCAGCAGCAAGCTGACAGTGTTGGTTGTAGGGGAAGGTTGCACCACTGCAGACTTTAGTAGTGAGCTATTAACTTACCTGCATCTGCAAATTTCCCCTCCATCTCCCCACTCGGGCGCTTTCCTCCTCGGCACCTTTGTTCTGCTAGCTGCACCTTTAATCCTCTCTCACACCAAGACCTCAGTGTAGGATGCCTAAAAGTCCCAACTCACGTGTCTCCCTCACCTGGGCAAGCTGCTTCCAATGAGGATCCTTCCCAGCGGGTACGTCTTCCCTTGGACAGTCACCGGAGGGCTGACATCCAGATTGCCAAAGGAGTCGAGGCTGGAGACGTGTCCGTGAGGAGGTACTCGGGTCACGTAGCCAAAATCAGGGCCCTTTCAGGGACGAGAACCACACAACGCACCGTCCAGTTAGACGCGCTGTTCATTGCAGTGGAGAGCGGCGCCCGCAGAGCTGCTGTCAGAGCATGTGCTAAAGGCTTGACCTGCCCATCTAAAATAATCCTCACCCAGGCGGGGCATGTGGAAGAGCGGAGGAGCCAGCCTTCCTTCCAGGCAAGGAAATCCCCTCCTCTTCTAACCCTGCCAGGAGGAGGTGCTGTTCCTTTCAACCAATAGCTCCTCACCCCAATAAAACCTATCATTGGAGGGTAAGCATGCAACCTCCTTTGTGAAACCAAATCACACTAGATCTAGATTCACACTTGGGCACCTCCCTGAAGTGGCATCCATTGCCAGGTGTTCTGGACTTTTGTTCCCAGCTGGGGAGGGGTGTAAGGCAACAAGAAGCAATCGGAGAAATAGCTGGGCTGGGCTAGTTGAAGCCCCACTAGTCCAGCTTGGCTCTCTGACTCCCTCTGGTGACTAGCTGAGAAGGGTTGATGAGTACAGCTGGGCAGATGATGGATTTTTCAGTTCACTGGCAATTCCAAAGAAAATGGAAAAAAGAGCTGTTTCGGGTTGAACTGAAAATGAAGATTTTTCAGAATGTGTGGTGAATCAAAAAGTCAAAACATTGTGAGGGGGGTTGGGTGATGTGTTTCCTTTGACCTGATTCCAATTTTCATTCAATTTTGGGCATTTTAACAAGAAACCAAGATTCACAAAATACAGAGGAGCAGCTTGTCTCCTTATAACTCCCAGCCCAGGACCTGAGAAATGTAGGTTTAGTGCCCTGCTTTGCCTGCTGTAGAGAAGTGATTTGAACTCAGGTTTCTCACCTTGCTAGAGAGCAGCCTAGCTGCTGAGCCACAGGGACAGTTTTCTTTCTTTATCTTTCCCCCTTGCTGTTCCCCTCTGTAGACCTGATTAAACATGTCAGAACAGGGATCTAAATTTGCATCTCCCTCATGCTCTGGATGTGCCCCAAGCACCAGGCTGTAGAGTCGCTCTCACACTTTCATTGCCTCACTGACTCTTTATCATCTTCATGACGGACAGCAAATAATTGATAGTCACACAAACAATAATTCATCACACACTTCCCCCCTGCTCCAGCCTGAACTAACTCTTGCAGCTGTTGGAGATCAGTTTTATAGTCCCTTGACTCCGCCCCCTTTTTAATTTCATCCAATCATCCCTCTCCAATGGATCTCCCTCCCCCCTCCAACCCGGGATCCCCTCCCCCACCTTTTTTTAAAAAGTGTTTTTGTTTTAGCCATCAAAACAAGTGGCCCCCTTAGCGTCCCCAGGTGAGGAAGGAATATGGAGCCCCCAGCACCAACCGCCCATGAACACTCGAAGACAACAGCCAAGAATATGAGGCCAAGCGAATGTGGAGCAGGTTCAGTGGGAGGATGTGGTGCTGTGTTCCTGGCACAGATGGTGCTGCATGGGAGGGTATAAAAATCCATAGACACAAGCCCCTTCCTCCCATCACAGGACGTAGAAAGTTAATACAGTCTCCACTCGCAAAATGCGCTTGGGTCTGGAGCACCGCAGACAAATGCTCACAAACACCCTGCTCAGGTAAGAGTGGCCAGGCCTCTTCTTTGTGTAACGTAACTGCGAAATGAAAGAGCAAAGCGATTCTGCTTCTAACTTTGCACAGGGCTCAGTCTTGTGTTCAGTGAAGTGCTGTTTGGATTAATCCTTGAACAGCCAGGCTCTCTAGCCCTTTCTGGAGGATGGCTCTGTTGCAGTAAGAGAGAGGTGTCTTTTTCAGTGAGAAGTCTATGCTGAAAGGCTTGGGGGGACAGGACATAGTGGCTGACGGTTGGCATTGTTTAGAACCGGCCGCCCAGGGCAAACTGTCCTGCTGAGTCTGTAGGTTCAGACCTTGCAGGGAGTGAAGCCAGATGTAAAACACGAGTGATTCCGTCCTCTGGCATCAAACTGGAACATCAGAGGCTAACCTGGGGGTTGTGGCCCTGTACGATGGAGGTAAGCAAAAGGAGACTGCTGTCTGCGCTTGATTGTCTGACCCATCTATTGCAAGCACTAGGCTTTTTCTGAGGGTTAGAGCAGTGGCTCTTAAATGGATGCTAGTTGCTTATCGGCCATGTGCTGTAATTAATGTGTGCTGAACGGTGCTTCTGCATTTAAAGCTTCTAATCTGCACATGTTAGACACCCAATGAGTAAACTCGCCAAAGCCAGAAGGAACCCTCCAAGCAGACCCCAAATGAGCAACATCCCCTCTCCAGGGCGGTGAGTTCCAGGAGACGGGATGACCCTGAGCGGCCAAACCTCACTCACCCAGGATCAGGAACACCCTGGAGAGAGTCTGTTCTTGGCCATTTCAAAAAATAGTTACAAACCAGAATCCTTCTAAAAGCAAAATCCCTCAGGCCTCTGTCCCGGGG
Source organism: Gopherus evgoodei (assembly GCF_007399415.2). Classification (NCBI taxonomy): domain Eukaryota; kingdom Metazoa; phylum Chordata; order Testudines; family Testudinidae; genus Gopherus; species Gopherus evgoodei. The sequence goes on along the minus strand of NC_044339.1, from coordinate 6,362,103 downwards.
GGAGTCGAAGACCACAGGGAACATCTTGTGGGGAGCCTCCACGTAGCCAAACTCCATCTCATCCTGTTGTGGGGAGAAAGCGGGCAGGAGGTCTCTTAGCAGCAGCAGCAGCGCTATCAGTCGCTGACGAGCAGGAATGTGTGGTGTGGGCTAAGCATGTGTGGGGGGGTGTTTGGGTGATGGTTGCCCTGGTGGCGGACACGCTAGGGATTGAACTGCAGGTCTCCAGAGCTGCTACAGTGTGAGCTTGCACACGTAGCTGAGGGTGTCAGCACTTCCAGAGGGGCCTATCTTACCCACTCACACCGGATCTTGCTCTCTCCTCCTTCAATCCCATCCTTGATCCATGCTGTTCCTGCACAGCCTAGGAACCCTCATCCTTTCCCTTCAGGCTGTATTAACTAAGCAGAGGATCACGAATATGAAATAGACCCCACATGACAAGACAGCGTGGTTTTCCTTTCTCCCCCAGTGCCTGGAAAACCATGCCCCGGGTAATGCCAGCTGAGAGAGTCATTGCTGAGACAGCGAAGGGGTGGTTGGCAGGGTCCAGCTACCTATCTGGCGTCATTTGTAGAGTCCTGATTGACATAGTGTCCAACCACTGATCAAAACGCAACCTACTGATGAATGTCACCAGTTTTTATTTATTTGATTCTGGCCCCAGGTAAGGTTCCTAATCCCTGTTGGCTTGGTTTGGGGTTTGAGGAAGCCGTGGTGACACAGTGATACGCCACTCTGAGTGGCAGTGGGATCTAGTGGCCAAAGCACTGGCCTGGGACTTGGAAGACCTGGGTTCATCCCTGGCCTGTTGGGTGAGCTTGGGCTTTGCCTCCCTGTGCCTCAGTTTCCCCACCTGTAAAATGGAGATCATGACAAAGCGTTTTTTGATCTACTGGTGAAAAGTGTTAGGTAAGCCATGTATTATTACCTGGATCCAGCGGTCGCGCCGGTTTTCGACCTCAGGGCAGACGGTCAGCTTGCAGTTGGCTTTCCTCACCAGGGCTCTCATAGCCTCCAAAAAGTCCCCATTAGGGTTTGAGCCTCTTTCCATGCTGGAAGGAAAATGAGTAAAGAGAGGAACCTAAATGGAGCAGAGGGGTCAATTTGTTATGGAGGAAGGGTCACAGGGACCCAGCCAGAAACCAAACTGTGTCCTGTGCTCCCCAACTGTGCCCTGTGCTTCCTCCTTCCACAGGAGCTAAACTGTGCCCTGTTGAAGGAGAAACTTTGCAAAATGGCGGCATGAAGAATGGGGGGGCTTTGATCCTCATCCTGTTTCAGTGGATGCCAGTGGCAGCAGGTCCAGGTTCTTCACCACTGGGACTGGGGAGAACAGGAGACCAAGCCTGCAACACTCTTCCCCTGCAGACTGGGCTAGATTGTCCGGGGCCGGGGGAGGGGGAGGACAATACTCAAGGAAAATCTTCGGGTCTGTAGCACACACACCTGTAATACTTGAACTAAAGGAGCAAGTCCGTTAGTTGGTACCAGTAGAAGATTGTTCTCCTGCATACAGGCCATTGTACCGGGATGCGGAGCACAGTGTGTGAGTGTGATACACATGTTCCCTCTGTGATTTTCTGAGCTGCGGAAGCAGCGTGACTCCACCCCACTCCAATGCCAAGTGGTGACTGAAATGATCAGTCGTATCACTCTCACCTGCAGACAAAAACCTCCAAAGGCTGCAGGGTGTTGGGCGTCATTATCCATGGGGCCACCCGGAAGACCACGGTGTCTGTGAAAATGGGGGTGTCTGGTGCGTTCTACAGGCAACAAGAGACGAAAGTCACCAAGCGCCGAGCAAAAGCAAAACTCGGTCTCTGAAGGGGCAAGAGGACTCACGTCTGAGATTGCTGAGCACCATTCACAGCTGCTGGCTGATAGTATGGCTCCGAAATGAAGGACTCAGAAGCCAGCTGTGCACTACTCTCCACTAGGGAGCACCGCAGCAGTGACGGGACTTATGGAAACGGAACGGCAGAGCAAGCTGTGCAGACGATGGAGTGCTCCTGGCCAGAAACGCCCTTAAATTGCAAGTGTGCTGCTAAGAAGGGCCACCTGATAGTTAGCTCCATGGCTGCCACTTCGCTTAGGAGGCCATCTCCACGCAGGGTGCAGGTGGTCCTGGCCACTCTCATGGCTTTTTCTTAACCCTTTCTTTTCCCCACTGGAAGGGAGCAGTCTTCTCCAGCGCCACTCCAAGCCCCTTCCCATGGGAAAATAGGCTGCAACCACAGTCTGAGTTTTGGAAGGGCTCGCCAGGGAGAGCAGAGTTGGTTTAACATCTCCTGCATGTGTTTCCTCTCTGCTGGGAGGCCTGGCTAACCTAATGACATAGACATGGTCAGGGCGTCCTGCTTCACTGCACAGTAGCAACACTTTGTCCCGGTGTAACCGAGCTCATCTCTAGCCCTGGCAATGTTGAAACATGAATGGGGTTAGGGGCAGCGCCTTAACTGCAGCATGAGTAGCCGGGAACCCTCCATCATATCTAAGGCTATGATTTAATCATGGGCATTTTTAGCTAAAGTCATGGGCCAGTCATGGGCAAGAAACAAAAAAATCACAGCCTACGACCTATCTGTGACATATACCATAAATACCCCTGATTGAATCTTGGGGCGGGGGGGCATGGCACCAGCTGCAGGGAGGGAGCCCTGGGGGGCCCACGGCACCTGTTGTGGGGTGGGGGACCCACTGCCACTCCAGCCTCCAGGGGGAGGAAAGCCCTGGGGACCTCGCTGCCGCTCCAGCCACCGTTGTGGGGGAGCCCCTGGGAGTCAGCCGCTGCTCCAGCTGCCCTGGGATTGTGCTGGGACCCACCGAGCTGTGGCCACTCCCATGACAAACATGACCTCCGTGACTTCCTGTGACCTCCGTGACAAACGCGGATCCCTAATCACACATCACAAGCTGGCAACAAACACATTAAAACATTGTAGTGTTTATGACCCTTTAAAATGATGGTCATTCAGACTCAGGGTTCAGCCAGCAGCCCCCTCCTTTCAGCCAGAACAGGGTTCGAGGGGAGAGCCATGGAAAACACCAAACTGTCCAGGGGAAAGTTATTAATTGGGGTTAGAGCAGGTTCTCCTCACGGAGATCCCGGTGGGGGTGCCAGATTTGGCTGCAGGGGGGTAGATGAGTGTCACAGGCCAGCCTACCTCACAGGGCATCTGGGAGAGGCTGGTTTAATTGACTTTATTCTGTTTTATGCTTCCTGATGTGCTCAAAAAGTGCTCCCAAGGGAAGGTTCCTCTCTGAGCAACTGACCAAAAGCTCAGGTTCTGGGAACTCCTGTTCAACACAGTGAAAGTCATGGCCAGAGCTGGGAGGCTGGAAATTCGGAGTTGTTTCTAATTTGTCTGAGCCTTTTGGTCTTTCCGAAACCCTTCTCCTGGGGAAGGGGACTATGTTGGCCTGGGGAACCCCGTGGGGGCAGTGTCCTTGATCCTTGCCTCCCTATGTGATCATCCTTCCACTGGCTGAAGCATGCTAGAAGCATCTCTCTGTACTGCCCAGAGTCCAAGAGTGTATTGTACCGTATCGGAGACCTCCAGTAGCGTGACGTGGAAGGAAACTAGCCCTGAGAAGTCAGCATCCGGGAAGGCCAATCCCTCCACGTAGAAGGTGTCCTCTTCTTGTCCGCTGGAACGGTCCACTACATAGGAGCGTTTATCCGACCCCAGCACATGCTTGTACTGGGCGAGTGAGCCACTGCCTAGGGACAGGAAGGAATATACACCACAGTGTGAATGGGACATTATACACACTAGGGTGGATGGGGCAGCCAGGGGAAGGTGGGAAGAAGGTGGTGTATACCAAAGGAGAGCATCTCCTGCATTAACCAGTGGATACAGTCAATATTCCTTTGTACACCCTGCAGCCAAAATTTTCAAGTGCGAGTTGTCTAAAGTTGGTCCCCTAAATCCATGGCCTCATTTTGGATGGGAGCCACAGGGGCTCAGCGCTCAGCCATGGATTTAGGTGTTGAAATAAGAATCTGTTTGCCCAGCGAGGTGCCCAGCTTTGATCTAAGTGTCATGCCCAAGTTCATAGAATCATAGAATATCAGGGTCGGAAGAGACCTCGGGAGGTATCTAGTCCAAGCCCCTGATCAAAGCAGGACCAATCCCCAACTAAATCATCCCAGCCAGGGCTTTGTCAAGCCTGACCTTAAAAACCTCTAGGGAAGGAGATTCCACCACCTCCCTAGGGAACCCATTCCAGTGCTTCACCACCCTCCTTGTGAAATAGTGTTTCCTAATATCCAAATTCACACAATGAGTCAGTAGCAGTGCCAGGACTGGAACGTGGGCAATCCTGGATACCTGCCGTGTATTTGTTCCCCTGGGTCACACTGCCCAGCTCTAAGTTTGTCCTGCAAAAACTGACTTGCATCATGATTTGGTGGAGTGGGCGGGTTGGCAGTCATGTGGCAGAGCAGTGCCCACCACTCATATGTATTTGGGCTCTGTAGGCAGTCAGGCCTGCCCAGGCAAGCTTAGAAATGCCTAATGGAACGTCAAACGCAGTTAATCGTCAGAGACGAGCTGGTGTGAGAAGCAGACCTTGCCCTCTGAAATTTGAGCAGGCTGCTTCAAACAAAGCATTATTCTTTTTTTTAATAACCCAAACTGTTCTGTAACCCAATCTTCTAAAAGGGCTAACGCAAGAGAATGCAGAGATGCTTAGAGGACAGGAAATACCTTTGAAATCGGAGGACATCAAATTGTACAGGAAAAACGAGTCGAAGGAACAGAAAAGTAAAATGACACGAAATGCCTAAATTATCAGGAAAATTACAAAACCAGAGAAACCAGATGTCGAATGATATTGACTGTTAAGAGCTATAGAGTTATGTGCTGAATGTATTGTCAGATCACTGGACTTCAAGAGACTGCCATGGAGGAAGGATGGTCTTGTAGTTAAGGCTCCGGAGAGATGGATTCTGTTTCTGGTTCGGCCACAGGGTACCGTTTACACTAGGAGCTAGGGGTGTGAATCCCAGTTCATGCAGAACTATTTGTGCTAACTCTCACCTGAGGTAGCATGCTAAAAGACAGCAGTGTAGCCAAGGCGACTGGAGGGAGCTGCCCCATATATGTTCCTACAGGTTTGTACTCAGGTGAATAGCCCACGCTTCTGCAGCTACACTACTCTACCCACAGACTTCTTGTCCCTGAGCGAGGCAGTGAGGCCAGATTTAAACTCCTTGCTCACACTGCTGATCCATTATTCACACAAGGAGGGGGACTGTTGGCAGCGTAAAGCATTTACCAGTCCGGTCCTTAATTTCTAAGCGCCTCCGTTGGGGTTGGTACATTCCTGCTTCATGTGGTATTGGAGACAGATGGTGGAACAATGTCTTAGGCCTGGTCTACATTGGGGGAAATCGACCTAAAATACGCAACGTCAGCTATGAGAATAGCGTAGCTTAAGTCGACATATCTTAGGTCGACTTACCTTGCGTCCTCACTGCCGCTACTTCCCCATCGACTCTGCTTCCGCCTCTTGCCACAGTGGAGTACAGGAGTCGACAGCAGAGCGATCAGGGATTGATCACTACCCATCGATCCGGCGGGTAGTGTAGACGTACCCTTAGAAATAGAACTGGGGGATGTTTTGGAGGCAAAACGTTTTTCCAGCAAAAAATCCAGATTAGGCGACACTGAAGCACGTTGCCAATTTGTGTCAATTTTTCACTGAATTGTTTCAGTCAAAAAAATCCACAATTCTGGATTTTGACCTTTTCAAAATGAAACTTTTCAGTTTTCTGATTCAAAATGACTTTTCCGGTTTGAAATTTTCTTTAATTTTATTTCCAAGTTTTTCCGAAAGTTAGAAAATATTCAAAAATGAAAGAAACATTTTATTTGGGGTTGAATTAAACATTTCATTTGACCCAAAACTTGTTTTTTATGTTTAGAAATTTTCAGCAAATCAAAACATCTGTTTTTTGTCTAGTTTTGCTTAGTCATCCGAGCCCTGTTGACTTTCAAGGATCTAGTTCATGTAGGCACTCAAGCAAATTCCACCTAAACTTATTAATATATAAGAGTGGCTCAGATATTCTGGTGATGGGGCCACCCAAGCCCCTAGATAGACAGGAAGGCTAAATACTCACCACTAGCGTGGAAAACTCTCACTTTATTCACATCAGCCACAGAAATATGAAGAACCAACTTGTAGTCAGCAAAGATAGCACTGGGGCCTTGGGTCCTCAGGATCATAAGTGACATGTCTTCAAGATCTTGGAAAGAGAAGAGATAGGCATTGGCCACCATTATTATTTGTATTCTCATAATGCCTGGAAGCCCCAGTCATGGACCATTGTGCTAGGAGCTGTACAAAGAGACAAAGCTGCCTGTCCCCCAAAGAACTCATAGTCCAAGTATGAGACAAGAGACCACAATAAGATGAGGGATTACAAGGAAACAGTGAAACAACACTGGTCATGTGACAGGCAGTGGTCTCAGAAGAGCAGCAGCCCAGCAGTTGTCCAGTTTTCTGTAGGCTTCTGGCAGAGGGGAGTTTTAAGAAGGGTTTGAAGCAGGAGAATGAGTTAGTTTTGCAGATGTCTATGAGAAGCTTCTCTCAAGCATGAGGGGCAGCCTTGGAGAAAGCATGAAGGTGCTGGTTTGAAAATTTAGCAAGTGAGCGAAGGAGGCTGCCATCATGGGCTGATTGGAGGTGAGAGTCAACCTTTTGATATTGAATGAGAGCTGCTGGGAGAGTGGGTGGGGGAATATGTTGTGAAAGGCCTTGAAAGTGAAGACAAGTAGCTTATTACAATGACCTGTTGAGGTTTTCAATGTCAAGCCTTGAAATTTTGACTTTCGCAGTGTGTGTCTAGATACAGAGCTTATACTGAGCTTATATCTGGCTGTCAGATTATATGGGCAGCTTGCTATGATTTTATATTATTGCTACTAGGGCTGATAAGCGATTTAAAAAAATGAATCCCAATTAATCGCGCTGTTAAACAATAATAGAATGCTATTTATTTCAATATTTTTGGATGTTTTTCACATTTTCAAATATACTGATTTCAATTACAACGTAGAGTACAAAGTGTATAGTGCTCACTTTATGTTTATTTTTTATTATACAGTAAAAGCTGTTTTATCTGGCACTTCACCAACTGGAAAGTTCTATAAACCAGCATTTCTGATCTTCGTTGAAAGTCCGGTTGGTGCAGGACTGGCAGAGGGTTAGGGCACAGGCATAGGCAGTGACTCCGTGGGTGCCTCCGGGGCTGGAGCACTAGGGGGAAAAGTTAGTGGGTGCCCTGCACCCAATGGCAGCCAAGCTCCCTTCACCACCTGCCCCACCTCCTCCCCCCCCCGAGTGCGCTGCGTCCCCACTCCTCTGCCTACCTCCCACAGCGCTTCCTGCCGCCAAACAGCTGTTTAGCTGGATTTAAGACTTTCCAGGAGGGAGGGCGTGCTCAGGGGAGGAGGCTGAGAAGAGGCGGGGCAGGGGCGGGGACTTGGGGGAAGGGGTGGAATGGGGCAGGGCAAGGGCAGTGCAGGGACGGGGCCAGGGGTGGGGGTGGGGTCGAGTACCCACCGGGAACAGTGAAAGTCGGCACCTATGGGCACGGGAGGGAGTGCGGGCCACAGGCTCCGGGAGGGAGTTTGGGTGCAGAAAGGGGCTTGGGGCAACGGGTTGGTGCACAGGAGGGGGTGTGGGGTGCCGGATTCAGGGGACGCTCACTTCAGGCAGCTCCCCACAACAGCAACCTCTCCCAGCTGCTCCTAGGCGGAGGTGCAGCAGGCAGCTCTGCACGCTGCCCCCATCCCACCCCGAGCACTAGCTCCATGGTTCCCATTGGCTGTGGTTCCCAGCCAATGAGAGCTGCGGGGGCGGTGCTTGTGGGCAAAGGCAGCATGCAGAGCCACCTGCTATGCCTCTGCCTAGGAACAGCAGGGACAGGTCACTGCTTGCATGGGTCAATGGTTGAAAATTGGAGCCTCTTTTGAAGCCACAAGGTTTAGATATTAGACTCTCACTTCTGTTTGTCTACTCGGTTTGTTTTCCCAGCCAGGATAGCATCTAAGGGCTTGTCTACATGGGGGGAAAGTCCCCCCTAATTAGTGCAGAATAGCCAAATAGCGGTTCCAGCCAAGTTTCCTGTGTGGACACGCCAGTTACGCACTATGAGTGAGTGCCTTTGTGCAGGTTAGGTCAGTACACGTCCAAAGTGGATTAAGCCACACTGCATAAAAGGCACTGTTCATGAGGAAGAGGCGCATCGACATGGGGGGGGTTAGTGCAGAATACCTGCGGCACTTACACTCATACCTGCGCTAGCTGTTGTTCACTCGCTTCCCTGTGTAGCTGAGCCCTAAGGGGGGAGGGGGAGATGTGCAGAGAAAAGGGGATGCCCCCCGCAACCCCTCCCAACAAAAGACAAGGAGCCGTGGTTGGAGGCGTGAGTCGAGGGACTGTCCGATCCCATCGCCGGGTGTTACGCACTGAAACGCACTTCACCTGCGTTGGAATCGTAGTGGTAGCACTGACAGAGTTGGCCCAGGAAATATCAATCTAGTTCTGGCCTGGCCTGGCTCACCCTGCACCTGTCTAACGCTTGGCCCAGAGCAGAGGTCTGTTCCCTGTGAGTACCTGCATACGACTGCACATACTGGTAAGCACTGTCCATATCCTTGGCACCTGGGCTGTCCCTGTCACAGTTCACCAGCAGCACGGCTCCCTGCCCTTCAGGGCCCCACGTCCATTTCGTCTGCAGAGGAAACACAAAGGGATCTGGTACAAACACTGACCAGGCTGGTGAGCCTGAATTCCCTCTTCCTCTTCACCCTTCCTCTCCTCTCCCCTAACAGCCCTGGCAATGATCCGGGCAAGCGGCCATGCCTGTGATGGGGTGCGGTCAGGCGTATACAGCAGATGTGCTAAGTCAGCACATCCAGAGAGCAGCCTCCAGTGACGGGCCCGTCTCCCACATGCGGGGAAGGTGATGCTGCACGAGGAGACGTTCCTGAGATCAAAGCTAGCTCAAGAAACAATAGCTGGGAAGCCGCAGCAGCACGGCTGGCTGCATGGACTGGCCCCATCTGGCCAGGACTCTCGGTGGCCACTCACGCATGTACCCAGGGGGTCCTGGGTGGGCGGAGCTAGCAATCAAACCTCCCAACTGCATAGCGTGTCCAGATGTCCTGATTTTATAGGGACAGTCCTGACTTTGGGGTCTTTTTCTTATACAGGCTCCTATTACCCCCAACCCCTGTCCCGATTTTTCACATTTGCTGTCTGGTCACCCTACAACTGCAGTGCAGACATACTCTAAGGGTGCCCCTGGCTGGCAAAACCCCAGAGCCATGTCTACACTAGGAAAATAGATGTTAACATGTTAACAGGCTAATGGGAAAAAACCCTAATCTAAGCCAGAGAGTTAGTTGTAGTTTTAACACATGATCTCAGCCCCGCATTAAACTCGTATGAAAACTACAACTGCTAAGTCTACACTGGCATTTTAACCCAAATTAGGTCACGTCTACACTGGAGAGCTTACAGCACTGCTCTAAGATCTCCCACAGAGCCACTCTGTGCCGACAGGACAGACTCTCCCGTCAACATAATTAAACCACTCCCACAGAGCGGCAATAGCTATATCGACGGGAGAGCGTCTCCCACCAACATTGTGCTGTCCACACCGGTGCTTCTGTCAGTGAAACTTATGTCGCTCGTGGGGGCGGGGGGGTCACACCCCTGAGCAACATAAGCTGTACCAACAAAAGTGCTAATGTAGACATAACCTGAGTTAACCCATGATTGGTTATTTTCTAGTGTAGACATGGTTTGAAGGAAAGCAGAAGCTACTTGCCCTCCCTTGGGAGTGTCCCTACAGGAGAGCAGCCAGGGTGAATCTGTCCCTGTGTTGTTCCATGAAAACACATTCACGGGGAACTTGGGCATCCGACTCTTTGACCCAGGCATGGAGCAAGCTGGACCCCACAGCAAATCTCAAGCCTGATGGAAAAAGATTGGGAGCCAAATTATTTTCTCTAATGCTACTTCTGCCCTCCGGACCCCTGACTCTGCACTGGAGTAGCAGGGAGGAGAATTTTGCACAGGGGCAATGTCATGGTTTCACAGCGGTAGGACATGGAAAAACGATACTGGGACTAAGTTGGCTTCTTCAGAGATCCAGAAAACAGTCTGTCTCCACACACAGCCTTTGTCACTGTCAGCTTCTGATTGCTAGTGCCCACTGGAAGTGGATCCACCCAGAGTGTTTCCATGCCGAATGCTTTACCTTACTCCTTACTTACAGATATGAATTAAGTCTCATTACCTTGTTGGTTCCATTGCTCTTCACCATCCCGCTGCGATCCATGTCGGTGTCCAGAGAGACATCTGAAATCACAAAGGGAGAAGGAAGCCCCGGTCCCAGACGGCAGGAGAATAACCATGCCGAAAGCATTGATGTCTGGATGCTTCCTTAATACTACCCATCTATATCTGGACAGCATCAACTCTCCCACCCTCAACACACACAGCAGGACAGGGTTGGGTGAACAGGATTCCCGAGGTCTCCATTCAGAATCTGTATCTTCCAGCCTTTTCCTGCCACTTCCTATGATTTTCATCTGTCTACTCCCATCTTTGCTCCCTTGAGCAGGAAAGCCTGGGTAGAAATAATTTCATGGATGCAATGATTCTTTGACCCGTTTCTTTGATATCTGCCTTTTGTTGTTGAATGACGATTAAGTACAATGAAAGCAGAAAGAACTGTTTCCAGAATATGGGCATGGAAACACCAAAATATTTGCTTGAAGTGATGAAATATTTTAAAGGGGCCCTTCTTCAGTGAATGTTCCCCACCCCCCCACCAGATTTCTGACCATATGTTCCTTACTGGACCCCTAGTCAATAGTAGACATTAGGTCTAATTAAATGATGGTTCTGTGGTAGTCCACTGAGCTGATTAAAAAAAAGATAATGGGAGAAACAAAGGGAGCATCATTCAGAGGGCATGGGAATGGGGGAGGAGGTGGCTACTTCCTGGTCCTGCTTGCAGGCTCAGAGGATCTGCAGGGAAGCCTGCAACCTGGTCTTTCAGAAGTCAGTCTGCAGAGAGCCATCCTAAAGTAAGATGGGATGAGTTGTGCCTCGCTGTCTTAGGGAGCAGCCTGCTTTTTTTAACTCTGGTTTTGGGTTCTTGTGTGTTAGGATTCTGAATGCTAAGATATAAAGTAGTGGTACAGTGCAGCCTTCCAGCAAGAGAGTTATGTGTTTTTTATCTAGCTTCTCTCTGTGTGTGTGCTGTGAACATTACATGGAGAAGCTGAATCACTGTGTGCCCTGGTGGAATTGGAGACTAAGGGAGTGCCCATACATGCCCAGAGTTTGAGCCCAGGGCAAACCTTTGGTTGAGAAGCCAGTGTCCATCACCCTAACTTCAGAGAGCCATAGCAGGTGGGAAAATGTCAGCTTCCTAGGGTGGGATTTTCAAATGTACTGTAGAACCTCAGTTACGAACGCCTCAGGAATGGTGAAATGTTCATAACTCTGAACAAAACATTAGGGCCATTCTTTTCAAAGTTTTAAACTGAACATTGACTTAATTCAGTTTTGAAATTTTATTATGCAGGAAAAAAATGCTGCTTTCCCTTATTTTTTTCAGTAGTTTAGGTTTAACACAGTACCGTAGTACTGTATCTGGTTTTTTTGGTCTCTGCTGCTGCCTGATTGTGTACTTCCAGTTCCAAATGAGGGGTGTGGTTAGCTGGTCAGCTCGTTACTCTGGTGTTCGTAACTCTGAGGTTCTGCTGTATGTGCCTTTTTTGAAAAGCCTCCCTGCATTAAATATATATTTCGGGAGGGTGAGGCTATGGGAGTATAATATGTTTATCAGGGGTTTTCAACCTTTTTTCTTTTACAGACCCCAATAAAATATTGAATGGATGTGCAGACACCTCTGGAAATCTTCGATATCGTCTGCGGATCCCAGAGGTCTGTGGACCACAGGTTGAAAACCACTGGTTCCTATTATATACACTGCATATCTATTAAATATACACATAAACACAAACATCTCCCCTTCATTTGTTTTATTTATTTGAAAGGAATGTTTGTACATATTATATTTAATATATACACATACACATATCTTATATATATGTAATGAAAGGAGGCTTATCCATTTCTCTCTTCCCTTTGAAAAGCTTATCATGAAGTGGATGGAAAAATAGAAAATGTTACAGTATTTATACACGCACACAAACTAATTCCCATTTGCTGCCTAGGTTGCGTGTCTCAAGGGTATTTAGCCGATTGTTTTTACAATACTTACTGACACAGGTGAGGTATAACCAAGCCCCCTCTATAGGTGCATTCTCTTTCTGTCCATAGTACGAAATCCTAACCTGTGAAGACATTGCCTGGTCACGATCAGTTCCAGCAAAGGTCCATATCATGCCATGCTCCCATTGTTGAATGTGATCTCTTCATTGCCCTCAGAGAGGCGTGATGTCTGATATCTGCTGAGGTTGGGTGGTGGGGGTATGGAGACCACCCTCAATAAATCAGCTGTAGGACCATCCTGCATGCTCACGGCAGTTGATGATTCAGTTGGTGAGTCATTCATCTAACAGGCCTAATTCACGCTAAGGGGAGCTGGGAAAGGCCTTGGCGATGGATTTATAACCCCAGGCAATTTACCCATGGAACAGGGGGTGAGGAAGCCCATTCCATGGAATCCTCTGTGTCGTTTCTGGCTTTATGGCGCATGTGTACTCAGCTCATGGCAGCGAGCCTCCTGGCCTGGGCTAACAGACTGAGGCTCGCAGGGTCTGTGTTCACTCTCTAAGCACAGCTGTGCGTTCAGTGCTTTGAAGTTGTGGATTGGCCTGGAGCTGGTGTTCTGAAGCCCACTGCTATTAGAGAATCTGTCGACCCGGGCTGGGAGGCTCTCTGCCCCAGGCTATGCAGACCAGTGGTGCGCAAGCTTTTCCAGTTACACTCCCCCCCCCACCTTGCTATTCACATAATTTGTCTCACACACACACCCATTACTTGTAATCTGAAGTAATCCCTTGCTTCTGCGCTGCTGCTGACAGCAACGCTGCCTTCAGAGCTGGGCAGCCAGAAAGCAGCGGCTGCTGGAAGGGCATTCTTGGGACCTGTGGGATCCCAGTTTCTTTGCACACCGCCCTTCCCCCCCAAGAACCTCTTGTGCATCCCCTGGAGGGCACCCCCCTAGTTTGTGCACCACTCATCTAGACAATGCCCATGCACAGTTTAATCTCCAAGTTAGAGCCAAGGTGAAAGAAGGGTTTCCTCTTCTCTTACACCAGCTCCTGGGCGTCTGCCACCAGACTTTTTCAATCATTGAATTTCCAGCAAGCTAACTCTTCCTCTCTCCATTATTTGGGCAACCTCGCTCCCCTTCACACACACCCCCTTCCTCTCCTCTATGTCTTTTTGTGGCTGTTAACGACACGGATTTAGCTAGGACTCTGTTCTTTAGAAGTTGGGTGATGGCTGTGCTTCTGCCATACAAGCACTCTGCAACTGTGCCACATCCCGTAGTTAAAACAGCCCCTTTCTTCTGAACCCACAAAGATTGACCCCCTGTTTCCAGGCATGATCATGCGATTCTTTCAAAGCCCAGCAATCCACACACCTTGCTATCATTGACAGTACTGCTCGGGATGTCCATGGACACTATGACCTCCACCTGAGAATTGAGGGTCCATCTCAATGCACCAGCAGCTTTCTTCACAGCATTAGGGTTGTAGACAACATAGACCTTCACTCCAGAGGTACCACGGGCATCAAATGACGTGGCACCACTTGGGATGGATCTGGGACAGAAAGGAACCCATCAGAGTTGTCCATCTCACTGTCTATGTATACACATAAAAGCACTGACTAAAGATCCCCATAGACTCAGGAAATTCCCATCTGTGCTGTGGGTCATCAGTGAAATTGGCGCAAATTCATTCACGTGACATCTTGATGTTGCCAAATCTGCTTTTTTTTCTTTTTTCTGTTTTTTTTGCATTGAGTCTGAAAATTTTTTCCCAGCTCTAATCCCGACCAAATGGGATTTTTTTATGAGGCTAAATTAATGATTGAGATTCTCAGCTAAAAGGTGGCATTTAAATGGACTGGATTTTGCATCTGCAAGCAATAATTATTCTTTGCACTCAGCATGTATGATACTTCACACTTTCAAAGCACTCTGCGAACATTAATTAACCTATTAACACCTAAATGTGCTAGGGGGAAGCATTTTTGTCTTGCATGTGATTTGCATCCCTCCTTTCCTTTGCCAAAGAAAAGGAATGAAGCTGTGTAAACGTTAACCATAAGAAAAATATTTCAGGGATTTATTCCCTGTACAGGAGTATGTCAGTGCCTGAAGCAACTCGTAAAGAGAGAGATTAATCTGTCATCACTCAGCCTCCTTTAGAATTTTAAATCTACCTGTAAACCTGTCTAATAGCTTCTCTTCTGGTGGGTACCGCTGAAGTGTTAATGTCAGATTTATCGCACGCTGCCAGAACTAGTACATGGCTTCTGGGGCCAATTTTGGAAGACTGGCGAAGTGCGCGTGTGTTTGTAGGCATGAAGAGAACAGCCATAGACTTTTCAGTGTGAATTACTTCCAGGTGGGGTTCTTATGTGGTCCCTGCCATTGTCGGGAGTTTGTCTGTAACATGCTAACTTTGGGACGCTGCATCCTATCAACTCCCCCTCCCCCACCCCCCAAGTTTCAGGGGACATTCTAGGCAGCAATGGGCACGTGCCTACTCATTTTAGTTTAAATGGGAACACTGATTCCAGACTACCTTGGGGCCTCCAGACTACCTTGTGTGGCCAGCAGAGAAATCTTTCTGCAGCCTTTTACTGCTGCCAACCTATATGAGAGGCAGCAACCTAATTTGCTGTATGGAGACATTGTGTGTTGCCAGGACTCTAACACACCTAAGAGAGACTTATAAGGAGGATTTGTGGTGGGAGAAGTGGGGACCGGATGAGGGGGCAAGTGGAGTGAGAGGAATAGGGAGGCTGGGGGAGTGAACTTGGCAAGGGTGGCCAGGGAGCAGGGACCTGCAAAGGAATGGGGGAATAATGGTGAAAAAGCAAGAACCCAGAGGGGCATAGATGTAGTTTCACTTCTATATTTGGGGGGGTGGGGTGGCTCCAGTCAGGCCAACAGGACTGCTGGGAGGACGGACAAATTCCATGCCTGACAGTAGGGGCACCTTTTCAGATTGGAGGGGCAACTTTAACTGTGATTCCAGGAGCTACTTAGGCAGGGCCGGCTCCAGGCCCCAGCGCGCCAAGCGTGTGCTTGGGGCGGCATGCCACGGGGGGCGCTCTGCCGGTTGCCGGGAGGGTGGCAGGCGGCTCCGGTGGACCTCCCGCAGGCGTGCCTGCGGAGGGTCCGCTGGTCCCGCAGGACCGGTGAGTGGCAGAGCGGCCCCCACGATGTGCCACAGTGTCTGGGGCGGCGAAATGGCTAGAGCCGGCCCTGTACTTAGGCAACTGAAAACTCCAGCATTTTTTGCAGATAATAACTTAGAACTATCTGACAGGAGCACGGTATCAAATTCCTATATCAAGAAAGCAAATTAAATCAATATTAGACCCACTCAGATCTAATACGAACATGTTCTGACATTTTGTGGCAAGTCACTTAAGGGACACTGCTTAGTTTAAAATTGCAATGTCTGTTCTTACTGAGATACCCTTATTAAAGTCAAAAGGGACCATCATGATCATCCGATGTGACCTGCACATCGCAGGCCACAGAACCTCACCCACCCACTCCTCCTGTGGTAGGTTTAAAGACTTCAAGTTACAGAGAATCCACCATTTGCACTAGTTTAAACCTGAAAGTGACCCATGTCCCATGTTGCAGAAGAAGGTGAAACCCCCATGGTCTCTGCCAATCTGACCTGGGAGGAAATTCCTTCCTGACCCCAAATATGATCAGTTTGACCCTGAGCACATGGGCAAGACTCACTAGGAAGATTTAAAATTTTATTAGAAAATGTTTAAAAATAAATGATACAGAGCGTTGAGAATTCAGTTAATAGTCATCGGGGGTACCATACAGAGTATAGGAGGATGTTAGTATTTTGACATTGGATAGCGCATAACACATACAGTCTGCAGTATCCCCAATGGGGGGATTTAAGGTGGATGAATCAAGGTACAATCAGCAAGCAGTGAGGGTACATCGCTCATACAGGAATTACAGGTAATCACAGGTATAAATAAGTGGGCCGAGTAATGAGAATAGGATGGAGTTCAGTTCGATTCAGTGGGTTCAGGGGATAAGGTCCGACAGAGGAAGTCTTCAGGTCTCTTCCTCATTGTAATTCTTTCCCAGGTGACTCACAGCCTCCTCATCTAGTGTATTGTTAGACCCTAAGGCCACCTCCACACTACAGAGTAAAATCGAAATTAATAAAATCGATTTTATAAAACAGATTTTATAAAATCGATTTTACATGTCCACACTAGGGCACATTACTTCGGTGGTGTGCGTCCATGGTCCCAGGCTACCATCGATTTCTGGAGCGGTGCACTCTGGGTAGCTCAGTAAAAGAATGGGACCAATAACTTCGATTTCCATCCACACTAATCCTAAATCGATATAGTAATATCGATTTTAGGGTTACTCCTCTCGTTGAGCAGGAGTACAGAAATCGATTTTAAGACCCCTTAAAATCGATTTTAAGTGCCTTGTAGTGTGGACGGGTACAGCGTTAAATCGATTTAACGCTGTAGTGTGGACCAGGCCTAAATGCAGGACCTTGCACTTTGCACTATTAAATGTCATCCCATGTCTATTACTCCAGTTTACAAGGCCATCTGGATCTTCTTGTATGGTATTCCGGTCCTCCTTGGGACTGGCAATACCTCCCAATTTTGTGTCATCTGCAAATTTTATTAGCACACTCCCACTTTTGTGCCAAGGTCAGTAATAAAATGTTAAATAAGATTAGTCCCAAGGCTGAGGAACTCCACCAGCAACTTCCCTCCAGCCTGACAGTTCACCTTGCAGTATGACTGTTGTAGTCTTCTTTTTAACCCGTTCCTTATCCTCCTTTCAGTTCTCATATTAATTCCCATCTTTTCCAATTTAACTAATAATTCCTCTTGTGGAACTGTATCAAATGCCTTCCTGACATCCAGGTAGATTAGATATACTGCATTTCCTGTGTCTGAACAATCAGTTATTGTCTCCAAGAAAGATAACTTTTGTTACTACCTCTTGAATACAACAATTGCAAGCTATTTACTTTCTGCAGTTCACCAGGCTTGGAATAGCTCATTTTAACTTTAGGAAACACCCTCACAGCCCTTTCTTATCTTAATCACCAGTTAATCACTCTATTTATAAACAAAACTCTGACTCCCTTCCCCAGGGACATAAGCTGGGAGCAGCTCCTGACAAATCTCTTGTCTCCTCTGCTTACTTTGTATACTCAGGCTGCCTGCCTGAGGCTTGCAGTCTAGGGGGGGACAGGGAAGCAATGCCCTCCCGTGCCCCCCCCACTCCACCTATGGGGGCGAATTGGGTGGATGGGCAGGCATGAAAGCGGAGACCCAGAGGGAGGGAGGGGAAAGCCCCCTGCAGGGAAGAGGATGGAAAAGTGGGATTGCATCCTATGATATCTTAGTCAAACTGGCTGACATTTGTATGAAGCAATTTTTCAGCAGAATATGGCCCTTTCCCCAGACCAAAAGCATTAAACAAAATATCACGAATCTTCTAGATTTTTGCCAAAACTTAAAATTTAAAATAGCCTGATTTTGATTTTTTACCCCCTGCCTTTCCTTTTTTTTTCCTCTCTTTTCTTTCTTTCCCAAGGTTAGAGAAAGTGTGAAAAGTTACAGAGAAGCAAAAGGAAAATGGCGGGGGGGAGAGGGGGGCGGGAATTGAAAAAATAGAAAAAAGAATCCTGGATGTCATTCATTTAATTGCATTCAACAGCACCAGTGAGGAAGGGAGGGCCTGGGAGATGCATTTAAAAACATTTTGAAAAAGTTTCATGATTTTGGGGGGAAAATAGTTCAATTTTGGAGCCTGCAAAGCAGAAACACCGTAGAACATACCAAATTGTTCATGACAACTTTTCCGTTTTTCTGCCAGCTCTACATTTTGGGCCACTACATAAACTGCTGTAAATGATCATACCTTCTTTATGGTCATGAGGGTCTGGCCTTTTATGTATTCAAAGCTGTATTCTTATAGGTTTGGGGCAGATGCTTTACTGACACTAACAAATGGTTTCATAATTTCTCAGAGGAGTTGGGGAAATTCCCCTCAAATTAAGATGCATGATGAGATGACCAGTGTAGGGGAGAGTAAGAGAGAGATCCTGGAGCGCTGGGTCTGGTGCAAGACCTGAGGCCTAGACCAGAGGCTCTGCACCAAAGTGAGGCCATGTAGTCACAAATTAATGATCGTGGCAAAGGTATTGCTACTGTTGCTAAAACACAGGAACTCCTGAGAAGCAACAGATACTGGGTATGTGTGATTAACCCAGGGACCTTGTAGCGCCCGAGCACCTCGCTCCGGAGAGAAAGGGGTTAAAACCAGCTCTAGGAAAGGGCTGACCCAGGGACCCAATCAGGGGAAGGCAGGTAGCAGCCAATCCAGGCCCGGTAGGGCTGGTATAAAGAGGACTGCGAGCTAGGAGTCAGGCAGTCTCACTCTAGCCTTGGGGTGGGAAAGACTAGGGTGCCAGGGAGCACAGGGTACCTTCAACAGAGCAGTTTTGGGGAAGGGGAAGGCTGAGCTGGGGAGCTCAGGCCTGGTGACCTTCCAGGCTGAGGCCTGACAGGAAAGCCTAAGGAGGTACTGGGGCTGCAGGGAAAGGCAACAGGTCCAACCACCTAGCCACTGGTGAGTGGCCACTTCAGACTGCAGTTTGCCCCTGAGGGATGGGGCTAGGTGAAGACTGGCAGTGGGTCATTGAGGCAAGGTGGGCTAAGGGGCGTGGGGTTCCCTGGGTGAGGGGCAGCATCCCAAGGTAAGGGGCACCGTGGTCCAGGAGGGACATGGGGCCTATATGTGGGGGAGAAAGAGATTGCAGAGGGCACTTCAGGGCTGAGAGAGCTAATTCCCAGATGACCAGCAGGAAGCGCTGTGCTGGTGAGTCAGCCCGCCTTGCTACAGACCTCCTGACTTAGCACGAGATAAGAAAGTTTAACAGAAGTGATGAATAGGGATGTTTTGCCCCCAGACACATGGATCTAGGGCCGAGGGGATCTAACAAGCAGATGTCATGAAACCCATAAGATGGTATGTAAATTGTTTGTCTCAGCCTATAAATGCCAGGGTACCTTGCCTTAACCCTTTGTGCAGCCTAGGGGACAGCAGAAAGTCCTGATGCTGAGCTGCTCCTTGCCACAGGGCACTCATGTTAGTGTACCTGTAACCATGGAGCCAGGACGCTGGGATGGTAAACCTGGCCGAGAGCCTTTGTCCCCGAACCATGCCAGTGGTCATTCTTTCTGGGTAGTGCTATCGAGGCCTGCTGAACCACCGATCTGCACAGGGCTGGGAGAGCATGCGCATGCACCTAACTGACAACCACCACTTGGAAGCAAAGTCTGAAGAACCCATTGATGTTGCTGATGTTGCAATCGCATTGACCTCTAAGTAGCAAATAGAGCCGTGGTCTCCATCACTGACCATTTTAAAAACAAGATTGGATGTTTTTTCTAAAAGATCTGGTCTAGGAAAAATTTTGGGGTACTTCTCTGGCCTGTATTATCCAGGAGGTCTGACTAGAAAGATCACTGGTCCCTTCTGGCCTTGGAATCTGTGAGTGACATCAGCTGTTACAGGACACAGCTCTGACCTTGGTTCAGATTTAAAGATTCCACTCCAATTTATTTTTTTGTGCAAAAGAACCATCTTTGCTCTAAAGCTAAATGCTTTGTGCCTGATTCTGGCCCCCGACCCTCAGGCCAAAAAGTTTGCTCACCCCTGCTTTACGAGGTGATTCTCAGACCAGTATGTTGCTCATGTTCCCTTAGTCATATGTTCTCAATGTAAATAATGCTGATTAGTTTACATAAGGTAGTAGCCATGCCAATGACTCAAGGGAATGGGGAAAGGAAGGAGGAGGGTGATTCTAGTAAGGTTGCGTGGTTACACGGGTAACTGCCTCCACCACTGGATGGTTTCGAGTTGTTCTATTATTATTTTTTTAATTCCCTCCTGAAGTCTGAGGCCGTGGCTGCCAAAGGAAGTGGATGGAGATGGAAGAGAGGAATCAAGGCTTGGTGCCAGACGTGCATGTGTTCTCCTGGTTTTATTGTACGTGCTTGGGGGAGAAGGAAGTCGTCTATTTACTCAGGCCTAGATCCTCAAACACAGCGAGGTGCCTAACCCCTGTTGATTTCAATGGATCTGGGCCGCAGCGCCTGTCGGGCAGCAGGACTGAATGCTGCCATGATTGTGAAAGGCAGAAAAGGGCTGCTAGTAAGGGTGGAAGCTCCCAGCCAGCCAGGGCCTGGCGCCCCACCTATGCTCTATCTTTATCTTTAACCCTCAACCTCCACTCTTACCCCCGCCCCTGCAGCACCTGCAGTCAAATTCTCACCATCCCAGTCTGGGCTCCTGCACCGCCATGGCTCTTGGGTAACAATAAGGCAACAACAGGTTAATGTTGACCTTTAAATGTCGACCGTCGTGTTACCTAGACGGCGAGCGCTTTAGAACAGGAACAATCTTTTTGTACAGCACCTAGCACGGTGGGGGTCCCGGTCCAAGACTGAGGCTTCAGTCATAGAAATACTTTTAATAATCACGTGTAGAACAACATCTAGCAAAACAGGTTCACAGCTTGGTTTGCCCGGAGGCACTATTTCAGTACAAATGTTATTAAATCGTCATAATGGAACAGCATTAGCAAATACAGCCTCATTTCTGCACAGTAAAGTAACCCTTGGTCTTGGCATCGGGAAAATCTTCTTTTCCTTAAGTTATCCCTTAAAACGTACTCTGGCATAGTCATGTATTTTTATGCACTTAGAAGAAGGCATAGTTATTCTTTCATCCAGTTTAATTCTTTACAAGTCACTCCCACAGCGAGGTTGCTGCTCAGCACTCTAATGGCTAGAAATAGCATCCATTTAGCAGGGGCGTGCACTGGCTTTAGTCTCTGCAGATGTCTCAGCTGTCTGTGTTTGAATCTGCATTTCAGAACTGTTTTAATATCTCACATAGCCAGTTAGGGGACAAGGTGATTCCAGACTGTGGTCTCCTTCCAGCAGTGGAAATAATGCAAGGAGACCAAGGGAAAATTTCCAAAAGTGCCTAAGTCCCATTTTCAAAAGTGACTCTGTGTGTTCTATTCTATGCATCCGAAGAAGTGAGCTGAAGCCCACGAAAGCTTATGCTCAGATAAATTTGTTAGTCTCTAAGGTGCCACAAGGACTCCTGTTGTCTCTTTGCAGATACAGACTAACACGGCTGCTACTCTGAAACTAGTCACTGAGTTTCAGTAAGTGTCTGATTCTGTTTTGAAAATGGGAGCGTTTCACCCCAGATCTCTCATTATGCTAAAGCTGCCTAGGAAATTGGGCCGGAGGGCCAGAGACGGGATGCAAGTTTCAGCAAGGGAGTGTAGATCCATGTTTTTCATTTGGGCTCATCTGTAAAATAAATACGAAATACTAGAGGCTGCTCCCCACCCTATTGGCCTCGGACAGTCGAAGCGGATTAGAGAAAGTGCCAAAGCTCAGCAAATCTCCCGGCATGAAAAATGAATCTTACCCATAGATGTCTACAGAGACCTCTGTGCCCACCACACAGATGGCATAGCTGGGACTCTCGGTGGACACCCGGACTCTCCGCTGCATCATGGTTGGCCTTGGACCGTAAACGTGTGCGAAGTGAGCAGCTGTGCTCCTGGGCTGTTCTGTTTTTTACAAGCAAACCAGCACGACTGGATTACAAGGCATAGAAAATTTGCTCCACCCTCCTCCCATTCCTATCTGAACTGGCTAGCTGGAGGCTCCATCCCTTCCCCCTCCAAGGTCTCTACCTACCTACTTCTGTTTGGGTTTTATATTAGGGGCTGGAGAAAGGAAGGACAGGAGCTGTGTTGACCCAAGCCCCGGTTGGCATTTGTCACGTCCAAGCATTGACTGCATGGTCATTCCAAATGTAGAAACTGGCTCATGGCAAACTCAGGTGTGGAAGATCAGAAAGTCCTGGGCATTTGCTCGGTGTGCTGCTTCTGCGAATGAGCAGATGGAGCACTTCACACAGGCTCGGGGCTTAACAAGGTTATTTGATTCTTAAAAACCCCTCCTTGGGGTAGGCAAACGGGCGTGTTATAGGAGGTGGTGTTCAGACCCAGCACGAGGTTACGTTCTGCCAGGAGGTCTGGGTTCAGATTCAAGGCTGAATCGAGGCTATGGGTAGGATCAAATAGTGGCAAAATCCCAGGGGATTTTTGGCTTCATCAGAGCAGGGCTAGCCTTAGGAAAATTGGGACCCTGGGCCAACTTGTATTTTGGCACCCCTGGCTCCCCACTCCTCCCCACCCATCTCCCCCATTGTCCCTGGCCCCCACTGCCTCCCCCTCCATGGCCTCTTACTGCAGGCCCGCCCTGCTCTGCTCCTTGCATCTTGACTATGGAGTCTCCCCTGACCACGGCAGTCACCCATGTCACCCACCCGTAAGGCCAACCCTGCATCTAAGGATAGTCCTTTTTGGACAATGGGATCTTGCCTGTGACTAGGGTCCCTAGGCATCCCCACAATACAAATAATAAGTAATATTGGCAGGCTCCTTTTGCTGACCCCCAGCATGGGGTGGAGTCCAGCCTGTCTGATGTTGCACCAGAGGGGAGAAAAGAGAGTCCTTTCAGCTTTGCATGGTGACTCTGGATCTCTGACCCCAACTGAGATGGCTCTGTTTTACCCAGTGAAAATATCTAACTTGGACTGGGGAGAAAATGTCTTCTCAACAGTCTAGAATGAATCAAAACGGGTCCTGGATACCAAAAAGGAGCTGACATACTCATAGACTTTAGGACTAGAAGGGACCATCAAGGTCATCTAGTCTGACCTCCTGCACATCGCAGGCCCCCAAACCTCAGACACCCACCCTGTGATAGACCCAGAACCTCTGGCTGAGCTACTGAAGTCCTCAACTCATGATTTAAAGACGTCAAGTTACAGAGAATACATCATTGATGCTAGTTTAAACCTGCAAGTGACCCGTGCCCCATGCTGCAGAGGAGAGTGGGATCTCTGCCAATTTGAGCTGGGGGAAATTCCTTCCTGACCCCAGGGTCAGTTGGACCCTGAGCATGTGGGCAAGACCCAGCAGCTAGACATCTGGGAAATAATTCTCTATAGTAACTCAGAGCCCTCCCCACCTGGTGTCCCATCTCCAGCCGTTGGAGATATTTGCTAACTGCAACCACAGATCAGCTACATGCCGTTGTAGGCAATCTCATCCTACCAGTCCCTCCATAAAGTTATCGAGCCCTGTCTTGGAGCCAGTTTGAGGCCCTTAACAAAGCTTGTTCCAGAATCACTGGCCTTTTGCCTGCAACCGGCAAACCCTCCTAGTGGAGATGCAGTTTATACTGGCATAAAACATAAGCTATACCAGCAGAAGAACTTGTGTGCCTATAAGTGATTAGGGCTTATACCGGCACAACCATATGTTGGTTAAAAAAAATCACACTTGTAACTGACATAGTAATGCCGGTATAAGTTTTAAGTGAATATCGGCCATAGTAAATTTGGTTAAAGGTTCTTTGGTCGGGGGTGTAATCTTTAGACTGGTTTCATTGTCACCCCTATTATAATCCCTGTGTTTTCCAATAGCCTTTTCTTTTTAGAAATATTCTTGTTCTAGAGCCACTTCAGAGATACATTTTCTTCTCTCAGTTGGTCAGTTGCAACTCTGCCTGCTTCAGTAGCACTGTGGCGTAGATGCTTCCTACATCGACGGAAGAGGTTTTTCCATCATTGCAGGTCATCCGCCTTTCTGAGAGACAGAAGAATTCTTCTGCCAACCTACCTGTGTCCACAGTGGGAGTTAGGTCAACCCAAGTATGCCAAACTAGGCACAAAATTTTTCACAGCCCTGAGCGGTTAGGGTGACCTACATTGTAGGCGTAGACCAGGCCAAAGACACCTTTATACCCAAAGAACGCCACCCAAATAACTCCATCGACACCATATACGGGGCTATGCAGCTTTAATTACACTGGTAAAGTGGTGCAACTTCTGTATGTTGACAAGTCCTTCATGCCCATGAAGGAGTTGGTCATAGAAAGCTAATTGTTTAAAACTCTTTAAAAACCTGCAGTTTGCTGGGTCTGATTCTGCCCTGTTGAAGTTCAAGGCAAAACTCCCATTGACTTCAGTGAGATTAGGGTCAGGGTTGTAAAGAACCAAATTTCATGGAGGAGTGGTACTGGGGAGGGAGGCTGCACCTTTAAGGGCTGAGCTTCCCAGCCAGAGTCTGGGTGAGGTGTTGGGCTAGCTCTTGCACAGCATGGAGTCTTGTCAACACCAACATATTATACAGCTTTGACTATGTCTACACTGGTATAACTCAAACTGTACGACCACCCCAGTGTGGGCACAGTTGTAATAATGCTGTATCTACTTCACAGGGCAGCTGTGAAAAGGAATTCATATTTGTTATCTGTCGTGAGATCTGTGGCTGGAAAGTGCTATGTATCCGTGCCAGTGACTGAGTCACTGCTTATCCGTCAGCTCCTGGTTTGAATTGGGCACAGTGCTGGCTTCCTCAGGTAGTTCTGGCATCTGCAGATCAGTTAGAGTGAGCAGATAGCAGTGTGAAAAATCAGGACAGGGAGTGGGGGGTAATACATCACTATATAAGAAAAAGCCTCAAATATCAGGACTGTCTCTATCAACACAGGACATCTGATCACCCTAAGACCAGTCCAGAGCCGCCCACGGCCCCGATAACTCGCCTCGTTCCTCTCCCACAGCATCCTGCTATTCCAGTCCACACTCTGCAGTGAGAAATGAACCAAGACAGAGAACCTCGTCAGGGTGTCGAGGCCCGTGGTGTAGAGTTTGCTCCCGTGTGCCATGAGAGCTCCAATGTTTCTGTGGCTTGATCTCCGTTTAAAATGGATACCAACATCTCACACACACACACACACACACACACACACAGACATAGCTATGCCAATGAAACCTCCAGTGTAGATGCAGCTATGCCACCAGCTAATGACATTCAGCGAGGTGGGGTTCCTACGCCATCAGAAGGAGTTTTTCTGCGTCCATGCTAGGGGCTACGCCAGCATAGACTCTGGAGTGCAGACCCAGCCAGAGTCTATTATCACAAGCAGGAGCTCCTCCTCTTTTCCCGAACCTGGAGTAGCAGTTCTGCAATGTCTAAACCCAAGATCCGTGCTCTACTGGGGCAGAGAAGGAGAGATGGAAAAGTACCATTGTCTGTGGTTACTGTAGCTGGGCCCCTGTCCATTTATGAGTCTCTGTGTCACTAGCAGCTGTATTACGGGGGTGACCTCTAACAGTCCCTCCTGTTAACACACAGGACTTTCCTTGCTCGGGAGCTACACCTGCCTCTTCCTCCTCCATCTGTCAGGGGCCAGCGTGTGGCTCTTACCTGCCCACCCAGCAGGAGGGGTCCTTCAAACTTTAAATCGTATATTCCATCAGGGCTGAGCATTTTCTCGTAATTACATCTTGTACTGGAGGCTGCTTATTAAAAGCTTGGAAGACACCCAGAGAGGGGTGGGTGGAGGAATCTGGACCACAGAGAGATCGGTCAACTCCCCTCTGTGCTCCAGAGATGGTCTCCCTCAGAGCATAAATCTCTCCTGTGGCTATTCTTCTCCTGTGGCCCCGTCCTCCTGACCTTCCGATGTCTGCAGTCTGTGACTGACATGTCCCGGTGCCTCGACATGCCGCGGAGATGCACGTATCTATTTGGTGGTAGTGTTATTTCTCGCCCGTGTTGAATTGAATGTGCTGAGCTGGGGTGGGGCTTGGCAGACTGCAAAAGAGCTGGTTTGGTCGGGCTTGTTTTTCAGCTTGACTCGTTCCCCTGACTCTGATTTCAGCACTGGCCACCCAGGGAAGATTCTCTGCCCTGCCATAGTTTCATCTCCTGTGCCGTCCTGTTTGAAATGGTTCCTGGATGCAGCCAGGCCTTTGCCAAGAACAAGCCACTGCTCCAGCCACTCAGCTCTCAGAGATATAAGCAGGTTTTTTTAAAGAGATGCAAGAGGCTACATTAGCCACCTGTGCAGCCTTCCTCGGGAAGCCCTGTGACCAGAAGGACCTCTTCTTGGAAGCTGAGGTTGTAGGAAATACCCTAAGGCGATGATCTTGCCCTAAAGGGAGAGAGGGTAGGAGGTTGGGGTGGGACAGACAGGAACCTGAGGAACAGGGGAAGGGCAGGAGGTGGAAAATCTACTCTGTTGTGTTGACTTTGGGGCTGCCAGAAAAATTCTTCAAGGGCATCAGCACAGTTGGGTGCCAGCACTGGTCATGCCTCAGAGAACAAAAGTAGGTCTCCACGAGAGAGAGCACACCGCGCATCTCCTCTGAACCGTGCTGCAACTGACCTGCACCCAAAATGGCAGCCACCTCCGCCAGACACCGGAACACTGAAAGGTGCCATACGCACACAGATCCCCCAAACAAATTATCGGCTGCCCTGCTGCTTGTGCCACAGAACTGATTCGCAGTAGAGCTCTGTGATGATTAATCCTGGGATAAAGGAGAGGGAATGCTCCCTCTGAATGCTTTGTTGAAAATGCATCCCATGTGATCCATTTAAATATTGCTGTAATTGTCATTGTTTACATTCCTAGAAGGATCCTATTGTGCTAGGCCCTGTACAAACACAGTGCAAAAAGATGGCCCCTGCCTCCAAAATACTGTTTTTAAGTTCATTTGATCCTGCTACACAAATCTCTCGCAAGGGGAAAATATACTATTTATAACTTTCTAAGCCATATTGCACAAGTGGGTGTTGCGAAACTAACAGCACCCTGAAAATTGTGCAGCAGGGCCCGCAGAAATAGAAATGACTGTGTGACTGTACTCGAACGAGGGGGAGCGAGCTGCATACACGTTGGACCTGATTCTTCAATATTCTGGGCCTTGCGGAATCGCTATCAACTGTGCAAACTGCCTTCTGACTTGTTAGCACTTGCACGGGTGTCGGCGACTCCGCACTGTGCAAGGGGATCGGGCCCATTTTTTCTCTGGAAGCAACTCATCAGACTCAGGAAATATGATCAGCTGAAGCTGTGATGGGGAGGTCATCTGAGGAGAGATGCCTCCCGGAGAAGCCAATTCCAGAAATAATTCCATGCCTGTTCGGAGTAGCTTGCATGTAACTTTTTCATACCCACCAGTCTGGCAAACTTAACTTAATCCTGATCCACCCCAGGGTATTGTGGGTGAATCATTAGGCAGGCTAGTGTTGATAGTACCCAAACCTGTGGGATACCAAGAGGTCTCAATACAGGCACTCACTGATATGACTTGGGCAACTCCGAGCCCCCACTGTATGTGGAGGGTCCCATATACAGCATCAACGCTGGGCTGTGCAGTGGGACAGGCTTTGGAGGGTCTGCTCAGGGGGAGTGAACCCGTCATTGTGTGCTATGACCCCTGGCAATCAGGGCTGCTGTGGATGGTGGATCTGTGAATGCATGGATCTGTGGATCCATCTGTGGATGCATGGATCTGTGGATGCACGGATGTGCCGGCTGTATTGCCATCCGCGGTGGAGAGCTGCAGAGTCGACTGACTCTGAAACAGTAGACAAGGAACTAAGTTTCTGGTTCCATGGCCCAGGAAGGAAGCGTTTTCCTCACCCACCTAGGGCTCCACAGCTCCCGGCCCAGTTACTCATACTGACTACAGGGTCTGACATGGAAATGTGCATGCACTTCTGAGCCCCTGACATAGTCTCTGTTAAATGTTTCCCTTATGGCGGTAGTTCTGCCTTTTCCCTACTAGAACCCTTCTCCTAGCCAGGATCCAGCAATCTCCCAGTTAGCAGCGTGGGTGGGGCAGGGTGGTTACAATCCCTTGATACCTATACATGCCCTCTATTGGGTCGTGACCCCCTAGGTAGACAAACCCCTCCCTTATGGAGCAGGGAGTCAGAGCTAACCTGATCCCTTGCTGGGCTTTTTAATCGGCCTCATAATGACATTGTAGCAGGAAAAGGCTGATAATCTCCATGGGCCGATAATTGCACATGATTTATTCCTCCATGTGCATAACTGAAGGCGGTAATTTCAATAGCCTTGTTGGCTAATTACCTGCAATAAAGAGAGGCATTGAACCGGTCGTCGCTTGCCGTTCTTGTTTGCATAAGGATTTATTTAATTAACTGGGCGACTGTACCATAAGGAAAGCCTATCTAATGAGCACAGAACCTCCCACCAAGTTTAGCAAGATTGTCCTACGTGCTTGTGCTTAATGGGCTGGGAGAGTTAACGCCAAGGTGATCCTGAGAACCTGTCTTCCTATATGTTGGTAACATGCCTGGCAGAGTGGGGTCCCGGTCCTGACTGGGGCCACCCCAATACAAACCACTGATCATCATCCTGGCCTGATTCAGCAGCTGCCCCCTGCTTGCAGAGCTCGGAAGAGCTTCGAAAGCGGCTCTCCAAGTGAAGGTCGGTGCAATTGTCTACAATGGATAGAATCCGCGAAGTGCAGATGGCCTGTGGTATATGGAGATTATTGAACCTCAGTGCAGGATTTGCCTCCTCCCTGGCATTGAATCACACCAATTCCTCTATGTCTTGGTCTTTCCATGAGCCTCAAGTAGACCGGAAGATCTGGCTTCTTGGTGGACTTGTCCAGCTCCTCTGTGTTTAATCTATTCCGCTTAGATTCTTGCAACCATCCTTCCCAACTATCAACTTCTTGCCTGTCCTCAGGGAGGGCAACCAAAGGTCTGGTGCTGCTGCCCATGGGAGCAAAAGCCGGGACTTTTTAAGTTGCAGAGTAACCACATATCAAACCACCCTGTGGAGCCGCCACTCATACCCCTACGGCAAGAAAACAGCTTTGAGCATAACAGAAGGACCTGCAGGTTCAAGGTTTAAGAACTGTTGGGCTGTGTTGGACTCCAAGCACAGGGAGACAAGATATAAAGGCAATGGTATCTCCATGGCTCCTTTTGGTTTAGCCTGATGTTTCATAATTCTCTTTCTCTCTCTCTCTGGTGCTTGCTTGGCTCACCTATGGAGGTTTCCAAACAGAAGTGTTGGATTTTATGTGTCTTTGGAGCGTCTCTCTGATCAAAGCACGTTATGTTCTCTCCCTTGCTGGAAGTCTCCAGGTGTGACACACTTTGGGATTTCAGTTGTTGTTTAGCTAAAAGTTGGACAAAAACCTATTGCCAGTTGAAATTCAGGTAAATCCAGTTGCATTTCTCATCCTGTGGGTGTCACTCTCCCAGCACCTTATACCAATGGCTACACCTTGGTAGGCTATGCACGTACACCCATTCGGAGTACCAAGGTCAGCTAATGGAAATGCTGTATGTGTCCGTATCATTTCTCAGTCTGCTTTCTCTTGCACTCCCTCGTGACAGAAGTTCGTTGTGGGCCTAGATATCCTGTGTGTCATTCAGTGATGTGACAGCGCAGACACACAAAGGCAGGCCACTTTTAAGCCAGACAGTCCTGGCTTTAAATGGTTTGTCCTGTGTCCAACACTGAGACAAAACTGGATGGGGGGTTGTCCGGTATGGAGGGTGAGTGACACTATTGTGAAGAGTGCACCGCTGCACCCCTGCCGGTGTGACCTCACACGCTCACGCCAGGTGGAGATGCAGTCGTGCTAGCAGATGCAGCCCCAAACCATTCCCAGCTGTCTTGCAATGCACGTTGTTCTGGAGATGCATGAGTGGCCACCTTAGAAGCACAGTATCAGCTTCTAACACACGGGAGCTAACTGAGGAAGCAGCTGCTGCTGAGTCATTATTTCATACTGATCACCACTTAACTAGGTTCAACCTCCTCGGGGGAAGTAGCGAACCACCAAGTGACAGAGTGACACTAGACATTTCAGTAATAAGAGAGGATGGGGGGGTTGGGGGGAACTTGGCAAACTTCAAACAGCAATTGGACATTTCTCATGCTTATGAAGGGGGTAAAGGATGTGTGAGTTTGGGGATTTACTCGCTGGCCTTGTAAAACGTCATGTGCCCACTGAACTAACTTTGATGGTTCGGTATAACATCATTGGTTCTTTTCATTGCCATCTGAGTGGGAGATAGGGGTGCCATTTGGAGGGGTGGAGGAGGCTCCTGCCCTCCCCCCCCCAAGTTTCCTACCAGAAGTCTTCTCATAGCATATGATGTGATGAAGTGGGGAGGTTTCTTGGTTTTTCTGTGTTTTCCAGTGGGTTGCAGGCAGAGGGAGTGGGACTCAGTGTCCCCAGGTGTTACTGGTTTAACGAGGTGAGGGGAGAGGGAGTTTGTGGTTACAAAGGACCGGAGAGGGAACTTGGGACCCCGGCCGATGGCCTGGAGGATGGAGACCTCAGCGACTGGTGACCTGGTGACCCAGCTCAGGAGTCACAGCTGGTTCTGGCTAGTAGGAGGACAATGGGCTGCGGAGAGAGGACCCCGGTGACCTGACCAGCCAGTTCCAGCCAGAGGAGGGCGGAGAAAGGAGGAGACTCAGGCCTTCCCGTTTACGACCCTGTTTACCTGGACCGAAGACAATGGACAGAGGCGGGGCTTGGGGCCAGGAAGATCGGAGGCCCAGCTGGGAAGCAGGGGGGCTCTGGGCTGGAGAGGGAGAGCAGGCAGGGCCCACCTGGATGCAGGGGGACTGGGATATGCTGGGCTGAAGGAGGCCAGGCTTGAGGCCCTGAGAGGTTCCTGTGCTGTGTTCAACTCTCAATAAACCCTCCTGTTTTATGCTGGCTGAGAGTCACTCTGGTCTAGAGAACAGGGTTGCATCAACCCCTTTGGGGGGTGAGGAGGCCCAGGGGGTCCAGAGCATGTGGACTCCCTGGGGTTGCCCACGGCGAGAAACAGACATGCTAAAGCTCAGAGAGGTGTGGCTCCAGGAGGTGGAGGGGCCTGACCCCGAGAGAGAGTGGACCCCTGAGAAGGGCTGTCTCACTGAAAGGGACACCCCCCACGGACCGCACAGGGCCAAGAGTGGGCACGATCTGTGAGTCCGTGACACATGCCCTAGCCCCAGAAGGAATGTGATGAGTTCTGTGCTGCTCCCAGCTTCATCCTTAGGGCAGGGAGTTTGTTTATAAACAGAGGCAAGGTAACTAAGATAACAAAAAGCTTGACATTAAATTAAATTAAATTTTAAATTAAGGATTCTTAGATGATCCCGGAAGCATTGCCAGGGACTTCAATTAAAAAACAAGGAAACAAAGGGTAGGAATAAATGGTCAGTTTTCAGAATGGAGAGAGGTAAGTTATGGTGTTCCCCAGAGGTCTGTTCTGGGACCAGTCTTATTCCACATATTCATAAGTGTTCTGCAAAAAGGGGTAAACAGTGAGGTGGCAAAATTTGCAGATGATACAAAATTATTCCAAAGCTGATTGCAAAGAGTTACAAAGGGATCTCACCCACCCAAGTGACTGGGCAACAAAATAGCAGACAAAATTCAATGTTGATAAATGCAAAATAATGCTGTCACGGAGTCACCGGGCGATGCTCTGGAACTGCTCCCCACAAAGCCAGGCAGGACTTTGGGGAGTCTCCTCTCCCTTGAAGCAGACTTGTTCAGGGCAAGAAGCTCACATGTCTTCACCTCCTGGGTCTCTCCTTGGACCATTCAACATCCTCTGCCCCTCCGTGCGCTTCCCACAGCGAGCCCGCCCCAGTGGGGTCCTGGGGAAGCCACGGGGTCCTGCACCCCCACTTTGCAGTCAGACATGACTCTCAGCCAGCCAGTAAAACAGAGGTTTATTCCATGACAGGAACAGGGTCTAAAACAGCTTGTAGGTACCGAGAACTGGACCCCTCGGCCGGGTCCATTCTGGGGGGCAGTGAGCCAGACCCCCACGTCTGCACTTCACTCCTCATCCCCAGGCAGCTCCAGACTCCAAAACCCCCTCCAGCTCCTCCTCTCTGCTCAGCCCCTTTCCCGGGCCAGGAGGTCACCTGATCTCTGTCTACAACACCTTCAGTCGGCACCTTTGCAGAGGAGGGGCCCAGGCCATCAGTTGCTAGGAAACAGAGTGCCAGGCATTTAGGTGCACTGGCCCTTTGCATTGCAGCAACCACACACCCTTATCCCACTACCTAGATACTTAAGAACTGCATATTGGACACTGAGGCACCAACACTGTATTTAGAGCAAACATTAAGAACATTCCCAGTTCGTCACATCTGCACAGGGCAAAATATAATCTCAACTATACATACAAAATGATGAGGTCTAAATTAGCTGTTACCACTCGAGAAGGAGATCTTGGAGTCATCGTGGATAGTTCTCCGAAAACATCTGCTCAATGTGCAGCGGCAGGCAAGAAAGCAAACTGAATGTTGAGAATCATTAAGAAAGATATCAATAATAAGACAGAAAATACCATGTTGCCTTTGTATGAATCCATGGTATGTCCACATCTTGACTACGGTGGGCAGTTCTGGTTGCCCCATCTCAAAAAAGAGATATTAGAATTGGAAAAGGACCAGAGAAGGGCAACAGAAATGATCTGGGTATGGAACGGCTGCCATATGAGGAGAGATTAATAAGACTGGGTCTTTTCATTTTGGAAAAGAGACAACTAAGGGGGGATAGGATAGAGGTCTATAAAATCATGACTGGTGTAGAGAAAGTGAATAAGGAAATGTTATTTACTCCTTCACATAACACAAGAACTAGGGGTCACCCAATGAAATTACTAGGCAGCAGATTTAAAACAAACAAAAGAAAGTACTTCTTCACAGTCAACCTGTGGAACTCACTGCCAGGGGATGTTGTGAAGGCCAAAACTATAACAGGGTTCAAAAAAGAACTAGATAAGTTCATAGAAGACAGGTGCATCAAGGGCTATTAGCCAGGATGGGCAAGGGTGTAACCCCATGTTCTGCATGTCCCGAGCCTCTGTTTGCCAGAAGCTAGGAGTGGACAACAGGGGATGAATCCCTTGATGATTCCCTGTTCTGTTCATTCCCTCTGAGGCACCTGGCATTGGCCACTGTCAGAAGACAGGATACTGGGCTAGATGGACCATTGGTCTTACTCAGTATGGCCGTTCTTAGGTTCTGATATATAACCCAGATGTATCTGCCCCCTAATGTAACCTGCTAGACCCCACTCCCCTCCCAGAGCCAAGGTAGAACTCAGGAATCCTGATGGGGTCTCTCTCTCTCTGCAGAGTTAGTAACAAAGTAAGAATAGACATTACAATTTTAAACGTAACCAGGGTCCCTGAAGTGACTTGCCACAAGATGTCAGAACATGTTTGTATTAGAGCTGAGTGGGTCAAATATTTATTTAATTTTCTTTCTTTTACATAGGAATTAGATACAATGCTCCTGTCAGCTAATTGCTAAGTTATCTGCCAACCAAAAAAAATAAAATAGAGTTTTCAGGTGCCTAAGTAGCCTCCTCCAAAATCTGTAGTGGTGTCCATGATGGTAGAGTAGGTTTTGTTCCTGTACGTGCACGTGACGGCCCTGCAAGGCTTTCTGAGTCCCCAGTCCCATCCACCTGCTGTGGCGCCATTTGAGAGGAAAGGTTCAGACTTGGCAAAGTTATTTTAAATTGTGAAAAATCCCTTGTGTTTCTATGTTTCCATGCTTGTGAGAGGAGCCATGGTGAAGGGACCAACGTCGGTAAATCCGGACATCTGCATAGAGGGAAGTTTTTTGTCATTCCTCTCCTCTACCTCCGATTCCTTTGATTTTGGTGTTGTGTGTCCTGATTTTTCTACTGATCACTCAGGGTGGACCCATCCCAGTACAGATGGGCCAGCAGTGGGGCCTTTGCTTCACTGAAGTCCCAACTAAGCCTCGTTGTAAGCTTGTGCTGACCCCCTGCCTGGAGTGAGTCACCCAGGATCACACCCATGAAACTCAACAGCACTGTGGCTCAACCACTTGTGCTGCTGAAAAAGGCTGTTGAGGTGCCATGGAGACCACCAGTGTGGCTGGTCACCCCTGGCTGGCTCTCCAACATCCCAGCCACGTCCTGTCTGTATGTGTGTGGCAGGTCCAGCAGCAGCCAACAAGATAAGCGCTTGTACATTCAATGCCAAGAATAATGATCCCGCTTCGTAACTTCTTGGCTTCCTCATGTAAAGGAGGGGTTGAGCTCAGAGTGCGGAGCTGGTTTGTTTAGCAGCTGGTTGGTTTGGTTTTGTATGGCACCTGCTCGGAGGTTCTGCAGGGGGGCAGGGCTGAACTTGTTGATTTAGGTGCTTGATTGGGGGGGAGGGATAGCTCAGTGGTTTGAGCATTGGCCTGCTAAACTCAGGGTTGTGAGGTCAATCCTTGAGGGGGGCATTTAGGGATCTAGGGTAAAAATCTATCTGGGGATTGGTCCTGCTTTGAGCAGGGGGTTGGACTAGATACCTCCTGAGATCCCTTCCAACCCTGAGATTCTATGATTCTGTTGACCCCCTGGTTTCCTGATGGACCCCAAGTTGGGCAGATCAGGGGCAAGGAGGGACACAGAAGAGCATGACAGCTGGCCCCATTATGTGCTCTCCCTTTCCTTCTGATTCCCCCCCCCCCCAGGCCGTGCCCTGTGGGGACCGGGCTCTGAGTTGGGAAAGGGATAGGTTT
Source organism: Gopherus evgoodei (assembly GCF_007399415.2). Taxonomy (NCBI): domain Eukaryota; kingdom Metazoa; phylum Chordata; order Testudines; family Testudinidae; genus Gopherus; species Gopherus evgoodei. Next base: position 6,327,312 of record NC_044339.1, on the reverse strand, counting down.
GGGAGGACAGCTGCTCCACACTGACCCTACCGGGGTTTGTCTGGGCAAGGATAAAAAATCTTGATCATGCTTTGGAGTTCTTGCAGCTCCCCTTTCCCTGAGAGGAGCCACCCGGGACAGCCAGGGAGCTCACTTCCCGATGAGTCATCCTGCAGTTTATGCTTAAGGTTGCCAATTTTGGTAGGACATATTCCTGGAGGTTTCATCACATGACATGATCTTTAGTTAAAGCCTCCAGGGCAATCCTGGAGGGTGGCAACCTAATTAGGGCTTGGGGAGACACAGGGCCTGTGTGTTGATGGCTTCCCTTTCCCAATGTGTCCAGGCTCCACAGATGAAGCAGACCGAACCCCATCCTAAACCCTATTCCATGAAGGAAGCAGGAGAGGGGGGAAGCTATGTCTCACCTCCCCACAGTCAATGAGAATGTTTCCATGGAAACACCTCACAGCAAAATGAGATGTGTTTCTCAGCCCCTCTGTAGGCTGTTGCTGCCCACAGGAGAATGGGGCCCGTGGGCACAAAGGTGTCTGGGTGTCTTTGGGCAGAGGTGTAAATGCTGTACTCAGCTTGGTGAGCCAGCGATCCCGTACTCTCTACATGCCATTCGTCGTGGGGGGGCTCCAGGTTACTAGGTGTCAGCCGATCCGATCTTCCTGGAACTTGGTGTCTGTATAGGCACCTTGGCTTTCAGGGGGGTTAAATACACTTTGACTCTTGGCTGAAGGAGCCTTACTCTGTGTCCCACCATAATAACCCAGTTATGAGAGAGAATCATAGAACTGTAGAATCTCAGGGTCAGAAGGGACCTCAGGAAGTATCTAGTCCAACCCCCTGCTCAAAGCAGGACCAATCCCCAACTAAATCATCCCAGCCAGGGCTTTGTCAAGCCTGACCTTAAAAACCTCTAGGGAAGGAGATTCCACCACCTCCCTAGGGAGCCCATTCCAGTGCTTCACCACCCTCCTAGTGAAAAAGTTTTTCCTAATATCCAACCTAGACCTCCCTCACTGTAACTTGAGACCATTTCTCCTTGTTCTGTCATCTGGTACCACTGAGAACAGTCTAGATCCATCCTCTTTGGAACCCCCTTTCAGGTAGTTGAAAGTAGCTATCAAATCCCCCCTCATTCTTCTCTTCTGCAGACTAAACAATCCCAGTTCCTTCAGCCTCTCCTTATAAGTCATGTGCTCCAGCCCCCCCACCCCCTTGTATTGCATGGGTTCTCTCCTTCACGGTTGGGCACGATGGGTTGGGGTACAACGCGCTGACAGCCCCAACTGCCGCTGAATTCACTAGCAACTGTGGGGACTCAACATCTCTGGAAAAAATCAGGCCAGGCCTCTTTACCTATGCCTGAAATAAAGGGATGATTCCAAAAATATCAAGGGAGGACCCATTAGTGCATGTAAGTGGTAGCATTCCTGCTGAGGTCAGCAAGGAGCGACAGAGCGTGACGGAAGATGGCTTTGAAGAGTGATGCCTTACCTAAGATAAAGCCATTAAGTGTGCAGTTAAGTGCTAATGATCAGTAAGAAGAGTATTTCCCCGCATTACATGATCATTAATTAAAGCACTTTTATATAAATGACCCAAATAGGGGAGTTGGTGGCCCGAAAGCAAAGCCTGGTGGGTCCTTTTAGCCTGGGCTTCCTTCCCATCTCTGCCCCTTATCCATGGTGTGACCATGGGCAGGTCATTTAACTTCTCCAAGCCTTTGTGTCCTCTGTGTAAATCAGGGCTGCTGATAACAGAGGTGTGTTCTGACGTCGTACAATGCAGGTGACTGAGCCCAGGGGTGGGTGTGAGGAAGTCCTGGGTTCTCTTCCCAGCTCCTGCTTACTGACTAGAGCTGGCTGGGAATTTTTCCACTCAGTTTTTTTCATTGGTAAATGCAATTTGTGAAACCGGAAGCTTTACATGGGAAAGGGCCAGTTTCAATGAATTTCCTGTTTTGCAAAAAAAAATTGGAAAAAAGTTTTGAAATTGTTGAAATGTCCCATTTTGACATATTTTCTAAACAAAAACGTTCCTTTTTTTTGTTTTGTTTTGTTAAAAACAACTTTTTATTTTGGGATTAAGTTAATTTATAGTGTTTGAAATAAAAAGTCGAAATTGAAACAAAACGTTTTGATTGCACCGATCCAAAAAAGTTTGGATTTTCGGTTTGCAAAATTTTTTCAAGATTTCCATTTTTCACTCCAATTTGGTTGGCAAAACTATCTCAAAATCTTTAAAATTTTTGTAGGACATAACATTGTTTCTGCCCAGCTATACTACGGGCTGACCTTGATCAAGTTGTTTTCCCATCTGCACAGTTGATTTGGTTGTACTCCAGCACTAGTGCAAATGTGAGCTGCTTTTCTGTCTGGACCTGACTTCCAGAACGCCTGGGAACATCCCAAATAGCTCTCCTGGATCAAGAGAGGGGCCCCACACCAGGACCATTTGTTAGTGGCTGAAATTCGGTGGCCTGGGTGATGCAGGAGGTCAGGTTAGACTATCAGAATGGTCCTTTGGGATACATAAATCTATGAATCACTTTATACCTCAAAATGTTGCAGTCCCCCCTTGGTAAAAATAGGACCCCGCTTCAGACCGTCTCTGCACTGGCGTGGAGTCTTGTACCTGCCAAACCTAACTTAGGAGGTTTTGCAGAAACAAAGTCATTATGATTATTGGTGAGGACTCATCTGGAGTGCTGTGTCCAGTTTTGAGCCCCACACTACAAGAAGGATGTGGAAAAATTTGAAAGAGTTCAGCAGAGGGCAACAAAAATGATTAGGGGGCTGGGGCACAGGACTTATGAGGAGAGGCTGAGGGAACTGGGATTGTTTAGTCTGCAGAAGAGACGAATGGAGGGGGATTTGATAGCTGCTTTCAACTGCTTGAAAGGGGGTTCTAAAGAAAAAGGATCTAGACTGTTCTCAGTAGTACCAGATGACAGAACAAGAAGCAATGGTCTTAAGTTGCAGTGGGGGAGGTCTAGGCTGGATATTAGGAAAAACTTTCACGAGGAGAGTGGTGAAGCACTGGAATGGGTTCCCTAGGGAGGTGGTGGAATCTCTTTCCTTAGAGGTTTTTAAGGTCAGGCTTGACAAAGTCTTGGCTGGGATGATTTAGTTGGTGTTGGTCCTGCTTTGAGCAGGGGATTGGACTAGATGACTTCCTGTGGTCTCTTCCACCCCTGCTATTCTATGATTCTATGATGCCTCTTCCAAAGTAAAGGGCCACTCCCGTAACAGACCAAATTGGAATGGGCTGGCACCCAGACCAAGGCAGTGATGAGAATCATTGTGCATTTGTGCTTTGCCTACCAGCCGATGCCAACATTTTGAAAAGCTGCGTCTCATCCCAGGAGAGGTCTATCCTGAGACTCTTTGGACCTTATTTTTTCGGAGGTGCTGAGCACCTACCGCTCACACTGAGTCCGCTGTGGTTTGAACTGGCCGGTCTTTTTCATTCCCCCTGAAATATGTGACTGAAAACCAATAAAACCCTTAGCTTTTCATTCAAAAACTGAAAAATGTTTGTTTTCCAGCTGCAGGAAGCCAAAAACAAAACAACACTCATCCTCTTCTATTTGGGGGTTTCTGATTTTTCAACAATAACCTGAACATTTTTGATGGGAATGGAATTTTTTGAGGAAAACGTCCATTTGGTTGAAAAGCTCCTTTTCGCTGAATTTTCTTTGAACCAGCTCCAGCGCTCGGCTCCTCAGCAAGCCAGGCCCCCATCTGTCTCTAGCTGACTGTCCCAAAATGCAGGCACTGAAAATCAGAGGCTGCTTTTGAACTTGTCATCATTTTGCCTTTGAAAAATGTAGCCAAAGGATGTGTCCTGAGAGGCTTCACGAGGGATGGAAGAAGCAAGGAGACCTTGGTGGAGAATATAACCTCAGTGGAGGCCGGGCACTGGACCCTGCGATGAATGACTCCAGCCTTACCCCAGGGTAGCCCCCATTAGAGGTGATGGAGTTCTACTAACACAAAGCTGGTGTAGCTTGTTGGAAAATCAGGGCATGGCAGTGGAATGGGTTGGTCCAGCTAGCAGCAAAATCCTTGCTACCATGTGTGACTGGTACTAAGCATTCAGAAAGGATCCTGGCTCAGACCCCATGAGGTGCCGGGGGTGGGGGAGGAAAATTGATCCTCCCTGGTTGCATCTACACTGAAACATTTCTGAATATTCTCCCACCATTGGCCTAATACAGGGGTCGGCAACCTTTCAGAAGTGGTGTGCTGAGACTTCCTTTATTCACTCTGATTTAAGGTTTTGCGTGCCGGTCATACATTTTAATGTCTTTAGAAGGTCTCTTTCTATAAGTCTATAATATATAACTAAATTATTATATGTAAAGTAAATAAGGTTTTTAAAATTTTTAAGAAGCTTCATTTAAAATTAAATTAAAATGCAGAGCCCCCCGGACCGGTGGCCAGGACCCGGGCAGTGTGAATGCCACGGAAAATCAGCTCGCATGCCGCTTTCAGCATATGTGCCATAAGTTGCCTACTGCTGGTCTAATAGAAGTGCAGATTCCCAGGTGGTAGCAACAGCAGGGATGCACGTGTATAGCAAGTGCTGGTGTTTCCAATACCTGGGTTGTGTAACCCTGCTTAGAACAGATCTAGGTGGCATGGTGATAAAAGCGCAGCTGGTCAGTCTACACTAGAGCTCCTGCCAGTTTCGTGTGTGTTATGGTAGCTCCTGGAGCAGGGGTGAGCAAACTATTTGGGCCAAGGGCCACATCTGGGTGAGGAAATTGTATGCAGGGCCAGGGCAGGGGGTTGGGGTGCAGGAGGGAGTGTGGGGTGTGGGAGGGGGTACAGTGTTCAGGAAGAGGCTCAGGGCAAGGGATGGGGATAGAGGAGGAGTGTGGGGTGTATGAGGAGGCTTGGAAGGGGGTTGGGGGGCAGGAAGGGTGCGGTGTGCAGGAGGGGACTCGGGGTTGGGATGCAGGAGGGGTGCAGGGTGCAGGCAGGGGGTTTAAGGCAGGGTGTTGTGAGGGCGGGGTGCAGGCGGGATTCAGGCTCCGGCCTGGCGCCACTTACCTAAAGCAGCTCTGAAGTGGCAGCAGCATGCACAGGGGACAGGGCATGATCCCTGCATGTCTGCCTTGTCCTTGGCCCCATGCCGCTCCAGGAAGCGCTGTGGCCCCTAGGGGGCAGGCGGAGGACTCCGCATATGCTGCCCTTGCCTCCAGGTACCTCTCCCAAAGTTCCCATTGGTCACCGTTCCCCGTTCCTAGCCAATGGGAAATGCAGGGGGCTGTGCCTGGAGGCAAGGGCAATGCATGGACCCCTTTGCCCCCCAGCGTGGGGGTCGTGGGAACGTAGTGCCAGCCGCTTCTGAGAGTGGCGTGGGGCCTGCGGCACCATGGGGGGCAATCCCATGGGCTGGATCCAAAGCCCCAAGGGGCCGGATCTGGCCCGCGGGCTGTAGTTTTCCCACCCCTGGCCTAGAGGCTCTGAGATCAGAGCCCTATTTCATTAGACGCGGCACATGGAGACGGAGACGGAGACAGTCCCTGCCTCCAAGAGCTTACAGTCTAAATGGAGATGACAGACAAATCGGGTGTCGGGCCCCTCTCTCTATACAGGAGGGGTTTAGCTGGGTGATTCACGGGGACCAGAGTGGCACTGAGAGAGTAATTTGCCCAATGTCATGCAGAGGGTCTTTATTCCTGTGACTACCACACGATCAACCACCTTCTCTGGGATGGGGGGATTTCAGGAGAAGTCTCAGGGCAGCCAGAGCCCAAGCAGAACTGGTTTGTGAGCAAATTTCACAATTTTTTTTTTCCAAATTCCTTCCCCCGCACCCCCCATTTTAGTTATGAAAGATCAAAACCTTGTGCCCAGCTCCAGTCCCAGGAACCAGCCCCTCCTAATGGATGGCACCAACTTGAACACAAGGGGTGCCCGAGAGGTGCCATCTGGGACACATCCTGGCAGTTTCGGCCTTGATCATAAGATCAGCGATGAAACCAATTTGAACACTAAGAGTTCTCCCCAGATTAGTCCACTGCAAGAGCTGTGCTGGGGGAGCTTTGCCTTTCCGCCAGCACCAGAGGCGGATAGAACAATACCAGAGCTGAGCGAGGTTTTGGTGAGCTTTTCAAACCGTGCATCTCCCAGGATGAAATGCAAGCCTGAGCCGATGTGAGCATAGCACCCAGTCAAATGGGTGTTCAGAGCCCTCGGCGCCAGGAGCTAGCTTAGCAAGGAGATAGACAGGACCCTGAGGCCGCAGCCTTCGACGGCAGTGGAGACGATGTCTTGGCCACCTCTTTGAAGGGTCTCCCCTTCATGAGCAGCATCGCTTTGGTCTTGCCAGCACTCAACTGCAGCCAGGATCTCTTCCTTCAAGAACTGACTTCCTGTGGCCGTTCCAGCAGAGACCATGGTTGCATCAGCTGGGAAACAAGCGTACGGCTGAATGCGGTCAGCATCCTATCGGCAGCTGAGCCTGGGGGGTCTAGGATAGACAGTTTGGGGGGAGGGGAGGTTATGGTTCATTTAGGGTGACCAGATGTCCTGATTTTATAGGGACAGTCCAGATATTTAGGGCTTTTTCTTACATAGCTGCCTATTACCCCCCAACCTCTGTCCCGATTTTTCACACTTGCTATCTGGTCACCCTAGATTCATTTTACCATATAATATATGGTGATGCACTCTCAGCGGAGGGTGGGGTCTGGACAGCGGACTAGCAATAGGAATCCCACAGCTGAATCTGTCAATCACCCTCTTCCTTCCCCTTCTTCCCCCTACAGCAAAGGCCTTGGGGACACCTTCCTGCCGGGCTGGGCAGCAAATAGAGAATTCAGTTCTCCCATCTGAATTGTTCCACACCCCAGCTAGCGCTGAACAGCTGTGATGTGGTGCCCAGGCGACACCTAGTGGCCACTGGGAGCTGGTGGCATTGCTTGCAGCGTGTTTCCCAGCGTGCACAGTTCAGGGTATTTCCCAACCTGGGAAAGGTTATTGTCAGGCAGGAGCGGCGCCAGGGTTTTTGGCGCCCTAGGCAGGGGTCCTTCTGCACTCCCGGTTGTTGGTGGTAATTCTGCAGCGGGGGGGTGGGCGAGTCCTTCCGCACTCCTGGTCTTTGGGGAACTTCGGCGGTGAGTCCCGGAGCGAGTGAAGGACCCGCCGCAGAATTGCCGACGAAGACCCAGAGCACGGAAGGACCCTCCCACCGCCGAATTGCCGCCAAGGGTGGCAAAATGCCGCCCTCCCAAATCCTGATGCCCTAAGCGACTGCCTAGGTCGCCTAAATGGAAGCGCCGGCCCTGTTGTCAGGTGTCCCCTATCCAATCTGTTGACCCCCAAGTGTCTGTCCCCCCCAATCTGTTGACCCCAGGAATATGTCTCCATCTCAGCCAGGATCATACACAATGGGGGGCGCTGAGCTCCGGATGCAGGAACTCTGTGTATTGAGGGGCTAGGAGATCGTTTTATCTCCCCCCATGTTCTGGGTTATCGTTTTCACTTTTATAATCCCAGCTTCCTCCTGGCACATACACACACGGAGCAGCCCTCACCCAGCATGGGATTCGTATACGCCCTCACCAGGTTGTCCTCAGACGTAGTCCGAGGCAGAGGGGTTGGCTGGAATTAACACAACCAAATAACCTCTTTCAAGACAAAGGATTAACACTGTTGACAGTTGTGAAAACTCCGAGCTGCCTATTCAATTTTAAGATTGTTCAGAGGGCGTTTAAACCCATTCAGACTGTTCTAACAATACTAGATCCAATGAGAGAGCCCCGAGACTCTCCTTCAAGCCCGGAAGAAGAGACAATAGGAAGTATGTTGGGCCAGATTTATCCCTTGGGTAACACGGCCAATTAAAACACATCAGCCCCACAATTCAGGCCTCCCTGGATTTTCCAGCAGTGAGATTCCTCCAGTCAGTCAGAGAATCGCTCCTGGCTATAAAAGTTCATTAGAGGATGCAATCTCCTGGGTCATTGTACTGGAACTGAATGTGGTGGTGAAGAGGTTAGCCCACCAAGCACCAGCCCACCCCCTGAGAAGGGGGCAGGCAAACACAAGGGAACTAGATGGGGACACCAAGCGGAGAACCCCGGAGAGCACCTGCTGCTCCATGAAAGAGTCCACAGAGTCAATGGATACTGCCCAAAGCCAGTGAGGAAACAGAAGTGGACCTGACAGTAGCACAGAACGTCTCTGGAGAACGTTTGCCTCCTGGACTGGTAGATGGCATCCTGGCCAGTATCAGGAAGAGGTTGGCGAAGAGGCCTATGGGCTCTGTGGAGCTCCAGATGGGGGGCGTGTTCAGGAAAAGCAGAGTGAGAACCTCAGCATCGGGTTCTGGAGGAGCTGGAAGAGGGACTGCGACCTGGCACACCGAGGGTAGGGCACTAGGATCTCCTCGCTGCAGGACAGCCAGGTGCCTGGAGCCTGTGCTCCAGAACCATGCCCATGCTGATGGCTCCCGGACAGTAGCAGTCAGATCTCGCCATCAATGAACTTCAGCCGTGTCCACCAGTGCAAGAGAGGGCAGCTTAGTCTGCACTGCCCTTCAGTTCTTAACCAGGCTGCTGGGGCTGCCATGTAATGGGGTGCTGACCTGATATCTGTTCAGCTAGCAGCAGGACCCATTGGCCACTCTCCAGCCATTCAGCCTGGTAATTAACATTTGGTCCTTCCCGAACTAGGCTGGATTTAATCAACCCCTCCTAACTGACAGGCTCCACAGCTCAGCGCTGGTCACATGAATCACCAGCTGTTCAACAGGGAGGTTTCTTTAGCCACTTCTGCTTTTGCTGCATCTGAAGAGGAAATAACTCATCAGGCCTCATTCCCACAGATGGGCACCTGCCAGCTACGCAGCTTGAAAGACTTACCCTGCTGGAGGGACATTCTGTTAGAGTTGTCCCCTGGATTAGGGGTTCCTGAGGCTGCTCCCCAGCCACTTACAAAGACCACAGCTTGAAAGTTAAGAAGGGAAGAGTCTAGCCAGTAGTGAGCTGGGACACCTCCTAGAAAAACCCAGCAGCTACAAGGGCAGAGGGTTGTGATTCAGTAGATGGCCCTCTTCTTCTTCTTCTTCACGTGATGGTCCTTACTGTATTCCACTGAGAGTTATGCACATGCGCTATGCGCCACAAGTCTGAGCTTTTGAAATGTGGTAATAAAAGATCCCATGGCCCTCTTCACAAGGGTGGGGCTGTTAGCCCTGGAGAGACTGGCCTGAGTAGACCATGTCAAGCTATGTCTGCAATCTAGAAGAATCTCTTCTAGTGCTCAAGTGGAGCTGTGTTTTCAGACTGGAAGATCACAAGTTGACTTCCTGCTCCATTGACCTCTAGGCTATTAAATGGCCAGAGTTCCCTGCATACATATGCAGCCATGGATTGTAAAGTGGATCCAGTATGTCATGCACGTTTCTAGCCAGGGCTATCAGTCTCTCACTATGAAATCTTGAATTCTGCCTGTTGGTAGAGAACAAATGTCTCAGGGTTGAATTTGTAAGACATGCGTTTCCCCTGTAAATATATGTATACTTTGACTATGCTGTTCAGCTTCATAGAATTTCCAGCAGGGTGGCATCCCTGGTAAACAAGGGAGACAAAGCTGGGATGCAAGCTGTGTGGAAACCTATTTGTTTGTGTCTAGGGTTTGTCGTTTTATTTACCAAATGCCTCTTGTTTAAGATTCACTAATTTCATATTCTATAATGTTCCTGTAGTAAGATGAGGCCCTGAAACATAAGTCCTTGTATCAGAGGCCTGATATGAAGCCTAAGGCCTGAACTAAAGGCGAGGTCAAGACTTTGCTAACAAAAAGAAAAGTTAAGCTGTGAGGCAGAGGCAGTCCCTGCTCACAGAAGCTGGCAAGATGAAGGCTGATGTTGCAAATATACACGTACCTAAAAGGTACTAACCATTAGTAATATAAACATGTGCCAGGATGGTACCAGAACATTCCAGTACCAGCACATTCCACATAGATAACAAGGAACAGGCTGAGCCATCCTAAAGGCAGGGGCAGGAGGGTAATAGGATAGAGTTGTTTTGTTCGAACCAACATGTACAAGGTGAGAGGCGGCACCCTAACACATAGAGGGGTTGCACCTCTATATGCTGGGAGTGATGCGTAACTTGTTTGTACCTGTGTATAAAAGTGTGCCCCCAAATAATGGTCTTTGTCTGGCCTAGGGAGCAGTGGTAAGTCACGCCACTGACTAGGCCGGTCCATTATCAGGGAGCACATATGTACTTGCAGAACTGTAGACATCTGATCTGGGGAGCTAGAGACTGTGTTTCGTTTGGCCAGGTGCCTTCATACCTTATCAGAGTCTGTGGTCATTGGGGGTTCTCCAGGGCTCTGCTGTGTCAGCGCTCTGCAGAGCCGGGGCAGCGCACACGGGGAACATACGTGCAGCCGACTGGTATCAACACTGAACAGAGCAGAGCACCACACCAGTGACGTCTGACGACAGTTCCTGAATACCTAACAGTGAGAGGATTTAGTGTGAGAAACTGCGGGGTTTCCTCCTCCACAGTCTCGTGTCAACGGATTTTACAACCATTTTAGAATATAAAAGAATGACACCTTGTTTCTCCCTTAGAATTGAAATCAGAACATAAGAATGGTCACGCTGGGTCAGATCAATGGTGTGTCTAGCCCAGTATCCTGTAGTCTGACAATGGCCAGTGCCAGATGCCCCAGAGGGAATGAACTGAACAGGGCAATTATCAAGTGCTTCATTCCCTGTCCTCCAGTCCCACCTTTTTGCAGTCAGAGGTTTAGGGTCACTCAGAATGTGGGATTGGCTAAAAGCCATTGATGGACCTATCCTCCATGAACTTATCTAATTTTTTTTTTAACCCAGTTATACTTTTGCCCTTCACAACATTCCCTGGCAATTAGTTTCACATAGGGTGACCCGATCACAAGAGTAAAATATCGGGACACATTGGGGTGCCATCAGCCCTGCTCACAGTCCACCCCTGCTCCTCCCAGGCTCTGCCCCCACTCTGCCCCAGGTCCCGCCCCCTCCCCACTCAGCCCCCCCCCGAATATCGGACAAACAGGGTCCTGAGCATACATCGATTGGGACATGGGACAAAGGGTTAAATACTGAGACAGTCCAGATTTTATCAGGACATTTGGTCACCCTGGTTCCACCCATTGACCATTGTGTGAAGAAGTGCTTCCTTATGTTTGTTTTGAACCAGCTGCCTGTTAATTTCATTGGGGGTCCCCAGTTCTTGCTTTATGTGAAGAAGTAAATAACACTTCCTGTATTCATTTTCTCTACACCGTTCATGATTTTATAGACTTATATCCTATTCCCCTTTAATCATCTCTTTTCTAAGATGAACATAGAATCATAGAAGATTAGGGTTGGAAGAGACCTCAGGAGGTCATCTAGTCCAACCCCCCTGCTTAAAGCAGGACCAACCCCATCTAAATCACTAGGGCCGGCTTTAGGAAGTGCAGGGCCCAATTCGAACATTTTCGGCAGGGCCCTGGCAGGGATGACTTAAAAAAAAAAAAGGGAAAAAAAAGCCTTTCATTTCTGTCATGTATTATTTACTTTCCATAACTATATGAATAATAAAATTATATATTATATACATTGCATCATATATGCTGTTGATTGGCTATTAATGACTGCTGTTTCACATGTGTGGGTCCCCGCCACTCCCTGGGGGTGTGCATATGTGTTGGTCCCAGCTGCTCCCTGCCCCCCTCATTGAAGCAGGTGTGCAGGGTTACTGCCCTGGAAACTGCAGGGCAGTAGTGGACATGGGGCTGGCTGGAGGCAGGGCAGGGGCTGACTGGAGGTAGGGTCTGGCTGCAGGCAGGGCAAGGGGTGTGGTGCTGGTTGGAGACAGGGGGTGTGGGACAGGCTAGCTTCAGGCAGGGCTTCCGGGGGGTGCAGCAGGGGTTTGCAGGGCTGGAGACAGAGGAGTGTGGGACTGGCTGGCTTCAGGCAGTGGGGTGCAGCAGGGGTTGACTGGAGACAGGGCAGGGCATGCGGGCTGGGCAGGGTGTGCAGGGCTGGTGCGGGCAGCAGTGTGTGTGGGGCTGGCTGGCTTTGGGCAGGGTTGCAGGGGTGTGTGGCAGGGGTTGGCTGGAGACGGCAGGGGGTTTGGCAGGGGCTGGCTGTGGGCACAGGGTGCAGAGCTGGCTGCAGGCAGGGGGTGCTGGACTGGTGTAGGCAGGTCAGGGGGTGCAGCAGAGGCAGCTGGAACCCCAGCCCTTTAAGTAGCCCCCAAACTCCCTTCTATCCCACCCCGGACCTTTTAAATAGCCGCGGGAGCGCTGGGGAATGCATGGGGGAGGCGGGGCTCCAGCGGCTATTTAAAGGACCGGGGTGGCAGAGGCAGCTGGAGCCCCGGGCCCTTTAAATAGCCCCCAGAGCCCCTCACTGCTCCAGGGCTCTGGGGGCTATTTAAAGGGCTCAGAGCTCCAGCCGGGGTCACGGGGCTTGCCACGCTCTGGCTGGAGCTCCAGATGAGAGAGCGGGGCTTGCCGCGCTCCAGCCAGAGCCGCTGGGCTTGCCGCACTTCGGCCGGAGCGCGGCAAGCCCAGCAGCCTCGCTTCCTGGCCGGAGCGCGGCAAGCCTCGTGGCCTCGCTCTCCCGGCCGGAACGCGGCAAAGCCCCGCCGCCCCGCTCTCCCAGCTGGAGCCCTGGCCGGAGCACAGCAAGCCCCGCCACCCCGGCTGGAGCTCTAGCTAAGAGAGCGGGGCTGCGCCACGCTCCCACCGGTGCTTCTCTCAAAGGAGCAGGACCATGAAAGATCCAGGAACAGACCGCAGCCAGGGACCAGGGTAAGTAAAAAAAAAAAAAGAAATTAAAAAGGTGCCTAAGGCACGGGGCCCTCTTAGGCGCGGGACCCAATTCCCTGGAATCGGCCGAGTCGGCCTAAAGCCGGCCCTGTAAATCACTCCAGCCAGGGCTTTGTCAAGCCAGGCCTTAAAAACCTCTAAGGTCCCAATCTTTTTAATATCTTGTACAGAAGTTGTTCCATACCCCTAATCATATTATTGCCCTTCTCTGTACCTTTTCCAATTCCAATATATATTTGAGACAGAGAGACCAGAACTGCACATGAGTGTACATAGATTTATATAGTAGATTTATGATGTTTTCTGTCTTATCTAACCCTTCCCTATTGGTTCCTAACATTCTGTTCGCTTTTTCGATGGCCACTGCATATTGAGCAGATATTTTCAGAGAACTATCCATGATAACTCCAAGATTTCTTTCTTGAGTGGTAACAACTAATTTAGATGCCATCACTTTGTATTGTGATGGGGCAAGGCCAGATGACTACGGTAAAGTAGTAAGGAACAGGTATGTTAGCCCCAGGCTAAACAAATCCCTGGTACCATGGTAACCAAATGGCAGTTGCTTCAGGTTAATCAAGACACCTGGGGCCAATTAAGATCCTTCTAGAAGGCAGTGGAGATAGCTACATTGATTGGGACACCTGAAGCCAATCAAAGGCTGGTGGGAACTAGTTAAAAGCCTCCAGTTAGTCAGTGAGATGTGTGTGTGTGTGTGGAGCTGGGAGCAAGAGGCACAAGGAGTGGGATGGGGAGCACTGAGGAGCACAAGCATTATCAGACACCAGGAGGAAGATCCTGTGGTGAGGATAAAGAAGGTGTTTGGAGGAGGCCATGGGGAAGTAGCCCAGGGAGTTGTACCTGTCATGCAGCTGTTACTGGAGGTACTCTAGACAGCTGCAATCCACAGGGCCCTGGGCTGGAACCTGGAGTAGAGGGCAGGCCTGGGTTCTCCCCAAAGCTCCCAACTCCTGATCAGACACAGGAGGAGTTGACCCAGACTGTGGGATCCAGCAGAGGGGAAGATCTCTGAGGTGAGCAACTCTGCCAATAAATGCAGGACCCACCAAGGTAGAAGAGGAACTTTGTCACAGTATGTATAGTTGGGATTATGTTTTCCAGTGTGCATTTTTTTTAATTATTTGCATTTATCAATGTTACCAGTCATTGAGTTTTAGGAGATCCCTTTGTAACTCATTGCAGTCAACTTTGGACTTAACTATTACCACTACAAAAGTGATTTTTTTTTCCCCCTCCTACTGATAATAGCCCCCTTTAATTGAATTTTCTCATTAGAATTAGTAAGGCAGCCCCCATCTCTTCATGTACTCTGTGTGTGTATATATCTTCCTACTGTATTTTCCATTCCCTGCATCTGGTGAAGTGGGTTTTAGCTCAAGAAAGCTTATGCCCAAATAAATGTGTTAGTCTCTAAGGTGCCACAAGTACTCCTTGTAGTTTTTACTGATACAGACTAACACTGCTACTACTCTGAAACCTTTGCACCATCAGCAAATGTTGTCACCTGACTGTTCACCCCCTTTTCCAGATCATTTATTAATATGTTGAACAGCACAGATCCCTGGGGGACACCCCATCCATTGTGAAAACTGACCATTTATTCCTACTCTGTTTCCTGTCTTTTTTTAACCAGTTACTGATCCATGAGAGGACTTGCCCTCTTATCCCATGACAGCTCACTGTGCAAAAGCACCTTTGGTGAGGGACCTTTGTCAAAAGCTTTCAAAAAGTACAAGTACACTATAGGCACCGGATTACCCTTGGCCACATGCTTGTTGACACCCTCCAAGAATTCTAACAGATTAGTGAGGCATGATTTCACTTTACACCAGCCAGGTTATAATTAAAGAGCTAAAAGTGGGCAGTGAGCGAGCCCCACTAAAATGAATCCCTTTTATAACTGTTAGGTTTGCTTTAAAAAATTGTTCTTACAAAATTATGGTGATCACATGTAAAAATAGCTTTAGCCATTCTCTCTAGGTGTTTATCTGGTCCTCCTCACTGCAGTACTTATCACATTCATTCCTGAATTTATCCTCACAACAGCTCTGAGGCAGGGAAATATCATTAGTATTTCCAAAAGGGGAACTGAGACACAAAGGCTGAGTTTACACTATGAGCTAGGGGTATGATTCCCCTGCTTGTGGACACATACGTGTGCCAGTTCAGACAGGTTGGTACTTGGTATGGCTAAGCCATGCCTCAGCTGCCACTACCCATGCTACCAAGGCAACACTGCTATTTATCCTTCTGTTTGCTCAATGAGCACTAGTGCTAGGATGTGCAAATGAGCAGGGGACTCACACCCCTCGCTTATTGTGCAGACATAGCCAAAGCGGTGTCAGGCCAGATCCCTGAATGAACTCCTAGCATTCAGGCACCCCTTGTCTTGCGCTTCAGACACAACAAAAATCACGTCAAGAAACCACAGAGGCAGTGTGGGGTCCCAAACAACTGTTTGCTCACTTCACACAGCAGCTCGATACACATGGCTGCCCTGGCTGCCTTTGGGTGGGTTCTAAGATATAGCATACAAAGAGCACCACGAGAGGGTCTCAGACCATTTACAGGGATATCACCGTAGTGCTATCTGCCAGAGCACCAACAGGAAGTGGAGGGGGGAGGGATAGCTCAGTGATTTGCACATTGGCCTGCTAAACCCAGGATTGTGAGCTCAATTCTTGAGGGGGCCACTTAGGGATCTGGGGCAAAATTAGTACTTGGTCCTGCTAGTGAAGGCAGGGGACTGGACTCAACAACCTTTCAGGGTCCTTTCCAGTTCTATAAGATAGGTATATCTCCATATATTTTATTTTAAAGTGACTGCATTTGTAGACACACTCAGCCCTCAGCTGTTCTTAATAAAGTGATGAAATCAAGGCTGCTGAGTTCTTTTGAAAACTGGCCATGTGACTTGCCCAAGGCTACACTCATCCCTCCCAAGTCCCAGTCCAGTACCTTAACAGCAAGACCATCTTTCCTCTCCACACCCACCAGGTCCTCTTCCTGGGGACCTCTGTATTAGTTAGCAAGAGCAGATTATCCAATTTCTAATGAAGATCCCATCAAAATCCCCAAAACTCCAGGGCCTCTGAAATCACCCAAAATCCCAAAGCTCCAGGGCCTCCCCAAACCCCAAAAGCTCTGGAGCCTCCAACCCTGCCCTCAAATCCCAAAAGGTCCAGGACCTCCCTAATGCTCCAGGACCTTTCAAGGTCACTTGAAGACTTCCATGGAAACCAGCAATGGACTTGGAACCCATAGCTACAGCATTGAGGAGGATATTCCTGTTATATGAATAGCCTCTCTTTAGCAATGCTGCGTATTTAATCTCCTCGGAACAGACAAACTTCCTTGTTACAACTGATGAAGCAGGGGCTAGTCAGCAAGTCTCTGCTGACATCACCTCTTGGCTGAGAAGATTAAACCGAAAACAAAAAAAATAAATGTTGGCTAGCCATCAGTGTATTCCATACTTTTATGGCTAAGCTGCTTCCTGATTGGCTGAATCACACTAATCTTGTGCCTGAAGCCAATCAGAAAGTAATTATTCCTAAACAGTGTGCATTGCATATCACTCCCCAGAAGTGACATCCGCCAAGCACAATGACATCTCCCTCCATTGTTGGCCTCATTGTAACAGAATGTTGCAAAAGAGCAGTGATCTAGCTATGTTTGGGCATTCCTTTTCCATAAATGCTCTGGCTCTGGCTCTGCATTTCATTGCTGTCAACCAAGGACCATCCCTGTTGCAGGGATCTGACATTATCTCTTAATAATGGCATTTTCATCCACTATTTTGGCACAGCTCAGAAAGCCCCAAGCTGCCAAAGTCTTCTTTCAACACCTAATTTTACTCTAGCTGACTGAAATGAGCTGAAGTCAGGTGGCTGCTACTCACTTGTCTGTCCTCTCCTGAACTCATACAAAAAGGAAGTTTTTGGAAGATTTTTTTAGAAAGTTGTTCTGCTCAATTTTTTTTTAATCAAAGATTTTGATTATCTCTAGCCACGTTGGCTTTAATGGGATTTGTGGGTGATGCTGATGGAAAACCAGACAAAGAAAAATTAAACTTAGAGTGGAAACCTCATCCCTCATGCGTTTCTTTTTGTTGTTGGTGGTTTCTCAGATTACTAGGGGGTAATTATATATTCCTATTTGGTATGACGGGATGTTAGAGAAATAATTCCATTGAAGCATTCTGGCTGCATCATAACCAAGGAGTTCAAAGTGTGTGTGTGTGTGTGTGTCCATTTAAAAAAAAAAACAATCAAGGTCTGCCCTGTGTGATAGATGGCACAATTTGTCTCAGTGTGCTTGAGTAAAATTTCCCCACTATTGAGGTGATGTGTTCTGGTTAGCGGTCTTCACCCCCAGAAGTTGCTGCATTTTAGTGGTGTTGTATGTACATCATTTGTGACATGGTCTGAGAGCTTTCAGGACAAAAACTATGAAAATGGAAATGAAATAGACAATATTCTGAACCACTTAAATACAATAAGTTCTTTTTTTTTTTTTTTTAAACTTTGAAATTGAAGGATAAACTTCCCCAGTGTTGAGAAACAAACCGGACTCTTTAACCAGATGAGGACTCATCCTTGACAAAAAGAAAATTTTTGAAACAGGTGAAATGTCCATTGAGGTGAGTGGGAAATATGTAAAGCAACTCTGTCAGGTCAAATTTGGCCTTGTATTTTGTTAAAATATAAATCAACAGTCAGCAGAAACATTTCTATTTATTTTAAAATGCCAGTGGAAACAGCTTTTAAAGGAATATCATTTCCCTGTAGTGCTTACAACTGCAACATTAGATCAGTGGTTCTCAACCAGGGGTACGTATACCCCCGGGGGTACACAGAGGTCTTCCAGGGAGTACATCAACTCATCTAGATATTTGCCTAGTTTTACAACAGACTACATAAAAAGCATTAGGACAGTCAGTAGAAACTAAAATTTCATATAGACAATATATTATACACTGCAATGTAAGTACGATAATTATATTCCAATTGACTTATTTTATAATTGTATGGTAAAAATGAGAAAGTAAGCATAAAAACATAAGAACGGCCATACTGGGTCGGACCAAGGGTCCATCTAGCCCAGTATCCTGTCTTTGGACAGTGGCCAATGCCAGGTGCCCCAGAGGGAATGAACAGAACAGGGAATCATCAAGTGATCCGTCCGCTTTCGTCCATTCCCAGCTTCTGGTAAACAGAGGCTAGGGACACCATCCCTGCCCATCCTGGCTAATAGCCATTGATGGACCTGTCCTCCATGAACTCATCTAGTTCTTTTTTGAACCCTGTTATAGTCCTGGCCTTCACACCATCCTCTGGCAAGGCGTTCCACAGGTTGACTGTGCGTTGTGTGAAAAAATACTTCCTTTTGCTTGTTTTAAACCTGCTGCCTACTAATTTCATTTTGTGACCCCTAGTTCTTATATTATGAGAAGGAGTAAATAACACTTCCTGTGATAGACCCAGGCCAGCTGGGAACAGCAGAGTAGTAGAAGGGAGATATACCGGCCACTGGATAAGCAGTTTTCTGTTCCCTGAGTGACCAGACCAGGGGCTGCTCCAGGCTAATGAGAACACCTGACTCCAATCAACCTGCTAAGAGTCAGGTGCTTAACCTAAGAGTTAGGTGAGGCTGTTAAGCACCTGACTCTAATTAAGGCCCCTCTGATGCTATAAAAGGGCTCACTCCAGTCAGCCCAAAGGGAGCCAGAGGAGAGGAAGTGCGTGTGAGGAACTGGGAGCAAGAGGCACAAGAAGCTGAGCGTGAGTAGGCATCCTGCAGGAGGACTGAAAGTACAAGCGTTATCAGACATCAGGAGGAAGGTCTGGTGGTGAGGACAAGGAAGGTGTTGGGAGGAGGCCATGGGGAAGTAGCCCAGGGAGTTGTAGCTGTCACGCAGCTGTTACGGGAGGCACTCTAGTCAGCTGCAGTCCACAGGGCTCTGAGCTGGAACCCGGAGTAGAGGGCGGGCCCAGGTTCCCCCCAAACCTCCTAACTCCTGATCAAACACAGGAGAAATTGACCTGGACTGTGGCTTCTACCAGAGGGGAAGGTCTCTGGGCTGTTTCCTGACCCCCAGGATGAATCTGTGAGGTGAGCAAATCCGCCAATAAGCGCAGGACCCACCAAGGTAGAGGAGGAACTTTGTCATATTCCTAATTTAGTTTCTCCACACCAGTCATGATTTTATAGACCTCAATCATATCCCCCTTTAACCATCTCTTTTCCAAGCTAAAAAGTCCCCATTTTATTAATCTGTCCTCATAAGGAAGCCGTTCCATACTCCTAATAATTTTTGTTGCCCTTTTCTGAACCTTTTCAAATTCCAATATATCTCTTTTGAGATGAAGCAACCACATCTGTACACAGTATTCAAGATGTGGGCATACCATGGATTTATACAGAGGCAATATGATATTTTCTGTCTTATCTCTCCCTTTCTTAATAACTCCCAACATTCTGTAGCTTTTTTGATGCTGCTGCACATTAAGTGGATGTTTTCAGAGAACTATCCACAATGACTCCAAGATCCCTTTCTTGAGTGGTAACAGCTAATTTAGACCTCATCATTTTGTATGTATTGTTGGGAATTGTTTTCCAGTGAGCTTTACTTTGTGTTTATCCACATTGAATTCCATCTGCCATTTTGTTGCTCAGTCACCCAGTTCTGAGAGATCCTTTTGTAGCTCTTCGCAGTCTGCCTGGGGCTTAACTATCTTGAGTAGTTTCGTATCATCTGCAGATTTTGCCACCTCACTGATTACCCCGTTTTTCCAGATCATTTATGAATATGTTGAACAGGGCTGGTCCCAGTACAGACCCCTGGGGGACATCACTATTTACTTCTTTCCAGTCTGAAAACTAACCAGTTATTCCTACCCTTTGTTTCCCCTCTTTTAACCAGTTACCAATCCATGAGAGCACCCTCCCTCCTATCCTGTGGCAGCTTACTTTGCTTAAGATCCTTTGGTGAGGGACCTTGTCAAAGGCTTTCTGAAAATCAGGATAGTGATAAATACATTATATCCACTGGATCCCCCTTGTCTACATGCTTGTTGACCTCCTCAAAGTATTCTAGTAGATTGGTGAGGCAGGATTTCCTTTTACAAAAACCCAGTTGACTTTTCCCCAACAAATATGTTAATCTATGTGTCTGACAATTTCATTCTTTTGGTTTCAACCAATTTGCCCGATACTCAAGTTAGGCATACCGGTCTGATATCGCCAGGATCATCTCTGCAGCCCTTTTTAAAAATTGGAGTCACATTAGCTACCCTCCAGCCATTTTGTACACAAGCTGATTTAAATGATCGGTTACAAACTACAGTTAGTAGTTCTGCGCTTTCACTTTTGAGTTCCTTCAGGAATCTTGGGTGAATCCCATCTGGCCCTGGTGATTTGTTACTGTTTAGTTTATCCGTTTGTTCCAAAACCTGCCCTAATGACACCTCAGTCTGGGACAGTTCCTTAGATTTGTCACCTAAAAAGAAGGCTCAGGTTTGGGAATCTCGCTCACATCCTCAGCTGTGAAGACTGATGCAAAGAATTCATTTAGTTTCTCTGCAATGGCCTTATCCTTGAATGCTCCTTTAGAACCTCGATGGTCCAGTGGCCCCACTGGTTGTTTAGCAGGCTTTCTGCTTTTGATGCACTTAAAAAAAATGCTATTACTTTTTGAGTCTTTGGCTAGTTGTTCTTCAAATTTTTTTTGGCCTTCTTAATTATATTTTTACACTTCATTTGCCAGAGTTTATGCTCATTTCTATTTTCCTCATTGGGATTTAACTTCTACTTTTTAAAGGATGCTTTTTTGTGTCTCACTGCTTCTTCTACTTTGTTGTTTAGCCATGGTGGCACGTTTTTTACTATGTTTTTTTAATTTAGGGTGTACATTTCAGTTGAGCCTCTATTATGGCAATTTCTCAGTAATAATGTGCTGTGACACTTTTTTGTATTTTTATGACTGATTTTGTAAGCAAAAAGCGACAGAGTCCTGTGGCACCTTATAGACTAACAGAAGTATTGGAGCATGAGCTTTCGTGGGTGAATACCCACTTTGTTAGATGCATGTAGTGGAAATTTCCAGAGGCAGGTATAAATATGCAAGCAAGAATCAGGCTAGCGCTAAGGTTAGTTCAATCAGGGAGGATGGGACTCTCTTCTAGCAGTTGAGGTGTGAACACCAAGGAAGGAGAAACTTCCTTTGTAGTTGGCTAGCCATTTGCTGTCTTTGTTTAATCCTGAGCTGATGTTTGTTTGTCAAATCTGCAAATGAACTGAAGTTCAGCAGTTTCTCTTTGGAGCAGGGGTAGGCAACCTATGGCACACGTGCCAAAGGCGGCACCCAACCTGCTTTTCAGTGGCACTCGCACTGCCCAAGGCCTGGACACTGGTCTGGGGGGCTCTGTATTTTAATTTAATTTTAAATGAAGCTTCTTAAATATATTGAAACCTTATTTACTTTACATACAACAATAGTTTAGTTCTATATTATAGACTTATAGAAAGAGACCTTCTAAAAAGGTTAAAATGTATTACTGGCACGCGAAACCTTAAATTAGAGTGAGTAAATGGAGACTCAGCACAGCACTTCCGAAAGGTTTCTGACCCTTGCTTTGGAGTCTGGTCCTGAAGTTTTTTTGCGGCAGGATGACTACCTTTAAATCTGCTATTGTGTGTCCAGGGAGGTTGAAGTGTTCTCCTACAGGTTTTTGTATATACTTCTGTCAGTCTATAAGGTGCCACAGGATTTTTGTCGCTTTTCACAGATCCAGACTAACACAGCTCCCCCTTTGATAGTTTTTAAGTGAGGTGAAACTGGCGAGGGGGAGGAAGACAAATCAGATTCTGGAAAGGGGTACAGTAGTCTGGAAAGATAGAGAGCTACTGGATTAGATCACTGGGGCTAGGGCATGAGTATCTGGGGAAAAAAAATTGACTAAAATGTGACTAGTTTCATTGTCAACCTCTCTGTGGTTATTTTCATGCCTCTCGTTAAATAGGGAACATCTTCCCCAAACTAGTCCAGTAAGTCCTGTCTTATCAGATCCTTCCTCTAGACCCACTGTTGCTGTGATGCCTACTAGAAATCATCAGCTGAGTGGCTAAGTAGAGAACCAGTGGGGATTGCTGATCTTTATATATATTAAAATACAAAGGAAAATAACTCCTGAAGGCTTCAGAACCACTGAACTGTGAACAAAGCCAGACTGTGTAAACATGTGGCCTTTTTTCTAATACTCTTGTTTCCCCTCTCCTTTCCATATTGTCTGATATCCATTTTCTGCGGCTGTTTGTCTTAAGTTAGGCCCTGATCCTGCAAACACTTATTCATGTTCTTAATTTTGCACAGAAGAAATGACATTAAAAATCATATGTTTAGAGTTGGGTACAAACAGGGCATGTTTGCAGATCAGGGACCCAAACTCTTCAGGACAGGGATGATTCTTTGCTATGTGTTTACACAGCATCTAGGGCCAAAAGGGGTCTCAGTTCCGCCCTGGATCTTTGGATGCTTCTAAAATTCTTTCAGGTTTAATCATTTAAAGCTGGTTCTCCTCTAACCCAGGGAAGACATTTTTCTTTTTAAAGTCTGTTTCAAAAAGATATATTGAACTTGAGCATAAATAAACTCATCAAATGACACTAGTAACAAAAGAGAAAATCCATATACATTTATAAACATAGTGCCTTTGAAATGATTCAGTAATGGATGAATTACCAACTGCCCCACACACCAGAGAGATTCAACTTGCTGCTTTTTTCCCTAGCTATGACACTGTCCCTTTAACTTTAGTGTTAAAAATGTGACCCTTTTGAGAGAGAGAGACTTCCTCAAATCATCAAACAGTCTCTGCTTAGTAAGACCAGCACCAGTCTGGAGGAGGAAGGAAAGATGGTGGCTAATTTTGAAGCACCCCCCCCCCCCCCGCCCCGTGTGACTCCAGCATCTGCCACCAGCTAAGGACTTTCAGATGCAGACCACACCCAACACTGGCACACTCTTGCATGTTGCTTGCACTGCGGCCAAGGGACTGTGCCAGGTTCAGGTTTCCTAGTGATACTTGTGCAATAATGTCACTATTGCAGAAGATCTTGGACTGGATTAAGAGCGTGAGTGGGCCCCGATTTCTGTCTGGGCCAGTGTGCTGGGCTGGGAGAGTAGTTAATTAAGGGGGTGGGATAGCTCAGTGGTTTGAGCATTGGCCTGCTAAATCCAGCGTTGTGAGTTCACTTCTTGAGGGGGCTTTTTAGGGAACTGGGGTAAAAATCTGTCTGGGGATTGGTCCTGCTCTGAGCAGGGGGTTGGACTAGATACCTCCTAAGGTCCCTTCCAACCCTGATATTCTAGAGGGACTCGGTTTACAGCTCGACTGTGGTGTGAGTTTGGGACAGCAGGGGGAGCCCCTTGCCTGGGGCTTGGAGCTGCCTGGGTTCTGCACCCCGCCCCATGTTCGTGTCCCCCCTAGTGTGGCTGCAGCCCTGGGCGATGGGGGTTACGCTAGGGGGAAATTGTCCAAACTTTCCCTCTCTAAAAATAGAGGCGAATTTCCGCCCGGAGCCGGCCCCACCCTGGGGGCAGTTTGCGGCCGCTGATTGGCTCCCTGGGGACCCGCTAGGGGCGGAGGGGGCGTGTCTGGGGCGCCGGGGGGGATAAACCGAGGCTCGCAGCCCCGGGAGCCGCTCGGGCTCGGACACACCTGGCGGCAGGTGGGGCAGGGCGCGCGGGAGGGAGGAAGGAGCGAGCGGCGGGGGCTGCTCAGCGCGGAGATGCTGCGGGATCGGACTCTCCGGCTGCACTATGGGAGCCGCATGGAGGCGGTGTGTGTGCTGGGCACCCAGATCTCCGCCGACGTGTACGGGTGAGTGTCGGTCCCCGGGCAGCTTCCTGGCACCCTTCCCGTGTGACCCCAGCCCCCCCGGGCACCCTTCACCCCCTGGCCACCGTGCACCCCCCGGGTGACCCCTTCACCCCCCCTTCACCCCCTCCGGACACCCTTCACCCCCCAGCACCATTCACCCCCCCCGGGTGACCCCAGCCCCCCCGGGCACCCTTCACCCCCCTGCACCCCCCCGTGTGACCCCAGCCCCGGGCACCCTTCACCCCCCCCGGGTGACCCCAGCTCCCCCGGACACCCTTCACCCCCCCTGCACCCCCCCGGGTGACCCCAGCCTCCCCGGACACCCTTCACCCCCCAGCACCATTCACCCCCCGTGTGACCCCAGCCCCGGGCACCCTTCACACCCCGGGCACCCAGGAGCGGCGCCAGGGTTTTTGACGCCCTAGGCGCAGGGCCGGCTCACTGGTCCGGCGGCTCCAGTGGACCTGCCGCGGGCACGCCTGCAGAAGCTCCACCGGAGCCGGGACCAGCGGACCCTCCGCAGGCACGCCTGCGGGAGGGTCACCGGAGCAGTCTGCCGCCCTTCCAAATCTTGGATCCCTAGGGGACCGGTTGCCTAAATGGAAGCGCTGGCCCTGCCTGCACCCCCAGACACCCTTCCTCTGTTGCACTCCCCCGTGTGACCCCAGCACCCTTCCCCTGCTGCACTCCCTGGGCAGCCTTCCCCCCTGCTGCTGCAACCCCCCGGGTGACCCCAGCACTCCTGGGCAGCCTTCACCCTCTGGGCATCCTTCCCCTGCCGCACCCCCCGGGCGCCCTTCCCCCCCACTGTGCCCCTGGGCACCCTTCCCCTGCTGCACCCCCCATGTGACCCCAGCACCTGGGCACCCTCCCACCCCCTTGTGCCTTCGGGCACCCCCACTGCATCCCCAGGCACCCTTCCCCTGCCACACCCCCCATGTGACCCCAGCACCTGGGAACCCTTCCCCCCCACACACTGCACCCTCTGGCTGCAATCCCAGGCACCGTTAGAATCATAGAATATCAGGGTTGGAAGGGACCTCAGGAGGTATCTAGTCCAACCCCCTGCTCAAAGCAGGAACAATCCCCTGCTGCACCCACCTGTGACTCCAGCACCCTTCCCCTGGCGCACACACCCTCCACTGCACCCCCAGGGGCACCCTTCCCCTGTTGCAGACACTCACTGTGCCCCTGGGCACCCAGGCACCCTTCTTCTTCAGTACCTACCTCCCCCGCCACATCCCTTACATTGAAGCACCCTTCCCTTATTGCACCCACCAACACATTGCCCCTGCAGCCTTCCCTTGGCACCTCTCCCTGCTCCACCCACTCACTGCTCCGTCTGCACCCAGGCATCTTTCACCTCCTGAACTCAGCCAGTGCTCACTGCTCCCCCATTCCCTGCAGCCAGGAATTATTTTTCCTTTTGTAGTTGTAATGCCTCATCCTCCTTCCTGTAGCTCTCCTGCCCTGTTACAGGTTCCCACCCTGCCCCTTTGCACCCATCTCCCCTCCCCTAGCAAGCTCCTATTTAATGTGTAGTCACTTAAATGCTACTTAACTGGTGCCTGGGGAATCGCAATCCAGCATGTGACACATGAGGTGGGGGGGCATGTGGGTGTCAGTCAGTCCCGGCCCCAGGAGCAGCTGGTGCTGGGGTTGGATTCAGTCCTGAGCCCTGGATTCCTTCACTTCTGATTTTATTGCTGCATGTGCTGGGGCAGGAGGTGGTGGAGTGGTTTGCCAGCTCTGCCTTTCCACGTCCCTGGGACTTCCAGTGTTGTAAAATTCAACTTTAAAAAAAAAAAAATCAAGTCTTTTCACTTATATCTTAGTGGCCATTGGAGGTGCTTGGAGGGGTGAGAGCTATGTCAACACGGCAGTGGCGTTCTTTCTGGTGATCCTTTGAAGCCTTGCTACTTACAGTATACAACACAGTGAACTTTGGTGGAGATGCCAGGTGGCTTTCCACACACATACCCCTCTCTGTAGAGCACTCTGTTCCCATGGGTGTCGCTGGCTGGTTGTGCCCATCCTCCACTGCTAAACGGAGCTGTTTGCAGGAAACGCAATCTCTGCTTCTCTTTCCAGGACACTGACACCAGCCGCTCCTTAGGCTGAATGTGTCTTGAGAAAACACAAGATTTTGACCCTGGCAACATTCAAGAAATTTGCACCTGTGCAAACAGACTGATGCAATTATCCCAGGGCAAAGTCTTTAACACAAACACACTGCACTGTGCAAGGGCATACAGCAGCAGGGCAGCATAATCCAGTCACCAAAGCAAACAGCACTGGCATAAATCCCCTCCTTGTGCCAGTGCAGCACGTCTCTTCAGGAGGGTTGTATCACAGTAGTGACTTGCACTAATGGGAATTTCCTTAATCCAGAGAGAGCCTGTGTGTCCTGTTGGTGGATCTCAAAGCCTTTCAGATATTCATTACCACCCACCTCATGGCAGCTCCTTGCTCTAATCTAGTGCTCTTCATCAGTGGATCTCAACACACTTTATAAAGGAGTTCGGTATCATTATCCCCATTTCACAGATGAGGCAATTGAGGCACAGGGAGGGGAGGTGACTTGTCCAAGGCCACACAGAGAGCCAACCACAGACCTGGGAATACAACCCAGGTCTCCTGATGCCCAGTGTTCTGTCCACCAGGTGACGCTGCTTCCCTGAGGCCAGTATTAATCCTCATTTGCCAATGAGTATGCTGCAGGGAGACTTCCCAGACTGCCCAGCACTTTCATTTCCCTGGTTGCGGCCAATACACCACACTGTGCAGCAGCAGGCTAAAAAGACTTGTAGATGCTTTAAAGGTGTGTGCTCGGACAGCCTCAAATTTGTAATTATGGCTGCAAAATTCAGATCCAGCAGGCACTGACACCCCAGTGATTGGGGGTGGTTCGATATGGGATTTTGGTTTAGCTCCTCAGCGTTGAGGCACAGCCACAAAATTCAGATCTGAGGTGTCCAGGTCCAGGTTCTGTTGATTGCCTCTGAAGCTTCTGGTACTGGCCACTGTTGGAAGACAGGACACTGGGCTGGCTGGACCATTGCTCAGACCCAGTGTGGCCATTCTCATGTGTCCTATCTGACGCATGCTCTGTCTGAGTGTGCTCTGCCTTTACAGGCGGATAGGCTCAGTGATCTGAATGGTCTTCCATCCATAACGTCTGTGATCCTTATGGAATTCTAACGACTTTGTTTACAAGTTACATATTATTTCTAGGAAGATGTCATGCAGCTGGTAGAGCTATGCTGCAAAACTCCTGGTCAGCAGGTGGTAATCTGGGAAGGGAATAAACATCTAGCTGTCCCTTTCTGGTCCATGAGATATATTGTCTATATTTTTAACAGCCAGCCATCAGCTATGAGCTCTCTTAATCCAATATAAACCGCTGTTGTCATTGTAAACTCTTGTTTATAGCTGATGGTGCTCCGTTCCTCCTTCAAACGGCACTTTTCCTGGCCCTCTGCCATGGTGCTGGCAAATAGTCCCTTGGGTTTTAAAAACCGGGCCGCTGTGAACCCAGGGAAGCAGAGCTTTAAAGACTTTAGAGAGACATATTTCCATGAAGCAAAGCATCTGCCCTGGGCACCATCTGTGAATGGGGGACAGTGGAAATGCGATATTCTCTGTTAGAAATGGGCCTATGGCACCCTGAAATGATCAGGGAAAACCATGGTCTGACAGTAACACTCTGCATCATGTTGTAAGCATCTAGAGGATAATAGGGTGATAACTAACAGCCAGCATGGATTTGCCAAGAATAAATTACTCCAGACTTTCCTTTTCTGATAGGGAAACTGGCCTACTGGAATGGGAGGAAGCATAGACATGATTTATCTCCATTTTAATGAGGCTTTTGGCTCAGTCCCATGTGCAGCATTTGTTGTAGCCGTGTTGGTTCCAGGATAACTCTCTCCAGCCCAGCAGGAGTCGGTCCTATAAAAGATGTTACCTCCCCCACCTTGTCTCTCACAGTCCCACGTGATGTTCTCAGAAGCAAAGCAGGGAAATGCTGTCCAGATGAAACTACTATAAAGTGGGTGGACAGCTGGTTGAAAAACTGAGGAGTTGTCTCAATGGTTTGCTGTCAAACTGGGAGAACATATCTAATGGGGTCCCGCAGAGGTCTGTCCTGGATCTAGTACTGGTCAATATTTTCATTAATGACTTGGATAACAGAGGGGAGAGTATGCTTATAAAAATGTATGGATGACACCGAACTGGCAGGGGTTGCAAGCACTTTGGAGAACAGGATCCAAATTCAAAGGGACCTTGATAAATGGCAGAATTGGTCTGAGATCAACAAGGTGAAATTCAGTAAAGACCAGTGCAAAGTACTGTACTGGAAGAGAAAAAATGAAATGCACAGCTACAAAATGAGGAATTACTGCCTAGGCAGTAATACTACTGAAAAGGACCTGGGGGTTCGAGTGGATCATAAATGGAATATGAGCTAGCAATGTGATGCAGTTGCAAAAAGGGGTGTATTAACAGAAGTGTTGTGTGTAAGACACGGGAGGTAATTGTTCCACTGGTGAGACCTCAGCCAGAGAACTATGTCCAGTTCTGGGCATTACTCTTGAGGAAAGCTGTGGACAAATTTGAGAGAGTCTGGAGGGGAGCAACAAGAACGATGAAAGGTTTAGAAAACCTGATCTATGAGGAAAGGTGAAAAAACTGGACACATCAGTTGTCTTCTCTTAAGACTACACAACAGTCTTCAAATATGTGCAGGGCGGCTTGAAAGAGGACGGTGATGTCCACTAACTCCATGTCCACTAACTCAAGAGATTTAGGTTAGATATTGGGAAAAACATTCTAACTTTAAGGCTATGTAAGCACTGGAACAGATTACCTAGAGAGGTTGTGGAATTGCCATTTTTTGGAGGTTTTCAAGAACAGGTTGGACAAACCCCTATCACACAGGGCTAGATTAAGGCATAAGCTAACTAAGCTACAGTTTAGGGCCTTGCAATATGAGGGGCCTCTAAAAAAGAAAAATCTGACTCCATTTCAAATGTTATCAAAATCAGTTGATAAACAAAGGAGATATGGCGGGGAGGGGGAATTCTCTCTAAATATAGACATTTTCCTTAAATATGAGAGAAATATACACATCTGCCTACACAGATACCCTTACCCGTCACTAATTGTTCATTATTGACAGGGGGGAAGTCAGGGCTGAGGAAAAAACTATAACTGCAATTGTAAAGTTAGTATTGCTACGAGGAATTCTCCTAAGGCTGCATTCTGTTGGCCAGCTGCTATTGGTAACATTCTGACCGTGCCTTCATAACTTATTTCAATATATAAATCTCACCGCTGATAAAACCGGGAAAAATGTGAGATCGGACACAGCAGTGTTGTGACGCAATCTTGGCAAGCTCATACTCGTATGGGACTCGTCCTAGGAGTGACATCACATATGAAGTCCCCCTTGGCTGGTAATAGCCGGAAGGCTGCCATCTTTTTAAGGTCCAGACGCTCAGTCGTATAGTGCCTTCGCTCCTGTCTTTCACCGTTTTCTTAGGCGTTTGTGTGTTTTCTTCTTCTGATCTGTACATATGGACAGTTGTGTGTTTTGCTGCGCACTAAGATTCTCCCTACCCAGCTGATCCCCATCACCATAGTACCCGAGTGCCTCCTAATGGCTGATGGATTTTTTCCCCCTTTGCAACACCCCGTGAGGTATAGAGAACCATCAGGTGTGACTTGCCTAGCATCACACAGAGAGAGTCTAAGGCTGAGCTGGGATATGGTCCCTGGTCTCCTAAGTCCCTCTCCACTAGACCATGCTACCCCATCGAGTGAAGCTGGCAGGAGCTCTGTGTATGTACCAGGCTTTTTAAAAGATGCCAAAGAATATGCTTGGGATCCTCAATACTTAGAGGATGTTAAGGGGTTAGTCTGAATTCAGTCATCACTATACTGCTGAGAATTTAAAAAAAGGAATAACAGTACTTTATTGTCTAGCTCACAGGAGCCAACTCTGGGTGCTCCGGGGCTGGGTAGAAAATAGTGGGTCCTCAGTATCTACCAGCAGCCCTGTCAACTACCTCCTCCCCCAGCCCTCCCAACCACTGGTGACCCCTCCAATCAGCACTTCCCCCTCCCTCTCAGCACCTCCCGCCTGCTTCGGATCAAGTTTTTAGCAGCAAGCAGGAGGCTCTGGGGTGGGAGGAGTGAGGGCAGGGCATGCTCAGGGAGGGGGGCAGAATGGGGGCAGGAAGAGGTGGGGCAGGGGTGGAGCCTTGGGAGAAGGGGTGGAGTGGGGGTTGAGCACCCATAGGGAAAGCGGAATGTTAGCAGAAGTTTTCTCATCTGCTCCAGAAGGCTGGGCCCTGTTTTCTAAACACTTTTCACACTATGGCTCCCATGAAAGCCATTGAGCGGAACTTGGCTGTCGTTTACAACCGCCCCAGCCCACTCCAAGTTCATGGCCACTCCTTGGAAATCGATGGCGTCACCCCAGTGTTTAGCAGAATCCAGCCTGGTGGTTTTCACTCCCCCTGCAGTCTGTGCAGCAGGAACCTAACCGCTCGCGGGGCTCTACTTGCACCACTGCTCTTGGAAACGCTGCAAAGAGGCTTGTTTCCCCCCCCCCCCCATGAAGAGGCACAATGGAATCACTGTTGCTCTATTTCTGCTCCATTGGACATCCTGAGCCAGTGGGGAGAAAATAATCTGTCAGTCAGAGGAGGGCATTTCTATAGAACTTCTGTCTGGTGGGGTTATTACAAACACATGGTCAAATGTGCATTATGAATTTTAGGATTTCACCGGGCTAGGGGAGGGGTTGGCAGCCCAAAGAAACAATTAATACAAGCTGCTGTCTAAAAATGATGCTCTTCTCATTCCCTTTTCTCTCTTCTCTTTTACCTCTCTCTCTGCCCCTCCACGGTATCAGCAGTCGGGTGAAACTGACGGGTGCTGTAGTATTTGTCCATTTCATGGCCTAGGCAGATAATTGATGTTGTGGCTTAAAAAGAGAAAAAATAAAAGCTTTGTTGACACTACAGCTCCCTCTAGTGATAGCCTGGGCTGGGAATTTTCCCCTAAAATCCCTGACTGTAAATGATTTATTTACATCGCCATAGACCATTGTGCTAGGAGCTGTACAACAGAAAAATGGTCTTTGTCTGAAAGAGCAGACAATGTACGTGGCGGACAAGAGACAGCAGGTGGATAGGAGGCCAGGCAGACGGGATTTCTCCACAAAGTTCAATGAAACTAGTCCGGTGAGCAGGATTTGGCCCAGGATGGAGATTAAGGAACAGACAAGTTCTTAAAACCTGCAGAGGGGCCAGTGTGTGGGCAGAACAGTCTCTGCTCTGAACGTTTGTGAAAGGCATCATGCTCCTCTGTGCTTGCTGAAGGCCCTGTAGGCAATTCACCTGGAACTTCCATACACAACCTTCCTGCAGGCCATGACCCGTGTGTCCTGAGTCTCCACCCGTCCCTTGGAGAGCCAGCGAAAGGGCTTTCCTGGTGAGCATTGCGGAGGGATTCTGGCCTCCAGCGACTCTATTAAGATAATGAAAACTAACTTGTTGAAGAGTTGGCACTGCTGCTGAGGTGATATTTATAAGCTAGAATTTAGCAGCTGGAGCTGCCTTTCCAAGTTTTCACACTGCTCAAAAAAGCCCTGCCCCAGGACTTCTGTAATTGCCAAATCACGGTAAGCTGCCTTTCAGTGCACAGGCCTGCATTTGCATGTGAATTTCAAGGGCATAAAGGATCACTCACCTGTGCGAGCTGTTTGATACAGCTCAAGCACCAGGTGATGTTTTGTCAATTGTCACGGCCCAGTAGTTTATAATATTAGGTTATTTGGGGATGGGAGTTAAAATAGGTTTGTAAAAAATCAAGCAAAGTAGCGAAAAGGCCATTGCAGAGGGAAGACTGGGTGGGGAAGACGAATGAGGGTGCGTGAAGAGTTAGTGCTGTGGGGTTTTTCGGTACATAGGAGTTTGGGCAAATGACACTGGTTTTTATGGAGACTTGGATTCCTTGCTACAAGGACCAGGTTCTCGGGAGTGAAGATTTGGATGTTGGAAGCAATGAGGGGATTGGGAGGAAGGTACACCTCTTCCTCAATATAACACTGTCCTTGGGAGACAAAAAATCTTATCGCGTTATAGGTGAAACTGTGTTATATCGAACTTGCTGTGATCCACCAGAGCGCGCAGCCCCACCCCTCTGGAGCTCTGCTTTGCCGCGTTATATCCGAATTCGTGTTCTATTGGGCTATGTTATATTGGGGTAGAGGTGTACTGACATTGGGAGGAACCCTTAAAATTTCTTTGGAGTGTTTTCCAGCAAGTTTCATGTCCTTGCTTGCCTTGATTCTAGTCTTTGGTGGCAGGACACTAGGATCAACTCCAAGCACAGAAATGAAAAGCTTTGATTTGCACCGGTGGCACTAAACTATGCTAGAAACTGGTGTTAATAGTGACTTGGCCTGCTTGGCACAAGAGCTAGCACTAGTATTCCTATACTGATGGCTGTACTTCCTATACTTGGAAGGTGGTAAGGTGATAAGGAATAGCCAGCATGGATTGGTTTGACATGATTTGTTCTTTACAAATCTGATAGCTTTCTTTGATAGGATAATGAGCCTTGTGGATAAGGGAGAAGCGGTGGATGTGGTATACCTAGACTTTAGTAAGGCATTTGATACAGTCTCGCTTGATATCCTTATCGATAAACTAGGCAAATACAATTTAGATGGGGCTACTATAAGGTGGGTGCATAACTGGCTGGGTAACTGTACGCAGAGAGTAGTTATTAATGGCTCCCAATCCTGCTGGAAAGGTATAACAAGTGGGGTTCCACATGGGTCTATTTTGGGACCGGCTCTGTTCAATATCTTCATCAACGACTTAGATGTTGGCATGGAAAGTGCGCTTTTTAAGTTTGCGGACTATACCAAACTGGGAGGGATTGCAACTGCTTTGGAGGACAGGGTCAAAATTCAAAATGATCTGGACAAATTGGAGAAATGGTCTGAGGTAAACCAGATGAATTTCAATAAAGACAAATGCAAAGTGCTCCACTTAAGAAGGAACAATCAGTTTCACGCATACAGAATGGGAAGAGACTATCTAGGAAGGAGTATGGCAGAAAGAGATCTAGGGGTCATAGTGGACCACAAGCTAAATATGAGTCAACAGTGTGATACTGTTGCAAAAAAAGCAAACGTGATTCTGGGATGCATTAACAGGTGTGTTGTAAACAAGACACGAGAAGTCCTTCTTCCGCTCTACTCTGCGCTGGTTAGGCCTCAACTGGAGTATTGTATCCAGTTCTGGGCACTGCATTTCAAGAAAGATGTGGAGAAATTGGAGAGAGGGTCCAGAGAAGAGCAACAAGAATGATTAAAGGTCTTGAGAACATGACCTGTGAAGGAAGGCTGAAAGAATTTTGGGTTTATTTAGTTTGGAAAAGAGAAGACTGAGAGGGGACATGATAGCAGTTTTCAGGTATCTAAAAGGGTGTCATCAGGAGGAGGGAGAAAACTTGTTCACCTTAGCCTCCAATGATAGAACAAGAAGCAATGGGCTTAAGCTGCAGCAAGGGAGATTTAGGTTGGACATTAGGAAAAAGTTCCTAAACTGTCAGGGTAGTCAAACACTGGAATAAATTGCCTAGGGAGGTTGTGGAATCTCCATCTCTGGAGATATTTAAGAGTAGGTTAGATAAATGTCTATCAGGGATGGTCTAGACAGTATTTGGTCCTGCCATGAGGGCAGGGGACTGGACTCAATGACCTCTCGAGGTCCCTTCCAGTCCTAGAGTCTATGAATCTATGGAATGGGGGTAAAATCCCATTGTCAGCGGCTAAAGAGCTCTTCCCTCTGCAGTTCCACCTTGGTGAGCATCTGCCCTTCCTGTTGTGCTGAGCTCAGCTTGCCTCCGACTCAGCCAGAGGTTCTAGAAATCTGCACCTGGCCTGGTTGGTCTCTCTTGCCGAGACTGACTGAATTTCCCCAGTAAATTGTAAATGGAAAAGAGAGGTCCTCAAATGGATGATCCCAAGCGGAGACCTTTCCAACAGCAGATCTTGCTGAGAAGATCAGAAGGACGTGCTGAGGATTGACGGACAACTCCATGAACCAATCCCCTGCCCTTCTCCTGGATGAACCAGAAAATGCTCCTCATAGGGCATCATGACTCCAAAGAAATGGTGTCAAGATGCCTAGCCCCAGCTCTTGCCTATCACCCAGGCCTCCTAGAGATGGGCAGGGCATCAGCTTGGGCTTTATGGTGCTGCCTCTTCCTGGCAATGGCTGCTCCGTTGTGAGGCCTCACAACGGGGTGGAGGAGGGGAGGGTCCGAGTCACTGGGGAGACAAGGTAGCATCGCCCTTCACTCTGCTGCAACGCACGGGGCCGAATGTGTCTGAAAGCAGAGAGGCTCCAATTACTAAGCCTGAGCCGCAGGATTAGTTGCTTTGGTAACTGAGTTTCTGGTTACTTGTTGCACCACCGTGGGCTGGTTATAGGATTATTGCGCAGTGACCCGCAGCAGGCGAGGGGTCACAGCGTGACCCGGGACAGCTGAGGTCAAGCTTCATGCTCTCCTGCAGCAATGGGTGACCTGGCCAGAGGCGGCTCCAGGCCCTAGCATGCCAAGCGTGTGCTTGGGGCGGCAAACTGTTGGGGGCGCTCTGCCGGTCGCCGGGAGGGCGGCAGGCAGGCAGCCTTCAGCGGCATGCCTGCGGAGGGTCTGCTGCTCCCTCGGGACCAGTGGAGCCGTGGGACCAGCGGACCCTCCACAGGCAAGCCTGCAGGAGGTCTGCCAGAGCCACGTGACCGGCAGAGCGCCCCCTGCGGCATGCCGCCGTGCTTGGGGTGGCGAAATGTCTAGAGCCGCCTCTGGGCCTGGCTCATCAACTGCCTCTGCATTAATGTTCCGAGCTCATTTTTGGAAAGAGCCCATAACTGCCAAAGCAGTCAGCTCTTTGGTATTATGAAATCTGGTCCATTCATTTGCTAAGGAAGAGGCGGGCAAGCTATGGCCCGTGAGCCACATCTGGCCTGTGGGACCATCCTGCCCAGCCCTTGAGCTCCTGGCCTGGGAGGCTAGCCCTCGCCCCCTCCCCTGCTGTCCCCCCTTTCCCCGCTGCCTCAGCTCACCATGCCACCAGTGCTCTGGTGTTTGGGGGGGGGTAATAAGGGGCAGAGGATCCTGGGGGCAGTGGGGACAGGGGGCAGTCGAATGGGGCACTGGTTCTTGGGGGTGGTGGAAAGGGGTCAGGACAGGGAGCAGGGGGGTTGGATAGGGGTTGTTGTCCCGGGGTGGTGGTGAAGGGACAAGGAACAGGAAGGGTTGGATGGGTCAGGGGTTCTGAGGGGGGCGGATGGGGGGAGAGCAGACTGTTTGGGGAGGCACGGCCTTCCCTACCTGGCCCTCCAGACAGTTTCGGAACCCTGATGTGGCCCTCAGGCCAAAAAGTTTGCCCACCCCTGTGCTAAGGGGATGGGGATCCACAGTGCAGTCAGCAAACAAGACTTATTCTAGTAGAGATGAAACCAAAAGCCCTGATTCTCTCTCAGCCTTGTGTCTTTGTAACAAGCTTGACCCAAACCCAGAGCCTGCACTCCTAACACCTGGGAGGGGTTTGCAGTCTGAACCAAGATTTTGATCCAAATTTGGCAGCTGGCCCTTATTTCTCCAGGGGGCCGATCTAGCCCCCCATGTGCTTAGGAGCGGGTGTTGAGAGTTTGCATGTTCTTTTGTGAATTTTGTAGCTCCGACACATCTCATTCTAACAGATTCCAGGTCCCACTGAGCAGGGCAGGTAGCAACTTGTAGAAACACCTCAGCCACACTGCCACTTACTTATGCCAGCGTAATTTATGTCACTGAGGGGGTACAATAGTCTCAGTTTTGCTGATAACTGATAGTGTAGATGTGGCCTCAGTTTCCCAGACCTGAAGAAGAGCTCTGTGTAAGCTCAAAGCTTATTTCTTTTGGGCCAATAACCGCTATTCCCTCACCTGCCTTGTCTTTCTAATGCAGGGACAGTCTTTTTGAAGTGTTGGCCCTTGGGGAAATAGTGTGTAGACTGGTTTGAGCTGGTTCAAGATGGCCAGCGGACAAAGGAACTAGAACTGTCTAAAGCAATAGCCCAGGGTAACTTAAAAAACCCGCGGCTGGCCCATGCCTGCTGACTCAGGCTCACGGGGCTCAGGCTGTGGGGCTGTTTTACTGCAGCGTAGACTTCTGGGCAGGGGCTGAAGCCTGGGCTCTAGGACCCTGCAATGTGGGAGGGTCACGGAGCTCAGCTGCAGCTGGAGCCCAGACATCTACACTGCAACTAAACAGCCCCTAGCCCGAGTAAGCTGGCCCCAGCCAGCCACTGGTTTTTAACCACAGTGGAGTCTAGACACACCCGGTGACTCTCCCTGCTGGCCGGGTTTGGGAGCCTGGGCTCCAGCCTGAGCAGGAGCGTCTACACTGCTCTTTTCAGCTCCACGGTCAATTGTCCCAGGCCCTGAGACTTGGTACAGCGGGTTTTTCATTGTGGTGTAGACGAACCTTCACACGCTCACTCCAATAACTGGCATGACGCTGTGGCCCCAGGCGAAGATGTGAAATACTTTAAAACCTGCCAGAGTTTCCACCTGGAAGCTGGTGTGACATGTGCTGCTCCCCCACCATTGTGTGACTTTAATGAGCTGTTTGTGTGGTGATGTTCTGCTCCATGGGGGCAGGGCCGACGAGGGGGCAGGGGGGAAGCCAGTATAAATTACCGGGCCTGTCAGTCTGGAAGGGGGCCTGGGGCCTGGCTTCATCAGCCCTGTTTAGCCGGTCTGCCCTTGCTGGGGGGCCTGAAAAAAATTTTTCACTGGGGCCCCAACCCGCTCTTGGCAGCCCTGTTTGGGGGAGGGGTCCCACAGCTCCTCCAGGCACTAAAATGGGGTGGCGGGGGAGAGGAGAGGGAGGATTGCCCCAGAATTGTAAACCGCTCCAGAGAAATTCCACTCCAGGCGGTGCTTTGCATAGACCAGTTAAAACTGGGTTTTCCAGTGACTAAGAGACAAAGGGGTTTTGCTGTAAAAAGTTGAGGACCCAGGGGTGCTGACCCTGCAAGGAGAGTGGGTCAGAGCCCAAGTCCCACTGTGCCTTGGGTGCAAGCCCTGTCATTTTGCAGTGTGGACACAGCTCAAACTGCAGACCCGAGACCGAGGGTCTGTGTAGTGCAGTGTGGACGCATTAGCATGGCTGGGAGACCCAGATCCAGCAATTGTAAGCCCAAGCCTACAGTACAGTGCAGATGCTCAGTTGCGGGCTTGGAAACGAGTCTGGAAGCCCAGGTCGCACACACCCCAGTTTACAATGTTCTCACCTACCCACAAGTACGTAGGCTAGCTAGTCACCTGGGCTTAAGTCAGACTCTCAGGAAAAATAAACATGAAGCTATTTGTAAGGAAGGGTCGGCTATTTTTCCATTTATTGTGGCACCCCTGTCCAGCAAACCCTCTGATGTTCTGATACGTCTCCTGCCAAGAGAAGATGGCTCCCCTCTAGCCCAATGCGAATATGCTCCGTTGGATCCTGTGTTTATTAGGCTGAAAGGAAATTGAATCTGTCTCCGCTGGCATCGCCCAGCTCTTAGGGCTTGTCTACATCAGAAAGTTGCAGCGCTGGTGAGGGAGTTACAGCGCTGCAACTTTGAAGGTGTACACATCTGCAGGGCATCACCAGCGCTGCAACTCCCTGTTTGCAGCGCTGGCCGTACTCCCGTTTTGTCTCGGGTGTAGAGGATCCAGCGCTGGTGATCCAGCGCTGGTAATCCAATGTAGACACTTACCAGCGCTTTTCTTGACCTCCGTGGAAGGAGGAAGCCTCTGGTAATCAAGCTGGTCTCCTTCCCCGGCTTGCTCTCGCGTTCCCGGAACCCCGAGCAAGCAGGTCTCCTTCCCTGCGGTTTGCAGGGTGGCTCCGGGAACGCGAGAGCAAACCGCAGCGAAGCTGGTCTCCTTTCCCGGTTTGCTCTCTCGTTCCCGGAACCCCGAACAAGCAGGTCTCCTTCCCTGCGGTTTGCAGGGTGGTTCGGGGAACGCGAGAGCAAACCGCAGCGAAGCTGGTCTCCTTTCCCGGTTTGCTCTCTCGTTCCCGGAACCCCGAGCAAGCAGGTCTCCTTCCCTGCGGTTTGCAGGGTGGCTCCGGGAACGCGAGAGCAAACCGTGGCGAAGCTGGTCTCCTTTCCCGGTTTGCTCTCTCGTTCCCGGAACCCCGAGCAAGCAGGTCTCCTTCCCTGCGGTTTGCAGGGTGGTTCGGGGAACGCGAGAGCAAACCGCGGTGAAGCTGGTCTCCTTTCCCGGTTTGCTCTCTCGTTCCCGGAACCCCGAGCAAGCAGGTCTCCTTCCCTGCGGTTTGCAGGGTGGTTCGGGGAACGCGAGAGCAAACCGCGGCGAAGCTGGTCTCCTTTCCCGGTTTGCTCTCGCGTTTCCGGAACCCCCCTTGAAGCCGCCCAACAGCGCTGCAGTGTGGCCACATCTAACACCACTTGCAGCGCTGGTTGCTGTAAGTGTGGCCACTCTGCAGCGCTGGCCCTATACAGCTGTACTAATACAGCTGTAACCAGCAGCGCTGCAAAATTTTAGATGTAGACATGGCCTTAGAGTGTTGCCCTTGGGTTATTTTAGCAATAGTGAAGATGAGGCAGCTATGCTGGGGATGTGAAGCGTCCCTATGTGTCAGAATTCACCAGCATAAGCTGGGTTGACATGTCTGCTGCTATAAACCCACCCACGGTATTGACACACAGAGCATTTTGCAGCTCGGGCTGGGTGTCTCATAGGCCTGGTCGCGTGAGGTGTTTGGGGAGCAGGGAGCGGAGTGGCAATGTGCAGTTCTGAGCCAGCTGCTTGACACATGACCCCACTCGTTACATACCTGAAGGTGCAGGGGGCTGAGATCTGCTCTCCCACTGGAGTCCATGACCGAGGAGGCACCTCACGAGATTGGGCCCCAGCTGAAACAACAAGGACCTCCTGCTCTACCCAAGGATCTCCTATAGGATCAGGCCCCTGACACGTAAAGTATCTCCAGGGTTTGCTATAGTGCTTGTCAGCGTGGCATCCCAGTAAGCTTAGATCTGCTTGGTGAGGTCCCTGGTGGCCATCATGCATTTTCTCTGTTCCCCAGTGGAGGGGGCTCAGCTTGGGATGGTCTGACACCTTCTGGAGCTTGTTTCGCACCCAGCTGTACCCCGCAACAGAGAACAGTTTGCATCCAAGGCTCTGGTTTAGTCCTGGGCTTTGTGAGCTTGCTTTGTCCAGAGGACTGCAGAGGTCTTGGTGGAACACAGATTGAGATGCGACCGCCGCTGGGAGCTCAGCGCCTACTCTCTGCTGGTCTCCAAGATCAGGACATGGGCCCTGCCCTGGTAATGGAAGCCGACAGGCAGCCAGTGAAGGGACTGAAGCAGAGGGGCGATGAGTTTTGCATCTCACTGAGGAGTGGGCTGCTGCTTTCTGCATGTGCTGGGGTCGCCATGTTGCTGGCCCCTTCACACCCAGATACAGTGAGTTGCAGTTCTCCACCTCGGCGGCAAGGAACGTAAGGGTCGCGCTGGGCTGATCCTCGTCAGGCAGGAAGCATTGAAGATTCCTAGCAAACACAGAGGCGGAAGGGGGCATTGCCTTGCTATCCACACTAAATGCTGAACTGAGTAGGTTCCCAAGGCTTATAATAATGCACGCATCATTATCTACTGATTTCCATCAGCTGATCTCAAAGCACTTTACTAAGGAGGCAAGTCTCATCCCCATTTTACAGGTGGGAAAACTGAGGCACAGGGCGAGGAAGGGACTTGCCCAAGATCACTCAGCAGGTCAGTGGCAGAGCTGGAAATAAAATCCAGGTTGCCTGAGTCCCAATCTGGCACTCTTGCCATTAGGCCACACTGCCTCTTAAACAGGGCGTAGATGCCCTCAGTGGAAGGGCAGGACAATGACCTGGCTAGTTCTCCAAGCATTTCCTAATCAGCATTGCTTCAGCCTTGCCAAAGCTGAGTTCACACCAGCTGCTCTTCATCCAGGAGTTGATCTCCTGTAAGGACAGGGGCAGGGCTTGCATTGTGGAGAGTGAGCGATATGGCAGGGGGACATCAACAGAATGTTGCCAGTCACTAATTCAGCGGGCCCCTCGCTACTTCAGAGTCCCATGGGGAGGGATGGCCAGCGCCAGGCACAGCGCCCCCTACTCCCGTTATGTCACAAAGGCAGTCCAGCCGCACACTGTGTTGAAAACAGCAGAGAAGTCTTGACACTGAGAGGTGGCCTCCCCAAATGTGTCAACATGTACCCACGGACCACCCCAGACTTGCTCCAAGTCCAAAATGACTCCAACCACAATGAACAGCCATGGTCTCATTGCTATCAAAGGGCACAGGATGGGCCCTGAAAACACACAGTGAAGCCTGCGTGGTCAGTGATCTTGCCCATGGGGCCAGCTCCCGAGTAAAGAGAACTTCGCTTTGCTCCGGAGTCAGACCAGCTCCCGGGCTGCAACCTCGGCTGGTTCCTTCCTTTGGTATATACGTTTTCCCTTTAATTTAATCCAGAGGTGGCTGCAAAACCAAAGATCCCGGGGCTGGGGGAGTGAGGACAGGCTGGATCCTGTTCGCTCACACTGCAGACAGGTGCCAGCAGGCTCTGGCTGGGAAGAGCACTACAGCAAATGGGTTCCTGGAAAGATTTCCTGTTCTGAGCCCCTTAAAAAATGTGACTTTCACAGGGCTGGGGCTTGTTCCAGCTGTACTGTTGTATTCACATTAGCATGGGGGAGCCACAGAATTCTTTGTACGTAGAAATGAGTGAATGCGCTGAGCCTCCTTTGGGATTTTTCAGGGAATTAGCTCCGGTTTCATCCACAGCCCGTTAACATTCACTTGCCACTCGGATCCTAGTGAGCGCTGGAGCCCTCTTGGGAGCAGCAAATTGTTAAACAAGACAGTGAGGAATGTTCGGCAGATGCCCTTTCCGAGGCATCATCGGGAGTATTCAGGCTGATCCTAAAGTCTCCGCTGCAAAAAAAACAAAAGGCAAGTTCCTAACCCAGGTTGAAATAGCAGTGAAGACTTGGCAACTTGGGTTTTAATGTTGGCTGGCAAGTCGAGTTCAACCCGAGGCTGCCTGGTTGGCTTGAACTCGAGCTGCTCGCTGGAGTACAAAGCTGTCTTCACTCTACACCTCTACCTCAATATAACATGACCTGATATAACATGGTAAAGCAGCGCTCTGGGGAGGGGCAGGGCTGGATCAAAGCAAGTTTGATATAACGCAGTTTCACCTATAACACCGTAAGATTTTTTGGCTCCCAAGGACAGTGTTACATTGAAGCAGAGGTGCATTTTCACCCGAGTTAAGACCACACCTTTTTCTGCAGTGGAAACCTAACCTAAGAGTTACATTCAGTCGACCAGAACAGAAACAGGGTTCAAAAAAGAACTAGCTAGCCCTTGATGCTATCCTTCATGAAATTAATAGCCAGGATGGGCAGGGATGGTGTCCCTGGGCAGGGCTGGCACTTCCATTAGGCGACCCTAGGTGGTTGGCTAGGGTGGCAGGATGTGCGGGTCGGCATTTTGCCGCCCTTGGTGGAAATTCGGCAGTTCGGGGGAGTCATTCTGCTCCAGGTCTTCAGCGGCGGGTCCTTCGCTCACTCCTCAGAGGAGGAGCACTGCCATCTAGGGCGGCAAAAACCCTGGCTCCGTTTCTGTCCCTGGCCTCTGTTTGTCAGAAGCTGGGAATTGGCGACAGGAGATGGATCATTTGATGAATGGCCACTGTCGGAAGACAAGATACTGGGTTGGATGGACCTTTGGTCTGACCCAGTATGGCCGTTCCTACATTCTTAAACAAATCCTTAACTTTTTGTCATTGTCTAGAAGAGACTCTGACTCCAGTGGAAGTTGAGGGTCTTCAGCCCCTTGTAAGATCATCGAAGTGAATGGGAGTCGTGTGGCTAAATCCCCTAAGCTGAAAATCTCACCCAGTGTGTGTGTTTCTGTGGGTGCAGTGGGAAAGCTGTGTGTTTCCTCAGTGTTTCATTCCACGGAGTTTAAACCGCTTGCATTTGTAAGTGATGGATCGGCCAGCACATGACTGCCACTTAGCAATTTTAACTGGCGCGTGAAATACCCATTTCGGCTTATGGACTAGATTTGTGATCCATGCATTGTGATCAGAGAAGTTAAAGGGATTGACTGGGTCCTATAACTGGAGGGAATGTTCTCCAGAGTACAGTTTCGTTGTGGTTTGAGAGTTTTGGGGGAAATGGGGGTTGGGTTGATTGGTTAATTTTTGTCAATTGCTTGAAGGACTGAAAAAATGTGAAATAAACAAACATGTTTGTCAACCATTGCTCTGATCACTCTGCTCTAAGTTCTTCTTCACACAGTGTACAGTCAACTTGTGGAACTCCTTTCCTGAGGAAATTGTGAAGGCTAGAACTAATAACAGGGTTTAAAAGAGAACTGGATAAATTCATGGAGGTTAAGTCCATTAATGGCTATTAGCCAGGATGGGTAAGGAAGGGTATCCCTAGCCTCTGTTTGTTAGAGGGTGGAGATGGAAGGCAGGAGAGAGATCACTTGATCGTTACTTGTTAGGTTCACTCCCTCTGGGGCACCTGGCATTGGCCACTGTTGGTAGACAGGATACTGGGCTAGATGGACCTTTAGTCTGACCCGGTACGGCCGTTCTTATGTTGTGCCTTTTTCCCATCCTCACAATCTAAACAGATATGAGACAGTCCCTGTCCTGAAGGACTTTCTTTTAAGTGTTTGTACAGCACCTGGCACAATGACTGTCCTATAATATTAAAACTTGCAATCACTTACAGCTAGCTGACATTCCAGTGTTAATCCTTTTCTAGACAGAAGTCTCTAATTGTGAGAAACTGGTTGGGTCTTTTGGGGGTCTCCAGCAATTCATATAATCTTTGCCTTCCCTAGTACATACAAAATGTCTGTGAGTTGTTCCAGAAAGACAGCTGGCATTTGTCTAAGATTTCAGCCTTTGAGCCTCATGGCTTGTTATAAATGGGCCTGGCTGGAGTGGGGGCCGTGATCCAGTTCACGTGCATAGCATTAAAAGGCCTGGATATTAAGGATCAGGTTGGTTAGTGTTTTCTAAGAGCTCTTACAGCTAGTTTCTGTCTATGAAATCCCTAGTTTTAGCCAGGGATCTGAGAGTTCTTGCAAAGGTGGGGAAAAATGACTCTCTTCATTGTACAGATGGGGAAACTGAGGCACAAAGGGCCAGATTTTAATGGTACTTAGGTGCCTAATACTCTTTTTGAAATCAGTGGGATTTAGGTACACAGATATCTTTTAAAAATTTGGCCCCAAGAGTTTGACTTCTTCAAGATCACTTAGCCAGTGGCAGAGCCCTGGCTCCTAGCCCCTTGCTCCAGCCATTGGGGTAAGCTGCTCCCATCATGCACACAATGGAAGGTCTGATCTTTTCTTATTGAGGCAAGAGTGGAGGGTTCATTTTAACTCCAAAAAAAGACATCCTGCTTAGCCAGATCTGTGTGCAGCAAGGGAAGTGAAGGGAGGCACCATTCTGGCGTGGATCGTGATATGTGGGCTAGTCAGTATTTTCATACTCGGATGCCTAAAACCGGGCAGCTAAATCCATGTTTTTGCGCTTGAGTGGCCTGATCTTTGGTGGTGAGAAGCAACTACTTATCTACTGACTTTAACGTAAACTCAGGCATGCTCAGCACCTCTTCAGGTGCCACTTCTGTAAGTGCCTTCATATGGATTTCAGTGCTTAGCTGTAGACACCTCCCACCTCTGCTGATGGGAGCTGTGGGTGCTCTGCCTCTCTGAAAATCAGGTTACTATGTATGGAAACGCTGCCAGGATGCATGTCTGCAGTGATCACTGAGCCACCTTTTCCTCTTGCCAAAGGTCAGGGGTCAGCCCTGCCGGGTAGGGGGCAGTGAGGCATCTCCAATTCTTTTCTCCACCGCCCTCGGACTGATGCCCTTCCCCTTCTCCGTTGCAGAGCGGCTCCCGCAGGCGCTGTGTCGTTCAGCGTGAAGCACACGGCTGGAGTTCAAGTTGAAGTCGTTACTGATGACCAATCGCAGGTGGCCCCCGCCAACGGAGGGAAGCAGTGGCCTCTTGACCACAGGACGATCCTGAAACTCAGCATGAACAAAGCCAGCACAGAGGCCAATGACGACAAGGTAAAGGAAGGCCCGGCGAGTGTCCTTGCATCCTGGGCACTCGCTTGGCTTGAGACAGGAGCAGGGATGAGATATTGTATGGGGCACTTGCAGGTCTTGCCATGGGTGAGCTAGGATCAAGGGGAAATAGATCTTCATGGGCAGGTACAGGTTGGTGTTAATTCTCACTCCTTGGTGTGGTGGCCATAGCAAAGTCCATCATATCCTCTCCCGACAA
Organism: Gopherus evgoodei; assembly: GCF_007399415.2. Taxonomy (NCBI): domain Eukaryota; kingdom Metazoa; phylum Chordata; order Testudines; family Testudinidae; genus Gopherus; species Gopherus evgoodei. Next base: position 6,283,129 of record NC_044339.1, on the reverse strand, counting down.
CAGAAGTGAGGCAATAGATGGACCTGTGTGGGCAAGGAGAAGCAGCAGGAGAGTAGATATCCCAGGAGGATTCTGGGTTTGAAGGTGCCCTGAGAACATCTGTCCTTAACTGGACAGAGCGTGGCTGGGTGTAGTCTCCACTGAACTGATGCTATCAGGTAAGGACACTTGTGTAAAGTGGCCTCTTCTCTTATGTCCTCAGCCAGACTTGGAAGCTCTAATGTCACAAGAGGATGCTCCATGTTTCTGATTGGGGGCTGGCTTCCTTTTAACTTTGCCATGGCGGTCACTGTTCTATCGTGTTGCATCTTTGATTGAGGTGCAGAGAGAGACGATTTGATGTGCACATGTAGCTTAGGTGGTAGGGGGTCAAATGCAGACTCGGGAGGCTCCTGGTCTGAGTTTGGGATGAAGAATGCAATGTAAAGGCACAGGAAGAAAGGTTCATAGCACTGGACAGGAGCAAGCACCCTCCTGTCTGTGACAGATGTTCTCAGGGCACCTTCAAACCCATCATTGTGATCTAACTGCCAAGGCTCTGGTGCCATAGGTAACCACATGGGTGATGCCTGGCATAGTATCTTGCTGTACGAGGATGACCCCAAAGCCGACAGGGTAATACCACTCTGTCTCTTGCTCAAGGTCCGTCTGAGGACATCCGACTGTAATGCTCCATTCGCTGTACTTTTCACTCAGGTCACTCAGTGGCCAGGCCTGGTGGTGCAGAAACCAGCAGGAAAAACTGTCAGAGCTGAGCATTCCTGAGACATTGTCAAGCTTGTTGGCGTCCTAGGGAGCTGGCAAGGCATGGATGGCCGCAGTCTTGTTAGGAGCTGGTGCTGTTCTCGTGTTTAAAGTGTTCCACTCGCCCAACGAGGAAGCAATTAAAATACCTTGTGACCGAGGGAGATGGTTGTACAGCAGGACTGGTAAAGAGCAGTTTGCTGACAACTCCTAGGCTGAAACTTGTTTGGGTGGGCTGTTCATAAGCAACTTGCAAATGAGGAGGTGAACGGACTCAACTGATCAGATCAGTTCATTGCATGGGACCCTCCGTCCAACTCTGTAAGCTGGGGAGCAAACTTGGGGAGTTCGGGCTGGACTGTGAAATCGATGTATGATCTGGCAGTTCGGCTCGTGAAACGAAAAGGCTTTTCGTAGTAAAATCCTTGTGCTGCAGTTCTGTTTCCTTTGAGAGTGGGATTTTCAAAAGTGCTGCCCGACCTCCGCTCCCATCGAACTCGGTGATAAAACTCCCATTGATTGCAACAGGAGCGGAGTTTGGGTAACGCTGAGCTCCTTAAGCCGGAGGTATTTCCCAGTGGGCCCCACAAGGTAGCAAACAGAATATGGCAGCAAACCCACTTCTACGCTCACCCTTCCACCATAGCCTCCTTGTGCTAACAATGTGAAGTCGGTGCTGTTTGCTCGGAGAAGATGTTCTACCCAAAGTCCTTCCTCTGCCTGTTCCCCTCTCCTTCCATCCATCTGTTCCTTAATTCTATAGCAATCGGCCCCTGTCTCTCCCTCTTCAGGAACAGGACAAGCCGAGACCTGGCTTAATGCAAACCCCGTCTATCTCCCTGTTGGTCTCTCTCCCTGGGACCCTTCCAGACTTTGGATCCATCTTCCCCATTCACCCGGCTCTAAAGATAGTGCATCCCACAAGCAGGCTAAGTTCTGAAACTGAGCAGATCACTGGCCTTTGCAGGGGTACCTCCTGATTCACACAAAGGTCAGGAAGCTGCCCCTTTCCCCGTCCCATTCCTCCTGCACACAGACTTCACGCTACGTGGCCGCTTGGATTCTCTCAGCAAGGAGGAGCTGTGTTGCAGGGAGCATTGGGTTTCCTTCCATGTCGCCCTGCACCCTGGGTAATGGAGAGCGCCTTCAGGCCTGATCGCTTAAACCTTCTCTCTCAACATGAGTCTCTCATTTGGCAACAAGACACTAACTGCAGCTGCTGCCACATACCAGCCAAGCTGCTGGATCCGAGCGAGCTGGCTCTGTTCTCGAGATGCCAGATCGCTGAAGTCTCATGACCAAGTCTGGCATCTGATCCAGAGCAGGGCAGAACACTGGGCTAGGGACTGGCTTTCTTAGCGCTGGAGACGGACTTCCAGTCATGCTTGGTTCAGAAGTGAATATGGGTTTGATGGGGTGACTAGTCCCCGGTTGAGTGCGTGACTCCGTTCCTGCTTAGGAGCACCCCGCCCGGAAAAGCAGGGATGCCGCAGGTCAGGACTGCAATGTTTGTCCTTGTCTTAGTGAGTGCTGAGACAGAGAGAGCGGAATTTGCTGCGTCGCCTTTCTGCTGAGCACTGTAGCATATGCCCAGTAGAGGGGCCTTCCCAGCAGGCAGAGAGACAGAGTAGCCAGCACTACATCCTACCTCTGGGGCAGCCCTGGTGCGGGGGACATGCCATGGGAGATGAGTGGTTGCCGCCAGCATGTTCCTATGTACTGGCCACTCCCCAAGAGCACAAAGGCCCATAACAGGCTGGGGCACCGTTCAGAGCAGCCTTCCGAACTTCTCTGGCGTGCACCGGAGATTGAACTAACTGCCCCAAGATTGGGGAAAACTCAAACAGCTACATCCCCACCCCCATGGCTGGGCTATGCTTTGGCACCGCGCTGCCTCTCCCCAGTTTGTGCCCCAATACAACAGATAAATATAATTCAGACACACAGTGCCTTGGGGGGAGGGAGGGGCAGGAATCTGCCCCATAGACCTTCCCCAGGCAAAACCTCCATGGAGGCCAATGGACTGAGTAAAGGCTGCAGAATGCAGCTGTAAAGGCATTGAACCCAAGCCAGTGCAGTGTGTTACCTTCCAGAAGAGAGCTCTGTTGGCCGATTCACATTAGGCAGCCGCGGAGCCGGGTGTGCTGGCGAGGTGCGAAGGCTCAGGTTGCTGGGACATCCCAGGCCTGAGAGAAGCATCGAGTCGAGTGGAAGAAGGATCCCAAAGGGCGAGGTAGGGCTGGAGTGGGAAGGGGTGGGGGAATCAAAGGTGAGGATGAGCCACTTGAACTTGACACAGAGGGGGAGAGGAAGCCAGTGGCGAGCTTCTGGGAGGGCAGTGACGTGGTGGCAGCTAACAGTTGGAGCAGCAGTTTGGATGGATGAGAATGGAGCAAAGTTCACCAGAGAGGAGCAGGGGCAGGAGTCATGGCAGGGACAGAACCAAGCCACAGGCAGGGATTGGAGCACTAGCTCTGGGGCAGAAAGCTGCACTGGGAGAGTGGCACCAAGGATCGGGCCCTGCGTCGCTCTCCAGCTACTGGGTGTAAATTGCCAGGCCCTGGCCTGCCCACCCGCTCCCTCACTAGCCTGTGTTGTGTGTTTCCAGGTAACGGTGAACTATTATGGCGAGAATGGAGGGCCTCCCATAGACCAAGCTGGTGTCTTCCTGACAGGCATTGGTAAGTGCAAGCACTTTTGGGGCAGACTAAAGCCTATAATCTTGCATCACTTAGATTTTATGTTGCAAATTAATAGCGCTTTTCTGAGCTACTTAAAGGAATCAGCTCAGACCTGGGAACTTTGAAGTGAAATGAACTGCTGGTCCTGCTTCTGGCAAGCACGGGGGCAAAGCCCAAGCAAATCCAGCAGTGCTGTGCTTGTAGGCAAAGCGATGGCCGATACTTCACCTGCCAGGAGTTACCATGCTGCTCTGGACATGTGCAAGAGTGACGGGGCTTCTGGCCTCTTTAGGCTGCTGGTCTTAGCAGAACGGTGCCGGTTTTCCTTTGGGTCCAGTGGCTGCATTGAGGAGGAAGAGGGTGGCCTTGGAGCCAGGAGTCCGTAGTCCTATTCCCACCTCTGCTGGTGGGTCCTCTTCCAGCACGCAGCTTGTGACAGCACAAGCACCGAATTAGCGGCTGGGTAAGCGATGTAGCCAAGCATCCGGAGACGTCAAGCCCATCCACCCATCGTGAAGATTACGAGCGCAGTCCGTAACCAGGGAGCACGCGGTTTGTTCTTGAGTCCCACAAGCACCGGTGCCGGCTTCCTCTTTTCCCCACAGGTGCTTAACCCTTGCTCGGCCTCCGGCCCTGCCCCCACTCCATCCTTTCCCCCAAGGTCTCACCCCTGCCCCGCCTCTTCCTGCCTCCGCTCCACCCCCTCCCCCAAGTGCGCCCTGGCCCTGCTCTGCCCCCTCCCCCCAGCACCTCCTGCACACCGTGGACCAGCTGATTGTGGTGGGTGGGAGGTGCTGGAAGGGGAAGGGAGGAGTTGATCAGCGGGGTCACCAGTGGGCAGGAGGTGCTGTGGGGGAGGAAGGGATGCTGGTTTCCGGGGGGTGCTAATTTTTGGGCTGGAGCACCCACGAAGTCCGCACCTATGCCCACAGAGGTAGGACAAGGCGCTTAGGAAGCCCCAATGGTAAGCCCAGCGTTGCCTGTTCTAATGAAGAAGGATGTTTCCGCTCATAGGGTTGGCCTGAGGGCCATGCAAGAGCTGCTTCAGGGAGACTAGGGGACGTAGATCTGAGTTGTCAGTCTGTCAAGAAATGTGCGGTTGATCCTAAACGTACTGCCACATCGCCTCTTGCCGCTGTTCCTTAGGCTTCGTCTACACTGCACAGCTTTTAGCAACACGGCCGTGTTGATACGACTGTGTTGACGCAGCCATGTCACTAAGTCGGGCAGTGTAGCCGCTGTTTGTACGCACTTTTGCCAGCAAAATACTTCCATCGCCAACGAGCAGCGTTCGCGTTGTCAACAGGAGAGCGCTTCTGCTGACAACGTGCCGTTCACACAGGCACTTGTAGCAAAACATTTGTCTTTCGGGGTGGAGGTGGGCAATTAACACCTCCGAAAGACACCAGTTTTGTCCTTCAATTGCCAGTGTAGACAAAGCCTTAGAAAGTTTGTGGCTGAGGTACTCTCTGAGAGGCACAACAATTTCGGAAACGGGGTATCTTGATTTTAGCTGGCAGTTTCAATGCGTCTTTGAGATGAAATTGGGAAGTCAGCTCTCTTGCTAGTCTGCTGCATGTAGTAATGAGGCCTGGGGATTTTGCTCTGACCCACTGCTGTGTCGCTGCCTATTGCCTGCCTTCCCGGTCAAAGAAGCATCTGAGATGGAGAATTCTTAGCAACAGAGGCACTTATGTGGATGCAAGTCTCCCCCACCCCTCTGCTGTGTCTGAGAAATACACCAAGGCTCACGCAACCCACAGCTGTGGAGACCGTTACCGCTGGGGTTGGGCTTAGCAAGGGCAGGAAGAGATTTCAAACGCTAGCCCATGTAAACGCATTTTTATCTTCGTCAGAAGCTGGATCTGACATCCGGGTTTGTCTCTACATTGATACATAGTCCTGCTGAGAGCGGTCTGGACATTGGGAAGCCCTGAAATACTGAGCTAATGCTTTGCTACCTGCCTGATATTAACTGGAGACAGGTTAAACCTGTTGCATTTCAGTCACATTTCCAAAATCCCAGAGTGCAGTGGGATTGCTGGGGACTTGCACACCTTGGTATATTGGGGTAATGCCGACAGACCCTAGTCATCAGTGGGCGGAATCGAACCTGGGACCGCTGGAGCTAAATGCACGAGTCTCTACTGCATGAGCTAAAACCCGCATAGTTCTTAGCTAAGGCTGCAGCAGACTCATTAATCTCCAGATGGTCTCAGCGCCATTAGGTGGGATAAAGCACCACACCCAGGTGCTGGAGGGGTTACATAGGTAAGAGAGATGGATCTGGGTCCAGGATTGGATCATAGAACCAAAGGGTTAGAAGGGATTTCAAGAGTCACCTAGTCTAACCCCCTGCCAAGATGCAGGATTTGTTGTGCCTAAACCATCCAAGACAGGTGGCTGTCCAGCCTCTTTTTGAAAACCTCCAGTGAAGGAGCTTCCATGGAGGCGTCTGTTCCATTGTCCTGCCGTTCTTACAGTTAGGAAGGGTTTTGTGAGATTTAATTTAAATGTGCCGGGCTGTAGTTTGAACCTGTCGCCGCTTGTCCTGCCCCCTGTGGCAAGAGAGAACAATTTTTCTCCATCTTTTTTAGGGCAGCCTTTTGAGTATTTGAAAACTACTGTCATGGCCCCCTTAATCTCCTCTTTTCCAAACTAACCGTACCCAGTTCCTTGAGCCTTTCCTTGTATGGCTTGAATTCCAGCCCTCTGATCATCTTTGTTGCTCATTTCTGGATCCTTTCCAGTTTCTCTACATCCTTTCTATACAGCAGTGACCAAAATGGGACCTCGTCCTCCAGCTGAGGCCTAACCAGTGCCGAGTAGAGCGGTACTATCACCTATCGTGACTTGCATGCTATGCCTCTGTCAATGCAACCTAAAATTGCATCTACTTCCTTTGCAACAGGATCGCATCAGTGGGGTTTTGATCCACCACAACTCCCAGCGCTTTCTTGGCAGTGCTGCTGCCAAGCCAGCTATTCCCCATTCTGTATTTGTCATTTTTCTCTCCCTCCCTCTCTCTCTCATGCATGCACGGTTTAAGGATGTTTGGGTAGCTAAGCACAAATTACCAGAACAGATTACCTAGGGAGGCTATGGACTCTCTGTCCCTGGGGGTTTGTAAGAACAGGTTAGACAAACCACTGTTGGGAATGGTCTACAGACAATACTTAGGGTACGTCCAGGCTATCTGTCGGATCAGCGGGTAGTGATCGATTTATCGGGGATTGATATATCGCATCTCGTCTAGATGTGATATAGCAATCCCCGAACGCGCTCCTGTCGACCCCGGAACTCCACCAGGGCAAGAGTGGTAGCAGAGTCGACGGGGGAGCCAGGGCCATTGATCCCACACTGTGAGGACGGGAAGTAAGTCAAAATAAGATACGTCGACTTCAGCTATGGGAATACCGTAGCTGAAGTCGACGTATCTTACATCGACGCTCCATCCGCCCAGTGTAAACCAGGCCCTAGTCCTGCTTCAGGGCAGGGGAGTGGACTAGATCTGTCGGTTTTTTGTTTTTTGGTTTTTTTTTTTTGTTTGTTTTCTCCCTTTCCAGTCCTACATCTCAGTGATTCTGTGTTCTGATCTGGGGTTATACTCTGGACTCATTGGTAATCCTAACACAACTGGGAGGTGAGAATCCTGTGCTGCAATATTGTTATGAAAACGTACGAGCCCAGGCACACCATCTACTCTCTTGGCTTTTTCCCTGATGATGGAAAAAATAAGAGTACTGGGGCTTTTTCTTTTTTTGAGAGCAAGTATTCTGTGCGAGCCTGTCAAGGTTCCTTCCTCACTCTGGACTTTAGAGTACAGATATGAGGACCTGCATGTGAACCCCTAAACTGAATTTCCAGCTTAGATCTGGTTTTGCTGCCACCACTCCCAAATACTAGCTCCCTTCCCTGGATAGTCTTGAGAGACTTCTTAACCAATTCCCTGGTGAACACCGATCCAACCCCTTGGATCTTAACACAAGGAGAATTTAACCATCCACCCCTCCTTTCCCCCACCAATTCCTGGTGAGTGCAGATCCAATCCCCTTGTATCTTAAACAAGGCAAAATCAATCAGGTTCTTAAAAAGAAGGCTTTTAATTAAGGAAAGAAAGGTAAAAATCATCTCTGTAAAATAAGGATGGAAAATAACTTTACAGGGTAATCAGATTCATAGAGCCCAGAGGAACCCCCTCTAGCCTTAGGTTCAAAGTTACAGCAAGCAGAGGTAAATCCTCTTAGCAAAAAGGAACATTTACAAGTTGAGAAAACAAAGATAAAACTAACACTCTTTGCCTGGCTGTTACTTACAAGTTCGAAATGTGAGAGACTGGTTCAGAAAGATTTGGAGAGCCTGGATTGACGTCTGGTCCCTCTTAGTCCCAAGAGCGAACAACCACCAAAACAAAGAGCACACAAACAAATCCTTCCCCCACCAAGATTTGAAAGTATCTTGTCCCCTTATTTGGTCCTTTGGGTCAAGTGTCAGCCAGGTTACCTGAGCTTCTTAACCCTTTACAGGTAAAAAGATTTTGGTGTCTCTGGCCAGGAAGGATTTTATAGTATTGTACACAGGAGATCTGTTTCCTTCCCTTTATAGTTGTGACAGAGCCTGTCCAGTTTGGCAAGCATGGATACTTCTGTGATAGTCACTTGTCTGTGACTCCAGAGATCTGGGTTCAATTCCTGGGTTGGCCATAGCCTCCCTGGCTGACCTTAGCAAGTCACTTAAATCCAGGTTTTCAGATGAGCCCATGCTGAGAATATCCAGGGCTCAGCATCCACCATTGGGATCAGATTTTCAAACAAGCCAGCAGCTCCCTTGGTGATGCAAATGGCCAGATTTTTTTTAAAAGGGCTCAGCAAAGAAGCATGTGCCCAAGGCACAGTGCTCTTTGGAAAAGCTGGCCTCTCGCTTTGATGCCTAAATGGAAGTTGAATGCTTCAAAATCTGGCCCTGCCTGTGTGTGCCAAGCACTTCCAAAAATACAAGTGAGAAACGTTCTATGCCTCAGTTTTCCCCTCCTGTAAAATAGGGATCATTTTCTCTGCCAGTCCTTTGTCTGTTTTGTCTCTTTATCCTGCAGGGCCCAGATCCTCAAAGGTATTGGGATGTAGGGTGACCAGATGTCCCAATTTTATACGGACAGTCCTGATTTTTGGGTCTTTTTATCATAGGCTCCTATTACCCCTCCACCCCTATCCTGATTTTTCACACTTGCTGTCTGGTCATCCTAGGGATGCCTAACTTCCATTGAAATCAAGGATCTGGGCCCAAGCACCTCCAGGCAGAGAGCATCTCTGAGATGTGTCTATACAACACCTACCACCATGGGGCGCTGATCCCAGCTGCAACTTTTAGACACGTCTGAAATACAAATGCTTGACTTTTTCTGCATGGCCTGGATGCTGTCCCTGCAGACACACAAGAATGAGGAGGCGTTTGCTTTGTTACGCTAATACATCCAGTTAGCAGCGTTGTCAATTTGATTTGCTTCTGAGTCACAGCTGCAGAATGCAAATCAGAACCTAGCCGTGGCATCTGGTTTGCACAGGGCTAGTGCAGAGGAAATGGCGGTAGTTTGTCTTCACCGTCCTTAGCTGAGGTTCCGCTGCTTTTGGCGCTGGGCCTAGAGGCTCTTTTTCTCGTGTAAAATTCACTCAAATGTAACTGTTGTTTCCCAAGTTGTTTCTACTGTCGCCTTTAGCAGCAAAACAGCTTACGCAGGGACAGAATTGTTTCATGTGATGTCTTGAAATGTGTCTGGAAACCTGATATACTGAAGCCATCTCTCCAGTCCCAAGCAGCCGTGGAAAAATGACTCCCTCGAAGTATGTGTGCAAAAGGCGACTGGTGGCGGAGAAGCAGTGAGTTTGAGGGCAAGGTGGAGAGCAAACGGAAAGGTTGTGGGAGGCACTGGGGCCTTTATTAAACACTTTGGAGCTGTGACTTCTTAGGAGCAGAATATTGTGATCGGCCCAAACCCATTTGCTTGTAAAGAGGAAAAACTGTATTGAATACTGCTGCTAATACTGAATAAAATCGAGTGTGTTACCGTGATCAGTGTGACTTCCCCACTCTGAATGCTAGGGTACAGATGTAGGGACCTGCATAAGAACCTCTCAGCTTAATTATCAGCTTAGATCTGGTTTTACTGCCACCACCTTAATCCTTTAGAGTTATTTGGGAAACTCTGTCTACCTTCCCCCCAGACTATCTCCCTCCCAGTAGCCTTGAGAGACTTCTCCACCAAGTTCCTGGTGAACCCTGATCCAAACCCCTGGATCTTAAAACAAGGAGGAATTAACCATTCCCCCACCTTTCCCCTCCCACCAATTCCAGGTGAGTCAAGATCCAACCCCCTTGAATCGTAAAACAAGGCAAAATCAATCAGGTTCTTAAAAAGAAGGCTTTTAATTAAAGAAATGTAAAAATCATCTCTGTAAAATCAGGATAGAAAATAACTTTACAGGGTAATCAGATTCATAGAGCCCAGAGGAACCCCCTCTAGCCTTAGGTTCAAAGTTATAGCAAACAGAGGAAAAATCCTCAGCAAAAAAGGATGTTTACAAGTTGAGAAAACAAAAATAAAACTAACATGCCTTGCCTGGCTATTACTTACAAGTTTGAAATATGAGAGACTGGTTCAGAAAGATTAGGAGAGCATGGCTTGATGTCTGGTCCCTCTTAGACCCAAGAGCGAACAACCCCCAAACCAAAGAGAGCACAAACAAAAGCCTTCCCTCCACCAAGATTTGAAAGTGTCTTGTCCCCTTATTGGTCCTTTGGGTCAGGTGTCAGCCAGGTTACCTGAGCTTCTTAACCCTTTACAGGTAAAAGGATTTTGGTGTCTCTGGCCAGGAGGGATTTTATAGTATTGTACACAGGAGAGCTGTTCCCTTCCCTTTATAGTTATGACAGTGACTAAATAAACTGATGCAGTGTACAGTGAGAGTGATCTATATTCATGAGCTGCAGTTTGATTTACTAATAGAGAGGGGCTCTCTTCTTTGTAAAGTGGTAGCGCTTTCCAGGCCCAGTCAGGAGCCAGGCCTATTGCTGTTTGTGTTCATAGGGTATCAGGGTTGGAAGGGACCTCAGGAGTGTCGTACAAAAACACATGACGAATGGCAACCTCTTCCCCAAACGACACTGCAAAATTATGGCGCGTTTAGATCTGAGATTTTGTATCCGGCCCATAGCTACAAAACAGGGCCTTGATCCTGTAGAAGGGTCTTTCTTGACTTCAGCAGGGCTCCTTGGGGGGAGGGATAGGTCAGTGGTTTGAGCATTGGCCTGCTAAACCCAGGGTTGTGAGTTCAGTCCTTGAGGGGGCCATTTGGGGATTGGTCCTGCTTTGAGTAGTAGGTTGGACTAGATGATCTCTTGAGGTCCCTTCCAACCCTAATGATCTATGATTCCACACAGGTGCAAGCATCCATCCACACACACCCAATTGCAGGAGTGGCACGCTATGGGCCTGATTCTCTAATGGGGGCCTACCCACTTTTTACCGGCCATGAGGATGAGCAACAGGGAGGGGCCTCAAGGGAAGGGGCAGCGCAAGGGTGGAGGCTTGGGGAAGGGGCAGTTGGGGGGGCACAGTTCAGGTACCATTTCCTCCTCCTCCCCCACCCCCCCCATTAGGAAGCTTCCGCCACTCCTGTTCTCTAACCCTTACTGGGGCGAGGGGTCTCGGTGGGACTGCAAGTGCAAATTTGCAGCCCTGCGTAATGGAAGTTGACAGGAGTCTTGCAGGCGATGCCAAGGGTAAGGACGCACCAGCGAGGAGTATGAGGATGAGATTTTTATCTTCCCAAGCCGGGTGATAACCTAAAGGCTGAGCGAAGTTGCAGCCAAAAATTCCTTTCCTAACGAGGGGGTTGGTCTTTCCCGACTCAATAGATGCTATTTATAACATGGCAAGATGCCTTTAAAAAGAAACACCCGCAGTGCAAATCCTGCTGCTGCACGACGTGCTGCAATAGGCAGCTAGTGGCAAAGCTAGGCGCTGAAATCCAACACTGGGCACCAAGAAACCACTGCGTTTGCTACCATGAAACTGTTCGGGAGGCGCCACCGGCCTCAGTGCGTGCCGTTCGGAACCACGCCCATTTGGCTATCACCGGAGGAGCAAGGACTGTCGTTCTGTTTGGTATCCGTACAGCGCTGAGCACGCTGGGGTCCCGCTCCACAGCGAGAGCTCCTGGGTGTTACAGTAATGATAATGGATAGCTGCAGATTCCAGGAGCAAGTGGCTTGAATCAGGGACTTGGAGCCCGATCCAAAGCCCACTGAAGTCAGTAAGAGTCTTTCTGCCCATTTCAATGCGCCTTGGATCATGCCAGAGGAGCCAGATTCTGCTCTCGTTTAAACCGGTAGAAATCCGAAGTAACTCCTGATTTCTATGGAGTTGCTCCTGCTTTATACCTGTGTAAACGAGAGCAGAATCTGGCTCCTATAGCATGATCCAAAGGGCATTGAAATGGGCAGAAAGACTCTCACTGACTTCAGTGGGTTTCGGATCTGGCCCCAAGTCCCTGATTTAAGCCGCTTAGATCCCACTTTGAAAACGAAGGGGGTCGGGGTGATGATGTCTGTAAAAATGGCAGGACCATCTGAGCAGGAGTTTTAAGGTTTCAAGTGGTGGCTAGGGAGCTTGCAAAGGTTCTGTACTTGGGTGGGGTCCAAGGGTCTCCTGGGGTTTGTAGCAGAAGCCTGGGACTGTCCATGTCACTGTGCACCACTGATGCATGACCAGGACACGGGGTGGTGGTGATAGGACCATAGAGGGCAATGAGATTTTCTGTAGAACTTCCTACCACCCCTCCATGCCTGTAAAGTGCCATCTGCATGTGTAGTGCTACTGGGATTGTCAACTTTCTAATCACACAAAACTCAACACCCCTGCCTCACCCCTTCTCTGAGGCCCAGCCCATGCCCTGCCCCTTCTTCAAGGCCCCACCCCTGCTCATTCCATCCCCCCAGCCCTCAGTCACTCATTCTTCCCCACCCTCACTCACTCACTTTCACCGGGCTGGGGCAGGGGGTTGGGATGAGGGCTCCGGCTGGGGGTGTGGGCTCTGGGTGGGGTGGGAGATGAAGGCTTTGGGGTGCAGGAGGGGGCTCCAGTAGAGTTGCCAACCCTCCCGGTTTTGCTGAGAGTCTCCTGGAATCGGGCTCTATCTCCCAGAGGCTACTGAAGCCAAACCAGGAGATTTTAGTCCGTTTTAAGTCCATCGGGGCTAAGGCAGGCTCCCTGGCCCTGTGCCACTCCCAGAATCCCAGGCATGTTCCTGCAGCCCCTGGGGGTAGGCAGGGGGTCTCCGCGCACTGCCCCTGCCTGCAAGCACCACCTCCACAGTTCCCATTGGCTGGGGACTGCGGCCAATGGGAGCTGCAGATGTGGTGCTTGCAGGCAGGGGCAGTGTGCAGAGCCCCCCATGTTCCCCTAGGGATGGCCCAGCTGCTTCCGCAAGCAGTGCAGGGCCAGGGAAGGCAGGGAAACTGCCTTAGCTCCGCTGTGCTGCTGACTGAAAGCCACCCAAAGTAAGAGCTGCCCCGGCTGGAGCTCACACCTCTCACTCCCTTCTGCACCCCAGCCCCAGCCCGGAGCCCCCTTCTTCACCCAAACTCCCTCCAAGAGCCTGCATCCCTCACCCCCCTCCACATCCCAACCCCCTGTCCCAGCCCTGAGCCCCATCTCACACCCAAACTCCCTCCAAGAGCCTGCATCCCAAACCTGCTCCTGCACCCCAACCCGCATCCCAGGCCCAAGCCCCCTCCCACACCCAAACTTCCTCCCAGAGCCTGCACTCCTCACACACTCCCTGCATCCCAATTCCCTGCCGCAGCCCTGAGCCCCCTCCTGCATCCAAACTCCCTCTCTGAGTCTGCACCCCAATTCCCCTCCCACACCCTGAGCCCCAGCCCTGAGCCCCCTACTGCACACAAACTCCCTCCCAGAGTTTGCACCCCACACCTCATCCTGTACCCCAACCCCCTGCCTCAGGCTCAGCCCAGAGCCCCCTCCCACACTCCAAAACCCCTCGCCCCCAGCCCAGAGCCCTCACTCTCTCCCGCAACCCAATCCCCTGTCCCAGCCCCATGAAAGTGAGTGGAGGTGGGGGAGAGCAAGTGCTGGAGGGAGGGGGGGTGGAGTGAGCAGGGTGAGGCCTCAGGGAGGAGTTGGGGCAAGGGTGTTTGGGTTTGTGTGATTAGACAGCTGGCAACCCTAGGCTCTGCTTTGGGGTGCGGGAGGGGTGAGAGGTTTGGGGTGCAGGAGAGGGCTCCAGGCTGGGGCAGGGGGTTGGGTATGGGAGGGGGGCAGGGTCTCGGTGGTGCTCACCACGGCTCCGAGAAAGCAGTTGCCAGGTCCCTGCGGCCTCTAGGTGCGTGGGCAGCCAGGTGGCTCTGCGCAGTGCATGCTGCCTTTGCGCCTGCAGACACCAGCCCCATAGCTCCCATTGGTCACAGTTCCCAGCCAATGGGAGCTACGGAGCCAGTACTCAGGGAGGGGCAGCTTGCGGAGCCTCCCAGACCCTGGCCACCCGTGCGCTTAGGGGCCACAGGGACCTGGCAGCCACTTCCCGGAGCAGCGCAGAGTGAGGGCAGGTAGGGAGCCTGCCTTAGCCCCGAGCCCCAGCTGCATCGCTGACCAGACTTTTAATGGCTCAGTCGGTGCCAACCAGAGCCCCCAGGGTCTCTTTTTGACCAGGCACCTGGCAACCCTAAGTGCTATGTGAGTGAAAACGACTAGTCCCGGTGGGAGCACTGATTTAAAACCCCGATCGCTCACTAATGCCTTTGAGCATGAGCTGAAACGGTGCCTCAGCCATTTCTTTATTGAGGATCGGATATGAATTTTGAAACATGCACACCTCTATGTACCCACCTGCCCATGTTTGAAAACCAGCATGTCCTCCTGGGAGATAACTGGACAGGAGACTAGGTGCTGGCTTTAACTGACCCTGTGTCTGTTAGACTGCTAAACACTCAGCATGCAGCTTTGAGAAGTTTCACGTCTCTGGTGGGGTAATCAGTACATGCCTTTAAATATTTGCTCCCGGCTTCAGTTTCTCCTGTCACGCTGGAAGAGCAAAGCCAACCTTCTGCCCCAGCTGGTTTGGTTTAGGGCCAGCACTGAACAGGACAAAGTCAGAGATCTGGGTTCTCCCGCGCAAGCTACCACAGAAGGCTGCATTATGGAAACGGGAAGCTGCAGTCCTGGGCTGGAATTTCACCTCTTGTCGGCCTGTCTGTCCGGGATCTGTACCACTTGTCTTGTAGCTGAGAGCTTGTGCTGTGCCTAGAGCTGAGTGAAATCTTTTTGGCCAATAGAAATTGGTCCAAAAAATGCATCTTTCGGGGCGCCAAAACTGTTCATGAATTTGGGTCAAATTTGGCGAATAGTTTTGGCCAAACAAAACCCTCGACTTTCTTTTCAGACATGTCAGCGTTTTCCGGAGCTGAAGAAGAGCGCTCTTTGTAAGCAGAGGCTTGTCTCTCTCACCAACAGAAGTTGGTCCATAAAAGATATGACCTCCCCCATAGGGTTGCCAACTTTCTAATTGCACAAAACCAAATACCCCTGTCACGCCCCATCCCAAGGCCCCACCCCTGTCATGCCCCTTCTCTGAGGCCCCGCCCCTGCTCGCTCCATCCCCCTCCCTCCGTCGCTCGCTCTCCCCCACCCTCACTCACTTTCACCGGGCTGGGGCAGGGGTTGGAGTGCGGGAGGGGGTGAGGACTCTGGCTGGGAGGGGCAGGCTCTAGGGTGGGGCCTGGGATGAGGGGTTTGGGGTGCAGGAGGGGGCTCCGGGCTGGGGCAGAGGGTTGGTGTGTTGTGGGGGACTGGGGCAGGGGATTGGGGTGTGTGGGGTACAGGGTCCCGGCGGCGATTACCTTGGCTCTCAGGAAGTGGCCGCCAGGTCTGTGCAGCCTCTAGACGCATGTTCAGCCAGAGAGGCTCCACGTGCTACCCTTGCGCCCACAGGTGCCGCCCCCTCAGCTCCCATTGGTCACGGTTCCAGGCCAATGGGAGCTGCGGAGCCAGCACTCTGGCGCAAGGGTGGCGCGTGGCGCTAGGATAGGCAGAGAGCTACTGCTGCTGTGCTGCCAACTGGACTTTTAACGGCCCGGTCACCATTATTGACTGAAGCCGCCAGGGTCCCTTTTCAACAGGGCTTTCTGGTAAAAAAAAAAAAGTGGATACCTGGCAACCCTACTCCCCCACCTTGTCTCTCTTAATGCAACTACAACAACACTGCAAGCAATGTTTCATTTTGTTTAGAAAATAGCCATTCAAAATGACATTTGAAATGTTTCATTCAATGCAAACAAAATGTTTCAGTTTTCCCCTTTGGCGAGGAAGAACAGGGGGAAAATCATTTTTGGTTTGAAACTAGCTGAACTTTTTTTTTTCTGTTTTTCGGTTTGACCACCAAATGGAGAACTCAATTATTTGCTCAGACCTGCAGGCTGACTAGAGGCAGCAGCTTTCCAGGGGTCAGTTGTAGTAAACCATGCCCCACATGCAGTGTGGAGGAGTGAAATAATATCTGGGGCCGGGGGGCACGAAAGGGGGAGATTAGGCCTTTCTAATGTGACGGCTGAAGCCCTTCCTCCCTCAGCAAGCGCTCACACTTACAGATCTTGTGCAAGGGCAGGGCTCTTTACAAAGGTGAGCGTTATCTTCATTTTTACAGGTGGGGAATCTGAGGCACAGAAGGGAGGCGGCTTACCTCACGTCACACCGCAGAACACAGGCATCCTGACACCCACTGAACTGCACATACTCCTTGATCTCAGAGTGGAACCCAGGAGTCCTGGTGTAACACCGACAGACCCTGGTCGTTAGGATTGAAGTTGGGACCACTGAAGTTTAGTGCATCAGCCTCTACTGCATGAGATAAAAGCCACATGGCTACTAGCTAAGGCTGTAGCAGACTCATTAACCTCTATGTGGTCTCAGCGCCACTAGCTGGGACAGACACACCCAGGAGGGTTACACCGACTCCTTGTCCTGTGCTCTAGCCACTGGGCCAGGTCCTACCAGAAATGATTCCAGCCTAGGCAGAATCTGGCTACTGGGCAGCACCAGAGGGAAAGACAAGGGAAAGAGAAGAGCCAACTGCTCCGTAGTTTCTTTCTCTTCTGCTTCCCTGAAGTGTCCTGGACCCGGTGAAAACAATCCTTGTGACATTTCCCCTTAATCTGCCTAACACCCTGGCAGAGCACATGACAGCGCGGGTTTTATTTTTGTGCCCTGAGCTGTGAGCGAGTGCCTTTGGAAAATGTGCTTTTCAGCAGGGCAGCCACAAAGGGAGAGGCCTGGTCTGCGCTCCAGTCAGTGATGGCTCCAAAGGGGCAGTTTGCAGGGGGCAGGGTATCCTAATGGATAGAGCATTGGACTGAGACTCAGAAGATGTAGGTTCTAGTCCCAGCTCTGCTCTTAGCCTGCTGGGTGACCTTGGGCAGGTCATGTCCCCTCTCTGTGCCTCAGTTTCCCCATCTGTAAAATGGGGGAAATGCTACCAACCTAGTTTCTCTAAGGGTATGGCTACGCTTGAAACGTCAAAGTGCTGCCGTGGCAGCGCTTTGAAGTGCGAGTGTGGTCGCAGCGCCAGCACTGGGAGAGAGCTCTCCCAGTGCTGCATGTAAACCACATCCTGACGGGGCTTAGCGAGCAGCACTGTTTACACTGGTGCTTTACAGCACTGTATCTTGCAGCGCTCAGGGGGGGCGTTTTTTTCACACCAAGGCCTAGTGCTAGGTACGAGCTAGCTGCTGGAAGACAGCTAGGGTTGTTGTTAAGGCACAGACAGGGGAGTCAAAAGCCCTGAGGAGTATGACCTTGGGCAAGTCACTTTAACCTCGCTGTGCCTCAGTTTCCCCATTTAGTATAATCAGCGCCCATGTGAGAGGGGTAATTTCATTATAAATCACTTTGAGTCCCCAGAGTGGATACATTGGAGAAGTATAAAGCATCGTTAATGTCTGTGTGATTCTAGGACCCTTACGCACACACCTGCCCTTCTCCCTGCCCAGTGCCAGCAAATCACGGGTGTAAATGCTTCTGCAAGGAGCAAAATCAGTGGCGCATCGGCTCCTGAATGCCCGTCCTGCCCTCCCTTGCTCAGGCAGGTGCACTGAAGCTCCCCCTCAGGCTTCCCAGCTCACCTAATGCCACGGCCACTGGGGAGTCTTCAACAGGAGACAACAGAGGAGGCAGCGAGACCTAGCGGGGCTCTGGGAGGGGGCTGGATGGGGCCCTTTCTGCATCACTTTGCACAGGGCTCTGCAAACTGTCTTGTCAAGAGGGGATGCTGCTACATCAGCACTGGGCGTCGCCTCCACAATTTCTCCGCTACTGAGCCAAGGAGCGGCCAGGGAATTCACCAGTGTCTCTTGTCTCATGATGTGATGCCAGTGCTGGGCGCAGCTGCGCCTAGTGTGGCTGCTCTTAATGAACAGGCCTAGCGCCTGCCCCTGGAGTGCCCCGAAACCCAGGTGAGATTGGTCACCTGAATGAATGCAGAGGGGGCCAGTGCAGACTTGGTCTCTCTTCAGGGCTTAACTCACTTGCCTCCCAGGCATTTCAGAAGGGACGTCCACAACTCATGAAGGCTGTTGATACATTGGGGAGGGTTCAGAGGAGAGCCATGAGGGGAGTGGTCCTGCTTTGAGCAGGGAGTTGGACTAGATACCTCCTGAGGTCCCTTCCAACCCTGATATTCTATGATTCTATGAGGCCAACGGAAGGATTGGAAAGCACGCCTTAGACTGAGCCCAAGTCGCTCAGCTGAACGATTTACCAAGAGTCGTGGTGGCTTCTCCATCACTCACGATTTGTAGATCGAGATGCGATAGGTTTCGAAAAGCTTTGCACTGGACATTATTTTAGGAATGGTCTCTGGCCCATGCTGAACAGAAGGTCAGACTAGATGATCACTGTGGTCCCTTCTGGCTTTACAACTTATAAATCTGTAAAATGGGTTTGTCACATCCACTGAATATTAAGTTCCATGCAGATTGTTTTATTGCCACTTCTGCCCACTGCACCAGCCCTCAATTCTTATTCTCAGATGAGCAGTGATCTGACCAGATGTGTTGTGTTCCTAGGGATCTCTCTGGACGTCGACGCAGATCGCGATGGAGTGGTCGAAAAGAACAACCCGAGGAAGGTGAGTTTGCCTTTGGTTCCATCGCGCTAGCATGTGTCAGCAGGGCGCTGCAGACTCCGACAGGCCTTTCCATGTGGGTTTTTTAAAGGATCCACTTGTTCCTGGCCCCTTAGGACACATTGTGAAATGTGACTCCTGGGCCCAGGTGTGGAGCCTGGAATGAAATTGCTGTTCAATAAACTTGTGACTTTTCTTCCCTTAGAATCTGTGTTCGGCCCATGGTGCCCATGTACAGCCCAATGCAGGCACTGCCATAGTCAATCGCAGTCAGCTGATGCAGGGTTTAAATTGCACTTCAGGCTGATTGTTCTTCCCCACAGGAAGCTGGGGGCGGCAGAGTTAGAGAGACACTATGTTGTTTTCCATAGAGTAACAGCATCTGGCATAGGATCAAACGCCTCTGACACAGCCACTAGTGGCTGCACCCCCTACACAGGGCTGGCTTCCAGGAGCTGCAGATCATGTGGCTGAGGGGGAGCTACATCCTGTTTGGTAACACACTTGGATGCCTCCGCGAGGGATAGATCTGGGTGGATTAGATGCTCTCACACATTGTGACACGTGAGCAGGGATTGCTGTCTGGTCCTTCTTAGTCCCAAGAGTGAACAACCCCAAAACAAAGAGCACACAAACAAATCCTTCCCCCCACCAAGGTTTGAAAGTATCTTGTCCCCTTATTGGTCCTTTGGGTCAGGTGTCAGCCAGGTTACCTGAGCTTCTTAACCCTTTACAGGTAAAAGGGTTTTGGTGTCTCTGGCCAGGAGGGATTTTATAGCATTGTACACAGGAGGGCTGTTCCCTTCCCTGTATAGTTATGACAGGCACAAACTGGGGGCGCGTGTGTGCAGACACTATTTGTATCAGTGAGGACTGAATGCGCAGCCTCGAGCACTGAAGCCACAGGCCTCCAACCCCGGGCGCTAAAGGAATTATTCTTTTCTTTGAGTAACAGGCTTATAGTCACTGGGGTTGGCCACTAGAGGGAGACAGGGGAGCACACACCCTAAACCAGAGTATTATATTTTCAGGGAACCTGGACGTGGGGCCCAGACGGGCACGGGGCCATCCTGCTGGTGAACTGCGACAAGGACAACCCTTTTATCTCTGGACTGGATTGCGATGATGAAAAAATATTCAGCAAAGAAGGTATAAGCAGACCCCTGTCCTTTATAACTCTGGGGAGCGTTGGTTTGTTTTTAAATGTCCTTTTCTTTGTTGCTGATAACGACGCAGGTTATCAAAGCAAGAAGAATTTTTAAAAGCTACTTTACTTTTCACTTTTCATGCTGTTCAAGTTTCTAGACACTAAACCTGCATTTGGGGCCAAATTTGATCCTCCAGTGTCCTTTTAAAGTGATGTTCTATCCTGGAAAGCAACTGCATCAGCATTGACTCTGGACTCAGCAGATCGGCATCCCATGTGTTTTGAGGCAGGTCAGATCAGTTTAGGGATGAGTAAGTTTTACTTTGTTTAACAGCCCAGGCATGAGTGAGCTGGCTTCTCTTCTGGCTTCTGCATCACAAACAGAATCCTTAACTCAGTTCCAAGGGCAGGCCCAAATTCCCTTCTCGGTTTGTTACATCCGTGGGAGCCAGTTGCCTCGGTGAGGTTGCATAGGGGTAAGAGGACAGATCCTGAAGACAGTGGAAGTTACGCTGATGCCACTATGGGCAGAATTTGGCCCGCAGAGTCTTTATGACAAGTGCCGATGCAAGAAAAGGGAAGACCCTGGCCTGACTTTCAGAGCCCCCGGAGGAGTCTGTGCTCACTCCCCACTTCTAAACCTCTGGTGATTGTTTCTCCAACATACATGAAGATTCACAGGCCAGTAACACCAGGGAAGGGCAGCATCTCTCCTGCACAGCAACCAGAGAACTTGTGAAGAGCAGATGCAACTCGCTGGTTCCGCTTCCTCCAGTAATAACTGGCTGGTGTAATCAAGGGGGAGACCCCCGTTGCCTACCAGCCACTGCAGCCCACCTGTTGACCTACCCCTCACTTGTGCCTCGTTTCACTGGACAGATGTTACTGGTTTTATTTTACTGTTCAGCAGGCTTCTCTGTGAGTGAGCTACTGTCAGTCTCCCTCTTATTACTGGCAGCTGTTTGCATCAGAAATGCTAAATTAGGACACTCAGGCAATGGAGCTGTTGCCCAGGCTAAAGAGATTGGTCTGCCCCTGTGTGGTTCTCCTTCGTTTTGGGGCTTGGCAGCAGGACGGTTGCGTGTGTGACCATGTGTCTCCAAACTGGGGTGGGATGCCCACAGTAGTGCTTCCTAATGCAGCGCAGTAATGCTGTGATTGCCGCCTGCCTCTCCAGAGCCACCTGCGCAGAAGCAAGCGGTTTGTGAATTCTCTGGAACTCTGGGTGTCTACAACTGTCCTTTGCTATTGGTCTTTTCATGGATCACCTAGGGAAGGTGCTCTGGTTTTCCCAGGCTGACCCTCGTACCCACCTCCATATGCTTCCTGTTCATTAATTTGCCACACACGGTTGTTAGTTGATAACTTTAATAACCTCAGAAGCGGTGACAATGCTGGATCCGATGTCCTGCCTTTATTTGCCTTTGTTGTTTTTAGATTTGCGGGACATGTCTCGGATGATCTTGAGAACCGAAGGCCCCCCAAGACTGCCTGCTGGGTATGAAATGGTTCTCTACGTTCCTATGTCTGACTCTGACAAAGTAGGAGTCTTTTATGTGGAGAGTAAGTGATTCCTCTTTTCTTTCTCTTCTCCTTCCCCGTTTCATGATGCTTTTTAACCCTCTCTGGTGCTGCAAACTCTTCTTTTCCTTTTCTCTTGTTTCCTGTATGCGCTTTGTTGAGGTTTTCCAGGCACACCCCTCCCACTAAAACAATCGACCCTTTGGGAATCACTCACCCAGCAGGCAGTAGTTCCCTGCTCCAGCACTTCTCTGGTGGCTCCATCATTTCCCCCAAAATTTAGAGTTTACTGTCTTGTAAAAGAATACCTGATCCTGATCTTGCTTGGGCTGGTATCAATCAGGAGTCATTGGAGTTATACTAGTGACGAACTAGGCTGCCGCTCTACACGTCTAGCATTATAGTAGCAAAGATAGCTTTCCCAGTGTGGATCCTGAAGCCATGCTGTCTGTCCGATACTAGAGATGTGCCTGTCTCAAAGAGATATGACAGAAACAACAGCTCTGGGAAGTGGGAACTGCCTCCTCCCTCCCAATGGGGTGTTAACTCTGAAGCATTATGATGAGCCAAGCAGTGTTGATGTTTATGTGTTTCATCGCTCATTAATTTAGCAAAGCTATTTGACTTCTCTCAGTCTGTGGGTGGAGTTTGGGAACAGTCCTTTCCTCTATCTACCTCCATCTCTCATATTGGGAGCAAAAGCAACACAAGATGCTTTGTTTCCTGGGATCTTATGTCTGCTTTCCCTGAAGATGGATTTCGCCCTCAAAGAAAGTGAGGGCCTTGGACACAGACATGATGAAGGTCTGTGTAAGATTTCTCCCCACCCCACTGCTCGTACCCTGTAATCTCAAGCTGTAGCACTGCTGTTGTCCCAGTCAGGGCTGGAATCCGCACCATGCCAAGTTGATCTAGTAGACACTAAGGTCACTGTTATTTCACAAAAACTGCAAGGATTCCAGTGGCACCTTAGAGACTAACAGATTTATTTGAGCATAAGCTCTTCTGGGTAAAAAAACCTTACTTCTTCAGACTTTCACACTTGTCTGTGGTGTTCATGGTGCTTTACACGTGTGCATGGTGCTTTACACAGCAAGGAGACACACTTGTCCCAGTCTGAGCTGACGATAAGACAAACCATTGAGGGTAATAACAGGCAATGGGGATAGACGGAGGAATGGACTCAGAATCAGGTTATGGGGTCCTTTGGGTGACCAGGTTTGTATTATGTTTATTCTTAGAGGGTTTTGTTTGTTTTCTAAGGCAAACGTGTGTGCATGGTTGGTTCCTACTGAATAACCAGCATGCTTTGCTCTAGCCTGGGGTGGCCAAACTGCAGCTTGCGAGTTATTCTTTTACACTGAAAGTGCGGCTTGCGGAGCTCCCAGCTTCTCCAACTACCAGCCTCGGTGGGGAGCTTGGGGCTTCTGCCGTACGGTGGTGGGGCTAGGAGCTTCTGCCCAATCTCAGCACTTCTGCCCCACAGGAGGCACCTGCCGGGGCTTGGGACAGAATCTCTAGCCCCACCACCCCACTACAGGGCGAGAACCCAGGCAGGCACACCCCATAGGTCCGAAGCCCCAGTAGGCACTCCTGGATCTTTAACTTCTGAAGATTATCCTTTGCAGCTCAGAAAGCATGCCCACCCCTGCTATAGCCTTTGGGTGTTGTTGGGCAGTCTCCCATCTACTTGAACAACCAGGCTCTGTGCTGCTTAGCTTAGGAGAATTTTGTGGATCGTAGCATAAGGCACCACCCACCCAGCTGACGCGCTTTACCTGTGCCAGCACCTTATCATTCAATGAGCAATCCTGCGATGACATGACTGTATCTCCCATTGTCACACAGACGGGGCAATGCCCGCCGGGCGTGCTATGCTTAACGCTGCCTACTACCTTCATTTCCTATTAGAGCTGGGAAATGGTGAGGCTTTTCCCCTCAGGGACGTATTCTGCCTTAGCTCAGTGCAATGCAGAGCCAGCGTCCACCAGCCCAACTACCTGCCCACCATTGAGAGCTGCCCAGGGAGTGAATGGATGAGTGATGAGTTGATCCCACTCCCTTGCCAAAATTCCACTCTGATTCCCCTGCCAGCTCCCATGGATGCGAACACTGGTGAGCTCTATGTGTTCCCTCTCTGGACATTAATTAAACACGGCGTGTTACAGAGAGCAGGGCCATCAGCATCTCTGGCAAGTGCCTTTGTCCTAATGTTTCTCCCAGAGCTGGCCCTTCATACCAGGGCAGTGCAGTCAGTTGCAGATGCCAGAGCATGTTTGACTTGGGATTTAGGCTGATTTATAAAAAAAAAAATCAGTGTCTGCATATGATTGGGTTCCAATTAACAGCCAACGAGAGACTTATCTACCAGATCTTCCATGAGCCATATCACCCAGATGAAATTTTATTAGATTGGGAGAAATAATCTAGCAAAGAGGCTTTAAGAAAATTGTTGCCAGGAAAACAACAAGGACTCCGGCAGCACCTTAAAGACAAACAGATTTATTTGGGCATAAGCTTTTGTGGGTAAAAAACCCACTTCTTCAGATGTTGCTATTGTGGATACAGACTAACACAGCTACCCCCTGATACTTGATTGCCAGGAAAAAGTCTCACCATGATACTCCCTTTCAGGTAGCACGTTTTCGTGCATAGATCTTAAAGTACTTTACAAAGAAGGTCAGTATGAAGATCACTTTTGTACAGATGGAGAAACTGAGGCACAGAGAGGGGATGCAACATACAACAAGTCAGTGAAAGAGCCAGGAGGAGAGCCCAGGTCTTCTGAGTGCTAGCCTAGTGCTCGAGCCACAAGGCCATGCGGCTTCCTTCTCAGAGCTTTCATCCATTGGGAGCTTGCTAGAAAGCCAGCGCCTGTCCATTAAAACAGGACACATGCATTCTGTTTGAAATGCTTGTCCTGGCCGACCTCAAATTCTCTGATGCTTCTGAGTAGTTCAGACATGGAGTGAAACTGGCACAGGTGTTTCACAGGGTGTTGAGTTTCTTCCATGTGCATTAGAATCATTTCAAAACAATTTAACAATATAGTACGTGAAAGAAATAATACGTGAAAGGAAATCTACAGTGTTTTCAAGGCTGGCTCGTTGCTCTTAAACACAGTTTTTAAGCGCCCTTTCTGGAGCATGGGATTTATCCAATCTTTATTATCATTTTTATTTGCTTTAAGATAAGGCCACTGTGCTGGGGCATACACGTAAGAGTTAGCTGCTGGCCCAAAAGAGAGGATTATTATTCCTATTTTAGCAATGGCGAATTGAGATGTTAAGTAAGTCTTCCCAGGAGACACAGTGAAGCTGTGGCAGAACTGGGATTTGATCTGAGTAGAGCTGGGCAAATCACTGTTTTTTTGATTCGGTGGCCAAAAACGACCCTCCTCCCCCAAAATTGGTTTGGGTTGAATGAAACATTTTGTTTCCGCCTAGGGTGTTTGTTCTCCTTTTCTGTGTTTGTTCATTAAATCTAGCTGCCTTTCTAAATGCAATGTTGTGTTGAAATGTATCGTTTTGCAAACAAAATGTTTCGAGGTAACCTGAAGGTGCCTTTTTTGGTGACTAATGTATTCACCAAAAAAAAAATTCACCCAACTCTAGGGCCAGTGCCATAACCAGAGGGCCATGCTTCCTCTCTCTACGGCTCGGTCCAAGATTCCATAACTGGCTCACCGTGGTTGGCTTCAGTGTCTGGATGCCGGGTGGGACTGATGGGCCTGTGATATACAGGAGAGACCAGCTGATCTGGCAGTCCCTTCTGGCCTTAAACTCAGTGACGCTATAAGAATATTATTCTAAATACCTGAAAGGACAAAATGCACACCCTGGTCGCAGTGAATTAAGGAGTAGCCACAGCGACTTCTTCTGGGCAGAGGAGGTTCTAAAACTCAATTTGGTGGTGTCATCTGGGACCAAGCCTGAAACCTCGCTGGGATGCGGCTTTGATCCTGCCTTTGAGAGGCCACAGAGCGCAATCAAAACCCTGGAACACAAAGTGCCTCTAAAACCTGGCAGGCGCAATGCTGAAAGAGCAGTTAAAACAGGGACAGGGTTTTAAAAAAAAAAATCTTTCTCTGCAGCTTGTAGGAAAACGTCTGTATGAGGCTGGAGCATGTCAGCACATGATGACATTACAGCTCTCAAGGGCGCAGAGAGCCCAGCCGCTATGGGACTGAAATCGAAGAACTTGTCTTGGCAAGATTGCGTGGAGCCATTCCCTTAGCTCAAATGACAGTGCACTGGCCTAGAGTGCTGGATACTTGGGCTCCTAACCCCTCCACTTAATTACCTTATTAACTGGCTATTTAAAAGACAAGCAACAGTCTCTGGTTGTATCTGTGGCGCACAGGGATTTACTCCTGGGGGAATTCTGCGCCACAAAATTAAAAATTCTGCACACAATACTTTAAAATTCTGCATATCTGATTTGTCAAAATAACACAATATAATCACGCCAGTTTCCATTATTTCAAAATACCTGTCAGCAACTATGTCTGTAACAATACAGACCAAAAAAAATCAGGAAGTGTTTTTGGACAAATAGCTTTCTTACTAGGCATATTAATACAGACCTTTGAGTTCATTTAATACAGAACTGTATTTCCTGCACCCCTCAGAAGCAGTGCAAAGGCTTGGGGGAGTCAGGGGTAATGGAGGAGCTGAGGGAGAAGGAATAGTGAAGCCTGAGAGTGAACCAGGCGGGTTGTTGGGTGTGGGTGGGAGAAGTATGGAACAGGGTTTTTTTTGGGGGGGGGGGGAAATTGTTAGGGAGGTGAGGATCCTCCCTCATGCAGACCCTGGCAGACCCCTAGCCTCTCCCATTCAGTATGGCACATCTGCCCTTGTCCTCATGTGGTCCTGCCTCCCCACTCCCCTGTCCCCATGTGGCCCTGCAGCCTCATCTCTACCCCATCCTCATGTATCCCTGCACCCCCCCTTCCCCATGTGGCTCTGCAGACCCGTCCCATTCAGCCCCTGGCTCAATGCTGTCACCTCAATAGCTCTTGAGCCTGCACCCTAGTGTGTCCCCTACTAGCCCTTCTGAACCCCATTCTGTGTTCCCACTGCAGCCCTGGGTGCCCCACTCTGTCTGTCCCATGCCTCCTCACCTGGTCCCACTGTGAGGACTGCAGCCTCTCTGCTGGCTGGCTGCCCTCTCTTCTGGCACCACAGCAGCCTCTGCTGGGCAAAAGGTGTAACTGCGGCATCTCTCCAGTAGAATCTATATTCTGCGGAGAAAAAAAATCTGTGGGGGACATGAATTCTTTGTGTCTGCAGTGGTGCAGAATTCCTTCAGGAGCAGCAATTGGTCTCAAATTATGGCCTGACGCCACCAGTGATCCCCAGAGTGTTGCCATGCGGGTCATAGAACTAAAGATGCAAGCATGGACCTCTTAAGGGTGAGAGAAGAAGGGATACCCATGAAATTACATAGCTGGAGAGAATGTGCTACAGGAAAGCCCCATTTTTCTAAACATTTCTTCTCCCCCACACCCTTTTTTCTTCTAGATCCTTTCTTTGGTCAGCGTTACATCCATGTCCTGGGTAGGAGAAAGCTGTATCATGTGGTGAAATACACAGGTGGATCTGCAGAGCTGGAGTTCTTCGTGGAGGGTCTCTGCTTCCCGGATGACACCTTCCCTGGGCTGGTTTCCATCAACATCAGCCTTCTAGAGTCATTAACTGAGGTTGTTGGGCATGGTAGGGAGGGGAGGGCATGATGTGCCCTGGGAACAGGATGTTTAATTGCATGGGTTTAGCAACACTGCAGACGTAGCAAGCTGTAAAATATCAGTTGACTGGCATGATGCATCCTTAGGTAACTCAGTTGACATCAGGGAGATTAATTTATTTCAGTAACCATTGGAAGCCCAAGAACAGGTCAAATGTGCTAAACCCAGGGATGTTTGTGAATTACATTTCCTTCCAGATGCACACTTGTGCCACTCTTGTCTTACAATAATCATTGCATGGGGACTGGATGTCTCAGGGAATCAGTAATGGGATATTGAGTCTTTAGCCTGTAAGCTGCTCATTCAAATCCAGTCCAAGTTGGTAGGGCCTGAAAGGTGTTACATAGACTTTTCAAAGTCCCATATGAAGTGAGTTTGGTGGGTCTCAGTTCAGTTTTTCATGAATAGACTCCGTATCACGTATGTCACCATAGTTGGCATCAGTTGGCTCCCTCACTGGCAGCCTCACCAGAGAGGCCAAGGAGTGACTGGGCCATAGACATAAGTCGCTGTTATCCCAACCTTGAAGTGATCATTCCAACTGAGCCTTAAAGCACAGTGGGTGGACAGCTTGTGGATATCACTTTATACCATGGCCTTTCACTGTGTACCATCATTTATCCCCCAGATAAAGCAGACACAAAATGCTGTCACATCAGGGTTTGATTCTGACCACTACCCCCCGGGTAAATCAGGAGCACTTCCACTGGAGTCCTGCCAGTGCAAAACGGGAGTGAGTGAGATCAGAATCAGCCCCCAAGAATTCTCAGCATCCTCACACCAGCGGCAGAGTTCTGCAGTCACTTTGCATAAGTGACGACACAAGATGGGGACGAATCAGGTTTTCAGTCTCCAAGGCCGCTGTGTCCTTCAGGGCTAAATTCTCACCTGGGCAGAGCAAATAATGTCTGTGCAAAGCAAAGAGCTAAATGTGTAAGTGTAACATAATGAAATCTGTGGTGGATAGGGGAGCGTGCACCGGTTCTTAACGCTCTGCTGTGTGAGTGTTTCTATTTTAGAGGGAACGATGAGCCATGCCAAGACCACAAGGGATTTAATGTTCCATGTCTCAGTGGGGTTGCAACAGGAGTGGAGGGAGATATATAACCTCTCTCTCCAGGGGCTGCACCCCAGTAGTAAACTCCTCCTCCCACCCTCCTTTTGAGACTTACAGGCATTCAGGTTAATTTGGGGTCTTCCCCAGCTGGATCTGGCTAGAAGCTGGTGCGAGCCATCGTCTTCCCCATTAGAGCTGTTATATAACAGAAGAAGGAGCTGGTGATGTTAAAGCTCAACATGTCACTTAGCACATCTAATGTGCCAACTTTAAATTGGCCCGGGCCTGAGAGATTTATTTCAAAGTCCTTTTTTCGTTTTAAGTTGTCAGTGTCTTTTTGGAGCATGCTGCACCTGCTCGCCGATCATTTCGAGTGAGCTGAATTTTATGGAGACACAAGCCATCTAATGAAACTTTACCTGCCGCCGAGAGGCTCAGCCTTTCTCTGAGATCAGAGTGTGCCGCTGCATGTCATATGACATGCATAGGGGGTTGGCGCTGTGATCTCTCCGCTAGGACCTGGCTGGGATGATTTAGTTGGGGTTGGTCCTGCTTTGAGCAGGGGGTTGGACTAGATACCTCCTGAGGTCCCTTCCAACCCTCATCTTCTATGATTCTATGGTTCTGTAACATCACTGCTCACACAACTGGATTTACAGAACACACCAATCGTGGGCGTCTTTCTGCCAGGAGGTTAGTAGAGAAGCATAGGTTAATTCCACTAGGGATGTAAAATATTAATTGGTTAACCTGTTACCAGGTAAGCATTAGTTTTACCAGTTAACCTGCCTTAACTGTTAACCCCTGGGCCGGCCAGCCCGCCAACCCCAGCAGCCCCAGCCGCACCTGCTGGCCGGATCGGCCCCAGCCCGAGCTGCGCCAGCCGGCCCTTTAATCAGTTAATCATTTAACCAAAATATTCGTAATCGTTGAAATGTTTAACTTTTTAAACGATATTTACAACCCTAAATTCCACTGTTTTAAATGATATCTACATCCTAAATTCCACTGCCTACATTCCAATTTGGGCAAATCTGAGGTGCCGCAAGCCAGCTGGACCTGGGAAATCTATCCCTAGAAATGTGCGCTTCCCCGGAATCTCAGTACCCAGACAGTATCAATGCAGAACGTACTGTATCTGCGTAACACAAATAAGCAGCCACCTATGGGTTAAGGAATCCCTAGAGTGCAACATAAGATCCCAAATTAAAAGGTACCCATAACATCCCTGCATCTCTTCACTTCACAGCACATCTATTGGCCTCAACTCAATCATTCAGCTTTCCACTGCTTTTGCTTTATGGCTGCATTGACCCTTCCAACTTCTGGGTTACATTAGGACACTTTTCCACAGTTACTCCATGGTTCCCAGAAATAGGGTCCACAGGAGCCACGGAGAACGGTCTGAGATAGTCCTGCGGCCAGATCTGCAGCTCGTGTAAATCAGCGTAGCCCTCTGGAAGCCAATAGAGCTGTGCAAATGTACACCAGCTGTGGATCTGGCCCACTGACTCCTCAGGGTCGGAAGTGGGCCACATCTTGCTGTACCAAGGTGGGGTTGAGTGAATTACTCTGAACCTATCCCTAGCAGATATCTCTCAACTCTGGGAGTAAGAGTTCAGCACTCAGCAAATCTTGGTTGACCTGTTCAACTGCCTGTTTCACCCGCGGCCATAGGGACGCCGACCTATACATCCACTGTCTACCCTTTCTGTTCACCCACCCGTGCGTTGTTACTATTGAGCTCAGCAGCCCTATGAACGTGCTGATTGTGTGCGATGTTCTGCTTCACCTCCAGGAGATTCCACGGGCTCCGATTTTCACAGACACGGTAGTTTTCCGAGTTGCTCCGTGGATAATGACTCCAAATACCTTGGCACCAGTCAACGTTTTTGTATGCAGGTAAAGAGCCAGTGAAGATGCCTCCCTATACACATGCCAGCTTGTTGCTGGCATGACCACGCATGTCTTGGGACATGAATGATTGCAGGGCATGGTGCAGGTGCAGGCACCATGCTAACAGATTTTGTTGCTCAGTGCCTGTCTATATACCCTGTTAGAAACCCAACCTTCTAAAGACTTGAGCTGAGAGCAGTCCCATTGATTTGTGAATCTGTTCAGTACTGAGAGTCAGGATGGCTAGACTCAACCAGCTGATTCAAAGATAAGGATGATGGGAGCTCCAGTACAAAGTTAAGGAACACTCATGATGGGAGCGCCAGTAGAAAGTATTGCACAACACTTCTGTTATTATGAGGAACTACTGGACTTCATTCATTCCTGCTTTTTCCAACAATTCCTGCTGCAGTTCCACTGAAGTTGAGTTATGCCAGGGATGATCCACTCAATTGACTATATAAAGTCAAAGGAGGTTAGAAATACTGGCGTTGTCAGTCCATAAACCTATTGTCATGTCCAACTGGTAAGGAATCATGGTTATTACTGGGCCTATGCAAATATCATCAAAAATGTTCTGAAATGTTCCCGGGCCAGTCCCAGCCCAGAACTGTTTGTGTGTGGAGACAATAACTATAGTCCCATTCAAAAATGTGTGAGATTTCAAACATCATGTGTTTTCAGTAGGAAATGAATTTTCATCTGAAAGCAACTTGAAATCTTGATGTGTCCTCTCTCAAGAACAAGTCTATGTAGCAGTGAAATCTAGATGAGAAAAGGTATAACACGATCCAGTGACTGAAAGCTGAATCGTGATCAGCTACTAGTACTCGTAGATCAAGAAATCACTCCTTTAATCTTCCCTTTGTTACGCTAAATAGATAGAGCTCTTTGAATCGATCACTGTAAGGCAGGTTTTCTCATCCTGGAGATCGTCCCAGCATGGCAGAGTTCCCAGCCCCAAATCTAAACCCATCCATCGGAGCCCAGCTCGGTAATATGCTGCCAACAGCAGTCTGCTGCTTCAGCAGCCTAGCCCTATAGCTGTGGCCAGATTCATACACGTCACCTTCACAGCCTTACCACCGACAGTATTTAACTCCCAGCTTCCAGGAAGAGTTTGGAAGGGTATATTGGCCAGGGACAATTCACTTTCGAAGGCCTGGGAAGAGGAACATAATTTTCGGCCCCCTCTCCATTCTGTGAGCTTCCCCCCCTTCCCCGCCTCCTCTTCCAATGTTTTCCTCTTTTCCTTTGTTTTCACAGTGTGAAGGATAATTATCTTTTCCTGAAGGAGGTGAAGAGCTTAGTGAGCAAAGCCAATTGCAACCTGAAGGTCTGCTATGGGTACATGAATCGTGGAGACCGTTGGATGCAGGTGAGGTGGTGTGGGAGATGGTGACCGATACAAAGACTTTTCCTTCCTTTAGTACGTTAAACAATTCCAGTGTTAAAACCTGCCAGCCATCAGCCGTCGTTAAATGAAATTGGTTTGTGTTAGTCTCCATGGCAGGGCTTGCCCAGTCTGGCTTCAGACACTGCCTCAGTTTCCCTTTCTTTAGAGCTCTCCCTCCAGACTCATTCCTTTGCAGCCCTCCTAGCTGGGACTTCTCACCTCCTGCTCCTTGCAGGTCTCTGTCTCCCAGGCTTCAACGTTGGAGCTCCAGAGAGTTTTCATCTGCACTCTTCCCAGCAGTGTCGTTGTCTCCTTGGCATCACGCCCTTTCCTAAAGGCCGGCTGCCCTTATACCTCCCAACAGGCCTAGTTCAGTCACATGACATCCTTGTCACATGATCCCCTAAACTCGTGTCTATCACCTGGGGAGCTGGGCAAAGCCTGGCACGGATGCAACTGAGCCCCCACCTCTTAAAGGGCCACCTCACCAGAGACTGAATCATATAAACTACAAAGCTTCGCTTGATGATGGTCAGTTCCTCATTGGCATGACTGTAGCCTCTAGGAGCCCTGCTGATGGACAGGGCCCCATTGTGCTAGTGGTATAGAAACACTGAACACAAAGAGGGTCCCTGCCCCAGAGAGCTTACTGGGATCATCTCTGCTTTGGGTAGGGTGCTCTGGGGATGGGGGGAGAGGGCTCTGAGTCTTAACTGAGGTTTGCTGGCAGATCTGTTCCAGGTGCTCCAGGGCTGGATTGAGGAGCACTATCCAAGTGGGGAGGAAGGCTTGCACAAAACATCTGGCTGGAACTGGGGGCGCCCCACTTCTGAAAGCCAGACACTTGTTTTCTCCATGCGTCGAGGCCCCCTCAAATGAGCGGACGCTTGTGAAAATGTAACTTTTCCCCTCTCTGCATTCCTCTCCCCATCTGTGAAATGGAGCCGATAGTCGCCGACAAGAGCTTGGGTGAAAGGTTCTTAGGCCCACATCCTCCACAGTAACTGCCTAATTCCTATTGAAATCAGTGGAAGTTGGGTGCCTAAATACCTTTGAGGATCTGGGCCTCAGTCAGTGCTGAGTATAGGGTGCCCACCCATCCCAAATTGGGTGGGACAATCCCGAAATGCAGAGTTCTGCTCCCAGTCCCAGGTTGAATGACTCCAGGGCATCATTTGTCCCGGATGCCCTGCAGCGCCGGGCCTGCCCGAGGCTCAGGGACACTGCCAGCCTCTTCCTAGTGGGGACAGGGATTGAGGTGCAGGGCCGGCTCCAGCTTTTTTGCCGCCCCAAGCGGTAAAGAAAAAAAAACCCAAAAAACAATTGAGCTGCCGCCAAAGTGCCGCCGAGGATGACAAGAGGGAGTGAGGGACCCGTTGCCGAATTGCTGCCAAAGACCCGGACGCGCCGCCCCTTTCTATTGGCTGCCCCAGCCACCTGCTTCCTTTGCTGGTGCCTGGAGCCGGCCCTGCTGAGGTGGGCCATAGGCCCCCCATTGCCATGAGGCCACACTCCCTGCTTCTCCTCCCCGAGGCCCCGCCCCGGCGAGTCCAGAAGCCGGAACCCAGGCAGTAGTAAGAGCTGCCCAGGGAATCCAGGCCACTGTGTGGAGCCCCGGGGGTGGCATGCCCCATGGGGGTGGGGACACAGGCTGGGGAGAGTCTGGGACTTCCACATCAGCCCATGCTCCCTGGAAGACTCTTACACGACCCAGTTCCAGCTTCTGGCCTGGTCAGGGGGTGGGGCCTCAAGGGAAGAGGAGAAGTGGGGGTGGCGCCATGGAGGGGGGCGGGGCACCTGCATGTGTCCTGCTTTTGTCTTTTGAAAAGGTGGCCACCCTAGCTGAGTATGAGTGTGTCACTAGAGAGGGATAGTGCTTCTCCATCTGCCTGTATGTAATGGATGGCTTTTCTCACTTGGACAGGATGAAATCGAGTTTGGCTACATACATGCTCCTCACAAATGCTTCCCTGTGGTTCTGGACTCTCCCAGAGATGGGGGCCTTAAAAACTTCCCCATCAAAGAGATTCTGGTAAGAGCAGCCTGTTTGTTTTGCGAACACATTTGGTCTCTCTTGTATTGTCTCCTGGCAGAGGAAGAGGCTTGTGGTTATCAATAAGCATCTTCTAGGCCAGATGATAAAAGAATAGGAACCAAATCCTGAGACCCCCTATACGGGCAAACTCCTTTTGAAGACTACAGGAATTTGCTTGAGTGGAACTGGGATCTGCCTATGGACTTCAGGGGTCTGTCTCATGGATCCTGAAGCAGGACTGGGCCCTGTGAAAGCACTTTGTGATTTCCTCCCCACACTCTGATGTTGTAATGGGGTTTATCTCTACAAGCAGGAATCTGATGCCTAACCCAGTTCTGGGTTTAAGATCTGTTTAGACCTTTCTCCAAAGGCTGCGCCCAGCTCAACAGGGCCACCCAGAGGATTCAGAGGACCTAGGGTCTTCAGCGGCTGGGGGTCCTTCCACTCCGGGACCTGCCGCCAAAGTGCCCCGAAGACCCGCGGCAGGGGCCCCCCACTGCCGAATTACCGCCAAAGACCCGGCACTTAGGTGGCGGGTCCCGCTTCGGCAGTAATTCGGCCGTGGGGGGGTCCTTCCACTCCGAGACGGAAGGACCCCCCGTTGCCGAAGACCCAGAGTGGAAGAAGCTCTGGGGGCCCAGGCCCCGTGGGAGTTTTCCGGGACCCCCGGAGCGAGAGAAGGAACCCGCTCCAGGGGCCCTGAAAAACTCTCATGGGGGCCCCTGTGGGGCCCGGGGCAAATTGCCCAACTTGCTCCCCCCACCTCCCCCGGGTGGCCCTGCAGCACAGTTTCCCAGTGTGAAGGAACATAATTCTGTGAGGGTAGCTCACATAGTGTCAGCATTTCCTGCTTTCCCGGTGACCAGGAAACCTCTCTGATTGTTTCCAAGTCTCAATCTCAAATAGCTCTTTATGCTAACTCATATTGCGTGATAGACCCAGGCCAGTTGGGAACAGCAGAGTAGTAGAAGGGAGATATACTGGCCACTGGATAAGCAGTTTTCTGTTCCCTGAGTCACCAGAGCAGGGGCTGCTCCAGGCTAATGAGAACACCTGACTCTAATTAACCTGCTAAGAGTCAGGTGAGGCAGTTAAGCACCTGACTAATTAAGGCCCCTCTGGTGCTATAAAATGGCTCACTCCAGTCAGGCCAAAGGGAACCAGGGAGCCAGAGGAGAGGAAGTGTGTGCGAGGAACTGGGAGCAAGAGGCACAAGAAGCTGAGCGTGAGTAGGCATCCTGCTGGAGGAGTGAGAAGTACAAGTGTTATCAGACATCAGGAGGAAGGTCCAGTGGTGAGGACAAGGAAGGTGTTGGGAGGAGACCATAAGGAAGTAGCCCAGGGAGTTGTAGCTGTTGCGCAGCTGTATCAGGAGGCACTTTAGACAGCTGCAGTCCACAGGACCCTGGGCTGGAACCCGGAGTAGAGGGCGGGCCTGGGTTTCCCGCAAACCTCCCAACTCCTGATCAAACACAGGAGGAATTGACCTGGACTGTAGCTTCTACCAGAGGGGAAGGTCTCTGGGCTGTTTCCCGACCTACAGGGTGAATCTGAGGTGAGCAAATCCGCCAATAGTCACAGGACCCACCAAGGTAGAGGAGGAACTTTGTCACAATTGATATAATTAGATTCTCAGATTTTAACGCATTTCATATTGATAATGACAAAACATATTATTATGTAAAATATTAAATGTATCCAATGTTAAATACATGTGACATTAAATATAATCTTGTAAATATAACATATCATAATCAATGTTTTATAATATAAAAGTCAAAGAGAACTGAAACAAGAAAGCCTGAATGAAACACTCCATTTCAATTTTGAATTGTTTCAATGAATTCATTGAAATCAACACGTTCCTATGAAACATTTTGATTTTGCTGAAACAACTTTTTCCATTGGAAAACTATTTCTGTCTCAAATTTTTCAAACAGTTTTGCTAAAAACCAAGAGCCAAGTTCTCCTCTGCACTGTGATCGTGCAGCCGTATTGATTTCACCTGGCTTCCAAAAGCATAACAGAGAATGTGGCCCCAGTATTTACAGTTTCAAAGAATGAGAGGAGATAGATAAAAGAGAAACCACAGAGGCTGGCAGGGAGACTCTGGAACAAATTGCTACAAGATGAGTTTTTAATGCCATTTATTTGCTGTGCAGGTGACCGAGAGAGGTTACTATCCCCATCTGTCCACTTCCAGCTTGCTGAGGCTTTCAAGTCATAGGTCATAGTTTAGTAAAGAATCATAGAATTGTAGGACTGGAAGGGACCGTGAGAGGTCATCTAATCCAATACCCTGCACTTATGGCAGGACTAAGCCATCAAGGGAGATGTCCCATGTCCCATGAATCACCCTTTCTGCTAAATCCTTCCTGGTCCAGGAACCAGCTACTCTTCTGCTTCACAGAAACATTCTGGTTTCTCCCAGCTGACCTTTAACCCAGAAGGGGAGGGAACACCCCCAGTTCTCCTGCCCAGGCATCCCAGATCGAGGTGGTCATGGGATAGCCCTAACATCTATTTAAATTGAGGGGCCACAGTCATGTTTTCTTGCCCTGGTTCCAGGGCAAGGTGGATTCCTCGATCCTGCTTATTTGAGGCCAAGGGCTTTTTTGTGCCCCTATAAATGTGTGGCATCCCCGTCATAAGGAGAGGAAAGGAAAACCTACTAGGAGTCACCTACCCACTGGATCAGGGTGCGGGGGGAGGGAGGATGCAGCCAACTGCCATGTGGTTGTTTTCAGGGCTTATCACTGGTGAATGCAAAGGGCCAACTCTCAGGAAGTTAGGCTGGGAAAGGTTCCAATCAAAGCAGGGACTCTAGCCTGAGGAGCTAGAGTAGAGAACAGGGAGCTGTGTGTGCAGGGACAGGTTTGAATGCAAGGCATCTGGCTGAGAGACATCCCCAGGCTTTACATGCTGGAAACCAGTGTCTTTTTTTATTCATATAGATATTCTGGTTCTGTTATAAAAACTGTATCCCTCCTGCCTCTCTGTGGCCCATCTCCTGAGCAGCTCTGAACCCTCTGACCCATCGCCCACAGCCAGATCCATCCAGAGATTGCAACAGACAGCTCCAGCCAAGGGCTGGCAAAATCCTTGTCAGCATCTAGCAATGCTATGGCATAGGGGGAGTCAAGCAGGGAGCTTTCCACAGCCATTCATTCTTGCTCGGTGGTTGGATTCCTATTTGTTCTATAGAAGGTGACCAGATCTGAATTTGTGGGGGGCGGTTTGGATCCCAAGCCAATCGCAGCAGGCCCGTCTCTCGGGGCAGCTGGTAATCGGAGAAGAGAGCGAGGCGCCACAGAACGAAAACAAGTGGCCCCCTTCGCTATGTGTCCACTCTTAGAAGGGTAATTGCTTTTAAATGCATTGAAATATATCATTTACTGTACCTCCAATGAGTACAAAGTCCTGGAGTCACCATGCAGGATGGGAATAGCACATCGACCATCTTCTTCATAAATAACCAAGGCAATTGCTTATCTCTGCCCCCCCAGATAAATTCTTTCCTTAGTATTTAGAGAAGCAATTTCAGCCTTGGGAGCAGCTAACGTATTATATTCCCATCTTGTACTTTGAAGCCTCACCTAATCCCCCTTCTATCTCTCCAATCTAATTTTCCAGCTGGCATGATTTAGCCCCACACACTTCCCACTCCCCAGCGAGCCGTGTGCCTTGCCGTGAGGCTTTGGGCGCCCACATCACGAAAAAGAGATGAGAGGGAATTAGTCTCTCGGAGTGAAACTGAGCTTTGCTGGAGCTGACAGGGCTTGAAAGCTCCCGGGGCAGTGGGGATGAAATGGCCATGGGGAGGAGAACGATGGTGTACTGGAGCCTAGCGGGCAGCATCCCTCTCCACTGTGCATGAAAACAAAGAGGGTTAGCACATCTTACAGACCCAGTCCCTTCCCGCAATAACTAGGCAAAGCCTTGAGCAATTTCATCAGGGTAAGTGAGGATGGCCCAAGCCACAGAATAGGAGTTGAGCCGCCTCATGGTCACTTCTCCAATCTAGGACCTGGGGGAGACACCCTCCCCCCCCAGCACTAGTGTGCTCCCCTTTGGCAGGGAGGGAAGAAATGAATGAGCTACCTGGTGGTGGATCATCTACCCTGGCCATCCCCAAACAAACCCTGTACAGGCAGCCCCAACCTCTGTCCCATCCCACCATCCCCGCAAAGCAGATCTGTGCTGGTTCTGCTGCAGGTGGGGCCCTCTGAACCCATTGTATTAGCCCCCGAGTCTCTTGTGCCATTTTAACCCACTGCTGAGAATCACACAAGAGTGACAGGTTTCAGAGTGGTAGCCGTGTTAGTCTGTATCAGCAAAAAGAACAAGGAGTCCTTGTGGCACCTTAGTGACTAACAAATTTATTTGAGCATAAGCTTTCATGTGCTAAAATCCACTTCATCGGATGCATGCAGTGGAAAATACAGTAGGACGTTATATATACACAGAGAACATGAAAAAATGGGTGTTGCCATAGCAACTATAATGAGAGTAATCAATTAAGGTGGGCTGTTATCAGCAGGAAAAAAAAGACTTTTGTAGTGATAATCAGGATGGCCCATTTCCAACAGTTGACAGGAAGGTGTGAGTAACAGTAGGGGGAAAAATTAGCATGGGGAAATAGTTACTTTGTGTAATGACCCATCCACACCCAGTCTTTATTCAAGCCTAATTTAATGGTGTCCAGTTTGCAAATTAATTCCAATTCTGCAGTTTCTCATTGGAGTCTGTTTCTGAAGTTTTTTTGTTGGAGTATTGTGACTTTGAGGTCTGTAATTGAGTGACCAGGGAGGTTGAAGTGGTCTCTGACTGGCTTTTGAACATTATAATTCTTGACGTCTGATCTGTGTCCATTTATTCGTTTGCGTAGAGACTGCCTGGTTTGGCCGATGTACATGGCAGAGGGACACTGCTGGCACTGTGGGGAAATACCCAGGAGCACAGCTGAACGCAAATGGCCTTATTAGTCTTGCCTTTCATTCGTTGAAAACCCACTTCCTCCTCCTGCCAAAATCAGCTGCTGACTCCTTTGATCGGACCCGTTGTGAAACAAAATGGATGTGCAGGTGATGGAGAACAGTGACCATGACCCACACAAGGCATTTTTCCCAAGAAGACACATCCAGGGCATATTTTTTCTCCACTGTTTATATTTTAAAATTAGATTTTCACTCAGCAATCTTATAACGAGCCATGTACGGTCATTGCCAGCATGCTAGAGCCATATGCCTGTGGGCTCTTTGCAAGCCAGCGCCTACAGGATCAGCTTTGATCAGAGACAGAAACACCATATGGCACTTCTGCAGTTTTCCAGCTGCTGGGATAAAGCACTAATGGGATTTCAAGACCGTTCTATCTCAGGAAGTTTGAATAGCATAGCTGAGATTTCAGCAAAGCTTCCCTCCTCATTTGAGCTCCCATTTATAGACCCCATAGAGACCTTGATCCACTAACCTCAGACAAGCAGTATCCATTACCGGGGCCATCAATGGGCCTTCTGCAGCTCCCCCTCAAAAATGCAAATCTAAGTGAGGTTGTAAATAAGGATCCGGCAATGACCAGTGCTTAGAGCACAGGGCTGGGAGCAAGGGCTTGGAGGTTCTATTCCCAGTTCTGCCCTTTACTCATTTGGGATAAAACGTTCACGTGGCCGTTGATTTCAGCTGCCTTATTATTTGTGTGCCCGACTTGAGACATCCAGGGTCTGCTTTTCAGAGACACGGCCCTAGCAGTTCCCACTGATTCCATTTGGAGCTAGGTGCACTCACAAGCTTTGAAAAGCAGGCACTGGGGACCAGATAGTCCAAAGAATTTAGCTCTCATTTAGGGGCCTAAACAAAGAGATGAGATTTTCAGAAACACTCAGCCCCTGCAGCCCCCTTTGAGAACAAGGAGTACCAGGTGCCAAGCACTTATGAAAATCAGGCTGCTTAGGGTACGTCCACACTACCCACCGGATTGGTGGGTAGTGATCTATCTATCAGGGATTGATTTATCGCATCTTGTCTAGATGCGATAAATCAATCCCCGCTGCGCTCCCCGTCGACTTCGGAACTCCACCAGGGCGAGAGGCGGTAGCGGAGTCGATGCGGGAAGCCGCGGCCATTGATCCCACGCCGTGAGGATGGGAGATAAGTCAAAATAAGATACGTCGACTTCAGCTATGCTATTCCCGTAGCTGAAGTTGCGTATCTTACATCAACACCCCCACACACACCCCTCCCCAGTGTAGACCAACCACTGTAGGCACCTAAATGGGAACTGAGCTCTTTTGGAAATCTGGCTCTAGGCATCTCGAGTTGGGGAACCAAAACTTTGTGGCATCCCAAACCAATAGCCCCTTTGGCGAATGTTGGTCTTAACTTCTCGGTGTCTCAGCGGAAAGGCTAGCTGAGCAGGTTATGAGACCATGGTACAGACCAGTGATCTCAGTGGTTCAGGAGCTAAATTAGTGAATGATATGACCCAAAAGAGCCCCAGTAGTGTGAATTTGTTGTTTTATTTACTATAGTACAGTTCATATTTCCCCTCCATGGATCACCACCTAGTAGTGGTGAAGAGGCTTGTGTGTTTCAATGACCCCGAGAGCGATGCTGCCTGGAGTCATTTACTCCCTTAGGGCTACCCATGGCAGAACGGTCAAGGGCGAGGTTCCAGACAAAGTGTGATCCAAGAAGTCCCTAACAACAGAGCAGAGGGAGGACAACTGCACAGTGGAGGTGAAACTGTTGTGTAATGTTACAACAGCTGTGAAGGTGGATGAAGGCTGCAGCAGATAGAGGATCTCCAATCATCATGGTGTCCATGCCATTGGTTTCAAGTCCTCTGTCTGTCAAGGCTAGTGTGGTGCCTGTTGTGCACCAGTCTCCCCACTTTAAAAGAAGTCCCTCACAGGCATCTTCCAGTTTTTGGGAAAATAACATTTGCACAACTCAAAAGTCCGGTGGTGATCGGCGAGTGGTGACGGGAACAGGACAGTGAAATCTGGTAGTTCTTAGTTACAGACCGACACACGGGCAGTGTGTGTGTGATACAGTCGTCTTGCTCGACGATTGAGGTGGGTTGAGCATCTCGGCCGCTGCACCCATGACTGAGCAGTCCTTTTTAGGATCCACTCTGCTCACCCCACATGGGGAAGGGGTTGGAAAAGGTACCCTAAAAATAGTCTTGCCTCTGTTTTTCCTGGCTGAATAGCCACATCCAGCAGGATCACCACCTCAGCAGTAGAAAATGTAAGAAACTTTTCAACTTTGGAACTTGGAACGTACGTACCCTGATGGACAACTCAAACAGTGACCAACCAAAGCGATGTACAGCCATTATTGCTCATGAATTGAGTTGGTTTAATATTGATATTGCTGCTTTGTCCGAAACTAGAGCTGATGAAGGACAGGTGAGGGTGGAGAAAGGAGGATACACCTACTTCTGTAAGGGAAAATCTATGGATGAACCCCGATTGCATAGAGTGTGCTTTGCTATAAAGAACAGTCTTATAAGGTGCCTCTCTGAGGTGCCAAGTGGTATCAATGAGGGGTTTATGACACTCCGATTGAGGCTCACCAAAAATCAACAGGCAACTATTGTGAGCGTCTGTGCACCAACACTGGATGCCAATGAGAATGTAAAGGAAGATTTTTATTCTCAGTTGGAAACCATTTTATCGGAGACCCCTACAGAAGATAAGATCAGCCTTCTGGGGAATTTCAGTGCACATGTTGGACGAGACTCAGACCCGTGGAAAGGAACAATCAGGAAAGAAGGAGCTGGTAAAAGCAATTCAAATGGAATTCTGCTCCTGACCAAGTGTGCTGAACGTGAACTTATTATTATGAACACTCTTTTCTAACAATAGGAAAAGTTCAAAACATCTTGGAGATGCCCATGGTCAAAGCACTGGCATCTCCTCGACTACGTAATAGTTCGTGGCCGATATCGTAGTGACGTACTTCTCACTAGAGCAGTGACAAGTGCTGATGACTGTTGGACTGATTGTTGCCTTATTCGATCCACAATGAAAATGAAGATCACTCCCAAATGGAGGCTGCAAAAGAAGCAGGTCAGACGCAAACTGAAGGTTCAGTATTTGAAGGACCCTATTAAGCGTGACCACTTCCAAGCAGTCTTAGAAGAAAAGCTCCCATCAGAGTTTCTGGAAGAAATTGAGGCACATTGGAGCCAGTTGAAAGCAGTAATCATCAATGTCTGTGAGGAAACCATAGGCTACCAACCAGAAAACATCAGGACTGATTTGACGAGAATGATGCTGAAATTGAGCAACTCATCAATGAGAAGATAATGGCATTTTGTGCTTGGAAGAATAATATAAATTGTAATGTAAAGAGAGATGCTCATGCCAAGATGAGGGCGGAAGGCCAGCGTAAAACCAGAGAACTCAGGAACAAATGGTGGACTGAGAAAGCGCAAGAATTCCAACATCTCGTGGACATCTACAATACATGTGGTTTCTTTAGTGCCACCAAGGCTGTTTATGGGCCAATTTGTCATGTTATAAATCCTCTTTGCTCTAGGGACAGAACCACACTTTTGAAAGACAACAAAGCCATCAGTTGTCGCTGAAAAATAACATTTTGAAGATCTCCTTAACCGTAATTCTGTGGCTGCAGATTAAGTCCTTGAGCCAATCCCTCAACGACTATTTCGGCATGAGCTCGGAGACCCTCCCAATTTGTATGAGGTACACAATGCCACTAAGCAGATGAAGAACAACAAGGCAGCAGGTCTAGATGGGCTCCCCACTGAAATCTTTAAAGACGGTGGACCAGAGCTAATTTGGCAGCTTTACCTGCTTATCCTTAAAATCTGGATAAAGGAAGCTATACCCAGTAAAATGAAGGATGCCCTGATTGTCACCCTCTTCAAGAAATAGATAAAGTGGATCGTGGAGATTATTGTGGTATCTCCCTCCTAGCCATTGAAGTCAAAGTTCTGGTGCGGATCCTTGCAACTCGCCTTCTGCCCATGTCCGAAGAAATTTTTCTGGAGTCAGAGTGGGTTCTGACCATATTGTAGAACTGCGGATATGATCTTCACAGCACGGCAGCAGCAAGAAAAGTGTCAGGAGCAAAACCGACCACTGTATATGGCTTCTATTGATCTAACTAAAGCCTTTGACTCAGTGAATTGCCGTGCCCTCTGGACTGATAAATACATCAATGTCCTAAAATTCCTTCATGCTAACATGAAAGCGACTGTTCTGAGCAGCACTGGCTCCCAGAGTGAACCTTTCAGAGTACAAACAGGAGTCAATCAGGGCTGTATCATCACCCCAACCATGGCTGCAGATTTTATTGCCGTCATTCTTTACCTAATTGCTGGGAAGTTTATAGCAGGCACTGAAATCATTTACAGAATGGACAGAAAGCTGGTCAGGCTTAGCAGGCTGAAAGCCAAGAGTAAGATTTCCACAACGTCCATTGTGGAACTTCAGTATGCTGATGACAATGCCATCTTTGCCCACTCTGAGAAAGCTCTTCAAACTATCTTGAACATGTTTGCCAATGCTTACGCGTGTCTTGGTTTCACTCTTAATATCAAGAAGACTAAAGTGCTCTCTCAGCCCTCTCCAAATGAGGTATTGCATGCCCCATCTGTCAGAATCAATGGAGTGGCACTGGAGAATGTCGATCATTACCTCTACCTTGGAAGTCATCTTTCATCCAAGGCAGATATTGATGCAGAAATTCAACATTGCCTGAGCTGTGCCAGTGTAACTTTTTCTCATTTATGGCACAGGGTTTCTGAAGATCATGACATTTAAGCAGACACCAAGCTTCTTGTTTTTCAAGTCGTCATTCTCCCCCACTCTGCTGTATGGGTCCAAAACTTGGACAACCTATAGACACCACTTGAAAGTCCTTGAGGCACCATCAACGCTGCCTTTGTAAGATTCTGAAGATCAAATGGGAAGACGGGTGCACCAATATTACTGTTCCGGAAGAGGAAAAGACCACTAGTATTGAGGCAATGATCATCCGTCAGCAATTCTGCTGGACTGGTCACATTGCCAGACCATCGCCTCCTGTCCTCTCAGCTGAACGAAGGGCACCGTAACGTGGGTGGACAACAGAAGCGTTATAAGGACTTGCTGAAGGACAATCTAAAAAAGTGTAATATTGACATTGACACTTGGGAGATACTTACCCAGGATCACTTAAAATGGAGTGAAGTCTTACGTGATGATCCCCTGTATTTTGCTCTTCCCCTTGCACGTCGACAAGCTGAAGAGGACAAGAGGCACAGGAAGAAGGAGAGACTGGCTTCCAGTCATGGTGAACAGCCTCCTGCTGAGCCTGAAAACATCTGCCCTCATTGTAATAGAACTTGTGGTTCAAGGATTGGCCTTATTAGCCACCTGAGGACCCGTAACTCCCATGGAAGATGATCATACTCGATAACGAGTGATCGCTCATCATTCATATTTAAACAGTGTGACTGGAAAATATTTAGTTTATATATTATTCTCACAGCAAATAAGTTAATAACTTAGTGCAAGCTGATAACTTCATTGGTTAATAATGCAGGAAAAGCATCCTGATTGGTTAATAACTTGGACTGGTTAATAGTTAAATTACACCGTGTTTTAATACCGTGTGCTGCAAAGAGCTGCAGGAGAGGTATTAAAGAGCCACTTGTGGCTCACGAACAATCTGAGTATCACTGGTTCAGACGGTGCTTTAGAACCTGAACTGCTTAAACCAAAATAAAGCCTGAGCTCCCCCAGGAAAACCCTGGCAGGGGAAGGATTTCAGGCCTTTTCAGAAAAAAAAAGTCCAAACAGCTAATCTCTGGAAGTCTGCGAGAGGATGGAAAGAGAAAGTGAGAGTTTCCTCTTCCCTGTAATATAAAAGCAGGCTCCCTTCTCATGCCTCTAGAGCTTAATGTGCCCAGAACGTTAGGAGGAGTAAGCAGAAACCAGCTTGTTAAATTGACACATCCGCATTCTCGTAGAAATCATTTTGATGACCCCCGGAAATGGGGCTACGGTGCGTGTGAAGGGATCCCT
Source organism: Gopherus evgoodei (assembly GCF_007399415.2). NCBI lineage: Eukaryota > Metazoa > Chordata > Testudines > Testudinidae > Gopherus > Gopherus evgoodei. The sequence continues at coordinate 6,238,677 of NC_044339.1, read as the reverse complement.
TTTTGCCAAGCATGTCTGCTGGGCATAGTGCAAACAAGCCTGTGACCGTTCCAGAAAAAGAAAGAGATCCCAGAGGCACATCTCCAAGTGCGTATCCCATTATAACCAACACCGTCCAATGTGTCCTCGTCCGCTTATTCAGACAGAGGCTTCCAAACTTCCGACTGTGTCGCATATCCTTGCCAAGTGCCCATGGATTTATTTCGACGGCGGGCTACCGGCTCTTCACCTGGCTGATGACAATGCCATCAAATGGCTGGGCATCTTGTGCAGAGGCTGGTATGCAGCCGTGGCAGTGAATGCAGAGCACTCCTGGTTTAATGTGAGTGTAGAATTCTGTAATGGCAGCATTTTGCACAGGTGTCAATGACTACACAAGATGTAAGGTGGTGGAGAATCAGTCCCCCACCCCCCCGGTAGCTGCACTCAGCTAAGTGGTCCAAATTTATCCCTGGCACAAGTATAGAATCATAGAATATCAAAGTTGGAAGGGACCTTAGGAGGTATCTAGTCCAACCCCCTGCTCAAAGGAGGACCAATCCCCAACTAAATCGTCCCAGCCAGGACTTTAAGCCTAACCTTAAAAACCTCTAAGTAAGGAGATTCCACCACCTCCCTCGGGAACCCATACCAGTGCTTCACCACCCTCTTAGTGAAAGTTTTTCCTAATATCCAACCTAGACCTCCCCCACTGCAACTTGAGAGAATTGCTCCTTGTTCTGTCATCTGGTACCACTGAGAACAGTCTAGATCCATCCTCTTTGGAACCCCCTTTCAGGTAGTTGAAAGCAGCTATCAAATACCCCCTCATCCTTCTCTTCTGCAGACTAAACAATCCCAGTTCCCTCAGCCTCTCCTCATAAGTCATGTGCTCCAGCCCCTTAATCATTTTTGTTTCCCTCCGCTGGACTCTTTCCAATTTTTCCACCTCCTTCTTGTAGTGTGGGGCCCAAAACTGGACACAGTACTCCAGATGAGGCCTCACTAATGTCAAATAGAGGGGAATGATCATGTCCCTCGATCTGCTGGCAATGCCCCTACTTATACAGCCCAAAATGCCGTTAGCCTTCTTAGCAACAAGGGCACACTGTTGACTCATATCCAGCTTCTCATCCACTGTAACCCCCAGGTCCTTTTCTGCAGAACTGCCGCCTAGCCACTCGGTCCCTCGTCTGTAGCAGTGCATGGGATTCTTCCATCCTAAGTGCAGGACTCTGCACTTGTCCTTGTTGAACCTCATCAGATTTCTTTTGGCCCAATCCTCCAATTTGTCTAGGTCACTCTGTATCCTATCCCTACCCTCCAGCGTATCTACCACTCCTCCCAGTTTACTGTCATCTGCAAACTTGCTGAGGATGCAATTCATCCCATCATCCAGATCATTAATGAAGATGTTGAACAAAACTGACCCCAGGACCAACCACTGGGGCACTCTGCTTGATACCGGCTGCCAACTAGACATGGAGCCGTTGATCACTACCCGCGGAGCCCGACGATCTAGCCAGCTTTCTATCCACCTCTGAAGGCTGAAGTCAATGAGGTTCCACCATGGAGTTGCAGCCCAAGCCCGAGCAGCCTCTTCCATTGTCAGCTTTTCCCTTTCCCCTAGAATTTAAACTGTAAAGTTGCAAATCAGATTGTTACTCACACATTACAGCGATCCTGGCTTAAATGTGTGAAAGCAGTGCATATGCATATCAACGGCTTCTTGTGTTGTCTTTTGTAAACCACTTGCCACACATTCTTACCATACTCTGTGGAACAGCAGTGAATGGTTTTACTGCACGGTTAGCATTTATTTCCCTTTTCAATACTGCCGTGTTTCCGTGGTGCATTTGACCCAAAATGTCAGCAAATTATTACGGGCAATGCAGGTGGTATGAAATTCAACCCCTGCAGAGCGTCATCCCAAGATCACTTAAGTGCCACTTCCAGTATGCCCTCAAAATAGGACAAAAGTGGGGCATAGACCTTAGCATGACTCTCTGCACAGAGATGAATTTCATCCTTCGTGACCACATTGTACCATGAACATTTGCCAGCTTTCATCAAGAACTGCTCATTGACAGGTTTTCATCCTCCCTCTCCTAACGCTCTTGGTATTTTGACCACCTGGAAGTTGGAGCAGTGTTGAATTGAGCAGGAGGACTTTTTCCCCTCTGCATGGACGACTTCTTACTGTAAACCATTTTTCGGTGAGCTACAGCTGATTTGGGTAGTCAGTAGGGAGAGCAAGTCTAGTTGTACACCATCGCATGCCAAGTGTCTGGGCCACTTGCACTTCCTTCCATGCCTAAACAGATCTGCTCACTTGTGCGGAGAAGAGTAAGGGCATCACGTGGAGAGAAGAGGGTACCTTACCATGTAACCCCCTCCTCCTGAACCCGCATCATGTATCCGTGCACTGGCAGACACAATCAAACTTTCAGGCTGTCAGGGAGACAGTTAAGCCATAGTATCTATGAGCATTGTGTGTGCCGGGCCGGCACTTCCACTAGGTGACCCTAGGCAGTCGCCTAGGGCGGCAGGATTTGCAGGGTGGCATTTTGCCGCCCTCGGCGGAAATTCGGCGGTTGGGGGAGTCCTTCCGCTCCGGGTCTTTGGCGGAAATTCGGCAGCGGGTCCTTCACTCGCACCCGGACCCACCGCCGAATGCTCAGAGGAGGAGCGCTGCTGCCTAGGGTGGCAGAAACCCTGGCACCGCTCCTGTGTGTTTGTGTCAAATGCCAAAGACAGAGCAGGTCCAAGGGTGCTGCTCCACCATTAATCCCTAGTGCAGCATTAGCCCAGTCTATGCCTACTGCTCTAATTACATAGCAATCTTGGTAAACTAATTTTAGTCATCTATGCTGAGTTCAGAAACTTTAGGAGCAATGGGTGTGACTGGTAAAGACCACATGGGGTTGGGGCAAGGAAGGAGAATTCACTATAAACACTTGTGCTGAGTGCTGTGTTCCCAGGGCCCAGACTTTGGCTATGTGACCAGGGAGCCTCTGTTCGAGGTTGTCACCAGTCTCGACTCCTTCGGCAACCTGGAAGTCAGCCCTCCGGTGACCGTCAACGGAAAGGCGTATCCCCTGGGGAGGATCCTCATTGGAAGCAGCTTCCCCACGTAAGAGAGAGTTAGGAAGATGGCGTGTTTCACAGCAATTGGGGGTAGTAAGGATACCACTGTTCTCCACTAACTGCCCATCTGTCTCCACACAGCTGGGTATATGATGTGTGTATTTCTAGCCCGAGTGGTTCTAGATCTGTCTTGTAGGGTGATCTGTTAACACCTCATCACAAATTCGGGGGATTGGTTTGGCCCATTATAATTTTCCATCACCAGCATTTTTTAAATCAAGAATGGATGTTTTTCTAAAACATCTGCTCTAGTTCAAACACAAATTAATTCAGGGAAGTCCTACAGCCTTGTTTACACAGGTCACACTAGATGATCACAGTGGTCCATTCTGGCCTTGTAATCTATAAATCTACAAAGGGATGTTTGCAAAATCCAATTTGCAATTTGGGTTCAAATTGTCCCTCACAATCCTCTCTAAAGATCAACAGTATTTGGACTCCTCTCCAGTCGTCAGTGACTGTGGTTTAGCATCACCTAGGGGATGGATATGTTAAGTGGGGCATGGGCCTTGGGCTGTCTGTCTGCACTGGAGCGGACTGATCCTCATGAACATATTAGTTGGTGTCTTTAGAAAACTCTATTAACAAAGGAATTGTTAGCATCACCACAATCTCTATCTCTGCCAGGCCGGATGGGATTGACAGGGCAGTCACGTTTTTGATTGCATCGCTTTTTTCTTCAACCATCGTCACTGTCACTTCGTCTTCATTCTGAAATATATTTTCTTTATTTTTTCTTGCTCTTTGGACAATCAACCACTAGATCTGCTGGGAGGAGGATGACCAAGGTGGTGAGAGACTTCCTCTATGCTCAGCAAGTCCAGTCACCTGTGGAGCTCTACTCTGATTGGCTGACCGTGGGTCATGTGGATGAATTTGTGACCTTTGTGCCCCTTCCTGACAAAAAGGTGACCTACCAGGTGGCAATTTTTCAAAGGTTACGAGGGAAAGGAACAAGCTTCAAACCCTCTGTTACGTTTTTGTTGGAAATTTATCAAGCTCTTTGGGCATAATGTTTGCCCCCTCTTTGAAAAAATAAAACTGAAATGGAAAACTGCCCCTATTGTCTCAGGGCAGGGAAGGATGCAGTTCGTCTATCGATTTGCTGGGAGTGGCATGGGCTGATATTTTCAAAAGCACCTACAGGAGTTCAGTCAGGGTTGAGTGTCTAAGGCCATGCCTGCCACATTGGTACGGCTAGGCTGGCAGAGACCTTAAGTGGAGATGCACTGGAAGCCATCAGCAGATGTTCTGCCAGCGTAACTACACCACCTCCTGGAGGACATTAGCTTGGCCAACAGAAGCACTCTTCTCTCATCACAGTCACATCTACACTGGGGGTTCTGCCAGCATAGCTGTGTCGGCTAGGAGGTGTGATTTCCCCCCGCCCCATAGTCCTAGCCGACATTGCAAAACTTTGTAGTATAGACAAGGCCTTTGTCCACTAGATTCCTTTGATCATCCCAGGCATTGCTCTGTCTGTGAGGCACTTAGATGCCCAAGTGATATAAGACAGATGCAAAAGAAAACTCAACCTATTCATTTTTGAATGAACGAGAAAGGTCTAAAATGTGGGAGACTAAAAGCAGCTAGTAGCTAAAGTGGCCTAGGATTAATTTAGCATTTCCTGGGGGCAACATGGTTTCAGTGGGTGGTGCAGCTGCTCAGCACCTGTCAGGATGCAGCCCAGGAAGAGAATAGTTTGACTGCAGCGCCATCCAAAGAACTAGATCATTGACCTACCACAACAGAAACAAGTCAGGCCAGAAACAAATGACCAGAAATGTTTGCATCTAGAAATGTATTCAGTTCTTCTGCAAGTGAAGTGATTGCACTAGTGAAGCAGGTTCGCTGAATTTCCCTTGCTCTAGGACTCATTGCAACATAGGCACCGACTTCTGCTCCCGCCAGTGGGTGCTCGACCACACTCTGTCCCCGGCCCTGCCTCCACTCCACCCCTTCCCCCAAATCCCCACCCCCGCCCTGCCTCCACCCTGCCCCCATTCCACCCCACTCCCCAAGTCCCTGCTTCCACCCTGCCTCTTCCCACCCCACCCCCATTCCACCCCCTTCCCTAAGTCCCCGCCCCACCTCTTCCCAACCCTGCTCCGCCTCTGCCCCGCCCCCATTCCACCCCCTTGCTCAAGTCCCTGCCCCACCTCTTCCCACCCCTGCTCCACCTCCACCCCACCCCCATTCCACCCCCTTCCCCAAGTCCCTGCTCCCACACTGCCTCTTCCCACCCCACCCCCATTCCACCCCCTTCGCTAAGTCCCCGCCCCACCTCTTCCCAACCCTGCTCCGCCTCTGCCCCGCCCCCATTCCGCCCCCTTGCCCAAGTCCCTGCCCCACCTCGTCCCCGCCTCCTCCCTTGACTGCGCTGTGTCCCCGCTCCTCCCTCCCCCTCCCGGAGTGCCCCCAAACAGCTGTTTGGCAGCAGGCAGAAGTGCTGAGAGGGAGGGGGAGGGGCAGGAACACGGCATGCTCAAGGGAGGAGGTGGGGGAAGCTTGGCTGCCGGTGGATGTGGAGCACCCGCTAATTTTTCCCTGTGGGTGCTCCAGCCCCAGAGCTCCCACGCAGTCGGCACCTATGCATTGCACAGCCGTTATAATGGACAGTTCAGTCCTCTTTGCCACAGCTGCCAAGCAAACACCTCCTTAGTTCGCCATTTGAGAGAAGCCGCACGTTGGCCTGAAGAAGATTTAGCGCAGCTGGTCTTTACAGATGACTCTTGAGAGCTTTGTAACCAGTGTTAGCAATTCTGAGACATGGGAGTGAGTATATCGGGTTCAGCCCAGGCTGAAAGGCTCCGGGTGCTTCTTAGCTTGGGAGGATCCGAGAAACTGCCCCAGCGAGCTGTGGGTTTCCAGATCTTGATGAGGTACAATAGGGAGGCAGTGCCCAGTGGAGTAAAGTAGAGGGAGTTAGAGTAACTTGGCTCTTTCCCATTTAGCTCCCTTGGCTCTTAGGGGCAGTCCCTAACCAGGAGGAGTTTGTGTTCAGTGTGTGTTTGTTACTGAGCTGTGTGATTGTTACTGAGCTGTAAATTATTATGGCTGCTCTTGAGTATAGTTATTTAGTGCTTTCCTCTTCGCGAGTCCCTTGCTCACCTTCCTCCCCACCTTTCTCCCAGCAATTCCGGATGCTCATGGCCAGCACGTTGGCCTGCTACAAGCTCTTCCGAGAGAAGCAGAAGGAGGGCCATGGGGAAGCCACCATGTTCAAAGGTAAGTTACTACATACCTGCTTCCCGGCAAAAAGAGGCAGTCAGCAATGGAGGACAGTATGGCCTAGTGGTGAGAGCAGCTAAGGGCAATAGGAGACCTAAGTTTCATTCCCCACCCTACTACTGACACTCTGTGTGACCTAGTCACTTAGCTGCTTGCTGCCTCAGTTTCCCCAGCTGTAAAATGTGGCTACAGGTACTGGCCCTCAGTGACTGGTGCAGAGCCATATATTACTGCACACTCTCAGACTCAGGAGACTCTGACTGTAACCCACAACTGAAACATTGTGTCATCAGATAGGCCTTTCTGGCTGTGGAATAATTACTTCGAACTGCACATTCTATGTGAAGTGTTCCAAAGTATTGTTTTCCCTACAGATGCATCTTATTTCATGTCAGGGGTAGGCAACCTATGGCACAGTCGCCAAAGGCGGAACGCGAGCTGATTTTCAGTGGCACTCACGCTGCCTGGGTCCTGGCCACCAGTCCGGAGGGCTCTGCATTTAATTTTAAATGACGCTTCTTAAACATTTTAAAAACCGTATTTACTTTACATACAACAATAGTTTAGTTCTATATTATAGACTTACAGAAAGAGACCTTCTAAAAAGGTTAAAATGTATCACCGGCACGTGAAACCTTAAATTAGAGTGAATAAATGAAGACTCAGCACAGCACTGCTGAAAGGTTGCTGACCCCTGTTTCATGTCTTTATTTTCTTTGTGCTTCAGGACAAGCTAAAGGAATTAGCGCCCCTTTACAAAGAAGGGGATCTACAAAACATTGATCTAGCACATAGACTGTATTTGTGTTTCTGTTTGAAATGTGTCCATAGTATTGCCATTTTTATCAGATGAGAGAAACCAATTAGGTCTCCAAAAGGGGCATTTAAAGTGCTAGGGGTGGGGGGAGGTGGTCCCAAAGAGAGGAGAAGATTTGCCACACTGGATGAGGTCATTCGGTCCATCAAGTCAGACATCCTGCCTCAAGATGCATCAGTGGGAAAAGCCCACGATGCACCTGGCCAATTCATCAATTATTTCCGAGGGGGAGTTGGAAAGGAATTCTTTCCTGATTCCAGAAGTGATTGTCTTACACTTGTCAGCAAGCATGCCGGTTGTTAATTATCATAAGTTATCCAGCCCCCGGAATTTGACTGTCTCTGACCCCTTCAGCAGCCGATCCCACAAGATAACCCACCTGCTGAGGTTACAATTCATAAATGTCCCACTCAAGCCCTATTTTGAGAAGTTGAGTGGGACTTCGGTGATGCATATGGTTTGAGCTGGCCCTCTGCTTAGGGGTGAATTTCCCCCTGGGTGAAATGCCATTCAATCTCCGGATTACTGTGTAACATGGAGGCCCTGAGACAATGATATATGGATCCGTGAACAGTAGATATTTTAATGCTTCTGCTGACAGTTCTTGAAATTTGGGCCATAGTTTGCAAACTGCAGATTTTTTTTGTCCAGCAGCTTTTCTCCCACTCTCTGAAGTGCCTTGATTTATTTTGTGCCGGCTCTGCCAGGGACTTAACCTCTCATTTAAAATGAGGGAGATTACCGAGATGGTGCAGCTGTTGAATAATGTTCATGAGTAGTAAAGGCGCTAGATGGCTCATAACACACAAAGCAGCACTGACATTTCAGATTCTTTGGACTGAGCAGTTGGCTTGGATACCTTCTAATTATGAGTTCTTCCCTTAGGATGAAATTCACCCTAGCGCCAGGGACAAGTGCACCACTTGAACTTTTCAACCCATCTCTGGTGTAGGCCTAGATACTGACACAGCTCCCATCACCATAGTTACTGAGACCTTCATCCTCACAACACCCGTGTGAGGTAGAGAAGTACCATTAGCCATGTGGAGAAATTAAAGGCGATGTTCTCAGGATGAGCACAGCTTTTAGGTGCCTCTGGTTTTGAGGACACAGTTTTAGACCCTGCTCACCTAATTTTTCACAATTGTTTAGCTCCTACAGCCCCCGACGAAGTCCACAGAAACCCTGGGTGCTCAGCATCCCTGAAAATGAGCCTCTCCAGCCGGGCACCAAAAATCGCTGTCCACGGTTGGGAACTTTGGCCTCGTGGGTTGACTACATGGGGGGAAGCCCAGAGCCACCAACATGTGCTAACTCCCACGTGAACACTTCAGAAATATATTAAGCTAAAGTGCACAAAGACACTCTTAGTGCAGAGCAAGAGTGTCCACACAGGGAGTTAATTCACAGTAGTTAATGCACTTTCAAGTCACACCCTATCTTACTTCACACTAATTTCCCTGTATAGACAAGCCCTTGATTACTTGTCCCAGATAACATAGTGAGGCAGTAACAAAGTGGTACCAGATGACAGAACAAGGAGTAGTGGTCTCAAGTTGCAGTGGTGGAGGTTTAGGTTGGATATTAGGAAAACTTTTTCACTAAGAGGGTGGTGAAGCACTGGAATGGGTTATCTAGGGAAGTGTTGGAATCTCCTTCCTTAGAGGTTTTTAAGGTCAGGCTTGACAAAGCCCTGGCTGGGATGATTTAGTTGGGATTGGTCCTGCTTTGAGCAGGGGGTTTGACTAGATACCTCCTGAGGTCCCTTCCAACCCTGATATTCTATGAGAACTAGAACTGACTCCCGATCTCCTGAGCTGCTGTGCAGTGCCTTGACCACTGGACTTTCCATGCTGATTCCAGAAACCTCTGCTTATATCAACTGTTGTAAAACAGAAGGCATGGCTCACGTATCACTCTGGGCCTGCTCCAAACCCATGGAAGTTGGGGGCTGGGGGGCGTTGTTCTGTTGACTTCAGGATCAGGCCCTGTGTCCTTTATAATTACTGATGGACCTGAAGTAAATTCCAAGTTCAGGGTGTTCTTACCCAGGGGGTTGGTTTGACTCAATTTTATTCATAATTTTAAATACCTTGATCAAGGCCCCTGAAACCATCATTCAATTATAGAGTGCTTGCTTTGGCTCTCATTTCATTAATCGGATGGCTGATTTTGTTTTTTCTGTATAGGTTATTCTGGGACAGACACAAAACGGGTCACCATTAACAAGGTCCTGTCCAATGAGCTCATGGTGCAGGAGAACCAATACGTACAGGTAAATAGCTACCGAGTGCTGCCCATGGGGCTGTGGCATGTGGAGGACATCCCAAAAGACACTTAGGTGCTGCTGGAGGGCAAGGGGGAAAAGGAGAGGTGGTATTGTCCCACTGAGCAAATATGTGCCACAAGAAACATAGCTAGCAAGGTTGAGCTAGTAGAAGCACAGGGGATCATTGCAGGAGTTTGCAGAGGCGGCATTTTAATTCCTTAGTGGAAGGACTGATGAAAGGAAACCTTCCTACTCTCTTGGCTGCAGGCAGTCACTGCGAAGGGGTGAAACTGAATGTCTGCAAAAGACAGAAGATCAGAATGGATGATTCATGGAATCATAGATTAGGGTTGGAAGGGACCTCAGGTCATCTAGTCCAACCCCCTGCTCAAAGCAGGACCAACCCCAACTAAATCATCCCAGCTAGGGCTTTGTCAAGCTGGAACTTAGAGGTTTTTAAGGATGGAGAATCCACCACCTCCCTAGGTAACCCATTCCAGTGCTTCACCACCCGCCTAGTGAAATAGTTTTCCTAATATCCAGTCTACACCTCCGCCACTACAGCTTGAGACTATTGCTTCTTGTTCTGTCATCTGGTACCACTGAGAACAGCCAAGCTCCATCCTCTTTAGAACCCCCTCCTCAGGTCATTGAAGGCTGCTATCAAATCCCACCTCACTCTTCTCTTCTGCAGACTAAATAACCCCAGTTCCCTCAGCCTCTCCTCATAAGTCATGTGCCCCAGCCCCCTAATCATTTTCATTGCCCTCCGCTGGACACTCTCTCCAATTTGTCCACATCCTTTCTACAGCGGGGGGCCCAAAACTGGATGCAATACTCCAGATGTGGCTTCCCCAGTGCTGAATAGGGGGAACAATCACTTCCCTTGATCTGCTGGCAATGCTCCTACTAATGCAGCCCAATATGCCATTTGCCTTCTTGGCAACAAGGGCACGCTGCTGACTCATAGATTCTAAAGCCAAAAGGGACCATTATGATCATCTAGTCTGACCCATGTATAACACAGGCCAGAGGACTGCCCCAACATAATTCCTAGAGCAGATCTTATAGAAGAACATCCAGTCTTGATTTTAAAATTGCGCGTGATGAAGGATCCACCATGACTCTTGAAAACTTGTTCCATGGTTAGTTACTCACACCATTAAAAATTGACAGCTTATTTCCAGTCTGAATTTGTTTAGCTTCAACTTCCAGCCATTCGATTGGGTTATATCTTTTTCTACTAGATTGAAGAGCCCGTTATTAAATATTTGTTCCCCATTTAAGTACCCTGGTAGGTCAAGTCACCCCTTAACCTTCTCTTTGATAAGCTCCTTTAGTCTATCACTGTAAGACATGTTTTCTAATGCTTTAAGCATTCTCGTGAGTCTTCTCTGATCTAATGATCCCTTCTGGCCTTAAACGCCAAGGACAAGGGAGTGAAATAAGTGAATCTTCTGGTCTCTAAGAGGGACCTGGGTGATAAGTCTCCAGGCTCTTTTGGGGTCTCCCTACCTGCTTCGAGAGTCAGGGACGAAGATAAATGTGGTGTGTGTCAGCTGTGTGCCAGCTGTCTGGAAGTTTTCACGCTGCCTCATTCCTTGAATTTCTTGCGGGGATCTTGCACTGCTAAGGCAACTGCACCTTAATCGTGCTCGAGAAGCAAGCCGCTTTCAGTGGAAGTTGAGGTCATCTAGTCCATCCCTCTGCACTGAGGCAAGACCAAGTACACCTAGACCATCCCATATTGCAGTTCCACTTGTTGGACCAACTTGTGCTTGTCCACAGTAACACTCTGATTATCCTTCTTTTCTTTTCCCCCACCCCCAGCGCTGCATTGACTGGAACAGGGACATCCTCAAGAAAGAGCTGGGGCTGACTGAAAAAGACATCATAGACCTCCCGGCGCTCTTCAAGATAGACAAGATGGGCAAAGCGATGGCATACTTCCCCAACATGGTGAGAGAGGCCTGTCCTCTGGGACCGGTTGGCTCAGTGCCCTGCCCATTCTGTTTCAATGTGCATAGGGCGCCTGTCGTGGTCGCTGCAGGTGCACAGGCAATATAAAATTCCACGATCTGTGCAAAATATCCACAGACGACGCCAAAATGAACAAGCAAACCCAAATGACCTTTCTCCTGAGAACAAATCCTAGGTCCAATGTTTTCTAAAAGACTCCCTGGTTTCTGGGTGGCCAATTTGGGACTCTGTGGGTCTCATGTTCAGAGCTGCTGAGTACCTGCTGCTCCCACTGACTTCATTAGGAGTCATTGATGCTCAGCCGTTCTGAAAATGGAGCCCAAGGTGTCTCCTGTTGGTCACCCAACAGTTAGTGATTTTTTTTTTAATTTAGACCTAAATAGACTGACCTGGACCCTTGCCCACATGCTCAGCAAACATTGGGTCTTGTAGATCAAAGAAAGGGAAGCAAATCTCAGAGTTAAGAGCCCCCTGTTGCGAACACTTTAGCCTTAAACTCTGATTTTCAAACCCAATTTGAGTAGGCCAGCTGATCAACTGTCAGGGTAAAGCACAAAGGAAGGGACAGGGTAAAAGATACCATATCTGTGACCTGAAGTGCTAGATCAATACTACTGTATGTCTGGTTGGAAATTTTCCGACGGAAATTTTAAAAAATCAGAATTAAAAAATGGTCCACCAATTTGCTGAAACCAAAACTGTTTGTAGGAATGTAACAGTTTCTACTCAACTTTCATTGGGAAATGTTTCTCGTGTCAGAATGGAATTTCTGGTCAAAACCAGAGAGACAGCAGCATTACCAACTGGTTAGAACAGGGACTTTTCCCACATCCAGGTGAGTGCCATAGCCACCAGGCTATTCTGGTCTCTTCTGTTTTTTTTGAAAACCACTTCAAAAGGTCACAGTTTCATCCTGACCCTGAACAGGAGAAAATTTTAAATCGTAAACGTTTTTGCAGGACGGGAAAACCGTTTCCTGCCCGTCTATCATCAGCACCTTGCATTGCACCCAGAGGCCAATAGAAAGCATTGCAGTCTCCAAAGCACATGAGTAATGTGCTCCATGGATGTTTGTTTTGACCTGTAAGTTCCTCAAGGAAGTCATGGATGGACAGCAAGACGTCAGTTTTACCTTTGCTTCCTACCTCAGTTACTAGCCTTTTTCATTTTACATGTTAAGATGACATTTCAATCAAAACACATTCAAAACCCCACACATGCCTTGGCATTGGCTCCCCTGAAATGCAACCCTTGATCTCCTTCCTCATTGCACAGGTGAACATGATTGTCCTATCTCGAGACCTGGGAATCCCAAAGCCATTCGGGCCAATCATTGAGGGAGATTGCTGCTTGGAAGCACATGTCCGCTCTCTGCTGGAGCCACTCGGGCTGATGTGCAGCTTCATCGATGACATCTCCTCCTACCATAAGATGCTGGGAGAGGTCCACTGCGGCACCAATGTCCATCGCAAGCCCTTCTCCTTCAAGTGGTGGCACGTGATTCCCTAGCCACCGAGCAGGGTGAGATTCCTGCAGTCGAAGCTCACTTGGACATGGATTTTTTTGTTGACTGGTTGGTTGGTTGTTTGAGGTTGGTCAAGTTAATCAGTAGAACTTTGGTATGGCGTCTCGGTGCCTTGCTTTGGCAGTTGTGTGTGTGACGTGTTTCACCCATTCGGTGGGAAGGTCCTCCAGCCACACGCCATTCTAGTTTGCATGCTGCAAGTCCCAGCCCATTCCATCCTTGGTTTCTTCAAGCCCTTAGCGGTTATGGCAGCTGGAGGTTCAACTGATCAGGGGCATTATACCAAAAAAATATTTATAGAAACTATGGTAGCAAAAGCCATCTTCTGCTGAGTTCTGATGGAAATGATTTGTAATCATGATAATAAAATGGAGAAAATGTGGAAATCTCTTGGTCTTGTCTTTAAATATGCACATCCTGGCTGCACTAGTTCTCTGCATTGCACAGCTCTAGGTGTGGTCTCTTCATTAGAGACACAAACCAAGACTTCCGCTATCAAAAGGTGCGAGTGCTGATCTAACTGTTATATTTCAGAGCACACAAACAGAGAAGTGAGTTAAAACATAAAATGCTCTTACTGGGAGGTTGCAATGTAACACGACTTTATTCCTGAGAATTCCGCATGTTAACACACAAGAATGCAAAAAACAGAGAAAGACAAAGCAGGCTGCTCCCTACGGCAGTGAGGCACAACTCATCCCGCCTTACTGTAGGCTGGCTAGCTGCAGAATGACTGCTGCTAGACCCAGCTCACATACTTCCCCACAGAACCCCCTAGCAAGGAGGACCAGGTACTCCTCCCTCCACTCTTAAAGTGATACCTTGCAATTCCAACACAGTCCACAATACACCACACTAATCATCACTTCTGTTAATTTGGAAAGCAAGGTGTAAAGGGAAGAGGAGTTAAAGGATGAAAGGAATATAAATTCTTTTATAATCTGGCAATGGAATGTTACTTTTATTTAAACTTTAAACTGCCAGGGAACACACTAATACACAGAAAACACGTTTGCTGCTGGCATTCAGCAATATTCTTATGTCTGCGAAGGATGCTTAAGGCAAATGATTTGATCTGTTTCCAGTTAAGGCTATAAGGAGTTCTGGCACCGCAGTTAACCAATAAGCATTTATTTCAAAAGTCTAATTTCTTCCCTTTCTTGTTCCATGTACTCCAAGACATTGTTTTATTGGGTTTGAAAGTCTCACATCTGCTGCTGAAAATTAAGCATCAGTGGCCAAACTTATTCGCAGAAGTCACTGGAATCACAGCAGGGGTGAATATGGCATGCCTGCGGGAGGTCTCCCGAAGCCGCGGGACCAGCGGACCCTCCGCAGGCCAGCCACCAAGGGCAGCCTGCCTGCCGTCCTCGCGGCGCCAGCAAAGCACCCCCCGCGGCTTGCCGCCCCAAGCACGCGCTTGGCGTGCTGGGGCCTGGAGCTGCCCCTGCTCCTATTCTCTGTCTATGGCACATAATAGTTTAGTCTCCTGTGGGCTGTGATACTTTACTGATTTTGGTTGTTGGGTTCACTGTGCAGATGCTGGGGGATGTTGGTGGCCTATGATCTAGAGGAGGTGAGTAGATGATCTGATGGTCCTTTCTGGATTTAAATTCTATGGCTTTATGTCTAAGTGGACAACTTAGGGATTACCTCCATAAGCCAAACAGGACATTCCTGCACGTCAAGTAGATATGGAAGACAAGCTTTGTTTACTCTCTGGAGTCAGAGTTCAACCCATGTGATGTGAACTCTCAATTAAGAGGAATGTCTTGTCCATGTATAAAGCTATCAAGCTGCCAGACTTGGACTGGACGTCAGACCAAAAGTTCTTGAGTCTCACACCTAACCCTAACCGTGCTACTGTAGTATTGTTTTCAGCATTATGTTTGGTAGTATTTTTGTCTAGTCTACTTTTAAATCCCATGATCTGTGGTTTCCATAATTTTCCTTGGGAGATTATTCCATAGATCTCACCGTGATGGGTTCCCCCTGGGGTGGCACCTGGAACTGGGGTATCACTGAGCCCCCTTACCCACCAGCCTGGGCTCCCTCTCACACTGTACTGCTGTGACAAGCTGCAAATCCCTCCCAGCCTGCACTTCCACCAGCATTCACACAGGTAGGGACACACCCAGCTGCAGTCACATGGGGGCTCTCCGACCACCAGCCTCCCAGCCTAGGACCCCAGAGCAGTACCGTCCTGCCCTGGTCAAATCTGGCCAGTATATGGGTTTAATACCCAGTCCGCTTCTCCCTCAGTGTGACGAGGACCATGCACGCCTGTGGTAACCTAAGCTGAAATTTTCCCCAGATACCTTAGTCAAATGCACATGGGTTTGGGTTAAAACCTCAAATAAGTTTATTAACAACAAAAATATAGATTTTAAGTGATTATAAGTGATAGCAAACAGATCAAAGCAGATTACCTAGTAAATAAACAAACCCGCAAACTGAGTTTAACACACTAGACAGGTAGGATATGAATTAGCAAATTCCCACCCAGAGTGATAAACAGGCTGGCAGATTCTTAAGGCACAAGCTGCGTTGGCTTTGCAGCTTGGGTTTCCCAGGTTTTCATACACAGGTTAGCAATCCCTTAGCCTGGGACCATCACTTCCTCCCTGTTCAGTCTTTATTCCTCAGCTGTTTCCAGGTGTGGCATTGCAGGGAGAGTGAGGACCGCCCATGATGTCATTTCCCCTCTTTTATATCTTCTTCCCACTTGCTGGAAAGCTCTTTTGCTGTGATCTGGATCAAACAGTTCCCATTGTGTAGTGCTATCTCTGAGACGTTTCTATTGTACACAGTTCCTGGGGTATTCTGTGAGTACCTTGGATTGTATATTAAATAATGCCTTTTCGTGCTTGAAATGTTACTTTTCTATGAGATTAGATTTCACTATTGAAAACTCTTCTTTTCTCTCTCTATACTATGCTCCATCCATCTCTTCAACCAGCATTTCTGCAGGTTTGAGTCCATTCTAATGTGTCTAAAATGCAGATTTTCAGGACCTCATTTTCCACTGCCTTGCACCTCGGGCAGTCATCCACATTGATCCAAAGTGGGCAGAAAACTCTACCTTTCTGATCTGGTGGCACTTCCCACTGGTGTAAATGATGCGACGTGAAGAATCTGGACTCTATAATAGAGGATGCCTAACACATGCAAACTGACGTATCGGCTGATTTCTGTGAAGCGCTAAGCAGTGCCCAAAATTAGATCTATGTCCTCTGAGGATCCCAGAGTTCAAATGCAAACATTATTGCTTCTAACATTTTATTGTGAGTTCAGCAACCTGCAACACAAAAAATAAAGCCGGAGGTGAGAACACGCCCTCCTCTGATCTATGGGCAGGGTTCAGTTACAAGCCAGTCAAGGCGGCAGAGTGGCCAGTGGAAGATTAGATGAGTGAGACAAACAATGACCACACACAATACTATAAAAAGCAACACAGACTATTAGATGACACAGGGTTCCTTCAGTAGGGACAAGGTCCCAAAAAAGACCTCTTGTAAATGGCAGGATGCATTTGAACAAGAGACTGCTCGGCCCTTTCAAGGCTAGTGCTCCGGAGAGGCAGAACAGGAGGAGCTCAAAGGATGAAAGGGTACAAGCGCCATGAAAAGAGTCAGACGGCTACTCCCTGCTCCCCTCCCCTCCGAAATCCCAGACATTGGGAGATTGTTTGGGGATTAGCATGTAGACAGGAGACAGCATTAGATAGCTGTCTGTGGGGATATTGTGAAAGCCGACCTCACAGAACCAAATCCTTCTCTTGTGTAAATGAGCTGCTGTAGCTGCAAAGTCTTTGACTTACATTTGATCATCCTGTGTAGATGGGACCCACTCCCATCAGCAACATGCAAGCTGATGCCTCAGTCAGACCAAAGCAGCTATTTGTACACCATTTCTTACACACTGTGAGACCCCAAGACAAGTACCTTCCCTGCTCTGTGCCTCAGTCTCCCCATTTGAAAATTGGAAATAAGGCATGCCTAGGGGTGAAGTGAGGCTTACCTCACCAGTGGTTGTAAAGTGCTTTGAGATCCATGGATAGAAGGCACAATGGACCCAATCCTGTGAAGGCTGAGTGCCCCCAACTTCCCACGCCTTTAGTGGCTTGACATCTTTCAGGAACAAGTCCCCATATTGCCAATTACATACTAAGACTGAGCAGGAGATTCTCCTACTACCCACGGAAACCAGGAACCAGTCCTCTTTTCAGCACAATGGCTGGAGGCAGAGCAAGAGGGCAGTTAACAACAATGGCACATGGCTTACCCGCCAGAGGCAGCAGCTGGAGTTGGACTAGGGCTCCAACCAACCAAGCTGGTGACCCATAAGTCGCTTGCTTGGTGGGAGGAAGTTAAATTGAACAGCTTTTAGCTGTGTTCCTATGGAAGATGTTTACAGCATTCATTTGTTGGGGGCAGATTGTTCCCTATGCAGAAATAATCTGAGTTGGGGCTGGAGACCCCGTGAGGTTCCCCAGCATCACAGGAAGAAGTTACCTCTCTGTGGAACTAGCAGGGAATTTGATCTCATGTAGACCAACAGCTCCACTAAAGTCCTATGCTTCCATGCTGGCATCCAGAATCCCCAGACATATCATAAAAGCAGAGGGTGCCTAAGTTACTGCTGGCCCAGTTCTATGCCCTATTCTGCCATTGATTCCCTCTGTAACTTTGGGCAAATCAATCCGTGCCTCAGTTTCCCCAGCCAGGTGACTAGCTCTCACCGAGGTGGGGAAGTGCCTTGAGAGGCTCAAGTGAAAGGCACTATTTGCATGTGCAAAGCATTCTCAGCCTACTGGACTGAGCCCAGAGCCCCCAGCAAGGATATCGGGTTAAAAAAAGAGCCAGAGCAAGGTGCTGTGTGATGGGAGACAGCTGCAGTCCCCATAAAGCCGGGGTGTTCGCTAAAACCGTGTCACCACTGATGCTAATACCACCGCCACCCTGGCCCAAGATTAAATTCAGTCCCAAGTGGCTCAAAAGATAATAAGTGGCTCTTAGGGGGCGAGACTCCCTGTAAGGACGAGCCAGCCGGCTGCCAAGGAGGGCCAGGTGATGACATCACCGTCTGTTCTGAGAATCTGCCAGCTGGAGGAATGGAGAGTGGAGGCTGGAGAAAGAGAGACGGCAAAACTAGTGAGCTCCAAACCTGCCTGGCTTTGTTGTGATGCAGGATAGGGTTACCGGCCTGCTACAGGGTTTAGAACTCGCAGCAGCTGAAGTGCCTCCAACTCTGTGAAATGCAACCCGAGCGAGGGGGTGCATGCCATCTCGCTCCAAATGCCATCACCCCTCTAGTGGGCGGGCCCAATTGGGCATGCCTGTTGCCCCTCGTCCACCTGTCCTGGAAGATGGAGTCCACAGCTGAAGGAAGCTTTAGTCAGACATCCAAATGAAGGGTCTAATTATGCTCCTCAATTTGTGTGAAATGTTTTTGGA
Source organism: Gopherus evgoodei (assembly GCF_007399415.2). Lineage (NCBI taxonomy): Eukaryota > Metazoa > Chordata > Testudines > Testudinidae > Gopherus > Gopherus evgoodei. Next base: position 6,220,273 of record NC_044339.1, on the reverse strand, counting down.
GGTCTTCGGCCAAAGCAAACAGGAGAAATAGCTGACCTGTGATGCAATGGCCATGCTGATTAGATGAGGGCATCCACTTCATGAGCCCAGGTCAAATTTCCACTGTGTTTAGGAACAAGTGGCAGTAACATATACGAATGCATTTTTAACACCACAATTATTAGATTTTCCATCAGCAATGAATGCAGAGGAAGATCGGCTGCTAAGACTTCTCTCAATGTCATTCCGAGCAGAGAAATCAAATGGATTCTTTCTATAAGTTCAAGTCTTGGCATTGTTCTCCAACGTGGAGTTTACCGCTGAGCATGCCAAAGGACTTCTCCGTTCTGCTTGTAAGTGACAGTGGGCATATGACACCCCAGCCCTGATTCTCTCCTCCTTTCCTCAGTGGTGTAAATCAGGAGTAACTCCATTTTCTTCTGCGGTGTTGCACCAGTGTGAGGAATGATTGTTTATTTGTCTGACAGCAGCACCTACGGGCCACCATCCAAAATCGGGGGCCCACATTGTGCTAAGCACTGTATGTGCCCATGGTAAAAGACAGTCCCTGCCCTGAAAGACAGCCATAAGATGAAAGAAAGGACATGTTACCTCTCATTTACCCAAGAGGTTAGCCAAAATTCAGGGGCTTAGTGTGGTGTTCTGCTTAGGAGGGAAAAACGGATGAGGGAGTCAGGTATTTCTTGGATCCATCCCTGTTTATTTAGAAAGAACATACAAAGCTCTGTTTCCCTGAACACAGGAGGACTCAAACAGCAGGCGACAGTTTCTTTGCTCACAGTACCAAGCCGCTTTATAGTCAGCATTTAACCCAAAAGCTCTCTTTCTAGGCTGTCCTCAGTGACATGTTCCCAGGGCTGCTTCTGGCGGTGTCTCCTGCTTCTCTCTCTATCACACACACACATAGGCACAAAGCTTTCCTGAAATTACTCCACCCACAAAGCTGAGGTTCCCGAGCGGCTTTACATGTGTCTGTCTTTTGGGTGGAGGTTCCTATTGTTCTACAAAGGCGCTTAATTGTCTCTTACATTTATCCCAAATGAAGGGTGGCTGTTACTCCCACAAGTTGCAACAAAGTTAGCTCACCTCTAACCAACGGCGTATTCTTCTCATTTTACAGATGGGAAGTGAATCTCAGAGATTAAATGACTTGCCCAAGGAACAGTGGCAGAGTCAGAAACCGAAGTCAGCTCTACTGCATCCTCGTCTAGGGCCGTGGCCACAAAGCCACCCTTACTCACTGTCATAAACAGATAGCTAAGGGTTAATGTCTCTTTCACCTGAAACACCTGACCAGAGAACCAATCAGGAAACCGGATTTTTTCAACCTTGGGTGGAGGGAAGTGTGCCTCTGAGTCTTTTGTCTGCCTGCCTGCTTCTCTGAGCTTTGGAGAAGTACTTTCTACTTTCTAGTCTTCTGTTTCTAAGTGTAAGGACAAAGAGATCAGATAGTAAGTTCTATGGTTTCTTTTCTTTGGTATTTGCATGAATATAAGTGCTGGAATGCGTTGATTTGTATTCTTTTTGAATAAGGCTGTTTATTCAATATTCTTTTAAGCAATTGACCCTGTGTTGTATCATCTTAATACAGAGAGAACATTTGTATTTTTTCTTTCTTTTTATATAAAGTTTTCTTTTAAGACCTGTTGGAGTTTTTCTTTACTTCAGGGAAATTAAGTCTGTACTCACCAGGGAATTGGTGGGAGGAAGAAATCAAGGGGAGAGCTGTGTGTTGGATTGCTAGCCTGATTTGGCATTTCCTCTGGGTGAAGAGGAAAGTGCTTTTGTTCCAGGATTGGGAACGGAGAGGGGGAATCACTCTGCGTAGTTTCACAGAGCTTGTGTCTGGGTATCTCTCCAGGAGCATCTGGAGGGGGGAAGGGAAAAAGGATTATTTCCCTTTGTTGTGAGACTCAAGGGATTTGGGTCCCCAGGGAAGGTTTTTCAGTGGGACCAGAGTACCCCAAAACACTCTAATTTTTTGGGTGGTGGCAGCAGTACCAGGTCCAAGCTGGTAACTAAGCTTGGAGGTTTTCATGCTAACCCCCATATTTTGGACGCTAAGGTCCAGAATCTGGGAATAAGGTTATAACATGGTGTAGCAGCGGCGGGATATAGACAGAATCCAGAAGCCAGTAGGAATATTATATTTTTCTTTTCTCTGCTAAGGGCTTTTTAGCAGAGAGAAACAGTTTGGTTTTAAAAGGGAACCAGAGAGAATTTTTTTTTTCTGCTCTCTCTAGCAGTTGTGGTTTGCATATTAAGCGAGAAGACTGTTAAGGGTCTTTTGTCATGCAATAGCCCTCCCATTAGCAGGCAAGTACCAGCACTTATATGCATGCAAATAAAGTGGTTTTTCTGGTTTCCCTTCATTGAACATTAGCTAGAGAGAAAAGGAAAAAAGCACTGTTGCTAGGCAGACTTCAGGAGGCAACAGAGAGCCTGCAGTTCAGAAAATAAACACCGGAGGGCACCCCAACACAAGAAAACAGGAACCATGACTTCTAAGGCAAAGATTGACGCCGAAGAACAAATCAAAGACGCTGAACACAGGCGACAGATGGAGATGAAAGAAAAGGAAGAAAGCCTCAAACTGGCAGCCTTCCAAAGAGAACAGGCAGCCCAAGAGGCAGCACACAAAAGAAAACTAGAAGAAGAAGAGGTGGCCCACCGAAGGAAGCAAGCAGAAGAAGAGTTGGCCCACAGAAGGAAGCAAGAAGAAGAAGAGGTGGCCCACCGCCGAGAAATGGAAAAGCACCAAAAAGAAATGGAAAAGCACCAAAAAGAAATGGAAAAACAACAAAAAGAGAATGAAGAGAAGGAAAAACAGAGAAAACATGAACTGGAGATGGCAAAAGCTGGGCTGCATGTGCCAGCCAACCCTAACAACCCGGCGCCAATTATTGCTCCCCAGCACAGGAAATTCCCCACCTACAAGGCAGGTGATGACACCGAGGCCTTCTTGGAAAATTTTGAAAGAGCCTGTCTTGGGTACAGCATCCCCGAAGACCAGTACATGGTAGAATTAAGGCCACACCTCAGTGGACCTTTAGCAGAGGTGGCAGCTGAAATGCCCAAGCCGCAAATGAATGACTATAAACTTTTTCAAACCAAGGCCAGATACAGGATGGGGATAACCCCAGATCATGCCCGTCGGCGCTTCAGAACCCAAAAATGGAAACCAGAGGTGTCATTTCCCAAACACGCCTACTACATTGCAAAAAACTATGAGGCCTGGTTAACAGGAAACAACATTCAAACCTTGGAAGAAGTGAACCTCCTCATACAAATGAAGCAGTTCTTGGATGGTGTTCCTGAAGACATCACACGGTACATACAAGATAGAAATCCCAAAACGATCGCTGAGGCGGGGGAGATTGGAGCCAAATGGATGGAACTGGCAAAAAGCAAAAAAGCTACTGTCAAGGGGAACGATTACCCCAGGGGGCACACAGACCATAAACCCTACAACCGAGGACAGCCAAAGACCCTCCATACCACCCAAGTAAAGCCACAGATACCCTACTCTTCAACCTCACCAGTCTCCAGTAACTCACCTCGGCCCAGTGACCCATCAGATGGAAGATGCTTTAAGTGTAATGAACTGGGACATATCAAGGCCAACTGTCCCAAGAACACCATGCGAGTGCAATTCATTACACCACCATCACCCCAAAGATCCCCAGGCCCAGATGCCTCTCAAATACCCTTGGAGCGAAGGGAAAATTTGAGAGTGGGCGGAAAGAAGGTTACTGCGTGGAGAGACACGGGGGCACAAGTGTCAGCTATCCACCAATCCTTCGTTGACCCCAAATTCATCAACCCAAAGGCCAAAGTTACCATTTACCCCTTCATGTCACAAGCTGTAGACTTGCCTACAGCTGAACTGCCTGTCCAGTACAAAGGCTGGTCAGGAATGTGGACTTTTGCAGTCTATGACAATTATCCTATCCCCATGCTACTGGGGGAAGACTTGGCCAACCAAGTGAAGCGGGCCAAGAGAGTGGGAATGGTTACCCGTAGCCAAACCAGGCAAGCTTCCAGACCCCTTCCTGTTCCTGAGCCGTCCACAGAGGCCCCGTCTGTGTTACCAGAGACCCAGACAGAGGTAGTGGACCCGGATTCCATGCCTACCACTGAAACAGCCACAGCATCTCCAGTCCCAGGCCCGGAACTGGAACAGCAACCAGCACCAGCAAGTGCAACCACATCTTCAAACTCAACGCCAGAGGGCGCCAGCGAGCCAGAACTGGCAGAAGCAACGGACAGCCATACCCAAAAGGCTCAGCCAGAGCCTGAAATACCCTCAGGTGCACCAGCGGAGAGCGGTTCACCAGCAACGGAAACAACCCCATCACCTACATCGCTTCCAGAGGGACCAAGCCCAAGTCCACAGTCTGAGGAAGAACTGGTGACCCCAGCCTCAAGGGAACAGTTCCAGGCTGAGCAGGAAGCAGATGACAGCCTTCAGAAAGCGTGGGCGGCGGCACGGAGCACCCCACCGCCTCTCAGCTCTTCTAATCGATCCCGGTTTGTTATAGACCAAGGACTTTTATACAAGGAAATTCTTTCTGGTGGACACCGGGAAGAATGGCAGCCGCAAAAACAGTTGGTGGTTCCAACTAAGTACCGGGAGAAGCTCTTAAGCTTAGCCCATGATCATCCCAGTGGCCATGCTGGGGTGAACAGAACCAAGGACCGGTTGGGAAAGTCCTTCCACTGGGAGGGGATGGGCAAGGATGTTGCCAAGTATGTCCGGTCTTGTGAGGTATGCCAAAGAGTGGGTAAGCCTCAAGACCAGGTCAAGGCCCCTCTCCAGCCACTCCCCATAATTGAGGTCCCATTTCAGCAAGTAGCTGTGGATATTCTGGGCCCTTTCCCAAAAAAGACGCCCAGAGGAAAGCAGTACGTACTGACTTTAGTGGACTTTGCTACCCGATGGCCAGAAGCAGTAGCTCTAGGCAACACCAGGGCTAACACTGTGTGCCTGGCCCTAACAGACATCTTTGCCAGGGTAGGTTGGCCCTCTGACATCCTTACAGATTCAGGGTCTAATTTCCTGGCAGGGACCATGGAAAAACTGTGGGAAACTCATGGGGTGAATCACTTGGTTGCCACCCCGTACCACCATCAAACCAATGGCCTGGTGAAAAAGTTCAATGGAACTTTGGGGGCCATGATAAGAAAATTCATCAACGAATTCTCCAATAATTGGGACCTAGTGTTGCAGCAGTTGCTGTTTGCCTACAGGGCTGTACCACATCCCAGTTTAGGGTTTTCACCATTTGAACTTGTGTATGGTCACGAGGTTAAGGGGCCATTACAGTTGGTAAAGCAGCAATGGGAGGGGTTTACGCCTTCTCCAGGAACTAACATTCTGGACTTTGTAAGCAACCTACAAAGCACCCTCCGACACTCTTTAGCCCTTGCTAGAGAGAACCTAAAGGATGCTCAAGAAGAGCAAAAGGCCTGGTATGACAGACATGCCAGAGAACGTTCCTTCAAGGTAGGAGACCAGGTTATGGTCTTAAAGGCGCAACAGGCCCATAAGATGGAAGCATCATGGGAAGGGCCATTCACGGTCCAAGAGCGCCTGGGAGCTGTAAACTACCTCATAGCATTTCCCAATTCCTCACTAAAGCCTAAAGTGTACCATGTTAATTCTCTCAAGCCTTTCTATTCCAGAGACTTACAGGTTTGTCAGTTTACAGTCCAGGGAGATGATGCTGAGTGGCCTGACGGTGTCTACTACGACGGGAAAAAAGACGGTGGCGTGGAAGAGGTGAACCTCTCAACCACCCTGGAACGTCTGCAGCGGCAACAAATCAAGGAGCTGTGCACTAGCTTCGCCCCATTGTTCTCAGCCACCCCAGGACGGACTGAACGGGCATACCACTCCATTGATACAGGTAATGCTCACCCAATCAGAACCCCACCCTACCGGGTGTCTCCTCATGCCCAAGCTGCTATAGAACGGGAGATCCAGAACATGCTACAGATGGGTATAATCCGCCCATCTACCAGTGCATGGGCATCTCCAGTGGTTCTGGTACCCAAACCAGATGGGGAAATACGCTTTTGCGTGGACTACCGTAAGCTAAATGCTGTAACTCGTCCGGACAACTATCCAATGCCACGTACCGATGAGCTATTGGAAAAGTTGGGACGTGCCCAGTTCATCTCTACAATAGACTTAACCAAGGGGTACTGGCAAGTACCGCTAGATGAACCTGCCAAGGAGAGGTCAGCATTCGTCACCCATGCGGGGGTGTATGAATTCAATGTCCTTCCTTTCGGCCTTCAAAATGCACCCGCCACCTTCCAGAGGCTGGTAGACGGTCTACTAGCTGGACTGGGAGAATTCGCAGTTGCCTACCTCGATGATGTGGCCATTTTTTCAGACTCCTGGCCCGAACACCTACTCCACCTGGAAAAGGTCTTTGAGCGCATCAGGCAGGCAGGACTAACTGTTAAGGCCAAAAAGTGTCAAATAGGCCAAAACAGAGTAACTTACCTGGGGCACCAGGTGGGTCGAGGAACCATAAACCCCCTACAGGCCAAGGTGGATGCTATCCAAAAGTGGCCTGTCCCAAGGTCAAAGAAACAGGTCCAATCCTTCTTAGGCTTGGCCGGATACTACAGGCGATTTGTACCACACTACAGCCAAATCGCTGCCCCATTAACCGACCTAACCAAAAAGACCCAGCCAAATGCCGTTAAGTGGACTAATGAGTGTCAAGAGGCCTTTACCCAGCTTAAGGCGATGCTCATGTCTGACCCTGTGCTCAGGGCCCCCGGACTTTAACAAGCCATTCCTAGTAACCACAGATGCATCTGAGCGTGGTATAGGAGCAGTGCTCATGCAGGAAGCAACAGATCACAACTTCCATCCTGTCGTGTTTCTCAGCAAGAAACTGTCTGAGAGGGAAAGTCACTGGTCAGTCAGTGAAAAGGAATGCTATGCCATTGTGTACGCCCTGGAAAAGCTACGCCCATATGTTTGGGGACGGCGGTTCCAACTACAAACTGACCATGCTGCACTAAAGTGGCTTCATACTGCCAAGGGGAACAACAAGAAACTTCTTCGTTGGAGTTTAGCTCTCCAAGATTTTGATTTTGAAATTCAACACATCACAGGAGCTTCTAACAAAGTTGCTAATGCACTCTCCCGTGAGAGTTTCCCAGAATCCAGTAGTTAAAAAGTGTTCTTAAAATGTAAAAGTCTGTTAGTTATATACTTAGTAGTATATGTAAAGGTGCATGTGTTGTATTAATCTGTTTATTTTCAAGTTCTAGAAGGAAATTGCCGCCAGTGAGCTTCCCCACTGTCTGCAATTTGGGGGGCGTGTCATAAACAGATAGCTAAGGGTTAATGTCTCTTTCACCTGAAACACCTGACCAGAGAACCAATCAGGAAACCGGATTTTTTCAACCTTGGGTGGAGGGAAGTGTGTCTCTGAGTCTTTTGTCTGCCTGCCTGCTTCTCTGAGCTTTGGAGAAGTACTTTCTACTTTCTAGTCTTCTGTTTCTAAGTGTAAGGACAAAGAGATCAGATAGTAAGTTCTATGGTTTCTTTTCTTTGGTATTTGCATGAATATAAGTGCTGGAATGCGTTGATTTGTATTCTTTTTGAATAAGGCTGTTTATTCAATATTCTTTTAAGCAATTGACCCTGTGTTGTATCATCTTAATACAGAGAGAACATTTGTATTTTTTCTTTCTTTTTATATAAAGTTTTCTTTTAAGACCTGTTGGAGTTTTTCTTTACTTCAGGGAAATTAAGTCTGTACTCACCAGGGAATTGGTGGGAGGAAGAAATCAAGGGGAGAGCTGTGTGTTGGATTGCTAGCCTGATTTGGCATTTCCTCTGGGTGAAGAGGAAAGTGCTTTTGTTCCAGGATTGGGAACGGAGAGGGGGAATCACTCTGCGTAGTTTCACAGAGCTTGTGTCTGGGTATCTCTCCAGGAGCATCTGGAGGGGGGAAGGGAAAAAGGATTATTTCCCTTTGTTGTGAGACTCAAGGGATTTGGGTCCCCAGGGAAGGTTTTTCAGTGGGACCAGAGTGCCCCAAAACACTCTAATTTTTTGGGTGGTGGCAGCAGTACCAGGTCCAAGCTGGTAACTAAGCTTGGAGGTTTTCATGCTAACCCCCATATTTTGGACGCTAAGGTCCAGAATCTGGGAATAAGGTTATAACACTCACAGCCCGACCCTGTATGTATGCACCCCGGCACATCCAGCTTCATCCACATGCCATTCTTACTCCAGGTGCCTAGAGATGAATGGATCGGAAAAGACAATGGACTGTGTGACACCCAATCAGGTGACTGATCCAATGGGAATGAAGGAGGTTAAGACTGCCCAGGATTATAGCAGATGGACATTGATTTAATGTGCCCCCACCAGAGCTTTACAGGGTCTGATGAGCCCATGGGAATTCTGATGTAGCCAGTCGTAGAATATCAGGGTTGGAAGGGACCTCAGGAGGTCATCTAGCCCAACCCCCTGCTCAAAGCAGGACCAATCCCCAGACAGATTTTTACCCCAGATCCCTAAATGGCCCCCTGAAGGGCTGAACTCACAACCCTGGGTTTAGCAAGCCAATGCTCAAACCACTGAGCTATCCCTCCCCAAGCCATGAAGGGAGCAGAGCTAGGGCCAGGTGAACTGTGCCATCTCACGTGGTGCCCTGCCCTTGGCAGCAGAAGTCTGAGGGCAGGGAGCAGTGGCAAGAAAGAAAATGGTGGAAGAAGTGCTGAGCCACCTGCCCCTCCCCCTGCCGCCAGCAGGCGTCGTGAATCCCCTGCCTGTCTCAGCATCAGGCCCTAAATCAGGAGATGGGTGGGGTGAGAATGGAGGTGAGCCACAGCTGATGAGCGACCAGAGCAACAGAAGATCACGGTGGGAGGGAAGACCAGGAGTTTTGTTGGCATGAACAAAATCGGTGACCCCTCCCGCCAGAAAAAACATCCTCACACTGGTGACCATCCGTAAGCCAGTGCTGGAGGGAAGGCAGCATTGCAGGGGACCATCTCACATCTGTCATAACGAAAGGACCATGGAATAGCCAACAGTGGATCTGCAGTCTCTACTGTGGCCTTGGGAGACCTAATCTGCCCCATCTGTTCTCCTGCCGGATGAGGCATGTTCCATAGCATGATAACGAGCAACAATACTGGCCTAATTTTCACAGCTAATGAGCAACCCCAGCTCCTAGGTAGGTCAATATGACTGCAAATGCTCTGCACCTTTGAACATCAGGCCATAAGTGCCTGTACTGCTTTGAGATCAATTTCGTTAGACCTTCCAGTTGCTTCCTAGTGCTCATTCTGCACCTGAGCTGCATAGTCTCTGCAGTTTAGATTGTAAGCTCCTCGGGGCAGGGACTGCCTCCTCCTCTCTGTTTCCTGTCGCTCACATGGGATCAATAACATCACTCCAACAAGGCCAAGCTGAAGAAGGCAAGAGAAGAGGCAGCCCTGATGCCTATCATGTCCTAGATCAATTAACCTAGCAGACTATTAGCAGCCCCGGGGGGTGATGTGTTGTGGAAGGGGTTCTAAAAGGAACGGCTGCTAACACACAGCACAGACCCCATACCCCTTGGCATTGCTTTCTCTGCCCGAAAGGAAACAGGGCACGCCAACGCCTGGTCACCTCTCTATTATGCAAAGGGCATCTTGTGTTACCAGCAACCCTGGCTTGGGAGTGGGTATGTTAACAGTGGGAATGGAGTGCTGTAATCTGCAGGCAGGGCAAAGGGTTTGAAGCCAAGTTGCCGACAGTGCTCCGGGGCTGGAGTTCGGGCACAGCTGTGGAATGGGATGCGTCTTTGGGAGGAGGGAAAGAGGATCCTGATTGAAAAGGGAAAAGTGCCTGAAATGCCTCTGGAGGGCAGCACAGAGCAGCAGGTCTCCCCCATCTTCTGTCTGTGACCTCTCCCACCATATCATTTTACCGGTGGGACAGGTTCCAGCACACCTGTCCACAGGGCCTGCAGTAATGACTTTGAATTCTATCTGCCACTTAAAAGGGAGAATTCTCAAATTTGGCACAGCCAAGAAGATGGAGAAATTCTGTCACTCCCAGAAGACACACTGTTTAAGTGTTAACGTAGCCGCAGCTTCTCCAAGTTGGAAAGTGAAATATTAAGAAGCTAGGCAAAGTCATGGGGCCAGGTCTTTGCTTGGTGTAAATCGACAGAGGGCTAGATCCTCAGCTGAGGTCAATCAGCATAGCTTCAAAAGGCAGGAGTTTGAAGCTTTAACAAACAGATCTAAAATTCTCATGTGGAGATGGTCTTAAGGAAAACCTGATGTATAAGAGAGTGGGTCAGACGTAACCAAGAATTATAGCATGGCTAACATAGGTAAAAATAATGAATGCCTTAAACCAGTGGTCCCCAACCTTTTCCGTCTGGTGGGCGCCAGACAATGAGTCACGGAGGACCGTGGCGGCGGATGAGCATTCGCTGAAATTCTGCCGACAGGCAGCAACGTCAATAGGCATCACTGCCAAAATGCCGCTGCCTAGCAGCGTCATCCAGAGGCATCACCACCAAAATACCACCAAAAATTGGCAGCATTTCGGCGGCAACACCTCTGGATGATGCAGCTTGTCGGTGACATTTCTGCAGATGCTCGTCTGCTGGCCAGTACGTGGGCGCACTTAGATGCCCCGGTGGGCGCCTTGGCACCCGCGGGCACAGCATTGGGGACCCCTGCCTTAAACAACGTTTCTTTCCTGTAACTAAAGTGAGAAACCCCATGCAGGAATTTCCATACTAACCAATTCAGGCATGTAAAATTTAACAGAATATTTAATTTGCTGTTTTCTCCCAGTTATCTTTATGATGAACATTGCTTTGATGTTACAGATATTAACTCAGCTGTCAGCATTCCAACCGTTTGGGTTTTATTATTTGCAAATAGCATCAGTTTTCATTAAGATCACAGTGAAAAACAGACCAGAAGATTTTGTGCCCTAGCAATTCTCCCTGATGCCTTTGCAAAGCTGTAATGGCAATCACCATCCAGTTCACAGGTGGAGATATAGGTTCTGAGCCAGTGCCCACTGAAACCCAATGAATGTTCCCCCCACATTGATTTCATGGGCTTTGGATTGGGCCCATAGGGCCAAACTCTGCTCACGCTGATGCAATTGCACCCGGGTAACAGGTCCATGTGATCCGGGCCTGTCATTGCTAGTCTTTAATTCTACAAATGGTCAGTAGAACAGACAGAGGTATTTATTGCATTGTTGCTGACTGACAGTGAAGAGATCAGGGAGGAAAAACACTATAAAAACTGGCCTTGCCCAGCCTAGGACAGTCTAGGCACTGAAAGGGACCCAGACCAAAAGCAAGCTAATAGCCCAATTCTTTTCCCATTGAAATCCATGACATAACTCCGATTGCCTCTAATGATGCAGGATAAGATCTTGAATACTTGACAAAGCTATTCCAATCTCTAGAGAAAAGGTGACCTTTACCTAGTGTAACAACTGGTTGTAAAGATAGCTGCAGAACAGAGAACATAGTTTTCAACATCTAAGAACCCTTTGTCTGGTGATTAGGTGATTAGTTTGCTCAGTGGTTAAAGCAGAGGCATTCCACTCCAGCGACTTCAGTTCAAATGCTGTTTTAGATCAGCTCATAAGTGAAAATGAATCACATGGTTTCATCTGAGTCCTCAGCGGACACGTGCCCAGCTTCTAAAACAACCACACATTTTGGCACAATTGAGCATGATTGGCAAACTCATGAGAGGCCCAGGACTGAAATAGCAAGGGGTGTGATCAGATGCGTGCTTTGCTGACACCTGTTGGTAGCAAATGGTATTTTTGGTAGGATAGATGGTATTTTAAGACAAGCAAATAAAAACCTGAATGGGTGAATTACAGTTGCAGCACTGTGAGGGAGGCCCAGACAAGAATAGCAAGGGTTGCTACAGGTCAAGATAGAAATTAACTGCTTGAAGATGTCATAAGGGTTTAAAAGGCCATTCCCCTCCCTGCTGCATCTCCCAACAGGGAGGGCAGGAATCTGCTCCTGTAGGTAGGTGTTTGTAGTGAGGGGAGGAAGATCGCTGGTAAAGGCTGACTTGCAAGCTGCAGGAGAGAGTCAGCCTGCTCAGCAGCCAAACAACAAAGTAATTCACTCATTCAGGTTTTTATTTGCTTGTCTTAAATACCATCTATCCTACCAAAAATACCCTTTGCTACCAACAGGTGTCAGCAAAGCATGCATCTGATCACACTGCTCAGTGGATACAGATTTTCAGCATTGTTAAAACCATGTACAGTAGAACCAGTTACGAACACCTTGGGAATGAAGGTTGTTCAAAACAGGGCTTTGGAGCTGTGCTCCGGCTCTGGAGCAAGCACCAGGCAAAAACCTGCAGTGCCACTGCTCCGGAGCTGCTCCGCACTCCAGCTTCGGGCTCCACTCCAAAGCCCTGGTTCAAAACGCTGAAATGGTCGTAACTCTGAACAACGTTATGGTGGTTCTTTCCAAAGTTTACAACTGAACATTGCCTTAATACAGCTTTTCAACTTTACTATGCAGAAGAAAAATGCTGCTTTTAATCTCTTCATTCAAATTAAACAAGCACAGAAACAGTTTCCTTACCGTGTCACATCTTTTTTAAACGTTCCCTGTATTATTTTAGTCGTTTATGTTTAACGCAGTACCTTACTGTATTTGCTTTTTTTTTTGGTCTTCCTGACTGCGTACTTCCGGTTCCAAATGAGGGGTGTGGTTGACTGGTCAGTTCGTAATTCTGGTCTCATAACTCTGAGGTTTTACTGTAATGCACAGATTCAGGAGTGCGCTCTGTGCCGACACCTGTTGTTAGCAATGATTCTTTCTATAGTGGAGGCAAGCCTGCGGGGTGCCAAGTTATAAGCAAAGAAACAAAATGAGAAAAAACCCACTTAGGAGTCTACGCCAGCTTTTTGGCAACTGCGGGGTGAGTGAGTTCTGCCTCTCTTTTGATGGTAGCTGTTTTAGTAGGGCTCATTTTATAGATGCTAACAGCACCCTGACACAGCAGGTGTGTATGAATGGCAACTTGCTCCATCTCATCCGAGTGTCTCCCTCTGTCTGATCGTGCAGCAGAGTCAGAATCCATCAGTATTTAGCACATCTCAGCCTGATGGCTGCAGAAATGACTGATGGGCAGGAATGGTCTCCCTAGCCTCTGTTTGCCAGAAGCTGGGAATGGGTGACAGGGGATGGATCACTTCTTGGTGATTACCTGTTCTATTCATTCCCTCTGGGGCACCTGGCACTGGTCACTGTTGGAAGATAGGACACTGGGCCAGATGGACCTTTGGTCTGACCCAGTAGGTCCGTTCTTATGTTCTCAAACTCAGTACTATGATGTTGCTGCTCCAGTATGTGGACTAGATGCAATGGGGGGAAGAAAATGCCCTTATGAGCATGTGAATGAAATTTATCCTCAGCAAGTGCTAAGCAAAATTATAGAAAACATCCAAGACAAAACACATCCAAGTTTAAATCTGACGTTGTTGAAAGTTTTCTCCAGTGCAAATATCCTTTAAAGTATTAAAGCAACTCCATAGTGTCCTAATCTTAGCTTTTCTGTTCTATTCTATATAAGTTTTTATACCACACTCAACACGGTGGTATTTGAGCACCTTCCAGCAGGGCATTAAGTAATCTGACAGACATCTGTTATGTTTGTTCTCTTCTCTCCCCAGGGGGAGATGTATGTACAGTGGAGTGTCTTGTTTTGGATTATTTTTTAATGTTGCTATATGTTTAAGTTAGAGAAGGCAGGTCAAAGACGTGCCCCTGGCACATAGAGTAGGGAGGGTGATGGTTTTTAGTTCCTAGAGGATTTTATTCTCGTCTTGGACCAGCTCCAAAGAAAGTTCTGTCTCCCACACAGATGGGATTTACCCTTATTGTAGATAGTTCCATTGTGCCAGAGAAGTGAAGCTCTCACCCACAGTCTTCATCCTGGAGCCCTTGTCCAGTCTTCCGGAATGTCTCCCGGCTTCCATGAGTTTTCAAAGATAATTGCTAATGGCTCAGATATCTCTCCAGTCAGCTCCTTGAGTAATTACTTGCTCTATCCAGGGTATTTTCAGAATTCTGCTATAGCATGATAGCTCGAAGGATTGTAATGTCTGTATTATCGACTGTTTGAATGTCCATGTTTCACAGCTGTAATTTAACACAGACCAAATGTATGTTTTTAAGAGCCTGATTCCGATTTACTACCATTTCATCAGATGTTTATGCTTCCAGAATGTCTGTTTCGCTCTTGCTGTTCCAGAGCCGGCTCCAGGATCCCGATCGTCCATGGGGATTCGTCCTAAGCAGCAATAATTTCCCCTTGCTGAGCCGCCGTGTCGTTCACTGGGATCTTTCGTGGTTTCCCAGGATCCTTACAAACCACCGGAGTTTCTGTCTGGGCCACATTCAGTTCTAGACCCTGTTCTGCCATCCATAATCTTCCCCATTAACTTCACCACACCTTCTTCTGGGTCAGCCTCATCCGCCACTCCCAATATGGCCACCTGTTGGCGCCATCTCTCGTGAGGCTCTCTCAATATGGCCTCCCATTGGCAACCACCTCTCCACTCCCAATATGGCCTCCCGTTGCCCCGCCCTCCCCGGTATCAGTCACTCCCATTGGTACAATCTTTCCTCTTCACTCCCAATGAGGCCTCCCATTGGCAATCTCTGTCCTCAGTCCCGCCCAATGTGGCCTCCCATTGGCTCCCTCTGCCCTCAGTCGCTCCCAAAGTGGCTTCCCATTGGCTCCATCTCTCCTCAGCGGCTCAGCCCCGCCCAATATGCCCCCGTATTTAGCCACTCCCAACCTTAGCCCAGTCGCCGCCCTGTGGTCTTTAGGGAAAGTAGCATCCTTTCCTGTTCCGTCGCGGTGGCCTGTGGGATAGCGGCGGCCGTGTCGCGGTTGTTGTCAGCACCCAAGATGGCGGCGGCCTTGGTCGGTGTCTCCTTGAAGCGCAGCGTCGCCAGGGTGACCCTGTGGGCGGCCGCGGGGCAGGTGAGGGGGGGCCCGGCTGGCGGTTACATCCGTGAGCGGGTCGGGGGCTGGGCCCGCGGGGGAGGAGGTGGGGGGCCTGCCGGGGGCTGTGGAGGGAAAGGGGCTGGGGGGGGTCGAGGGGGGCAGGTGGTGGCCTGCCTGCCCCCTCCCAGCTCCCTGCCCCCATCGCGCCTCTGGGGGGTGGCTAGCGGGTTGGGGGGGCTCTGGGTCCGCATCGGTGCCCTGGGGGCGGGGCTTGCGAGGGTGGGGCCGCCAGCTCCCCCCCATCGCCGCTGACTTGGTGTCTGATCTTGGGCAAACCATTTTCCCTTCCGTGCCTCAGTTTCTCTCTCCGTGAAATAGGGGCGGGTGTGGGGAGGCCGGATAGATTTTTGGGCCACTTCGGTGTCTTAAAGTGACTTTGGTGACAGCTGTTCTGTTTAGCTTAAAATGCGTTTTTTCAGAGGCACGTGAATCATTTTGAAAGTCATCTAGATTGGTCATGGTCCTCTCTGCCTATTCATACCAAAACACATGAATAAGTAATGGAGATCTAGATAGGCTATGCCTTGTAGGCTTTATATGTGGTGTTTACGCTAGCCAAAATGGGTCTGTAATTCTCCACTGATGTTAGCAGTGTTTGAAACTAGCAGGTATGTGGGAAGGGATGGGTCTTATCTCTATTTGTTTAATTAATTAGAAAATGAAAATGCTGAGGTTGACGCTTGTTGAAGGCAACACAGTAAGTCAGTGGTAGATCCTGGACTCCTGACTGCAGATACCTTGCTTTAATCAATAGACAACAAAATAAATCTCTTCCCAACCCAACACGTGTTGTCTAGTAAAATACACTGAGGAAATCCAAGGGGCCGTGTTGTTGTTGTTTGAGCTTAGGCTTGTCGTGGAGTACAGACAGCAGCTGCAGCAGCACCTACTTGTCAAGAGGTAGCACCACGTATCAAGACATTTGCTATCTACAGATGGGATCCCGAGAAGCCTGGGGACAAGCCGCACATGCAGACCTATGAAATTGATCTGAATAAGTGAGTATGCATGTAAGATTATACGGATGTTGACCCCAGGGTGCTGCTCCACCGAGATGCCTTTTCCTCTGTCAGCTTTGGACTGGTGTAAATCATTTAAGGCTCTGGATGTGGATTTAATTGAGCCACTCTGTAGCTGTTAATTAAAGGTCATAACAGCACAATTAGTTTTACACGATCATTCAAGCTATGTTAGGATGATCCGTTACTGCACAGATGTGTCTCAGTCATGTTATAACCGGGCTTGGTTTTGCCAGTGTAGATGGGACCAGATTGTGTTATGACCAGGTAAAGGAAGCCTGGTACAGCCATGTAGTACAATTGCTTTAGCCTGATGGTAACACAGGGCCAAAACATGACAAGTAGAACTGTGTGTGGGGGAATCCAACACAGCTGTCTCTCAAGATGATTAAAAGGATAGTTCAATTTCAGAATGTACACGAGGCCCTAAAATGTCCCCAAGCCATACTAGAAACACAGACACATCCAAGGCTTTAGCATGTTTTGGAATATGTGACAAAGTTTCCATGTGCATTCCAACGTGGAACTGTGCTGTATGGGCAGCTCGTGCTGGTATAGCAAGAGACGGATCCAGCAGAAATTATGGAGGTTACGCCAGCTCCTCTCAAAGTGATCGTGTGCGCCTGCCGTTTATCACTTGGGTTTGCAGCTTGGGGTCGTATTAGAGATGCTCAAGTGGCAGCTGGGGCCAAGAGCACTTTCCCCTCTGCAGTTAGCAAGAAGTGTACAACCTTTTCTCTGGGATGTAGGAAGGAGCCTTGGTACAGACATCTGTGTCCCTGTTTCCTCAGGATCCATCACATGCTACTTGGGGTCCATCTTAAGTCTATTCTGAAATTTTAAACTAATGCAGAATGTAGCCACATGCTTATTTAAAAAACATCTCGCAGAGAGAGCTGACTGTATTGCTGCTCTGTTGTCAGCACTGGCTTCTGACTAGTTTCTGGCTGGAGTTTTGTTTATCTATCATATAAACCTGTTACAGAAATTTATTACATAAACCTTGAATGATTTGAGACCTGGCTTTCCTTATGTATTATCGCCTCATTTATGTTTAATGAGGACACTCAGACTCATAATAAGTCTCATAATACCTTGATTTAAAGGGGAGGAGCCTTGTAGCAAGGTATTTACAATGAAAGCCTGTGGACTGTCCAACCCAGCCAGAGTTATTGATCTTTGGGGCACAGTGCAAAGCTCATCTGGTTTTTGGGGGGCTTTCCCCCCTCAGAAATTTTGGCGAGGGTGTGTATTAAGGCACATGGGGTAGTATCTGAGTTTTATTTGATTGGGCGATATATATTTTGTCATTTGGGACTGGCTTAGACGGATTTAGAATTTTTATCCTTAGTATATTTGATAGGTACTTCCTAATAGAAATGTGAAGAATAGAAAATCCAGTTTTTGTAGAATCTGTGTTCTTTAGCAACAGATATATAGGCCTTTAGCTGGGGGATGCAGATACTGCTCCTCAAATAAGGAAATTAATCTTTTTAGAATTTCAGCAGGAGCAAAGAGGGAGTTGTTGCAAACAAGGTCAGACAGTAACTTTATTTCCAGAATCTAAGAGGGATTTCACAGATGTATGAGAAGAGTGGAAAGGAAATAGTTGGGCTGTGGGGAATATGCAGGCTTATTAAAGTGACCGGTTTCCATTATAGGTGTGGGCCTATGGTACTTGATGCTCTGATCAAGATAAAAAATGAGATGGACTCCACGCTGACCTTCCGCAGATCATGTAGGGAAGGTGAGGTGCTCTTTTTTCAAATTAATTAATTAATCTGTTATGCTGAGGATCATTTGGCATATTAAGTTTTGAGAAGCTACTCATCTAAACCAAAGTGGGTGATGAGTGAATATTCTATCTCCTGCAGAACATCTCAGGATAGACATTAGTATACTATACTGTTTCTGATGCTGTTAAGTACAGGGCACTTGACATCTGTCAGGTTCAAGTGCTAGGCTCATTCACAGATCACAGTTATTAAATAACGTTGTTTCAATCTCAGTCAAAATTATTGCTCCTGAGTTTTGTTTTGTTTGCTGGGAATGATTGAAGGATTTTTCACTCTGTTTCCTCTTCACCACGTTAAATGATTAGTGTTAGGGGGAAATCAGCCTTGGTGATTCTAAAAGCCACCTTTGTGTGTGCTGGACTGCAAGAGGTTATTTGGCCAAGAATTGTTTCTGGTTTTGCAAATATTTCATATACTATAAGGCTGGAAGGGACCACTATATTCATCTAGCCTGACCTGTTATAGAATACAAGTTGTAGGACTTCCCTGAATTAATTCCTGTTAGAATTAGAGCAGATCTTTTACAAAAACATCCAATCCTGATTTTAAAATGTCCAGTGATGGAAAATCCACCATAATCCTTGATAAATTGTTCCAGTGGCTAGTTGCCCTCACTGTTCCATATTTGCAGTTTATTTCTAGTCTGAATTGTTTAGCTTCAACTTCCAGACATTGGATGTTGCTATGCCTTTGTCTGCTAGATTGAAGAGCCATCCCTCTAATATCAAATTTCTGTTCCCCATGTAGGTAATTACAGACTTTAATCAAGTCATCCCTTAATCTACTCTTTGATAATTAAGTAGATTGAAGTTTTTGAGTCTCACTATAAGGCTTTTTCCCCCAATCTTTCAGTCATTCTTGCAGCTCTTCTCTGAACCTTCTCCAATTTTTTAGTGTTCTTGAAGTGTGGACACCAGCACTGGACAGAGTATTCCTGTAGCAGTCACACCAGTGTAAAATACAGGGGTAATATAATCTCTCTACTTATGGTTTTAATATTCTTCTGTTTATGCATCCAAGGATTACATTAACCCTTTTAGTCACAGCGTCTCGCTAGGAGATCATGTGCAGCTGATTATCCATCATGACCCCCAGTCTTTTTCAAAGTCCCTGCTTCCCAGAGTAGCCCTTTATCCTTTAAATGTGGCCTAGGCTCTTGGTTCTTAGGTCATTAATCTGTCTGTATTGAAACACAAACGTTGTTCTCCTGCGGCCAGTTTACCAAGTGATGCAGATCGCTTGGTATCATTTACCTATTCTCGTCATTAGTTACCATTCCACCAATCTCTGTGTAATCTACAAACTTTATTGGTTATCTCTTTTTTCTTCCTGGTCTTCGATAAAAATATTGAATAGTGTTGGGCCAAGAGCCAGTCTCCTGTGGGACCCACTAGAAACACTCCCAGTGGATGGTGATTTCCCATTCACAATTACTTTTTGAGACCTATCAGCTAGCCAATTTTTAATCCATTTAATGAGTGCTATGTTGATTTTGTAGCTTGTCTGCTATCCAGCCTAGCTTCTCTTGCTCAGTCCCAGGGTGAGACCATAATTCTGTTGATGTCAGTGTGCTGACTTGGGAACAGTTGTCCTGTGGTGGCACGGGACAGACAGATGGGTTGAAAGGGGCAGAGTCCTCATATTTAATTATACAAGGTTGCAAATAAAAAACAGAAACATGGAAGGGGAATAGATTTCTGTTTAGTCTCAAGTATTAGAATCTTTTCCACAGAGCTGTCTGGAAGACATCTCATTCTAAATGTTGTTGCTCATTATTGACTCTGGAGATCACAAGGAGGAATTTCACATTGGGCCATTGCTTTCAGAATCTGGTGTTGAGGAAACAAATACCTGAGAAATGGTGCTGACTCTCAGTTCAGTTCCCTATGCATTTGGAAATAGTTGCTTTGATTATTTTTCTTTAAAAGTTTAACAGTCACAATTTTGTTGGGCTGACCTAATATATGTCTTCTTCTGCCACAAACATTGTTTTGCTCTCCAGTCCCTATTGATAACTTGCTGGGCTGTCAGAGGGAGTAGGAATTCCACACCAGATCCATCTAGTGGTCCAGCTAGTCCAGTACCCTCTCTAAAAGTGGCCAGTATCACATACTTCCATGGACAATTCAAGAAACCCCATAATGGAAAAAACAAAGGAAGCTCCTTAACCTGTTAGTTACTGGTTGGCTTATCCCCTAAAACAGGGCTTTATGTCCCTTAAAATTTTTGTGTCCATATAAAAAGTGAATCCCTCTTTGGAATACTAAATCTCTTCATCTTGGTGATATTTGGGACAGATTTCTGTCACCAGTGCAGAAAAGTGTTTCCTTTTGTTAGGCTTAAAATGGTTGTCTTTCAGTTTCATTGACTTTCCCATTGTTCTTCAATTGTGGAAAGATAAATAGCATCCAATATACCTTCTGTATACCAGTCGTTATTTTATAATCTTCTGTCGTGTCTCTTTTCTCTCAGCCACGCAATCCCAATTTGTTTCAATCTTCCCCTTTATAGAAGTTCACTGTGCTGTCAGTCTATTTTGTTTTTTGGGTCACCCTTGGGTCACCCCTTCTATTTCTGCTAAATCCCTTTAGGGATGAAGTGACCAGTTCTGAACACTGTATTCCAGCTGAGGATGTGTGATGGATTTTATATAAAGCTACTATAATCTTAATAGTTTCCATTCCATTCTTTGTAGAACCTCAGATATCTTCTGCTTTTTTTTGAACACTGCTGCACATTTCACAGAAACTTCCAGGGAGCTTTGTTACACCCAGATCTATTTCCTGCGTGGCTACAGCTTGGTAATTAGAATAAGTAATCTGAACTACTTGTACACATGTGCATTACCTTACCTTTGTCAACCCTGAATTTGCCAGCTACTGCTGATGGAAGTCTGATGGAGCCTGTTTCATTGTTAAAGAGTGACACTTCTGGCTGGCACAAGAGCTGCTTTGAATGAGATCCCAAGATAATTCTGATCTTCTTGGTAGAATAATGACAACTACACTAGCTTTTAAGATGGCATTATGGCTGGGGAAGGGGGTAGTTTGGTGCAAAAATCCCCCCCCCCCCAAGGTGAAAGGATACAAGTCAGATGCTCCATTGTCTCTTCTCTCCTTCTCAGGCATTTGTGGCTCCTGTGCTATGAACATTAATGGTGGGAACACCCTGGCCTGTACCAAAAGAATTGACACCAACCTTAGCAAGGTCTCCAAAATCTACCCTCTCCCCCACATGTATGTGGTAAAGGATCTCGTTCCGGTGAGTTTCTGCCTCTGTTGTGGTTTGTGGGACCAAGGATGACAGTGTTTCAGACTATACCTTGGTTTTCAGGGACAGAGCAGCACCCAGCTGAGAGAGCATTCCAAAATTCGTACCTTTATATAATGTCTTTCTAAAAACTTTTGTGATCAAACACTAAGAGCTGGAGCAGAGAGAGCTAAGGAACCGATTCCTTATTCCTGTAGCTTCTTATTTAACAGGAACAGGTGTAACCACTGGCTATGAAGTGGGAGGTTAAAGGGGCAAATGCAGCACTGTCTGCCTGAATGTGTGTGCAGAACATCAGATCTCTTGCTAGTACAAATCCTAGTAAATAGTCAGTAAAATACTTTTTGTCTTTTTGTTTGTTTAAACTCAGGACATGAGTAACTTCTACGCTCAGTACAAAGCCATTGAGCCTTACCTGAAGAAGAGGGATGAATCGAATCAGGGCAAAGAGCAGTATCTGCAGTCCATAGAAGATCGTCAGAAACTGGTTAATACTCATGTTTTATTCCCTCCCCTCCTCCGGTGCTTTAATTTCATCCATATAAGAATTAGGTTAGATATTTTAACATAGTTGTCGTCATGCGTAAATCAGGGCTGTTCCTCAGAGGTAGGTGCAGAGTGGAATGTGGAATCATTTCACCATCCCTGCTAGAATCTTTTCAGAGATTCCCTTATGTGCTGCCAATTGATTAGCTGGAATGTGTATAATGTTCTGTGGGTTTGTCTGCATGGTGTTAGTTACCACAACTCCTATGAGTTGTGTTCTAACGGGATGGAAAACAAGCAGTATAGATAGACTTAAACATCAGATCAGCTGTCTGTACTGAGATTTTGTCTTCACTGTCAAAGAGAATTTTTTTTTTTTAACATCAAGATAAGATGCATTAGATCGCTGCGATTTTATAGCAAGGTGAGACTAGGCTTTGTGGTTATTACCTTGATGTAGCTTGGTGAAGTCAACTCTGTACCATCCCCATCCAAGTTAGACCTCTCCTGACTACATCATGGTAAAAACGACAGTGCCTTGTTTCCACTAGGATTTTACAGGGAAATAGCTAACACACATTAGCTAGCTCAGTGTGAAAACACACGTTTTTGGCATTGTGGATATGGCCATGGTGTTAAGCCACAGTTAACATTGTATAAGGCACCATGAGTCGCTGTTGGTCATGTTTTAACACATTGTCGTTTTCCCAGGTTAGTAAGCTCTTTGGGGGCTTTATAGTGTTGACAGCTAGGATAGAAGACTGGAGGGCCTTTAAAGAGATTTGCCACCGGAAGAGTTTTGAAGGGAAAAAGAGAACATTTCTAGAGAAAACATTTTACATTGCTAGTAGCTTTGTGTGTTTTTGTTTTTTTTTTTTTCCCTTTACACACACCAACTGTAGCAAAATACAGGTTTTTCTCTTCATATCCCAGCCTGTCCAGATAAATCTTGCAGTCAAGTTATAGTTCTGTGCTAGGGACATTGGTCTGTTGCTATGGCCAATACCATGGTGTTGCAAACGCAATATCACTGCAGTGTCAAGGAGAGCAGATGAGCTAGAATAGATCTTCCAAAGGAGTGAAAGAGGGCTTAGTTTGAACAGCAAACATTCTCTTTTTTTTTTAAACAAACAACCTAAGAAACTGTTTGAAAACATGTGAGAAGTAACAGGATATAATTTTCTAAAGGAATATCTGGACACTTCCAGGGTGAGTCTCAATTTATGAAGTGTTTCTGACGTATGAAGCCATCACATGACTGCTAAAAATGTCAGTGGTGCCATAACATAGCAGTACAGTAACAGCTGTGTTATCCAGCCTTGTATCAGCTGGAAAGCTCTGTAAACCGGCATTTCTAATCTTCATAGAAAGTCCACTTTATGGTCTGGTTGGCATGGGGCTGGCAGGCTCCCTACCTGGCTCTGTGTGGCTCCCCGGAAGCAGGACATGTCCCTGCTGCTCCTAGGTGAAGGAACAGCCACAAGGGGTTCGGAGTGTGGGAAAAGGTTGCGGGGCTGGGGATTAGAATGTGGGAGGGGATGCGGTTCCTGGCCCATGGGAGCTGCAGAGCCAGCATTTAGCACAGGGCAGGGGCAGCACGCTGAGCCGCCTGCCGCGCCTCTACCTAAGAGCAACACGGATAGGTCACCCACTGGGGCATGCTTGAAACAAGCTGCTGGAATATAAGCATTGTTTTCTCATACACTTCTCCTACTCCTCCAATATTTTCATGGCACGCTCCCTCCACAAAGAATCCTGTTAGGATGAGGGGCGGCTCTGTGTTTTGCTGTGCCAAGCACGGCAGTCAGACGGCCTTCAGCGACTGGTCACGCAGACTCGGCAGCATTTCTGTGAGTGATTTGCTGGTCCTGCGCCTTTGGCGTACCCGCTGCCGAATTATCACCGAAGCTGCGGGACCAGCGGACCTCCCGCAGGCATGCTGCCAAAGGCTGCCGGACTGCCACCCTCATGGCAACTGGCATGCTGCCCCCTGCAGCTTGCCGCCCCAGGTATGCACTTGCTGCATGGTGCCTGGAGCCGCCCCTGGTTACGATACAGCCAGAAGTAAAGGATCCCTGGTTTCCTGTTTCAAAACACCAACTGACAGGAATCTCTCTCTACAAGTGCAGAAACTGGGCCTTTTGCACACCTTGCATATGAACATATCGAAGTAGGAAGTCACAAGGGGGAAGAGAGTGGACAGGGAAGCACGTGTCACCTTTCAGAAGAATTGTTTCCTAGATAATGTCTTGCATTGCTGGCTGTCCTCTCTCCCATTTGCATTCAGGATGGGCTCTATGAGTGCATTCTATGTGCCTGCTGCAGTACCAGCTGCCCCAGTTACTGGTGGAATGGAGACAAATACCTGGGCCCTGCGGTGCTTATGCAGGTAAGAAGAAAGTAACTGCTGGGGGGCGGGCACTGCAATGGGATAGTGTTTGATAAAACAGGATTGTTTAGTTACGTTCTGGCACTTCCCCTTTTTCTGAAGCCAGTGGAAATGTGCAATGTGGCACTGTACATCCTTTTAAGGGGCTCTTGTTTACTCGGAGCTCAAGAGCAAGGGGTTTAGTAAATCTCAAATATATTAAAATAAATCATATTTTGAAAAGTCAGGAACCCCACACAGGGATGCACCTTGCTCTAATCCTGTTTAATTCAGGGTTTTGGAGCGGAGCAGCTCCGGAGCAGTGGAGCTGCAGGTTTTTGCCTGGAGCTGGAGCACACCTCCAAAGTCCTGGTTTAATTCCCGCCCCCAGCGAGTGTTGGTGATCCACTCTAAGCCCTGCTTGTTGTGGACAAGTGTGGGTGGGGCATAATACAGATGTTATGAAAAGCCTCGTGTTTTTTATTATCTAACAGCCTGAAGAGCAGTAAGGCAAAAAAAGAAAGTATCCTGTTTTTCCACTGCTTACCAGAGATTGGCATGCTCTTCTAGATGATACGCATAGACTAATTGGATCATGTTCTTTGCTGTCCTATAGAGATTCCTTTTTTTTTCTCACCCCAAAGAAGGGCACCAAACCCACTTCCTGGCTTGTTCCAAAAGATCAGCGGGTCAATTTGTAGAGAGAGAGACTTAGCACAAGATAGAAAGTCAGGAGTTCCTGAGTTCCAGTTCCAGCTCTGAGACTCTTTCTCTGTGACTATGGTCTTTTCTCTAATTTTTCTCCCTCAGTTTCCTTGCCTGTGGTATTAAAATGACAAATACTTGCCTTCCTCACATGGGTGTTCTGAGCAAATAACACTTTGTAAAGTGCCTTGAAGATGAAAAGTACAAAGTATTTTTTATTGCATCTTACCTGTCATGCTAATGCATTGAGCGTATTGCACTGGCAAAGGAAGCAAATTAATCACTGTGCCATTGATGAAAGATCACATTAGCTATTGCAACAATTTCCAGATATTTTAACTAATTACTTATAGTCACAGTTGCACTCAAGATTTTAAAGAAGTAGCTGGAGTTCTGCAGCATATAAAAGGAAGTGATTTAGACTCTGCATTGAAAGCCTTAAGTTAAATCATGCTTTTGTAAGGTATCTTTAATCAAATGCTTTTTTCCAAGTATAGAAGGCTACAGCATGCCCGGTAACACTCTGCTTTTCAGGCGTACCGCTGGATGATTGACTCCAGAGATGACTACACAGAAGAACGTCTGGCACAGCTTGAGGACCCATTTTCCCTCTACCGCTGTCATACCATCCTGAACTGCACAAAAACTTGTCCCAAGGTATGTATCCCTCTGTTACAGTGTGTACCCATATGTTCACCCCTTTTTCAAGACTATGATAAATTTCGTACAAAGTATACCTTGTGAGGTATCATTTGAAAACTCATAATTTACTGATCCTTATTGTTCGAGTAAAGTGTGTGGTGGTGGTGGTGGTGGTGTATGTAAAGTTATAGGATTCTGCTGTGTGATATTACCAAAAGAATGTTCCAAGTCTGGGGAAGAGTCACAAATCAGTTCCCCAGAGAGACACACACAGCCAATACCTCAGCCAGATGTCCGCAAGATCAAATGGACTATCACCTGGTTAAGTGGCCACTCTTTGGTAGGAAAGAAGATGTGAGCGAAAATCTACATCTTGACAAGGAAACAGTTGGGGGTTCTGTCCCCACAGACTTTCTGTCTCCTGAACCTCAGCTGGAGAGGATTCTCAAAGAGGAGAAAGAGCTATAAAAAGAGATAGGAGATGCCCCAAATTATCTGTTCCTCCTTTCTCTCTACTCACAGTTTCCACAACACCTGAAGAACAAATGAAACAGCCCTGGACTGGGGGGAGGGATCCTGACTGAAAGATTCAGGCTTTGTCTCTACACTGACAAGTGAAAGACAAAACTTTTTGTTGTTCAGAGGTGTTTAAAACAAAAACACCTCCACCCTGCAAAAGACAGAAGTTTTGTTGAGGAGAAGTGACAGTGTGAATAGCACTTTGTCAGCAGGAGCGTTCTCCTGCCAAAAATGCTAACGCTGCTCATTGGGGGGTGGAAGTTTTGTTGGCAGAAGAGCTATCTCCTGCTGACAAACAGCGGCTACGCTGCGCGCCTTTTAGTGGCATGGCTGAAGCAGCACAGCTGTGTAGTGTAGACATAGCTTCAGTCATTACCTTCTTTCTGTAGTTTAATAAACTTGTTGTATTGTTGTATCTAGACTGGTGGTTCTCAACCTTTCCAAAATACTGTTCCTCTTTTCAGGAGTCTCAAGTTCGAGCACCCTGCCTGGGGCTTAAGCATGTATCTTAGCTTCGTGGGGCCCCAGGCAGCTGCCCTGCTTGGCACCCCCTAGTGTAGGTCCTGCACTTGCAAATCGCCCCGCCCCACACACACACTCATACCTGTCCTGTGACCCCCAGGTTGAGAAACACTAATCTTAATGAATTGACGTACCCCCTGGAAGACCTCCATATACGCCCAGGAATACACATACTTCTGGTTGAGAACCACTATGACTGGAATCCCCGGGGAGCCAACTGAGGTCACTCGCCAGGGTGAACTGCAAAGAATGGAGCAGACAATCCCCAAAGCTGGTGGATATTCCAATACTTAGATTTACCAAGCCAGCACAAAACAGCTTCTGTAATACCTCGCTGGTTACCCGGAAGCCAACAACACAGTTCCCTTACAGTGACCCAGACACCCAAGTCAAATATGAGGAGGATCACTGGAAATCTTCTTTATTCATATATAAAAAAGTTCTAGCAATCCCAAAGGATCAGACACATTACCTCTCAGATTAATGAATATTTCAGATTTTACCCAACTACACGCTTACAGCCAGTCCTTATTAACTAAACTAATATTTATTAAATATAAGAATATTGGTTAAAAGATCAGTATACATACAGATATGAGTACAATTCTTGAGATTCAGATTCATAGCAGAGATGGGAGCTTTGTAGTTGCAAAGAGTTCTTTCAGAATTAGTTCATAGGTTGTAGTCGTGTGTGTGTGTGTGTGAGAGAGAGAGAGACAGAAATATATTTGGGGGGTCCAGTCAGGACTGGGATCTCAGCCTTGTGGTTTAAGATGCCTCTGCATGAAGTCCCAAGCAGAATCTGAGTTTTAAAAAAAGGATTGGGACCCAAAGCATCATTATACAGTTCAAGGCCTTCTTGTAACAGCTCGGAGTCCTTCCGCAAACAGTATGCAATTATGGGGACTTTTGAAGTAGATCCCTTTCCTAAGCATTGCTGGTAATTATCTACATAGATTAACATAAAACAACTGTCTGTTTTTTTTCCACCATTCACAAATTTGCTGTACATTTCAAGGAGAGATGAATACAGCCATATCCTGTGTTTGCAGTTGATTTAAATGTTAAGATGTCCTTTTGATCTCTGAATTAACAGAGTACAGCATAGACAGGGACTGTTCAATTACATTGTTAACCTCTACCAATACATATGTAAACACACACAAACACAAACATTATCTACCAATATGGTTTTGGATCATTTATCCTGCAGGATTCTGAACCCTTTCTGGTCATGCGTGTCAACCCCTGATCTAGACCAGTGTATTAGGATTGAAGAGTTTGGGAAGCTCCATTTTAGGATAACAAGATCTGTGCATATCGTTTTCTATTAATAACATGACAGACTTTATATGAGTGTGTGTTGTCTAGGAGAGGGTTGGGCAGTACAAGGTGTGCATTTCTTGGGGAAAGTCTGGGACTGGGAATTTGCTGGTGTTGCTCTGCAGTGTAATTCAAAGGTGGCTGGCCATAGCACTCTTCACGGTATAACAGAGTAACTTACATGCTGGAGGCTGTGTGAGAGTAAATCAGGAGTGGTAGAACTCGCAGCAGAGCAGTGTAAAAGACATGCCAGGTTGGAGAACTGAGGGGACAATGCTGTTCACCAGGTCAGATTGTGCCCTGGGTAATGTCACAGCCTCCTTCCCTCCCTGATCTCACTGCTAGGATGTTTACAAAGGTGATGTGGGATGGGAGCAGGTGAGTAGAGCCCCATGTAGGTTGTTAGACGATCAGGTGGAGGAATTAGAGCGCGAAATGTGCTCCATTTTCTTGTGTCTGAGCAATCAGCTGCTGCACTTGTTTAGTGAGAAGTGAAACGTACCATGGAATGGAGAGATGACTGAAGCCCACTGTTTGTATTATGAGCAATTGTGACATCTCTTCTCCCTCGTCAATGAGGGTCATGAGTGCAGGGCACTTGCACTCAGTCTGTGGGCCCAATGACTGGGGTGGGAGCAAGAACATCTCTTGACCAACATGTTTGTGAAATACTGGGATTTTTTGCTAGAAACATATGTACCCCCTTAGCAAGGGGCCTCATCTCCCTCCGACCGCAAGAAAAAAAATCCAGGAAAGTCTTATTAGCTCCAGAAAGTCTTGAAAGCCACCTTCTTAGGAGATATTTGCCACACACCCTTCAGCTCAATTAGACACAATTAGTAGTGTCTACTTCAGAGATTTAGTGTTATAAAAGCAGGGGGAGGTGCAGGTCAGGACTGCAGTGCCCTGACTGAGTTGTGGTGGGCAAGGGAAGTCTATCATCGTTCTAAATAGTGGTGTAAGACCACCAAGAGCAATACACTTATCCTGTAAATAAGTATCTGTTCATATTCCTGGTATCATTCAGCGTATCATTGAAGTGCTGTATAGCTTGTGTGTGTGTGAGAGAGAGAGAGCGCGAAGAGACTTCAGCTGTGTCTGGGAATTGTAGCGCAGTGGGAACTTGTTACCAGGGCCCTTTTCGGTAGCTCCCAGTTTGCTTGTTATAAGGTACAGATCACTCCATTCAGAACCACAGGAATTTAATTTTTCAACTCAGATCTGTGCAGAAAGTAAAATCTCCATCATGCAATGAATTAGTGAGTTGTCAGGGCAGCTAATCAAGTTTGAAGGGTTCTAGCTCTCCTGCAAACAGTATTATTCTTTAACTTACCTGGGTTGCACCTGAAAGTGTGAAATTCTTCCCTATAACTTTTTGAAAACAACAAAGAAATTGCTTCTAATCAGATCCTTTACAACTGAAAGCCCGCTGCCTGCTCCAGGAGTATATAACTCTGGGAAGAAAGATTCTCGGGGATCATCCATCTTTACAAGCATGGATCACTATAACTCAGTGCTTCTGTGCATATTAAATTGTGATTCCAGGTTGCATTGATTGATGGCGTCTACAGAATGTAGATAGCCAGTTATGTCTGGAGCTAGATCACCAGCTGATGTGAACTGATGTAGTTCCATTGAAGTCAGTGTTCATTTGTGCTAACAGAAGATCGTGTGTGTGCATGCAGATGTGAGAGAGAGAATTGTGTGGCATTATAATGAAGCAGCACATCATGGGTCTATGCACGGGTGAAAGTAGAAATAGGGACTTACTGGTATAGGGCTGAATTGGGGCCGGTGCTCGCCCTCAGAAGGGGCGGAGCCTCAGGTGGAAGGGGCGGGCAATGGGGGGGTCAGAACCAACCCCAGCCCGCCCTGTACCAGTAAGTGCCCTCCCCTGCTGTGGTAGCACCGGCATCCGGGAGCTCTGGCAGCAGTTTAAAGGGCCCAGGGCTCAGCCACCGCCCTGGGCCCTTTAAACCGCTGCCAGAGGCCTGGGCTGCTGCTGCTACCCCAGGGCTCTGGGAGCAGGGCTGTGGGGGCTATTTAAAGGGGCCAGGGCAGTAGAGGCAGCTGGAGCCCTGACCCTTTAAATAGCCCCCGGGGCCCGGCTGCTGCTACCCCAGGGCTCCAGCAGCAGGGCTCTGGCAGCAATTTAAAGGGCCTGGGGCTCCAGCCTCTGCTGGGAGCCCTAGACCCTTTAAATTGCCGCTTGGGGAAGCCAGGCCACCCCGGTACGGTGCACCGGCTCTTGCCGGTATGCTGTACCAGGGCGTACCAGTTTACTTTCACCTCTGGATCTATGACTTGTTAGTTAATAATCATCATGTTTCAACCGAGACGCTGTAATCCTAGATCTTCCCTTGGTCATATCTGAATTCCCCATGATTAGCTGGCTGGTAGAGTGCTTTTGATTTTCCCTGTTATGGTGAGATTAAGCATCCTCGTTTAGTTAGGCATCGCTACAGGGTTACAGAAAGGCCTTTCACCGCATGAACAGTGGCTGTACAATACAACAAAAAATCCTTGGGAAAACGAAACAGCCAGAAGCATGATGTGTTAGAATCACTTTTGTGCTGTAGCCTGAAGTGCTTTTGCTTTCTGTCGCTCGGGTCCCATATAAGAGGCAGCTCTTGCTTTTCTCCTCGTTTTTAAATAAAACATTAGGATTTGTGTCTTGACTCCAATGAACCTTATACAAGAGACCATTTTTATTAGGCAAAGTCCTGCCTTCGGAGCCCATGTGAAAATAACCCCAAACGTACTGCGTACAACTCTGCTCCAGCTTCAGCAAGAGATCTTATCTCAGAGCAGTTCAGTTTGTCAGTCCCTTGAGTGGCTGCTTGTCAGGTTTTGCCATATTCAGACCAAAAGATGAAATGAATCTTTTTTGTTTCTTAAAATGACAAGGGCTGGTGCTAACAAACATATATTGTGACTCAGGAAAGTGCTGCAAACATTTGAACAAGGACTCTTTTTGAAGATTTTAGCGGGGTCAGAATTGGGCACTGACTGTGGAGAGGCAGCTACCTGCTGGATGTGTCCACACTCACCCCACCCTGACTTGCCTCTTCAACCCCTCCCCCCAACATTGTTCCACTTCTTAACTTGAAGGATGGAATTGGGGGGTGCAGTGACTTTGTGTCTTCTCGCATCATGGTATGCAGAGACATCCAGGACGTTGCCTGTCTTGTCGGGGGCAGATCATAACGGAGTGGCTCCACTGTGCACTGTGTCATGTGAACAATCAAAAGGAGACACCATACTGGGGCTTGCCATGGGAGCAGGTGGCCGCTACCTTTATTTTTCAGAATGAGAAGGGGTGGATTTTGCAGCCCACACTCTGCCAACTTGCCTCAGTGGGTCCAGCATGGCTGTGAGCTTACAGCACCAATCCATGTTGATGTAAAGGAAACGCTATTAAGTGTAGTGTTAATTTCTCTGTCCGCTAACTGTTACACTTTCTTTGTAGGGATTGAACCCTGGAAAAGCAATTGCCGAAATCAAGAAAATGATGGCAACTTACAAAGAGAAGGCAGTCAGCGCATAATGCTGTTTCTTAATAATAGGCATAAAACGCACATACTATAACTGAACGTAATTTATATCTGATTTAGAAAGAGGGTTCCAGCAGGGACTTATGTTTTCCAGAGATATGCATGTACAATAAATACTGTAAAGAACAAATAAGAGCTCCTACTTTACTAATAGAATTGAACCAGCTTCTCTCCCATGTGCCTCCTGGATGGATTTGTAAATTCCAGCTGATGTCTGAATTTGGTTGACCTCTGGTGTGTGCAGGTTATAGGAGTGCTACACCTCAGACTTTACTCCAGGATTCTGGAACTGGATATGGGGAAGTCGTCTGTTTCCGCATTGGCACCACAGCAAAGTAGTAACCCAAAGATAATTCATCTAATAGCATTCATTCAAATGTAGCCATAGCTGAGGTTAAAGGTATGGAAGAAGCTTTCAAGGAAGGTATATGGGTAGAAATTACTCATGATGTGGGAATCCTCAACCTGAAGAATTTTGGGGGGTTTCAGGGGAAGAATCTTGCCTGACAATGAAACTGTAACTACTTAGGAAAGTGCCATGATGTCTCAGACCAGTGGTCTATACCCTGCCCAGGCCGGGGAACTTAATGATCCAACCAGTGCAACAGATTCAGTGATGAATCCTGGTCATATGCTGCCCGAGGCACATTGCGTATGTGCTAAGAAGTCCGTACCAGATGCTTCAGAGTGCAAGAAACCCTGTAATGCCAAACTCTGCAATAACGTATCTATAGTGGAATGTTATTTATTCCCCTGCTAGTTACTAGTCTGCCCTGAAGCATGAGGCATTACATCCCACTTGGAGCATACTGATATCTAATGTAAACCTGGGTGTTCTTATCCATATAACTATCAGCTCCTTTTTTGAGTACTTAGAACTCTGGGGTGCTCTCAGATCTTGTGGCAATGAGTTCCATAGGTTGGCTATCGATTGTGCTTAAATCAATTTTCAATTTGCTTCCTGTTTGGTCTCATTGAGCACCCCCATGTGCTACATATTTCACTCGGTTGCAGCTGATCTGTGGTTAATAGTTCTTGAAAGCCATCAGTACTGGCTAACACCATAATAGGATACAGATCACATGTCCTCTTTAACTTATTGATATGTCTGTATTCTATAACATTGTCCCTTCTGCAAAATTGGATAATCTCTCCCATCTATGGGAAGAATTTAGTTTCCTTATCAATAATTTGATTCCTTATAAAGATGTACTCTCCATGCTCCCTATTGCTAAGAGGCAGAGCAGCATCTGAGTAGCTGTTCATATCTTCATCACATACTGTTCCTGGAATTAAGACCCATTATCTATGCTGACCTGTGTATCAGGTCACTCTCACCACCCTGCAGCCCACACTGAACCCAGCAACTGAAATTAGACCAAAGTATCACAGCCCACAGCAGACTAGACTGTTTTGTACCACAGGCTGAGAATAGGGGGGACCAAGTGCCCAAGGGCCCTGTAGTGATGGGGAAATTATTAAGTGAGATACCCCCAGGTAATCCTAGCAAGTGACCTGCATCCACATGCCGCAGAGCAAGGCGTCGGGATTTTGCGGTTCCCAGTGAGTCTGATGCTGGGTAGAATCAAGGGACTTCGATGCAATGCAATGCAATGCAATTCAACAAGGCTTTATTCAATATGTGCACAAGGAAAGCCCCTGGTCCAAAAATCAGGCAGAGTCTCTCCAACAAGGAGCCCTTCCCCTTGCTAATTTATAGCACATGGCACTTATGTAACAAGTTGCATACATGAACCTCTAACCAATCAGCGTTAACCTTTCCATATATGGGTTTGTTTATCACGTGCTCCTAGTTCTCCATTCCACATGCTGAGCTCACACCCCTCCCCGTGGCCTTCTCCAGAATGTTCCTAGGCTGGTGAGCCACAGCCTGCTTCACTATGCGTAAGCACCCTGTAAACCACATTTTATCCAAAATGAACACAAGCATCCCCTTCAAAGGTAAAAAATCTCTGAGGTCACTGGGGGAAATTCCTTCCTGACCCCAGCTGTGGTGATCGATTAGAACCTGAGCACTTGAACAAGAACCAGCCAGCCAAGCACCTGAGAAAGAAAATGCTCGGTGCCACCTCAGAGCCCTGCCCTATCCCATCCAATGTCCCATTTAAAGTCATGACCATCCCTGATGCTTCAGAGGAAGGAGATTCAAAAAAATAACAGAATACTTGGGGAATCCCTTCCTGACTCCTGTAGGTGGCTAACTTCAACCCTGAAGCATGAGCTTTTAGGATAATACCGTATACACTAGAAATGAGCCTCGTAGCTGCTGAGCCTGACCTCTACCACCATATATAACTAGAAGATGAGAAATTAAATCCCAGGGAGGGAGAGGAATTGTTTATGGTGCCCATGAGGTGTAATTAGGATTAATTCCTCCCACTGAGAAGGTCAGTTCTCAGAAGGAATAGTCTACAAGGGGAGATGGTGGGAGCCTCAGTGAGTCATTTCAAACCAGGCTTCATGGCACACTGGGCAATCGGTGAGCAGAACCATCCTGCATTGGCTGAGTAGAATGGACTAGATGATAAACTTCTAGGCCCTTTTCTCCTTCAGAAGAGTGGCATGGTCAGCGGGAAAGGGCATCACGGAGACTAACTAGGTGGATCACAGCAGAGAAAGAGAATGTGTGTTACAGAGATTGATGGACACACAGGGGTATAGCTAGTGTGTGTGTGTGTGTATGGTTGGGTAGCTAAAGCACAGGAGCGCAAGTCAGGAATTGACTTCGCCTCTGCCACAGAAGTGGGTTATACACTGCATAACCTTGGACAAGCCCATTCCTCTGCTTGTGCCTCAGTTTCTCATCTGTAAACCAGGGGTGCTGGGGTGTGCCTAAAACCCTCCCAGCTTTCCCTGGGCAGGATGGGAGCTGGGACTGGGAGACCCTCCGCATGTCATGCTCTCTGGGTGTCCTGGGTCAAGGCAGGGCACTGGCACGAGAGGAAGCCGGGTTTGCCATGTGCCCAGGAGCCCTCGTCTGGACACAGCCACCCACGGCAGCCCCGGGCAGAGAGAAACTACAACTCCCAGCCGCCCCTGCGCGGCCGCGCCCCGCCGCGCTGACCCGCCAGCTGGGCTCCTTTGTGTCTCCGCAGCGGAGAGCGAGGCTGGCCGCGGCCGGGGCGGCGCGCGCGAGCGAGTTCGGCTCCCGGGGGGCGCCGGGTGCTGCTGGTGCGCGCAGCCATGAGCGCAGGTGAGCGGGAGCCGGAGCCGGGGGGTGTCTGCAAGCTCCGGGCCGTGCACGGGACCCCCGAGGCCAGGCGGGGCTGCTGCATGCGGGGCGCTCTCCCGGGCGCTGCGAGGCGGGAGCTCCGCCGCCGGGGGAGGAAGTTGCGCCGGCCCCAGCGAGGGTAAGAGCCGGAGCCCCTGGGGCTGCTCGGTGCACCCCAGGGTGCCGAGGGCACGGCGTGCTCCCAACGCCTGGGCTCTGCCGCTGGGACTGGCGAGGAGGCTGGAGCCAGCAAGCTCCCGGGGCGCAGCTGGTGGGATGCTCGGGGGAACGAATAACCTCCAAGTCATGCGAGTCCGTTCTGAGTCCCCCCGCCCAGCCCGTCCTGCCCCACTTCCTGCGGGGTGGCTGGGTTTGCTCGGTGGTGTGTGATGTGCAGGAGCTGGGAGCCTGTGGGAACAAGCTGTATCTCTACCTGCTAAAGAGGAGAATCAGTTTCATTCCCGCAGGCCTCCACCCCCGAGGCTCTGGCAGTCTGTCCTATGAATGATCTAGTTGTCTGTCCTCCCTCACCTCCGCTTTCTTCATGTAATGTGGACATGCCCGCTGTTAACACACCGGCCAGCAGGCCAGCAGGCTGCTCTGCGGGGCAGGAGGACTCATGCCACAGCGTTACCCAAGTCCCCGAGGTGGCCCGCACCTGCTTGGGTTGCGTTTCTGGGGCTGCTCTGCTCAGCGGCCCTCTCTTGCCAAACTGGGGAGCAGGAAACGTTCAGGTGCCTTGGGCTGAGCTGTGTCTCCCACACTTCTCTGAGCTGCAAAATTATTTCCCAGGGACTGGCTTGTCCCATCCCTTGCGTGTCTTGGAACAGGGGTTGTCCAGCTTATGGCTTAGAGCCTTCCTATCCCCTTTACAATCTCACACTGACCCTGGGGCTGCTGCCAAAGTCACTTAGGCACCAAACTGACATTAGGAAAGTCTTGATGTTTTTTTAGCTGTGTTTGAATATGTGTTCCCGGCTCCTGGAGGGAATGGGTGGCCCGTCAGCCCACTGGGGATCTAGAGAGCGTTCTGCAACTGGTCTTCAGATGACAATCTAGGACAGCGGTTGGCAGCCTTTCAGAAGTGCTATGCCGAGTCTTCATTTATTCACTCTAATTTAAAGTTTCGCGTGCCAGTCATACATTTTAACGTTTAGAAGGTCTCTTTCTATAAGTCTATAATAATGAACTAAACTATTGTTGTATGTAAAGTAAATAAGGTTTTTAAAATGTGTAAAAAGCTTCATTTAAAATTAAATTAAAATGCAGAGCCCCCCCAGACCAGTGGCCAGGAGCTGGGCAGTGAGAGTGCCGCTGAAAATCAGCTCACGTGTGTGCCATAGGTTGCCTACCACTGATCTAGGATCTACCACCCTGGAGTCTGTCTTCTTGAGTTGTAAACTGCTACTGAAAGCAAAAGGGGAGGTGGTAGCTGAGTCCTAGAGCTGTGACCCGTGCCGGGTGGCTTAGCACTTACTCTTTAAACTATTGGGTCTCATGGCATGGAGGTGACCCCAGCGCACCATTTGTGGTCAGGTGCAGCACTGCTGGTGAGCCTCTGCCTCAGTTTCCCCTCACCCAGGGTCCAAACAAGTCCAAGCAGGCCTTTCTAGAAGTAAAGAGCACCCTCTTTGAAAGGTGTTGTTTATTTAACCAAAAAGGACAACAGGAAAAGGAACAAAAGCTGCAGTGAGCTGCTCCACCAGGAATGTCCGGTGGGGTGGGAGAGTGCTCCCGGGCTGGTATGGTGAGATAAGACTGAATTCCTTGCCAGGAGCTTGGGCCTCTGCTGGGCGTTGGGCCAAATACCAGTCTTCCCCAGATAGTCCTGTTAGCTGAGCTCCCCAGGACGTCCCACACCCAGTTCATTCTCCTGGGCAGCTCCAGTGCCTTGCCTGGCATCACTGTGTTCTTGGCCTGTCCCTCTATCTGCGAGGCTCGCTCTCCAGGGAGATACCACTGGGAGAAGCTGCAGGCTTCCAGCCTGAGCTCTCCAAAGCCTTGATAAGCCCAGACGCACATTACCTAATTAACAGCCACCCAGCTATGTAGGCAAGTCACCACAGGGGGATCTGGGTTGGCTCATTCTCCTTAGTGGAGTCTCTTAAAGGTAGGCTGACCTCCCAACCCACATAGCACGAGGCAGTCTAGCTATAACTAGTCCAGGAAGGTGGGTTCTAACACATGTACAGCGTATCTACACTTAAGTGTAGCTATTTCATTTGGGGTGTGACTTTTGTATTTCTGACGTAGCCGTACTGGTGTAAGCCCGAGTGTGAACATGGCGATGTTGGTATGACGGACTTCGCTTCTGCCAGGTGTTTGCTGGAGTAATTTCTACTGGCAAACGTGCAGTTTTGTCAGCATGTGCTGCACCCACACTAGCAGCACTCTGCCGATACTGTATATTGGTATAGCTGTACTGGCAAAGCCTTCCCAGTGCAGCCCTGGTTTTATGCCGGTTTCCCAAACTGGCATAAGCTGTACCAGTATAAGCACTCATAACGGTATAACTGAATCCTTGCTAGGAGGGGTTTGCTGGTTTAACTATTAACTATCCTGATAGAATTATACTGGGCAAAACCTTCCTAGTGTGGGCAAGGCTTACCCAGCTGAATTCGCTGCAGCCGCAGGCTTTAGGAATGCTGAAGAAAACCAGATTTGGTTGCTGCTTTCAGTTTTAAAGGGCCACTGCCAACTTTATTTATTTACTGCTAGTTTTTAAAGAATTCTAATATCTGACAGAATCCTCCTATAAATAGTAAGTTCTGGAACTTTTCAAGCATGCTCCTCAACGAGAGAGAAATTGTTCAGCTGAGGCCCTGATCCTGCAAAGACTTGCACACCGGGCCTTGCACCTGCATAAGGCTTTCCGGATGGTGGCCTGAATAGACAGGAAGCAGTGAAACTGATGATAAAGTTCGGTTGAATGCACTGAGGTAACAGCCTGGAAACAAATCATTACCAGTTTAATAGATTTTTTTTTTCATTATCTTGTATTCTGACTTCCTCCATAACCTAGGCCAGAGAATTTACTCGATGAAATTAAATGTGTCCCCTTAAAATCTGAATTTTCTTATGCTAATCAGGGATGCACTGATAATATATGATAAATGACTTCGGGATCAGTGAGCCTTTTTACTTCTGTTACACTGGAAACATCTACTGTGTTTTACATAAATGTACAGAAAATGGGGTTCCTGCCCAAAGCGGGGCTAGTACGCAGGGTCAGATTGGATGCACCATTCTGCAAAAACTCCTACCTGGAGGTCGTGAACCTCAGTCAGAATTTCCTCTTTGCAAGAGGAATCAAAACCAATAATGAACCTAAAGTTCCCTTTAGAGGAGCTTCATGTGCTGTGTAGAAAACAGCTGGTCAGGGTTATTGCTGGGTTTCGCTGGGTGCCCCACCCCTTATACCAACTGACTTTGGCAGAACTGAAATCTTGTAATGAGAAAGGAAATGGTCACCCAAAATGTACTACTTCTGTACTTCATAGTGAGTTTCAGTTCTTAGCTTCCGCGAAGCACGTCAGAACAATGATGTGGGAAGGTAAATGATTTGCATAGATGCCTGTAGCCTTTCATAGAATAGAATATCAGGGTTGGAAGGGACCTCAGGAGGTATCTAGTCCAACCCTCTGCTCAAAGCAGGACCATCCCCTGACAGATTTTTCACCCCAGATCCCTAAATGGCCCCCTCAAGGATTGAACTCACAACCCTGGGTTTAGCAGGCCAATGCTCCAACTGCTGAGCTATCCCTCCCCTTATGGTAACAGACTATGTGCATTAATATTATTATGAGAAGAGGACACAGTGAGCGGGAATTTGTCTTTCTGCTGTTCTAAATGAGCAAGTCAAATGCACTTTGACTGAATAAACTGCTAAGTGCTGGTGCGACCCTGAGAGTTCCCCACAATTACATTAATCCCGTCAAGACTTTGGTGAATCAAGGAATGTGTCTTGTAAGTGATTGGGAGGAATTTGCTGCTCCTGGGGAAGAGAGGAGCTGATAGCACTGGTAGGGACCAACCTTACTAATGACAGGTCCTCTATAAACTTCCCAAGTGGTGCTTGACCAGTGCTGAGCGGCAATGCCCAGTCCTGCGGGCGCCGGTGGTGCCAAACAGGGTGGTGATCTGGGTACAATCCACGACGCATTAGGTGAATCTACATTTGTGCCATTTCTAATGCAAGAGAGGCCAATAATTCTGCATCAGAAGGTGTTGATCTAGGCTGCCCTGTGGGCTTAATGACAGCGTATGGCATTGCTATGCGGGAAACCAAGGGTTAGTAGCTTGTTGTAACTGCTCCGGCATGTCTCTGTCCTCCAGACGGCAGGTATCCCTGCTTTACTCACTGGCTGTGATGGTAGTGCCACCAGAGCTACCTTTGACGGTCTGATAAGCGCAGGGGATTGGGACTTGGACTCCTGGGCTCGCTGGCTAGCTGTGCAAACTGGGGGGTGGGGGGGGAATGATGCAGCTTCTCTGTGCCTGTGTTAGCTCATTTGTAAAATGGGGGAATTGCCCCCTCGCTTACCGGGGAATTGTGAGAGCCCTGGTCGTTGGTAAGGGGCATTGATCTCCTCTGCTGAGAGCTGCTCTAGAAGTGCGAAGGATTAGTCAGTCTCCATGCTAGGAGTGCTGCAGAGGTGATGCACACGGCCCCCAGTACCTAAGAGGCGTGCGGCTCCTATTCCTTGCAAGTGACGTTGCTGAGAAGGTGCCATGGGAGAGGAATGGAGAAGTATTAAACGTCAGGAGGTCCCACCTGTCCAACTGAGCTGGGCCTTGAGTTTAAAAGAAAAAAAAGTGGGGGGTACGCCCTGAAGAGCTTGTGGTTTAACTAAGGTCCAGATCTTACTGTCTAACAGGCCAGAGTGCATCGCGTGGCTGAGCCAGTTGATCGGCAAACCCATTGCGTTAGCGGATAAGTCAAACTAGCGGTGTTGCCAAGTCTTTCGATATTTGGTGTTTTTCTTTAAAGCCCCAGCTCCCG
Organism: Gopherus evgoodei; assembly: GCF_007399415.2. NCBI lineage: Eukaryota > Metazoa > Chordata > Testudines > Testudinidae > Gopherus > Gopherus evgoodei. Next base: position 6,180,769 of record NC_044339.1, on the reverse strand, counting down.
GAGCCAGGGGTTTAGGTGAATATTGTATCTCAGCTTTTGCTTTAGAATAGCTTCTATCCCTTCATGGCTGCAGGGAAAAGCTTGAAAATGATCCCTGAGTGCACCCTGAAGGCCCAGAATCTGGAAGGCAAGGAACCCCAAATTCATCACTTTTAGAAAAAAAAACCCATGGGCTATTTTTTAAAGGCAGCCTCCTGCCTTTTTTGAGGTTTGATTCATAGGTTTTTGTACACTCAGGGTTGACAATGCTAAACTTGCTGCTCTGTCTCCATCTTAGTACGTTTCCTCTCCCTCCCTTCCCCCGACGTAGTGGTTGGTGCTTCTGATTGGGTTACGCCTGGCAAAAATGTCTGTAGGCCAAGAGTTTTCAAAGTGACTAGTCATTTTGGGTCCCTGACTTGAGACGTCTGCCCGGGGGCTGTGTTCTCAGAGGGTGGTGTCACGTTCTGGGGTGCGATTCAGACCAGCCAGAAGTTGTCAGTGCTTGTTTTATAACCCTGAGTGCCCCCAAATACTTGTGCTACTTGTGGGTCCTTGCCTGGGATGTACACAACCGCCAGCGTTCCCTTCATGTTCGGTACGCTGCACAGCTCTGACTCAACCGTGTTGAATCCAGCAGTTATTACAGACGTATTGTCTTTACCAGCCTTAGCCGGTGACCCCAACACACCTCCCTCCCCAACCTTCCCCAAACCCATGTGCTTGGCAGCTCCCACCCCCCTCCTTAGTCCAGCAGACTGAGAACGTCCATTTATTCCTTTAAGGAGACAAAACTTTACCAAGGTTGTCACACCAGCTGGAGCTGACATTCACTTTAGCACAGACACAGCCCCCATTGGTTTAGATTAATAGTAAAACAATGTTATTAATGAAAGAAGATCGGATTTGGTGTTCACGGAGAAGAGAGAGAGTTAGAAACAGTTGCCAGCAAGTACAAGTGAAAGCACACAACTAAAAATCTAAAACTTCAGTCTAGCAAGCTTTGGTTCAACGCTTTGTCCAAGATGGCTTGTCTCACCCACGGTCTTCCTGGGTCGGGATCTCTTCCAAAAGATGCTGGTTCCTTTGGCTTCTTAGGTGAAAAGGAGAACTTGGCGTTCTCTGCCCCTTTCTTTTCTAGGCCGTTGACTCTTTGAAATGGGTTCTTCTGAACAATGCCCCCACAGTTAAGTTCATTCAAGCTGTGAGATTGGCTGCGTGGAGTCTAGTAGGGATGGAGGCTTCCTGCTCTCTTCCCCCACTTGGGTTTGCTGAAATGCAAATGGTTCAGTTTCCTGCCATCATCTTCCCCTGCTGCCGTGATGGCGATGGCCTGGTTCGCTACATGGGTATAAACTGACGTAAACACTCATTCCTTTGTTTAGGCAGAGCGTGTTTAACAACTTTGCCCAGGCAGGGCTGCCTGGTTTTGGACAAGTAACATCGTACAGGGGAAATTTATGACTTCACGTATAATGTTGCTACATATGCATTTCACTGTGACCTCCCTGACCAGGGTGGTGGTAGTTTTTCAAATGAGCCCTCACAAGGTATATATTTGTACAAAACTATCACAGCGGTGTGGAGGATGTGAATACCAGGCCCTTTGGGTCGCAGTCGGGTATCAGCATGTTCTGAAAATCCAGGCCTCCTTCACAGGGTCTAAACTTGGGATCCAGACTTCTTAGTCTTGGAAATCTTGGCTGTAGACAAGTTGAGCTAGGGGCTGTTCGTGTGTGTTTGCCTACGTGTTACTCAGCACATCTGCAGCAGGGAACACGTGTTTCTACAGCACAGTCTCTAGCCTGTGGTCCAGCGGTTAGGGCAGAATTTGAGAGACCTGGATTCGAGTCCCTGCTCTGCCACAGACTCTCTGGGTGACCTTGGGCAAGTCGCTTAGTCTCTTTGTGGCTCAGTTCCCCATCAGTACAATGAGGATAATAACTGCTTTGCCCCAGAGGGGTAGTGTGAGAGAAAATATATTACAGACTTATCCCTTAGATAGCTAGAACATGCTGGATCATTCTAATGGAGTTGGGGAAAGGTCTTGTTTTAGCTGGTGAAACTGAGGGGGGAGCCTAGGTTTCAGCTCAACCAGCCAAATTGAGGGATAACTCCAACTTGCCCTGTTTGTGCTAAGATTCTGCAGCATGAGAGCAAACATGGTGCAAAACGCCTCACTTTCCCTAGGGTAGACAAGGCCATTGAATTGTCTGTTTTAGAGGGAGGAAGCGACTGGTTCCTGCATGGCTCAGATGCAGGGTCGCAGACCTGGTATTGACGTCCTCCTATTCGAGCTGATGGCTGCATGACATACCAGACCAGCAGGTATCGTCTCTCTGCAGCAGATGCATGGATGTAGTGGGCCCCGGGAATGAAAGGAAATTCCTCACGCATCATCATTGTCCTTGTATTTGTCCCGAATGTACATGTTCTAAACAGCGTGGTGAATTTTGACCTCCAGCTGTAGCTTTCTGTATCTAAGTGAAGCCAAATGGCCTGGGAAAAGCTTGAACTGGTACAAAGCTCAGCAGATCAGCTGGTTAACAGTGTTCTGAATTCATTTCTCACCCCCACAGTGCTCTGCTTCTGCACTGTCTGACTGCTATACACAGCGTCCGAGTCAGAGTCTTTGTCCTAATAGCCAAAGCCCTCCCTTGGGTCTGGCCAATGCGCTCACTCTGCAACCAAGACACCTACATTCCACTGGAACAATGAAACCAATTGTGGAGCTGCACCGGGCAGTACTTGCCCCTTGAAGCTACTGTTTCAGGCTCTCGCCAGACTCTGGCATCAGGTATGCTTGGTTCCTGTTTTCAAGGTTTTCTTCTTGCCATAAGGGTGAGAGTTGAGATTCTGGAGCGCAAAGGAACGAAATACACAGGGTCCTGGCCTTGAGCATATGCAGTAGCCCCCAGATCTGTTGCAGAGACAGAGAGTAACGTTCAGGCCTGCCTTGCAGGTAATGGTGGTGGTGATTCAGAAGGGAGCGCTCGTATCTCTGAATCGGTACTGAGCCAGTGCCTTTGTGCAGAGCTGGTGGGCTCTGCTGTAGGACCCATCTTTAGGATAATGCATAGACGAGGTCCCAACCACTTATGTTTGTCCGAGATCCCACAGCCCTCTCCTCTCAAGAATTGGCTGAATCGCATCTCTGGTTACTACATTCTGGGTGATCCCTAAACTTCCCCTGGTTAAGATATTCCTCACTCCTCCCCTGGTGTATGTTGCTGATTAAAACCAGGCCAGGTTCCAGCTGTGAGCTTACATGATAAAGCTGCATCTGGGGGTCTGGATCTTGCAAATACAGTAGAATAGATTATCCCGACTTGACCAGCAGAAGAGAAATGGTCTTTAAGGCCGTGCCACTGCCACCAGCCCCCCCCATCTTGCCCTGCCACCTAACCGAGACCTTCTGTTTGAATAACCCTTCCTATCACCCTGCAGCTGAGGATCTCCAAGCACTTTGCAAACATGAATGGATTAAAGCCTCCCACCCCCAAGGCAAGTATTACCCTCCCCCCTTCTGTAAAATAGGGATCTCTCTCAGTGCCTAGGAGTCATTAAAGGTCAGGCAGGAAGCTTGTGTTAGAGCTGGGAACAGAGCCCAGATCTCTTGATTTGCAGCTCTGGGGCTTTAACCACACAGGCATTCTCCCCCCCCCGCTCTGCTTATGAGAAGAGGCAGCTCTTCCAAGGGCTCTGGAGCTGGGTTGCCATTGGAAAGTCCCAGGACCGAGCCCAGCCTAGGAGTGTGCTGAGCCTACAGCTGCAGGGCATGCCGAGCTCATGGCCGTGGGCATGCTCTGTTGGGACCTCCCTTCCCCAGTGGCACTGCAACTTCCATCCCCACCAACCATGACCCGAACTGCCTCCTGTGTGCCAGCCCTGCCTGGCCCATCCTCTGATGGGCAATCGTCTCCCCCCTTCCCACTAAACACCTCCCGTGTGCCTGACCTGCGCCCGGGTGCACTGCCTGGGCCACGCACCACCGGAGCCCCTGCCTGCAGGTGGGACTCAGCCTGTCTTAGCCCCTGCCCGCCTTTGGGCAGATCATGGAAGAACAAGAAAGAAGCCTGAGAACTAAGCTGCTGAAAAGCAGGTTCTCTGGATCCAGCAACCCTCCATGTGTTCCTGCAGTCATGCCTCCCCTCTGTGGCAGCTGTGGTACTACATGGAACTCATGAGATCAGCAAACAAAATGACCCCGGTTTATTTTTAAGGAAGGCTTTAAAAAATAGTCCAGTTGCAGCAATCCGAGTTTCCAGTATCAGCCAGCGCAGAACGGTTTCTCGCACACGCGCTCCCTACATTCTCCTGCTCGGTCCTTGATGCGAGAGCAAAAGGGAAGTAAGTTACAGGCAGAAGGTCACATGTGGTGTACATAGTATTGCAAGCAACTACAGGCCATTTTTGAAACATCCTTAAGTAACAGCAGCTGCTTCTGTTAAAGTGCTGGCTCCGTCCGCAGCTATTCTTGGGGCTGGCAGATGTGCGTTTCCATGTGACACCTAGCCAGTTATTCCTTCCAAAGGGTCTAAATCTCTTCAGTGATCCTTGTCTGAGGCTCACCTGCTTGTGAAACGTCTGCCAGGAAGGCTCCTGCAAAGTGCCCCTGGAGCCTTCAGAATCCGGGGCTATGTGGAATCGGACCCTGGCCACTCTGCTGCTTCCATCATTACCTATAAGCCTTTGCTGTGATCCTTGTCTTGCCTGTACCTAACTATGGCTTGCAGCCAGAGGCTTGGGGGTGTTGATCTAGGTGAAGGGCTCTAGGTTCTGGGGGTGTTAATTCAACACTTCCCTTTGCCGAGCATCGGGCAGTCTGCTTTGAAGCGCCCCCCCTCCCAGGAATCCGGAGTCCAGGACTTGCAGAGTTAAACCTTTTACTCTCATCTCCTGCCCTAATTAACTTGAGGAGTTTTCCCTGACTCCAGGCCTGGCCCTAGTTGGTGACTAGGTTATCTAAAGAGCTACCCAGTGCGAACAGCAATGAGATGAGTCTGGCTTAATATCGTTAAGCTCCTGCAGCTATAACAAATAGCTGGGCGATGCTCTGATCCTTTCTAATCCAGAGGCATTGACTGATTGTGCAGCTACACCAAGTCTGGAGGCATCATGGGGCCTAGTCTCCTTAGGACCAACGTGCTGTCTGTTACTGTAAGGATCTGTGTGATGACTGGGCTGAGACCTAGATACAGTGTGGTCCTGTTTTATTGGTAGAGTTGGGTGCTGAACCAGGGCCAGGACAGCTGGGATTTCCCAAGGCTTCTTATTCTGCCCAAGGCTTTGGCGCCGCTTGGGGGCAGGGTTTAAAGTCGTGTCTGCGCAGCAAAGCAACTAACCAGCGTGGCTAAGGTGGGGGTTTCAGCCTCATGTGCACTAGGGGAGTCTTACAACAATTCCCCGCCGTTGTTATCTCAGAATCTGCCGCAACATCGGGTGCTCATTGAGTAATACATGGCGTGGGCTTTTCTCATAGACCAAGCTGCCCAGGAGAGGGCACCCTGCTGCTGAAACAGATGGGGAATTCTGGCTTCTCTGGCGCTTTAACTTCCACTTGTGGGAAGGGAGAGACCTTGGTTTAAAGTCTCCGCTGAGCCTCAGCAAGTAGGTTGGAAGGACTTGTTTGTAATCAGAGGACTCGTGCTGTGTGACCCACTAAAAGGAATGGGGAGGGGGGCGAGAGCTTCTTTGCTCTCCAGGCAGGCTACCCACGCTGGAGTAAATGAGTGGATAGGGCCTTCGCTCCGCCTACCCCGCATAGCAGTCCCTGCAGCAGAGCTGGTGTGACATGGGAAGTGAGCAGTGCAGGGGAAAGGAGGGACACGGCTTAGTACCCCCCACTCCAGAGCAAGTGGAAAACAGACATCAAACGGTTATTTGTACTGCAGTAGGGACTAGGCGCACTAGCCACGGAGCAGGCCCCCGTTGTGCTAGGGACTGTACGAACACAGAACAAAATGATGCTGCCTGCCCCAAAGAGCTGATGGCTTGTGACCGAGAGTCCTGAGCCAGTCGGGCTGCATGCTGCCCTTTGCGCTGGGCAGATCGTCAGTGGCGGTCAGTTTATCCCGTTACCCATGGAGGCCAGAAACACTAAATTCCATGGTAAGGCAGACAGAGAAAGGGAGAGTGAAACATTTGCTGGGTCGCCCTTATCAGCCACAGCTGTCTTCTTTGGACTGTTCCTTACCTGATAAGGAGACGGGAATGTGCTGAAATAACTTTATTGCTTTCTATCTCGGCTCTTGCCTTGGTTAGGTTTGAAAACGAGGGAGGGTTCGGGCTTTATGAGCTTCCTGCTAGCACAAAGATCTGGCCACTAGCCCCACCTGGGAAGTCAACAGCCGTGTCTGTAAGAAGTTCCCGTGCCGTGGTTCCAGACAAGGTGGACAAATGTAGCTAGGAAGCAACTAGGCAAGAAAGCTGAAATTCACAAGCCTGCTGGTAGAGAAATACTCCGCCCCTTTCCCCCACACACACACCCTAAGTACTGCTGGTAATTACGGGCCCCACGTGAGTGTCTGAGCTTCTCGCCAGCCATGACTTTTATTCTTCTGCACGCACCCCCACGTGAGATGGGAGTTTTATTATCCCATTTACAGAAGGTGAAGCTGACTTATGGCGAGCGCAGGGGTGATTTTTAAAGGTATTTAGGTGCCTCTGTATCTTTAAAAATTTGGCTCTCGGTGACTTGCCGAAGGTCACACGGGAGATCAGTGGCAGAGCCAGGAGCTGAACCCAGGTCTTGCACCCTGCCCCGCCCCCAGGTCTGGTGCTGTTACCCAACAGCCCCTCTTTCCTCCTTGTTCGTTTGACTCAGAAACACAGGACTCTTCCAGCTATGCTAAGGAAGCGTTTCTGGTAAGTTTCATTGCGTGTGAACGTGCTGCTGGAGAAGAGCCTGATCTCTCTCATGCATTCATGTATCCCTCCTTTTCTCCCCCCATTCCCACTGCACTCTGATTTTCCACCTCTCTGCACACAGGGCATGGGGCGACTGAATTGGGGACACCTGAGAGCTTGCTTCATAAACAACCCCACCAGACAATGGGCATTGCTAACCTGCAGGGGTTGCTGCTCACCCTCCAGCTGAAATTTGCCCTTTTTTTCATCTCAGTAGCTCTTGTAACCTATGTTCCCTTTGTGATGGGGTGTGGCTGGTGCTTCGGTCGTCCCGACAATGCTGCGTTTTGTTTGGTCTCCCACAAACGAGGGCTGCGATAGCAAGCCCAGCCCTTTACATTCTCCTTTTAAAAACCAAGGGCTGGATGCATCTCACCTCTCCCGCCTACTCCTGGCTCTCCCCATCTCCAGCACCAACTGGAAACAGGATCGTTCCCCTTGGGTGATCACATGGCAGCAGGTGCAGTCACGGGTACAAGGACTTCCAGCTGAGCAAAGATCATCTGGCCTGGATTGGGAGAGGAGGGGGAGCTCGAGTGTTAATGTCTTTTTAAAAAAAGTGAGAATAGGGTGACTCTTATTTTAAATTAGGGCGCTTTAAAAACCATTTAGCTGGCACGCCAGCATGTGGATGCCCGAGCCTAAAGGCTAATCTTGTGTTTAGAGCCTAGGAGTGGGGAGATCTGGATTCTATTTCCAGCTGACCACCAAGTCCCTCTCTGTGCCTTAATTTCCCTGTCGATAAAATCTATTTTAGGTCCCATGCAGCCTCCATTACCATAGAATCTGAGCATTTCGTGATCTTGAATGGATTTATTGTCTCCAGCAGTGTCATTTGACTGTGGGTTATTGGACTTGAGGTGGGAATCTCCTGGGTGGAATTCTCTGGCCTGGGTTGTACAAGAGATCAGATTGGATGATCATAATGGTCCCCTCTGGCCTTTAAATCTAGGACTCCCTTAGACAACCCCCCCACCAAGGCTTTTGGCTCCTTGCCCATGTGCTGCTAAACCTCCCCTCCCTCTGTGTATATTTAGTCTTCACTGCGTTGAGCGGAAGAGTCTGAATGTGGCAGTTTAAGCTGCAGTGAACTAGCATTAGATTCCCTCTTGGACTAGTTCTTCCCAATAGTGTGCAGGAGTGACCGTGCCCTGTGACCCGGGTAGGCTGGCTTTTCTGCAGTTATAAGGATATTCTTCCTGCAAAACAGGCTTTCTGAGGTGGAGCTGGTTCTCTCACCTGTAGAACCAATGCACAGACCTGAGCTGGTAGCAGAAGTAGGCCGTTATCCGCTACGTGGGCCCACTGCTAGGGAGAGGTGGCTCTCACGCCTTGCAAGTGTTACACACGCAAAATCGCCAGTGTTCAGACTGTGGGCCCTACCTTGTGCACGCTGCTAGGGATGAGTCAGTGGGGCAGATTCCCACTGGCTGGCCCGAAACCAGGAAGCATTTGCAGGGGCTGGCCCAAGGGTTTGTATCCACTGACTGGTGATTTTGCACTTCCCTGGGCGAGGCTGCTGCTGTAACTGGGAACCAGTCTGGGTGCGCTCTGGTCTCTCAGTGCAGTGAAATGCTTGGGATACTTGCAGCGGTTGCTGTGGGCAGCCGGTCACTTCATAAAGGAAGGGTCTTTAGTGCATTTACCCTGTATTCATAGACCCGTACGACTGGGAGGGTCTTCGAGAGGCCATCTAGTCCAGTCCCCTGCACCCATGACAGGACTGAGTCTTCTACCATCCCTGACAGGTGTTTTTCCAGCCTGCTCTTAAAAATCTCCAGTGATGGAGATTCCACAACCTCCCTTGGCAATTTATTCCAGTGCTCAACCACCCTGGCAGTTAGGAAAAACTTCCCAATGTCCAGCCTAAACCTCCCTTGCTGAAATTTAAATTTCTTGTCCTGTCCTCAGAGGTTAACAAGAACAATTTTTCTCCCTCCTCCTTGTAACAACCTTTTTATGTACTTGAAAACTGTTCTCATATCCCCTCCCAGTCTTCTCTTCTCCAGACTAAACAAACCCAAGTTTTTCAATCTTCCCTCCTAGGTCATGTTTTCTAGACCGTTAATCGTTTTTGTTGCTCTTCTCTGGACTTTCTCCAATTTGTCCACATCTTTCCTGAAATGTGATGCCCAGAACTGGACACAGCACTCAGCGGAGGCATAATCAGCGCAGAGAAGAGCGGAAGAATTACTTCTTGTGTCTTGCTTACAACACATAGGTGCTGGGAGCAACCAGGGAGAAAAATTAGCGAGTGCTTAGCACCCGCCAGCAGCCAAGCTTCCCGCTCTGTCCACTCCCAGCATCTCTCCCCGTTGATCACTTCTCCCCCTCCCTCCCAGCGCCTCCCATCTGCCACAAACAGCTGTTTGGAGACATGCAGGTTGGTTCCTGGAGGGACAGAGGCAGGTCGGGGAAGGGGTGGAGTGGGGCTAGGAGCTGGGGCAGAGAGGGAATCAAGCACCCCCCACCCCACCCCTCCATACAGGGGAAGTCAGCGCCTATGCTCCTGCTAATACAGCCCAGAAGTTTGCCATTTCTTTTTGCTCCAGGGTTTTGCTGTTGACTCATATGTAGCTTGTGATCCACTCTGACCCCCGGATCCCTTTCTGCAGCACTGCTTCCTAGGCAGTCACATTGTAGAGAACAATCCCACGCTGGCAGGGAGATGCGCTAGATCTCAAACGCAACAAGCATCTCTGTTGGAAGGGTCAGATTTCTAGCCTGAAATCAGTGCCTAGGTAGGGGATTGCTGCTGAACAGATTCTGCACACGCACAGCTGGAGGCACGTTGCAGCTTCCCTGCGTATTACACCTTCGAGATCAAAGAGCCCTGTGCCTCCTGCCTCCTCTCCTTTCCCAGGCTGTAATTAGGCAGGCTGTCAATCACGTGCCATTGTTCTGGGCTCCATTGGCTGTGGCTAACAGAAAAGTTCTGATTATTAGATTATAATCCACAGCCACTTACATGGCTCTTTGAACGCAGAAATGACTGGCAAGGGTGGAGGGGGGAAGTGGTGACGTGGAAGGGGGTGAGGATCTCCCTTCCCTTGGGCTGTGTTTGGGCAGGGGGTGTGGTTGCTTTGTTTCTTACTGGTCGGGCAGGTCTCTGAGGCGGAGCATTATTACCCCTCCCATTCCTCCCCTCCACCCTACCCTGAATGCCCAGCTATTACCTGTCCTACAGCAGACCTGTCCCTGTGAGGCAGGGCTGTGATTTACCTGCAAGAGAACAGGAAATAACCTTGGAAAGGGGGAATCGCCACCTGCTTTGAAACAGGTAAGCAGCCAGGAAATCCTCTCTAGAATGCGCTTATTGGAAGGCAGCTGGCATGAGAGGGGGAGGTCAAAATGCAGGTGTGCCAGTTTCGCAGATAGCAGTGACTTGGAGCGTGAAGCTGTTACTCTAGAGATGCAGCCAAAGAAAAATCATCTGGCTGTGGACTTCTGTGGCCTGGATTTCTCAGTTCTGTTGAAATGAAAGGCCTAAAGCAGTGGTTCCCAGACTGGGGCTTGTGAATCCCTGGGGGTTCATGAAATGTTACGGGGGTTCTCAGGAAAAATTTCCCTAATGGTGGATATAGCTGACCCTAGGGACTCGGGCAGCATGGGGCCAGCAGCCTGGAGCCCCTGGACTTCCAAGAGCTGAGCAGATCAAAGCAAGCATATCTATCACACTGAGGAGATTGAAATTTCAAGATTCCTTATAAGAAATGGAAAGGGAGGTGGATATTTTTGCTGTTTTTAAAATTAAATAGGCAGCTAGTCTTGTAGTTCATAATAATTTAAAAAACAAGTTTAAGCTTTGTTGTAACGTGCATTGTTTGCCTGGACTGCTCAAGACCTGAATGCTTGTGTAAGAGGAACAATTTTGAGTTGACTTCTTAAATTGTGCTGTTTCACATCTGATACTCCTTGATGAAACCTAGGAGCCTTGTCTTCTAACAGGCTTAGTCAAAGTGATACAGGCTACGAAAGTGAGATCTTGGAAGAGTGTTGCCATTTTCATAATGTAATAAAAATACTGTAATGATTGATGCTGATAATAATAGTGTGTAATAAGCATGTCATAAAAACAAATTTTACATTTCCAAGATCACTGCTTTGATGATTTATATTCAGGTAAAGGAGGAAATCCCTGGAAATATTCATTTTTAGGAGGTGATTCGTGAGACTTGATATTTCAGTGAAAGGGGGTCACAGGTTGTTAAAGTTTGGGAACCACTGGCCTAAAGGGACCCAGTCAGATATTGAAACAAAGCTCCTTATCTTGCCAACACCATCTTTTTAAAAGGAAAAGACATTTTAAAATGCTAATATGCTTTTTGCTGTTTATGTGGAGAGACACAGACAGCAAATTCACCACTTCCCCATTCCTTTGGGTGGTCAGGTTCTAGTTAGTTTCCTTTGCAATTTCATGTGCATTAGCTGCAATATTTGGGTTGCAAAGGCAGCTAGGGAAGGCTTGTGTTTAAAACAACCCCTTTCTCTCCCTCCTTCTCTTTTAAATGACAACAGTGGTTTTTCTGTTGATCTTAGGTTTTCAGAATACAATCATAGAACCAAAAGGTTAGACAGGACCACAAGGGTCATCCAGTTTAACCCTCTGCCAAGATGCAGGATTTGTTCTATGTAAACCATCCATGACAGATGGTTTCAACCTTGTGTTCACCCAGCTTATATGCATAGCTGACCTGCCAGAAATGCATGTCTGGCAGACCCGCTCGTTTCATGGCGTTTGGCTGAAAACTAACAGATCTGGAGCATGCAGTTAACCCAGCTCTCTCCCAGGCTTTTCACAAACTTTCTGGGGTCCTGCCTTTGAGGTCTGACTTTATTTGATGAAACTGTTACTCAGACTGGTTCCCTGTGAATTGGCGACATAGCCAGTAGGAGATGTTTGTAGTGAAACAGCGGGAATGTGGAACAAACCCAAGCTGGTGGTGTGAGTGCAGAAAGCGACCAGCTAGTTTCCCCTTGGGAGGCGAGGTCTTATCAAAGAGCTCAGGACCAGATTTCCAAGTGCCCAGCACCCACAACTGGGGCTGGATCTTCAAGCATGCCCAGCACCTAATGTGAAAATCGAGCCACTTATTGTGGTGCCTAAATGGGAGCTGAGTCCTGTTGTTAGGTTTTTATCAGCTGCCCCTCTGAATTTTAATCAGGCTGCGTCTACACTAGAAACTTCAAAGCGCTGTCAGGGGCACACATGAGCGCTGGGAGAGCTCCTGGTAATCCACCTCCGCAAGGGGGATGGCTCTGAGCGCTCCTGTCCACGCTCGTGCTTTAAAGCGCTCAAACTTGCTGCGCTCAGGGGGGTGATTTTTCCCACACCCCGCAGCCAGCGAGGTAGAGTGCTGTACAAGGTAAGTGTAGACAAGGCTTCAGTTGTAAGCTCCCGTAGAACAGACTTCTCGCTATGGGGATGTGTGAGGCCTGGCGGCAGTTGGCTGCAACACCCCTGTTGCTGTTGCTAGGGGGAGGGATAGCTCAGTGGTTTGAGCATTGGCCTGCTAAACCCAGGGTTGTGAGTTCAATCCTTGAGGGGGCCACTTAGGGACCTGGGGTAAAAATCTGGGGATTGGTCTTGCTTTGAACAGGGGGTTGGACTAGATACCTCCTGAGGTCCCTTCCAACCCGGATATTCTATGAGAAGGTAGAGGGGCGCATGGACGGGCACACAGTATAAAGGTGGGACCTATTTGTGAGATGGTTCCACTTCAGATATTCAACAGAACACACCTCTCCCTTGAAAATCTGTGTCTGTTATCAAAGCTGGCCAGTGGATTTAGCTGCCTGGCCACCCCTGACAGGAATGGCTCAGATCCCCGTCATTGCTGAGATGCTAAACTGTCCGTATCTTGGTGCTGCCATATTAAGCCCTAAACCCGAGCCAGGTTGAGTCTGTCTACCTGGGTTGAGAGTCCGGCCCCCAGCTGGAGGGGAGACATACCCTTAGGGCCATTTTCTGATACCCTTTCTCATGCTGAATAGCACCATCCTCCCTGAATAGTTCTCCTGAAATCAATGGGGCTGCTTTTGGAGCAAGGTACAGTTCTGTGTATCAGTGTCTGGCCCTTTAGTTTCCTTTCAGTTCTATCCGCCTGCCCCTCAGACTGGGTCTCAATCTTCTAATACACCAAACACCCAAGTGCAATTCGACAAATGAGACTTTGCACCCATGTAAGCTCAAAGATGAACATAAGAATGGCCATAGTGGGTCAGACCAAAGGTCCATCCAGCCCAGTATCCTGTCTGCCAACAGTGGCCAATGCCAGGTGCCCCAGAGAGAGTGAACCGAACAGGTAATGATCAAGTGATCTCTCTCCTGCCATTCATCTCCACCCTCTGACAAACAGAGGCTGGGGACACCCTTCCTTACCCATCCTGGCTAACAGCCATTAATGGACTTAACCTCCATGAATTTATCTAGTTCTCTTTGCTTCTTCGTCTTTCCCTTACGCCTTCTTCTGAGCCTGCTCCAGAATCAGCAACCTCACACTGCAGGTCCCCATCGCCCAACTTTCATTCTGTCTGCACAGTGTTTTGGTCTGTTCTGGGTACAAAAGGGGGAAGTGCCTCTCTGAGGCTACGTCTACACTACAGCATAAAATCAAAATTACTAAAACCGGTTTTATAAAACCGATATTATAAAATCGATTTTATGCGTCCACACTAGGGCACATTAATTCGGTGGTGTGCGTCCATGGTCCTAGGCTACCATCGATTTCCGGAGTGGTGCACTCTGGGTAGCTACATTAAAGGAATGAGACCAATAACTTCGATTTCCGTCCACACTAACCCTAAATCGATATAGTAATATCCATTTTAGGGTTACTCCTCTCGTTGGGGAGGAGTACAGAAATCGATTTTAAGAGCCCTTAAAATCGATTTAAAGTGTCTTGTAGTGTGGACGGATACAGAGTTAAATCGATTTAACGCTATTTAAATCAATTTAACTGTGTAGTGTGGACCAGGCCTGAGGGTCGTGCTGTGTAGTTAAACAAGGAAGCTAGAGTTCAAGGCTGCTGCCTCGTGGCCTCCCCACATGCTCCATTTAAAGGTGGGTCTTAAAGCCAGGTGAGGGGGAGCAAATCCCACTCAAACTGCTCAGCCTGCTAAACACCACAATGTGGGTCTTACTCTGTTCATTTACTGCTCGTGCAAAAATACGGCGGAACGCCCTCTCCCTTGAAAGGCCCTTTTCCCCTCGCAGCTGCCGATGCTGTCTGGGTTTGTGTGAACACAGTGAGCAAACAGCCGGCAGCAGGTAAGTCTTCAAGGAGCGTGCGGATGGCTTGCGGTTTGCAAATGACCACTGGGATGGGTGGGATGGTTTTGAAAGCCATCAGCATGTTCAGTGAAGAGCAGGTCTCAGTTGCCCCTTCTCTGATGGAGCTGCTGGGATCGGCATCGCTCTGTGACTTGGGTTACTGCTCTTGACACTTCAGGAGTCTGAAGACACCAAATCCAGTCTCTCTCTGAGATCGATCCGTGGCTATCTAGGGCTGGCTGGCTGTCACCTTGGCTCCTTGTCCCTTTGTACATAACCCTCTAGAGCAAACTCCCTCTTGTTTTACTCTGCCTCCTCCCTGGGAGCTGTCCCCCATGGCCACGCTTAAAGGGGCATGCCCACATGCCCTGTATACCCTGGGGATTTGCCTAGGTTATAGCTAGCAGCAACCAACCTCCACTATAGTTGCACCAATGCAAATCCCTGCTATAGACAGAGGAGACCCCTAGAAGTTGCCCCAGAGCTGTTTATTCCCATTTCAAGCAGGGGTAATCTGCACTGCTACATGGATCTGCATTACTGCAGAGAATTCTTTCCTGAGTGCTGGCTAGTGAGTCTTGCCCACATGCTCAGGGTTTAGCTGATCGCCATATTTGGGGTTGGGAAGGAATTTTCCTTCAGGGCAGATTGGCAGAAGCCCTGGGAGGTTTTCGCCTTCCTCTGCAGCATTGGGCACGGGTCACTTGCTGGAAGATTCTCTGCACCTTGAAGTCTTTAAACCAAGATTTGAGGACTTCAGAGGCTCAGACACAGGTTCGATACAGGAGTGGGTGGGTGAGATTCTGTGGCCTGCGTTGTGCAGGAGGTCAGACTAGATGATCATGATGTTCCCTTTGGACCTTAAAGTCTTTGATTCTATGTGGCAGTTTTGCTTGCCCGCACCAGCTCTGATACAGCTGCGGCCTAAGGCCTGGTCTAAGCAGCAAAAAGTCTCACGCTCCTCTAGCTATTATAGCTACGCCAGCAAAGCCTCAGTGTAGACACAGCTTCTGCCGGCGTAGCTAATGTCGTCTGGAGAGGCAACGTGCCTACGCGGACAGAAACACCCCTCCTGTTGGCACACACTGCATCTAAACTAGGGACTCTCCAGCACAGGCTCTGTAACGTAGACATGGCTTTAGCCTGGCCTCCCCATGTGCTGACCTTTATACAACATCGTCCTAGCGCTGTCTCCATGTGTTGAATTTCATGATCCTGGGTGGTAACTCTATCTGCAGCTTTCCTGGCCCAAAGTGCCTTGTAAGAGACCCACAACTGTGCTGGAATAGTGTGTCTGGATGGCTCTGCGTTCTTTCTCGGGCTAGTTACCCACTAAAAACTGTTGCTATAGGAGTTGTAAAGATAGCGGGCTTGGTTTCCTTGTTTTTAAGTGAAAGAGGCAGTGGGAAGGAGAGGGTGGAAGAGGATAATCGCATCAGGAGGACACCAGGATATAAAAGGCTGCTGTGTCTTCGTTCCTTTGGGGCCGGAATTCACGTCGGCCTCATTCAGAAAAACCGTGACAAGCTGTGGAGGCCCGGTACAGCCGTAAACAAGGAGAGAATAAGTGCAAAGATTTCATGCCGCTCTGAGGACGCCGGATCCATTACTGCGCAGTCTTGAGAACTGGTTCGGCCGTTGAATCCTTGTGGTGTGACAGTCTTGGCTTCTATGCTGTGCTTGTCTGTCACTGGGAGGACAGTGTGACATAGCTAGGTGCAAATGCTTTTAGCAAGGCATCTTGTTCTTGTCAGAGCAGGGGACCTGGGATCCAACTCCTGAGTGCCAGTCCTGCTGTGCCACTGACTTCCTGGGGGATCTTGGGCAACTCTTAGGCCTTCTGTGCCTCAGTTTCTCCATCTGTAGAAACTTTCCTGCCTCATGGTGCATCTGGGGAATGACTGTAAAGCTGTGTATGGGCACTAGCTGTTCATAGTGTCTTGTCTTTGTGTGTGTGTGTGTGTGTGTGTGTGTGTGTGTGTGTGTGTGTTTGTAACTGAACATACATACACAATACGCAGCTGTGTTTTATATAGTATCTTGAATGCAAACTGTATCACTAAATACTTTATAAAGTTACATGGTCACAAATCGGAGAGAGAGGGTGTGTAAAGATGTGGAGCGGAGCAGGGGACTGAAACGATTTGAAGCGTCGCTGGAAGCAGAGATGGCAGGAGATGCAGTGGAGAAAGCTCTTGCAATGAAAGTGCTGAGAACGTGAGGACAAAGAGGTGGAGGATGGTTCATAGAGGCCTTTTATTTTTTTTTAAAGGCCATCTTGACTTGAACCCCCAGCTGAACGGGAAGCCAGTGCTGTTTGCACGGAGCTGAGGACCTGAACGCAGTACAGAAGAGCAGAGATGTGGACATAGCAAGCGACTGAAGGCAGGTCTGCACTACACGTTCACACGGTAGTGTGTCTGGTGAAGACGCTCCCAGCCAATGGGAGAGAGCTCTCCTGTCGGTGGAATAACGCCACCTGCGCGAGAGGCGGGGACTGCGTTGGCGCAAGACGCTCACCTGTTGACCTAGCGCCGCCTGCGCCAGAGGGGAGGTCGGTTTAGCGACGTCGCTCAGGTGTGTGGATCTTTCCGACCCCTCAGCGACGTAGTTACGCTGAAGTAAGTGTGTCGTGAAGACCAGCGGTTCTCAGCCGGGGCTCTGCAGGCTGAGTTAAGAGGGCAGCGGGGCTCTGAGCCTGAAGTGTGTAGCCCCGAGCCCTGGCGCCGCCCGGAGCAGAGCCAAGGGGAGCCCTGAGACCTAGAGCTCCCCCACCTGGGTCTAAAGCCCTGAGCCCCGGCACCTCCGAAGGAGCTAACGTCAGGAATGGAGCCATGGGGCTGAAGCCCCGAACCCCGGCACTCCTGCTGGGTCTAAAGCCCGGAGCCCCGGTGGCTCCTGTGGGGCTGAAACTGGGAGCAGAGCTGCAGGAGCCGTGGGGCTCCCCCGGGGTTTAACGTCCTGAGCCCTGGAGAGCTGAAGCCCTGAGCTCTCCACCCGCCTGGAGCTCCGAGCTCTCTTCACCCCATGGCTGAAGCCCCAGTCCCCCGCCTGGTGGCTGAAATCCAGAGCCCTGAGGCCCCCCACGTCAGACCTGAAGCCCTGAGCCCCGCAGGGCTAAAGCCCCATGCTTCTCCCCCTCACACTCGGTGGCTGAAGCCAGGAGCCCCAAGGTCCCCACCCCCAGCTGAGCCCTGGAGTTTTTATAGTATGTTGGGGAGGGTGTCCTCAGAAGGAAAAAGAGAGAACCACTGGTGTAGACCAAGCTTGAGTGAGAGTATTGCCTCCTCCACCTGTGGTTAGAGACAGCCCTTGTGCAAACAGCATAGCTACTGAGCATACAGAGAAAACGGATGTAGTAGAAGAGAAATCCTGGCTTTGAAGCTGGTGGTTTCAGCTAACTAGAGCTGTTTGGAAAATGCTCTGTATTGTACGTGCATGAATCTCCTTTGAAATTTGTCATGGAAGTTTTTTGGTTTCTCAACAAAAGCAGACTTGTGTGAGTGTATGTGTGTGTGTGTCCGTGCGCACGCGTGTTTCCTCTTTTTCTTTTCCTCTCCCCTTCCCCCCGTCTCAGAAAAGGGGGAAGGAGAATGAAGTTTTCATTTTTGTTTTAATAAAAGCAAACAGAAAATTTCAACCAAAATGTAAAGTTTTATCCAAAATTATTTTTTTTCCCTTCAAGTCAAAAAATGTTTTGGATGAAAAATGTTCTCCGGTAGCTGGGTTTATGTCCGGAGGCTGGTGTCTGGCTTCTACTGAATGAATCCCATTGCTAGCCCCCATAATCATCACCATCCCTACCCCACCGAGGGCAGAGTTTAATTCCCTGATATCTGAGAAGCTCTTTGAAGATCCTTGGCTGGCAGGTGTTAGAGAAACACTAATGATTATTTTACAGTTTCACTAGGTTTTAAAGGCGTTGTCTGCCTCTGTGCTGATGGCTTGTTTTCTATGTCGTTTCTAAAGCCAGATGAGATCTCTGGGATCACAGCCTGACCTGTAGAACTCAGGCCAGAGAGCTTCCTTGAAATAATTCCTGTTTCAACTAGGAAAGCATCCAGCCTTGATTTAAAATGTTTTAAAAGCTTTGTCGTCATTACATCTGCTTTCATTGTGTGTTTGTCTCTGTGAAAAATCCTTGCTTAATGCCACCTGCTGCTGTGAAAGGGAGACACCGGGAATGGGAAGCTTGACAATGAATAAAACAGCTGAGGCAGCCAGGGGAGCGGTGACTAGAGAAGTGGCTTTGAAGTGAAACACCTCTTTGGACAGGTCTCGGCAAGGCCAAGAGCCCGGCCAAACCAGCATGTCCTGCTGCCTTTCCCACGTAGACGTTAGTTCGCCTTCCTGCCCAAAGGCAGGGGTACGTGGCCTTGCGGACGTGGTGAATAAAGCCCCTGTGCCCTGATGCTGCCTTGCTAGTCAGGGTCAGGTGTTGGTATCGTTCATGAGCAGAGCTGGCCCAATGGCGCAGCGATGGATTCCTGGATGTTCTCTTGCATCCCAGGGCTGATTTGTTTAGGCGTCATTGGGTGTTTGATTTTCATCCCTCTGTTTTGAGGGGTTGTATTACTGCGGTGATGGGCAGCATCTGAGCACCTTCTATGTAAATTGAATAGTAGCAGTGGACTGGGTAATCTCTGGCACTTCTCCCCTTTCAGGGTCAAAACTGCTTGGAGTAGAATTTTTTTATTTTTTATTTTTTTTGGTGGGTTTGGGGTTGGCTTTTAAAATTTTTCATTAATTTCTTTTTTTAGAAGTCCGGTGATTCATCTGAAGTTTCTTGCTTGTTCCTCGCTTGTTACCCATTTGTTAATATATGCAATGGTGGTGTAGATGTGTTGCTCCAATCCAGTTGCAGAAATAGTACCAGGTGGCTAAAGGTGTGTCTGCAGTACGGTCAGGTGGGATTGTAGCATGTGTGGCCATACCCCAGCTAGCGTTAATCTACTTGCCTCGATTTAACAAGAGCAGCGAAACTGCATCAGCACGGACTTCAGCACAGGTTGGCCTTCCGAGTACGTACCCAGGGTCCCACACGGGCTTGTACAGCCCGTGCTGTCACGGCTTCCCTGCTGTTGGTGCTCATGCTGGTTAGAGCAACATGTGCTACAATCTCCTTTCCAGTTGCAGGGTGGACATACCCTTAGACAACCAATCGGATAGTGAAAACAGGCTTCAAAACTAACCGTTCTCCCATTTGTGGGCTGTAACTATTTCGCACAGCTGTTCCCTGGGTGCTGTGATTGCTGTCTGCCTCGCGTGTCACCAGCCTCCATGGGGAGCTCCCTTGCGGTCACCATTCCCCTCAGTCAGACCTGGGTGCTTCCCAAGACCCCTCACATGGCTGGCTCTGGAGGGACCGGCGGAGAATCGCTGCTCTAAGCCATTAGCAGGATCAGGGCCGCTGAGAGCAGGTTCAGGCCCCGGTGAAAAAAATTTTTCAGGCCCCCCAGCAAGGGCAGACCAGCTAAATGGGCGGGGAAGCCGGGCCCCCTTCCAGACCGCCGGGCCCCAGTAATTTGTACTGGCTTCCCCCCGCCTCGTCGGCCCTGAGCAGGATCACAAATGCAGCTATTGGGATCCACTGCGCAGCTCCATGTACTAGAGCTTTTTCTGTTTCTGGTAAAACGGGGAAATACGACCAATCCATCAAGTAACACGGTGTTCCTCTGTTTGCATTCACAGATAGCAGCAAGTTGCTGGGAAACCATCCACCTGTGTACGGGACGCTTCTGCAGGGCCCTGGTAAATCCTGCATGGTACGTAGGAGGATTTGGGGTGAGGCAATACAAGGATATTTGCAGAATGGATCATGAAAATATGTCAGTGGTTATTTGCAAGGCCAAAAAATGAGAGGGGATCTTTGCAAACAAATGGCCACCAGTGGGTTCTCTGTAGGGCTCTTTCTATGGCTAGGCGTACAGCTGTACTAGGGGAGCTGTTTTCAGGCATGCTGGAGTTAATATTTTCCACTGCATTGTGCCATGCAGGGTGTTCAGTGGAGGACTGTGTGTGATGTTATGACACAGGCGCTGTGAAAAGAGACATCTGATTGGCTGGTGTGCGGTTCTGATGCTGCCTCTCTCTCGGGCTGCTCTGCTTGCGCTGCATCGTCAACCCGATCGACCTGATTTATCCAGCCTCTTGCCGTTGTGCCCTGTGGAACGGTGCCGCTCCACTTGTGTCTTGGTCCTCACCAGCCCGTTAGCTGAGCGGACATGAGGCCTGATCTTATGCCCAGTGACGTCAATGGCAAGGCTCCCCTTCTCTTCGGTGGATACTGCATCTGGCCAGTGGTTTCCAAACCTTGGTCTTGGGATGTCTTTGTTTCCCGCCAAAGCAGCTTTGCTCCAGTTAATCCTGTTTTCAGTCCACCAGTGCCAGGAAGTTGAGTGACTTAGGGCTTTTATCAGGAGGGGTTGGGTACTTTTTTAAGTAAAACAATATCCCTCTAATGATGGAGTGAGCACAGCTCTGAGCGGCGCACCCAGCCTCCATCACCCACTTGTTGAATTTTCAGACCATTACCTGTGTGGTTTGTCCCAGGCCGCCCCTCCGGCTAGGAAGCAGCTCCCTATGAACATCTGCAAAGCTTCCTCTTCCTCCCAGCCCACCGTAAAATTCTCCTTTGCCGTGATGCCAGCGCAAATACTTCAGTTAAGCAGCTGGTGTGCAGAGCTCACTGCCTGTCATGCTGAGCAAGATCGTCTCATTCTCTCCTTTTACTCCCCTGTTGGTTGTGCTGTATCTATCTATCGTCTCTTACACTTAAACTGTCAGTCCTTTGGAGTAGGGGCAGTGTGTGTTTGTGCAATGCCTTGCATGGCGGGGTTCTGGTCCGTGACTGGGGTTTCTGCATGCTAAGGGGGAATACAATCATATCATATATCATACAGGTCATCTTAATTAATTAGCCTCTTAGAGCTGGTATGGCATCTTCTCTGTATGTCTACACATACTCTTCTTATGTGTTCCATTCTATGCATCCGATGAAGTGGGCTGTAGCCCACGAAAGCTTATGCTCAAAACAATGTGTTAGTCTCTAAGGTGCCACAAGTACTCCTGTTCTTTTTACAATAATATATTTCATCTATTTCTATTTTAAAGTCCACTGGCCTAGTGTCTCTTATCTCTACCCTGTGATAGAGCAATTGACCTCTCTCCTACAGGTGTATAATTGGAGCAAAAGGTAGGAAGGAAGATTTGATGGTGGATCTCCATCACTTCACATCTTTAAATGAAAAGTGGATTCTTGCTGAAACATCTGCTCTTGGATCAGCCAATTATGGGGCTGATGCAGGAATCGCTGGTTGAAGTTTTCTGGCCTGGGTTGCACTGGAGGTCCGGCTAGAGCAGGGTTCTCAACCTGTTTACCATTGTGGGCCACATCCGATACTACCTGTATGGCCCTGAGGATGTCCCCTGGGCCACAGCTGTGTGCTGATTGGACCCCGTGTTGAGAACCACTGCGGCAGAGGAACAGAATGGTCCTTCTGACCTTGGAACCTGTGCAAATCCCCCATCGCAGGGTAAACGGGTAGAATTGAGAGTATGATGGATGTGAGTTTTTCCCCGTAAACTCTAAGCAGCAAGACCTGGGAATCAGTGTCACCCATGTCCAATGGGGCAGTTGTGTGGACTTGTCAGGGGTGGCAGGACCCATTAGCAGCTCCTTTTAGGCAGGGCCACCCGGGGGGGGGCAAGAGGGGCAATTTGCCCCAGGTCCCGGGCTCCGCAGGGGCCCCCCACAAGAGTTTTTTTCGGGGCCCCTGGAGCGGGGTCCTTCACTCGCTCGGGGCCCCAGAAAACTCTTGCGGGGCCGGGCCCCGGAGCTTCTTCCGCTCCTGGTCTTTGCTGGCGGGGGAGTCCTTCCGCTCCGGGGCGGAAGGACCCCCCGCCATCGCATTACCGCCGAAGCGGGACCTGCCGCCGAAGTGCAACCCGATCTTCGGCGGTAATTCGGCGGTGGGGGGGGGGGCCCTTCCATTCAGGGACCTATCGCCGAAGTGCCCCAAAGACCCATGGCGGGGGCCCCCCCACCACCGAATTACCACCGAAGAGCGGGCTGCACTTCGGCGGTGGGTCCCGCTTCCGAGGTAATTCGCCAGCGGGGGGCCCCCGCCGCCTGTCTTTGGGGCACTTCAGCGGCGGGTCCCAGAACGGAAGGGCCCCCCACTGCCCAACAGGGCCGGCTCTAGACATTTCGCCACGCAGGGGGCCACGGTTCCGGTGGACCTCCCGCAGGCATGGCTGCGGAGGGTCCGCTGGTCCCGCGGCTCCGGTGGACCTCCCGCAGATGTGCCTGCGGATGCTCCACCGGAGCCGCGGGACCAGCGGACCCTCCGCAGGCAACGCCTGCGGGAGGTCCACCGGAGCCGCCTGCCGCCGATGGCCCCAGGCCCCCGGAATCCTCTGGGCGGCCCTGCTGTTAGGTGACCCTTTGAACCCAGTGGAATGAGTCAGACGCACCTGGACTGGCAGGTTCTAATGTCAGCTGCTGCCCATTGCTGCAGCCGCCTCTTGCTTGTTACCCTTGAGAGCAGTGACTTGGTCTGCGCTGAGCTCTGAACTCTCCTGCCTGTGCTCTCTTCCCAGGAGGTTAGCGGTTACCAAAGCAGAACATGGCGGATAATCCTTTGCTACGTCTTCTCTGTGCTGACGGCAGGAATCCTATTGATCGTCTTTCGCTGGAAACCAAGCCTGGAGGTCCGAGCAAAGTGCAGACCGTGTGCTCTGCGGCAAGCCGACTGGATCATAATCACAGTGAGTAAACGTGGAGGAGGAGGGCGGATCTGGTGGTGGAGACACTGGACTGGGAGTCAAGAGACCTGTTGTGATGGAGCAAGGAGTGGGGCAGATTTGACCTGGGAATGTTGCAGGGGAGTTACATTGGGGATGAGAAGGAAGCCACCTGAGCTATAACCTGAACCAGGAGCGGGGTTGGGAGAAGTGACACTTTCTGTCCCGGAGACTGAACAAAGGAGAGGAGGAGCAGAGGGGAGGGGGGAGAAAGCTGCTGGAGGAATTTTTAGTTTCAGTTTGGGCTGGGTGGTGCAATGCAGGGAACCTCAAGCTGGGGTCTAAGCTCCCTGAACCCCCCCCAGAAGGACTTGATTGAGGGGTCCTGGTTGTGCCTACAAGCTCTGCTGTAGACTGCGTTCCTATTGTCCAATAAACCTTCCATTTTACTGGCTGGCTGAGAGTCCCGATGAATCCCAGGAAGAGGGGTGTAGGGCCCTGACTCCCCGGCACTCTGTAACACCTGTGTTCAATTCCTGGCTCTGCCACAGACTTCCTACATGACCATCTGTAATTTGGTGTGATAATACGTCTTTATTCCGACCCTCTGCCTTGCCTAATTAAATTTATAAATTCTTCAGGGCAGAAGCTCTCATCCAGGGCCTAGTGCGGTACAGTCCTGATCTCCATGGCAGCTGCAGGTACCACTGTGATACATGTTATCAGCCAGTTCCCAGAGAAAGCGTAGAAGCAGAACTCCCAAAGCATGAAAAGTTATGGGGGAAACTGAGGCACAGAGAGACCGAGTGACTTGCCCTGGGTCATACAGGGATTATGTGGCAGAACAGAGCCCTGCTCTTATTTTTCCCCAGCAAGCACCCTAAACCCAGGGCCAGCCTTCTTCAAACACTTGTTTTGAAATTGTGTGTTCCAGGATCAGTTCGGGCAGTGCTTTGTTACCCAGGTGCAAACTGAACAGCTCGGTGAGGGCAGGTAAGTGGGACCTGTGGATTCACTCCTTCCTGAGTGTTTGGATCAGTGCTCAAATGATCCCATTGTGATTTTGCCAAGAGAGTGAATTATCCCTGGGGGGCTTGCTATGTGTTTCACTGTGGAATGAAACACCATGAAATTGACATGAATGAAGCTATGCAAAACTGAATCACTTGAAGTCATGTGGCTTTTGTTCCATTTCACGCACCCAGAGCATTGATTTGTATCTGGGGTATGAACAAACTCACCATCCCACTGAAACTCAATTAAATCCACTGAATATACGATTGATTATTACTCCAATATCTGTGGCATCCAAAAGTCAGCATCTGTTTGAAAGCCAATCAGCTCGGGAAAAATTAGATGGTTTTATTTTATTGTCATAGCAAGCACTCAGTCGCAGACCAGAACTCCATTGTGCAAGGCCCTGTACAAAAATAGCTTCAGATATTAGAGCAACCCCATAATCCATCTGACAAGTGTTGTTTGACATTCACGTTTTCCTGCTTTTCAAGGTTTTTTGTCTTCTATCTCCCTTGTTGCTGTGTGAAAGACCCAAATAAAGAAACGAAATGGGTGATACACAAAGCAAACAAACTGGTAAAATAGTGTCCTCCCCCCCCCCTTCTGATCTTATAGTTATAGTGATCTTGGGTATAATAAATAGCAATGGTAGGTTTAAAAAACAACAAAACCCTTTCAGACAGAAGTGTGATTAAATTGATGGTGCCACTTTAATCGCTAGATTACCCGGGTGACATAATGTTGGATCCTGCAGGGCTAACAAGAAAGAAAAGCAGTAGAATACGTTTCTAGTTACTAAAGCAGGCAGATGGGATCCTGACTATGCATAAGGTGCAGATTGTCTGCGTGAGAAGCTGCCGTTTCTACACAGTCATTTTTCAGAGAAGAACCACGATTTACACCTGTATAGCGTTCTGCATCCCCAGAGCACTTTATAACAGCTCACGAGTTCTCAGCTGTGCAGAGATTGCTCTGGGAAACCCTATAGATCATGGATAACTGGAAAAGACCTTGGCTTTATTTCAGATTACAATTGTTCAACTGTTAATTTCTTAGTGGAGTCAGAGCCAGATTAATTCCCCATTCCATGGATTGCCTGCGTGCGTCGTTGGCGTAAGAGGCACTACAAGATGGGCTTGCAATTTGAAAGGCTCTTGGAGTTCACCAGGGTTCCCAAAGCCCTTGCACACTGAAGCTCTGTGCTCAGAATAGCACTTAAAGGCCTTTATTCAGGAGCAGGGCTTCATGACATCACGCTTTTCTTCCGAGCAGCCTTGAGCATCATCCTGGGGCCAGAGCCGATGATGGGAGAACCAGCGTCGCCGTTGGAGTGTTGGACGATGACGACAGCAGAGACACAGTCCGGCTTCATAGGAAGGAGGAGGTAACATCCTCTCTTCTGCTTCCTGTGGGATCCTACCCTTGGGGCCATCAGAACCTCTTCCTAGAGGGGCTGAGCCATGCTGGGGACACCCCATCACGTGTTTCTCTCTGTGTTTAGAAAAACATCGTGCACTACTATCTCTTTGAAGGGTCACGCTACGTCTGGATTGAAAGACGGCAGGCGTTCTGCAAAGTCAGGTATGGCATCCATCCTCTCGGCTGGAAGAACTTTTCTCTTCTGTGTTCTGACTGTTCTTCTGCCTTCTCCTTGTCTGTGACCTTCAGTAACTGTAGTTGCATGATAGTAGCATTGGGAGACCCCAGCAGAGACCAGGGCCCATTATGCTGGAGCTGCAGTGACACCTCAGGTCTGTCTTCACTGCAGAGTTAACTCAGGTGAACACGCCGGGTCTAAGCACCTAGGTTGTCCTAGCTTCGGTGTGAGCGGCCAGATGGCAAAGCCCTGCCCGTCCCTCCCAGGTGTTACGCTTCTGGGGGCACGCTCTGTCCCTGAGGCTTTTTGTTGTAGTGAGCTGAGTCACTCTACAGTTCTTTCCCAGTGAATTGTGAGAGAACTTGTCTGTCCTCCTGGGCACCCGGGGAATGGTGGGAAGGCACTGGAGGACTGTCTGCGCTCGAGGGATGCAGCTGGCGTTGTCGTTGCAAAGCGAGCAGGCGACCTGCCCACGTGCAAAGTGGCTCTTGATTTCTCATCCACACCCTCAGCCAGGCCAGGAAGCCTGGGACGAAAGCGCCACCAAACTCGGGTGAGAGGGTTTTGTGTGTGGATGGGAGAGAGATTGGGGGTAACAACTCAGTGAGAGCTCAAATTAGCTCTGCAGTGAAGACTGACGTGCCCCCACCCTCAAAGAGCTTACAGGCTGAAGCCCTGATTCTGGCAAACATCCCCAGTCAGGACAACGTCTAAGCCAGTGGTGGGCACCCAGCCGGACGCCTGCGGCCCATCAGGGTAATCGGACTGTAGGCCACAAGATATTTTGCTGATGTTGACCATCCGGAGGCTCGGCCCCCCACAGCTCCCAGTGGCCACGGTTCGCCATTCCCAGCCAATGGGAGCCGCAGGAAGCAGCAGGCCACAGAGACGTATTGGCTGCAGCTCCCATTGGCCAAGAACAGCCTGGATGGGGCTAAAATGACTTGAGTTCATACCCCATGTTGAGCGTCTTCTCCATCTCCTCACCTGGTTTGGTGATGCCACTAGGCAAATCCTGTTGTTGACAATGGGCGTTAAGAGGAGGTCTCCTGTACCAAGGTGGGAAATGGTTTAGCAGCAGGAACCGTTAGGATCAAGTTTTCTTCATTGTCCTTTGCCGAAAGTGTCCCAGAGTCTAGTGGTGTCTGTTTGTAAGACGAAGGAGGCTGGGGGCTTCTAATAGCAGCAGATGACTTTGTCTAGTGTAGATTCACCTTTAGCAAATGTCTTGTGGGTGCCACTGTCCTTCCTTAGGTCCATCCATTTAGTGGCAGAGGGTTCGGAGGAGAGGGGTGATTTTGGTTTTGTCTAATGGCGATTGCGTGAAATCACCTTGACTCTAGATTGTAACTTCCCTGGAGAAGGAATGATGGTATTTTCCCTCCTATCTGTTTCCATGGGGTCCTGATCCTGGATTGAGGTCTTCAGTGGTTATGCTGCTGCACAGGTGAAGCCAAGCCTGAGAGTAAGCCAAGCCTACCAGAGCTGTGCCTAGGCAGAAAGAAAGTGATTTCATAGGCCAGCCCAATGACGTGGCTTCTTGCGTGCAGCTCTGCAATTCCGCATGGTCATGTAACAAGAACCCGTGATCTGGAGTACGGGGATCAGTCCTGGTCCAGCCCCTAGAACCAGCCTGCAAATCTGTAGAGCGTTCAGTTGCCACCTCAAACATTGAGGCCCCCAGCTGGAGTGTGGAGAGGAAATACCTGTGGAGGGATAATTCTTGTTGACTCGAAGCTTTTTACTCCCACTTTGTATATTGAACTGGAAGGGGAGTTCTGCTCCGGACAGTGGTGCCAGTCAACTCGGCTGGCCTGGGCTATGCAGGAGGTCAGAGTAGCTGATCGAATAGTTCCTTGTGGCCTTAAAAATGTTGAAGCTGAACTTTGGTTGGTTTGAAGTCCAAACCGTGACATTTTGAAGCCATCGGACCGTGAAATAAGTCTCTGGTGTTACTCCTGAGGCCACGGTGTGAGTGCTCTGGATCTGGGCACAGAAAAGCACGTTGCTCCACCTCTCCGGGAGGTCTTCTGACTGATCCCCTATCGGAACTTTTTGTGGTGTGAATTTTCAAAATACTTTTTTCCCAGACTCACGTGGGTAGGGCTTGTATAGAGGCTGTTGTGCCCACAGATCAGTTGTGACAACACACCGATCACCCTTCACCCTTGTGATTTGAGGTTTCTTGTGGTACTTCCTGATGATGAGATGAAAATTCTGAGCCAAGGGGTGCTTTAAAAAAAAAAAATCTTAATCTGGTTAAAAGGATCAGAGAAAAATTAAACCATTTAGTTTTACTAGACAGAATCTGTGAGCAGCCAAGTAGTACTATTTCTGTGCGAATGCTGGGTTTATTTTCTTACCGTAATAGAGTCTGTGTTGTCAGTTTTGATTGTAGTTAGGTTTTATTGTTCTTGATTGTACCTTCTGTAGTTAAGAATGGAAAATAGTCCAGAGGAAGGTAGGGTAGCCCAGCTAAGAGATCACTAGACTGAGACCAAGGAGTCCTGGCTTCTATTCCTTCCTCTGCCACTGGCCTGCTGGGTGACCTGGGGCAAATCACCGCTTTGTGCCTCAGTTTTCCCACCTGTAAAATGGAGTAGTGAGTCTGATCTACTTTGTGCAAAACATATAACTATCTTCAAGCAGAATCTGAGCATGAAAAATATCAGCCCCAAAGGTGAATGTTTCAGAAAAAAGTTCAGAATTTGATCAAAAGTCAAACTTCAGTGATCAGAACTTCAAAAATATTTGGAACATGGCACAACCATAATCCTTTTGGGGTTATTGTCCTTGCTTAGTTTGGGGACTGGGACAGAGGATTGGCTGTGATTTAGCACAGTTGCAGCCATTCGAAAATTTGAGCCTGCACGGTAGACCGTTCTTTTTAATCAGTAGGTGCGCACTAAGAAAGATGCGTTCTTGTGCATTTATCTGAGTATATGCCTCATGATTCAACAGCTTAGACTTTCTGATAGCACTCCTCCAATATCTGTTTGAAAAACAAAAAGCCACACCCACCACTTCAGAAATTAAATGCAAAAAACTACAGTTACTGCAACACAAAGACTGAGTTGGGGGTTCACAGCTTCTTCAGGGTAATGATTCTTCAGAAGGCCTTTTCATTTGGTTACACGGCACATCTGTAGTGCTGGTTTGGGTGGCCTTTTTTAAAATTCCTTTTCCTGTGTTGAATTCATGTTTTCCTCTCTCCAAATACATGCTATAAAATACGCAGCAAGTGCCCATGCAAGAATTAATGTTGCCAGAGCTGCCTTATGCCAGATTGTGAGCTTTCTACTCCAACCGGTGAACAATTTCCTGATTTCTTACTGCTTGACCTTGTAACCGTAACGATGCTCTTGTGTTAGCGTTTAGCATTAGAGCTTTAATTCAGCCCTGTCAGATCAATTGATCTGAAAATGTATTTCAGTTATTGTACTGTTGAGATCTGCAGGTGCTGACAAATGTTGAAGCTCAGTAAGAATGTGTGTGTGTGTGTGTGTGTGTGTGTGTGTGTGTGTGTGTGTGTGTGTGTGTGTGTGTGTGTGTGTGTGTGTGTGTGTGTGTGTGCGCGCGCACACGCGCGCACTGCATAGGTCTATAATGTAGAAATGTAGGGCTGAAAAGGACCCCGAGCGGCTATCTAATCCAGCCCCATCCCCCAAGCCAGGACCAAGTACACTTAGACCATCCCTGACAAGTGTTTGTCTAACCTGTTCTTTAAAACCTCCTGTGATGGGGATTCTGCAGCCTCCCTAGAAAGCCTCTTCCAGAGCTTAAATATCCTTTTGAGTTGAAAAGTTTTTCCCAACATCTAACCTAAATCTCCCTTGCTGCAGATTAAGCCCATTGCTTCTTGTCCTACGTTCAGTGGACATGGAGAACAGTTGGTCACCATCTGCTTTGTAACAGCCTGGACACATTTGAAGGCTGTTCTCAGTTCCCCCCTTCAGTCTTCTTTTCCCAAAGCTAAACATGCCCAGGTTTTAAGACTTCCCTCGGAGGAGAGGTTTCCTAAACCTTTTGGTCAGTTTTGTTGCTCTCCTCTGGACTCTCTCCAATTCGTGTAATACCGTAGATCTCATTGTACGAAGCTAACAGTTACAACCATCTTTGCACAGCTAATTGGTATGTGATGGCACCAGCTTAGTGTTGTTTGGATGGTTAATAAAACTAAGGGACAGGTTTACATGGTGGGCTCTTTCTTTTAAAATGAGCCCTACCCCTCAAAATGAAGGATGTTTGAGATAATATCCACATGCCCCTGAGTGCTGGTCGCCTTCGCTTCTATCCACGTATCCTCACCTGGATTTGGCTATTACTGGCCGTGTGTAAATCCAGGTGTCTTCTTTTTGGTGCATGAAGGAACAGAGAGTTCTGCGGCACCTTTAAGACTAACAGATGTATTGGAGCATAAGCTTTCGTGGGTGAATACCCGCTTCGTCAGACACATGTGAGTATTCACCCACGAAAGCTTATGCTGCAATACATCTGTTAGTCTTAAAGGTACCACAGGATACTCTGTTGCTTTTTACAGATCCACACTAACACGGCTACCCCTCCGATTTTTGGTGCATGTATTTTTCAGTGTCTTAGATGATGGCTGGACCTGTGCAGACATCCATCTCTCCCAGTCAGGCCTCAGCCAGCAAGACCACAGCACCAGGTAAGTACGCCATGGCTTTGTTAATGATTGGGGACGGGTCTGGCTGCAGATTGCGCTGTTTCAGGGAGTGGCGAAGCTGGTTTGGGCAAGCAAACGTCAAAAATTTGGTGTGTAGTTAACCTGTGAGACGGGGAGCAGAGCTGTCTCAGATCAGTGCAGGATTTTAATCCCTCTATGCCAACAGTCTATGCCCTGTGCGTTCTGGCTTGCTTCGGCCTTCCTAAAGTCAAATGCAAAGCACGTGAATTTGGAACCTGACTGATCAGCCCGGAAAGCCTACCCGGGTGTCAGTGTAGTGCAAGGGACAGAAAGGGAAATCTGAATATGGTCACACAAAGGCCCAGGTTTGTGCAAAGTCCCATGGACAAATGTTCATGGCCCCTCGCAGGTCTTCTCTGAAAGATATCACCTCCAGCAGGATGATGTCCCCAAATGCCCTGCCGGGGGTCTGTCCTATTCACTACTTGCTGAATCCCCAGCGCTAGCTTCAGAGGCTTTCCCTCCAATAGCAAACCAGGCACGACCCTATGCGCTTGTCACCTAAAGAGATCACTGCCTGGTGTGACCGCCTGCACCGTAGATCGGCTTTCGGGGGACTGATGGCACATGCGGGAACTAGCAGGTGGGCTCTGCAGTGTTTTCTGCCGAGGTGGCACATTCTGAGCTGCAGCTCCTGCTATCCCAGCTTTGTGGGGGCTTTGTCGTTGACTTAAATGAGCGCAGGATCCAGCCCTGATCCAGCTTTGTTACTTGTATGGTCCCCCAAAATGTGCCCAGATACTTCAGCTGTCCATAGAAAAGCCACGTTTCTTGCCCCAAAGAGCTCTCTCCCTGCTACCTGCTGTTACGACCAGCAACAAAACTTGGGTGAGGAGAATGACGGTTATAAAAAAATTCGGAGATGTGGCTATTTATGACTGTAGAGTTCATGCCTTGATGACTGGCTAGCGATACAGATGTGTGTCTGGAGGGTGGGGCGGGAGATGTCTAAAATGGTCATTCAACTTTCACATCAGTTTTTTTTTTAAATGATGCAGTAACTTGGGTGATGTGAATAAGAATGCCCTAGCTATTCTGTGGAGACCACAGTGTTAATTTCTCTTGTATCCTAACCTACCCTGAGAGTGACACCCTCCTCCAGAGGTCAAAGGGCAAGTGACCAGTCTGTGTGCCCCTTTGCCCGGCCACCAATTGGCATCCATCTTAACAGCTTTCTGACTTAGCTCCTGGTGTGATGTATTGTGATGGCTCATGGCCCCATTGTGGGGGGGTTCCCAAAAGTGTCAGATTCTCTTCTCACTCCCAAACAATTTATGATTTAATAACCCACTAGATGCACCCATGAGTTTAACCAACAGTAGGAGGGCATGGGGGCCAAGGGTTATAGTAAGCACCAGGAGGTCGCTCAAGACACCTGTGTGCACAGCTGGCTGGCGGAGAGACTTCCCTAATGGCGGTAGACTGACTCCCCTATGCTCCGCTTGAAATTTATACCGCGAACCAGGGGTGAGATCTGGGCAATGTGTAGCTCATTTAATGGGAAAGTTTGAAATTCCAAGTCTTCGCCTAAAACCTCTGGCTTCTGTTCCTTGTTTCCTGCACAGGAGAAAGGTCTATGGGCCAAACCTGATTGATGTGCCGGTCAAATCCTACCTCAGGCTGTTGGTGGATGAGGTACAAAGCTACAACACGTAACGTGGCTGTTGCCTTCTGCAGAAGGGAGAGAGCAGCTTTTCCCTACTCAGACCTGGCAGAAATAGACTCCATGTCAGCCAGGCCTGGAGTGACCAGATGGGGCGCTCTGTGAAGCCCCTTGTTAAGGGAAAACCCTGCTAAACGTGCTAGGGCATAGGGGCCTAGTGGCTAGGGCTCCAGACTAGATGTTGCAAGTCCTGGGTTTTATTCCCACCTCTGCCACTGATCTTTGGTTTGACCTTGGACTCGTTGTCTGGTTAGAGTTCCTGCCCCAAAGAACGTACAAACTTCCTTACTGTGCATTTGTCCAGCACCCACGCAATAGAGTCCTGACCTCAGCTGGGGCCACCAGGTGCTACTTTAATGCATTCTTCTTCCTATGTCCTTCTGCCACAATCAGAGGTGGTTCTAGCATTGGGCACATTGATATGGCCCAGTCTGGAGCCCTGGCAAGATCTCCCTTGGTCCACGTTTCCTCCAGGAGCAGGCAGACCAACAGATCTTCCATGGTTTGCGTTTCACCATCTGCGAACCCAGCTGAGCACCTGCCCCTACTCTAATACAGTGACATGTCGTGGATTTTCAGAAAAGACCTTTGAAAAACACCCGTCGCTCTTCCCGTGTTCCCATGCAGTGGCTGGGCTGGGGTGGATCGGGTGAACTGTGTCAGTTGTCTCTCCCCGCACCGGCTCTTCGGTTTGTCACGCATTGCCAGGTCAGGTCTTTGCTGTTTTCTTGGAAGACTGGAGAAGTCCCTTTCTGAGCTCTGGAGGGGTGGGGATGTTGACTCGCCAACAGCAGGACGAAGACCATTTTAGCAGATGTCTTTGGGCCAGACTTGATGGGCGTTGTGAGACGTGAGAGGCAGGGGAGCCAGGCCACAGCAGGTTACGATTAATAGCCAGCAGGCTGCAGTATCTGCCATGGACAAGGGCTGTAGCATCTCCTAGCTCAGACTGGGCCACGCCCGCTAGTAGGTTGTGAGAGATTGCTTGAGCTCTGTGCTCCCCACCAGCAGGCGAAGACCAAGGGCTGTGACATGCTCTGTCCACCAGCTTTCCCAGCACTGCCCGTTAACTCCTTAATCTCCGTGTCTTTCAACAAGCTGCCATGTACTGAGTCTGAGACGTTCTTTGTATGCTGATTGCATCAGCCGCCGTGCCCTAAAGGCCCCCTGCTTTCTCTCTCTTTCCAGGTGTTGAATCCCTTCTACATCTTCCAGGTTTTCAGTATCATTTTGTGGCTCTGTGATGCCTACTACTACTATGCTGCCTGCATATTCGTCATCTCTGCAGTATCCATAGGGCTGTCTCTCTATGAGACTAGAAAGGTGGGTGTCCGGCCTTTTGGGAGGGGAGGGACAAAGGGCTGCTTTCTGCTGTCAGCTCTGCATTGCAGGGTGACTCCAGGAGGCTGAGCGACTCCAGCTCTGCACCCGTGGAACAGAAGACTGGCCAGACTGAGTCGGACCAGTGGTCCATCTAAACCCGTATCCTGTCTTCTGACAACGGCCAATGCCAGGTGCTTCAGAGGGAATGAACAGGACGGGCAATCGAGTGATCCATCCCCTGTCGGCCATTCCCAGCTCCTGGCAATCAGAGGCCAGGAACATCCAGAGCATAGGGCTGTGTCCCTGACCACCGTGGCTAAAAAAACACTGGGAACAGTGGCTTGGGAGCAGTTTTATTTTCTATGGGACTAAGAGCTCTAGAGAAGTATTCCCCATTCTTCCTGCAGGCCGGCACTCTGCAGCATGTGCGCTGTTCACAAGGGTGTGGTTTGTTTGCATTCCTTGTGCAGGGGGCAAGCCTTTTTCCAATGGCCTTTTCCTAGCCAGGAAGGACAGTGAGGGGTGGGCTGGGCCGTCAATTATCAGCATGCAGCCAAATTGAGCTCTCACATTTTCAGCCACAGCACAAGTGCATTTAAAGCGTGTGACAGCCTATTGCATCCCCTGGCTCTTGTCCCTGCGGCACTGCCTGGAAATAACCAGGCCTAGCAATGCAGGGGTGCTTCTGGGGTTTGTATGCTCCTGGGGGCAGTGCATCTCTGCTCTGTACTGGATGCCCTTGTGTCTTTCTTGCGTAAAAGAGAAAAGGGATGGGGGGGGGTGAAAAAGGAAGAGGAGAGATGAAGAAAAGAGAGTAAGATGGGACAGAATACAGTCAGATCTGGTGGATTCTCCAGCAGCTAAGTCTGGAAGTCAGCACTGGGGGGCTTACTGAAAGATTCGCTCTAGTGCACGCAAAAGTTATGGGCTTGGTGCGGGCATCACGGGCCGGTGGAGGACTACATTGTCCCTCCTGGCCTTAACATCTATGAATCCTGGAGGGGGAAGGGTTTCCCATGCCGTCCTGTGGTGCCATTTCCATTCTGGACTAGCCCCTGCGAAGTGCTGGTGTCAAGCCTTCCCCGCCCTGCTAGCGGATAGCTCTGTTTGATTCCTTGCAGCAAAGCGTGACATTGCAGAACATGGTGAAGATGGTCATCGGCGTGAGAGTCCTCCGAGCCGCTGGAGGTGAGCAGCAGCAGTAGGTTGTAATTCTCCATTGCTGCGTGAAAGGCAGGCAGCTGCCACGCGCTTCTGCTTAGGTAAATGGGCCTTTGTTGGCAGAGCTACGAGGGGGAAGATCATGCCGTGCCTGTGGTGCCATCTTTCTCGCTCTGAGCAGCCGGCTCAGTTGAGATGGCGGGGGTTGAGGGTAGCTTGGATTGGACGCTTCACAAGGGTATTTTTACAGCTGTCGATCAGCAAAAAGACTGCTGGCTGTGCTCTCAGGCCCTGGTCCTGGAAACGCTACCGGACATGTGTGCTTGCTCCTAGGAGCGCTTCCAGTGGCGTCAGTGGGAACGGTTGGAATATTAAGATCCTTGGTCATAAGATGAAATTCATCCATGCACAAGGTCCGTGTGCCACTCCAGTCTCCCTGAAGCCTTTCAAATAGGATTCCAGTGGTGCACCAGCCTTGTGCTGGCTGCCCAGCTGTTAACTTCACCCCTTCGGGCCTTGCGCGCCCCCTGGGCTGTTGACGTAGTGAAATCTCACGTGTAAACTGCCTGGCTTGGTGAGGGTTAAGGCATTGTGAAAAAGTGCCATATGTAAACACGCTGTTAGATTTAAGTCAGATAGAACACACCATTTGCTCCCCTGTGATTGTGGAGGCAGTGTGGTCTGATGGCCGGAGCACAGGACTGGGACTCAGGAGACCTGGGTTCTGTTCCCAGCTCTGCCACTCACCTGCTGGATTTGTGCCTCAGTTTCCCCACCTGTAAAATGGAGATTGATTTATAGAGCTTCAGCATTCCAATGAAAACAGCATTTGGCATTTTAACTTTTCCTTCCAACAGCACCAAGCTGTGAACATTTAAGTGGGCTCCACCCACCTGAGCAGCTCCACTCATGTGAGGAAAGCCCATGCACCGTTCTGTGGGATCAGAGCGTGTATGTTTGCAGTGCTCATGGAAACGCCCCTGGCAAGGAGAAGGGGAACATATGAGTTTATCTTCATTGCCCAAAAGGAAGTGAACGGCAGAAATTAACACTGTATAGCTAGTGAAAGGAAAATCCAATTTTTGAAATGCTTTTCATTCTAGCAAGTTAGGTGCTGTTGTGAGGCACTAGGGATGGTGGTTGTTATTTCGGATCTAGCGCTTTTCTATCCATAGATCTCAAAGTGCTTTACAAAGGAGGCCAGGATTATTATTCCCATTTTACAGATGGGGAAACTGAGGATGGGGCAGTGCAGTGAGTTGCCCAAGGTCACCCAGCAAGCTAGAGACAAAGCCAGGAATAGAAGCCAGGTCTCCTGAGTCGCAGGACAGCACTCTAGCAACTAAGCCAGACTGCATTAGGCTTTGTAAAACCTCTAACACAACATCTAAACTTGGAACCAGGCAGGTCCTTTCTGTCCCTTTCTTAACATGAAAAAATGTACCTGCTGTTTAAGAAATGTTGCATGTGTAAATCAGCCCAGTTGAGCAGCTTAACTATGCTCCATTAAGCAGAATTTCTGACGACTGTCTCTCTGCTAAGCTCCAGTTAGCCACTTTAATTAGTTAAAATTAAATTTTCTCAGCAGATAAAAGGCTGGCTGGCTTTTTTTTTCCCCCCTTTTGTAAGCAGCTGTTGGCCTGGCGTCTAGCACCCTGCAATCACAAGATTAAAGTTAAAAGGTTAAAAATTACATGAGACTTAAAGAACTGATTCCCGCCAGCCCTTGCTGACTTGTCTTTTTGTATCTAATCTTTGAAAGGTTCTCTCGTACACTGGCGGGGATTTAGTTTCGCTATCTACCCAACACGGGACGGCGTCACCTGCTGTGTGCGCCTATCAATGCGATGCTAACGTTATATAAAAATAATTGAGCAGCCGCTCGGAGCACAGATATTAAATGCACCACAGCACATCCTTTTAAGCCTTTAAAGTGGTAATTACGAACCAGTTAGCTCCAATTTCAGCCTTGATCCTAGGCAGAGCGATCCGCGTAAGTTCTTTAGTGGGGATTTGGACTTTAATACATTAATGATTAAATGGAGGCTGATCCATTACTTTAAAGCAGTGGTTCTCAACCTGGGGGTATCCAGAGGTCTTCCAGGGGGAACGTGAACTCATCTTGAGATTTGCCTAGATTTACAACAGGCAACAAACGAAGTCAGTGCAAACTAAAATTTCATACAGACAATGACTTGTTTATACTGCTGTGTATTCTATACGCTGAAATGCAAGTATAGTATTTATATTCCAGTTGATTTATTTTATAATTATGTGGTAAAAATGAGAAAAGTCGGCAGTTGTTCAGTATTATGTCTGGTTTTGTCAGAAAGTTGTTTTTAAGTGAGATGAAACATGGGGGTACAAAAGACCAATTGGAGTCCTGCCAGGGGTACGGTTGTCTGGAAAGGTTGAGAGTCACTGCTTTAAAGTACAGCAAGGAAAAGTTGGAGGACTGAATCTAGAAGGGCTTATGTATCCCCACGGTGTACGCCTGCAGTGGTATTGCCATGTTGTCTCTCAGTGAGCAGAGGAGGAAGGTACAAGACACACCCACCCATATACACCCAAAGGGTATGTTGCTGCAGCGATATTTGCTCATGATCCATGGCCTATGTTGCGTTTCCTGGCTCCCAGTCCAAGGCCCTGGGTTCTGTTCCCTGCTCTGCTGTGTGATCTTGGGGCAGCCCCTTCCCTTCCCTGGGCTTCAGGGTCCCCCCTCTGTTAAATGGGGGCAGGGCTGTTTAATTCCTTTGGAAGCTGCTGCGAGATCTGCTGGTACCAAGCACCACGTGCCTGCTTGTTACAGCGGGAGGAGTCTGAGTGCGCTGTGGCTTGCCTGCCTTTGCAGAGGAGGTGGTGAGCTCTCTGGACCTGGTGCCGGGTGACTGCATCAGTCTCCCCTCCGACGGGTTCTTCGTCCCCTGCGACGCTGCGCTGCTGACCGGCGAGTGCATGGTCAACGAGAGCATGCTGACAGGTGAGCAGGGGCAGGAGCGCAAGTGAGGTACGTTGTGGAAGGCAAAGATCTCCGTTTACCCAGGCCTGACTATCCCCCTCCTGCCATTAGCCTCCTGCACACACTGCCAGCGGGGGAGAGGAATCGGAGATCAGCTGCCTGCCTGAGCCTGTATTCCCTGACACCAGCAGGACGGGCTGTGAGCTTCGCTGCTCAGATAATAGCAGTGAAGCCACAGCAGCACAGACTAGCCATCGGAGTGTATACCCAGGGGCTGGGCGGGCTTGTCCAGCCCGTGCTGCCATGGCTTCATGGAGCCAGCTAGATCAAAGCTAGTTCAGGCAAGTCTACACGTGCTGTGCAGCACCTCTGATTGCGGTGTAGACATACCCAAAGCCTCTTTGGGGATGAAAGAGACAAGCGCTGTAGTGACCCCTTCTGGCCATCCATTGGAACTGCAGGGACTAGCTCCACAAGGAGACCTGGTTCCGTGGTCAGGGCATGAGCCTGGGAGTGGGGAGATCTGTGTTCAGTTCCTTGCTCTGCTACTGACTTCCTGTGTGACCTTGAGCAAGTCACTTAGGGGCCAGAATTTTACATGTATTTAGGCACACTAAGATGCAGGTAGGCGCCTAGTTGGTCTTGGTGCCCAGGTCCCAGTGATTTCAGAGCTTGATTTTGATGGGTGTTTGACACCCAGGTAGTCTTGAAGATCCACTAGGCACCTGTCTGCATCTTTCGGCACCTAAACATCAATGTTTCAGCTCCCGGTCTGTGCAATGAGGAGAACAGCCCTGCCCTGCCCTCCCGCACAGGGGCACTGGGAGGATAAATCTACTTGTAAAAGATTGTGAGCTGCTCGGATACTCCAGATCAGAACACACAGCCCTCCGTGGCCGGAAGGGTGGATCCGTCCAGCAAGGGGGCTTTTGAAGTGTGCATTGGGGAAACTGAGCATGGATGGTGGATCCTGAGGGATTCCCATCTGCCCCACTCCTGCACGGAGAGAACTCAGACACAGGCTGAACATGAAGGCATGTTTGTATGAATCTGTCTGTCCATATCCTCGCTCACCGGCTGATTTTCTCTTGTAGGGGAGAGTGTCCCAGTGATGAAGACGCCTTTACCCAGTGACCCCCAAGCTACCAACATGATCTATTCCCCCGAGGAGCATAAACGACACACGCTGTTCTGCGGGACTCAGGTCCTCCAAGCCAAATCCTATGTGGGCAAGGAGGTCCTGGCTGTGGTGACACGCACAGGTAGCGGCATCTGGAAGCAAACCCCAGAACCCCTGGTCCTTAGTCCCCATCTGGACTGTAGCCGTACCCAGGGACTATAGGCCAAGACTATAACAGGGTTCAAAAAAGAACTAGATAAGTTTCTGGAGGATAGGTCCATCAATGGCTGTTAGCCAAGATGGGAAGGGATGGTGTCCCTAGCTTCTGTTTGCCAGAAGTTAGGAGTGGCTGACACAGCATGGATCACTGGATGATTCCCTGTACTGTTCATTCCCTCTGGGGCACCTGTCATTGACCACTGTCAGAAAACAGGATACAGGAGTAGATGGACCATTGGTCTGACGTGGTATGGCTGTTCTTATGTTCCAGTATCCTTTGTCCCTGCATGTGCTGTGTGCCACATGGAGCTGGTTCTGTTTGATCCTGGCCAGATAAGAATTCTCCTTCCATCCAGATACACCTGTACTAGCAACTTCACTGTTGTTTAGCTCTGGTCCGTTGAACAGACTGTTCTTAGAAGCCAAATGTAAAGTGTATAGTCTCCGTGGCTAGCCTGGCACCATGGTAGAGCCGTTCGCCTGCTGAGACCTGTAACATTCCTAGGCTGCTGGCTAGTCCTCGTTCTCTTTAGTTAGCCTGTTACCCCCTAGCGTTCTCTGCCGGGCCCTCCTTGGGGCCCTGCTGCTCTGCGGGGAGAGCTGTGTGGAGTGTAGCGTGGTCACTGACCCTGCTGTCTTATGGCTCAGAGCACCCACCCAGCAGCATTTTTCACAATGCATATCACTGACCCGCACCTACAGCGTTGGAGACTCGGATTCCCACCTGTGCTGCAAGGATTCCCTGCCCCGCAGGGTGAGTGCAACAGAAAGGGGAAGGAAAATTTTTCCTCCTTTCTTTCAGGGCAAGTGGAATACCAACTAACTTGCATGGATGGACGGGCAGGCACGCACCCCATGGGCACAGGCGCTTAGGGGATCCCATTCGCACTGCGATTACGGCCCGTCAGTGCTGTTGCAGCCAGGCTCACGAGCAAGGGTTGAGAGATGCTACATCTCCACAATCAGGAGCTCTGAGCTGATCCTGTTGGGTGTGGACACAAACCCTGCTTTGGAATTCCATGTTCCAGCTCTGTTGGAAGCGCCTCTCTGCTCTGAGATGAGCTGTTACGTTAAAGGGAATCACAGGCCGTGTCTCCAGTTCGCCCCAAAATCTGTGGCTTTTAATGGCCACAATTCACAGTGTGAGTTTCTGAGTCCCGTAAGCATCTCTTTTCCTTTCGTCCCCTCCTCCAGGGTTCTGTACGGCCAAAGGGGACCTGATCAGCTCTATCCTCTACCCCAAGCCCGTGAGCTTCAGGTTCTACAGGGATGCGGTGAAGTTTGTCCTCTTCCTTGCAGTTCTGGGTACGTCTGAAAGCGGGCGGCATTGCAAGCAGCAGTTGTCTGGTGCTGAGTGTCTCATGAACTGATGAATCCTCTTTACAGCCGTCCCCTTTCTCTCTTGCAGCTCTTATCGGCACCGCATACAGCATCGTGATTTTAATTAAAAACCAGGTGAGCTGACAGTGATGGGAAAATATCCCTCTCTCTCTCTCTCTCTTTCTCTCCTCCCAGCCCTCTCCCTTCTGCGCCCCTCCTTTGATTTGGATCCAGGGCTTAGGTCAGGAATGGTCCAGACAAGTTTGGTTCTGTTAAAGAGGTTGGCATGGGAGCAAGCCGAGGCATTGCTCTGCCTCCAGTTTTCTCTAATGGCCAGCACTGCAGACTCCATCCGAGATCGGCTCTGGGTTCTTCTGGCTCTCTCATCCCTACTAGTAACAAACATCCTGCAGCTGCATTGGCTGACACAGAATAAACCCACTAGTTCAACTCTCCTGGGTCCTGCAGGGCTAATGGCAGACACAGCTTGTCTTTGCTGAGGAAGGAAGCAGAAACAGGATGTTAAATTTAGAGAGAGCAGAGGGGAGACCGGCAGAAATGCCTGGGTGCAAATCATCAGATATTGGGCCAGCTCATTGCATCTGCTTGTGAAAATGCCAGGGCAAAATCATGCTCCCCAAAAAGGGAGTTGGGGCTTCTGAAAACCCAGATCACATTCTAAGTTATTTTTCCTTTCTCCTCTGTCTGCGGTTGTCAGGGGCCTGGTGAGCTTGTGTGTGTCTCCGATAGGGAAAGATCTGGGAAATCCCAGGTGCTCTCAAACCCAGGTGAAGGCTGCTGGTGAAGAGCTGGTTTAGCTTTATTAAATACAGCTGGGCAAGGTGTTGGGGGTGTTTATGCTCCATGGTCCAGCTCCCAATGCTGCTCAGATGATTTGCAGATCTGGGTGCTGCACTGTGGGTCAGTGTGTCCTACCGAACACCCCCCAGAGAGCCTACACCCAATTGAAGCTCTCGTGTTCTCTCTCTCCTCCCCCACCCCCACTCCCCCGTTCCTGGCTGTTGCACGTGGACAGGTTCCTCTCCAGCAAATAATCATCCGTGCACTGGATGTCATCACAGTCATCGTGCCCCCGGCTCTCCCTGCTGCAATGACCGTGGGCACCATCTATGCCCAAAACAGGCTGAAGCAGCACGGCATCTTCTGCATCAGCCCTCCTCGGATTAACCTGTGCGGGAAAATCCGCCTGGTCTGCTTTGATAAGGTGAGTCCCCGGGCTCGTGCACCGGGGCATCTGTGGCTGCAGCTGACTTGATGCCCTGCCAGCTGATGGGCTGAACAAGTTGTCTTCCCCCCTGGCTGCAGACAGGGACCCTCACAGAGGAAGGCCTGGATGTCTGGGGTGTCGTTCCTGTGGAGAATAACTGCTTCCTGCCCATCACCCATGAGCCCCGCTGCTTGGCCGATGGCCCCTTGCTGTACTCGCTGGCCACCTGCCATGGTGTCTCTCTGCTGAGGGAGCAGCCCATAGGAGACCCCATGGACCTCAAGATGATGGAATCCACCGGCTGGGTAAGAGGGAGAGGAGTCAGGCTGTGAGCCAAAAGGCTTTGGGCTGATTTTGGGGGTGTAGGGGGAAGTTTGGAAGCTTCCAGGGGAGTGTGTGTTGGCTTGCGTGTTTGGGTGGTTTGCTGAAGGGGTGAGATACCGGCTGGCTTTCTGTATCCCTCCGAGCTCTAGGGCCCTCTCCCCACCCCACCCGACTTCACAGGCTCTGCATTGCAGCCTTCATCCCTCTAGCCAAAAGAGACCAGAGGATCCACCTTGAGGAGCCCATTCGTGCTGCAGAGAGGCTGCCCTCGAGGTAGGGACTGAGAGGGATAGCCGCTCCTTGACTCTACTGGGGAATGTTCAAGAGACCAAATAACAGCTCAGCCAGATCTGTTGTCTAAAGACAAAGCAATACAGTACAGAAAAGAAGGAAAGCTTCTTCCCAGGAAGCGAATTCTCGCCATGTATTCAGTTCAGCTGACACAGGAGATGTGCTCCCCTTAAACTTGCCACCATAGCATGGCTGTTTACAGGTTACACAGCGCCGGTCAAGTCACTTCAAGTTTAACTAACCAGCTGGTGCCAG
The DNA here is from genome assembly GCF_007399415.2 of Gopherus evgoodei. Classification (NCBI taxonomy): domain Eukaryota; kingdom Metazoa; phylum Chordata; order Testudines; family Testudinidae; genus Gopherus; species Gopherus evgoodei. The sequence continues at coordinate 6,138,678 of NC_044339.1, read as the reverse complement.
CTTTGTCTTTGGTGCTTCCCTGTGCCTTCCCAGCTCTTGTTTTGAATTAGTGGGGCTAGAAGATATTTTATGAGTGCTTTAATGAGTATCAGGGTTGGAAGGGACCTCAGGAGGTATCTAGTCCAACCCCCTGCTCAAAGCAGGACCAATTCCCAACTAAATCATCCCAGCCAGAGCTTTGTCGAGCCGGGCCTTAAAAACCTCTAAGGAAGGAGATTCCACCACCTCCCTAGGGAACCCATTCCAGTGCTTCACCACCCTCCTAGTGAAATAGTGTTTCCTAATATCCCACCTAAACCTCCCCCACTGCAACTTGAGACCATTACTCCTTGTTCTGCCATCTGGTACCACTGGGAACAGCCGAGCTCCATCCTCTTTGGAACACCCTTTCAGGTAGTTGAAAACAGCTATCAAATTCCCCCCTCATTCTTCTCTTCTGCAGACTAAACAATCCCAGTTCCCTCAGCCTCTCCCCATAAATCATGTGCTCCAGCCCCCTAATCATTTTTGTTGCCCTCCGCTGGACTCTTTCCAATTTTTCCACATCCTTTCTGTAGCGTGGGGCCCAAAACTGGATACAGTACTCCAGATGAGGCCTCGCCAATGTCCTTCCTACATCTTACATGATTCCTTGTGCCACATTGTTCCTTTCTTCCAGATATTACATTTTGGTCCATAACATTCTTCCGTGTAACTCTTGACCATTTCTGTATATGCCCGTACCAAGTGATAAGCTATACGTGTCCCAGGGCACGATGTACGCCTTATGTGAGCAAGAGTCAGCATAATGCAACTTAACGTGATCATCCAACACATACGTATCTCATGTTAATACCTTGCAAATAATACCGAGTCATGTGACGAGTGTATAACCTGTATGCGCTGGCTAACAGTATTACTTGGCAGCGTAATAATTGTATCAGGGTTACACCTTAATCAGATTAATATATGAGGCAAAGATAAGAGCTTTCATGGCAGATTTATACTGTTTTAGCAAACTGCGTAAGCAGCAATATTAGTGCAATTAAAACAAATGTACTTTGTAATAGACATAAAACCTTCAACGCAACTTCTGCCCAAGTGCGGGAAAGTATTCCCTCCAGATCACCAGCATGGATAAGGTTATCCAAGGTTTGGGCTGCTTTAAGAATGCCACTGCTCATCTGAAACAAGCGGAGCATCTTTTTGTTCGAATAAAGTTTTAAAATGCAAAGTTAGGGGATCCATATATGCACTAAAAACGGGCACGTATATATTTTGTATTTCATCCTAGTGCTGGGACTTGCTTTGAATTGTGTATTTATTCTGAAAAACTGGGCTAGGCATTAGTATTGCATGGCACTGTACCGACCTAAAACAAAGGTCTGGAGTAGTGACATCAAAAGTGAGGTCTCCCATACATGCATTTCTTATAATTAGTCACTTCCAGTGCTGCCTATTCGTATTATAGGTTACCCTCATTGCCGGTGATTGCCTCTTAGCCGCTGCTATCTCATGCCATGTGAAGCTTGCTAGCTTTGCTTTCTCATGATAGTGATCCAGGCCTGCATGGACACACACGGAAGATGCAATGTCAAAAAAAATATTACACGTGTATTGATATCCCTTAACAGAAAAATAGTGATTTCTCCCCCACCCCTCCAGATTGGCACTGAAACAAGTAGCTGAGGTACTTTTATAGATGCCCCTTTTTGGGTAACCTACTGAATGCACAGTTGCCAACTTATCAAATGTTTAAGTGTCAGTATCTAGTATTTGTAACAATACCATAAAAGAAATATACATAGAACCAGACACCGAGCAGTATGGTTTTAGGATGTATTAGGATACGATGTGTCTGACCCCAAAGTACAGATTGTGCTAAAGAGAATTTGTTTGCACAACGTAGCGCATTGCCAATTTACAGCAGTTTTTGTTCTACACAGAGAGCAGTACCCCCTCGCTAATTGCTTATAATTAATAAGTAGGGCCCTACCCAATTCATGGCCATGAAAAACGCATCATAGACCATGAAATCTGTCCTTTTGTGGGCTTTTACTCTATACTATATCAATTTCACAGGAGAGACCAGGCTTTCTTAAACTAGGGGCCCTGACTCAAAAGGGAGTTGCAGGGGGGTCGCAAGATTATTTTGGGGGGGGTCGCAGTATTGCCACCCTTACTTTTGTGCTGACTTCAGAGCTGGGTGGCAGAGAGCGATGGCTGTTGGCCAGGTGCACGGGTCTGGAGGCAGCACCCTGCCAGCATCAGCAGCACAGAAGTAAGGGTAACAATACTGCAACCCCTCATACAATAACCTTGTGAGACACACACACACACACACACACACACACACACACACACACACACCTTTTTTTGAGTCAGGACTTCTACAGTTACAGCACTGTGACATTTCAGATTTAAATAGCTGAAATCATCAAATTTATGATTTTTTTTTTTTTAAATTCTATGGCCATGAAATTGATCAAAATGGACTGTGAATTTAGGCAGATTAGGCAGTTTTTCCTTTGGAATGTTATGGTAAGTAATGCATAACTCCCATAAGCAGCTTTTTTTTTTTTAACCTACACAATTTTTCCTTATTATCTTATTATGTTTTGTGACTAATTCATACATTTTTTTTTCTTGTTTGGTTAAAGCAGCTTAGCAATGTTATGCATATTATACACCACATACCCTTTTTTTAGTAGCTAGGTCCTCAGTGTCACAAATGATCAGTTTAGAGACCGTTTCAGCTGTCTGATGTTCAAAATAGTGACTTTTTTTATTTTCTACAGCAGCCCTGTTCCAAATAGACATTTTAGATCCAAATAATCCTGAAATACAATCCATAATTCTGTCTAATTTTTTGATTCGTCTATTTGAAAAATACCAGACTGTAGAACAGTCTTTCGCCCAGCTATTGAGTCTTACGCATGATCTTGATAAGATGCTATTATACTGATTAACAAAGACTTACACAACAATGATACATTTCCTTTTAAACAAAAAACAAATGTAGCTGTGTTCTAATGAGAGAGAATCAAAACCACAGATCTATGCATAAACTCACTGTGCTTAGTAATATACAGTTTAAATAACACTTAGACCTGCCCAGACTAGTGGTGTCTCTAATGCTTCTATAGTCGATTGCTTACACAATGATCCATAAATGGTAGGTTAAAGTGTAGTTGGCCAATCTGTAATTTATAAAGCACTTGTTATCTTTTCTATTTCTTCTGATGCCTGGGGGTTTCTTCACTGGTCACTGATATATTCCTATCTCTGGTTTGTGGGATGCACCTTTCAACAGCTTAAGTTGGCTAATGTGATAAATTTCTCCACATCTCTTTTGTTTCCAGTAATCCAAATTTATACACAGATGAGCTCAGTTTATTTCCCATGTAATAGGGACCAAATTATGCTTTTGTTCAGCATATGACAGAAGCTGGTTTTTTATTCTTTATTTTTTTTTATTCCTTTGTTATATATAATTTATTTGTACTTCCTTAACATGGGCATTGCTAGTTTTCCATAATAAATATAGTACTTGACAGCTAAGTCCGATGCTCACAATCTTCTGTGAGAAGATAGATTGCTGTTTCTCCTGCCCCAGGCGCTCTGTTTTAAGAAGAGAGTTAGCGATAGACCTTTTTACCCAAGCTTTTGCGAGTTAATTTGGTGTTTGTAGCAATTCAACTTTAGGTAAATATTTGAAAGCACAAAGGTTAATAGCCAACACTTTTGTTATGATAGCACAGAAGCAAATAGTGTAAAAACGAAAGCAAAACGAAGTTTAAATGCAGATTTATTCAAACACGTTGAGGGTAAATAAACTTTTGACATTTGTTGATGCTTGAGAGACACAGATAGAAACCTGTTGCAATTTATTTGATTAGCTGTCATGTTTTGCAGTATAACCAGACACAATGTCTATTGTTATATTTTTTTTTAAAAATTGCTATGACACAGCTATAACCGTATTTCAATACTAATAAAGGCACAAACAAGTTTATAAAGCCTTTTAAAAGTGATGGTTTTAGTAATACTTTTGCATCAGTATTGAGGTTCTCCCCTTCAGGTTTTTTTTTTCTTGAACAAAAAAGTTTTTTGATTAATAATAAAAAAAGAAATCTTTGTTTGCAATTGAATTACTTAATGGGGCAGAAATACATGTACATACGTTAGTCACTGTGGCCTTTTTGGGCTTTGCAAAAACATTGAATTGCTATTCTGAGAAGATGGTTATAACCCAACTACAATGTCAAAATAGTGCGGCACCACTAATATATATTTGATAATGAGTGCAAAATTGATTTTTTTGATTTTTTTTTTTTGCAACAAACAACATAAAAACAAAGTCATATGGCACACACACTATGCATAACATATAGGACAAACTTACCATTAAAGACGAGTGGTACCAAAATTGTATTTATACCTATACAAGATACGTGATTAAGAGCTTAATGTTATTAAGGCAATGCATTTTAGAAAACAAACATTCACAGAACTGACATGTAATGTGGCAGGTTATTTGTTTTGTTACCTTTTTATTTAAAATGTGTAATAAGAATTGATAAAAATCCCTATGACATTATTTGCGTACTTCCTTGTATTAGTTTAATTAACTTAAGGCTTTTTACGTTACTTTTACCTTAAGAACACTATTGTATAGAAATAAGAAAAAGCCCATGTATCATATATTAGTGGCTAGGATTAGAAGAAAAATTAGCATTTTTGTTTCTTGGTGTCAAAGTTAGAATCAGGACTCACAATTTGTCAGACCACTCTGTTTTATTAATACAGTGCTCTGCCAATAACACCCAGATAATGTGAGTGGCCATGCAAGACCCAAACAGTCTTATTTATACAGATAAAAGAGCAGGAATTAGACAAAGGGACAAAGAAAGCAAAACAGTAAAATTCACCTGGGGCACAGCATGCATATCCTACTTCCTTACTAACTCTTATCGATCTAAGGCTTATACTTCACCAATTGCCCTTAAATGGTGCAATTGTTGTATGTTAATGTCTGTATTGCTGACACCTGGATTGCAGCATTCCAACAATTTTGCTTAAAGGTACAGACAGCATTTCTTTAATCCTTTCTATTTTCACGATATAATTCATTCTACTTTCACATTGGCAACCATATCTTCAAGAAAGTTAGGAGTTCCTTCAGTTGTTGCATTCCTGAAGGGTTCAAATCATTAGTTTTACAGGACTTAATTAAAGTGAAGCTTTTATTTGAAGTATTTTGATTATTTCTTTGTTGTTGTTTTTCAGTTCCCCCATCTCTTTGTGCAATGGGCGTTTTTCCATAATAATTATAAATCCTAAAACAAGGGGGGAAGACAGAAATGGAGGAAGCAGTATAGGAAGGGAGGGAAACATAAGCCAGTGGAGATTAATTAACTTTGTGAGGGCATTTTAAAGTACAGGCTGCAGCAGCGAGTGTAGCAAACGGAGCCAAGCGAGTAGTACAAGAGAAGAAATGAAAGAGGGAGGGTTTGGACAGAGAAAGGGCGTAAAGGAAAAACTTGACCCAAATGTAAAAACGTTAGCGACAGAAGGCTATGCCATTAGCTGTGTAACCAATGACTTCAGTTTATCACTCATTTATTGTGTGATGTTAGGATTAACTAACATGTCATGTCATATATAATCATTGTATGCAAAATAGATTTACATTCTACTCATTGTAGAAGTATGAGATTGATTAGTAATTAGAAGGGAGCAGTATGCATTAAGTATCGAAGTAAAGAGGGCTGAAATGCAGGACCTACAGGCTTAGTCCTATAAAATGCCAGCTTAGCCATACTAAGCCATAGGCGTAAGAAATGCTTGACATAAGTAAGTGACCAAAGAATGACCTGATGCCACAGGATTATGGGGAAAGATGTGCCAATCTGTGGTACTGCAAAAAATTAACATTGAGTAATTTTTTGCTTAAAAGATACCCAGTGTTGACAAGGCCAGTTCAGTCAGGGTGGATTAATAACAATAATTTTTGTTACAAATTTGAGGACGCATCAGTTGGAAGTAGGGTGACCAGATGTCCTGATTTTATAGGGACAGTCCCGATTTTTGGATTTTTTTTCTTATATAGGCTTCTTTTACCCCCCACCCTCTGTCTCGATTTTTCACACTTGCTGTCTGGTCACCCTAGTTGGAAGTAACAGAGGAGGAGAAGGACCTCAGAGTATTGGTTGATCACAGGATGACCACGAGATGCCAATGTGATATGGCCATGAAAAAAGCTAATGTGGTCTTGGGATGCATCAGGCGAGGTATTTCCAGTAGAGATAAGGAGGTGTTAGTACCGTTATACAAGGCACTGGTGAGACCTCATCTGGAATATTGTGTGCAGTTCTAGTCTCCCATGTTTAAGAAGGATGAATTCAAACTGAAACAGGTACAGAGAAAGGGCTACTAGGATGATCCGGGGAATGGAAAACCTGCCTTATGAAAGGAGACTCAAAGAGCTTGGCTTGTTTAGGCTAACCAAAAGAAGGTTGGGGGGGGATTTGATTGCTCTCTATAAATATATCGGAGGGATAAATACCAGGGAGGGAGAGGAATTAATTAAGTTTAGTACCAATGTGGACCCAAGAGCAAGTGGATATAAACTGGACATTAGGAAATTTAGATTTCAAATTAGATGATTTTTAACCATTAGAGGAGTGAAATTCTGGAACAGCCTTCCAAGGGAAGTAGTGAGGGCAAAAGACATATCTGGCTTTAAGACTAAGCTTGATAAGTTTATGGAGAGGATGGGATGATGGAATAGACTAAATTTGGTCAATAAATTGATCTTTGATTATTAGTGGTAAATATTGCCACTGGCCTGTGATGGGATGTTAGATGGGGTGGGATCTCAGTTACTGCAGATAATTCTTTCCTAGATGCTGGCTGGTGAGCCCTGCCCACATGCTCAGGGTTTAACTGATTGCCATATTTGGGTTCGGGAAGGAAGTTTCCTCCAGGGCAGATTGGAAGAGGCCTTGAAGGTTTTTTGCCTTCCTCTGCAGCGTGGGGAACGGGTCACTTGCTGGAGGATTCTCTGCACCTTGAGGTCTTTAAACCATGATTTGAGGACTTCAAAAACTCAGACATAGGTTAAAGGTTTGTTACAGGAGTGGGTGGGTGAGATTCTGTAGCCTCCCTTGTGCAGAAGGTCAGACTAGATGATCATAATGATCCCCTCTGACCTTAGTCTATGAGTCTATAGTCCACTCCCAATAATTGATAAGGAGGTGTCCATACCAAGAGAGGGAAAGTTGCTTTTGTAGTGAGCCAGCCACTCCCAGCCCCTATTCAATCCGAAATTAATGGTGTTGAATTTGCAAATGAATTGTAGTTCTGCAGTTTCTCTTTGAAGTCTGATTTTGAATTTTTTTTGTTGTTGTTGTTGAAGGATGGCTACTTTTAAATCTGTTATTGAATGTCCAGGGAGATTGACGTGTTCTCCTACTAGCTTTTGTATGTTAGCATTCCTGAGGTCTGATTTGTGTCCATTTATTCTTTTACGTAGGGTGCACCATGTGTGTAAATGCTAATGAGGTGTAGTTAGAATCACGTTATAAAAAGAGGGTGCCCAAATTGGGTAAAATGAGTTCCCTACAGGAAAACCCCAGCAGGAACCATCCCTCTACTGAGGCTCATTGGGCAGGGCAACCATCAGAGTTTGAGTATCATTAAAGATGTGAGTACTGTATAAGTACATTTGTAGTTTGTGCATTGGTCTTTATAGGATTTCTATATGCTTGGGTAATTATAAACTTAATTGTAACTTTAGTCTGTTTTATCAATTTTATAAGACCTTGTACTTGTGAATGTCAGTGTGTTGGTCACTATCCTTGATTGTTTGTGTTCCTAGAGACTCTAAATCTGAAGCAAGTAGCAGAGGTGACTTACTTTGACTTTTCTGAGCTGGAAACTGTAGTGACCAGCGCCGAACCCACGGTGGCGTCATAGCACATTACTACATTCACTTTAAATCAAATAAAAAGTTACAGCTCAGAGAAGGGAGTGGGGTTTGGTGGGTTAGAGCCGGGGGGCTGGGAGCCAGGACTCCTGGGTTTTTTCCCCGCTCTGGGAGGAGATCGAGCACTGCTACTGTCCCTGCACAAGCTGAATTTGTTACCCAAGTCCCTGTTGCTTGTGTCTGCACTTCCTGCTGCAGTGAACTGTTTCTGGGCCAGTTAATACATGTTTTAAAGCTAGCAAAGACAGGTTAAAAAGCGTAACTTCTGTCCCTCCTGTTGGCCGTACCTTACCTGACAATCTCCTGGTCTTCCCTTCATTCTTGTAAACTATAAGCAAGGTACAACTCCATCACAATGGCTGATATTGTCCGTTTGCTGTTTTAATCTCCCACTTTGATCTTGTTCTAGCTTTAAGCCTCCTTTTAGTCCTTGGACTTGTTTCCTCATTTGTTTAACTTTCATCTCACAGAGAGAATCCTGGGGTTGTGACCCGCGTGGGTGAACCAGCCCCATAATTAGTCGCATGTTTTCGTACAAAAGATTTTGAGAGCTCTTTTATGATGGTTTTCGTCCATCATTACTGCTAATTCTTGGATTTGGGCATTTTGCTGTTTTAACGTTTTGCTGTATCTGGGCATCCGGCCCAGAAAAAGATTCCTTTGTAATTAGTCTTTATATATTCTTCTTCGAGTGATTGCTCATATCCATTCCAGTTAGGTGTACGCGCCGCGCGTGCACATTCGTCGGAAAACTTTTACCCTAGCAACTCAGTGGGCCGGCAGGTCGCCCCCTAGAGTGGCGCCACCATGGCGCTCCATATATACTCCTGCCGGCCCACCCGCTCCTCAGTTCCTTCTTACCGCCCGTGTCGGTCGTTGGAACAGTGGAGCGCGGCTTAGCTGACCTCCACTTCCCTAGCTACTCGTTTTCTCGTATATAATTATGCAGTTATAACACTTTTATATATATATTTGTATGGTTAGTTTAGTTAGCGGGGTTCAGGAAGTAGCCCCTTCCATGAGCCCAGTGCCGGAGCCATGCATGGCTCACCGGGTTTTAAAAAGGGGCCCGGCTTGCCAGAAGCCGCGGCCGAAGAGAGATCTACATGACTCCTGTTGAAGTGCCTCAGGGAATCACACTTGACAGATAAGTGCCCCATTTGCAAGGCTTTTAAGCCGAGAACAAAAAGGTGCGGGACTTTCACTTGCCCCTCCACCTTGGGCGCGGAGCGATGTTCAAGCGGCGGGCAGAAGCGCCTCCTCGGCACCGGACCCCGCCGGTACCACCAAGGCCTTTCGGCACCGACCGTCGCCGGCACCGATGTCGACTCGGCACCGCTCCCTTCTTCCGAGGTCGAGAGAGTCTACGATTCCTGCTGGTGCCTGGCGGCTCCCCGGCACGCGCCGTGGTTGAGCCCCCTGCTCCCGCTACTTCCGTGCCACCTGCATCGCAGCCAGAGAGCTCGCCTCAGTTGCGTTATCCGGCACCGTCACCTGCAGAGGCACCGATGACTTCGGCTCCGTCGATTCCAGTCCCCCAGGACCAGGGAATCCGCTGCCTGGCAGCTCCCCGGCTCGCGCCGTGGTAGAGCTTACTGCTCCTGCTGCTTCTGTGCCAGCTGCACCACAGCTAGACAGCTCGTCTAAGATGGCTCGCCCGGCACCGACGACGTCGGCACCGTCGATCCCGGTCCCACGAGGGCCGTAGAATCCGGTGCCTGACGGCTCCCCGGCACGCGCCGTGGTTGAGCGTATTGCTCTTGCTGCTTCCGTGCCAGCGGCACCGCAGCCAGAGAGCTCGTCTAGTCGGATCGCCCGGCGCTGACACCTGCTACGGCACCGATGACGTCGTCACCGTCGATCCCGGTCCCACAAGGGCCGTAGAATCCGGTGCCTGACGGCTCCCCGGCACGCGCCGTGGTTGAGCGTATTGCTCCTGCTGCTTCCGTGCCAGCGGCACCGCAGCCAGAGGGCTCGTCTACGTCGGATCGCCCAGCACCGACACCTGCTGCGGCACCGATGGCGTCGGCACCGTCGATCCCGGTCCCACACGGGCCGTAGAATCCGGTGCCTGACGGCTCCCCGGCACGCGCCGTGGTTGAGCGTATTGCTCCTGCTGCTTCCGTGCCAGCGGCACCGCAGCCAGAGGGCTCGTCTACGTCGGATCGCCCGGCACCGACACCTGCTGCGGCACCGATGGCGTCGGCACCGTCGATCCCGGTCCCACACGGGCCGTAGAATCCGGTGCCTGACGGCTCCCCGGCACGCGCCGTGGTTGAGCGTATTGCTCCTGCTGCTTCCGTGCCAACGGCACTGCAGCCAGAGAGCTCGTCTACGTCGGATCGCCCGGCACCGACACCTGCTGCGGCACCGATGACGTCGGCACCGTCGATCCCGGTCCCGCAAGGGCCGTAGTATCCGGTGCCTGACGGCTCCCCGGCACGCGCCGTGGTCGAGCTAATGCTCCGGCTGCTTCCGTGCCAACGGCACCGCGGTCAGAGAGCTAGTCTAAGTCGGATCGCCCGGCACCGACACCTGCTGCGGCACCGATGACGTCGGCACCGTCGATCCCGGTCCCGCAAGGGCCGTAGAATCCGGTGCCTGACGGCTCCCAGGCACGCGCCGTGGTTGAGCTCCTGTTCCGGCTGCTTCTATCGGCACCGTCGATTCCAGTCCCACAAGGGCTATCGAATCCGGTGCCCGACGGCTCCCCGGCACGCGCCGTGGTTGAGCGTATTACTCCCGCTGCTTCAGTGCTGACGGCACCGCAGCCAGACAGCTTATCTAACTCGGTTCGCCCGGCACCGGCACCTACCGAAGCTCTAATGACCTCGGTACCGTGGATCCCGGCCCCACGAGGGCCGTCGAATCCGGTGCCTGACAGCTCCCCAGTACGCACTGTGGTTGAGCCTGCTGTTCCCTGCACGCCGGAGATGTTACCAACGGCGAGGGCTCTCAGTGCCATGACAGAGTCAGTGCTGCCTGACCCGGGCACCGCCGGTACGGGTAATACAGTCTCTTCAAGGGACTGTCCCCTGTCAGTACAGCAGAGCGGCACCGTCCATGATCACGGTCCCGCAGACACTCCAAGTCCTGTCGGCACGCCGGACACCACTGGCAGTCCCGGTACTGTTTTCCTCGGTACTGGTCACACTCGCTGCACCGGTCGGTATCCCGTTCGCCGACCCGCTATCGGCACCGTTCCGACATCTGGCACCGGGGCAGGTACCTTGACTCCTGTAGCTCTTCTCCGAGCCTCGAGATCTCGGTCGACCTCCCGACACCGTTCTGGTTGCGGGTCTGGATCTCGTTCCAGGTACCGATACGCCTCCCGATGCCGGTCCCCGGTGCCGAGTTGGGCAAGGTCCGAGTGAGTCAGAGACTCGGCCCGTGCCTTCTTTTAGTACCTCCATGGCCATCCGGACACGCATCCGTGTCATCCCATATGCGCAGATTTTATGCTCAGGACCACGATCCTGATATCATGGCCAGCGGGCGCCAGCCCCGAAGCAGAAAGAGCCTTGGCGAATGCAAGGTGTACTCTGCAGGGGCCCTACGCCTCTGGGTAGCAAAGCAACAAGCCTTGCTTAGCTGCGATAATTATAGCACCTGGGTGGAGGAGTTTCTCCCTCGAACCTCCCACCTAGAGTTCGCTGCCGTCTTGGAGGACGGGGGAAAGAATTTACCCTTTGTTGGTAAAGGCATCTTCGCGGCAGAGACAGCCCCAGACTGCGAAGCCTGCTGGACAATAGGGTCCTAATGCGTCTCAGCGTGTATACGCTTGCGACCAAACGCAGGCCTTTATGGCCCCAGCCGCCATACTCTGTGCCTAGCCAGAGGCAGAACTCTGGAAAACGGCAAGGCCAAGGTGGTCGCAGACAAACGTCAGGCCCCCTAAAAAGCCAGAGTCGAGGTCCCTCGCAATTACCACTGGGACCAAAGACGGACCTTCCAAGGTTCGTCGGAGGGCGGTGTACCAGTCGCAGGACGGGGTCCTGATCCCGCTTTCTCCTGGCATGGCCCCAGTTACTTTTAGATCGCTGGGTCCTGCGCACGATGGAGCATAGGTACCACCTTTAAATTGCTCCAGCCCTGTCCCCCTTCAGCGGACGAAAGGGGCTAGGGGTTTTACTCCCGTTATGCCCTAGTTCCCCACTCGAACACAGGTCTCAGACCTCCCTGGTCCTGCATGGACTCAACCGGTTTGGGATAAGGTTAAAGTTCTGCATGGTATCCCTGGGAACCATTATTCCATCCTTGCCTCCTGGGGGCTACTATGCCGCCCTGGATAGGAAGGACGCGTACTTTCGCAATGCCATCTTCCCTCCGCACGGGAGATGCCTCCGCTTTATAGCCAGCGGTGAATACTCCCGGTTTACGGCCATAGTCGCCGCCTACCGTAGCTATGTCGGATATGCGTTTTTCCGTATTGGGACGATTCGCTTATCCGAGGAGACTCTGACGCACAACCCACTCAGCCGTGGGCATCGTCACGGTCTTATTCACAGATCAAGGCCTGATGATTACTATAGAGCAATCCACTCTGGTTCCCACGCAGAGGTTGGGCTTCCTAGGGGCTATCTTGGTCTCCTACCTAGCCGGAGCCTGCTTATCGCAACTGCGGTTTTAGGCGATGGCATCAATCATCTGAGGTCTGAAGGCTTTCCCAACGACCTCAGCTCGTTCTTGTCTCAGTCTCCTGGGTCCATGGTTGCCCGCAAGTTTGTAACCAAGCACGCCAAGCTCCGCCTCCGTCCTCTCCAAGTCCGGCCCACCTCGGCGTACCGCTTGGACAGGGAGCCAATGGTCATGGTAGTCACCGTTCCCTCGAACGCCTTAGGCTCCCTAGAGTGGTGGCTAACCCCCTCCTTGGTGTGGACAGGATGCGGTTTCATCCGCCCCAGCCCTCACTGCCCCTGACGGCGGACGCATCATCTCTCTGCTCGAGTGCTCATGGTCACCTCCGAGCTTAAGGCCTTCGGTCTTCTAGGGAGCTGGCATTCCTCATTAATGCCCCAAAAATCAGAGTAGTCCGCCTGGCATGCCAGGGGTTCCAGCGGCAGCTGCGAGGCCGTTGTATCTCGGTGTTTACAGCCAACACAATGGCCAGGTGCTTCATAAGCATTCAGGGGGGACATAGTCCTCCCCCCTTTTTTGTCAGGAGGCCATCCATTTCCGGGTCTTTTGCATGGCCCGCTCGATGGAGCTGGCGACGTCCTTTCTCCCAGGCGTTCGGAACGTCTTATCTCTTTGACTCAGCAGGTCTTTCCTGTCTTACGAGTCATCACTCTGCCCCATGTGAGGCGTCCCGCTTTCCGGAGGTGGAAATGGTTCCTCACACAGACCTGTTCGCTCACCGCGAGTGCAGGAAATGCCAGGTGTTCTGCTCCTTCCAAGGTCTCTCCTCGGAATCGATCTTGGACGCATTCCTGATACCGTGGAACGGCCAACTGCATTATGCCTTCCCGCTGTTCCCACTGGTTCGTTACGTCCTGCTCAAATTCCGCAGGGGCGGAGCGTGCGTCATCATGATCACTCCAGAGTGGTCCAGGCAGCACTGACATACCACGTTGCTCGGCCTGTCAGCCCAGACCTCATCACTCAGGGCAATGACAGGCTTCGTCACTCGGACCTGCAGCCTCTTCGCCTCACGGTGGCTCCTGCGTACCTGAGTTGGGGTGACAGGCAGCCTTCCACCTGGTCAACGTACCGAGCCAGGTGGAAGCGTTTCCTTTACAGCTGCAGTACGCTCGATCTTGCTCCTGCTGAGGTCTCGATCCCCTCTATTTGGCCTGCCTCTGGCCTTCAGCGGCAGGATCTGGCGGTATCATCGCTGAGGATACTCTCAGCAGCCGTCCCTACCTTCCAGCAGGCTAAGATGGACGTTCAGTGTCCCACGCTCTATGGGTTCGAGGTCCCTCAAGGGCTTGGAGCGCTTGCACCCTCGGGTGCGCCGCCCAGCCCCGCCCTGGGGCCTCAACCTAGTCTTGGCCAGACGGGTCTCTGAGATCAGAGCTCTTACGAAGGTTCCACAAAGACAAGGTGCAGTTGTGACCGCACCCGGCTTTCCTCCCTAAGGTGTTTTGGCCTTTCATGTTACCCACAGCTCAACGCAATGGGCATAACCGTTGCACTCCTTGGACATCTGTGGAGTGCTCGCATTATGTTGTGCTGACAGAATCATTTCCTAAGGTGCCCCAGCTCTGCCCCGGTAGCGGGCCAAAGGGAGGGCTTGCTTGTTTTCCTCTCAGAGGATCTCATCTTGGGTGATGGCGGACATCCCCACTTGTTCTGATTTGGCTCATATTTCCCCAAGCCACATCACCGTGCATTCTACCAGGGCTCAGGCTTCATCTGCCGCCTTGCTGGCTCGTGTTTCTACCCACGAGACCTGTCACGAAGCTCCATTGGTCCTCGGTCCTTACCTTTGCTTCGCAGTATGCCCTGGTTCAGCAGTCAAGAGAGGCTGTAGCCTCTGGCTCGGCAGTTTTATTCTGCCACATTTCACTCCGACCCCACCGCCTTTGTAAGGCTTGGGATTCACCTAACTGGAATGGATATGAGCAATCACTCGAAGAAGAAAAGACGGTTACTCACCTTCGTAACTGTTGTTCTTCGAGATGTGTTGCTCATATCCATTCCGCACCCGCCCTCCTTCCCCACTGTCGGAGTAGCCGGCAAGAAGGAACTGAGGAGCGGGTGGGCCGGCAGGAGTATATATGGAGCGCCATGGTGGCGCCACTCTAGGGGGCGACCTGCCGGCCCACTGAGTTGCTAGGGTAAAAGTTTTCCGACGAATGTGCACGCGCGGCGCGTACACCTAACTGGAATGGATATGAGCAACACATCTCGAAGAACAACAGTTACGAAGGTGAGTAACCGTCTTTTCTTAAAGTATGGCTTTATGCCCAGAAAAATAGTTGGCTTTTATTAGTTTAACTGGTTATTTAAGGTGTTTTGCCAATGTAACACTTCCCTTCCCCCCCAACCAGGCTAGCCTGCTGCACGCGTAGTTAGGACCGCTAGCCCCCAAAATCCAACCACTATGAAGTTACTATCCTGAATCCAAATTACCCATTGCCTTATGCTTAGCTAATGGCTCCTGCATGGCTCACCAACTATTCACTGAAAGGTGTAACCAACTGATTGGCAACGCTTGTGGTTCAATATTAGTAACGTTCAAGAGACCCAATAAATCTGGCTGGACTTGGGTATTGTCTAAAGACAGAGTAAAATGGTACAGGAAAGAAAGAGTTAATACATCACCAGTCCTTCCCAGGAAGTGAATTCTCGCAGCGTGTTCAGTTCACCTTGCTCAGAAGACGTGCTTCCCAAATGTCCCTTTAAACCAGGGCCGCCGAGGTGAGGGCAAAGGGGCCAATTTTCCCCAGGCCCCGCAGAGGCCCCCACAAGAGTTTTTTGGGGTCCCTGGAGCGGAGTCCTTCACTCGCTCCAGGGGACCCCGGAAAACTCTCACAGGGCCCGGGTCCTTCCACTCCAGGTCCTCGGTGGCAGAGGGTCCTTCTGCACCAGGACCCACCTCCGAAGTGCCCCAAAGACCTGTGGCAGGGGGTCCTTCCACCCCAGGATCCACCGCTGAAGTTCCCCGAAGACCTATGGCGGGAGGTCCTTCCACCCTGGGACCCGCCTCCAAAGTGCTGGGTCTTCAGCGGCAGTTCGGCGGTGGGGGGGTGTCCTTCTGCTCTGGGACCCGCTGCCGAAGTGCCCTGAAGTCCCGCAGCAGGGGGTTCCTTCCGCCCCAGGACCTGCCACCAAAGTACCAGGCCCCCGCTGCCGAAGTGCCATGTCTTCAGCAGCAATTCGGCAGCAGGCACCCCCCGCCGCCAAAGACCCCAGGCCCCCTGAATCCTCTCGGCGGCCCTGCCTTAAACTAGCCATCATTTGTAGCATGGGTGTTTACACAACGCTGTTCACACCACTTCAACTTCATGTTGAACTAGCCAGCTGATACCAGCTTTGTTTGGTGCCTCCCTGTATCTTCCCCTCTCTCGTTTTGAATAATAAATGCCAGTCATTACGTGACTTAACACTACTCCCTAAAGCGTTCCTACATCTTACACTAGTTCCTTGCACCGCATTGTACTTTGGTTCCAGATATTGCACATTAGTACATAACGCTCGTCCATCTAACTCTTAACAGTTTCTGTATTTGCCTATGCCAAGTGCTAAGCTGAACTTGTCCTGGGGCATTGTGGGATATAGGCCTTAGCACAGGTGAGCAGGAATAAGCATGATTCAGTTTAATATGATTACCCAACACAGGTGCAATATTAATACCATGAGCATAAAAGCTATTAATGTGATTGTGTGTGTGTGTGTGTGTAATCTGTATGCATTGGCTAACGGAGGGCTCCAGGGCATTTCCCCCCACCCCACTCCACACATGGTGCTTTTGCTCTGAGTGCAGGACTCTGGCACTCAACCCCAGGCCTCCTTTGTAGCAAAGCAAGAGGTCCCTGGATGGCCTCGCTCTCCATGTTTGTTTGCTGCCCGCATCATCCAGGAGCTGTTCAGGGCACCGCTGGCCTGAACAGAGAGATGGAGACCTTGGGGCGAAGAAATGTGTGCCATCTGCTTAGTTTGTAGCTCGAAGCGCTTTGCCACTCATGAATTGTCTGTACATTGAACGGTCTGGAGGGTGTCCAGCCCATGTGACTTCACTGAGGGAGGCATGAATGTTGATCGTGGGGGTTGTAGTGTCTAGAATAGCTCCAGAACCAATAACTCTGATGAAAGTCTCGTGTCTCACACAGCAACAGTTTGAGCCAGGGGATGCCCGCAGTTGGGAAAGTGGAGAAAAAGGCACTTAAATTGCAGCACTTTGTTTTTCCAACAACACATTTGATCTACTAGAAGCGTCTCCTGCAGTACATTGTGAGCTCAATCCTTGAGGGGGCCATTTGGGGATTGGTCCTGCTTTGAGCAGGGGGTTGGGCTAGATGATCTCCTGAGGTCCCTTCCAACCCTAATAATAATAATTAATAATAATAAATATGGAGCAGAGGGCGCTGTAAAATGCTATGCAAGTATTGTACTTCAGAGAGGCCATAGCAGAGGATTATTTATCTGCACTGGCTACAGTAACGCCACACAGACTAGTAGGTTAAAAAACTCTAGTTATTTTGGCTACAGTTTAGGGAAAGATTCCAAAGATTCACGGGGCCCCAAGTCCAGCCCCTGGAGAGGTGGTCAGAGCAGTTCCTGGAAATATTCAAAGAGATGTTAGCTAAGACACAGGGCTTGTCTACATCACAAAGTTGCAGCGCTGGTGAGGGGGTTACAGCGCTGCAACTTAGGAGGTGTACACATCTGCAGGGCATCACCAGCGCTGCAACTCCCTGTTTGCAGCGCTGGCCGTACTCCCGTTTTGTCTCGGGTGTAGAGGATCCAGCGCTGGTAATCAAATGTAGACACTTACCAGCGCTTTTCTTCACCTCCGTGGAATAAGCAGGTATCCCAGCATACCTGAGGAAGCGTCTGGTAATCAAGCTGGTCTCCTTCCCTGGTTTGCTCTCGCGTTCCCCGAACCCCGAGCAAGCAGGTCTCCTTCCCTGCGGTTTGCAGAGGGGTTCGGGGAACGCGAGAGCAAACCGCGGCAAAGCTGGTCTCCTTCCCCGGTTTGCTCTCGCGTTCCCCGAACCTCCGTGCAAGCAGGTCTCCTTCCCTGCGGTTTGCAGGGTGGTTCGGGGAACGCGAGAACAAACCGCGGCGAAACTGGTCTCCTTCCCCGGTTTGCTCTCGCGTTCCCCGAACAAGCAGGTCTCCTTCCCTGCGGTTTGCAGGGTGGTTCGGGGAACGCGAGAGCAAACCGCGGCAAAGCTGGTCTCCTTCCCCGGTTTGCTCTCGCGTTCCCCGAACCCCGAGCAAGCAGGTCTCCTTCCCTGCGGTTTGCAGAGGGGTTCGGGGAACACGAGAGCAAACCGCGGCAAAGCTGGTCTCCTTCCCCGGTTTGCTCTCGCGTTCCCCGAACCCCTGTGCAAGCAGGTCTCCTTCCCTGCGGTTTGCAGGGGGGTTCGGGGAACGCGAGAGCAAACCGCGGTGAAGCTGGTCTCCTTCCCCGGTTTGCTCTCGCGTTCCCCGAACCCCCCTTGAAGCCGCCCAACAGCGCTGCAGTATGGCCACATCTAACACCACTTGCAGCGCTGGTTGCTGTAAGTGTGGCCACTCTGCAGCGCTGGCCCTATACAGCTGTACTAATACAGCTGTAACAACCAGCGCTGCAAAATTTTAGATGTAGACATACCCACAGTCTGTCCCCGCTTGCCTGCCTCATGGATCAAGTGTGAATGAATGAACGAATGAAACAGGCATTCCGCTGCCAGCAGGAGCTGTGCAGAGGCGACTCCTGCAGCTGGAGAGAGCTGGATTTTTTTTCTTCCTTTTTAAACATCATATCAGTAGATCTAAAATGTCAACATGTTTTCGAGTTACTTTCTCCTCCATCCAGCACTGTCCTGGCTCCTGTGTCTGTGCATTAAAGCCAAAGAAGCTCTAGCTCCGTCAGCAATGCTAAGGGTATGGCTACACAGCAATCTGGAGCCAGGTCCCAGCACGGGGCCGATGGATTAAAAAGGCTTGCACTAGTGCTTGGAAAACAGCCACAGAGACACTACTTTGAAGTCGCAACTTGGGCTCTGAAGCCCACCCCCACCCAAGGCTTCAGGCACTAGCACAAGTCCCTCGACCCTGGCTGGGAGGCTCACTCCAAAATGCTGTGTAGACGTATCCTAAGAGGCCGCATATGAAATGCAAATTGCTGCCTTTGTTTAAAGAGCCCATTGGTTTTGTATGGCTGGGTGCTGCGAGCTCAGCTGTTGGGTGGGGGATGGATGCTCGGCTTGGAGATAAGGGGCTGCACGTTCTAAAGTGCCCAACTTCCTTGGTTTCAGATCCTGGAGGAGGCCACAGGGGAGGAGGCCAAGCTGCATGCAGGCCAGCACTTCGGGACAAAGGTCCTAGCGACGATGAGGCCGCCCCCTCTGGAAGAACAACCCCACGGCATGGTGAGGTCCTGCTTAGCTGGTATCCTGATTGCACAGTGAAGAAAGTGCCACGCTGGAGTGGGAGGGAGGGGATGTTTTATACTATACTTCAGAGAGGAGCAGCCCTGTGCAGCTTAGTTTCTCTTAACTACCGTGTTGGCACCTGCTGCTGGGGTGACAGAGATTCCAAGGCCAGAAGGGTCCATTGTGACCATCTGGTCTGACCCCTGGATAACACCGGCTGGAGAACTGCCCCAAAGTAATTCCCAGCACACATCTCCTAGAAAAACATCCACTTCTGATTCCAAAATAGCCAGTGATGGAGAATCCACCATGACCCTGGGAAAATTGTTCCAATGGTTAACCCCCTTCGCTGCTAAAAATCTACTCCCCACTTGCAGTCTGAAATTGTCTAGCCGCCAGCTGTTGGATTGTGTCCATACCTTTCTCTGCTACACCAAAGAGCTCACATGGCACAGGCACCAGAGCTGAGCAAATTATTTTGGTTCAGGGAGTCTCACCCAAAAATCCAGGAGGGGAAATCAGCTCAATTCGAACCATACTGAATTTTTTCAACATTTTTCATCCTATTGAAAACTCAAAAACCTTTTGTTTCAGATTAACGAATACCTCTCGGGTCGATTCAAAATGAAATGTTTCCTTTTGTTGTTTCAAGTGGATCAAAAGGTTTCGGTCAACACAAAATGAAATTTTTTTTGAGTTTTTTCATTTTCATTTGGCCGTTTTTGGGAGGGGTTTTTTTCCCCCACTTTTTTTTAGTTGGCCAAATGAGCGTTTGAAACACTATTCCCAAATGAAAAGTTGAAATGAAACATTTTAACTTTGAAAAATAATCATTATTCAGTCAAAATTATTTAGTCAAGTTCAACTCGAATTCGTGAATAGTTTCAGAGCCCCCCAACGTGCATTTTTGACACCCCTCTCTCTCAAAAAAGAAAAAAAAAAATTCCCCCACAGGTCCCATTCAGATGTGCCATTCCTACCACCCCAGAAGCCAGCAGTGCTCCTGACGGGTAGGTATGTGCCACCGTATGGCTGGAACCCTGCCACCCACAACTGATGTGCCATGTAATCTTAGCACCACTTGGCACTATCTGGGCATGTCACAGATTCCATTCCCTCCCCAGAAACACATGGTGTCCATTGGGATTCTCCGTCGGTTCCCGTTCTCCTCCTCTCTGCAGAGGATGAGCGTCCTGGTGAAGCTGCCTGGCGACGCCCCTTCAGAGGCGTACATAAAGGGGGCTCCAGAGATGGTGGCCAGTCTCTGTAAGGAAGAAACAGGTAAAAGCCAGGGACCCACATCTCACCGCTAGGGATGTCTGACTGCCTGCTGGGTTTGGCTGTCGACAGTGGAAACCACCCGTTGGCATTTTCCTTTGCTCACTAAAGACGACCTAGAGAGGAGGCAAATGGTTCAAATTTCATGAGAAGCAACAATAGCGACACCTCTGTTTATGGCAGCCTGATGTTGGAGCCCATTGGTCGCTCCATCTTAGGACTTGGGAGGCGGGAGGGGCAGGTACTCACTGAACAAGGCTAAGAAACTCTGCCACCCAAATCTCTCTAGATCGTGTACCTCAATTGCCAGCTGTTTCAACTTCCTGGCTCCTTATCTTGGGAGCAAAAGGGAGTGGATCAAACCACCATGTGGGCAATAGATGAAACGAGTGGCCTCTTGAATTTCCAGTAGCCCATAAAGTGCTGATATACACTAGATCAGCCATTGTTCCCAAACTGGTTCTGCATTTGGTCCCTACCTTGGACGTAGTCTGCGTTGCTGATACAGCCCTTCCTTGCAGTCCCTCTGGATTTCTCCCAGTTGTTACGACACTACACTGCAGATGGTTTCCGGGTCCTGGGGCTCGCCTACAAAACGCTAACTACTGTCAGAACCTTTGAGGAAGCTCAGCAGCTGACAAGGTGCGTGAGCCTGTGTGATGTTTTCCTTCCTTCTCACTTTCCTCTCCTTCCATTTCTTGTGTGATCCTTGGGGCACTTCAAGTTCCCTGAGTCAGCTAGAGCTGGGCAAAAATTTTTGACCAAAATTCTTTTCTGAGAAGAAAAAAGTTGCTTCGGCAACACTGCACCGTTTCACAAATTTGTGTCTGTTTCACTGAATTGTCTCAGCTGGGGGCGGGGGAGGGGGAAGAACCATAAATCAAAAAATTGAAATGTTTTGGGGGAGGTTGGGATTTTTTGTTTTTAATCCAAGACTTCTTTTAAAAATGTTCTTTACGTTTATTAAACTGATCAAAACTGTTGAAAAAATGGTCAAATGTTTCATTCAACCCCAAATGATTTTTTTTGTTTGTTTGGAAATGTCGGCAAACCGAAAAATCACTTCTTGGCATAGCTCTAGGGTCAGCATTGAAACAAAAATCAGTTCATGGAAGTTCTCTGGCCTGTGTTATAGGAGGTCAGGCTAGATGCTCACAATGGTCCCTTCTGACCTGAATCTATGAATATTAGGAGATCTAAATGGCTTTTAAAGAATCAGACACTAAAGTAACTGCCAGTCTGATTCACTCCCCTAACCTTGTGCTGGCATCCGACACTTATGCCAAGTGCCCTGTTGTGTCCTGGCAGGGAATCCGTAGAGAGTGGAATGACTCTCCTTGGCTTCCTAGTGATGAGAAACGTCCTCAAGGCAGAGACGGCCCCTGTGATCCACCTGCTGAGGAACGCAAACATCCGCACCGTCATGGTGACAGGTGACCGGCAGAGCTGCTTCTGGGGTGGGGATGGGAGAGGCCATATCTATGGAAGGGATCACGTGTTTAAAGCTCATTGCAACTGTAAAGGAATAAGTGTGAGGTCTAGTGGTTAGAGCAGGGGACTGGGAGCCAGGAGTCCTGGGTTCTATTTTTGGCTCTGCCACTGACTCTGACTGTCCTTGGGCTAGTTGCTCTGTTCCTTAGTGTATTTATCTGTAAAATGGAGCTAGAAAACAGGACCCCCCCACGCCCCCCTTCACAGGGGGAATGGGACTGGGAGGCTTATGTGTTCATTGTCCCTTATTTATTAAAAGCCTTGGGAAGAGCAGCTGTGTTAAGTCTGGTTCTGGTTGTGAAACCCCGAGCCGATGCAGCACTGCTCTGAGAGGTGTGAACTCTCCCGTTCCTCTCCCCTTGCCAGGGGACAACATGCTGACCGCGGTGAACGTGGCCAAGAGCTGCCGGATGGTGGAGCTGAAGGAGCGGGTGGTGTTCGTGAACGCCTCGCCGCCCAGCCACAACAAACCCGCTGCCCTCAAATTCATCCTCTCCGATGACTCCCAGGGGCAGGAGCAGCCACAAGTGAGTCCCAGCCGGGCCGGCAGGAAAACCCAACAGCCTTGCGTGTGAATCCCTTCCCCCCATGCAGTATTATGGGGTATGGAACAAACAGGGCCATGCAAGAGCCCTCTTCGGCCCCCATTCCTCCCCGCTGAGCTTGTGAGGCATCCAGCTGGTACAGTGGTGAGCAGAGAGCTGGATGCCACACATCCCATGGCACAGGGAATCCAGGGCCCTACAGTGGGACTCACTAACTTGCCCTCGTCCTTTCCTCTTTATTATCTGCAGTGTCATGTTGCTCAGAGGTGCCTGTCAGGAGCTGGGCCCCATTGTGCTGGGAGCTGTACCAGTGTCCTGTATCTTGCTCCTGCAGGCAGGCCGGTTCCCCACCCCCAAGAATATACTCGTCCCTGAACTGTAGCTGACCCCCTATCGCCGGAACAGGCAGGCCCAGACCGGAGCCCGGCAGGCGTGGCTGCCCCAAACTTCCGGCCGCGTTGGGCAGTGGGATCCGATCTAGCCTGCGCTTCCTCAGCCAGGGCAGGGCATCTCCAAGGAGCCGTCTCTCGGGCTCAGCGAGCTGGGGACTGGGTCGTGGATCAGGGCGCGACCCTGATTTGGGGCCGACGGGGTGGCCCAGCTTGATCCAAACCCCGCTCTTGTTTTGGTGTGGGAGGGGTGATCTCCCTGCCCCCCCCACCACTGATCTCAGATGCTGGGGCTAGGTTAGACTGTGGAAAGAAGTGAAGTCAGCGAAGAGCTGAGCGGGTGCCTGTCTGGTTTGCTCCGCAGGGCCTGTACCAGCAGGATGGCTGTTCACTCGAGCAGCAGCCCTGCCACTTGGCACTGAACGGGAAATCCTTCGCTGTGGTCTGTGAACACTTCCCCCACCTGCTACCCAGGGTGAGTCCTTCCCTCTCCAGCCTCCTCCATCTCATGTAAGCAGCCTGCTGGAGGTGAATCCTGCCGTGCGTCTTCTGGGCAGTGGGGATGGCAAAGGTCTCCTGCCCACCACCAGTCTGGGCTTTATGCTTCTCCTCCTTGTTTTCTGCCCATACCTGGCAGTAGCAGAGCAGAGACACACAAGCTGCAGCGTTCCCAGGCTGCCATGAGTTTGTCTCCCTGCAGATCAGGTAAGGAGGCAGCCCCTGCCTTGTAGGATTTCAGGGCCCTGTGTCATCGCAGCTAGGAGCGTGGGTGATGCGTGAACTGCCAGCTGTGGGAGGTGAGCCCCTGGCCCGACCCAAGATCCTGGACCCCAGAGCCCCCCCCACTGCAGCCGCCAGCCCTTACCCCCAGTTAGCGCCCCCCAGCACCAGGAGGGCGGGCGGCCCAAGCCAGGGGCACCACACGGGGAGCCACAGAGGGGGACATGGGGGCAGAGCATGGGTGGGGCCACACCTGGCTGTTTGGGGGGGCACAGCCTCCCCCAGCCTATGATACCCACCGCCCATGGCTAGGAACCTCTCCTGCGGGTTCCCACCATCACTGGAACAAACGTTCCCGAGTCCCCATGGGAACCAGCAGTGGATACTACATAGCCACATTGCTCGCCACGATCCGCCGCCGCCACCTAACCACCGTGGAAGCAATCCAGGGACCAGAGTCACACCAGAAAGGAGAATGGCCCTTCTCTCGGGCAGCAGCCATTCCCGTCGTCCCATTGCTTGTGGTCCGTTAGTCTCTACTCAGAAGCCTCGCTGGTTGTTGCTCTGCCTAAGTGCTTTGGATGCCATGACTTAACCTGACCACGAAGCTTTTCCCTTTCAGATCTTGATTCAGGCCACGATTTTCGCTCGCATGTCGCCGGACCAGAAAACACAGCTGGTTTGCAGGTTACAAGACCTTAAGTAAGTCGGGGGAAAGAGGAGGATGACAAGACAGTGTAAGACCTAACACTTCCTTCCAAAGCGACCTCTTGTCAATGCAAAGCAGGACGCTTAATTTCTCATAGGCTCTTGGCAGCTGTGAAATCAACTTGCAACTGGCCACGCCATTGGATCCATTTCCATCTTTTCCCTCCCCCACCCAAAACCTGGGGGTTACCCTACTTTCATGCTGCAAAGCCTCGATCCAGCCTTTTCCCCGAATTCACAGGTGTTTGGCCCTTTTATGGAGGGAGTGGGTCTGAGCTGTGACGTTCAAATCTGAGTTTTCCCCAAGGTCTGAGCTTGTTGAGAGCCTGGCTTTTGATCCATACCCATCTCTGGTTTCTGTGGGCAGGTGGAAACAATGATTTTTTAACTACAGATTGCGAGGGAGAGATGAAAAAGTCAGGATTCAAGAAACCCTTAGGAAAGTCCTAGAGGACTCGGAACCCAAATGCTCAGGTGCTTCGGCTGTTTTGGAAGGGGAGATCTTGTAGGGTTTTTTAAGCCAGAGGGAAAAGAAATTTTCTCTGGCAGCACTTGGAATTATAGATTTTCCCACACTATCACCGGATTTAAATTTTTTTTTCCTCCTTTGATCTGACAGACTGAGAGCTTCTAATTACATTGTAAGATACTGGAGTATCCCAGCTACAAATCCAGCCCATCTTTGAGGCAGACAGCACTTAGAATCATAGAATGTCAGGGTTGGAAGGGACCTCAGGAGGTATCTAGTCCAACCCCCTGCTCAAAGCAGGACCAATTCCCAACTAAATCATCTCAACCAGGGCTTTGTCAAACCTGACCTTAAAAACCTCTAAGGAAGGAGATTCCACCACCTCCCTAGGGAACCCATTCCAGTGCTTCACCACCCTCCTAGTGAAATAGGTTTTCCTAATTCCAACCTAAACCTCCCCCACTGCAACTTGAGACCATTGTTCCTTATTCTGTCATCTGCCACCACTGAGAACAGTCTAGATCCATCCTCTTTGGAATTTGTCAGGGTCTCAGTACAACCTGCATCGTGTACTGACGTTACTAGCACTTCCAGCAGTGCAGGGAGCTGTGGGGTCTAAGGCGACAACAACACAAAACTTGTCTGCCAAAAACTTACCACTGTTGCTACAACTGGTCCGTCTCCACCAATGGCCACAGAGATGAGAGTGCTTAACCAGCTGTACTTCACGCCCTCGCGTTGCCTCGCCCTGCGTGAGGCTGTGGTTAGACACAGGCTCTTTGGCTACACAAGCGTTCCCATTGTTGTTGCTGTTTGTGGAGCTGCACCAGAGGCGACGGCAGGAAAACTTTGGCAAAGAAGTCCTGTGTAGACAAGACTTGCGTGTAAACTGGTAGGAGAACCCGGAATTCCGGAAACAGTGCCTTTGGCAGATCAGCACGAAGAAACCTATTCTAAGCTCTCTGGGGCAGGGCCTCTCTTTTTGTTCTGAGTTTGTGCAGCGCCTAGCGCCAAGGGGTCTGTTCCCTGACTGCAGCTCCACTGTGTGACCCAAAAAATAATAAAATCCAGTTAATATTTTACACAAATGACATAAATTTAGTTAATCTAAGTAATTGAGAAATTAGCGCATTTGTCCTTAAAGCTGAATCGACTTCTCTTATTAACTTGAATCTAAACAGTTTTAAGTACAGAGTTATTGTCCGGGGGATGGAAGATTTTTTTTTTTAATAAGCATTTCAATTTCTCTTTTAGGTTTGTTTTTTTTTAGTACTTACATAGGTCCAAAGAAATGTAAGAAGCGAGTTGATCACAGTCCCACTAGTATGCATGCGGCAGTAGGCATTTCTGATACTGTTTCATCTCGCAGCAAATGGCACATTGCAAGATCCAGTGGCTGGAAGTTGGACAAATTCATAGTAGAAAGAAGGCGCTGTGAGGGCCATTAACCATTGGTGCAATTTACCTAGAGGTGTGGTGGATTCTCCTTCACGTGAACTGTCTGAGAACGGGTGTCGTCCTGAAAAATACGCTCTTAGCGCCAGCAGAAGTTATGGGCTTGACACAGGGATCACTGCATGAAATTCTCTGGCCTGGGTTATGTAAGAAGTCAGGCTAGATGATCCTGAGCGTCCCTTCTGGCTTTAATCTGTGGATTCTATGAAATGCCGAGCACCCTCATCTTTTTCCAGAGTCAATGCAGGCTGAAGTTGCTGCATGTGACAGGTGCAAGCATGTGTTGCCCTTATTAATAGAGGCACTAGGTCCCTGCCCCAAGGAGATTACAATCTAAACCTTATACCAGGTTGCAAGTTCTCCCCTGCTGTAAGGGGATTTGAGTTGATCTTTATGGAATGATTTTTATGGGGAAAAATATTTCGTAATTAAATGGGGGCAGGGGAGGGAGTCAGACTCCTGGTTTCTACTCCTGACTCTGCCACTGATTCTGGGGCAACTTGGTCCCCCCCTCTCTGTGCCTCCATTTCCCTATCTCTAAAATGGGACTGATGATCATTCTAGCCCATCTCCCAGTGAGTTGGTAAAGCTCATTGCTATGAAGAGCTTTGCACAGGCCTGGCGCCTGTATTGGCAGATCTCAATGTACCGTCAGTGCTTTTAATACGAAGTGCCCAACGTTTTCCGATCCAGGGCACTCCGTTTCCTGGGAGGGAGGAGGTGGGAATCCTTTGGCTTATACTGTTCGTGTGTGCATATCTCTTGCCACAGCTATTGCGTGGGGATGTGTGGGGACGGCGCCAACGACTGCGGAGCGCTGAAGGCGGCCGACGTGGGGATCTCTCTCTCGGAGGCGGAGGCCTCCGTGGCTTCACCGTTCACCTCCAGAATCGCCAACATCGAGTGTGTGCCCGTGGTCATAAGGTGGGCTTCGTCCTCCAGGAACCACGGAATTGCAGTCAGGATGGGGGGAATGGAACGTGGGGTCGAGGTGGAGATGTGAACATGGCAAGGGGTTGGCAAATTGGCTGGAGGGACGTGTACTGGCTGCCGGGATGTGGCCTGGAATGCGGGGATTAATTGATATTAATTAACAATATTCTGAGAATCTCAGTGCTTGTATTTTTGTGACCGAGGTCTCTGACTCCCCGTTCCCTGATCATAGAATCATAGAAGATCAGGGCTGGAAGGGAGCCCAGGAGGTATCTAGTCCAGCCCCTGCTCAAAGCAGGACCAACACCAACTAAATAATCCCAGCCAGGGCTTTGTCAAGCCTGACCTTAAAAACCTCTAAGGATGGAGATTCTACCACCTCCCTAGGGAACCCATTCCAGTGCTTCACCACCCTCCTAGTGAAATAGTGTTTCCTGATATCTTCATCCCTCGCCCTCTCTCCTCTTCACCCTGCGGGGTGTATCCGTGACCTGCACTAGGCCCTAGGCTGGCTGCTATCACCCCTTCCCCTCACTCTGTCCCCTCCTCCTTGCCCCTAGCCCAGAGCTATGTCACGTAGGGTTTTTGAACTATCCATGGAGGCAGCTGCTTGACCCACAAACCTGGTCTTCCTCCCTGCTCCAAAATGGAGTCCAGTCGATTCATACCTCTCCCCCTGCATAGAACTGCCTGGCCCCCTTGTCCACGAATGGAGGGTCCAAGTCTTTCTAATCTCTCTTTCAGGGAAGGCCGATGTTCTCTGGTCACCTCCTTCGGGGTTTTTAAGTACATGGCCCTGTACAGCCTGGTGCAATTCGTCTCAGTGCTTCTACTCTACACGGTGAGTGTTTCGGGCACCATCATTGCTGGGTCAGAGGAGAAAGGGGGACTGGCTGGTTCTGGGAAGCTGTAAGGAGAACCTGGAGCCTCCCACCTCTAGACTCCCTGGTTTGAATCCAGCTAGGGCCTCTTGCTTACCACTGTCACAGCTTGCTGGCCAGGGCAAGTGAAGTGATGGAGCTGGCTGCTTTGGGAGCATGGGCAGAGAGGCCAAGAGTCAAATGGGCCTGGAGACTGAGCTCTGTTGGTGCCCTGAGAGATGTTGGGTGTCCAGTCAGGGCCAGGGCGAGGTGCGCTGGTTGAATGGAGGGGAGGTAGCATTGCTGTTCCAGGTATAAACAGAGGCCCTGGATCGCTGAGGCTGTCAGTCGAGCCCCTTTCACCAGCCTGCTGCCAAAGTTGGGGGTCCCAAAGGAGGCAAAACACGAACGCCCGTGCTCCTCAGTGTCTCCAAGAGCCCCCCCTCAAGTGAGCGGGGGCAGGCTTCAGAGGAGGTCTCCAGGCCTCGGCTGCAGCAGCGGCACTCAGCGAAAGTGAGAGTTTGTTGAGATGAACGGGTGGAGGGAGGCATGTGCGTCAGGAGAGTGGGGGGCTCAGAGGTTGGGGAGGGGAGCATCCTGTGATGTGGGATGGGTTTTGGGGTCCTCTGTGTAAACTGGTGTTTGTAACTTTGAAAGACAGAACGATAGAGACCATAATGCACTACTGCCCGCTGGAAATAGAACTGCCCGACCATGTGTCATAGCCCCCTTTACTGCCAACAGCAAACTGGGATTCTCCTTTAGCTCACCTAGGCAGGGCCTGCTTTTCATAACCCAGGCCAGTCTGAGCAGCTGGGCTCTGCAGCGGAGCAGCCACCGTAATGTCCTAGTCAGCCACTGATCTGTTGCCGTATGTTGAATTTGGGTCTTTCCTCACAAGATTCTGCTTTAGTGACTTTCTGTCACTGTTGGATTTGAACCAGTGATCTTGAGATGAGGCTCTGTACCCCACTGCCCAGTCCCCTGAGCCATCCCAGTCTGCTCCTGATGGAATATCCCATTTCTCCTTCTTTCCTGCCCACGCCCAGATTAACACCAACCTGAGTGACTTCCAGTTCCTCTTCTTTGACCTGGTCATCACTATGACCGTGGCTGTGCTGATGGGCAAGACCGGACCTGCCAAGGAGCTGGGCACAAAACGTCCCCAGGGGGCACTGATCAGTATCGTTGTCCTCGGCAGCCTCCTCTTCCAAACAGCTGTGTTGATCACAGTTCAAGTCATGAGTTACTTCATCACAGTCTCACAGAGCTGGTAAGTGTCTGTCCTTGCCTGGAACTGGCCATAGCAGCTAAAAGGGGAGGACAACAAAAGCTCATTTTGGCCTCATGAAAGGTACCATGTTGGGAATCCCCAGACTGAATCAGAGCTGGGGGTATCTTGTCTCCTCCCTGGCCAGCACCACCTGGATCAGGCGCCGGAAGAGCAACCTGCCCCCAGAGGAAGTTCCTTCCTAACCCCTGTCAGATGGGTCATGCCCTGAAGCATGGGGGTTTCTTGCCTTCCAATCCTCAGCTGGGAACCAAATGCTGCTCTCTGCAGTGGCTGGCTCCAGGCCAAGCCAGCTGCACATTGCAGGCAGGTCCCGCCGGATTGCGCTGCGGTCAGAGGCTCGTGCCTGATCCTTGTCCCTCCCCTACTTCTTGCCCAGGTATATCCCGCTGAACAGCACGGTGAGCGCCCCGCAGAACCTGCCCAACTACGAGAACACCGTGGTGTTCTGCATCTCGGGCTTCCAGTACCTGATCCTCGCTGTCGCCATGTCCAAGGGGTACCCCTTCCGGGAGCCACTGTACACCAATGGTAAGAGCCCACCCGGCCTCCTCTCTGCGCCTCTTGTCTGTAGCGGGGTGGGGGGTCCCAGGGTCACTTGGCTCCTGTA
The DNA here is from genome assembly GCF_007399415.2 of Gopherus evgoodei. Taxonomy (NCBI): domain Eukaryota; kingdom Metazoa; phylum Chordata; order Testudines; family Testudinidae; genus Gopherus; species Gopherus evgoodei. Next base: position 6,108,933 of record NC_044339.1, on the reverse strand, counting down.
ACCAGCCCGGCGTGTCCTGGGTCCGTGATGTCTTCTCTTGCCCCCCAGTGCCGTTCCTGCTTGTCCTTGTTGCTCTCTTCGGCCTGACGATTGGGATAACTCTCTACCCGCTGGGCTTCGTGAGAGCCGTGCTGAAGCTGAAAGACATAAGCGACACAAGCTTCAAGATGCTGCTGCTAGGCATAGCCACACTCAACTTTTTCACAGCCTTCATGCTGGAGGTAGGAGCGTGGGAGCTGAATTCAGGGTGAACGCCCAGCTATGGGGACAGGGTTCCTGTGGGATCCCACCCTTTAATAGTGCCCCTCACTAGGCCCCCCCCACATGGGTCAATGTTCCCAATGGGCTGGGGAGTGCTGGGCACTGCTCCTTCTAGAGCAGAGGTCCCCAAAGTGTGGGGCACACCCCCCCTAGGGGAGTGTGGAGGACCATCCGGGGGGTGCGGCAGGGTCCAGAGGAGCACCACTAAGCCCCTACCCGACCCCAGATCTGCTCTGGTCATGCTCCTGGCTCCACACAGCCCTGGCCCAAACATCAGCCACTGGCCACAGCCCAGGGGCCAAGGCTGAGGGCAAGGCCGGGAATGGAGCCACACCTGGCCAGGGGTCTGACTGCGAGCCTCCACCACAGCCTGGCTGCAGCTCCGCGCCTGCCCCCAAACCCACTCCCAGCTTCAGCCCCCTTACTCTGTCCGCATCTCTCCCTCCTCCCACCCACGCTCCCCAAGCCGCAGCCCCATTCCCAGCCCCCGAGAGGCGTGGACAGGGATAAGGGGGGTGCCACCTTCAAAAGTTTGTGGACTGCTGTTCTAGAGCCAATCAGTGCTACAGAGTGCATCAGCCAGGGGGGACCCCTCTGGATTGGCATGAGTATGGGCTCCCTGCCTGGGCCCTTCTGACCTGCTCCCCAGCACAGTCCTGATCCAGGCCTGTCCTCCCAGGGACCGGTGGCCGATGAGCCATTCCCTTCCACTGGAATGCTGTGAGTGTGTTGGGAGGGGAGCTTGACACTAGTGTGAGCTTCCCTCCGTTCTCCCCACATTCCCTGCCCTGACCCCATGTCCCTCTCGTCCTCCCCCTTCCAGGCCGCCCTGGATCACGGCATGCTTAACTGCCTGCGGCAGCTGCGCCGGAAGAGGGCCTCCAAGAAGCTGTTCAAGAGGCTGGAGCAGGAGCTCAGTCAGCAGCAGCTGTCCTGGCCGCCATTGAACGAACCGCTCTTCGCCACGCCCAAAATGTCCATCTCCGGGAGCTAGCCCCGGCCCCTGGAGAGCCCTCGCTCCAGGGCCAGTGTCCGTGAGTCCAGCAACACCCTGGGGGAGCTTTCCAGCCTTCCCCAACACAGCTCCATTTATTTATGTTCATCTGTCCATCGCTGCCTTCCCCATGGGCTCTGGCTATTGCAGGGTTCTCAGTGCCCAGCCCCAGTGAGACTCCTCATGCTGATCGCCCCAAGGTGCTCGCCTCAGGGGATGGATGCGGGAGGCAGAGGAAGGGCCAGGGAGCCCATCTCCCCTGGGATGCAAGTACTCAACCCGACCTCACTCTGGAAAGCAGAGCAGGTGGGGTTACCACGGGGAAGGCCTCAGCAGCATTACCACAGAGCAGCTGCCCTCCGCTCGGAAAACTATTCCAGCTCTCTGGCGTGCCTGGGTCAAGCACCAGTCAGGATCAGATACAAGCAAGTGACTGGTCCAGTCGCGCCTGTGACTCAGAAAGAGGAGCTGTCCAGGACTGCTGCTGTGTCGTAGTCACAGCACCCTGTCGAATGGTTACCTTCCCCGTAAGGGGCCCCAGCTGATCCTTCATCCCCTGTGGGACTGCACTCTTTCACTTGCTGTGGGTGGCTAGGTCAGATCCACAGCTGGGTGATTTGCCCTGGACTGGGCATGGAGCAGTCCTCACAGCTATGTTGCACCTTGTCGGGGAGAGATGGGGGGGGCAATGTTTGAAAAGGGGGAACCCCTCCTGCCCTGCACCCTTGTGCCCTTGGTGTTAAAAGCCACTAATAAAAGATGGCCTCTATTGCCATGGTGCTGCACTCGTCTTGTGGCTCCTCTCACTGTGAACAAGCCACCTGCATCCCTCCGCAGACGAGGTGGTGACCTCCAAACGGCCACACGTAGCAGACACTGTTAGCTTGCCAGACCTGTGTGCAACCCAGCTGCTGTAGCAAACGAAAGTGTTACCTGCCACGTGTGATGCTCATCGCTCACTGAGAAACAGGCATGACAAGCTGCTGGAACGTGACAGAGGATGGGATTAGAGATATTTAATTAAGAATATTGTTGAGAGCTGTATTTATTCCATCCCCCCTCTCGCCTGTTCATCAGAGCAGGTAGAATTGTAGCAGTCGGCTGTCCTGTCCATCCAAACTGATCCTTGTCTCCACTCTTGGGCAGCGCATGGATTGCTGCTACTGTTCCAAGAAGCTGGGTCACTTGCCACCACTGTACTGCAGAAGCTGCGAGCCAGATGCCAGGTTTGTGCACTCCCACTACTGATGGGTCCTCTGCTACAACGTTACTGGTGACGCTTTGGCAAAGTGATGGAATTGAAATGGAAAATGTGTAGCATGTACGCTCTGTTTTTATTTGTCAAAGTGTATCTAGAGGGTGTGTGTGTGTGTGTGTGCGTGTGTGTAAATCATGTCCAATCTCCAACTTCGCTGTGTTGCTTTTTTTTGAGTGTATCTAATAAATGAACATTATTTTCTTGAAAACTAGCTTGTGCCATTTAATTCCGAGTGGCTACATTTCTCAGGTGCATAACAACTATGTAATGGAGAACAGGTACTGAGGTTGAACCAGGCTACCCGGAGACTAACACATGTCTACCCAAAAATAGGAACATGTATTTGTGATTACATGGAAAAATTCCTTTCTTCAAATAACAAGTTAACAGTAATATTCATTATTTTTCATGTTTTTTTACTGAGTACTGTTGGTCGTGGTATTTTTGTTTCTATATCTGCTTCTTCTGTCACTTGCATAGTTTGATGGCTTTACTGACAAACCCATTTTAACGCTGCCAAATGCAAGGTCACACAGCTATAAACAAAGAATAACAGGTCATTGCAACATACCCAGGGTACAGTCTGACCTGGTGAACAGCTGTGTCCCCTCCGTTCTCCAACCTGTGAGAGCTACCACTCTGGCTGTGATCACACACAGGATATACTTCAGGAGTGCTAGAGCCAGCCACCCTTGAATTACACTACAGAGCAACACTTGCAAATTCCCAGTCCCACACTTTCCCCCAGAAATGTGTCTTGTACTGCCCAGCCCTCTCCTGGACAACACAAGCTCATAGGAAGTCTGTCAGATTCTGTGTCCAAAAAATGGAGCACCCTGGTCTAGATAAAACAGTAAAACTAGTTTATTAACTACAGAATGATGGATTTTAAGTGAGTACAAGTAATGAAGCATAAAAATCAGAATTGGTTACAGGAAAATAAAAGTAAATTGCAACTAATGCCTAACGGAACAAGCTAGAGGGAGTTCAAAGCCAAGGTGTCTCTCACCACAATCTTATTGTTTCAGTCAGGATCCCTCCCCCAGTCCAAAGCTGTTTCCTTTGTTCTTCAGGTGTGGATGCCGTGGGAAGAGAGAAATGAGGAACCATTAGGAGCATCTCCTCTTTCCATTTTTAGCTCTTTCTGTTCTTCAAGAATCATCTCCTGCTGAAGTTCAGGAGACAAAGTCTATGTGGATGGGAGCCCCCAGTTGTTTCTTTGTCAAGATGTAAATCTTCACCCACATCCTCTTTCCTGCCAAATAGTGTTCACTCACTTAACTAGGCAATGATCCATTTGATTTTGTTGACGCCTGGCCGAGGTGTTGGCTACATTTTTGTCTCTGGGGAACTGGTTTGTGGCTTCTCCCCTCCAGATTTCATAGAATCATAGAATATCAGGATTGGAAGGGACCTCAGGAGGTATCTAGTCCAACACCCTGCTCAAAGCAGGACCAATCCCCAACTAAATCATCCCAACCACTTCGAACATGTCTAATAGTATCATACAAAGGAATCCTATAACTTGAAATCTGTGTGGCAACATTGCATGTAACCAGAATAATAATGATCAGCAAGTTATGAGCTTGTAAATGATATCTCACAAGTCGTACTTTGTACAAAATGTATGTTCACCCCTTTTACAGGACTATGATAGGGGTTCAGACTGTCACAGTCACCCATATGATTAAGGCCAGAATTCATAGAGTTTAAGGCCAGAAAGGACAGTTAGATCATCTCATCTGACGTGTATTTCACAGCCAGTATTTCACCCACTTACCCTTGTAGTGAGCCCAATAACTTGTGTTTGGCTAAAGCATCTCTTCCATAAAGTTTTGATCTGAAGACATCAATTGATGGAGACTCCACCACTTCCCCAATGGTTAATCACCCTCATTGCTAAAAAAAAAAAAATAGTGTTTAATTTGAATTTGTCTGGCTTCGGCTTCTGGCCATTGGTTCTTGTTTATGCTTTTTTTCAGATGACTGCATCCTAGAGAGCAATGTCTCTGAGAAGGATTTTGGGGTCTTGGTGCATAACTAATTTTACATGAGTGCCCACTGCAGTGCTGTAGCTAAGAGGGCAAATACGACCCTTGGATGTATAAGCAGGGGAGTATTGGGTAGGAGTAGGGAGGTGATATTACCTCTGTATGGAGCATCAGTGAACCGATCACTGGACAAGTGTGTCCAGTTCTAGCATCCACTCTTCAAAAAGAATGATGACAAATTGGAAAAGGTTCAGAAAAATGCTACAAGTGCAATTTCAGGTCTGGAAAGCTAATAGGAGACTAACCAAGATGAGTCTGTTTAGTTTATCCAAGAAAAGGTGACTTGATCATGGTTGACTCATTCCTACTTGGGGAAGAGATTTCTGATAATGGACCGTTCTTGAAAGTGGCAGAGATCCAAAGGCAGGAAACTGAGGCTAGAAAAATTCACACAAGCAATGAGGGACCCATTTTTTAACTGACGGTAATTCACCGTTAGAACAACTTACCAGTGGGCATGGTGGTGTCTCTGTCACGTGACGCCTTTAAACCTAGACATTCATAAACAGATGTTATGGGCTTGATGCAGAAATCACTGGCCGAGGTTCCTAGACTAGTCTATGAAGCCTGCTCCTGAGCTGAGCCAACAGAGGTATTGGAGAGCAAGTCAGATTTCCATTGTGCATAGCAAGGAAATCATTCAGTTGCATTCGGGCTTCTGAAACTTCCATCAGCTCCAGCAGGAAGCCTAGGGGGCACAGCCCGGATAGAAATCTATAGCTTCTCTTTACTTTCCGACTTTGGATTCTGCTCAGCTGCTTAATAACGTGTGACTTCAGAACTGAATATCTGACACAGACGTCACCAAGGAGGAATCTACAAAGACCCATCCAATTCTCCTAGTCAGAGGCCTTCTCAGATAAGAGCTTCATCTAAAAGACTACTCTAGTCAGTAAGAGTCTGTCCAGTGACTTCACTGGTCCTTTGGATCAGCTTTGATCTGCATTTGCACACACTGATTCAGTATTTCCACCCATCTGCGAATTAGAGAGACAGGGTGGGTGAGGTGATATCTTTTATTGGACCAGCTCAGTTGGAGACAGAGAGACAAGTTTACACAGAGATCATCCTCAGGCCTGGGAAAGGTACTGCAGATACCCACTGGAGGGCGACGTGAGACTTGAGCTTGAGGCTATGGAGGAGAAGCTGTAGCCTCTGAGTCAGTTTCCTTATGGATCTGCTTTCAATGACACAACATGCCTCTTCTGCAGATCTGAGCAAGGTGAGAAGAAAACACAATGCTTTGGGGCCTGTACTGTTTGTAAATTCTTTTGAGGCAAGAAACTGGTTTTTAGCTGTAAAGAACCTTCAGTGGAGCCTGTCTCCAAATAAAACTGCTGTTCAGGTCCGGAGATCGTTTGCACTTTTTATTGGCCGTATGACCTCGTCCACACTAGGCTTGTAAAACGTATTTGGCTGTGACAGCCAAACTGGGTCTGTGTCCACACGCAAACCGTTACAGCGGCATTAAGAGGCTGTGTTAAGAGCCTGGTCCACTCAATGACAATCGGTGTTGTTAAACACGTTTGATCTGTATAATTTTATGTCTTCTAATACAAATATTAAATACAAGCACACACAATAGCCGAAGTGGATCGAAGCAATGTTGTGCTTTGGTTATTGGAATGAATTATTCATTCATTAATTCAAAATCACTGAAATGAGAGGGAATCATTCTGATTTTGTCCCTATCAAATTTTGTCGGAATCAACACATTCCTGGGAAGCATTTTGATTTCGACAATTGCATTTTCCAACGGACAACCGGTCCCTCTCAAACTTTTCAACCTGACTCTACCCAGGAATTATGATCCCCATCCTTGAGTGCCATCTACTGGCCTGTTAGCCATAAACTCTTTACATATATACCGACATAAGCACTCTTGTCACAAAGGCCCCCTGACCTATGATGTTTCTTCTTCTAATTTTTCTCTTCCTCCTTCATCCCCACAACCAAATTTTCTTTGTAGCAGAGCAGCCAGACTCCTGCGAGGTGGAAAACTTTCAAGCCAGTAATGGTCCCAGCTTCCACTGACTGAGGAAGTGCTAGCAGCCATAGGGAGGTGCAATGCCCCTGCACCAATTTGCCCCTCAGCCAGCCCAAGTGAGTCTCATTAGCTCCCATGGAGCAGTGTCTCTCTCTGAAGAGGGCAGTGGTAAGAGGGACAGGGCAGCTTGCAAGCAGGGACGCTTCAGGGCTGGTCAGCTCAGGAGCATAGCCTTGTTTCTGCGGGGATGGTTGGATGCATGGCTCCTGCTTACGTCCCTCAGGAAGCTGGATAAATGCGATGATCACAAAAGGGGGTAAGAACCTTTCGTGCATGGGTGCATAATGGGGCATGGTCATGGGGAGTGATGGGTATCTCCCTTCAGAACCCTGACTGTGTTAGTGAGAGTTAGCGAGAACCCCTGGGTCTGTTGGTCTGTCTGTCTGGCAGCGTCAGAAGAGGCTCCCCTTAATGGCAACCACTGCACAACTGCTGACGGGTGGGAGGCAGGAATGTGTCTCCGCGGTGGCTTGCCCTGCTGCTGTCCCTTGGGGTGGGGGAGGTGGCCCTCACCACCAGCTGGAGGCTAGCTGGACAGAGCCAGGAGCATGATGGGATTCTGGGAGGGGGGGAAGTGACCTGTGGGTGGAGGAAGGTATTACTTTGGGTGATAGTTTTGAGGCAGTTTGTAGTTGTGGACGGGGAAAGCCCAGCAGTTCCCCACGTTCTAGGGAGCCCAGATCCACGTTAGATCAGGATGGGATCTCTGCTTCCCTCGTCTCGACCCAAGGTGCTGGGAGCTCGCGTGAGGTTTAGGTCTGGCAGGTTAGTGGCCGCTTGCCATATCCTGCTGTCAAGTTCAAAGTTGGCCTTGTGGGTGTGGCAGCAGCCAGCCAGCCAGGCTCCGATTCTGGATGTGCCCCCAGCAGTTTAATGTGTTTGCTCGCATCTTTTGTCAGACAATCACACGAAATGTCTAGACAAAGGCGGCAGCAGCCATTGCTAACATCAGCGCCAAGGCCGGGCAAAATAAACAGCGAATGTTCTCAAGCCACTGGGCCTGTCTGTCTCTCTCACAGGGATCTGTGGGGCTCTTTGTTCGTACTTCATGTCTGAGTGCTCAGCTGAGATTCAGCATCTGGATTTACTAGGTACAGGGAAGGGGAAGGTCCTGCGGTTTAAAGCCCAAGAGTCCGGACTCCTGTATTCTATTCCCAGCTCTGTCTTTGAATTGCTTGGTGACCTTGGGCAAATTGTTCAGTTTTCTCAGTCTGTTACCCCGTTTTTTACAGATGAGCTTAGTCCTCGGCTTCCTCCTAAGGGTGGGGTTGTGAGCTTCATTAATGGCTGTAAAGCGCTTTGAGTGGCTTAGGCAGAAGGTGCTGCATCAGGGCAAAGGGTGGTGGTGGTGGACTTCAGGCAAGGGACTGCTTAGCTTAGAACCACAGCCCCGGCAGAATGGCTGAAGCCTTGCATTATCCACCAGGTTCAAATCTCTCTCCAGTCCCTCCCACCCTGTCTCATGATAGACCTGCATTCTTCCCTCGTCGAAGGAGAGGAGGGGCTTGGCACGCTTCCTGCCAGCTGGCTTTGGGTGTCTGCTGTCCCCCGCTATGTCTAACAATGAGCCAGGGTGCGACCCCTCTGCCCCTTCGAGGCAGCGCAAGGAGAAAAAGCAGCGTAGCTGCGGCAGCATCCGCGGTGGCACAGGTGATCCCAGCCAAAAAAAAACCCACCCTGAAGCCGGTGGGTCTGTATTTTCTGCTTCACTACTACAGTTACCCTGCCATTTATACTCACTCTAGGTCAATTCGCATGGAGTATGTGTGTGCAAACAGGTGACTCACGCCTCTAACCTGGGCCTCATCAGAACGGTTTGTATGTTAGCCCTGTACAGACCACCTGTCCTCTCCTGTTGAGATGGTTATAGTTACTTTGTGTTAAGGTACCACCTGGAGGCCCCAGAAGTGGTTTTCCCACACCATGCGTATTTTCAAGAGTTAAAAACTTTTTGGGGACGAAGAGCCACCCTCAAAAATATTCACAACCCGAATAAAATCGAAACATTTTTACAGGTCAATTGAAACATTTTTCATTTTGATTGTGACTCTTTTCTTCACCCTTTTTTTACATCCTAATTAGCTGAAATTTCCAAACAAAAGGCAGTTTTGGACAGGAGAACTGGAATTTTTCATTTTGACAATGTCAAACCTTTGTTTTCTCAACGTCATTTCGAGTCGGGAAGTTCGTCGAACCCCGTCCTGTTTCTCAAATAGTTTTGCTTTTTGACAACGTGTTTTTTTCTCAATCAAAAATAAAAAACACCCCATATTTGTCAGAAAATTCCCACCCAGCTGTAATCCTGACTGGGACCCCATCACACCATGAGCCGTGCAAACACAGAATGAAGGGTGGCCTCTTCCTGAAAAGCTTGTGAACTCAAGACAAAACGCAATGAGTAGGTTAACTATTATAACGAGGTTGGGAGGGAAACAGGAATCAAAACCAAAAGTTGTGGAGGAAGCTGGATGGTTGAGTCAGTTACCTTCTTTAGATGACAAACATCAGAAGTCCCTATTGGCACCTACCTGGCCATGATCAGCTGGCAATTTTCCATGGGCATCATGCTAGAAATGTTTTTTGTGGTGGTGATCTTGTGGCACAGAGCTCTTGTGTTTAACAATTCAACGATTGCATTAGCCAAACGTTGCATGGCATTGCAGCGAGCCAGCTGTAAGTGGCAGCGGACAGCAGCTCATCCCCTCGCCCTGTAGTCCGGGGACCCAGCTTGGACCTGTGCAGCCACATTCTTAAATAGCTGTGCCACAGAGGTCTTGGAGGGAATAGGAGGGCTGGTTTGGAGAGGATGTTCCATGCTCTTGGGTAAGAGAGTAGGTATCAGTGATAATGTGCAGAGGATGCTGATGTAACAAGGTCCATGTGCAGACGTTATAGAACGTATTTGCTTCCTGTAGCTCTGTAGGAGAAACATCAGTGTCATTGCAGTAGCGCCAAGGAGCCACTGTCATGGCCCAGGCCCCCAAACACAGAACAAAAAGACCGTCCCTGCCCAAAGAGCTTGACAATCCAAGCAGATACCAGCAGAACCACGCGTGGGCTAGTCTATAGTTTCTTTGGGTTCACACTTCCAGGCATCTGAAGGTCTCTCAAAGGAATGCCTTATGGAACATTCCTACAGAACTTAATAGGGATGAAACCCGCAGGGTTCTACAGAAGTAACTTTAGAAGCTTGGAGAATGGGACCTTCTCACTAGCATTTTTAAAGCAACTTACGGACTTGGATAGAGAGCTCCATCCCTGTTACAGAGCTCTGCAAGGTGGAAAAGTTACCATTCTCTGTTAATTTCTTTCCCTCGATGCATTCTGTGGTTTCCTTTCACCTTCCTCTACAGCATCCTAGCTTAGCGACAGCTGGAGATAGGAAACAGAACAGGGTGGACCAATGTTCTGAGATGATACAGAGAACCTTCTTTCTTAGATGTGTGGCTGATGTCTTGTTCATGTGTTTTGGGTGTTCCGCATGGCCAGATTTGAGGTTGGGAAAGAATTCTCCCCCAGGTCAGATTGGCTGGGACTTTGGATGGATTTCACCTTCCTCTGCAGCATGAAGCATGGGTCACCTGTTAGGATCATCAACCTAATCAGTTCCAGCTTCCAGCATTGAGCATTGGTGGCACTTTGGTCTCCCTTGGTCTCTGCCTGTGGCATGCAACAGTTAGTCTCCTGAGGGCTGAAATGGTTTAGTCTAACCCAAGTTAACACAGGGGTAACTAGGCGAAATTTAGTTGGGTGTGATATACAGGAGATGACCTAATGGTCCCCTTCTGGCCTTAAATTCTCTGAAATTCCGTAGCGTTTCTTGAGCAAATGTGAGGTTAACTAGACTTTTTAAATTGTTGACATTAAATCTTAACTAGCTTTAATTTAAACAAGTGCCTTTACCTACTTATGTCTCTGATGTCCCTTGCTTTGCACGTACCTTTCCGCTGTATGTATAATATTCTCTGGCAACTCGCATCTTTCATTTTAGTATGCAATGTGGTTGTACCTGTGTTCGTCCCAGGATACTAGAGAGACAAGGTGTGTGAAGTGATATCCTCTATTGGACTAACTTCTGTTGGTGAGCTTACACAGAGCTTGAAAACTTGTCTATCTCACCAACAGGAGTTGATCCGGTAACAAGTATTACCTCACCCACCTTACCTTTCATTGTGCACAGTTTTAAAACTTTGGTGGTGTTTGCTTTGAAGTCTTTATATTTTCCAGTGAGAATAAAGTTCTCCTCCTTCATCTTGGATTTTTCATCCTTATTACCATCTGACGGATGCTGTCTCGGGGTGTATGTCCAGAAAAAATAACCTTCCAAAATCAAAGTTATCATACTTCCTATTAGGGCTGTCAAGCAATTTAAAAAATTAATCACATGATTAAAAAAATGAATCTTGCAATTAAAAAAAAATGAATCGCACTTAAGCAATCATGGAATACCATTTATTTAAATATTTTTGGATGTTTTCTACATTTTCAAATATTGATGTCAATTACAACAGAATATACAGTATACAATGCTCACTTTATATTTATTTTTATTACAAATATTTGCACTGTAAAAGAACAAAAGATAGTATTTTTCAATTCACCTCAGACAAGTACTGTAATGCAATCTCTGTATCGTGAAAGTCGAGCTTACAAATGTAGAATTTTATGTACAAAAAATAACTGCATTGAAAAATTTAACAATGTAAAACTTGAAAGCCTACAAGTTCACTCAGTCCTACTTCTTGTTCAGACAATCGCTCAGACAAACAAGTTCTTTACATTTATAGGAGAAAATGCTGCCTGCTTCTTATTTACATCACCTGAAAGTGAGAACAGGTGTTCACATGGCACTTTTGTAGCTGGCGTTGCAAAGTATTTATGTGCCAGATATGCCAAACATTCAGATGCTCCTTCATGCTTTGGTCACCATTCCAGAGGACATGCTTCCATGCTGATGATGCTCGTTAAAAAATAATGCATTAAATTTGTGACTGAACTTCTTGGGGGAGAACCGTATGTCTTTGGCTCTGTTTTACCCGTATTCTGTCATATATTTCATGTTATAGCAGTCTTGGATGATGACCCAGCACATGTTTGTTTTAAGAACACTTTCACTGCAGATTTGACAAAACAAAGAAGATATCAATATGAGATATCTAAAAATAGCAAAAGCACTCAACCCAAGGTTGTAGGCTCTAAAGTTTTACATTGTTTTGTTTTTGAGAGCAGTTATGTAAACAAAAAAAATCTGCATTTGTAAGTTACACTTTCAGGATAAAGAGATTGCACTACAGTATTGTAAGAGGTTAATTGAAAAATACAATTTCTTTTGTTATTTTTACAGTGCAAATATTTAATAAAAAATATCAAATGAGCACTGTACACTTGGTATTCTGTATTGTAATAGAAATCAATATATTTGAAAATATAGAAAAACATCCAAAAATATTTAATACATTTCAATTGGGACTCTATTGTTTAACAGTGCGATTCATTGTGATTTTTTTTTGAGTTAATCTCATGCGTTAACTGCGATTAATTGTCAGCCCTACTTCCTATCAGTGTAAAGCCTAGAAGAAGAGGTAACACAAACAGATCTCTCTGCAGCATGGGGCACGGGTCACTTGCTGGAGGATTCTCTGCAGCTTGAGGTCTTCCAACCACAATCTGAAGACTTCAATAACTCAGGCATAGGTTAGGGGTTTGTTATAGAACTGGATGGGTAGGGTTCTGTGGCCTGCTTTGTGCATGGGGTCGGACTAGATGATCACATTGGTCCCTTCTGACCCTAGAATCTATGAATCTATGAGAACGTCTTGACATTTTTTAAAAAACTTTTTTCCTTGTTGTTTTTCAAGGCAGGAAATGTGTCAAATCCAGCATTGTTTTGTCAACACGTTGGGGTTTCAGAAAATGGGCATTTTTTAACAACAACAAAAACAATTGTAGAAAAAAATCTCAGCGAGCAATATTTCTGCCTTTGCAGGGGGGTTAATTTAATCTTGTGTTTTCTATTTTTAGGGGAGCTGCAGGGCCAAGTGGTTGAGAAATGGAGTCTAGGAGGTTCTTTTCCCAGTTTTTCCCTGACTGTCGATGGGACCACAGACAAATCGCTCCCCCTTTCTGTGCCTCAGTTCTCCCATCTGTAAAATGGGGGTGCTATCCAGTTTGTAAGGTACTTTGCACTGTTATAGTGCAGTTGATCTTGAAGATCTGGGAATGGTCTTCACTTCCTTACTGCAATGTAGGGCTGCTAGTCTGTGGGCTGCCATCCTCTAACCATAAAATGGAGGTGCAGAGGCTGCAATAGTGCAAGCTCCTCCATGTCGCTCTGCCAGCAGGGCCTAGGAGAAGTGACTAGGAGGGATGCCTCTAGGCACGGAGGAGCACTCCAGGATGGAAAGAGGAATTCCATTCGTCCTTGGCCTCTTTGCTCTCACTGCCAAACACTGAGCGCCAAAGCCGACTTAGATCCGCCATTCTTTGGGGGAGGGTTAGATGGTGGTTTGGTTCAGTTTGCAGGGCCGCCTGGGGGGGGGCAAGAGGGGCAATTTGCCCCAGGCCCCGGGCTCTGCAGGGGCCCCCACGAGTTTTTCGGGGCCCCTGGAGCGGGGTCCTTCACTCGCTCCAGGGGGCCCGGAAAACTCTTGCGGGGCCGGGCCCTGGAGCTTCTTCCGCTCCTGGTCTTTGCCAGCAGGGGGGTCCTTCCGCTCCAGGACCAGTGAATTACCAGTGAATAACCACCAAAGTGGGACCTGCCGCTGAAGTGCAACCCAGTCTTTGGCGGTAATTCGGCGGCGGGGGGGCCCTTCCGTTCCAGGACGCACTGCCGAAGTGCCCCGAAGACCCGCGGCGGGGACCCCCCTGCCGCTGAACAGGGCCAGCTCTAGACATTTTGCCACGCAGGGGGCGCCCTGCTGCTTGCCAGTCCCGTGGCTCCAGTGGACCTCCCACAGGTGTGCTCCACCGGAGCCGCGGGACCAGCGGACCCTCCGCAGGCACACCTGTGGGAGGTCCACCGGAGCCGCCTGCCGCCGACAGCCCCAGGCCCCTGGAATCCTCTGGGCGGCCTTGTCAGTTTGTCCAGCACCTTGCACAGTGGGGGTCTGGTCTGTGGTGCGGGCTCCTAGGTGCTACCACGATACAACTCATCAGTAAGAGTATATTCGGGTGACAGTCTCTGGGGCAAGGTGCACGCTGCACTGCCAGCCCAGCCCGAGGGTAGCCACTCGCTGTTTCCAGGCCTGAGCTCAGGCTGGACCCAGGCCTCACAGCCGTCTTACCACATCCCTGCTGCGCTACACGCACCGCCTGACTCAGCTCTGCGACATGTCCCGCGTCCACGCTGCAAAGTGACAGGGCTTGGCCCTGAGTCTCAGTGGGACTCAGATGCTCGCCCGCAGCTGGGGCTGGGACGTGAGCCTCAAGGGGCTCCTGGCCTGAGTTGGACCGAGATCTGTGTGGATAGAAGGGGAATTTGGGCCCAAAGCTAGGGTTTACGGCGCAGTGTAGACGTACCTTAATTGACCTGAGCGGGACTGTGGATGAATTATAATGGGGCCTTTACTAGGTGCCTACTAGTCTGCTGAGGCCTGGGCTAAAACCACCAGTGTGGTGTTCCCACTGAAAAGCCGGTGATGGGGAATGACTCCTGACCACAACTGTCCTGGGCTGCGTTGGCACCGATGGGAGAGCTCTGCAGCCCATTCCCAATCCCTTGAGCCTCTGGTGTTAGTATTGCTACTTCTTTCCTTGACCTCACAGCCGCCAGGGTTTGAGGAGTTTACTCCCCCAATTGCAGGATTATTTTTTTAATCTCCATTTATCTTTTCCCTTTAAAGGAAGCAGGGCTGAGAATGCACTGGGTAGAGCATTAGGACCCAGCGATGCAATCATGTTGGAGGTAGGAGCTACTTGTCCCATTTTGGAGCTTTTAGACCAGACAGAAGAGATCAAGGCATTTGGAAAGGACCGAACCGGCACATAGATCCCAAACTGGTAAGAAAATGAGAAGTGGCCAGAGGACCTGTTGGGATAGGCAGAGCAATTCTTACAGGTTTCCTTTGATTTGGGGAGCTGAACACTTCCCAGCTGGCGATGCGACATCTTTGGGGTATACTTGGAGGGACGATGGGAGGTGGGATTTTAGTGTCTAGTTAGCTCAAAGTGAGGAAATGCAGAATTTCTTGGTTGGGGGGTGGGGGGGGAGGAAGGAAAGAAATCCCCTTAACTGCATTTTTTCTTCTTGCCAAAGGTGTTTGTGTTTCTCCAGCCCAAGGTGAAGCTCAGCTCTGGAAAGCAGTTCTCTGGGCTTTAAGCAAAAAGCAATTGTTCTGAGGGACCAAAGTTTGATTGGAAAAAAGAGGGTTGGGGGGGGGATATTTTTAAAATCTAGAACTAGACAATTGTAGAATTACAGATGTTTAGCCAAGAAATAAATCTAAAAATATCCTAACTTTTGAAAGAAGCTCAATTTTTTACCCTCCCTGGAAACTAACTGTACAAAAGATTGTTAATGTCTCCCCCCCCACCCCCAAAAAAGTGTGCGCGGGGCGGGGGAAATTAAGCCCACTTCAGTGAGTTTTACCTTTGGTCAGTAGCCAAAAAAACCTTGAAACCTCTCTCTCTTTGTTCTCTCCCTCTGGCAGCTGGATTGCTGTGTAAAAAGTTGGGGGAGGGGGAAGGCCTTTTGGAAGGTGGGGTTTAACTGAATGAAAGAGGGCGACTGTGTTGTTCTTTCTCCGAGATTGATTGTTCCCAGATGTGCCTTACAAAAACATCTGGTTTCTTGGAGCACAGAGCAGAAAGGAAAGTTCCTCCATAAACTTGAGCAGACTTTCCCACTTCCAGCTCAGTGTGTGCAACTGTGCCTGGGTGCGGGGGTAGATTTAATGGGGTTCTTCCGCTAGGTGAGTTAGAGCCTGTGGGGGAGGAGAGGGGTATTTCTTGGCACCTGTTGACTGGTGATGTTCCATTGATCTGCTCCGAATGAGGCACTGGCATGCATATGGCTAGTGCCCATCTCTTGGGACCCTTCTGCCACTCACTGTTCGTGGGGAGCAGCGGGCATGGCCCAAGGTGCATGGAGCAGCATGCCCCTGGTGAGCTTCCCAAGGGGCCGCAGGAGCTGTCAGCTGAAAGGATGAATTGGGGACTCGAGGCGGGGGCAGAGGGAGCTTAAATGCGGCTTTGTGGACAGTCTGCACTGGGACACTTTCCGGACTAAGTGATTTCAGTAACTTGCCAAGTGGAGACCGGCCCCAGCAGCTCGTGGAGATGAGAGGAAAGGTTGTGACATTAACTAACCAGCGGTGGCCACCGTGACCAGTCTAAAGGCGCAAAGGGCCGTCCTTTGTAATAGCCCTTTGTGTCAGTAAACAGATCGTGCAGCCCAGGGACCAACCATGGAGCAGTATTGTTTATTTTTGGCCAGCAATGCCTTAATGCCCCGTTGTGCCAGGTGGTGGACAGATCCCTGATAAGAAATAGTCCCAGCCCTGAAGAGCTTAGAGTAGAAACAGACAAGACAAAGGGTGGGAGAGGAAACAGGCACAGAGAGGTCAGGTGACTTGCCCAAGGTCACACAGCAGATCAGTGGCAGAGCTGGGAATAGACTCCCCTGGCTCATGCTGCCTCTCCTAGGCAGGTTAGCTCTGAATTTTGACTCCATTCCAGTTCGTTGCCAATCTTGGATGGTAGGGATGAAAGTAGAACTAGCAGAGTTGATCCATGCTCACTGCATGGGGAAGCACATTGAGATAAATGCTGGCTTTTGACATGCGTCTGACGAAGTGGGTATTCTCCCACAAAAGCTCATGCTCCAATACGTTTGTTAGTCTGTAAGGTGCCACAGGACTCTTTGTGGCTTTTGAGGTGTAAGTGAATCTCAAAGAATTGATTGGAAAAAGCTGAACTGAGTGGGCGTTGTCACCCGCTGTTTAAGGATACGAATGTTCAGACGAAAGACGTGATCTCTGCCTGCGCATGCAGCCACCCCCCCGAGACTGATCGATCCCCTGGTCAGCAGTCTTGGCCGAGAGGCTAAGGCCTGAATGGGCCCTGGAGCCTGTACTTCCCTCTCCCTCCTAGCTGTGCTTTACTCGCAGTGTGGCTAGAGGGCTTGGTGTGTGGGGTTGCCATTCTCCCCATCCTCTATGCCCATCACACTCGCGCATGCTAACAACCCAGCAAATTAACGTATTTCAACCCTGTAACTTAAAGAAAAAAATAGAATAACGTGACTTTCGAAGTCTGGCGAATACCAATAACCGGGGCCTGGATCCGATGAGTCAGGGGGCCCCTCCAGGCCTGTGTGAATGGGCCCAGTTCTCCCACCACCTTGTGAGAACTTCGAGTCCAGCAGGGTGGAACAGAAGCACTGCGCAGCTCAGGACCATGCAACCAGGCTTGAAACCCAGGGAGGCAGAAGTCAGAGGTGGGCGTTAGATGCCCCCTCCTGGATCCAGCCGTACGAGCAGTTGGATTCTGGGGTAGAGGAGATACAAGTGCAGCGCTGGACAAGTGCCAGGCTTGAGCCATGGTTAAAAGCAACGATGAGTCCACGTGGTTCTCTTGTCGCGGCAGGTTGGGCTAAAGGATGGGGCTCCGTGAGTCCCAGTGCCCCTCGGGGTGCCAAAGGAAGGGGCGCTGGGTCTATCTGGCAGTGGTGGGGAGCTGGGCAGGGAGCCAGCCCCATTTTCTTTCTGAGCACCCCCAGTTCCAGCAGCCGAATTCCAACGTACCGCGCACGTGGGCTGACAACAGGGTCTTCCTTCTCCTCACCTCACTCGCTGGAAAAGACGGGATTGACCTTTTCCTGTCCCATGTGGACTCTGAATCTGTTCCCCTCTCCTTTATAGCCCCGGCGGGGTGGGAACTGGCTTGGAACCAGACTCATCAAGCTTCAGAGCTCCAGATGCAGCCCGTGGGGGAAGGGGTTTTTTGAAACAGTGACCAGCTCCAGCGGATCCCCGCCTCCTGTGGACATTTCCACCCCCCTTTACCCAAGGCGGTTACCCTTTCCTGTGATGCAGCCCATGTGCCTGTTCTCTGGGCTGCCAGCTCTGGTGTCCATGTCCATGTGCAGAGACGTGCCGCATCCCAGGTGCGGAAGGCTCAGCCCCAGTGTGGTGACTCTGGGCTCTTCAAGTCACAGCGTCCTCATTTGGTTGTAGACATCAACAGGAGACAAAAGCTAAGCTCCAAGATGCTGCAGGACCCGTGCTCCAGCGACAGTGCGGTAGCACTGCTGCATAGCCAGGGCACCGGCATTTTATCCACCGGCGAGTGCTTTTGTGACGTGGTGGTGAAAACCTGCGCAGGTGTCCTTCCCATGGCCGGCACCAGTACCTCTGCCTTTGCTGGAACGTGGGCAGTAATCTTTCCTAGTGTCGATAAGGCCTGAAGGAGCAAGGATTGGCCAACTGAGGGCTTCAAAGCCTAGCACTAAAACCGTGGAGCTGGTCCACCACTGGCTGGAGTGGTGTATTGCCTATTGGGCAGGCTGCTGTCCCGCTGGGCTAGCTGAACCTTCTGTGTGAACCCCATGTTAAGAGGCAAATGAGCCTCATTCACTCTAGTTGCGTATGATCTTGGGCAACTCTTTTCCCTGGACTGTGCCTCAGTTTCCCCATCTGTATAATGGGGACCATTATCCTTGCCTATCTCACAGGGGCCTTTGTAAGAGTTTGGGTCTGTAAAGTGGTGGGGCCGTTTAGACACAAGAGGCAGGAAAAGAGTTAAGTGTTTTATTAGGGATGGGCAAGCTCATTTGGCCTGATTTCAAAGGCACTGGAACATGGTGGGCTTGGAAGTTTCGACTTGGATTTATTGGCTTCATGTGCTGCTCAGTGTCGAGACTGAGACAAGAAAGGGAGAAGGGACAGTGTCATTGGGAGGGGTGAGAACAGAGCCTACAGACCACAGGCAAGTCACCCAGCCGTGCCAGCTGAGCTTTAGGATGATGGGCTTGGCCCTAGCCAACGGCACAGGCTGCCGGGCCTGGAGCTGGGCCAGTGGTTCTCAACCCATTGTGGGCTGCATCCAATACTACCTGTATAGCCCTGAGGCTGTCACGTGAGCCGCAGCTGTGTGCTGGTTGGGCCATGGGTTGAGAAACACCGAGCTAGAGAAATGGTGAATTTAAATTGTGAACGAGGCATGGAAAGTACCCAGGGCTTCCAGAGCAAGACAAAAGGGTTTGCAAAATCTAAGTGGCTTTGTCAACCCCCAAAACCCCAGTGACTAGATGTTGGAGGATTTTATAGGCCTTGTTGTTCATTCACCAGTGATACACAAGTTGCAAAATACCCCTTGACACGAGGAGCATATATGGTCCAGGGGAGGAGCAGTCGAACGCTGTCTGTTTCACCCCAGAGAGGGAGAAATCTTGTAATAAGCTTTCAGCAATGTTGTGCATTTCACTGCCCGCCGCGGGGGCTGCAGGTTAGGATTGTGGAGTGGGGAGACAAAGCGGTGGGAGGGCCTACGGCTGGAATAGCAGGAGGTGCTGGCTATCTGGATTGAGGTGTATTGGCAACGCTGTGGGTGGTGGAGGGCAGGACTGGAGTGCCGGGGGAAGTGGGAAGTTGGATTGAGGTACATGGGCAAACTGGAGGAGGAAAGAGGCAAGAGTGGACCAGCAGGAGGTGCTGGGGCTGGGGGAGGACTGAGGGGCTTCTGCAGCACCTTCCGCCTTTCCACGGTTACCTACAATTAACCATCAGGTGTTTTGTCCCTTAAATGCAATTCTCGAATCTCGTTTCCCAAAACTATCATGGCATTGCTTGTGCTTTGAGGGGATCCTGGCGGGACTCTCCAAAGCAAATTGCTCCTGGGGAGGGACACACAGACCCTTCCAAGGAATCCTTCCCAAATGAGCTCACGTCTCTGCAAACCACTGAAAGCCAAGCACGTGCAAATACCGAAAAACCCAGTGCCCAGACCTTCCTGCCTTGGGGCAATGGTCCCACTCCCAGCCACCCCTTTGCTTAGACTGGGTCTCCCAGCACCCAAAGAGGAACCTGGCTTGCTTGTTGAAAAGTGCTTTTCTGGATCATTGACCTCATTCCTTTTCAAGCTGATTGCATCAAGGGGGCGTTTGGCCCTGGATTAATTGATTTGGAGGCTGGGGAGGGGTGGGGGAGGTGGGGAGAAGAGCCATCAGCATGGGCAGAAATGGTCTCCTTCGATGCTCTGCGCACACAACCAGAGTTCCGCAGCATTTCTTCAAAGGGGGAGAAATACCAGGAAACGTTCCTAAAGAACGAAGCGTGTTATGTCCAGGCCTGTTTAAGGACACTTTGCCCAGAGCATCGAGCAAATATTTCCTTTCCAGTGAAGGATCTTGGGGTTGGGTAAAGTCGGGGGCAGGGAGCATTCCAAGGAAAACAGACATGGTCAGAGGGGGGAGAAAGACAAGAAATTCTCCCCCTGACGCTCAGGAGAGCAAGTCTCTATTCATGCATGGAGAAATCAAAGGACGCTGGAAAAGAGCTGCTGGATGCAGTGGAAGTGGGACTGTCAACCTGTACGCTGGCCCCTTAAATAGGAGGCTTTTGACCACAGTCTGTGCAAATTGCCGGGTTTGGCTGTGTGATCTAACCACACACACACACCCTATGCCAGTGCATCCCCGCTCCCTCGCCGTGTGATTTGCTGTCCCTGTAGCTCCCATTCTGCAAACACCCACGCCGCACTTGACTCATACAGTGGCTACTCCGAGGGGTTACATTAAGCGTGTGGGTAAGTGCATGGGGGAGCCGGGCCTTTGTTTTCAGGGTGGGGTGTTGGGCAGAGGCCCTGTAAGCGTCCGCTGTTGGGGTTTCGCCCTCCCCGGGGCGGCTGGGAGACAGGCCGCCTCACTACACGAGTCCGGTGCATTGGTGACTTAGCCAGGTGGGTCAGGACACAGCCAGGAGCTCAGGTCCTCAGGCAGGGGCTGAGCAAACAGTTCCGTAAAGTAAGCCCAGGTTCCTGGGTCTGAGCGCAGGGGCGAGGGGGAGACTGCCACCCGTGAGTGGGGTGGCGGGGGGGGACGCAGGCCCACCCACTCCTCTGTGTCCCAGCCCGGGGTCCTAACAGCAGCAGGCAGCCTGCTGCTGTGTCAGTGGGGATCCTGGCTGCAACATACTGACATTGGCTCTGGGTGTGCTGCAGCCAGACTAGGGTCGGCTGCCCCCGGGCTACTTCCGTACTCCCGTTGGCCTCTGGGGGGTCCAGGAGCATAGATTCGTCGGGGCAGGGGTTGGGCGGCAGCTCCGGCAGCTCCTCCGGGTAGCGGGCGCGGGGCAGCTCCGGCCAGTCTGTGTGGCCGCTTGGGGTTGCAGGAGCTTCCCAGTCTCGGGCTTCCCTAGGGACATTTGCTCTCTCCGGCGGCTGGCCAGCTTCTGAGCCCTGAGGTTGGTCTTTTATACTTCCTACCCTGTGCCTTGACCTCTGGGGGGCAGGCAGGCTCCTGCGGCTCCGCCCAGTTTGGCATCTGTAAGGGCTCGTCCCTCTCTGGGGCGGCTGGGAGCCAGGCTGCCTCGCTACAGGCCCGCCAAGCACAGGTTAGCGGTGCTGATTACGAAGGAGTTTTGGGAAATAAGCTTCATACGCTGATGCCAGGGATGAGGAGGAAAGCAGCGTTCCACCTTGCACTGGCCCTAACAAGACGCCGGCAGCAGTCCAAGCGCTGGATAAGCCATCGCAACTGAATCATTGCAAGAGAAGCCGGTAAACGTGGGCAAAATACACGGGAAAGGCAAAGGGAGAAAAAAGACGTGTTTTTTTGTTGGCACGTTACCACCCCCTTGTCCCCCCTCTCTTTACAAGCTGCACCAGCAAGTCTTTTGGCTGGTAGCTGTGCAACCTGCAGGGTGTATCGTGTCCGGAAAGAGCTCTGTGTAGCTCAAAAGCTTGTTTTTCACCAGCAGAAGTTGGTCAATAAAAGATGTGACCTCCCTTCACCTTGTCTCTCTAATATCCTGGGACCAACACGGCTACATCATCACTGTGCACAACACTTAAACTGAACCACCGTCTGCTCTCCTCAGTACTGAGGTGTGAGTTCTCCAGCAAAGCCCCTCACCTGGCTTCTGCAAGAAAGAGACAGCGTCCTGCCGTCTGCATGAACCCACTGCCCCAGCAGACGCCAGGGGCACGCTACGCTGCCGGAGTTGCTTTGTCAGGTGACCCATCGCCGCAAGGTCCCTGCCGCTTGTAGCTGTGGAAGATTCCACAGCACCATTTCTGTTTGCTTCTTTATAACCTTTTCAAATGAGTATTTGCAGAGCCGTCTAAAACCAAGAAATTGCATGGGGGCCGCCCATTAATAATACCCAGTAATTATCTAGCACTCTTCATCTGGAGGTCTCAAAGCACTTTACAAAAGAATGAAAGAATCGTTCCTTTTTAACAAATGGGGAAACTGAGGCACAGGCCAGCAAAGTGACTTGCTCAAGGACCCAGGAATGCAACCCAGGTGACTTTTTAAAAATCAAACACACACCCAATTCATGTCATTACATTGATCTGGACTCCAAAGTGAAAGCCACTTAAGCTACGGTGTATTTAATGAATCGGTATGAATTATGCCAGCAATCCTTTCTTTATAGAATCTCATGTCCAAGACTGATTTCTCCAACCTGGGATCCGCTCAGTTAGTAACTAAACAGAAACAAAACTAGTGGTTTCAACTTTCAGAGCCTAGGTCTACAGATTTGGGAGCGGTGGGCTTGCGCTACAATTCTAAAAATAGCCATGTAGACAGTCTGGCTCCAGCTGGTGCTCGGGCTCTGAAGCCTGCAAAGGGGGAGAGGTGTCAGAGCCCCAGCCCAAGCCAAAATGTCTACATGGCCCTGAACCCAAGTCTGTAGACAGAGGCTCTAAGACTCACAGCCACGTGGTTTTTTGCTGTGCAGAGGTATCCTAACACACCTTGGCTTTCAGTTCTCCATGGGCAAAAACCATTCTGTGTCTTTGGTTTCGTGTCCAAATCTGAAGTTGTTTTGGTGTATTTGTTTGTTCTGCAAGGGATTCAGAGCATCCATAGTTGGTCTTGGCTTCTCAGATTTTACTGGAGAGCTCGTTTGTTGTAGGGCTTTGGAGCGGAGCCCGGAGCTGGAGCGCGGAGCAGCTCCGAAGCAGTGGAGCTGCAGGTTTTTGCCTGGAGGTGGAGCGGAGCCGGAGCACAGCTCCAAAGCCCTGGTGGGAAACATTCCCGTCATTGCTAGAACGTTCTGTACAGATATTGTAATACTGGTAGGTAGTTTAACATGCTGCAGTACTGGGGACCCTTCAGGAAATTTTTCAAAAAAACCCCCAACTTTCTGGCAAAAGTGAAATATCCGACTAAGTTATTTCTCTTATATCAGGATTTCTCCATGGGCATTGGGGAATGACCCCATAGCACCCCATAGCACGCACTGTTTAGCCACTGCTTCATGGGAACTTTAGTTTGGTGATCTCATGCCTCCATTTTATTCTATGGGCCAGCTCCCTGGTCAGACTCCATCTCCCATGATACACCACTGTGGCTCTTCTTGTTGAGCCAGCATGGTGTATCATAGCAGATGTAGCCGGAACCTGCCTGTAGAGGAGAATGAGGCCATGAGCTGCCTGAACACCAGCTCCCAGAAGGCACCGCAGCAGCATTCCTGCATCAAATTCTTTTTGCAGTGGGAAGCAGACGCTTTTCACGAAAAAAACATCTTTAATCTATGCCCCAATTTTCCATTAAATAGTTTCCACCAGACCTTGTGCTGCTGCACTCCATCGCACAGCCATGACGTTCCACCCCAGAGGTGGCTGCGTTTCAGTGGGAGGGGAAGAGAATGCTGAAGCATGTAGTCAGTCAAGCACTGCTAATGAACGTGTGAGGACTATGGTTATATAGTTACCATTTTTAAGCAATTCCCTGCATGTTGAGAGAGGAGAACAGGGCGTTAAGATGAACGTTGGGAAGCCAGGGCAGCGATTCAGCACAGTTGCGTGTCAGTGCTGACCATCGCTTGAGGTTTTGGGTTGAGTCAGAGGCCGTCTTTGGAGGCGACCCAAGATGCACCCAGGGGTACTGCTTTGTTCTGCCTTCCTTTGAGGCTGGTGCTACCTGCAGTCACTTCTGACTGCCCTCCACATGGGGTACCATCCGTGATGCCTCCAGCTGCATCCCCTTTGGACGTCTCCTGGCTTCGGATGATCCTGGTGTTAAAAACAGCGAAAAAACAAACAGCTGCATAAAGTCAGGCTAAGCATTCATTGCTAAGCATTGACAACCCTGGTCACATTTTCCCCATGTGATGGGAGGGGGGTTGCTGTTGTCTGGGCTGGCATAGATCAAGCAAAATCACATTATTGCCACTTGTACAACATTTTCCTGAACCAGAATGGCTGAGATGAGATCCTTGCAGATGAATTTGTTCCGCTCCAAGATCAGGTCGCCATCCCACTCCTTGCCTCTCCCGGGGAGGCGGAGGAGGAAGATGGAACGAGGTTGCCTGCGTTGGCTTGGATTGAAAGCCATTAAGAAAGTCGTTGGAAGACTTTCCATTTCACGTGAACTTGGGGAGGGGTGTGTGAAAGGCTGGAAGGAAGGGTGGTTTTGTGGTTAATGCGCTGGACTGGGACTCTGGAGATCTGGGTCCAGTTCCTCCCTATATGACCTTGGTTAAGTCATCTCATCTCTCTGTGCTTCAGCACCTCGTCTCTATAGTGGGGATCATAATTCTCCTACCTTTTCTGGCTTGGATGGAAAGTTCACTGGGGCAAGGACTCGCTCTTGCTGGGTGTATGTACCGCCCTGAGCACAATGGGACTCTGATCTCAGCTGGGGCCTCTTAGGAGTAGCAGGAAGTGAACGGTGCTGGATTGACAGGACTGACAGGATAGAGATCACACGGCAGCAGTACAGGCTTTCTCCAGGTCCCTGCTCTGCCAGCGTGCCTCCATCCATCCCCAGAGGGACCCTCCCGAGGGATCAGGAGAGAATTCAGTCTCCAATGGTCCTTCACCTTGCTGCTGAAGCGGCTGGTAGGAGATGGAGAAGTAAGTGCCTGTCCCCATGGTGGTGGCTTTGTGATATAGACACCAGTCCCGCTAGGAGCTAGACTGAGATCCCCCCCCGAACCCCGTGCTGGGGTGAGGATGAGCTGGTGACTCTGATGCTGCTCACAACGAACCGTATCAGAGATCCCAGATCCTCCTCTCTCCAATCCAGCATCCACAATGGGCTACTGGAGATAATTAGCTTGGTTCCCCCGCAGCGTTGTGACTCAGATAGACAGGAAAGAAGGGGGCTCTCACTCACCTCCCCCCAGCAGGACACACTTGGGGAGATGTTAAGATCCGCAGGCCGCTTGGCTGAGTGTCAGGCAGCTGTTCACCCTGTGTGGATACATTAAGAACAAGGAGAGTACATGCTTATGTCAAGTGACCTTTGGAAAATGAGCCCAGCATGTGTTCTCACTTAGCCGCACTGGGCTTGCCCTCCAGAAACTTCCATTGCCCCAGTGGAAAGAGGCTGCCTGTGTGGATTTTAATTGGGAGCAGCCGGCATTCTGCACTGGGGTTACCAGTGTGCACAGGCTGTTGAGCGCTCCAGGGAGGGTGGCCGATGACATTGCCTGTTTCTTGCTGGAGAAGTCGGGTTCAAATCCAGCCCCGGTCACTTGTGCAAGGAGTTTGGCAGCAGCACTTCTTGGCACGCTTTGGATACAGCATTGCACGGTTCCCTCTGCCTGGCAGCCTCTGTTCTTCAGGCCCTGTGAAGGGGAAGTTAGGGTATTGCAGGCCAGAGCTGAGTGCATTGTTGGATGGGGAGCTTGGGACTGGATTACTATGAGTGTTGCAAAGCAAGAGTGTGGGGCAGTGGCAGAAATATGCCTAGGACCCAAGATGTGGGATTTTGGGTTTTTTGCAAGTCAAGAACAGTCCCTACCAACAGTCCTGGGTAGGGTTACCAACCCTCCCGGTTTCACCGGGAGTCTCCCAGAATCCGGCCCTATCTCCCAGAGGCTAGTGAAGCCAAACCGGGAGATTTTAGGTGGTTAGAAGTCCAGTGGGGCTAAGGCAGGGTCCCTGCCCCTGGCTCCACGCAGCTCCCAGAAGCAGCCAGTATGTCCCTCTGGCTCCTAGTTGTAGGAGCAGCCATGGGGATTCTGTGTGCTGCCCCCACCCCAAGTGCCAGCTCCTCAGCTCCCATTGGCTGGGAGCTACAGGGGCTGTGCCCGCAGGTGGGGGCAGCACACACATCCCCGTGGCTGCCCCCCCACTAGGAACCAGAGGGATATGCTGGCCACTTCCTGGGAGCCACCTGAGGTAAGCGTCACCCAGAGCCCACACGCCTCACCCCCTCCTGCACCCAAACTCCCTCCCAGAGCTTGCACCCCAACCCCAAGCTCAGCCCAGAGCCCCCTCCCACACTGCAAACCCCCCAGCCCAGAGCCCATACCTCCTTCCCCAGCCCGGTGAAAGTGAGTGAGGGTGGGGGAGAGCGAGCGATGGAGGGAGTGGGACAAGGCCTTGGAAAATGTGCGTGGCAAGGATGTTTGCGTTTGTATGATTAGACAGTTGGCAACTTTAGTCCTGGGTTTAACCCCCAAAACCTCTGTCCTTGTTGAAAGGCAGTTTGCCGAGGGTCCCCAGACTGAGCAGGATACGGACCTAGTCCACCCCTCTGTCTCCATCTCTAGAGAGTCAGAAAGGCCAGACCTGAGTGGCGTCCAGCTTTAGCCATTCAAAATGTTGGGAGGGATGAGAAAAGGTGCAGAGGTAGAGCGTGCGTTCATGTGGGGGGAGGATTCCAGACTGCTAGCAGATGGGGCGATACAAATCAGAATTAAAGTACATTGGCTGGTCAGTGATAGGTGCTGTCTGCAGTGTGGTCTCAGAGCAACGAAATGCACCATATTCACCTACATGCCTTCTGAAAAAGAAATGGTGAAATGTCATCAGTTAGCTCTTACGGCGCCCAGGTCATCTGGTCTCTAATGCTTTACAAAGGAAGGTCGGTAACATTAGCCTCACTTTACTGACAGGGAAACTGAGGCATGGGGGTTGTCCAAGGTCGTGCAACACATCAGCATCAGAGCTGGAAACAGAACCTGTCTCTTGGCTCCCAGCCCAGCACCCTAGACATCTATCACCAGGCACTGGGGACGCTCCTGGTAGAACTGTAGTTGGTGCAATTCTATGGGTGCTAGATCTCTCTTGTCGGAGAAGTGCTTTCCGATGAGGCTTTCTGCCATGTGTGCGGAGGACATGCTCTGCTTCCATCAGGAAAGGAAGGAATGCTGCATGTTCCAGTGATCCACCAGCATCAGTGGTGGGGGCTTGGGCCCATTTAGGACAGCCCAGAAGACACCTTTAAAACATAAGCTGGTCTTGGCAAGGACGCACACGGAGAGGCTGCTGATGGATTCCTGGTTGGGAGGGAAGGGATGGTCTTGTGGTTAAGGGTGTGGGGGGAGTCAGGACATATGAGTTCCAGTCTCTACTCTGCCACTGACGTACTGTGGGGCCTTAGTTAAGTCGCTTAAATTCTCCAAGCCTTGGTGTCTCTGTGATGGGAGGATGATCCTCAAAGGGGAGAAGTTCAGGCCTCAATGCTTTGTTCAGTGGCCTTGAGACCCATGGCTGGAAGATGGCACAGAAATGGCAGGTGTTCAAAAGTGCTAATTCTCGACGTTTCTATGCGGGAGAGCTTAGAGCTAGGTGTGCAGGAGCCGTTAATGGGTCTGACCTGGCCAGCCAGCGGCTCACAGTAATTCCATCCCCATTGGCCTGGGAGACGAGTGGTGAAGCATCAGCAAGGGGAGGGTGTAGACTGCCCCTCTGGCATCTCGGCAGGATCCCCAGAAGGCACCTAGGGATTGTCCCTGTAGTGACACAGTTGGGACGAAGTCCAAAGCCTCCTGCTAATCCCTTCTCCCCTCTTCTTTTCCAGACTTCCCAAAGCTCATCCAACTACCTCCTGAGCAGCTTCGCTCCTCCCCGCTGCCCCCCGTGACCATGAGAGCCCTCTGTCTCATCCTGCTGTGTCTGCCAGGTGAGTGCAAGGCATCCCAGCCCTGAGCCGGCCAGCATGGCATGCGTGTACCTGGGGGGAAAGTGACCTGGGTTAGAGATCCACCCACCTGGTCAGTGATGAACCAAACCTGGGGGGCACAGTCCCTCCCCCACAGAGCCTCTGAGCTAAGCAGAAGAATGACATCGTTCAGGGGTACGATGCACTGACCGACCAGCTCTCCCAATGCAGCAGAGTTTTCATCTCCTGAAGCTCGGACTCGGACGCCTCTCCCGGCTTGGCAGACATTGCTCGGCCTCCCGGAAGAGGGGCGTGGAGGGGGAGGAGTGTTCCAAAGCGATTCGAAGGGGAGAGGGAGTTTGAACTCTTTCGGGGAATGTGGCAGAAAGCTAAGCGCAGGGGGAGGGTCCAGAGGAAGGGGCTAGATCATATCCATCCACGGGGCTTCAGGAGTGAATAGAAGGGAAAAAAAGGAACCGAGGACAGGACAGCCTAGTGGCTACAATGGTGGATTGGCCTTAACAGGTCTCGGTTCAATTCCCTGTCTGTCACAGATTCCCTGTTCGTCCCTTAGACTCTCTGGGCCTCAGTTTCCCTACCTGTGAAACGTGACGACAGCCCTTCCCTACTCTCCGGCAGTGCTGTGGGGGCTGACCGCTGCTTTGAGATCTGGGGACACTAGGTCCAATGGAACAGCAGATCATTGCATCGTTAATGACATTTTATTCCTCCTGTTGGCGTGCGGGGAAAGGGAGGGCACCGGGGAGATGGCATCACTGTTGATTGATTGGTGGTTTAGGTGGGCAGTTAACGAGGCTGTAGGATGGCCGTCCCCTGAGCCGGGCAGGAGGACGGTGGCAGCTCTGTGAGGTTAGAAAGCATGGCTCCAGCCTGGGCGGCGAAGAGGCTGCTGGTCCTAGCTAGGGTTTCCAACTTTCTATTTGCAGAAAACCAAACACCTTTGCCCCACTGCTTCCCCCAAGGCCCCGCCCCTGCTCACTCCTTCCCCCCTCCCTCCATCACTCACTCTCCCCCAGTCTCGCTCACTCATATTCATTTTCACCAGGCTGGGACTGGGGGTTGGGGTGCAAGAGAGGGCTCTGGGCTGGGGCGAAGGGGGCTCTGGGCTGGGATGGAGGGGTTTGCAGTGCAGGAGGGGGCTCCAGGCTGGGGCCAAGGGGTTGGGGTGCAGGAGGGGGCTCTGGGCTGGGGCCGAGGGGTTGGGGTGTCAGAGGGGGCACGGGGTGTGGGCTCCAGGAGAGGGTTTGGGGTGCAGGCTCCGTGGCACTTACCTCAGGCGGCTCCTGGAAGCGGTGACATGTCCCTCTGCCTCCTAAGTGACAGAGGGCTCTGCACCCCTGCCCGCAGGTGCCACCTCTGCAGCTCCCATTGGTCATGGTTCCCGGCCAATGGGAACTGCAGAGCCAGTGCTTGCACAGAGCCCCCATGGCCCCCATGCACCTAGGAGCCAGAGGGACATGCTGGCAGCTTCTCGGGAGCCAGGCAGGGAGCTGCCTGTCCCGCTGCAGGCGGCCAACTGGCCTTTTAATGGCCCCATCAGTGGTGCTGACCGGAGCCGCCAGGGTCCCTTTCGACCAGGTATTCCGGTTGAAAACCAGACGCCTGGCAGCCCTAGTCCTAGTCCCTCCAAGGTTTAGCGTGAACGAAGACAGTGGTACAAGAGGGGAATCCTGCGTTCTGCACAAGCAGCCGTTCAAAGTGGAGGGGGACGGAGGCGGGAAGGAAAAGGGTGTTGAGGATCCAGCAGAATTAGTTAGAAGCTCCCAGTGCTGGCAAAGGCCCTGATGAAAAGAAGCAGAGTCACCAGGGAGGCTGGAGAACTTCAAGTAAAACTGCTCTGCGCAGAGGGTAACCAACGTGGAAAACGTTACCGGGCGGGGCCGAGAGAGACCAGAGCTGGCGAGCAGGCCTGCAGCAGGTGGCATAAGAACCATGCAGCAGCCTGGCGCTCAGCCCAACTCCAACTCCAGGCGCTTCCCTGAGATTTTCATCTGGCTGCCCACTGCCAGGCCATGCCCAGCTGGTGCCCCTGAGGCCAGGGCCGACTAGCCCAGGCAGAGGCAGCGCTGGTGGGGAGAAGGAGGCAGCCTGGCTGCCTGACGGCTACTATCTGGGAGGGAGACAGTGGATTGGGGCTCTCTCAGGGCTGCTGAGGGTGTGTGTGTGTGTGTGTGTGTGTGTGTGTGTGCGTGTGTGTGTAGGGGGGGATCGAACTCACAGACACTTGGATGTTGGCTTGTGGGGGCAGCTTTTTTGTGCTGTATCTGCCCATTAGTCATGGGACAAGCAGTGGGAGCAGTGTGTCGGGGGGAGGCAGTTCTGAAAGGATCAAATACTTTGATCACTCAATAAACGACAATGATTTCTCTCTCTGTGTTCTCAGCAGTGCTCCTGGCCCAGGGACAGTACGATCTCGAAGGACCTCCTTATCTTGACCAGCTGCAGTATTCCCAGTACGACCCTCAGTTAGGTGAGTGGTCCTGGTGGCTTCACGTATATAATCTCTCCCCGCTCCATCCCTCCACACTCTCGCCGGCTCTTTGTGTCTCGGTGAGATGGCTTCACCGCCTAACAGATCTTGCCACCTGGGAGGGTTTTGTCCTGATGTTCAGTCTGAATGACCCCTTTTTGAATTTCATTCCAGTTTGTCTCACGCCAACCCTTTCCTCTCCTTCCATAATATTTACACCTTTCAGGTCCTTAGAGAGAGCTCCTCCCAACCCTGGTCCAATGCCTGTCCGCAGATGTCACTCCATTAAACTTCCCTCTAAACTAGTCCCTAGTAATGTCTGATGCGTTTCACTGAACTCTTCTGATTTATAGGATCGTAGGAATGGAAGGGACCTCCCTGGGTCATCTCAGTGCAGGCGACTGGACTGGGCAGGATTTGTCACCATCTCCCTGGTAACAAGGTGCCCAGAGACAAACAGAAGCACCTCTGATTCTATGTTCCAGGATGCTGTTTTCTTTAAACTTTAAACTGTATTAAATGTTTCTCACTGTCGCATCGCCCAACAAACTCACAATTGATATGCTGCCCACGATCACCCCTAGCTGACGGAGAAGGTTGGACAATTTAGGGTCCTCCCAAGTAAAATAATCTGCCTTTTCCCATCTGGCAAAGCTCATTTATTCCATTAACAGATGCTTGGCTAACTCAGGTTTCTACTTCCCTTGTTCAGAGTAGCTCACGAGACTTCGGGGAAATGATTATTGCAATATAGCAACTGAACTCTGCCTGGCTGCTTCCAAGAAATGTATTCACTGCCCATGAATCTTGATCAGTCTAAGATTTGTTAAAAGTTTATATATGTTGTCTCCCAGTTCTGCGACTGTCGCTGAATTAAACAGAACATGCTTTATAGCCCAATGCACTTTACAACACGCTGGTGTTAGTGGTACATTGAAAGCCCAGGCAAAGGCAGCAGCTGTTATGCCTTCAGTGACTGCTCTCTCTCAGCCAGGGTCTTTCAGACGTTACTGCAAGAGAGTGTTGTCCAGGCTGATGGGACTATCATTTAGTCTGATCTGAAAAAAAATAATTATTGGGATTTTACATTCCCCCTGGAGAGTCGCTGGAAATGGGCAGAAGAGACTAATGGCCAAGATTTTAAAAAATGACTAGTGATTTAGGGGAGGGGGCCCAGCTTGAAACATCTTTCAGAAAGTGCTGGACACCTGACCTCTGAAAACTAGGCCTCTGTATGGTGTCTTGATCATTCTGCTAGTCGCTTTAGAAAATTTTGACCTACTATCTCCTCTCTTAAACCATACTGTGGGGGGGGAGTTTATGCCCTGATTTTTTCCCTGAGATGCTGATCACTTCTCTCTCCTGTTGACTTGGGTGATCAGCAACTCAGAGCAGACTTGTAAACCCTAGGGTGGATTGCCTGTACAATGCAACCACCTGGGATTCCGTTGTCCTTGGGATCAGGAAATCGGTCAGTATCCCAGGCGAGATGCGGCCACCGCTGAGCTGACGGGGTGAGACAGGTTTTGTGCAGAACAAGAGCAGTTTGTTTCCTTCTTCCACACGCTGTGGTGGTCTTTGCTGTTCCTAAAGTGAGACCTTTCTCTGTGCTTTGTGTTATTTTTTCTTTTTTTTTAGACAATCAAGATTACTATGACTATCAAGGTAAGCGCTTTCTCTGTGGATCCCTCATCTGCTTTTCTGAACTGCCCCGTTTGCTGCAGCTGGCCGGCGCTAGCTGGAGTGGCCGCAAGGCTGCATGATTGTGCTTTGCTGGGAACAGGAATTCTGCCGGTCCCAGCCTGGCTTCCCTTCTGCCGTGATCTTGCAGGGAAGGTCTAGGCCTGCAGGGTTTATGATGCAGTGTTGCCTCAGTTACTATGTGGCATTGACACGTCACTGGGGGATTAAGGAGGAAACGGAGGAGGATCCAAACTGCAAAACGAGGCTCCCAGCGAAAATGACCAATGAAACAAGGCTCCTGGGGAGGGAGAGTGCTGGGGTCTCTGGCCCTGTTTGGCGGGGGCGGGGGGTGGTGTGCCCGATTAGTCTGAGCTGAACATGCTTGTTCTCCGTTGCAGATGTCACCCAGAGCTCTCCCGAAGAGCAGTTCCAGTACCAGTCCCAGCAACAGACCCAGCAGGAGATCATCCCAGCGCCAACCCCAGGTGCGGTGTGGAGCTGGTGCAGTCCTACTGTAGCCAGTATGTCCACTGCTGTCCACTAGCCAAGGAGCTGACGAAATGTGGAACAGAGGATAAACAGTGTCCTGTGTGGGTAGCACCTATCCCAGAGAGGGAGGATGGCCTAGTGGTTAGTGCACTGGCCTGGAACGTGCCAGACCTGTGTGCTCTGCCACAGTCTACCTGTGTGACCCTGGGCAAGTCCCTTGGTTTCTCAGGGCCTCGGTTCCCTATCTGCGCAAGGGGGATAATGACCTGCCCTGCCTTGGTGGGGCGTGGTGAGGATCAATACATCCAAGTTGGTGAAGCGCTCAGACGCTGGAACAACAGGGGCCCTGTATGTACCTTAGATAGCCAGGAGCATGAGTTGTACCAGTTTGCAGCCCATTCCCAGCCTGGTGCTGTTTTCTCAACTCCACCTATTGTCTTTCCCCTCCAGATTTTCCCGAGACCGAACCCACAGAACCTGGACCTCTTGGTAAGACCCGCAGCCCATTGTTCTCTGAATCGTAGGGTGACTCCGGGAACTGCAGCTGCCTGAAGTCAGCATTAAGCAGGAGGAAGGACCCGCAGGAGGCACGGCTGGAAAGTTTAAAGGAGGTGGAAAAAGCTGCTCACTCGAGCTCTGAGAGTGGAGCCAGGGCACTGGTTTTCCCCCTCCACCCTGAGCACGCAGGCAGGACAACCTGGGGTGGAATGTGAAGGAGACACCACAGCTGGGAGGCGAGGCTGTAGGCTCTCTCCAGCTGGCAGGGGCTGCCTGGTGGATTTCTAGTTTTGATGACGTTTCACTTACAGGAAAAGCTTTAAATTGAGCAGAGGGTTAATGAGGCCATCCTGGTACCTGCTAATCCTTCAGATCACCATTGCTTGATTGCGAGCATATCGTCTGAGGTCTGCCCGCAGAGTAAGAAACCCCTATCTCCTCCCACACATCAGCCAATCTGCCTTTGATCAGGGAGTCTGAGAGAGAACCTGCCATTAACAAGCAGGGTAGTAGGTGGGACAGAGCATTCTCTCCTTGGACCAGATCCTGCAGCCTTCCCTTCTGGGAGCAGCCCTGCTGAATCCAGCGGCGCTTCTCCCAGAATTGCAGGATCGGGCCCTTCCAGCTGATGCACTTGATGACACTTGTTTTTGTTTTTTTTAACTGATGTCGGAGAGTAGCTTAAATACCCTGCGCTGCACACCCCTCCTCCATGGGGAAAGAATGTTCAAACCCCCGAGAAAGCACAAAGTCTCCCTTGATTCCCCCCGTGTGGATAGATTTCCAAGCCATGGTGCCCGGTGGAGCCCTGGAGGCTATGAATGAACCTTTTACATTTAGCAGCATTTCTCTGGCTTTCACTTTATTTGTTCCCTAATCCTGCTTTCTCCCTCTCCCCATCACGCTCAGCTTCGGGAGCAGTGGGGCTGATCTCCCCCACCTTCTCCCTAAACTCTGCCTGCGATGCCATCTGCCGTCCCTGCCCCAGAGTTAGACACAAACCAGCGAAGTTTGCAAAGCCCCATGGAGTTTCCTTCTCTTGCAGGTTCTAGCCGGCTGCGAGCTGGTTACTGCTCTGTCTTGGGGTTAGGAATCGGATCTGTATGCGTAAGGGGAACAGTCAGCGGCAAAGCTAATGAGGGTGGGGAGCAACAGCCCCCCCCCCAGTGGCCTCTAGGTGCACTTTTGGGGACCCTGCAGTCACCGAGCCGTGGCCACTCCTGTCCTGCCAGGCTGCACCCAGTTCCTCACTCGGGGGATTGTACATGGTGCCCGGGGTTCCATGGCACTGTGACCCCATGAACCACTTTGCAATGCCACTCACTCCAATTGGCACGGCCACCCTGTCCATCATGACACCCGTATGGCGCTGCAACCCCAGGAGCCAGCTTGTAAAGCCTGGCATGGGGAGCCGGGCCCAGGACAGTCACCCACGCTGCTGGGTGAGTGTGGGGAAGGCTCGCTCTGCGGCCCGCCACCAGTGACTCATCACTCGGGTTGCCCCCATCTGGCTCTGCCACTGGGAGCATTGAGCTGCTGGGGATGGACACGTTACTGAGAGCAGTCGGGGTTAGAAGTCGGCCGTCTCCCGGTGGCATGTTGTGGGGCTGCTGCATGTGCAGCTGGCTAACCGACCGGCGTTGCAGGGTGGGGGTGGAGGGACAGCGCAGGCCAGCACTAGCAATCCTGCCAAGCCTGCAGAGACCGGGGTGCTCTGCTCGGCTCCAAGCTAAACACAGATCGGCTGCTTGCAGCACAACACTCCCACGCTGGCACAGTGTCATGAAATCACATTTTTCCTGCTTCCTCTCCCCCTCCTCCTTCCAAAGGGAAAATCGAGATCACCTTCCAGATTGGACCTACTGTCGGCGCTTGCCAGCAGGCTGAACTAAAGGAGGCGGAGAACTCCCGAGCCCTGCCTAGGGAGGCCAGCTTTCCAGGAACTGCTGGATGGCCCTGCCGCAGGCTGCTGGCAGCACCCGAGGTGTTAGCCGCCTGGCTCCTGCCAAGTGCTGACTACCCCTCCAGCCCCTGTCATTCAGGGCCCTTGCAAGATGGGGCTTTTAGTTTGTCCATTCTTCACAGCAGGGACTTTATTGGTGAAGCCCCACCCATGTGAGCAGCCCTGTATCAGCACCTGCCCTCTCACCATTGAGATACTAGCTGTGGGCACACCCCTCCCCCCGGGGCACTTTGCCATGCCAGTAGCAGGGTTTGCAAGCTAAGCAAGGCTCCGGCGTTCACGCAGTTGAGGGGCAGTCCCCTCTCACGGCTGGGTCACTGCCCCAGCATTCTGCAGGGGGCGCTGTTGTGCTTTGGAGGTGTCCTCTAAGCTGAGGTTCTGACCACTGTGCTCATTAAAGAACTTGCCACGTGAGGAAAGGCGTTAACTCAGCTGGCCAGCTCCAGTAACTAAATTCTCCTTCCCTGAAGTCCTTTCCCCCCCCCCCAAATCCAGCTTTCATGGGAGATAAAGTTCTTCACTTTCTGCCCTAAGCTGTGGAGCTATTTAAACAGTTGTGCTGCTCCACCTTAGAAGTGGCTGCATTTCACTGCTCCTTAAAGCAATTCCCGGGCACGTGGGTACAGTCGTTTGGGATCCAACGGGATGAAAAGTGCAATAGAGAGAGGACATTCCTACTCCATCTCCACTCTGCTTGTGGGGCACTTCATTAACTCGGGGAACCAGGAGGTCCGAGTCAGCGCTGGCGTGGGCCTGGCGTGGCACTCCCACTGAGATGGTGACTGGGCCCACGGAAGATCCTCCCCCTGCCCCCAGCCGTCCGCTGCCCCAGACTGGCCAGAACTCCAGTTGGCCTCATTCTGCAGAACCAGCAGCCGGTGCAGAAGAAACAGGAGAGGCTGCTTTTCAGGAAGGGGTTAAGGGACCCCAAAGGCTCTTAAATGAAATTATGGGTCCCTGTTAAACATTCATCGCTACTTCTCAGCTTCCCCCCAAGCCATGCACGGCCCATTCGCACCAATGCCAGAGCAACAGCAGCTGCACTAGAGTTTGGCTGATGTCCGCGGCCAGTTTACCGTGCCCGTGCTCCGTCCCCAGTGCATGTGTTCTCTCGTTGGGCAGATTGCCGGGAGGAGCAGTATCCCTGCACTAGGCTCTACTCGGTCCACAAGCCCTGCAAGCAGTGCCTGAACGAGATCTGCTTCTACAGGTAAGCGGCGGGCAGGGCTGCACCCGCACGGCCTGGGTGGAGGGCCAGGCCCGTTTTTTTCCATAGGCCGGCCCAGAAGCAGCCCCCAAGCTGACCCAGTTTTGCATTTAAAACAAAAAGTTCTGTCCGTGTTTGGGGCTGCCCCTGTGCACCGAGTGAATGTGACCTACGCGTGGGCAGTGGCTTGTGACACTTGTCATCACTAGCCAATGAACCGGAGCTTATCGCTTGAGTGGCCCTATTCACGCACCCCGTGTCCCCATACATGCGTGCGTGGAGGGGGGGGCAGATCTTGAGTGAGCCTCCCCTGACAGCCATGAGCTAGTAGGGACATAGCTAACGCCACGAGGTAACCGAGCGCCGGTAGTGCTCCAACACCTTCGCACGGGGCCCCCAGAGCCCTGGCCCTGTGGCTTGTGTTAGAGGGGAGGGGAGTTCTGCCCCATGTCGCTGCTGAGTCAGCTGCTGGCAGCAGCAACACCTCTGCACATGTGATTAAAAAGAGTCCTTGGCTGTGGTAGTTCATTCCCCCCAACAACGTGCCCAATTTGACAGTGAAAATACAGGTCACTTTGGCACAAGCACGGACAGGGCACAAAGAGGCCTTCCCCCATTCACCACGTCCAGGGCTCCATCCACCAGGGGGTCTCAGGCCTTGCGTTCTGGTCTCCCTTTCAGCCTTCGCCGGGTGTACGTTATTAACAAGGAGATCTGTGTCCGTACTGTGTGCGCCCACGAAGAGCTGCTCCGAGGTAAGGAAGTGACGTGCTGGGCGCCCCCGGGGCTGAGCTGCATGGCCTGGTCTCTGGAGGACCCTGAGAGGGGACATTGCAGAGGGAGGCTGGCTGAATGGCAGCTCTCCAAAAAGAGGGGGGGAGACTTGGATCACACCCAGTGGGGACCCTACACTTGGGCAGTGGGAACGAATCACTCCAGAGGAGGGGCTGATGGGGCAGGGAGAGGGGAACAGGGATAAAAACAGATCTTCAGCTGTAGAAACTTTCTGGAGTTCTGGTTTTCAGTTTTGACACAACCCTGAAACTTGGTGCTCCGTTCCCCCGACCTCTGCCCTGTTCCTTCATGGTTCTTCGCCTCCCCTCCACAGCTGACCTGTGTCGCGACAAGTTCTCCAAATGCGGCGTGCTGGCAACCAGTGGCCTCTGCCAGACTATGGCTACCTCCTGCGCCAGAAGCTGTGGCGGCTGCTAAGGCTGGACGGCGGATGCCACAGCAGACGCACAGGCCACCATTCTGCTGTCTCCAGGCCAGGCCAAGCCGACCCAGAGGAACGTTCTCTCCCCGGAGCTACCTTCCGTCTGCCCCGGTAGAATAACATTGTCATTGTGCTCATGAAATCAATGGTGCTAAGGAAACATGGTGCATGAAACAGCATAGAAGTCCATTTTGTGCACATAATATAGGGATTTTTATGGGGTTTTTTTTTTATTACTTTTTATTGTATTGGAAGAGTTACCGGCAGGGGCTGGGCTGAGCCAGTGCAGTCTGATTGGACTCAGCTGGCGCAGGCCAGCCCAGCCGGGCTGCTGGCTCCATTTATATGTAGAGAACAAGAGTAAGGAGTTGTCTGAATTTCTGGTCTCTCCCCCCACTTCCTCCCACCCACCCTTTTGGTGCTTTCTTAGACCGTTGCCCTTGTTTCGCCTTCCTCCTCATCCTCCTCCAACTTTCCAGTGGATTTGGTGGATGCTGCTTAATTCCTTCATTTGGACCAGGGTGCAGTTCGAAGCTCGTGCTGGCCCAAGGGTCTATTTTTGGGGGCCCATCTGGCCCCCAAGTTGTGCCAGGCTTGTTCAACTCTGTAGCTTGCCACAATGCTGCAGGAGTTGGACTCTACCTGCTGCGCCCCCCCACCCCACTCTGCCTCATGCCCCAGTCTCCTTGTGAACGCGCCAAGGGGCTCGATGGCAGCTCGGCATATGCCCCAATTCGCCTCTGCTCAATTAGGAGAGCACCGCTTGTTACCTGCCCCACTGCGACTGCAGTGAGGGAACCAGCGCCTCGGCTGAAGATGTCTGAGCTGAGTATGTCGTTCTGTACCAGAGGCAGCCCGGGGCGTATTTTAGCAGCTGGCAGTTTCATCTTTGGGTACTGCTGCAGAGATGGGAGAAGCCCGTTCTCAGTGCGGGACCTGGGATCCCACTGGGGAGATGACAGGCAAGAGAGGTCAGCTGCCAGCGCAAATAACTTCCGCCCACTGCAGCCAACCTTCAGAAACTCAGGCCCTGAAGCACCAGCTGAGCTGGGATGATGCTGGTGCCTGCTCCCTCCTGGTCCAGGCCATTCCTTCCTTGGAAAGAGAATGCCTCTTTTGAGGTAGATGCTGCACAGGTGGGTGGGTGGAGGCCATCTCCCTCGTGCTTTGCCAAAGTCAGCCCTTTTCAGTGGCGGAGTTTAACCTTTTCCCTGAGTTCTTGCTCCATCTCTCTGCTTCCTCGGACGGGTGCTAGCTCACCCATGCCACTCCCGGCCACGTCTGACCACCTGCAGGGGAGCTTTGCGGTCTGCTGAAAAATCATTGGCCGTCTCTGCATCACCAAGCCAGGCATCTGTCACTCTTGCAGCTCCATACCTGACCCAACTGAGGGTGCCCTCACCTCCTGCCCTTCGAGCCAGGTATTTAGAGTTACCGGGCTCAGCATTTCTGTGTGTAAATGATTTAGGAACCTAAATCCCATTGACAGTCAAAGAGATTTAGGCTCCTAAATAGCAATGCTGAGTGCAGCAACTGCTAAATAGCTTGTTAAAAAAACTGGGCCACTGATGGAGATGTCACCCTGACTGCATGCAGTGACCTTTCCAGTACCCCTGGCTCCCAGGGCTTAGCGCGGCCCCAAAGCGCTGCATTCCCCTCGGCTGGTCTGGTTCGCTTGCATTCGCTGTAGCTTTGTACGGATAATTTCTTCTTTTTTTTTGTACAAAACAAATGTTTAAAATAAATAAACACCCCGAAAAGGTCACGTCTGGTCCAACTGAGCCTTGTGGCTTGAGCTGGGCGAGGAACAGCCAGGGCTGGGCAGTGGCTTGGGCAGCGTAGCAGCAATGTGGAGCAGTCGTCCCACCACCTGCTCTGCTTTGCACTATGCCACTGCAGCTTCCGCAAAATCCCCCCAGCACAGAGCATCCTGTGAACGTTGTCCCAGCGCCAAATGCCGGAGTCCTGGTCAGGCGAAGGGATTAGTTTAGTGCTTTCTGCTGCAGCTCCCCCTTTCCTCTTCCAGCCTTTCAGTTTAACTCCAGTAGAACCTCAGAGATACGAACCCCAGAGTTACAGATGGGCTGGTCAACCGGATCCCAATCAGGCAGCAGCAGGGACAAAAAAAAACAAACCAATCTTGTGCCTGTGCACCTCAAAGGTAGGTGCATCTGGGCTGCCTGTCCCAACCCCTTCACCCCTACGCACAAGGCAGCCACTAACAGCAAGACCCCGGGACTGCCAGCCCAAGGCAGCTGGAGACAGAGCAGGAGCAATGCTAGGGTCTAGGCCACTTTCACACACCCCTTCCCTGGCTGGGAAGGGCTCAGCTGCTAGAGCTGGAGCCTGAACTCTGCTTTGGTTTGAGTTATGAACAGTTCAGAGTCATGGAAAACCTCCGTTTGGAGGTTCTACCGTATGCTTCAATCCCTTGGCGGCCAAGCAGGAGCTGTGGTTAAGCAGCAGTAGCTTATCCCTGGGCTCAGCCCACCCTCCCTCGCCAGCCTAGAGACCCTTACACTGTACTGAGATAGCGCTGGAGGAAGCATTAGCTTCAAGCTCTTTGCCTCTAGCTTTCCCCAGCAGCAGCAGGAGGATATATGTCTACATGGGAACATGCTGAAAATTGAAGTGGAGCAGCAGGCTCGACTAGCTACCCACATATAGTCCCAGCTCGACTGTACTCAGGGCAGCTATCCCATCCCACCCCTGTGGGTACACTGCTAGTTTTACCATGCTGGCTTGATCAGAGCTAGTGCCGGTATGTTTCGTGGAACCAGATATTCAAGCTCCACATGGTGACATAAAGTGACCATCCTTGTCAGTTTCACAGGTAGCCTGAGGGGATCTGTATGACAGCAGTGGAACTAGGTATTCCAACACAAATTAAGTGAGGAGGTCCTTCCTGGCTTTGATTCATGTTCATAAATTATCTGCTGCTGGTATGGCCCAGGTTTGGCTCTTGAGTTCCCCACCAGCCCTATGATACTATTCCAATGACAGCAACCTACTACAGGAGAAAATGAAGTCACACACACTCAGTTGGCACGCTTTTTTTCTTCCTGTTTAATGCGACTTTGGACCAGGGTGGGGAGGCAGGCTGAGCAAGGGCCTGTCTGTGGTGTGATTATTATTATTTTTTAAAATCCCGCTGTAAAACATTTATACAAACTTTGGAAATGTTTAAAAGTCTGACTCAGAGACACAGACTTCCCTGGTTGGTCTTTCCATTGCCTCAGCTTACAGGAAACTGACCACCAGGGATTTCAAACGAGAGGTGAGCTGACATTGCCCCTGAGTGTGGGGCAAGCACTCCTCTTCCAATGGCCAAATTCATCAAGAAAGTACCCATATACTCTATTAAAAAACAAAAACAAAAAACTCTTCCTGACCTGATTGTTACACAAGTGAGAACAAAAGAAAAGTAAGAATTTCTAGTAGAAAACTTGGTCACTTTAAAAAGAAACCCAGCCACCTATCGGTAGAAAAACCTTGTGCTAAAGAACCAGGATTTTAGTAAGACCCTCATTGCATGCTGCTGTGCACAGTCAGCCTGTGCCTTTTCAATTTAGTGTCACAAAAGAGCTGGGAGAGGAATGTTTCTAGATGTGAAAACCTACAGCCTGAAAGTGCTTTAAAAGGGGCCTGATCTCACAGCAAAGAACAGCACCTCCTGTGCGCTTTTCAGTGCGGGGGAGTTGTTTTTTTTTAATTAAGTGTTGGCTCCTGCAGGGCTAACACTGTCCGAAAGTGACAGCTGCCTTCTCGCATCCTGGGGCAGGCAGAGCCCTTTGCTGAATTCCAACCAGTTACACCTGCGTCAGTGAGCACAGCCAGACACGGAGGGGGGGAAGTGTCCCTGCAGAATCATTAGTGCTGACACAGGCGAGGGAAAGG
This sequence comes from Gopherus evgoodei, assembly GCF_007399415.2. Taxonomy (NCBI): domain Eukaryota; kingdom Metazoa; phylum Chordata; order Testudines; family Testudinidae; genus Gopherus; species Gopherus evgoodei. Next base: position 6,067,874 of record NC_044339.1, on the reverse strand, counting down.
GCCCAGGTTGACTCAGAGCCTAGAGCAAAAGTGAGGGCATCTGACGTGTGACTGGAGCACAGCTGAGCTGAGACGCTTCATTGAGAGCAGAACTGTACTTTAAACCAGTGAACAGAGCCTAGTTCCCCCAGTCTCCCGTAGCCATCGTTCCTGGGCCCCAGATTGCTTAGAAAGCCCGGCCAAGCACTAGCTTAACAGCTTATGCTAGGCTCACGGCTGCCCTGCACTGCCTCCATGGAGTTAATTTGGCTTCCTCCTTTCCAGCGGGGCTGCAGAACTCTGTGCTTGTGGGGGTTACATTACACTAGTGCTGGGGGCTGAGATCAGAACATGGCACCTGATGCAGAGTTTCTTCCCAGCCCTCTCGGTGCCTTTCTAGTCACCTGCCCAAGAAAGCCAGGCCAGTTATTAGAGAAAAGTTCCCCACAACAGCCCCTCCACTAGGTGCATTTCCTTCTCCTGCTCTAATTTTACAGCTGCCCTTCTGCAGCCGATTCTCCCTTTTGACACACAACCTGAAAAGTCTGAAGAGATGCTACTGTCATTAGCGTAGACAGCTCTGCTCATCAACCTAACAGGCAGAGCCAAGGGTCACTGGAGGAGGCTGTGGGTCTGGGACAACCTGGAATCAGGTCAGTTTCCAAAAACTGCGTGATGATGTTCCAGGTGCTGACGTTTAACAATCCCACTTTCCGATCTTAAACTCCCACCCCTAAAACAAGGGCCCCAGTGAAACTGACTAAACACACAGTGCTGTCAAATGCCCAAACCAAACGGAGAGAAAAATAAATTCTCAGGATCTTGGTGTGACCTGTAATAAGTTAAAACTTTTCAGCCGTCGGTGCCCAAGTTGGCAGTGGCCTTTTAACTAGACACCAAGGCCAAGGCTGGACCAAGTACACAGGCTGCTGCTAACTCTAATGCTCATCTCATTGCTATTGTGGAAAAGGAACTTTTCACTGTTCAGTGTGCCTCCTAACCCAGTTACCATGGCTCTTCTGGGTCTCAGGGTCATTCAGCTTTCCACTCCCTGCTCACTGGCCGTGCAATAAACTAGGCTTTGGCAGGCACCAATGATTAATGACTACAGCTCCATGGTGGAGTTTGTTCACCTACTGGTTTCAGGAAGCAGCTACAGGCTCAGGTTGTACTAAGAGCACCTATTGCTTATGACAATGTCGTTCCAGTGCAGGCACTGGGGGTGAGTAGGATGCTGGGAGGAACGGGGGCCCTGAGATGGTAATGGACGCACAGCTACACGATGGGCACGTTCTCAGCCAACATGGTCATGCAGAGCACAAGGCTGCTGGCTAGTGGAGAGGAGGAGAAAACACCTGGAATGGAGGAGCAAATGTTCAAAAATCAACAGCTGCTTAGACTAGCGTTCTGCGAAACTGACCCTTCTCTGCTCTAAGGGAAACAAACTGGGACGGTCAAGGTAGAGCAGAGCACCCAACTCAAATCCTTGATAAAAACAAATCTTCCCACCCCCCATTTTCTACAAAGGGTTATGGGTCTTCTGGGCAACACAGTGGATGAACCAGAGCTGCAGAAACAGGTTTCATACGAATAGTGAGGACAAAGTCTTGAAAAGTTTCCAAACCTCTAGTAAAAACTGCAGTAAAAAATGCCGTATCAAATATACATTCTCCTGCTGCTTAGGAAAGTGCTCTTTTTTTAAAAAATGGAATGGCAGAAGTGTCCTTGCTGAGAAGGCAAATGCTGGTTTTGCAGGACCTAGTTCAGTTTGGTTGCAGATTTTTTTTTGGTCCCAACCAGCCCCCCAAAATATATTTTTGCTTGAAGGGGCCTTTTAGGGTTAATGAAATAGTGGGATGACACCGATCAGCAAACCCATTTCACTGGTGACTGAGCCCCTGTTTTGACTCCAGTCACCCATGGGCGTTCAATCGTCGGCCTGCAAATGCCCTCCCCCCTTCAGAGCGGCATTTTTAATGTTAGGCCCCAGCATGACCCTCTGGACAAAGAAGCCACTGTTTCTATTAAACTTAATAATATTGCTTACGAATAACCCTATTGTAGAGCACCTTCCAGTGGAGGATCTCAGAGCACATCATGGTAATTAGTTAAGCCTCAGAATTCCTCTATGAGGTCAGTATTATTAGCCTTGCATTAGATGGGGAAACTGAGGCACAGAGTGAGTCAATCATACGACACAGCAGCATCTGGAATAGAACCCAGGAGTCCTCACTCCTCTGTTCTGACTACTAGCCAATGTTACCTTCTATCCCTGCTTCAAAAGGAAGGGGGCTGCTATCCAGTGTAACAATTCACCCGCCATTGGAAAGATGCTACAAAAGGATTGAAGGTGGCTTCTGAGCAAGGCCACCTGGGGCCTGATTGCCTGGCACTGAGCACCCCCAGCGCCAGTGGACTGTGCTTTGAGCTGGGGGTGCTCAGCGCTGCTGAAAAATCAGATCCAGGCTGCCCCTTGTCACTGATTCGTTTCCATTTGTAGCGTATCCGTAACGATACATTAGTGGAGAAGGCAAATTAGCAGCTCTGAGATGCTCCCCGATTCCATGTCAGATCGACTCGATGCACGCTCAGGGGAACGTGTGCGCGTGCTGGTCTTTTGTAAAGGTCTGAGCACCCAAGGAATCCACAGGGCCATATGGGGAGGGTGATGGCAGGGGCATCCCCCCTCTATACAAACCCAATTTCCCTGCCACACGGCTGGAGCATAGAGCCGGCGGGTGCTTCGCACTGAAGGCTCCTTGGTCACGGTGGTGGTAGGGAGATGCAGGAAGCCTAGTTCCCTGAGAGGAGAGAGGAGTGAGAGTAATGGGTCTGGCACCGCCGCAGCTCCTGCTGCAGTTGATCCTTCAGTGTGGAGATCTGTGAAGGATTAAAAAAAAAGGGGTGGGGGAATCCAGTCAGCACTTTGGCTGCACGGGTGGTGTCCCCCAAAGCCGTGGCAGAGCCAGATGGTGCAGCAGCATTTCGGGGCTATTTCCCCAAATAGGCAAAGGAATCCGGGAGGACGGGAGCTGGATGGGAGCTGTGGGAGCAGTGGCTGCGGGGGAAACTTATAGCTGCTCCAGGCCCAGCCTCTCCCAGCAGGGGGTGCTGTAGGGACCCTGGCGGCAGGGCAGCTCGCTCGCGGCTAGTCAATTTCCAGCAGCTCACCTGCTCCTCCAGCCCCTTGACGCGCTGCCTGTGCCCTCGCTCCCTGGCCTCCAGCGTGCGCTCTGCCTGCAGCTGGGAGCCGCGCAGCCGCTCGATCTCCAGCTGCAGCTCCTGCCGGTGGCGGGTGGCCGTCTCCACCAGGCTCTGGGACTGGGTCTGCTCCATCTCCACTACCTGAGCCTGAGCAAGGCAGAGGAGGGTTCACACAGCCAGGCTTCCACGGGGCCATGCTGGTCAAGTGACCACACAGGCCCTCCTCTGAGGGCTGATTCATTCCACCTTGGGATTCCCCCCCACCCCCAGCAAAATAAAAAGTCCCCTGCACCCCATCTGCCCAGACAACCCCCTTGTGATCACATCGCTCTGCCACCATTAGCCACCACCCGCTGCATTTCCTCCCGCTCCCTACGGACACAGCCTGTGCCATCTTGCAGCCAGCACGGCCACAGCCCCCCCGCGTGCGGCCTCCCTTGCTTGGAGACACCAGGGACTTTAAAGGAAATGGAGGCTCCACCCTACCATGCCGCTGTGCCTGACGCAGGAAGGAGCCACCTTCAGAACTCAGTTCAGTAGAACGGCCACCATCCACCTTGGAGAGGCGTCACCTCCTCCCACTCTCCCTCCCGTGCTGGTGCCTCCTTTTCAGCTCCAAGTGCCCTGCTGCTGCAGCAGCATCTGACCAGTGACCCTCGCTGGGTTTGTCTCTCTGCAGCCTGGTTTCTTCCCAGTATTGGCTAAAGTGCTCTGCACAGGCCCTAGGTTTCTCTGCTGCCTTGGACTTGACAGATCCTCACCCCACTAGGCCTGGTGGATCTCAGCACTGGCTTCAAATTAAACCCTAACTTCAAAGCTGGTTGTGCGGCTGCTGCGTTACAAGGCTGCTATTTTAAGGACCCCAGGCCCCGCCCAGGTTCAACCATGGTTACGCACGCCCACACGCAAGCATCGTTTCGCCTTCCTGCCTGCTGAATGTTTTAATGCAAGCTGGGGGACATTTCTTGACCAAAAAAATTTTCCTGGCAGAAATATGTAGACCAACAATTCTCCAAGGGACAATGGCAGCGTTGATTCAGTGCTCCAAGCAGAACAATAAAACTAATTGTTTCAAAACTAACCCAGAGTCACGTCGTTTCGGGTTTTGAAACCAAGACGTGGCCATTTTCTGTTGGGATTTTGGGGTCCTCGTGCCTCCCTCCCTTTTCTGAAATGATCTCTCCCACCCCCAACTGGAAAAAGTTAGAAAACAGAGATTGTGGGGAAGGAAAACCCTTTTCACGCTTTCTTACCGGCTCCCAACTGGAAGACGTTTGCTGACCAGTTTGGGCTTAACAGAGCTGGGCCACAGACAGTGCCACAGCTGAGTGGCGATGCAGCAAGTGCTGTAGTGTAGACAAGACCCCGGGACTTTATGTGCTCACACAGCCCATCGACTGCATGGGTCTCCCTCAGGCTCCATTTCATAACCACCTGCCCCTGCCCACACTCCTTGTCACACCCGAGAACGGGGGACAAAAACTCCCTCAGGGCTCAGCATGACTAGAACGGGAGCCACAGAGCAGGCTCAGACGCCGAAGTCCCCAGAGCTGCACTCTGGATGCTAGGTTCACATAAACACCCCCACAGCAGCTGCTTGTCTCAGTTACTGCCTGTGTAACCCACCAGCTAAGGTCGAGGTGGGCAAACGACGGCCCACGGGCCAGACCGGCCTGCCTGGCCCCCGAGCTCCTGGCCCGGCTCTAGCTTTTTCTGCTGCCCCAAGCAAAAAAAATAAAATAAAATAAAATGGCAGCTGGATTGTGCGGCCCAAAGAATGGCCAGAATGTCGCCCCTCAGAATGTGCCGCCCCTAGCACGTGCTTCCTCGGCTGATGCCTGGAGCTGGCCCTGCCCCGGCCCCTCCCCTGCTGGTCCCCTCACCCGCAGTCTCAGCTCACTCGCTCCGCTGCGGGTGCAAGGATCTGGGTGGCGAGCTCCTGGGGGCAGCACAGCTGCAGAGCCCGGCCTGACCCGCTCTCTGTGCTGCGTGGTGGTGGAGGTGGCGGCGCAGCTGTAGCGCCACCAGCCACCGGTGCTCCAGGCAGCGCGGTAAGGGGGCAGGGAGCGGGGGGGGGGTGGAAAGAGGGCAAGGGAGTTTGGGGTGGTGGTCGGGGGCGGAGGTGTAGATAGGCGTCAGGGTGGTCAGGGGGAAACAGGGTTGAATGGGGGCAGGGGTCCTGGGGGGCAGTCAGGAAGGAGTGAAGGGGGGTGTGTGGATAGGGTGGCAAGGGGCAGTCAGGAGCAGGGGTTCCAGGGGCAGTCAGGGGACAGGGAGAAGGGGTGGTTGAATGGGGCAGGAGTCCCGGGGGGACAATCAGAAATGAGAGGAGGGGTTGGTTGGGGCTGCGGGGGTCCGGGGGCAGTCAGATGGGAGGTGGGGGTTGGGCCACGACCCACCCCCTAACCATCCCTCCATACAATTTACAAAACCCGATGCAGCCCTCAGGCCAAAAAGTTTGCCCACCCCTGAGTTAAGGAGTCTTGTGGCTTTCACACAAGCTGTAGCAGCTCACAAAGGGCCCGGGTTCGATCCCCAGTGCGTTGTTTTCACTCAACTGCAACGTATTCAAACCGTGGCAGTTTCTACCCTATTCTCGGCTCCGCCACTGAAAAGCTGTGTAACCTTAGGCGAGATACTTCACTGCTCTGTGCCTCAGTTTCCCCTCCCACCCTGTCCACACGGATGGGCATCTGGTAAGGCGGTCTCCTACTCCATGCCTGCGTGGGGCCTAGCATGACAGGATCCTGATTGCAATTATGCCGGGTGAAATACGAGTAACAATAACGTGCAGCAAGCCCTGGCCTGCAATAGATTGTCTGGCTCTCTGCTAAGAGGGGGAGCGTTGTACGGGAGGGGCTGGGTGAAAGGCTCCGCGCACAGGACTAGCTACAAGCACTGAGCCAGAGGCGTGACTCACCCAGGAATACGTTAGCGTCCTTCTAACCGTGCTTAGGTTCTCCTGCAGGGACCAGGCGCCCGACCAAAAGAGAGAAGGCAGTAAGCACACCAGGGAGCGCCGGGGTTCAAAGGTTATTGAGCTAGGGGAGGGGGGCAGGTGAGCAAGGCTCCTCCCTCCCAGGAGAGCCAAGGATTCCAGGTGACGAGGGGGCAGGGGATTGCACATGGGTCTGATCAATGCGTGTCTTTCAATCGACCACGATGAGCCTTGGCTCAGGCCCTAGGCATGGATACAATCCTGCCTCAACCCTGGGGGAGCTGCCGCTTCTTGTCTCCATGCAGTGCAGCCACGCCAACGCCCCTGGCGGCAGCAGGGCATTCTGGGAGTGTGGAAGCGTTCAGCACCCCAGGCCAGCGTTGGGAGGAGGGCGCAGGTGTGGAAGGAGGTTATGGGTCTCAGACCATGTAGGGAGAGACCATGGAAGGAGGGTGGCTTTGGGACGCGCCTGGCTAGAGCTGAAGGAAGAGGGTGGGTAGCTCGGAGACGGTCGGGAGGAGTTTGGCAGTAGGGGCAGGTCACTGGCTGTCAATCAGCACAGCTACGGGTGCTGCTCACCCACTGCTTTTCCACCGCCCCGGCTCCCCACTATCCATCGCACTGGATCAATGCCACTGCCAAGTCGAGGCTGGGTCCCCCCTAAACTTTTGGCAAGTGCGCTTCCACAGCGCCCCCCTCCGGAACTCGGCATTGCACACCACACGGCGCTATCCCCATCCTGGGTCCCTACGGAGGCACAGAGCGGGGAAGCGCCAGGTCCCAGCTCACACGGTGTCCCAGTGGCGAGAGCGAGCCCCGATCTCCTGACCTATGCTCCGGCCTGGGCTTTAACTCCCAAACCACTTTCCCCCATCCTTTTCTACCCCCTGGGCTACACTAGTCTACTGGGGAGAGATGCCATCACGTCCACCCCGCTCGGCTCTGAGGCTAATCCCCCCTAGCCATCATTCACATCCGCCTTGTAGATTAAATTGTATTTTGACCCCTCTCAGACCCACGTCTCCACCATCTGTGTCTCTTTCCCCACAACTCCCACCCCCTTTCATCCCCCCCACCCATCCCCACCTACTGTTCTGTCCCATCCTCCCCCTCACCCAATGGTTTTTGTGCAAAACCAGGAAAATACGTCCTGCCTGGTTAAGGTCAGGCAAGGGAGCCTATGAAGAGGCCCCGTTGACAGCATCCTGACCCAGCAGCATAGTGCTGGGTTCTGCACACCCTGGATCTTGGCTATGTCCTAACAGCCACGGCAGCGCATGATTAAAGCTGCTAGCAGAACCGCGGGGTGTTTCCATCCCCAGGGGTCAGCAGGAACCAGGACTGTGCCCAGGTCTTTGGAAAGATGCCCTGCATCTCGGCTGCTCAGGACAGAGCACTCAATGGGGCGGGTTTGACGGCTGACCTCAAGCAGCTGGATCTGACGCTGAGCCTCCGCCAACTCCTGCTCCACCGTGTTGAGGGAACGGTCCAGCTGGCCCTTCTCCACTGTCAGCCGCACCGAATCCTCGTGCGTCTTCAGCTTCTCGCGCTCCACCTGCCAGCCAAGCAAGCCCAGGGAGAGAGGCTAGGTCAGGCCACACTGGTTATGGCTACGCTCCATACTACGCCCCGGCCTGCGGGAACCGCGCTAGTGAACTCCGACGTTCCAAGCCCGCGTCCACACTGCATTGTAAACCTAGGCTTATAATGGCTGCACCCGGGTCTCCCAGCCAACAATGCACCACGCAGCCCTTATGGGTCGGGGCTGCGGTTTGCGCTACATCCACACTGCGAAACCACAGGGCTTGGATCCAAGACACAGCAGGACTCGGGCTCTAACCCACCCTCCAAGCAGGGGCCTAGGACCCGAGTCCTGAGTGCTGGCTGACCCAAGTCAGACTGGTTTGTGTGTGGACGGAAGGGGGGCTTAGGCTCAAACCCGGACTCAGTATGCAGTGTAGACGTACCCCATGTGATCACAGAGAGTACCTGGTGTTGACATGGTCCTGAGCCCCCACCCCCACGCACTGGGCACCAGACTCCCACTGCTCAGGCCCAGTACTTGCTCCAGCCAGGACCAGGCTTGCGCGGCGTGGCGGGCGTGGTGCTGCCAGGTACTGACTGACAAAGGCTGGAGGTTGGCCTGGTCCTGGGATGGCTGCTGTAGCAGTGAATCGGTTTAGTTCAATAGGGGGCTCGGAGAAAAACGCATGTAGGATGGAAAGAAGATAGCTCAGGCCAAGCCACGTGTGAGCAAACACTTGTGTGTTGTTACGGGACACTGGCAGGGCCATGGGCTCTGAGGAGTCTGGCTCAATTTCTCCCTGAGCCCACAGCTGGGTTACACACCCAGGACCAAAGCCAGGCATTGACCTGAGCGGGGACTAGCTGGATTAGCCGGGACACCCCCTCAAGTGGGGCGGTGGTTGCTGGGGAGCCGTTCAGATGAACCAGGCCCCTGCGGGGTGTCTGAAGAAGCTAGGCCGGGTTGGACCCCCATCAACTACGAGAAGGCTGGGGGTCAGAGAACCACGTGCACAGACAGGTTTTTAACTCCCCTCTCAAAACGCTTCGTTCCCACTGCTGAAACGAACCCCACGCTGGCTGGAAGCAGGATGGTGCTCAACGTATCCCCCCGCGAAGAGCCCACCAGACCGGCTGGGTAAGCCTGGGCCATACACATGGCGCCACAGCCCAGGGCCCAGTCTGAGAGCAGGAGAACCGGATTCCCCCCGGGGGGAGGGTAAAGGCCCGAGGTCTGAGGGAGGGCGTTCAAAGGGACCACAAAGGGAACTGAGGTGCAGCAGGCCATGCACCCATGACCCACAGCACCTTCCAGCAGGAAGGATCCCAGGGCACTTGGAGCAGCATTTCTCAAACGCAGCCACCGGGGGCTTTTCTCCAGCCACAACAGCCTCCAAAGCATAGGCAGAGATTGGGGGTGAGCATGGGGGGGAAGAGGAGGCGCTGCCTCCCTGAAACTGTATGTGTTGATGGTGACGGGGGCAAAATTTAAAGTTCGGTTGCCCCTAAAGAGCTCAGGCAGGTCCCCCCCCGACCCTTGGTCTCCCCTCCCAGAAAGCTGCAGCCCCTCCGAGCTGTTGCTCCTGAATCGCTGGTACCAAGGGAAGCAAGACGCGCCACCTTGGTGTTCGCGCTGCCAGCAGGGGGCACAGCCTCCTCGGGGGCTCCGGGCAGTGCCTCTGGAGACACGGGGGGCTGGTGTGCACGGTGCCGGAGGCGAATCTTGGCAGTAGAGGCGGCTGTGGCGTTCGGTCACCGGGGAGCCCCCCTGGGCAGCTCCCCCAGTCCTGCCCAGCCAGGACTCGGGGAGTCTGGGACACCACAGGCGGCCAGTGAGTTCCCGACCCGCCTTCCCCAGGGCGGGCTCTTGCTGAAGGCAGGGATAGACAGATGGGTGGGTGCTTGGACACATATATGTGCATATGTATTTGTTTTTCCTAAAGTTAATTAAGTATTTTAGGAAAAGCTGTCAGAGCGGCCACTAGCAAGTGTTGGTGGCTGCACTCTGGGGCCACCAAAAAATCTGTTGTGAGAAGCCCTGCTTTAGAGGATGTGGGGGAAATGCTTCTCTCTACACTGCTGCAATGCAGTCACTTCTGGGGAGGAATAAGGCCCCACTCTTCACCAGAGACCTTACCCCACAGCTTTCGGGAGTGGGAAACGACTCCAGGACTGTGTCCCCAAGAGGTGCTCTCCGGAGGATTGCAGGCAGCAGCAGAGGAAAATGGGAGTCTGGCTATGGTTCTCTCTGCTCTGAGTCTGCTGGCTCAGAGCACAGGGCCAGGCACCGCTTCATGGGGAAGTGACTGAATGTGGATCACGGTTGGGTGGGTTTTCCCCATGGCAGACTGGTAGGGGGGTCACTCAGGGAGGGGCTGTCTGCTACGGCCAGTCTATTCTGCAGGTTGCCAGTTGAAATCGCAGGCACAGGAGCATAAATGCAATGACCGAAGGACCACTGAATGGACAGAGAAGATTCCCAAATGTAACGCCCCACGATGCCATGGATAATACCCCTCACGGCCCAGCAGTCACAGCTGATTGGAATCCAAGCTGAGCATTCACCCCACTTCACTCTCAGGAGAAATGCCAGCGCAGGATTCGAACCCAGTGCCAGACCCAGGATCCTGCGGAATTTTGCATCCCCTACTAGTCACGCCCATCCTCTGTCCGAGATCAGGCAGCCCCTTGCCACCCGGGAAGGTGGCACGGAACTAGCGAATTCCCATAACAATCTCCCCATGGCTAACCCCAGTGCCGTTTCTTGGAGGGACAAATCGGCTTGTACCATTCCGGCTGTGCGTGCCGGGGAGAGAGCACTGGGAACCATGAACACGAGCAGAGGGAAAGAGGCACAAGCCTCGTCTCCTGCTCCTGCAGCTCACCTTGTCCAGGGTCTTCTTCAGGGCCATCTTGTCCTTCTCCAGCCGCAGGGAGGAGCGCTCTGCCTCCCATTTCTCGCTCTCCAGCTGGGCCAGCGCCTGCTGCAGGCTGCCCAGCCGCTCCTGCAGCAGGTGTTTGTCCTCCTGCAGCTTCTGCAGGCTCCGCAGGGCCGCGCTCTCGCTCTCCTGGCACTGGCGCAGCAGCTGGGCAGCAGGGGAAGAGAGACGTGGCTGAGCACCATGTCACAGGACAGGGAGCGAAGGGGGTGAAAGAAGCAGGACGAGCTGCTGGGATTTCGGAGGTGAGCGGGGCAGGACTGGTAGCTCAGCACAGACCCTGCCGGCAGCACCGAGGGACTCAGAGACATTAACACTCTGGTTCTCCTTAGCTGGAAGGGCTGAGAGCCTCAAGGATAAATGGAGCTTGACGAGGGACCCCCCTGGGAGGAGCAACTTCTCTCCCAGTCTGAACCCCCCCAAAGCAGGCACGTGGCCGTCAGCACAGAGCAGCACAAGGGTCAGCGGGGGTTTAACAACCGTGGGGCTCAGCCCCCTGGGAATGCTGAGTTGTGGGGCAGGAAGGGCCCAAACACTGAGGAAAGGCAGCTTCAACTCCCAGGGCCCTAGCTCAGGCAGGCAGAGCCCACAGATCCATAGGGAGCCCTGTGTTCAAATGCTCTGTGGGGAGAGCCACAAGTGAACCCCCAGGGGTTGCTCCAAGGAAAACCTCCCTCCTCCGGGCCCCCCCCCCCCGACATACACACTGAGGAAAACCTCCCTCCAGCCCCCCATGACTATGTAGCACTGGGCCATGAGTGGCACAGAGTGCTCTGGGGAAACCCCTCTCCCTGCCCCACATACTCTTCCTGTTCTCTGTGCCGGTGGCACTCAGGTGATGCTCTCACTGGGGTCACCATAGAAAGCCAGGCACAAGCCAGTGACCCACTGCCTCCCTACCCTGCTACCAGCAGCCGGCCAGCTTAAACTGCATTCATGGGACAGTCGCCCCCAGTCCCGACCCAGCGCCGCATCCTCACCTCCTGCTGCTGCCGGACCTGCCCTTGGAGCTCCTCCTTCTGCAGCTCCAGCTCCACCTGCTCGGTTTTCAGCTCCTGGACCCGGTCGGCCAGCCCGCTGTTCTGCTTCTTGGCTTCCGAGACCGCCTGGCGGGCAGCGTCCAGCCGCTCCTGTGACAGGAGAGGAGACGGTGACACCCCAACGGCACAGAGGGGCCAGGATGCGCCAAACAGATCCTGGCAAAGCTCCTGGCTTCACAATCTTGGACCAGTTAACCCAAGGTTAGCAGGACGGAGCCACCCGCTTGCAGCAAAGACAGTGGGGAGGGGAACCAGTCCCCGTGCTGTGTGGATGGGCAGCTGGCACGGGGAAGATGGTTTGGGACTGAAGGAGGTGTCTACGGTCAGGCTCAGTGTCAGCAGTTTCGCCTGCAGCCCCCTCCTGGCCCATCCAAGATAGATCTACCAGTGCACCCAATCCTGACCTGCTGGGAACCTTGAGGAACTCCAGTCCTGGCCTGGTTCCTCTCCCACCTCTGCCAGCGCCCCTCAATCTTGCTGGAAATCTCTGCCTGGACCCTGCCCACCCTCCCCACACACACACAGTCTCTCTGCACCTTGCAGCCCCGGGCGAATCCCACCTGCAGCACTCGGCGGTCATGTTCGCTGGCTGTCAGCGCCTTCTGCAGTTGGAGCACTTTCTCCTGGGTGGCGCCGGCGTTGGCGCTGCTCTCCGACAGAGACAGGGCCAGGCCCTGCACCTTGTCCTTCAGGGCGCTCTCGCCTTCCTCGGCCTTGGCCAGGGTGAGGTGCAGTCGCTCCACGGAGAGCTGCAGGGCATTGGCTTTCGTCTCGCTGTCGGTGACCTGCGGTGGGATCAGCGCAGTCCGGCAATGAGCCAGCGGCTGCATCTCCCGCGTTACTATGCAATGTTCACAAAGGCTCTGCGGTCAAAGTCCTGCCCTTAGTGGCAGAGGTCGCACCTGGACGGCTGGAGGGGTGCCAGCCCCACGGGCGTTACACAAACTGCCCTGCCATCACGAATCCTTCGGAGAGGAGCAGCCTGCATGGCTGACTAGTCTGGTGTGCTAGGCCACGCCCCCTAGCCAGTAGGCCACACCCACTCAGGATAAAAACAGAGCAGAGATCGAATCCACACCCCAGCTCATAGGTAGGGAGCAGCGGCCTAGGGCCTGGACCATGGTGCGCACTCACCCACTGCACCAGGATGGTGACCCCCAGGGCTACATAGTCACAGACCCACTAGCCATGTCCCTCCCTGCTCCCTACACTGGGGCACGCAGAATTGGCAAAGAGCACTGCTCTACGACATGCAGGGACACTGCCTGGGTGCCACGCAGCCCAGCTGTGCTGGGAGCCGGGCAGCCCATCAGCAGCGTGGGGCTTTGTGCCTCATCACGGCTCCTTCCCCTCCAACAGCTGGTGCGCACAGATCCTACAGGAGGAGCAGGGGCAGCCAGTGCCAAGGGGCTGACACGGCCTCTGTCTGCCACGGGGCACAGGCCCGGCCCAGCAGCAACGGCAGCGCTACCTGTCTCTGCAGCATGTCACCGCGGTCCTGCAGCACCTGGATCTCCATCTCCCGGTCACTCAGCACCAGCTTCACCCTCTGCAGCTCCCCCTCCAGCGAGCGCCGCAGCAGCTCCAGCTTGGTGCAGCGGCTCTCTGAGGCGTCCAGGATCTCCTTCAGCCGCCGCTTGTCGGTCTCCAGCTTGGCCTCGTTGGCTTTCATCTTGCTGATCTTCTCCTGGGGCCCGGGAGAGCAGGGAGAAGAGTCACCAGCCACCTCTCCTCTCCCCAGGCTAAGGGCTCATCTGGCTCTGGGGCCTGACAGGCTAAGTTCAGGGCTTGTGGAAGATGAATGGCATGGCCGGAGTCCTGACCAGGCTCTGCCTCAACTTCCACACCCAGCCCTGCCGACATCCAGCAGTAATGATCCGCAGCCTCCTTGCTAGTCCAGCCCGAGGGTCTCTATACAGCTCTACTGACGTACCTCCAGTCTCGCCTGCACCACCCCTGAGAGTCCAGTCCCAGCTCGGCTGACGCCCCTCAGTGCTATCCTCCAGCACCCCCGCCCCCAGCTCAGCTGACGCCCCTCACTGCCACCCTCCAGCATCCTCCGCCCCCAGTTCGGCTGACGCCCCTCAGTGCCACCCTGCAGCACCCCCTGCTATACTAGCCTGGGCACCCCCCAGCTCAGCTGATGCCCCTCAGTGCCACCCTGCAGCATCCCCTGCGATACCAGCCTGCCCCCCCCCCACAGCTCAGCTGATGCCCCTCAGTCCCACCCTGCAGCCCCCCTGCTGCTATTCCAATTTTATATCCACCTGCAACTCTGCCGAAAAGCCTCAATGCCCACCCCACGGTGTCCCGCCTCCCCCTCCCAGCATTTAGGCCCACCCCCCAGCTTTGCTGGTGCCCCTCAATCCTGACCCGCAGCCCCCGTTATCCCAGCCTTAGACCACTTCTGCCCCAGCGACTTTGCCCACACACATCAGCCCTGAGCACGTCTGCTGCAGCGTAACAGGGACAGAGGGAGCCAATGTGAAATGAACAGTGCCGCCGCTCACAAGGGTTCACGAAGCTGCCCCGGGGCGAGTGGGGGAGCAGCACCCGGCCCTGAGTCTCTATCTGCAGAGACTGCATGGCTCACAGCGAGCCCAGCTGGGCCCTCTTCCGCCTCCAGGCCCTGCATCCCTTCCTTCCCCCCCTTCGCTCTCATTCCAGGCATGCAGGAGGCTGGTTACAATAAGGCAGGAATTCAGTACAGCTCCAGCGCCACACAGGAAGCCCTGGCCTGGCTCAGCTGCTGCTCAACGCTCGGCCAGAGAATCTGCGGGCTCCCATGTCCCGCCGTCACCCCACATCCCGGTGGAGGGCAGGGAGCAGAGGCTAACGAACCGCAGTGGGGTTGGCTTCCCCTGCTAGCGTGGAGGGGAGAGGAGAGAGCCAGGTGCTGCAAGCCAGGGCTATGGGGGGCTGGCAGCCACAGCCCTGGCAGGTCAGCTCTCAGCATTGCAGGGGCCAGCAGGAATCTGCAATGAATGGCCAGGGCTCAGCACTGGCCTTTGTGAGCCCTAAGCCTGGAAGACGCAGCAGCCTAGGGCCAAAGGGCTCTCAAGGGATGGGGGTGGGACTAGGAACTAAGCTCTTTGGGGCAGGGATACTATCATGTTGTTCTGTGTTTGCACAGCACCTTGCACAAGGGAGTCCTGGTCCGGGACTGGGGCTCCTAGGTTCCACCACAGTACAAATAATAAACAGCAGTAGTCAGCACCAACCCTGGGAGAACCCTCTGCTCTGCTGCCCGGCCGTCTCGCCAGGCGACAGCCCCACTTGCGCCAGAGGCCACGACGGGGAAGCGATGCAGCAGACAAACACCTCTCTGTCCCCAGGGGAACAGTGCATCAGCCACAGCACCGCCGCCAGCGTGCACGTGGGCCACCAATCCGCCGGCCTCCTCCCCAGAGTCAGCTCAGAGCTCCCCAGAGCTGGAAGATCACAGCAACCCTCTATCCTTGGGCTCCAGGGTCAGGCTGGTCAGGCAGGAGTTAATTCCATGCTCTAGAGCAGGGTGCATGGGGGGTGGTAGACAACACAGGATCCAGCATGCACTGCACCAAGGCCGCCGCATTGCATGCTGGGCGCTGTAGTCTCCCCAGACCACATGTCCAGCCCTAACCCACCTTTAAAGGCACAAATCAATCTCCCCTCGCCGACCCGGGAGGAAACATGCAGAAGAAATTAACACACCAAAAAATGAGCTCGGCAGATGGACCCCAGCAGAGGAAGGCCCCTCGCTCTGCACTGAGCAGGGCATTGCCAGCCCTACACTTGACAGCGAGGCTCTCGGTGGTACCCATCTGCCTGGCCTTCGCCCCAAGGGGTACCCACAGCCCTCCCCCCTTTGAGTCCCCAGGCACGGGGAGTTCTCCTAAGAGACAAAGATGCAGCAAGGTTCCCCTGCCCTTTGCCTCCTGCTTTTGCAAGAGCAGAATGCAGGGAGACTGGATGTGGCTGGGGCCCTCCCCGATCCTGTGGTCTAGCCCTGCCCCGGGGTTCACAGAGCATCGGGGAGAGTGCGGCTAGTGGCAGAGACCCCGGCAAGAAAGACGGTCCCTCCCCTTCGCAGCCCGCTCCCAAGCTGCACGCTCAGCAGACCGCAGTCTCTGGCCTCCATCTGAGCCGGCAGACCCAGGCCCTGCCAGACTGGCAGCCTCCCAGCTTTGTTCCTTAATCCAAAGAGCTGGCTGGCCTCCGAGCCCGGCAGACATAACACACACAGCCCAGACACGGGGCTCCCCCTGGGACCCTGAGCAAAGAGTTCCACCAGGCAGAGCGGCCCGCACGCTGCCAAGAGCCAGCCCCACAAGGCGCACGCCCACTGCAGGCATAGGATGGAGCAGCCCCCTGGATTTAGCCCCAGTGCCAGCCTGGGGGTAGGGAGTTACTGGAGGAGTCTCACCCCTCGTGCCCTGCCTGTTGCCTGGTGCAGCTCAGCAGATCCAATACCCTGCTGCATCTCTTTCCCAGTGCCTCTGAGAGGCTTGCAATGGGCATGGAGCCCCACAGCCTGACAGATCAGGGACTCGGAAACATAGGTCTGATCCCAGCTCTGCCACTAGCCTGCCAGGGGATCTCAGTCAAGTCACGTCCCTCCTCCTCCTATGTCCGTCTGGTCTATTCTGCCTGTAAGAGATTTGGGGACAAGGAGTGTGTGTGAGTGTGAATGTCCGTGTGTGTGTGTCCGTGTCTGAGTGTACACAGGTGTGTGTCCATGTCCATGTGTGTGTCCATGTCCATGTGTGTCCATGTGTGTGTCCATGAGCGTGTCCATGTCGGTGTGTCCCCGTGCCTGTGTCTGTGTGCGTGTACACATGTGCCCATGTCCATGTATGTGAGAGTCCGTGTGTGTGAGTGCCTATGTACATACACATGCACAGTGCAATGGGGCCCTGATCTTCATGGGTGCTACGGGAAGGTAAATCAGACGTCAGGCAGGCAGATCCCAGTCACATTAGCAAGCAAAATGAATCCACTTCCGCGTGGATCTGAACCTTGAGCCACACTCTATCCCACACCAAGCTCGCAGGGAGGGGTGCGCCCCAGCCACATCAAGCCTAAGGCCTGGTCTACACGAAGCAGCTTACCAGTGTCCACACTCCAGCCGTGCCCCCCAACTCCCAGCTCTTGGCTCCCCACCAGGGGCATGGCAGTCAACTGGACTCCAGGCCTGGATCTCCCCACCGGAGGCAAGAGGCCCCGGGCAGCTTTCTCCTGCTCCCAGCTGGGGAGAAGACCAGGGGGAAGCTGGGCTCCCGGCAGGGAGCTGCATGGGTTCCCCACACTGCTCCTCTTCAGCTGGGGGAAGTGCTCCGGTGAGGACGTGCACCACCGACAGTGTGGTCATCAGCCACCGCAGTCATTACACAGGTCGACTTAAGATTGTAGTGTAGCCCTTTCCCCCAGCCCGCTGGATGAGTGCAGGACTGGCTCCTACTCGATATTCTGAGCTCAGAACGACACTAGGACGCGAGCGGCGGCCGCTGGGGCTGGGTGACACTCTAATTTTCAATGGATACCCACCATCCCGGCTGGCGAGAGGGGCGCAGGGCAGGCGTGGTGCTGTTCAGGACAGGCCTGGAGGCTCAGACGGACCACGTAAACCATCCCGTCAGTGGGGTGCCCCCACGATAGCTCCTAGCAGCCCCCACGTCCTGCCTTTCCATGCACAGCGGCAGCCTTGAGAAGTTTTTTTCTGCCAGCCCACTTGTGTGGAGCAACGGCCCAATGGAGATACTGTCTCCTAGAGGTGATCCCAACAGAGGCCCTGCAGGGAGGGCATCCCAGCCAGGAGCTGCAGGCACCGGGCATCCCCACTGCAGTCAGCCCAGGCCGTCACACAGGGTGTTCACCACCTGCCAGGGAAACTGAGCTGGGAAAACCAAGCTCCCTGCCCACCCAGGGTGAACAATGGTGAATCTCTAAGCACCCACTCCGGGGTTGGGTGGATCAGGCTGGTATTCAGAGCCCATTGCAGCCAGAAGAGAGGCCCAGCCTATGGATGGGTCACTGCTTCCCGAGGGGAGAAACCTAGTGCTGCCTAAGCCAAAGGGAGATCCTAACCCTAAACATTCATTGTAACCCCCGAGGGCCCCGAATGGCCTTGACCCGCCCCCCAATTCCGACCAACAAGCGCACACAGGGCTCACTTCAACCCGTTTGAAAGGCCTTGTTCCCTTGGTGTCCTCATTTACCCTCTCTACGTATTTGCCTTCGGGGTCCATTCCTATCCCTGATCCGTTAGAACCTGCCCCCGGCGCCATGTACCTGGGTGGCTCGCCGGTCACTGTCTGCCGACTGCAGGTTCCGCTCCAGCGCCGTCACCTTGTCCATCAATGCCTTGCGCTCCCGCTCCTTGCGGTGGAGGGCCTCCTCCTGCAGCAGGAGGGCGGTCTGGGCGCTGCTCAGCTTGCCATCCGCGCTGCGCCTCCCTGGGGCAGAGAACACGGGTGCAGCGCCAGTGAGGGGGCATGCGGGCACTGTGCACCAGAAGCCAGCAGCAAATAGGAGGCACAGGGGTCTGGGTTCTAATCCTGGCTTTGACACTGATGCACTGCGAGATTTTGGAGCGAGTTCTTTAAACCCTCTGCGACTCAGTTTCCCCAGCTGTAAAATGAGGCTAGTGCTTGCCTACCCCAGAGGGTGAGGGAGAGAAAAATCCGTTACTAATGAAGATGTGACGTGCTCACTTTCAGAGCGAAGTTTTACTATGCAGCTTGAACAAACACTTGTCCCTGAAAGGGTCATCTTCAGCACCTGCGTGGGGGCTGCCTTTTGGAGTCTCAGCGTATAAACCAGGCAATAGCCAACTTCTTCACACGGCGTGGGCCACATCTCACAGCACTGGGCTGGGATCCAGGAGAAGTGAGTTCAGTTCCCAGCCCAAAGCCAGACAAAGTGGGAATTTTTCGTAATATTTTTATGAATCATAGAATATCAGGGTCGGAAGGGACCTCAGGAGGTATCTAGTCCAAACCCCCTGCTCAAAGCAGGACCAATTCCCAGCTAAATCATCCCAGCCACGGCTTTGTCAAGCCTGACCTTAAAAACCTCTAAGGAAGGAGATTCTACCACCTCCCTAGGTAACCCATTCCAGTGCTTCACCACTCTCTGAGCGAAAATTTTTCCTAATATCCAACCTAGACCTCCTCCACTGCAACTTGAGACCATTACTCCTTGTTCTGTCATTTGCTACCACTGAGAACAGTCTAGATTCATCCTCTTTGGAACCCCCTTCTCTTCTGCAGACTAAACAATCCCAGTTCCCTCAGCCTCTCCTCAGAAGTCACGTTCTCCAGCCCCCTAATTATTTTTGTTGCCCTTTGCTGGACTCTTTCCAATTTTTCCACCTCCTTCTTGTAGTGTGGGGCCCAAAACTGGACACAGTACTCCAGATGTGGCCTCACCAATGTCGAATAGAGGGGAATGATCACGTCCCTCGATCTGCTGGCAATGCCCCTACTTATACAGCCCAAAATGTCGTTAGCCCTGTTGGCAACAAGGGCACACTGTTGACTCATATCCAGCTTCTCGTCCACTGTAACCTCCAGGTCCTTTTCTGCAGCACTGCTGCCTAGTCACTCGGTCCCTCGTCTATAGCAGTGCATGGGATTCTTCCTACGAGTGCCTCAGTTTCTCCCTATACTTTCCATTGTTACTGAGTGGGGGGGGAAGGATTGTGTCTGCTCTCAAGGCAGACTACGGGTACGTCTACACTTAAACCACTGCCGCTGCTCCGCTGTATCGCTTCTGCTTTGGGCAGGTCTACACTGCAGAATTACTTTGGTATGTTGCTCAGGAGGTGAAAAATCCACACTCGAGTAAGGTAGTTATTCCAACTCATGCGCTAGGGCACACAGCGCTGTGTTGGCAGGAGAGCTTCGCCGCCTCTCGCAGAAGTGGATTAACGATGCAACAGTGACACAACTGCACCAATGCAGCCTTTTAAGTGCAGACTTAAGTGCAATTGAGTTCTCCCATTGGCACAGGTAATCCATCTCCCCAAGAGGCAGTACCTAGGTCAATGGAAAAATTCTTCGTTCCACCTAGAACTGTCTACACCAAGGGTTAGGCTGACAACACACCGTCAACCAGTGGAACTCTTTGCCACAGGATGTTGTGAAGGGCAAGACTCTAACAGGGTTCAAAAAAGAACTAGATAAATTCATGGAGGTTAAGTCCATTAACGGCTGTTAGTCAGGATGGGTAAGGAATAGGGTCTCTAGCCTCTGTTTGTCAGAGGGTGGAGATGGATGGCAGGAGACAGATCACTTGATCATTGCCTGTTAGGTTCATTCCCTCTGGGACACCTGGCATTGACCACTGTCGGTAGACAGGATACGGGGCTAGATGGACCCTTGGTCTGACCCAGCATGGCCGTTCGTATGTTCTTCACTATGTTTCTTAGGGGTGTGGATTTTTCACACCCTGAGAGATGTGGCTATGCCAGTGTAAGTTCCCACTTATAAACCAGCCCTAAGAGACAGACAGAGCCTTGTGCTTCACCTCCCCGTCTGGATGGGATAAAGAGAGTTGTTAAGGAGCTGCCTGAAACTGACCCAGATCAACAATGGGTCGAGAGAGACAACGCAGGCGCCAGCGACTCGTGAATAGACACTCAGTAGGCTGGACATTCCGGCCAGCATGGGCCTGCCTGGAGACCGAGCTGTGACCGGGAGAGAAGAAAGGGCTGATTTCTGGAAGAGACTGGGAGCTCTCGGACCAGGGAAACGACTAAGTCAGGGAAAGACAGAGCCTGAACACGGAGCTCACTACAGCTTGGCTGGTGAACTGCGGCTTGACCAGAATGGACAATGCTTTACCCTTTATCCTCTGTGCTAACCTAAGGCCTTCCTCTGCTGCGTTCCAGCCGGCTAATCCACTGCAAAGACTGGCTGGGGTGCATTCATCCCCAAAGAGCACGCACGTCCCTCCCAGGAGTCTCTCTCAGTGGGGCTCACAGAGCAGAGCTCACGGCGTGAAGCAGGAGGGCTGGAGCACCGTAGCTCAGCCTAGGAGGCGGTGACGGGCTCCGGCACACTGGAGGGGATCCTCCAAGAGACAAAAGCCAGGGTGTAGCCCGGATCCTGTGGATTTGTGACAGTGACACAATGTGTCTTGCTCCTCTCATCCCTGGGGAGATGATAATACTGATCGTCTGCCCCCAGGTCTTTGCCTGGGCTATTTAGACTGGAAGCCCTTTGGGGTAAGGGCTGAGTCCCACTACCTCTGCACAGCTGCTAGCGCGATGGGGCCCTGATCTCAGCCGAGTCCTCTAGTCGCTACATGTAACAATAAGAAGGATCAAGTGGTTTCGAAGCCCCAGGTAAAAAAGTTTTAGCCTCGCCTTGTGGGGTTCCCCCTCACCAGGGAATTTATTTGATGCTAAAATAAAGCTTGAGAATGACTCGATCTGTACAGCTGGATTTAAAAATGGCCCCCTTCCCACTGAAACTCAGAGGAAAGGTTTGAGGGGCACAGACCTGGGGAAGAGGAAAGCATGACACCCACGAAAGGGGAGAGGGTAGGGAATAACCAAGCGTCCCTGAAATGCTGCGCTGTAGGAACAGGGCTCTGGAGCCTGGGCAGAGATCGCTGTCTTCTGAGCTTTCCTAGCAGATGAACTTAGAGAAAGGAGGAAAATGGATTGTCCCTTTTAGGGGAGCAGCCCAGCCAAATGCAGAACACTAGATCCGAGACACCAAACCCCAAGTGTCTGGAAATCCACAGTTAAGGGTTAAACCTCCGGTCGCAAGCGTTGGCAGGGGGCAGCCATACCGAGCGATGTCCAGGCTCTGCTGGGCGCGAGTGGTTCAAACCAAAGGGCTGGTATTTCCTAGTGTTCCTTTCATTCAAAGTGATCCCCAAAACGGTATACAGGGATCCTTTCACCCACCACTGAAATGCAGCCACCTCTGGAGGGGCGGGGGGGAAGGTAACGAGCTGTTTAAAACAGCACAAGGCAGCGATGCACAACAATCTAGTGCTTGATGCAGACGTCACAGGGACACAGTGCAGCTGCACGGGAGAGACGGCACACACAGGCTTGGCTGGGAGGGGACTCCGTGAAAATCTTACAAGTCTTGGCCTGGAGACTTGCTAACAACCGTCCCCTACCATGCTGCCTTGTTCTCTGGGGCTGTCCTTGCATTTCCAACAAGAGAGATGAGCTAGGGTCTGCTGCATGTTGCAATGGACCAAGCCTGCGTGCCTGCCAGATGTGTATAACCTCTGCACGGTAGCCCAGCCCACTGGTATTGGAGCATTAAAGCATCGAGTTTACAAACAAAAGGTACCACTGCAAAACATTAAAAATCCTGGAGCACCACTGGTAACGGCAAGTAAATTACCATGAAAAGACAGTGCAAGTAGGGGCTTCGAAGAGCGGGGCCCTCACTCCGCCACTGGCCTGGGGCAAGTCATTTCCCCTCTCTGTGCCTCAGTTTTCCCCTCTTGAAAATGGGGCTATTAAGACTAACCTAGGATAAGGGGTCGTGAGGCAAAATGCATCCATCTGCACACCGAGTGCTTTGAGAAGGCCCTAGAGATGGGCCAAGCATTGACAAGAGCACTCATTATTACGCTGGGCACAGCACTCACCTTCCTCGCTTTCAGTCACGAGCTTCTGCAGCTGCTGCACTCGGGTGCTGGCGCTGTCCTGCTCGGACTCCATCTCGGCCAGCTGGCGGGTCAGGCTGCCCAGCTGGGCCCGCAGGTCATCCTGGATTCGGAGGGGAGGGCGAGACAGGAGGGGGCGATCAGCAGTCGGGAGACCCACCAGGCCGCTCGCGCTTCGGGTGGAGCAGCGTGGGCAGAAGTTAACCCCGTCCTCCCCACACCGGTACCCGCTCGCGCTGGGTCTCCCGCAGCTCCTGCAGGAAGTCCCGGAGGGCGGCCCGCACTACTTCAGGGTCGATATCCGCCACCAGCTGCTCGCTGCGGCTGGGCGAGAGGGCACGCTCCGGAGACAGAGGGCACGAGCTGGGGCTGCGCTCAGGGCTCCCCGCCCGTGGGGTGGGGCTGCCGTGCCCGTCCGTGGTGCTGTATGCGTTGTCACCTGGGGGAGACGGGCACAGGGGAGAGATGGTGGGCCCCAGCTGGGCTCGCCGCAGTGCGGGAGTTAGCCCCATGGGGAAACATCAGGCAGGGAACAATGGGGAATCCAGCGCTAAACCCATTAGGGTTTTCCTAGTCCCTGGCTCTGATCCCACAAGAAGGGGGACACCTACTGGCAGGAAGAGGGGCTGCAGCCTGGCCAGAGAAGACCGCTCCAGTACAGCAGGGCCGCAAAGGGTCCCCACCCCACCCTGAAAAGCTCAAGGCAGCGAACAGGGAGGAGCTGAGGGAGAAGCCACCAGCCAGGCATGAAGAGCAGCGCAGCCAGGGTCTGGAGGGAATCCCAGCCAGCCATTCAGTTCTACCCCACCCTCCTCCAGGCCCTTCCACCTGGGCATCCCCAAGCACATTGCAAGCACCAGGGATTTATCCTCCCAACCCCACTAGGGCACCAGGGACCTACTATCCCCATTGCAAAGATGGGGGAAACAGGCAAGGGCAGTGACTTGACTAAGGACCCATGGCAGGGCAGTGGGACGGCCAGGAATAGGACCCAGGTGTCCTGGCTCCAGCCCACCAGATGCCACTCCCACACAGCAGGGCACTGAAGATAGCAAAGCCCTCAAGGTGTGGGAGGAAAGAAAGGGACCTCCTCAGGGCTGCGTCCAAGGGCTCCCCTGACCCGTTACCTTTGGCAGGGGAGAAGAATCTTTTGGGGGAGCTGCTACGCCCCCTGATGGCTGGGCTGGGGGCCCGGCCGCCCCAGCTGATGCCCATGGTGCGCCTCAGGGCGGAATGCAGGCTCCCCAGCTTGAACTCCACGTCCCGCTTCAAACCCTCCACTCGAGCCAGCTCGGCCTCCAGGCCATGGGCGCGGCCCTCGGCGGCGCTCAGCCGGAGGCTCAGCTCGGCCGCCTCAGCCTGAGCATTCTCCAACTTGATCTCCAGGTTGCGGGCGTTGTCCAGCAGCTTCTTCTCATTGCCGCGGGCCTCCTCCAGACTGCCCAGGAGGTCCTTCTCCCGCACCCGGAACTCACCCTCCTGCTCCGACAGCTTCCGCTGCAGGTTGTGGAGCTGGGGAGGCAAGAGCGAGGGCTGAAAGGCATTCTGGGTAGGCAGAGTAAGCCCAGCAAGAGCGCACGGGACCGAGCGTAGCACAGCCGCCTCTGCGCGAAAGCCACGTCCTCCTGGCCATGTGGCTACTCCAGAAGGACATGGTCTCCACCCTTCCTGGCCACTTTCCTCCATTTTATCATGCAGGTGGGACAGGCAAAGAAGACCAAGGAGGAAGCATGTGATCTCTCAGTCAACTTGAGCTCAGCCAGAAGTTCTGGAGGCAGGAGTTACTGGGGAGGTTCTCTGGCCTGGGTTACACCAGGCGTCAGACTACAGCGCCGTAATGGTCCCTTCTGGCCTTAACCTCCATGAAGCTCCTTCAAGTTGCCCTGGAGGGATGCATCTGCTCCACACGCCCGGGCCATGTGGCAGTACACACCATGACCGGTCCCTGGGGCAGCATTGTGAGCAAGCTCTGCGTGGCTAACAGGAATGACTAGGAGAGAACTCCACGCTCACCTCCTTCCTGGCGGACTCCCTGCTGGCTTCGCTCTCCACAATCTTCTGCTTGAGGCCGAAGGATTCCCGCCGGCTCTCCTCCTCCCGCTGCTCGTCCAGTGCCACCCGGGCCTGCAGCTCGGCCACCTCCTTGTTCTTCTTGGTGTTCTCGCTGTCCAGCATCTTGATCTGGGGGCACCGGAAGGGGGGCGGGGGAGCACATGACTGCGCCCCGTGGACAGGGGAGGCGCAGCGCAACAGAGAGGCACCGAAGCTGTTCCGGCCCAGCGAGGGGAACGACAGCTCAGCCCAAGGCCAGACAGGCAGGGTCCTACACACCATCGGCCCCTCCTGAACTACAGTTGCTTGGCCCTGTTGCCCCAACTCTGCTACTCCAACCATGCGGGTTGCATGGCCCCTGAGAGGCCCACGCCCGTCTACCCTTCCAACCGCGAGTCGTCAGCGTGGGACAGAGCCTCCTCTTCCCCGACCTCACTAGCCCCTCGCTTGAAGCCCTGCTTTGCCTCCCCCCGCTGCACCTCGGAGCCGTTCAACCTCAGACTACCCTGGGGATCCAGCACCATGGGCGTGCCCCATCCCAGCCCTCACCAGGAGCACAGAGGAGCATCCACCTCCCATCAGCTCCTCCTCCGAGGGGCCTGCAGGGCACCTTTCCTCTGGGGTTCGATTCCCAGTCGCAGGAGGAGTTTGAGCCCCCAGCCGCAGGGGCAGCAGCCCCAGTATGGGACAGGGGTCACACCCAGGGGTAACTCAGGCACCGCATCAGGGAAAACAGGCTCACCCGAGGAGCAGAGCCCTGCCCCCAGGCTGCTTCGCACGCACAGAGGCCAGGCCCTGAGCACTTGGGGAAGGTGCAGGGCCAGTTTCCTATTACTGCAGAGCCCGCTCCTCCTAGCCACCCCACACACCTGTCGCCTCAGCTCCTGCAGCTCCCTGCGGGCCTCCAGCCGTGATCGCTCCACCTCCTGCAGGCTGCTCCGCAGGTCGGCGGCTTCCTTGCCCGCAGCCGCCCGCGACTCCTCCAGAATGGACAGCTTCTGCTCCTTCTCCTCGTTGGCCCGCTTCAAGCTGGGGATCAAGGTGGCGTCAGATCCCAGCGGGACGCAGTGACGTAACCCACTCCCCCCTACCCCCCCAATGGTGGCCGCCGGCTGCCCACACACACACCTGATGCGGTCGCTCTCCGCTCGCTTGATGGCAGCCCGCAGCTCCTGGTTGGATCTCTGCAGGGCCTCCTTTTCCTTGGCCTCGTCGCTCAGGCTGCGCCGCAGGTCCAGGATGTCTTTCCTCTGGATCTCGTGGCCCTCTTGGCTCTCCCGCACCTTCCGGTGGGCCTCGATCACGTCCCGCCGGATGCTGTCCCGGGCATCCTCCACCATGCGCAGCTGGGTCTTCAGCTCCTCCACCTGCGAAACAGAGGATGGGAGCGGGCACCCTCAGATCCCTGCAGCCCCCGTGCACTTGGGGACTGTGTACTCTGCAGGAGGTGGCCCTGGCACGATCTCCAACCCCCCACTCCCCGGGCACCCTCCTCTGTAGAGGCGACGTGCAGCCCCACCTGCTATCTGCAGCGCAATACTGTCAAGCCCCACTGAATAAGACCCATTGTGGGTCAGATGCAGGGGGCCCAACCGCACTGCATGCTGGGATTCGTAGTCTCTGAGTTGCACCTCCACGCGCAGGGGACTCTGCCCCATTTTATGCAAGCTCCTGGCTCCACTTCTGCCTCCGGTGACGCTCTCCTGCCCCCGCTTCCATCCCCGATTGGAAGGGGGAAGGTGGCGGTGGGGCCCAGCCCTCTATCCCCCTCCCCACGCCGGCACTTACCTCACGGAGGGTGCATTCCCGCTGCCTGGCCAGCTCCTTGACCTGCTCCTGCAGCCCCCGGGCCTCCCGCTCATGGGCCGCGACGGTTTCTTCCAACTGCACCCGGGAGCTCTTCAGCTCTGAGGTCAGGGCATTGATGGTGCTCTGCGGGCAAAGAACGGCCCAGCCCTTACTCCCCGCTCGCTGGGGTCACATTTGCCAGGGTCACTCGGCTGCCAAGGATCTGCTAATCAGCAGTAGCCCACAACATGCATTACACAGCCGCCAGGTACAGGGAGGGGGCATTCGCCGCGAACAGCTTCTCTTTGGTGCTCCAGGAGGGGAGACGGGCATCTGGCTTCCTACTCCTCCTGCGTCACTGGGCTCGACCTGACCCTCCGCGGTGACTGAGTTTATTGCCCAGGCGAGGCGTAACCCTGCACTGGGACTAGTCTCTGCCCAGGGCTAGGCTGGGATGTGACCTGCAGATCAGGAGCGAGGTGCATGGGCAGGGCTGTGGGAGGGGACACTGGGGAGACAGGAGAGGAGCAAAAGAGGGGGCTGCAGGCCAGGAGCAAGGTGCACTGGCGTTGCTACATGGGGGGTGGCTGCAGGCCAGGAGTTAGGGTGCACTGGTATTGCTGCATGCAGGATGGCTACAAGTTGGAATTTAGGGTGCACTGGCATTGCTGCATGGGGGTGGCTGCAGACTGAGAGTTAGGGTGCACTGGCATTGCTGCATGGGGGTGGCTGCAGACTGAGTTAGGGTGCACTGGCATTGCAGCATGGGGGGTGGCTGCAGGCCGGGATTTAGGGTGCACTGGCATTGCTGCATGGAGGGTAGCTGCAGGCCGGGATTTAGGGTGCACTGGCATTGCTGCATGGGGAGGTGACTGCAGGCCGGGAGTTAGGTTCACTGGCATGGCTGCAATTCAGATTTGAAGCGTCTCAGCAGAGGACCGGAAACAGGTTCTGCAGATACTGAATAAGCATCTATGGAGATGTGTAGAGCAACAAGAAGCAATGTTGCCTAGCGGATAGAGCACTGTCCTGGGACTGAGAAAACCTGGGTTCTATTCTCAGCTCTACTACCGGCCTGCCCAGTGACCTTGGGAAAGTCACGTCTCTCTGTGCCTCAGTTTCCCCATGTGTAAAATAGAGCTAATGCTGCTTTGCAAAGCGTTCTGAGATTGACAGATGGAAAGCGCTGCCTCAGAGCGAGATGGTGGTGGTGTTTGCTTCCCAAGTAATGCTTCGGTTCAGCTGCAGCCGCAGAAATCATCACCCCCCTCCACAAATACCATGGTGAAAGTGCTAACCACCAGCAGCGACATCTCACACCCTCCCGCTGCCCGCACAGCACCCACACCAACCCGGTCCTGCTCCTGCCGGCTCATGGCCTCTCGCTTCTGCCGCTCCATCTCCACGGTCACGCTGGCGAGGCTGTGCTGGGCGCTGGTCAGCTTCTCCGACAGGAGGGTCTTCTCCGACTCCTTGAGGGACAGGGCCTGTGTAGCCGGGAGAGACATTCAGAGGGCACGTGGTGCTGGTGTGACAGGGGCGAGATCCAGGGGGTAAACTCGGGGGGCAGGGAGATCCCTGAAACAGCATTAAAGCCAAATGGGATAAAGGCAGTGGGGGCTAGAGACCTGGGATGATGGGGAGTGGGTGGGAGCCGCAGCGGGTCTGGTGTGGGGCTGGCCAGGCCCTGCTCTCGGCCCTGTTCCACCACACGCCGGCTGCTGCGGCTCCGAGTGCTGAGCACCTGCCAGGATCTGGCCCCAGCTCTCAGCTGGACTTAATGGGAGCCTCCCCAGGCCAGGGCCAGCAGCAGTGCCGAGCCTCCCCAGGCCAGGGCCAGCAGCAGTGCCAATCCCCCCCGCACCGCCCCTACCTGCTGCTTCTCGTTCTCCGCCTGCAGGAGGCTCTCGTCCCGCTCCTGCTGCAGCGCGGTGATCTCCTCACTCAGCTCCTCCTTCTCTGCCTCGTAGCGGGCCAGCAGCTCCTCCCGCTCGCGGCCCAGCCGGTGCAGCAGCTCCTCCCGCTCCGACCCCAACTCCAGGCGCACCGCCTCCTGCAGGACCAAGCAGCAGACGCCAGAGCTCTAGGGAAAGGCTCCAGAGCTGCACGTGGGCTAAAGGCTCCCGCGGAGGTGGGAGTCCAGGGAGGCGCACATGGCCCTTTCCCCACCTAGGGTTGCCAACCTTCTAATGCCAGAAAACGGAACACCCTTGCCCCGCCCACTGCCCCGCCCCTTCCCTGAGGCCCCGCCCCTGCTCACTCCATTCCCCCTCCCTTCCTCACTTGCTCTTTCTCACATGCTTATTTTCACTGCACGGCCCAAAGAGGCATATTTCTTGTTTTGACAGATGTATTATGCTAAGTTCAGGTTTTATTTGTTACAGGACGCTGGAGCTGGGATGGGAGGTGGGGGGTTGGGACGGGGAGGGATGCAGGGTCGGGGAATGGGGGTCCAAGGAGTGTGGGACGGGGAGGGATGCAGGGATAGGGGATGGGGCGCAGGTGGCGTGGGGGTGCAAGGAGGGTGGGATGGGGAAGGATGCAGGGATGGGGGTGCAGGGGGTTGGGACGGGGAGGGATGCAGGGACGGAGGCGTGGGTGGGGTGGGACAGGGAGGGATGCAGGGACAGGGGATAGGGGGTGGGGGAGTTGGGATGGGGAGTGTTAGGCCTGAATAAAGATATAGCAGACAAAACCAGGTATGCCAACCTGACCAAAGTCAGGCTAACAGAGGTTTGTGGGTAATTCCTGAGTGGAAAACACTGAGAAGCAGCAGCATGTCTCACAAGCGGTGGGAAAAAGTAAGATAAGCGAGAAGCTGCATTCCTGGCATAGTACCAGATGCGCTGTGTTAGGGCAGCTCCTTCGAAGAACTGATAAGAGCCCTAGTTTCCCAGCCTCCTTGTCTTCACTCCCTGGTTTTGTTCTTTGTTTGTTTTTAACTCCCCTACATTTCTAACTTTAGGCATGCATGTATACTAAAGGTGTCTAGTTTCTAGTTGTTAGAAGAAGGAGGTGGGTTGCTCTAGTGAATAATTTATGACACGACGGAACTGTCTATATAGGCTTATACTAAGTTGTAAAGGACAGGTTGGTTCTCTCTGGAGAGGAGCTGCTCTCTATTGATGCGTGCACTTGTCAATAAAGAGCTTTTGATCGGACCTTGCCGGTGTTGCCTGTCTCTCTCGCGGTCAGACAACGAACTTTGCCGTCGGGGTTAGAGTCCCTGACAGGAGGGATGCAGGGACAGGGCACGGGTGGGGTGGGACGGGGAGGGATGCAGGGACGGGGGAGTTGGGATGGGGAGGGATGCAGCGACGGGGGATGGGGCGGGACGGGGAGGGATGCAGGGACGGAGGATGGGGCGGGGGAGTTGGGACAGGGAGGGATGCAGGGATGGGGGTGCCTGACAGCGGGGCAGCATGCGGACCCCCCCAGCAGCCCCTAAGGGGAGGAGCCAGACACCCAGCTACTTCTGTCCAGACCCGGCTCCAGGGTTTTTGCTGCCCCAAGCAGCAAAAAGGAAAGGGAAAAAAAAAAAGCCGCGATTACGATCTGCAGCTCTACCGCCGCCACTTCAGTCTTTGATGGCAATTCGGCGGTGGGTCAATTCATAGACTATTCGCTCCGAGAGGGAGTGAGGGACCCGCCGCTGAATTGCTGAAGACCCGGACATGCCGCCCCTCTCCACTGGCCGCCCCAAGCAGCTGCTTGCTGGGCTGGTGCCTGGAGCCGGCCCTGCTTCCGGCCCTGCTGCAGCGCCACAAACCGGAGCCATCGGGATTCCTTTTTGACCGGGCGTTCGGGCCCAACACCGGACCCCTGGTCGCCCTAGGCCCACCCTGGGTCCTGCTGATCTTTGCTGTGCCCAGCCCCCTCCTGTTTCACGGGGGGAGGAGTCTAAGAAGACGGGTGGGGCTCTGCTCTAGGGACAAACAAGCAAATTCCTCCTAGGGGCTGGATGGGAGCAGGACTGGGTGTTCACCACACAGGGATTATTTTCCTGCACCAGAGCAGCTGCTCCAGTGCAACCCCCCAGCGCAGATGCGCTGCACTGGGGTAAACCGGGCTGACGTCAGCGTGAGTCGCACGGGGCCTGTTTCACACCCCCAGCCCAGTCAGCTCCCCAAGAACCTGCGGACAGCGAGCACGCACCAGCCAGGAAAGCCAATGGGACGGACTAAGGTACATACCCACTGGGGCAGCCCCACCGATAGGGACCTGAGCTAAGCTGGGATCTGTCCTCAGTTTGTACAAGCGTCTGTGGCTCCAGAATCCGTGTGCCAGGAACTATATGGCCACCAGCTAGACACGGGAATAGCCACACCAGAGTCTGGGGAAGCTCAACACTCCCCCCAAACAGCTCTGCCGAAGCCCCTAAATCCGACTCCCAGCCCCCTGCTAATCTAGCCAAAGGCTCCTCCCCAGTTCTGCCAGTGTCCCTGAGTCCTGACCCACAGCCCCCACTGCCCGTCCACCCTTGGGCACCCCCTCAGCTCCGCTGATGCCCTTCAAGCATAGGTGCCCCTGCCCCTGGTTCCGCTTTGACTCCACCTTTTCCTCGCCCCGCCCCCATTCCAACTCCTTCCCCAAATCCCGCCCTCCCCCCCCCGCGCACCTATTGGACCCCTTCCCCAAATCCCCACCCCGGCCTCGCTTCTTCCCTGAGCGCGCCGCGTTCCCCCTCCTCCCCCATCCCTCCCAGCGCTTGCCGCGCAAATCAGCTGTTTCGTGGCGCAAACACTGGG
Organism: Gopherus evgoodei; assembly: GCF_007399415.2. Lineage (NCBI taxonomy): Eukaryota > Metazoa > Chordata > Testudines > Testudinidae > Gopherus > Gopherus evgoodei. The sequence continues at coordinate 6,037,042 of NC_044339.1, read as the reverse complement.
AGCTAGGGGGAAAAGCGGGAACGTGGTGCACCCAGGGGAGGAGGCAGAGGTGGAGATGAGCTGGGGGGGGGCAGGGCGGGGAGCTGCCAGTGGGTGCTAAGCACCCACCAATTTTTCCCCGTGGAGGCTCCAGCCCCGGAGCACCCACGGAGTCGGCACCTATGTCTCAAGTATGAGCTGCAGTGCCCCCACCACTCCTCCACTCGCTGAGCCCCGTCCTGCTACCCCAGTCCCTGTTCCGCCCCTCACCGTAACTGCCCAATTGTCCTGAGTTACGTGACTCATGCAGTAAAAGATCCAGAGACCCACTCAAGTCACTTCCCTAGCGGCGCCAGCTCAATGCCACTCGCTGGGACAGCTCCTGAGTGGGTCAGAAACAAACTAAACAGTCTGCAGCAGTGCAGGCATTATCCACCCCAGTTCACAGCTGGGAAACAGGCCCAGCTCTGTGATGTGCCCGAGGGGGCCAGCGGCAGAACCAGGATCTCTGGATTCCAGCCCTGTGCTCAGGAAAACTCACTGCCTCTCCCCCTGAAACTCACAGGAAAGATCCGTGCACTCCTGCTGCAGGGTCAATCCCAAAGGCCCTGGGCCAGCACCATAGAAGGCAAGGAGATGTTGCTATGGACTCCCCGGGATCCCTTCCCCTAACAGACTGAGCCAGCGCAGCTGAGCCGCTGGGGTACGTAACATGGTGCTGGTCTGAGTCAGACGCAGGGCCTGCCCTGTGCCACACCTTCTCCCTTTGGAGCCGATCGACGTCCTCCTCGTGAGCTGCCTGCTTGTTTCTCAGCGTGACCTGGGTCTCCTGTTCCGTCTGAGCCAACTTCTGAGCCAGCAGCTCCTTATCCCTCTCCAGCCGGGTCATGTCCATCTCCCTCTGCTTGCGGATGCTGGCCAGCTCCACTGGGGATAGAGCAATGAGGAGCCGATCAACATCTACAGCGTGAAGGGAGATCTGCTAACTATAGCCCTTCCCCAGGTCTAGGAGGCTTGGCAGAATGGAAGGGAAGGGAACCCTGACCATCTCACAGCCTCTATCTAGGGGCTTCCAGCCACACAGCTCACAGCACGTTACAAAGGGGAGAGTGTAATTCTCCCCAGCTGCCCAGCAGAATCAGGATTAGAACTCGGGACTCCCAATCCTGTCTTCTACCCCCTGGACCAGCCTCCTTCTCCCTCTCAATCCAGCCAGCAGAGCCCCGTGGGCCTCTGTGACGAAGTGGGAATGTTCTGGCTGTGTGATGTGAATGGTGAGTGGGGAGTATTGACCTGGGAAGGTTGCAGGGGAGTTGGGCTGGGACGCCCTGCCTTGGGGAAGGGAGCATACCTGAGCATGTAACCTGAGAACCCAGGAGAGGGGTTGAAGGCCCAGGTGACCGCTCCAGGACACTGGACAAAGGCTGGGGGAGGAGCCGGGGGGGGAGGCTAAGTGAGAGGCTGGAGGGAGTTTCAGTTTGGAGCTGGCTGGGAAATGGAGAGGGGTGTCCCAACGGGGCTGCGGCCCTCCCTGGGGGCAACCAGATGGACCTAACTAAAGGGGGTCCTGTTGTCTGTACCGGCAAAGACCTGTCTTGGACTGTGTTCCTGTCATCCAAATAAACCTGCTTTACTGGCTGGCTGAGAGTCACATCTGACTGCAAAGTGGGGGGTGCAGGACCCAGTGGCTTCCCCAGGACCCCGCTGGGGCGGGCTCACTGTGGGAAGGGCACGGAGGGGCATATACTGAATGCTCCAAGGAGAGACCCAGGAGGTGAAGCCGTGTGCGCTTCTTGCCCCGTAGACAGTGTGCTACAAGGGAGAGGAGGTTCCCCAAAGTCCTGACTGGCTTTGTGGGGAGCAGTTCCAGAGCATCGCCCAGGGACACCGTGACAGCCTCAGAATGCCAGCAGCAGCTTGGCGAATGGGGGACGGAAGGAAATGGGGGTGGGGCAGCCAGGCCCAGGTTACCCTGCAGCATCTCCTTGGCCAGGAGCAGGTTCTGGCTGTCGGCCTCCAGCTGCTCCTTCCGGGCATCCATCTGAGCGAGCTGCTGCTGGATGTCAAAGAGGGTGGTCTCCAAGGCATCCTTCTCCGACCTCGGAAAGAGCGAGCAGAGTGAGTCCTCCCAGTCACCAGCCCCTGCCCCTGGTCTCATGCAGAGTGAGAGAAAGCCACCGAGGAAGTGATGAGGAAGACTCCCACTCATGGAGCAGGCCCCCAGTGCGCTAGGCACTGGACAAAGCTGAAACAAAAACGGCCTCACGGAGCTGATGATCTAAGACATGAAGCGCGTTGCTTTGGTGACTGAACAGGCACGCCGTAGGTCCTGGCACATGGCGGCACCCTGGCCTCTGAGTTGGAGGGCCACCAGCCCTTAAAGTCCCCATTGGGTCCCTCCAAGGAGGTGTGGAAAGCCACCCCAATACACCCTCCTGCCGCGGACACAGTGGTGCATTTCACAGCACCAGAAAGTCGGTCCCTCTGCAAACCTCTGCCCTGAGGTCAGGAAGATCCCGGCAGCGAGGCCTCAGGGACTCCCGGAGAGGCCTGCACCGCTAGGCACTCCCTGCAGATGTGCAGGTGTGGGGTCATCCGCAGGGCAGCGGCGAAGGTGCCCATTCAATCTCACACCTACTGGCAGAGCAGGGGGCAGCTGCAGTACCGCCCAGGGGTGAAGGTCCAGCTCCATCTCAGCCAGGGTGGTTGCCCCGGCCTAGATCTGACCCCAGGGCTGGGAAGCGCACGGAGCATAGAGAGGGCAATGAGGAGACAGGACAGGAAAGGCTGGAGCTGGGGGGAGACACTGACCTGCCGGGGGATTGTGACATGAGAGATTCCACCTGCTCCTACAGACCCTGGGCTCCCATTCGGCGCTAAGCTCCGTGCTCCCCCACTCCCTGACCTGACACAACTGTTTGCAAACACTGCTCCCTGGTAACCATCACACACACACACACAGGCAGCTGCCTCAGGGTGAGCTCGCTGTGCACTTGGCCCCGTAGCGCACCACACCTGCATCCAGTGGCTCCAGGAGCCTCTCTCGAACCTCCCAGCTGGAGCAGCAGGGATGCATACGCAGCCTCCCTGCGTCCCAGCTCGCGCCCCTCCTCCTTGCTCCGGGCCCACCTATCCAAGGGGATTGCCACGGTTTCTGGACTGGCACCCAGCAGTTGGACATGCAGCTAAGCCCCACCGGGCTGCAATCATTGGCGACACCTGCCCTGGTCTGCCCGGCACCTACCGAGCGCAGGCCACGCAGCAGAGACCCGGGCAAGCCAGCAGCTCGGGGCAGAACCCACTCGATGCTCTGAGGAGCAGCACTCACAGTGATGGGGAAGTCAGGGGCAGCCCAGACCGTGGGGACAGCCTGGCCATGGCAAGGGGACAACCCCCATGAGAAGGGGAGGGGAAACACAGGCTGACCCCACCATGGAGGGGAGGTGCCAGGGAATCCTTCTCCCCCGCCCCAAAGCCCTGACTCGCTCCAGTACCCCGTAGGTGGTCCCAAAGGCAGGGTGCCCATTGAGGGATCCCCATTCACAGCACCCGTGGGGAGGGAGAGGCCAGAGGCTCCATACGTCCAGCCGCAGGAGGGGACCCCGTGTTCCTGGTCTGCCCGAACCTTACCGGAGCCCAGTGATCTCCTCTGCCAGCCCCCTGTTCTCCCGCTCTGATGCCGCCAGCTGCACCACCAGGCTGGCCTTCTCCTTCATCAGCCCCTCCTTCTCCCTGGCCACTCGCAGCAGGGCGTCGCTGTGCCGCTCCTGCTCCCGCCGCGCCTGCCCCAGCTCCTCGCTGGCCGCGTTCCTCTGGCGGGACAGCTGGCGGGGCGGGGAAGGGAGGAGAGAACAGGCAGAGCTGAGCCTGGAGGAGAGGCTATGCCCTGGGCACCCAGCCCTGTAGTAGAGGGAGCCAGGCTCCAGCCCCTCTTGGAGGGACCCATCTCAGCCATTGTATCCACCCTGCCTCCCTGTCTCCTCAGAGCCTCCAGCCTGCTCCTCACCCAGGCCACCACCACCCCCCAGCCTCCTCCCCCAGCACCCCCAACTTGACCCCCAAATCCTAGTACCCCCACAAAGCTGCCAGCATCTAGCAATCAGAGCCCCACATGCACCCCCAAGCACATGCCTCCATGTGGCTCCTGCGCCCCACCTCCCTACCTGCCCTAGCTGCTCCTGCAGCTGCACCCTCTCCTTCTGCAGGCCCAGCAGCTCCCGCTCCAGCCTCTCCCGCTCCGCTCCACATCCTGCAGGGAGTGCTGCAGGCCCTGCCTCTCCGCATCCAGCTCCAGCTTCTCCTGCTCCAGCCGGACCAGCTCGTCACGGATCGAGGTCTTCTCCTGCTCCATCTCCTGCTTCTGCCCCAGCAGGGCCACCTTCTCCTCCTCCAGCTGCCAGGGGCAAGAGAGGCCGTCACCGGCCTTGGAAACAGGGGCAGCTCCTTGTTCACTCCCTGCCCATCTCCTCCTCCAGGGGCCTCATCCATAACCCCTCGATCCCTTCCCATTGGAAGGAGCCACGGGCCAGGCCGACCCTCCCTCTGGCTAGGACAGACTGGGTCAGGGTGCTTGTCCCCGACCGAGGCTCCCTTGGAAAAACAGATATTCAAGTCTCTCCCCAGGCTGCCCGCCAAGGTCAATGTCCCCAACCCGGGGCCACCAGGAGGCGCTGGGACGCTGAGCCCCACTGCCAAGCCCAAGGCAGCACCGACCTGGCTGATGATCCTGTTGAGTTCGATTTTATCCTGGGCCAGCCCCTCGTTCAGGGAGCTCATCTTGGACAGCGAGTCACGCAACGACGCCTCCTCTGCCTTCAGCTTGCTAGTGGTCAGCTCCAGCTCGGCCCGGCCGGCCTCCGCCTGCGAACATGGGGTAGGGGGCAGAGAGATGGAGCAGCCGGGTCGCTGCAGCAACGTGGGCAGAGGAGTTCCCGCGGAGCGCCACAGGGAGCGGGGAGCTGTCAGGCAGGGGAGGATGCGGACAGAAGCCTGGATAAGCCAGGGTTGTGAATCCCGCTAGCCAAGCTGTGGGCTAGTATCCCTCTGCCAGCCCTAGGGCAGCCCCCTATGGTCCCAATGCTGCATGCATAACATAAAGCACACGGGCTGCAAGAAACACAGTGCTTTCCAATGGTTACGGCAGGGACAGCATCCTAGGCGCTATTCCTGGCTCTGCCACTGACTCGCTCAGTGGCCTCAGGCAAGTTCCCTTTGCCCCTCTGCATCTCAAAGGACCTCCAAGCATGGTCTAAGCATGAATCAAAGCTACGACGCCTGCGAGGCCGGGACGGATCCTTCTCCCGCGTTGACGGAGGAAGCAGAGAACGTCAGTGGCCTGCCCAAGAACCCGCAGCAGATCCGTGGTTAGCTAATTATTTGTATTCCCATAGGATCTAGGAGCCCCGTGGCCCAGAACCCCACTGTGCTCGGCGCTTTGCAAACCCAGCACAAGATGCTCCCTCCCCCAGACTTCTGACAATCTAAGTGCAAGACAAGAGCAAACTTGTGAGTTCAATCCTTGAGGGGGCCATTTAGCGAACTGGGGTAAAAATCTGTCTGGGGATTGGTCCTGCTCTGAGCAGGGGGTTGGACTAGGTACCACCTGAGGTCCCTTCCAACCCTGATAGTCTATGATTCTAGTAAAAAAGTTTTGCGGGGAGGGATAGCTCAGTGATTTGAGCATTGGCCTGCTAAACCCAGGGTTGTGAGTTCAATCCTTCAGGGGGCCCCTTAGGGATCTGGTGCAAAAATCAGTACTTGGTCCTGCTAGTGAAGGCAAGGGGCTGGACTTGATGACCTTTCGAGGTCCCTTCCAGTTCTAGGAGATTGGTACATCTCCAATTATTACTTACTATCATGAAACAATGGGCCTTCAGCGTGACAGGCAATGGAACGCAGGAATCCTGTCGCCTGGTCTTGTGCTCTAATCACTAGGCAGTGCTCCCCCTCTAGAACGGGTGCAGCACCTGCCCATTGGATCAGATAGTTGCGAAGCACAGTTTTGTCTGCAGGCCTCAGATGAGAGGTGCTAGAGAGGGAAGCCTCCTTAGTCAAGATCTCCTGGGGGAGCTGCCTTGAAATCAGAGCTGTAGACTGGAAGTGGCAAAACAAGCGATGCTACCACAGCATTATCCATCCGACGCATCCATAGCAGCCAGCCCAAGAGCTACCCTGGCTGAGCCCCACTGTAATACCCGCCCCCTCTCCCCTACTGCCTCTCGTGGTGTGAAGCCCTACCCTGGAAAGAGCCTCCGCCATCTCCACCTTCTCATTCTCAGACACCTCCCTCTCCAGGGTGGCTTTGTTCAGAGCCTCCTTAACGAGCATCAGCTCCTTTTTCAGACCAGATTTCTTCACTTCCAGCTGCTCCAGCTGTTTGTGGCTGCAGGGCAGAGAGAGGCACTCACACACAACACCATCAAACCGTTCCCTTTAACACCCTTCATCCCTGGCTATCCTCAGAGGGAGCACAACAAAGGGACTTCTAATAGCTTGGGGAGCTAATCAGTCCAATGGGTGCAACTCTCCAGCCTGTCTTATGCACGAGGTCAGACTAGATGATCCACCCTTGGAGTCTATGCAAGGCTTAATCTGGCCTGGGGCTTGCCAAGGCTGAGCCCCGGCACCTCCGGGCCTGGCTGTTCAGAGCCCCGGCGCCTCCGGGTTGGGCGGGTCACAGTGTTCAGCCTAGGTATCCGTGTTGTTTTTAGAGCAGCTCAGCTCAAATGACCCATGGAGAAACCCCATCTCCCCTGGAAGCCAGGCAGCCTGGGTCTGCAGGACCTCAGCTGGCAGGGAGAGTTGGACCCCAGGATCAGGGCTGGGACGCTGGACATGGGCACTAGCAGGGCTTGCCTTGGGGGGCTAAGGGGAGGAAGGCCTGGCATGTCAGAGCACCAGGCTAGGGTGCTGGTCACTGGAGGGGGGTGGCTACCGAGGAGCCTGTCTCTAGCTTGGTCTTTCCTCCACGCCTGCCCTGCATCCCCCAAGTTGGCCACTCTCCCCACACCAACCCGCGTTCAATCTCCTTCTGCGCCCGCTCCTTGTCCTTCGCGATGTCCTCCTTCTCATCCTCCAGGTGCTCTCGCTGCCGCTGCAAGTCTCTGTTGGCCAGCTGCAGCCTCTCGCTCTCCTGCCGCAGGGCCTCCACGTGCTGCTGCAGGGCCTGCAGGCTTCGCTCCAGGTTGCTCTTCTCGCTGACAGACGGGCACAGACAGACAGATTTCTGGGGGCTGAACAGCCCTTTAAGGAACAAAAATCAACCCTCCTCACATTCCAGGGCACTTGATCTGGGGTGCAGAAAGTCACCCTAAGAGCAGGAGCCACTCCCAGGATGCCAGCAGGGCAGAAATGCTTGTGTGATGCCCGTCCCGTCGGCCGGGGTACACTGGAGCACAGGGGGATGGGACCGGGGGAGCGCCCATGGAAGTACCTGCCCAGCAGGTCAGCCGAGGAGCGGAAGCGGCTGGCATCCCGCACGGCATCGTCCTTGGCCCGCAAGGAGCAGTCAATGTCGTCCTTCAGCTGCAGGATCTTCTGCTCCAGGGAGCGGCGCTCCTGATCTCTCTCCGCCAGCTGCTTCTTCAGGGAGCCCACCAGCTCCTGGATGGCTTCGTACTTGCCGCGGATGTCCTAGCAGAAACCCCAACGAGTCAGCTCCTCTCCCTCTGTGGCACTGCCCCGCCCCCCAGTGCACCCCACCACCTGCACCCCCTGCCACTGGGGCTCCCTGCATGGCAGACCACATTCCATGCCCTATGGACAACCATCTCCCATGGGAATCCCACCCAATCCAAATCCCCCGCCCCAGAATCCTATTCCCTGCAAGGCACGAAAATCCCCCCAGGGTTCCCAGCCCAGCATCTACCCCGTCAGGATCCTTTATCAGCAGAGCAACCCTGTTCCCTTCCCACTCCCCTGGTGGGCACCAACAGCCCCACAGAAATGCAGCCCCAATAGCTAGAACCCCACAGATGGCCCCATCCCATGCAGCCTCGCAGAGCTGGGGAGCAGAAGGGTGTCTGGGTGCCCAGCCATGAAGGAATCCCATGGCCATGTGCTCCGGGAGGTCCCGTCCCCTCACCTGCACCTGCAGCTGCCTCTTCTGCAAGGCAGAGTGCACTACGGCCAGCGTGGAGTCGGAGAAAGCTGGCGAGAGGCTGCGCCGGGGCGAGGAGCTACGCCGGGGGGAGGAGCGCCGGAGCGGGGACGGGGTGCGAAGGCTGGAGGAGAGGCCCCGCAGGCTGAATCCTGTGGTGTCGCTGTCCGAAACGTCCGTCGTTCGCTCCGTGCCTGTGAGGTGGATGGCGCTGTCAGTGTCGGACAGGACGGCCTGCAGAGGGGAGACAATGGCGAGGCACTGGGTACAGGCACAAAAGCTGGTCTCTGGACTCTCATCACCACACACACCGCGAGCCGGGGGGGCTAGGCCGCCAGCCTCCAGGAGGCGACACAGCCATCGCTCAAAGCCCAACGGGAGCAGGGCAACATTTTTCCAACAAATTGGGGTTTTTTATCAATAGCTTTTGGGGCCCAGAGCTCTCCACCGGCTTCAGGGTGAATTCAACCACTAGCTTCAGTTGAGAAAGAAAATGTAAAGAAAGTCCGAACGTTTCCTTCCGACCCTTTCGAAAAGTTTGGTTTTGACTTTTTTGGTTTCGACTTCAATGTTTTGACAGTTTAAAAAGGGGAGCACCTGCCCCGAAACTGAATTGAAAAAAAATCATTTTGCGTCAACTCAAAACATTTTGGGTGCATTCAAAATATATATATATATTTTTTAGTTTTCCAGTGGACAAAACAAAATGCGAAGACCCTTTTCTTTTGGTTTGAATTGAACCAGATTCTTCCTCTGGATTTTTCAGTTCAGCCCCTGATGACGCTGAGAAAACAGCTTGTTCTTGAGAGGGCCACTCCTCCATCCAGGCGATCCATTCCCTGCCCTGCCTATCAGCTGGGCGATAGGTCCACACCTCTCCCTGAGCTTTCCCCCCAGGTCAGACTGGCAGTGAGTTGGGGTGGGGGGGGTTTTCACCTATCTCTGCAGCATGTGGGTGCAGGTCACTTGCCAGGATAACCTGAGTACATCTCACTTGATCAATTTCCTGCCATTGCAGGAGCCTCGGGCACTGGTGGGTCTCTCCTATTCTCTGTCTGTGGCACAGAACAGTCTGGTCTCCTGTGGGCTGTAAAACTTTGGTCCCATTTCGGCTGCTGGGTTTACTGTACGGGTGCTGGCAGCTGAGCTATACAGGAGATCAGGTTAGGTCAGGGGTGAGCACACTTTTTGGCGTGAGGACCACATCAGGTTTCCGAAATTGTATGGAGGGCCAGTTAGGGGAGGCTGTGCCTCCCCAAACAGCCAGGCGTGGCCTGGCCTGGCCTATATCCCCTATCAGATCCTCCCTGCTTCTCACCCCCTGACAGCCCCCCCAGGACTCCTGTCCCATCCACACACATCCCTGCTCCCTGTCCCGACTGCCCCCCACCGCCCCATCCAACCCCTCCTCTGATTCCTGACTGTCCCCCCGGAACCCCTGCCCAATCCAACCACCCCTTCTCCCTGACCACTCCGGAACTCCTGCTCCTGACTGCCCCCTGCCACCCCATCCAAACCCCCCTCTCTTTCCTGACTGCCCCCCAGGACCCCAAACCCCCTGTTCCCTGCCCTCTGACCACCCCAACCCCATCCACACCCCCACTCCCTGATCACCACCCCAAACTCCCCTATCCAACCCCCCTCTCCCTGCCCCATTTCCACACTGCCTGGAGCACCAGTGGCTGGCGGCGCTACCAGGGCCGGCTCCAGGCACCAGTCCAGCAAGCAGCTGCTTGGGGCAGCCAACGGTGAGGGGCGGCACATCCGGGTCTTTGGCGGCAATTCAGTGGCGGGACCCTCGTTCCCTCTCGGAGCGAAGGACCCGCCGCCGAATTGCCGCCAAAGACTGAAGCGGTGGCGGTAGAGCTGCAGATCGCGATCATGGCTTTTTTTTTTGCTGCTTGAGGCTGCAAAAACCCTGGAGCCGGCCCTGGGCGCTACAGCCGTGCTGCCCAGAGCACCAGGACAGGCCACCGCGCCACCCGGCTGGAGCCAGCCACGCCACTGCACAGCATAGAGCACCGGGTCAGGCCGCCGCGCCGCCCGGCTGGAGCCAGCCATGCCACTGCACAGCATAGAGCACTGGGTCAGGCCACCGCGCCGCCCGGCTGGAGCCAGCCACACCACCGCACAGCACAGAGCACCGGGTCAGGCCGCTGCGCCGCCCGGCTGGAGCCTGCCACGCCACCGCACAGCATAGAGCACTGGGTCAGGCACCCACACCGTCCGGCTGGAGCCAGCCACGCCGCCGCACAGCATAGAGCACCGGGTCAGGCCGCCGCGCCGCCCGGCTGGAGCCAGCCACGCCACCGCACAGCATAGAGCACCGGGTCAGGCACCCACACCGCCCGGCTGGAGCCAGCCACGCCACCGCACAGCATAGAGCACCGGGTCAGGCCGCCGCGCCGCCCGGCTGGAGCCAGCCACACCACCGCGCAGCATAGAGCACCGACCGGGTCAGGCCGCCGCGCCGCCCGGCTGGAGCCAGCCACACCACCGCGCAGCATAGAGCACCGGGTCAGGCCGCCGGGCCGCCCGGCTGGAGCCAGCCACGCCACCGCACAGCACAGAGCACCGGTCAGGAAGTGGCTCTGCAGCCACACCGGCGGCACAGTGAGCTGAGGCTGTGGGGGAGGGGAAACAGCAGGGGAGGGGCCGGGGGCAAGCCTCCTGGGCCAGGAGCTCAGGGACTGGGCAGGAGGGTCCCAAGGGCCAGATGTGGCCCGCGGGCTGTAGTTTGCCCACCTCTGGACTAGGTGATCGGGTGATTCCTTCTGACTGTAAATTCTCCAACTCTGTGACTCTGTAACTGCTCACAAGTTAGAGAACCCTGCTCTCTGGGGTACCCCACCTTGCTCACAGCACCCGCACACCCTTACCTGAGCAAGGTCTCGCAGGGTCTGCTGGAGCATCTCCGACTCTGTCCGCAAGGCCTCGATCTCCTCAGCCTCCAGTGCTGCCTGCTCCTGCACCCGCGCAGCCTCCTGAAAGCAGAGACGCGGCATCAGCCAGGCGGCGCTCGTGCCCCCCACATCCGCTCAACGGCTAGTTTCTGGCTCCAGCTCTCAGCTGGGAAGCAGCAGGCTGACTGCTGGTGGGCCCTTCCCCGGAGCACAGGCACCAGAGCAGGCAGCTCTGCCGAGGATGAATCGCTGTTTCAGGTGCTCCCATCTCCTCCGGGAACCAGCCAGGTCAGGCTGAGTGTCTCACCAGATTTTCCAGTTTCTGGGTCAGAGTCTCGATCGTCTTCTCCTTCTCCGAGTTCTGGGCTTTCAAGCGTTCCATGGTGGCTGTCATCTCAGCGATTCTGGAGCAAGGGAGGGGGGCTGGTCAGGTGAGCAGAGGAACGACTAGGGGTGCGTATTATACGGCACAGGGCCAGAACCCAACAGACATGGGCCAGGTCAAGCATTTGGAGATCCCTCATGCCCAAGCCGCGCTAGAGAGAGGTTTACCGCTCCACGTTTGGTCCAGGGACTGAGATGCTTCATGCCAACAGTGCCCTGGGAAATCCTCCACCCCATTATCTCAGCCCTGGCTGGAGCACATGGCAGTTTCCTCTCCACTGTCTCACTAACATCCTCCACATACACCACGTCCCCTCCCCTAGCCCCTTCCCCATGGTACTGAGCTTGCCCAGCTGATGTCTAGCAAAAGGCGATGGGAGACCAGGCCACATCCCATGTCCTGGGCTTGGCACCTGGGGACCCAAAGGAATGGCTCTGCGGGGAGCCTCTGATCAGCTGGAACCAGGAACCATGTTACTCTCCAGCAGCGATGCTCAGACGCCGGCTCCGGAACCACGAGCGGCTTGTTAACGTGTCTCCTGCAGCTCTTTGCCACACGCGATATTAAAACACCGCGGGATGTGATTATTGACCTAAGTTATTAACCAATCAGGAGGCTTTTCCAATGTTATTAACCAATCGTAGATGATAAAATAACAACACTGGGGCAGAATAACCAAGAATATATAAACAGTAAATGAAACACTGAATCCCCATGGCCGGGGCTCTTTTGGGTAATGCCAATCGCTAATTTGGTTTCTGAAAATCTGAGGCCACCACCCCTGTCCAGGCCTGCATGAGATTTGAACTGGCAATTGCCACGTTCTGAGACCACTGTACTAACCCCCTGAGCTACAGGCCCCAGGTCACCTGACCCACTGAGATGTGAGTATCGCCGCTCTACAGGATTCAGCCTGCAGGGCAGGTGGAAAGTTAAGGCTCCAGGATGGTCATAACATGGGACAGACGAGCCCCCACTCTGCCCTTCCTTCTCCCATGAGCAGGGTACGCTCGGCCCAGAGCCCCACCTGCCAAGCCCAGGATCTCCAAGGTTGCTGGAGGGGCAGTGCTCCCTGATTCTCCATGGATACAAGGTGCCTCTCCCAGCCCACTGAGCGCCAAGCTTCAGGGCCTGGGACACTGGCCCTGATCGGGGGCATCCGTACCTGGTGCCGAGCTCTGCTTTCTCCATGTCACACCTGACCTGCAGCTGGATCATGTCGCGCACCTTGTCCTTCAGCTGCTCCTCCAGCTGGGCCAGCAGCAGAGCCTGCTTCTCCAGGGCCGCGCTGGCGCTGCTCTCCGACAGACGCAGGTTGCTGCTCAGGTTCAGGCAGGCGGTGTGAATGGTGCGGCCGGACCTGGACAGCTCGTTGTTCAGCTCCGACAGGTCCCTGCACCGGAGTCCCAAAGAGAGGGGCATTTCCAGGGGCCTGAGGAGCCCACGCTCCTGGATCTACAGAACTCCACGCCCCAGAACCTGCAGGGCGTCTTCTTCCAAGGGGGCCTGGCTGGGATCTAAACTCACGGGAGCCCGACTGTTCAGACCCTACACCACCCCCACCAGGGAGAAGGTCATTCAGGAAGGACACGCAGAGAGGTAGAAATCAGGCCAGGCAGCCAAACGCAGCTCCCAGGGCTGGCTAACGGGTTTGTGTGGGGGGTGCAGGGGAGATCAGGAGGGCTGTTCTGCACTCAGGTAGTTCTCACAGGGATCCTGGAGGAGGCGCTGTAAGCCACGGGGGGCTGGGCAGCTTTCCCAGGCGAAGCTCCTTGTGCTTTGGGACAAAAAAGAGCCCAGCAACCGCCCGCCCCAGGCACACCCCCTGCCCCCTCCTGACCTCTCGGTCATGGTCTTCATCTCACTGAAGTGGCGCCGGAAGCCCACCACCTGCCTCCAGAGCGTCAGCAGCCGGCAGTGCTCATTGCTGAAGTAGGTGTGGAAAGACTGGGAGAGGAGAGAAAAGGAGAAGCAATGACAGCCGGATCCCCCTCCTCAGGCACACCCCCTCCAGCGCTGCCAAAGGCCTGGCCACAGAGCACCTGGCTTTGATCCTCCATAACGCCCCACAAGTGAGCAAGCCCTGCTCCGCGGGGCGCCCTGCATTGCTCTCGGTATCCCGAAGGTGCCAGCGCCACTGACCTCAATAGCAGCTCCAGGCAGGACTCTTAGCAACAGCTACGTTTATACAGAGCTTTTCATGCGGCAGGACCCCCTCCCCACCCACAAAGGGCCTGACCCAGCTATGCACAGGCAGCACCACTGAAATGCAGCCACCTCTGGGGCACGGAAAGGCCGAGAGCAGAGAGACTTGGCTCCCACTGATGGTAAAAGGAAGTTGTGGGGGAGGGACACAGGACAACAAACCACCTCTCCAGGGACTAGGGAAAGGGAGGCTCCCAGCAACGCGCTGCGCAGCCTACAGCCAAGGCACTGCCTCTCTGGGCCAGCGTGAGCCGCCCCGGCAGCATGTGTGCAGATCCGTCTCTGCCCAGCAGGACAGTGCCCACGGGACGGGCACGCACAAGAGAAAATGACGCATTGAATCTCTCCGGCCCTAACCTCCTCCTCTCGCCTCCACTCCACCTCCCGCTGCTCCAGCTCGTTGCGAGCTTTGGTCCAGTCGGTCGTCAGCTTCCGGATGTCCTCGCTGAGGGCCTGGTTGGCGGCGTTGGCCTGATCCAGCTGTTCCCGCAGCATGGCGTTGACCTGGGCCAGGCTGGCGCTCCTGGAGACGGGGACACAGCGAGAGCGTCAGCACCGACCGAGAGAGCAGGAAGGAAAAGAGGGGCCCGCGCAGAGGTGGGAAGGGACCAACTCTGGCATGGGGCAAAGGGCCCGATGTGGAGGATGGGCCCTGGTATCGCAGCTCTGAGACACCGAACAATACAGATCCAAACGCTTCATTCAGAATAAGACAATCACTGCCCAAGCTGAGGGCCTTCCAGCCAAGCGCCTCCTGGCCCTTTCCAGACGTTAACTGAGCCCATTGTCAATAAGGGAGCTACAGGGATCCGTTCACCCAGCACCACCAGGCAGCCACCTCTGGTATGCAGCGTGGCAGCTGCACACAACAGGAAGCAAAAGAAGAGCCCATCCAGTCGAATTTGCAGAGGAGATTTGGGGAAGCCCAACATAATAACCTGCGAGGGAATTTGGCCACGAGGCTGGAGTGAACACCCTGCCTCATCTAAAGCACCAGGGACCGATAGTGAGCACTAGTGCTCAGGACAGCTTCCCGCCACAAAATACACAGCACTTCCTAAGCGCAGCTGCTAGGGGTTAATAGTGCAGTACTCCTGGGGGTGGGGGTGGGGGGGTGTAAAAGCCAGCAACACCACTGCCTACAGTATCCAGCCATCCTAGGAGGTCACCTGTCCAAATATGAACCCAGCCTGACCCTGGTTAGCCAGGGAAGCTGGACAGGATCACAACTCCCGGTTGCTCGGCTGCAGGGAAATGCTGGGCCTAAGTGCAGGCAATGCCAGGGGCCCGGACTCCGATGGCAGATTCTTGGCATAGCCCAGGCTCCACGGAAGGTGCCCGCTCGTCTTCCCAGCCCAGCATGAAGCCCAGCCAGGCAATAGAGGCCCAGAAACATGGGGCTCCGAGGATGCAGTTGCCCAGACCCACCTGGGCCCCAGGCCCCTGGTGTGGAGCCCTGTGGACAGGAGCCCTCCAACCTCTGCCCTTGACACACCTTTGCTGCTCCTCCTCCAGCCGGATGAGCGCGTTCTCCAGGTCGTTGCTGTGCTCTTCGTCCTGGCGCAGGCGTGAGTCCGTCATGTCCAGCCGGCTCTAGGGGAGGGAATGGGCAGTGGCCGCTTAGCAGGGGCCCAGGAGAACCAGGCCATCCCTTCGGCTATAGGATGGAGAAGGGCAGCGCGGGGCAAGCGCCCCCCAAACAGTACCCCAGCCCTGCCGGGACTCACCTCCACGAGTTGGTCAGGCCAGGGAGGGGCAGTTCGAGCCAGCTGTGGAGTTGGCTGGTGCAGCCTGGGCTCCCACCTATCCGAGCAGGAACCAGCCTGGGAGTGGGGCAGGTTCATGCCGGCAGGTCCAATCAAGCATGAACACAAGAGGCTTCACCTGCTGTGACGGAGTCCCTGAGCCAGCTGCCCCCCCCGGCAGGTGGGCAGAAAACAACGGTGGGTGTAACCCATCCCCACGCTGCCCGGTGCCGTCCCCGTTAGTGGGGGCTGGACTATAGAGACACTTCCAGGCTTGGCTCAGAGCTGGGCCACTGCTCTTACTGTTAGATCAAGAAGTTGCCGGTTCAGTCCCGCTGACAAGGACCCACCCAGGGACACCGTTTCACTAGTGGGAGTGGGGTCCATCGGGCTTTCCACTGGCACTGGGAGGACAGCAACACTCACGGTGAGTCTCTGCTGCTCCAGCTCGGTTGATTTCTCCAGCAGCTGCTGTTCCACCTCCCCACACTTCTTCTTGTACTGCAGAACCTGCAGGAACGCTGCAGCTCAGAGCCCGCTGCCAGCCCAGCTCCGCGGACGCACGGCAGGACAAGGAAAACACAACCACAGAGCTGGCCGGCCCCCCGACCCTCCCTGCCACACCCACAGTGCCCTGCAAGGCCCCTCACTCCTGAAATCCTAACCACCATCAGCTGACCCCCAGGGCAGGCCCCTTCCACCCCACCTAAGTCGCTAGTTTGGTAGGTTCAAAGCACCAAGTCCCTGCAAGCGGGGCAGGGTTGGGAGCAGACTGGTCTCCCTACCCCATAAGCTGAGAATCTTCAGCTATGTCCAGCAGGGCCCTATCTCTGCCACAGCTAACTCCTTCCCCCTCCCGCAATGCCCCACCACCCTCCATCAGCTGGAAAGCCCTCAGCGACAGAGCAGCTCTTTGAGGAGAGACTAGTCCAGGACTCCAGGGAGGACGCTGCTGCACTGGGCCCCCAGCCATTTTGGGGACCGGGGGCACCTTTCCTTCCAGCCCAGGCCCTGCCCGCTCTGCATGGACATTACAGATCCCAGAGCACTTTGCCAGTTTTGCTCAGACATCCTTAGCCAAAATATTCGGTGCAGTGCCAGGTTGGCTGCCACTCCCCCGCCCCCCAAAATGGGTGCCGTATATACCCAGTGAAATCCGCAGCCTCCAAACCCCAGCTGTGCAAATTTCAGTGTCCGAACGACCCCGCCCCGCTCAAAACTAGTCGAGCCATCAGGGGAAAACAACCCTCAAGGGGTTTATTCACAGAGTCAGAAACCATGTTTTAAACGGTCCTCAGAGTCTGACACCCAACAGTGCTTGCAGGATAGGGACTGAAACAAGCCAGAGCTGAGCGGGCAGACGAGCTTGGAGAATGCAGATGGGGCCTACTCTGCACCAGCCTCAGGGTTCCTTGCCCTGGGTCAAGCAGCCCCTTCCTTTCCTTCAAGCCACCCTAAGAGGTAATTCCTCCCCCCACACCCCACAAGCCTCTAGGTTCCTGTCACAGCAAGAGGACAGCCCCTAGCTGCTAGTCTCAGAGATCATGCCTCCCTGGGTACATCTACATGGCCATCAGGAGGGGTGAAGGCAGCATGTGTAGACATGCCGGAGCTGGCTTGGTTCCCACTAGATCAGTGGCTCTAGACCTATTTATCATTTCAGGCTGCATATGCAGCTCTCCGTGTTTAGGTGCGCCTCATTCACACAAGCTATAGCAGTGGTTCTCAAACTTTTGTCCTGGTGACCCCTTTCACACAGCAAGCCTCTGAGTGTGACCCCCGCCCCCACTCATCAATTAAAAACACTTGTTTATATATTTAACACCATTATAAATGCTGGAGGCAAAGCAGGGTTGGGGTGGAGGCTGACAGTTTGCAACCCCCTGTGTAATACCCTCGTGACCCCCTGAGGAGTCCTGACCCCGAGTTTGAGAACCCTTGGTCTATATACTCCCTGTATGGACCTGAGGATGTCACATGAGCCGCAGCTGTGTGCTGATTGGGCAGGCTGAGAACCAATGTGTGAGATCACGGCTAGCTCAAATAGCAGCGGCAGCAAAGCCTGGGCTAGTCCTAGGCAGATCAAAGCTAGCTCAGGTGTGCCTGCTCGAGCTGCAGCCACACCTCCCGATGGCAATGCAGACATCCCCCCAGAGCCTTCCCACCGGCACACCCCGGCCTGTCCGGTGCAGGACACTCACCTTCGCCTGCAGCTTCTGGACAAGCTGCGCCTGCCGCTGCTGGCCCTCCTGGTAGGCCTGGAGCTTGCGTTTGTAGGCGGCTTGCTCCTCCTCCAGGCGGCGCCGCAGCTCGATGTTCTGCTGGGCCAGGCTCTTGTTCTCCAGCGACTCCCGCTCTCGCTCCCCGGTCTCCAGGCGCAGGGCCTGCTCCAGCTGAGCCCAGAGAGATGGGGAAAAGGGTCATTGCAGACACGCATTCCGACCAGCCTCCTGCGCACACGATCTGGCCCCTCGAGCCATCCCTTTCCCATGTCTCATTTGGAAGGATTAGCCCCCAACAGAATCCAGGGCTTCCCCTGGGTGCCACAGCGCGCAGCGTCTTTGAATTCGTGCTCTGTAGAAACCTGCTGCCAGGACAGGGTTAAAGGGACATTATTTGTCCTTTTTGCATTGCAATAGCACCTACAGGCCCATCATGGACCAGCACCCAGTGCCAGGCGCTGCACGAACCCAGACCACACACACAGCCCCTGCCCTGAAGAACTTACAATCAAAGTAAATATCCGGCAGCTGAGGCAGAGACACAGAGCTACAAAAAAACTAATACAAACAGAAAGGGTCAGCGATATATTTCAATGAAAACATGCTACGTTTGCACAGCAAGGCCCCGGGACCCTTCCTTTCCAGCTGCCTTTGCAGAGCCTCCCTGATCCGTCTGCACAGGCAATCTGAGGAAGGAGAGTTACTGAGCTGTAAGCACCCGGGAAGGAATCTTGCACTCAACAGCCTTCAAGCTAGAGCAGAAGGCCTGGAAAGTGAAACTGACCGGTCTAGCCTCACCTTCCCCAGCTAAGCGCAAAAGATCAAAGCAGCCATTCAACAACTGACCGAGCTCTTAGGACCAGAGTCTTTATCCTGGCAGCTCCCCTCTGCCACGGGCGCGAGCTTTGGGGTGCCCACTGGCGTCAGGGATAAATATTGTTTCTCTGCAGCAGAGGCCTCTCCCAGTCACATCACATTCTGATGGCACCATAGGTGTCAGCCTTCTTGTCCCAAACCCGGCCGAACCTCAGCCACCCTGACTGACGGGTCTCCACCACCTCCAGCCTCCCACATGCCTTGAAAGCAGTCCCCTGCCTCTGCTAGGTATGCACCTATTGCTGGAGTCTGAGATACCAGTGCCTTCTTATCTGTAGATGCTACTGTAATAGAGAACCCAGCCGAGATCAGAGTCCTGTCGTGCTAAGCACTGATCACACGTTTGGTACAGTCTCTGCCCTCTTGAGCTCAGCAGATCAGACGGAAATTGTGAGAGGGGAAACTGAGGCACAGAGAGGCAAAATGATTTGCCTAAGGTGTCCCAGGCAGATTAGTGGAAGCATCAGGAGCAGAACTCAGGTCTCCTGACTCCCAGGCAAATGCCCTATCCACTAGGCCACACAGCCTCTCTAAATCCTTGATTTCCATTCATCTTATCTAAGAGAAGAGACTCAATGTATTACAGAGCAGGTCCACTTCTGTTCCCCTGCGGCCAACAGAACAGAGGCCATCCCAGGCCAACCCAATCTCCTTACCATTTGGTTCCTCTGCCTCAGTTCCATCTCTTCCATGTGCTTGGTGCCCAACCCCCGACAGCTCCAGCGGATGGTTTGCTCCAGCTTCCGCAGCAAAAGACATTGAGAGATCAGTGCTTGGGACCACTTCACGTACACAGCACAGAGCCTGGGTGCCACAGGGGCTGCATGCTGCTAACTGGGCATGCTCTTCCCTGGCTGTGAACAAGAAGAGACCCCCGCGGCGTGCAAAGCAAACTCTCCCATGCGTGAGAACACAGCAATGCAAACCATGCACTGAACCCCTGGCTGGGTGAGAAAAAAGTCACTGCCCTGTGATCCCCAGCAAAAGGCAAACAAAGTTCTGAGAGCAAAGACAGCAACTCTGCGTAGACTGACGCCTGCATGCAAATTTACGATCCCAAGTGACTTGGCGATTAAATGTTTTGCTTGCAAAGAAGATGGCAAAAAAGCTCACATACACATAGCCAGCCTCCTGGGCTCCCACAGCCTGAAAGGATAAACAGCAGCAATGCTGCTAAGCTGGTCGGAGGGCCCTTCGGGGCAGCCCTTGTAAAGGCTAGGAAAGGGGTCTGGAATCTGTAGCAAGTGGCACACAGGGCAATTTGCACCAGGGCAACATCATGTCTTGCATGATACGGGCAGGCAGACTCCTGGTCTAATATCATCTGCGTTATCACGCGACTCGAGTCAGAAACCAGGCTGGAGTGAACAAGACTCCACCTGTCTGCACTTGGCTGGGAGGGAAGGTTACTGAGCTAGTGGAGAGAGGACACACCAGTAACACTAGTTCCCACTGCTGGGCACAGACCCCCAGGGAGCTGCATAAGCACAAGATGACGTGGGACTGGCCGACCAATGAGAAATGTAACTTCTGGGGACTTTATGCCACTTTAACAAGCATTAAAAATACTTGTCATATCTTCTAACAAAGGCAGAAAAAACTAGATCATCTATTTAGGGAGCTGTTCGTTCATTTATTTGCTGTGCAAGATAAAAGTCTCTCCCGTACATGCACACAGACCTCAGTCAGGGAGCTCCCACCCAGGAGCCATCCAACCTCCAATGGAGATTCCTAGTATAAAGCAACGGTGACAGGACATGTAAGCCACAGAGCTTTCCCTGGGGATGTTACACACAAGCCCGTGCTGGGTTGGGGTTTGGTTCCTTCCATGAATGTAAAAACGAGCCAGGCTGATCTGACGAGGCGGAGGGAGCTGGGAACCCTAAGGGTGTGATTTACGAGCTAACACATTCGAGGCTCAGCTGTGTCTCACGAGGGGCACAGGAGCCCGGGGGGGTCTCAGTCCTATCCAGTCAGTCAGAGGACAGACCATCTCTGAGCAGCGTCTCTAGGAACTCAGGGCCTGATTCACACTGAAATCAATGGAGGCCTTTCCACCGAGTTCAGCGGGGTTTGGATTAGGCTCCTCCCAGGGCCAGAGTGAGAGTTAACTTGGCACAAGTCATGCCATTCTGTAGATCTCTGTGGGTCATGGGTTTGGCTCCTGCTCCGTCATGGGGAGGAGAATCCTGCCTTTGCAGGGACGTCAAGTGGAGCATTCAGCCAGGAGGCAACTGATCCAAGCCCCTCGTCAGTTACTCCAATCAGAAAGGGGTTCGGCAGCATGGTGAGCCGTGCACCCCAACTGGCTAGGGGGAGTGGGGAGGTGTTGAGTATTTTGAGGCACCCAGGGCCACAGGGATGCCCTCGCTACCCATCTGCTGTATGGGGTTCATGCCTTTCCAGCCAGCAACAGCCTTCCGCTGCAGGATACCCACGTCAGCATTGATTCACCGGGTCCGTCCCCCTCAGGCGCAAGCTCTCCTCTAGCTGTGGCAGGGAGGCAGGTGGAGAGACAGAAAACAGACAGCATGAGCATAGACCCCCTGGAGGAACCAGGCCCGCCCCAAGCACAGACACCAGCCCAGTGCCCACAACCGCACACAAAGCAGGGAAGGGAAGCACCAGATCTCCTCAGAAATGGTCCAGCCAAGCTGCAGGGAGAAGGAGCAATGGAGAACCCCAGGAAAGGGGGAGAGAAGGAAGAGACAGGGGCAGAGGGTGGGGCCAGCCTTAAGAAAAGCTGGGGGAGGAGTTTGGCTAATTTGGTTGTGCAGCAGAATTTAATCATCCCCAGCCCAGCCCCTGCAGCCCTGGGAGAGCCAAGCATAGAGAATTGCCATCTCTACGAGCTCCTCAGGCCAGGGGCAAAGAGCCCAACCACTGGCATTTAGTCACCCAGGGGAATCCAGCTGGATTCGCTTTTAAATGAGCAGCAGACTGATTTGGTGCATTTTTAGGGTTCATTTAAGTCAGGTACCAACAGCTGATTCGACAGAGCCTGTGCCAGCTTCGCACATGCAGCTCTGCCAGTGTGGTGCAGTCCTGGGCTCCCCCCATACGGCTCTGGCAAGATGCTTCAGTCGTCACCTGCAGTCCCCTCTGATATTCCCAGTCCTACACGTTCCACACACAGCTCTGCCAGTGCCCTGCAACCCTGCTTTGCTGACCCTCTTCCCGCCGGTATCCCAGCCCTGGGATCCCCCCTCAGCTCAGCCGGTGCCCCACAACCCTGCTCTGCTCCCTCCAGTATCCCAGCTCTGGGATCCTCCCTCAGCTCAGCCGGTGCCCCGCAACCCTGCTCTGCTCCCCCTCCCCCCGGTATCTCAGCCCCGGGATCCCCCCTTAGCTTAGCCGGTGCCCCACAACCCTGCTCTGCTCCCCCTCCCCCCGGTTTCCCAGCCCTGGGATCCCCCCTCAGCTCAGCCGGTGCCCCACAACCCTGCTCTGCTCCCCCCCCCGTATCCTAGCCCTGGGATCCCCCCTCAGCTCAGCCGGTGCCCCACAACCCTGCTCTGCTCCCCCTCCACCCGGTATCCCAGCCCTAGGATCCCCCCTTAGCTCAGCCGGTGCCCCACAACCCTGCTCTGCTCCCCCTCCCCCCCGTATCCTAGCCCTGGGATCCCCCCTTAGCTCAGCCGGTGCCCCACAACCCTGCTCTGCTCCCCCTCCACCCGGTATCCCAGCCCTAGGATCCCCCCTTAGCTCAGCTGGTGCCCCACAACCCTGCTCTGCTCCCCCTCCCCCCCGTATCCTAGCCGTGGGATCCCCCCTCAGCTCAGCCGATGCCCCCCACCCCCCAGCTCTGCAGCACCTACTGAACTCTTGAGGCTTCTAGAGCTAAAACGGCCCCTTGGGTGGTGATGGCCAAACTGCCTACTAGGGTTAAGGTGTCAACTCAGCCAACACAAAGAGGGCTCCCAAAATCATCCCTCTGGGGCTGGAAGTGGGTTTCGAGCCAGATGCCCAACGGCGAAAAGCCACAACTCATTGCAACCCCTGTGGTGGTGGTCAGCATCCAGAACAGCAAGCCAGCGGCTGCCTCCGTGGGGTTGTGCACAGAACAAAATCCTCCCCACTGCACAGCAACCAGCTCCCACCCCCAACTTAGCTGGGTCCCACCACCCACTGTGCCTTCCCCAGCAAACGCCAGCTGGACAGGCCTCTAGCGGGACTGGATTGGCCCTCACGGCCAGCACTCTTCAATCCTGGCCCCCGGCTGACCCAATGGGTCACTATAAGGTAGGGGGCCCAGGGATCTGGACGGAGGGCAGTTCACTCAGCACCCTGGGTCTATCCAGCTACTCTAGGGGGCTCTTCCAGGCCAGAAGGAAGAGCAGGGGGATCCCCGACTCTCTCTAGCCTGGAAGGCAGCAAGGCAGAGCAGGGCCCCCTCTCCTGGTCTCTAGGAAGGGAGGGAAAGAACCTCCCAAATTCTCTATTTTCTACTCCTGTTTTTGAAGGGAAGAGCCCCCCCCCGGCCCCTGCCCCTATAGGGTACTGCCTGGCACGGCTCTGCTGCCTTGGGCAAGGCATGTAGCAGGCCAGCCTGCGTGCCACAAACCCTGGGATGGGCTCAATCAGTCTGTTCTTGCAGCCGCTGCTGGTAATGGCATGCAGCTCCCCAGGCACTGCCCTCCCTGCCCTCCCACCCCAGGGTTCCCTCCTAGCATCCCTCTGCAAGGACACACGGCACCCCCCGCCCCAGGCATCCACAGGGCAGCCCAGGGGGTAGCCACTTGCCCGCTCCACTCGCTTCTTCACATAAAGCCCAGGGAGGTCCTCGGGGGGCGCGGAGGGGGCCGGATCCTCAGGCTCCATCCTGCAGGCAGCGTCGCCAGACATCTGCGTGCCCAGATCCTTGCAGAGCCCTCCCTCTCCCAGCTCCAGCGAGGAACAAAGCCCCGGCGCCTTCGAGACACAGGCTAAGAAATCCAGCTGCCAGCGGGGCCCAGTTTGTGCATTGTCTCCCCTAAGCCACCCGGAGACTCATTCACATTCTAATGGGCGGCTCGGAAACGAGACACAGAGCGACCGTAATCTGTGGCCTGCCACCGCTCCAGCCCGCCTGCACAGGCCCAGACAGGGTCGCGTGACCAAGCCGGGGTTGGCGGGGGGTCTGAGGAGCAGCCCGTTTGTTCCTAGTTGGAGACTGCTGGCCAGGGAACTCCCGGGTGTCTGCACCAGACATGGACAGACAGACACTAGGCCCCGTCCTCGGCGCGCCGGCAGCCAGAGAGCGCTGTGCAGAACACCTCCTCCCCCCCCAGCGGCGTCACTACGGAGATTCAGAGGAGTTCAGTGTTGTTTGGTATTTGGGCTCCAGTGATATTCCCCCCAATTCTCTATCCTCAAAGGTCTCGATCCAGGACACCTCCCCTCCCCACTCCACCCCCGAACTAATCAATGCTAGCCTGAGGGGGTGGTTCATGAGCAGGGTGCTCCCCCTGCACACACATCACACCATAGGGCATGCTGCCTCTGCAGGAGGGCTCAGGACACAAGGAACACGTCAAGGATCATCACTCCCCGACATGCTCATCAGCTGTGCCTCAGTTTCCCCAACTGTAAAGCAGGCGCAACACCATGCACCCACCCCATACGGCGCTTGCGTGAGTGACGCGCTTCGAGGTGCTTGATGTCTAGAGAAGGGGGAAGGGCTCTTATGGCTACTCCAAGCAGAGGTGTTTCAAAGCAAGAGGCGCTCAGGGGGACAGCTTGCTAACGCAGCGGAGAAGCGGCAACATCTCAACAGCTGGTGGCACCATTCTTCCAGTGTCCACTTCTGGGCACTTACAGCACGTGGCCCCAAGAGACTATGGGAACTGGCGCTTCAGAAACTCTAAAAGTTAGAGAGACAGGGCCCCCAATCCCCGGTGAAGGGGCCGCAGGGCCTGTCTGAGCCTCCTTACAGACAAGAGGGCCCATTAACAGCTGTGCCTCTCTGGAAGTTTAATGCCCTGACTTAGCCTTCTTTAAAAAATAGAAGTGTTTCTACACTTAGAAAATGCAACGGATTTTAGCCACAGAGCAGCACTTCCAGTCCCAGAGGATCAGGTCCGCTTCTTCTCCAGGCAGTTTGGGTGAACCCAGCTCTGCTGGGTTCTATTCCCAGATCTCCCAGTAACCCACTGGGTGACCTAGGGGTTGGCCCTTCCCCTCTCTAGGCCTCAGTTCCCCATCTGTACAATGGGGTTAATAATATCAGTTCATATTTGCAAGACATGTTAGAGCATGGCACAAGAGCTAATATTAGAACTGATTCATGTTTTTGTTTCTGATCTGCCCCTCTTCTCCTTGTCACACACATTCTCTCTCACATCTAGGCACATGCAAGCCTGAAACATACAGATTTGCTGGGTGTCTCGTTTGCTTGGTTCCCGGACTTCCTGTTTGCTTACGAATGTCGTACTTGCTGCTGAGAATCCAGTTAAACCGTTATTTTGAACAGGGGCAGGAATCAGGGGGAAAAGAAGAAAAAAATTAAATATCAGGCAAGCCACCATATGAGCCAGATCACCTCGGGTCCTCCAGTTACAAAACTGGAGCTAAAGGGAAAATCCCAGTTTTTTCCTCTAAAAAGAAAAAATGTTTAATTGTGTAATAGAATAAAAACCCAACAACAATACGTAGTGCTTACTGGGCAGTCTGCCATCCCTACAACTCAAAGCCCTTTACAAAGAAGAGTCAGTATCTTTGTGCCCGTTTTACAGCTGGGGACACTGAGGCACAGAGCGCTGCAGGTCAGTGGCACAGCTGGGAATTACCACCAGGGCTTCCGACTCCCGGTGCGGTGCCCCGGCCCCTGGATAGTGTTGCTGCATTTACGATGGTGGAGACGTGCATCCACACCGCCTCTGCGGCCCCAGAGAAGCCAAGCAAGATCCCCGAGACCGAGAAGCCAGAGTGACCAGGCCTCACACACTCAGCCTTCATTTTCAGGTGCCTCCCGCTCGAATGCGGGGGAAAGGATTCCCCAACTGCAGGGCCAACCTGCTCCCAAAGAGATTTCCATCAGTGGCCCCAAGATCTGGTCCGCTGGTATCTCGAGGCTGTTCTCAATTGTTTGTATCATTCCAGCCTGGTGGAGCCTGGAATAAACTGCCCAAGAGGTGACCCCGCCCCACCTCTCTGCTCATCTCATTATTCATATTATTAAGTATTCTGTAAACGGGGGCTTTTCCCCAGGCTCGGGCCCTGGAACGAACAAAGTTTACCATCTCCCCTAGCAACTGCTGCCTTAGCAACCAGGGATTCCTTCCATTCTTCTGCCCCGTTGCCACGGACACCAGGGCTGTCGCTAGCTCAAAATGCTGCTTCAAAAGAAGATGAGAAACCATGAGGAGGCTCGCGCCTCCCTGCCACAGCCCCTGCTCCCCCCACCACAGGGTAGGTCAATTTCTGGGGTACAAGTGCAGAGACGCCACCAGGCCCCATCATTTGGCGGTCTGGAATATAAAGGTGCCGGGTTATGCTGCACCATTCCCCACTGGCGAGCTGCCCCCGACTGTTGCCCTCACCCCCGGCCCTGCGGCACCCAGCTGTACCAGTCGGTGCCCATGCGCCCCTCTGCCCTTGGCCCCTGTGCTGACAGCAGGGGCCAGTGAGTGCCAGCTGTGATGGTGATTTCACAACAGGGAAACTAATCCACTACGAAATGGACAGAGACTCATCACCATCCCCAACTGCTGCA
This sequence comes from Gopherus evgoodei, assembly GCF_007399415.2. NCBI lineage: Eukaryota > Metazoa > Chordata > Testudines > Testudinidae > Gopherus > Gopherus evgoodei. Next base: position 6,010,936 of record NC_044339.1, on the reverse strand, counting down.
CCATAGGCCACGGCAGTAGCACCAGATGGTAGCACCTGCCGCTCACCAGCAACCAGGACTGCACTTGAAACAGTGACTGAGAAAAGCAACATGTTCCTCCAGGGATAGGCTGGGCTAGCAAAGAGGAAGGTTGCCACTGGAGAGGCCAAGAGGATCAGGCACAGGACTGGGACTCAGGAGACCTGCATTCTGTTCCCGGCTCAGCCACCAGCCTGCTGGGTAATCTTGGGCAAGTCACTTTCCCTTTCTGTGCCTCAGTTTCCCCACCTGCACAAAGGGGATAATGATCCTGACGTCCTGGTTTGAGATCTACTGATGACAAGCGCTATCCCAGAGCTGTAGTTTATTATTATTATTGCCATAAGGACAGCCACACAGCCACCATCACTGAAGCGAGCTATACCAAGCGCTCCCAGGCCAGCGATTCCAGAGATAACCGCCGCTCACATGCTTGGCCTCGAAGGAAAGAATCTGCCGTCATTCGAACAGAACTAGGGCTCATCAGTCACTGCCCCATTCCCAGCTCACGGCGCGTGATGCTCGGAGTTCACAAAGAGCTCCTCGCGTATCGATCTGCAGTGCCTGGGATCAAACCTCTCTCCAGCCATCTAGCCAGGGGAACCCTTGTAGGGGAGAGAGATCCTTTCCGCAATGATCCCAGACTAACTCAGTGTGGCTGCTGCCAGAGCACTGCCCCAGCTGCGTGCTCACAACACACAGACATTTGACCCAGTCACCCCTCCGTACAGATGGTACTGCAACCTGGCGCCTGGGGAGTCCGTTCCTGAACTGCCCTCAAAAAATATCTGAATTGGTGCCACTGCCTTGTAGTGGTTGGTATTCCACTTTCACGCCATGCAGCTCTCTCCTCTCCTTCATCACCCTCTGCCGTCAACCATGCCACCGAGATCACTGCCCCCCTGCAGCGCTGATCACTGCTTCTCGTGGGATCCCTGGCAACCTCCCCAAGGAGTCTGCGCTTCTCCTCCACACCTTCGAAGCTCTCCAGCCTGCCCGCATCTCGGCCTTGACCTCCTCCTGTGCCTGCTAACTAAGGGTACATCTACCCCAGAGCTGGAAGGGGTCAGTTTTAGCTCAAGGAGACATACCGGCGCTAGCTCTGATCCAGCTAGCATGCTAAATATAGACACAGAGCTTCAGCGACACAAGGGGCTAGCTGCCCCAAGTACATACCAATGGCCACGGACAGGGTCATTCTTGGGGCGGTGAGCCAAGCTCCCTTCCCCGCTCCAAACTTTCTCCCTTCTCCCGCTGCCCCTCACTTGGGAACAGCCTCATACCACCCCGGTCCCCTCCTTCAAACAACTCCCAACCTTTAGCTCCCGCGATCACCCCTTGCTTGGGGTGTATTCTGCGATATGCTCATGCAAAGTCCTCTGCACAGCGTGTTACTAGCTGGGTGCAGTTCAGCTGTCATACAGCACTACTATCTACATACACGCAACCACCGCCCATTACCCTCTCTCCCCCCTGGGGGCCAGAGCATCCGCCTACCACCCTCCCTTCCCTGTCCCGGGGGCCAGAGCCCACCAAGGAGCTCTGACCTAAGTGCTTTTCACACAGATTTGTTACTGCACTTGGAGAAATCCAGCAACAAAACCTCCATTCAAGCAGCCCCGTGGGCGGAGTTGGGAGTGGGAGGGTCCCTATGGTCCAACTTCCCCCTCGGAGTCACACAAAGGGCGGGATTCAGAGCCTCTGTTGTAGCTGCTGGTTTGAAATCAGATGCTTGGTGTCACCCAGAGCGGCTTTTCTGTGCTTTAACCCTTGCAGCTCGCCCGGCTGTGTCAGGCGCAGGCCGGTACCCCACCAAGGTGAGTGCCAAGGACACCAACCTGCTGCTATCCCAACCACTAGCCACCGGGCCTTTTATTTCTCTAGGGCAAGTCCCAGCAAGCCCTGGTCACATTCCCTGCAAGAACATGCCCAGACAGGCCTGTGATCCTGGCGTGGACAAGAACACACACAACTTCCCTCAGAATCAGCCAACCTGTGTATTCCACTGGGTCACTGCCCCAGAAATGCTGCAGTGCACAGAGCCCCCCAGCAGGGAAACACATTGCACGGTGGGCTGCCAGTTTTGGTTGGACATGTTCCTGGAGGTTTCATCCCCTGACATAATCTTTCATTAAAGATTAATCTCTAACGCCTGGAGACTCCAGGGCAATCCTAGGAGGGTGGCAACACTTAAGTGCATTCCAGGCTACAGCCCAGGAGAGACGTGTTACCATTCGGCCCCCGCAAGCACGTTCCCATCTTGGCACATCAATGCGAGAGAGCTGGGACTTTCCGCCCAGCAGGAGGTCGAGACCAGCCAGGCATGTAGCTGCTCGGGCCCCCCTAGCGAGGCAGGAGCAGCCAAGACCCTAGCAGCAATGTACACTGGTAGAGAGGCAAGAACCAGGAGCCCCCTCTCCTCACAGCGCTTACTGGCGAGGGCTGAGTTGAAATGCTGCACAGACGCACTGCAAGGTGGAAACTCGACCCAGCTATCAGAACTTGCTTCCCAGCCCCACTGCGGTGCTTAACAAGGTGCCAAAGGAGCACCATTGCCTGAGGACAGCAGTTCCCAGGTTTCTAACCAGATCTCAGGGCTCAGCTGGTTTCACTGTGTCTATCCCTCAGCATTGGCTTGCTAAACCCAGGGTTGTGAGTTCAGGGGGCCATTTAGGGATCTGGGGCAAAAATCTGTCTGGAGACTGGTCCTGCTTTGAGCAGGGGGTTGGACTAGATACATCCTGAGGTCCCTTCCAACCCTGATATTCTATGAAGGGGAAGAGTTGGGCTTAACACAAGGTGAGATGTTCTGAGAACACTGGCCGGGGAAGAGTCCTGAAGCAAGGGGGATCCCCATACCAGGTCACCAACCCCAAGAGACTAGATGGCAAACCAAACTGAACCCAGGAGATTTGCTTCCAAGCCAGAACACACAGGGCCCATCCCCAGCGTGTGGACCTCCTGTACACACATCCTCCTGGCACCCTCATCACTGGCGCTGGAGGCCAAAGAGAGGAGGCGGCTCCAAGGAGACCCCAGGGGGTGGGGAGGAAGGACATTTCTTCAGACCCAACTGCCCTGCTGCAACTCATTAAGGCCTGATAACTAGAGCTGGGCAAATCACAGATTGTTCTGTTCACTGCTGGTAATGCCAAACAATGAGGGTTTCAAGATATTTTGGGTCACCTGAAAAAACAAGATTTTTCTAAATTTTTGGCCAGGAAAACACAATTGTGGCTTGAATGAAGAAACATGGCAGCTCAACATTGAGCATTAAGAGGGGGATACAATTGAGGTCTCTAAAATCACGACTGGTGTGGAGAAAGTAGATAAGGAAGTGTTATTTACTCCTTCACATAACACAAGAACTAGGGGTCACCAAATGAAATTACTAGGCAGCAGGTTTAAAACAAACAAAAGGAAACATGTCTTCACACAACGCACAGTCAACCTGTGGAACTCCTTGCCAGAGGATGTTGTGAAGGCCAAGACTATAACAGGGTTCAAAAGAGAACTAGGTAAGTTCATGGAGGATAGGTGCATCAATGGCTATTAGCCAAGCTGGGCAGGGATGGTGTCCCTAGCCTCTGTTTTCCAGAAGCTGGGAGTGGACGACAAGGGATGGATCACTTGGTGATTACCTGTTCTGTTCATTCCCTCTGAAGCACCTGGCATTGGCCACTGTCGGAAGACAGGATACTGGGCTGGATGGACCTCTGGTCTGACCCAGTATGGCTGTTCTTATGTTCTTATTTTCCCTTTAACATTTTTGTCATAAAATTTGAGAGCATTTCAAAGTGAAAAGTTTCATTTGGAAACCATCCAAAGGAAACATTCTGACATTTTCAGGTATCAGAGGGGTAGCCGTGTTAGTCTGGATCTGTAAAAGCAGCAAAGAGTCCTGTGGCACCTTATATACTAACAGACGTTTTGGAACATGACGAGGTGGGTATTCACTGTTAGTCTATAAGGTGCCACAGGACTCTTTGTGACATTTTCAGAATTTTTTTCAGTGTGTTTCCCCCTCACACACACACCATCCACTTCAAGCAAAACACTTTGGTGAAATCGACCGGAATCTGCAGAATGTTTCAGTCGCCCTCACTCTTCACTCTTTTTGCCAAAAAAAAAATGTTTCAGATGAAAAGTTTTGCCCAGCTCCAACGATGACTTCCCCTCCCCACCATTGCAGAGCTCCATTTCTGGCACAAAGGACTTCTCCCTGAGCACAGAGTGCAGTGGGAGCTGCCACAGCACATCCTATGGTGCCTGCCTGAACACAGGCCCGGGGGAGGGAGGAGGATCCACCCCCACCCGGACAGGCACGGCTTGCCACACCTACCCTCTCGCTGATGGCGTTGTATTTGATGGCCAACTCATCGCGCTCGGCCCGGCTCTGTGCCAGCAGGTCCTCGACACGGGACAGCTCCTGCTGCAGGATGCGGTTCTCCTCCTGGAGAGAGAGGAGCGACGACATCTCCCCAGGGTAGGCTGCTGCGGGGAGAAGAGCGAGAGCCGTAGCAGAGCAGGGCAGGATGGGCATCAGCACCCAGCTGGGGGCACCCACCCCAGAGCCACAGGGAGGTGGCTGCCTGGAGAAGAAGCTGGCCCTGTGGTTCTCCTACCAGAGGTCCAGATCGCCCCGGTTTAAGGCATGACATCAACACTAGACGCAGCCGCATGGGTGATCACCCACGTTCCACGTGACACACCCGTCGGTGCCACAGAGCGAGGTGGGGCCAGCCCAGCCCTGTCCCCTTCCTACCGAGCCCTGGCCAGAGGCGCAGCAGGGATTTCCAGGGTACCCTCAAACACAAGACTCCCAAGGCAGCGGCCAGTGGCAGCACGAGATGTAGAGCCCTTTGTGGGAAGACGGAGGCTGATGGATACAGCCAGACCTGGGGTCCAAGAGATGGAGAAGAAAGTGGGGCCGGGGGGGGGGGGGAATATCAAGCCCCTCCTTGGGCCGCATTGCTTTGCTGCCTAAATCAGCAACCACCTTTGGCAGTGGGCAACCAGGCTCGGCGCTCCACCAGCGCACAGTCCCGGGGCACTGAAAGGGTTAATCTGACGGCCGTGGGTGGCCCAGCTCCTCCCTGGTTTGGTGGGCCCCACAGCAAGGGAGGTCTTGTGGTAGGGGCCACGAGTCTTTAAAGCACCAGTTTTGCACGGCATGGGGGATGGGGAATTTAGCAAGGCACCTGGCCTGCCTGGACCCAGATGGGATCTAGGGTCTGCAAAGGCAGCTGCACTCCACACCATCCAGGCTTGGCCCTGAGGGTCCTGGCAAGCTACCTGTGCAGCCATCAGGTGGGCAGAGCCTGGCAAAGACCAGAAACCGAGAACCCGCCAAGAAGCTGCTCCTTGGTGGTTGCGGTTTGGCGTGGCCGGGCAGAACCTACGCACTTCCCCAGCACGAGGCTCAGCCCGGTAGGGCACGGCGGTGAGCGGGTTAGACTGCTGGACACAGAGAGCAGCAGGACTGCCGCAACCCTACCTGGGCTCTCCTGTTCCGACAGGTTCTTGGCAATGATCTCTCGGATCCGGGCGGGCAGGCGGGTGGGTGGCACGGCCTCAGAGCTGCCCCGAATGGTAAGACTCTTCCCCTCCCGTGAGGTCAGCACGCTGCTCTCCAGCTTCTGTTGGGCGCAAACACAGCACGCTGAGCACGGGAGCCAGGCCCCCCGACCTGGCACTTGGTAGTTAGTTTCCCCTACGGACATGAGCTACCCCAGGAGATCTCCATAGCCCGTATCGCCTCCTCCTGGCCCTCTGTGGCCCTGTGCACTTTGGCAAATGTCATGATCAGTCTCAACTCATCCTGCACCTTCCTGGGACTGCAGCTCTGGCTCCCCAGATGGACATACTGGGAGGCAGCCTTGCACCGCCCAGACACCAGTCAGTCAATCAAGACAATGCAAAGCCCATCCAACCCTCTTAACCAGCTGTGGCCGGGATACAGGGGACTGACGGTGGAGAGGCCAATGACAGGAGGTTGGGATGCTCAAGACTCCACCTAGCTGGATTGGACCCAGGCCTCAGAAACATCACAGGCAAAGCCAACATGGAACCAGGGGATTAGCAGCCAACCTGCTGACCTGGGTTCAAATCCTACAAGTCTGGTGGGTTTCACCTAGTCACATATCCACCCGCACTGTAAACTCACTGCCCGCACCTGCTCAGGAGAGGATCAAGCCTGCAGGGGCCCAGAACAGAGGAGCGGGGCAGAGATGAAGGAGGAGCAGCAAGAACAGCGGTGGGCAGGGGAGAGTTTACACAGCACCTGGCTGCTCGACACATCCTTTGCATTGCTAAAAACCAAATTCACCCCGAAAAGGAGAGGAAAGAAATGTCAGCAGGAGTTGGGGAAAGGAAATATTGGGGGGAGGGGGAGATCTAGCAGCCCCTGGCCCCAAGATGCTAGTGTAAGAGATCAGTGCCTCCGCACCCCTACGATTGGACTCAGTCAGGGACAAATAAATAAACCAAATCCACTGAACTTTATGACATGCCACAGAAATCCCTGGCAACACCCAGGCTGCCGGCCACTGCAGGTTTCATTTTCCATCCTTATTAGCTTAAACGTGGGAGCATTTTTTCCCACAGAGGATGACAGCCCCTCTAAGGTCCGGGTCAGCATCTGCCTGTCCTGGGTTCAGATCATGCAGGGAGAAAGTCCATGTCAGGCTCCTGGGTCATTTCCCTTTCACTTGTCACCAGCAAGGCCGGCGGATGGTTGTTTCAGATGCAATGGGATCAACACCACCCTTCCCCCAGAGAGATTCAGGGGCCAGGCCAGACCCGATAGTTACTGGGGTCAGGCTGAGAACGAGAGGACAAGAGGATTTTTACTGTCAGCCCCAATCAATGGGGCGCCAGATCCTAGCTTCCAGCTCCTGGCCCTGGGGCGAACAATCCTCACACCCCATCGCTCACTCTCTAGGGCTGGGCTGACAACCCAGGAGACCGAAGTCCTCAAGTAGGGCCTGAGGTTGATGATGGGTCCATCGTGGGCAGGGCAAGCTCCCACCATGACACCGTCCTTTCAACCCTCAGCCTCACCGCAGAGGCAAAGGGGCCAGGGGTGAGAAAGGTTTTCGTGGGATGTGGAAATCTGGGCACTAGGGACCTGGCCGGAGACCAACCCACTCGCTTTACATAGGCCACTGAACAGCCACCAGGACAGAAGCAACTTCCCATCACTCCCGGCAGTTCAGACCCAAACCGAGAGCTTGGAGGCAAAAGGCTCCCCGGGTTCATTACCAAGCCCCAGCCCCTCCACTTATCCCAAGCTACTCGGGGTGCAGTTCAGAGCTGTGACACCCCCAGAACCCAGGAATGGGCAAAGCCCTTTGTAAACACTTTCCAGGTGCAAGCTCCCCAAGGAGCCCTTACAAACACGGTCCCGATCTCTCCCTGCCCCGTCACTCCCGTCCCTGCCAGGGCAATACGAACAGGCACCCTTTACCCGTAGGCTCACCTCACACCTGAGCGCACTACGGGATCTTACAGAGAGCCCCCCCCCGGCCTGGAATGGACTGGACTCGGAGTCAGACCCAGCCCTGCCGCCAAACCAGGTTCCTTCGCAGCTTTCATTTCAGGGGATAAACACAATGCCCCAATACAAAGCAATCCAGTCAGATGCCAGCGTCCGCATCCGTTTTATTCTAGCGAGGGTCTGACGGGTGAGCTGCATGGGGGGTAGAAAAGGGGCTCATGCCCTTTTCTGCTTCCTTCCTGTTTTATGATACACAGGCAAGGACTGTAAGGGGGCCTTGCCCGGCTGTTTCTGTAACAGAAGTCTGAGTTCTCGTCCGCCCCGTTCCTACTGCAGGACTCTGCAGCCAGCTGGAGAACTTCGAGGATGATGCAGTTACAAGCATCAAACCTGAGCAAGAATGTTTTTTAAAACCCACTCATAGAACTCCAATGCCTGGCACACGCTTGGGAGACACACACTCCAGGATGGACTGAAATACACTGGCGCGCCTTTAATACCTGGCTCCTACATCTCCCACCCTGAGCCACTAGCTGTCCAAGCAACAACTGGGAAAGCAAGATATAATATTCCAGCTATTGTATGGCTTAAAAAATAGGGGGGGGGGCGGAGAAAACAACCTTTCAGGCATCACACATATATCCTAAAAGCTGCATCAGCTTGGCAGATCACCCTTAATCCAAGCGACCAGCGTTTTCAAGGAGGCCTTTCAGGACTGGCTCATACACTGTTGCTACCCAAACAGTCAAGGCAAATATACCAGGGGCCTGACTCGCCTCTTGTTGGCCCGGTGTAAATCGGGAGCAGTGAAATCAGCGTGAAACCGGTGTGAAATCCGAATCAGGCACTGGGTCCCTCCCCCGGCAATTCGCACGGCCCTGGGAGGTGTAAGATGGCTCAGAAGTCGGGAGCCACAGCAGGGAGAGCGGGAGTCGGTGCCACACTTCCAGGCTCCGCTTGCCAGGCGAGGAAGCGCCTGAACCCCAGGGCGGCCCGGGAGTTTCTGATCCGGAGTGAGCCCAGAACCGGGCGCTTCCTCCCTCCCCCACTCGCAGTCCCTGCCCGGATCCTTTCAGCTCCGCATCGGGACCGGCCCCCTCGTCAAAGCGAAACCACCCCACCAACCTGGATCACCGCCTCCAGCTTCGGCTCGGCGTCCGCTGCGCGCTCGGGGGCGCTCATGGGGGGTCCCCGGGAGATCCGCGAGCCCCCCTCCAGCCAGCCCGGCCCAGCCCGGCTCGGCCCAGCCCAGCGCCTCCCCTCCCCGGCTGCTAGCGGCTCAGGAGCGACCCCTCGCCCGGGGCCACCCGCGGGCTCTGCCCCGGACAGCGGCGGCTCCGCACCCACCGCGCAGCGCCCGGGGACTCGCGAGCAGGATCAATTCCCCTCCCCCGGTGCCCCACGGCCAGGGAGACCCAGGGCGGCCCGGGAGGAGGGCAGACGGCCGAGGAATCCCGCCCCTTCCTGGAGATTTCATTCACGGCCATCGTCTCCCTGCCCTGGGGTCCTAACGCCCCCAGCCGCCGGCAGAGCCGCAAGCCACGGGAGCCGGGCGTGGCTAGTTGCTTTGGGCTGGCTTTAGCCACCGAGGAGCCCTGGGTGCTGGGGGGATCGAGGGGGGAAGTGGCTTCTACATGTACAGGTGCCCCCAAGAAGGTTGGGGAGACTAGGATAAAAGGGTGTTAAAACCCGTTAATCGACACGTGTTAAAGCTGAGTGTGGACAGGGTACAGACGGGTTATGCTGAGTCCAGGAATTTATGATTCAGACAGGGATGGAGAATATTCAGTTGCCATTACTGACAAGGAAAACTTTGGAAGGGATGTTCAGCCTCAGGCTTAGGGCAATCTCTAACTATTAAAGATCAGGATAAAATCCAGTGTGGGGGGCAGTTTACCCCACATCTGCCCCTTGAAGGGGGGGCGGTCTTGAACAAGGGCAGATTAGCCACAGGGCCAACGGGGCCTGTGCCCAGGGGCCCCAGCCAATTGGGGGGGCCCTGGAAAAACTGGCATCCCAACCTGCTCCCCCCACCCACCCGGAACTCCTACCAAGGAGCAGGGTGAGGGAACAGGGACTTGCCCTACTCCGCCCGCCTGCAGTTACTGCTGGGGAGTGGGGGAAGCCTGACCCCATTTCCCTGGCAGCAGCCGGGGGGGGACCCCACTTGCTCTGGCCCAGGGCCCCACAAAATTGTAACCCGCCTCTGGTCTTGAACCTTCTTCTGAGGCGTCTGAGGGCTTGTCTACATCACAAAGTTGCAGCGCTGGTGAGGGGGTTACAGCGCTGCAATTTAGGAGGTGTACACATCTGCAGGGCACCACCAGCGCTGCAACTCCCTGTTTGCAGCACTGGCCGTACTCCCGTTTTGTCTTGGGTGTAGAGGATCCAGTGCTGGTGATCCAGCGCTGGTAATCAAGTGTAGACACTTACCAGCGCTTTTCTTGACCTCCGTGGAATAAGCAGGTATCCCAGCATACCTGAGGAAGCCTCTGGTAATCAAGCAGGTCTCCTTCCCCGGTTTGCTCTCGCGTTCCCCGAACCCCCGAGCAAGCAGGTCTCCTTCCCTGCGGTTTGCTCTCGCGTTCCCCGAACCCCCGTGCAAGCAGGTCTCCTTCCCTGCGGTTTGCAGGGGGGTTCGGGGAACGCGAGAGCAAACCGCGGCGAAGCTGGTCTCCTTCCCCGGTTTGCTCTCGCATTCCCCGAACCCCCCTTGAAGCCGCCCAACAGCGCTGCAGTGTGGCCACATCTAACACCACTTGCAGCGCTGGTTGCTGTAAGTGTGGCCACTCTGCAGCGCTGGCCCTATACAGCTGTACTAATACAGCTGTAACAACCAGCGCTGCAAAATTGTAGATGTAGACATACCCTGATACTGTCCACTGTCAGAGACAGGATACTGGGACAGACAGACTGATCCCTGCCATCCCTCAGCATCCAGGAGTCTCTCAGACTGCCTAGGCCTGAAAGATCCTTCCTCTTACTAGCTAGTAGGGAATACGGATTCAGGTTATCAGACTCCTACTAGTTAAAGGCTGATGTGGCAGATTAAGCCCCCAAGACGGGTCCAGAAGAGAAATCGGCCTGTTAGAAAACCGAGCACTTCTCCCAGGCCTGAGAATTTTGCTGTAAATCCCACTATGCTTTAAAAAGCACAGTACTCTCAAACGTGTTCATTGGCCCATCCTCTCTCCGTGCTCCCTGCCACTAGCGGGTGGGGAGAATCAGATGAATACTTTGCCCTTCTCTGGAGCCTTTTGCCCAGGAAGAGCCCAAGGCGCTTTACAGACTAATGAAGCCGCATAACACCTCTGGCAGGTAGATTGTATTAGACCCATTTTACAAATGGGGAAACTGAGGCACAGAAAGACCAAAAGTGACTCGCCTTCGGTCACCCTGCAAAGTTGGTGGGAGAAGCTGGAAATGGAACTCTGGGTCCTGTTCTACCCACTAAGTGACACTGTCTTGAATAAAGGCAGCTTCAACCTAGCAACCTGGTCTCCTGAGAAGCCAGAGGGATGGGCAGCAGGATTTACAGCATCTGAAGCAAATGGCACAAAAAGGCCATTATAGTGACCCAATCAAGTCACACTGCATCCTCTTGCCTACCAAGGTATAGTGCATCTAAGGGATGTCTACACTGCAACGGGTAACTGCAGCTCAGCTAGGCAAACCAGCGCTACCTCTAATCCTGCTAGCAACTCTCAAAATAGCAGTGAAGATGCAGTGGTATGGACCCTGGCACAGGCTGTACCTAGGGTTCCAGATGGGCTTGCACAACCCACGCTGAAGCCTGTGCCACTGCATCTTCCCTGATTTCTTTAGCCATATTCCTAATGGGTGTGGCTCCCCAAGCTGCACTCAAACCTCCGCTCGCAGGGTAGACATATCCAAAGACACAGGATTCACACCGTCCTTCTGGGCTCACAGCCGGGACCCCGACTTTACACTTCACAGCTGTCTCTTGCACAAGCATTTTTAGAAGAATCTCCCACTGTTGCGCTAACACTCGTGCAGCTCTGCTGGTGCAAACCCTAATGGGGGCCAGTCACCACCGCCCCAGCTAACTTGCCCTCTGGTGGACAAGGTTCAAAGGGGACATCTCTGGTGTCACCAACATCATCCTCTGAAAGCAAAGCAGGGTGCACTAGGACCCAAGAGTAGCCTGGCTTTGGAGAGGGGAGGCGGGGGGATCAAGCCAATGGGGGAGAGGGATATGCGAGATGGTGCTTCGCCCAACCCCTAAGGAACCATCACTAGGACAACTTCAGAGCTCTATTACCATGGTGATACAAATGTGGGCAAACTCCATTGCTGAAGAATCCCCCCTTTTCAGACCTTGATGGGGCTTAAGCGGAAGGGAGGCCCTTTGATTTCAGATTTTACTTTGCTAAACTTTTCTGGTAACTTGTCAGTATTTATTACAAAAATTAGACAGCGGATGAAAATCAATGCAAAAAATTAACAGTTTTCAGGATAAAGATCAGAGTTACTGTGGGGAGAGGGGAGGACAGGGAAAAAGCAACGAGTAGAAAAAAAGTCGAAGTATTGGAAGTCAAAGCAGTTTAATACTGTGGCTTTCTTCACAAATTGGACACTAACTGTATTTGCACCCATGGGTGCATCTTCCACTACATCGCCTTATTTCAACAGACAGCCTCTCTTTTAACCCTTCGACTGACTTCTTATTAACAGAAATGCTTCCACCTAACGTAGCGGATTGGAATTCCTTAACACACTCAATATTTTCATGTACCCGAGTAGTCCCAAATTTGGCTGTAAACCAGTAACAATGGAACAATCGCTTTTGTGAAACCTGGAAATATAGGACCTAACCACATCAGCCACGCCATCAGGGGCTTGTTCACCTGCACATCTACCAATGTGATCTATGCCATCGTGTGCCAGCAACGCCCCTCTGCCATGTACATTGGCCAAACTGGACAGTCTCTACACAAAAGAATTAATGGACACAAATCTGACAGCAAGAATTATGACATACAAAAACCAGTCAGAGAACACTTCAATCTTAAAAGTGGCAATTTTTCAACAAAAAAACTTCAAAAACGGACTCCAACAAGAAATGGCAGAACTGGAATTAATTTGCAAACTGGACACCATCAGATTAGACTGAATAAAGACAGGGAGTGGATGGGTTACTACCAAAACTAATATCCCCCAACTGCTCCTCACTCCTTCTTGTCAACTCTTTCAAATGGGCCACCCTGATTACATGGGCCTCATCTCCACTACAAAAGTGATTTTTTCCTCCCTTGGTATTCTACTGTTGAAAATAGCCCCCTTCCACTTTAATTGAATTGGCTCGTTAGCACTGACCCTCCACTTGGTAAGGCAACTCCCATTTTTTCCTGTACTGTGTATTTATACCTGCTACTGTATTTTCCACTCCATGCATCTGATGAAGTGGGGTTTAGCCCGCAAAAGCTTATGCCCAGATAAATGTGTTAGTCTCTTAGATGCCACAAGGACTCCTCGTTTTGTTTTAACTGACAATGAAAGGCCTTAAGTAGAAGCCAAGGTTGAAAGAGCCCAGTGTCCCCCATGAAGCCATCCATAGAGAGGTTAGGTTGGTAAGAATCCTTCCCAGACAACAGATATTTTCATCTTAAAATCAGCCTGTAAACTGAGAGAATCTCATACAAATAAACTGAGAATAAACGAGGAAGAAATTAACAGCTGCAGCTAAGCCCAGAAGTCCTGCTTGTAAGCATGTCAACACTAGAAACACCCTTTTGGGACGCTGTTAGCCCTACCTATATTGCTGTGCTGCTCTACACGTAGGCGTCCGTTTTGAAACATCTGACAGACAGATTGGTTCCGCAGCTGACTGCTCAGATCTCAAACACCCCTGATTTTATGGGAGAATTGGCAGACACTGGATTTGAACCCCTGAAATCCAAAGGCCGTCCTGCCAGGTGCTTTGATCCTAAATCAGATCTCAGGGCAGAAGAACCTGAATTGTCAGGTCCAATTGGCTCCCGGTCCAAGAAGGTGGAAAGCTCACCACCCAGCAAGACTTCTGCCACCTGAGAGATGTGGACGATGGGCTTTTCAAAGCCACAGGATCTTCTCCCCGCAGAGTCCCATCCTTACACAATGAAAGGCTCAGGTGAGCCTCCAGCGGAGTCCCACTGAATAAAGGGCAGCTGGGCTAGAACTCTGCACGAGCAGACAAACTGGGCAGAGCCCGGCCACCTCCGCATTACAGCTGTGCAGCTCTGGCGCTGCACCTGGGCCGCCGTAGCCTCGATGCCTCCCACATCAGTGGAAGGGGGGTTTCTGCAGCTGCAGTTAATCCACCTCTCCGAGAGCTGGTAGTTAAGCTGACTGAGGAATCCTTCCATTGACCTAGCTGCATCTACAGTGGGCATTAGGTCGACCTCACTACAGCGAGAAATTTTCCCCAGCCCTGAGCGACGTTACCTGGTTGAGCTATTTGAAGATGTAGACCAGGCCTCAGTAAATCTAGGCCATGACGATGAAAAGGCTGATTTTCACTGGCCTCAATTCAACCATCCCTATTATTATATTGCAGTGGTGGCCAGATCGGGATCGGGGCCGTAGAGTACGGTGTACTGGACAAACAACATAAAGTCCCTTCACCAATGAGCTTGCAGCGTAAGGCCCTGATCTTGCCCTAAAAAGCAGGCAGCTGAGCCCTGGTGGCCACGCAGAACCATTCTGCAGCAGCTGGGTGGGCAAATTGCAAGTTCAGGGCTCAGTTTCGGACAAGATGCAGCGAGTGCAAATGGCAGACAGAGGGGGCTCATTTTACAAAGGGAAAATAATATTTCCCCCTAACTGCCACCCCTGCAGCATCACCTTGGACTCACAGTCAAGCTGGCCTCTCCTTCTCTGACCTCACCAGGCATAGAGCTCCATCAGGCCACATTCTGCCTTCCCCGCCGGCTGTGCCACTCCCACTGCTTTCAGTGGGGTTGTGCAGGTGGAACAGCAAACAACGCACAAGGAATAAGAGTCCAGCTCCCCCCTCTGCCAGCTGCCTTGGCTCCTACAGGGAAACGGGCGTTAGACCCTATGGGAGGGTCTAACGAGTGTGATGCTGGGATGCACCTGGGGCCAATCGGATCGGGGCCACTTCCCAGATTCAGATTCGGATTCACTTTTTAGAGGAGACCCACATTGTAAACAAGGGTTGTGCTCTCAAGGAAACCAAACAAGACTTAAAGCCTCACCCAGAACAAGTACCCGTGCCACAGACCCAACCCTTCTGCTGGCTCGACCTCACCTCCTCTTCCCGCAGGGGGCTTTGCCGCCATCCCTTGGGTTTACGGACAGCGCTGCTGACTATTCTCAACCCCTTACGCCCAGCCCTGCTGAGCTAAGGTGGACGTGCTCATGATACTGTGAGCTGACCCTGCAGGGCAGCGGGGCAGGCCTGAACCAGGGTGATTCTGGATCTGGATCTGGATCCTTCCCATGCTGTGACATGTAGGATAGGGAGCCCCCCAGGTCCCTCCATCCCTGTCTGTTCTGAGTCACTCTTTGCAGGTCCCCCTCTGCTGGTAAGAAGCAGCACAACAATTCAGCATCACCCAGATAAACAAACACAGCAGCAGCAGATGGCTCAGCAGCGAGACGCGTTTTACGCAGAACAGACATCATGAAAGGAGGGAGCAGGGGGATTAAGGCAGGAGGGTTGGGATCAGGCAGCCAAGAGCATCTGACGGGAACCGAAGAGGGTGCGGGGAAGGTCAGGGGAGCTGGAAGGTCAATGAGTCAGCGATGGGGAAGGAGACTGGGTTTTGGTAAATCTGGACCCTTTTTAGTCTTGATCCAGATCCCAGCAGTGCTTTGGCTGGGTGATTACTGTTCAGACTGTGCCAACGTAATCCCTCTGTGCAGGCCTCTCCTGCTTTCCGGTAACCAGAATAGTTCATGGCAGCAGTAACACGCCCCAAGAAGTATCATTAAACTGGATGCTCACAGGCCTCAGGTGTTAAGAGCCATAATGTGGGATAGCAGCAGGCTTTTGGGGGACTGTTTTTTGATCTTGCACATGTGCTCTTCAGCAGCATAGCCTAGGGGTTAGAGCAGTGGCCTAGGGCTTAGGAGACTTGGGATCTATTCCCAATTCTGCCACTGGTCAGCTGAGTGATCTTGAGCAAGTCATGTCCCTGCTCCATGCCTCAGTTTCCCCTTCTGTAACATGGGGCTAACAATACTGACTTTTTGCAAAGCGCTTCAAGATCTGCTGAAGAACAGCACTAGATAAGAGTTGGGATCAGCACCTAGCTCAGTGGCATGCTGATCCTTGCTTGGGATCCCACCAGGCTGCCAGAAGACATCACAGATAACGATGCCAGGTGCGTGTTGCTGATTCTATGATTCAACCTTTCTCCTGCAAGAGTCTATCACTGAATCTATTCTCCCGACCCTGTAATGGGAGGGGGAGACGGGTGAGCTGAGATCTTTTATTGGACCAGCTTCCGTGGGTGAAAGAGACGAGTGTTTGAGGCGCACACAGTTCTTGAGCAGCATTTCTGCCCGGATGTGTGAGAGGCCTGGTGTGCCATAGACAGGCGGCGAGGTCATTAGTGCCCTGCCTGTCACACAGGTCCTTGTGTTCAGCACCAAAGCCTCTAGCCGTTGCAGAGTGTTGTATTTATGTGGTGTGGGGGGAGTGAGCTAGGGAGGAGCTGGCAGAGAGAAGAAGGGGAAGGAGGTTACAGAGTTATAAGTGACTGGGCAAGCAGCTGCCCTCAGCAGGGGTCTGGTCCTGCCCCTCCCCCTTCACAGTCAGAGCCCCAGGGCCTCCCACCACAACCCCCCCCCCGAGAGGGGGGAGACATGCTGCTGGACACTCCACACAAATGGGGTGCTCTGCCCTGCTGCCTCCACAATCCCCCTGGGGCAGGGCCTCCCACATGCTTCATTAGTGGGGTCTCCCTCCTTCCATGTCTCACCCCACGGGGATGTCTGAGCCCACCCCACTCCTGCATCTGCCCCCCAGTGCACTCCACATTCTCTCCTCCCAAAACTAAGGGGGTGAAGCCCCTGCCCCCAGGGTCTCCCAAAAACCCCAGGATGCTCCCAGTACAGGCCACTCTTGATTTCATGGGGTCTCGCCCCATACACCCATCCTCCTGGCTCTGTGCACCAGCGGTCCCTATACATGCATGGAGGACTTGGCCCCACTAAGCCGGTTCAGCCCTTTGGTACCATAGGGATGCATGCCCCATAAAAAAACCTACTGTAGGATGAAGCCAGTCTGTGCACTGGAATCCTCAACTGGGTCCAATCTACATGCACGGGGATCGGGGCCACCCTCCATCCACCAGCATCCCGGTTCAGCACTGGCTCCTGGCTCATCCAGAGTGCACCGAAAGCCCAATCCGGGCCTGGGTTTAACAGCAGAAGAACACATGCCATTATGAAATGGTTGCCATCTAACACGCATTTCACCAGGGCTACTGCTGGCTTCCTTTAGTAGCCTGCTTAGCCCCCCATCTGCACTAGTCAGTTTCACTTATTGGCTACCAGTCCCTCAGTATCTTCTGCTGTGTTTGGGATGCACACACTTCAGGTTATTATGGATGATTTGTATCATCCTAATGCCTAGGAACCCCAGTCACGGACCAGAACCTCACGACGCTAGGTGCTGTACAAAGTTTCTGCCTCAGAGAGCTGACAATCTAAGCATAAGCCAGTTACACACTCACCTTATAGCAGCTCCATCTAGTACTCCAGGGTACTTTCCATGTACTTACTTTTCTCAGCATTAAACACAGGATAACTTTGCAAGTACTCATGAAATCCAACACATTCTCACCAGATAACTTGATCGCTATAGTTTGAAAGGCCTCAGTAACTGGACTAGGCTATGGCTGGAGGTTGGGCGTGCATGCTGCATTGCGGTTTTAAAGCTGTTTAATCCTCCTGAGCTTGTATTGACGTATAAGTGAATGTCTTGTCTCCCACGCTTGGCAAACAGCTCCGAGCATCATGCACAAAGCAGATATTAGCAGCTGGAGGCTGCTGTTTCAAGACCCATTTGAAAAAGCCCTGGGCCATTCCTACTAAACTGGATCCTTCCCCCTCGAAGGAGCCCAGGAGATCCCCCTGTTCGGTGAGATGGCTACAGCTAGTGGAGCTGTCAGTTACAAACAATGTGTTTTGAGGAACATAGCCATTTTTTCAGCTTGTTACTTTTCTGTTCACATCACAACATTTATAAACGTGTTTGCCATGTAAAGCTGTTGAACCAATGGTTTTTACAAACACCTGGAAATTACAGATGCTTTGGAGGAACGATTTGGTTGCTCATTTGACAGTCAGAATTGGCTATTTGAGCTGTACGATTGATCAGCTAAGGCACATAGTAATTTCTGTCCCTCTGATTGGATGACAACTTTCATTTATCATCTACATTTCCCTTCCACTGACTCCAAACAAGTTTAGTTTCTTGATTACAGGCATCTCAGTGACATGCCCTGAATTCAGAGCTCTCAAACATTTTACAGCAATAAAACTCTCCAGCAAGGTATTAAGATCTTGGACACAAACAATGCTTTTCATTTGTAGATCTCAAAGCACTTTACAAAGCAGGGTCAACGTTAGCATCACCTATATTATACATAGCGGGTAAAGAAAGCACAGAGAGGTGTAGAAACATGCCCACAGTTATATAGTCAGGCAGTGGCAGGTTGTTATAGAAATGTAAATGGTCAGTGCTCACCCTAAAGGATTTGAGAGAATTGAATATATAGGAATCATTTCACATGGTGCAAAAATGCAGCCATCTCGGGGTGGAATGTGCCAGATGTTTGACAGACCACATTAACACTATAAAACATAGGAAAGGAAATTTATAATGGTTTCCTCCCTGGAGTATTTAACGACAGAGAATGTATTTAAAGGGACGCCAGCTTGATTTTTTTTTTTAAATTGACTAGCTTAAAAAAATAGGAAGCTCCTTATAGAGAAAAATCTGAAGGCTTTAATCTGTTTTCAGAAAAGTGCATCAGCGCCTTTTTCTACTCGTCAGCTGATTCTCTGTCCAGGAAGGCAGAACACCAACTCCCCAAGGCCTGAAAATAACACTACTAATGATGCTCAGGCCCCATTCCTATCCTCTCCCCCTTCCCCATAACTGTCTGGTGGCCTCTTCAGCAACAGCATGGAAGAGATGCAGAGCCCAGTTTTAACATAGGATCTGCAGAAGAGACCCCTAGCTCCACCACAAGCTCTCGTTGCTCCATGCCTGCCTCCTCTCTGGCTGCCACTGTTTCCAATCTCCCCGCGGGGGAGGGGGCTTCTCTTAGCCATTGCCCAGGCTCGAGGGAGGAAAAGAAGGAACTTCCTGCTGCCAAACTCAAACTGCAGCAGCTCTGGTGCCGTATTTCCTGGCCAACATCCAGCTGGTGAACCTCTTTCCCTGCTCCAAGCAGGTTACAGCCTAAATACATTTGTTCTAAATTAAGCCCTGGTCCTACAGTCCCAGAGCCATGGGCCAGGGCTTCTTGAAAGTTCATGGGGCTCCGCGCAGGTCTAAGGACCTGTGCTAGCGGGTACAATGCCACGATTTGGCAGCAGAAACCAAAAGTGCTATAAAAATGCTCAGCCCATGAGACAGGAAGTGAAACTAACGATTAATCAAACAGTGAAACGGGCTACGCATGAAGCACTGCCCCGAGAGAAATCTTGCAGCGTTGGCTCCAATCTTGCTCCCTTCTAGCCACCAGCTGTTACTTGAGAACAATACATGGCCCATTCTCAGACAAAACCAGGCCCAGGTTAACCGCATTAGAATTTGGCCAGGACATGAGGGCTAAAGAGTGAAACTCTTGCCAGAAAAATAGCGTCTCTGGCTTTTTAACAGCAGCATCTCATGTGGAAATCAGCCAAGCAACCTACGTCTGGGTCAGCGGTAACTCAGAGGGAAGACCACCACCTAGAGAATCGCCGAGGTTGTGCCTTGAAGGTCTCTCAGCCAACGGTTGACCCAAGCCCAGCCCTGCTTTGAGAGATCGCACAGGATCCCAGCACAAGTTGGCATGGCTACAGAGAGAGATCCATGCCCAGGGTGAACCACAGCTTACTGAGCCTGGGCTAGCAGACTGCATAACCATTTGCCAATAGCAGTGCAACTAACAAGAGCTAGCGACTGTGAAAACGAAGGTGCATGGACTAAACTCACACAGGGGTCTATAACTCATCCCAGCCCCTGGTCTTACACAATTGCTAGTGGCAGTCGTTTCAGCAGTGTGAAATTCTGTAGTGTCAATGCACCCTCTTAGCGCTGAACAAAGATTGATTTTGGTTCGGGATAAAACTGTATTTTAATTCCTTTGATTTTAGAAATTGCTGGAGGTTTGGTCAGGGATATATTTCTGTGCAACAGCCAAAAAGAGACACACTAATAAAATCTTTGCTTTTGCTGAAAAGGCCTCAACTCTATGCCTCTTGCCTGGGCTACCAAGAACCCCAACCGTCACGTGGTACCACTACTGGACATTTGTACGTACTGTTCACACACATTGTCTCCTCTGGATTTCACAAAGGGAGATTGACACCCTGGCCAGTTTTCCATCTGCAGAGTTGGGTTAAATCCACTCTCCTCCCCAGTGTTGTTTACCTGGTGGGGTGACCCAGCAGACACCAGGCCAGTTGCCGTTAGCGAGGTCTGACCCTTGAGAAGTGTTAACAAGAAGACATCAAACCAGCTCCAGCAGGAAAGGCAATGTTAAAACTCCCTAAGAAATCCCTCCACTGTCTCCAAAGCAATCACTGTCAGAGCCCTTTCCCTGAGCACCTGTTCAGGAGGTGGAGGGAAGCTGAGCTGGATTTAACCCCTCATTCACCAGGCAGCCCCTGCTCCCACCACTGCCAGGGAGCACAATCAGTGTTAAACCTCATGTTCTCCTTCCACCTTCATGCTCGCACTCACCTGCAGTGATCTCCGTTAGGTTGCTCTGGGGCTTACGGGCGTGTTGGTGACTCTCCCAGGGCTGGTTACTATAGAGCTCAGCACCTGCTGCCAATGCTGCGTGACATTCAGGTTAGGTCTCTTTTGTTGGACAAGGTCACTGCCTGCTCCTGCATGGCCACGCTAACCCCTCGAATTCCTCCTGGTAACCAGGTACCAGGAGCCCAGCCGCCCACACCGTAACTTAGCCTGTCATCCTACGTGCTGCCCTCCTTAAGCTCATTAGCTGCTAGGGGTTATGACACCACAGGGCGGCTGGTAAACACAACCCGTCTGTCCAATCAGCCGCACGTTGCTATAGCAGTCAGGTTTTTCCAGGACTTGCCAGTTTCTGTTCAGAAATTTTGACTTGGCGTGAAGGGTTCCTCTCTCCGTAGATGCCTTCAGTGAACTGGCCAGTGCTACAGATTAACCACGACCCTGATCATGAACACATCAGTAACAGTGCAGGATGCTAGCTGCTGTCATTGATTTGATTTCTCAGGACACTGGCCCTACACCTCCATTCCTCAATCACTGTTCTTTGGCCCTGGTCCACCCAGACCCTTTCCCTGTGCCAAGGATTCAAACCCATCCTTAAGACTCACAAGTGACAATTTCTTAAATCCCAAACTTCTAGTTGGGGGACGGGGAGGGAAATGACACCTGCCAAGGGTGACCACTTAGTATCTAGGACTAAAAGATAATTCTCCACCCTTCCCCCAGTGCCCCCGATGCAGAGATGGCAATTTCCTGCAACACCTTTGGGAGATTTCACTGTATGTTTATGCATCACTATGGGCCAGAGATTGTCAGGAATTCCAGTGACAGTAACCATGGCTCCCCAGGGACAAGGAACAGTGTGTGTGTGTGGGGGGGGGGGGTGATTGTCAGGTTGTAACACCTCCAGAAAGGCACCATTTCCTGCGGAGGCTCACTTGAACTCAGGCAAACTGGATTCTCCCAAGTCCAGCAGACAGAGAGAGGACTTGGGGATAAATAGCCTGCGTTTAAACTGCCTCAGGGCTCTTTTTCTGATCCAGCCAACAGACAGGACCTTCTCACCCAGGGGAGGGCCCCACTCCTCTGTGGAGAGGTGGAAGGACTGACATGGACCAGAGTCCTTTTGTAGGCAGAGGGTGATTTCTGGTAAGCTTATTAGCATGCACATCGATTCTTTTATTTTTAGTTTTCTGTCATGCTTTTACCTTAAGAATAAAGGTGCTTGCTTAGAAAAAACCAATTACCCTGTTCATAATCTTCAAAGAGAAAGCAAAGCAGAGATACTGGGCTGTAAGCACTCTGTCCTGCTGGGTATCTCACTGCAGGCAGGGAACTGCAGAGTCCAGAAAGACCTCTTGTCAGGAGGGAGATACGGGTCTCTGGCCAAGCTTGAGGGGACCCAAACCCTTAAAGGGCCACACCATATGATGAGGAGGGATGACCAGTGGGAGGTACTGGCCTTAAAGGGAAGAGTACCCCTGCCACCTGGCCCATGCACAGTTCACAGATAAGAATCTCCAGGATCAAGGCCTTGGACTGTAAGCTCTTCAGGGCAGAGACTGTTTATTTGTACTGTGAAGCCCTCAGCAGTCTTGAACACTGGGTAAAAAATTGCTTTCACTTCCGGTGCAAAAGAGGGACAAGCCTAGAGACACTGCATGTGGGCTAAGACTCACTGGTATAATGTGTCTCTAATAATCCAGCTGGATATCCCAGGGCTCCAGGATTCTCTCAGCCTTTCTCCCTTGCTCAACATTAGACAGTGGCCTCTCTCTTCCTGCTTTATTAGCCAGTTAATACAGGAGCAGATTAGCAGCAAAAGGAGATCATGACGGGGCAAGCAGATGGGGCAGAGGATTTGCTTGTCCAATCAGTCCCGACCAGCGTTCCTCACACACGCGCGCTCTCAAAGCCCACTGAACACAAAGGGAGACTTTCCACTGGCTTCAGCTCAGGCCCTTAGGAGGCTCTGATCTCTCCCCAGCAGGAGGCGCCAGCCAGATGACACGTTTTCCAAAGTTCCCATCTGCGCAGGAGTCTCGCTTCTGCTCTTAGCTCCTTGGTAAAAGACAGGTGGCACTGCCCTCACTCTTAGGGAGGGGGTTTGACATTTGAGGGCAATGGAAGCAGGGTCGGGTACAAGCCAGATCTACGCTACTGGTTGTCACATGCTGCCTCGTAAATGCTACACTCTGAACGTTCCACCCAATTCATTCTTCTCACCACCATAGGAGAACACCTTGCCAGCCATCACTCCAGCTGTTCAACAGACCCCATCCACGTCAGGTTATCTGTACCCTTCCGTCCATTGGGTGCTGTGTGGTCGTGCTAGATGTTAAGGTCATTGTTATTCAGCACCTTTGTACTGTGCCTTCCCCCCATGCCCTCAGACTTTTGGCAACCGCCTTGGTATTTCAGTGCATATACTTCTGGTGCCCAGCTGTGCCCTTCTTCATATCAGGAAGAAGACAGACAATAAATCAGGGAATCATCTCCTACAATCACAGCAGAGCCTGTTTAATCCAGGTCAGGTAACTCCAGAAAACAAACAGGAATCATACTTACCCTCAAAACATTTTATTGTTAATTAAATGTTACATTTCCCACTTGTTTTTCCTAGGTGCTCTTCCAGGGGCTCAAAGACAAAATTAAACACATTCTCAGGATTTCTTTTTTTTTAAATATCAGAAATCAAATCCTCATCATCCAGTTTGAAATAATAATAAAAGACAGACAGACCAAGTTGGAACACTTACAAAAATAGCAGGACTTCATACTGTTAAAGGCCTTCACCTTGAAATAAATAGATAAGAAAATATTTTTTTAAAAGAGAAATTTTAAGCCCAGCTCCATAAAAAAGGCAACCAAAGCTCTGTCCTTCATTGCATCTAGCTATGTCAGAGACTTAGTCTCAAAGCATGAAAACTTATAAGGAATTTCAGAGTTTTGCTCAGATATAGCTAATTAACCAGAGTAGTCCAATTAACAGCTTTCCCCATCAGTTACCTATTCTAGTTAATCTTAAGTGCTCAGAAGTTCTCAGGCTGGTTGTTAGCACCTTTCAAAGAGGCACGTCTCAGCGACAGGGCAGCACTTCAGAAGACATGCAACAATCTGCTGTTGAAAAGTCTTGGCAGGGATGACACTAGAACAATTCTTGGCAGCACTAAAGGTCTTGCTGCCTCGATATCAGTCCCACTGTCCTTCCCACTGCCAGACGAGGAGTATTTCTTCCACCAACCACCCCAACAACAAACTATTCAAGGTGAGAAGTGCCCCACGCATCCAGCTAAGGCATCTCATGGCAGTACCCAGCTGCCGTGGCAGGGGGAGCCGGTTGTTAACCCTGCAGATCCCTTGCCGCACGTGCTTGCATTGTATGTGTCATTCCACATCTATTGCAGAGCCCATTAGCACATCAGTCAGCAAATGTTAACAAGATTGAATCCAAATTGGAGTCTTCTGATACTGCTCTTCGCTCCCTTCTCACCACAAGCTCTTTAATAAAGCACTTGTTTGTCGAAGGGGACCGGGTTGAGTTACTGTCTTTGGCTATCCTCAGTTACGTTAGTCAACAGGCTGCAAATAAGGAGAGGGAGGAAAAAGCGATACGCAAAAGCATCCTTGTTGGAAATATGTAAACACCACAGTGTGCTGGTTTGGAAAAGGGGGGGACAATCGCTCCCCCTCCTCCAGGGTTATAGTCCTCTATGGTTTGCTGTGATCTCAGAGCAGAATTAAGAGCCCTAGCCGCTGGGGCTGCTGGTTTCTGTTGAGAGTTCAGAGTTTAAGGCATCACTCTCCCACACTCCCCAGCGCTGGGGCACTTATTTCCACACTGCAGTCACAGGGCACTTTTTGGTTTTTGCATAGCTCTCGCCCCTTTCTTGTAATGCCCAAGAAAGCTACAAAGGCTGCAACCAGTCATGGACTGGGATCTCCTGAAGTGGCCTGTTAGCTCAGAGTGTAGGCTGCAGGGGGGCTTCCCCCAGGCTTTGGTCCACAGTGAAGAGAAGAGGTTCCTTCCCCAGCATCCACACAGGAAAGCAGATGGGATGTCTGGTTTAGAACTGAACCCAGCCTGGGCTCTGCTGATTCTGGGTAGATGCAGACCTGGAAGGAAACAAAACCATTCTTTGAGATGCTGAAGGCAGTTTGGGCTAAGGCTGCGGGCTGCCTCTGGAAGGGCTGGTTACTTTGTGAATGTTGGCCAAGCTGCCACATATTGAAGAGATCAAAACCAAAACCCCTCTTAGTGTCGGTCTTCACTGTGGAGATAACCTAGGCTCCCCTATCCCCCTCCCATCCAAGTTTGTTTGGGCTTTAAACCTGGGCTAGCTGGCCTGGCTGCGGGACAGAGTTAGAGCTTGGGTGCTGCTTTCTCTCGGGGCTGAGAACCCTCCCGCCCTGCAGTAAGAATGCAGGCTAAAATCATGTTGACAGTCCTCCAGCGCCTTCCCATGATTCTCCTGGGTGCTCAAAAGGACAGACAAGGTCACCCACAATTCACTGGGAAAGAATCATAGAGAAACTCAGCAAAAAATGATGGACTGTGTCCCCCAGAAGTCTTAGCAACACACCCAGGGGCGCATAGCACTAGTGAGG
This sequence comes from Gopherus evgoodei, assembly GCF_007399415.2. Taxonomy (NCBI): domain Eukaryota; kingdom Metazoa; phylum Chordata; order Testudines; family Testudinidae; genus Gopherus; species Gopherus evgoodei. Next base: position 5,985,863 of record NC_044339.1, on the reverse strand, counting down.
ACACAGAAACTGGACAGGCTGCTCACACCCAGGCTCCGCTAACTCACTACCAGTCACCCAGGCTAACTGCAGCCAAGACAGACCCTTAGTTCACACACACGCTTTACCTTCACTGCTTTGAAAGGGGGGTTGTACAGTGAGAAAGGTGCAGCAGTTACGGAGACAAGGCACTTTGTGTGCTTCCCGGAGGTAGCAAGACAAGGTCAACACTGTCCCCCACACCCGGTGGTGACCTCACTTAGTTTACCTTGCAGTAGACCAACAGTGCCCTGTCTCCTCCTGTTCTCCCAACAGGATGGCTGCGCGGGGTAGTTATCCTAGGGTAAACCCACCTTTTCTTGCTAGTGAAGACAAGCCTGTGGTTGAGATGCCCCAGGGGCCTGCATGAGCTGTTAATGGCTTGCTAACAGTAACCATTTGAACAGGCTGCAGTGACAGACAATAGGGAAGTTAGCGGACAATAAAGAACACCAACAAATACAGGAGCATTCAGTCCTGTTTCTAACATGAATGTCCATGTTAACTCACCCTTCACCTAGCTGGCAGTTTAAACAAAGGGGTCGAGGACAGCCATCCCTTCTCGCTCGAGAACGGTGCTCTTCTAGTTCAGGGGAGACGTGCACCAGGAGCATCCCGGAGGATGCCTGTGTTGCCACTGGCAAGGCTGAACTATCCAGTGGTGATGGGGATTTGCTCTCCAGGGCTCCCAATACAATGTAACCGTTCCCACCCAGCCAGCCACCCCTCAGCTACACACCACACTGAAAAGCAGGAATGGCCTCACCCTGACGCTGTGGCAAAGTCTCCCCAGATATCGGCGCTGGCAGCTGTGGTGGCACCACCGGGCTGTGGCCAAGACAAAGAGACATCTGCCGGCAACCAGGAAATTCAAAGGAAGGAAAAGAAAAAAGAAAGTTCAGATTTCACCCCCATCAGTTATTTCCCACCAACCCCAGTTCCTTATGGCCCCAGGAAGGCACCACATCTTTACCAATAAAACCAATACAAGACAGATGGAAACCTAGCTAGCTATGTCCACCTAGCTCCTCTCACTGGCTTACCTACATTGGTTTTTTAGCCAACTAGTTGAACTGGTGCAACTTCTGGCTTGAGCTGCTTCTTCGAGATCTCTACGGCAGACCAAGCAGCAGCACCAGTGGCCTCGGAAGGCGGAGACTGATGGCATTAGCCAAAGCCAAACCTAACGTGGCCACTTATATTTACAGCTTGATTCCATGCTGAAAAGTGACACTACGCATGGCACCAATGAGAGGTCACAATTTTTGTCTCTGTCTAGAGATACAATAGACATTCCCAGCCTCACAGGCCTCCCACAATGCATCTGCCAGGCTGAACTCTTACATTCACAGATGCAAAGTGCTGTCAGAACAAACCAGAATTCTGATCACCAGACACCTGGGTTCTACTCCCATTTCTACTTCCCCTACAGACTAGGGACTGAATGGCTAGGCAGCAGTTCTCCAGAAAAGGACCTAGGGGTTACAGTGGACGAGAAGCTGGATATGAGTCAACAGTGTGTCCTTGTTGCCAAGAAGGCTAACGGCATTTTGGGCTGTATAAGTAGGGGCATTGCAAGCAGATCGAGGGATGTGATCATTCCCCTTTATTCGACTTTGGTAAGGCCTCATCTGGAGTACTGTGTCCAGTTTTGGGCCCCACACCACAAGAAGGAGGTGGAAAAATTGGAAAGAGTCCAACGGAGGGCAACAAAAATGATTAGGGGGCTGGAGCACATGACTTATGAGGAGAGGCTGAGGGAACTGGGATTGTTTAGTCTGTGGTAGAGAAGAATGAGGGGGGATTTGATAGCTGCTTTCAACTACCTGAAAGGGAGTTCCAAAGAGGACGGATCTAGACTGTTCTCAGTGGTAGCAAATGACAGAACAAGAAGTAATGGTCTCAAGTTGCAGTGGGGGAGGTTTAGGTTGGATATTAGGAAAAATTTTCACTCAGAGTGGTGAAGCACTGGAATGCGTTACGAAGGGAGGTGGTAGAATCTCCTTCCTTAGAGGTTTTCAAGGTCAGGCTTGACAAAGCCCTGGCTGGGATGATTTAGTTGGAACTGGTCCTGCTTTGAGCAGGGAGTTGGACTAGATACCTCCTGAGGTCCCTTCCAACCCTGATATTCTTTGATTCTATGATTCTGCTACTCAGGACTCTGGAGTGGAGCATGGACCAGTAGATTTTTGCCCGGAGCTGGAGTGGAGCCAGAGCAGAGCAATTCAGAAATGTGATTGCTCCAAATCCCTTTTGATACAAGCCTGTGGGTGACCTTGGGCAAGTCACCACTGTGTGCCTCAGTTTCCCCATCTGTAAAGTGGGGAGGATACTGACCTCAAAGCACTTCACAAAGATCTATTGATTAAAAAGCACTAATTAGGGGCAAGGGATTATTAATAAAAGGTTTTTCCACAGTTAAAAAAAAGTGATCACAAGATCTTGGCACTGGCACAAAAATAATCCTGGGGTCCAGCACAGAGTTAGTGCTCCACAGAAGAGACAGGAGAAGTGAAATTAACATGTTGTCCAGCTTCACTGAACTTTGTCTCACAGGACTGCTTTGGAAACACAGCTGCGTAAACCCAAGTGACCATATTGATCCTACCTGAGCAATTCCCTTGGAAGTAAGATTTAACTAGCTCCTTCGCTGGATGGCGGATGGTACCATGTGGGCATAAACAGGTGGTCTCTTAAGAGACCAGAGACATGTCCATCATCTCAAGGTATGTGCAGGAGCTCCCAAGGGAAGCAATGTTTATAAGCCATGCAGATGCAAGCCCGGAGGAGGTGATAACGATCAGAAACCACATGATAATGCCACACGTTTGTTACACTATGACTGGCCAGGACAGAAACCTCTGTTAGCTCCTATGCTGATGCTTTAGCCTCCCTTTTGTCACTGTGCTAAATGCAGGCTGCAAAGTCTCAGGGAAAGAGGAGGTTTTATGTTAATTTCTGCCATGACGGGACTGGGCCTGCCTAGCCTATGTGGTTGCCATTCACCAGTTAACCACCAGTGTGATTGCTGGGTGATGAGGATTCAAGTAGTTGGATTGTATCAGATCTATTACCTGAGCTAGTTAGTCATGTCAGTTCCCTTCAAACATCCTCTCTCGAGTCTGCTTAGATCTAGCTGCACAGCTGGCCAACTTCTCAGCTGCTGCTGAGCCCCACTAAAGAGTCCTCAGAAGGGTTTTCAGCTGCCCGTCCCTTACAACACTGCAGTGATCAATGCATGTGTCACATGGCACCATACTACTGCAATTCACATCACGTGGGGTTGGTGCAGGGAGATATCTGGACACTGCAGCAGGCGAGTACCTCACCATTTAAACAGAATCAAAAACTCGTGAACACATTACACCAGGCCCCTGCGTTGGCTGTGGGTTGAATTCTAGGATTAGTTCAAGACCTTTCTTCTCATCTTCAAAGCTCGGGTGGCCCAGGGCTGAGTTACTTGAGGGCCAGTCTTCTCTCTATGTTCCCCACCATGTGCTACACTCATTTGGGATGCTGCAGCTGACAGAGGCCAGGTTGAATCCTGTTAGACTGGGGAAAGGTGTAGGAGCCAGTGAGTTCTGCAATCATGGAACAAACTTGCCAGACTGATCCTGAATCTTGTCATGTTCACAGCTCACCACAAGGCACCTGTCTAAACAAGGATCCCCCTAAACAGCGTAGAAACAATCTCCAAACTGGAAGGAATCAGCCCGTCAGTGAAAGGAACTGGCTTAAAAGAAAAGATGCGTCTTTCCTAGAGGTAATTTTGATCTCTCTCACACTGTGCTGAGAAGTGCCACAGACATGCTCCCAGATACAGGGTAATGGGCAGCACATAAGCAGCATTGGCAGGTATAAATAGACCTAAAGAAAATGAAGCTCGCCCATGAACACAGACCTGTGCTAGCACCACTTGTTGGCTGGGAATCCGCAGGGCATGATGGAAGCGGCTCCCCTGGAGGAGGGATCAGAGCAGGAGATCTCCCTGCAGGAGGCGGGGGGAGCAGGCTGAGGCCCCCAGGCCCTGCTGGGCGCGGTTTGCTGTTCCCAGCTGCTCCTTCTTTTTTCTTCATGTTCTAAAGGGAAATGAAAAATACACGATTTGTAACATCAACGTCACTGCAGCTGTTGTGAGCCTCAGACGGTGCTCTGGCACAACTGTCTCCAGTTGTTGCTCATGGGAAGCCTCTTACACCCACTGATTCTTTTATGCTGCTGAGCACAACAGAGAGTCTAGGGGCAGGGCAGGAGAGAGGCTGCTTCCCTTTGAAGTCCCACTGCCATCTTGGCCATCACCAGGGACCTCCAGTGCCAAATGCAAGAGCCTGTACAGCTTGAGCTAGAGACTAGTTCTGTAGCTGGGAGGGGTCACAGATTCCCATCCTCTGTGGATCGGGCAGAGGGGGACAACTCCCCCCTCCTCCCCCACTGATGTATTACACTAACATTCCTCCAGCAACCTGATTTCCAGTGCTTTCCCGCTGCAGCCCAGGCAGACAGTGGGGAGGGAGGAAGGGACAAGAGCTGCAGGCTTTGGCTACCTCCACTAGCTAAAGCAGGTCATTTTTTGCCCATTACTAAAACTGAATTTAGCAGAAGAGAACAGGGAGATGGTCTGGAAACATTCCCCACACGTTGTCTTTTTTAAACCCATCTAACATGTTGGTGTGACTGAGCACAGGGTTACTGGAATTTTAGCAAAACCCCGTCACACTGCTACGACCTCATCAAAATTGCAACCAGTATCTGGCTTTGGCAGAGCCAGACTGATCATTCTTAGAGGGCTGGTACCAGGAAAGTTAGCCTTACACACCTGTAAAGCTGAGCTTTCCCGTGTCTCAAACAAACTCTACAATCAAACTCCATATGGCAAGATGAGCGCTGGGATTGCCTCGAAGGAGGGTGCTGGGGGAGTTTTACTTGGTGGAAGCAAGAAAAGCACCTCACCGCAATGTTCAGTTTGATGGTCTGTCCCTCCTTGAAGCCCAGGTCTAGCTTGGGTCCCTGATCCGGGTTCTGGGCTTGTTTTGCAAGCTCGCTCTGCTGTTTAACCCACCTGTGCAGGGAAAACGAGAGGGGTAAAATGAGGACAGAGCCCATACGAGAGCTGCTCATGGCGCTGCTACAAGGAATGCAGCCCATTCAAATCCCATATTGGAAACAAGCTGCATTTCTCACATTGCTGGCACAGTCTTAACAATTAATTTTTAAAATCCAATTTGGGTTTTTTTTGCATTTCTCTGGGCCCCGACAGTTAAAATCAATGAAGCCAGTTTCACTTTGGGCTTCAATTAGAGCTGGGCAAAATTTTTACTATTTGCCAAATAATCCATTTTGGGGGCACCAAAGCTACTGGTCAAATTCAGCGAAGAGTTTCTGCCAATAAACATCCTGGAAACGTCCAAACAGTTTGTTTAGAAAAAAATAAAAAACAGATGGTTTCAAAACTGTTGCTGTGAATAGACAGTCGAACAGTATTGCTTCTGCCTGACAGAAACTTTTTTCAGTTTTTTGTTTCAATGAGAAACCATAAAAATTCATTTTTGGTTTGAAATTATTCAGTCAGCTCTGCTGTTAATACTGCATTGGTTGGAAAGCACACTCTACAGGGGAACGCTTATTTGCTCAAAACCAGCCTACTTATGCTGTGTATTTTTCACCAGGTTTTATAACAACTTATTTTTACAAAATTCTCAGTTGGGCTGTGATGCTGGCAGACCAGGTGCCAGCTCACCCGTATGTTAGTATTGTTCAGGAGAGGTGTTAGACATGTAAGAATGTGTTGAGAAGCTATGGGATGCTCGTAAATTGCTGCATGCATTAATTTAACTTGTCACGTCTGTATCCCATGCTATAAGAAGATATGGAAGGTTTGCTTTATAACTGTAAAAATGACTGCTCCGAACTTGTGAACCCAGCCTAGGGGACTGGTCCACCGCTCATCGAGAAGGACTATCAAAACTAAATGGACCACTGTGGAACATCACGATACAAAGACTTGGTAAATGGCCCCCTCACGCCCATGAAGGTGCTATGCACAAGCAAACCCAGCCCATCAGCTTGAAAGTTGGAAGAAGGGGATAAAACAGGGACACAAGAAAATATTCTGACTCCCACAGGGCTGGAGGTGGGGCCCAGACGCAGAGATTCCCAGGATCAACCTGGTGAGCCCTAAAAGACATTCACTGCTGATAGATTATTACAACTCTGTCACCTTTTGGAACCACAGAACAACTCCTTTGTGTAAAATATGTTGTAAACAACTCATTTCTTTTTCCTAGTTAATAAATCCTCAGTTTACTATAAGATTGGCTACAAGTGTCGGTTAGGGTGTGAGATCTCAAGTACAAACTGACCTCGGGTAAGTGACTGGTCTCTTGGGACTGGAAGCAACTTGAATCTTTTTGTGAGCGTTGGTGTATGGCAACCAGCTGTCACTAAGTCCAGCTTGCCTAGGTGGCAAGATAGACTGTCGTGACCAAGAGGGCTGTCTGTGACTCCATGGTAAGCCTGTTATTGTGCGTTAGGAGTTCACATTTGTTACTGGCTTGGTGAAATCTAATTACAGAACACGCCACCAGCTTGGGGTCTCTGCCTTGTGTTTTGAGAGTCTACCCTGAAGTAGGCACTCTCAGCCGTGCCAGGAGCCATTTTGAGTTGTCCCTTTAAACAAATCTGACTTGCATGGACTCCTGAAAGCAGCTCAGTGGATACCCACGGTAACGGGCAGGGAAGAAAGTGTGCAGAAAACCAGCAGGCTGTTTTAAGGGACTATGTGACCAAGTTCATTTTTAAAGCCTGCCCGAGTGCAGCAGTGGCTCTGTCAATATGCTTATGTGGCCTGAGGACTAGCCAGCTGCAGTCACACACAGGGAAGCTACGCAGAGAAAGCTACTCCTGCTGGTCAAAGTGACAGCAGCCCAACCGAATCAGCCAGCATGTCCAATGCCTGGAAGGGACAGTTGCTCAGTCACTTTCTCACTGCTCTGCTCACCTGACAGGCCCGCAGAGCAGGGAGGAGCAAATGACCTCCCTGGGCTAGTGCACAGCCTCATTCTCTGCTAGTGGGTAGAACTATATTCAAGCCTCTCAGAGGTGGTCGCTCACCCCTTCATTTGGCCAAGGGACGAGAACAAAAATGGCAACCAGCACTTTGAAGGAAGGAGACAAAGGGGAAACAGCAGCCAGGGAGGCACCCATGGGGACTGGCACGTGAAGGCCCAGCAAGGATAAGTCTCACCTCCTCTATGGGGAGCTTGGGAAATTTTGGCAAGACAAAGATGTTCCACATTTGTTTCTCTGTATAAAGAAAGGAACTAAACTGGCTCAACAGGACCTGTCTGCCACATAACACTCCCCTGACCATGCTTCCCCTCCCTAGTGAGTCGAGAGCGAACAGCTTACAACCCCAGCAATTTTGGGGAACACCACCAACTGTGCGAATGCAACAGAAATGGCCCAGCCCAGAAAGCAAAGGAAGAGAAGAAAACTCACTTAAAGTGGTCTTGAATGGCTACATTGAAGTCAAAAGCGTCCCCTCGGTCTACAAATCCAACTCCGATAAACGCACGGCGCCCTGGGAAACAAACGAGAGCGAATGCCAGGTTCAATAATAAATTAACAAACCTCCACAAGTGAAGAGGAGACACTGGCTCTCCCTGCATTGTGGTTTAACATTTCATAGCCCTGCCATTCTCTTAGGACTCAGGAGAGCATATTTAATCACTGAATTCAATTTCTCGTCCCAGCCTCTGCCTTGCTCAGCCCAGCAGCCGGGAGCAATTGTTTCTCCTCTACAGGGTAGCTGGATCAAAGGGCCCATCTATCCAACAGCGCTGACCTATGTTTCCAATTTATCCCAAACGAAGACCCAAAAGCTGGCTTTCAGGTTGGAGTTTTCCAGCATCATGAGTGTCCCAAGATCACATGGGCTAAAGGCTAGCTTTCCCCCTCCAAGGGTTAAAGAGGTGGGAGAAGGGAAGCAGAGACAGTATTAGATATCCGACGTGAACGCTCCACCACAAGAAGATACTGTTCAATGACACCTAGCCGCACCTCAGCATCCTCCCTGGCCTTTGCCATTGGGTTTGTTCTGTGTGCATACTGCACCTTGCACAATGGGGGCCCAGGTCTATACAAGTAAATCAGAGTTCCTAGTAAATGCCTTTCTTTGGGTGCCCTGCGGCACCCAGTTTGCAGCCCCACTTAAGAGCCTCTCAGAATCCGCGACATTTACCCTAACTCCAGGTTTGAACACTCTCTCGTCATTTGGTTCCTTTCTGGTTAAAGTGAAGCCTATCCCCTCAGCCCTGAGAATATTGTTCAGCAGTTTAAATTTACCTTTCAGGACCTTCCACTGTTTGACACCCTTCTCCCCTATATTCTCTCTCACTCGCACACTTAAGAGAAAGCAGGTTCTCCTCCCACTGCAATAGCCAGCTCTCCACCCTGCACCACAGCCAGCCTTTATTCAGGTCATAAAACATCTAGGCCTGGAATCTTGCAACCTTGAGATGGTTCTGTGAAACTCATTTAAAAAAAATTAAGTGGACTTAATATTGGCAAATGGTGTTAAATTGACAGCGCTGGAGACAGAGAGTTTGTTTATCCACAGAAATGATACAATATAGCCAGCACCAGTAGGTGCTTCCCTATCCTCTCCCACTTGCTTCTCACCCATGACCTGTGGCCTATTTTAGCCCTGGCCTCTTTGCTGAGAATGGCAATCAAGAATGCTTTTTGTATCGTGGTGTCACTTCCTACTATGAACTGGACTATTGCCTGGTCTACACAAAGTCATCCCAGTTTAATTAAAGGTGCAATTTTAAACAGACTTCATTAAGCCAGCGTAACTGCATCTGAACTCTCTTATATTGGTCTTATATCAGTTTAACTTCTGTTGGTAAATTTACATGCATAAACCAAACTGACATAACCAGTTTAAAACTAAATATTCATTTATTCACATAGGGGTTTGCACAGCTTAACGAAATTGTTTTTTTAACTGATTCAGTGTGACAACTAGAATTGAGTGGAGGATAGAAATCCTACTTCACAAAGCATTTTGAAATCTGGCTTTGTTTTGAATTGAAACAAATCCCCAAAATTCATAAATTCTTTGAAAACGAAAGTTCTGTGAAAAAATTGTTTTGGATTGATCAAAACTATTTCAATTTTGATCTGTATTATAGATTACATATAATACAAAATTTAAAAACAAATTCAAAATGAAAAGGAATTGCTAAACAAGAAAATGAAGTTTTTGGCACCAAGGATGTGGAAATGAGACGTTTTGACTTTGTCAGAACTTTTATTTTGTTTTTTCTCCAAAACTAAATTTTGGAAAAACTGACATGATTTCAGAAGTGTTTCAATTTTGATGGAACTGCAATTTCCGACATAACATGGTCCTGTGAAAGTTTTTCTGATCAGCTTTAGTGTAGACAGAGAAGTCATTTCATGCACAAGGCTGAACCATAGTCTGACAGTAACAATTTCTGATCATTATTGACTTTAAGATGGATCTGGACTGAGAGGCTCCTGATCCCATTACCAATCTCCTGTGCAATCCACTGCCCTACACTTCTATGCTGCACTTTAGATGTAATGTACATTTATCATTTTCAAATCAAGAACCCTTCACATCAGAATAATAATAATGGAAACCTTCTAAAGAAACTTATTCCCCAAGATCTGTATGCTTCAGTTTGCAGAAGAAAAGGGATCTGATCACCGCCCATACCACTTTCATCTTCAACCCGGATGACAAAATATCTGCTGGAATCTGTCACACCCTCTACAGCGATGCTAGGAAACTGGTCCACAGGTGCCTGGGCAAAAAGTTCTCCTAGAAACAAGAGTAGGAAACACACAATAGTTCAATACCCCAGTGTTCTCCCATTCTTCACCAGGATACAATACATACAGAGACAGCACTTTACACACAACGAATTAAGTGTGACGACACTCCTGAATGGTAGGTTTTATCCCCAGGATCTAAGGGATTCTCATTCTGGGTTCTAACAATTAGACCACACTTCCTCTTTTAGACTGAGACCCCTTAATTCTTCCAGCTTTAGATAACAAGACTCTGACAGCTACTGACCCCGAATGAACACACTTCCTGGCTACTCTGCTGACCGTAAGAGCAATGCACTCCCACACAAGAAATCCTGGGAGAAAGAGGGGCCAAGGACATTGCAGCCACAGAGAGCCCAGGCAATTGGGGGTGAGGAGAGAGAGAACTTTGTTTATCTTCAGTGACCAACCCCTTTCTGACCTGAACTTGGTGTGGGAAGAACAACGGGGCTCTCCAGGGAGCCACATGGAGTTCCCATCACCCAGAGTGAGGGCTGCAATGATGAAGGTTTCTGCCTGGGGAGATGGGAGAATTATAGTGAACACTCCAGCCTAGCAGAAGGGTATTTCCTAGGATGCACCACTCACACAGTGTCTGTACATCTGCTTGTGAACACAAAAGCAACATATCATTAAGCCACGGGAGCTACACCGAACGTTCTGCTGTAACATCCACTACCCAGGAAGGACAAGCAGCCTGGGAGGAGAATTACTGGGCTGGGGCTAGAGATGGAAAGTTCTTTTCTGTGGACTTCACAGGTGAGCCAGACGAGTTTTCCCACTTGTTGACCTGCAGCTTTTTATCAAGAGCACAGACCCGGCTCATTTCACACCGCAGATACTTCCTTCTCCCCGGCCTCTTTATTAGCTTCCAAGGCACTTTTCAGCCCCCACATGAAGTCATTCTGTCACATGGGGAAGACGGCAGCTCCAATCCTGTTACTGAAGCGAGTTTTTCTCCAAGGCACCCATTGCGGGGACATCCAAGCAATGCACAAGATGAAGGAGTGTAAAAGCCCACAGCAAAGCTGCATGGCAAGTGGCAACCCTCTCCAAAGAATTACAGGACAGGGAAAGGAAGCAGCCTCCTGAGCAGGCAGCCTCTCTGGTTTTAGCACCACTCCAGCTTGTAAAAACACCCCAGTACCCAGTTTCCAATTAACGTCACCCTACATCTGGGATCTTTCAGGAAGGAAACGGAGGGGAGAAACCCTAGGTGTAAAGCACATGAATGCTGTATGGCTTTTCCTTTACCTGAATTCTTATCCTCCAGTTTAATGAAAGCCATCTTCCCCTTGGATGTTATCCGCAGCCTGCCACTCCATGATGGCTGATCCAGCTGCCACTCTGCAGCTCTGTGGGAGAAAAAGACTTAACGTCAGAAAAGTCACTCAAATCTTCGGCTTCAAAAGTCCCTCTATTATCACTCTTTGTATTGCAGCAGTGCCTAGGGCACCATAAAGGAATTTACTAGGCTACTATTATTAATTGCGCCATACTGCTGCATCGTAGCCCAGGACAGGGATCGCTGCTCCCCCTGTGCTAGGCGCTGTACATGCACAGAACAAAAAGAAAGCCTCTGCCCTAGAGCAGTAGGGACTCTACAGACCTACAAGAAGAGAAAAGTCCCTGCCCCAAAAAGCTTACATTATAAGGCCCTGATCTTGTACATTGCTCCGCCCAGGCAGGCCCCTTCACCAGTTCAGAAGGCCGTGGGGTTCTGCCCACAGGGAGCAGCTTGGAGGATCAACGATGACATGGTTACGGTAGGACATAACAGGCAAATTAAACAAACAAATGGGGCGCAGAGCTCAGGAGCAGGATATAACTATGACTCAAGCAAATTACATTACATAATCCAGGCCAAGCACTGTCAGGTTAATACGTAGATTTGTTTTGGAAAGATCTTTTTGCGTGTTTAACCTCCCCTTCTTGGATTTTCTGCCCAATTCTCTCTGTCAGCTGAAATCCCATTTGCACAGATGTTTGCTTTGGAAGACAGATGTGGTATTCATCGCCACCTAACGCCACCGTCCTATGCTCAGCCATTTGCCTCAGCATGCCATGGCGTGGAATTGCAGGCCTGTCCTCCAAAGGAGGTTTTAATACAATTGAAAATGCAGGCCTTTGAAAGAAGCAGCTGCACAGTAGGATAGTATCTGGGAGAAGGAAGCATTGTTTAGCAGTTAGAGCAGAGACTGGCAGGCAGGATTCAAGCTCTTCTCTTGGCTTTTTAACTGACACAGTGTGAAAGTTGGTGCATTTTACTTCATTGCTGAACCTCAACTTCCCCATCTGTAAATGGGGATCATTTTTTCACAGGAGTGCTTCTAAGGAGTTTTGAGCTTGTTGCATTGTATAAAAGATGCCACCAAAATACCTCATGTGACCACAATGAGATTTTACATGACCTCCGCCAACGTGACAGGTGAATCCCTGATAGAGTGAGTGAACACAGCCAGTTTGATGCACTGTTGCTGGGCCCTGTTAAACACACAATACAGATCTACTAGAACAGAGCTAAAGAGCCCATGCGTTTTTTTCCTTCAGGTTTGTGGTTTGCAATTGCTGTTGCAGTCTATAAACCAAGTCGAGACTGGATCTAAAATGATCACTTTAAGGAACTCATTATTTTTTTCCATCTCTAGCCATTGGATTAAAAGACCTCGCATTCCAAAGCTGAGAAGATGACGACTTCCTATAAAGTAAGTCAGCCCAAGAATCCCAGAAGGGCTGCAAGAAAACAGGGTGAGGGGTCAACATCCTGAAATGCAGTGGTTCTCAACCACCAGGGGTACATCGAAGTCTTCCAGGGGGTACATCAATTCCTCTATTTGTCCAGTTTTACAAGAGGCTATAACTAAATTTTCATATCGACAATGACTTGGTTATGCTGCTCTACACACGGAAATGTAAGTACAATAGTTATACTGTAATTTACTTTATAATTATATGGTTAAAAAAAGGAGAAAGTCAGCAATTGTTCCGTACATGGGTGCTATGACACTTGAGTATTTTTATGTCCGATTTTGTCAGCAAGTTGTTTTTAAGTGAGGTGAAACTTGGGGTGCACAAGACAAATCAGACTCCAGAAAGGGGGACAGTCGTCTGGAAAGACTGAGAGCCACTGCTATAATGCAATGAGCTTTCACTTCACTTTTCTTTGCTCTGTGTTTCAAACGCAGTTCTACACAGTGTGACAGTCAGTTGTATTAACTGATGTTTTCCGCACTCTCCATGCTGCCTGTTTCAATTGCTATTCTCTCCCTACCTTGTTACCTATTTAAAAAAAAACTAAGCATATTAAAACAGTCTCTGATGCTGTCTTGGGTAACGATTGCTGTACGTGTCTGACGCAGAATACATCGTACCACTAATGACAAAAATGCAGTCTACAACCCTGGGGAAAAGGAGCTCCTTAGAAATTAACATAGCTTGTAGAATGATTTTAATACTCAAAGCCTAATTGAGAGGCAGTGTATCTAATGGATAAAGCCCTAGACTAGGACTAGCAAGATCTGGCTTGTACTCCTGCTTCTGCCACTGCCCTGCTAGCTGATCTTGGGCAAGTCCAGGGCAAACATGTTTGGCTGTTGTCCTTCCCTCCCCATGTCTCCCCACGCTCAATTGGGGTCTCAGCTACCTCAGGGGTCAGCTCTGCACCTGCTTTCCCAGTGAGGATAGGCCACGAGATTGCTCCCTTGGTCACAGCACCAGACTTCAGGGAAGTGATGTCTGAGCCAGTGTAACTCACATCTCCGGGGTGAAGATGGGTGGGGGCCATTCCCCACCTTGAGCCTCAGTTCTCACTCTCCCCTTCGGAGCAGAGCCTGTCTCCCTATGTACAGCGCCTGGCACGCTGAAACCTGCTCTGGGCTGTGACCTCGAGGTGCCGCAGTTGCGAAACGAGCGGGGAGATAAATGCTCGTGATGGGGGGGGGGCGGCCCTGATCACGGAGAGCGGGCGGCTGGAGACGGGGCTGTGGAGAGAAGAGCCCGGCCCGGGCCCAGGCCCCACGGAGATTCCCAGCTGGAGCCGCGCGAGGATCCCCCCGGCCAGAGACGGGCGGGTCCCGGGGGGGCTCAGTGGATCCCCGGTCCCGGGTCCGCCCCCGCCGCGATCCTGCCCCGGTGGGAGCCCGGAGGCGCCGGGGCCGGGCGGGGGAGGGGCCCGGCTCACCTGTACCCGCGGTTGGAGGCCCGCGGCGGCACGCGGTACACGTGCACCTCCGGTTTGACGCACAGCACCGACTCGTACTCGCTGTCCGCCATCTTCGGCGGGAAGGGACCGGAAATCCGCGGCCTTCGCTGCCCCGCCCACCCGGGGGAGAACTCTATGGCGGAGCCTGCAGGCTAGAGCGTCCCGCAGGGGGAGGGGCTCTTCCCCTCGGACTCTATGGCAGAGCCTGCAGGCTAGAGCGTCCCGCGGGGGGGGCTTTTCCCCTTGGACTCTATGGCAGCTCCTGCAGGCTAGAGCGTCCCGCAGGGGGGGGCTCTTCCCCTCGGACTCTCATAGACTCATAGACTCTAGGAGTGGAAGGGACCTCGAGAGGTCATCGAGTCCAGTCCCCTGCCCTCATGGCAGGACCAAATACTGTCTAGACCATCCCTAATAGACATTTATCTAACCTACTCTTAAATATCTCCAGCGATGGAGATTCCACAACTTCCCTAGGCAATTTATTCCAGTGTTTAACTACCCTGACAGTTAGGAACTTTTTCCTAATGTCCAACCTAAATCTCCCTTGCTGCAGTTTAAGTCCATTGCTTCTTGTTCTACCATTAGAGGCTAAGGTGAACAAGTTTTCTCCCTCCTCCTGATGACACCCTTTTAGATACCTGAAAACTGCTATCAGGTCCCCTCTCAGTCTTCTCTTTTCCAAACTAAACAAACCCAATTCCTTCAGCCTTCCTTCATAGGTCATGTTCTCAAGACCTTTAATCATTCTTGTTGCTCTTCTCTGGACCCTCTCCAGTTTCTCCACATCTTTCTTGAAATGCGGTGCCCGGAACTGGACACAATACTCCAGTTGAGGCCTAACCAGTGCACACTAAAGCGGAAGACGACTGTTCGCTCAGGATGGACTTCATCTAAGCAAGGAGGAAATAGAATTCTAGGATGGAGGCTCGCCGACCTCATCAAGAGAGCTTTAAACTAGGAAGTTGGGGGAGATGGTTGGGAGATGTTCGGGAGATCTCCACGCCGGAATGTAACCTGGAGAGGAAAGTAAACAAAGTGAGAGGGGATACCCTTGTGGTCCCAAGATTTGATCCAAGGAGGAATAGTGGAGAAACCAGAGTAGCGGGTGATGCTGGTGGTAAAAGGTCTCTGCACGACAGGGGAAAGAATGTCACTGATGCCAAACGCCAAAAATTAAAAGGCCTGTACACTAATGCGAGGAGTCTAGGTAACAAGATGGAGGAACTGGAGTTACTAGTGCAGGAAGTGAAACCGGATATTATAGGGATAACTGAAACCTGGTGGAATAGTACTCATGACTGGAGCACGGGTATTGAAGGCTATGTGCTGTTTAGGAAAGACAGAAAGAAAGGCAAAGGTGGTGGAGTAGCCTTGTACATCAATGATGACATTAACTGTAGCGAAATAAGAAGCGATGGAATGGATAAGACAGAGTCTGTCTGGGCGAAAATCACATTGGGTAAAAAAGCAACTAGAGCTTCCCCTGAGATAGTGCTTGGCGTGTGCTACAGACCGCCGGGATCTGATTGGGATATGGATAGAGACCTCTTTAATGTCTTTAATGAAGTAAACACAAAGGGGAAATGTGTGATTATGGGGGACTTCAACTTCCCGGATATAGACTGGAGGACGAGTACTTGCAAGAATAATAGGGGTCAGATTTTTCTGGATGTGATAGCGGATGGATTTCTTCATCAAGTAGTTGAAGTACCTACGAGAGGAGATGCCATTTTAGATTTGGTGTTGGTGAGCAGTGAGGACCTCGTAGAAGAAATGGTGGTAGGGGACAACCTTGTTTCGAGTGATCATGAGCTGATTCAGTTCAAACTAGATGGAAGGATAAACAAATGTAGATCTGGGATTAGAGTTTTTGACTTCTCGAGGGCTAATTTTAAAGAGTTAAGGAAATTAGTTAGGGAAGTGGATTGGACGGAGGAATTAGTGGATTTGAATGCGGAGGAGGCCTGGAATTACTTTAAGTCGCAGCTGCGGAGACTGTCGGAAGCCTGCATCCCGAAAAAGGGGAAAAAAACCATGGGCAGGAGTCGTAGGCCAAACTGGATGAGCAAACAACTCAGAGAGGGGATTAGACAAAAGCAGACAGCTTACAGGGAGTGGAAGAAAGGCAGGATCAGTAAGGAAAGCTACCTTGGTGAGGTCAGAATATGTAGGGATAAAGTGAGGAAGGCTAAAAGCCGCATTGAACTGGACCTTGCAAAGGGAATCAAAACCAATAGTAAAAGGTTCTACAGCCACATAAATAAGAAGAAAACAAAGAAAGAAGAAGTGGGGCCGCTATACACTGAGGATGGAATGGAGATCAAGGATAACCTAGGCATGGCCCAACATCTAAACAAGTACTTTGCTTCAGTTTTTAATAAGACTAGTGAACCTTGGGATGATGGAGGGATGATAAACGGGAATGTGGATATGGAAGTGGATATTACCGCAACTGAGGTAGAGGCCGTACTTGAACAGCTCGATGGGACGAAGTCGGAGGGCCCGGACAATCTCCATCCGAGGATATTAAAGGAACTGGCGCGTGAAATTGCGAGCCCGTTAGCGAAAATTTTTAAGCAATCGGTAAACTCAGGGGTTGTGCCGTATGATTGGAGGATTGCTAATGTAGTTCCTATTTTTAAGAAAGGGAATAAAAGTGATCCGGGTAATTATAGGCCTGTTAGCTTGACGTCTGTAGTATGCAAGGTCTTGGAAAAAATTTTAAGGGAGAAAGTAGTCAAGGACATAGAGGTCAATGGTAATTGGGACGAATTGCAACACGGATTTACTAAAGGTAGATCGTGCCAAACCAATCTGATCTCCTTCTTTGAGAAGGTGACGGATTACTTAGATAAAGGAAATGCGGTAGATATAATTTACCTAGATTTCAGTAAGGCATTCGACACGGTTCCGCACGGGGAACTGTTAGTCAAATTGGAAAAGATGGGAATGAATATGAAAGTTGTAAGTTGGATAAGGAACTGGTTAAAGGGGAGACTCCAGAGGGTCGTATTGAAAGGTGAATTGTCAGGCTGGAAGGAGGTCACTAGTGGAGTCCCTCAAGGATCGGTTTTGGGACCGATCTTATTTAACCTTTTTATTACTGACCTTGGCACAAAGAGCGGGAATGTGCTAATAAAGTTTGCGGATGACACGAAGCTGGGGGGTATTGCTAACACGGAGAAGGACAGGGATACTATTCAGGAAGATCTGAACCACCTTGTAAACTGGAGTAATAGAAACAGGATGAAATACAATAGTGAAAAGTGCAAGGTTATGCATTTAGGAACTAATAATAAGAATTTTGGATATACGTTGGGGGCGCATCAGTTGGAAGCGACGGAGGAGGAGAAGGACCTTGGGGTGCTGGTTGATAGCAGGATGACTATGAGTCGCCAATGTGATATGGCTGTTAAAAAAGCAAATGCGATTTTGGGATGCATCAGGCGGGGTATTTCCTGCAAGGATAAGGAGGTGTTAGTACCGTTATACAAGGCGTTGGTGAGACCCCATCTGGAATACTGTGTGCAGTTCTGGTGTCCCATGTTCAAGAAGGATGAATTCAAACTGGAACAGGTTCAGAGACGGGCTACAAGGATGATCCGAGGAAAAACTGCCTTATGAAAGGAGACTCAAAGAGCTTGGCTTGTTTAGCCTGGCCAAAAGAAGGCTGCGGGGGGATATGCTTGCTCTATATAAATATATCAGGGGGGTTAACGTTAGGGAGGGAGAGGAATTATTTAAGTTTAGTACTAATGTAGGCACGAGGACAAATGGGTATAAACTGGATATTAGGAAGTTTAGACTTGAAATTAGACGAAGGTTTCTAACCATTAGGGGAGTGAAGTTCTGGAACAGCCTTCCGAGGGAAGTAGTGGGGGCAAAAGACTTTCCTGGCTTTAAGACAAAGCTTGATAAGTATATGGAGGGGATGTTATGATAGGATTGTTAATTTGGGCAATTGATCTTGGATTACCACCAGATAGGTCTGCTCAGTGATCTGCGGGGAGATGTTGGATGGCATGGGAACTGAGTTACTGCAGAGAATTCCTTATTGGGTGCTGGCTGGTGAGTCTTGCCCACATGCTCAGGGTTTAGCTGATCGCCATATTTGGGGTCGGGAAGGAATTTTCCTCCAGGGCGGATTGGCAGGGGCCCTGGAGGTTTTTCGCCTTCCCCTGCAGCGTGGGGCACGGGTCGCTTGCTGGTGGTTTCTCTGCAGCTTGAGGTCTTCAAACCAGTTTTGAAGATTTCAATAACTCGATCCTGGGATAGGGGTTGTTATAAAATTGGATGGGTGGGGTTCTGTGGCCTGCCTTGTGCAGGAGGTCAGACTAGATGATCAGATTGGTCCCTTCTGACCTATGAGTCTATGAGTCTAAGAATGACTTCTCGTGTCTTGTTTACAACACACCTGTTAATGCATCCCAGAATCATGTTTGCTTTTTTTGCAACAGTATCACACTGTTGACTCATATTAAGCTTGTGGTCCACTATGACCCCTAGATCTCTTTCTGCCATACTCCTTCCTAGACAGTCTCTTCCCATTCTGTTTGTGTGAAACTGATTGTTCCTTCCTAGGTGGAGCACTTTGCATTTATCTTTATTGAACTTCATCCTGTTTACCTCAGACCATTTCTCCAATTTGTCCAGATCATTTTGAATTTTGACCCTGTCCTCCAAAGCAGTTGCAATCCCTCCCAGTTTGGTATCGTCCGCAAACTTAATAAGTGTACTTTCTATGCCAACATCTAAATCGTTGATGAAGATATTGAACAGAACCGGTCCCAAAACAGACTCCTGCGGAACCCCACTTGTTATACCTTTCCAGCAGGATTGGGAGCCATTAACAACTACTCTCTGAGTACGGTTATCCAGCCAGTTATGCACCCACCTTATAGTAGCCCCATCTAAATTGTACTTTCCTAGTTTATCTATAAGAATATCATGCGAGACCGTATCAAATGCCTTACTAAAGTCTAGGTATATCACATCCACCGCTTCTCCCTTATCCACAAGGCTCGTTATCCTATCAAAGAACGCTATCAGATTAGTTTGACATGATTTGTTCTTTACAAATCCATGCTGGCTATTCCCTATCACCTTACCACCTTCCAAGTGTTTGCAGATGATTTCTTTGATTACCTGCTCCATTATCTTCCCTGGCACAGAAGTTAAACTAACTGGTCTGTAGTTTCCTGGATTGTTTTTATTTCCCTTTTTATAGATGGGCACTATATTTGCCCCCTTCCAGTCTTCTGGAATCTCCCCCGTCTCCCATGATTTCCCAAAGATAATAGCTAGAGGCTCAGATACCTCTTCTATTAACTCCTTGAGTATTCTAGGATGCATTTCATCAGGCCCTGGTGACTTGCAGGCATCTAACTTTTCTAAGTGATTTTTTACTTGCTCTTTTTTATTTTATCTTCTAAACCTACCCTCTTCCCGTAAGCATTCACTATACTAGACATTCCTTCAGACTTCTCAGTGAAGACCGAAACAAAGAAGTCATTAAGCATCTCTGCCATTTCCAAGTCTCCCGTTACAGTTTCCCCCTCCTCATTGAGCAGTGGGCCTACCCTGTCCTTAGTCTTCCTCTTGCTTCTAATGTATTGATAAAAAGTCTTCTTGTTTCCCTTTATTCCCATAGCTAGTTTGAGTTCATTCTGTGCCTTTGCCTTTCTAATCTTGCCTCTGCATTCCTGTGTTATTTGCCTATATTCATCCTTTGTGATCTGACCTAGTTTCCATTTTTTATATGACGCCTTTTTATTTTGTAGGTCACGCAAGATCTCAAGGGTAAGCCAAGGTGGTCTTTTGCCACACTTTCTATCTTTCCTAACCATCGGAATAACTTGCTTTTGGGCCCTTAATAGCGTCCCTTTGAAAAACTGCCAACTTTCCTCAGTTGTTTTTCCCCTCAGTCTTAATTCCCATGGGACCTTGCCTATCAGCTCTCTGAGCTACCAAAATCCGCCTTCCTGAAATCCATTGTCTCTATTCTGCTGTACTCCCTTCTACCCTTCCTTAGAATTGCAAATTCTATGATTTCATGATCACTTTCACCCAAGCTTCCTTCTACTTTCAAATTCTCAACAAGTTCCTCCCTATTTGTTAAAATCAAGTCTAGAACAGCTTCCCCCCTAGTAGCTTTTTCAACTTTCTGAAATAAAAAGTTGTCTGCTATGCAGTCCAGGAACTTATTGGATAGTCTGTGCCCCGCAGTGTTATTTTCCCAACATATATCTGGATAGTTGAAGTCCCCCATCACCACCAAATCTTGGGCTTTGGATGATTTTGTTAGTTGTTTGAAAAAAGCCTCATCCACCTCTTCCACCTGATTAGGTGGCCTGTAGTAGACTCCCAGCACGACATCACCTGTGTTTTTTACCCCTTTTAGCCTAACCCAGAAACTCTCCACACTTCCGTCTCCTATGTCCATCTCCACCTCAGTCCAAGTGTGTACATTTTTAATATATAAGGCAACACCTCCTCCCTTTTTCCCCTGTCTATCCTTCCTGAGCAAACTATATCCATCCACACCAACATTCCAGTCGTGTGTATTATCCCACCAAGTTTCAGTAATGCCAATAATGTCATAGTTGTATTTATTTATTAGCACTTCCAGTTCCTCCTGCTTATTACCTATGGCGTCCCGCAGGGGGAGGGGCTCTTCCCCTTGGACTCGATGGCAGAACATGCAGGCTAGAGCGTCCTATCCAGAAAAACGGTTTCTCCCCTCCCCCCTGTAGCAGACGGCCGGAAGCTGGAGTGTCTCCCTCCCTAAGCCCCCCCCAGAGGTCTGAGGCTCTGCGGGGGCTGACAGGCCTTGGCCCATAGAGTTGGGCAGCGACAGCAGCGCACAGTGTCTTGCTCACCCTGTGAGGCCCCAGGCCCGTATCCCATGAGGCCCAGCGCTGCCCTCGGCTGAGCCGCTCTGGGAGCTCTTTCCCGGGGACAGGGGAACTTGTCTGTCCCGTCTGGCCGTGTGGGCGGTGGTTGAATAAGCCAGTCCCGTTCCGGCACCCCCTGATTTTCAGCTGTGGCCTTTGTGTGACTGGGGGGCGAGGCCTGGCTCTCCCCTGAACAATGGCTCGTGCCGCACCCGCGCTGCTCCAACCCGGGAACGGGAGGCAGGTGCAGGGTGTGAAACACGGTGAAGAACGTTTCAGCAGCAGCTCGGTGCCAGGGAATTACAGACCAGTCAGCTTCGCTGCAGTAGCAGGACACGTAATGGAGCAAATAATCAAGCAATCAATTTGCAGACACATAGACGATAATAAAGTGATAGATAAAAGCATGGATTTGTCAAGAGCAAATTGGGTGAAAACAACCTAATAATTTTGACAGAGTAACAAACTTTGTGGATGGGGGGAAGTGGTAGATGTGGTATATCTGGACTTTAGTAAGGCTTTTGATACTGTCTCGCATGACTTTCCCATAAACAAACTAGGGAAATACAGATGGAGCTACTATAAGGTGGGTACACAACTGATTGGCAAACCGTTCCCAGAGAGTAGTTATCAGTGGTTCACAGTCAAGCTGAAAGTGCATATCAAGTCAGGTCCCATAGGGATTGGTCCTGGGTCTGGTTCTGTTCAATATTTTCATGAATGATTTAGATAATGGCATAAACAGTACACTTATAAAGTTTGTGGACAATGCCAAGCTGGGAAGGGTTGCAAGTGCTTTGGAGGATAGGATTAAAATTCAAAATGATCTGGACAAACTGGAGAAATGGTCTGAAGTAAACAGGATAAAATTCAATAAGGACAAATGCAAAGTGTGCCACTTAGGAGGGAACAATCAGTTGCACATATATACAAAATGGGAAATGACTGCCTAGGAAGGGGTCATAGTGGATCACAAACTAAATATGAGTCAACAGTGTAACATGGGTGCAAAAAAAGCAAACATCATACTGGGATGTATTAGCAGGAACACTGTAAGTAACACATGAGAAGTAATTCTTTCGCTCTGCTACGCGTTTATATGGCCTCAACTGGAGTATTGTGTCCAGTTCTGGGGGCCACATTTCAGGAAAGATGTGGACAAATTGGAGAAAGTCCAGAGAAGACCAACAAAAACGATTAATGGTCTATAAAACATGACCTAGGAAGGAAGATTGAAAAAACTGCGTTTGTTTAGTCTGGAGAAGAGAAGACTGAGAGGGGACATGGCCTGTTTTAAGTACATAAAAAAGGTTGTTACAAGGAGAAGTGAGAAAAATTGTTCTGCCTAACTTCTGAGAATAGGACAAGAAGCAATGGGCTTCAATTGCAGCAAGGGTGGTTTAGGTTGGACATTAGGACAAACTTCCTAACTGTCAGAATGGTTAAGCACTGCAATAAATTGCCTAGGGAGGCTGTGGAATTTCCATCATTGGGGATTTTTAAGAGCAGGTTGGACAAACACTGACCGGGATGGTCTAGAATCTATAATACTTAGTCCTGCCTTGAGTGCAGGGGACTGGACGAGATGACCTCTCAAGGTCCCTTCCAGTTCTATGAGTCTATGAGAAGGGAAAGTAGATCAGCACATGCAGAAATGGAGGGGTGGAGACAGCTGATGCTGCTTGTAATGGCTGAAACATCTTATGCTAACCAACAGTTCTGGACCATGACCACAAGCATTGAGTGCTGGGAAACCATCATCGTGCTGATCTGAGATGACCAGCAGTGGGCTCAGAACTTCTGCATGAGAAAACCCACATCCCAGTTGCTGTGTGAGGAGCTTATCCTGGCCCTTCAGTACCAGGACATGCTAATGAGATGGGCCATGGTGTAGAACTGATGAATGAAATTGTTTTTAATTTTTCACTTTATCAATGTAACTTCATAAGTAAAGTTTATGAATGAAACAACATACACTCATAAAACCGGTTACCCCAATAACTGGCTAACTGACAATTAAGGTGCTTGTTAAGAGCCACAGCCTTCAGCCAGTTGCCCTTGTAAGTTTCACTGTCAATCCAATTCTTGCTTAAATCACTAAGACTTGCACTGTTTCAGTATTGTAACTTCTGTTCACTGTTTGCCATTCACGACACTTGTCTACTTCTGTTCGCTGTTTGCCATATTGTAATTCAAACTCCATTTTACAATGCTTACTCCATTTTGTAAAAGCTTCCTCCAACCTTTATTTTTGCAAAACCCTGCTGTAATCTTATTAGTTTAGTTTTGATGTGTGGATGAGGTATGTATGGGTGATGGAATCAACCTCCAGCCCCAGCCTGTCCTGTGAAATAGAGTTCAAACACCAGCGGCTGAAGATGCAGACAAGAGCCCTAACAAAGTAAGAAGAGTCCACCCTGAAAAGAAAAGAATAAAGGTACAATAGAAGGAAGATCAAAGCCAGGTCCGAGGCTGAAAGTCACGTCTGCAATTGACGGGTGATCAGTCACACCGAACCCCCAAGCAGCGTGACACAGCAAGACCTAGAGACTCTGGATTCAAACTAAAGCCTACAAAAAAGGATGGGTGAGATGGAAGACTTTGGAGGGTAATGTTCTGCTGCCAACTTGGGAGGGCAGACCCAGCCTTTCCTCGTGCCCGGCTTTCCTGGCTAGTTAGCCACCACAAGCTACGATCCCAAGCCGCGAACTCAAGCCACAAACTCAAGCTACATTCAGGACTGGTAACTATCAAGCAGCTGCAGAACATTTAGTGTGTGTATAAGTATGAAGGTATTAGCTAGTGGTTATAGATCAAATTGTTATCATAATAAATGTGGCATCTTTGTCTTGCCCCCTGAAACGATCCTGTGTAGTTTTGTCTGCATAACAATGGCAGGCTAGAAGCAAGTTGCTATTGCCCATCAGTCATCAGATGATGCAAGAGCTCAATAGCATAGGTGATATTTTTCTATAACTGTTCTCTTTTCCAGTAAGGAATCTCCAGAAAAGTTCACATTTTCTAGTGCCACCACAGCCTGAAATAGTGCAGAGATCAGCACTAATTGTGACAGTGCCCACCTCATGCTGGGTGCCAACCACATACGAAGAGCATTCCATGCTCCAAAGTGTTCACAGCAAACGGGCTGGAGCAGGATAAAAGTCAGCCTCAGTTTCCCCTTTCTAAATTCTTCCCATTACTCTTAGTTGCACCCCTTCCTTGAGCAACCCCTCTTCCTTCTTGGGGCTTTACATCTTTAGATGTGTGTAGACTGTTGCTGTCCTCCCCCACCCTTCCGTTGTCGCTTAGCCATGTTGTATAGAGTCATTTGTTTTAAGACCCACGCTGGGTTTCAGTAGCTCAGCCACTTTTTTGCTGGATCAGTGTGTACCCTCGGAAATGTGCTCGCATAGTTTCTGTCTGCAGATACAAATCTCTGTCTGTGGTACTTGCATGGCTCCTCATTACTGGAGTATCTGAGCATCTTGCTACCTTTAGTTTATTTTTCCTCTCTTTCCCCTCCACACGTGTGAGGCATTGCAGAACTATCTTTCCCATTGTACCGATGGTGAACCAAGGCACAGAGACGACATGACTCGTTCAAGGTCACCCAGGAAGCCTGTGGTAGACCAGGGACTTGAACAAAGGGCTCCCATGTTCTCGGAGAGAGTCTGAGCCACTGGATTATCTTTCCCTTCAGTAGCTGCATCTCCTACCTGATACCAAGATAACATATCCCTTAGAAACACTGGGACATTCTGCTGTGCAATCCAGACCAGTGAGAGGCTGTGTCACCCCTGCCCTGCAAGCTTGGGTCCCTCACAATGCTTTGCTGCTGTAGCTCCTACCTGGGTCAAACAGCCTGCAGGTCACACCCTTCGTGTCTGTATATAGCTGCAGCCCACCAGGCACACATCAGTCACACTCTGGCTTCCACCAAGCCTTGGTTACCACTTGCAGGGTGACTCCAACACACTCCCACTCCCGGATTTTCCCCCAAAATGTGTGTTCTGCACTGTCTATCCCTCTCCTGGACAGTCCAGATCTATGAGGTCTATTGCCCTCTAAGGGGATCAATATAAAACAGTTTGCTACCAGAAATGGAGTTACCCACATAGTTCAATTTAAAGGCAACACTGGTCTGTTCTTAATTAAAGAATAAAACAAGTTTATTTAACTGCAAAGGGGGAGATTTTAAGTTAGTACAAGCATAAGGCATTAAAGTCAGAAATGGTTACAAGAGAAATAAAGATAAAATCCTTCCTAAGACTAAAACTTAACAAGCTAGACCTGGGTCAAGATAAAGTTCTCACCACGTGCTACCAGCAACAGGGCCGACCAAATTTCAGGTCAGAATCTCGCCCAAAGTCAAACAGGCTTGTTTCTTTTGTTGTCTTAGGTGAAAGAACGAGAGAGATGGATGTGGAGAGAGAACTGGGATGTTTTTGTCCGTCACTTTTATAGTTCAGTCACCTTTTGAAATGCATTTTCCTGAGGGTTGTGCCTAGATAAAGTTCATTCCTGCTGTGTGGATGGAATCCAGCAGCCTGGTGGTGAAAGAGGGTCCATGCTGTTGTTTGCTAAGATGCTGATCTGTTTGTTCCTGCTCTTGCTCCTCGCCAAAGAATGGCCATTTGACAGGCGATTGCCCATCAGTTTTGATGACCACTTGGCTAGATGCATCAGCTTGTCCTTTGTCTTTAAGAAACAGGTTCACTCCTTCCCCAGAATTGTCTAGCAAACACACTTCAGGCATAGTTTCAGCTGAAGTCCGTAACTGTATTACACACTTTTCATCATATTATTGATCAGTGAGTTATTAGTTTTCAGCTGACACCTCATAAGGCATATTCTGTACAAAGATTGTTACAATAGGGCTTAGGATGTGAACAGCGGGGTGCATTCCATCACAAATACCCAGGACGGATGCAAGGATGCACAGCAAGCAGTTAGGCCTGGCATTAAGTTTTGTGCCCGCCATTCATTCTGGGCACACCTCTTGCTGCACGAATTATGTAAACACTTTCTTCTTTTCCTTGCCTCCCTTCACACAAATACGTGTCCATTTATCAAAGGGGTTGTCGCTATATTCTCCCTGGTTGTTGCCTTCAGCTGTTGTCCAAATAAAGGGCCTTAAAACTTTACACTATCCTTGCTGGAGATGCGGTGGAGGGAAATGGTAGCCATGGATGTATAGTTTTCTTCGGGTATTAGTTGAGCCCATAGAACCTGCTAAAGACTTCCCATTTATCTCACGTGAGCCGGTATCTGCAGGGTGGTGGTGGTGGAATGGCCCTTCATTGTTTTGAAAACTCGTACATTTGGGCTAAAGAAAAGCTAAGAAAGTAGCTGGTGTTGCCAACAGGTTCCATCTTCCACTGCATACTTCTGGTTCCCTGAATTGTCTATCTTACCCCTCCACCTCTAAATGGCCCTTGGCTGGATTGGAAGCAGTGACCCAGAGGTGAACAGCCACCAGCTCCCACCTTCAGTTCAGGAGCGTTTAAAGCAGAGGAAAGATGGCGTAGGTATTAGGGTGCTCACTTAGAAGACCCATGTTCAATTTCTTGCTCCACCACAGACTTCCTGCATGACCTTGGGCAAAGCACTTCCCCACTCTGGGCCTCAGTTCTGATCTGTACAATGGGTATAATTGCCCTGCCCTGCCCCACAAGGCAAATACATTAACGCTGTCTCTAAGACAGCAGTGCCATGCCTGGGTCCTGCTTGTCTGGCATTGTACTACCTACATTGTGTAGTGTAGTTTCCCTTTGGGTTGTTGATGGCCATATTGGGGGACACTATTCTGTGGTCTGATTATTTATTTAAAGCAATAAACAAAACATTTAAAACAAACTTCCACCGACCTCAGTGGGTGCAGAAGCAGGTTGAATATTGGTAATCCTTTTGTTCAGGTGCATCCCAATCATCAGTTGTTAATACACTCGTCCACAGGAGATGTGATTTGTAGGGCCAGGCAATAGAAGGTACTGAACACCCTCAACTCCTATTGACTCTGGTAGGAGCTGAACGTTCATCAGCTCCCAGGATCTGGCCTCACAACCACTCATGTTGAAGTTGGTGAGAGTTTCAACACTGCTTTCAGTGGGACCAGGATCAGTCTTAATTTACCCCAATAGCGATTCAGAGCATCGAGGAATCCTTGCACTGCAAAGTCAAGGGGGTTAATGTAGTTTGCCAGGCACCCCACCACAGTATACCAGCCCGTCCCAGGCTCTGAGATCAGCCTGGCTAGTTCCAAGGGACTTTCTTTTTTGGGTTGTTGCTGTGTCATCCAAGATGTCCCCTGAACTCAGTCCTCTGTGAAACGTTCCCGGAGCAGGGAACCAGGTCCCAGATACAAGCAGAGGTGGTGAGCTAATGAAAGTTGTATTCCCAAGCCCCTGCAAACGCTGAGTCATCAAGGAAGAGAGAAGATGAGGAGCAATGGTGAGCAATTCCAAGAACCACGCAGGTTAGAAGGCAGTGACGCTAGAAGCAAGCCCAGTAATTAAACTGGCAAAGGGACCAGCAGGGATAACTGGTAGGTTTGCTGAGAGGAATGTTTAATAAATAGGACATGAAACAACACGTTACTGTGTTCTGATCATCTCATCCATGTATCACAAGAAGCCGTATATGGCACCTTAATATTTAGCATTAGAGTTAAGGCTGTCAGGTGGTTGTTCAGGATGAAGGTAAAGCTACACAGGATGCGGGATTGTGGAAAGGAGCTGGAGGTGAGATTGCAAAGGGGAACTAGAGCTTATGTGGGGTGGTGCTGGATGACTCAACTGCTCTTTCCTAGCAGCCTGTGGTTTGCATAGGTGGGAAGTACAGGGAAGCAATCTGAGTAGGTTAAAGTTTTGTCTGAGAATTTCCCAGCTTTATAAGTATCAGAGGGGTAGCTCTGTTAGTCTCCATCTGTAAAAGCAGCAAAGAATTCTGTGGCACCTTATAGACTAACAGACGTTCTGGAGCATGAGCTTTCGTGGGTGAATACCCACTTCGTCAGATGCATGCTTTTCCAGCTTTATAAATGGATGAACATTGATTGTTCTTCATGTGAATGGCCAGGAACACGGTTGCGTATTATTTCTTGGCTGGCTCCTATGCCATCCTGAGCTGCATGGTACATCCTTCTCCCACCATAGCCATTTCCCCTCTACTCCACGGTAACACCACTGCCCAGCTCCAGAACGTTTGCCCCCCTACATTCTGCACCTATGCAGTGCTGTAATACACAGTATTCCATGTCTTGCTGTTACATGTCTCAAGTACTTTGAGATGCCCACATACAAGGTCACATTAGATAGTGCAGTTGAGGTCTATTCATGAGCTATTTATTGTTGCTGTAACAAAGGTCAATGCAGAAGGCCACTGGCCAGCCCCTTGGCTTCACGGACAGCTGGAAGAACAATAGGTTTGCAGCAGGAAAGGCAAGTCTGAACTCACAAGAGCCCCGTGAAATCCTATTCTAAAGCTTCCACTGAGAGTTCTCAGCAGGAAATAACATAATATCCTACTTGCTGCACTTCTGCCACTGGACCCCAGCTCTAGTTGGACTAAGTGAACAGAACATGGGTTACCACAGTTACAGCGTTATCAGCTGAGAGGTAGCAATTATGTCCTCCCACCAGCACAACAAGCAGTAGAGGGAGTGAAAACTGGAAGCTCCACAAAAGGAGAGTTTAGTTCTGTTTTATGGTTGCTTTTAGGAATTTGGTCCCGAGCAGTCTATCCTACGGCACCACGACACCAAAGTGTGCCACAGTGTATGTAGACAGGGCACTACGTTGTAAAGGAGTAGATAGCTGTTCCTAAGCTTGAGCGCACCTGTGAAGCTGGAGGATGTGATGTAGTAGGATATCTAAAAATATGGTGACTGACCATTCCAGGCCCTGAGGTACCATCCCGTGATAGGAGAAAAACCCATCTCCCTCCACTCAGGGATGTGCACACAATGCTTCCTGGTGCTCAGTTCACTCCAGTCTCACGTAAGAGTGTTTGTGCCACCACCCCCACAGCCTGGGAATTGCACAGAACCGGGTAGTTTCTGTGATGCAGGAGACCCTCAAAAGAGAAGGGAAGTGTGTATTGCAGAACAGAGGCAGCTTTCCACCCATCCTGTTGTCTAAATCACAAGTTGTAAAGGAACCACTGAAGGCCACTCTGCTTGTGTAAGAGACTTGAGGGTTCAGAAACATTTCGGTAGGATCCTGAATAGTACAAGGTGCCTTAGGACTGCTTAGCCCATTACAGCGGCACTCTGACTTTTCCATAGTCTGGATCACATGGAGAGAGCCTAAGATCCAGGAGAACTGCATGAACCATCCTGCCTCCATCCATGGTTACTTACCATCCCAGGGACGATTGCTTCCCGTTACTTTGCTGGGATTACCTGTCCAGGTAGGCAAGGGAGCAGTAGCTAGGTTCTAGTGCTCGCTCCCTCCCCCCTCAATAGCAGAGCCAGCATCATTGAGCAGCCAGAGTTCTGACCACTCCCATCCCCTGCCCTCAGAAAGTGCTTTTAATTCAAGTAGTTTTCACGTACATGGGAGGAGACCTTATTTCAATGACCTGCCCAGTACATTAAAAGCATATTATAGAAACCCAAACAAGGAGACTATATAGGAGTCAAGTAGTTTCAATTCACTCTCAGCAGGAATAAATTCCCCTTGGCCAAGAGTTATTCACAACCCCTTCTCCTCCCCTCCTGGTGTTGTGCCTCTTGCATGTGTTCTCACTCCAGTTTAGATCATAAACTCCCAGGGCGGCTTCTAGAGCTCGGTTTAGCCCTGGGGCACTCCAGGAAGAGGGCATGCATAGTAGTTTGAAAAAAATAAAACATCATTTAAAAAAGTTTAACACATTTATTCAAAATACAATTTATAAAATGTTTTTCTGCATACTTAGGAGCACTTCCATGGGGAGACAGGCAGCTGTGTGTCCTGTGGCAGATGCACACAGCTTTGCACTTCTTCCCACCCGAATACACATATGCACACGCATACACACACACAGAACCATAAAGTGCCCCTAAGAACACACACAAAAAACCCTATGAATGTGTATTAGAACAAGAGCTCTAGCCCCTCTGCAAACAGGGCCTTTGACTTATCCCAACACTGATTTCTGGACAGGATCACTGACCTACTGTCCACCTGGAAGAGGGGGCCTAGTGGTAGGTTTCTCCAGGAACACTGCCCCCCCCGCCCGCAGGTTGGAAGCATCCTGACTATGCTATAAGGATGAATACGCTGGAGAGGGGCGCTCTGGTTAGCTCCCCCCACATAAGATTATGTTAGTTATGCAAGGGTGAGGCTGGAGGACTGGATTTTGTCCTACGAGCAGCTAGCAAGGACGTTAAACCCCTGATATACAGGATACCAGGTGGCAGAAAAGGGATACTGTTGTCCTAACATTGGCAAGATATCAGAAGCTACATCAGGAGGCTTTTGCCAGCAGTCGGCCATCCAAAGTAATAGCTATTTTAATTATCGATTAAGGAAAGGCGTGGTGACTACACAGTTATTGCTAATGTCTTTTCCCGTTCTCTTCTCTTCTGCCCTTCCCCATCCAGCTACTCTTCCCCATCAGTTTCTCCTTGCTGCCATGAGGGAAAGATGTTTCCTGTGAAGCAGCTGCTGGTGGCTCGTACAGGTGCTCACGCAGCACATTCCAAGTCCTACCTGAGAGGAAGTTAGGTAAACATCAGATTACAGTCTTATAAAACCACACAGACTTGAGCCCAACTGCAGGCCTATGGAACAGCTGTACACCTGTGCCCACCTCCCTGATTACAGCAGAGTGTAAAAAAAAAGTGTACTCCTTTAAACAGGCATTCCATGGGCTCACTTGATTTAGGGAATCGCAGGAGGGCAGGACAGAAAAGAAATTCAGTTAAAAGATCAATGTTCTAGTAGATTTCATCTTTTGTATACAGGTAGTTTATTTTACCAGTTGTTTGCTGTATTTCTGTACATGTCTTGGTTTACTGTATGGGAATCTCCCACACAACTCACTGCAGGCAGAGGTTCTGTTCAGCTGCTTCCTTTCAGGCAAAAGAGGATAAGTTCAGGTGCCCACTATTCAACCTATTAAGCACAGGTCACAATGCACCTGTACAGAATACATCCTCCAAAAAACCAGCTGTGTGGAAAGGCAGCTTCTGGAAACACAGTGAAGTAGACTAGCCCATGGTCCTTGTAGGTGAAGGGACCATCTAAATCCTTCTTGGCCTCTGGCTGCTGTCACAGAAAGAGAATCTGCTTCTATGCCACAAAGGCTTGTCTACAGTACCAGGTCCTAGCGACATGCTAAGACATCTCTACTCCTGGAGCCTTTCCAGCATACAAGATACATTCTTGTTGCTCCAGCAGAAGGGAGCTTTAGTGTTCATCTAATCCCTTGAGACTGTTAATATTAAGAGTTGATCAGCTTCCTTGTTGACTAATCTACAGTTAGACAACGCAACAAGACAGTACCGGGCACAGGAGAAGCAATGGAGTAGCTATATTTGACAGCTTGCAACAGCTGATTTGGTGGTACCTTACATTTCTCTTCCATGGCCAGGAACTCTTCCTCAGATCCCTTTCTTTTTCTGGGGCTGGAGGGCAGAGCTTAGAGGAAAGCCATTTGTTACCACCAATGCATGAAAACAGGGATTTTTTTTTCCAAACTTTATTGAACATGGTTTGTTCCCAATGTCTCTGATTTCTAGAAGTAAATGCATCAAGTACAGCACTGGAATTGTACCATAAACCATCGGCCCATCACAAGCCACTTAGGGTTCAAACCTTTGGAGCAGTGGTTGCCCAGCCTCCTGCCACACATCAGCTTTCCGACAAGCACATGCTGCACAGAGCCAGGCTCATTGCCATGTTTTCCATGCACTAACCAGAGTAGACCAGTACAGTATTGAACTAGTCTATTCCTAGCTTGTAAACCTAGATGCAACAGAGCCCTGTTCCTTCACCCTGCTTTCTCTGCTGGAAGCAGCAGGCAGGCAATAGGTGTCTCCATGGGATCTGTCTACATTCCCTTCTCCCCAAATACAAGAAATGTATTACTAAGTTTTTCC
Organism: Gopherus evgoodei; assembly: GCF_007399415.2. Classification (NCBI taxonomy): domain Eukaryota; kingdom Metazoa; phylum Chordata; order Testudines; family Testudinidae; genus Gopherus; species Gopherus evgoodei. The sequence goes on along the minus strand of NC_044339.1, from coordinate 5,953,807 downwards.
TCAAGCCAGCGGAAAACTAACCAAGCTTATGACAGGTGCAGTAAGTGAACCAGGCCACTGGACCCCACTGGTTTCTGGGCCCAAGGCAATTAGAAAGCCCAGGTACCTAGGAGTCCCCTTCCATTTGCTTGGCAGCAATGAAAATACAGAACGAGAAGCTAAGCTTGCCAAATCCTAGCCATTATATTGTGGAAATGCCTAGAAACTCCTTTTTTAGAACACTACCAACTACCTCTCTCAATTAAAACAAACTAAACAGTTAAAACCTTTCCCATGCACTCGGTTTAACGTTGATCTGATTTACAAACAAAAAACAAAGATCCTTTGAAACAGAACTTGCTCAGGAGAGAGAGACACACAACATGCACATTTGGGGAAGCTTCTCATTCTTCTTTTAAATCCCAGGTTAATGAGTATGATAAACATTATTGCTGGCGCTAGCTTCAACTGAAGTGGCACACACGACACCCTGCACCTGTTCAGAGTCCTTAACGTACCCCCCTTCCTTTTACAGTGACTTGGGACAGCCCTCGGTGTGCCAATCACAGTGGGTGGAGCAGGGAGTCACAGTGCATGGGGTTCAAGGTCACAGTGGGCAGAGCAAAGGGATCACAGTGCAAGTAAACCAGGTAGTTCCCTCTGCTCAAGTCCATTTGTCCACCACGGCAGTGCAACCCGTGGCAGCTGACCCTGCTTTCGACAGCATGATCTCTTGCCCATATCTATCTGCGTTGTTTGAAGCCTTGTGAACCATCAGGACCCAGTGGCTGCCGTATCACGTTATTGGGCTGCCTGGAATCTTCTGGCTGGGAGATCCTTGTTGGCCTGCAGGAAAGAAATCCGTCTTTTTAAGACTGAATACTTCTACCTTACCCCCATGCAATTCCAACTAAGACAGGGAAGAGTCCTTCAGTGGAAAGACACCGCCATGGTGAAAGAGCTATTGTCTGTGCTGCTGCTGCACTCTGCAGGACCTCACAGACCATTGAGAATTGACTAATGCTCCATTTCCCCAAGCCCTGCTCTTCAGCAGCCAAAACCCAGGTAATTTCAAAGTCCAAGCCCCAACCCTACCTGAGTGAAATCATCCTGCTCTGGTGTTGTTAACAGCAGCTTTGTTTGCTGATGTTCTTTAGGAACATGCATCATTGCTCTCTTTTGTAAGAGTCATTTAAATGATGCACCTTTTTCCACCCCAGGCAGCACCTTTGATTTTTAAATTGCAGTCCTTTGGTGTTTGGAAAGAGTGGCTGCTGTGCTGGTGAAACAGGACTCCAGGTTAAGCTGTTCCTCCCTCCAAAGTTATGTTTAGTTGGAGAATACACTGGAAAAGGACTACAGAGCCAATGTGATGTAGATCAGAAGGCAGGGCAGACCATACAATATGGGGAGGGAAAGTGCCTCTGGAGCGACTGGTCTGGCCCTCTCCAATCAGTGATAAAAGCAGCATGGCTGTGGGGAATGTAAATTCCGCTTGTTCTACACCATGTGAGTTGGGATAGCCAGCTCAGCTTGATATTCACAGGCAAGACTCAACTCCGCAGCCCCCTTGCTTGGGGAAAACAGTCGCATTTTGTTGAAAAGTTACGCTCCCCGATTAGATATAATTCTGCACAGATCCGAGTCTATCTAATCCTTTTGTTTTACTATTAAAAGATATTTGTATGAAATCTGGCAAGTCCTTCCTTGCAGAGTCAATCTGCTCCTGCTGCCTATTCCCCTGGTTATGTCAGAGAAGGCTTTGTCCTCGATGAAGGCGTTTAAAAGCCCTCGCTCTGTGTCTAAACATCTTTGCTTCCAATAAGCATTTGCTTTAATTTCTGTGCATTTGAGCTATACCGTATCACATGTGCTAACAGGATGCCCCCACCTCTCAGTGAGCTTTATCCTGCACGTCATGTGAAATATTACGTATTGGCCTGGCTCCTCCTCCATCTATAGGAAATCATTTGCTGAAGGACTTCCTACAGGGGTTAGTTCAGGGATGCAGCTAGAATTGTCATTAAGCCCCAGCCATTCTCACCTGTCTAGAATGGGTTTCTCCTGTTCCTCTTCTGGGCTTGCGCTGCCTAGAATTCGTTTTCTGGCTTCTGCATATTCTGCCTCTCTCTGTGCCAGAGACTTTACCGGAAAAGCTGGTCTGCTCGCAGAGTTGGGGTTACTAAGCACACCATTAGTTGTGGGCCTCTTTAAGATCCTGATCTGTGGAGGAGGACCTGAGGGAAGGCTGTCGTCCTGAATGACAATCGGCACTTTGGGAGGAGATTTTGATTTTCTGCTGTTTAAGAAGAGACACAAATATCTAATTAGCATCTGTAGCCCACTGACAGAAAATGTTAACTGCTGGGAGCGGGAGCCCTGCCAGCCGGATACCATCTTTGTGACTAGGAGGCGTCTTGCAACAATTAAAAGCCTTGTTATAGTTGCAACTCAGATACTGTAGTAGACAGCATGCTTATTTGAGATTTGCCCACTCAAGTCAAACGTGCAGGAGAGCAGAAGACAGACCTGGTGCTTTGGTTCTTCTCCTTAAAAAAAAAGGAAAGTAGGGGGGGAGAGAAAAGGAGGGGTGCTAGGACACTGACCAGAGAATCTCACTCTTAACTGGGTGGGATGATGATTAGAAATTTTTGCTACCAGTTCCAATCTTAAAAATTAAAGCTCAAAGTTCCTGAGTTGGGGTGTCCCAAGCTAGCTTGTGCATTCTTTGAGGCAGGAAGTATTCTATAATTTTGAGAGGCATCTGGCCCATTCCTGAGTGCTAAAAAAAATAAAATGTAGGCACCTACAATTGAAGATGTAGGAAGGAAAATGTACTTAAGTCATCTCAGGATTTCTTACAGCATGCACCAGCATTTGATATTCTCTCTCCAGCCCCTTACTTTCTGGAATTATGGCCCCACAACCCCACTTCACAGATTTTTGGTACAGTCTCTCTCCCACCTAAAAATCACAAGTCTGTTATCTTAGGCATTAGCTTATTGAACTACCAGAAAGCTGAACCAAAGACTGACACTCATCAGAAGTTTAGAATTTTTTGGGGAGGTAGGGGAGAGCAAGCAGGAAGATATAAACACAATTCACGTCACTGAGAACAATGACAAGTGCTATGTTTGTGGCAGCACGGGATGAAGTATGAGCTTTCCCTCTAGGTAACCTGCCCAAGCCAGAATACAGGCACAAAAGTCTCTCTGACACAGAGCAAAGCAGGTCAAAAAAGGGTTGGTACATGAAGGAGTTACTTGACTTCCACTCAATTCTTCATTCTACTGCCCAGTTTTTTGTTTGTTTTTTAAATGGCTTACCTATAGGTGTGGCTATATCTGCTCTTGAATACCCTACTTCAGGGATCAAATTATCTTCAATCATCTTTCAGCTACACTGCTATGGATTAGAGATGCCACAAAGTGACATATTGCATAATACAAGCTCCCCACTTCTTAGCTCAAATTGGAGGTTAGTTACCCACTAAATTTGATGCATCTAATGCAATTTACCCTCCCTGTGTCAACTCTCTGAACCTGCAAGTGTGCAACTCCAGGCAGGGGAGCCTAGATCAAGAGTGTTTCAGACCAAAAGATCACCATTACCTTTCCTTTTGTGTAATCTTCAGTTTCTTTTCCAACCGTCTATCTATTTCCTGTAAGGGATGTGAGAAAAAACAGTGTGAAACCTCTCTCCTTTTATAGAGAATTTACAGATTCTACTTGAGGAAACCTGTAATTTCTTTAGTCTCACTTTTTCCATTACAATAATACTCTTACTTGCTTGCAAATCACACACAGAAAGACACTAATCTGAAAAATAAAAAACCCTTATATGAAAGGGTCATGTACATTTCACTGTATTCAATGGTATTAGAAGTAGGAGATCAGCAAAGCATTAAAGATCATTTGGGACCTATACTAATGGCTTTTTTAAAGTTTCATGGTGACAGAGTGGCAGTTCATCTAATTGGAACAGCACCTTTGATCCCAAGGATTCCCCAAACACTTAAGCCACCACTGAAGCTTCCTCTGGGGTGAAATGTGACTGTAACAACCAGTGTAACACTAAACGGTTTCACATATTATACACTCTGTTGAGGAAGAGGAAAAGGAAAATATACCTGAGCGTCTCGGGTACAGTTACACTGGGACAGACCACTGGGGTAGCTGCTGCTCCTTGATTCAGTCACGAAGGTGGTAACTAGCAGGGCTCAAGGAAGTTCCAACCCTCAGCCCGAATACCACCTGCTCAGCTTCCTGTCCTCAGCCCATTTGCTAGCTTACAAAGCTACTACATGAACTCAATCAACCAGAACCACAGTGAAAGCCTGCCCCTACAGAAAGAGGCAGTCTGCATTGACATCACCAGCCACAGAAAGGCATTATCAGGTCAGAAGCTATGTGACCTACTGCCATCCATTCAGCTACATGGGGTTTGAGAAGCAATTCCCCACTATACCAAGAACAGAGAAGGGATGCAAGTGCTAAGTCATTGACAACCCTACTTGGTTCTATAGAAATATGGTTTATTAGTGGTTGTGGGGTTCTTGGGCCACCAGACTGAGAAACCGGTAGCCAAAAGCTCAGGCGACTGTTGAAATTGGTAAAGGTACTACCAGATGGCATCTTCATAATGTTCAACTGAGTTGTGTGTTCAAGAAGCCACAGTGGTCTGAGTGGAGCAAATTGATTTTAACTGGAAAAAAGGACAATGAGTGGTTTGGCAGGTTTTTCAGTTGCAAAACCAAACCAAAGTTAAGCCATTTGACTATGACAGTGACAGAGTTCTAGGCACCTGCAACCTCATAAAGACTCATGATATTGTCAGAAAAGTTAGCAGCAAGTTGCAATGCTACACAGAAGGTTGAGGGCGTATCCATAAATAAAGCATCTCAGAAGCAGCCTACTTCTGACCACCTGCAAGAACAGAAAGAATGGCTGGGAACAGGAGGTAGAGATGCGGCTATCTTGGCTGGGAGCTAGAAGTCACCTGTACTGGCTAGTGGTGAGTCTGAGGATCAAATCAAGGTGAAGGAGCTGCCTCATCTGTCTGCACAAGTCCAAAAGAGGTCATTTCCTGCTACAGAAAAGAGCTTTCTTAAAAAGTTGTGAAAGCCAAGTGCTTAACTACCTCTCACGGTAGTAGATAACTGGAAGGGTGCTTCCTCAAACATCTCATTAACAACTCTTATTTGGGGTAGGATGGGAAAAGGGCATCATCACAACCAGCTTACAGGTTCGATGCTTTTAATTCACAGTGCTATTTCAGTTACTTTGAACACTACACAGTGACCAAGCTTCAAAATCAGTCTTGTGTCCAGAACATCCAAGCCAATCCTCTCCCATGACTCCTTTAAACAGGAGACAAATTTTATAATCGCCTGCTGGGAAACATGGAAGAGGAGACTCTTTGTTACACTCAACATGCAGCTAGCAGTAGGGAACAAATGCCTGCCAGGACAGCACAGAGAAAGGTGTTACATGTTTCAAAAGTAGCCCTATGGAAATGCAATTGGAAGCTACAGAAAAGGTGAAGGGCTTATTGTAAGCACATGAAGCTTTACAATGTGTCAGGTTGGAAAGCCTATTTTGGTTTCTCTTACATGTCTGACTCTAGAACGTTACCGGGCTGAACTCCTTACAGAGTACTGGCTCAAGAAAAAAAACCTGTGTTTTGGGGAACATCACTGAATAGTTTCTCATTACTGCTCCCAAATCTCTACTTGCCAAATGATACACCAAATATTTGCCTGATGTATTTATACCTAGTGGCAACTCACAGTAGCCAGTACCAATACCATTTCACAATTTTAAATAAAATGACTAGGCAAGAGAAAAAAACAAAACAAACAAAAAACAAACAAAAAAAACTTACCCAGGTTTTCTCATGCAAGTACTATCTTTAAGCTGCATCACATCACATCTTCAATCTGTATCTTAGAAATGAGTCCTGTTCTCCAATATAATCACTCTCTAGATATCAGAAATTTAAGGGGGGGCACCTTTGCTTTGCACCAGCAGAGATTCATTGGCACTTTGCCAGGTGTCTAAAGGCTTCAACCAATTTGCACATGTTCCAGAGAGATTAAAAAATACAACAAAGCCATAGTATTTGCTTGAGGGTTTTGCTTCCTTGACAGGAGCAGAAATTGCTTTTCTAAATTAATCAGTAATAAGAGTCTGGAACTGTTCAGCTGTCAACACCCTGCAGTCACACAGAGGGGGCTATGGGCCAAATTTTAGGACCTCACAGGCGGCTTCATGGCACACAGATTAAATATTTTTTTTATAGCAGAGAATTCAAAGTATTCTGAAATCTCATTTTGGTGATGCTGGAGGGCTCCCACCTCCATAAACTCTTATTACCTCCCTGCCCACCCTTTACTTTCTCTATAACCATCCTCAGAGCGCTAGTGCCAGAGACTTCCCTTTTCAGTCAAGTCAATTCCAGAGCTAAAAGCCACCTCTCTTGTAAAACTATTATGGTTTTCACATCAGATTCTTTTCTGTGCATGTAAAGACCACTTCCTTGGATGCACTTGGAATGGGAGACAAGGGGCTTGTCTACATGGTGAGGAAATCAACCACAAGCCAGAATGAAAACTTAGATCACACAAGTTTCACACACACTAACATCGATTGTGTGTGCACTTCTAAAGTGCACTAATAGTTCCTTAGTGCACTCAAACAGAATCAAAGCACTCTAAGGAACTTTTAGTGAGCTGCAGCAGCATCCGCATGGGACAATAGTGCATGTTAAATTAGCGTGCTCTAGGTTCACGCTGTGGCTTGCACTATACTAACTTGCTAGGTAGGCAAACCTAACGTCACACTTCCTCTTAACTTTCTTCTGACCAAACCCCTAATTACAATCATACTAACAACTGCAAGTTGCTCCTGATAATTTCTTTCATTTCCTTGGCTAGAACAGCCTCACAATCAGAGCAGAGTTGACAAAGGAATATCCTGGCCATGTCACAAATCACTGTAATTAGAATGACTGGGTACTCTTCCAAGAGGAGATACTTCCTGTAATTGGAATAGGGTGAAGATGGGAACACTTTGTGATCACACATGATCAATATTGATGTCACATACTAGATCCAGCCCACTCACTCAGTTTTCTCCCTTATAGCCCATGTCAGTAGTGACCCATCACCTCTTATCCTTCTCGTGCCACCTAAGTCCTCAGTAAGTTTGGTCACATGAATCCAAGGGGGAGCAATTTGTGTGTGCGGCGAAGATACCACATGAAAAATAGGAAACAATACTGGATCTCAACAATCTTCCCACTGGACAGACAAGATCCCCATTTTTCCATTTCAAAATAATCTATCAGTTTTTCTCAGAATGCCCTTCCAGACTCTAAGAGTACCTGTGTAATCCACTAAGGATGACACTGCAAAGGGGACGAGTGTTTTGGAGGAAAGGTGCACACACCTCATCTATGGTCCAGCTGAGCGCTCTGGATCTTCAGCAACTGATTAGTCACGCTTAGTCAACATGGCATGCCTAGTCTTGAACAAGCCCCTATGATTTGGAGACATAGCTACTGCTCTAACTCAGACGTGAAATGGCTGGTCACAGAAATCACATGCCAAATTTCTTAATGAAATAGACTAAGAATCCAAAGTGTTCTCACAAACAGCTGGCATTGTAGCCTATCAAAAAGTCAGTCAGTGGACTATATACAGTTGTACTAAATCTTGATATAATGCAAATATATGGTAGAACCGCTTAAGCTGAGTACAACAGAACTGATACTACAGATGAACATAGTAGAAGAACGTATACAGAGCTGCTCTCTCCCACCATCCCTCCTATTTCTGCGTTCTATTTCTTTCCTTCTCATGAGGGGAAGGAATAGCTCAGTGGTTTGAGCATTGGCCTGCTAAACCCATGGTTGCGAGTTCAATCCTTGAGGGGGCCATTTGGGGATTAGTCCTGCTTTGAGCAGGGGGCTGGACTAGATGATCTCTTGAGGTCCTTCCAACCCTAATAATCTATGATTCTGACTCCCTGCAGTGCAATTCCTTGGTCAACTTCACAACCCCTCACTACTCTACTTCTAAAGCGTGATATGGCAGCACAGAATCAGCTTTTCCCTACTGTTACCACTCTCACACCCACTTCCTCTCCTTACACCCATGATCCAAATAATCCTCCCCACCACCTGTGTTGGGGTTCTAACTCCAGTCAGACACCTACTAGGAACAGCAACAGACAATTCAGAGCTTCCAATTACCTTTAGAACTCCAGTGGCTAGTGCACCACCAAGGGAGTTTACCAAGACATTTGGTAATTCATGTGTATTTATGCAGATATTAACTATATGTTTTCTCTTGAAACAAACAATATTACCTCACATGCTTGACCTCTACTTGAGATCGTTTTTTTATTAGGTGTTGCTATATTTTGCACTCATGGTAAGAAAATTCAAGTTACAGTTTGCAGAATGTTACCTATTCAAATTATGTTGCCAGCTTACTGGGCAGTGTCCTGCAACTGGTCAGCAAAAAAATTCAGGACATTAGTGACCTCTCTTCCACACATCTAGCAGTCCATAATATTGCATACATTTAGGGCTTGAAAAGTCAATGCACCTCACAAACTTTGGTCTCAACACTTGGAAACTGAAGATCACCGTAGGGGCTCTCAGCAGATCTGTTTTTGTCGGTTGATCCTCAACCAACTTCAACTACTATCCTCACATGCTGAACTGTGTCACTGAGCTATGCAGATAACATGCTAAAATTAAGGTCTGACTTATGACTCTTGGGTGCCAGAAGCACTACAGCAATTGGAAGGCACGAGCTTACATGAGAGACAATCAGACTTACTATTAGAAAATCATACTCTTTAGGTGGGTTGGTCACACTGCACGAGAGCTATGTTAATCTTTTGAGATTATTGGATTCTTTTATGGGAGGATACCTCCTCTTCACAATTTCCTGTATATCAGGTTTACATTAAAAATAGCTAAGGAAGTCCATTTTACATTTCCCTTTTCCCCCTGCAAAGGGATCCATGAACAGATTACTAAATTTAATAAAAATTCCTATTATGCTGTTTTTGTCTCAGTCACTTTTTAAGACTCAAGAGAATCTAACAGAAAGCACAGTGTTTTGCATATCCTTTGACATTAAAAGCCTGTTATGGACATGGGCTAACAGAAGCTGTATATTTATCATAAAGTAGGTCTTTAATATCAAAAGCTCCATCCATCTGTATTAGAGACAAATGCTACAAATATCAAGACCTAGTGAAAAGTAATCTGTCTCATCCACCAAGAAGGAATCATTCAGAACAAAAGGCAAATCTACCACAAGCACCATCTACCTTCAGTCACTTATCTTGGTTGAGAATTCCACTAACAGGACTAGTGTTCTGCAGCATGCATTAGAACATAGAGATGAGCGGTGTCCATCTCCAAGGCAACCCAGAGATGCACATTCCAGGCATCTTTTGGTTGGAGTCTGCATCCACAGTTCAGTACAGAGTTAGATGCCACACTGGGTAAGTACAGTTCTCCAATTTGTGGTGATGTGGTGGAAAGGGAGAAGAGCAAGAATTAGTGCATCCAGAATAGCCTGATTTGAGGTTGAATCTTCACCTAGTTCTCCAGTTCCCAAGAGACTAAAATAGCGAGTGAAGGAAATTCCCTGAAGTTCCCCAGTGGCAGAATTCCTGGAAATGATAATTTGCCTTATTTTTGAAGATTTTTCTATACACGTACACTTCAGATGTACTGTTATTTCTCCTATGTCTCCTGAACAGGCTATAAGTTTTTTTTAAATGTTAAACTTAAACTCATCTATTTGATGAAGCACTATGTCCGAAACAAAACAAAGTTAATACCCAAGGTTACTGGAACTGAAAGCTAGCAAACAATTATCTATTTTTTTCCAGTTAGTTTACTTTGTGAATTGCGTATTCCTGTTGTACTATTTCTCCTGCACAGTCAATTTCTCCCTTGCTGAGAACAAGGGACCAGAAAAATCCTGGCAATATTCTCATAAAACTATTCACTTTCTGAAAGAGAATCTTTTAAGTTGCTCTTTAAGAATAAGCTTGAACAGCATTTTCCTTCACTTTGAGGAACAGTAAGGGAAGAAGTCTAGTAAACTGAAAACACAAGACTGGAGTTATTTTGTAGAAAATAAAGATAAAATCCCAAACTTCCATATTGGTGGAGCAAGCTGTAATGGTCACTAAGGAGAGAAGTATTATGTCACCTTAAAACGCTGGAACATTTTCAAGTTATGATTCTGAACAGCAGCCATGCCCTTTTCTGTACTTTGCACAAATTACTGCTGAACACAAGAAACTCCCTAAATCCTGCTCACTTTACTCACTTGAGAAATCCCATTTGAGAGTGAATAAACTGAGTTATTGGGCTTTAGGGGCTGAATCCTTCAGCAGTGATGTTAAACAAGGTCCTTTCTACTTATTTTTAAGGATGCAGTTAAAGCTCCTATGGCATTTTATGAAGAGTAGGGTGATAAAGGAGGACCTGGCTAGTATTCCCTTATTTAGTGAGAACAGGTTTTAAAACGTTCAAGGTCACATGAGCCATTACTGAGTGCATAATGCAGCCATTCAATCACTAATATCCAACCCATTGCTTCATAAGGTGCTTTGGGATATTCTTGAGTATGAAAGGCATTACATACGATTAACTCTAAGATATGTTTAGTTTGTTTCCCCATTAATTTCTCTTCCATTAATTAATGAAACATTTCTGAGAACACTGATTCCTAAGGCTGCTGGGAATCAGATAGTTCCATTGATTAATTATCTAGGTTACTCCCATTAAATCCTGGCTATATTTTGTAGTCAGGGTAAGGTTCACAGTCAAGACTACTTTCAGCTTCGCTGGGGCTTAGGTTTTCTGAAGGTAGCCAATTCATAGCAGCAGCCCGTGTAGTTAGACAACTGGGAAATAGGACGTGCCACAGTTGTTCTGCAAGACTACATTAAATCCTTAGAAACGCATGTTCTGTGGCTTCGGAACAGCTAAGAATTTTGACGGGATATAAAAGCCTTTAAATAGTATTTCACAAATTCCTTTGTAATCCTTGAAATCAAAACTCATCCTTGTACCTCATACATTTTAAACCCCGTCAACAGCTTCAGATGTAAACCTTACACTGAAGCCATATTTGTATGATTCTTTGTTCACACATTAAAATCTCATTGTGTTCCACCGAATTCAATGTGAATTCTTTTATGACAAGAGGACAATGCTGACTGGCAGTCACAGGGTCAGACTCCACAGCTCTCAAATAACATTTCCCCTTAGCTGTTGTGGTTTGATCACATTTCAGGTCAACTAGAATTTACTGCAAAAGGCTGTGAAAAATCCTAAATTAAACTCCATATTAATATAGAGAGGCAGCATGATTTAGTCAAGGAACTGGGAGTCAGAAGACTTGAGCTCTTACTGCCACTTACATGCGTCTGCTAACCCATTTCACAGCCCTATGAGAACCATGAGTGAAAGGTAAAAATGCAAATGCAAAAAAAAAAGTGCAATCAGAATTACAATCATTACTCTGCTCAATCACTCTTATGTATCCTCTGCCTGCTAAGCATTAGAAAAACTAGAACCGTCTGCTCCCCATGGCACGCCATGCAGCAAGATGCATTCTAGCCAAGTGGCCAGGGTTCAAAGTCAATTGAAACTTAGACTCTGAACTACACCAGATCAGTTTTAAGCCTCCATAAAGAGCCATTAGAATTCATCTTTTAGCATTACTCCTCCGAAGAACCCACAGCACCATCAGCTGACCAGTACTACTATGATGGAAGATGGTCGAGCAAATCCGAATGTATCCCTCCCACTGCTTTCAGAAGAGATGTTCCAATAAGTCAGCTTATTAAGTTGCTAAATTTGAAGCCAGAGTTTGAGAACAGAAACAAGTTTCCAAAGAACAAAAAAACACTATGCCTAGGTTACTATCAGTTTCTTTGCAGGTAATAGTGAGATAACACCTTCGGAAAAGAGCGGCACAGCAGTACTGGAAATGGCGGTTGGCAAGACTTATCGAAAAGATTACATTCATGTTTCCGTCTTTTACATGAAGATTCAACAGCTAGGTTTTTTTTTAAAAAAGGACAAATTGGAATCAGTTGCTTCACTACAGGTCTGTACCAACTAATTGGAATTTGGCTTACAGAAAGAGTCAATTTTACGTAAAGATCAGAATTACATTGACAGCTAAAGTAGTGAAGAATAGTATTGTCACTAATATCTCTGTTTATGAACAGAAACACATCAACTCCTTCTAGCCCATAAGCAATGGCAGCTTTTCCTTCCTACCAAGTTCAAGTAATGGTGGTGTGTTCTAATAAAAGATGTTAAATTGTACATCTGGTATACCACGTATCATAATTAATTTTAAATCCATGGATTATTCTTACAGACATGCAGGCTTTCCTTCTACCCTATACTTTTAAACACCAACGTTGTACTGAAGAGCAAAAAATAAAAGGTTAAATTCCATACAGTATCTGTCAGAGTATTTGGCTCATGAACTCTGAAGCTGGAGGAACACATTTGTTGCTGTACTTGTCTTCAAAGAAGACAGCCAAAGAGATCATCAGGATTTTATAAATAACTATTAGTCAGACCCAATTTACAGCTGTGGTTACCTTCACTCAGATTAGTAAACAAACTGTATACTCTGGAAGACTTCTAGCTGGGTGAAAACAAGCTAACACTGAGTCCTGTGGCACCTTATAGACTAACAGATGTATTGGAGCAAAAGCTTTCGTGGGTGAATACATACCCACTTTGTCAGACGCGTGTTGCCACAGGACTCTTTGTTGCTTTTTACAGATACAGACTAACACAGCTACCCCTCTGATACTTAAACTAACACTGTATCAATACAAACCTATTCCTGTCTTGAGGCACTGATATAGTGCATAATTTGCAAAATACTGTTGATAAATAGTTGATCAAACCAACACAGAGCAGGCAAATTGGATGGAGCTCAGGATGACATACCATTGGCTCCAAATGACCCCTTTTCTCCACACTCCCCCATACATTTATAAGGTGGACATTCTAGCCTTGAACTGAAGTCTCCAGCTTGAAGTCTACTCAGTTTCAAAAAATAGATTAAAAATGGTTCCAGGTGCTACATCTACCTTTAGTCCCTCAGCCAATTTGCTGTTGTTTTACAATTACTTTAAAAAAAAAATGTTACTCCCTATAGCTGTACAGAAGGACGCACAAAAACAGAAAACTTAAGTTATATTAGTGGCTAGGATGCTAGGCTCTGACTTATGGGAAGATGTATGTTTGATTCCCTGCTCTGCCACAGACCATGCATGGCTCAGTTTCCCCATCTGTAAAATGGGAACAAGCAGTTTTTTCCCTACCTCATGGGTGTGTTGTGAGGATAACTACATTGAAGATTGTGATTGTTCAGATAATACAGGAATGGGGGCCTTAGACAGAAATGCATAAAGTAAACCAACTGAAAAACATCTGTTTCTTCTAGTCACTCTGTTATACTCATTGCAGGTGTTACTTGCGACTAGATTCAGAAGTGAGACTTAAATTGATCTCTCTTAATTCTCTATTTCTTGATTTTTATTAGTTTAAAGGTGACCAGCAAAGAAAGGAGTTGGAGTTATGCCTGATTTGCTTAAAAGGTTTTTGTTTTATGAGGGTTTTTTGTTTTAACTTCTTCTGTTTTCTTTTACATAAGAAATTAAAGTCTTGTCTGCCCTGGAAAACTCTGGGTATATTTACACCGCAATTGGCAGTGTGATTGCAGCACATGTAGACACACTCAAGCAAGCTTTAATCTACCTAGTTCAGGTCCCAATACCAGTGAAGCCACAGCAGCATGGGCTAGCCACCTGAGCACGTGCCCAGGCTCCCTGGCAGGCTTGTACTAGGGCAGCTAATCCGATACTGCTGCAGTTTCATTGCGGTTGGTGCCCAACATTAAAGCTATTTTGGGTATGTCTACACGCCGTGGTGCAGATATACCTTCTGATGACAGGACATCACAAGAATTGAGAGGGAAAGGCCATTTCCAATCAGCGTGTTTGAAACTCTGACTCCTGGGCAATGAACATTTTGAAGTTTCACCAACTCATTCTTTCAGTTCAGCTGTGAGAGCCACAATACATGTTTTTAGACCTCTAGGAATTCCTCCAGCAAAACCAGCGAAGACCAGACTTGATATTCCTGATACCTCAGAGTATCAGACAAGACAACTTTCGGGACAAGCTGCAGCAAAAGGGAATACAAGAGCCCAATTCTTTAAAAATCCTTCATAGGTTATTCCCCTCCCCCCCACATATTTATTACTACTCAGGAGATAAAAATAAAATATAAATGCCCATAAATCTACAAGTTCTATATTGCCCAACTGACAGAGTACCAACTAATGAGTTAATTTTTCCTAAAGGTATAATTAACAGTTATTCATAAAATTGTCCATAGGGACACTATCAAATTAAAAGTCAAGTTTATATATTTTTTTGCTGGTTACTAATACCTTAGACTGATCATATGTTTAAAAAGACATTTACTTTTCACAGTTTATGTTCTATTTTTTGCACCATATTCATCTTCACAAATGACCAGAATAATCAATTTAACTATCTAGCTCTCATGCACTAAAAGCAATGCTGCACTAGGTATACTGTAGAGGCACGTATAAATTCAAGTGAAACTTTTCATATCAAGTCTTAAAATCCACAAAGAAAGGTTTCTATTATTTTTCAGGTTTGTTTGTTGTTTTTTAAATAAAGGAGAGGGTTTGTTTTTTAAAAAACTAAGCCCAAATTTCAGGCCTAAACTACTCAGGAGTACCTATTTAAAGAACAGATATTTTAATATTTACAAATACATTTTTAAAAGAATACCATTTACAGAATGGCTTACACATTTTTCCAAACCCACCCCTGTCTTACATGCCATGGTAGAATATTAACTACCAATAGTTAAGTACTTAACCTGTCTTGCTTCACCTGCCCATAGTGCTTCTCCAGATGGAAATTGACAAGCAGTTGCGCTCCACTGGGTAAGCTCTGCATGTTGCAGTCATTGGGGATGCTCTACGCGGAACAAAGAATAGGTGAAGGAGAGAGAGAGGAGAAACAATGACCTATCAGCAACAGATGATCAGGTCAGTTTATGGGCTCTTGCACATAGCTGTTCCCTCATGGTTCTAGTAGCAGAGTGATTCCACTAAGGCCCGGTCTACACTCGGGGGGAGGAAATCGATCTAAGATACATCAACTTCAGCTACAGGAACAGTGTAGCTGAAGTTGATGTATCTTAGATCGACTTAATTACTTACTTCACATCCTTGCAGCGCGCTGCAGCTTCTCTGTCAACTTTGCTTCCGTCTCCTGCTGAGCTGGAGCTCAGCAGTCCACGGGAGAGCAATTGGGGATTGATTTATCGCGTCTACACTACATGTGATAAATCGATTCCCGATGGATCGATCTCTACCCACCGATCTGGCGGGTAGTGTGGACGTACCCTAAGGCAGTTCTCAAATTTTATAGCCATATAGCAGTTTACATGAAGAGTAAGCGTGCCTGTCTACAGATGTTTTTAGAATGGCAAGCATTTTATCCTTCATGAAGAGTCACTCTGTCTGCTTTTATCATCTCATCTCCCCCACCACTCATTGTATGTTTCCTATGGGACCTCTCCCCACCACAGGTGGCCCTGGTCTCACTGCCAGCGCCTAGAGTCTCCAGTTGGTGGCTGGCATCTCCAACCTGAGGGTAGCTGCTGTTTCCTCTCCTATGTAGCAGCAGCCTCTATAGGAGGTAGCTAAGTTTGCTCCTTCTTCCAGCTGCTGTTACAGGCATCAAGAGACTGGACAACCGTAGAAGCAGCTGCAAGCATGGAAGAGTTAGCACCATGCGGTCAGTCTGCTCTCCACTGAGCCGTATGAGGATTACAGCAGTTTCCACTGTTGGACCCGCTGGGAAAGCACTTTAAGGAGTACCACCACTAAAGACGAGATTTTCCTGGAAGAGAAGCTTAGAAACAACTACCAAGGGTGTAGACCGGGGGCGTGGAAGCCTAGAATTCCTACATTTCTTCAAGTCATTGGTCTGGGCCAAAATCACCATCAACAGCCCTGCAGACAAGAGTTACGTAACTTCATGGAACATTTTAACAAGAGGGGGAATTAACATCAATATTCTAAACAAATTTCAATAGCAATGATGATCACAGGATTGCCAGACTGCATAATTGCTTCACTGGCAAACAGTATCACTCCACTCCTGGCTTATTTAGCTAAATGTCTTTCAAACAAATTGTAACCCAATGTCCTTTTACAGAGAAAACACATAGTTTTACCCAAATAATGATAGGGAGAAATGAATTAATAAGTGTAGACAAGAAAGCAGAGAGACATTGTCCAAGACCAAATTCTATCTTCTCGCAATTTAAGAGCTTACTGTTATTTTGCTTGTCCACTCTCTGAAGATGATAGTGTACTTCTCCCTCCACCTCCATATCACAAACAGTTCCCCTTCCCTCACTATGCAGCTGTGTGCACCATACTGCCTACCACTACACTAGCACTACCACCCAACTGATGATCGCATTTCAGCGGTGCTGCATGTAAAACAACTTTGGGATTCTTTAGAATGAAAGGCACTACAGAAATGTAAGTTATTGATCTGGCTACTGAAGATCAAAAATGGGTGATTGATATTTGAAGTGAAACAAAGGGAATACTTGGCAATACTAAAACCAGGCACATTGTCAAAAAAAGAGAGGAATCATGCTGCTTGTCAGCCTCTGGTTAGAGATACCAGCTCTTTAGTGAACGAATTTAATGTTGCACGTTTGAGAGAATCAAGTACCAGCTACCTTACCAGTCACATCACCTGCAGCAAGTGATGAGCCAGACCCCACCCACCATCACCACACTTTGCAAGTATCACTGCATCTCTCTCAAGCAAGATTTCGTTGGACTCTTTCACAAGAGTGGGCGAGTTCTCAGCAAAACTTTCAGCACCTTCCCCATGGTTCCTTGGTGTCAAGCTACCTTTGGAGATAGGAACCCTGACTCCAAGCCAAGGCCAGAACTCGTATGACTGTTCGACATGGGATGAAGATCACGCCCAGAGGCCCCGATTCATTGCCACAGAATCCCGACGCTTCTTTGGGGTGGGGGCGGAGGGAGGAAAGCGATGGAGGGTAAAACGCAGGTAGAGGCACGTGCGTGTCACCACCCGGGCCAGCCCCAACCCCTGACCCGACCCCGCCTCCCCAGAAGAGATGGGGCGCGGGCGGGCCCATCAAACAGGAGGCACAATCCTGCCCCCCTGGACCCAGCGCCCAGTAGAAAGGGGGCCGCGCGTGGGCCACCAGCTGCCTGTCCCGACGGGCCGGCCGGGCGGGGGCAGGGCCCCAGCAGGAATGAGGACGCGGCCCCTTTAAGAGGCCTAGCAGGCGCTCAGGGGCCCGGGCTCCTCGCTGCCGCCCAGCTGAGCCCACCTAGGCGGGGTCCCCCGGGCAGGCCGCGCTGCCTAGCCCGCCCCCCGCGCACGCGGCCGAGCCCGACCCCGGGCCCATCCTCACCCCGCTGTCGGCCGCCTCCTCCCAGCTCTCAGCGACCTCCTCATCTTCCATTTTAACTCCCCTCCGCCGCCGCCGCGCCAGCCCGCCCCCCGCGCATGCGCACGGCCCGCGCAACCGATCGGCGAGCCGGCGGCCGCTCCCTCAGCACATGCGCGCTGGGAGCCAAGCTCGGCCCCCTTTCTGCACGTGCGCACTACTGCCCGCCCCCCGCCCCGCGGACATGCGCACTGTACAGCCAACTGCCCGGCGCGCGGCTGAGTGGGGCGGGGTGCGGACAGTCAGCGGGGAGCCGGGCCAAGAGCACCCCTCCCCCCCCCGGGCCAAGAGCACTTCTGTCCCCCCTCCTCCCCGGCCATGAGCCCCTCTGTCCCCGCCCCTCGGCCACAGGCAACCAGGCCATGACCACCACCCCCCCTGCCCCCACCCCCAGGCCATGAACACACCTGTCCCCAGCCCCGCCACAGGCAGCCGGCCTATGAGCCCCCTGCCCCCCCACTTTGGCCACAGGCAACAGGGCCATGAACACCCCCCCCGGGCCATAAGCATCCCTGCCCCCCCCCCCGGCCCATGAACACACCTGTCGCCCCTGGGGCCATGAACACCCCTGTCCCCATCCCCTTCCACAGGCAGCCAGGCCATGAGCACACCTGTCCCCGCCCTCTGGCCACAGCCGGCTTATGAGCACACTTGTTCCTTCCCCCGGGGCCATGAGCACCCCTGTCACACCCCACCCTCCCCACCAGAGGCAGCCAGCCCATGAGCACATCTGTCCCTCCCCCTCGGGCCATGAACACACCTGTCCCCCCCCCTCTGGTCACAGGCAGCCAGGCCATGAACATGCCTGTCCCCTCCCCCGGGCCATGAACACACCTGTCTCCTTCATGCCTCCAGCAGCTGTTGATTTCTTGAGAGCACAGCAACATATTGCAAAGACCTTCTTTGTCTCACTCTCTAATACAGGTGTTACCAGCGCTGGGAATGACAGAAACCTTTGGTTTTGCCAGTAGTCAGCCACTCTGTGCTGGGGTACCTATTGCCTCCCACAATGGAGGTAGGTTTAGGCTCAGCCAATACTTGGATAAGAGGCATCCCAGAAGCACCTTGGTGCTGCAAAATGGGACTGACAATTTAACAGATGGCAGGTGCCGTTGCTGTGTGTTAATGTTGAACTAATGCATCAGGCTATTCCTAAGAGATGCTGTGGTGCTATTGGATGAGATGTAACTCCACAGTCCCGGCTCCTTGTGGCTGTTGACGTTACCAAGCCATTTTGTAAGAGCAGAGGTGGCCAAACTCCCATCTGCCTCCCTAAAGTCCCTAGTTTGCCCTCTCAGGCAACACTTCAGCAATGGGTAAAGCACAATAGCTTCCTAAGTGCATGTACAGTGACACCACCAGCTGTGCCGATCTGTGGATAGAAGGGATGTAGAAGCATATGAGGTCACTGGTAAGGTTTTGTGTCACAGGGAGCTGGTGGATGTGTTGCTTTTGGGGATCTGTTGGTGATGGCTGGGAAAGCCTAATGGCGCGCTGGAGTATGTTATTGATAGCAGTGTACTCAATGTGAAAGTGGGCACGAAGGCACAGGTCTTTCCTCTTCATTCACTTCCATTCTTTCAAGGTTTTGGGCCAGTCCCTGGGGGACTGCCCCTTGATGTGGTGGGCAGGCTTGTGTGTTCCAGTGACACTCAGAACTATGCCAGTGGGAACTTGAATTGCTGGGAGGCCTCCCCAGGCCAGAGAGGTCAAAGGACAGCAAGCAGACAAAAAGCAGCCCAGGTTGGGTTTCAGTGATGGGCTAACAACGTATCCTCACAAAACAGGGATGTCATAGAAACACAAGGTCAATACTTATGTGGAACCTTGTTCGTGGCCTAAGTGACATTTGATGGCACAGAAAGGAAACCTGTTTCAGAAAGTTCTGAGTGGATGGAGCATGTCCTGCTGCAACCCTGACTTCTACTAACCCTAGCTTTGTTTGCTGGTAGTAACCCTTAGCGAGACAAGGTGGGGGCTGTCACGACTTTTATTGGACCAGCTTTAAAAGCTGTTCCCTCCTCCACCTTCTCTCTCTAATATCCTGGGATGGACTCGGCCACGACTACCCTACATACAATAGGAATCGCTGTTAGTTATCTAATTCCTTTTAGTGTCCACACAAGGACCCTACCCTAGTCTCTAAAGCCCAGATTTTGAATGGTATTAGGCATATACAAAATCTGGACCTCTGCGCCTTAGTCAACAGTTCATTAGCCCGATCAAAAAGACTGAGCTGGCAGCTGCTCCTCACCTCAACCTCAAAAAAGTATTAACTGAAGATTAAATCAACCCAATCAATCCTGCCTGTGATGGAGCTTACCCCTCATCACTTCACCTGCAAGGTAAGGGATACAATTCCAGTTAGTGATGTGCTGCACCTGGCCTCCTAGCCAGATGAGACAGATAGGCCTGATAAGTAGCCTGAGGGAGCTCAGGCAGGGGAGTTTGTTCCCCTCCTCTGAGGAAGGTCTGGGACTGGTAGATTAAGCAAAACTATAGGGATAGCACTGGCCATTGGAAAAATTGGGGTGAGATCTAGGCGAGACTGCAGAAAGGGCAGGACTCTCCTGTGGAGGGAAGCTCATAGGGGGCAGAGCAGGCCCCTATGGGAGGGAGCCCTGAGGTAAGGTTTGTAAGAGGATAAGAAACAGCGCAGAAGAATATTTGGTTTTGATTGGGCTTGTTTCTGGTAGGGGCCTGAAGTTGGGTGACTTGGATTAAGGTCTGGGGCTGGTGGCCTGCAGGAGGTGCTGGAGCTGACAACAGAGGCAACATCCTGCCCTGACCTATGCGGGAGGGTAACTCAGGGTACTGGAGTACCACCATACCCCTCTTACCACAAATTGCTAGCTTCTACCCCCTCCCCAAAAGGCTGGATAAAGAAGGGCCTTGCAACCTTCCCTGAAGGTTAACATAGTCTAGCTGCTACTTGCCAAGAGTGAAGGCTTCTCTTGGAAAATGCCCTGCTCTCTTATATTGGTTTCAGCATTAGCCTGCTAAGCCTAAGGTTGTGAGTTCAGTGCTTGAGGGGGCCATTTAGGGAACTGAGGTTTTTGGGTTTTTTTAAACCCATCTGGTAATTTGCCCTGCTTTGAGCAGGGGGTTGGACTAGATCAGGGGTCCCCAATGTGCCCGCTTGGCGGAATTTCGGTGGATGCTCGTCCGCCGCCACGGTCCTCCGTGGCTTGTCGTCTGGCGTCTGCCAGATGAAAAAGGTTGGGGACCACTGGACTAGATGATCTCCTGAGGTCCCTTCCAACCCTGATATTTAATATCCAGGAGGCTGCACCTTTGCTGATCCCAACTACAGCAGTCGATGAGAGATTTCATCCCCTTTAATCTCAAAGAGCCAGGTCTCAGGTCAGATGGTGTTCAGAGGGCAATATATTTCCTATCCTCAGAGATAAACAGCCAGTTGGTACAGGTCAGAGACCTGGTGACCTAGTGTTGCCAGGCTGCACCTATATCTGTAAGCCCTTTTCAGACATCAGGTGATAATCCAGCACATGGCACTCTCTCTACAGGAGCAGAATTGAAGCAAATGGAGAGACTCCTAAAGCTCTCATGGACTTAAATGGGCTTTGGGTCAGGCTCTTTACTGCTTATTTGCCGTGCAGGGGTGTTGTGAAGCTTAATTATATATGTCCAATATGTTGAGGCCTTTGCTTGGAAGGTGTGATTTGACTGGAGTTTGGAGGATCTGCTCTCCTTTGAGTTTGAACAGTGGCCAAAATTCTGGAGCAAAAATATGGGGAGGGAGGGAAGAGGCTTAGATCACTGGTGGAGACACCACTTTTTAGGCCACAAAGGGCCTGGCAGCTACTGCTGTTCTTTGCTGGGAGAATACAGATTACATCACCCCAGTGCCACACAGTTATACAGTATCTTGAAAATGGTGTAACCCACTAGTGAGTGTGTGTTACAGGGATTATATGGTGAAGTTGCCTGTGATGACCGAGCCGGTCCATTTCAGCCTGATGATCCTGGTCCTCCTTCGTGCTGATCCACACACAAAATGTGAATTGTCATAGTCCTCAGCTACAGAGCTTTAAATCCAGCTATCGTAGCTCATGCTTTGAACTCTAGAGGTTGGTCTGCAGATCAATCCCACCGGGTCAGCCAAGAGGGCACTTGTCACACTGGAACATTCTACAAACCATTAATCCTTCAGCTTCCTGGACAGAGAACAGATAAAAACCAGGGAATTTCTATTTACTTCGCTTCCCTCTGACAATGCTTAGTGGTGGCAAGGTTTCAAATGAGCCCTTTGAACAGTGGTTTAAAATTAACTAATTCAAACAGTGGTAACAAACCTGAACTCTACGAGCACTTGGGATATGTCACTGGGTTAGGGTGTGGGGAGTGAAGGCATTTAGGGCCTGGACTCATCTTGCCAAGGGGCTGAATGTCTCAGGGTGACCAGATGTCCCAATTTTATAGAGACAGTCCCTATTTGAGGGGCTTTTTCTTATATAGGTGCCTATTACCCCCCACCTTCTGTCCCAATTTTTCACACTTGCTATCTGGTCACCCTCGAATGTCTTCAGCTCCCAGTAAAGTGGAAAGGGAATTGGTCACTCAGCCCTTCCCAGCACTGGGCTCTCAGCGATGCTCTGAGAAGGCTGGTGAAGTGTTACATAGAGTGTAGAATTCATCTGCTGTAAGTGCAGGGCACAGAACCCCATTTGAAGGCCCTTCTGTGCCTCCTGCTGTTATTTCACTGGTTAACCTGAATTTCTGATATGAAGATTAGCCATAATAGGCTGAAAGACTCTTTAGTGCAGGGGTCCCCAACGCAGTGCCCATGTACTGCCCAGTGGACAAGCATCTGCTGAAATGCCGCCGAAACGCGGCGTCATCAAGAGGTGTTGCTGCCAAAATGCCACTGATTTTCGGCGGGATTTTGGCGGCGACACCTCTTGATGTTGCCGCTTTTTGGCGGATGCTTGTCCGCCGGCCACGGTCCTCGGTGGCTTGTCATCCGGCGCCTGCCACCCGGAAAAGGTTGGGGACCACTGCTCTAGTGCAACTCCCCTTAAATCAGTCATATTACACTAGGGATGAACTTGGCCCACCACCTTTCACAGAAGCTCCCAAAAGTAAATGCCATGCACTCTTCCTAGCCTTATGTGTTCCTGTGCATCGCAACTGCAGAGCAATGCAGTAGCTTTATTTTCATGTTATTTATTTAGATTTACATCATAAAAAGACTCCTTTGCGAGGACTCTAGGGCCCCCAACACTTAAACGTACAACATAATAGTGCCCCAGCAGCATTACAAAGCAAACATTCTTACTGGAACATACCTCAACTTGGCCATCTACAATACCTCACCTCCATCATCCCGGGAACATCTCCTCAGCTCTCCCCAAACCCTGATGAATGGTGACAATGTAATTATTGCAATGTACCAGCAGATGGCGACTGGCATCCTACAAACTCCACCTAAAAGCCTCCTGAACAGGGTTCGGTTCTACACTTGTCCGACACCCCCTTTCAGCAGCCCCGACCCCACACAGCTAAATCTGCAGTCCCACTCTCTCTGCATGCTCTCAGACGTGGCCCGTACAGTCGTCTTCAACTCTGGAAGGCTACGCCAACAAAACATCCAGCCTGTGGGAGGAAAAGATCTTGCAGTGCAAAGCTTCTGCATCTTTTGGGCAGAATCTAATGCAAATATAGTGGGGCCATGCGTTGAGGCAAAGCCTTCTGCAAGCCACTGCAGAACTGAGAAAGGCTGTGAATACATTCCAGCTATCCACACGGATATTTTTATATAAAGGGTCAGCCTGACTCAGTTGCCTCTAGGACAGAAAGCATAGGCAATGCATTGCATGCAGTTGGGGGGGGAAGGGGGGAAGGGGTGTAACATTCGTAGAGGTGCTGATCTCCACGTGCAACATTAGGCAGCTTCTGTGTCTTTCCAGAAGGAACTGAAATGTCCCAAGGCACGTTTTAAAAAAAGAATCCGGAACAGATGTGTGTGTCCTGGGCAATAAACCAGGTGAGAATGGCTGTGGAAGCTTCTCTGTTCACCTACACACAGGCTGAGATTTAGGGCCTCAGCGACTTCCACTAGTGTTATCTTGGAGGGGCCCCAGCCCTTCTTTTTGCCTTTGCATCCCCCCAGTCCCTTGGGGGGATGGAAGAGGGAAGCATCCCTATGCACTGCCTATGTCCAGTCTAGTGACTGCGGGTAAAATGTTCAAAGGCACTTAAGTGACTTAGGCACTGGGAAAATGGGACTCAGGCTCCCAAGTCACTTAGGCTCCCAGGTCACTTGCTGGAGGATTCTCTGCAGCTTAAGGTCTTCAAACCACAATTTGAGGACTACAATAACTCAGACATAGGCTAGAGGTTTGTTACAGGAGTGGTGGATGAGATTCTGTGGCCTGCATTGTGCAGGAGGTCAGACTAGATAATCATAATGGTCCCTTCTGACTTTAAAGTCTATGAGATGCTTTGAAATATTTTACTTTAAGACTCATCCCCATAATATTTTATGTGCTGAAGTCTATGCACATAAATATTGGGGGATTTATACCCGCAGGCAAGTCCTGGCCCTCACCTCTGCAGGCATGTGCCTCAGTAGAGGCAGTGAGTGGAAACTTGCTTTGAATGAGGGGGTAGAATGGTGGTGCTTTGCATGGGGAGTAGAGGGAGGCTGGGGCTGAGGGGAGGTTGTGGTGTCACACAGAGGAGGAGGAGGAGGAGGAGTGGGGTGCATGGGGAGCGAGGGGAACTATTGAGACTTGGCAGAGGGGGAGGATTCCTACCTGCATTCCAGCCTGATCCTGTGCACCGTGGTGGATGATCCAGCCCCCCTGCCCGGGTCCCACTTTTATCACTGCTCCTCCCCCATCAGTTGACAGGGAGTGACACCTGGGGTGGAAACACAGATCAGCCCCACTATATTTCCATTGCAAGCCGCTAGCCATCCTGCCACCCACCCCAGTCCCATTCCGCCACTTCTGTGTCTCAGTGTTGCAGAGCCCAGGGCCACAGGGTTTCCCTGAGCAACCATCCATAAGGGCTATGTAGGTGGACCAAGGACAGGATCAGGTGATCTGCTGCTGTACACGTTGTTCAGTCCTTCCGCCACACTAATGGCCGGAACACTCTCAGTGGAGGGGCGTCACTGTCATGTCAAGGGCTTGGGAGCACAATTCTTTCCCCACTAGGGATCTCGTTGCTGCTCAGCTGTAATACTTGGCCTGGGTGTGGAGGAGTGGTTACATTTTCCGTAATATTTGTATCAATCCTCTGCATGCCTCAGTTCCCCACTGTGCTTTGCATTGCTACCCAGTGGATGTGAAAGGATGAATACCAGTGCTGAAATAGTGCGGGGGGGCATGAGGTGTGTGTGTGTCCCCTAGCTGTCTGGGTGGAATGACTGGGTCATTACAGAGCTGGTTGAGAACAACGCAGATCAATAGAGGATCCAGAGATAATGAGACATCCCCACCCCCCATGACTGAACAATCGACACAAGAAACCCTAGGAGGTGGAACATGTGACCTCAGCTGGAGAACAGACTGGCAAAAGTGTCAGGCAGCTGGAGTAAGGGCTACCTTTTGGAGGCACCCAGCGGTTCACACCTGGGACCAAGGCCACAGAGCCAGATGGAGCTGATAGCAGCCTTCATTACACTGGCTTGACCAGGATGGACTATATTGAACCTTTGCCTGTCTGTGACAACCTAAGGATTGTCAGCTTCTGCAGCCAGGTCACTAATACATTCTTACCTTGTTTTGGAAAGGCTGCCACTGCCAATACTCACTGAGAGCATTGTGCCCTGAAGGTGCCCAGGACAAGCCTCCTGCAGGCAGCTGGATTCATTGCAGGGAGCCAGAGGGAGAAACAGGGATTGTTGGGGCCTGAAGGCCCAGTCTTGATGTCCATGGGTCTGCCCCTGTAGAAACATGTGTCCTTGAGATTCGGCACACTAAAGGGGTCATTCGCAAGGCACTGGTTACTGACTGGGGCATAGACCAGACCCTGTGAATCCACAACACTTGGCCTGGCTGCTGGGTTTTGGCCCTTGATAATTCTGTATAATAATTCTAATTTTAAAGAAAAAGAAATTCACACATCAAAAACTTTGTGAACAATAGGTTAAGGACACCTGTGGAGGGGAGGGATAGCTCAGTGGTTTGAGCATTGGCTTGCTAAACCCAGGGTTATGAGTTCAATTCTTGAGGGGGCTATTTGGGGATTGGTCCTGCTTTGAGCAGGGGGTTGGACTAGATGATCTCCTGAGGTTACTTCCAACCCTATGATTCTATGACACTACATAACATTACCCATTTACAGGTACTACATACCACAAAAGTTGACATTAATAAAATCTAAGGGTTAAAATATAGAAATGAGAAACGCTGTATATACCCTTAGGGGAAATATATTGGCATTAGGGGAAAAAATCTTTGACATTTCAAGAACAATCTTTACACTCTCCTTCCCTCCCATGTCATAGCAGACGTGGCAGTGACTGCTGTAACTTAGGTAGCTCGAATGTTTCCAGTCTCACCTATATTCACTTGCTCAGGATCCTGTCCAATCTCTGGCCCTTTAGGCGGTTTCCCAGGTGTGGTCTCTGCCTGAAGCAGACTCCTTGTTAGTAACGGTCCCTGGGGTGTTTGTGGGTAGAGGCAGCTGCAGCAAACCTCACACCTTTCCTTTGTGGAAAACCCTCGTTTACCTGCTCTGCCCCTGGGAGGGTAGGAGAGGGGTGATCGGGGGGAATGGGCCTGCATGGTTCTTGGGGACAGGGTCTCTATGCAGGATGCGGCCCAGCTAACAGATGCACGCAGGGTAGGGTGCAAAGGGCTGGGGGACAGGAGCTGCAACGGCACGTTCCTTAGTATGCAAATGACCTTCCCAACATGGCTCCCAGCATTGGCACTCCCTCCATAACTGCCCTTTTCAACATGGCGCCCACCCCGTTCATGCCCTTCCCAATATGATGGCCGCATTCGCACTCTTAAGGGACCCTTCCAATATGGCGCCCTTCCTTGCCCTCACGCTCTACCAATATTTGCCTTTCTCAACGTGACAGCCACACCCTTTCCTGTGCGAAAATTGCCCTTCTAAGTATGGCGCTCAGCCTGCCCTTCTTCGTTGACCTTCCAATCATGGCGCCTGTCATTTCTCATTTGTGTCCCTGCTGGGAGAGCCCTTTATGGCTACTCGTTTACTCCCAGCCACTGCCCTTCCCAACATGGCGCCAGGTTGGGTTAACCCTTCCTACAGGCCTGTTTCCCAGCCGTGTGACCTTCCCAATATGGCCCCCAGAGCGGCCCCCTGTGCTGACCTTCTCAGGATGACGCCTTTCTCTTTTTCACGTGACCTTCCGAACCCGATTTCAGCCGCCCACACGTCACGTGACCTGGCCGGCGCGCGCCTGCGCGCTGCGCTCCCCCTCCCGGCTGGACTGGAGCCGTGGCGGCTGCGATGCTGCCGAGCGGAGTGAAGATGGCGGCGGCCGAGGGCGGCTCGGGCTCCCGGTGCCCGTTGCTCTGAGGGGGGTTGGGCAGCGCGGCCGCGGAGCAGGGGGAAGGGCCCCGGCTCCTGCCTTTACCCGGGCCCGGCAGGAAGCGAGGCGGCGGCGGGGAGGTGAGTCCCGCCGGGGGGGGCGGGGGCGACTGGCGGGGCCCGAGGGCCGCTGCGGGAGGGGGTGGGGTCCCCATGAGGTGAACCCCCTGACTGTGTGTGGGGGAGGGGATCGTCTGTCTAGAGCGGGGGCCCCTGTGTAAGGGGCTGGGAAGCTGCCGCGGGGAGGCAGTTAATGCCTAAACTTGGGGGGAGAGGCTCCGCTTGGGGGGGCGGGGGTGGGAAGAACCCCGAAGCTCCCGCCCCCCAAACCAGGCTCTGATTTAGGGGAGTGGAAGCCTGGGGCAGGCGTGTCCTCTCCGCGCCTGGGGGGTGAGGAGGGGGCGGAGGCTTTATGTGCCTCCTGCTGCCCCCAGGTCTGGGGGGGCGGGGGGGGCTTGCAGCCTCTCAGCAGGGCTCAGAGAGAGGAGGTGATTGTGGAAGCACCTGCAGTGTTAATTGGTCTTTCCCAAAGAGGAACCAGCTCTGGGCTGTGCTCAGGAAAGACCTGTTCTGCCCTGGTGTGATGGTGCCTGCTTTCAGGGAGGGAGGTCTGGAAGGGGCGATTCAACAGCAAATCCGGGGACAAGAGTTGGAGACACTGCTCCTCCCATTTGTTAGAGAAGTGCTTGAGTTCTCTGTGTCTAACGAAAGCTGTTTATTTTTACTGTCTTTTGATATAATGCTGATAAGGGAGTTACACTCCAGATTACGCACCGCAGCTCCTGCCAAAACCTAGTCAGTCCAGAGTAGTCTACATCTGAGGCATGATTCTTTAAGTTTCTATTCTGATTGCTATGCTGAATGGGAGGATGGTTCTGCACCATCATGGCACAGTGCTTGTGTGAGGAACAATTGTGCTAAGATTTCCATTTGCTTTTTTTTTTATTACTCACTAAATACTAACTTCTGAGAGGATGTCGCAACTTCACCATTTTAGGAATAAGGAAAAAGCTTGTTCCTCTTCTCAGTATATTAATTGTCTGGGATATCGTTAGTGAGAGCACATTCTGAGAAAAGGGATTTCTTCCAGTACATTCTGTTTTTGTAAAAGGCATTAAACCCTGATTGTACTAATGTCTTGGTACAGGCAAAGTTGTCAAAAAATTGGGATTTCATTAAAAAACACAAACTTCAGCAATGCAGCGCTAAGCATAAATTTCAGGTAACACAGATCCAGACAATCAGGATTGAGAAAACTTGTGTTCACTTGTAATCGTCTTCATAAGAAGGCTGGTGTTATAATGAAGCTGCCAGTAGAAATGGCATTTTATACGTATAAAAATAAAGATGAGTCCAAAGAAAATATTTCAGATCCCTGGAGAACTTGGTGTGAATTCAGAATCTAAATTGGGCTCTGCATTTTGTGCCTTGGGTCTCTGTGATAATATATACATTGAATTTAGGAAGCTTACATGGTGTTAATGCTAGTGGTGAACTCACCCCCCCTCTCCCCCAACTCAGTAAGGCACCCTCATCTTTTCATGTACTGTATATTTATGCCTGCCTACTGTATTTTCCACACCATGCATCTGATGAAGTGGGTTTTAGCCCACGAAAGCTTATGCCCAAATAAATTCCTTGTCTCTAACGTGCCACAAGGACTCCTCATTGTTTTTGCTGATACAGACTAACCCACCAACCCCTCTGAAACCTGTAATATAAACAGCAAGAGACGGTAGCATGGGTATTACTTTACATTATCCACCTTCTCTGGCTTTCTTCTTTTAGCCTGGTTCGCTGGTGATATTAGTGAAGAAGGGTTTTTTGTTATAATGATGAACTGAATAGTGTTACTTCAGTGGAATTGTCTCAAAATGCGTAGTTTTTACTTACGAGGGTTACATTGTATTGTTGTAAGCAAGATGGAACCAAGCCTCTCTGCGTGATGTATTTTGCACAGTGGAATTTAAGTTTGGAATCCTAACATATTCCATCTCTGAGAGTAGATGTCTTTTTTTTTTTCACGGCTTCCGAGACTGAGGGTGGAACCTTGGCACCTTGCATTCCTGATTTTGTGTTCTGATCTCTGCTGTTGGAGGTGTTGGGAAAAAACCGAAAGGCATAGGAAGCCTGACTGTATTGAAATGTGTGGCTGTAGTATATGGTATCCGTTTGTTGTAACTCTTTCCTGCTTATAAACTAACCCAATTATGGGACTTCTGTTGTGAGGCTTGCTTAATGCTGATTGATGGGCATATAATTTACATTAAAATGGTTTCAGTTATAGTGAGAACTGTTTACACTGCAGGCCAGTAAATGGTGGAACCTTGCAAGAGAGACTTTATTTGGGCAGAGAAAAACAGATTTGATCTAGGCATGGTCATTTCTAAAGGAGGGGTTGATTGCACTTGAGATACCGTTATTAACCTAAATTCTAAACTGAAGAGTAGCAGTGTTCAGCCTTTACGAGCCGCCTTGCCATCTAATGGCAGCAAAGCTGGAAAGAATCAGTATATGGTGTCCCAGTATTGTGTGCATTATGAAGTCACATCTATATGATGACATTGCATTGTCATGACACACTGATGCAACATCACAATACAATGATTATAGTCAGGGCATGAAAAACTTATCTGATGTGCTAATCAGAAGACTAAACCTGTTAACTAGATGCTGACTTGAAATATTAGGGGACCCTCACCATCATGCTTTGGGGCAGTACTTTGATGAGAAGTGATATCCTAACCCAGCTTCTGGGAAGGGAAGGATGCTGGGATTCTTACTAGGGTTTTGTCCCTGGACCTTACTTGGGGAAGGGTAGAGACATCTTTCTTAATAAGAGATTACATTGTTGCATGCAGTAGTGATAGTTTTCAGTGCTGTGTGCACCATTTCTCTCTCATACACTCTGACTGCAAGTATAATAGTAAAACAAACAGCTTTCTATCATCTGCCTTTACTGTCTCTTGATAAATAAACTCTCTTGCGAGCACTCAAATTTGTCAATTTCAATAATGAATTTTTCCATTCTCAAAATTCAAGGAAGTTGTAAAAGAACCTTTTTAAAGAATGAGGCTCATGCACAAAGTGGACTCCCATTGTAGCTGTGGTTAAAATACAATATCTCAGATCATTCATTGGTAGTAAGGAGCCTGGATTAAATTTTACTTGGAGCATTTTAGGTAATTGGTATTAGAGGATACTACTTCCACTATTTTTGTTTGAATTGGGGCATTTGTTCCTGTGTTTTTGCTGGTGAGGTGCATTTGGCAGTCCTTCTGTTAGAATATTCAAACAGTCTGGCTCTGTATTTAGTTTTAGTGTTTCTTTCCATATGTTTAATGGAAAGAGTGACACGAACTGTAGTTGGCAGGGGACAAGGTACACGTTTCATGTGGAGAGAGAAGGCTTATCGATTCATTCCCAGAATATGAATGTTTTTTTTAAAATGTGTGTTCAAAACTTCAATACACTTACACTGTACTTTAGTCAGCTGAGGTAATTGCCAATTTATGCAGCTTCCACATCTTGTGACATAGGGTTGCTTGACGAGGTTACCAGTCTATATAAACACACCTTTGTGGCTGTGTGATGTTTTCCCCCCTGTATTTGGTTATTAGATAAATTAGTCAGAAGATATTGATTCATGTCTCTAACAAATTTGACATTAATAAACACTGACGTCTTTGAAAAGCCAGTGGGATTATGAAATTCAACATTTCTGATATTGGACATGGGCTTAAGAAAACAAAATTTGTCATATTGTCTCAAATAGCTGAATTAAAATTTCCTTTCCAAAATACATACATATAGCCCAGTGAGACATCTGTATTGTTGTTAAAGTGGCAATACTGGGCTTGGTGTTGTGCTCGATGCAGAAAATATTGTCGCTGCCTGTAGGAGTTTACAATCTAAAGTGCCATGAATGTCCTAGAGCTTCAGTTCATTCCCATGAGATTGTTTTGTGGTATGTCCTCTTCCCTAGTTTGCTAGAAACCATTGATATATGTGTGCTCCTCTAGCAGGGAAATGGACACCACCCAAATGCCTGTAAATACAAACAAATAAAAATTGGAATTTATCTCCCATCTAATGTGAATTGAAGTATGATTTATACTCCAACAGTCTATATTGTTTCACATGACTTGGATGCATTTTAAAATGTTTGTCTGGTTTATTTTGTCCTGTGAAGTTCCTGAGTTCCATAGTGGACTGGTCATTCGTTGGTTTTAGGTGGTTTCCTAGTGTTACCTGAATTAATTTTTGCTTGCTTGTTACATGAGCATTGTTGTGCTATATCTGTAACTGTACCCCCTCTGGCTGTGATCTTGTCAGATCTAACGAGATCAGTAGTGTTAATCTAGTCATTATTTTGAGGAGAGCTTCTAAAAACAGCCCAGAGATCTGCAGGAAATGGTGTTGAACTCAGAGAGGAAAGTGTTACTTTGTGAGTCGGTACTGAACCAGCACCATAGCATGATGTGTGGTGGTACTATGCTGATTGTGTACTGGAAGAGATTTAAAAGCAAGGTCTTGCTGTGAAAGACTATCATTTTTCACAGTGGTAAGGATGTCTTGGCAAAATTTAAATTTGGTAGGTGTACGTTCTGCCTAATTAAAATGCCCTCTAGGGGTTGAAAAAATATTAATTTTGCTGGCACAAACAGGATATACTGTCTTAGAGGTGGATGCATTTCATTACATATGTTCACTCACTTACTAGTATTCGAAGTGATTTGGGATCCTTCAGAATAAAAGCCACTGCATAAGCATAAAGTTTCTCTATGAAAGGTAAGGACTCTTTATTAAACATCTGAATATGAAAAAGCAGCAAATGCATCTTTCTGTGTACTGATCAGAAAAACCTGTACTGGATTCAGGTGCCAAATTTTGTAAGTGCTTAAACAATGATATTTTGTTTGCTGGGGGACCTGGTACTGTCCATTTCTAAACTTTTATCACACTGGAATTGATACTAGGCACCATGAAAGAGGTGTTTTATAATGTGTCCAAAGTCCCCAAACTGCTCTTGTTTAAATCATAACAAATTCTTACATACTTCAAGTGTGCAAGGGGAACTATGATAATACAGGTGTTTCATTTGTTATAATAAATTTTTGTGAATACCCTTGTACTGAAATTTTCAATTCTTTTCTCTGTGAACTCCCAGTCACAAAGAGAGGGGCTAGTTGTATTTGGAAGATGAACCTTCTTTGAAAGGCTTAATTCTTTAAAAATAAACTATATTTTCAGAAGGCCATTGGTTTACTCCTCTGACTGATGTTATGTGTGATCCGACTCAAATTCTAATGAGGCTTTTGCTTGTGTGCATTATGGTGGTAAGATTTTCTTTTTTTAGACACAAGTGGATGGAAAATCACTAATCTTTAAATGTCTCTTGGTTGCGTTGTCAGGTAAATTTCTTTTTTTAAGAGAAGGAAGGTGTCTTTCACATTTGAGTGAATACGTTTACAGACATGTGGCAGTGGCTTTTTTACCCTTTTTACGTGGTCCAGTCTATGGAGTAAAGTATATGAGCTAAAACTATTTAGATTAAAGGTAGCAGTTCAAGGGATAAGTGGGAAGTTAACTTTTCTGTCTTGCTGAATTTGTACTGTACCCCTTCCCCACTCTTAGACCCTCCCATCTGCTTCACTCTGGGGTAGCTCGATGATTGTAGTAACAAACCATTATGAATTTAAAACTGTAGGAGCCTACTTGAGTATGATGATTCTGGGCCAAGCATTAGCTTGTCCCTGGAGTACTAGAAAGTGTAACTCTGAGACCTATAAACTGTGTAGCAGGTGTGCGGGCTGTCACCGATGCCTATTTCAGAGAGCATCTTTGACTCTTGGACTACAAACTTTTTAGATCATGTGCTTTGTGTGCTATTAGATATCATGTTTCATCCCAGGAGTTGATGAAATGATCCCACATATATAGTTCATTGTGATTGTAACCACCTGATCACCCTGTCTTTCTAAAAATGGGGAGCTAGTAGTCAGGAGATTTCATTTCTGATTCTCCGTGCACCCTGGTTTGCTTCAGTTGAGCACTCTAAAATGGGGATACTTTGTGAACTCTTGAAAGATCTTTGGATGAAAAGTGCTAAATAAATGCAATAGAAGACCAAAAGTTTATTGAATTTTCCAATTGCCTGAGTAATTTATTTGTAGTATTCTAAAAAAGTTTCTCAGTGGTGCCTTTGTAGGACATTTTGCTAAAATGTTATAAAAATAATCTAAACAAAAACGAATTCTGAAAATAGTTGAAAGACAGGCTAGAGAGAGAGAGAGAGAGAAGAAAATATATACTTCCCTCTTTTGACAAATCTAATTAGAGAAAACGACTTATTATAAAACTCAGAATCTGTAAATTGCTAATGAGAACTAGTGACCTGAAGAATAGCTCTGTGTGGCTCAAAATTTTGTCTTTCTCCTACTATCAGAAGTGGGTCCAATAAAAGATAGCTCACCCATCCTGTCTCTCTCAACAATCTAACTAGAAATTTAATCTGTGAGTTGTCTCTAGTACACCTCTACCTTCATATAATGCTGTCCTCAGGAGCCAAAAATCTTACTGCGTTATAGATGAAACTGCATTATATTGAACTTGATTTGATCCGCCGGAGTGCGCAGCCACCCCCCCCCCTCCCCGAGCGCTGCCTTACCACGTTATATCCAAAGTTGTGCTATATCAGGCCGCGTTATATTGGGGTAAAGGTGTATTGTATCAAAGCTGGATTTTTTTTACTTAACTTTAATTTCACATTTTTGTAGATTTGCATTGTTTTTCTATTAACGGGCCAGATATCTCTTGACCTGTCTTAGTCGTTGGGATGGTTGTTTTTTTCTCATTGTCCTGTCCTCCTCTCTCTGATATAAACCTTAATGTCAGGTCTGACCATGCATGTGCCTGATCACAGGGGAATCCAGAAAAAATTACCACCTCATAATGCGGAATAGCCATTGTGTCCCCTATAGCTTGCCACCCTTAGGGCCAATTTGTTGTACTCTTCATGTTTGTGTGATGTTTGGCTGGCTAGTGAGCTAATGGAGGTGGTACTTATCCTTCTCTTCCCCATCTGCATTATGTCCTTAAGAATCCAAATGAATCACTTCTGGCTTGCTTAAAATATATCAACACTCCACATGAGACCAGTGTTCCTTCTGAATCCTGTTTACAGAGCTGCTTTTCCTCCTGCATGCATGTGTAGCAATACCATTGCTAGTCATGTAAGAAATATCATTTTTAGCAGTCTTAGCTCTTCCAGGTTCTATCGCTAGTGCAGAGCTTATTGATGGTTAGCATAAGGGATTCCAGACTGCCAGCTACAGAGTTAATGGTAGCTTGGCAGGATTTTGATATGTAAGTAGAAATGTTGCCTTACAAGTCAGCTCAATATTTGTTAAATCGTAGTTTGACTGTTGCAGGGACACATGGTGCAGTCATAATTACATGCATCCAATGTCCCTGCAACAATGTACTTGCCTATGCATATAGACCCCAATGAAGAGATGCAAAATATCTTCCCTTCTGAATTGCAGTATACTAAATACGTGTCATTTTTTATTTACAGATTAGTGATCAGAGTATTTATTTCTTCTTTGTGCTCCCTGGTCATATTATGAATGAGAATGCCAGTGACAAATGCTGACACATTTGAATTTGCATGTTAAACTCCTTTGCTCAACAAGAAGGCAAACATTTGAGTTCTCTGCAGAGTTCTGTGTTTACCTTTCTGATATTGGTATCCACCAGCCTTTCAGATTTTGCTTATTGTGTTTTGTGTTTTTAGTTTAGTCCTAACTGTTCTCAGTTAACTGTCAGAAATATCAAATGAGCTCTCAGGAATAGTGGATTATTCTTTTTAATATATAGAGAGGCAGTGTCGTAGTTTATAAGCACAGGTTAGGGAGCCAGAAATCTCTGAAATTATAATTCCAACTCTGTCAGCAACTTGCTGTGAGACTCTGCTACCTTCGGTTCCTTATCTATAAAATGGAGTTAATTACCACAGTGAAATGTACAGAATTAGGCAGTGGAACACCTACTATCTGAATGCTGTTGGAATTTATAATAAAAATATTATTTATGAACGAACTTAGGTTAACTTTTTTGTAATTGAACAGCAGGTTTATACATATGAAATGCTGTCTTTGAAGTGTTTTTTTTTTTAATAACATACTTTTGGTGTCGTACATTTTTTTGAATTAGAAACTGAAAATTATACATGCTAGTGGCTTGTTGCATTAGTTTTGTCAGCTAAAAGTAGTAGTGCTTTAAAAAAAAAATTGAAAAAACTTTATGTAGAAAAAAAGAAGATGTTTCCTTCCTCCTTGATCCTGGTCAGTATGAAATGGAATGTTAATAGGTAGTTAACATTGTACTAATTGATTTTGTCGTCCTTTCCTTTGTAGCATGAAAGTTGATTGTGGCTCTCAACCTTTCCAGACTTACTGGTCCTCTTTCAGGAGTCTGATTTTCCTTGCATACTCCCAAGTTTCACCTCACTAAGGCTACGTCCAGACTACCCACCGTATTGGCGGGTTAAAATCAATTGCTCAGGGATCGATATATCGCGTCTCATCTAGACACAATATATCGATCCCCGAGGGCGCTTATATCGATTCCGGAACTCCATCAACCCCAACGGAGTTGCGGAATCGACAGGGAGAGCCGCGAACATCGATCTCACACGGTGAGCACGGGTGAGTAATCCGATCTTAGATATTCGACTTCAGCTACGTTATTCACGTAGCTGAAGTTGCGTATCTAAGATCGATTTCCCCCTGTAGTGTGGACCAGCCCTTAAAAGCCACTTGCTTACAAAATCAGACATAAATGTCACAGCACACTATTACTGAAAAATTGCTTATTTTCTCATTTTTACCATATAATTATAAATCCATTGGAATATAAACATTGGTCAAAGTAAGTACAATGTAAGCAAGTCGTATGAAATTTTAGTTTGTACTGATGTCTCTAGTGCTTTTTATGTAGACTTATACTATATACTATAAAACTAGACAAATAGCTAAATGAGTGGATGTACCCCTGCAAGACCTCTGCATACTCCCAGGGGTACGGATACTCATGGTTAAGAACCACTGACCTAGTTCATACAACGTAATTCATGGGCTCTGTGGTTATGATTAACTAAGCGGATGTCATAAAGCATCTTTTTAGGGCAAGCTTGGTTAGTGATCACAGTTCTTAACGGTATATAGTATAGAATAAACCGTTCATCTGAGTGGATATGAATCGGATACAGAGGAGATTATCGGGTGCAGGTGCTAAAATGGTATTATCCGTGACAAACTAGCATTACCTAGATTTTTTTTTATGTCATAGCTGCTAAGCAGAAAGATCGTTGCAATAGCCAACTCTTCAAAGCAGTGCATTCGAACAGCTTTAGAGAGTGATTAAATCCTGAATGCTGAGCCTTTCCTTTGCTTTTGCAGTAACTGTCGCTTTTTGATGGTAAGTGACATGGCATTCCAGGTATTCTTCCTACCTTCAAATTAAATGTCTCAAGGCTCCTCGTTATGTGAATTTCTTAATCAACATTGCAAGCTGGATAATGGAGCATCATGGTTCTTAAGATTTGGATGCAGTATGATTTTGCTTTGTTGTAAATACAGAACTTGCATCTCTACAAACACCCTTCGTTAAGAGTATGCATGCTTATTCAGAGACTAGTAGAACTAGAAACCAAAGATTTGGGTGTGGAGTGAAGCAGCATATAGTGCTCTGCCAGTAACCCTAACTTTGACCTTCAGTTTGTGCTGAAAACTACTTTTATTGAGGATTTGAACTGGTTCTCAGAGGCTAGGCATGAATCTGGTGGATACTTTACTTGTCAGAAATCTGAACTTTTTTGATGTCTCAGTCATACCAGTACACTTCCTTGAAGCTGCAGTTAATTGCTTGACTTTGAACATTAAAAAAATATATAAATATTAATAACTAATTACTTTTCTTTCTACAAACCTCCATCATCCTTCTAGACAAAGCTATATCCGCCTCCATGCTCCGTTTAATATACAAAGTCAGATGACAGTGTCTTAATTTCTCTCATTTCATTTTTATTGAATGACAGTGTCACTAAGGTTACTCTGTGGAACTCAGCATTAGGCTCGTATTTATCTTTTTGAAATTAAGGTTTTGAGGCACAGGCCTTAATGGCAGGAACTGGGGGCAAATTTCCCAATATACAAATGGAAACAGTTATTTTTTTAAAAAGTATCCCTGTAAGTTTTTCTGTATCTACTTCCTGACTTAATATTCCCAACTCTAAAAGCTGTTTTTGGTGTTAGGGGTGCAGTACCCAGATGGCCAGTGTTTTCCTTTTGTGTTTTTGTTTCCTTATGGCCTGTTGAAATTTCATGAAAGCAGGTGCAATCTAGCAGGATCTTTCCAGTCCGCGAATGCTGCGAACTGTATGGAATTGTCACTCAGGATGGGCTGCTTCTTTACTGTCCGAACAAGTGTAATTGACACATGGTTATCTCCCTGACCTTGTGTGACAATGCAGTAGGCTTGCACGCTTTTCATTTGGTGTTTTGCAGCATTAACCCCTTTCTTTCATTGTCATTAATTTAAACATGGATGTCCTGCTGCTGAATTAATGCTGTCATGCAAATAACTAGTCTTTTTCAACTTGGAAATTCTTGTATTACTGCTGTGACCGGACGTAATATACCAGTTGTATATTTTCTCAGACAACTCTTCTCCTTTGCTTCTGTTCTCATTTTGTCCTGGCATGTGGCTCTCAGATCTTACCTCTAATCTTTTTGTCCGGCTCCATTACATGGTTTGTGGTTATTTCAGTGCTTGGTTAACTTGACCCCTTTATTGGTAATTCTTGTGACTGTTGTTTTCTTGGTTCCCTTTCATCTGTCCCATGTGCTTGATCTATTCTGTTTGTTTAATGCCATCTGATGCTCGTTGTTAGTCTGGGTTTTCACTTTGATCTATCCAAATATGTAGTTATTCACATTTACCACCTGTCCATTTGGACTACACAGGTTCATTATTACACTGCTCATAAATATTCTTTTGGCAGTTTAAAAAAGGAGAAATAGTTTTGCCTTCCATTTTCCAGCTCTGTCAGTCCTTTTTTAAAAAAAAAAATCTGATTTATACACCAAATATAGTTTTCAAAATTAGGATTAAATCCAGAAACATTTATCAACATAAATAATTGCCATGTGGCCAGTTGCCATTTTACCTGTGCTGTGTATTTGGTGGCTGGCTAGCTTAAATATAAACAGTCTTCAGATGACCATTTGAGGATCAGATAGTATTTCCACACATTTAAAAAATTAAGGAAGATCCTTAATTAACAGTATGGCTCATGTATTGTTACTCCTGCACGAGATCTCTCAAATAGCACCTTGAAGAAACGATCAATCCCCAAATGCATCAGTCCACCTGACTATTAAACCTAAATTCCAAAAAGTAAACCTTGAAAATGAACGTCTTTGCTTATTGTTGAGAATTTTTACCTTTGTCTCCCATCCCTTGCTGATGTTCAT
This sequence comes from Gopherus evgoodei, assembly GCF_007399415.2. Lineage (NCBI taxonomy): Eukaryota > Metazoa > Chordata > Testudines > Testudinidae > Gopherus > Gopherus evgoodei. Next base: position 5,915,123 of record NC_044339.1, on the reverse strand, counting down.
TGTCAGTTAGTCTATGCTCTCCTTGATGCACAGTCTGGCTTTGTGCATCTAGGGGTTGGAGGTGGCGGGGAAGGACACTGAAGAGTAATGTACTGGCTACAGGGGGTAGGACGGAAGAGTGAGTCAAACCTAGGTGTCAGTCATGCGAGTACCTGTTCCATAGTTTATATTGGAAACAATGGTTCATATTGATCAGATGGTGGTAGTACAGGGAAAAAATCCTTTATTATAGTTAAAAAAAAAAATTAATATGCTACAAGTGACTGTCTACTGCAATGTAGCTGGAAAAAGCAGCCTTGAACATACCTGGGTTGCTTTAAATCAGCTCCACAGTTCTTGTTTTTCTTCAGCAAAAACAATTTTGCAGTGTAATTATCCTGCAAAAAAGTGTATTAATTGGTCAAATATAGAGATATTGTATTTTAAGACAACACTGAACCAATTAGTCTAATAAAAATCTGCAAACATAGCCTCTGTTTTATTACTCTTATTAGTACTACACACAAAGCATTATTGGTTCTAGAAGTGTAGCATATGTCTCCCTAATGACATAACTGTAGGCTTGATTTTATGCACCTAAAACCTACATGCAAGTTGATTAGGTTTTAGTGGTCTTTGTAGGTTAAAAAATAATTTTCAGACACCACGAAGAGGAACAATCCTGCATAGTAACCTGGAGAGTTTACCTCTAAACAGTGGATTTAATTTTAATTTACTAATACAGCTTCACATGCTCTGCAGTTCAATATCCTGAGAAAGGAGTTGAGCTCTGTTTATTTAAAATCTCCAACTGTGACATGTCTTGTAGCCTTTATCAAATGTGAACTGGGTTCTTGGTAACGATTCATTTTTGGCACTTTTGGAAAGACACCCACATTCTTGCTGACGTTCCATAATTTGTTCTGTACAGACATTGTACCGCCATCAAAATAAAAGCATCGTACTCTGTCCTCAACTTATATTAGGATTGGAAAAAAATCTTAAATCTTCCAATACATTATGAAGCCTGAAAACTGTCTCTTTGCTGACTTATGTCCTTTCCCCCTTTTTCATTTGGAAAGCATGCACTTCCCCTTTTATTTCTGATGGAGCTGAAATCAACCAACTCTTTTTGCTATAGGAAAGCGCAGCTCTCAAAGTAGTTTTGGTTAACAGCTGCTTCAGAGCCAGCAGAGGGAGCATGGGAGTAAAAACATTTCCTGTGTACTTTCGGCTAGAATAACAGTGTCTTCTCAGTCTCATCTAGAGCAATGCATTTAAAAAAAAAAAAAATCCGGATACTTAAATTTTGTCTGCTTGTGGAGTTGTTCCTGATTAACTTAAACCACTTTGAAAGTTAAACAGGAGCAAGGCACTTATTCCAGAATAAGTGTTCACATATGGAGTTAATCTGCAGCATGTGCCCACAAAAGACTCCAGAGAATTAGTCCATGAGATTAGAACCATTTCAAAATAGAATCAAGTTTGTATCTAAATTAGTTGAAGGTCCTTTTTTTAATTAATTCAGATTACACAGTTTGTGTCAATTCCAAGCTTCTTTTATATTTGGCTCAGTCTGGATAGAATATCTTTGAGTGGTTTAATCAGATTTGATTGCTGGAAGTGTGCAATACACTCTGATCTCAGTCAAGATTTTAGTCCTGTAGTTAGGTGGGCCACCCAGTGGGAATCCTGCCCGGCACACAGATTACTGACCCAGCTTTGTAACTATTTGACCTGCAGGCAAATGTATTTAATGCAAAGTGTAATTGATCCAAAGCTTGTTGGGCTAACAATATGCATTGTGAACTTTAGCAATACCTAATTACATGCCACAGAACAACCTCTTTAGTGCTGTTATTGTCTATTATGACAGCTCTGCTAGGAGAGTTTTTTTCTCCACTTGATTTTAAATAGATTTAAAGAGTAAAACTGGCATGCAAGCGACTTCAAGTAGTAATAAGGCTATGTGACAAAACAGAAAAATCCATCAAATTTATTTGAGGGATATTTTATAGTGTGCCTAGGTATTCAAGGTCTAAATTTTATGCAGCATGTGTACATGCAAAAATATGTGGAGAAGGGACTAGGACTGAATGTCAGCTGTGGATGTAAAAGCTTTTGGTTTTTAGCTTTTTGCCTGAATTTTTGCAGTAATATTTTTACAAACTTTTGTTTTAAAAATTCTAGTATCTGTTTTCAGTTTGTCACCAGAATTTGGTGATGGAATAAATTTTAAAATGTACAGTTGGGTTATGCTCAATATCTTCAATGATTGAGATCAGTGGTTCTCAGACTTCATTGTACCAAGACCCCCTTCTGACAACAAAAATTACTACACAATTCCAGGAGGAGGAACTAAAGCCTGAGCCCATCTGAGCCCTGCTGCCCTGGGCAGGGGGCCGGGGCCAAAGCCATAGCCCACTGACTTCAACTTTGGGACAGGGGCCTGTAACCTGACCCTCGTTGCCCAGGGTGAAGCCCTCGATCTTCAGCGTCAGCCCAGGGCAGTGAGACTTAAGCTTTAGTTTTGTCCCCAGGTGGCGGGCTTGGGTTTAGGCTTCGGACCCAGGCCCCAGCAAATCTAATGCCAGCCCTGGCAACTCCATTAAAATGGGGTCTAGACCCACCTGGGCTCCCAATCCACAGTATGAGAACTGCTGATTTAGATAATGGCATAGAGAGTACACTTATAAAGTGTGTGGATGATACCAAGCAGGGAGGGGATGCAAGGCCTTTGGAGGATAGGATTAAAATTCAAAATGATCTGGAGAAACTGGAGAAATGCTCTGAAATAAATAGGATGAAATTCAATAAGGACAAATGCAAAGTACTCCACTTAGGAGGGAGCAATCAGTTGCACACATACAAAGTGGGAAATGACTGCCTAGGAAGGAGCACTGCGGAAAGGGATCTGAGGGTCATGGTGGATCACAAGCTTAATATGAGTCAACACTATAACACTGCTAGAAAAAAAAAAATCATCATTCAGGAGTGTTGCAAGCTAGACACGAGGAGCGATTCTTCCACTCTGCTCTGCGCTGATTAGGCCTCAGCGGGAGTATTGTGATCAGTTCTGGATGCCACATTTCAGGAAAGATGTGAACAAACTGGGGAGAGTCTGGAGAAGAGCAGCAAAAATGATTAAAGGTCTAGAATGACCTTTGATAGAAGATTGGGAAAAAGTGGGTTTGTTTAGTCTGGAGAAGAGAAGACTGAGTGGGGATATAACAGTTTTCAAGTACATAAAAGCTTTTTACAAAAAGGCATGAGAAAAATTGTTCTTAACCTCTGAGGCTAGGACAAGAAGCAATGGGCTTAATTGCAGCAAGGGTGGTTTAGATTGGACTTTAGGAAAAACTTCCTGTTAGAGTGGTTAAGCACTGGAATAAATTGCCTTGGGAGGTTGTGGAATCTCCATCATTGGAGATTTTTAAAAGCAGGTCAGACAAACACCTGTCAGGGATGGTCTAGAATCGATAATACTTAGTCCTGCCTTGAGTGCAAGGGACTGGACTAGATGAGCTCTTGACGTCCCTTCCAGTCCTATGATTTTGATTTATAACAACACACAGTACAGGACACTGTATAATTGAAATGGGTTTTTACAGGCTTGTATCTGGTGTCCTTTATGTATAGTAATACTGTACTTGTTTTAAAATGTTCAACAGGAAAGAACTACTTACGGAAAACAATTGCTAAACAGCAGGAATCTACACAAACATTTATTTCCTTCTCAAGGTGGTAGATTCCCTTCTTTGGGTATCCTTTTGAAAAGCAGTTTGGGGGGGGAAGTTCAACTTCAAACCTCACTCCCAAGGACTCTCAGAGCTGGTGGCGATGAGAAACAGCTTACAGAAAACGTCTTCCCATGCCCCAGTCTGACTCAATCCGATGGAGCCATTTTATGTCTCTGCAGACGAGGGATGTTGCGCGTCATTCTGTTCCCCGAAGCTCATTACCCCATGCACCATTTTTAGTATTGGTGTTCCAGTGCTTTAGCATTGCAGAAGAATGTCAGATTTGCTAGGTACAGTAGTGTAATGCCCAAATCCCTCTTCCATTTTCCTACACTGCTGCTGGACTAAGATCAGGAAAAGGATTCTGTTCCAGCACAAGTGATGTCAGGTGTTTCTTAACATTTTAGTGACATTTACTTCAATCGCAGTTGTAGTGCTACTCTTCCCTTGCGAACTAACTGGAGTTCGCAAAAGAATTCTAGACTCTCCCTAAGGGAAGTGTTTTTCCTTTATTATCGAGGGCCAGAAATTCAAGGATTGATTTAAAACTTTTACACACACGTTACAGGATCTCTTCCCTACCTCTCCATCTACCCCAGGATCCCTAACACTCTTAAACATCTATTCTCTCCCTGCTATTCTTCCCTCTGTCACTTAGTGCTTAAAACAATTAGTCTCTTAGAATTGTTAACTTTATTCCTTGAGTTATTAAAAGGTATATCTCCATACATTATTTATCTCATAGAACTGGAAGGGACCCTGAAGAGTCATTGAGTCCAGCCCTCTGCCTTCACTAGCAGGACCAAGTACTGATTTTGCCCCAGATCCCCAAGTGGCCCCCTCAAGGATTGAACTCTCCACCCTGGGTTTAGCAGGCCAATGCTGAAACCACTGAGCTATCCTTCTTCCATTCCCTCAGTTACGTATGTTCAGTGCTCTTCACCTGACTCCACTGGACTTGACAGTCTGTACGATCTGTTTTTGTAAATAGCTTTTCTACCATATTTTTGACTGAGAAAATAGGATTTGCCCGTTTTAGCACTAAGACAGACAAGTGAAGCTTGGATATCTCCTGTGGTTTTTGGGGTATTGGTGGTGCTAGTGGCACAGGCGAGGCTTGATTATCTCGCTTTGTTTTATTCCTAGGCATTTTTCCTTCGGTTCAGTGCTACAGCATTTTGTTTGCTACATAGTATGAGATTATGATCTTCCAGGGGGTTAGTTCAAACTAAAAATACTGCTTGTAGTGCAGGGCAGAAGCTGTTAATATGTGACCTGTCCAGTAACTGGTTGTCATCACCTGCATTGTCCCTGCCCCACAGCTTGAGCATTCCTGCTCTGCTCTGCGATCTTTGGAAGGATGTGGCTAAGTACAGAAAAGCCAGCCATTTTCATTTACCTACCCATGGCATTTTTTCCCATTTGGCAAATGTTCATTTTCTACTCTTGCTTCTTAATGGAATTGGAATTACTCCCGTGGTTCTTGTTTCCACCAGCATCCTTGGCAGTGTGTCTGTGGGCAGATAGCATTAGCTGTTAGGGCACGAAACAATCTGCAAATCCAACAAAAAACGTCACCTGAGAATTTTCTCTTCTGTTAGGTGATTTCTTTAAGGGGAAAAAACAAAACAAAATCAACCCTCAGGATTTAGACTCTGACGAACCCCTCCCATTGGATAAGTGTTTTTTTAAGGTAGGTCGACAATTGTAAACTACTTGAGTGTCTCATTAAATGCTGACTGAGGCCATGTCTACACCACTGGGATGGCAGCGGCACAGCTAGGGTGGCATAACCCCATGGTGTGGATGCAGTCTGAAGTGCTGGACTGTTTTTCCTTCACTGTAGGACAGTGGTCTCTCACCTTTTTATGCCCACGATCACTTTTTGAATCTAAGGGCAAACCAGGATCTACCCTGCCCCTTCCCTTCCCCAAAGGACTGCCCCGCTGACGCCATCCCCCCCTCTCTATCGCTTGCTCTCCCCCACCCTCACTCACTTTCACCGGGCTGGGGCATGGGTTTGGGGTTCGGGAGAGGGTGCGGGCTCTGGGCTGTGGCCAAGGTGTTCGCAGTGTGGGAAGAGGCTCTGGGCTGAGCCTGGGGCAGGGAGTTTGGGTGCAGGAGGGGGCTCTGGGCTGGGGCAGAATGTTGGGGTGTGGGAGGCGGTGCAGGATGTGGGCTCTGGGAGGGAGGGTAAGAGCGCAGGGGTATGTGGTACTGGCTCTGGGAGGGGGCTTAGGGTGGAGCAGAGTGTTGGCTCTGTGATGTGGGCTTGGGCTTGGGGTGCAGGAGGGTTGGGGTGCAGAAAGGGGTATGGGGTGCTAGCTCCAGCAGAGAGCTCAGGGCTGGATGCTGGCTTTGGGAGCGGGTTCAGGGTGGGGCTTGGGGTGCGACCTCCTGTCGGGCAGCACTCTACCTCTGGCTGCTCCCAGTCGGTGGTGGTGCCTACCCTGGCCCCACTCCACTCCCAGAAGGGGCCAATGTGCCCCTGCAGCCCCTGGGGGGGAGGGACACGTGGCTCCATGTGCTGCCCCTCTCTGCAAGCAGTGTCCCCGCAACTCTCCTGCCCAGTGGGAGCTGTGGGGGGCAATGCTTGCAGGCAGAAGCAGCACGCGGAGGGAGACTCCCAGGGCAGCGGGCCAGGGTAATCAGGGAGTCTGCCTTAGCCGCAGCCACACTGTGCCGCCGGAGATTGTGGTAGACTGGGAGATCCTCTAGGCTCGACCAGTCGATTGCAATTGACTGGTTGGTGACCACTGCTGTAGGAACACCACCTCCCTGAGCGGGGGCGGCTAGGTTGATGGAATCATTCTTCCATGCTTCTAGCTGTGTCTATGCTAGGGAGTAGGTTGGCATAGCTACGGGTGACTCTGCGGCTTGGATTTGTTTTACACCCCTGAGTGATATAGCTACACTGACCTAAATTTTAAATGTAGACCAGGCCTAAAGCCTGGCCTATCCTACAGCTTTAGGTTGAGGTAAGGGAGCTTACGTCAATGTAACTCTCTGTAAGTATCTGCTGTACAATTTTGCTCCCACTGATGTAAGTCGCCCACGACACCAACCTAATAACTCCACAGTGTCCGTGTAGATTGAGCCCCCAGGGCTGACAGCCCAGAGCCCCACAATGCCCCACGCTGCCAGTTAAATGATGGAAGTGCTCCTGGTGAGGACGTGCACTACCCACAGAAGGAATGTAGGGTTGACGTGAAAAAATGATACAGCCACCACCACATTAATTGAATGTCAGCATAACTTAAGTTGACTTAATTTTGTAGTGTAGATCTACCTGGGGATACGTTGGGCCTGCCTTTGCTTTGAGGGAGATGCTAAGCTTTAGGTAAGACGTGTAGGCCTTTTGTCTTAACCCCCTCTCTGACTGCTGCATTCCTGTAGATAGATAAATACCTTGTTTTGAAGAAGCTGTACCATAGTGGTTCCCAAACTTTTTGCTAAGGTGACCTACCTATTCCATTGCGTCCTTTTTGGGTACCCACCTTGCTCCTCATCCTCTCCCTCTCCCCAGCTTCACTCCTCTTGGTTTCATTGCTTTTGCTCTCTCAGCCCTACCCCCTCCAAGTCCTGCAGCTCCAGCTGGCCCCTCTCTCCCTGTGGATGGGTTGTGATTGCTACAAGACTGCTGACTGTCTGCTTGCTGGCTCTGGCCATTTCCTCTGCATTGCTACAGCTACTCATCTCCTGCTTCCAGTTCCCATTGCGTGGGGAGTGCACTCCAGGCGGCAGCAGCGTGAAGGAAGCAGGAAGGGCCAGTGAGTGGACAGTCAGCAGCTGGTGTGTGACTTGGAGGCACTTTCTCCCTGCAGCTGCTGCCCAGATCCTGCTCCCTCTGCCTGCTGCCCAGGGGAAGTGAGTGTATGGGAAGGTGTGGAGAAGCTGAAGGGAAGTCTGCTGCATGTACCAAACCCAACTGGGCCTGCTAAGGCAGCAGAGTTGGTAATTGGGCGCTGTAGCCCAGGACCAAGTCTGAGCGGAAGAATTGCAGGATGCCACCCTAGCAAGGTAAAGGCTTGAGGCCGAAGACCTGGAAGGGGGTGCTGGCCAGAGAGATTGGCTAGGGATACTGGGTAACTGTGACAGTAATGCTTTAATATTTATATATAAGCAATGTAACAGTCTGTGGTGGTTCTTATCAGATTTCAAGACAAGTCTAAGATCAAAACAGTAATTTTTTTTTTTTTTTTTTGCTTTCATCTACTTTCCCCACTGTTTTTGTTACACTACAGCAAATGGTCACTTGAGCAGATTCCTAAAACAAGCAAGTTCCATTTTAAATGTATCTGGGAAGGGAAGGGAGGGGAGGAAAAAATGAAATCCTATAAAATGAGAAAAGTAGTTCTAAAATGTGTTGCCAGTTGCAATGGCACAGCTTTTGGCGCCAGTCAGATAAATTTGATCAGCAGTAGCCTGACTTGAATTTTATTACATGAATTTGTTCAGTATCAGGGGGTAGCCATGTTAGTCTATATCCACAAAAACAGCAAGGAGTCTGGTGGCACCTTAAAGACTAACAGATTTATTTGAGCATAAGCTTTCGTGGCATGGAGTGAAAATTACAGTTGCAGGCATTATATATTATAATATATAATATTATAATGATTATATATATTATATATTCAAATGATAATATATAATGCTTGCATCTGTAATTTTCACTCCATGCATCTGAAGAAGTGGATTTTTTACCCACAAAAGCTTATGCCCAAATAAATCTCTTAGTCTTTAAGGTGCCACCGGACTCCCTGTTGTTTTTTTATGAATTTGTTCATTGATCTCTTATTTTAAGTGGTTTGGATTTTCTTTTTGGTGAGGTTTTGGAGCTAGTTTGTAAATGTTTTGAAATGTTCATGCTGCTTTGGAATAACAACACTTTTCTCTCAGAAAATGAAATAGGAGAATATACATCAGGTGACAAATTAAAGGATGCTTCAGAGCAGTCCTATTGATGTGATCATAAGTTGTTAGAATAAAACTGGGCTCCACTCTGTCTACATCTTGGGGGTGATTGAAGACTTGACTATATATTTTTGATGTGGTGCCATCATATGACTTCATTATAGATGCACTCTTGATCTCGAGTATTAATGCTGCACAAATTAATATTTATAGCTTACATAAACTGAAGCCTACATTATAATGTAAATAGTGGACCCTCAAAGTGCTAAACTTGCTGGTCAATGATGTCTGGTAGCAAGTCCTGCCTTTTTTTTTCCTGTATAGCTGAATGGACTGTTGGGAAACCTAAGTTCAAAATAAAACAAGAATCGTATTGAATAATTCCATAAGGGAAAGAAGGCAAGAATGCCCTGATCTGTTCTTTATTAACTCAGTGGCAGAAATACTTCCTTACCTAATAGTACTCTCCTCTGCAGATGTCAAGTGCTTTGTGAAGGTGGGCATCACTATTGCATTTTAGAGATGGGGAAGCTGATACAGATAGGTGATCTGCCCAAAGTCATCTAGCAATTTAGTTAGTGGCAGTGTCACTGGTGCTGTTTCCAGAATCCTTTTTCTCCAAGTAACAGGTTCTTATTTTTAGTTTTGTTTCTCTGTAATAAATCTTCTGGAGTGGGATCATAACAATTTTTTTTCTAAGGTAGGTGGAATGGACTAATTCTACAACAATCTTGTGGTAGCCACTCCCTGCCCACTGTAAAACACTGCTTCTGTACACAGATTTTTCTGACAGTAACAAATCAAGTTGTGTAGAACTATTTGTATGCAGATTTTTGTGGAGTTGGAGTGTGTTACTCATTTGAGGGGTGTTTGCATGAGAAAAATAACAGTGGAAAGGCTTGGAGGAATATTTGTGAAACTAAAATGTTTAGAAAACCATGAACTACCAAAGTGGAAAGAATCCAACTATTTCTAATGTCATGATTTTATACAGCAGGCTTTAATGCATTCCTGGCTGGGATTGTTAGGTTCATTTCTTTTATTTCTGCTTGGAGAGTAAATAGTAATTTCATTGTTTCCATGTTTGAATCCTGTTGAGTGCTGTAATACCAGTGCCCCACCAGTTTCAACTTCCTTTCAGTCCACTTCCTGTGATTTTTTTCCATAGAGAATTTCAAGATTACACAGATAATTAGTGTTAAATATAAATGTTTGAGGGGTGCATTCACTGGAACTTGGTGCTTAGTAGCCAAATTAGTTAAAAGCACTTTCTACTGTTCTAGTCAATATCATACAGTGTATCTTCATCTACTGTACACCGGGGTCGGCAAACTTTCAGAAGTGCTGTGCCGAGTCTTCGTTTATTCACTCTAATTTAAGGTTTTGCGTGCCAGTAACACATTTTAATGTTTTTAGAACTTCTTTCTAAAATCTATAATATATAATTAAACTATTGTTATATGTAAAGTAAATAAGGTTTTTAAAATGTTTAAAATTAGATTAAAATGCAGAGCCTCCGGACTGGTGGCCAGGACCTGGGCAGTGCGAGTGCCACTGAAAATCAGCTCACATGCTGCCTTCGGCACATGTGCCATAGGTTGCCTACCCCTGCTGTACACTTTCTACATACAGTACAAGGGCGCTCTTTATGTAGTCAAGCGTAAACTAAATTGTGAAGATTTTAGTATTAGAATGGATTAACTGATTCATTTGGGGAAAAGGAAACAAGAACGGAATGGAACAAGTGGCGCTGCTGACACTTGAACTAGGCTAACCCAGATGCTGATCACTCAGGCTAACCCTGCAGTGCTGACATGCTCTAAAGTACCTGGACAACTAGCTTTTAGTTTCTCCACCCTGCTATTGGCAACTAATTTTCTCGCCTGTGCCAAAGATTGAACTTGCTGACTGGGCTTGCTCCCTATTTGGAAAGTTTTGCTAGGATTATACTTCCTGAGATTTTAGCCTATATAGAGAGGGGGAAATAATACCTGTTTAGGGGAAATAGAGTGTCTCGCTGCAGCCTCATAGACGTTATAGGCAGACATGAGACCGATGATGGAGTAGGGGAGAACATCGTTGTACAGAGGACCAGAGTAGCTGGTTGTAGGTGAACAGGAAGTCAGACTGGGCACCAGATGTTTCATATAATAGCTGAAAGGGAGAGAGAAGGATAAAGAGAGATACATACCGAAAGTGGACTGCGGGCTTGTCTACACCACACAGCTTTTAGTGACAAGGCTGTATCAACGCAGCCTGGTTGCTAAAAGTCAGCGTGTGTAAATGGTCCTTTTTGGTGCGTTTTCTGCACTTTCGCCAAAAAAATACTTCCAGCACCATGAACGGCATTAGTTTTGTTGGCAGGAGAACACTCCTGCCAACAGAGATATGTTCACAGTGCCACTTGCATCAAGAAAACTTTTGTCTTTTGCAGGGGGGCTTTTTTAAGTACGGTGTAGACAAGACTTAAATAGTGAAATATATTATGTCACTTTTGGTTCATAAATTTTAAAATTATATACATATGACAATAGTGACTACATTGGGCTAATTACTGGAAACCTGGTAATCTGAATTGGATACTCTATTTGTAACCATGCCCAATGTAAAGAAAGATTCTTTGAATAGACCCTGGCTGAAAATGTGTATGGCAGAGTTTTTAAGAACTAATTGCAATGTGGGTGGGATCCTTAAATAGAGAAGCAGTTTTGTGCAGAATGTTATAAATGTGACACCAAGAGCTCTGTGCCCTCTGGATAGGATGATGATGCAAGAAACTGAGAGCAGGATAAACTACGTACCTTTCTCAGAGGTGCAGTGTACCTAACTAGAGTCCTGTCCACACTAGCAATTGAGTATCAGAAGTGCTCAGACCTTGCAACGGTCCCTGATAGGGTTTTGCTTCAAACAGTTAGTGCTGCTGCAGTTGGATGTTGGTCAGAAAATGGCAGTTTGGATAACTTAATATTTTATATCTTTGTATTTTTGGATAATGCTTTTATGAAAGAGGTAAATTATGCAGCTTGATGGGAAGATGGCTAGAGCTCTTCCTGATCCCCTTGGGCAGGTCTTTCCATATGGTCCAACTGTTTAGTCCCTTCCCCTTGAGTTTAGACTTGGCTTCTGTTAGCCATAGTGCACTAGGTAGCTGTTGCAATGGGTCCTGGAAGGAGACGTGCACCTTCATTTAGCATGGTCCTCTCTGAGCAACTAAAAATGTTTTACCATACGTCTGCTAGCCAGAAATAGACACGAAGGACAAAGGTAGATATCTGAGAAACATGAACACCCATGAGTACTCTGTTACTGTTAATTTCTAGGTTCGCATTTGTTAAATTTTGGAGGCGGGTGTAAATGTTTTTGTCTGTTCCTGTCTAAGTAGCATGCAGTTTGCTGATAGCAACAGCAGTTATGTCAAATCATTCTGGTTCCAGGCATTCTTTGTCATAACATTGGCTGTATTAGGGAGTAAAGACGCTAGAAGATTTTGAGAGCATCAGATGATATAACTGTAGCTCTTAGCAATCTGTAAATTTGATTTTTTATATTTTTAACTTTTATTTCAAAGGTTTTGACAGCCCATCCGATTTAGACTAGCTCTCTTAGAATTTTACTTGGTTTTGCCTATCAGAAATTCAGGAAAGAACCTAACAAAAGCAGAGCAGTTCTGTTTAAAATTTACAATCAGTGCATGTTCCTAAAAGCTATATATACAGAACTTTTCTTGTTTACTTCTGTTCACAGGACACGTTCCACAGTTCCTTTGTTGATTCTGTTTCTGTGCAAGTTTATTGGTAAAAATAAACTGCTGTGTTTCATGGCTGACAATGAAAATTACTCTTCTTTGATCACCTGGCAACACTCATCCTGCATGTGGAGGAGAATGTGTTGTATGAAATTACTGAACTTTGAAAGATGACATGCATATATACGTGATGTAAGCTAGACACACACATTGGTCACCTGCAATGATTGTATTAGTTAATTGCAGAATGGTCCAGCTGTCTCATTTTTCACTTCATTGATTCCAGGAGAGAATTCTGTGGGGGTTTGAATTTTTCCATGCTTTGATTCAGCAACGGGTGTTTGTTTTTTAAAATATTAATCTACTTGGGTACAGTCATTCTGAACTCAATAGGTGAAAAATACACTATTTCTGATTCCCATCCCCAGTCATTTTTCTCTCTCACTCACGAAATGGTTGTACTTTCCCTCTTTTTGTGAAATCGAGGAACATCAGTATTCGTCCAAAATAGTCAGTCGTCATTATTGCAAGTCACTAACTCTAAATGACATTAATATTTTATATAGATAAGACAACAGACATGAAAATAGCTGTAACTTTGTTTTTAATGCAGTCTAAATATATGCCAGAAGAACATAAAGGTTGCAAACAGGGCTTTGGAGCTGTGCTCCGGCTCCGCTCCAGCTCCAGGCAAAAACCTGTAGCTCCACTGCTCCGGAGCTGCTCCGCACTCCAGCTCCAGGCTCCTCTCCAAAGCCCTGGTTGCAAAGTTAAGCGCTCAGGTCAGGTAACGCCCAAATTAAAGTTGCCTAGGCAGCGTTAATTTAGTCCTCTTGTGCATGTACATTATGATTGATTTTCCACTTATGCTGATGTATTCGTATCTTTAAGTTAAAACACCTTCCATACTCCTGTAATTCTCAATCTGGCCTTGTTCTAAATAACAGGATTAATGTGTTTCCCCAGTTTCCAGCTGTAGGAAAGTTACCATCTAACTTGAAAAGAAAAAAAAAAAAAGCAAACCTCTTTTATTAAGTTACAATAACTTAATTACAGTAAAATGTTATCATACATCGTACATTACTTATTCAGGATCAGGTGACTGTTCAAAGAACTTGGCTAAGGATTCCGGTTTATTGGCAGGGGAGCCCTCCTCTTCTGAGTACATGAAAAAGAGTGACCAAATTTCAAAATACTTATCATCTTTTTGGTGCTCTTCTTGTGTAGGTACTTGGTGTGAAAGCTTTTCCATTACAAGGACAGTCCGTGTTTTATAATACCACAATTCCGTAGGAGGAGGAATCACCTTTTTCCAATAAGGGGCAATACAAAGTCTAGTTGTTAAAGATAAAAATAAACCTTGTCACATTGTTTAAAATGCAGATCCTTTACTGGAGCATTAAGTAAGCAGCTTGGGGAATGCTAGCAACCCAGCATTTTGTCAGAAGATGTATCTCTTTAATTTCCTCCAAAAATTGTCTAATTCTTGGATGCAACCACAACATGTACAAGTATGTTCCCGTATCCGTGAAAACCCTCCAGTGGATAGCTTCTGTAGCAGCAAATATACGATGGCTCTTAACTGGAATCCAGTACCATGTACACAGTAACTTATGCATTTTCCTTGAGCTCCCCAAATTGAGGATGTATATCCCCTTTCCCATATAGAGGAGAGACCCACTTTCCCATATAATTTGTCCAAATTCCTCTCATCTTTTCGTCTGCTTTTCTTATCAACATATTTTTCGATCAGAATTGTATGTATTCTAGAAATTTTGTTCCAACTTGTTCCTGGGTCAACTCCACAAATGTGGTTAAAGGTCTAGATAGAGCTGCCTTGTAGCCAAATTTCACAATAAAATGTTTGACTTATAAATACTGAAAATACAAGATTTTTATATAGTTTATATTATTACATATCTCTTGGTATGATTTCAAATAGGACACACAAACAGCTGTCCGAGTTGCATAATCTCAGCTCTTAGCTGCAACAAATAGGCACTTTAATAACCAGGAATTTATTTTTAGGCAGTATCAATGAAAGGGCCTTGGTTGACAAGAAGAAAAACTGTCCAAAGCTGCCAATGTGGCGTAGATGAGTGGGTGATTTTTTTATTTTTTTTTTAAATTTTTGATGATCTAAATTTCTTTTTAACCTAATAATTACAAATAGCCATATTTGGGCTCCTGTCCTATTTTGAGTTTTACCCAGTGTTTGGGTGGTCTGTCGTTAACCCTGTTGATCACGTTTTAATCATAGACTTTAAGGTTAGAAGGGACCATTATGGTCATCTAGTCTGACCTCCTGCACAATGCAAGCCACAGAATCTCACCCACCCACTCCTGTATCAAACCCCTAACCTATGTCTGAGCTATTGAAGTCCTCAAACCGTGGTTTAAAGACTTCAAGGTGCAGACAATCCTCTAGCAAGTGACCTTTGCCCCACGCTGCAGAGGCAGGCGAAACCCCCCAGGGCCTCTGCCAGCCTACCCTGGAGGAAAATTCCTTCCCGACCCCAAATATGGCGATCAGTTAAACCCTGAGCATCTGGACAAGACTTACCAGCCAGACACCCAGGAAAGAATTCTCTGTAGTAACTCTGATCCCACCCCTTCTAACATCCCATCACGGGCCATTGGGCATATTTACCACTAATAGTCAAAGATCAGTTAATTGCCAAAATTAGGCTATCCCATCATACCATCCCCTCCATAAACTTATCAAGCTTAGTCTTGAAATCAGATATATGTTTTGCCCTCACTGCTCCCCTTGTAAGGTTTGTTCTAGAATTTCACTCCTCTGATGGTTAGAAACCTTTGTCTAATTTCAAGTCTAAACTTCCTGATAGCCAGTTTATATCCATTTGTTCTTGTGTCCACATTGGTATTGATCTTAAAAAATTCCTCTCCCTCCCTGGTATTTATCCCTCTGATATATTTAGAGAGAGTAATCATATCTCCCCTCAGCCTTCTTTTGGTTAGCCTAAACAAGCCAAGCTCTTTGAGTCTCCTTTCATAAGACAGGTTTTCCATTCCTCAGATCATCCTAGTAGCCCTTTCTCTGTACCTGTTCCAGTTTGAATTCATCCTTCTTAAACATGGGAGACCAGAACTGCACACAGTATTCCAGATGGCATCTCACCAGTGCCTTGTATAACGGTACTAACACCTCCTTATCTCTACTGGAAATACTTCTCATGATGCATCTCAAGACCACATTAGCTTTTTCACGGCTATATCACATTGTCGGCTCATAGTCATCCTGTGATCAACCAATACTCTGAGGTCCTTCTCCTCCTCTGTTACTTCCAACTGATGCGTCCCCAGCTTATAACAAAAATTTTTGTTGTTAATCCCTAAATGCATGACCTTGCACTTTTCAATATTAAAATTCATCCTATTACTATTACTCCAGTTTACAAGGTCATCCAGATCTTCCTGTATGATATCCTGGTCCTTCTCTGTATTGGCAATATCTCCCAGCTTTGTGTCATCCGCAGACTTTATTAGCACATTCCCTCTTTTTGTGCCAAGGTCAGTAATAAAAAGATTAAATAAGATTGGTCCCAAAACCGATCCCTGAGGATCTCCACTAGTAACCTCCCTCCAGCCTGACAGTTCACCTTTCAGTACGACCCGTTTTAGTCTCCCCTTTAACCAGTTCCTTATCCACCTTTCAGTTTTCATATTGATGATCCCCATCTTTTCCAATTTAGCTAATAATTCCCCATTTGGAACCATATCAAATGCCTTACTGAAATTGAGCTAAATTAGATCCACTGCGTTTCCTTTGTCTAAAAGATGTTACCTTCTCAAAGGAGGAGATCAGGTTGGTTTGTCATGATCTACCTTTTGTAAAACCATGTTGTATTTTGTCCCAATTGCCATTGACCTCAATGTCCTTAACTACTTTCTCCTCCAATTTTTTTCCAAGACCTTGCATGCTACAGATGTCAAACTAACAGGACTGTAGTTACTTGGACCACTTTTTTTCCTTTCTAATCAAATTAGGGAAAGCTTACTTTTTATGTTATACAGAACTTTCAAACTCACTCTGTGTCTTTTATGTTTCTGTATGAATTTTGATAGCACATCCTGCCATGTTTTTAATGTCCTGTCAGGGGTGCACTGAAACAAAAATAATAACTTTGAAAGGATACTCAACCGTAATCATGGCTATTCTGCCTAACTAAGAAATATCATATTCAGGATATCCAGGCCTTTTATTATTTAGTCCACAGTGAAGGGCAATTTGCCTTAAAAATTTTGTTTCTCTGCAGTGTGTATTTCTAAATATTTTAAAGATTCTTTTTTCCATTTAAGTTCATGGAGCTGACAAAAGTTTGATTTGACGTTTTTGGGAATATTAATTCCTAAAATTTCAGATTTATCATTTTGAAACCTGATACCTGCCCAAATTTCAAAGTAAATTGTTCTGTAATTTTTAATTGAGTCTTCTGGATCCTGAAAAAATAAGAAGACATCATCAGCATACAGAGCTATTTTGTGTTCTGATCCAGAAGGTGATTTGATACTCTTTGCCAAGGGGCTGTTTTAACATTTATTGAGAATAGCTCTATTGCCAAAACAAACAGGGACATAATGGGCAACCCTGTCCCGTACTGCCAGATAGATTAAAAGGGGGGGATTAATGACCGTTAATCATAGCAGAAAGTCAAGGATGAGTATATAGGGCAGCTATGTCCCTATAAAACTTATTTCCAAACCAAACTGTACCAAAATCTGCCTCGGGTACTCCCATTCTAGTCGCTCAAAGGCTTTCTCAGCATCTAAAGGAAGCAGCACTCAGGAAGATTACTAAAATTGACATTACAGATGAAATTCAGAGTTCATCTGATATTACCAGATAAATGCCTGCCAGCAGCAAACTCAAATTGGTCAGGGTGAACACGTTTGGACAAGATGATTTTCAATCTGCTTGCTAATTCTTGGCATAAATTTTAACATCCACGTTAATCAGAAATAGTTCTGTATGTTGCACAATTTGTAAGATCTCTTCCTTCAGGAGTGACCACACTTTTGCCTCTTTCTAGGAATCTGGAATCTTGTTTCCTTGCAATATACCGTTGAACAGTTCAGTTATAACAGGGACCAGCACTTGCTTTAGAGCTCTGTAATACTCCCCAGAAAACCCATCAGATTATTACTATTATTGGGTTTTAAATTCTCAGTTACACCTTCAACTTCCTTTGCAGTAATTTACCTATCAAGACCTTCCTCTGAGAGCTAAAGTAGTTTCACACTTCTCAAATATCTGTAAGTTTAGGGTTTGAATGTTCTGAAGTGTACAAAGATTGGAAAAAGTTTCAGAGATCTGTTTAATGCCTTTTTATTTCTAACCAGGATGGCTGGCTGATTATTTGTTAATTTTCTGGCTAAAAACATATCTTTGTCCTTTTCATAATTTGTTTAATATATCTGTTTGCTCAGTCTTATGTATTTGTAACAGGTGAATCTTCTCTCTCATCATATTTATTTTCTATACACTCCTTTAGTACCTGTAGATTCATGTCTACCTTCTAAAACAGAAAGTTTTTTAACCAAACTCTTTTAAGAGCTCTCATCTTTTTGAGATATAATGCTTCAGTTATAAGGTTCTGACCTTTCCAGCACCCCAGAGAACATTTTTTATTGATCTCTTCCATATAATTTTTGAAAATCTTCCTCCAGCTTTTGAATTCTGAGGGAGTCATATAACAAGCTATTTCAACCACCAGGCCCTTTGTTTTTTCACTCAGACCATATCTACACTACAAAATTGTCGACTTATCTTTCATCAGCATATAGCCACCGCAGTAATTACATCACTTGTGTGTCTACACTTTGCATCTTGTGTCAGCGGTGCACGTACTCGCCAGGAGCGCTTGTATCGGTTGTACTGTCAGTGTGGGGGCATAGTGGGACAGCTCCTGAAAGCCAGTAACCATCAACATAAGCAACAGCATCTACACTGACACATGGTAGACCTAACAACATCAACCTTGGCTTTACCCTGCTCGTGGAGATGGAGTTATACCAAGTCAGTCTACCAGGGCAGTTACATCAGTGGAAGTAAAATTTTAGTGTGGACACATCCACAGTTAGGTCAGTGTAAGCCGCCTTACGTTGATTTAACTGTGTGGCGTAGAGCAGGCCTCAGTCTTTTAATCTGATATATGCAGGCGCTTGTCAGACCAAGTAATAACTTCCAGATCAGCTTTTTTGACCAAATTAGCCAAGGTCCTAGAAACAAAAATCACATCCTTCCTGGAATAAGATCCATGAGTAGAAGAATGTGTAGACCCTGACATCTGGATTCATTTCCCACCGGATGCCCATCAGGTCCTCACTGATGCAACAAATTTGCTCCTGCCCCTCCTGATCACCTGTTGTGTCCATTTGATCCAGAGTGAGATTAAGCATCTCATTAAAATCCTCCCCTGGAACAGTATCCCTTTCCCTAAAACTTCTTAAGACCCTACAAAATAAAATTAAAAAGAGAAGCCGCCCCTGATTGTGAGCATATACACATTGGCTAATGTGAGAAGTTTACCTTTCAAGGAACCCTTAATTAAAACGTATCTGCCCTCTGTCTCTGAGTTGTGCAGAAACAACAAAAGGGAAGCGTTTAGCAGAGAGTATTGCCACCTCTCTTCTGTTAGATTGCCCTGGAGAGAGAGACAGTATCTGTGTCCAAGAAGTATTTAGGTATTTATCATTTTTCTTCGAGTGTTTCCTGTAGCTACTGGGGAAATCCTTTTTCAGTGAGCAGAATACTCCTTTGCTTTTTGTTGGATTGTTCATCCCTTGAACAGTAACAGTCATGACATTAATAAACTCACTCATGAATTCAAGTCTGTTCTCACCTATTATTACCATTGGTTAAAAGTTGTGAACCCCTTAGCCAGGCCTCCATGACATTTGTGCCTCTTTAAACAAGACATTTTAGATAGTTCCCATCATACAGTAATTTTAAAACTCCAACGTATATTGCTTTCCCTTTTTTACACATCTGTATTGCTGTGCCTGATCCTAAGTCTGATTTACTTTAAATTTTTTAATTGAGCCCTGACATTTTTATTAATCTTCCTATTAAAACATAACAATATTTAACGCCTGTTTGTTCTCTTATCCTGTTTCCCTCCCTATCTGTGCATTTCCCATTATCATCTGGTCCCCTCCGGTTGTGGGAGTCTGGGTTATACTTCCTCTATATGGGCATTTTAATTCCCTGCTGGGGGGGGGGGGGTTCTCTTGAAAACCAATCTGTATCTAATCTTATCAAACATCTTTATAATATTGGATGTTATATTATTTATACCATCTTTGAGTTCACCCTTCTCCAACTAACATAAATGTTGGAATGTTTGATAATTCTAACTTCAGACTTACTTCAATAGGGAGATCTGGGTCTCCTGCTATTTTGTTATTAACTTTGTTAATTTAATGTTGTGATTTATATTATAAACTAAATTTTATACCTATTAAGTATATTTTACCCACAGAGTTAAATATCATGTCAGCTAACATTTTAATCCTTAAGCTCATTATTTAGAAAAGGTACTTTACGTGTTGATTTTACCTAAATTCAGTGCTACTCTTCCAGCCAGTGATCTTTCCCCTTCCCTTCCATATTACATTCTGTATTAATCAGATATAGATCAAGCGTCTTTATTTGAGAAGAATGACTATGTTCTGGCAACTGGAAAATGTTTCCCTCGCCCTCAACAGGACAAATAGTTGTTCAAAGTTTCTCTTCTCATTGGGTGCCTTTTTAGTGCTATTCTAGGTTGTTAGCTTCCTGAGCAAGTCAAGATCACTTGACTTTGGAGTTTCTCCTTCATTGGTGGAGAAGGCTTGGAGAGGCTTGGGAGCATGCACTTGGTAGCTGCCTGCTAACAAGTCCATCTCGCGTTGTAAATTGGACTCCTTCATGCTGTAGTCACATTACTGTCAGACTACTCCCTCAACTGGCTACATAAAGATAATAGTCTCCTAACTTACTGCTTGCTATGTTAACGTATGATGTAAAAGTCAGGTCTGGGGAGAAAACAAACTGCTAATTTCCCTTTAGATTCTCTTCCCATCCCCAGGGTGCATCGTCCCATCATAGTCTTTCTTGAATCTGTGCAAGAGGGTAGCAGTGTTCTGAATGACTGTCTAATTCCTGGCTCTAGGAGCTATCAGATGTTCCTTGATAATCCAGCAAAGTTATCTTAAACTAATCAGTTTGTTGGAAAAGCTGAAAAAGATTGATGCACTTTGTATCACCTGCAAATCAACATTTATAATTTAGCACATTGTTTAAAATAGATCTATACATAAAAGGAAATTTGTTGCTTAAATTAAAAAAAACAAAAACAAACCCTTCCCTGGGAGCATGGAGACATATTGCTCTTCATTATGGTATCATTGAAATGAACATTAAAAGCTGGTTTGAACTAGCAATGAGCATGTAATTATGGAGCAGCCGCAGCACAACCCATCCCACTGATGCCTTAGCTTGACAGGGGTGGGTGGGGTGTGTGTGTGTAAACTCAGATTACCACAATTCTTCCACTAAAATGGGATTAGTCATTCTCCTGGGAAATGGGATTTGATGTTTTTAAAATGACTAGGATGGTCTTAATGAAGACAGAAACATGCGTACCACATGTTTGGCAGAATTGCCAGCAGCGATTGGTTTAAGACAGCGAACACTTCCTAGTCTGGCACTATTGTCCCTGTATTATCCTATTACTTTTAGTCCTATCTAAATAGCTGGAGATACTGACAGAGGCTTGAAGGGCCATAAACCCCTAGTTTGCCTACTGTTTTCTTCTCCATACCTGCTGTGGATAGACAGCTGGACACAGGTGGTATTCAAATAATCTTTTACTTATTTCTTATTTGTTTAAACTATAGCAACTTACTTGTAAGCCAGCTAAGTAAATTATCAAGTAAGTACTTTTCTGTCTAAAACTCTGCAGTAAATGTAACAAGTAGATTAAGTGATGACTCGCCTCCTGTTCTACGAACTGGATCTCTATTTTTGTCAAATATATGAGACTCCATTGTTCTGCATAAGCAAGAGAAAACTGTTCATGTGGCTAACACAGAGCTATATTCAAATTAATGTTCTGCAGGATAAGCTAACAATGTTTTAGAAATCTGTATCAGGAGCAAACTCCTCCTACTTTTAAAGCCAATCTTTATGTACACAACTGACCTCTAAATGGAGCTTTTGATTTGTATTTGTGATGAGTTAGGAAGTGTACAATTAAAGATGGACAATAATGGAAATGTGACTGGCTGAAAGACCTTCACTAATAGAAAGCTTTTTCTTTTAATTTCTGGCACTATTTGGGCAAGGTGAGGGTGGTCTCTTCTGTCATGAAAATCAAATGGTTTACAAGGACACCATGTGCAAGTGTCTGATTGTCATAGCATTCCTTCTCAGATCTAAACCTTAGAGTTCAGAAAATGAGATACTAGCACCTGAATCTTCTAAGCTTAATTACCAGCTTAGATCTGATAGCACTGCCACCACCCAAAAATATAGTGTTTTGGGGCACTCTGACCTTCCCTGGGGACCCCAAGAACCCAGATCCCTTGGATTCTTAAAACAAGGAGAAATAAACCATTCCCCCCCCCCACATTTCCCTCCCTGGGCTATCCTGAGAGATACTGATCCAACCTCTTAAATCATCATACAGAGAAGCATCTCCCTTCCCTTCCCTTCCACAAAGAGGCAAACAGATTCAAGGAAAACAAAGAGAGATTCTATCTCTCCCCCCCCCCCATCCTGGTGAGTTATCCCAATCCCCTGGAATAACACAAGGGAAACAAGAAAAAAAAATCAGTCAGGTTCTCTAAAAAAGAAATCTTTTAATAAAAGAAAGGAAAAAGTAAAGAATTATCTCCTGTAACTTCAAGATGTAAATATTACAGGGTCCTATAGCTTACAGACACCAGAAAGAGACTTTCCCCCCAGTACCAATACAAATCAAAATATTCCCAGCAACTACACATATAAAAGTTAACCAGCCAGATCCACAATTGCAAATAGAGTAAAACAATCAAAAAGCTTAAACCCGCTTATTTTTACTTACTATTTGAAAAGAAACTTAGAGAGCCTGTAGTAATGTCTGGTCTCTCTCAGACCCTCTGAGAGAAGAACACACAATGGACAAAGAACACACACAAAAGCCTCCCTCCGCCCAAATTTAAAAGTATCTTGTCTTCTGATTGGTCTTCTGGTCAGGTGTCCCGTTCCCTGCTTGTAACCCTTTACAGGTACAAGAGACATTAACCTGTAACAGTCTGTTTATGACACTGATTAAATAGATAAAGGGGACTATTTCATTAAAAAGGCCTTGCCAGCTAGTTTTGGCTCCAAATTTAGGTTCTATTTCATGTTTTTATTTAAAAAAAGCTTTCACACATTTATAAATATAAATAAGTTATTGGTTTGGGTTTCAAACTAGGAGATATTTAAACCCAAACATTAGAGCACAGGGATAAGAAAAGTGACTCCGACTATTACTGTTTTTATTGTTCAAACTGGGTGAAGTGAAGAAAATGAGGAGATGACAGCAAACAGGTCTTTTCCTGCTTTCAACTTCACTACTCTGTGGTGGCACAGGTAACCATATGTCCCTTAACAATTAGTTTTAAGCAGCTGTGACCTCTGAATACTTTAGACTGACTGTGTTTCATTGACACGCACAATTTATTAAACCCTTTCCTTGGCCATAAACGCAGGCAATGGAGGTTGAGGCATTTGCTTGAGGCCTCGCTTAGCTCCATGATCCAGCCTCCTCCTTTTCTTTCAGCAGCAGGCAACTCCCAGTTCAAGTTTTAACTTTCCCATTCTCTCCTCCTAGAGGAGAAGACCCTACCATTGTTGGGGCCCTGTGGTGAATTCCTTGCTTGGGGAATTGCAGACCCATTCTTGATTACATTAACAGATGATATGGGACTGAATTTCTTAATTGTGGTGATCTCTAGATATATACCTGAAGAGAACCATTAAAATGAATGTGCGACATCTTGTCAACCTTAACTTTTAGTAGCAGCAAATTTCATTTAAAGGCTTTTAAACATTAAACATTTAAACATTAATGAGCTTCTATAGTCTCAATTTTCTGTTTTCCTCTTTATCAGTAAAACTTAAGCCTGGGGTCAGAGCCCAGATAAGATGGAACATTGTCGCTACAAGTCGTGTATTGGATTAGATCCACATTAGAAATTGATCCCACGATCATGGTAATAGACTTTGTAATGTTGTGCATAAATTAAATACACTTAAAAAAACCCATAAGAGGAAACTCAGTTTTTCACCATGGTTTTATTAAAACTCCCCTTCCCCCTAAACAATCATTCTGTTTCTGGTGACCACTGGTGGTGGTGGCCTCCAGCATAAGGCTGGTTCCACTGATTACTTCGCACATCTTGCTAACTTAAAGTAGGCCACTTGTGCCATTGTCATGCATTATCACTGCCACACTTAGCAGGGGCGTGGTGCTGACAACATGCCGAGGCAGTAGCTCCTTTAGCTTGTTTCTGTCATGTTGTGAGTTGTTTGGGAGGGCTAACCATAACACAGCAATCCATATCCACACTACAGCTAAACTAAGTCAAGAGAGCTTTTGTTGTAGGTTTTAAACATGATTCTTTAACACGGTTGTGAAATCCTGTAGACACGTGTGTAGTGGTTCCAGCCTGTTCACCAGCTTTAGGCAGCGTTCTCTCTAATGCTATTACAGCATGGACAAGGCAACAAGCCTCTGAGCAAAATGAAAGAGCAGGCAGTGGAGCAGAGGGGGCTGCCAAAGGGGAGTGTGGATAAACCCCCCTCCTATTCTTCCCCCTCTCCCACGTTCCCTGAATAGTTATCACAGCCTGGAAGCAAAGTTGCCTGACTGGCAAAACACAGGGTTAGCAAAGAGGAGTAGTGAAAGGAATGAGAGTGAAGGGCTATACTTTCTCTTGTTGCTTTTGAAGCTCCAAGGATCCCTGTCCACCTTGCCTTCCTGCCCATGCTCTCCCTCTCCAAGGTTCTGTGTGGCTGCCAACCCTCCAGCCAAGAAAAACTGAATAGCCCCCAACTTTGGGAGCCCATCCGTGAAGAACATTAGTTACCTAGAGCAGTGGTTTTTAAACTTCTTTTCTGGGGACCCAGTGGAAGAAAATTGATGCCCGTGACCCAGTGGAACTGAGGAGAAGGGGTTTGGGGTGTGAGAGGGGCTCAGGGCTGGTGCGGAAGGGGGTCAGGGCTCTGGGGCGGGGATGAGAGGTTTGGGGTGCAGGAAAGGGTTCTGGGTTTGGGGGGGCTCAGGGCTCGGGCAGGTGATTGGGGTAGCGGGTTGGGGTGCAGACTTACCGCCGGTGGCTCCCGGTCAGCACCGCAGCTGGGGTGCAGAGGCAGGCTTGGCCCCGTGGACTACATTGTGCCCTGGAAGCGGCCAGCAGCAGGTCCAGCTCCTAGACGGAGGTATGCAAGTGGCTCTGTGCGGCTCTTGCCTGCAGGCACCACCCCTCCCCCCAGCTCCCACTGGCCGGGAACTGGCCAGTGGGAGTGCTGAGCCAGTGCTTGGCGCAGGGGCAGCGCGTGGAGCCTCGTGGCCCACTTGCCTAGAAGTTGGACCCACTGCTGGCCACTTCCGGGGCACAGCATGATGTTGGAACAGGAAGGCACTAACCTGCCTTTTAACGTCCTGGTCGGAGATGCTGATCAGAGCGACCCAGTGCCTTATATGTCGGGATCCAGTACTGGGTTGTTGTGATGGAGTAGGGGCTGTCTGCATGAGGGATGGGAGAGCCGGGGATGTCTTTAGGTGAGGGATAGGATCTTTAAGCCTGTAACCTGAGCCAGGTAGGGGGGAGGGGGGTAGCACCTTGGTCTGGAAAGTTGGACAAAGGAATCCGCCGGCCGGCTGGAGGAGGGGCAGTTCAGTTTCGGTTTTGGGCTGGATGAGGGGAATTCAGGGGATCCTATGCTGGACCCAAGCACCCTGAAACTCCAGAAGGACTCGGTTGAGGGGTCCTGACTGTGCCTGCACGCTCTGCTGTAACCTGCACTCCTGTTGTCCAATAAATCTTCTGTTTTACTGGATGGCTGAGAGTCACTGTGGGTCCCAGGAAGAGGAGTGCAGGACCAGACCCCCCCCCCACACACACACACACTCCGTGACAGTTGTGACCTGAACTTTGAAAAACTCTGACCTAGAGAACTTACTGTAGAGCAGTGATACTTGGACCTTGCTGGTTTGGGAGCCAGATTAGCAATCATTACCCTAAAGAGCCACAGTCATGTGAGAATTCATTGTTTCATTTACCAGTACTATATATTCCTATGACAGGAAAGATTTTGTATGCGCGCGCATATATATATATAATGTATGAATGATTCTCGCAGCAAAATGGCTGGCCAAGTATTCTTTTATCAACTACAGTTGGTTAACATAGTTCAAGCTCCTGATTGGTTACAACTTAAATTGGTTAATTAAATCGCAGTGTTTTTATATGTGCTGCAAAGAGCTGCAGGAGACACATTAAAGAGCCACTTGCAGCTTGGGAGCCTCCGTCTGAGTGTCACTGCTGTAGGTGTTCTTCATGGCCAGGGACTGACAGTATTGCTCTGAATAGTTTCTCAGGCTGCTGAGCAAGAGGAGAGTTGCATTAGGGTTTTTTTTAAGTCCTATTTCCAGGTTTGCCATTTGAGCTGTAATGGGGATCTGCTGGATCTCTGGGATAGAGGGATAAAAAACAAGTCTCTCAAAGCGCAGGCCAGTAAGGGAAGGAGGTGGCTTACTCACTTTCCAAACATAGACAAACTTTTTGCTTCAATGATGGCAGTGGGGAAGAGACGTTGAACATTTGACCCTAAATATAGATGACCTTTGCCCAGAGCCATACTTTTTGGGCATCACAGTTCAGAGGACTGAAATATCAAAATATTTTGCCTTGCAGTTTATTGACGCAGAACTTGATGTAGATCTGATGTCTAAATCCATGATTGAGGGTTTTCTAAGCACGCTATTTCTATATAACTTTAATGTGATTTTTTTTTTTCCTTTTTCTTGAAGCTGTGGAGTGGAATGCCATGGCCAGTTCCTCAGACAGCGAAGATGACAGTTTCATGGCTGTGGACCCAGAAGAAGCAGTGGTGGAAGGACCAATGGAGCAAGACGATGAGCCACATCCTGAGCTGGAGGTTGAGGAGAACAGGCATAACCGATCAATGTTGGAGCTGCCAGAAGAGGTTTTAGAATACATCCTGTCCTTCCTCTCACCATACCAGGAGCACAAAACCGCTGCCCTTGTCTGCAAACAGTGGTATCGCCTCATCAAAGGTACAAACAGCAGCAGTGAGGTCTTTCCTCAAATGAAAGGATAAAAGATCTATTAGTTTTCCTGTCCAATCTTTTTGCAGTGTTTTTAAAATTCAGCTCTCACTGTTGCTTTCCCTTCCCTCCACACCTTAATCTGGATGTTGCAGAGTCTTGTTGTGATTACTGAATGAATGCCAGAAGAATAACTAAAGCTGTTTGCTTCATTCTGTGCAGGTAGGACTAGCAGTAAAGCACCTCATAGTGAAGTCTCTTATCTACTATAAAAACGTGGGGTGTTGTGTTTGCTTACTGGTCTCACACCAACCTGGCAGACTCTATGTACTGTGCTTGTCAAAAATGTCAAAGATAAAACTAGCCAGCTGACTACTTCTGTAGTACCCCAAGGTACTGGTATATGCATTGTTTCCTGCCTTGCATTCACATCCCTCACCTCCATTCACGGTAGCAGGTCCAGGGCTCCATGTCTAATGTCATAAACAGATAGCTAAGGGTTAAT
Organism: Gopherus evgoodei; assembly: GCF_007399415.2. Lineage (NCBI taxonomy): Eukaryota > Metazoa > Chordata > Testudines > Testudinidae > Gopherus > Gopherus evgoodei. The sequence goes on along the minus strand of NC_044339.1, from coordinate 5,887,913 downwards.
GTCTCTTTCACCTGGAAAGAAGTAATCTGAACCACCTGACCAGAGGACCAATCAGGAAACAAGACTTTTTCAAATCTGGGTGGAGGGAACTTTGTGTGAGAGTCCTTTGTTCTTGGGTCTTCTGTCTGACTCTCTCTCGGCTATGAGGGAATTTCTATTTCCTGCTTTCTAATCTTCTGTTTCCAAGTTGTGAGTACAGAGATCATAAAAAACAATAGGAGTTATTGTTTTTTTTCTTTTGTATTTACATGTCTATAGTTGCTGGAGTGCTTTGAATTGTATTCTTGTTGAATAAGGCTGTTTGTTCATATTTCTTTTAAGCAATTGACCCTGTATTTGTCACCTTAATACAGAGAGACCATTTTTATGTATTTTTCTTTCTTTTTATATAAAGCTTTCTTTTCAAGACCTGTTGGAGTTTTTCTTTAGTGGGGAACTCCAGGGAATTGAGTCTGTACTCACTAGGGAATTGGTGGGAGGAAGAAGTCAGGGGGAAATCTGTGTGTGTTAGATTTACTAGCCTGACTTTGCATTCCCTCTGGGTGAAGGGGGAAGAGAGATTAACTCTCGGTAAGTCTGTTTTCCAAGGCTGGAAACGGGGAGGGTGGAATCTCTCTGTTTAGATTCACGGAGCTTGCTTCTGTGTATCTCTCCAGGAACACCTGGAGGGGGGGAAGGGAAAAGGTTTATTTCCCTTTGTTGTGAGACTCAAGGGATTTGGGTCTTGGGGTCCCCAGGGAAGGTTTGGGGGGGACCAGAGTGCCCCAAAACACTCTAATTTTTTGGGTGGTGGCAGCTTTACCAGGTCCAAGCTGGTAACTAAGCTTGGAGGTTTTCATGCTAACCCCCATATTTTGGACGCTAAGGTCCAAATCTTGGACTAGGTTATGATAAATGTGGCTGCACGTATTGCTGCATAACTGTGGTCCAGAATGTAAGCCTTCATGTGAAAACAGAATTAAGTCCCTGGCTTTTGTGGTTTAGAAGATCAATTTACATGCAGTTCATATTATGAAATTTATGTAGTAATATCTGCCTGTGTCTGCAGATACCCTAGGGCTAATGTTCCAGGCTATGAGCTATTCCTGTTTACCTCAATGTAATACTAATTTCGAAGCGTAATACCGATGTTGTAAATATCCGCGTTCTTTCAGTGTTGCTCATTGTAGCAGAAGCCTCCAGCAAAGGTGCTTTATCATCCTTTGATGTACAGGCAGATATTGGATAAGTTATAGTGGGAAAGGTGGATACTCTCAGGGTTTGCTGGGATGACGATGATGAGGAATCCAAATGCAGAGGATGGATGGTCTAAGGATTAGGTTGCTAACCTGGGTTCAGTCTCCTGCTCTGCCACATACTTCCTGTGTGACCTTATGCAAAGCCTTTAGCCTCTCTGGGCCTTAGCTCCCGCTCTGTAAAACATGGATAACAACACTGCCCTGGTTGACAAGGGTGTTGGGAGGAGAAATACTCTAAAGATTGAGGCATTCAGATGCTGTAGCAATAGGCACCCTATAAAGTACAATGAATTAGGTAGACCCTCTCCCAAATTTAAATTCACCTCTGTCTGCCCAGAACAAAGGGGAGAGGATGCTTCCTTTCCCCAGCAGCTGATGCCTCAACCAATGTCTTGTTTCCAAGAAACAAAATGCTCCCATGTCCCTGGCCACTACCTGTATTCCCTGTCACAAGATGCTCAGATATTAGAATGATGAGAACTGGCCAGGAATGGATAAATATCAATTCGTTTTAAAAAATGTTTTATTTAAATACAGGTTTATTTTTAATAAACCTATTTAAAATTAAATTTGAAATTTACAACCTAAATTTAGGCTTAATCTTACTGTAATCTAATAGTTTTTTTAAAATAAAAAAATAGTACATCCTTGCTGTGCAAGTTTTAAAGTCAGACTACTGGACTAGGGGAAGTCACTGACTAAGCACCTGGAATCAGAGTTTGTCAAAAGCAGTTTTAACACTTTGACAATGTAGCCTCTTCTGCTGGTGAAGAGAATATTTTCTTCATTTAGTTTATTCAGCCAGTTCAGTTCAGTTCAGTGAGCAGTTGGTTCAAAGTAAAATTAATTGGGAGCTGTAAAAGTAGGAAAACTACATGTGAGGTTGAGATCCGTTAGTTCTAAAATCCCAAACATGGTGACCAGAAACAATCAGTTTAGTTCACTAACTACAGATAATACTGCCTTTGTTTAATAAATTAGTTTTAAATTCAAAACATGTTTTGATAAACTTTTTTCTTATGTATCCAGCACATTTGAGGTAGTTTTTTACTTAAAAAAAAAACAATAAAGCCACCCTCAATGCTGTTTTTCTGCGTTTTTAATTCTCAAATTTTCATCCAAACGGAGCCTGACACAAGTAAAAATATTCATCTAGTAAATAAGAAATGTAGCATTCACCTCAATTTCTAATTCAATTCATTTTCTAATATAATAAACTAAGACTGAATAAGTGTAGGTTAAGCTACAAATTACTTTAATAAATACATACAGATATAGCGCATCTGCCTGGTTAGTGAAAAGAAGCATCAAATTTAGGGCAAAGACTATAATTGAAAAATCAGTATGTTTTAATGCTTATCAGCTAATGAGAATCAGCCTTTCTTTAGGAAAATAACTAAAAAGTACTAATGCAAAACAAGATGAAAATCAATGATTTAGATCAAGGTTTCCTGCTTGATAATTAAATTGCCGTAATTTGCCCCAGGGTGGACTGGATAAATGCACAGAATCCTACAGGGCAGTTGTTTTCAAAACAAAAATATGCAGCATAGTAAGTTGAGGACAGTGAAAAATATGTGGGAATTAATATCAGACAGTAAATACTGTACTGATGGTATTGGATTTGATTAGGGCTGAGAGCTGTCAGGGGAGAGAGGCCTGAATTATAAAAGGCAAACTTGCCTTATAGGACACAGAGTGTTTTTTTTCATTGCATTTTTTTCCCTGGTCACACCTGTGGGATGTGTCTTAGGCCTGCAGTTGCCGTCAGTGTTCCGTTCGTTAAATGACCTGTGCTGCATTCTCTGAGCAGGGAGTTCTGCACCTTCTCCCACCTTATCTGGCAGTTTGAAAATGTCACTTGCTTGGTCTCCTGGAGGTGAGGGCCACTGAAATGCAGAGGTTTTTTCTCTCTGCCTGGAAGCTGTGTATCACCACTTGGTATTTCTGTAAAATACCTAACTTGCAGGTAAAGCACAAATCCCCATCTCTGTTTAAAAGATTTTGAGTGGATGGGGAGGACACGTTGCAGCAATTCCCCCTCAGCTTACTTCTACCCCCTTAAAAAAACAACCACAACAAAAATAACTCTGCCGATTTTTCCCGATACTCTGTAGCTTGTTTAATTGCTGTCCCAAACCCTCCATCTGTGTTTTTTTTTTTTTTAAGGCTGTGTCTACACTGCAACTTTCAGCGCTAAAATTTTAGTCTTTCAGCGGTGTGAAAAAAACGCATCCACCCAAGTGACAAAAGTTTTAGCGCTGAAAAGTGCCAGCATGGACAGCGTTTTATTGCTGGGTGCCAGACTCCTGACGTTAAAGCTCACTGCTCGTTCAGGGTGGTTATTTTTTATTGCTGTGAGAGCTGTCCCCCAGCAATAAAGCTTGACTACACTGCCCATGTCACAGTGCTGCCGCGGCCATGCTGTAACATGAGCAGTGTAGACATACCCTTAGATTAAGCCCTCTGGGGCAGGGGTTTTCTCTGTCTCTGGAGCGGTGTGCGCTGGCCGTTGTAGTATGCAGATCGGAGCTGAACAACAATGTGCAAAAGTTACTGCTGGCTCTTTGCTGGCGGGAAAAGTGAAATAGGCAGGTGTACCTGAGTTTCTAGTCTTGGCTCTGTGGGGAGCCTGGAAGTCTCTTTGTGCAATCTTCTTTTGTAAAATGGGATTGGTACTTGCCTACCTCATGGGAAGATCGAGAATGGATGTTTGCTGAGTCCTTTGAACATGTAAAGCTCTGTATCGCTTCTAAGTATTCTCTCCCCTGCTCTGAGTTTGACCGTCATAGTTCAGATGGAGCACTTCTGGAAGTGAGCAATGCAAAATTCTTTCAGCACATCAAGTTACGGGAGGTAACAAACCCTTCTCCAGCACTCCTCAAGCAGCAGAGCGATCAGCCCCTCATCTGAAACTCTCACCCTCTGCTGCTATGTGATGTGCAGTCACCTGCTTGTTTGTTCTTTCAGTTATCATGGCTTAAAGGTATAAAGGAGAAGCCTGGAATGAAGTAGAAATTAGTGATTCACCCGAAAAAAGAATGTGGGAGAGGCGTACTGTGTACAACAGGGATGAGTGACTTCAAGCAGCATGCATTTGAGTGACTAGTTAGTCTTTAACGCTGGGACTGTGGTGGGGGGAGTTGTTTAGCAGCCATGTCAGTTTAGCAGCTACTATAAACTACAGCAAAAGCAGTTGCTCATCTGTACCCTACAGTGCAGAGAGGGTCACTTGAGGTAAATGCTTTGTTTTCTAAGGCTTAATTTTTCCTGTTTGTCAGGATATATCTGCTTTGAAATCATATAATTCAGGTTACATTTCCGATGTGACCTCCTGGGGACCAACTGCCCAGGGATGTAGGGCTTTAGTTTGAAATTTTCCTGCCACAAATCCTGGAGTATAATACTCAGGGTTTTTGGGTTTTTTCCTAGCACGGGGCTTTCAGTAAGAGTTTTGGGGAAAATCTCGTCAAGTTCTAGAATCTCCACTGTCCTAGATTTCAAGGCCAGAAGGAACCATTGTCTAGTCTGACCTCCAGAGAACTTTCCCCAAAAATTTTCTAGAGCAGATCTTTTAGAAGAATATTCAGTCTTGATTTAAAAATTCTGTAATGGAGAACCCGTGGTAGATTGTTCCAGTGGTTAATTACCCTCGCTGTTAAATTACACCTTTATTTCCAGTCTGAATTTGTCTAACTTCAGCTTCCAGCCATTGGATCGTGTTCTACATTTCTCTGCTAGGTTGAAGAGCCCATTATCAAATATTTGTTCCCCATTTAGGGGATTATAGATTGTAAGTCACCCCTTAACCTTCTCTTTAAGATAGACTAAAGGAGCTCAATCTATCACTAGAGGGCATGTTTTCCTATCCTTTAATCATGCTTGTGGCTCTTCTCTGAATTCGCCAATATATCAACATCCTTCTGGACACCAGAACAGGACTCAGTATTCCAGCAATAGTTGCACAGGTGTCAAATACAGAGGTAAAATAACCTCTCTGCTCCTACTCAAAATTCCCCTGTTTATGCATCCAAGGATCTCATTAGCCCTTTTGGCTACAGCATTGCACTGGGAGCTGATGTTCAGCTGATTATTTACCATGTCCATCAAATCTTTTTCAGCCGCACTGCTTCCAAGGAGAGAGTCCCTCCCATCCTGTGAATATGGCCTTCATTCTTTGTTCCTAGATGTATGTTTAGCTATGTTAATACTTGCATGACTTGCTTATGATCCAGATCACATTGTATTGGTGACCTGCCCTTTTCATTATTTACCATTTCCCCCAGTTCTTGTCATTCTCAAACTGTATCAGCAATTTTGTTTTCTTCCAGGTCATTGAGAAAAATATTAAGTAGTGTAGGGCAGGGGCTGGCAACCTTTCAGAAGTGCTGTGCCAAGTCTTCATTTATTAACTCTGATTTAAGGTTTTGGATGCCGGTAATAAATTCTAACGTTTTAAGAAGGTCTCTTTCTATAAGTCTATAATATAGAACTAAACTATTGTTGTATGTAAAGTAAATATGGTCTTTAAAATGCTTAAGAAGCTTCATTTAAAATTAAATTAGATCGGGTTTTGCTGCCACCATCCAGAATTCTTAGTGTCTGGATCACTCCCTTTCCCCCCAAAACCTTCCCCTTCCTGGGTAACCTTGAGAGACTCCTTAGGCATTTAAGCCCCCACCTCTGCTAAGGGTCCACTGAGCTGTGGCCTCAGCTCTATCATGTACTGGTCTGTAGAGATGCTGTACCCATGGCAGGCCCTTTTCGAAATTTTCTAAGAAGGCCTCAGTATCACCACCTGCCTTGTAGGTGGGGAATTCTCTGGGATGGAAAGCAGTACCTAGAGAAGGGTTGTTAGGGTTGGCTGGTAACTCCTGCTTAGCCCTTGCTAACTCCAGGGCATGCTTCTGGGCCTCCCTCTGGATCTCCATAGCCCTCTGGTGTGCAGCCTCATCTCTGGCCATCTGTCTGTCATGTTCCTTTTGGATCTCCTCAGCCTGGAATTTGGCTAATTCCAGCTCCTGTTGTATGGCTCTTTTCCTTTGCTTGACATGTTTCTGTGCTCTGCCTGAGCTATCTTGGTTTGCGAGGTCAAACAAACCAACCAACCCCACAGCTTTTAACTGGACTTCTCAGAATGAGAGAGAGACTGGAAAAACTGGTTTGTGACTTGTCTTTCAGGGTATGTCTACATCTACAATTTTGCAGCGCTGGTAGTTACAGCTGTATTAGTACAGCTGTATAGGGCCAGCGCTGCAGAGTGGCCACACTTACAGCAACCAGCGCTGCAAGTGGTGTTAGATGAGGCCACACTGCAGCGCTGTTGGGCGGCTTCAAGGGGGGTTCGGGGAACGCGAGAGCAAACCGGGAAAGGAGACCAGCTTCGCCGCGGTTTGCTCTTGCGTTCTCCGAACCCCCCTGCAAACCGCAGGGAAGGAGACCTGCTTGCTCGGGGGTTCGGGGAACGCGAGAGCAAACCGCAGGGAAGGAGAACTGCTTGCTCGGGGGTTCGGGGAACGCGAGAGCAAACCGCAGGGAAGGAGACCAGCTTCCCCGTGGTTTGCTCTTGCGTTCCCCGAACCCCCCTGCAAACCGCAGGGAAGGAGACCTGCTTGCTCGGGGGTTCGGGGAACGCGAGAGCAAACGGCAGGGAAGGAGAACTGCTTGCTCGGGGGTTCGGGGAACGCGAGAGCAAACCGCGGGGAAGGAGACCAGCTTCCCCGCGGTTTGCTCTCGCGTTCCCCGGACCCCCCTGCAAACCGCAGGGAAAGAGACCTGCTTGAAGGAGAGGCTTCCTCAGGTGTGCTGGGATACCTGCTTATTCCACGGAGCTCAAGAGAAGCGCTGGTAAGTGTCTACACTTGATTACCAGCGCTGGATCCTCTACACCCGAGACAAAACGGGAGTATGGCCAGCGCTGCAAACGGAGTTGCAGCGCTGGTGATGCCCTGCAGATGTGTACACCTCCTAAGTTGCAGCGCTGTAACCCCCTCACCAGCGCTGCAACTTTGTGATGTAGACAAGCCCTTAGAAATTGTTAATTACCCTCCAGCTGAGCCTAGCTGGAAATCCTTTCTAACAAAGCCTTGTTAGAAAAACCTTAATCTGTTTGCCTTCAGTGTATTTCTCCTTCACTGCTTCTCCAGCATCTCAAAGGAGGAAAAAGAAATCTGGCTAGGTTCTTTTAAAGTCGCTCCACTGCTCACCCCCATTAGCAATCATAGCCACTTATTTCCCTGTTTTACATTTACATTTTGAGACCTATCAATTAGCCAGTTTTAATCAATTTAGTATGTGCCATGTTAATTTTATATTCTAAGTTTTTTAATCAAAATGTTTTGTGGTACCAAGTCAAATGTCTACACTGCAGTTAAAAAACAGAATCTGGCACGAGCCAGCTTACTTGGGCTCGTGGGGCTCAGGCTGTGGTGTAGACTTCCAGGCTTGGGCTCTAGGACCCTGCAAAGTGGGAGGGGCTTCAAATCTCAGACTGCACGTCCTGCGAGCCCGAGTCAGTGGGTGTCTAATTGCAGTGTAGACGTACCCCCTGAGATCATTGTGCCCTGAAAGGTCACAGTACAAGCCTCCAGCCGGAGTTTGGCTTGGCTGGATTTGCTGCACGGAGCCATGAAGAGAGATTGGGAATGCTGGTGCCGCCAGCCCAATCTTGGAGGCCACAGGCCTGCCCCTGTTGAACAGTGTGGGTCCTTAGGGCCTGGCACACTGAAGGGGTCACTCCCAGGAGACAGTCTGGGGCATAGACCAGTCTCCGTGACAGCGATGCGTAACTGAAACTAGAATCCAGCTTTCAGTGAGCTATTCCCTTGGTAGGCAAATCTGGTATTTGTTTGCTAAGAATTTTAAGAACTAAATCCTCTCCTCTTGTATCTGGTTTAAGTGATGTGGCTTGGTTCAGGAGGTTTTGTGAATGCTGTCAGGAGCGGATGTTTCCAGGCCATGGACCGTCTGCCAGGCTGCTCTGTGACAGCTACTGCAGCCCTGAGACTTTAGTAGACACTTCTCCTTCCACTTGGGGCAATGTCTGGGGGATCCCCAGGGCCAAATCCTTCAGCAGAAATCCGCACCCCACATACAGAACCAGCAGCTCTGGTTCTGGTCCCGCTCTGCATGGGGGCCTTTGTGGCCACAGGTGAAGAAGCTAAATTTCCCCTTTAACAATGTGAGAAATGAACAGATTTTAATTGAAGTATGTTCTAATAGGAATGGTTAATTGTAAATTTATTTTAAAATAATGTTGCCAATAGCAGCCAACGTGCTCGGAGAACTTCATTATAATGTATTGTGACTCCTCAAAGGTTCATTTCAACAAACAGGCAGATGCTCATCCGGCAAAGAAGCAGTTGTGCACAGATATGTGTGGTGATTAGGGCACAGCAGGCTTGCGTGGCAGCATAGAACACAGGCATTGTTTATCTGAAAACACCTATTTTCTAATGCCCCAAAGTGTGTACTAAGCACCTATTCACCACCAATGCAAAAAGATATTTATAGACACCAGACATCTCCGACATCCATCTCTCACCTGGTCTCTCCAGCATCTGGCTCCTGCTGGCAGATGAAGTGGTATTGCATTGTGCTTGGAGGGAGGTTCATTGGGCCTGCCGCTGTTACTTCGCTTCTTTGTCAATACATTTGTCTCTCACCACCAGCCTGTATATCCCCCATGTATATCCTCTCCAGAGACTCTCCTTAACTGTAGTCTAGCCTTCAGCACACTGACCTATAATCCCCCAAACCTCCAGATTCTCACTGTCTTCAGCTGTTGAGCCCTCTAAACTATTTCTGACTCTAATTTAAGCACTTGACTTTGAATCAGACTCATCTAGAACATGGTCATCTTACAGTGCTGGTAAGTTACCCTAAGTAGCTGCAGGTTTTGGACAGGAGAGGATAACTGATACAGACAATGTGTATGTGATTAGATTGCACAAAGGATTTATTCTGTCATCAGCCTGTTGAAGTCTTAAAAACAGAAAAATTGTGCAAATCATTTATAACCAGCTACCACCTTTGAGCCCACTCACTGGCTTTGAATTGTCTGTCTTCTCCTCTCATGAATCCTCTGTGGGCCTGCACTGGAGCAGTTATAGTCCTTTTGTCAAAATGCAAGGACTTACCTTCTGATCACTAACCACCTTCTTACACCTTCCATGCTGCTCCTTCATTACCAGCCTTATGACATTCATTCATTACACTGTATTTATTACCCTTTTTATCATTTTCTTCCCCGACCTGGAATTGCAGAAAGAAGTCAGTATGCATGGCTTCTGGGAGAAATGGTTACACTGTCATTTATTCCTGTTGCTCCCTTAGCATTTGCCATATTGAGTTGAACTATTTGTTCATCAAGACAAGTGACTTAAGCCATGCCTAATTCAGGTTTATTATGGGTTTCGTTTTCCTCTGGAAATTGTGCAATGCTGATCATGGAGGAACAACTTCTTCCTAGTCTTGTGACTATAAGTTTGTGCCAGAAGCATACTAAAGTATTGTTTTCTCCCTTTTCTAGGTGTGGCACATCAGTGTTATCATGGCTTTATCAAGGCTGTCCAAGAAGGAAATATTCAGTGGGAGAGTCGCACGTATCCCTATCCTGGAACCCCAATCACACAGCGCTTCTCACACAGTAAGTACACAGTTAGAAAGGAAATATGAACTCTGAGAATCCAGTAATTCAGTGTGTTCCACCCCTAGCAGCTACTGTCATGTTTGCAGAGACTTTATAGTACAAGATGTTTGTACTTTGACCCAAGATGTAGCAGTAGTGTGCAGCCCTATAGTTGGGTAAAAATTACATGTATGTGTAATATGCTGTTCTGACAACATAAACAGTGTACAAGAATAGATATGTCCTAAACCATTTGTTGTTAACCCTCTGATGCTAAGTTAAGAGGCAAAGTGACTGAGTGACTTAGAAGCACAACTATTGAAAGTCAGTGGGATGTGTGTTCCTAAGGCATTCGGGCACTTTTTAAAACTCCACCCTTAGACTTAACTAATTTTCTTCTTAAATATTCAGTCCCTCTTAGCTTTCTGCAGTCAAAATGACAGAAGCTTCACACTAATGACTTCAGTGCAGTGACATGGGTAGAGCTAATGAATTGGAGCCTGTACACGGCAGCTGGATTGGCATCTGCGGGTTGCTGCAGTAGATAATGTTTACATATTTCTGCATTATTTGGAGGAGGCTAAGCTATATTTTACTTCATGTAAAGCATGCAGGATTGTAGATTAGAGGTACTGAAGCAATCCCATTTTTTATATTGGTATGATTTGTTCATAGAAGCCAATAACTCAACTGATGCTGCTTAGTTTAGGAGTGAATCTCTGCTTTACCTCTAAATTTCTCTAACAAAATTGAAAAATGTTCACATGCAGGGACGTAAATCAAATGACAATTCATTTGTATTTCGGTAGCTCCTAGAGGTTCTAGTCATATTGTGCTAGGCAATTGACGTTCAGAATTAACCATTTTCATGCAGAAATCTTGTAAGAATTGACTTTCATAAGACTTCTGTATTTCCTGTCACCATACAGATCAGAAATATGTGAAGAGCAGCTTTTATCATGGTATGCCTGCTTCTGCCCAAAACTGGGTATGGAGATGTGCATGGACACACAAATGCAGACAAACATAAGCTAACTATAATGATAGGTTTCAGAGTAGCAGTCGTGTTAGTCTGTATCCGCAAACAAATAACAAAAATTCAGTCCTTGTCCATCTACATCACTGGTTCTGGCCTCTCTGGGAGATGGCTCTTGGGAACAGGATTTCATTTTAAAAAGGTAAATATAAAGTGAGTGGTTGGTAGGATTCCAAGTGTCGTCAGTCATAACATTTTCATATTCCCAAGTAGTAATATATTAAGCGAATGATGCACAGAATATGGAATTTGTGTGCACCCATGCGCATACCCACATCCCTCAGTTTTTAGTACCAGTGCTAGTAAGCCACCTGACGATGACTTGCACACTGTTCTTACGACTTTCCCTCACCCATCTGGCACTATTTACTAAGCTGCCTTTAGTAGACAGGCTAAGGGGGCAGCCAGGGATTAGATACAGATTTCCAGGTTTGGGAGAAACTCGCCAAACCCAATAAAACCCCCCTGCCAAAGCAAAAATTTGAGAATATTTTACTACATATAAGCTGTGAAAATTCCCACAAGTTCCTCTTTTTTAGTGCTGAAAATTTTAGAGCGGTCTGTTCTGATATATTTAGGGTGTAGACACACACACTAGCATCCTTCATCTAGGAAGTAAATGGATAGCGAGTTTGCTTCATGAAAAGGGATCTCAGCTAGGCTTGGTTGAAAACATTGGAGAGAACTTTGGATGAGAGAAGTTTTGTTAGTCAGGAGGATAACTTGGTAGTTAAGTTTAGGCTTTAGAATGCAGGTTGTGACATTTTATACATAACCGATTGTTCCCATCTCTCTCTCTCTCTGCTTTTTATTTGAATCTCTATTCTTTCTTAAATTCCTTTATGTAACTGAACTCAAGTGCTGTGCATGATACAGGAGTGATGGTCTATGGTAGAACTGGTACACTGTTCCTTTGGGAGCAGGGGATCTAGGATTTCTGTGGGTATCCAGTGATCAGGAACTGGATACTCCAGGGGGACACTTTGTAGGGACATGGGGACTGGGGCGCAGCTGTTGTCAACCTGCTAGGCAAAGATGGCCGGTGTAGCCCAGAGGAAAATGTGGCCGACATGCTGATTAGGCAGGAGCCCCTCATGTAGGAGGCAGGTGGTAATAACGTGACTCTCAGCCCTGAGTGCCCCAAGAAGTGTCTCAGTAGTATCTGTTTAAACTCACATCCCACACACCAATCTAAGCCTCAGCGAGTTCAGAGGGTTTTTAAAATGTTTTGTATTCAGAAAAACTGGTTCAAATAAAGTTGTTTGGTTCTGTCCTTGGTCAGATTTTTGGATAATGTCTCAATGTGGGCGAAGAGACCTCTGGTTCTTGACTTCCAGGTAATCAATTGTTCCATATTTTTGAAGATTCCTACATTAAAGCCTGGAGGTAGAAAAAAATCCATTTTTTTTTTAAAAGATTGTATAGGTGTGACTTTTGCCAAGTGTATTATAAAACTCAAGCAAGCTTAAGTCATTCTGCTTTTGTCTTGATCAGAATAAATAAGAACCTATTATACAAATGTAGTACAATCTAAAAATATACAATTACAATAGACCAGTGACTCATCTAGTGAAACACAAATGGCTGATGTGATCTCATAGCTACATCAAAAGGTCATGGCAGACAGCAAAGGAATGTAATACGTTATGCCAGAAGAATTGATCCCTCAATGGAATACTTGGTTCTGCAGTGACTTCTAAATGCCAAATCTTGTTTTCTCAGTAGTGAAGCATGTTACCAGAATACTGGCTAATGAAGTTATTTTAATTGGGAAAATTCTGAATAGCTGTCAGCAGCCTAGATGGCATGTTCATCCTTAGGTATGTTCACACCTATACAAGGGTCTGGGGAGAGTGAAGGGTATGGCTACATTTGGAATTTCAAAGCGCTGCCGCGTGAGTGTAGTCAGAGCAGCAGCGCTGGGAGAGAGCTCTCCCAGCGCTGCATGTAAACCACATCCCTTACGGGTGTAGCGTGCAGCAGCGCTGCTCCCCTGATTACACTGACGCTTTACAGCGCTGTATCTTGCAGCGCTCAGGGGGGTGTTTTTTCACACCCCAGTTGCAGCGCTGTAAAGTGTGAGTGTAGCCAAGGCCTCAGAAAAACATACCTATAGTGGTGCTTGCTTTAAGAGTGGTCAGCTTGGCTTTCACCCATATGATGTCTTACTATAATAGGAACAAGACCAACTATGTATTTTCCTTTGTACAGTTTTAATATATAAAGTAGAACCATGGGAATTTTTTCACTGCAGACATTGGGGCTGGGGGGCCAGAGCAGAGGAATGCAGGGTTTAGTTTCATAAGGTCTGGAGCAATAGTCTATACTGGCACTGACATGATATCAGTGCAAATCTATTCCTGCTTTTGATGTAGGTAGTGTAAACAGTTATTGTAGGCCTAGTGGAACATATGGTTTAATTTGCAGTCTTACTACCCGTTGCTGTGGTGCTGTCAGCTCTCTTAAGCTAAGCAAGGTCAAGCATGGATAAGAGCTCTAAGAACCCCCCAGGGGTTGGAGGGAGTGTAGCTGATTATTTAGTGGATAGCACTATTTCCTCTGAGTCCATACTGAAGCACTGCTGCAGTGTGTTAGGAGTTCAGTATACTATTGGGAAGGCAGCCTTTGACGGGAGATGGAAACTGATTTTGATGACTTAAGGTCATTCAAAAACCCAGAGATGGTTTTCATAGGAGTAGGGATTTAGGCCTGGTGACTTCACTAAATTCTAACTCTAGTAACTGTGTTTTGCTTCCCTAAATTTTTGGTGGTGGTGGTGGTGGTATTCACTTTCTGTCCTAAATTGCAATGCCATGTCTATGGACAGTACTATTAAATAGTTGCTGTATTGCACCTCAGCAATTGCAGCACTGCAAGGGTGAGTGAAGGGATCTGTACAGATAACATTTACCAGTTTGTTATAGTGCTTTGGAACCCTTCACTAAGAAAACCATTGTATATAAAGGCCTGTCCTTACACTCCAATAGTCAGGTCCACTAAGGAGACTTCACAAAGAATTTGCAATATTTTCATTGGGAAAGGTGATGGGGAAATGCAAGTTGGATATAAATAGAGCCCATTTCTTTTCCTTCCTCTTAAGGTGAGACAGATAAACTTTCTTTATTTCTGACCTTGAAGGTAACTGCTGTACGTATACTCAAGAGTTTTGATGCTCTTTGTTGTATTTAGTAAAGTTAACAAATTGCCCACTTTCCTTGCTCTGAAAGGATTTATGTATTGAATCCAGCCTTCTCGGTTCTAGTCCGCTGACCTTACGCTGGCTGTCTCGGACTACTACATAAGAAGCTGTGATATAGCATAGAAGTAATAGACAAAATTTAGAGACACAAATGTGTTTAAAATAAGATAACTTTTGAAATCAATGCTGTTGATCATCTCTAGGTATTCAAATATAATGGAGTGTTTTACAATGTTTCTGTTTTATTTAGGTGATAGTGGTCAGAGTAGATTTTAGGAGCACAAATCCGCTTGACTTTCAGTGGGACTTGTGCGCCTAAATCTTAGTTGCTTTTGAAAAATCTACCCTTAGTTCTCAAATTCTCATGCCATCTGCCCAGCAAAAAGCTCTAAGCACAACTTCTTCTAATGGACCTCATCTTCCATCCTACTTGGTGGATTGATGCTGGCCCTTTAAATATGTACAACTGGAATTTTCAGTTGTACTGTCATTTTTGCATAAATTGAACTGCCTTCCTTTTCCAGAAGCTTTAAATGGTTTGCTAAAGAGAGGCAGGAAAGCACAGTTTAAATTATTTTGGTCTATGATTAAAATACATACTGTGCGGACGTCATGGTGCCTGTCTGGCTAGCTTGTTTTTAAAACCAAATAGAGGAGAAGAATGCTGCCACCTCCCTTCAAAAAATAATAAATTGCCTGCACTGTGATGCTGCTTGAAAGCAGCAGTTGCCAAGAGTTTGGATTGAGGTGGAGTTTAAATAACTCTTAACCTGCCACTATTAGCAAATGATTGGTTTGCAGTTTGATGGGGAATCCATCAGGCAGCCTCTAATGCTTTTGTATTTTTCCATTATCTCTTTGTATCTGAACAAGATGAAGTTAAACTTGTACGTGCATCTATTGATTTAAATTGCGCAAGATATGGGAGGCTAGAAATTGATCTAATGGGCTAGTACCCTGGCCTTTCACCTGTAGAGACTGGGGTTTGAATATGCATTGAGCCACTATGTGAAAATGAAACGTGGTGTTAGCCTAGTCCTTATCAGACATGTGCCTGCATCACAAAAACATTGCAAAACTTGGCAGTCTCTGCTTAAGGAGAGGCCCAGGATTGTATAGCAAGCAGTGCTGCAGGTCAGCCTCAAGGTGAATTGCCAGAGCTTGGGAAATGGTACAGACACAATATAATGCAAGGATGGTGCATTGTATCATCCACCCTAAAATCTATCCCAATACTCATTCTGTGATTGGTAATTTAGGTTTGAGTGGGTGTGGTCGATGTTAAGCGCTTCTGTTATGTAGCAATGGTATTCTAAGTAGGAGAAATAGGAAAAATATTAGATTATACTCACTGCCTTTGAACATGTTGTAAGATGTATATACATATAGGTATGTGTGTGCCAAATGATCATGCTCTGTGTAAGATGTTGACTTGGACCATTGTCCCGGTGTGCTCCGTATCTGCAAATCCCCAGCTCCTGCTGTGTGGTCAGCTCATGCACTGGGCTTTTCTGTGAAAGCCAAGGGCATTAGAGCTATTGGCTTTTCTGTGAACTTTGAATAGAGGAAGCAGGTGATCTGCATGACAAGTCACAGGTCAGACAATGAGGCTTTTCTAAAAGGAGATGGGTTTCATTGCTTCCCCTGCTGAGTGAAGTTGTCAGTGGTTGAATGTAGTTTTATTACATCTAATTCATTTAGACCTAGTGGCTCTCTTTGGTGGGATGAATGTGATAAAGGGTCATTGACACTACAAATATATCACTGAGTTGAAGAATTATGGCAGGGGCATTTGATCAGTAAAATCCCTTTTACTAGTACTGAATAAACTGACTTTGAATTCAGAATAATTCCTCTGAACAGTGACCTTTGGTAACAGCGACCTACCCTAAAGGATTTCCCCTGGGCAACCAGAGTTTGAGGATCACTCCACTTGCTCCCTTTATTCCACATTTCTCTCTATTTTCTGTCACTGATATTTTGACTCCAGTTACTCCCACCAAGATGTTGGTTACTTCCATAACTTGTGATTTAGAGGAAGGGAAGGGCTGGTGCAGGTTCCAAATACACTGTGTCCTCCTTGAGTTTTATGTCAAAGGAGAGCAAATATCAGGGTTCATAGAGACAGAGCCCTAATATTGTAAAAGGTGCAGCTCCAGTGAACTCTGACAACCTCGCATTTCCTTTTCTTTTCAGCCTTCTGTCCTTCCTGGTGGAATTACCACCCTTCTATCTGCTATTGCTTGTATAGCTTTGCTTCACTTGTCTTGCAGGTTATTTATAATGGTGCTTGGTCTTGAACTTCCACTTCTGTTGCTGAGGTTTTGTTTGCGTAATTAGAGCTGCTCCTTCACTTCTGTGTTAGACCAGCCTGTGGCTAATGATCTACATCATAGGCTCACTGGCTGAACTTTGACATTCTCATTTGTTCTTCTCCTGGTCTATCCCTGTCCCTGACAAGGACAGTGATCAGTGCTCTCTGCAAACCCCAGCTGATACCCTTTCCTTTCCCCAAGGCTTAGAACACTTCAGTCTTGCTGTACATACATCTCTTTTTGTGTGTGGGTGTGTGGGGGTTATTTACAACTTGCTCTTTTCTGCTGGGTTTCATTTTCCCTTAAAGATTCCTTGAACTAAAATTAAGATACATTCCTGTAAGCTCCACCTCAGGGGGGCACTTCTGTTGTTTATGTTTAATATTAGTATTGGCATTACTATCACTTTGTTCAGTGCATTTCTGTAGAACTTTGGATTTTCTTAATGGTTGGAAGTATCTGTACTGATACGTATTCAATCAGTGAATCCTGATGGAAACTTAAGTGCCAGTTCTCAATGCCCTCTGTTTTGGAGAGGGACGGTTTTGCTTTTTGAAATGGTTTCCAAAATGTAATCAAGCTTTGGAACAGCAAATGGGCACGCCGAGCCTTTACTGACATTACAGGCCATCTTCGTGGGCTGATGTTTCAGCGGAGAACGGAGCTAAAGAGAGGATACTTGATTAATCATAGATTCCAGGCCTCAATGGACCATTGTGATCATCTAGTCCGACCACTTGGCTAACACAGGCCATAGAACTTCCCCAAATGAATTCCTAGAGCAGATATTTTAGAAAAACATCCAATCTTGAGTTTAAAATGGTCAGTGATAGAGAATCCACCAAGACCCTTGGTAAGTTGTTTCCATAGGTAATTACCCTCATTGTTAAAAATTTACACCTTATTTCCACTCTGAATTATCTAGCTTCAACTTCTGGCCATGGGATGGTGTTATGCCTTTCTCAGCTAGTTTGAAGAGCCCGTTGTTAAATATTTGTTCCCCATATAGATACTTATAGACTGTAATCAAGTCACACCGTAACCTTCTCATTGTTAAGCTAAACAGATGGCGCTCCTTGAGTCTATCACTATAAGGCATGTTTCAGGAGTGCTGGAACAATTTATATAGTTCAGGTGCTCAGAGGAATTGAACCAAACTGTAAACCCAGTATGTGATGGAAACCATTTGAAGCCAGGGGTGTGGCATGTTTACTAATCCGTTAATCATTCTTGTCGCTCTTCTCTGAACCCTCTCCAGTGTATTGCAGAACTCCAATACTTGTACAATATTAAAAATGCACAATCAAATGCAATAACTTGTCTAGGCAGGCCCTCAATCACACTATAGATTAAATACCAGGAAATAAACTTCTCCCCCACCTCCAGCCATGCCATGTGCCTCTTGCCAAAGCTCTGAGGAAATAGGTGAACTTTGCAGCATACCTTGAAGGTTAAAATTTTGGAGCTATTTCAGATCCAGGATGGATTGAATTCCTGGGTAGACCAGGGGACTGATAGCTTGATTGCAGTTGTCAGAATTGTTCATCGTGAGATGCGGTCTCTTTCCGTAGATCACAAACCACTTATAGCTTTATAGTCAAAACCAACTCCTTACATTTCACCCAGAAACTAATAGGCAGCCAATGCAGATCATGGAGTGCTGGTATAACGTGCTCTCTGCTTGAAACATAATGGAAGCGGGCAGCTGAATTCTGTACTTTGTACGTTTCTGAATAGTTTTTTTGGTGTAGCCCCATGTAGAGTGTATTCCAGTAGACTCATCTTTAGGGGACAAAGGCATGGATAACTAGCGAAGTTGCATCCCAGAGGGGAGAGAAACCTCACCAAGCACAGACTGGAAACAGTCTTGCAGTTTGTTAACCTGATCATCTGGAATAGTTGTTGTGATTTTAAAATCTCTCTCCCCCCTCTTGCCTTTCACCAGTTTGCAAGCTCAAGTTACAAACAGCAGATGCTCAGCCTCAGTCAAGGAGGCTTATGAAAGCTCAGCTAATTCTTCCAGTTGCTTTCCCCAGCCTGCCTCTCCCTGACCTTTGTCTTATCTGGGTGATCCTGTGCCAGCTAGCTGTCTGTCATTCATGTCCCAGTCGTTGACACTGGCTTAGATGAGAGACGTGAAAAAGGGTGTCCTTGCCACACTAAACGATGAAATAACTGTACAGGACTCCTGAACGTACGAGGGAAAGCGATCGTTATAGTAAGATATAACAAGGAAACCCAAGACTGAGGGGAAATACTCAAATAAGGAAGTTCATCTTGTATCATGTTTGCCTCTTTCGCTAGTCGGGATAGTTTAGTAGTCTGGACTTCAGAGAGTGTATATCCAGAATTCCTGTAGCCTCATGTTCAAACGCTGGCAGGAACAAATTGCTGTCATTCTTTTAGGGCAGATAGGACTTATTTATAGTTTCTGTTCAGTATGTTCTTGTTTACTCTTGTTGAAGGTGCTCCGATCCCATAGTGAGGATACCATGGGATAAAAACCTAGATGGGAAAATGTAGGCATTATAGATCCATGTCTTAGTGTAAGAATCTGGGTTTTCTTCAGTCGTAACCAAAATTTCCACTTTTTACCCTCTTTTCACTCTTATGTGGTTTGCTTCACATCAGCTGCTGCTAGCTCCACCCAAAAGTGAGCTGCCTTTTGGCAGCTTGAAGTGTTCTGTGCTGCTTCAGGACAAAAAGTTCTTTGTAGATTTAAAATATTATGTTCCTTAAAATCTCCCTCTATCTTCATGTACTCGGGCTATGTGCTCTACACCGTAGTCCTGTTAATTTGGAGGATTCTGTGCACCATAGGCACCAACTACATGGGTGCTCCAGGGTTGGAGCACCCATGGGGAAAAATTAATGGGTGCTCTGCACCCGCCAGCAGCCAAGCTCCTATCCCAGCCCCATGTCACCTCATTTCTGCCTCCTCCTGTGAGCGCGCCACGTCCCTGCTCCTCCACCTACCTCCCGGCGCTTGCCACCACCAAACAGCTGTTTGGTGGCTTAGCAAGCTCCAATATGGAGGGAGGAGAAGTGGGAATGTGGCACATTCAGGGGAGGAGGGGCAGGGCCAGGGCGGGGATTTAGGGAAGGAGTTGGAATAGGGGCAGAGAGGGGGCAGAGTTGGGGTGGGGACTTTGGGGAAGGGGTTGGAATGGGTATGGGGCAAGGGTGGAGTTGGGGCAAGGCTGGGGGCAAAGGGGGGTCAAGCACCCAACCGGCACGAGTAGAAGTAGGTGCCTATGAAGGGCATATCTACACTTGCAAAGTTACAGTGCCGGCAGTTACAGCACCGCTCAGAGCGCAGAAGGAAAACCACTGTTGTGTGTTCTCACTGTCAGCTGCCTGTGCAATAGCTAGTTCACACTTGTGGCACGTGCAGCACTATTCGGAGCGGTGCACTCTGGGCAGCTATCCCACAGAACACCTCATTCTCTTTTGCGGCTAAGACTTGTGGGAAGGCGAAGGGGGTCGCGGGGCATCCTGGGTCCAGTCTCAATGCCCCGTGATGCGTTGCTTCGCATCTCAGCAATCCCTGTGCTTCTGTCTGCATTTGGAGCCGTCTTTCAACGGTTTGTGTACTGTGCCCCCTGCCTCTTTCAGGCTGCAGGAATGGATCCCGCACTGCTGCCCAGTATGCTGCTCGCTCTGACCAACATGTCACAGGTGGCAGTGAAGCTATTCCTTAAACTACAAAGGTGAGGAGTACAACATTGGTTTCTCCACACGTAGGAGCTACGACACGAGATTGCTTGTGGCATTCACGGAGGTGCTGACCACAGTGGAACACCACTTTGGGGCTTAGGAAACGAGCACTGAGTGGTGGAATCACATTGTCATGCACGTCTGGGATGACAAGCAATGGCTGCAGAACTTTCGCATGAGGAAAACCACATTCACGGGACTGTGTGATGAGCTTGCCCCAGCCCTGCGGCACAGGTACAAGAATGAGAGCTGCCGTGTCACCAGAGAAGCGCGTGGTGATGGCACTGTGGAAGCTAGCTACTCCAGACTGCTGCTGATCGGTTGTAAACCACTTTGGAGTGGGAAAGTTGACCATTGAAGTCGTGTTGATGGAAGTGTGCAGAGCCATTAATCGCATCCTGCTCCGAAAGACAGTGACTCTGGACAACGTGCATGACATTGTGGGTGGCTTTGCACAAATTGGCTTTCAAATAAACACAATTATTTTATAAAAAGACAACTGGAGGGGAGAGTCAAATGAAAAAATTCAGTCGGGAGGGGGCATGGGGGAAAGAGAGCTCTCAAGAGGAGGAGGGGTCCCGGAGTGGCTACAGATTTGTATATGTCCAGGAATCATACCCAACCTTCTCCTTTGGAGTACAATGAGGTGGATGATATACTTCAGCAGGGCCAAACAGCTGAGGGATGGGTGTTGAGTGCAGTGGGTAGTGGGAGTCCGCAGTGTTGGACTGTGACAGGGGAGGAGTGGAATACTGCGGCTAGAGTGGAGCCAGGAGGTTGATAAGAGTGTTGGCAGTATCTGGGGGGCGCATGGGAAAGAGTTTTGCAACAGTGGCTGCAGGGGGGGGGCAGAGCTACTCGGTTTGAAGAGCTAGTATTACCTGGAGCGTGTCCACGTCGTCCTCCATAACTGTTAGGAGCTGCTCTGTGGCTTCTTTCTGGCGTGCTGCATTCTCCTTTCAGTCTTCCTCGCTGTCCTGTCACTCTTTCAATTCCTGTTTCTCGGCGGCCGAATGCATCATAACCTCATGCAGAAAGTCCTCCTTAGTTCTTCTTGGACACTTTCTAATTCTGTGTAGCCATTTTGCTGGCGATAAGGGAGGCTGGTCTCCCAAGATCATCTCTGTGAAGTTTAAATGTAACATTTTACAGAAGCAGTATTGTTTGCAACACAGACAACACTGATTCAGTGCTTTAAAACACAGCCAGTACTCGCACACCTGTCACTAATTGGCTGACCCCAGGCAAGCACATGTGAGCCACAGGACCCTCAAAATGGTGAGTAGCTGCAGGGGCAGGAGAAATCACTCTTCCCGGATCTTGCTGTACACTGGGCACGTGGCTCTTGCGCAGAGCCTGATAATCATTCCTGTCTCCACATTTTCCACAGGCTGTGTTCATTATGGAAAATATCTCTCTGCTAAGGGTGAGCAGGGAATCAAGGGAGGGTCTTTTCCAAACCTGCGGCTATGCGGCCAGCCTGTGTGCAGCAATGGTCCCATCTCTCTCCCCTCCCCCCTGGTCACGGCAAAGTGGCACAGGAAAGTTACTGTTAATGGGGCAAGAAACAAAGCAGCTCTGCCGCGGAACCTGCAGCAGTGGTTTGCCCAGCATCTCCACGAGAGTTTCCTGGAGATCTGAGGGAGATTCCTGTGAAGTGAGGGAGTCTATCAACAGCCTGTTCCGCCGCTCAGACTAGGCATGCTGTGGGAGACAGGCCTGCTTCCTGCAACCCTCCTGCCCCAACAACTCGCTTCAGCAATTCCCAAAATCAGATCCACTTACCAGGGGCCTCCTCACCTGTTTGCGCTTTGCCAAGCTCTGACTGCTGTGACTGGCTAGGCTCCTCCAGGGTAGAAAAGAGCCCCTGGCTACATGCATCTCTGGCCTCTGAGTCATCCTCTGCCTCGGGGTCCCCCTGCCCCTCTTCATCCAAGATGTCCTCCTCCTGGATCAGTTTACTCTCAACTGGCATGTGAGCCAACGAAGTATCCACAGGGGCCTTCGCAGTGGAGGTGGGGTCGCCACCAAGGATCGCATCCAGTTCTTTGTAGAACCAGCAGCTTGTGGACGCAGCACCAGAGCGGCGGTTTGTCTCCTGTGCCTTGTGATAGGCGTTCTTTAGCTCCTTCAGTTTTACCCTACACTGCAGTGTGTCCCGGTCATGGCCTCGTTCTATCATGCATCGTGAAATCTGTCCGTAGGTATCATAATTTCTACAGCCGGAGCGCAGCTGGGACTGCACAGCTTCTTCTCTCCAAATGCTCGGCATTGCTCCAAGCGGGGGATCACCTGGTGCATGGAACAGGCTTTGTCACCTGGAAAGATGCGCTGAGACCACTGAACGCATAACCGAGCAAACAGGAAGGGGACTTTCAAATTTGGAAAGGAGTGTATGGGGTTGGGATGACGGTTGGTCACCTGAGGGCAGGGCAGTAGAGTTCAAACTGATGACCAGAGAGGCGAGAACAGGCATTGTGGGACACTTCCCAGAGGCTAATCACAGTGCTGACATCACCACGGTGTCTACATTGGCACCGCAGCACTGTAGCCCCAGTGCAGTCATGGTGGCTTTTTTTATAGCACTGCAACTGTGCAGTTTTTACGCCCTAAGTGACTTGGTAGTGTGCACATCTCGGGAGTTACAGCGCTCAAAGCTGCTTTAGTGCGCAGAAACTTGCCAGTGTCGACGGGGCCTAAGTGTATTGAGAGACCTGGGGAGAATGTTAATATAAAATATGATGCATTTTAAGGGGATGTTTTTGTTTGACAAGATAATTAAGGAACAGTGCTCTCAGTCTTGGAAAATAAGGGCATAGCTACCTGGCTTTGGTACCTAGGACAGCTAGGGTTATGTAGTAAAGAATTCACACAGGAAAGTGATAAGACAGAAACACCTTTTAATCTGTGGGTGAACACTTTTTACAAAACCATCACTTTATCTGACCGATCCGTCCTTCTTCTCAAAGGAAATCAAGCCCGGGAGCTTAAATTCATAACGTTACCAGGCGAATCACAGGCTGAATACAGAGACGCTGGATTTATGGCTTAGTACAGGGGTGGCCAAACTGTGGTTTTACAGTTAAAGTGCAGCTTGCGGACTCTTTCCCCCCCCACCTCACCCCCACCCCATTCTCCAGCTATCAGACTGGGGGAAGCTAGGAAGTTCTGCCCTGCAACCGGAGGGTGGGACTAGAGGAGGCCTGCACAACATGCGGCCCCTGGGGGCTCACTGTGTGGCGTTTGGGCAAGCGGTGGGGTGGGGCTGCTGGGGTCACCGCCTGCCTGGGGGCGCCCTGCCTCACAGCCCCACATGCTGTGCTCCAACCACCCTAACAGCCAGAACCGCACGGGTCTCCATCTCCCGCTCCCCCCGCCTGGCATACAGCAGGTGAGTCACTTCCGGGGCCCGCTGAGGTGGGAAGCACTGGGCACGAGGCAGAGCTGGTAAGTGCCGCCCGGCCTGGACTCGAGCTGCAGCTCGGGGGAGGAAGAGGGGAACTAGGCCAAGACCCCCCCCCCAAACCCACCCTTTAGTTGGGGTTGGGGGGGCTACTGCATTGGTTGGTCCCAGGGTGGCCTCCGTAGTGATCGAGGAGGGAGCGGGTGGGGGGTTTGAACTGTCTTTGGGCAGCTAGGAAATCCCCAGGGGAGAGGTAGGTGTGTGCGTGTGTGCGTGTGTGTGTGTGTGTCTTGCACCTGCCCTGCCCCAACTGCTACCCCCTTCCCTGGTCCAGGGACCTTCCCTGGCCCCTATCACGCTGCCCCCTCCCATTCCCCCCAGGCTCCCTGCGGCCCCTGTGTTTGTGTTGGGCAGGGGATATGTTTCAGGGGGGGCTGGGCGGCACTGAGGGGGGGTATTTCGGGGAGGCCGGGGGGTTTCAACCTCAGCTGTTTTCTTTGGAGTAATATGGCCCTCGCCGCTGAGTTGTGCAGACCTGGGCTAGAGGATTTTGCCAGAGACAATGGGTGCCTGCTGAGAGTGGGGTAGGGGTGAGGCACAACTTAGAGGTTCCCTTCCCCTCCCACCCCCCCGAACAGCTTGAGTCTCGCCTCTCCAGGCACACTCCTCCCAACCTCAGTGGTCCTTCCCTGCAGCTCCCAGATGTTAGCTCCAGGTGGAAAGGCAATGGCAAACAGCTGGAAACTGCAAGGAGGGGCTACTGTTATTTCTGCAAGGAGAGGCAGCAGCAAAAGCATCAGCTCTCCCTGCAGCTCCCAGCTGTTTTCTGCTGCCTCTCCCCACTGCTGCAGCTCCCAGCTTGCTGACTCCAGTATCTGCTGTGCAGGGAGGGGGCCTGGCAGCACCCCATGACTGAGCAGGGCCAGCAAACCTTGGCAAAAATCTGGGGAAAAGCACATGACCCCATGTCCCCCCCCCCCCCCCACATCACCTCTGGCTTCTGCACAGTGTGGAGTGGTTCTTGGGACTTCGGGCACGCTTGGTGTGGCTCATGGCTTCTGCTGGAGAGAGGCTGAAGCCCCAAGCCCCTTCAAGTGTCTCTCATGTGGCTGAAGCCCTGGCAGGCGCACCCTGGCTCTCGAACTTCTGAAGATTGTCGTATGCAGCTCGGAGGGTCAATAAGTTTGGCCACCCTGGCTTATTACAACAATCTGTAGCCCACTAGCAACCTCCTCCTCCCCTCTTTTCCCTCCTGTAACTGGAGGGGATGGTGAAATTGTTTAGCATAAGTAGTTAACACAAATCTGTTCCACTTTGTATTTAGCTGTGACACTCTGAGTACGTTTCCCAGACCTGAAGAGCTCTGTGTACCTTGAAAGCATGTCTCACCTGGTCCAATGAAAGTTATTATCTCATTCACCTTGTCTCTTACTAAAGCTTTTGGCAGCAATACAAATGATATGGACTAGCTTAGAAGTGAGCATGTTGAATGTGCTATTCTCAGCTAATCTGAGGGCTTGTCTACACTATGCAGCTTTTAGCGACAAGGCTGTGTCCACAGAGCCTTGTTGCTAAGGGTCAGCGTGTGTGAATGCTGTCTGTCTAGCCCCATGAGTGGCAGAATGTTTCTTTTGCTGGGGAGGGTTAAGTACCCATGAAAGACAAAAGTTTTGTTGACAACGTTGCAGTGTAGACAAGCCCCAGCTGAGCTTTGAGGGGACAGGGTTTTTTATATTTTCAGGAACAGGCCCGCTGGACTGGATAATCATTTTACAGCAATTTTGCTGTAGGTTTACTTTGGTCTGTGATACTTATAGACTACTCAGTGTTTATTTAAAGGACTATAACAAGTATTTTCTGTACTGTGAGAAAATTCCCTAATTTTATCAAAAATGTGGGGGAGATAATTTTAACTGACTGTTTCTTTTGTCTCCTTTTTAGGTGCATGTTACTATGATGCTAATCAGTCAATGTATGTGTTTGGTGGCTGCACCCAGAGCAGTTGCAATGCTGCATTCAATGACCTCTGGAGACTTGACCTCAACAGCAAAGAGTGGATCCGGCCTCTGGCATCAGGTGAGAGGTGATGGATGTTAAAGATCTTTGGTTGCTCTTATTCTTATTCCTTACAGTGAACTACCCAAAGCTGTACCTAAGTGTCTTCCCTATAGGGCCGCACAGCTTGATACTTACAGCTTCTTTAGCTGAATGCTTTTTAGGTTATATCTGGTGGTAAATACAGAGTATTTTGGTGTCCTTCCGTCCAGAGAACTGTGCTATGGAGCAAGTACCACGAATGCTTTTTCTGTGGGCTAGCAAACTGTTTAATGCTAGTTTGTGCTATGTAGAATGAGTGACATTTAGGTGGAAGTTGTGAGAGCCTGGGTTGATAGAAAGTATCAGGGAATGGCCGTATTAGTCTGTATCCACAAAAACAAGGAGGAGTCCAGTGGCACTGTAAAAACTAACATATATTTTGGCATAAGCTTCAGATGCATTTTATGTATCTTATCCACGAAAGCTTATTCCCAAATAAACCTGTTAGTCTTTAAGGTGCCACCGGACTCCCTGTTGTTTTTTTTGGGTTGATAGAAGTCATTGTCCCAGTGCTGACAGCTTTGAATAACTTTGGTGGTTGCCAGTTCAGTTATTTGGAGGAGTGCATAAAACATGTCTCAGCTGGTTACCCACAGCAACCAGGAGCGTGGGAAACAGGTACACTCATGCAATCCCCATATTGTGAGCTAGAGCAGAAAAGGGCTAAAAGTTATTTCCCACAGTGGTTTTAAACATTAAAACTCTGTTTAAACATGTTTTTTTTCCATGTAACTCGGATTTAAGTTGCAAAAATGTAACAACTGCAGAAGTAGGCAGCTCTTTGAAATTAAATGAGATGGAAAGTAGATGAAATAGAATTTATTTCAATGTGAGGTGCCCTGCTATAACAAAGGAAGCCAATGGGAGAACAGTGTTAACACAAATAAGTAGTGATATCTTAGTGCCTGGCATTGCCCTAGTCATGGATCAGAACTCCATTGTGCTAGGGCAGTGGTTCTCAAACTTTTGTACTGGTGACCCGTTTCACGTAGCAAACCTCTTAATGCGACCTCCCTTATAAATTAAAAACACTTTTTTATGTATTTAACACTATTATAAATGCTGGAGACAAAGCAGGGTTTGGGGTGGAAGCTGACAGCTCGCGACCCCCAATAATAAACTCGTGACCCCCGAGGGGTCCCAACCCCCAGTTTGGGACCCCCTGCGCTAGGGTCTGTACAAACACTGAAGAAAGATGACCACTACCCTTAGTATCTTTCATGCTCACCTTGGAGAGTTGGGTGCAGATTATATTAACAATGTGTTTTTTAATCACAAAATCCAATGTCTTGTATCTAAGGGTTAAAAATAAGAATGTAGTGAGCGCTTAGACTTGAGCTCAAAGTGTATAAAGGTTTGAGTTAGGCTGTCTACACTAGTACTTTGTCAGTCAGGGTGTGGAAAAAAACAAACCAACCATCCCCTGACCGACATAAGTTTCACTGATTAAAGCACTGGTGTGGACAGCACTATGTCAGTGGGAGATGCTCTCTCGCCGACATAGCTACTGCTGTTCATTGGGAGCGGTTTAATTATGCCGACAAGAGCGGCTACACAGGAGATGTTACTGGTTTGTAGCGTAGACATAGCCTTAGTGAGGAGAAGACAAGGATGTTCCAAGATTGCAGTCATGAGGGGTTTTATGGTAATGATTTTAAGACCATTCTCACAATTAAAAAGGGGGAGCTGATGAAAATGTCAAGATTGTTTGTTTGTTTTTGAGGCTCAAATTGCTGATATAAGAAGTTCTTGTATTTGAAGGTCTGGGAGATCTGATCTGTCTCTGATAACTAATCCTTGCAGGCGCTCAGATGTAATGGGCAGTCTAATCAAACGCAGGGTTTTTTCAGTCTTCTTACAATGCAGTAACTTCAGATGTGCATGATGAGACTTTGGCTTATTCTCTTCTTCCTCTCCTGTTGTTGCAATGCTGTCCCAACCTGAATGCGTTTAATCTGGTGAGGAGTGGGGAAGACGATGCAACTGGCAGTGGTTCTTCATTGAGGCTGAATGTAGTATATGGCCTGCAGTTTGTTTTTATTTAAAAAATGTTCTGATTGTGTTTAATGACTCCAGATGCTAGCACCCAGATCTGCATGCAGATCCCTCTGTCCATAATGTGTACAGAAAAATGTGCACTATGCTAACAAATAGCGCTCTTAAAGAGCAAGTCCTGTGGGAATATGCCAGAGTTAAGTCCCATGGGAAGATTCCCTGAGGAAATATTTTTGCATGCTGTCATCAGCACATGTGCCCAGATCAGATCGCAACTGAATCTTCAGACAGGGAATCTAGCTGAACAGAGCACGTTTCTCCATCTGTCTTCAGATGCGATGACTCACCCATGCTAGTGCTTCTGGTGGTTTCTTGCACATAACAATTGCCTTTTGATGTCCTTGCCACAGCATTCTCTACTGCCTGGAGAAAAGAGTAGGAAATTGGAGGGGCAAAAGCAGAAAAACAGAGTAAGGACATTAAATTCAGACAAGTCCTTGAACAAGTAGAAGGAAATGACATTTAAGGCACATGTGGAATTCACTGCATCTTGAGGCAGAGGTTAAATGAAGCAGATGGGCTTTGAAAGGAGAGCTAATTTTATTAACACTTGGTTCTGCACAGGGAAATTAAATCTCATGCTTCAGTGTAAACTGTCTGCCTACAGGGGATAGGAAGGGAATCCCAACTCCCTGTCTTTCAGATCCAATACACATTTAACTTGCGACACATTATGGGGTGAGATTTAATCTAGAGGCAGGGCCTCTGCAGGAGGCCAGATACTAGATGTGGCAAAGGTTTTGATCTGATATGGCAAATTTCTGTGCTTATTTAGAATGGGTGTCTCTTAGGTAGTGAGGAAACTGCTTATGTCTTGAAGAAATTTTGGTACTGTACAATTGATGGCTAAGTGGACAATGGAATTGCTTCCAGAGGTAGTTCAAAGTATGTACACCTTTAATTATCATATATTAAGATCCAATTGGTCCTTGAGGAAGACGCATGAAACATGTTTAGTTTAGTTTAGTGTCTATGGAATCTGTTTTTTCCATTTGGAGGAAATACAAGGAGCATCTTGATCCCATTCCATAGGCTCAGGAATCAGTTATTCGATATTTCCCATATTCCATCTTATCTCTGCCTCTTGGACAGCTGTTTTGTTGAGAGTGAGGAAGACCTGGCTATTGCTCCTTAAAGCAAGCTGAAGTGTGTTGACTGAGTGCCAGGCTGAATGCTTTGGCATCTGTCCAATCTAAGGATTTTAAAATGAGCTGAGAAAGGTCTTAATGCCAGTCCCATCCCTACTGCCAGAATTCCATAAATGGATCACACTGGCTGCAGGTGAAGGACTTACTTGTTCATACCTGTTGTCTTCATTTTGTTTTTGTCCTTTGGGGGAATTAGACTAAATGACAACCCAGCTGGGTACAGCATCTCCCAACTGAGATATTTTGCTTAAGCGAGCAGTAAATATTTAGCTTTCAAAGAAAAAAATTGGCCAGTGCTTGCTTTCTGTCAAAGGCATAGGGAGGAGTGAAATAATGCCTTCTGGTTTAAAGGAAACCCCCCATTGTTGAGATTTCAGAATGCTCTGTTTGTATCTGTAACCAAGGCAGTGTCTTTTTTTTTTTTAATTAACAATGTAGTTAGCATTAATAGAGCTAAAATATTAATACCCTGTAGCAGATTTTGAAACAGAGCAAAGGGGAGCCTCTCTAACCTTTACACCCTTGCACTCTTCTGGCCACATCCCTGTCCCAGCAATCTGCAGTTTCCACTTCTCCATGCAGATCTGTATTGGGCAGATGGGAGTGTGTATAGAGGTGGTTGATAGCCAGGGTCATTGGGAGGCTTGCGTGCAAGCTCACCACCAACTGGAGGAGGGAGAGCCAGGGCCAGAGAGGGAGACAAATGCATGTGGTAGCCTGCAACAGCTGCAGTGGAAGGGAGTTCAGAAAGGACACCTGGAGGTTTGGTTTAAGGAGGAAAATAGGTCAGCCAGGCTTGGAGGATTTACCAGTATTCAGGACTGAGGTGGCTGGGCTCCCTAGTTGAGGCTGTAGGCATTAATGTTATATGTGGGATCTCTGGAATATGTAGAATGTGCCTGGCCAGTGTGAAATGCACCAAATAGGATTCTTTCCTTCTTTGTGCCTAGAAACCACGACAGGACACAGGTGCTGGGAGCCTACCTTAGCCAAGAGAGTGAACCATGTCCCCTCAAGACAGGGAAAAGGGAGTTGGGGAAATATTTTACATCAGTGGTGCCCAACCTTATTACACAGGAGGGCCACATAAACCTAAGCACAACTGTGGGCCAAGCAGATTCTACATATTTCAATAAGATTTGAAGTCACCAGTGTTGACTTATATTTTACATTCAGCTTGTTTGGTATGTATTTAGGTAGATTGTTTCTATGTATAGTATTGTCTGTTTACACACTTCTGTAAACTAAAATGATGTAAACGTGCCGACAGAATGCTAATGAATCGGCTGTTAGTAAATTGGGTTGAAGTAGGCTGCAGGCCTTATGAAATGCTCTGGTGGGCTGTAGGTTGGGGACCCCTGGTTTACAGTAATCAGTCCACCCGGGTGTAGCAATAGATCATTGTTTGATAAATAGGCATAAGAGTGTATCCCCAAAGAGTCGTCATTCTGGTTAATCTTTGCCAAAGGAACTCCTTGATCATCTACATTTTTCTCTGGTCTCTTTTCCCATTCAGTTCATATGTTTATACAGGTGAGTCTCATCTTACACGGGGGTTCCGTTCCGCGGTTAGCACGTAAAGCGAAAACCATGTATAGTCAAAATTACATTGAGTTGAATGGTGGGCAGAATCGCCCGCACTACAGGTACAGTATTAAAATTTTGTTTTTCTTTTTTTTGTTTTTGCCGACCACGTAAAGCTGAAATCGCGCATGTTAAATGCACGTAAGATGCGACAGACCTGTATTGCTCTGGAGCTCTGCACTTGGTTCCTGTGTGCTTAGGTCTTGTGTCAAACCTGAAAATACTCTTCCTGACTGAGTAGAGGAAGACCTAAGGCATAGTCCACAGTAGATTGTCAGGATGCCCCTGTTCACTAGTGGGGGGAAGGGGGGTTGAGGGAGGTCACAGGGATCAGATTTTAGAACTCGGGTGTTTATCTTAGCATCACAACCATGACAACATACCAACTGGTTCCCCAAAGTGATAAAATCCCAGGAATAACCATGACATGACGTCCAAATGCTGTTCCCCATTGGTTCTGCCTCATCAGCTCATTCTTAGCTAAGCAGCCACCACCTCCTTTCTTGGTGTTGTCTTCTCAACAGCTACCTGGGGCGGAAAGCTGTCTGTTTTACAGTTCCCAAACTCCTCCCTTTCTTGAGCTTGCTTTGCCGTGAAAAGTGCCCACTGGGCAATGGCCTTCCCTTCCTCCTCTGATATCAGAAGGGTTTAGTACACTCACGGCTTACATCTTCCTGTTTGCTGTGAACATGCATGTGAAACCCCTTCCAGTCAGAGCAGAGGGTAAAGCTTTCCAGAACCTGCTTCCTGGTGCTTTCCTGTCCCTATACCAGGCCATCCCAGCCTTCTGTCACTGGGGAAGTGGGAGCCTCTCTTCCTTGGCTCACAGCTTCACTCTTGGGGCCCTAACAAAACATAAACAAGGGAAAACTAATTCTGGCTTTTTAAAAGCACTGACCCCTTCCTTGTTCTCCAGAGACAGCTTGTCTTGTCACAGGACCCTTTTTATAGGTCCAACTCCTTTGGGAAAGAACATTCCTACCCTGGTCGTAATGCTTCAGCCAAAAGTGTGATGAGCAGAAAGTTTTCACTTTCAAAGCTTTATCTAGAATATTCTGGGTGATATATGCTTTTCTTAAGTAAGACAGTGCTTGTATCGGATGATCGCTCCAGCAGCTGGCTTTATTAACCTTATTCCTTTTGTCTGTGACTCTCTCCTTCCCTTGATTACCCTTGGGGGAATTTTGTTTCACTGCGCATGTGCAGAATTCACGGCCCCCACAGATTTCTTCGCTTCCCCGCAGAAAAATAACTTCTGATGAGGAAGCAAAGGGAAACTGCAAGAGGGGTCATGTGCCCCTCCCTGGCAGTGCAGGCAGGTAGGTCAGTTTGGGCACCTGGAACAGCTGGTAGAGAGACAAATCACATTGGGACAGGAGGCTGGGCATTCACGTGCATGAGAGAAAGACACTGTCTGTCTCACTTGCTATTGCAGCACCCTCTGTGTGGAGGGGCAGGGTTTTGCGGTGTTTCTGGGGAGGTAGGCATGGGGCAGGCTCTGTCCTCTCAGGCAGAGCAGAATGTAGCCGCTTGCCTGCTTAGTGAATTGTTCCCATTGTTCTTAGTGAATTCCCCCAGGAGTATAAAACAGGTGTAAAAATAAGACTCCTTTTACGTTGCCAGAGTTGTGTAAAGGAGTCTTATTGTAAAGGACAGTGTGACCTTATCAATGCTTATGGTGCTTTAGTGATTAGAACTGGACTAAATTTTTGGACTGAAAACATTTCCTGTCAAAATCTGCTCTATGACCTGTTTGCTGCTGACCTTCCTGGAGATTGTCAGTAGCCAATATAACTTCTGAGTTTGAGTCCCCAACCCTCACCTGCTCTTCGGTTGCCTAGGATATAACACTGAGCATATGGCTGCATATATTTTTTGACTAATAACCAGAAGTAAAGGGTCTATACCAGCTACATTACTGAGGGGGTTGGGAATTTCCTTTGATGCTTCCCCACCCCCATTCTTCATCCATTGTATTGTCGTTTAAATAAATTACCAAAATAATTGAAATCAGCGTGATTATATTGCATTATTTTAACAAATAAAATATGCAGAATTTTAAAATATTGCACAGAATTTTTGGTGCACAATTCCCCCAGGAGTCACTGATGCATGTTTCCTCTTCCCAGCCTCTACACTGTGTGTGTGTGTCGGGGGGTGATGGTGATAAGAGCACAATGAATGCTGAATGCGCTTATTTAGGTGAATGTTCTACTGATCAGCAGGATGCTGAACATTCTCACCCAATGGCAAGCGCAGGGTTCACCAAACCTTAGCCACTTGAGCTTTAGGATCACAATTCCCCTCTTTAGCTGAAGTGGGAAGATGCACTTGATGTTAATTCAGTAAATCTAAAAGGCTGTGAATGAGCTGGGATAGATGCTCTTGTCATCTGTCCAACATTCTGCTCTTCGGGCTTGTCTACATCAGAAAGTTGCAGCGCTGGTGAGGGAGTTACAGCGCTGCAACTTAGGAGGTGTACACATCTGCAGGGCACCACCAGCGCTGCAACTCCCTGTTTGCAGCGCTGGCCGTACTCCCGTTTTGTCTCGGGTGTAGAGGATCCAGCGCTGGTGATCCAGCGCTGGTAATCAAGTATAGACACTTACCAGCGCTTTTCTTGACCTCCGTGGAATAAGCAGGTATCCCAGCATACCTGAGGAAGCCTCTGGTAATCAAGCTGGTCTCCTTCCCCGGCTTGCTCTCGCGTTCCCCGAACCCCGAGCAAGCAGGTCTCCTTCCCTGCGGTTTGCTGGGTGGTTCCGGGAACGCGAGAGCAAACCGCGGCGAAGCTGGTCTCCTTCCCCGGTTTGCTATCGCGTTCCCCGAACAAGCAGGTCTCCTTCCCTGCGGTTTGCAGGGTGGTTCGGGGAACGCGAGAGCAAACCGCGGCGAAGCTGGTCTCCTTCCCCGGTTTGCTGTCGCGTTCCCCGAACAAGCAGGTCTCCTTCCCTACGGTTTGCAGGGTGGTTCGGGGAACGCGAGAGCAAACCGCGGTGAAGCTGGTCTCCTTTCCCGGTTTGCTCTCTCGTTCCCCGAACCCCCGAGCAAGCAGGTCTCCTTCCCTGCGGTTTGCAGGGTGGTTCGGGGAACGCGAGAGCAAACCGCGGCGAAGCTGGTCTCCTTTCCCGGTTTGCTCTCGCGTTCCCCGAATCCCCCTTGAAGCCGCCCAACAGCGCTGCAGTGTGGCCACATCTAACACCACTTTCAGCGCTGGTTGCTGTAAGTGTGGCCACTCTGCAGCGCTGGCCCTATACAGCTGTACTAATACAGCTGTAACAACCAGCGCTGCAAAATTTTAGATGTAGACATGGCCTTAGATGCAGTCTTTCTGGTGTTGGAAGGCTGCATTGGCTGCGGCATGATAAAGCAAGAAGGTTGGCCTTCAGTCATTTTTGTACTGTCGTTGGCCTTTGAATTCTGTGGTGTAACCTTGACAAAGCAGCCCAAAAGACTCAGGCCGAACAAAAGTTCTGCTTTTGTAGCGCTCATGGAACAGTGAGAGATGTTGCTGAGAGATGGTAGTGAGTTTTTGTAACAGCAGTAACTGATTAAATCTGGCAAGATTCGAACATGAGCTTCCTTGTTCAGAATTCTGTCACAGATGGTTGTCACTTCTGTAGCTGGGGATGAGGGATAATCCAACCGAAAGAAATTGCCTATTCCTGAAACTTTGGGTGCTAACAAAAATCAGTCATGGACCTGAACTGCAGTGCACTAGAGACTGCAGGCATTAAAAGCAGAAACCTGGAATCTATTAACTTTTATCCCATGATAGATATAAAGTAATGGGCAACAATACCTTCCTCAAATCATGATATACATGAACACCACTTATGTGACTGCTATGGGCCCACTCTTGGCTTCAGAAGGGCTCTGAGGTAGCTGGAATGTTATAGCCTGAGCAGTGCAGCTTTCTGGGGGCCCCTGTGGCATGGGGGCCCAGGCAATTGCTGTGATTGCTCTCCCTAAGGCCACCCTGGATTTTATATGCAGAAAACCAGTTACTGTGGCACAGGTGGGCCGTGAAGTTTTTTATAGCGTGTTGGGGGTGCCTCAGAAGGAAAAAGGTTGAGAATCTCTGGTCTAAAGTACTGTAAAGCCATGCCATAGCAGGAGGCATGCAAGGAGCACAAGGAAGTAAGCCCCGATAATCTGGTATGGAGAACACAGAAGAAGCTGATTGTACCGGTCAAAACCTAGGAAGGCTCACTGAGTAATCATTTAATTTTGGCCTCAGCTGCTATCTTTCGCCATCAAATAGTTCAGTATAGAATGTTTTAAAATGAAACACAGTTGGAATTTTTGGTGCTGAGTAGTATTTATTCTGGATGTAAACATTTTACAGTAGAAAACCAGGATTAAAGTCAGACCTGAATTACAGTGCAGCTTTTTAAAAAAAAACAACTTAGCAAGAGAGAAGAGAAGAATGCTCTTAGATTTGAGTTGGTAACCCTTCCCTCATCAGACACAGACACTGAACATACTCTGGAATAGGACACTAGGACTGCAGAGTCTGTTGGTATTTTTGCCCAATCTGTTTGCTCTGAGTTAGTTTTTCTGCTCTGTTCCCTCCATTTACTAGTTGTATAGAACATGAATCATGCATTCACTATTGAAGCACTTATAGAGCAACATTACATAACTTCCCTTTCCTGCGACTGTTTCAGCGTTTGGCCCTGGGGTTACTAGATCTTATTTGAACCCATATGTGTTCTTAGTAGACTGGTATACTACCAACTGTGTCACTATGGCTGAATTAATACACATATCTGATTATCGTGTGCCCCGTGGTAATCCAGTCTTAGTATAATTCTTTCATATGTCTAGGTCTGTTTTTTTCTTCCCATAGTAGTTCAGTGGTTTTCAACCTTTGGTGGTACGCAGAAGTCTTCCAAGGGGTACATCAACTCCTCTAGATACGTACCTAGTTTTACAACAGGCTACATAAAAAGTACTAGTGTAGACAGTACAAACTCAAATTTCATACAATGACTTGTTTATACTGCTTTATAGACTATACACTGAAATGGAACTAAAACATTTATATTCCAATTGATTTATTTTAGAATTATATGGCAAAAATGAGAGCAATTTTTCAGTAATAGTGTGCTGTGACACTTTTATATTTTTATGCCTGATTTTGTAAGTAAGTCATATTTAAGTAAGCTGAAATTTAGGGGTACATAAGACAAATCAGGCTCCTGAAAAGGTGTACAGTAGTCTGGAAAGACTGAGAGAGACTGCTATAGTTGATCTTTTATGCTTCCTGCCTTCTGACACATCTCCATTTGTGGAAAATGTCTTTAATGGATTTTTTAAATTTAAATTATGGAAAATTTCAAGGCTGAGGGATGGGAAATTGCAAGTTTGCTAGAGCTGCTACTTTTCATGTTCCAAATGAATTCATCCATGCAGTGTCCGTGCAGGAGCAGAGGGAGAGCCCCTGGGAGGGTAATCAATCACTATTTGTGTTCAGAAGGGGTGAGACATACTGGAGATTAGACACTTAATCTAAGGACAGGTCTGAACTACAGCAGGGATCGACACTCTGAGATCGATCCACCGGCAGTCGATTTAGCAGGTCTAGTAAAGACCTTCCAAATCGACTGCAGATTGCTTTCTAGTCTACCCTCAACGAGAAGAGTAAGATAAATCGATGGGAGATTTTCTCCCATCGACCCCCCACGGTAACTCGACCTAAGGTGTGTCTACTCCAGCTACGTTATTCACGTAACTGTTATTGCATATCATAGGTTGATTTACTGTGGTAGTGTAGACCTAGCCAAAGTGTTTTGTTTCACAACACTGATCTGTCCTCTCTTGACTTGCAAATCCTTCTCCATTTCTCTACTCTGGCCTTTTCTTTGTTTGCAGTTAGCCTGTGAATGATTTAGTTTTCCTCTGTCTCATGAATGAAGAGAGCAATTAGTGCTACTTTTCAACCCAGTTGAAAGCAGAGCTAACTACTTTGTCTGAGGCTGGATTCTCCATCGTTCCTATCCAGATGAGGTCCTGGGAATACCTATATTCTGAGAGTACCATTTCCTTTTGGAAGGCAATGAATATGGCATTCCATAAGGCCATGTTGGGAAGTGAACTGCTTCCTCTGAGGCCAACAGAGGTCATATGTGGTGCAGTCCCTAATGTTATTGTGTGAATGGTCATGGTAATAAAGGGATGAATGATGGAAGAATTGTACCAAAGTTGGGAATGTGTTCTCTGCCCCCACAGGCTTACAGTTTGCAGGCATAAACCCAGCATGAGTTCTGTAACCATCTGTTTAGGGATCCAGAGACCTGTGGCAGCTCTCAGGCTTCCTGTGCTGTCGAGCTGTCAGGCCAATTATGACTATATCTTCACCACAAAAACGTGTGTGCTTACACTGAGACAAGCCAGACACAGGTAATTGTTTACCTTAATGTAGCTTGTCAATGTCACCCCCATGTCCCCAGTTTGGGGGATAGTTTTTTATCTCTGGTTAGTCAAGGGATCCCCCATGCTGGGGACATGGGGGTGACATTGACAAGCTACATTAAGGTAGAAACTAACTGTGCCTTGTCTCCACTGGGATTATACACAGAGCTCTCTATCTCGATGTGAAAACTCGCTGCTTTTGTAGTGAAGACATAATCTTAACTCCGTTAATTTTTAATCTGATAGAATTGTTTCTTCCTGACAGCAGCTTTATTTCATGCCCCGAAATGACTTTCCTGTATGAAAAGGATTATGGCTCTTAAAGTTGCTTCCTCTCTTTTGGGGGACCTTTTAAAAACACTGACGTCTTTCAGAGAGAAATGTATGACTTCTCTGCTTCTGTCACGGTGCCAGCTTCTCTCCCCACCCACGCAATCCTCCCACTCTGCTCATACCTGGGAGCCGCAGTGCCTGGCTGCAGTGTGCCCTTTGACCCAGCCTGCATTGTTTGAATTCTCCTTATCAATGCCTCTGAGCAGGTTTCCAGAGCACTCCAAATCATTTCAGTTACAGGAATAACAGAAGTGACATTTGTAGGCCCGGTGTGAGCTTATCGTAGAGTACATGAAGTCACCCTACGATTTTCATTTTGTTCTCTCCTTGACCCTTATGACTTCAGAGTGAGGAGGGTGTTTAGAATGCTGCCAGCCCGAAGAAAGAGAGTGCACCTCTGGTCCTCATTGCTTTCTTCTGCTCCATCCATTATGCTGAAGTGCACATGGTACTTCATGCCTGAAGTGCAAGATGAAGGAAGAAATCCCTTCTCTGAATAGGTTAGTCTATGCAAATAAAAACAGGACAGAACCATTAACAGCTAACCGTTTTTATAGCTGGAGTGCCATTGCTGCATGCAGAGGGCTCCCTCATCCAGCTCTTTAGCTGGGAGTTGAGCTCCCTCGTTACTGGTGCAGCTGATTGGGATGAGCTCTGATCTCATTCCTATTTTGCCACAGTGCCAAATGCTCATTCATCTGGTGCATCTCCTTCATCAGCTGCCCGCTCTGCACTGACTGCATGGCGTCGGTAGAGAACCAGATCAATTTCTGCTCCCATTGGCCCTCTTTGCTGCTTTTGAGGAGATGGTCTCTTTAGGGTATGCTGTCTTGTGGCCACCAAGAAGGGGTGTTGGTAAATGGAACGGGCATTCCATCTTTTATTCCTCAACACGGCACATAGATTCCATAATTTGCCGAACTCCAACAGTATGCAACAGTCTCTGCTCTAAGTGGCTTAGACCGGCATGCAGATCACTACCTGCTTTTTGCCAACCCGCACACTGTAAGGGCATGCAACAGTACATGCTTCCTATAGTGTGGACTGTGGCGTTAGGGAAATAGTGTTCACTTCACAGTTATGATGTGTGCTAGTTTATTGGAGCTGCTTGCCACTGGCAGTGAGTGTAGCCTTGTGTGGTAGGAATGTTTGTTGCTTTGTTTAGCAGGACTTGCCCAGATGAAAAGAAAATGTGACAGCAACCAGAGGAAACGAGGAGGGAAATTGTTCAAAAGGAATCAAACGTTTTAAGCAGTCTTCTGTTTTTCCTGGTGGTGGTGTGGGATTTCGAGGTTTTCTCCAAGCCGCCAGGATGCAGAGAGGGAATCCAAGTGGTCAGTGCATTGGAACAGGTTCAGGTCCTGGTAGATCTGATTTAGCTCTTTGTCCGAGAGTAGATGCATTGAGTTCCATGCAGTGTACTGGGTAGGTCTTTCAGATGAGATCTCAAACGGGGAACCTGTCTGCCCTGTGGGCGTTGGATCCAAGGACACTTTCTGTAAGATGAGGGACTTGCCCCAGTGCTCTTAATGTGGGTGGGGGAAATTCTCCTTCCCTCCATTGTACAGTGTGGTTTGCACTGATTGGCACTCTACACCCCAGAGGAGGCTGCATATACATATGTATATAATGTAAGGTGCTGCTTTTCCTTTAGGATAAAACTTCCTGTGTAAATATTGTATAATATCTGTTGGGAGACTTCAGCGTAAACACCCCAATGCTTTTGTGTAAATAATCTCAATCACTGGGATAGCTTACAGATTCTATATTTTTTCCATAGGGTCTTTCCACTTGTGCCCCTCACATCAGATCACCCTTTCCTCTTAGCTGCTCTCCCCTCATATCTCTTCCCTTATGGAAAGGGTGCTGAGTGCACACAAGTAACTGATTGGATTTTAACAAAGGAAAACGTTAGAAGCTGGAAGACGCTTCCTACCTGATGGCAACAATTGTAAGGACCAGCAAACGTGCATGCATGGGAATGAGGTGGCTTAGGCATTCCAAAGAATACTTTGCTAGTTAGGGACAACACTTAGCACTTAGTCTTTAATCAGTATTTGTAATTTAATTTTTCAAAAGAAATACTTCAATGCTCAAATCAATGCCAGCACCGCTTCAGTATCAAACAAGCATGCTTGTTCTATGGGGAAAGGCAGTATTGACAAGAAGGACTCTGGGTTACAATCTTGTAGATAAGTGGTGTTAATGAGAAATATACATTTCAAAAATACATTTGTTTTAAGTGTTCAGCAAAATACACCTACACTGTTTATTCCAATTGTGTGCCTTTTTGTAAGAGTCCTTTCAGTTCATCCTGTGCACAGGCAGAGGCTAATTTTCATGAGAAACTGCATTCACCTACCTGCATGTCCTCAGAGAATGAAATTGTAAATGCAAAGAAACAAACTCCTCAAACTCCTTTATTGACTGCCAGAATTATTCATGTTTCTGGGAGGTGATTTATATTACCAGAAACCCTCAGCTTGAATTTTCAAGCAGCTGACCCTGCGGATCTGCTGTTTCCCTTCCCCAGCGTTCATTTAGTGCAGCAAAAGTAATTTTGGAAATCTCTTCTTGTATTCAGCATCTTATCTTTATTTCTGGAACAATCTTTGCTTTTATTTCCTTAGAAACATATACAAAAAAACAGCCCCTCCATAAGACCATATCAATGTGGTTGTAGTAGGAAGGAATGAAAAATAACTTGTTGCTTTAACCTTATCAGATTTAGATTCTGACAGACAAGGTCCCTGGGCATGAATCCCTCCTGAGAGTAATATAAGAATTTTTCCCACTATTCCCTTTACAGGCCGCTTTGTCAGAAAGAAAATGGTGTCAGGAATTTTTCACTACTCCTTTCTTCCAAGTTAGCATGTAAAGAGCCGTGAACAGGAAAAGGAGGGTGACTTATTAGGGGTTTGTGGAGCTTTGTGTAATGCGTGCTCGTTTAAAACATGACCTCATGTTACATGGAAAATATTGCTGACAAGCATTTTATACCAAAATTGGGGAAAACTATTTGTGTTCATGTTAGTAAATAACGGGACCAAGCTATTCAAAAATAGTTAGGTTCCTAAGTCCTTATTTAGACCCTAAACCCTTGGCCTTATTTTTAACAGTGCTGAGCACCCAGTAGTTGCTACTGACTTTGCTGGGAACTTCTGAGTCGGGGTAGGCAACTATGGCACAGCTGCCGAAGGCCACATGCAAGCTGATTTTCAGTGGCACTCATACTGCCTGGGTCCTGGCCACCAGTCCGGGAGGCTCTGCATTTTAATTTAATTTTAAATGAAGGTTCTTAAACATTTAAAAAACCTTATTTACTTTACATGCAACAATAGTTTAGTTCTATATTATAGACTTATAGAAAGAGACCTTCTAAAAACATTAAAATGTATGACTGGCACACAAAATCTTAAATTAGGCTGAATAAATGAAGACTCGGCACACCACTTCTGAAAGGTTGCCAGCCTCTGTTCTAGGTGCTCAACACTTGTGAAAATCAGCCACGTGGGAGCCTACCTTTGGGTACCTGTTTTTGGAAATCATGGCCGAGTCCTCCACATGAAACTGCTACGTTATGCAGCTTTCTAAGAGGCTCCTCTTGGAACACTTTGCTTTTTGTTGGTCTCAAAGTCTGTAACCTTAATCTTTCTTGATTTAGAAGAATACATTTTAAAAAAATCTTACATGCAACCCTTAAGTGTTTATATGTGCTATCTGTGTCTTAATTCAGTGGGCTGCTGTTTGTTATATCTTTAATGGATTGCCCTAGGAAGAAAGCAGATCAACCTGGCAGATCGGACCAGTGTCCCAGCATGGTGTTGGGATCAGTGTACTTAAGGAAGCTGACTTTCAGCTGAAAAATGAAGCTCAGGCCTTGACCAATGTGGCATTTTTAACTGGATTAGAAGCATTGTCCCTGGATTCTTGGCCAGATTCTCACCCTGATAAACTGCCTAAATTCCCCGTGCAATTTTATTTGCATACTGTGTTCATTTCCTCTTCTAAACTGTTGCATGGTGTTGTTTTTAGATACCTTTATCCCACCCCAGAGGCAGCTGTGCTTTAATGGGGGAATGAAGTGATACCAATATGTATCATGCCTATAGTACAGATGTTTTGTTGAGAAGTAATTTGCCAACATTTGTAAAGCATATGGAAATCGTCAGGTGAAAGAAATTAAAGAATTGCAGCATGTTGTATGCAACACAATGAGGCCCTTCTAAAATTCTGTGGCCTAATGTTTACTGTGGACTGTTGAGACACTTATTGGTAGGAGTAGAATAGATCATTTAAAATAATCATATTGCTAAATGTGCTTTACTATTGTCTGATTTTGCTCCATGAAGTTAAAGCCCTTATCATTCCTCTGTGTTAGTGATACTCCCTAATGTTGGTTGAATATGTAAATTTTCTCTATGTTCGTGTGTATTAATGTTTTTTGAGGGGGGGTTGTCCTTATGCCCAAAACTATAGTTGTCGCAGCGTATTATAGAAAAGTCACATTATGATCATGATGAAATTGGCAAAATTAATAAATGCTCATGGGTCACATGCAAAGAAAAATAACCTTTTTCAATAAAAGTAGTAAGATTAATTATACTAGTATGCCTTTAACCAGTGTAAAAAATTAAATGCTAATAAGTAGTAGTGTTTTCAAATGAAAAATATATTTACAGGTCAGCATTATACCTTTAAAGAAATGCAATAGACTGTTCTGTACTTTCGGTCACTAGAAGGGGTCTGTTTAAATTGTTTGAATTTTTCATCCTTAGTTTTTTTAGTTTAAAAACATTTCAGTTTTTAACTTGTCCATCATCAAACTTAGAAAAAAAATCATTAGATTTGATGCATCCAGAATGAAAAGGCACTAGCCTAAATCAGGTCTGTTTGCAGCCCAAAAGTGAATTTTTGCATATGGAAAAATTCAAAGGGCTTTATCTTCAGCAGTTTACCAGAATAGGGGGGAAAGTGCATTTCATGTTTTAAGAGAACTTAAAGCAAAAAAAAAGCATTTAGCAGTTTTTTTGCTAAAAGA
Source organism: Gopherus evgoodei (assembly GCF_007399415.2). NCBI lineage: Eukaryota > Metazoa > Chordata > Testudines > Testudinidae > Gopherus > Gopherus evgoodei. Next base: position 5,845,701 of record NC_044339.1, on the reverse strand, counting down.
TATGTTGCCACCCACAACATTTTTTAGGGGGTGGGGCAATTGGTTTTAACAGTAAGATTTACAGATGTGAACCAAATGTAAAAATTGTATCCAGGCTTGGATCCTGAAATTCCCACACTCCAGCATGTAGTGTTTTGGTTTTGGAACTTTTTGCTAGGGCCTGTCTCCAGGTACATCTGACCTGTACATGCTGTGATTCCCACTTTCTTGCATCCCTTCCCTCAACACTTATTTTCATCCATTTTAATGAAAGTGCAGAGAGCCAGATCCAGAAGAACATGAGCATCTGTATATTAGGAGTCCCCCAGTTTCAAATAAACAGCTATTTGTTTCAGTGACAAGAAGCTGAAAGAACCATAGTGTCCTTCTTTAGCATCATGCTATAGGTAATTAGTGAACAAGCTTATTTGAATATTCAGTCAAACAGGATGTTCTTAAGGAAATACAATGTGATGGTTGAGATGCTCACACGATACAAAGCCATGAAATTTAATTTCATTGGTTCCCACTGCAGTTATAACTCAGCTACACTGCACATAAATGATTCCCTGTAACTTCTCTGATTTTATTGACGTGGACTGAAAGAGCCAAGAGATTTTGCTCATTGCTGTAAAATACACTCCAGTCAACAATCCCTGTACAGAGGGCTTTAAACATGCTGCATCAGGCCAGGGATTGTACAGCTCATGCAGCCTGTGCAATCATGTTTGTGCAGGAAAATCCAGCCATGCGTGTAGAGCCATTGCTCTCCCCTGCTCAGTTTTTGGTGTAAGTATCTGTACATGTGCTGTGGAAAGGCGCTTCACTTAGTGTAAAAATATAAACCGCAATATTTTGTTGACGGGTATTTTGTGTATTATTTCTCTTCCTCCCAAAAGGAAATGTTCCTTTTGACATGGTGAATAAAACAGAGCCACTAACTAGCAATGCTGTTGAATGGGATGCTTGCGAAGCAGAGAACAGATTGACTGCCCTCATCTGCTCAGCCGTACACACCCAACCCCCTTCCCACCAATTATTTTTATATGAGCACTTTGTAGTATAATAAAGCAATTTGCATTTTCTCCATGTTCATCCTTAAGGGAAAATGAGCAGCAGGAGCTGATCAGCTTCCCTCCCCCCTCGTGGCCCCCCCCCCAGCAGAAAGCTCTTTAATTAGCCCCAGCATTGCTGTGTGTAATGTTTTCACTATTATTCAGATCACTTGAATCCTGCAGAGTACAATATCGGGCAGAAAAAACATGGCAATTAAGCAGAGCATTGCAGTAAAGGGTGGTTTTCTGGCTGGCTTTCTGCTTCTACACATGAGTTAAAAGAGCTTAAAACGGTACTGATCTCAGGGAATTTAATTCATGCTTTGCTATTTGCTGTCAAGTTGCTTGTGTTTATATGGAATACTTGGTGACCGCTTACTAAGGCTTACTCAGTGCTTTGTTGGAATGATATTACTGACAAGGGGCAAAGAGACAAGGGAGTTACGTTACGGTGCTCATCCCAGACTAGTGCTGAAAAAGCCCTTTTCCCCACACATCACACATTCTGTGTATGCTGCATGTTACAGAACAACTTGGTTACACCGGCCATAAACGACAAATGGGGTGGGGGGAATCTGGGGTTCTGTTTACACGAGCGCTCTGCAACTGTGGGAACATTCCTGACAAATGTTAATGTAACAAAGCTCATGAATCCAATTCTACACGGCTCAGAGAGAGTCAGTCAGTCAACCTCTAGTAACGACTGTCAGTAGTTTTCTGTTCCCTTGGGACAGTAGAATTGTGACTCTCTCGAGATCTTCCGAGACAGAAGCAAGTGCTGTCAGTCTCATTGGAAAGCTTGGGAATCTCCCCTTTCCAGTGGGATAGAACCCATGTTCCTAGTTCTGCACGTAGGGTGGCAAGATATCAGACCTTAAATCCTTCACTGGAGACAGCCTGAATATTCCTGGGCCTTGGGCCAGGGTAACTTTTTTTCGCGGGGGTGGGATGGGAATGCCACACTTGAGTGAGACAGAGAGGAAACCTTTCTCTGAATAAGCAGCAGTTTTCAATATTGAGAGGTGTGCTGCATATGTATTTAGTAAGATCTTCTTGGGTGCCTCAGTTTGTTTTGTAGCAAATGACCAGTTAGGAGCTTGGGAAAGGTTTTCTTACGCTCTTTTCCTATCAAGATATTTGGGATTTTGTGTACTGCTAGTTGTGTGCCAGGTGCCTTAGATGCATTAAACAGGATTTCGACTATATTGTGAAGTCAAATTCAGGACTTGTTTCATTCTTTCTGTATTAAACTAAATTCCCATGTGAGATGCTCCAGAGGGCACATCTCTCTCCTATATGAGAAGCCTTGGGAGCAGGAGGAGCAAATTAATGGGGTTCCCCCCAAACCCGGACTACAAGGGGCATTGAAAGAGGGTGGCTCTACAAAGGAGAAACTGAACAATGCTTTTTTGACTCTTCCTTTAGGGTCTTTGTGTTGAGAAGGCCCAGTCTAGGCTAGTAGTAAATTCATGTCTTTTGGGACCATTCAGAATCTCAATGTTTGCCTAGTTTTTAATGTCTCAGGACAGAAACAGGAAAGGTGATTATCCGGCACCGGTAAAAAGGAGTTGAATATTTTGTATTACAGTATTCCCCAGACTGTGTGGTTTAATACTGAGTTGGAACTGTGATTTATCAGTACCCTCAAGGAACATCGTGGAGATTTCTTCTTGACTTTTCTTCTTCTAGCACTTGCCCCCATATTATTTCCTATTTCTGATGCATATGTTGTGGTCACCAGGAAACCTTGTTCTCTGCCAGCCACTTTGCTTTCTGACCTCTGAACTGCTGCTATCCAAGGCTCGGACAGCTCATGTCACCTCTGCACTCAGGAAACTGTTTGGGAAAGGCTTTTGAAGAAAAAAATGTGGGTTGGATCACAAAGGCAAGGAGTTTTCTCTTCCTTAATCCTTTGGTAGGACTTATAGATATCAAACTGTTGAAGGCCTCATGATGTAGTGAATTATGTTGAATGCAGCACACCTGTCCTTGGGACCAAGTTATGCCCCATGTGATGAAGGTGAATGAAGTTCCATGTGCCAGGGTCTAAGATCTGGTTTATTAAATATTGTCACTGCAAGCCCAGCAATCAGTATAATAAACGTGCGCTTGAACATCAGACCAGCTGTTATAGATCATTCAGAATTAGTGCAATGGATTTCTTTGTTTGACAAGTAGTATTGGAGAACAGGAGTGCTGAATTCTTTGTTTTCCAGGAAATGTGCATTATTTAAGCAGTAACTTGACAGTTGATGCTTTCTTTGGGGAATTACTTGGGGTGGTGGTTTAAGAGGTTGAAGGCAGTAATTTCAGCCATGCACGTACAACAATCTCCATCAATGCGCACAGCTTGTTAAATCTCATATCTGTTATAAAATCGATTGACAGCCACTCAGTTTGCAGGTTTTCCTGGGAGGAGTTGCTGTAGGGTCTGGAGGTTAGTTACAAGATGAATTGCACAGAATCGGTCCTAAGAAATGAGCTTTTCAGAATTGCTGCACAGTTGTAGCAAACTTACTGTAGAAACACAGGAGAATTTTGATTAATTACATTCCATTGCAGTTGCTCATATATTGCCATTGGCTGATTTCACAGAGGGCCAAAAAGCTTGGGAAACATCTGCACCAATTAACAATGGCACAGAATGTTGCTTCATGTATGTGATTATCCAGATTTCACCATCCGTACTCATTGGTTTATATCCTTTCTTTGGGACAGAGGGCAAGGAACTTTAGTTAAATTTGTTCCAGTGACTTTGTGTCTGATAAGATTAAGTGCGTGCAGGATTATCCTGGAGAGTGAAATCCATGCGGATACCCATGCCTGTTCAGAGTTTCTCCCATGGAAATCTGGCTTCAAGACAAACAGTTGGCCTTATTTTCTGCATTTTCACTGCCTTGCTTGTACTGTCTTTATTTTATGCTCCAGGGTTTACCAGTACTGCTCCGCTTTTACCAAAGCGGCAGTGTCCACATGTATTGAAAAGTCACCACTCCTCTGCTCCTGCAATCTCTGATATGCCCAGTATCCCTGAATTTTAGGGGGTTATTTTGCTGTCTTTCTAAGGCCCAGCAGCATGTTGGTGGCTTCTCTGCAAATGCTTCTCCGCCCTTACAATCAGCTTAATAAAAGTTAGAGGTAAAATAAAGCCCATTTCACTACCAAGGCAGGATTGTTGCTTTTCTAGTGTCTTGTCCAGTTTTGTTTTCAAAGTTCCTTTTTAAAGGCTGCTGACAGAACTTTCCAGGGAAGGTGAGAGTGGGTGTCTACGTTGCATCTGGCAGCGAGCCTGCCAGTGTGGGTACGCTGACATGTGATAATACACCAGCATGCTCAATAGAACTGGAGAGACAGTGCTTTGATGTTGCAACTTGGGCTCGGAAGGCCACCCCCTGCCTGGTTTCAGAGCCCACGCTCCAGGCCAAAAGCCACATCTACACAGTTACTTATAGCGTACTAGTGCGAGTCTGTGACCCAGACTGAGGCTCACTCCCACACGCAGTGTAGACATATTGGGACATGCCCAGATGTTTCTAAAGCCGTTAAATGAACTGTAGGGATTTGGGAAAGCAGGAACCTGTGAGGTCCTGCTGTTTTTCTGGAAAATTCTCAGCCTCTGCTGCAAGTTGCTGTTCTCAAACAGGTGGTATGACCAATAGCGCTGGAGAGGGGGGTGTTAGAGCTCCAGTTGCCATGCATGCTCCAACCATTAAACAAAGCGCTTTCCAAATATGAAATCATAGTGTAGACTTGGAACCTCCCTAGACAGAAAGTCCACAAAGTCTCCCCTTAGAACGTTCTTATTTTCTCTTATTTCATTTGTCATCACGAAGGCCCCACTTCATGGTGGTCATTCTGCGGCCTGAGGAGCGTCTCTGCTGGCCCTTCTGGAGTCACGCAGGTAAAAGGACAGAGCTAGTTTTGAACTTTGCACATCACATGCTACCACGGTGTAGCTCTGTGAGACTACTAGACTGCCCGTCCCCAAATGTACTACGGTACCTGTATTTTAAACATTTAAAATACTTGCAATATAAGCGTCTGTCTTAAATAGACAGTTTCTGATGGGACTGTCTCTTCACTAGAATCGCTCTAGCTGCACTGCTGTAGCACTTCAGCATGGATGCTCACTGCAGTGACAGAAGCAGTTCTCCCATCGCTATAGTTAATCCACCTCCTCAAGAGGAGGTAGCTGGGTCGGCAGAAGAATACTTCCATCAATCTAGCGCTGTCTACATTGGGGGTTAGGTCGGCTTAACTATGTTGCCATGGGGTAAGGATTTGTCACATCCCTGAGAAATGTAGCTGGGTTGACATCTAACTTTTCTGTGTAGACCTGGCCTCAGGGAGGCGGGGGTGGGGGGGGGGAGAAGAGGATACTTTTCAAAGCATCCCTGGAGGCTGGAGAGGGCCTCTCTGAAAGATTCAGGTCTGCTTCATGAGTTGGCAGATTCATCAGTTGAAAATTAAGTAACCAGAAGCATCTCACCTAGCAAAATGGGCACAGCCATGAAGATGCAGTGCCTTGCGTCATTGCTAGGCCCTCTGCATGCTGAAATCCTTACCCTCAAGGAACAATATCTGAGAACTGGGCTTCCCATAAAGACTCTTTACATCATCATCGTAATCAGTGGTGAGCGAGGTTGAAGTGGGAAGTACCCGGAGGTGAGCACAGTCAGCTGATGCATGTAGCTAGTAATTTTATTCTAAAACAGAGCCCACTAGATCTCAGTCTGTGGTTGACAGCTCACCTTGTAGTGCAGTGTTTCTCAAACTGGGGTCCACGGACCCATGGGGGTCCATGAAGGTACTCCAGGGAGTCTGCAGGCCCCACAGATGAACTCCTCCACGTCCCTGCCAGCACCTCCTGCACCCTGGGGAACAGCTGTTCAGCAGCATGCAGGAGGTGTTGAGAGGGAGGGAGAGGCTTGGGGACAGGGTGTACTCAGGGAATGGGGAGGAATCATGTCTGGGGCCACCGGCCCTGCTGCTCAACTCCTCCCCTTCCCTGCCTCCTGCACACCGTGGAACAGGAGACACAGGGAGAGGAGTGAGAATGGGGTGCACTTGAGAGAAGTGGAGCAGGGCCTTGGGGGAGAGGGTGGAGTGAGGACAGGGCTTGGGGCTGAGTGGGAGGTTTGGGGGTCCACAAAAAATTTGAAATCAAAATGGGGGTCCTCAGGTTGCTAAAGTTTGAGAACTGTTGTATGTCACTCTGCTTCTAACAGACAATTAGTCATAAAGAGAAATAAGCCCACCTGTGTTGAAGAACTGTTTGCCTTTGAAATGCTGTTTAAAGAAGTCATTTTGCAGCTCCAAGTAGTTGAGCCTGTCCCTGTGACGTTTTTGATGGCATACTTCATCTTTGTATTATGCACACTTGAGACTTGGGAAGGCTGCCTGTCAGCTCCCTTCTTTGGAGTGCACAGACAGAACTCTTGTTTCACATTCTTCTCCAAAAAGCTCTTGACCTTTTCAAATGCCTGAATATGCAAAGTGACATGGGGCGTCAGTAGACGGCCAGCCAAGGAGATTGTGTTCAGTTCATGGTGGGTTTAGCATGTTGAGATGAAGTCTTTTTCAGATTGGCTTCTATCACAGTGGTTTCTCAGTTGCATTTGTTAGCCTTTCTCTAAAAGTCCCCAGTTCAGAAAAGCGTCTGCTGCTGCCACCACAAGGTGCAATTTGGTTATTCCATTGCTCAGAACAGAAACAACCTTCTGTCACTCCCTTGCTTGATCACAACTAGATCAGTGTGGTGGATGTGTATTCTTGTGTACTTGTTTTTCACAGTTATTCTGTTTGTTTCCATCTTCACAGGAAACTATGTAGAAATGTCTCACATTTTATATGGTTTCTAAATTGCTTCTTAAAGCTTTAAATCTTCTGAAAGTACTTTCCTGGCTTACCAAATTGTGATTTCTCCTTCGTGTCAGAATAAAACCCCACTCCTGTAATGCACTTGTTCACCATCTGTTAGTAGACCAAACGTCTCAATCAGGGCCAAATTCTGCCCCCATAAACAGGTGAACAACTCCAGTTGGCATGGTTGGGAGTTGTGTGTGTATCTGAGGGTACGTCTTCACTACCCGCCGTATCGGCGGGTAGCAATCGATTGCTCGGGGATCGATATATCGCGTCTCATCTAGATGCGATATATCGATCCCCGAATGCGCTTATATCGATTCCGTAACTCCTCCAACCCGAACGGAGTTGCGGAATCGACAGGGGAAGCCGCGGACATCGATCCCTTGCCGTGAGGACGGTGAGTAATTCGATCTTAGATACTTCGACTTCAGCTACATTATTCACGTAGCTGAAGTTGCATATCTAAGATCAATTTTCCCCCATAGTGTAGACCAGCCCTGAGTTAGGAATTTGACCTTCAGGTCCTAGCAGTGACAAATCTTGTCACTTTACCTGAGTACATGATACAGTACATTATAGAGGAATCAAGTCAGTCTGTGGTGTTTTTGTAGTGATTTCTTCCCAGGTTCCAGCTTTTAGCATGCTTTTTTTGTTTAAAACTAATTTCTGACCCATTTTGAGAACTGATCAGAATGCATCTTTAGCTTTGGAGTTGGTACCAGCATATTAATTGCATGCTTACAAACCAGTCAGCCTTTATTTAATAGAGTAGTGTTCTATTTTTGTCTTATTCTCCAATAGAAAAGAAAGATGCATTTGCCTTTCCAGTGGGAGATGAACTTTTGCTAAATATCTATTCTCATCACTAAGCTAGGGGATTGAGCATACACCATATTAAATCTTTCTGTGATGGGAATCCATTAATTCTGCATTCACCTGGCACCAGTGGTGTAAGAAGACAATCTCCTTGGCTAGTTCCTTAAGACTCATGGGTTCTCGGAGCTCTTAATGCGAAACAGTTGCATTGGGAAAATTTAATTTCATGCGGCCAAGTAATTAGCCATGAAAAGTGGATATTGTTAAGAATTTGGTCAGTGACACAGAGCAATCAAATCTGAACCACTTCATTTTAACCATTAGGGAAACTAAATATTTTTGGAGCTTCTGTAAATATATTTGTGTGTGAATTACCATTTGGGCTCTGTTTTTCCCCCCTTTGCCCTCTAGTCACCCATCTGACAGCAACAACAAAACATGTTCATGCCTGGAAGAAAGGACCGTGGGGCTCAGGGGACAGTCTGTCGTCTTGGTTTGTGTTGGGGGATGCTTTCATGTAGGTTTCTAACTTCCTGTCATCTGGGATTCAGGCTTGGACTAGTGATTTTGCACAGCTGTAGCACCTTCTATCCAAAACTCTCAAAGCGTTTTACAGACATTGAGAGAAGTTTCACAAGTCCCCTGTAAGGCCGGAATGTTTAAATAGCTGTTTTGACTTCTCAAAAATAGTCTTGGTTCTGTCTCATTACCCACTGAAATACGCCTCTCTATAAACTGCTCTATTAACACTGTAAACTAATTAGCTTGGGTCTGTTAGCTGAGCATTTTAGATAATAGAACATTTTCGGCCAAATGCATGGCCTTGCCTAGAACTGCACATCAGTTCCTGCAGTCAGGCTTGCTTAAGTGTGCCTTTCTAATTGTGGGCACAGTTGGATTTTTACCCTTGCTTTTTGTAGTGTTTCCTTACAGATGATGTCATTATGACCTTACTACAGTACTGTGGTGAGAAGGTGCTAGAAAGCTTCTCTGCAAAGTACAGGGGAATCACTTCAGATCTGGTGATTGATGTGAGGGTATTTGGGGGAGAAGTGTCACTGTGTCTGTTCTGCCTGGGACAATTTTAATATTTGACTGGGAAGTAATCCAGAATGTCTTATGCCTCAGATTGTTTATTCAGCAAGGTCACGGTGCAGCACCTCGATCTGTTAGCACAGGGGAGGTTTGCACTTTCTCAGTGAATTGTGGCAGGTTCCCTGGTAGTTCAAAGGGATGTGATCCTTTTCTAACTGGTCTTGAGAGAGGACTTTCTCTGCTCTGGAGCAGACTATCCTTGGCCAATTCAAAAATAGTCATGTTAAGAACCAATTCTGAGTAGTATGACTAATTACAAAGACAAAGTGTTTTTAAAAAAATAAAAAGTCAAAATTATAAACAGTTCAGTAATGTACTGGTGGCATGGAGTGTGAGTTGAGATCAGTGCTCTTTGTCTGGTTTAGTAAAATAGAAAATAAAAGCCCTCTGATCTTGGGTAATATATTGCAACAGAGTTCAAGCCCAAGCTACAGCCACCTTTCCCTCTGTTTATGTGCACCAGCAGTACAGCCCAGAATGCCTCATCTGAGCTATGTAACCAAGACTGGCACCAGTAAGCCCTTAGAACTTTAAATGCAGCAAATTTGAGATAACCTACTTATTAGATAAGGGGCTTCGTGTTGTAAGATTTCTCTCCTGTCATCTGGAATCTGCAGTCTGCCACTGCTCCGGATTCTGAGATGTGACTGTTATTCCCTGCTGGGAATATGTAGAGTTAATTTTGCATCTTCCCAATTCCATAAAATGAGATTCAGAATATGCTGTGGCTTGTAAATACCCAGTAGATCTAGTTATTTGGAGGTAATTATTGCTTTTATTCAGCACTAAAGCAATAATTTAAAGTGATATGTTAGAAAGCTAGTAATTTCCTGTCACTGACTGACAGATGTTTTGCCAAATGTGAGATGTGCTTTCAGGCTTGTACTAATTATGATGACACAAATTGGCAGTAGCTTTCTTCCCATGCTCCCTACTCTAATTTTGTCATCTTTTCCTCTCTGTCTTTTAGAGGGGAGTTTCCATTTTGTCACATTTCAGTAAGATCTGTGCACAGCTTGGCTGCTGGTTTGAAATGCTGTTTGCTAACTTTTTCCTTTCTCTGCTCCCCTCCAGGTTCTTATCCATCACCTAAGGCTGGGGCCACTTTAGTGGTGTATAAGGACTTGCTTGTGCTGTTTGGTGGGTGGACGCGGCCAAGCCCCTACCCTCTGCACCAGCCGGAGAGGTTCTTTGATGAAATACATACCTACTCGCCTTCCAAAAATTGGTAAGAGAACATTCTGAGAGTCTGGATTGGAAACGTGCCTTTTACCTTGAAACTGTATCCATACACTTTGTCTGTACATACAGAACTGCTCTTAAAAGCTTGGCTGAATCGCTCTGTGACCGATAGAAAATATAGGCAGAAGGAGAAATGAACGTTCTCTGATCCTGGGTGAGATGTCCTGAAGCTCTTGTGACCCTGGGTAAAATATCTAGCTAAGCAATGTCCAGAGACCTGAAGTGCCGAAAGTCCTACTATCTGAGCCCCCCGATGGCCGTAGCTTCCTTATTTTCTTAGAGTAGTAACTAAAATGGAACTAAAATTTTTTTTTTTCTTAACTCTTTCCTGCTGGGGTGCTATAGGTGCACAGTTTGAGAGTGGAAGTAGATATTTGGAACATGTTCATTTGGTCATTCATTTTGATTCTTTATTATGTCTTAAAAAAAAAAAAGCCAAATAGAATATTGAACACCTAGGGATTTTACTTAAAGTAAAAAGTTCGAGGAGAATAAGATGAGGTAGAAATATGACACATGGAATGGAAGAGGAGGAACAGATGAAGCCTCACATCCCAGGCGGTATTTCGGATTTAGCTGGTGGAGGTGGGGGTGTCATCTATAATAAAATTAATAAAATAATAATTGGAGATATACTAATCTCCTAGAACTGGAAGGGACCTTGAAAGGTGATCGACTGCAGCCCCCTGCCTTCACTAGCAGGACCAATTTTTGCCCCAGATCTCTAAGTGGCCCCCTCAAGGATTGAACTCTCAACCCTGGGTTTAGCAGCCCAATGCTCAAACCACTGAGCTATCCCTTACTCTGTGTCCCTTACTCTGGCCCTGTCGGGTCAGGACATATCTCAGGATTAGGATGGAGGAGGTCTGGGGTCACAGGAGATGACAGGGGCTCCAGCCATGGTGGCGAAGCTTGCTCTAATAGCCAATCCAGGCAGGCAGACCTCATATTTCTAAATTGCTGTCTGCTCTGTCAGCCTTTAAGATTATCTAGGAACATCAGAAAAGTATATTAAAGATGGTGGCAAAACTCTCTTTCTAGCCACTCCCTTCCCAGAATAAATGTTCACTTCCATCAGTTCTGAATGGAAATGTTACCATGTGAGCTAGTGCCATAATAAAGTAGTGATGAATCCTGCCTCTGTTTCATATGGGCATTTAATCACCAAATGGCCCAGTTATCTATTGCAGTTGTGGGCAGTGCATGCTGTAGCTAAACAGTTAATGATAATAGTTGAGGACAAATGTTACTTAAAATACCAGTACTATCAATTGAAGAGCCTTTTTCTGTGTCATGTTAAACAGTTTGCAGCAGGCTAACATTTTCAAATATTAAATTGAGTCATATTTGGACTTTGTAGAAGTTTTTCCATGAGGTTTTCTTCTCTGTAATAAAATGTCTTTTAAGAGCCTGCTGTTTCTTGTGATATTATTTAGACTTGAGCTAATTCTTGAAGTTGCTGATCTCTCTGGTCTTCAGATTGCATAAAGGGCCTTTCCTTTGTGTTTGCCTGTAAAGTGCTACACCCAGCTAAGGAACTAGAAACCCATTTCCTCCCCGAAGGGATTTATTTGGTACAGATATAAAGCCAGCAAAGTAAATGTATTTTCTTTTCCGCACTGCTAGTGTGTTCTCTGACAACTGACTTCCCCAGCTCAGCTACACTCCAGTACGCGCTGACATGCCTCGGCTGTACTTGAGTTTGAAAACTGCACTATTATTATTAACTTAAACCTGTTTTGGTTCCAAACTAAACTTTATCTGCCCTCCATTCAAATTGTGCTGCTGGTTCTGATACCAGGGTATTAGTCAAAATACTCAATCTCAGATTTATCCTTTTTCTCTCTTTGTTGTTTGCGTCGTCACCTTGTTTTATTTCATGTTCATTTACATTTTATAAATCCGTTTTCCACCCTCTTGGTGGCCTCTGTGGTATTTGGTATATAACAAATGATAGTGCCCCCCTTTTCAATAACCAGCGTTTAGATCCCAGGGGCTAGAGTTTGCAGCACCAGAAAGTCATGAGCCAGTGCACTTTCTCAGGAGGCAGTTTTCCATTTAAGGGTGTAAGACTGTTTTTCTAAAAAAATTGGCCATCTGCCTTTTTCATCTCTGGAGGGGACATCTGAGGGGAATTTGTAACCTCATAATTCACAAATTTTAATTTATCCTCACCTGTTTCCTTAGGTGGAACTGCATAGTGACAACGCACGGCCCCCCTCCCATGGCAGGCCATTCCTCTTGTGTAATAGACGACAAAATGATTGTCTTCGGAGGTTCCCTAGGATCTCGGCAAATGTAAGTCTAAACTTTCTTCCCTCCGAGATGTTACTGGGAATCCTGTGAACATGAAAGTGAGGAACAAACATTGGGTAGGGTCAGGTACGGTGGGGGCAGAATTGATGCAAGCTTTCCACCCAGAGCTGTGACGATGCACCATGGTCCTAACCTCCCCCTCTGCTGTGCCAGTCCTGGCTCTTCTCTTGAGCTGAGCTTGTTCATTTTGCTGACATACCTCCTTGTGAAGTTGATAAGCAAAGCACCGCTTAGCGAAACCACTGAGCGAGCCCACATGGACCTGCAGTGAGGCTGTGCGCTGTGGTCCAGCCACATGGCGCCCTAGACTTTCACCTGGGAGGATTTGAGTTCAGAATAGCTCTTAAAATGAAAGTGAATTTAGTGGTCTCAGTTAAGGACTGTTTATCCACTTCCCGGTGCGCTGCATCAGCAAGCTCAGTTCAAGAAAGTGCCCTGGACTGGAATAACGGAGGGGAAGTCAGGTTCCTGGTGCACGGCCTCAGCTCTGGGTGGGAAAACTTGTATATATGAAAATATTAAATTCTGGTGTGTCTATGAAGCCTTGGGCCTGCTGGTCCCCCCCTCGCCATTGCTGCCCCATCTTGGAACAAAGCTTAATCAGTACTTGATGCATGCTCCTGAATGGCCACTGGCCCATTACTGGTTCCCTTCTCTGTGCTTCTCTGAAGCACCAGTGCACACAAATCCCCTGCTTGTGGGAGGAACATGTAATCCTGAATCAGTAGTTTAACTCCCCTAATGTGCCCTGTGGTTTCGGCACTACTGTCTGTAATGAGAACAGTGGTGCAGTCTTCCTAACTGATGCTTATTTGAGATCCCCAAGGAACTGTCTCTGTACCTCTGCTTCCATGTTTGTCATCTTGTCCTTGCAGGAGTAATGACATCTGGATTCTGGATCTCGAGCAGTGGGCTTGGTCCAAGCCAAACATCTCTGGGCCTACCCCTCACCCACGTGGCGGCCAGTCTCAGGTGACTGTCTCCTGCAGTTATTCAGCAAACAGTGCAGTACCTTGCGGTGAGCTCTACAAGGAGCTCTAGTTACCAGCACGAAGTGTCAAGGATAAGTTAGAGAAGCAAAATCCCATTGCTCACTTTGTGGTCAGCGTTCCTTCCTCTCCTGAGGGGCTTCTAAAAAGTAATTCCCCTTTCTAAGCCGTCTTTGCAGTCTCAGCATGCCAGGCCTTTGCCCCCTTTCCACCTGTTTCAGCTCTTTGAGAGGATGCATTTTTAAAACTGCTTGATGTGAGCCAGTTGGTAAATATCTCTGTGTGTTCTGTGCATGTGCCAAGACTTGTGATTAACACTTCTAAAAACCAAACCTTCCCATTTTAACATTTTGAGCCAAATACTGCAATCTGTCTCAATATATAAAGATCCATTTGTGTTTGTCCTGTGGGGGACCCCTGGGTTACCAGACTCACCAGATTTCAACTGACATGGACAGTTCCCAGTAAGACCATTAGTTCTCTGGAGCCCATCTTGACACCCTGCATAGAGTCCTACAGCATGCATGCCAGAGCGCCACCCGAGATTCCCCATCTCCTGTCCTGTCTGACTTTGATACCAGCAGGGTATTGATACTGTTCTCCTCACCGTAGCACTTGGATAGCATGGGAATGGGGGCCATATAAATACAGACTGTGGGCGTTTGAGTGCCAAATGAACAGAGTTCAGTTCCCCTACTAGTTCCCTCCACTTGGCAAGCTGCATTTTGACTCTACCTCGTGGATTCATTGTCCATGAATATTAGGTGGAGTCGCAAAGGGGGCAGAGTTTCAGGCAGGCTGGTGAGAGGGCTTCTCTCTTTAAGGAGGTTCTGCGAGTAGGCTGGGGCAGGAAGGATATGATGGGTACATTGAGGGAGCTGGATGGGGATGTTGCTTTGCTTAGGGTCCTGCAAAACCACACAGCTTCATGACAAACCAGTGGTGGTCTTGCTTAAAATAGTGTTGTATTCTCCAAAATCTGTAATCCTTTTCTTTGCCCCTTTAGATCATAATAGATGATGAAACCATTTTAATCCTTGGTGGTTGTGGCGGTCCAAATGCAGTAAGTACATAAAGTGTGCAAATACAAACACAGAATGTGTGCCTCTTCTTCGTGATACAAGCTTCTGTATATGGCCACAGGAGCCCCCCAGTGGTTGTAGCTGCACATTATCACAATAGCAACTCCATAGGTCGGCTTCTTGGTGTGCTGCAGAGCAATCTTGACTGATGGGCTTGGCAACTGAATTGTAGACTTCATGTAGTTGTCACCCGTGCTATAGTTGCCCATAAATAACTCATCATAAAATGCATTTCAGGTCTCTAGCACCCATGCAGGGATCTCAGAGCAGTTTACAAACATCCCCTCTGCGATAGACCAGAATTGTCCCTGATTGGGTGAAAAACTTAAGGCACAGAGAGGTGACTTGCCCTTAAAATCCCATAGTGATAGTCAGAGAGAGAACCTGGAATACTCACCCTGTGCTCTCACTTCCAGGCCAGGATTCCTTGCCATCTGTAGGCAGATGGCTTCTGGAAATCTTTGTTTCTGGGGAAGATCTCTCTGCACTAAGCCTAAGCTTTGGGTTTGTGTCACTTTTCTTTGCAGCTGTTTAAGGATGCCTGGCTACTGCACATGCGCACCAGCCCCTGGACATGGCAGCCATTGAAAGTGGAAAACGAAGACCATGGAGCCCCTGAACTATGGTGCCATCCCGCGTGCAGGGTAAGGGGGTTGGAAATGTGGCCGGGTGGTATTACTGGGAGGAATTTGTCAGGAAGGAAAGCTTATTTATTTGAGTCAGATCTCCTGGATCATTAACATGATATGGTCTCTGCTAGGGTTTCTCATATGGAATATCTCGTGACTGCTGATTCATTGCATGTTTGGTTTCCAGCGTACCTTTTTCCCCAACGCACTAACACAGCCATAGGGGTTTAGGAACATCTCTGCAGCTGTTTGTTACAGTGCGCTCATTTTTCGTCTTTTAGGTGGGACAATGCGTTGTGGTCTTCAGCCAGGCTCCCAGCGGGAGAGCTCCACTCAGCCCCAGCTTGAACTCTCGCCCATCTCCTATCAGTGCCACGCCGCCAGCCCTGGTTCCTGAAACACGGGAATACCGCTCTCAATCTCCAGTCAGGAGTACCGATGAAGCTCCTTGTGTGAATGGCCGCTGGGGCACCCTGAGACCCAGAGCACAAAGACAGACACCATCAGGCTCCCGGGAAGGGAGCCTGTCCCCATCCAGAGGAGATGGGTCACCTGTACTGAACGGTGGGAGTTTATCCCCTGGAGCCGCAGCAGTGGGGGGTGCCTCATTGGACAGTCCTGTACAGGCCATATCGCCCAGCACGCCTTCTGCTGCTGAAGGATATGACCTGAAAATTGGACTTTCCCTGGCGCCGAGACGAGGATCACTACCAGATCAGAAAGATCTACGCTTAGGGTCTGTAGATTTGAATTGGGATCAGAAACCAGGTTCCATTAGTTGTCAAATGGATGCTGTGGACAATAGGACAGTTGGTGGAAGCATGAGAAATCCCCCAGAGCAGACCAATGGAATCCATACCCCACCTCATGTCACTAGCTCCCTTCCAGGGGCGGTGTCGCCAGGCGCACTGCGCAGAAGCCTGGAGGCTGTCAAGGCCCTGTCTTCCAAAGGGGCATCCGGTTCAGCAGCATTAAGTCCTCCTTTAGTGTCTTCACCAGGATCTCCTGGTAGCCAGAGTGGGAGCAGTGCCGAGGTGGCACCAGCACCACGTCCAGGCTCTGCCCAAGGGGACAGCCACTCCTTACCTCCGATTGCTCGTCGCTTGGGCCACCATCCACCGCAGTCTCTGAATGTCGGCAAGCCTTTGTATCAAAGCATGAACTGCAAACCCATGCAGATGTATGTGCTGGACATTAAAGACACCAAGGAGAAAGGGCAAGTCAAATGGAAAGTGTTTAATAGCAGTTCCGTGGTGGGGCCACCAGAGACCAGCCTACACACCGTAGTGCAAGGCAGGGGGGAACTGATCATATTTGGTGGCCTCATGGACAAGAAACAGAACGTGAAGTACTATCCCAAAACAAACGCCTTGTACTTTGTGCGAGCAAAAAGATAATGTGGCAGAAGCTGTTCGACCCCTGCCCTCCTGCCCCACCCCCTTTCCGTGGCTTTCTTTTTTTAACCCTTCCTCTGTCACGCAGGCATTTAAACTGTGAACTAGGGAACGACAAACCAATAAAAGCCAAACACAATTGCAGTGCTGCCCTCCACTTTCCAGTCTATGATCCTGGCTCTGGGCTCGGTTCAGAAAGTCTTGTTTAAAAAACCGAGCGAGGGAGAGAGATTGTTTACAAATGGGGAGAAATCTCCATTCCAATGGGATGAATTGTTGCTGTGTTCTAGCAGGAGCTTCACTGCGCCTTATTTTTTTGCTGGTAACTAGACCAAGAATTTGGGTGAGTGGGTGGGAAAATGTCTACGATCCAATAACTTAAGAATTTTTCAGGAGTATAGAGGGACCCTCATCTCTCGCTCTATAATTACAGTCCCTATAGGGATGCTGATAAGAATGGTCTTGGAAGAACATATTGAATACTTGCAGGCAGGAGGCTGTATGCTTGTATGCACTGATAAATACCTATGCTTATCTGTTGAATGTGGCTGCATAAGGAAAATAGCATTTTTTTTTACATCTACCAGTACCGCAGCCATTATTGTAAATCCTTAATCAGCAAAATGACAGATGCCTTTTTTCCTACACGCTTTGGCCTGATAGTACCGTTCTTGCCCTATACAATGGGAGAGTTGGAAGGGAGAAAGGACAGTTCGGCATTGAAATGCCAGGATCATCCAGACTTCAGTTATTTATACAGCCCACTTTAGTGTCCCACCAAGTAAAGTCCTGCCCTAGATCAATCCAACAGCTGGGATTGATGACTTTGGAACCCCTGACAGTTGAGTTGCAAGCTGCCAAAATAGCGCATACATCATTGACATTTGAAAATGCTCAAGAGTGGAAGTTACAATTTTAGACTGATTTGTACATGTGTGGTAGGATGTTCATGAGACTCAGTGGCTATGTGCATCCTTAAGGCTTGACTTCGAAGTTTTCCCCCCTAAGATTTTGTTCTGGATCCTTTTGTTATCTTAAGAGTGCTCCACTCTGTACTTGTATATGTGCAGACAACTGCCCTGGGATGTCTTAGGTCATCTTTGCTTATCAAACAGAGAGAACATGTGCGTAGGGCTGAGATTGCTCAAAGTACTTAAGCACATGCTGAAGTCCTGTTGACATTAAGCATGTGCTTAAGTACATTGCTAAACTGTAGCCACACATCCTATTGGATTCTTTCATAGCTTGTTTGAGCTAGTAATTTATGAAGTTACTACTGCTCAGATTCCCTGGTTCATGTTTACATTAAAGTTATCCTGCTGGATAATGCATCAGAAAATAACATTAATCCAAAGTAACATTATAATTATAATATCAACCAACCAAAGCAAGGGAAATTCAGCTATAAAGCTGCTGCTCCAGCCTTTACCGATTACATTTTATCAGTTTGCTATTCCTTTAGTCTTACTCTAGAGTGTTTTGTATTCAGTTACTTTGAACTTGTTATAGCTTTGAGTGTACAAGGTATTTTGGCAATCACCGAAATGGCAAATTTTAGTCTGGAAGGGATTTTTTTCAGCCAAGTTACCAATACCTGCGAAGTAGGGTTTGAAGTGGAATGCTGGCACAGCATTAACAGCCTCCATGGTAATCACTGATGCTGAGAATTCACTTACCTAAATCAACAAAGACTTCAAAAGGCATCAAAATGGATTTGAACTGAGGTACACTTTTGGATGAATTCTCTTTCCTTCCCTCTGCAGCTTGGAAGAATTGCAATAGAGACTGGCTAATCCACAAAGGGGCACCAGTTTGCCATAGGTTATGGGGTGGTTCTATGTATTTTGTCGCCCCAAGCATGGCAGTCAGGCAGCTTTCTGCAGCACGCCTGCAGGAGGTCCACTGGTAACGTGGATTCAGTGGCATGGCTGCGGGACGTCTGCTGGTCCTGCGCCTTTGGCCTACCCGCTGCCGAAACCACAGGATTGGCGGACCTCCCACCCGCATGCTGCTGAAGGCAGCTGACTTCCGCCCTCACAGTGTCTGGCAGGCTGCCCCCCGCAGCTTGCCGCCCCAGGCACACGCTTGGTGTGCTGGTGCCTGGAGCTGCCCCTGCCTAGGTTTAACTTTCACTAGCCTGTGATCCTGGCTGCTTCTGAAGACTGCAATTTTCATGTGATATGGTGGGTTGTTAAATCTGTTGGCCCCTGTTCTACAATGGGCTGCACTCACACAGAGCCCTGATGTAGTCACTGGGGCTCCACACAGTGCAGGATTCAAGATTTGTTGTTTTTACATCTAGTTCTAAAGCAAAAACCGCTTGCTGCTAACACCAGTGAAAGTTCAGCAGGTTTAGAAAGTTGGCAGTGCTGGTTTTTAAAAAAAATAAAGGGCAGGGGGGACTGACAAGCGAGGCTGCACAATGTCTCATTAGACAATAATGAACGAGCAAATACACTTTGAAGCCAATACCCAGACCTGCCTGAAAGCGATCTGCCCCTGCGGTACACCACATTGTGGTGCTAATACTGTCCCTGAGCACAAAGCTCAGCTTTCCTCTATCTCGCTATATCACGATAGTCTCCAGCTTTGTCTTGGCCAGAGATATTGAGAGCTGTTGCAGGTGCATTGTAGGGCTGCTCAAAGAGAGGAGCATTTAGTTTACGACAGAGCACACACAGTCCTGCAGCGGTGTTTGAGCGCTGAGAAAATGTTCAGGAACTGCCTGCATTCCTTGATCAGACTAATCACAAAATCAATCTTAATACGTATGTGGCATAAAAGTAGGAAATCCTTTCCTAATCACAGTGAAACCTGCCCAGTAGGCAGATCTGCAATAGTTGTCAGTGCATTTGGATGTACCAATATAATTTTGTTTGGACTTTTAACTGTCTCCACTGGGCCACTGAGTTTTGCTGGACCTTTGGTGGTCACTTAAGATGGTTTTCTAAATCTAGAATCACAAGCCTTTTTAAAGGAAAATCCCTTCTCTAATGCCAGTATTCTTTCCCATTCTGTCCCCAGTGAGAAGGTATTGGCTTGTTCAACAAGCCCCAAATGGTTGGTTTGAACCTGATGGTTAAAGATGAAAGAAACCCAACCACAGCCTTATTTATTGCCATGTCTCCAGTAAAACCTGCCTCCTTTTGACCAAAAGCCACTGAAGGTACCTCTTTGCACGCTGCTTTTTTAGCCCACAGACTGTTTCAATTTCTGTGCTCTTGAATGCAAAGATCAGTTTGGTAAAATGCAAAGGTGGTGGTGGGGTGGCTTGAAATCCTTTTACAAGAAGAAACAAATTCAATCACTGTTGGTTTATTAATGCTGGACTGGGTTTCATAAAAGCCTGGTCTATATCTCCCAGATCCTCCAGTGTCACTTGAACCTTGAAAAATTTGATCTGAGGGTGTGGGCACCTTTAAATGCTGTTCTCTAGAACCTTTAAGTCGAGCTCTGATTATATTTAACATGTACGCCAGTTTTGTCTTAATTAAACGAGACATCCCCTCCCCCACAGTATCTCTATCAATATTTAAAACATTCTTCTTGAAGCTTTAACCCCTTCCATGGCTGCAGAGGTGCCTTTCATGAAGATGGCATTGGGTTCACTGCTGCTGCTTAACGTAGCAAAGGTGGGTAGCCAGTGATGGATTATTCTTTTTCCCCGTCCTCTGCCCCAGCTTGATCAGAACTCCAGTGGGATTTCCCTATATAGGATGAGATCAATGTTTCATTTGCATGTCTGTCTTTCACCTGGGGTGGTTTGAGAGCAAAAATTGGAAGTTTTAAAAAGCCAACTGCTAGTGAATTTACACTGGTGTCTGTCACTATAGAGTTTATACCCTTCCCCCACACACTCGTCATGCCCCAGCCCTCAAGTGCTTGAAGTTCACTGCACAAGATAAAACTGTACAAAGTGACGTAGGAAGTGGTCTGGGTAATTCTATAGGCCATGATCATAATAGCCTCATACCGGGTTGCAAGCCACATGGAAACCGTAAGGGGGTCTTCCCAGTCTTGCTTGTGGCATTTCCCAATTCATATTTCCATCTGTTCTAGTCTGTGTGGTGATCCTGGCATGATGATGTTTCACTGCTTTGCTTCATTTGTGGCCTCACATTCATGTTCTGCTAAGTCAGCAGACTGGAGTGGAAGGACCCAGGAACAGAGAAATTAGCCTCTTTGCCTTTCCCTCCTCTGCCCTGTGTGTGTTGCAGAAGGCATGTTCTGCATAGTTTCAACATGGCTCCCAAAGTGGTCTCTGAGTGACAGAAACGTGGGTCTTTATATCCTCCCCCATCCTGTCCCCAAACAAACAGGTTTCATGTAATTCGCACAAAGTGTGATCCAATGTAGCTGGTGCTGTGACTCAGGCATACAGGATGACTGTCATTTTAGGCTCATCCAAGTGTAGGAATGAAAATGGATTTCATTGATATTTAAATCTGTGTAAATTTCATTTTTGTTAATGTTTTTCCCCCAACGAATTTTTAGCAATTTAACAAATAAATAATGAGAAAAAGCTGTCTGGCAATTGTTTTTAAATGATTGGGTTTTAAGTGTAGCTTTCATGTAAACTCTGTGTATTGGTTTTCTTACCAAATATTGCGCCCGCTGTCCTTCCTCTCCCCTTGTCCTAAGGGCTTGTTGCTCTGCGTTTGACAGACATCAAACAAGCCTTAAGGGTTAAGTTTTGAGATTTAAATTGAGAGGGGGAGGAGATTCTCAACTGTTTCCCTTAAATGTATCTGTGTTTTGTTACACTGCCTTCCCTTGCAAGAGGACAATTCCATTCCTTTGAGTAAGTGTGCCAGTCGGGGAATTCCCACTATGAGATCCTCTACATCCTTTGGTTGTGTACCTTGTCCATCTCTGATCCTGTGGTGCCCCTTAATAAAGAGCTTAACACAACTTTGAAATAACTAAAATGACAGAGGCTGGTGATTTTCAAAGAAGCCAAAGGGATTTGGGCACTCAATTCCCATTCAGTGGGAGTTGGGGCCCAGTGATCTCAGTGGTGAAGCTTCCATTGACTTCATTGGTGCAAGATCAGGATCCAACTTGCTTAGCGGGTCTAAAATCTCACCTGCAGTCTTGCACAGGGGCACTGTGTCCAAATACAGTGAAAACTTGAGATCGTTTATCAGGCACCCCTTTGTCTCATGGGGTGCTGGGTGACTGATTTTCAGAGGTCCTGAGCCTCCCCAGTGATGCGCTGAGCCCCATTCACTTCAGGGCCTCTCAGAAACAGGCCCTGAGTGCAGTTTTCCCTCCCTTTTCAGAACCATATCGTAACCAATTCAGACCTTTCAGAAGGCACCATGGCCGTTAAACGGGACACATGACAACCCTACTTTTAAAGCTGCTACCTGAGATAAATAGCATGTTGTGATATTACTAATGCTAGTTCCTGCAGAGCTTTTGTTTGTCTACAGTGGGTGAGCTTCTGTGGCTTGCAGTGTGCAGGAGGTCAGATGAGGTGACCTTAGTCTGAGCTCTTTGGGGATGGACTCTTTGTACAGCACCCTCCACGCTGGGCTTTCACTCCAGAGTGGGATCCCTAGGCCCTACTGTAATACAAACAAGGAAAATGTGCTGAATGTGTCAAGGAATGGGACAGAGGAATTGGGTGGAGATAGAGTGCACACTAGAGATTTATCACCCTAATAGTCACTACCTGACAACAGTGAAAGGGCAAAGCTCTAGCTTCCTAGGACAGTGCGTGGAGATCACCTCCATCGCCCAGTCAAAAAGCTAACAGGATGTTAGGAATCACTTAAAAAAAAAGCCTTTGTTTTATTCTCTGTCTAATTGCTCTTTTATATAGCCATGGGCTGCCCATGAAGGCTAGGACTATAACAAGGTTTAAAAGGCTACAGCGTCCTGTAGTACTTTATAGACTAATAGATGTATTGGAGTATAAGCTTTTGTGGGTGAATACCCACTTCGTCAGACGCATGAGGTTTAAAAGAGAACTAGATATCGGGGAGGTTTAAGTCCATTAATGGCTATTAGCCAGGATGGGTAAGGACTGGTGTCTCTAGCCTCTGTTTGTCAGAGGATGGAGATGGATGGCAGGAGAGAGATCACTTGATCCCTGCCTGTTAGCTTCACACTCTCTGGGACTTGCTATTGGCCACTGTCGGTAGACAGGCTACTGGGCTGGATGGACCAGTCTGGCCATTCTTGGGTTGTTCTGCCCAGCTGTCACGGCTGTGTAATGCTCTATGCACGGCCCAGGCAGCAGCTCATGCCCTTGGCTCCTTGCCATGGCCCCACTTGAACTAACCCCGGGGAGGGCCAGTAGCCAACGCTGCTGGGGCGAGTGTCTTTGCTAAGCCGCCAGAGGCACCTTCCTCTGCTGGGGCAGGAGCTGGGGGCGCCCGGCGCCAGCCTCTCTCCCTCAGTGCCCAAGGGGCGCAGGCCGGTGCAGACCCAGGCAGCTCCCAGCAGGGGGCGGGGCTCCCCTCGCTGCGCGGGCTCCGGGCAGGGGCTGGAGCAGCCCTCGCGCATGCGCCGCTGCCGAGCTGGGCGTGGGCGGGCGCTCGGGGCGGGGCCGTGCGCGCTGAGGTCACACGCAGGCGAGACGGAAGCGCCTGCAGGTGAGGTCGGGGAGCGGGGCCCCCTTGAAGCGGCAGGCACCGGGGGGGCGGGGCGGGCTCGTCAGTCCTCGCGCGGGGGGCGGCCTTTGTCACGGGTCATACTTGCTCCCCTCCCCCACCCCAAAACCTGCCCCCGTTTCTCTGCCAGGGATTTGCTGTGTGACCCTGGGCCCCTCCTTTCCCTGCTCCGTGACTCAGTTTCCCCCTCTGCACCGTGCGGCCTGGCAGCGCTGACCACCCCCTGCCCCTTTGCGGACCGCCACCAGCTCCCCCGCAGGAGGCTGCTGTGTAATTGTGAGGGGGGGCACTTACCATGGGGGCCCCCGAGCTTTCCTCTGCCCTTGAGACCTGTGGGGCAGGTGAACAGAGCCTGAGACGCACCCGCAGCAGCTGCATGGAGTTTCCTGCCAGAGGGAGGAGGGATGAATAACATTGGGATAGTAAGAACATGAGCCAGAGATACCACCTGTGGGAAAATGATGGTCACATCGGTGAGTTAATAACAGGTCGTGTGTTTCAGCCTGAGGTGTCCAAGGCACTTTACCTGGAGGGGAGAAACACTTCACCTGCCACTGAAATGCATCCACTTCTGGGGTGCAATGTGACAGCTGTTTAACAATGCACAGTAACATAGGATTGAATGGGGGGGGGGGGGGGCTAATGTCTGGTGTGAGAGGGGGGCCAGCATTAAGTCTGTGCATGAAGAATAGACCCCACACATCAGCAGGTCTAGGCCTGACTGTTTGCCATCGACTCTGTTGAATGTCTAGAAAATCAGTCCAGCAGCTGGCAGAGGAATAATTTATGCAGCTAACACATCTGTTCCCAGCTTGTTAGTTTCTTTGCTTTGATCAGTTGCCTTTTTCCTTAAGAAGAGGATCAAAGCAATTCAGACTTCCCCCTCCTTTTGAGAGGCGCACGTGAGGTTGGGTATACAGCCACTGTGACTGCTGTGCTAGTACCGGGAGTGCTTGCAAAACCCTGGGCAGGGCCCCCAATGAACAATCGTGTTTATTCATTGTTATGGCCTTCAGCAATACCACCTTGTGTAGTGAAATTCCATCTCCATGTCAGGCCAAGGCAGTGTCTGGCTGGGAGCGCTTCCAGGAACACCCAGGAGCAGAAGGTAGTGGTGATAGTGATTCACTAGGTGGCATTATTCCCTCGGAATCGGCATGGAATCAGGGCTTTGGCATGGCATTCTGCTCCTGCCGTAGCAGTATACAGCATGGTCCTGAGCGCTTACCACCATGAAGGATCCCCTGGCACTTTCCAGGAATTACTCCCATTGGCCTGGCCAGATTCAAGCTAGGCTACAAGTAACTACTGTGACAAAAGCTTCTCTAGCTTAGTGGGTCGTGCACTTATTGGCAGATTTGCTCGCCTCACAGATTCACCCTGGGGGTCAAGAAACAGCCCGGAGACCTTCCCCTCTGGTAGAAGCCACAGTCCAGGTCAATTCCTCCTGTGTCTGATCAGGAGTTGGGAGGTTTGGGAGGAACCCAGGCCTGTCCTCTAGTCCGGGTTCCAGCTCAGAGCCCTATGGACTGCAGCTGTCTAGAGTGCCTCCTGGAACAGCTGCGTGACAGCTACAACTCCCTGGGCTACTTCCCCATGGCCTCCTCCCAACACCTTCCTTGTCCTCACCACCGGACCTTCCTCCTGATGTCTGATAACACTTGTACTTCTCACTCCTCCAGCAAGATGCCTACTCACGCTCAGCTTCTTGTGCCTCTTGCTCCCAGTTCCTCACACACACTTCCTCTCCTCTGGCTCCCTTTGGGCTGACTGGAGTGAGCCCTTGTATAGCATCAGAGCGGCATAAATTAGAGTCAGGTGCTTAACAGCCTCACCTGACTGCAGGTTGATTGGAGTCAGGTGTTCTCATTAGCTTGGAGCAGCCCCTGCTCTGGTCACTCAGGGAACAGAAAACTGCTAATCCAGTGGCCAGGCTATCTCCCTTCTACTACTCTGCTGTTCCCAACTGGCCTGGGTCTATCACACTACTTTCTGCCCATCTAAATTCCCCCCCGCTTTCAACTGGGCATGGCATTTGTCTTCATTTCTTGTCAGAAGCCATTCTCTTGAGATGTGTGCTGCTAAAGAGCCAGAGGCTAGCTGGAGAACTCAGCTCTTCCAAGCCATCAGTCTAGTCCCGGACACCCGTGCTAAATGCACCAAAAGAAATATCATCTGTAAAACTGAGTGATTCTAGGATTTCCCAGCCCTTGAGTCCTGTTTGTGATAGAGACAATGTTTTTATGCAGCCGTATTTAAATAAACACAAACAAAAGAATTGCCTAGACCACCTTGCCAGCAGTCACAGATATATAACAAACACCAGGCATCATCTCTGCTTTGGAAGCCTGGGGTCTGGAGTAATAATAATTATCCTGAGCTCTTACATAGCACTTGTTGTGAGTAGAGCTCAATGCGTGTCACACAAGAGATCAGTATCATTAGCCCCATTTTATGAAAGGGGAAACTGAGGCACAAAACGGCAAAGGGACTCGCCCAAGGTTGTCTGGTGGGGGAGCTGGGAATATCATCCCTTTCTTCTGAGTGCCAGTCCAGTGTCTGTCCACTAGGCCACTCCCTTAGAGCGATCTGGCAGCTGCCGGTTCTCTCTTAAATTAACCCCATTAATATTAGTAATTGTCTATATTTCAGTAGCCTCTAAAGCTCCCTATTGAGATCAGGGCCCCTTTCTGCTAGGAGCTGCATAGACACATAGTGAGACACAGTCCCTGCCTCCAAAGAGCTTGCAGCCTAGACAAAGGATGGGAGGGGAAACTGAGGCACGGAGAAGGAACTAAATTGCCCGTGGTCATAAATCAGAGTAAACCTATTGTATTTTTCTTTGGTAGTAAATTTGTTATCTCCAGATTTAATTCCCTTCCCTTCTCTCTTCCTACACAGATTTTTGACAATGGTCCAGTAGCAGACACTGACTCTCGCAGCCACCTGGCCAGAGATGGCAGTTTCCCCTGGATCTGTAATCGTCCCAGACTGGCACAAGTCCCCAGAGGGCAAAGAGTACCTAGCCACCATCCTGCGGAAAAACAAGCGGAAATTCTTCGGTGAGTCCTCTCTGCACCCATTACCGCTGCAGGCCCTAGAGGCAGCTGGTGAGACGAGATGACTCTGTGGGACACGCTTAAGCAGCAGTAATTGAGGAAAGTGATGGGAATCAGGCTGCTGAGTGCCTTTGCCTCCCACTGAGGCTTTGATTGGCCATTGATTTTGGGTACCACTGGGGAAATAAAACTGCAAATTCAACAACAGATCATTTATAGACATTATCGAATGGGTCTGGGGAGCAGGAGTTTTAGGCTCATGGCTTCAATTTCCTCCTCAGTAAACTGGGGATCATAAGGGTTAATTCAGTACTGTTTGCAGGGTGCTTTGAGATCCTTAGATGGAAGGGCAAAGCATTACTTGTTGTGTGCTGGTTAAGACCCATGGCATCTGTGTCATAAGAGGGAAGGTCTTCTCATGATCAGTAACTGGTTAGAAGACAGGAAACAAAGGGTAGGAATAACTGGTCAGTTTTCAGAATGGAGAGAGGTAAATAGTGGTGTCCCCCAGGGGTCAGTACTAGGATCAGTGATGATCAGCATATTCACAGATCTGGGAAAAGGGGTAAACAGTGAGGTGGCAAAATTTGCAGATGATACAAATTACTGAAGCTAGTTACAGACTGCGAAGAGTTATGAAGGGATCTCCCAAAACTGGGTGACTGGGCAGCTGAAATTCAATGCTGATAAATGCAAAGTAATGCACATTGGAAAACATCCCAACTATACCTACAGAATGATGGGTCTAAATTAGCTGTTACCACTCAAAAAAAAAAAAAGTGGGTAATTCCCTGAAAATATCTGCTCAATGTGCAGCGGCAGGCAAAAAAGCGAACAGAATATTGTGAATCATTAAGGGATAGATAATAAAACAGTAAATATCAGAATGCCACTATATAAATCCATGGTACACCCACACCTCGAATGCAGATCTGGTCACCTCATCCCAAAAAAATGTTAGAATTGGAGAGAAAGGCAACAAAAATGGTTAAGGGTATGGAACAGCTTCCATATGAGGAGAGATTAATAACACTGGGACTTTTCAGCTTGCAAAAGAGAGGACTGAGAGGGGATATGAATAAGTTTTATAAAATCTTGACTGATGTGAAGAAAGTAAATAAGGAAGTGTTATTTACTCCTCCACATAACACAAGAACTAGGGGTCACCAAATGAAATTACTAGGCAGCAGGTTTAAAACAAACAAAAGGAAGTATTTCTTCACATAATGCACAGTCAACCTGTGGAACTCCTTGCCAGGGGATGTTGTGAAGGCCAAAATTGTAACAGGGTTCAAAAAAGAACTAGATAAGTTCTTCTTCGAGTGATTGTTCATGTGTATTCCACAATAGGTGTGCGTGCTCGCCACGTGCACCAGTGTCTGAAGTTTTTCCCCTAGCAGTACCCGTAGGGGAGCACCCCTAGCGACCCCTGAACTAGCGCCTCCCTGGTGCAGTATAAGGGGAGTTGCGCACTCCCCCCACCCTCAGTTCCTTCTTGCCATCAATGAAGATGCTTTGGAACTGCTCTGCTCCAGCTTTGCTGCAGCTCTTCCCCAGAACTCTCGTTCGTTCAGTGCCTGGTACCTGTAGTTAGTAGTTTGATTAGTTTTAACTGAGTTTAGTTAGTGCGGCCGGGCTGGGGCATGCCCCACGCCCCGGGTTTTAACTCATGCGATGCCAGTGAGTGATCCGCACAGAGACTGTTTATGCTGTTTTGGGTGAAACCCATCTCAGCGATTGCTGCAAGATTTGCAAGTTGTTCAAGCCTCAGACCAAGAAAGAGAAAGACGTTAGGCTCCGGGCCATCCTGATGGAGTCGGCGTCGACCCCGACTCCGGCACGCCGCTCCGAGTCTGCTCTGTGTACTGCAGTGTCGGTGCGCGGCGACTCCCTGGCGCCATCTACTAGTCGGCACCGCTCCCCGTCCACAGGGCATGCCAAGAAGGTTAAGAAGAGGCCTTCTCTGCCGCAGCACCGGAGCAAGACTGGGGGAGAAGCTAGACCCATGCTGGGCAGTCCTCGGGTCCCTGTCGGCCTCTAGGCCTCCGATCCAGGTTGAGCCAAGTAGCCCGGCCCAGTTGGAGAGGGCTTCTCCAGATGTCTGGATGCCCTCCACACCAGAGGTCCTGCAAGCGGCCTGGGACGTCATGTTCATGCCGGTACAAGGAACACCGCCAATGTTGGCCCTGTGGTCCAGAGGCAAGCCGCTCCTGGGATCTCCTCAGTCACCCCGACTCGGTACCGGTCACAGTTGAGGGAATGTTTCTGATGCCGTTCACCGTTCAGCAACTGTCCTGTGTGTAGTCCACACAGGTTGCCATCAACCCCCAGCAGGTTATCTGACAGAGACTCCAGGCACCGGTCCGCCTCGAGGAGCAGACACCGCTGGGACTGAGGCAGACACCGCCGAAGGCCCTCTTCTCAGAGGGGCTATCGTAGCCAGTTGCGATGTGAACGTCGACACCTTTCCCGTTCGTCATCTCGCTCCAGGACCCCACCACGGCACCACTTCCGCAGCCCTGGGCTTCGATTGCTGGCACCTCGTCGTTGCAGATCTGCTTACCGGAGCCGATCACAGAGCAGCTGCTACCGGCAATACTGTTCCTCCACATCGGGATCATGGTCTCATGGTTGGCACCGCTCCCAGCGCTGCAGCTCCTCCCGGTCCAGGAACAGTGGCAGGTCGTACACCAGCCCAGCCTCCCTTCGTAGTCGTCCATCATTGGTCAGGCTGAACAGCCTGCTCTGCCGGTGCCACGGCTGGTGCAGTGGCACCGGGCCCCATGGCAAGCACAGTGGTACCCGTGGGCACTGTGGCCCCCGACGCAGCCCCCAGTGGGGACTCGCTTGGTGGCTGGAGCCTTGGAACAGCCGTGGGCCTCCCCCTCCAGACCTCCGAGGAAGGAGTCGGTGGGACATGCATCTTCGGCGCCGTGCCCAGAGAGCGACCAGGTGGTAGATCCTCTGGTGCCGGTGGACACACAAAGCACCGCATCTGCCTCCTCCCCCTCCCCAGATGAGGCAATTGTGGCCCCTCCTCCCTCCGTCCCACAGGAGGAATCTAAAGCCCACCAGGAAGTATTGAAAAGGATGGCATCAAACCTCAGCCTTAGGCAGAGCAGGTGGAGGAGCCCTCTGTGACGAAGTGGAGCTGTTCTTAATGTTTCCTCTGAATATGGTGGGGTGCCTCAGTTTCCCCTATGCATTTCTTAAGTCTCTAGGGGTGAGATTGTTGCAGAGCAAAGGGCCAGTGCCCATAAATGGCGCCTCTCTGTTGCCAGGCAACTAATGGCCGGGGCCGGGATGCTAAAGGTGTTGGAGAACAAAGAAATCAAGTGACCTGGCCTGGGAAAGGAGCAAAGCCCATAGAGGAGGGGCTGGAGGGGGTTTCAGTCTGGAGCTGGCTGGGGATGAAGGGTGAGTGCAGACGTGAGGGTCTGGCTCACTGCCCCCCAGGATGGACCTGACTGAGGGGTCCCATTCTCTGTACCTACAAGACCAGTTTTGGACTGTGTTCCTGTCATCTAATAACCCTCTGTTTTACTGGCTGGCTGAGAGTCACGTCTGACTGCAAAGTGGGGGTGCAGGACCCTGTGGCTTCCCCAGGACCCTGCTTGGGCAGACTCGCTGTGGGAAGCGCATGGAGGGACAGAGGATGCTGAATGCTCCAGGGTCAGACCCAGGAAGGTGAAACCATGTGACCTTCTTGCCCTGAAGACAGTCTGCTCACTGAGAGGAGACTTCACCAGAGTCCTGACGGGCTTTGTGGGGAGCAGTTCCAGAGCATCACCCGGGGACTCCATGACACCCTCAGACTCCCTGTTTAATGTCCTGTCCGCCTCTGTGCCAGGCAGGGTGTGGCCTTGCCACTCCATGAGGGTGGTGAACATTTCAAATGCCCTGTGGCAAACCACGGCCTCATTGCCCCCATCTCTAAGAGAGCAGAACGCAAGTATTTTGTGCCCGCCAAGGAATATGAATACCTATACACCCATCCTGCCCCTAACTCCCTGGTGGTCGAGTCAGTCAACCACAGGGAACAGCAGGGCCAACCAGCCCCCACTCCAAAATATAAAGATTCAAGGAGGCTGGATTCATTTGGGAGGATGAATAAATGTTTCTCGAGCTGCGTTATGGATTGCAAACCATCAGGCTGTCCTGGGCCGGTATGAGTTCAATCTGTGGGGCTCTCTGCTCAAGTGCGAGGAGTCCCTTCAGGTGCGTGACAGGAAGGCGTTCAAAGCTCTGGTGAAGGAGGGCACAGCAGCTGCCAGGGCAACCCTGCAGGCAGCATCGGATGTGGCGGATGCGGCTGCATGGTCCATGGCCTCCACGGTGTCCATGAGAAGGGCGTCGTGGCTCCTGCTGTCTGGGTCTTCCAGTGAGGTGCAGAACTCCTTGCAGCACCTCCCGTACGACAGCAAGGCTCTGTTTGCAGAACAGATGGACATCAAACTGCATGGCCTGACAGAATCCTGCACTACGCTTAAGATTCTTGGCCTCTCTGTTCCGGCTCCCACTAGACCTAAGTTTAAGCCTCAGCAGGCTCCCACCCAGGCCACCCTCTCTGAATACAAGCCCCCTCATAAAAAGCTGTGGGACTATAAGAAACACCCACAGGAGCAATCTTGGTCTGCCCCCCAGCCTGAGCCCTCTAAGGGCAAACAGGCAGGGAAACGGCAGTTTTGATGGGGCGCCCGGGGGCCACCTACCAGTTCTCATCAGGGATCAACTCACAATAAAGCTTCCCTCCTCCAATGGGTTGTGTGCTTTTCTCTTGGAGTGGTCTCGGCTGCCCTCGGCCCGATAGATCGCCAGCACCATCTCCCGGGGCTACACCCTCCAGTTTACCTCTACCCCGCCCAACCACCCTCCGCCCCCGTGCGTCCTGGGGGACCCCTAGCACAAGGCCCTGCTTGAGCAGGAGGTGGGGCAGCTCCTGGGCCTAGGAGCAGTGGAAGTGATGCTAGCGGAGCTCAAAGGCCAGGGGTGCTACTCCCGCTATTTCCTTATCCCAAAGGCCAAAGCAGGGCTCCGAGCCATCCTGGACCTGCGAGACCTGAACCAGTACAGGGTGAAGCTCAGGTTCCGCATGGTCTCCCTGGCCTCCATCATTCCCTCCCTGGATCGCGGGGCCTGGTACGCCGCCCTCGATCTGCAGGACGCGTACTTCCACGTCCATATATTCGAGGGGCACAGGCGCTTCCTCCAGTTCACAACTGGACAGGAACACTGCCAATTTACGGTTCTCTCATTTGGCCTGTCCACTGCCCCTGGGTATTCATGAAATGTTTGTTGGTGGAGGCGGCCTACCTCAGGCACCGTGGGGTCCAGCTTTTCCCCTGTCTGGATGACTGGCTGGTCAAGGGCAGCTCCCGGTCGCAGGATCACATGGCGCTCCTTCCTGTGCCTGTGCACCACTCTGGGCCTGTTGGTGAACGACACCAGGTCCATGTTAGTCCCAGTACAGCGCATAGAGTTTATCGGGGCAGTTCTAGACCCTCCAGACAGGTTTGAGACCCTGAAAGGGCTTATTGACACACAGTCACAAGGTTTCCAGTGACAACAGCCAGAGCGTGTCTCCAGCTCTTGGCTCACATGTCGGTGTGCACGTAGGTGGTTCGCCATGCCAGACTCAGGATGAGGCCCCTCCAGTTCTGGTTGGCCTTGGTGTTCTCCCAGGCCAGAGACAGATGGACAAGGTCCTCACTGTGCCCGAACTGGGGATCGCCTCCCTACAATGGTGGTTTTCCCCGGGGAGCATGGTCTGTGGGGTTCCGTTCAGAGGCAGGCCCCCATTGATGGAACTGGTGTCCGATGCATCAGACCTGGAGTGGGGAGAATCATGTGGGAGACATTCAGACCCAAGGTCTGTGGTCTGCACAGGACCTGGCCCTCCACATAAACATCAAGGAGCTCAGGGCGGTCCAGCTGGCATGCGTGGCCTTCTGCTTGCACCTGGAGGGCAGGGTGGTCAGGGTTCACATGGACTTCTGCATAGCCCACGACATTTGCCTGCATTGTACCACGTACCGAGCACCCAGAACTCAAGGGCAAATCGCTTGAGCAGAGACTGCGCCTCTCAGCACAAGTGATCTCTTCACCTGGAGGTGGTGCACAGACTTTTCCAAGAGTGGGGAACTCCCCAAGTGGACCTGTTTGTGATTTGACAGAACCATTGCTGTCCCTAGTTCTGCTTGCAGGGGTGGGCTGGGACGGAGAGCTATCTCCGATGCCTTCCTCCTGTCTTGGTCAGGCCAGTTTCTTGATGCCTTCCCTCTATTCCTGCTGATCAGCAAGGTCCTGGGAAAGATAAAGATGGACGGGGCTTGGGTCCTCCTGATTGCCCCAGCGTGGCCCAGGCAGCATTGATACAGGACATTCATGAGCCTGGCTGTCACCCCACTGTGGCCGTTACCATCCCACCCGGACCTGCTCTCCCAGGACCAGCGCTGCAGCACTCCACCTCACAACATGTCTGCTCAATGGTTAGGCCGGGAGGAAAGGACATGCTCAGAAGGGGTTCAGTGTATCCTCTCAGAAAGCAGGCGACCCTCCATGCGTCAAGCCTACGTGGCAAAGTGCTCTCGGTTTTCCCGATGGGTGGCTGAATGGGGCGTTTCCCCGGTGGCTGTCCCAATCCATCTTATCCTGGACTATCTCCTTCACCTTAGAGCCCAGGGCCTGGCGCCCTCATCTGTCAAGGTGCACCTGGCGGCCGTGTCGGCCTTCCACCCGCCAGTGCAGGGATACACAGTGTTCTCCCTTAAGGGTTTGGATCGTCTCTTCCCGTAGGTTAGGCCCCCAGTCCTGCAGTGAGACTTGAAGTTAGTGCTGGGCTGCCCCGCAGGGCCCCCATTTGAGCCGCTATCTACGTACTCCTGGTCCCATCTCTCATGGAAGGCAGCCTTCCTGGTGGCAATCACGTCGGCTGGGCAGATCTTGGAACTCAGGGCCCTGACCTCTGAGCCCCTGTACACAGTGTTCCATAAGGATAAGGTCCAGCTCCGCCCACACCCTTCGTTCCTCTCGAAGGTTGTCTCCGCCTATCACATGGGTCAGGGCGTTTTCCTGCCGGTCCTCTGCCCCAAGCCCCAGGTGTCCAGTGAGGAGCTCTGCCTCCACACGCTGGATGTGAGACGGGCTCTGGCTTTTTATCTGGAGCAGACTAAGCCTTGGCCGAACGCATGAGGGATCGGCTGATCTCCACTCAGCGGCTCTCCAACTGGATCACCTCGTGCCTCTGTACCTGTTATGGTCTGGCGGGAATTCCCCCGCCGTCAATTGTGCGGGCACACTCGACTCAGGGGCAGGCCTCGTCGGCTGCCTTTTTAGCCCATGTCCCCATCCGGGACATTTGCAGGGCTGCCACATGGTCTTCAGTTCACGCATGTTCACCTTATCATATGCGATCGTCTTCCAGACCAGGAAAGATGCTGGGTTCGAGAGGGCTGTGCTCCGTCCCGAGAGTTTGTGAACTCCTCCCACCTCCAACAGATACAGCTTAGGAACCACCTATTGTGGAATACACAGGAACAATCACTAGAACTGTTCTTCCAGAGGTGTTGCTCATGTCCATTACATCCGGCCCTTCTTCCCTGCTGCTGGAGTTGTCTGGCAAGAAGGAACTGAGGGTGGGGGGAGTGCTCAGTGCCCTTATAATGCGCCATGGAAGCACCCCTCCAGGAGTTGCTAGGGGCACTCCCCTACGGGAACTGCTGGGGGAAAAACTTGAGGCACCGGTGCACGTGTCGAGCGCGCACACCTATTGTAGAACAGACAGGAGCAACACATCTCGAAGAACACCAGTTACAGAAAAGGTAACTGTCTTTTCCTGGAGGGCAGGTCCATCAATGGCTATTAGCCAGGCTGGGCCAGGATGGCGTGTCTAGGCTCTGTTTGCCAGAAGCTGGGAATGAGCAACAGGGGATGGATCACTGGATGATCATCTATTCTGTTCATTCCCTCTGGGGCACCTGGCATTGGCCAGGGGATACTGGGCTAGATGGACCCTTGGTGTGACCCAGTCTGCCCATTCTTACGTTGTGCTCTTATATGTGAGGACGTCATTATCCTTATCCCCACTTAACAGATGGCGAAAGTGAGGCCCGGGGGGGGGGGAAGTGACCTGCTGAAGCCCAGTCAGTAGGTCAATAGCAGAGCCAGGGACAGAGCCCACCACTGGGACTCAGTGTCCAGCTCCCGCTACTAGCCCTTGTTCCCCTCCAGGCCTACTGCGTCCCCTGACGCTTTATGTAGTTACATACGAGACGGGGTGTGGTATATCCAGGGGCTGGAAGCTAACTAGAAATACGGGGCACTTTTGTAACAGGGAGGAGGGTCACTAGCCATTGGCAGAATGTACATAGGGACGGGGTGCAGTCTCCATCCCATGGTAGGCCTGTAAATTCTACCTGAGTGTCTTTTGGAAAGACACGCTCCAGCTCAAGCAGAAGTTCTGGGCTTGGTGCAGGACTCGCTGGGTGAAATTCTCTGGCCTGCGTCATACAGGAGCTCAGGCTAGATGATCATAATGGGCCCATCTGGACTTCTGTGGATCTATAAAGGATAGGAAAAGGGTCATTCTGGGATAAATGAGTTAAAACCCAGCCAACTTGGGGTGCGTGGAGAGACTGAGCCGTGATCTCAAAACAAAACTGCTTCTTGTGGAAGTTGGGTGGGGGATGTAGGGCCGCTGACGAGTTCTGCTGTTTCGTTCCAGGACTGATTGAAAGGCCAGTGCTCCCCCCGCAGATGGCCGCCGACACTGTCAGCTATAAGATTTTTGTCTCTGGGAAAAGCGGCGTAGGTAAAACCGCAATGGTGGCCAAGCTGGCTGGCCTGGAGGTGCCCAGTGCGCATCATGAAACAACAGGTGATTGATTGGAGGGCGGCAAAGAGCCACTGACAGGGAGTGAGGCTGTCCCTCAGCCTTCCCAGCACTGGGGAGAAGCAAGACAGGACGGGGGACTGTTTCTTTGGGAGGCGGCGCTTTCCTGAGAACTGCTGGCAAGATCACTAGCAGCAGGACACTTCGCTCTAAGCCAAGAGATGACTTAGAGGAGAGGGAGCCAGAAGGGGTTTCCGTACCCATGCTGGGTCAGCCCCATGCTGGTCTACTCTGGGCCAGGGCCCTGCTGTCAGTGACCCTCCTATCTTCTGCATTGCAGTGTATGGGTCTATTGGGTGGTGTCCCTTTAACTTGCTTGGGAGGCCTCCCTGTTGTCTATTGCAGAAGCCACCAGAACCTACCAGAGCCCCCGTGTATCTGTGGAGCTCGGGTTGTGTGTATCTAGCTCCTTAACACGGTTATTTGAAACCCAGCTGGGTTTGAGTGGCTTCCTCCTGGTTCTGCTATTGTGTCCAGAGCACAGACACCACAGGGGTGGGTGGGGAGGACGGGTCTCCCTCCGTCTCAGCAGGTGCTGGAGCCGAGCAGCGGCTTGGGAAGAAAAACTTCCAGCAAGGGAGCAGGAAGGAGTTCTTTCCAGTGCAAGCGACTGGCCTGTGAGATAAACCCACTGCAAGAGAGAATTCGGGGTAGCTGCAGGGCAGGGAGCCTGGAACTGGCTGCAAGTGGTAATAGGGCCAACTTCAGGGGTCAGGCCGGATGTCCAGATGCTCTTTTCTGGCCTCATTTCCTCTCCCTCTGTGACAAACTGGGACTGTTCTTACTGGGGTCTGTGAATGCTGAGGGAGGACGGGATTGGGGGATGGGAGACTGGCTGGAGGGAGAATACCTGAGCCTGTAACGTGAGAACCCAGGAACAGGGGAGAGGCCACGTGACACCTCTGCCGGGAAGCTGGAAAAAAGGCTGGAGAGTGAGGGGAGGTTCAGGAGGTGGCTGGGGAATGGAGGGAAGCTGAAACAGGGCTCTGACCCCCCAAGTGGGCTGTGGTGCTCCTGGGACTCCAAGGTGGACCTAACTGGGGAGGATCCTGTTATCTGTGCCTGTAAAACCTGTGTTCCTGTCGTCTAATAAACCTTCTGCTTTACTGGCTGGCTGAGAGTCCTGGTGAATTGCAGGAAGCCGGGGGTGCAGGGCCCTGACTCCCCCGCACTCCGTGACATCCTCCTATTCCCCAATACAGATACGATGCTTCCTGTTAAGCATCCAGTCCGGTGTGCAGTGGTTTCTCCCAGAAGCTCACAGCACACAGGTATTATGCGGACAGGGCAACTTCTCTAGAATGACATCACAAGCCAAAGCCAGGGGTTGGCGTTTTGTGGCGAGAGGAGAGTTGAGGCCTCAAGACACTGGCTTCTGTTTAGGACTCCGCCACCATGTGACATTGGACAAATCATCTCATTTCCCCTGGGCCTTCATTTCCCCATCTGTGAAACAGAAATGCTAACCCTTTCCTGGCGGGAAGGTGAGGGCCGCGATGAGGTGGGTAGAACAGCAGCGGGTTGCTGGATGTATACGTGCAGCACTGTTGTTCTTCGGGCATCTGCTTGAGCAGTGTCGTTATTCGTTGCACTGTGTCATTCTCCTGTCTCAGCCACGGACTCTCCCTGGAAACTGTTTGTTCTTAAACATCCTTTAAAGGCCGATGACTTTGGCCAACAGTGGGATGTTCCCCATGTTACAGGTGGGGAAATAGAGGCACAGGACAAGGCTGGGACTTGCCCAAGGGCACGCAGCAAACTAATGGCATGGAGAGGAATAGACCCCAGATCTCGTGACTCCCAGCTCAGAGTCCTGTCCATGGCCTATGCTGCTGCCTTAGCATGGCTGCCGGGCCCGCTGTTCAAAGAGCGTAGCAGGCATCATTTGATAACACCTCAAAATGTCCCTGCGAGGTTGGTACATGTCAGATCCATGTCACAGATGGGGAGACAGGCCCAGAGATTATGAAGCCCAAGGTCCCAAGAGGTCATTGGCAGACTAAGGATTAGATGCCATGTTTCCTGTGCACTGGCCACTGAATACATGGCTTCCTCCAAGCCCCGAGAAAGGGCTCTGGCAGCCCTCCGAGAGCTCGGCAGGTAAAAGCAGCGGGCGATCTCATTGCAGGGATCCAGACGACAACGGTGTATTGGCCGGCCAAGCTGAGGGACAGCGGCAGGGCCCTCATCTTCAGGTTCCACTTCTGGGACTGCGGAGAAGCAGCTCTGAAGAAATTTGATCACATCCTGCCTGTGAGTCAGCCCCGGGGTTAGGGAAGCTGCCATGCCCTGCTGTCTCCTGGGGAGCTGAGACTGACCAAGCACAGAACTTGGGTCTGGATTTCAGCCCCTCTGAAGTTTGGGGGATATTCAGAACTGGGCGGAGGGTAAGCCTGTTTCTTCTGGGTGCTATAAACTGCACCCCACTTACACCACAGCAAAACCACCGGGGAGGAATGGGTCTCTTAAAGGAATAAACCACCCCTGTCAGGAGCGAGAGCATGGGCTGGCGGCACAGCCTGCATGGGAAGGGGTAAAGCTGAGGGTTCACAGCAGGGCCAGAGACCCCCTCCCCTCCCCTCCCCTTTGTCTCCCTGGGGCTGGGCCTGTATGACACACAGCCTGCAGCCTGGCTCCAGAAGGAAATGCCTCTAGAACTCCTTGGGCCTGATTCTCATTTCCATTTCATGCCCCTCTGGCCTTGGTGCAAATGACAGTTGGGCCTGCTCACGTCAGGCACACCTTGCTGGGCCAGTGCTAGCCAGGACTGATGCTGCTTGGCCTTTCACACTTGGGGAACTAAGGCCCGGCAGGAGGAAATGACTCGTTTCAGATCACACAGGTGTCTGTGGCAGTCAGGAATGCAACACGCATGTGTCTGCCAGTCCAGGGGTATGGCTGCTAACCAGTCCCTCCCTGCACTGGCTGAGACTAGCTGTGTGTACCCCGTCTGACATCCACAGTGTCGCCCCCTTTTAGGCCTGCAAGGAGAAGGCAGACGGCATCCTCTTCCTCTTTTCTTTTACTGACCGCTCGTCCTTGGATGACCTCCCCAGCCAGATCTCCCGCGTCACGGAGGGATCCGAAAACCTCATCAAAATAGTGATTGGCTCCAAGTATCCTTGATGCGCTGGCTCCACTCCACCCTGTCGATTGCTTCTAGTAACGCCAACCACTGGGGTTTCCCAACCTGGCACCCTCATGCGCCTCATACAGCAGTAGAAGCTCCTCCCCTGCTTGGGGTGGGGGTTAGCTAGACACAGGAAGTGCTGTTTGCTTCCTGTGATGCTGCAGAGGAAGCTGGGAATTTTTAGCACATACACAGTAATTACACCTTCAAATCCCTATGCAGACAGGAACTGGTCCTAACAGGCATCTGTCAGGAGAGTCAACATCATTAGCTCTGCTTCACGCATGGGGAAACTGAGGCATGGAGCAGGGCAGGGACTGGCCCAAAGCTACACAGGGAGCCAGTGGCAAATCTGGGAATAGAACCCAGGAGTTCCTGGTTCCCTCCTTATCAGAGATTGGTTGGAGGGCACTCACTGACATATCTCCTGCATTCTCACTGCACTAGTCAGGCCAGGGCTCAGAAACAGGCAATACGTACCCACACCCCATCCCCACACCTCTCTGAAACTGCTGTCTTGTTCTGCAGAATCTCCGCTTCCATGGGGAGGGTGGGGGGGAGTGACATCACTAGGTTGTGATTAAAGCCTCGAAAACATTAGCGGAGCGTCACTGCTGCAGGTCTGAGTCTGCAGAGAGCCTGGGGGAGTCGCTCGGAGAGGTGTGAACTGTGCCGTTCATCTCACCACTGCTAACTGTGGTAGATTCTGCTTGTTGGCAACCTCTTGGTTGCCGGCGGGACGTTGCTATTGCCCAGCAGTGCTGACACGTGGAAGGCAGGTTTGCGAGGCTGCAGCCAGGGAAGGCAGAACTGGGAGGTGCCTGCTCTGATTGCAGTAGGGAGCAGGAGATTGCAGCCCAGGTGTGGGGTGTTTCTGCGGGAGCAGAAACACGGGGCCCACGGAGCTGCACGCCTGTACCTCTCCCTGAGCTCTCCAGGGGTTGGGGCTCAGCACGTCCCCTTCCCGGGAGCTGCCTGAGGTAAGCGTTAGCTGGAGCCCGCACTCCTCCCACACCCCAACCTCCTGCCCCAGCCCTGAGCTCCCTCCTGCACTCCAAACCCCACATCTCCATCCCCACCCCGGAGCCCACACCCCCCGCTGGAGCCCTCACCCCTCTGTGCCCCATCCCCCTGCCCCAGCCTGGAGCCCTCTTCCGCACTCTGAACCCCTCATTTCTGGTCCCATTCCAGAGCACACACCCCAGCCGGAGCCCGCACCCCTTCCTGCACCCCTGCCCCAGCGCAGAGAAAATGAGTGAGTGAGCGATGGAGAGGGGGGGATGGAGGGAGCGGGAGGCGGGGCCTTGGAGGAGGGGCATGGTCTCAGGGCAGGGGCGGGGCAAGGGTGTTCAGTTTTCTGCGATTAGGAAGTTGGCAACCCTATGCACAGCCCGTGAG
Organism: Gopherus evgoodei; assembly: GCF_007399415.2. NCBI lineage: Eukaryota > Metazoa > Chordata > Testudines > Testudinidae > Gopherus > Gopherus evgoodei. The sequence goes on along the minus strand of NC_044339.1, from coordinate 5,806,139 downwards.
TATAGTCAGACCTCCCAACGGGGAGCCAGGCTGCATTAGCCCAGCAGTGCCGGGGAACATGCACGATCCTGTGTGGAGCAAGTGCCCCGTCTCCTGCGGGTGGGTTCTCATCAGAGCCACTCACAGGCGAGACTCATCTGGCAGGCGGAGCTTGGAAGAGCACCGCCATCCCCCCCCCCCCCCAATGGGACCCCGCAGTCAGGCTGTTGGAGGGTAACGGGGGTGGGTGTGACTGGGGTCCAGTGGGGCAGAGTCCCTGTTTCTGTCTCAGGTTTCTTGTAAGCACCCGTCACGCCAATCGCAGGCCTGTAGAGCCCCCCCTCAGATCTCCGCACTGCCTGGGCTTGAGCGGCACTCGGGTCGCTCTGTCCCGTGGCAAGCAGAGAGCTGGGCAAATGGGCCAGTGCTGCCAGGCCCCCTTCCCCTTGTCCAAGCAGCCTGAGGGGAGGATGTTGAGAGAGGAAGGACTCATGTACCACCTCCTCCCATCAGGACTTGGTGATGACCCCCAGCCGGAACGTGGCCCATCTGGGTGGAGCCGTGCGGTGGTTGTGGGGCGATGCCCTGGTGGTGCACCGTGCTGGCGTCCTGCTGCCATCCACGTGCCATGCTGAGTGCTGCCTCCTTGACAGTGCCTGCCCAGGTTCGATCAGTTCATGCACGCCGACGTCACCGAGCGGGACCTGGCCGAGTTCCGGCAAGCCTGGCGCCTACCCGTGCTGCGGATGAAGAGCGTGAATGGGCCCCGGCTGGCCGACGGGCGGACCCTGGACGGCCGCGCTGGGCTGGCACATGTGGCGCACGTGCTGAACGGGCTGGCGGAGCACCTCTGGTACCAGGACCAAGTGATGGCCGGCCTCGTCCCAGCACTGCAGCTTGGCACAGAGGAGACATCCCTGGGCTGAAATCAGCTTGGCTAAAACGCAGGGTGCTGCCGGCAGGTGGAGCCAGAGGCCTGCCAAAGGTTGGTTTGGTGGGACTCTGCTGCAGCCATGTAAGGACTCACTCTAGCCTCCAAATCTGGGACCCCCTGTTCCCACTGGCTCTGGCATCACATAGAGGCACCCTGCTAGGCACTGGCATCACGTGAACCTGTGGCCAAATTGATCTGGGGACCTTTGTTTCTGGGAGCCCTGCCCTGAGACAGGACGGGCCCGATTTCCAGAGGAGCTAAACGCCCTCAGCTGACACTGACATGACTCGGGGTCAGAGCACCTCAGCCCCCAGCCTCTCAGGCTGGGTACCCAAAATCACTGACCACTCCTGACCTTAGATTTGATCAGAGCCAGTCCAGCCTGCATGCTCCTTCCTACATCCCTGTAGCTAACCAGGACGGCAGCAGCATCCCGGGCGCCAGGGCACAGGAGCCATTGGAGGCTGGCACTAGAGGAAGCACTTTCTGCAGCGTTGTTTGGGGCTGGGGAGTTTTGGGGCTCCGGGGTAGTGAGTTCCAAGGCAACGAGGCAAGCTGGGGGGATCGTAGCCCACTGTGCGTTCGGACGTGGCATTGCTAATGTATCATTCGGCTGCAGGCACTTCTGGAGCTCCCGTTACCTTAGTATCTGGGCTGGCTTGGGGCTCAGGGGAGCACGTCCTGTCACAACGTCGATAGCACCTGTCTGTGGATGGAATTGAAGTTTATCCTCTGGGGGGAGGACAGAGTGGAGGTTTAGCCTGTGCTGGCTCTGCCTGCAGCATGGAGGCGTCAGGTTGCAGTCCAGATCTCTGTGGGACTTGAGGAAAGTTGCTGCCCCCTGCTTGTGCTGATCACAGGAGAGCTGGCATCATCGGGTGCCGTGGCCTGGCCACAAGACACTCTGCCCTGCCCTTAGTGGAGCTGTGGGTAACTGTCAGGCCCTGAAAACTCCGGCTCACAAAATTAGTGGCTGGGTTTGACAACATGGGCCCACGTGCTAGCCAGGAGCCCGGCCCCCAGCAAAGCCAGTGCTGGTTGGGTTGTCCTGCAGGACTATCCATCCCACCCTGTCCCCAGCAGCACCTCTGCGCCCTGCAGTGTTGGGTTCTGCAGACCAACGATCGTATCCTAAAGGTGGCACTTCAGGCGCAACCGCTTGAAATTGACTCTTTCCTTGTTGCACCAACCCCCCTGGCCTGCGGCCCCCGTGCCTGAGCCAATGTCGTAGGAGGATTTTATGTTTGTGTTTTGTATAATTTAAAATGAAGGATAAAGAATAATAACATAGCATGAAAGCAGGAAGGAATGGCCTAATTGGCCATTGGTAAAGATGCACCAGCCAGAATCTGTATCTGAGCTGATTTCAAGGCAGTAACAGACCTTTTAGGGTCATCACTTTGTTGTAGGTTTAGTATTTTAAAATAAGTAAAAGGACGCCGTGATCTCTCACATTGCAGTGTGATGTTCCTGTTCAAATGTTCCGTGTAGATCAGTTCTGTGTTGTGTGTGAATGAGGAATGGGTGCTGAGAGATGAGTGTGAAGGCCGTCGCCGGACCAGATGTTCTAGGGAGGAACCGAAGAGGTTGCAAATGCCCCTGTTGAAATGTCAGAGGAGGGCAGATCGACGACTCGAAAGGTGGGACAGGCACCTGTCAATGAGGACAAGACAGCTGGGATCAAAACCAGCCTGGGGTAACTCCCTGAGAGACTTGAGGAAAGAACAGGATAGAGGATGAGAAAAACAATGTAAGAAAACACGCACTCATCAAGTAACAATTGATTACAGCATAATGGTGCAAAACTGGTCCCAGTGAAGGAAACTCACTATATAAACGGGGTGTCTTGCCATGAAATGTTGGGTTAATCCTGCGGAGACTTCCCTGGAGCATTCACATTGCAACCAACAGAACCCGGCTCCTATCTACCCCTAATCGACCAAGCTGGCCACTAGGTTGATCCGGACGCTGGACTGGTAACTATAACATCAAGTGGCATGTGTGTGTGATTGAATGCATGTACTAATTGTTGTGTCTCCAGTAAACGCGGCGTACTGCCTTTTCCCCTGAAAAAGATCCCATGTGCTGCTTATAAGCGCGACACCGATGCCTCAGTTTACAGGGTGCCTTCTCCACACCTCGCGTCGCTGAGCAGTCAGACAGTGCACACCACAGCCTGCATCTCTCTCATGTGGCACCTGAGGGGTTCATCCCATTGGTGAGGTGAGGCCTGTGAGGGAGGAGAGGTAACATTAAGGAGGCAGAGTTAAGGTGGCATCTGCTGCTCTTGCAACCACCCATTTGGCTGCAGAGTTCACCGACACCATGAGCGCTTGGGCAAAGGTGGTAAAGTCCCCCAGGCTCTGAGTGCAGATAAGGCTGGGGGAAGCGTTTGGAAGTTACCAGAAATGGTTCAGAGCCCTAGACCTCACGTGAGGCTAGGGAATAAAACGGACTCTGCCTCTACCCCAAGCTACTTTAGAGAGACGGCTTCCCAGCTGAAGAGAGAGGACTTTTCCGAGAGGGAAATGCACACTGGTTTCCAGTCCCAGATCTTAGAAACCTCATGTGATTAACCTCAAAATATTCACCCGCACTCCAGAGAAGGGAGCGGGGCCACAAGAATCTTGCTTGGAATGGAAAGCAAGTTACAACTTTAACTGTAGAATTGCTTGTGTGTGTGGGTCTGCCTCAAACGCCTGTGGGGGAGGGAATGAGAGTGGTGTGGAATTGGGTTTAAATGCTCCCTTGAATTGGACCCAGAGCTCCCTTCCAGGATTGCTCCAAATGCAGACAGACACCAGATGGCCTGAGAAGCGAGGGTTGCTTCAGGGTTGGTGCTACCATTAAGGCGAACTAGGTGGTTGCCTAAGGCGCCAAGATTTGGGGGCGCCAAAAAGCGGTGTCCCCAATTTTTTTTTACAGCGGTTCCTCCGCCAGCGCGCGGTCACTGCTCCACTTCTCCCACCTCCCAGGCTTGCAGCGCCAATCAGCTGTTTGGTGCCACAAGCCTGGGAGAAGAATTAGAGTGGGGGCGGCGTGCTCAGGGAGGAGGACACAGAGCAGAGGAGAGCTGGAGTGGGGATGTGCTGCACGGCTCCCCCGGGGAGGCGCCTCAGGGCAGGGGGGGGCGGGGAGCTGCCGCAGGGCTGTGGGGGGAGCGCAAGGTGGAAGTTTTGCCTAGGGCATGAAACTTCCTTGCCCCGGCCCTGGGCGGCTTTCACGGAACATGATGGGGATCAGGTTCTGCCAACTGTCACCCAAACTCGCAGATACGAGGCCAACTCGTGCCATGAAACGCGCGCTGTTCATTTCAGCTCCTGGCATCGGCAATGTCCAGGGGAACTGGAACAGTGAGTATGGGGGGGGGTGGGCATGTGATGGAGACCACTTCACGCGGGGGGGTGTGGCAGCCCCCTTATATCCAGCACCACTGGCAGTGTCCCGTGTGCGCCTGCCCCTGCCTCGACCCTCCCATCACGTCCCTCTTCTGGGCACAGACTTTCTAGCTACCCACGGAGGGTTCCAACGGGGCACTTCCTGGGGTGCTTTGTTCAGCAAAGAGGATTTTAGGAAGTGAAGTGAGCTTGACAACCAACCCATCGGAGTCGTGTCTAAACGGTCTCATCTACAGGGAGTGAGGGGAAAAGCCACTTAGCTTAGATCTACTGAATCCACTGCACGGCGGCCCGAGGATTTTATTTTCATATCCCCTGGAGGGCCCCATTGAAACCAGGTCTCCCATGTGCTGGGTGCTGCATGGACACTTGGCAAGACAGTCCCTGCCCCAAAGGAGCTTACAGGCTAAATAGACAAGACAGTGAGAGGGGAAACTGAGGCATGGAGCAGTGCAGTGATATGGCTAAGGATTCAATACCCTGCTCTGTAGGATTTTGGGCAAATCACTTTGGCCCTGACCATCAAAGGTATTTAGGTTCCTAACTCCCTTTGGAATCTCTGCCCTTAGCTTCCCTGGGCCTCAGCTTCCCATCTGTATAGTGGGGATAACAGCCCGGCCCTGCCCTGTGTGTGTATGTGTGAGAGAGAGATCCAGTTAACGTTGTGGGGGCTCAGATGCTCCGATGCTGGGGGGCTGCTAAGGACTTCAGAATGGTCCTTACTGTACAGATGGGCCCAGAGAGATTAAGTCTCACAGGAAATTGAGCACTAACCACTAAGCCATCTTCCCTCTCCTTGGCCTAGGGGGTTTGATTTCCCCTCTTGTTCCTTCAGCTTGGCTGTGGGGGGGAAGGGGCAGAGCAGAGGAGTGGGGAGGCAGGTCGTACAGGCCCACTTTGAGGGGATGGGGAAAGCCCCAGAATGACCTCGCTGGGGAGCTTTGGCTCTGACCTCTGCCCCTCAGCCCCCCCTCTGTACTCGGTTGCAGCCGCAGCCCCTTGGCATGCAGCACTGTGCTAGGATCTGCAGAGGCAGACGCACCCTCTGGAAACTGCTCTGGCAGTGACGTCCCCTGCACCTCCACCGTCACCGCTCCGCCCTCCACTCCCCACAGCAGCTGGCAGCAGAGAATCAGTGCAGGCCCAGAGAGAGAAACATGAGCATCTTTCTCTGCTGGAGATCTACTACCCTGTACCGGAGACGGGCTGAGCCCTGTCACGGCGTGGAGAGCTGAGAATGGAGGCCGAGACCTTCACTGTGTCCTGGTTTTCTGGGGCCATGATGAGAGGCAGACAAGAAAGATCCCTCCACCCAGGAGTCTTTGCTGGGAGTTGGAGCCAAGCTCAAGCCAACCTCTCTCTAAAGGTTGGGAGCACTCAGATGTTCGGGGGTGTCGGTGGCCACCATCAAGCAGGTCTTTGATCTAAAGACCATCACAAGCCTGGTTAAAGCCGATGTGTGCATGAAATACCCTTCTCTCAGGCAAAATAGGAGGAGCAATTAAATTCCCTGTTATGGAGTGAGAGGAGTCATAGGAGGCTACTGTCCAAGGCACTGGTCTGCATGGCAGAGCTTGAGCAGGGTGAAGCCATGTGATCTGAGGGCTTCCCTGAGCCTGCTAAGAACGCAGTTGCTGGGGCATTGCTTGGCAAGCTGTTTGCTCGAGGAAGGTGAGAAATCGGGCCGACAGTAAGAGAAGCAGTCCTGAGCGTGGCCTGGAGAAGGACAGAGAGACAGCGCTCCTTGAGCACAGAACACATTGAGGGCTCAGACTTGGGGCTTTCCGAGCAAAGGTCCTGCCTGTGTCCAAGGGAGCAGGAGTGTGTAAATAAACAGGATTTCACCACAGCAAGACCTGACCCGAATCGTCCATTTCTCCTGCTAATAGAAACAGCAAGGCAGGACATTCACTACCGTCCCCAGACTCCTGTTTTCTCAGGCCCCTCTGTCCTGGGAGTTTTTGGCCAGCACTGGCCATAGCAGCCCCCTGGGCCTCCATTCCTCAAGAGAGACTCTTGGAGCAGGATTTCCAGCCCATGGAACACACTGGAGAGATTTGGAGGAGACACATGGGGTCGGGCTGGCTTTACAGTGAGACGGAGCTGGGAGCTCCTGGTTCTGTTCCCAGCTCTGCTGCTGACTTGCTGTCTGAATGTGGGTGAGCCACTTCCCCTCTCTGTGCCTCAGTTTCCCCATCTGTGAACAGGGGCTGATGCTCTGTGCTTCCCAGGGGGGCGGGGGGCTCTGGCCGATCATGTGTAAAGGGCTTTCTCTGAGCACTGGAGGGGCTGATCCGTGGGCAGCAGGATCCGAACTGAACCCATGCTCCAGATCCGCCACAATGGGGAAGGGGGATTTGGGGCCTTACATCCCTCCCCATTACTCTGTCCCTCCCTAGTCAGGCCTATCTCTGCAGCACCTCCCCTTGCAGCCATGCTTCCTGTGCCCCCAGTCTCAATAGAGGGGAAGCTGGACTGGCAAAGTGCCCCTCCACCCTCCCTCCAGCCCAGGGGCCTTTCCTCCAGCCTCGGTGCCCTCTGCCAGGCTGGGATGCTCCGGAGCTGAATTTGGATCCTGCCCATGCGCTGGCACCTGCCTGCCAGCTTGGCCTGCCCACCACTCCTGCGGATCCTTCCCAGCTGTTGGGGCACCCCAGGGATCATTCCCAGGGGAAGGAGCTGGGTGTGAATCACAGGTGCTTTGCCCCCTGCGTGGCATCAGTGGGGAGCAGAGTAGTAGGAGGTGGCAGCTCGGGGGGTAAGTTGTTCGCTGGCCCCATATCCAAGGGGCTCAGCAGTCAGGGAAGCAGCAGCGATGAATACGGGTGACAGATCTGTCGGGTGTTGGACAGCACATGGCTGGAGATGTGTTCCCACGGCGGCCAGTTCGCCGGCTGTGTGTGATCCCACCGAGGCCTGCAGCCCTGCGGAGGAAAGACTGGCTCAGAGCTGCCATGACTTTGAATGGACCTTTGGGCTCTGGCTGTGATCTGCTCCAAGAGAGTCAGAGCCCTGCCCCTGGCCTTTGGTTGATGCAGCCCAGACACTGCAGCCACCCCCACTGCTGTGCCAGTCCTGACTCCCACCCCTACAGCCCCCCTGCTCTTCGAGTCCTGGACTTCTCGCCAGCTGGGCCACTGCACCTGAATCACAACCCAAAGCTGCACCAGCTGCTCCAGGCCGGGATCCCCATGCACGGCTCCGCCGATGCCCCTCAATCTCCATCTTCTCCTGAGGCCAAGCCAGACCATGTGGCGGAGCCTTTCATACAGAACTGCAGGGTGTGGCCTGAGCTCGGCCACCTCATTCTTCAGTTGGGCCCAAAGCCTCCTGGCCATCAAACTGAGATCGTCAGCATGGGCCGCTTGCAGCCAGCGGGTCGCTCCAGATCTCTGCGTCTCCCAGCCGGGTGCCGCACCAGAGCCTTCCAGTGCCTCCCCATCACGTGGGAACATCAGCTCGTTTGCTGTGGAGCAGAGCTCGGGCCGCGTGCAAGGCCTCCTGCCTGGTTCCAGGGCCTGGAAGCGAACCCTGTTTCATGTGAAACAACAGGCAACGAGCATCTTCTCCTCAGGTTGCAGGGGAGCGAGAGCGCAGGAAGGGGAATAGATTAATTCATCCGCTGTTGGGAGGCTAAAATTCCTCTGCTTCTCCCTTCCTGCACTCTGGTTGTCAGAGGCTTCTCTCGCGCTTTCTTTTTCATGAAGGCGTCTTTAATATTTCATGTCTCTTTCCACTGGGGACTAGGGCTTTGTGCAAACTTGAGAGGCCGAGAGATGCTCGCAAGAACCGCAGCTGACGTCATTCCACTAACAGCATCCTCTGCAGAGAGCCCCATTCCACGCAGCCTGGAGGATGCTGCCGTCTGAGCGGGCTGGGTCCGAGCTTCGCGAGGGCCCGAGGATTACGGCTGCTGAGACTCGAGGCGCATGGGCTGGGATTCCAATGGAGGCTGTGTTTCTAAAACGCCGGCTTGCAGACGGCGGCTCTGACCTGCTGCAGGAGAGCCTGGAAGCGCGACTGACGTGGCTCTGGCCAAAACCGAAACTGACGCGTCTCTTCCTTGCACAAAATGGCCAAAACCATCACGAAAGGGCAGAAATGCAGCAAAGTGAACTGGGGTTTTAAAATTCATTCCCTTGCTGCAGGGGAGGGGAATCTTATTTTTGGCTTTCCCTGGTCTTGAGGCTTAGTGGTTCCTCAGGCTAGTAACCAGTCCCCGGCTAGAGCGAGAGACACATAGCCGTGCAGTTAGAGCACTGGCCTGGGAAGCAGGAGGTCAGAGTTCAATTCTTGCCATGAATGTGGGTGCCCACTCTGTGCCTCAGTTTCCCCATCTGTGAAACAGGGAGGATTCTGCTTCCCCGGGGAGAGGGGTTGTGCAGCTTAATTCATCAAGCATGTGCAGCGCTTTGGGATCCTGTGCCAACAGGGGGGACGACGCTGTTCCAAGCTGTCGTGGCACCAGTTAGTTGACCGCAGCTCTAACCACTAGGTGCTGCTGCCTTCTGCACATAGAAAGGGGGACAAGCCCTTAATCCTTTGGCTGTGTAATTCTCTCTCACATCAGCCCTTCCCGCCCTGCCGTGCAATTCACTGCCATTGACCCCCTGTGTCATGTGGGGCCCAGAGACACCTCAGCCCCACACCGGAGCAGGTCTGCATCCGCTGCTCTCTGCCTGGCATGGAAAAGCTGCATCCATCTACCCCCCCCTCCTGCACACACCTTCCAGGACTCCAGTCTCCTCCTCCAGCAGCAGCACCGACATCCTGCACTGATTGGAGCTCTATAATTACCAGCTGCCGCCAGGCAGCTGCTGCTGCTGGACCCAGTTCCCCTGGCAGCTCCGGCGCGGGGGGTGCCCAGAGAGCAGGAGGGGGGTCCCATTGCAGCTGCTGGTTCACTAGGAGTTACGATGCTGCCTTCTCCCTCTGCCATCACCCCTCATCCACCTCCAGGCGCAGGGATGCTTTGAACAGGGGCTCCTGGAGTCGAGACCGCACGGCTCCCCATGCTGCTCAGTGCAGCCCTGGGGCTGGCGCCCAGGCCCCCAGCAGCTCTCCTTAGGGGTGGCAATCGCTGCTGGGTCCTATCGCTCTGGTCCCCCGGGGGGCCATGGCAGCAGGCTCCTGAGGTTGGCATCGCAGACTCAGCACCATGATCCGGAAGAAGGGGTTGGAGGCAGGCGCTCAGGACACCAGCCTGCTCATCGCCCTGGACAAGAGCCGCTCGCGCCTGTCCAGCGGCTCCTCCGGCACCATCTACAATGGGGAGCCCTACGCCGGCTTCGTGAGTACGAGAGGGAGCCCAGGGAGAGCGGCTGCCGGGGGCCAGCAGGGCTGCTGCAGAGAGAGGGGTCCGGGGTCTGCTCTTCCTGAGGCCCAGCAAATGCCACAGACGTCAAGGGCGGGAGAGCAGGATCCTGGAGCTCAGCAACCCCGGCCTTGCCCTGGCAGTGCGGCTGGTGGGGGCGATTGGGGGTGTTTGCCAGGCTAGGAGGCTGGTTGTGATTGAGGGAAGAGTGTTCTCAGGTGTTCCACGGCAGGGCGAGGTGGGGGGTGCAGTTGGTTTTGTCCTTGTTTTAAAAAACCTTGCCTGCGCTCATGAGGAAAACACCAGGCAGTTTGCAGAGTATCCGATGCACCCGCAGCCCAGCCTCCGTGCCCCCCGGCGGAACGCGGACAGGGGTGTAGACACTGGGGGGATTTGCTTTGGGAAAATCCCCTGCCACTCCGGCTCTGTGCCCCCAACCCACCACTCTGCCAACATCCCGCCGGCCCAGTCTGCAGCCCTGCCCCACCCACCCCGAGCGCTCCCAGCGCCAGGCGCCTCTGGCCAAACCGTGTATCGTTTCCTGGCCGGAGACCACCGCTGGCAAAAGACTGAGCTGAGACTGACAAACTCATTTCACTTGTGGCCCTGGCAGAACTGCTGCCTTGCAGTCACCCCGAGCCGGGCGTGCAATAGACGAGAGATCCCCTAGATCGCTGCTTGGGAGCCAGCAGCTCTGATTCCCACGAGTGCCCCCAGAGCAGGATGTGGGGGGTGTTGCCAGCTCTCGCCTTGTCCCCAAAGGCTTCTGTGGGCCTGGGCTTTGAGTGGTGAGCCCCCCACTGCACATTCAGTTTGCAGCCTCTAGTCTTCTCACAGCAGATGGACAGGCAGGCAGGCAGGCAGGTGTGAGCAGGGCTGGAGCAGGGATCCCCTGGCCCCGAGGAGGCACCTTTGCTCCAGCTAAAGCCTGGGAGCTCCAACAGAAACAGCTCGTGCCCCGCAGTGCCCAGCTGGAGGGCAGCGAAACGTCCCCGCCCGTGGTTCGTCCTAGCCCAGCCGGGACTCCCGCACCGCCAGCCTCCCCCCACACTGCAGTGCAGTAGCTGAGCCAGCCAGGGGTGGCAGCTCCCAGTCTACCAGACAGGCTTCCCCAGGGGCATCTGCCCCCTGGCATCAGTCCCACCCTCCCTGCTCTGCCACAGCTGGAAATGCTGCTTTTCCAGCGGGTTCCATTCCAACCCTCCTGGCGTCCCCCCAAGTCCTACTTCCCGGGGCGATGACGCCTTCGGTGGTGCTGAGTTCTGGGGGGGTGGGTTGGGGTGGGGTGGGGGGAGTCCATCCATTTCACAAGCTGCCCTCTTCTCATGTCCCTGATCTCATGGTAGAATCCCAGCAGGAGTTTGGGGGGCAGAGGGGAGCTGCCCAACCCCCCGTAATCCAACCCTCCCCTTCCCCTCCCTCATTTCAGACGCAGAGTCCCAGCCCTGCCACTGCCCTGGTGCAGCTGGGTTTCTAGTCCCAGCTTGGGCCCCTCTCTCTAGGCCAGCGGTTCTCAGCCTCATCAGCCCATAGGACCGCCCGGGTAGTGTCTGCATTGGGTGGCTGCAGCCCACAATGGTTAAGAGGCTGAGAACCGCGGCTCTGGGCCGAGTCTGTAGCTGCTCTGGACCAGGCCTCTGCAAAGCTCCCGCGGTCCGTTACTGGGGCCATTTCAGCCACTGTCCTGGCTTGACGGGGAGCAGTGGGAGCTGGAGGAGGTCCCTGCAGTTCAGGGGCTGCCCGATTTGAGCCCAACCCTGGGCGGGAATCCCCCACAGAGCCTGGTTTCTTGCTCATTCTGTGTGCTGGTTTCCCCTGGAGCTAATGGAGTCGGTGTCCCTGCGGTGGAGGGGTGGGGGACTCCGAACAGACCCAGAGCCGTAAGTGAGGCGAAGGTTTGGCCTTCAGGATAGCTGGTGCTCTGTAGTCCATCTGCAGAACCGTGACCGGGGGGAGTCTGGGGCTGGGATAGTGGGGGGCTGCGGGTCGGGACTGAGGGGCACCAGCAGTGCTGTGGGGGGGGGTGAGCCCAGGGCTGGGATAGTGGGGGGCTGCGGATCAGGACTGAGGGGCACCGGCAGTGCTGTGGGGGGGGGGCGAGCCCAGGGCTGGGATAATGGGGGGCTGCGGATCAGGACTGAGGAGCACCAGCAGGGCTGTGGGGGGGGGGGGTGAGCCCAGGGCTGGGATAGCGGGGGGCTGCGGGTTGGGAGAGAAGGGCACCGGCAGTGCTGGAGGTGGGGGGAGTGCAGGGCTGGGAGAGTGGGGGCCTGCGGGTCAGGACTGAGGGGCACTGGCAGGGCCATGGGGTGGGGGTGAGCCCAGGGCTGGGATAGCGGGGGGCTGCGGGTCAGGACTGAGGGGCACCAGCAAGGCCATGGGGTGAAGCAGCCCATCTGGCTCTAGGTTCCTCCTCTTGGTTTCCTGAGCACTGAAACATTCCCCTGCTCCCCTACACCGACACCGACACAACGAATCTGAGTTTGGGCGCAGGGATGAGGCCGGCCCGGGGCGCGGGAGCTGCACGGTTCTCCCCTGCCCCCTGCCCTGTTTGTTTCCCGCTGCAGGATGAAGATGAAGAGGACGATCCCATCTACGTGCATGGTGACGAAGGCTACAGCCCCAACCTCAGGGGCAACTACTTCCGAGATGGGCAAACGAAGATCGGTGAGTGCCCCTTGCCCTGCCCTGTCCCTCGACAGCTCCCGGGCCCCCTGTCTGGGAGGAGCTGGCTGCCAGCCCAGGCTCTCCGAATAGCCCCGCAGGCTCCAGCCAGAGGCGCCCAGAGAGGGACATGTACCCACACAGGACCCTCTCTGGCTGTGTGAGCTGGGCCCGGTGCAGTCTAGGGGGTACCCAGGGGTCTCTAAGCCACCCTACGTCACTGCCCTCTGCCGTAGAGCAGCCTTGACGGGCTTTTGCATTGTGCCAACTGCCAATGGGCCTCCCGGGCTGTCCTGGGGGCTGGGCACAGAGATGTTCGTTGCCCCAGACAGAGGCACAAAGAGCAAGTGACTCTCCCAAGGACACCCAGGGGGTCAGTAGCGGAGCCAAGAAGTGACCTTTCATCTCCTGCATCCCAGCCCCATGACCCTCCTTGCTCTGCGAACATGTGTTCCCTAAATCTCTTTTCCTCGGCATCATCGTGGCAGAGGGTTCCACTGGCTAACTTACATTGTCCAGAGCACTAACGAAATGATCAAAGCCCCTTGCTCGGCTACCTTAACGATGCTCCCTCCCTCCCAGGGCCCTGCTCACTCCTGTGGGCTGCGGCTGCAGGGGCTTCCCGTTTGCCTGCAGGTGACTTGCTGCAGTGCCCGAGGTCACGCCCGCTGCAGTGCCCGGGGAATCTCCGCTGAGGCTAGTGGTGAGGTGCCCCAGCTGCTGGGCTGCGTGTGCCAGAGTGGGGCTGATGTTCCCTCCAGCAGGGGGCGGTGGTGGCGAGTGTGGCCCCCCCCTACACTCTAGGGCCCAGTGCCTTAGGGCTGCTGTCTCCCCGCCCCTGTGCCCATCCTGTGCATTGTCTGGGTGAGTTTCGCTGCTGCTCCCCAGCCCTGTGGGAGACTCCTGGCCCCTGGCAGGGCCGGACCGCAGCCCCCTCCCCTTTGCCCCCGCAGACTTCGTGCTGGTGTGGGAGGAGAAGGTGCGGCCCCCAAAGAAGAGGCAGGGGAAGCTGGCCACTCATGAGGCCAGAGACGAGCGGCCACGCGGGCGCCACGAGCACTGGAAGAGGAAGTTCCTCAACAACCTGAGAAATGCTGGGCTGCTGATGGAGAAGGTGAGAGGAGAGACTTATACTGGGGGCCCCTGGTATGTGCCTCCCCCCTCCGGTCCCGGCCGCATCCCTCTTACTCCTGGGCCCCGGGCCCCTGCTTTGTCTCTCTCCCACCCCCTAGGTCCCTGCCATGTTGGGTTACCAACTTTCTAATCATGCAAAACCTAACATCCCTGCCCCTCCTCCATGGCCCCACACATACCCCGCCCCTTCCCCAAGGCCCCGCCCCTACTCACTCCATCCCCCCCCCCCCTCCATTGCTTGCTCTCTCCCACCCTCATTCACTTTAACTGGGCTGGGGCTTAGGGTACGGGGGGGGGTTGAGGACTCTGGTTGGGGGTGCAGGCTGTGGGGTGGGGCCAGGGATGAGGGGTTTGGGGTGCAGGAGGGGAGCTCTGGGCTGGGGCAGGGGGTAGAAGTGCGGGCTGTGGGAGGGAGTTTGGGTGCGGGAGGGGGCTGCGGGGGTCATTGTGGTTCCCGGCCAATGGGAGCTGCAGAGCCGGCACTAGGGTTGGCGGCAGCGCGCGGAGCCTCCCTGGCCGCCCATGTGCCTAGGAGCCACAGCGACCTGGCGGCCGTGTGAATTCTCGGCAGGCAGGGAGCCTGCCTTAGCCCCGGGCCCCTGTTATGCCGCAGACCGGAGTCACCAGGGTCCCTTTGTGATGGGGCATTCCGCCTGGCAACCCAAGGCCTCTGCCATGTCCCTCCACCTCCGGGCCCCAGGCCCCCTGTGACGATGCGGTTCTGGCAGGACCCAACTGAGAGTCCAATTCAGGACCAATTGCTTAAACAGGGCAGTCACAGCCCAAGGCTGGGGTTTTTCCACCTCTACGGCAAACCAAACCAGCTAGACAAAAAAGACTTCGATTTCACCTTACTGGCTAACCACAAGTCACACACACAATTTCCTTAGACACTCCAGTCTCCCAGTATCACCACCAGTGCCACTCGTCCTGGGGATGAATGGTTATGAAAACCAACACCCCAATAAAAGAAAACGGTGTTCTCGATCCCAAAGAATCAAGCCCCAGACCCAGGTCAATATACAAATCAGATCTTACCCACAAATCATGCTGTTGCCAATCCTTTAGAATCTAACATCTAAAGGTTTATTTATAAAAGGAAAAAGATAGAGATGAGAGCTAGAATTGGTTAAATGGAATCAATTAAACCCAGTAATGGCAAAGTTCTTAATTCAGGCTTGTAGCAGTGATGGAGTAAACTGCAGGTTTAAATCAAGTCTCTGGAGAACATCCCCCGCTGGGATGGGTCATCAGTCCTTTGTGCAGAGCTTCAGTTGGTAGCAAAGTCCTTCCAGAGGTAAGAAGCAGGATTGAAGACAAGATGGAGATGAGGCATCAGCCTTTTATAGGCTTTACAGCAAAATGGAGTCTGGAGTCACATGGGCAAGTCCCTGCATACTTTGCTGAGTTACAAGGCATATCTGCCTCCTCTCCATGGGTCATTGTGTAGCTGATGGTCCTTACTGGGCCATCAAGCAGGCTAGGCAGAGCTAACACCACCAGAAACACAGCACAAATTTGAAATACAGATAGTACAGAGCCAATACTTATAACTTCAGCTACAAAATGACACAGACATACAGACAGCATAATCATAACCAGCAACCCATAACCTGGTCTTAGACACCTTATGTGACCCCTTTTACATAAGATTTGGTGCCACTACAGGACCTTGGTTGCAACCACATTCTATATGGTCCCAGATTATATCAATAATGTGTCAGCCCCACCATGGCCCTCCCCTCTCCAGGCCTGATCCCCCACAGCGTCTCCCCCTCCGAGCCCCATCCCCCTACCCCATCCCTCCCCCACTGGGTCCAACCCCCTGCTGCATTCCCCCCCCCACAGGCCCTCGCCATGTCCCTCCTTCCCAAGGCCCTGGCTCCCCACCACATCCTTCCCAGCTCCAGCCAGACCTGGCTGCGGCCGATTGGGGTGACGGTGCATTGGGAGACTCTCGAGGCCTTGCTGACCCCAGGATGCAGCAGTCGGAGAGAAGGCGGCTGTCCCCTGCCTGACCCCAGGGCTGTGTGTCCCATCCCTGCCCTATAGGCCCTGGCCTGGAGCTGCCCCTGGACTCTGGCACATGGCAGCTCTGCCCCCCTGGGGGCTCCGTGTTCAGCCCCCTTCTGCTTTCCCCCCAGGAGGAGACGCTGAGCGAGCGGAAAACCATCCACTACCTGAAGCTGAGTGCCCCGTGGGACGTGCTTGTGTTCTACGCTGAGGAGCTGTGCATGCGAGCGCCCCTGCAGGTCTGTGTGCCAGGTGGGGGGGGGGTGGCGTGGCGGCTCACCCACCAGCCCCCCCATTGCTTTCTGCTATCCCAGGCCTGGGCCCACCCAGCTCTGCCAGTGCCCTTCAACCCCGACCTGCAGCCCCCTGCTAGCCCAGCCCTGGGCTCCCCCTCCGAGCTCTACCAGTGCCCCTCAACCCCGACCCGCAGCCCCCTCCTATCCCAGCCCTGGGCTCCCCCCCAGCGCTGCCAGCGCCCCGCAACCCTGACCCGCAACCCCCTGCTAGCCCAGCCCCCTAGCTCTGCTAGGCTCCCCGTGTGCAGGATGTAGTGGGGGGACTGGCCCTGTCTCTGCCTGCAGGCGACTGTTGGTCTGGGAGGTTCCCCGGCCACCCCGAACCCTGACGCTCTCTCTGCTGACCACAGGCCCAACCCAACCCGGACCGGAACAGCTCCGGCGAGGTCCTGCGGAGACTCTGCATCCCCAACGCCCTGCACCAGCACGTCCCCAACAAGCCCGCGGACTATTACACCTGCGCGTTCCGCAGGTCCAAGCTGGACAAGTGAGTCTGGGCGGGCGGAGGGGGCAGCCGCTCCCAATGGGCTAGAGCTGAGGGAACACCCACCCTCCCCTCCCCCGGGTGCCCACGAGTTCCTGGCCAGCAATAGGTAACTCGCCAGGCACCTGCTGGGGGGGAGGAATGTGGTGTTCATAAAATCGATAGCTTCCCCCACAACTGCTCTGCCCGTGCCCCTCAATCCCAACCTGCAGCCCCCCCACGCCAGACCGATATAATTGTATAGTTATGTACCGAGCCACAGGGCTCTGCTGATGTCCCTCTGTCCTGCCCATCGGCCCCCCCGGATGCTCCTGAGCCAGGACCCCCAGGCCTTCTCCAAGCACCAACTGTCCGTGGTGCTGCAGCAGGATGGCGAGAACCATTGATCAGAGCCCCCTGGTTCCCATCTCAGTGAAAGATTTTCCAGCCCTCCACGCAGCTGGGTTTGGAGTCAAGTAACCCAGGTGGCACCAGGGAATTAACTCCCAGCTGTTGCCTCCTGGGCTGGTTGTGCAGGGAACACTCAACGAGTGCCGGCCTGGTCCTGCCCAGCTGCGCCCCTCGAGGCTCCTTTTCCTTGCTCTGTGTCACTCTGCAGGGTCGGGTGGACCCTCCCATCCCTTTGGGGGCTGGGTGACTCACAGGTTCTTGGTCCTGGGCCCATTACCACAGTATCAGAGCAGTTCCCTGTCTTGATGGGTTTATCCTCATCCCGTTGGGAGCCTGAGTGACATGCCCAGGATTACACAGGGAGTCTGCAGCAGAGCAGGGATTTGAACCCAGGCCTCCCGACTCCTAGGTAGCTGCCCTGACCAATGGGCCACCCTTCCTGCTACTCATGTCACCTCCCGCACTCTGGAAGGTGCTCAGCTACCCCGGGGTCGGGCCTGGAATAAACCCCTGCCTGGATGAGACCCTCTCAAGGGCGCTGGAGCAAGGCCAACACCTCGCAGGGTCCCCCCAAGTTCGTGTCTCCCAGCTCGGCCCTGGCCCTGCTGGAGGCGGCCGTAGGGTTGCCAACTTTCTAATCCCTGAAAACCAAACACCCCTGCCCTCCCCCCTCCCCAAGGCCCCGCCCCCTGCCCCACCTCTTCCTTTGAGGCCCCACCCCCACCCCACCTGTAGTGTGCCCCCCTCTGTCACTCGCTCTCCACCCCTGCCCCCTTTCCTCGCTCCCCCCTCCCCTGGGACTCAACTGCTGTCTGCAGAGCCGGGCTGGGAGGAGTGAGGCCCGATTGGGGCACAGCAGGGCGGGGAGGGAGTGAGGGGCTGGGGGACGGGGGCACAGTGGGGTGTGTGGGGCAGAGCGGTTAACACCCCCACCCCGGACGGCGCTGGTACCTACTTTGGAGCCTGGTGCGGGAGCCAGGCAGTTCTCGCCATCCGGCTGGCAGGTGGGGAGAGCAGCAGCAGCAGCTGGGCAGAGTCGCCTCTCCAGGCTCCACCAGCAGCTGCTGCTCTCCCCACGCCCCAGCGGCAGAGGCCGGTTACTGCAGGGAACTGGACTTTTAGTGCCCAGTCAGCTGTGCTGACCAGACGCCGCCAGTTTCCCTTTTCAACTGGACCTTCCCGTCAAAAACCGGACACCTGGCAACCCTAGGCCCAGGGGCCAAGCCCGCCAGGCAGCACCTGTCACGGAGTGTGGGGGGAGTCAGGGCCCTGCACCCCCGGCTTCCTGCAATTCACCAGGACTCAGCCAGCCAGTAAAGCAGAAGGTTTATTTAGACGACAGGAACACAGTCCAGAACAGGCCTTGCAGGCACAGACAACAGGACCCCCACAGTTAGGTCCATCTGGGGGCCAGGGAGGCCAGAGTTGCATTGGGAGACCAGAGCCTCATCTGGGCTCGCCTCCAGTCTCCCAGCCAGCTCCAAACTGAAACTCCCTCCAGCCTCTCACTCAGCCTCCCCCCCACCCCCGCTTCTCCCCCAGCCTTTGTGCCCTTTGTCCAGTTTCTGGGCAGAGGTGTCACCTGGCCTCCAGCCCCCTTCCTGGGTTCTCGTGTTCCGTGCTCAGGTATCCTCCCTCAAGGAAAGTCTCCCATCCCCAATGCAGACAGTCCCAGCACAACTCCCCTGCAACCTTCCCAGACCAACACTCCCCACTCAGCATTCCCAGACCACAACAAGAGCATTCACACTTCGTCACAGCCCCTCCTTGCTCTCCCTTCCCCTGGCCCGATTGATTGCAGCGGGGCTGTTTGTTTATCCCCCACAGGTTCCTGGGCAGCGACTCCCGGGACTCCTACTTCAGCAACACCCAGAGACATCGCATCGTAAGTAGGGTGGGGGGAGCCTGGGGACCTCAGGGGCCTGCCCCACTCCCAGCCCTGCTCTGCCCAGGTCCGTAATTAACCTTGTTGCCATAGAGGCAGCTCCACGGGCCCATCACATGGTGGGCGGCCAGATCGAAATCCCCAGGCTCTCTAATGGGTTGATTTAAACCCCCACCCAGACCCAACCCTGCCCCCAGCTCTATGTAGAAACCCCAACCCAGAATCCACCTTCATGGCTTCGGGCCCAGCTGTGTGCTTCAGCCTCCACAGGCCCCATAGCTAGTGGGAAACGGTGGAACCAGTGACGCGTGTTTGAATCCAATCTCAGGCTCCAGGGCATGGCTGATTGCCTGGGGAAGGGTCAGGAAGGCTCCCTCTGCCCTGCACCTAGCATGGGCCAAGGGGAATGTGGGGGCATCAGAGCCGTGGGGGTTGGGCCAGAAAGATCTATGCGAAGGCTCCCATTAGCGTCCCAAGGCTCTGGTGCAAGGTTCAGGTGTGTGAGCTCCACAGGGCTGTGCCCAGCCAGGACTCGCTGGGTTCCTGCTGAGGGTGGACTTTGCTAACATCGCTGTGCTCCTCGGGTCGGCAGGTCTATGAGATCCTGGCTCGCACCGTCTATGGGAAGCGGAAACGCGCCGAGATCGGGATCAACCGTTTGCTGAACGAGCGGGTGTACAGCGCTGCCTTCCCGCTGCATGAGGTAGGGGCTGCTGGGTGGGCTGCTGTCCCTCTGAAGCTGGGATGGGAGGCCTGGGAGAGAGACGTCCCTCCAGAGCTGGGATGGGGGTGAGGGGGGCTGGGACAGAGACGTCCCTCCGGAGCTGGGGTGGGGGTGGGGGGGGGGCTGGGACAGAAACATCCCTCTGGAGCTGGGATGCGGGGACCAGGGGGGCAGTTGCTGGCTCTGCAGGTCCTCATTGGTCACTGCAGCCATTCACTTGGCACTAGGCGGGGGTCCCGGGCAGCCGTTGGCAGCTCTGCTCCCTGGGCACCGCAGAGACCCTGCCCCATCCACGGTCGCCCCTGGCTGTGCAGGTGACTGACCCATCTCCCTCTCTGTTGCCTTGACCCAGGGCCCCTTCGAGATGCCTGAGTCTGAGGTCCCCAGTGAAGCCCTGAACCCTCGCCAAGTCCTCTACCACTTCTGGGCCCAGTGGGTCTGCTGGTACCGGTACCAGCCGCTGGATCACATCCGCCAGTACTTCGGGGAGAAGATTGCCATCTACTTCGCCTGGCTGGGTGAGAGCCCACCTCCTCCTCCCCTCTGTCCGCCTCTGCCCCACTGCCACCACCCCCTGGTGCCCCCCCTGCAGCGTCCTAGGGGCCAGCTTGGGGCTGGGATGGGGATCAAGGGGATTGTTCCTGGAGCCTGCTGGACACACAGAGCCCCAGGGCTTCTCTCTGCCCCCAGCCAGGCTCACCCAGCCTGTGCTGCCCGGTGGCGCTGCCCAGGGCTCTCGGTGTCCTAGCAGGCAGAGACAGATTCCCAGCACCCTGACTGATACGAAAAGGGCCGGGGGGCAGGACCATGTGGGCAGGTCTCCTGGTTCCTTCCCTTGGTGCTGCCACAAAGTGCCAGCCGTGCCATGTGGCTGCTGCCCTGGTGCCCCATGCTCTGCTTCACAGGGGCGTGGGCGGGCGTGGGGTGGAAGAGGGCGAGCAAGGTGCCATGCAGAGGTCTGCAAGTGCCTTAGTGCTGCCTCTAGCCTGCCAGGTGGGGCGGGATCATTGTCCACATTTTACAGCTCAGGAAACTGAGGCACAGACGGGGGAGGGACTTTCCCCAAGCCACACAGGGCATCAGCCCTGGGGGTTAAACCCAGGAGTCTTGGTGCCCCACCCTTGATGGAGAGGGGAAGGAGGGGGTCTCCCCTGGCCGGTGTTGCCCTCCTCCGGGGCTGGTCTCACGTGCCCATCCCCTCTGCAGGCTTCTACACAGCCTGGCTGCTCCCTGCTGCGGCCGTGGGCACTGTGGTCTTCCTCGCAGGCCTAGCTGCCATGGAAACCAACACGCCAGCGTGAGTCTGTGGGGCTGGGGTTGGGCACACAGGAGGGGGACGACACATGGTGTGTGTGAGGAGGACCCCTGCCATCCTACCCTTCCCCCCTCCCTGCCCCCCGACATCCAGCCCTCAGACACAGGAATTCGCAGGCTGCCGCCAGCCGCCATTACTAGTGTGCAGCCTGGGTGCTGGGGGGCTAAGGGGATGGGGGTGCTATAGGGTCTACTCCAGCAGCTCCCATCACTCTCCGCTCCCAGGCCTAGCAAAAGCCCCAGGGTCCCAGCTGTCGGAAGAAAGGAAGGAGACAAAAGGAGGGGCTTTGATATGTGGTGACTAGATAGAAGGAGGGGTGGTAGGGTGAGGGGATTATGGGTTGTTGGATGGCAGGTGGGGAGATGATAGGTAGTTGGGCGGATGGATGGGTGGGGGGGGTGGCGGGATGGAGAGATGGATGGGTGTGGGTGTGTGAATGGCTGGAGCGGTGGGTGGATAGATAGGTGGGTGGCTGGATGGATGAGTGGTTGTGTGAATGGCTGGATGGGTGGTTGTATGATGGACAGGTGTGTGTGTGTGTGTGAATGGCTGATGGATGGATAGATGGCTGGCTGGATAGATAGATGGGTGGGTGGATGGATGGATAGATAGGTGGGTGGATGAATGGATGGTTGTATGATGGACAGGTGTGTGTGTGTGTGAATGGCTGATAGATGGCTGGCTGGATGGATAGATAGGTGGGTGGGTGGGTGGATAGATGGATGGATGGACAGATGGGTGGGTGGTTCTCTGGGATGAAGCCAAGCCTGATGAACCTGAGCTCCATCTCTGGGGTGGACGTTGTCAGATGTTGGCTGGTTTCGGCCTGAGCTGTTCTCCCCACCCGAGTTCAGGGGATGGGTGGGAGTTTGGGGCACTTCTGCTGACTCCATCCCAGGTCGTTCTGGAGCTCTCTAATGATAACTACCTGTACAAGAACATGCCTGTCTGTGCAGACACGTGCATGTGCTGGTATGTGTACATGTGTGTGCACATGTGGCAGTGTGTGTGGGGACCTGTGCATGCGTGTATGTGTATGCAGTGGGTGTGGGGTTGGTGAAGTGCTAGCCGTGTGTTTCTCCTGAGGAGCCGTGCCCTGCTAACCCAGCCCTGTGCTCGCCCCCACAGGCAGGAGATCTGCGAGAGCGGAGACCAGTTCCTCATGTGTCCGCTCTGTGACACGTGTGAGACCTGGAACATCTCAGAGATCTGCCCCATGGCTAAGGTAAGGGAAGGCCGCTTGGGGGCTAATGCAGTAAGGGCCCAGACCCGGCTGCCCAAGGGGACCCGGCTCGATGCAGTGAGAAATCCCCACCTCTGGGGTTTTCCCTGCACAGACGCTCACAAAGCCATGCCTTGGAGCTCCCCCTGCTCAGAGCTGTGCTGAGTGGAGGGAGTGGGAGCTCTGACTGCCGGGGAGCCCCTGGCTACTCCAGTCCCAGCATCTCCCAGCAGGAGGCGCCGTAGGAAATGGCACAGTGGTGCCAGCCCCAGGAACTAGTGCCAGCCTGTCCCAACTCCAGGTGGGTAAGGCGTAGGGGCAGCAGTTCAAGGAGAGCGTCCAGCTACCCCCGCGCCAGCAGGAGGCGCTGTAGGGAGCAATGCTGGAGGTGTGAGATGGAGGCGGTGAAAATGGCAATGCATTTGCAGGGGGAAAGAGCTTCTACGTCTGGTGAAGAGGCCGTGTGGCCCCTCTGCTCTGTGCCCCTGCAGGTCGGGTACCTGTTTGATCACCCCGGGAC
This sequence comes from Gopherus evgoodei, assembly GCF_007399415.2. Taxonomy (NCBI): domain Eukaryota; kingdom Metazoa; phylum Chordata; order Testudines; family Testudinidae; genus Gopherus; species Gopherus evgoodei. The sequence continues at coordinate 5,783,867 of NC_044339.1, read as the reverse complement.
GGTTTTCTTCAGCGTCTTCATGTCCTTCTGGGCCGTGACATTCCTGGAGTACTGGAAGAGGAAAAGCGCCATGCTGGCTCACCACTGGGACTGCATGGACTTCCAAGAGGAGGAGGTGGGTTCCCACGACCACCCATCCACCGTGGCTGGCTCTGCCCATCTAGCGAGCATGGGTGCAGGCGTGCGTGTCGGGGATCCTTCCCTCTCCTCCCTGAGGCCAGAGGGGGGCTGTGGCCGGGTACACGCCTCCCCCTGCAGGGAACGAGACTGCCTGCCCCAAAGCACAGGCACAGACCAGAGGAGTTTAAGGAGACACTCTCTCTTCAGGTCTCCAGCCACTAACTGGTGCCAGTCCTGGACATAGGAGCAGAGCCGAGTGCGGCGATGCACCCACTCCTCCAGCGGTGGCACTGGGTTGGCAGGTGGCACCATTCATGGCACCTGAACCTGTATTCCCCTCAATAGCCCACCAAGGGCCCCCACCCTTCTCCTCCCCAGCTGTCCTCTCACGTGGGTGGAAACCCGCGTCTCTCTCCCTGCTGCCAGGGCTATTTCCAGGCTGTGCAGCCCCCTGCTTACACTGTGCTGTTGCCCAGAAAAGCAGGCTGGCGGGTGGCCAGCGTTGGCAATTTGCTTTCTCTGCAGAGGCTGCAAACGGTGTGTTGCCGGCAGTTATATGGCACCACCCCGCTCTCCCTCAGCAAGCACATTGATTCGTATGGTAAAAGTGTTTCAGAGAAAATCGATTAACCAATAAAGGAACCTGTACACGTGCTAAACAGCTGAGCAGAGCTCACCCCACTCGAGCCAGGGCTCTGACTGGTGATTAGTCCTTCAACCCCACCCAGGGGGTTCTCCTGGGCTCCCAATATCCACGCCGCTTGTGCTCAGAACTAGCACCCCCGTGAGTGTGAGAGTCTCTCCTTTAGCCTCTCTGGGTCTCTGGAGAGGCAGTGGATAAAAGGCCCCCGCAGGGCGATGCGTCGAAAGGAGACCTTGCAGAGTAGGTGTCTCCTCCTAGAGATTTCCTGAGGAAACGACTTCAGTGTGTCTGGCCCCTTGTTTTTACAATGTCCTCAGAAACACGTGACCTTCCCAGAGTGCATCAGCCCCGTTTCCCTCGAAAAGAAGTCACTTGCCCTCCAACACTAGGACACACACACCGGCCGTTGTAACGCTGCGAACCCCACGATAGTTACACTAACTCAGCAAAGTTTGTCCAGGAGGCTGCAGGATCTGGGCACGCCTGCAGATGCCCAGCTGCCCAGCAGAGTCTGTTCTCTCCCCAGCGGGGATGCCCTGGGAGGGGGAACCACACCAGTCACGCAAGGTGAATGGGGGCTGAATCCCCCTCTGGCTCCGTTTCCCCTCCTGCAGGAGCGGCCCAGGCCCGAGTTCGCTGCCATGGCCCCGCGGATGGAGCAGAATCCCATCACGGGGGTGAAGGAGCCGTACTTCGCCAAGCGGGACCGCCTCTCCCGCATCATGACAGGCTCCATGGCCATTGTCATCATGGTAAGGAGGAGGGCGTGGCCTGGGCTGACATCCCCTGCCCGGGAGAGGTGGAGATGTGCCCGGGCAGGACACTGCCCTGTTCTTTGAACCGTCTGGCTGGGGATCAAACTCGTAGGCCCTGGAGCAGGGCGAGGAAAGTGCTGATGGCAATTCCCGTCCCCTGTCCTTTTCCCTCCTCTCCTGCTAGCAAGAGCTCACGCTTCTGGCTTTGAACACTGCTCTGCTGCCTCCTAGCCGGGCCTTGTCCCCAGGGCAGCCTTCCTCTCTGGCTGGGGCTGAGACCCAGCAAACTCATCTCATGCCAGCCAACGCAATGGCCACTACATGGTAGTAGTGAGTTTAATCCCTGTTGGCGTGGGGCAGCTTAGGCGCAAAGGGCTCCCTATGCCGCCCCAATCCCACCCCCCCAGCGCAGCGTGCAGCGACCCCGGCAGAGCTGGGAAGCAGGGGCGGGTTGCGAGGGAGGCCCCACAATTTGGGCTTTGATTGTTAACAGGCGTGGCAAAGAGAATGGCGGTAATTAGAATGGACAGCGCCTGGGTCTGGTGTCACTTCCAGCTTCCCCCTGCAGGGGTCACTCTCCAGATGCCCCCGTTAAAGGAGCCGCTGGCACAGGTGGGAAGGGTGGATTGCCCGTCTCCACTGGACATCTGTCCTCCTTCAGCTGCCACAGGTGGGATCCTTCCAGGAGTGTGGCAAAGGGGCCTGGTGGAGTGTCAGGGTGTCCCCCAAAGCTGGGGTGAGACCCACATGGAGGTGCTAACACCTCCCTCCGTGTTTGACACCAGCCCTGGGACCAGAGACCCCTCACTTCTCCCAGCCCCACAAGAGAATCAAGCCCAGGGCAGACCGGGGCTGGGCATTGGCAGTTCGGGAGGCTCAGAGCCTGTGCCTTGCTGGTACGGCGGAGCAGTCCAGCTGGGGGCGCTCACTGCTCTGCCTGCCGTCCGCTCCCCAAGTTCAGCGCCAGGCCACCCACCTCCCGCTGCTTATGCCTGGGTTTCCCCTTGCCCACTTCCAGCTGTGTGTGGTGATGATCTTCCTGGTCTCCGTGATCATATACCGGGGCATCGTCAGCGTGGTGATGTATCACACGGGCAACGCCATTCTCATGACCCAGGTGAGTCCTGTGCCCTGCAGGGGCTCGGCGCTAGCCCCTCCCGGACAGCCCTGGGGTCCGGCTGTGCTTGGGGTGACGGACCCTGCTTGGACCCAGCGCTGTCAGTCAGTTGCTGGGCACCTAGCTAGGGAGGGCATGTTGGCTGACAGCAGCTCCTAAGGCTGTGAGCGCTGGAGCTCTGCCAGCTCTGTGGAGCCTCTGGAGAGGAGTCCACCCTCCGGTCCACACCAGGGCTCTGCTGGACCTGGGGCAGGGCTATGGGGCTAGTGCTCTGCACTGGGACTCAGGAGACCTGGTTCTATTCCCGGCTCTGCCTTGGGGCAGGTGACTGCGTCGCACTTCGCCTCAGTTTCCCCATCTATAAAATGGGGCTTGTGACACTGACCTCCTTTGTGAAGCGCTTTGGGAGCTGGTGCTGCTAGGAGCCAGGGGTGAGTTGTGACTCAGGAAGCTCCCAGCCGGAGGGAAACGTGTTACTTACCTCGCTCTTTTACAGGCTGGGAACATAGCGAACATCAGCAGCACCCTGGTGAACCTGGTGCTGATTCTTCTCATGAGCCAGGTCTACACCTCCCTGGCGGAGAAGCTCACCAGGTGGGGTGAGTAGGAGAAGCTAGTGGCAGTGCTGCCCAGCTGGGACTCCCCCGGGGCTGCTCCCACTGTCCTGCAAAGACCTCAGCCTAGGCCCAGCCCCGGACGCATGTGCAGGGGAACGTGGCTACTCTGGCTTCTGGGCTGGATGGTGCCACCTCAAGCGAGCTCTGGGGGGCACCCTGCACCTTTGCAAAGGTCTGGCATGTCCTGGCCTTGGCCACCTTCTGGGTGCTGTGCAGACGTGTGTGTGTGTGTGTGTGTGGGAGGGGGGCAGCGGCGGGGCTCGGGGAAGGGCTGTATCACAGATCCAAGCTCTGCTGAAATCAATATGGTTTTCCATCCCAGGTCAATTCAACTACAGAGACCTCAGCCTGTCCCTTGTGTGGGAGGAGGGGGCTGGCTCTGCAGGACCCAGGTGGGCACTCCCACCAGGAAAAGCCTCGCACCGATGTCACTAGTGGGCGTATGGAATTTGTGGTTGGCTGATGCACTTTCCACTGGTCTGCACAGGGCGTTGCTTGGGACCGAACACTCCTGCGAGTGCCTGAATCCTCTTTACACCCAGGCCAGCTGAGAGCCCCTGTCATTACGGGCCCTGCTGGAGAGAAAACCTCATGCAATAGGCGTTTGAGTCCCCCAGCCACCGACTGTGTAACAGCCCTTCCACCATCGGTCGCCAAGGGGGATTGAAGGCCAAAAGCGCCTTTCCCACTTGAGCTAAAGGAGCAACTCCATAAGCTAGCAGCAGTAGTAGATGCTTACCCTCTTACATGGGCCAGTCACCACAGCGGGACAAACTCCCTGGCTCCTGTACTGTGGGTTCCATGTGGATGTGTATTGCTCCTGTGCCCGGCTCAACCCTGATGGCATAGCTGTGACCAGAAACCATTGCAGAAATCCTGTACGGGTGTGGGCCCGGGTCTGTCAGCAGGAGGCGCCGGTGTGAGCGGGGGATGGCTCAGGTGTAGAGTGAGGGGAGGGGGCATCTTCAGTGGCAGAGGAAGTGATGCTCCCTCCCGTAGCCTCATGCCTGCTGGCCTGGGCCCAGGGACCTGACTGGTTGCCGTGGCCGCTGGGCTATGCCCGTGTGTGACTTGCTGACGCTGTTCCCTTGTGTCCCCTTTGCAGAGATGCACCGGACCCAGACCCTGCATGAGGATGCCTTCACCTTCAAAGTCTTCATCTTCCAGTTCGTCAACTTCTACTCCTCCCCCTTCTATGTGGCCTTCTTCAAAGGCAGGTATGAGATGGCATGTTCTCATGGCTCTGTGTGCGAGGGGCCCGGGTGGCGTGAGGCTGGGGCCTCCCTGAGGCATGGAGGGAGGGGAACGGTGTAGCAGGGAACTGGGTTCCGTGGGCAGAGCTGGAGGCTGCGGCCACTCAAGAGACGTTCTGTCCCTGGGCCGTGCTGCGTTCCACTGCACTGACACGAATGATGCTAGTAAACGTGCCCAGCGTGTATGGCACCGTGCCCACGGTGCATGCACACTCGCGTGAGCCGTAAGCATATCACATGATGGCACATGCGCCTGTACACGGCACATGCATGTCGGGATGCATGACCTATATGGCAGCGTGTGCTATGCCTGGCACACGTTAGCATGCTGGTTGGCTGTATGGTATGTTGTGCTACCCCTAATTCCGTGTCTTCCAAACACCGTTCTGACCTGGCCATGGAGATGGGTTCTGGGGAGGGGTGGCCGACTCTTGACACCCCTTTCTAGGGAGGGGAACCCCTCCCTTGGAGCCACCTGCCAACCCCCAGTTCAGTCACATCCTGTGTAGGGAGGGACTGGAGCCAAGGTGCTCAGTGATCAGCCAGGGAGGAATGATGTGGTTAACCTGGGAGGACAAAAAAGGTAGATTTGACTCATCTGTGGAACATCTGGCTGCTCCAGTCATGCCCGGGATCCCCATGCCATGTGTCTGCCGATACCCCTGCACAATGGAGGCACTGTTCAGCTGTGGGCTCGGAGATTCCCCCCCAAAACCACAGGCGGGAAAGGTTTATGAATACACCATTGAATCTATCGCCCCCTCTCGCCCCGTGTGAAACGGCTCTGCCCTATTCTGGTGGGGTCTTGTCGTGATTGCCAGGATCTTCTGTTGTTGTTAACACATCATAGATTACATTAGAAGCCCCCTACCCGCATCTGAAAGAGGGTCAGATCCCCAAGGGGCTTTGCACAACCAGCCGGCTGGCTGGCTGGCTCAGAGACTCTGCCGCCCTGCTCTCCCAGCCGCAGCTGCAATTCCTTGGAGCAGATGACTTAACGCCAGATTTATGTGGAAAAAACCCCAAACCTCCTGGGTGTCCTGATTTCTGTCTCCCGTCGCTGGAGCGCAAGTGAGATCGCTTTGGAGCTGGGAACTGGCAAACCAGAAACCTGACCCACCCTGGATTGAACCCCCTGACCTTGAGCCTGGCCCCCACGAACAGGGGGAAGAGTGCAGGGGTTAAATCTACCATCAGATGGAGCCCTTAGAGCCCCACCCCCGGGCTGAAGAACAGCCATGAATGACCCCCGCAGGGAAAGCGCGTGTGGCATGGCAGAGGGTTCGGGCGAGGTTCCTTCTCCCTCGCTGGCAGGACCGTCCTGCAGGGAAGGGGTTGGGCTGCAGCTGCTGCTTCAGAGAGGAGACTGGGATGGGCACCCACCACCCAGATCTGGGAGCTCCGTGATGCTTGTTGGCATGCTGGGGGCGGGGGGAGTCTGTGCTGGAAGGGAAGTGTGGCTGCTGCGTGACCCCACTCCTGGAGCCCCCATGTGCCAGCAGGCCCTGTCACGGCCCATTCCTTGCTGGGTGGATCCAGGCTAGGTCTGAGGGAGACCCCCTGCGGCGACAGGAGAGAGCGAAGGCCGGGTGGGGCAGCCTGAAGGTCAGAGAGAACCGCAGGGTCTGGCTGTGTCCAGCAGCCTCCCCAGAGAATCGCCCTGACCTCATCCCAGCCTGTGTCTGCTGCAGAGATGCCTGAGCTCAGCACCTCCAGCTGGTGAGGCTGGGGCTGCTAGCGCACCTACCTGCAGCTATCTCACTGCCTGGCAGGGTCCGATCCCTGCACCCAGCGCTTCCCCCCCCCGCCCCCATCCTCCCGTGCCCCTTCTCCTTTCTGGGGAAGAGCAGCTGGTGCTGGGGGGGGCTCTGTCTTTGGGGCAGCCTGGGTGAGAGCAAGGAGATGTGGAGTCAGAAAGGGCCATTGGGTTGTCTGTGTGACACAGGCCAGAGGCAGTCACCCTGTGGTGAGCATGGCAATTGTGCTTGGCTAACGGCCAGGCTGGCTCTGAAGCCCTGAGGAGACGGGGAGCCCTCCCCCCCGGTCGGCAGTCTTCCCCAGTGGTTAGGCACTGTGAGAAATGAGCCCGTCGATGCCTGCCCTGCCGCAGATCAGAGAAACAACCGACCAGGTGTCTCCTGTCTCCACAGGTTTGTAGGGTACCCCGGGCAGTACGGCACGCTGCTTGGCCTGAGGAACGAGGAGGTGAGTCTCCGGGGCGGGGGACACCAAAGGGAGCCTCTTGGAGCCCCAGCTACGGCCCAGGACCCCAGGGTGCTAGAAGCTGTACAAACCCAGAACAAGGAGCCAGTCCCTCCTCCAAAGAGCTTTGATGGTTTGTCCTTTACCAGCCAGATTCCCTTGGGGTCCCATCACCCCGTCCTTAGGAGACGCTCCTGTTATGTCCCACTGCAACAGCCTTAGGGACCCTGCTGGGCTTCTCTGCTGCCAGTGGTCGCTCTCAGAGATGGGATCCAGGCTGAGACGGACCCTGGGGGTGCGGGCTCCCACGCTAGGAGTCTGCTGGGGCTGCCAGGGGAGAGGCCATGCAATCCCAGCACGGAGCTGGTCTGGCCTGTGCTGGGAGCTGTCGGGCTGGACCTCCCGTCTCTCTGCCCCAAAGCTGGGTCTGGCTGGGTCGTTCTGTACCGGGGAAGTGCAGGCCGAGCAGCTGCTGTGCTAACCCTGGCCAGGCCTGAGTGACCGTGTGCTCCTCTCTCTCCTGGATCCTGCAGTGCGGCCCCGGCGGGTGTCTCATCGAACTGGCACAGCAGCTGTTCATCATCATGGTGGGGAAACAGATCATCAGCAACGTCCAGGAGTTCATCATCCCGTGAGTGCCTGGTGGAGCCTGGCGGTGGAGGCAGCTTGGTGTTAGGAGGACAGGAGCTATTGGGGTTGTGTCTGGGTATACCCCATCCCATAAGGCTGGGAACCATCAGGGCACCCCAGGCAGGAGCCAGAAGGCAGGGGGCAGGCCATGGCATTCAGTTAGTCAGGTGCCTGCATGCGTCTGTCCTTCCAGTGATTGGGAAAGGAGGGTCTAGCAGCTGAGCTGGATGGCTCAGAAATCCAGTGCTGGTTTCTCCTCTTGCCAAGCCCGGGGCAGGCTGGGGGGCCCTTGGCACTGACCCACTGCTCTAGCAGATGGCAGGTTCCACCTGTGATGGTTGCAGGGAAATCCTGGACAGCACCTGTGTGATACAAGACGTGGCCATGTGCCTCACTTTCTCTGGCTGGTATAAAAGCAGCCCCCAACCTCCACACACACACTCCTAGAACCAGCCCACGGATTCTCCCGTCCCCCTGCCCCTCTGCAGCAAGCTGAAGGCCTGGCGGCAGAAGCGCAAGCTGGCCAGGGTGCGGGGCGCGCAGATCAGCCAGGAGCCCCCGCGCTGGGAAGAGGACTACGAGCTGATCGAGTGCGAGGGGCTCTTTGAAGAGTACCTGGAGATGGGTGAGCGAGGGGCGCAGCCGGTCGGGTTAGGGGAAACGCTGGCAGCTGGTTCCTGGCAGCTGGTGCCCAGTGACTCAGCCTGTGTGGAAATCCCAGACCGCAGGTCACTGGAGCTTCAGCCGTAATGCAGGGAGCTGTATACCCAGCCCTGCTGCTGGAGGGAGAGCCGGGGCCAGGCCTGGGGAGTGTTTGGTTTGTAACTAAAAGCTATTCATTCTACAGAGAGCACTGGCTGGGGGAGCACCCAGCATTTGCAGCAGGGGGCGCTGTAGGGCATGGGGCAGAAGTGCTGGCTGTGGAGGGGAGCGCCCGGGTACCCCAGTCCCAGCCTCTCCCAGCAGGGATCCTGATGGCAATGGGGGAGCAGACCCTGGCTGAGTGGCCACCTCACTCCTTGCTCCCTTGGGCTTGCAGTGCTGCAGTTCGGGTTCATCACGATCTTCGTGGCTGCCTTCCCTCTGGCCCCGCTCTTCGCCCTGCTCAATAACTGGGTGGAGATCCGCCTGGACGCCCAGAAGTTTGTGTGTGAGTACCGGCGCCCGGTGGCCTACCGCGCCCAGAACATCGGGGTCTGGTTCTTCATCCTGGAGGTCCTGGCTCAGACCTCTGTCATCGTCAACGTGAGTGCAGAGCCGGCTCCGCGGAGGCCGTTCCCAGGCCAGGCACTGAGCAGCCCCTGTGTCCTAGAGCAATCCAATGCCCTGTCCTCTCTCGACTCACCCTGTCCCTCCCATGCCCTGCTGGCTCCCTGCCTCCATTCCTGCTGCCCCCCTGCTTGGAGCAGCCTCCTGCTGCTTCCCTGGCATCCTCCTTCCTCACTCTCGCCCAGCTGCCTCTGTTGGCTGCCTGTCTCTAGCCTGCCCCTGGCCTGTCCCTGGCATGAGCTGCGTGGGGTGGGCGCCGTGCACACGGGGCTCTAAATGAGCCATGCCCTGGTGAACATGAGGGTGGATTGTGCCCTGTCTGCCTTGGGGATGGGCTCTGAAAACAGGAGGTTGCCAGAGCAGAATCCCATGTGCCCCAGCTTTCCCTGCACCCGGTGCTTCTCCAGGGGCTGGGGGTCGGCAGTGCACCCTGTGGCACCCATTCAGGCTCCCACATGCATCCCTATGGCGCCCAATCCCCCTCTCCGATCTCTGCCATCTGACCCCCTCCATCTGGTCTTAGGTGACTAGAGAGAGAACGTTCTTTGACAGGGTGACAGGCTTTGTGGATGAGGGAAGTGGTAGATGTGGTGTAGCTCGATTTTAGTGAGGCTTTTGATACTATCTCATGTGACCTTCTCATAAACAAACCAGAGTAATATCGCCTAACTGAAGCTACTATAAGATGGGTGCATAACTGGTTGGAAAACCGTTCCCAGAGAGTAGCTATCAGTGGTTCACAGTCAAGCTGGAAGGGCTTAACGAGTGGGGTCTCGCAAGGATCAGTTCTGTGTCTGGTTCTGTTCAATATCTTCATCAATGATTTAGACGATGGCATAGACAGTTTGTGGATGAAACCAAGCTGGGAAGGGTTGCAAGTGCTTTGGAGGATAGGATTAAAATTCAAAATGATCTGGACAAACTGGAGAAATGGTCTGAAGTAAATAGGATGAAATTCACTAAGGACAAATGTGAAGTACTCCACTGAGGAAGGAACCATCTGTTGTACACACACACAATGGGAAATGCCTAGGAAGGAGCACTGCGGAAAGGGATCTGGAGGTCAGAGTGGATCACAAGCTAAATATGAGTCAACAGTGTAACATGGGTGCAAGAAAAGCAAACATCCTTCTGGGATGTATTAGCAGGAATACTGTATGTAACACACGAGAAGTAATTATTTCGCTCTACTCTGCGTTTATATGGCCTCAATTGGAGTATTGTGTCCAGTTCTGGGTGTCACATTTCAGGAAAGGCGGGGACAGGTTGCAGAAAGTCCAGAGAAGAGCAGCAAAAATGATTAAAGTTCTAGAAAACATGACCTAGGAGGGAAGATTGAAAAAACTGGGTTGGTTTAGTCTGGAGAAGAGAAGACTGAAGGAGACATGATAACAGTTTTCAAGCACATAAAAGGTTGTGACAAGAAGGAGGGTGATAAATTGTTCTCATTAACCTCTGAGGATAGGACAAGAAGCAATGGGTTTAAATTGCAGCAAGGGAGGTTTAGATCGGACATTAGGGAAAACTCCCTGGCTCTCAGGGCAGTTACGCACTGGAACCGCAGGACGATGTGGAATCTCTGTCATCAGTGGCAGTTTTAAAGAGTAGGTTGGACAAACACCTGCCAGGGCTGGTCTAGATGATACTTAATCCTGCCTCAGGGCAGGGGGCTGGACTAGATGGCCTTTCGAGGTCCCTTCCAGGCCTCCATCTCTGTGTGCTCCCTGGAACCCTGCACTGACTTGGCCGCTCTCCTCCCCCTTCCAGCCACGTTCCTCTCCTTCATTGTTCCCAGCAGGGCAGCTGGTGGCCCGAGCCTCCAGCCACCCCTGCGGCAGCCCGTGCCCCCCACAGTGGGGAACCCTGGCTCAATAGGGTGGCGCTGTTCTCACCCCTGGGCTGGGGGACCGGTGGACGCCCCGGATGACTCGCCCTTGACCCTCTCCTTGCGCACTCAGGCCTTCCTCATCGCCTTCACCTCAGACTTCCTGCCCCGGCTGCTCTACCAGTACGAACACGACAGCCAGCTGCAGGGCTACGTCAACTTCACCCTGGCCTACTCCCCCCCGCGCTACCTGGCCACCGGCAACCACACCCTGTGCAGGTGCCAGGCACGGGGAGGTGGTGGGAGGGGGGATGGGTCAGTGGGGAAAGGGGTGGGACAGCACACAGGTCTGGGGAGAGGGCAAGGGGCAGCTGCATTTAAGACCCTTCTCTCCCCAGCTGAGCAGAACCAAGCCCATTTTCCAAGGCTTCCCTGGGGTTGGGTCTGGAGCTGTTCACCACCGGGTAACTGTGGGGGCTTGGGTGAGATGAGGTGGGTGGGTCTCAGCCCAGTTCCCAAAGGGCAGCTGCCAGAAAGGCTCTGCCCCCCTTGGCACCAGCTGGCCACTCACTGACAGGTCAGCAGGGACCCAGGGCTGACTGGGCCATGAGGTCTGACCTCCCAGCCTGTCCCCCGGGGGGCTCTAGTCTAAGGGGGGGTTGGAGTGTGGGAGCTGCCAGGGATGTCAGTCAAGTACCTTTCCTCGCCCCGCCCACCAAGGTGAAGCCCATGAGTGGGGAACCAAGCCAGCCTCCCCTAAGCTGCTGCCCTCTGCCCAGGTACAAAGCCTTCCGGGATGCCAATGGGAACTACACCCTCTTCTACTGGAAGCTGCTGTCCGTCCGCCTGGGCTTCATCATCGCTTTCGAGGTGAGCCTCGGTTGGCACTGTGCAGGCGTGGGCTCGGCCATCCTCCCACCGACTCCCCTGTGCTGCGCGGAGCCCCTGCCAGCTGGGCTGGACCCAGGCCAGGCCGGGGAGCTGAGTGCCAGGGGGGAGGGGGCTGGGCTGCCCCTTCTTCTCTGCTGTGTCCCTTTAGGGTCCTGGACCAAGCCCATCACCCTGGTTTCTTTCTTTCCAAGTGGATCAGAAACCTCCGGGGGAGCGGGGCGGTTGCGTTGAAGGGAGAGGAGTCACTCTGGACATACAAACCTGATCCCCGAGACCCCAGCTCAAACCAGCCCTGAGCTGTGGCTCCTTGCCAAGGACCAGAAAAGTTCTTTCCTGCCCCCATCCCAACTATTTGGCATTGTCACCTGACTTTCCGCCCTCCCTGGCTCCCTCCAGAGGCGCGGGGACCATGCCAGGGAGGCCGGCTGTGCAGCGCCCCCATCTGGAGGACTTTCCTGACTGTCCATGAGACACTTGGGCGATGAATCGGTGCTGCATACCCAAGCCCAGCTGGAGCAGAGGCTCCAGGACTCTGGCGAGAGGCCCTGTTACTGTTATGTGGGTGACCGTAGCATTAGGGACCCGATAGAGGCTCCCTGCCCCTGGCGGTTTGGTATGACGCTCCCAACGTCTGGGAATGCAGAATTTTGGTTGGAGGGCAAACCTGGAGGGGTTGAAGGCAGCTGGACGTGGACTGGGGGTAATTCTGACCTGGGCTGGGCCAGGAACTTGGGAATCAAAGGGAGGCAATGGGCGGTGCCCAGTGTGGGTCCAGGCCATATTCAGCACCCTGCCTGCTGCTTAAAACAGTCTCAATGAATGGGCCAGTGGCTTGCAGCGGCTGCCCTCTGTGGCGCTGGGTGGGCAGCCCTCCCTTGCTGTAGGGCTGGGATCTGCGTAGTAGGACCCAAAGCCCACACGGTTGTCAGTGTGTCTGGCCTCACAACTCCCTGATGCCCCACAAGGCTAAGTGCCAAGTTTGGGCCCTAACCACCGGGCCAGTCTTCCCCTCTGGCCATGACTAACAGGGTAGAGACAGCTGGGCCATTTCGAATGGAGCCTCTCTGAACCTTTTCCTTTCTTCTTGTTTTCCGCTTGCCTTTATCCTCCCTGTTGCTCTCTTCGTCCATCTGCCGCTGCTTCTCACTGTCTGTTTGTCCTTGCCTCTCCTCGCTGCTTCCTCCTCCACTCCCCCCGCCCCCCCCAGCACGTCGTCTTTTTCTTCCTGCGCCTCATCGACTGGCTGGTGCCCGATGTCCCGGGGTCGCTGGAGCTGAAGATCAAGCGAGAGCGGTACTTAGCCAAGCAGGCGCTGGCCGATAACCAGGAGGTGCTGCTGACGGTGAGTGCCACTCAGCTTCGCCAGGTCAGTGTGCGAGGAGCCGGTGGGCGCGGGTCTGGCCTTGTCCCTCTGTGAAACAGACGAGGGCTAGCGAGCCACTGAGTGGGAGGCCCTGGGCTGGAGAGGCTGGAGGGGGGACAGTGGAGGTCTGGCCCCATGCGTGGAATCGCTCTGCTTCTCGCTATGTCCTTGCCCTCTGCCAGCTGTTTGCCACAGGCTCTCTGCGCTGGTGCATCAGGAGAGACTCATTTTTGTTCTGCGGTGACTTAGCTAAGTGAGGAATTTGGAGCGGAGCGTGGACGAGTGTGCGAGATTCCGCACGCACAGCTCTGCAGGGGAATTCAGTGCCCATCTGTCCAGTCCAATCCCCCCGCAACTCCGCTGTTTCCCCGCAATCCTCACCTGCATCCGCTCCCCTGCTCTTCCAGCCTAAGCCTCCTGAGCACCAGGGCCTGCTCTGCTCCGCACTGTTGGCAGGGGTTTGGGATACGGACAAATGTCCACCAGGGTCAAGCAGAAGCCTCCAAGCCCGTGTCCCCTTTGGGACCCCAGATCTCTGAGTGAAGTGGGCTCCTGCACTAGCCCGCCAGGTGCCCGCTGACCCCTGGGATAGAGCCACTTCCTGTCACAAAGCAGGTCGGAGCTGATGGGTCACTTCAGGACTCGGCAGTTAGGAACGGGTGGCCTCAGTGTGAGATCCTGCAAAGCGGGGACCTGCTGGGGGTGCGCGCTAGGCCTGCTGGTGCCTCGAGGTCTGCGGGCCAGATACCTACCAGTGAACTTTAATTCATAGGTCACACCCATTCTTAATGGGAAACGCCACCATCCCGGTGCGCCCTTGTCAGCTGCCCCAGGAGAGAGGCCAAGGATCCAATGGGCTATGGAGACTCAGCTCCCCACTCAGCCTGAGCGAGGGCTGGAGTAGATCAGCTCTGGGGCATATCAGCGGGGCAGGTGTGGGGGCTGAGGGCTTCTGCTCTCAGCAGGGAGCAAGGGTGAGGGCAGCCCGGCACCCAGGCCTGTGCCCTGAGCTCTGAACTGAGCGTGCTGCTCTGACCTGCAGGGCTCTGTTCTCAACCCGTCCATGCCTGCTGCAATGGGCTCCACCTCCTGGGGTCTCTGTCCTGCTCTGCCACTAGGTTCTGCCAGCTGGCTCATTTCCATCACTCCCCCCCCACCCCAGGCCAGAATCGTCTTCTGGCAAAACGAACTCCAGTCCTGGATTTCCCTACACCTGTAACGGGGTTGGGGGCTTAGCCTGTGGGCCAGGTGACTAACCCAGACTGGATCCTTCTGCTCACCTGGAATGGGCTCTGGGGGCAGCCCAGGCTAGGATCCAACGCCCCATAAGGCGAACTGTGGGAACAGCTCCTGCTGCTGTTTCTCGATAGTTGTTGCTTGCTGTGGTGTGTGGTGTGTTGTGTTGTTTGTGCCACACCCAGGGTGCTCGCCTTTCCCTGGCCCAACCCCACACGCTCCTGGTGGGCCCCGACCCCGGCATTCGCCTGCTGGGTCACTGTGGGCAGAGTGGGCTTAGCAATGTTCCCATCTGACTGCTGAAGGGGGCTGTGTGCCAGGGTGGGGAACTGCCCCCCCGCTACTCCCAGAGTCGCCCCCGCAGGGGGTTGCTCCTCTCTCTTCATTCCCATTTCGGTCTGATTATTAGGGTGTTTCTGCTACCCCCAAACGACCAGGACAGGGCATGAGAAATGCGGAGAAGTGGGGTCCATCCCTGGGGAGCCGTTTGAGACACATGGGGTGGGAGTTTTCATAGTGCTTTGCATTGCAGTGGCCGGGTTTGGTGCTGGGCTGTGCCAAGGGCTGTTGACCGTTGCACCCACGTTCTGCTCTCCCCTGGGGCCAGTGGGTGCAGTGCTCCTCGAGCTGAGGGCATGAGCTGTCTCCGTGGGGCTGGAGAAGGCTAGTGGAGTTACACTGGGAGAGAATTTGGCTCCCGGGGCAACCTCAGCTAGCAACGGGGGGCAAGAAATCACCCTGGGAAAGGAGGCGCCTGCAGGCGGGACTGAAAGCGGGACAGGGTGGCTGCTTGATGTAGGCCAGGGGGGTCTCAACTTTTTTCTTTCTGAGCCCACCCCATCTTATAAAAACTCCAGGGCCCAGCAGGGGATGGGGGGACTCTGGGCCAGAGGGACGGGGACGCGGGCATAGGTGTAGTGTGACTTCTATTTTGGGTGGGCAGGGGGGTCGAGCCCACTCCACACAGCAGGTTCCGGGGAGGGAGCGACAGCTCTACCCCCGGCTCACCTCAGCAGGCCACCTGCCTGTTTGGGCTGTGGGGGGACAGCCAAAAAATGTAACTCAATGGGACTCAGCTCAAAAAGTTTGAAAACAGCTCGGGGTGCAGGGAGGGGGTAGTTAGGGGCAGTGCAGCCAGGGAGTAGCTGAGGGTGCAGGCAGGGGGTAGTTAGGGGCAGTGCAGGCAGGGGGTAGCTCAGGGTGCAGGCAGGGGGTAGTTAGGGGCAGTGCAGGCAGGGGGTAGCTCAGGGTGCAGGGAGGGGGTAGTTAGGGGCTGTGTGCAGGCAGGGGGTAGCTCAGGGTGCAGACAGGGTAGTTAGGGTCAGTGCAGGCAGGGGGTAGCTCAGGATGCAGGGAGGGGGTAGTTAGGGTCAGTGCAGGCAGGGGGTAGCTCAGGGTGCAGGGAGGGGGTAGCTAGGGGCTGTGTACAGGCACGGGGTAGCTCAGGGTGCAGGGAGGGGGTAGTTAGGGGCAGTGCAGGTAGGGGGTAGCTCAGGGAGCAGGGAGGGGGTAGCTAGGGGCTGTGTGCAGGCAGGGGCTAGCTCAGGGTGCAGGGAGGGAGTACTTAGGGGCTGTGTGCAGACGGGGTAGCTCAGGGTGCAGGAAGGGGGTAGCTCAGGGAGCAGGGAGGGGGTAGTTAGGGGCAGTGCAGGTAGAGGGTAGCTCAGGATGCAGGGAGGGGATAGTTAGGGGCAGTGCAGGTAGGGGGTAGCTCAGGGAGCAGGGAAGGGGTAGCTAGGGGCTGTGTGCAGGCAGGGGCTAGCTCAGGGTGCAGGGAGGGAGTACTTAGGGGCTGTGTGCAGACGGGGTAGCTCAGGGTGCAGGAAGGGGGTAGCTCAGGGAGCAGGGAGGGGGTAGTTAGGGGCAGTGCAGGTAGAGGGTAGCTCAGGGAGCAGGGAGGGGGTAGTTAGGGGCAGTGCAGGTAGAGGGTAGCTCAGGGAGCAGGGAGGGGGTAGTTAGGGGCAGTGCAGGTAGGGGGTAGCTCAGGGAGCAGGGAAGGGGTAGCTATGGGCTGTGTGCAGGCAGGGGCTAGCTCAGGGTGCAGGGAGGGAGTAGTTAGGGGCTGTGTGCAGACAGGGGGTAGCTCAGGGTGCAGGAAGGGGGTAGCTCAGGGAGCAGGGAGGGGGTAGTTAGGGGCAGTGCAGGCAGGGGGGTAGCTCAGGGAGAAGGGAGGGGGTAGTTAGGGGCAGTGCAGGCAGGGGGTAGCTCAGGGTGTTGCAGGGAGGGGGTAGCTGGGAGCTGTGCAGGCAGGGGGGTAGCTCGGGGGGAAGGGAGGGAGTAGTTGGGGCAGTGCAGGTAGGGGGTAGCTCAGGGTGTAGGGAGGGGGTAGCTCAGGGTGCAGGGAAGGGGTAGTTAGGGGCTATGTGCAGGCAGGGGGGTAGCTCGGGGGGAAGGGAGGGGGTAGTTAGGGGCAGTACAGGCAAGGGGTAGCCCAGGGTGCAGGGAGGGGGTAGCTAGGTGCTGTATGCAGGCAGGGGGTAGCTCAGGGATCAGGGAGGGGTTAGTTAGGGGCAGTGCAGGCAGGGGTTAGCTCGGGGGGAAGGGAGGGGTTAGTTAGGGGCAGTGCAGGCAGGGGGTAGCTCGGGGGGAAGGGAGGGGTTAGTTAGGGGCAGTGCAGGCAGGGGGGTAGCTCGGGGGGAAGGGAGGGGGTAGTTAGGGGCAGTACAGGCAAGGGGTAGCCCAGGGTGCAGGGAGGGGGTAGCTAGGGGCTGTATGCAGGCAGGGGGTAGCTCAGGGAGCAGGGAGGGGGCAGTGCAGGCAGGGGGTAGCTCGGGGGGAAGGGGGGGGGTTAGTTAGGGGCAGTGCAGGCAGGGGGTAGCTCAGGGTGCAGGGAGGAGGTAGCTAGGGGCTATGTGCAGGCAGGGGGGTAGCTCGGGGGGACGGGAGGGGGTAGCACAGGAGGTAGATAGGGGCTGTGTGCCCAGAGGGCTCCCCTGTGGCCCCTGTTCCCCCAGTGCTCTGCCAGCCACGGAGCCGGGTCCCCTGCCCAGGCAGCTCTTACCAGCGGCGGGGGCAAAGCGGGCTGGGAGCTGAGGAGCAGCTTCACCCCCTGCAGCAGCAGCAGCAGCTGAGGGACGCTGCACGCCTGCCCCATGGCTCCCGTGTCCTGCACTGCCTGGCTCCGGCTTCCCACCCCCGACCGGGCCGGGGGTAGGGAGGGAAGGAGGTGCGGTGAGGGTGGGGCTGTCCCGGCAGTGCTCTTGCACTGTAGTTTGGGGGTGGGGAGTGTCACGGAGTCACCGGGCGATGCTCTGGAACTGCTCCCCACAAAGCCAGGCAGGACTTTGGGGAGCCTCCTCTCCCTTGGAGCAGACTGTCTTCAGGGCAAGAAGGTCACACGGCTTCACCTCCTGGGTCTGACCTTGGAGCATTCAGCATATGCCCCTCCGTGCGCTTCCCACAGTGAGTCCACCCAGGTGGGGTCCTGGGGAAGCCACAGGGTCCTGCACCCCCACTTCACAGTCAGACGTGACTCTCAGCCAGCCAGTAAAACAGAGGTTTATTCGATGACAGGAACAGGGTCTAAAACAGAGCTTGTAGGTACCACGAACCAGACCCCTCAGCTGGGTCCATTCTGGGGGGCAGTGAGCCAGACCCCCACGTCTGCACTTCACTCCTCATCCCCAGCCAGCTCCAGATTGAAACCCCCCCCAGCCCCTCCTCTCTGCTCAGCTCCTTTCCCGGGGCCAGGAGGTCACCTGACCTCTTTGTTCTCCCCCGTCTTTAGCATCGCCTGGCAGGGGGGGAGGGCCTGGCCATTAGTTGCCAGGCAACAGAGGGTCGGCCAGGAACTGCGGCCCCCCCACAGTATTCAGAGAAAACCTGAAGAACATTCCGAGTTCAACACAGGGGGCAACATCCCTGTGTACCCTCAATTCTGCCCACGGGCTCAGGGCTTCAGCCCCATGGGGGACGCTGGGGATCAGGGCTTAAACCTCACAGCTCCTGGTTTCAGCCCCAAAAGAGTCGCTGGGGCTCGGGCTCTGGGTTTTGTCCGTGGGGCCCCCTGAAAGAGTCCGCAGACCCCATGTGGAGAACCGCTGGGGTCGAGATGCTTTCACCGAGCTGAGCTCTTCGTGTGGGAGCTGTGGGACTCATCGCCGCAGGGGAGCTGGAGGCCAGAGGGAAATGGGCCCTTGGGTGTCTCACTGCAGCACTGGCGGTTTCACAGCAGCTGGAGGAAGGGCGCAGCGCTGCAGCGGGGAAATGCCACCCCCACCCAGGCACTGCCCCGGTTAGCCCCTTCAGACCACCCTGGTCTGTGTCCCCCTGCAGAGCTGGAATGAGGCGCCAGTACCAACGTTTTACCCTCTGCCCTGCTCGCAGGATTTTATTACCTCCTTCCCCCCATCTAGCCACCCCCTATAGTTACAGTGCTACCGTGTGGGCCCAATCCTGCAGCGCAAGGGCCCCCCCCCACCCCTTGCTTGCAGGGTCGGGCCTGGAGCCGATACCGTTGGTTGGATTGTAACCGTGCCGTTCCCTCTCCACCCTGCGCAGCAAGCAGCCTTTCATCCGGCAGCATGAGCTAACGGGAGCAGCCCCCGGGGGCTTGGCCGATGGGAAGGCAGAGCTGGCTGGGATCGGGCCCCCTCCACATTCGATCAGGTGACGTCCCACTGGCAGGGCGGGAAGCTGCGGACCCGGAGCCATCCAGAGGGGCCAGCAAAGCAGCAACGGCGCAGCCATGCCCCCCGGACGACCTTCGCCCTCCAGCGTGCCAGGGCGAGGCTCATCGGACCCAGAGATGTGCGCCCGGCCTAGGTGTTGGTAACGACGCAGCTGGTGTGTGAGGAGGATCCCGAGCCCCGAGGAGGGAGCTGGAGCTGGCTGCTGCTGCGCTCCTGGCTGAGTTGGCCCAGCGGGCCCCTTGCTCGCCCCCAGCCTGCGAACGCTTCGCTGCCCCCAAAGCTGCTCACGCTCCAAGGCAATCAGCAGCGGGGGCCCCATGTGTCCAGCTGACTCTGGCGCACGCCGCGGGACCCTACTAATTGCTGTGAGTGGGGCTGGCTGGCAGGCCCAGGTCACCCCGTTCAGAGGCAAACGGCCCCGGGGCACAGAGCAGCCGCTATAAGGGTGTATGGAGATATGCACTGCAAGCGCGGCAAGACCCTGTTGTGCATCCCCCCGCGTGCACACGGTTGGGCTGAGCCCCGTGGGCCCATAGCTCCTGTCACGGCCGCACGGAGATACCGTGGGGACAGAGACCCTGTGCCAGCTTTTCCTTCCTCCCAAGGCTCTCAGTGAAATCCATCTGTCAGCCCCAACTCACATCCTTTCTGGGCCAAGATCGGCCAGAGCGAGCAGGGCTGGCCTCTGTGGGCGCCGGGACTGCAAGGGGCATGAGGAGGGCAGGGGAGCCAGGGGGCAGCCAATAGGTGCCAGCAGCCAGTGCTACACCCAGGCCTCTGTGTCTGTCCCGTCCTGGCCCCATGTCAGAACCAGGCTGTCACTGTTGGTGGATTGACTCCACCCCAGCGCTAGGGGTGAGCTCAGGTCCTTCCCAAACTGGGCCATGCAGACCTTCACCTTTGCGTAGGGTACTGGCTCCATTCACAACAGGGGACACAATTAGTTAGACCCCCAAGGAGCACACGCCCTGTTATAACTAATGAGCACAAAGCTCCATAAAGCCCAAAGGAGCCCACTGACCCAGAACCGCGCGGCTGCGCTAACGAGATGCATGGGAAATGAAGCACCTCAGAAGCCCTGAATCAGGAGCCCAACGCACCTGAAATGTAGTGACTTCAACCAGATGGTTTTAGACCCATCCTTTCTGTATCGACTGGGCTGCAGAGCCATATTCAATCCCTTTCCGGGGCCAGCTAAGATTTGTCCCTGTCCGTTATCCGTGCCTGGGGTCCACAACCAAACTGCCGATCGTTAACATGGATCATTTGCATTGATCATTTCTTAACAGTCCCTATACATCCGTACAGTCGAACTGCCTAGGGACTGCCTGGTTACCGAACTGCCAGGTTCCAAGACCCCCTGACTGCAAAATCATTTCTGCCGTTTTATGGGTGCGCCTGTACTTTGGATCCCTTGTTTGTTGCACACGGAACTCACGACCTGGGGTTACGTTCTCAGGCTGGAAGCACATTAGCTAAAAGCCCAGCTTTAGCATGACTAAAATCCAGTCTTTCCCGTGGAGACGGGCAGAGCCTAAAGCCCCCAATTATTTGTATTGGGGGGGTAGCTATATTAATCTGTAGCCACGAAAATGAAGAGTCTGGTGGCGCCTTAAATCTGTTAGTCTTTAAGGTGCCACCAGACTCTTCATTTCAATTATTTGTGTTCGCCGACCATGTTTAATCTAATAACCTGACAAAGCTACCACCCTTATACCCCCCGTGTCTTGCCACTTAGAGCAAGTTCCGTTTATGCATGAGATGGGGTGATGGGGCAACGCAGGGCTGGGCTGGGGGGACCCAGGGCCACGCACTCCCTGCCCGTTAAGCCGGCTCCAAGCTGCAGGCACCAATGACATGCAGCTGTTCCAGGCCAGAACAGAGGGGCAGGGAGAGGATCATTTCAAGGCTATAGAAAAGCTTCTACCATGGTTTGAATTTCTTCCATGTGCATGCGCATTCCCCAGGGGAGCCATTGAGTGAGGACGTTCCCTGCCCCGCTCACCTGCAGTCTCACCAGGCACCAATGGGAGGTGCTGCAGGGTCAAGTCAGACGTGATTGTTGGCGTGCCAGGCTTTGCAGCGCCTTCCAAGTCCTCCGTACGTAAGGCTAGCGACTCCGCCGAGCCTAGCCTGCCTGGAGTGTGTACCCCAGGCCACGCAGCTCCTTGTCATGCTGTGTGTGCAGGAGGGTGAATAAAACCTGGAATGACCTGACGGCAGCTGGCGTGGTTGTGTGGTGGGGGGTCGGGTGAGTAATTTGGTTGTGGTTGTCCGAGGGGCCTGGATCTCCAGCTTTTACCCGAGTTGAGCCAGCCCTGCTCTCCTGCTGGAAGATACTTAATTCAAACACCAGTGACTGCATGAGGGTTGCCAACTTTCTAATCGCAGAAAACCGAACACCCCTTCCGTGAGGCCCTTCCCCGAGGCCCAACCCCTGCTCATGCCATCCCCTGCTCGCTTTCCCCCAACCTCGCTCACTCATTTTTACCTGGCTGAGGCAGGGGGTTGGGGTGCAAGAGGGTGAAGGCTCTGGCTGGTGGTGCAGGCTCTGGGGCGGGGCCAGGGATGAGGGGGTTGGGGTGCAGGAGGGGGCTCTGGGCTGGGAGGTGGAGCTGAGGGGTTCAGAGTATTGGATGGGGCTCCAGGCTGAGGCTTAGGGTGGGGCCAGAAATGAGGGGTTCAGGATGTGGGCTGGGGGCTCTGGTAGGGAGTTCGCATGTGGGAGGGGGCTCAGGGCTGAGGCAGGGGGTTGGAGTGCAGGAGAGGGTTTGGGGTGCAGTCTCCAGGCAGTGCTGACCTCGGCTCCTGGGAAACAGCGACATGTCTCTCCGGCTCCTAGGTGGCGGGGTGGCCAGGAGGTTCTGCACACTGCCCCTGCCTGCAAGTGCTGCCCTGCAGTTCCATTGGCCATGGTTCCTAGCCAATGGGAGCTGCGGAGCTGGTTCTCAGGCAGCCTGGCGCAGTCCCGGTCAGTAACCCCTGTGGCCCAGAAGGTGCCACCCTGGCAGAGGCCTGGCATGGTGCTATCCCATAACTAGCTCAGCACGCTGGCATTGTGCAGTGAGGATGGTTTCTTGAAGCCCACCTCTGTTTAACCAATCCACTCTCCCCCCAGCACTCTGGGTGCAAGGAGGGTGAATAAAACCTGGATGTGAGGCCCTCCTGGTGGGCATTGCTCCATGGGCTGCTCTGGGCAGCTGCGCCCTCCCCCTGCTGATGCGGGATGGGCCATGGGCCTGATTTCCTGATTGCCGGGTTCTGGAAAAGAAAGACAAACCCACTGCTCCAAAACTGAGCTCGGCTGCTGGGGTTTGAGCTAGAGCAGGACCTGGCAGGACCCAGGCAAAAGCTCCAGCCCTGTGGGACCCGTCCGCAGAGCTATGCGCCCAGCCCTGTTTGCCAAACGGGAGGGAATTGAGCCCGGCTAGAGGGTGAACAAACGGCCTTTGCAAGAGGCTGTTTGAGCCAATACGGGCCCATGTATCTCATGTCACGGAGTCCCCGGGTGATGCTCTGGAACTGCTCCCCACCAAGCCAGTCAGGACTTTGGGGAGCCTTCTCTCCCTTGGAGCAGACTGTCTGCAGGGCAAGAAGGTCACACGGCTTCACCTCCTGGGTCTCTCCTTGGAGCATTCAGCATCCTCTGCCCTTCCGTGCACTTCCCACAGCGAATCCGCCCAGGTGGGGTCCTGGGGAAGCCAGAGGGTCCCGCACCCCCACTTTGCAGTCAGACCTGACTCTCAGCCAGCCAGTAAAACAGAGGGTTATTAGATGACAGGAACACAGCCTAAAACAGAGCTTGTAGGTACAGAGAATGGGACCCCTCAGCTGGGTCCATTCTGGGGGGCAGTGAGCCAGACAACCCCATCTGCCTTCACTTCCCGTCCCCAGCCAACTCCAGATTGAAACCCCCTCCAGCCCCTCCTCCTCTGCTCAGCTCCTTTCCCGGGCCAGGAGGTCACCTGACCTCTTTGTTCTCCCCCACCTTTAGCATCCCTGGGCAGGGGGGGAAGGGCCCTGGCCATTAGTTGCCAGGACACAGTGTGTCCACCAGGAACTGAGACCCCCACACACTATTCAGAGGAAACATTAAGAACAGCCCCACTTTGTCACACCTCGCCACCTAGGTGAGTGTGTTGTTGAAGACGTGCCAATCAGCGTATTTATAACTAACGTCAAACATTTGGGTACAAAGTCCACTCCCCAGGGTCATCCCCAGGTTTCACAGATAATGTCTTAAAAGTCGATTCTTCGGCTTAGGGAAATCAGATCCTAAGCTTCGTGCCAGCAAAGTGTGTCAACACATGAGTTGTCCCATTGACTTCAATGGCACCACAGACATGCTTAAGTGAATCACTGGATCAGGACCCTAAGCAGTGGATATTGGTGAAAGTGGATTTCCCACTCTGTTCCCAAAAACGGTGCCAGGCCCCCGTTAGTCCCCCAGGCCACCCTGGACCCCACGTCTCCCTGAAGTGCAGGGCCGGGACTGTTGCCCCTCTCGGTCCTATGGGCACAATGACTCTGGGTCCAGGGTGGCCTGGGGGATTAGCAGGGGGGCTGGCACCACCAGCAGCAAGTGACCCAGCCCCAGCCCACCCCTGCTTCACCCTCTCTCAGCCCCCATTCCACCCCTTCCCCCAAGCCCCTGCCCCATCTCATTCTGTCTTTCGACCCCTCCCCCAAGCAATGCCAAGCAGGGCATGCTGGGGCCAGGTGGGTTGCTTGCTGCTGCCTGTGCCAGCCCCCCACTAACTGCCCTGGACCCCACATCCCCCTGAAGCGCAGCCCCCCCCAAAGCATGGGGCCCAGGGCGGTTGCCCTGGTCTGTCCTATGGACGGGTCAGCTCTGCTTGGATCCCTTCTGGACACCACCAAAAATGAGACAAACCTGGTGCCCACGGGTGGCACATGCGGATGGCAGTCACTGCTGGGGCAGCGTTGGGGGCACCCCATCTACCTGGCGTAGAGAAGCACCTGAGCGTGGTTTCCTTGCAGGAGAAGCTGAGCCCTGAGGCCAGACTCCAGCACAATCACTGGGAGGTGACAGACCTGAGCCCTGCAGGCTCGGACTCTAGATGCAGCCATGTGGGGGGGAGTGCCCCCCTGTTCTTCTGCCAAGCCAACGCCTGCGTGGTCTGACTCCTCCCCGCCCCAGGGACTGAGACTCAGGTCTCCAGCTCCCCGCCGGCTGGGAGGAGAAACTGAACGATGGGGGCCCGCAGCCCTGTCACCTCCCCACTTAGCGCAGGGCCTTGACGTGTGGTGCCATCATGTCAGGGCAGCGCCCCCCCCCCCAGCCCTGGGCCACCTCCCGGCCCCGTCTCCTGATGCCTGCAGCTCTCCCGGCCCCATTGCATCACGGTGCCAAACCACCCTGCTGTGCCCCGAGCAGCGCCCCCCATGTCCTGCTCTGGGGCCGGGGCACCTCTGGCCAGAGGGTTCCGCCCCTCCCGGGCAGCAGGGCTGCGTGATGCAGCCAGCGAGGGGCTGCTCAGCCCTTGTGAAAAGTGCCCCTAGTCCCTTCGGTGCCCACAAAGGGGACAGGTGCAGCACTTGGCTTTTCCAGCCCCCCTGGGAAGGGGGCACAGTGCGGGGAGGGCATGCCCAGGCAGCGGATCTGAGGGGAAAGCTCCACCCTGGATCCCTCACACTGGCTCCTCCGGGCAGTCCCTGGAGCTCACCCAGCCCAGGGCTGCCGATCCTGGGAGGAGCCCAATGCAGGAGCCGCAAGGGTGCATCTGAGCTGGAAAGCAACTGGCCCCGGGCCACAGGCCTCTTGCTAGCTCCAGCCCCCATGTCCTGTTCACCTCCCACGGGGCTGGGGCTGCAAGGAGATGGGCATCACCTGGGGCCTAATACAACCCAGCCAGTGTCTCCCGGCCCAGGGTGACCCTATTCCCACCCTGCTCTGCTAACGGCTCCTGCGCTGACCCCAGAACTTTCCTGTGGGCCTGGGGCCATTGGCACCCACTGCTGGGGGAAGAGTAGCCCCGAACCCCGGGCCCCATTCCAACAAGCGCCCCTTGCTAGCAGGGCCTGGGCCCGGAGACGCTGGGAGCTCCTCCCCACCCCTCGCAGCGTGGTCGAGCTGAGCCAGGACTCAGGCGTCCCCCGGAGCACCTGGCTCGGCAGCTCTCCTGGCCTGGCGCTGCCCGAGCCTGCTGCTGCTTAGCTTTAGTGAGCTGCCCCTACCCCGTGGGAACGCGCGGCTCAGCGCCAGCTCCAGATCATGCAGGGCCTGGCTTTACCCAGAGCATGATCTTTTTCGCGAGTGTCCCTGGGCTCCCAGTCCTACTCTCCACCATGCTGGGGCCGGCAGGCGCGATCCAGCTCCGGGGCCGGAGAGAAGCAGTGAGCAGCCCCCGGGGGTGGCAGAGAACCCGGCAGCGCAGCTCCGAGCTGGGACCTGTGGGGATGGGGCTGGCAGGGTGCCTGCAGCCTTGGCAAACAGGCCCCCGCTGAGCAGCGTCTGTGGGCCGCGGGGGCTGCGGGATGTGCCCGGCCACACAGCGCCAATGAGGAGCTGATGTTTGCGCGGCGCTGCTGATCCCGCACGGTGGCTGGGGGGGGGCGGGGGGCAGGGGCAGCTGCCCCCTCCTCCTCCCATGGCTCTGCAGGAGGCCGAATGGGCCAGCAGCGAGGGAGCAGGACTCTGCAGCATTGTGCCCCGTGCAATGGTGGTGGCCACCCAGCTGTCCCCACAGTGAGATCCTGGACTCTGCAGCATCCACCTCACCGTACCCTGGTGGGTGAGGGCCATTTCCTCTCCAAAGCCCAGTGACTGACTGTGACGCTGCGGTTCTGGCAGGACCCAACTGAGAGTGCCAATTCAGGACCAATTGCTTAAACAGGTCAGTTACAGCCCTAGGCTGGGGTTTTTCCACCTCTAAGGAAAACCAAACCAGCCAGACAAAGAGGACTTTGGTCTCACCCCACTGGCTAACCACAAGTCACACAAGCAATTCCCTTGGGTTGTAGCAGTGATGGAGTAAACTGCAGGTTTAAATCAAGTCTCTGGAACATCCCCCGCTGGGATGGGTCATCAGTCCATTGTGCAGAGCTTCAGTTTGTAGCAAAGTCCCTCCAGAGGTAAGAAGCAAGACTGAAGACAAGATGCAGATGAGGCATCAGCCTTATATAGGCTCTTCCAGGTATAAGAAGACCTCTTTGTTCTTACTGCGGAAAGTTACAGCAAAATGGAGTCGGGAGTCACATGGGCAAGTCCCTGCATACTTTGCTGAGTTACAAGGCGTATCTGCCTTCTCTCAATGGGTCATTGTGTAGCTGATGGTCCTTAATGGGCCATCAAGCAGGCTAGGGAGAGCTAACACCAACTTATCTGGGGTGTCTCCCAGAAGCAGAGCACACATTTGAAATACAGACAGGATAGAGCCAATATTCATAACTTCAACTACAAAATGATACAGACATACAGACAGCATAATTATAACCAGCAACCCATAACCTGGTCTTAGACACCTTATATGACCCCCTTTACATAAGATATGGTGCCACTGCAGGACTTTGGTTACAAACCGTGTTCTATATGGTCCTAGTTTATATCAATATTGTCACACTGACCACAGCAGAACCACCTCCCCAAACACAAGAGACCATCCCAGCTGAGCCTACCAGACCCAGCTCACTCACGGCCCCAGGCTGAATTCAGAGATCCCGGCATGGAGCTCCCCTGGAAGCCCAGGGGCAGAAATCTCCTTTGTAGCAGCACGCCACCCCCACTCTCAGCCCAATCATGGAGGCGTGTCTCTCCCTCTCCCCAGTGCCCGGGCCAGTGCTGCCTTCATCTCCGTCCCAGGGCCCATGTTAACCCTGCTCGGCCATTCCAGAATGGGCGACAGGGAGGTGCTTTCAGGAGCACGTGTTCTGGCTTGGGGGCAGGACCTCGCCTCTTGGCTCGCCAGCCAGGCCCGAGCGCCATCAGCACTGGAAGCAGAGAGGCCTTTACTGCTCGGTGCTCCAGGAATAACAGTCAGGTGGCAACTCAAACTGCAAGGAGGCCACGTCCCTCTTTGGCATTTGCCATGAGGATGACAAATAACTCCCTTAGCTGGTGCTAAGAGGCTGGTATCCTTCCTTGTCTCAGAAATAGCCCATTACTGTAGGGCCTGGAGAGCCTGGCTGAGATCCAGGGCCCCGATGTGCCAGCTGCTGCACAGGTAACCCACACACCTCCTGGGTGTGGCGTGTGTCCCAGCTAGTGGCACCCAGACCACTTAGAGAGATTGATGAGTCTGGCCTACACCCTTAGCTATTCGCTCATAGAATCATAGAATATCAGGGTTGGAAGGGACCTCAGGAGGTATCTAGTCCAACCCCCTGCTCAAAGCAGGACCAATCCCCAGACAGATTTTTCCCCAGATCCCTAAATGGCCCCCTCAAGGATTGAACTCACAACCCTGGGTTTAGCAGGCCAATGCTCAAACCACTGAAGCTCCTGCACTGAGGTCCCAGGGTCGATCCCGCCCACCGATGCCTGGGGTCTGTGGGCATTACACACAGACAGAGTGAGAGCCAGTCCCTACCCCAGAGCCCTGACAATCTAACTAGCCCCGGCGGATGCAGGCAGGAATATCACTGCCATTAAATAGCTGGAACTGAGGCCGGACTGGATCCACAGAGAGATTTAGGCACCTATCGCTCATTGACTTCAAAGGGTGTTAGGGCCCTAAATACCTTTGAGGATCTGGGCCCAGGGAATTGAATAGAACGTAGATCTCCTGTGTCCCAATCCAGCCCAGTTCTCTCGCAAGCCTCTCCTGTGAGCCAGCCACTAGCGAGAGGGCCGTCAGCCTCTCAACCAGTGGGGAATAGCCAGGCTGCCCCCCAACGGGCCCCGTACAGAGCTGACAGGGGAGTTGAGCCTCTCTGCCCAGATCTACCCCCTGCAGTTGGTGCTAGGTGTGGTTTTGTGGCCTGGGAACTCATTTCATGGCCAGTCTGTCACAGGAGGCTGTGGGGCCACGCAGTGCCCTGCCAGGGGAGCCGTGGCACCATCAGTGGGTGCAGTGACCCGCTTTGCAGGGCACAGGGCCACGTCTCCATGCCACACAGGGCAGGTTGTGGGCTGTGCCTGTGGGAACATGGCCCTGGCAATGCCAGTTCCACCCACACAGCCCGGTTTGTTGGCAGGCCCTTGTATTCCCTGGCTGCATTGCTGGGCTCTGCGGGGGGGCTGGCTATCTCCAGTGGGGCCAGGCTGTAAGAAACTTGCAGGCTGGGATTTGGTGGGGGACGAGGGGGACTGCAATCTTAACATGCTGCAGCGGGTGCTGCAAACTTCAGCGGTGCAGCAACCCTGTGCATGACCAGGTCACAACGCCACGCTCTGTGTGTGTGTGTGTGTGTGTGTGTGTGTGTGTGTGTGTGTGTGTGTGTGTGTGTGTGTGTGTGTGTGTGTGTGTGTGTGTAAAACGACCAAGAGAAGATGGCTGACTTTGTAAGTAGTGACTGTTCAGTTTGGCGACCAATCTTTTACTGCCCTTTTGCGTGTTCTGCATTACAGGTGGTGCAGTTATTTTTCGCTCCATTTTGTGACGCGTAACGCAAGGTGTGGAAACCGCCCCGTTGCAAGCGATGACTTGCCAGGCAGTGATAGAGGGACGCGTTTGAATCCCACAAAGGCGCTAGGAAATTATTTGCATGTCCCCCTCCCCCGTGTGTTTGAACAGATGCTGGGAATCCATCTGGAAAGCAGGGATCCAGTAGCAAGCCCTGGCAAGTTTGTTTGTGTGTGTGTGTGTGGTACATGAACCGACCGCATCAAACCCACAACTTAAACAAATGTGGCCACAACTTCTGAACCCCCCAAATTGCTACTTCCTCACAGCGTTCTCCTGGGGAATCCCAGAGGGCCTCTTCACTAGCTCAGTTACTCTGTGATTTCAAGGGCATCTGTTAAAGGGAACAAAGGCTTTCCCAGAGATTCCCATTGTGGTGTATTGAAAACTGTGTCAAAATTACAGGCTGTCACACTTTAAATCCTAAGGTTTTTTCCTAGCCTGGCTTGCAGGTGAGGGGGCTCTGCAGGGAAGCCTGCAATCTAGTTTTAGAAGTCAGTGTACAGAGAGCCAGCCTAAAGGAAGGTGGAGTGAATTGTGCCTCTCTTGGGGAGCAGCCTGCTTTGTGTCTCTCTGGTTTGGGGTTCTTGTGCATTAGCAGTCTGGATTCTAGGAAATAAAGCGAAGTGACATCGAACCCTTCCAGCTAGAGTGTTTTGATGTTTTCATCTAACTTCTCTGTGTGCTGTGAATGTAACATCACCGCCCACCGGACAGCAGGTCATGGTTGTTTGATGAGGGGCTCACACATGACTCCTCTAGGTGCTCTGTTGGGAAGCTTCCCCCTGTCCCATGGAGCTCACTGGGGCTTGGGCTTAAACACCTCCCTCTGTGTCTGCACCAGGTGCTGCTGGTGGGGGTGGTGGGGGTGTTCCGATGATGACGTGTTAATTACAACATGTCAGTTCACACAGCTCATGTTCCTGGTGCAGACCCAGCAGTGGGGAAATGGGAAAGGCCTGATTTCCAGGCACTTGGGGGGAAGGGGATGGCACGAGTGGTGGTGGGGATTGCAGGAGTGGTATTTGGCTGGTGGGTGTTTAATTCACACTCCCCCATGTAAACACAAGAAGGACTAAGGCCAGCTCTGGAGTCAGACTCCGTTCAGTGCATGAGGGGCAGGGAAGAGACACGTCCCTGGCCAAGAGACCAGGGGCCTGGCTCTGAGTCAGTCGTCCCTGGCCATCCTCCTCGGGATTCGGAAGGGCCCATCACCCCGGGATCGGGGCTGTCCATTGCGACGGCTCCATAACGTGTTTGTGGGTGACACCCACGTACTTTTTGCAGTGGAAAGTTTTTTCTCAGGGAACCAACCTGCCCAGCTAACCTCCGCTGGGTGCGTCTCCGAAAATGATGGGCAGCGGTGGTGTGGCCCTGTTGGGTCCAGGATAGTCCAGAGAGGAGATATTTTCCCTACGCCTGCTTGCCAGGCAGTGAAATAGTTAATGCCGGCGCCTTTCACGCTGGCATCATTAGGGCGCGAGCTACCACCCAGAATCAGTTCACACTCTCGGATGTGGCTGGTTTCCAGGACCGGCACTTGCATATTTTGGAAGTTTTCTTTGCCCCCAGCAGGGCTCCAAGCAAAGTTATTTCTCTCCAGGGCAACCCCCTGGTTCTTATCCAGCGCTTTCTACCGGCTGAGCTCCCAGTGCTTTGCCAAGGCGGGCGGGAGCATTATCCCCCTATTGCAGGGGGGAAACTGAGGCACGGGGGAGCGTGACCTGTCTAAGGTCACCCAGCTGGCTAATGACAGAGCTGGGACTAGAACCCGGGATCGACCACCAGCCCTGAGGACTCCAGGTCACCGAGCCCCTGCCCGGCTGTCTGCTGCCCGCTCTGGCTACCCGGGGGCAGGCTGCAGGCTCTCCCTCTCCGGAGCCGGCCCGGAGCACAGGGCAGCTATTGTGCCGCTCGCCCGCTCCCGCTCCCCCGCTGGCACTGTTCCCGGCTGCCTCTGCCTCCTGCCTCGCTACCGGCCAAACCTGTTTGCTTGGCTGCGAGGACCTGTCCCCCGGGGAGCGGGGAGGGCGCGGCGGGGAGCGGAGAAGCCAGCGGGCAAGTCGGAAGCCAGCGGGCAAGTCAGCGCAGCCCCGCCGGTGCCTCCCGCTCCGCCTGGCTCCAGCGCCCGGGCACCGAGGGAGTCACACGCACAGGCCAGCGGTGGCCACCGGCTACCCAGCGCCACCCCCGGCGCAGGCGGCTCCAGCAGCAGCCGGAGATGAAGCGAATAAATCTCTCGGCACCGGGGATGCTTCGGGGCGGCTCCAGGCTGGCGCACGGCCGCTGAGGAGCCTTCTGCTCCCGGCGTCTCTGGTGGGCCCGGGCCGCTCGGCGGGGGGCGGCCCAGGGACCCCCGGGGGAACAGCTGCGGTGGGCTGAGGATGGACCCCGGGCGGCGGGGAGCTGCGGTGACATCGGAGGCCGGGAGCCGGCGCGCAGACGAGGTACCGCTTCGGGCAGGTCCCTTCTCCCCCGCGCAGCCGAGAGATGTGACCCTGGGGGGGCGGGCGCCGGGTCCGGGGGGCAGGATCCTTCCTTTGCTTTGGGCCAGCGGGGCCGGGGGGCTGCACCGCGGGCTCCTAACCGAGCGCAGGGCAGCGGGGGAGGAGGTCCCGGGGGGGGGGGGCACAGACGGTCCCTGGCTCTCGGGAACGGGCAGCCCCCGGGCTCAGGGAGTGGAGAGCGAAGGGGGAGCCGCGGGCCGGGCTAGGCGGCTCCAATCGGCTCCCACTCGCCTCTCCGGCTCGCCCCGGGTCCGCAGCCCTACCGAGCCGGGAACGGGGCCCGGGCGCCGTGTGGCGGGGGCCAGCTGACCCCGGAGCGGCGCTCCCCTCCCGGCCGGTGCTGATCCGGGCTGCCGGGCAGCCGCTGGAGCCGTTAGCGACCCCCAGGCCCGTTTCCCAAGAGCCGGGGCTTAGGGGGAGGCCTCGCTAACCTCCCGCCTGCACTTTCACAGGGATACGGGCCACTTGCCGTCCTGCGCTCCCGTGCGGCCTCGCTGCGCGCCCGGGCCAGCGGTGCTGCTCCACCCCAGAGCCAGCTGCATGTGCGGGGCGGACACGTCCCGCCTGGCAGGCTCTGCTTCCGAGCTCGCCGCCTC
Organism: Gopherus evgoodei; assembly: GCF_007399415.2. Taxonomy (NCBI): domain Eukaryota; kingdom Metazoa; phylum Chordata; order Testudines; family Testudinidae; genus Gopherus; species Gopherus evgoodei. Next base: position 5,752,628 of record NC_044339.1, on the reverse strand, counting down.
CCTTACAACGCTCTGACTCGGGGTACGGGCCCGCTGAGCCTTGGCCCAAGGGGTTAGCAGCGGGGGGAGAAGAGTCTGCAATGACCCCCCCAGTGGCTGGTTCCTGTCAGCTGTCTCCGGCTGCGAAGTAGACGCTGGGGCTCAGGCCAGAACCAGAGCACTGGGTCCCCGCTGGGTTCCACCCTCCTCCCCTCTCAGATGAGGCAATTTGGGGCAGCCCCCTCCTGGAGAATGGAGCCCGGGGAGCCCCCCCAACGTATGGACATTGGGACATCCAGGTCAGCGGAGTTATGCCTGGAATCCATCTGGCTCAGGTCCCTCCATGGACAGCTGACAGGGTGCGGTGGGAGCTCCCCACCAGAGCCCTCCTCTGCCTGGAGCTCGTGGGACCCAGGAGTCCTAGCCCTGGGCCAGTGGTTGGCATCGAACCCCTGTAAGAACCCAGCCATACTGGGTCAGATCGCTGTATGCCCGGGGGCTGCTGGATCTTCCCCCCAGCCCTGGCGCGGGTGGCAGAACTTGGCAGGTCGGAAGTGCAGAATTGTTCTCTGATTCCACTTCAGGGGAACCCGCAGCTCCATTCCAGGATTTCCCCATGTCCCACATGCTGCTGCCTGCACTAAAGCCAGCTGGGAGGGGATCCTGTGCCCAGCTGGAGTATGTTTTGCTTCCAATCCCCTCCCCGGAGAGGTGAAGAACCGGTGTGGCCGATGGAAGAACAGAAATGGGTTGAGAGCCTTAATTCCAAGACTGGACCCTGTGGGCACCTTAGTTCTTGGGAAGTCGCCCACAATGCCCCTCTCCTCTGTTAAACAACAGGGATCTCAGGTTGCCCAGCACTGCCTCACACCCTTCTGGAACAGGGATAAACTTAGCCCACTGAAAACTGGGAAATACGGAGTTAAGGACACCCTACCCCATCATTCACCTTAACTCTGCCCCCTGGAGCTGGCAACAGCAGCAGGGAATAGCTCAATAGGGGTGCTGCCATCAGAAGACTTGAGGAAGGACTGGGAGAAGGCGATTGTGTTGGGTTTCACTGATTTGAAACCCAGCATTTATTTGCATGTAATTGCCCTGCATGGTTTGGTGTAGTGGAACGGGGGAGGGATTGGCTGGCAGGGAGCACACATACCGGCACGGTTCCCCTAGAGACGCAACAGTAGAACCGAGCCCATGAGCCCTGCAGGACAACACCGAGCTCTTTCTGCTTGCTGCTACAGAACCCTGCTTCAGGTCAGAAACCCTCAAAGGCCAGGCTGATGGGATGGGAATCTTCTGCAAGCCTGCCCCTAGCCCCAGCGCAGGGCGCACTGGGGTTTTCATTTTAACAGGGTGGAAAAGGTCTTCAGAAATGCTGCCTTTGAGGCTAGAGGACTGTTTTTAAATGCTTAGTTTGTGGCCTGCTTAATTCAAGCAGTTCTATAGTCCTATTGTTTTATGTTCAATATCTTGGGGGCGAGTGAGATTTGCCAGGACTGTTTTAATAAGGGCGGGGTAAGGAATATTTTCCCAGTGTCTGAGATTTCCTTTAGCCCCCTTTTCCCAAGGAACAACAGCTCTTGTAGGGGTGTAAGTGACAGAGGACATCCCTTGGTTTGTGTAGATTGGTGTTAAAAGTTGGATTTTTGCTTTCTGCCTTGATTTCTCATGGGAAAAATAACTTGCTGTTTGACTGAAGCCAGAATCCTGGCACCACGTTGGTCAAGGCGGGCACCGTGCCAGTCTTGACAACAGGGCTTTCTGTGATAGGTGCATTTCCTGGTGCACGGCGACCCCTTTGATCAGGCTGCTGCTGAGAGTTGCAGATATTTGCTTTTCTTTGATCACACTCAGTGCCATTGTTCAGGAAACCCGGGATTACGTTATGGGAATGATGCTGCAAGGTACTGTCTTTCATCTTCCCTTGAGTTTAATGCTCTGCTCCTTGACATTGCTGCTGCCATAAAACCGGAGTCTGCCCACGGATTTTTGGAGCACTTTGGAACATCAGCTCTTAACGCGGAAGCTTTGCTCTGAGGGCAAAACTCTGAACAGGAGCCTCTGCAGAATGCAGCCAGTGTGCCCGACACCCATTCGTGAAAAGCTGGACATCAGCTGACAAAGCGTGGATGGGTCTCAGGTTTAATGACCAGCACGGGAGTGTGCTCTGACAGCTGGCTTTCTGCAAGTCCCCTGCCTTGCATCAGATCAGAGCCCTGGTCTTTGCTTTGTTCGGTGCCATAGTTCCACACATTACCCCGATTCACTTCTTCAATATTGCTTCCCCAGAGGGGCAAGAAGTGCCAGCACCGGGCGAGATCAGCTCTGAGCAGGCCTCAGAGTGGGGTAGGTCAGAGCCAGGGTTGGAGCCCACGTGTTAGAAGAGCTGCCACATTTGGGGAGTGTGGGATCTTTGTAGGGGGCTTGGATCTCAGGAACGCCTTACTCAAACAACCCCAAATTTGGCCTCCCTTCCTCTGAGCCCTGATGAGGCAAACTGAGTCACCTCCCCCTTCCTGTAGCACAGTGCCCCCTACTACGGTGTTGGGACACTGGCTCCGAGTCCCCCCTACTGAGTAACTTCCTGCAGCGCCCTGGATTTTTGGTGGCGGACTCACCTCTGGGTACCGATTGCTGCCGAGTCTGGTGAGATCTGCCCCTGAAGATGGTGGGGGCTGCATAAAAAGTCTTTGCAAACTTCTGCCGTGTCGCTTGGCTCAGTCTCCCCTTCCCACTCCCTCACCGTGCCCAACTCCGGCTTCTCTGGTGCTCCCTGAGCTGCCTTCCTGATCTTTCCTTTATCCCTTTCTCCCCTTCTTTTCCCATCCCTCCTTCTCCTTCCCTGGGCTTTCCCCTCCTCTTCATTCTCTCCTGCTGCCTGTCCCCTTTTCACCTTCCCTCTGACTCTCTCTCCTTTTCCAGCCCTGGCACAACCTGCCTGGAGTTACATCTGGCCCACACACCTGCCGCTGGGGCGGGCTCTGGCTGTGTGCCTGGGCCCAGCGCCACCGCGAGTCCTGGGGAGGCAGGTGGTGTTCCACTGCCAAGGTCTTTACTGTTCAGTGCTTTGATCTGCACCTGGGATCAGTTTCTGGCTGGGCAATAAACTCTACTCCAGCCTTTCCTGTGGCAGGTGAAAAGTGCTCCTGCCAGCCAAACCTGGGCTGGGGGCAGACAGGCAGCCGAGGCAGGGTTCTGGGACAGGCTTTTTAGTCTTAGCCCCGAGGCCGGGCCGTCCTGGCCTCCCCAGCCTCCTCATCCACATCTTTTAAATTTCTCTAGTACCTCTAATCTCAGTGCTGTGGAAATGCAGCCAGGTCTGGGGGAGGGCACAGACAGCATGTGCACAGCTTGGGGAAGGAGTGATATTGGCAAAGGACATCTCAGCAAACCCCATGGCTTATCCACTGCAAGGAGAGAGGACCTTGGTCTGGGGGTCTCTCCTGAAAGCTCCCCGCACAGCAAACTGCCTGGAACTCCCTGTATCTACAGGGCAGGTGGAAGGGCCGGGTCAGACGTGCAGGTGTTGAAGGTCGGGGGCCAGGCGCTGGTGAGTACCAGTGAGTCACCCGCTACATCCTCGTGACCCCGTTGAAATGGGCACTTGATCTTTGGAAGGATTTGAACTGCTGGGTTCTGCATATGCTCCAGCACTAACTGAATGTGGAACCAGTTAGTGAAGGGGGCTGGATCTAAACATGGCTGGTCTCCACCTGTGGGTCATGCTCTGCAGAGGCTTTAGCTGGCTCAGGGCTGTCCCTGGCAGAGGGGATCCCCCCGTGTCACTGGACTGGCACGTTCTCCTTGCTCCCGGCGCTCTGTGTGAAGGGGGATCCCCTAGTGTGTTGTGTCAGGGACTCAGCGGCCTCCGGGCTCGGCTGCCCAGTGAGCTTGGCTGGGACAATAAACCCTTGCTAAGTCCTTGTGCTCCTGGACTGGGCGGCAAAGCCACAGGATCCCCTTGGAGCCCTGTAGCAACAGCTGCCTGCTTCCCGCCCAGCCCTCCTCCACGCTGCCCCAGAGAGGTACAAAGCTGTAGCCAGCGTGATCGGTGCGGCTGTGTGGACACAACTCACTGCACTGGCTGTAACAGAGCCAGGGGTGGCGGTTGTACTGACCATATGAACAGGCCTCGTGCTGAATTCTCTGCCACCCACTCCCCGGCTAACACGCAGTCCCCGTGGCCACCGGGCGAGGGTTCTCAGCCCGTCTGTGACGGGTGTGACCTGGGCAGCCATGCGGCGGTTTCACCTTCCGAGCAGGGGGAAAGGTGACCAATCAAACAGCCTCCGCGGGGAACAACACTTTAGGTTTTCCAAAGTCCTTCGGTGTCGCCGAACGCAGGGCAAGCCCTGGTACCGTGCGCTCCCCCGGAGCAGTGTCTCATTGTTCATGCAGAGGAGTCACCGCTTCCCTCCTGAAAGTACCAGTGTCATGTATGAAGTGAGCCAGGGCGTGGCTGGAATCTGGCCCTGGGCCTGCCCAGGACCTGCTGGGTTCCCTTGGGCAAGTCACCTCCCCTCTCCAGGCCTCAGTTTCCCTGGCCCCAGTTGTCCAGTTAGACTGTAAGTTCTTCAGAGCCTGTAATTGTACAGCGCTTGCCATAATGGGGGCCTGGTCTCAGCTGGGGGCTCCAGGTTCTACTGTCGTACAAAGAATAAATCACGGCATCTTGCCCCCTGAAAGTCCTAACGCTGGGGGGACCTGCCCCATTGACCATAGCGAACTCAGACACTGGTTCCTTGAAAAACGGGATCTGGTCTTAACCCACCCAGGGGCCATTCCCTGCAGAGTATGAGGGGATAGCTCAGTGGTTGGAGCATCGGCCTGCTAAACCCAGGGTTGTGAGTTCAATTCTTGAGGGGGCCATTTAGGGAACCGGGGCAAAAAACTTGAGCTGGGGGTTAGACTAGATGATCTCCTGAGGTGCCTTCCAACCCTGATATTCTAGAGTGACTCTGCTCCTGAGCTCGTCACCACGGGAGGCAGACGCCAGGCACATCCTGTAGGATCCTTCATCAGGATCTTGCAAGGCTCCTAGGCCAGCGTTGAGGTTGAGAACCCAGAGCCGGGAGCCCTATTTGGTGCCATTGGCTCTGACCCGACTCTGTGGCCCCCTGTGCCATCAGGAACGGTAGGCCTGGAAGGGGGTGGATGTTTCCCTGGGCTCCTGTTCCTCTAGGCTTTGTGGTGGGCTGGCACCACCATGGAGGGAAGGAAGATCCGACTCTTAATGACAGGTGCCCCCCAGGGTTGGCTGGCTGAGATAGGCAGCACCCATGGACCTGACACCTCGCCCCCATCTCCAGAGGCCCTCAGCAAAGCCCCGAGACGCTGGCTCTGGCAGGAGTGGGAGGGCACCTGGGGAATGCCTGCTGGCTTGGATCCAACTCTGGAAGCCTGCCCTGTTTCCTTACCCCTGGGGACAGTGGAGATCGAAGGGCGGTAAAGGGAGCGCCCGGCTGGTGGGGGCCGGGGCCCATCCCGGGGTGCTGTGTGGATTAAAGCGAGCCTGGGAATCGCACTGGGCAGCAACCAGGGCAGCGCCTGGCACACAGGGGCCCTGTGCCCGCAGGGGGCACCTCACGGCCCTCCGGGGTCTGGTACATTCTGACCGGCTGCGCCCTCCCTGCTCAGAGAACAGCCCTGCTCAGCCCGTGTAGTGACGGCGAGGTCCGTGTCCCTAGCCAGCGCGCTGAGGGAGGGGATTGTAGGGTGGCCACCCGCCGGGCTGTGAGCTGGGACAGTTGGGCCCTGCAGGAGACTCCTGCCTCAGGTGCACACAGGAGAGCGGGTTACACTGGCCCTTGGCCACCTGGGCACCTAGAAGCCACTGGGGCGCCTTACAGACCCCTTGGACTGCAACCCCCCTTGGCAAGGATGGGTGCCCCCCCTCGTCCCCACCAGTTCCTCTGGACGCTCCCTGCTACCCATCAGCACCTCGTCCATCTCCTCCTCTCCCCTGCTCCTAGCATGGCCAAGCAATGGGAGAGCAGGGCGGGCCCGATGGAGGAGCAACCAGGGCTGCTGGCACTGACACCCCTGCAGCTTCAGGAGCATGAGGGGACCCTGCGAACACGGGAGAGACCTTAGAGAGGGGAGACTTGGTCCGACGCTGCCCTCTGGGCCTGGTCTGGCAGGGAAGGACCCATGTGGGCAGCCCTGCCATAGAGCACTGCACCCCAGCATTTCAAGGCAAGGTCGGTTTATTAGCCCCATTCTATGGATGGGAGAAACTGAGGCCCAGAGAAGGGAGGTGGCTGGCTCAGGAAGCGAATCTGGCTCTTCCGTCCCTGAGCCCCACCCACAGCTGTGTCACTACGATCACAGCCAGGGAACGTCATTGGCTTCCATGGAGCTACAGTGAATGCCACCCGGCGGGATCTGGCCCATTGGCGTCAATGGTGGTAGGCTGAGTTACATTAGCTGAGGATCTGGCCTTCTCCTACAGCCCTTCTTAGGGAGCAGATCACGGGGAGACACATCCGTGTTCCCTGAGCTCGGTCCCCTTAGCCAGCTGATCCGCTGCCCCCCCCAGCGGGCGAGCCCCAAATCCAAACCAACTGCAGGAGTTTGTGACTTGGGAGCCCCCCGGGGGCCAGCGAGGGCTTGGAGCTGGCAGGGAGCAAGAGGCTCCGAGGTTCCCGGGGGGCGGGGGAGGAGTTTGGCAGAGGAGAGCCAGGCAGCTGCAAATGCCGGCAGGAGATTTTGTTCCATAGCTGTTTGCCTGTTGGCAGGGCTCAGAGCCCCGGTCTGCTGGGCAGGACTCTGTCTGGGCGGCAGCGAGGGTGTGACAGGACGAGGGGTGCAGCGAGGGGTGTCTCTGTGCCGATTGCAGCCCATGCCCCTGGGTTCCCTGTTCTGGGCCCAGGCTCTCCCAGGAGGAGTTACCGTGATGGGGAACAGGTGTTGGGGAGCACAGACACGCCAGCCCCAGCCTCTCCCAGCAGGAGGCGCTGCAGGGAATAGGGCAAGAGCAGCAGGTCTCATGGGGGACCTGAGCGTCCTGCTCAAGCCCACACGGCCGCGGAGGGTCTCGAACCCAAGTCTGCTGCCTTGCAGGGCTGCCGGGCACATGCTGATGCACTCAGCGGCCAGGCCGTGTCGGGAGCAGACAGGGAGTGGGGATGAAGGGTGACATCTGGAGACGGGTTCTGAGATCCACTTGCAGAACGGGCAGACGGGTGCCCTGTTCCCTTTCCCCTCAGGCTGGCCAAGCCCAGGCCAGCTGGGAGAACTGGGTGATTTAATGGTTGCTGCAGACGCTACCCTCTAATGGGGGGTGGGAGACTGATCCCATTCGGAGACACCCCCCCCACTGACCCGGTTAGCTCCCCACTCACTCCCAGCCAGATCTTGGGGGGCATTTCTGGCCCTGGCGTCACCTCAGAGGGAGACCTGGCCCATGGTCTGCCCGTGCCTGATGTGATCCCATTGTTTCTCCCCTCCAGGTCTAGGGCAGGCCAGCCCTCGGTGATGGAATACCGCCCCCGGCCGGACTTCCAGCCCCACCTGACGTCACTGCCATACCGAGCGGGGAGCCAGCAGATGGGGATCCTCACCGTGGGTGGGCCCCAGGCCCTGGGGGACAGGCCTTGCCGAGCGAGGCACCATGTGGCCGTCTGCAAGCAGGAGAGTTTGTCGTTCGTGGAGCTCCCCAACCTCCAGCCTCCTAGTCAAGGGGACTTTAGTCTTGTCCCGTGCTCCTCGGAGGGCTGGGGGCTCCTCAGCTCCCACAGCAGCCCCATGGATGGGTGGAGAAGCCTGCAGCTGAGTCCCGAAGGCTGGCCCCCCTGCCATCACAGCTACCCAGACCTCCACCCCAGGCTGGGCTGGATCCCAGACTCCGGGGTCCCCTTGGGAGGCAATGCTGCGAGCGGGAGCTCCGGGACTCACCCAGGGGTGGCAGGGATCTCTGCCCCGCAGGGACGGCAGGGAGTGGGGAAGGCGGACAGCTGGCCTCACAGCTCCACCTTCAAGCCACACTCGCCCCACAGGGACTCTTCTCCCCACGACATCGTCAGTGGGCCCACGAGCCCCCCGCTGCTGCCCGAGTCCCAGGGGCGAGGATCTCACGGGGTGGAGAAGGAGAAGCTGGCCTGTGAGTATTGCATGCTGGGAAAAGGCTGGCCTCGTGGGGGAGGCTGGACAGGAAGGGCAGGCAGAGGGGGTCTGGCCACATCTTGGGAGTGGGAGCCCTGCCCACCTTGGATGCTCCTTTACGAGTGCCACGCAAGCTGGGGGTGTCTGAGAGGGGGCATCTGGCAGGGCATGCTAGGGAGGAGGCATAGAGCTGAAGGCCAGAAAGGAATGTTTCTGATCTTCCACTCTCCCCTCCGGCCATGCTCCTCCAGCACAAGGGTAAGGCCTGTGGGGTTCGAACAGGAGCAGGGGTCTGGTCCCAGGTCCCCAGCTGCAGGTGGTCCCAGCTGCCCTGCAGTGGCGTAACAGCATAAATGCCAACCTCCGGGCGGAGTCTTAGGGCAGAACCCCCAATTGACTGTGAGTTCCATATGCTGATTTCACCAACCAAGGATCAAGGGCAAACCCCTGTCACCGCCCTAACCATAGAGTCCCAGCCAGTCCCCGTGGGCACCCTGATCTGTCTCGCCCCCCCGGTGAGTCTGCCTTTGTGATGGATGGATGGATGGCCGCTTACACCAAGGATCACAGCAATATTCAGAATACTTCCCGTCCCACAGGACCGGTCGCTTACCCCAGGTCGATAGCACGTTAGAGCCTACACCAAAGACAATTTTTTGTAGCCAATCCTGTAATAAACAATCTGAAGGTTTATTCTAGAGCAGCAGTTTTCAACCTTTTCCCATTTGCGGACCCCTAACGTGTTTCGAATGGAGGCACGGACCCCTTTGGGAATCGTAGACATGGTCTGCGGACCCCTTTGGGTCTGCGGCCCACAGGCTGAAGAGCAAAGACGCCCCTCAGGGCTAACCCAGGCGAAGCACTGGGGATCTTTTGCTTCTGCCTAGTAACCCTTGCCCTCCTTCCCTCAAAGTCCAGGCAACATAAAGATGCCGTTCATTCCGTTTAGGGCTTTTCATTCCCTTCCCCTCTTCCGCTCTGAGCTGCAAACTCAGCTAATGAGAGGAATTCACCCGCATGCCTCACCTTCATTGGGGAGAAAGTCTTTTGTTCTCGTTAATGTTCCAGGCTAGTCTGCCTGATGCGATGGGCCTTCCTTGCTGGGCAGACAACCCCTGCTGTGGGGGCCCAGCATTTCACATGACTAAGGCCTTGGCTAGACTTGTGAGTTACAGAGCACTGTACCTCACTCCCCGTCCACACTGGCAAGGCACGTACAGCGCTGTGTCTCCACGGCTGCAGCGCTGCTGGTACTCCACCTCCCCGAGAGGAATAACAGCTGCTGCGTAGCGGCTGAGACGCTGCTGTCCAGTGTAAACGGGGAGTAACATTACTACGCAGTGATTGACCTCCGGAAACTCCCCATAATCCTTTTAACTGGAGTGGCCTCTCTTGTTTTGTTGTGATCTCCGGAGGAGGAAGTGCCCTTTCAAAGCTCCGTTTCGGGGGCTGCTTATCAAAAAACCAAACACAGCTACAGCTAACGTTTGCTTGAAGAGAAGCAGCGTGGGGGTGGTGGTGGTTGGGGTCCGTTTCGGCGAGCAGCTGCTTATCTGGTCTATGGGAAAAAAAGAAACAGCTGCTGTTTGCTTTCAGTGAGTGAGAGGGGGTGGCGGAGGGAGGAGGGTCTGAACTTACAAGGCAGGGAGCTGACACACTCTCAGCAGCCCAAAACCCCACTCTCTCCCCCCACGCTCCCTGTCACACTCCACCTCACCCCGCACTTAAAAAGCACGTTGAATGCTGGGATAGCTGCCCATAATGCACCGCTCCCAATGCCGCTGCAGATGCTGCAAATGTGGCCATGCCAGTGCGCTGGCAGCTGGCAGTGTGGACAGGCTGCAGCGCTTTCTCTGCTGCGCTCTCCAAAGGCGGGTTTAACTCACAGCGCTGTACAGCTGCAAGTGCAGCCAAGGCCTAAATGGGTCTCTCTTGTCTGGCGATTTACACGGCCCCAGAGGCTCACAAGGCTCAAACATTGCCCTACAATACGGGCTGCAGGCTTTACACGTGAGATGAACGCCGGTGCCACGCACCAGCAGGCCGTCAGGTCAGAACACTAAGCACACTCGATAACTCTAGTGCCTGTTTCCACAATCCCAACGCCCAGCTGTGTAATTATCCGTAGTCAGCGGAAGCAGGGGGACCATGGCATGAGCTGGCACCTGGTCTACCAGCGTCATACCAGCGCTAGAATTTACCCCCCACCAGAGCCTGGACTTGGGACCCCGCCAGAGATGCCAGTTTTGGTTGGACGTATTTCTGGAAGTTTCATTGCATGACGTAATCTTGAATTTCTGGGGACTCCAGGAGGCAACTGTAGCCCCTACGGGGCACGTCATGTCAGTGATGGCAGGTGCTGAGGGGGTTTCTGGGAGGCTCCTGTGCTGAACCAGTCTCCAAACCTTTGGGCTGAGCTTAGGGTGGCCCCCTGGCCCGTTTCCCGGGGTTGTTCCTGGTTTGAGGTAGCTGCCCCGGTAAATCTGTCAGGGTGCTCAGTCGCCACGGCCGGGCCAGTTTAACGGGCTCGGGATCATCCCAGATGCCCTGCTGTTCGGTTCCCCAGAAGTGGCAACCCCAGCTCCTGCGTTCCATGCCAGACCCATGCCAGGAGAGAGCTGCAGCGTGGGCACAACAAGCCCCCGTCAGCAAACGACGGACCACGGAGCCCATCAGCCCCACGAGAGCAGCAACTCACTGTGCCGGATGCTGCAAAGCATTCTGGGATAGCATTTCTGCAAAACTAGCAGGCCCTGCCATGCTCTCAAGGGGCCCCAGAGGTTTGCAGGGACCGGCCCTGTTCAGGGAGCAGATAAGAGGAGCTCAGTGAGCTGCAGTCCAAACACAGGAGGCAATAGGTCATTCAGGGGGCCCTGTTCGCATAGCCCCTTGTCCTGGCCACACACGGTGCTCTGCAATAGCCCCCCATTGGATAGCGCCCTCTGGGATCATAGGAAAGCAGCAGGTCCTGGAAAATGCTCTTTGGTTATTTACTGTGCAGCGTCTGGTTTTGGACAGGCAGGACGGCCCAGTGGTTTCAGGGCCCTTGCCTGCGAGCCCAGGGGTTCAGCTGGAACCCAGTTAGCACTGCCATTGACGATGCAGGAACCGGAATTGAATCCAGTTCCCTGGCCCAGCGCAGGGCTGCACCAGGAGCAGACTCCAGTGCCCTCTCCCCAAGCTGAGCCAGCTCCTGCGCATGTGACAGAAATAGAGGGCGGCACACACCTCTCGGGAGGCAGCACCTGTGACAAACGGCTGGGCAGATGCCACTGTCTGCCATCTGCTCCCGCTGTCTGGGGGAAGGAGGCTGCAGGTGGAATCCAGCTGGCTAAGTGCACATCACACGCCCTGGTGCCCCGGGGGGGATACAATCCTTCCGTGCCAGGGTCCGAGGCCCAGCTCCTCAAAGGGCTTGGGTGCCTAACTCCCATGGGCCCAGCTAATTTAATCTGGAAACATGTCTGCAAACAGTACCGTGCAGACACGAGCCCATGACTTTGTTTGCTGGTGCAACCTCACGTTGGCTGCTCATGCTGTACCTAGAGGGAGGACGGCATGGCGGCTGGGAGTCAGGAGGCCCAGATTCTATTTCAGGATCAGCCATTGGCTTCCTCTGTGCCTCAGTTTCCCCCTCTGTAGAACAGGGTACATCCTGTCTCACAATGGGGGCAGAGGGGGCAACTGTGGGGCTTGATTTGCTGTGACCCCCTGGCCAGAAGTTGCTGTAAAGGTCGGGCGTTGTTGTGGAAACAGGTAGGGGCGGGCAGAGACGGGCTCAGCATTCTGGGGTCCCGGGGGAGGAAGGTTATGCACATGCCTTGTGTGTGTCGTGTCCTCTTCTGGTGATTAATCCACAGAGAGGATAATAGCCTTCTGCTGCTGCTAGCGGGTGGAGCTCCTCCTTCAGCTCAAATGGCAGAGGTCTGTGCTAGCACTCCTGGGCTTAAACCCTACTGATGTCCCATGTGGCGGTAGCACCGTGAGGCTGGAAAAGCTCCCAGGGTGGCAGGCCACGAGTTCCAGGGGATGGAGCAGCCCCATGAGCTGTCTTCCCTGGGCAGCTCCGCTCCTTTGGGCCCAAGCAGCCCTGCTCCCACATGCCTCACTTCCCTGCTAGCTGGGGCCTAATCATCACTGTGGCTCCTCTCTCCTTCCAGGGAGGAAGATCAGGGTCTACTCCCCCGAGACCCTCAGCAACATGTCCCCCAGCCTGGACGGAGACGCCGTTTTCCAGGGGTCCCCAGTCCACGAGGACGGCAGGCGTGTGGGGGAGCTCGCGCTGCGGGGGATGGAACCGCTGGATCTGAGGCCGGCTCCTGAGGGGCCTCCGCATGCGGTGCCCGAAACACTGGACCTGGCGCTGCCCCCGTGCTCGGCTGGCCGGAGCGCCAAGGGCTCGGCAGAGCAGGAGAGGCGGCGCTTCTCGGCCTCAGAGCTCATGAACAAGCTGCAACTGGCTCAGCGCAGGGCGACCTTCTCCCTCAAGCTGAGCAAGTCCCTCTCCCCCAGGAGCGCTTCCAAGGAGAAAGGGGCTTGGGCGAGCCAGGAAGGTACTGGGATTCTCAAACTGGGCTTACTGGTCAAACTGGTATGGTTGGCTTGGGGCCTTTCTTTCTTTCTTTCTTTCTTTCTTTCTTTCTTTCTTTCTTTCTTTCTTTCTTTCTTTCTTTCCATTGATTCCAACGCCCTTTGCATCAGACGCTGTGTCCCGCTATAGGGGCAGGTTAGTGGCTTTCACGCTATGGTGTACAGGCCTGTGGTCCTTGGTGCCCATCCTGGGGGACCTCCCTCCCAGTCCACATTCAGTGGCGAGGTCTGGGAGTGGTGATGGTGGTCCACAAGGCCTCTCTCGTTGAGTGGTCCCCCGGAATGAAGATGGTGGAGAACCACGTTCCTGGGAGGAGACACGGGCGGAAGGGGCACATCTGTAATGCCAGCTCCCCCCCTACCCATGTGCTTCCTCTCGGACTGGCAGGGAAAATGTGAGAAGGGGGTGGAGTCGCCATGGCCGTGGCGAAGGGATGGGGTGGAATCCTGGACCGCTTTCCCTCTCTGCCCCCATCATCGCACAAGTGCATGACAGGATTCTCCCTCTTCCCCTGAGCTGTTAGGCCTGTTCAAGGCAGGTTAGCGATGGCCCAGTGGAGGCAGGGGAGGAAGGGCGCCCTGATGCCAGCCCAGCTCCTCCCTGCTCGGCTGTGAAGGTGCTGTCCATCCTTGCAGGTAAACCGAATGGAAGGGAGCAGAGCCGCAGCAGCACGGGCAGCAATGGCCTCCCGTCCCCAGAGCTGCCCAGTGAGCCAGGGAACGTCTGGCCCAGGTAAAGCCAGCGGGGAGAGCCCACGACCCTAGGGGGGCATTCCCAGCCCACCAGAAAGCACAGGCGAGTGGGCAGGCTGCAGGGATCTGGACTGTCTAGAGAGGGGGGATGGAGGAAAGTGACGCCGAGTTCCTCGGAGCAGCTGGATTTCCCAGGCCATGGGCTGGCGGGGACTGGGCTGCAAACCCAGTTATCGATGAGTGCTGTGAACCAGACCCCAGAAACCCAGCGCTGCCCAGAAACCCAGCATCCCAATGGAGAAGGGAGTGAGCCCCCCTGGAATCCACCTTGTGGGCCCAAGCCCGGCCCCACAGTGTGGGGAGAATGTTCCCCATTTCACCCACTGCAGCCCCCCAGGCACGTCTGAGCCAGGCTGGACGCCAAGGGGAGAGGCACACGAGAGGCGTTTCTCAGCCCCACTGTTTTCTAATAGTCTTTTCTCTCCTTATTTATTTTTGATTTTTTTTAAGATCCTAAAATAACCAGTAAATGATCAGCTCAGTGTTCAGCTGGCGCTAACAGCTGGCCAGGCAGGTGGGCTCTGGCCACGCTGGTGTTTGGAAGGGGGAGGGACACCCAGCCACACGGCCCCACCCGTTTCACAACATGCTGATGGCCTTGCAAGGTGCATGTCACCCCCCTGGGGCTGGTGCGATGCCTGTGCCAGGCGCAGGCGATGGAGGAGCAGGGCCATGCCCATAGGGCTGGGTGGGGCGGTGAATGTAGTGAGAACCCCTGGTCCCATTGTGGCTTCTGATCAGCACTGGGATGAACGAACTCAGGATCAGGCTGCATGGCGTGACTCAGCCCCCAGGCCCTGATCCTTCACCCTATAAGTCAGTGTGGGGGGTGCAGACTCCAGCCCTCACCCAACCCCGTGTGTTCCCCTCTGTAGGAGTGAGGTGGAGCTGGGTGGGTGCCCGAGCGCTTTGGTCCAGCACGAGAGGCGGCAGTCGAGGTTCCTCCTGAACTGTAAGCAGCTGGCTCGCCCCTCCCGGGGGATTTCCCCTCTGCCTTCAAGAGCGCACATCCCAGCTGGCAGGACAGCCGTGCTGAGTCCTTTAACGCCGGGGCAGGGATCACGTGGGCCCCCCCACAGCCAGCCACTGCGCCCCTATCCCTGGGGCATCTGCTGCCTGGTCCAGAGCCGGCTGGCAGCACAGGGCACAGATGCCAGAGAGAAGTGCCTGCCTGAAATGGGCACAGAGGGAAGGAGCTGCTGGCCTGTGCCCCTGGCCTGGCTAGATGGTAGAGGGCAAAGCTGGCATGGACCCTCCCTCCTGCTCTTATGGCCAATCCTCTGCTCCCCACCCCGGCCCTTAGACCCAGGCCAGTGCCCCTGCTCCTAGCCATAGTGCCAGCCACTGCCCCATCCAGGTCATACCCGCCTGGGGTTACCCTAGGGCCCCACGAGGGGTGCCCCCTTCGCCCTGGGGATGGCGTCTCGTTCCCTGCTGAAGGGCCCCCTCGGCCCAGTGCCTGGACGCTGACCACCGCCCCCACCCCTCTAGCCGTCCTGTACCAGGAATACAGCGACGCCGCCATTGCCCGGGAGATCCAGCGGCAGCAGCGGGAGGATACCCTGGCGGAGGAGGAGGAGGCTGCCCTGGCGCCGCCCAAGACCAACCTGTCGCCCAGCAGCCCATTCCGCTCGCAGTGCTCGTCCCGCGGCTCCACCTTCTCGCTGTGGCAGGACATCCCGGACGTGCGGGGCAGCGGGCTGCTCAGCACCATCAGCCTTCAGGAGTGCAAGCTGCAGGAGGTGAGGAGCTGGCACCTGTTGTCAGAGGTGTTGTCAGAAGCTACCGGTATGGTGCTTTGCTCTGCCCTCTCCTTGTTGGTATTACTCGGCTGCGTGCGTGTGTTCCCTCTGCCTGCTGCCCCAGCTCTGCGCAGAGAGCTGACACAGCAGACCCGAAGAGAACCCCCAATGACCACAGAGTCTAGTAAGGTACGAAGGCCCGTCGGCCAGGTTTATTGCCGTATTGGATACAGTAGTAGTTCTCCGCAGATTACTAGTCTACTGAGCATACTACGAATATGTACCCACGGTCAATGGACTCAGCTCAGTCCAGCGGGACTTTCCACTGCCCCCAGGCCGGACAAAGACATCGCCCCAAGGATGCATTCTTATACACAGGCACAAACAGTTTACACATCACTCCTGACGTATTGAGGTACAACCCTTCTACGTAGCAAGGTACAACCCCTCTACGTAGTAAGGTGCCGCCTCTCACCTAGTACATGTTGGTTTGAACAAAACAACTCTATCCATCATATTACCCTTTTGCCGCTGTCATTGGGATGGATCAGTCTGTTCCTTGTTATCTGTGTGGACTGTGCAAGTATGTGAACGTTCTGATATCTAGTGTTAGTACCTTTTAGGTACGTATCTTCTTGCAGCATCAGCCCTTTCCTTGCCAGTTTCTGTGAGCAGGGCCTGCCTCTGGCTCACAGCTTCACTTTGCTTTATGTTAGCAAAGTCTTGGCCATTATTTTAGTTCAGGCCTCAGGCCTCATACTGGGCCTTTATCAGGGCCTTCACTTACTACAGCACCCTGCTCAGGGCCTGGGCACCAGGATGCAAAGTCTTTCCCAGCACCTGGTCAGCCGTCGCCCACACAGAGCCAGGCCTGGCATCAACCCCATCCCGGGACCCCAGGGCTGGCAGGACCCTCCTGGGCTGGCAGGTTCCTGCCATTGGTTCCATTGTTCTGAGGCCCACATTGTCCGTTAGCTTCAGTTGCTCTTTCCCCTCCCTGCCCCCCCAACGCATTCATAGGGCCATCACCAGCACTGGGCTAGCGGGAGGCTTTGGGTCAGGGCTGAGGGGCACTGGGAGCTGGGGGAGGGGGAACCCAGGGCTGGGATAGCAGGGGGCTGCGGGTCAGGGCTGAGGGGCACCAGGAGCTGGGGGAGGGGGAACCCAGGGCTAGGATAGCAGGGGGCTGTGGGTCAGGGCTGAGGGGCACCGGCAGAGCTGGGGAACGGGACGCCAGGGCTGGGATAGCAGGGGGCTGTGGGTCAGGGCTGAGGGGCACCAGGAGCTGGGGGAGGGGGAACCCAGGGCTGGGATATTAGGGGGCTGTGGGTCAGGGCTGAGGGGCACCGGCAGAGCTGGGGAACGGGGACCCCAGGGCTGGGATAGCAGGGGGCTGCAGGTCAGGGCTGAGGGGCACTGGGAGCTGGGGGAGGGGGACCCCAGTGCTGGGATATTAGGGGGCTGTGGGTCAGGGCTGAGGGGCACTGGGAGCTGAGGAACGGGGGAGCCCAGGCTGGGATATTAGGGGGCTGTGGGTCAGGGCTGAGGGGCACCGGTAGCTGGGGAATTGGGGAGCCCAGGCTGGGATATTAGGGGGCTGTGGGTCAAGGCTGAGGGGCACCGGTAGCTGGGGAATTGGGGAGCCCAGGGCTGGGATAGCAGGGGGCTGTGGGTCAGGGCGGAGGGGCACCGGGAGCTGGGGAACAGGGGAGCCCAGGGCTGGGATAGCAGGGGGCTGTGGGTCAGGGTGGAGGGGCACTGGGAGCTGGGCAGTAGGTGAGGGTGGCAGACCCAGCCAAGCAGTAGAAAAGCTGATGGGAATCGTGCACCTTGGCAAAACTGCAGGGCCCAGGAGGTCGAGCTGCACTGGGGAAGCACCAGGCTCCGGCAGGGAGGCTGCTGGTCAGATCCCGAGGATCACTAGGTTTGGGTTGGAGAGTGTGGACAGCACCTGCCCGTGCTGGGCCCGGCTCTCGCCAGGGCTGCCAGGCCAGGACTTTGGGGAGCCCCCAGAGCTGTGATTCAGGAAATGCTGAGACACCCCCAGGAGGGCAAAGGGGCAGGGGAGGGGCTCAGGCTCTGCCTCCCAGCAGCTGATCTCTGATGGGGGGGGGGGATAGCTCAGCAGTTGGAGCACTGGACTGCTAAACCCAGGGTTGTGAGTTCAATCCTTGAGGGGGCCATTTTAGGAACTGGGGTAAAAATCTGGGGAGTGGTCCTGCTTTGAGCAGAGGGTTGGACTATAGATACCTCCTGAGGTCCCTTCCAATCCTGAGAGTCTATGATTCTATGCAGTGTGTGCTGCTTGCACTGCTGCTGGAGCTGCACACCCCTGTCCCAGAACCCCCACCCCCACTACAGTGGCCAACTTTCTCCCCTGCCTCTTTCTCTTGAGGCCCTTGCTCCTCTTTCTACTCCCACTGTGGCTCGCCGCTCTCTCCCCTGCCGGCTGAGCATGGCTCTAGGGGTGGAAGGGTGATTGGGGGAGGGAGAGACAGGCTCCGGGATTGGGGGGGTGAGTGGGGCAGGACAGGGGAGCTGCTGGTACCCCTCTCCACCAGAGCCATTCCTGAGTGCTCGCTCTTGCCCCGGCAGGCCAAGTTTGAGCTGATCACCTCGGAGGCCTCCTACATCCACAGCCTCTCCATCGCGGTGGAGCACTTCATGAACTCGCCGCAGCTGAACGAGTGCCTGGGGGCCCAGGAGAAGCAGTGGCTCTTCTCCAAGCTGCCCGAAGTGAAGGCCGTCAGTGAAAGGTCAGTCCTCCCAGGGGACGGGGCCTTTTGACCTCCTGCAAAGTGCTGCTGGGGGGCAGGGGGGTGAGGCAGGAGTGAGCCGAGGGGCCATTTCAGGCTCTTCCCCCTGCAGCTCTGCCCAGCGCCCTGGTCCAGGTGGGCCCAGGGTCTGGAGATGCCGGAGCTCTGTGCACCGTGGGGTTGTGGTGCAGACGTGTGTTGCTGTCGGGTGCTCTCTTGTGGCCCTGTCTCAGGGTCTAACACCTTAATGCAGGGCCGGGGGGAGCTGAAAACCCTTCTCCAGACAGGAGGGAGACCATTCCCAACGCTGTCTCGAGCGTCCACCGGGCGTGACCAGGGCATTGGCATAGTGCCCCCGCCAGGTGCTGGGAAAGGCGGGGGGTTTCCTCGGGGCCGGCTGGGCTGGGGTTCGCCTGCCCGCTGAGGCCCCGTCTCGCCCCCTGGCTTCCCGGCAGGTTCCTGCTACAGCTGGAGGAGCGGCTGGAGGCGAACATCCTGCGCTTCGACATCTGCGACATCGTTCTGCACCACTGCCCGGCCTTCCGCCGGGTCTACCTGCCCTACGTCACCAACCAGGCCTACCAGGAGCAGACCTACCAGCGCCTGCTGTGTGTGAACACCCCCCCCCGCCCACTAAATGCCCCTCGCTGCTTCACAGCACCACCCCGGGGGGCCACGCACAGATGGGAGAGCTGAGTGGGGAGCTCTGGACTGGGGGGCGGTGAGCAGGCGAGGGGAGCTCTGGACTGGGGGAGCTAGTGAGCAGGTGGGGGCAGCTCTGGGCGGGGGGCCTGGTGAGCAGGTGGGGGCAGCTTTGGGCTGGGGGGGCTGGTGAGCAGGTGGGGGCAGCTTTGGGCTGTGGGAGCTAGTGAACAGGTGGGGGCAGCTCTGGGCTGGGGGGGCTGGTGAGCAGGCGGGGGGAGCTCTGGGCGGGGGGCCTGGTGAGCAGGTGGGGGCAGCTCTGGACTGAGGGGGACAGTGAGCAGGCGGGGGGAGCTCTAAGCTGGGGGGCTGGTGAGCAGGTGGGGGGAGCTCTAGGTTGGGGGGCCAGTGAGCAGGTGGGGGGGGCTCTGGGCTGGGGGGCTGGTGAGCAGGTGGGGGGAGCTCTAGGTTGGGGGGCTGGTGAGCAGGTGGGGGACTCTGGGCTGAGGGGCTGGTGAGCAGGTGGGGGGAGCTCTAGGTTGGGGGGCTGGTGAGCAGGTGAGGGGAGCTCTAGGTTGGGGGACTGGTGAGCAGGTGGGGGGAGCTCTAGGCTGGGGGGCTGGTGAGCAGGTGGGGGGAGCTCTGGGCTGGGGAGGCTGGAGAGCAGGTGGGGGGAGCTCTAGGCTGGGGGGCTGGTGAGCAGGTGGGGGGCTCTGGGCTGAGGGGCTGGTGAGCAGGTGGGGGGAGCTCTAGGTTGGGGGGCTGGTGAGCAGGTGAGGGGAGCTCTAGGTTGGGGGACTGGTGAGCAGGTGGGGGGAGCTCTAGGCTGGGGGGCTGGTGAGCAGGTGGGGGGAGCTCTGGGCTGGGGAGGCTGGAGAGCAGGTGGGGGGAGCTCTACGTTGGGGGGCTGGTGAGCAGGTGGGGGAGCTCTAGGCTGGGGGGGCTGGTGAGCAGGTGTGGGGAGCTCTGGGCTGGGGAGGCTGGAGAGCAGGCGGAGGGAGCTCTGGCTTGGGGGCTGGTGAACAGGTGGGGGAAGCTGTAGGTTGGGGGGCTGGTGAGCAGGTGGGGGGAGCTCTAGGCTAGAGGGCCGGTGAGCAGGCGGGGGAGAGCTCTGGGCTTGGGGAGGGGAGGTAACCTGTGTTCCCCACAGCCTCCTTCAACCTTTCCCCCATCTCTATGTGTCCATCCCTGTCTCCTCTGAGCTCTTCAGGGATTTGGTCCATCAGGGATGCTGGGGGGTTCTCACCAGCTTCCCCTTCCCACCCCCTCCTGTTCGAAGGCTCCTGTCATGCCCTGTCCGGGATCCTGCTAGTTCCTGCAGGGATGTCTCCTGCGGTGAGGGGGCAGGGGTGACAACTCCTGGAGGAGGCCCCTGGGTGCTGCGGTGGAGAGCTCTGGGTGCCGCAGCGCTTGCTTGTGGCCGGATTGAACAGCCCACTCATGTCAGTGGAAAGACCTCAGCTGACCCCGGTGGGCTTTGGGGACCTGGCTCGTCGTGCTGCCCCTAGCACGCTAGCTCTGGGGACTCGCTAACATTCCTGTCCACATTTCTCCAGGCAGGACAATCCTAAATTCCCAGGGATTCTGGCAAAGCTGGAAGAAGGGCCAGTGTGTCAGCGCTTACCTCTCACTTCCTTCCTCATCCTGCCCTTCCAGAGGGTCATGCGTTTGCAGATGCTGGTGGAGGTGAGCTTGGGGGTGGGGGCAGAGGTGTAACTGGAAAGAATCAGTCTGGCCAGAGCCAGCCTGGCATTAAAGGGAAATACCCTGAATTATAGAGCACCACATGCAATCTAAGGCCTATCTCTGCCACTGACCACTGTTAGTCCCTGGGCACATCGCTTCCCTGCCCCGTGCCTCAGTTTCCCCCGTCCCATGCGGATACCCCACCTTTGTGAAGTGCTTGGAGAGCTGCAGCTGAGGAGGGCTCAGTGTTACTACACGGCCCTGTTGTTTTGTTATTACTTGGGCCGAATTCCCGATGGGCTCCCTGGGGGCTGTGCCCGAGTGACAAGCAGCGTAAAGCCATTGTCAGAATGGCGGGATGTCCCCCGGAGATTGTTAAAACCCATGTCACCTTTCACCACCCACCGACGCCCTTTCTCTCGGTGGCACTACACTGGTCAGTCTTAGGCGGTTTCACTTTCCATCTCTCATGCCAAGCCCGAGCCTGTGGTGTTAGCAACCCAACGACGCAGGGCTTGCTTAAAACCTGGTTGCAGGGCATTCAGTCATTTCTGCTGGCTAGCTCTCTATGTAGATCAGAGATCATGTCCCACCAAACTGCCAGGTAGGGGTGTTTTAAGTGCCTTACAAGGGCAGCGTCATTTTACGGATGGGGAAACTGAGGCACAGAGGGGCGACGTGGCTTGTCCAAGGCCTGGGAACTCTGCCTGATTCAGAGCAGGGTGTCTGGTAACTGTGCTGAGTGCCCTAACCACCCGGCTTCTGGCTCTTCTGGGGTGGGTCTCTCCTGCTCTCTCTGAATGATTTCAGCTTTCTTTCAGTAAGTAACCGGACATTTTTTTGAACCTCAAACATTGTCACAGGACGGGAACACCTGTGTCCTGCCCGGCTCTGTTATTAAATCTTCCCCCAGCTATCGGCAAACATAACACGATCGCGAGCTGTCAGGTGACAGTGGTACAGAATAGCAGAGGGAGTCACTTTCTTCCAACACTGCACAAGGAACCCTCTCTGCTTCCCTGGAGAGCATCTGCCAAGGGCTTCCCCCGCATGGCCCCTGCCTGACGGTCTGCTCCAGATGTGAAGAAAAAGCTCCCAGACTGTCCAATGTGCCACTTCCCACAGGCTGGAGATATCCGAGCCGCAGACTGGGGCAGCAGCCGCCCTGGGGCTTCACAGTTAGACCCATGACGGGAGCTGAAGGCTTTCAGAGGCCCGGGATGTAGGGCATCAGTGACCTGCTACCACTCTCGCCTCTCCCTTATATCCCACTCGATCCACGCACCCTTTCTTTGGTACCCGGTGCCTAACTCTGCATCCGGAAACAAACTCCCTGCGCTGGCTGCCGCCGTGGTGCTTCGGGGGACCAAGGGCGGCAGCGTGGCCTGGTGGATAGAGCCAGACCTGAGTGTTATTCCCAGTTCTGCTACCGGCTTATTAGGCGACCTCGGGCAAGTCACAGCCCATTTGTGCCTTAGTTTCCCAGCTGGAAAATGGGGGTGAAGATACTGATCTCCTTTGGACTGTGCTTTGAGCTGATAACAGAGCCGTCTGAGAGCTGGCTATTATTGTGCAGGAGAGACCAAAGCCTCCATGGAAAGCTACCAATTTGCACTGACCCCGATCAGACACTCTAGATTGCCCTGAGATTTCCCAGCTGCCTGGAGCTCCCAGTACAGGGGTGGGAGGGCTCAATATACCCCCTCCCCCCTAATACTGTAAGTGTTACCCCCTGTGACGCAGTAGGGATGGTCTGAATGGGAGAGCAGGGGATGACTTTAGGTGATGGACAGGACCTGAGCCTGTAACCTGAGCCAGGCAGGGGCTGGGAGGAGTCGGCACCTTTGCCCAAAGCTGGACAAAGGAAGAGAGCCGGCTGGAGAGGTTTTTGGTTTCAGTTTTGGGCTGGCTGGGAAGAGGCAGGGAACCCCAAGTCTGGGGTCTAAGCTCCTTGCCCCCCAGAGGGACCTGGCTGAGGGGTCCTGGTTGTACCTACAAGCCCTGCCTGGGACTGTGTTCCTGTCGTCTAATAAACCTTCTCTGTTACTGGCTGGCTGAGAGTGATGGTGAATCACAGGAAGTGGGGGTTGCAGGGCCCTGACTCCCCCACACTCCGTGACACCCCCATGGCCAGGTACTGTGCCCGGGACCAGGACTGTTATTAATTAGCTCGAGTGTCCTAAGTTGTTTTTTAGGACACACTGGACCTCGTTCCTCGTGGCTCTGGATGGAGGCAACACTCACCGGCACCAGAGAGGGCGGAATGGATTTGGCAGCTTTTGCCATCGCTTTGCCCCGGTCTGTGTTAGCCAGGAGGCCAGAGCACAGCGCAAAGGGCCCTGTAAAGGTTTGCCCCAGGGGCAGGGTCACAGTGCATTGGGCTCAGCCTACACCAGCCATGTCCCCGGCCAGGGAGAACTCACAATCGTTGGGCTACCGAGTGCCTGTGCTGAGATCAGCAAAGTCCCCCTGGCTTCACAGGGCACCAGCCGAATTCGACCTCGAACACGCTACAGGTCTGAGTCTGTAGCTCCGGCATCAGCTGGTGCTGTTGACCCGTTCTGCTCCTGGGACATTTTGCACTGGGTTCATGCTGCTGATCTGTGAGGCCGGTACCGGTCAGGGGTCCTGATCTCTGGTGCTGAGGGGTTTGGCTTGGGACTGACACCTGGGGCATCTGACGCTTCTTAGTTCGATGTGTTTTTTGCCTCCTGCTTGCAGAACATCCTGAAACGCACATTGCAGGGCTCCCGGGACGAGGCCACGGCCACCAAGGCCTTCAACCAGCTCAAGAAGGTAATTGACGAAGGCCAGGACAGGCTTTCAGAATGGGATAACATCTCTCCCGTGGTTCTCTCCACATGGGCTGTGAGGAGTGGGCCGGTGGGACGGCAGGATGGGCACTGCTTCGTCTCTGTGACTGGAGCTGTGTGTGTGTGGAGAGGGGAGGGTGTACGTTGGGGCCTTTCTGATTTGGGGGTGTGTGTGACTGGGGCAGGTGTCCTTGCAGGGAGAATTGTGGGTCCTCTCTGTCGTCTTGGCCCAGATTTTCCATGGCACTGAGTAGCAATGCCGTGCCGCACAGAGGGGACTGTCAGGGAATCGCTTACACCTCAGCAACACCCTAGATGTTGGCATGGGTTAGAGCAGCCTTGGGGCAGCTCTAACTTCCACCAGCTGGCAATAATGCTCCCCGTATCCCCAGAGGACTGTATGCCAGCCAGGACTGCCTGGAGTACTGGGCTCTCTGGGTATGACGCCGGGGCCAGTTCTGCTGGCTCTGTGCCATCTGGGGGAGATTCTCAGCTGGCCGGCCCTGGGCGCTTTCTGGCCCCTCTGCACTGACTGAACGGAGATTCGACGTGGTGGCGGCTAACGGCTCCCTTGCCTCCTCAGCTCGTGAAGGAATGCAACGCCAGCGTCCAGTCCATGAAGAGAACCGAGGAGCTCATTCATCTGAACAAGAAAATCCACTTTGAAAGTAAGGTGAGCGTGGTGACTAATGTGGCAGGAAGCGGAGGGCGGGCAGAGTCCTTGGAAAGTCGGTTTCCCTCAGAAAGCAGTGAACCCAGAGAACACAGACCGAGACTGGCTCTCCCCTAGAGAAAATACAGCCAGGGCATGTGTGTCTTGGGCCATATACGTCTTGGGCCAACTCCAGGGACTGCAGAAGATGCCATGGGGCAAATCAGCCAGATCTAGCGTGTGTCCAGTGGAGAGAGACAGATGTACACCCCGTGGGGATCTGGCCCCGGGCTCTGAACAGAGTGTGCCCCCACCCAAAGGTGTTCTAGCCACAGACACATCTGGGTTCAACACCGTGTGAGTTGGACAGGGTGACACTCGGTCAGCCCTGCCTGGGAACCCAGGCTCCAGTGGGGTTTGAAGTCCAATCTCGTAACATGCAGGTGATGAGCTCCGAGTTCACACGGTGACATGGGTGGAGACGTAGCGTCTATGGGCTCTGGATGCCTCGTCCATATGGCCACATATTCCTTTGCGCTCTGTATCTTTCACTGATCACCCAGCCACCCTAACCACAGCCAGAATAAAATCCTTACTGAGCCCCAGGCTTCAGCTGAGCCCCTGGTGCAGCTACATCATAGGAGGTTCACGCTGGGCCATTGATGTGTCCTGGTCTGGTGATCCTCGTGTCTCCGGGATGAAGCCTTGCACACCCTCCCGGCTCTGACGTCTCCTCCTTTCTGGGCCGGGGCCCTGGGCAGATCTTCCCGCTGATCTCGCAGTCGCGCTGGCTCGTGAAGCACGGGGAGCTGGTGGAAGTGGACATGCAGCTCAGCAGCACCCTCGCCGCCAAGTTCAAGCTCTCCACGAAGACGGTGTATCTCCACCTCTTCAACGACTGCCTCCTCCTCTCCAGGAGGAAGGAGTGAGTGGCGGGGCAGGGCCAGGCGAGCTGCATGGGATGGATGGGATAGTCTGCGGCGCGTGGGTCTAGCCAGCCTGGCTTTCCTTGGCTGGAGTTCACGTGCTGGCCCCCTCGGACTCACGGGGCCGGAGGAGCAGGAGGGGGCAGTGCGCTGTCCTCCCAGCAGTGGGACGAGACCCTAGGCTAACAGGTTGTAGATAGCTCTCCTGCCAGGTCTCCGCTGCATGCCCACTCATGCTTGCCCCTGTGCAGGGAGGAGAAAGTTAGTCACAGCTTGGGAGCAGGTGCTCGAAGCTCCACATTCACCCTGCAGTCGGCACTCTGAGCCTAGACAAGTTTGTGGCGATTTCTGGCCCGCAGGGGAGAGGTCCCAGTGGAGTCTGGGGGATGTGCAGCCTCAGCCTGGGCCCGTCTGTCGTGCTGGGCAGGCCCCAGAGTGAAAGCCGATCCTGCCCGTGCCTCGTTTCCCGGTTCCCTCCGGCACAGGAGCAGCGTGTCCCGCTCCCCAGATGTCAGCGCCTGCCACGCACCAGTGCTGAGCACCGGGAGCTGCTGCCCCTCAGTCACCAACTCTCCCTTTGCCTGTCTCACCCAGGACAGGGAAATTCGCCGTCTTTGTTCACGCCAAGATGCCGGAGCTGAAAGTGACCGACCTGAGCAGGAAGCTTCACGCGGTCCCAGGACAAATCTTCCACCTCCAGCTCTTCGACAGCCAGCGGCTGAAGCACCAGGTCTTGCTGCGGGCACAGACTGAGTGAGTGCCCAGTGGGGCAGGGCCGTCTCCATGGGACACTCCCAAACACCCCAGCTCAGCTCCCCAGGGGATGGGGAGAAGAGGCTCCTGCCCGCTGTCACCTGGCTCGGGTGAGGGTTACGCACCAGCCTGGGACGGGAGCCCATCTTGCTGGCCAGCTGGTGGGGATCTGGCCAGCGGACAGCCAGCATTTCTGGGAGTTGCTGCTGAGCGATGACCGGGGGGCTGTCTCTGACTCCACCAGCAGGGGGCCTGCTGAGCCCTTGAGCAGCGCCAGTGTCCCAGCAGCGGGCACAGCTGACATGGGCACCAAGCCCGCCTGTGGCAGGGCATCACACTCATCCCCCAAGCCACCAGGCTGCTGGGTAGGGAGGGACCTAGCTGGCCCCAGAGGTGGGCTTACCGGAGTGGGAACCATAGAATGCTCATCGGGACGGCTCCACAAGACTCCAGCCAGGACCAGAGCTGGTCCACAGGCTGCCAAGTTTGGCGCTGCCCCTGGGGCTGGATCAGAACCGTTCTGGAGTTCTGGGGCATCAGGGTCTGGGATTTGGGTTTGGCTCTCCCCAGTTCTGAGCCTGTTCAGATCAGGGGGTCGGCCTGGGTGGCTCTCTGGGAGCCTCGCCTGTCCTGCCGAGACTGTGCTGACCAGCTCCATCTGGCCCTGCAGGAGTGAGAAGCAGCGGTGGATCTCGGCAATGGTCCCGTCCAACCCCCAGACGGACAGGGAGCACGTCACTGAGAACGCAGGTACCCCTGAGAACGCACCCGCCCCCCTCCTTGAACCCAGCAAGGGACCAGCCTGGCCGCAGCAGGAATGAAGTCTGCCAAGGTCTCGGGTCCCAGGGGCATGACCCTGCTTTGGACACGGCAGCTCTGCTGTGACTTCTGGTTTCTGTCCCTCATCCCTGAGTACTCCCCTGCCCCGGCACCTAGCGTCCAGGTGCCCCAATCACACACAGGTAACATGGTGCCATGGAGCAGTCGCTCCTGTCAGGCCAGCGCCAGCCGCACCGTTTCCACAGTCATGTGCCTCTCACTGCTCCCAGCTGAGCTCAGGCAGGGCTAGGCTGGCTCCAGGGGGATGTGTCCAGCCACATCACTAGGGAGATTTTGTCCCTGGTGGAACCTTGAGGGCCACAGGCCACAGGCTCCGTGCTCTTCCCCCTGCTGGCGCTCCAAAAGCAGCACCTCCATTTCCCTCTGCCGGGGGCTGCACATGGCTCCTGATCGGCTCCGACCGGCAAAAGGCAGCAGCAGAATCCCAGCCACGGAGGCTTCTGCTCCTGCTGCAGCCCAGGCCGCTCCCTAGCAAAGGCGATAATAACCGGAGCATGACAATCGCTGCGTTTCCCTCAGCACCTTCCTTCGGATCCCAAACCCTGCTTACAAGGGCCCTGTCTGGGGTTCCGGACGGCGCGTGACCCTCTGTGTCTTGCTGCTGCTTCCAGATACCGCCCAGGTCCAGTGCATCAAGGCGTACAAGGCCCAGGAGCACGACGAGCTGAGCTTGGAGAAGGCGGACATCCTGGGGGTCAAGACGAGGACCAGCGATGGTGAGAGGCCCTGGCTTCGTCGCTCTTCTCCCTCTCCAGCCCCAAAGCCGCAGCGGCTGGCAGGCCAGGCAGTGCCACCTGCCCTCCCTAATGTTTCCTTCTCTCCCGCCTAGGCTGGCTCGAGGGGATCCGCCTGTTGGACGGGGAGAGGGGCTGGGTCCCTCAGGGGCACGTGGAGGAGATCACCAGCCTGGGTGCCCGGCTGCGCAACCTGCGTGAGAATGACCGGGTCAAGCATGCCACGCGCAAGCTGGAGGAGGAGCAGGAGTGAGCCGGCCGGGGGAGACCCTGGGAACACAGCCTGAGCCCTGCAGCGTGGGCAGGACCATGTACACAATGCTGGGGGCAGGGTTGCCAAGTCAGCGCCCTGGGCACACCGAACTGCACCGGACGACGGTAGCAACAGGTGGACGATCTCCCACGGCCTCAGCGCTCCCCACTGCTGACTCAGGCTCCAGGGAGGGAACGAGGCCCCGGGAACCCTCTCCACAAACAGACTTGCTGTTCCGTGCTCTCTACGTGGTTTTGTGGCTACTCTGGGCGGGATCCTGGCCTGGTCCCCGCGGGCACGGCCAGCCAGGGGGAACCATATGGCAATGAATTCTCTGCCCTGGCCCCTGTCTGAAACAGGATACTGGGTGAGGGGGACCCTTGGTCTGACCCAATGCGGCCATTTGGGTGTTCAGGCAGCACCCACTCAGAGCATCATCTGCTTGGAGGGCAGGGACCAGCCAGGCAAGTGTCTCCCCAGCTGGGATGGGCCCCTCGTGGGGGGAGCACCACGCCACCTCCACGGCCCCTAGGCTTCTCAGGGGTAGGGTGGGGGCACGTTCCTGCTGCTGCCAGCCTTGGCCAGCATCACTCCAGGGAGGAAGGACCCCATTAGTGATCCCCAGAGCTGCCCATTCTTTGAGGAGGGGCTGCAAGGCAGGGGGTCACCCCCTAAACAGCATCGCCAAAGCCGGGCTTCAGGCCCCTCCCCTTCTCTGGAGGTTGTACTGCTCTGCCAACCGGGCACCGCTGGCCCGGCACGCTGCCACCGGCGCTCCCCTGCGATGGCCTGTGGGGCTGGATCTCCCTCGTTGTCATGGCAGGGGCCAGCCACGGCTCCCTCCACCACGGCCCGGCCAGGGCGGGGGGCCAGGATCCTCTGCCCACAGCTGGGGGGTCCGCAAAGGAGCCAGGGCGGGAACAGCCCCTGCTGCCATCTCACCCGCTGTTCCAGCCTGAGCCAAAGGAGGGAGACGCCGGAGAGCCGGGGCAGGGCCAGGGTTTGCATGGACTCCGCGTCAGTAAAGGCCTTAATTTGCTGCTGGGGGATGGGTGTTTCTTTCACTGGTTCCATTGGGCCGTGCCCACTGCTGGGCTGTTCCCCTCCTGAGCCAGCCCCCCTCCCCCCGCTCCGCTGATGCCCCTCAATCCCGATCTGCAGCCGCCTCCTATTCCCCTCCTAAGCCGCCCCCCCAGCCCTGCTGGTGCCCCTCAATCCCGACCTGCAGCCACCTGCTAGTCCCCTCCTGAGCTGCCCTCCTGCCCCAGCTCTGCTGGTGCCCCAAAATCCCGACCCGCAGCCCCTCGCTATTCCCCTCCTGAGCTGCCCCCCTCCCCCAGCTCTGCTGGTGCCCCAAAATCCTGACCTGCAGCCCCCTGCTATTCCACTCCTGAGCACCACCCACACCCTGCTGGTGCCCCTCAATCCCAACCTGCAGCCCCCTGCTATTCCACTCTTCAGCCACCCCCCGCCCTCCTGGTGCCCCTCAATCCCGACCTGCAGCCCCCTGCTATTCCACTCCTGAGCGCCGCCCACACCCTGCTGGTGCCCCTCAATCCTGACCTGCAGCCCCCTGCTATTCCACTCCTGAGTGCCACCCACACCCTGCTGGTGCCCCTCAATCCCGACCTGCAGCCCCCTGCTATTCCACTCCTGAGCACCGCCCACACCCTGCTGGTGCCCCTCAATCCCGACCTGCAGCCCCCTGCTATTCCACTCCTGAGCGCCGCCCACACCCTGCTGGTGCCCCTCAATCCTGACCTGCAGCCCCCTGCTATTCCACTCTTCAGCCACCCCCCGCCCTCCTGGTGCCCCTCAATCCCGACCTGCAGCCCCCTGCTATTCCACTCCTGAGCGCCGCCCACACCCTGCTGGTGCCCCTCAATCCTGACCTGCAGCCCCCTGCTATTCCACTCCTGAGTGCCACCCACACCCTGCTGGTGCCCCTCAATCCCGACCTGCAGCCCCCTGCTATTCCACTCCTGAGCTGCCCTCCTCCCCCAGCTCTGCTGGTGCCCCTCAATCCCGACCTGCAGCCCCCTGCTTTTCCACTCTTCAGCCACCCCCCGCCCTGCTGGTGCCCCTCAATCCTGACCTGCAGCCCCCTGCTATTCCACTCCTGAGCGCCACCCACACCCTGCTGGTGCCCCTCAATCCTGACCTGCAGCCCCCTGCTATTCCACTCCTGAGCACCACCCACACCCTGCTGGTGCCCCTCAATCCTGACCTGCAGCCCCCTGCTATTCCACTCCTGAGCACCGCCCACACCCTGCTGGTGCCCCTCAATCCTGACCTGCAGCCCCCTCGCTATTCCCCTCCTGAGCTGCCCCCCTCCCCCAGCTCTGCTGGTGCCCCAAAATCCTGACCTGCAGCCCCCTGCTATTCCACTCCTGAGCACCGCCCACGCCCTGCTGGTGCCCCTCAATCCCAACCTGCAGCCCCCTGCTATTCCACTCCTGAGCGCCGCCCACACCCTGCTGGTGCCCCTCAATCCCGGCCTGCAGCCCCCTGCTATTCCACTCTTCAACCACTCCCCCCAGCTCTGCTGGTGCCCCTCAGTGGACAGGGATTCTCCATTGCTATGGCAACACACCTCAGTCCTGTCCTCCTGCTACCTCAGCCCAGGGCTTCCCCTAGCTCTGCCAGCGCCCCTCAGTCTTTCTCCCCTGCATCCGCTGTTGTCCCAGCTGTGGCTGGGCTGTTCCCGACTGGTGTCCTGCGCAGCTTGCAGGTCACTCGCTTCTGCCCACTGGCCCCCCACATGAGCGTGGCCTGCTTGGTTATTTAGCACATGCTTAGCCCAGGCCTGGCAATCACCCACCGCTGAGGGGAGCCAGGGAAGGTGTGTTGTTGGGAAGAAGAAGATCAGGGTTGGACGGGACCTCGAGGTATCTAGTCCATCCTCCTGCTCAAAGCAGGACCAACACCAACTAAATCATCCCAGCCAGGGCTTTGTCAAACCTGGCCTTAAAAACCTCTAAGGAAGGAGATTCCACCACCTCCCTAGGTAACCCATTCCAGTGCTTTACCACCCTCCTAGTGAAATAGTGTTTCCTAATATCCAACCTAGACCTCTCCCACTGCAACTTGAGACCATTACTCCTTGTTCTGCCATCTGCCACCACTGAGAACAGCCGAGCTCCACCCTCTTTGGAACCCCCTTCAGGTAGTTGAAAGCAGCTATCAAATCCCCCCCTCATTCTTCTCTTCTGCAGACTAAATAAACCCAGTTCCCTCAGCCTCTCCTTGTAAATCATGTGCTCCAGCCCCCTAATTATTTTCATTACCTCCACTGGACTCTCTCCAATTTGTCCACATCCTTTCTGTAGTGCAGGGCCCAAAACTGGACACAGTACTCCAGATGTGGCCTCACCAGTGCTGAATCGAGGGGAATGATCACGTCCCTCGATCTGCTGGCAATGCCCCTACTAATACAGCCCAAAATGCCATTAGCCTTCTTGGCAACAAGGGCACGCTGCTGACTCATAGCCAGCTTCTCATCCACTGTAACCTGAAGGTCCTTTTCTGCAGAACCGCTGCTTAGCCATTTGGTCCCTAGTCTGTAACAGTGAATGGGATTCTTTCATCCTAAGTGCAGGACTCTGCACTTGTCCTTATTGAACCTCCTCAGGTTTCTTTTGGCCCAATCCTCCAATTTGTCTAGGTCCCTCTGTATCCTATCCCTGCCATCCAGCGTATCTACCACTCCTCCCTGTTTAGTGTCATCTGCAGACTTGCTGAGGATGCAGTCCACACCATCCTCCAGATCATTAATGAAAATATTGAACAAAACCGGCCCCAGGACCGACCCCTGGGACACTCCGCTTGAAACCGGCTGTCAACTAGACATGGAGCCATTGATCACTACGAGTTGAACCTGACGATCTAGCCAGCTTTCTATCCACCTTATAGTCCATTCATCCAGCCCATACTTCTTTAACTTGCTGGCAAGAATACTGTGGGAGATGGTATCAAAAACTTTCCAAAGTGAAGATAAAGTCAATGACCCCCCGACCCTGGGGGTAGGGCGTGGGGCTGGATCCAAACCTAGACCCAGATCCAAACTTTGCCAGAGGCCCCCAATGAATGGCAGAACCAACCAGCTGGACGTGACCAACCCAGACCTTTGGATTGGGCCTGTCTCCAGCCCAGCATGGGCCTGAGCTGAGTGCTGCTGGGGGGGAAGCGCTGGACGGCAGCGCAGTGGTCAAGCCCCGACCCCAGGGCAGGTGCCATCAGGGCTGGGCTGGGGGAGGCGAATGGCTGGGAGGTGCATCCCAGGGCTCTCAGTGGCACAGGATTAGCAGAAAGGAGCCAGGTGTCCTGGGGGAGCGGGTACTGTGTTACTGGCTGACGAGCTGGGCTGTCTCTGGCAGGGGTGAACCTGGTTCTCAGTGGAGCTCCCCCATTCCCAGTGCCTGGGCCAAGGGGGTTCTGTGACTTTGGTCTGCTGGGTGACCTGGGCCCTGCTGCAGACTGCGGGGTGCCGTCTCCGTCCTGGGGCAGCAGGACCAAGGCTGGAGGCTGGCGCTGGTGCCAGCCCTGGGCTTGGGCCAGGGTGGTAGCGACAAAATCAAAGACAGGTTGTCACAGAGTGCAGGGGAGTCAGGGCCCTGCACCCCCGGCTTCCTGCGATTCACCGTGACTCTCAGCCAGCCAGTAAAGCAGAAGGTTTATTCAGACAACAGGAACACAGTCCAAGACAGGTTTTGCAGGCACAGACAACAGGATCCTCCCCAATTAGGCTCATCTTGGGGTCCCGGGAGCATCACAGCCCCTTTGGGGGGTCAGAGCCCTGTCTGTCCTTCCCTCCCTTCCCAGCCAGCTCCTGAAACTCCTCCACTCCAGCGTCCAGCATCTCCTCCCCCAGCCTTTGTTCAGCTTCCTGGGCAGAGGTGTCCCCTGACCTCTAACCCCTTTCTGGGTTCTCAGGTTACATGCTCAGTCTCCCAGATCGTCCTCCCAGGCCAACACCCCCCACTCAGCATTCACAGGCCACAGTCAGAACAGTCCCAGTTCATCACACAGGTCCTCGTGTGCTGCAAAAGAGGCGGCTCTGGGGGCCCAGGCTGGAACCAGCCCTGCCTCCAGCGCTGCAGGTGGGGAGAGCATCAGACGTAAACACAGGGCCAGACTCACGTGCTGGAGTAAACCGGGGTGTCTCCTTGCTGCCAGTGGGGTTACGCTGGTGTAAGCAATGGGAGTGTGGCCTCAGCAAGCATCTGAGCTCAGAGGGGCCCATGGAACTGGGCCACTGCTGGCCACTGCAGCCTCCCTCTCCGGCACCGGGACCAGGGGAGGAGGCCCCTGGCAGCCCGGCCCCACAACCTCGCCCACCAACTCCCTGCCCGGGCCAAGCATGGCAGGCAGGCTGCCTTCAGCGGCTTGCCTGCGGAGGGTCCGCTGGTCCCACGGCTTCACCTGCGGGAGGTCCACTGAAGCCGTGGGACCAGCAGACCCTCTGCAGGCAAGCCGCCAAAGGCAGCTTGCCTGCCGCCCTTGCCGCGCCGGCAGAGCGCCCCCAGCGGCTTGCCGCCCCAAGCATGCGCTTGGCGTGCTGGTGCCTGGAACCGCCCCTGCAAAGGAAGGTCCCTGCCAGCCCTCAGCCAGCCCTGCAGTGTTGCCAACTCCATCCCCATAGCCGGAAGTCACCAGACAAATCCAGAAAAGTTCCTAGATGCAGCTGTTTAAGCTCTCAAAAGGAATCACAAATATCACCAAACAAAACTGCCAGAGAATTCAGCAGAGAAACACACACACACACAAAATCATTCACAAGCAGATCAGTAGTGTTAATAAAATCCATTCCATGCTCTTCTTACTATGTTCTGTTTGACACCAGGACACTGTCATCATCAGGAGGGCACCCCTGCTCTTTGGGAAGGGTGCTCAGTACAGGGCAGCCCAGCCTGGCTGGGGTTGGTTAATTTCAGCCGAGCCTCCCTTTCTTGCCAGCCTGGATCTGAGCTGACAAGCGAGTGAAAGGAAGAGCCCAGAGCCAGGGGGAAAGGGGAATTCACCTGACCTGAGCTTGGCGCTGCAGGGGCCAAGAAAGCAGATTTAAAAACAAAAATCTGCTAGCTGGACCCCTTCCCCCTGCTTCCGGGGGTTCATTTCTGAAAACAGCTGGGCAGTGAACCCCAGGCCAAGCCAGGGGAAGGAGTAAAGGGGAACTGAAGTCAAATGAGCTCCACCTTTGATCCTATAGTCAGGGCTTCATCCCTGGGGGCACTATGCTCCTGCTCCATTGGGGCATATGGCCCTGTCTCATCTCACCCCACCTTCCATCCGTGCGGCTCTCCTCGCTGGCTAACCTGCCTCTCCACCCTGCCTGCTTCGTTAGCCGTCTCCCCCTGCATCACAGGCTGTGCTGGCTACTACGGAGCAGCGAGAAAGAACATCTGGGTAAAAACAAGCCCTGGCCAATGTGCTGCTTTCTCCAAAGTGCGCCTGGCTTTAGCGACGTATTTAATTAGCCCCCACAAACTTCTGTTCCTCGCCTGCAGATTAGTGATCCCAGCCCAAGCAGCCCTGGAATGCGATTCCTTCCGAGGACCCGCTCCGCCGAGACGGGATGACACTGACTTGGGGTGCAGCAGAACGTAGTAAGAGCATGGCATGATTTTATGAACACTAGTGAGCTGCTTGTGAATGGTTTGGTGACCACACATATTGGTGACGTCTGTCTCTGAACATCACTGTCGCTGGCAGTAGATTTGTCGCTGGTCACTTGGACCCTTATTTTCTCGCTAGGGAACCAAAAAGTCACTAAATCTGGTGACAAAGACGCTAAGTTGGCAACACGGCCGGCGGCACCTGGGGCCATGCCCGCCACGAGCCTAGGGCAAGGGGCGAGACCCAGAGGAGGCTGGGAAAGCCCTTGTTCCGATGGGGCAGTCGGCCAGAGCCAGGCTGGTGCTGGGGAGGCAGGGGAGCACTGACTGAGGGGCCTGGCCTATCCCCTCGCTAGCGGAGGTGGCCAGTCCCGGAGCTCATGCCTGAGGTCTGTGTCCAGATCCCTGGTGCTCACTCGCACAAGGGAGGGATCTCTGCTCCCCTGCTCCGTTGTCTCACTCAGTCATTGCCCCCGGAGCTCACGCCTGAGGTCTGTGTCCAGATCCCTGGTGCTCACTCGCACAAGGGAGGGATCTCTGCTCCCCTGCTCCGTTCTCTCACTCAGTCATTGCCAACCTCCTCCCCTGGGCAGTTCTGCCAGGACAGACTGCAGCACAAGTCGTGGTGTATCCCCATCACCCTCAGCCTCTCTCCTGCCCCTTCCTCCCATGGATCTCTGAGGGCTTCCTGGCCCCTGGTGGAGACACCTGGGGCTCAGCCCACCCCTGAAGTGGACCCATGTGCAACAGCACAATGTAGGAGGCAGAGTCATTTGGGCAGGCAGCCGGGACAGGACAGAAGGGGATTGGGGCCAGCCTCCAGGGTTAATCCCCCAGGGGCTCGGGGCCTCCTGTTTGCAGAATGGCCCTAGGGGGAAGCCTGCACCAGCTCCCCTCCCAAGCTTAGAAACTGGGAATGGGCTCATGCTGGGAGATCTCCCCACATCCCACCCTGGCCCTAGTTAGGATGGTAAATAGCCCCCACCTGGGGGAGCCAAGGAACCTCCCTCCCCCAGCACTGCTCTCATTGCCCTGCTGCCATCTGCTCCATTGGGTGCCCACGCTTTCTGCCCTTAGCTAATGATGCCCTTGATGCACTGCCCCTTTAAGGAGCTGCTAACGAGGGAGCCCTGGAGGTTATTTATTTGCAGGTGGCAGCAGCTGTAGCTTCTTGCTCTCGCTGGCCTGAGGGATCCTCCAGGTAAGAGGCTGCTTTAGCCCTGGGAGCTCTGGCCCTGGCCAGGAGCTATAGCTGAGGACGGTGCGATACACCCAGGGCCAAGCAGGTGAGCAGCAACATGGCCCTTGCATTGCATCTCCCTGGCCATGGGCGGGAGGGAGCCAGCTGGCCCCTGGGGCCTGCCTAGCCTGGAGCAGAGTTCCCCTTGGGTGCTGTGCCCATGCTTGGCTGGTCCTGATCCCAGAGCACAGAGGGTTTCCCTCCTGTGGCCTCCTAGAGGTGAGCTCAGGGTGGGGCATCTGCCCGCTAGCTGGATTCTGGCCTGTGGGCCAAGCCCGACAGGTGGCTAGGGCTGCAGAGAGGGCATGAGCAGAGCCCTGGGCTAGCAGCCTCTGAGCCAGGGTGCTGCTGGAGCTAGGGGGAGCTGAGGCCACCCCAGCCTTCCCAGTGCCACCCAGGGACCTGCTCGGCGAGCCACGGCCCAGCTTATGTGCCTGGTGTTGGGGGTGTAGTGCCGAGTGGCCCAGTGATTATGCCAGGAGGGCATTTGACTCTGTCGGTGTCCCTGGTGGCCTTTCTGGGTGCCCAGTTGCCGAGAGAGGCCAGCCCCCGAAGTGGGAGCAAGCTGCCCAGCCAGGACTGAACCCCCTTCTCCTGCCTCCGCCAGGCCTCTCGTTGCCCCCATGGATTTCTTCTGCCGGAAGCGCGCGCGGTCAGACTCGCCACCCAGGGCCACGGCGCTGGTGAAGAGACACGGCTCCTGCCCGGTGACCCAGAGACCCCAGCCGGCCAGACCAGAGAGCCGCCCCGAGCTCTGCCCCTTCCTGGCTGGTCTCTTCCGCCCCAGGAGCGCCAAGGCTGGCCTTTCCGCAGCCCGCCGGGGCCGCTCCCGGGAGCCAGGCTCGACGGCGGGGGAGAGGGTCCCGCTTCTGGCCGACAACTCCAAAGGTCTGTGCGCCCGTCTCCTCTCTCCTTCCCCCCCCTGCCCCAGGTAAACGCCTCGATCTCTGTCTCCCTCTGGCCCCGTTTCCAAAATCGTCCAGCTCCCATTGCAGACCAGTGACCCCCACCCATCCCACCACCACCTTGGGGCCCATGGGAAGGAGTGGGTGCTGAGCCCCCTTGAAAATCTGACCCGCCTCATTTGGGTGCTTAGATGGGGGCTAGGCTTGGTTGCTAGCTGCTATCAGGACCCCGATGCCACCTGGCCTGGATCCTGAGGACCCAGGTGTCCTGCCCCTATCCACTCTGGCATGGCCCACTCATCAGCAGCTTTCCCTGAGATCTGATTGGCAGTATCCAGGGCCCAGCGCGCGACGGGGGCTGTGGAGAGACTGGCCCGAGAGTGCTTTGCCTTGGATGTGGGGTGAGGGCAGGGGGCTCTGATCCCAGCCCCTCTTCTTGGAGGGCAGGAGTGCCCTGGAGGGGGTGAGTTTCAGTACCCATAACCGGGACCAGGCAGCGTCCTGGGCCTGACTCCTACTAATTCTCAGGCCTGATCCCCAGCACCGGCTATTCCAGTCCTGCCCCGTGCCCCTCAGGCCTGACCTGCAGCCCCGGCTGTTGCAGGCGAGTGCTCTCCTGTTATCCAAGTGACGGTTAGGTGGCATCAGGCTCGCCATGCAGAGGCAGTTGCCAGGATCTCCAGCTTGCTCTGCCAGTGTCTGGCTCTGATTGGACCCCATGAGGCTGGCAGCTCCCTGGGGGCGCTGGTGAGCTCAGCCCAGCGGCGATGGGGAGCAGAGGCGGGCACGGGTTTTGTTTTGACGACGTGGCTCCAGTGCATCGCGGTGCCAGGCCACCCCCTCTGCCCCTGCACCATCCTCATCCCCTCACTCCTGCTCTCCCTAGGGGCTGACCTGCCGGGGAGCGCTGTCCCTGCCCCCCTCTGCTGCCAGCCCTCTCCTCCCACAGTCGAGCTGGAGGCCCTCGAGAGCATGGGCCCAGAGGAGCTGGTGGAGGAGCCCCGTAGCGCTGCAGGGCCAACGGACCCCGCTGGCCTGCTGGAAATGGGGACAAAGCAGCCCACCCCAGTCCCTGGGAGGAAGGTCCTGCATGGATCCCTGCAAGATCTCTCCAAAGCCACAGCTACACAGATGCCAAGTCCGGAGCGCAGGTAACCTGCCTCCCTCCAGGGAGTTCCTGGGGCTTGGAGGTTCTCTTAGTTGCAATGTAACTTGTGCATAGAGAGGGATTCTTGCTTCCTTTTCCTTGAAGCCACTGGCATATCCATGGCAATACCCCGTAATCATTCTGGGTGGGGTGCAGGAGTTGAATGGGAGGGTACCCAGCGATGCCCTCTAGTTCCCACCGCAAACCAAGCTGTGCCCGTGAAGTGCCTGTCTTTGGGCAAATCTTTGTAATATGATTTATAAGTTCTTTGGTGCTTTGGGCGTTGATGCTTTATGTGCCATCATTAGGTTTCAGGGTGAACAACTCCTTGGATAAAGCAGAGGGCTGTTCCTGTCTGCTCTCCCATAGCTGTGGTTCCAGGCTGCCTGCAGGCTTAGTGTGTTGTGCCCCGCTCAGTTCCCATTTTTATAGTTATCGTTGCAGCCAAAGGTTCAATTCAACCCCTGCCCAGATCCTTACACTGCCCAGGCCCTGAAGCTGGCCTTTCCAGATGGGACTTATTGCTATAATGGGATGATCCAAGCATCTGGAACTTTGGGGACATTTGGAGCAGAGCTGGGGTTTATAGTTCAGGCCCGGCTCTGACGATGACCTTATTTCTCTGGTACCTTTCAGAGCGGAAGGATAGCCCAGTGGGTAGACCACTAGCCCAGTACTGGGGAGAGCTGGATTCAAAGCCCTATTTTGCTGCAGGTTTCCTGTGTGACCAGGGGCGAGTCATGTGGGTTCTCCTAGCCTGTTTCCCATCTATAACATGGCCATCGGAGCACTTTCCGTCCTCACAGGGGTGTTGTGAGGATAGATACAATACAAAGATTGAGGCATGATCTTACACACCTCCTGTGTGGGAGATAATGAACACTATACATCACCCAATGCGCTGTTACTGTGGAACTCACTGCCACATGATGTCGTCGGGCCCAGAACTTGACAAGATCCAGAAATGGATTGAATGCTAATATGGCTAATGAGAATACCCAGAGTTTCCATGGTTCAAGGTAACAGTTCTGTAGGGATGGCAAACCTCCCACTTCAGAGTTTTAAGCCAATCTCTAGCTATAAGAAAGCAGGAAGAGACCTAATCTGAGGAGCAGACTATTCCACACTGCTACTGTGGGTTCTCTCACATCCTCAGAAGCAGCTGGTGCTGGCCGCTGTCAGAGACGGTCCACTAAGCCCAGTGTCCTTTATTTTTGATCCACATGGCAGGTTCCTACATATCCATTTTACACCTGTGTACATTGAGGCACAGAGAGGTTTTGATTTGCACAAGGACGCAAATGAGTGACAAAGCCCAGCAGGAGGTGCTGTAGGGCATGAGGAAAGAGCCAGTCATGTGGGAAAGTTCATGTTTGCTTTAGCATGGGGCTGTCCCGGTGGGACCCGGTTTAAAAGTTGCTTCTCGCTGCCGTTTAGACTATTCCGCCGACCGCTGGGGAAAGGGGCCAAGGACACGGACAAGTGGAAGAGGGAATCTAAATACGTGCAAACACGTGAGTACTGACCCACTTCTTGTGCGATGGCCGCAGGGTCTCGGGCATGGCGGGATGGAGGGAAATTTCTAGAAGGGTTTCTGAAGGCTGCTGCCATGAAAAAGCCCTAATGTGGGCCCCACATTGCTATTTCCACCAGCCCGGCCCTAGCCAGGGAGGGGAAACCGAGTCACTAAACATCACAAGCCTGTCCCGGAGCAGGCTGTCTGTTTAAGAGCCTGCTGAACTGTGCTGTTGTGTGCTGGCCCTCAAATGTCTCAGACCTCTCCTGGGCAGCAGAGGGGAAGCCCACACCCTGTGATCTCTCCTGGATGCTCCTCTCTTGTTCTTTCTAGTCTGGTTGTTTCCCTTCAGGTAAAGTTAGTGCAGTTGGACTTACACGCATCACACTGAAATTGGAGCCACGAGATGCTAAAACCCAGCTCCCTCTGCACTAAAATTCACTCTGAAGAGAGCGAGCTGTTCCTTGCATGCAGATTGTGTAATGGTCTCTGGCAGTGGGGGGAGAAATGAGAGAACCACGGGGTTAGACAGGACTGCGAGGGTCAGCTAGTGTAACCCCCTGATGGGATACAGGGTTTCTTGTGCCTCATGGTTTAGACACAACACACGACACAACACACGAACACCTGCGATCTGGTCAGGACGGGTTTGAATGTGCCAAGGGCATCTCCAGGACCCAAGGGGTGGTTGGGACAGAGCTGGCTACTCCTTAGAGGTCCTTCAGGTCTCCAGCCGTTACCGGTGACGGCAGCATGCCGTGACTTCTGTCTGAGTGGGCTCTGGGCACTCATTGGCCAGCTTTGCTCATGGGGATGCTGGGCCAGGGCCCCGAAATGGCTATGGGCACCCCAAAGAGCAGGAGAGGGTTTCACAATGTCCAGGGCCGTGTGCGGAGCAGGCGGGTTGTGTCACCAGACCTCGGATTATATGACTCGTTGAAGGACTGCAGTTACTCATGAAGCACTCTGGGAACCCCCTGTGGCTAATGTCCTGCTCATTTTGCTCCCTCCTAGAGCCTCTTTACCAAGACTACTGGCTGAAGCGCCTCAAGGCAGCAGAGCGCAAGCCCAAGGAGTCGTCCTTCCGGGTGGATGCCAGCCTGTCCATCGCTGGCCTCCTCTCCTCCTCCCTGCTTGGCGCTGCCTCGCAGAGCTCGTCCCGCGACTACAGCTTCTGCTTCTGGCAGGAGATCCCAGAGGTGAAGAGCAGGCGGCTCCTGGAGAGTCTCTCGCCCCGGCAGCGCCGCCTGCAGGAGGTAGCAGAGGGCGGCCGCCTCTCAAACTGGGAGGGAGGGGCTGATGGTTTGATTGCACGGCTGGCTGGCAAGTAGGGGTGGGACGTTCCCACCCGCCAGAGACGAGTTCAGCCCAAGCAGAAGCTGCCCCGGCAGAGGAGCCCCCCACGAGATGAGGGGAGGGACAATGTTCTGCAGAGAGCTGCCATCTGCTAGAGCCACAGTCTGGTCACTCTGGGGCACCTGCTGCAGTGTGGGGATGGTACTGCAGAGTGGGCAGTGCTGGGGCGGGGGGAAGCGGGGTGCCCTTTGCCCCCAGAGCCAGCAGTTCTGGTCCCTGCCCTGGTGAAAACAGAAGGGGGGCATGAGGCAGTGCTGGGACTGGGCAGTGTCACCTCAGACAAAACCCTGCCCACTTGGGGGTCAACCATTAACATGTAACCTTGAAAGCCGGGGCTAGGAGACCGATGGGCTCTGTCATCCTTGAGGGCAGAAGCTGGCCTGTGGCTTGCTCTGGGATGTGCAGCTCCCTCTGGTCTCCAGGGCTGGCAGACTGGCACCCACCCTACTCCTGCTCCTCCTCCAAAGAGGGTATTTGCCCCACCTCTGCCCCCAGCACCTTAGGGGGTTCCCAGTGCTGTTGCTCTAACAGAAATAGACGCAGCATTGGAGAGCCTGGATTTCAGTGTGTTCCCAGCAGGGCTGGTTGCTGACGCCTGGTCTCCGAGCACACGGTGCCACCCTTGCCAGAGGATGGTGTGAAGGCCAAGACTCGAACAGGGTTCAGAAAGGAACTAGATAAGTTCAGGGAGGACAGGCCCATCAATGGCCCTTAGCCAGGATGGGCAGGGATGGTGTCCCTAGCATCTGTTTGCCAGCAGCTGGGAACAGGGGATGGATCACTTGATAATTGCCCTGTTCTGTTCATTCCCTCTGGGGCACCTGGCTGGCATTGGCCTCTGTTGGAAGACAGGATATGGGGCTAGATGGACCATTGGTCTGACCCAGTATCTATTCTTATGTGCCTGCATTAGTTGATTAAGCCTCAGGCCTGGAAGCTGGACTCCATTCCCGGCTCTGCCCTGGTGCAGCCCTGTGCCGGTGCCCGGTAGGGATGCCAGCTTTGTTTGGATAGGATTCCTGGAGACTCCAGGACAATCCTGGAGGGTTGGCAAACCCTACAGCACCCAGAAGGGCCTGCCCCTTGGCTGTCTGGCTGCCGGTCCCTGCAGGAGTCCCCAGAGCAAGAGGCCAGTAATGGAAGGGAAGTGCTTCCTGTAGGGGCATGGCTGAGGCATTCCCCTGTGCCAGCGCGCTCTGGCTGCAGGAGCAGCCCACAGGGCTGGCACAGAGCTGCCCAGGCAGCTGTGCCCCTTCCCTGGTGGCTGTGCGCTGGCCCGACTTGGGTACTCATGTTTGCAAGGTGATTTAGATGCCTGGGTCACAGTGAGGTGTCTAAGTTCCTTTAACCAGCTGGCCCGGCGCCCCTTGGCGTGTCCCACAGCACGGGGGGTTCCTAGGCCCTGCTGTGCTGGCTCGCTCGCCCCCATCTCTTGACGCACGGTCTCCGCTCCAGGCCATGTTTGAGATGATCACATCGGAGGCCTCCTACCTGCGCAGCCTCTCGGTGGCGACGAGCCACTTCAAGGGATCGCTGGTGCTGCAGGAGACGCTGACCAGGGCCGAGGTGCACCGGCTCTTCTCCAACCTGCAGCAGGTGAAGGACGTCAGTGAAAGGTAACTGTGGCCGGTGGGGAGCACCCAGTGACGCCAGCCCCAGCCTCGCCCCGCGGGGGGCGCTGCAGGGAGGGGGGCAGGAGCACTGGCTGTGGAGGGAGCTCCTAGCTACTCCAGCCCGAACCTCGCTCAGTGGCAAGATCCTTTCCCTCAACTCCTGGTCTCCGCAGGTTTCTCCTGGAGCTCGAGGAGCATATGGACAAGGATGTCTTCCTGACGGGGCTGGGAGCCGTGGTCCTGAAGCACTGCCCTGCCTTCCACAGGGTCTACATTCCCTACGTCACCAACCAGATGTACCAGGAACAGCTAATGCAGCAGCTGATGTAAGGAACCACCAGTGCTCAGGGGGTGCGGCAGGGGGAGGAATAACCAGAGGCTGCTTGTGCCCCAATTGCTCCTCCCCACTGTCTGTGCCCCTTGGAACAGCCTATCTGCCCCTTCCCAGATGGCTCCCCTCTCAATGGGGACACTGAGGCTGAGCCTCAGGAAAACCTTCCCGCAGACTGTCAGCTCTCACTGGCATCGTGTCCCCGGGGGGATGCTTGGACTGTTCGGAACTAGACTGGGCACCGCCCAGGGGAGTGGACTGTAGGGGAAACCCCAGTAATGTCCCTTGGGGAGGATTCCATAACTCTCGAAGTCTCTGTCCTCTCTGACTTCTCCATCGTGGAGAGGTATTTCTGCTGAAAATGGTCACCAATTGTTACACTACGTGGTTGTCATTAAGTTCCAGAGTTAACACATTGTGATGCCTGAGGGCAGCTGACCCCATTTCCCTGCTTGCTTACAGATTTGGGAAGGGAGGAAATCAGGACATGCTCCCAGCTGCAGGTTCTCTTTGGGGCTGGTAGCAGCTTGCTGGTTCCTGGCCTAGGCGATGCAGAAGGGTTTAATGGGGAGCAGTGGGGACCAGGTCAGGTCCCTCCTGGGCTGGGGCAGGAGTTGATATGGGGCTGCATTTCAGTTTTGTACCTTTCCAGCTTGGGGGAGGAGGTCCTTCATCGCCTCCCCCCCGACCCTGGGAAATCCCAGCATCAGGCCTTGCCTGCACTCAACCAAGTGCAGACACAGCCGGGCCTGTCCAGCCAGGGTCTCTGGCAGCGTTTGCCCTGGCGCCTGTAGCCCAGTGAGGGAGGGAATTCAGGGCCAATCTACTGGGGTGGTTCTGGCCTCAGGGCCCCTCACCCGCCCCGTCTCCCGCATGCTGCAGGCGGGAGAACTGGCGCTTCCGGCAGGTCCTCAGGAAGCTGGAGGAGCAGCCGGTGTGCCAGCGGCAGCCCCTGAAATCCTTCCTGGTGCTGCCCTTCCAGAGGATCACCCGCCTGAAGATCCTGCTGGAGGTGAGGGGCCATCTGGGATCTCCCTCGGGGGGGCTGGCTGGGGCTGGCCTCCCAAGGATCCTGCTTCAGAGGGTGCCCCGGCCAGCATCCTCTGAGCTGCAGCCAAAGCAAAACGCTGGCGTGACCGAGGGGGCTTGTGTGCAGGAGGAGAGGGGTAGGGATGGGCGGGGAAGAGAGGGGAAGGCTCTGTCTGTGTATGGGGGCTGGGAGGGAAGCAGAAGGAGCTGTAGGGAGATGGAGGGGAGGGAGGAAGGGCTGTAGGCATGGGTGGCAAGTTTGTAGAAATTTTGGTGGTGCCCAGAACCCGCCCCCCAAACTCCGCCTCCACCTGCCTAAGGATCTGGGAGTGGGCTTGGGGGAGGAGGTCTGGGGTGCAGATCTGGGCTGAGGTTTAGGGTGCAGGGTGCAGGCTTTGGGATGAAGTTTGGATGCTGGGTGCAGGCTCTGGGCTGGGGCAGGGGTGGGTGTGCAGGAGGGGGTGAGGGATGCAGGCTTTGGGACGGAGTTTGGGTGCAGGCTCTGGGCTGGGGGTGGGGGCATAGGAAGGGGTGAGAGGTGCAGGCTCTGGGAGGGAGTTTGGGGGTGGGAGGGGGGAGGGGGTGCACCCTCTGGGAGGGAGTTTGGGGATAGGAGGGAGTGCAGGGCTGTGGGGCTGAGGATGAGGGATTCATGATGCAGGAGGGGGCTCAGGGCTGGGGCTGAGGATTAGGGTGCAGGGGGATGAGGGCTTTGGCTGGTGCTGAGGGGTTCACGATGCAGGAGGGGGCTC
Source organism: Gopherus evgoodei (assembly GCF_007399415.2). Lineage (NCBI taxonomy): Eukaryota > Metazoa > Chordata > Testudines > Testudinidae > Gopherus > Gopherus evgoodei. Next base: position 5,708,900 of record NC_044339.1, on the reverse strand, counting down.
AGGGCAGAACGTTAGGGTGTGGGGCTGAGGATGAGAGGTTCATGCTGTGGGGGGGCTCAGGGCTGGGGCAGAGGATTAGGGTGCAGGGAGATAAGGGCTCTGGCTGGGACTGGGGGATGAGGGGTTCATGATGCAGGAGGGGGCTCAGGGCTAGGGCAGAGGGTTGGGGTGCGAGGTGAGGGCTGTGGGGCTGAGGATGAGGGGTTCATGATGTGGGGGGGCTCAGGGCTGGGGCAGAGGATTACGGTTCGAGGGGATGAAGGTTCTGGCTGGGGCTGGGGATGAGGGGTTCACGATGCAAGAGGGGGCTCAGGGCAGAGGGTTGGGGTGTGGGGTGAGGGCTGTGGGGCTGAGGATGAGAGGTTCATGATGTGGGGGGGCTCAGGGCTGGGGAAGAGGATTAGGGTGCAGGGAGATAAGGGCTCTGGCTGGGACTGGGGGATGAGGGGTTCATGATGCAGGAGGGGGCTCAGGGCTAGGGCAGAGGGTTGGGGTGCGAGGTGAGGGCTGTGGGGCTGAGGATGAGGGGTTCATGATGTGGGGGGGCTCAGGGCTGGGGCAGAGGATTACGGTTCGAGGGGATGAAGGTTCTGGCTGGGGCTGGGGATGAGGGGTTCACGATGCAAGAGGGGGCTCAGGGCAGAGGGTTGGGGTGTGGGGTGAGGGCTGTGGGGCTGAGGATGAGAGGTTCATGATGTGGGGGGGCTCAGGGCTGGGGAAGAGGATTAGGGTTCGAGGGGATGAAGGTTCTGGCTGGGGCTGGGGATGAGGGGTTCATGATGCAGGAGGGGGCTCAGGGCTAGGGCAGAGGGTTGGGGTGTGAGGTGAGGGCTGGGGGGCTGAGGATGAGGGGTTCATGCTGCGGGGGGGCTCAGGGCTGGGGCTGAGGATTAGGGTGCAGGGGGATGGGGGTTCATGATGCGGGGGCACTCAGGGCTTGGGCTGAGGATCAGGGTGCGGGGAGCTCAGGGCTGGGGCTGAGGATCAAGGTGCTGGGGGGATGAGGGCTCTGGCTGGGGATGAGAATTAGGGTGTGGGGGGGATGAGGGCTCTGGCTGGGGATGAGGGTTTGGGGCGTTGGAGAGGCTCAGGGCTAGGGCAGGGTAAGGGCAGCCTGCCTTGCCATTAGTGTAGGGCAGGCACTAGGACCCTGGCGCAGCAGACAGCAGTTCTGCTGGGAATCGCTCTACTCCCACGAGTAGGCAGTGCTTAGGCAGGGGAGAAGCGCGTGCTGCTTTCTGTCAGGCAGGGACCTGGCGAGGGGGGGTGGTGGCAGACAAGGGCTGGGACCTGCTCCAGGCAGGGACACGGCGGGTGGGGGAGACCCATGGGGGCCGGGGCCTGATCCAGGCGGGGCCGGGGGAGAGACCCAGCTCCAAATATTGCTGGAGCAGGGCACCCGGCCCTGAATATTCCTGGAGCCCGAGCACCACAAATGTATCTAACCCGCTGCCTATGGCTGTAGGGAGATGGAGGGGTGGGAGGGAGGGAGGGGGAAGGGGCTGTAGGGTGGCGGGAGGGAGACCCTCTCCCATGACAGATCCTCCTGCTCTCCCTTCTGCCCCACAGAACATCCTGAAGCTGGCCCCGGCAGGCTCCGAGCTGGCCAGCTCCATCGGCGCAGCCCTGATGGCCGTGGGAGAGGTAAGGGCACCACTGGGTGCTTGTGGGAGGCAGCCCCAGGCTGGCTGTGCCGGTCCCCACACCGTAGCAGTCCTCACGCTGCCTGCCTGGACCCGCCCTTCATGCCCCAGTGGCTCTGTGAGGCAGCACGCGGAGGTGGGCTACAGTCGGGGGGCCTGCTCCTCGGCTCCCTGGCAGAGCTGGGGGAAGCGGTAGGAGAAGGTTCTGGTTCGAGTCTGTTCCTGGTTCTCTGCTCGTCCCGGCCCACAAACTCTCTCTGCCTAGTGTGGACTCAGCCCCCAACCGCTTTCCGCACGTGCTACATCCTGCTGGCCTCTGTGCTCAGCGACCGCTGCCTTTTGTGCTTTGAAAACCTCTGGTATTGGGGGCCAGTCTCTCGGCGTTCCTGGTCAGACCTGAGCTTGCTGAGCTGTCTGGCCAGCGTGCCGTGCTGCCTTCCTGGGACATTATCCGGGGGAGTGATTGTGCTTGTGGGTTTTTAGAGCTCCAGCCAAACAGTTTCCTTCTCCAAGGGAGGCCAGAATGCAGCATGTCCAGGGTCTCACGTTCCCAGGTTCTGGGGAGCCCAAAAAGTGCCTGGAAGGGGGCGATCAAACAAGCTTGGGCCGTTTTATGCTGCTGGCAATGCCAGGAAGGTGTTTTTAAATAAGGGTTTTTCCTGCTTGTTTGCTGGTGTGGTAATAGCCCGTCTTCTCTTGCCTGACTTCCCCGGAGCCCTTCAGCGAGGGGGTGGGAGTGAATTGGAGCTTCCTCCTCTATTAATTGGGGGCCTGGGTTGAATCTTTAACAAGTGCTTTTCTCCCAACTGTTTCTCAGTTGAGTTAATCGTGTTCAGAAACAGCCCGAGTTTAAAAACAAAAATCCCTCCCCGTCTGAATGAACCGGGCTTCACTTCCTTGTCCTTAGACTCGCACCGGTTCTCCCCGGAGTCTTCCCCAGGAGTAATGGGGCAGGCAGGAGTTGGGTTTTCTTACCTAGAACCAGCAGAAGCGCTGGGGTGAAAAGACTCCTCCCTCCCCACTTCAGATGCTCTAGCCAAGGTCTGCTCCCCAGTCAGAACATCCCCTGTGCATAGGGCCCTGGGGAGACAGCATCCCAGGAGGTCTCTGCAATGTGTGATGCCTGAACATCTGAGCCTCTGTCCCCAGCACCCAGGGACCTAATGCGACACCCCACAGCCCATCCTGAACCTGGCTGGTGGCACCCCGGGGTGAGTGAGAACTAGGGCAAAGCCTGGGCACCTGCAGCAGATCCTGGGCCAGGAGGCTCCATGTGCACCCGAATCTTCACCTTCGGAGGGAGCAGGGCAATGTCCCATAATGCCCCAGACCAGCAGTGTTCAAGGGATGGAAAATCTTCCTTCCCGTCCCCTGGGATGCATCAAGTGTCCTGGATTCCCTGGTCTCTGCCCCCTCCGGTGGGCTGCAGAGGGTGGGGGGAGCCCTGGCAAGAGTGCCCAGCTCCCCCCTGCAGGGCCTGCAGCTTCCCTTACCCTTCCTCAGATCGTGTCGGCCTGCAATGAGAACGTGCGGCACATGAAGCAGACAGAGGAGCTGGTGCTGCTGGAGAAGCAAGTCGAGTTCGTAAAGACAAAGGTGAGGCCTGGCTCTGCGCTAGGGTGGCTCTTGGTGATCCAGCCCCACGGCGTGGGCATGTCAGGGGGGGCTGAGGGAGGCTGGGTTCAGACATGGGAGAAGATGCTGGAGTGGGTGGAGCGGGACATGGGGGGGCTGGAGTGATGCATGCAATCCGGTGAGCTGCATGGTGCCATGATCATGCCTGTCAGAGCTAAGTGCCCGGTGGGACCTCCTGCCTCCCAGCCTGGACCTGGGTGCATTGCGGGTGGTGCCCTGCAGGGATCCAGTAAGGGGCGCTGGTGCATGGCTTGGGCCGGCACTGATCCTTCCCCTCGGGGCAGCACAGTGATGATCTCTGCACAAGCTGATCTGTGTGTCTCTCTCTCTCTCTCCCCCCAGTCCATCCCGCTCATCAGCCGGGGCCGCTGGCTGGTCAGGGCAGGGGAGTTCTCCCAGGTCCTCATCCAGGAGGTGGGTGTGGGGTACAGACCCCGCCTGAGCACCAAGCCCATCCATCTGCACCTCTTCAGTGACCTGCTGCTTTTGTCCCGCCGGAGGGAGTAAGTCTCCCTGGCTCTACCCTCTGCACCCTGGGGGCCTTGCTGCCCTGGCCAGAGACACAGAAACCTTCCGGGTGGGGGGTGCATCAACCTGCTGCTGTCGTGGCCACTGCATGTCAGGGTGCCCACCTGCCATTCCCCTCCAGTGTCCTGATGGATCCAGCTGGCAGGGAGAGCCATCAGGAGGTTGCATTGTCTCCAGCCCTGGAAGAAGGAGCGGGCAGTGGGGCAGGATGGGATGGGTACGGTGGCAGTGCCCATATCGTAGACTCATAGAATATCAGGGTTGGAAGAGACCTCAGGAAGTATCTAGTCCAACCCCCTGCTCAAAGCTCTCTTGAGGCGGGGGGGAAGCTGGAGGTCCCAGGTGGGGATGCCCTGTTTATGGGTACAGGAGCTCATGGCCTATTGTGGGAAGCCAGGAGCTGGGCTTATGGGGGGGGGGCGGGGTGGGATGCTGTCACCTGGCTTCACCCCATGAACCCCACCCCTCATGCTTCCCCCGCAGCGACGGCAGGTTTTCCGTCAAGGATTACGCCCAGACCTGCCACGTGAGAGCGGAGCTCCTCAGAGCCAAGCCGCTGGGGCTCCCCGACACGGCCTTCCTCCTGTGCCTCTCTTGCAACCACCGCGGGGCCAGTGCCGAATTCATCATCAAAGCAGCCAGCGAGTGAGTGCGGGGCTCCCGCTTGGGGAAACTGGCTGCTGGGGGGCTGGGAGTGGGGGTTCCTGGGCTGGCTGGGAGCAGGGTTCCTGGGCTGGCTGCGGGGGGTGGAGCTGCTGCAGACACAAAGCCGTGCTGGCTGCGGAGGGGGCGTTGGGCCTGCCAAAGTGGCACCATTGGACAGGAAGGGGGTTGTGCAGGAGATGTGCCAAGCCGTAAGTTGCTAGTAACTGAACATCTGGGGAGTGTCGTAGCCTGGTTTCTCCGAGTGCCGCTTGGGGGATCTTGGTGGAGGCCTCAAGGGGAAGGTGCAAGGGCTCGCAGACCCTCTCCCTGGTGGCTTGATGGGGAGGAAGCCAGAGCGCGCAGGTGGGGACTGTGGCAAGAACCTGCCAACGCAGCTCCTCCATCCCCAGAAAACAGGAGCCCTGCAGTGTGTGCTGAGGCTCTGACAGACCCCAGAAATGACGTGCTCCCAGCCCCCTCCTGTGAGATCTCGGGGGCTGTGAACTGGTGGGACGTGGCTAGGGGAGGTGTGAGTGGGCAACGGGGGGAGGAAGAGGATGGCGGCACTGGGGAGGGAGACAGTAGGGATGCCCAGCCCTAGAATTACCGTTCAGCCGCTCCATGAGCACGCCCTGGCCCTGGCTCGCGCTGGGACCTCACCCTCAAACTGAGGGGCAGCTGTGGCGCGTGGGGAGTTCCCCTTTTGGAAAGATACAGGGGTGTGGATTACAGGGGCTTGGTGTGTGACCCCTCTTCTGTCCGACCTCTCCTAGGGCCCAGAGGCAGGAGTGGATCTCGCTGATAACCAGCCAGGCGTCCCCTCGGCCTGCAGCTGTGATCAAAGCCCTGAGAGAGAACTGCGCTGGTTTCTGACTCACCGGGGCCCAGGCCAGCTGAACTCCATGCTTGGCCTTTCCTCTGCCCACCCCTGGCTGCTCTCCCAGAGGACGACCTCCCGCGAGCTGCACAAGGGGGTCTGCAGCTCCTCGCCTCTTTGGAGCCCTGTCTGGGGCCAGCGGTTCTTCCTAGGCCTGGGAGCTCGGCTTGGGGACCTTCGGCGCAGGCTGCACCGAACTCTACTGTGGGGTGGGGAGGGGTGGTGCACGGCCTGGCAAGCTACTCTCTATGAAAGCCACACGCTCCAAGAAGCAAGGCAGGTCTGGGGGCGGGAGCTGATCTCTGTGTGCTAGGGTGTTTCTGGGGGATCTGCCCAAATGGGGTCCCCTGCCAGGCCCCAGTGAGGGGGGTACAGATTCCTTGGGGGTATATCCAAGGGGCGCCGAGCCTTGACGTGCGTCAGACCAGTAGAGTGTTCGGGGCAAGGGCGAGACTCTTTGCCAAGAAACCCTTTGGAAAACAGCCCCGGATCTGAGCCAGAAGCCCTGCTCTGACCCTTGACCTGGGGGGAAGCCAGTGGGAAACACTGGGTGGTAGCAAGTACAAAGTGCTCGTGTCTGTCAAGCGGGTTCCCGGTTGCTCTGTGAAATCTCCAGCTCTTTGATCTGACTGTAAGAGCCCCGGAGAAGCCCAAAGCTCCCCAAGTGGCCCAGCAAAGGGGAGGATGCGGCTCACTGACCCTTTGGGGGGAGGGGTGTCCCCTACACGTGCCTGTTGCAGAGGACATGATCCTGCGGAGGGCGCTCTGGGGGAGCTGGTCTCTCCATTGCTAGAGCTGCCTGGCAGGATATTGAGCCTTGGTCGCTGAACGTCTTGCCCATTGGTTTATTTTTTGCAAACGGAGCTTGTAGTTTCCCCCCGACTCAGGCTCATCTGGAATTTGGGGGGGCGGGGGAGCGGTGGGGGGAGTGATTCCCACGGAGGCTCTGCTGGCTGGACCAAGCAGTGTCTTGGGTCCAGGTATGTATGGGGCCATAGTGTGGGTTGGATGCTATTGGCACTAACCCCAGAGGCAGCTATGCGAATAGGCCTGGCCCAGCCATGTTCCCGGCCTGGACTGATCCAGGATTGGGGGGCTCTGGAGCAGGCCCACTCCAGGGTGCTCACTCCTGGCACGTGGGTCCAGCTGTCTGCACGTCGGGGTGGTTGAGGGGGGATTTTCATTGGTTGTGGTTCTAAATGCAGCTCTAGGGGCCTCCTTCCTCCCAGGAGGAGCAACTGAGGGTACCAGCCACCTGTCTGCTGTCTCCTGCCTGGACTGGGAAGTGCTGGCTTTAGTGGGGGCTGGCTCTCGGAGCTGCTTTCCCCCCAGCTGTGCCAGATGTCAGGGCCCCTCAGCCCCTGGGGGAAGTGAGAGGTGTCCGGCTGCTTCTCCCCACCAGCTGGGCAATTAGCAGCTCCTGGGGAATGTTTGTTGGCCCAGCTGGGCAGGAAATGCCTGGCTGGAGAGCTGCAGGGGGCCACTGCTCAGAGATGGTGTGGGGAGGGCTAGGGGCTGGGGATGGAGGACTGAAGGAGGCTGGGGTGCTGTCCCCTGCAAAGCCCCACAAGTCAGGGCTACGCTGAGTGGTTGAGCCCGGCGCCACTGACAGAAGAGAAGGTGCTTGGCTGGGGAGGGGTCTCAGTCCAGACCTTGGGGCCTACTGCCCAGCCTCAGTTGAGGGCTCAACCCCTCCGAGTCCAGCTGTGCCCTGCAGGTGGGGCAGCTCTCCTGGGATCGCTAGAGGCAAGGAACGCGGTCCCTGCTGTGTCTGATCATGCCACAGGGGATGGGCTCTAGCCAGCGCAGTGTCTGAGGGGCTCGTGTTAGTCAGTCTCTCATTCTGAAATAAATCTTGACCTTGTCTTAAGGACATGCCCTGCTCTTGTGTCTGCGGCAGTGTCCTTCGGGGGGGGGGGGGGGGGGGGAAACCCGACCCCTTAACCTGCAGGCCGCCAGGCAACTTGTTTCCAGCAAAACTTGATTTAAAACAAGGCACCAAGAGCCAAGCTTTGGCCATGGGCTGGTCTGTGTCTGCTGATTCTCTCCCCCTGCTGGGACCAGCAACGGCCGCTGCATGAAAACTGAGATTCTGGCAGGTGAAGGGTTAACTTCTCCAACAACTCATCCCTGGGGCCTGGCGAGTGCCTGAGGCTGGCTCTGGCAGCACACATCTGCTCCTCCAGGTAAGGACTACGCCAGGGATCGGCAACCTTTGGCACATGCTGCAAGCGGTGGCCAGCACATCACTTGGCCTATGCTGCTTCCCGCAGCCCCCATTGGCCTGGAGCAGCTGAACCCATGGACGTGGCAAGTAAAAAAGTCCAGCTCTGCCCTGCATGTGGGGCAGCTCTCCTGGGATCGCTAGGGAGGCAAGGGGCGCAGTCCCTGCTGTCTGACCCTGCCATAGGGAAGAGGGCCCAGGGCCCGGCTGGGCTGTAGCCACGCATGGTGTCCGAGGGGCTGGAGCGGCAAACTGTGGCCAGGGGGAGCCGCGATCGGCCGAACCTGCTGACGTGGCAGATAAACAAACCGACCCCTGGCAAGCCACGTGCTAGAGGTTGCCAACCCCTGGACTACGCTGAGCTTCCAGAACCTAGGGTTTGAGTGCATCTCTTCCCCCTTCCTCATCCCTCCCTTCCCAAATGCCTTGGCTTAGAGGAAGCGCCTCTCTTGAGGTTAGAGGGTGAGGCTGGGACTGGAGATGGGTATGGCTCTGCCATAGCCTCTCGGAGCCCTTGGGTAAGTCACTTCATCACTCTGGGCCTCGCTTTCCCTCAGCTGGAAGTGACAATCCCTGTGCGGTTAGAGTGTAAGCTCCTTGGGGCAGGGACTCTTAAGCAGGAGCGGAGCCAGGGTTTTTGACGCCCTAGGCGCAGGGCTGGCTCTAGCCATTTCGCTGCCCCAAGCACAGCGGCACGCTGCGGGGGGCGCTCTTCTGCTCGCTGGTCCCGCGGCTCCGGTGGACCTGCTGCAGGCGTGCCTGCGGATGCTCCACCAGAGCCGCGGGACCAGTGGATCCTTCGCAGGCACGCCTGCGGGAGGTCCACCGAAGCAGCCTGCCGCCCTCCCGTGCTCCTGGTTGGAGCCGGCCCTGCCTAGGCCGGGGGATCCTTCCTGCGGTCCCAGTTGGTGGCAATTCTGTGGCAGGGGGGGGGTCCTTCCGTGCTCCTGGTCTTCAGGGCACTTCAGCAGCGGGTCCTGGAGCGAGTGAAGGACCCGCCGCAGAATTGCCGCCGAAGACCCGGAGCACGGAAGGACCTCCCGCCACCGAATTGCCGCTGAGGATGGCAAAATGCTGCCCCCCCCAATCCTGGTGCCCTAGGCGACCGCCTAGGTTGCCTAAATGGAAGCGCTGGCCCTGCTCTTAAGCCAGGGCATCTCTTGCTCTGTATGTACAGCACCAAGCACTGCAGGGCCCTGACCTCAGGTGTGGCCGCAGGGCATCACCCGAATAAAATCAATAATTGGTTATAAAGAACTAAGGGCCCGAGTGCTGGGGGCAGGGAATCCAGCAGAGGCAAGTTTTCTAAAGGGGCAATCTGGAGGAGGGCTGGGCTGTCCTAGCAGTAGTGAGCAGTGGAAAGTTTTTCAAGGGCTGAACAGTTTGATGCTGGCACCGGATTCCAATTTGTGAGATGGGCCCTTGAGCTTTGCCCCCTGCGCCTGTAGGAGGGATTCCCTCAAGCACCCTGTCAATTGGTGTTGGCAAGCAAAGCTCTGGCAAGGAGTCCCACCACCGGGACGAGCCCACTCTGTGTAGGGCAGAGATCTCTCTCGGAGTCACCCAGCAGGCTGTAGGGGGGAGGGAATGCGCTCTCCATTCCGTGTATGCTGCTTCCTGGGAGTTTGGTGTGTGGGTGGATGGGTGGGGGTCTGGGGGTTGGGGAGTTGGAAGATCCTTGATCTCCCTCCACCCAGCACCCCCCTCTCTGGGAGCAGGAGCCCAGCTGTCAGGGGTTGCCACCCACTGGACCCATCGTTCCGGACAGCAGGGGGCAGCAGAGCTCTGAGTCTGGCTCCCTGGCCTTAGGCCGGCCCTGTGCCTGTCTTCTCACCCCACAGCAGCCTCTGGGCAGGGCCTGAGCCACTCAGAAGGAAACTGAGTCACAGGGCCAGGCCTTGCACTTAGCTCCCTTGGGGCTGTTTCCCAGGCCCAGCTGGGGTCCCAGACTGCAGCGTGGGGTGGGCCATGTTAGGCATCGTTTTAGGGGTACATACCTTCCCAGGGAGAGGGGTAGTGACTGGAGGGCTTGGCCCCCATGGTCAGTGTCTAGTAACTTGCATTGCAGTGGGGTCTCAGTTCCAGCCATGGCCCAAGCCCTTGTTGTGCTAGGGGCTGTACGAACCCACAGCAGAAATGCTGTTGCTACTGCAGGAGCTGACAGCCCGCGAGACCAGCGGTGGCTACAGGGGGATGGGGGAGCATGAGGCGAGAATGAGCAGGCAATGCTATCAGCACACCAGCTGTCTGAGCATTGGCATGTTTTCTGTCACCCAGCCCCGGGGGGTTGGTTGGAGGGAGAGCACACGGTGGGGTGGTGCAGCCATTCCAAGGGGGTCTCTGGTGCCTCCCTGCAGCTCGGGGAGGACTGGTGGGTGGCTCCAGCCTGCCCCTTAGACTGTGAGATGCATGGGGGGAGGTGGGGGCTTCTTTCCACTGAGACCTTAGAGCAAAACTCCCTTTTGATGCCACCGGGAACAGGAGCAGGCCTTCACAGCACAGTCCTGCATGGGCTTCAGCCCGTATAGCCCATGTCATTCTCCTTCCAAAGTTTTCTTCCCTGTGGGGCTGAGCCCTGCATGTGGGTGAGTGACTGTGCTCCACCCCAGAGATGGCAGCAGAGACGTGAAATAGCAGCCTCCACGAGTGGTTGGTTAATGAACCGGGTCCTCCCTATGCAACTTGAAATGGTGATCCTGGCTTTTTTACCACCTGCCAGCTACAGGCATGGTGCAAAACTGCACTGGATGTGCGGTGGGCACATGTCTAATTCTAGATACCTGCAGTTTTCCCTGCACGGTTAAGTGCTGCAACTTCTGCTCTTCATCTTCCTTGTCCTTGATGTACCTTGGCTTGGGCTATGACCCCTCTTCCTCACCCTCTAAAACAAGATTCCAGCCCAAATGTTCAGGAGTCAGGCCCCTCAAACTACCCAGGAATGGCGAAATGACCCCAGCAGATGTTGAAAAGCTCAGTGGGGGATGGTGGTGGTTCTTATTCTTTGTATAACATGAGACTTGTCATTAAACCATGAGCACTGGCCAGGGCTGGCCTGTTCCTGTATCACTCCTCGCTCTGCTGCTGGGCTAGCCAGCCTTTTATTTCGGATCAAGTGAAAAAACAGGAGAAGAGTTCCCAGGCGTGAGAGCACGGGGGTTTGCAGGGTCTTGGCTGCTCCAGTCTGTGCTGCACAGGCCCAGGAATTAGAGGGGGGAAGGCCTGGTACCCAGAAAGCAAAGGCAGTGTTGTTTCCTGGCTCCTTCCACCCGGCTTCAGCGTTAGCACCACCTCCCAGGAATAAGGGAAGCTAAAGGACCATCAGTCCTAAGGAGTCACATAGGCAGGTACTACTCATTCACCCTGGAAGCAGGACTCCATGCCCATCTCTCTCCTCCATCCCCAGTGTGGTTTAGCAGGAAGAAGCATGTAAGGCTGAGAGAATAGCTCGCTCGCTCTTTTGGTCAGTAGCATTATCCCCATATTGCAAGTGGGGAAACTGAGGCACAGGGTGGTGAAACACCTTGCCCAAAGGTCAGTGGCAAAGCAGGGCTAGAAGACAGCTCCTCCCTCCATGTACTATCCACTAGGCCCCTGCAAGCTCCTCAGAACCAAGACCCTTGGCTTGTGCTTGGTGCTGTACACACCTCTCTCCTGACACACTGTGGTTTCCATCACAGCAGAGACCCCCCTCGGTTCCCGCCCCCAGGCTGGGCTGCAGCAGGCCAGTCTCGTCTGTGGGTAGCGGTTGAAGTCCAGAGCTGTGTGTGCTGGCTGGCTCCAGGGAGTGCAGCTCTGGAATCCAACCTCCCCTCCTGCCAGTCCCCTAGCAAGCTGCATGCTGGGCTCTACACTCCTCCACTGCCTGGGCCAGGCCGCCTGCCTGCTAGGGCTTCAGGTTTTCACCTGCGCGTTGCCCTCCTGCACCTGTTCGATCAGTGCAGCCTCTGATGGGCCAATCCAGGAGCCTGTGCAAGAAACCCTCTAGCGGGCAGTCCTGGAATAACAGGCTCCTAGGGCAAGCTCCTTCCTGACCCCCATTAGCAGGGGGCCGGCTGCTGCCCTGAAGTCATTTGTAAAGCCTTTGGTGGTGGTTTAACTCTTACTATTAAAACCCTCAGACTTCTTGTTCTCCATAGAAATAGCCTATCCTGCTAAGCGCTTGGCCTCCAGCCTGCCTTGTGGCAATGAGTTCCACAGGCTGTGTCCCCACCCGTCTTCATAGAGGGCAGGGGATATTTTTGCTCTCCGGGAGCCAGGAATCTGAACCAGAGTCCCATGGAGAAAGGCTGGTCTGCAGGCCCTTCAGCATAGTGGCCTTTTAGCAAAGCATCCCTGAGGAAACTGCCTTTCTTTCCCATAAGGGAGGGGGAGCCTGTGTAAGGAGACCTGGGCAGGCCGGGGCGGGGGGGGAGGGGTCTCTGATGCAGTTGATAGATCGTATGGCTGCTCCCACCAAGTGGGCAATGGATGTTTCCACGGGGCGGCTTCCTGAGATCTCTGCAGCGACACTTTGAGCCCCATACGTGCTGGTGGGTTTATGCTCTCAGCAGGCAGAGCTGTGTTAGCTCCATTTCACAGATGGGGAAGTGAGGCTCGGGCTGGTTTAAATGACTTGCCCGAGGTCACAGAGTCAGTAGCAGAGCCAGGAATTGACCCCTTCACCCTGCCATCCTTTTAAGTAGAGTCATACACTGTCATCTTCTCCCATCCTGCCCCATTCCCACCTTACATAACCTTGCCGTTCCCACACCCACAGCTCCCTCCCTCTGCTAATTACCTGGCGTTTGCAGGCTGCGAGGGGGTGGAGCCTGGTGCTTGTCTGTCTCCCGAGAGCGGCGGGACTCTATGGCCTCTGTAGGTGGCCCTCTCGTGCATGCGGGATCACTTAGACAGGGCCACGGGACTTTACGGCATCCCTGTCTGGAATGATGCTCAGTGGGATGTGGGGAGAGTGTCATTCACAGGGGAGGAGAGGCGGTCATTTGGCTTTGGTGTACTGTGCCTTTAAATATGACGGTTTCATCCTGCCTGCTGCCATTTTTGCATGACATGGCAGAGGGAGGTGCACACACTGCGCTCACCCCGGCTGGGGCACAAACGCCCGCTTCGTTGGGCCCTGGGCCTCGCCTGTCCCTGTCAGCCGGCCACCTGCACTGGTGTCCCGGGCACAGCATTACTGACACGCAGTGTTCCAGAAATCAGGAGTCAGGCCCCAACATGCTCATGAGATTTGCAGAGCCATGTTTGTAGAAGATTATACGTTAGAGACGCTACCTCATAAGGGACAGTATTATGAACGTAGGAATTTGGTGATGTGCCCTGGAGGCGGGGTTAGGAACACCGCCTGGCTGTGTGCAGTGGCTCACTCCAGAGGCTCACCAGTTTTTATTAAAGTTTTATTCCTTTCTTGTTCACTAGTTTATTATTGAATTAACCCCAAGATCGTTACATGGTGTGAGAAGTGGGATTTGAACCCACGCCTCTATAGGAAGATCACAACTTGAGTCTGTCATGCACCCCAAGATTGGCTCTGGAAATGATAGGATTTTTAAAAGCCATCATAAAGTGAGCAGTTCTTATTTGTCTTCTGTTTTTCTGAGCTCTTTAAGGTTCCACTTTCCAAGTTTTCCTTTGCAGACAGCAGGGCTTAAAAAAGAAAGCTGAGCGGCTCAGCTGATCACGTGACTCCGGGAGCTGGGGCTGTATGAAAAACCCTGAATTAGTGCAAGACTCCTGAGAAAATGGTGACAGTTGCCTGTGCTGACTTTTTGCAGGCTGCCTCTGTAACTCACTGGTGTTAGCCCCCACCCTCCCCTTCGGCTCAGTCCACAGAGGATATGAGTCAGTTTCTTGGTGTCTTAGCTCATGCTTTTGGCTCTGGGGACCCCTGTGCCAGTCCCTGCTACAGTGGCCGTCACACCATTGTTATTCATGGAGCACCTGGGCCCTGCTGGGTGCTGGATAGGAGGAGGAGGAAGCAATCAGCGCCACACTTGAGGAGCTGATCATCTAGCAGCCGCTCCAGGGCTGGTTCTGCAAAGGCCAGCTGCTGCAGGCTCTAGTCCAAGGCACTGCTGGGGCTGGGGCGTCAGCAGCGGGGCTGTGAGGCTAAGTACATTGAGAGGCTCAGCGAGTGTGGGGCTGGGGCCCGGGGCTGGGGCCCAGAGCTGGCGACGGCACAGCCTTTGCGGGTGGATGGGGCAGGACTCCATGGCCGCTGATGGGCAGCTGGGCTCCCGGCTCGGGGCTGGGAGCAGAACGCATCTTTCTTGCACGGCAAGTCCTGTCCTCCAGTGATTATCGGACCAAGTGTCTCCCTGGCTGTGGGGGCTGGAATGCAGACAGCTTCCCCCCAACCTCCCCTGCCCCCCCGTGTGCCAGGGCTGGGGGAGGGGCAGCTGGGCGCTACTTTTCATTAGCAGGAGGTAACTTCCCCAGGCATGTGTCCCTCCTCTGTGCCTGGCTTATCCCTCAGTGACACATGATGGGGTGGCCTGGCCTCTCCTCACAGCCCTGGACTCTGCAGAAAGGCCAGGTCCATGCTAGACCTTGGGATCAGACCTTCCCAGGCTTGGAGGGAGCCGGGTTGAAGCTTTGGAGGCCCTGGATCCGTAAGTCCCATGCCCCCTTTCGGTGGGGCAATGCCGGGGGTCCTGGCAGGTGCCTGCTCCGGGGCTCAGACAGCGGACAGGCTACACACCTCTCCAACGGGTGAGTGTAACAGTCCGGCTGCAGGGATGGTACTGGCAAGGGGCTTCCCACTTGCTCGCCTTCAAGCCACAGGCAGTCTCAGGGGGCAAGTTAATAACTAGCCCGCTGTGTTGCCCTTTTCAGCTGCCCATCTCCGAGTGTTTTACCGACCAGTCTAGCGAGCCCACCTGTCTCTTGTCAGGCAGGTTGGAAGTGGTATTATTAAAATGCAGAACTGTCAGCTGCAGGCCCCAACCACCATTGGTGCCCACCTGCGCTAGGCGCTGTACATACCATAGTGAGAGACAGCCCCTACCTTCATATGCATATAATTATTATCTCCATTTTACAGATGAGGAAACTGAGGAACAGAGACGTTATGCCCAGGTCTCGAAGGTAGTTAGGCTCTGAACTTCCACTGATTCCAATGGAAACTGAGCCTAAATACGATGAGGTTCTGGCCCTTAATGACTTGCCAGAGTGAGTGGTATTGCTGAGAATAGTAGCCAAGAGTCCTGCATTGTAGCCCTCTGTTCTAACTGCTTGACGGAGCGCGGTGGGCATGGGGCTGCTATTTGCTGATTGATTAGCTGGGCCGAGGGCTGGGAGTTTTAGTACAATGTGCTACCAACAGCACACGGCTAACTGATCTGTGTTGGCAATGAGTCGATATGTGAAACTCCCTTCCCTCCTAAGAGCCTGGCCCTCCCCTTCGGCTTGGGGAGAAGAATTCCTTTGATGTAAAGGTTCTGTGACTGGGGTGTTAGTGCTGATGCAGTGGGTTATGTACACAGCTGCGCATTTTCATAGCAAACAATTACCCTTGCTTGTCCCCTTGGGGAGCAATGTGTCCCTTGGAGCCAGCTACTCCTGACCCTCTCATCCATCTTCCTGCAAGTTTCATCAGAAGTTGACTAGAACAGTGGCTTCTGCTGACAAGCGGAGCGAATGTGACTGACAGCAGCGAGGTAACCTGGATTGATACATCCTCCCCGGCAGGGAAAGCAAGCCCACCTTTGATCTTCGGTGGCTGCTTGGCCACAGGCCAGGAACACGAGGCAATTGCAGAGGAAGAGTGGTGCGTTTGGCTGCTGCAAAGGTCTCATTAGCTGGGCTGTATTTCAGGAGAGAAGCATGTCCTCCTTAGCTCTGGTATGTTTTCCCACAGGGAGTGCAGCCATGACTGTGGTATTTCTAACTCTGAGCAAGCTCATCCGGGAGGGTATATTTCATTCAGGCAGCGTGCTGCTTAGGTCTGGTTAATTTCCCTCTGGGAACGCACGCCTGGGTGGCATACTTGGTAGCGGTGGTAAATTTTGCCATGGGGTTCTCATGCATCCATGCCACGTACATTCTGTTCTCTAGCCAGTGAAAATACAGTTCCCTTCCCCAGGGAGCTCCCTCCAACTGCCAGGCCGCTTTTCGAGTTCAGAGCCTTCCCTAAGATGCACTTCTTAGGGTTAACACTTCAAGGAAGCAAGCACATGGCTACGTGTGATCCGTCGCTCTTAAGATTGTCAGCTCCTTGAGGCAGGGTCTGTCTATTCTGTTTGTACAGCCCCGAGCACAATGGGGTCCTGCTCCAGAACTTGATTTCCTTAATTTGACCACAATATGGACTTGTCTTATCCAAATAAATTCTCATTTTCTGCTGATAATCCAAACAGATTCTTTTTAAAAGGCATATTTTAGTAAATAAATAAAACCAATCCAATGACACTTGGTATGAATTTAACTGGCAGAGCTTGAATTCAGATCTGCTGCTTCTCAGAATTCAGGGGAGGTCCGAGAAGGGCTTTTGATTCAACTACAACTCTTTATCATCAATACAGCCAGCTTTGTTTGGCATGCAGATTTTCTCCCTAATGTATTGAGGGCTGGGAGAGCAGTGCTGTGTGAAGATTAGTCCAGTATTAGCTACTTCAGTAGAACTGGTTGGGAAGTAGGGGGGTTTCTCCCTGCAAAAAATGATGAATTTTAGTCTAAAACCTCAAAACCGAACATTTTGCCCAAAAGGTGACATATTTTGGCTGAAAGTTTGGGGCGGGGGGAGAGTTGGTTTTTCCAAGGAAAGCCGATGCTTTCTCAGAAATGTCCATTTAATTGACACTCCAAGTTTTCCATTTTAAAAAGAAAGTTTCAGCAGAACATTTTTGAGCAGCCCTGTACTGTGCGTGCTGCGGTGAAGCTGTTTAGCACATACCATGTGGACAACCCCAAACTGCTGGGAGAGCGCTTAAAACAACAGCTCAGAGATGAGTCAACTGTCCTAGTCATGTGTGCCTTGCCTCATTGAACCTACGTACCTGATCCGTAGGACTGTTCCCCCCTTCCCTTGTGCCATGCACACGAACATGGATGTGTCTTGTCTAGCTGCGGTAAGGTGTGCCGGTGTTCACTTTGAAGTCTAACGATGGCATTTAAATGTGAGCATTGTTAACCGTTTCACTGCTGCTCATTTTTGCAGAAACATCCAACTACTGCAGATCTGCAGGTGGAGCTGGAGTCGCCTTTCCCCTCCCCACCCCAAGCGCTGAGGCTGTAGGAGACTGAGGGAGCGCTGCTGTGTCATAGCAGAGGAGCAGTGCCATCCGAGGGGAATACAGAGGATGCGGTGCCGATGTAGGGAGTCCATTTCCAGGCTCATGAGACACTAACAGAGAGTATTTGGAGCCAGAGCATTTTATTAAATGGGGGGCACTGGTTGTGGGGGGCTGACTTGTTCTCATGGAGTTGCATCAGATCATGTGACACGTCTGCCATCACCTGGCCACTACTCTGTGCATTCTGCCCCCTAACCAGTAGAAACAGGGGCCATTGACAATAGTGTGAACAGTTCTGTCTTGAGACAGAGAGGCTCATAAAACAAAGCAGAACCCACCCTGGGGGAGGCTGTTAAGAACTGTCTCACTCCTCAGACAAGGAAACCGAACAATCTGCTACTGGGATGGCAGGACGCTCCCGGAGGCATGTCTCTCACTGTGCCACTCCGCCTGCCTCCATCACTGACCTATGTAAAAAGCAGAGGCCAGGCAGGCTCATCTGGTCCAGACAGTGTCAACGGGCCTTCGGCAAGTGGAAGGAAGCCCGGAGCACCAGCCCAGTTCTGGTAAGCCCAGACTTTGACCAGCTTTTCCTGGTGTTCGCAGGCACTTCAGGCACAGGGCTTGCCTGGGGCAGTGCTGATGCAAACGGACGAAAAGGGGCAGAGACACCCCACCAGTGCACCTGAGCAAGAAATTACACGACAATACGGAAAGGTTTGGCCATGGCGTGGGCTGTCCACAAACTACAGGCTTACCCAGTTGGGCTCCGTTGCCTGGTGTACACGCAGCACTCACCTGGCTACACCAGATTAAAGGGACTGGGGCCAGGTTGCTACGCTGGAGTTTAGTGCTCCCAGGTGATGCCATGGATTCGTCAAGGGAATGCCAGGTTAGTGGCTGGAGCTCTATCCAGGAGACCCAGCCGTGGCACCCACTTCTTTAGGGAGGAGACGTGGCAGACCTGTAATATCCTGGACAAACCGTATGGAATTGAGTTTAACGTCTATGGAGGCCATTTATTAAAGTCCAAGGCCCTGCTGGGGTTGGGGAGTCAGCAGGGGGGCCGAGAGGCTAAGTACATTGACACCGGGCAGAGGCTCAGCGAGTGTGGGGCGTGTCTGTATTTCCAGGGACAGGGCCTATAGGAGACCAGCAGGCCGTGATCGGGCAAATCCCTCAGGTTGTAACATCCTCATAGGAACACGGCCCCATGGAGAGTTCTGCGTATCCTAGGTCAGACTGAATTCTCCAGGGACAATGGACAAAGAAAGGGGGTTTGGATAAATAGCTCGGTTTTAACCTGGCTCTGGGCCTCGGTTCTGATCCGGCAAACGACCAGCACCTCTGCTCCACAGTGAGCCCCATCCCTTAGGGGAGAGTTGGAAGGAGGCTCCTACTGAGGGTCCTAGACTGAGTGCTTGTTCTGAGCTGAAGCTGTGATGAACTTCTGACCACAGGGATCACCCCCGGGTGGGTTTGAGGAGCTAGGCACCAGTCAGAGCCCTTGTTGGAGCGAGGGGGGTGATCTCTGGTAGGCTTATTAGCATGCATGTAGGTTCTTCGGTTGCTTTAGTGTGTTTTCTCTGCAATGCTTTTACCTTAAGAATAAGGGTGATTTCTTAGCAAGAGCTGGGTGGTGCCTTCTCCCTGACAATTGCAGCATGCAGTGTCTCGGAGAAGAGCCGTGAAGCCGGCTGCTTAGGCAGTCGGCTTTGGCTGGGAAAATCACAGTATAGTCAGGGAGCTGCTCAGCCTGGCCATACCCCGGTCAGGCAGGAGAGGGACGTGGGGTATCCGCCCAGGAGAGGCGCACGTGGGGTAGTGGAGGGGTGAGAGTGGTCAGGGTGGAACTACTGGCTTTAGTGAACACATCCCGCCTGGATCCAGGTTGACCCCCAGCCGATCGCTCGCCTCCCAAGTGCCCTGGCCAAGCATGCACTGGGTCTTGTGTTAAATCTGGGGAGGGGCTGTCGCTGCATCAGTTGTTCTGGAGTGCGGGGTGGCAGCGTGGGGGGACCGTGTCGGGATGTGACAAGTACGTGCCTCAGACCACCCGGACGTTCCATGCACATCTGGCTGGACGGGAAGAAAGGGGGCTCGAGAGGGAGAACTGGGGGTCTCCCAACTGCCCTAGCATGGAAAGCAGAGCCTGTGAGTTAACTGTACCATCCCTCTTTGGTATCATGGTGACATTAGTCCCTTCCTCCTCCACTTGCTCACCCAGAACACGGCGGGGGCTGCTGATCACCAGCCTGCTGTCCTTGCCACCTTTCCGCCGCTGATCTCAAAGGCAGGGCCAGGCCTCGGTGTCTTGCCACCCAAGCCAGAAAACTTTTTTTGGTGCCTCCATGTCCCGGAGTAGCTGAGAAAAAAAATGGCCGAGTGGAGCAGCTGAACCATGTGGGGGCACCGCCCATGGATTTGGCACCTTCAGAAGCTGGCACCCAGGCACCCACCCTGATCTCCCACTCCTAAGGCCTGCTCTGCTCAAAGCACTTTACAAACTTTCATGAAGTCTCAATCCCCCCACCCCCACACACACCTGTGGGGCAGGTCAGTATCACTCCTATTGTGAAGGGGGGAAACTGAGGCACAGAGCAGGGAAGTGACTTGCAGCCAGTCACTATCAGGTCAGGAGGAGACAGAGGAAAAGGTCCCGGATGCAAAGGATTAGCACCCAGCCCCCAAAGCCTGTGACACTAAAAACCTGATGGAAGATTTAAAGAATACAACAGCCTTCACTGCCCTGCCTACAGGAAAAAGAACCAGGAAAATCCATTATGCAACGGCAGCTCTGGCATGACCCCGAGCCCTGCTGCAACATTCATTAGCGCATATTAATTACTGCAAACACCATGATCTAATTGTGCTGGCTTGTGAAATAACTCAGCCAGCAGGTGCTGCTTCTCAACACAGGCATGTGAGGCGTGTGTTGCAATCCTCCGATTGCAGCAGCCCCGGAGCCCCGAGGGGCTAACACGCAGGGCACTGTGTCTCTGGAGCCGCCCTGCCGCAATGGGGCTGCTGAGAAGTTGACACTGATGGATGGAGAGAAGATCACGCTGGGGGAAACTCAGCAGGAGGAAAAGCAGCTGAATGGAGGAGGCCTCTCGGGGATGAGAGAGAGGCCAAATCCACCCTCCCTTTCCCGGTGCTAGTCAGACCAGAGGCAGCACAAAGTCACACAGAACCGAACGCCCTTTGTAAGGCTCGAGCTGAAGGGCCACTCTGGCCCGGATCTTGCCCTGGCTCCAGCCGCGTTTGGGCTTTCAGCCCCCAATCTGAGCAGGGTGGGTTTGGAGTTGGCGTGATGCCACCCCGTTGTGACAGCGGCTTCGAAAGGCAGCTCTGCTGGATTCCGCCCACCGCTTTCCGGCGAGGACCGCGCCTGCCGTGGGGAAGCCGGCCTTGCCAGCCCTGCTCCTTCCCCCTCCGCCCTCCTGCGGGCGTCACGCCCTGCCGGTGACTTGGCTGGCCCCAGGTGCCCCGAATGTGTCGAAAGGTGCTACTCCTTCCGCTTTCCCAGGCCGGGTCAGAGGGAGGGTTCGCCACCTTCGGCCTCTTCCTTTGGCTCGTAAAAGGCCTCATTAATTGCAGTGCTTGAGGCCTGTCCCATCCCTGCCCGGGAGCTGCTCATGCATGACTCGTGCATGGGCCCAGCTCCTGGCTAGGGAGAGGGATCCCGGCAGCACCTGCCCCTTCCCTCCAGGCCCCCAGCTTGTGCACTGGAAACATCAGTTGGCGCTTGGCTGTGCCCCTTAGGGGACTGATCCTCCCGGGCAGGCCGGGGCTGGGGATAACAGAGAGAGGGCCCTGCTTGACCTGCTGCTCTGGACTCTGCTCTGCCCAGCTCAGCAGCGCCCCCTTTGCCTTGGCCAGAAGGGCTCCGGCTGGGCAGGTGGTGTTCTGGGCTTGCAGGGGAGGATGGAGGGTGTCCGCCAGGGCTAGGCTGGGAAGGTTTCAGGGAGAAGCTCGTAGCTGGTGCCATTGGGGCTGGTTACCCCTCTGCCCCACTGCAGTGTTCAGCCCTTCAGCCTCCCAGCACCTGGGCTGGGTCAGGCTGGACCCTCGGCTTGGGGCTGGGCCTCGTCAGCATCCAGCCGTGGGTTCGATCTTCACGCTGAGCCCTGCCTGTAAAATGGGCAGAACCAGGCCTCCGGGTCAGAACGTCCCTGATAGGTTCCCCCACCCGGCATCATCTGAGCCATGGAGCCCCACCACCCCAAGCGCCTGGGGACGGGGAGTGTGCAGAGCCTACGCCCCAGCCTCCTTCCCCACATCTGCCCCCCTTACTAGCACAGACTCCACTGGCTTCAGCGAAGTGAACGGGAGGGCCGTGCCCTTCCGCCACCTGAGGGGAAAAGTAGTCCCCGCCCCATTGCTCTGTGCGGTTTTATTGTGCCTTGTGGGGGCTGTATGAGGCCCCGAAACACCAGCTGGGACTCTCAGAGGATTATCACCACAAGGAGTTTCAGAGCCAAGGCCCCATCCTGAACGGTGCTGAATCGAGGGTGCTCAAGCTGTCGCAGGACTCACTGCGGGAAAGGGAGGGATCCCAATCCAAAGCCCCTGCAGCTCCTCTTGGGGGCAGGTGAAGCACTGAAAGTCATGGCTGCTGAGGGAGATTCAGTCCTTTAAAATAGTTCAAGGCGAACGGTGCCTTAGAACCAAAGTTCTCAGTGGGGGACGAGCTTGAGAAGCATGAGATGTGCAGGAGACGCTGGAAGTCGGGACTGGAAGACTGACACTCAAATCCTTCTGTGTCATAAAGTCTAGAAATACAGGCATTCACCTTAACTCTGCCCTCTTATCCGACATCAGCTACTGTCCTCCCAGGCTAATTGACAGCCCCTCTCTACCCTCCCAGCGACTCAGTGTCAGCTCACAGACACCGGTGGCAATCAGAAGACACCCACTGACGTCAATGGCGCCACTTTCATGTCAAGCTGGCATCAGTGAGCTGCGGTCCTGGCGGTTCATACTCCTCTGAGGAGCCGGTCGGCTCGGCCTGGCAAGGCCCTCATCCAAACAGGGCTGTTTTCCACAGGTTTGCATTTTGCACCCCAAATGCTCTCATTCCACCCAGGCTCGAAGGTGCAGCGGAAAGGGCAAGCCACAAAAATGCTAGCTGGAATCCAGCGCAGCAAAGGAATTCAGCCCTCTCAGATTAGCAGACGGCGGCGCTGGCGGGTGGGACCAGGAGAAGACAGAGGCAAGGAGCAGACAGGCTGCTGCAGGGCAGGTTTGGTGGGGAAGGTGAAGTGCAGGGTGTGCTGGGAGAGCTTCTGCAATGCCTTGGTGCCAGTCTGCCCTGGGAGCAGACCCAGGGTGGGGACAGGCCCCTTAGGACATGCCTGATCAGCATCTCCAGTCGTCTCTCCTCTTTCCTTCCTCCTGGATTGTTCTCATGAGCCCCTGCTCCCAATGACTCCCAGCCCGGGGCTCCGCTCCCACGTGACTCCCCAGACTCCCTCCGCCCTAGATACTCCCATTCTCACTTCCCCTTGGGACCTCTCCTCAGAGCAGCTGCTGTCAGCAGAGGGGGTTTATGTCAACAGCACCGCATCAGTTCCCAGGCCCTGGTGGGTGCTGGAGGAGGAATTTCCCTGCTGAGCCAGGAATGTGAATGAGCGCTGGGCGGAATCTGAACTTGGGGCCTCGCTCCTGGGCCAGCCCGGACAACCCCTTTCTGCCCAGCCAAGTGCAGTAGGTAACGATGCTACCATACTAATTACTGGGGACTGCTCCAGCCCGGAAAGACTAGCTTAGCACCATGAGCCACCATAATCTCCTCTCCTTGGCTCCCAAACGCAGAGTTTAGCTCCTAGCAAAGGTAGGAATTCCCCGGCCCGCTTGGCACACCACTTATGCAGGAGGGCGGGGTGTGTGTGTGGGGGAGCACAGCCACTAACACCCGAATCCCCCATCCTAGCCCACCAGGGGAAAACACCAGCCGCCCTTCATCTCAGTCTGAGTCGTGTGCGCCTGGGGAGGGAAGCTGGGCCAAATGGGTGAATCCGGGGCTGGCTCTGTCAGGCTCATCACCAGCCGCTGAGTGCCGGGCATCCTGATTCAACAGCACCCCTTGACTACGACGTGGTGCCCCTGCCCGCTGCCCCTCCCTGGCTCTGGTTGATTCCTGGCTGCGGGGTGGTCGGAAAGGATGCAGCTGCTTCCCCTGCCCCGCGGGGTAACCCTTGGTAACTTCTGCAGCTCTGTGCACTGATGGATCATGGGGTCCTGGCCTGGGCACTTGACAGTCTGATAAGATGAGGCCCCAAGAGCCCTGCAATCTGGGCTAAGGGCTGCAGGGTTTAGAGGGATCCCCCATCCCGCTGTGCCCCAGATGGCAACTCACAATTGCCTCTGGGCATTAGGGCGTGTTGGCCTGCCTCAGAAGCCTGGGGTGTTGGCACTGCTGGAGGCAGGGTTGCAGACCAGCTGGGCCAACAGGGTGGAGGGAGGTTGGACTGAACAGGTGAGGGCTCTGGTCTGTCCACAAACCCAGCTCCTAAGCTAACCCTTGGCAGGCTGGAGAAGGCACCTCGTGCTCTAGGCATCTCCTCCTCTGGGAGCACAGCCCACCCTGTGCATCAGGCACGCGGGCAGACTGGCCCTGGACAGTCTGTGCTGAGATTGGGGGAACTCAGCTCACTTGTGACTCAGACTCCTGCTGCCAGCGGCAGTTCCAGCGACGGGGGCCTGGGTGGGAATCACTGCAGCACTAGGATGTGCCAGGCGAGGAAAGAGCAGCAGGGCAGAGGCAGAGCCCCCCCCCTCCCCCCGCCTCCAGCACAGGAGAGGGGAAGACAGCTGGAGACACACTCCTGTCCCTGGGACTGGCTAGTGCCTCTGCTCCCACAAATCCATCCCTACCTCAGAGCAGAGCCAAGGGTGGAAGGTTAACTTGAACCCGATTCTGGGGTCTGGCTGCCCATGGTTCCTATGGGTCTTGTGGCCCCCAGGAAATAGCTGGGGTGCAGGACTGCCCCAGCCAGGCCCCCTCCAGCACCCCAATGCCCCTGCACTGAGGATTTTTGGAGGAGGGTGCAGCAGAGCTGGTTCTGTGCCCAGCAGGGGTCTGGCTGCCCTGGGGGAGGGTGGGGGTCGCAGGAGTGGGGGAGGATAGGCCCCTGCTTTGTGACCCTTTAGCCCCAGTTCCGTTGGTGCAAATGAAGGGAAATGACTGTGACTGGGGCCCTGTGTCTGAGCCCTGGGGCTCTCCCTCCCTCCTGGCTCCTTTCAGGGGGTGGGGGGAGCTGGGGTGCATTCTTCCCTGGGTTCTCGCCACCCACCGCATTCCTTAGCTGGGCTTCGTAGCCAGGAGCCAGGCGGTGTCTCCGAGGCGCGCAGCCTGCAAGCCACAGCAGGAGCCTGGAATGCTGCTCGCTGGGCTGCGCTGCTGGTAGCAGAGGGGTCACCCTCCACCCCTGGGACAAGCACCCAGGCTCCGGGTGCTGATCGGGACACCGGCCCTGCTGGGTGCGCTGCGTGTCCGGAGCAGTGGGGCGTCTCTGGAGCTGGGCCGGATGCCTCGTGTCTAGTTAGCACACACGGGTATGTCGATCCCACTGGGATTATGTTTGTTGTGTAAAGAGCAAAAAAAAGCCAACACCTGGCTTCCCAAGCAGCCATTGGGTGCCGGCCTTGGGGAGAGCTGGGAAGGTTCCCCAAGAGAGGATACTAGGCGCCACCCCCATGGTTATGAGATCCCAGAGCCGACGGTGAAGGTCTGTACGGTGCAACCGCCTCTGGGCCACTGTGCTCAGATCTGGGCACCTCCCGGCCTGCACCCAACATTGGAGAGAGCTGAGAGGAGGGCAACGGAAAATGAGCGGTGGGCTGGAGGGAGGGACTCAGACAGCAAGTGTGAAAAATCGGGATCGGAGTGGGGAGTAATAGGAGCCTATATAAGAAAAAGACCCAAAAATCAGGACTGTCCCTATAAAATCAGGACATCTGGTCACCCTAGACTCAGGCCTTGTCTGCATGGGGAAATTTACCAGCATTACTATAGTGAGATAGTTATGCCGGATTCATTAAACCGGATCTTGTAACTCTCCTTTGAAATAAAAGTGGCCTTAATCCAGTTTAGAAATATGGCTGCTTTTATTCCAAAGGGAGCGTCCCAACAGGATCTGCTTAACCTCACACCTTTAATTAATCTGGATAAATAGTCACGTGTGGACAAGGCCCTAGCAGGAAGGCTGACAACAGCTGCATAAGTGGCGCTTGGCTAAGGGAACAGGGGAGGAGGGGGGCAGGAAATAGGGTGATAGCCTGCAGACCCCCGAAGAGGTTAAGCAGGAAGGTGGGTGATGAATGACTCAGCGCAAGAAAAGGGGCATGACGTGGAGCTATTGGAGGGGGGTGGAGGGCCAGGGGAAAGCCGGGGGGAGTATCAGAGAAGGCTTCTGGGCCACGAGATGTGTCAGGCTTTGGAACCAAAGATCTTCGCAAGGGAAAGGTGGGAGCCGCGGTGCTTGACCCCTTTCCAAACTAGACAGGGGGAAACACCAGAAAAGGGGCTGGAGGGAAGGATCGTGAACCTGCGCTCGGCCAAAGGACCAGGTGGGCCCTTCCCATCGCTCGAGTCTATGGTGGTTCCTGGTGAAGGGAAGCCTTGAAGAGCGAGGGCAAATGGCTGGAGCATGTGGGGGACATGCCAGTCACGCCAGCAGGCGCTGGAGGAGTTCAGCGCTTGCCTCCCAATGAGTGTAGGCGCTTTGAACGCGCCATCCAGACCACAAAGGGCACCGCTCGGCCTGGCCTCCAGCCCCAGAGGCCACAGCTGTAGGATGAGCCAGGACTGGACCCTTGAGAGTTACCTCATAAAATACCCACGTGCGCTAGGAATCCGTGCAGTACCCGCCCTGAGTTGGTCTGTAACCCAGAGCCAGGTGCCCTGGTCTTTGGTCCAGGGCCTCAGCAGGACATTCCCCCAGCTCCTTTCTCAGCCTGGGCATTGCCAGGCCAGCTCGCGGGGGAGCCCCAGGTGGCCAGCAGCCTGTGAGGCTCCCAGAAGATGGGCCGCCGTGCCGTGTGCTCTGGGCTTGGGGGTGCTCTCACTAGCCAACCAATTCCAGACAGTAACGGCAGACTGCCTGGGACAAGGAGTAAAGATAGCTACACAGTCAGTGCAAATAGTCAGTGATTAGCACTATTAATCATGTGGTTTGATTAGTAGTGGCCATGCTGACAAGCACCTGAACTCACGTGCCCACCCACTCCCGTGTTCCTACCTAGGTGTCTCCCCTCACTTCTGTCCCCACGTCTCGGGTGCCCAGGGAGACCTGCTGCAGGCCTGTGCGGCGCAGATGTTACAACCACTTGATCACACCCGGACGTGGCAGCGCAGGCCTTGGTGATCCCGGGAGACGACCACACTGTTGCAGACGCAATGAGCCTCATGGTGCAAGGTTAAAGCCCAGATAGAGGGGGTGCCCTCAGGTCCTCTTCTGGCTGAGGGGGCAGAAGACTGATTTAGGTCAGCAGGTGCCCCTGGGGATCACTGGAGACTAACCGGCCTCTGTGGGTGCGGAGTCGGGGGAAAGACCCGTTTGTTCGCATCTCGTCCATCGCCCACTGGCCAGGTGGGCTTTGTTCCCTCCTGCAATTGGCTCATCAATTTCCAATGACCAAGCTACCGGGCCACCAACCCTTCCCCCACGCTCAAACAGATCTCACTGCTAGCAGGGCTTTCCAGCGTGGGGTGGCAGGGGAGGAGATTCATCCCATGAGTCCTCATTGTAGCCCCTAGGACCACTTAGCACTGTCCTCTTCCTCCTTGCTGGCTCCTTCTGCTATTTCTAGACTCAGAGCATTCTCGGGCCAGAGGGCTTGGCTAGGGAGCAACCTTCCAGAGGAGACCAGGAGACTCCAGAGTCCGTAGGAAACACTGTAAAACCTTCCTCTTCAAAAAGATCATTCGCCAGTGCCATGACACCCCCTTGCCCCCTACACCACAACATTGACCCATCCCCCTCTACTGATCCCCACCCCCCGGTACTGACCCCCTCGCTCTCTATACCCAAGTGCTGACCCCTTTCCCTCTGCACCCTAGCATTGACCCCCTTCCCTCCACACAGCAGCACTGACCCCCTCCCGCCAGCACTGAGCATGGACTTGTGTCCCGGACCACCTTGGCTAATAGCCATTGATGTACCATCTTCCATGAACGTATCTAACTATTTTTTTTAAGCCAGTTATACTTCTGGCCTTCACAACGTTGCCTGACAACGAGTTCCACAGGTTGACTGTGCGTTGTGTGAAGAAATACTTCCTTTTGTTTGTTTTAAACCTGCTGCCTAGTAATTTCATTGAGGGACCCCTGCTTCTTGTGTTCTGCGAAGGGGTAAATAACATTTCCCTGTTCACTTTCTCCTCACTGGTCATGATTTTATAGACCTCTATCATATCCCCCCTTAGTCGGCTCTTTTCCAAGCTGAACAGTCCCAGTCTTTCTAATCTCTCCTCATACGGAAGCTGTTCCAAACCCTAATCATTTTTGTTGCCCTTCTCTGAACCTTCTCCAATTCTAATGGCTCTTTTTTGAGATGGGGCTGCCAGAACTGCACGCAGGATTTAAAGTGTCATTGCACTGTGGATTTATAAAGCGGGATTATGATACTTTCTGTTTTATTATCTATCCTTTTCCTAGTGGTTCCAAACATCCTGTTAGCTTTTTAACCCCCACTGCACATTGAGCAGATGTTTTTGAAGAACAACAACTCCAAAATCCCTTTTGTGACAGGTAACAGCTAATTTAGACCCCATCATTGTGTATGTATAGTTGGGATCATGTTTTCCAATGTGTGTTACTTAACATTGAGTTTCATTTGCCATGTTGTTGCCCAGTCACCTAGTTTTGTGAGATCTCTTTGTAACTCTTTGCAGCCAACTTTGGTCTTAACTATCATGAATAATTTTGTATCATCTGCAGATTTTGCCAACTCACTATTCATCTCCTTTCCCAGATCATTTATCAGTATGTTGAGGAAGCACCGGTCTCAGTACAGACCCCTGGGGGACCCCACTATTTACCTCTCTCCATTGTGAAAACTGACCGTTTTTTCCTACCCTGTTTCCTATCTATTAACCAGTTACTGATCCATGAGAGGACCTTCCCTTGTATCCCATGACTGCTCACTTCGCTTAAGAGCCTTTGGTGTGGGACATTGTCCAAGGCTTTCTGAAAGTCCAAGTACACTATATACACTATATCCTTTATGATTCTATGATACTGTCCTGTAATTGCCAGGATTGTCTCTGGAGCCTTTTTTAAAAGCAGGCATTACCTTAGCTATCCACCAGTCATCTGCTACAGCGGCTGATTTAAGCGATAGGTTCCATACCGCAGTTAGTAGTTGTGCAATTTCATATTTGAGTTCCTTCAGAACTCTTGGGTGAATACCATCTGCCCCTGATGACTTATTACTGTTTAATTTGTCAGTTTGTTCCCAAACCTCCTCTGTCTCAATGTGTGACAGTTCCTCAGCTTTGTCACTGTAGCAGGGCAGTAACCCCGCTCCTGCCCTGAAGGGCTTAAAACAGCCCTGGGATCGGGCTGTGGCAGGGAACCAGTAAGAATTGGCTGATTGGGGAAGTAGCCACAGGTGGGGCCATGCCCCAGTCAGGCCTCAGCTAGTTTCCTAAAAGGGCTGCTCGGCAGGCACTAAGGCAGTCTCTCTTTAGCTTGTGAGAGAGAAGGGATTGGCTGCCTGAGAGCGATAGGGTGAGTGGAGCAGGGCTGGGAGCTCCAGCTGGGTAACTCCCAGGCTGCAGGCCTTGAGAAGGGCCTCAAGAAGGCACTGGGACTGCAGAGGTGCAATCTGAAGGTTACTCGAGGGCAGCAGGTCCTAACCCCTCTTGCCTATGATGAGTGGCGTTTACACTGCAGCCTGTCCCAGGGAATGAAGGCTAGTTGATGGCTGGCAGTGGCCATAGACTGAGGCGAGGTGTGGGTAGAGGGTTGGGGGTTCCCTGTGGAGGGGAGACCCAGACATCTGTGGGGTTACTGCTGGGGCAGAACCCCTAGGCAAAGGGGCACCAGGGTCTGGGAGGGACACGGGGCCAGCGAAAGGCAATATACCGGCCTGCAGAGGGTGCTCCAAGGCTGCAAAAAGAGCTAATTCCCAGGATGACAGCAGGAGGCGCCGCGCCGGTGGGGCGTCGCTCCACTACAATCCCCTCCACAGAATGGCTCATACGTGGGAATCTCCCTCACACCCTCAAGATTGATGCAAATAATTCATTTAGCTTCTCCGCAGCAACCATCTCTTCCCAGAGTGCTCCTTGAGCAGCTTGATTGTCCAGTGGCCCCATGGATCGTTCCACAGGCTTCCTGCTCCAGCTAGGCTGGAAATGTTTATTGCTGTGGGGTGTTTTGTCTTTTGTTAGTTGCTTTTCAAATTCATTTTGGCCTCCCCGGTGATAGTTTTGCACCTGCTTTGACAACAGTCACCCTTCCTGCTCTCAAACCCCAACACTGACCCCCTTCCACCCCTAATCCCCAGCACTGATCCCCTTCTGCCCAATTAACCCCCAACCACCACAGATTCCAAGGCGAGAAGGGACCACTGTGATCATCTAGTCTGACCTCGGGCATAACACATGCCAGAAAACGTCCCCAACACCATTCCTAGAGCAGATCTTTTAGAAAACCATCCAGTCTCATGTAAAAAATGGTCAGCGATGGAGAATCCACCAGGACCTTGGGTTCCAATGGCGAATTGCTCTCACTGTTAAAAATATCCACCTTATTTTCAGTCTGAATTCGTCTAGCTTCCACTTCTAGCCATGGGATCCCGTTAGACCTTTCTCTGCTAGTGCAAAGAGCCTGTTAGTAAATATTTGCTCCCCAGGTAGATACTGACAGACTGTGATCATCACCCCTTAACCTTCTCTTTGTTAAGTTAAAGAAACTGAGCTCCTTGAGCCTAGGACTGTAAGGGAGGTTTTCTAATTCTTCAGTCACGTTTCTGGCTCTTCTCTGAACCCTCTCCAGTGTATCAACGTCCTTCCTGAATCGTGGGCACCAGAACCGGGCACAGGATTCCAGCAACAGTCACACCAGTGTCAAATCAGAGGTGAAATGGCCTCTCTGTTCCCACTCGACATTCCCCTGTTTCTGCCTCCCAGGATGGCATTAGCCCTTTTGGCCCAGCACTGCACTGAGAGTTCATGTTTGGCTGATTATCCAGCACAACCCCCGCATCTTTTCCAGTGTCACTGCTTCCCAGGATAGAGTCCCCCATCCTGTACGTATGGCTGACATTCTGCCCCCTTCCTGCCCCTAAACCCCGACACTGATCCCTCCCACTCCTACCCTCATACCAACCAACTAGCCAACCAGAAATCCTCCCTGCAACCGAAGACTGCCCCCACCAAAGGGAGAAGTGTCAGAGACTCCAAGACCCCACTAGGCACTTTTCTGTTGCTGTCATTTTTTCATAAAAGATGCCCAGATACTGCGGTGATGGGCAGCAAGATAAAACCCTTAGCTAGATGAGATGTATGGGCACATATAGGGATAGATAGTTCATCCCGTGTCTCCCCTCGGTCATTGCTTGGATCCTTAGTTCCTTCCATTGTAAGTAAATCCATGCACTCCTTAGCTGCCTAGTTGGGGTGATGGGGAAGCCAAGTGTCATAAACAGATAGTTAAGGGTTAATGTCTCTTTTACCTGTAAAGGGTTAAGAAGCTCAGTAAACTTGGCTGACACCTGACCAGAGGACCAATGGGGGGACAAGATACTTTCAAATCTTGGTGGAGGGAAGTCTTTGTTTGTGCTGTTTGTTTTGGGGGTTGTTCGCTCTTGGGACTAAGAGGGACCAGATATCAATCCAGGCTCTCCAAATCTTTCTTAATCAGTCTCTCATGTTTCAAAATTGTAAGTAACAGCCAGGCAAGGCAGATTAGTTTTATTTTTGCTTTCTCAACTTGTAAATGTTCCTTTTTTGCTAAGAGGATTTTACCTCTGTTTGCTGTAACTTTGAATCTAAGGCTAGAGGGGGTTCCTCTGGGCTATATGAATCTGATTACCCTGTAAAGTATTTTCCATCCTGATTTTACAGAGATGATTTTTACTTTTCTTTCTTTAATTAAAAGCTTTCTTTTTAAGAACCTGATTGATTTTTCCTTGTTTTAAGATCCAAGGGGATTGGATCTGGACTCACCAGGGATTGGTGGGGGGAAGGCGGGGGGATGGTTAATTTCTCCTTGTTTAAGATCCAAGGGGTTTGGATCTGTGTTCACCAGGGAATTGGTGAAGTCCCTCAAGGCAACCCAGAGAGGGGAAAGTTTTGGGGGGACAGAAAGTGCTCCAGACACTGGAATTCTGGATGGTGGTAGTGTACCAGATCTAAGCTAGTAATTAAGCTTAGAAGTGTCCATGCAGGTCCTCACATCTGTACCTTAAAGTTCAGAGTGGGGAAGGAACCTTGACACCAAGTCTTTGCTGGAATCTCACACCGAGCAGAGGGAAATCAGTGCTCATTTTCTATTGCTCTGTCTACAAATCCTTGGGCTGTTCCCCAGCCGCACCGCACTGTGTGTCCTCATTCCCAGTCCCTCTGTGCTACGTGAGTGTAACACGCTGCCCCATCAGATTGGGGATGTTTTATGCCTCTTTGCACCGGTGTCAATGGTGCACAGCCTGAGAGAGTTGGGCCACGGAATTGTTGGAGTGAAGTGGGATACTGATGCTGCAGGGCAGATGCAGCGTGGGCCCCAGGACTGTTGGGCTGCAGTGGGATACTGGTGCTGCAGGGTGGATGCAGCATGGGCCCTGGCACTCCTAGGTGTGCAGTGGGATACTGGTGCTGTAGGGCGGTTGCAGAGTGGGCCCGGCACTGCTAGGGGTGCAGTGGGATACTGGTGCTGCAGGGTGGATGCAGGGTGGGCCCTGGGGCTGTTAGGGGTGCAGTGGGATACTGGTGCTGCAGGGCGGTTGCAGAGTGGGCCTCAGCACTGCTAAGGGTGTAATGGGATACTGGTGCTGCAGGGTGGTTGCAGGGCTGGTGGCACAGAGCACCGTCATGGCCTCCTTCCATCCTAGGCATCCCCGGCTGGAATGGCTTGAGCCAAAGGCTGTGCCCACTCCTGACTGGGGGTACAGTGCCACACCCGGGAACCTCACCATTCCCTGGAGGCTTTGGGATCTCCTGCTTGTCCTGCTGCTTGGGACATTTCCATTGCTGCTTTGGCGTCCTCCGGTGGCTCAGTGCCGTGGTTAGCAACTGGGGCCTTCAGCCACTTGTCCTGCTGGTCTGAGCAGCCCAGATATTAGCCTCCTCCATTTGCAGGTGGTTTCTTTTGCTAATTGCACACTGAGAAATTTACTCACTGAGTAAATTGAGCAATTGCTCACTGAGTAAGGAGCCTGTGGGAATGTTCCTTATGCAACATCCTCCATGGGGAGAGGAGGAGGAGGAGGTGAGAAAAGATGTCATTGCACTTAAGGCCCATTGACCTCCTTTGGCGTTACTCTGCCGAGGAGCAGGGCGATGCCAGGGTGTGGACAGAGCATGGGGCAGTGTGACAAAGTGGGGCTGTTCTTAATGTTTCTTCTGAATACTGTGTGGGTGCCCCAGTTTCCCCTATGCAGTTCTTAAGTCTCTAGGTGGTGGAATAAGGGGGTAATCATTGCAGAGCAAAGGGCCAGTGCACATAAATGACCGACACTCTGTCTCCTGGCAACTAATGACTGGGGCCCTTCTTCCCTGCAAGGGGATGCTAAAGGTGTTGGAGAACAAAGGAATCAGGTGACCTTCTGGCCCGGGGAAAGGAACAAAACCTCTGTTTTACTGGCTGGCTGAGAGTCACGTCTGACTGCGAAGTGGGGGTGCAGGACCCTCTGACTTCCCCAGGACCCCACCTGGGTGGACTCACTGTGGGAAGCGCACGGAGGGGCAGAGGATGCTGAATGCTCCAAGGTCAGACCCAGGAGGTGAAGCCGTGTGACCTTCTTGCCCTGAAGACAGTCTGCTCCAAGGGAGAGGAGGCTCCCCAAAGTCCTGACTGGCTTTGTGGGGAGCAGTTCCAGAGCATCACCTGGGGACTCCGTGACAGGCAGCCAGTCCCAGGCTGCAAGGAGGGCACATGAGGACACCTGACAGCAGGTAGAGCTCCATATGCATCTCCCTTTTGGGCCCAAACACCCTTGAATGCCCCCTGTGATGGTGG
The DNA here is from genome assembly GCF_007399415.2 of Gopherus evgoodei. NCBI lineage: Eukaryota > Metazoa > Chordata > Testudines > Testudinidae > Gopherus > Gopherus evgoodei. The sequence continues at coordinate 5,675,926 of NC_044339.1, read as the reverse complement.
ACTCCAGCCACAGAGCAGTGGGTGCCTGCTGGCTGCAGCCTGGTTTTCTCTGGCCTGGGCAGTCACCCTGCTCTGGAGTGTGCCGGCCACCAACAGGCAGGGGCAGGAAGGACGTGAGTTTGGGGGTTAAATAGGAAGGAACTGCACCGGGGGAAGAGCAGCGGGGACATTAGAGCTGGGCTTGGCAGGATTCAATCTGTATTGTGTATAATTCTGATCAGTACCAGACGGGTTTACAATGGCGCCAGTGGGGCCTGGCCCACGCTCAGCAGGGGCCTCGGCATCTGGACCATGGCCCCGCCCCTGCTGCATCTGTGCTCTGCCCAAGGCCCCACCCACTGCTTGCTCCTCTCCACCCCCTTCCTCCTTCCTCTCTGCCCCTCCCCTCCCATGTAAGCGGCAGGCAAGGCCTTGTGGGGAAGAGGCTGAGTGGGGGTGGGGCCTCAGAGTGGAGTATGGGCGGGGCCACAGTCCAGGGGGCGGAGCCCACAAAAGGTTAATCCAGCCCTGATTCCGACAGAGAATATCAATGTCGCTTTGAAAGCATTTAATTATTTATAATCTCTGTCAAGGATTATTTAATGACAGTAGATGTTGAGATTCAAAAAGTCAAAGCTTTCTAACAGATACACAGGAAAATATCCTTACATCAAACTCTGCCGAGCTCTCGGGCAGCCTGTCTCTCACTTTGCCGAGCTGTACATTTCCGCTGGCCAGGGCGGTATGTTGTTCTGGGTTTGGGAGTGAGTGGTGAAATTGACGTTTGCTGACATTTACGGATAAAAATTGAATCCTGCCATGCCTAAGTATAAAGTGCCGAGGAGGAAATTGCGTCACCTAGAGGAGATTCTTGCCTCGCTGCTGAAGTGACGCAGAACTGGTGTTCCACTGCGGCCATACCAGCAGGAAGGGGAGCTGAGCAGATCAAGAGTCTCCAAGCTGGGATGGTGGCAGTATTCCCGCAGACCTGGGTCCAAGCCCTGCTCAGGGCAGGCAGAAAGGGGGCACCAGGATGGCTGCAAGAAATGGGGCGTTCCATGGTAATTTTGCCCCCAAAGCATTTCAGGGAGTGAAAATCTTTCTAAGTCCCCCAGCCCCACTGCCCAACATGCACGTCCTTCTGGGGCTGACCCATTACAAGGCCTCTGTTTGGCCTGGGGATGATGTGAGGTGACAGGGTGGTGGCACCCCCACCCGGCTGTGCTTGGCAGCTGTCTGAACTCAGGGCCAACTCCTGGGCTATATTTAACCTGTGGCTGGCATGATCCTGGCCTCTTGCTGCAGTTTCACCTGCTTGGGCTTCCCTGAGTGTTTAATTAGCTGGGCCGATCTGTCTCTTCCTGTACACTGGCGATGGTCCCCGTTGTGCCTCTGGGCATCCCGAGTGAGGAATCCCTCTGGATCCCTTCCTGCCAGCTGCTTCCCAGGCCTGCTCCCCGTCTCAGCAGCCCCAGGAGAGAACAGACCCCTGCGCAAAAAGCCAGACACCACTGCAAATCACCAGCTCGGTCCCCTTCCTGGCAATGACTCTGCCCCATGCCCCAGCCTCCTCCCATGAGCTCTCAGGGAAGGTTCCCCTGGTGCCCTCTTTGCCAAGGGTTGGATCTGAGCTCCCCCTTTATTCCATCAGTGCACCTGAGCCACAGAATGTTTCCTGGCTTGGTGCTCACATCCCAGCTAGCATCTGTGGTCACTTTCTGAGCAGGTCCTGCCAGGCAACATTCATGGCATCGGCGTTGTGGCTGACGGGGCCTGCCTAGCTCTTCTGGGTACCTGAACCCGTACCCTCCTGCTGCCTTCCTGCCACCACCACTTGGAGGGACCGATTGGCCGTGGGTGTCACTGACACAGAAGGGAAGTGGGTCTGGGGCCAGAGGCTGCCACACCAGCACCAGCCTCCCTAGCTTCATGCCACCAGGGGTCATGCCTGCCCCGTGGGCACTGGCCCAGAACAGTCTAGGTAGCAGGGGGGTGCCTGATGTGCAATCTGCTCTGTGCCACTTGGGTGTGCAACATCAAAGTGAGAGTGTAAAGGGAACAGGCTCCCTTCCCCTCCACTGCGTTCAGGTCCAGGGCTCGGTGGGGATTTCTTCCTTTTGCCAAGCTGGGTCACCACCCTCGGGAAAACCAGGGGGCGTGCCCTGCCTGAGGTTAGAGCAGGAAGACAGGAGGCAGGACCAGTCTCCCCTGGTTCAGTCCCTCCCGCTATGTGACCTTGGGCCTCAGCGGGCTCTTTTCACGGAAAGCTCTGGGTAGATATGGTGGCCACACTCATGGCCAACCCAATCGTGATTGAACCAGGGATCTCCAGAGCTAAGCACATGAGCTGCAGCACCACAGTTGGGGGCTGCGCCCACTCATGTCCCCTGCAGAGCAGCGTGGAGAGGGCCCCACAGCACAGTCCTCAGTGTGTTACATAGACCCTGCCTTGGTTCTGGAACAGTTCAAGTGGGTCTCGGTCTGGCCCAGGGAAGAGCACCCGCCCGTGCCTCGGTCCATCAGCCTGAAAAGGTCCAAAGAGCCCATGTTGCGGCCCTCCAGCTGCAGAGCCCAGGGCCTGGCTTAGCCGGGTCCTGTCCCAGCTCATGGCGGGGGGTGGGGGGAGTTGGTGTGGAGATGGTAGAGTGGAGCAGTAAAAGCCAGGCATGGCAGGGCAATAACACTGGTCTACAATTTTTGAGAAGTCGTCTGCTTCAGAGATAAAAGGTGATATTTATTATGTATTTTGATGTGCTGAATTCAAATATGACAATTAAAACAACTGATTGGCTACTGTTTCTAAGATATTTAAGTTTTTACATTTTATGTCTATGTATATTGTGTAGATAGTAGAGTTTTAATCATAAATTGTAAACCTAGGTCTTTTCATGTGTTTATGGTTGCTTTACATGATAATATTTCACCTGTCCTGTTTATGTAACACTTTAAAAATCAGCAAAAGTGTTATATAAATAAAATTTATTATGAAACAAAAGGCAAAAAACTATTATGTACATAGTTTAGTCCTATTCAGTGTTTGCTCGGGGCTTCTTGGCTTGTCTCTTGTATTCATTAAATGGAGCATCTCTTGTCACTGTCCAGCAATAGTCTGCAAGCATTGATGGGCTCCATTTGCCCTGATAGCCTGCCAGGAGATTCCACTGCTATAGTCTGGAGCCCAACAGCTCTGCCTTACTCTTGGGTAGTTCCAAATCCCTGACAAGGTCATTCAGTTCACCTTGTGTTATGAGGTGTGGTTCAGAGGAGGAGGATGGGAGAAAATGTGGGTCCTATGACATTGATGGTTCAGGACCAGAAGTTTCATCCTCTTCCTCTTCCTCGTCTGACTCAAGGGAGAATGATTCTGGTGCATCAGGAACCGGCAGTCCTTCTCCGTGGGGTACTGGGCGTATAGCTGATGGAATGTTTGGCTAATGCACAGTCCACTTTTTCTTCTTTGACACACCTTTCCCAACTGGAGGCACCATGCAGAATAACAATTGCTGGTATGATCTGTTGGCTCTCTCCAAATCATTGGCACTGCAAAAGGCATAGATTTCCTTTTCCTGTTCAACCACTGGCGAAGATTTGTTGCACAAGTGTTGCAGCATATGTGTGGGGCCCACCTCTTGTCCTGATCTCCAATTTTGCAGCCAAAATAAAGGTGATAGGCTCTCTTAACCATAGTGGTTATACTGCACTTTTGTGATGCAAAAGTCACTTCACCACAAACATAGCAGAAGTTATCTGCACTGTTCACACAAATACGAGGCACCTCTGCTCACTTTGGCTAAACAGAAATATGTCCCTTTGCAAAATCAAACACTGACAAATAAGAGGGCACGACACTGTATGATTTCTAGAGATATAGGGCAATTTGTTCAGCAGAGTGATGTAAGCTTCGTTATGATTGCACCATCCATGATTTCTAGGAATAACATGATGCAATTCATACCATGTATGACACAATACCAGCTTCTGACTGCATCATTCATTGTTTTGCCTCAAAAGCAAGTACTGTCCAAACGCAGTCATAGATTTATTCATAGATCCAGTCAAAGATGTATTTTAGTCATTTCTGGTTTAAATTGAGATCCCTTCCCTTTGTAACTCACTTATCCTCCGCCATTCCCAACTCAAGGGTCGTATATACTGACCCAATAGCATATCTTGAAAACTAGAGCCAATCAACAATTTTAAGCATCATTTTTGTTCTCAGTGACCCAGAATTAGTAAAGTTGGACTACATTTATTTCAGAAGCATTTTGGCTGTAGAGCAGTGTAATCCGAGAAGCAAGTGGGAGTCTGACTGGCTCCCAGAGGAAAAGTCAAGGGTGTCCTTTACCTTCTCTGGAGGCTGCTCGTATCTGTGTGTGCCCAAGCCATGGCCTGCCTGACGCCCCATGACACCTCTCTCCCCCACGCCGCAGGGAAGAGTATGGAGTCGACACCTTCGGTTATTGCCACAGGCTGAGGCTGGATGAACTCAGGCCCTGCACGGCTGCCTGGGGCTCGCGCCTCATTTAAAGGCAGGTGTGCACCTGGCTGGGCTCTGGCAGCACTGCGTGCACCTGGCTGGGATCGGACAGCTCTGGGTGCACCTGGCTGGGCCTGGGATCTGGCAGGGCTGCGTGCCCCTGGCTGGGCCTGGGCTCTGGCAGGGCCGCATGCACCTGGCTGGGCCTGGGATCTGGCAGGGCTGCATGTCCCTGACTGGGATCTGGCAGGGCCGCATGCACCTGGCTGGGCCTGGGATCTGGCAGGGCTGTGTGTCCCTGGCTGGGATTTGGCAGGGCTGCCTGCACCTGGCTGGACCTGGGATCTGGCAGGGCTGCGTGCACCTGGCTGGGATCTGGCAGGGTTGCGTGCACCTGGCTGGGATCTGGCAGGGCTACATGCACCTGGCTGGACCTGGGATCTGGCAGGGCTGCGTGCACCTGGCTGGGATCTGGCAGGGTTGTGTGCACCTGGCTGGGATCTGGCAGGGCTACATGCACCTGGCTGGGCCCGGGATCTGGCAGGGCTGCGTGCACCTGGCTGGGATCTGGCAGGGTTTATGTGGTTGTAGCTGGGAGCCAGTGGGACCCTCCTGGGGCCCAGGGTGACGAGTGCTACTGACAGGTAAGAGGCTGCGGGTGCATCCTGTGCATCCCCTCCTCCCCTGCCCGCTAATCCCCGGCCTTATTGGAACAATTGTGCCCCCACCAGTCACCTCTGAACTTCCTGTTTGTGTTGCTAAGGCCGTCGCCAGGGCCGGCTGAAAAGGAAGTGTCAACCTCATCAGGTCTGGGGGATAATGCGGCCTGGCTTCAGGTTGCCGGCGTTGGCCAGGGGCCGTGCTGGGAACCAGCTCCCCTATTCAGCGCCTGAGCCCGGGGGCTTTCTCGCTTTGTCAGCCTAACAAAACACAGGAGATGGGCTCAGCCCAGGCTGCTCCATGCTGCCGGCCCCTCTCTCTGCGTGTGGGTGGCTCTCAGGGCAGATCTCGCTCCCCCGGAACGGACATCCCCCCACCCCCCTCGGTTCCGCTGCGCTCAGCCCTCGGCCGCCCCAGGTGGCACAAAGCCCTGGGGCTCTGCTCTCCCTGCGAAGAGCCCTGCAGAGGTGGGCGCAGCACGGCCAAACAAAACCAGCCCCCCCATGGCACGGCGACGCCCCATGGCGCAACGCTCGGTTCCTCACAGCGACGTCCTCAGCATGGCTCCCGCTGGCTGCAGGTCTAGCAGTGTCGCCTGTGGGGCTCCTGGCCCCTGGTTTGAGGCTGTGCAAAGGGGCCACACTCTGCTCTTGGGGCCTCCGAGGATCGTAATGGATGTGTGGGTACCTAGGACCCCTCCCCCTGAGCTATCACGGCTAGAACTCAGTCGTTCCTGCGCCAACAGCGCCCACCCCTGCCTGTTGAGCTAAAGGAGACTCCCCCTGAGCAGTTAGCAGTAGAAGGCTAGGACAGGCAGTGGAGCAGTTCTGATCCTGTGCAGTAGAGGGCAGTGGTGCACACACAGCTGATTGCAATATTGCTAAGTGACCGGAGACTCCCCATTGCTCAGCTTCCCCGCTTCTCCCTTACTCTTGCAGTGGCACATCTCCTGCCCACTGGGCTGCAGCTGTCGCCCCTTTAAAGAAGTGACACCTCCTCCCCTTTGCTCCACATGCTGGTTTCAGCCGAGGGGCAGAGCGGGGGCACCAGCGGCATGTAGCCCTGTGATATGCCTGGATCCCCAGGCCCCGAAGGGGAAAACGTGCCCCCCCCCGGCCCTGCCAGAGCTTCCACGGATCCTGCGGCACCTTTCCCAGCCTGTGCCGACAGCCCCGTCCATGCCAACGCGTGCGGAGAAACAGGAGAGACGGGGCCAGGGTGTCTGAAGGGTGAGGCGTGCAGGCAGCAAGGGGTTAAAGATGACGGGCGAGAGAACCTTTCCCGTTAGTCACTGAGAGCCCAGGGAGCAGATTCCTGAAGTGTGATGAGAGGAACTGGGCTCTGCTGAGTCATTGGCAGGCATGCTCGGGAACGGGGCAGGGCAGTGCCAGGCAGAGAGCGGGGTGAACTGCCCCAGTGCATGATGGGCAGCGAGGGGCCCCAGCTGTAGGGTTCAAACCCCACCTCCCCCAGTGTTTGGATCTGGGGCTCTGGCCCATCTCTAACTGCGAGAAGATTTTGAGTGTTGGAGGCAGATACCAGGCTGGCAGGACTAACAGGGCAAGCCAGCTCCCCGCTTCCCCCACCAGGACAGAGATGCATGGGGTGCTGGCACTGCCCCCACACGGCAGTCCCTCGGGGCAGCAGGGCTCGCCTCACTTGGGCACAGCCCAGCCAAGTCGGGTGCACTGAGCAGAGACTGTGCTGCGAAGGGGACTGTACCAGAGCCGTGCTGGCAGGGGCGGACTAGACATCGGCCCTTTGGGGCCTCTCATTCCCCTCCCCGGGTTTTCCCCTACCAACTCTGCTCTGCGATTGCCCTCCAGGAATGCCGGTTGCATTTCTCCCGGGGGCGCCCCACTGTGGCTCCTCTGGGGTGGAAAGGCGGGCCGTGTTTGTGGAGGCCGGTTACTAAGCAGAGTGTGGCCCGGTGCAGTGTGGCAGGCGTGAGTCAGCAAGAGGAGCCGCTCTGTCACCTGCAGGAAATCCTGAGGGCTCAGCTGGGGCTGGGGAGGAATTTCAGGCCATATAAGGAGCAAGGCTGGGCTCTTGGCCTGCAGGGGGGTAAATCCGGAGCAGCAGTGCTGAAATCAGGGCAGCGGCTCTGCTTTTACACCACTGGGACCTCACTTGGCCTTGGCATCACAGCTGCCCCCATTGCTGCACCCACAGGAGCCCTAGTGGAGCCAGAGGGCAGAGAGGAAGCCAGGCTGCCTCCCCTGCCCAGGCGCCGTGGGAGCCCCTGGCACAGGCCAAGCCCCACCAAGGGGCTGCCCTATGGTGAGCCCCTGCTGCAATGATCCCTATGGGGTGCTGCATGGATGCAGACTCACCCACACTGGCCAGGACTGAGCCCACCTGTGAATCACCCCATCCTGCCTCCTGCCCTGCCCTGCCCCGAGCCTGCCCTAGAACAGCCCTGGGCCAAGAAGGTGGCATCCAGAGAGCAGCGCTGGCTCTGTGCCTGGGCGTTCCCTGTGCTGTGGCCCCCTTGCCCCCACCTGGCTGGCGCAGAGGGGCCATGGCACAGCGATGAACCAGGCGCATGACGGGAACAGCTCCCGCAGCCCCCTGGAGCGCTGGGTGCAGGCAGCAGTGGCAGTTGCCCCATTACAGCAGGGCTGTGCCTGGCGCCTTCCTCCGCGGGCTGGCAGGGAAATTCCTCGCTCGCCTTGTGTTCCTGCCTATGGCACCTTTCCCCTCACATCCCTGCCGCTATCCCACCCACCCCGCCCTCCTGCCGCCGGGACACGTATTTGCTTTCGATCAGGGCCTTGCCCCTGTTTCTTTTATCTTCCCCCAGCTTTTATCTTCCCCTCACTGGCTTCCCTCCCCCTTCATATTTCCTTTATCTTTATTGTTTTCCTCCCAGCTGCTCCCTCCCGGCCCCTCTCCTCTGGAAGGTGCATCAGGAGGGGGCCCCAGGTCGGGGGGTGTAGCTGTGCCAGGCTCAGCCCTCCCCCAAGGCTTCCGTGAAGCCCCCATTCCAGTGGTGGGGTCGGAGGGGAGCATCCCAGCGGTGAGGTGATAGGAGGGGCCAGTACCCACAGGGTGGGCGGGGACAGCAGCGGCAGAGTGTAAGTGGCACAAATCTGGTATCTGGTGTAAAAGGGATGTAATGTGCGTGCAGAGGGGAACAGGGAGGGGGAGGGATTGAGGCTTCTGGATTAATGTGCACCCCAGTACACCACCCTGACAGCCCCCTGTGCCTGTCCCCCTCTCTTTGCTGCCCCCCACCTGCCAGATCCCCGTCATTTCAACGCTCCAGCCGCCACACCCCTCTTCTGATCAACCCGCCCCCACATGGGTGGCTCAACTGCCTCGTGGGCCAGTGTAAACCCCCAGCCTGGAGGGCAGCAGCAGGGGCAGATTGGGGGGTGCAGGCAGGGCAGAGCGGCCCGGGCTCCCCGCGTCTGTGGCATCAGGTGCCAAGCTAAGGTAACCGTCAGGGCTTCCCACGTCATGCAGCTGCCTCCCAGCTGTCCTGCCCCAGGGTGACTCAGGCCCCTGCTGTGTAACTTACCCCCTCTCGCCTCATCGCAGCTGATTGGTCCATGGGGAAGGGGGCTCCCCCATCAGGCAGATTCCGGGGAGCTGCTTTCCTGCCTGAGAGCCCCAGAGTCCCCTGCAGGAGCAGGAGCAATCGCTCCGCTCTCACGCCATGGCCTGCGCCATTGTCACCAGCCCGGAGCTCACACTGACGCCTGGAGATCTGCCTCTGCCCTCGCTGGTGCCAGGGCTGGTGCCAGTGCAGTTACCCCAGATTTGTGCCAGCGTAACCGAGATCAGAATCTGCCTCTCAGGGGCTTTAATTTACTCCAGAAAGCCACCAGCCAAAGCACCGGTGAGGCGGGGCTGGGGTGTGTCAAGCAATGGCTCAGTGCAAAGAGACTGGGTGAAGCAGGGGTCAGTGTCCTTCACTGGTTGCCTGGTAGAAAATCAAGCCTGGGGGACATCAGCAAGCTTGGGGGGGGGGAGGCGGGGCAGGACTGGTGCTGCGGGGGGGGGGGGGGGGGCTGCAGGCTGTGGAGGAGAGGAAGGAGGGGTCAGGGGTCAGTTCCCAGCGCTCCCACACCCCCCCACTGTGGCTTTGGGCAAGTGCCCTCCCCTCTCGGGGGCCTAGCTCCCCATCGGTGCAGTGGGGCTAACAGCCTGGGCCGGCTGCACAGGGGTGTCTGAGCAAGGCTCTGTTATGGGGTGTGAGGTGCTCAGAGCCTCCAGGCCGTGGGGGCTGCGCACACCCCCCAACAGACAGAACTGGCCCAGTGCTCCACTTTCCCCAACGCTGAATTGGGAGGGGGGGGGGCAGAATGAGTCACTATGACAAAGCCCAAGGGGAGGCTGATTTTCTGTTTGTGGTCCCCCCCCAACCCCTCTGCAAAGCTGGAGGAGTCCCTGCAGTCTCTTCGCTCTGGCACTTCTCTGCCTCGCTATTTCCACCAGCCCTTCCCCAGGGCTCTTTGCTGGAATGATCCCGGCGATTCAAAGCTTGGCTGCCGGGGCTGTAAGCTCCTCTAATCCTCCTGTGCAATTCTCGGGGCCCTGCCCCATCGGTCACCCCGCTGGGCTGCCGAGCACACATAGTAATGCAGTGGGTGAGTGACGTGCTGCTCAGCCTGGCTCCAGGCCCCTGGGGGTCCTTGCCCGTTTCCACAGTGGCTCTAACCCTAGTCAGGGGCTACTCCATGGCAGGTGGCTGTCCCCAGAGACTGGTTTCAGAGCAACAGCCGTGTTAGTCTGTATCCGCAAAAAGAACAGGAGGACTTGTGGCACCTTAGAGACTAACACATTTATTTCAGCATGAGCTTTCTTGGGCTACAGCCCACTTCATCGGATGCATAGAAGGGAACACAGAGACAGCAGATATTTATACATACAGAGAACGAGATGAGCTAATAGCAGGAGGAGAAAAAAAACCTTTGAAGTGGTAATCAAGATGAGCCATAGAAGGTGTGAGGAGAACGTAACATGGGAAAATAGATTCAATTAGTGTAATGACCCAACCATTCCCAGTCTCTGTTTAAACCTAAGTTAATTGTATCTAATTTGCATATTAATTCGAGTTCAACAGTCTCTCTTTGGAGTCTGTTTCTGAAGTTTTTCTGTTGCAAAATTGCCACCTTCAGGTCTGTCACTGAGTGGTTAGAGAGGTTGAAGTGTTCTCCCACTGGTTTTTCAGTGTTATGATTCCTGATGTCAGATTTGTGTCCATTTATTCTTTTGCGTAGAGACTGTCCGGTTCGGCCAACGTACATGGCAGAGGGGCATTGCTGACACACGATGGCATAGATCACATTGGTAAATGTGCAGGTGAACGAGCCCCTGATGGCGTGGCTGATGTGGTTAGGTCCTATGATGGTGTCACTTGAATAGATATGTGGACAGAGCTGGCATCGGGCTTTGTTGCAAGGATAGGGTCCTGGGTTAGTGTTTCTGTTGTATGGTGTGCGGTTGCTGGTGAGTATGTGCTTCAGGTTTGGGGGCTGTCTGTAAGCAAGGACGGGCCTGTCTCTCAAGATCTGGGAGAGTGAGGGATCATCTTTCAGGATAAGTTGTAGATCTTTGATGATGTGCTGGAGAGGTTTTAGTTGGGGGCTGAAGGTGATGGCCAGTGGCGTTCTGTTATTTTCTATGTTGGCCCTATCCTGTAGTAGGTGGCTTCTGGGTACTCTGCGTAGTTCCCAGAGACTGTTTCTTAATGCCCCCTGACCCGTTTTCCAACTTGAGATCTCTCTGGGGCCTCTGTCCTCCTCCAGCATCTCCCCTCCGCCCCTAAATCTGTGGTAGCAGGCAGAGTGGGGCCGGACCAGATTCCCAGATCCTGACACCCTGGGAATTTCCAGGGAGCCCTGTTTCAGGCTTCGGCCTTCTCTGAACTCCCTTCCCGTGGGCACTGGCAGTGGTGAGCTAGGAGCCATGAAGCCCTGGCTGAGTGACCTACGGCATGCAGCCTGCCCAGATGTGCCTCGGACCAGCCTGCCTCTCGGATCCTGCCCGGGGAATCCAGGCGGCCAGAAGGAAGCACTTGTTTCGCTCCCTGGGTGACAGCTGCCGAGTGGCAGGCTCTGCTCCTGCACCCGGGCTATTGTGTATTGTGCTGTTCAGAGTCAGCAGCTTCCTCCCCCACCATAGCTCACACAGGAACTGCTGGGAAAAGCTCCCCACCACCTTATTCTCCCTCTCTGGGCCCCTCCTGGGCTGTGGGGTTTCACATTGGCTAGGCCTGAATCCTCTCGCCACCCGATCCCTTTGCCCTCCTGGCTCTTGGCTGCAAATCTGATCAGAGCTGAATTCCAGCCAGGGAAGGGTCAGAAGCTGCCACTCATGGGGGCAGCATAGGATTTGTGGGAGTCAGGGAAGTGCTTAGAGCCCCAGGGGCTGGGCTACGCCCATTGAAGACTGGCAGGTTCTTCTGTGCCATGAGAGGAGCCCCTGGCACTGCCCATGGACCAGTCTGAGAGCAAGCGCTACGGGTCCTTATCGCACGCCCATCACCACAGCATCTGGGCCCCTCCCCATCAGATGTTAAGCGACACAGTTGACATTGGTCACCAGGGCAGCCCAGAGGGGGGAGGGAGGCAAGTGGGGCAATTTGCCCCAGGCCCTGGGCTCTGCAGGGCCCCCCCACGAGAATATAGTATTCTATAGTATTGCAAGTTTTTTTAATGGAAGGGGCCCCCGAAATTGCACCAGGCCCCCTGAATTCCGTCGGTTTGGGGTTTGGTTGCCCCCTGGGGTGACGTGTGTGCTGAGGAGCGGTTTGTTTTGGTAGGGTTTTAGTTGCTATACACATTGTTCTGCATGTACGTTAGGAAAGGAAGTGAAATCCTGTACTGAGCACTGGGCGGGGAAGTTTGCGCCAGTCCCGCTGCCTGGGGGAGTTTGCGCCAGTCCCACGGCCTGGGAGAGTTTGCTCCAGCCTGGGATCTGGCCCACTTTGGTCAGCCCCCTTAAAGCACTGCGAGCGTCGTTTGGCCCCGAGGGCTGTGGCTTAGCCGGAGCAGCCACATGGAGCTTAGGGTCATGGCAGCAGCGTTGCGGAACTCACGCGTCTGGCCCCAAAGTTCGAGAGGTTTTAAAATAATTGTGAGGGTTTTTTTCTGGCTTTAGAGCCTTTAAGTCCCACTCAGGTCCCATTTTCAAGCTCTTTGCTCCAATCATGAGGGCTGGAAACCTGCTTTTTGACCCAATGGAAGCTGAGATTCTCGCCTCATCCCGTGACTCCAGGAGCTGGGGCTTAATGGAAACCCACCAAATGCCGTGAGACTCGTGCTGACATTGCAAGAGCTGGCAACGCGGCCCATTGCCCTGCAAAGCACACGGGGCCTGGCCGCAACTTTTGTGAGCTCAGAATGGCAGCACTTTTTATGCCTCTTGCACTGGTGGAAGACACCGTGCCGGGGCAGACCCAAGCCACACGGCGAGGATGAACTGGGCCCTTGTTCCTGCTGGCAGGGAAGCCCAGTTGGGACTCAGAGCAGATCCAATGGGCCAGATTCTCCTCCTGTTTCCCCTGGATTTACCCCATCCACTCCAGTGAAGTGACTCCTGATTTACACCTGTGTGGAGCAAATTCAGGCCCTTTGCATACTGAAAAGCTGATTGAAGGCTGGAGCCAAACCCTGGCCCTGAATATCCCCAGCCCCCAAGGGATCCGGATCCCCATATGGGCCCAAATCCGGATTTCGTGCCAGAGCCATGCATCTCCCTTTGCTGCTTATCCTGGTGCTGGGGGAACCTGCCTGCGACAATGGCCTTTCCCAGCCTCCTGTCGGCGGAGGTTCACATAACAGGAGGAGCCAGACGCTGACCGTGGCCGAGCACCTGCCCCATCCGGGGAGCCAGCTGCTCACTTCCGCTTGTCCAGACAGAGCGGAGCCGCTCACTAAACTGTTCTAGACTTAAAGGCACAGTGCCCCAATTCGGGAGCCTCTCTGCTCGCTGGGATGTGAGCATGCAGACCCTGAAGTGGCCTGGCAGAGAGCGGGTCCTTGTTCTGGTGTGTAACTGGCCAAGGGAACTCCTGCGACATTGGGCCCAAGAACCCTGCGGCCCCAACGCGCTGGGCTCTTTGGCTTGTGGATCCGGAGCTCGTCTGGGCTGGAGCCTGACACCAACGGTCCGGGCTGTCCAGATCCAGGCTGGTCCCCGTTCCTGACAGCTGCCTGGGGAGGTGCCAGCCGATGGGAACCTCTGAGACCCCCACGCAGCGAGGACAGCTGGATACAGGCTGCATGACCTGAGGCAAGGTCAGCGCCCTGTCGAAAACCTGCTGCAGCCCAGAGACTGTCCTGCAGCCCCACACCTCTGCCTTGCTACAGACCGATCTCCCCACACTTAAGGGATCCAAGCTGCAGCTCATAACCAGGGGCCCTGCTCCTGGGCTGCAGCCAGACTGCTTAGTGAATCTCTCGGGAGGAGAGTGCAACGTAGACCTTAAACCTCCTTTGTGCTTCCCCCGTGGACTTTGGGCCAACTGGGGCTGGGCCAGTGCCCCTAGCGTTATGTGGAGCAGCCCAGAGGCTGCTGTTAGCTACACTGGCTGGCTGGCCTGCAACGGCTGTGCTACCAGCCAGAGATAGCCAAGATGCAGGGGGACCTGCCCAGCCACAGCTCCTTCCCCCTGGCCACGTCCAAGGAGCAAGGCCGCCCAGAGGACTCAGGGGGCCTGGGGTCTTCGGTGGCGGGAGGCCTCCACATTGGCGGTAATTCAGCGGCGGGGGGTCCTTCCGCTCCGGGAACTGCAATCAAAGAGCACCAAAGACCTGCAGTAGGGGCCCCCCACCGCTGAATTACTGCTAAAGACCCAGCACTTCGGTGGCGGGTCCCACTTCGGTGGTAATTCGGTGGCGGGGAGTCCTTCTGCCGGGGCGGAAGGACCCCCCGCTGCCGAAGACCTGGAGCAGAAGAAGCTCTGGGGTCCGGGCCCTGTGAGAGTTTTCCGGGCCCCCCAGAGTGAGTGAAGGACCCCGCTTCAGGGGCCCCGAAAAACTCTTGTGGGAGCCCCTGTGGGGCCCAGGGCCTGGGGCAAATTCCCCCACTTGCCTCCCCCCTCTGGGCGGCCCTGCCCAGGAGCCAGGAGCTGGATGGAGTCACTATGCCAGAGAATCCCCCTGCATTGGTGAAGCCAGCTGTAAATCGGTGGCACCCGACAAGGAAATGGGGTGCTTTGCCTCCTTAGAGGGGTGGTGACTGCATCTCCCCCTGCCTGGCATCTTGTGCCCTCTCTGACAGCCATGCAAGGGGAGTGCCAGATGCTACCAAGGCCAGGACGGCACCCACTGGGCACCAGTGTAAATCTCTCTTCTGGCAGCAGGGGATCAGTATCTGTGTCGTGAGATGCACTGGATCTCTGGTGCCAAAAGCCTCCAGGGCTCCTGCCCCTCTAGCTCCCCAGGCTCTGGGGAGGCCTGGAGGTTTTCTCTCCCTCACCCTACAAGCTGGCTCTGTTTGGCCCCAACGGGAGATGTGGGTGCAAGCGAGGGTGCTGGGGGGGGCGGTTGCTGCTGTCGATAAAGCCAAGCACAGGGGTGAGGGTGGAGTGGCCCCAGGGCGTCGAGGAACATTCTTGCAGCTCATCTTCCCAGCACATCACGAGCCCTGCGGGGCTGGGAGCGGGGAGTCCTCAGGTGCACCCAGCCCTAGACGTTTGGGCTCCCCACCCATCTCCAGGCCAGACCATAAGAGCATATGAATAACACTCTGCCTTTGATCTCAGGGGCATCCTCACCCCCATTTTGCAGATGGGGAAACTGAGGCACATGGCAGGGCAGCGACTAGCCGCGGGCATGGCGTGAGTCGGGGATAGGACCCGCCCCTGTGCTATGGACCACGTGGCGTGGATGGGAGGCTGCATCAGTTGTGTGGGGCTGGGCGGGGAGCCTGCTCTGGCGCTGCCAGGAAATGGGGGGAAATGGCAACTGTGGCAGGATTTGTCAGGTCATCCCCAGCAGCCTGTGTGCCCAGAAGCTGCTGCCTGGTCTCTACCCAAACCCGCTCTACAATTGTCCTGTGTTTCCAAAGCTTGGGGGGGCTCCTGCCAGGTGCCAGCCCTCAGTAATTCCCAAGGAGCTTCCTGGCACAGGCACAGCTCTGGGGGAGAAAAGGTTTGAGCTCCTTTGTATGCACCTGCCTCCTCTTTCATCCTGCCCACCCCTGAGTCAGGCATGCCCTGCCCGACAATGGATGCCAGTGTCAGTTGGAGGGCGGCCTGCCAGGCCTGTGAAAGGGGCTCTCTGGCTGCAGGCATCGTCCGGGTCAGGCACAAGGGCCGGGCTGGGCCAGCACCTTAGTGCCCCAGGTTCAGGACCAGGCACGTAGGCAGCTGGGAAGGTCCTGTCTCCCTGGCATGGCCATTTTGGGACAGCGGCTCCGTGGCAGTGGGCAGATGAGTGACCTTCCTGTGGGCCGATGGCCAAGAACCTCGTGAGAGCCGCTTTCTTCTGACACTGAACAAGGAACTCTGGTTGCAGGAGGGAAGCAGCCTTATCCCCAAAGTTTCACTGCAGAGCTTCTGCCTCAGCTCTCCCCTGTTGCTCTGGTGGGCTGGCTCCTTGCTACACATTTAAAGGACCAGGGCACCCAGACTCACACCCTGCCTGCCCTGCGGTACTGCCCCTGGGGAAGGGAAGGCCTGGTTCCTGTTGGCCCCTGTCGCGAACAGAGGGTTAATAGATAAAGGGGCTGAGGTCTGGTGGGCAGAGGACTGGGAGCTAAGACGCCTGGGTTCTGTTCTCAGCTCTGAGAGGGAGTGTGGCCTAGTAGCTAGAGTACGGGATTAACAGGCTGGCAGGGCAGGCTTTAGGAAGTGTGGGGCCCAATTCGAACAGTTTCGATAGGCCCCCGGTAGGGATGATCAAAAAAAAAAACCATGTAAAAAAATATGTGAGGCTTGTACTCACTGGACAGTGCTCCAAGTCTTCAGGGGCACTTGGATGACGGGTTCTTCACTTGCTCCAGGTCCTCAGCGGCACTGAAAGACCCGCCGCCAAAGACCAAAAGCGAGCGAAGAACCCGCCACTGAAGTGCCCCCGAAGACCTGGAGCGCCGCCAGGTGAGTAAAAATTAAAAAGGCGCCTCTAGCCAGGGAAGGGATTCTCACTGGGCGCCGGGCCCTCTTAGGCGTGGGGCCCGATTTAGGGGAATTGGTGGAATAGGCCTAAAGCAGGCCCTGCAGGCTGGGCTCTAGTCCTTGCTCCGGGAAGGCGTGTCGCCTGGTTGCCAGAGGAGGGGAGAGGGGATCTGGACGCTGGTGCTTCCCTTCCCGTGCAGCGTGATCTCTGGGCCCCAGCATCCCCAGCAGGACACCGGGGCCAGTGGGAAGGAGGAGCGAGGCGTCAAAGTGCTGTGATCAGGGATGGATGATGCTGGGGTAGCACAGGGCGGGAGCAGCCATTCCGTCGGCTGTTTGGCTGTGGCCTGTTCGGCTTTAGCCAAGCGCCAGGAGCAGCGTCCGGAAGCCGCAGGAATTGCAGAAACTCCCACGGCCAAGTGCCGCCCCGCTCTCTGGCAGGCCTTCGGGGCAGGAAGGAAGGGCTTCTGCAGCTCCGGGGGCAGGAAACGCCAGCTGGGCCATATCCGCATTCCAGCATCCCCGCTGACCTGCGCCCTGGATGTGTCACAGGCCTCCCGCTGGGCCTGAGGGGTGGGCGCCCTGGCACGCAGGCGTGGGCAGGGCCGGCTTTAGGAAGCGCGGGGCCCAATTCGAACAGTTTTGATGGGGCCCCAAGAGGGATGACTAAAAAAAAAACCAAACCAAAACAACAACAAAAAACACCTGTAAAAAAAACACGTGGGGCTTGTATTCACCGGGCGGTGCTCTGAGTCTTCGGCGGCACTTCGGCAGTGGGTCCTTCACTCGCTCCAGGTCTTTGGTGGCACTGAAGGACCCGCCGCCGAAGTGCCGCCGAAGACCCAGAGCAAGTGAAGGACCCACCGCCGAAGTGCTGCTGGAGACCCAAAGCGCCGCCAGGTGAGTAAAAATTAAAAAGGCGCAGCTAGCTAGGGAAGGGATTCTCACTGGGTGCGGGGCCCTCTTAGGCGCGGGGCCCGATTCGGGGGAATTGGTGGAATTGGCCTAAAGCTGGCCCTGGGCGTGGGGCCAGGCTTTGGGCTCAGTTACTGGGTGGGCTCAGTTGGGTGTCTCTGCTTTACACCGGGGTAACTGAGAGCCCAGTCTGGCCCTGAGTCGGGGCCCACTCCCTGAGCCCGCTGCCCCAGTTTTCACCCCACAGAACTTGCCTTTCTCTCTTGGGCCTCTTGCCAGCCCCAGAGGTGGAGAGGGGGTGCCTGGGAGAGTGGCTGACTTGCTGCTGCAGGGAGACGCGCCAAGAGCAGGGTGGGCTCTAGCAGCAGAAACTCCTCCCCCTGCTCTGGGGTCTCCCCAGCAGACTTGTGTAAGTACGGGCATGTGTGTGTGCCGGGGTCTGCCCCAATCGCCTGGGACAACATCTTCCTTGCCTCCCTCTCTGTGATGCAGCGTGCGAGATTGCTGCTCACCCCAAAGGTGGCTGCATCTCACCTGTGTTCTGCACCTGTGCAATCACAAACCATGAGGATGATGCCCCTCATTGAATGAATGCAGAGATTGACACGCACTGCTCCTTCTTGGCCGTGCACAAGGTGGGACCAGCGACGGGCCAGCCTCCGGAGCTTTTCAGTGAATAGCCCGGGGCTGGAGAGCGCAGGAGGGAGCCCGTCCCAAAGAGCAGGGTTTTCTGAAAGGCAGCTCAGCCCTGTGGAGAGGGCCCTGGCCTAAGACCTGAGAGACCACATTGTATTCCTAGCCTGCTGTGTGACCTTGGGCAAGTCACATCACTGCCCCGTGCCTCAGTTTCCCCTCCCACTCTTTGTCTATTATGCCAACTTAGCTTAAGTTCTTTTGGTCAGTGACTGTCTCGCACAGAAGACTGGTAGATGAGAAGACCAGGCACCCTGGAGGCTTGTGGGCAAGGGCTGGCAGCCCATCATCTGTCGCTCGTGGGAGCTGCTGTGGCTGTGCAGCGTCATTTGTATACACCTCGAGTTAGCAGAAAGCCAGATGAGTTCATTTCCTGGCTGCCCTACACCCCAGAGCCTGAGAGCTGGGGGTAACCTCACGCTCTGCCCGACACCCCAGAGCCTGAGAGCTGGGGGTAACCTGACGCTCTTCCTGACACCCCAGAGCCTGAGAACTGGGGGGTAACCTCACGCTCTGCCTGACACCCCAGAGCCTGAAAGCTGGAGGTAACCTCATGCTCTGTCCTACACCCCAGCGCCGGAGAGCTGGGGATAACCTCACGCTCTGCCCAACACCCCAGAGCCTGAGAACTGGGGATAACCTCACGCTCTGCCCGACACCCCAGAGCCTGAGAGCTGGGGGTAACCTCACGCTCTGCCCGACACCCCAGAGCCTGAGAGCTGGGGGTAACCTCACGCTCTGCCCGACACCCCAGAGCCTGAGAGCTGGGGGTAACCTCACGCTCTGCCTGACACCCCAGAGCCTGAGAGCTGGGAGTAACCTCATGCTCTGTCCGACACCCCAGAACCTGAGAACTGGGGGTTAACCTCACGCTCTGCCTGACACCCCAGAGCCTGAGAGCTGGGGGTAACCTGATGCTCTGCCCAACACCCAGAGCTGGGCAGCTGCCTGGTGGTGGGGCCGAGTGGCACTGCTGAGGGATGCTGATGCCTGAACAGAGAGCGTGTTACTCTCGATTCACAGGGCGTTAAATATGTGTCTGCTCAGCGCCTTGCGCTATGGGCCCCTGACCTCAGCCGCTGCCATGATGGAGCCGTTAATCTGTCCTGGGGCCTCGGTTCCTGGCTGGGGTGCACGGCCGCTGCAGCGAACATGGAAAATGACGTTAACCGCAGCTTTTTTCCAAATCGCAGGAAATGTTTCGTTTGTGTCGGCTCCTACTGGATCCAGCCCAGCTTCCCGCTGCCCCCCTCCCGCCTCGGTGGGACATAGAAAGGGAGGAGGGGCAGGGCACACTTTCCACCGAGCAGCAGTAACCGTCTGGGTACCGCGTTTCCCTGAGTCAGCGTTTGGGAGGCAGCTTGTGAGGGAGCAGTGGGCTGGCGCGGGACAGAGGGAAATTTGGGTCCAAGAGGGGAAACGAGTGAGTTACGGGAGGAAGAGCTGCGGTGTGGCTAAGACGCAGGCCTGGCAGCACAGAGCCCTGGCTCTGATGGTGATTTGTTTGTATTGTGGTAGCGCTCGGGAATCCCATTCGTGGCTCCGGGCCCCGTTCTGCTAAGCACTGTATAGACAAGTAACAAAGGAGACAGGCCCTGCCCTGGACAATTTTCTGCCACTGTCTTCTTGGGTGAGCTTGGGCAAGTGCGCCGTGCCTCAGTTTCCCCCATCCATTAGGCGAGGATAACAATGCTGCCTTGTCTCCCGGGATGGTCATGTAAAGTGCTCTGAGATCATTGGCCAGAAGGAGCCACTTAGTAGCCACAGGCTCCTGAGTACTGATTTCTGGATGAAGTGAGTGGGAGCCAATCCTTCCTTGCTAGGACTCCAGTAACCCCCAGAGAGCTGCCACGGGGGTGAAATTGGCCCAGTGTGACCAGGAAACTACAGCTGCCCCCTTCAGGCTCCCCTAGGAATTGGGGCCTGCTGGCTGCCGGGGATGGAAACGTCTTCCCAGCCCCACCTGGCTGCTGCACCTCCCCTCTGACCTCTGTTCCCGCCTCCGAACACCCTGCAGCTTCCCAGCTCCAGGAGGGTCTTTGCCCCCTTCCCTAGGGCCCAGGCCTGTCCATTGACATTTGTAACAAAGGCGGCAGTGGGATCAGACAGATCCTCCATTTCCTTGTGGATCGTTTGCTAAATTCCTGAGGATGGACTGTGCCCATTGGCTGTGGCGTCAAGGCTTCCCCCTTGGCAAGCTGGCATAAACCGCTGGCTGCGCTCCAGGGGCAAAGGGATTGGTCGTGACTGCTTGGCTAAGGGGGCTGGCACCCGTCCCTCCCAGTGGTAGCAGATAACAGAACAAGGAGCAATGGTCTCAAGTTGCAGTGGAGGAGTCTAGGCTGCATATTAGGAAACACTATTTCACTGGAAGGGTGGTGAAGGACTGGAATGGGTTCCCTAGGGAGGTGGTGGAATCTCCTTCCTCAGAGGTTTTTAAGGCCCGGCTTGACAAAGCCGTGGCTGAGATGATTTAGTTGGTGTTGGTCCTGCTTTGAGCAGGGGGTTGGACAAGATACCTCCTGAGGTCCCTTCTGACCCTGATAGTCTATGATTCTCTGGTGTGCAGAACCAGAATCACACTGGATCTGACACTAGGGGCAGAGGCGAACTCATCTGAATCCAAACACCTCAAAACCACAGGGCAGCTGGAAGCTGGCTCCTGATTTGGCAGCCTGGCCTCATCTCGATGTATCTAAAACATAGGCCTTGTCCACACACACAGCCTGAAACCAGTTTGGCTTAAATCGGTGTCTAAACTGGGTTAGCGAAGCCTCTGCCAGCCCCTTTGTGGGCACTCACATTTCAGCTCCAGAAGGGCTGATTTTAGCTTCGCTTTAACTTCTTCCCGAGCATTGACCCCTGCCGGGGTTTGTGCGGCTTCAAGACAAGCCACGCAGCCTCGGAGGTCCTAGGGTAGCCTGGACTAGGGTAGGGGGCTGACCTGACCTGTCTGAGTTGGCCCAGTGGGGAGCCCCTGCTCTATGTTGCCCCGGAGGTGTGTGTGTGTGCGGATGGCTGGCGGGGGTGGGGTGGCGGGATGGTAGATAGTGACCTCCCTCCGCCCGCCTGCCAGCACATCCAAGGCTTTATGGAGATTTAACGACAGAGGAAGCAGCCCTGTGTGACACCAGAGCCCTATTCAGACTGGTTGCGCCATCCTCCCCTAGCGATTCACATACAGCTTCCTCCCCCTCCCCCTGGTAACAGCTTTACGAGGTGGGCTGGGGTTTTCTCCCTTTGAATGAGCCGAGGCCCATAAAACGCAGGCCGCCCATGGCAGGGGCTATGAGGAGCAGCACCTGGTTTACAAGGCGGAGGCAGGAAGCTGGGGGCACAGGGAGGCGATTTAGCAGGCCGGATGGTTGCAAGGAGGGGGCCAGGCTGGCCCTCAGACTGCAGATAGGGACGGGCAGAGAAGAACCGGCTTGGGGTAGGCATGGGTGCCCCACCTCACTGGCACCTCACGGACCTGATTGCACCCACCTTTAATAGAGGTGTGGCCCACAAGACTACCGATTCCAAAGTGCCATGTTCCATTTTGAGCGGAGCAGCCGGCCACGTTGCATCTGGGTGCCCATGGGCGTAGACGGGGGGGGCACCCCTCCCTCCTGCAAAATGCAGGGGTTGCATCGATGACTACAGTGATTTCCTCTTTGCACCTTCAAAACAGATGCTTTGATCTGGGGCTCCCCTCAGTGAGACTGGTGTTGGCTTGCAGACCTAAAGCCCCCACGCATCGTGGGTGGAATGCACGAATCCACCTAATTTCTCCTGACGCTCCTAACCCCCGAGGATTTCAAAACAGCACGGTTAGAGCTGTGTTCGTCCCAGGAGATGAGGGAGACAGGGCAGGCAAAGGAGTATCTTTTACTGGACCAGCGTCTGCTGGTGGGAGAGAGGCACTCTCGAGCTCCGATCCAGCTCTGGGAACCGTACTCAGCTTTCCAGGGAAGTTAGGCCCTAACTAGAGGTTAGGAGCCTACGGGCTGGTCTGCATCGACATTACTCAGAGCTGTGAAAAATTTTCAGCCTTGAGCACTGGGGTTAGGTCGACCTGACCCCTGGCATGGCTCTGATTGGAAGGAGTCTTCCATCAACTTTGCTACGCCTCTCGGAGAGACAGACTAACCACACTGATGGAAAAAAACCCTCCAGCGACATAGGACGTGTCCACACAACAGGGCTACAGCAGCCTAGCTGCTGCGCCGTAGTGTAGACAGATCCGTGTGGGCTTTGCAGCTTGCAGACGGTGCTCCCTGGCCAACTGACACATTGAACTGGCCTCTTGCTTGCGACTGATAGTCCTAGAAGATCAGTCCGGAACGTGGCTGTGGGGAGAAAGGGGGCAGCCAATGCCACTGGAAAACAATGGTTCCTCACCCTCAGCGACTCTGACGCGGAAAAGACTGCCAAGAAGGTGGAAGCCCTTTGACCCCACCCCAGGGTAGATGGGCCTGGGGTGTGAGGCTGCGAAAGGACAGCCAAGGAGTCTGCCAGGCACCATGAGCTGGGCTCTTCTGGGAGGGGCTCGAGGCCCTTGTGCAGGAGAGGGGGGAAGAAGAGCAGAGAAGAGACAATCGGGAGGCTCTGGAAGTCAGCCCCTGAGGCGTGACAGCTGGCTGGACCTACCCCGGGTCTCTCTAGAGAGCGAGAGAGGTTCAAAAGTCTCCACGTGGCTCCGTGGCTTTCAGAAAATGGCGCTTCCCGCAGCTATGCACAATTCCCCATCAATTCACAGCCAGGGCAGACCCAGCTCACTGAGCCCGCCCAGCCAGGGCAGCAAGGAGCCTGAGCCTGCTGCAGGAGAGCCCATCCCCTGGGCCTGGCTACCAAAGCGAGTGGGGCAGAGAGCAGAGCTGTCTGTCTCATGTGGCTCTGAGGAGATGGAGGCCCCATAGAAGGTCATTAGAAATGGTGCTGGCGAAGCACTGGGGGGCCATGGTAACGGTGATGGGGGCCGCTGTGCTAGGAGGGGGGAGATGGCCTCAGGAGCCTGCTGGGCCTTTCTCTTCTCTAATGGCGCTGCTCCCATGTGGGGTCCTTCCCCAGCATCGCCGAGCAGCTAGTTGCCCCTCCCCTGCTTTGCTGGATGGGAGCAAGGAGAGGCCTTACCCTGCCTCAGGGCACGGTGAAGCAAAGACCCTGGAGTTAAAGGAGGAAACCATCATCCAGACTGTCAGAGGAAGGCTGGCCTAATGGGCTGGGCACCTGCCTGGGGCTTGACCAACCTGGGATCTATGCCCTGCTCGGCCACAGGATCCCTGCGTGACCTAGGGCATGTCCCTGAATAAGAGATTCAGCATGGTCGGGGTGCTGTGGGTCTCAGGACTGGAGTGGTCCAGACAGCTCCTCCTGAGACGGGACTAATCCACCATAACGCAGCCAAGGCAAAGGACTCGCAGCCACTCTTGGCCCATCCCTCCAGGCCCTGCTCCACCGCTCATGGAAATCAGGGGGAAAAGCTCCCGCTGACCCCCTGGGCGTTGAGTCAGGTCCTCAGAGCAGGAACAATGGGCTCCCTCCCCTCACCCCAACCCCATTTGTGTGCCCAGACCTGGCTTTGGAAACTGGCTGGTTAGATTTGCCTGGTGACCATTTCTCCAGGCTCCTCAAGGGACTTTGTTATGGGGCTGGGAGCAAGGGGAGAGGGCCGGGATGAAAGGTTAACAAGCCGTTTAATTGCTGTGAAATGGATTGACACAGGCCTCATATGGCTTCCTATCTCCTGATGCACCGGCTGTCTCCAGCTGTGCTGCTTGCTGGCCTCCAAGCAGGGCAGGGGAGCAAAGAGCTGTGTTATCTCTGGTATTTGCATTCCTGGCTGTGAACTGTGGCACTCCACACCCCTACCTGTAGCTTTCCATTCCCCTCTGGACCTTGCAGCCTGCAGCCCCTCAGTGAGGAGCAGGCTGGGAGCCAGAACCCCCGTTTATTTCATTTGGCCTTCTTTCACGCTGGCAAAAGGTGCTGGTGTGAGCGGGAATGCCAGACATCTCACAGCCCCGGAGCATGGAGTTGTCCGTCTGTCTACAGACGAGGCACCGAATTCCCTCTGGAATAGTGATTTTGAGTGCCCCATCCAGATTTTCAGAGGTCAGGTGCTGAAGATCAAGCACTTTTAAGGTGTCTCAAGTTGCCCCCCAAGCAGAGGCACCCAAAATCAATAGTCAGTCTGGAAAACTGAGCCCACTTAAATTCCTATTTCTGTCTCCTCGTCTGTCCAGCCCTAAGCATCTCGGCTGAAACTGCCAGTGCAGGGGCCAGTGAGCACCAAGAGCGCATGTGGGTTTGGATTCCCACTGGGAAAAATGCTGAGTCCCATCGAACTCATTTCACAGAGGCCGGTGAATAGCTTAGTAGATGGGAACAGCCCCCACCCGATCCTGAGCTTGCAGGCATGCGGACCAGTGAGTTGTAGGGAAACCCTGCTGCATCTCATTGCCAATTCTCTGAGCCACCCGGGGCCTCTTGGGAAGATGGGTCCAAGCCTGAAATATTTCTGGAGGACTTGTGGCACCTCTTAGAGGCTAACACATTTATTTGATCATAAGCTTTCGTGCTCAAATAGATTTGTTAGTCTCTAAGGTGCCACAAGGACTCCTGTGCTTTTTGCGGATACAGACTAACACGACTGCTACTCTGAAACCTAAATATTTCTGTGCTTCTTTGGCTCCACTGAAGCCTCATTTCCTTTGCGCTGGGCATGGTTAACGTGCAGCTTTTGGAAGAAGAACCGCAGATGATAATGAAAGGAACTAACTGGCAGCTTTGTGGTTTAGTCTTTTAAGACCTTTTCTCTGGGGGCCGGGTCCTTCGCTGTCTCCAGTGGGTTGCTTAGCTCTTGACCAGACATCAGCCGTCTTTTTGCTCCTGGCTCCTGGCACATGGTTCTGGCCCAGCTGTGGGAGAAATAGCGATCGGGAGCGAGATTAAGATGACGACGGCAATCAGTTCCTGGCTGCTCTAGGGTAAACTGGGGGAAGGGATTATGGTATAACTCAGTGGTTTGACCATCAGCCTGCCAAACCCAGGGGTGTGAGTTCAATTCTTGAGGGGGTCACTTAGGGATCTGGGGCAAAAATCTGTCTGGGGATTGGTCTTGCTTTGAGTAGGGGGTTGGACTAGATACCTCCTGAGGTCCCTTCCATCCCTGATATTCTATTCTATGATTAGAAGAGGAGAACGAATGAATTGTCTTGACAGAGATTTGGGGAAACCAGGAGCCCTCAGGGCACTTTATGGAATGGAGGAGAACTTTCCTGTGGAAGCCCCACAGAACTTACCTCAGCCCCACATTTGCAGCCTTGGTGGCACCTGCCTTGCCCTAGCAGATGAAAGTTGTCCCAACATGATGTGCTTTGGCTCAGCCAGATGGGGCGCTGCTGAGTTAGTGACAGGAGGGATTTGCTTTGCCCATCTCAGGGAGCCAAGGAGACAGAGACTTGACCCCAGTTTCTGTTGGGAGCAGTGCAGAAGTGAGCTGCTGGGCTGAAGGTTCAAGCCCTACCTTGCCCCCCACCATCAGCACATCCTGCTGTTCCACCCTAGGTCCAGTGCAGAAGCACAGGGTTTGCTGTCCTGCCCGAGAAGCTCACAGATGTTGCCACCTCCCAGCTGTGTTGATCTGGATGGAGAGGTGAGGTCTCCTTTGATGATAGGCCCGAGGGTGATGCTTTCATCCCTGCCCTTGTGCTGAACTCCCCCTGGGATCGCCTGTGGGCCCTGGGCTTTCCCACACACTAGGTTTCCTACAGGCTCCCGGCCTGGCACCAGAGTCCTTGGGAAAACTGATTGGGAAAGGGCAGGAAAAATTGTTTTGCTAGAAGGATGAAAGGGGAAGGGGAGGGAGAATGGGCTCATCCGTGCCCCGAGATAAGTTGCCACTTAGCAGGGTCACAAGTCCATGGCGTGTTTACCCACCAGCCTCTCAGGGTGTGAAAGGCTGAAGAGGGCATCCCCATGAATGGCCCCTTGTGTGCAGCGATAACCGATAACCCCGGTGAAATGGGGCTGTTTCCAGCGCCCCCAGGGCTCAGCCCTTCCCTGCGTCCAGGACTTGGAAAACACACTCCAAAGCTGCCAGGTGAGTGCCAAGTACCTGCCTGGCCACGCCCCTCTGTGGCCACGCCCCCTGCCATTGAGAGGAAATGGAGCGACACAATTGGATACTGTCTCGACTGTAGCACTGTCAATCAACCTTTTGCTGAATGAATAAAATGTAACTGACTCAGTGGCCCAGGTCCTGTTTAACTCTTTCCTCCCTGCACTCTGCTGTCTTTTTACAGTGAAAGCTGTCACATGAACGCAGGAGCTGGGGTTTTAACAAATGCACCAAATACCGCAAGACTTGCCCTAAAATCATTGGAGCAGGCAACCCTGGCATAGGTCCAGAGCCCAGGATGGGAATCGCACAGGGAGCAGCAGGTCAAGGTCAAAGACCTCGGCAGAGCCGCTAGGACCTGGGAAGGCACCGGGTGGGAAGGCAGGACCGGACCATCAGGGGATGTTGCAGAGAAGGACTGAGGTGCGGCAGATAAACTGTTGGGGCCAGCAAAGCAGAGGACGCTGCTGGTCAGAAATAGAGAGAGGCATTGGCAGGACTAGGTCGAGGCAGGCTCGACTAGCTGGGCAATGGCAGAGGTGTGGGGGAGAAGCTCCCATGGCACTTGGCTCTAACTTGGTCCCTTCCTCACCTAGCTGGGCAAGAGAAATGAACCCTGGAATTCCAAACCAAAAATAGCACGAGACCCGGTAAACAGCTGAGGAGCCTCTGGCACCGAACCCGGAGAGCAAGGTGTGGCTGGCAAACCCCAGGCAGGCGGGAGGTACAGTTACACTGGCTGACTAATGGGTAGGATTTTGCAGGAATCGACTTCAAAGGCTACCATGAAATGTGACCGATCCGGGCAGGACGTCACCCTGAAAGCAACCGGAGCAGGCAGCAGATTGCATGAGGGGAGAGAAAGAGCAGCACTCAATTACCACATGTGGACTTTCTGCACAGGGACTTCAAACGCAGCTCACAGTACAATGAGCCGCTGCACCCACCGAGATGTCAGCAGAGCCAGCCGGGCCCGCTGGTTACACCCCATCCCAGCACTAGCGGGGGAGCAGGGGAATCATTCTCCATCTGGGCCCAATAACCCTGGAGCCAGGGATACTGCAGGTACTATCCTGGTGTCTTACCATCCTATTCATCCGGCAGAGGATCTCTTGCCCTGCAGGGTGAATTCCATTGAATGACACCGAGGTCCTGTAAAAAATGACACTCCCTCCCTCAAGGACTGGGAGCTTTCTGAACCCCAAGACTGTTGCAGCTCGGCAAGCTGCCCCACAACCCTGGGACTGCACCTCAGCGCTGTTCGGCAGCCCCTCTATGATTCCAGTCCTGGGGTCCCCACACACATCTCTGCTGGTGCCCCTCAATCCTGACCTCCAGCCCCTGCTAGTCCAGTCCTGAGTTTCCTCCTCCCGAGAGCTGTCAGCGCACCTCAGTCCTGATCTGAATCATACTCTACAAGTCTAGTTCCTGAACCTCATTGATCTTCGCTTAGCACTTTGCAGGGACAAATCTGGTCCCCACTGAAGTCCGTGGAGCAGCATCTCATGTCTAACCAAGGGCAGAATTCAACCCACATAGTGCATAGTTTTGTACCAGATCCACGCTGCTCTATGTCAGCTTTGGAAAGGAGATAAGAGGGGACACAACATTTTTTCCCCTGTACAATGTTGCTGAAAAAATGTTGCAATTTCACGTTAGACAATTACGTGATGCAAGATGAAACCGCCTGGTTCCCAATGAAAACATGGGACATCTGAACCAAACCACGGTCCTGAAATTTTTGAGCCATTTGTGGTATTGCTTGAAAACAGGATCGGTTCAGAATGCAGGGCAGCCTCATTCCTCAGTGCAGCCCCCCACTCCCGGCTACATTTCAAAACTTTTCTTCTTGTCAGATTGAACCCTTGGGGTGATCCCTCAAATAAAACATGGAAGACTTGATTTTCCCCTGGGATTTTATGTTATTCTGGCTAGATCCTTGCCCCCAAATTATTATTAGTATGTTGCATCTAGGGCCCTCAGACAGGGCTCAAGGCCTAGTTGTGCTACCAATAACACAAAGACGGTTCCTGCCCTCGAGAGCTCGCAGTGCAGGAACGAGACAAAACAGAAATGGTGGGAGGACAAGGTAACAGCAGGGAACAGAGCGAGTGTGCAGTGGAAAATTCCTGGTGGTCTCTGCAGTCACAGGTTAATTTCCAAGTCTGGAAGTCATGTCCTTCAGTGATTGATTTGGCTGCACAGCCTGCAAAACTTGCATGCATGGAACTCTGTGGAAGCCTGATGGGCCCCAATCCTGGTGATTGTTGTATGCAGGCTGCCACACACAGCCTCGGGATGTCAGTAGGAAGGCATCAAGCGGTGGGATCAGGGCCTTCCCTGCAAGAACCAGGCCGGCAGGATCAGGCTAAGCCATAATATGTTTTCCACTTGAATAAACCCCACTGGGGTGACGGTCCCTGCAGCAGCCAGGAGTTCAAGGCAGCCACTCGGAGGCTTGGCTAGCCCGTGATAAGGGATCATGGGACGTTATCATAATTCACGCCTCCCGGAAAGGTGTTGCCATCACATTACACTTCCCAATACACTAAACAGGAGGTTAAGGCTGGAGTTTTACGAGCGCTTTGTCGGCTCGGAATGGCATTCAGCACCTCAGGCCCTTCCCTGGACTTTACGGGAGAGCTCATTCTTCATTAGGGTTTATGGTGGCAGCATAAATACCACCTTCGATTATTTTTATAAGGCTTGCCTATAATCATCCCTTTGTAAAGGCTGTTCAGAAGGGGTCCCTGGGGGGCTGTTCTCAGCTGGTCAGAGTGCAGGAGGACTGGGGGGCTACATCGGCTCGACAGAAAATCCCAAATACATACAGTAGGAGGGAATGATCCTGCAGTACCGGGTGTTGCTAGGATAGGTCCTAGTGCGAGGGAACCGATTCTGATCTCACATCACCTGCTGGTCCCAGTGCTCAAGAACATGGCCAAGCATGTGAACAGCCCCCTGGATCTTTGCACAACTAATTCCGGGCTTAAAGCTGACAGTAGGACTAACTCCGCTCTAGCCAACACCTTGTGCGAAGCCAGCCAAAGAGGGAGCCCCGGCAGACCCCCACGTGACATGTCTTGAGTAGCTCAGTGGTTTGAGCATTGGCCTGCTAAACCCAGGGTTGTGAGTTCAATCCTTGAGGGGGCCATTTAGGGATCTGGGGAAAAATCTGTCTGGGGATTGGTCCTGCTTTGAGCAGGGGGCTGGACTAGATGCTTCCTGAGGTCCCTTTCAACCTTGATTATTCTATGATTCCTCAGCCATCACACCAGTGTCTGTGGAACCACTGGCATCAATCACACAAAAATCAGCCTCCCCAGAGAAGTCAGGGCCTGCTCGCCCTCTGGCTTTACTCCAGCGGTGCTTCACTGCCTGCCGTAGGGTGAGACGCCGATGACTGGGTCAAACAGAATTTCAGTGGAATTTTCAGGATGCTTTGGAGGGCTCACCATGATGCATGGCGTTCAGAGAGCAGCACGTGGAGTGATCTCTCTAAAGCGCTTGGGGCCAGCGTTTCGAGTGCTCTGCACCCAGAACGGGAACCAGATTTTAAAAACCTCTCTGCCCCCAACGTGCTGAGCGCATCTACAGATTGGGTTCTGACTCTCAGTAACGGAGCAGGCAGTTTTGGAAATCCAGGCCTTAGTGCAAGTTCTACTGCAGGCATTACAAAAAAAAAGATCTTACCCTGCTGAGGACATTAAAAAAATAAAAAGTTCTGAGCAGGTGAAAAGAAAGTCAGTATCTCAGTGTATCAGTGTGAATTACATCGAGGGAGTGTGGAACCATTGCTGGAGGATTGAGATATTACAAGGACATTTCCTACCAATTATTTGTCTCCTTTGAACTAAACCCTCTGTGTGTGTGTGTGGTGGGGGTGGGGGAGAGGGTCTGGCGGTAGTGGGAGGACAGGGAGGATATTTCTGTGTGTGTACCAGGAGTCCAGCTGCAAATGGGTGCGAGATCTCTTAAATACATTCGACTTTAACACCCAAATGTGTCCTTGTCCCTGAGCAAGAGGTGGGGTGGGCAGCGTTTCTCATCTTGCTCTGTTCCCAAGGATTTACCATATGCCCCTGCGTGAAGCTTTGCTGCCCGGTAGGAGGATCCCCCCCCCATGGGGTGAACAGGATAGCACCGGGATGAGGGGTGATAAAAGATCAAAGCGCCGGGGTCACACATGCTGGGGCAGAGGAGACCCCTTTGCCGCGCATGCTGGTGCGCTGTCTCTTTAAGGCATTCCTCAGGGCGTGGCCTGGATGACATCAGCTCGGGGCATGAATGAACAGGACTGAAGTTTCCCACAAACTCCCAGTAAGTTGTTCATGGCAGGAGGGCGCAGATAAGGCACCAGCGGGCGCAGCCGCCGCCGCCGCAGAGACTCGGATCGTTTCATCCTCTCCGGCAGGAGGGCCCAAGGCCAGAACCATGGAAAGCGGCTGGGCCCAGGCGCCCCTCTACTTCGCCCTCCTGCTGCTCCCCGGCGCCCTGCTCAGCTCCCGGGCCAAAGAAGGTAAAAACTAGGCTTTGCCCGGGGGGTTTAAGCCTGGTTCTGCCAGATGCAATTGACGTGCGGGGTCCCCCCGTCCGGGCGGCCCCTGGGAACTCGGCGCCCCTTTCTGGGCGGGGGGGAGCGGGGAGAAGTGAGGGTCTTTCCCTGCCTTTGCTTCGCGCTGCGCCGCTGCCGATCTCCTCGCGTGGGGCCCGCGACACGTGCGCGTGGGGGGGGGAGAGGGGCTGAGAACCGAGGAGAGGGGGCTGTGGCCCCGGGGGTGAGTGGGGGGCAGGAGCTGGCTTGGCCGGAGCGGAATCCAGAGGTGCCCGAAAGAACAACGCGCCGCGGAGAAGATTTGCAGGGCAAAGTCCCGCCGGCACCTCGCCGGCTCACAGACAGGTTGGTTTAGCGACGCGTGGGATTTGCTGGGGTTGGGTGTGACTCCGGATCCAGAGGCGCACTCGGACCCGGCGCGGACCTTGGCCGATTGACTACGAGCGGCGATTAGCGAGGAGGCACATTTCGGCCAGCGGGGTCTGGGAAGCGTCACGCGTGGGAGGTTTGTTAGCTGGAGGAACCTGCTGCCGGGGGTAGGTGGGAGAAAATCGCCCCGGGTGAATGGATTTTCCCCGGCTTCAGATACCTGGGGGAAGGCGAGGGGGACCCTTCTGCCTGCTCCAAGGCTTTGGAAGCCGCCTCCCCCCCGGAGAAGTCGCTATTGCCCCACGTCGGCCCAGGGTGGCTGATTCAGGGCGATGTCACGCTTGGCCTGGAAGTGCGAGCAGTGACACCCCGGTTACACAACCGCCTGGCTCGCCCCAACTGGGACAGGGCCCCACAGGCCCATGGCAGGGCCAGGCAGGAGGGGGAGGGGGTGACTCACTGGGGAGGTGTTGCGTTGCATGGTGTGAACCATTAAAGGGTGGGGGGGGTCTTTCCTCATTTTGTGCAGGAGATTCCTTCTTTACATGCAGTTCTGCCCATTGTTAATTGAGAGACATTATTGAGGTGTTGCCTGAATGCTGCTTTTGTGAAAATGTAAATTGCAGGAGTGGTCTTTCTCCTGATTTAGAAACCCCCCCTCCCAGCCACACCCATGAGATATCAGAGAGGGGCCCGAATTCTGCTTTCAGTGACCGCAGAATAAATCTGAATTTACCCCGCTGATTTCTGGTAAAGCTGTTCCAGATTGACTCTGGCCTTTAGCGTTAGGAAGACAGAATTGTTAAATTCAACTTGGGGGGACAGGGGGCAGAGGAAAATTGGTCCCAAATTCCAAACGTACTTTTACCATGTCATGCTTCCAGCCAGGCGGGGCCGAGGTCCAACGCAAAGCTTTTCCAGAGTTTGGATCTAGGCTTTTGGGTTCAGGCCCATGTCTGAAACATTCCCAGCGTTCTAAGATTTCACCTACACTCCTGGGGATTGCTGCCCTGGGAGAAAAATCAAAGCAGGTTGAAGCAGAGTTCCTGCCTGGAATAGTTAGGACAATATTAAGAGTTGTTTAGAAATCAAATAAACTTTACCCATCCTTCACTCACCCCTTCGTGCTGAGTGATTACAATGACCAGGACAAGGGTGCTTCTGGGGATTGTCTTCTTTCTGTGTCCTGACTGAGCAGACGCACCTTTATGCTGGTATAACTGTGCATCCATGTATGGCTTTAACGAGATCTGTTTCTAGACTGATATAGTCCTCAGATTGCTACCAAACAACCAGTGTGCAGACAAGCTCGCAGGGGTCAGTAACTGATCTGCGCAGTGGTCAGACTCCCTCTGGCTTTGAGCCGTGGCTTAGGTCCAGAGAGCAACTCAGGCATGCTGCTTGGAGGCCCCCGGGATGGCTCCCAAATTTTGATCGGCTCCAGATTCAGCTCAGAACTTTCCCAAAGCACAGGGCTGTGCCAACCTGGCGTCTGAGTCCTCTCCCTTATAGAGCTCCGGGGCTATCTGCAAAGTTCCCACCTAGAGCTGAATGTTGGGACGGAGGATGTGTGTCTGGACCCATCTTCCATTCAAAGAAGCTATTAGAAAAACCATTAGATCGAACTCTGAAATTTTGTGTGTGTATCTTTAAAAAAAAAAAAGTATTGTAAAGCCATCCAAACCCTAGGTGCTGGCACAGGACACCAGGATGGTTTTGGTCCGACTGATTTCTTTTAAAAAAGCAAGCTGAATGTGGCTTAGGCATGGAGGAATTTGGAATAATATGCACACTTGGGCAGATGGGCTGTAATTGCTCAGAAAGAAGCATAAGAATCTATTGCGTAAATAGTGATTTAAGGCACCATCCTCCCCTCAAACCCCCCCCAACAATTTAACAGCAGCTGCTAATTTGGGGTGCTTGGATTTTTAAGTGCTCAGCATGGGAGCTCGTTTTGTGGGTGCCCGAGAATTGATATTGCTGCCTCTCAGGTTGGCCACCCGCAACTAGCAGCCACGTTGGCTATTAGACCATCCTTAAAACCAGGCATCGCTACCACAGCTTCCCTGGGCAGCTTCATTAGCTCCCGTGAGAAGGAGCCGCTGGAGGGTTGTGCAGTTTTTCAGATTAACATTTGCCTTTGTTGTTTTCCAAGTGCCAAAAGTAATTGGTGTCTAATGTGGACTAATCGCTTGCCAAATTGCAGTTTCCAATTAACGTTGCTGTGGAATGAGAAGAGGGCTCGTTACTTGGTGAACTCCCCAGGTCTATTTTTATGCTTTTTATGCTGCAATAGACCAGCAAAATCAGCTGCTTTAAGAAAACGTGCTTTACATCAGTCCTCGGGCTATAACCTTCGAAGTATATTCAAGGGTGAAATTCTCCCTTCCGAGCTGCATGACTGATCTTGACATTACTATTCTGTTTCTCTGAAGAGTAACGATTCTGCATTAGGGAAGAAACCTGGAGTTCCTCCACATGTCGGGAGCGCAAAACATGCTAGATGAAGTCCGCAGCTGAGGGGCCAGCGGAGATCTTTGCCGTTAGTCCAGAGCCCTATTATTACAGTTAGGATGCTCTTAGGGTCTGAATACGGATCTGCAAAACTGGAGATCTAATCCCTGCTCTGACAACCCTCTCAAGGATGCCCTGCTTGGGCTAGCGTAGGCTAGGTAATTCTCCACCAAAGAGAGAAGCTATAGTGTAGAACAGGTCTCAGGTGTTCTTGGTGGGGCAACGCATGCGGGGGCGGGCGGGTCCCCTTTTATTGACCTTTGTGTTCTTGAGCAAATCGCTTCACTTCTCAAATAAGATTTTTTCTTTGTTGATTTAATGTTTTTAGTAGCCAGTTCAAACAGATTAAACACGGCACTGAAAAGTGAAGGGAGAAAAGAATTAAAATGGGGTGGAGGCAAGGAGGAGAATCTCTTCCAGCCTGGGAAAGCTTTGCCTGTGTGACAGCACAAGCAGACAGACAGACAGACTGTGATTGGGGTTCCCCCTCCCCCTTGTGTAAAACAGTTAAATAAAACCTCCGAGGTGGGGCTGCTTTGGTGGCCAAGCTCGGTGAGATGTTTGTATTATTCACATCGCCTCCCGAATAGGTTGGAGGGGGAGATAGTTAAAGTTACACACTCATGGCAGACACAGGAGCTTTGCTCACTGAGGCCCCGATCCAGCACAGCCCTTAAGCACATGCTGAAGTCCTGGAAAGCAGTAAGCACAGATCCTCGAAGGTATCCTTTTGGGGATCAGGGCCTCAATGCCCCCAAAGTCAAATGGGATTTAAACTGGGGCTGAAACCGGTGGTTGCAAAGGCTGCGGCTGTGTGAGTCAAGAGATCCGGGTTCCAGGCTCTGCCACAGATTCACTGTGCATGTCACTGCCTCGCTCTCTGCCTCAGTTTCCCCAGTGGAGGTGTTGGGGAGCGATCAGCCCTGCAGCTGTTCTGTCAGCTACAACCAGGGTGATAGTTCTGGGAGATTCCGATGAATCTTTGCAAAGCGCCAGAGGGCGGGGGGGGGGGGGGAGATAAATGGGTGAAGAAAGCAGAGGAAGCAGCACCACCAGGTGCCGTGGAATGACAGGGATGGAAACCAGCTGAACCCACCTTTGCGTATAAATAAGCCAGTTGCGTTAGCTGGGCAGTGGCAGAGACGGGTCGCAGCTGGCAGTCGGCCTGTAGCCACGAGAGAGGAAATGAAGGGCCTGAGTGAGATCCCTGGTGAGGTGTCGACTCCCTGCACAGCCTGGTTTCTGAGCTCACGGCTGGGGGTTCCTGGGCCTCACTGGTGACTCGCCAGGAGCCTGTGCACCACACCTGGTTTGCCTGCGGATTGCTGCCACCCTCATCTTTAATGTGGAGGCATGGCTGGTGGAGGGGCAGGTCCCAGCACGCGATGTAGCAATGCTGAGCGGGTCAGGCTGGGAAACAGGATGCTAGGATGGGTCACCTCCATGTGCTGCAAGGGGAGGGTGGTAGGGACCTTGTTAGGTTAAGCAATAGCCAGCCCCTTCCAGGAGTGCAGATTGGGATGTAGGGAGACGCTGGGTGGTGACGTTAGGTGGCACAGGCTGTGTTAATTAGTGTGGGGGCCAGAGGGAGCCCCAGTGTCTGTCTGTAGCTGGCAGCCTCAAGGATGAATCCTCTTTGGGTTTATCACAGGCCCTCCTGTGCCTGGGCTGCTAAATTCTCCTCCCAAAGCCACTCGGCTCAGGTGCGTAGCTCACGAGACCCGCCCCATCCCAGGCGCACGGGAGCTCGGAGAAAGCCCCTGTACAACACCAGTCATCAGCGTGGCTTTAACTCCTTGGCTGGTCTTTCAAAACCTGCTGTAACTTGCCAGGTGCAACCTGCTGATGGAGCAGGAGGGAGCGCCCTCTCCCTGCGTGGGCCAGGGGCTCGCCTCTGCTGCTAGCCAGTATGCAGGGGGGTGGGACAGATGCTCAGGCTGAGAACTCTCAAACTCAGCTCGCTGCCGCTGTGCAAGATCCCGGCTGTGCTTTGCCTCACTGCCACAGGGGAGGAGGGGGTTTGAGGGTGCAGGAGAACTGGGAAGACACCTCCTGTGTCCGGGAGTGTGTTCAGATCGGACCCGCAGCACTAGTCTCCCATGTCCTTTATCCCTGCACAGAGAGGGGATGCTGGCACCTGGATCAAAGAGGTGGCGGGGGGGCGTGGGAGAGAGCCTGTGGAGCTAGGCTGCCCCAGGTTAGCCGGGTGGGCCTGAACCCCACCCCCAAGCTCCCTGCTGGGGTTCTTCTTAGCCACGGGTTCATTCCCCCCCCCCCCCCCCGATTAAAGGCATTTCCAGTCCTAGAACTGGTCTGGGCCCAAAGCCAGGTAGCAAATGATGGATCCACAGAACCAAAGGGGCTTCGCTGCCCAGCCTGCTTCCCAGAGCCAGTTTGCCCCACGGATCCACCCTGCACTTGCCCCAGTCCAGAAACCCGCCCTTAGCCGCACCACCGCAGGCAGCGCAGAGGGGCGCTTGGCTGGGTATAAGTGGGAAACTGTGAAGGCAAAATGGGGTCTGGAGCCACCTTCGGTGAGAGTCGAAATGCAAGGGCTTGTTGGAAAAGGGGGGCCCAAGCTGGGTCATGTGTGGGGGATGCAATGGGGCTTAGGGACCCTCTGGGGTGCAGGGCATGGTCCTCCTGCAGTCCAGCCCCACCCAGGCGCCATCTGGTCAGCTCGGAGGGTATATCTGCATGGTGAGAAAATGCCGCCACCGGTCTCGCAGCCCGGGTCAGCTGCCTCAGGCTGCAGGGCTCTAAAACTGCAGTGTAGACGTTCCGGCTCAGCCTGGTGCCTGGCCTCAGAGACCTTTGAGCCTGGGCGTCTACACTGCAATTGTACAGCCTGAGTCAGCTGAGCCAGACCAGCTGCAGGACTAGTGCCTTGTAGCTCCTCCCCGAGATGTGGCGGCAGGGAGCACCCCCATGCAGCAGGCAGAGCCCAGCTCTTTCCTCCCCAGAAGCCGGCTGGTGGGTAGCAGGAACTGCAGGTCCTTTGAGAGGAGCAGAGGCCCTGCTGTTTCTCATGCCCAGCTGGTGGGGCTGGCAAGGGGGGGCGTGTTTCTTTAAGGGAAGCTGGCGGGCTGGAGCAGGGGGATCTGGCCAGTGCTGGTTTATAGAGGGAGGGAGGGTGTGGAGCCAGCTCTGCTGCCCTGGGAGAATCACCATGAAGAGATTTCCCCAGCCCGCTCCAGAGCAATGAGTTAGAACACAGCGGGGTGAGCCTGGGCACTGCAGCCCGTCCCACGCGGCCTGGGGCCCCTCGGTGTCCCGGCTGCAGCATTCCTCCCCCTGACTCCATCCAGGCTGCCCCTAGCTCGCACAGATCTGAGGGGGGAGAGTCGAGCCCCTTCCCCAGCCTGAATCCTGGGCTTTGTAACGGCCCGAGCCAGGAGCCCATGGGGTTCGTGTGCCTCTGGTCTGGCCGATGCCCTCCACCACTCGCTCAGAGATCCCTGATGCTAACACATTCCTGGCTGGCTGATTCACTGGGGCTTGGCAGGGCCCTGATGGGCTGGCTAATTGCTTCCGCTCAGGCCTGGGCCGCTCGCCCTTTGATTTCACTGCCTCTGTCATGCGGCTCTGGGTTATTTGTTTTTCTTTCCTTCTTTCCTTCCTCTTTTCAAACCCATCTGATCCTTTGGCAGGTCCCAGCCTCCGCCCCTGCGCTGATGGGGACGGGAGGCTCTGGCCCCGGCATGTCTGAACATGTCTTAGGAGGGTTTGGCTGGCTGAGGACAGGGGCTTGCCATGGCAGATCCGATCGCTGGCCAGTCAAGGCCAACAGTGGCCAGTGCCGGAGGGTCCCTGTGTTTATGTGCCTATGCAATGGTACAGGGCTCTGACGGTTGGGATTAGGGCTGTGTTTCTTTCCTGACCCTTGTGCCATGATCTGCCTTGTTGTCATTACCTTTGCTTTGCACGGCTCCAGTTTTTGCTTGCGGTTGCAAAATAGACTTGTCCTCTCAAAGACTCCCAACCGCAATGTTTGCCTTGATGAGGAAGGATGGCCTTGTGGTGAGAGCCCTGGGCTGAGACTCAGGAGGGCTGGCTTCTGGCCCCAGCTTTTCCACAGGCTCCCTGGGTGATCTTAGGCAACTTGCTTACTCCTTCTGAGCCTCAGTTTCCCCACTTTAGAGTTAAGCTAATCACATACCCCTAATCACACTCAGAGGGTTATGGGGGTAAATCTATTGGGAATGAATTAGGAGGTACTTAGAGCGATGAGGCTGCGGAAATGCTTAGAAATCCTGCAGTGGTGAGTTACACAGGTTGGCGATATGGTATGTGAAGACGAGAGGGTCTTGTGGTTACAGCAATGGTTGTTTGGGAGCTAGAGCTAGGAAAATGAGGGTTACCCGCTCCCCACCCCAGCCCTTTTTCCAGGCACAGATATCATCAAGCAAGGCCTGGCTCCTGGGACTGATTCTGCTCTCATTCCCAGCGATGTAATGCAGGACGGCAATAGGGTTACAGCGCTGCAAGTCAGAGAATAAGCGAGAGCAGAAAGAGTGGGGTGAGGCTTCCTCCAGCAATCCTAGCCCAGTCCATGTGCTGAGACCCAGAGAATGGAGACAGACACTCCCCACCCCCTTCTCCCCACCCCGTTCCAAGCCCCCTTGGAGGCAGAAGGGCTGGTTTGCAAGTTGCAGCGAAATGGTAATGAACGGTTTGCAGCCTTGGCAGCTGTGAGCAGCCACTGGATCCAAACCGGCGTCTGGAAGAGATTTCGTTCCTCCAGCACCGCGGCTCCTTCTCACACTGTGGAAAAAACTCTGGAGAATGGGAGCACTAAAGAGGAAAACCCCAGAGGTGACAGGGATCATATCTGTTTGGGTGAAGCACCAGTGAGTCGGGGACGGGGCGTGCAGCGGGAAGGGCTGAATCAGATGCTGCCAGCACAGGAGTTAGCAGAGCAAAGGGGCATCCTGCCTGGTATCCTGTCTCCGAAGCTGCATGCTTCCGAGAAAGGCATCAGACCTGCTACTGCAGTGATGGGGGGGGGGGGGGATTCCTGCCTGACCACCGCTGAGCTGGTGCCCTGAAGCATGAGGGCTGATAACCTCATAATCCTTATCCCAGCTAGCGCAGATTCATCTCTGGCATAACGCCATTGACTTCACTGGGGTTACGCCAGGGATGATTTGGCCCTATTGTCTGACCCAACCTGGCTTCCTCTTAGCCATGAGCAGAGCTGGGCCGGCCTGATCTTTGCCAGAACCTCCCTCCTGCACCTTTGGATCCTCTGCCCTTTCCCCTCCGGCTGCCGCCCTCTTCCTAAATATAAAGCCTCTGTCTCATTAGTCAGCTGCTCAAATATGAGGAATGAGGGCAAATAAAAAGCAGCCCGGAGATAAGCGTGCGATAAGAGCGCTGGTGTCTCCACCCCGATGGTGACTGCCCAGCACCGGGGGTATGATGCTGCTGCAGCCCCTGCGGCTTTGTGGACCCGGCACAAAGGGGTAGGGGAGAGTAGAGACCAAAGCCATAGGAAGCGAGTGGCTGTGTTGAGAGGTTACTCCTGGGCAGAGCTGTCCTGCTCCGGCTCTGTG
The DNA here is from genome assembly GCF_007399415.2 of Gopherus evgoodei. Taxonomy (NCBI): domain Eukaryota; kingdom Metazoa; phylum Chordata; order Testudines; family Testudinidae; genus Gopherus; species Gopherus evgoodei. The sequence goes on along the minus strand of NC_044339.1, from coordinate 5,637,034 downwards.
CTGAGCTGCAGGGCCACCCGGATTTCATAAGCCACCATCGGCCTCTCGGCCTAGCCAGAGCAGGGAGCTGAGTGCTCGTCGGGGCAAGGGCTGAGCCAAGCCATGGGGCTGGGCCCTTTATGGTCCCTTGTGGTGCCCACAGGAGGTGCAAGAGGTTTGTTTAAAAGAAAAGCTGCTGCCTCTGTGCAGTACGGGGCCCGTCGGGCCTTTGACACCCAGTCTCGGCAGGGGGGCTCTTTGGTCACACAGTGGGGCAGAGCCAGAGCTTCGAGGGGAGCGTGGCTGCTGGATCTTTAACACAGAGGGGTTTTCTCCCCACTGCAGAGCAGGTGTTGACATTAAATAGGGCGTGAACGAAACCAGCCCCTGGCCTTGCACCCTCGCTCACACCTGTGCAAAGTGCTACGCGTGCCAGTGTGCGCGAGCGGAGGGTTCTGATTTGGGGGGGGGGGGGCTTTTGCCCCCACGGCTGGGCTTGGTGCACGCACCAGGCACCTGATTGTCTGTCGGCGGGATGAGGTGCCTGCTCCCGCGTTGTATATTCCTCTTCCCCTGGTCTAACTGTTCGTTTGCTTTCCCTTTCAGTCGTCCTGCTGGATTTTGCCAAGGCCCACGGGGAGCTCGGCTGGCTGACCCATCCTTATGGGAAGGGGGTAAGTCTGAATCCCTAGTGCTTGGTGGGAGCTCTTGGGGCGGGGGGGAGAAAGGGGAGAGGCTCACTCCATAGATCCGCTCCTAATTCACCCTGGGATTAGCGAGAGGAGAATTCACTTCGATGTCCATTGGGAGGCGGAGGACACAGGCGGTGCCCATCCCTTGATTGCCACAGCGCATCAGTAGAGCTCTGTGGGGAGGCCCAAGGGTGGAATAGCAGGGGCAGGTCTGCAGTGGGGCTGCAGGAGTGAGTGGCTTCGGCACCAGGGGGCCAGCATAGCAGACCGGTGCTTTGGGGATGGCCGGAGGGCGGCTGGAGCTCTCAACACACTCTGAACATTCGGTCGTGGGGGAATCTCTTCTCCGGCTCTGCCAGACTGCCGGGAAACATTGCAGCCCCTGGGGGAGTCGCATGGGGTGGGCAGGGGGCGAGGAGGCCGGGGGGCTGCCGTGTGGGATCAGATGTCCCTGGTTTGCAGCAGTGTGGAGACCCCCAGGCTGGCTGCCCCTTCCTCTTCCTCCCCCCGCTCCAACCCAAGCGACTATTTGTTTTGGTCTCTCCTGGCAGGTTTCCTATCTCCTGCCCTCCCGTGGGCCATGTCAGGAGGTTAATTGGCCGGTGTGTTCTGCCATCCGCTGACAAGTTAATCCCCTGGGTTTGCCATTTCCAAGGGCCAGGTGGAACCTGGCTGGCTCCAACCGCAGTCCCAGTCCTGCCTGGCTCTCCCAGACACAGCCTCCGCCCCAGCCATGCTGGCAGCCCGATCTGGCTCCCTGTGGAAAGATACCCACTGACAGGGCCGCCCAGAGGATTCAAGGGGCCAGGGAAAAGCGGGGGAGGTGCGGTGCACTTTTGGGCCCCCTGCCACCGAAATGCCACCAAAGACCCGGAGCGACTGAAGGGCCCCCCGCCACCAAAGACCCAGACCACCGCCGGGTCAGGGCTCGCAGGGCCCCTGTTTGGCCTGGGGCAAATTGCCCCACTTGCCCCCCCACCCCGGGAGGCCCTGTCCATTGATGTCAAGGAAAACTGTGAGTCAGAGTGTCCTTGGCTGGCCAGGCTTCCCAGGAATGGGATGAGATTTAATATAATTTCCCGCATGTGGAATAATTTGGAAGTAGGGCCCCGCGTTGGCTGGGGTGAGAACCGGTCGACAGCCCTGGCTATAGCCGGGAGTGGGCAGCGTGGTCCGAGCTCTGTGTTTGCACTTTGCAGGCTTGTGTTGGGCACCCAGAATCAGAGGCCCCTTAATAATGTTGGGCCTGAAACGCCACATGCCTCAGTTTCTCCATCTGTAAAACGAAGGTTGGTCTCTTGACTTGATGAGCGCACTGGAGGGTCGAGGGTCAATAGCCATCCCTGGACAAAGGCAGCGTGTCTGGAGGAGGCTAGGCTATAGGCAGCGGAGGGAGCGGGCGGAGGGCGAGCACGCTGAGTGGTATTGGGATCAAACTGCCCGTGGCTGCCTTTGGTTGCAGGGCAGAGCCGAGGTAGCTGCTGGGTTCGGCAGTTCCCAGCTCCCTGCTTCAGGGCATGAGCCAACCTCCAGCTGAGGAGTTCAGGAAGAAACGTAACCAGGGGCCCTGCAGGGTTTCTTGCACCTTCTGACCATCCAAGAGGGGAGCCAGGCTGGCAGTGCCTAGGCTTCATTCCCGGCAGCCCATTTTGCTCTCCTTTAACACCTCGTCTCCCCTGGGCAGTGGGATCTCCTCCAGAACGTCATGAACGAATCCCTCATCTACATCTACTCGGTCTGCAACGTGATGGAAGGCGACCAGGACAACTGGCTGCGGACCAACTGGATCTACCGCAGCGAGGCCAAGCGCATCTTCATCGAGCTGAAGTTCACGGTCCGGGACTGCAACAGCTTCCCAGGCGGGGCCAACTCCTGCAAAGAGACCTTCAACCTGTACTACGCCGAGTCGGACGTGGACTACGGCACCAACTTCCAGAAGCGCCAGTTCACGAAGATCGACACCATCGCGCCCGACGAGATCACGGTGCGCGAAGACTTCGCCTCCCGCAACGTCAAGCTCAACGTGGAGGTGCGCACGGTGGGGCCACTGAGCCGCAAGGGCTTCTACCTGGCCTTCCAGGACATTGGGGCCTGCGTGGCCCTGCTCTCCGTCCGCATCTACTACAAGAAGTGCCCCGGTGTGCTGCGGAACATGGCGCTCTTCCCCGAGACCATCGCCGGTGCCGACTCGCAGGCCCTGGCCAAGGTCAGGGGCACGTGCGTGGAGGACGCGGTGGCCAGCGAGGAGCCCAGCATGCATTGCAACTCGGACGGGGAATGGCTGGTGCCCATTGGGCAGTGCCTGTGTCGGGCGGGATACGAGAAGGTGGAGGAGAGCTGCAAAGGTACAGGTGTCCAGATGAGGGTGCGCTTGGGGGGCGGGGAGATCTCCTATGTACGAGGCTGCTGGGTACTGTGGTATCGCAGGGCCTTGGAGCCCCATGCCTCGTGTCCCGTGTATAGATACTCACCCCCTGCCAGGCCTGGCCTCCAGCACCCTTTGCTCCTGTTCTAGGCTGCCCCGTGCTCACCCCTGCCAGCGGCCCTCAGTCCTGATCCGTAGCATCCTCTTCTGTTCCCAGCCATAGGCTCCCACATTCAGCTCTGCCGATGCCCCTCAATCCCGACCTGCACACCCCTGCTTACTATTCCGAACCCTAGACTTCACAACCTGGCAAGTCCAGCCCTGAGCTCCCCCCTAACCCCCCCAGATCTAGTGATGCCTCTCAGGCCTGACCCAGCCCTGCGCCTGGGCACACACAGCGCCAACAATCAAACTCAGCCCTGACCTGTGGCCACGTGGTATCTCAGCCATGGGCTCCCCACACAGCTCTGCTGATGACTCTGAGCCCTGCCCTGCACCCCAGCCCTCTCTCCCAGCGCTGGGCAAGTGCATCAATTTCCATTCATTCTCTTCTCTGCACCACTCCCCCTTTGGGGGCGCCCAGCTGGGCTGGGTTTCGAGGCCGTTTCCCTGCTCCCGGAGGGCACCAGCCAACCGGAGAGCAGAGATCTGAGCCTCCCTGATAAAACCCTCCTAAACAATAGGCATCAGTGTTGGGAGCGGTGGGGGAGGGGACATGGGGTCTGACCATGGAGCAGATGCCTGTGCCGGCCTGGCAGCTCTCTCATGACATGAGTGGTGAGGAATGCAGTGGGAGAGGGGCCGGCGGGATAAACCCCGGAAATGTGGAAGGTGGTGCCGGGGGCTGGGGGGAACTCAGAGTTTGGCAGGGTGGAATCGACCCCCCCTACACACACACACATGTACCTGCTGTCAACCCTCAACAGCTCAGGGGAGTCAGGGGTCCCCCAGTTCAAGGGGCAGGGAAAGGTTTGATTTTAGCTGCTAACAAAGCAGCCAGGAGTCCTGGGACAGTGGGGTGGGGATAGGGGAGGGAGCTGAACACCCAGGCCATGTCCTGCCAGGTGCTGTTCTTCCTAGCCCAGCGCGTCCGCCAGGGACACCTCCAGTGCACTGCTGGCTTGATGGCCCTGGGTGTCTATTTGCCCCCCGCCCCGACAAGCCCAGCATGGGCAGCAGCTTGGCATGCCCCTGCCCCTAGAGGGATCCCCCTAGGAGAGACCCCACGGCCCGTTCAGTCCCCAGCTGCTGTCAGCTCCTTGCCTCAGACCTGAGAAATATCTTCCGCCAGGTGGGAGAGAGGAGAGGAGCATGGAGCCCTGCTCCGCCCTGGTGTCTGCAGGGGCCTGAGCTGCATCTAGGTTCTGGATTGGCCCTCCCCCTCCTGGATCAGGGCCTCGCCGGCCCCACAGGAAGGGGGTTACAGTACCATGGGTGAGCCCTGCCCTCACGGGGAGCTCTCGCGCATCAGCGGCTGGTGCGGTGGGATCCCCCGGTCAGGTATTGTGCATGTGGGGTGGCCTGCTGGAGCACTCGCGGTTATGTCACAACTGAGAGCTGCTTTGATCCAGCCATTCCCCTCCCCTTGGGCTGCCAGGGTCCTCGCTCCAGCACCTGCCACTCAACCCCCCGGCTGATGGGGCTCATGGGCCGTGCAGGGCCTACGCCCTCTCCCTCTGCCATGGCTGCCCTCCCTCCAGCCCAGCTGGGTGAGAGTAGTGCTGAGCCCCCGCTTGGCCCAAGAGCCCCCTGGCCAGACAGGGGGAGCTGGGATGTGGAGGAAGGGAGCTGCCCCTTCCACCCCAAATTGCTGAGCCCGGGGGGCTGCTAAAGGCCGTCCCCTCTTCGTACAGCCTCAGCCAGCTCTGCAGCTGGCAGGAGCGTCCTGGGGCTCCATTTCCTCCCCAGCTTCCCTTGTGCAGAGGGGAGCTTGACCGGTCAATGCATCAGCCTCCCCCCACAACACCTGTACTGGCATCTGCCTTGGGTCACAAGTGACTCGAGTTTGTTGGTCTCAGCCCCACTCTTGGAGGGGAAAGTGTGCTCAGGGACCTTCAGGGATGGGCCCAGGGCTGTTGGAGCAGGGGTCGGGCGGGGGTTGGCACTGTCTTTACTGTGGCTGAACAGCCATAAATTGGGACGAACCTTCCCCCAGCTTCTGGCACGGGATCTGCAACGGGCATCAGCTCCCATCCCAGGTGCATTGTCTCCTGGCTGGGTTCCCTGGTTGCTGGGAGCAGGTGGGCTGGGATCAAGGCCTTGGGGTGCTGGGGCTGGCGTCTCTCTGGAGATTCGGCTCTTTCAGCTGTGTGCCCCCGAGTTGGGAACAGAGGGTTTGTTCACAGGAGAATCCTGGGGCTACAATAGCAGTGGGGGGCTCAGTGTGATTGAGGGGGACTGGCAGAGCTGTGGATGGGGAGCTCAGTGCTGGGATAGCTGGGGGCTGGGGATTGGGATTGAGGGGTGCTGGCAGAGCTATGTGGGGAGCCCAGGGCTGGGATAGCTGGGCGCTGGGGATCGGGATTGAGGGGTGCTGGCAGGGCTATGTGGGGAGCCCAGGGCTGGGATAGCTGGGCGCTGGGGATCGGGATTGAGGGGTGCTGGCAGGGCTATGTGGGGAGCCCAGGGCTGGGATAGCCAGGGGCTGGGGATCGGGATTGAGGGGTGCTGGCAGGGCTATGTGGGAAGCCCAGGGCTGGGATAGCTGGGCGCTGGGGATCGGGATTGAGGGGTGCTGGCAGGGCTATGTGGGGAGCCCAGGGCTGGGATAGCCAGGGGCTGCGGGTCGGGATTGAGGGGTGCTGGAAAAGCTGTCCCCATGGGTCCTACATGTGGAATGGCAGAGTTGTGGGTGGGGAGCCCAGGGCTGGGATAGCCAGGGGCTGGGGATCGGGATTGAGGGGTGCTGGCAGGGCTATGTGGGGAGCCCAGGGCTGGGATAGCCAGGGGCTGGGGATCGGGATTGAGGGGTGCTGGCAGGGCTATGTGGGGAGCCCAGGGCTGGGATAGCTGGGCGCTGGGGATCGGGATTGAGGGGTGCTGGCAGGGCTATGTGAGGAGCCCAGGGCTGGGATAGCCAGGGGCTGCGGGTCGGGATTGAGGGGTGCTGGCAGGTCTATGTGGGGAGCCCAGGGCTGGGATAGCCAGGGGCTGGGGATCGGGATTGAGGGGTGCTGGCAGGGCTATGTGGGGAGCCCAGGGCTGGGATAGCCAGGGGCTGGGGATCGGGATTGAGGGGTGCTGGCAGGGCTATGTGAGGAGCCCAGGGCTGGGATAGCCAGGGGCTGCGGGTCGGGATTGAGGGGTGCTGGCAGGGAGCCCAGATGTAGAATGGCAGAGCTGAGTGGGGAAGTTTGTCCCACCCCTGCCTGGGCCATGCCTGGCTTAGTCCAGGGTTGTCACAAGCCCAGTCCAATCATGTCACAGGCTGGTCAGCCGCCCCTGAGTTGTGGCGACTGTGTCCTGGAGCAGGGCACGGCGGGTCAGGCCCTGCACTGGCCACCTGGCAGGGCCTGGGTCGTAGATCCCCCAAGTTAAAGGGAGCTTTGTGCCAACTCAGACCGCGCCCGGTGCTGAGCCAGCCATGGCTGCTGTCAGTGGGAGGGGAGGGTCCTGGGCCCCAGTATTACCCTGGGATCCTAGCAATGGCCCTGGGCACCCCCACAGCCAGCCTTGGACCTGTGAGTCCAGGTAAGGGGTGATGGGAAAGCAGCAAGTTGGGGTACACCCCCCACACATTTACCTGGAGGGCGCTGTGAGCAGAGAGGCCTTCACAACCCACACACAGAACATGCCATGAGGGGGGGCACCATCTGCAGCCAGCCCCAACTCCCTGCAGAGCTCAGCCTTCCCGGGGGCGGAGAGGAAGGGAGTGAAACAAACGGGAGATAAGCGATTGGGGGCTGGAGAGGGAGCGGGAGGGGCCCCCTCCATTTTGTTGGGGTCAAGAATGGGACGGGAGATAATCCACAGGTTTGCATAAAGCCCCCGCTCAGTGCCCGATCTCCAGCCCTCGCCCACGGGTGCTCCGGGGAGAGCCAGATAAGGAGCCTTCCAGCACCGGAGACGCTCTGCCCCCCCCCCCCCCCCCACAAGCCAAGGATTGTTCATGGAGACTCCTCTCCCTCTCCCCGGTCCGTAGAGGGCTCTCCGGCCCCTCCCTGCTGCTGCGGAGGTCACCCCAGAACTGCAGACCCTGTACCCCCTTCCCTCCAGGCCAGGCGTAGGCCCAGTGGGTCACCATGGTGACAGCATCCTTGCTGCCCTCCAGTCCCCTCTGTCTCCAGCTGGTACATGAGGGGAGGAAGCGGCAGCTCCCGGGTGGGCTCCCTGGTGTGGGGTGGGGAGGGGTAGGTTAGACCCCCGGGGGAGCTGTCCTCAGCCAAGACCCAAACCGCCCCATGCTGACATCAGGTGGGGCTCTGCTCCCTTCCGCTCCTCCTCATTCTTACTTCATCAGCTGCGCAAAGGGATATGCATAGTGCCCCCTTCCTGTTCCCAGGCCCACTTTGAGAAGCTTTAGGGCAGGGCCCTGCGGTGCTCCCCCAGGCAATGCCCAAGCCTTCATTCATCCTGCCCCCCCCCCCCCCAAATCTGCTTGCCCCTGTGCCCTGGTAGCCAGGTGCCAGCTGCACGGCGAGGCCCAGCGGAGAGTGCCCGGGCACCAAAGCACGTGTGCAGAGTGTCATTGCACTAGCATTCCCCAGGGCATGTCCCATGCCAGCCGGCCTGGCTTGCTGGTGCCACCCGCTCAAGCCCCTGACCCTTTGGCATTGACAGATGTCTCCCCTCATCTCCTGGGCAGCATGGTGCCTGCTTCCCCCTCCCCCACGTTCTTGTTTGTCAGCCACACTCCATCCGTCTGACTTGTGTTTTCCCCTCCCTCTCCCCAGCCCATCCGCCACCCCCCATCGTCCTGGGAAAACAAGACTTGCTAAGGGTTTGCACCCCCTCCACTAGCTCTCTATGCTGGCTGAATGGAGGCATTGTGTCTGCAGGAGTGTGTGTGTTTATGTGTGTGTGTGTCGGGGGGGATGGACAGGGACCCCGCCTGCTGATGGGCTCCCTCATTAAGTCAGATGGCCCTTTGGGACTGTGACCCGTGCGGGCTGACACCTCCCTTTGTCCCAGGCAGGCCCTGCTCTTCCCGCTGTCTCTGGCGGTGAGTCAGATGTGCTTCGTTGACAGGCCCTGCAGTGGGTGTCCTTGGCCTTTTGGGGGTCCCCTGCCGCCTAGGGCGGAGGGAGTCCTGACCATGAGGCCCAGATGCGGCTCACAGAAATCCAGCACCCAGAGTGTGGCTGCCTCTTCAGTTGAGCCCAGTGGTGCAGCCTGCAGAGACTCCAGGCCCCAGCGTGCAATGCAGGATGGCTGCCCAGCAGTGCAGCTCCGCTGGTATCACAGTGGTGTGGTATCACGGTGGAGCACTGCACAATGGAAGCTGGGCTGCCCCTTTGTTTGGGGGTGGATGGAGCACTGCACGCTGGGACCTGTAGTCTCTATGGGCCACACACACCCCTGCAGAAATGATGGCAGCTGGGTTCACTAGCGCTTTGCCTGGGAGCCCAGAAGGCCTTCAGATGGGCAGAGCGTGGGTGACCAGGAATTAACAGTTCCATACAAATCCCACCTCCACCCCCCCCAACCAGCTCACAGCAGTAGCCTGGGGGTGTGGCCCTGAGGAAGGACACAGTGTTATGGGGACTACCCCAAAGGTTGGGTAGGACCAGCCCCAGCTGCTGCTGTGGGACCACGAACCCTCAAGGAGCCTCAGTTCCTGGAGGCCCTGCATGGAAGTTGGACTTAAAATGGGGGGTCGTTCCTGGCATTGCGTGGCGAGCATGAAGACTGTCTGTATGCTTTGCGCCTGTCACTGTCTGTCTGACTCTGCCCCCGTGCCCGTAGGAGCTGAGTGCCTGCGGGGTGCCCTGGGGGCACGGAGAGAGGGACCACAGTCGGTACCACTGGCAGGGCCGCACATCCCGGCAGTGGCTCCCAACCTGACTGGCTTCCTCTCCCTCCGGGCAGGCCAGCGAGCACCTTGCTCCTCTGGCCACTTGCCACGTGCCTGTGAGCTGCCCCTGTGATCTCTCCCTGGTCGGATGGAGGCGCTTCCTGCCAAAGATGGGGGGCGGGGATGGAGAATGGAATTTGCCCTTTGTGCAGAGAGGTTCTCTGACCTCCGGGAGCAGCGCTGGAGCCTGCTGGCCTCTGTGAAAGGGAGCCCAGGGAGCAGGAAACAAAGGAGTTTATCTCCAGGAATAAACACAGATATTCTTAGCCTCTCCTCCTGCTGCCAGAGTCCCCACCCCTCCTCCATGAAAGCTTCACCCCCTCCTTCCGTTCAGGGAACATGTAGAGGAGTCCGTACCCTGTGCATCTCGCAGGGGTCTGAGCGAGTCAGACCCTGCATTCTGCATCTATCTGTGTGTCTGTCTGTAATCTGTCCCCATACATTCTATCTATCTATCAGGGCTGCCCAGAGGATTCAGGGGGCCTTGGGCAAAGCAATTTTGGAGGCCCATTCCATAAAAAAAAACTTGCAATACTATAGAATACTATATTCTTGTGGGGGCCCCTGCAGGGCCTGGGGCAAATTGCCCCACTTGCCCCCGCTCCCCGGGCAGCCTTGCTATCTATCTATCTATCTATCTATTCTCCATACATCCCATCTGTCTGTCTGTCTATTTATGCATCAGTGTCTATACGTTGGAAGTTAATTCCTATAAGTCTAATTGCTCCAGAGAGGCCCAAGGTCCCTCCTGCCCTCTCTTACTCCTCCCCTGCTCGGGGTAAGGAAACCGGCCTCTGGGCACCAGTGAATTCCTGACAGGTTTACTGCCCTATTGTTTCAAGGTGCAGCCAAAACCACCGAGCAGGGCAAGCAGAGACCACCCATGAAATAGGGGCAGCCTCGCTTTGGGAGAAGTGTTGTTTTTTTCTTCAACCGCCCAAGAAAAGAGGCAGTAGGGAGGGGAAACTTTCCTAACATTAGGGCTAGAGGGGTACTTAGCTGCTGTAGGGGAAGGGGCTTCTGAACCTCTACAACACCTCTTCCCTATAACCCTCCACCACCGTGGGCTCAGCACCACTGGGCTGGCTCGCAGGCCCCTTGCTTGCTTAGCTGCCTGCGGATGGGTGCTGGGGCCAGGGCCATCTGAGCATTTGGTCGAGACCTTTGTGTTTTTATTAAAGAAACACGACGATTGAGAGGGGGAATCAGTGCCCAGCGTCACTGCCCCGGGCAGAGCGGAGGAAAGGGCCTTCCTGAAAAGTCACGCTGCCTTGTGGCTTCCGAAACCACTTCCTCTTCGGAACGCTGGAGGAAGCAACCCGCACAGCCTAGGGCAGGGTGAGGAGGCGGAAACTGGGTTCCTGTGGAAAACCCAGATCAGATGGGGAATGAGTCAGGCTCCCACCGACCCCTGCTACTCTCTTTGTTTAAAGATACCAAAGAAAAGAAACTAACTGAGTCTGCAAACAGTCCCAACCCAACCTTGAGATAAGGCCTTGTCTACACAGTTCTTGTGGTACTTTAACTGTATCCCTTTGAAATTGGTCTAGCTCCAGCGGTACCACTGCCTTGTGTGCGTGGCCGTGATGGTAGAAAGGTGCCGTAGCCTGGTATAGCTGTAGGGAAGGGGGAAAAGGCACTTCTGTGCTGGGACAGCTGTGTGCACACTGGGGGTTGTACTGGTCTAACCATATTGATAAAAAGTCGCCCTTCTAACTGGCAGGGTTAAAGGAGGATGAAATCAGTGTGTGGACGAGGACTGTGTTACCTCCCAAAACCGAGTAAAAATTAATGTGAGGTTCCATATTTGCCGTTGATTCCCCCTGGCCCATTCCTGTGGTTTGTCAGCCACGTTCTCCTGCATTTACGCACAGTTTTCTCATCCCTGTTGCTGTGGAAAACCCCCCACCACTGGTGGGAGGAGGTTTCTTTGTAAAAAGTACTCTGAAGGGGAGTTCAGACAGACTGAGCCATAGGCTTGTTCTCTGTAGCATGACTGCAATTGGTTGGCATTACGGTCAAGACCCCAAGCAGACAGTGAGGGCCCATCACACTAGATGCTGTACAAAGGTGAAGATACTGCCCCGCCCCGCAGAGCTGACGGCCTAAGTGCTGTCCTCTCCTTGCATGTATCTGGGATCCGTTCCTACGCTGGGGGCTGCAGAGGGTGCAAGCTGAGCTCCTCAGGAGAGCGGGAGTCCTCACGTCAGTCAGCGGCTGCTCATTCAGGTGGGCGCCCTGAGCAGTCCCCCGTGCCGGGATTGGCTGCAAGCCTGGAGGAGGGAAGTTTGAAGTGCCAGATTTAGGGGAGGAATGTACTGATCTTGGATTGGAAACATGCGTGTGTCTGTCGGCCTGTCCTATTAATAATACTGGACAGGAGGCTGGGCAGGCACGGAGGGGGAACCTCCCCCATCTGCCTTGTGGGAGCCTGAGCTGGGACTGAGGGGCGCAGGAGTTGAGGCTGCAGGGCTGACCCCATCTCTGTCGCGAAAGGGAGATCTGTGTCTGGACGGGGGAGGTTAACACCAAAAGCTAAACCCACCCCAGGCCTCGGAAAGTCCAGCCCAGTCCCCGCACCCCAGCTGGTCTCTATTCTTACGCCGGGGCTGTCAGTAACTTTTAGAAAGGAAGCCCCCAACTCCGCCCCCCCGGAAACATACAACCCCATCAACATGCCTTGGGGGGCCAGCATTGGCCACTGTGCACACTCATGGTAGTGCCCCCCTGCTGCTTCCTTCCCCCTGACTGCAATGCCACCTCCCAGTGTCCTGGTTGTTAGGCTATCTGAAGAGCTATCCCCGGCATCTGCAGACCCACTGGTCACCATCTCCTCTCGCAGTCCCTCCTGTGTTTCCTCCATCGCTTTGCATCTCCTGGGTCACAGGGGGTCAGGCTGGGCTCCGGGGAGGCTCTGCGGGAGCAGGATGTGTTGGCTGCTGCACGTTCAGGGCCGTGAATGGGTGTTACCCCAATGAGTGCCCCTATTGCCTAACCTGTGCCCTGCTCTCCCCTCGCAGCCTGCCCTGCTGGGTTCTTCAAGCCGGACATCTCCGGTGATGCCTGCTCCAAGTGTCCCCCCCACACGCTCTCCTCTCCCGAAGGTTCCACCTCGTGCCCATGTGAGGAAGGCTATTTCCGGGCGGCAGAGGATCCAGTGTCTTTCCCCTGCACCCGTAAGTATGAGACCCTGCTGTGGTGACAAACCTCTGCTGTTCTCACCCACGTTCCCACTCCAGCTGCCCCGGGGACAGGTCAGAGCCTGCTCCATTTTCCTGACCTGTAATAGTAACCCTCTGCTCATCTAGAATAGCAGTGACCCCTGAGGAGCTCAGAGCGCTTTGTGAGCATTAGTGCTTTCAGCGTGGGAGGTAGGTAAGGGCTCCCACGTGTTTTATAAGTGGGGAAACTGAGGCCCAGAGCAGTCGAGTGACTTGCCCATTGTCACACAGTGAGCCAGAGGCAGAGCTGGGACTAGACTCCAGGAGTCCTGCCTCCTAGTCCCCACCTCTAAGAACCACCCGCCCCTCAGCTCTGTCAAGTAGCCCACATAAAGCTCCTCCCGCCCGTCCTTATGAGGCTGTGAATCGGTAGGAGACAGCCCAGTCTCGACCCTTGGATCACATCAGCCCAGTGAGCGCCACCCCCTGAGAGCTGGATCATCGCCCACCAGGAGAACACCCCAAATGATAGGAAGTCCCACCTCTCATCCCCAATGACACATCCCATGCCTTTGAGGGCGGCACTTCCTGTAGTGACGTCATTCAAACAGCAACGGGGGATGGATCTGGCTGCTGTTCCCCAGGGCTGGGATGGGGCATGTCGGTTGGCTCTCCCTCCTCCAGTTCCAGAAGCTCCAGCTCCTCTCTGCTCTGGGGCCATGTGCCCCCAAAAGGAAATGCCTTTGGCACCATGACCTTCCCCCCCACCATCCAGGTCCCCCTTCCGCCCCCCACAACGTCATGGCCGTCGGCTTGGGCGCCAAGGTGCAGCTGCGCTGGTCCCCACCCCGTGACACAGGTGGCCGTAAGGACATCACCTACAGCATCACGTGTGAGCAGTGCTGGCCGGACTCGGGGGAGTGTCGGCCCTGTGACAACAGCATCCGCTACTCAGACCAGCCCCAGGGGCTGACCAGGACATCTCTGACCATCAGCGACCTGGAGCCACATGTTAACTACACCTTCACCGTGGAGGCCAGGAACGGGGTGTCCGCCTACAGCCCCAGCCGCAGCTATGGCACTGCGAGCATCAGCGTCAACCAGACAGGTAAGGGGTGGGTCGGTCTATATAACTGGTGGACTTGTATCAACATGCCTGTTACATTCGGTTGAGGGGGGTGATTTATATACAGATGAGGGAGGTGCACTGGTTAATATGGGAAAGTGAACGTCAGGTATGGGGTTTGATGGGGCTCGGCAGGCAGGCAGCAGAGAAGGGGTTAGATGGGGTGTGGTAAAGCAGCTGAAGTCACCCATGCAGTAGAGGAGACCATCCGCTGGTGACTATGGCAAAGCAGACGCGCTGCTGTGTAGTTAGATGTTGGGACTGGCCATGCTTGTGTATGCCAAAGCCCTGGGGGCTGCTGGGCCTGGCATCTTGCCACCTGCTGATTGAGGTGATGGCTTCATGCCTCCTAGTACCCACCTGATGGTCGCCTTCTTCTCCATTGCCCAGAGCCTCCCCGGGTGACATCGGTGAATTTGGACAGCCAGACTGAAACCAGCCTGAGCATCTCCTGGACCGTCCAGCCCCGGCAGCAGAGCCGCGTCTGGAAGTACGAAGTCACCTACAGCAAGAAGGTAGCGCTGGCTGGTCACTCTCCGAGCTAGTCACGCCCTCTGGGCTTAGAGGGAAGGAGAGGGGACCACAGCTTCCTAGTGGATCTGCCCATGGAGCCAGTTGGAAGGGGAGGGCCTAGCTCGGATGCACAAGCCATAGCATGAATCAAGCTGTTGGAGTGGTCTCCAGGAAAACTCAGAGGGACATCAGGTCACTGGGGGTGGGGGGAAGGGGCCTGGTAGTGAAGCCAGATTGTCCTCACTGGCTTGGCCTCAGCCACTGATCCTTGAGCCAGACTGATGCTGTCACTGGCTTGCCCCTCTCCTGTCCCTGGCTGGGCTCTGGGGCGCTGCCTGGTCCTGCGAGGCTGCTGATCTTTGTCGTGGGCGTTGTGTGCTTTGCTTTCTGAAGATGGATGAGAACAGCTACTCGGTCCTGCGCTCCGAAGGGAACTCGGTGACCCTCTCCAAGCTCACCCCGGGCACCAAGTACGTGGTGCGGGTCCAGGCCCTGACACAAGAAGGCCAGGGGGCCTACAGCATGGAGTATGAGTTTGAGACACGTGCTGAGGGTAAGTATGTGAGGGAGGGGCAGATCCCACTGTTACTACCCCCATTTCCCAGCTGGGGAAACTGAGGCACGGGGCGGCAACGTGACTTGCCCCTGGCCACACAGCGAGTCAATCGCAGAGTCTATGGGAATAGAACTCAAGTGTCCTGTCTCTGAGTCCCCAGCTCTGATCACTTGCCACACGCGGCTTCCAACTTTGCCTTTCCTTGCGCCCCACCTTCGAAATGTACCAACCCTCAGCGCAGGGCAGAGATCAGAATGAAGGGTGCCGAGAGCGACAGAGGGAGCGAACGCTCTCTCTGCCTGGACGTTGCTCAATCTCAGGTGCTGAGGGACTCCCCACCACCACCCACCACGCTTGGAGAGGCCTGGGCAGAGCCCGGCCAGTAAGGAGCCACACTGGGAACGTGCGGTTAGTTTCCCCGTGGCTTCTTTCACAGTCTTTCCTTCCTCCTGCAGGCTCCGAGAGCACGAACACGGCCGCTGCGGTCGGCGGCTCTATTTCTGGGATCATTTTGATACTGGTCGTGGTAGCTGTCGCCCTCTACCTTCACCGAAGGTATTCGCATCTACCCCCCTTTGTTATTAGGGTGTCCATAGCCCAGGAGCGGCTGTCTGTCCCTTCCCCATTGGAGCTCCCTTCCCTGACAGCCAATGCACCCGCTGGCCTGGAGGTGTGGAGGGGGCAGTATTGCAGGCAGCTAACCTGGGGCCTCGCAGCTAGCCCAGGCATCTGTTATCACGTGATTCCCCGCTGCTGACCTGGCATTGGCTGCTGAGACGTACGTGGGCCGGGTTGGGTCCAGTGTAGGCTGTGTAAGAGCAACTGAAATATTTACTTAAGGAACTGACCTTTTGCAACCCAGACACCATGGCAGGAGAGCCTGGGTGTGAAGCTGACCAGAGAGAGAAGTGAAACAGACTAGTCTGTTCCCACTAGGCCCTCAGGCCCTTACTCACTGGTTACCCAGCCTGGGCATCACTGGGAGCTTTGCCCGAGGAAGGACTGAGTGCAGGACCCCCTGGAATCTGATCCCCCATATTAAGAGGCAGGGCCGGGGGCTGGATGGATCTGGGGTCTCTTCAAAGCAAAGAAGGATATGGGGGAGAGGAGCTTGTCTGGCATGTTCTCTCATGTGATTTGGGATGCAGTGGGGAGCGTCTCCAGGCCTAACCCGCCTTGTTGTTGTAGGAGAAGGCGCTCGCGGGCCCGTCAGTCGTCCGAGGACGTTTACTTCTCCAAGTCTGGTGAGTGAGAGACTCCAGCGGGAGCTGGGTCGGACCCACGCCAGGGAGTCTGGCAGGGAGCATGTTCCCTTTAGAGACGATGTGGCAGATCCCAGCTCTGTGCTTGGCTGGGGCCAGGAGCCCCTGCACCTCCTGGAGGCAGGGACAGCGCTTCCCCCGCAAGGTGGTGGGCAGACCCAGCACAGTCCGTGTGTCTTTCCTCACCTGCCCATGCAAGGGCTTGGCAGAATGTGGCCTTACAAGCCCCGGCCCCCTGTGAGCGGCCTGCTGGCCCCACAGCCCGCTGCTGAAGAACAGCAGTCCCTAGCGTGGGACCCTGGTGGTGGTTGTGCAGGGTGTAGCTCGGCTGCGGGGCCCTGAGTGAGCAGGAACCCATAGTGTGACCCATAAATGTCCATGCAGGCTCAAGGGAGACCCCACCACCCGCTGCTACCCTGACATCAGCGGAATCCCTGTCTGCAGCAGGGGGAGGAAACGGGTGTTAGGCTGAGGATGCCGGGGTGGCTGGGCTTCAAACGGCCATGAGTAGGATGAGATCTTGCTGGGGTCCTGAGCCCCAACCTCATGCCTGCTTCCATGTGTCCCCTCCCTCCCTCCGCCCCACAGAACAGCTGAAGCCCCTGAAGACCTACGTGGACCCCCACACCTATGAAGACCCCAACCAGGCGGTGCTGAAATTTACAACGGAGATTCACCCCTCGTGCATCACCCGGCAGAAGGTGATCGGTGCAGGTAGGTCGCTCCCTCTTCCTGCTGCGAGTGGCTGGTGCCGGTGGGGCCTGCCTTCCTCACGAAGGCTGTGATTGGTGTAGGAGGGATACGGCCTCCTGGTGCAGCCAGAAGTTGAAGGGGCTTTCCCTCCAGAGAAGCAGCAGATGGGCCTTTGCATCGCCCAGCGGTGGACATGCCCAGGTCTCCAGTAGCCTCAGGAGGGTCACCCTCTTCCTCCTTTCCTCCTGCCAGGCGAATTCGGGGAAGTTTACAAGGGGACATTGAAACACGGGAAGAAGGACATCCCAGTGGCAATCAAGACCCTGAAGGTTGGCTACACGGAGAAGCAGCGCATTGACTTCCTGAGCGAGGCCAGTATCATGGGCCAGTTCTGCCACCACAACATCATCCGGCTGGAGGGCGTCGTCTCCAAGTGTAAGCATCCCCCGTCCCCCAATCCAATACGCCCTATCCGTGGTCCCATCTCACCCGACAACCAGTTGTTTTTCCTGCCAAGAGCACTGATTTAGCTGCAAAAATGGCAAAGTTTGTGCTGGGGGCGACTCGGGAAAAGTCACTGTTCTTAAACCCAGCTTCAAAAAATCCCCTCGCCCCTCACTGCAGGACTTTTACCAGGGCTCATTCCTACCGAAAGGTACCCGGATCCTGGGGTTACACCAGAACAACTGCTTGAAGCAGGATGTGGCGGCCGGCTTGGCAGGGCTTGGCTACAGACACATTGGAGTAGACCCCTCCCGCTAGCATGACCCTTTCACAGTCACGTTCCCTGCCAGGTGCCCATCAGCGCAGATGACGCCCATGATCGGTGGAATCTTGATCACCTCATCTGGGCTTGTTCTCCTGGGAGGCTGTTCCTCTCCGCCCCATGACAGCACCCAGCTCCCCTTCCTGCTCTGCATGCACAAACGCCCACGGGCTGTCGCCAGGCGCTGCCGGGGCCTGCGGGAGGGAGCCCTGCCAGGGCTTCTCGTGATTTACACTTCTCTTTTCAGACAAACCGTTCATGATCATCACTGAGTACATGGAGAACGGAGCCCTGGACAAGTTCCTGCGGGTGAGTGTTGTGGTTCCTCGCTCATGAACAGAGAGAGAAGCACAGTTCAGTCCCAGCCAGGCCCACCCATTTTTAAAGGGACGTTGTCGAGAACTGCAGGCCACGCCCTCGGATTTAGGTTTTGTCCAATAACAAGGAAGGGAATCACCAAGATTTAACACTCAGGGTGAACGTTATTTGCTTTTTCAGTTCAGCTGAAATAGTTGTAAGCATGTGGGAGGATGAGAGTCTACGAAACTCTCCTCTACGGCCTTTGCATCCCTGGCATCTGCACCCTGGGCTCATGTGTCCCGGACACGAAGGGAAACCAACGAAACGAACCAGCCTCGTCCCATGGCTGGAGCTGAGCTGAATGCAAAGTAAACGAGCTGCATCAGTGATGCAAAGTCTGTTGGGTTGTCAGAATGCTCGTGATCTGAACCCCGGGAGCTGGAATACGAGGCAGGGAATTGGCTCTTTAAATGTCTCATTTTTTTTACCACGACGTTAATAAGAAAAAGAGCCGGACTGTCTAACCCAGTGTTCTTCAATGTTTTTTGCTCAGCCACCCACAAACCACCATATCCCACAATCCTTTGCAGGTACAGTGAGAGGACAGTCAAGCCCGTAGATTTACATGCAGTGGCCTGTAGGGGAGTCAAGCCCATAACTCCTGGGGTTCCACATGAGTGTTAAAGATCTCCCAGCCCTTTCTTTGAGTTTGGATTTGTGCCAGTAGCCGCACCCGTGATTCACCCCCTCTGCCTCCACTGTTGTGCTGTGCACTGATGGGCAGCCACCCTCCACCCTAGAGGTGGCTGCATTTTGGCTGCATGGCATGGCTGTAGTTTGTGGCACGTTCTGGGTTCAAGGAGCCATGTAAACGGGAGATGCTGATAGAAGCACAGTGCATGCGGGGAAGGTGGTCGGCTTAACCCCTTACCATCCTGAGCGTCTCTTCTCATCATGCAGGAGAAGGACGGTGAGTTCTGCATGATCCAGCTGGTGGGCATGCTGCGGGGCATTGCCGCGGGCATGAAGTACTTGGCCAACATGAACTACGTGCACCGAGACCTGGCTGCCCGCAACATCCTCGTCAACAGCCAGCTGGTCTGCAAGGTGTCCGACTTTGGCCTGTCCCGTGTCCTGGAGGATGATCCCGAGGCCACGTACACCACCAGCGTAAGTGCTCGTCGGCTGCACTACCCTGCTCCCCTAGGGTCATCGAGAGTCTTCTGCGGTGGGGAGACTGAGTTCCCCTGCTATTCTGGGGCAGAAGGCCCGCCAACGTCCCTGGCTACACAGTTCTGCCACTGCCCCTCAGTCCCAGCCCGCAGCCCCTCCTGCTGTTCCAGCCCTGTTTCCTGATTTATGTCTGCTGCTGCCTCTGTATCCCAAACTGCAGCCCCTGCTGCGAATCCAGTCTTCAGGCCTCTCCAGCCAGCTCCCCTGACACAGCCTTAGGCTTGCAAGAGAGTGGGAGAGAGGGCGGGTAACACGAGACAGGATCCAAGAACTGGCAGCAGCAGTAAATCAGCACTCAATGTCAGGGTCCCTCAGTGTAGGCGCAGACCAGAGGGGTTGACTATGGGACGCAGGGGCACAAAGTGAGGTTGGAGCCAGCACTGTCGTGGCAAATCCCGGTGTGACTGTCCCTGCTGCTCACGGGAGTTTGGAGAACGCCCCCCATGGCCTTACACTGCTCCCCTTGGCTGAGAGGGGTTCATTCTGTCTCTCCCAGGGAACAAGGCCCAGCTGGTGGACACGGGGGAATGCAGGTGACCCTGCCCCTCCCACCCCCTACCCCAGGGCATGGGGCTGATCCTGTCCCATTCTCGGGAGGGGGAAGTATCACGGAGTCCCTGGGCGATGCTCTGGAACTGCTCCCCACAAAGCCAGGCAGGACTTTGGGGAGGCTCCTCTCCCTTGGAGCAGACTATCTGCAGGGCAAGAAGCTCACACGTCTTCACCTGCTGGGTCTGACTCTGGAGCATTCAGCATCCTCTGCCCCTCCGTGCTCTTCCCACAGCGAGTCCACCCCAGCGGGGTCCTGGGGAAGCCGGAGGGTCCTGCACCGCCACTTTGCAGTCAGACGTGACTCTCAGCCAGCCAGTAAAACAGAGGTTTATTAGCTGACAGGAACTAAAACAGAGCTTGTAGGTACAGAGAACGGGACTCCTCGGCCGGGTCCATTCTGGGGGGCAGTGAGCCAGACAACCCCTTCTGCCCTCACTTCCCATCCCCAGCCAGCTCCCAACTGAAACTCCCTCCAGCCCCTCCTCTCTGCTCAGCTCCTTTCCCGGGCCAGGAGGTCACTTGACCTCTTTGTTCTCCCCCACCTTTAGCATCCCCTTGCAGGGGGGAAGGGCCCCGGCCATTAGTTGCCAGGACACAGAGTGTCACCCAGAAACTGAGGACCCCCCACAGTATTCAGAGGAAACACTGAGTGAGAACAGTCCCACTTTGTCTTAGGAAGGGCAGTAGAAGAGCCCCCAAGATCACGATGGGAGCCCACCCTCCCCCAGGAAATCTGCTCCGTCAGCCACGGTGGGTGGACACACCCCTGGGCTGGGGGCAGCTGAGCTCTCTCCGACAGGCAGCTGTGGCCTATGCCTTCCCCCATTGTTGGCGTAGGACCTACACTAAGTGGGCATGGTGGTTGGGGCTGATGGGATGTCAGAGAAACTCTTCCCCCCACACACACCCCCAGCAAGGAGCATGGCCATGATGAGAGCCCGCCCTGCTCCTCGAGCCTTTGCCCAGCTTGGTCTGGGCCCTGCTGGTGCTGCCCCCTGTGTAGCCCCCTCTGGGTCCAGCAAGCTTCGGCATGCCCAGTTGTGGGCACCGGTGTCGCAGCCTCCAGTGGTATCAGCCAGGGATGGAGCAGGCAGGCAGCAGTGTCAATCCCTGGGCTTTGTGGTTCTCGCAGGGCGGCAAGATCCCCATCCGCTGGACAGCCCCGGAAGCCATCTCCTACCGGAAGTTCACCTCGGCCAGCGACGTGTGGAGTTACGGCATCGTCATGTGGGAGGTGATGTCCTACGGCGAGCGGCCCTACTGGGAGCTCTCCAACCACGAGGTGAGCGCAGCCGGCGGCAGACGGGGGGTGAGCAGAGCCGGCCTGTCTGTGTCTGAACGGCCCTGATGGGGATGGACTGCCGGGCTCCCCCTGGGAATGGCTGCAGCGTGTCCCTAGAGTGGGGATCTGGCCCCACGCGCCGGCTATTCGCTGAGCCCACTGCCCTGGCACTGACAACGCAACGGGCGTGTCTCAAAGGGGCCTCAGGGGAGGATAAAACAGTTTCTGTCTGTCCATGTCTTTCCACCCATCCATCTCCCTTGAAGAGCTTGGACATCTGAGAGGCCTAGGACGGGCTCGGGACCAGACCCCAGCCTGGCTTGGTTGGGAAACGCTGCTCCGTCTGCTGGCCCTTTGTGGCCCATGTGAAATGCCCTGAGGGGCCACATTTCCAGGGACAGGTGTCCACAGGACAAAGCCCACCCAGTGGCCGGCAATCTCAGCTGCGGGACCAAGGAGCGAATGGGCCATGAAGACCGAGCTCCTCTTTTGGGCCAGAGTGGTGGGGGGGACAGGTCACAGGGCAGCGCGGGGGAAGCCTGCACTGCTGTTAGCCTGGCAGTGCCACAGTGCTGCCTCCTTGGGCATCTGGAGTGGGTGTGGTTAACATGACAAGGGGCTTTCTTGAGCCCCCACACTGGGCAGCATGAGGCCCCTCCCTTACACAGCAGAGCCCCCGGGCTGTACCATTGCAGCCAGCCTGGTGTATGATCTGGGTTGTTTGGCGGGTGATGAACGAGGTGCTCTGGGATGGTCTGACTCGTGTGTCTGTTCTCAAAGCAGGAGACAAGGGGTTGCTCCCTGTCCAGCCAGGGATTTATGGGAGAGCTCCCTGCCCGCGGGTGGGCTCCGGACAGCTCTCTGCAGCACCAGGTTTGCGCCGAGCTGGGAGGGCACTCCCTTGACTGCAACAAATGGCCCAGAGCTAGCTGCGTTCGCCTTGCCAGCGCGTGGGAGGCGGGTGCCTCTGATCTGCAGGTCACATCTCTCACCCTTCGTGCCCCTTCCCTCGGCAGGTCATGAAAGCCATCAACGAAGGCTTCCGGCTGCCTGCCCCCATGGAGTGCCCCTCTGCCATCTACCAGCTGATGATGCAGTGCTGGCAGCAGGAGAGGAGCCGCCGGCCCAGGTTCAACGACATCGTCAGCATCCTCGACAAGCTCATCCGGGCCCCCGAGTCGCTCAAGACCATGGCGGACTTCGACCCCCGGTAGGCAGCTGGCCACCAGCCCTCTCCGCATGCCCCTTGTCCGGAGCCCACCTGCCAGGCCCTGGCCCCAGCTCAGCCAGGGATTCCTCTGGGTGAAGGGGGGTTTGCAAACCAGGGCAGCAGGAGGCAGCTGGTCCGAGCCACCTCTGCTTCCTGATGACAAGACACGGCGCCGTGTGCAGCTGGCATCATGGAATAGGGGCCTGGCAGCAGGGGCTCAGGCAGGGCTGGCCCAGAGGCAGGGCTGCTGATTATACGGGAGGGTGTTTCTGTAGGGCCGTGGCCTGCAGGGGGTGGGCACCACAACAGGAGCTGGGAAAACAAGAACGGGCTGGGGGCAGCATGCCAGCGTGCCTGAGCGCTTTGTGGCGCTGGCAGGAGGCTGGTGCAGGGAGGTGAAGACCTGGGCTCCTCGGGGTCGGGGCATCCTCGCTGGGAATTCCAGGTGGTGCTAACGGGAGGGGCTGCCAGCTGGCTGGTGCCCAGGGGCAGGGCTCGGACCATGCGTAGGGGACGCAGGGCCAAACCCAGCCCTTGAGCCAACAGGGCCGTGCCAAGGCCGAATTCGGGGCAGGCCCATGGGGCAGCAGACATGGTCACGGGGAGCACAGACTGGCAGGGGCTGGAACCCTCCCACTGTAGCGTGCAAGCAGGCAGCCAGGGCTCCCCCGTGGCATCTCTCCCCCATTGCACCCCCAGGGATCTCCTAGAAGCCGAGCCCCTGGGAAAGCTGTGAAGCAGCTGGGCCCAGTGAGCCCCCACCAGACTAACAATGAACAATAATTCATACGCATTTAGCACTGACCCAGCCCTTTACCAACACGATGCAATTAACCCTCCCAGCCGCCCCGCCCCATGGAGTGGGGATATGTTACCGCCACCTTCCTCTGACAGATGGGGAAACTGAGGCACAGATCAAGCTCTTTATCCAAGGTCACCCAGCAAGCTGTTGGCGGTGCTGGGTTAGAACATCGGGGATTCTGGCTCCCGGCCCTGTGCTCAGACCATTGGAGCATGCTGTCCACTCATCAGCCCTGACACATCAATGCCTTCTCCCACGGGGTTTGATGCCTTTGAGATGAAAGGGAGGCGTGGCGAGGGGGTGGAAGCATGCCATACCTTGGGAATGGGAGGTGTGACGCTCCCTGCAGAAGGGGTGCTGGGGGAAAGGGTGTGCTTTACTCATGTGGCTCATGGAGGAAGGAGAAGTGACCTATGTTGGGTGTCTTCCCCATTGGTCTAACTGCCCAGGGTGTTGGGCAGAGGAATCCACCCCCACCCAGCTGCTGCCCTGCCCTGGGGAGACGGGACGCTAACATCTGGGGGCTTTGTGTCCTCGCAGGGTGTCCATCCGCCTGCCCAGCACCAGCGGCTCAGAGGGCCTTCCCTTCAGGACCGTCTCCGAGTGGCTGGACTCCATTAAGATGAACCAGTACACGGAGAACTTCCTGTCGAGCGGCTACAACGCCATTGAGAAAGTGGTGCAGATGAGCAACGAGTGAGTCAAACTGCCCCCTCCGCTGCCTTTGTCTCACATCTGACCTGCTCGCTGGCAGGTCCCGCCTCTGAGGGCTTCCAGGGCAGGGCCTGGGGCTGATCCGGGCACCCTCCCGCCCATGCGGATCTGATTGCTCACCACAGGCCCCATCCTTCACTGGGGGCAGACTCTGGCTTCCCAAATGGGCTGCTTAGTGTCGTGCCAGGGCAGGGCGGGTCCTGGGCATTCCAGCGCTAGTCAGGGTAGAGGGGCTGCAGCAGGCGCCTACCGCGAGCTGGATTGTCTCTGCCTGTGGCACTTGGAAAAGGAGTCAGATCACTGGCCTGAGTCCTGGGTGTGGGGGAGAGAGCTCTGACCTGGGGGCAGCAATGGGCCTGGCACCAGAGTCCTCCATGGGCTGGTACGTAGGGCCTGATGCCCACTGAGCTGCTCTTCCTACCTCCAGGGCTGAGCTGTCGCTTTTCGCGTGGTTCCCTGCCAGTGTCATTCTCCTGCCCTTGTCGACAGCTGGCATCACCTCCCCCTGAGTCCTGCCTGCTTTCTGCCAAAGGAGGGCAGTATCCCGTCAGCTGTCCCTGATCAGACAGCGGGGGCACCTGCTAGCTCCCTGCCCCCGGAGTTTCATCTTTCTCCTGTGCTCCCAGCTCCGGCTGGCCCCAGAAGAGGGAGGCCGGGCCCGGAGAGCTGAGCACAGAGCTGCTGTGTGGCACTGCATGGTATTAACCACTGTCCCCTCCCTGCTCTGTGTCGGCCCTGTCCCAGCTGGGCCAGGCACAGGTGAGCTGCCAGGGGCCGAGGCGGGGGAATGGAGCTCCCCTTCGGGCTCTTTCTTTCCTTGGTGGCTTGGGCTCAGTTTTGCCCCTCTGCCTTCCCTGCTCCCAACCCCACAGCCTGAGGGTCTGAGTTCCTGGCAGAGCCATGGGAAGCCACGTCCCTCTCCACGCTGGGACCCTGCTCAGAGTCACCCAGAAGGGAGAAGTGCTGTAATCTCCCCCCTGCTCCCTCCCAGGTGCTCTTGGAAGGGGGGGGGGAGGGCTCTTTTCCTTTCCTCCCCTCTCCAAATCCTCATCGCCCAGGAAATACCAACACCCCAAGCCCTGTAGGATAAATATAGCCTGTGTAAGCAGCAGGGCTGGCTGGCTGATGGACCAGGCTGGGAATGTTTTCTGTACACCCCAGGGACGGGGATGGGGGTGAGCATCCGGGGGTGGCTGCAGAACATCATGTTCCCTAAACAAAGCTGGCTCAGCTAGGCCCCAGGGGATTCTCCTCTGCCGCCCAGCCCGGGGAGCCTTTGCCTGCAGCATGCCTGATCTAAATGCAGAGGAGGCAGTATGGCCTAGTGGCCAGGGCACTAGAGTGGCACTCAGAAGACCTGGGCTCTATTCCCAGTTCTGCCACCAGCCTGCTGGGCAAGCCCCTGCCCCCAGTGCCTCAGTTTCTGTTTCTACCCTAAGCTGTTCAGGACAAGGGCTGAGTCAGGTGTTGGATTTCTGTTGGGGCCTCTCGGTGTTCTTGGGCTGCCAGCAGGGCTGAGGGAGTTTGGCTATTTCCAAGGCTGGAAGGCAGACTAGCTGGCCTGTCCCTCAATGTCTGTAGGGAGGCAGCATTGTCTAGTGGCTAGAGCATAGCACTGGGTGGGTGGGGGTTGGATCTGATTCTTGGCTCCGCCATGCCTGTGACCATTGGCAAAGCCGTGCCCGCCCACCTGGTTCCCCAATGAGGACAAAGCTCCCTTTGTGAAGCGCCTGGAGACATGCTGCGGAGCTGAACGAGACTAATTGCCCTTGTTAATTCCCTGTGGAGGTGTGTGGAGCTGCCTGTTTTCTCCACTGGCCTTGCCCTAGCCCACAAGGTGGCTCAGCGATGTCTCAAGAGGTGGTGCCGATCTGAACACGCACCTTGTAATTAACTGGCTTTACAGGGAAACAAGGGAGAGGCTCGTTAACAGACATGCTGGCCTGCCCTCCCTTTATTGTTGAAGCGCTGGGGCTGCCAAGAGGAAGCAGTGTCAGGACAGGGCATGAGGAAGATTCTCCAGGCTCCAGCTGGGAACATGGGGCCTCCCCCAGAGCTCACTGGAGCCTGGGAATCTTTCCCTTGGCTTCACTAGCTTTGGATCGAGCCATGGGCAGTTGTCCTAAGGGAAGGATCAGGCTGGGTCACGGGGGGAAGGAGAAGACGAGAGAGGGACGGGGAAGGAGAAAGGGCAGGGGGAGATCGTGACGACGCAGGGTGGCTGCCAGTCCTCAGTGGTGGTCACGAGAGGTGCAGGTGGCTCCTTGGTCCTGAAGCCAGTTCAACACCATCTGCTGCTTAGTTTAGGGCAGCCTCAAGGCTGTTTTCAGCTCTGCAGGGAGTAATGCACCAGACAGGGGTGGCAGGGGCACAGCCGCACTCCAGCCATGCCCCCTTTCTCTGGCTGCACCCCACATGCTCAGGCTGCTAGGTCGGATTTCATGGCCGCTTGGTAAATGCGGGCTGAGTCCTTCTCCCCTTGTGGATAGCAGTTCAAACCAGCTCGGACCGGAAGGGCGGCCCTCCTCCAGGCCTGGCATTCGTGCATCGTGGTAGCGGCTGGGCCTTGCTGACATTCCCCTTTGCCTTTCTGTTCTCCAGCGACATTAAGAAAATCGGGGTGCGTCTGCCGGGTCACCAGAAACGCATCGCCTACAGCCTGCTGGGCCTGAAGGAGCAGGTGAGCACGGTTGGCATCCCGATCTGAGCAGGAGCCGGCCCCAGCCCAGGCAGCCTGGTCGCCTGCATGGAGAAGGAATTGCTGCGGGAGAGAGAGCCACACTCAGCGGCTGTGCAAACCGGGAAATACTTGAAGTGGAGAATTGAAGTGCCCTTCGCATCGTCCCCTAGCCAAGAGCCTCTGAGGACACTGACCGGCTGGATAGCGGTGCCCAGAGCGGAGTCAGCCAGTCTCTCATGCCAATTATACCTCCACAGCTGTTAGTTTTATTTATTGCTGATATTATTGTGATTAGGATTGGGTGATCTCTTACGTCCCTAGAAACTGCAACCGCTGCTGTGCAATGGTAGCTGGCTCCAGGGGGAGGCACTAGGCTGCAGCCTGTTCTGAAGGACCGCCCTCCTTGGGTTTGGCTCGGGGACCAGCTGCCATCCTTGCAAAGCTCCAACTGCCTTGCGTGCAGCCTCATGGCCAGATGTCGGGCAGGTTCTGTGCTTGCAGAGGAGGACCGTGGCGAACTCTTCCTCCACCTGCTGCTTGCACGGGGCTGGCCAAAGCAAAGCGGGGCTCCTTGGGCTTGTCTTTCGTTCCCTGCTGTGCTGACCCTCTCCTGACCGGCGGGAGTATGTGGATTTTCCAGAACGGCCTCCATTTCTAAGCAGAGGGTAGGCCGGGACTTTGCTGTGACAAAGCAACATTGATTTTTCCTTTGCTCTTTATAAGAGGATGAAGATTTATAGTCAATAAAACGATGCAGTTTAAACGTCAAAATAACCAAGTTTCCAGGTGCGGGGAACCCGCATCTTGGCCAGGGTGACCCAAAGCCTGGCTCGATCTACTTCCTTGCTCCTTTCCTTTTGCCGGGCACTGAGACGCCACGTCAGCGTGTTTGCTTTTTAAGTGACTGGCTGTATGAAGAACCTTTTGCTGAGCAGTTTTTTTCTCTTGTCCGTGCCACAAGAGAAGGGCAGATGCCAGTGCCTTAAATTTGACATTCCTCTGGTAGCGAGTGGAGCAGATGACGGTTGTTAGCTGTGCCTGAGGTCATGTAAACCATTTTCCTTCTTTCTATTTATTCTTCCACTCTGCTCCCCACCCTGTGCGCCGTTGTGTTTCGCTAGACGCGCTCTGCTAGTCTGTCAGTGTTCACTTTTTTGTAATGTAATTTATTATATTTTTTTATATTTATTGATGGAAATCAAAGGCCTTTTGCCCTTTCTCAAAATTGCTGTTAAGATTAAAACTGCCGACAGCCTAATGGAATTGAATTTGCTCGTGGGTTCCAGGAAAATTTGTTCTGCGATTTTTAATAAAATGTGCGGATTTTTTTTAAATACTTTCCACTGAGCATGCACTCTTGTGTGGAGCAGGGGACACGCAGGTTCACTTTATTGTTTGCTCAACATTTGGAGAATCGACATGGTAATACATAATGACCCATTGCCTGGGTCATCGGCTGGAATTGACTCCACAGCCTCTAGATTCAATGCAGAGACCTTCGCTGCCTCAGCTAATTTACTAAAGCACGTGACGTTCCTTTCAATGGGACTTAAATACTTGTTGACGTTGAACATGTGTGTTAAGGGAGCTTTTCAAAGGCATAAACCCAGCTATGTAACCAGTTCCCACTGAGCTGGATTTCTGGCCCAGATGCAGGGAATAGATAGATGGATGGCGAGAAACAAGCGGTGCAGAGGAATTCTGGGGAGGCGCTGGAAGACAAGCCGCGCTCGAGTGGAGCTAGCCTGTGTCCACATTACAGAGCGGTCCCCTTAGCAACTGTTGAGTTGGGCTCACTCCGATATTGCCCTGCGCTCCCGCTCTGGCCGGCCACCTCAAATTAACAGCAGCATCACACTTGAGCGCCGTGCAGAAAAGCTAACCTGCCCGCTGTGCGTTGGGCATTGGATCCCAAGCTGGGAGCAGTTGCTGGGGGCTTCCCACTGGGAAGGGGGACGGCAGGCACACACCACAGACTCGGGGCTTGTCGACACCCAAAAACCTGTATCACTTGGATTGAACCTGGCTCATTAAAGCAGCACAACCCCTCACTGGTGTGGATGCAGAAGCTGATAGAAAGGCGCTGATAACCAGTACAGCTAGTCCCAGCTAGGGAGGGGTATAAGCTACCTAGTATAAAGCACTTTTGTACTGGTTTAACTGCATCCACACAAGGAGTTGTACTGGTAGAACTATAAGTATAAATCACCCCACCCCCGGCCCACTAGGACAAAATCTCTGCCTTGTCCACACAGGGTGATTCGCTTTCTGGGGTGTGATTTTGAAAGCACACAGAGGGGTTGTGTATTAATTGGTCCGTGGAGCCTCTCTTGGTGTGCGCTAAAGGTTCCCTGGTGCGCTTTAATGCAGCGCTGTTTCAAACTGCACTACGTTACAGTGTGTCAGCAGGCTCTACACTGCCCAGTTCATGCCCAGCGTAGGAAACCTCGCCAGCGGAGCGCATTACCCCACCAGTGCCGATGTGGGACCTGCTCCCTCCTGGCAGCAGAAGCTTGTCCCGAGCTGCTGAGTTCCCCAGCAGGTCAAATTGTCGGGCCAGCCAGTTCCAGGTTCAGTTGTTGCTGCCAGCTTAGCCATGTGTATCGGGGGCTCCAAGGCCTTCACTCAGCCCAGCTGGGTGGTCAGACACCTCCGAGGTGCGACTCCTATTGGCGAGTCGCTCTTCAGACCAAATGAGAAAAGGCCAATAAAGTTTGGGTTCTGGACAGAGGCCCAGTGACATGGAGAATCCATTGCCCACCCCTCTGCACGGCTCGTGTGAGGCCCCCCGTGCAGTTGTGTGCCCACCAGGGTGAGGTGTTGCGGAGCCATGCACCTTGCGTGTCTGGCGCCGTGCAGAGAGGCGTCTGTGGGTTGCTGCGTGGAAACATGTCTGTGCTCGCAGGAGCAAATTGGCACAGCTAGCTGCCCAAGCCAGTTCTTAGGCCGTTAGTCGGGATTTTACAGAGGCGGGCGAAGGAGATTTATTTGCATGGCCGAGCCCGGCTTAGTCAGCAGCGTCCTCCTGAGATTGCAAAACTGCCTAGGAAGGATTGCGTTAAAGCCTCTGCTTATGAATCGCTCCAGCCCGGCTTGGAAGCTGAATGCTCCTAAAGAAACAAGCCAGGCTTTGCGCATGAGGACCCAGCCGAGGGCCTGTTCCCATAATGATGGCTCCCAAACGACAGGAACAAGATAAAACTGTAGGGGCAAAGGGCAGAGCTGGGGTCAGCGCATGGGAAAGCATTTCCCCCGCGCAGAGCATATGCAGCCTCCCGGAGAGAGCCTGTTTCCTCGCAGAGTTCTGGCAGCGATTCGTGGCAAAGGCTGACTAAGATGGCAATAGTTTAATGGCAAATTAAACAGCACAAAGGGACCAATCGATTAACCCATAAGCTTCCAGGGCCAAAAAACAGAAACAGGGACTGGCAGTTGAGGCTGTGGGGTCCTAGTCCCAATTCATGCCCCTATCTTCAAAGGTATTTAGGTGCCTAACTCCCATTGAAGTCCATGGGAGTTAGGCACTTCCTTTGAGGATCAAGCCCTCTGCCCCGACCATGGGCAAGTCGGTTAATGGCTCTGCATGTCTGCCTGCCTTTCAAAGGGGCCACGCTGTGGTTCTACCCGAAGCTGATGCAGCCGAGCTGAGGCAAGCACAGTGGTTGCAGGCGGATGTGCTCTCTCCAAACCAATGTCTGCATGAAAGCAAGCTGGAATGTAACCTCGGCGCGCTTGCCAACAGCTCTCAAGCGAGTGTCCCTTGGCCCAGAGGAGCTGCATATTTCACAAAGTCCCGGCCCTGCCTGTTAACCATAAGCAATTCAATTAGGCTCGGATTCCACCTTTAAATTGAAGCCCGGTTCAGAGATGGAAACCGAGCAGCGTTGGCCTCGGCGCATCATTCCCTAGCGGTGTCGGGTCGCGCGCGCTGGCATCACCCCCGAGCATCTTCCCTGTGCATCGTGTCATCTTTTAAAACCCAACTGTCTCGTCCAATCATGGTCAGCAAAGTGCCGCGAGGATTTGCTTGGGATAAACGCTGGGTTCTGTGTTCAGTGATTGTTCTGATCTCTGGCTTCCGGGAGTCTGGGCCTCTCTGCAAACAGGGAGGGAGGTTAAGGATGGATCAACACGCCTCTTTTTCGCTCCTTCAAAGTAAAAAAGAAAGAAATCCATCGACTGTCCCAGTCCTCCCAATAATGCAGGGAGAGGGGAGAAGGCCTTTAAAGAAAGATGTTTATATTGAAAGAGGAACCCAACAGGCTGATCTATAGATCCGCAGATGGTCAAATCCGAAGGGACCCTCATGGTCATCTAGCCCAGCCTCCTGCATGCAGAAGGACCCTCAACCAGCGATTCCTGCAGGAATCGGTTGAGCTAGAGTGGATCCGGTGCTGATTTAAAGCTGCCCCGTGACAGAGTTGCCATGACCCGCCTGGGGCAATTGGCCCGGTGGTGACTTACACTCACTAGAAATGTGCACGTTAGCTCTAGTCTGAATTCAACTCCCTGCCACTGGAGCTCGTTCCCCCCCTTGCCAGCTGAGTCTCCTGGGCAGGGCTGCTCAGAGGGGGGGGGCAAGTGGGGCAATTTGCCCCAGGCCCCGCACAAGCCCCCACAAGAGTTTTTCGGAGCCCCTGGAGTGGGGTTCTTCACTTGCTCCGGGGCCCCCAGAAAACTCTCACAGGCCCTGGGCCCCTGGAGCTTCTTCCACTCCGGGTCTTTGGCGATAATTCGGTGGCGGGGACCCCTGCTGCAGGTCTTCGGGCACTTCGGCGGCGGGTCCTGGAGCAGAAGGACCCCCCGCCACCGAATTACTACCGAAGCAGGGGACCCCCGCTGCTGAGGACCCCAGGCCCCCTGAATCCTCTGGGCGGCCTTGCCCTGGGAGTTTAGCAATGACAGAGTGAGGCAGAGGAGAGCAGGAAGCAATCCGGGCGTCTTATGCTCCTGCCCACCCTTCACAGTCACCCACCCTGCCGCCCGCTCCAGCGGCCCAGCTCCCTGCTGGCTGAGCTAGAGGAGAGTCTGGTATCTCTGTTCGTAATACAGGGCCGAGGACACAGCAGAGCAGCTCTGCTCCTGAGCTTCATCCCTGCGTCTCAGGCTGTGCTGGCCGGGGTCGGCCCTTTGAGATGCTCCAGGCAAGTGCTCAGGGAATGGGGCTCTGAGCAGCTACCTTCCCGCCTGATGCCATTGCCAGAGGATGGGGCGTTGGCCTTCTTGTGCCTTCCTGGCTGCTGCTGAGACCACAGGAGGAGGAATTTGCTTGTGGCTCTGGTCTATTCAGGTTCTTCTCCTGGGCCCATCACCAAGGTATCTGGGCCCAGAGCTTCTGGGCTGCTGAGGCTCTCTGGGAAGCAGCCCTGATTTCCAGAGGTGCTGAGCGCCCACCTGGCCAGCTGAACTCAGTGGGGTGTCGGCACAGGCCCAGCCTATCTCGGGGGGGCCAGGCAAGTGTTCCCACCACGAGGGGTTAATGTCTTCATTGACAGGCCCTTTTCGGACTGATCCAGTGAGCAGGGGCTGCAGGTTTGTAGAAATTTTGGTGGTGCCCAGAATGCCCAGAGCCCACTCCCCCCATACTCCACTCCCGCCTGCTTAAGGCTCTGGGAGGGTGTTTGGGTAGGGAAAGGAGGTCTGGGGTGCAGGCCCTGGGCTGGGGCAGGGGATTGGGGTGCAGGAGGGGTGCAGGCTCTTGGAGGGAGTTTGGGTGCAGAAGGGGTGAGAGGTTGGGCTCTGAGATGGAGTTTGGCTTTGGGTGGGGAAGGGGGTCTGGGGTACAGGCTCTGGGATGGAGTTTAGGTGCTGGGTGCAGGCTCCGGGCTGGGGCAGGGAGTGGGGGTGCAGGAGTGGGTGAGGGGTGCAGGCGCTGGGGTGGGGGTGCAGGCCCTGGGTCGAAGTTTGGGTGCAGGCTCTGGGTGGGAGTTTGGGGGCAGGAGGGAGTGTGTGGGAAAGGGGGACACGTGGGTGGGACCCTCTGGGGGCGGAAGGTGGGGCCGAGGGAGAGACCCGGCCTCAAATATTGCTGGAGCCAGGCCCCAGGCCAGGAATATTCCTGGTGCCCAGGCCCCACAGGCCCATGGAACTCGCCACCTCTGCCAGTGGGGCCCCTGCTCCTCTGAGCCCAGCCCTCCCTGCTGCTTTTGCACAGCCATAACCTGGGGCATTGTCCTAATGGCCCTGTGCTTGGCGAGGAGCTCATGGCAGGAGGCCAGGTGCCTTTGTCCGGAGAAGCTGTTCTTTAAGAACCCCCTTTGTCCTGGCCTTGGAAATGCAGCGTTGTTGCATTTGAACACACTTCCCCACGTTATCCAGGCAGCCTGCGCTGGCTGCGTCATTCAGGCCTGGCTGGCGAAGCTCTAGTCATTCCAGTGACAGTTGCCCGGGGGCTTGCTTTGGTGGTCCCCACTGTAAAAAGTGCCCAGCCCGGTGCTGCACGCCTTTTCACGAAGAGCCCTCAGCCTGTTGTGGTCCCTGTGTGTCAACGCAGCATGTGGCTGCAGCAAGCACACCAGAACCCGGGCCAGGAGCCAGGTTTGGCTTGTCATTTATGAGGAGGATTCAGCCAGGTGAAAGATACTGAACTCTACAGCCACCATCCCAGCCGGGCCCTGCACCAAGAACGTGGCACCCCCAATGTCTGTCTTGCACTTTGCCAGGGGATGTGGTGGAGTTACATGAGCACCACGCAGGGGCACAGTCCAGCCCAAAGGCCTATCCAGAGCCGCTGGCTGCCTGGGTTTGACCAGTGGCTGCTACCCCATGGACTGAGAATCTAGACATGGCCGACGTGAGATCTGCTGACTTTCAGGCTTCTGCCCGCGCCATTGACCCACACTGCCTCTCAAGTGTTAGGCAGTGTCACCTAGTGGTTAGAACAAACGGGATTGGGGTCACGACACTGCGGCTTGTCCATTCCCCTTGTTATCGACGTGACCCAGGGCTAGTCGCTCGCCCGCCTTGTGCCTCAGTTTCCTCACCTATAAAGTGGAGTTGGTAAGCCCGGCCTACATCCTGGGGTTCGATCACTGTGGAACTCTTGGGTGAAGGGCATTGATATTGCTGCAGCTGCCAAGTAGTTCTCTGGCCCGCTGGGTTTTAGAGGTGGCCCCATGAAGCAAACACTAGCCCAGGGCTACCAGGTTTCCAATCAAGCTGATAAGTTCCTGTGATTTCCCTTCCCAGCAGCTCTAGAAGAGAAAGATGCGAAAACGGCCTGACCCGCTGGGGTCACTTAGCATGGAAAGAAGTTTGTTTGGCTGAGTGATGACCCGGCCCTGCCAGAGCTTGAGAAAAAGGAGACGGCCGAGTGGACGCGTGGTCCACACTGCTGCAGTCTCGGAGAAACAAACTGCGCCTCCCCCAGCAGGCCAACCCGTGGACCCGGCGCCAGCCCAACGCCACCCGCGGCAGCCCCCGCTGTGCTCCGTCGGGCACAGGAAGGAAGGGGTTGCTCCCACGGGCACGGGCACGGGAAGGAGGGGGTTGCTCCCACGAGCACGGGAAGGAGGGGGCTGCTCTCTCTGGCAGCCTTTGCTGGTCACGTGAGTCCTCCCTCTCTGGGCCTGGGAAAACAGAAACGCTTTGTTTTTAAAGTAGGGCCATGTTGTTTCCTGTCATGCTGCGACGCTGATCCAGGGCTGGGGGGCGGGGGGCACAACTGGCGAGGGTGGTGTCCAGTAGACTGGCCCCACTCCCTCTGGTAGCTGGTCAACCTCAGGGGGCATGAGGGGCTCTGCGGTGTTTGCTGGAGCACCCCCGTTCCTCCACCTCACTCTGGTTTGTTCCCTTGACCCTATTTCCCCCTCCCCACTGGGCTATTGTGTCTTAGCTTGCAGCCTGCAGGCTCCTGGGGGCAGGGACTGGTGCTCTCAATCCAGGGTCTGATTCTCCTGGGTCTGGTTCACTAGGGAGCTGCTTTTCATAGGACTGCGTGTGAGTGGATGCTCAGCACTCTTGGCAAGTGGGCCCTACGTGGTTGTACAGCACCTGGTGCAACGGGGCGCTGGCCCGGCTCCTACGTGTTTGTACAGCGCCTGGCGCAACGGGGCACTGGCCCGGCTCCAACGTGTTTGTACAGTGCCTGGCGCAACGGGGCACTGGCCTGGCTCCTACGTGTTTGTACAGCGCCTGGCGCAACGGGGCACTGGCCCGGCTTCCCTCCAGGAGCCTCAGCAATATAAACATGACTGGCTAAGTATGCCAGACCAGGCTGGTGCAGCCTTTGGCCTGTGCCGCCTTCAAGCCTGTCAGCGAGGCTTTCTCCCAGCACCTCCCATGCAAGGGCTTGCCGCGAAGCTGCGCAGAGAGCTCTGCTCAGGAGTGAGTTCCAGCCCTCAAGTCCCTTTGGGATGTCCCTAGCCAGGCCCAAGTGCCGTGGGCTTTCCCCAGGGAACAGCCAGCCGGCCCTGCTGTGTACAGCATGTTCTGGGGCTGCCTCTCCTGCTCCCCACACTGCGTACAGCAGCCCTAGGCAGAGCCTGCTGGGGGGGCTGGTTTCCGGGCTGGCGGGGGGGCTTTCCCAGTCCCACACAGCACCTCAGTGGCGAGGAGGGGAGGAGGGGCACAGCGGGAGGCAGATTCCTAGCCACAGTACAGTGCCGTTAGCCCGAGTTAACCCTGCCAGGCTTGGCTCAGGCGGGTGGGCCAGTACCGTGACCCCCAGACGTGCAGGGGCCTGTAGCAAGGCATTTGGTCACGCCCAGCACTGAACACACATTGCTGGTTAGGAGTCCCTGGCCCTTGGTTCTCCCCACAGCCTTGTCCCACCGGGGCCACCTCCCCACTCGGCTTGCGGCGTTCCTGGGTGATGCCCCGTCTCGGTCCCCTCCCTGCCCTGGCCCCGGAGCCTGACTCGCTGCCAGGGAGGTAAAATTAACACCCTGCCCAAAGGGGATTAGCCCCCCTTGCAGGAGCCAGGCCAGGCCACCCCAGCAGGAGGGGAAGAGGAGAGCAAAGAGGACTGCCAGAGCCGCTCTCCCCTTGCCGGGAAGCTGCTCTGGGGCCCTCACCAGCTCCCTGCACACAGTCACTTTTTTCCTCTGTAACCACTCACTTCGCAGGCCCTTCAGGAAGGCTGGCATGGGCTGGTGGTGGAGGCTCTAGTCCTGGCTTCCCTGCTCTGTGGCTCAGTTTCCCCAGCTGTACGATGCAGGTGTTACTCATTACCACCCTCCCAGCAAGAGCGCGAGGCCAAGGGCATTAATAGCGCTGCAGTGCTAGCCCATCACAGCTACAGGCAGGGTGAGACCTCAGCTCCTTCTTCTCCAAAAGCCCAGGCCCCTCCTGCTTGAGCTAAAGGAGAATCGCCATCATCTGTGAGCAGTATGAGGGCTATGACACACAGACCAGCACTTCCGAGTCCACCCAATAGTCACCAGCAGTGACATATGCTAGCGACACCTCGATAACTGCTGCAGGGAGTCTAAACCTGTCCCAGACCAGATACAAACCCAGGGATCTCTGCTAGGCCCGGGGTCAGACTGTGTGGTGCTGCATGGCCCGGGGGGCGTGAGCCTACTGGCCCAGCCGCTCCCTGGGGACCCCACCTTGCAGGTCCTGCTGCACGTCCATAGCGTGGGCTCTGGCGGGGGCCCAAGGCAGCTGGCAGGGTGAGGGCCATGGGCTGGGCCACGTCCCAGCTGAGGCCTGGTTACCATGTGGCCGTTGAGATAGCTGTTCCCCACTGTGCCAGGTGGGCTGCTATAACCCGTCTCCCCCATCCCCCGGCCTGCTGTGGCACTCTGCCCGCTGAGAATGGTGCCTGCACGGCTACCTCCCACAAGCCCTGGTCTCCTGCTACCCCTCCTCCCCAGCCTCAGCTGGGATGAGGCCACCTGGCTGGAGCCACTCTCCATGGCCCTCTATGACTGCCATTGGGCCGGCTCTCCCTGGACAGCCACGTGCTGCTGGGTGAGGCTGGCTCTCTCTGGCTCCCCTCACTACCTGTGGCCAAGGCCATGGCAGCGCCACGTGCTGGTCACTGATCTGCCCAGCCAGCAGCTGCTGGAGGCTCAGGGTCTGGGGCCGGATGCCAGGGGGAGCAGGAATTCTGGGCAGTGGCTCTGGCATGCTGGGGGGTCGAGCCCTGTGTCCAGGCTGGGGCATACGCCACAGGCTGGCAGCACCCTGCCCTGGTTAGGCTGGGCCTCAGGAGCCTGGCACAGATGCCATGCTGGATGCCACCCTGCAGGAGGAGACTATTGGAGGGTGTGCGGGTACCACAACATGTGGGCATCAGCCATCGTCCTGCTGTGAGGCCTCTGGTGACCCATCAATTCCCCCTGGAGGAGGCGCTGTAGGCGCTGGGCACCTCCAGGCCGGGGTGGGCCTGAAGGTCATGGTGACGTATGCCCCGATGGCCCTGGAGGTGGGGGTGGGGCCTTGTCCCACGGAGGGTGTAGCAATCCTAGTGCTAGGCCCTGACACCAGAGGAGCGGGGGCAGCCTGCAGGGGGTGCGTTGGGTGAACTTGCAGGCCTGGCCCAGCTGTGATCGATACTGTGTTGGACAGCAGGGGCTGAGCTGTGACAAGCCGGGGTGGGGGGGAGTGCCACCCGAATGGTGGTGGAGGGCTCACCAGGGCCTCGAAGCCATGGACGGCAGGGGAGGGAAAATACAGGGCAGGGGAACAACTCTCCAGTGGAGTGAGCCGGAGAACAGGTGGGATGGGTGGAGGGTAACCCTCCCCCGACTGCCTGCTCCTAGGAGTAATTCCCTGGGGCTGTGGGGTGATGCTGAATGGGGCAGCAGGGAGGGAATGGCTGACATTGAGGCATTAGTCCTCCACTGGGTTCAGCAGGCTTACCCCAGGGATGGGTTTGGCCCCTAAAGGATAGGGCACTGGCCTGGGATCTTCGGCAAGCCCCTTTCTGTGCCTCGGTTTCCCCATTTGTAACGCAGGGATGATGGTCCTACTGACCTTCCTTCGAGCCCTGTGGCTGATATGGGTTAACTATAGTTAATGCTGCAGACAGTACTGCGTAGGGCCCAGCCCGGGACACGGGCCCTGGGGCCTCCCCTACTCCTCCCATGGCCTCCCTCAAAGTGCCCGGGTCACAAACAAACAGCCCCGAAGAGGCCCCCACTCCTGCACTTCAGTGCACAACGCCCACCGAAGTCGCAGACTCCAGCCAGCCATGTCGCAGACTCCAGGGATGTTTATTTCAGGCCACCCAACCGCCCTCCCTTGAGCCCACTGGCGACCCAGGTGGAGCTGGTATTTTAAAGAGCCTCTGGTTCCCTGCCCGCATTTCATCACAACCGCAGCTATGCCCAGGCCCATTCCACTGGGACCTAGCCACAATTGCAGCCTAACCCTTCATCTTCCACTGGCCTTGGCCAGCCAGCCGGCCAGAGCAAAGAAAACAGCAGTTAGCGAGTGGCCCGGCCCATGTGCTGAGCTTGCATGTTGGGACGGTGGCTTGGTTTTAGGATTTTGGCTTGAGAAACAGAGACCAACATTTTACTTCATGGGCTAGAACTAGTCTCTAAGAGCCCCTGAAATTGCCGCTGCCCGGCCTTCATAACGTCGTGGTGAGTCGCCTGGCTAGAACGGCTCCCGTGCCGTGGTCTCAAAGCGCTTCACTGCCTCGATTTAGCCTCAGCGTCTGCATGGTGAAGTGGCCTGTATTGCTAAGGGTGGGCAGGCGACTCTGTGATCTAGTCGATTTCACCTCTGGCCTTTGGCCGAAGGAAACCCTTATCGTGTTGGGTACGGGCATCATTTGCCATGTGACGGCTGGCTCGTGACACGGATGGGGACTGCTCAGTGTCAGAAATAGAGCGATCAGGTAGCAAGTGTGAAAAATCAGGACAGGAGGTGGAGGGTAATAGGCACCTTGATAGGAGAAAGCCTTAAATATCAGGACTGGACCTATAAAATTGGGCCATCTGGTCACCCTAGTTGGAAACACAAGCTGTTTTGATTGGACGCCGAGCTCACATGGTGTGGTGTTGTCCTCTGATTGGACGACTGCATCTCTTTGGGTTTGATTCTCCTCTTGCTCACCCTGCGTTGACACTGGGGTCATGTAACCCCAGTGACAGCAGTGCAGGGACCAGCCCCATTTCTGTGCCTACGCTCACCACTAGGAACGCTCAAGTCGCTACAATTGTTATTTGTATTCCCACAGCGCCTAGAGGTGCCAGGCAAGACTGGGGCCCCATTGTGTCCATGTGCTGCACAAACAGAGCACGGGGGACAGTCCTTGCACCAAAGAGCCCCCAGTCTAACCTGATGTTCCCATAGACTATATTTTTCATAGCGTCATTGAGTTTAAGGCCGGAAGGGACAAGTAGACCATCTCGTCTGACCGCCTATATTTCACATTTCACCCCTGTATTGAGCCCAATAACTTCTGCTTGGCTAAAACATCCCCTCCAGCAGATCCAGACTGGCTGCATCAAGAGATGGAGAATCCACCGCTGCCTTGGGTTTTGCAGCTACCTTCCCTGTTCACCATGCGAACCTGACTTCTTTTTTCTACGTTTCTGCCTCCGGCTGCCAGCGATTGCTTCTTGTATCCTACAAACATGCCCAGCAGCAGTAAATGGAGCAGTGGTGCGCAAACTGGAGAAACTGGAAGCATAATAGTGGCAGAGGGATAAAAACAGAGTGGGTATTGTGGGGCGGGTGTGTGTGGGGGAGGATTAAAAACCATAGTACCTGCATTCCCGCCTCACAAACAACATGAACATCCTGGCCAGCAGCTGCTGCTCTCCAGCCGCCCAGCTCTGAAGGAAGCGCCGCTGCCAGCAGCAGCGCAGAAGTAGGGGAAGGGGCACCAAATCCCATGAATGGAAAGGGGGGGGTTGCGCCTGGAAAAGTTTGCACACCCCTGTGCTAGAATATTCAGGGAAAAGGGAAAGGCAGACGATCAGTGGCCACTTAACTTTTTGTAACACTGTTCACCCAGTTCTATAGCTTATCCCTGTATTACCGCTGGGGAAACTGAGGCACACAGACATGCTCAAGGCTGCACAGCAAGTCAGAACCAGGGTTAGCTGACACCTCTCCCTGGTCCATGCTCGAAACACAAGCCAACAATTCCTCCCTTTGATTTGTCATTAGTTACCTGCTTTTGCCTCTGTTACTCTATACACTGCTATGATCAATGCAACCCTCACTTCCCTCAGTAAAAATATTTACTACCAAAACCAAACAGCCCCCTGAGATTATGTGATCCTTACAAACTGTCTCCTGCCTCTGGTTCCCATTCCCTTTGGTCTAATTCTCATCCACTGTGGTGGTTGGGTCTGTGGTTAGTACAATATCGGTGACAGATGTTTTCTGCTGCTGGGACCCTGCTTTCAAGCTACAGGCTGACCCTTGCATTCATCCCCTTGTTGGTTGTTTATTCCTGTCTGTAGCTATTTTAGATCTTTGAGAGATCTGTGTTCCCAGCGGGTCCCAAAGGGAATGCAGGCATTGAGCAATAGCATCCAGCCTGGGCCAAGGAGGGAGATGTTAATGGCCAGGGCACTGTACTTGTGACCCTAGGAAGTGCAGTCCATGACCACAGCGCTCCTGCTACAGAGCATTGCTGAGCAGTGATCCAACAACAATGGGCTTCTTTTGTTTTCTGGAGGTGGGAGAGCGGGTCGTGTTGCAAAGGAATACGTCCAGGACCCCAGAGTTAACCGCCTGTGCTTCATTTTCTTTTGACATGGCCTCAAGAGACAGACCGTGGCAGACACTGTCTCCTAACAGGTCTGTGAATTTCAGGTCAGTGAAATTCCCCCTCTTCAGAGGCCTGGCACACATTACTATGTGGGTGTAACTAGAGCTGGTCGAAAAGTTTCCAATGGAATGTTTTACTGTTTCCATGGGACAGCACCAGGGCCGCCCAGAGGATTCAGGGGGCCTGGGGCAAAGCGGGGGTGCTGCAGTGCTTGTACTCACCCGACGGCAGTCTGGGTCTTCGGCGGCGGGGGGCTCTTCAGTCACTCAGCATCTTCGGCAGCACTGAAGGGCCCCTGCCACCGAAATTCCGCCAAAGACCCGGACCGCCGCCGGCCCAGGGCTCACTGGGCCCCTGTGGAGCCTGAGGCAAATTGCCCCACTTGCTGCCCCCCTCCTTCCCCCGGGCAGCCCTGGAAAGCACCAATTTCAACATCATTTTGTTTAGGGGGAAAAATGAGGGGGAAAAGCATTGGGATTAGGTCAGAACGTTCCGTACCGGAAGGGAACATGTCCATTTTTCATTTCACAATCACTTTTCATTTTGCAATGTACATTGTATTTGTGGCAAAGTGCAACAGCAAGATCCAATTCAAAGGAGTTTTTAAAAAGTGCACCTCTACCCCGATATAACGCGGTCCTCCAGAGCCAAAAAATCTTACCGCGCTATAGGTGAGACCGCGTTATATCAAACTTCCTTTGGCCCCGCCTGCTTCTTGTCCCCTGACCGCCCCAACCCCTATTCACACCCCCACACCCCCTGACAGGCACTCACTGGCAGCGGCAGGAAGCGGAGCAGCCTGGGACCAGGCCGCTCCCCTCCGCCAGCTCCCAGCCTCGACGCTCTGCTTCCCACCACAGGCGAGTGCGGGGAGACTGGGGAAAGAACGCCCCCTGCACTCACCAGTGGTGGGAAGTGGAGCGACGCGGCCCCAGCTGGCTCCGCTTTCCTTGCCCCGGCCCCAGCTGTGTCACTGGCAATTGGGGAAAGGTCCCACACTCATCGGCAGCGGGAAGCAGAGCAGCCTGGCCCCAGCCAGCTCCACTTCGCCAGCTCCCATCCACAGCGCTCCGCTTCCCGCCGCAGGTGAGTACGGGGGGGCGTCCTTTCCCCAGCCTTCCCGAGTTCACCGGCAGTGGAAGTGGATGCCCGGGGACTGGGAGCTGATGCACGGAGCCACGGGAGTGCTGCTTTGCTGCATTGTATGCGAACGCGTGTTGTATCGGGCCGCGTTACACCGGGGTAGAGGTGTACCCAGATTTATTTTAATTCAGAAAGAGAGAGAAAAAATGAACTAACAAGGAGCATCTGCCATGCCAGAGCTCCAGCCAACCCAGGATCCTCCAAGTAACCCTTCCTCCTGGAACTGTGACGCCCAGCTGGGAGCTGGGGAGTTTTATAGCTGGCTTCCTTACCCAGAACCCTTTGTGGGGAAGGGAAGTCCCACCCCGTCTCTCTGGGTGATTGACAGCTCATACAGTTAATCAGCTCTCTTTCACTCACTCCTAGTTCTATAAGAATTTCATCCTACCACAATATTCTGTTATAATTTATATAGACGATACATATAAAAGGCTGAAATCAGAATGATACAGCTCGATTTGATCCAAGGAGCACATTTCGCTTGACCTGGACTGAAATTTATTCAAAACTGTTGTTTTGCTGGAAATTTTGCGTTGGGGATGGGGGATGAGGGGCAGGGGGGAGGGTTGGTTCCGATTCAGAACAAAAACGAACATCAGACGGTTGGCATTTCCTGTGGAATGGACATTCCAGGTTTCAGCCAGCCCTGGGGAGTGGACATTAAGGGACCCCTGCTGTGGATCGGAGGCTGTGACAGCCCCACTTACAGAGGGTTGACTGTCTAGCTCCAGCTGTCACAGTTTTAGCTGTGGAGGTCTCAGGGCTCAGCAACATGTCCGTACACGGACACAAGTGTCCATGGTAAAAATGTTGAGGTCGGTGGTAATTTTTCAAAAAATGCAATGACTGAATGACTTACCACCACCGCCACTCCCAATGTCCGTCACGAGCTACGGTCATTTTGTCAAGTGTCCGTCATGCAACATGGTGGTGCCAACCCCTGGGAGCTCCCCAGTTCAATCTCTGCTATATTGGACATGATGGCCGCCAAAATACCATGCACCATGGGTGGGTGTCCACAACATAGCTAAAGCAGGACTTCCACGGGGCTAGGCCTGGTGCCGAGCCTCTGCTGTGGGGGAATTTCACTTTTCTGACTGTCGCTTGAGATGGGAAACGTGAAGGCTCTGACCTCTCCATTTACACTGGCCGTGGTGCTGACCCGCCCTGGGGTAGAAAGGCCCTGAACCCTGCTGAGATGTGAAGTCCTCATCATCACTGTGCCAAATGGGAGGGGAGCGCGTGGCTAGCCCACTGCTCAGAGCGGCCATCTCTCCTCTGGGCCTGATCCAGGCTGGGTACAAGTTTATCACACTTGCCATGGCGCCAGGCCTCATTGAGCATCAAACCCAGCAGCATCCCCTGTGCCAGGCATTCGGCGCCATGTCGTTCAGCCTGCGTGCCTGGTCCCTGTTCAGCCACCTGGCTGTGTGGCCGGATGCTCAGCAGGGCTGAGGGTCAGCAGCTCCCCTTGGAGGCAGAGCAGATGGGCCCAAGCGGCATGGGAATGGCGCCTACACCTGACGCTCTGCTGGGCCTAGCGCCACATCCTGAAATAAACGGTCCCAAGAGAAGCGTTAAGTGTTTTCATCTCTGATTTCTGGCAGGATAAAGGGATGAGGGAGTTTAAAGAGCTCAGGAAATGGCTGTCGTTTAAGGCTCTAATAAATCACATCGCAGGCCGGGAGATGGGTTGGGGGAGGAATCAGGCTGAGCTGGCTGATTACCTGTTGGCAGGACAGGCGACTAGATGAAGGATCAGCCGGGTCAGGACTTCTCACAACAAATGTTTTGGTGGCCCCAGAGTCCGGCCACCAACTCCTGCTGGTGGTAGCTTCTGACTCTTTTTCCTAAAATATTTTATTAACTTTAGGAAAAATAAATAAATATGTGCATATAGACATCCACATCATTGCTGACCCCAGGTGCTATCCCTGGCTGCCGACCCCTAGCTCCAGCCAAGTAGCAGTGGGCGCCGACCCTGGGCTCCAGCGAGCATTGGCCCCTGGTGCAGATCCCTGGCGGTGGGCTCCAACCTATGGGTCAGCAGCTCGAGGGTCAGTGGCCAGGCCAGTGCGGCACAGTGGGGGCCAGTGCCAGAGGTTGACAGCAGCTGCCTGGGATTGGCACCCGGGACCAGCACCCACTGGAGCCCAGGGTCAGTACCTTCAGCCGCACAGCCCAGGCTAGGGGGTGGTGTCCAGGGCTAGTGCCTGGGGTCAGCGGCCAGGGCTGGAGTTTGGAACGCAGAAAGCCGAAGTGCCACCTCCTGGGGCCGAAGCCTGAGCAACGTAGCTTCTCAGAGCCCTCTGTGGCGTGGAGCTCAGGCAATTGTCCTGCTTGCTACCCCCTAATGCTGCTCTGGCTTTTATATGCAGAAAACCAGTTGTTGAGGCACAGGGAGGCTGTGGAGTTTTATAGCGTGTGTGTGTGGGGCGGAGGTTAGAAGGAAAAAGGTTAAGAATCCCTGTCTTGGATCATTGCACTCATATGGCCTATGGTGTGGTACGCGCCGGGATTGGTACTAATTAACATGGCCAATTAAACATTCATTTGTCAAAACACTTTCCCACTGGAAAATAACATGTTGCTTAAGCCAACTTTTTTCACATAATTGTGTTGTTTTTGCTGAAATTTCAAGGTAAAAAATGGGAAAAGCCTGTTTTCCCAGGGTCGAAATCTCCCGGGTTTGCTCATTTTGGATTTTTCAATTCAAAATAGCTTTTTATTGCGACACTGACTGTATTCTGTAGCCAGATATTTCAACTGGCCAAAAGCAAAAGGAAACGTTTCAATTGACCCCAAGTGAATCTTTTTTTTTTCCAGAATTTTATTTAGCAAAAAATGGCTCAATTTTGGATTTTTGCTTCAGGTCAGGACGATAGTCCTGAAATCTCGACTATTTTGCGGGACAGAAGATCCGTTTCCCTGCCAGCTCTTGTGCTGTATATTCAGTTCCTCCTTTCCCTGGGCGCTCTGCTACTCGAAGTCCTTTTGTAGCATGCTTCACCGCAGTGTCTGATCCCCTTGCAGGAGTATCAAGTGCACAGAAAGCTTTAGGCCGGGTTGTTAAATGTGACTTGGGCAGATGGGTGTTTAGGTTCCTTCGCACTCTCTGAAATCCCAGCCAGCGTTCGCTCTCCCCCGTCAGTCAGCAGAGACTGGACTGAGTGTTTTCCTGGGCGGCTGGCTGGCAGAGAGAGCTTTCCATTGTGCTCTGAGGATGCCGTGGTTCCTGGTTATCCTGGGATGGAGCTGCTGGTTGGAAGAACGGGTATGGAGAAAGCTTCGTCTCCCGCAAGCAGACGGGCTGGCTCCGTTGTGCCAGGGGCTCTTAGCCAGGATAAGACATCATGCTTGCTGGGGCGAGGCCATTAGCAGATAGGATAGTCCTGCCTTGGAGGGGATCAAGGAGCCAGGACTTCTGGTTTCCATTCCCAGCTCTGCTGCTGACTCACTGTGTGACCTTGGGCACATCACGTATTCACCTCCCTGGGACTCAGGTAAGTTTAGTCATGCTTAAAATGG
Source organism: Gopherus evgoodei (assembly GCF_007399415.2). Lineage (NCBI taxonomy): Eukaryota > Metazoa > Chordata > Testudines > Testudinidae > Gopherus > Gopherus evgoodei. The sequence goes on along the minus strand of NC_044339.1, from coordinate 5,592,780 downwards.
GCCTAATTATATTTCCCCATCTCCCAGGATGTTGGGCACTTTATGTAATCATCTGCAAAGTGCTGTAAGCTCTGGCTTGAAGGCCATTGCATAAGCACAATTTATTATTATTATTACCCATAATTAATTATGACAATGATGTCATAAACACTAGATTCAGGAAGCACTTAGTGGCTGAGGGAGGCATCTGGTTAGAAAGGGAAGAGTTTGTCTTTGTGTGCAACGCACTCCCTGAGCAGTTCCGGGGAGAGAGGAGGTGCTGGGAAAGCAGGGCTGAGCTACGAGGCACGCCCTTGGATTTCCGTAACAAAATGCTGGATTCTCCGCGGCCAGGAAAAGGTTTCCAAGGAGCGTCGGAGATGGAATCATTTTCGAAAGCAGCAGCTCTGCACACCCAGCTCTCTCCACACGCAGCAACGGCTTCACATTGGAACATTAGTTGCAACAATATTTTGAGTGCTCGTGGGAGCTTGGCGTGAATAGGACCAGAGTGGCAATTTAACAGGGACTCGAGCAACTACCCAATTAAAAATCCTGCTGGGCTGAGACCGCGCGTCCTTAGCACTATCCATCTTTATGGACTTCGGTATGGCAGGTCAGTGTTATCCCATTGTACAGCCAGGCCCAGAGAGATTAAGTGACTTGCCCAGGGTGATGCAATGAAGTTGTGGCAGAGTCGGGAACTGACTGCAGGTCTGTGCTCTAGCCACAAGGCAGACCTTCCTCCCTGGCTCCGTGACGAGGCAGAGATTCAGAACGTTCCCATCTTCTCGCCTCAATTTAGTGCTGGCTTAGCAACCACAGACACAACAGTGACCTGCATAGGACAGGCTCAGCACAGCTTCCCCCACGTTCTGCCCTCTACCAACCTGCCTCGGTCCTGTCACTAGATCAGAGGCGCACTCGGGCTCCATAGCCCAGTCCCACTCCGTGCTGGCAAGGAGGCCACTGGCGTTAGCTGCCCAGCTGGTTTTGTGTTGGCAACTGGGCTAAGCTCACCCGCTTGTTTCACACGGGGGATGTCTGACGGCAGAGACGCCCCAGCGTGCTACCAGCCTGGGCTGACATTGACCCAGTGGCAAAAGCCCAAGTGTTGCTCACTACAATTTCCCTGAACTACTCACACGCCGAGAAGCTCCTCCCTAGCTGCGACAACAGGGCCAAATTCCTCCCTGGCTCCAGTGGAGTTACCCCAGGGAGGAAAGTGGCCCAACTGCCCTTAATTACCAAGGGAAGCTGTTGTGACCAGGGAATGCCCCAGCCTTGCACCTCTGGAGACCCGGGACCGAAGCAGCCTCAGGCGTGAATGAAGCCAGGCGGTCTGTAGTGTATCAGAACTGGGGTGTGTCCCTCTAGGAAGCCTCCCTCTCCCATTGCAGAGGCCCCAGGTCCTACTGAGCAGCAGCCTGTGCACGTCCCAGGCCCGGTGTGTTGCAGTTAGTCAGTTAACCCAGGTACTCGGACCCCAGCTGTGGCGTCACAATGCCATGCACAGGGCACACCCACAGCAGTGCCCAGCCCCTGAGCCCAATCTGCTCAGGACTGGATCCCCCCAGGGCGTGGTTGCAGGATCGAAGCAAGGGAGGAAAGGGATCGGTGTCCCAGCAAGGGGCCATTTCGCCTGGTTCTGTGGGGTCAGGATGAGTGACGGGGGCAGCAGGAGATGAGGCGAGGGCTGCTAGGCTGCGGGCGAGTCTCCCAAGGAGCTTAGGCCTGACAGGGCTCTCTCTCCCCAGTGACCAGTGCCTGCTAGTGCAGGCCATCCCCTCTTTCCAGCCGGAAACCTAGCAGCACCCTTCTCCCGAGTTCAGCTGGAGAGGAGCTGCTCCAGAGCGTCACTCCTCCTCCTAACGTCCTGCCAAGATTTACTCCTGGCCAGTTCTTGTGCCGACATCGTCCGGTCGCGGCGCTAGTTCTGCTCTCGCTCTGGGCAGGGGTGGAAGCCACATTGCTTGGGCCACTTTGAAACCTGCACTGGACGAAGCCCTGTCCATGCCCTGCTCCACCCTGGCGGTGCTGAGATAGGCCGGTGGGGATGCCAGAGAGCTGTCCTCTTCTGGTTAGGGGAGGGAAATGGACTCGCCAGGTGTTTCTCAGCTGGTGGGTCATGCCCCGTAAAGCCCTTTCAAGGCTGTGATTGGGGCTTCTGTGCACAGCAATGGTCCTACTAAATAATAATGAAGAATAACAAAAAGAAACAACAGTTTCCAGGATGACCTGGGAGCGGCCCTAGACAAGGGCACAAGGCTAGCTGCAGGGGGGTGGATGCACGATGCTCAGCATATCTGCTCCCGCTTAAGAGACATGGGGGGAACCTGACGGTGTCCGAGCTCAGCGCGGATCTCACTGTGCCCCCAGTCCAGACGGCACCCAGGTGAGGTCTCTGGATCCGCCCCAAAACCAAAGTGCTCCCCTCCCTACATCTAGTGCTCGCCCTAGCAGTGTCTTGGCGAGTCCAGCAGGTTCCTTTCCAGAGGCAGGGGCTCAGCCATCCCGCAGGGGCGCAGGTGATATGGGCCGCGCAGGTGATATGGGCCGTGCTCACTCCGGCAGAGGGTTGTTTGGCTTGAGCCGTTGCCCACTGGGAAAAAACCGACCACCCATTCAGTGACTAGGAACTTGCTGCCCTGAGATGCTAGGAATGAACTGAACTACAGCCTGGCCTACCAAGAGATGGGAGCTGTTGGCCCAATTCCCTTTGCGTCTAGAAAGGGGGGGGCTGTGTGAACCACCCCTCTGCCAGCTGCAGCGTAACTTCCTTTTGGTCACCCATGAGCCCTGCTTGGCACTGCTCCATGCCCACTGCGTCGTCCCCACAAGCCGGGCTCCCAGGAGCTTGGTGCTGAGATGGCGCAATTCTTGGTTTGTTAGCGAATTTCATTCTGGAGCCAGACGGGCAGCCCTGGAGCCCGTCAGGAGGGGGCGGCATGGGCAGGGGTAGCACAGGTTTCCAGCGAAGGTGGCATTTCTAGAGTGCCTAATGCAGCCAGCTCTGGGGTGGAGCGCAGTGACCAGCCAGCGCACAGTGAGCTGCATAGCAGACCGGGGAGAACATCAGTGACTGAGCTAGAGCCCCAGAACACAAACCTATGAATGCAAGTATCCTGGTGTTCTTAGGGCCAGCACCGTGGGACATCTAAATTAGAGGCTGGGACAGATCTGTTCAGTCGTTGAGACCATCCACAGCCATCATGCCAATGGGCACAGGACTCCCCCAGCTTTTCTTCCCACGAGTCCCCCCCCCCACCATGCTCTCTGCCTGCTGTGGCACCATGGGTCTCTCAGCTGAGCGAGACGAACAGGGCCAATCCCTTCACCCCCTGTAGAAAAGCCGTTGCTTCAATGCAGGGTGGAGTGAGGGCTCTGGGATGTGGTGGGGGAGGCTGCTTGGTGTCTTGCCCACACAGTGGCCAAGCTGCTGCCCCAACGCCCTCCAGATGCAGCCGGGACTCCCCCACCTGCAGGGCCTGGAGGAGGAGAGGACTTGCTGTCTGTGGCACAGAAAGCTGGAGAAACACAAAACCTCCTGCTTCTCCTCCCGCTCTGCTGCTCCCCACCCTCCCCGTGCCCTCAGCCTGGCAGGGGCCTCCCCTGCAGCGTTCACTCCCTCGCCCTCAGGAATGCGCCTGGCGCAATGCCGGTTATGGGCAGAGATTTACGAGGGCCACAGGCCGGGAAGGTGGGGGTGGCTCTTCTTGCTGGGATTCCACAGAGGGAGGCAGTGTTCGGAGACGCGAAGGAGTGGGGGTGGAGGGGTACAGCCAGGCAGCGACACCTCTGCCTCCCCCAGCCCATCAGGTAGCAAGAGGTTTCTCCTTGCTGCCCCGCCAGCAGGGGGCGCTGCAAAGACAGGCCCTTCCCTGTGGCACGTGGGGCAGCAGGGCAAGGAGCCAACGCCCTGTCTCTCACCCACCCCGCCACTCCAGTGGCATGGGTTCCTCCGGTGGGCACCTTGGGCAGAGCCACTGCCCGCTCCCATCTGTGCTTGAACACTGAGCTGCTTGGACAAGCCCTGCAGTTTGGAGCAGCCACTCGAGCCGCATCCAGCCGCTGTGACAGGCCCAGCAGCTTGGCTCCAGCTCTGCACTCATCCTGCTGTGTGCCTGCGATGCCGGCTGGGCGGCCACCCCCAGCTGCTGTCACTCGCAGTTCCCTGAAGCAGCACCCCGGGAAATTTAATAAAGCCACCGGTGCATTGTGGGACAGGGTTGGGGGAATGAGTGGAACTGACCCAACTGGTCTACAGTCAGGCAGGCACCGAGCCTGTTCGGAAAGGGTCTCTAAGCCTGGGTTGCTCCCCCCACCATTACATGGCATCATAGAATATGAGGGTTGGAAGGGACCTCAGGAGGTATCTAGTCCAACCCCCTGCTCAAAGCAGGACCAATCTCCAGACAGATTTTTGCCCCAATACCTAAATGGCCCTCTCAAAGATTGAACTTGGGTTCACAACCCTGGGTTTAGCAGGCCAATGCTCAAACCACTGAGCTATCCCTCCCCCACCCCTTTGCTGCGCGGTCCCAGGGGTGAAAGCTGGCAGAAGACTGGTCTGTGTCTCTAGGGCAGAAGGTGCCCGTGGGTATCGCTGAGGGCAGAGCAGGGCCGGAGCTGCCCCTGGGCCGGCTGGGAGTGGGAAGCCAGTCTGTGGGGGCTGGCTGTGGTCTCCCCAAGGCTGGCAGGTATTTTGGGGGTTGGGTGATTATGAGTCTCCCTTGAAAGGGGAGCCAGCGCTGCCTCCCAAAGCGCCGAGTTCTTTCGTTAGTTACTGCGGCGTGCTTCCTGCCATTAAAGCCAGGCATCGAAATGAGAAGGCAGGCGAAAGGCCAGCACCACGTGGCTCTTCGGCTGGGGCAGCAGGAGTGGAGAACGCTCGGCCACCAGCCGCTGGGGCTGTGGCACGGACCCGAGGCTGTCTCGCAGAGCCCGTTCCCAGCCGGGAGGAGCAACGCACGGTCGCTCCACGCCACGGATGGCCCCATATTTTCCAGGCTGGATTACAGGGCTCCTCCGGTGCCAACTTGACGGGAGTGCGTGACAGGAGGATATTGAGCGGCCCGACTCCCCCTGCAAGGCAGGGGCTGAGAGCAACATCAGACCCAGAGAACAAAGCAGCTGCTGCCTCCCAAAGCCTGTCCAAAGCGGGGTGGGAGGGGAGAGGGACCATGCCCTGCCTGCGGTCTTCTCCTGCATGTCTTTCCCAGAGCCTTACCCGGGCGCAGATCTCCCCGGGGGGGGAGGGTAACTCCCGGGGCCCTACCCACCCCCATCGGAATCACGGTCCCAGTCAAGGCTAGGAGGGACCACTCATGCCCGACCCCCCAGTAAATGAGCCGTGTGCTCTCCAAGAACAGATTCCTTGGCAACCCTGCCAGCGGCGACCTTCTGTAAGGACAGGCTGTGGGTCCCGAGCCCTGGCGCTGGCAGTAGCTCCTGGGCAGCAGGGCCCACAACCGCTGGGCTCGGAGCACTTCACAGCAGCCTCAGCTAGCGTGGTCTGGCTCTCCTCCTAACCCACCTCGGAGCCTGTCCTCTACCAGCTCGGAGGAATCACATTCCATTCTTGCTCCCTCACCGATTTGTCCCGGCCTCAGCCGTTCACACGCTGCCGGCTCCCGGCATTCCTAGCAGCGCATGCCGGGGCTTGTGGCTGTAACAAGGCCAGACGCCTGCCTTGGCACGGGGCTGTGGGTGAGGGTTATAGAGGAGGAATGCCATCCTGATGTAGACATCCCTGCAGCCCTTTGCACTGGGGACTGGCGGGGGGGCAGTTCTGTCTCCCCCGGGTCTGTAACTGCAACCCAGCGCTACTGATCTGACGTGGCCTGCACGTGGGCTGCCGAGCAAGTCCCGGGGGGTGGTGCAAAAGGACGGGTTGTCCGGTGCTCACACTGCACTTGCTCATGACCCACCCCCAAGAGGTCCTACTTGTACCTCAGTGGCCATAAACCCCTGTGCTCCCCCTGGCAGTGTTACAGAGTCAGTGGCAAAGGCAGTGTGCGAAGGCAGTGAAACTTACAACACAAACACCCCTTTCCAGTCCCAAACCCCCCTCCCTCCCAAAAAAAACCCCACTCTCCCCCAGGCCACAAAGGAAAAAGCACCAGAAACTCCAAGAAATCCACTGGGAACTCAACACTGATATTGATTGCGTGGGATTTTTAAAGACAGCGTTTGCATTAGATATTCAGGTTGGTCTCCCCTGTTTTCCCTAGAAGGCTCGCTGGAGAGCCAGCTGGATCCTGACCCACTTCACCAGACTCTCCGGAGAGGGGGGAGTGATTTTTGCTGAGTCTGGTTCAAATCCTTCGGCCCGGATCCTCGGCTGGTGTAAACAGGCCTCGCTCCATTGCCATCCCATGGAGCCGTGCTGAGTTCTGAGCCGGTCCTTTGCCTTTAGCTCGGTTTTGTTAACATCGCCTTGGCTCGAATGCCTGTTTGGGATTCAGAGAGACAAGGCGGGTGAGGTGAGATCTTTCCCTGGAGATGACAGAGCCGAGCCTTTGAGCTCCACAGAGCTCTTCTCCAGGGCTGGGGAGTCACACAGCTCTGCCGTGCTCCAGTCCTGCTCGGCTGCAACTCCTGGGGTTCCCCCAACCGCCCTGCTGGTGACCCCCAGGCCCCTCGCCTTCCAGTCTGGGGCTCGCTGGACAAAGCTCGGTTTGTATGTTCAAGCCCTTGGCCCTACCTCTTGTCTGTTTAGACCATAAGCTCGTAGCTGCAGGGACCGTCTCTTATCCAGTGTCCAGCGCCTCGTGCAGTGGGGCCCAGTTCTGGGTTGGATGGCACAGCCACCTACCATGGCTAGCACAGAGCCCCGTGCCCATCTGCCCTCCCTTTGCTTGGCTCACCTCCTGCTGGTTCCTCCACAGAGGGAGGGTGGATCTAGGGTGACCAGATCTCCCGATTTTATAGGGACAGTCCCGATTTTGGGGGGCTTTTTCTTATAGAGGCTCCTATTACCCCCCATCCCCGTCCTGATTTTTCACACTTGCTGTCTGGTCACCCTCGGTGGAGCTAAGCTGCTCATTGAAGTGGGAGGGGACCCTGCTCTGCTCTGACGGGGTGCGGGGGGGCTATTTCCACATACAGGGAGGAGGTTCCTAGAGGCAGACTGGCCCCTGCCCCGGCTGGCTGGCTGCTGGCATGGAGCCCCGGGGAATGAGGAGAAACCCCAGCAGATGCCATGTGAATAAGTGCAAAGGAATGTGAGAGGGGGAGTCGTGCACACCAGCCAGGCAGGTGATTAACCCTTCGAGAGCTGGTTTCTGTGCTGGGCAGGCCCTGAGGCCTGCGCCCTGCTGAGGAGCTGGGGCAGGCAGCTCCCAGGTGCACCTTGGTGACCCTGCACTGCTGGGGGCGACCTCAGGGGTGATGGGACGGGGGGGCCTGAGGCTGTTCCATCCCCAGCCCAGGGGAGAGGAATCCGGAGGCTGGGCCAGGCCCTGCAGGAATTTGGAAACCAGGCTCACGGCCGCCCCGGTCTCGCTGCTGCCGCCATTTCACTTAGATGCCAAAGACAAACACACGAGGGCTGGGTGAGCGGATTAAATGGCGCACGGGAGCACACGGCCTTGGGCAATCGCTTCCCATGGGGGAGGGGCCCGGCACCAGGGCCCACACCTGCCCCTCCAGGGCTCAGGGCACCCTCCGGCTGGGTCACTCCCCGGCGCTGAGCTAACCGGCCTGGGCTGGGCTGGTGGCACAGGCAGGGGGTCCTCACCCCAGTGCTGAGGTGCTATTGAGTGTTAACGCTCTGGACGTGCCCACTATGGGCACCGCGTGAACCGCCAGCTGGGGAAGGCTCTGCCCCTCCCACTCGAGGCCCCACCCCTTCCATCCCCCCACCAGAGCCCCCCCCCCACAGCCACCAGCCCATGCTCCAGCCTAGCCCCTCTCAGTCCTGGAGCACCCCAAGAGGGCGAGCAGCGTGGCCCCATTGCCCCTCCCCAGCCTCGGAATACCCCGGGAAGGCGAGCAGCATGGCCCCATTGCACCCCCCCAGCCCCACAGCACTGGAAGGGGCGGCAGCATGGCCCCAACCCAAGCCAGGGCCGCCGCAGACGGGGAGCCGCAGATGAGGACCTGGAGGCAAAGCATGGACGGGGCCACACCTGGCTGTTTGGGGAGGCACAGCTTCCCCCAGCCTATGATACCCACCGCCCACAGTGCCCACGATGCAGCGCAGAGCCCTCTGCTGCAGAACCCAGCCCGGGGCTGGCCACACAGCAGCTGATTGTCAGAGGTGCTGCCCCTCCCCACTCCAGCTCCAGCCGCAGCAGCGTCCCCCTCCCAGCAAGCAGCTGACAAGCGCCATGGGGCCATGTGCCCCGGTGCCAGTGCCGTCTCAGAAGCAGCCAGTCAGAGGACTTGAACATTATCTGCAAGGGACAAACTGGCCCCAGGCCTGCTTGGTTCGTCATTGTGAAAGCAGCCAGAGTTGTCATCGGCTCCAGGAGAGAAGTAAATGCTCCAGTGCATTCTGTAAATACCTGGTGGGAAGAGGCTCAGGAGGAGAGAGGGACCAGTGCCCGCTGCTGGTGTAATGCCATCCGCGTGCCAAGGGTGGGGAACACTCAGGAGGCAGGCAGGTCCCTGTGTCATGGCTCCAGCAGGAGCAGCATAGAGGTGGGAAAGCCCCTGCCAGAGGCTTCTTCTCGGGCCTTGGTTTCTTTTTGGAAGGTTTCCATTCCCCCCACAGACAAACTAGTTCCCCTCTGTCATGTAGTCACCAGGCTGATCCAGCCCAAGCCTGAGGGCAGTGTGGTGTAGTGGTGAGTGCACTGCTCTGGGAATCAGGATTCTAGTCCCAGCTCTGCAACCAGCCTGCTGGGTGAGCTTGAGCAAGTCACTTCCCCTTTCTGTGCCTCAGTTTTCCCATCTGTGAAATGGGAGTAATTATCCCAGGTACAGCTGACATCGACTGCGGAAGAGAGCTCAGGAGTGTTCTTGTTTGTGGTGCCATCTGGCAGCCCAGCCCAGGAGTGCCGGAGAGATAGAGCCTCACATCTGTCCATACCCAGCCACCCTCCATTCTGTTCATTGCAGCCCAGTCCGGATACACCAGCAATGGCTGCATTACGGGTAACAGAATAATCGGAGACTCTTAAGCACCTCACAAAGCTGGGTCCAGTGCGTAAACTTCATGGTACAGATGGGGAAGTTGAGGCATGGAGAGGGGACGTGCCCTCCTTAGGTCGCACAGCAAGTGGGCAGAGAGTCCAGACTTTCCCCAGTGTCCTATCCACTAGGCCGCACTGCCTGCCTGGACCCCACAGCTCCCCTTGGGCTAGCAGCCACCCGCTGGGGAATCCTTTGCAGAGAGAGGTAGCTCGGGCTGTGCCCGGCCAAGGTCCAAAGCTGGGGTTACAGGCCAGGCACGCTGCCAGAGCTGAGTCAGATCCTGCGCCTTATCTGGCAAGTGTTTGCAGAGTGGGGCTGGTGTGCCCGTCCTTGCATTCCTGGGAGGGGCCCCTGGCGCTCTCTGATAGCAACATGCTGGGGGGGGCCCTCAGCCACTCACCTCTTCCGCCAGGTGAGGAGGCCGCTTGCAGGAAGTGCCTCCCGCTCGGAGGAGCCCCAGTGCCGATAAGGGAGAGGAAGGAAACTCCCCAGAGATTAGTCAAGGGCAGGAGCCAGCAGTGCCCACGATGGAGTTCAAAGGGGCTGATGCCAGCTATGTGTGCCAGGAAGCTCCTTTTATGGGAGGCTGGGCAGGTCCCCTGTGATTAGATCACCTCACCCCTGGCTGGGCTAGTCCGGGGGCTTTAATCACCACCAAACCTGGGGGTCTTTGCCCATCGCTCAGTCATTTGTCATGAGAAAAATCCCAGTCCGGCCCCTGCCCTCTGATCCACAGCCACGCGTGGCACACGGCATCGAGGGGGAAGGTGTGCCCGCTTTTGGTGTTATCGGGGCGGGCAAGGCCACGGGCTGTCACAGAGCGCGGGGTCTGGCCTTGGGAGGAGACAGACGGTGCATTGAACATGGACCCTCCTTCCATGGAGCTTTGACACAGCACGAGGTTCCCCAAGTGCTTCACAACGGCTAATAGTGCCTCACAGCTCGCCTTCCCAGGATGGATCACTGTCATGACCCCCCCCATAAAAATGGGGAAACTGAGGCACAGAGCAGGCACATGACTTCTCCCCAGTGAGCCGTTGGGGGGGTCTTCCTTTCTGGCTCCATCCCTATGCAGCCCCCTCCCCACTGTATCTGGGCACCTCATGCTACATAATTTATCCTCGCCCTGTGAGGGTGCTCAGGCACAGCGAGGCAAAGACCCAAAGGGATTCAGACCCCTTGCTCACTGCAGGAGCCCTTTGAACATCTGGGCCAAAGTGACTTGCCCAATGTCATGGCGGAGCAGAGATTAGAACTCAGCTCTTCTGGGCTGGTGCCAGAACCAGTGGCAACCCCCCCCCCCATGTTACATGCTACCACCATGCTTTGCAAGTCATGTGTGGGCTTCTGGTGGCATGAGGACACCAGCCCTGCTGCAGGCACCAATAGGTCTGTGGTACCCGGCCACGCATAGCCAGGGAGCACCGCAGGGAGGTGCTGGTCCTTTCTCCAGCGGGGAGGGGGCCTGACATCCTCACCTGGCCTGGTGGCCATGGCTGTGGAACCACACCAAGAAAAGAGGGGATGAGTCAGCGCCTAGGCTGTAATCCTGTGATTGATATTCTGAGCTTTTAACATGCTCTGGGGAAGAGGGGAACTTGCCAGAACAAGCCTGGCCCCTCCCTCCCCCTTCTGCTGTTTGCCTGTTTGTATAGTACATGGTGTGTGTGTGTGTGTAGTACACAATCACCTTGGCTGTGTGTACTTAATTCCTTGTCATACTCGCATGTGTGTGTCTGCCTTGAGTGGGCTGGGCGGGGCTGCAGGAGCATACAGAGGGTTTCGCTAATTTGATGATGCATTTTAATGGGTCTTTCAGTCTTGTCAGAACTTCGGAAACATCCTTTAGGGGTAAGTTATCACATTATTGTCCACGGGGTGTCTGGCACCTTCCTCTGATGTATCCGGTGCTGACCAGTGTTGGAGCCCGGCCCCTGGCTCTGATCCATTCTGGCGATTCCCATGTTCTCCATGTTAGGATACTGCCCAGAGTCCCGGCTGTCTGATGATGCAGTCCCAGGCGGAGAGCAGCAGAATCAGATCAATGGCTGGAAATTAAAGCCAGACACCTTCACATTAGACATTCAGCACAGATGTCTAAGTGGGAGGGCGATTAACCACTGGAACAAGCCACCCAGGCGAGTGGGGGTTCTCCAGGTCTTCAGACTAGACCAGATAATGCGTTAGCCAAACACAAGTGCTTGGGCTCAGTCCAGGGCCAGTGGGTGGAATTCTCTGGCCTGCACTACCAGGGAGGTCGGACTAGATAAGTTAATGGTTCTGTTTGGCCTTAAACTCTAGGACCCTATGGGCCAGGGGATGGAATAATGAGGGTGAGGCCTTTTGCAACGCGGTGTCAGAGAGCAGAGACGCGCTTGCAATCTGCAGCTCTCAGTGGCCGTTTCTGCACCACGAGGCACTTCAAAGCAGCCACGTGGATTTGGGTGGGTTGGGAGGTTATTGTTCTCTTTTTTGGCTAATTTCTTTTTTCGTGTTTGTCTCTTTGTTTGTTTTCCTGGAAGCTCCTGAGCTGGGCTGCATGTTATCAAGTGAGCCCAATGAGGAACAAACCCTGAGCAGGGTGTGTGGGTTGGTGGTTAAAGCAGGGGATGGGAGCCAGGATTCCTGGGTTCGCTTCTACAGGGAGACCTGCCCTGGTTTAAGGGGTGAGTTTAAATTGAGTTAGTTAAATCAGTGTAAAGCCCTTTGTGGATGCTCTCATTTTGGATTAAGAGAGGCCTACTTCAGTTTAGCTTAAATTGACTGAGAAAAGGTTTAAGATAAACCAATATGAGAATAATCTCTAGAGCTCAAAGCACTTTATGCCCATTTTACAGATGGGAAAACTGAGACACAGAGAAGCACTCATCCAGCAGCAAAAGCCGGGACTAGTACCCAGGTCTCCTGAGTATCAGTGCAGTATTTTGTTCAACCACACTGCAGTTCTTAAATTGAATAAGCCACTGTTAAACCAGACTAAGAATACCCACACACGCAGGGGTTTGCACCAATGAAACTATATCAGTTTAAGGCTTGGTCTACACACAGCAGTTGCACAGATGCAATCTTCCCACACAGACCAGACCTTGTTCTACTGCTGAGTCAGTGAGTGACCAAGCCACTGTGGCCATCAGTTTCAAAAGTGGCCCCTGATTCTGAGGACCACAATTTTACGGGAGCTTCATTTGAGACTTGTGTGGCCAAGTTTACAAGTGCCCAGCAGCTCCCCACTGGGACGTCGCTGGCCTGATTTTGAAAAGAGCTTAGCACTCGATGTGCAGCCGATGGGCTCGCTGCTCTCCTTTGAATTTCTGGCCCCACTTGTGGGTGCCACTGAGTCTTTCTGAACATCTAGCCCCCAGAGCTGGTTCCCAGAGATGCTGAGCCCCCACTGCAGCTGCCATCCATTTCAGGTGGAAGCAGGTCAGAAAATCAGGTCTTGGATGTCTGGGCACCTAGAATTTGTGGCCACTTCGGCAAATGTTGACTTAACTGCTCCGTGCCTCAGTTTCCCCATCTGGAAATTGGGGACAACAATACTGCTCTAACTCCTGCGGCAGCAACACCTCCACACAGTGGGAGGTGGTGAAGAATCCAGCTGCGGAGTTGTATATTTTCATTCAAACTTTCCCCCTCCCTGATCCCCCCACCTCTGTACATGGGTTTCTTTCTGCTCCTTATTTTCCACTGGATTTCCACAGCTACGCCACTCAGCTCCCTTTTCTTTTCCTAAATCCTGCGCAAATCCAGCAAATGACAAGTGGGATGTTGCCCCCTACCCCCAATGCCGGAGATCAGTGCTCTGTCTCAGCAGCTGTTTCCATGGCTCTCATCAATGTTGTATCCATGAAACGCCTCTCCCAAGGTAACAGACAATCTTAATCCATATCAGGAACCTGCCCTCGCCCTGCATAGCAACAGGTATTAAGCACCCGCTGTAAATCTGTCGCAATCAGACTCTGCTATCTAGAGTTTGTTTAGGAGCTTTGGAAATAATCCCCTGAACAGCATCAGGTTCCACTAGGTGATGACACAGGATTTATATAACAGGGTTTCAGACTGGCCCATAATCGGCTGTAAAAATGTTACTCCTGGCTCTGTTTGCTTTTCTGTTTTCTGTCTCTTTCTCTCTGCCTGTAACTTTCAATCCCTTCAGATTTATTTCTCCCCTTTAATGGTTCTTTGTCTTTCACTCCTTCCTGCTCTTGCTCTTAGATCTAGTTTTAATTGGAACCAGGAGGTAGCAGCTCTGGAGTGGAGGGGGGAAAGGGACATTTGCCTTTTCTGATTGATCCGTTGCCTTTCCCCAGTCTCTCTCATAGAACGCTCTTAACACACCTTAACTGGTGAATTAAGATTGCAATGCACCCTGTGAGATGGATTAGTGAAAAACCTTTCTCTCTTTCACTAACATGCAGCCACCTCTGAGGTGGAACCCAGCGGCTGTTTAAACAGCTACACATCAAGGCAGCGAAAAAGAATACTACGTCCAACTGAAACTGCAGGAGGAAGTCATTCACCAGCTCAGGGACACTGGTTCACTTTCTGAAAAGTGCAATGGGATTTGCAGTGATCACAAACTTGGCTTTCTGCCTTGTGCGAAAGATGGCTCAGTTCCCCCTCTTCCCGTATTTCAGGAGGAAGAGAGCAGATAACTGACTTACCAACTCCCTTTCTTGCATCACCTGGGTGTTCCTTGGAGCGCTCCCATCTGATTATTAACCTGACTTGCTTCAACCCATTTCTCGTGGGCTTGCTAGGGGTAACTCACCCAGCACAAGGCAGTAGGGGCTGGAGAGACACTCACTAGCTGCCAGTGACTCGTTAGTCATAAGTGTGTTGTTCCCCTGGAGCTGGGAGCTACAGGTGCTTTGAGAACAAGATGGAAACATTTGCCTGGAGCTTATCTAGATGGGAAAGTTTTACCTGTTGCTCCAGTATAGCCCCCTCCCAGCCCTGTGGACACTATTATGCTGCTCTAAGATTGGTACTTAGCTCAAACTCCTTTCCAAGTGACATAAGCTAATCCAAAAAAAGGCTCCCTCAGACCTTGCTTTAAATTCACCCCTTCACTTATCCCAGTCTAGCTTTCCCAGCCGGAGAAGCCCCTACCCGCATTGCAGTCTGTAATGACTCCCCCGATGCTGGAATGCTGCTTGAAATCCAAGTGACTGACATTTGGTAACGACAAATTTCAGCCTGTTTGCAATTGCCGTTTTTATTAAAACTTGACTGAAATGGGGGCTGATACTTTCCACTCATTGAAAATTGTGGTTTTGTTTTTTTCAGGAAATAGCAACAATTTCAGACCCGGGTTTTGATCAGAAACATCCAGGAGAGAATTTCATCCAAAAAAAAAAAACTCAACTGGAATAAGGGAAACCAAACCAACTTTGAAGTGTCAGAGAATCTCACAAAATGCTTTCCCAACAGGCTGCTTAGACGTTGTCATCAGCACTTTGGGGGTCGGGACTGTTTTTCTGTCTCTGTTTGTACAGCACCTAGCACAGCGGGGGTCTGGTCCGTGGCTGGGGCTCCTCGGTACCACAAATAATCAGATCGCTCAGTGGATCTCAGTTGGCATCCCCTGCATGTCTGGCAGATCCGAAGCATGAAGGGAGATATACATTAAACATGAAGGCCTGGGAGGGGCTGGTCTGGTTGGCTGGTTTCTCGGCTTTTTTACTTTAAAAAAATTCCAGTCTCCTGTTTTTCCCTTGGCTGGCTCCATGGAGGACTAGAAATCTCGTCAGCCTGCAGTCTCACCAGGCAGCCCCTGTACACTAGACACCAGCTCTGCCAGTCTATAGCCACGAGGGGAAGTTCTGCCTTCTCTGCTAAGGGCCAAAGGGACCTCAGCGTCTCCCTCTGGGAGAGGGCAGCAGCCACTCGCCTGGCTCCAGCTCCCCGTTCTCCTGGGACGCTGAGAGCCTCCCCTCTTGTTTCAGTCTATTTAGCCATTGCATAAATGGGCTGCAGAGTGACAGATTCCCCCACCCCATTCCTGGGGAAGCCCCTGGTGTACAGGCATGGCTGGGGATGGAAGGCAGGTGGGGAGTACATGGGCCCCTGGCTAGCCCAGGCTGCTGCAAAGGCCCATCTGAGGCTCCCTCTCACCTTCCAGGCTTTCCTCAGCCAGCACAAGGGATGGGACAGGGCACTTTCTCCGGGATGCCAGCAATGCTGCGCAAGCCTCCATCAAGCCAAGGCATGGCCCTGCTCCTCCCCGGGTCTGCACTGAAAGTCCAGCCATGTGACGGGGACAGGTGCTGCCGCTCCAAAGGTGTGCACACCGAGACAGCTGCTAATCCAGTTCCAAACACGCTCCCTAGTCTGAGAGCCAGAAAACTGCCCCTCTGCCCTGCGCTTAAAGGAGTTTCCTTCTCTCTCTTCCCCATGTCCCGCGGGCTCTGCTCACAACCTAACCACAAGAACATCGATAGAGCCATCAGAATTCTGGCTGCGTTTTGCAGCATTCATAACGATAACACCCAGTAACCCAAACCAGGGTGAGACAAAGCAGGCTGCTCTCTAAGGCAGCAAGGCTTCCCACACTTGCTCTAGGCTTGCAGTCTGCAGACTGACTCCGATTGCAGCAACCTTTGCTACAGAGCCCCCACCCCACCCCACCCCACCCCAAACCTGCAAACAGGACCAGCCACCCCCCCCCACTCTTAAAGTGACAGCTTGTGATTCCAACCCAGACCTCAATACACCACACCCAGGGCAGGCGCTTCCATTTAGGCGACGGCCTGGATTGGGGGGGGCGGCATTTTGCCATCCTCGGTGGCAATTCTGTGGCAGGGGGGTCCTTCCGCGCTCTGGGTTGTCCGTGGCAATTCTGCGGCGGGTCCTTCATTCGCTCCGGGACCCGCCGCCGAAGTGCCCCGAAGACCGGGAGCATGGAAGGACCCCCTCCTAGGGCACCAAAAACCCTGGCACCGCTCCTGACCACACCTTGCCCCACAGAAATGTTACTAGTGCCAAGGAATGAGCCTTTGCTTATTATTTTGGAGAACTGATCCCTTTGGGCTCCAGCCAGATGGGATTTTCCAGCTTCTTCAACACAACCATCCACCCCTAACTAATGACCTGGTGCTCACAATCCTCTGCCTAACTCTAGCTCCTCCTACCCAAGGATCTCCAAGCACTATACACACACTAGTAAGTTAAGCCTCCCAATCCACTCACGAGGCAGGTCAATATTAATACTAATCCCTAGCGTGCTCCCTCCTCAGATCTGACAGCTCTTTACAAAGGAGATCAGGGTCATTATCCCCATTTCCCAGATGGGGAAACTGAGGCACGGGAAGGGGCAGCATCTTGCCAGAAAGTCACACAGCAGAGCAGATCCAGGGATAGAACCCACATGTCCTGGCTCCTGCTCCTATCCTGCAGCTACACGACCATGTGGAAATCAGGCAGCCGTTTGTCAGTGGCGACCAGTCAGACACAGAGCGGCTGCCTGATGTGATGGTGGACGGTTGGCCCTTGGCAATGGCCAGCCAGTCCCCCCACTGGAGGCCCCTGACTGTCCTAACCACACTTTGCTGAACCGCCTTGGCTCAGCTCCTGTGTTTGATCTTACCGGGGGTGGCTATGTGATGACCTGGCCGTTTGCCCACTGAGGTATCCCAGCATGCCTGGGCTGTCACTGACAAGGCTGCGTCTGTGCTGTTATCAGAGCCCCAGGTAAAGTGAGCTCTCCCCATGGCCTGTGACATCCCCAAGTCGCCCCTGCCCCAGGATAACCCAGCAAAGCCTGTGTCGGGGTTAACTCTTTCATTCCCGCCTCCTAGCACTGACACTGCCTTAGAATTTGGTTCATGCACATGGATTTTTTAACTGGCCCCTTGGGTGCCTGAGGGCTAGTGATTCGGTTATCATCAGCCTCTTAATTACTGTAATTAATTAGGGCTGCGGGTAGCACCAATCAAGGATCAGGGCCCCATGGTGCTGGGGGCTGTGCAGACGTGTGATGCATAAGGGGTTGGTCTTGTTTAGATGAACAGCTCTTCAAGGCAGGGACAGTCTTCGTGAAGGGAGCTGTACAGAGCGGAGCACAGTGCCGCCAATGCTTTACAGAGAATGATAAGGGACTGGAGCTGCTGGAAACGAAAGTCCTACACTTTTTTAACCTGGACTCAGGGCCCAGCTCACCACAGTGTCTGGCTGATAACACTTACTGCTTCTCTGGTGCCGCCCAAGGATCTCCAAGTGCTTCACAAACAGTAAGCCTTGCACCATGCCCCTGGGAAGGGAGGGCAGTGCCATCAGCCCCATTATACAGATAGGGAAACTGAGGCACAGAAGAGCTCTGTGATTGGCTTAAGGCCACACAGTGCATCACTGTCACCACCAGCATTAGAACGCAGCTCTCCTGGTCCTGTTCTTTCATCACCTTGGTGCTTCCCGCCAGGCTGCCCCTCATGCTTGGGAGGAGCTCCTCATGGACGTCCATACAGCCGCTCATTGTCCTCCTGCAGATCATTCCTCAGGCTCCTCCTCTGCCCTGAGGCCTATAGAAAACTGGACAATGGTTGGGCTGCTGGTGTGCTGAGACCACAGCCTATCCCACTGACCAGGGCTGGTTCATTCCTTGGACTCCCCCATCTGTCTGCAGCCTGTTGTCCCTTGTCTCATACCTACCTCGTAAGCTCCTTGGGCATGGACTACCTTTGTGTTCTGAGATTGTACAGGGCCTGGCACAGTGGGGTCCTGGGCCATAACTCAGCCTCATAGACCCTACACTAATAATAAGAATTATTATTATTATTAATATTATTGTTAATAACAACATGGCCTCCTTAATAACCTTCCCCATGACCATCCCCTTGGAGGGGACACAGCTGTGAAAATCCTACAAGACCAGCTCAGGGCTGGGCACCTCCTGAGTCTGGCTTGCCAGTTGTGGTTGGTGACATTAGTGCCGACGCCATGGGTGGAGCACCCACGGGGAAAAACTGATGGGTGCTCTGCATCCATTGACAGCCAAGCTCTCCGCCCCGCCCCAGCTCACCCCCACCTCCTCCCCTCAGCACACCGCATCCTCCCTTCTCCTCCCAGCACTTGCCACCATGAAACAGCTGTTTCACAGTGTAACAAGCTGTGGGAGGGAGGGGGAGAAGCGGGAATGCAGCGCGCGCACGGGAAGAGGTGGGGCCGGGGCGGGAATTTGGGGAAGGGGTCCAACAGGGGCAGGGAGGGGGAGGAGTTGGGGTGGGGACTTTGGGGAAGGGGTTGGAATTGGGGGAAGGGCAAGGGTGGGACAGGGTGGGGCGGGGGAGGTCGAGCACCCACCGGCACCAGGAGAAGTTGGCACCTATGGTTGGTGAGTCAGTCACGTTGGATGTCGATCCATCGGGAGCTGAGCTAAGGGCCACCAAACTCATCCCATGACAGACTTGCACCCTGGACCAAGAAGGGGAAAAGGGAGACTCCCTAACCCCATGGTTTTCAGCCTTTCCAGATGACTGTACCCCATTCTGGAGTCTGGTTTGCCTGGCATAACCCCAAGTTACACCTCACTTAAAAACTGCTTGCTTACAAAGTCAGACATGAAAATACAAAAGTGTCCCAACGCACTGTTACTGAAAAATTGTGCATGTTCTCATTTTTACCATATCATTTATTATATTTATTATATTTATTATATATTATAAATCAATTGGAATATAATTGTACTTACATTTCAGTGCAGAGTATAAAGACCAATATCAGAAAGGTCATCGTCTGTATGAAATTTTAGTTTGTACAGACTTTGCTAGCTCTTTTTATGTAGCCTATTGTAAAACTTGGCAAATATCTAGACGAGTTGATGTACCCCTAGAAGAGCTCTGCGTACCCTCAAGGGTACACGTACCCGTGGTTGGAAACCACTGCTCTAACCCACTGAGCCTCAAGCAGTGTACAGAGACAGGAGGGGAACTGCAGGCCTACTCCAGGGCTCTGGCATTCATTTAAGAGAATCCTTCCACCGGTGGCACCTTTTAGAGAGCCACCAATGTCCTTTGTGGAGGGGCAGAGCTGAGAACAATGCCATGCGCTCACCATCTGGGGAAGAATTTCCAGGGTCATATCTCCCTACAGCAGTGCATTCAGGTTAAGGTGACTTTCATTTTAGATTAGGGTCAGACAAGAAAAAACAAAAGTCAAGTATCCAGGAGAGAGCACAGTGGGTGTGTCTCTTCCGTAACAGTCTGCAGCAGCTTGGAGAACAAAATGGTGGCTGAACTCAATTGATGTGGAGGGTGCTTAGAAACTGAAAGGTGCAGTATGCAGGAAAGAAGAATCGTCACTGTTTGATGGTTAGAGACACTAAGGGGTGTGTGGCCTGGCTGAATAAGTAGGTGGAGACAATTAAACACTGATCAGGGAAGAGGGGAAGGTAGAAGTGGAGAGCACCCCAAGCTGGGTTTGTTGTTATTTGCATTGTAGTGGCACCTCGGAGCTCTAGTCATAATCCACTGCGCAAACCCAGCACAGAAAGACCATCCCTGCCCCAAGCTTCCCCCCTTTCTGGTTGCTCACGATGGTCTCCTGGTAGCAGGCTGAGTTTGGCTGGTTCATCTGATAGAGACCAGCTGCCAGGGCCTCTGTCACCCGGAGATCCCATAAATCAAGGGGCACAGAGGCTGGATGGAGTGTCCAGATGACGGATGGGGAGCTGACAGGTCGCGACACACAGTAGGAGGGATCGTGGAGTGAGATGTGGCCAGTGCTTAGCCAAGTTACCAACCGGATGCAGCTCACACCCAGGAGGCTGAATTCAGCCAGTGGATTGAATGGGGCATGCCCCAGAGCGGAACCAGATCCCAGGATGCCACTGGATTGCATCAGTGCCAGTCCTAACTCGCCCAGAGCAGGCATGTGTGGGGCTGGGAGGAGCTCCCTCCCCTGGGGCTCTGTGTCCTGCTAATGCCTGAGGGAAATGGCACCGAGTGCCCAGCACGCTTTTCATCTCACACCCGGCAAGCATCTGTCCAGACTGTTGATCTTAGAGCTAAAGAGCTCCCGTGGGGAGCAGGGCTTAGGGCAGGGGTGGGCAAAATACAGCCTGCAGGCCAGATACAGCCCATCTAACATTTCTCTCCAGCCCTCCATGACTAACATTCCTGTCCAGTCTCCTCTGCCCTCTTGCGATCTCCGAGTCCAGGCCACTAAAAGTCCCGCGGTGCAGCAGGGCTCAGGCAGGGTGCCTGCCTGCCATAGCCCCACACCATTCCCAGAAGCAGCCAATGGGAGCTACAGGGACGGCGCTTGCGGGCGCAGGCAGCGCATTGAGATCTGCTGCCTGGCTCCCCCCAAGGGGCACTCAGAGAACTGCCAGCAGCAGCCGGCCGCAGCTGATTCTGGGAGCGGCATGGGGCCATGGCAGGCAGGCAGGCAGCCTGCCTGAGCCCTGCTGCACCGCCAGCCAGGAACCGCCTGTGGTAAGCGCCTCCTGCCCGGCGCCTGCACCTCACACCCCTCCGGCACCCCAACCCCCTGCTCCAGCCCAGAGCCCCCTCCTGCACCCAAACTCCCTCCCAGACCCTGCACCCCCTCCCACATCCCAACCCCCTGCTCCAGCCCAGAGCTCCCTCCTGTACCAAACTCCCTCCCAGACCCTGCACCCCCTCCCACATCCCAACCCCCTGCTCCAGCCCAGAGCTCCCTCCTGCACCAAACTCCCTCCCAGACCCCACACCCACTCCTGCACCCCAACCCCCTGCTCCAGCCCCCTCCTGCATCCAAACTCCCTCCCTGACTCTGCACCCGCTCCCACATCCTAACCCCCTGCTCCAGCGCAGAGCCCCCTCCTGCACCCAAACTCCCTCCCAGACCCTGCACCCCCTCCCACATCCTAACCCCCTGCTCCAGCCCAGACCCCTCCTGCACCCAAACTCCCTCCCAGACCCCGCACCCCTCCATTGATATAGTAGAAATGTGTGGCCCATAACGACTCACCAAAATTCATGGAGTGGCCCCTCTACGAGAACTATTGCCAACCCCAGCCTAGGGGGTGAGTGCCGAACAAACACACAGCAAAGGACAGTCCTGGCTCGACAGCTTCCAGGAAAGCAGGGGAGACAGAGGCAGAGAACTTGCCCACGGTCCTGGCCAGGCAGAGAACCCAGGTCTCCTTGACCTCACTCTAGTGCTCTGGCCTCTAGGCCACAGCCTGGGTAATACACAGGCTCCTAGCCAAGCTGGCACCACCTTCCTGAGCTAAGGAGAGCCCTCGTGATCAAACCCATCAGTGCTGCACCCACATGCTAGGGCACTGGTTCAAATGCAGGGGGCGGCTGGAGTAACTCTCAGTAAAACGCCCTGGGCCCTAGTCATCAGGAATTACTCGAGTTCCTGCTAGAAATGGCTGGGTGCTGCGAGCTGAAATGGCCGTTCCAGATGTGGTGGGCTTCCACAGCACATGGTGAACTGTCTTGCAGTGCTGTAGTGCGTTTCGCCCATAGATCTCAAAGCACTTTGGCCCAGGATGGTAAGAGCCCAGGTACTTTTGAAGATCTCAGCCTTGATGTCTGGGAAACTGAGGCAGAGGGCAGTCGCTTCACCAAGGTCACCCAGCAAAGCTGTGACATTGCAGGGAGGAAAAGCCTGCTGTCCTGACAGCCAGTGCTGGACTGACTGGCTCCCCCCGGCATCAGGGATCCCCAGCGCTGATGCACTGCGGCAGCCTGCAGCGAGTGGGATTCTGGGAGGCGGGGAAGGAGTTTGTTTTGGCCTCGGTGTGGGAGACACAGCTGGGAAATCCAGCCAGATGGGTTCAAAGGTGTTTTATGAATGTGGCAGATGTTTCATTCCCCCTGATTTGCACTGGGAGTGGCGCAGCTGATGTTTGGCATTTGGGCTGCTCCTTGGGAGTTACCAGCCGTAACCCTCACTGCTGCTGCCACAGAGGGGTCTGGGACTCCTGTCTTGATACAAAGGGGTGGGGGGAGTTGCAGACAGGGCCTGAATCCTGCCCTGGTGGGACACACCTCTCTGTTAGGAGTACTTTGCAAACTCGACCGTGCTCCCAAAGCCGGTTAATTCCTTCTAACAACACAGTGCCCCTCTCCTTCCTCTCCTCGTCCTGGGGGAGGTCTTGGCAGTGGGATGGGGGATGACGTGGCAGGGGGCAAAGAGCCTCGATCCCCATCCTTCTGAGCCAGTTTCTTTGGGTAAACTGGATTGATATTTTTAGTACTTTTTATATCTCTAAGGTGTATAAAGAGACATATTGGAAAAAAAACAAAAAACAAAAAGAACACAGTGCTGGGGAGTTATCCACAATCTTCTGGCTGGCTTCCAGGCCAGGTAATTGCGTTCCATCTACCTGAAATCCCCCTGGGGTTGTAACTGGATCTTGTGCGTTTTCCAGCCTGATATTTTTAAAGGCTTTTTAATTTTTAAAGGCTGCCGCCTTCTGCCCCAGAGGTGGCTGCTTTTTTGTGGTGGGTGAAACCCTCTAACAATAAACCCCTTGATTGGTCTAGGGCCCAATTCGCCTCTTGCCAGGCAGTCGGGAGTGACTAGAGTTAATGGCGTGAACACAGAGTAAAACAGGGGTGGGGGTGGGGAGCAGCTTTCATACTGTGTGTTGCAAAACACCTCACTGCTTTAATTGCAATAATTAGGGAATTGGATGGTGATGGAAATAAAGGCCCTGGGTTTAGAGAACTGTGTGAGAGTTTGCCCAGGGGTTGGGGGGGGTTGCCAGTTGCTGATATTAATTGTCAGAACTTGGAAGGTCACCCACTGTTACCAAAGCACCCAGAGAGGCTGTTAACCCTTGCAGTGCTGACTGACCGGGTAGCTAAGGCAGCAGTGCTAGACTGGGACGCAGGAGAGCTAGGTTCTATTCTTGGCCCTGCTGGGTGACCTCGGACAATTCACGTCCCTGCTCTGTGCCTCAGTTTCCCTTCCCATTCTTTCTGTCTTTAGACTGTGAGCTGTGTTGGGCAGTGACTGTCTCTTGGGCACATTTATAATTCAGATTCCCGTCTCCAGGAGATCACCGCCAGGCCGGCTCTGATCGAGCCAACACGCTAAAAACAGAGCACACCCCCCTGCGGCGGCATGAGCAGAATGAGGCACCAGCTGCCCCAAGAATGCGCCTAGCGTCTCGGATGGGTACGCCCTCAGGGCTGCTGGCCTTTCCCATCCCCACGGCCGCACTCTGGTTTTAGTGCAGTCGCTAGCGGGGGTAAGGCTCCTTGAGTTGTGACTCACCCCCGCCCCGCCCCAGGCTCCAGTGTAGCCACAGCCATTCTCCGTGCAGTGCCTAGCACAGTGAGACCTGGATCGCAGCTGGAGCCTCAAGGTGCGGCTGGGATACACGCAGTCAGAACCAGGGACTGGGCAGGCCTGGCTGCAGTTTCTGGTCACAGTCACAGCCGGTCTCAGTTACTGCTTAGTGAGGAGAGATGCTGGCCAGGACAAAGACACCCAGATGGTCTAGAGACGGGAGATCAGGAACTCCTCCCCTCTCACTGCACAAGGACCCTGAGAAGTGGCGCATTCCAAACCAGTCCAAGGAACGGCTTTTTCCGACAATACTGACAGCCAGTGGGACTCACTGCCACATGATGTCACTGAGGCCAAGAGCTTAGGGTGCTTCCGAAAGGATAGCAACCAGCGTTAGAACTGGGAATGCTAAAAAAAAAATGAAGGCGAGCTGGAGAAGGCTCTAACCCAACCTCTAGCAATGGAGGTCGGGAGGAAAGGTGCTGGGGGCAGGCCAGCCTGTAAATGCAGGGCTTCTAGCCCCTTCCTCTGAAGCAGCTGGTGCTGGGCACTGTCCGAGCCATGGCACTGGGCTGCTCGGATGCAGCAGGGACAGACCTATGGTCTTGCTGCAGTCAGCGGAGTCCCTCCCAATTTACACCGGTGCAACGAGACCCAGTCACGGTGTGTGGAGGGTCCATTCGGCTGACGCCAAGGAGTTGAGAGACATTGTTAGACGTGGGATCGTAACAACCTGGGAATTGCCCTAGACGGGCAGACCAGGGACCCCCCTGCCCAGCATCCTGCCCTCAGGGACAGGTGCATGTAACTCCTCCTACTGGACAGTGAAGGAATCCCTTGCCCCTAGGCGGACTGGCCGAGCGCCTCTCTGAGCCCAGGCAGTCAGCGGTCTGTCGGCCCCTATCCAGGTGGACCATGTTTGCTTCACCCCGGTTGTGGAAGGGGAGGGATAGGAGGGGTATTGGTTGCACAGGCTGGCGAAGTCAGAATCCCAGCCAATGGCAGCAGCCAGGTGCCCTCCCGAGTCACATGGCTTCTCCTGGTCATGTAGCAAAAACTTGTTTTTCCTCCCAGTGCGCCTGGTTTCCTGGAGGGAAGGCTCTGCAGGCTCAGCACAATGGGAGGAGGCCCCGCCTGCCAGGAGCCCGCACAGTTTTGAACAGGAACTGCCCAAAGCTGACCACGTTAGCCTGACCCTGCATGCACCCCCCGGCTCCTCTGTGCACAGCATAGAACTACACCTCTCACCTGCAAAGCCCCTGGGGCAGGCCAGTCGGTAGCATCACCCCCATATTACACGTGGGGAAACTGAGGCACAGAGCAGGGAAGGGACATGGCTGGCGTGAGAGGGGGATTAGAACTCAGGAGCCGTGGCTGCCAGGGCTGGGCTCAGGCCCAGGGCTTAGCTCCCAGTGCCCCTTTGCGACTCCTGCCCGGGAGTGCTCAATCCCACTCCAGGCATGTTAATTCCCAGGGGCTCCCCTGGCAGGCACCTCACCCACAAAGCAGCGTGGCTCAGAAGCCACCCCCTGGCTCGCAGCTCCTCTGGGGACAGCTTCATCCTTTCGCTTTGCTCCCAGGAGTTCAAAGAGCCCACCGGCACCGTCCCTTTGCCAAGTGCACACCCGGCCAGCGCCCCCGCCGCTCCACGGGACAAAGCTGCAGCAGAGACAACACGCAGGTGGCGGGAAAGCCCCTGACAGCCCTCCCCACTCCCTCAAGCTATTTCGCCTGGCTGACGCGTACCCCGAGGCTTCCACCCGGTTTGTGACAGCCGCACTGCAGCGGGGATCCGTCCAGCTACAGGCAAACCCAGCGCAGAACCTAGCCACAGCTCAGTCTACAGAGCCGGCTTGCCTCAGGGGAGCCTTCCCCAGCCCTGGCCCCTCATCCTCGGTCTCCCAGTGGGATTTGTGGGGAGCTTGCTCATCCTTCATCACTGCTGAACTTACACCCAGTGTCCCGTCCCCTCCATGCCTCAACTCAGATTGAGTCTGGAGCCTTCCCTTGTCTCCCATTGCTTTCCTGGGCTTAATGTAGAAGTGTTTCAGGGCAATCTCTCTGCCTTTGCCACTTGTGCATTTGCTCAGCGCGCTACCACCTGCCTTTCTTCCTCCCCTGCCTCTTATCTGACCATGCTGTCTCCCAGCTCAGGGTCTTCCACCAGCCACCTGCTATCTGCGCCCAGCCTCCCCTTGGTCTGTTCCTGGTGGGTGGCTCCTCTGCTGGGAGCGAGGCAGGGCCCGGGAGGCAGAGGGGGGTAGCTAGATGGAAGACCAGAAGGATTAAAGGACAGATAAGAAGAGGGAAAGGGTGGATGTGTTGGGGGATGAGCAGATAAACACGAGGATTAAGGGCCAGACAGGTAAATGCGTGTTTATGGAGCGAGAAATAAATAAAGAGATACAAATGCCGAGTGATAAGCAGTGGAGCAAAGGGGTGAAGGGACCGAGAGAGAAATAGACGGTCCGAGACATGCTGGGGGAAGAGTGGGCGGAGGAAGACGTGCTAGAGAAGGAGAGTGAAGATGTGCTGGGAGAGCGGTGGGACAGATAGGTACCCAGATGGCTTGGAAGCATCTCAGGCCAGTGGCTACATCCATCTCTTCAACCGAGCCACCCTGGTCAGTGTGCAGCCAGCTCCTGCCATGATCCGCTGTATCCGCCTCCCAGCCCAATGCAGCCAACAGGAGAAGCCCAGAATTCAAGACAGACCCGTCACAAAGCTCCCCCAAGCCAACAGCACATCAGGCTGACACAGTGAAGGCACAGCAGCAGTACAGAGGCGAGTGACACGGCCAGTGTCTCATCTGAACACCCTAACCCCATGAGGGGAGCGGGAAGTGTCCTATCAGTGTGAGATGATGTGAGACTCGAACCCATGACCTGAGTCCAGCCCCTCAGACACTCAGCTCAAGCAGTGCTGTGGCTGGGCCCAATCCTGTGAGGTGGTGAGCACTCAACCTCTCACCCCCCCCGACCAGGGAAGTGTGGTGCTCAGCCCACATCAGGCTCAGACCCAGCACGTGGAGCATCTGTTTTGGCTCAGAGCCGTGGAAAGTTCCCACGCGGCTGCAGGGAGCTGGGCGGACGATCAGGGCAGGGCTCCTGCAGAGGAGGGCCCCATGAACCCCAGAGGTGCCCCCCATCCCCCAGCGTGAGCAGTTCCAGCAGGGCTGGACCCTGGTGCGGTGTCAGCGCTGGGCTGGGCATCCCTGAAGACAGCGCCCAGGCAGGAGGGTGGTGGCACGGAGAGGCTGTGAGGGAGGGGGCCCGAGGGCTGCAGCGACCGACCACGGGGTGGGTGGCTGGGGGCCACCCCACAGAGCCGCCTGTTGCTGCCTTGGCTTGAGGTTGCCCTCGGAAAGAGCAGGAGGAGCTAGTCAAGAAGAACTGGCCCAGGCCTCATGACCTCAACGGGAGGGGAACTGGCCCCAGGCCCTTTAAATTGCCACCAGAGCCCCACTGCTGGAGCCCTGGGTTAGGGCTGCGGGGCTCTGGGGGTTATTTAAAAAGTCTGGGGCTCCTGTTGCTTCTACTGCCCCGGCCCTTTAAATAGCCATGGGGGCCCCGTCACTTCCCCAGGGCTCCCGTGGCTATTTAAAGGGCCGGGGCAGTAGAAGCAGGGGAGCCCCAGGCCCTTTAAATAGCCCCTGAGCCCTAGGCTGCTGCTGATGCTACCCCGGTAGGGGAGGGAGGGAGGAGGAGGGGACACTTTCTGTGCAGGGTGGGCTGTACCCCCTATACCTGCACCCCCTGCCTGCACCAGCCCCGCACCCCCTGCCCTGCCCACAACCAGCCCCTGTCTCCAGCCAGCCCCACACCCCCCTTTTTTCACATTTTTTTTTTAGTCATCCCTACCGGGGCCCCACCGAAAATGTTCCAATTGGGCCCTTCACTTCCTAAAGCCGGCCCTGGCTGTCTGGAGGGGGCGGGAGGGACTGGCCCCCTGACAGGCTGTGGGGGGCACATCCACCTTGCCTGCAAAGAGGGACATGTTAAGAAAGGGGGTCGGGGTAGAAGGCCTAGGAGACGGACAGACAGACTCTGCAGGTGGAGGGAAACAGGAAGGATGAGTGGAAACAGGGACTCCCCAACCTAGCCCCTCTCGTCTGTCATTCTCTCCCCTTTTCCCCTCACTGTCCTGTTCTTCTTCCTCATCTCCTGTCCCTGCCCAGCTCCCTCCTCTTCCTCTTTCACTCCCCCATCTCTCTCACCCCACATTTGGGGTTTCCCCTAAGCTTTGCGGGGGAGGGGTTAGTTATGCAGCCTCTAGGGCTCCACCTACCCCACACGTTGGCCCCTAAAGTTTGCCGTCACTTCCTGTGCTGGTTCAGCTTCCTGGCCCCCAGGTCCAGGTGATAGCAATGGAGGGAGGCCTAGTGTAGACAGGGCTCTGTGCAACCCTCAGCATTTGAATCATCATCACATTGTGTAACCCTGCTCCGACCTTCAAACCCCAACTGCTCCCTTCACCTCAGCTCCATCGCTGGGGGGGTGGCTGGCCTGAGGTAGGCACTTGTGGGGCAGACAGGCTGGGGTCACCACCTCGCTCTTTCCCAGCTGAGGGGGCCAGGGCGGGAGCCGTCAGTCAGCCAGAGGGGTCGCTGCTGAGCAATGGGGGGGCAGACAGTGGTTTGCCCAGCTCACCTAGCCCCCGGTCAGGGCTAGGAGGGGAGGCAAAGCCAGCGCTTGTGAGGCACCGTGCCAAGCCCAGCTCTTTGAGTGGCTCAGGCTCTGTGCTACCATTTTGCACAGGAAATAACTCTGGGATTTACTGGGATGGCGGCTGGCTGCACCCAGGGTCAATGCTAGCCTCTAATCTGGGACACCCCCGCCCATGCAGTCTGGGCAGCTGGGCGACTCTATTGCTCCCAGGACTGATGCCGAGCCCTGGTTCAAGCCTATAAAATGGCATCTCGTTCATTTAAAGACATTTCCTTTTCTAGTTGATATGCAGCCCCATCCATTCAAATGTGCCATGTGATGGGCTCGCTGTCCCCATTGTACAGGTGGGGAAACTGAGTCAGGGAGCGGTGAAATGACTTGCCCCAGTCCATACAGCAGGTCAGCAGCAGAACTCAGACTAGACCCCCCCATCCACCACCTAGTCTCATGCTCCATCCACTAGACCACACAGCCTCTCCGCTAGCAGACTATTTTCAGCTCTCCCTGTGGCATGGGGAAATGTACCCCACATCAGGGTGAACTGTTGAAAGCTTGAAAATTTTCACAAACTGAAAAAAATAAAACGCCAGCTCTGGCCAACTGCACTGGGGTTTTTTTTCAATCAGCTCGGACAATTTCATTTCAGCCTCTTTTTCCTTTGCCTTTTTTAAAAAAAAACTCTCGTTAGTCTAGGTCGCGAATACATCGCCAATGAAAAAGTCCATTCAAAACTGGCATTTTTCATTTGGAAAATGTCAAAATGAAACATTTTGACAATTTCAGCCCCCTTTGATGCGGGAGATGTGCTAAACCCACCCCTTTTTGAGAAGTTTGGGTTGCAACAAGTTGGCATCGAAATTGGAACAGAAAAATCCCCATCCGGCTCTAGAAATACTATCTTTGGTCCAACTGTACAATGGGGCTAAGGGTTTTCTTGGGCCAACCTCCCATCCTCCACCCTCACCAAAGTCCAAGGTCGCCCCAGGAGCCAGCCCACTTGGCTCTAGTCTCTGATTCATCAGCACACCTGGCCCGGCAATCTAGATAACTAGCAGCTTGCATCATTCCTCAGTCTTTAAAGATCATAAAAACTTGTGTTGTAAAATTTTTAAATAGATTTTATTTATTGTCCAATATATTTCAAGCACAACAGGTCGTATATTTTATGGGGCCTATAACCCAAACAGGGCTGCAGATGAAGGAAAAAATGGGTTACGTTCCCCTAAAGGGTTGTAACTAATAATGCCACGTGTTTTCTATATATTGTTGCACCGTCAGCCCAAGGGTCTTCAAGAAATTTACAAACATTAATTCATTAAGCCTCGCAACCCCTTGGGGAATTTATTACAGGAATAATTCATTGTTCAGCCCTGCTACCTTACAGGTTGGAAAACTGAGGCATAGTGCGATCTAGTGGGGGTGACTTAGCCACAGTCACACAGCTAGTATAGAAAGACCCTCCCCACCCCTTAACTGCTAGCCCTGGCCTTAACCTCACTCCCATCCCTCCTCTTTGTCAGGTGATGTTCCACACGACCTGCGGGGGGCATGTTAAGGACAAGCAGGTGATCTGGGTAATATCTGATATCTCCTCCATTGGGTTGGACTGCATCTCAGTGTTTCCAGCACCTCCCTAGCTTATGGGGAGTCTCACCACACGTGATGGGTTTTTTCCTTAAAGCCCCAGCTCCTGGAGTCATGTTATTTCAGCAGCATCTCAGCTTTTGTTTTACAAGGCTGTTTGGGATGTACAGAAAAGCTTGACCAGATTTCCTGAGTGTATCTGAGCAGCACAGAGACCCCAAGGCAAAGAAACAGAACCTGACATTTATTTATTTATTTTTAAATCTCATGATTTTTAAGCCAACCTCATGATTTATTGGGGTCTGACTCATGAGATTTGACTGTCCAGGGCTGGTGGCTTTAATATCCTAGATGAGCGGATAAGGTGAGGCATTGTGCTTTGCGTGCATGGACCTGAATCCCACTGTCAGCAGGTCTCATTTGTGTCTTGTCCACACCAAGAGGACGGATGGGCCAGTGGTCAGAGACCCTGCCTGAGGAGGGGCAGGGACAGTTCCTCGCTCTACCCCGGACTCCCCATGGTGCTGTATGGTCAGATTTGCAAAGCTGCTCTGCTCAGGGTTACAACATCTAACTGATTTCAGCACCTGAGTTTCAGTTTCAAAAGTGACTGAGGCCTGGGCTAAGTTTAAAAATCAGGTGTTGTACAGACAAAACTACACAGGATCCTTTCAGGGGGCAAGACAAAGATGCCACATTTATTATGATAATCTAATTTATGACCAATAACTAATATCTTAATCCTTATACACACAGATTGTATCTAATACCTATACACACACACACACACCCATCAGATGTTCTGCAGCTGCTGCATAGTTACCAGTCCTGAAGATAGCTTAAGTTCATGGCTTGATTTTGCAGCTTGGGTTCGTAGCTTGTGGCGGCTAACTGGCCAGGAAAGCCAGGCACAAGGACGAGCTGGGTCTCTGTTGGGCGCGCACCGATGTCCCTCCATGGCCACGTCCAGACTAGGAATTAAAATCGATTTTAGATACGCAACTTCAGCTACGAGAATAACGTAGCTGAAGTCGAATTTCTAAAATCAAGGTACTCACCAGTCTGGACGGCGCCGCATCGATGTCCGCGGCTCTCCGTGTCGATTCCGGAACTCCGTTCGGATTGATGGAGTTCCGGAATCGATGTAAGCGCGCTCGGGGATCGATACACCGCGTCCAGACTAGACGCGATATATCGATCCCCGAGCAATCGATTTTAACCCGCCGATGCCGCGGGTTAGTCTGGACGAGGGCCATGTCGGCAGCAGAATGTTACCCTCCCAAGGTCTTCTATCTCACCCATTCTTTTTGTGGGCTTTAGTTTGAATCCAGAGTCTATAGGTCTTGTTGTGTTATGCTGCCTCTGGGTTTGGTGATTGATCACCCGTTAATTGCAGGCGTGACTTTCAGCCTAGGACCTGGCTTTGATCTTCCTTCTATTGTACCTTTTCTTTTTAGGGTGGACTCTTCTTACTTTGTTAGGGCTCTTGTTTGCATCTTCAGCCGGTGGGGTTTGTGGGGGAAAAGACCACCACTCAGTTGATTTTGGATCAGACAGCCTGAGGCACCTTTATTGTTATAACAAGACTACAAGATTACAAGTATACATATAGGGAGAGACAGCGTAATCCCATGCAAGGGGTAGGCTGCTCTGCCTTTACAATTTTCACCAAGCTTATAAAGGTTAAAATCGCAAAACGTCATACTGATTACACAAGTTATTTGTCCTTTTCTGGTAAATTAATATTGCAAATCAGCAAGCTATTTTAACATATATCATGCATTTTGGCAGTGATTGAGCTGGTCATTTTACAATTGAGCAAGCTATTTCCACACTTATCATGCATTTTGGCAGAGGGTGAGCTGGTCATTCTGTAACTCCACCTTGCAGTTACCGTAAGCAGGCAATGTTTGCTACACTATACTTGCCTAAAGCTAAACTGGCACTCAAGTGACCCCTTGTCCCCCCTCCTAGTTCCTCTTTTGCCAGTGTTCCATACCCCGCTTTCTTATATCTAGTTTCTCCACACCCAGGGCACACCCAGTGCGGATAAACAAGTTTCTTTGAGAACTAAAACCATGGCTTTTATTTTGCATTTATTTAGCTTGCATGGCCTGTAAACTAATAAAGCTAAAAGCATATTATTGTTGCAATATTATATGTTAAAATCACAAATGTTTATATCAATGGCAGGGCTCTGCAGCAGGGACAGATAGATTACTGTTTCAGTCATGGCCCTGGTACAACATCCGACCAGTGACAGCAACCTCCAGAAGGCTTTGGTAGCAAGACAAGATCCCATATAAACAGTTACCCCATTTCTTCATACCTTAATGCTTAGTATGCTAATAAACCCATATGCAGGCCTCGGGATCCAGACAAAAAAACTGGTTTTATTTAGCATTTGTTTAGTTAGAGCCTGGAGGCTACACACAGGGCCTGCAAAAACAATTGCAAAGTTCATTTAACTATAAAATAATAGCAAAGCTTATTTAACAAGGCGGGAGGGGGTTACATTCCCTATCAGGTTTGAACTTTATTTCATCAGGACAGGCTGGGGCTGGAGGTTGATTCCATCATTCATATGTGCCACATTCACACATCTAAACTAAACTAATAAGAGTACAGCAGGGTTTGCAAAAATGAAGGTTGGAGGAAGCTTTTACAAAATGGAGTCAGAGTTTTAAAATGGGGTTTAAATTACAATATGGCAAACAGTGAACAGAAGTTACAATGTAGGCAAGTGTAGTGAATGGTGAACAGAAGTTACATTAATAAAGTGAACAATTAAAAACAATTTCATTTATCAGTTCTACACAGGTTGACCTCGGTACGTGGCTCAGGGCTGTAAAAAGGTCATGCTCCCAGAGCCGTAGCTGTGCTGAACTACCCCCAGCAGAGACACGGCTAGATCAACAGACCAAGCCTTCCAAGGACGTCGCTACCACCTCGCGGAGAGGAGGATTCACGCCATTGCTGGAAAATCCCTTCCATCAAAGCAGGAAGCTTCTAACCTATGGCGCACCGGTGGCACGGGGACAGCACCGTAGCCGTGCCACTGCAGTGTAGACCTGGCCTTGGTCTCTTTGGGCTTCAGTTCTCCATCTGTGCACAAACAGCGAGGGCATGAGATAAATATGCTAACGAGAATGGCGTGCTTGGATCGTGGGGCAACAGAGAGCCTCCAGGTAGCGTAGAGAGACCCCGCCTTGCTGGGGTCCGTACCTCAGTTCTAGACGTGCTCTTGTTTCCCTTAGGAGCCGAGTGTCGTGCGAGTAACAGCTGTCACCGGTGGGTCAGTTCCTCTCTCACCCTCTCCCTGCAATGGGGCTTTTCCGGCTCTCATGACTAGACCAAGGCACCTCGGCAGCCCAGGCAGCTCAGGAGCTCTGGGGGGATCCTGGAACATTGAACAGAAGGGGCTCCATCCCCTTCAGTGCCAGCCCCCAGTAAAGGAACCGCAAGGGCATCCTGTGCTAATTGCCCAGGGGGCTGCAGTGAGACAACCATAAGCTGCAGAATTTGGAATTGCTACCGGAGGACGTAGCAGATCAGGGCTACAATGATTAGGGAGGTAGCAGGGTCTAGCATATGGGTGGGAAGAAGCAGAAGCAGTGTTAGACTCACTGGGGCCCAGGCCAAGGCTGAAGCAGAAGCCGGAGCCACTTAGCTTTGCAGGGCGCCCTCTGGGGAGCAGACAGCGAGCTTTGGTGCCTATTAACGGGAAGGTTCTGTTCCAGCCTATGGAGGCATGAAGCGGGAAGACCCTGGAAAAGCAGTGGAGGGAGCAGGTGCCCAGGAGACCAGGGGGAGCAGGGGGAGAGCGACCAAGAGCTTTGAGGGTGAAGCAAAGCCTGGAAGGAGCCAATTCACCACTGCTGCGGGGAGTGGGGTGTCCTGGTTGGTTGGTCAGCAGTGAGCTGCTGGTGCTTTCAATTCACATGGGCTGCGCTGCAGGGGGCCCGTGGCCCTAACAGGCGGCCCGTTCTTCTCAGAGCCCTGGGCTTCTGGCCGGCAATGGACCTGAAAAGCGCTGCCACCCCCACGCCTGTTTCTGTCATGACTTGATTTCCCTGGCCCCAGAAGCATGCACAGTGGAGGGGAGCATGTGCCCCCCCGACCCCCTGCTGCAGGGAGCTCACAATCCCCAGATGCATTATGCCCTGCATGATTCCCCCCCACCCCGCCCTTACTGTCTGCTCAAGTTTATTACTGTCTCCCCTCACCTCGTGCGGCATTAACCCTGTACTGCCCTCACTCTAACCGCTTGGCTGTAAGGGCCATGTTTTGCCAGCCTCCCAGGATAGGGAAGGATGAACCATATTTAAAAGGCAGCAAGGGGGAAGGGTGGGGGAAGGCTGCGAAAGAGACCATTGGGAGAGAGGCTTGAGAAGAGAGTGAGTGGGGTAGAGGCAGGAGCTGAGCCAGGTGGGGGTGCATCATGTCACTTTCGTGGCTGGTACAGGAGGATAGCAGCCTACTGCTGGTGCCAGCTAACAGAGCTGCTCCTTTAGCTCCAGCAGCAGAAGCTGGCTGTGCAGTGCTGAGGGATCTGAGTTTGAGGCTGGGGCTGGGGATGGGGATGAAGAGTGAGCCTAGGCTGGGGCCATTGCTCCTGCGGCCAGAGGCCCAGCAGAGCGCCGTGCCAGGCTCGGGATCCTGCCCAGACAGCATTCCACGGGGCAGAAAAGAATCCGCCAGGAAGCTTTCTGAGCAACGGAGCATGAAGGAGACGCGCCCTGGAGGGATGCAGGCCAGACACTGATTAGAACCGGCCTTGCTCTCCCAGGAAGGGCTGCGAGGAGAAGGCTGACGCTCAGAGGGCGGCCGTTCAGAGATGCTTCCCTGGCCATAAATCCCCACGTGTTGACAGCTCTGGGGCTGGGTGGCAGAGCCCAGCCCCTGCTGGGTCGCAGCTCTGCCGAATGCCTTTCATCAGCCTGGGGAAAGGCGAGAGGAACATCTGGAGTGGAGGCTGGGGGGCTTATGGAGAGAGCAACGGCTTTTCACACACTCTGACCGCAGCTCCCTTTCCCCGTCGTTCAGCAGCGAACCGGCCCACGGGCCCCTGCCACGGAGCCCACATCCCTGATCTCCCACCACGTGGGTTCCCAGGCTATGGATCCTTTGGGTCCCAAGGCGGGAGCCCCCAGCCTGGCCTGCTGGGGATGTTCAGTCCAGCTGCTTTGGTTTCTGAAAGTCTATTTACTCAGTCACCAGTTTTAGCAGGACCTGCCATTGTCACTATGTCACATATGCTGGTCATTCATTTTACAATCCCAGCAAGACTAGATCTGAGACCCTCCTCCCAGCCCTGACAATTTTCTGTCTGACCAGGAGAATCCCCTTCTGCTCTCAGCTGTATAGAGCCTATGACACACAACTGAGCAGTTCTGATTCCATGCAGCAGAAAGCAGTGGTGCACATCCACATTAGCTTAATACACCCTATTAGAGATAGTGTCGTTTAGGCAGAGATATCTTCCTACAGCACCCATTTGACTGGCAATCTGGAAACAGCCAGTGTCCTGGGGAATAACAGAGCTCTGCTGGGATAGCATCAGCTAATGGCTAGAGCAGGATATTGTGCATCAAGATTCCTTAGTTCTCTACCCAATGACTCAGTGTGTGACCCTGGCCAACCCATTTCCCTTTGTCATGCTTGTTTCCCCATCAGCCAAAGGGGTATCATACCCACCTCCAGGGCTATGGGGTTTAGGCTTAAAGTGCTCTGTGATCCTCCCATCATGCAAAGTGCAAGTTACACAAATTTGTTCTCTTGGGAAGGAAGGAGTCAGGGTTCTCTCTCGAGCCCAGCCAGAAATAACTTTTTTCCTTTTCTGCCCCATGGAGAAGAATGAAAAACCGAGCGCCACAAACTCTGATTAACAAAAGGAAAATCCAGCCTCCCAAACAGGTGCTCCACAGGGCCCCTTAAATCCCAGCACAGCTGGGAACTGGCGCTGTGTACGGGCAATTATTTCTGCTTGTCATCTGCACTTGGAAAGGCACATGCCAGCCATACCAGCAGGCATGAGTCAGCCGGCGAGGTAGTGGGGGGAGAACATCCCCTGTTATGCCCTAGATCGGCCTCTGGAGGGGCTCATGTGGCAGGTCAGAGTCAGCACTCAGCTGGAAGGAATATAAAAGGAGGATGAGGCTGATGGACCGTGGGATTCTTGCTGGCTGCCTGGGCTACTTCATGTCTCCCGAAGTCCCAGCCTGGCCTCTGATCTCACAGAAAGAAAGTCTGGGGTTATTACAGTAACAAGGCTCCACCCAAGCTCCCAGCCCCATGGCGCTGGGCGCTGTACATTCACACAGGGCGAGAGAGACTGCCCCTGAGAGCTTGCAGTGCAGCTAGTCAGAGTGGTGGGAAAGGAGAGGCTCAGCCCACACATCAGGAGCAGGAACAGAAGCCAGATCTCCCAATCACTAGACCACACTGCCTCTGCTCGACCACCTTCCTCCCCGCCTCTACTGAGCCTCCCAGTTCGCCTGGCCCGCTGCTGCTAACCACAGCAAGTAGGCGAAGAGCAGGTCCCTCTGGCAGCAGAGAGGTGGTGGGACGGTGCTCTGGGGCGAGGAGGGGCAATCGCGCCTGCCTAGCTGGGTGGATTGTTTTTTGTCCTTTGGCAATTTTCGCTATTCTCGAGACAGCACCTAAGACCAGCCCGGTGTTGGCAGGTGGGAGGCAGCACTGTGGGACGGTGGGAGCCAGGCCCCAGGAATGTGTCCACCTCAGCCCAGCACTGCCCCCAGGGCTTTCGCAAGGCCAGGAATGCAGGCGAAGGGCAGGGGATTAACACAGTTAATCAGCTAGCACAGGCAAAGATGCATTATTGCAGAGATGGGCCCGATCCTGGGCTCACCCCCACCGGTGTAAATCAGGACACATTCCCTGGAAGCCAGGGGGATGTCAAATCAGCAGAAGATTAAAATCAAGCCCATAATCAATAAGGCTCCGATGCTGCCATCAGGAGGATGCAGGGGGGCTCTCATTGGAGGGGGGTGGCACTCGGGCTTTTCATGGTCTCAGGGGTCCATGCTAGCGGATCCAACAGCAGGATCAGGGCCTTCGGGAGGAGAGCAGCAGCAATCCACACCCCATGGCGGGGGCTGGAAATGGGGTGCCCTGGCTGTGAGAGAGGGGCTGCCGGGCGGAAATGGAGCCAACCCGCCCTGCTGGGCAGCCTATCGGACCGTCTGCTTCAGTAGGCTATGGAGAGGTGAAGGCAGCGTGGCAGCAGCCCAAGGGTTAACTTTCCGCCACTAAGTGGGGGCAGAGAAAACCATGCTGCTTCCCCAGGAGGCTGAGCCCAGCCAACCCAAGCTCCTGGCCCATGGGGAGACCAGGTGAATAACCTCCGCCCTACCCCCTCCCGCTCTGCCCTCAGGCTCCAGCTCTGCAAAGCTCCCCTATGCAGTGACAGTGTCACTCACTGCCAGCAGCAGCTGCCCCTTGGGTCTCTGGGGCTCGGCCCCTTAGGGCAAATCAGACTCCACTCCACCTCGGGATTGTAAAATATCCAGATCAGCTTCTATCCTCCCCCTTGGCATGGCAGGGCATGGGGGTGCCAAGGCCTCGGCCCCACGCCCTGCCTGGAATTGTAGAGGGAGAAAAAAAGGCCACAACATGGTCCTGCTGGAGATCTCCCAGTGCTTTACAAGATACTCAGGCTCACAGTGCCCTGGGCAGGCAGGGAAGTGGGATGATGCCCATGAGGGTATACACCCTCATGCTTCAGTGCATCCGCTAACCTCTACCTCATCGGGGTCAGGAAGAAACTTCTCCTGGGGATAGGTTATCTCCTAACTTCTGGTTAGGGGGTTTCTTGTACTGCCCTCTACTGCTGGCCCCTGCTGGCGGTTGCGCTGGATGGACGCCGGAGCTGGTTTGGTCTGGCGGTTCCTAGAGGCTAGTCCTTCCAGGAAAGCTTTGTACCTTTTGCTCAGCACCAGGATCTCTCCAAGAGGGGAAATGGCTTAGCAGTTACAGCAGAGAGCTGGCTGTTCAGACTCCTGGTGGCTTCCCCAGCTCTACTGCTGGCTGACCTTCCACAACTCCATTAGCCCAACGGTTTCAAGCGAGGCTGCCTAAGCCAGGCACGTGAGGGGTGCTGAGCACTTGCATGGTTCAGTATCAGGCCCTCTGGGTCCATCCGGCTGTACTGCAGCTGGGAGCGAATGAGACTTGTTTGAGCTCAGACCCAGAGCACAGAGGCGGCTGAACATAGATGACTAGGCCGAGCCGCGGCTTGTGCCGCGACATCCATGCTGCTACTTTTAGTGCACTAGCGCGAGCCGTGCTAGCATCAGTGTGTCTACCCAGGTGGAGCTCCCTCCCTCCTGCGGTGTCCATATAGTTACTGATCCTCTGCCCCAGTACAGAGCTAGGTATAAACCCCTTCGAGGAGGGGCTGGGGGCTCCTCCTCTGGGAAAAGACTGTATCCATAGAGGGTCGCCTCGGCCCCATCTCTGTCACAGAGAGCTCCATAATCAATAAGGCTCCGATCCTGCCATCAGGAGGATGGGAAGGAGCAGTGCTGATGAGAGGCCTGTCAGAGTCCTTCCAGCAACTCCAGTCCCAGCATCCCCAGCAGGGGGCGCTGTCAGGAGGGGGGCAGAAGTTCTGGCGGGGAAGGGGCTTCCGGCAACTCCAGTCCTAGCAAAGTAACCAGCAAATCCCATCTTCTAAGCAGGAGCCCGAAAGCTCTAGTGTTTCTGGGACCAGGGAGGAAAGGCCAGAGAGGCACGGATAGCAGAGTGCAGGTGCATCCAAGGGCATTGCCGAGGCTCCAGACCCTGTGTCTGCCCCATCTGCCAGCCGGTCAGCCCAGCGACGCGCCAGCACAGGGCGCTCAGCACATGCCAGAGCTGTGAGGCAGCCCAACAGTGCCCGGCACCCAACCAGTCATGGGTGGTTGCAGAGACCCAGCTGGACAGAGCTGGGTGCCCCCGGATACTGACCCCGTCTAGCTGGCTGGCATGGGGTGGTTCTTGGCACAGCTCTCCCCAGGGTGGGGGCCATAGGGGTGACAAGCAGGGAGCTGAGCTCTCTGGCTCCTCCAGGCGAGGGAGCAGCCCCTCGCCCTGCCAGCTCTGAACATGGCCCCTTGTCCCGCCTCAGAGCCTCACAGGCAGGGGGCCAAGGGGAACCCCAAGCAGGCGGAGGGAGGCAGGGCCAGGCAGGAGAGAGGGCAGTGATAGAGGGGGGCTCCCACAGTGGCTGGCAGGGGAGTCCCGGCACAGATCCTCCTCCCCAGCAGGGCACTGGAGGTGGCTGGGTCTTTCCCAGCTGCTCACAAGCCTGGAACTTGGCTGGGTGTTACTAACCCATGCTGAGACGCTCCTGGCCAGTTCCTGCTGTGAAGCCTGGAGCCCCCTGACAACCATATGCCCCCTTCCTAGCCTGCCAGCCCTCCTGCCTCTCCTGGCGATGGGAGCAGTGCCTGCTCTCCCATCAAGAGCCAGCCCCACAAGCATCGCCAGCTCACTGCTGAATCCCTGGGCGCTGGCAGCTCTCTCCCCCCCCCCCCGCCACCCCGTGGGTGCTCCCTGGGCTCAGATGGGACTGGCACGTGGCAGTACACTGTCCCCTCGTTCTGCTGAATGGCAGTGTGCTGTTAAAAGCAAGACCCCTGGTCACTGGCTCTGTCCTCTCCGCAAACCAAGGCGGGTGTCTGACGTGGCGAGAGCAGCACCCGGGCCCGGGTACTTTTTATGTCCTCACAGCTAGTCAAGGTCAGCCCCATCGCCCCCTCTTGGATCCCCCCTCGAGAGCGCCTCCTAGCTGGCAGAATCCACACCTCCCTCCCTGTGGGGCTCTGGCACCGCCAGCCCCATGCAGAGAAGCCTCGGCGAGCAGGGCTGGGCCTCGCAGCTCAGGCAGCAGAGGTGCCAGGCTCGGTGCCCACCACAGCCCAACCCGGATTGTGGCATCACAGGGGACAGCTCAGAGTCCCTCACCCCCACCCCGTCTCTCACTCCTGCTCCCTGTGCGATGAGAGGCCCCCACAGCAGCAAGATTAAAAGGGACTGAATCCCAGTGGCAAAGGGATTGCTGAGTAACCTACAATTACCCTAGGAACGGCTGGCCTCCTGGGAGCTGCCCTGTCTCGGCCCCTTTAACTGAGCCACCCAGCGGGTTGGGGGGGGCTCCTGCTGGCTGACAAACCAGTCCTTATGTGGTTTCTAAGATCCCTGGTGCCCCCCACAAGCCCCAGACTCTCATGACCCTCCCTCTTGCGCGTCACCCACATGGCCAGCATCCCCAGAGGGTGCAGGGTGTGGTTCCTGTGGTCCCTGGGCTGGGGTCTGGCTGCCTGTCCCAGCCTCTCGCCTGGGTCAGAGCGGACACCGGCTGAGGCATCCCCGCCGTGGGGCATTTCCAGACAGGGGGTCAGTGCTGCTGGGCTTTCCCCACCACGTGCCCCATAGCCCTGCTCAGCGCTCAGCCCTCGCTCGCTGCTGTCACGGCAGCTCCCCCTGCAGGCAGAACCCAGCTCGAGCCGAGCCAGCTGCCGGGCCCTCTGGAGAGTGGGGTGGAACAGAAGGGATCATCCAGCAGCACCAATGCCCCCTTCACGTGCAGGCCAGAGACACCACATCAGGGAGCGGCGCACAGCAAGGGCAGCAGCCCCACGGCATTCACCAACTCCTGCAAGGAACACAGCAAGCGGGGGAGGCACCTGCTGGCCTAAGTGTCCGTTCCCTGAGGTCCGTTTGCATGTTCCCCCTTCCCTCCCCAAGAAACAAGCCAACCCCAAGTGCAATTAGCTCCAGAAGGTTTTCAGTCCTGCTAACGAAACAGCCAAAGCAGCCGCTGCCTGGCCATCAGGAGCAAGCCCACAACAAGTAGGGTAACCAGATGTCCTGATTTTATATGGACAGTCCAGATTTTGGGGGTCTTTTTCTTATATAGGCCCCTATTACCCCCCACCCCTTGTCCCGATTTTTCACACTTGCTGTCTGGTCACCCTAACAACAAGCCAGCAACGAAGAAATCCTGACCTTAGCAGCCAGGCCACATGGCAAGAGCCCAGCAATCCTACATCAACAAGCTGGCAACTCTAACCTTAATAAGCTAAAGCCCAACGAGCTAGAAACATCTCGGCTCTCCCGCAGACGCCCCGCGTGACCTCACGGTGTCTCTCTGGCCCTCTGTTCATTAACCCTTCCGTTCCCCGCCTTTGGGCCGTGTTGGGTATTCAGACTGGTGGCCCTTTGGGACAGGGACTGTCTCTCGCTATGTGCTTGTACTGCACCCATCTCGCTTCAGGCCTGCAGCGCCATTGTCCCACTAACAAGAAGCAGCAACCCGACACGGGTAAAGAAGAACCCTGTTCAGACAACCCAGCAGCCCTTACCATAACAAACCAGCGACCCTACCATAACAAAGTGGCTGGGGCACTCACAGCACAGAGGACACTATTTTAGCAAGCGAATGCCACTAAGCCAGACCGGATCACAGCGCCGCCTACAGGATCAGCCATGGGAGAGTTCTCAACTCCCCGGGCATAGGCAGCCGGCTAGGTGAGATCCCTGGCAGTGCCCGGTTGCTGTGCTGGACAGAGACATCCCACAGGCCCCAGTCATGGAGCAGCAGGAATCCTGCGGTGCAGGGCTCTGCCTGTGTGTGGCCAGACATGCTGGCAGTGACTGTTAGAAATGTAGAATGCAGAGTAGCGGACAGAGACCCCCGGCTGCCCTGGCCTGCCCTTTCCCCATGGCCCCCCACCCAGTCCCGGCATTCCCTGAGCCCATGAAGGCCAGCATCAAGGGCCGAGCTGAGATGGACGGAGCTGGAGGCGTCTGCTATCACCTCTCTCAGCCAGGCTGGCACGTAACCAAGGTGTCCTGCCTCCACCTGCTGGAATTAAACCCGTTCCACAGGGAGCAAGCAGAAGGCCAGCACTCCTGCAGACCCAATGCCACTCGGCAGCAGGCAGGGCCTGCTAGGGCTTCCTGGCACTGCCAGGTTCTGGGTGGGTGGCACATGCCCTAGGTCTCCTGGCAGCATCTCCCCAAATCACGGGGCCTGGGAGCCCCTGCACTGACCTGAGGTGGGTTACTGAGGGGAACAGCTCTGGCTGGACCCCTGCTCCCTAGAGAGTTCTCCCCTTATATTGAGAGCCTTCAGTGGGTGCCCTCTTGGTACATGACAGCAGATAAACCCTAATCACCAAAGGTACCCTGAGATACTTCCTTAACACCTGCCAATGACTACCCCAGGCCCACCAACAGGGCACCCGCGGCCCACCAGCAGGGCCCGGCAGCTCCTCCCTTCCAGTCTCCCAGAGGTCATCTGGTGGGATGGGAGAAGTAAGCAGACGCTGGGCTTGGCTCACCTGGAATCACTGCTCTCAGGTCGTGTGCCCGCTAGTCGACTGGCCCACAGAATCCATCCCCAGCCAGCCACCTCCCAGGCTCCACCAGCACCCACCAAGCAGCTACACTGCAGGGAGCAGCTTTGGGCCTTTGAACCCCAGGTGAGGGGAGACAGGCTGGGAGGCCCAGAGGCTGGAGTACTGAAATGGCCAAGCAGACCTTAGAAATCCACGCTAGGGAC
The DNA here is from genome assembly GCF_007399415.2 of Gopherus evgoodei. Classification (NCBI taxonomy): domain Eukaryota; kingdom Metazoa; phylum Chordata; order Testudines; family Testudinidae; genus Gopherus; species Gopherus evgoodei. The sequence continues at coordinate 5,550,609 of NC_044339.1, read as the reverse complement.
CACAGCCACCTGGCCCTTCCCAGCAGCAGCAGGGATAGAACTTACGCCCTCAGTGTTTGAGCGACAGGAGAATCTCCATTCGCCAACAGCACTACAAGGCTTTTGACACCATTCTGATTTCATCCAGCAGAGGACACCACCATGTTAGCCTCTTTATTATCATAGCTTCAGCCTCCAGTGAGCTGAGCTGTCCCCTCGATGAGGGTGAAGGATGGAGATATGGAAGACAATGGAGGGAGTCCATCCAGTGTGTGATCTCTGGCTCAGCTCCTGTCTGGTCTGAATCCCAGCTGGATTCTAATTAAATTAATTATCCTTCATATGGCCCCAGAGTGGAAGGGGTTTGTCCTCAGGCGCCTGGACCTGATTCTAGAGACAAGTGAATGGGGCGAGCAGGTGGTGTTCAGACCCTCTTCCCTCAGCCCCATGGCACAACTCCAACCCAGGCCACGCAGATGGGATGAGGCGGCACAGATTGGTGGGGAGCCTGGGGGGGAACGTCGACCCGTCCTTTCCTAGGTGGCTTTGTATGCAGCCATTGTTAATGGGCATTTAGCTGGGGATTGGTCCTGCTCTGAGCAGGGGGATAGACTAGATACCTCCTGAGGTCCCTTCCAACCCTGATATTCTGTGATTGGACCCGGGGGCCCCGGTACCAGACTCCTGGAGCTAAAGGAGTAACTCCATCAGCTGGGAGCCAGTAGAAGGCTCTTAGGCCACTGGGGCTGGCCAGTAGGGAGAGACACGAACACACATGTCCTAGGAAAGGAACAAAGCATGAGCAGAGGAACCCCCAGCCTGACTTCTTGTGCAGCATCACGCCTCTTCCGAGGAGCCAGCTCCGTGCCACAGCTCAGGACGCTGCTGCCAGGTAACTACCGGGAACGGGTGCCCTGGCTCCACCTCGCACCATTGCCCCATGATGGAGACATGAATCAAGCCAACTCCCAGGGACATAAACAAACAAGAGGCTGGGGTGAAATCCCAGGTGATTCATGGGCCTCTCAGCCTTGACCCCATGAGCAGCAGCCGCTTGTCATTTGGCCGGCCGTGCCCAGGTTGCACAGGCTGCTTCAGGCTGGGGTTTGCCAGGACACCGTTGGCTCTGGTGGTTGGCCCTGGGTCTGATCCCCTGTTCGCCACATGGGCAGGGTGTGACTCCACACCCGAGCAGAGGAGATGGCTGGTCAGATCCAGGGGTGAGGCCTGTGTCTATAACCAGAGACTGGCCTGGCACAACCCTCCCTCCTCCCCCCACCCCCGGCTGGGATCTCAGCACCCAGCAGCACCATCTGAGGCCTGGATCTGAGCTCTAGGATGCCAGAGTCCACAGATCCCTCCCAGGGCTGTCGTTGGTTCCCCTCCCTTCCCCGGGGGGTGACTCACGAACCGATACCCGTTTATCAGCCAGCGGCTGCTTCCCAGCCCTCTGCTTGTTCTGTTTGTTGGTGACAGCAAACACCATTGCTAGGCAACGGGCCAGGAGGAGGTGGCAATGCAGAGGGAGAGGAGTGGGGGTCTCTGATCCCACCAGGAAGAAAGAGGCACCTGCCATTACCCGAGACCCCTGCCATTTCATGGGAGGGCGGGTTAGTTTAGGGCCCCGGCAAACCCCTAGCATTTGCTCATCAGGGCAATCTCCTGCTGCCCTTTGCCTTGCCACAGGTTTGCCCAGTGACAGGCGGGGGTGGGGGGCACTCAAACAGCATTTCGCTCGGCTCTGCCGGTGGCCTAGGCTGCTGCCAAGGAGAAGAACGAGCTCTCACTTACACAGCTTCTCCCTAGTCGATCTCAGAGGAAGGCAGGATCATCAGCCCCTTTTTACGAATGGGGAAAGTGAGGCACAGAGTGGGGCCATGACCTGCCTATGGCCATGGAAGAGAGTAAATGGGAGAGCTGGGTGCAGAACCTACAAAGCCAGCTTCCCACGGCCCAGCTCTGCTCACTAGAGCCCCACCTCTCCTGAGCTTAGCCTCTCCCTAGGCCCCCCCCCTTTGTACACCCCTCCCCTCCAGAGGGAAGGGGCTGCAGAACACAGGCAACGTATCTGGAGAAGGGACTCATGCAACAGTCGCCTTCTTGGCCGACTCCCCGGGGACCTCCGGTGCTAAAAGCACAAGCTGCTAAAGCTCGAGTCGCAGCTACGTAGCTGGGGGTGGGAAGAGCCTCATGGATGGGCCACGAAGGGGGCCTCTAGCCCACCCGTGGGTTCCAAACGCCACCTAGGTTCCCTCCCAGCTGATTCCACAGACCAAGCCATGCTGCACCGCAACCAGCACATTCCAGGGCCGGAGAGAAAACAAGAAAAATGAACTGAGAAGCAACCGTCTGGTGGCGCCCTGTGCTGGGCGGACTGGGAAGCACGTATACCCCGGCAGGGAGCTGCTGAGGCGCGTTTGCTGCTCCGCATGGCGCTCAGTGAGGGGTCTAAAATCCCCCCCCCCCGCAGCAGCAGAGCAGACCTTGCTTTCTCGCTGGCCCGGAGCGTTTCCATTTGTCGGGAGCCGATTTGCTCCTGCCAGGCTTTCGAAGTGGGGCTTGCAGCCCATGCTTGCCGGCACACGGCAGCCCTGCGAGGCCATTTTCCAATCACGGGTCAGTGGCTCCTGTGTGAAATGAGTCTAGAGGCTGAGCCCCCCCACATGCCTCCCACAAGCCTCCGGAGGCCTTTCCCACAGGGCAGCACTGCACCCCCTTTGCAGATCAACATGGGTGACGCTGCCTTGATGGGCCCGATTCTAGGCTCCCCGCTGGGCTGTAGGCAGGGGAGCCTAGGATATATGGTATACTGGTATATTTTTGATATTAAAATACTCTCTGGGAGCCCTTTTCACAAGCCTCCATCAGAATTAATATTTTCAAAAATGAAAACATTTGACATTGGTTTTTGAGTTGAAATGCTGATGCAGCCGTTGGTTCAGTGTTTTCTTTTCTTCGGGATCTTAACTATCACATCAATATAGTCCAGCAACCCAGCATCTTCCTCCAGAGGTGTGTTCACTCCCAAAAGGTCAGGGTGGGTGATCTTTTATCGGACCCACTTCTGGTGAGGAGAGAGACAAGCTTTCGAGCCCCCAGGAGCTCAGCTTCAGGTCGGGGAAAGGGGCTCTCAGCGAAATGCAAGGGGGGAGGGACGATCGCTTAGCATAAGTAGTTCAGAAGAGCTCCCAATGGTTCAGAAGCTGGTCTGTCTCCCCAACAGAAGTGGGTCCAAATAAAGATACGATCTTGTCTCTCTAATCTCCTGGGCCTCACGCGGCTCCAACAACACAGCGAACAAATCTAACCCGCTCAGTCCGTTGCACTCAGCTGTTTGTGGTGGCTCAGCCCAGTTCTGGGGCAAACCTCTCCCTCTAACTCTGTCCACTGCAGCATGTGGGGTTGTCTCTTGTTCTGAGGAGCATCTCCGCCTGCAGGGGAAAGACCAGGGCCACCACCTCAGCCAGGCCCCAAACCAGCCACTCCCCGTCTTGTTTTGGGTTGCACTCACACAGTCGTCTTCACAGCTGAGCCACGCAGACACACGCCTTTGGCACACACACCGTGTATCTGGTCTGCACTTCAAACGCTGCAGCAGTAGCTAGGTTGACAGGAGAATTCTCCCAGTGATCCGGTGCAGTCTACACCAAGAGTTAGGTTTTCCACCCCTACCCCCGAGCGACACAGCTATACCGACCCATTTCCTAGTGTAGAGCAGGCCTCAGACCCACACACCTTGTAACACCAGCTACCTACACTCAAAATAACACCTCTCGAGTTAGCCCAGCTCCCGTGAGAGCACGCTGTGAAATAATGCTCCAGCAGTCGCATTAACAGCAGAGTCCCGAGTTCGCATTAAAGTCGAGTCAGCTAAATCGGTTTCTTCAGCTGACTTGACTTCAGCTGCCAAGGGGACATCCACGTCAGCTGACCCAGGCTCAGTTTAAATGTATCCTTTGATTGCAAAGTAGGTGCATGTCCGTCCAAGCCTGCACTGCAAGAACGGATTTTAGGGAACTGATTGATCAAGCCATGCAAGTCTGTCTGGGGCTCACCCTCCGCTACCCCTGGGTGGCAGCCACCCTGCGGGGATCGGTATGAAACGATCATGACACATCCTTCCTGGTAGCTGTCTGAGAAGTGTCCCTCCTGAGGGGGAAACAGCAGCAGCCTCTAATCCCTTCCTCAAACTGTGTCGCAAAACAAACACACACCCCCTTGAATTAGCTGCAGTGAACTGTGGATGAGAAAAAGCAATCAAACCAAGTGTTTCAGGATATTTTGAGAATGAACAGACAAAATGATTTATTATATACTCATTGACTCCCTGTCCTATGCCTCAGCCAGCCACACAAAACAAACACACACACACACCCCCCAACTATACTGTCCTGTAGAATACTTGGACCGCTGACATGCTAAAAGAGTGATCCTCTATAGCAGGGGTTCTCAACCTTTTTCCTGCTGAGCCCCCTCCCCCACAACATGCTAGAAAACTCCATGGCAGGGGTGCCGGGACAGGAGGGGCCAGGAGGCCATGTCCCCCTTCCCCCCCCACTTTTTACTGGCCATAAGGGTGAGGGACAAGGGGAGGGGGCAGAGCGGAGTGAACAGGTGGGGAGCAGGGCCTCAGGGAAAGAGGAGTTGCAGGGGCTTGGGGAAAAGGGGAGGCACCATGGGGGTGGGGAATGGGGGGGTGGGGAGGAGAAGGGGCCACGGTTTGGGCGCCTGTAGCCCCCCACTTTCAGGGTGCTTCTGCCGCTCCTGCTCCACGGCCCACTTGTGCCACAAGAACTGGTTTTCTGCATATAAAAGCGAGAGCTGCCATTAGAGTGTAGCAAGCAGGGCAATTGCCCCGGGGGTCCCACGCCACAGGGGCCCCCACAAAGCTATGTTGCTCAGGCTGCGGCTTCAGTCCCAAATAGGGGGGCTCCAGGCCCTGGGCTTCAGCCCCATGCAGTGGGGCTCTGGCTTTCCGCCCTGGGCCTCAGCGAGACTAATGCTGACCCTGCTTGACAGACCCATGAAACAGACTCATGGCACCCCTGAGGGCCCCTGGTTGAGAACCAATGCTCTATAGAAGCATGACCTTGTCATGTGAACCCCATGTAAGTCTAGGAGTCATGCTAAGGGCATACAAGCAACACACATTTCCCATCAGACACTCATGTTAGCCACACTAAGAGCGTGAGAGCCACATACATGCCTCAGGTGTTGTCATGTGAACAACACACTTAGGTGACGTGAGTGACACAAACGCAGTCTGGTCCGCATGAAAGCCAGGCTGGCCACATGGCTTCTACCTATGAAAACCAGGGGATTCTCCCCAGTTGATCACTGGGGTCAGGGAGGAGGGCGCTGTTTGGGATACGCTCTTTGTACCACCCAAGACCCCAGCATCACCGTGATCCATTAACAGAGCTCTTTCCCTCCTCGTCCCCCCATCGCCAGCTGCCCCCATACTGTACCTACGTTGTTTTCCAGCTGGCTAATGTAAGTGATTACCGGCTCACCCGGGACGGTGACATGCTAATTGCCAAGTATGAGAAGAATGCTGGGCCTGGAAGCATGCACGCTGCATTCCGGCACGCAGCGAGATGGGCACGCTCCAGGGCAAAGGGTGTGGGGGAGGTTTGCCCATTGCAGCTGCTTCAGCTCCAGGAAGGCCAAGGGTCCCAGCTTAGAGTGAACCTGGCCCCCACGAGAGAGGGGTCCAGAGACATGTTTGGATCTGGAAGGGAATGTTCTCAGCATCTGCAGGGGCTTCCTACTCAGGAGTGGGGCTGGTGGTGCCGTCCTTTTGCTAACAAACTCTGGAGTCTGCATGAAACACTCGTGCAATGAGTGTTATGGTCTCAGCTCAGATTCTCAGGACAGAGCATTGCGGGGGATCTGGCCTAAGGTTCTGGCCACCCTGGGTACCAGGACAGACAGACCATCCCATGGCAGTGCCTGCAGGGAAAGGCTTCCCCAGCGGTGGAGCTGGCTTCCCTTGGGAGGTAAAGGTGCTCAGCTGGGCGGCTGGGAAGCCCCACAGAGTACCAGGCTGCCCTGGCCTGAACCCCTGAGCCGGTGGCAGTGGGTCCTGCTGACGAACTCTGCACCCCTCCACTCCCTTCCCAAATGCTGCAGGAGAGCTGGTGGCTACTGCTGCACCTGCCTGGCACCGAATCACCGTACAGCATGGCAAGGCTAGCACGCAAGAGACGGGCCATCTCCTGAACAGCAAGGGCTGTGGGTTGGCACTGAGGGGCAGGGCGGGCGTGGTGGTGTCCCCAGACTGTAGTAGCAGGGGCTGTGGGTCAGCACTGACGCCCCTAGACCTTGCTGAGAGCTCAGGCGACCTAAAGCATGAAGCGCGCATACCCATGTTCCCTGTCATCCTCACATTTCTGCCAACTCCGCTCACTCCCGTCCCGCAGCCCCCTTACCCTCACACAGGGCCGGCGCTTCCATTAGGCGACCCTAGGCGGTAGCCTAGGGCGCCAGGATTCAGGGGGTGGAATTTTGTGCGCTCCCCACGGGCTGGCTCTAGCCATCCAGGGCTGGCTCTAGCCATTTCACTGCTCCAAGCACGGCAGCACGCCGCGGGGGGGGTGCTTTGCCGCTTGCCTGTCCCGCGGCTCCGGTGGACCTCCTGCAGGCATGCCTGCGGATGCTCCACCAGAGCCGCGGGACCAGCGGACCCTCCGCAGGTATGTCTGTGGGAGGTTCACCAGAGCCGCCTGCCGCCCTCCCGGCAACCGGCAGAGGGCCCCCAGTGGCATGCCGCCCCAAGAAAGCGATTGGCGCGCTGGGGCCTGGAGCTGGCCCTTGTGCCACTGAAGAAGGACCTTCTGCCGACGTGCCGCTGAAAACAGTGGCAGGCAATTGAGCAGTTCAATGACTGCCGCTGTTGCTTCTACGGCATTTCGGTGGCGGGTCCTTCTTCAGCGGCACGATGGGAGTGGAACCAGAAGCTCCCGCGCGCCCTGTGTAGAGCGCACAAAATGCCACCCCCAGAATTCTGCCTAGAGCACAGCTCTTCCAGAACCCCTTGGCCCTACTGCGCAGCCCCTCACAGCTCCACCAGTGCCCCTCGGTCCCCTCGTCCTCACAGCTCTGCCAGCGCCCCTCGGCCCACCCCCCGCAGCCTCCTCGCCATCACAGCTCTGCCAGCACCCCTCGGCCCCTCCGCAGCCCCCTCGCCATCACAGCTCTGCCAGCGCCCCTCGGCCCCCCCCCCGCAACCCCCTCGCCATCACAGCTCTGCCAGTGCCCCTCGGCCCCCCCCCGCAACCCCCTCGCCATCACAGCTCTGCCAGTGCCCCTCGGCCCCCCCCGCAGCCCCCTCGCCATCACAGCTCTGCCAGTGCCCCTCGGCCCCCTCCGCAGCACCCTCGCCATCACAGCTCTGCCAGTGCCCCTTGGCCCCTCCACAGCCCCCTCGCCATCACAGCTCTGCCAGCGCCCCTCGGCCCCCCCCCGCAACCCCCTCGCCATCACAGCTCTGCCAGCACCCCTCGGCCCCTCCGCAGCCCCCTCGCCATCACAGCTCTGCCAGCGCCCCTCGGCCCCCCCCCGCAACCCCCTCGCCATCACAGCTCTGCCAGTGCCCCTCGGCCCCCCCCGCAGCCCCCTCGCCATCACAGCTCTGCCAGTGCCCCTCGGCCCCCTCCGCAGCCCCCTCGCCATCACAGCTCTGCCAGCGCCCCTCGGCCCCCCCCGCAACCCCCTCGCCATCACAGCTCTGCCAGTGCCCCTCGGCTCCCCCCGCAGCCCCCTCGCCATCACAGCTCTGCCAGTGCCCCTTGGCCCCGCCCTGCAGCCCCCTCACACTCAAGGCTCTGCCAGCACTGCTCGCTCCCGTCCCGCAGCCCCCTCGCCATCACAGCTCTGCCAGTGCCCCTCAGCCCCCCCGCAGCCCCCTCGCCATCACAGCTCTGCCAGTGCCCCTCGGCCCCCCCGCAGCCCCCTCGCCATCACAGCTCTGCCAGTGCCCCTTGGCCCCACCCTGCAGCCCCCTCACACTCAAGGCTCTGCCAGCACTGCTCGCTCCCGTCCCGCAGCCCCCTCGCCATCACAGCTCTGCCAGCACCCCTCGGCCCCCCCGCAGCCCCCTTGCCATCACAGCTCTGCCAGTGCCCCTCGGCCCCCCCGCAGCCCCCTTGCCATCACAGCTCTGCCAGTGCCCCTCGGCCCCCCCGCAGCCCCCTCGCCATCACAGCTCTGCCAGTGCCCCTCGGCCCCCCCGCAACCCCCTTGCCATCACAGCTCTGCCAGTGCCCCTCGGCCCCGCCCCGCAGCCCCCTCACCCTCCCAGCTCCGCCAACACCCCTCACTCCTGCCCCACTGCCCCCTCACCATCACAGCTCCGCCAACGCCCCTCACTCCCGCCCCACTGCCCCCTCACCATCACAGCTCCGCCAACGCCCCTCACTCCCGCCCCACTGCCCCCCGACCATCACAGCTCCGCCAACGCCCCTCACTCCCGCCCCACTGCCCCCTCACCATCATAGCTCTGCCAACGCCCCTCACTACCGCCCCACTGCCCCCTCATCATCACAGCTCCGCCAACGCCCCTCACTCCCGCCCCACTGCCCCCTAAAGCTCCTGCCCCACTGCCCCCTCACCATCACAGCTCCGCCAACGCCCCTCACTCCCGCCCCACTGCCCCCTCACCATCATAGCTCTGCCAACGCCCCTCACTCCCGCCCCTCACTCCCTCACCATCACAGCTCCGCCAGAGCCCCGCGGCCCCGCCCCGCGGCCCCCTCACCCTCAAGGCTCTGCCAGCGCCCCTCGCTCCCGTCCTGCAGACCCCTCGCCATCACAGCTCCACCCTGCCCCTCGGCCCCCTATCCCTCACCGCTCCACCAGAGCCCCTCACTCCTGCTCCGCAGCCCCCTCACCATCACAGCTCTGCCAACACCCGTCACTCCTGTCCCGCAGCCCCCTTACCCTCACAGCTCTGCCAACACCCCTCACTCCCGCCCCGCAACTCCCTCGCCATCACAGCTCCGCCAGAGCCCCTTGGCCCTGCCCCATGGCCCCCTCACCCTCACAGCTCCGCCAATGCCCCTCACTCCCGCCCCACGGCCCCTTCACCCTCACAGCTCCGCCAATGCCCCTCACTCCCGCCCCACGGCCCCTTCACCCTCACAGCTCTGCCAACACCCCTCACTCCCGCCCCGCAACTCCCTCGCCATCACAGCTCCGCCAGAGCCCCTGCCCCATGGCCCCCTCACCCTCACAGCTCCGCCAACGCCCCTCACTCCCACCCCACGGCCCCTTCACCCTCACAGCTCCGCCAACGCCCCTCACTCCCGCCCCACGGCCCCCTCACCCTCACAGCTCCGCCAACGCCCCTCACTCCCGCCCCACTGCCCCCTCACCATCATAGCTCTGCCAACGCCCCTCACTTCCGCCCCACTGCCCCCCGACCATCACAGCTCCGCCAACGCCCCTCACTACCGCCCCACTGCCCCCCGACCCTCACAGCTCCGCCAACGCCCCTCACTCCCGCCCCACTGCCCCCTCACCATCATAGCTCTGCCAACGCCCCTCACTTCCGCCCCACTGCCCCCCGACCATCACAGCTCCGCCAACGCCCCTCACTACCGCCCCACTGCCCCCTCACCCTCACAGCTCCGCCAACGCCCCTCACTACCGCCCCACTGCCCCCTCACCCTCACAGCTCCGCCAACGCCCCTCACTCCCGCCCCACTGCCCCCTCACCATCATAGCTCTGCCAACGCCCCTCACTCCCGCCCCACTGCCCCCCGACCATCACAGCTCCGCCAACGCCCCTCACTACCGCCCCACTGCCCCCTCACCCTCACAGCTCCGCCAACGCTCCTCACTCCCGCCCCACTGCCCCCTCACCATCATAGCTCTGCCAACACCCCTCACTCCCGCCCCACTGCCCCCTCACCATCATAGCTCTGCCAATGCCCCTCACTCCCGCCCCACTGCCCCCCGACCATCACAGCTCCGCCAACGCCCCTCACTCCCGCCCCACTGCCCCCTCACCCTCACAGCTCCGCCAACGCCCCTCACTCCCACCCCACTGCCCCCTCACCATCATAGCTCTGCCAACGCCCCTCACTACCGCCCCACTGCCCCCTCACCCTCACAGCTCCGCCAACGCCCCTCACTCCCACCTCACTGCCCCCTCACCATCACAGCTCCGCCAACGCCCCTCACTACCGCCCCACTGCCCCCTCACCATCATAGCTCTGCCAACACCCCTCACTCCCGCCCCACTGCCCCCTCACCATCATAGCTCTGCCAACGCCCCTCACTCCCGCCCCACTGCCCCCTAAAGCTCCCACCCCACTGCCCCCTCACCATCACAGCTCCGCCAACGCCCCTCACTACCGCCCCACTGCCCCCTCATCATCACAGCTCCGCCAACGCCCCTCACTCCCGCCCCACTGCCCCCTCATCATCACAGCTCCGCCAACGCCCCTCACTCCCGCCCCACGGCCCCTTCACCCTCACAGCTCCGCCAATGCCCCTCACTCCCGCCCCACGGCCCCCTTACCCTCACAGCTCTGCCAACACCCCTCACTCCCGCCCCGCAACTCCCTCGCCATCACAGCTCCGCCAGAGCCCCTGCCCCATGGCCCCCTCACCCTCACAGCTCCGCCAACGCCCCTCACTCCCGCCCCACTGCCCCCTCACCCTCACAGCTCCGCCAACGCCCCTCACTCCCGCCCCACGGCCCCTTCACCCTCACAGCTCCACCAACGCCCCTCACTCCCGCCCCACGGCCCCTTCACCCTCACAGCTCCGCCAACGCCCCTCACTCCCGCCCCATGGCCCCCTCACCCTCACAGCTCCGCCAACGCCCCTCACTCCCGCCCCACGGCCCCCTCACCCTCACAGCTCCGCCAACGCCCCTCACTCCCGCCCCATGGCCCCCTCACCCTCACAGCTCCGCCAACGCCCCTCACTCCCGCCCCACTGCCCCCTCACCCTCACAGCTCCGCCAACGCCCCTCACTCCCGCCCCACTGCCCCCTCACCATCACAGCTCCGCCAACGCCCCTCTCTCCCGCCCCACTGCCCCCTAAAGCTCCTGCCCCACTGCCCCTTCACCATCACAGCTCCGCCAGCTCTCTTTGGTCTTGCCCCCTCGCCATCACAGTTCTGCCAGCACCCCTCACTCCCGCCCCACGGCCCCCTCGCCATCACAGCTCCGGCAGCACCCCTCGTGCCCCGGGACCCCCTGCCCCTCCAGCCTGTTCGCCGTCCTCCTCTCCCCTCCCAGCAACATTCACACTCATGTGCTGGCACAACAATTGCACCGTGTCCTGGCAGCTGCATAAGGGTAGGTTACACTGGGCTCCTTTCCTATGGGCCGCTATCCAGCTGCCACCATCCTCCCCTTTTCCAAAGAGCCCTGTCAGCGTCGCTCGCATTCCTCACCAAGGATCAGCTCACAAGGCCCATCTCTAGGCTTTGATGTTGCAACCCGAGCCGGTTAATAGTATCCCTGTGTACATCTCGCTGGGCCCAGACGGCATAATTACCCTATCAACCAGCCCTCCCTGGCCTTACACAACCACCCCTGGACACATACCAGCACCAGCAGTCCACAGACCCGCCCTGTCTGCCACCACTGCAAGCTCCTCTTGCATGGATTCACTAGACTTCCTCCAGCCTGCCCCAGAGCCTTCCTCCTGTAGTCTTTCCTCCAGCACTATGGTCCCCAAAGTCCCTCCCACCACCAGATTCCTGGTCCTCCTCCATTTTTCTTTTTATGTCCCTATGTAACATACCGGCAACATGTGCATTACATTCCAATTTAGCATCTGGCCGCTGGAAGAGAGCAGCTTACTACTGCAGCTGGTTAATGGAGTTACTCCCATAGCTCAAACAGGAGAGGTCTGTGGCAATGATCCCAGGGTTGAGGCCCAGCTGCTGAGCCAGGTGGGGATTGGTAACACATGCACTACGGTTTATACCTAGAACACATTGACCACCAGTGAGTCCCTGGTCAGCTGCTCTGGAGGAGAGCAGAGAACAGTCCCTGCCTTGGTTAAGGGCCAGACCCTTACTAGATATGAAGAATATCTTAGTGCACAGATAGCCGTACTGACATCAATGAACTAAGGTGTATCACAATGCTGCCCTAGGATGGGGCTTTCAGAAGCATCTCAAGAGTTAGATGCCCAACTCCCTTAGGCACCATTGAAAATTCCACACAAAGGCTCCCATTTCTAAATGGATTTTAGGCCCATGTTGCAGCAGTCTGGACCCTAGGGTCGGAGTTGTTTGGGTTTGAGATGTTAGCTCGGACCCATCTCTGGTTTCAGGCCTAGCGGGAGCATGGCTGAAGCAGAGTCCCAGGCCTGAGTCTCTTGAGTCAAGACAAAGTAAAGCTTTGGGTAACGGGGGGAAGGCAGCGCGGAGGGGCGGAATCTCCCACCCACCAGGAAAAGAAAGAGCAGCTGAATCGTCTTCATTGGGACCCAACTCTAGTTGGCCCAGCCTCCCAGCCAAGCGGTCAGCGTCAGGCAGAGACCGTGCCAATTAAAATCAGACCTGAAATGGCTTAAAACAAAATCAAATCCCATTGTGAATCAGCGAGGCGAGAAACGGGACGCGGTGCTCCTTAGCATTTGCTCTGCTGCTGTGAATGTGAATTTGGCACCTCAGCTAGGCAAAGAGGAGGAGTGGAGAATTTTGCACATCAGTAAATCTGACTAAGCCCCTACCACCAGCCATGGGCTTCCACGTTCCGCAAGAGTTTTGCAGCTCTGGATGTTGCACTCTGTGGCATTCCCACGGCACCTTCTAGCAGAGGATCATTAGCACTTCAGCGTTACGGCAATGAGCTCGAAATAACAGCTGGTAAAACTAAGCAACAGAGCAGATGCACTAGCTTGATTTAAACCAGTTTAGTTAATTCAGTGCAACATGTGTGTGCAAACTCTCCTGCTGGTTTAAAACTGGTTTTCTCCCAGTGCAAGCTAATGTGATAGGAGAATTCACCTACAAAGCGGCACCAATTATAAAAATCTCACCTTTAGCTCAGCTGGTACAACTTTGCGCCTGGACTAGTCTACAATGGAATTGCAAAGGGCTATACAAATGCTAATGAAATAAGCCCAGGGCTGCCCAGAGGATTCAGGGTATCTGGGGCAAAGCAATTTCGGGGGCCCCTTCCATAAAAAAAAGTTGCAATACTACAGAATACTATATTCTCGTGGGGGCCCCTGCGGGGCCCAGGGTCTGGAGCAAATTGCCCCACTTGCCCTCCCCGCCATCCCAGGCAGGCCTGAATAAGCCACAACCCAAGCTGTGAAATGGGATCACCTTAGGACAGATGGGGACTTTCTGATTAACCAAAAAAATGCTACTTGGGGGGGCAACCCAAAACTATTTTCCCCTCCTCTGCTGTTTTGGCTTTGCCAGAAACCTGAAAAAAATCAGCTATTGGCACAGCTCTGCTGCAGAACAGAAATGGTCCGTGACTCAGTTTCTCTCCCCTGGAAAGCTGCGAGGACACTGATGGGATCTGAATCCTGTGATTGGGTAGCATCCACTCCTGAGGCCCTAATCTCACTTTCCTTTCTCCCGTCCCTCTGTTAAACCTTCTGAAGGACAGAGCCCAGGAATAACCAGCCAGCCACACGATATCTGGACAATACAGAAAGAAAGCATGCTCTCAACGGACTAAGGTAGAGAAGTGAATTTACTTGGGGGCAGACCGGGGCCCGGGATCCAAGCGCTCTGGACACAAGCTTGTTTGGGGCTGATCATTTCAAACACTAACACACACGTTCTTTGCCTCTCCAGCCTGGCCTTCGCCCCTTGGAGACTGGAGGCAGCAGTGGGGTTGAGCAGTTGCCCCCCAGGAACAGAGGCTGCCATGACAGTCACAGCAAAGCCTTTTCCACAAGGGTCATTTCTGCAGTGCAGCAATGCCCCCTGCTGGTGAAATGCAGGGACTGGCTGGGATTCAGGGGCACTCCCTTTGGCGAGGCTGGGTCAGGAGAAGGTTGCAAAGAGGCTGAGTTTTGCAAGTCCCAGAGGGCAGAGGCAAGGGCAGTGTTATCTAGCAGCTAGGGCAGGACACCTGGGTTCTCCTCCTGGCTCAGACATTGAGACAGGGCCAGAGGAAGCCACTTGCTCAAGGTGCAGGTTTCCCCACCTGTGTAAGGGGTTAGAGGAATCCTGCCCTTGCAGGCTGAGTGTTAACCCATTAATGACTGTCAAGGGAGAGTTGCTATGACTGTGCAGGAATCTTTCTACAGCATGTGTCCCAGCAGTTAGGGCCTGGGCCCTGTCACTATGTCCCATCACTGTGTGTGTAGGTCTGGCTTGGCCACCTGGCTGGAAAATTCCTGCCTTGGAGAGGAGGGCAGGGTTGCAGTGGAAAAGATGGGCAAAAGCTAGTTTTGCATCATGCTCAGAGATCTCAGAAAGGGCCAAGCTCAGGTTTGCAGGGGGTCAGGACAGAGCCTTGGAAACTTACAGACCCCATGACACAATCAGCTGACAGCAGCAGGGCTAGAGCGGAAAGCAGGTTCTGACCTTAGTGAGAACATCCACCTCCGGCAAATGCTACAGGGCAGATTCTCAGGTGCATCAGGAGGGGACCGGCAGGAAGCTGCTTACAGATCCTGGATTCTCTGCCTCAGCCCCAGAGCAGGTTAAAAAGCCAGGGGCCCCTGTTCCAATGGCCTCATCTGCTTACGGTCCCGTGGTGAGGATTTGCCAGCTGGGCACTGTGCTCCAGCCGCATCCTCTCTCCACCCTGGCGTGCCCCTGACACCAGGGGAGGTGCTGGCTCCAGAGAAGTGCCAAGCAAGGGGCTTGCAAGTAGCTCCCACTTTCTTGGCCTCACTCTGCTCCTCTGTCATTACCCCTTGGGTGAGCTGGTGCTTTGCAGGTATATAAAAGACACGAGGCTTGGCCCTCGCAGCTAATCACCTAAAGCCCCAATCCTGCTGTCACGGAGTATGGAGGAGTCCGGCCCTGCACCCCTCTTCCTGGGACTCACAGTGACTCTCAGCCAGCCAGTAAAACAGAAGGTTTATTGGACAACGGGAATCCAAGGGCTGCCCTGCTCTCCCGGAGTGGGGCAGCCGCCCCGCTACAGACACCAAGTAACTTTATTTTAAAAGTTACTAAAAATATTTAGCGAAACAAGAAATGATGGGCTGGCTTTAACCGGCTCTCCCTCGCTGTCGAGTGCGGGTGCGGCTTTCACTGTTCAGCCACAGGAGTTACTTCACATACCCGCGGGCTGCCATGACCAAACAAATGTCACGTCCGTTAACTGAGGCTATTTTAGTATTAAAGAAAGCGGGGGAGCCAATCAAACACAAGCCGACAGAATACAGGCACTGAACTGGCGACTTCCGTTACAATCGCAGCCATCTCTCTGAGGAGAGCTTAACGGCAATTATAGTGCGCAAGTAACGGCCTCTGGGGGCGCGTCTCTCTTGATAAGAGAGTGCCCAAGTCTGTTATGGCGAATCCATTCTTTCGTGTATCGTCAGTCAACTAAGCATGTTCACTGAAGGGCAACCGAATTTTGTTTCAGGGCTGGTGGACTTGCTGGTGATTAATAACTACCCAGCCAGATTAGAAGTGGCAAGGTAAGCAGTCTTAACAGCATCCAATGACACTGAAGCAAATGTTTAAATCCGTTGCTTAGAAGAAGCCATCGAAGGAGCTGTGTTTAAAACAGACCAATTACAAATCCTAAATCCAGCTTCATTCTCCTGAGTCTCTTTCCCAGTGTTTCAGCCCGTCTCCTCTCCAGGAATACACAGTACAACAGCATTCCAGAGTCCAACCCCATTGAAGTCTAACCTCTTTGTAGCATCTCAGTTAACTCCCTCTCACCAACCCACACTGAAGTCTTGGGGTGGTTTCTCTTGAGATGGTTTCTCTGCCTTAGCCACAAGCCCATCATTCCTTCCTCTGTCCTGCCACAATGAGCTGCTGCTAAAGTCAGCTAGCAGAACTAATCCCCCACCCTCCTAGGGCGGAGATCTCAAGTAGGGCTGGGCAGAGCTATCTGCACTGAAGGAAGGGATCCATCCTCAATCCAGTTTCCCAGCACAAATAACTTTCTTGGGTCCTGGCCACATGTGGCGTCTGACATTTGGGCCTTGGCAGAGCTTTGTTAGTGTATTTGTAGGATAGGGGTTTTACATTGCATGGTTGTTTAACACAGTGCAGCCAGAGGGTCATCTGGAGGGAAGGGACCCCATAAATGGGCACGTGGGGGCATGCAGAGCAGTGACTCACCAGCCAGCAACACCCCCCTTTGCGGCAGGGCCTGGCATTCCAGAATGTCCTCTGCTGATGTCCCTTCAAGACAGCTGCTCCAGCCCTGCATTGAGCCAGCTGCTTCTCCCTCCGGCCAGCAAATGTACAGCCCCTGTGTTCAGGGGGGGACAGGTTCCACCACCCAGCAATCCAATAACCTCCTGCCAGATCTTCAGCCCAGTTCTGGGCTCAGTTCCTTACACCCCTTGAATATGGGGACGTAGGTCTCACAAGCTTCCTCTGGGGCCAGTTCTAGGCCAGGGACCCTGAAGCAAGCCACTGCAGTCTGCTCCCTCAGGGTCCTGGCTGCCTCCCTGGACCACTTCCAACCTCACCCCGTCTCTAGGTCCTTTTCCCCAGCGCCTGCCTGGGCCTCATCCTCCACAGACCCTTCACTCCTTCCCAGAGCCCCTTCCTGCTCTTGGCCCACATGCTGCCTGTCAGGGCTTTCTCCCTGGAGGGCCAGCTCCTGTCTGCCTCTCCCCAGACTGTCAGCGTGTCCAGATCTGTCCATTCCCCAGCACTCCCATCAGCAGAGAGTCCTCAGATCAACTCACCTCCTACCTCCCCCTAGTCCCTTGGAATCCTTCCTTTATTAGCCACCAGCTCCCCTCAGCTGGGCCTGGCCCACCCTCTGGGTGCACTAATTGGCCTCCTGCTCCAGTTAATTCTTTCTCTGCCAGTGCGGAGTGTACGCCCCATCACCAGGCCCGCAGGGACATTCCCTCCCTCTGCTTCTGGGAGGGCAGAGTCACATCCGGAGGGGGCAAAAGCAGCCTCTTCATCCCGCCCTGAGACACTGGCAGGGCAGAGCCTGCAAGCTGAGGTGGGGAAGGGTTCAGGAGAGATGGCAGAGATCAGGGCAGCTCCCAAAGAGAACAAATACAACAAAGCAGCTTAAAGACTAACAAATGAATTTGGGCATAAGCTTTTGTGGGTAAAAAACCCACATCCCAAAGCGGACGTTTATCTGCTGCTTGTCACTGGGCTTTGTAACTTGGCTGCCCCGATGGATCCCGGCTGCTCCCAGATGCCCAAAGCAGCAGCAGCCTTAAAAGCCCAGATCCTCAAAGATATCTAGGTACCTAACTCCCATTGAAATCATGCACCTTTGCGGATCTGGGCTCAAGAATTTGTTTTCCAGCTGCACTTGGGTAGAAAGCGGCACTCCTTCCATTCAGCCATGGACCTCATCCAGTTCCCCCCGCTCAGGCTGGGGTTTAACTCAGTATGTTTCTAAAAAGCTTTGAGAGAGAAAGAGCAAATTATATTATCGGTCAGCACACCGGCTGTATGCCATGTTCCTATTGACCAGGTGTGCCTGGCAGCAGTAAAATGAATGCACATTGTTGCAACTGCTGTTCTACGTAGTGCCTGCCTGTCATTGACTGGCCTGGAGACAAAGCTGGGCAGGGCAGCTGCTAGTGCAGAGTGAGAGCTTCTACCATGCTTTGACCAACCTCGAGATTGCACTTGCTGGAGTTTCTAGTCTACAAAAATTAAAAGGCAGATCCTCATCTGGTGCAAATCCGCGTTGCTCCATTTAAGGCAGTGGGCCAGATCCCCAGCTGCTCTAAAGTGGCACAGCTCCGCTGGAGTCACCGGGGATTTTCACCAGCTGAGGATCTAAGGATTTTGTTAAGGAGAAGACAAGCTGGTGCTTTGCGATTCTTCAGCCCCCAAGGCAGTGCCGCCAGCCTCGTGAGTCCAGGTCCCCCCAAAACCACAAGATTGGCTTAAAAATAATGATTTTTTTAAAATAAACTTGACATTCTTTATCTTTGCCTTCTCCTTCCGGAGCTTTTAGGGTACATTGGGGTCACATTTCCATGCTTTCCTCCGCAGCCAGGCAGGCTGGAAGCTTACTGGGAACAAAGGAAAGCTGAGATTCCCCTGGCTCTGGGAGCTGGGGCTTTCAGAAAAACACCAAATATCACAAGACTCGCAGTGCTTGTCACGGACTCACTGATCGTGCCCACTCTTGGCCCTGTGCAGTTCGTAGGGGGTGCCCCTTTCAGTGAGACAGTCCTTCTCCGGGGTCCACTCTCTCTCGGGGTCAGGCCCCTCCACCTCCTAGAGCTGCACCTCTCTGAGCCTTAGCACGTCTGTCTCTGCCGTGGGCCCCCTCCGGGAGTCCACATCCTCTGGACCCCCTGGGCCTCTTCACCCCCAAAGGGGCTGATGCAACCCTGTTCTCTAGACCAGAGTGACTCTCAGCCAGCATAAAACAGGAGGGTTTATTGAGAGTTGAACACAGCACAGGAAACTCTCATGGCCTCAGGCCTGGCTTCTCACAATAACAGCACATCCCAGTCTCCCTGCATCCAGGTGGGCTCTGCCTGCTTCCCCTCGCCAGCCCCAGGCCCCCCTGCTTCCCAGCTGGGCCTCTGATATCCCCGGCCTCAAGCCCCATCTCTGTCCATTGTCTTCTCTCCAGGTAAACAGGGTCGTAAACAGGAAGGCCTGAGTCCCATCTCCTTGCAGCTCTCCTCTGGCTGGAACCGGCTGGTCAGGTCACTGGGGTCCTCTCTCTGCAGCCCTTTGTCCTTCCACTGGCCAGAACCGGTTGTGTCTCCTGGGCTGGGGTCCCGAGTCCCTCTCCGGTCCTCTGTAACAACAAACTCCCTCTCCCCTCACCTCGTTAAACCAGTAACACCCAGGTACATTGAGTTCCACCCCCTGTGCATGCAAACCCTGGAAAAGACTGAAAACCCCAAGAAAATCCCCCCACTTGGTCACAGTGCTGTAAAGGGAATTTCTCCCAACCTCTTGGGCCAGGTGATTTAGACCAGAAATATCATAAGCACAGACTATGCCTGAAAATCTCCAGTGCTGGTTGCTTCCAGGGGGTTGCCCATAATCCAAACTGAGGGGCGGGGAGAGTGCTGGTTGCTTAGTCCTGTCTTGACAGAGAGACCTTGGTACAAGCAAACAACCCCTTCTGCCTTCCCTAAGAGCCATCAAATTCAGCAAAGCTGCCCCACCATCACCCCCACAATCCCTGCCCCCAAGCGAATGCCAGAGCCGAGGGGTGATCCCAAGGCCGTCCTTACCCATAGGCAAAGTAGGCAGCTGCGTAGGGCAGCAGGAAATTTGGGGCACCCATATTTATCAGTGCACTGCGCAGCTGCGTGCCACTCCAGCCCCTGCTCCAGCTGTTCCCCAGGCCTCCACTCCAGCCCCACTCCCACTCCCCTGAAGATTGCAGCCAGGCCTGATCCTGCACTCACCGCATGGTAAGTGGAGCAACCCGGCCCCATCCTGCTCTGCTCCCCTGGTTCACAGCTGCAGGTCAACCCCCCCCCACACACACACACCCTTTGTGGAGCCCTGGGGGCTGCATAGGGCACCAAAATAGCTAGGATCAGCCTTGGGTGATCTGCACTCTTTGCCCTGGAAGCAGCAAAGTGCAGCTCACTGGGCAAGTGGGGGGAGTAGGAAGCAAACTCCAGCATCAAGCCCCCCCTCACTGAGACACCCCTGCCCCCTGGCCCTGGTCACTCAAGCCTCCCAGCCTGCATGCAGCCGATGGAGACATGTGTTAGTTCTGGGGCCCCTGCAAAGTGGTTCAGTCACAGCTCGGGGGGTGGGGGGGGCTGGTGTTACATTGTCAGGAGCCTGTTTGTAACCCCCCTCAGCATCACCGCCGACTCGGGGGTGGAGGCAGCGCCTGGGGTCAGGGCGAGGAGAAACAGGCCGGCCGTGCTGTCAGGGAGCCCAACAAGTGGGCTCCTCTCCACGGGCAGGGAAGGACAAAGCCCCCCCCTCGGCTTCCCAGCTCCAGCAAGCGCTGGCGGGGAGAGCAGCCAGGCGAGAGGGGAGGTGGCTAAAGCCCGGCTAATCCCCCAAGGAGCCCTGACTGGCAGAGAGCTGCCTTTTCTTCCCTTCTGTGTGTGCACGTCCGTCTGGCTCTCCTCCGCGCGCCGCGCCGCCTGCCTCCTCTTTCCCTGCGGCTCGCCGGAGACATTGCCACGGTCGCCTGCGAACTTGGGGAAGGGGGGAGCGGGGCAGGAGGAGTAACCGAGCACCAAGGAGGAAAAAAAATAAAACCGGGGGGGGCTTGGGAGGGGGAGCTGGGTCTTCTGTCCGCACCTCGGGCAGGCGGCGGAGCTGGCTTGGGAACAGACGAGCCGGGGAGAGAAGAGATGAGCCCCCAGCTGTCCAAGAGGTGGATGAAGAGAAGCCCCCCGTGATGGGGTCCTGCGTGTCCCAAGGTGAGTGCCATCCAGCGCGGAGGGAGGGCTGGGGCTGGGGGAGGGGAGAGAGAAGACGACTCGCACCTGCCACCCAAAGGCAGCTACTCTCTAGCCCAAGGATTGTTTACTTAGTGTCTGCCCCCCCCCCCGGGGGTGTCTGCCCATTCCCCGTCTTGCCAGCCAGCCCCTCGGATGCGCGTGGGGGGGGTGTTACTGAATATGACAGAGACTCAGGACAAGGAGTCAGGGAATGGTTTTCTTCTCTGCTAGCCGAGGGCTGTTGGCTGAGGGGGGGGGGTAGGGGTAGATCTGGGCAGGGGGCATTTAGCTTTTGCCTTTGCTACAAGACTCCCCTGGGACACTGGCTGGAGCTTCACTCGTGCACTGGGTAAAAGTCCCCATGCTCCAGGGCATAAACAGGACACTAACTGAGGCGGGTCAGGCAGAAACCGCCCCTAAAGGCAGGTTATTCCATCTGTGTTCACTAGGGGGCTTCTTGCACCTTTGTCTGAAACAGCTGTTTCCAGCCACTGTCTGGAGGGGGCCCTGGTCTGAGTGGCATAATGTTCCCAATCTCCCACTCCTGAACCCCAGCCTCCTGCATCTCGGTCAAGCCCCTTCGCGTCAGCCCTGGTCCCAGAGCAGCATCTGCCCTGCACAGCCAGGATGAGACAGAGACTCTGCCACGGCAGGTCCTGGCTTGCTGCATGCAGACAGCCAGGTACCTGTCTTCCAACCCCAGGGCAGCGACAACTTGCCACGTCTCTGGGACGGTCACTCCAGGAGGAGCAGGCAATAAAGGGAGGCATTTGGTGCTAAGTGGGAAGCCTGGGGGAAGTGAGCATCATCAAGCTAGAGGTCCCACTTGTTTGCACCAGTGTGAGTCTGCTGAGATTGGTGGGATTACTCCTGATTTACATCTGCATACACAGGATCAGAACCGGGCCCAGAATCTTTCCTGGGCATTGCCCCAGGGTGATTTCAGATGGTAAAACAGCCCTGAAGCAACCTGGGTAGAATCATAGAATATCAGGGTTGGAAGGGACCTCAGGAGGTAGCTAGTCCAACCCCCTGCTCAAAGCTGGCCCAATCCCCAGGCAGATTTTTACCCCAGTTCCCTAAATGGCCCCCTCAAGAATTAAACTCACAACCCTGGGTTTAGCAGGCCAATGCTCAAACCCCTGAGCTATGCCTCCCCCCTGTAGGGGTGATACAACAGGGGCAGCAGTGTTCTGCGTTCTAGTCCCAAAAACCCTGGCCAGTCCTCAGCTTCCATGGGCAGCCTGTATTGAATTCAGCCCAGAGAGTCGTATTTTCCCTTATAACAGAGGCTTTCATCCTAAAAGCTGCATTGCAAAGCAATTTGGAGTGATCGTTTCATCCCACGCCAAAAGGCAACCACCTCTAGGGTGCAGTGCACATCACCACGGAGGAGGGGACTATAGCCAGCTGCACGCTGGGACTAGCCTCCCTGTGCCAGTAAGAGCCAGTGGTGAAGACCTTGGGGCTTTGGGACTCCATAACGCACAAGGAAAGCAGGTGTTGGCATGTTTTCCCCATGTGTTACTGAGCTGCTTTTTAAAGTGCGTTGGGTGTTGGTGAAAGATTGGAGCCTATTTGGTGATTGGGACAGGTGGGCAGAACCCATCAAAGCAACGGAAGGCCCTCGGGTGAGGGAGGGGCCCCAGGCCCCAGAAATCAACTGAATACTGGGGACAACAAATTACCAAACCAGGATGGGGACACACCGCTGAGGACACCAGCACCCACCATGCTGAGAAGGAGGCCAAGGAGATAGTGGATGCTGCACATAGAAACCCCGCCTGGATGGACCAGGGACTGGAAAAAGGCTCCCACTGGCAGAGACGCCCCCCTGTCCAGCTCCCTGTTCCTGGACTGATGGACAATCACAGGGAGGTTGATGGGGAGGTCTTGGGCCCTTGTGGTACTGGGATGGGAATATGGTGACCAGACAGCAAATGTAAAAAATCGGGACAGGGGATGGGGGGTAATAGGAACCTATATAAGAAAAAGTCCCAAAAAATCAGGACTGTCCCTATAAAATCAGGACATCTGGTCACCCTAGATGGGAAGGGCTTAGAGGAAGAGGTGTGGGAGGAAGAGCAGCCAGGACAGGTGACAGGCCTGTACCAGTAGGGAATTCTGCTTAGCTACAACACCTGCACCGCAACGCCCTGCATCCTCTGCCAGCACTCCCTTGCCAAGCCAGAGGCAACGCTGGTGAGGGCAGGTACCACTCAGGGTCTTGGCTTCTCTCCTGGAGACTGCTGGGTGTGCAGGTGATAATTTAGGATGTGGAAATCAGTCTCATGGGAAAATTCACGCCACACCAGCCCTGAGATAGCACCAGCTTTTAAGTCAAGACTGACTTGATCTGAATTCAAACTAGAGATGAAAGGCCCGTTACAGAGTCCAGGAGACACTGGAGCCAAAACAGACCAGGGCCAGATTCTCCGGGGAGTGCCATAGGCCAGATTCTCCAAGCACATGGAGTTCTTTTGAAAATATGGCCCCGCGCTCACAGCTGGGCCTAGACAGGCCCTTGTCACGACACACATCACCTTACATCGCGAAGGCTGCATACCGATATCGGTCTAGCCCTGAGAGTGACACAGAAGTCAGCCATGCCTCCCCAGGAGCCATCATCAGTTTCCCTTGAGTCACGTACGATAGATGAATCGCTCGGGATCTTCACAGCCAAACGGGGCAGGTACAAACAGTCTGCAGGGCAGGGCTTGTCCATGGCTGTATGGCTTGGTCCTTCCTTTGCTTTCAGAGCAGCGAAGGGACAGCTTGCTGTTGGCTGCTGGCATGGTGCTGTCACACCAGGGTTCTTGATAGGGCCTCAGCTCCAGGTGGACCCAGGTGACAGGAACAAAGGGATCCACACTCGCACAGAGCCTCCCAGGAGCATCGTGAGGGGAAATCTGTAAATATCTGTGCGGCACTTAAGTGGTGTAAGTTTAAGGGAGACAGTGTGGCCTAGTAGCTAGAGTGCACTTCAGCATACCAGTGTTCTAATCCTGGCTCTGCTGGGTGACCTGTGGCAAGTCATTGCCACTTATCGTACCTCAATTTCCCTGCCTGTAAAATGGGGGCAATGCTACTGATCTCCTTTGAGATCCACATCTCTTGTGCTCTGTCAAGTTGCCTGGGGTGGGACACCCCTCAGAGCTCAAATCTCAGGTCACATTCATAGGATCTGAAGACAAAAACCAGCTTCGTCAAAATAATCCACTTTTTCAGTTGCTACGGGATTTCAGAAAATACAAATCGACCCAAATCAACACTGCCCCAAAGAAGGACAAAAAAAAGCCCACCCAATTTTGCTTTTACATTATCCCAAAACACCAACATTTTGCAATTCCTCTTAGTGGATGGTTGTTACAGACGCTTCTAATTTCACACCCACCCACATCAGAGCAGACGAATTAGATCTGGTGCAGTTCAACTCCAGGTGGGAGCTGGATATTTAAATGCTTCCACTCTATTTGGAAAGCTCTGGTTTCTCTTTTAACTAGATCCAGACACACTTTATATAGAGAGGGATGTGTGTGTGTGTGTGTGTGTGTGTGTGTGTGTGTGTACACAAAGACCTTGTACACACACACTTAAAAGCCTTCAGTGCTGCCGGAACCTGCAGAGGAGAGACTGCTTATGGAGAAGCAAAGCCTTTGAAATGCCCTAGGTTTGCACCAGACCCCATGGCACTGTGCATATACACCCCCTATACACTCAGTATACCTATCTGTAGAGAAGAGGAATTTTATTCTCTAAGGGCCTGAGCATCAGTCAGCCTGTGGCATCCTTCCCTAGATGTGGCCTTGTGAGGCTGGGCAGGAGTGGCACGCTCTACTTGTGTCTATGACTCACCACCCAGAACTGTCGGTTACACTCCATAATATTACTGTCTGCAGAGCCTATTAGGTGGAGGATGCCGACATGTGCCTTGCACTAGGGCTCTGCCCGCTGGGAGCCCGGGGGAAATTAGCTGCTGGGGAGAAGGTGTGGAAAGGGAGAGCTCTAGCAGGCTCATTATCACCTGCTGCAAGGCGCTGCTTGCAAAGGAGCCCTGAAAAGGGAACGGTGCTGCCCCCAGCATGGTGTTCTGAGCTCTGCCACCAGGAGCCAGGCTAGGCAGGGGCCTGAAGCTGGAAAAGAGACTTGGCATAAAATGTAAATAAGAGTCATAACACCCGCTTCTTAGCTGGCACTTTTCACCAATAGAGCTCCAGGCACTGCAGTCTCATTATCCCATTTTACAGATGGGGAAACTGAGGCACAGAGCAGGGCTGAGACTTGTCCGAATTCACCCAGCAGCAGAGCTTGGACTAGGGCCCAGGTCTCCAAAAGCCCAGTCCTGATTTCATGCTACCAGGCCAAACGGTTGAGAAATTCTCCCCTTCACTTTCCAGAGTGGGTTACGTTATCCCAGGATACTCTGCTCAGAGCCCGTCTCCAGGGGGGAGATTTCCTGTGTTTGTAGAGTGCTTAGCACAGTGGGGCCCTGTTCCATAGCTGGAGTTTCTATCTGCTGTGAAAATACAAATAATAAACATTAACAAAAACCCAATTCAGCTAAGCTGCTTAGAGAGTCCTTGTGTGGACCCTGTTTGCGGTGGTTCAAAGAGCCCTGATCTGTTCAGACTTCACCAATTTCCAGAGGACTGAACTGCTTTCAGGACCAAGGTGGTTTTGACCATTTGCATGCGGGAGCCATTCACAAGCGCTTTGCTCCAGCATCGATGGCTGCACAAGGTGTAGGGTGATGGAGAATCCCACCCTGTTCGCTTCAGGGACACAACCACGTTCAGCTCCAGTTCGCCCTGCACGAGCCAGCACGGAGTGAGCTGGATTCAATCCTACCTCCTGCATCATCGCCAGAGCTGGCCACTCTGTTCCCATCCACCCCAGCTGTGCAGACCCATGAAGACGAGGGGGCTGCCCAGGTGTAGAATTTGCCAGCTGATCCTTTGCAACTGGCAATGGTTGGGGAGAAGGATGAGAACCCCCAGCGTGACCCTCAGATCCTGGAGGAGTTTGCAGGTCCAGGAGCTAGAAAGGAGGTGCCTGAAATCAATAGAGGATTTGCCAAAGTACCTTTGAGGACAAATGAACATCACACCTCACAAAACCCTT